>NC_090448.1:670308531-675308531 GCF_031143425.1 Pleurodeles waltl | reverse complement strand
TGGGATATACTATGGGCTTCTCAATGACTTCTTGCTAACTAGTTGATATGGTTTTGAATGATTATTGTTTGATCCACACTATTCCGACTCTCTTTTACTCTCTCACTTCACATGGGTGTATGCTGACTATTGACCCGTTTTGTGGAGACGTGCACATTTTGTGGTGTGTTAACCTCTGGCACATATAGACATTGCATATGTTGGTCCTGTTTGAGGGCTCCATTGCTTAACTGACTTGGACATCCTCTTTAGATGTATGTTTTGTTTCTTATTTGGTGAATTATACTTGAACTTAATTTTAATTTTGATTAATGTCACAAAAGTCACAATTGGCATGTTTGCTTATGCTCACCATTGTCACGTTTTAATTGGTCGTGTTCTGCTCTGACCATTTCTGATATACATACTACATGTATAGTCATTGCTCTCATTTACTTTCAGCCCTGATGAAGTCCTTAAGAGAACATTTTCTCATAGGATGAAACACGTGTTGGCTGTGGTTGCTACAAGAATATTGGCTGTGATTGCTACATAAACTTTGTCTTCAAGGACGGCCTTTTTGTTGTGCTGAACTGCATACTGTAAAATTAAATGGACTCGATTTCTACAAGAAACTATTGTCATTGTGAAATGAAGATTGGATACATTACTATGGATTCATGAGTGCCCTGACATTTGTTTTTTTTCACTGTGAGTTTCCCTTGAAACATTGGAGGATTAAGGAAGATCCTCTTGCCAGGAGCACCGTGCCACGAATTAGTTGAAATGTTACTGTATGGACTTACTGTGAGCGCCCTAATCCTATGAGTATCTTCCTGGGTATTATTGCCTTTGTACCATGACCTTATTACCTGATGACCGCAGTCATCTGAACACTTCCGGGATTGCGGCCGTCGGGTAGGACCTCGCTCAATGTGTGAGAACGCTCCTTGTTTTACAATGCTTAATGGCGCTTCTCCTTCATTAGGCTTAGATGCCACACTCACCCTTTGTAAACTGCCAGTCTTTTTGGTTGCACTCACAAAAGAAGGCGGACTAGCAACTATAATGGTTTAGACCAGAGCACGGCTCTGCGTCGATTGCACGGAGCCTTCCTCCGTTTTATACATGTACAGATTGACACAACTTAACCTAGCACTGAATTATTCAGCTTTCTACCTAACCAATTGGCACCGCCAATGTTTGGTCAGGCTCTAATTTTTCGGGTCCTCCTGAGTATCTCTGTCTCACTACATACAAAGACACCTCAGTACTATATACGGAGACATCCATGGTATTGAGGATTTCCTCCTCAGCTAAGCAGGGAGTACCTAACTAATGCTGTAGGTTGTTCAAGCATGAATTCTACAAGGATAATCCCCATTTGGCGTGCTTATGTCTGAATACAACTTACCATTCATTATGGCAAATCCACAACTGGTAGCAATTTCAGTCAATAGGTGACCACCCCTTACTGCATATTTACTGGCACATGGCCTAAGGTCCCAGGGGGGTCCAGTCACATTTGTTGTTGAGGCTCACCCTGCCTATAGAACAGATTTTTTTTATTCTTGGGTCACATTTCCAGAAGCTGATGGGAACACAAATACATTTCATCACTATACACCTTCAAATGCACCTGCACAATACGGAGCATATGCATATTTAGAAATACCTCTATCTTATCAAGAACATAATAATTGGCTTGATGGCACTCTATCCCACACAATTTTACACAGTAGGTTAGGTCATCTAAGTAATGATGGTCCTACCTGGCCTTTATTGGCCAATCACACACCTCACCCTGCTGCAGCGAACTTAACTGCAGCTGAAGTTCACCACTTATCCGCTGAGCTGACGGCAATATGTAGACTATTAGTACAGTTTGTAATGCAAACAATAAATACAAAGCCAGTGCATGCCGCTCCAGTGCAACCACATGCAGTAACACCTGGCATTAATCCTGCAACTGTACATTCGATCATGGGTAAAGTACCTGCCAAATGAGAGGAAATTCCGTTTTGGTTAGCTCAAAAAATAAATGCACTGGAAGCAGTATTTCCCCATACGGGACCTCAGGATAAGCATAGAATATTAACTATGTGCTTGCCATTTGGGATGGTCCCCACAATAGATAACTGTAATACTTGGAGCACGGTATTTGCCATGCTCATACTACCGCACATGGTAGACCGACACTTGCCAATTTACCGGAAGTGTTGAAACAAATTCAAGATGAATACGGGGCTGCCCCGGCCCTGGACTTTCGGATGCAACTAATGGGCAATTTTGCCACTGTATCTTCAATTTTACTAAGCAACCTTAAAGGGGAAGCAGTCGTAGTAGTGGTGCGCATGCGGCTCCGGGACGTTCCTCCACAGGATCAAGAACGTGAGCTACCAAAGATTATTGCGGAGACCTACTCTAGCATTGGTTGAGATAGTCTGGGGGCCAGACCAGCAAAACCATAACTACAGGGCAAATCTAATGAAGATTCTACCAAGCAAGCTCCTGAGGGTACTAAGAAACGCTAGGACAAAAAACAACAAACACCTAAAAAAGAAAGGGGAGAATCTCCGCATACGGTGACCCCACAGAATAGATATAATCTCAGAAATAGAGATAATATAAAAATGCCTAACAGATATCAATATACTGATACACGCCAATCTCGTTGCTTTCAGGACTCACCGGGAAAATGCAGTGAGAGAGTTGGGCAATCAGAGCAAAGAACTGAGTACTTGAAACCGAGACAGGAATCAAAATGCTCTACAGAAGTTTCTGTTAAAAAAGAAGAGAAACTTCCCTAACAAAAACCCTGATTCAAAAAGAAAAAGGTGGCAGCAGTTGCAGTCCGACATGCCACACAAGAAGAGGGCCCTATTTAAAAACAAGAAGTGGGCATTAGTGCTATTAGACAGCACGGGCAGAGGTCACAATAGTTCGCCAGAATCTTCTAGAGCATCTGGAGGTGAAAACAACTGATGACTTCCTACAAGTAGAAACCGCAGCTATGCGTGTCTCCATGCCTGATAGGGTGTACAAAGTAATGTTACAGTTAGAAGGAGACATTGAACGCACAATCAACGCAATCTTTTGGGACTGCGTCGTAAATATATATGATATTTTGCTTGCCGAAAGGGATTGGCCACCTGAATTTGTCCGTACCCTCTTGTTCCCGAGGAGCTCACAGAATCCTACGCCATTGATTGGGCATTGACGTTATATCGCAACCATGTAGGGTGGGATAAAGGCTCCCCCTATCATGTAATTCCTATTAAAAATGGACCTCAACTACAACCCCAGTATCCAATAAAACATGATGCTAAAGCACCCGTGAAGGAAATCCTCACACAACTGGAGTACCAGGGCATAATCGAACCCTGTGTCTCGCCAATGAATAATCCCTTATTCCCATTAGCTAAACTGGACCATTTGTACAGAATAGTCTTAGATTACAGACATTTAAACAGTCACACGCACATACGCTAAACAGAATTCACATAGCACAGCACTCATGAACAACATAGTGCGCAAAAAATACAAACCAACACTGTTCATTTCTAATGGTTTCTTTTGCCAAAATATAGTGCCTGAGAGTAGAGACTTAACAAGTTTCCTCGCACTAGGCTCCCAGAAAAAATTATGTTGTTTACCTCAGGGGTACAAGAACAGTCCAGGACTGTTTGCGGCTCGTGTGACTTCAATATTGCACAACATAGACCCTGACACATTGTCCTATGTAGATGATATTTATCTCACAGATGATGAATTGCTGCAACATTTAAGACAGGTAGTCCGCATTGTTGTGGGATTTGCTGAGTCTAACTACAAATTCAATTTAAAAAAACAAAGATAGCTTTCCTTAGCGTCCTGTTTCTGGGATATGAGCTATCAAGTGAAGGAAAGAGCCTAGCATCACAATTCTTGGAAAAATGCGCACAGTTACAACGTCCCAAAACAATTAAAAAACTCCAATTCCTATTGGGTTTTCTAAATTTAGGCAGAACCTCCATTCCAGATTACGCCTCACACATCAAAACTTTATATGCCTTAATACGTCCTGACTTTTCAAGTAAATGTTGGACTGTCGAACACACACACACATTCTCAGAGCTTTGCAAACAGACATGCTTGCAGCACAACACTTACACACAAGGAACAACAAAAAACATCTGGTCATCAGAGTAATCGCTGGTGCCATTGGTTTCACCTATGTAACATTTAATGAAGGTGAGACAGTCCCAATTGTATGCAAATCACATTTGTATTCAGCAGCAGAACAACGCTTTGCTCCCACTGAGAAAATTCTCACTGGTGTTCAGATAGCCATCATTAAAGAAATACCACTAGCCCAAGGCAAACGCATTATTGTCGTCTCTCCAATCTCAGCCCTTGAGGCTGTTACCAAAGCCAGCATTCCAAGGCTAAAGCATTACATCTGCGTTGGATTCAATGGGCAATGTCTTTGACAGCCACTGATGTTGACTACATCTTTGACCCAAAATTACAAACTCAAGAATTTTTGCAATATGAACTAGAATACCCAGTTTCAGCAAATACATTGCCTATTGATCAATATCAAAGAGTCATGTACACCGATGGCTCAGCACAACCTGCAATAGGGGCAAAGCATCAATACTCCGCTGCTTGCACAGTCGTAAGTGGCTACATGGAGGATAATACATTTTGTCCCCAACATACATTCACGCAAACCCTAAGGGATTGCACAGCACAATTGGCAGAGCTAAAGGCTCTGGTGATGGCACTGGAACATACGGATCCTGCACAGTTAACACTGATTGTTTGTGATTCGTCATACTGTGTCCAGTCCTTTAATGAATACCTACATTACTGGTGCCAGAATGGGTTCACAGATTCTAAAGGCAACACCATCAAACACAGACTTCTCTGGGGGAAAATAGCGGATCTGAAGGAAACGCTACCAAATGTCCATGTTGTACATACACTTGGACACCAGTGCGTTGGAATTCACATTGCTGGGAATACACTGGCTGATGAAGCCACAGTCAGCAGTAGCCACGGCCACTGTTGCTGCAGAAACCCGATTAGGTGGGAAACCGGACGAAGACTCATGGGCTGCCGTGAGAACATAGGGATCCTGCACAGCTAACACTGATTGTTTGTGATTCGTACTATTGTGTCCAATCCTTCAATAAATACCTGTATTACTGGCGCCAGAATGGGTTCAGAGATTCTAAAAGCAAAACCAACAAACACAGACTTCTGTGGGGGAAAGTAGCGGATCCGAAGGAAACGCTACCAAACGTCCATTTTGTACATACACTTGGATACCAGCGCATTGAATACGCGTTGCTGGAAATGCACTGGCTGATAAGGCCGCCAAATCTACGGTGGCACCGTTCATCTGTCGATGATACATACTGTACTTAAAATATACTCTGTTTTGTATTTTTTCTGTTCACAGGTCCTCACCTATTTAGGCCACGAGTTGTGTAGCATTCTATGTAAGTTACTTTTTGCCCTTGATATTCAGACAGGGCATGTAGAGAAGCTTAGGAGACATTTGTTTTGGTCCTGATAAAGCGCCACGTGATCCGTATGGACTTCTTAGGCACGAAACATGTTGACCTTATACAATAGCTAGAGGGATATTGTCCATTACAGCTCTTCTGTATCAATAGAGTGGTGGAACATCATTCCTATCCTAATATCCTGTGTTTTTAACCTTGACCAAGATACTCAACGCCTAATAAAATAATTTTTTTTTAGGGTCTTGAGCAAATTTTAACCTCATTTCCTCCTACTCTCTTCCAATGGTAGGTTTATTTTATACACACACACACACACTTCAACTCAAGATTTCCAGCAAAGAGCCCCTTTGTGGGGCCCGTCAGACATTGCAGCGCCAGTCTGATGAGGAGATAGCCCTATGATGAAGCACGACATCCATTGGATGTGTGAGGGCTCTTTTCCAAACAGCAATTCTCCTTACAACGCAGGCACCCTTCCACCATAGTTCAAGGGTGCCTGCGTTGGCGCTAGGCAGCCAAAACAGGACCAGTGCAAGGACAAAGGCAGGAATGCACTGCATTCTTTTACATATGGCACATTTCTGCTGTTTACCTGTCACTCAGTAAAGCAAGGGTTGAGCTTAAGGTTGTTCAAACGATCCTGACTGGACTCAAGGCGGTTTTTGTGAATGTATTCCATGGTAAAGCTACACAGCCATACCATATAGTACAATTAAATCTTCACAAGGACCAAACTTGATTTGCATATGTCTGTTTTGTGTCTAGAGTGGCACAGTGGATGAAATCGATGGTCGGGAACTTCGACCACAGTAATTGCAATTGACTTACATTAGTTTGAGTATTCCTTCCATTTTTTTCTTGTTAGTTACAATATGAAGAGAACATGGATGGCCCGAAATGCTTGTGGCAAAGAAGCACCAGTTTTTCCTTAGATACTTAGGCCCATATTTGTAGGAAAATGATGGAGCGAGACGCTGCGGCAAAATGGGCAGTGTCATGCTCTGTCATTTTCACAGCGCAGGGATGCGCCATATTTAATTGAATACAGCGCACCCCTGTGTTGTCCCCTGCGCGGAAGCTAAATTTAGCTGCCAACGCAGGCATTCTTGCACCATCATGCAATGATGTCTGCATTGAGAGGTGTGATTGTTTATGTGCGGGAAGGTGTCCCTTCCTGCACATTAACAATCACTAATGGTGATTTGGTACTTCTGTGTGTGCTGCAGAATGCAGCACATATAGAAAGCCCGAAAACGAGGAGGAGTAAAAGTATTCCTCCTCGTTGCGCCTTGCTAATGCCACCCCTGGGGTGGCATTAGATTTTGACGCTGCCTCAGGTTTACGAAACCTTGTAAGTCTGAAGCAGCGTCAAAATGCAATGGGTGTTGCTGTGGCACGCCCACAGCAACACCCATTGCACGCCCCTTCCTGGCAAAGGGCTGCATGTGGAGGGGTCGTATCTACAAGGTGGCCCCCAGGATCTGGCCCACCAGGGAGCAAACAAAAAAAAGGGCAGGCGACTGCTCTTTTTTTAAAAACAATTCAGGAAAATCAGCAGATCCAGATTTTAACATTTTAAAAAAGTGCTTTTTAGCCCTGCAGAGTCAGTAAGGGGCCCCTAGACCAAGGCTAGGGGCTCAGGGTGACCCTATCCTGCCCCCTTTTCTTTTTTTCCCTTTTTCCAGGGATTCAGCTGAAGCTGAGTCCCAAGATGGCTGCCAACACTTTCTTGTTGAAGTGTTGGCAGCCAATCAGATATCAGCACAGGGCCAGTTGTAATTAGTGTTGTCAAGTAACTATAACTGGTGCACTAAGGTAACTATAACTTGAGCTCCCGCAATGCACAGTTACCTGATCAATAAATTAATTCCAAATGTTGCAGTGTTAATTTCAATGATGCCATAGCAGATGTCATGACTGATTGAGATGTAGGTTGATTAGCAATGCATGGCAAGGGCCCGAGTTATAGTTACTTTAGGGCATGAGTTATAGCTGCTTAAATAACTGTAACTACAACTGCTGAATTTCTATGGTTTTGTACATTTGAAATGTGAGCCTAACTATGACATCCCTGTAACCTTTGTTTTTTTAAGTGGATTTCTATGTTTGTGTTAACATTAAGTATTTTTGCTGGTGGAGGAGGGCTGCACACAGGCCAGACCCTGCAGCTGACCACTTATAAGCACCTAACTCCACCCCATGCATGGCCTTTGGCCATGCACGGTGGGGCTTGGCCACAGGGCCAGGCATGTGGCCAGGCCCTTAGGCCTACCCCAGTAAACACCCAAGCCATGCATGGCCTTCAGCCGTGCATGCCAGTGGTTGCCCACAATGCCTAGCCTGCAGCCTACCCCCTATAAGCACCCAACCCCAAGCCAGGGATGGCCTTCGACCATGTGCAGCAGGGGTTGGCCGCAGGTCCTGCGGCTAACCAACTACAAGCACTCAACCTTGCAACATGCATGGCCTTCAGCCATGCAAGGTATGCATTGACCACAGGGCCTGGCCTGCTGCCATGCCCTGCAGCCTAGTCCTGTAAGCACCAAACCACACTCTACACATGCCCTTCTGCAGTGCACAGCAAGGGGTGGCTGAACAGCCTGGCCAAGGGGTTGGCCATAAGGCCTTGCAATCGGCCTACCCCCTATAAGCACCCAACCCCAAGCCAGGGATGGCCTTGGCCATGTGCATTAGGGCTTGGCAACAGGCCCTGTGGCTAACAACCTACAAGCACCTAACCATGCATGGCATTCAGCCGTGTGCAATGACTGCAGGGCCTGGCCTGTCCTGCAGCCTACCCTTGTAAGCACCCAACCACATGCCAGCGCATGTTCTTCGGCAGTGCACAGCAGGGGGTGGCAGAAGAGCCTAAACCCAGAGGCACCCAACCCTGCACTACACATGGCCTAACATGTGAATAACAAATGTGCAAAATTTGAAATATAATATATATTTATACTATTACACTACTTGCAGATACAATGACAGAGGCTGCCATATTTATCACTTCACAGAAAGGAAAGCAGTTGCTAAATCATATGGGCTACACCTACGACCAAGAAAGGGCATCATCAGAAAATATAAACTCGAAATGTACTAAATAATATTCAAATTCATGCTATGGGAGGACAACTACAAAAGACTATAGGGCTAATTACGAGTTTGACGGTTGAACTGCCCGAACTCCAATACGGCAGTGGTGAGGCACCCGTTAAGTCAGCAGCCTCACCAATGTCGTATTATGATGTTTCCACCAGGCTGACCAGCAGAAACGCCGCATTACGACATTCCCGCAAGTCAGCCCAGTGGAAAAGGGCAGCGGCATTGGCCTCGGCTCCCTCAGAAAGCAAAGACCAATGCCGTCGCACACAGCACCCTCGAAATGCCATAGCAGACAGTGCACATTCCAAGGATGATGTCGGGGGGCCCCTGCACTGGCCATGACATAGTCATGGGAAGTACAGGGTCCCCCCCCAACCCATGAGGTGCCAACTCTGCCTTTCTGCCCACCTGTTCATGGCATGGATCTTGCCATGAAAAGGCTGGCGGAAAGGAAAATTGTGATCAGTACAGGGGTCCCAAACTCAGCACTGCCATGGCTGTCCACGACTTTCACCACCGCCAACCCGTCGGAATCCCTGATCCTGGTGGAGGTGACGGTCTCCTGATGGTCCAACTGCCAGGACCGTAACCTGGCGGTTGGACCGCCAGGATTGCACCATCCAACCACCACTGTGAGTTTGGCGGTCTCAGGACTGTCAAACTCGTAACAAGGCCCTATGTTGTAATTAATGTAAAAGAGCACAACAACCCTTGAAATGTAACAGAAATAGAAGCAAAAGAAATATTGCGGGATATGAGAGGCAAGCACTAGCTCCCAGGAATCCAGAAGTGAAATCCTACCACTTAGAATCCCTGAACACATCATAGGGCCTACTACCACCTCACCCCACAACATTTGATTGCACAAACTTGAAAAGCCGCCAGTGCTACTGCACCTGTCCCTAGAAAATACAAGACATACACATAACTGAACATTTAACCATTACAGACAAAGAGGAACCTTTTCTTTTACATGACAATTTAAATAATTAGAAACTAATCCTAATATTCTCCACAGCAAACAACTCAATGAAACTTAGATTATGGCAAACCTGGGTGATAGATAGGACCTCCAAAATGTGTCCCAAACAATTTACTCAGGCATACACGATACATAGTGAATATCACAGCATCAATATCCTTTTTAAAGTCCTACTACCAAGTAAAACAGCACTTAACACAAACTCTTAAACCATTTAAAACATAAAACAAATAACTACTAAAAAATCATAGACTTTAAGGAAGCCATGATTCAAATCATTCCAAAAACATACCCCCATGCAGCCATGCAAGACTGTTACTATCATTTCAACTAAATTATATGGCGACACCTCCAAAAATCTGCACTAAGTGTAGAATATTCCACAAACAGCCCATTTGATTTTGAAAAAAAAAGAATTGTAGCACAAGCCTATGTCCCTGTCACAGAGGCAGCCAGCCCCTACAATTTACTAAAAGAAAACACTTTTTACCAAAGGGCCTCATTGCAAGTTTGGCAGTCTGTGGACCGCCATGGTAGCAGTGTCGGTCCAACCGCAGTGACTTTGACTGTCCGACCACCAGATTAAGAGTTTAGCGGTCGGACCGCCAGAAGACCGCCAGCAGACCACTGGCACCCCCATAGTCAGTGCAGCCGGGAATGCGGCAGTCCTGACCGCGGCGGCCAATGTTAGAGATCCTGGCATTGGGACTGCCATGGCCATTATCACCTGCAGGACCGCCAAGCTTTTAATGGCAATCCCATCTCCGTTGAAAGCTTGGTGGTATCACAGGTAAGGGGCCCACAATGGGGGGAACCCAGTGGGTACGGCCCTATGGAGTGTGAGGCAGGGGCCAACATGAGCCTCACAAAAAATGTGGAGTTTGAGGGCGCACTGTGCCCTGTCCACAACGTGGTGCATGGGCACAGTCTGCCCGTTGTGCCGACAGGAAGGGATGCATGGCCGACGGTAGCTCCACAATACTGACTCCTGCCTCCCCGCGCCAGTCACACCAGCCCCGTGGGAAACTCATAATCCAGCGATCTTGGGACCATCGGCCCGGTGCCGTTCAAAAGACCCCCACCATGGCAGTCAAGCGGTCCAACCGCCAAACTCGTAATGAGGCCCTTAGTCCCCTAGCAAACTATTTCAAAGACACTTGGGTTGGCAGACTGCATCACTCAGGACACTGATGAAAACCCAAATTGCTAATGCCATGGTAGAACGTCTGCAGCAGCACCTAGGCACATGAAACCATTACAAGCAATGCAATGGAAGGATGGCACAATGCCCTCCATTCCATACAAGGCAGAACTCAACCTACACTATACAAATTTATAGAAACATTACATAAGGAGCAAAGCTACCAAGAACTACCAGTGACTGCTCCAAACCCTGCCCTAAGTGGAACCACAGGTATCTCCTCACACGATCAGAGTCTGAGAATCAGGTGGTGGAATGCAGACTGCCTTAAATTCTGCAATTTTGTGATCAAATCTATTTTTCCCTGCTTATGGAGTCTCTTTTGTCACCAATCCAGTCTAATTATTCAGTGGTTTCAACATTCTGCACCTTGAATGCAAGCATTAAAATGTCTTTATCTTGTCATGCTTCAGCTGGTAGAAGCCCCAATCTGAGCTGATTTAATAAGGAATGCACGGCAGTCAGTAGTCAGCTACGTGCAGCCATGAAGAGCTCTCTCTCATGGATGATTCATATAGCTTCCTCCAGGTTGATTATAAGAAAGTAATACACACCAGAAAATTGTTCTTTAAGCAGGATATGTGGGACGGGGTAGTCTCAGCTATCACTAGAAAGGATACCTCTGGGATATGGAAAGTTATCAACCACCCGATTATCTCTGAAGCTCTGACAGATGGGATTGGGACTATTATCAGTGCAGAGAGATGGATAGAGCACTTTGAAGCTATTTACTCAAATTATAACAATACAGCCCACGTTAATACTGAGCCATTTATCGCTTTTCCTCTGAACATACGATTTGACCTCTTAGAGGTGTGTGAGGCAAATAGAGCTAGTCCAGTCAGTAAGAAATCTGTTTCTGATGGGGCCCCAATGGATCTTTACAAGTAGAACATAAATTTTTGGGTACCCATTATCACTAACGTAGGCAAGACCCCTAATGCAACAGACACATTTCTTTGATAGACTCTACAGTTAAAATTATTGGACGCATTGTTATCAGAAGGAGTGGAAATTTGTAAGCTTCAATAGTGTGTTTGCTCCTGTGCAATACGTTTTAGAGAGGGATTTGCACACAGTGGTACAATGCCTCAACCTTTACTTGATTATAAGAAAATACACAACAGTCAAGGTGGCAGAGTTAGTTGTAGCAAACAATGGGTTAAGCTTTTGGAGCAATGAGTAGATGAGGACTTGGCCATCTGTGGACCCTGCATAGCGGAGTGAATTCTACAGTAATGTTTAGGCTAGGTGGTGAATACACTGATGCTTTCAATCTGCATCATGGTGCTCGCCAAGGCTGTGACCTTGCACGCATTTTGTTTCTCCTTTATATTAATGGTTTAAATGCCATCCTGCAGGCCCCAGGGAAGTACTTGGCTACGATTTAGTCAAATTCGTGCTGGCCCTGCTTTATGCAAATGATGCTATTTAGTTCACTCGCACTGCCAATGGCATGAGGGCTTTAATTAGCAGCTTTGTCACCTTTATGGACAACCTAGATCTGGAAACTAATATTTCCAAAACCAAATGTATGATATGTAGTCTGAAAACCTCCAAAACTGGTTCTTTCTGGATTAAGGGCAAGTATATTGAACAGGTCAAAAACATTCCCTAGTTAGGAATCTTGTTTGACTCCAAAAACTACTGGCTACCGTGCATTGTAAACAGCTCCTTGCTCTTTACCCACTCTGTGGGGGCCCTTTTTGACTTTGCCAGAAGGTTAGGTAGTAGGTCCATTCTATAGGTATACTCGCCAAAGTGCTTCCCTGTTTTTTATGCAGCTTGGGAATATGGGGCTACCAGGATGCCTCTAAGTCTCAGATGGAGAAGAATGGACTCTGCCGGTGCCCGCTTGGTCTTCCCCCCCTCAATAACACATCTCTTCTTATACAAGGAACTGGGGCTGGATTAGGTATCCAATACTCTTAATCTTGCGCTTTCACTTCTTTGGGTACCTGTTTGGTCCAATAGACACACATCCCTTCTTCCCTTAATTGAGAGATTATATCTGATTGTATGAAATGTGAGAAGGCATTTCCATTCCTTGGCTAAAGTATGTGCAAACTATCTCTAAAGCCATAGGCTGGCTGGAATCGTTTACTTCTCCCCATTCTTTGTCCAAAACAGACATATCTAGTGTTAAACACAGGGTGGCTTCAAGGTAAGCGGTCAAACTGAGTAAACCATTACTGCGTGACTGTGTCATGGCCCAAACTTCACCCCACCTTGAACCATATTTGACATGGGTTATTAGCCCCTGGGAAAAAGCTATTCTAGCCAAATTCCTGTTAGGAACCATTAGATCATTGCTCTGCTTTCCCTTAAGCCAGTACAATAAAGCATTCATTTTAGTGTGTCCATGTGACGAATCCTACTTAGAAACTTTAGATCATTTTGTATTGTTTTGTAAATATTATAAACTTTTAACCAAAATCTTTTCAAAACCTGTTTGTAAGATATATGGGTTTTATCAATACAAGCCAGACTTGTATTTCCTGCGTTTGCTTAGGAACCTAATGTCATAGCGATGCTTTCTGAATTCAGCTGTACGCAAATGAAACTTAATAACTGAATACAATTTGTAACCTCTTTGTTTATGTCATGCATTTTTAATTTTATTCCTGATTATGATGTATTGGTTACTTTTATGATTGTTTTTAAGAATCGAATAAAGCTTTCTGATGATGATGATGAAGCAATCTGTTAGCCAAATTGGACCTAAACTTAGCAAACAAACTAACACAATGTATGAAATGCTACAATTTGAAGTCAAACTCTTTATCAATAGCAAAGGAGTAGATTACTTAGAAATGATAGCCAAAAGCATACTATAAAATAAATGTTAACCAACTAAATTCCTCAAAACAATCTCTAAACAAACATACCAAATCCTTGTTTTAAATAATAAATATATTATTGTATTTCATCAGTCAAACAATTATTTAAAATTGCAATATTAATAAAGACTGATAAAATTATATGTTAGTTATTTAAAACAACTATAACCATCACCAATCAAAGTAGTTAAGGTCAAACTCAATCCAATACATAAAATATTTATAACACACAATCCAAACAATTTCACATAACAATCACATAAAGTTAACATAAATAATAGAATATCTAATTTCCCAACTAAACTAAATAAGAGAAATTAAACTTACTGTTCTGTAGTTGCAGATCTTTCGCTGTCTCTATGTAATAAAAGATAGTAATCCACTAAAAGTAAGGTGAAAGAGTTAAAAAATACCAAAACAAGGAGCAAAAATATAATGAATCCAATTGAACTCTCTTGAAGAAATCCAAAGTATCTAGGTTCAATAAATAAAAGAAAAACATGTTTTAAAAAAAGAACTACTTCTGAAAACCAGAAAAAAAGAAAGTAAAGTGAAAAATCATTGGTTTATTATAAACCAAAACTGATTCCCTTAAAAGAAAACAAAAATAAACAAAACGTAAACTCCAAATGCCCACAAAACACATTCGTAGACAAAAACCTATAAAATAAATTTTAGAACCCGCCCCCAAAATACATTACATTCCCAAATATACATATACATAACACTTTATTATCCAGGTATAGCTAACATCACACAATTTAACATAGTATATTGAGATATCACTAAAACAATGTAGAAAAACACAAAACTACAAACTATTGAAAAACACTAACAGCACGACATCTAAATATACAAAAACCCACAAACAATACTGTAACTAACTTTTAAACCTCCCTCCTAAATCACTTCTACCCTCACAACCCTTAAAAAATCCTTTAAAGAAGGATTTATCTGTTCCGATGAACAAAGGCACCTTCCCATGAACTGGTTCTGGGAAAATAGACTGAAAATAACACAAATTGATTTCAAAACAGAAGGTGGCAATAAAAAAAAGAATGTCCGCTAAACAAACATGCAAAAAAGACTATCTCCCAATAGAAATCAATGGGAAATATTGTACAAGTGTTGAATAAATGTTTTAAAAGATGAAAGGAATTATTAAACATATCAAGCAATGTTATAGAAAATTATATAAAAATTGCCAAATATAAATTAAACAATAGTATAATATATATACATTTAATATATACTAATCAAATATATGTTAACATAATGTAAAAAATATGTATATAAAAAAGTTGAGATGTTGTAAAAATTGTTAAAGACAAATAAGAACTGGAAATGTACAATGCAAATGTATTTAAAATATGATTTACCTGTTCTTTTATTATTAAAAACTAATTCCCAATTTGGGGAAGGCATGGGGCACTGAATGGATGAAATTTACTATTCCCACTCAAACCTAAACCAATTTGGGGAAGGTGTTGGACAGTAAAGGGGTGATATCTACTATTCCTGATCCAACCTCAACCAATTTTGGGAAGGCATCAGACACTAAAGGGGTGCCATTCACTACTCACCCTCTAATCTAAACCAAATTGGAGGAAGACGTTGGACCCTAAAGGGGAGACATTTACTATTCCCACTCCAATCTAAACCAATTTGGGGAAGGTGTTGGTCAGTAAAGGGGTGATATCTACTATTCCCGATCCAACCTCAACCAACTTCGGGAAGGCATCAAACACTAAAGGGGTGCCATTCACTACTCCCCCTCTAATCTAAACCAAGTTGGAGGAAGGTGTTGGACCCTAAAGGGGAGACATTTACTATTCCCACTCCAATCTAAACCAATTTGGGGGAAGGTGTTGGACACTAAAGGGGTGACATTTACTTTTCCCACTCCAATCTAAACCAATTTGGGAAAGGTATTGGATACTAAAGAGGTAAAAATTACAATATCCACTCCTAAATAAAACATTTTACATAACATATCACAAAATGAAAACATTACATACATAATCAATACTCCATTTTCACATTTTTCTATATAACAACATTTTGTTAGTTTAGAAAAATATAGAATATTTATCTGAGTAGATTAAGGTCAAAACAATGAAGATTTGATAAATGCAATTTGAAATATCACTTTGGTAATGATAAATAGTCTTTATTTCTTAAAAATATAATGGTCTCTTGAGAGCGCAAAGTACCTCATTTGCTTCTAAATTATCCGCACAGGACCGCAGAGTAGTAGATGCATGGATAACAGGGAGGTGTGCGTCGGTTTCTCCGGGAGCACACAGACAATGTGTTGATGCTTTTCCATGCAGCAAGGGCTTTGCATCGATTTCCGGCACGCAGGCTTGGATCCTTTTTGGGTTGCGGGGTATTGGATGCCCTAGCGATGATGTGGAGAAATCCTGGACATGTAGGATGAAGTCACAGGAGCTGCATCGATCCAGTGGGCAATGCGGGGAAATTTTTCTCGCACAACAGGCGCTGCATCGATTCCTCTTGCAGGAAGTCGGGCTGCGTCATTCCGGTGGGCCGTACGTCAAAGTTCCAGTTGCAAAACTGGAGATGCATCGATCTCCACTCGGGGAGCCGGGCTACATCGTTCCGGTTCGTCGCTGCACTGATTTTCTCACCACAGGACAGGCTGTACATCGATTCCGGCAGGCTGTATGTCAATTTTCACTGCACAAGGAGTTATTCGCAGAGATTATGTCTTTTTTGCCCTGAAACATCAGGAAGCAGGCGGCAAGCTTAATCCAAGCCCTTGGAGAGCACTTCAGCAGAGACAGAGGGCAGCAAGACAGCAGGGCAACAGCAAGGCAGCAGTCCTTTGCAGCAAAGTAGTCAGGTGAGTCCTTTGGGCAGCCAGGCAGCTTCTCTTAGCAGGTGGCAGGTTCTGGTTCAGAGTTCCTTTCCCAGTAACTATCTTGTCCAGAAGTGTCTGAATTGGTAGGGCCAGAGGCCCAGTTTAAGTACCCAAATGTGCCTTTCAAGTGGGGGAGACTTCAACGAGTGGCTTACAAGTGCACAAGGTCCTCTTTCAGTTCCATCCTGTCTGCCAGGGTCCCAGTATGGGGTTTGGCAGTCCATTGTGTGAGGGCAAGCCACTGTCCTTTGACGTGTAAGCGTCAGGCCCTCCACCCTCCCATTCAGTCTGCTGATGTGTGCAGGTGTGACTGAGCATCCTGTGTTTGGGGCTGTCTGAGTGAAATGCACAACCGAGCTGTCAACTAACCCAGCCAGACGTGGATTGTAAGGCACGGAAGGATTTAAGTGCAGAGAAATGCTCACTTTCTAAAAGTGGCATTTCTAAAATAGTAATATTAAATCCAACTTCACCAGTCAGCAGGATTTTGTATTAACATTCCGGCCATACTAAATATGACCCTGTTACTCATTTCAGATCAGAAGCTACCACTCAAACAGTATACAAGGGTAGCCCTAATGTTAGCCTATGAAAGGAGCAGGCTTCACAGCAGTGAAAAACTAATTTAGGAGTTTTACACTACCAGGTTATGTAAACTACACAAGTATATGTCCTGCATTTTATCTACATAGCACCCTGCTGTATGGGTTACCTAGGGCCTACCTTAAGGGTGACTTATATGCAGAAAAGGGGAGTTTAAGGCTTGGCAAGTAATTTTAAATGCTAAGTCGAATTGGCAGTGAAACTACACACACAGGCCTTAGCCTGAGACTTGGTTAAGGGGCTACTTATGTGGATGGCACAATCAGTGCTGCAGGCCCACCAGTCTCATTTAATCTACAGGCCCTGGGCACATGTAGTGCACTTTAGTAGGGACTTATAAGTAAATTAAATAAGCCAATTGGGTATGAGCCAATGTCACCATGTTTTAAGGGAGAGAGCATGTGCACTTTAGCACTGGTTAGCAGTGGCAAAGTGTGCAGAGTCCTAAAACCAAGAAAAACAGTGTCAAAAAGTGGAGGGAGGCAGGCAAAATTTTGAGGGTGACCACCCTAAGGCTGTCAGGTCTAACAGTATATAGATATGGTTTTGCGTCAAGAGGCATGGGTGGTTGCATGGGAACACCCACGTACCCCCTATCTAACGCCCCCTCGGCACTAAGCAATGCAAAGCAGTGCTTTGCACTACTTTTAGCATACTTTCCAGTGCAAAACAGGTTTTGCTCTGGAAAGTAAATTAGGAAAAAAACATTTTGTGCTGGTTACTGTCAGTTTTGTGACGCTAACCCAGCTCAAAATGTTTGTAAATCTCCCCCGATATCTTTACCTTCAATATTGTTGTCCACAATATTTTTGATGTCTCTTGAAACAATATTTTTTGTATCATGATATTTCTTTTCTGATATTCTGTCCAAACACCATTTTGCATGGTGCCATGTTAATGTTCTACAGTGGTAGTTATGCCACTTTGTTGGATGTGAAGAAAATGTGTTACGTCCTAACCCAAGAAGCGGTCTGTTGATTTTGTGGGGGAGGCGGGACGAAACAGTTTGAGCATTTTGTAGGAGAAAGGCTCATCACTTTTGCACAGTGTGCACACTATGGTCTCTTTCTCTCAAAGTAGTGCAGCAACTTTGATTTAGCATTATTTTATTTACCCGCACAATTAGGAGACAACCCATACTTTTCTGTTAAAGACTGCCACTCTTTCTTAAATTGTCTTTTATGGGACAAACATATAGGATGTTGGAGATAGGATGGCTTATCTAACGTCATTTCTAATGTTGCAGGCAATGCCCCATGGCAATCCCAAGGGAGCTGCAGGAGGCTACACCATTGAGATGAATGCGATTCACCACTCGCTCAACAGCACCACAGGACATTAGTAGGAACAGACAAATATTTGACCTCTGTTTGGCAGAATTCTTGTCACGGGCCTCCTTTACATCACGCCTTTAGCCTCCTGGATACAGCCGACCTTGCCATTTCTCAAACATCTATTTCCACCCCCCTAGCCTTCCCGAGATGTTGTAGATATTGCTGCATGTTAAACTTTAAGTCCCTCTTGACATGGCGTCCAATGTCATATTTTAAACGTTTAATTCCCACCAAGATATCAAAGGCATTGTTTTACAAGGCCCTAGCAGCACACTGCATCACCAGAGCGTCATTTTTTTATGCTCTGGTGGTGCAGTGTGTAGCACCATATTTACAAGGCCACGCAAAGCCAACTTGCGTGGCTTTTCATGGTCTTGTAAATATGGCCCCCTTTTACGCACTACTCTGTGTGAAAGAAGATGTAGTGCTCAGCTAAGGATGGCGAAGATCATCCACCAAGGTTTTCAAGTAAGAGTACGAAGCGTGAAGTGTAGAAATAAAATCCTTTATTTGGATGCAAAGGACTCACGACGGCATCGCCCACCTGCAGGCTCAGAGAACAGTAGTCAACTGACAACTGTCTCAGATTCCAGAACCCACGCAACAGCCAATGAAGCCACAGTTCCACAAAGGAATTTCAAACAAGTAGAATGCATATCCAAATTAAAAGTAAATACTCTGAACACTACATCAGCCCCTACCTTTACACTAAAACATAAATATACACATATATATATATATATATATATATATATATCTATTGAGAGAGAGAGATGGATAGATAGAGTAAGCTTAAGTATAGCACACTAAGAGTGCATAAAAGAGCTTGAACAATGCTCAATGTGAAAGCTGTTGAAGAAAAGGAGTCATCACAAACTTTACCCATCACCAAAAAGTAACCGAGTGGGTAAATGTAAGAACAGTATGCATACCCACTGCAGAATCTGGCACAATACGTATTACATCAAACAAAATATTGCGCACACCAGCTAAAACAAGACAAAGGGCCCGATTAGGAGTTGGGCGGTCAGACAGCCACAACTCCAATATGGTGGTGGTGGGGCGGCTGGCAGATGGGCAGCCTCACCATTGCCGTATTACGATGTTTCTACTGGACTGACCGTCGGAAACTGTTGTATTACACCATTTCTGATGGTCAGCCGCTGGAAACAGTGTGGTGGCTTTGGCCTCAGCTCCTCTAGGGAGCTGAGGCCAATTTCAATTGCAAAGCAGACAGTATTAATTCCGAGAATTCTGGCAGGGGGGCCCCTGCACTACCCAAGACATGGTCGTGGGCAGTGCAGTGGGCCACCTGTGGCCCCAACACTGCCTTTCCACCAGCCTTTCCATGGTGGTATAACCGCTATGGAAAGGCTGGCAGAAAAGGAAGTCTTGATCAGCATGGGAGTGCTGAACTTGGCACCGCTGTGGCTGACCATGACTTTAACCACCGCCAATCTCTTGCATACCTGATCCTGTCGGAGGTGGCAGTCCCTTGATGGTCCGACAACCAGGATCATAATCTGGCAGTCGGACCGCCGGGAGTGCTGCAGTCTGACCACCACCACAAGTCTGGTGGTCCTCAGACCACCAAACTTGAAATTAGGCCCATAATGATGTAGTGTGGGAGGTCATTTGATAATACACAAACCACGTGTGGGTACAGTTGCTATCGCATTCCCAGCAGGGTTAGGTTAATCACTTCCAGTTACAGCCTCTCCAGTGCCACTGACCATACCCACTTCTTTCATTTGGGTTTCACCTAAAGAATCATCACCATTGGTGCCGTTTGCCTGCCATGTCTGCAGATAATTCAGAATCCCTGATGTTCAAACTGTCAACATCGGTAGACAGTATCGAACTCTCAATTTCCTTTTTAGAGTAAAACTTCAGCTTGTAAGTTAGATACGGGAGCAACACTGTCCTTACTCAACCAACCTTTTCCTTCTAACAAGACAAAAGCCTTGCTGGACTTGATTACTTTCACTAACAATGAAAATGTGGATTCTCCTTTGTTTACTCTGAAAGGTTTCTTAATTAAGACTCAATCATTCACATCAATCTTTAAGTCCTTAACATTCTTCCTATTGTCATAATAACACTTTTGTGTTTGTTGTTTAGCTAAAACTTTCCATCTCATATAAATATCTTCATTGCTACTGTGCGTTTTACCCCTCTCCGTCAATATTTCTGACATCCACGCTGGGGTCCCTACCTCTTAGAAGTTTGAAATTAGTAACTCCTGTTGTGGAATGTTGGGTTGTAAGGTATGTCCAAATGTTATCTTGTAAAAATTGGGAAACATCCATTTTTGCTGCTAAAGCATTTTGAATCCTGTCTTTCTACATGTATTTTGCCCTTTATACTAAGCCATTTGATGAAGGACTATATAAGGCCACCTGTGAATAATTGATGTATTGTATTTTCATAAAATCACCCATTTGTTTTTAAACAAATTGTAGGGCGTTGTCTTTTACAATGGTACTCGGGGAACCTTCTAACCTGAATATTCTTTCAAGGAAAGAAATAACAGTACTAGCATTAGCAACCTCAACAAAAGAGTAGTATATCCATTTTGAAAAATAGTCTATAGCTACAAAAAGATATTTTTTTCCTTGGTAACAAATTAAATGGCCCTGAAAAATCCAAAGCTAATTTCTCCCAAGCTTTTTCTGGAAGAGGAACAGGAAAAAACGGTTTTGTGGAAGTCTTCCAATGTTTGTCAGAGACAATACATTGTGAACATCTGTCAATATAGTTAGTTACCTGTTTGTCTAAACCAGGCCACCAATATGGTACCCTCAATTTCTTGCAAGTGGCTGACCTATGTGGCCTTCATGGGCAATTCCAATGATTCTGTCTCTGAGCTTAGTGGGTGGAATAAAGACATCATCTCTTAAACAAAAAATCTTTCTATCAAGACAATTCCTTGGCAATTTGCCCAAAACATCTGCGAGAGGGTTAACCTGTTCTTATAAATTGACAATACAACATCCTTAACCATAGATGCAATCCAATCGGCCTCAGAGATGTGACCACTGCAAGCCACTAACGCCTTCACTATAGCTACAACACACTCATCTTTGTGATCAACCTCCATGGATCTATGATGAGGCAGAGGAATGCATTATAGGAAGTCTGCCCATACATTTCTGCCCCCTTGAATAACTTTTACCACCAAATCATACTTGTGTAGCTTGGATAATAAACAAACCAAACAAATAGACGGTTTTCCTAACCAATTCTCACTGAGAAGGTAGATGAGAGGTTTGTGGTCTGTGTAAACATCACAAGGGGTGCCCCATATGTAGGTCTTACATTTTTGCATCACCCACACACACGGCAAAACCTCACTCTCAGTGGTGCTGTAATTAGTTTCTGCATCCGAAACAGTCTTGAATGCAAATGCCACTGTGTTCTCCTGACTATGACCCACTGCCCAAATACTGCCCCTAGACCCTTCAAACTGCTGTCAACAGCAATGTGAGATTTGTCTATGGGGTCAAATGTATGTAAAGACCGAGGGCCTGATTACAAGTTTGGCAGTCCATGCACCATCACGGTGGCAGTCCGACCGCAATCAGCGTGGTGATCGGACCACTGTATTATGAGTCATGCGGGCCTATGTAACAAAGACCGCCGCAGTCCCTCCACCACTGCCAGGCAGTGCAGACTGCTGCCATCACGGGGCAGCACAAACAGGCCGGCGGAGCCTGTGTTTCCGCCAGACACATTATGAGGTTGCACACCGCCAATGTGACCATGGCGGTCCAACCACCAAGTCTCAGCAGGCAGAAATGGGGAGTATAAAGGGAGTAACTCACCCGGAGGCAGCTTTACACATCCTGTGCTGCCATGGAACCCATCACTCATATCTTGCCACTGCTGCTGCTCATCGATGGAGCCCAAAATCCACAACACAGTGGATGCAACCGACCATTAGTACACACACCTACCTGTGTCATTACACTCAACAACAGCTCATCGCTCCGTGATCCGCATGAGATGGGGGTCATGCTATGGGCACCAAGTACACTTGTCATCGTGCACATGGTCGACGACATTCACAAAGAAGGACACATTCACAGCCAGTAAATGCCCCTTTTGGGCAGGTCACTCACACTGCACCGCAACACTACACAAAAACACACATCTGCATATCTTAGGCACAGGGACAGTGAAGTGCACACAACATTGTGTCACAGAACACCAACAACACAGCAACATCACGTCTACAAATACAACTGACACCCTCACATTCCTCACATGCCATGGACTGTAATCAGATTCAACATACATGTATATGGATGTGTCTTGGAACACAAACACCACTCCCATTAAACATCCTTGGTATGACTCACACATCATCCACATTGCAACATAACTAAAGGACAATGGGATGCCCAATAGTCAGAGAGACAAATATACAAAGCTCACTATGCAAACAATACCTGCACAATAGGGATGGGGGCATAAGCAGCACTCTTGAAAGGATGCTGCACTGGGACACATGTCACTCTGCACATGTCCCTAAAACAACATGTGCACAGGAACTGGCCCTTCAGGTATCTCAGAAACAAAAAATAGAAGAGCCAAGTGACATGCCTATCTGCACAATGTGGAAGTGCAAGTCAAGGAAGCACGTATAACTGCAACAGCATGGGACATGCACAGTCAAATGCAAACAAAGGTAGCACAACTGAACACCCTCTATGTCTGAACAAACAAGACTTAAGCCCCCACACATGAGACGAATACACAGTCCATATCAGGGGGACAAATCTAACACCACACATGCTGACCTTGGACAACACAAGATGAAATACGTACCATACCAAACATTTCACAATGCAATGACACCCCAGTTGCATTAACACCAACATATCCATACAGTCAACATCTACCTTTGTCTTAGGTGACACCAACACTGCCCACAAAGTCAGATATTGAAAACAACTGCAAATGGATTAGCAGGCAGGCTGAAATGCACACAACTGTAGGTAGGCACCACAAGTTACTCAGGAACAACATAAAGGTAGGAAAGGAATTGATGGACAAATGTGTATCCAAAATAACAACTGTTTGGGTTTGTTAACCAAATGCAAAATGTCAAAGGCTATTGGCCAGTCCAGTAGTTTTTAAGTGCCCACACATGACTCCTATTACTGACCGGGAACCTCCACAAGAAGGAGCATCAAGTGGGCAGACAGGCACCTCAAGGATCATGTGGGGGGAAAGGGTCAGATTTGGGATGGTAGGGTTTGGTTTTGGGTTTGGAAGGGGTGGAGACTTTCTTATGAGGGGTGGGCTTATTCTTGGGGGAGGGGTATGGGTGCTTGCAAGTTAAAAAATAAACTTTCCTTTGGAACACGGGGATGGTCATCAGAAGGGGTTGGCGGTTTGGAGGTTGAGGAGGTGTGTTGGTGTTGATGCCTTGGGTGCCTGCATGTGTGATGTATGTTTTTGTTTGGGTTGTGTCTGTTGCATGTATGAATGTGGGTGTTTGTGTGTCTTTGGGGGCTGGGAAGTGAAGGTGCTGGGCGATGTGGGAGTGATGGAGGCGGAGGTGCCTGCAGCAAAGGAGATGCCCAGTCTCTTGGTGGAGTGGGCATGGACAACTGGGTGGGGAGCAACAGGGAAGGGAGAGTGGCAATGGAACTGGGAGTGGTAGACAAAGATGGCATTGGAGTGTGTCCCAATGGGTCCACAACCACTAAGGAGTGGCCACTGGAGGAAAAATCTAATAATGATGATGTAGATCCGGTCTCCTCTGTTGCACTCCTCTCACCCTCCAGGCGACTGGGTCCCTTTGTGTAAGTGGTGTCTTGACCCGAGGTACCATGGCCAGATGCTTCCCCACTTGGCAGTGCCCTGTCTCCTTCTCTTGTCTAGGCTGATGTTGCAAATACAAAGAGAAATAGGGTTACCACATGTCCCTGGTCACACCTGAGCAGCATCTCTGATTAGCAAACATTACCTTGATGTCAAGTAGGCCCCAGCAACAAACCCCACCTAAGTGGCCCCTACCTGTACCATACCATATGCATGCATGCCATCTGAACTGTCAACAGTTGCCAAAAGGAAAATGAGGATCTCATACAGCTAGAATTGCATGGCTGAAGTTGTGGAATCACAGTAACCATTTAACAAGTAGGAGACCACATCACCTTTAATGTTTTGTCTCATGGAGCATACCTCTCTTACCTGTTGTCATACAATAGAAGGCCAATGCCAACTGCATTCCTACAGATCCCACACAAAGTCATGCAGAAAAACATTTATCACATACACAATAACACAACAATAAGAAATGATGCTCCCGGAACATGCCGTATTGCTGACAACTGTACAGTAGCCTGGAGTAGGTGATATGGAAATACTCATGTCACACTGGAAACATATCCACAATGCAAACTTCACCAAGTGAAATTTGTTCCAATGGAGTCATGGTGACAGTAACAATGTTGCTCTGAAAGGCCACACATATGGCATGAAAATGCACACTGTAGACATCATGTGCAAATCGTCAGGGAGCTATGGGCCAGATGTAGCAAGCAGTTTTGCCCATTCTGTGTCTATGGGAAAATATGTTCGTACATATGGCCCTATGTCCCTAAAATCCACAACACAGTGAATCAGAAAGTCCCAAGGAACTCATCACTCATGTCTAGTACCCCTACAATTACATACTCTGATTGCATCAGTATAAATCATTAGTCTTTTGTATGTTGGAGAGACATAAAGATTTGCAAGTACCTGTAGAAGGCCCTCAACATGTTGCCAAATGGGAAGCTACATCACTGTCTCCACTTTGGTCCTGCAAACCCAGATGTTTGTGGATGAATGGTTGCACCCAAACACATGTGATTTCAAAATAACTGCAAGACATTCCACTATGCATGCCAACAGTCGGGTAAAAAGCCTTCCCCATTACACATGTGCAGTGCATTTTGCTACATGATGCCTCATCAATGGCCTGGAAAAGCACATTGTGGCAAAACAATCTAGCCATACATGTCTTGTCCCTTATTGCTTCAGCAGTTGCACATGCCAAATGACACGCAATGACAGTTGAGGGTATGTGTGAGCCAACAATCAATTGTGACACTCCTGTCTGTGACACCACGTGAAATGTACTCCCATTCCAAACTTCAAATACCAAATACAGGTTGGCATGCACATATATGTGAGGGAATACAGGATCATCCTATACAGGTAGACCATGTATGAAACAGCAGCGTACACATTTTGTCAAAAGAGAAAGGGACACATGCCAGCATGTAGGCACAAGGAATGTTGGCCCAGTGATGATACACAAATCATGTCCGTAGACATCCCCCACTTACCAAGGGGAAGAATTGATCTGTAGCTGATCCAAAGAACAATGTATGCTCTGTCACATGTATGATGGCCATCTTCACATCACAGACAGTAGTGAGGTACCAGCACCCAGCACCCATCACACGTTGAAGACAAGTAGCTCTGGGTGGCAAATGCCAATATACTCATTTAATCAGACACAAGGCTGAGGACAGTGATCCATCACTTCCTTTCCTTAGGGCTGTAATACTGAGGAGTAGTGGTTCTCTGTTGCAGAGACTTTACAACCACTACAACAAACAGTACTTGATTGATCAATGTACACAGCCATATGTTGTCCCTGGAGAGCAAATTGTTTATGGATTGTATCCAGTTGTGTCCTAGGTCCTTGGGCCAATAGGCAAGGCACATCAGTGGGCATCACATTACATAGCTACACAAACAGTCACTTATCTACTGTGTCACACATGTCACATCCCTAATCGTCAGGGGGAGATGTCAGAACCTAACACATTAACATGGCTATGTGACAGGCAGGACTATGCCCTGTACTCACCACCTTGTGGCTGCTGTGCTCCTCTCAAACACCCATCAAGGTCTGGGTACACCACCACCAGGATGAGTGAATTTAGGGGGGTCATGGTCCAATGTGTGACCTGCCTACGTTGGGAGGACAGCCCCAGCTGGACCTCTGCAATCTTCTGGGCCCAGCTCTTGTGACAGTAGGCACTCTGCTGGTTGTGGACCCCCCGGGATCCGCACCTTTTTGGGCAATGGCTCTCCATATCTGTAGGAGGCTGGCCTGGCTTATATGTACCTTGTGGTACTTACACCCTGTGTCAGGTCCTGTTGTCCCTTATTAGTAGAATAGAGGTGTTTCTAGCAGCTTAGGCTGATTAGAAGGTAGCTATGGCAAAGCAGCTTAGGCTGAACTAGGAGACATGCAAAGTTCCTACTATACCACTTATATCATATAGCACAATGCCTTAAGAAAACACAATACTCAGAGTTACTAAAAATAAAAGTACTTTATTTTTATGACAATAAGCCAAAAGTATCTCCGAGAGTACCCTCACTTAGAAGGTGAGTAATATACATAAGTTATATGTACACAAACCCAAAACAGGTAAGTAACAGTAAGAAAAGTAGTGCAAACAATGTAGAATCACAATAGGATGCAATAGGTGAACATGGGTCTAGGGGCAACACAAACCATATACTCCAAAAGTGGAATGCGAATCACGAATGGACCCCAGACCTATGGGAGCTTGTAAAGGGTCGCTGGGACTGTAAGAAAACAGTCAGGGTGTCCAAGATACCCCATCCCAAGACCCTGAAAAGTAGGAGTAAAGTTACCCTACTACCCCAGAGAGACACAATAGTCGTGATGGGGGATTCTGCAAGAACCACAAGCACCAGCAAAACACTGAAGACGGGTTCCTGGACATGAGGACCTGCAAGGCAAGGGGTCCAAGTCCAAGAGTCACGATAGTGTCCAGGGGGGGCAGGAGCCCAGGAATCCCCGGATGAAGGTGCAAAAGGGCTGCCTCTGGGTGGAAGAAGCTGAAGATTCTGCAACAACGAAAAGGGCTAGGAACTTTTCCTTTGGATGGAAGATGTCCCACGGCGTGCTGGATGTTGCAGAAGTATTTCCACGCAGAAATACCGCAAACAAGCCTTGCTAGCTGCAAGGGTCGCGGCAGAGGTTTTTGAGTGCTGCTGGGGACCAGGAAGGACCAGAATGCCGCCCCTTGGAGGAAGAGACAGAGGGGGCGCTCAGCAACTCAGAGAGCCCCCGCAGAAGTAGGCAGCACCCGCAGAAGTACCAGAGCAGGCACTTAGGAGATTTGTGAACCGGAGTCACAAAAGGAGGGTCCAACTCAGAGGGTTGAGCACTGCACGACGGAGTGCTGGGGACCCAGGCTAGGCTGTTCACAAAGGAATCCTTGGAGAAGTGCACAGAAGCCGGAGCAGCTGCAAATCACACAGTACACCGGTTGCTGTCTGGTGTGGGGAGGCAGGGACTTACCTCCACCAAACGTGGAGTGAAGAATCACTGGACTGTGTGGGTCACTTGGATCTAGCTCCTTTGCTCCAGGGACCACGCTCGTCAGGATGAGAGGGGACCCAGAGGACCGGTGATGCAGTCTTTTGGTGCCTGCGTTAGCAGGGGGAAGATTCTGTCAACCCACAGGAGATTTCTTCTTGGCTTCCAGTGCTGGGTGAAGGCAGACAGCCCCCAGAGCATGCACTACCAGGAAACAGTCGAGAAAGCTGGCAGGAAGAGGCGCTACAATGTTGCTGGTAGTCGTCTTGCTACTTTGTTGCGGTTTTGCAGGCGTCCTGGAGCAGTCAGCGGTTGATCCTTGGCAGAAGTCGAAGAGGGAAGTGCAGAGGAACTCTGGTGAGCTCTTGCATTCGTTAGCTGCAGAATACCCCAGAGGAGAGACCCTAAATAGCCAGACAAGGAGGTTTGGCTACCAAGAATGGGGGTTTGGCTACCAAGAGAGGTAAGAACCTATCAGAAGGGGTCTCTGACGTCACCTGCTGGCACTGGCCACCCAGAGCAGTCCAGTGTGCCCCCAACACCTCTGAATCCAATATGGCAGAGGTCTGGGACACACTGGAGGAGCTCTTGGCACCTCCCCTGGGAGGTACTGGTCAGGGGTCACTCCCCTTTCCTTTGTCCAGTTTCTCGCCAGAGCAGGGCTGGGGGATCCCTGAACCGGTGTAGACTGGCTAATGCAGAGATGGGCACCATCTGTGCCCATCAAAGCATTTCCAGAGGCTGGGGGAGGCTACTCCTCCCCAGCCCTTCACACCTATTTCCAAAGGGAGAGGGTGTAACACCCTCTCTCAGAGGAAATCCTTTGTTCTGCCTTCCTGGGACTGGGCTGCACAGACCCACAGGGGGGCAGAAACCTGTCTGAGGGGTTAGCAGCAGCAGCAGCTGCAGTGGAAACCCCGGAAAGGCAGTTTGGCAGTACCCAGGTTCTGTGCTATAGACCCAGGGATGCATGGAATTGTCCCCCAATACCAGAATGGTATTGGGGTGACAATTCCATGATCCTAGACATGTTACATGGCCATGTTCGGAGTTACCATTGCGACGCTACATATAGGTAGTGACCTATATGTAGTGCGCACGTGTTATGGTGCCCCCGCACTCACAAAGTCCAGGGAATTTGCCCTGAACAATTTGGGGGCACCTTGGCTAGTGCCAGGGTGCCCACACACTAAGTGTCTTGGCACCTAACCTTCACCAAGTGAGGATTAGACATATAGGTGACTTATAAGTTACTTATGTGCAGTGAAAATGGCTGTGAAATAACGTGGACGTTATTTCACTCAGGCTGCAGTGGCAGTCCTGTGTAAGAATTGTCTGAGCTCCCTATCGGTGGCAAAATAAATGCTGCAGCCCATAGGGATCTCCTAGAACCCCAATACCCTGGGTACCTACGTAGCATATACAAGGAAATTATAAGGGGGTTCCAGTGTGACAATGAGAATTGGTAAAATTAGTCACTAGCCTGCAGTGACAATTTTAGAAAGCAGAGAGAGCATAAACACTGAGGTTCTGGTTAGCAGAGCCTCAGTGATACAGTTAGGCACCACACAGGGAACACATATAGGCCACAAACTTATGAGCACTGGGGTCCTGGCTAGCAGGATCCAAGTGACACATATCAAACATACTGACAACATAGGGTCCTCACTATGAGCACTGGGCCCTGGCTAGCAGGATCCCAGTGAGACAGTAAAAACACCCTGACATATACTCACAAACAGGCCAAAAGTGGGGGTAACAAGGCTAGAAAGAGGCTACCTTCCTACAATATCCCCTTCTTCTGATGGGTATTGACCTGAATAAATGCAAGAGACAAGTCAAGAAATTACAATCACAAGTTTTCACACAAATGGTTGAGTCACACACACGTCAGAAACACCAAGCTTGAAATTTGCAATTTGTTAACACCCCAGAAGTGTAAAGTTACAAAGCCAATAAGTACTGGGACATGACTTCACACTTTTGTATCCATTTGCAGACTAACCCACTACCCTGCTCATGGCCTACAGTGACTAAGCAAGCCTACTCAGATCAGGTAGCCCATGCTCTAGCAACATGTACTGTGATATGAGCAACAAAAATATACTACGCACGTATGTGGCTTCTGCTACGTAAACTCCTGAGGCCTGACTGGACCAACACATTCACACTCTTTGAGATTAACTCATTGCATACAGTCCCTACGGGCAGCTGCCATCGTACAGATGTCACCCTTATACTTGAGTGACAATGATGGGGCTACCATGGTGGGTACAGAAAGTGTCTTCCCTGTGCATGTGTGGACATGTGGCATACGAAAAGTAGATTCATGTCACTTCAGGGGGTGGGTTCTGTGGTATGTACCTTTGACCACATGTGTCTATCCCACAGAGACGGAATCCAACATACAAAAGTATGCATTGTACAATTTCTGCTATGCGACCAAAGTACTGACTTACATCTCATGGCCTCCCAAGAATCAACACACTGTCTGCACTGTAGGACTCTCATAAGTGTAATATGCCTGTACAGGACAAATAAGACTTCTGTAAAGGTGACAACAGATCTGTGGGAGTAAGGGACCTGTCATGAGTCGAAGACACACATTGACAATGATGCAAAATGCGCATATGGACTACTTCTGGGATGTACCTCAATACCCATTCCCAATCTAGTCAATGGACTGAGGCATTCAGGGCACCTTTTGCCACTAGAGCCTCATACTGGCCACATGACATGATCTGCTGTTATACAGGCAGTGGGCACAGTGCCAACGGCGCCTAGCCACAGTGACTCTACCACAACCTGGACTATGTCCCATACTGGGAGGTAGATTTGACAGGCCCTTGTCTCTGCAGGCTGAGCATAGAGAACCTACACGACACACCATTTCCACCACTTAAATGCATGACAGTACATCATGTGGCCATCAGTAATTTGGCATGTGGTGTGTGTGGCAACCTGAATGGCAGGGTGAGTCATGATATGCCTTCCAGACTACAGTTTGGCAGGACCAGGTGTGGGGTGAAAGATCTGTGGTACTATACACATTGCTTACACATTGCATCAGAAGAGCCTCAAATGACTCATCCAAAATGCATACACAGCTCATGCTGTCCTGCACATAACTGTTGTTTAACATTTACAAACAGTCTAAGGAAAAAAAGGCCGTGGATGGCATTAAAGGCTCCTTGCCTTGTTATGTGCAACCAATACAAGGATGATCTAGGACCCCAAAAACCTCACACAACACAATGTGACTGAACTTAACATATAGTACCTGCCACCAATACCTGCACCATGTACATGGCATTAATGTCATGCAAACTGCAACAACAGGCACACAAAAAGTCTAACTGGCACACAGAGGCACATTGTGACCTGTGAGGAGGGAAAGGATGGTGTTGAACAGTGTCAATTGTGCCTATGCGATTCTTACATGCTCCTTTGGTGAGCCATAGAGCTGTTCATACAGGGGTAGGACCTCATCTCCAAGTCTCTCCACCTTCTCTGGAGAGAAGGCAGGGGCCCTATTACCTGCTAGATATGGCATGATTACTCTCAAAATCAGCACACAGCAGCTCAGGTCATGGAGGTGTTGCTAGCAGCAGTGTCAGGAGTCAAGTGAGTGAATGTGCACAACTTGGTGGTCACATTTACCACATACGAGGTAGTCACCGCCGGGAGACACAGCCATTGGGCCACGACCATCAGAGGCAACAACGCCAGCCTATGGCTGTCTCTGCTGCAGTTGCAACCACCTACCGCCCTGACAACTTCCACTGGTGGTCGCTGGCAGTTCCTAACATCAGTGGAATAGGGCAGGAATCCGCCACTTTGCTGTATTTGACTTTATAAACTATGTCACACCTAAAATATATGTTCAGTTGCATCACAAACATCCTTATTCTGTCTTGTCATGTAGGTCCTTCTACTCAATCACCATTGTAGTTTGTTACAGGGCACAGATGGCATTTAGCAGTGGTGCGTGGGCCACCACCGCCGACGGTCTTTTTCATGGTCTGAACGTGCAGTCACATTTTAAGGGGCAATTGTTTAGCACATCTTTGAGTTCCATCCAAATCCATGCTGTGGACACAAGTCTTGAAATCCATCAGGGTCACATGTGACCACTGTGTAGCTGGGAGTTGGGACGTGTACTGGGTGTCATGTCTATCCAGTCAGAAATGCTTTGTCACATGATATTGTTGGCATGCTACATGTATGTTGCTGTGGAAACTCTGACTGATCTTACAAATCACATCTTGTCACACATAGGTGCCCAGGAAAAGGTAGGATGTGACAACCTCCTGTCTACCGTCCACTGCCAGACCTTCAGACTTTGGAAGAACGCCGCGTCACACAGCTCTACCATCTGAATAGGCAAACTATAGTGGACTTAAGCCATCAGTTGGAGCCAGATCTGATGACATCTAATAGTTATCCAACCAGCATATCACCCATTGTACAAGTCATGTCAGTATTGCACTTCCTAGCCACAGGGTCCTTCCAACATACAGTGGCCCTATCTGCTGGTATCTCCCAACCTATGTTCAGTCTGGTGTTGAAGGATTTCCTCTCAGAAATGGTGAAACACATTGACAGCTATATCAGGTTCCCCCAATGTGAAGATGTAGCTTATGTGAAGGGTGACTTGTATGATTTTGGCCTCCTCCCACATGTGGTGGGGGCCATTGATGGCCCACATGCTGGCTTGGTGCTACCATAGGCCACTGAACAAGTCTATGGCAACAAAAAGAACTTCCATTCCATCAACGTGCAAGTTATCTGTATGACGGATCTCTACATCTCACATGTGTGCCCATTATCCGGGTTCAGCCCATACATGTCACAACTGCACCCAGACAGGGCCTGGCTTGTTAGTACGTCAAGTATGTCCTGATTCTGTGTGTGCAATGTCAGGTACTACAATCATGAAGAGAGTGATTTATTGTTGCAGTCATGTCCCATTCCTTGACAGGAGACTCCACATATCCAAACCGTCCTTGGTTGTTGATGCACCTGAAGAATCCAACAACGCCAGAGGAAGTCAGCTTCAGTGAGGTCCATGGAAGAACACAGTGGTCAGTAAAGCAGGCTTTTGTGCTCCTGAAGGCCATATTCCGCTGTCTGGACTGAAGTGTTGGAACCCTCCTCTACTCACCCAGGAAAATATGTCAGATCACTGTGGCATGCTGCATGCTCCACAACATCGCCCTGCAAAGGAATATCCCATACACCCCAAGAGAGGGGGAGGCTGCAGTGCCACCGGGTGAGAATCCTAAAATGCCAAGTGAGGATGACAGTGGTGAGGAGGACAACTGACTTGTGGGAAGATCTCATGAACAGCCACTTTTCATGAGTGTATGTCATGTGATATCATGACTGTGACTGTAAGATGAACTGTAGTTGTGAGAATGTGTGGAGTTGAGTGTTTTAGAAACAGCTAGGAAGCTGATACTCTGCAATACTCAGCCAAAGGCCTCTTGATAAGATAGCTTTTGACTCATCTCCATCTTGATGATGTTGCTTTGTATGTCAGTTTCCTTGTGATATACTTTATTTTCCATTTGTTTGCTATGTGACTTGTGTCATAGGTATGGTTTCAAGCCTATATTCCCTGTTTTGTTCTTTGTACAGATGCCTTCACCATGGCACCTTCATGTGGGCATTTTAGAGTTGTGACACTGGCATGTATCTGATGGTGTTCTGACATACAAAGTGGGCATGGACTATTCCAGGTAATGAAGATCGCAGAGTTTGGATGTAAGACCTTACCAAAACAGTTTACAGAGTGTTTGGGTGGAGGTACAGAAGTGCTCATTCCCCTTGTTTTGTGCCTTGTGGTGGGCCTGATGCATCATTTGTGTTATCATGAAGTCTGAAAATATGTGGTCCTAGCTTTTGATTGTCAGTTTTCTATCACATTGGCTAAATACTTGTTTTGTATGACCTGTACATAGCTGTAGATGTGTTTCATCATTGCAGGCCACAGTGCCTGTGCCACAGCACTGACATATGTTTGTGTCGTACCACCAGATGCATGGGAATTGGATTATGATGGGCATATGATCAGAGACTGTTGTACTGCCATCTGTATGTATCTTGGATGATGTGGTGTTGGATTACTTTGGTGTGGCATGTGATGAGGCTCAGGCTGCTGGCATCAACCACTTTAATGTTTGTCTATTCTACAGGCCAACGTCTGACAAAGCCCTTCCTTCCGAGGTCTGGGGTCTGTAGCTTGAAATATGTACCTTGGCTCAGTATGAGTCACACTATCAAGAATCCGCAAGGTTCCTCCTGCGTTATCTGTCAGCATCCCCAGGGAGTTTAACTTCGGAATCACCTAAAGGCCCGGTACTACACAACAAAAGGCAGACATGTTGTCTAGGATGGGTATCTCCTCTGATGTGGTGCTAGAACAGGTCAGAAGCATTATACCCCAGAATAAATTGTGGCTGTGTGCACTTACCAAGAGTTCCTTGAGAAAATTCGGGTAACCCAACACAAGGTTCCCTGTGCAACTGATGTGTATAAAAAAGAGGGTTTACTATACCATGCTGATCAGTTGTACATCCCTACCAAAGAATTAAGGATACAGTGTTACATTGGGGACAGGATTCTGTCCTCGCAGCTCACCCGGGTGAGAACAAGATGTTAGATCTCTGTCAAAGATGGTTTTGGTGGCCCACACTTGTCCAGGATGTCAGAAGCTACAACCAGACTTGTTCCACCTGTGTTTGGGCTAAAACCCCACATACTCCAGCCACAGGATTGTTACTTCCCATTCCAATTCCAGTGGCCCAATGGCCCAAACCATAAGTATGGATTTTATTTCTGATCTCATAGCTTCCAATAGACACACTGTCACATGGGTGTTTGTAGAATACCTAACTAAAATGGCTTATTTTGTTCCATTAAAAAGCTTCCCTACAGCTTCCAAGCTCTCTGATTTGTTTGTCCAACACATTGTACGGCTTCATGGGTTGCCCACCACAATTGCACGGTTTTGGCGTAGCTTCTGTTCCTCTGTCGGTATGGATGTCCGCTTGTCCTCTGCATTTCATTCACAAACATATGGGCAGACGGACTGTGTAAACCAGTCGCTGGAGCAAATCCTGAGATGTTACATTGACACATGGGCCCTCATTCTGACCTTGGCGGGCGGCGGAGGCCGCCCGCCAAAGTCCCGCCGTCAGGTTACCGTTCCGCGGTCGAAAGACCGCGGCGGTAATTCTGACTTTCCCGCTGGGCTGGCGGGCGGTCTCCTTCAGACCGCCAGCCAGCCCAGCGGGAAAGAGGCTTCCACGATGAAGCCGGCTCGGAATCGAGCCGGCGGAGTGGAAGCTGTGCGACGGGTGCAGTTGCACCCGTCGCGTATTTCACTGTCTGCGCAGCAGACAGTGAAATACATTTAGGGGCCCTCTTACGGGGGCCCCTGCAATGCCCATGCCAGTGGCATGGGCACTGCAGGGGCCCCCAGGGGCCCCGCGACCCCCCCTACCGCCATCCGGATCTCGGCGGTCCGACCGCCGGGATCTGGATGGCGGTAGGGGGGGTCAGAATCCCCGCGGCGGTGCAGCAAGCTGCGCCGCCGCGGAGGATTCAATGGGGCCGCGGTACACTGGCGGGACCCCGCCAGTGGTGCCGGTCCGACCGCGGCTTTACCGCCGCGGTCGGAATCCCCATTGAAGCACCGCCGGCTTGTCGGCGGTGCTCCCGCGGTCCTCCGCCCTGGCGGTCAAAGACCGCCAGGGTCAGAATGAGGGCCATGGTCTACTGAGTGGGATAAAGCTTTACCTCTTGTTGAATTTCTATATAACAACAGTGTCCACACGGCTAAGGGAGTATCCCTATTTTACTGTTTGTTTGCTCTGCACCCAAAAATGCTACCTATAACTGGGTCCCAAACATCCCCTAGAGCCCCATCAGTACAGAAACACCATAAAGAGTTATAGGAGATTCACAAACAAGTACAAAACCATTTAAAATTCTACAGCTCAAGTTAAAAAACAAGCAGACAAAAGAAGGAGACCTGCTCCCTCTTATCAGATAGGAGATCAGGTGTGGCTCTCATAAAAAATTATCCATCTTGCAGGATCCAGAAAATTAAACCCCCTATTTATAGGCCCCTTTCCTATTGCCAAAATCATCAATCCTGTGGTAGTAGAACTGACATTGCCAGAAGATTTCAAGGTACACCCTGTGTTTCATGTGTTGTTACACCGTCCCCATTCCCCTGATACCCATAATGCCCCACTACCTTCCCCGGTACAAGTACATAGGCAATGGTAATTTGAAGTGGCCAAAATTCTTGACTCCAGACGTGTCCGTGGTGTTCTACAGTATTTATTGGCCTGGAAAGGCTATGGGCCTGAGGACAATTCCTGAGAACCCGCGTCCACAGTTCATGCTCCACGTCTTACTAAAAAATTCTATCTCCTGCATCCTTCCATGCCCGCCCTTTGAGAGGGTCCTTGGTGGGGAGGACTGTCAGGAATCCCCAAAGTGCCTCCTGTGTTATCTGTTAGCATCCCCAGGGATTATGGTTAAATCATATCTCGGTCTTGGTCAAACCTTCATGTTTCTAAGTAAACATAGGGCCTGATTCTAACTTTGGAGGACGGTGTTAAACCGTCCCAAAAGTGGCGGATATACCACCTACCGTATTACGAGTTCCATAGGATATAATGGACTCGTAATACGGTAGGTGGTATATCCGCCACTTTTGGGACGGTTTAACACCGTCCTCCAAAGTTAGAATCAGGCCCATAATGTGCTGTGTTACACAACTGGTTTTATCAGTGCTTGTTTTACCAATGCTTGTTTGCTAATGTGAGAAGGTGTAGACATGTGCTTCTAATGGGGTGTGGTGTAGACATGTGCTTCTAACTGGCTGTAGTGACTCATCCACATGTGGAAACTCAACCGTTTTCCTGATTGGCTATAAATAGCAGAGTGAAGCATGCCTCCCTGCTTGGCTTTGTTTTGATTCCTGATCTCAGCATCCGATTTGGCAGTTCAGCCCCTGCTGTCATCCTCGTATTCAGGACTTTTGAGCCAATTCTTTTCTTTGTTCCTATAGCAGCTGACACCAGGCATTCCTCCAGCACACAGGAAAAGACTGCAGCTAAGTAACTAGTATTCTCCAGGGAGTTTGTTCTTTTAGCACTGCGATTTCCTAGAACAGCTGGTGTATTTCAGACCTCAGAGTGCTTATCTTGAAGAGACAAATGCATTTCTGAACATTCTACATTATTATTGTAGTTACTTGCCTAAATGTGCTTCAGGAAATCAGCTTGAGTTCAAGAACTACAAAAAGTGACAGTGCAATTTTAAAAGAGCATTTACGTGACTTTTCTTTCTCTAATAGCGTATCTCTTGGATTTAAATTGTGTCATTCATGGCTGTGTTTCAGGTTTGAGGAATTTCCTTTTAAAAGATTTTTCACACACACAGTGAAACTAAATCAAACTGTGCCACCCTAACTGTTTAAACACAGAGTGGACATTTGTATTTCTTGGATTGTTTTTGTTCCTTTTAGTTTAACCCTATGCATGCAGGAAAGTCATACGTGATATAATTAATGCCCTTGTTTGTCTTTCTTGTGCATGATATGTGCAACCACAGTTCTAATTGTAGTGTGCAACTGTGAATCTCTGGGAAGCCAGCCCTAGTGTTGCAGTTCTTATTGTTATGGTACTCAGTTTTGGTTTTTTGGTAATGCAGTGTTAGTAAATGTGCCAACAGTTGTTATTATCCAAGAAAAGTGCTGGTGCATCCTGGTGTTCTTCTACCACTCCCGTGCCCATATCAGAAAGAGAGATTCAGTTTCAAGGAAGTTGAGTGCACTAACTCTACTATCACTCTGTCAACAACGACCTGCCCCCCGAAGATACAGGGTGCCTGGCTTGACCGGCAAGACATGGCAGTGTTTTGTCTCTTTCTTTTCCACTCCCCCTTTCCTTTTGGGACACCTGCAGGGGTTTCTGTGTCCACCAGGAAGTGCTGAGAGGTGTTCCAGGAGGTCGGGGTGCATACCTTCGCCCCTGCAGACATCCTGCTTTTCAGGTGAGTGGCCCCGTCTCAACACACACATTCTTGTTCCTAAGAGTCCAGACATGTTGACAGTCTATGCGCTGTACACTGGAATAAAAGGTTTGGGTTGACCAGGCACTTGTACCAATGTGTTAGTATGTAATATGTAATCCTGGTCTAGACATTGTGTACCTGTGACAGGTCCCTGCTTGCACAATGAATGTGTCTTCATTGTATGGTTCACATGGTCTTGCATCTCTACATAGCAAATTGTGAAAATTAAGCAAGCGGACAGTGAGTTTGCGATTGGTGAATTTATTACAATGCTAATTCTAAAAATGAAATTTGGATAGAAAGAAACAAAAATGTAAACTGAAGGGATCAGTCATGGTGAATGAAATCACTAGAGTAGATGTCACACCTTTGGGAGTCTAAAATACAGAATACTCTTCCCATTGGAACTGGTAGGTGGTTCAGGATCAGTCAACAGAGTGAATGTTTGGCACATAAAGGAGGTCCTTTAGGAAGAGGTCACTTGCTGGCAGTGGTGTGTGTCATGCTATCTACACCTCCTGAATTCTTAGCTTGACATCCCTGCGTGCATGGGAGGAGGTGGTGTTCTGCTGCTAAGAGAAAGGGATGTCTGGGGCTTGTTGTTCCTCTGGCAGGGCCTTCCTTCCAGTGGCTGTCACCAATGTTGATGTGCCTGGTGTTGATGAGCCAAAGGAAGGGGTAGACTGTAGTTGAAAAACCCTGCTCAGGGTGGTTTGAATGTCCCTCAGCTTCCCTGTTAGGGAGGCCATATTGATATTGTGGGCCTCCTTCTGTTCGCACATGCCTATGTGCTTGTCCCTCTGTAGCTGCTTGATTTCCCGGAGTTCAGTCAAGACCTGGCCCATCACGCTTTGGGACTCCTGACAGACCCCAAAGATGTGACTGATGGTGTCCAGGCTCTGTGGCCTCACCCCTCTGGCCCACAGAATCTCTCCCACACACCCTACCCCCATAGGCCTGTGTCCTTGCTACAGGGTGCCCTCTCCAACTTGTTCCTGGACCCTCATTGTCAGAAGTGTTGCATTGCAACTCAGGTTCCAGGACTGGGGGGCACAAGATGGTAGACACTGTGCTCAGGACACTGGTTGTGGGGCGAATGGCTGCTTGTGATGTTGAGGCAACCGGCTGGGAAGTGACGTAGTGGACACAGTGAGACTCACTGTTGCCATCTGACCAGGTCTGACCAACTTCTTCACTGAGGCCTTCATCCAGGTGGGTAGTGGCAGTCTGTTCTGTGGCCTCTGGTTACCCAGTGGAAGCTCCACCTGTTGATGTAAAATGTACAATGTTACTGGTTGCATTGTGACATCTACCTTCAACGGTTTAGTGTTACATTTAACAGAGACCTTGTACAAAGTTAAGTTGCAGTTAATCATATTGTGGCACATAACCATGGTATTGGGTGTATTGGCATGCCACATGTGCAGCATGGCAATTCATTTTGACTCAAGCTACTGCTGAAATGTGCAGATCAGTAGCACCTGGGGAGGATGGCATGAAAACGACTTCTTGCCACCAATGCAGGCAAAACAGTGTCTAGGCTAGATATGACTTGGCCCAGTAGGAGGCCTAGTTGAGTGTGATGCAGGCAGACCCAGGACTTTGTTGTACATGTGAATGGAGTCATCATCTGCCTAGTGCAGTGCTAATGTATCTGCTGTCAATACCAATCTGGTGATGCATCTTGAGGATTTAGGAATACTGGTTATACACAGTGGGTAAAGTGTCAATCCTGTCCTCCAATATTTCATCTTGGGTTAGCAAGTCAAAATAGAGCTATGTTGACAGATACATCTGTGATTTGTGCATGATCTGAGCTTGATCAGTCCCAGATGAGTATACTTCATTTGAGAGTTGACGAAGAAGGAAATATGGACAAGTGGCCACTATGGTGGTGTTTGGAGTTACAGTTACAGTGCCTATTGGCATTTGCAGTCATGTCACTCCCTCTACTTCCCAACACTTAGCAAATGATATCTTCCCAGGTGAGTACACTTCAATTGGGAGTTTCCAAACAGGGTTATGTGGACAAGTGAACACTGGTCTGGTGTTTGGAGTCAGAGAAACAGTGTTTACTGGGAGTTGAGGTCATATTATTCCCTGTACTACACACACTATCCAAATGTGTTGTCCCCAGGTGAGTACACTTCACTTGTGATTTTACAAACAATGGTATTTGGACAAGAGAACACTGGGCTGGTGAGTGGAGTAACAGTAACAGAGACTCACGTTCTCAGCACTTATGTCACTCCCTGTACCACACACACTATCCACATGTGATCTCCCCAGGTGAGTACACTTCATTTGTGGTTTACAAAACAGTGGTATTGGAACAAGAGAACACTGGGCTGGTGAGTGGAGTAACAGTAACAGAGTCTCCTGGCCTCTGCAGTCATGTTCCCTGTACTGTACACACTATCCAAATGTGATCTCCCAGGTGAGTACACTTCATTTGTGGTTTAACAAACAATGGTATTTGGACAAGAGAACATTGGGCTGGTGGTTGGATTAACAGACTCCCTCCTGGGGGTTGCAGTCATGTCACTCTCTCTACTTCCCACAGTTGGCAAATATTATCCTCCTAGGTGAGTACACTTCAATTGAGAGTTACCTAAAAGGGGTATTTGGGCAAGTGTAAACTGGGCTGGTGGTTGGATTTACAAACATAGGGCCTCCTGGGAGTTGCAGTCATGTCACTCCCTCTACTTCCCACACTTGGCAAATAGTATCCTCCCAGGTGAGTACACTTCAATTGAGAGTTACCAAACAGGGGTATGTGTACAAGTGAACACTGTTCCGGTGTTTGGAGTTGCGGAAATGGTGCTTCCTGGGAGTTGCAGTCAGGTCACTCGCTATACTACACATACTTGACAAATGTTCGACCCCCCAGGTGAGTAAACGTCATTGGACAGTTCACTAAAAGATGTATTTGGGCAAGTGACCACTGGGCTGGGGTTTCGGAGTTATGTAAACAGTGCCTCCTGGAAGTTGCAGTCAGGTATCTTTCTGTACTACAGACACTATACAAATGTTGTGTATTACATACCTGTATGTAGATTGCATTTGAGTTCGGCATACATTTACCTGTTGAAACATATCATAAGTCCTGTTATTATTTTTTTATATTGAAAGACTTCCAGACCCCATTTCGACTTACGGCATGTGATAGGCCTTGGTATCTGTGTTGTTGCATCCAGCAATGCAGATTGATAATGTTTAGACTCAGATACTCTGGATTTTGAATGTTGGTGGGGATCATGAACAAGGCAGTGGCAAAAGGTGAGCTATGAGCAGGCATGACATTGCATTTTGGTGATATTTCTAGTGGTGTATCTTACCAGACTGCACTCCCCCAGGTATTCCTACCAAGCCCTCAGGATGCAGGATGACCAAGACGTCCTCCCCCCAGGAAAGAGATGTAATGGGGCACTGGGAGGGCCACTGGCAGTCTTCTTGGCCTGCAGCTAGTGCCTGGAGACCAAGTAACAGGCCTTGCCCCTGAGATCATTCCACCTCTTCCTGATGTCCTTCTTTGTGCGCATGTTGGTGCCTACAGCATTGACTCTGACGACTATCCTGTCCCATATTTCCATTTTCCTACTGAAGGAGTGTGCTGGACTTGTGCTCCAACCAATTGTGGCTCTACTCTTATGATTTCATCCACCAGGACTTTTAACTCACATTTAGAAATCAGTGATTTTTCGACTATGACATGGTGTAACAAAAAAAAGGTGACAGTGACTTACTAAACGGGAAGTGCAAAAGGTTGTGAATGGACAAAAAGTGTGTGCAGGGTGTTCTATGGGAAAGGGGCCTAATCTATGAAGTGTTTTTTAAATAAGGTGCTCTGGCTCCTGTATTTTGCATTGGAAATGCAAAGGATTGTGGTCTGTCAAGGGTGTATTTTATAGTGTCCTTTGCAGGTGTGTCCACTGTGGAAATGTATGTCAGGTGTGTTGTTTTCAAATTCATCCAGTGTGCAGTTGTCTATTACTTTGCTGACCATGAACCGCCGTGGTTTGGACTGCCATTGGCTGACCTACATGAAGGATCCTCCATTTTCAGTTTGTGCTTGTAATATGCTCAGTGGTTGGCCACGGTACTGGAGGTCGGACTGCCTATTTCCAGGCCGCTGGTCTGCTTGTGGTCTGCCTTTTTTGCTTGGATGTTGGCGGTCCTGCCTGTGTAACTCGTAATAGGGCAGTCTGACAGACCGCCATCATGGTGGTCTTTTCATGGCCACTTAAATGGCGGTCTGGCGGTCTGGCGGTCCAAACGGCAAACTCGTAATGAGGCCCTACATTTTTTATGTCTTCAAAAGCAGCATTAACTTTGATGTTCCATTCAAACCTGCTACCTTTTTTGAGTAAAGATCTTACTGGCTGTACAGCTAGACCATAACCAGGTACAAACCTGGCACAATACTTAGAGAGTCCCAAAAATGAACGCAGGGTGTCTTTATCATCAGGAGGAGGAGCACTCAAGATTGCTTCCATATTACAAAAGTTTGGTTGTATATCTTGCTCTGAAATGGTGTGGCCTAAACATTCCACCTCCTGTACCATTAGTTTACATTTGTCAGGTTTCTCAGTCATAACTCTCATTTGCAAAATAGCTAATACTTTTTTCAAAACTTGCAAATGTTCCTCTTGAGTCTCTGTGAAAATCAGAATATTATCTTGGAAAACTTGGACATGGGGCAAATCTCCAAACAGAGCATCCATTGTTTTTTTTAAAACACTTCCACAGACGCAAGTCTAAATGGCAAGCGTAAATATTTAAACGCCCTAAATGGAGTAACAAATATGGTGAACGCTTGAGAGTCATCACTCAAAGGAATCTAATGGTACGCTGAGTGAAGACCTATTGTAGGGAAAAACGTGGCACGCCCCATATTAGCAATCATTTACTGTATATGGGGAAGGGGATGACAATCCACCAAGATATTCTGAATAAGAGACCTCAAGTCCACACACCACCTGAGGTCTCCAGACCTTTTCTTTGTAAGAACAAATGGAGAAACCCACTCTTTGGAGCGATTATGCTTTCCAACTCCAAATTTGATCAATATATCTTTCAAACCTTGCAAACACTCAGTGGCACTGCCCTTGCCTTATGCACCACTGGAACTATACCCAAAACCACAGGAACATCATGCCCAGGATGGAAAATGACCCACAACTTGGCCAAGTCTCTCCATTACAAAATGTGCCTGCTCTTGAAAGCAACATAAATCTTTGTAACAGTGGATCTTCCCAGACACTCCAAAGCAGACCAGGAGAAACTCAGGAGGTCAATATCTTGATCACCAAATGCTTTGGGATTGATATCAGGGTGGACGAGCACCATTGATTTAGGCACAACTTAAAGTATGTTTGTTCAGCCAGAAATGCCTAATGCCTCCCATTGACTTACCGGAAGGTGTATCAGGCACATCCACTGTCAATAATACATTTAAGAATCCATCAAAACACTCCTGTGTCTCATCACACAAATCATCGATGTACACTTTACTGTTTATGACACTACTGAGACCCTGGACATTCCAAAAACCTTAACACACCCCCTGATAATGCCCCAGTTTGTGACATCGATTACACCTCTTACCAATGGCTGAACAAGAAGGATTGTTGCCAATGTGATTCCTTGACCCACAACAATAACATACTTGTTGGCCAAATCCTCCTTGCCATTGTGTCCCTCTCTTAGGGCCAGATTTACAAGAAACTGGTGCAGCGCAGTGCCATGCCAAAAAAAGCAGCGCCACATTTGCTAGTTTTGAAATGCAGGGATGCACCATATTTACAAGAATACGATGCACCCCTGCATTTCCCCCTGTATTAAATTAAACAGCCTGCACCAACAGTGTATGCGTGAGGGGAGTAATTGTTTATGTGCAGAAAGGTGTCTAAAATGGTGATTGGCACTTCTATGTGAGCTGCAGAATGCAGCACACATAGAAGTACCAAATCATAATTTTTGAATGAATGTTTATGTGCAGGAAGGGACACATTGGGGCACATAAACAATCATTCATGGCCTTTTGCTCTTGCTATGTGAGCTGCGAGCTCCAGAATGCAGCACACATAAAAAAAGCAAAAAAACGAGGAGGAATAGAAGTATTCTTCCTCTTTGTGCCTCGCTAATGCCACCCCTGGGGTTGCGTTTGTTTTTGGCGCTGCCACAGATTTATGCCTTCTTGTAAATCTGGGGCAGCGTCAAAAGCAATGGGTGTTGCGGTGGAATGCCCACAGCAACACCCATTGCACGCCCCTCTGAAAGAAAACTTGATGGGGCTCACTTTTACAGGGTGGCGTTAAGCCACAAAAAGTGGCTTAGCGCCACCTTGTAAATGTGGTGCACTTCACAGCGCCATCGGAGCTACGCCCTGTAAATCTGGGCCTTAGTCTTCACAGATTTATTGGTCACCGTACATACCACATCTTCCTCTATCACACAACTCACAGGAAATTGCTCCCCCCCCAGTTTGCTAAAACTTTGCAATTGATAATGGATCTCTCTATACTCTTAGCCACCTCAATGGTTTCACTAGAGATGGGTTATGACAGGTCAAGAGACTGTCGCTTAGGATCTCATTATTCTAATGAGACTACTGGATTTCGAGTAGCAGAATTGTCCGCGGTTTGGGAGACTAAGGCGGTCATTATGAACACGGTGGTAAACACCGCTGACCGCCGTGGTGACGGTGAACAAAAGACCACCATTGGTGGTGAATAGAAACCCACCATATAATGAACCAAAATCCAGAATCCGCCAAAATTCACCAGTCCATCAGTCACCGCCAGGACCCTCTTGGCGGAAATGTTGGACCTTCCACCCCGCCACCGCCGAGCACACCCACATCCCCCTCTACAAATAATGATGCACAAATCGCCATGGGCGGCAAGTGGACCCAATAGCACACATTGGATAAGTTAGAAACCCACACACCTGACACACATCCACAAAACCATAAAACACTCACAGACACACCCCACAATCCTTTGTAATGAAAGTAGGCCAACGAAGACAGAGAAGACCAAAAGCAGATACCGAACGCCACTATACACGAGACTCACACCGAACCACAGAAGAGCACCTTCACCGCGATTCCACCCACAACCCCATTCACCACACCCACCATGTCAACCCTCAAACATCCACGCTTCACAGAAAGGGAGCTAAGGACTATGGTGGACGAGATCTTGAAGGTGGAGCCACAACTATGCGGTGCTCAGGTGCAGCACACACCCTTCGGCAGGAAGATGGAGCTATGGAAGACCATTGTCAACTGGGTCAATGCAGTGGGACACCATCCACGCACCAGGGATGACATCCGCAAGAGATGGAATGACCTGCAGGGGAAGGTCGGGCCATGGCATCCAGGCACCACATTGCAGTCCAGAAGACTGGGGGAGGACCTCCACCAACACCACCTAACTACACCGACTGGGAGGAAAAGGTACTGGCCATCCTGCACTCTGGGGGACCCACTGGACTCAATGGAGTGGCAGTGCCCCCCAGGGAGACAGAGGCACCTCACAGGACACTGGTGATGGAACCCTGGACACTGATGAGCAGGCTGGCCCCTCACACAGTCCTAGACTGTCACCATCCAGCAGCCCCACCCAGGATACAACTGACACCCCTACCACCCAGGCAAGAACAACAGCCCAGGGCAACCGTCCACACACCTGTGTATCCAGACCACAGATTGGTGGAACACAAGTACAGAGGCCACAGTCACCCCCTACCAACAGGCAGGAAGACGATGGCCCCAGTACAAGTGGCATAGCCAGACCTGTGCAGGGGACACAGGCACAGGGGGCTAGGCCCAGTGGGAGGGCATCAGCGCCCCAGGGGGGAGGCCACAGGATGAATGCTGCAGCCCAGGACATGATCTCTGAGGTCTTGGGGGCCTACCAGCATACCCATGACAGACTGGCCCAGATAGTATCCACCATGGAGCATAGTCAGAGGATGCAGCACAAACACCACCAAGTGGCCATGGAGCAGTGGAAACTGCACAACGCCACAATGGCCAGCATAGCAGGAGCACTGCTGCAGCTTGTACAAACCCAGTCTGAGACCCACACATTACGGGAGGCCCCCACTACAGCACAAGAGACAGACTGGACAATGACAGCAGCAGCAGCAACATTCCACGAACTACCCTCAGAGGAAACACAAGGAACAACCATGTCATCACCTATAGGTCAACAGCAGGTGCACAAACTGACCCTCAGGCCAAGATATGGGACTGGAACCCCTGACAAAAACAAGGCCCCCTCAAAGAAGTGACTCTGCAACAATCTGTCCACCAACTATCCCACACAATCAACCACCAAACAGTGCTAACAATCAATAAGAACTCATGTAAGCATTGATGGACCCATCAATGCTTACAACAAGGCTGCCACCATGTTGGCATTGAGGACAACCACCCACGACAAACTGCCATCACTGTAAATCGCACTATTCAATCCCTGCACCAAATAAAACACATATCACACATGTAACACTGCCCCCTGTCATAATGTGTGAACAAAATGAAGTATGGATGCAACTGGCTGATAACTACTTTATTTGTACCTGGGTAGCAGGAAAGTACACATTCACCCTACATGTTGTTGTGCCTAAATATGTTAACAAAAATAACCACTAAATTGTATTCTGTCCTATGCAGACCTGGACACAGTTGCAATAAGTACATTCAAACCTCCCTAGATGACAAGGAACACTGACAGTGTGTTTCACAAACACCAATGTCAGCCCTTAGTCCCACTTTGTTACTGGAAGTAGAGTTGTATCAGTTGTGTCCTGGAATTGACATCTTCCCCTTCCTCATCATCACCATCACTCTCGTCCCCTCTCTGAGGAAGCTGGTCAGGATATATAGCACCATCCACCTCCAAGAGGGGGATAGAATTTCTCACTGCCACGTTGTGCAGCATGCAGCAGACCACCACTATTCTACACACCTTTTCAGGCCCATAGGCCAGGGAACCCCCGAGATATGTAGACAACAAAATCTAGCCTTCAGGAGACCTATTGTGCGCTCTATCACCCTCCTAGTACGTCCACGGGCCTCATTGTAATTCCTCTCTGCATCTGTCCCAGGATTCCTCACTGGTGTCAGAAGCCAACACAAGTTGGGATAGCCAGAATCACCTGGAAAAAGGTGCAAAACAGAGCAGTCATTGTCAAGCCTCTGAGTCAGACAGCCTGGTTGTCTGCTAGGTGCTAGGTGGCAGTTAGTGACAGAAACACCTACCTATGATCCACCCTCTGTCTTCTTGTACTTGTTCCATCTTGTGTGGCACCCTACTGTTCCTCAGCACAAAGGAATCATGGACTGGATCGGGGAACATGGCATTCACATGTGAGATGTACTGGTCTGCAGTACATACCAATTGAATGTCCATGGAGTGAAAGTTCTTTTTGTTTCTGTACACCTGTTCACTGACTGTTGGGGGTATTATAGGTATGTGGGTGTCATCGATGGCACCTATCACATGGGGTATGTTTGCAAACGCATAGAAGTCTGACTTGATGGCTGGGAGGTCAGTACTTTGGGGAAACCTCACATAGGACTGCAGGTGTCGTACAAATGCATTCAGAAATCTTGTCAGTATCATGCTGAACATTGGCTGTGAAAATCCAGCACCCATGCCCACTGTCACTTGAAATGAGCCCGTGGCCAGGAAATGGAGTGCAGAGAGCACCTGCACTTCAGTAGGGATGGCATGCTGATTACGATTTGCCGGAGTCAGTGCTGCATTTGCTGGAGTCATCCAGTAATGCACAAGGTTCGAGAATAGTTGTACGGGTGATTATGATGTGACGTTCCACCGTGGTCCACATATCCACAAGTGGTATGTACACCGATGGGGTCCTTCCTCGCCACAAGGGTCGGTACCTAGGGAGGATTTGAAACACACGTGAGTAACACACATACATATGCACATATTGTCAGTCATTGAGCACTGCTGACTTGATTGTAGGGACTCAAATGCTAAATGTTTTTGACAGAAATTCATGTAGACCATAATGTTTGCTTAGGGTTTGTCATGTGTGGTATTGTTAATGGTCACATGCATAGGTGTCAGGTGAACAATAGGGCCTGCATTGTGCAGAAATCATTATTATTAATGCATAGTTAAGGCCAAAATGCCTGCCCCCTGTAATCCAAAACTGTTGTGGTGGAAGTGATCTCATACCGCTAGCGGTTGACGTAACAGCGTAAGGCGGTGCTTACCGCCGTTTGCACAGTTATTGGTTAACATGGATGCCAATGGGGAATCCTGGCATATCAGGATCGCCGCCAGCAGTGACGGTGCACACCGCCGCGGTACGTACGTGAATTCGTCACCCCAACTTCACTTGACTCCCTGATCTCATGCAAGCAGGTACTCCACTGAGTGTACTGCTGTGTGCTGCCTCTGGTCATGGAAGGGGCTCGTGTTGCAGGGGAAAGGGCCCCAGCCTTCCCCCAGGAGGAATTGGAGAGGCTAGTGGACGGGGTCCTGCCACTGTACGCCAAGCTATACGGATGGCCAGAGGTACAGGTGAGTCGGGGATTGGGGGCAATGGTTGTGTGTGATGGATGGTGTTGGCAGTACATATGTGTGCACCTCTGACCCTGCATGGGCGATGGTTCATGACGTGCTGTGTGCGTATGTCCTGTTAGTATGTTTGTACTGTCCATCCCGTAGTGGACGTATAGCCAGCTGTACATATTTTCCAAGTGCTTGACCTCAGTGTTACATTTCTGTGTGTCCCTTTTAGGTCAGCGCCCAACAGAAGAGGGCACTTTGACATGCCCTCGCCAAGGAGATGCAGACCCTGGGGGTCTACAACCAGCAGAGCACCCACTGCAGGAAGAGGTAGGAGGACCTGCGGCGCTGGGCGCGAAAAATCTGTGAGGCCCAGCTGGGGAAGTCCTCCCAATGGGGAAGAGGTACCTGTCGGGCACTGACCCCCTCATGCTACGTATCCTGGCGGTGGCGTACCCAGACCTGGATGGGCGCTTGAAGGCTGCACAACAGTCACAAGGGGGTGAGTACACATATCACAATCTTAACCCTTGATGGATGTCTGTGTGTGCATTAGGGTTTATGCTGCTTAGTGGCAGGGACTCTGACTGATGTCCATCTACATGATGGCCCCCGTAGGGTGTAGGGGTGTTTGGATCAGGTCTCCTACACGTCGGGTCCTTAGGTAGGTGCGGGGATGGGTGTAGAGCAGGGTTCTGGTCACTAGTCAGGGACATGGGCATAGTGGAAGGTGCTGCCTGTTGGAGGGCCTTCTGGGTGGGTGTATGTATGGCCACTATGTTCACTCCTTTCAGCTATTTCCAAGTGTCTCTCCTGTTTTGTCTCCCATCACTGTTGTCTTGTGTTGTTTATGTACATCAGCATCATCTGGCGAGGGAGCTGAGGCACTGGCGAGTGGGGATGCAGCGGCCCATGGTTCCTCGGAGGCAGAGTCATCCAACGCCAAGGGGACCGGTGGGTTGGAGGGCGAGGGGAGTACCACGGGGGAGTCAACTACCACTGGAGGTAGTGACTCCGATACCTCCTCCGATGGAGGCTCCCTGGCGGTGGCAGACCCTAGTGGGCACACCGCTACAGTATCATCTTCCTCCACCCCCATGCCATCACCGCCCTCCCATTTGCTCCCCACCGAGTTGCCCGTACCCGCTCACCCAGAAGGGTGGGCGTCTCCTTCGCCCCAGGCACCTCCTCTCCTGCCCCAGTCAGCCCTGCTGCCCTCACGGAGGAGGCTATTGACCTCCTGAGAACTATCTCTGTGGGGCAGACAACCATCGTCAATGCCATCCAGGGGCTAGCATCAGAGATGCAGTAGACAAATGCCTAACTGGATGGCATTCATGGTGTTGTGTCTGGCCTACAGAGATCTTTTCAGGCTCTGGCCTCCTCTTTGATGGCAGCCAGTTTCCCTGGTCATTCCGTCCCCCCTCCAACTTCCTCTACCTCTTCCAGCACCCCACTCCCTTCACCCATCCAAAGCACACAATCTGACACCTCCTCTACCTCTTCCAGCACCCCACTCCCTTCACCCATCCAAAGCACACAATCTGAAACACTTCAACACACAAGAAGCACACTTCTGAACACAAGCACCACACCTCCCACTACAAGCATTCGCACAGCCAACATACACATGCACACACAGCAACATCCACTTCCCCTAGTGTGCCCACCTCTTCCGCCTCCCTGTCTGTCCCCTCTACATGCACACCCCCAGGCACTGCACCTTCAGTCACTGTTGCTGAGACTATTCCTGCACTCACCACAATAGCAGACATCCAGACATGCACCCCAGACACCACACCTGCACTCACCACAACTACTGTAGTTGACACATGCAGAACACTCACCAAACTTGCAGATGCCCACACAACATACATCCACACTGGCAGCCTGTCTTCTCCTGCTGTGTCCATCCCCCCTCCAAAAACACACAAATGCACCAAAACACCCACCTATCACACATCCACCACACCTCAGCATACTGTCCAGTCACCTGCACCCACAACACGCACCCCTACACCACTTACGTCCACACTCTCTGCCTCCACTCCCACACCCTCCTCCAGGTCCAACCCAATTGCTCCCAAAAAACTTTTCCTCGCCTGTGCTGACCTCTTCCAACCCACTGTCCCACCCCATCTTGTCCCTAAATGTGCGCACCTCCTTGCCCTTTCAACTCCTTCCACTTCACAGCCTGTCCCGTCCGCCCTTCACATTCCCAAGCCCCTTCCCCAGAGAGGAAGAAGCTCCGTGCAGAGCCAATTCCCTCTGGCTCCACCCGGTCAAAGCACACTCCCCCACCTTCCAAGGCCAAACCCAAACCACCTCCACCTTCCGAATGCAAGTCCAAGCCCCACCCTGTCGTAAATCCCCACTACCCCCTGCCCCTGTTCCCTGAGGTGCCTGGATGCCCCATTGTTGCCCGATAAGGAGGAGTACCGTATCACTTTTGGGGGTCAAGTTGGGGCCATTGTAGCCCAAAAACGTCTGGTACTATGGACTGGCCATTGGCCTGAATGTGAATAGTTTGCTCAGTGAGCTGCACTAAAAGTTTATGTGTGGCCTGTGTTTTGGCAGCACACTCTTGAACCCTGGTCTCTCGTTTCATTGTTTGTGGGAGTGGGGCATTTGTAGGTACTATGGTCAGGCTGGATTTGCCTTGTGTCGGGTAAGCACCTCTTGCTGTAGGATTTATGGGTAGTGCTATTGTGAAGGGTTGTGGGAGCGTTACAGGGTGGGTGGAATGGGTGGGTGTGTAACTGTGCCCTTTCCTCCCTTGTTTCGTAGGTTGCGGTACTTACCATTGTCGTCTTCGTCGTTGGTCTCGGTCATGGAGGTATATGGCAGGGATCAGGGCTGGCATGATCTGCAGCTCTCTATCCATGTCTGCTTCGGCGTGTTGTGTGAGCCTCTGGTGAGTGTTTCCTTATATTGGATTTGTTTCCGCCTGGCTTTGTGTGGCAGTGGTTTCTGCCCTGGAATTGACGGCGGTCTAGTGGTTCATTATTTGATAGGCGGATTGGGCCTTTCCGTCAGCCTGTGGGTGGACTCTGCTGTCTTTGTTGGCACTCCTCCAGTGGCGGTGGGTGATTTTCAGGATGCCTGTGTTTCAGTTGGTTCATTATTTGGCGGTCCAGACCGCTCCTATGTTGGCGGTTGTTGCTGCCACTGCAGGCGGAGCGGTGTTTACCGCCATGTTCATAATGAAGGCTTGTCGCTCCAATCTGAGTTTTGCTCCGGCTAACTAGCAGTGCCTCATCTCTACCCAAGGATAGGGATGACTGGGCAGCCAAGCACATGACATACTTGGTTTCGCAGGGAAGCCGTGGTCACTCAGGCCTCATCCGTTTCTCTCAGTTACATTTAGGCCATCATTACAACCCTGGCGGAAAATCCCGCTTACCGCCGTGCCGACGGTCGCCAAGATACTGTGACAGCGGTGGTATTCCGCTACGGGTATTATGATCCACACAGAGAAATCTGCCACAATACAGACACCCAAGTCTGCCACACCAAGTCCGCCACACCAAAGGTCAGTGATAAACTGGCGATAGCAAAACCCACACCGTCACGCCAACAGGAATACACCCACAGTATCATGAACCACGAATCAACACGGCGGTCTTTCAACCATGTTAAACCATTGGCGGTACACACAGCTGCGCTCAAAATACACACACACTAACAAAACTATACCACATTGGACAATTCAAAATACACACACCTGAAACAAATACACCCACCACACCCACAAACTCACACCACTATAAAACACACACCCATATTACCCACAACCCTTTCAATGAAAAAATTTGAACAAGCAGAGAGAGAGAAAAGCAAAGCCCACACCATCATCCAGAGGCACAGAACACCATCACACATATACCATCCACGCACATCACATAATACATCACAACACAGCACCCCACACATTACCTCACACTTCACTCACACTACATCATGGCACCTCAAAGACACCCCAGGTTTTCTGAGGAGAAGCTCAGGGTCATGGTGGAGGAAATGATCCGGGTAGAGCCACAGCTATTTGGATCACAGGTGCAGCAGACATCCATTGCAAGGAAGATGGAGCTATGGCAGAGAATCGTTGACAGGGTCAACTCCGTGGGACAGCATCTCACAACCAGAGATTGCATCAGGAAGAGGTGGCATGACCTACGAGGGAAGGTTCGTTCCATGGTTTCAAGACACCAGATTGCTGTACAGAGGACTGCCGGTGGACCCCCCCCCATCCTCCCCCACAACTAACAACATGGGAGGAGCAAGACTGAGCAATAATGCATCCTGAGGGCCTTGCAGGAGTAGCAGGAGGACTGGACTCTGGTAAGTCAAATCTTTACTACTTTATCCTGCACACCCTACCTGCATGCCATCACAAACTCCTACCCCTACCCTCACCCCCATCATTCCAACACCTCACATATACCCCACTAGCACAACCCACCCATCCCAATACCAAGCCCTGCATGCAACAACAATGCATGGACACCCATCACAGACCTGCATGGACACCCATCACCACAGCATGCACACTAGATAGACTCACACAGCCCACCTAATCAGCAATCACACAAGGCCAAGGCGACAGTGCAAGCACATTTATACAGGGAAACACACCGATTGCACAAGATGGCACACACAGATACAGTAACAATGCATTTGCATTCCAACAGAACCCCTACCCAACGTCACCGGACAGGAGGTGCCATCTATATCCACTCCCCCCACAGAAGAGGCTCACAGTGATGATAGCAGCTCTGAACGCCTGGATCAGGATGACCAACCTGGCCCATCTGGGACCTCTGGACAGTCTGTTCCCTTGCCACAGTCCCAAGCCACCACAGAGCCTCCCCCCTCAGGAAACACCAGCACAGCACCCACCCAGCGGGCCCATGCCACTGTCCCCCAGGACACGTCAATCAGTAGTGTGTCCACCACTACAGGGACCCCAGGCAACCCCCCTAACCCAGGCCGATCAGGGACCTGGGGTCAGTGGCAGTGGCAGTGGGCACACAGTTCAGGGGACAGAGGCACAGGACAACAGGGAAGCTGGGAGGACTGCTGTGCGACAGGGGAAGGACAGGCCCAGGGAACCCACTCTCCAGGAGGCACTCTCCAACATCATGGGAGCATACCTCCATTCCCAGGAGACCATGGGCACGGTACTGGCCAAGTTTCAGGAGACCCAGCGGCTGCAGGAGGGACACTACATGGGGATCAGGGATGTCCTCACCAAAATATACACCATCCTGGTCACCATAGCAGGGTTGCTGGCTGATATGGGCAAGACCATGAGGGAGGCAGTGGCTCAACAAAGGGCCCCTGATACCAGCCATACCAAGGAACAGCCTTCCACCTCAGCCGGCGCTGGTGGACAGGAGGCCCCGCCACAGGACCAACAGGCCACCAGTACCCCTCCCCCTGCAGAAGGAGAACCACCCCGCAAATGGTCCCTGCAATCCAGGCAGAAGACAGAGAACATTGGCAAGTCCCCCACCAGGAAATAGGACTCTCCTGATTGTCACCCTTCTGTCCCACTCTGATACCCTGTCCACCTTGAACTGCCTTTGCTCCCCTTCCTAAGCCCCATTGGACAATGCACCTGTGATACCAAGAGACTGGACTCCACCATGGACCTTCCTCCACCATCACACCAGCCTTTACACATACCCCTATACCCATTAGCACCTATATAAACACCCTTTAATCAAAAACCAATCTGAAGCCAGTCTGATCTTTCACAAATGTATTATCACAACATTAGCAAAAATTTGTAATGTAAATGTTCATTTACTCATACCAATGCATGACAGTTGTTGGGCAGCAGTACACATAGCAGAAGATAGAATGGGGTACACAGATCTGAAAAAAGGAAATCCAAAGGGAACAGTCAGTGTCCATAGACCGAGGTTAAGAGGCTGCCATGTACAATGTCCTAAAGTATACTGAAATGTGAAGAGGAGTTACAGTCTCTTACCTGTGTGTCACTGGAAGTACTGCATGATGATGTTCGTTCTGTTGTCAATATCTTCTTCCTCTGCCTCCTCTTCCTCACTGTCCACAGGCTCCATCACTGCCACAAGATCATCACCAGGCTCATCCTCCAGTAGAAATGGCACCTGGCGTCTCAATGCCAGGTTGTGCAACATACAACATGCCACAATGATCTGGCACACCTTCTTTGGTGAGTAGTACAGGGAGCCACCTGTTGGATGGAGGCACCGGAATCTGGCCTTCAGGAGGCCAAACGTCCTCTCAATAATACGCCTAGTTCATCCATGTGCCTCATTGTAGCACTCCTCTGCCCTTGTCCTGGCATTCCTCACTGGGGTCAGTAGGCATTAGAGGTTGGGGTAATCAGAGACACCTGCAAATTTCGAGAGATACCTGTTAGACACACACTAACCCTTAGGGACTACCCCATACCCAGACACCTACTCATACTGTGTGGGGACCTTGGGCACACCTATTAGCCACACCCGATGCCTCTGGAGTTGGCTCATCACATAAGGGATACTGCTATTCCACAAGATATAGGCATCATGCACAGAGCCAGGACACTTGGCATTCACATGGAAGATGGACTGGTCCGCCAAACGCACCATTTGCACATTAATTGAATGGTAGCTTTTTCTATTTCTGTAAACTTGCTCATTTCTGCGGGGGGCAAATGCCCCCCGTGTACCATCAAAGGCACCAATGATGTTGGGGATAGGTCCCAGGGCATAGAAGTCAGCTTTCACTGTGGCCAAATCACCCACCTGGGGGAACATGATGTAGCTGCGCATGTGTTTCACCAGGGCAGACAACACCCTGCTCAACACGTAAGAAAACATTGGCTGAGACATCCCAGATGCCATGGCCACTGTAGTTTGGAAGGAGCCACTTGCCAGGAAATGGAGCACTGACAGGACCTGTCCTAGAAGGGGGATACCTGTGGGTTGGCGGATAGCTGACATCAGGTCTGGCTCCAATTGGGCACACAGTTCTTGGATTGTGGCACGATCAAGTCTGTATGTGATTATGATGTGTCTGTCTTCCATTGTCGACAGGTCCACCAGGGGTCTGTACACCGGAAGATACCGCCATCTCATCATCTGCCCCAGCGGTTGTAGCCTATGGAGGAGAACGGTGAGCAGAGGGTCATTTGACACATAGGTAGCACAACTGTGTCTGAAGTCATGTTGGAGAATCCGTGTGTGAAATCGTAAGTCCCTATAAGTGCCAATATGTGCTGTGATGCAGTTAGGTGCCATGCCATGTGCACCCCTGAAATGGCATCTGCCTGTCTTGTGAGGAGGGACGAGGAAAAATTAGGTAACTGCGCTGGCGTTGTTCAGCGTCGCGGTAGGCAGTCGAAGACCGCCGCACAACTCCACATTGGTTATCATTGGGCCCTATGGGTTCCAGGAGCCAATGTTGATGTACGCCGGCGGTGAGGGTACGCACCACCGCAGACGTGACCTCCATTTTCTATCTGTTCACTCACTTGATACCTGGCCATCAACAGGAGAGGACCTACACTGCAAGTGCTGCTGTGACCTGAGTCTGGAAGTGACAATGGCTACAGAGTCTGAGGAAAGGGCCACTGCCTTCACTGCGGAGGAGTTGGACAAACTGGTGGATGGGGTCCTCCTTCAGTAGACGCTACTCTACGGTCCTCCAGACAAACAGGTGAGTACACTCTGAGCATGATGCGTGGGCAATGCCTGTTTGGAGTGGTGTGGATGTAAGGCACATGTTGGGGGGTGGGCTTAGTGCTGCATGTGAGGATGGTCAGTGTATGTGCGTCTGGGCATGAGTGGGAACTGTTGGGCAATGAGTATGACGGTCCGGACGGGTGAGTAATTTCCTTTCCTCCTGTACCTTCCCTCTCGGTCAGCGCCCACTAGAAGAAGGGTATTTGGCGTGCCATCACCAAGGAAGTGGAGACCCTGGGGGTCTATCACAGATGGAGCACCCACTGCCGCAAGAGATGGGAGGACCTGTGTCGCTGGAGCAAGAAGACGGCGGAGGCCCAGATGGGGCTGGCCTCCCAACGTGGAAGGGGTGCCCGTCGCACCATGACCCCCCCTGATGTTCCGCATCTTGGCGGTTGCCTATCCGGAGTTGGATGGGCGCTTGAAGGCATCACAGCAGCCATGGAGGGCACAGAATCTGAAAGCTGACTTTGTGCGCATTAGGAGGTCCCTGGGTGGGGGCTGTGGGCTCTGGGTGCCCCTAGGACAGTACGAACATGGCAGGGTAGTTCCCTTCTTGGGCAGGCTCCAAAGCACTCCAACCCCAATAGTGTTAGTGGGCATTTACTACTAGGCAGGGTCCTGTGGGTTTCAGGTGTGCAGCTAATGGCGTTAGGCATTGTACCCCATGGGCTGGTGACTATCTTAGTAACTGGTAGTGCATGGCCTAGTGCATAGGGCTGCTCCCTGTGTGTTGTGTACACCAATGGTAGTGGTATTGCTGGAATTGACCAAGTGCATCCTCTGTCTCCCCCCCCTTTCTGTTTTGTCACCCTGTCCTTGTGTGCATTAGCATCATCTGGCGGAGGAGCAGAGGCACCGGCGACGGAGGGAGCTGCATCCCACATGGCCCAAGAGGGTGAATCCACAGAGGGTGAAGGCACCATTGGGACGGAGGGCGAGGGGAGCTTCACGACAGGGACAGGAGGGGAGATACCCACGACAGCGACTTCTCCTCTGATGGAAGCTCCCTGGCGGAGGCGGACACCTCTGTGCCCACCCCAACTACAGGTACTGCTGCCACCCCCCTACCAGCACCGCCATCCCAGCAGTCCCTCAGCGTGTTTCCCGTGCTCGTTCACCCAGGAGGGTGGGCATCTCCTTTGCCCCAGGCACCTCAAGCCCTGCCCCAGTCAGCCCTGCTGACCTCAGTGAGGAAGCTATTGACCTCCTGAGATCCCTCACTATTGGGCAGTCAACCATTCTGAATGCCATCCAGGGTGTCGAGAGGCATTTGCAGCAAACAAATGCATACCTGGAGGGCATTCATTCTGGTGTGGCGGCCCAATAGAGAGCATTTCAGGCTCTGGCCTCAGCACTGATGGCAGCCATGTCCCTGTGCCCAGCCTCCCCCTCCAACTTCCACTACCCCAACCCAATCCCCTCTACCTCAGCCTATCCCAAGCACACCCTCAGACCAGCATGCACCCACATAAACAGACAAAAGTGGCTCTGGAAAACATAAGCACCACACATCACACAGGCACTCACACAAGAACCATACCCATGCACACTTACAACATCTACTTCCTCCACTGTGTCCCCTTCCTCCACGTCCTCCACCTCCCTCCCAGTCTTGTCTCCACTCACACCTGCATGCACTATATCATCAGCCACTGCCTCCATCACCAGCATGCCCATCACAACACATCGCTCACGTGCAATCACAACCCCCGCTACCATTCACACGTCCCCTGTGTCCTCTCCCAATGTGTCTGTGAGCCCTCCTCCCAAAGTACACAAACGCAGGAATACATCCACTCAGCAGCCATCCACCTCACAACAGCCTCCAGCCCATGCACCTTCACCCAAACTCAGCAGACGTACACCTCCTAGAACCACTACCTCTTCCTCCACACCCCCTCCATCTTCCATTCCCACTGTGTCTAAAAACGTTTCCTAGCTAACTTTAACCTCTTCCCTACACCTCACCCCGCCCGTCCCCGAGGGACAGGATGTCTAGATCCCAGCGCAACACCTCAGACACCACATCTGCGTCTGCTGTGATCGGTGCAAGTCCTGGTGGATCGAAGGGGGCACCTGTCAGTGCTGCCAGTGTGTCACCTACAGATGTGAAGGAGCACCTGATTCCACCACCTGCTAAGGTCAAAAAGGGGCTAGCTTCCAGCAGGGGACAGTCGCACCACCCACTCAGCAAGGCCACAGCAAATCACAGAGAGGACAGTGCCAAGGTGCCAGCAGTGACTGCCAAGGTGGGGAAGGGACACAAGACAAAGGGCAAGTCACCTCAGAGCACGATGGCTCCTGGTGAGGGGCTGGTGACCACCATTGCCTCAGAAATGCCAACGACTTGTACCACAGTCACCACCGCCGCAACAACCGCCCCCGCACCACTACCTGCACCGACACCTGCACCGCCGCTGCCACAATGTCAGTCTGAAGCATCCTCCCAAAGGATCAGCCATCCAAGGCTGCCGGAGAAGGTATGGTGTCTCCCTCCACCACAACAGACACCTGCACCACAGTCAGCACTGGCAGCATCTCCAACTCACTTACCGCCGCACCCACCTCCCCAGCCACCGCCACCTGCGCCACCATCTGCACCACCACGTGCCCAGCCGGTACCACTATATCGGATGTCAGCAGCATCACTAGTAGGCAGCCATCCGATGCTGCAGGTGGCGTCCTAGACCCTGGACACGCCACTTGAGGCACCACCACCAATACTGGCACGAGCAGCAGTTGGCAGCCTAAGGCGCCGCAGGATGAAGTGTGGCTCAGCCTCCATAGAGTATCATGGTACCTGTTTCATGTACATCTCGTGGCTCAGACACCCAGGTGACAGGAGGGTAACTGCCACACCCCAGGTGCAGCATCACTGGGCACAATGCCCCCTCCAGAACCAGTGGATAGATGCATCCACTCACCCCCTCCTTGGCAGGATGAAGCACACTGGGCACAAAGCCCCCTCCAGAACCAGTGGATAGATGCATCCACTCCTCCTATCCTTGGCAGGATCAAGCACTCTGGGCACAATGCCCCCTCCAGAACCAGTGGATAGATGCATTCACTCCCCCAAACCTTGGCAGGATCAAGCACACTGGGCACAAAGCCCCCTCCAGAACCAGTGGATAGATGCATCCACTTCCCCAAACCTTGGCAGGATCAAGCACTCTGGGCACAATTCCCACTCCAGAACCAGTGGAAGAAGACATCCACTTGAGAGACTGTGGCTTTGCACTCCCCAGGACCAAGCAGTGGGCAACCCACCCACTTGAGAGACTGGGCCTTGCACTCCCTAGGACCAAGCAGTGGGAAAACCACCCACTTGAGAGACTGTGGCCTTGCACTCCCCAGGACCAAGCAGTGGGCAAACCACCCACTAGAGAGACTGTGGCCTTGCACTCCCCAGGACCAAGCAGTGGGCATGGAGGCCCCTCGAGGTGCAGTGGCGTCTTACCATCTTCCGGCTGAGGTGCCCCCCTCCCCTTCCCCCTTGAGGTGCCTGTGTTTTTTTTTTTACCTGATGCCCCTGCAGTGTTATCTCCGTTTTGAGGCAGGTGTCATGTGTGGGCTTCGCCCATGCTTTTTTGGACTACTGGTCCACGGACATTTACAAAGGACAGTGTACAGCTTAGTGTACATAATGTAAAATTTGTATATACAATTTATTTAAATTCTACTGCTATATCTGAATGTTCCAATATAACACTGGTTAGACTCATTTCCTTTAGTCCTTGCGTTCTTCCGGGGGTGACAGGGTGTGTCAGTTTTGTTGTTGGATGTGTTTGTGTGTATGTTGTTGTTGTCTTTTCCCTCCTCCCCTCCCCTGTGTGCTAGGTGCAGTACTCACCATTGTCGCCACCGCCGCCTTCTTTCTACTTCGTGGTGTATGAGGAGATTCACCAACATGGGGAGGATCTGCAATTCTGGTTCCATGGCATCCTGGTTCTTCGTGGAGTGTAAAAAGGTGAGTGGTTCCCCTTCAGTGTACTGTTTCCGCCCTGCTTTTGATGGCGTTAGTACCGCCCCGGAAAAGCTGGCGGATTGGCCTCTCATATTAGTGTGGGTGGTACATTGTCTTCCACCTGTCTGTTGGCGGTGACCGCCGCGGTGTTTGTTGCTACCGCCCTGGCGGTCGGAGTGTTAAAATGGCTGTCTATGGTGGCGGTTTCCACAGTAATCGTGATCTCATTTTGTTTTTACCGCTGGCCTGTTGGCGGTGTTACCGCCGCTTTGACACTGACCGCCAGGGTTGTAATGAGGGCCTTAGTCTCATATATAAATGACAAACAGAGGCAGTATATGTTTCAATAATGAGTTTAATAAAACAATTGCATCTTGGATAGCAAAGCGTGAGCTGCAATAACCCGGACTACACAACATGACCGTATTAAAATTGTGACGAGGAGAGTGAAGCATAGAAATAACGCTATCATACAGTCACTATTGTCAATAGACTAACTCCTACCTAGGCTATTATAGATCACAGCATGTTAAGCTCTAATTCTGCCCTTCAGGTTCCCCTGGGAAGACATAATCCCCCATACCTGAGCAAAGGCCTGCGGTCTGGGTTAGCATCTGTAGTGAAGCATTCGGCAATCAGCATACTGTCGTGGTTCTGTGGCTGGAATCTCCCTCTAATGTGTAAGGGACAAGGAATTGTTTTTATAACAACACAGCTGATGTTCTGGGAAAATGTCCCTACGTAAGGATGTGTGTTTTCTACGAATGTTGGAGACTAAACTTCTACAACGTTCACTGGCAATGTACCATGCTGTAGCCTTGGAAGAAGCACAGAGTGATCAGCAATGTCTTGTTTGAGAACTGAGAGCTGGCCTAGGCAAAAACAGTTACATAAACGGAAAATAAAAAAAGACCATAAAAGTGGCTATTATAACAATAATAAAATGGAGCTGAATAAAATATATCTAGCTTAAGGTGCACAGAGGCTTGGCCTAGTGTGTTAAAATAACGTGCATGGAGCTATGGCTAAAATGGCTACCCAACACCCTCCCCTTGTCGGTTGAAGGTAGTTTAAAGCCTAAGGACATATAAAATTGCTACTAAAAGCTCAACCTAAGATATATATGTAAAAGCAATGTCAATTATGACAAGTCGAAGGGACACATGAGCATGTAGAAGGACAATTTAAAACATGAACATGTGGCACAGAACCGAATTTCAAAAGGCAAAGTTATTTTTGAAAAGTTCCAATTAATTCCGGGACCATAGAGGACATTAAATCTTCCACTTCGACCAATGACAAAGTTGGAAAGTCACTCGTCAAGAAGGATCAAGGAGCAGTCGTGTTCCCTAGGCTCAGCCTCAGCCAAGGCGGCATTCCGTGGTGTGCCCATTTATGAGTCACAAGCCACATCCTCCAGGAAGGACAACTCATAAGTAGCTTCCCGAAGCAAACACAACCTCAACGCCCATGTCTGGTAATGAACCCTCAGCAAGAACATCAACAGATCAGCTGCCAATGAAAGCAAGCGCTGCATGGAAAGACAGACTTCCAGTGCATGTTCGAAAGAGCATCAGAGACACCGAAACACGGGATGCACACAATGTAAAACCGGTCTGAATGACAGAGACCTGCCTCACTCCAATTGCTCCAGGAGTGTCGCTCCAAAATACTGCATCATGCATTCACGACGCAGCTGCGTGGATGGGATCGCTTTCATTCCTCCTTGTTGCGGTGGGACAGCCATTGTGCATAAAAATGGCAACAGCAGAATGCCAACTAATAAAGCCAAAGTTATTTGAAATCCCCCAAAAATACTAGAAAAAATTAAGTGGATTGATGACGGTATTAAACCAAATATGGAGGAGAAGGTGTGAATGAAACCAGAACCAACAGCTTTAAAAAAATGTGCGATTCCAGTTGTACTGGACGCATTAAATATCCGTCCTACAAGTTCACCAAGGTGTCTCGGAAAGTTTGTACTGAAAAGGGACTGTAGTTCTGCTGACGACAATAAAGCCTTGAGTTTGCTCAACTTGTCAAAATTCACATTTGAAGTAGCAATGTGATGCCAAATGTCAGGTACTTCTTATATCTTAGTGGGGTAAAAAAGTACGTTCCTGCAGCATGTAACAACCTTAGAGACCGAAACAACATAAACTATTGCGGCTCGCATCCCACAACAGTCTTCAACGTTGAGGAGGACATGGCTGTCGTTTGAAAGCACCTGGAACGTAAGTCTAATCAAAGGAACTGGAACTCCCTTCAGATAACAAGCTAAGTTTGCTACAAACGCGTTACACGCCCCATGCAAGGACAGCTGTTTACAAACCATTGAATGGCTGACTGAAGTCTCACATTCACTACCGCTAAGAAAGACCTCTTTCATGCCACTGAGACATTTGTATGAGAAGGGAAGCTCCCACACCTCATGAATGTAACTATCTCCCAACATTTCATATCTGCCCACCGGAATGTGTTTTAAACAGGAGGTGAATTGAAGTGCAGATTGATGGCCCTGTGTATTAGCCACTCAGCAGATGGTATTTCAGACACAGTAATAGGCAACTGTTTTAATTTCTCGATGTTTTGCATGACATAAGTCGCTTCTTTTTTAGCCATTAGTTGTTGTTATTGCGTTAAATTAAAGGAAAAAAATATTTCCCTTGGGCTGACATGCTGCCAGGGAACGCGACCTGCCTTCAATGTTTGAAGTGTCCATCCCAACTGCTGTCAGGGAGACCAGATCCTCGGGCCTGCGTACGCTCCCAACATGTCTACCACTAGACAGCTCCAAAACGCTGATAGAAATATCACAGAGCCTGAGAGAGTCCAAGCGGGGGAAAAGGGGATTAGGATGGGAACAGCAGGGAAGGAGACATGTAGGAAGCAAAAGGTTAAACAACACAATATCAAGATATTATCACATTGAGTTTTACTAGACTATGATTCTAAGCATTGTCATACTGTAACCATGGATAACTTAAGAAAGAACTATAACTAGACCTCAAGATGTCTGGGTACCTGGGAAGGAATCAAGAATGGTTAATACAATGTTTCATATGAACTTTTCATGAAACATCACATACTGTCTAGGAATATAAGAACCTTCTAGAATTATGTTTCAGAACAAACATTGCCTCTTTACATGAGGACAAAAGGTAATCTAAAAATTCCCTGGAAAACAATAGGAATTGTTCTAAGGACTTAACATGCACATAGAATATAACATCTTGAATTTAACACCTTTGCAGAAAATTCAAAAGGCCCTGGATAATCGTGTGCACTTCAGGAAACACTACACATCAAAGTTTTAATTGCCATGTAATGATCGCGCACACTGTAAGCGATCTGAACATCAAAGTTTAAATGCGGGAAATGAATCGCGCACACTGCCGATTCCAACAAGTACATGCAAATGCCATGAAATGATCGCGCACTCTGTAAGTGATCTGAACATCAAGGTTTAAATGCGGGAATTAATCGCTCATACTGCCGAACTCAACAAGAATATGCAAATGCCATGAAATGATGGCGCACTCTGTAAGCGATCTGAACATCAAGGTTTAAATGCGGGAACGAATCGCCCACACTGCCCATCTCAACAAGAATATGAAAATGCCATGAAATGATTGCACACTCTGTAAGCGATCTGAACATCAAGGTTTAAATGCGGGAATGAATCGCACACACTGCCGATCCCAACAAGAATATGCAAATGCCATGAAATGATCACACACTCTGTAAGCGATCTGAACACCAAGGTTTAAATGCGGGAATGAATCGCGCATACTGCCAATCTCAACAAGAATATGTAAATGCCATGAAATTATCACGCACTCTGTAAGCGATCTGAACATCAAGGTTTTAAATGCGGGAATGAATCACGCACGCTGCCGATCTCAACAAGAATAAGCAAATGCCAAGAAATGATCGCGCACTCTGTAAGTGATCTGAACATCAAGGTTTTAAATGCGGGAATGAATCACGCACGCTGCCGATCTCAACAAGAATAAGCAAATGCCAAGAAATGATCGCGCACTCTGTAAGTGATCTGAACATCAAGGTTTTAAATGCAGGAATGAATCACGCACACTGCCGATCTCAACAAGAATATGCAAATGCCATGAAATGATCGCGCAAGCCTTTGCCGATCCGAACACCAAGATCTGAATCAGAGCAATGATTCGCGTACTCTGAAAGTTTTACGAGTAGGCCCCAAAACTCAAGAGTCTCTTAGAATGGGGTCGGGGGTCCAGCCCGACCTCAGTCTTACCACCCTGCTCAAGGATCACCAAAAGAATGCGGGGCAAGCCTGGAACGCCAAGGTAGGCCTCTGGAACAGGAGCTCAGGAAAATGCTGCTGCTCTGCAAGGGGACCTCTGAATAGTGAGCATGTGGAACTGGGCTAGCTCCCTTATATAGAGTCTGGCCCAGCCCACAACCACACCCAGTCATGCTGCAGAGAAAGCTTCTGGAAGGCTCTAGAAAGGGACCACAACCTAACACACTCAGTAAGTCTGCAGCAATACCTTGCAAAAGAACAGTTACTGCAAACATCAATAATAGTGTTTTTCAAGGTTAAAGCCTGCAATGCAAAAGGTTAACATGCTGCAAATATACACAATGCATGAATTATGCTCTTGCATAAAGGCTGGGTTTTCGCATTTTATTCACACGTATAGCGCGCACTGCCCTGATGTTGACAACTGCATAATGGTGTAAAGAAGACATATCTGTTTGCATGATGTCTATGGCAGAAGAGATGATGTTATTTAAGGTGTATATCCAGTCGGACAGGTTATTAATCCCATTATCTACAACAGCCAATGCCTTTATTAGATTTACCTAGTCTATTTGCGTTAACCGGGCAGCTGCTTCTTGTTGGGAAAGCTTCAGAATTTGATTATATACTTCATATAAGAAACGCTTTCTGCTGTGTTTTCTGGGGCCTTATAGGAAGTCCTGTAAGTCAGTATTATTAGAGGGGTGACTGAGGTCTTTTCTAACCGCATCTAGTGGGGAAGTTCTTAGCCATTACTGGCATGGTTTCCCTACACTATGGGGGTCATTACAACATTGGCGGTAAAAGCTGCTTACCGCCGTGCAGAAGACCGCCAACACACCGTGGTGGCAGCGGAATTCCGCCACAGTCATTATGCCCCACTGCTCGGAATCCGCCAACATTGAGACACCCACAGAAGTCCGCCACACCATAGGTCAGTGATAAACTGGCGAAAACAAAACCTCCACTGCCACGGCAACAGGAATATGCCCACACTATCACGACCCACGAATCCACGCGGCGGTCTTTCAACCGCGGTATTCCATTGGCGCGCTCAAACTACACACACATTTACAAAACACAACCACATTGGACAATTCGAAATACACCTGATACACATACACACACCACTCCCACACACCCAATACAATATAAAACACCCACCCACCTCACCCACAAACCCTTACGACAACAATTGCGACTGAAGGCCAGAGAGAGACACCACCATCTACAAACGCGCATCCACAGGCACACAACACCAATCACTCACACAACATCCACACACCACTAAATATCACCCCACACATCACCCACACCACCCCATGGCACAGCAAAGACATCCCAGGTTCTCTGAGGACAAGCTCAGGGTCATGGTGGAGGAAATCATCCGGTTAGAGCCACAGCTATTCGGATCACAGGTGCAGCATACCTCCATAGCTAGGAAGATGGAGCTATGGACAGGGTCAACGCAATGGGACAACACCCAAGAAATAGAGATGACATCAGGAAGAGGTGTAACGACCTATGGGGTAACGTGCGTTCCGTGGTCTCAAGACACCACCTTGTGGTTCAGAGGACTGGCGGCGACCCCCACCTCCTCCCCCACAACTAACAACATGGGAGGAGCAAGTCTTGGCTATTCTGCATCCTGAGGGCCTCGCAGGAGTAGATGGAGGAATGGACTCTGGTAAGCCAAATCTTAACTATTACATCCCCCACCCTACCTGCATGCTATCACATACCCCCACTCTCGCCCTCACCCCCACCACTCCAACTCCTCACAAATGTCCCAATATCACAAACCACCCATCCCAACACCAAGCCCTGCATGCAACACCAAAGCCTGGACACCCATCACCAAAGCATGGCCACTGCACATAACCATACACCCTCCTAAACCATTATCACACAAGGTCCTACACAGGAATGCAAGCACTGGGGTACACGGTCACCCACCCATTGCACACCATGCCACACACAGATGCAATAATCATGCTTTTACACCCCTGCAGGACCCATATCCAACGTCACCGGACAGGAGGGTCCAGACATGTCCACACCACCAATAGAAGAGGCCCACAGTGATGACAGCAGCTCTGTCCAACTGGATCTAGACGACCAGCCCGGCCCATCTGGGACCTCGGGAAAGTCGGTTCCCCTCACACAGTCACAGGCCACTACAGAGCTTCCCCCCTCTGGAAACACCAGCACAGGACCCACCAAGCGCGCCCATACCTCTGTCCCCAGGACACGTCAATCAGCAGTGTGTCCACCACTACAGGGAACCCAGGCTAACCCACCACCCCAACAACAACGGGGACCTGGGGGCAGTGGCAGTGGGCACACGGTTCAGGGGACAGAGGCCCAGGGAAACAGGGGAACTGGGAGGGCTTCTTTGCGACAGGGGGAGGACAGGCCCAGGGAACCAACTCTCCACGAGTCCCTCTCCAACATCATGGGAGCCTACCACCATTCCCAGGAGACGATGGCAACGGTACTGGTCAAGTTTCAGGAGACACAGCGGCTGCAGGAGGAACAGTATTTGGGCTTCAGGGAGGAACTCAGATCCATCAATTCCACCCTGGGCACCATTGTAGGGGTGCTGAAGGAAGTCCTCAACACCAGGAGGGACACTGTGGCACAACAAGGGGCCCCTGACACTAGCCTGGACGATGAACTGCCCACCACCTCCGCCGGCGCTAGTGGACAGGTGCCACCGCCATAGGACCACCACACCAGCACCACACCCCCTGCAGATCGAGAACCACCCCGCAAACAGTCCCTGAGATTCAGGACAAAGACAGAGAACAATGCCAAGCCCCCCGCCAAGAAATGAGACCACCCTGATTGTCATACTTCTGTCCCACTTTGACACCATGTCCATACTTAAACTGCCCCAGCTCCACTTCCTATGCCCCTTTGGACAATACACCTGTGAGACTAATAGCTTGGACTCTGCCATGGACATTCCTCTACCATCACCCCTCACCATTTAACAACCCCCTCCAATATTGAAAACTTAAATATACAGCCTTAAAGCACAAAACAATCTGGAGTCTGTCTGTGATTTCGAATTAGTGTATTAGCAATTACAGTGACAAAATGCTCTTTCAATGGTAATGTCAACATACTTATGTCACACAGCTCTAGTCCATGAGGAAACAAAGCAGATGTCATGCAGTAGGACCCACATCTGTGAAATCGTAAGAGAAAGTGACAACTCCGTGACCATACACTAGGTGAAAAGTACAGACAGTAGAAAGGTAGTAGTGTTAAAGTACATGTAGTAGGCAGGTTTGTCTTCTTACCTGTGTCTCACTGGAAGTATCGCAGGATCACAGAGTTCCTGTTGTTGATGTCCTCTTCTTCTGCTTCCTCGTCTTCACTGTCCACAGGCTCCACAGCAGCCACAACACCTCCATCTGGACCATCCTCCTGTAGAAAAGGCACCTGTCGTCGCAAAGCCAAGTTGTGAAGCATACAGCAGGCCACGATGATCTGGCACACCTTCATTCGTGAGTAGAATAGGGAACCACCTGTCATATGGAGGCACCAAAACCTGGCCTTCAGGAGGCCGAAGGTCCGCTCTATAATCCTCCTAGTTCACCCATGGGCCTCATTGTAGCGTTCCTCTGCCCTTGTCCTGGGATTCCTCACTGGGGTAAGTAGCCATGACAGGTTGGGGTAACCAGAGACACCTGCAAATGGCGAGGGACAACTGTTAGACACACACTAACTCTTAGGGATATCCCCAGACCCAGACAACTATTCCCACTGAATTGGTTCCAGGTGCTCACCTAGTAGCCACACACAGTGCCTTTGGAGTTGGCCCATCACATAAGGGATGCTGCTATTCCGCAGGACGAAAGCGTCATGCACTGAGCCAGGGAATTTGGCATTAACATGGGAGATGTACTGGTCTGCCAAACACACCATCTGCACATTCATCAAATGGTAACTCTTCCGGTTTCTGTACACCTGTTCAGTCCTGCGGGGGGACCAAGGCCACATGTGTCCCATCAGTGGCACCTATAATGTTGGGGATATGTCCCAGGGCATAGAAGTCACCTTTCACTGTGGGCAAATCCTCCACCTGAGGGAAAACAATGTAGCTCCGCATGTGTTTCAGCAGGACAGACAACACTCTGGACAACACATTGGAAAACACAGGCTGGGACATCCCTGATGCTATGGCCACTGTAGTTTGAAATGGCCCACTTGCAAGGAAATGGAGTACTGACAGCACCTGCACTTGAGAGGGGATCCCTGTGGAATGGCGGATAGCTGACATCAGGTCTGGCTCCAACTGGGCACACAGTTCCAGGATTGTGGCACGATCAAGCCTGTAGGTGATGATTACATGTCTTTCCTCCATTGTCGACAGGTCCACCAGCGGTCTGTACACCGGAGGATGCCGCCATCTCCTCACACGTCCCAGCAGACGGTGCCTATGGAGGACAACAGCGAGCACAGAGTCAACCAACTCAGAGGTACGTAAACACAGCTTACTCAGAAAACTATTCATAACCCGAAATTTGCCTGTATGAGTGTTGAGCCAAGGCCTAGGTATGTGTGACGCAGTTTAAAATAAAGCCATGTCGGCCCCTGAAATGGCGGCTGCCTGACCTGCAAAGTGGGACAATGGGATGTGAGGTAACTGCGCTGGCGTTGCACCCACTGCCGGAAAAGATGAAAGGACATTCGCCGCTGGAGCAAGAAGACGGCGGAGGCTCAGCTGGGGATGGCCTCCCAACGTGGTAGGGGTGCCCATCGCAAAATGACCCCCCTGATGTTCAGGATCCTGGCGGTGGCCTATCGGAAGTTGGATGGGCGCTTGAGGGCATCACAGCAGCAACAAGGGGGTGAGTACACTCTCATTCTGCTGATTCAGCGCGTAGTGGAGGTGTCTGGGTGGGGAGGTGGGCTGTGGGTTCCCCTAGGCCAGGGCGAGTATGCTAGTTAAGGCCCCCTTTTCAGGCAGACCCTGTGGCACCCCACCCCACCTGGGTATAGTACCAACTACACCTAGTCAGGCTCCTGTGACATCCATGTGTGTAGATATCGGCCATAGGCTTGTAGGCCATGTCCCAGGGATTGAATAGTGGACCCCAAGTGTGCGGCGTAGTGCAGGGGGCTTCTGTGTCTGTCGTGTCCGCCAACGGTACCGGTAATGCATGCACTCAACATGTCTTTCTTCTGTCTCCTCCCCCCTTTTTGTGGTCTCCCTGTAATTTTGTTCATCAGCATTATCAGGCGGAGGAGCAGTGGCACCAGAGCAGGAGGGAGCTGCATCCCACATGGCCCTGGAGGGCGAGACTACGGACTCCGAATTCACCAGTGGGACGGAGGGCGAGGGGAGCTCCACAGTGGGGACAGGAGCTGACACCAGTGATACAGACTCGTCCTCTGATGGGAGCTCCCCTGCGATGGCGGGCCGTCTATGCCCCACGCATCTACAGGTACAGCCTCCACCACCCCCTCCAGCACCGCCCTCCCAGCAGCCCCACAGCCTTTGCCCTGTGCCCGCTCACCAAGGAGGGTGGGCATCACCTTCGCCCCAGGCACCTCAGGCCCTGCCCCAGTCACCCCTGCTGCCCTCAGTGAGGAGGCCGTTGACCTCCTCAGGTCCCTCACTGTTGGGCAGTCTACCATTTTGAATGCCATCCATGATGTAGAGAGGCAGTTGCAACAAACCAATGCATTCCTGGAGGGCATTCATTCTGGTCAGGCAGCCCTTCAGCAAGCTTTTCAGACTCTGGCCTCAGCACTGATGGCAGCCATTGTCCCTGTCTCTAGCCTCCCCCCTCCAACGTCCTCCACCCAGACCCACACCCCTGTACTTCATCCTATCCCAAGCACACCATCAGACCAGCATGCACACACCTCAACACACAAAGGAAGCTCAGACAAACATAAGCACCACACATCCCACAGGCACTCACGCAAGCATCACCCACATGCAGACATACCAACATCCACTGCCTCCACTGTGTCCCCCTCATCCTCATCTCCCTCATCCCTCCCAGTCTCGTCACCACTCACACCTGCATGCACTACATCTTCAGCCACTACGTCCATCACCAGCACACCCACCACCACACCCGCTCACGTGCAGTCACTACCCCCACTACCATTCACACATCCCCTGTGTCCTCTCCCAATGTTTCTGTGAGCACACCTCCCAAGGTACACAAACGCAGCAACACACACACCCAACAGCCATCGACCTCACGACAGCCTCCAGCCCATGCACCTTCACCCAAAGTCACCAAACGTACACCTCCTATGACCACCACCTCTTCCTCCACTCCCAAACCCCCTCCATCTACCCGTCCCAGTGTTCCTAAGAAACTTTTCCTGGCCAGCCTTGACCTCTTTTCCTCACCTCCCCCACCCCGTCAGTCTCCTAGGGCCTGACTCTCGAGGTCCCAACCTAGCACCTCAGCCACAACATCGGCGGGACCAGTGGTGCCAGTAGTCACCGGATTACGGAGTGCACCAGGCAGTAGGGCAGGCAGTGTGGCAAGGAGTCACAGCACGGTCAGTCCCCCACCTGTCAAGCATCAAAAGTTGGCCAGTGCCCGGCGGGAGAAGGGGAAGACACCAGCCACCAAAGCCGCTCCAAGGGGTACAGGTGGGAGTGTGGAGTCAGCTGCGACACCTTCCAAGGTGGGGAAGGGGCACAAGAAAACCGGCAAGTCTGGGAAGATCTGCACGGCGGAGAAGACCGCCATCAGCCCCGCTGCCCAGCAGCCGACTGCCAGTAAGCCCCGCTGCCCGAGACAGGACCGCCAGCAGCAGCCCCGCTGCCAGGGAGCCGACCGCCAGCAGCCCCGCTGCCCCAGACAGGACCGCCAGCAGCTGAACCGCTGCCCAAGACAGGACCGCCAGCAGCTGAACCGCTGCCCAAGACAGGACCACCAGCAGCTGAACCGCTGCCAAAGACTCCGCCGCCACAAGCACCGCTGCCAAGGACACCGCCGCCACAAGCACCGCTGCCAAGGACACACGCCGCCACAAGCACCGCTGCCAAGGACACCACCGACACAAGCACCGTTGCCAAGGACACCGCCGCAACAAGCACCACAGGCCCATGAGCGCCAAAAGCTCTGACGCTACTGAGGCCGCCACGAGCAGGATGAAGCACTCTGGGCACAAGGCCCCCTCCATAACCAGTGGAGAAAGACATCCACTACCTCAGTCCTTGGCAGGATGAAGCACTCTGGGCACAAGGCCCCCTCCAGAACCAGTGGAGATTGACATCCACTACCTCAGTCCTTGGCAGGATGAAGCACTCTGGGCACAAGGCCCCCTCCAGAACCAATGGAGATTGACATCCACTACCTCAGTCCTTGGCAGGATGAAGCACTCTGGGCACAAGGCCCCCTCCAGAACCAGTGGAGACTGTTATCCACTTGGGAGACTGTGGCTTTGCACTCCCCAGGATGAAGCAGTGGGCAAACCACCCACTGTAGAGACTTGAGAGACTGTGGCTTTGCACTCCTCAGGATTGAACAATGGGCAAACCACCCACTGTAGAGACTTGAGAGACTGTGGCTTTGCACTCCCCAGGGTTGAACAGTGGGCATGGGGCCCCCTCGTGGATTTGGCGTTGTGCACTCAACCGGCTGAGGTGCCCCCCCTTTCCCTTCCCCCTGAGGTGCCTGTTTTATTTCTATCTGATGCCCCTGCAGTGTTCTCTCCGTCTTGTTTGGGTATCTTGTGTGGGCCTCACCCATGCATTTGGGGCCCAGTGATCCACGGGCTTTAATGGTGGAATACCTTGGACTAATATTATTGGAGTATATATTTGTAAATAGTGTATGTATATTTTTTGAATACTGAATTTGATTATATAACAATTGTTCACCTCATTTCCTTTTGTCTTTGCATTCTTCCGAGGGGGGCTGAGGGGTGTAACTGTAATGTATCATGCTGTATTAGTGTGTGTGTTGTAGTGGGTGAGGGTGGGGGTGGGGGTGTTGCGTGTTGCATGTGTGTGTCACTGTTTTTTTCCCTCCCCTGTGTCGTAGGTGCAGTACTCACCGTGGTCTTCGCCGCCGGTGTTAGTGCTCCTGGTAGAGGAGTAAGAAGATAAAGGCTGGGAAAATGTGGAGCTCTGGTTCCATGCGACCTGGTTCCTCGTGGAGTGTGCAGAGGTGAGCGTTTTTCCTTCGAAGTCCTGTTCCCGCTGTGTTTTTGTTCACGGTGAATCCGCCCTGGAAAAGGTGGCGGATTGGTAGGTTGTAATTCTGTGGGCGGTACATTGTCCTCCGCCTCTCTGCTGGCGGTGACCGCCGCGATGTTTGTTTGTACCGCCGTGGTGGTCGGAGTGTTAAAGTGGCTGTCTATATTGGCAGTTTCCGCCACGGTCGTAATAATTTTTTTTTTACAGCCGGCCTGTTGGCGGTCTTACAGCCGCTTTAACACCGACCGCCAGGGTTGTAATGACCACCTATATGTTGTAACTATACCCGCATGTTCAGACGATATATAGCAAGGGTCAGGCCTATTAGTTCTAAACCCCCCCCGAGGAGTTGATAAAATGTTGGTGACACCCGTTGGTATCTATTGTCCACAATAACCACCCGCCAGGACGTGTCAGTGAAACATTAAATGTACCATTCTGGACCCATTCGTCTAGCTGATCTTCAGTTGCATTTGTATATTTTTGCCATGTATTGAACTTTGCAGGGGCAGGTATACTGGGCGTGTTTAATTCCCTAATCTTAGCTAAGCCTAAACAACCTGTTTGTTGTACTGTTTCATTTAGGAATATAATTTGAACAGGTATCAGGCATGCTCTGAATAAAGCTTCCTTTCCCCTTATTTACCAAGGTCTGGTTCCCCATACAATTTTCAAGTCAATCGACTTCAGCCAATATTCATAGCCTTCTAGAGACAACCGGGAAACAAAGGATTCCGAATATATAAACTTCATATTTGTCAATAGTATATGTATATCTTTAGTAGGTGGCAATTTAAAATAATACGACTCAGCATTTTTTACATTGTGCCCATAAAGAAATGTAAACTTTTTCAGAATATATTTTGGAACTCCCTTGTGGTGGAGTCAGACAATGTTCCCATTGTGTTTAATTAAAAAAAGTTTTGGGGCTGCTTGCCCTATGTATGAAATGGTGCCCATAATAATTATAGTAAAACATATCACCATAATTTTCTTTAGATTGATAAACATCTTCGTTTTCAAATATAGTATAATACTGCAATTCAGTCATCATAGAATCAGCTGTTTTCACATCCCAATCATCAGAAACAATGCCTAGTATTATAATATCATTCATTGATAGTTTGAACACATATGCTATTTGAATAACTTCTGTGGGACCATATGTATAAAATATTACTTTATCCCAAACAATCCCTTCAGGAATTGGTATTGCGGAAATGTTCACAAAAGATAAGTCTCTTCGGACATTGTGTGAAGAAAACTGTGGTTTTGGGACCTCATCCACCAGTTCAACTGTTTATTTTTCAGGAAGAAAATAACCATGTAATAATTTTTTTCAAAGTGATAACAAAACCAATCCAAAGTAGGCAAGCTAGTACACTCAAGAAGAGACATTGATAGTATCATGGAAAAATAAAGTATGTTATTTTAAGCCAGTTCATTAGCTTACGTGTATTTGACAGTTCAGGTGTCGAAGAGGCGAATGAGTCTGAGACATCATCATTGATGTCAGCAAAATATCCAGAAGCAGTTCATGCAAAAGCTGGAGTTGTGTTCATTGGTGGAGTTGGTGTTTCTCGCAGTGCTACAGAATAAATCGCACAATCTGTGTTGAAGCTGTATCGAAGCCATCAACTATTTCTGTATTATTTGATGTTAGTGGAACAAATGCAAGATCATTTTACACACTCCCTAAACTCAGAGAGGTGTTTGTGTTGCTGCTTACAACTTGTAAAGAAAAGTCCTGACCAGTAGTGAGAGGGATTCAGGAACTACCGGGTGTTCCTCTTGGTCAGCTGTGCAGGATCAGCCACATGGTGTAGTTTGACATTGTCGATGGAGACAAAACGATTTTCTTTGGCACCTGCCAACAGCAGTATGGTGCTGTGTATCCCCAAGACTGGGACCAGTGCTCAATAGGAATGACAAAATTCTGTTTTCACAATGACCTTTTCACATACTAGATCCCTGATTCTAGGAATCCAGCCGGTAGGCGTTACAGGTACATCCTTGATTCCTGTGGAGGCAGCACTGATAGAAGACTTGTCATCACGGAACTGTTGCAAGTCCTGTAAGACAGTGACACGTTCATTTATGTCAAAAGGTGTTTCTGCCGCCTCCACGCCAGGACCATCAAGGTCAGGAACATACATTTGAGTTCCGAACAGGCACTCATATGAAGTACGACCCCCCCAGGGACCTTCTAGGCAGATTGTTAAGTGCTCTCTGAACTCCATACAGGTGATTAAGCCAACTACGACCCTTACCTAAGACTCTGGCTGTTAAGGATTGCTTTAAATCACGGTTTAATCGCTCCACGACACTATTTCCCTCAGGATGAAATGGAGACGAGTACTGGAGTTGGATCCCCAACGAAGCCATGATGTCCCTGAATGCCCTTGAGGTGAAATCAGGGCCCTGGTCCGAGTGGAAAGCCGCAACCACATCTGTACTGATAACGACTCACAAATCTTTAATAACAGTCCGAGCATCAGCCGAGCATTGTGGTCACACCCATAAAAATCTGGAGCAAGAATCAACAGCGACTAACATATACTTGTATGCACTATCCGGTGATAGGGGACCGCAATGGTCCAAGGACAGACATAGTTTTGGTTTATTTGAAATCAAGAGGGGTGTCTGCGGCGGGCGTTTGGCAATGGAAACTTTAATTTGTTGGCAGATGTCACAGCAAAGGACATATTGCTTAGTCTCTTTGTAGAGGCCTGGCCACCAATAGCGGGCTTGTAAGATTGAAATTGTAGCTGCCACACCAGCATGGGCAGATGCCACCCCTCCATGCGCTGCTTTAATTATGATCTTATATCTCTGTTGGGAATATCTCGTACCCCTAGGCCTGCTATCTTAACCTCAGCGTTCAGCTTACCTCCCATTCAGTAGGAACATTTGTCAGGAAAGCCTTTTGGATAGGGCGTATCATCAGCCGTACCTGTCACGGCAGCCCATATATCTGCGTCCGGTTTTGAACTCAAACGAGTTACTGCAGCAACGCAGCAACAGCAGCCACAGCCACTGCTGACTTTGCGGCTTCATCAGCCAACGTATTCCCAGCAACGTGTATTCCAATGTGCTGGTGTCCAAGTGTGTGTACAATATGGACATTTGGTAGCGTTTGCTTCAGGTCCACTACGTTCCCCCACAGAAGTCTGTGTTTAATGGTGTTGCCTTTAGAATCTCTGAACCCATTCTGGCGCCAGTAATGCAGGTATTCATTGAAGGACTGGACACAATAATACGAATCACAAACAATCAGCATACTGTGCAGGATCCGTATGTTAAAGTGCCATCACCAGAGCTTTCAGCTCTGCTAGTTGTGCTGTGCAATCCCCTAGGGCTTGCGTAAATGTATGGAGTGGACAGAATGTATTGTCCTCCATATAGCCGCTTACGACTGCGCAAGCAGCAGAGTATTGATGTTTTGTGCCAATTACAGGTTGTGCTGAGTCATCGGTCTACATGACTATATGATATTGTTCGATAGGCAATGTCTTTGCTGGAACTGGGTTTCTAGTTCATACTGCAAAAATTCTTGAATTTGTCATTTTGAGTAAAAAATGTAGTTTACATCAGTGGCTGTCAAAGATGTGGCCCATTGTATCCAATGTGGATGTAATGCTTTTGCGTTTGGAACGTTGGCTTTTGTAACAGCCTCTAAGTCTGGGATTGGGGAAACAACAATTATGCGTATACCCTGGGCTAGAGGTCTTTCCTTAATGACCGCCATCTGTACAGCAGTGAGTATTTTCTCAGTGGGAGCAAAGCGTTGTTCTGCTGCTGAGTACAAGTGTGATTTGCATGCAATCAGGACTGTCTCATCTTCATTAAATGTCACATAGGTGAAACCATTGTAATCTAGTACTCCAAAACATATATACAGAATAAACAAATATATACACCAATAATACAAGTCCAGGTATTGCACCATTTATAGTCCGTGGACCACTGGGCCCAAAATGCATGGGTGAGGCCCACAACCGATACCAGATCAAAACAGAGAGAACACTGCAGGGGCATCAGATAGAAATACAACAGGCACCTCAGGGGGAAGGGAAGGGTGGGCACCTCAGCCAGATGAGTGCACAACGCCAGATCCACGAGGGGGCTCAATGCCCATTGTTCAATCCTGGGGAGTGCAAAGCCACAGTCTCTCAAGTCTCACAAGTGGGTGGCTTGCCCACTGTTCAATCTTGGGGAGTGCAAAGCCACAGTCTCTCAAGTCCCACAAGTGGGTGGCTTGGCCACTGTTCGATCCTGGGGAGTGCAAAGCCACAGTCTCTCAAGTCTCACAAGTGGGTGGCTTGCCCACTGTTCCATCCTGGGGAGTGCAAAGCCACAGTCTCTCAAGTGGATAACAGTCTACACTGGTTCTGGAGGGGGACTGGTGCCCAGAGTGCTTCATCCTGTGAAGGACAGAGGTAGTGGATGGATGTCTCCACTGGTTTTGGAGGGGGACTTGTGCCCAGAGTGCTTCATCCTGTGAAGGACAGAGGTAGTGGATGCTTTTCTCCACTGGTTCTGGAGGGGGACTGGTGCCCAGAGTGCTTCATCCTGTGAAGGACAGAGGTAGTGGATGGATGTCTTCACTGGTTCTGGAGGGGGACTGGTGCCCAGAGTGCATCACTCACCCCGTGACGGACCCAGTTGCCTCAGTGCCCCGCCGCTCATGGGCTAGCGGTGCTTGAGTTGGCGGTGCCCTGTTCAGCGGTGCTTGAGTTGGCGGTTCCCTGTTCAGCGGTGCTTGAGTTGGCGGTGCCCTGTTCAGTGGTGCTTGAGTTGGCGGTGCTCTGTTCAGCGGTGCTTGAGTTGGCGGTCCTTCATGGCCCAGCGGGGCTTGTGCTGGCGGTCCTTCATGGCCCAGTGGGGCTTGTGCTGGCGGTCCTTCATGGCCCAGCGGGGCTTGTGCTGGCGGTCCTTCATGGCCCAGCGGGCTTGTGCTGGCGGGGCCCTCCTGGGCAGCTGGGCTGGGGCTGGCGGGCCCTCCTGGGAAGCGGGGCTTGTGCTGGCGGGGCCATCCTGGGCAGCTGGGCTGGGGCTGGCGGGGCCCTCCTGGGCAGCGGGGCTTGTGCTGGCGGGGCCCTCCTGGGCAGCTGGGCTGGGGCTGGCGGGGCTCTCCGGGGCAACTGGGCTGGGGCTGGCGGGGCCCTCCTGGGCAGCGGGGCTTGTGCTGGCGGGGCCCTCCTGGGCAGCTGGGCTGGGGCTGGCGGGGCTCTCCTGGTCAGCTGGGCTGGGGCTGGCAGGGCCCTCCTGGGCAGCTGGGCTGGAGCTGGCGGGGCTCTCCTGGGCAGCTGGGCTGGGGCTGGCGGGCCCTCCTGGGCAGCTGGGCTGGGGCCGGCGGTGGCCTCCTGGGCAGCTGGGCAGCTGGGCTGGGGCCGGCGGTGGCCTCCTGGGCAGCTGGGCTGGGGCCGGCGGTGGCCTCCTGGGCAGCTGGGCTGGGGCTGGTGGGGCCCTCCTGGGCAGCGGGGATGATGGCGGTCTTCTTCGCCGCGCTGCTCTTCCCAGACTTGCCGGGTTTCTTGTGGCCCTTCCCCACCTTGGGAGGTGTAACAGCTGACTCCACACTCCCACCGGGACCCCTGGGAGCGGCTTTGGTGAATGGAGTCTTCTCCTGCCGGGCACTGGCCAACTTCTAATGCTTCACAGGGGGGGGGACTGGCTGTGCTGTGGCTCCGTGCCACACTGGCTGTCCTGGTGGCTGGTGCACTCCACATACCTGTGACAACAGGCACCACTGGTCCCGGAGATGTTGTGGCTGAGGTGCTACTTTGGGATCTATGAGATGGACGGGGTGGGGGAGGTGTGGGAAAAAGGTCAAGGCTGGACAGGAAAATTCTTTTGGACACACTGGGACGGGTAGCTGGAGGGGGTTTGGGAGTGGAGGAAGAGGTGGTGGTAGTAGGAGGTGTACGTTTGGTGACTTTGGGTGCAGGTGCATGCGCTGGAGGCTGTTGTGAGGTGGATGGCTGTTGGGTGGGTGGGTGCCTGCGTTTGTGTATCTTGGGAAGGGCCGTCACAGACACACTGGGAGAGGACACAGGGGACGTGTGAATGGTAGTGGGGGTAGTGACTGCACGTGAGTGGGGTGTGCTGGTGGGTGTGCTGGTGATGGCCGTAGTGGCTGTAGAGGTAGTGCATGCAGGTGTGTGTGTAGACAAGACTGGGAGGGAGAAGGGAGACGACGAGGAGGGGGACACAGTGGAGGCAGGGGATGTTTGTGTGTCTGCATGTGTGTGATGCTTGCGTGAGTGCCTGTGGGATGTGTGGTGCTTATGTTTGCCTGAGCTTCCCTTGTGTGGTGAGGTGTGTGAAGGCTGGTCTGATGGTGTGCTTGGGATAGGCAGAGGTACAGGGGATTGGGTCTGGGTGGAGGAAGTTGAGGGGGGAGGCTAGAGACGGGGACAATGGCTGCCATCAGTGCTGAGGCCAGAGTTTGAAAAGCTTGGTGAAGGCCGCCTGACCAGAATGAATGCCCTCCAGGAATGCATTAGTTTGTTGCAACTGCCTTTCTACACCCTGGATGGCATTCAATATGGTAGACTGCCCAACAGTGAGGGACCTGAGGAGGTCAATGGCCTCCTCAATGATGGCAGCAGGGGTGACTGGGGCATGGCCTAAGGTGCCTGGGGCGAAGGTGATGCCCACCCTCCTGGGTGAGCGGGCACGGGGTGAAGGCTGAGGGGCTGCTGGGAGGGCGGTGCTGGTAGGGGGTTGGCGGCTGTACATGTAGATGCGGGGGGTCACAGATGTTGCCGCCACCACAAGGGAGCTCCCATCAGAGGAAGAGTCCGTGTCGCTGGTCTCAGCTCCTGTCCCCGCCATGGAGCTCCCCTCGCCCTCCGTCTCACTGGTGAATTCAGAGTCCGTAGTCTCGGCCTCCAGGGCCATGTGGGATGCAGCTCCCTCGTGCTCCGGTGCCATTGCTCCTCCGCCTGATGATGCTAATGCACACAAGAACAGGAAGACCACAAAAGGGAGGGGAGACAGAAGAAAGACATGTTGAGTGCATGGATTACCGCTACTGTTGGCGGACAAGACAGACACAGAAGCCCCCTGCACTACGCTGCGCTCTTGGGCTCTACAGTGCATTTCCTGGGAAATGGCCTACAAGGCTATGGGCGACATCTGCACACATAGATGACACAGGGGCATGAATAGCTGTACTTGGCACTCTACAGAGGTGGGGTGGGGGGCCACAGGGCCATGCCTTACGGAGGGGCCTAGCCTACGGAACTCGCCCTGGCCTAGGGAAACCCACAGCCCTCCTCCCCCACCCAGACACCTCTACTGCGCGCAAAGTCAGCAGAATGAGAGTGTACTCACCCCCTTGTGTCTGTTGTGATGCCCTCAAGCGCCCAATCAACTCAGGGTAGGCCACCGCCAGGATCCTGAGCATCAGGGGGGTCATGGTTTGACGGGCACCCCTCCCAAGTTGGAAGGCCATCCCCAGCTGAGCCTCCGCCGTCTTCTTGCTCCAGCGGCGAATGTCCTCCCATCTTTTCCGGCAGTGGGTGCTCCGTCTGTGGTAGACCCCCAGGGTCCGGACGTCCTTGGCGATGGCACGCCAAATATCTTTCTTCTGGTGGATGCTGACCTACATGAACTGTACAGGGGAAGAAGAGAAGTCATTACCAACTGCACCGTCAAAGTGAGTGGTCCCCATCCCTACCCTAGCCATGTGGCACATGCACCCACCGTCTTTCATGCACGCAGCACTCTGCCCCCTTCCTTCTTACATCCAGCCCTCTCCACACAGGCATAGCCCATACAACATGCTCCCTGTGTACTTACCTGTTTTTCTGGAGGACCTTAGAGTAGCGTGTACTGGGGGAGGACCCCATCAACTAGCTTCTCCAACTCCTCCGATGTGAAGGCAGGGGCCCTTTCCCCAGACGCACGAGCCATTGTCTCTTCCAGACTGAGGTCACAGCAGCACTTGCAGTGTAGGTCCTCTCCTGTCGAAGATCAGGTATCGAGTGATTGAACAGATAGAAAATGCCGGTCACATCCACGGCGGTCACGTCCGCGGTGGTGCGTACCATCACCGCAAGCGTACATCGTCATTGGCTCCTGAGACCCATAGGGTCCAATGTTAACCAATGCAGAATTGCGCCGCGGTCTCCGACCGCCTACCGCGACGGTGTACAACGCCAGCGCAATTACCTCACATCCCATTGTCCCACTTTAGAGGTCAGGCAGCCACCATTTCAGGGGCCCACATGGCCTCATTTTAATCTGCGTCACACATACCTAGGCCTAGTCTCAACACACATACAGGCCTCCTTTTGTGTATGATTGGCGTTCTGTGTAAACTGTGGGTACGTACCTCCGAGTTGTTTGACTCTGTGCTCGCTGTTGTCCTTCATAGTCACCGTCCGCTGGGACATGTGAGGAGATGGCGGCATCCTCCGGTGTACCGACCGCTGGTGGACCTGTCGACAATGGAGGAGCGACATTTGATCATCACCTACAGGTTTGACTGTGCCACAATCCAGGAACTGTGTACCCAGTTGGAGCCAGACCTGATGTCAGCAATCCGCCATCCCACAGGAATCCCCCCTCAAGTGCAGGTGCTGTCAATGCTCCATTTCCTTGCAAGTGGGTCTTTTCAAACAACTGTGGCCATAGCATCAGGGATGTCCCAGCCTTTGTTTTCCAACGTATTGTCCAGAGTGTTGTCTGCCCTTCTGAAACACATGCAGAGCTACATCGTTTTCCCTCAGGTGGAGGATTTGCCTACAGTGAAAGGTGATTTCTATGCCCTGAGACATATCCCCAACATCATAGGTGCCATCGATGGGACCCATGTGGCTTTGGTCCCCCCCCCACAGGAGTGAACAGGTGTACAGAAGCTGGAAGAGTTATCATTTGATGAATGTACAAATGGTATGTTTGGCCGACCAGTACATCTCCCATGTGAATGCCATGTTCCCTGGCTCAGTGCATGACGCCTACATCCTGCGGAATAGCAGCATCCCTTATGTGATGGGGCAACTCCAGAGGCACCGTGTGTGGCTATTAGGTGAGCCCCTGGAAGCAAGACAGTGGGAATGGTTGTCTGGGGTTATCCCTCCAGGTTAGTGTGTGTCTAACAGTTGTCCCTCGCCATTTTCAGGTGACTCTGGGTACCCCAACCTGTCATGGCTACTGACCCCAGTGAGGAATCCCAGGGGAGAGGAACGCTACAATGAGGCCCATGGGCGAACTAGGAGGGTGATCGAGCAGACCTTCGGCCTCCTGAAGGCCAGGTTCAGGTGCCTCCATATGACAGGTGGATCCCTATTCTACTCACCAAAGAAGGTGTGCCAGATCATCGTGGCCTGCTGTATGCTTCACAACTTGGCTTTGCGACGACAGGTGCCTTTTCTGCAGGAGGATGGTCCAGATGTTGGTGTTGTGGCAGCTGTGGAGCCTGTGGACAGTGTTGAGGAGGAAGCAGAGGAAGAAGACATGCAGAACAGGGACTCAGTGATCCAGCAATATTTCCATTGAAACACAGGTGACAATACATTCCTGCCTACTACATGTACTTTTACACTACTACCTCTATCCTGTCTGTCGTTTTCATCCAGTGTATGGTCACTGAGTTGTCAGTTTCCCTTACGGTTTCACAGATGTGGGTCCCACTGTGTGTCGTCTGCTTAAATTCCTCATGGACTAGAGCTGTGTGACATAGGTATGTTGACATTACTATTTCAAGAACATTTTGTCACTGTAATTGCAAATACACTATTTCGAAATCACAGACAGACTCCAGATCATTTTGTGCTTTAGGTGTGTTTATTTAAATGCTAAATATTGGAGGGGGTAGTGAAATGGTGAGGGGTGATGGCGGAGGAATGTCCATGGCAGAGTCCAGTCTGTTAGTCTCACAGGTGCATTGCCCATATGGGCATAGGAAGTGGAGCTGGGGCAGTTTAATTATGGACAGTGGGATGACAATCAGGGTGGTCTCATTTCTTGGTGGGGGTCTTGGCATCGTGCTCTGTCTTGTTCCTGGATCTCAGGGACCGTTTGCAGGGTGGTTCTCCATCTGCAGGGGTGGGGTGCTGGTGTGGTGGTCCTCTGGCGGGGCATCCTGTCCACTAGCGCCGGCGGAGGTGGTGGGCAGTTCGTCGTCCATGCTAGTGTCAGGGGCCCCTTGGAGTGCCACAGTGTCCCTCCTGGTGTTGAGTACTTCCTTCAGCACCCCTACGATGGTGCCCAGGGTGGAGCTGATGGTTCTGAGTTCCTCCCTGAAGCCCATATACTGTTCCTCCTGCATGCGCTGGGTCTCCTGAAACTTGGCCAATACTGTTGCCATCGTCTCCTGGGAGTGGTGGTATGCTCCCATAATGGAGGAGAGGGCCTCGTGGAGAGTGGGTTCCCTTGGCCTGTCCGCCCCCTGTCGCACGGCAGCCCTCCCAGTTCCCCTGTGTTCCTGTGCCTCCGTCCACTGGACCGTGTGCCCACTGCCACTGCCCCCAGGTCCCTGTTGTTGTTGGGGTGGTGGGTTATCCTGGGTTCCCTGTAGTGGTGGACACACAGCTGATTGATGTGTCCTGGGGACGGAGGTATGGGCCCGCTGGGTGGGTGCTGTGCTGGTGTTTCCAGAGGGGGGAAGGTCTGTGGTGGCCTGTGCCTGTGTGAGGGGAACCGACTGTCCAGAGGACCGGGCTGGTCATCTAGATCCAGTTGGACAGAGCTGCTGTCATCACTGTGGGCCTCTTCTGTGGGTGGAGTGGACATGTCTGGACCCTCCTGTCTGGTGACGTTGGGTAGGGGTCCTGCAGGGGTGGAAAGGCATTATTGCATCTGTGTGTGGCATGGTGTGCAATGGGTGGGTGACCGTATACCCCAGTGCTGGCATTCCTGTGTGGGACCTTGTGTGATGATGGTTTAGGGGGTTGTATGGGTATGTGCAGTGGGCATGCTTTGGTGATGGGTGTCCATGCTTTGTTGTTGCATGCAGGGCTTGGTGTTGGGATGGGTGTGTTGTGATATTGGTACATTTGTGAGGGGTTGGTGTGACAGGGGTGAGGGCGAGGGTGGGGGTATGTGATAGCATGCAGGTAGGGTGGGAGATGTAATAGTTAAGATTTGACTTACCAGAGTCCATTCCTCCATCTACTCCTGCGAGACCCTTAGGATGCAGAATCGCCAAGACCTGCTCCTCCCATGTTGTTAGTTGTGGGTGAGGAGGTGGGGGTCCGCCGCCAGTCCGCTGAACCGCCTGGTGGTGTCTTGAGACCACGGAACGCACCTTCCCCCGTAGGTCGTTCCACCTCTTCCTGATGTCCTCCCGATTTCTTGGGTGCTGTCCCACTGCGTTGACCCTGTCCACTATTCTTCGCCATAGCGCCATCTTCCTTGCAGTTGATGTGTGCTGCACCTGTGGTCTGAATAGCTGTGGCTCTACCCGGATGATTTCCTCCACCATGACCCTTAGCTCCTCCTCCAAGAACCTGGGGTGTCTTTGCCGTGCCATGGGGTGGTGTAGGTGATGTGTGGGGTGGAGTGTGTGGTGATAAGTGTGGTGATATGTAGTGGTGTGTTGTGTGAGGTGCGTAGAAGTTGTGTGGGTGATGGTGTTATGTGGCTGTGGATGCTGTTGGGCTTGCTGGTGGTGTCTCTCTGTGTGCTTCTTTCTCAATTGTGGTCGTAGGGGTTTGTGTGTGATGTGGGTGTGTGTTTTATATTGTATTGGGTGTGTGGGAGTGGTGTGTGTATGTGTATCAGGTGTGTGTATTTCGAATTGTCTAATGTGGGGATGTTTTGTAAATGTGTGTGTATTTTGAGCACAGCGGTGTGTACCGCCAATGGAATACCGCGGTTGAAAGACCGCCGCGTGGATTTGTGTGTTGTGATAGTGTGGGCGTATTTCTGTTGGCGTGACGGTGGAGGTTTTGTTTTCGCCAGTTTATCACTGACCTTTGGTGTGGCAGACTTGTGTGGGTGTCTGAATTTTGGCGGGATCCGAGATGTGGGTCATAATGGCTGTGGTGGAATTCCGCATCCGCGGCAGTGTGTTGGCGGTCTTCTGCACGGCGGTAAGCGGCTTTTACCGCCAATGTTGTAATGACCGCCAGAAGAATTTTTTCTGGGAGCCTAGTGCACTGAAACTTGTTAAGTCTCTACTCTCAGGCGCTATATTCTGGCAGAAGAAACCATTGGAAATGTCCAGTGTTGCTTTGTATTTTTCAAGCACTCTATTGTTCATTAGTGCTGTGCTATGTGAGTTTTGTATAGCACATGCATGTGTGACTGTTTAAGTGTCTGTAGTCTAAAACTATTCTGTATGAATGGTCTGGTTTAGCTACTGGCAACAATGGACTATTCCTTGGGGAGACACAGGGTTCAATTACGCCCTGGTACTCTAGTTGTGTGAATATTTCCCTCACAGGTGCTTTTGCATAGTTTCATTGGATACAGAGCTTGAGGTTGGGGTTGATTTTTAATATTAATTACATGGTAGGGGGATTCTTTATCCCATCCTACGTGATTGCGATATAACGTAGGTGCCTGTGCCAAAGCCCAATCAATGGCATAGGATTCAACGAGTTCCTCTGGAACAAGGGGCGAGAAAGAACATTTAATAACGTCTTCTCCATATGGGCAGGTATGGACAAATTCAGGTGGCCAATCTTGTTAGGCCAACAAAACATCATATATGTTCACCACGTGATCCCAAAAGATGGCGTCTATTTTGCGCTCAATGTCTCCTTTTAACTTTAGAATTACCTTATACACCCTATCAGGCATGGAGACACGCATGTCAGCAGTTTCTACTTGTATAAAGTCATCAGTTGCTTTCACCTCCAGATGCTCTAGAAGACTCTGGTGAACTATTGTGACCTCTGCTGCGCTGTCTAGCAGTCCTAGAGCCCACTTCTTGTTCTTCAAGAGGGCCCTCTTCCTGAGTGGCATGTCAGACTTCGACTGCTGCCACTTTTTTCTTTTTGAATTGGTGTTTTTGTTGGGCCGGGTTCTCTTCCTTTTTAACAGAAACCTCTGATGAGCGTTGTGTTTCCTTTCTCGGTTTCACGTACTCTGTTCTTCGCTCTGATTGGCCACCTCTCTCATTTCGTTTTTACGATGAATCCTGAAAGGAATGAGATTGGCATGTATCAGTATATTGATATCTATCAGGCGTTTTTAAATTATGTCTATTTCTGAGATTATGGCCCTCATTACAACCCTGGCGGTCGGTGTTAAAGTGGCGGCAATACCGCCAACAGGCCGGCTGTAATAAAAATGGAATGACAACCACGGCGGAAACCGCCAACACATACAGCCACTTTAACACTCCGACCCCCACGTCGGTAGCAACAAACACCGTGGCGAAAACCGCCAACAGACAGGCGGAAGACAATGTACTGCCCACCCCATTACAACACGCCCATCCGCCAGCTTTTCCGGGGTGGTACCAATGTCATCAAAAGCAGAAACAGTACTTGGAAGGGAAACCACTCACCTCTCGACACTCAACAAGAACCAGGACGCCATGGAGCCCGAGCTGCAGGTCCTGCTCATGCTGGTCTACCTTCTCATACATCAGAGTACCAACGGTGGCGACGACGACCACGATGAGTACAGCACCTAAAAGACAGGGGAGGGGGGGAGAAAAAGAGAGTGACACACACATGCAACACGCAACAGCTCCACCCCCACCATCACCCCCAACACCATACACACAAACACATGCAACAACATTACATATATACCCCGTAACCCTCTGGAATAGCGCCAGGACAAAAGGAATTGAGTCAAATTAGTGTAATATTAGAATTCTAGAGAAATAAGTTCATAAATAAATAAACAGTATGTACAATATATACAATATATACAAAATGAGGGACAATGTCCACACAGAAATAGTCAGTGGCCCACTGGGCCAAAACACATGGGCCAAGCCCACATTTGACTTCTGCCTCAAAACGGAGAGAACACTGCAGGGGCATTAGGTGGAAAACACACAGGCACCTCAGGGGGACGGGGAAGTGGGGGGCACCTCAGCCGGAAGATGGTACTATACCACTGCTCCTGGAGGGGGCTCTATGCCCACAGCGATTTCCTGGGGAGCACAAAGCCACAGTCTCTCAAGTCTCACCAGTGGGTGGGTTGCCCACTGCCTGGTCCTGGGGAGTGCAAGGCCACAGTCTCTCAAGTGGGTGGGTTGCCCACTGCCTGGTCCTGGGGAGTGCGAGGCGACAGTCTCTCAAGTGGGTGGTTTGCCCACTGCTTGGTTCTGGGGAGTGCAAAGCCAAAGTCTCTCTAGTGGGTGGGTTGCCCACTGCTTGGTCCTGGGGAGTGCAAGGCCACAGACTCTCAAGTGGGTGGGTTGCCTACTGCTTGGTCCTAGGGAGTGTACGGCCACAGTCTCTCAAGTGGGTGGGTTGCCCACTGCTTGGTCCTGGGGAGTGCAAGGCCACAGTCTCTCAAGTGGATGGCTTCTTCCACTTATCCTGGAGGGGGATGTGTGCCCAGTGTGCCCCATCCTGCCAAGGATAGGGTGAGTGTAAACCTTTCTCCACCGGTTCTGGAGGGGGCTTTGTACCCAGTGTGTTTCATCCTGCCAAGGATAGGATGAGTGGATGCCTTTCTCCACTGGTTCTGGAGGGGGCTGTGTGCCCAGTGTGCTTCATCCTTCCAAGGATAGGGTGAGTGGATGCCTTTCTCCGCTGGTTCTGGAGGGGGCCTTGTGCCCAGTGCGCTTCATCCTGCCAAGGATAGGGTGAGTGGATGCCTTTGTCCACTGGTTCTGGAGGGGCTTTGTGCCCAGTGTGCTTCATCCTGCCAAGGATAGGGTGAGTGGATGCCTTTCTCCATTGGTTCTGGAGGGGGCTGTGTGCCCAGTGATGCAGCAATTGGGGGATGCCAGGTCACAGTCCCTCACCTGAGTGTCAGAGCCACGAGATTTGCAGTGGTCATGATGCATGATAGTCCATGGAGGGAGGGCAACAGTCCATCCGCTGGCAGCTACGGCTGCACAGTGGTGGTAGTGCTGGTGGTGGTGGGGGTCTTGCCAGTGGTGGGGGGAGGGTCCAGCCCTTCTCCTGCAGCCTCGGATGGCTGCCCACTGGGGCTGCTGCTGCTGCTAACAGTAGTGGTGCTTGTAGCGGTGCAGGTGGTGGTGCAGGTGGCAGTGCTTACGGCTGTGCAGGTGGCTGTGCTGGCCCCGGTGCAGGTGGTGGTGCTGGCTGTTGTGCTAGTAGCCACCAGGCCTTCACCTGCAGGCTCGGATGGCTGAAGTGCCTTGGCTGGTGTTTTCTGCCCCTTCCTGCCCCTGGCAGATGGTGGTGTCACCTTGGGTCTGGCAGCTGGAGTCTTTGACGTGGCCTTGCTGGGTGGTTGTGGATCCTTCCCCTAACTGGATGCTGTCCCCTTCTTCACCTTGCCAGGTGGTGGAATATTCTTTGCCTTGGCAAGGGTTGGTGGGACACTGGCTGGCCTGACGGGTGCCCCCTTTGAGCCTATGACAGCTGCAGGAACCACAGCGGACGTCGACTTAGTGGCTGAGGTGTTGGGCTGGGTTCTGGCCACCCTGGCCCGCGGGGAAGGATGGGGGAGAGGTAGGGAACCGGTCAATGTTGGCTAGGAAAAGCTTCTTAGGGACATAGGGACGGGAAGAGGGTGATGGTTTGGGAGTGGAGGGAAAGGGAGTGGTTGTAGGAGGTGTCCATCTGCAGGTGCATGAGCTGGATGCTGTTGGGAGTTGGATGGCTGCTGGGTGTGTGTGTGCTTGGGTTTGTGTACTTTTGGAGGAGGGGTCACAGACACAGTGGTAGAGGACACACGGGACGTGTGCATGGATGTGGGGGTGGTGACTGCCAGTGAGGGGTGTGTAGCGATGGGCGTGCTGGTATGGAGGTAGTGGATGAGGATGTAGTGCATGCAGGTGTGAGTGGAGACGCTACTGGGAGGGAGGTGAAGGATGAGGAGGAGAGGGACACAGTGGAGGCAGTGATGTTGGTGTGTCTGCATGGCGATGGTGCTTGCGTGAGTGCTTGTAAGATGAAGTGTGGTGCTTGTGTTTGCCTGAGCCACTTTTGTTTGTTGATTTGGGTGAATGCTGGTCTGAAGGTGTGCTTGGGATAGGTTGGGGTTGAGAGGATTGGGACTGGGTAGAGGAAGTTGGAGGGGGGAGGATAGAGACAGGGACTATGGCTACCATTAGTGTGGAGGTCAGAGCCTGAAATGCTCTCTGTTGGGCTGCCACGCCAGCGTGAATGCCCTCCAGGTATGCATTTGTTTGTTGTAAATGCCTCTCGACACCCTGGAAGGCATTCAGTATGGTTGACTTCCCAACAGTGAGGGGTCTCAGGAGGTAAATAGCCTCCTCACTGAGGGCATCAGGGCTGACTGAGGCAGTGCCTGAGGTGCCTGGGGCGAAGGAGATGCCCACCCTCCTGGGTGAGCGGGCACGAGAAACAACCCCTGAGGGGCTGCTGGGAGGGCAGTGATGGTGGGAGAGTGGCAGCTGTACCTGTTGTTGGGGTGGGCACAGAGGTGTCCGCCTCCGCCAGGGAGCTTCCATCGGAGGAGGAGTCGCTGTCTGTAGTGTCCCCTCCTGTCTCCGTTGTGGTGCTCCCCTCGCCCTCCAGCCCACTGATGCCCTCAACCTCGGTGGATTCGGCCTCCAGGCCCATGTGGGATGCATCTCCCTCCATCGCATGCGCCTCTGCTCCTCCGCTAGATGATGTGAATGCACTCAAGGACAGCGTGACAACACAAAAAGGGGGGAGAGACAGAGGATACACTTGGTCAGTGCCAGCAACACCACTACTGTTGGTGTACATAACACACAGGGAGCTGCCCTATGCACTAGGCCATGCACTACCAGTTTCAATGCTAGTCATCAGCCCATGGGAGACATGGCATAACGCCATCAGCTGCACACCTGAAACCCACAGGACCCTGCCCAGTAGTAGATGCCGACTAACACCATTGGGTTTGGAGTGCTTCAGAGCCTGCCCAACAAGGGACCTACCCTGGCATGTTCTCCCTAGCCTAGGGGCACCCACAGTCCACATCCCCCACCCAGGTAAAACCTTAATGCGCGCCAAATCATGAATCTGAATTTGTACTCACCCCCTTGTGGCTGCTGTGATGCTCTCAAGTGCCCATCCAACTCCGTTTAGGCCACCGCCAGGATGCGGAACATCAGAGGGGTCAGGGTACGACAGGCACCACGTCCTCGTTGGGAGGCCAGCCCCAGCTGGGCCTCCGCCGTCTTCTTTTCCCAGCAGCGCATATCCTACCACCATTTGCGGCAGTGGGTGCGCCGCCTGTCAAAGACCCCCAGGGTCTGCACCTCCTTGGTGATGGCACGCCAAATACCCTTTTTCTGATGGGTGCTGACCTGCAGGAACAATAAAGCAGAGAAGGGATTAGTAATACGGTCCGGACCGTCACACTCATGGCCCACCATATCCCTCCCATCCACTATCGCACATACATTGACCACCATACTTGAAGTACTCTGACCAGGACCCCTCAGACCCACCCCTACACGGGTCTTAAACACACAGCAATTCATACATTCATGGCCCACGCATCATGCTCACAGTGTACTCACCTGTTTGTCAGGCATAGAGTAAAGTGTGCTGGGGTAGGACCCCATCCACAAGTCTCTCCAGCTCCTCTGCAGTGAAGGCAGGGGCCCTTTCCCCAGACACATGAGCCATTGTCGCTTCCAGGCACAGCTCACAGCAGCACTTGCAGTGTAGGTTCTCTCCTGTTGAAGGTTAGGTATCAAGAGAGTGAACAGATAGAAAATGGCGGTCACGTCCGCGCCTGTGCGTACTGTCACCACCGGCGTACATCGCCATTGGCTCCTTGAACCCATAGAGCCCAATGATAACCAGTGCGAAGTTGCGCGGCGGTCAGTGATCACCTACCAGAACGGCGCACAACGCCAGCGGACTTACCTCATTTCCTCTTGTCCCTCCACACAGGTCAGGCAGCCGCCATTACACGGGGGCACCGGTGATGGCACCTAACTGTGTCACAGCAGACATTGGCACATCAACTGACTCTCGGATTCACATACTGGTTCTGTGAATGAAGAGATGCATCATTATTGCAGTAGATGTGTGAATATGACCCTCTACTCACCGCTTTCCTCCGTAGGCTTCGACCGTTGAGGATGAATATGAGATGGAGACATCCTAGAGTGTACAGTCCCATGGTGCACTTTGCGACAATGGAGGACAGACACATTATCCTAACCTACAGACTTGATCAGGCCACAATCCAGGAACTGTGTGCCCAATTGGAGCCAGACCTGATGTCAGCTATCCGCCTGCCCACAGGTATCCCCGCTCTAGTGCAGGTCCTGTCAGTGCTCCATTTCCTGGCAAGTGGTTCCTTCCAAAAAACAGTGGCCATGGCATCAGGGATGTTACAGCCAATGTTCTCGAACGTGTTGACCAGAGTGTTGTCTGCCCTGCTGAAACACATGCGCAGCTACATCGTATTCCCCCAGGTGGAGGACTTGACCACAGTGAAAGCTGACTTTTATACCCTGGGACAAATCCCCAACATCATTGGTGCAATTGATGGTACACATGTAGCATTTGTCCCCACCCGGAGAAATTAACAGGTGTTCAGGAATAGAAAAAGCTATCACTCTAGGAATGTGCAGATGGTGTGTTTGGTTGACCAGTACATCTCCCATGTGAATGCCAAGTATCCTGGCTCTGTGCATGATGCCTTTATCTTGAGGAATAGCAGCATCCCATATGTGATGGCTCCACTCCAGAGGCACAGGGTGTGGCTAATAGGTGAGCCCAAGGTCCCCACCCAGTATGTGTTGGTGTCTGTGTATGGGATTGTTTCTTAGGATTAGTGTGTGTCTAACAGTTGTCCCTCGATGTTTTCAGGTGACTCAGGTTACCCCAACCTCTCATGGCTACTGACTTCACTGAGGAATGCCAGGACAAGGGCAGAGGAATGCTAGAATGAGGCACATGGATGAACAATGAGGATAATTGAGCGAACCTTCGGCCTCCTAAAGGCCAGGTTCCGGTGCCTCCATCTGACAGGTGGATCCCTATACTAATCACCCAAGAAGGTGTGCTGGATCATCGTTGCATGTTTCACAACCTGGCCTTGAGACGCCAGGTGCCTTTTCTGCAGGAGACTCAGCCTGGAGATGTTCTTGTGGCAGCGGTGGAGCCTGTGGACAGTGAGGAAGAGGAGGCAGAGGAAGAAGATGTTGACAACAGAAGTAATATTATACAGCAGTACTTCCAGTGACACACAGGTAAGACACTGTAACTTCACTTAACGTTTCAGTTTTCTGTTGGACATTGTACATGGCAGCCTGATTTCCCTATGTCTATGGCCACTTACTGTACCCTTTGGCATCTCTATTTTCAGATCTCTGTGTCCCACTCTGGCTCCTGCTATGTGTACTGCTGCCCACCAAAGGTCATGCCAAAGTATATTTAACTGTACATTTGACTTGCAATGCTTTGATAATGTTGAACTGATACATATTTCAATCATTTGACAGACTCCAGAATTTTATTTGTTCCAAAGGTGTTTATTTAAATGCTCATAAGTAGAGCGGGATGTGGAATGGGCTGGAGTGATGGTGGAGGAAAGTCCAGGGTAGAGTCCAGTCTCTTCTCTTGGTATCACAGGTGCATTGTCCAATGGGACATAGGAAGGGGAGTAATGGCAGTTCAAGGCGGACAGGGTGACAGAGTGGGACACAAGGGTGACATTCAGGAGAGTCTTATTTCCTGGCTGGGTCTTGGCAATGTTCTCTGGCTTCCGCCTGGATCGCAGGGACCATTTGTGGGGTGTTTCTCCTTCTGCAGGGGGTGGGGTGCTGGTGGCCTGTTGGTCCTGTGGTGGGCCTCCTGTCCACTTGCGCCGGCAGAGGTGGAGGGCTGTTCATCGGTGTGGCTAGTGTCAGGGGCCTGTTGGTGTGCCACTGCCTCCCTCATGGTGTTGGCCATGTCAGCCAGCACCCCTGCAATGGTGACCAGGATGGTGTAGATGTGTTTGAGGTCCTCCTGATCCCCAGGTACTGTCCCTTTTGCAGCCGCTGGGTCTCGTGCAACTTGGCCAGTATCTGGCCCATGGTCTCCTGGGAATGGTGGTATGCTCCCAGGATGTTGGTGAGTGCCTCGTGGAGAGTGGGTTCCCTGGGCCTGTTCTCCCCCTGTCGCACAGCAGTCCTCCCAGCTTCCCTGTTGTCCTGTGCCTCTGTCCCCTGAACCGTGTGCCCACTGCCACTGACCCCATGTCCCTGATTGTCTTGGGTTTGTCGGGTTGGCTGTGGTCCCTGTAGTAGTGGACACACTGCTGATTGACGTGTCCTGGGGACAGTGGCATGGGCCTGCTGGGTGGGTGGTGTGCTTGTGTTTCCTGAGGGGGGAGGCCTTGCAGTGGCATGGGACTGTGGCAGGGGAACCGACTGTCCAGAGGTCCCTGATGGGCCAGGTTGGTCATCGTAATCCAGGAGTGCAGAGCTGCTGTCATCACTGTGGGCCTCTTCTGAGGGGGGACTGGATGTAGCTGGGAACTCCTCTCCGGTTACGTTGAGAAGGGGTCCTGTGGGGATGCAAATGTAGTGTTATTGTATCTGCCTGTGCCATCTTGTGCATTGATGTGTTTCCCTGTATGGTTGTGATTGCCCTCTCAGCTTTGCCTTGTGTTAGTGGTGATTTTGTGGGCTAGGTGATTCTCTCCAATGGGCATGCTGTGGTGATAGGTGTCCATGCAGGTCTGTGATGGGGGTCCCTGGATTGGTGGCATGCAGGGCTTGGAATTGGGAGTGGTGGGTTGTGATAGTGGAGTATACTTGAGGTGGTGGAGTGCTGGTGTGAGGGTAGGGGTAGGAGTTTGTGATGGCATGCAGGTAGGGTGAGGGATATAATAGTAAAGATTTGACTTACCAGAGTCCAGTCCTCCTGCTACTCTTGAGAGGCCCTCAGGATGCATGATCGCCAAGACTTGCTCCTCCCATGTTGTTAGTTGTGGGGGAGGAGGTGGGGGTCCACCGTCAGTCCCCTGTACAGCTGCCTGGTGTCTTGCAACCACGGAACGCACCTTCTCCCATAGGTCGTTCCACCTCTTCCTAATGTCATCCCTTGTTCTGGGGTGCTCTCCCACGGCGTTGACCCTGTTGACGATTCTCTGCCATAGCTCCATCTTCCTTGCAATGGACGTCTGCTGCACCTGTGATCCGAATAGCTGTGGCTCTACCCGGATGATTTACTCCACCATGACCCTTCGCTCCTCCTCTGAAAACCTGGGGTGTCTTTGGGGTGCCATGTATGTGGTGTGAGTGATATGTGTGAGGATGTGTGGGGTGATGTGTGGGGTGATGTGTTTCGGTGTGTGCTGTGAGGTGTGTGGATGGTGTATGGGTGATGGTGTTCTGTGGCTCAGATTGGGTGAGTGCTCCTGGCTTGTCTCTCTCTCTGTTGGCAATCTTTTCTTTCGTTGAAAGGGTTGTGGGTAACATGGGTGTGCATTTTATAGTGGTGTGAGAGTGTGGGTGTGGTGTGTGTATGTGTGTATGTGTGTCAAATGTATGTAGTTTGAATTGTCCAATATGGTGTAGTTTTGTTAGTGTGTGTATTTTGAGTGCAGTGGTGTGTTTTGCCAATGGTTTACCACGGTTGAAAGACCACTGCGGTGATTCATGGTTCGTGATACTGTGGGCGTGTTCCTGCTGGTGTAACAGTGTGGGTTTTGGTACTGCCAATTTATCACTGACCTTTGGTCTGGCACACTTGTGTGGGTGTCTGTATAGTGGTGGATTTTTCTGTGTGGGTCATAATACCTGTAGCAGTATACCGCTGTGGTCACGGTATGTTGGCGGCCGTCAGCACGGCGGTAGGTGGCATTTATCGCCAGAGTTGTAATGGGGGCCTATATTTATTCTGCGGGGTCTCCATAAGTAGAGATTCTCCCCTCTCTTTTTTAGGGATCATCCCAAATGGCAATCACATTGTTAGAATTCTATGTTTATCCTGAGGTCCCGTATGGGAAAATACTGCTTCCAGCGCATTCTTTTTTGTGCTAACCAAAAGGAGTTTCCTTTCGTTTGGCAGGTACTTTACCCATGATCGAATGTACAGTCGCAGGGCTTATACCTGGCGTTACTGCATGTAGTTGTGCTGGTGCAGCACGTGATGGGTTTTGTATTTAATGTTTGCATCACAAACTGTACTAATCGTCTATATGTCGCTGTTAATTCAGTATAGAAGCGATGAACCTCAGCTACTGGTAAACTCGCTACTGCAGGATGGGGTGTATAAGTGGTCAATAAATGCCAGGTAGGACCAGTAACGATGGTCCTACCTGGCTTTTATTGGCCACTTATACACCACACCCTGCAGCAGCGAATTTACCAGAAGCTGAGGTTTGTCGCTTATATACTGAATAGAGGGCCTAACCTTACTGGTAATATTGTGTGGGGTAGGGTGCCATCAAGCCAATTATTATGTTCTCAATAAGATAATAACATTTCTAAATATGCATATGCCCTGTATTGTCCAGGTGCGTTTGCGTGTGTATACTGATCAAATGTATTTGTGTTCCCATCAACTGCTGGAAATGTGACCCAAGAATAGAAGAGTTCTTTTCTATAAGCCGGATGGGTGTATACCACAAATGTGACTGGACCCCCCTGGGCTGTTGGGCCGTTTGCTAGTAAGTGTGCAGTCAAAGGTTGTCTCATATTGACTGCTATTTCTATCTGCTGTGGATTTGCCATATTAGATCGAAGAAATGTTCAGAGAAGGCACACCAAATAGGGTTTTTCCTTTTAAAGTTCAAGCTTGAACAACCTTCAGCCCAAATAGGATAGCCTACGTAGCTGGAGTGGAAATCCTCAGTACCACGGACATCTCTGTATACAGCATTGAGGCATCATTGTATATAATGAGACAGATACACCGGAGGACCAGAAAATTAGAGCCTAACCAAACGTTGGCAGCGCCATGTCGCGTAGCCTCTCATTATTCTAATGAGACTACTGGATTTCGAGTGGCAGAATCGTCTGCAGTGTGGGAGACTACGTCTAACCCACTGCGGGTGACACCTGTCGCTCCAGTTGGGGTTTTTCTCAGGCTAACTAGCAGTGCCTCATCTCTACCCAAGGATAGGGATGACTGGGCAGCCGAGCGCAAGACATACTTGGTTCCTCAGGGAAGCCGTGGTCACTCAGGTCTCATCCGTTTCTCTCAGTTACATTTCATCTCTTATATAAATGACAAACAGAGGCAGTATATGTTTCAATAATGAGTTTAATAAAACAACCGCATCTTAGATAGCAAAGCGTGAGCTGCAATAACCAGGACAACACAACATGACAGTATTAAAATTGTGACGAGGAGAGTGAAGCATAGAAAAAAAGCTATAACAGTGTCACTATTGTCAATAGACTAACTCCTACCTAGGCTATGATAGAGCACAGCATGTTAAGCTCTAATTCTGCCCTTCAGGTTCCCCTGGGAAGACATCATCCCGATACCTGAGCAAAGGCCTGCGGTCTGCGTTAACATCTGTAGCTAAGCATTCGGCAATCAGCATACAGTCGTGGTTCTCTGGCAGGAATCTCCCTCTAATGTGTAAGGGACAAGGAAGTGTTTTATAACAACACAGCTGATGTTCTGGGAAAATGTCCCTACATAAGGATGTGTGTTTTCTACAAATATTGGAGACTAAACTTCTACCACGTTCACCGGCAATGTATCATGCTGTAGTCTTGGAAGAAGCACAGAGTGATCAAGAATGGCTTGTTTGAGAACAGAGGTAAATGATGGCAAAAATAGATAAACGGAAAAAAAAACAAGACCGTAAAAGTGGCTATTATAACAATAATAAAATGAAGCCAAATAAAATATATCTAGGTTAAGGTGCACAGCGGCTTGGCCTAGTGTGTTAAAATAACGTGCATGGAGCTATGGCTAAAATGGCTACACAAGACGTTCTTGAATTTTCTTAGAGAAACAGTAGAACACAAATAGATCACATATGTAGAGATCTACATTGTCCTCCAAAGTGGACTGTTCTGCTTTCCTACATATCTCCTATCGGAGCTTACAGAACCTCTCTGGAATGCACTTCTGAGTTCAAAGAAGACCTTTATTGTTGTTAATTCTCCCCCACCCACAAGTTCCTGAGAGACACAATTAGTAGACTTCAAGCACACGTTTAAAAGAGTAGTTGCAGCAATGAAAGCAAAATATATATCAGTACTTCTCAGTTGCAATGTACACAGCAAATATATATGATTATAGTATAATATAATTGCAAAGCAAAGCATAAAAGTCAAATTCATCACCGTATGGGCAAGGCGGTAGGGCCTAACTCAGCTTCATCTTTCTGGGGTCTGCAAGTTGATGACTCCGGTCAACTGCGAGAAAGAGATTATCTACCCAAACGGGAGACTGGCAACTGACTTCTAGCTCCAGCCTGAAGTCAAGCAGATTTGAATCCCCCTCACTGCAGCCCAGAGTCATCCTTAAAAGCAAACTCAGTGTGAGATCTGAACGACCTTGGAGAATGGCCAGTTCTCCTGAGCCATCCCGCTCTCAGACTGGATTGCGAGGTAAACACAAAATCTGCGTGCTCTTATCAGCTAAGGTCTGGTGTGAAGAAAACAGCTTGGTTCATCTTGTGGAAAAACACAGCTTGGAAAAAACACAGACATCTCTGCAATGTCTCAACTGCAATGTCTAACTCCACGTTAAAGCCAATAGGCAGCTAATCTAAATATCAAATGTAATGTCTAATGTCATGTCAAAGCCAATAGGTAGCTAAGCTGACAATGTCATGTCAAAGCTAATAGGCAGCTAACCTAAATATCAAATGTAAAGTCTAATATCATGTCAAAGCCAATAGGCAGCTGAACTAAATACAGAATGTAATGGCTAATGCCATGTCAAAGCCAATAGGCGGCTCAACTGAATACAGAATGTAATGGCTAACTCCATGTTAAAGCCAATAGGCAGCTAAACTGAACAAAACATCCAATGTGCTACTGGTGAACCTTGAGCAACTAATATGCGGAGTGGTGAAACACAAAGTCATTGGTCAAACACAATTAATAGCATCACATGGACTGATCGTCAAAATATTACAACTGCATCAGCTTACTGCATAAACTTTTTATGTGCCTGAGCCACAATATATGACTAGTCCAATTAAGATAGTCAGCCTGTTTAGATAGGCCTGTGGCTTAGTCCAAACTCTGTGCCATAAGAAGAGAGGCTGCAACCTCACATGATCTTCGATAAATGCCACAACCAATTCGCTGTGGCACATCATTGACACTAGTCGGGACAGAAAATAGTCTGTCCATGCATGCATTTTCTCGCTGCTGTAACCTATGGACATTTACATGTCCCCAGAAACCCACCCCATGGGTCGCAACGGAAATGTATTTTGCTCTGTAGGTGGTACAGAGCTCCTGCATTATCTTTATCCCTGTTGTGGATGAAAATGCAAAGAACATAGTAGTTGCCTTCATAACTTGTTTGTGTCATGAAGTGGTCTGTTGTTTCCAGGACCTGCAAACTCAAATGCTACCTCTAAATAAGGAAAGGTTCTGGTTTGATCTAGCTGAGTATCTTTGCTGTAAAAGTGGTGCAAGGTTACCGTTTTAGAATCGTAGGTAATGATAAAGGATTTCTTGAGATTAACCTTAAGGTCTAGTTCCCCCATGTACTCAAAGGTATTCAGTATTGTTTGTATAGCACTTGGGGTGCAGGCGATAAGCACTGTGCTGTCTGAATAAAAGAGGGCAAGAATAGGGTGGAGTCCTATCTGGGGCATGTCCCTGCATCTCTCCACCAACACCATCTGTAAGTTTTTAATTTAGAGAACGAATAGGTAAGGCACAAGGACACAACTCTAACCCCACCTCCCCCAGATATGTTGAACTCATTAAAGCATTCCCCACTAATCCCATAACAGACCCTTGCTGAGATTCCGGTATAGTTAACTTTGAAAAGATTGCAAATGGATGACTCCACACCCTGTCCTCCATCAAGTGCCAAAGCTTGCTGTGAGATAAGCAGTCAAAGGTGCTTGGCAGGACCATGAAAGGTAGGTAGTTGTCAAATTCTTTGGCAACTCTACACTTATTGATAAATAGGGACAGATTTAAACATTGCTGTACAGTACAGATAACCCTCCAAATCCCAAACTGAACATCTGATAAAATATGATGATCCTCTACCCACACTTCAAGCCTGCCCAATAAAATTCTCCCCGGTACCCTGACCAGAGTGTTGAAAAGGGAGATTGGGTGATAACAGCTGGGATCACACCAATCACTTGTTTTGTAAATGGGAGTAATAATGGATTCTGACCAGTTGTTAAGTTTCCCCGACTTACATGTAGAATTAAGGGCATTTGTCATTAAGGATCCCCATACTTCAATGTTGATCTTATAGATAGGACACCATATTGTCCTGGGTTTTAGCGTTCAGGCATTTTTCGATTGCTAGGGTCACTTTGTCAAGTGTTGGGGTGAATCGCTGATCACCCTTAATCATAAAAATATCAGGGGTGGTATTATTTTCTGCCTTTGTAGTATTTCCAGGTCCCCAACAGCTTTAGAATACCGACAGCTGAAGAGAGCAACCCACTCATGGGTTGGAATGGCCAATTCCAAAGTATGGGTGATATAGGACTTGTCAAAATGCTGTATTATCTTTTTCCGAACTTGCTGTCACCAGTTCCTCTCAGGCCTCCTCTTTGATCTGCCTTTCCTCTGTTTTACCACCAATTTATATTACTTCCTATATGCCACTATCTCGGCCTAAGATTTCTCCTCTCTTTCAAGGCCACCCAAAGTGTGGCATGGGCCTTTTGTACATTTGTGGTCAAACCACCCCTGCTGTTTTTGAGCCCATTGAATGGGTGGTCTCATCAATTCCTTCTTCATATATTTAGAAAATTCAATAAATGCCATCTTGAAGTCTTCATCATCCGTATTCTCATCAAAACAGGTGTCTGTAAGAGATCTATTTTCCTTTATTAACTTCGTAAGAACTCCCTCGGTGTTATTTCTGTTCCACTTTCTATGCAGTTCATTATTGCTAGCCACGTGGATGTCATTTACTGCTATCAGCGGTTTGGGTTGGATTTCCATTGTGGCAGTCCTAACTTTCACACTCTGGAGATAGTGAGCATTATAATATACTTCATGAGTTTCAAATTTCTGAATAGAAGGGCTTACATTGTAAGATACTAAATTGACATCTATTGTGCGCCTCCACCTTTTCCTTTAAGAGTGTGAGAGGGTGGGCTACATGTTTCATTAGATACGTATACAAAATTAAATTTAGCCAGGAGATGGTTATCAGACTGCCATAATTATCTTGTACAAAATGTGTTGTCCCATTTCTATTTATGTCACCAAATCCACAAATTTCCCTAGCTGAAAACTGGCAAACCAGATGTATCTCATAATGCTAGCGCAGATGTTTTAATAAAAATTATTAATGAGTGTTTATGTATTCTGAATAATAAGTTTGTGTAAAAAATACAATAACATAGAAAAAATAATGCACGCATTTGAAAATGTGATTACGAAGAATGGCCACCAATGTTAACAAAATGTACCAATCAATGATTTAATTATATGAAATGTTGAATATATGTGTGAATAATGTAGTAATATGTCAAATTAAGGGTTATGCAGTAAGCTTTAGCTGTATTAATTGGCCTTAACTTAACAAGTGTCTTGGCCTACTTGCAAGGCCTCATGTTAAAACTGTATTTCTTAACGTTTAATAAAATGGCTGTCCTGGAGAGTTAAACTGTGATTTTTATTGTATTGTTTAAATGTGCTCATAACGGAAGCTTTCTCATGAGAACCGACTGCTAGAAGATGATGTTCTCGTTAATGTAACATTTTGTGTGTAATAAGTGTGAGACTGACTTTCCCACGAGAAGAACAATGAAGATACTGACTAGAGTGGAAGCTGCAACAATATTGTTACCTGACAAGCCGGATGATGAGGACATTGCAAGACAAACCAATCAACGACATGTGAATGGAGTAATATTAGAGTTCATGGATTTGGGATTTTAGTATTATTGGACAAAGTGTGAACATACAATTAAATGACCAATAGGGATTTGGTGGGTAGTTTTAGAAGTTTTGACTTAAGAGGATTACACAGAGAAGACAGACCATTGCCCATTTTCTTGCTGGCCGAAAGGCTCATTCACAAGAGACGTGCTTAATTTTAAATGCTAAGAGACTTTGGGTTTTCTGAACTTTGCTGCTGAATCCTGATGCTTTGCTGATCGACTGATGTCCTGAGGATGAAGACTGATTCTGCTTTGCTGATCTATACTGAGGATAGGTATTATAACTTAAACTGTGATTATCATGCATATTTGTTTTTTCTTTCTAGGTACCAACTTCATTGTTTTGATAGAGCCATAGATATATGTTTTTCCAATTCTGTGTTACTAAATTGTTTTGCATGAAGCCAACATGCTGATGCTAATCTGGTGTTAGTTAAGGATCCTCACTAATGAAATTATGCTAATAGGGAGTAATGCGTGATTAATTTATCTGCTAAACTTAATATATGCGATTACATTGACGCAGTTGACTTTGTTACAAATTTGCACCATAACTTTAGAATGTGTTGTAGTTCAAGCTTTGATTAGATTACGTTTCTTCCTCCGCTTTGGAAAGCCAGTGTTGTTTTTGTATGTATATCATTTGTTTTTTAGATTAATCTACATGACCTTAGCATTGTTAATATAGGGAAATAAATATTCTTACTTTCACTAAAAGGTGTGGTTATTCATGACTGAAAGGTCATGGTGCGTGACAATTACTAACTCCATTGACTATTGATATTATTGATTATTGTATATTGATTACTGATTATGTACTGGAGCTATGGTAAGAACATCTTAATTGCGAGTCAAAAGCTTTATCGACCTATTCTCGTCCCCTTTGTAAGTTTACTTATTAAGGTCAGACGTGCTAACAATAACCCTTTTTTTCTTTCATTAGACTTAAATATTTATCAAGACTAAAAAACCTCTATCTGAGATAAAGATGTGATTATAAAATGTATCAGCACCATTCAGTCACCCCTTGAACTTTCAAAACCTAACATTTTGTCGAAATGATTACCAACTATGGGGCAGTGCGGCGCCACTTTCCTTGTGTTCCTTAGCGCCCCCCTATCACCACCATATGTGCGCTATATCTAAGATACGGGGCACCATGGCGCAGGGTAAGAGGCAATAGCTATTGATGTGCTGTTCAGGGTTAGCTCCAAAATTTTGGCGCTAACCCTGAACAGTACATAGGAGCCCATTGTAAACAATGGTGTACCCTCTTTTAATGCCTATTCTAATGGGGGAACACCACCTTTGCATACATTGTGCCTGACGCACGCATAATGTAGCGCAAAGGATTACTAAGTGGCGCAATGCATGCATTGCGCTACTTTGTACATATGTCAAAGGGAAAAGGCCACCTTAGCATCAAACAAAATGGCGTTAAGGCGGCGCTAAAGTGGTGCTAGGCCCTCTTAAACATGGGCCTATGTATTTAAATGACTGCAATTGTAGCAATGTGTAAAAATAAATTGCGAGACCTCCTCCAGCCCTGCCAGTTCTTGTAGTGTACAGCTGGCAGATGAAATGTCTTCTATTCATTAATGTGGAGTTGATCATTAGCCCATGTCTCCTGGGGAAAGAGAAAGGGAAACCTACTGACAAACTCACCCCGTTCTTTAATGCTCTTTTTATTTTTTAAGCCTGCTATATTCCAGTGAACTAAATCAAACTCACTTTCCGAGGGCGTTACAGGGTAGCCCATCATAGGATCCTCAATCTTTCTGTGTGTTAGAGGCGCAGTAGATACAACCCGTGCCCAAAAAGATGTAGGCCCTGGCTGCGATGTTCACGCCTCCTGGTGACACATGGACTGTTGGCGCCATATGTAATAGCGTTATATTAACCGGGTCTATTCCTCCTGGTGGAAGTCTCCCCTTATATAAGTCCCCTTCCATATAGCAAGATGATACAGTGTCAACCAATTTCTTTGATAACGTGATATTGCTCGGCTTTTTGTCCAGACAGGGAACGGTAGCATAATCAATTGATCCTTGCTGCTTCCCGCTACTTTCAGAGTCCACTTTATTTATTTTTTTGGACACTTTTTCATGCAGTGGTTTGCAGGAAAAAGATTTTCGGTGTGGCAATTATATTCGACCTGAGTGGAGCTCTGAGATGTATATTGTTAGAGGGTGTAACATTCGGGAATTAAACTCATATTTAAAAAAAACAAAAAAAAAAACAAAGGGACTGCTCTGTATACTCAATGAGCAAGGAGAAATAGGGTCTCTCAACCACGAAAGTACCGTTGCAACCAGATTTCGAGAACTAAAATTTAAACAACACCATCATCTCCTGTGCATTTTTTCACTTTTCCCAGCCCAATATACTCAATGTACTATTATGATATAATTGAAAAAATCGCCTGTATGCTGTGGAAAGTAGCCTCTTTCTAGCATGGTTACCCCCATTTTTAGCCTGTTTGTCAGTGTGTTTTTACTGTCTTACTGGGATCCTGCTAGCCAGGACCCCAGTGCTCATAGTTTGAGACCTATTTGTCAGTGTGTTTTTGTGATCTTGCTAGCCAGGACCCCAGTGCTCATAGTCTGTGGCCTATATGTGTTGTCAGTATGCTTGGCTGTGTCACTGGAGTTCTGCTAACCAGAACTCCAGTGCTTATGTTCTCTCTGTGTACCAAATTTGTCACTATAGTTTAGTGACTCCATATTCCAATTCTGATTGACACACTGGACTCCCCTTATAAGTCCCTAGTATATGGTACCTAGGTACCCAGGGCATTGGGATTCCAGGAGATCCTTATGGGCTGCAGCATTTCTTTTGCCACTCATAAGGAGCTCATACAAACCTTTCTTCAGGACTGCCACTGAGGCCTGAGTGAAATAGTGCACACACTATTTCACAGCCTTTTTTCACTGCTCCAGGTAACTTAGAAGTCACCTATATGTCTAACCTTCATCTACTAAAGGCTAGGTACAAATTTACTGTGTGTGAGGGCATCCTTGCACTAGCAAAGGTGCCCCCACGTTGTCCAGGGCCAATTCCCTGGACTTCGTGAGTGCGGGGACACCATTATAAGCACACACTATATATATGTCAATACATATATGTAGCTTCACAATGGTAACTCCGAATATGGCCGTCTGAGGTGTCTAGAATTGTGAAATTGAACCCCCAATCCAAATCTGTTATTGGGGGGGCAATTCCATGCACTCTGGGAGCTCCACCGTGGGCCCTCAGTACTGCCAAACCAGCTTTCTGAAGTTTCCAATGCAGCCCCAGCTGCTGCCACCTCACAGACAGGTTTCTGCCCTCCTGTGGACTGAGCAGCTCAATCCTAGGAAGGCAGAACAATATATTTCCTTTAGGAGATGGGTGTTGCACCCTCTCCCATTGGAAATAGGTGTTACAGGCATGGGAGGGGTATCCTCCCAGAGACTCTGGAAATGCTTTAAAGGGCACAAATGGTGCACACCTTGCATAATCCAGTCTACATCGGTTCAGGGACCCCCAGTCCCTGCTCTGGCACAAAACTGGACAAAGGAAAGGGGAGTGACCACTCCCATGTCTATCACCACCACACGGTTGGTGCCCAGAGCTTCTTCAGAGTGTCCCTGGCGTTAGCCATCTTGGATTCCAAGGTGTGGGGACCCTCTGGGAACCTCTGAGTGCCCAGTGCCAGCAGGTGAATTCAGAGACCCGTCCTGATAGGTGCATACCTGGGTAGGTAGTCAATTCCCCTCTCAGGGCTATTTAGGGTCTCTCTTCTGGGTGTTTCCTCCGATTCGGTTTGCAAGATTCCTTCAGGACTCCTCTGCATCCTCTGCTTCAGCTTCTGACCGTCGGATCAACCGCAGACTGCTCCAGGAACAGCTGTAACTGCAACAAAGTATCCAGGAAGACTCCTGTGACCTGCAACTTCAGCTCCAGCCAGCAATTGCAACAGTTTCCAAGGTGTGCACGCTCTGAGGACTCCCTGTCTTCAACCTGCACCAGAAAAACCAAAGGAATCTCCCATGGAGTGACAGAGTCACTTCCCTGCTTCAGCAGGCACCTCTCTGCAATGACAACTGGTACTCTGGGACTCCTCTCCTGTCGATGAGCGTGATCACTGGAACACAAATGGTGGACAAAAGTGACCCAGACTGTCCAAAGGTCCAGCTGTCCAAATTTGGTGTAGGTAAGATCTTTCCTCCCCGTGCAAAAACAGTACCCCTGAGCACTGCGTCTTCTGCAGCTCCTTGGACTTCTGAGCACTTCTTCCAAAAGTTCTTCATGCACACCGTAGCACAGGTCCCCAGCACTCCATCCTGTGACGCACAGCTCTCTGAGTTGTTCTCCGGCGGTGTGGGATTCTCCTGCGTAGTGCTGCGACAACCACATTTTGCAACTACTTTGTCCCTGTGTCCTGGGACTCCCGTGGGTGATGCCTGGTCTTCTGAGGACTCTCTGAAATGCTGAGAGCCCCCCCTGTCTCCTCAGTCTGAGATGAGAACCCCCAGGTCCCTCCTGGGTCCGGGCAGCACCTCTTTGACGCAGACTGCGTACTCGGTGAACCAAGGCTTGTTGGCGGAATCCAGCTACACAAAGAGCCTGCATCCGACAACTCGATGTGGGACATCTCTTGCACTAAGCAGGAACCCACAGTTATCTTCTTCGGTGCATTTCTGTACTTTTCTTCCAACTGGAGAATCCACTTTTGCACCTTCTTCCAGGTGGGCAGGTGCTCCTGTTCTTCCTGGACTGTTCTTCGACTTCTGAACTTGGTCTCCTCTCTCCACAGGTCTTCAGGTTCAGGAATCCATCATTGGTTGCTTGCAGTCTTGCTTGGTTCTTGCATATTTCTTCATCACGACTTGGAGTGTGGTCTGAGGAAACTTGCTGTACTTTACTCCTGCTTTCCTGGGCTATGGGGTGGGGTAATTTACTTACCTTTGGTATTTTCTTACACTCCCAGAGCCCCTCTACACACTACATTTGCCTAGGGGGAATTCAACATTCGTATTCCACTATTTTAGTATATGGTTTGTGTTGACCCTAGGTTCTATTGCAAGTTCTTGTATTTTTCACTGTTTGCACTATTCTATGACTGTTTACTTACCTGATTTTGGTTACTAATGTATATATTGTGTATAATACTTACCTTCAGAAGGCGTATTGCCTCTACGATATTTTTGGCCTTGTGTCACTAAAATAAAGTACCTTTATTTTTGGTAACACTAAGGCCCTCATTACAACCCTGACGGTCAGTTATAAAGCGACTGTAACACACCGCCAACAAGCCGGCAGTAAAAAAAATTGAATTATGACCACTGGGAAACCGCTCACACAGACAGCCACTTTAACCCACTGACTGCCACGGCGGTAGCAACAAGCACAGCGGCGGTAACCGCCAACAGCCAGGCGGAAGACAGTGTACCGCCCACCGTATTACAACAGGCCTATCTGCCACCGTTTCCGGAGCGGTATCAACGACATCACAAGCATGGCGGAAACAGAACACAGAAGGAAAACAACTTACCTCTGGACACTCAGGGAAGAACCATGCCACCATGGAGCCCGAACTGCAGGTGTTTCCCTTGCTGGTCTACCTCTTCCTACACCATGAATACCAACTCCGGCAAAGACGACCATGGTGAATACTGCCTCCTAGCACACAAGGGAGGGGAGAGGAAAAAGAGAGTGACACACACACGCAAGACCCCCACCCCCAACACCATACATACAACCAGATGCAACAACATTACATATCCACCCCGTACCCCTCAGGAATAATGCAAGGACAAAAGGAAGTGATTAAAGTAAGTGTAATAAGATACAATACTAGAAATACGTCCTCAAAAATCAAAACAGTATATACATATATACAAATGGAGGGACACTGCCCAGTCCACAATGTCCGTGGGCCACAGGGCCACATCACATAGGCCTAGGCCCCACTTGACTCCTGCATCAACACGGAGAGAACACTGCAGGGGCATCAGGTCGAAAATACACAGGCACTTCAGGGGGATGAGGAACAGGGGGGCACCTCGGCCGGAAGATGGTACAACACCACTGGTCTTGGAGGGGGCAACATGCCCTGTGCGATGTCCTGGGGAATGCAAAGCCACAGTCTCTCAAGTGGGTGGTTTGCCCACTGCTTGGTCCTGGGGAGTGCAAAGCCACAGTCTCTCAAGTGGGTGGTCTGCCTACTGCTTGGTCCTGGGGAGTGCAAGGCCACAGTCTCTCAAGTGGGTGGTTTGCCAACTGCTTGGTCCTGGGGAGTCCAAAGCCACAGTCTCTCAAGTGGGTGGTCTGCCCACTGCTTGTTCCTGGGGAGTGCTAAGCCACAGTCTCTCAAGTGGATTGCTTTTCCACTGGTTCTGGAGGGGGCTTTGTGCCCAGTGTGCTTCATCCTAGCAAGGAGGGGTCAGTAGATGGCTTCTTCCACTGGTTCTGGAGGGGGCTTTGTGCTGGTGGCAGTGATGCCAGTTGTGGGGGAGGCTCCAGCCCTTCCCCTGCAGCCTCGGACAGCTGCTTACTGGGGCTGCTGCTTCTGGCAGTGGTGCTGGTGGCGGTGCTGGCAGTGGTGTGGGGAGGCTCCAGCCCATCCCCTGCAGCCTCAGATGGCTACCCACGGGGGATCCTGCTGCTGGCAGCGGTGCTGGTGGCGGTGCAGGTGGCAGTGCAGGTGGCAGTGCTGGTGGTGGTGATGCCAGTGGTGGGGGGAGGCTCCAGCCCTTCCCCTGCAACCTCGGACGGCTGTCCACTGCGTCTGCTGCTGCTGGGAGAGGTGCTCGTGGCGGTGCTGTCAGTGGTGGGGGAGGCTCCAGCCCATCCCCTGCAGCCTCAGACGGCTGCCCATCGGGGCTGCTGGCAGAGGTCCTGATGTCGGTGCAGGTGGCGGTGCTGGTGGTGGTGCTTGTGTCAGGGATGCCAGTTGTGGGGGGAGGCTCAAGCCCTTCCCCTGCAGCCTCGGACGGCTGAACTGCCATGGTTGGTTGTGGGGGCTCAGAATCAGTCCCAGCACCAGGCCTCCTGTCCTTCCTGCCTGCAGGTGCAGGCCCTTTGCCCTTCCCCTTGTAAGCTGGTGGTGCCTCCTTGCCCTTGCCAGCTGGTGGTGCATCCTTGCCCTTCCCCTTGGCAGCTGGTGCAGGCACACTGCCAGTGCTGATGGGTGGTTCCTTGGAGCCTCTCACACCTGCACTAGCTGCCGACACTACTGTGGCCGTGGACTCGGTGGCAGAGATGGTAGCCTGGGTTCTGACCACCCTGGCCCGACATGAAGGACGGGGGGAGAGGGGTAGGGAAGAGGTCAACGGCAGAGAGGAAAAGCTTCTTAGGGACACTGGGGTGGGAGCAGGGTGAAGGTTTGGGAGTGGAGGAAGAGGGAGTGGTTGTTGGACGTGTCTGTCTGCTGTGTTTGGGTTGAGTTGCAAGTGTTGGATGCCGTTGTGAGGTGGATGGCTGTTGGGTGTCTGAGTGCTTGCGTTTGTGTACTTTGGGAGGAGGGGGCACAGACACAGTGGGAGAGGACACAGGGAACGTGTGTATGGATGTGGGGGTGGTGACTGCCAGTGAGCGGTGTGTAGTGATAGGCGTGATGGTGATGGAGGCAGTGGATGAGGATTTAGTGCATGCAGGAGTGAGTGGAGACGTTACTGGGAGGGAGGTTGACGAGGAGGAGGAGTGGAGGCAGTGGATGTTGTTGTGTCTGCATCTGGATGGTGTTTGTGTGAGTGCCTGTGGGATGATGTGTGGTGCTTGTGTTTGCCTGAGCCACTCATGTGTGATGTCTTGGGTGCATGCTTGTCTGAATGTGTGCTTAGGAAAGGTTGGGATTCAGGGGAATGGGTCTGGGCAGAGGAAGTTGGAGGGGGAGGCTAGAGACAGGAGCAATGGCTGCCATCAGGGAGGAAGCCAGAGCCTGGATTGATCTCTGTTGGGCCGCCATGCCAGAGTGAATGACCTCCAGGAATGCATTTGTTTGTTGCAAGTGGCCTGTCAGCCCCTGGATGGCATTCACTATGGTTGACTGCCCAACAGAGATGGATTGCAGGAGGTCAATAGCCTCCTCACTCAGGGCAGCAGGGCAAACTGGGTCAGGGCCTGAGGTGCCTGGGGTGAAGGAGATGTCCACCCTCCTGGGTAAGGGGGAACAGGAAACTCACTGAGGGGCTGCTGGGAGGGCGGTGCTGGTACGGGGTGGTGGCTGTACCTGTAGTTGGGGTGGCCAAAGAGGTGTCTGCCACCACTAGGGAGCTTCCATCGGAGGAGGTATCACTGTCAGAACTGTCCCCTCCTGTCTCCACCATGGTGCTCCCCTCACCCTCCGTCCCACTGGTGCCCTGTCCGTCGGTGGATTCGGCTTAATGGGCCATAGGCCCTGTAAGATGCAGCTCCCTCCGTCGCTGGTGTCTCTGCTCCTCCACCAGATGATGGTAATGCACAGAAGGACAGGGTGACAAAACAAAAAGGGGGGGAAGAGACAGAGGATACACTTAGACAATGGCAGCAACAACACCACTGTTTGTGTACATGACACACACACACAGGGAACTTCCCTACGCACTAGGCAATGCACTACCAGTCACAATGCTAGTCACCAGACCATGGACAGGAATACCTAATGCCAATTGCAGCATACCTGAGACCCACAGAGCTCTGCCCAGTAGTGGATGTCTACTAGCTTGGTTGGAGATGGTGTTCATCAGCCCCTGCCCAACATGGAACCTACCCTGCAATGTCCGGCCTGGCCTAGGGGCACCAACAGGCCCACATCCCCCACCCGAAGACCAGTCCACCACGTACATGTAGTATAATGTGAAACTGTACTCACCCTCTTGTGGCTGCTGTGTTGCCCTCAAGTGCCCATCCAGCTCCGGATAGGCCACTGCCGGTATGCGGAACATCAAGGGGATCAGGGTTCGACGGGCACCCCTTCCTCGTTAGGAGGCCATCCCTAGCTCGGTCTCCACTGTCTTCCTTGCCCAGCGTCTCAGGCCCACCCACCGTTTGCGACAGTGGGTGCTCCGCCTGTCGTAGACCCCCAGGGTCCGCACATCCTTTGCGATGGCATGCCATACACCCTTTTTCTGATGGGCGCTGACCTGCAGAGAAATAAACATAGAAAAAAGATAATGATCATACCGTCCGGCCTGTTACACTCATGGCCCACCATATCCCTCCCATCCTCTTACGCACAGACTTTGTCCACCATACATGCAGCATGCTGCCCAGGACCCTTTAACCCCCCCTTACACGAGGCCCTCACATACAGCACTCAATGCATTCATGCCCCATGCATCGTGCTCACAGTGTACTCACCTGTTGGTCTGGAGGCCCATACAGCATTCAGTACTGGGGTAGGACCCCATCCACCAGTCTCTCCAACTTTGCAGCGAGGAAGGCCGGGGCCCTTTCCCCAGTGACATGAGCCATGGTCGGTTCCAGACACAGGTCACAGCAGCACTTGCAGTGTAGGTCCTCTTCTGTTGAAGGTCAGGTAGCAAGTAAGTGAACAGATATAAAATGGCGGTCACATCCGCGGCGGTGTGTACCGTCACCGCCGGCGTACATCACTATTGGCCACTGTAACCCATAGGGCCCAATGACAACCAATGAGGAGTTGGTCGTCGGTACTCGACCGTCTCCCGCAACGGGGCACAACGTCAGCGGCCTTACCTCATTTCCACCTGTCCATCCACACAGGACAGGCGGATGCCATTTCAGGGGAGGGGGCAGGCCATGGCACCTAACTGAGTCACAGCACACATAGGCACCATTTGAGCCTATACAACATCATACTGTTTCAGTCACAACATGCAATGCACTGTACATTTTGGAAATGTTGAATACTGACAAGATGCTCTTCGTTTTGCCCCCCAGGATGCTACCGCTGCAGATGAATAGGAGATGGAGACATCCCCCCATGTACAGGCCCCATGTGGACTTGGCAACAATTGAGGACAGGCACATTATCCTCACCTACAGACGTAACAGGGCCACAATCCAAGAGCTGTGTTCCCATTTGGAGCCAGACATGATCTCTGCTATCCGTCACCCCACCGGGATTCCCCCTCTTGTGCAAGTGATATCTGTGCTCCATTTCTTGGCAACTGGTTCTTTCCAAGTGACAGTGGGCTTGGCAGCAGGAATGTCACAGCTAATGTTCTCAATAGTGCTGACCAGTCAGTCAGTCAGTCAGTCAAAGAACTTTATTCGCCAATTGCCATAAAAGTACATACAAAGACACATATTCAAATAAATAGTATAAAACATTAAAAAAACTGTGGAAACAATTGCTAAAAACACCATGTAAACATCCGATCTAAAAACCCTTTGACATGTGACAAATAAGTATACTAAAAACATTATTAAGAATCGCAAAAACACAACATTTACAGATATTATCTCAGAGTAGAAATCTCTCACAAACATATAGAGATTAAAATGGAGTGGACCTTTTCCTAATACTTAGAGAAGCTGTAACAAAATTTAGTAAGTGATGACAGGTTTGAATATCTGGCAGTCTCTGAAAATATAATAAGGCTTCCTTATAATGGATAGGTCTGAGATGACATAAAATGGGTAAAATAAAAGCCTTTCTAGGAGCAGCATATAGAGAGCAAAAGAGAAAAAAATGTGAGGTACTCTGCTTTGATTTCGAATCACAGAGGCAGGGTCGTAAATCCTTTTTCCAAAAACATGGTTTGGGAAAGGCTACCAGAAAATGAACAAATTAAATCTAAAAAATGTTAAAAGAGAGGTTATTTTAGAACTTGAAAACCAGATCAAATAAGGTTCAAGACATGGGACAGTTACAATCCGGATATAAGGATCGAAAGATTTCAGTTTCAGGGAGCTATACAATCTCAACTCTGATATGTGCTCAAAATAAGTTGACTTCAAGACAGACCTAGAGTTTGTAGTTAACAATTGGGGTTCTTCAAACATGTACCTAAGCCCTAGCTTCTCAAAGGAGTTTCACAAAAACACAAGCCAGGGAATCCTATTTGAGTTGTCCAATTGTAAGCAATCAGAAATGCAGTCTTGAACAAGTTTTTCTGAGGGGTTCAACCAGCATCTGATCCAGAGCCGTAAAGGAGCGATAGAGACCCTGTCCTCCAAAAAACGTTGGCCAGTTTCCTCATGACTGATGATGTTTGCTATACATTTTGGAACCGTCAGTAATCTACTCAGAAATTTATTTTCAGCACTTTGAAGAGAGGGTATTTTGTTGTAACCCCAAACTCCTGCCCCATATAGGACTGCTGCAGCACACTTGGAGTTATAGAGTGTTTTCATCTGTGCTAGGGGTCTATGACCTAATTTACTAGTAAAGCGAAAAATTGCTTCATTATTCCTTGTCAACTGTTGGAACTTGAAATTGATGTTAGTCTTCCAGGACAAAGAGGAGCTCATATACATACCTAAGTAACAAAATTGTTTTACCTTATTTAAAATATGACCTCCCATAATAAATTGTTTTGACTTTGTATTACGTGGGCCACATGTCATAACAAAAGTCCTAGGGTAGTTTACTTTCAAATCAAGGTCCAACATAAAATTGTAAAATAGGTCCAAAAGTCCCTGTAAACCATTTGCGGTGCGGGCAATTAAAACTGCATCATCAGCATATAATAAAACTGGAAGCGGTCTCTGGCACATCTTTGGTACATCCTTTCCATATTTTACCAGCGAATCATAAAGCCCATTTATATATATCAAGAAGAGAAAAGGCGCTAGGATACATCCCTGTCTTACGCCCCTTGTTGACAGAATAGGAGAAGTAGTGCTGACCAAATTGTTGTCGGCCCTGATGAAACACATGCGCAGCTACATTGTTTTCCCCCAGGTGGAGGATTTGGCCAAAGTGAAAGCTGACTTCTATGCAATGGGACATATCCCCAACATCATTGGGGCAATTGATGGTACACATATTGCCTTTGTCGCCCTCCTGGAGAAATGAACAGGTGTTCAGAAATCGAAAGAGCTTTTACTCGATGAATGTGCAGGTAGTGTGCCTGGCGGACCAGTACATCTCCCATGGCAATGCAAAGTATCCTGGGTCTGTCCATGATGCCTTTATCCTGAGGAATAGCAGCATCCCATATGCGATGGCTCAACTCCAGAGGCACCAGGTGTGGCTAATAGGTGAGCCCATGGTTCCCACCCAGTATATGTTGGTGTATGGGGTTGGCGCCCTAAGGGTTAGTGTTTGGCTAACAGGTATCCCTCGATATTTGCAGGTGACTCTGGTTACCCCAACCTCTCATGGCTACTGACCCCAGTGAGGAATCCCAGTACAAGGGCAGAGGAACGTTACAATGAGGCACTTGGGCGAACAAGAAGAATTATAGAGCGAACATTCGGCCTCCAAAAGGCCAGGTTTTGGCGCCTCCATCTAACAGGGTCCCTGTGCTACTCACCGAAGAAGGTGTGCCAGATCATCGTGGCATGTTGCATGTTGCATGTTGCACAACCTAGCCTTACGTCGCCAGGTGCCTTTTATGTAGTAGGATGAGGCTGGAGATGGGCGTGTGGCAGCGGAGGAGCCTGTGGACAGTGACGAAGAGGAGGCAGAAGATGAGGATGTGGACAATAGAACATCAATCATACAACAGTACTTCCAGTGACACACAGGTAAGACATTGTAACCTCACCTTCCATTGACAGTTTTGTATTGGATATTGTCACTGGCAGGCTGATATTCTCACTACTATGGCCACTCACTGTACCCTTTGGCATGTCTATTTACAGATATATGTGCCCCACTCTGGCTTCTGGTGAGTTGACTGCAGCAAACTACAGGTCATACCTATGTATACATTACTGTACAGTTGAATTGCAATGTTTACAGATTGTTAAATGAATACATAGTTCAATCAATTGACAGATTTTTTACAAGGGTGTTTATTTATGTGCTAATAATTGGATGGGGTATTGCTATAGGCTGGGGTGGTGGTGGAGGAGAGTCCAGGGAAACGTTCTAGAGTATTTGTATCACAGGTGCACTGTCCAAGGGGGCATGGGAAGTGGAGCAATGGCAGTTCAATCACTGATTATGAAGATATACCCATGACCACTCAGAAACTATTGCAGGATTTAAATATTCTTTCTGACTTACATGAAACCAGTGGTCTAAAGAATAAATCTAAGTGGACACCCAGGTTGGTCAATGATAGTAATATTGAAGTCTTTTATAGATCTGTGACTAGAAATTTTAGACAACACTGGATGAAAAGTAGGGAGAGACGACTGAGAAATAACCTTATTAGCAAAGAGTGGCAGGCCCTGAGAGAATTACAGGACGATGACGATATTGTTATCGGACAAGCCAACAAAGGTGGAAACATTGTGATTATGAATAAGAAAGACTATGATGAGGACATCTATAGCCAGCTGAATGATGGCAATTGTTATGAAACTCTCCCCTCCAACCCTATGCGAAACTTGGTTAGCCTAATCAATAACTCACTGGGAGCATGGCATCAGCAAGGGTTACTGGACGAGGAAGAATTTTTGTATATGCGAGTAGATAGACCCAGATATCCGTGCTTTTATACCTTTCCGAAAATTCATAAGAACCTCACATTTCCCCCTGGGAGACCTATTATTTCAGGGATAGGGGGACCCACGGAGAGAATCTCAGAGTTTTTTGACGTTTTTCTACAACCACTTGTCAATTTACCATCATATATCCGAGACACTAAACATATTTTTGATATTTTAGGAGATATACATTGGGAAGTAGACATGTTGTTAGTCACTTTAGATGTGGTGGCACTGCACACCAGTATTCAACATGAGACAAGTCTCAAAGCTTTGAGACATATGTTTAATAGGAGATCAGCTAGTCTACTTAAACATACAGAAATTATATTGATGATGGTGGATCTAATCTTAAACCATAATGTATTTCTTTTCAATAACCAGTGGTACAGACAGAAACAAGGAGTAGTGATGGGAGCCAAATTGTCCCCTTCCTATGCCAATCTCTTTATGGGATGGTTCGAGGAGAGGTGGGTTTGGGGACCAGGGGCCAGAGAGGGGCAAGATTATATTTTGTACTGGGTGAGATACATTGATGATTGTTTTATGATCTGGACAGGTAACTCAGCACAAATGATTGATTTTTGTCAGTATTTGAATGATAATGATGTTAATATTAGATTCACATATCAGTTTAGCAAACAGAAAATTTAATTTCTAGATGTTGAACTTTTTATACATGAAGACCACATCCATAGTAGACTGTATAGAAAAGCAACTTCATGTAATGCAATATTACATGCTTCCAGTGCACACCCTAAACATAAGATACGGGCAATACCCTTTGGAGAACTGATAAGGGCAAGATGCAATTGTAGCAGAGCTGAAGATTTTGAAGAGTGTGCACATGAAATAATCTCTCGATTTGTACAAAGGGTCTATACCCATGGTATGATTAAGTATGCACAAAGAAGTATTGTAAAAGTCAACAGAACAGAGACTTCATTACCTCGTCGGACACCTATGGATAAAGACACTAACAAGATAAGACTGATTACAGACTTCAATGAGAGTGCATCTATTTTGCAGAGAGTGATGCAACGACATTGGAATATTTTGCAACAGGACAATATGTTAAACAAATTTATATTGTCACGTCTGGCATTTACCTACAGAAGAGGAAGATCTTTGAAGAATATATTGTGTCGGACTTATCCAAGACTTCTAAATAAAGAAAACGTTTAGGTTTTTACAAATGTGGCCATTGTGGGGTTTGCAAATGGGCATGTCATGGCTTGACAGAATTTGCAGCTAATGACGGTAAGGTCCATCGATTAAGATCATACATGACCTGTGACACAAAATATGTTGTTTACATCATTAAATGCAAATGTGTATGTATGTAGGGAGTACTATGCGCCCATTGAAAATAAGGATTGGTGAACGTTTGAGGGCGGTGAAACAAAGGGATGAGAGATACCCTTTAGTACAACATGTCCTGGTTTGCAAAAACCAGAGCACTCAGGTCACAATTCAGTTTTTTGGTCTAGAACATATATCTGTGGACCCCAGGGGCGGCAACAGGGACTTACAGCTTGGACAAAGAGAATCACTCTGGATTATGAAGTTACAGGTGGTACAGTTTGGTCTTAATACAGATCATGAGTTGGAATACTTTTTAGGAACTTGAGTTTGGATTTCTAAATTTCAGGCATATTCATGGTAATTTGGGGCCACACTTGTATGAACATTTCAATCTCATGCTTACATGCTATAATTTGATCTATTGCATAATCAATAGATCTACGGATATTATACTTTGACCCTTGTGGAAATATAGATTTGCTAATTCTATTTGTGATTTGCCATTGTCTTTTAGCTAACATATTTTTATATTATCATGCTTAAATCAAAATGTCTGATTCAGAAAAATAGGGTATAACTGTATATTGAATATGCATGATATTGCCTATCACCGTTTTCACTTTATGAGGACAGCTATATAAAAGATGATGTTGACCAAAACGCTATAAACTAACATTCACAACGTTGTTAGTTTATTTATCGGCAGTGCAGAGAGAGAAGTCAGGGGTTCGGCGTCCTCTCTCTGTTTCTATGCATAAGCAATAGAAATGAAAAAGGGACATACACACACGGGTTCAGCACACCCGCCTCTGATGCGCTGATGCGGATATTTAATCCTAGGTGCAGGTCACGTTCGAATGATGAACGTAGTCTCATCCACCAAATTTGAAATTCTAAGAAGTGTGCCAGAGATTTGGAAGGTAGGGGAAAAACCTGGTCTTAATTTAATCGGAACTCGGGTTGTCATACCAATGTGGGTGTTCTTTTATATTTATTTAGCAGTAGCTAAAAGTAAAACTTAGGTACGCTACTTCTTTGTAGGTTTGGATGTTCGCCGGTCGAGGAACGACTATGATTAGGCTAATGGATTTTATCAGGTTCCCTTATGGACAAGTTACGTGCTAAGACAATGAAATCTTTAGCAGGCGAACTACGATATACTTTAGTTACTTGACCATATTGGCAGTCCGAATTTTTGTAAATAGTGACTATGGCCCTCATTCCAAGTCTGGCGGGCGGCGGTAGCCGCCATTTGGCCGCTATGCGGCCAAAAGACCGCTGCCGGCATTCCAACCTTCCCGCTGGGCTGGCCGGCGCTAACCATGTTAGCGCCGGCCGGCCCAGCGGGAAGGAGGCCTGCAACACAGAAGCCTGCTCCAGTGTTGCGGGCGTGCGACGGGTGCAGTTGCACCCGTCGCGCTTTTCACTGTCTGCTAGGCAGACAGTGAAAAGCTTCATGGGGCCCTGTTAGGGGGCCCCTGCACACCCGTTACCGCCAGCCTCTTCCTGGTGGTGAAAACTGCCAGAAACAGGCTGGCGGTAAGGGGGTCAGAATCCCCATGGCAGCGCTGCTTGCAGCGCTGCCATGGCGGATTCGCCCAGCCGGGGGAAAAACGGCGGGAAACCGATGGCCCCGGTTTTCTGACCGCGGCTTTACCGCCGCGGTCAGAATGGGCTTGGAAGCACCGCCAGCCTGTTCGCGGTGCTTCCGTCATTCGCAACCCTGGCGGTCATAGACCGCCAGGGTCAGAATGACCGCCTATGTCTACATAATTTTGTTTTGATTTTTATATATTCTAGTGGTTATGAAGCTAGGCACTGCAGTGTGTGACTCTGAGGAGACAATGGCAATTATCTACAGGTTGTATAACATTGTGTTGTTTTTGATACTTGGACAGATGAACTGCAATTCATTATAGCTGACTGCGGGTACTTTGTATTGAAACCAATATACCAATGTCAATTAGAGAGATTACATTTGGAAGGACAAATTTTTTATTAAGGTTAGTGACACTGATATTATTGGTAATAAACACAGGGGTATGTGCACATTTATGAGACACAATGTTTGTCAATTCGGATAGCATAAATTTGGGACTAGTGGGACTTGCATCTCTATTTCTAGTCCCTTTTTTTCTTTTTTCTTTTTGGGCACATGGTCACTTTACGCACAATACTGGGAATAGATTCGTTACACTAATGTAAAAAAGTTCGACTTAATTTTCATGTTATTGAATGGTCACCCATATGACACCGCATGGTTAATTATATTAGTTTCAACATTTTTATTTAAATTGAACTTGATTAATTTGTGTGTCATACATCATTACAGCCCTGATGAAGTTATATAGGTAATACCCCTGACGAAACATGTGTTGGCTGGCTGGATTTGAGAAATATTCAAAAGTTATACTGATGGAGATCCAATGTGAAATCTATTTGAAACTGATTTGTTGAACTATGAAGCACGTCTCATTGGACTTTGTATGAAATATTTGTGGAGGCAGCAGCTGCCAATTGGGCATGCATGTGGGCCAATAAAGAAATAGAACATAGGTGGAAGTACTGTTGTGAATCAAATATATGGACTATATAGTAAACTAAATGTTTTACTGGTTGGCTGTGTGCCTGGTAATTTGGAAAAGTTTAATTTACCAGTTATTGTTTGCTAGTATTTGGGGTCTTTTGGAAGTATTCACCCTGACCAGTGCACCTTCTGAACCAGTTTGGTGTCAAGAAACGGCAGCCCCTGTATACTCACTGAATACTTTCCCAATTAATTACCAATGGCAGTTCAAGGTAGACAGGGTGAGATAGTGGGACACAAGGGTGACATTCAGGAGAGTCTTATTTCCTGATGGGAGTCTTGGCAATGTTCTCTGGCTTCTGCCTGGATCGTAGATACCGTTTGCATGGTGGTTTTCCTTCTGCCGGGGGAGGGGTGCTGATGGTCTGTTGTTCCTGTGGTGGGGCCTCCTGTCCACTAGCGTCAGCGGAGGTGGAGGGCAGTTCATTGGTGTGGCTAGTGTCAGGAGCCCGTGGTGTGCCACTTCCTCCCTCATGGTGTTGGCCATGTCTGCCAGCACCCCTGCAATGGTGACCAGGAAGGTGTGGATGTCCCTCAGGTCCTCCCTGATAACCAGGTACTGTCCCTCCTGCAGCCGCTGGGTCTCTTGCAACTTGGCCAGTATCTGGCCCATCGTCTCCTGGGAATGGTGGTATGCTCCCAGGATGTTGGTGAGTGCCTCCTGGAGAGTCGGTTCCCTGGGCCTGTACTCCCAGCTTCCCTGTTGTCCTGTGCCTCTGTGCCTCTGTGCCTCTGTCCCCTGAACCGTGTGCACACTGACACTGACCCCAGGTCCCTGATCGTCCTGTGTTTGTGGGGTTGCTTAGGGTCCCTGTAGTGGTGGACACACTGCTGATTGACGTGTCCTGGGGACAGTGGTATGAGGCTGCTGGGTGGGTGCTGGGGTGGTGTTTCCTGAGGGGGGAGGCTCTGTGGTGGTATGGAACTGTGCCTGGGCAACCGACTGTCCTGAGGTCCCTGATGGGCCATGTTGGTCATCCTGATCCAGGCGTGTAGAGCTGCTGTCATCACTGTGGGCCTGTCCTGGGGGGGACTGGATGTTTCTGGCACCTCCTCTCCAGTGACGTTGTGTGGGGGACCTGTGGGGATGTAAATGCAGTGTTATTGTTTCTGCATTTGACATCTTGTGCATGGGTGTGTTGCCCTGTATGGTTGTGATTGCCCTGGCAGCTTAGGCTTGTGTGAGCGGTGATTTGGTTGGATAGGTGATTGTCTCAAGTGGGCATGCTTTGGTGATGGGTGTCCATGGAGGTCTGTGATGGGTGTCCATGCATTGATGTTGCATGCAGGGCTTGGTAGTGGGAGGGGTGGGTTGTGATGGTGGGGTGTATATGAGGTGGTGGAGTGATGGGGTGAGGGTAGGGGTGGGGGTTTGTGATGGCATGCAGGTAGGGGGGGTGATAGTAATAGAGATTTGACTTACCAGAGTCCAGTCCTCCTGCTACTCCTGCCAGGCCCTCAGGATGCAGTATTGCCGAAACTTTCTCCTCCCATGTTGTTTGTTGTGGGGGAGGAGGTGGGGGTCCACTGACAGTCCTCTGTACTGCTATCTGGTGTCTTGCTACCATGGAACGTACCTTCCCCCATAGGTCGTTACACCTCTTCCTGATGTCATCCCTTGTTCTGGGGTGCTGTCCCACGGCGTTGACCCTGTGCACGATCCTCCGCCATAGCTCCATCTTCCTGGCAATGGGTGTCTGCTACACCTGTGATCTAAATAGCTGACGCTCTACTCAGATGATTTCCTCCACCATGACCCTTAGCTCCTCCTCTGAGAACCTGGGGTGTCTTTGTGGTGTCATGGGTGTAGTGTGAGTGGTGTGTGTGAGGGTGTGTGGAATGATGTGTTGGGGAATGTGCTGTGAGGTGTGTGGATGGTGTATGGGTGATGGTGTTCTGTGGTCCTGGTTCTGTGGGTGCTCTTGGTGTGTCTCTCCCTCAGTTATCATTTTTCTTGAGTTGTAAAGGCTTGTGGGTAATGTGGGTGTGTGTTTTATAGTGGTGTGGGTGTGTGGGTGTGGGGTGTGTATGGGTGTTAGGCGTGTGTTTGTCAAAATGTCCAATGTGGTGGTGTTTTGTAAGTGTGTGTGGATTTTGAGCACGGCGGTATGAACCACCAATGGTTTACCATGGTTGAAAGTCCGCTGCTGTGATTCGTGGGTCATAATGCTGTGGGCGTAGTTCTGTTGGCTTAATGGTGTGGGTTTTGCTACCACCAGTTTATCACTGACCTTTGGGCTGGCGGACTTGTGTTTGTGCCTGTATAGTGACGAATTGCTATTTGTGTGTCATAATATGTGTAGCAGTAAACTGCTGCGGTATTTTAACGGCAGTCGGCATGGCGGTAAGCAGGACTTACCGCCAATGTCATAATGAGGACCTAAGTATTGTCTTTTATTGTGTATAAGTACTGTGTGACTATAGTGGTATTGCAAGAGCTTTGCCTGTCTCCTAGTTCAGCCTTGGCTGCTCTGCTACAGCTATCCCTAGACAGCCTAAGCTGCTAGACACTGCCTACATCTCACTAATAATGGATAACTGGACCTGGTATAAGGTGTAAGTACCTTAGGTACCCACTACAAACCAGGCCAGCCTCCTACATATGCCTTATTTTTTCACCCAACCAATGAACAGCCTTGTTTTTAAGTTCCATCCAGCTTTCACTTAGACCACGTCCAGGGGTTGGAACACTTATCACAATGATTACATAAGAAGTGGCTTCCGACTGAAGATACAATGAGGTCAGAAGAACAGAGCCTTGTGTCCTCTGCCCTTCACCACCTTTTAAGGCTTTGATGTTGGAAGGCAAAATATTTGACTCTTCCAGAATCAGTTGAGGTTGGAGAACATGGGGAACCCTAGAAACCTCATTGAATTGGGACTGTTTTTGCAGACCAGTCTGGTGGCGTGGTGTGCTCTTTGGGTCTATTCCAGTTCTTTTCTGCTTGTGACATAATTGGCGCCAGGTGGAGTTTTTTGACAATGCCCATAAAGACTTGAACACTTGCTTCAACCTTCTCAGACAATGGCCTGAATTGTCTATTAAGGCTTTCAACTGTATTTTCAGAGACAAAAACAATGTTTGAATTTAGTCATTGATCCACTTTTGTAAATCAAGTCAATTTGTGCCTCTACTGTTACCTATTTCACCCTCCCCTCCATTATTACCTTCAGCCGTACTAGGGAGGGATGTTGAGTAATTACACTGTGCCTTAGGAACCACCAGTCTTTAGGTCAAAGCCTGCTAGACAGCGCAGCTCTCTGGTGTACAAAGACTTTTTGGAGACCTTCAGAAAGCTTTCATGGGAATGCTTTCCCCTCATTGCTTACCATTGGCTTTGTGGTTTGTAACTCACATTTGATTGCTTTCTCTTGGCTGGCTAAATTTTGTTAGGCAGTCCAGCATGTCTTTGCCTCTCCCGTAGATTACAGCCTGTTTACTGTATTCTTCCACAAATGCTTGCTTTCTGTAAACAGGTCTTTAAATTTTGTTCTTATCTTGTCACATTTGCTGTGCATTCAAAGACATAGGTCAAATGTCAGTCTTCCATGTGAGCTTGGTGTTTACTTTTCTTTATTGGACTTCAAAGTGAAAGGACTTATTTGACAATCTTGTGGTGTGAAAAGAAAGGCTTTTTTCTAGCACTCAACATAATTAAAATGTTTGTAAACAAACTGTGCAAATATTTCAGAACATATCAGAATTAGGAAAGCACAAAGGAAGCACATTTTTTGTAATTCTGAAGTGTGCTGGAAACAAATATTTTGAAACGATCAAAACAAATCAATAACCAGGTGATGCCATTTCCACATAATATTGTTTGTGCACTGTATAGTTTAACAGTAAAACTGTATGTCTGTGCAAAGTAATGATCATCTCAATTGGAAATATGTTTACTGTAATGGCAGTGAACTATCACACCAAGAATATTCCACTATACAACACTTCAATACACTCTGCGCCATTCTACTCTACTCTACACCACTCTATTCTACCGCATGCAGCTCTACTTCACTGTATGCCACTCTACTCCAGTCAACTCTATGCCACTCACCTCGATGGCACTCCATCTGTCCACTCTACTTTATGCCATATCACTCTATGACCCTCTACTCCACTCTAGGCCACTCCACGTTACGTTGCTCTACCACATTCCACTCTACCACACCCCACAACACTCAGTGACACACTACTCCACTCTGCAACACTCTTCTCCACTCCATTCAAACACTATTCCAGCCGCTCTATGCCACTTCACTCTAGACCACTCTACTCCTCTCTACATCACTTCACTCTAGGCCACTCAACTCCTCTCTGTGTCACACCACTCTACACCACTCCATTGTACAACACTCTACTCCAATGAACTCTATGCTGCTTTTCAACATTTTACTCTGACACTCTATGCCACTCTCCTCTCCTACACTCCATGCCACTTTACTCCACTTTATGACACTTCAAGTCACTCCTCTCTATGACACTTTACTTCACTCTGCACTATGCCACTTCACTCTACTCCACTGCACTATACTTTAAGCCACTCCACTCTACAACACTGTGCTCCACTCTACGACACTCTACACTATGACACTCTGACACCCTACTCCACTCTATGATACTCTACACCACTTAACTCTAGGCCACTCCACTCCCCTCCACTCAGTGACACTCCACTGTATGCTACTGTATTCCACTCCTCTCCACTCTTCACCACCCCACTCTATGTCACTCTACTCCACTCTACACCACTCTCCCCTTATTTACGCCATTCTACTTCACCCTACTCTACTCTACCCCACTCTATATTACTCTACTCCACTCCATGACATTCTACAACCCTCCAATTTATGACACTCTATTCCATTCCACTCTATGACACTCTACTGTACTCTGTGCCATACCCCTCTATGACACTCTACATCCCTCCATTCTACACCCTTCCATCTATGCCCTTCCACTCTATGACACTCTACTCCACTCTATTTAACTCTACTCCACTCAACTCCCTCTAGGCCACTTTACAAAGGTGCAAAGAACAACTGGGATTATTGGACCTGAAGACCTGCAAAGGAAGGGGACCAAGTCCAGAAGTCAAAAGAAGTTCCAGGAAGGACAGGAGCCTCTGCCAAACCAGAAGAGGGGGCAAAAGAAGAGACCCTGGTTAGTAGAAGACTGCAGAAATGCACCCTTGGAAGATGCCAGCGGGCTCCTGCATGATGCAAAAGATGTCCAACGGTGTGAAGATTCTTGCAGACGAGATTTTGTGTTGGAAGGCGCCAACAAGACTTGGTTACGACAAAAGTGAATTTTTCATCAAAATGGCGCTGGATGGACCCAGGAGGGACCTGGGAGCCTCAACTCTGTGTGAGAAGGAAGAGGGGTCTCCTAGCACTTTAGAGAGCCCTCAGGATGCCAGCCAGAACCCCCAGAAGTTGCAGGACCTGGGTTCAAAGGAGGTGCAAGGTGATGGAGCACAACAAAAGAAGGTCCCACGCCATCGGAGAACAAAGCAGCAAGTTGAGCGTCGCAGGGTGGAGTGCTGGTGACCTGGGCCAGGCTGTGCATGAAGGAATTTTGCAGAGTGCACAAAGGCCTTAGGTGGCGAAGAAGACACAATACAAAGGGGTACTGTTGTTCTCGGGTAAGGCAAAGTCTTACCTCCTCCAAATTGCATCAGCAGGTCCTCAGGACAGTCTTTGTCGATGATGTCCACCCTCTGTGTCCTTAAGAGCATGCTCATCACCGTGAGAGAAGTCCCAGGGTACCGGTCTTCACCTTGGAAGGTGCCTGCTTGGAGCAGGGGAGTGACTCCGTCACTCACCGGAGATTTCTTCAGTCCTTCTGGTGCAGGATGAAGACAGGGAGTCCCCAGAGCATGGAAACTGTTGCAGTTGCTGACTTGGAGCTGAGGTTGTTGAGGAAAAGTGTCTTGTGTAGACACTTTGTTGCATTTATAGCATTTCTTGGAGCAGGCTGCCGAGGTCAAAAGAGTCTAAAGTTGTTGCAGAGGATTCCTGAAGGAAACTTGCAAGCAGAATCTTAAGAGAACCCACAAGAGAGACCCTAAATAGCCCTGAGAGGGGGATTGGCTATCTTATCAGGTATGGACCTATCAGGAGGGGTCTCTGACGTCACCTGCTGACACTGGCCACTCAGAGCCCTCCAGAGTGCCCCCACACCTTGAAAAGCAAGATGGCTGAAGTCTAGGACACACTGGAGGAGCTCTGGGCACCACCCCTAGGGTGGTGATTGACAGGGGTGTCGTCACTCCCCTTTCCTTTGTCCAGTTTCCCACCAGAGCAGGGGGAAGGGGTCCCTGAACCAGTGCAGACTGGTTTATGCAAGGAGGGCACCATCTGTGCCCTTCAAAGCATTTCCAGAGGCTGAGGGAGGCTACCCCTCCCCAGCCTGTAACACCTATTTCCAAAGGGAGCGGGTGTACTCCCTGCTCTCAGAGGAAATGCTTTGTTCTGCCTTCCTGGGACTGAGCTGCCCAGACCCCAGTAGGGCAGAACCCTGCCTGTGAGGTGGCAGCAGCTGTAGCTGCAGTGCAAGCCTCAGAGAGCTGGCTTGGCAGTACTGGGGGTCCATGGTGGAGCCCTCAGGGTGCATGGAATTCACTCCCCAATACCAGATTTGGAATGGGGGGACGATTCCATGATCTTAGAAATGTTACATGGCCATATTCAAAGTTACCATTGTGAGGCTACATATAGGTATTGGCCTGTATGTAGTGCACGCGTGGTAATGGCGTCCCCGCACTCATAAAGTCCCGGGAAATGGCCCTGAACTATGTGGGGACACCTCTGCTAGTGCAAGGGTGCCCTCACACTTAGTAACTTTGCACCTAACCTTCAGCAAGTGAAGGTTAGACATATAGGTGACTTATAAGTTACTTAGGTGCAGTGAAAATGGCTGTGAAATAACATGTGCGTTATTTCACGCAGTCTGCAATGGCAGGCCTGTGGAAGGGTTTGTCTGAGCTCCCTATGGGTGGCAAAAGAAATGCTGCAGCCCATATGGATCCCCTGGAACCCCAATGCCCTGTGTACCTAGGTACCATATACTAAGAACTTATAAGGGGGGTCCAGTGTGCCAATTGAAGTTGATAAATGAAGTTACTAGCCTACAGTGACAAATTTAAAAGCAGAGAGAGCATAAGCACTGAGGTTCTGATTAGCAGAGCCTCAGTGACACAGTTAGGTACTACACAGGCATACACATTAGGCCATAAATTGTGAGCACTGGGGTCCTGACCAGCAGGATCCCAGTGAGACAGGCAAAACATACTCACATACATGTGAAAACTGGGGGTGACATGCCAAGGAAGATGGTACTTACCTACACAGAATGTAGGAGGCTGGCCTGGTCCCCAAAATACCCTTTCCAAACTCTGCATCTACCTGAAATCCGCTATTTTGAACCACTACCCAGCTGTGTACCTCATACAAAAACCCTCCCCCCCCCACTACGGCTTGGCCAGAGGCCAACGCGCCACCCCCACCCACTCATCCTGCTATGTGAGACCACCAGACTGCAGGTCCGTAAGATGGAAGTCATCCCTTATCCACCACCCAACACACTGCATACCTGCCCCTAAAATAATAGTCCCCTAGATACCTCCACTGATGCCCAATCAGTCATATGCCAATTGTGAACCTGGACCATCCCCTAAACTGCTATCTTGTCCCCTAGTTCCATACTTCTATTCTTCAATTTAGCCCTCCACCAGCGCTCCTGCAGTTCAGTTGTGCCATATATTCTCTGGCCTTAATTTCTGAGGTAAAGGTATGCACTGCACCCTTATATGTAGTCTTTAAGTGAGCGGGACTCAAAAGGTATGCCTCTGCACCTTTCTCCTGTAAAATGGATCAATCAATTGCCTCATCCGCCATCATCACTCCACTGTAGCATGCGCAAAGTCTGCGCGGGAAAAGAAAGATACCCCATCCACATTTAGCATTGAGTCAGGGTGGGCCTTTTCAAACACTTCTTGCCACAGCAAGTAGTTGCCAAAGTAGATAATAATGGCACTGGGATGACTCTGGCTGTCCGAAGATCCTTCCCCCTGTTTCTTTCTAAAGAGTGGAAACTATTACGCTCTCTGTATCTCCACATCCCAGTTCCAATATATTAGGTCCGTAAAGGCTCTTTTAAATAATGAGACTATATATGCCCTTGTGTCTTGCCCTTCCGTCTCTTTCTTAATGCCCAGAATCTGGAGATTGTTGGGGCATTGATGGTTCTCTGCATCTTCCAACTTCCATTGAATGTCGGATATCTGTGATTCCTACATAGCTGATTGTTTAACTACTGCAGTGACTTCTGCTTCCAATATGTCAGTACGAGTTTCCATTGAAGTTATGTGTGCCCCTATTTCAAGACAGGATTTTGCAACCTTCCTAATTGATGTCTGTAGTTGTTTATTAGCAATCTTGGTTTTCCTACTATCTCTTTGTGCTTGCTCATGATGATGCACCATTGTGCGGTAAATGAGCTCAAGACAGGGAGATTCGAAATGGTTTGGGGGGGCAGCCGTCGGGTTTACGGGGAGGTTGTCAATGTTGTCAATGTTCTGGTATATCTGTTGGGTTGCTGTGTAATCCCATGCCATTCCCTCTGCCCTTTTGTCCAGTTTCTTTTCCCTATTGCCCCCATCTGTTTATTTACATCCCTGAGCTATGAGTGTCTCAGTTTCTTCCTGCAGGTTAACTTGCTTGAGCCCCATGTACTGGCGGCAGAGCTCTCAACCGAATCTATTTCTAACGATGATGTGTCGTCATCTGACTCTTCCGACTGATCAGATAGTGAGAAAAAATTTGCTACTATCTCCGCCTTCCCCGGCTCTCCACCTCTTATTGATTTTGCTCCCACAGATTACATCCTTGGGTCTCCTAGAGTGCTCTTCAATTCTCTATCATCACCCTCCCAACTAGCGGTAAGTGAGGTTTTTTAACAGCCAGAGTTACGTTTCCATCCCTCTTTACAGCCTACTGCAGTGTGTCCTGATGAGTTAAATGACTCAGTCCAGCTTCACCCCCCAGAGCAGCCCACTTAACTACCTCAACCCGTGGAACATCGACCGGCCAGCTGAAGGGGCTCAGAGTCGCTGACCCGGAGGTCAACCAAATCATCAAGTGTCAAAGTCATACCTGTTCCTTCCTGATTTTGCCCTTGTTGCATGATCCCAGCTGCACTCGTAATCCTGTCCTGTGCAATCCTGTCCTGCGCTTATATTTGTGCATCTTGCACCCTGTTTTACGGGCAGTAGGGAAGTCAAGCAGCTTGTCCGCGGCAGCTGCTTAAACATAACCGGTATCAGTGGCCCCACCTCCTCCACTGCCTCATCTTTACCGCTGACATCCTGCGGAGATCCCCGCATCTGTGGCAGCTCTTTCTCCATGACCAAGCCGCTCTGCCCCCTTGTTCGATGCTCACTTATTTGGGCCATTTGAGAGAAGGGGGGTTGCCGTCAATCCCTCACATCCACGCCGGAGGCCGTATCAGGCTTCCCCCAGGAATATCGAGGGGCCTTTATCGATTTCTCCATCTTCGGGGCCATACCAAACCAGCCAAGTATTACCAATGATATTGCACAGCCGCTTGTACCGCCAAACTGCTCCACAAGTACACACTGGAAATCTATGCACCAGCCCGTATCGGCTTTCCCAGCTGCCCCCCTGCTCCGAATTCCACAATGCCGGCAAACGCAGAGGCGTAGGGATGCAGCCACAATAACGCCTTCCTTCATCCCAGGGAGGTCTTTAATGAAAGACAACAGCACTCCTCAATCCAGGGCAGTCGGCTGGGTGTGAGCGTAGGTCTCACTCGGCTGCCATTTTGTCTCTAAGCACTAATCCGGGTGCCTGGGTTTCTGGTGACGTGATCATGAGCTTTCTCTTGGCCAATATTCCTTGTACAGGGTTGGTCAAAAGGCCAAGAGACTTGGCCCAGCCCCGCCTCCTCCTCTCTGCAGACTAGATGCTGGGGCGTAAAGCCCTCACACAGCCCCCTGGATACTGCGCAGCGAGAGACAGAGGTGCTCTTGAAGCACGTTGGGGCCCGCCTCCTACTTCCTGCAAACTGGTTGGTGCTACACACAGGCCTCACTCCATCAAGTAGAGCACATTGCTGGACTCAATTGTTCCTACTGCCTTTATAACAGGTTTAGTACACTCACAATTATGCACAAAGGAACATTTACCCTTCTGTAGAACATATAGCACTTCTGATTCCCTGCTATAATGCAGAAGGCAGGCATCTTTCCTGCCTATAGTATGCACAGTAGGTTTCTCCTCTTGTTAAAGTAGACACAACGCATCTCATTTCAACAATAGACAGCAGGTATTTATGTCCTACATTACATGCTGAAGGCCTTACTCTTGACTCATATCAAGGGTTACCACCCGTCCCTAATTTTCACAGACTGTTTGTAATTTGACCCTAATATTCGTTGTCCGTGACTGAAGTTTCAACAAATTTGTCTATAATTTGAGCATTTCAACTGATATGAAAAGGTTAATTCAACCGGCTGTGATGCCTCAGCTGTAGTGGATGAGAGGGAGTCTCCTGGGCAGGGATGGATCCTCCTCAATGGTGGAGGAGCGCCGCCCTCCCCCGGCTAAGAGCCAGGAGATGAAAAATAAATCAATAGTTTAGTATTGTTTTATTTTTATCTGCTGGCTCAGCCAGTAGTGCAGGGAGGTACGGGGCTGGACAACGGGAGGTGGGAGGGGCAGTGAAGTGCACTAAGTGTGCAGGTGTGTTTGGCCAGCCCAAGAGGGCTGGCCAAACACACATGCACACTTGGGTTTTCCCAACCCAGCTGTGTTGAACAGCTGGGCTGGAGAAACTCCACATACCCCAGTGCACTGTCTGAGCTGCAGTCCAGGCCGCTCGGACAAATCCTGAAGCTGCTTTCATACTAGGTATAGCACAAAAACAGTGCCAGGATTGCTGCGGAGCCTGTGCTGGTGTCCCAGTGAATGCTAGGACACCATCAGGAGCAGAGGAGCGTGGTGGCAGAAGGCGGCTGCGGCGGGAATTGCCGAACAGTAAGTGTTTTTTTTTATTATTTGTTTCCCCTATTCCTTTTGTCCCCCCTTAACATTTGCTTTGGCTGCTACTGCTCCTGGGCATTGTAGTTGAGGGAGGGGCAGAGAGTTGACCAGAAATTTAGCCTTGCCAGGGTGCCTTCTGCCTGAAAGAAATATAAAGTGTGCAATTAATTAATATGTAAAGGTTGATTGGAAGACCATATAGGCATTAATTGATGGAGTCACTTTGCTTCCTGATGACAAAGATTTATGTTTTTTGCGAGGTGTTGCAAGGGTGTTCCACGATGAGCTGTGGAGTGTGTGCTTTTAATGGACAGTTATACAAAATTTTTATCTTTAAACTACATTTATTTGCAGCTGTTGTAGCAGTCTTTCTTATGCTGTGTGTGATGCAAGTTTAAAATAATGACTTACACATTCACAGTGCTTTCTGTGAAGGGCATGGACCTCTCCACACTAAAAGTATACAAGTCATTATTCCCTGCTGCACCAGACAGGATTTAATTCTATGGGCCAAGGTTTGACAACACAAAGTACTACATTTTCCACTGATTAGTTTAACTTGCATTTTTTTTATTTAAGGAGTGCGTTATTTTATATGCAGTTACCTGATGGTGAAAGACCAACAAAATGATTACGGACTCTTTGTTTTTTTTAGCCATGTTATTGAATCTTCCCCATGCTAACTGACCCTGTCCACATTACACTCAGGATCACAGCATCCATACTTTTTTAATGTACTTCAACTGCTGCATTAATTAGCTATGCAAAGTTTGAGAAAGCAAGTGATATTAGAATAAGGTGTTCTACCTTCCTTTACCTTCACTATGTGCCATTTTTAATATTGTACCAGATTAATCTGGGATCTGTGTTTAGATAACACAGTGTACTATCTTAATTCCTCTCATACAAAATATTAAACTCTACTTCCTTCTAAGTATGTGTGCATGCACACACCCACACACATAACTTTTCTCCCATGTACAATACACACAGCAGGTTTCCTTCTCAATGACTGCAAGTTTACCACAAGGTTACCTCTATCTATAGTAGATTCAGCAGGTATTAGGCTGGTTAAGAGTAGACATGGTTGTTTTTTCACCCTCCTACAGTACTCTAAGAAGGCCTCATTCCCTCCTCATACCATTTTTCTGAAATATATCTGTTTAGTCTGGCTATCTCCTATGGTAAACATAGAAGCCTCCCTTCCCCTTACATTCTGTTAACTTCCATTCCCTCATGTTGTACATAAAATAGATATCACACACAGATGATCTCACTCTTTCATATTACACAGCACGTCTCATTTCTCAGTTTAAGCAAAAAGACGCCTTACCTATTGTAGATTGCACTGATTGCTTTATTCCTTACTATAGTGCACAGCAATCTAGCTCTCTCTTATAAGGCACACACCTGGACTCCCTTCCTCCAACAGTACATAAACCAACAATCTCTCAAACCTGTATTGTGACATCTTTATAGTGACATTTATATAGTGCTTAGTACTGGTATTTGGGGAGCTGTAGTATTTGACATCTGATAACATGCTACACCATGCAGGACATGTGGATAGAAGGATGTTGTATTTGTTTTTTTCTCCCTATGCAGAAAGGGTTTTTATATTGGGTGTGATGACCACCGAAGAGCAGTTTATGGGACTTGGTTTTTAGCAGTGTAATTGAAGAAGAATTGTGAGATAAAGATGCCCAGTCAGGGGCAATCTAAGACACAAAGTAAGCAAGGGCACCTAACCTCATTGTGAATTAGATAGTTTAAAAAGTGACCCATGGTTGTAAACTTAGACACTTTTGAACTGGTAAAGAAATGCTGTATACATGTTTTTCAAGATATAGAAGTCTACATGGATTTGAGGTTGCTGCAAGCAATGTTTATTTTTCCTGCACCCCTCACCGGGTGTGGAGTAAAATTTCAGAGACAAGCTGGGTGGACGTCCTCAACTCCTCCAATCCTGCCACCAATCTTGAACAGGGAATCAAGAATTTCAATGCCTGGATCACCAATTGCACCAAGAGCATTGTCCCCATCAAGAGCAGCATCCAGAGAAAACCCTACAAAAGGCTAAGTAGTCCACCCCCAAGTCAGAACAGCCAAACGAGAAAGCAAACAGCTGGAGAGAAATTGGCATTACAGCAGAGACACCTCCTACAGGTCAGCCTTCAAGACCTCCCTCAACTTCTACCACCGCCTTCTGAGAGCAACAAAGAAGGCAGCACTAGCCACATTTATCGAAACAACAGCCACAACACAAAGGGCGTCATTATGAGTCTGGCGGGCAGACTGCTTCACTCCTGATGGTCCAACTGCCAGAATATGACCCTGGTGGTCGGATTGCCAGGGTACTGCCGCCACCGTCAGGAACATGGTTCCCGACGGAGTGGCAGCAGTCGCAGTTGTGGTCAGCCACGGCAGAGCTCAATTCAGTGCTGCCATGCTAATCACAAGTCCACTTTATACCACGCTTTTCATGGCAGGGTCCTCACCATAAAAAGGCTGGCAGAAAGCCATTGCCTGGGGCCACTGCAAACAGTGCGCATTCTGAGAGTACTGGTGTGCCATGGCATTGGCCTCGGCTCCCTTAACGGAGCCGAGGCCAATGCTGTGGCACTGTTTCTCTTGTCCAAATGGCAGAAACATCGTAATGCGGTTTCCACCAGTCAGCCTGGTGGGAACATCGTAATATGACTGGGAGGGAGGCTGCCGGTATGAGGTCATCCTCCTCGCTGCAGTCAGATTGCCAAACTTGTAGTGAGGCCCAAAGGACCTTTTTTAACATCCTTAAGGAACTCTCCAACGCAGTTGCTAGCTATGACAACATCACAGCCTTACAGCAGCTGTGCAAAAGCCTTGCCAGCTTCTTTCACGATAAGATTGGAACCATACACAGAAATGTCACAACCCAACCTATACCTATGGACCTCATTGACAGAGACGCCACCATCAACAACAACCACAGACTGACCACATGGAACCTCCTCTCCATCCAGGACACCACCTCCACCATGAAATCCATCCATTCGGGAGTCACCACAGACTCTTAGCCACATCACATCCTCAATCTTGGAAACCATACGATCTACCAAGAACTTACCATCCTACTCAACACCTCCATCACTGCAGCAACATTTCCCAAAGCTTGGAAACACGCCAATGTCAAACCACTACTTCAAAATACCTCCACAGTCCTGAGCGTACTCACAAAGTACCGGCCAAATTCCCTGCTCCCATTTCCAGTGAAGGTACTGAAAAGAAATCATCAACAAGCAGCTCACACCTGGAGCAGAACCAGCTACTCTATGCCCCCCAATCCAGTTTCTGTAGCACTCACAGCAGCGCGATCTCCCAGATCGCAGTCACCAGCGACATCCAAACCCTATTTGACTGAGGAGAAACAGCAGCACTGATCCTCCTTAACCTCTCAACAACCTTCATCACCGTATCCCACCACATGCTGATCAAAAGGCTCCACTACAGTGGCATTCAAGGGGAGGCACTCATATGGATCACCTCCTTCCTCATTGGAAGAACCCAAAGAATCAACCTACCTCCTTTCACCTCTGAGCCTAGTGATATCACCTGTGGTGTCCCCCAAGGATCATCCTTCAGCCCCACGCTTTTCAACGTATATATGACCCCACTAGCCAACTTTGTCTGATTCCACAGTCTTAACATAATCTTCTATGCAGACGACACCCAACTCATTCTCTCACTCACTGATGACACCACCACCACCAAAACCAAGATTAACTGATGCTTGGCAAGTGTTGCCAACTGGTTGGAAGACAACTGCCTGCAGCCGAACACAGACACAATTGAAGCTCAGATTTTTGACAAGAGCAGCAACTCCTGGAAGCCTTCTGGTGGCCTTCACAACTAGGACCCACACCCACTCCCTCCAAACATGACAGAATCCTCGGAATCATCATTGACAGCAGGCTCACCATGAAATCACAGATCAATGCCTTCTTTTTCACTCTGCACATGCTACCTAAGGTCTTAAAGTGGTTACCCCTGCACACAAAACACAACATGACACAGGCCGTCATCACTAGCTGACTGGACTACAGCAACACCCTGTTTGTTGCAATCACTACACACTTCCTACAAAGACTCAAGACCATACAGAAAGCCACACCCAGTCTCATCCTCGACCTTCCCCAATGATCGAAGATAACACCACACCTCAGGCAACACCAATGGCTCACCATGCAGAAGAGATGCCAATTCAAGCTTCTGACCACACACACAAAGCTATACACAAACAAGGACCTGCCTACAATAACCATCGCCTGAAATTACACCAACCCTTGAGAAGACTGTGCTCATCCTCCCTATAACTTGACCACACTCCTCGCACCCACTGAAGCAGAAGCAGAGAACAATCCTCCTCCCACATAGTGGCAAAAACCTAGGACAGCCTCTCCACGCATCTCCAGACAATCACCTAACTTCCAAAATTCTGTAGGTCTCTCAAGACCTGGTTGTTTGAATGAGCCGCAGAGACCTGCAAGTAGAGGTGCCACTGTCCTGTATTGACTTAAATGACTCCCCCCACATTTACTCTAAAAAGCTGTTCTCACTGCATTCAAGTAGGTACATTTGCAAAATCATAGAGTATAAGCAGGTTTCTACTACCATACAGCAACACAGTGCATGCCACTCGCTCCTGCAATATGTATAGAAAATCTAGCCTTTCTCATCTAGTACACATTAACCATGTTACATTTAAGCTTAAGGAAATGCTAACCTGTAACCCACATAACCACTGCTTACATGTGTGCACTCTTTAGTTTACACTTAGGTTTAGAGAAGCAATTGATTTATATGTTCTTGTTTGACTATAGTTAGGATATATGTATCTTAACATTGACATGAGTTGGCTTAGGTGCCTACTCTATATTAAAGTCAATGTTGTATTTCTGCTTGCTTTGAAAAACTAATCACAGCGTTCTTGTTAAAAATTAGTTTTTGTTAGCTTACTTTGTGAAGGTCATGTTAATGTCAAATAATTGGTTTGATAATGTTTCTCAGCACCTACACTGAATTGTAGGCAGAGAAGATAAATACTCCTTTGTGAGATACTGTGAGTCGCAATGATAAAACAAGGTAGCAGTGTATTATTTGTGAGAAGGAGGCTGAAACTATGTACACATGAACACTGGCTTATAACTGATTCTTACTTAGTAGAAACCTTTAGAATGTTTCACTTTGATGAAATTTCATGTTTTAACTGTGTGAAGCTTCGCCTTCCCCAGCATGGATACCCACCAATGAGTACGCCACACACATAGCTGGGTATTACACGTCTTTATTCGCCTGCGTGTAACCGCGAGCTCAACATTCTAAACCTACTTTCATTTCTTCACACTCCACCACTTACATCACAGTTCTACAGAGTCCATCAGGAGCCAAAAGGGTTCAGTTATTAATAACTCACATGACACTAAATCTCCCCCTCCACTAAAAAAGAAATTAAATTTTTTTTGTTCAATGTTTAGACAATAATAGTTCTTCGATAAGCCTTTGTGGCCCTCTGATTACTCATCCTGGTCATGTCTTCAGAAACCGAAAACCCACAATAGAAGTGTCTATGATGGCCGTTGGTGGTGCAAGATCAACTGCAGTCAGGGGTTTTTCAATTGTCCTTTAATATCCAGACTCTGCATTAACATCGGTATCTGACGAGCGGTGAGCTACGTGTAAATTCAAGGATTCACGCAAAATGGACTTATCAGGACTTTGGGCAGTCACCATGTGTTGTTTGCTGGTTATGACATGGAATGGCTCAGCATCGAGTAGAGCATCAGACATGTTTTCTTGACTGATGGACGAGCACTCAATCTCCTCTAGTGAAAACAATGTATTTTGCACGTCGTTGTTTGTCTTCATAGGCTTTCATTTTCCTTTTGCGAATCCAAGCCTATGGTACGGGTTTCTTCCTTAGTACTTGATCTTCTGTTGGTCCATTGAGGTAACTTGGTTGTCATGGCTCTCAGTTGCGGCTCGCGCTAATTGAAAGGGGCAGGCGGCGCACGTGGGGGTGGGGGAAATTAATTAAATTCAATACAAAATATTTGTTTTTAAAAACCACTTACCTCCACTCCCGCACCGCTCCTCTGCCTCCTCCTGTCGTGCTACAGGCAGGGGAAGGCTCCCAGCCTGCCCTGCACCAATCCTGATGCTGCTTAGTACAGCGTCAGGATTGGCTAGGAACACCCAGCCAGTGCAGTCCCAGGCAGACTCGGAGCCTGTGCAGGCTCTCTCCAGCCCAGCAACTGTGTTGCTGGGCTGGGGACAGCCTACTGCGCATGTGTATTTGGCCGGCCCAAGACAGCCGGCCAGACACACAGGCGCTCTGAGAGAGAGTGCTGAGCACTCTCTCTCAGTGCACATCACCCCCGTGGCCCCGCCCCTTTCCCGAAAAAAATCTTCATAAACACAGTTCATGATTGTTTTTTGGGGAAAGGTTTGCCGCTGCCAGCGGGGGGGGCGATGCTCCTCCGCCCCTGGTGGCTCTCCCAGACATCAAAGTTGTAGGGCTTTCACCTGTGATTGAGTGAGGGGTCAAACGGTGAGCTTGGTGAGTAAAATTCAAGACAGTTTTAAGGTTGAGCTTTTCCAATACAGCACTCCGAACATCTTTCTTCAATGTACTCATGAAAAGTTCGACAAGGCCATTGGCCTGTGGCCAGAGAGGTGTGCTCTTCTGATTCTTCACATTAAGATATCTGAGAAAGTCTCTGAATTCTCAACTGTGGAAATGTGGGCCATTATCAGATTTTAAGATCACAGGAATACCCCATGTCACAAAGATGCCACCTAATCTCTTGATGACTCTCTCCTGAGTGATAGATGAGAGATCTTCTATCAAAGGAAAATGGGTGTTTTCATCAACATTGTTAAGAGGACCAAAAAAGTAATCAGCACTTCTTTCCCATACATGCTTTGGCAACTCTGACATGCTTCAGGTATGTTGAGTGTTTTTCTCACCATCATCATTTTGATTTTATTCCAATCATCAAAGAACATAAAAGTACAATAAAACATCATAAAACAAACAATCATGATACATAAAAAAAAAGAGCCATATCAGACAAAGATGGCGGGGCTAGAATTTTAAACAATGTGGTCAGAAACTCTACATGTGGCACATCACTCCAGCTCCATCATTTAACTGAGAAAATAGGCCTAGTTAATTCCATAAAGCTACACAAGTAGAGACAGATTTATGTGTCAGGCAAGGCCTCCAGTACAGCTTTAACAATAAAGTGCAGTTTCTCCTGATAGACCACAAATGAATCTCTCTTGACAACCCCTTTATGACATAACTGAATGTGCAAAATAGTGATAGGCCACAAGGAAATAATAGTGCAGATAATCCATCCCACACCTCAACAGATGCCTGGTATACCAAATGCAGGATTCGAAGTTGTTTGAAACTGAAAGATGAGTGTCCAATTGCTTAAAAACCTGGGTTAAAATACAATCAAAGGGTCAGGAATAAGTCCAGGAGACGATCACTGCCTAGCCTGCCCACTATGTGATCGCAGAGTTATTACAGCTCCTGTTTGCTCACTTGGATGCACTCTGATCGCCATATTCAGGCAGACATAAGGTATTTTGCTACACCAACCTGGAGCAATCAGTTCTTAAAATCCAGGCAGCTTCGAAGTGCCTCCTAATTCCCAGATTTCTACACAGTAACAACAACCATTTTCTCCTGGCCATAAGCTGTGCAGAAAAAGAGAAGATGAGGGATGTCTTCTGGAGGCCCTTTGCAAGCAGGGCAGATATCCCGCCCCAGGATGATATAGGGCCCATTTTGCACAGAAGACTCAAGTAGGGAGAGCCTGATACCTAAACTGCAAAAGTAGGTTGCGAGCCAAGGGCGACCAAATTTCATCATTGTTCTTTCGATGGCAGGGAGTGGTTTAAAATGTATAAATTCTGTGTTTAAAATACCTCTGTTTCCACAAATGTTTTCAATGGATACATGCTCCCAGTACATTGCTTTAAAGTCCATTTTAGACAGACAGTTTGATTCCTCCGGACACACTCAGAACCTCTCGAGCCCCAGTTTCCTTAGTGTCAACCTCACAAAACATTAGCAAGGAATTTTTTTGAACAGCTGTGGAGGACATGAGGTCCTTTAATGGTTCGCTGTGAGGTCCCAGAGCAGCTGACTTCAAGAGTCTGTGCCAATACAACAATGGACTACACTCAGCTTTCCTAGAGATTTGTCTAGGAGCCATGTAGATATACATTGGGATTAAGGGTGTGCTCTGTGGAAGAGCGAAAAGGGATCTAATGAACCTGTTTTCTGCTAAATGTTAGTATATTGCAATTTGCATTCCCCGAGATCTCGGAGCTATATAGGATGGCTCCCAAGGCATGCACATTATAGATCTCTATGGCAGGAGCAGCCCTTTTTGAATGAATTTCCTTTAGAGTCTTCAATAGTGAAACTTAAAAACCTGTTCTATAGAATTGTTGCTGGCATACAGCTTGCAATTTATGTTCTTACTTCTTGCACTCATTAGAAAATGTATCAAAATCATTCAGGAGCTGCTGTAGATCTTTGAATGATTTTGAAATCAGAAAGGTGTCATCTGCAAAATGTAAGGCAGGTACTCACCCGCCTCATACTTTCAGTGACTCACAACTGTACCGGTCCTAGCCAATTCACTGCATCATTTATGTATAGTGAGAGTAAAGTTGAGACACAACCCTGCTTCAACCCGTAATATTCTTATGGAATTTGTGAGTTGCCCCTGCTCCCCCACCTAACAATCGCATAATTTTATTCATGTAGCCAGATGAGGATTGTCAATAGGATGGAAGGGATGCACATTTTGTCTAGAGTTCCCCACAGCAGTGCTCTTGGAACTAAATCAAAGGCACCAAACAAATCAACCAAGGAGACAAAAAATAATTCCCTGTTAATTGCTACTGCCTTCCAAAAGATGCGATTAAAGCAGAAAATTTGGTGAACCATTTTAGGGGGCTGGCCTGGTTTGTAGTGGGTACCTTGGGTACTTACAGCTCATACCGGGTCCAGTTATCCCTTATTAGTGAAATGTAGTAGTGTTCTAGCAGCTTAGGCTGATAGAGGTAGCTATAGCAGAGCAGCTTAGGCTGAACTAGGAGACATGCAAAGCTCATGCAATACCACTTATACACAGTACTTATACACAAGTAAAGACAATACTCAATGTTACCAAAAATAAAGGTAGTTTATTTGGGTGACAGTACCAAAAATATCTTAAAGGCAAAACTCCTTCTGGAGGTAAGTATTATGCACAATATATACACTAGACACCAAAATAAATAGACATAGGATTGTGCAAACAATAGGAAATGCGATAGAATGCAATGGGAGACAATAGGTCTAGGGGCAACACAAACCATATACTAAGAAAGTGGAATGGGAATCACAAATTCCCCCCCTAGACAAGTGTAGCGTGTGCAGAATCGCTGGGAGAGTAAGAATACAGGAAAGGTAAGTAAATTACCCCAAACCAAAGCCCGGAAAAGCAGGAATAATGTACTGCAAGTTCTCTTAGGACACACTACACCTCATGAATGGGATATTGCAGTAACAACCAAGTCTGCAAACAACTGCTGGATTCCTGGACCTGAAGACCTACAAAAGAAGGGGACCAAGTCCAGAAGCCGAAAGAAGTTCCAGGAAGGGCAGGAGCCCCTGCCAACCCAGAAGAGGGTGCAAAAGAAGAGTCCCCAGTTGGACGAAGACTGCAGGAATGCACCATAGGAAGATGCCAGCGGGTTCCTGCATGATGCAAAGGGTGTCCCACGACGTGAAGATGGATGCAGATGTGATTTCGTGTTGGAAGTCGCCAACAAGCCTTGGTTACAACAAAGTTGCGTTTTGTGTCAAAATGGTGCTGGCTGGACCCAGGAGGGACCTGGCGACCTCAACTCTGTGTGAGGAGGAATAGGGGGCTCTCAACACTTTAGAAAGCCCTCAGGATGGCAGGCAGCAACCACGGGAGTCCCAGGACACGGGGACAAAGGAGGTACAAAACGCTGTTGGTGCAGCACTACAAAGAACGGTCCCACTCCGCCGGAGGTCAACTCAGTGAGTTGAGCGTCACAGGATAGAGTGCTGGGGACCTGGGCCAGACTGTGCATGAAGGAATTTTGCAAATAGTGCACAGAGGCCTCAGGAGGTGAAGAAGACTCAGTGCACAGGGGTACTGGCGCTCTGAGGGAAGGCAAGATCTTACCTCTTCCAAATTGCGTCAGCAGGACCTCAGGACTACCTGTGTCGGTGGGGTCAATCCCCTGTGTTTCTAAGAGCACGCTTGTCGCTGTGAGAGGAGTCCAGGAGTACTGGTCGTCGACTTGGAAGGTGCCTGCGTGAGCAGGGGAGTGACTCAGTCACCCCACGGGAGGTTTCTTTGGTCTTTCTGGTGCAGGATGAAGACAGGGAGTCCTCAGAGCGTGCACACTGTGGAAACTGTTGCAGTTGCTGGCTGGAGCTGAAGTTGCAGAAGAAAAGTATCCCTTGTGGATACTTAGTTGCTATTACAGTGGTTCCTGGAGCAGGCTGCGTTAATCCGAGGTCAGAGGATGAAGTAGAAGTTGCAGAGGATTCCTGCTGGAAACTTGTAAATAGAATCTGAAGAGAACTCACAGGAGAGACCCTAATTAGCCCTGAGAGGGGGATTGGGTACCTTATCAGGCAAGGGCCTATCAGGAGGGGTCTCTGGCATCACCTGCTGGCACTGGCGACTCAGAGCCCACCAGAGTGCCCCCACACCGTGCAAAGCAAGATGGCTGAAGTCTGTGACACACTGGAGGAGCTCTGGGCACCACCCCTAGGGTGGTAATGGTCAGGGGAGTGGTCACTCCCCTTCCCTTTATCCAGTTTCGCACCAGAGCAGGGGACAAAGGGTCCCTGAACCTGTGTAGACTGGCTTATGCAAGGAGGGCACCATCTGTGCCCTTCAAAGCATTTCCAGGGGCTGGGGGAGGCTACCCCTCCCAAGCCTGTAACGCCTATTTGCAAAGGGAGAGGGTGTAACACCCTGCTCTCAGAGGAAATGCTTTGTTCTGCCTTCCTGGAACTGAGCTGCCCAAACACCAGGAGGGCAGAATCCTGTCTGTGAGGTGGCAGCAACTGTAGCTGCAGTGCAAGCCTCAGAGACCTGGTTGGGCAGTACTGGGGGTGCATAGTGGAGCCCCCAGGATGCATGGAACTGGCTCTCCAATACCAGATTTGGAATGGGGGGACAATTCCATGATCTTAGACACCTTACATGGCCATATTCAGAGGTACCATTGTGAAGCTACATATATGTATTGACCTATATGTAGTGCACACGTGTAATGGCGTCCCAGCACTCACAAAGTCGCGGGAAATGGCACTGAACTATGTGGGGGCACCTTTGCTAGTGCAAGGGTGCCCTCACACTTAGTAACTTTGCACCTAACCTTCAGCAAGTGAAAGTTAGACATATAGGTGACTTATAAGTTACTTAGGTGCAGTGAAAATGGCCATGAAATAACATGTGCGTTATTTCACGCAATCTGCAATGGCAGGCCTGTGGAAGGGTGTGTCTGAGCTCCCTATGGGTGGCAAAAGAAATGCTGCAGCCCGTATGGATCCCCTGGAACCCCAATGCCCTGGGTATCTAGGTACCATATACTAAGAACGTATAAGGGGGGGGTCCAGTGTGCCAATTGAAGTTGATAAATGAAGTTACTAGCCTACAGTGACAAATTTAAAAGCAGAGAGAGCATAAGCACTGAGGTTCTGATTAGTAGAGCCTCAGTGACACAGTCAAGTACTATACAGACACACACATTAGGCCATAAACTATGAGCACTGGGGTCCTCACCAGCAGGATCCCAGTGAGACAGGCATAAACATACTGACATACAGGTAAAAATGGGGGTAACATGCCAAGGAAGATGGTACTTTCCTACAACCATGCTAATGCCACTTTTGAACCCCTCCTCAAACTCAGAAATTACATTTTTCTCTTTAATACAATCCAGGAGGTGCACAAGCACTTGCCTGAAAAAAATCTTCTGCGAGGCGTCTATTAGGCTAATCCACCTGTAATTGCTTGGAAAAGTATGCTGGCCCTTCTTGTAAATTGGGATGATCTCTTCAGTACGCCAAATAGGAGGAATCTTCATACCCTTTAGGATGGAGTTTGAGAGACAATTAATATAGGGGCCTCCATATTTGAGATGTAAAATGTTCATTTGGGATCCTGTTGGGACCTGGTGCTTTTTCTCAAAGAGTAGGCCTAATGGCCTCTGTCAACTCCCTGACCTCAAATTCCAAGTTGTTTTGGTTCTTGATCTTGGCTGCCAATGATGGATCAATACCCACCCATGCAGGGTCTGCATTACAGGTGTACAAATTACTAAAGTGCAATGCTCAATCCTGGGGTTATACAAAGAATTTCACTGACCTCCTTCCGCCATTTCCTCTCAATGCCAGAGTATTCCAAAAACTTCTATTATCTTTTGTGATCATAGTAAAGGACAACTCAACCCAGAGTACATTTTCCCAATCCCTCTTGGTCTTTGCCACTTCTCTTTGTAAATTGCCCTACAAAGCACCAGTTGGAATTTAGTTTTGGCTTTGGCTACTGACAGAAGCTCCGTCTTGGCAACCCTGCAGGCTTTGGTGTACCCCGGGGCTGCCTTCAAGGGTTTAGGAGTACTCTTTTTGTCCTGCAGCAAAATGTATCTGATATTAGTAAAGAGCATTTCATGGCATTTAAAAAAAATGCCCTCTCTTCTCTGAGAGTTGCCTGTCTAATATAGCTAGCTGCTCTTTAACCTTCTTCACCACCTTCCCCAGAGCTGGTGTTTTTCAACCCACCCCGCCTAATAGCTTTCCCACTGTTGGAAAGCACGAACTCCCCAACTTGAGCATGATCTTTGGTTTGTGGAGCCTGTGCCAGTGTGCGCAACATCAACAAACTAAGGACATTATGGTCACTGTCCGGCCGTTTGATGACTGCGATATTGTGCATAAAGGACCATCCAGTTAAAGTTATTAAAAAGTAGTCGATCCATCTGGAGTGGCCTGGTCCGTTTTATGTGTGACTACCTTTGCCATCAGAAATAGTTCTCCCACTTGCAGCTATAAGATAACATTTTAGGGTAACTGCAAACAGCTGTGAAGCCCCGGGGTCCATTTCACTGTGGGGAGAGCTAGAGGAAGAATTCTCCATTTTGCATACAATTCAGCTGATAAATTCAAATCCAGAGGCACAAGTGGCTCCAAAGGTGAAGTTCAGGTCATCTGCTCTAAGTACCTCCCCTTTAAACTATACTCTAGGAGGACGTCCTCTAGGATACTTATAACTTTCTTTTCTTCATTCCTGCCATCCACTCAATTATACACATTAAATAACATTAGTGATTTGCCAGGGTAGAGGTCCACCTTAATTGCCAGCACATCCCTGGATTTAACTGATAATTCTGTAATTTAGCATTGCAGTTCTGCCCTCACCCATATCACTAATCCACCCGAAGGGGCTGAGTGGATACAAAAAGATTAATACCCATTCCTAATGACAGGGCTTGATCTCCAAGTCTCCTCAGAGAGGCAGATGTCATATCCATCTACAAACAGCACCCACTCAGGGCCATATTTATACTTTTTGATGCACAACTGCGCCAACGAATTGTGCGTCAAAAATTTCACCACCGGCTAACGCCATTCCAACGCGCCATGCGGGCACCATATTTATGGAATGACGTTAACCGACGCTGCAGACTGGTCTGAGTAAAAAAAAAAGACTCACACCAGGCAGCGCCGGCGTAGGGGAAAGTGGGGGTTGTGCGTCAAAAAATGGTGCAAGTCAGGTCTGAGGCAAAAATCATGTCTCAAACCGGACTTGCACCATTTTTTTTATGCACAATCCCCATTGACATGACTCCTGTCTTAGCAAAGACAGGAGTCATGCCCTTTTGCCCAATGACCATGCCCAGGGGACTTCTGTCCCCTGGGCACGGCCATTGGGCATAGTGGCATGTAGGGGGCCCCAAATTAGGCCTCCCTGTGCCACTTAAAAAAACTTGAAAAACATACTTACCTGTACTTACCTTTACTTTCCTGGGATGGGTCCCCCCATCCATGGGTGTCCTCCAGGGGTGGGTGACGGTGGCAGGGGGTGTCCCTGGGGGCAGGGGAGGGCACCTCTGGACTCCTTCCGAGCCCACAGATCCCTTAACGCCTGCCCTGACCCAGGCGTTAAAAAACGGTGCACAACAGGCTGTGTGCCGTTTTTTAAGGCCCACCCCCTCCTGTGCGTCAAAATGACGCTGGGGTATAAATAAGGGGCACAGGCCTTAAAGTCATTTTTTGGAAGGGAACGCCTACCTTGCACATCATTAACGCAAGGCAGTTTCCCGCTTCCAAAAAATGACGCACATGGTGGAATTTTGACGTCTGCGGGGTCGGGCGTCAAAGTTTAAATATGGGGCAGCGTTTGCGTCAAAAATGTTGATGTACATTTGGTGCAAACAGAGTATAAATATGCCCTCTGAGTCCCCCAGCTTGGGTCAAACACTAGCCATACTCCAAGACAGAATTTTATTCAAGTTGGAAGTGGTATCAGTGGGAGCTTTCTGATCACCTAAAGCACCAGCCCTCTCCAGCACAAGGACTCTGATTAACCCATCGGAGGCCGGCTGGGGGCTGGCTCCTTCACTCCCTGCCAGGGAGCCAATTGCTCCTCCTGTGAACGTATTACAGTTCTCTTCAAGTGTACAGGGTCTCATACTTTCCAAGGGGTCTGGTTCTAACATCCTATTACCAGAAAAGTGGTAACCAACAGACTTTTCCCAGATGTAAATAGTGCCCAGTCAGTCGATTTCGTCAGCTCAGCTATACCGATGTGAGTTCTGGTCTTCTAATTTTGGGGCATATGGAACTTCTGTGCCATCCCTATATTTGATCTGTATTTGGGAATTAGCAGTGCAGATTTTACAAGTGTCAATGGACAGAAGACCACCAACCAAGGCTTGGTCCCTCAGAGACACTCTCACCAGATCACAAGATTTACCAGAAATCACGGTCCACTCAACTCTCATGATGTCACTCCCAATAAGCGCATGGCACTTTTTAACATTGCAAAATCAATGTATTACTTCATTGGTTAGGGAATCCTGTCCTTCTCCATATCCCTCAGTGACTTTGGCAAACTTGGGATAGGAGAATCTGGGGCAGGTTTATAGATGGTGGCCTTACAGGTTGCTTTCCCTGGGCACTATTCCTCCCTGTAGATGGTGGTGGGGGAGAGATGTACACCTGAGGCATTATAATCCCCAGTAAGTGCTCCCATTATGTGTGTCTAAGCACCTTGACGTGTCACACCTTAGGTGATTTCTATTTGTGTCCAAGCTATACTCACCCCTTCTTCCCGGTTGGGCTATGTGAATGTGTTATGACTCCCCAAGTCTCTCTTTGTTGGAGGTTGAAGGGAATAACCGGGTCATAATCCAATGTGCTAGGGAAGAAAAGAGAGATCTTGGGGGCATATCCCCTTGTGCTGGGAGGGTGATGGATGTCTTGGAGACTTAACCACCCCATGGACCTCTTTGACCTGTGCAATCCGAATAGGGCTCTTTGGCATCCTATCCTCATTAACTTTCCCCTCCAAACCTTTTATGGCCAATTTCAGGTCCCATATCTCTTCTGTCAGCCCCACAATCATCTCCACCAATTTATCAAGACGATGAGTACACTGGGTGTCTTTCGATGACCATAGATTGCCCTCTCTTCCTCTCCAGACTCGCCATCCCCTGGGTATATAATACAGAAAATCTGTTTTCATATACAGCATCCAAGTTAACAAGGTTCAGTATATTTTCCCCACTGTCCTGATCAGCAATATCTGGGGTCTGGCATTTTTTTGTGGGGATAGAGTCCAGGGTCTTCCTCATAGTAAAAATGCCTGGCACCTTCTTTCTTGGTCCTTTCTCTTGTAAAGGGCATTGGAGCTCAACTGGAGAAGCAGGAATTTCAGGTGCAGTAGAAGAGTTTACTATTCCCTCTACTTCCTCCAATAGCTGATCAGTTCTGCTCATCACACAATTCCTCCTTCTGATTTTAAATATTTCTTTGCCATTGGGGAGCAAGAGGCAACATCCATAGCCTTCCCTTTTGCCCATTGGTAATTTAAGCAATACAATGCAAGGTCTCTTCAAGATGGTGTATAGGCCCAGAAACATTCACTCTCCTATATTAATAATCACCACCTGTGGTGACAATGGGAAATAGCAAACAATTACTAACAGTACCTTTAGGGCTAGATGTCAGAGTGGTGACCCAGCCCAGCCACGTCCAGGTGCAGACAGACGGGCTGCTCTTAACTCGGTCTTCATCTGGGACAACTTGTGGGCATGGCTCGAGCTGCCGTAGTACGTGCAGGGCTTATCAGCGTGATGTCTTTGTCAGCTCCCCCTCTCCCCAGGCGGCCACACATGCAGGTATGGGACTTGTAGTCCCTCCAACAGCATCTCTCTCTTCCCGTCCTGCAGGAGTTTGTGCAGCACATATGAGTGCATTGTCCTGGTCAGTCCCGCCTTTCCCCAGGCAACCTCTCATGCAGGTATAGGACTTGTGGTCCCTGCAACAGCATCTCTCTGTTCCTCCTTATGGAGTGGTTTTCCATGACAGGCAGTTGCATAGATGACAAGCCTTTAACTCTCTTTCAACTCTCTCATCAAGATGAGGAAACCAGACTCGGTCTCGTGGAGATCATTTTATGGCAACGATTCCAAGATGTCTCTAATGGGCCACTTCAATTATCTGTTGTCGCAGACTCTCCAGAATACCAATTCTGAAACCTCTCAGGATGATGTCTTCTTGAGTCAAAGACAGTTCATCTTTGACATTTTTAAACTTCTGGTAATTACTGTCACTGACAAGAGGTCAAGTGTGTTGGTTCCAAGACTAATGTGTAATAGTGTTTTCAGTTTAAAAGTGTCACTATCATGACTCGTAGAAGTGACAATTTGCTCCAACCAAATGGCAGCTGGTGTACTTGATTTCACAATGAGATTTATGTAGGCTTCATCTGTCTTGGCAGGAATACCATGACACTTTATAGCCACTGTGGAAAAGTAGTTGGCAGGATTTGGGGCCAGATGTATCAAGCGTTTTTGCATTCGCAAACAGTGCGAATGACCGTTTGCGAATGCAAAAATGCCTTTCATTATGTATGAAAGGCATTCGCTATGCAATTTTAAGGAATCGCTAAAATAGCGATACCTTAAACCCGTTTAGAGAATCCCAAATTGCGATTCTCTAAATAAGAAATCGCAAATAAGTAATCATTTGTGATTTCTTAGGCACATGTAACAAGCTTTTCCTTAATGTGAATTGGGCATTAAGGAATCGCTATTACCACCAAATACAATTAAAAATGCATTTTTAAAATTGACATGTAACACACACATGACCTTTTGGCATGTGTGCGCCTTACATTTCCGCAAATACATTTTGGGGGTGCAGCAGAAGGGGCCTTAGGCCCCCAGCACCCTGGGGTTTGCATTTCCAAAATTGCGAATTCCAGTTAGGAATTCGCAATTTGGGAAATGCAAAAAAATGTGCAAATATGGGCCTACAGGCCCATAGGTGCGAATGGGGTCGGAATTGCGATTTGCGATTCGGTAATAGCATTTGCAATTTTTAAGAAATCGCTATTACCGAATCACAAATATGATACATACCATTTTGCGACTCTGAAATATCGATTTCTTAAAAATCGCTATTAGAGAATCACAAAATGGTTTGTTGATACATCTGGCCCTTGGTCTTTTCCTGGATGATGCACGATTGTGTAGTTGTATTCCTGTAATCGTAGACTCCTACGGTCAATGTGAGAAGGCATCTTGGCCTTTAGATCACCGAGGGCGGTCAATAATGCTTCATGATTTCTGTTTAAGAAAACATGAAACTGTTTACAAGCCCACACCACTGCTAAACTTTCTTTCTCAGGGTGTGAATAAGCACGTTCGGTTTGGGCATTTGGGTGTCTGCTGTGCAAGGATTACACCTAACTCAATTGGGCTAGCATCAACAACAACTTCTGTATAAAGTTTTGGATTGAAATATGCCATTAAAGGAGCATTCTCAAGAACTTCCCTGATTCTCATAAAGCTTTTCTCACATTCATGTGACCAATTAAATGAAACATTCTTTTTGTCAGATCCCTCAATGAAGCTCTCATGGTGGCAAAGTCTTGTATGTATCTGGAAGAGTAGCTGGCCATGCCAAAGGATGAACTTACCATGGAAACATTTTGTGGGGACCTGGCAGTTGACAACGCTTGAACTTTAGCCGGATCAGGTGTCATACCCCCATCAGAAAAGATGTGGCCAAAGAACTTTAGCTTTGTCTTATGGAATTCACATTTCTCTGCATTCAAAGTTAAAACCTGCTTCATCAAGGTAACAACACATCTCCTTGAGAGCTTTATCGCGCTCCTTCTGTGTAGCTCCAAAACTTAATCCGTCATCACTATAGTAGAAAGCATTCACGACAAGCTGTATGATATGTTGAATGACATCTTGAAAAAGCTCTGCAACTAATGACACACCAAAATTAAGGGCCTGATTTAGAGTTTGGCGGAGGAGGTTACTCCATCACAAAGGTGACAGATATCCTGTCCACTGTATTACAGTCCCATAATGGCCTATGAAGATTGTAATACTGCGGATGGGATATCCGTCATGCTTGGGACAGAGTAACCCATCCGCCAAACTCTAAATCAGGCCCTTAGTCTTTCATATTGAAATTGACCAATATGACTTGAATTGGCAGCTTCGTTTACATGAAATGCAATTCTTCTGTGTCTTTGAGCAACAGGGTGGACATCCTCATTGATATGCAATTGTATTTTCATTCTCAAGTTTTCCTAACCCATGGAACAACAAAAGAAACAGACTTGCTATTTTGTGATGATGTTATAGTTCACTGAGATCAATTCCATAAACATGCACTTGATGCCATAACTTGAAGTACATGAATCAGCGCTTGCACTTTTGTCTTCTTGTGAACCTAGACTTTTCTTTTCAGTGGCAACAATCATGGCAATGGAGATAGTTCATTACATTTATCCTCAGGCATAATGTTTATCAATGCACCACTGTCAATAATGAAAGATGTTGAACAACCGTTTACTTTCAGTATAATTTTTTAACAATGTTTGAATGACTTTGGTGCTTTTTCATATTTACTTTTTTTTTACTGGTATTTTTCTTCATGTGCAGCAAGTCCAACATGCATACATTTTTCTGAGGTAAACAGCGACCTTGCTCAACCATCTTTTTCATTTTACTTGATATTACGACTGGAGAACCTTTTGACGATGATTCTGATGATGATTAACTTTGTTGGATGTCTATTTGTCTCAACTCGTGTTGTCGCTTGGCCTTGTGGACTTGTGGCAAACGTTGCTTCTGGAACATTCAGCTGGCCATTTTGTCTTCTTGCTGTGACTTACTTTTTCCTTCGCCTTGCAAACCGTTACAAAATTATTCTCCTTTTCACAACCTTTGCATATATGTCCAATAGTGGGATATTTACTTTTGTGTAGAAACGGAAATCCACACCTGAAACAAAACTTATTTTTCAGTGTAGACATCACTTTGCCTCCTTCTGTTTGTTTTTCAAGGTTTATGACTGACTCACTTTGGGCACCTCTAGCCTCCATGTCATCAGCTTGTCGATTGGCATGCTCTTCAGCTCTGGCAGCCATGAGAACTCATTCCAGACTAGGAGTTTCTCTCAATATACTTTGTCTGAATGAATCTGATAGGTATCCATCAATAACTCTGAGACGTATTGCTTCATCATCATTAAATTCATTAAACTCACAGCATTTGATGAGAGTATCCAGTCTCTCAACAAATTCTTCTCAGAGTAAAGGGCAAAGGCTTCAGGCCTAATGCTAAAATAAAGGTGTCTGACCTAGGCACTAAAGAGGTCCCTCAACAAACTGAAAATTCTAAACCTGCATTCACTTCACCATGCTCTAACACTTACATCACCGTTCTACGGACTCCATCAGGAGCCAAAAGGGCTCCATCTTTAATACCTCACATGACACTACACTTGCCACTGTCCAAAATTGCAGGCAGTCAGCTCTCTCCCTGTCTCGACAGTCAATGTTTCTCATATTGATGTTTATTGATTTAGTTTCTAGAGAAAGTGCATTTCTCCTTTCCTCATTTGGAACCTTCATTGGGTTCTTCTTTTGATGCTAAATTTGCTGGCACTTGCCACTTCTCATATTCCCAACTTACCCAAAATCTTAGCTTAGCATTAGAGAGTTTCCCTTTATGCGAACAGATTTTACCTTACTTTGGAAATGTCTTCTTTAATAACACGTAATTGCATTTGCTGAACTGATTTGCCTCAATTATATTTATACATGCTGTGTTCAGGTGACTGTTCATTTATGCTTAACTGATTACATTTGAAATTGTAACTTTACTAATTTGTTAATAAGCCGTCACCGTTTGCAAACCTACCCCTCTCTGTCAATCCTGTGGAGCACATTCTACTTCACTGTCACTGATATACTGTTGAATTTATTTTAGCCTCAGTTCGAGATAAAGGTTCACCCTAGTGGAGATTTGAGTTTGTGCCAAGTTTGCACAGTACAAACACCATCCTTATCTCTAAACACCATCATATGATAGCAGAGGATGGTTCTCAGAAAGGCATTGGTACTTAGGATTTGCCCCAAAATCTGTAAGAATTTGCGTAGACCGTCCAGGTCCCCAAGGTTCCTATGATCATTTTAGAGAATTGGCAGTGTTCTGGCATTTGTGACTGGTTGCAGTGTCCTAGGAGTATGAAAGTAGCAAGGTTATGTGTCTTTGATTGCATTGTTGAGGGTTGTGGTGTTTGTGAGTTTTGATGAGTTAGTGTGTTGTGTGGTGTGACTTTTTTTTTTGTCAAAAGGCCTAAATGTTGTTGTGAGATATGTGATGCTGTTATATGTATTTCGCTTGTGCTTGTGAAGATAAACTTGCTTTCTGAAAAGAGTTGAAGTTTGATTTCTGTAATCAGACTCATTGTACTTTAAGATCTCAGGGTCGATATTGAGCATATTATGTTTTAACTTGCCTGCTAACTATTGGCTGCACAATTAAGATAGGGACTTACAAAACTTCTCTTGTGAGAGTGTACTAATGGAGATTGATGGTTGGTTAGTCCCTCTAAACAAAGGAGTAGACTGCACTAGCTAGGGTGCTTTCCCGCTGGTAGAGATTTCACTTCGTGTATGTGATAACGCCCTTCTAGTGTTATTCCTCTATTCCCCAAGAGTGATTGTGCACTCTGAACTTTCATTAGTGGAACAGACAAGAGTTATAGTTGTGTTTTTGGTTTACAAAAATTTACCATTGCAAAGCTAATAGTTGTTGAGCGAGAGCTGCTGCAAGGTGCTGCGAGTTATGTCATAAGGTGCCACACTGGTATCGGTTGGTCAATGTTTGTGCCAAGCTTGGTTTCGTCATCGAATAGTGCCAGTCTGTGAGTGCACCATTTTGTGGTGTCATGCTGAGGTTGTTAGTGCTCGTTGGTTGTTACTTTGTGATTCACTAAGAACTGCTTGTTAATTCAGTTGAAGCTGCTGGATTTTTTTTGCGCTGTACACAGGGAAAAGAGGAACTTTTTTCAAGAATTTAAGGGCTTTATTTAGTGATGATCTGAGAATAGCTGTCTGTGAAGGCAAGAAGAACCTTTCAGAGGGTATGCCCGCTTGTTATATGACAGCCAATATCAGTTTACACATGTGTATCTGATGTAAACAAGGGAACAAGATCACTGTAAGCAAAGGATCCTTGCAGTTCTCTCCCATCGTACTTTTACCCTGAAAATAAATGTCAAATTGAGGTGGGTGCCATATGTAATGAGTCCCCGACCTAGACCGGCCCAATATGAAGTCTTGAATGCATGGGAGCATGCAGCTCATGCAAAAAAGAAGAAAATACATCAGAATAAGGCCAACAAGACAGTTTAGAGTTAATTGGATGTGAAGTGGGATCCGCAATAGCAAGCACAGAGGAAAGAGATGAAAGAGGGAGTTAGGATGTACCCTGTCTCAACTAGTGGAACAACATGGAGTAAGAAAGTGCAAGAGGGGGTGAGGCTAAAGTGAAGAATGACAAGGGGAATGATAGTGACTTCAGTGATGATGTTTTGGATGATTTGTTGGCTTCTCAATCACCCCAAAACAACACAGTACAACAAGCTGGGGTAGATCAGCCGTCTAGGGGCTTCCAGACACGAGCACATACAAGTGCTAGTGTCCCTGTTATTCAGAGCCTCCTCAATGAACGGAGTGCCTGAAACGCCTTTACCGTCACAATTAACACTTGATGCAATCCACAAACCACAATTAACACTTATTCCATTTCCAGGTCCCCAGATAATACCACCAATTCCTTTACAACCTTCACTAATAGTGTCTCAGGATAATTCTACTGTTGTTGCAACACCTATCACACCTACAATAACCGCTACCACTGTTGTATCTGGGATTGATTCCTTTGCAGCGATGGAAGAAAGACACTGAACAGGAGAACTCCTGTTGAGTGTGCCTGTAGAGATTTATTATCCTGAGCCCAGGTCTTCAGAGACTGACACCCCTTTAATGACAATAGATGTGGTAAGGGTGAAGGTAGAGTTGGAGAAGATCATTTAAGGAACTCTTGAGGTGGGGTTCCCAAATGGGTACAATGAAAAATAACTCTTGTATCTGCTTAATGAAACTGCTAGGCATGCCTGTGTGACACATGAGGCTCTCAAAGGTTTAGCCATAGTATTATGGATAGACCTCTACTCGAGTGCGACCCCAGAGAAAAGTTTAGAATATTCATGATTGAAGATACACTCAAGGATATGCAAACTCCTGGTCAAAAATCGCAACTATAAGAACCACTCAGTAACATTCAATTTTGCAGCAACACAGAAACGTTTAGGTATAGAAGGGCTCAGAAAAAGAAAAAAGAAAGAAAAAGGAAGATTATAAAAGGGAGACAGAAGGGGCTGAGACTAGGAGGAATTCTGAGGTCCATGTTGATCCACTGAGGGAAGTGGGTGGAGGAGCTTGTGTGCATGTGCTTTGTCGACGTGGTGATCTATTCAAATATGTAAACCAATTTCCAAAGCTGAGAGAAAGTCCTGATCAGTGGTATAATCAAGTTGATGATTTGTGAAGACCTCTGAGGTGCTAAGGAAATACCAGAATACTTTCTTTGACATTGTTTTCCCAATGATTTATGGGCTGAGTTCAAAGTAGCAATGGCCAACTGCAAAGCTGGTCTGGGATGTCCTTACTCATGCTCCATCTGCTGTGGTTATGGAGAAGTACCACCAGGTGGTTATCTTTTTGAAAACTAAAGTTCCCCAGCAAGAGATTGATTGGATGAACATTTCATGCAGAAGTCCACAGAGGCAGTGCATGTCTATTGAGTAACTTATGCTAGTCTTAAATCAGTATAGTGGCCTTGAAAATGATGAGCAAGGAGATCTCGGTAATTTTGTAGCACAGTGTGTTCTCAAGTTGTGTCCAGAGATTAGTTCACACATCCAGCACACCATCATCTTTTGGCAGTCCTAGCCTTTACATGACATCTTGCAGTGATGATTTGGAAGCTAGACAAGGGAGAATTAAGGAGAAATTCATGTTCACTCAGACAAGGTTAGCCGAGAAGGGATTTCGGAGTGGTCCATACCCAGCAAATTCTGGCTATGATTCTGGTGGTAATAATGGAATGCAGGGAGATGGACATCAAGGTGGTGGTCAGATGATGCACGTGGGAATGGTACTCCGCTCAGTAAAGGGCAAGCAATGTCTGTTAAGACAAATGTCGGAATAGATATAGCTATGCTAAAGAAAACAACATTGTGTCATTATTGTGAGTTAAAACATGGAACCGTGAGTGATGGTCCAATCCAAACCAAATGCAGTTTGATGGCCAAAGGCCTTATATGAATGCTATGCCAGCTTCAAATATACAAATAAAAAAAAATTCTTCTAATCCTAACATGCCCCAAGCCCCCTTGATGCACCATAATCTGATTACTTCCAGGTTTAATGGGAATGTGAGGATCGAGCTCCACAAAACCCCCTCCTGAGTTCAGAAACTTTCTAACAGTTCCCAGACACTTTCCGGGATCTAGGGACTGATCAATCACAATGACAGTGCCTGTGAGGGGTGGGGGGGACTGCATGCTTGGTGCAGTCTTTGAGGTAGACACAAGTAGCCCATATGTAAAAGGAGAGGTGAATGGCCACCCTGTGTATTGTTTAATCAACATCACTGCTACCCATTCCACTGTGAGGACAGTGAAATTCCCAAACCAACTCTTTTTGGGAAACAAGTCCAAGTTGAATGCATTGCAGGCACGCAGACAGTGAATCCTATTTCTGTTAAGGTCCCAGTGAAAACTGGTCCCTTTGAAGAGAACCTTCAGTCTGAGAAATGTGACTCAAGCCCAGTAAGTCTGTTAGAAAGAGATCTTTTTGGAAAGCTTTGTTATTTACTTGACTGTGGATAGTGTTGAGCTTGAAGCAAATGATGAGTGTGCTGAATTTAAATTAAGTACTCAGAAGACATTCATGGGCTATTCCCTGTTTTCACAAAAGAAGACCTACCGCCCAACTTAAGGAACTCTGTAAAGGAGGAAGTCTGGGATTACTCTGGCAATGACATTGAACCTATAAAGATCAAAATTAAACAAGATACTAAATTCCTCCAAACCCTACAATATAACCTCCCACCAGAGAGGGTGGCAGGAATTATCCCTGTGTTGAATCCATGTTAGAGTAGGGCATTTTAATAGAGACTTTAGGAAGTCCTCGTAATGCTCCAATTATGGGGAAACAGAAACCTTACAAAAAGTGTCAGGTTGTGCAAGACATGCAAAAGATTATTAATAGTGATGTTCCATGTTGTCCTGTGGTACCATATCCTGCTGTAGTACGGTTCCAGAGTCCGTGTGATGCTTAGTGGTTCACAGTCATCGACCTGTACCAAGTGTTCTTTTCCATTCCATTGCATGAGAACAGTCAGTTCTTCTTTGCGTTTCAGTTCCAGTTCTAACATGATTATGAGTTCCTCAACTGTATACAGAGAGCCCTCAATCTTCAACCAAACCTTGAAAAAGAATGTGGAGACTCTAAAGCTACTATGTAAATCCATCCTTATCCAATATAGTGATGACTTATTTGTGGCATTGACCACCCAAGAGGCTTGCAGGCAAGATACCATAGCCCTATTGAATCACTTAGCTGAAAATGGACATAAAGGTGTCCCCAGACAAACTGCCCAGTCGTAGGAATGCCTTTGAGAAGCCTTTCATTCTGAACAGCTCTGAGAGAGAAGGGTGCTGCTCCCTGTCAGTGCTAACTGAAACCCATGGAAATTCCAAATGTCCCATCGCTTATTTTTTTAGCCACTTGACCCAGTAGCTGCAGCGTTACTAAGTTGCCTGAAGGAGATGGCCACAGATGGTGTTAGCATACAGCAATGTGAGGGCTTAGTCATGGGTTACCATCTCACAGTCATGGTCCCCCATTCAGGAGAGATTTTACTTACCTTCACTTGAACCCAACAAGTGACCAACAGTCAACTTACCAAGTCTGTGCAGGTTATTCTTGCTACTGAATAATACATTGCGAAAATGTTATTTTGTTAATCCTGCTACTCTGACGCCATTACCTGCTAATGATGAAGATGATGATGCGGTAGATGATAACTGCCTCGATGTGAACTAATTGAACACCAAGCCATGGCCCAACATTTGAGAAGTTCCTCTGGAAGAGCCTCAATATATTGTTTGTGGACGGTTCTTGCTTAAGAGATGAACAAGGGATTTTGAAAACGGCCCATGTCGTTTGCACCTTAGAGTGCGCAGTGAAGTCAACTCTTTGTGTAATAAAATCTCTGCACAGGTGGTCAAATTGATTGCTCTTACTGGGGCCTGTTGTGTCCCTGACAATTTATGAGTCAACATCTATACTGATAGTCAGGATGGGTTTGTTGTGGTACACAATTCCGGGCAGTTGTGGTCCCAGAGGGATTTCATGACCTCATTTGGTTGCCCTATCCGAAAAGGGCCATATGCTATTCAATTGTTTGCTTATAAATACTGGCGGAGGTGGCCACTGTAAAGTATGCAGCAAACAGGGACTGGAATGATTTTGTCACAGCTGGCAAATTTCTATACTGATGAAGTTGCCAGGTATTGAACTCCTGGGTCTTTGACCTTCATTGGAAATTATTCAAATGAATCCGAGCATGAAACATATTAGAGACCTTTGCTGACCATTGCGGATACATTGGAAGTGCTGAAGACAGCGCAGGAGGAGGCAGCAGAAAGTGAACAGGAGAGGTGGCACAAAGCATGGTGTACAAGAACGGGGATGAAGTATGGGTTTCTGGAGATGGGCGTCCTGTGTTTCCTGATTCCATGTTGCCCCCTATGGCACAATACTTCCATAGTTCTACCTACAGAGGCCGAGATTCTTTGGTTCATCTCTTTTGCACATATTGATTTAACACCAGGTTCCATGTAGTTACAGCTGAGTTATGTCACAGATGTGCCACACGTCAAAAGATAAATGCAGGAAGGAGAACTCCAGTCCTTACTAGCCATATAGGGAGATCAGGTGGTCCCTTTAATTGTATGCAGCTCAACTTTGTTGAGATTATAGTGTGTAATGGGCTCAGATATTGTGGTGGTGGTCTGTTTTATCTATGGGTGGAGGCATACCACACTTGGAGAAATGACAGTATTACTGTGGCCAAAATGTTGCTGAGAGAGTGTCTCCCCCATTTTTGGATCCTGGTTTCTCTTGAACCAGATCATTGCAGTCACTTCAAGAATGAGGTGATGAAACCTTTGTATGCAGCTTTGCAGTTGGGCTTGAGGTTCCACTGTAGTTACAGACCTGATGCTTCAATCAATCAATCAATCAGGGAATTTGTAAAGTGCACTACTCACCCATGAGGATCTCAAGGCGCTGAGGGGGGGGCTGCTACTGCTTGAACAGCAATGTCTTGAGATGTCTCCTGAAGGGAAGGAGGTCCTTGGTCTGACGCAGTTGGGTGGGATGAGTGTTCCACGTCTTGGCGGCGAGGTGCAAGAATTATCTGATGCTGGTGGTTGTTCTTCAGATGTGTGGGAGGGTGACGAGGGCAAGGTTGGTGGAGCAAAGCTGTCGGGTTGGGGCGCAGAAGGAGAGCAGTCTGTTGAGGTATTCTGGTCCGTGTTGTGCAGTGCCTTGTGAGCATGGGTGAGGAGTTTGAGGGTGATTCTCTTGTTGATGGGGAGCCAATGCAGGTCTCTCAGATGGGCTGTGATGTGGCAGTGGTGGGGGATGTCCAGGATGAGGCGTGCAGAGGTGTTCTGGATGCATTGCAGTCTTTTCTGGAGTTTGGCCGTGGTTCCTGCGTAGAGGGCATTGCCGTAGTCCAGTTTGCTGCTTTCGAGGGCTTCGGTGACTGTTCTTCTGGTTTCAGTGGGGATCCATTTGTAGATCTTCTGAAGCATGCATGTGGCTGTGTGTGTTGTTGTTTATGGGTTTTTTGAAGGTGGTTCTCTTGGCGGTTTGGATGAGTTGGTGGTGTAGGTGGATGCGTTCTTGAAGGCTGTGTGGTTGTCCAGTGTCTGATCTTGCCGCCACTTCTTTTCGAGTCTTCGGCATGTTTGCTTGGATACTTGGAGGTCGGTAGTGAACCAGAAGGCCTTTCTGTTGGTGCATCAGTTGGAAGGATTTTTGATTGGGGCGAAAGTGTTGGCACAGTTGTCGATCCGTTGCCTGAGGTTGCCGGGCTACTGTGTCAGTGGTGTTGATGGGTGGGTTCCAGGAGAGGGTAGTGATCAGTTGGTTTTCGGTGACCTTGTTCCATTTGCTGTGGGGACTCCGTTGCAGGTGATGGTATGTTGTGGGTTTCTCGAAGGAGAAGTGGATGCAGCGGTGGTCGGTCCAGTGGAGTTCGGTGGTGTGGCTGAAGGAGACGTGTTTGCTGATGGAGAAAATGGCATAGAGTGTGTGTCTTGCGGAGTGGGTGGGTGTCGTGATGAGCTGTTTGAGGCAAAGGTTGGAGAGGTTGTCGAGGAGGGTGGTAGAGTTGTTATTGTTGGTGTTCTCGAGGTGGAAGTTCAAGTCCCCAAGGAGTATGTAGTCTGTGGATGCGAGAGCGTGCATGCTGATGTCGTCGGTGATGGAGTCGCTGAACTGCTGTCAGTGTTTGGGGGGTCTGTAAATGAGGGTCCCTCTGAGGGTGGTGTTTGGGTTGGTGTGGATCTAGCAGTGCAGGTGTTCGGCAGTGCTGAGGGTGTCTTCGGTGTTGGTAATGGTCCTGAGGGTGTTCTTGTGGACGATGGCAATGCTTCCTCCTGGTTTGTTGGAGCGGTCCCTGCGGGTGATCTTGTAGCCGTCTGCGATGGCTATGGCAATGTCGGGTGCTGAGGAGGGGTTCATCCAGGTCTCGGTCAAGAAGGAGATGTTTGGGGAAGCTGAGTCGAGTAGATTCCAAAGTTCGACGGCATGTTTGTGGATGGAGTGGGTGTTGAAATGGGTGCATCCTGTCTTGGTGGGTGGGTCGTTGGTGTGGAGGCTGGTGAAGGTGGAGTTCCGGCAGGTGAAGGGTCCGCGGGTGGGCTGCAGGGTGGCTTGATGGCAGACGGGTGAGTGGGCGGTGTGGAGGGTGGTGGCATCGTGACAAAGAGAGGTGCTGCCGTGGTGGGGTGAGAGACAGGGGTTCCGGCACTGGGCACGGATGGGTGCAGACGGGCTTGCATTTGGTGCACCTTCGCCACGTCAGTGGCCACCATTATGTGGGAGGGAGGAGAGGACAGCTGGGAGGCAGGGGCAAAAAACGCAGGAGCAGCAACAGCGGGAGTGCAGCGCGAGAGAGAGGAGAGGGTGGGGCAACAGCGGGGGAGAGAGAGAGAGGGAGAGCGAGAGTGAGAGAGAGAGAGTGGAGGGAAAAGCGCAGAAGTAAATCAAAAGTCAAAAAGAGCACAGAGGAGAGCGAACGGCAAAAAGGGGTGCACAAGGGGACAAACACGGAAGAGAAAGCACACAGAGAGTGAAGCAGAGAAACGTGGGAGAGAGGCAGCCTAGTAGAAAAGCAGAGCTCTCCTACTGGACACCAGGGATGAGGCACAGGCAGAAGCCTGCGGTGGAGGAGGGCCTTGAATTCCTGACAGGGGTCAGGAGTTCAGAGGAACAACGTCTCTACTTAGCAGGTCGAGCTATGGGAGGCAGAGCAGTTCACTGACCAGGTTAGTGGTATTGCTTGACCTACCACGCAGCGGGCACCAATAAGTACAGAGGGGAGGAGGAGAGGACAGCTGGGAGGCGGGAGCGGGGACAAAAATGGCGCAAAAAAGGTGTTGGGCCACGGGGGCAGCAGCGGCGGGAGTGCAGCGCAAGAGAGAGGAGGGGGTGGGGCCGCAGGGCCAGCAGCAGCAGGGGAGGTAGAGAGGAGGAGCGCAAGATGGAGAGAGAGATAGTGGAAGGAAAAGTGCATAAGTAAAGCAAAAGTCAAAAAGAGCACAGAGAAGAGCGAACAGCAAAAAGGGGGCACAAGGGGGCAGACACGGAAGAGACATCACACAGAGAGTGAAGCAGAGAAAAGCAGGAGCGAGGCAGCTTAGTAGGAAAGCAGAGCTCTCCCACTAGACACTAGGGATGAGGTGCAGGCAGAAGCCTGCGGGTGGAGCAGGACCCCGAACTCCTGACAGGGGTCAGGAGTTTAGAGGAACAAGGGCTCTACTTAGCAGGTGGAGCTACGGGAGGCAGAGCAGTTCACTCACCAGGTCAGTGGTATTGCTCAGCAGATAAACAGGACACTGGATTCCTAGCTTGCTAATATGTGTACATCCACATCTCTAAAGTGGCCTGATGCCTTTCCATTGGAGTTGATGATTCTGAGGTGTATTCTGGATCAGATGACAGGACTGTCACCCCATGAAATTCTCATAGGCAGAGCCATGAAACTTTATGCTGTGCCTGTTGACTGCATTTGTGTTGCTAATGTTGCATTTGTAAATATTACAGATGGCATGGTTCTTGACTACTGCAAAGGCCTGGCTGGTGTGCGGGTTTCTGTCTCTCTCCAGGTTGAGTTGAAAACTCCCCTCCTAAGGCAAGAGCAGTGTCATGGCCTCAGACCTGGTGAAAAAGCATGTGAGAAAGTTGTGCCTGGCTCCCAGATAGCATGGTCCCTATCACGTTACACTGGACACAAACACTACTGTTAAAGATGGAGGCCTTCCAAACTGCATCGTACACTCAGAGTGTGGGAAAAGCTGGAGAAGAAGTGGTGACAGTCATTGCTGATTTACCTGCACTGAACTCAGTGCAGTGCAACCTGAGAACTCAGAGAGAGAAGAAGGAGAGTGTGCATGAGAGTCTCAAAGTCAACAAGAGACGAGAGCAGGGCCTGGGATGAATGAGCCATGAGTAGACAGTGACCCAAATTAAAGAAGTTGTAAGTGCAGACTCTGAACTGGAGAAAGATACAAACCTTGTGATTATAGGGGGGGGGCATTAAAAGAAAGGTGGTAAAGAGTGGAGGAAGACTGAGAGTTTCTGCGTTTGAAGAATATGTTCCAGACGCCATCAATGAAAAGACAGAGAAAAGTGGGAAAATTGATAGTGATAGCAAACAACCAGTAGTCAGGAGAACAAAGAGAAAACCAGTGTCTAGTCAAAGGTACTGAGCTCCCAAATAGACATACTTTACTAAGAGTGAAGCTGAATTGAGAATGCATGAGACTAACGGTCAACATGTTTTTGAGAAACCGTCATCAAATCTCCCACATTTTGACTTTTACAAAATGTTTGATTTTGAGTAATTTTGAGTCAACTGACACTTCTGAATGACTGAACCTTTGGATTCAACTTTGCGATGACCATTAAGGGCAAGGCTCTTGCAGCAGAGTTGGAATGTAATTTTAGAAGACTATTAACATAGGGTTAATACTTCACGTAGAAACAGCTGAATTTGATATATGTCGTGGTCAAGTCAACAGTTTTACAGAAATTTCCACAAGAGTATGAGACACTTATAGACTGTTTGTTTATGTTAGTTTTGAGTCTTGAAGATTCCCCTTTCTGATTAACGAAAAATCATATCGACCCTTTCACGAAACCAGTGTAGCGCAACAGTGGTCATAATATAACTAGTTTGCATTATTCTACTGATAAGCCTATTAATGCGTTTGAGTTTCCTTCAAAGCTAGGTACTCCTGAAACTAAATTCACCCTTGCTTCAATAGAAGAGCAGGTCAGTTTTGAAGGCAAACTAGAGGTTTCTGCATATTAAAGGAACAATGTGTAAATCATTTAATAAAACCAAACAACAGAATAAGAAAGTCTCACGACACAAAAGAAACAAGACACTAGGGGGCATATTTATACTCCATTTGTGCTGAATTTGTATCATTTTTTTAATGCAAATTCGGCGCAAATCTAACTCCATAATTAGATTTGACATTATACCTGTCTAACGTCAAAATATTGGATTTAGCACCATTTTTTAAATGTGTGACCCTACCTTGCGTCAATGAGATGTATGATAGGCGTTCCCATTTAAAAAATGGTGCTAACCCCATAGCCCCATATTTATCTCCTGTGGTAAAATGACGCACAGGTGGGAGGAGGGGCTAAATAATGGTGCAAAGCTTGCTTTGCACCATTATTTAACGCCTGGGTCAGACTAGTGGACCCTTTTCCATGGTTGAACACCACGGAATGGGTCCACAGGTGCCCTCCCCAAGCCCCAGGAACACACCCACCCACACCAAAGGGACACTGGAGGATGGGGTACCCTATCCTAGGTAAGTAGGCAAGGTATAGGTAAGTATTTTTTATTTTAAATTAAAGTGCCATTGGGGAAAACTTGGGACCCCTTCCATGGCACAGGGTGCAATGGTCATGCCCAGGGGACACAGGTCCTCTGTGCTGACCATTGGGGTGGGGGTTATGACTCCTGTCTTTTCTAAGACCATGTGGTATGGATGATCTTGCGTCAGAAAATGACGCTAAGCTGGTTAGAGGCATTTTTCCTCTAACCAGCCTAGCGTAATTTTTTGGTGAAAAACCCCCTTCTCCCACACCGACAGCCCCACCAGGCTAACGTCATTTTGTTTTATGCTAGTCCACCCTTTGCACCGGCTTGCAGCATTCCATAAATTTGGCACCCAGCTGGTACTCTGGAATGAAGCAAGCCAGCGCTATACTTTTTGACGCAAAACTGGGTTTGCACAGTTTTGGGTCAAAAAGTATAAATATGGGTGTAGGTTAGGAAAATAGATTGGATGATTATGAATCTTTAAAGACTATAATCATGAAAATCCATTGGAAGTTTTTGGCGATACAGAATTTTGAAGGAATAGATAACAAGCATTGGTCAACAAACATTTAGAAACTTTTAAAAAGTTTGGAAAAGTTAGTTCGGCAAATCCTGCCAAAGTTGGGCAGCCAAGTCCACCAGGACAGAGGTCCAGGGGGCCAGAGAGGATACTTTGGACAGTTACCTGGCCACCAGAGCATTTTTAAAGCAAGATCCAAACTTTACAGGTTGACCGCCATAGACAGTAATGGAGTGGCCCTGATCCTGAGGACTCGCTAAAATAGTGATTCCCTGGAATTGCGACACTGAATAGGAAATCACAAATAGGGAATTTCTATTTGTGCTTCCCCACGCACATGTAGCAAGCATTTCCTAAATGCCAACTGGGTATTTAGGAAATGGAATTACCACCAACTCCAAGTTGGTGGTAATCATGTGCAATTTAAAAAAAATGAATTTTTAAAAGTGCCCTGTAGCTCACACATGCCCCTAGGACATGTGTGTACTTCACATGTGTACAATTAAATCTTGGCGTGCCTCAAAAGGGTCCTTAGGCTCTCAGCACTCTTGGTTTTGCATTTCCTAATTTGTAATGCCCTAATAAGGAATAGCAAATTAGGAAAGGCAAAACATTCACACCTATGGACCTGAAGGCCCATATGAACAAATGGAGTTGCATTTCTTAATAGCGATTCCCTAATAGCGATTGTGACTCTGTGGGAATCAATATTAGGGAATCGCTATTTTCTTACATACCATTTTGCATTTCTTAAATAGCGATTTCTTAAAATTCGCTATTTAAGAAATACAAAACTGTACTTTGATACAGCTGGTTCTAGGTCCACTATTTCAGAATCCGCAGTCGTTGCACCTCCCCTCAATGCTCTCTGTGCTCTAGAGGAGACCCAAACCCATTCAGGGAGACCCAGCATTGTTGCATGAGTCCTCTCTACCTCTGCCCAGCAGACACTCCATTGGGATGGCACGGAACACAGCTACTTAGGACCAGTAACCCCTCCCCACTCAAAGTCTACCACAGCTAAGGGACATGACTTTGCAACATTGCCAGAGTTAACTATTTCATGCACCTCATCTGGTAAGATCTGGCTTGGGGAAACCAGCTTGGCCATCACCTTGGTTATGCTGGCACCTGTAGCCCTCAAGGCCTGAACTCCTACCCCTTTGAACTTTGGCCACGTTCTGTACTTTACCATGCTGGAAGGCCAGTGGGCCAAAGGTTAAATTGACACCTCACTTCTTTGGCGCTGCCTTTGTCCCAGGGCCGAGGAGTTGTTCACTCATCTCCCAGGTGGTCAGAAAGCTCTCTATGTGTGTGTGCCCTTGTGAAGTCAATGAACGAGCTGATCACAGAGTGGTCACTTTTGTAAAACTGGCCAACCATTAATAGTGACGTTCATTCTGACCTGAGCATCAGATCTCATTTAATGCCACAATTAATTTGATGCTTCACATGACCGGGTTTGGTAGTCCTAGTCAAACGTTAGCAGTGTGGGGAGGTCACTGGGTAACCCTGTGTTAGCCAGTGGAGCTACTAACTTACCCACAACAGAACGACAGTTTGGAAGTGTTGCTGTCAAGACATATGGGAGTACATATGTCTCACTTAGCAAAATATAGCTCCCTTCTATTGGGCTCCAGAGGCTTAGAAATAATGGGCAGGGTGACTTTGGTATTGATTTTAATAGCAAAGTCGGACTGACAGTGAAAACACCATCCTTCCAGTCTGCAGTGGGAGGCTGGCAGCTATTTTGTGTCTTGTCACACAAAGGATGGCACAAATAGTATTGCAGCCCTGAGTGGACACTGTGCTTTACATGCCCTGGGCACCCTGGGTACTGAACAAAAAGGGACTTATAAGTAAGTCAGACCTTGCCATTTTGGTGTATCCAATTTGACATATACTTTCATGGGGTCAGAACACTGGCACTGAGATCTGGTTAGCAGGCCTAAGTGCACTCTCAGAGTCGAAAAACCAGCAACATCAGTCCAAAAATATGGGAGTGAACATGCAAAAAGAGGCATTTCCTTACATGACTCACAGGCCGCACCACTCATTGTGCCACACAGTAAAGTGGCACGTGGAAACCTGTCTCTAGCCTACCACTGCAGTCTGTAGTGCAGTTTTAAACTGCCAACTTGACCTAGCAAAGTAAATCTTTTTGCAGGTCTTAACCTTCCTGTTTAATACATATAAGTCCCCCCAATGTAATCTCTAAGTAGGGCATGTGACAGGATGCATCATATTTAAAAAGTGGGACATGTGTTTTACATGTTCTGGTAGTGAAAAACTACTAAATTCATTTTCCACTACTGGAAGACATCTTTCCCATTGGAAAAAATGGGGTTACCTTATTACATTTAATAAGTGCTGTTAGAAATTGGGTTACTGGCTTACTGGGGTGTGAGCCCTGGTCAAACAGCAACCACTATCCTAGTCAGGGTAAGGCACAAGCAAACCCCAAATTAACCTGTGCTCAACCCCCTGGCAGCTTGGCACAGAACAGTCAGGCTTAACTTAAATGCAATGTGTAAAGTATTTGTGTACACTTTGAACAGTAAAACAGTGAAAACACTGCACACAAAAATCCCACACCACATTCGACAAATAGAGCTTGATTTAATAAATAAAACAAGACCAAAACAACAAAAATCAAATAGTGGAACCAGAGATAATGATTTTTTGTTTTGTTTGGAGTAAATAGCACCAAAAGGCATAGAGTGTCAACTGTGGGCATCTGGTCACACCATACTGGGACAAAGTCACAAGTTCAGGCTGGCCACAGTGGAGTGCAGGCTGGCTACAGAGTTGTAGTTAGGCCCTCTGAACAGAGTACCTTAAATCCTGAGTTGCAGAGAGTTGCATAGATTCACGTCGAAGATGTGTTGCGCAGCCGAAGCAATGCGTCAGTTCTGAGATTTGGCGGGGCTGTGGTGTGAGATCCTGTTGCGTCGACATTAAGGATCCTATCAACGAGGGCTTGTAATGTGAAGTCCAGAGTCAGGGATGCGGCACACAGTAAGGCGATGCATTGGTTCCAAAGAGCTGTGATGCTGAGATGTAAAGTCTGGCTTCATGGTTGAGGCAGCTGTCCACATAAAATGCCAGAGACTGCACCAAGTATGCGTCATGCAGTGGTAGTCCCAAGGGCGATGTGGGCTGTGGTGCCTATGCGTCCAATCCCCACATCAGTTCTGCTTGTGGTTGCACCGTGCAGCGGAGGAGATGTATCAGTTCCGCTGGTACCACAGAGACTGGCAAAGCATCTTAGGCACACTTTCAAGGGTCCAGGACTGGGACAGCACCACTTGGAAGAATAGTTTCACAGATGGCAGTGTCTAGGTACAGATGAAAGGTTTTTGGAAGCCTGGTATGTCGCTGAGGCTTCAGATCAGGAGGCTAGCCAACTAGCCCTTGGAGTTACTTAGGGTTCCAGTTGCAAGAGATACAAGTCCAGTCCTTTTCACCCTGGCAAGAGGGCGGCATTCCAGCACAGCAGGGCAGCAGTTCCTTCAAAACAGCAGTCCAGCTGAGTGGCAGTCCTTATAGCAGCACCACAGTCCTCCTTCCTGGCAGAGTATTCACAGGTCCAAAAGTGTACTGCAGTGGTGGTATATGAGGTCCTTCTTTTATACAGAGTTGTCCTTTGAATTGGGGAGAGGCTTCTAGAGTCATGCCTCTGAAGTGCACAGATGCTTTGCCTTCCCTGCCCTGGCTCCAGATTAACTCCAGAGGCTATGCAGCCCTTTGTGTGGAGACAGGACATATCCTATGCAGCTGTATGTGAAACTGGGCCCAGGGACCATCCAGTTCCACCTAAGCTCTGATTGTGTGTGGCTGTCTAGGAGGAATACACAAAGCCCAACTACTAACCTTACCCAGTTATGTGACCACAGATAGGCTGCAGGCACGAGAAGGCAAAGGCAAGAAAATGTCAACTTTCTAAAAGTGGAATTTTCAGAATTGCAATTTAAAATCTGACTTCACTGTAAGTTACGATTTTAAAATACGATTCCATAGACATCAAACATGAACCAGTTACTCTTTCCCATTCAGAAATGACACTTATAAAATCTTATAAGACAACTCCAAAGGTATCATATGGGAGAGATAGGCCTTGCAGTAGTGAAAAATGAATTTAAGAGTCTTTTACTACCAGGACATATAAAACTTAAATGTACATGTCTAACTTTTTAAATACATTGTACCCTGCCCTTGGAGCTGTCCAATGCCTACCTTTGGGGTGCCATATATATTATAAAGGAAGGTGTGGGCCTGGCAAAAACTTTATTTTGCGAGGTTGAGATGGCAGTTTAAACTTCTCACTGGTTCTGCAATGGCAGACCTAAGATATGTTTAAGGGGCTACTTAAGTGGGTGGCACAATCACTTCTACAAGCCAACTAGTGGAATTTAATTTACAGACCCTGGGCACATGTAGTTTCCTAGGGACTTAAAATTAAAGTAATATGCCAGTTTGGTATAAGCCACTATTACCATGTTTTGGGCAGAGAGCAAAACCACTTTAGCACTGCTTAGCAGTGGTAAAGTGGCCTAAGTCTTAAGGCCAGCAAAAATGAAGTCAGCAAAATCAAGAGGTCGGACGGCAAAACATTATGGGACCCACACCAAGGATGCTAGGTCTAACACATGCCCTTCCCAGCTGAAAGAGGGGAGAATAACACAACCCCCTGGGAGTTCTCTTCACGGATGGTGTTCCATCGTGAAGTCTATTCCCTGTGGGGAGATGGACCACCTCACCAATTTGGGATTCTCAATCCTCATTTTCATTAACCATCAGAGGGGTCTGTGGTCTGTCTGAACCTGGAAGTGAGCACCAAACAAGTAATGCCTCAACTTCTTCATCCTCCATAAGACTGGAAAGGCTTCCTTCTCTATTGCACTCCACCTCCGTTCCCGGGGACGTAACCTGCTACTGATGAAGGCTACAGGTTGATCCAGGCCCTCTTCATTCAGCTGTGAGATCATGGCAATTATGCCATGCTCTGATGTGTCTGTTTGCACAATGTATTCTTCAGAGAAGTCAGGGGCCTTGATCGTGGGTGCTGTCTACATGACCTCCTTCAGGGTGTCAAAAGCTTTCTGGCACACCTCAGTCCAAATCACCTGACCTGGCTGCTTCTTAGAAGTGCGCTCTGTCAAGGGTGCAGCAATGGAATCATGCCCCTTGACAAATCTCCTGTAGTAGCCGGTGAGGCCTAAGAAGGCTCTTACCTCTTTCTGTGTCTTGGGACGGGGGGATTCCCAAGGCAGAATGGTTTCAATCTCTTGGGCCTGAAGAGGCTGCACATTGCCTCCTCCCACTTGGTGACATAAGTAGACCACTGGCCACTGCCCTATCGGGCACTTACTGACCTTGATAATGAGGTCTGCAGAGCCTGAAGTGCTTCTCTGAGGTGGCACAGGTGGTTCTCCCAGCTAAAACTGAAGACTGCAATGTCATCCAGATATACAGCACTGAAGTTCTCCAACCCAGCCAGGACCTGGTTGATCAACTTCTAGAATTTGGCAGGGGTGCAGACCTCTCTTTGGTCCCATTTGGTCCAGGCAATTTGCCAGTACCTAGATGTTAAATCAAACATGCTAAGGAATTTGGCTGCTCCTCAATGATCTATGAGCTCATCGACTGTGGGTATGTGGTATCCATGAATCTTGGTGAATGCATTGAACCCGTGGTTGTCCACACAGAACCTAAGTTAAGAAGTGACACTTGGAGGGGCAACCTTGAGGACCAACACCACTGGGCTGGACCAAGGGATGCTTGAGGCCTCAATAACTCCTAACTCCAGCATCTTGGAAACCTCTGTAATGCTGGCTCTCACTTTATGAGACAGTCTATGAATATTGCTATTCATAGATGTGCTCAGGTAGATTGGAATGCAGCCCAAGTGACTGCCAGTGGTTGAGATTAATTCAAGCATTTAATCCATCACATAGTTTCTTTTGTATTTGACAACCTAGGTGTACTGCATATGCCCTGACGTATGTCCCGGGCTGACTGTGCCAGTGGAACCAAGCCATACCTGGCTAAAGAGCTCTAACTATGGTGAAACCGGTACTAGGTTGCTTGTGATCCGGTTCAGGTAGGACCTGGCCTGACAGTTTGGGCTGGATTGTTTCAATGGGGAGCAGGGTCAAGACTGATTTCCATTTTGCTGTGTCCAAACTGAGGTGGCATGGTGGGTGAAAAACGATGGATTGTGATGCAGCCCGAGCGGTTGCCAACAGCTAAGATTAATTCAAGCATTTCATCCATCACCTTTTTGTTTTTGTATTTGTTGTCCTATGAGCGCCAGATATGCCCAGACGTAGGTCCCAGGCTCACTGGAACCAAGCTATACCTGACTGTAGAGCCTAACTAGGGTGAAACCAGTCCTACGTTGCTTTTGTTCTGGTTCAGGGAGGATCTGGCCTGGCAGTTTGGGCTGGACTGTTCCCATGAGGAGCAGGGCCAATATTGATTTGCATATGGCTGGATCCAAACTGAGGCGACATGGTGAATGTAGCACGGTGAATTGGCATGTGGCCCCAAGTATTTGCCAGTATATGAGAATAATTCAAGCATCCCATCCATCACATTGTTGTTTTTGCAGATCAGGAGGCCAGCGGACTAGCCCTTTGAGTCACTCTGGGGTTCTGGGTTGAAGATGAGTTCCAGGTACAGTTCTTCTTCTCCAGGCAAGAGGGCGGAAGGCCGCTGGTCAGCACAGCAAGGCAGCAGCCCCGTTTCAGCAGCACAGCAGTTCTTCTTCCTGGCAGAGTATCCATAGGTCAGAAAATATACTCAACTGGTGGTGTCTGAGGTCCAGTACTTATACCCAGCAGTGCCTTTGAAGTGAGGGAGACTTCAAAGACTTGCCTTTGAAGTGCACAGAGGACCTCCCTTCCTGCCCTGGCTCCAGACTCACTACATGGGGGTATGAAGCCCTTTGTGTGGGGCAGGATACAGTCTATTCAGGTATAAGTGAAGCTGAATAAAGATCCTCTCTCATCCTGTCAGGATGGCCCATCGAGTCACACCTAAGTACCCACTGTATGAGGCTGTCTGGGGGAATACACAAAACCCAGCTGTCACCCACCCCAGACATGTGATCAGAGACAGGCACCAAGGGCCAGATGTAGCAAGCATTTTGCATGGTGCAAACTGGGAAAATCGCAGTATGCGCCATGCAAAATGCCCATAGCGATACACATTCACAATTTGCTAGTCAGTACCGACTCTCAAATTGTGAATGCAACTCGCAAATAGGAAGGGGTGTCCCCTTTCTATTTGAAACTGGTTGCAGAAGACCAGCATGTAGCTGACCACATGCTGGGGGGCAGGGTTGTGGGAGCTTGCTCCCCCCCTTCCTGACAAGGCTAAGAGGTCTCCAAACAGGTGGCCATAGAGGAGTTCAAAGGGGCTAAATCCTATGTGGTACTTTCCTGTAGGCGAAGAGAAGGCATGGAAGAAGGAAGTCCCACTTATTCCTCATGGGCTCAGGCAGACTCATGATCATGCCTTTCAAGGCCTTGTTGAATCTCTCCACAAAACCATTGGTTTGAGGGTGATAGGGTGTGATGAACTTGTAGATTACTGTGATGAACTTGTAGGTTACCTCACACTCATCCCGCAGGACTTCATGTACACAGACATTATGTTAGTGCCTCTGTCAGACATGATTTCCTTTGGGAACCCCACATAGGTACAAATCCCCATCAAAGCTCTGGACATCACAGGTACAGTTTTGATCGCAGAGGGTTGGCTTCTGGGTAGCAGGGGGACCACCCACCCAGACAAGGACAAAGCTGTTCCTTAAAGCTGCCTTTGGGTCCAATGATGTTTATGCTTACAGTTTCAAAGGGAGTGCCAATGACTAGTAATAGGGTTAAGGGAGCTTTGTGCTTTTTCCATGACTCCCACTTGCTTGGCAAGTGGGACAGGACCTAGAGAATGCATCTAAGGCTGTCTCCATCCGGGGCGAATAAAAGTGGGCAACAAGCCGAGCAAAGGTCTTGTCCTCCCCTAGATGTCCTGACAGGTGTATTTCATGAGCCAAAACCAATAGAAAGGCCCTGTAACACTGGGGGACTACCAGCACATGGGCTGCCCCATTTCCAGGAACCTTAGTCTCACTATATAGGAGGTTATTCTCCCAATAGATCTGGTGATCCCAAGAGGCTTCACCTGCAGCCTAGGCAATAGATTGCTGCCTCAAGCCCTCTAGAGTAGGGCACTCTTTCTGCGTCTTGCAGAATTCCTCCCTGGTGGGCCCACCCTCAACCTGCCAACCAGCGAGGTTAGGTGGTAATGTATTCCCCGGATGGCTTGGGGGGCATCCTCCTCTGGCGCCCCATCAACCTCAACTGTGGGAACTTCAGGGGCTGGTGTCCCGTGTCCTTGCCTCTTTCCTTCTTGGCGGCTGACTGTGCTATTGTTCTAGGATTCGGATATCCTTGACTTTATTTCCAGGCAGCCATGCACTATGTGGTTATGCAGGTTGTTGGAAAATGGCCCTCTCTAAAGGGTAATCTCAAACTGTTTGCCTTCCTCCTCCTCTCTTTCTGGCCTCATTTTCTGGCTTTAGAACGCTAACCAGTGCTAAAATCCATGTGCTCTCTCCCTAAAAACATAGTAACATTGGCTCCTATGCAATTGGCATATTTAATTTACTTGTAAGCCCCTATTGAGGTGTAGTGCATGTGCCCAGGGCCTGTAAATTAAAAGCTACTAGTGGGCCTGCAGCACTGATTGTGCCTCCCACATAAGTAGCCCCTTAAGATGTCACAGGCTTGCCACTGCAAGGCCCATGGGTGCAGTTTCACTGCACTTCGACTTGTCATTTAAAACTACTTGCCAAGCCCTAAACTCCCCTTTTTCTACATATGTCACCCCTAGGGTAGGCCCTAAGTAACCCATAGGGCATGGTGCTATGTAAGTAAAATGCAGGACTTGTACTTATGTGATTTACATGTCCTGGTAGTGGAAAACTCACAAATTTGTTTTCCACTATTGTGAGGCCTGCTCCTCTCATAGAATAGCATTAGAACTGCCCTCATATACTTTTAAGTGGTAAATTCTGATCTTTAAGAAGCAGCCCTGTCATGTTTAGTATTGCCAGAATAGTAATAGAAAATCCTGCTTACTGGTGAAGTTGGATTTAATATTACTATTTTAGAATTGCCACTTTAAAATGTGGGCATTTCTCTACACGCACTGCCATCTGTGCCTTACAGTCGGTCTCCAATTCATATCTGGTCTGCGCTGAATGACAGCTTACCTTGTGCATTCTACCTAGACAGCCATAAACACAGGACACTCAGGTCCTCATTATGACTTTGGCGGTCAGCTAATGGCCACTCTTGTGGTGGCGGTTGTACCCCCGCCAGGCTGGCGGTGAAGACCGTCATATTATGACCGCAGCGGTGATCCCACCCACATACAGCCAATGCCCCGCCAGAACCGTCAGTGGTGTAGTCTGGCCTCCGACTATGGTGGTTGCCATCTTCAGTACGGCGGAAGACCATTCACCACACACCATATTACGACTTAGCAGACCGCCATGATTTCCAGGGCCGGACAACTGCCACAAAAAAACCTGGTGGAAATGAGCCCTATAAAAGGAGACACTCACCTCCAGGGGCACAGAGGAGTCCGTGGCCGCCATGGAACCCGAACTGGAAGTCTTTCCGATGCTGTACCATACGATAGAAGTTCAGGAGCAACGACGTTGACGAAGACGACAACCGTGAGTACGGCCACCCAGCACACAAGGGAGAGAAAGGAGAGTGAAACACCCACACGCAACACACACACATGCCACGGACAGCGACGCATACATACACCCCAAACATACACCCATCCCGATACCACACACACATCCACAAACACACCTCTACACACAAACCACAGACATACACACCCAACACTCACACAACACACATAACACACACCTTACACACATACCACACACATTGAAAACAATCCGCTTTAAAATACAACAATGACATAAGCCATAAGAAAAGAAAGGCAGGACAAATACATGTGATTTAACCACAGTATTGAGCTGGGTATTGCTCTGAAAATAGGAACAAAATAAAACAAAAACTATAAACAAAGGGCCATTGGCCAATCCAAATGTCCATACAAACTCACAGGGCACGAATGGCCCACAAATAGGCCCAACTTGACTCCTGACAGCCTAATTGACTCCACCGGGCAGGGACATCCATGTGGAAGACAGGCACCTCAGGTGGGAAGGGGTGGGGATGGTGGAAGTGTTTCTTTTTGGAAAGGGGGGCCTTGGACTTTTGTTTGGGAAGGGGTGGGGTTATGGTTTTTGGTTTAGGAGGTGGGGGAGTGGGTCTGGAGCGGGGGTGGGAATGGCTACCTTGTGCTCCGTACAAGGAGGGTTTTTTGTGGGGGAGGGACATTGGACATACTAGGGGGGCCATGAGAGGACAGAGAGCTGGAGGGACTGGGCTGGGGGAGAGGAACCTGACGTTTAGGGACAACACAGGGTGGGTCAGGAGGAGGGAAGAGGTCAAGGCAGGCAAGAAAAATAATTTTAGGTACAGTGGGGCAGACTATGGGAGCAGGTTTGGGAGTGGAGGTAGAGGGAGTGGTTGAAGGACATGTAAGTGTGCTGGGCTTGGTTGTAGGTGCATCCAAAGTGTACTTGTGTGAGGTGGATGACTGTTGAGTGTCTGAGTGGGAGCATTTATGTGTTTTGGGAGAAGGGGGGAAGCTAGGGAGGGAGAGGACACACAAGTCGTGTGACTGTATGTTGGGGTGGTGTGCTACATGTTGTTGTGATGGTGGTGACTGCACATGTGGTGAATGGGGTGCTAGTCTGCGTGTCTGCTGTTGTGGTGACTGTGGGCAAGGCTGAACAGCTGGCAGGATCAGGGATTGAGGATACAGTTCTTGCAGGTGTGAGTGCCGATGTGACTGTGAGGGAGGAGGTGGAGGGGGAGACAGTGGAGCCAGTGATTGTTGTGTGTGCTTCTGTGTGTTGGCTGTGTGTATACTTGTGGTGTGATCTGTGGTGCTTGTACTTGTCTTTGCGAGTTCGGTCTGTTGTTTGGGGTGCATACTCGTCTGTTTGTGTGCTTGGGATGGGTGGGGGAGAGGAGTCTGGGACTGTGTACAGGTAGTTGGAGGGGTAACGGAAGAACTAGGGACACTGGCCGCCACCAAAGAGGAGGCCAGAACCTGAAACGCTCTCTGTAGGGTAGCCAAGATAACATGAATGCCCTCCCGTTAAGCATTGCATTGCTGCATCTGGGATGCCAGCCCCTGGATGGCATTCACTATGGTTGACTGCCCCACAGAGATGGACCTCAGGAGGTCAATAGCCTCCTCAGTGAGGGCAGAAGGGCTGAGGTGCCTGCAGCGAAGGAGACGCTCCCATCCTCCTGAGTGAGCGGGCATGGGCAACTGGGTGGGGGCTACTGGGAGGGTGGTGCTGGAACGAGGGGTGGTGGAAGACGATGTTGCTGGGGTGCTCCCAGAGGAGTCCGCTACCACCAGGAAGCTTCCATCAGAGGAGGAATCAGACTCAGTTGTAGCAGCTCCAGTCTACCCCGTGGTACTCCCCTTGCCCTTCAACCCACTGGTCCCTTCTGTGTTGGGTCCCGTGGGCTTCAGCTCCCCCACTCACCAGTGCCCCTGCTCCTTCGTCCAGATGAGGCTAATGCATACAAGGACAGAAGAAGAAAATGAGGGCAGGTGGGGGAGAAAGAAAGGGAGCACAGGGTCAATTACAGAAATAACAGCACATTTGGTATACACATTACAATGACTCACTGGCAATGACAACCACAATACCGCATCATTGCCTGGTAATAACAGCTAAACATGAAATATGAAGAAACTACCATCCTTCACAAGCAACCCTGTACTTTGAAATCTGCACACCTATTAAGACACAAATCCATGTCTGCTTGTTGACAAAGGTACAGCTTCACTTACTCCATTACAGTGCCTGAACAACTTGCAATTGCCAGGACATACCACTTAGATAATGGACATCGGAGTATTACTCCTACACTTGTAAGTCAGAATGTAGACCCTTACTTATGTAGGAATCCCAGCAAATAACTAAACTAATGCCTATTGCACATACCTATTACCATAGCAACCCAGAACTATACAACATTACCAACAATGGCATATTGAGGCATACACTGACTATTACCTTGGCATCCAAAGACCATGCCAGTGGTAAGGCAACAAAGGAACATTGTGAGTATTCACCCCCATGTGGCTGCTGGCACTCAAGCACCCATCCAACTCTGGGTTGGCCACCGCCAGTATGTGGCCATTAGCGGGGTCACGGTCTGACAGGCACTCCTGCCTCGTTGGGAGGACGTCCCCAGCTGGGCTCCACGGTCTTCCGGGCCTCCCACCGCTTTCTTCAAGGGGTGCTCTGCCAGCTTTGGACCCCCAGGGTTTGCACGTCCTTGGCGATGGCACGCTATAACCCTTTCTTCTGGTCGGCGCTGACCTGCATAGGAGACACAGACAGAAGGACACCATTAACTACACACTTCAATCAGTTACAGTAATGGACTACATACTGTATAGATCTCACAACCATCATACACATCACTCATACCTCTGTGTACATTTTGCATGCACCAGACAATACTCCCTAAAGGACACACTGCATGCACGCACATTCATTAACATACAGCCATGTTGCATCTAAAATACCAAAATGATTATCAGCTGTTGATCTGTCCATACAAGGGTAGGACCCAATCCACAAGCTTCTTGAGTTCTTCAGATGTGGAGGCTGGGGCCATCTCCCCTGTAGCAAGGCCCATTGTGGCAGCCAGGCACAGGACACAGCAGCTCACTCAGTGGAGGTCTTGATTGGGTGAGAATCAAGAGTCAAGTGAAATGTGCTTCTGGAAACGGCGTTCACGTCCGCGCCGGTAATCACAGTCAGCGCCGGCGGTGATCATCATTGGCCCCTGTTCTCCATAGACATCAATGTTAACCAAGGAGGAGTTGCACGGCAGTTCTGACTGCTCTCCGCCATGATGTCTAACGCCGGCAGAGTGAGGTCACTTCCACCTGTCCTCTGCATGCAGGACAGGCGGATGCCATTTTCTGAAGACTGTTATCATTGCAGTCAATGATATGTGTGTTATAGGTACTTAGAGTACACACCAAGGTAATTCCTACACGTTAACATTGTACATTTGGTGGCAGATATCTGCCTTACAAATTAGTGCTCATACCAGTGCACTGCTTGAATAAGAGTAGTTGACGAACATTGAAAATGTAATGATTCAAATAAAGCCTTACTAGCTAGACTACAACTGTGAAGCAGTATGACCATATAATAATATTGGATAGTATTAGAAGTCTGTTTGCATGTTGAGGAAACCAGAGCAGATTTCAAACATTGGTTGTCTGAAATGTTTTGGAAAGCTCTATTTACTGTATATTGTGCGTTCAAATCCTTCATGCTTTCTCACACTTGTGATATTTGGTCTGTTTAGATACCAACCACTGCAGAGGAGGAGGAATGCACCCATGTTCAGAACCCTAGTTGACTTGGCTACAATGGAGGAACACCATATAATTCTCACCTATCGTCTGAACAGGGCAACAGTCATTGAACTGTGTGCACAATTGGAGCCAGATCTCATTCTCATTCCTGCTCTTTGTATTCCTACTGAAATACCTCCTAGAGTACAGGTGCTGTCAGTGCTCCACTTCCTGGACAGTGGATCATTTCAGGTGACACTAGACTTGGCTGCAGGTATGTCTCAGCCAATGTGTGCAGATGATGTGCATTGCTGATCAGTATATTTCTCATGTTACGCCCAAGTTTCTAGGATCTGTACATGATGCCTATGTAATGAGGAACAGCAGTGTCCCACAGATGATGGCACAACTACAGAGAGAAAGAGTATGGCTCATTAGTGAATATGATGTTTTCATTCAATGTATGTCACAGTATATTACCTTTAAGTTGGCCTCTGTAGTATTGTACACATGTAATGTGAGATTTTCACTATTTCCAGGTGACTCCGGCTACCAGAAACTATCCTGGCTGTTGACACCAGTAAGGAATCCGAGGACAGTGGCCGTGAATCGCTACAATGAGGCACATGGACGGGCCAGAAGAGTGATGGAAAGAACATTTTGCCTACTGAAAGCCAGGTTCAGGTGCCTACATATTTCTGGTGAACCTTTACTCTACTTCCCTGTAAAGTTCTGCCAGATAGTCGTGGCCTGCTGCATGCTTCACAATTTGGCCCTCAGAAGGCTTGTGCCATTACTGCAGGGGGAGGGGGAGACGATGCACCTGTGCCAGCACAGGAAACTGAGGACAGTGATGAAGATGGGGAGGAGGATGATGTGGACAACAGGACAAATCTGATACACCAGTACTTCCAATGACAGTCAGGCAAGTCTGTAGTTCTCTTCATACTGCATTTTAATGAAGAGCTGTGTGGCAGCTATAATGTACCAAGCTCTAATGTGTGCATTTTGAAATCTAACACTGTTCTATCAGTAGTTAATGAGGCCAGTGGTACGATTAATAGAATGAAGCTTATTCTGCCTATGCTATGTATCAGCTGTTTTACAGTTTCAAATACATGCCCACATCAAACTGTGCCCTCATTTCATACAGTACTTACCATTTCTTTTTGGGAATATAATGTGAGTTTCAATGTGCTTACACAACCACTCTGTGATTTTATTGTCCCTGACACTTTGGGCTGGACTAGCTGTTAAAGAGGAAGGATTGGCTTACTGATAACATGGCGTAGCTTAAACCGTGGTATCTTGTCTAAGGCTCTTACAAAAGTTGTGTTTTGTCACTACTAGAGTTTGGAGTTAATTGCAGTGCATATTATTAACTTGCTGTGACCAGATACACGTAGGCTGTTATGTTACAGGGGCTCATGTTGCTTTACTTCCCTTTACTTCTAATTTGAATGTCACTAAAGGGTTCCCTTTTTTCATATGTTGGTGTGGTCACTACTGTATACTCATTGAATGCCTACAGACTGCTTTCACACAGTTTGGTGGATGGTGACTCGTGGCAAGCACCTACACTGGTAATGTGTACCCCAAGCTGACTGTACATTGGATGGATTCACAATTTATATTTAATTTGTACTGGACAATAAAGGTCAAGACATTGCATATTGATAAAATATATGCACAAATCCTTCAGTTGTGTTTAAGTGTATTTACTTAAATTACATAAAGGAAGGGATAGTGCAATAAAGTGGGGTGATGGTGTACGAAATCTTCAGTGTAGTGGCACAGTTAGTTTGTAGCACAAGTCCAGTATCCATGGGGCCATAGGAAAAAGGAGTAATGGCTGTTCAAAGTAAACAAGGTGTCTCAGTGGCACACAAGGGAGACATGTAGGAGAGGCTCACTTCCTGGCAGTGGTTTTGGAATTGGCTACAGTCTCTGTAGGATGTCTGGCTCGCAGGGAACGTTTGCAGGGTGGTTCCTCTGCTACAGAGGGAGGGGTGCTGGTGGGCCGTGAGTCCTGTGGCAGGGCCTCCAGTCCACTAGCTGCAGTAGATGTAGAGTGCTAGTCAGTGCTCTGATTAGTAGAAGGGGCCTGATAGTGTGTTGAGGACTCACACATGATGGTGGCAATTTCACTGAGCACCCCTGCAATGGAAGCCATGTTGGCATTGTGGGCCCGCAACTGCTGCATGACCTCCTGGTGGTGTTCCCTCTGCAGCCTCTGGTTCTTCTGCAAGGTGGTGAATACTTGAACCATCCTGTCCTGGGATTCCTGGTATGCTCCCAGGACTTGTGACAGTGCCTCCTGGCCAGTCGGTTCCCTAGGTTGGCCCACCCCTTGGTGCACAGATGGTCTCCCACTGGCCCTGGCCCCCTGTGGCTGTGTCCCCTGAACTGTGTGCCCACTTACCCCAGGACCTTCTTCGTCTTGCTTGGGAGGTTTTGACTCCGGTCCCTATACAGGTGGGCACACTGTAGATTCACGTGTCCTCGGGACATAGGTTTGGGGATGCTGGGTGGCTGCTGTTGTAGTGGAGTTCAATGTGGGTTGATCTGGGGTTGGCTGGATGATGCTTGTGGTGTCTGACTGACCAGTGGTGCCAGATGGGCCAGGGAGATCTTCCAGATCCAGACATCCAGAGTAGATGTCATCACTGGGGCCTTCTTCTGGTGGAGGACTTGGTAGACGCGGCATATGCTGCCGGCTGACATTAGCTGGGGTGCCTGTGGACATGTATGATAGTTGTTCATATATTCCTCAGATATTAATATGGCTACATCAGGGAATTAGTGCAGGGTGCTTGCTCCCCAGGTATGGCATTGGCAGTTGACGATTATTTTTTACTGTATTGCTTAAAACATAACCCTGTTATCTGTATAATGCTTCATTTGGCCAGATCCTGGGGCCCCCCTGGGATCACTTGAAGCCCCCCGGGGGTCCTGCCCCCCATTTTGAATACCTCTGCCCTATTGAATGAGTGTTGTGAATCAAATGTTTGGTTTGTGTAAGGTGATGCATTGTGGGATTGGTAGTGCTTCATGCTAACCATTCATTACTTATGTGTGTGAATGGTGACACTGGAGAGGTGTTATTTCAGTGGGTTGGGCATGCAAGGGAAATTGATAAGGGTGGTTAAGAGGGGTGGGTATGAGTTTGGGATGGAGTAGGTTGAAGGAAGATGGGGTGATGGGAAGACATGCCATGCAGGTGTACATGGTGGTAGGGAAGTATGGGTGACTTACAAGAGTCCAGCCCTCTAGTTATTCCAGTGAGGCCCTCAGGATGCAGGCTAGCCAAGACCTTCTCCTTCTATGTTGTCATCAGTGGGGGAGGAAGTGGGGGTCCACCCCCAGTCTTCATGACTGCAATGTGATGCCTTGATGCCATTGCAAGCACCTTCCCCCGTAGGTGGTTCCACCTCTTCCTTATGTCTTCCCTTGTGTGCGGATAGGTTCCCACAGAATTCACCTTGTCTACAATTCTCCGCCATAACTCCATCTTCCTGGCAATGGATATCTGCTGAACCTGTGCACCAAACAGCTGTGGCTCTACCCTGGCGATTTCGTCTACCATGACCCACAACTCATCATCAGTGAAACGGGGGTGCTTTTGTCGAGACAGGCCGATTGTGTAGTTGAGGTAGTGTATGTGTTATGCAGATGGTGGGGTGTTTGGTGGGGGTGCAGGGTGTGTGAATATGTGGGATGCTGTGAAGTAGTGATTGAGTGCAGTGGTGTTGTGTGTGTTTGGTGTAGAAGTATGTTGCATGATGTGTGATGCGTGAAGGGTGTATAGGTGGCTGTGGTTTGTGTGTGCAGTTCAAGGGGTATGTGGGCTTGCAACATTTAGCAGAATTTGTGAATTTGCAAGAAATTGTGGGTTGTGTGGGTGTGTGTTTTATAGTGCTGTTGGTGGGTGTGTATGATGTGTGTATGTGTATCAGGTATGATTGGCCAATGTTGGCTTCTGTTTTTGTGGAGTGGCAAAATTGACCACGGCGGTCCACTCCACCAATGGATTACCACAGTTGAGGGACCGCTGTGGTGATTCGTGAGTCATAATTTGGAGGGCGATTTGTTGTTGGCGTAGCAGTAAGGGTGGTAGGACCACCTCTCTCCGACCTTTGTTAGATCTGGCGGTGTTAATTTTGTGGCTGCTTTCTGGAGGGTTTCTGTTTGTAACTCATAATTAGGTGGGCAGATTACTGCCTTCGCGGCAGTCTTTTGGTGGCCGTCACCACGCGGTCTTCGATATAGACCACCAAAGTCGTAATGAGGGCCTGGGTCACATCTGCATTCATCTGCGTACTGAATGGGTCTCCCTGGACAGGAAGGGTGGAGGGGCTCCCTCTTATACTTCAAAGACCAGTGGCCGCCCTCACACAAAGGACTGATAACTCCCGAGAGGGATCCTGGCAGACAGGACTGAGCAGGAAGGGGAACTTGTGCACTTTAAAACCACTCTTTGAAGTTTCGCACACTTCAAAGTAATTTTTGGGTATATATACTGGGTCTCTGACCCCACCAAATCAGACACTTCTGGACCTACACCTGGACTCTGTCAGAAAGACTGCCTGGCTGCCCAAAGAACTCATCTGGACTACTTTGCTGAAGGACTGCTTTCCTGTTTGTTGCCCTGCCGCCTGGTGCTCCTGACTGCTGGAAGGACTCTGCCTTCCTCCTAAAGTGCTTTCCAAGGGCTTGGATTGAGTTTTCCTTCTGTTTCTGAAGTCTCATGGCCAATAAAGACTTCACCCCTTTAGGCAATCCATGTGCATCGGAAAATCGATGCAGCACCTGCATCGTGGCTGGAAAATAGCAACAATGCCAAGCGGAATGACGCAGTGCCAGGCTCGCAACTGGAAATCTAATGCAGCGCCTGCCTCGCGGCTGAAAATTCACCACAGCACCTACTGGATCGATGCAGCACATGCTCTTTTCTACCAGAGCATCTGGGATTTTCAATGCATTGTCCCTGGGCATCAGAATATAACTGTAACCTCAGTGAGGAACCGAGGCTGCACTCCTGGAATTCGACGCATCACCTTGCAGTGTGGAAAGAAATGCTGCATCTTCTATGCCATGCCAGAAAATCCGACACAGCACCTTATTTTTCAATGCATCTCCTCCTCTGCTGCCGCGTGCATTAGTATTTTTGACGCATCTCAGTTACTGTATGTTACAAAGATACAACCACTGATTCTTGGGGATTGAGGCTCTTTTAAACATTTAAAAATTGATATCTCAAATTGTGAATATTGGATTGACGTCATTTTAATCTTATTTCATTTAGATAAATATTATCTATTTTTCTAAGCCTGTGAGGTTTATTTCTGTGGTGTTTTCACGGTGTTACTGAATGAGTTATTACACAAATACTTTACACATTGTCTTGCAAGTTAAGCCTGCCTGCTCTGTGCCAAGCTACCAGAGGGTGAGCACAGGATAATTTGGATTGTGTTGTGACTTACCCTGACTAGGATTGTGGTCCCTACTTGGACAGGGTGCATACCTCTGCCAACTAGAGACCCAATTTCTAACACAGATCCATTCAGACAATTCCAACATCTCCAAGTATGACCTGATCTCTACCTCCCTCAAGGCAGTGTGCTTCAGGTCATTTTCTAACAGACAATCAACAGGCATGGCAGGCCTCACAGCTACTTTCAGAGAACCTGAGACCCCGCCCTCCCATGCAAAGGGAACCAGAGTCACCGGTAGATGGCTCTTACTATTGTTGGCGATTATGACTTGGTGGAATATGTTCGGTAGGATTGCTTTGCAGACACCAGCTGACATTTCACAATAGGCATGCTGGCTCCTTGTCTCGTAGAGCCTCCACCCGTTGTCCATTGATGAAGACCCACTGGCGGTACTTGGAAATATTAGCAGGCATATGGGCTTTTGGTACCATATCTTTATCTCCCAAGGACAGTAGGGTTACCTCTGTCTTTCCCCCAAAGCTAACTGGGACTAATTCCTCCCCAAGTGCTACACTCGCCAACCCAGATGTCTGCCTACCGTTGGGGGGCGATGCTCTTTTGGGACATTAAAAGTCGCTCTTGGAGTGTCCATACTTAAAGCACTCAATTTATTGGGGTACAAAGTTCCCTGTCTGCTTATCAAAAACTTCTTCTTTTTAGAGGCAGACTGGGACTGGTTACCACTACTCCATTGAGAATTTTTCTGGGGGGCTTTTAGAGAAATCCTTCTTTTTTAAGTTGTTCTACCCTTTATTTCTTGTGGTTGGAATCTTGTTCACCTTGGTGGGAGTCCCCCCAGATGCCTTTTTGGACACTGGTACTGACCCAGAGCTCTGCCCCCTCAGCAAGCTTCCTGGGTCAGTCAGCTTACTGTCAACTAGATGCTGGTGCAACTCTGTAAAACAGACACTGAGCATGTGTTCTCTCATGATTACATTGTACAATCCAGCCTTATCATTTACCTTGATGCCCCATGGCCATCCATTCAATGCCTTCCTGGAGTAGTCCACAAAATCTACCCAGGGTTGGTTGGGGAGCTTGTGCCTGTCCCTGAACCTTTGACAGTGCTTTTCAGGGGTCAGCCCAAACCTAGCAAGTTAAATGCCCTTTATGGGGGGTGCAGGGATGTGGAATTCCTATCGACCGACACCCAGGACATCTTGTCTGGGGTCAAGGGCAACAAGTTTTTATGTTTACTTTGTCCTTGGGACAAGTAGGCCCAACCCTCTGCAGCACAAACCCTTTGGCTGCCTTTTTACAGAGAGTGGAACTCTCTGCAGTTGAGGTAGTGTGTTTCCAAAAGATAATGCTGTTCGAACTTGTATTTATGGTTCATTATTTGAAAGCCTTCATTATTAGGGTGAGTGCTGTAAATAAATGTTTTAAGGTCACACTTTACTACTGACGTTGGTTCCAGTACAAAAAATAAATAAATGTGTATACAGATGTCTGAAAAGTTTAGGCTATGAGGCTAAGTATAATGCTCCCAGAATGCTCTCTGATTAGATGCAAATGAAGTGTCATTTAGTAAAATGTGTTGATGCATGCTAGTATTTCCCAAAAATATTTCTAATGGAAAATCAGTGTAACCATTTTCAACACGAATATGGGAAGCATGAAAATAAACAAACACTGACAAAGCCAACTGATCTGACATATCTTTATAAGTCTTTTAGTTTCATCAATGCGTGTCTTGTTTTGACATGGCTTTTGTAACATTTTATTGTTGTGGGAGCTACCAGGCCCTCAACATTGTAACACACACTGGCAAAAACCCCCGAAAAAGTTTTTGAACTCTAACAGCACACGTTGCCACCAGTTGCATAACAAAGGCCCCGCAGCCGCCCTCCAGGGGGCCCCTTCAGCACAGCACCTGCCCTGAGTGAGTCTGGAGAGGGGGCTCCTCCATGTTCTTTGCAAAGGGGCACCCTCCAGTTTCGTTACGTCACTGATTGCCACTGTAGTTCCTGACACTGAACAAAACTACTTTGTGTGCCAATATGCTCCTTGTGGTAGAGCAGAATGCGATCACTCACAGTGAAGCCAGCCGAAAGAGAAAGAAATAGAAGTTTAATAAAAACAAAATGTCTTTGTTAACACCAGACCTAATTAGGGACCAAGACCCACATGTAGGTAGCTGTTTGCATGTCGCAAACAGCGACTTTCGCTGTTTGCGACGTGCAAAAAGCACATTGCGATGCACAAACCCAGTTTTGCGATTCAGTAACCTGGTTACCGAATCGCAAAACGGGTTGTCGCAATTAGGAAGGGGTGTCCCCTTCCTAATTGCGACTAGCAGTGCAATGTAGGATTGTTTTGTGACCGCGAACGCGGGCGCAAACCATTCGCAGTTTGCACCCATTTCAAATGGGTGCTAACAGTTTCGCAAAAGGGATGGGGTCCCCATGGGACCCCTTCCCCATTGTGAATGTCACTGTAAAAAAAATTTCAGATCAGGCAGTGGTCCTTGGGACCACTGCCTGCTCTGAAAAAATGAAACGAAAACGTTTCATTTTTCGTTTTTGTAATGCATCTCGTTTTCCTTTAAGGAAAATGGGCTGCATTACAAAAAAGAAACTGCTTTATTGAAAAGCAGTCACAGACATGGTGGTCTGCTGTCTCCAGCAGACCACCATCCCTGTGAGGGCCACTATTCGCAAGGGGATTGCAAATTGCGACCCACCTCATGATTATTCATTAGGTGGGCATTTGCGAAGCCCTTGCGAATCACAGATGGTGTCAGGGACACCATCCTACATTCGGATTTGCGACTCGCAAATTGCGAGTCGCAAATCTGAACCTACCTACATGTGGCCCCAAATCCTTAAAGAAAGTCACAAAAGTGCACCCATGGTATATGTCGTACCCCTATAAAATATTTGTGAACTGTATTTTAGCATGGGTAAATACGCATGTGTAGATTTGCTCATGTGAAAATCTATTGACGATTTGCAAGTTCATTTTCCCTCCAGCCACTTTCTTCCCAACCCTGGAAGAAGTTCTAATTCTGCCATTGTCAGGAGTAAATGTCCAACCTTTCATATTATAGGAAAATATTAGAGAGAAGCTGGTGAAAATCTTTAAAACATGCAGGTTAGTAGGTTTGCAGACTCAAAGGCATTCCAGCCCTGGAACTATTGCTTACTGCTTCCTCCAGCCCCAGTATGCAGATCTGCAGAAAGGTGGCAAAATAAGGAAATTGCTACAGTAGAGATTGAAACTGCAAGTATTCAAGCCCTAAATGGTAGCAGCCCTGGCATAATCAGAGAGGCTATTGTCAGAGCTCTTCATAATGAGATTGCTGCCATAATTTGTCGCCACACTACATGGCACCAAAGGGACAAGTAGATCTTTTTACAGGACAAGTAGATTTGAGAAGCAACCTGTCCCCTGGACAAGTAGATATTTTAATAAATTCCACACCCCTGGGGGTGTACTTGGTTTGTTCCCCGACCTCTAGTGTCAGAAGTGTGTCCCTCCCCACAGTATTCATGTGATTCATATACAACCCCAGTGCACTTCAGGTACCTTGTGAACCCTCGGTGCACCCTCATAAGCAGATCATCATTTGTCTATGTCATCTCCCTCCACATTGCTGGGTAGCACACCCTTGCGCATGTGAGCCCATTTGTCTCCTTCATGTACTGCAGGTATGCTGCCACCATCTTTGCTGGAATCTGCCTGCCTGGGCTTGATATCCTGCTCTTTCAGACTCAGTTCATTAGCCAGTAAAATGTTCTTCTTTGCTAAGGCTCTTTCTGTATTTTTCTCCTCTGGATCACTTTTTAATTGAGCCATTTGCAGCTTGAAGTCTCTCTCCCCCTTACCAAGTTCCTCTGTAGAGAGGCTGCAGGAAGAGACACTGCTCCCTACCCTATCAGGGAGCTCCATTTCAGGGGTCAACTCCTCCCCTTGCACTGTGGGCAATTCCTCTGAAAGACCCTATTCAGGCCACTCCATCTCATCATCTTCTCCTGTGGGTTACACTCAGTGCGGAATGAGTATCTGCCTAGGCCCACTGCGCCTTTTGCAACTCCACATTCTTGGTTGTGCTCTTGGCAGGACGTTCTTGAGCTGGACCAGAGTGTAGACCTCTATGTTAGCTAGCTCAAATACAATTTTTGCAGGTGAGGATGTAGGTCCAGCAGACAGAGATATGGTATTGGAAAAAAATACAAAATGGCAATCAGAAAAAAATAAAAATGTATATTTAAGTATGGAATGGTAGTGTACACCGAATCATTGTATGGCAATGCACAAACATAAGTCTTATCCTCACCGTTGATCATCAATGTTCGAATTTGGGTTGTTGGTTGACTGTGGTATCCTGGCAAAAGAGGGTGACAAGCCTGTCAAAGGTCTTGTTCTTCCCTAAATGACCTGCCGGGGTCACATTGTGAGCCAGAGAAGGTCCTGTAGCACTGGGGACCACCAACACCTTGCACCAAATTCAGGAACCTTAGGCTCACTTTACAGGAGACAATTTTCTGGGACTCAGCCTGCTGCTCTAGGCCCACAAGAGTAGGGCATTTACTCTGAGTCTTGCAGAACTCCTTCCTTGTGGGACCCCCATCCTTCTGGCAATTGCCAAGCTCAGATATATTCCCCTGTGTGACAACATCCTCCCCTATAGGCTGTAGGGAGTTCCCCTCAGGTTCAGCCTGCTCCTAGGCCATGGGAGTCTCAGAAACAGGTTTCCCGAGATCCTTGCTTTACCTCTTTTTTGCAGGTACCGGGGCCATTCTTCCAGGAGCCAGGTCTTCCTGACTACCTTCTCGGACTGCCATGGACCCTGTGGTCAGGCCCACCCACTCAGGCAACCCTAGCATCTCTGAGTAGGAGCTAAGATCCACCTCCTTCCAGATGGTGTGCTCTATTTCATTGCCAAGCAGACAATCCACAGATATGGACAAGCTTGCAGATACCCTTAAGGAACCTGAGACCTCCCCCTCCACTCAAGTGACTCTTGGGGTTGTCAGCTGCAACAACTTAGCGGAATACATTAGGGAGTAGCTGCTCTACATCTGACTGTTGTCATACTGGCTTCAGTGTCTGTCAGAGCCTCCAACCTCTGCCCATTGATGGGGACCCACTGCCTGTACTTCCAAGTATTGTTGGGTATGTGAGTTGTCTGCACCATCTCTCTATCACCCAGGGATACTAGGGTAACTTCTACTCTGACCCCACACTATCTGGGACAATCTCCACCCTAAGCGCTACACTAGCTAACCTCATTGATTGTCCACCCCAGTGACCGCCCACCAACCCACTTGGGACACTTGGCATCCCGCTGGAAGTGCTCTCTGTTGGTACTCATAGTACTTGTAGGGTGTCTTCCCCGATGACTTACTGTCAAGGAACCATTTTGTATTTCTCAGTTGGGGGGACAATGGCAGTCCTGACCCTTCAAACTGGTTTGGGGCACTTTAGAGAAACTCTGGCGGTCATTACAACATTGGCGGTAAAAGTCGCTTACCGCCGTGCAGAAGACCGCTAACACACTGCCGCAGCAGCGGAAATCCGCCACAGCTATTATGACCCACAGCACGGAATCCGCCAAAATTCAGACACCCACACAAGTCCGCCACACCAAAGGTCAGTGATGAACTGGCGAAAACAAATCCTCCACCGTCACGCCTACAGAAATACGCCCACACTATCACGACCCACGAATACACGCGGCGGTCTTTCAACCGCGGTATTCCATTGGCGGTACACACCGCCGCGCTCAAAATACACACACACTTACAAAACACAACCACATTGGACAATTCGAAATACACACACCTGATACACAAACACACACCACTCCCACACACCCAATACAATATAAAACACACACCCACATCACCCACAAACCCCTACAACCGCAATTACTGAGAGAAGGCCAGAGAGAGACACCACCATCAACAATACTAGCATCCACAGGCACACAACACCATCACCCACATAACTTCTACACACCTCACACTACACACCACTACATATCAGCACACTTATCCCCCCACGCATCCCCTACACCACCCCATGCCAAGACAAAGACACCCCAGGCTCTCAGAGGAGGAGCTCAGGGTCATGGTGGAGGAAATCGTCTGGGTAGAGCCACAGCTATTCGGAGCACAGGTGCAGCACACCTCCATTGCAAGGAAGATGGAGCTATGGCGAAGAATAGTGAACAGGGTGAATGCAGTGGGACAGCACCCAAGAAATCGGGATGACATCAGGAAGAGGTAGAACGACCTACGGGGGAAGGTGCTTTCCGTGGTCTCAAGACACCACCTTGCGGTTCAGCAGACTGGCGGAGGACCCCCACCTCCTCCCCCACAACTAACAACATGGGAGGAGCAGGTCTTGGCGATTCTGCATCCTGAGGGCCTCGCAGGAGTAGGTGGTGGAACGGACTCTGGTAAGTCAAATCTTAACTATTACATCCCCCACCCTACCTGCATGCCAGCACATACCCCCACCCTCACCCCCATCACTCTAACTCCTCACAAATGTCCCAACATCACAAACCACACATCCTAACACCAAGCCCTGCATGCAACAACAAAGCATGCACACCCATCACTAAAGCATGCCCACTGCACATACCCATACACCCCCCTAAACCATCATCACACAAGGTCCCACACAGGAATGCAAGCACTGGGGTACACGGTCACCCACCCATTGCACACCATGCCACACACAGATGTAATAAACATCCTTTTATACCCCTGCAGGACCCCTACCCAAAGTCACCAGACAGGAGGGTCCACACATGTCCACACCACCAACAGAAGAGGCCCACAATGATGACAGCACCTCTGTCCAACTGGATCGAGATGACCAGCCCGGCCCATCGGGGACCTCTGGACAGTTGGTTCCCCTCACCCAGTCACAGGCCACCACAGACCTTCCCCCCTCTGGAAACACCAGCACAGCACCCACCCAGCGGGCCCATACCTCCTTCCCCAGTACACGTCAATCAGCAGTGTATCCACCACTACAGGGAACCCAGGCTAACCCACCACCCCAACAACAACAGGGCCCTGGGGGCAGTGGTAGTGGTTACACGGTCCAGGGGACGGAGGCCCAGGAACACAGGGGAACTGGGAGGCTGCTGTGCGACAGGGGGCGGACAGGCCCAGGGAACCCACTCTCCACGAGGCCCTCTCCTCCATCATGGGAGCCTACCACCAATCCCAGAAGACGATGGCAACGGTACTGGCCAAGTTTCAGGAGACCCAGCGCCTGCAGGAGGAACAGTATTCAGGCTTCAGGGAGGAACTCAGAGCCATCAATTCCACCCTGGGCACCATCGTAGGGGTGCTGAAGGAAGTCATCAACACCAGGAGGGACACTGTGGCACTCCAAGGGGCCCCTGACACTAGCATGGACGATGAACTGCCCACCACCTCTGCCGGCGCTAGTGGACAGGAGGCACCGCCACAGGACCACCACATCAGCACCCCACCCCCTGCAGAGGGAGAACCACCTCGCAAACAGTCCCTGAGATCCAGGACAAAGACAGAGAACGATGCCAAGACCCCTGCCAAGAAATTAGACCACCATGAATGTCATCCTACTGTCCCACTTTGTCACCCTGTCCATCCTTTAACTGCCCCTGCTCCACTTCCTATGCCCATTAGGGCAATGCACCTGTGAGACTAATAGACTGGACTCTGCCATGGACATTCCTCCACCATCACCCCTCACCATTTTGTTACACCCTCCAATATTGAGCACTTAAATAAACACCCTTAAAGCACAAAACAATCCGGAGTCAGTCTGTGAACCTGGCCTTCAGGAGGCCGAAGGTCCGCTCGATCACCCTCTTAGTTCGCCCATGGGCCTCATTGTAGCGTTCCTCTGCCCTTGTCCTGGGATTCCTCACTGGGGTCAGTAGCCATGACAGGTTGGGGTAACCAGAGTCACCTGCAAATGGTGAGGGACAACTGTTAGACACACACTAACCTCTAGGGATATCCCCAGACCTAGACAACCATTCCCACTGTCTTGCTTCCAGGTGCTCACCTAATAGCCACACACGGTGCCTCCTGAGTTGACCCATCACATAAGGGATGCTGCTATTCTGCAGGATGTAGGCGTCATGCACTGAGCCAGGGAACTTGGCATTCACATGGGAGATGTACTGTTCTGCCAAACATACCATCTGTACATTCATCGAATGATAACTTTTCCGGTTTCTGTACACCTGTACACTCCTGTGAGGGGGGGACCAAAGCCACATGTGTCCCATCAATGGCACCTATGATGTTGGGGATATGTCCCAGGGCATAGAAATCACCTTTCACTGTAGGCAAATCCTCCACCTGAGGGAAAACGATGTAGCTCCGCATGTGTTTCAGCAGGGCAGACAACACTCTGGACAACACGTTGGAAAACATAGGCTGGGACATCCCTGATGCTATGGCCACTGTTGTTTGAAATGACCCACTTGCAAGGAAATGGAGCACTGACAGCACCTGCACTTGAGGGGGGATTCCTGTGTGATGGCGGATAGCTGACATCAGGTCTGGCTCCAACTGGGTACACAGTTCCTGGATTGTGGCACGGTCAAGCCTGTATGTGATAATCACATGTCTTTCCTCCATTGTCGACAGGTCCACCAACTGTCGGTACACCGGAGGAAGCAGCCATCTCCTCAAATGTCCCAGCGGATGGTGCCTATGAAGGACAACAGCGAGCACAGAGTCAAACAACTCAGAGGTACGTACCCACAGCTTACACAGAACACCAATCATAATCTAAAAAGTGGCCTGTAGGTGTGTTGAGTCTAGGCCTAGGTATGTGTGACGCAGTTAAAAATGAAGCCATGTGGGCCCCTGAAATGGCGGCTGCCTGACCTCTAAAGTGGGACAATGGGATGTGAGGTAACTGCGCTGGCGTTGTACACTGTTGCGGTAGGCGGTCGAAGACCGCGGCGCAATGCTGCATTGGTTAACATTGGACCCTATGGGTCCCAGAAGCCAATGACGATGTACGCCGGCGGTGATGGTACGCACCGCGGCGGACATGACTGCCATTTTCTATCTGTTCAATCACTCGATACCTGATCTTCGACAGGAGAGGACCTACACTGCAAGTGCTGCTGTGACCTCGGTCTGGAAGAGACAATGGCTCGAGTGTCTGGGGAAAGGGCCCCGGCCTTCACATTGGAGGAGTCGGAGAAACTCGTGGCTGGGGTCCTCCCCCAGTACACGCTACTCTACAGTCCTCCAGACAACCAGGTAAGTACACTGGGAGCATGCTGTATGGGCTATGCCTGTGTGGAGAGGGGTGGATGTAAGAAGGAAGGGGGGAGAGTGCAGCGTGCATGAAACGATGGTGAGTGCATGTGCCACATGCCAACGGTAGGGATGGGGGCCAATGACTGTGACGGTGCAGTTGGTAATACGTTTCTCTTCCCCCTGTACAAATCATGTAGGTGAGTGCCCCCCAGAAAAAATATATTTGGCGTGCCATCGCCAAGGACGTCGGGACCCTGGGGGTCTACCACAGATGGAGCACCCACTGCTGGAAAAGATGGGAGGACATTCTCCGCTGGAGCAAGAAGACGGCGGAGGCTCAGCTGGGGATGGCCTCCCAACGTGGGAGGGGTGCCCGTCATACCATGAACCCCCTGATGTTCAGGATCCTGGCAGTGGTGTACCCGGAGTTGGATGGGCGCTTGAGGGCATCACAGCAGCCACAAGGGGGTGAGTACACTCTCATCCTGCTGATTTTGCGTGCAGTGGAGGGGTCTGGGTGGGGGAGGTGGGCTGTGGGTTTTCCTAGGCCACGGCGAGTTCCGTAGGCAAGGTCCCTCCGTCAGGCAGGCTGTATGGCACCCCACCGCACCTCTGTAAAGTGCCAAGTACACCTAGTCATGCCCCTGTGTCATCCATGTGTGCAGATGTCGTCCAGAGCCTAGTAGGCCATTTCCCAGGAAGTGAACAGTGGAGGCCAAGAGCGCGGCGTAGTGCAGGGAGCTTGTGTGTCTGTTGTGTCCGCCAACGGTAGCGGTAATCCATGCACTCAACATGTCTTTCTTCTGTCGTCCCCCCCCTTTTTGTGGTCTCCCTGTTCTTGTGTGCATTAGCATCATCAGGTGGAGGAGCAGTGGCACCGGAGCACGAGAGGGCTGCATCCCACATGGCCATGTAGGGCCACACTACGGAATCGGACTTCACCAGTGGGACGGAGGGCGAGGGGAGCACCACAGCGGGGACAGGAGCTGAGACCAGCGACACGGACTCATCCTCTGATGGGAGCTCCCTTGTGGTGGCGGCAACATCTGTGCCCCCCCATCTACAGGTACAGCCGCCACCCCCCCTTCCAGCACCGCCCTCCCAGCAGCCCCTTAGCCTTTGCCCCGTGCCCGCTCACTCAGTAGGGTGGGCATCACCTTCGCCCCAGGCACCTCAACCCCAGTCACCCCTGCTGCCCTCAGTGAGGAGGCCATTGACCTCCTAAAGTTCCTCACTGTTGGGCAGTCTACCATTTTGAATGCCATCCAGGGTGTAGAAAGGCAGTTGCAACAAACAAATGCATTCCTGGAGGGCATTCATTCTGATCAGGCGGCCCTTCAGCAAGCTTTTCAGACTCTGGCCTCAGCACTGATGGCAGACATTGTCCCTGTGTCTAGCCTCCCCCCTCCAACTTCCTCCACCCAGACCCAATCCCCTGTACCCCGGCCTATCCCAAGCACACCTCTAGATCAGCATGCACACACGTCAACACACAAGGGAAGCTCAGGCAAACACAAGCACCACACATCCCACAGGCACTCACGCAAGCATCAGACACATGCAGACACACCAATATCCACTGCCTCCACTGTGTCCCCCTCCTCCTCGTCTCCCTCCTCCCTCCCAGTCTCGTCTACACTCACACCTGCATGCACTACCTCTACAGCCACTACTGCCATCACCAGCACACACACCACCACACCCCGCTCACTTGCAGTCACCACCCCCACTACCATTCACACATCCCCTGTGTCCTCTCCCAGTGTGTCTGTGACGCCACCTCCCAAGATACACAAATGCAGGCACACACCCACCCAACAGCCATCCACCTCACGACAGCCTCCAGCTCATGCACCTTCACCCAAAGTCAGCAAACGAACACCTCCTACAACCACATCCTCTTCCTCCACTCCCAAACCCCCTCCAACTACCCATCCCAGTGTCTCCTAAAAACTTTTCCTGGCCAACCTTGACCTCTTTCCCACACCTCCCCCACCCCGTCCGTCACCTAGGTCCCGTACTAGCACCTCAGCCACAACATCTCCGGGACCAGTGGTGCGTGTAGTCACCGGAATCTGGAGTGCACCGGCCACCAGGGCAGCCAGTGTGGCACGGAGCCACAGCACAGACAGTCCCCCACCTGTGAAGCATCAGAAGTTGGCCATTGCCCGGCGGGAGAGGGGGAAGACTCCAGCCCCCAAAGCCGGCCCCAGGGGTCCCGGTGGGAGTGTGGAGTCAGCTGCGACACCTTCCAAGGTGGGGAAGGGCCACAAGAAACCAGGAAAGTCTGGGAAGAGCAGCACGGCGGAGGACACTGCCATCATCCCCGCTGCCCAGGAGGCCACAGCCGTCATCCCCGCTGCCCAGGAGGCCACAGCAGTCATCCCCGCTGCCCAGGAGGCCACAGCCATCATCCCCACTGACCAGGAGGCCACAGCCATCATCCCCGCTGCCTAGGAGGCCACAGCCGTCATCCCCGCTGGGATAGAGAGGACCGCCAGCACAAGCCCCGCTGGGACAGAGGACCGCCAGTACAAGCCCCGCTGGGACAGACGGGACCGCCAGCACAAGCCCCGCTGGGACAGAGAGGACCGCCAGCACAAGCCCCGCTGGAACAGAGAGGACCGCCAGCACAAGCCCTGCTGGGCTAGAGAGCACTGCCAGCACAAGCCCCGCTGGGCTAGTGAGGACCGCCAGCACAAGCCCCGCTGGGCTAGAGAGGACCGCCAGCACAAGCCCCGCTGGGCTAGAGAGGACTGCCAGCACAAGCCCCGCTGGGCTAGAGAGGACTGCCAGCACAAGCCCCGCTGGGCTAGAGAGGACCACCAGCACAAGCCCCGCTGGGCTAGTTTAGTTTAGTTTATAGATTTGTAGAGCGCATGGCTACCCGGGGGCATCCCAGCGCTAAAGTACACCATGAATGTCGGAAGAGCCAGGGGAAGCAGATTAACTGGGAAAGAGAATGGTTTTCAACTTCCTCCTAAAGAGAAGTTCAGAGGATTCCTGACGGCATTAAAAGGGCAGGGCATTCCAGAGCCGAGCAGCCCTGATGGAGAACAAATTACCTCCCCATGATCTCTTGACCGAAGGGATGTAAACCTGTTGAGAAGAACGAGATCTAAGAGGTCTAAGGGGCTATAGAGGACCGCCAACACAAGCCCCGCTGAGCTATAGAGGACCGCCAGCACAAGCCCCGCTGGGACAGAGAGGACCGCCAGCACAAGCCCCGCTGGGACAGAGAGGACTGCCAGCACAAGCCCCGCTGGAACAGAGAGGACCGCCAGCACAAGCCCTGCTGGGCTAGAGAGAAACACCAGCACAATCCCCGCTGGGCTAGAGAGGACCGCCAGCACAAGCCCCGCTGGGCCATGTAGGACCGCCAGCAGCTGAGTCACTGCAACAGAGCCCGCCGCTCCAAGCACCGCTGAACAGGGCACCGCCATCTCAAGCACCGCTAAACAGGGCACCGAGATCTCAAGCACTGCTGAACAGGGCACTGCCATCTCAAGCACCGCTGAAGAGGGCACTGCCGTCTCAAGCACCGCTGAACAGGGCACTGCCATCTCAAGCACCACTGAACAGGGCACCGCCGTCTCAAGCACCGCTGAACAGGGCACTGCCGTCTCAAGCACCGCTGAACAGGGCACTGCCGTCTCATGCACCGCTGAACAGGGCACCGCCGTCTCAAGCACCGCTGAACAGGGCACCGCTGCCTCAAGCAACGCTGGCCCATGAGCGCCTAGGGCACTGACGCTACTGAGTCCATCACGGGCAGGATGAAGCAGTTTGGGCACAATGCGCCCCCAGAACAAGTGTAGAGATCCATCCACTACCTCTGTCCTTAGCAGGATGAAGCACTCTGGGCACAATGGCCCCAACAGAACCAGTGGAGAGATCCCTCCACTACCTCTGTCCTTAGCAGGATGAAGCACTCTGGGCACAGTGCCCCCTCCAGAACCAGTGGAGACTGTTATCCACTTGAGAGACTATGGCTTTGCACTCCCCAGAATTGAACAGTGGGCAACCCACCCACTGGAGAGACTTGAGAGACTGTGGCTTTGCACTCCCCAGGATTGAACAGTGGGCAACCCACCCACTGAAGAGACTTGAGAGACTGTGGCTTTGCACTCCCCAGGATTGAACAGTGGGCAACCCACCCACTGTAGAGACTTGAGAGACTGTGGCTTTGCACTCCCCAGGATTGAACAGTGGGCAACCCACCCACTGAAGAGACTTGAGAGACTGTGTTGCACTCCCCAGGATTGAACAGTGGGCATGTGGCCCTCTCGTGGATTTGGTGTTGTGCACTCAACCAGCTGAGGTGCCCCCCCTGTCCCTCCCCCTGAGGTGCCTGTTTTCTTGCTCTCTGATGCCCCTGCAGTGTTCTCTCCGTCATGGTTGGGGTTCTTGTGGGGGCCTCGCCCACACCGTGTGGGCCCAGTGTTCCACTGACTTAATTGGAGCACTACCTGGACTACTATGCTTGCTGTATATTTTGTTAATGGTGTATATATCTATTTTTGCATACTTGCTTTTTATATATTACAATGGTTCCACTAATTTCCTTTTGTCTTTGCATTCTTCCGGGGGGGGGGGTTTGGGGGGTGTGACTATCATGTATTAATATGTATTAGTGTGTGTGTTGTAGTGGGTGAGGGTGGGGGTGGAGGTGTTGCGTGTGTGTGTCCCTGTTTTTTCCGTCCCCCCTTCCCTGTGTCGTAGGTGCATTATTCATCATGGTCTTCGCCGCCGGCGTTCGTGCTCCTGGTAGAGGAGCAGGAAGACTATCGCAGTGAGAATTTGGAGTTCCAACTCCAAGGTGTCCTAGTTCCTTGTGGGGTGTGTAGAGGTGAGCGTTTTCCCTTCGGAATCCTGTTTCCGCCGTGTTTTTATCCGTGGTGAATACACCCCGGAAAAGGTGGCCGATTGGTAGGTTGTGATACTGTGGGCGGTACATTGTCATTCGCCTGTCTGTTGGCAGTGACTGCCACTCTGTTTGTCTGTACCGCCGTGGCAGTCGGAGTGTTAAAGTGGCTGTCTTTGTTGGCGGTTTCCGCCATGGTCGTAATTGCAAAATATTTACCTCCGGCCTGTTGACGGTCTTACCACCACTTTAACACCTACCGCCAGGGTTGTAAGGACCACCTCTGTGTTTTTATGTTTGTTCCCCACTCGTTCTTCTGATAGGGACCCTGCCCATCCTTGTGGTGATCCCCCCAGGTACCTTCTTATGGACCCTGGCACTGACCCAGCGGTCTGCCTCCTTAGCAAGCTCCCTGGGGTTAGGGAGCTTACTGTGAATCAGGTTTTGGCATAGATCTGGAAAAAAAATACTGAACAAGTGCTCCTTTGCAATCAAATTGTACAGCCCTTGATAATACTTTACTTCACTGCACTTCACCCAACCTTCCATTGCCTTGCAAAAGTAATCTACATAATCCACCCAGGTCTGTTGGGCTAGCTCCTGATTATACTTAACATTCTGTCAGTACTTCTCTGGGGACGGACCATACTTCCTGGCAAGGGCTTCCTTCAGGGGGGTACCTCATCCTGTCTCCCTTCTCTAGGGCCAGTAGGTGGTCCCTCCTTTTACTAGGGATATGCCTCGACAGACTAGCCCCAAAATCCTCCTCAGGGATCTTGTGCATCTGTAAAGCAACGCCGTAAGCCTCAAACCACTTGTCAATATCATCTCCCACAATAGTCAGGCACCAGACCTTTAAGAATATTAACCTTCTTCTCTCCAGTGGGCACTGATGAAATGCTACCACCATCACTGCTGGACTCTGCCTATCTGTCCTTGAGGTCCATCTCCTTAAGACACACTTCACGAGCCAACATCAATTTCCTCTCATCTATGGCCAGTTTCTTTGACTCCTTTTCCCGCTCAAATCTTGCCAGCTCTAGCTTGTGCTGCCTCTTCTCCCTCCTGTCCTTTAACTTGTCTGGGCTCAGGCCTCTGGAAGACACACTGGTCCCTGGGCTGGGAGCAATTGACAACTCAGAGGTCAAGTCATCCCTCTCAACCGCAGGATGAACCACAGGAAGGTCCTCTCCAGGCCCTTCACCCTCAGAACCAGTATCTAAATACTCTCCTTCTGCTGTTGTAGTCAATGACTAGTGGACTTCCGCCCAGGTCCTCAGTGCCTTTTGGAGCTCCATCTTCCTATTTGCTTGAAGTACCCTCTTCTTACAGAACTCCTTCAGTTGGGCCATAGTGTAGGACTTCTTGTTATCCAGCTCAAACCTCATCTCTGAAGGTGAGACCTCAGGCACAGTCAGAATTGTAAAAAAGCAGGGCTGAATTTTAAAGAAGCCAAAAGGCCAATCTGGGAGAATTAAGATTCAAATTGATCTTGGATATGGGATGGTAGTGGACACCAAATCACTGTACGACACTTCACAAATCTTAGTCCTGATCCTCACTGTTGATCACCAATGTTAGAAATTAGATTACTGGTTGACTGGGATGTGAGCCCTGGTCAAACAGCAACCACAATCCTGATTAGGGAAAGGCACAAGCAAAGCCCAAGTTAACCTGTGTCCAACCCCCTAGTAACCTGGCACAGAGTAGTCAGGCTTAACTTAGAGGTAACTGATAAAGTATTTGTGCAACACTTCAAACAGTAAAACAGTGCAAACACCAAAAGAATTATCCCACATCATGTTAAAATAATAGAACTTATTTTAAGGAATAAAACAAGACAAAGAAAAAAAATCTAATTAGTAGAATCAGAGATATTGAATTTTAAAGTATTTAGAGTAAATAGTGCCAAAAGGTGTAAAGCGGCAACTGTGGGTATCTGGTCGCACAAAGTCACATAGTCACAAGTTCAGTCTGATCATGATGGACACCGAACCGGCCACAGGGACCCAGTTAGGTCCGCTGAACAGAGTACCTTAAATCCTGAGTTACAGACCTTGCGTGGACCCGCAATGAAGACGTGCCTCTTAGTCAAAGCAATATAACGGTTCCAAGATGCGGCGAGGTTGCGGTGTGAGGTCCTGTGGCATTGAAACTGAGGATCCTGTTGGTGAGGGTTTGCGATGCAATGTCTGGAGTCAGGGATATAGCCGCCAGTTGGGCGATGCATCTGTTATGAAGGACTGCAAGGCTGCTATGTGGAGTCAAGGTTTTCATCAAGGCTGCTGTCTATTAAACATGCCAGGGCATGCACTGAGGATGCATTGTGCAGCAGCAGAACTGACGGCAATGCAGGCTGCTGGATCCACAGAGGCTGGCAAAGCACCTTACACCCAGTTCCAAGGATCCAGGACTAGGGTGGCACCACTTGGCAGGGTCCAGGTGCAAATGCAAGGTTATTGGAAGCCTATTATGCCCCTGAGGCTTCAGGTCCAGAGGCCAGTCAACTTGCCTTTGGAGTCACCCTGGGTTCTGAGTTCAAGAGATGCAGGTCTAGTCCTTATCACCCTGGCAAGAGGGCACCAGGCAGCAGGTCAGTCCAGCATGGTAGCAATTCTGTCAGAAAAGGAATCCAGTGTAGTAGTAGTCCTTGCAACAGGACAGCAGTCCTTCTTCCTGACAGAGTATCCACAGGTCCAGACATGTACTGAAGTGGTGATATCTGAGGTCATTTATACTCCGCTGTTCCTTTGAAGTCGAGAGAAGCTTCTTTAGGCAGGCCTTTAAAGTGCACAGATACCCTGCCTCCCCTGGCCCTTTGTGTGGAGACAAGACACGCCTATTTAGGTGTAAGTGAGACTGGGCCCATCTCCTCTCTCCCATTCTGCCAGTGATGGGCAAATAGCACTAGCACTTTAGTAATGGTTAGCAGCAGTGGTAAAGCGCACATAGCCCTAAGGCCAGCAAAAATGAAGTCAGCAAAAATAGGAGGTCTAAATTTGCAGTGTGTTAGGGGTAACCACGCTGAGGATGCCAGGTCTAATACCTGCTAACTTTTGATTGGAAGCAGATAGAAATATCCTGTTTGGACTCAACTGTAATTTAAAATTCTCTTCAATAGTAAAATCAGACCATAAATCAAAGTTCAGAAAATGCCACTTTTAGCAAGTTGGTGTTTTTGTTTCTGTTGCCCAAAACATTTTGTGGAAGCTGCCAGTATCCTCGGTCATATGGCTATAAACAGCTTAGCTGTTGGGCTTTGTGTATTATTCCCAGACTGTGAGCAAAGGAGAGTTAGGTGTTGGTATGATGGGTCATCCTGCCAGGATGGTTGGGGACGGAGCTGTTACTTGCCCCACCTACATTTCAAAATCTGCCTCCACCACACACAAAGAAACCTGACACTAGTTTTAGTCACCCTAGACTTCTTGAAGTCTTGGCAGGTAAAGAGAAGAACTTTCCAGATTCATTTGTGGAGGTAGCCAAGATGAATACCCCTTCTCAAAGGCTTGCACCAGGTATAAATATTGGACCCTCAGAATAACTCTTCAGTGCACACCAGGACCTGAGGAAGTCTTCAGAAGGAGCACCCCAGAAGACTGCCCTACTGCGTAAGGCCTGATTTGTAGCTCAGAAAACTGTCCTATTGCTACCAGAGTACTGCCCTTCTGCTTGCAGCTTGCCTTGCCCCCAGAGGACTGCTCTTTTCCTTGAGGCATGCCTAGCTTCTTGAGCCCAGGACTACGAGGGTGATTCCAACTGCTAGTTGACTGGCCACCTGTGTGAGCTACAAGGACATAACAAGCTCCAGATACCTTGAACTCTGCACCTAGCCTCTGCTGGAGTGAGTTCTAAACTCCCAAGTGGTGCTCCTCCCCCCCAAGCCCTGGACCATTGTTTGTGGTGATAAAGGTGCTGCTCCTGCCTAGCCCTACAGGTGCTGCTCTAGCCTAGCCCTAAAAGTTGGGACATGGAGAACTTTCCAACAAAAAGTGGCCTAAAAGCCAACAGCAGGCTGAGACCTACCAGCTTGTGATTAGCCTATGGTGCATCGCCATTCGGCCTGACTCCATGGTACCCACTGCTACATTCTTCTCCTCAGCAGCAAGTCCCAGAGGGACAGCTCGGCAAAGGTATCTAGCTTTGCGGAGCCCTCATCAGCTACAGCCTGCAGCTTTGGCTGAAAGAAATTAGTGGCTTCCAAAAAAGTGGCAAAGTCTGAAGGTGGAAATCTTCATTACCAACTCTTTCCAGTGGCTCCCCAAAGTTAAAGCCTCCTTCTCAGACACTGCTGATACCTTCCCCTGCTGAACTTTACCTTCCTACAGTGAATACAGTGGGCAAATTGACTCCTACATTGGGCTCCTGGTCCTAGATCCTGCTTATTGCTCGCAGGGGGGAATAACTTATTTATAACCACGTGCTGCAACTGTTAAAGAGATTTGTCACATAGCGCACTTACTCTGGACAACTACACTGGAACAATGACATTAACATAGCACCTTTCTCCATGGCCAGAGGGGACCCAAGATCCTCAAGCACAATAAGATGGAATCGTGATGCAGATTCTTTGGGGAGTGACAAATGATCTGTAACCACCTTTATCTAGGCCAACCTGTTAGGGCTCTTGATTTCTTAGCTGCAGAGATGCTGCCACCCTACTGCAAAGGGGCATACTCAGCGCTGGAGAGCCTTTAGCATGGGACGGGTCTCAGATAACATGTGCAGGAAAAGTCCCATTCCTATAAATTAAGCCATTTCATTCTTACACCATAATCTCTTCAAAACGTCTGGGATTCATAAAAGACTAAGGGGCATATTTATACTCTGTTTGCGCCGAATGTGCGTCGTTTTTTTCGACGCAAATTCGGCGCAAAACTAACGCCATATTTATACTTTGGCGTTAGACGCGTCTAGCGCCAAAGTATGGGCAAATAGTGTCATTTTTTTGCGTGAACGCCTTCCTTGCGTTAATGAGATGCAAGGAAGGCGTTCCCGTCTAAAAAAATGACGGCGACGCAAATGCGTCGTGTTTATACTCCCGGGCAAAAATCACGCCCGGGAGTGGTCGGGTCAAAAAACCCCGCATTTGCGCCACTTTTTAACGCCTGGGTCAGGGTAGGCGTTAAGGGGCCTGTGGGCTCAAAATGAGCCCACAGGTGCCCTCCCCTGCCCCCAGGGACCCCCCCTGCCACCCTTGCCCACCCCAGGAGGACACCCAAGGATGGAGGGACCCATCCCAGGGACATTCAGGTAAGTTCAGGTAAGTATAATTTATTTATTTTTTATATATTTTTTTTGGCATAGGGGGGCCTGATTTGTGCCCCCCTACATGCCACAATGCCCAATGACCATGCCCAGGGGACAGAAGTCCCCTGGGCATGGCCATTGGGCAAGGGGGCATGACTCCTGTCTTTACTAAGACAGGAGTCATGTAAATGGCGTCTGGGCGTCGTTTAAAATGGCGCAAATCGGGTTAAGACGATTTTTTAGCGTCAACCTGACTTGCGCCATTTTTAAGACGCCCTAACGCCATTTTTCCCTACGCCGGCGCTGCCTGGTGTACGTGGTTTTTTTCCACGCACACCAGGCAGCGCCGGTCTGCTTGCGCCGGCTAACGCCATTCAATAAATACGGCGCCCGCATGGCGCTTCAGAATGGCGTTAGCCGGCGCAAAATTTTTTGACGCTAAACTGCGTTAGCGCAGTTTAGCGTCAAAAAGTATAAATACGGGCCTAAGCCTCTCAGGTGATAAAGATGAGGCACCGTTTTCATGAGATTTGCAGTAAGTAATATTGGGAAAAGATTGATGACTAGTCTCTCAGTGCCCTGTGAGTTCATAATAGCATCACATTTTGTTTTATTTTTTTAAACAGTCCAATGTGGTCAATGCATAATATCCATACACCACTTTATCATTGCTTAAAATCCTCTACTTCACAATGACTCAAATAAAAATATGTCACTCTATTTGATAAATCTCCATTTGTGCGAGCACTACTAATTCTCGTTATATTGCATGATCGCAGGTCATATACCTGATTAAAGTGTGACGATCTTCACTATCTGTTTAACCTCAAGTGGGAGGTATGTACTTCAGACCAATGGATATTGTGTGCCTATTCTGATATAATTTGTTATTCGTCTTAACATGCAGACCTCGCATCTCCTCATAATTGAGCCAATGCATAGCTTCTGTAGTTGTCCTGCTGCAACCTGCAGGTCCAGAGAGTTTCTATGGGTTACACCTCTAATTTCAATCTCAAAAAGTGCTGGAAAGAATGCTAAAAGAACACCACAATGAAATACTACTGGGAAACTCTTATTGGTATTTTCTAGACGAGACACAAATCACATGAAGCAGCATACTATTTTACGTTTAATTAAGATGCATGACGAAACACCTTATAGTGGTAACATACAAGCTGACAGAACTTTGAGGTGGTCACTGACTTGTCGCGGGTTATCTGGCACTGCATCATTACATAACTCACTAACAAAGCTAAAGTTAACCATACTTTCATGATCCAAGCCAGCAACAGGAACTTGATTGTTTCTGAAGGGGCCTTACAAAGATTTGTCAAGGAAGTCTCCTTACATGCTGTGTTCAGAGCCTGGAAAGGCGTACTTACCAAAGAAAATCAATAGTCTATTAAACTCAGACTTAAACAACCAAGGGTGCAATAGAAATCATCAGAGGAGTCAATCTCAATGAGAAAAGACAATATTTAAATATAGGTACCATACAGAAGTTTCCAGTACCAGTCACATCACAAAATTCCCGCAAGGAATACGAACAGGTGCCTACCTGCACTCATGAAACTGGAGAAAAACCTTTACTAGTAATATAAAAATGTTAATATATTTTGCCTGAGCAAGTTACTTCATTATTTCGCGCCTCAATAGCCAAACTGGAAAATGCCTCAGCATCAGAGACAGTTACTTCCGGTGGGCAAAAGTTATCTTACCCAGAAAACATGACAGATGCAGGTTTCACTAGTATGCGCAAATGTGTTTAAATAATTTTTTCACAACCCATCCCTCTTGCGCTATATATTTGTGAGAAAGCGTCCCAATCTAGATAATTTGTTCACTCTGGGACTCGTTTTAGGCAGATGAATAGCTTTTGACCCTGATTGAACACACCTTAGAGCGAGATGACTAATCAACATGTCAATCAATCAGTCAATAACCTCATCAATATTCACAATAGAAATTCAATCAATTAATCAATTACATTAATAAGACTCGAGCACCACCATGACCTTTCAGTCATGAAAAACCACGCCAGATTTTAGCAAGTTTATGATGTTTATTCCCTATTGATTGCACTCTACTAGAAAGTTTATTAGTCTCAATACCATGAAACATATCAGTACTGTAAGAATATGGCAACTTGCATAAGATTTAATCAAAGCAAAGATCATAAACATTAGAACATAGCACGACGTCAACATGGGTTAACCTTTAGCAGAGTATCATTAGCGCATTGTTCAACAGAGCGTAGATTCAGTAATTTGTCTATTTGCGTCTGTTTAGTGAACCCCTTAACTAACCTCGAATTAGCATTGGCATGTTGGGCTTCAGGCAAAACAATTTTTGCAACACAAATTAAAAAAAACATTTATCTATGGTCTCTGTCAAAAGAAGCAGTTGGTACCTAGAAAGGAAAGGCAAATAGACAATTACAATTTCATCATCATATAGTTACCCTCCGTAATGGGTCAGCATACAGAGTCAGTCTTCGTCCTCAGGACAGCAGTTGATTCGCCATCAGCCAGGAAACACAGCAAAGTTCAGCAAGACCGAGCAAAAGGGAATACTTCCCTCATAAGGAGGAAAAGTATAGAATCGGGCAAGGCAAGGTAAGGATGGTTTGAGGAATCAAACAGCAAAGTCTTCGGGCAGAGTAACAAGGTGGCTGGGCTATAGTAAAAAGGCACGCAATGGCTTGTAATGGCATATAACGCCGTATAATGGTTCGGAATGGCTGATTTCTCCTTGTGTCCAAGAATTTTATATCAATCTTGTGGTACAGTCACCTAATTTCCAATTGGGCAAGTTTCGGCGCACCATCATCTCTATCCAATGGTTTACGACTAGCCTCATTAAGATTGTCACCCCATAACAGTTCTCACGTAGTTTATTGGCTCTTGTGATTGACGTCTTCAACGGGTAGAATGTCAGGTAGAAACGTATAGTTTCTCAGGGTCAGTCAGTAGTTCCATTGTCTATACCAGTTCAGGCGACCTTGTACCTATTGCAAGTTTACACTGTTGCATTCGGCAAGAATGTCTCCTTGAGCAAGTCGAGTCTTCATGAGAATGAATCTATTACACTCATCTTCTAGCTTCTGGAAAAGTACAACTACATGTCCTTCAGCAAGTCAGCACACTGCACGCTAGAAAAACACATTTAAAATGAAACCGGGCAGCTGGGCCCCGACTCATGCTAACTAAGGCCTGGTGAATTAATTAACAAAACCTTAACATATAACTCTTAATACTAGTACAAATCATACATTAGTACATTAATATTTCATTATTAGTCAATTTCATTAACTATCGTATACAATGGTGGCCACTCCCCGTGGGCACATTTCGGACTCACGTTTAGTAAAACACATTAATACATTTTCTATGAGGCATTATTATGCATTAGTTCATAAACAGTTAATGTTAATTTTGATTATAAAAACTACACTCCAACAAGCCCTCCTCTGATGACACTTGTCATCACACAAATCCACTCTTTACCTTTCTTTTCACTTCCTTAATTCCTTCAATTCAATTTCCTACCCCATTTTCAAATTTTCATATTTTGCTTTGAATATTTTCTCCATTTTCTTTTCTTCCCTCCTCATATTGCGTTTTGCCAATTTTTCTTTAATTCTTTTACTAATTTTACATGATAACCATAGTCCGAATAAACAAGCTAAAACAATCAATATTCCCTGTATTATTTTTGCAAGTATCCCATGCCAAATACTACCAAACCAACTTCCCACTTTAGCAAGTCCCTTTCCAACCTTTTACCAAACTCCAGGTTCCTTCAGCTCCTTCATATCTGTACTATCTCTCGTTAGGTTAGTAAGCATACTTCTAATCTTATTACTGTCATCCGGAATATACGCACAACAGTGGCGCTCATTAAGCATCCTACAGACTCCGCCACTTTTCGCTAAAAAATGTCTAAAGCAAGCCGGTTTTGAGGAGTCATAGCCCTCTCCGCAGCAAGGTCAGTATCCATCAGGAGTATAGCCCCTGTGAAGTTTGTCAGCATGTTATCCACAATAGTAGACAACTTTCGAATCTTTATGGAGTTTAAGATAACTCCCACTGAAGGAATTATTGCTCCAAATATATCACCCACGACAGCAGCAGCTGCCTCTCTTTTCTGTCTGGTACGATGTAATTCAGACACTTTAGGAAACTTCCTTAAGTCATCAAATTGGTAAATCTTTGGGAAAACTATTCCCAAATAACATGTCCCATACCATCCCTTTGGAAGACGGTAATAAACATTAAGTCCACATATGTAATAGATCCCGGGGATCGCTGGATCTTGTCCATTTAACATTAACGTCCACTTACTTTGAAACAAAAACACATCTGCACTCACTCGTTCCCACACATAAAGGTGGTCATTCTGACCTCGGCGGTAAAAGGCGCCTACCGCCGATCAGAAATCCTCCATAATCCCGCCGCGGTCGCGGAAACCCGCCACGGTCATTCTGACCCGCAGAAGGCAAACCTCCGAATATCCGACCGCCACAACAGACCGCCAGACCAGCGGTCGGCGGAAAGGTGGAGGTGACCAAACCTCCACCGCCACGCCAACAGAAATACGCCCATGCCATTACGACCCACGAATCCACGCGGCGGTCATTCAAACGCGGTATTCCATTGGCGGGACACACCGGCGCGGTCAGAATACACACAAACGAACAAAACTCACCCACATTGGACGATTTGAATCCCACACACCTGATACACATACACACACCACTCCCACACACACAATACAATATAAAACACCCACCCACATCACCCACAAACCCCTACGCTTAAAAAATCGTAAAGAAGACAAGAGCGAGACACCAGCATCCAAAACATAACAGCCACAGCCACTCAACACCATCACCCACACACTATCCACACACAAAACAACACACACCACCACACTCAACTCACTTAAATACACATACTCCACCCCACACATCATACACACCACCCCATGGCACCCCAAAGACAACCCCGCTTCACAGACGAAGAACTCAGGGTTATGGTGGAGGAAATCGTTCGTGTAGAGCCCCAGCTGTTCGGCACACAGATACAATACACCAGCATTGCCCGGAGGACGGAGCTATGGCAGAGGATTGTCGACAGGGTGAACGCAGTGGGACAGCACCCCAGAAATCGGGAAGACATCAGGAAGCGATGGAACGACCTACGGGGGAAGGTGCGTTCCATGGTATCCAGGCACAACATCGCCGTGCAGAAGACTGGCGGAGGACCCCCACCTCAACCCCCACAATTCACATCATGGGAGGAGGAAGTCTTGAACATCCTGCATCCTGACGGCCTCGCAGGAGTCGGCGGAGGAATGGATACTGGTAAGTTGAAGCTTCAATACTGCTTCCCCCCCACCTGCATGCCAAATCAGACCCCAACCCTCACCCCCATCCTCGAACCCCACCCTCACCCCCACCCCCATCCTCACCCCCACCCTCACCCCCACCACCATCCTCACCCCCACCACCATCCTCACCCCCACCCCCAGCACACCTATTCCCCGCCAATGTCTCACCATCACAACCCACACATCCCAAAACCTAGCCTGCATGCGTCCACTAAGCATGGACACCCATCACCAAAGCATGCCCAATGCATATACACATCCCCCCCACAAGCCACCCTCACAAAAGCACCCACACACGAATGCCAGCACTTGGGGACACGGGAACCCACAGATACACCCATATGCCACACATTGAAACTATAACCATACCTCTATACCCCTGCAGGACCCGACCGTCAACACACCGCGGCAGAGGGGCCAGAATTATCCACACCCCCCACCCAAGAGGCCGTCAGCGATGACAGCAGCTCTGTCGATCTGGACACCGATGACCAGCCCGGACCATCGGGGACCTCTGGACAGTCGGTTCCCCTCACACAGGCACAGGCCACTATAGACCCTAACCCCTCTGGGAACACCAGCACAGCTCCCACCCAGCGGGCCCATGCCTCTGTCTCCAGGGCGCGTCAATCTGCGGTGTGTCTACCACTACAGGGCACCCAGGATAACCCACCACCCCAACAACAACAGGGACCTGGGGGCAGTGGTAGTGGGCACACCGGCCAGGGGGCAGAGGCCCAGGGAAACAGGGCAACTCGGCGGGCAGCTGTGCGACAGGGGGGGGAGGAGAGGCCCAGGGAACCCACTCTCCACGAGGTCCTCACCACCATCATGGGAGCATACAACCGCTCCCAGGAGACGATGGCGACGGTACTGGCCCGGTTCCAGGAGATCCAGGTGCTGCAGGAGGAACACTATCGGGGGTACAGGGAGGACATCAGAGCCATCAACACCACCCTGGTTACCATGGTAGGGCTGCTGCAGGACCTCGTAAACAGCAGGGCGGACACTGAACAACACCCAAGGGCCCCTGCCACTAGCCTGGACCAAGAACAGCCATCCACCTCCGCCGGCGCTAGTGGACAGGAGGCCCCCGCACAGCAGCAGCCCACCAGACCCCCACCTCCTGCAGGAGAAGAACCACCCCGCAAGAGGGCCCTGAGATCTCGCAAGACAGAGTAGGATGTCAAGCCCCCCGCCAGCAATGGATACCACCTGATGTCATCCCACTGTCCCACATTGTCACCCTGTCCATCCTCGAACTGCCCATGCTCCATCTCTCCACAGGCCTCTGGACAATGCACCTGTGTGACTGTTACTCTGGACTCTGCCATGGACATTCCTTCACCATAGCCCCCACCCACTTGAAACCACCCATCCCATTTTGAGCACTTCAATAAACACCTATTTTGCACCAAAATATCAGGAGTCTGGCTGTGATTTCAATAGATTGTAATTGACATGACAGTGCAAATATGTCCTTGTACATGGTGAAGTCAACAAACAGCTGCCACAAAGCTGTAGTCCATGGGGAAACGAAGCACAGGACTCGTAGTGGGGACCCCAGATCTGAAATAGGGAGGGAAAAGCCAAAACTCAGTCATCATACACTGGGGCAAATAGACAGGCAGCAGAGATGCGGCAGAGTAGTTAACATTTACTAAATTATCTTTGAAATGTTACCTGTGTCCTATTGGAAGTACTGTTCAATGATTCTGTCCCTGTTGTCTGTTTCAGCCCCGTCGTCTTCCTCCTCGTCACTCTCCTCAGGTTCCACCGCTGCCACAACACCACCGTCTCGACCATCCTCCTGCAGGAAAGGCACCTGGCGGCGCAAAGCCAGGTTGTGAAGCATGCAGCAGGCCACGATGATATGACACACCTTCTTAGGTGAGTACATTAGGGATCCACCTGTCATATGCAGGCAGCGAAACCTGGCCTTTAGGAGGCCAAAGGTGCGTTCGATCACCCTCCTAGTACGCCCATGGGCCTCATTGTACCGTTCCTCTGCCCTGGTCCGGGGATTCCTTACTGGGGTCAGTAGCCACGACAGGTTGGGGTACCCAGAGTCCCCCACTAGCCATACACGGTGTCTCTGTAGCTGTTCCATCACGTAAGGGATGCTGCTATTCCTGAGGATGTAGGCGTCATGCACTGACCCTGGGAATTTGGCATTTACATGCGAGATGTACTGGTCAGCCAAACACACCACCTGGATGTTCATTGAATGGTAACTTTTTCTGTTCCTGTACACCTGCTCCCTGTCTCTTGGGGGAACCAAAGCCACATGGGTCCCATCAATGGCACCAATTACGTTGGGAATATGTCCAAGGGCGTAGAAATCACCCTTCACTGTAGCCAATTCGCCCACCTCAGGGAAAATGATGTAGTTCCTCACGGATTTCATCAGGGCAGACAACACTCTGGATAACACCTTTGAAAACATGGGCTGAGACATCCCGGAAGCAATTCCCACGGTTGTCTGAAATGACCCACTTGCCAAGAAATGTAGTACTGACATGACCTGCACCAGAGGGGGAATCCCTGTGGGTTGGCGGATGGGGGACATCAGGTCGGGCTCCAGCTGGGCACACAGTTCATGGATAGTGGCACGGTTAAGACGGTAGGTCAGGATAATGTGGCGTTCTTCCATTGTCGACAGGTCCACCAGCGGTCGGTACACGGGAGGATTCATCCGTCTCCTCGCCCAACCCAGCGGACGGTGCCTAGGAAGGACAACATGGAGCACACAGTCAGGCAACCCACAGGTACGTACTCACAGCTAGCACAGTATACGATTCTCTATGCAGTGAATGGCTTGTCTGAGTGGCTATGCAAGGCCTAGGCCTGTGTGACGCAGTTGAAATTGAGCCATGTGGGCCCTGGAAATGGCGGCTGCCTGATCTGTGAAGTGTGACAATGGGATGTGAGGTCAATGCGCTGGCGTGGCACACCGCGGCGGGCGGCGGGCGAAGACCGCGGCGCGAAGCCGCATTGGTTAACATTGAAGCCTATGGGTTTCAGGAGCCAATGGCGAAGGGCGCCGGCGGTGGCGGGACGCACCGCCGCGGTACGCACCGCCGCGGACGTGACCGCCATTTTCTATCTACTTATCCACTTGCGACTTGAACTTTCACAGGAGAGGACCTATACTGCAAGTGTTGCTGTGACCTCGGTCTAGAAGGGACAATGGCTGCTGCGACTGGGGAAAGGGCCCCTGCCTTCACTGGAGAGGAGTTGGAGAAACTTGTGGATGGGGTCCTCCCCCAGTATGCGCTACTCTACGGTCCTCCAGACCAACAAGTGAGTTTAATTCAATCTGGATTTGGGGCCACTGGCTGGCTTGGGGGCCTGGCGGGGATGGGGGGCATGTTGGGCCTGGCGGGGGGCCTGGCGGGGATGGGGGGCATGTTGGGCATGGCGGGGGGCCTGGCGGGGATGGGGGGCATGTTGGGCATGGCGGGGGGCCTGGCGGGGGGCCTGGCGGGGATGGGGGGCATGTTGGGCATGGCGGGGGGCCTGGCCAGGCCCCCCGCCTGGCGGAGATGGGGGGCGTTGGGCCACTGGAAAGGAAAATGCTGAGTAACTTGAACGTGGTATTTCTCCCTCCCTGTACGTGTCACATAGGTCCGCGCCCATGAGAAGATCGGGATTTGGCGTGCCATCGCCAAGGAAGTCCGGGCCCTGGGGGTCCACCATCGACGGGGCACCCACTGCCACAAGAGGTGGGAGGACATCCGCCGCAGGACCAAGAAGACCGCCGAGTCTCTGCTGGGGATGGCCTCCCAACGTAGGCGGGGTGCCTGCCGTCAACTGAGCCCCCTGATGTTCCGGATCCTGGCGGTGGCCTACCCTGAATTGGATGGGCGCGTGAGGGCAGCACAGCAGACACAAGGGGGTGAGTACAAGCATTATCTACTCTGTTGTCGCGCAGTGGAGGTGTCTGGGTGGGGGAGGATGGCTGGGGGTCCCCCTAGGCCAGGGCGATATCTGTAGGCTGGGCACCCCCGTAAGCCCCTGTGTCCCCAGCCACCACCCTCAGTAGTTTGTCAGTACAGCCATCCCTGGGCCGTGTCATCCATGGGTGCAGTTGTCAACTCTAGGCGTGTAGGGCATGTTCCACGGAATGCGTAGCGGACCCCAAGTGCGCAACTTAGTGCAGGGGGCATCTGTGTCTGTCATGTCCGCTAACTGTACCGGAGATCCATGTAATCAATATCCCTTTATTTCTCTCTCCCCCCCCCTTTTTGTTTGTCTTTCTGTGCTTGTGTGCATCAGCATCATCAGGCGGAGGAGAAGTGGCATCGGGGCAGGAGGGAGCTGCATCTCACATGGCCCAGGAGGGCCATGCCACAGAGTCAGACTGGACCAGTGAGACGGAGGGCGAGGGGAGCTCCACGACGGGGACGACTGGACCCTGCAGCGACACGGACACGTCCTCGGAAGGGGGCTCCCTTGCGGGGGTGGCACCATCCGTGCCCCCCGCCATTACAGGTACAGCCGCCACCCAGCGCACCATCTCCGCCCTGCCAGCAGCCCCTCAGCGTTCGCCCCGTGCCCGCTCTGCCAGGAAGCCGGGCATCTCCTTCGCCCCAGGCAACTCAGGCCCTGCCCCTGTTACCCCCGCTGCCCTCAGTGAGGAGGTCATTGACCTCCTCCGAACGCTCATTGTTGGGCAGACTACCCTTTTGAATGCCATCCAGGGGGTGGAGAGGGAGGTTCATCGCAGCAATGCGTACCTGGAGGGCATTCATTCGGGTCAGGCTGCCCATCAGCGATCGTTCCAGGCTCTGGCCTCAGCACTGACGGCAGCCATTGTCCCTGTCTCCTGCCTGCCTCTACTAACTCCCTCCTCCCAGTCTCCTGTTCCTCTGCCTGTCCCACCCACACCATCAGACCAGCCTGCACACACCTCAACACCCAAGAGAGGCTCATCCAAACATAAGCACCACAGATCACGCAGACATTCACACACGCAACATTCCGATGCAGACATGCCAACAGTCACTACCACCTCTGTGACCCCCACCTCCTCGTCTCCCTCCTCCCTCCCTGTGACGTCTACACTCACACCTCCATTCACCTCACCATCAGCCAGTGTTTCCATCACCAGCACACCCTCCACTCCAGTCCGCACACGTGCAGTCACCACCCCCACTGCCATTTACACGTCCCCTGTGTCCTCTCCCACTGTGTCTGTCACCCCCTCTTCCACACCACACAAACGCAGCCACCCACCCACCCAACAGCCATCCACCTCACGACAGCCTATCCCTCCTGCACCTGCACCCAAAGACAGCAAACGTGACTCACCTACAACCACATCCTCTCCCTCCACTCCCATTCCCACTGTACCTACCACTCTCCATTGTCCCAAGAAGCTCTTCCTCGCCACTACTAACTTCTTTCCTGACCCTGAGCCCCCCCCTCCTTCTCGTCGGGGTAAGAAGAGCACCTCAGCCACCACCAGCCCTGCAGCCCCCTTGACAAGGGTGCAGGGGTATTGGAGCCCGCCAGCCCGCATGTCTGGATCTTCGCCCAGCAGCAAGGGGACAGCCAGCCCACCCCCTGGGAAGAGGAGCAGAAGGCGGAAGGGGCGCCGCAGGAGCCCGCCTTCTACATCCCCCCCGGACACCACCCAGAGACAGTCACCAGCCACAGCTCCAAAGGGAGGAAAGGGCCACAGGCCGACGACTAAGGAGGGCAAGGGCAGCAAGTTGGAGAGGTCAGGCAGCAGGCCTGCTGCCCAGGAGGAGCCCACAACCCCCATAGCCGCTGCCCCGGGAGGAACCGGCACAGCTGCCCCGGGAGAGCCCACCAGCCCCATAGCCGCTGCCCAGGGAGGACCCAGCCCAGCTGGCCAGGAGGGCCCCACCACCCACAGCCCAGGTGGGCAGTGAAGGAGCACCATCCCCGCTGCCCAGGAGGGCACCACCAGGCATTTAGCAGTTGGCCATAGACCGTCCGCCGTCTCAAGAACCGCTGAACTGGGCCCTTCAAGGCAAGAACCGCTGAACTGGGCCCCACCGTCTCAAGAACCGCTGAACTGGGCCCCGCCGTCTCAAGAACCGCTGAACTGGGCCCTTCAAGGCAAGAACCGCTGAACTGGGCCCCGCCGTCTCAAGAACCGCTGAACTGGGCCCTTCAAGGCAAGAACCGCTGAACTGGGCCCCGCCGTCTCAAGAACCGCTGAACTGGGCCCCGCCGTCTCAAGAACCGCTGAATTGGGCCCTTCAAGGCAAGAACCGCTGAACTGGGCCCCGCCGTCTAAAGAACCGCTGAACTGGGCCCCGCCGTCTCAAGAACCGCTGAACTGGGCCCCGCCGTCTCAAGAACCGCTGAACTGGGCCCTTCAAGGCAAGAACCGCTGAACTGGGCCCTTCAAGGCAAGAACCGCTGAACTGGGCCCCGCCGTCTCAAGAACCGCTGAACTGGGCCCTTCAGGGCAAGAACCGCTGGCCCTTTGGCAGACGTGGCAGGGCAGGATCTATCTCGGGCAGGGCTGCAGGATGTCCTCTGGCCAACTTGCCTCCTCCAGTGGCAGTGGGGTCTGTTATGGACTGTATGGACTGTGGCTTTGCTCTCCCCAGGATGGCCCAGTGGGCAGGCCACCCACTGTATGGACTGTTTGGACTGTGGCTTTGCTCTCCCCAGGATGGCCCAGTGGGCAGGCCACCCACTGTATGGACTGTATGGACTGTGGCTTTGCTCTCCCCAGGATGGCCCAGTGGGCAGGCCACCCACTGTATGGACTGTATGGACTGTGGCTTTGCTCTCCCCAGGATGGCCCAGTGGGCAGGCCACCCACTGTATGGACTGTTTGGACTGTGGCTTTGCTCTCCCCAGGATGGCCCAGTGGGCAGGCCACCCACTGTATGGACTGTATGGACTGTGGCTTTGCTCTCCCCAGGATGGCCCAGTGGGCAGGCCACCCACTGTATGGACTGTTTGGACTGTGGCTTTGCTCTCCCCAGGATGGCCCAGTGGGCAGGCCACCCACTGTATGGACTGTATGGACTGTGGCTTTGCTCTCCCCAGGATGGCCCAGTGGGCAGGCCACCCACTGTATGGACTGTATGGACTGTGGCTTTGCTCTCCCCAGGATGGCCCAGTGGGCAGGCCACCCACTGTATGGACTGTATGGACTGTGGCTTTGCTCTCCCCAGGATGGCCCAGTGGGCAGGCCACCCACTGTATGGACTGTATGGACTGTGGCTTTGCTCTCCCCAGGATGGCCCAGTGGGCAGGCCACCCACTGTATGGACTGTATGGACTGTGGCTTTGCTCTCCCCAGGATGGCCCAGTGGGCAGGCCACCCACTGTATGGACTGTTTGGACTGTGGCTTTGCTCTCCCCAGGATGGCCCAGTGGGCAGGCCACCCACTGTATGGACTGTATGGACTGTGGCTTTGCTCTCCCCAGGATGGCCCAGTGGGCAGGCCACCCACTGTATGGACTGTTTGGACTGTGGCTTTGCTCTCCCCAGGATGGCCCAGTGGTCATGGAGTCCCCTCGTGGATCTGGCGTCGTGTACTCAAGTGGCTGAGGTGCCCCCCCTTCCCTTCCCCCTGAGGTGCCTGTCCTATTTTCTTTCTGATGCCCCTGCAGTGTTCTCTCCGTGGAGTTCTTGTCGTGGGACTGGGCCTTGCCCCTTTGCACAGGACCCCTGTGATCCACGGACAGTGGTTGGACTACATTTAGTAGCTGTATATATTTTGTACATAGTTTATTTATTTTTTGGGATTAATGGCGTACATATTTAAATATATCTGCCCGTTTATGATCTCTTCTTTTGGTCTTTGCATTATTTCGGAGGGGGGTGGTTTGTGGGTTGTGACAGTGATCTGTGGGAATGCATTGATGTGTGTGTTGTAGTGGGTGTGGGTGGGTGGGTGTGTGCCGGTAATCTTTTCCCTCCCCTGTGTCGTAGGTGCAGTACTCACCGATGTCTTCCGCGCCGCCGGGCGTGCTCCTGGTATATGAGGAGGAATAGGAGTGCGGGGATGACCTGTAACTCTGGCTCCATACTGCCGGAATCTCGCGTGGAGTGCGTAGAGGTGAGCGTTTTCCCGTTCGTAGTCTGTTTCCGCCGTGTTCTTATCGGCGGTGCTCCCGCCCCGGAAAAGGTGGCAGATTGGTGGGTCGTAATAGGGTGGGCGGTACTTTGTCTGCCGCCGGGCTGTTGGCGGGAACCGCCGCGCTGTTTGTTTGTACCGCTGTGGCGGTCGGAGTGTTAAGTTGGCGGGCTGTGTTGGCGGTTCCCGCCAGGGTCAGAATTGCATATTTTAGACCGCCGGCCTGTTGGCGGCTTGGCCGCCGCTTTATCACCGACCGCCAGGGTCAGAATGAGGGCCAAAGTGTCATGGTCAGATTTTGGCCTATATATGCAAAGCTTTCCTACGTGTAATGCATCTATAGCTAATTTGACTTGTCTTGCTTGTGTCTTTATTGCACTATAAGCATAATCATTTGCAAACGTTAGTTTCTCTAATCCCTTTTCTAGCTTTTCCTTTAACGCTTTTCTTCTATCATCAGTGTGATCTAAAAAGCTCTTCTCTACAGGCGTTAGTAAGCAGGTTACATTATTGCCTTGCGCATAAGCTGTGCCAAATGTCAGTGTGGGCTCAAAGAAACCCCTAATTATTTTTATACTATGATCTCTAGCTATTTTACTCAAATATTCATTCATAGGCACAAAAGAAAACACTACATCTAGATTAGAATAGAAGTATTGAATATGTTCTTGATCATAAAGCCTTGTTAATAACAAACTACAACTTATCCCGTAGGTCAATGGCAAACTATGGTAAGTAACCCCTTCTTGTACTGACAAAGGAATTTTCGTGCACACATAACAATTCTTCGCATCCATCGTTTCAACATACTCATTCAACAAGCGATAGAAAACATTAGTAGATAGTTCCCCTTTTGTGTTAATTCCCTCATGTAAATATTTCATATCCTGCTCCAATTTCTCCCATGGTGTTAGCGTAGCAGTCTCAGGAATTGAAGCATTGTTAGTCCCACTCTTATCCACCAATGGTATTCCCACAATCACAGCTATTATTACTATCGCACTCACAACACCCAAAATAATACTCAGCCATCTACAAATCCTACTCCTATTATTGTCATCTCTAGGGTTAATCATGATCTGTATAGAATCAGAAAGCAGAACAATATAGAGGCAAACAATCAACCGAAGAAAGTCTAAAAGCTCTTTTTTTTTTCTCGAGCAAAGTCTTTCTTTAGCACGTATTTACAGCATTTCACTCACTCCCAGGATCCTTGTCAGATCAGGTTAGCAGCTTGTCAAAATCGGGTTTTCAAAAGTCAATTCAGGTTAACAGTGTCACATCCGGTAATTTATCAGTCTCTTTTTCTCAGGTTTCCCTTTTTCAAATCTCAGCTTAACACAGTCTCTTATTTGTGGGCAACTTCAAGTACCGTAATATTGATCTGGAATCTCTCGATCAAAACAGAATGCCAAAAATTCTTGTTGCCACTCAGCTGATGTTGCATACGCCCATTCTGGACCTGCGTACCTTCTGTTTGCAATTCTCTTTCTTTTCAGTTTGCGATCACCCTGCAATTCTCCTTCACTCAGATCTTCCCTTCTTGGGGTATCAACTTCTTCCTCTATTGTTTCGTCTATTACCACTTTTCCCTTTGTTGCTTGTGGCTCTGGCCATTTATCTCCTTTCAGTGACCTTTTGCTCTTTGGCTTTTCAGGTTGAGGTTCAATGCCCTCCTCTTGTGATATGGTGATTTCTCTTGATGGCTCTGCAAGCGGCTCAGGAGGAGTCTGAACTCTTTGACTTTCCTCTGTTTCACCTCCTTCGCCTTCTGGGTCTGTCAGGGGTTCAACTTCAAACCGGTATCCGTCTGCTTCTGGGAGAACCTCTCTTCATGTCGGTTTCCCTGGTGCTTCAGTTGAGATAGGCTCACCGTCACCCCCTCTGGATTTGATTTGCAGTTTGAGTGACCAGGACGTCCTCAACAGGCTCTCCTTCAGTCTCAGTTCCCCTTTGATTACTCTCCGGCCCTGAGACTTCCTTTTCTGTAGCTGTTATTCTCGACAACTCAAGTTCCTCATCAGTTGGACATGTCACCTTCTTTGAGTGACTGGCATGAATCCAGTTTAGAACTCCCGCACATTTCACAGCAGTAGTAGTTGTCAGTATGACTTGATACGGCCCCTTCCAACGTGGCTCCAAACACGACTTCCTCACGTGTTTCTTGACAACAACCCAGTCACCAGCTTTCAGAGTGTGACCTGGATCATTTATCGGTGGCAGTGTGGTTGCTTCCACCTGGTGAGAGAAAGAGCGGACCACGCCAGCCAGACCCTTGCAGTAGTCCAACACCATATCATCTGTGATATTCACAAGAGAATTTGCAGGCACTGCGGGTAATCTCATAGCTCAGCCCATGAGAATTTCATGTGGAGACAGTCCTGTTTTCTTGTTGGGCGTATTTCTCATTGACATTAGCACTAGAGGCAATGCATCTGGCCATTTCAAATTCGTAGCTGTACACATTTTTTCCATTCTCGACTTAAAGGTGCCATTCATCTGTTCCACTAGTCCTGATGCTTCAGGGCGGTAACTGCAATGCAACTTCTGTTCAATGTTCAGTGCGGCACACAAGAGCTTAACCACCTCGTTGTTGAAGTGACTTCCCCTATCTGATTCTAAAGAGATTGGAAACCTGAAACGTGGTATCAATTCCCTAAGCAGCAACTTCGCTACTGTGAGACTGTCATTCCTACGTGTAGGGTAAGCTTCAATCCAGTGACTGAAAATGCACACAATCACCAACACATACCTCAAGCCTCCACACACAGGCATCTCAATAAAATCCATCTGCATCCTGCTAAATGGACCTCCTGCTCTCCCAATGTGGCTTCAATTCACCACGGTCCCTTTCCCCGCATTCATCTGCTGACAGATGATGCACCTGTGACAGATTACTTCTGCGGCTTGCCTGAACTTCGGGTTAAACCAGTCTGTTTTGAACAACCTGATCATGGCATCTCTCCCAATATGTGCTTGACCATGGTAAAACCTCGAAAACTGTGACAAGAGACTGTTTGGCAAAACCATTTTCCCCTCATCTGAAACCCACAAATCATCAGGTCTTTGTACACATTGCAACCTTTTCCGGGGCGGGAGCCCCGCCGATAAAAACACGGCGGAAACAGACATTTCAAAAGGAAAACGCTTAGCTCTACACACTCCACGAGGAATCGGAACAGCATGGAACCCGAACTCCACATCCTCCCAGCCATTGCCTTCCTGCTCTTCTTCCAGGATCACGATCCTCGCCGCAGACGACAACGGTGAGTACTGCACCTACGACACAGGGGAGGGGGGAGGAGGAAAGGTTACGGGCACACACATACGCGACACACCCACCCCCACCCTCACCCCGACCGAAATACCTACACACCTACCTATGCATAAAAAAAGTCAGAGTGACACCCCCAAACCCCCCCCCCCAAAAAGCTAAGACAAAAGGCAATGAATGTAAAAGTAGAACTATATTATTGCAACAATAAAGTATAGCGATCTTAGCAATATATGAATAATAAATACACATCTAGAACTATATACATACAAGTAGCAAAAGTCCGGCCCAGTCTTTCAAAGTCCAAATGTTCGTGGGCCAATGTGCAGCAACACATGGGCAAAGCCCACACACGAGAACGAGTCCATTGGAGAGAACACTACTGGGGCATCACAAAAAGATAAAACAGGCACCTCAGGGGGAAGGGAAGGGGGGGCACCTCAGCCACATGAGTCCACGACGCCAGATCCACGAAGGGCCTCCATGCCCACTGTGCCATCCTGGGGAGTGCAAAGCCACAGTCCAAGTCTCTACAGTGGGTGGATTGCCCACTGTGCCATCCTGGGGAGTGCAAAGCCACAGTCTCTCAAGTCTCTACAGTGGGTGGATTGCCCACTGTGCCATCCTGGGGAGTGCAAAGCCACAGTCTCTCAAGTCTCTACAGTGGGTGGATTGCCCACTGTGCCATCCTGGGGAGTGCAAAGCCACAGTCCATCAGGTGGATTACAGAGACCACTGGTCATGGAGGAGGCATGGTGGGCAGAGTGCGTTGTGAAGGCCTGCCCGACACAGAACCGGGACTGCCAATGGGCCAGCGGTGCTTGACAGGAAGGGCCCAGCGGAGCAGTGCTTGACAGGAAGGGCCCAGCGGAGCGGTGCTTGACAGGAAGGGCCCCGCGGAGCGGTGCTTGACAGGAAGGGCCCAGTTCAGCGGTGCTTGCATGGCGGGGCCCTGTTCAGCGGTGCTTGAGACGGCGGGGCCCAGCGGAGCGGTGCTTGACAGGAAGGGCCCAGCGGAGCGGTGCTTGACAGGAAGGGCCCAGCGGAGCGGTGCTTGACAGGAAGGGCCCAGCAGAGCGGTGTTTGACAGGAAGGGCCCAGCGGAGCGGTGCTTGACAGGAAGGGCCCAGTTCAGCGGTGCTTGCACGGCGGGGCCCTGTTCAGCGGTGCTTGAGATGGCGGGGCCCAGCGGAGCGGTGCTTGACAGGAAGGGCCCAGCGGAGCGGTGCTTGACAGGAAGGGCCCAGTTCAGCTGTGCTTGAGACGGCGGGGCCCTGTTCAGCGGTGCTTGAGACGGCGGGGCCCAGTTCAGCGGTGCTTGACAGGAAGGGCCCAGCGGAGCGGTGCTTGACAGGAAGGGCCCAGTTCAGCGGTGCTTGACAGGAAGAGCCCAGTTCAGCGGTGCTTGAGACGGCGGGGCCCTGTTCAGCGGTGCTTGAGACGGCAAGCCCTGTTCAGCGGTGCTTGAGACGGCGGGGCCCTGTTCAGCGGTGCTTGAGATGGCAGGGCCCTGTTCAGCGGTGCTTGAGACGGCGCTGCCCTGTTCAGCGGTGCTTGAGACGGCGGGGCCCTGTTCAGCGGTGCTTGAGACGGCGGGGCCCTGTTCAGCGGTGCTTGAGACGGCGGGGCCCTGTTCAGCGGTGCTTCTCACGGCGGGGCCCTGTTCAGCGGTGCTTCTCACGGCGGTGCCCTGTTCAGCAGTGCCTGTCTTGTGTTTCCAGTGAACCACACCTGGCCAATACTTGCCGCTCAGTCTGCATCGGACCTCTCCGTTGCGGGGCCCTCCTGTGATGGAGCCCTCGGGCCCTGTGTCTCCTCCGATACCCCCGGAATGGGGCTGGTGGGGCCCTCCTGGCCAGGTCGGCTGCTCCCTGCCTTTTGCTCCTTGCTGCCCTTGCCCTCCTTGGCAGACTGTCCGTGGCCCTTGGCTCCCTTACCCGATGTGGCCGGTGACGGTGTAAGGCTACCCTCCTTGGGGGCAGGCGTATCAGACCTGTCGCGCCTGCCCTTGAGTTTTTTGCTCCTCTTCCCAGGGGGGGGTGGCTGTGCCTTTGCTGCTGGACAGTGTCCCAGACCATGGAAAGGACGGACTCCGAAAACCAGGCACGACGTTCTTGGGAGTTGCTGGGCTGGTGGTGGCTGAGGTGTTTGTGGAACTCTTACGGGATGGAGGGGGTGGGTCAGGTGAGGAAAAGAGGTCATGTTTAGAGAGGAAAATTTTCTTTGGAGCCATGGGAAGGGTAGCTGGAGTGGGTATGGGAGTGGAGGAAGAGGATGTGGTTGTAGGAGAGTCAAGTGTGCTGTCTTTGGGTGCAGGTGCTTGGTCTGGAGGCTGACGTGAGGTGGATGGCTGTTGTTTGGGTGCCTGCCTGCGTTTGTGTGGTTGGGAAGTGGGGGTGACAGACACACTGGGAGAGGACACAGGGGACGTGTACATGGCAGTGGGGGTGGTGACTGCACGTGTGCGGACTGTACTGGAGGGTGTGCTGGTGATGGGTGCAATGGCTGATGGTGGTGTGCTTGCAGGTGTGTGTGGAGATGTCACAGGGAGGGAGGAGGGAGATGAGGAGGTGGGGGACACAGAGGAGGTAGTGACTGTTGGCATGTCTGCATCTGGATGTTGCTTGGGTGAATGCTTGTGTGTTCTGTGGTGCTTATGTTTGGATGAGCTGCCCTTGGGTGTTGAGGTGTGTGCAGGCTGGTCTGTAGGTGTGGATGGGATAGGCAGAGGAACAGGGGAGTGGGACTGGGTGGAGGGAGTCAGAAGAGGGAGGCTGGAGACAGGGACAATCGCTGCCGTCAGTGCTGAGGCCAGAGCGTTGAACGATCGTTGATGGGCAGCCTGACCCGAATGAAGGCCCTCCAGGTATGCATTGCTTTGATGCACCTCCCTCTCCACACCCTGGATGGCATTCAAAAGGGTAGACTGCCCAACAATGATGGTCCTCAGGAGGTCAATGACCTCCTCACTGAGGGCAGCAGGGGTGACTGGGGCAGGGCCTGAGGTGCCTGGGGCGAAGGAGATGGCTGGCTTCCTGGCCTTGCGGGCACGGGCCGAAGGCCGAGGGGCTGCTGGGAGGGCGGAGCTGGTGCGCTGGGTGGCGGCTGTACCTGTAGGATCGGTGGGCACGGATGTTGCCGCCACCGCAAGGGAGCTCCCTTCCGAGGACGTGTCGATGTCGCTGACGTCTCCACGGGTCCCCGTGGTGGAGCCCCCCTCGCCCTCCGTCTCACTGGTCATGTCGGAGTCAGTTGCATGGCCTTCCGGGGCCATGTGAGATGCAGCTCCCTCTTGCGCCGATGCCACTTCTCCTCCGCCTGATGATGCTAATGCACACATTCACAGAAAAACAAAGAAAATGGGGGGGGGTGGTGGAAAACATAAAGACAAGTTGAGTGCATGCATTGGGGACACCGTTGGCGGAGAGGACAGACACAGAAGCCCCCTGCACTACGCTGCGCACTTGGGGTACACTACTCATTCACTGGGACATGCCCTACAAGCCTATGGGCGCCAACTGCCCACACAGTATACACTGGTCCATGAATCGCATTACTAGGCACCCTACAGAGGTGGGGGGCGGGGGCACAGGACCATACCTCACGGACGGGCCTATCCTACAGAAATCGCCCTGGCCTAGGGATACCCACAGCCCTCCTCCCCCCCCAGGCACCTCCACTGCGCGCTAAATAGCCGAATGTGCTGGTACTCACCCCCTTGTGTCTGCTGTGATGTCCTCAAGCGCCCATCTAAATCGAGGTAGGCCACCGCCAGGATCCGGGACATCAGGGGGGTCAAGGTACGACTGGCACCCCTCCTAGGTTGGGAGGCCATCCCCAGCAGAGCCTCCGCGGTCTTCCTGCTCCCGCGGCGGATGTCCTCCCACCTCTTGCGGCAGTGGGTGCCCCTTCTGTTGTGGACCCCCAGGGCCCGGACGTCCTTGGCGATGGCACGCCAAATGTCGATCTTCTGATGGGCGCTGACCTATGTGACATGTACAGGGGGGGAAGAGAAACATCATCACTTTTCTGCATGCTCGATGTGAGTGGCCCCCCCTCCCCAACCTTGCCATGTGGCACATGCTCTCATCTGTCGTGCCATGCATTCGTCATTCGCTGCCCTCGCCTCCATCGTACATCCTCCCCACTCAACCCAGGCATTGGGCACTATGCATTGCCCCCCGTGTACTCACCTGTTGGTCTGGAGGTCCGTAGAGTAGCGCATACTGGGGGAGGACCCCGTCCACGAGCTTCTCCAACTCCTCGGAACTGAAGGCGGGGGCCCTTTCCCCAGTCGCAGCAGCCATTGTCACTTCCAGACCGAGGTCACAGCAGCACTTGCAGTATAGGTCCTCTCCAGTGGATGATCAGGTCTCGTGTGAATAAGCATAGAGAAAATGGCGGTTACGGCCGCGGAGGTGCGTACCGCGGCGGTGCGTACCGCGACCGCCGGCGCTCACTGCCATTGGCTCCTGAAACCCATAGGGTTCAATGTTGTCCAATGCGGCTTTGCACCGCGGACTGCGACCGCCTACCGCCACGGTGTGCCACGCTTGCGCAATGACCTCACTTCACATTGTCACACTTCACAGGTCAGGCAGCCGCCATTTCCAGGGCCCAAATGGCTTAATTCCTACTGCGTCACACATGGGTAGGCCTTGCACCGACATTCATACTAGCCATTCAATACCGAGAGATTCGTGTACTGTGCATGCTGAGGGCACTTACCTGTGGGTTGCTTGACTCGGTGCTCCATGTTGTCCTTCCTAGGCACCGTCCGCTGGGACTTGCGAGGAGATGGAGGAATCCTCCTGTGTACAGACCGCTGGTGGACCTGTCGACAATGGAAGAAAGACACGTCATACTCACCTACAGACTCAACCGTGCCACTATACAGGAACTGTGTGCCCAGCTGGAGCCAGACCTGATGTCACCCATCCGCCAACCCACAGAGATTCCGCCTCTAGTGCAAGTGCTGTCAGTACTGCATTTTTTTGCCAGTGGATCATTTCAAACTACAGTGGCCATTTCATCTGGGATGTCTCAGCCTATGTTTTCAAAGGTGTTGTCCAGAGTGTTGTCTGCCCTGATGAAATACATGCGGAGCTACATCATTTTCCCTGAGGTGGGTGACTTGCCTACAGTGAAGGGTGATTTCTATGCCCTTGGACACATTCCGAATATCATTGGTGCCATTGATGGTACCCATGTGGCTTTGGTTCCCCCAAAAGACGATGAACAGGTGTACAGGAACCGAAAAAATTATCATTCGATGAATGTCCAGGTGGTCTGTTTGGCTGACCAGTACATCTCCCATTTAAATGCCAAGTTTCCAGGGTCAGTGCATGACGCGTACATCATGCGAAATAGCAGCATCACTTATGTGATGGAACAGCTACAGAGACACCGTGTGTGGCTAATTGGTGACTCTGGTTACCCCAACCTGCCTTGGCTATTGACCCCAGTGAGGAATCCCAGGACCACGGCAGAGGAACAGTACAATGAGGCCCATGGGCGTACTAGGAGGGTGATTGAGCGTACCTTCGGCCTCCTGAAGGCCAGGTTTAGGTGCCTGCATATGACTGGTGGATCCCTAATGTACTCACCAAAGAAGGTGTGTCATATCATCGTGGCCTGCTGCATGCTTCACAACCTGGCTTTGCGACGCCAGGTGCCTTTCCTGCAGGAGGATGGTCCAGATGGTTTTGTTGTGGCCGCTGTGGAGCCTGCGGAGAGTGAAGAGGAGGAAGACGAAGAGGACGACACAGACAACAGGGACAGAGTGATACTGCAGTATTTCCAGTGACACACAGGTAAGGATCTACTCCTGCATTGTATTATATCTGTAACTGTAGAGGCTCTCTACTGTCTGACCTTTCACCCCAATGTATGGTAACTTAGTTGTGTATTTCACTTCCTATTTCAGTGATCTGATCCCCACGGAGTGCCCTCTGGTTTTTTTCCCCATGGACTACCGCTGTGTGACACTGGTATGTTGTCATCACAATGTTAATAGAAATGTTTTGTTGGTTATCTCGAATACATTTGGTTTAAATAAATAGATAGCAGAATCCAGTTTGTTTTTGTGCAAAAAATGTGTTTATTGTAGTTTTCAAATAGGTGTATAGTTCTAAAAGGGTGATGGGTAATGGTGGAGGCATGTCCATGGCAGTGTCCAGACTGTCGTTCCTACAGGTCCATTGTCCATATGCCTGTGGAAGGTGGAGCAGGGGCAGTTCAAGGTTGGACAGGGTGAACAAGTGGGACAGTGGGATGACATCCGGGGGATTCCATGCATGGCGGGGGTCTTGACATCCTACTCTGTCTTCTTCCTAGATCTCAGGCCTTTCTTGCGGGGTGGTTCTTGTTCTGCATGGGGTGGGGTCCGGGTGGGCCGTTGTGTCGGGCCTCCTGACCACTAGCGCCGGCGGAGGTGGTGGGCTGTTCTTCCTCCATGCTAGTGGCAGGGGCCCTTTGGGGGGCCACATGGTCCCGCAATGTGGTGACAATCTGGTTGAGTGCCACCTCGATTGTACCCATTGCGGAACTGATGCTGCGCAGTTCTTCCCGGAACCCATGTACTGGCCCTCCTGCATGGCCTGATCTCCTGGAACCTGGCCAGGACCGTCGCCATCGTCTCTTGGGAGTGGTGGTACGCTCCCATGATGGTGGTGAGGGCCTCTTGGACAGTGGGTTCCCTAGGCCTGTCCTCCCTCTGTCGCACAGCAGCCCTCCCAGTTCCCCTTTGTTCCTGGGCCTCTGTCCCCTGGACGGTGTGCCCACTACCAGTGCCCCCAGGTCCCTGTTGTTGTTGGGGTTGTGGGTTACCCTGGGTGCCCTGTACTGGTAGACACACCGCTGCTTGACCTGTCCTGGAGACAGAAGCATGGGCCCGCTGGGTGGGTGCTGTGCTGGTGTTTCCAGAGGGGGGTAGGTCTGCTGTGGCCTGTGGCTGACTGAGGGTAACCGACTGTCCAGAGGTCCCCGATGGTCCGGGCTGGTCATCAGGTTCTAGGTCGACAGAGCTGCTGTCATCACTGGGGGCCTGTTCTGGGGGTGGGATGGACAAATCTGGACCCTCCTGGCCGGTGTGTTGGCGTTCGGGCCCTGCAGGGGTAAAAGAGTATGGTTATTGCTTTTGTGTGTGCCATGGCGTGCGATTTGTGGGTGCCCTTGTCCCCCAGGGCTGGCAGTCCCTTGTGGGAGGAGTTGTGAGGGTGGTTTGGGGGGGGGGGGATGGGTATGTGCAGTGGTCATGCTTAGATGATGGGTGTCCATGGTTTGTGTTGGCATTCAGGGGTTGGTGTTGGGTTGGGTGGGTTGTGCTGGTGAGACATTAACAGGGAGGATGTGTGCTGGGGGGTTGGGGGTGAGGGTGGGGGTGTGGTTTGGCATGCTGGTGGGTGGGGGGGGGTGAAGTAGTTGAGATTAGACTTACCAGAGTCCATTCCTCCGCCTACTCCAGCGAGGCCCTCAGGATGCAGGATGTTCAAGACCTCTTGCTCCCATGCTGTGAATTCGGGTGGAGTGGGTGGGGGTCCGCCGCCAGTCTTCTGCACAGCGATGTTGTGTCTTGACACCATCGACCGCACCTTCCCCCGTAGGTCGTTCCAGCGCTTTCGGATGTCTTCCCGATTTCTGGGATGCTGTCCCACAGCGTTGACCCTGTCGACGATCCTTTGCCATAGCTCCGCCTTCCTGGCTATTGTGGTGTGCTGCACCTGTGTGCCGAAGAGCTGGGGCTCTACCCTCATTATTTCCTCCACCATGACCCTGAGTTCTTGGTCCGAGAACCTGGGGTGTCTTTGGGGTGCCATGGGGTGGTGTGGATGAGGTGTGGAGAGGTGTTTGTGGTGATGAGTGTGGTGGTGTGTGGTGTTTTGTGCGTAGATGTGGTGTGGGTGATGATGTTGGGTTCCTGTGTGTGTTGTGCTTTGCGTTCCCTGTGCTCTCTCTCTGTGTTTTGCGCCTTGTCTCTGAATTTCGAGTTGTGGGGGTCTGTGGGTGTTGTGGGTGTGTGTTTTATATTGTGATGGGTGTGTGGGAGTGGTGTATGTATGTGTATCAGGTGTGTGTATTTCGAATTGTCCAATGTGGTGTGTTTTGTAAATGTGTGTGTATTTTGACCGCGGCAGTGTGTACCGCCAATGGGATATCGCGGTTGAAAGACCGCCGCGTGGATTCGTGGGTCGTAATGGCATGGGCGTGTTTGTGTTGGCGTGACGGTGGAGGTTTGGTCATCTCCAGTTTATCGCTGACCGCTGATGAGGCGGCCTTCAGTGGATGTCGGGTTTTTGGCGATTTGGCAGTTGTGGGTCAGAATGACCGTGGCGGTTTACCGCAGCCGCGGCGGTATGATGGCGGTCTTCTGACCGGCGGTAAGAGCCTTTTACCGCCGAGGTCAGAATGACCCCCAAAATAGTCTTGTGACTTAACATGAGCATTGCATTTCACCATGGCAATTTCAAGGGGTAACTGAATCGTGTACAACAATTCCTTAATTCTTTCGCCATTTTTCACTGGAGAACCAGAAGAGATCAGGAAACCCCTCTGGGACCATAATTGGCCACAATCATGAACAATTCCAAATCTGCTATCAGTATAGTAGATAGGGACTTTCAAATTTTCAGCAGCATGGCACGCTCTAGTAAGAGCAATCAATCCAGCCACTTGAGCAGAGTATACTCATTCGAGCCAAGATGCTTCCACGATACCGGATATTGTACACACAGAGTATCCAGCTCTCAGTACTCCTATTGAGTCTCTCAGGCATGAACCATCAACAAAGATAATGTAATCGTTTTCGTCTAATTGAGTATCTTTAATGTCAGGTCTTGGTTTGGTGCACAGTTCTGTTACCTCAAGACATTCATGTTCTACTTCCTCAGCATCATCAATATCTGTATTCTAATTAGGAAGCAAAGTTGCCGGGTTTAACACAGTACATTTTTTCAAAGACACATTAGGTGACCCCAGTATAATTGTTTCATATTTAGTGAGTATCGCATTTGTCATATGCTGGGTCTTAGCACGGGTCAATAATATCTCGACTGAATGTGGGACCATTACCCTTAAGGGACGTCCCATCACTATCTCTTCACACTGAGTGAGGCTTTGACCAACTGCTGCAACTGCACACAAACAACCCGGTAAGGCTGCTGCGACTGGGTCCAAAGTAGCTGAAACATATGCTACCGGGCGGTTTGCACCTCCATGGACCTGTGTCAGGACAGACAAAGAACAAGCATCACGTTCATGACAAAACAGTACAAACGGCTTTGTGTAGTCAGGCATACCTAAAGCTGGAGCCCTGCACATGCTCTCTCTTAGTTCAATGAATGCCTTCATTTCTTTCTCGGACATAGTCAGGGTACCCGGGCCATCCATAACCTCCTTGACAGTCAACTTCACCAAAGGCTTAGAGATAATTGAGAAGTTGGGAATCTACTGACAACAGTAACCCACCATTCCCAAAAATATCCTCACGTCTCTTTTGGATGTTGGGGGATTCATCTGCAATATGGCTGTCACTCTTTCTTTAGATATTTTCCTCGACCCTTTCTCAATTAGATGGCCTAAGTACTTCACCTCTTTCTGACAGTACTGGAGCTTCTTTGGGGACACTTTGGGGGTCATTCCAACCCTGGCGGTCGGTGTTAAAGCAGCGGCCAACCCGCCAACAGGCTGGTGGTCCAAAAAATGGAATTCTGACCCTGGCGGGAACCAGCAACACAGCCCGCCAACTTAACACTCCGACCGCCACGGCGGGACAGACAAACAGCGCGGCGGTCACCGCCAACAGGCAGGCGGCAGACAATGTACCGCCCACCCTATCACAACTCACCAATCCGCCACCTTTTCCGGGGCGGGAGCCCCGCCGATAAAAACACGGCGGAAACAGACTACGAATGGGAAAACGCTCACCTCTATGCACTCCACGAGGACAGAGAACAGCATGGAACCCGAATTAAACATCCTACCAGCTCTTGTCTACCTGCTCATCTACCACGAGTACGAACTCCGGCGCAGAAGACAACGGTGAGTACTGCACCTACGACACAGGGGAGGGGGGAGGACGAAAGGTTACGGGTACACACATATGCGACCCCCCCCCCAAACTATCTACACACCAATGCAGAGCACCAAGTCACAGTGACACCACCCAAACCCACCGGAATGATGCAAAGACATAATTAAAGTGAGAAACAAAATGTATCTATAAAATCGGTTCGTTGACGTCATGGTAAAATAGCAAAAAGAAATGTAACAAAATAAAGTAAGACCATTGCGAAACCGATAAATATAGGCAATAAGTCCTGCACAGTCACTTAAATTTCCACTGTCCGTGGGCCAAAGTGTATCAACACACGGGCAAAGCCCACACAGGAGACCTGAGTCCGTTGGAGAGAACAATGCTGGGGCATCAGATGACAAAACTACAGGGACCTCAGGGGGAAGGGAAAGGGGGTCACCTCAGCCACATGAGTCCACGACGCCAGATCCACGAAGGGTCCACCATGCCCACTGTGCCATCCTGGGGAGTGCAAAGCCACAGTCTCTCAAGTCTCTACAGTGGGTGGGCTGCCCACTGTGCCATCCTGGGGAGTGCAAAGCCACAGTCTCTCAAGTCTCTACAGTGGGTGGGCTGCCCACTGTGCCATCCTGGGGAGTGCAGACACATAGGCCATCAGATGGATTACAGACTCCACAGGTATTGGAGGAGGCATTGTGCCCAGAGTGCAGCGTGAACACTAGCTCGACACGGATCTGGCACTGTCAATGGGCCAGCGGTGCTTGAGACGGCGGGGCCCAGCGGAGCGGTGCTTGACAGGAAGGGCCCAGCGGAGCGGTGCTTGAGACGGCGGGGCCCAGCGGAGCTGTGCTTGACAGGAAGGGCCCAGCGGAGCAGTGCTTGAGACGGCAGGGCCCAGCGGAGCGGTGCTTGACAGGAAGGGCCCAGCGGAGCAGTGCTTGAGACGGCAGGGCCCAGCGGAGCGGTGCTTGAGACGGCGGGGCCCAGCGGAGCGGTGCTTGAGACGGCAGGGCCCAGTGGAGCGGTGCTTGAGACGGCGGGGCCCAGCGGAGCGGTGCTTGAGACGGCGGGGCCCAGCGGAGCGGTGCTTGAGACGGCGGGGCCCAGCGGAGCGGTGCTTGAGACGGCGGGGCCCAGCGGAGCGGTGCTTGACAGGAAGGGCCCAGCGGAGCGGTGCTGGACAGGAAGGGCCCAGCGGAGCGGTGCTTGAGACGGCGGGGCCCAGCGGAGCGGTGCTTGAGACGGCGGGGCCCTGTTCAGCGGTGCCTATCTTCACGGCGGGGCCCTCTTCAGCGGTGCCCTTCTGCACGGCGGGGCCCTCTTCAGCGGTGCCTATCTTCACGGCGGGGCCCTCTTCAGCGGTGCCCTTCTGCACGGCGGGGCCCTCTTCAACGGAGCCCTTCTGCACGGCGGGGCCCTCTTCAGCGGTGCCTATCTTCACGGCGGGGCCCTCTTCAGCGGTGCCCTTCTGCACGGCGGGCCCTCTTCAGCGGTGCCTATCTTCACGGCGGGGCCCTCTTCAGCGGTGCCCTTCTGCGCGGCGGGCCCTCTTCAGCGGTGCCTATCTTCACGGCGGGGCCCTCTTCAGCGGTGCTTGTCGTGTCTTTCAAGGGAGCCTGACCTGGCCAGGACTCCCTGCTTAGTCGCCCTCCGACCGTCCAGTTGCTGGACCCTTCTGTGACGGAGTCCTGGGCCCGTGGGTGTCCTCCGTCACACCCGGGATGGGGCTTGTGGGGCCCTCCTGCTCCGCGCCCCTGCTGGCTGACTTCTCCGCCCTGCTACCCTTGCCCTCCTTAGATGAGGCTCTCTGGCCCTTGCCTCCCCTGGATGTTGTGGCAGGTGACGGCCCAGGACTTTGCTCCTTGGGGGCAGCTGTGTCAGCCTTCTCGCGGCGGCCCTTGGCTTTACGGGTCCTCTTACCAGGGGGGGGGGGCTGGCTGTCCCCTTGCTGCTGGCCGAAGTGTCAGTGCTGGGAAAGGGTGGACTCCAAAACCCATGCACAATGTTGAGACTTGAAGCAGGGCTGGTGGTGGCTGAGGTGCTCTTGGGACTCTTCCCAGATGGAGGGGGTGGGTCAGGTGGGGTAAAGAGGTTAACTGTGGAGAGGTAAAGTTTTTTAGGACCAAGGTAAAGGGTAGGTTTAGTGGTTATGGGAGTGGAGGAAGAGGATGTGGTTGTAGGAGAGTCAGGTGTGCTGTCTGTGGGTGCAGGTGCTTGTGACGTAGGCTGTGGTGAGGTGGTTGGCTGTTGGGTGGGTGGCTGCCTGCGTTTGTGTGTCTTGGAAGAGGGGGTGACAGACACACTGGGAGAGGACACAGGGGACGTGTAAATGGCAGTGGGGGTGGTGACTGCACGTGTGCGGACTGTACTGGAGGGTGTGCTGTGGTGGAAGTACTGGCTGATGGTGGTGTGCATGCAGGTGTGAGTGGAGACGTCACAGGGAGGGAGGAGGGAGACGAGGAGGAGGGGGACACAGAGGTGGTAGTGACTGTTGCCATGTCTGCATCTGGGTGTTGCTTTGGTGAATGCTTGTGGGATCTGTGGTGCTTATGTCTGGATGAGCTGCCCTTGGGTGTTGAGGTGTGTGCAGGCTGGTCAGATGGTGTGGATGGGATAGGCTGAGGAACAGGAGACAGAGACAGGGAGGAGGCAGTTAGTAGAGGGAGGCTGGAAACGGGGACAATGGCTGCCGTCAGTGCTGAGGCCAGAGCAGTGAACGATCGTTGATGGGCAGCCTGACCCGAATGAATGCCCTCCAGGTATGCATTGCTCCGATGCACCTCCCTCTCTACCGCCTGGATGGCATTTAAAAGGGTAGACTGCCCAACAATGATGGTCCTCAGGAGGTCAATGACCTCCTCACTGAGGGCAGCAGGGGTAACAGGGGCAGGGGCTGAGGTGCCTGGGGCGAAGGAGATGCCCGCCTTCTTGGGCGAGCGTGCACAGAGCGAAGGCTGAGGGGCTGCTGGGAGGGCGGAGCTGGTGCGCTGGGTGGCGGCTGTACCTGTTGAGGCGGGGGGCACGGATTTTGCCACCACCGCTAGGGAGCTCCCATCCGAGGACGTGTCGGTGTCGCTGGTGTCACCACGGGTCCCCGTTGTGGTGCTCGCCCCGCCCTCCGTATCACTGGTGACCTCGGTGTCTGTACCATGGCCCACCGGGGCCTTGTGAGTTGCAGCTCCCTCGTGCTCCGATGCCAATTCTCCTCCGCCTGATGATGCTAATGCACACATGCACAAGAAGATAAAGAAAAAGGGTGGGGGGAGACATAAAGACAGGTTGAGTGCATGCATTGTCAACACCGTTGGCGGAGAGGACAGATACAGTAGCCTCATGCACTACGCCGCGCAATCGGGGTACACTCCTCAGTACTTGTGACTAGGCCAACAGGTCAATGGACAACAAATGCACACATGGGTAATGCTGGACCATCGATTGCTGTACTTGGCACCCTACAGAGGTTTGGGGCGGGGGCACAGGGCCATGCCTAAAGGAGCGGACTACACTACAGAAAGCGCCCTGGCCTAATGTCACCCACAGCCCTCCTCCCCCACCCAGACGCCTCCATTGCGTGTAAAGATAGCTGAATGTACTGGTACTCACCCCCTTGTGTCTGCTGTGATGTCCTCACGCACCCATCCAAATCGGGGTAGGCCACCGCCAGGATCTGGGACATCAGGGGGGTCAATTGTCTGCTGGCACCCCTCCTACGTTGGGAGGCCATCCCCAGCAGAGACTCGGCGGTCTTTCTGGTCCCGCGGCGGATGTCCTCCCACCTCTTTCGGCAGTGGGTGCCCCGTCTGTTGTGGACCCCCAGGTCCCGGACGTCCTTGGCGATGGCACGCCAAATGTCGAGTTTCTGATGGGCGCTGACCTATTTGACATGTACAGGGTGGAAAAGTAAATATCATTAATTCTCTGCATGTTAGATTTGGTTGCCCCCCCCCCCCCCCCAACCTTGCCATGTGGCACATGCTCTCATCTGTCGTGCCTTGCACTCCTCATTCTCTCCCCACCCCACCATCTTACATCCACCATCCAAAACCCAGGCATAGCCCATTCAACGTGCACCCAGTGTACTTACCTGTTGGTCTGGAGGACCGTAGAGTAGCGCATACTGGGGCAGGACCCCATCCACAAGTTTCTCCAACTCGTCTGAAGTGAAGGCAGGGGCCCTTTCCCCAGTCGCAGCAGCCATTGTCTCTTCCAGACCGAGTTCACAGCAGCACTTGCAGTATAGGTCCTCTCCTGTGGATGATCAGGTCTCGAGTGATTAATCAGATAGAAAATTGCGGTCACGCCCGCGGCGGTGCGTACCGCGGCGGTGCATACCGCGACCGCCGGCGCACCTCGTCATTGGCTCCTGAAACCCATAGGGTTCAATGTTAACCAATGCGGCTTGGCGCCACGGTCTTCGACCGCCTACCGCCACGGTGTGCCACGCCAGCGCATTGACCTCACATCCCACTGTCACACTTCTCAGGTCAGGCAGCCGCCATTTCAAGGGCCCACATGGCTTAATTTCTACTGCGTCACGCAGGCCTGGGCCTTGCATTGCCACTCATACAAGCCATTCAATGCATATCGATTCGTGTACTGTGCAAGCTGTAGTTACGTACCTGTGGGTTGCTTGACTCTGTACTCCATGTTGTCCTTCCTAGGCACCGTCCGCTGGGACTTGCGAGGAGAAGGAGGAATCCTCCCGTTTACCGACCGCTGGTGGACCTGTCGACAATGGAGGAACGTCATATAATACTGCGATACCGACTTGACAGAGCCACTATACATGAACTGTGTGCCCAGCTGGAGCCAGACCTGATGTCCCCCATCCGCCAACCCACAGGGATTCCCCCTCTGGTGCAGGTTCTGTCAGTACTCCATTTTTTGGCAAGTGGGTCTTTTCAGACAACAGTGTCCATGTCATCAGGGATGTCTCAGCCTATGTTTTCCAAGATTTTGTCCAGAGTGTTGTCTGCCCTGATGAAATACATGCGGAGCTACATTGTTTTCCCTGAGGAGGGTGATTTGGCCACTGTGAAGGGTGATTTCTATGCCCTTGGACATATCCCCAACATCATTGGTGCCATTGATGGGACCCATGTGGCCTTAGTCCCCCCAAAAGACGATGAGCAGGTGTACAGAAACAGAAAAAATTACCATTCTATGAATGTGCAGGTGGTCTGTTTGGCAGACCAGTACATCTCCCATGTAAATGCCAAGTTCCCTGGGTCAGTGCATGACGCGTATGTTATGCGAAATAGCAGCATCCCTTATGTGATGGAACAGCTACAGAGACAGCGTATGTGGCTAATAGGTGACTCTGGTTACCCCAACCTGCCGTGGCTACTGACCCCAGTGAGGAATCCCCGGACCAGGGCAGAGGAACGGTACAATGAGGCCCATGGGCGATCTAGGAGGATCATAGAAAGGACCTTCGGCCTCCTGAAGGCCAGGTTTAGGTGCCTGCATATGACAGGTGGATCCCTAATGTACTCACCAAAGAAGGTGTGCCAGATCATCGTGGCCTGCTGTATGCTTCACAATCTTGCATTGCGATGCCAGGTGCCTTTCCTGCAGGTGGATGGTCCAGATGGTGGTGTTGTAGCAGCTGTGGAGCCTGTGGAGAGTGAAGAGGAGGAAGACGACGGGGACGACACGGACAACAGGGACACAGTTATACAACAGTATTTTCAGTAGCACACAGGTAAGAATCCCCCACGCCATTTTACATTTACTTCAGGCCTCCTGCATCTCTACTTTCTGTGTTTCCCCCCAGTTCCTTTACACTTAATTGTGACTTTCCCTTCCCTTTTCAGAGCTGTATGACCCACAGCGTGACTTCTGCTTTGTTTGCCCATGGACTACAGCTTATTGTCATTGGTATGTTGTCATCACAATGTAACTGAACATTTTTGAACCGTTATGTGTAATACATTTGTTAAGAATACAAGCAGACTCCTGAGTTTTTTAAGTACAATTAGTGATTTATTTTAAGTGCTACATATAGGTCCATGATAGTACAACGGTGATGGGTGGGGGTGGAGTAATGTCCATGGCAGAGTCCAGTTCTCAGTCGCACAGGTGCATTGTCCATATGCCTGTGGAAGGAGGGAGCAGGGGCAGTTCAAGGTTGGACAGGGTGACAATGTGGGACAGTGGGATGACATCAGGGGGTATCTTATGCTGGCGGGGGTCTTGGCATCCTACTCTGTCTTCCTTTGTGATCTCAGGTTCCTCTTGCGGGGTGGTTGATCTTCAGCAGGAGGTGGGGTTCTGGTGGCCTGTCGTTGTGTGGGGGCCTCCTGTCCACTTGCGCCGGCGGAGGTGGTAGGCTGTTCCTGGTCCAGGCTGGTGACAGGGGCCCTTTGGGGTGCCACAGGGTCCCGCAATGTGGTGACTATTTGGTTGAGGGCCAGGACGATGTTCCTGAGCTCCTCTCTGAACCCCATGTACCGTTCCTCCTGCTGTGCCTGGATCTCCTGGAACCTGGCCAGTACCGTCGCCATTGTCTCCTGGGAGCGGTGGTATGCTCCCATGATGGTGGTGAGGGCCTCTTGGAGAGTCGGTTCCCTGGGCCTGTCCTTCCCCCCCTGTCGCACTGCAGCCCTCCCAGTTACCCTGTTTCCCCGGGCCTCTGTCCCCTGGACGGTGTGCCCACTACCACTGCCCCCAGGTCCCTGTTGTTGTTGGGGTGTTGGGTCAGCCTGGGTGCCCTGTAGTGGCGGACACACCGCTGATTGACCTGTCCTGGAGACAGAGGCATGGGCCCGCTGGGTGGGAGCTGTGCTGATATTCCCAGAGGGGGTTAGGGCTGCTGTGGCCTGTGTCTGTGTGTGGGGAACCGACTGTCCAGTGGTCCCCGATGGTCTGGGCTGGTCATCAGGTTCTAGGTCGACAGAGCTGCTGTCCTCACTGGGGGCCTGTTCTGGGGGTGGGATGGACAAATCTGGACCCTCCTGGCCGGTGTGTTGGTGTTCGGGCCCTGTAGGGGTAAAAGAGTATGGTTATTGCTTCTGTGTGTTCCATGGCGTGCGATTTGTGGGTGCCCTTGTCCCCCAGTGCTGGCATTCCCTTGTGGGAGGAGTTGTGAGGGTGGTTTGGGGGGGGGATGGGTATGTGCAGTGGTCATGCATAGGTGATGTGTGTCCATGGTTTGTGTTGGCATTCAGGGTTTAGTTTGGGGTTGGGTGGGTTGTGCTGGTGAGACATTGGCAGGGAGGATGTGTGCTGGGGGGTTGGGGGTAAGGGTGGGGGTGTGGGTTGGCATGCTGGTGGTTGGGGGGGGGTGTTGAGATTAGACTTACCAGAGTCCATTCCTCCGCCTACTCCAGCGAGGCCCGCAGGATGCAGGATGTTCAAGACCTCTTGCTCCCATGCTGTGAATTCGGGTGGAGTGGGTGGGGGTCCGCCGCCAGTCTTCTGCACAGCGATGTTGTGTCTTGAGACCATCGACCGTACCTTCCCCCGTAGGTCGTTCCAGCGCTTTCGGATGTCTTCCCGGTTTCTGGGATGCTGTCCCACAGCGTTGACCCTGTCGACGATCCTTTGCCATAGCTCCGCCTTCCTGGCTATTGTGGTGTGTTGCACCTGTGTGCCGAAGAGCTGGGGCTCTACCCTTATTATTTCCTCCACCATGACCCTGAGTTCTTGGTCCGAAAACCTGGGGTGTCTTGGGGGTGCCAGGGGGTGGTGTGGATGAGGTGTGGGGTGGTGTTTGTGGTGATGTGAGTGGTGGTGTGTGGTGATGTGTGCGTAGATGTGGTGTGGTTGATGATGTTGGGTTCCTGTGTGTGTAGTGGTTTGCGTTCCCTGTGCTCTCTATCTGTGTATTGCGCCTTCTCTCAGAATTTCGATATGTGGGGGTTTGTGGGTGATGTGGGTGTGTGTTTTATATTGGATTGGGTGTGTGGGAGTGGTGTGTGTATGTGTATCAGGTGAGTGTATTTCGAATTGTCCAATGTGGCTGTGTTTTGTAAGGGTATGTGTATTTTGACCGCGGCGGTGTGTACCGCCAATGGAATACCGCGGTTGAAAGACCGCTGTGTGGATTCGTGGGTCGTAATGGCATGGGCGTGTTTGTGTTGGCGTGGCGGTGGAGGTTTGGTCATCTCCAGTTTTTCGCTGCCCGCTGATGAGGCGGCCTTCCGTGGATGTCGGGTTTTCGGCGGTTTGGCAGTTGGTGGTCAGAATGACCGTGGCGGTTTACCGTGGCCGCGGCGGTGTTATGGCGGTCTTCTGACCGGCGGTAAGGGCCTTTTACCGCCGAGGTCAGAATGACCCCCTTTATGTCTGTTCTTTCCCAAATCATTCAGTAAGGCAATAGTGTCATACCTGCAGTCGTCTTTCGTTTTGGACGCAATCAACAAGTCATCAATGTACTGCACTAGAGTCAAATTAAAAGGCAGTTCTAATGATTCCAAGTCCTTCTTCAATATCTGATTGAAGATGGAAGGCGATTCTGAAAACCCTTGAGGAATTCGACACCAACTGTAAACCTTGTCCAAGAATTTAAAACTGAAGAGAAATTGGCTTTCCTCATGAAGAGGCACAGAAAAGAATGCTTGAGACAAGTCTACGACTGTGAACCACTCTGCATCACATGGAACCTGAAACATAATCATGGCTGGATTTGGCACTATGGGGCAAAATTTTACCACTATTTCGTTAATTTTTCTTAGGTCTTGGACAATTCGAACTTTCCCACAAGGCTTTCTCAGTCCCATTATTGGCGAATTACATGGGCTGCTCATGACTTCCCTTAAGACCCCATGCTTCACATATTCTACAGTTATCTGCGTCACTTGTATAAGGACATCTTTTGCCATGTGGTACTGCGGTACCTGGGGAAACACAGCATTTGGCTTTACCTCTACTTTGACTGGTTCTACTCCTTTTATCAATCCCACTTCCTTTCCTGTCAAGTCCCACACTTTCTCAGTCACCGTTCCCTGTAATTCGGTTGGCAAATTGGTTATTGTGAACATCGGGAAGAAGCTTATCAAATGGTATTCCTCATCTGTGGTCTCTGTCTCTGGCTCTGAGATCTGACCATCATCCCCCTCGTCATCACTGTTTGACTGCACCTCAATCCCCTCATTAGAACAGGTGATCGAACACCTTGTCTTACACAGTAAGGGCCAGATGTAGAAATGATTTTGCGCCTCGCAAACAGCAAAAAACGCCGTTTGCGAGGCGCAAAAGCCTCTCCGGTATGCAGAAATGCATTTTGGAAGTCGGATCCAACTCGCAAAATGCATTTCCGACTCGCAAATAGGAAGGGGTGTTCCCTTCCTATTTGCGACTCGCAATGCAATTCAATTCCATTTGCGACCGCGAAAGCGGTCGCAAATTGAATCGCAGTTACCATCCACTTGAAGTGGATGGTAACCCAGTCGCAAACGTTGTGACTGGACAAAAAAATATTTTTTCAGAGCAGGCAGTGGTCCAATGGACCACTACCTGCCCTGAAAAAATCCGAAACTAAAGGTTTCGGTTTTTTTTTTCAAAGTGCAGCTCATTTTCCTTTAAGGAAAACAGGCTGCACTGAGAAGAAAAAAAAAATCTGCTTTATTAAAAAGCAGTCACGGACATGGTGGTCTGCTGTCTCCAGCAGGCCTCCATCCCCGTGAGTGCCCATACTCGCAATGGGGTCGCAAACTGCGACCCACCTCATTAATATTAATGAGGTGGGTCTTTGCGACCCCATTGCGAGTTGCAGAAGGTGTCTGAGACACCTTTCTGTATACCAAATTGTGACTTGCAATTTGCGAGTCGCAGGGACTCGTAAATTGCAAGTCGCAATTTGGATTTTTGCTACATCTGGCCCTTAGTCTCTTCCCAGTAGGGACACGGGACTTGAATCACAGACTACAAACCTATGTAATCCTTGGAAGGTACCAATCTCAACTTGGATTGGATCTGTAATCGGATTTGTCAGGAGCTGATTTGCTACTCCTACCACCCTTATGGTACGCCCCGAAAGCAGCAATTTCGGAACCTCTGCACTTCTGACTGTAGAGCGTGTAGCTCCTGTATCAACCAGGAATGAAACCTTGTGACCCATCACCTTCCCTTGCACATAAGGTCCCCTCTGATCTACTTCTAGGGACACTGCAAGCCTGCACTCCTCACTATCTGAACAATCATCTGACCATTCATCGTTTATTCCATCCTCACAACGCAATGGGAACTGTTGTACTGTCTGTATTATTTTGACTCATTGTTTGACCTGTGACCTGTTGAGGAATCATCACCTGTTGCTGTCCCATCAGAGCTAAAGGTAACTGCATTTGCTGTCTAGGTACCATGGGAATCTTTTGTTGCACCTGCTGCATCTGTGCTGGTTGCATGCGTGGCATTTGCATTTATTGCATAGGCTGGAGACCCTGCATTTGCACCATGTTATTCTGGAAGTTCGGATTTGAACCCCTCATTCTTGGACCCTTCACATTTTGAAATGTACCGACATCATTGCTTTGTTGAACAACACCATCCTGCACCATCATTGGGCACTCCCGCTTCCAGTGTCCCACGCCCCCGCACGCATGGCATGGTAACATCTTTTTCATCCCTTGCACATCATTTTGAACCACAACGGTATTCAAATCTGGACCACGGTTCACAAAACCTCCCCGACCTCTACCTCGTGGTTGCGCCTGAAACATTCCGTTTCCTTGAGGTTGCTGCTGTACCACATGCTGTACTCCATTTCCCTGCATCCCTGCCTGAGCGCCCTTAATTTGCATCACCATCACCTTCTCTTTCTGCTTTTTCTGTTTCAATTCAATCCCATTGCTGCAATATTTCAGATACTGCAACACCTCATCAATCGGTTTCACTTGCCAACAGATCAAATGATTCTTAGTCATCTGGATAATTTCCGGCCTCAGTCCTTCAACAAACCTGAACACAAGGTGATTCATGTCTTTCGGTTCTATGACCTCCGTGCCACTATAGTGTTTGAATGCCTTCAACAATCTCTCATAGTAAGCATGTATCGACTCTTTGCCTTCTTGTACCGTTAGATCAATTTTCTGCCAATCAGTGACTTTCGACGACACCTTTTGTTTTGAAAACTCAATCACCTTATGGTAATACCTCATCACGTCAGGAGACGGTGCTCCAGTAATCTTATCCCTTGCCGGTTCCTCTGTCGGCCAATCCACACCCCTCTTACATTCAAGCCACAAATCAGCTGGAACTATAATCTCAAACAATGTGTTCAAGTCTTCCCAAAGGCATTTTGCAAGCTTCACAAACCTGTCCGTCTGCTGCTACCACTCTATTGGCTTCTCCCTCAGCCTGGGATAATAATTTGTGAATGACAGAATGTCACCTCTAGACCACGGTACATGAACTAAAACCCCTCCAGCTGTTTCTCTCATTGGTAACATCTTTATTGTTCCTGTGTCTGCTGCAGCTTTCGCCTGCTTCGGTTACGGGCAGTCACCTTTCCCTTTATCTCTCTTCTTTGCCCATCTGCCTTCCCACTTCTCTAATGCTCCCCAAACTTGTGCACTCTGTAGTATCTCTTTGAGGTGTGCCTTCAGCCCAGTAGTCCTCATATGGTCAAAATCTTTAGGTTCGAAGTCTAACCTATAACTCCTCTTCAGATGCTTAGTATTGTCGAAGTCTATACCGTATTTGTCTGCCACATTCGCTAACCTCTGGTGCACCTTACTCACTCCCTTGGTTATTTTCGGGCACAGAAACCTCAATTCTGCTTCAGTGTATGATTCTAATCTGTTCACCCTCATGGTCCCTTCAACTAGCTCCGCTGCTTCCACACCCAACCTTATAAAATTCAGGTATTCCTCTCTCTCTGACTGCTCATTTGTCACAGGAGTAGTCTGTAGAGTGTTAAGTTTGTCTAACCACTCAGTCAACTGTTGCGCTGCTAAGCCTTTGAACGAGATATTTCCAGCCTGCATCGTTGGTGTCTGTGATGTATTTGCACTCACTACCTGTGGAGTCAGCATACCCAAACCTGCTTGTCTCATTGTCTCTAAAGGAACCCCAATCGGACTGAAGCCCAACAAGGACCTAGATCCCTCGACTGTCTGTTCTCCTTGTGTCATCCCTTAGGGACGACTTCCCGTAGGCCCTCCTCTTATCACACCTCGAGTCATTACTCCTTGATCGCATACAGTAGGTTTTGCCTGCACATATAGCGGTACTGGCGGATCAACAGTAATCGGCAATGATATAGTAGCTGGTGCCTGTCCGTTTCCCAATCCCGGTGGAGCATTAACTCCCATAGCTTGATTCATTATGGGTGCTGTAACTGACTGCAGCCCTGTGACCGAAGCATAATTCGGGTCTGTCTGTTGCTGCGCCTGGGGCAACAATTGCGGAGTTGGCTCAATCTGCACTAACTTTGATCTTGTGTATACCGGATCAGGCGGCACCGTCAAACTCGTAGTTGTTCCTAATACTGGGACATCGGGGTAGAGCCTCTGAATTGGTGGTGGCTTCAACTGTATCTGTGTCTCCGGTGCGGTGGATACACTAGCACCATTCTGTATCGGAGCTGATGTGGTAACATTATCTGCCTGTGCAGTATTCGTGGTTCCCTGATTTTGTGTCGGATTTACAGGACCTGCACTAGTACTCGGTTTATTGTCATTTATGGCATTTGGTGGCGGTCGATCATGTAACAACTGATTAAGAAACTCATTGTCATCTGAATCATCTGCATCTGCCCAAGAATTCTGAGTCTCCTTCTGCTTACTAGACCCCTTGTCTGTTTTACAAGTTGTCTTTCTCCCTTGTGTTTCGGCATCTTGAGTTATTGCCGGAAACATCCTAACTCCGTCTATTATTTCCCTTCTCCACATCCTGGTCTCACTATCCCATCTAGCCTCCGCTAGAGTCTTCTCTGCTTTCTTCATTCTCCTCTCAAATTTCTGTCGCTGTTTCTGAATTGCCCCCAGTTCCCAAATTGCTAACGCCTCAAACTGAGCTAGTCTCGGAGGTGGCTTCTGCTCACTTAACACCCTCTGCAAATTTTCCAGAATCCTTATATTGAACGTTCCGTGCTCTGGAAACGCCAAACATCCCTCCTTTTCTGTCATTTTGCACCATTGCTTTAGTCAAAGACAAGGCGCGACTCCCTTCTCCTCCATGACGGCATAAGCCGGAGTATCCTCTGGCGGTGTAGGCTCCCCCACATTCGCTGTAATGTATGTATCTCCCCTCAAAGCACTCTTTAGAGCCTTGTAAAACTTAATTTTTTGCGTCTTTTATTTTTTTTAGAATCTAATCAGGAAGCGACTTTAATTCCCAGAACACTCTTCGCCTACCTTCTCAACCAATTGCCTCTCACAGACGGCTGCCAATCCGTGCGCAACCCCTCTCTGCAAGTGACCTATCCCAGCGCGGCTCCAATGACGTCACACTCACACACACTGTGGCTGACAAAGTCTTGCAGCTTGCCTTCCTCACTCTAAATCCACACAAAACTAATGCAATATTGCGAGCACCTTAATAATAAACTCATATTTGCCGGTTTACTACAGGAAGGGTAATACAATTGCTCCAGAACTTTACAGAGATTTCACTTGAAGCCTCGGCCGCTACTCTCTCCTTTTCAGATCCTGCACTCGCAAGCAGAATTCGACCCACAAATTCTACTCTCGACTTGTCAATGGTTTGTTCTAGTGCTCTTTATAACTTGCCAAATCTCCATCAAAGGTTTCACTCACACACCTTGACTCAAACTTGACTCGTCAACCACGCCCGATTGACCTATTAAACAGCACAAATGACAACATAAACCAAGTGTCTCATACACTTATCAATATACTCCGGAGTCTTAGACCACGCCAGGTCCGTACATCACCAACAACCACGTGGACAATTTTTTTAAGCACAAAGCGCCACACTCACATGAAGTTCGCCGACTTCCCTACTCTTATACTGGGGAGTACGCCCACTCCTACTAAAACATTACCTGGCCTAAATTCTCACAAACCTTCACAATTCACCTGCGATATGCATAAGCTGAGCAAGCGCAACTTCTACTTCACTCATACTATCACTAGAACGCCCAGAACATACCCATCTCACTCAGGCAAGCTCCAAGATTCTGGGAAAGTCATTTGGGGACTTAGGGGCACATCATACCTCCAATTTGCATTATCTCAAAAACAATTTTTAAACAATGGTCCCTTGTCCTAGGGGCCCCAAAGGGCCTAACCCGTCCTCTGCTACCAGAACTGATAACGCATCCCAATCTAGATAATTTGTTCACTCTGGGACTCGTTTTAGGCCGATGAATCTTTTGACCCTGATTGAAGACACCTTAGAGCGAGATGACTAATCAACATGTCAATCAATAAGTCAATAACCTCATCAATATTCACAATAGCAATTCAATCAATTAATCAATGACATTAATAAGACATGAACACCACCATGACCTTTCAGTCATGAATAACCACGCCAGATTTTAGCAAGTTTATGACGTTTATTCCCTATTGATTACACTCTACTAGCAAGTTTAGTAGTCTCAATACCATGAAACACATCAGTACTGTAAGAATATGGCAACTCGCATAAGATTTCATCAAAGCAAAGATCATAAACATTAGAACATAGCACGACGTCAACATGGGTTAACCTTTAGCAGAGTATCATTAGCGCATTGTTCAACAGAGCGTAGATTTAGTCATTCGTCTGTTTGAATCCGTTTAGTAAACCCCTTAACTAACCTCGAATTAGCATTGGCATGTTGGGCTTCATGCAAAACAATTTTTGCAACACAAATTTAGAAAACATCTATCTATGGTCTCTGTGAAAAGAAGAAGTTGGTACCTAGAAAGGAAAGGCAAAAAGACAATTACTATTTCATCATCATATAGTTACCCTCCGTAATGGGTCAGCATACAGAGTCATTCTTCATCCTCAGGACATCAGTTGATTCCCCATCAGCCAGGAAACACAGCAAAGTTCAGCAAGACCGGGCAAAAGGGAACACTTCCCTCATAAGGAGGAAAACTATAGATTTGGGCAAGGCAAGGTAAGGATGGTTTGAAGAATCAAACAGCAAAGTCTTCGGGCAGAGTAACAAGGTGGCTGGGCAATAGCAAAAAGGCACGCACTGGCTTGTAATGGCATATAACGGCGTATAATGGCTCGGAATGGCTGATTTCTCCTCGTGTCCAAGAATTTTAAATCAATCTTGTGGTACAGTCCCCTAATTTCCAATTGGGCAAGTTTTGGCGCACCATCATCTCTATCCAATGGTTGACGACTCGCCTCATTAAGATTGTCACCCCATAACAGTTCTCACGTAGTTTATTGTCTCTTGTGATTGACGTCTTCAATGGGTAGAATTTCAGGTAGAAACTTATAGTTTCTCAGGGTCAGTCAGTAGTTCCATTGTCTATACCAGTTCAGGCGACCTTGTACCTATTGCAAGTTTACACTGTTGCATTCGGCAAGAATGTCTCCTTGAGCAAGTCGAGTCTTCATGAGAATGAATCTATTACACTCATCTTCTAGCTTCTGGAAAAGTACAACTACTTGTCCTTCAGCAAGTCAGCACACTGCACGTTAGAAAAACACATTTAATGTGAAACCGGGCAGCTGGGCCCGACTCATGCTAGCTAAGGCCTGGTGAATTAATTAACAAAACCTTAACGTATAACTCTTAATATCATTACAAATCATACATTAGTACATTAATATTTCATTATTAGTCAATTTCATTAACCCGGTGGTCACTTCCCGTGTGCACATTTCGGATTCACGTTTAGTAAAACACATTAATACAGTTTCTATGCGGCATTATTATGCATTAGTTCATAAACATTTCATGTTAATTTTGATTATAAAAACTACACTCCAACACATGCACAAATCAATACACTCCAGTGCTCACTTTTAGCTCTACATCACTTTCATTTCATTCTAAAGTACAATAAAGGAGGGTGTAGCTTGCTGGGTCTGAAGATAGATGCTTTTTCTTGGAGATACCGAGCAGGCTCCCACCTTTTTTCTTTCCTTGTCCTTCTGGGGAGCAAAATTTATTATTGGAGGTGTAAAGACAATTGTGCCACTAAGGACTGGTAATCCTGGTGGTCCTGTGCAGGGCTGTATATGCCATCCTTGGATCTGATCGTGGAGTACTGAGAGGGTGCAGATTATTAACCATTGGAACTGGTAATAGCACACCTGTTCACTAATACAGACTGAGAGTTCAGGGGTATCTGTGGTATCACCTGAGGATGGCAGATGTGGTAAATGGCGGAGTGTGCAGTCTGCTGGGACCACAAAGAATTTGGGAGGGAATGGGGAAGGTGCTTCAGACTGAAGAAGAGCCAGGAAGATGCACTCTATCCCTAACACTGGGTTGAATGTCTGTGGTATTGGGATCAGAAGGCTGTATCATACTAGGATGTAACCTGACCCTGAAAAAGTTCCTGGATTGGAGCATAAGTCTCCTAGAGTCACACAACAGAGGCCCTGAGGATTCCAATATGACTTACGTGGGGAAAGAAAACAGAGGTTGGTGTTCCTATAAAGGTCTTAAATGTGACAGCCAGGAGGAAAGAATCCACGCATCACTGCACCCAAAAGAGTGAGGGTCTCATTTACAAGAACTGACGCATCTGCATCGATGAGTCAGTTTCTTTGCCCCTGCCCCAAATGCCCTTACGATGTCATGGATGCGTTGTATTTACAATACAGGGCTCCATGGCGCAAGGGTTCATGGATGCATCAGAAATTCTGACGCATCTCTTGGTGCCAAAGCTACGCATTGCTGAAGTTGGTTGTAAGAGGGACGCAATACCACCAATGCATCAGAACACAGAGGCGAGTCCCATGTTAAAAGTCCTGCATCAATCCTTATGCCTGGTTTCAGAAGGCATAGGGATTTTGATGCAATCAGGTCATAGAGTGACGCAGTGAAAAGTTGTTAATGTCATTGCGTCAGATCTACTAGGCTTTTAACGTGGGAACGCCTACCTTGCATATATTATACCTGTTGCAGGTATAATGTGACGCAGACCTCTACAAACTGATGGACTGGGCCCAATGCGTCAGTTTAGAAATATGAAGTGGTGTGGAGCACTGATTGCGCTGTTGTTGTGACAAAAAAGAATATGTTGCAGAGACGCAAAGCTCCTTGTAAATATGGGCCTGAGATTAATCCAGAGGATGAAGATGAACTCTCATTAGGGAATCACATAGGTCCTCTTTTTGACTTCGGCTGTCTTTTTGAAAGACCACCGAAGCCGCTGCAGCCAACAGACCACCAGTGCTGATGCTCTGCTGACCACCATATTAGAAGTCTTTGGAAGACTGACTCCAAGGAGGTGGTTGCATCACCAGCACCACCACGGCAACAAGACTTTGCCCGCTGTATCATGAGCCGCAATACGGTTTGGAGGAGGCTTGCTTGCGTGGTGGTGCCTGCGATACAAGACAGCTAGAACCCATCACCTCCCGGATGACCTCCTCGATGGAAAAGTTAAGTGATAGTCTGAAAGGGCGTGGGGGGTGTTGGGTGCATGTGTGTGCGAATGGGGGGGTGGTGTGTGCATGTCCGTGTGCGAATGGGGGTGTTGTGTATGCATGTATGTGTGTGAATGGGGGTGTATGAGTGTGTGAGCGAGTTAGTGGGGATGTTTGTGTGCAGATAAGGGGAGTGCGTATGTGTGAGTGCGGGTGTGTAACTGGATGTGTACAGTTGGGGGGGTGTTTGTGGGTGCATGTATGCATGTGTGAGAGTGAGTATGTGGAGTGGTGGTGAATGCATGTGTGTATGTGATTGAATATGAAAGTTTGTGTGCATGTATGTGCGAGTGAATGGGGGTGTGTGTCTGCATGTATGCGAGTGAGTGGGGGTGCCTGTGTGAGTGTATGCATATGCTGAGGGGTGTGCATTTGAATGCATGTGTGCGCGAAGGGGTGGGGGTATTTGTAAGTGTCTGGATGGGTGGAGGGGTGTGTGCATGTGTGTGGACGTGTGGGGGTGTGTGTGTGCCAGCGACAGGAATGGGGATTCCTGTTGCCAGGGGTGTTTTCACCAGGGTTTTCGTGGCGAGGTTACCGCCATGGAAAGCCTGACGATCTACAGCCTCGTAATCCAGCCGGCAGACTGAGACCTGCCGCCAGGTTGGAGATGCTCACCGCCAGCCGCAGCAGTGCAACCGCACCAGCAAGCCAGGCAGCGAATCCCACAGCTCGTGATGTGGCGGTCTTTACTGCAGGGTTCGCTGCGGTAAGACCGCCACGGTGAGGCTGGCAATCTGATGACCGCCAGCCTCGTAATGAGGCCCATAATATTGCACTAAATTTCCAATCTGAAAACAGATCTAGAGAAAATTGTTGCTATATTGCTGTCCAGATTGTGGAAAGGCCGCAATAGAGCCTTAGTGAATAAGTGATCTGTGTGGAACACAGCACAAGGAGAGTCGAGAGAAGGATACAAGCTTTGGAAACCATAATCAGCCATCACTGGCAATGAGGCCAAAGATGTGTGGTGACGTCTTTTAAATACCTCACCACTGAGGCTATTCGAAGCTTGATTCAAAGTTATGGCTGCCAGACAATGAGCAGAGAGGTGCTGACCTATGAGTATTGGAAGTGTCTGGGTAATTTTGTCAGCAGCTCTTTGGATGTTGAATGTTCTGTGTGACCTTACGTCAGCACAAGGAAGTGATGGTGCACTAATGGTCAGAAAAATCGACAGACTGCTGCAAGGAAAAATGGTGATGCTTCTACTGCTAGAGGGACAGTGAAGGTGATAGTGCTGCCCCAGGACTTGAGAAAGCAGATACTACACTTGGCCATGCAGAAAAGTCTGGTGATGGTGCAAGAGATTAGACTTCTAATTTCTTTTGCAGACCTGAGTGCCAGCACTCTGACACAGAAGCGAGACCTGGCAGAAATGAAGATGGAAATGCCTGTAAAGGAACACATAGCTTTGGTGGCTTACTCAATTTACCTGTGAGAGAAGCACTAATGGGTAAGAAACATTATTGAGTAGGTGGATTCAGACGGTTTTCTTTTGCAGGGACTACACATTGATGCTGGATGCTTTGTGTGAGCTGCTATGAATGATTCAGTACAATGGGAATGTATTTAATTTAAGAGTCAGTGGGAGTGTTAGGTTTGAGGTTATTACATCGGGGTTATTCCCCAAGAGGGTGGGATGTTGAAGTTGGTGAGGACTAAGCCTTAAAAATGCAGATGATTCTCTTTTGTGCGCTTTCCCCTTCTTTTCCCCTTGTGGTGGCTAATTCTGTGTGGTGTGGTTTTAGGAATATTAAGATGTTTATGTAAAATAACAGGTGTGGTTGCTTTATTTTTGGGGTACAACCTGTGCTCTAGTTTCCTTGCAATTAATTATCTATGAGTCCAGTATTACCTTTTTAACCCGCAGTAATCATGAATAAAAATCAGTTAAACCTAACCCAATATCGTAATCAAATTTCCAGGCATTATAATCACTGTCGTCATTAGAAATTTCAGTGGGTAGGATGCTGAATTGCCCTTCCCTCTCAAAATACTTGAGATCGACACAGTACAGACTTAGACACGGATTTAAATCAGTAGAACAACGGTTAAAATGGCCAAGAACAAGGGCGAGCAGTTTCACATCACATCCTCCAAACATACTTTACACCCATGAGCAAGAGTCCCAGCATTAAAAAAACAACTTTTTGTCTATGGTGGGTAAACCGTTGTCACTTTCACATATTTTAACAGTCTTTTCATAGATGGCAACTGAAATGTTTGAAACACAGGTTCAACATTCATCTGGAATTATATCACAAACACTCAACCAGGAAAAAATTAAGAGACGTATTTTACAATATCACAGTTTGCTTGGCCACTGTGTGGTAGTTAACTGTATGATATTTGCTATCTCTTCCAATACTTTGGCAAATTGGTGTATCTTATAGTTAGAGAGTCCCATTCTATAGCTTGAAATCGAGATGGCAAAGAATTAGGTGATTTCTTAAATGTGCCTGGTTTGTCTTCTATACTGGTCAGGAAGTAGAATAGGGAAAAGTCTGTAAAGCTGATCCTGCTACCTTATCAGAATAACTGGATACAGACCAGTCTTTGGGCAGAGACATATAAGCTTTAAGTGCAAATGTAGTAACTCTGAGTCTGATCAGCAGTGCTACTGCGGGTGAAGAGCACACCAGATTCAAAGATAATTAGTGGGATTTCAACCTGATTAGAAAGAGAATTAGGGTGGTGCATTTGGGGATACATATATTGCACTCTGTATCCCGTAAAAATGCTGCTGTTTCGGAATTCACAAACTAATCTTTGGGCAGTTGATGTAAGATGAAAAGCAAGGAGCAAAATCTGTTGATCTAGCAAGGCATTGTCACATTGGGAAGAGGAACATGAGCGGTGCGGTTATCACATTCAGGAATAAAGTGCTCTTTGCTGGTTTGTCATTGCATTGCTCACTCTAGCCAGGAGAATCTGGGATTATTGGAATTCCCCGATTGAAGTAAGTGGGCACATGGGAGAATGAAGAGGTTTATATACTGCTTTGTATTGATACAGAATTTAACATACTGTGTTTGTAGACCGAGAGTTCTGAGAGTCTTTGGTACAGTTTATTTCTTTAAACCCGCCTCCTCCTGACTGCCCCACGATGATCCAATCAAAAAAGCTTACAGCAAATAAGTTTGCCTGGACCCAGCGAGGGATCAGGTAGCTGGGAGACTTCCATAGTCAGACAATAGGAGTCGCAGAAGATGGTGCACTCGCAAAAGTAGGAGTTCTTCAGTCAGTAGGTCTGACTTCTTCAGTTCTGTGGTCTGCTTGCGGTGTGATACATGAATCCATTTGAGTGGTCCACAACACTTGATAGCAGTGCCGTGGTGAATAGTACTTGATACAGGCCTTGCGTCATGATTTGGAGTGGTGACTTCTGTGTGTGAATCTTGATGTGGGTCAAATTGCCGGGTATAGATTGTGGCAGACTTGAGGCAGCTGGTGGGTACAGAGCTCAGACCTAACAGGAGAAGCTGTTGAGACAGCAAATCAGTTATTTTAATCATCCTAGACACACCACTAGATAAATTAAAAAATAAGCAAAACCCACACCATGGGTTTGCTGGAATAATCAAAAGCTCATGCAAACTGAGCTTCATGTTGTAGTTATGGCTGGCTCTGATATACATGAGTTCTAAGGGTAATGTGTCTAACCATGTAAGTCCATTTTCCTCAATCCACCTAGAAACAAACACTAATACCAGTACATAACCTAAGAACAACACTGTGTCATCTGGATGACATCAATTAGAATATGGACAAAAGGGCCCCATGGAAGTATATCACCACTGCTGAGCAAGGAAAGGAAAATAAGGTTCAATTCCATTATAGAATTGGGTTAGATTCAGGGATAATACTTTAGGTACAATCACTCTACCATGTTTGAAACAAATAAATTGGCATTCACAAAATAACAGTTCGGCATTGTACTCCCTCTTTTTATTGTAGGTAGCCCCACCTAGTATTTTATGACTCTTTCAATCAGAAATGAGGGACCATTCATTGGAACATATTTACCAAAGGCTCTATATTAATTTCATTCTTCTTTAAAATGTAGACACCACTCGTAACCAACAAGTATTTTCACAATTCAAGCATCACTTCTTCAGGGTCGTACATTCAATTGCAATATCATCTATCTAAATGGTAAACAATCAACGTATATTTTCTATACAAAAAAAATATAAATAATTAGATCTACTTACTATCACTAGTGGTAAGAGGTCCAGCTAGCATATGTTTAAACTTCTTAGATGCATCATCAATTAAACAGAAGGTCAATTTTATAGAAATTAATTAGTGTAAAAACTTCTTGTATTGAATCAAAAGTTATTGCTTTTTGACTGTAATGTATCTAAGTCTCTAATACATAATTTCACACCTTACTGGGCACCTCAATAATCCTTCCTCGCTCATCTTGCAATGAATATCGACATCTAGTCCCGTGTTTCCTTCATATTTCATTAAGGTATAGTTTCCTAGACATGTTACAAGAATCCACAGTATCATCTCTCATTAGCTAAATCATTGTTCATTCCCCATTTGTACTCAACATGCATCTCAGCATCAGACTTGGTGCCTCACTGGCCATAAACTATGCTCTAACACCTTTCCCCAGCGATGTCAAATACAGGACCAGACATGTTCATTCCCAAAACACATCCATTGATCACATATCCTGATTTTCTGTTTTTCAGAATCATAGGCTCCATGCTGTCTAGCACAAAATCACCTATTTATGCTTCTCCTCATAGCATCCCCTGTATGTTCAGTGTGAGTGTGAATCATATCTTGGATTACTTTGTGCTATAAAGTGTGTTGGAAATTACCATATTTTGTGTTGTACCACCCCAGATGTTTACTGTGACTGTTTTTGCTGGCTATAGAACTCTGTGCATTTTACACCTGCTTACCAGGGGTACAGTGCATGTGCTCCCATTTCAGTGGTCTGAAATAGGCATCCCATTACTGGCACATTTAATTTACCTATAAGTCCTGAGTACATATTATCACAATGTATCCAGGGCCTGTAGGTTAAATGTCACAAGAGGACGACAGCACTCATTAGGCCATCCACTAAATAACAGTGTAAACATGACTGCAGGCCTTGTACCAATAACCTGGTTGTGGAGGTTTAAAATGCAAATTCAACCTGTCAGAATAACCCTTTTGACTGGCCTAAACCCTTCTTTTAAATATTAATATCACCCCTAAACTGGATTTATGTGCTCGTAAGGTATGATGCATGATAATTAAAAGTAGAACATGTAAAGATTTAGGCCCTCATTACAACCCTGGCGGTTGGCGGAGAAGCGGCGGTCTTACCGCCAACAGGCTGGCGGTAAAAAAAATGGAATCATGACCATGGCGGTTACCGCCATGGTCATCTGCCACTTCTCCGAACCGACCACCAGGGCGGAGATGACCGCGGGGCTGGAGACTTGGGTCTCCAGCCCAGCGGCCGTCACAAGACAGCCGGCGGTATCATGACCCAGCTGACCGCCATGGAATCCATGGGGTTGGGAACCGCCATGAAATCCATGGCGGTAAGCACTATCAGTGCCAGGGAATTCCTTCCCTGGCACTGATAGGGGTCTCCCCCACCCCCCACCCCCACTCCCGAGTCCTTCCCCGACACCCCCCACCCTGTGCCACCCCCCAAAGGTGGCAGAACCCCCCTCCCCACCCCCGCCCCCAACATCAGTATACAGACTCACACCCGACACGCACGCAGACACCACCAACACACATACCCGCACACACACCAACAAACATGCCAACAGCCACACACACAGTCATACATGCACACCCACATTCAGACATACACGCACACATCTATACAGTCATACATACAGACAGACACGCACACATTTCCAAACACACAACACCCCCGCATGCATACACGCACTCACACACCCCCTCTACATACTCACACGCACACCCCCATGCACGCACACAACACACAACACCCACCCACCCCACTCCCCTAATGGACAATCAACTTACCTGGTCCATTGATCCTCCGGGAGGGGACGGGATCCATGGGGGCTGCTCCGCCACCAGCACCCGTCAACAGAACACCGCCACGCCGAATCACGTAACGTGATTCAATGGACGGTGTTCTGTTGACGGGGTGGTGGAGGTGGAGCAACCTCCACCTCCCCGCCGACCGCCAGTATGGCTGCTGGTGGCTCTCCGTCAAGAAAAGGACAGAGGGCTGCCAGCAGTCAAAATTCGCCAAGCGGAAAAACGCCAGCACTGGCGGTCTTCAGCACGGCGGTCCCTCGACGGTCTCGTGAAAAGACCGCCGAGGTTGAAATGAAAAAATATCCTTGCAGTGAAAAAGCAGTTAGAGCTATTTTCACTGTAGCAGGGGTGTCAAGCACTACTCTGTTTGTCCCACGGAGACACAATGTTGACCAAGTTGCTTACTCCCAGTACCCCCTAGACGTTACGTGACTCCCACTTAAATGCATGTGATCAGCATCGGAATGCCCCAGGGGAAAGGAGATGGATGAAAGAGAGAGAGAGAGACACTGGAGCCACAGGTCCGGATCTGAACGACTGGTGATGGTCCTTCAAGAGCTGCGATTTCCTTTAATAAATTACATCAGCTGAACAGCTCATAACTCGCAACCATGTATATACTAGTCTCTGACTACTATGTGCAAGCCAGGTGTTAGGTTCCCTTTTCCCACTTTAGATGGCTCTTTCTCTCTCTAGGAATTTTCGGGAAATGATGTAGATTACCTGTAATTAAATAAGAACCTTGAACCTCCTATAATATCTATGACTACTCCCACTGTGGCCCCAGATTGATTTCACTTCATCTTAATTAATGCCTACTTAAATGTACTTGAGGTTCAGTGGATATCTTGTTCGATGACCTTGCAGAGATTTCCTAAGATGCTGACTCACTCGACTCCATAGACATTTAAATAGGTAACATATTATGACAACAGTGTCTCAGATAATTAGGTTTGCAGACATTCATGAGTTAATTTACGCAGTGTACTTAGAATTTCAAGGAACAAACATTTCGATGTCTTTTAATCACACTGAAAACATAGGGTTAATATCAAAAGATCACAGTGCAATGTTTGTAACACTCTGGGAACATAGGGTTAATATCAATAACACAAGCAAACAGTTTTATCACTGTTACATCACACCGTAAGTGAGCATAGCAATGAAACTTTCAGGCCATTCACAGAATGTTCCGTATCAACAGCACCAATTATGCAAATGTCATTTTTAACTTAGCGATAACAAATGTATTAACAATACATTGTTGTTATGTTAAATGCACAAAATTATTTTCTTTCTGATATATATTGCAAGCAACTATGATAAGTGTTATGACGTGACCAGCGTCGACCATCCCAGTGACCTTAAATGCCAATGATGTGCCTTCTTAGGCCTGTCGCGCTCCTAAACATCTGACTTTCAAATATCGTCAGCAAGTGTCAAGTTTTCACAAATAAAGGCTTTTTGAGCGTGCAGCATGTTACTGCCTTTTTAATAGCCAATTCTCTCGATCTCTTCAACTCCTCAGAAGTGGCATCCAGGATACAGGACTAAACACAAAGATCAAACGTGGAGAAGCAGAGACTCCTCCTCTGTAGCCGGTGACCTTTACAGCAAGCAGTTCACTCAGGCCGGGTGTGGTTTAAATACCTGATGCATCCAGCCACACCCAGTCTGAGTCATAGAGTTGTTGGAGGCTTGAACAACACGTGTCCTAAACAAGCATTGGTTCCAACAAGCACTGGTCTTTGTAAACAAACATTGATTTCAGTAAAACACTCTTATGGGGTTACAACAAACATTGCTCCCTGCAAAGGCAGATGATTGGCTTAAGAGTTATTTACTGGAGCACATGCAGGTTTGCAGGCCTGACAAGGGGTACCTGTTTCATACAAAAGCACTGAAATACAATATTACATTGGACATTTGCGATCTTCACTTAGGAAACAGCTACAGAGTTTATATTGACTATGAGCCCAATTCAATGGTCAAATTTGTCATACATATTTGGGACAGTTATGTGTAGAAAAGTCATCTGTTGCCTTCCTAAAGACTCTAGAAGCCCTTTCGCATGAGCTAGTAACTGTCATCTAGGAGATGATTAGCTCCCCTGATGAGGTGTGAGGTTGCTCCCAGAGCTAAGACAAAGACCTTGGGTGCGTGGATGTGTTCTGTTTCTTTGGCAGGCTGACCGGCTGGGTTGTGCCCAGCAACTTAATTAAATGAAAATGTGCTTACCCTGTCACAGGCGGATGTGACTCACACCTGGGCCTGCCACCTTCCTTTGTCCACCCAGCAATTTAGGCACCAGACCCATTGTCAGATGAACTTTCCCAGAAGTGACCACACAGGTGCCATCTGTGCCCATCTAACTCACTTCATATTCCGTGCGACTTCTGAACCTACTTCCGCTCTGCTGTCAAATCTGCACCAGTCTCTTCGATATCAAAACCATGAATGGATGCTGTTGGCCCCTGTAGGAACAACCTATGCTGCTTTGGGCATCTGACTCTGATCCAAACGCATCTTGGCCTTGACAGTGGCCATGTCTGGAATCCACATAGATATGTCCATGCCCCATTCAATCTGATTCTGACAGAACACTACCGGTGCTGAGCAGCCATCCTCAGGTGGTCCATCAGCTTTTTGGTTTACAATTTGATCATAGTGTGCCTCCATTTGGAGATTGCAATGCTGATGATGGGGATGTGGTACCCCACACTACACTGACAAAAATGTGTATATGGACTTGTAGGAAGTCAGTGGGCCTTCTACATCCACTGTTTCTTCCTCTGTACTTCCTACGCTGTGGTCAGTAGACGTACAACATATATCTTGGACCTACAACTTCCCTGTGTGGAGGTCAAAACTAATGTCCTTACGTATCCACTTGTTTCCCTTTAACCCCTTCGCTGCCAGTCCTTTTCCCCTCCTGTGCCAAGCCTTTTTTTGGCTATTTGGGGCAGTTCTCGCTCATAACATTTTGTTCACATAAGCTACCCACGCCAAATTTGTATCCTTTTTTTCCAACATCCTAGGGATTCTAGAGGTACCCAGACTTTGTGGGTTCCCCTGCAGGAGACCAAGAAATTAGCCAAAATACAGCAAAAAGTTTGTTTTTAAAAAGAAAATGGGAAAAAAGGGCTGCAGAAGGCGGCTCGTGTTTTTTTCACTGAAAATGGCATCAACAAAGGGTTTGCGGTGGTAAGATCACATCTTCCCAGATTTTAGGAACAGGCAGACCTGAATTAGAAAACCCCATTTTTCAACACAATTTTGAATTTTACTGGGACATACCCCATTTTTACTATTCTTTGTGCTTTCAGCCTCCTTCCAGTTAGTGACCGAAATGGGTGAGAAAACAATGATGGATCCCAGACAGCTAAACATTTCTGAAAAGTAGACAAAATTCTGAATTCAGCAAGGGGTCATTTGTATAGATCCTACAAGTGTTTCCTACAGAAAATAACAGCTAAAATAAAATAAATATTGAGATAGAGGTAAAAAAAAGCCATTTTTCTCCACGTTTTACTCTGTAAATTTTTCCTGCGATGTCAGATTTTTTAAAGCAATATACTGCTACATCTGCTGGATTCTTCTGGTTGCGGGGATATATAGGGCTTGTAGGTTCATCAAGAACCCTAGGTACCCAGTGCCAATAAATAAACTTCACCTTGCAATGGGTTTTCATTCTATACCGGGTATACAGCAATTAATTTGCTGAAATATTAAAAGTGAAAAATAGGTATCAAGAAAACCTTTGTATTTCCAAAAATGCCACAAGATAAGGTGTTGAGAAGCAGTGGTTATTTGCACATCTCTGAATTTCAGGGTGCCCATACTAGCATGTGAATTACAGGGCATTTTTCAAATAGATGTCTTTTTTACACACTGTCTTACATTTGGAAGGAAAAAATGTGGAGAAAGACAAGGGACAATAACACTTGTTTTGCTATTCTGTGTTCCCCTATGTCTCCCGATAAAAATGGTACCTCACTTGTGTGGGAAGGCCTAGCGCCTGCAAAAGGAAATGCCCCAAAACACAACGTGGACACATCACATTTTCACAAAGAAAACAGAGCTGTTTTTTACAAAGTGCCTAACTGTGGAGTTTGGCCTCTAGCTTAGCCGGCACCTTAGGAAACCTAGCAAACCTGTGCAGTATTGAAAGCTAGACACCCAAGGGAGTCCAAGATGGGGTGACTTGTGGGGCTCTGACCAGGTTCTGTTACCCAGAATCCTTTGCAAACCTCAAACTTTGGCCCAAAAACACTTTTTCCTCTCATTTTGGTGACAGAAAGTTCTGGAATCAGAGAGGAGCAACAAATGTCCTCCCACCCAGCGTTCCCTCAAGTCTCCCGATAAAAATGGTACCTCACTTTTGTGTATAGGCATACTACCCGCAAAAGAAAATGCCCTAAAACACTATCTGGACACATCAAAATTATCAAAAACAAAACTACCTGTTTTTTGCGGGGGCACCTGCATTTTTGGTCCTGGGCTCAGCAGCCATTTAGGGAAACTTACCAAACCCAGACATTTCTGAAAACTAGAGGGAGTCCAGGGAGGTGTGACTTGCATGGATCCCCCAATGTTTTCTTACCCAGAATCCCCAGCAAACCTCAAATTTAGCTAGAAAATCAAATGTTTCCAACATTTCTGTGTGGGATTACCACACTGGGACAAATTTCATATCACTCAACGTTCTGCTCAGTCTCCCGGTAAAAATTATACCTTATTTGTGTAGGTGGGCCAAGTGCTTGTGAAAGGGAAGAGCAAAAAACATGTTGATATTGAGGGGGAAACAAAGGGGGTCCAAAAGGGCAGTTTGCAAAAAAAACATTTTTAGGCTGACAAGTGCAGCAGATTTTTTATCGGTTTAGATGAGACAATGATGGGTGGTAGGAATTTTGTTGATTCCTGCAGATTCCGGAAGGTTCCATAACAAAAACGTGGGAAAAATGTGTGATTTCCAGCCAAGTTGGAGGTTTGCAGGGCATTGTGGGTATAAAAATGGTGCGTGTGCATGTGAGACACACCACCCTGGAATCACCCAGAAGTTTAGTTTTCAGATGTGTCTAGGTCTTGTGGATTTTTCTACATGGCAGCGCCCCAAAGTCCATAAAGTGCAGCCCTCACCATTCCAAGTGGGACGATTTTGAGAGTTAGCCAAGCTCTCATGTCTGTAAAACCAAAACCCAAAATAATGAAATGACTTCTTGCTCGCTGTGGGATAAGATGTTTTAGAGTGCGGGGGAGACCTGAAAGACTGTTACCCCTTTCAGGGGAAGGGGGCATAACCAGACCCATACTGGTTGGTAGCCACCACCCCAATATTTTTTGTTTTTTTAAATTTCCTGGCATCTAGTAGACTTTCTGCCCCCGGGGTGTGGATCAGGGGTAATTTCCCCATCTGCTCACTGGTGGGCAGACCAACTTTGGCCCCATTTATTTGGGGGTGGGGGTATGGCCATACCCCCACCCTCTTATTTTTGAAAAAAAAACTTCCCTGGCCTCTGGTGGGCTTTCTGCCCCCTCCTTGGGGCCAGATAGGCCTTTATGGCCAACAGTAATGTGCACCCAAGTTGCTGCCCCCCTAAAGAAAACACACGCATACACACACACTAATCCCTGGTGCCTAAGTGGATTCTGTCCCCCTTGGGGGCAGATTGGCCTAAAAAAAAATCTGCCAATCTGCCCTCAAGGGGGGCAGAAATGGTCTAAATACAAAATTGGCCCCACAAGGGAGTGGCCCTTACCTAAGGGGTCGCTCCCCACCGCTATAAAACAAAAACAAAAAAACCCTAAAAAAAAATTCCCTGGCTCCTGCAGGTTTCTGCCCCCCCGGGGGCAGATCGACCTAATAACAATAGGCCGATCTGCCCCGGGGGGGGGGGGGGGCGCAGAAATGGCCTAAAGTAAATTTGCCCCCCATCTCCCGGGGAGCAACCCTTGCCTAAGGGGTCGTTCCCCTTGCATGACATTGGCGCAAAAAAAAGATCCCTGTGCCTAGTGGTTTCTGCCCCCCTTGGGGACAGATTGACCTAAAATTGGCCGATCTGCCCCCAAGGGGGTCAGAAATGGTCTAAATACAATTTTCCCGAGAGGGGAGTGACCCTTGCCTAAAGGGTCGCTCCCCATCTCCAAAAAAAACAAGCAAACAAAAAATAAAACACAAAAAAGAAATTAGCCCTGGCGCCTAGAGGTTTCGGCCTAATAACAATAGGCCGATCTGCCCCTGGGGGGGCAGAAATGGCCTAAAGTAAATTTGCCCCCCATCTCCTGGGGAGCGACCCTTGCCTAAGGGGTCGTTCCCCTTGCGTGACATTGGCGCAAAAAAAAGATCCCTGTGCCTAGTGGTTTCTGCCCCCCTTGGGGACAGATTGACCTAAAATTGGCCGATCTGCCCCCAAGGGGGTCAGAAATGGTCTAAATACAATTTTCCCCAGAGGGGAGCGACGCTTGCCTAAAGGGTCGCTCCCCATCTCCAAAAAAAACAAGCGAACAAAAAAAAAAACACAAAAAAGAAATTAGCCCTGGCGCCTAGAGGTTTCGGCCTTATAACAATAGGCCGATCTGCCCCCAGGAGGGCCAGAAATGGTCTAAATACAATTTGCCCCTCAGGGGAGCGACTATTGCCTAATGGGTCGCTCCCCATCTCTAAAAAAACAAACAAAAAACAAAAAAACACACAAAAAAAATTTGCCCTGGCGCCTAGAGCTTTCTGCCCCCCCGGGGGCAGATATGGCCTAAAATAAATTTGCCCCCCCGACCCCCCCAGGGGAGCGACCCTTGCCGAAGGGGTCGCTCCCCTTGCGTGACATTGGCGCAAAAAAAATCCCCGGTGCCTAGTGGTTTCTTCCTCCCTTGGGGGCAGATTGACCTAAAATCGGCCAATCTGCCCCCAAGGGGGGCAGAAATGGGCTAAATACAATTTGCCACCCAGGGGAGTGACCCTTGCCTAAGGGGGTCGCTCCCCATCTCTAAAAAAGTAACCCACAAAAAAAACAAAAAAGAAAAATTAGCCCTGGCGCTTAGAGGTTTCGACCTAATAACAATAGGCCGATCTGCCCCCGGGGACGGGTGGGGCAGAAATGTCCTAAAATAAATTTCCCCCCTCACCCTCCCGGGGAGCGACCCTTGCCTAAGGGGTTGCTCCCCTTACGTGACATTGGCACAAAATAAAAGATCTGTGGCGCCTAGAGGTTCTGCCCCCACGGGAGCAGAAATGGCCTAAAATAAATTTGCCCCAAGGGGAGCGACCCTTGCCTAAGGGGTCGCACCCCTTCCGTGAATTTGGCATAAAAAAAAAAACTGGTGTCTAGTGGTTTCTGCCCCTCCACCCCCGGGGGCAGACTGGCCTCATAAAAATAGACCGGGGGCAGAAATGGCCTAAATATAATTTGCCCCCTAGGTTTCCCCCGCTAGTGAGCGACCCTTGCCTAAGGGGTCGCTCCCCAACTAAAAAAAAAAAAAAAAGATCCCTGGCACCTAGTGGATTCTGCCCCCCCCGCCCTCCCCGGGGCAGATCAGCCTAACAATAGGCTGAAAAAGCCTTGAAAAATATTGCCCCCTGGGGCGCGACATTTGCCCAAGGGGTCGCTCCCCTCATGCCGGTTTCATAAAAAAAGAAATCCCTGGTGTCTAGTGGGCATTTCAAAAGCCAGATCGCTTTACAATCCGGCTTTTGAAATGCTCTGAGACTTCAAATGGAAGGAAAGGAATTTCCTTCCCTTTGAAGCCTCTGAGGCCCCCACCACATGATCAGAAGAGAAATGCCTTGCATTTCTCTTCCGATCTCACTGGAAGCTGAGCTTCCAGTGCGATGGGGAAGTGGCCTCTGATGAGATCAGCGCGCAAATGTGCGCTGACTTAATGAGACGTCACTGGGATGTGCGCTGACATCATCAGATGTCACTGTGGGGTCAGGAGGGGTTGGGTGGAAGGGGAATGGCTTTCCCTTCCATCCCTGCCTTGGGGGGGGTGGGAGGGAAGCCCACAGAGGGAGCACTAGTGCTCCCTCTTGCTCTGTGCCCAGGACGTAATGGTTTCGTCCTTGGCACATGATCACTGTGCCGCAGGACGTAACTATCACGTCCGTGCCACAGAAGGGGTTAATGAAGGCCTGACTGATGCATTAATGGGCACATATGCAAGGCCTTGCTGTTGTCAAGTGGCAAACAGGCAGGTGGCTACACAGCACAGGCTGGCACCAGGTGACCCTAATCTACTGACTCATCATCACATTTCTGAGAGCCAGCTGGTTCAATACTCCACCAGTAAGGTCAGTCCAGACTCTTTCCAATGACTCCCCTGGACAAAGAGTCAAAAAGGATTTGGGAAACAAATGTTCTTATATGCTAGACTATCCTTAAGGTCAGTGACTATATGCTTGCCCTTTGGGACATGGTCAATGACATACTGACAGCACTCCCTGAGGAGCTTTGGGCCTCCCGGGTGCAAACCATTCACAATGGCCAGGACGCAGCTAAATTTGTTATTTGCTCTCTCTTGGACACCACTGAAAATTTAGGCCAAGCATTCAGTAACAGTATGGTCCACTGCTTGGATGAGGTCTACTGATTTTTGTGGTGATGAACAGGCTTCCCTTTTGCATAAGCCATATGGCACTTGCCGCTTGTTGGGTGAGAAAGTGGATTCTGCCACAGAATTATTTAAGGAACGCCAAGCCACTACTCATAGCTTAGGCCTTTTTAGCTCATACAAGGCAATTTCCTCAGCAAACACATGACTTTAGAGATTCTACAAAGGGTTAGCATACAGATCAAATCAGTACCTCCATGACCCAGAGCAACCAACCCAGTCTTTTGGGGGTAGGGGACGGGGATCGATCAGGCAATGTGCTGGTCAGCAGGGGCACTGATTCTCTGAGTCCCCCAGCCCTGCGGCAGCAGCCTTTAATTGGCTTTAGCTTGCCCTTAATGGCTCATGACCTCTCTGTAGTAGGCTGGGAACATTACTTTATCCAGAGGTGGTAACAAGTTCCAACAGACAGATGGATTCTCAAAGCTGTCCAATAAGGCTGCGCCCTTCTATTAATTTTCCACCCCGTGCATCTTCCACCTATAGTGGCTTTCAGAGGATCATCTAGCGATGTAGGATTTCTCTTCAAAATGGACCATGGAGAGGATGCCAGCCTCAGAAATAAGTACTGATGTTATTCCGGCTATTTCCGGTGCAGAAGACGAATGTAAGCCTTCATCCTATTTTCGATCTTCACCCTCTGAATGACTCCCTGTGGAAGGACATATTCAAGATGCTCATATTTTCCCAGCTTCTGCCTTACGAGGTTCTGGGTCACTGAATGGTAGCCCTAAACCTGCAGGAATCATATTTTCACATACCCATCCTGCAGTCCCAAAGTTACTACCTGCAGTTCAGGGCAGGCCAGGAGCATTTTCACTTTGCCATGCTCCTTTTCAACATCACCAGTGCCCCTTGTTTGTTCACTAAAGTAATTTAGATGGTTTCAGCACATTTGTAGAGGTCAGGATAGTGATTTCCCCTACCTCGACTACTGGCTTTCGAAAGTAGACTTGCCACAGGCCACAGTCAGTTACAGACCACCCCCGGACGACAGCAAACCTTCCTACATCTCTGAGGGTGTAACATGAATGTGCCAAAGTCAGACCTTCCATTTACAAGAGCCATCCTTGATACAGTACTGTTCAGGGCCTTTCATCTGTTGCAGAGGGTCCAGGATATTCAGACTATGATCCAAATAGTTCAGCCTTGGTTCTGGAACCCACCTGGAGTGGCTCTAGGCTTCTTGGCGTATTAGCTTCCTGCATCCTGTTCATCGATTGTACCATGTGGCACATAAGAGCTTTGCAGTGGGATGTGAAATCTCTGTGAACCCAGCACCAAGGGAAACTGTTGGATACCATCCAGGCTTCAGAGGAGACTTAAAACATCCTGGAGTGGTGGCTGCTCAACTACATTATCAGTGGCAGATTCCTCTCCCTTCCCCTCCCAGACTTGACGGTGGTGATGAATGCATCACTGTGGGTTGAGGAGGTCATATGGGAAAGGTGAAGATCTAAGGTCTCAGGTCTCTAACTCTACATTAATCTGCTGGAGTTACGGGCCACCACCCTGGCACTGAAGGCATTATCATGTATCAAGGGGAGACTGGTGCAGTTCCTTACAAACAACCCCACTGCCAAATAATACTGCAACAAGCAGGACAAATTGCGGTCCTGTGAAAAGAGCTCTTTGTCTCTGGAGTTGCCAGGACCAACACTGCACTTCTGCATTTGACTCTTTAAGTGAGTGGGCCGATGTTAGTTGGAAGAGGTTGATCAGCCAGGTTGTATCTCCCATATCTCGTTGCCCTCACATTGACCACAATAGATAATGGGTGGTGATCGCTTTCAGGTCTGTGCTGGACTTGGTACCTTTCAAATCTACTTAGCAAGTTCTTGTTTAGGAAGATGTAGTCCAGTGTGATATATTTTTGAAAGTTGGGGTTGAGATACACTGCACGATGCCTTTTTGGTCAGCTGATCCCAGCTCAAACCCATAGAATGTCCCGGGAATGGTCCTTGTGGGGAGTTTCTTGTTGACACAAATCTCATGAGTTAAAATATCCGGCCACTATACATTCATGTCCAGGATGATCATCAAGGAAGGCTTTCATCAGGTTGGTGATATTCCTGACATTTGTAGTTTTTACATTTCTGTGTGGATTTACAAACAGATTTACCACCATCATGAGAGTGGATATTCCATCCATTAACAGGCCCTTAGCTTAAAGAGCCTGAACGTTGCAGGAGGGAAAACTCTATACCTTTGCTTTCTTTCACCTGCAAGTCCAATTTCACATAGATGGAGAGACCATCCATCAGTTCCCCAAAGAGATTTTTGCTTTGGGCAATTGTGTGAATTGCCTGAAACCCTGGAATGGAGATAAGCATGGTTTACTACGTTTCTTGCAGGCATAGGATGTAACCAGTGTGAAGAGATTCCATGGCATTTATATTACCTATTAAAGTATTCAGTCCTGCCACATTCCAAGTTATTATCTTAATCGTGGCTTTATGTGCCTTCTCATTTTTCATCTTGGTGCTTGGAATTTGACAGCTTTTTGGTTGAAAGGGTTGCTGGCAGCCAGGACAAATCAGTGTGTTCCATGCACCATGTTTTTGTATGGGCTATTGGGCATCCCCTGGGGAAGCTATCTCCTGTGTCAGTTGAACCATGATCTTTTTTCCCCAAGACTGAGTCATTGCTTGCTTTATTCCTCTCACGATATTGCTTGCTGCTTTATCTTGCACCAGGGGCTTTTTTTCTAATAAGTTATGGAGGTTCTTATATCGCGAGGAAAATCCAAATAAGGGGGTCCCTGACATGATAAGGAGAGAAAACCAGGGAATCAACTATAAAATACAACAACAGCAACTCTCCTATCTAGTATACAAAAAAAGGACCACAGTTCTGTAATACAAATAATAAAAAAACTCAACCTTTATTAAATATCAAAATAAGACCCTACAACCAATATTTCATATATATTAACAATCATATTTATAAGTAACAACACAACATAGACATACACCATCCACATTCAAGACAACATATAAACAACAAACTGGATCAAGAACAAACATATAACACAACAAACAAATAATATTTACAATATAACAACATATATATTCCCAAAAATACAATATAATTCACATAAGCATATATCTAGATGAATGTCCTTGCTTATATGTGGCAATTATGCCTACATTGGCCACCTAAATCATGTATATTCAATGTCACCAGTCTCTACTCAATCTCCAAGATGTGTCTCCAAATCTCGACGACTGACAACTCCTCCATGAGGTCGCGTAGTCCTTTAGTAGACAAACAATTTTTGTTTCATGAACCAGAATGAAGTCACGATGTTGAATTTTCATAAATCAAAAAATGCAAGTACAACTTTGGTACTACTCGCCAACGCACGTTTCGGTGGATCCAAATATATTAGTGAATTTACAGCCACCTTCCTCAGGGCAAAAATACAACAAGCACCAAGGACAACACGATGCATCTAAATAAAACAATAGAAAGAATATTTCAAACAAGTTATATCAATGTCCATGTAGCTTCTGTGTTGTTAATCTCTGATAATACCACTTTCCCAAGGAAATATAACCAATAAAAAAAGGCAATGGACGTGAATACTGATATCTTCAATACCAAAGACAAATCAAACTAAAAAGATCTGTGAAACAATATACACTAAACCCCATAAAAAGTAGACAGAATACAAAAAGATAAACCATAGATTACAACACCAACCGTGTAAGTCTCACCCCCCAAAAAACATCAAAACAACACTGCCCATAAGTGAAAAAATAAATAATATTTCAAAACAACCAAAAAAATGCAACAAAACCCCATACCTAATGGCCGTTCGCCTTGCAAAAATAAATCACTTATTTCTCTTGTCTGTCATTCTATAAAAAAGTAAAATTTACCTTAAATGATCACCTAAAATTATAGAAGAGACAGAAACTATGAGCGGACTTATAATACAAGGGTTTAAAGTGGAGCTTCCTCAATTACGATCTACTAACCTCATTTTTAACTCATGCTTCAAATGTTTTCATGAAACATGTACCACATATAAGGCATAGAGAAACAGGAGTTGAAACAGTTAATGTGACTAAAGATAAACAGGCACTTAGCGTAATAATCTACAGGTGCAATAGCACATCATGCCACAAACATTCTATATTGCGTAGATGTTTTAAGGGACTCATAGTTTCTGGTATGTGTCCTTCAAAAGATACTTCTGCTAAGCAATGATACGCAGAAACAGCTACTCTGTGCTTCTTCTAAAACATATTGATATAAATACCAAAATCCAGTTAGCTAACTGTAACCTGCCACCTATTTCGAAATTATTCAGCTCAATATTTATAAAGCTGAACATAGACAGCAGATTAGTACAGAGTCGTACTAGATGACTAAAATTTGCACTCACGGGGAAGACACATTTATAATCTTACCTTGTTTGGGATAATAAATGCACATCCTCTTGGCATCAATACATTTTGTCTGGTATGAGATGTGCTCGCGTCCACACCTGGAAACGCCTTTTACATGTCCGTCGCTGTAGGACTGCTTAGCAGACATGGATGATGGACTACTCAGAGAAAATAGATCCCTATTGTCTCAAAACCATGGTGGGCATCTTAGCCAGAGTTGGCATTATGGAGTAAATAGTTTTCAGATTCATAATATAAACTGACGCGTAGTCCGATCAATTATGGCACATGCCATTTAAAACATACTGGGCACAACATGTTGACTCCATAGCTTTATACTGAAAAATACGAAGGGAATGGAACGTAGAAAGAAACTACTTGTAGATCGAGATCAGCCTGTTTCTACATAATCACGGTTCTCCTGACAGAAGGAATGTAACGCATAAAATTTAAAAAATCACAATTCTGATGTAGTTTGTGAGAACTGGCTAGAATTCCAGACAAAATAGCAAAAACAACTTAAGACATACTAGGCAAAACATGCTAGCTCCATAACAGTATATGAAACAATAAACAAATCATAAAAAATATATCTCACTGTTCCAAACCCTGAGGGTTGATTAAAACCTTTTAAAAATGTATTCTGTCACGGTATTTCCTCATTCAGTCCTTTATGGAATGTATTAAAAAAGAAGATCCAGAAGACTTTCCGTTTCTTCCTCATCTTATCTACATCAAAACCATTTCTGGGAACGATCCTCTCCAAGATCGTCCATCTAATTTCATCTTCATTGTGTCTATTTTCCATCCAGTGGGCAACCAAAGGAGCATTCTGTTTATGGGTTTTCAAAGACGATCTATGCTCACAGTATCTAGTTCTGAACTCTCTCGATGTTTCGCTCACATACCCTAGGTTGCATGGGCAAAAAATCAAACACACAACGTTTTTTGATCTACAATTAGACATAGGCGGTCATTCTGACCCTGGCGGTTGTAAACCGCCAGGGCAGAGTGCCGCGGAAGCACCACCAACAGGCTGGCGGCGCTTCCGGGGGCATTCTGACCGCGGCGGTAAAGCGGTAAAGCGGTTTCCCGCCGGCTTCCCGCTGCCCCAGGGAATCCTCCACGACGGCGCTGCAAGCAGCGCCGCCATGGGGATGCCGACCCCTTTCCCACCAGCCTGGTCCTGGCTGGCAGGAACGGGTGTCGTGGGGCCCCTGGGGGCCCCTGCAGTTCCCATGCCACTGGCATGGGCACTGCAGGGGCCCCCTAACAGGGCCCCACATAGATTTTCAGTGTCTGCGTGGCAGACACTGAAAATCGCGACAGGTGCAACTGCACCCGTCGCACCCCTTCGACTCCGCTGGCTCCATTCGGAGCCGGAATCCTCGTGGAAGGGGGTTTCCCGCTGGGCGGGCTGGTGGCCTTCTGGCGGTCGCCTGCCAGCCCAGCGGGAAACTCAGAATGACCGCCGCGGTCTTTTGACCGCAGTAAGGTCTTCTGGCGGTTCCCGCCAGGCCGGCGGCTCCCGCCGCCGGCGGGGGTCAGAATGACCCCCATAGTTCTTAAAATAATAGATTTGTTGTTACACATGATTTTGTCAGAAACTATTGCTCCCCTACATGCTACACAGTTGCCACATTTATGATTGCCAATAATAGGATCTAGACCAGAAATTGATTTGTGTATAGGTTCCTTCTGGACATTCACTCCTGATTTCACTGAAATGTTTCTCAAATTTCTATTCTTTTTAAAAGCAAAAAGAGGTTTTTCTAATGGTTCCATGTTTGACCTTACATTAAGGATGTGCCATTGTGAATTAATAATTTGTCTGATTTTATCATTTATATTAGAATGACAAATAGCACACACCAGTCTATCGCTAGTCTTCTTCTTAGTTTTTTGAACCATGGATTGTCGATCATAATACTTTGCTCTTATCAAGGATCTTTTATTAGCTTGGGAGGATAACCTCTTAGTAAGAATTTTTTGGCCAATATTTCTGAATGCTCCAAAAACTCCCTCATGTCAATTTCTTCTAACTCACAAGAACTGACTGACAGGAATCCCTTGTCTCTGGCACTTAGGATGGTAACTATCAAAATGCAAAAGAGTGTTCTTAGCCGTAGGTTTGACATACAGTGATACTGCAAGCCTTCCGTCTTTATGTATAATGCAAACATCTAGGAACTCTACCCGATTTCGATCACATTTCATAGTGAACCTCAAGTTAGAATCACATAAATTGAGCCACGCAAACAAATCCTTCTATAGTTCCATTTCTCCCTTCCAAACAAAGAAAACATCGTCTATATATCTAGACCACCAAAGGATGTTCTCAAAGAACGGGGCGATCTCCTTACAGGTACATTTTTGTTCGAAGTATCCAACATAAAGATTGGCTTCACTGGAGCACAGGCTGCTCCCATACTGACTCCTTAAATCAGTTGGAAAATGGTTGCATTGAATTCAAAGTGGTTATTACAAAAGAACTATCTCAAGGCAGTCACTGATAAATGAATTTACTGGACTAGGTTCAATGTCAAATAGAATCTGTTTTATGCACTCCAAAGCTTGTTGTTGTGGAATATTAGTATACAATGCCTCTAGATCCATTGTGAAAAAAAAATCATTCTAGGGATTAAATTGGACACCTTCTATTTTAGAGATAAGATGGCCCGTGTTCCTAACGTAGGAGGGAAGTTCAAAGACCAATGGTTTAAGAAAATGGTCAACGTATTGAGATAATGGTTGAATAGCCGAACCAATTGTAGACACAATGGGTTGTAAAGGAGGATCAATGTTGTCTTAATGGATTTTCAGCAGCCCATAGATCACAGGTAATCGAGTGTTTCTAGGGGTAAGGAACTCAAAATCCTTCTGGCAGATTACATCCTATTGTAATGCTAAATAGCTTCTTTCTTTTATCATGTTCTTAACACGTAAATCCGGGTTTAAGAATTCCCTCCTGTAATAGTCTTTACAATGTAGCATATTCATCATTTTATCAATATACTATTCTGTATCAAGCACCGTAATTCCTCCTCCTTTGTCATACAGCTTGATGGTGATTTGCTTATTCTCTTGTAGCTGTCTTAGAGCTACATTTTCCTCTTTACTTAAATTGAAATAAGGCTTAGGAACATACTTCAACATATTGGTCACATTTTTGAGCACCGCTTTGTCAAAGATCACAACTTCTGGTCCCAAGGAATCAATGTCTGGAATAAATGAAGAAACTGGTCTTAAACCTGATCTATTTTCTTCTGTAGGTAATGGCATACATGATTTAGGCGGCCAATATAGGCATAATTTCCACATATAAGCAAGGACATTCATCTAGATATCTGCTTACGTGAATTATATTGTATTTTCTGGAATATATCTATGTTGTTATATTGTAAATATTATTTGTTTATTGTGTTATTATATGTTTGTTCTTGATCCAGTTTGTTGTTTATATGTTGTCTTGAATGTGGGTGGTGTATGTCTATGTTGTGTTGTTACTTATAAATATGATTGTTAATATATATGACATATTGGTTGTATGGTCTTATTTTGATATTTAATAAAGGTTGAGTTTTTTTGTTATTTGTATTACAGAACTATGGTCCTTTTTTTGTATACTAGATAGGAGAGTTGCTGTTGTTGTATTTTATAGTTGTTTCCCTGGTTTTCTCTCCTTATCGTTTCAGGGACCCCTTTATTTGGATTTTCCTTGAGTTACGGCAATTGCTGTAGGGGTGATTGTTTGCTTTTGTCAGTTGGATGTGAATATTATATTTTCTATAGTTTTTTATTCTTGGTGTTTCCTCTTCTTTTTTTGTTATTTCATGTATCACATTTTAGCTGTGTCTTGATAGAGAACATTAAAACTTTTGGGTTTTCTGAAGCTGATTTCTCTAGAATTGTGGGAGCTTCCTCTAGTCTTGAACAAGGCTTTAGTATTTCTAATAACTTAAAAGATGATTGGATTAAGCTCCTTAATCTGAAGAAAAATGCACGTAGAACGGAAGTTCACGCTGAGTTTATTTTGGATTACCTCAAGGCAGGAGTTATCCCAAACGGCCTCCGGGTGAGGAATATACCTGGTCTTTTTGTGGAAATTAAAACCTTTTGGAAAAGTGGTCTTTTATTTCCAATAGATGTTCTAGGGATTGGATGCTATTGATTATTGAGACTGAACGTGAAATTGTGTCCCTTCTAGTTAAGGAGATTGAAGAAGTAGAATAGAAATTAAAACAGACCACTGCACTAGAAGAAGCTAAGAAAAAGCTAGAGGAGGTAACTACTGAGTTTGAGTCTTTTAACCAGTACCTAGTGAAGAGGAAGACAGAAAAACTGAACAAAGACATCCACTATTTTACTGTAGAGAGAGTATACCCATACTTATCTGAAAATTATTACAAACAGCCAATACAGATGATTTCAGAGAAACAGGATTGGACATCAAAAAAGATAGTGGGGGTTATTCCAACTTTGGAGGAGGTGGTAATCCGTCCCAAATGTGACAGATTTACCACCAGCCGTATTACGAGTTCCATAGGATATAATGGACTCGTAATACGGCTGGTGGTATATCCGTCACTTTACCGTCACTTTTGGGACGGATTACCACTTCCTCCAAAGTTGGAATAACCCCCAGTGACTTTTTCAGATGCATCAGACTCAGAAGGTGTGGGAAGTTCCCATCAGTTTGATATTTTTGGAAATAGGCATAATCAGACAAATCAAGTTTATACAAATACTTGTTTTTTAGGCAACAGCAGAAACAACTACAGATCCAGACCTCGTTACAATCGAGGGAACAGATTTGTCAATTCAGAACAGCCTTCCCAGTTCTTACAAACCAAACGCAATCAATATTGGCGGAACTAGACAATATTCCGATATTTAATTTAAGCAATACGACTCTTAATACCAATTCTGAACTAGTATTATTAAAAGGACTCTCTTTTGTTCTGAGCACTTATGTCAATAAGTTCGAACTTTTGAAAGATTTACATGCATTTTTTAGGAGGATTTGACTCAATAAATACTTTGATACACCTTCATTACTTACAGAAGAAAATAGATCCGGTTTAATACTGGTTTCTTCATTTATTCCAGACCTTGATTCCTGGGGACCAGAAGTTGCGATCTTTGAAAAAAAGTGACCAATATGTTGAAGTATGTTCCTAAGCCTTATTGCAATTTAAATAAAGAGGACAATTTAGCTCTAAGACAGCTACAAGAGAATAAGCAAATCACCATCAAGCCGTGTGACAAAGGAGGAGGAATTACAGTGCTTGATACTGAACAGTATATTGATAAAATGATGAATTTTCTACATTGTAAAGACTTTTACAGGAGGTTATTCTTAAACCCGGAATTACGTGTTAAGAACATGATAAAAGAAAGAAGCTATTTAGCATTACAACAGGATTTAATCTGCCAGAAGGAATTTGAGTTCCTTACCCCTAGACGCACTTGATTACCTGTGATCCAAGGGGTGCCGAAAATCCATAAAGACAACATTGATCCTCCTTTACGACCCATTGTGTCTACAATTGATTCGGCTATTGAACCATTATCTCAATACTTTGACCATTTTCTTAAACCATTGGTCTTTGAACGTCTCTCCTACGTTAGGAACATGGGCCATCTTATCTCTGAAATAGAAGGTGTCAAATTTAATCGTGAGAATTAAATGTTGGCCTCAATGGATCTAGAGGCATTGTATACTAATATTCCACAACAACAAGCATTGGAGTGCAGAAAACAGATTCTATTTGACATTGAACCTAGTCCAGTAAATCAATTTATCAGTGACTGCCTTGAGATAGTTCTTTATAACAACTACTTTGAATTCAATGTGACCATTTTCCAACAGATTAAAGGAGTCAGTATGGGAGCAGCCTGTGCTCCCAATGTGGCCAATCTTTATGTTCGATAGTTAGAACGAAAATGTATCTAAAATGAGATCGCTCCATTCTTTGAGAACATCCTTTGGTGGTCTAGATATATAGACAATGTTTTCTTTGTTTGGAATGGTCAAATCGAACTATTGAAGGAATTTTTTGCATGGCTCAATTTATGTGCTTCTAACTTGAAGTTCACTATGAAAAGTGATTGAAATCAGGTAGAGTTCCTAGATGTTTGCATTATATATAAAGATGGAAGGCTTGTAGTATCACTGTATGTCAAACCTACGGCTAGGAACACTCTTTTGCATTTTGATAGTAACCATCCTAAGTTCCAGAGACAAGGGATTCCATTCAGTCAGTTCTTGCGAGTTAGAAGAAATTGTACAGACATGATGGAGTTTTTGGAGCATTCAGAAATACTGGCCAAAATATTCTTACTAAGGGGTTATCCTCTGGGGCGTGGTTAAGATGACGGCCACAGCTGTCGCTTAAAATCAGGCTCCGCTTCGGGCCGTACATATATCCTGACTGGCGCCTCCGCAACACCGGACAAACGGCGTAGGCGGCAGCAGAGGCACCCCGAAGGTGCCTGGTGCGGTCGGCGCTGTAAAGAGTGGTCGGCACATTGGCTGGAATCACTGAGACACGAGGGGCCTTCTCTGGAGCCAAAACCTGGGGCTCGCGTAGCAGTTGCGTGGCAAAACCGGCTGTCGAGCCGCACTGAGAGCGGACATTGCGGAAGCTGTGGTGCTGAAGCTGGCTGATTCGGGGTAAAGGAGAGGGATTCGTACTTACCTGCGGGGCCAGCACTGACCGAGCTTCGTGCTGCTGCACGGAGGGAGGCTCGGGCCGTGTGGGAGTGTGCCGGGGCCTTCCTTGGGGCCGAGGCCTGAGGCTTGAGTGGACAGGTTGAGGCAAGACGGGTTGTCGAGCAGCGCTGAAAATGAATGTCGTGCAGCTGAGGCACTGAAGCTGGTTGATACGGGGCGAGGAGGAGGGCCTATATTTACCTGCAGGCTTTACACTATCTGAGCTCCGCGCGGCTGCATGAAGGGTGATCCGGGCCAAGAGGGAGCGTACCTGGCATGATTGAAGTTTACTGAGCGCCCCGGGCGTCCACACGAACAGCGGGCCGGCCCTTCTCACTACGCTCGCAGTTGAGCCCCTACCCTGTAATATTGGTGTGCTGGCTGGACACTGGAACTTATCCTCGTGCCACTAGGTGCTTCAAAGATGTGAGGAGTTGTCCCTAAAAAGATCTGGAGACCTGTGTAATCGACGAGCAGATGACTGGAACAGTAGCGACCACAGAGGTGCTAGGGGCACCGGAGTGCCCAGAAGTGTTCCACACAACACGGCATGCACCCTTGGGTGTGTGAGGGGTGAGCGAGGTGCCACAACGTAAGTCACAAGTGATCTATACATGCTTTATTGACTTACACATTATTGATGGGTCGTGCTGGCCAATTGATGTGGTGACGGAGTGGAAAATACATGTGGTGCTGATAGCTCGTTCTATGTGAGTGCAGGCTTGGGCTGACAGCATGATGGGGAAATCCAAAACGCCGAAGGCTCAGGAACGTCCTGGCCATGCAGCTCCTTCTGAGGTACCCCTAGAGGCACTGAGCTTGTGTTCCCTGGAGAGCACGTTGCAATCCCATTCGGGCCAATTTGAGAGGATTCTACAGGTAATCATGGACACTAAGCTGTCTCTTGAAAATAGAATAGACAGTCTCCCAGGACCTCAACCTGCTCAGGGTGGATTATCGTAACTTGGCGGAGAGGGTTGGAGTGGCGGAGACCACTCTGGGTGTCACGGATCCCTTGATTTCCGAAAGTCAGAAACAGATTCAGCGATTGGACATCGAAGTGAAGGCCCTCCAGAGACGCGCAGAGAATGCCGAGGGCAGATCACGCTGTAATGTTCGGTTCTTGGGGTTTACGGAGAGAGTGGAGGGGCACAATACGGAGCGGTTCCTGGAGCAATGGCTAATTAAAGAGGTGTTAAACGGCACACCGTCAAAGTTCTTCTCTGTGGAAAGAGCACACAGAGTTCCGGGAAGTCAGCCGGCTCTGGGACTGCGGCCTCACCCGCTGATCACCCATTTTCTCAACTACAGAGATCAGGCTGCGATATTGCAATACTTCTGAAACAAAGGCACGATACGACACGTGGGGACTTCTATTACGGCCTATCCAGATTTCACAGCAGAGATGCAGCGTTAGCGTTACTCCTACATGAAGGTCAAACAACGTCTCCGTGAGCACAACATTAAATATGCCCTGATGTTCCCTGCTAAGCTCCGGGTGATTACGGAGGACCACACTCATGTCTTCACTACGCCGGCTGATGCTTGGACGTGGATGCACGCAAAAGGTATTGCCCAACCATCGGAGGCAAATGGGGATTGTGATGAATGGCTGACCTCGCCAGCTCACAGGAAAGCAAGGAGACGCTCCAGAGAGCAACCAACGCAAACACAGGCAGCTGTTGAGCGGGCAAAAGTGCTGAGAGAGGCATCGCTGCACACACATAACTCTTTCACGGCGGTCCGGATCCCCTCTGGAGGGCAAACAGATTCGGACTCTGGGGGATCTGACTCGACCGTTACGGATGTGCTGAAGGGACCAGCGATTACACCTAGGACTGCAGATGAGTTGTGACACTTGGCCAGCTTTCTCCCGAACTGATGGGACCCATAGGTAGGACTCTGCTTGGCCTGGAAATGTGGTGATTTGCATCCAGGGCTGTGGGGCACCGAGTTCTGTGTCCAGGATGGACACCCGGCTGGCCCTTAACTGGAGTCCTTGTGAATGTGTTGCCCCTGGCTGTTTGCAATGGCACTGGTCTCCTCTTGGTCAGTGGAGTCAGTGAGACAGCAGTGTGGCTGTATCTGTTGGAGGCACCAACACAGACTTTTACTGTCCAACAAGGGGGGCCCCTCAAAAAAGGCCTTCACGAATAGTTACCATGCTCCCCCAGATGGTATCCATATGGCCAAAGATTTTTAGTACTCGAGATATGTTTTATTTTTTGTTCTCATTGGTGGTGTTCAAAGAGGCACATCTGTGCCACAGTTTTTGGGGGTTGAGGGTGTTGTGGGGTGGTGGGATACTTTTACCATGTTTAGCTGGATCACAATGCATGCTTTTCCATTTACCAGACAGATGCCTTCTCCAGAACTGTAGCCCTATATCCTTACTGGGGGGTAGCCTCTGGGCACAGTAAACACATATATAATGCCTATCATGTGACGGGCTGATGAGTGCTGCGCACTATGCAACACTATAACATTATTACATGGAATGTGCACGGGATGGCTGCACTGGGTAAGAGACATTGCATACATACTTATCTCAGGTGCCAGAAGGTGCAATTTGCTATATTGCAGAAAACACACCTATTGGGGGGGGCGACATACAGGCACTACAGAAACATTGGCGCGGACAAGTTTATGGCACAACGTGCTCTGCTTATGCGAGGGGAGTATTAGTGTGGATAGCGCCAGGGGTACCATACGTCCAGCATGCACACAAGATAGAGGAGGGGGGCAGGTACGTGGTGATAGAAGGACAGCTCGATGGCAGACCGCCCGATTTAATAGGGATTTATGCCCCCAACAGCGCGTTATCCGTATTCCTCCAAACACTAACCCCAACACTACTGACAGACCCTGCAGCGCCTGCCATCTGGGGTGGGGATTTTAACTGTGTTGGACCAATCAGCGTTGCCCCAGCAGGGCGCGGCAAGCAGACGCAACTCCACCTTGCTGACAGCTTGGGCCGATGACATTGGGGTGTATGATATGTGGCATGTGGGTCACCCGACACATAGGGAGTACTCGTTCTACTCAGCACTTCATAAACTACACACTAGAATAGACTTGCTGGGGGGGACCCCGGCCATGTGCTCCTTGATTAAAGAATCGGGCTACCTGGCCAGGACATTGTCTGATCTATTAACTGTACAGTGGGGCAGAAGGCGATCCATGATTCCCACTTGGCGCTTACAGAGTGAGGCACTGTTGGACCAACCCTTTAGAGAAGAATTAAATACCTGTATTAGGCAGTATTGGGACTTGATCGCAGGGTCAACGGACTCGAGGGCGATGGAGTGGGATGCACATAAGGTTGTTGTGAGGGGTCATTGTCTCTTGGCTTCTTGGGGAGCGCGTCGCTCATTGCACACTAAGGTCGTTACCTTGGAAAAAGAGCTGCAGGCCCTGGAGGTGGCAGTGGCACAAAATGGGGTGTCGCTGGAAACTCTCCGGGCCAAGCGGGGGTTGTATGAGGAGGCGGATCGCAACTTCGCCGATAGGACTACAATTATCACCTTACGCGTCTACAGATGGAGGGCGACTGCTCGGGGCGATTGCTAGCATGGCTGCTGAGGGAAGATCAGCAACAGACCCCTATAGGAGCCATACGGCTGGGCGATGGAAATTTGGCCACCACACAGGAAGCAATTAATAATGCTTTCAGGGAATATTATTTGGGACTGTATCGGGGGCAAAGGACATGTGACATCTGGCAATTGGAGGCCTTCCTTAACGGAGCGCCTTTTCCACAGTTGTCGACTGAGGATACGGCAGCACTGGACACACCCCTGACAGCAGAGGATATAGGCGCAGCCATAGCACAAATAGCCCGTAAGAAGACCCGGGGGACGGATGGACTGCCGATAGAGTATTATGCCACTTACTCACGGCACCTCTCGAAGCACCTGTTGTCATTGTTCGAGGAAGCTTGGACCCGTGGGATACTCCCGTTGTCTCAAAGAGAGTTGTTGGTTGTGGCCCTACCCAAGCAGGGTCGTGACCCCACGGACGTGAGGTCATACAGACCGCTGTCTCTCCTTAATCCAGACTGCAAAATTCTGGGTAAGGTGCTGGCTAACAGACTCGCCCCTATAATACGCACCTTAATCCATGAAGATCAGAATGGCTTTATGCCAAAGTGGAATACGTTCCTAAATATTTGCAGACTCTTAAGTATTATTGGTTATACTCCACCTGAGGTACATGACAATGTGGCAATGCCGTTGGACATTGAGAAGGCATTTGACACGCTACGGCCAGGGTGAAAATAGGAGGAGTAATATCAGACAGCTTTCCCATTGGCAGTGGGGCTAGACAGGGATGCCCCCTATCGCCTCTACTATTTGCCATTGCAATGGAACCACTGGCGATCCGACTGAGAGCACTGGCCGAGCAATGGGGGATACACCGAATGGGGATACACCATATTATTTCATTATATGCTGACAACGCATTAACTTATCTGGAGATGGCTGGGCGACGCTTCCTGCTGTAATGTCCCTGTTAGATGCATATGGGGAGATCTCGGGGTTGAGAGTAAACTGGACTAAATCTTGTTTGTTCCCTTTGACTGTTCTGCCCGCGAGGTTGAGAGAGGAGGCTCCTGCGGGGAGGCTAAAGTGGTCTTTTGACACGTTCAAATACTTGGGAGTGCATAGATCAGAGGAATTAAGGGATGGCAATTTGGGTCACGCGCTGAGCTCTGTGATGGATTTGCTTCGGTTCTGTGCTCGCTTTCACTGTCTCCGTTGGGCAGGGTGGCGGTTGCAAATATGTTAGTACTCCCACGGTTCCTCTATTATTTTGCTGCATTGCCTATAGTGGTGCCCTAGAGCTTCTTCCACGAACTGAGTAGATTGGTGTTGGAACTCAAATGGGGGAGTGGAAGAACCCTTGTGGCACTTACTACTCTGCGGCACCCGTTGTGTGAGGGGGGTCTGGGTGCACCAAACTATGAATATTACTATGCTGCAGCACAATTGCAATAGATGCTGTATTGGATACACAGGCTTGAATCGCTGGAGACGCTGTGGGTCCGTGCACAATTGCAAGGTGTTCCTGTTTATACGTGGATGACAGAACGCACGATGAGATATAACACCAGCAACTCTTTATTGAGTGCAGCTCATGCCTGTTGGAGGTGATATATGCAAAAGGGAGGAAAGGGCTCCCCATATTCACCTCTCATTCCCCTGGCTCAGATACCGGGTGGCATACATTTGCTTGGTTCCCAATTTCTTGCCTGTGGACAGAAGCAGGGATAGAAACAGTTGGTGATTGCTTTGACGATGGTGCCCTGGTGTCATACGAGGCCATCAGAGACCTTACCTCGGTGGGGTCGGGTCGCTTCATGTCGTATTACTCCATTTGCCATTTATTAAGAAGTGCATTGATGAGGGACGATCAGGAACCTATTACTTCTCCCACATTACATTATTTGCTCTCAGATAATGGCCTCACAAAAGTGATTACAAATTTGTACAATTTTCTAAATGAAGGGGATGGTAACAGATTGGAGATAGCGAGACAGAGATGGAACACAGTTCTCCCGGTGCCCTTGACTCCCAGAGATTGGCCGATTGCTCTTCAGCAGGTACGACGCGTATCACGAAACCCCAGGTTCCAGAATACCCAATTTAATTTTGTTCACCAGACATATCTTTCCCCAGCCCGTATTCAGCGTATGTACCCTGTCTCCAGTCCGGCGTGCCCCCGATGTGGCTCCCTGGTGGCTCATTTATACCATATGGTATGGGAATGTGGGCCCCTCCAGACAGTATGGCATGACATAGTGGCTGATGTTACTGACATTACGGAACACTCGTTCCCACTGGAACCAAGATCTTGTCTCTTAGGGATACAGAGCAGGAATAAACAACACATTTATATCCATAGTTTTGCCCACTTGGCATTTATCATGTATGAAAGGTTGATTGCCCTGAACTGGAAGGCGCCCAGGGCACCGGACCTCCAGGGGTGGCGTACCATCTCATTGCGCTGGGCTTGGACATAGTCCAGGGTGCTGGGGGCTTTGCAGGATAGGGGGCAGGCACACAAGGGACATGACATTTGGGAAATGCTTGTCACTAGACTAGAAATTAAGAATGATGAGTGCCCGCCGTGAAACATAGAAGTGAAGAAATATGTGTACCATGCTTACGGAGGGGTATGCTGGGTGCTTTCGCACAGAATGTTGAGATACCAAGCAGTTGTAAGGAGCCTATCGCATACGGTATATGTTAATGTGCTGATATTATGGCCCCCGGAACACTACAAATAAATTGCCTGTACCCAATTGATTAAATCCCAATGGGTGAACAGCTTTATAACAACCAAGCAGCATAGACGTACATGTTAATGGGGAGTTGGGATAATGAGCAGAGAGGGTAGATTTGCAATAAAATAGACCCACACAATACATACGGCAGCCGGAGGTGACACAGGACACATGTTATTGAATTGATCTTTGCCACTATTTTAGTCCGTGATTGCAAAGTCTGCAACCCACCAGAAAGTTTGTGCAATTAATCAATAATCGTCTGTGCTATTGACTTTTGGGCAATTGAATACTTGGATCCAGCTTTTGCAATTTTACTATTTGTATTTGTAACTGATTGCATATGTTGAAAACAATAAAACAGATATATAAAAAAAGAGGTTCTCCTCCCAAGCTAATAAAAGACTCCTTGAAAAGAGCGAAGTATTATGGTCGACAATCCATGTTTCAAAAAACTGAGAAGAAGACTAGCGATAGAGTGGTGTGTGCCATTCGTCATTCTAATATAAATGACAAAATCAGACAAATTAATAATTCACAATGGCACATCCTTAATGCAAGATCAGACATGGAACCATTAGAGAAACCTCTTTTTGCTTTTAATAAGAATAGAAATTTGAGAAACATCTTAGTGAAATCAGGAGTGAATGTCCGGAAGGAACCTATATAGAAATCAATTTCTGGTTTAGATCCTATTATTGGCAATCATAAATGTGGCAACTGTGTAGCATGTAGGGGAGCTATAGTTTCTGACAATATCATGTGTAACAACAAATCTATTACTTTAAGAACTATGTCTAATTGTAGATCAAAAAACATTGTGTATTTGATTTTTTGCCCATACAACCTAAAACTATGGAGTCAACATGTGTTGCCCAGTATGTTTTAAATGGCATGTGCCAGAATTGATTAGACTACGAGTCAGTTTATAGTATGAATTTGAAAACTATTTACTCCATAATGCCAACTCTGGCTAAGATGCCACCATGGTTTTGAGACAATAGGGATCTATTTGCTCTGTGTAGTCCATAATCTATGTCTGCTAAGGAGTCCGACAGCGACGGACATGTAAAAGGCGTTTCCGGGTGTGGACGTGAGCGCGTCTCAAACCTGACGAAATGTATTGATGCCAAGAGGATGTGCATTTTTTATCGCAAACAAGGTAAGATTAGAAATGTGTCTTCCCAGTGAGTGCAAATTTTAGTCATCTAGTACGACTCTGTACAATTCTGCTGTCTATGTTCAGCTTTATAAATATTGAGCTGAATAATTTCTAAATAGGCGTCAGGTTACAGTTAGCTAACTGGGTTTTGGTATTTACATCAATATGTTTTAGAAGAAGCAGAGAGTAGCTGTTGCTGCGTATTATTGCTTACCGGAAATATCTTCTGAAGGACACATATCAGAAACTATGTGTCCCTTAAAACATCTACGCAATATAGAATGTTTGTGGCATGATGTGCTATTGCACCTGTAGATTATTACTCTAAGTGCCAGTTTATCTTTAGTCACATTAACTGTTTCAACTCCTGTTTCTCTATGCCTTATATGCGGTACATGTTTCATGAAAACATTTGAAGCATGAGTTAAAAATGAGGTTAGTAGATCGTAATTGAGGAAGCTCCACTTCAAACCCTTCTGTTATAAGTCCACTCTTAGTTTCTGTCTCTCTTATAAATTTAAGTGATCATTTAATGTATATTTTACTTTTTTATAGAATGACAGACAAGAGAAATAAGTGATTTATTTTTGCAAGGCGAACGGCCATTAGGTATGGGTTTTTGTTGCATTTTTGGTTCTTTCGAATTATTATTTATTTTTTCACTTATGGGCAGTGTTGTTTTGACGTTTTTTGGGGGGTGAGCATTACACAGTTGGTGTTGTAATCTATGGTTTATCTTTTTCTATTCTGTCTACTTTCTATAGGGTTTTGGACATATTGTTTCACTGCTCTTTTTAATTAGATTTGTCTTTAGTATTGAAGATATCAGTATCCACATCCATTGGCTTTTTTTATTGGTTATATTTCCTTGGGAAAGTAGTATCATCAGAGATTAACAACACAGAAGCTACATAGACATTGTTATAACTTGTTTGAAATATTCTTTCTATTGTTTTATTTGGATGCCTCATGTTGTCTTTGGTGCTTATTGTATTTATGCCCTGGTATTGTATTTTTTACAGGTGGCTGTAAAATCACGAATATATTTGGATCCACCGAAACGCATGTTGGCGAGCAGTACCAAAGTTGTACTTGCATTTTTTGATTTATAAAAATTGAACATCATGACTTCATTCTGGTTTAGGAAACAAAAATTGTTTGTCTACTAAAGGACTACGCGATCTCATGGAGGAGTTGTCAGTCGTCGAGATTTGGAGACACATCTTGGAGATTGATTAGAGACTGGTGACATTGAATATACATGATTTAGGTGGCCAATATAGGCATAATTGCCACATATAAGCAAGGACATTCATCTAGATATATGCTTATGTGAATTATAAAGTATTTTCGGGAATATATATGTTGTTATATTGTAAATATTATTTGTTTGTTGTGTTAATATATGTTTGTTCTTGATCCAGTTTGTTGTTTATATGTTTTCTTGACTGTGGGTGGTGAATGCCTATGTTGTGTTGTTACTTATAAATATGATTGTTAATATATATGACATATTGGTTGTAGGGTCTTATTTTGATATTTAATAAAGGTTGAGTTTTTTTGTTATTTGTGTTACAGAACTATGGTACTTTTTTTGTATACCAGATAAGAGAGTTGCTGTTGTTGTATTTTATGGTTCTTATATCGCGCTAAGACGTCTTGTCTTTGTAATAGGATGTGTGAATATTTTTCCATCTCTGGCATGTTTGCAAGGATGTCCATTCCTTCAATTGCTTAATTTCTGCCATGATATGTTTGGCGTCCGTGATGTCAGACCACTCTGTCAGTGTCGACTCTCTGTGGTTGATCCAGGCATAGGTCTTAAATTTCACTGTTCGCAAATGCGGCTATGTAAGGTAGGAAAGCAAATGTATATTGTTTAAGGGATGCAATAGGTTGGACCTGTTTAGAATGTCTCATGGCCCTATTGTCTTATATGCTGGAGTGAAGATCAGAGATACTGATTTGGATGCAGACTGATGCTCATCCTCATGTTTGTAAGTGTTAAAATGTGGGTATGGCAGGTTGCGGTCTTCTATATTGGCATTGGTCTGCAGATAGAGTGAACTGGAATCCTGTTCGTTGTGTGGTAGCTTCACCAACCTGCTTGGGTTGTTCCATATCTTTTTGGACTGCTAATGCTGCCTCCCTGATCATTGCAGTTTGTCGATCGTTAACTGATCTGGCAATTTCTTTGTGTGTTACGATTGGATGAGCTGTCTCATGCTGTTTGTTGAGGGTTTCAATGGGTTGAGTGCTTGATTGGCCTGAATGCTGCCTTTTTTATTGGGATCCCCAGCCTGTGAATTCGTTTTTGTATGAGCGTTATGCACATTGTGCGGTGTGGTCTGAGTATAATTGCTCTTTTTCCATTGTCCATCAGACTGTATACCCAAGCCAGTGCTTACCACTTCAGAATTACTTTCTGCCATATATGTGGGTTGTTTATCTTAGAGTGGATGCTTAGATGTTTTTGTGTCACTGTTTTTTGATGAAAAATTGGGTAGTTCTCAACTCCCTCTGTGCCACTGTCAATGCCATTCCCTCCCCCATTCACGGGCATATTGAACCCTTGCAGTAGAGAGAGCAATTCTTTTCATCCATTGTGAATGAGCTTATTCTTTCTTTAACTGTTTTACTGTTTTTCAATTATTTGTGAAATTTCTTCTTTTGACATCATGCTAGCTGTACTTGAACGTTTGCGACTTCTAAAATAGTCCCTTCTTGCCTGGTCACATGTTGGTGGCATATCAACTATGCACTCTGAAGGGCTAACATTGTTAATTAACTGCTCATCTTGTTATTTGCTTGCTTTCCTCAGTGTTCGATTGTGTAGGTGACACTGTATTGTCTTGTTGAGTCTTTTGCTGGGGTCACTTTGCATCCAATGCTAAAGGCCCCTTCATTTCTGTTGTCCATTTGTACATCTGTAGCTGTTGCAGCCCTATCCTGTTCAGGTCCTTTAGATCTGCCCTTGTCTGAAATTTCCCTTTCCTCCATTTTCCTGAGCTTGTTTTGGGTGGGCGGTTTTCCAATTTGCATGGAGCCCACCTGAGTGTTTATGCAGTGGTTTATCAATGTGGATAATAATTCCGGCAGCAAGGTTAGCTTATTTATTATGGCACTGCTAGCTGTGGTGTCTCCACACTTGTATTTGTTTTCCCAAAGACCCATCTTCATTTCCGGGGCATCCAGCTTCTTGTAAAGGGTAAACACACTCTGAGCCAGCATTTGATTTGCTCCACTTAGATTTCCAGCTTGTAGGGCTGCCAAGCGAGAGCCTTGACCGCAGCTAGTAAGGAGGAGTTGATTGTATTTATGATGGGGTCAGGGACTGCACCACCAGTTAAAAATTAAGCTTGTGGAATGATCCCTCAGACGCTTGGGACCCGGAGCCCCCCTGGGTTCTGTCTCTGTACTAGTAGAATACTTCTCTATGACTGCTGGATGTGTGTCAGATGTTTGTTGAGTAGTGAGGGTTGCACAACATCCCTTGTGCCAACTTAAGTCTATCTAGGAGAGTGGCGACGTTACAAATGATCCTCTCAGTTTCAGGGTTGCATTGGTGATTGCATGGTTGATGAACCATTGCCTCCTTTAGGATTTACTGCCTTTTTTGTGAGATTGTAGCACTAGCCACTTGCGAACCATCTATCTGTAAGAAGGATGTACTGGTGGGTGCATTTGGCCCACATCACTGTGTTCCAAACCTGATCTTGAGTGGTGGCCTTTAGGTTTATGTCTCCGGTGTTCACAGTTGATGAGATCTGTATGACCTCTGTACCCTGTGTCTCTTACGCAGGCATGCTTAGATTGTGCAAATTTGTTAACCATTTACTTTTTTCCATCGCAGTCTCTGCCAGCTCCACCATCTCTGAAATTATTGACTCTTCAAGGCTGAGGCTCTCTACAGTGTCCGACAGATGAGGAGGCTCCTTGTGTTGATTTGAGCCACCAGGCTCTGGATGCAGGGTAGTTACTCCTGTGATTTCCCCCACACCTGCTCTTATCCTTATAAAATACTTGTGTATGGGGTCTTCAGTTGGGACCAGACCACAAGCTTGTGCCCTTATGCCCTTTGGGGATTCGACGCCTACTTTCCTGTCTTCATCCACGGGCAGTCCTCTCACTGACATGCATCAGGGCTAAGTCTCTGGGTTGCGTTAATCAAATGTATCTCTGTGCGCCTTATGTTAACTCAACCCACCTGCTGAAGTTCTTATTCCTATTCCTATTTTCATTGCCATGGGGCTTGCTGTGGACCTTGCTGTGGGTCTCGGTCCTGCTGTTCTCTCTGCTCTCCTTGAGTTGGCTGTCTGCCTGCGAGTCTAAAAATACCCTACGGGAATGTTTTCAACTGGCGCAAAAGGGTGAGGACTGTTGTTGTGTCTTGCGTATCTAGTTTGGGCACCTTGCTCGTGTCGAGTGCACAGGTAAGTCTCCGGATGTTATGGTTGACATGGGCATTGCTCAGTCAGATGGTTCAGAGACTGACTAGCATTGTATTCTTACTTTTGTGTTGGTAGGCAAAAGTGCGCAGATGAATGCAGGAGAAGGTCATCTAGGAGGTCAGCAGGGCTGGGTGGGCCGATAAATTAGCCCAGGGCACAAACTGTGCCACAAGACCTAGTTGACGCTGCTGCTCCTGCCACTATGGCTTCTGCTGCCTCTCTGCCACCTGGTGTGGCCTGTAGAACCTGCCTTCGGGTTCTCTAACAGACAGCATTCTTCCCTGCTACATTGCCAATCAGGTAGGTTCAGGAGGATAGATTCTGATTGGCACAAGTGGATTAAGATAAGTTTGAGCTTTAGTTTATGTCTATCCTCGTGGGATAAACATAGGCAGCAGCAGACGCAGGTACAGGCAGGTGCTGGTACCGGCAGGCACAGGTATAGGTAAAGGCCCAGGTGTCACAGGTGTTGGTAGGGCTTACTTTGCAAGACTTAGCAAGACACTGGTGGCTGGTGAAGGTGGATGGGGCATGGTGACAAGTGTGTGGGCTTACCAACTACTTGGCAGGGTGCAAGTCGCACCGGCCTACCGCCAACCACGTCCTCACCTCCATCGAGGAAGCCGAGGCCTAGTGGAGGCCACTCTGTCCATCTTGATTCCCAGACCAGACCGATGCTCAGTTAAAGATGGGCAGGTGGCCGCACTTCCATCCCACAGCTCAGCGTGCCATCAGTGAAGAGCCAGAGCCAAAGAAAACCAACTGGCTGGGGCAGCTGTATGCCTATGTTCATGTGGTTCGGTCTGGCACTACGCACCCTTGCTGCTCCGCTCAGAGAGCCACATGTTCTTTACTCCTCACTGTGCCACGCCCATCAGCTTTCACTTGTCTAGTGTGTAGTACAAGATCTAAGCTGCCAGGGCTTTAGTTTTCAAGAGCCCAAACTTGCTGCACACTTCAGCAGATTTAGTGGTTTATCATTTAAATAGATAGCTTTAAACATGTAGATAAACTACTTTTGTACCGTAGTCATACATATGTATCCTTTTATCCATTCATCCACTAACTAAAAGAGTCACATGGGGCTGGGCCGGCATGGCTAGGCACTCACGCTGGAAATCAGCCTACACTCCACCCTGCCCTGGGACATGAATTGAATAGTGTTGAGAAACAATGGTCGGCAATAATAAACAAGATACATGCTGCCTTAATATCTTATAGGCACAAAAATCAACAAAGTGTGCCCACAAGAAAAAGCCTGACCCCACACTTCAAGAATAAAGAGTTCAAAGAGAGCAAAAGGAACTGCCACCGTGCAGAGGTTTTCCACAGAGGAGGGAAGAGCCCCTATACAAGCTGAAAGAAGCAAGGTAAAAACAAATAAATATTAGTCTGGGCAATAAAACAAAAACACCTAGAGGAGGTATGGAACTATACACACACTATTAGCACCCAGCAAGACCAGGGAATTCTGGGGCTATGTTAACAGCCTGGCAAGCACAACCACTGGTAAGGAGAATCCTGTCCCAGCCGACAAATGGGATGCTCATGTATCAAACCTATGAGTAGATCCTGCGAATCAAAGGATTCCATCAATAAGTCACTTGTTAATGTGGTAGAAGGCTTGAAGGAGAGCACAATTAATGAGGGTTTTTATAAAGCGCACTGTCACTCCTAAAGGAGCATCCTAGCGCTAAACAATGGAAGTCTCAGAAGAAAATGACTTTAAGCATTTTGAAAATCATCTGGAAAGATGGAGCCCCTGTCCCCAATGGCTTATCAGGGAGCATCTTCAAGGAAGACCAGGCATTTTGGGCACCCCACATACACAGATTGTTTAACGAATGTATTCTACTGTCTGCAATCCCAGAATCATGGAAAGGCTCCATTCTGCATCCAATACATAAAAAAGGAGTCAACACTGCATCTAAAAACTACAGGCTAATAGCCCTACTAGATGTAGATGGCAAGTCCTTTGCGAAGGTGCTGCAACACGAGCTGGAGGTCTGGATGATTGAGAACATTATTCCGAACTATCAGACGGGGTTTAGACCAAGCTCCTACACTATGGACAACAAAATTGCCCTCACGTACCTGGGGACCAAGGCCACCAAAACAACCACACCTCCACTGTATGCTTCTGCATTGATTATAGTGCTGCGTTTGACGGAATTGAATGGAACATTCTCTGAACCAAACATGCACAGTTCATCTGGTGGCGATCACAGCACTATACACCAACATCTAGGTTCGGATCAAGATCACGCAAAACCATGCCACTGCAAAAATCTATACAAAGGCCTGAAGCAGGACTGCATTATTGCTCCCACTTTTTTAGTTTATACACACCCAACTTAGGTGCGGAGCTGCTGAAGGGAATACTTTTCCACCAGAGATAGCTAATAATTTGACATTGGGGATAACTAATAACTTATATTATGTCCCCCCACATTGTGGCATAATGCACTTAAACGTCACTTTAGTGAATGATTCTACAACTGGGTTCCGTGCTTCTGGCAAACATCTGCCCGATATTGGATAACTTAGGGAATCCACATCATGCATTTCAAAGGAAACGCAGGCATTTCATCAATATAAAGGCACAATGCACTTTGAAGATCATGCATGATCACTGCACATGTTTGCTCTAGCATGTGTCATGTCAGTGAACGGGCCCATAACATGGTTCCTTGCATTTTGCAAACATACGATTACCAGGTGCCATTTTAGAGACTCTGCACCGTGCACTCGGAAAGAAATGCTTGCTCACAATTGTTCTTGGTTATGCACTTGTCACTTTCAGCGAGCTCACACCTTTGTTACTTATGCTGCTTGTCGCTCACTCCACTGGTGCTTGTTGGATTTGTGGGGCCCTGTTCTGAGCCTATAGATAAGCCTTGGTAACTCGGCACTGTGCACTTTGAAAGTATTTGGAAACATTTACCATTGCGTTCTTAATCTCTGAGATGGTGTATTTTACAATTTTTAGATTAAAGACCTACGTCCTCGATGTTGCCTGCTTTTATAAGAGTCCATAAGTTCTTATTTTTTAGAAAGTGTATTTATTATGAATGTGTTTTCTTTTGATGCTTTGATGGAATTGTAAAGTTTTAAGTAATCGTATAATAAAGCTATACTCACTCACTCAATGCACTTCTCTGTTCATTTACACCAAGCTACATCTTTGAAAGCTATTGTGCACGAACTCAGGTAATGGCGGATCGAGGATGGTAACTGTGTCGTGAGATTATGCAGGGAATCTTTCAACAATGGCGACATCGCAGTTTAGATTTGTTCACAGTTAACTGAGTTTGATCTACCTTCTGGGGTCATGGCTTTTATATTTGCTGCACAGCCCCCCTCCATAATCAGTTTATGCAGGAGCTAGGACAAGCTTTTTGCCTGGTGTGGAGCCTGTAATATGGACCCATTACAGGCCAATGTCTGATGTCTTGTCGTTTGTTTTATCTCTGGCCCAGTAAGGGCTTGCAATGGGTATTCTTAAGCGTTATTTGTCAGCCATTTTGGCCTTTTTGTGTTTTGTCGGACCAATCATCCTTGTTTAAATCACTTGTTCTGATGAGGTTTGTAAACCCTTTGACAAATATGTTTCCCCCAAATCCTTTGTAATGCCATAGAGGGATCTCAATTTGGTCCTCACTTTTGTCATGTATGCACTCTTTTCGAGCCGATGCAAACTGTCCACTACATCTTTTCACTCTAAAAACTATGGGGCTTCTTTACAAAAAAGTGGCGCACCACCTGACAACACCATGGTATTTACAATACAGTGCACCATGGCGGTTGTTAGGACAATAGCATCAGATTTGTTGACTCTATTGTGGCGCTTTACTGCACTAGCATCAAATATGTTGATGCTAGTGCAGCAAAGCACAGGGAGGCTCATTGATTAAAATGGGTGTGCCGTTTTAATGCCTGCTCTGAGCAGAGGTTATGAACGACAGAAAAAATGGCGCAGTGAAATGGTGTAAATTCCACTGCGCCATTTTTTTTGGCCTCCCTGTGTGGGAACGCCTCCCATGCATACATTATGCCTTTTGCAGGAATGATGTAGTTTAGGGGGATGCAAAGTGGTGCAATGCAAGCATTGCACCACTTTGTAAATGCGGTGTGGGGGAAAGCCACCTTAGCGCTGCCTTAGCGTGGCAGCACAAGGTGGCGCTAAGGGCTCAAAATATGCCCCTATATTCCTTGTAAACACTTAAGCTTGTCACATGAGTGAGCTCCAAACTATCAATGAAGACTCCTTACACCACCTTTTCCCAGATAACCTGGTGTTGGAAACCAGGGTGGCTTTTTTTCAGAAAGTCATAACTCCTTTACCTGTTGGGCATCCATCCCCCTCACAACATCCTTTGCTCTGTCTCACCCCTTGAAAAAAAGAGGAGAGACTCCATTGGCTAGACCCAATGAGAGCCTTGAGTTTTACAATGATCTCACCAAAGATCATTGGTTGGAAGTTAATCTCTTTATAAGGTTATCTATGGCAAAGAAAGGCACAGCAGTGCAGAAAAGGACTCTGTCTAGGTGGATTGTCCTCTGCATTTAGGTCTGCTGAGCATAGGCCAAGAAGCAGGCCCAAATGATTTAGGGCTCATTCCAACAACTCCTACCACTGTACTGTTACAAGCAGTGCCTGTTCTAGACTTTGTCACGCTTCAACATGCATATGTTCACAAAGCACTACTGCCTTGACAACCAGGTCCGACGTAAAGGGCATGAACTCATTCTACAGACCATCCACCTCGTGAGATACTGCTTTCATTGGAATTCTAAGTGGGAGGAATCTGAGCTAAAAGTCTCCATCCAAAGAACAATTTACCTTTGGTAATGCCATTTTTGGTGGATACTCTGTGTAATCACAGATTCCTCACTGCCACCTCACCACCTCATTCAGTGGAATGGTCTCTTTTCCGATCGTAAATGATCCCAGTCAAGGGCTCTACATACTGGTATCTCTGATTGAGATTTGGGCTCTGTGTCAGAGGTTGCAGACAATGTCAATAAAAACACTGAAGCTAACGGGAAAGAGGTGGTGCCTATATTGTGCAGTGGCCAAACAAAGTCAATGTGTACCCTCATGAAGCTACCTACCATCTCACAGGAGTATTTTCCAGAATATCTGACTGGGGATTACAAGAAGGTAAGAAATCATCAGTTAGAGTATCTTCCAGAAAAAGCATTACCAAAAGTAAGTATCTTGTCCGTTGACCAGAAAGCAGTGAAAGGGTGACTGAGCTGTGTTTCGCTTGAAACCCACAGCTGAACACTAGTGCTGAGTGCCACTCTTGTTGTGAGTGCAGCCTCATGGGACAGGTGGCTGCATTCAGTAGATTCCAGTCAATGGCCATGCATTTGAGGGAGATAATCCTTCAGTAACATGCTGCTTGATGAATAGTTAAGAAGGCACAGGTATTTAAATGACATGCTGCAAACTAGTTTGGCACTCACTACTTGCTGAGCTCCATCAAAGAGCTCATAAAGAGGGAAAAACATGTGTCTAGGGCCAGGAAGATGCAATAACTGCAATACAATATTAAGCAACTAAAATGAAATATTGGAAGAAACTAAAAGTTATCAATCTTTGCTTTTTGGAATAATTTCAACTTTGCATAGATGAACCGCATTGACTAGTAAGCACTGGGAGGGCAACTAAGTTGCGTTTTGCTCTGACCTCACAGCTGAAGGCTCTAGGTGACCGTGTTTTGAGTGTTGCATACGGTGGTTCCCAAAGCCAATGGGCATGTACCAGAGGGTGATGGGCCTTGAAATAACATGCCGCTTGATGCTTAGTCAGGAAGGGTCTGGTATTTTAATATGTTGCTGTTAAAAAGGTTGGCACTCAGCACTGAAGAGAGCATGAAGAGCAAAACGTGTCCGGGGCTAGAAAAATTTTAATTGGAGGATACTAATAGTTATCAAGGGAAGACAATGAAGAATTGGAAGAAACTAGGGGCCAGATGTATCAAGCAGTTTTGCCCATTCTGTGTCTATGGGAAAATGTGTCCGTACATATGGCCCTAAAATTCTTCAAGATTTGCTTCAAAGATTAATTGAAATTTGCATGGACAGACCATGCTGCCCAGAATGCACGTGGAGGGCTACTGAGTAGTTTTACTTGATACCCACAGCTGAAGGCTAATGGTGAATACCAATCCTGTTTCAAATGAGGCCACATAACTGAGGGGCAACAAACTTGTTTCTGGGGTAGAAGAGGTTTGATGTACCCTGTTGTTCAATGAACTGTTAAGAAGACACTAGTCTAATAATATGCTGCATACAAGTTTGGCTCTCAGTACCTGCTGTGCTCCCCCAAAGAAATCATGAAGAGTGAAACCAAATTGCCTGGGGCTATGAAAATTAACTATTTGGAAAAACAGAATAGTTATCAAGCTGAGAAAATAAAATATTGTCATAAATTAGCAGTAATTAAGCTTTACTTCATTTAAAGAACTGAAACTTTGCATAGATGGACAATATTGACCAGAATGCAGTAGTAGGGAGGCTTAGATGTGTTTTACTTGAAACCCATACATGAACTGTATAGGTGAGTGTCAGTCCCGATTTGAATGCCGCCACATCCATACAGATGAGGTTGCTGCACATACTGGTTATGGAGGCCAATGGCCACGCATATGAGGGAGAAAGAAGTAACATGCTGTTTGAAGAACTGTTAAGAAGGCACTAGCCTTCAAATGTTATGCTGCACACAAATTTAGCATTCATTACCTGCTGTTGCCCCATAGAAGAGCTCATAAAGCGCGAAATATGTTTTTCTGGGCCAAGGAAAGTAACACACTAAGGGCCAGATGTAGAAAGCTTTTTGCATGGTGCAAACTGCGAAAATCGCAGTTTGCGCCATGCAAAAAGCCTTTTGCGATGCTCATTCACAAATTGCGAGTCGGTACTGACTCGCAATATGTGAATGCAACTCGCAAATAGGAAGGGGTGTTCCCTTCCTATTTGCGACTCCCATTGCAATTCAGAGGTGCTTTGTGACCGCGAATGCGGTCTCAAACCAACTCGCAGTTACCACCAGTGTCACACTGGTGGTAACTTATTCGCAAAAGGGAAGGGGTCCCCATGAGACCCCTTCCCCTTTATGAATGTCGACAAAAATATTTTTTCAGAGCAGGCAGTGGTCCTATGGACCACTGCCTACTCTGAAAAAAACGAAACCAAATGGTTTCGGTATTTTTTTCATTGTGCGACTCGTTTTCCTTTAAGGAAAACGGGCTGCAAAATGAAAAAAAAAAACTGCTTTATTTACAAAGCAGTCACAGACATGGAGGTCTGCTGACTACAGCAGGCCACCATCCCTGTGAGTGCAGGGACTCGCTGTGGGGTCGCAAAATGCGACCCACCTCATGAATATTGATGAGGTTGGTCTTTGCGACCCCATAGCGAGTCGCAGAAGGTGTCTGAGACACCATTCTGCATCCGTTTTTGCGACTTGCTAATTGCGAGTCGCTCAGACTCGCAATTTGCAAGTCGCACAAATGGATTTTGCTACATCTGGCCCTAAAAGAAGTAAGTAGTTATCAACCTAAGAAAATGAAATGTTGGAAGAAACTGAAAGTTACAATGCTTTTGCTTCATTGTAACTTTGCATAGATAGGTTACTCTGACCAGAATCTACTGGGAGGGCAATTGAGTTGGGTTTCACTTGAATCTCACAGTTGAAGTCTTTTTGTCAGCGATAATCCTGTTTTGAGAGAAGACACATGGAGGTGGTTGTTGCATATAGGGGGTTCCTAGAGCAGTGGATATGCACCAGAGGATCCTGAACTTTGCGTACCTCGAAGGGGCATATATCATAGATGATATGCCACATTTTGTGTGTCCCCCTGCCAGCAACTAACAGCACCACGGTAGCGCTGTATTTATGCTATGGCGCACCATGTTGGTCGTTAGGCCAATAGCGTCAGAATTGTTGATGCTATTGTGGCACTTTGCTGCACTAGTGTCAAAAATATTGACGCTAGTCCAGCAAAGTGCAAGGAGGCCCATTGGTTACTATGGGTGTTGTTAGACCTGACAGCCTTAGGGTGGTCACCCCTAACTTTTTGCCTGCCTTCCTCCACTTTTTGGACACTGTTTTTGCTGGCTTTTAGACTCTGCGCACTTTACCACTGCTAACCAGTGCTAAAGTGCATATGCTCTCTCTCTTAAAACATGGTAACCTTGAATCATACCTGATTGGACTATTAATTTACTTATAAGTCCCTGGTCATGTGCACTCTATGTGCATAGGGCCAGTAGATTAAATGCTACTAGTGGGCCTGCAGCACTGGTTGTGCCACCCACTTAAGTAGCCCCTTTCCCTCCTCTCAGGCCTGCCATTGCAAGGCCTGTGTGTGCAGTTTCACTGTCACCTCGACTTGGCATTTAAAAGTACTTGCCAAGCCTAAACCTCCCCTTTCTCCACATATAAGTCACCTCTAATGTGTGCCCTAGGTAACCCATAGAGCAGGGTGCTGTGTAGGTGAAAGGCAGGACATGTACCTGTGTAGTTTACATGTCCTGGTAGTGTAAAACTCCTAAATTCGTTTTTGCACTACTGTGAGGCCTGCTCCCTTCATAGGCTAACATTGGGGCTGCCCTCATACAGTATTGAAGTGGTAGCTGCTGATCTGAAAGGAGTAGGAAGGTCATATTTAGTATGGCCAGAATGGTAATATAAAATCCTGCTGACTGGTGAAGTTGGATTTAATATTACAATTCTAGAAATGCCACTTTTAGAAAGTGAGCATTTCTTTGCACTTAAATCTTTCTGTGCCTTACAATCCACGTCTGGCTGGGCTTAGTTGACAGCTCCTTGTGCATTCACTCAGACACACCCCAAACACAGGGTACTCAGCCTCACTTGCATACATCTGCATTTTGAATGGGTCTTCCTGGGCTGGGAGGGTGGAGGGCCTGCACTCACACAAAGGACTGCCACACCCCCTACTGGGACCCTGGCAGACAGGATTGAACTGAAAGGGGACCTGGTGCACTTCTTAGCCACTCTTTGAAGTCTCCCCCACTTCAAAGGCACATTTGGGTATAAAACAGGGCCTCTGCCCTACCTCATCAGACACTTGCTGGAGAAGAAACCTGAACCAGAAACTACATCCTGCCAAGAAGAACTGCCTGGCTGCTCAAAGGACTCACCTGTCTGCTTTTCTACAAAGGACTGCTGCCTTGCTGTTGGCCTGCTGCCTTGCTGAACTCTTGTCTGGCTGTGAAAGTGCTCTCCAAGGGCTTGGATAGAGCTTGCCTCCTGTTCCCTGAAGTCTCAGGACCAAAAAGACTTCTCTTTTTCACTTGGACGCTCCGTGCGCCGAAATTTTCGACGCACAGCTTGTTCCGCGGCAAGAAAAACGCCGCACACCGACGCTGATCGACGCGACGCCTTCGAGACGACCGAAACTTTGACGCAAGGCCTCGCAAGGACAACGCCGCCCGACATCCAAGGAGAAATCGACGCGACGCCTGCCGTGAGATCGAAACTTTGACGCACGGCCTCGCGAGGACAACGCCGCCCGACTTCCAAGGAGAAATCAACGCGATGCCTGCCGTGAGATCGAAACTTTGACGCACGGCCCGCAAGGACAACGCCGCCTGACTGTCAAGGAGAAATCGACGCAACACCTGCCGTGAGATCGAAACTTCGACGCGCAGCCCCGCAGAACGACGCGCAGTGGAAAACAAGCAGGAAAATCCACGCACAGACCCGGGACATCTGGTAATCCCCGCGATCCACAGAAAGAGACTGTCCGCGCGCCGGGAAACGACGCACGACTTCCCGCGTGAAAAATAACGAGTCCGTGTGTGCTGGGGAGAAATCGACGCACACGCCCTTTTTCCACGCATCTCTTCTTCTGTGGCCCTCTGAGGAGATTTTCCCCTCCAAACCAGGTACTTTGTGCTGAAAGAGCCTTTGTTTGCTTTTTAAAGACTTAAGACATTCTTATATCACTTTCCAGTGATATCTCTACAAATTCACATTGCAACTTTATTCTTTTTGACCTACAATTATCCTGATAAATATTATATATTTTTCTAAACACTGTGTGGTGTCTTTTTGAGGTGCTATATGGTGGTATTGTATGATTTATTGCACAAATACTTTACACATTGCCTTCTAAGTTAAGCCTGACTGCTCGTGCCAAGCTACCAGAGGGTGGGCACAGGATAATCTTGGATTGTGTGTGACTTACCCTGACTAGAGTGAGGGCTTTTGCTTGGACAGGGGGTAACCTGACTGCCAACCAAAAACTCCATTTCTAACATTGGTGATCAGCGGGGAGGATAGGACTTGTGTTTGTGCAGTGACATACAGTAGCTAAGTATTTCACTACCTACCCACAGTTGAAGGTCAACTTGATTTTTATCTCTTTTTGCTAAATTTCGTTTTTTTTCTTCCTGACAATTTTCAAAAACTAAATCCTCACTCAACATGTCTCTGACTGGGTCTCAAATGGGAGACTTTGACCTAGTCCTGTTGGATACATATACGGTCAAACAGCTAAGAGCATTCTGCAGGGCAATGAGGGTACCCACCCAAGGGGCCTCCAAAAAGGAGGACTTTCAAGTGGCGCTGAGGGCCTGGGCAGAAGCCCATTTAGAAGAGAATGATGAGGAAGAGAATTTGTTGCTATCTGTGGATGATGTTACCACTGCAATTGTGCCCCCTTCCAGACCAGGGAGCAGTGTCTCTGTGCAAAGCCTGACCACAGAGGAAAGGAGAGAGGAAAGGGAGTTCCAATTGCAAATGGCAAAACTGAAAATTGAGGCTCAACAGGAGGAAAGAAGGGCTGAGAGAGAAGCCAAGCAAGCTGAGGCTGAAAGAGCAGCCAAACAAATTGAAGCTGAAAGAAAAGCCAAACAAGCTCAAGCTGAAAGAGCAGCCAAACAGGTGGAGGCTGAGAGAGCTTTGGCTGAAAAGAAACTATTGTTGGCTCATGAACTGAGTCTCAAGGAGCTGGAGATCAAGGTGAGACAGTCTGAATCCAGCAATAATGGTGGCAGCGTACAGACAGGACCTGCTGGAGAAAAGAAGGTTCGTATACCCAAAAATGTGGTGCCCAGTTTTGTGGTGGGAGATGACAGAGATAAATGGTTAGCTGCTTACGAAGTTACACTAAGGGCTCATGAGGTTCCTGAAGGGCAATGGGGGGTAGCTATGTGGGGTTATGTACCGCCATTGGGGAGGGACACACTCCTCACATTGGATCAACCTGATCAAAACACATACCCACTTCAGAAAGCCACTTTACTTGCCAAGTTTGGGCTGACCCCTGAGGGATACCGTCAGAGGTTCAGGGACAGCACCAAACAAACCACACAAACATGGATAGATTTCTTTGACTTCTCCAGTAAGGCACTGAATGGATGGGTGCGGGGCAACAAAGTAGATGATTACAAAGGTTTATATGACTTGATTCTGAGAGAGCATATGCTTAACACTACTTATACAGAGTTGTGCCAGCACTTAGTGGATAGTAAGCTGACTGATCCCAGGAAGCTTGCTGAGGAGGCGGACCTCTGGGTTAGCACCAGAGTGTCCAAGAAGGTACCTGGGGGGGGACACCCACAAAGGTGGTCAGGGTTCCCAACAGAAGAAAGAGGGGGAAGATAAACTTACAGATAAGGAACTCTCCAAAGGCCCCCAAAAGAATTCCCAGGGAGGGGGTGGCAACCCTTCCTTTTCCAGATTTGGGAAAAAGCCAGGGACTTATGACAGGTCAGGAAAATCCAACCCCAAATGCATGGAGTGTTACCAGTATGGTCACTATAAAGGTGACCCCCAGTGCCCCAAAAGAGCACCGTCCACTACCGGACAGACACCTGGGTTGACTAGTGTAGCGCTCGGGGGGGAGATGGACCCAGATAGCTTTGGGGAACAGGTAGAGATTTCCCTAGGGTCCCTGGGAGAAGGAAAAATGGTTCCCAAAGCCCACATGCCCCAAAATACTTCCAAGTACAGGCAGTGGGTCACCATTGATGGGCAGCAGGTGGAGGCTCTGCGTGACACAGGAGCCAGTATGACTACTATCAAGAGTCAGCTGGTGTCAACAGAGCAGATAGTCCCTAATACATTCCACCAGGTCATAGTCGCTGACAATCGTGAGAGTCACCTACCGATGGCTCTGGTTCCCTTTGAGTGGGGGGGTCTCTGGTACTCTGAAAGTAGCTGTGAGTCCTGCCATGCCTGTAGATTGTCTGTTAGGCAATGATCTTGAGCATACTGCTTGGAAAGAAGTGGAGCTCAGGTCTCACCTGGAGATGTTAGGGCTACCTGAGTGGGTCTGCATGACCACACGGTCCATGGCTGACCGAGAGGGAAGTCAAGGGCGTCTGGAGCCTGGAACAATGGCCCAGAGAGCTGCCAAGAGGAGGGGCAAGGGGTGCGGGAAACCGGCCCCAGAAGTTCCCGCAGTGGCTGACGGGGCTCCTGAGGAGGAGGCTCCCGAGCCAACTGGGGAAGACATTGCCACCCTAGGTGATTTTCCTGAGCTTGCTGGCTGGCAAGTTGAGGGTGGACCCACCAGGGAGGAATTCTGCAAGGCGCAGAAAGAATGTCCCACTCTGGAAGGTCTGAGGAAACAAGCCTCAAACCAGGCGCCAGGTGAAGCCTCTGGCGATCACCACATATATTGGGAGAATGATCTCCTCTACAGTGAGCCTAAGGTTCCGGCCTTTGGGGCAGCGCGTACGCTGGTGGTCCCCCAGTGTTACCGAACCTTCCTACTGGGTCTGGCTCACGACATTCCCCTGGCAGGACATTTGGGGCAAGGCAAGACCTTAACAGGCTTGTCACCCACTTTTATTGGCCCAGAATGAGGCCAAACTCAGATAAGTTCTACAGATCTTGTCCTACCTGCCAGGCCAGTGGTAAAGCAGGAAAGAGGGTTAAAACCCCCCTTATTCCACTTCCTGTCGTTGGCAACCCCTTTGAAAGGGTGGGCATCGACATTGTTGGTCCATTGGACCCCAAAACTGCCTTAGGCAACAGGTTCATCCTAGTTTTGGTGGACCATGCCACCCGTTACCCAGAGGCAATCCCTCTGAGGACCGTAACTGCACCGGTGGTGACCAAAACTCTGATGGGGATATTTACCCGTGTGGGATTCCCCAAGGAGATAGTGTCTGACAGAGGCACTAACTTCATGTCTGCATACATGAAGTCTCTGTGGGATGCGTGTGGTGTAACCTACAAGTTCACCACACCCTATCACCCCCAGTCTAATGGTCTTGTGGAGAGATTCAACAAGACCTTGAAAGGCATGATTGGTGGCCTCCCTGAGGCCATGAGGCGTAAGTGGGACGTCCTCTTACCATGCCTTCTCTTTGCTTACAGAGAGGTCCCCCAGAGGGGGGTAGGGTTCAGTCCCTTTGAGCTTCTCTATGGGTACCCTGTCAGGGGGCCCTTAAGCATTGTCAAGGAGGGGTTGGAGAAAGCTCCAAAGGCACCCCCTCAGGATGTGGTCAGCTACATGTTGGCCCTCCGCAACCAGATGACCCGCTTCTGGAAAGAGGCCCAAAATAACCTTGAGGCCAGTCAAGAGGTAATGAAATGCTGGTATGACCAGAAGGCCACCCTGGTAGAGTTTCAACCTGGAGACAAAGTGTGGGTAATGGAGCCAGTAGAGCCTAGAGCTCTCCAGGACCGCTGGTCTGGCCCATTTGAAGTAAAGGAGCGGAAAGGGGAGGCCACTTACCTAGTGGGCCTCCAAACCCCTAGGAACCCCCTAAGGGTGCTCCATGTTAACCGACTAAAGGCTCATTTTGAGAGGTCGGAGATCAACATGCTTCTGGTCACAGATGAAGGAATGGAAGAGGAGAGTGAACCTCTCCCCGACCTCCTCTCTGCCCAAGAAGGTGATGGGTCAGTGAACGGGGTCATTCTTTCTGACTCCCTGACTCTAAACCAGAAAGGAGACTGCTATGAGCTGTTGGAGCAGTTCTCCCCCCTGTTCTCCCTTACTCCTGGACTGACCCACCTCTGTGTTCATGACATTGACACCGGTGACAGTCTCCCTGTGAAGAACAAAATTTACAGGTTATCGGATTAGGTGAAGGTCAGCATCAAGGAGGAGGTCTCCAAGATGTTAGCTCTAGGGGTTATCGAGAAATCCAGTAGTCCCTGGGCCAGCCCAGTGGTGTTGGTCCCTAAGGCTCCTGCCCCAGGTGCGAAGCCAGAACTCCGGTTCTGTGTGGACTACCGGGGTCTCAACTCAGTCAAACGGACTGATGCTCACCCCATCCCCCGAGCTGATGAGCTCGTTGACAGGCTGGGCGTTGCCAAGTTCCTGAGTACGTTTGATCTTACTTCAGGGTACTGGCAGATCGCCCTGACTGAGGGGGCTAAAGAAAGATCCGCATTTTCTACCCCTTATGGCCATTACCAGTTCCGGGTGATGCCGTTTGGATTGAAAAATGGCCCCGCTACCTTCCAACGGTTGGTTAACGGGGTCCTAGCTGGCAAGGATGCCTTCTGTGCAGCCTACCTGGATGACATAGCTGTCTACAGTTCCAGCTGAGAGGAACACCTGCTTCACCTCAAGGAGGTGCTTCAGGCCCTGCAACAGGCAGGCCTGACCATCAAGGCTAGTAAGTGCCAGATTGGGCAGGGTTCCGTGGTGTACTTGGGACACCTAGTGGGTGGTGGCAAGGTGCAGCCACTCCAGGCCAAGATTGAAACTATCAAGGCCTGGCAACCACCTAGAACTCAGACTGAGGTGAGAGCCTTTTTAGGCCTCACAGGATACTACTGCAGATTTGTCAAGGGCTATGGTACCATTGTGTCACCCTTGACAGAACTCACTTCCAAGAAACAACCTAGGTTGGTGAATTGGACAGAGGCTTGTCAGAAAGCCTTTGACTCCCTGAAGGAAGCCATGTGCACGGCCCCCGTGCTCAAGGCCCCTGACTACTCCCAGGAATTTATCGTGCAGACAGACGCTTCAGAGCATGGCATAGGGGCAGTCCTAGCACAGCTAAATGAGGAGGGCCTAGACCAACCAGTAGTCTTTATTAGCAGAAGGCTATTACCACGGGAACAGAGGTGGAGTGCTATTGAGAGAGAAGCTTTTGCTGTGGTCTGGGCACTGAAGAAGCTAAGACCCTACCTGTTTGGGACTCACTTCCGAGTTCAGACAGACCACAGGCCCCTCAGATGGCTCATGCAGATGAGGGGTGAGAATCCAAAACTCTTGAGGTGGTCCATTTCCCTACAGGGGATGGACTTTACGGTGGAACATCGCCCAGGAGTTGACCACGCCAATGCTGATGGTCTCTCCAGATACTTCCGCCTTAGCGATGAGAGCTCCCAGGAGGTCGGGTAGCTCTCCCCACTTTCAGCTGGGGGGGGACATGTTAGACCTGACAGCCTTAGGGTGGTCAACCCTAAATTTTTGCCTGCCTCCCTCCACTTTTTGGACACTGTTTTTGCTGGCTTTTAGACTCTGCGCACTTTACCACTGCTAACCAGTGCTAAAGTGCATATGCTCTCTCCCTTAAAACATGGTAACCTTGAATCATACCTGATTGGACTATTAATTTATTTATAAGTCCCTAGTCATGTGCACTCTATGTGCATAAGGCCAGTAGATTAAATGCTACTAGTGGGCCTGCAGCACTGGTTGTGCCATCCACTTAAGTAGCCCCTTTCTCTTCTCTCAAGCCTGCCATTGCAAGGACTGTGTGTGCAGTTTCACTGTCACCTCGACTTGGCATTTAAAAGTACTTGCCAAGCCTAAACCTCCCCTTTCTCCACATATAAGTCACCTCTAATGTGTGCCCTAGGTAACCCCTAGAGCAGGGTGCTGTGTGGGTGAAAGGCAGGACATGTACCTGTGTAGTTTACATGTCCTGGTAGTGTAAAACTCCTAAATTCGTTTTTGCACTACTGTGAGGCCTGCTCCCTTCATAGGCTAACATTGGGGCTGCACTCGTACAGTATTGAAGTGGTAGCTGCTGATCTGAAAGGAGTAGGAAGGTCATATTTAGTATGGCCAGAATGGTAATATAAAATCCTGCTGACTGGTGAAGTTGGATTTAATATTACTATTCTAGAAATGCCACTTTTAGAAAGTGAGCATTTCTTTGCACTTAAATCTTTCTGTGCCTTACAATCCACGTCTGGCTGGGCTTAGTTGACAGCTCCTTGTGCATTCACTCAGACACACCCCAAACACAGGGTACTCAGCCTCACTTGCATACATCTGCATTTTGAATGGGTCTTCCTGGGCTGGGAGGGTGGAGGGCCTGCTCTCACACAAAGGACTGCCACACCCCCTACTGGGACCCTGGCAGACAGGATTGAACTGAAAGGGGACCTGGTGCACTTCTTAGCCACTCTTTGAAGTCTCCCCCACTTCAAAGGCACATTTGGGTATAAAACAGGGCCTCTGCCCTACCTCATCAGACACTTGCTGGAGAAGAAACCTGAACCAGAAACTACATCCTGCCAAGAAGAACTGCCTGGCTGCTCAAAGGACTCACCTGTCTGCTTTTCTACAAAGGACTGCTGCCTTGCTGTTGGCCTGCTGCCTTGCTGAACTCTTGTCTGGCTGTGAAAGTGCTCTCCAAGGGCTTGGATAGAGCTTGCCTCCTGTTCCCTGAAGTCTCAGGACCAAAAAGACTTCTCTTTTTCACTTGGATGCTCCGTGCGCCGAAATTTTCGACGCACAGCTTGTTCCGCGGCAAGAAAAACGCCGCCCACCGACGCTGATAGACGCGACGCCTTCGGGACGACCGAAACTTTGACGCACGGCCTCGCAAGGACAACGCCGCCCGACTTCCAAGGAGAAATCGACGCAACGTCTGCCGTGAGATCGAAACTTTGACGCACGGCCCCGCAAGGACAACGCCGCCCGACTTCCAATGAGAAATCGACGCAACGCCTGCCGTGAGATCGAAACTTCGACGCGCAGCCCCGCAGAACGACGCGCAGCCGGAAAACAAGCAGGAAAATCCACGCACAGACCCGGGACATCTGGTAATCCCTGCGATCCACAGAAAGAGACTGTCCGCGCGCCGGAAAACGACGCACAACTTCCCGCGGGAAAAATAACTACGCAAGTCCGTGTGTGCTGGAGAGAAATCAACGCACACACCCTTTTTCCACGCATCTCTTCTTCTGTGGCCCTCTGAGGAGATTTTCCACTCCAAACCAGGTACTTTGTGCTGAAAGAGACTTTGTTTGCTTTTTAAAGACTTAAGACATTCTTATATCACTTTCCAGTGATATCTCTACAAATTCACATTGCAACTTTATTCTTTTTGACCTACAATTATCCTGATAAATATTATAGATTTTTCTAAACACTGTGTGGTGTATTTTTGTGGTGCTATATGGTGGTATTGTATGATTTATTGCACAAATACTTTACACATTGCCTTCTAAGTTAAGCCTAACTGCTCGTGCCAAGCTACCAGAGGGTGGGCACAGGATAATCTTGGATTGTGTGTGACTTACCCTGACTATAGTGAGGGCTTTTGCTTGGACAGGGGGTAACCTGACTGCCAACCAAAAAAAACATTTCTAACAGGTGTGTCATCTTAACACCTGCTTTAAGAAGGCGTTGAAAATTACCCCAAAAATGTACACTGAAATCTTGTAAATTTCACAGCTCCATTTTTGCGGGCCTCCAAGCGCCAGAATGCCCCCTTTGCATACATTATGTCTGGCGCAAACATAACGTGGCGCAAGGGTTACAAAGTGGTGCTATGCATGCATTGCACCGCTTTGTAAATATGGCGCACCAAAATGCCTCCTTAACACCCCATTAGCATTTAAAAAATTATGCTAATGTGGTGCAAGGAGGCACTAGGGGCTTGTAAATATGCCCCAAAGTTTTTGGAATATTTACGACGGCACAGGTATTTAAATGTTATGCTGCAAACATATATGGCACTAAGTTACTGCTGTATTCCACCAGAGAGAGCTCATGAGGAGTGAAAGACATATGTTTGGGTTCATGAAAATTACATATTTGAAAGAAAGTAATAACTACCAAGCTAAGAAAATAAAATATTGTGAGAAACTGAAAGTTATCAAGCTTTAGTTCAGAGGACAAATTGAACTGAAGAGCTCAAGAAGAGTGGAACATACATACCTGGGCTAAGAAAATGAAATAGTGGAAGAAACTACGGATTATGAAGCTTTACTTCATTCGAAGAACTGCAACTTTTCACAGACAGAGAACTTTGACTAGAATGCAAAAGGAGGGCCAGTGAGTTGTGTTTCTTGTGGAACTCACAGCTAAACACTATTGGTGAGAGGTAGTCCTGTTTTTTTAGTGCAGCCACGTGGAAGTTGTTGTTCCTGGAGCCAATGGTCATACACTAGTTGGAGATGAGCCCTGCAGTAACCACCTGTTTGAATGGGGCATTGGTCTTTAAATGTTTTGTTGTAAAGATATTTGGCACTCATTACCTGCTGTTTCCTTCCAAAGAGCAAAATTCATGGGTCAGTACCTAAGAAAATGAAATGTTTGGAAGCAATAGTTTTAAAACTAAGAAAATGAAATATTGGACAAAAACTAAAAGTTATTGTACTTTGCTCTACTGGGAGAATTGCAATTTTGCATAGATGGACCACATGGGGTTGTTTCCACTTCATTCTCTTTGCCTTGTGGGGTTCCACAGGGATCATCCTTAAGCCCAAAGCTTTTCAACAATGATGTCACAACATTGGCCAGTCTGATCAGATGTTTTGGTTTCCCTGAGTGTCATATACTGATTACACACAAATCACTGTATCTATTTCCAGTAACGCACTGGAAATAGCATGGAGATTTCACAAATGTTTGAAAGAGTTTGGTAGTTGGATGGAACAAAATTGTTTAAAGTTAAACTCAGGTAAGACTGAGGTCCTTCTTTTTGGTAACAATCCCACATTTTGGCCCACTGTTTGGTGTCCACAAAGTCTGGGCACATTTCCAATTCTGATCAAAAAGGTCAGGAATCAGCGTATTTTTTTCCATGACAAATTAACCTTTGAAGCACAACTGAATGTGCTCACTTCCTCTGCTTTTAACACTTTAAGAACAATTAAATAAATATTTCCTTTTATTGCTCATGAACCTTAAACAATTGTGGTCATAACCATAGTTTTATCAAAAACAGATCACTGTAATACTTTTTAGACCAATATGAAACAAAGAGTGTGTAAGATTCCAAAGTTCCAGGCAGCCTCCCACGTTATTTACAAATTTCACTGGCTGCCCATAAAGCAGCACATTACTTTTCAGTCCTTATGTATCACCTTTAAAGACTTATATGGCTCTGGACCTGAATATTTTAAAGAAAAATGTCAATGTAGTGTTCTTGTGTTCCACAAGAACACTACGCTCTGTCTCACCGAAGAATATCATTATTCCTCAGTGCAAACTGGCAAGATGGGGAGGCCGTAGTTTCATAGGGGGCACTGCAAACTTTGTAGTAGCCTCCCTTTGCACTTTAAATCGCAAACCAGCCCACTCAGTTCTAATTCATCCTTTTTAGGTCGAGTCTAGACAGCGTTTGCGTTGTCGCCTAGAGATCTGTTGTTTTCTACTTTGTGGGGTTTCATACCTCCCACCCCTTCTTACTGGGTGTTTCCATCCTCGCTCTTTTATTTGTTCTTTCTATTTGCTGATGGCATGCATTTGTCATGCCTTTTCCTGTTTTCACCTCTCCCCAAGAGCATGGTCCCAGCACCAGATAAATACACCGTTCATCGTTATAGCATGTGTTTTGGGCCTATTTTTTCTTAGTTGCAAAGCATTTCCCACAATTGTTTTTTTTTCAAGTCCCTCTTGTTTGATTGTCATGCTGCTGCTATGTTTCTTCTGTTCACAAAAAAATGTTCATTTGTTGGAAGGCTTTTTCTTGTGTCCTTAGTGAATTTACTGGCTTTCGTTTTGTAACTGCAAGCCTGCAAGCTTGTTCAACTGTCATTGGTAAAGCTTTCAAACGTTTTTGTAAATGTTTGTTTGCGTTTGCTTGGATAGTACTTTCCTGTGTCACCAGTGAACCTTTAAGACATCTTGTTTGTGTTCATTTTCTGCTTTCAGTAGCAGCTGCAAGACAGCGTGTGTTATCTGTTTGATGGCAACGGAGTTACCATTTGTTATGTCTTTGTTTGGAAGGGCTGTCAAGGGTGGTATTGGTAAACGCTATTAGTAAAACTTAAACACCTCTTGTTTTTTTCTCGTTTGCTTTCTGTTGGCATCTGCAAGGCAACGTTAGTTGCTTATTTTAAAAGCGCATCAACTATATACAGTTACAAAGTCAAATGCACACTAACACCACTTTCAATCGAACTCCGAGACAGAAAAGGAGTTATTAACAGTGAGGAAACTACTAAAAAGTAATTACAGGTCTTTCACCGTAGCAAACAATTATACATTGTTACAACACATCGCTCATTCCCTGTAGAATGCAGCCTTGATGTTTTCACATTTTCGATGTATGCATCACTTTAAAAAACACATGGAAATGCACGTAAATAAACTAAAAACAACCATATTTCTTTTTAGTGGGCGCAACTACTACGATTCTTTAGGTGAAGGTTTTGCTTTTATTAATTAAATGTCACATTTGCATTTGGATGAACTTCGATCACAAACACGATTTCAAGGTATAAATTCTAACATTATGTACAGATCAGTCCGTGCTAACAGCTCTAAAGGCAACTACTAAGTATTGCTATGCCCTGCAAGCAGGCTGCATCTAATTTTGCATTTCTGTCAGGAAGCGCTCACCAGAGGTAAACTTTTAAAATTGATTTTTGATATAGCGGAGTCCACTGTTGCGGTCTCCCTTCCAATTCCCACCTCTCCCTTTACATCTTCCCATTATCCTTTGTACTCCCCACCCCGAGTCTGAAGCACCAGCATTTTTTTACCTCTTGCCTTTAGCACAGCAATTCTCCAAGTACCTCAAAACAAAGCTACAGCTTTCTCTCAGGAGAGCAGGTTACATTCTTGTTTTTGTTAACACAGGGAGATTAAAGGATTTGTCCACGATCACAGGATCTTGAGTGGATGCAGCGACTGGGACCTGATTCCCAGCTCGAAGGTCAGCAGCGCTGACCATTACACCACTGGTCTCCCCAAGTGACAGGACTTACAAACAGAGAAACTATCTTAGTGACTCCTGGTTGATTGACTTTTGTTTACAGTATTATATATGTGCTTCACCTAAGTGCATTTCACTGTGTTATCACTGAAGCTTCTTTTTCTAAATGCAATTACATACGAACTTTACCTCCTTCACATTTTACAAATTGTATACAAAATAAAGAGGATGTGCCATAACAGCTACAGAGGTCGACTTTGAAACTGGGGACATTGTTTAACTCTCGGCGGAAGGCTCAACATCCTGAGATTTAGAGCAAATCACTTAATTTCACCATGACTAAAAATGCAACTGCTGCTCATGTCATTCTGTCTGCAAGGCTGCAAACTTCATCTCTTTCAGACTATACAAATATTAAGCGAAAGAGTGTGTAAAATGCAGCAACTAAAACAGACTGGTTTACACAACAAAACATGCAGTTCGCAACAGCGATGCCCATCTTTACATCTGCTAAATTAATTTACTCTTTGATGCAGGGAAGCAATCTCTGTATTCGCCCCGCTCCCAGCAGGCCTGACTCCATCCTATAGCACCCATACCCTTCACAAAGAGGTGTGAGCGTTTTAGTCTGACAAGGCGCCAAAGGTACCCTGAATGCTTGAAGCCACCCCATGGTACCCTTCCACAAACTCCTCCACCCCTTTTCACCCCTGCAAACTTCAAATGGACTGTGTTTCAAAAGCGTAATCTGATGAAACATCTTCATTGCGTTTTGTCCCCATGTGTCGCCTTATTTAAAGCTTCATAACAACTTGCAACTAGATTGACGTGTTTCGTTTTTGTTTTTACAGAGGCTGCGTGTGTCCAATTTTTACAGGTATTTCTTTCCTATTTGCTAGGTGGCGTGTGTTGCTTTTTTATTCATTTAACCTTCTCATCATTGGACCTATTTCCTCTGACTTTATCTATTTACACATGGACTACACCTCCTTCATATTGAAGTATTTTAAGCAACAGAGAAAGGATGTGGCATAACGAGCCAAAGCACCTTCCCTTTGAAGATGGGGAACCATGTTTGAGTTGGGTGGCAGTAACAAACAATAAATGCATCCGTATGTAATACAGTTAGTAAAGCATCCTTTTTATATCTATATTTCACAGAAACTGTTTATCGTGCTTATTTTAATGTGATGGCCAGAGAGAAACAGTGACCTAATTAATCATTAAATAGTGCTAAAAACGGACAAACTTTTGTGACATAAATCATGTGAGCTGCTAAAATAAAGCATTAATGAAAGGCTGCACAGTAAAACTAATATAATCTCTTTTTTAACCTATAAACACCACTGTTGACTAGGCACCTGGTCAAAAAAAGAGGGAGGGCTGTTAATCACATTGTCAGTGTCAAACACTGGTTTTCATGATACAGGCCTTTATTCTGTCAGGCATTTTGCTACTGCCCTGGAGGCCATGGAGACGGGATTTACCAACCGAGAGCCTCTCGCAGTGACTCCGGGTTAATTGGTGGGATTTTGCTTACATTGCTATATATGAGCTACTCATAGGTACATTTCAAACTACATTTCACGGGCTTTATAACGGGAGTTTCGTTTTCATAATATATTTATAGGTGGAATAGACCTCCTTCACGTGTTAAACGTTTTATGCAAAGGCGAGAGGATGTGCTGCTTCAACTTCCAACTTTGAGGCTGGGGACAGTGGGGACAGTGTTTAAGTCTTGGCGAAGGCTCAGCATCCTGTGATTTTGAGCAAGTTGCTTAATTTCTTCATGGCTTAAAATAATGTGTTTGTCTATAAAGCAACTGGTGCTCATGTAAACTGCTTCAACAATTTGCCGTTACAACTGCAAATGTGCACGAGAATCCTTTGACAAACAGTACCTGTGCTTCCAATATCACAATATAACGGTAAAAACTCTTTCAATCAAACTCCAGGAGAGGAAAAATAATTATTAACAGGAAAATACTAAAAGCTGAATAATCAAAAAGTCTTTCTTTAGATAAAGCATTTAATTTATTTCTTTTTATAGTTTCTGTGTAGAATTGTCTGCTTATTTGCAGTCGCTCGACAGCTCCCATAATATGGTGGCCGAGGAAGGCCTGGAATGCAGAGCAGGCCTAGGAAGTGCAGTCTGCCTTTTCTTACAAAAACAAGCTGGCAAATCCTGTTTCCTTTATAGCGAGAAATTGAAGTACTGGAGCAAATTACATGAGCACCAGTTACATTAGACAAGGACACATTCATTTATTGGCAGGTACAGGGAGGTTAAGTGATATGCCCAGAATCACAGGATATTGAGCTGATGTGGAGATTGAACTGGCTTCCCCAGTACGCCACACCCTCTCGGGTTAATATCTGCAATGTGAATGCATTGTTTCTGGGATTTTCTACTAAGCACTTGTATACTTTTCATTAATTCAAGGGGAAGGCTTTGACTTTTACACAAGGAAATAAGCTTTCCTTTTCTTGATCGGGAATATTAAAGTCCATAGTGTATGGGTGAATACTCCAAAGAAGTCATTCACAATGCATGTTGTGTTTTTCATGCACACTGGACACCAGATCTTCCTTGTGAAGAACAAGCTGTTTCAGTGCGGCAAAGAAGCTGTATATACATTTTTACATGTAAAGAAAGCAAAACTTACCATCGTATTTCGGATGTGGTTCTTTTAATGCTCATCTGAACCATGTGCCATATATTCAACAAGTTTATTTGTATTTCCTAGCTGGTATTTCCATTGCTTGATTTGTCTTTTAATAGTCCATCAGCAAACATTAAAAAAAAAAAAATAAGGTAGACAAAAGTACCTCCCCATTGTTGGAAAACTTGTTCCAGTATAAAGGAAGATCATTCACATTTCTTTGCCATTTCAGAACTGGCAATACAGGTTGCTTTATGTGCAGCCCAAGCTGACTATTCATTAAGGGGGTGATTCTAACTTTGGCGGGCGGCGGAGGCCGCCTGCCAATGTTCCCCCAACAGAATACAGCTACGCGGTCAGAAGACCGCCGCGGTTATTCTGTGTTTCCCGCTGGGCTGGCGGGCGACAGCCAGAAGGCCGCCCGCCAGCCCAGCGGGAAACCCCTTCCCACGAGGAAGCCGGCTCCGAATGGAGCCGGCGGAGTGGGAAGGGTGCGACGGGTGCAGTAGCACCCATCGCGATTTTCAGTGTCTGCATGGCAGACACTGAAAATCTTTTAGGGGCCCTCTTACAGGGGCCCCTGCAGTGCCCATGCCATTGGCCCCACGACACCCCTCACCGCCATCCTGGATGGCGGTGAGGGGGTCGGAATCCCCATGGCGGCGCAGCAAGCTGCGCCGCCATGGAGGATTCCTCAGGGCAGCGGAAAACCGGCGGGAGACCGCCGGTTTTCCGTTTCTGACCGCGGCCATACCGCCGCGGTCAGAATGCCCTTGGGAGCACCGCCAGCCTGTTGGCGGTGCTCCCGCGGTCATTGACCCTGGCGGTCAATGACCGCCAGGGTCAGAATGACCCCCTAAATGTTTTTATCTCTTTCTTTGATGTGATGTACACCAGCTATCTTCTCAGAATCTGTTCTTTCTGAAGTAATTACCTATACTTACCCTACTTACCTGAGATGGGGTCCCCCATCCTGTGGTGTGGGTGCGGGTGTTTCTGGGGCTTGAGGAGGGCACCTGTGGACCCATTCCATGGTGTTTAACCATGGAAATGGGCCCACAGGTCCCTTAACGCCTGTCTGACCCAGGCATTAAATAAAGGGCATTATTTAGCCCCTCCTCCTACCTGTGTGTCATTTTAGCACAGGGGTATAAATATGGGGCTATGGGGTTAGCACCAATTTTTAGATGGGAACCCTACCTTGCATCTCATTGACGCACAGTAGGTTCACACATCTAAAAAGTGGTGCAAACTCCAATATTTAGACATTAGATGGGTCCAACTTAAAAATGTAAACATGGAGTTAGTTTTGCGACAAATTTGCGTTAAAAGAAATGACGCAAATTTGGCGCAAATAGTGTATAAATATGCCCCTCAGTGCCTTCTGTGCTTCTATGAGGAGCTAACAAAGAGAGAAATGTGTGTCTGGGGCCAAGAATATGAAATAGTTTTCTAGATACGTAAATGAAATAGTGGAAGAAACTAAAAATTAGCAATTGTAGCTTCATTGTGGTTTCCCCCTTGTACACACTAATTTCTAAAACATGGCTGAACGGATTTACACCAAATAGCAAAAAGCATGCTTTCTGAGCAAAGTTCTAACTTTTCACCAAATTTAGTGTAATTTCGTTCAGTGATTTTTTCTGTGTTGGGTAGAATAAATTCCTAAGCAAATTAACATGAGAAATCACACTTTTGAGGCCTCCACTTTTCTTGGCCACTTTAAAAAATAATTTCACTTGTAACATGTTAAATGACACCATCATAGTGAGTTGACAGACAAGAAAGGGGACATAAAATTGCAGTCAAATTAAGCACAAAGATTAGCAGGAAACAAACCTTGAATGCACAAAATCAGTGCAGTTAGAGACAGAGGAATCTGCACATAAACTGACCGATTCTTGAAGAAGCAGTCAAAAGCAGTTTAATGAATGTGAGAGTCTGAGCTGTACACCTCCACACTACAAGACTCAGAAATGAACTCTAGAAAGTAAATGCAACAACAATAACAAACCACCTCCTGTAAAAACAAGTGTCCAACACTAGCTTTAAGCATGGGATCAGTATGATATGGTTACTGCAGTGCTCTTCTTCCTAAAATGATGGCAGCCCACAATTCTGTGCTCTAGGTGTATTGTAAACTCTTTCTGGCCAAACTAAACCAACCAGAAAAAGGCACAAAGGAGTGGAGCCAGACAATTGAATGGTAAAGGAAAGAGGGGTTCTGATGTCTAAAATACAGAGGTCCCAATTTGCATCATCCAGGAGGAGGTCGGATCTTTACCCGAAAATGAGCAAAACCATTATCCATTGTAAAGACAAAAAAGAAGCCTTACACATATTATGAGTGTGGGGGGAGCCAGAGGGTGAGGTCTACTGAGTCCAGCAGTACCACCAGCAGGAGGGCCGCCCACAAGTTGTGTTCGCATAATTAGGCGCTTATTTACAGTCAGAGGGACTGTGTGACATGCGTGCAGTATGCACTCAGGGGCGTGCCTGGGCGAAGACTGGGCCAAGAGTGGGCACGTATGTGCCAGTCCGTGCCCAGCAGAAGAAGCGGGAAGTTGGGATCTGGGCGGACTGTAGTCTGAGTATTACCTACTTCCCATGAGCGGTGAGTAACTCTGCTGTGTTTTTTATTTTTATTGTCTCTTTTAGCAGTCTCTCTTTCTGCTAATAACCCTGATATGGGTAAACGCAAGGCGTGTGTATGCCACTCAGTATCTGCTCTAGCCCCGCCTCGACGACTATGGTTGCTTTTTTAACATGCAACGTGAATATTATTGATAAAGAGATTGTCCTGGCCGAACGCTGTCTCTCCCTATCTTCTCCATCTATTTCGGAGGTTGAACAAGCTCCAACTGTCTTGGACTCAGCAAAAGTCCCTGGTGTTGTGTCCCTAAATGATTTGCAGAAGGAACGAAGTCAAGGTACTAGTAATCCAGAGGACATACTTTGTTCAGGGTCTATACGACCAGTTGTTCCTCTTGAGCCAGGTGTGGTGGTGGTTACCCCCCGTGGTTAAATATACTGGGGGAAAAGATAAAGGGTGGAGGCTATAAGAAAATCCAAATGAGCGAGGGTGAGCATTTCAAAGCCCAAGCCTAGGAGTGAAAGGGCTATGTAAAGTGGGGTCCGCAACATAAAAGCGCTGAACCGGATACATTAGCTGACAGTATAATTGATGCTTTAGACTCTAGATTAGGACCAATCCTGGAGTGATTGGATGGCATTGAGTAGGCGCTTACAAAACTCTCAGACCTGGGGCAAAGGAATTGTGCATGTGTAAAGATTCTCATTGAGAGACCTACTCCCTCCTTTTGTATGTCGGATTTTGTTACTACATGTGGAGCGGCAGGGCATATTTGAGCTATTCCCCAATGCCCACCAAGAGAGCGTTCCCTCTGATCAGACAATGGGCCAATCTAGTAAATCCTGCAAAATCCCCACATTTTTAAAATTTGCTAAACTGTTGGAATCGAAAGTCTTCAGTGATGATGACCTCTTTGTTTTTGGCTGTATCTACTGGGTCAAACAGTGGGCAGGATGTTTCTAAGTAATCTATACCACCTAGGAGGTCACCGGTCCCTGTGGATTAGATAGTGGAAAGGGAGAATGGCTCAGCGAGGGGAGGCCACAATGATGAGATTTCTCTCTCATGTCCTCCCATTCTGCCTAAATGCACTCCATATATAATTGTATTGGTTAACATTTGTAAGGTTAATCATAGGTTTTCGGAGCAGCACGCTACCCTGAGGAATAAAGTATTGCATTGGCTGGACTTGCATGCATATTGGGCTTGCGATCTGGCAAAATAAATTGTCTCTACAAGTAGGGTTGCCTGTATGAAGCAATGAGGCACAATGTTTATTCTCAGAACTGTCAGCAGGCCTATTCTCTTCCTTTAAAAAAAAGGTTTGATGTTCTTTCCTCTCTGGATCAGAATGATTGACTTCTAAATACAAGTCCTATCTCAAAGGATAGTGTAAGCTCCGTTTCTGCATTGCCCTCCTTGAGTGACTCAATGGAGCTAGCAGGTATTTTGGGCTTACTATCATGGAATGCAGCAATCCTCCGTTCTAAATTGGACTCCCCAGACTGGTTAAGTTTAGTGGAACGTTACCATAATATTTTTTGCCAAGAGACCTGGTCGGGGGATGTTCCTTATGTTAACAGATTTACCTATTTTCACGTTGCTCTTTCTCCCTCCACCTCAGGCAGGGTAAAGGGGCGTTTGGTGACTTTTGTCTCTGTCTGTGTTTTAAACACACATCATTTGGTGATTCTCTGAATAGGGTGATGCTTTTGCATAGTTTGGTGTTACCTTTAGATATTTATGCCCGAGCTCTGTAGAGATCCACACTTTCATGGGCCCAAAATCAAGATCTTGAATTGACCATATTTTGGTCTCTGGGCCAATGTTACCAATAGTTGGCTCCTGTAAAGTTAGGGCCTCAGATTTGAGTGAGCATAACCCACTCACCTTGGAACTCAATTTTTTCAGTTTAGTAAGTCCTCACCTACTTTTTCCCAGCAGTTGGATTACAGTTCCAACAAAGGATTAAGAAATTAAGTGGGATAAGGTAAATAAGGCTGTCTTTCATAACAGTCTCTCAAGGCATAATGAAGCAGATATTAATAATATCTCACAGGAAGATTCGAGCCCTTTAGAAGTTACTGGGACTTTTACAAGTTTTACCAATTCTATAGACGTTAAGCTGACTAAAATGGCCCAAAAGAAAGGGATGACCCAAGATGGTTTTATAGCTCTTGTTCGAAAGCACACAAGCTCCTGAAGCTTGCCCTAAAAAAACATCTGCAGGTCCAGGAAGAAATTGCTCAGGCAAGAAAGTCATATAAGGAGGCTCCTCGTTTGCAGAAAGCTGAGTTAAGGGTGAAGGCCTGGGAAGACTTGAGATTAACAAGTAAGCAGAAAGGTTCTAGGAGTTTTTATAAGGTAGTGAACTCATATAATCCTTTGGCAGAAGCTACGCCAAAAATGGAGTGTTATTTGTAGTAAAGAATGGGTGGCTTATTTTTCTAATGTGTTCGCCTCTAAGGTGCAGGTTCCTGCTCTGCCTCTTGATAAAGTGATTACTTATGATGTAGCCACCACCCAGGCACTCTACAGCATGGTCACAGTTCCAGATGTTAGGTTAGTTAATGAAAGTAGCCTCCCGGGCAAGGCCCGTGGACCAGACAGAGTCCCTGTTTTAAAAGCATATCCAGAGTTGCCGGTGTTTTAAAAGCATATCCAGAGTTCTGGGACCCTTTATTATTAAACGTATTTAGAAGTATATTGTTAGGCCCCCAAAATAAATATTAGAAAGAGGCCATGATTGTACCTAAATTTAAAAAAAGGTGATAAGAGCTCCCCCAATTGTTACCACTCCATCTCTCGCTTTGAAGGTACAGCAAAGATATTGGGTAGAGTTATAATGTCTAAATTAGAGATCCAGACAGTGGAGACGCAAGGGCTTTCAGATTTACAGTTTAGCTTTCGCTGTGGTTTAGAAATAGTGGAACAATCACTTGATTTCTCTCTTATCATTCAAAAGTATACTAAGGCCACGAAAGGTTTGATTCATCTTTCGTTTATGGATTTTTTACAAGTGCTCTTCATACAGTTAATTGGGCGAAGCTCTGGCATATCATGTTAAACTTAGGGATTGTTAGAGCTATTGTCTAATTTCTTAGTAGATTGCATGACCAGAAAACTGCCAGAGTCCATTATAGTGTGAGAGGGGATCTTACTGAGGAGTTTCCATTGGTAATGGAAGTTAGTCAGGGAAGTGTTTTGGCCCCCTTTTTGTTTTTAAATGATATTTATTTGTTGGGGAATTAGTTGATCAGGCAGGAAAAAGATCTCTCCAAAATGAGCTCAAGGGAAATCCCGGTCTTGCTAAACATGGAAGGCACTGTTCTAGTGTCCTTTAGATGCTTTAATAAGTTTATGGATTCTTTAGGTCACTGGGTTAACTGCTTTAAATCATATGTTATGAAATGATTCCCCAAGCTTGCTAAAGTTTGTTCTTAACAATGATGAAATTTTGAAAATTCAACATTTTACATACTTGTGGATCCCGTTTGATGTATGTCTTAACTGGAAGTTTTTAATTAATGTTAGAGTGATGCAATTTCAGTGAGCTACATATGCCCTTTTTTAGGTTTTCTGAGTAGCCAGGCCACAAGCCTACAAAATAAATGTTTTGCATTTTTAAAAATAACTGTGTTGCGGTGCCCACTTATGGGGAGGGAGTATTGGGCTATGTGGACAGTAGAGCTCTCCAAGTTATTGAAGAAACATTTCTAAGAAGGTTGCTGGAGTTCCCACAGCCTACTCCTGCTGTTTTTTGTCATGAAGAGATTGGGCTGCCTATTTTGAGTGATTATATTGTGCTTCAGCCTATGTTTTGGCCGATTCTGCCCTGTGAGGCCTCAGCTAACTGCAGTTAACTGTCTTTCTGGTCCTCCATTGCACCCAGCACTTTATTTAGAGCTTATTGTGAATGATAAATATACTTTTTATTGACACAGTTCCGAAATAGGACTCTACATTATTTAGTGGCCTTTCCACAGAAAGGGACCTGGTGTTCACTTTACCTCACTGTCATTGTAACCATCCTGCCGAATAAAGCACATTGCACTTTATCCTGTTCTGCACTTTTTATGTGCCCCAAAGACGGCGGTTCCTACACCCTGTTTTGCAAGCTTTAGGAACAAAGGGCCAGATGTAGAAATCGTTTTGCATGGTGCAAACTGCGAATTTCGCTGTTTGCGCCATGCAAAACGCAAATCGCAATGCTCATTCCCATTTTGCGATTCAGTAACCTGGTTACCGACTCGCAAAATGGGAATGAGACTCGCAAATAGGAAGAGGTGTTCCCCTTCCTATTTGCGATTCGCATTGCAATGTAGAATTGCTTTGTGACCACAAACGCGGTCGCAAAGCAATTCACAGTTAGCACCCATTTCCAATGGGTGCTAACCCATTCGCAAAAGGGAAGGGGTCCTCATGGGACACCTTCCCCTTTGTGAATGGCTCTGAAAAAATGAAACAAAAACGTTTCATTTTTTAGAGTGTATTACAACTCGTTTTCCTTTAAGGAAACCGAGCTGCAATACAAAAAAAAAATCTGCTTTATTAAAAAGCAGTCACAGACATGGTGGTCTGCTGTCTCCAGCAGGCCCCCATCCCTGTGAGTACTGCGAATCGCAAGGGGGTCACAAATTGCGACCCACCTCATTAATATTAATGAGGAGGGTCTTTGCGACCCCTTTGCAATTTGCAGATGGTGTCAGGGACACCATCCTGCATCCGGCATTGCGACTCGCAAATTGCGAGTCGCAGTGCCAGTTTTACTTACATCTGGCCCAAGGTCCCATGCTGTTGCGTTTGACACTCTACTCCAGCTGGATAACCAAAGGGTCATTTATGCTGTTTTAAATTTTATACCAAGTGCTCTGAAGATGCGCTCTAAATACTGCAGCTTGTTTTTCTTTCGGCATTTTATCAAATGCACTTTGTAGGATGGGCTAATCTGTTGATTTTATACCATTGTGTGGTTTGAAGTCCTTTCCATAGATAAGTGTTTTTGGTATTTTGCTTTTTATTTTCTTATTTTAAAGTGTAATTTTTTTTTTTTTTTATTGGACTTTTTATGGCTGTAATAATTGTCGAATAAAGTATCATGAAGACACCATCCGCGATACTGCTATTCACATTACTGTATAAAACCTTAGAACGTTTAAAAAAAGACTGCTGTTAAATAAAGGGCCTGTAGTATTATGAAGTGTGTACATGTATGGGTTCACAAGGACGGAAATAATGTAAGCCCTGGAGGCAAGTGTAGTTGTGCACCATTTACAAACCATTTAAGTTGGAGGTGGAAGTACTCCATGTTAAACAAGATAAAGGCTAAGCACACCTAATCTGAGATGAGAGCCATGTTTCAAAGTAGGTTGTTTGTTAAATCCAAAGCTCGATGCACACAAATCATTGAGAAAAGACAAAGCTTATGTTGCCAACATATTAATTACCAGTGGATGTGAAGGCCCTTGTCCCTGTTAGATAGTTGAAATACAGTACTATAAACATATTCTATGTAACACAAATGTTCCTAAGATATGGATGATCATTTACAGAACTTTGCCGAAGATTAGGAGGTATTGCGGACTGTACAATACAATATAGATCGTAGAGGTGTTCAGCTTAGAGGTGGTTTAACTCCCACTGGGGCTGTAAGCAAGTCCCAAAGATTATATGCTAATGAGGTAATCATAGGAATGTGTGCCCAGGCCCTGCAGCCTACTTCCCTTCTCCACACTATACACAGAGAAGGTTGTGTGCAGGAGGGAGTTGGCTGAGGGTTGCCAGCGTATTTGGGCTTAAGCTGAAGGATACTACAAAAATAAAACAGAAATTCACAAGAAAAATCAAGTTTAAGGTAATATTATAGTCAGATGTCAAAATTACAAGAGTTAACTGTAGGAGGCTGGCCTGGCTTATGGTGGGTACCTTGTGGTACTTACACCCTGTGCCAGGTCCAGTTATCCCTTATTAGTAGAATTGAGGTAGGTGTGTCTAGCAGCTTAGGCTGATAGAATGTAGCTATGGCAAAGAAGCTTAGGCTGAACTAGGAGACATGCAAAGCTCCTACTATACAACTTATATCATATAGCACAATATCATAAGAAAACACAATACTCAGAGTTACTAAAAATAAATGTACTTTATTTTTATGACAATATGCCACAAGTATCTCAGTGAGTACCCTCAGTTAGAAGGTAAGTAATATACACAAGTTATATGTACACAAACCCAAAACAGGTAAGTAATAGTGAGAAAAGTAATGCAAACAGTATAGAATTACAATAGGATGCAATAGGTGAACATAGGTCTAGGGGGCAACACAAACCATATACTCCAAAAGTGGAATGCGAATCACGAATGGACACCAGACCGATGGGAGCTTGTAGAGGGTCACCGGGACTGTAAGAAAACAGTCAGGGTGTCCAAGATACCCCAACCCAAGACCATGAAAAGTAGGAGTAAAGTTCACCTACTACCCCAAAAGGACACAATAGTCATGAAAGCGGGATTCTGCAAGAACCACAAACACCAGCAACGCACTGAAGATGGATTCCTGGACCTGAGGACCTGCAAGGCAAGGGGACCAAGTCCAAGAGTCGCGATAGTGTCCAGGGGGGGCAGGAGCCCAGGAAACCTCGGATGAAGGTGCAAAGAGGCTGTCTCCAAGTGGAAGAAGCCAAGGATTCTGCAACAACGAAAAGGGCTAGGAACTTCTCCTTTGGATGGAAGATGTCCCACGGTGTGCTGGATGTTGCAGAAGTGTTTTTTCACGCAGAAATACTGCAAACAAGCCTTGCTAGCTGCCAGGGTTGTGGTATAGGTTTTTGGGTGCTGCTGGGGACCAGGAAGGACCAGGATGTAGCCCTTTGGAGGAGGAGACAGATGGGGCGCTCAGCAACTCAGAGAGCCCCCACAGAACCAGGCAGCACCCACAGAAGTACTGGAGCAGGCACTTGGAAGATCTGAGGTCAGCGGTTGACTCAGAGCCACAAAGGAGGGTCCCACGATGTCGGAGTCCAACTCAGAGGGTTGAGCACTGCAGGACGGAGTGCTGGGGACCCAGGCTAGGCTGTGCTCAAAGGAATCCTTGGAGAAGTACACAGAAGCCAGAGCATCTGCAAATCATGCAGTACACAGGTTTGCAGTCTAGCGTAGGGAGGTAAGGACTTACCTCCACCAAACTTGGACTGAAGGATCACTGGACTGTGGGGGTCACTTGGATCTAGCTCCTGTGTTCCAGGGACCACGCTCGTTGAGATCAGAGATGACCCAGAGGACTGGTGATGCAGAAGTTTGGTTCCTGCATTAGCACGGAGAAGACTCCGTCAACCCACAGGAGATTTCTTTGGGATTTCCAGTGCAGGGTGAAGGCAGACAGCCCTCAGAGCATGCACCACCAGGAAGCAGTCGATAAAGCTGGCAGGATTAGGTGTTACAATGTTGCTGGTAGTCATCTTGCTACTTTGTGCGGTTTTGCAGGCGTCCTGGAGCAGTCAGCGGTCAATCCTTGGCAGAAGTCGAAGAGGGAAGTGCAGAGGAACTCTGGTGAGCTCTTGCATTCGTTATCTGGAGAATACCCCAGAGGAGAGACCCTAAATAGCCAGAAAAGGAGGGTTGGCTACCAAGAAAGGAGGATTGGCTACCAAGAGAGGTAAGAGCCTATCAGAGGGGGTCTCTGACGGCACTTGCAGGGACTGACCACTCAAAGCAGACCAGTGTGCCCCCAACACCTCTGAATCCAAGATGGCAGAGGTCTGGGACACACTGGAGGAGCTCTGGGCACCTTCCCTGGGAGGTACTGGTCCGGGGAGTGGTCACTCCCCTTTCCTTTGTCCAGTTTCGCACCAGAGCAGGGCTGGGGGATCCCTGAACCGGTGTAGACTGGCTTATGCAGAGATGGGCACCATCTGTGCCCATCACAGCATTTCCAGAGTCTGGGGGAGGCTACTCCTCCCCAGCCCTTCACCCCTATTTCCAAAGGGAGAGGGTGTAACACCCTCTCTCAGAGGAAATCCTTTGTTCTGCCTTCCTGGGCCGGGGCTGCCCAGACCCCAGGAAGGCAGAATCCTGTCTGAGGGGTTGGCAGCAGCAGCAGCTGCAGTAGAAATCCCGGAAAGGCAGTTTGGCAGTACCCGGGTTCTGTGCTAGAGACCCGGGGATCATGGAATTGTCCCCCCAATACCAGAATGGTATTGGGGTGACAATTCCATGATCTTAGACATGTTACATGGCCATGTTCGGAGTTAACATTGTGACGCTATACATAGGTAGTGACCTATGTATAGTGCACTCGTGTAATGGTGTCCCCGCACTCACAAAGTCAGGGGAATTTGCCCTGAACGATGTGGGGGCACCTTGGCTAGTGTCAGGGTGCCCACACACTAAGTAACTTGGCACCCAACCTTCACCAAGTGAGGGTTTGACATATAGGTGACTTATAAGTTACTTATGTGCAGTGAAAAATGGCTGTGAAATAATTCACTCAGGCTGCAGTGGCAGGCCTGTGTAAGAATTGTCTGAGCTCCGTATGGGTGGCAAAAGAAATGCTGCAGCCCACAGGGATCTCCTGGAACCCCAATACCCTGGGTACCTAAGTACCATATACAAGGGAATTATATGGGTGTACCAGTGTGCCAATGAGAATTGGTAAATTTAGTCACTAGCCTGCAGTGACAAATGTAGAAAGCAGAGAGAGCATAAACACTGAGGTTCTGGTTAGCAGAGCCTCAGTGATACAGTTAGGCACCACACAGGGAACACATACAGGGCATGCATTATGAGCACTGGGGTCCTGCCTAGCAGGATCCCAGTGACAGAAGGGCAAAAACAAACATACACACAGTGAAAATTGGGGTAACATGCCAGGCAAGATGGTACTTTCCTACACTAACATTTAAAAAAATGAGAAAAACTTAAATTTGCCAGTTCTAGTTTAGTGAACTATTCATAAATTGCACCTCATCATGCACTGCTTATGCCTCACATATTACATCTCTCATGACATGTTAAGTTACATCATTCATTATTTGGAATTTTAAAAAAATCTTGGGGTGGAGGGCATGAGGTTTGACATTGAGTTTCAATATGATGCACTGCTTATGCCTCACATATTACATCTCTCATGACATGTTAAATTACATCATTCATTATTTGGAATTAAAAAAAAATCTTGGGGTGGATGGCATGAGGTTTGACATTGAGTTTCAATATGATGTTTTTTCAGGCATTTGATGGTATCTCCTGGACTGGTTCTTAGATTTGTACAATTGTTTGGGGGTATTTGGAGAGTGTACAAATTGGATGTAGATGGAGAAGACTTTGTGAGTGTTTATTTTCAACAGAAACTTCTAATTGCTTTGGTCGTAATTCCCAGATATAGGACCGATTTCCCTTTATTTTTCAGATCGGTTTGGATAATGAAAATGAGCAAAATATTTTATACTTTCTGAATAATTGAAACACGAACAAAACAACAAGTAAAGGTAAAGTAGTACAGGAGGAGTACACTTTCTATTTTTAAAATGTGATAGTAATGTTTGGGTTTAGTGGTAAAGTGGTGTTTTAAATGTGGCTATTTTGTTTTACTAATTCATTTAATTACTTCTATTTTATTGACTGCAATTTGTACTGCAATATAAAAGCAGCAAATCCATATTAGTCTAACTGAGAAAGACCTCCAAATATCTACATTTTGTAGGAATGTGCGCTTGATTTTTGCGCAAATGTTTGTGTCTGTAGCATTTCATGAAAACATATGTTCTGTTTTTTTCAGAGGTTCCAGCAAATGAGACAAAATTGGATGGCATTTTGATGCTGTAGAAGCGAAAGGCTTATATATACTTCCATAGCATTATCAGTCTTTGCTTCTCCCTTTAAGCAAGTTGTGTAGCAGATTCACCACAGTACTTGAAAGTGTTTTGGCCTTCTGCGACTTAACCTTGAGCCATTTGCCCTTCAAATAATTCTGGAAGTTGGACAGTTTTCCTTAATTTCTACTTAAAAACCACTTTGGCATTGAGTGTTATAATGTTCTTCCTCTTGGTTGGATTTGAAAAAAGCCAGGAAGCTCAGGCCCAGATTTGAGAGGGCGTAGTGCCTCCTTGATGCCAAAATCGCTGCGCCAGATTGACAAAGTGGTGCAATGCATGCATTGCACCACTTTGTAACCTTTGTGCCACATTATGCCTGCGCCAGGCAAAATGTATGCATAGGGGACATTCCCCCGTTAAGAAATCTAAAAGATTTCTTTGCACCATTATTTGTGGCATTTTAAATGCCTGCTCAGGGCAGGCGTTAAAAGGGGGCACACCATTATTTATAATAGGGTCTATGAACTGTTCAGGGTTAGCTCCAAGATTTTGGTGCTAACCCTGGACTGTACATCAAGAGCGTCAAAAATGTTGATGCTGTTGCCCCCACGCTGTGCCATGGTGCGCCATATTTTAAATTCGCCACAAACATGGTGGCGATTGGGGGGTTGCTATGGAGTGCAAGAAAAGTGCTGCTGTACTGGGTGCAGCACCACTTTTCTCAAATCTGCCACCTGCGTTTTTTACTCCATGCTTAAGTTTGCAATCTGATATGTACTCCTCTATAAGTGGCTTAAAGTAATCTTCTTAGAGTGATTGCGTGAAATAAAAAAAAAAAGCAGCCTTACATTTAGTGGTCTGGTCACTGCTTTCTAATTATGTTGATCTTTAGTAATTCATAGTCAATAATAATTTTTGGAACTAACTTTCGTTTGATTTTCCTATTACCCAATTGATTAATTTATTGTAAGTTTGAGTATTTTGCTAGGCACAAAACTATATATCAGTGGCATGCTATATTTTTTCTGTTTTTGTATACACAGCCAAAATTTGGGTAGAGGTTGGTGAACAACTAATAATTGCACCATCCATCATCCAAATATAAATTTATTCAAGGGTTGGTAGCTTTAGTTGTGTAAAAAAAATATTTTTCAGCCTAACTATGGTGGCGCAGCAGGAATGATTCATTAGTATGAGTCATTTTCAATTAGTTAATGGCTGGGCAGGGTATTTCCTTACTTGTCTTTTTCGGTTGGCGGTTCATTTTAAGCTTCTTATAGATGGTAATCGTCCTGCTACATGATGAGAAAGATCAAGGCTCGAATCTTTTAATATGGGACCACTGGATGTCCTTTTATTATGAATGTTCATTTATTATGAAAGCATTGGATGTGCTTGTTTTGTCTTTTAGAATTCCTTTTGTCTGCCTTACTTCTTTTCCTACTGGCAAAATAGCATGTTTGTGGTTGGTTGTCTTCAAAACTATGCCCATTAGTGTCCTAGCTCTCCTTATATTGGAAGTTAATTTCTATATCTTCATTGAGCCTTTGTTCTGTAATCAATTTCCTTCAATCTAAATACACTCTGTTAGATAGTAGGTACTTACAATTTCTATATCTGAGATTAGACGCTGGCTCATTGTTTTCAAATTTCAATTCAATTCAATTTGAAAACTTTATTCCGGCCACAAGAAGTGACCATAAAAGTGTACACAATAAAACATCATAGTGCAGCAGTTTAAAAACATATAAAAAATACCTATATAAATAAAAGTACATAATCTGAGTCATAAAAAGACCATCAACAGGAAGAATAACCCAATGAAAACAGTAAGGAATTTCTCCTCTGAGTGCACATTTTAAATAGGAAAAAATGTTCAAACTATTCATGGGGGAGTCTACTTGCTGCCACTGCGGATCTGATCCCCTTTTTTATGAATAATAGGGACTAGAAATTGCATTAAAAGATCTTTAAAATATTTAAAAAACAAATGCAACAGTCTTTGTGGAGAGGCTTAGTCACAAGGACAAAGAGTTACTTGGTAAGGTCAAATTGACCTAAAGGAAACCCCAGGTATCAATTCACAAACCCAGCCTAAATCTAGTGAGCAGGCACCTATCCCGTGAGTTGTCCATCCACATAAGATAAGGCTCGATGAAGGGGGAAAGGTGACCTCAGCATAGTCCCTTACAGACCATTTCTCAAACTCAATGCGCTCCCTCCAAAGCTTAGACCTGTTCAAGAAGGAAGTTTTGACCCACATTAACTCAGCCTTCTGAATGGAGAAAGGATTAGTAAAAAGGGGTGGCCTACCCAACTTATCCAGGTCAATCTGGATGTAACCTAGCCATGGGATTCTCCGGCTTTCTTAGCACCCCAGACAAGCAGAGATAATCTCCTTATTTAATGTAGCCTGAGCATTAACCCAGATAGAGCACCAAAGAACTAGAGGAGCAAGCTTGACAGTGTCCTCCACGTACCCCATCCTGAGCTCCTGATGGGCAATGGACATGGAGCATGAAAGAGGAACCCCCAGGTGTCTCCTCAAGACCTTATTGTGCTCCACCTGAAGAGAACTAATTTTCGCATACCCCCAAATCCCAGCCCCATATTTGAGGATAGGAAGAAATTTCTTTTTGTACACTTCCAGAAGAGGGCGATAGGTTTCTTACCAATATTCTTGGCTAGGTTAAAAAACACAGCCCACCGCGCTGACAAATTTACTCCTCACCTTAATAATAGTTGGCTCCCAACTAAACCTGCCATCCATAACCACACCAAGATACGGGAACTCAGAAACCTTGACAAAAGGCTAATGCTTCAGCACAATACCCTCATCATATTACTCTTCAGGTTACAAACCATAGTAAAAGCGTTTGCTTGATTTGTAGCTAAGCCTAAGGATACCATAAAGGATACAAATTCCTGAAATAACATATGGAAGCCATTAGGGGTTCTAGAGAGTAAAAGCGCATCGTCTGCATGAAAAAGACTGGAACTTTTTTCCTGTCTATCACAGGGATGTCCGGGATACCACTAGATAAAGCTGTCCCAATACCGTTGAGATACAGGAGAAACAATATAGGTGCTGATACACAGCCCTGCCTTACCCTGGGCCTCAGCTTAAAGCTGTCAGTCCTCTTCCCAGTCGGCCGTATCTCACAGATAATGACAAATCAAAGTGCAGAGTTCTTAAAAACTGCACCAACTCTGTCTCCACTCCTAAATTTAAAAGAATCTTCCACAGTTTGAATCGGACAACGCTGTTGAAAGCAAACAAAAGGTCCATGAAGGCCAGGCAAACTGAACCCTGTCTAGAAATATTGTATTTGTTCACCAGAAGATATAGGTTTAGGCATTGCTTGATTGTGCCAAGCCCCTATCTGAACCCATATTGCACCTCCGACAGCACGTCAGTCTCCTTCAGTCATGTGAGCAAGCACTCCAAAACCACTTGCCTGGCTATTTTAACTGCGTAATCCAATAACGAGATTGGGTGATAACATCCAGGTGAGGTAGAGTTGCCCTTCTCAAAAACAGACACAATAACAGCAGTATGCCAAGAAGGGGGAATAGCAACCTTACAAATCGTGTTAAAGGAGTCATGGATAAGGGGGTCCCAGAAGTCTGTGGCTGACTTACAGAGGTCCATAGGGACTTCATCAGGGCCGGGGGCTTTATTAGATGGGCTCCTCAAAAAAGCCTCCAAGACTTCTTTGTGGGTAAAGTTAACAGCACTTGGGAAGATAACCTCCTCTTCTGAATAGCACTGTAGACTGCCTTAAACTGGTAAACCCAGGCCTACTTATTAATTAACGTGTTTACAGAATTAGGCTCGACCACTAGGGGCCTGGCTCTGTTTACTCATATTCCCTGGTGTCCTTCAGCCAACATGCCTTGATCATTATCATCATCATCATCATCAAAAATACTTTATTCGATTGAGTTCAACAATCGTAAAAGCAAAAAATACATACTAATAACATTAATCATCAATCAAAAGGAATAAAGGAAACACAAAATAAATGAAGCCATACAAAAAAGGAAAATAAAAAGCATATAGCAGATTACATTACAAACAATTTAACGAGTTCTAGTAAGAAGCAGTATAAAATCAGTAAAACAATATATTTAAACAAAAGCTGTACCTCTAAAACTTAAAAGACCTCACTGGTTTATCTAATAGTGTGATCTGGCCTTGATCACTGCACATAAAAATAAAGCTAATCCATTACAGATCATAATTGATGGAAGGGACAAGAGCTAAATAAAAGCTGAGCAACATTGTTTAAAGTGCATTGATTTTAAAAATGGGATCACAAACCCTTTCCTCAGATCTGAATAAAATGTACAGAAAAAAGCGTGTGCAGTGTACTCTGATCAGACACTGAATCACAGGGGCATTTATCCAGGGCTAAAGTCCAATCATTAATAAGTGGAAAGCTAACAAGATGATGAAAAATCGCTAGTCTTAGAAGCGTAAGGACGAACCGATGCCTTGGATTCAATACATTTCTTAAATATGGTTCCATACCATCAATTTGTTGCACCATCAGGTTCCTCCTTACGCTAGGTTTCTTTACCTCAATAGCCCATCTCTGGTCAACCAAATAAGTAAGACAAATGTTTTTCAAGTCTTTCCTAGAGATTGTTTCCATTTTATCTGGAGTAAAATATAGCTCAGAATGACCCAGATCTGTAAGAAAGTTCTTTATGTAATTCAGCCATGGGATTTATAATGAATGAGTTAATGCTAATGCGTTTTCTATAATGGCCCTGTTCAGCCTTACAGATTCAGAAGTCCATATTGTATGCCATAATAGGATTGGTTGAATGCGAGTTGAGTCTGTTAGGTATGTTACCCCCATTTCTGTATGGCATACCAATGTTGAGGTAGATTTTGGAACACTTAAAATAGCTTTTAGGAAATCATTTTCAGCTAGCTGTAAAATATTACAATTCCTATATCCCCAGAGTCCTGCCCCATACAATGCAACAAAAACACATTTTGCGTTATACAGTGTCATCATGTCCTTAGGGGTCGCTCTACCAACCTTTTTAGAAAAATTCTTTATAGCCATGATAGTTTTTGTAAATAACAATTTCCTTGATTTTATGGCTTGTGACCATATACCTTTATTATCAAACATGATGCCTAAGTATGAGAAGGTTCTTGTCTCGTCTGGTTTCGCACCTTTTAGCATGATCTGAGGTTTCTTTGTGGAATTTCTGCCACATGTCATTAAAAATGTTTTAGAATGGTTAATTCTAAGGCCTAAGGCTTCCATATAATTATCAAAGGTTGTTAATAACCGCTGCAAAGCTGCTGGAGTGCGGGCCAATGCGAACAGTGTCGTCCGCATACAGGAGAGCTCGGATCTTTCGGGAACCAACTAGTAGGAGGTCGTTACAGACATCTGATAAAACCCCCTCTAGTTTGTTAATGTATAAAGCAAACAGTAAGGGAGCTAAGCACAGCCTTGACGTACCCCTCGCTCAATAGGAAAGGCTGAGGTACATTCCCCCTGAGGCTCATAACGCACCCTGGCATTAGCTCCGGCATATAGTTCCCTAATGAAATGAACTATAGTTATATCTACCCCCATGTCCACTAAAATAGGCCACAATTTGCTGTGAACCACACAGTCAAATGCTGAAGTCAAGTCGACAAACAAGAGATATAAGGCTCCTACCTTGGCCTTCGTATATTTACCAAGTATGATGTCTAAATTCAGAGCCTGCTCCATGGTCCCTATCCCAGCCCTCAAGCCATATTGCAAGTCCGAAAGAATGTTATTATCTTCCGTCCAATCTCGTAGCCTGTTTAAGACAATGCGTCCAGCAATCTTTGCAAGAGTATCGAGCAGAGAAATTGGGCGATAGCATGCAGGGTTTTGTTGATCTCACTTTTTAAAGATTGGAACAATAATGGACTCAGCCCAGGTCGGGATAAAAGCTGTAGCACAACAGGCACGTAAAATCTGTGTCAATAATGGGCCCCATAGTGAAACATTGGACTTGTAGATATCAATTGGGACTCCATCTGGGCCTGGTGCTTTTCTACTTTTACTAGCGTTTATAGCATCAGTGACCTCTTTTATGCTGAATGGTGGAGTGATGGAAAGAAAATCTAGTCTGGGGGAATTTGATTCCAAGGCCTGGTTTTTTAAGGAGTATATACCGGAGAAATAAGAAACCCAATCCTCTTCCGTGATGGCTATTTCAATTGTAGGTGACGTTCCATCACATAAAAGGGGAGAATTCACGATTTGCCAGAATTTGGCATTATCATTCTGGAGACTTGCATCATGGAGAGAATGCCATGCCTCGTCTTTTAAATTCTGTTTCCTTTTTTTTATAGCTTTTTTATACTCCTTCCTCCGTAGACTTATTCCATGTTGATCCGGATTGTATTGGCATGCCTACCATTAAAAGTAGGTTTTAACTGTGATTTACTATGGTTTAAGCTGAAGAAGGTTGAATTTAAATAATGCTTCATTCAGCAGGTTACCATAATAATTATGTATAAAATGGAATAAATCATCGTCTCCACCTGTGCCAAAGGAACAAGATTTCTCAACAGTTTGAGGGCACAGATGGGTGTTAAAATCACCCCCCCACGGTATAAAAGTATCTTTATGCGATGAGTTGCGTTATTATAAAAATGAATGATCACCAGTTGTGCTATATTTTTTATTTCACATATAATCAATTGATAAAAAGTATTAGAAATTAAGCTAATGTCCTTAATTAAATCAAACTTGTTAGAGATAAAAGTGCACAAACCACCTTTTGCCCTACCCCGTGAACAAGGAACTGCAGGGGTATGAAATGTCTTAAAACCATTTATATGAATAGGATCCACAGACCAAGGAGGTCATTACAACATTGGCGGTAAAAGTTGCTTAACGCTGTGCAGAAGACCGCCAACACACCGCCGTGGCCGCGGAATTCCGCCACGGTCATTATGACCCACTGCCCGGAATCCGCCAAAATCCAGACACCCACACAAGTCCGCCACACCAAAGGTCATTGCTAAACTGGCGAAAACAAAACCTCCACGGTCACGCCAACAGGAATAAACCCACACTATCACGACCCACAAATCCACGCAGCGGTCTTTAACTGTGGTATTCCATTGGCGGTACACACCGCCGCGCTCAAAATACACACACATTTACAAAACACAGCCACATTGGACAATTCAAAATACACACACCTGATACACATACACATACACACACCACTCCCACACATCCAATACAATATAAAACACACACCCACATCACCCACAAACCCCTATGACCAAAAATTGAGAACAAAGCACAGAGAGAGACACTACAATCTACAAACAAGCATCCACAGGCACACAACACCATCACCCACATAACATCCACGCACCCCACACAACACACCACTAAATATCACCCCACATATCACAACACACTTTCCCCACACATCACCCACACCACCCCATAGCATGGCAAAGACACCCCAGGTTCTCTGAGGAGGAGCTCAGGGTCATGGTGGAGGAAATCATTCGGGTAGAGCCACAGCTATTTGGATCACAGGTGTAGCACACCTCCATAGCTAGGAAGAAGGATCTACGGCGAAGAATAGTCCACAGGGTCAACGCAGTGGGACAGCACCCAAGAAATAGGGATGACATCAGGAAGAGGTGGAACGACCTACGGGGGAAGGTGCGTTCCGTGGTATCCAGACACCACATAGCGGTACAGAGGACTGGCGGCGGACCCCCACCTCCTCCCCCACAACTAACAACATGGGAGGAGCAAGTCTTGGCGATTCTGCATCCTGAGGGCCTCGAAGGAGTAGCTGGAGGAATGGACTCTGGAAAGTCAAACCTTAACTACCTTATCCCCCACCCTACCTGCATGCTATCACATACCCCCACCCTTGCCCTCACCCCCATCACTCCAACTCCTCACACATGTCCCACTATCACAAACCACACATCCCAACACCAAGCCCTGCATGCAACACCTAAGCATGGACACCCATCAAAAAAGCATGGCCACGGCACATACCCATACACCCCCCCTAAACCATCATCACACAAGGTCCCACACAGGAATGCAAGCACTGGGGTACACGGTCAACCACCCATTGCACACCATGATACACACAGATGCAATAATCATGCTTTTACACCCCTGCAGGACCCCTACCCAACGTCACAGGACAAGAGGGTCCAGACATGTCCACACCACCAACAGAAGAGGCCCACAGTGATGACAGAAGCTCTGTCCAACTGGATCTAGATGACCAGCCCGGCCCATCTGGGACATCGGGACAGTCGGTTCCCCTCACACAGTCACAGGCCACCACAGAGCTTCCCCCCTCTGGCAACACCAACACAGCACCCACCCAGCGGGCCCATTCCTCTCCAGGACACGTCAATCAGCAGTGTGTCCACCACTACAGGGAACCCAGACTAACCCACCACCCCAACAACAACAGGGACCTGGGGGCAGTGGTAGTGGGCACACCGTTCAGGGGACAGAGGCCCAGGAACACAGGGGAACTGGGAGGGCTGCTGTGCGACAGGGGGAGGACAGGCCCAGGGAACCCACTCTCCACGAGGCCCTCTCCAACATCATGGGAGCCTACCACCATTTCCAGGAGACGATGGCAACGGTACTGGCCAAGTTTCAGGAGACCCAGCGGCTGCAGGAGGAACAGTATTTGGGGTTCAGGGAGGAACTCAGATCCATCAATTCTACCCTGGGCACCATCGTAGGGGTGCTGAAGGAAGTCCTCAACACCAGGAGGGACACTGTGGCACTACAAGGGGTCCCCAACACTAGCCTGGACGATGAACTGCCCACCACCTCCGCCAGCGCAAGTGGACAGGAGGCACCGCAACAGGACCACCACACCAGCACCCCACCCCCTGCAGAGGGAGAACCACCCCTCAAACGGTCCCTGAGATCCAGGACAAAGACAGAGAATGATGCCAAGACCCCCGCCAAGAAATGAGACCTCCCTGAATGTCATCCTTTTGTCCCACCTTGTCACCCTGTCCATACTCAAACTGCCCCAGCTCCACTTCCTATGCCCCTTTGGACAATGCACCTGTGAAACAAATAGACAGGACTCTGCCATGGACATTCCTCTACATCACCCCTCACCATTTTACAGCGTTCTCCAATATTGAGCACCAAAATAAACACCCTTAAAGCACAAAACAATCTGGAGTCTGTCTGTGATTTCCAAATAGTGTATTAGCAATTACAGTGACAAAATGCTCTTTCAGTTGTAATGTCAACATACCTATGTCACACAGCTGTAGTCCATGAGGAAACAAAGCAGATGTCACACAGTGGGACCCACGTCTGTGAAATCGTAAGGGAAAGTGAAAACTCAGTGACCATACACTGGGTGAAAAGGACAGACAGTAGAGAGGAAGTAGTGTTAAATTACATGTAGTATGCAGGCTTGTCTTCTTACCTGTGTCTCACTGGAAGTATTGCAGGATAACCGAGTTCCTGTTGTCGATGTCCTCTTCTTCTGCTTCCTCGTCTTCACTGTCCACAGGCTCCACAGCTGCCACAACACCTTCATCTGGACCATCTTCCTGCAGAAAAGGCACCTGTCATCGCAAAGCTAAGTTGTGAAGCATACAGCAGGCCACGAGGATCTAGCACACCTTCTTTGGTGAGTAGAATAGGCAACCACCTGTCATATGGAGGAACCTGAACCTGGCCTTCAGGAGGCCGAAGGTCCACTATATAATCCTTCTAGTTCGCCCATGGGCCTCATTGTACCGTTCCTCTGCCCTTGTCCTGGGATTCCTCACTGGGGTCAGTAGCCATGACAGGTTGGGGTAACCAGAGTCACCTGAAAAAGACGAGGGACATCTGTTAGACACACACTAACCTGTAGGGATATCCCCAGACTCAGATAACTGTTCCCACTGATTTGGTTCCAGGTGCTCACCTAATAGCCACACACGGTGCCTCTGGAGTTGCCCCATCACATAAGGGATGCTGCTATTCCGCAGGATGTAAGCGCCATGCACTGAGCCAGGGAATTTGGCATTGACATGGGAGATGTACTGGTCGGCTAAACACACCATCTGCACATTCATCGACTGATAACTCTTCCGGTTTCTGTACACCTGTTCACTCCTGTGGGGGGGGGACCAAGGTCACATGTGTCCCATCAATGGCACCTATGATGTTGGGGATATGTCCCAGGGCATAGAAGTCACCTTTCACCGTAGGCAAATCCTCCACCTGAGGGAAAACGATGTAGCTCCGCATGTGTTTCAGCAGGGCAGACAACACTCTGGACAACATTTTGGAAAACATAGGCTGGAACATCCCTGATGCTATGGCCACTGTTGTTTGAAAAGACCCACTTGCAAGTAAATGGAGTACTGACAGCACCTGCACTTGAGGGGGGATTCCTGTGGGATGGCGGATATCTGACATCAGGTCTGGCTCCAACTGGGCACACGGTTCCAGGATTGTGGCACGATCAAGCCTGTAGGTGATGATTACATGTCTTTCCTCCATTGTCGACAGGTCCACCAGCAGTCTGTGCAACGGAGGATGCCGCCATCTCCTCACACGTCCCAGCGGATGGTGCCTATGAAGGACAACAGCGAGCACAGAGTCAACCAACTCAGAGGTACGTACACACAGTTTACACAGAACACGATTCATAATCCGAAATTAGCATGTATGAGTGTTGAGGCAAGGCCTAGGTATGTGTGATGCAGTTAAAAATAAAGCCCTGTGGGCCCCTGAAATGGCGGCTGCCTGACCTGTAAAGTGGGACGGGGGATATGAGGTAACTGCGCCAGCGTTGTTCACCGTCGCGGTAGGCGGTCGAAGAACGCAGAGCAATTCTGCATTGGTTAACATGGGACCCTATGAGTCCTAGGAGCCAATGACAATGTACACCGGTGGTGACGGTACGCACCGCCGCGGACGTAACCGCCATTTTCTATCTGTTCAATCACTCGATACCTGATCTTCGACAGGAGAGGACCTAAACTGCAAGTGCTGCTGTGACCTTAGTCTGGAAGAGACAATGGCTCGTGCGTCTGGGGAAAGGGCCCCTGTCTTCACATCGGAGGAGTTGGAGAAACTCGTGGATGGTGTCCTCCCTCACTACATGCTACTTTACGGTCCTTCAGACAAACAGGTAAGTACACTGGGAGCATGCTGTATGGGCTATGCCTGTGTGGAGTGGGGTGGATGAAAGATAGGGTGGGGGGGAGAATGAGACGTGCATGAAACGACGGTGAGTGCATGTACCACATGGCAAGGGTAGGGATGCGGGCCAATGACTGTGATGGTGCAGTTGGTAATAACTCATCTTTTTTCCCCTGTACAATTCCTGTAGGTCAGCGCCCACCAGAAGAAGGATATTTGGCGTGCCATCGCCAAGGACGTCCGGACCCTGGGGGTCTGTCACAGACGGAGCACCCGCTGCCGTAAGAGATGGGAGGACATTCGCCGCTGGAGCAAGAAGACGGCAGAGGCCCAGCTGTGAATGGCCTCCCAATGTGGGAGGGGTGCCCGTCGCACCATGACCCCCCTGATGTTCAGGATTCTGGCGGTGCCGTACCCGGAGTTGGATGGGCGCTTGAGGGCATCACAGCAGCAACAAGGGGGTGAGTACACTCTCATTCTGCTGAATCAGCGCACTAGTGAGGTGTCTGGGTGGGGGAGGTGGGCTGTGGGTTCCCCTAGGCCAGGGTGAGTGGTAGTTAGGGCCCCTTTTTTCAGGCAGGCCCTGTGGCACCCCACCCCACCTGGGTACAGTGCCAACTGCACCTAGTCAGGCTCTTGTGACATCCATGTGTGCATATGTCGGCCATAGCCTTGTAGGCCATGTCCCAGGGATTGCATAGTGGACCCCAAGTGCGCGGCGTAGTGCAGGGGTCTTCTGTGTCTGTCATGTCCGCCAACGGTAGCAGTAATGCATGCACTCAACATGTCTTTCTTTTGTCGTCCTCACCCTTTTTGTGGTCTCCCTGTTTTTGTGTGCATTAGCATCATCAGGCGGAGGAGCAGTGGCACCGGAGCAGGAGGGAGCTGCATTCCACATGGCCCTGGAGGGCGACACTATGGAGTCTGATTTCACCAGTGGGACAGAGGGCAAGGGGAGCTCCACGGCGGGGACAGGAGCTGACACCAGTGACACGGACTCGTCCTCTGATGGAAGCTTCCTTGTGGTGGCGGGCCCATCTGTGCACCCCCATCTACACGTACAGCCGCCACCCCCTTACAGCACTGCCCTCCCAGCAGTTCCTCAGCCTTTGCCCTGTGCCCGCTCACCCAGGAGGGTGGGCATCTCCTTCGCCCCAGGCACCTCAGGCCCTGCCCCAGTCACCCCTGCTGCCCTCAGTGAGGAGGCCATTGACCTCCTCAGGTCCCTCACTGTTGGGCAGTCTACCATTTTGAATGCCATCCAGGGTGTAGAGAGGCAGTTGCAACAAGCCAATACACTCCTGGAGGGCATTCATTCTGGTCATGCAGCCCTTCAGCAAGCTTTTCAGACTCTGGCCTCAGCACTGATGGCAGCCATTGTCCATGTCTCTAGCCTCCCCCCTCCAACTTCCTCCACCCAGACCCACACCCCTGTACCTCAGCCTACCCCAAGCACACCATCAGACCAGCATGCACACACCCCAACACACAAAGGAAGCTCAGGCAAACATAAGCACCACACATCCCACAGGCACTCACGCAAACATCACACACATGCAGACATAGCAACATCCACTGCCTCCACTGTGTCCCCCTCCTCCTCATCTCCCTCCTCCCCCCCAGTCTATTCTCCACTCACACCTGCATGCACTACATCTCCAGCCACTACTTCCATCACCAGCACTCACATCACCACACCCCACTCACGTGCAGTCACCACCCCCACTACCATTCACACATCCCATGTGTCCTCTCCCAGTGTGTCTGTGACGCCACCTCCCAAGGTACACAAACGCAGGCACACACCCACCCAACAGCCATCCACCTCACAACAGCCTCCAGCGCATGCACCTTCACCCAAAGTCACCAAACGTACACCTCCTACAACCACAACCTCTTCCTCCACTCCCAAACCCTCTCCAGCTACCCGTCCCAGTGTTCCCAAGAAACTTTTCCTGTCCACCCTTGACCTCTTTCCCTCACCTCCACCACCCCGTCAGTCTCCTAGTGCCCGACTCTCCAAGTCCCAACCTAGCACCTCAGCCACTACATCGGCAGGATCAGTGGTGCCAGTTGTCACCGGATTCTGGAGTGCACCAGGCAGCAGGGCAGCCAGTGTGGCAAGGAGCCACAGCACGGACAGTCCCCCACCTGTCAAGCATCAAAAGTTGGCCAGTGCCCGGCGGGAGAGGGGGAAGACACCAGCCACCAAAGCTGCTCCCAGGGGTACAGGTGGGAGTGTGGAGTCCGCTACGACACCTTCCAAGGTGGGGAAGGGGCACAAGAAACCCAGCAAGTCTGGGAAGGTCGGCACGGCGGAGAAGACCGCCATCAGCCCCGCTGCCCAGGAGGCGACCGCCATCAGCCCCACTGCCCAGGAGGCGACTGCCTTCAGCCCCGCTGCCCAGGAGGCGACCACCATCAGCCCCGCTGCCCAGGAGGTGACCGCCATCAGCCCTGCTGCCCAGGAGGTGACTGCCATCAGTCCCGCTGCCCAGGAGGCGACCGCCACCAGCCCCGCTGCCCAGGAGGTGACCGCCATCAGCCCCGGTGCCCAGGAGAAGACCGCCATCAGCCCCGCTGCCCAGGAGGTGACCGCCATCAGCCCTGCTGCCCAGGAGGTGACCGCCAGCACCAGCCCCGCTGGCCCAGACAGAACCGCCAGCACCAGCCCGCTGGCCCAGACAGGATCGTCAGCACCAGCCCCGCTGGCCCAGACAGGACCGCCAGCAGCTGAGTCGCTGCCAAGGACACCGCCGCCACAAGCACCGCTGCAAAGGACACCGCCGCCACATGCACTGCTGGCCCATGAGCGCCAAGAGCACTGACGCTACTGAGTCCGCCATGAGCAGGATGAGGCACTCTGGGCACCAAGCCCCCTCCAGAACCAGTGGAGTATCACATCCACTACCTCAGTCCTTGGCAGGATGAAGCACTCTAGCCCCCTCCAGAACCAGTGGAGTATCACATCCACTACCTCTGTCCTTGGCAGGATGAAGCACACTGGGCACAAAGCCCCCCCCAGAACCAGTGGAGAAAGGCATCCACTACCTCTGTCCTTGGCAGGATGAAGCACTCTGGGCACAATGCCCCCTCCAGAACCAGTGGAGTATCACATCCACTACCTCAGTCCTTGGCAGGATGAAGCACTCTGGGCACCAAGCCCCCTCCAGAACCAGTGGAAAAAGGCATCCACTACCTCAGTCCTTGGCAGGATGAAACACTCTGGGCACAAATGCAGGGGCATTCATTAAGCCCAATCCACCACTGGAGAACACCTCTAAAGTCCCCCAGGACCTCAATGAGAGCACTAAGAGGCTCACAGGGTAGGGTGACCAGATGTCCCGGATTTCTCCAGAAAGTCCTGGTTTTTAGAGGACTGTCCTAGTGTCCCGATGCTTCTCTTAATTTTAAATAAATGTCCTGGTTTTTGGGGCAAAGGTTAGATTATTAAATAAATGTCCTGGTTTTTGGGACAAAGCTCAGATTATTAAATAAATGTCCCAGATTTTGGGACAACGGTCACATCATCTAGTGAAGCATAAGTTAAAGACGCGTACAAAGTATGAAATAATTAAAGTAATTTATCTGTTACTGTCAGGCAACACAGCCCCTGTCTGCTCACAGCAGAGGGAGGGAATGGGGAGGAGAGAGAGGTTGGTGGGGCAGGTTGGGGGTCAGGGTGGGAGGTCAAGCCATAGCTAATTTTAAATATGTAGTCTTGTAATTGGGCATTGGCGCAGGCACCCGCACTATATCACAACCATTCAGGATGGGACAAAGATTCCCCCTACCATGTAATTCTGAAAAAAAACTCAGCCCTTATGAGAAAACGTAATTCATGCATTATGTTGATATGCTGTTGTTCAACCTTTTGCATTGCAGAGTTTAATCCTGAATACTTATATTCAAGGTGCTTGTAAATCCTGTTCATTTACAATGTATTGTTGCAGGCTTTCAGAGTGTGTCAGGGTGCGGTCCCTTTCCAGGGCCTACTAGAAGCTTTCTCTGGAGCATGACTGGGTGTGATATGTAGTCTGGGCCAGACTCTACATAAGGCCAGCTCCATGTGCTCACTATTCAGAGGTTCCGGTGCAGAGCAGCAGCAACTTCCTGACCTCCTGTTACGGAGCCCTACCTTGACCTTCCAGGCCTTTGCCCTTCATTGTATTGGTGATCCTTGATCAGGGCGGTAAGACGGAGGTCGGGCTGGACCCCCGATCCCGTTTTCAAAGGCATTCGAGTTTTTGGGCCTAGGTTTTCATGTTGAAAGATTTTTCCTTGTGCGTGTGAATGTGCTCGTGGTTTCTGGCATTTCCATGTTGATATTCGAATCGGCAAGACGCGCAATTCATTCCTTGCATTTAACTCTTGATACTTATTGTGCGCTATCATTTCTTGGCTTTTGCATGGCGGCATTTGTATCGGCAAGAGGCGTGATTCATTCCTTGCATTTAAACCTTGATAATCATTGTGCGCAACCATTTCGTGGCATTTACATGGTGGCATTTGAATCGGCAAGACGTGCGATTCATTCCTTGGTTTTAAACCTTGATAATCATTGTGCATGACCATTTCTTGGCATTTGCATGGTGGTATTCGAACCAGCAAGACGCGCGATTCATTCCCGCATTTAAATCTTGATATTTCAGATCGTTTGCAGAGTGAGCGAACATTTCATGGCATTTGCATATACCTTTTGGAATCGGCAGTGTGAACGACTCATTCCCGCAAAAAAACCTTGATGTTCAGATCGCTTACGGAGTGCGCAATCATTTCATGGCATTTGCATATACCTGTTGGAATCGACAGTGTGCGCGATTCATTCCCGCAATAAAACCTTGATGTTCAGATCGCTTACAGAGTGCGCGATCATTTCATGGCATTTGCATATACCTGTTGGAATCGGCAGTGTGCATAATTCATATCCCGCATTTAAACCTAGGTGTTCAGATCGCTTACAGTGTGCGCAATCATTTCATGGCAATTAAAAAACTTTTAATGTGTAGTGTTTCCTGAAGTGCACACAACTATCCAGGGCTTTTGAATTTTCTGCAAAGGTGTTAAAATTCAAGGTGTTACATTATATGTGCATATTAAATCCTTAGTACAATTCCTATTGTTTTCCAGGGAATGTTCAGATTACTTTTTGTCCTCACGTAAAAAGACAATGGCCCTGATTACACCATTGGGGGTAAATCCCGCTTACCGCCGTGCAGAAGACCGCCAACACACAGCTGCAGCGACGGAATTCCGCTACAGCTATTACGAACCACAGCCCGGAATCCGCCAAAATCCAGACACCCACACAAGTGCGCCACACCAAAGGTCAGTGATAAACTGGCGATAACAAAACCTCCACCGTCACGCCAACAGGAATACCCCCACACTATCACGACCCACGAATCCACGTGGTGGTCTTTCAACCGCGGTATTCCATTGGCGGTACACACCGCTGCGCTCAAAATACACACACATTTACAAAACACAACCACATAGGACAAATCGAAATACACACACCTGATACACATACACACACCACTCCCACACACTCAATATAATATAAAACACACACCCACAAACCCCTATGACAAAAATTGAGAAAGAAGCCCAGAGAGAGACACCACCATCAACAACACTAGCATCCACAGGCACACAACACCATCACTCACACAACATCAACGCACCTCAGACAACACACTCAAACACATTCCCTCACACATCACAACACACACCACCTCACACATCACCCACACCACACTATGGCACCGCAAAGACAGCCCAGGTTCTCTGAGGAGGAGCTCAGAGTCATGGTGGAGGAAATCGTCCGGGTAGAGCCACAGCTATTCGGATCACAAGTGCAGCACACCTCTATAGCTCGGAAGATGGAGCTATGGCGCAGAATCGTATACCGGGTCAATGCAGTGGGACAGCATCCAAGAACAAAGGATGACATCAGGAAGAGGTGGAAGGACCTACGGGGATGGTTCTGAGGTCTCAAGACACCAGATTGCAGTTCAGAGGACTGGCGGCGGACCCCCACCTCCTCCCCCACAACTAACAAAATGGGAGCAGCAGGTCAGGGCTATACTGCATCCTGAGGGCCTCGCAGGAGTAGCAGGAGGAATGGACTCTGGTAAGTCAAATCTTAACTATTACACCCCCCACCCTACCTGCGTGCTATCACATACCCCACTCTCACCCCCATCACTCCAACACCTCACAAATTTCACACTATCACAACCCACACATCCCAACACCAAGCCCTGCATGCAACACCAAAGCATGGACACCCATCACCAAAGCATGTCCACTACAGATACTCACACAGATCCCCAAACCAATTACCACACAAGGTCCTACACAGGAATGCAAGTACTGGAGTACAGGGTTACCAACCCATTGCACACGATGGCACACACAGATGCAATAATCATGCCTTTACACCCCTGCAGGACCCCTACCCAACGTCACCGGACAGGAGGTTCCAGACATGTCCACTCCTACCACAGAAGAGGCCCACAGTGATCCCAGCAGCTCTGTCCAACTGGATCAAGATGACCAGCCCGGCCCAGCTCGGACCTCGGGACATTCGGTTCCCCTGACACTGGCACAAGCCACCACAGATCCTCCCCCTCAGGAAACACCAGCACAGCACCCACCCAGCGGACCCATCCCTCTGCTCCCAGGACACGTCAAGCAGCAGTGTGTCCACCACTACAGGGAACCCAGGCAAACCCACCAACCTAAGAAAATCAGGGACCTGGGGGCAGTGGCAGTGGGCACACGGTTCAGGGGACCGAGGCACAGCAAAACAGGGGAACTGGGAGGACTGCTGTGCGACAGGGGGAGGACAGGCCCAGGGAACCCACTCTCCACGAGGCCCTCTCCAACATCATGGGAGCGTACCATCATTCCCAGGAGAAGATGGCAACGGTACTGGCCAAGTTTCAGGAGACCCAGCGGCTGCAGGAACAGTATCTGGGGATCAGGGAGGAACTTAAGTCCAACAACACCACCCTGGTCACCATTGTAGGGGTGCTGAAGGACCTTGTGAACACCAGGAGGGACACTGTGGCACAACAAGGGGCCCCTGACACTAGCCTGGACGATCAACAGCCCTCCACCTCCGCTGGCGCTAGTGGACAGGAGGCACCGCCACAGGAACAACAGGACACCAGCACCCCACCCCCTGCAGATGGAGAACCACCGCGCAAACGGTCCCTGAGATCCAGGAACAAGACAGAGAACATTGCCAAGCCCCCCACCAGGAAATGAGACCCCCCTGAATGTCACCCTTCTGTCCCACTTTGTCACCCTGTCCACCCTTAAACTGCCATTGCTCCAATTCCTATGCCCCTTTCGACAATGCACCTGTGAAACAAAGAGACTGGACTCTGCCATGGACATTCATCCACCATCACCCCTGCCCATTTTACAACCCCCTCCACTATTTTGCACTGAAATAAACACCCTTGAATCACAAAACAAGCTGGAGACAGTCTGTGCTTTCACAAATGTGTATTTGCAATAACTATGGAATATAGCAATGTCGATTGTATTGTCAACATACGATGTAAACAGCTCTAGTCCATGAGGTAATATAGCAGAGGTCACACAGTGGGACCCACATCTGTGAAATGGAAAGGCAAAGTGACAAGTCAAGGTCCATACACTGGGTGAAAGTGATAGACATATGATGGGACTAACAATTGTATGAGAGGTGTGAGGCAGTGACATCTTCTTACCTGTGTCTCACTGGAAGTATTGCTGGATAACGTTGTTTCTGTTGTCGATATCCTCTTCTTCTGCCCCCTCTTCTTCACTATCCACAGGCTCCACAACTGCCACAGGACCCCCATCTGGACCATCCTCCTGCAGAAAAGGCACCTGTCGACGCAAAGCCAGGTTGTGCAGCATACAGCAGGCCACGATGATCTGGCACACCTTCTTTGGTGAGTAGTAGAGAGAACCACCTGTCATATGGAGGCACCGGAACCTGGCCTTCAGGAGGCTGAAGGTCCTTTCGATCACTCTCCTAGTTCACCCATGTGCCTCATTTTAGCGTTCCTCTGCCGTTGTCCTGGGATTTGTCACTGGGGTCAGTAGCCATGACAGGTTGGGGTACCCAGAGTTACCTGCAAATGACGAGGGACAACTGCTAGACACACACTAACCCGTAGGGACAACCCCAGACCCATACAACTATTCACAGGGTATAGGGTCCTTGTCCTCACCTATTAGCTACACACGGTGCCTCTGGAGTTACCCCATCACATAAGGGATGCTGCTATTCCTCAAAATGTAAGCGTCATAGCATCATCAGGCGGAGGAGCAGTGGCACCGGAGCAGGAGGGAGCTGCATCCCACTTAGCCCTGGAGGGCGAGACAACGGAGTCTGAAGCCACCAGTGGGACAGAGGGCGAAGGGACCTCCACGGTGGGGACAGGAGGTGACATCAGCGACCCCTCCTCTGATGGGAGCTCCCTTGCGGTGGCGGGCCCCTCTGTACCGCCCGCATCAACAGGTACAGCCGCCACCCCCCTACCAGCACCGCCCTCCCAGCAGCCCCTCAGCTTGTGTCCCGTGGCCGCTCACTCAGGAGGGTGGGCATCTCCTTCGCTCCAGGCACCTCAGGCCCTGCCCCAGTCAGCCGTGCTGCCCTCAGTGAGGAGGCTATTGACCTCCTGAGATCCCTCACTGTTGGGCAAATTACCATTGTGAATGCCATCCAGAGTGTCGAGAGGCATTTGCAACAAACAAATTCATACCTGGAGGGCATTCATTCTGACCAGGCAGCCCAACAGAGAGCTTTTCAGGCTCTGGCCTCAGCACTGATGGCAGCCATTGTCCCTGTGTCCAGCCTCCCCCCTCCAACTTCCTCCACCCAGACCCAATCCCCTGTACCTCAGCCTATCCCAAGCACACCATCAGACCAGCATGCACACACCTCATCACACAATGGTGGCTCTGGCAAACATAAGCACCACACATCCCACAGGCACTCACACAAGCATCATTCCCATGCAGACATACCAACATCCACTGCCTCCACTGTGTCCCCTTCCTCCACGTCGTCCTCCTCCCACCTTGTCTCGTCTCCACTCACACTTGCATGCACAACATCTTCAGCCACTACCTCCATCACCAGCACACCACACCGCTCATGTGCACTCACCACCCCCACTACCATGCACACATTCCCTGTGTCCTCTACCAGTGTGCCTGTGAGCCCTCCTCCCAAAGTACACAAACGCAGGCACACACCCTCCCAACAGCCATCCACCTCACAACAGACTCCAGCCCATGCACCTTCACCCAAATTCAGCAATCGTACACCTCCTACAACCACTACCTCTTCCTCCACTCCCAAACCCACTCCATCTACCCGTCCCAGTGTGTGTAAAAAAAAATTCCTGGCTAACATTGACCTCTTTACTACACCTCCCCCCCGTCTGTCCCCTAGGGCCAGGCTTTCCAGGTCCCAACCTAGCACCTCAGCCACCAATCACCGGGCACAGTGGTCCCAGCAACAGCGGGCTTTTGGAGTGCGCCAAGCATCAGGGCAGCCAGTGTGCCACGGAGCGAGGGCAAGGACATTCCGCCACCTGCGAAAGTAAAAATGTTGCCCACATCCCGGAGGGAGAAGACGAAAACACCTGCCCCCAAGGGCTCAGGGAAAACAAAAGGGGATAGTGGCAAAACAGCTGCACCACCATCCAATGTGGGGAAAGGCCAGAAAATCAAGGGCAGGTCAGGAGAGGGCATGGTGGCACCGACTATGGGACCAGTGTCATACCTTCTGTCCACGTTGACGCCAACCGGTACGCGGAGAAGACCGCCACCTGCACCACCACCTGCACCACCACGTGCACCGCCACATGCACTGCCACATGCACCGCCACCAGCATCGCAGTCCGTGAGCCCGCCACCAGAACCGCAGTCACTGAGCCCGCCACGAGCATCGCCGCCACTGAGCCCGCCACCAGCACCGTCACCACAGAGTCCGCCACCAGCACTGCCACCACTGAGCCCGCAGCCAGCACCGATGCCACAGAGACCGCTGCAAGCAGTGCTGCCACAGAGTCCGCTGCCAGCACCGATGCCACAGAGGCTACTGCAAGCACCGCCGCTGCTGACGCCACCGCAAGCACCGACAGTGGCCCCGCGACATCCTGAGCCAGTGGCACCACCGCAGACATGGCTGCCATCCCCAGTGGTCAGTTGACCGAGCCTGGTGGTCAGTTCCAGGAGCCTGGGCAGCTTCCATGATGCAACACCTTCAGTGGAGAAAGGCATCCACTACCTCTGTCCTTGGCAGGATGAAGCACTCTGGGCACAAAGCCCCTTCCAGAACCAGTGGAGAAAGGCATCCACTACCTCTGTCCTTGGCAGGATGAAGCACTCTGGGCACAAAGCCCCCTCCAGAACCCATGGAGAAAGGCATCCACTACCTCTGTCCTTGGCAGGATGAAGCACTCTGGGCACAAAACCCCCTCCAGAACCAGTGGAGAAAGGCATCCACTACCCCTGTGCTTGGCAGGATGATGCACTCTGGGCACAAAGCCCTCTCCAGAACCAGAGGAGTATCACATCCACTACCTCTGTCCTTGGCAGGATGAAGCACTCTGGGCACAAAGCCCTCTCCAGAACCGGGGGAGACTGTAATCCACTTGAGAGACTGTGGCTTTGCACTCCCCTGGATTGAACAGTGGGCAAACCACCCACTGTAGAGACTTGAGAGACTGTGGCTTTGCACTCCCCAGGATTGAACAGTGGGCAAACCACCTACTGTAGAGACTTGAGAGACTGTGGCTTTGCACTCCCCAGGATTGAACAGTGGGCAAACCACCCACTGTAGAGTCTTGAGAGACTGTGGCTTTGACCTCCCCAGGATAAAGCAGTGGGCAACCCACCCACTGGAGAGACTTGAGAGACTGTGGCTCTGCACTCCCCAGGATAAAGCAGTGGGCAAACCACCCACTGGAGAGACTTGAGAAACTGTGGCTTTGCACTCCCCAGGATAGAGCAGTGGGCAAAGCACCCACTGGAGAGACTTGAGAGACTGTGGCTTTGCACTCCCTAGGATAATGCAGTGGGCAACCCACCCACTGGAGAGACTTGAGAGACTGTGGCTTTGCACTCCCCAGGATAAAGAAGTGGGCATGGAGCCCCCTCGTGGAGCAGTGGAGTTGTGCACTCGTCCTGCTGAGGTGCCCCACTTCCCTTCCCCCTGAGGTGCCTGTTTCATTTCGATCTGATGCCCCTGCAGTGTTCTCTCCATTTGATGTTTGGTATTGAGTGTGGGCCTTGCCCATGCATTTTGGGCCAAGTGGTCCACGGACAATTATTGGAGTACTATCCGGACTTGTGTAGTTGGTGTACATAATTGTATATACTGTATTTAGAGTTTTGACTACTGTTTTTTTCAGGATTACAATCGTTCCACTCATTTCCTTTTGTCCTGGCGTTCTTGAAAGGGGGTTGGGGGGTGTAAATGTAATGTTTCAGCATGTATTTGTGTGTATGGTGTTGTGGGTTAGGGTGTGGGTGGGGGTGTTGCGTGTGTGTGTCACTCTCTTTTCCCTCCCCCTCCCCTGTGTTGTAGGTGCAGTACTCACAGTAGTCGTCGCTGCCGTCTTTGTTGCTCCTGATAGAGGAGCAGGAATACCATCGCTGGGAGTACTTGGAGTTCTGGCTCCATGGTATCCTGGTTCCTCGTGGGGTGTGGAGAGGTGAATGTTTTCCCTTCCAAGTCCTGTTTCCGCTGTGTTTTTGTTTGTGTTGGTTTCACCCCGGAGGAGGTGGTGGATTGGCCTGTCATAATAGTGTGGGCGGTACATTGTCTTCCACCTGTCTGTTGGCGGTGACCGCCGCGCTGTTTGTTTGTACCGCTGTGGTGGTCGTAGTGTTAAAGTGGCTGTCTATGTTGGCGGTTCCCGCCACGGTCGTGATTCCATTTTTTTTCTGCCGGCCTGTTGGCGGTATTACCGCCGCTTTAACACCGACCGCCAGGGTTGTAATGAGGGCTAATGTTTGTTCTGAAAACATAATTCTAGAAGGTTCTTATATTCCTAGACAATATGTAACATTTCATGAAAAGTTTCATGTGAAAAGTTGTATTAATCATTCTTGATTCCTTCCCAGGTACCCAGACGTCTTGAGGCCTAGTTATAGTCCTTTCTTAAGTTATCCATGGTTACAGTATGACAATGTCTAGAATCATAGTATAGTGAAAATCAATGTGATATAATCTTGATATTTTGTGGTTCAATCTTTTGCTTCGTACAGGTCTCCTTCCCAGCTGTTCCCATCCAACTCCCCTTTTCCCCCGCTTAGACTCTCTCAGGCTCTGTGATTTTTTCTATCAGAGTTTTGGAGCTGTCTAGTGGTGGACATGTTGGGAACGTGCGCAGACCCTGAGGATCTGGTCTCCCTGACATCAACCCCAGTATCATATTAAACATGAAGCTAAAGCACCTGTGAGGGAAATCCTCACACAAGTGGAGCGTAATCGAACCCTGCGTCTCACCAATGAATATTCCCTTATTCCCAGTAGCCAAACCAGACCATTCATACAGAATAGTCTTAGACAACAGACATTTAAACAGTCATACACACACATATGCTATACAAAACTCACATAGCACAGCACTTATGAACAACATAGTGTGCAAAAAATACAAAACAACACTGGACATTTCCAGTGGTTTCTTCTGCCAAAATATAGCGCCTGAGAGTAGAGACCTAACAAGTTTCAGTGCACTAGGCTCCCAGAAAAAAAATTGTTGTTTACCCCAGGGGTACAAGAACAGTCCAGGACTGTTCGCAGCTCGTGTGACTTCAATATTGCACGACATTGACCCTGAAGCATTGTCCTAAGTAGATGATATTTATCTCACGGATGATGAACTACCGCAACATTTAAGATGGGTAGCCCACATTGTTGTGGGATTTGCCGAGTTAGGCTACAAATTCAATTTAAAAAAAGACAAAAATAGCCTTCCTTACCATCCTGTTTTTGGGATATGAGCTATTGAGTGAAGGAAAGAGCCTAGCACCACAATTCTTAGAAAATGTGCACAATTACAACCTCCAAATACCATTAAAAACTTCAATCCCTAATGGGTTTTCTAAATTGTGGCAGAACTTACATTCTTGATTATACATCACGCCAAAAACCTTTATATTATTTAATATGTCCTGAGTTTTCAAGTAAATTTTGGACTGTCGAACAAACATGAATTCTTAGAGCTCTGCAAACGGACATGCTTGCAGCACATTTACATACAAGGAACAACAAAACACATTTGGTCAGTAGAGTAATTGCTTGTGCCATTGGTTTCACCTATGTAACCTTTGATGAGGGTGAGACAGTCCTGATAGCATACAAATCACATTTGCCCTCAGTAGCAGAACAACACTTTGCTCCCACTGAGAAAATTCTCACTGTTGTACAGATGGCTGTCATTAAAGAAAGACCTCTGGCTCAAGACAAATGCATAATTGTTGTCTCTCCAATCCCGGCCCATGAGGCTGTCACCAAAGCCAGTGTTCCAAACGCCAAAGCGTTACATCCACGTTGGATACAATGGGCAACGTCTTTGACAGCCACTGACGTAGACTACATTTTTGACCCAAAATTACAAACTCAGTATTTTTTGCAATATGAACTAGAATACCCAGTTCCTGCAGATACACTGCCTATTGATCAGTATCAAAGAGTCATGTACACTGATGGCTCAGCGCAACCTGCAATTGGCACAAAGCATCAATACTCCGTTACTTGCGCAGTCGTAAGTGGCTATATGGAGCATAATACATTTTGTCCCAGGCATACGTTCATGCAAACCCTAGGGGATTGCACAGCACAACTAGCAAAGCTAAAGGCTCTGGTGATGGCACTGGAACATACAGATCCTGCACAGTTAACACTGATTGTTTGTGATTCGTACTACTCCTTTAATGAATACCTGCATTACTGGCTCACGAATGAGTTCAGAGATTCTAATGGCTACACCATCAAACACAGACTTCTCTTGGGGAAAGTAGCGGATCTAAAGGAAACGCTACCAAAAGTCCATGTTGTACATACACTTGGACACCAGCGTGTTGGAACTCACGTTGCTGGGAATACACTTGCTGATGAAGCCTCAAAGTCACCAGTAGCCACGGACACTGTTGCTGCAGTAACCCGCTTAGGTGCGAAACCGGACGAGGACATATGGGCTGCCGTGAGAGCTACGACTGAAGGTATGCCCTCCCCAAAAGCATTTCCTGCTAAATATTCGTACCGAATTGTAGGCTGCCTAAACATTTAGGTTAGAATACCAGGCGTAGGGGTTTGAGAAATTCCCAACAAAGACATAAGACCAGAGTTGATTAAAGCAGCGCATGAAGGGGCAGCATTTGCCCATGCTGGTGTGGCGGCTACAATATCATTGATAGAAGCCTGTTATTGGTGGCCAGGCATGTACAAAGAGGCCAAGCAGTATGTCCTTTGTTGTGACATCTGCCAACAAATTAAAGTTTCCACTGCTAAACGCCCACCGCAGACACCCCTCCTTATTTCAAACGAACCATTACAATGTGTTTACCTGGACCATTGTGGTCCCCTAACACCGGGAAGTGCATACAAATACATCTTAGACGCTGTTGACTCTTGCTCCAGATTTCTATGGGTGTGGCCACAACATTTGGCTAACGCTCGGACTGTTATTAAAGGTTTGCAAGTCTTTATCGGTACATATGCAGTTGCGGCTTTCCACTCAGACCAGGGCCCTGCTTTCACCTCAGGAGCATTCAGGGACACAATGGCTTCGTTAGGAGTCCAACTCCAGTACTTGTCTCCATTTCATTCAGAGGGAAATAGTGTTGTGGAGTGACTGAACTGTGACTTAAAATAGTCTTTAACAGCCAGAGTCTTAGGCATGGGTCGTAGTTGGCTTAACCACCAGGATGGAATCCAGAGAGCACTTAACAATCTGCCTAGAAATTCCCTGAGGGGCCGTACTTCATATGAGTGCCTGTTCAGAACTCAAATATATGTTCCAGATCTTGATGGTCCTGGCGTGGAGGTGGCAGAAACACCTTTTGACAGAAATGAACGTATCATTGTCTTACAGGAATTACAACAGTTCTGTGACGACAACGCTTCTGCCAGTGCTGCCTCCACAGGAATTAAGGGTGTCCCTGTAACGCCTACCGGCTGGATTCCTAAAGTTGGGGATCTAGTACGTGAAAAGGTTGCTCTGAAAAAGGAGTTTGGTCCTTCTTATCGTACACCAGTCCCAGTTTTGGGGATACATGGTACCAGAACTGTCACTCTACCACCATTGGCTGGTACTAAAGAAAACCGCTTTGTATCATTCAACAATGTCAAGTTACACCATGTGGCCGATCCTGCACAGCAGACCAAAAGGAACAGCCACTAGTTCCCAAATCCGTCTCACTGCTGATCAAGAAGTTCCTTTGCAAGTTGTAAGCAGCAACGCTGACACCTTTCCGAGCTTGGGGAGGGTGGAAAATGATCTTGCATTAGTTCCACTAACATCTGTTAAAAAAAAGAATACAGAAATAATTGATCGATTTGACACAACTTCAACACAGACGGATGGCTTCATTTATTCTGAACCACCACATGAAACACCCACTCCACCCACAAACACAGCTCCAGCTTTTGCACGAACTGCTTCTGGATACTTTGACGACATCAACAACACCGCTTCAAACTTATTCGCCTCTTCTACACCTGAACTGTCAAAAATACATAAGCTGATTAACTGGCTTAAATCAAATTACTTTATTTTTACATGGAACTGTCTGTGGCTGTCTTTGACTGTACTGGCTTTCCTACTTTGGATTGGGTATGTTATAACATTCTTTTTATTAATACATACTCATGTTCTTACTGAAAGATCAACAGTTGAACTGGTGGATGAGGTAGTAAAACCACATTTTTCTTCTCATAAGGTCCGCAGAGACTTGTCTTTTGTGAACATTCCCGCTATACCAATTCCTGATGGGATTGTTTGAGATAAAGTAACATTTGATGTAAACGGCCCTACAGAGGTCATTCAAATACCATATGTGTTTAAACTTACTATGAACGATGTAATAATACCCAGAGTTGTTTCTGATGATTGGGATGTGAAAACAGTTGATTCTATGATGACTGAATTGCAGTATTACTCTCTAAATTAAGATGCTTACTACTCTAAAGAGAATTATGGTGATATGCTTTGCTATAATTATTATGGGCACCATTTCATCCACAGAGCAAGTACCCCAAAAACTGTTTTTAATTACACATAATAGGAACATTGTCTGATCCTACCACAAGGGAGTTCTAAAACATACTCTGAAAAGTTTACCTATTTTTCTGGGCACAATGTTAAAAATGCTGAGTCATATTATTTTCAATTGCCATCAATAGAAAATGTACACATATTATTGACCAATAAGAAATGTATTTATTCGGATTCCTTTGTTTCCCGGTTGACTATAGAAGGCTATGAATATTGGCTGAAGTCAATTGATTCAAAAAGTGTGTGGGTAACTAAACATTGGCAAATATGGGGTTGGAAACTTTACTTAGAGCATGCCTGATTACTGTTCAAATTATATTTTTAAATGAAACTGTACAACAAATAAGTTGTTTAGGCTTAGCAAATATTAAAGAATTGAACGCGCCCAGTTTTCCTGCCCCTGCACAATTTCATAAATGGCAAAAGTATATCAATGCAACTGAAGATCAGCTTGATGAAAGGGTCCAGAATGGCACGCTTAATGCTTCACTGTCATGTCCTGGCAAGTGCTTATTGTGGCCAATAGATACCAACGGGTGTCATAAACGTTTTATAAACTCCACTGGGTTTTTAGAATTAGTATGCCGGACCCTCGATATATATCATCCAAACATGCGGGTATACTAACAATATACAGTGTAGGGAAACTATGCCAGCAATGGTTGAAGACTTCCTTACTAGATGTGGTTAGAGAACACCTCAGTCTCCTGCCTAATAACATTGATTTAGAGGACTTTCTGTTAGGCCCCAGAAAACAACGCAGAAAGCGCTTCTTATATGAAGTATATAATGAAATTTGGAAGGTTTCCCAACAAGAAGCGGCTGCCCGGTTAAGGCAAATAGACCAGGAAAATTTACAGAAGACATTAGCTGTTGTAGATAATGGGATTAATACCCTGTCCGACCGGATATACACCTTAAATAACATTGTCTCATCTGCAATAAAAATAATACAAACTGACATGTCCTCGTTACACCATGGACAGTGTCAACTAAGGTCCATTATGCAGTTGGGTTGAACACTTCAAACACTGAAGGTGGGTCGCGTTCCCTGGCAACATGTTAGCGCAAGGGATATATTTTCTACATTTAACTTAACGCAACAACAACAACTGATGGCTAAGGAAGAAGCGACTTATGTCATGCTCAACATCGAAAAGTTAGAAAAGTTGCCTTTTACTGTGGCTGAAATACCATCTGCTGAATGGTTAATACACGGGGTCATTAATCTGCCTATTTTTACCCTACAATTCACGTCCTGTTTGAAATACATTCCGGTAGGCACATATAAAATGAAAGGCTGGGAGATAGTTACATCCATGAGGTGTGGGAGCTGCCCTTCCCATACAAGTGTCTCAGTGGCATGAAAGAGGTCTTTCTTAGCGGTAGTGCATGCGAGATTTCTGTCAGTCATTCGATGGTTTGGAAACAGCTGTCCTTGCACGGAGCGTGTAACGCATCTGCAGCGAACCTGGCTTGTTATCTGAGGGGAGTTCCAGTCCCTTTGATTAGACCTGCGTTCCAGGTGCTTTCAAACGGCAGCTATGCTTTCCTCAATGGTGAAGACTGTTGTGGGATGCAAGCCGGAATAGTTTATGTTGTTTCGGTCTCTAAGATTGCTACATGCTGCGGGAACGTACTTTTTCCACCCACTAGACTAAAAGAGGTAGCTGACATCTGGTCCTATATTTTTACTTCTAATGTGAATTTTGACAAGTTGAGCAGACCCAAAGCTTTAATGTTTCAAAAACATGTGGCCCTTACATCTGCACACAAGACCTACACACTTCAGGTAGCAGGGTCATCAGCAGAGATACAGTCCCTTTTAAGTACCAACTTTCCGAGACACTTTGGTGAACTTGTGGGACGAATATTTAACGCATCCAGTAAAACTGGAATCGAAAATTTCTTTAAGGCTGTTGGTTCTGGTTTCGTTCACACCTTCTCCTCCAAACTCGGGTTCATACCATCAGCCATCCACTCAATATTCTCCAGTAATTTCGGGGGATTTCCAATAACTTTGGCTATAATAGTTGGTGTTTTGCTGTTGCTATTTTTTATGCGCAATGCTTGCCCGGCCGCATCAAGAAAGAATGAAAAAGCTCCCATCAGCGCAGCTAAGTTGTGAACACATGATGCAGTATTTTGGAGCAACACTCCTGGAGCAATTGGAATGTGACTGGTCCATGTCATTCAGACCGGTTTTGTATTGTGTGCAGCCTTTGTTTCGGTGCTTTTGGTGCTCTTTCGAACATTCACTGGAAGTTTGTCTTTCTACGTAACGCTTGCTTTCATTGAACACTCATCTGTTGATGTTTTCACTTAGGGTTCATTACCGGACATATGCATTGAGGGTGTGTTTGCTACGAGAAGCTGCTTATGAGTTGCCCTTCCTGGAGGATGTGGCTCTGAACTCATTACTGGGCACACCACGGAACACTGCTGCCTTGTCTGAGGCTCAGGCTATGGAACACGACTGCTCCTTGGTCCTTCTCAGCAATGCCTTTCCAACTTTAACACGTGCCGAAGTGGAAGATTTCCTGTCCTCTATTGTCCCGGATTCAATTGGCAACTTTCAAAATGACTCTGACTCTTGAAATTCCCCCCTTTTTACGCCACATGTTAACATTTTAAATTGTCCTTTTATATATGCTCATGTGTCCTTTTAACTTGTCTTTATTGACACCTTTTACATATATATCTTAGGTTGAGCTTTAGTAGCTTTTATACATACTTAGGCTTTTGAACCACCTTCAACCAACAAGGGGAGAGTGTTGTGTAGCTATATCAGTTACAGCTTCATGCTCGTTATTTTAGCACACTAGGTCTGCCGCTGCGCACTTTAACATAGATATATTTTAGTCAGCTTCTTATATTATTTTAACAATAGCCATTTAGCGGTCTTGTTTTATTTCTCTCTTTCTAGCTGTTCTTGCTTAGGCCAGCACTACGTTCTCAAACAAGACATTCTTGTTCACTCTGTGCTTCTTTCAAGGCTGCAATAAGATTGGTTGCTGGTGAACGTGGTAAAGGTTTTGTCTCTGGTATTCATAGAAAAACACACATCCTTATGTCAGGACATTTTCTCAGAATATCAGCTGTTTTATTATATAAACACTTCCCTGTCCCTTATACGTTAGAGGGAGATTCCAGCCGGAGGACTTCAACTGTATGCTGATTACATCTGCTTATGCAGACTTCAGGCCTTTGCTCAGGTATGGGGGATGATGTCTTCCCAGGGGAACCTGAAGGGCAGAGTTAGAGCTTAACATGCTGTGCTTTATTATAGCCTAGGTAGGAATTAGTCTATTGACTCTAGTGACAATATGGTAGTGTTATTTTTATGCTTCACTCAAATTGTCACAATTCTAATTCAGTCATGCTGTATCGTCCTGGTTATTTCAGTACATGCTTTGCTATTTAAGATGCAGTTGCTTCATTAAAACCTTCTTAAAACGTATACTTCCTCTGTTTGTCATTGTGTATGTGAGACTAATGTACCTGAGAGAAACGGATGAAACCTGAGTGACCACAATTTCCCTGAGAAATCAACTATAGCATGCGCTCAGCTGCCCAAACATCGCTGCTCTTGGGTAGAGGTGAGGCACTGCTAGTTAGACGGAGCAAAACTCGGATTAGGGCGAGAGGTGTCATCTGTAGCGGGTTAAGGCTCAGTCTTCCACACCGCATGTGACTCTGCCGCTCAAATCCAGTAGTCTCATTAGATTAATGAGAGCCTACGCAACACCCTATTCTAGGATGAGGTCCAGATGGAAGCTGAATGTCACTCTCCCATTCCAGGCTTCCACATGGGAAAGACATCAGACAATCTCTGCTTTGGTCTTTTCCAATAAAGGTACCATCTGTGGAAAGGGAAGGACTTTTTGAAGGTGGTAAGCCTTTACGTTTTGAAGTACTCTGTAGTGTAGACATCACGGTAAAATGGCTTGTGTTAGACCTGGCATCCTTGGCGTAGTTTCCTCTGTCTTTTTGCCTCTGCCTCCTGTATTTTTGACTATGTGCTGGATTTCATTTTTGTTGGTTTTGGTACTCTGGGTACTTTACCACTGCTGATCAGTGCTAAAGTACAAGTGCTCCCTGTGTAAATTGTGATTATGATTGGTTATCCATGATTGGCATATTAGATTTACTAGTAAGTCCCTAGTATAGTGCACCATGTGTGCCAGGGCCTGTAAATCAAATGCTACTAGTGTGCCTGAGGCACTGATGTAAACACTTCTCAGATCTGCCACTGCAGTGTCTGTGTGCAGTTTTAAACTGCCATGTCGACCTAGCAAGTGCACCCACTTGCCAGGTCCAAAACCTTCTCTTTTAGTACACATACGTCACCACTAAGGTGGGCCCAAGGTAGCCCTATAGGGAGGTGCAGTGTATATAAAAGGTAGGACATTTACTGGTGTGTGTTACTATGTCGTGATAGTGAAATATTGATGAACTCCGTTTTCACTATTGCAAGGCCTATCTGTCGCTTAGGTTAACATGGGATAGCATTAACATATCTTTTAAGTGTAATTTCTCATTGGGAGCAAATAGAGATATGGGGGTTTGGGGTCTCGGAACTCACAATTTAAAATAAATCTTTTGGTGAAGTTTGTTTTTTAGATTATTACGGCCAGATGTAGGAAGCCGTTTGCATGGTGCAAACTGCGAAAATCGCAGTTTGCGCCATGCAAACAGCCTAACGCGATGCTCATTCACAAATTGCAAGTCGGTACCGACTTGCAATTTGTGAATGCGACTCGCAAATAGGAAGGGGTTTTCCCTTCCTATTTGCGACTCGCATCGCAATTCGCAGTTACCACCAGTGTCACACTGGTGGTAACTCATTCGCAAAAGGGAAGGGGTCCCCACGGGACCCCTTCCCCTTTGTGAATCTGGGCATAAAGGTTTTTTCAGAGCAGGCAGTGGTCCAATGGACCAAATGGTTTCGTAATTTTTTTCATTTTGCAACTTGTTTTCCTTTAAGGAAAACGGGCTGCAAAATGAAGAAAAAAAAACTGCTTTATTTAAAAAGCAGTCACAGACATGGAGGTCTGCTGACTTCAGCAGGCCACCATCCCTGTGAGTGCAGGGACTCGCTTTGGGGTCGCAAAAAGCGACCCACCTCATTAATATTTATGAGGTGGGTCTTTGCGACCCCCATGGCGAGTCGCAGACGGTGTCTGAGACACTGTTCTGCATCCGATATTGCGACTCGGAAATTGCGAGTCGCACCGACTCGCAATTTCCGAGTCGCAAAATCGGACTTTACTACATGTGGCCCTTAGTTTGAAAATGCCACTTTTAGAAAGTGGGCATTTCTTGCTTAGCCATTTTGTGCATCTGACAGGCTGTGGAATACAGGTCTGGGTCAGGATGACAGTTGGGCTGTTTGTGAATTGACTTTAGACAATAACACAAAGGGAGTTGAGTTGTGCCCTGCATATCCAGATGGGTCTTCCTGGGCTAGAGTGATGGATGAGCTGACACTTGCACCTTTATAGGGCTGTGCCTGTCCTTACACAATGCAGTGTCTAACCTTCGAGAGTGTTTTTGAGACCAGGGCAGAAAAGGCAGGGTCTTGTGCACTACAAAGACTTTCCTTTGTAGTTTGCCTGCTTGAAAGGCAGAAAAGTATTGTACTGCTAACCCCACAACTTCAGAACACTTCTGGATCAAGAGGAGACTCTGCCAAGGAGAAGAGCTGTGAGGAGGAGTACTGCCACTTTGGTGGGTGTGCATTGCTGGGTTGGCCTCCAGTTGCTGCTTCTGCTTTGGAGAGGACAAAGACTGGACTTTGCTGTGTATCCTGCTTATGAAGTTTATCCAAGAGCCTCGACTGAGCTTGCCTCCTCTTAAGAAGTCTCAGGGACAGCAAAGTATTCACCAGCCAGCCTCTGGGTTGTCTTGCTGAGGGCCCTGACTCACCAGGTGGTGCCCACTCCAGTTTCTGGGCCCTTGGGAGTGAAACCTGGCCTAAAAGCAAGAAGAACCAGGCACATCGACTCCGGACTACTCCAGAACCCGTGGCGCTGCCTGACCCCCTGCTGCTGTCTGCATCCAAAACTGTGGTCCCTGCTGAAGTGCAATGGCTGCGACCAATGCTGCAGACCCGACAACCCTGGCCCAAAGCCTCCACAGTGCCTCTGAAGTCCCACGACATAGTCAGTCCCGAGTGCTGTGTCACCGACGTTCATGACGCCAGACTCTGCCACAGCGTCTGTGCCCGCGTGGTGTGACCGTGACCCTGAGAGGTCGCCCCATTGTGTCTTGACCCACTGGATTCATTGACCCAGTCAGATTGTAAGGAACAAAGGCCTATCACAGTTGCTGCATCACCTCCCCGGCAAGTGTAAGGAACTGACACCTTACATCCCCTGCCTCACAGTAAGGAACCAATGCTGCACCAACTCTGTGCAACGTCTTTGTTTCATCATTTTCAAAGGTACTGTACCTGAGGTCCATACAACTCCGTGACAGGCACTGCAGTCCCTCGCGAGTGGCGTTGGACTGTTGGGAATGACTCTGTCAACACTGCTATGATAGCCCCAGTTGGAGCTATTGTGTTTCTAATCGCTTTATTGGGATTTAATCTTTAAAAATGTATATCTTTGCCCGTGTATGTTGACTTTCTGTTGTTTTGGTCATGTTCTACTTAGATAAATATTGGATATTTTTCTAAACTTGTGTCCATTTGTAGTGGTTCACTGTCTTACTGTGTGTGTGGGTACAAATACTTAACATATTGCCTCTGAGATACGCCTGAGTGTTTGTGCCAAGCTACCAAGGGGCGGTGCAGGGGTTATCCAAGGAGTGTGACTCCCTTATCCTGACTAGAGTGAGGGTCCCCACTTGGACAGGCAGTAAATTCACTGCTAACTAGAGACCCCATTTCTAACAGCTTGTATGGACAAACCCAAAATGCTCACTAAGCAGGCTATCTGGGGCAGAGATGTGTCCAGTCTGCTGAGAGTAATCTGGTGCAGAGTTGTGTTTGGTCTAGCAAGATCTTGCACAATGCTTGCATTCTTTTGTCATCTTCCACATGGGAGAATCAGGGTGGCCTCTATGGAGTGTACCACAAGACCTAGGAACATTAATCTATGGGTTGGTGTCAGGATCAACTTTTTCTCGTTGATGACAAAGCTGAGATGTGAAAGTTTCTTCACTATTTGAAGACATTTTGTGAGCTTCCTTGGACATGGGTCTCTCAGGAGAATGTCTTTCAGATAAATCATCAGGTGAGTTCCCTAAACATGAGATATTCCATCGCTGGCTTGAGCTCCTTGACAAAGTAAGATTTCGCAAATGACAACCAGAACGGAAAAGTTGTAAATTTGAGTGCCTGATGCACCCAGCTGAATTGAAGGTATCTTCGATGGGACAGATAAATTGGAATCGTCAATGTAGGAAAGTAGCCTCTTTCTAGCCTGGTTACCCCACTTTTGGCCTGTTTGTCAGAGTGTTTGACTGTGTCTACTGGGATCCTGCTAGCCAGGACCCCAGTAGTTATGCTCTCTCCCTTAAATGTAGTTGTTGGTGAATGTTATCACTGTATTTCACCCACAATTGGCACACTGGTGCCCCATTAGAAGTCCCTGGTATATGGTACCTAAGTACCCAGGGCATTGGGGTTCCAGGGGATCCCTATGGAATGCAGCATATATTTTGCCACCCATAGGGAGCCCAAGCAAAGGCTTCTGCAGGACTGCCATTGCAGCCTGCGTGAAAAGGTGCAAGCACCCTTTCGCTGCCATTTTTCACTACACCAGGTCACCCGTATGGCAGGCTTTCTAGCCCAGAGGACATGGTGCAAAGTACCTGTGGGTGAGGGCACCCCTGCACTAGCAAAGGTGCCCCCACAAACTCCAGGTCCATTTTCCCAGACTTTGTGAGTGCGGGGACACCATTTTGCGCAGGTACTGGACATAGATCACTACCTATTTCCAGCTACATAATGGTAACTCCGAACATAGGCATGTTTGGTATCAAACATGTTGGAATCATATCCCAAGGCTTTTGCAAGCATTGGTTGTATGATTCAATGCACTCTGAGGGCTCCTTAGAGGACCCCCCGTAGTGCCATTACAGCCTTCTGAGGGTTCCCATGCAGCCCAAGCTGCTGCCACCTCCCAGACAGGTTTCTGCCCTCCTGTTGCTTGAGAAGCTTGAACCCAGGAAGACAGAACAAAGAATTTCCTTTGGGAGAGGGGTGTTACACCCTCTCCCTTTGGAAATAGGTGTTACAGGCTTGGGAGGGGTAGCCTCCCCAAGCCACTAGAAATGCTTTGAAGGGCACATTTGGTGCCCTCCTTGCATAAACCAGTCTATATCGGTTCAGGGACCCCCAGTCCCTACTCTGGCGTGAAACTGGACAAAGGAAAGGGCAGTGACCACTCCCCTGTTCATCACCACCCCAGGGGTGGTGCTCAGAGCTCCTCCAGAGGGTCCGTGGGCTTTGCCATCTTGGATTCAAGGTTGGCAGGGAATTCTGGGAGCATCTGAGTGGCCAGTGCCAGCAGGTGACGTCAGAGCCCCCTCCTGATAGGTGGTCACCAAGCTAGGTTACCAATCCCCCTTTCAGGGCTATTTAGAGTCTCTCCTTTGGGTAGATCCTCAGATTTGGATTGCAAGACACCAGCAGGAATCCTCTTCACCCTCCACAATAACTTCTGACCGAATAAACTGCATCTGGATTCTTCAGGACCCTTCAAGCTGCAACAAAGAAGCAATATGCCTTCTGCAACATTTTATCTCTGGTTCCTTCCATCAACTGCAACATTTCCCCGGTCGTGCATCCTCTGAGGACAGCCCATCTTCAGCCTGCATCAGAAGAAAGAAGGAATCTCCCTTGGAGTGAAGGAGTCACTCCCCTGTTTCTGCAGAAACCAACCGCAACAACAACCAGCTGCATGGATCCCCTCTCCTGCTGAGCTACGTGGATCCTGCATCACGGGTTATGGACTGAAGTGAGCCAGACAGTCCTCTCTTTCAACTTTCCAACTTTGGTGGAGGTAAGACCTTGCGTACCCACGCAAGACATTACCGTGCACCTCGTCCTTTGCAGCTGCCAGGCTTGCTGGCACCCTTCCTCCAAGATCTTCATTTGTCTTGAAGCTCTAGCCCTCAGCACTCTATACTGCGACACACAGCTCCCTGAGATGTTCGCTGGCAGCGTGGGAGCCTTTCTCGTAGTGCTGCGTTGGCCTCCTCTGCAACTTTTGTATCCCGTCCTGTGGGACTCCTGTGAGTGCTGCCTGGTCTTCTGTGGGCTCTTTGTGTTGCTGAGGGTCCCCTCTGACTCCTCCTCCTGGGTAGATCAACCTGGTCCCCAGCAGCGCCACTTTCCGCTAACCATGAGCTTTATGTGTACCAAGGCTTGTTGGCGGACTCTGACGATGCAAACCTGACTGCAATCCCCCGTCCGGCGTGGGCATTCACCTGCACCTTCCAGGAACCCGACCTCGTCTCCTTGGGTGTAGTGCTGACTCTTCTTCTTCACCGGTGGTTCACCTTTTGCACCTTCATCCTGGTGGGTAGGGGCTCCCGCCCATCCTGGACTCTTCTGTGCTTCTTTTACTTGGTCCCCTTCTTCCACAGGTCTTCTTGTCCAGGAATCCACTGTTGGTGTCTTGCAGTCTCTTCTGGGTTTTGCAATATTCTTCTCTACTTTTTTGTGTGTGTTCTGGGAAACTTACTGTGATGTAACTGTTTTCCTGGTTGATGGGGTGGGTTGTGATACTTGCCTTTGGGCTTTCTTAGTACTCCCAGATCCCCTCTACACAATACACTTGCCTGGGTGGGGGCCAACTTTCTTAGTATATGGTTTGTGCTCCCCCTAGGCACATTTCTTCAGATTGTGATTTTCACTAATTGCACTGTTTTCTGTTTTATGCCTATTTCTGCATACTTGTGTATATCATTTGTGTATTACTTACCTCCCATGGGTGTATAGTCTCTATGGTATTTTTGGTATTTGTGTCACCAAAATAAAGTACATTTATTTTTGTAACATTGAGTGTTTTCTTTCATGTGTGTAAGTACTAATTGTGACTACAGTGGTATTGCATGAGCTTTGTATGTCTCCTAGATAAGCCTTGGCTGCTCATCCACAGCTACCTCTAGAGAGCCTGGCTTCTAGACACTGACTACACTATGCTAATAAGGGGGACCTGGTATAAGGTGTAAGTACCATAGGTACCCACCACACACCAGGCCAGCCTCCTACAGTCAAGTAAGCATCCTTCAGGTCCAGACAAACCATACAGTCATAGGGCCAAAATAAGTCCCTAAGGAAAAGGATACTCTCTACTTTGAAGTGGCAAAATACCAGCCACTAGTTGAGCTCTTTGATGATTATAACTTTTCATTGACAATCACTTTCTCTCCATTCTACCTAGAACCGATTACTCAGAAAACCCCTTAGGTCGATGACTGTAGGGGATATTGCGCCTTTCGCGAACATCTACCACAATGTTATCCTGTTTGAGAAGGTAAGTGGGCAGGGCCTTCAGTTTTTGTGGGGAAATCCGTAGAACTCAATTTGGAAACTCTGTACAGTGTGAAGAACCCAGGCGTCTGAGGTCATTGTTGCCTGTTGTGAACTAAGGCCTATTTAGGGATGACTTACTAATATTTAAAAAGCAGGCTTAGGCCTCTCAATAAGGGTTATTTTGTGTACTTTAAAACAGCACCAGCCTGGCTACAAATGGCAGGCCTGCGTTCATGTTTGCACTGTCACTACAGTGGGTGGCACAGTGGGTGCTGTAGCTCACTAGGGATATTTAACTTACAGGCCCTAGATATATTTTGTAACATAAACTATGTAGTTATAGGTAAGTTAAATATGCCATTTAGGGGTATGGCAATTTCGTCATGTTAAAAAGGGGAGCACATGAACTTTACCTTGGGTTCACAGGGGTAAAGCGCACATAAGTCAACAGCCAGCCAACATGGTTAAGGCAACAATGTGGGGTACACCATGGAAGAGATGGGTATTTCCAACAGAGATCAATTCAGCTACTTGAGTAGAGGAGACTTGGGCTAACTAAATACTCCCAACAGCTTCATACACAATACAAACAGCATAACAAGCAACTAGTTCCCTTGCCATTTTGAGGTGGGAATCAACAACATAGTACACATAGGCCTTGGTGAAATTTTGTTTATGCCAGCTTAATTTTGTGTAATTTATACCATATGGTTATGTTTGTTAAACAAAATGCCCGAGCTTTAGCCATTACACCACGTTGAGTAAAAACATCTTACAAGTGCATTTAAAAAATGTGAACTGAATAAAAGCAGCTGTTTTTTGGGGCACACACAATTTAATGCTATTCATTTTTATGAAATATATTCTGACGTTCATTTTGGACGCAAATTACCAGACACACTAGTTGCAAAAGTTTGGGGCATTTTGTTTCATTTATGAACAGGAAATTATGTGAGTTTTGCCCAAGATTAATACCACAGACACAGAACCGAGTGGTTTGGGAAGCAGAGAGGAACAATATTTCATACTCTGAAAAACTAGACATAGAAAGGTGCTAGTGGTTAACAATACAGCAGCTAAAGCAGCATGGGGTACAGCATCATCCATGGGTGCCCCAAGGACAGCATGTTCAGGCACTTTGACAACATGGGCTACTTCTGCAACAACCTGTAGTCATGGAGGTACCCTGCTGTCATGGTATCAAGCAATGGAATGATAAACAATCAGTTTTTTGTGTTACCTTGTTCTTGTAGCAACACTCCTGGGCACGGCCCTCCTTTTCATAATAGTACAGTGAAAATGTTTGGCATAATCAAGTAAGCCCTAAGAAGGTGCAGGAGATAAACCATGTTTTAAGATACAATGCTTGCTTTGTCTAGAGTATCAGTTTTAATGAAGTTTTGTAAAGGTTTAACAATACTAGCATATTCTAAAACATTTTCTAGACTAGCCACTCATCCCCAAAAGGGTTAATTCGTAGGTGACTGTCCTAGGTTGGGGTAGCTTATGGAGGGTGTTGATGCAGTCAGCAGACAGATATCTTTATCCAGCTGACAAATTTTAACCGAACATGGAATAGGAACAATTATAATTCCTGTTTAGAAACTTTATGAACTGTTTTTGGTAAGGTGGTGAGCAGGTACAGGCAATAATTTTATCTTTAGTCTAAAAAGTCAGGGGCAACCGGCAAATCAGCAATGCATTGAACCAATATAGACGCTCCTAGAATTACCAGGTTTTCTAAATCTTTCATAGGTGCTTGTGAAAAAATGGAAGGTGACTCTAACTACCCCTGAAGGACAGAGCTCATGTTAGTTGAGACCAAGAGAAACAGAAGGTGAAAAGAAACTAGCTGTTAGGATGTACAAGAATGGAGAAGAAAACAGAACATAAATCATTCACAGTGAACTATGAGGCTTTTGCTGGAAAGCATTATATCCTGATGAGCCATCTGAGCTAGAGTGGAGGAAGGAGTGGTCACTCACACCTGAAAGGACTGTCCCTGCCCTCACACAATACAGTCTCCAACCCCTGGTGTGTGTCTGGGGCCTGCCCTGGGCTAGGCAGGCTCTTGCAAACAAGAGAGACTTCCCTTTGCTTAAGAAAGTTGTCCAAGGGATTGGAGTAGAGCTTGCCTCCTGTTGGAAGTGTCAGGGACACCAAAGACTTCAGTTTCATCTGCCTAAAATACTGGGAACTGTGTGTTTTGTGCTGTTCAAGAAGAAAAACCACTGCGATGATGCCGCTAGCCCATACAGAGTCACACTGCCTCCTTCGCACCGCAATGCTGGTCTCACCGACGCTGCCATCTGACGCCACCAGGCAGCTGCTGCTTGCACCGTGACCTGTGAGCCCAACACTCCGTCATCGCCTTGTTCACACCTCTGCCTGGTCATCCCCGACAACGACGCTCCTGCTTACACCGGCACTGCTTCCTGCACCGTGGCCTGTGGACACCGCTCGAGGTACACAAAGCAGCACAGCACCGTTGCACTGACGCCAGCACCATCAACTCCAGTGTCGTGGCACAGAGCCCGTCCTGCGCCGCACTTCCAACTTGGGCCTACTGACAACAGCGCTTCAGCAATGACACCAACGCCGCCTGCACCGTGACTTGGTGACGCTGCTGGATGCCGTCACGGGCCGGTGCTTGCACCGTGACCTGTGGGCACCGCACGTCGCATCGTCCCGGTTTGCCACCACAGCCCCAATGCCATCCACGCCAGCGTTCCTCACTTCATCAGCCCAGAGTTCGATCTGCAACACGTGTGGCTTCAAGGCCCGATGACCCCCACAATACCGACCTCCGGAACCGACACTGCAACGTTGCTCTCCGGATCTCATTGCGAGGGTTATGACACCCTGCAATTTCAAAGGTACTCTTTGCTGGTCTCCCAGACACCGCAGCTGGCCTGTGATGCCGAAGCCAGCCTGAACTGTTGGTTTTGTTGATCACGACACCGTGATAGCCCCAGGTGGAGCTATCAACTTCAAGGAACTGTATTGTTGAATAATTCTTGCAGAATTCATATTTTTATTACTGTTTGTTGGATTTTTTGCATATTTGGTCTTGTTTTATATAGATAAATATTAGCTATTTTTCTAAAACTGGTGTGGTGTCGTTTTGTAGTGTTTTCAATGTATGAGAAAATCGTGGTTGGAAATTAGATTTATTAAAGGAAAAATGAATCTTCTGTCAAACCCTTTCTTCCCCTATAAAAGGTTTCTATGCATGTATCAGAAGGGCTGCATATCTTTCTTTATTTTAAGAGATTTACATAAAAATGGTTTCCGCTCTTAACCAAATAATTTGTTACCTGAAACTGGCATTCAAAGTACTCCATGAGAAGAATCAACCTTGCCTCTGCTCAAGTGAACGTAAAGGCCAGCAGCCACCACTTCTGCCAAGGCCATGACCAAGGCTCCGAGTCTGTCAAAAAAGAAAAGGTATACATTTGGTCTGAATCCTCATTTGTTACATCATCTGAGAATAGAAAGAGACTAAAAATCATTGGCCAAAGATTGTGAAATAAAGCTTATAGTGCATAGAAAGACCTGCATAAACTTTCTTCATTGCACTCTCCGGCATCTTGTCAACTGGATCGAATACCACAATGTCCTCAGTAATTAAAGAAAGCTAGAACACCTGGTTATCTAGTATTGGGTCAATAGAGAAAGCCTGGGGAAGCCCCAGATCTCTTTTGGCCAAATAATAAAGTCTGCCCATGAAATACAGCACAGTCACCCTATCTGTGTCTGTCCGTTCTATCTGCAATAATTCCTGAATAGCTGGAATGAATGGGAGTGTGGAATAGCAGGCTTCTGGAACTATCAAAACCAGTCACCACTGGTAGATGGTTGCTCAGAGGTAACTATAATCTGGAGATTAGAAGAGAGATAAGCAATTACTGGCTTCATGCCTTCCTTTTGTAATTACTTTCCTCTAGAAGCAGGTGAGTTATCAGGAAACTCTATCTCCTGTTCTTCACAGTCAGGAGAAGCGAAAAACGAACCGGAGGATGGAGAAGACATTGACACTTGAGAAGAGACTGGAGACTTATGCAGAGGGACAGGTCTTCCCTGATAATGTTCAGATACTTCCGGACAGCAATTTAGCCACCACCTGCAGCTTTCTCTCGGCAGCCAAGGAAGAATGCGATCAGCCACAAGAATAACCTCTATTGCAAATGTTTGCCCATATTGATCCAAAGTGTGCTAGGCACGCATTAGGCAGGGAAACAAAAAGACTTTAAATAATTACCATGGGTTCTTGAAAATAGGAGGTCTAAAAAAAAATCATACATTAATACATATATACAATTTCCCTGACTAACAGTCCATTAAATATAGAAAGATATGCTCAAATAATGCTGACGTAATAAAGGTAAATTTTCAGGCAGTATAGAAGACACCTAAGGAAAGGTTTAAACACACCCTATAGAGCCCCTCTTCTTTTTTTTCTTACCTGCAGTGAAGAAACATCAGGCCTTCCACAATGAGCATGGAATCCTAAAATAAAATGTAAGCATTATTTGTAGGTATATAGAACCAGCATGCTTCATAACAGGGCCCCTGCACTCCTGGAACAACCCCAAAAACAGGAGAGAATGTATCTTTTATAAAATGTTGTAGGAGTAAAGAGGGGCCTCTGAAAAAACACTTTCCACCCACACTGGGAGAGTTCACGCGGGCCTAACTTCAACGTAAGCTGATTTTTGTTGTAAGTTCTAGCTTGGTGAGCAGTTGTGCAATATAAGTTACCGAAACTCCGTAAAAGTATTATGACGTGTTTTTTGAGGAAAGCAAGGTATTTTATAGTGACTAGTGGTAATATAAAGCAGGAAGACTAGGTAAAGGGTGGAGGACAAAGAAAACAAGCATTTGCAATACAGTCAGTGTCACGTTTGCTGGAGTTAGAGCTACTAGCATTGTAAATTCCTAACTGGACTTTCCTTGCCACATAAATTGGAAAGTAAAAGTAAAACAGTTAACATAAGCAAGCCTATTCAAAGCCCCACGGCCACCTTGAGCGCGAAGGAGAGACACAAAAGGAAAAAGAAGTTTGCTTGCAATCAAACGTGCAATTATCTATGTACCAGGGTCGATGTCCAAGGCGATAACAAAACTGCCCCAAGGAGGGGCAAACATAAAGCAATTACCAATGATAACAAGGAATCTTTGAAAGGGAAGACCATGAACTAGTGATAGTGATGGGGGTGCCGTGGGCGTGGTTAAAAGCCCACATAGATACCAAAACATAGGAAAGCAGCGCTTGTGGGCTGCTGTGCTCAACCTAAAAAATCATGCAGGCCACAAGCACACTTGCATGCTAATACAAGAAGATTACATTAAAAGCGTCGGACAAACAAAAAAAAATGCAGCCAACAAGCATCTTGAAATGTGTGCAGCCAGGGGAAGATTATGGGAACGCATATTGGGAACGCATATTAATTGTGTGTTTTAAAGGAGTGCCAGCCATCTTGTATGAGTTAAAGATGCACACAAGATGAAACAAGATTGATAACGAGCAGAATTCAAAAGAAGTCTTCCATGTGCTGTAGTTTACGGTTTAGTCTATTATATGTCTCCACACCAGTTACGAGTCAAACAAAAATAAAGCCCTAGAGACAGGTACATTTTTCCAACTATGTCTCAGTGGGATGTGGAATTGTATTGGGAAAAACACCATGTTTGATGAATACATACATAAATATCACTGCAATGGAGAAACTGAAACACATCTCTGCATCACCTGTAACAATGCATCAACTATAAGCTGTGTGTGTGTGTGTGTATTTGTGTATGCATGTACATGCAAATTAAATTTAAAAGTGTGCATCTTTGATAAGGGTGGCAGCAGTGAGTTGACAAAGTATTTTTGTATTGATTTTGCCTTGCTCATCCTGCTCAGATTATTCTGCTGGGCGTAACCTACCTGGATGTCATCTGCAGCACTATAATGTTGTGATGACATGATGGTTTGTTTAAATTACATTTCACTAAGGTAGCCTAATACTGAAGGGCATAGTGCAAGGGTGCCTGTGTGGCTTGGTAGCAGATTGGGTGCCAGTGCAGACAGAGAGCAGGGTTGCACCATATCTTGATAGATGAGGCTTATTCCTGCTCTCTCCCTTTCACGCAGCGCAGCAAGGTGTCTTGCTGCGTTGCATGAAATAATGATATATTCATCCAGTAATATTTATGATTAGAGATGCAATGTCGTAAAGAATATTCATAATTAGTAAAATACAGACTCACTATAAAAACCTTTTCTTCAGTTGAAAAATCAAAAAACGAAAACAAGCAGCCCGTCAGACTAGCTATCCATGTATCTAGTACAATGGAATATTATTTCACAGGAAATAGTAAATTCTTTGCGAAGACGCCATGGGCTTTTGGATTGTTATATTTGTCTTCCTGTGCTTGATTTTATGCCTGGTTTGCCGTATCAAACCACTAGAAGTCGCTAAGCCCATTTTAGTGAAATCAGCAGTTTCTCAGAAACGTGCAAAAATTACACAGTCTGGAAAATATCATCAAGCCAGTCACTGTAAAAAGTGTTAGTTTTGAGCAAATAATGCGTTTTCTGTTCTTTTTTATTGGTATAGTGAAAAGGTATAATTTGTCAATACTACCATAACTTTCAGTCAAAGAACGGAATGGCTGGAGGGTGACAAGTCATTTATGAGTGTGGAAAAACTGTGGAAAGGTATTTTTTGTTTCACACATGAATTAGAAGCGTTTCCTTTAAAGACAATGAAAAGGAAATATTTACAAAAATGTCTCAAAACAGTTTTGACAACAGGCTTTTTATAAAATTCCGTGAAGTGAAAAATATTAGCAATTGAAATACATTGTTACGTGGAATGTATGTATTAATATCTATTTACAATTGACACACAATAGTTAGGGTTGTAATTTTTCCTCAGAGTAGGTGCTGCGTTTATTTTGGCGCCTGAGGTACTGGCCTACGTTGCCAATAGGAAAGGGCCAGGGGAAGCTCGGGCTTACATTCTGATGGTATGGGACACAGCCAAATGTTAAGTGTCCTAGTCGGTCTTTCCAAAGGGTTCAGAAGGTGTGAAATGAAATGCAATGCACCTGTCAGACTACTAGGCATATGCAAAAATGCTTCCCTGATAGCTACCTTCGGTGTTTCTGTACTTCATGGTTTTAGAAACATTTATAATGTAGTTGCTCACGGATGTGTCGATGATAAAAGCAAAATGTTACAATTTCCAAAATAATTCAGGCATCGTTACATGAAGTGTATTGGGCCAAATCACATCAAGTAAACTTTGTGGGCACGGTCTGAGAGAATGTTTTAGACTGATCGGTATTATAACAAATGGCTGCCTCTACACAAACAGGAGTGTGGGAGGGAGCAGTGCGCTTTAAAGGAAAGCAGATATACACTAATTAAAAAGGAGTGTGCTCAAACAGAAGCAAACAAACTACTCTATGAAAGCACGCTTTAAATGCGTGCAATTGTCAACAGTCAAAGGCAACCAAATGGTATTATAAAGCACGCTTTAAATGCAAACACAAGTAAATTAAAAAAAGTTCTACCCATCAAAGACAAGCAGCTGAGGATAAACCAAAGCAGATGAACACAGTACTTGGCCCTCGGGATACTGATAACAGCAAACACACGAGGAACAAGCATATGTAAATGCAGAAAATAGTGCTACAGGCAATAGATATGGAGCATAAGTAAGTGGCAAGCACTGGAACCAATTGAAAGCAAGGAAAGCGATGGGGGGTGGGATGTAAGCCCCTTTTAAGATTTATATTGAATACAATAGATTTCACAAGCACAATGCAAGAGCTGTGCATGTGAAACCTAAAATAGATAAACACTCTTCCAAAAAGATGAAGAACAAATAAGGAGTGCACCAGCAACTCCTGAACGCCCTAAAGAAAGGAAAACAGCAGGAGACTTTAGGAGCAAGGTGATTTTATAGGAGGTTAGTCTACAGCTGACCTAACGGAGATAGAAGAAATCTTGGAAGGTTGTGGGCAGCAGGGATACATGAGGTTAGCCTAATTACAAACAAGCATTGGCATAAAAATCTTGCTTTAGGACCTTTTAAGTGTTTGGCCAGAGCAAAATGGCTTTGGCAATGTCTTTAAACAAATTCAGTTAGTACCAGCAGGGTTTCCCGATCTGGGACACTAGATTTTTGAGTGAATGAACAGAGCTGATAATACCTAGGTTGCACACTGATTTAGAAACCTGGACATGCTACTATCTGTTGAAAACAGGTCTTCAAAACAGGAGAGTTAGAGCTTTTGGCATTGTAAATGACTAAGGGCCTGATTTAGATCTTGGCGCTAACAGTCCCAATCTTGTCACCACCATGAATCACTGCCAGCATCAATGGCGCCGTAAGCAAAAGGGGCTGATGACGGGAGTCGAACTCCTTTTACCGCCGAGCTAGTCACAATGTACATTCCTACCAACCTAACTGGTGGCAAAGCTGCCACAACTCACTTGGCGGATTGGGAGAGATATAAGCACGGAACTCACCTATTATTGACCCATCATGTAAAAATAAACACACATGCATTCTCCAGTCACAGTAATAGATACACTTATAATTTAGCAGTAAGTGTTCAGTAACATGATGAATGCTTGCACCAAATTTGACATGTCCACCACAAATGTGCAACACTATTGTATGTATTATAAAAATATCTAAAATATACAACCTGTGCTTATTACTGTCAAAAAAGTAAGTGCATGGCACACAAATTAGCCGAAATAACACCATCTGCAAACAATTCGTAACAATCCAAAAATAAGGCCAGAACAAAGATATTTCAAAATCAAATATGCTTTTATTAATGAGATAAGTCTCTCATTGCACTCTTTTAAGTTAGGAACTGTTGGAAATGGCCTTTCTGCAGGGTCACCCCAAACTTTTTGCCTTCCTCCTTCTCTTTTTCTGACCTCATTTTTGCTGGCTTTAGGACTCTGCGCTCTTTACCAATGCTAATCAGTGCTAAAGTGAATATGCTCTCTCCTTAAAACATGGTGACATTGGCTCATACCCAACTGGCTTATTTAATTTACTTGTAAGTCCCTAGTCAAGTGCACTACATGTGCCCAGGGCCTGTAAATTAAATGCTACTAGTGGGCTGCAGCACTGGTTGTGCCACCCACATAAGTAGCCCCCTAACCATGTCTCAGGCCTGCCTCTGCAGTGTCTGTGTGTGCTGTTTCACCACCACTTCAACTTGGCATTTAAAAGTACTTGCCAAGCCTTAAACTCCCCTTTTTCTACATGTAAGTCACCCCTAAGGTAGGCCCTAGATAGCCCATAGGGCAGGGTGCTATGTAGGTAAAAGGCAGGACATGGGCATGTGTGTTCTATATGTCCTGGTAGTGTAAAACTCCTAAATTTGTTTTTACACTGCTGTGAGACCTGCTCCTTTGATAGGATAGCATTAGGGCTACCCTAATATACTGTTTGAGTGGTAGATCGTGATCTGAAAGGAGTAGCCAGGTCATATTTAGTATGGCCAGAATGGTGATAAAAAATCCTGCTTAATGGTGAAGTTGAATTTTACTATTTTAGAAATGCTACTTTTTGAAAGTGAGCATTTCTCTACACTTAAATCCTTCTGTGCCTTCCAATCCACATCTGGCTAGGTTTAGTTGACAGCTCCCTTGTGCCTTGTGCATTCACTCAGACGCACCCCAAACACAGGATACTCAGTCTCACTTGTGGACATCTGCATTTTCAATGGGTCTTCCTGGGCTGGGAGGGTGGAGGGCTTGACACTAGGACAGTAGCCTGCCCTCACACAAAGGACTGCCACACCGCCTACTGGGACCGTGGCAGACAGGATGGAACTGAGAGGGGACCTTGTGCACTTATAAGCCACTCTTTGAAGTGTCCCCCACTTCAAAGGCACATTTGGGTATTCAATCAGGGTCTCTGACCCTACCAACTTAGACACTTCTGAGGTAGACACTCTACCTGACAAGACACTTCCTGGAGAAGAGAACCTGAACCAGAACCGGTTATATGTTGAAACAACAAGGGCTTCAACCATCCATGCCTGAACAATGAGGTCGGAACAACGACCTCGTTGTTATCACTAATGCCTTTACCACGAATGCCTTAACAACGATTTTTCGTTGTAAAGGCATTCCTGGTGAAGGCATTAGTGATCAGCATCCATGGTTTAAGCATGCGTCCCACCTGGCCCCCCACCGCAAAAAATTACATTTCTAACATCCTCAAGAAGCACCTTGTACCCAGCTAAATCATTCAGTTCACTACCTTCCAATCACATCACTTCACTCATGAACAAAAAGGGACCAAATAGCCTGTGGACAAAGTTGGAGCAAGTTACCTTAGCAAACATGTACCTGTTCCTCTGGAGTCCCATACAGGTGGCTGCACAGCGACATGACCTCCCTAGTGAAGAGCTACAGCTCTTCAGGGGAGAAGGCAGAGGCCCTGTCACCAGCTTTGCCTAGCATCCTGGCTTCCAGAGGTTGGGGAAAGCAGCAAGAAACAAGGAGGTCCTGTTAGCCGCGGTGTTAGGAGGCAATTCAGCTTTTTTTAATACACCGCCTACAAGCACACAGAGGACACGATCTGTGATTGAGATGGACACAGCCATTGGCTTTTGTGCATAGCTCTCACACATTTTAGCCTACGGCAGCGTCCCTTGTGGAGTGTTCCACCTACTAGTGGGTATCGTCCGCCGACGGCCATCGGGTAGCCAATTACCTGACGGCAAGGTCAGGCACCCACCATTTTAGGGTGTGAAACTGTGTATTTTTTTCAAATATTAGTGCGTCACCAACCCTCAAAATGGAGGCTAGTGTATATACAAATGTCTGATGCTAACAACACTGTTCTTGGCAAGATATGAAACATTAAAAAGTGAACCCTCCTTGGGGTTCCCCCCACCCCCCAAAGGAAGGGATGGAACGGGAAGCCCTTCCCTTTTCACCCCCGAACCCCCACCCCCCTTGTGACGTCAGCGCGCAATCGCACGCTGATTGTCACAAGGACTCCTCCCATCGAGCAAAAGCATTTCTCTTCCGATCACGTGGAGGAGGCCCGAGAGGCTTCAAAGGGAAGGAAAGGAATTTCCTTCCCTTTGAAGTCTCTCTGAGCGTTTTAGCAGCCGGAACGCCCACTAGACACCAGGGTTTTATTTTTTATTTTTATGAAATTGGCATGAGGGAGTGACCCTTTGGACAAGGGTCGCTCCCAGGGGGGCATTATTTTTAAGGCCTTTTCTGCCGGGCAGAAACCTCTTGGCACCAGGGATCATTTTTTAGTTTTGTTTTGTTTTTTTGTATTTTAGGGGGCAAAATATATTTAGGTAATTTCTGCCCCCCTTGGGGGCAGATTGGCCTATTTTTATGAGGCCAATCTGCCCCCAAGGGGGACAGAAACCACTGGACACCAGGGAGGTTTTTTTTTGTGTGAATTTCACGCAAGGGGAGCAACACCTTAGGCAGGCCGATCTGCCCCCAAGGGGGGCAGAAACCACTAGGCACCGGGGATTTTTTTTGTTTGTTGTTGTTTTACAGATGGGGAGCTACTCCTTAGGCAAGGGTCGCTCCCCTGGAGGGGCAAATTGTATTTATGCCATTTCTGCCCCTTTTGGGGGCAGATCGGCCGATTTTCGGTCAATCTGCCCCCAAGGGTGGCAGAAACCACTAGGCACCGGGGATCTTTTTTTTTGTGTCAACCTCACGCAAGGGTAGTGACCCCAAAGGCAAGGGTCGCTCTCTTAGGGGGTGGGGGGGGCACATTTATTTTAGGCCATTTCTGCCCCCCCCCCCCGGGCCGGCTGAGCTAGAGGCCAAAATCCACAGGTAGGCACTTTGCGAAAAACACCTCTGTTTTCTGTGAAAAAATTTGATGTGTCCACGTTGTGTTTTGGGCCATTTCCTTTTGTGGGCGCTAGGCCTACCCACACAAGGGCAGTACCATTTTTATCGGGAGACTTGTTGGAACGTTGGGTGGAAGGAAATTTGTGGCTCCTCTCAGATTCCAGAACTTTCTGTCACCGAAATGAGAGGAAAAAGTGTTTTTTTGCCCAAATTGTGAGGTTTGCTAAGGATTCTGGGTAACAGAACCTGGTCAGAGCTCCACAAGTCACCCCATCTTGGATTCCCCTAGGTGTCTAGTTTTAAAAAATGCACTGGTTTGCTAAGTTTCCCCAGGTGCCGGCTGAGCTAGAGGCCAAAATCCACAGGTAGGCACTTTGTAAAAAACACCTCTTTTTTCTGAGAAAAAATGTGATGTGTCCAGGTTGTGTTTTGGGCCATTTCCTTTTGTGGGCGCTAGGCCTACCCACACCAGTGAGGTACCATTTTTATCGGGAGACTTGGGAGAACGCTGCGTGGAAGGAAATTTGTGGCTCCTCTCAGATCCAGAACTTTCTGTCACCGAAATGAAAGGAAAAAGTGTTTTTTTGGTCAAATTTTGAGGTTTGCAAAGGATTCTGGGGAACAGAACCTGGTCAGAGCCCCACAAGTCACCCCATCTTGGATTCCCCTAGGTGTCTAGTTTTCAAAAATGTGCTGGTTTGCTAGGTTTTCCCAGGAGACAGGTGAGCAAGAGACAAAAATACACAGGTAGGCACTTTGCAAAAAACACCACTGTTTTCTGTGAAAAAATGTGATGTGTCCACGTTGTATTTTGGGCCATTTCCTTTCGTGGGCGCTAGGCCTACCCACACCAGTGAGGTACCATTTTCATCGGGAGACTTGCGGGAACGCTGGGTGGAAGGAAATTTGTGGCTCCTCTCAGATTCCAGAACTTTCTGTCACCGAAATGAGAGGAAAAAGTGTTATTTTGGTCAAATTTTGAGGTTTGCAAAGGATTCTGGGTAACAGAACCTGGTCAGAGCCCCACAAGTCACCCCATCTTGGATTCCCCTAGGTGTCTAGTTTTCATAAATGGCTGGTTTGCTAGGTTTCCCCAGGTGCCGGCTGAGCTAGAGACCAAAATCCACAAGTAGGCACTTTGTAAAAAATACCTCTGTTTTCTGTGAAAAAATGTGATGTGTCCACATTATGCGTTGGGCCATTTCCTTTCGTGGGAGTTAGGCCTACCCACACCAGTGAGGTACCATTTTTATCGGGAGACTTGGGGGAACGCTGAGTGGAAGGAAATTTGTGGCTCCTCTCAGATTCCAGAACTTTCTGTCACCGAAATGAGAGGAAAAAGTGTTATTTTGGTCACATTTTGAGGTTTGCAAAGGATTCTGGGGAACAGAACCTGGTCAGAGCCCCACAAGTCACCCCTTCTTTGATTCCCCAAGGTGTCTAGTTTTAAAAAATGTGCTGGTTTGCTAGGTTTCCCCAGGAGACGGGTGAGCAAGAGACAAAAATACACAGGTAGGCACTTTGCAAAAAACACCACTGTTTTCTGTGAAAAAATGTGATGTGTCCACGTTGTGCTTTGAGCCATTTCCTTTTGTGGGCGCTAGGCCTAGCCACACAAGTGAGGTACCATTTTTATCAGGAGACTTGGGGGAACACAGAATAGCAAAACAAGTGTTATTGCCCCTTGTCTTTCTCTACATTTTTTTCTTCCAAATGCAAGGCAGTGTGTAAAAAAGACATCTATTTGAGAAATGCCCTGCAATTCACATGCTAGTATGGGCACCCCGGAATTCAGAGATGTGCAAATAACCACTGCTTCTCAACACCTTATCGTGTGGCCATTTTGGAAATACAAAGGTTTTCTTGATACCCTTTTTTCACTTTTTATATTTCAGCAAATGAATTGCTGTATACCCGGTATAGAATAAAAACCCATTGTAAGGTGCAGCTCATTTATTGGCTCTGAGTACCTAGAGTTCTTGATAAACCTACAAGCCCTATATATCCCCACAACCAGAAGAGTCCAGCTGACGTAACAGTATATTGCTTTAAAAAATCTGACATCGCAGGAAAAAGTTACAGAGTAAAACGTGGAGGAAAATGGCTGTTTTTTTTCACCTTAATTTCAATATTTTTTTATTTCAGCTGTTATTTTCTGTAGGAAACACTTGTAGGATGTACACAAATGACCCCTTGCTGAATTCAGAATGTCGTCTGCTTTTCGGAAATGTTTAGCCTTCTGGGATCCAGCATTGGTTTCTTACCCATTTTGGTCACTAACTGCAAGGATGCTGAAAGCACAAAAAATAGAAAAAATGGGGTATGTCCCAGTAAAATGTCAAAATTGTATTGAAAAATTGGGTTTTCCAATTGAAGTCTGCCTGTTCCTGAAAGCTGGGAAGATGGTGATCTTGCCACCCCAAACCCTTTGTTGATGCCATTTTCAGGTAAAAAACCACGAGCTGTCTTCTGCAGCCCTTTTTTCCCATTTTTTTAAAAAAAACTAAACTTTCACTGTATTTTGGATTATTTCTTGGTCTCCTTCAGGGGAACCCACAAAGTCTGGGTAACCTCTAGAATGCCTAGGATGTTGGAAAAAAAGGACGCAAATTTGGCGTGGGTAGCTTATGTGAACAAAAAGTTATGAGGGCCTACGCGCGAACTGCCCCAAATAGCCAAAAAAAGGCTCGGCACAGGAGGGGGGAAAAGGCCTGGCAGCAAATGTGTTATTGATCAAAGTTTCCATTCTTTGATTACTGTTTATTAACAGAGATTTTCTTTGCTTTTGCTATGTATATGTGTCCTCCAAACCTATCACTTGAGTCAACTTTCTCATGTGAAATCATTAATTTGGCCTTCTCATTCTGTTTTAGGATCCTTCACTATGTAATTTTCATTTGTAAGTTTCAAAGTTGTGACCTTTGCTGTGATGTGTTGTTGTTAGAAGGTACAAAGGAAACATAGGTTGATCGAGAGACAGACATCCACTTTGGATGTACAGATCTTGTACAGAGACAACTTGCACAGTGATCGAATGGAAGTTCTTGAGATTGTATGAGACCTGTTTTCTGCTGGAAGTTTCCACCAAGGCAATATGTGCTGCTTAACCTGCTCTAACAACATGTATATGGCAGGACATAGCATACTGATCTCCCTTCACATTGGAAAATCAAATCAACTTGTGTTAAGTGTATGAAGCTGTTTATGTGTCTCATCATTCTTCCATAGATTTTTGTAGCAAACCACTTAAAGGTGGTTGTGATATGCCTCCAGATACTGCCACAATATACTGCAATGGTCTTGTAGCCTCCAATGTTGTAACTTCTACAATGTGGACTATTGGTGTTATTGGTGAAGAATCCCTGTTGTGAAGGCAGGATGTCTAGCATCCAGCTGATGCAATGAATTCATGATATTTTGCCTATTTTAGAAGTTTGAAAACTGCCCGTTCTTCCATGGTGTTAAGGTTTTGGAGTGTCAACCTCTAAATGGCACTGACTATTGGGGTTATACATAGTTTGTGAAAATCAGCTCTGATTTTGTCAGACTTGTTACGTACAATTATATGACACCAATACATTGGGATTTTGATTTGTTTTGTTTGAATGATATAGGTAACATATTACCTCTTTGTCATATCTAATTTTCCTTTGCAACTAGTTCTTCAAAAGATTTGACAAAATAATGGCAGAAGAAAGTCATGAAAAATGAAATGCCACAGTAAATGCAACAGACTTGGTGTTTGTGTCATTTTCATTTATTTACATGACACAAAGGAACTCAAAATTGTTTCAAACAATAAAACAATAAACAAATCCCACAAAAAAGAGTCTATCATGGTGGACGAAAGTAAAGTAGTAGAGTCAAAATTGTTTGGGATCCAATGGGCAAAGTACAATTGTCCTTAAAAAAGGTAAAAAAAACCCTGAAATAGTCCACAGAGTGAATGCTAGACACAGACTGGAGGAAATTAGGATAGCATTGCTTGGAGGTGATGGTGCAGGTATTTCCATCCTCTCCTGGTGTTCCGGATGGCCATCCCCTCTGGGTAAGGGGGAGCACAGGTACAGGGACTGCGGTGGGAGGAGCAGGCTTCTCATGTGGCAGGGCCTCCCTGTCTGTGGCTGGCATTAGTGTACCTTTTCCAGATGTAGATAGACCACAGACATGGGCAAATGTTTGGGAACAGTCCTGCACATGTGGTGACACCTGAGCTGCCCTAAGGCCAGGCACGGCACTTCACGACGCGCAGATCCCCCATTCTGCCCTCGTGTCCCTGACCCCGCCTTTGCTGCCCTTGCCACCTTATCCCCGATGCCAGTGGTAAAAGTATCTAGCGTGTTCTACAATTGTATAGTATTTCGTTTTTTTCATATCGAATATCGTTCTCTGCTGTGTTTTTAACTGTATTTGTGTCCTTTTTCTGCCCCACTTTGTTTTTGCCGCTGTGTTTGCTGCCCAGTTCTCTTTCCGTCTCTTGCCGGTTTTCCCCGTCCCTGCCGCTGTGTCCCCTGCGGCCCGCCCCCCTCTCACCCCCATTGGCCACCACCTCCCGCCTCCCAGCTGCTCCTCCCTCCCACCTCCCCTTCTTAATGGAGGCCGCTAGGCGGCTCGAAGAGTGACCCCTGACCTGCCCTAAGGCCAGGCACGACTCTTCATGACGAGCAGATCCCCCATTCTGCCTCGTGTCCCTGACCCCGCTTTCGATGCCCTTGCCGCCTCATCCTCGGTGCCAGTGGTAGGGTTATCTAGAGTGTTCTACAATTGTATTGTATTTTGTTTTCTTCATATCGAATTTCGTTCTCTGCTGTGTTTTTAACTGTATTTGTGCCCTTTTTCTGCCCCACTTCGTTTTTGCTGCTGTGCTTGCTGCCCAGTTCTCTTTCTGGCTCTTGCCGGTATTCCACGTCCCAGCCGCTGCGTCGCCTGCGGCCCGCCCCTCTCGCACCCCCATTGGCCTCCACCTCCCGCCTCCCAGCTGCTCCTCCCTCCCACCTCCCCTTCTTAATGGAGGCCGCTGGGCGGCTCGAAGAGTGACCCATGACCTGCCCTAAGGCCAGGCACGACTCTTCACGACGAGCAGATCCCCCATTCTGCCTCGTGTCCCTGACCCCGCCTTTGATGCCCTTGCCGCCTCATCCTCGGTGCCAGTGGTAGGGTTATCTAGCGTGTTCTACAATTGTATTGTATTTCGTTTTTTTCATATCGAATTTCGTTCTCTGCTGTGGTTTTAACTGTATTTGTGCCCTTTTTCTGCCCCACTACGTTTTTGCTGCTGTGTTTGCTGCCCAGTTCTCTTTCCGGCTCTTGCCAGTATTCCACGTCCCGGCCGCTGCGTCACCTGCGGCCCGCCCCCCTCGCGCCCCCATTGGCCACTACCTCCCGCCTCCCTGCTGCTCCTCCCTCCCAACTCCCCTTCTTAATTGCGGCCGCTGCGCGGCTCGAAGAGTGACCCCTGACCTGCCCAAGGCCAGGCACGACTCTTCATGACGACCAGATCCCCCATTCTGCCCTTGTGTCCCTGACCCCGCCTTTGCTGCCCTTGCCGCCTCATCCCCGGTGACAGTGGTAGGAGTAGCTAGCGTGTTCTACAATTGTATTATATTTCATTTTTTTAATATCGAATTTCGTTCTCTGCTGTGTTTTTAACTGTATTTGTGCCCTTTTTCTGCCCCACTTCGTTTTTGCTGCTGTGTTTGCTGCCCAGTTCTCTTTCCGGCTCTTGCTGGTTTTTCCCGTCCCTGCCGCTGCGTCCCCTACGGCCCCGCACCCCTCGCGCCCCCATTGGCCACCACCACCCGCCTCCCAGCTGCTCCTCCCTCCCACCTCCCCTTCTTAATGGCGGCTGCTGGGCGGTTGCGCCACTGGCACGCCAGAGGCAAGCCCATCTGCGCCCGTCCGTGCCTGGACTGCGCCCAGCGCCCGTCCCCCTAGTCCACGCCTGTCCGACCCCCCAAAGCAGCACTACTCCTCCACAGAACTTCATGCCCTCAACCCAGGCCAGCTCCCCGCCTGCACACAGGCCAACCCCAAGCACACACACGGACCTTTCACATGCCACTCATGCCGTTTTTCCTGCACTTACACAAACGCCAACAGCACCAACACGCACCACAACAACACTAACACGCACCACAACAACACTAACACGCACCACAACAACACTAACACGCACCACAACAACACCAAAACACACCACAACTACAACAGCCCCTGCAACCACCTTAACTGCATACTCCTAAACACCCTCTCTGTCCACAAACATGCCATTGAGCTCTGATACTTGATCACTACACACTCCCCTGACATCGCCTTCCTCACAGAAAATTGGATGAACCCCTCATCAGAACCCGACATAGCCATAGCGTCCCAGAAGGCTACAAAATCTCTCGCACAAACCGCATAAACAAACCAGGAGGAGGCATCGCCATCATACACAAAAGCACCATAAAGATCACCACCAACACCCTCGACACCCTAGACAATGCAGAACACCTACACTTCCTAATTCACATAAACGCCAACACCACCCTCAGAGGAACCCTCATTTACCGCCCACGAGGCCCCCGGTCCTCTTTCTGTGATGCCATCGCTGATACCATCAGCTCCCACGCCCTCACCTCCACAGACTATATTCTCCTTGGTGACCTCAACTTTCACCTGGAAAACACCCACGACCACAACTCCGCAACCCTGCTAGACAACCTCACGAACCTAGGACTCAAACAACTGGTCACAGCACCCACTCACTCAGCAGAACACATGCTGGATGCAATCTTCACCTCCAGCAACCACATCACATTCACACACACCACCAAACTCCACTGGACCGACCACCACTGCGTTCACTTCTCCTTCATGAAACCCACCACCGACAACACACCACACCCTACCGAATGTGGGACAAGATCCCCATAGAACACCTGAACCCAAAGCTCACACAAACTCCACCCCCCTTCACCAACGACCCCAACATCGCTGCTCACAACCTCATGCACTGGCTAACTACCTGCGCAGACCCCCTCGTCCCACTGAAAAGTAACAACAACACCCGCAACATCAAGACCACCCCTTAGTTCACCACTGAACTCCAAGCCTCCAAGCATTAATGCCGCAAAACTGAGAAAGCATGGCACCAAGAGCCCTCCATGAACAACTTCTCCACCCTCAAAACTACCATACGCAAACACCACCAACTCATCCGGACCACCAAACGGACTTACTACAAAGAACGCATAGATAGTAACTCACATAACAGCAAGGAACTCTTCACCATCATCAAAGAGCTCACCAAACCCAAATCCTGCGCCATCGACCCCCCTCACACACAAAACATCTGCAACTCCCTCTCCAACTACTTCCATCTCAAAATCTGAGACATACACAACAGTTTCACACCACCCGCACCCAACATCACCACCACTGACACCCCCGACATGACCAACAACACATCACCCCCCCCACCCCAACCAACTTCACAACTGGACCCCTACCTACGACGAAGAAACTGAAAAAAACATGAACTCCATCCACTCAGGCTCCCCCACAGACCCCTGCCCCCACCACATCTTCAGCAAGGCCAGCCCAATCATCGCTCCCCAGCTCCGTGCAGTAATCAACAGCTCCTTCGATGCCGCTACCTTCCCAGACACCTGGAAGTCACCGCACTACTAAAAAAAAAACAAAGCAGACCCGGAAGACCTCACCAACTACTGCCCAATCTCTCTTCTCCCCTTCCTGGCCAAGGTCGCTGAGAAAATAGTGAACTCCCAACTGTCTCACTTCCTAGAGGAAAACAATGCACTCAATGCCTCCCAGTATGGATTTCGCAAGAACCACAGCACTGAGACCGCCCTCATCGCCTGCACTGACGACATCAGGATCAGAGTCGACAAGGGCGGGACCGTCGCACTCATCCTCCTGGACCTCTCCGCAGCCTTCAACACTGTTTTCCACCAAACCCTCCGCACACGTCTCTTCGATGCAGGAATCCAGCACAAGGCCCTAGACTGGCTCACCTCCTTCCTCACTGAAAGAACCCAGAAAGTCCGCCTCCCTCCCTTCTAGTCCCCAGCAACCAAGATCATCTGCGGGGTCCCCCAAGGGTCCTTCCTCAGCCCTACCCTGTTCAACATTTACATGGCCCCGCTCACCAACATCCTACGCCCCCACGAAATCATCATCATCTCGTACGCAGACGACACCCAGCTCGTCATCTCTCTCACCAGGAACCCTTCCACAACCAAGACAAACCTCCACGCCGGACTCCTCGACACCGCCAAATGAATGACTGCAAGCCACCTCAAACTCAACTCCAACAAAACAGAAATCATCATCTTCGGCCACAACAAGACAGTACAGGACGACTCCTGGTTGCCCACCGCCCTCGGACCACCCCCAACACCCTCCACCTACACACACAACCTCAGCATCATCTTAGACTCATCTCTCTCCATGGCCCAGCAAATCAACACCATATCACCCTCCTGTTTCAACACCCTTTGCATGCTACGGAAGGCCTCCAAATGGATTCCCACAAAAACCAGAACAACCGTCATCCATGCACTCATCAGCAGCAGATTAGACTACGGAAATGCCCTCTATGCTGGTACCACAGCCAAGCTTCAGCAGAAACTCCAGCGTATCCAAAACGCAGCTGCACGCCTCATCCTCAACCTCCCACGCCACAAACACACCTCCGCTCACCTCCAAACCCTTCACTGGCTGCCCACCAGAAAAAGGATTGTCTTCAAAATCCTCATCCATGCCCACAAATACCTCCACAACACTGGATCAGCCTAGCTCAACGAATGAGTGAACTTCCACGCACCCACTCGACTCCTCAGTTCTGCTCACCCTCGCCACAGTCCACCGCATCCAACGCACCACCTCCGGAGGCAGATCCTTCTCCTACCTCGCCCCCAAGACCTGGAACTCCCTCCCCAACACCCTACGCAAGACCCAGGACCTCCCGACTTTCAGAAAGCACCTAAAGACATGGCTTTTTGAGCAATGAAACAGCATCCCCCCCATTCCCCCCCTGCCTGAGACCCTTCCGAGTGAGTAGCGCACTTAATACATTTTTTGATTGATTGATTGAGTGATAGATATCGAAAAGCAGCCTCGTCAGGGAGCTCAATTTGTCATTGTGGTTGCAGATTCCCAACATGAGCTCCCTCTGCACCTCCTTGATCTCCCGGAGGTCAGTTACAACCTGGCCCATCGTGTCTTGGGACTGTTGTACTGCTCCCAAGACTCAGTTAGTTGTGGTCTAGGTCTGAATGACACCAGTGGCCTCACTTTGCTGCCCCACAGACTCTCCCATGACCCCTACCCCACTACTGTGTGCCCTGGAGGCATATATCCCATCTCACTGTGTCCTGCACAACTGGAGGCGGTGTTGTCTGAACAACTGGGAGGCACAAGATTAGTGTGAAGTTCTTCTGGAGACACACAGGAAGTGAAGGTATCCATAGGCTGAGATGTGGTTTCAGCTGGGGTGGGAGGTGTAAGTGTGGGCCCAATGTGGCTCACTGGAGCTATCTGCCCAGACAGGGCAGATGAACCAGCAGCTCCCGATCCTCCAGACTTGCAGGAGTGGAGTCTTCACTGAACGCTTGATCCTGGTCTGGAGTGGAATTGTCTTGAGCACAGACAGTGATCCACTGCCCCTGGGTGTTGGATCCGAGAAGAATGCAGACAATATTAAATAAAAATATGGTTTGTACCTCAGATTTGTCTTTAGCTACAAATGAGATAACTTAAAAAAGTAAAATCATACTAATAGAATGATTGGGCCTTTGTGTGATTTTCATTGCTTTACACATGCAGGCTGATTTACACAGATGCAAACTCCTGTCATGATGTTGTAGAAATGTCCTAAAATGCAAAATGTTATTTCTGAGGTGTACAATACTTGTACCATACATCCAAGCCAACTCAGTAGTGAGTAGATTAGAGTAATAGACCATTCCAATGTCTATCAGGTTGAAAAACATTAGACAAACTGTAATTCAGCTTGATAGAAAACTGGCATTGGTCATCATATGTACAGTGCAAAGTAAATTGTGTGTGGATACTACTTTTATTCAGTGTGCTACATTACATGGTATCAACTTTTGGATTCAACAGACTATGAATTATGTGAGCAATTACGTCAATTCAATGTAGCTATGAGGTGTCAACATGCTTGATCAACACAACACCAAGACATTTCCCTACATAGCATGTCACTGTCAAATGCACAGATTTTTTAGATGTGTGCACTTATGGAAGTAAAGGAAGGGAGAACAACATTATATTGAACTGTTGTTTTGCAGATACAAAACAGGGCATCATGGTAGTCATCTGTTAACACCATAGACAATAGTTGTTAAAAAGTGAGTTAGACATATCTATTTCAATAAGTATAGTGTAGACAAACACATATTTACAACATGTATTCACATGTGCGTATGATATGAATAGGTAAAAATACCACTTACAAACACTATACCTTCATGTGCAAATGGATAGAGTTTTGGACCCGTTTTTGGAGAGCGGCAGCATACATTGAGAGAGAAGCAAGGGACTAGGCAAATGCAAGGGATGCTGCATGGAGAAACAGAACACACAATCTGACTAAACCATATTGCACATTGATAAAAAGAGGGATACAACCATGATGCTATTAATTGGGACGAAACAAGATATAGTCAAGTTTAGATATGTCTGTCTTGAGAAGGGTGTTGCGACATTCTAAACAGCTAACATAAGAGCAGAACTCCATTTGTGACTGTTGAGAAATTGCTTAGTCTCCACTCCAACAGGGATTCCAGTCAAGCCTTCAGACTGTAGGATCTGCAAGACCTCCTTCTCCCACGGAAAGAGTTGTAATAGGGCACTAGGAGAACCACCACCAGTCCTCCTGGCCTCCATGTGATGCATGGAGGCCAGAGAACGCACTCTCCCCTGCAGGTTGTTCCACCTTTTCCTAGTTTCCTCCTGTGTGGGGAGATTGGTAGCTACAGCATTCACTTTGTCCACTATTCTGGTCCATGTTTGCCTTTTATGAGCTATAGTTGTATTTTGTACTTGTGCTTCAAACAATTGTGGCTCTACTCTAATAATTTCATCCACAATGACAGACAACTCTTCTTCTGTTAAACGCGGATTTCTCTTTCCTACTATAGTGAATAATTGTGAAAAATAACTAGCGCTCAAAAAGATGAAGTATAATCAAAAAAGTAATAGTAACAAAAACACAGAGGGAGAGAAACACAGAAAAAAAAACTTGGCTCCTGTTTTGCAATTACCTCATTGAAATGGTGTTCTGCAGTGTAATAACCAACGATCATGTTCTGAAATGGAGTGTGTTTTATAGTGTGTTTGCAGGTGTTCACAATTGTCCAATATACAACAGATGTGGACTGCTAGTATCCAGCCATTAGCCACACCCATAGTACTATACTGAGCTGGTTCCGCGATGGACTCCCCCCGTCATGGGCCAGCACATCTGTGTTAACTAAATAAGCTTGGCGGTGTCCTGTCGTCAAGACGGCGGTGGATTACTAATCATCAGTATTGGAGTCCGCCGCGTCTGCTGACCCACCACAGATCTAAATAGGACAGGCGGCCTGCCGTCAGCTAGACTGAGTACACGGACTGCAGCCATGGCGGATTGGCGGTAGGACCATCAAGATCTGTATCAGGCCCAATATATTTTACCTATGTGTTATGGAGTGGAGTGAAGTGGATGTATGTGGTGTGGAATTGTATGGTGTGACGTGGATTTGTGGTGTCTGGTTGATTGTGGCATCCGGGTGATTTCAGGGTGTGAGTTGGTATTCATAAAAGGCACGATAGAGAACTCTCGATTGGAGGTTGAAGGCAGTGCAAGTTTCTCAATGTCTGTCAGAGGGTCATAAAGGTGTTCTGACTACATGCACATCCAATTTGCAGACCATGATCCTATATGATAAGTTAAAAGCACTTTTTAAAATTAGTTTTAGCCACACTTCAAAGCATTGGTGCTTCTGTACATCATAGCTATAAAACATTGCCAAAATCAATAACACTAATAGGAGCAATCTATTGGCCTTGCCAATGCTTGTTATAGACAGTGTTTACATGCAATCATGGATTCATCCCAGCTACACCACAACATGCCTGGGCCTTCTTTTTTTAAAAGAGATTAAGCGTTGGCAGTGATTGACTGAAGCGTGGGGTTACATTGCAAGTAAAAGGTGATGGAACAAGGACATCTGCCAGAGGGCTGCATTGTTACAAGGCTGCTGCTAGTACAAAAGGGGCCAGTGGGAACCTCCAGGGTCTGTTGCATGTAAAAAGGGGTATTTTTATGCAAAGATTACACACAATTCACAGCAGATTAATGATACATTTTCTCTACCACGTTTTATTCGTTGAAAGTTTTGCAACTGGCAGGTCAACGCGTTTGCCCATATCATTTGAATTAAAAAATGCATTGTAGCCGAACTGTACTTTGAAAGATATCAAAAGCAAAGTGAATGTCTCTTCTGTGAGTGTAAGCTGTGCAATGAACAGTTTCACAACTATACACTTGGACTGGCATTAGCTGTGGGCAGAAGTCTTGATGGTGCAAATAGGGCCTCTAGCAGAGATGCTAGACCCACATACAAATGGCATTTATTAGTTGTGCTGTAGAGATCAGGGCCCTGGGACAAAGAAAGGGGTGGGTGCTAAAATGATCAGATGCATAGGCTTCCTTTGTGTTTGTTGCATAATAGAAGAAGTTGAAAATACAAACACAAACAGCTCGCTTCAAGCCTGCTGTAACTGGAACAGGACCTCTGTTGGAACACATCCAAGCAAACTGACCTAGGCCAGGGTTCCAGGCTGTGAGAGTAGACAGCCAGCTGATGTGTGCTTCATCTTGCAAGGGGCAGGAATATTCTTTTTTAGGAGGCTACCTCACTTGTGTGAGGTGAGTGGTGGAAATGACTGTTTAATACCAGCAGTGGTAGGGCCCCTCTCTCACTCAGTCCCATGTTTATATTAAACAGGTGGCGTTCATTAAAAGTACTAACCTGCCTCTTGAAAGGCAGTGCATATTTAGATCCCGCACAGCATCACAGCATCACAAAGTACTGCTGCAATATTCTGTAATGAGTATTGTGCCATGCACAGCCTCATTTAACACACCCTGTAATGCTTATAGCTACCTTACCATAAGTTTCGCCACCACCCATTCCAGGCGCTGTGGTGCCAACCACAGGATCCAGGTGGGAATCCTGCAACAAATGTTTTAGGGAAATAAACTCCCTCTTCACATGAAGAGACTGAAGCAACCAAACCCAGAGAAGTTATCTCAGCCCTTCCATTTATTACAGATAGTTTGTATTTTCCCAAATACAAAGTTTTTCACTGTTTTTATTATCGGATTCTGAATATCTGAAGCGGAGAGGGGATGTGGAGTAACATCCTGAGCTGCTGACTTTGAAACTGGGCAACCGGGTTCAAGAATCAGCCTCAGCGCTCCCTGTGCCTAAAAAAAAAAAATTGCAAATACATGCTTGTCGGAAAAAATAAAATAAACAATGGTGAAACCCCCAAAAAATGCTGTTTGGAAACAAAATACGGCACAGAAATTGTTAAAGTTGGATCGGGGGAGGAGCTGTTTAGCGTGGCAAGAAGCGGCAGACGGGAGGTGGTGGTGGGGGATGGCACCGGGAGCTTGAGGAAGATGCAATAAAAGCTGAGCATGCAGGAAGGCAAGAGCAGAAAAAAAACAAGCAACAGAACAAGAGGTACAGGTAAACATAAAACCAGAAGGAATCAAAGAAAAAAGTAGTCCCACAAAACAACAGGTAAACCTTCAAAGTGTAAGAATACAGAACTTGGCCAGTGCTCCATGGGTGGAAACAAAACACAAAAAGGAGGGACAAAGAGGAAGGATTGAACATTAGCAAGCAATGATTCATAAAGAACAGTGACATAGATAAGTAAAAAGCAATGGGCAAACTTGAAGCCCACAAAGTATATACAACAGGCCTCAGAACTTGACCTAAAACAAATGGGATGAGGAAGATGATGAGGAGGTCATTAGGGTATACATTAAAACTGACAGGCCTCTGAAATCACTGTTGTAACAGTGGAATGACAGGAATGTTTCTAAGTCTATCCCTTTTAATGTATTCTTCTCAGTGTGGTGCCATAATCTGATGAACGGAGGGAAAATGATTCCAAATCCACTTTTTTAATTTAGAAGATATTTTCACACGATGTTTGTGAAATGGTTTACATGGCCAATATTTTCAAGGCTCGACTTGTGCCCATGGTTCAGCTCTGGCTTGGATTATTTGTTTGCTTGCCCACTTCTATTCTTATTCCACAGAGCATTCATCAGTGTGCATGCAGCATTACCCTGAAAGTGGACAATGCATGCATTACATCCTCACAAACAGGCACTGAAGAGTTATGGTATGACCTCAGCGCCCAACAACCAGTAGCCACCCCCTTGTCCATGCCACTAATTGGCTACCTGAGGCTTATCAGGAAGCACTTTAACACATTCCCCCAGATGGAATGTGCTTGGTAGATTTTCAAAACATAGAGAGGGCCTGTGGTGATCAGAGGATCTTGAATGCTTCCTCTTGTCCTCTTGTCATGGGGCAGGCAGGCAGTTATAGGAGGCCCCCATCTCTTGCCCCAAGTTTCACAACCAGGAAATAGTTTCTCATGGGAAGTGACATATTTCTGCTCCTTGATTTCAAGAAGGATTTCACACATCAAAGATGTATGGTAATGAATACGTTTACAGTATGAGGTCAGACGGGTGTAATGTTATTTGAGTATTGACCATTGATGTCGTGTCACACCGCTTTGCACCTGGCTTAGCAGCCTATTGTCATTTTAGTGGTCACTGGTTATAGACTCCATTTTGTATTCAGTCTAGACTCCATCTTGTGTTCAGCTTAGCTTTGCCACCATGTTAAAGTATTTTTCCGTGCAAAGATGTTATGCAATGTGTTTTTCTACCTCTACGTGTTTTTCTTCTCACCGAAGAGCTACGGCTGGTACACGACACATAGGAGGTGAGCAGTTAGTACAATAAGGCTGTAACAAGCTAGTGTTTATCACAGGCAAGAGAACAGTTTGACTTTGGGAGGAGTGCCTTGGGACAATGGCCAGCTCCCGACGCATTCCTTTCAAGGTTTACCTAAACTAGCCAGCATTTTTTAATATTTCCATCTGAGAAGGAGGGCTTTCTAGAAGGCTCTCTCGTGGTTGTTTAAGATATAAAAAGATGGCCCTGCTCAGTAGCATTGAATTCCGGGACCTCGGTCAGGATTGGACGTCAAATTCCTGACATTTTTCCCTTGAGGGTAAGGATCTCTTTCTTGCAGTTGAACAGGGGTTGTCTTTTTGCTGGCATGAGAAAGATGAAGCACCTGGCAGGACCCACGGCGATGATTTTTTATTAATTATTTGGTTTGCATTGCATATGAGTATATATCTATATCAATATATTTTATTTGTATCCTTGCATGTATATATTTGCTGTTTATAGATTGAAGGCTTTTTATTCATAGTCTCACATTGTTGCTGCACATTTTGAAGGTACACTTTTTACTATTCAAACCTTCCTTCACGAACCTTGCAAAAAGCTATAATAAATCTCTTCTTCAGATTAAGAAGTGCATTCCAGAGAATCTTTTTGACTCTTTTCAGTGTGTATATCTTGGCTCAGTCGAAAGTAAAGGAAAACAACGGGTTGGGCATTGGTAACACGCACTTTGATTCTTTTATTCAGGTACAGATGACATAAAGCATGCAATGGTGCAAAACATGTAGTAAGTGTTTTTGATTAACTGTCTAGGCAATAGATGACTGAGCAAACAGGGTTCTCTTCAGTGCATATTGCACACAGATTTTCCCAACAGAGCAAAATGAAATTCATGTTGCTTTTTGTTTTCATGTGCTCACATAACATGCAGTGCAGAAATACAAGTTTTCACTTTGTTAATGTGAAAGATGAATGAAGTTTAAGACAAAATTTGTTTTCTTCCATTCGTTTTACAAAAGCTGCATACATTGGGACGATCTGGTAGCTCCTATTTTCATCTCTAACTCGTTTTAGGTAGGAATGAAGTGAAACTTGTATTCCAAATGCAGCACACATAGAAAAAGCAGAAACAAAGTGAAATAGAAGTATTAATCCTCTAACGCCTCAGATTTACGATTTCTTGTAAATCTGTGGCAGTGTCAAACGCAATAGGTGTTGCGTGGAAAGGCCCACAGCAACACCCATTGCATACCATTCTGCTTCAGAAAGCTGTGTCTGGGGCCCCCACATTTACAAGGTTACGTTAAGTCACTCAAAGTGGCTTAGCGCCACCTTGTAAACATGGAAATGGGCACAGCTGTGTTAGGGGCTTCTAAATAAGTTCATAAACATTTATAACTTTGAATAATAACTGCAGGAAGTATTTAGCGAGGAAATTATGTAAATATTGCATACTATTGTAATGAATGCCAAAAGATTTTGGAAGTCCAATTACTTACTATGCGCATGCACTTACAAACACCATGTAATCCACCCCCAGTGTAAAGACAATGACTTAGTGAAGTAGGTGTGCTTTGAGATCCTTACAGAATGTTTTATGGTTAGGTTGCAAAATTCTTGAGCAGGGTGTACCACACTTCTGGATCCTTGACTTGGAGAACATTCTCTTCTAAGAAGACTGTAACTTAATTTTGGCAACATGTATCTTTAAAATGTATCCAAACATCACAAGGTTGTGTTGATGTGTTTCCTCACTGTGTCTCCATCCCATGTTTTATGTAGCATTTTGACTTCAGTGTTCTTATGCATCACTTTCAGGAGAGGGTGTGGTGTTATGGCCAGAGCTGCTGACTTTCGAACTTGGGTACCCAGTTTGAGTCTTGGTGTTGGCTCTATATCTTGTGATTCTGGGCAAATCACTTAGGGCTTGATTTAGAGTTTGGTAGAGGGGTTACTCCATTACAAACGTAAGGTATATCCCATCCACCATATTACAATTTCCTTAGAATATATTAGGATCGTAATACAGTGGAAGGGATATCTGTTACGTTTGTGATGGAGTAACGCCCTCCGTCAAACTCTAAATCAGGCTGTTAGTCTCCCCATGCCAAAAAATGTATTTATAAATGTGACCTTGTTTAATGGAATTGGTGCTCACGTAAAGTGCTCCAGCACCTCTGGGTTGAGTTCGGAGTGTACAAAAGTGCAAAAACAAAATGCTGTAAAATGATTAGACATTGCACATTTGCCAGTGTTAAATGCTGATTACACTGATGAAACAGCAGCACATTTTTTGTCTTTTATCTGGAGTCGATGATATTGTTGAGGTGTTTGAGGCTTTTTGTTCTTTTGATAATGTCTATGCATGGGTGATGTGATAAACCATCTCTTTTCTTTTCCAAGGTTAAAGTTGGATAATTGGCAAAAACCTAATTCAAATAGTCATTAGAGCATGCTAAAAAGATGGCAGCAATTGTACTCGAGAATATAAATATTTAATTGACAGAGCCTGAGGAATTTGGACCACTTGGATGTGAGTCTTCTTCTCAATCTTGTTGGTTCTTCTCTTGTCTATAGAGCTGGGGTGAGGATATTTTTTAGCTGTCGTGGATAGGAGTGAGGCAGACAATCCTGCTCTGAACAACTGGGAGAATCCCCACATGAGTCCTGCAGTCACACCACCCCTGGTTGCAGCTTTTATGTGATATGCTTTCCTTGGGTCTTAATTGAGAAAACAGTGCCCAAATACGGAGAAGATGTTAATTTCTTTATACATCCTCCTTCCATTGAAATAATACCTTTTTTCTTTTATCCCTTCATCTGATGCCTTCAGGCCATCACTTTTGACTTTGCATGGTAGATTAACAATCTTTCAGTTTTCCAAGTTCCTCCTTAACAGTTTTTTAAGAACTTCAGCGTTTTAGTCACTGTTTCAAGTTTCACGTTTATTATTTTGGCTCGATTAATTAAAACTATTGCAACATTATAACAATGTTTTAAACTTGTGTGTCTAAAACCATTTCCACAACACAAAGAATCAAAAATAGGCATTGTAACTGGCGGAGCAAGGAGTGTTCAGCTTTCTTGTATACAAAAAATAAAAACATTCATAAAAATGTTTAAATTCCCAGATACCTGCCCTAAATAATAACGTTTCATCTTCTCTGAATGAAGGAACACCAAGCCACATGAAGATCTTGCTGAGCAGGTGAAACCTGTCTACAGTGCAGGGAGAAACAGATTCAGTAGACTTATTGGCCTTACTATAAATGTTCTGTTGACTGTTGTGCAAAAAGGCAGAATGTTCATACAGTACATCTTTCTTGCAGTGCAGCTGAAACATTCCTTCAGTGCACAAAATCAGGATAGGCAGTGCTGTTGGTATTACAGTGAGGATTAAACTATCTTATGTGCAAAAGCAAAACATTCTTAAAGTGCATGTTTCCTGGCCCAACTACCTGCCATAATTATTAACATTGAAATGTGTGTCCATCTGTTGTGTGTGCAAAAGTTGCCAAACCTTACATAAAGTGCATCCTTTCATTTCAGAAGTTCAGTCTTACCGGGCCTCTTCGAGTTTGCCAACATGGATGGCCACAATTGCTGTTCTTATGTTTTATATTGGAAAAAAGCCACGCATAGCTGCTCACTGCAACTCCCTTTGTGCAAATGTTCAGCAAGTATGTCATTGTTGGGCGCCATCTTGATTGCCACCATGAATGGCCATTGCTGCTATTTTCCTTTCTACCTTGTGTAGGAACCTCACAAAATGTCAGTTTAGTTGTATATCCATTGGGGCAAAGCGGACCAGGACTGTCTGCCTGCATGTTGGCACTCCTCTTTGATTAAAGAGTGGACATATCGTTGTTCTTCGTACTTCCAGTAACTCCTTACAGATATACATATTAGATGCAACAGATCTTCTCTGCCCAACCAGCGCAAACAACATCAAGTCCTGGCTGGGTTATGCTTTCAGGGAGGTTTGTGTAATAATGAAGAAAATGTGCCAAGGTAATACCTCAGGAATTCTCCTGTGGTTGAGTTGGTGAACACCATGTGGAAGTAGGGTTTCGATATTGCTGTGTACAACTATGCATAACAAACCAGCCATTGGTTCTGCCTATCAATGATGCCTTGTCTTCAATTAATGAGGCCAGTTTGATGGATTTATTTAGCAATTTTTTTAAGCTGGCATGAGTTGAGGACATTTCCTTGAGGTCCTGTATCCCTAATTTGGGTATTGACCAAATAAGGTAGACTGTAGTGGGAGAGTTGCCTGGCCGTCAGTTCCATCCAAAGATGAGTTCAATGTGTTCGGCTCTGCTCTCTTGATTTTATGCAAGCAGTCGACATACACTCCCTGTCCGGCCAGAGATTGCTTCTGTAAGCCAAACTCAAGCCTTATCTGTGCTGGAAAGGTATATTTGGGGAGGCTAAAAATAATTCTGGATGCCCCAACCATAATCCCATCCAGAGTGGTTGTATCTCTTCCTCGTAGCGGCTTGCTGCCAAATGTTATCATCGGTAAAAGTTTTGTTTGAGTTACCCGGAGTAGTGGAATGAAAGTAGGACTAGCCACTTTCTTCTTCAGATTTTTTAAACCTAGGGTGAGAGCGTCGCCCTTCCTACTCTGAGCTTCTCTCTGAGGTTTAAAAGATCTGTTTTTATCTATAATGACTCCTAAGTATTTTATTCCGTTACTGATTCCAAGGGTTGGGTGACCAAATGCTAGCTAGGTGCTCTTCTTTTTCCTTTGTTAACTGACATTGTTTTTGTTTTTTCCAGACTAATATTCAGACCATTTTCTGTCACGTAGGCTTGGGTAACATCAAGCAGGTGCTGTATCCTTACCGCGGTACGACCTATTAACACCAAGTCGTCAGCATAGAGGAGACTAGAGAGGACCATGACTCCTAACTTTGGGGAGTGGGAGTTTCAACTATCCAATCTTGAAGTGTGGTCAGCCAAAAAAAGGTTCAACAAGGTAGGGGCAAGGACACGTCCCTGCTTCAGCCCTTTAGTAGTTAGAATACATCTAGAGAGGTGCATCAGTGCCCCCAGCTTGACCTGCACCAATGTGCCTGTATGCAGCAAAATTAGCAGCTTCAGAAGGGCAAATGGAATATTCCAGCTGGCCAGTTTAAACTACAGTTTGTCTTGGTCGATATGGTCCAAAGCGGACCAGTAGTCAATGAAGCAAAGACACAAGGTTAGCCTTGCCCCTTTTGCTGTAACTATCAAGGATAGGACCACAATGTTGGCAAATGTGTCCCCAAGCTCTTTTGTGAAAGCCTCCTATGTGGATAAAGGGTTCTTAGATTTGTCTTGCTGCTGTTGTAGCAGGCCCTTAGCCTATTCTAACAGATTGTCTAAAGAAAAGAGAGAATATTTAATCCTTTTGTTGTTATATTGAACATGGTACTGTGGTCGATTTGAGCACGACTTCCAGTTGGAGATGATTGCTAATGTCTCTCTCTTCCAGATGATATGAGTAGATTTTAGGTGTCAAGCTAGCCGTCTTTGAGTGGAAGTTGGTGGTGTTTTGTTATACAGAAACCAGCCCGAAAGCTGACTAATTCCTTCAAAAGTTGCTTGTTGATTTTATTTTGCTTACCCATTCTATTGTCCCTTTGCTGTGGAATATCTCATTGCGACGATTGGGCAACAATAAGATCTTCATCTGCTAGCTTTCCAAGTAATTGTAATTCAAGTCCCCTGCTACTAAAAAGTTTGAAGTTTGTTCTTCTTCCAGAAGTATTTTAATTTCGCTGCCCAGTAGCTGTGGACCCTTTCCCTTATACTGGGGAGGCAGATACACATTTATTATCACAACCTTCAGCCCTGTTATCTCACTGCTGAGTGTTCCTCTTATTGTATTCATTGCATTTGTTGCAGTAGACCTCACATACAGTTCCTTTACAGTACTGTTGCCTACTATTCATGTATAAGTTGTTAGGCCACCCCTAAGGTGGCTGTATCAAGCTCCTTTGCAAGCCAGAATGTAATGATTTGTGAAGCTGTGCATGTGAAATGGGTGTTCAAGCCATATTTCCTGAAGGAGGATGATATTAAAAGACTGTAAGTAGAGTAGGAGCTGGGTGTCTGATAAGTAGAGTAGGAGCTGGGCATCTGTGGTTTTGTTTGCAAGGCCATTAATGTTCTGTGAACATAGGCAGAGTTGCCTTAGCCTAACTGGTGAGCATCGTTTTCTGCTTTGTGTACTTCGTCAGAGGGTGCTTTTACACTATGTATTGTGCGCGCTGACCAGCTCCAGTGCTACCTCTGTTTGTGCATTTAGTCCCGATTGAGGTTTCACTCTATCTCTTTTTGGAGGATGTACTCTGCACAACTTTGAGCACTGAGTAGGTGGCCTTGGAACTTTGTGGTCCTATCCTAGGCTGATTCAAAGCCGACAAGAGTAAAGGCTATTCCGGCTTGTAGTTAGGTGCCAGTCTTATCAGAGTTTCCTGTCTATTCCAGAAACAAATACTTCTAGATAATTGAGAAGTGATAACTGAATATTCATTTCATTAGACTAATTTTGTAGAGCATTCACTGAGAGCTAGATAGTATTTAAAAGGGTTGACCAGATAAGGTCTGTCTGTTTATCCTTCTCCTGCCTGAGATCGCTTTCGTGGACTGCCCTGCTGCCTTCTACGGATGAGCTCTGTGTGTACAAGGCTACTAACTCCTCCCAATCTTGGGATGCAAGATATGAGATGTTGCAGTTGAAACCCTGATGCTCTTCCTTGAGTTGATAATAACCGATTTTGCAGATAGGGCAAACCTATTTGGGATGGATGTGTTTAATGGCACTTCCCATCAAGGAGAGTGGGTCCTCTCTCATTTTTTTGGTGTCATGCCCGACTGACATTCTCTAAGAATCATTGTTTGACATTCACAGCTCACAAGGTTGTTTGCCAAAGGGGTGTTGTTTTGGGAAGTTGTTACTCCCGCCTTTGCCAGGCCGCTTGGTTTGATAGAGGGACTTCGACTTGGAGGACACTCAGACCCTTATTACTAGTGTGGCGGTCTTACCACCATAGTCCTAGGTAAAGACTGCCTCATTACGAGTTTGGCGCTTTGGCCAAAGCCAAACCACCACAATGGTGCCACTCATGCTGGTGTGGTCGGACCGACGCGGCCGGTGGTGAGCACCTCTAAGCCTACGGCATACCGAAGACCACAGCCGTATTATGAGTCAGCAAACGGCCAGGCTTTTTGCAGCTGTCGCCTGCCACAAAACGCATCCAGCGACAAGAATCCCCATTCTTGTCGCTGGCACACCCCCACTCCACACACTTGCAGACACACAACTCCACTCGCCCACGCACTTCCTGACACACACCCCCCCACCTGACCGCATGTATCCAGACACTCAACCCCATCCGCATTCATACACACACACACACTCCTCCACATACATGCACCCCCCTCCATGCACACATACAGACACACACACGCATGCACACCCATTCCAACACACACACACACACACATCCTCGTACATATACACGCACACACCACACACTTGCACCTACCACACACACCTCTAATGCCGCTCTGCGATGCAATGGCTGCCGTGCCAAATTACTTCTCGTAATATGGCTGGCGGAGTCTTTGCTGCGTGGTGGTGCTGGTGCTGGAACCACCTCTCACCTGCTGTCGGTCAAGCTGAGGGTGTTGGATTTCTACCTGTTTATGGGCGATAATCCATTGGTGAGTCGTAATGGTGCCCGCTTCGACCGCGGTCTTGGCAAAAGACCACCAAAGTCTAAATGAGCACCTCAGTGTCCTGAATGGCAGCTCCCGCTATATCACCTTCCATTGCTCACTTGCTGTAAACTTTGTTGCTCTCCATATTTCCTTCTCCCTCTTCTATGATTTCTGCAGTTTCTGTGGTCTCTATGAGAGCGGAGGCAGCAGTCTGAAGTCCGATGCCCAAACTCCCCTCAATAAGATAATCAATGACTTCAGGTTGTAGTGGTGATGGTAGACCTACAATCCCGCTGTTACTAAAGTAGAGGACTGAGACAGTGTCCTTTCAGTAGGTGTATTTTGAGTAAATGTTTGGCTGGAAATTGTAATGCGCATGTGGCAGGTCGAACAGTATGAAGACCAATAAGGCGTTATTTGTTAGGGGTACGCGGTTTATTTTTTTAGTTATACGGGAAGTAGGGTATGGTACCAAAACTACAATTGCTATTGTCTTTCTCCGTCGTTCGGTTCTTCTTTCGTATCTTTTCCCCGTTCGTGATTTTACGGAACCACCGTAATATCCGAGAATTGGTATCCTTATGGGCAGACAACCACGTGAGGGGAGCATGATCCGTGAAAAGGATAAAGGGGCGGCCTAGAAGGTAATATTGTAATGTATCCACGGCCCATTTTATGGCCAGACATTCTTTTTCAATGGTCTGATAGTGTTGTTCCCGGGGAAACAGTTTCCTACTGACGTATACTACCGGATGATCCCTACCTTCCCCGTCGGGTTGGGCCAAAACTCCCCCTAAACCCACATCTGAGGCATCTGTATAGAGATGAAAGGGTTTCGAAAAATCCGGGCATCAGAGTATTGGGTCTTTGGTCAGGTAGGACTTTAGTTGTTCAAAGCTGCTGTTCTGTTGATCCAAAAAGGGTGCTAGCCTATTAGGATGGGATTTAGCCAGAAGGTCCGTGAGAGGGGCGGCCAGGGTAGAATAATCAGGTATGAATCTTCTATAGTAGCCTACCAACCCTAGGAAGGAGCGTAACTCTTTCTTTGTTGTCGGTTTAGGTGCATTTAGTATGGCCTCTACTTTTTTTGGTTGAGGTTTTAGGCTCCCATGACTAATTTTGTAGCCCAAGTATGATATGTCGGTTGTTCCTATAACGCACTTTTTAGGATTGGCAGTTAACCCAGCGGTGTTAAGGGCGTGAAAAACCTGGTGTAGATGTTCTAGATGATCGTGCCAGGTTTCACTAAAAATCACTACGTCGTCTAGGTAGGCTGCTGCAAAAGACGGAAAGGGGTTTAAGAGTTTATTCATCAACCTTTGGAATGTAGCTGGTGCTCCATGGAGACCAAATGGTAGCACAGTGAACTGATAAAGACCGGACTGGGTGGCGAACGCGGTTTTCTCTTTATCCTCTGGGGCTAGGGGTATCTGCCAATACCCTTTTGTCAAATCTAAGGTAGACATATATTTGGCTTTTCCTAGTTTCTCTAATACGTCATCAACTCTGGGTATAGGATATGTATCAAACATGGAGTTCTCGTTAAGCTTCCTAAAATCAATGCAGAATCTAATAGTACCATCGGGTTTTGGCACCAAAACAACCGGGGAGCACCAGGGACTATGTGATGGTTCAATCACACCTTGTTCTAACATTTTCTGTATTTCAGACTCCATAATCTGTTTCCTCGCTTCAGGAATCCGATACGGTCGTAACCTTACAATTTTCCCTGGTGTAGTTCTTATTTTATGGGTTATCAAGGTGGTTTTACCCGGTATTGCTGAAAAGAAATCCCGGAAGTGTTCTAGTAAGTTGAGTACCTGTTCCTTTTCTGCTTTTGTTAAGGTTTCATTTACTGCGGGTAGACCTTCCCCATTGCTGGGTTCGGTTGGACAGAACTCAATACTTAACTTGATATTCGGACATAGGAATCCTGCCAACACTCTGGCAGCGTTCGAGTTGTCTGGTTCTTCCCATTTTTTAAGGAGATTTATGTGATAAATCTGTGATTTCTGGGGTGTGTTCGATAATTCAACCAGGTAAGTAACCGGAGAAACTGCTCTTATTATCTTATATGGGCCCTGCCATTTGGCGATTAGTTTTTGCTCTGAGGTTGGACGCATGATTAAAACCTGATCTCCTGGCTGTAAAACCCTTAACTCACTCCCTCGGTCATAATACTGTTTTTTAATGTTTTGGGCTTGTTCCATATTCATTTTGACCGTGTCCCATAAACCTTGTAGCTGAGACCTTAGATTGTGGGCATATTCTAGAAGGGACCTTCCCCCTTCTTCTGCCTCTTCCTCCCATGTTTCAATGGCCATGTCAAGAAGAGATCTTGGCTGTCTTCCGAACACCAGCTCAAATGGGCTGTGGCCTGCAGAGGACTGTTCATGTGTTCGAATCGCGTATAATACTAAGGGTAATTTTTGATCCCAGTCTCTCCCTGACTCTTCCATCAATTTTTTTAGTAAGGTTTTTATTATTCGGTTATATCGTTCCACTAGTCCATCTGTTTGTGGATGATATACCGACGTACAGATTTGGGAAATACCTAAGGTCTTACATACTTGCTTCATGAGCGTAGACATAAAAGGAGTCCCTTGGTCAGTGAGTATTTCATGCGGGAACCCAACTCGAGAAAAAATGTTTATCATTGCCTGAGCCACGGTTTTGGTTGTCATACTTTTTAAGGGAACGGCCTCAGGGTAACGCGTGGCATAGTCAACCATGACTAGGATATATGTGTGACCCTTTGTGGATGGTACTACAGGCCCAATCAGGTCCATTCCTATCCTACTGAATGGGATGTCTATTATGGGTAGGGGCATCAGAGGTGCTTTCTTAGGTCTACCGGTTTCAGTGAGTTGGCATCTGGGACATTGGGAACAATATTTACGTATGTGGGCAAACACTCCCGGCCAATAGAATCGTCTAAGGAGGTATTCTTCTGTTTTTTCCCTCCCATAATGACCCCCACCGGGTTGACAATGGGCCATCGTTAGAACCTGATTTCTGTAATGATCGGGTACCACTAACTGTTGTTTACGTTCCCCGGTATCAGTAGTGGTTATCCGGTATAAGAGATTTTTCTTAATGAGGAAGTAGGGACCCACCTCTTCGGTTTCTTCTTCTCTGGCCGACTTCCAGGTGTGGGCGAGAGAATGATCTTCTCTTTGTTGATGGGGAAAACTGACAGGGACTTCATGGGTTTCTGCAATAATGCCTGTGCTCAGTCCTGAGCTCTATTTTCCCAAATAATTCAATTTTTCTACTCGTTTCTCTCTGCGTGATAACTTCCTACGTATTGTGGGACTTTCTATGCTGCTATCCGAAAATGGAGCTTCTCTCCACCAATCCTGTATCAGTTTGGGTTGTCGAACATAATCCAGTATTTCTTGGAAATGTTCATAATCAGTTCCAATGATACACTCCTCAATCAGATTGGCCATTATACCCATTGGTACGACACCCCGGTGTTTTCCCCATTCTACGGTGATGTCACATAAAGGGTATTGATCCTTATCTCTGTGTATGCAACATATATTCACCCATTGCTCGATTCTATTCTCGACTAGGGTTACTAGGTCTTTTCTCACCACCGACTGGCTACACCCTGAATCAATAAGGGCCCATACGGTTTTCCCGTTGACTTTCACAATCTGTTTAAACTTCTGGTTACCTCTTCCGGTACACAGTACCCGTCGCCTAGTAACTCCAATTTCCATTGGCTCACTACTATCCTGTTTTCTGGGACACATTCGGGCAATGTGGCCCCATTCTCCACAGCTGTAACATTGGGGTCCGGCTATCGGTGGAGGGTCAGGTAGTCGGTGCGGAACTGGTTCCTCCGAAAGGTTTTTAGGTGTGATTTTAGGAGTGGAAGGCCCTGGCTTGAGGCTGGGTCGGGTTGATATACTTCTTACATCGGTGGAGCGATGATAAGCACATGCTAAGTCAATTGCCATGTCAGTAGTAACCTTTGGATGTTGACGGATCCAGTGTTTTGTGGTGGAAGGTAGAGACTCTAAATATTGTTCAAGGACAATTGTTTGGATCACCTCCTCCCTACTATTGCCGGAAGAGCCCAACCATTTTAAGGCCAAATCTTTTACCCGATAATAAAAAGTTCTGGGATCTTCATTCGGTCCCCATTTGATTTTTCTAAATTTAACCCTATAGTATTCCGTGTCATGTCCCACACGTTCTAAGATACTAGTCTTTATCTCTTGGTATGGCGTGGTTCCACCCGGGTTGGCTGCTTGATATGCTGCTTGTAATATCCCTGTAAGTAAGGGGGCGATATACTGACCCCATCTATCCTCAGGCCATTGGGCGGATGACGCCACTCTCTCAAAATTAGTGAAAACAGCTTTGGGGTCTTCTCCATCTTGATATTTCTGTAACACAGAACTGGGAACATTGGGATGAACTTTACTACTAGCAATAGTCTCAGTCAATTTTTTCATGGCCGTCTCATGGACCAGCTGATTATTTGCAAGGATGGTCGCCTGACTTTTCAATGCCGACTGTAAGGCTTCCCGGTCCTCTTTAGCTTCTCGCTGGTGTGCCTTCCACACCAGCTGTAGATGACGTTGGCCCTCTGCCAATTGCTTTATCATATCCTCCAACTAAGGTTTGTCACTCATTGTTATACTGTTCGATTACTGCGAGGAGGCCGCACAGGTCAATATCCCACTTCTGACACCACTGTGGCAGGTCGAACAGTATGAAGACCAATAAGGCGTTATTTGTTAGGGGTACGCGGTTTATTTTTTTCGTTATACGGGAAGTAGGGTATGGTACCAAAACTACAATTGCTATTGTCTTTCTCCGTCGTACGGTTCTTCTTTCGTATCTTTTCCCCGTTCGTGATTTTATGTTTGTGCGTCTTGTTTTTCAGGTGCCCCTCCGCCGTGCTCGCTCGTTGAAGACCAGGGTGATGCCGGAAATAGAAGGGAGAACGCTAAGGTAAGTATTGGGTTATAATTGGCGCTTTCCTCCCTCTCTTCTCTCTGGACTGGGAAGCGGTAAACACAAAGGGAGGGGGTGGGTGCCGGTGAGGTGTTTGGTGTGGGGAATAGTGCGCTCACATCTAATCTGAGTGCAGGGATAAGTGACACTGATGTGATAATAATAGTGCCCTTCCTTCCACCTCCCTTTCCAACCCTCCTTTATGACCCCTCCCCAGTCCCCTTTCTCCCAATTTCCCTTCTTTTTGTCCACAAGGACCGTACCTTGTTTAGCCACGACCCTCCAGGGTCGTGGCTGGCTTGGTAGTGTTCCTCCTGCTGGTCCCCTTTCTCCAGGCTCTGGGGCTCTCCTTCTCTCTTTCCCTCCTCCTCCAGCTCCTCGTCTGCTGTACTCCTCCCGTTCCTCTCTTCCTTCTTGTTCTCCTCCGGTTTTTCCGTCTCCGCGTTCCTGTCTCCTCTCTCTCCTCCTAGCGCGTCTCCCTCTTCGTCCTCTTCAGCCCGGGAAACTGACGTTGTTTCCCGGGCAACGCCGTTCCTCCTCCCTCGCTCGCACCGCGTCTCCCTGGCAACGGGAAGACGCGGAAATGACGTATCAGCCTTGTCCGATACGTCATCTGACGTGCTCGTAGCCGGGATCGCCCGGCTACAGCGCAGCTCTTGGAGTGATTCCTTTCAGCAAATAATTGATGCTCCACTCTTTCGTGCCGCTGGCTCCTACATGGCTGTGACCGGTGGTTCTTCATCGCTGTGAGACCTTTTTAGGCAAGCAGCTTTGACATTTTGATGGTTTCATTTCCTTTTGGTTGAAGTTGTAGAGACTGGCCCACTTTATTTGCCTGACCTCATTATAAGCAATTTATGGCTGAATTTGAGACTTTTCCCGTCCCTTGCTTGGCTGATGAGGGTAGGTGACAAATGATTCCATTGGCAGAACTTGAAATTGCATTGACTGCTGCTGATGCTACTACTGCCAGATGCTACCTGTAGGGAGTTGGCTCTTTATGCACTATTTTAAAGTAAGGAATAGTATGCACAGAGTCAAAGGGTTCCCCTTAGAGGTAAGATAGTGGCAAAAAGAGATAATACTAATGTTCTATTTTGTGGTAGTGTGGTCGAGCAGTAGGCTTATCAAAGGAGTAGTGTTAAGCATTTGTTGTACATACACAAGCAATAAATGAGGAACACACACTCAAAGACAATTCCAGGCCAATAGGTTTTTGTATAGAAAAATATATTTTCTTAGTTTATTTTAAGAACCACAGGTTCAAATTGTACATGTAATACTTCAAAGGAAAGGTATTGCAGGTAAGTACTTTAGGAACTTTGAATAATCACAACAGCATATATACTTTTTAAATAAATCACATATAGCTATTTTAAAACTAGACACAGTGCAATTTTCACAGTTCCTGGGGGAGTAAGAGTTTGTTAGTTCTTGCAGGTTAGTAAACCAACTACGAGGTTCAAGTTTGGGTCCAAGGTAGCCCACCGTTGGGGGTTCAGAGCAACCCCAAAGTTACCACACCAGCAGCTCAGGGCCGGTCAGGTGCAGAGTTCAAAGTGGTGCCCAAAACGCATAGGCTTCAATGGAGAAGGGGGTGCCCCGGTTCCAGTCTGCCAGCAGGTAGGTACCTGCGTCTTCGGAGGGCAGACCAGGGGGGTTTTGTAGGGCACCGGGGGGGACACAAGTTAGCACAGAAAGTACACCCTCCGCAGCACGGGGGCGGCCGGGTGCAGTGTGCAAACACACGTCGGGTTTCCAATGTAAATCAATGGGAGACCAAGGGGTCTCTTCAGCGATGCAAGCAGGCAAGGGGGGGCTCCTCGGGGTAGCCACCACCTGGGCAAGGGAGAGGGCCTTCTGGGGGTCACTCCTGCACTGGAGTTCCGATCTTTCAGGTCCTGGGGGCTGCAGGTGCAGAGTCTTTTCCAGGCGTCGGGATCTGGGAGTCAGGCAGTCGCGGTCAGGGGGAGCCTCGGGATTCCCTCTGCAGGCGTTGCTTTGGGGGCTCAGGGGGGGCAACTCTGGCTACTCACGGTCTCGTAGTCACCGGGGAGTCCTCCCTGAAGTGTTTGTTCTCCACAAGTCGGGCCGGGGGCGTTGGGTGCAGAGTAGCAAGTCTCACGCTTCCGGCGGGAAACGCAGTTGTCTTGAAGTTGCTTCTTTGGAAACAAAGTTGCAGTCTTGGGTGAACAGGGCCGCTCTCTTCAGGAGTTTCTTGGTCCTTCTAGTGCAGGGCAGTCCTCTGAGGATTCAGAGGTCGCTGGTCCTGGGGAAAGCATCGCTGGAGCAGTGTTTTTTCGAAGTGGGGAGACAGGCCGGTAGAGCTGGGGCCAAGGCAGTTGGTGTCTCCGTCTTCTCTGGAGGGTTTTTCAGCTTAGCAGTCCTCTTCTTCTTAGGTTGCAGGAATCTGAGTTCCTAGGTTCAGGGGAGCCCCTAAATACAGAATTTAGGGGTGTGTTTAGGTCAGGGAGGGCAGTAGCCAATGGCTACTAGCCCTGAGGGTGGCTACACCCTCTTTGTGCCTCCTCCCAAGGGGGGGATCCTCCATATGCAAGATGGAGGATTCCTAAAAGTCAGAGTCACTTCACCTCAGGTTGCCTTGGGGCTGTCCTGACCGGCCAGTGACTCCTCCTTGTTTTTCTCATTATCTCCTCCGGCCTTGCCGCCAAAAGTGGGGCCGTGGTCGGAGGGGGCGGGCAACTCCACTAGCTGGAATGCCCTGTGGTGCTGTAACAAAGGGGGTGAGCCTTTGAGGCTCACCGCCAGGTGTTACAGCTCCTGCAAGGGGGAGGTGATAAGCATCTCCACCCAGTGCAGGCTTTGTTACTAGCCACAGAGTGACAAAGGCACTCTCCCCATGTGGCCAGCAACATGTCTCTAGTGTGGCAGGCTGCTAAAACCAGTCAGCCTACACAGGTAGTTGGTTAAGGTTTCAGGGGGCACCTCTAAGGTGCCCTCTTTGGTGTATGTTACAATAAAATGTACACTGGCATCAGTGTGCATTTATTGTGCTGAGAAGTTTGATACCAAACTTCCCAGTTTTCAGTGTAGCCATTATGGTGCTGTGGAGTTCATGTTTGACAGACTCCCAGACCATATACTCTTATGGCTACCCTGCACTTACAATGTCTAAGGTTTGGCTTAGACACTGTAGGGGCACAGTGCTCTTGCACTGGTGCCCTCACCTATGGTATAGTGCACCCTGCCTTAGGGCTGTAGGGCCTGCTAGAGGGGTGACATATCTATACTGCATAGGCAGTGTGAGGTTGGCATGGCACCCTGAGGGGAGTGCCATGTCGACTTACTCGTTTTGTCCTCACCAGCACACACAAGCTGGCAAGCAGTGTGTCTGTGCTGAGTGAGGGGTCCCCAGGGTGGCATAAGATATGCTGCTTCCCTTAGAGACCTTCCCTGGCATCAGGGCCCTTGGTACCAGGGGTACCAGTTACAAGGGACTTACCTGGATGCCAATTGTGTAAACAAAAGTACAGGTTAGGGAAAGAACACTGGTGCTGGGGCCTGGTTAGCAGGCCTCAGCACACTTTCAAATCAAAACATAGCATCAGCAAAGGCAAAAAGTCAGGGGGTAACCATGCCAAGGAGGCATTTCCTTACACTACCGGATGCTGCCATATGCTGAAGTTGAACTGTGGTTGGCTTACAATTATAGTTACTGCAGGTACGCAGTACAGTGACTTTTAGTTAAGATCCGGCTGATGATAGCTGCCATTGTACACAGAAGCCCTACTTTTGCCAGTGCGAGGTCCGCTCTAATTCTGGATCAGCCTCTTGTTCGTAAATTGTATTTTGACTAGTTCAATCAGCCAGAGAGGTGCAAGAGCTGCAAGCAGCACCGGGACCTACTGGGCTGCTTAAGCTACTGCCGCTGTCTCCCCTGACGTCAGGGGCTCTAATGGCCTCTGTGCAGTGCTGGAGTTGATAATCTGTATACCCTGCCACCTAGTAGCTTGTGCTTTTAAGTTGGCTGAATACCGCTGTAAATAATGAGGTGGGGAATTGTTAGCCGAAGTGGGAACCATAGACCGGAAGGACTGAAGTATCAGCTATCAGGAAGCACTCAAGGCACTGGCAATAGGCAAAGCTGCACCTCCCAATTGCCGTCAATTTACCTCCGCTGGCCTGAACTGTTCATTATTGGTTTTCTATGTCTTTTCTGCTGTGTCTTGTCACCGTGGGGTCTCTGCCCGCCGGGAGTGCCGTCCCACAATCCCACCAGTACTGAACACCACTGTCTGGCCCCTCCAACGGTGCTCCTTCACCTTCATGGCCTAGGGAGAGAGGCTCTATCGAGGAGCCAGAGCCACAATTAAAGTTTTAGGTCTCTTGGGAATCAGTGTTTTACTCACTGTTACTGAATTGTTTGTGTAGAGTGAAATTAGAAATTCTAGCTAACGATATGGAAAGTTTCAATTCTATTGAAGAAGGCAAATATTATGCTCTCTCTTTTAACTTCATTCTTCCACAGCAGTCTATATGAACATCACATAATAACACTTTTCCCATGAGAACTCAGGATATGTTGTGCTTAAATGCAACAACCAGTCAAGAGTCCATGTGCGCCTGATGTAACTTTCTTCTCTCTTTCTTCCTGAAAGTTGAGACCAACCACTTCACTCTAGTCCTGTTTTTGATCAGCACCTACAACACAAAGAACCTGTTAGACCTGACAGCCTTAGGGTGGTCACCCCTAACTTTTTGCCTGCCTCCCTCCACTTTTTGGACTCTGTTTTTGATGGCTTTTAGACTCTGCACACTTTACCACTGCTAACCAGTGCTAAAGTGCATATGCTCTCTTCCTTTAAACATGGTAACCTTGGATCATACCCAATTGGACTATTTAATTTACTCATAAGTCCCTAGTAATGTGCACTATATGTGCCTAGGGCCTGTAGATTAAATGCTACTAGTGGGCCTGCAGCACTGGTTGTGCCACCCACTCAAGTAGCCACTTTTACCTTGTCTCAGGCCTGCCATTGCAAGACCTGTGTGTGCAGTTTCACTGTCACTTCGACTTGGCATTTAAAAGTACTTGCCAAGCCTAAACCTCCCCTTTCTCTACATATAAGCCACCCCTAATGTGTGCCCTAGGTAACCCCTAGGGCAGGGTGCTGTGTGGGTAAAAGGCAGGATATGTACCTGTGTAGTTTACATGTCCTGGTAGTGTAAAACTCCTAAATTCGTTTTTACACTACTGTGAGGCCTGCTCCCTTCATAGGCTAACATTGGGGCTGCCCTCATACATTGTTGAAGTGGTAGAATGGTAATACAAAATCCTGCTGACTGAAGAAGTTGGATTTAATATTACTATTTTAGAAATGGCACTTTTAGAAAGTGAGCATTTCTCTGCACTTAAATCTTTCTGTGCCTTACAATCCATGTCCGGCTAGGTTTAGTTGACAGTTCCTTGTGCATTCACTCAGACACACCCCAAACACAGGGTACTCAGCCTCACTTGCATACATCTGCATTTTGAATGGGTCTTCCTGGGCTGGGAGGGTGGAGGGCCTGCTCTGACACAAAGGACTGCCACCCCCCCTACTGGGACCCTGGCAGACAGGATTGAACTGAAAGGGGACCTGGTGCACTTCTAAGCCACTCTTTGAAGTCTCCCCCACTTCAAAGGCACATTTGGGTATAAAACAGGGCCTCTGCCCTACCACCTCAGACACTTGATGGAGAAGAAACCTGAACCAGAACCTGCATCCTGCCAAGAGGAACTGTCTGGCTGCTCAAAGGACTCACCTGACTGCTTTCTACAGAGGACTGCTGTCTTGCTGTTGCCCTGCTGCCTTGCTGAACTCTTGCCTTGCTGCAGAAGTGCTCTCCAAGGGCTTGGATAGAGCTTGCCTCCTGTTCCCTGAAGTCTCAGGACCAAAAAGAGTTCTATCTTTCAACTGGACTCCTTGTGCCCCGAAAAGTCGACGCACAGCTTGCTCCGCGGCTAAAAATTCACCACACGCCGATCCGGAAAGACGGCATACGGCCCACAAGGAAAAGATCGATGCGACGCCTGCGGTGCGACCGGAACTTTGACGCACGGCCCGCCTGAACAACGCCACCCGACTTCCAGAGAGGAAATCGATGCAGCGCCTTCTGTGAGGAAGAAAATTCCACGCACAGCCTACCGGAACGACGCGCAGCCAGACAACAAGCCCAGGATTCCACGCACAGACCCCGGGCTTCTGAAAACCCTGCGACCCATAGAGGAGACCTGTCCGCGCGCCGTAAATCGACGCACGTCTTCCCCGCGTGAAAAATAATGACGCAAGTCTGTGTGTGAAGGAGCGAAACCAACGCACACACCATTTTTCCACGCATCTCTTCCTCTGCGGCCCTTTGCGGAGATTTTTCACTCCAAACCAGGTACTTTGTGCTTGAAAGAGACTTTGTTTGCTTTTTAAAGACTTAAGACACTTCATATCACTTTTCAGTGATATCTCTACAATTTCTTATTGCATCTTTTATTGTTTTGACCTGCAAATATCCAGATAAATACTATATGTTTTTCTAAATACTGTGTGGTGTATTTTTGTGGTGCTATATTGTGTTATTGTATGATTTATTGCACAAATACTTTACATATTGCCTTCTAAGTTAAGCCTGACTGCTCAGTGCCAAGCTACCAGAGGGTGGGCACAGGATAATTTGGATTGTGTGTGACTTACCCTGACTAGAGTGAGGGTTCTTGCTTGGACAGGGGGTAACCTGACTGCCAACCAAAGGCCCCATTTCTAACAGAACCCATTTTAGGATAGTTCACTATGTTATCTTAACATCCATGTATAACATTTTCAAATAATAGTTAAGCACACATAGACAATCAAACAACCATTTTACGGTTGCAAATAACGTTCAAGGTAATCTGACTTACTCTGTAATCAGTTGGTATGCTTCTTGTCTAAACATATATAAAATGTATTTCTGCCGGGTTAGATAATCTTTGCGTCAGTTTTCTTAATAGGATTCAACATTTTCCTCACATCAGTTAGAACATTTCCAATTCAATGTCAGGACGGGAGATGAGGATTATGCTACTTTAATGCTTGCTCTCTTCTAGCAAAGCCACATCCTCAACTGGCTTGAAACTAAAATGCTTGAAAGTAGGGTCAGATGACTAGTCTGCCACCCTCAGGCAGCTTCCTCTAACTGGGTGCTCAGAGTATAAGCTTTTAAAGCAATAATGTATTGTATTCTAAACCTGGACACATTAATGATAGCTTTGAATCACCCATCTTGCTCACCTAGCAGTAATTAGTGAGGATACTGCTGTAAAAGATCTTTGATGCAATAAGCAATTGCTGGACTCCCAGAGCTTGTAATATCCTCTGACATCATTTGGAATCCTTAATGCATCATACTATACACATGTTTGGACAGTCTTTACATTCCGGGTGGCATATTATCCTGGTATTGACATTGGTAAACCTGGGCGTAGTGAAAGTAACTTTATGTGAGGTAAACATTTTACTTGAAATATCTATAGACATAACATTGTATATTGTCCGACAGGACACTATAAAAAGGAGCATTGCTAGTTTGCCAAATATTTCCCTCCTATACAAAAGGAAATAAGCACATTCAACATCTTGATCACATTCCACAATGATTAATGTTTTGGTTTCAGGGGAACCAAAAGACTGACTTCTCTTAGCAGCCTATAGACAAAAGGAGACTGTCCTCCGGGCACATCATCCACTGATTCGTACCCTGCTGAAATTGCTGATTTGAGTGTGTTAAATGACCTGTAAAATCTCCCTTCTACAGCTATTTGTGATAGCCAGTTCAGGATATGGAGAGAATTTGACCCCAAGGAATCCAGGCCCCATTCCAAACACCAACCAGTCTGTTGGCAACAAGCTGATTTGTATCTCCTAATGTCACTGCCAGCCCAGGGAACCCTATTGAATTCTTCAGCTTGTCCTGACAGGCCTGGCACAATCCGACATTCCCATAATTCTCCATGCAAAGAGGTAGAGAGTTTCTTCCTGCAACAAATGGGTGAGTTCCTTTTTGGACCTGTCAGAATATTCTGATACTGGAGGAGAAGAATCCCATAAAAGTTCCACCGGAAGTAGAAAACATACTTTTGACCACCAGTTTGTGTGATATGCGTCAGAGATGTGATCTGTCTCAGAACATGGGCAGCCACCTTCACTATCATCACAAATGGCGGAAAGATTTTTCTTGGAGCTTCAGTTCGAACTAGAATAGTCAGTCTCCATTGTCTCTTGGTTTGGGCTACAACTGAAGTATTTTGGAAGTTAGCATTCTGGACGTGCAGTGTACAGACTGACATGAAATGGGACCCATCTCTTCATCACAGGTTGAAAGATCTCCAAGTGAATTTTTCAGGCTCTGGCTTCTTGGAAATGTCAGGAATGCTGCTATGTTCTGTAGACTTGGCAGGTATACTTCTGTCACTGTCGCCTGGTTTGCCTTACAGAGGAGCCACAAATTATTTGCAGGTTCCATGAGAGCCTTTAATGTCATTCCCCCTAGGTGGCTTATGCAACATACTCCTGAGATGTTGTCCATTTTCAGCTTCATGCCTTGTCTTTCATCTAACATTTGCTGGCAAATGTTCTGGCTAGCACTTCTAAGAACCTATTATGCGAAGCCAGTCCTCTTTTGATCACATTCCACTGATGGACAATTCTCCAAACCTGAAATCCCATCAAAAACTGCTGGAATTAAACTCTACCACTAGATCCAGGGTTGATTCTAGCATTGCTCTCACATTCCTTGCTTGCATGTGTTTCAGCCACCAGTGTATCTCCTTCCTGGCCTCCAAACAGTTTCACCTTTTCTGAATACATCAGACCTCTTATCACATAGAATTCATTCAACATCTAAAGAGCTGGATAATGTACAGGTCCCGGAAAGATGGCCTGGGTAGAAGATGCAAAAAGCTCCATTGTCTATGATTCTTGTTGAAGTGATACAGCGATTCTCAATAGCACTTTACTCAGTTCCTTCCAGATGTTATACTCTTTCTTCTTTGGTAGCTCCAAGTCACATGATCTGAGTCTGTGATGAACCCCAGGAATTTAAGCTCATTGCCAGTTGTTCTTTCTGACTTCTGGTCCTTTATTATAAAGCCTACGTTCTGTTGAAGTGAGATTGCCATGTTCAGTTGTAGACCAAAATTTTGAGGTCTCTGATCCATGATCAATGTCTCATCCAGCTAGGTACTCAATCCAGATAGACAATCAAATCTGAGTCCCCTTGCTCTGAGGAATTCTGTGACCAGTTGTAAGACCTTTGTGAAACACCAGCGTGCTCAGGGTAGGTCGAAAGCTAGGGCTCTGAATTTATATGAATCTGTCATTTCCAGTAAAACTGTTGCAACATGCAATGTGAAGAATAAATGGGAAAGATGTATCCTTCAGGTTTATATGAACCATCCAGTGTGAAATGTTGGAATACCGACCCCTCTTTGAATTTCCTCAGATTTATATCCGGGCAATACCGTTTGTCTTTTTTCTCCACTAAGAAGATGTTGATTTTGACACCCTTAGCCTGTTTTGCTCAGCAGATTATCATTCCATTCTCTCTAGATTCTTTTTGAGTTGATGAAAGAAGGTTTTTTTTAGAGATGTTATTTCAAGGTAAATAGAATGCAGTAACACACGCTAGAATATTATCAGTTCCTAAGTAGATCAATCGAACATTTCTGTTTCTGAAAAAACAAGAAGAGTAAAAGAAAATCTGAATACATTTACAATAAAAGAGCATGAAGACTTCAAAGATACAACACAACGATTTAAAATTCAATTTGTTTCCTAAAGCGCATCAAAAGTGAAGCGATTAAAATAATATCAAGATGAGCTACGGCAATGCAAGAGAACTAAACCTCTTTGCAATTATTCACACATATAATCATCATATTTTCGTGTTGCTCTTTTTGCACGAAAACTGAGTTTTGGATTACCCTCATATTTTTCCTCAATGTTTGTTTTTCCATTGCCTGACATTTCTTTTCCCCTGTACCACATTTCAGTTTCAACTTCAGAACACTTTGGCCCTCATTACAACCCTGGCGGTAAATCCCACTTACCGCCGTGCTGAAGGCTGCCAACATACAGTGGCCCCGGCGGAAATCCGCTACGGGTATTAAGACCCACATCTCGTAATCCGCCACAATACAGACACCCACACAAGCCTGCCATACCAAAGATCAGTGATAAACTGGCGATACCAAAATCCACACCGTCAAATACGCCCACACTATCACGTCCATGAATCAAAACGGCGGTCTTTCAACCGCGGTAATCCATTGGCGGCACACACTGCTGCGCTCAAAATACACACACACTTACAAAACACAACCACATTGGACAATTTGAAATACACACAGCTGATACATATACACACACCACACCCACACACTCACCCCACTATAAAACACACACCCACATTACTCACAACCCCTTACAACGAAATTTTTGTGAAGAAGAAGAGAGAGAGGATAGCAAACACAACACCAGCATCCACAAGCACACAACACCATCACTCATACAACATCCACGCACCTCAAACAACACACCCCAACACAACATATCACACAGCACAACAAACATCACCTCACACATTGCCCACACAACATCATGGCACCTCAAAGACACCCCAGGTTTTCTGAGGAGGAGCTCAGGGTCATGGCGGAGGAAATCATCTGGGTAGGATCACAGTGACGACAGCAGCTCTGCACGCCTGGATCAAGATGACCACCCCGGCCCATCAGGGACCTCTGGACAGTCGGTTCCCCTACCACTGTCACAAACCACCACAGACCCTCCCCCCTAAGGAAACACCAGCACAGCACCCACCCAGCGGGCCCATCCCTCTGTCCCCAGGACACGTCAATCAGCAGTGTGTCCACCACTACAAGGACCCCAGCCAAACCCACCAACCCAAGACAATCAGGGACCTGGGGTCAGTGGCAGTGGGCACACGGTTCAGGAGACAGAGGCATAGGATAACAGGGAAACTGGGAGGACTGCTGTGCGACAGGGGGAGGACAGGCCCAGGGAACCCACTCTCCACAAGGCACTCTCCAACATCATGGGAGCATACCATCATTCCCAGGAGACCATGGGCACGGTACTGGCCAAGTTTCAGGAGACCCAGCGGCTGCAGGAGGAACACTACCTGGGGATCAGGGAGGATTTGAAGTCCATCAACACCACCCTGGTCACCATTGCAGGGGTGCTGGCAGACATGGCCAACACCTTGAGGGACACAGTGGCACACAAACGGGCCCCTGACACTAGCCTGAACGATGAACAGCCCTCCACTTCCGCTGGCGCTAGTGGACAGGAGGTCCCGTCACAGGACCAACAGGACACTATCACCCCACCCCCTGCAGAAGGAGAACCACCCCGCAAACGGTCCCTGAGATCCAGGAACAAGACAGAGAATATTGGCAAGACCCCGCCAGGAAATAACACTCTCCTGATTGTCACCCTTTTCTCCCACTTTGTTACCCTGCCATCTTTGAACTGCCATTAGTCTACTTCCTATGCCCCCTTGGACAATGCACCTGTGAGACCAACAGACTGGACTCTACCATGGACATTCCTCCACCATCACCCCATCCCATTGCACACCCCCCTCCACTTATTTGCACAGAAATAAACACCCCTGATTCACAAATCAATCTGGAGTCAGTCTGTACTTTCACAAATGTGTAATTGCAACGTCTCAGAAATATAAGCAATGTCAATATTCATGTTCACATACCAATGTTACACAGTTGTTGGGCAGCATTAAACATAGCAGAAGGCACAAAGTGGGACCCAGATCTGTGAAATGGAAAGGCAAAGTGACATGTCAGGGTCCATACACAGAGGTAAAAAGGCAGATTTATGCAATGTCCTACAGTAGTATGATATGGGAGAAGCAGTGCCATCCTCTTACCTGTGTCTCACTGGAAGTATAGCATGATGATGTTGTTTAGGTTTTCTACATCTTTTTCTTCTGCCTCCTCTTCATCACTGTTCACATGCTCCACAGCTGCCAAAAAACCAACAACAGGCCCATCCTCCTGCAGAAAAGGCACCTGGCATCGGCAAGCCAGGTTGTGCAACATACAGCGTGCCACGATTATCTGGCACACCTTCTTCGGTGAGTAGTATAGGGAGCCACCTGTGAGACGGAGGCACCGGAATCTGGCCTTCAGGAGGCTGAAGGTGCGCTCTATTATCCTCCTAGTTCGCCCATGTGCCTCATTGTAGTGTTCCTCTGCCCTTGTCCTGGGATTCCGCACTGGGGTCAGTAGCCATGACAGGTTGGGGTAACCAGTCACCTGCAAATATTGAGGGACAACTGTTAGACATCCTCCAACCCTTAGGGACTCTCCCATACCCTGAAACCTATGCCAACTGTGTTGGGACCTTGGGCTCACCTATTAGCCACACACGGTGCCTCTGGAGTTGCCCCATCACATAAGGGATGCTGCTATTCCTCAAAATGTAAGCATCATGCACTGAGCCAGGATACTTGGCATTCACATGGGAGATGTACTGGTCTGCCAAACACACCATCTGCACATTCATAGAGTGGTAGCTTTTGCGGTTTCTGCACACCTGTTCATTCCTGCGGGGGGACAAATGCCACATGTGTCCCATCAATGGCACTAATGATGTTGGGGATATGTCCCAGGGCATAGAAGTCACCTTTCACTGTGGGCAAATCCTCCACCTGAGGGAAAACGATGTAGCTGCGCATGTGTTTCAGCAGGGCAGACAACACTCTGGACAACACGTTAGAGAACATTGGCTGTGACATCTCTGATGCCATGGCCACTGTTGTTTGAAAGGACCCACTGGCCAGGAAAAGGAGTACTGACAGGACCTGCACTAGAGGGGGGATTCCTGTGGGATGGTGGATAGCTGACATGAGGTCTGGCTACAACTGGGCACACAGTTCCTGGATTGTGGCACGATCAAGTCTGTAGGTGATAATGATGTGTCTGTCTTCGGTTGTCGACAGGTCCATCAGGGGTCTGTATACCAGAGGATGACGTCATCTCATCACCTGCCCCAGTGGACGTGCCCTATGGAGGAGAAAGGTGAGCAGAGGGTCATACACCACATAGGTTTCACAAGGCTGTTTAGCACAATCGTGATGTAATTGGTGTGTGGCGATGTCTGTCCGTATTCCTGGCCAAAAGTGCTGTGACGCAGTTAGTTGCCCTGCCATGTGCACCCCTGAAACGGCGGCTGCCTGACCTGTAAGGAGGGACAAGGGGAAATGAGGTAACTGTGTTGGCGTTGTGCAGCGTCGTGGTAGGCGGTCAAAGACCGTGGCACAATTCAGCATTGGTTATCATTGGGCCCTATGGATTCCAGGAGCCAATGACGATGTACGCCGGCGGTGATGGTATGCACCGCCGCGGACGTGACCGCCGTTTTCTATCTGTTCACTCACTTGATACCTGACCTTCAACAGGAGAGGACATACACTGCAAGTGCTGCTGTGACCTGAGTCTGAAAGCGACAATGGCTACAGTGTCTGGGGAAAGGGCCCCTGCCATCACTGCGGAGGAGTTGGAGAAACTGGTGGATGGGGTCCTCCCCCAGTACACGCTACTCTACGGTCCTCCAAACAAACAGGTGAGTAAACTGTGTACATGGTGGATGGCACATGAATGTATCAAGTGTCATGGATGGAAGAGACAGGGGAGGGGCAGAGGCCGGCATGTGAGGATGGTGAGTGTATGTTTTTCTGGGCCAGGGTGGGAGGTTTGTGGCCAATGAGTAAGAAGAACAGGACGGGGGAGTAACATTCATTCTTACTTCACTATTCCTTTAGGTCAGCGCCCACCAGAAGAAGGGGATTTGGCGTGCCATCGCCAAGGAAGTGCAGACCCTGGGGGTCTACCATAGACTGCCGCAAAAGATGGGAATACCTGCGGGGCTTGCCAAAGAAGACGGCGGAAGCCCAGCTGGGGATGGCCTCCCAACATGGAAGGGGGTGCCCGTCGTACCGTGACCCCCCTGATGTACCAGATCCTGGTGGTGGCATATCCAGAGTTGGATGGGCGCTTGAGGGCATCACAGCAGCCACAAGGGGGTGAGTACAGTCTCATTCAGCTGACTCTGCGCGCTTCATGAGGTTTCTGGGTGGGGGAAGTGGGCTGTGGGTTCCCCTAGGCCAGGGCAGACGTGCCAAGGTAGATCCACTGTTTTGCGGGCTCAGTGCCACTCCAAACCCAAAAGTGGTAGTGGCCCTCTACACCAAGTCAGGCTCCTGTGGGTTCCAGCTGTGCATCAAATGGGTCTAGGCAGAGTCCCCCATGGGCATATGATTTTCCCCTGAACTGATAGTGCCTGGGCTAGTGCTTAGGGCTGCTCCCTGTGTGTTGTGTCCGCCAACGGTAGTGGTGTTGCAGGCATTGACCAAGTGTCTCTTCTGTCTTTCCCCCCTTTTTTGTTTTGTCACCCTGTCCTTGTGTGCATTAGCATCATCTGGTGGAGGAGCATTGGCACCGGAGGAGGACGGAGCTGCAACCCACATGGCCCTGGAGGGTGAATTTACAGAGTCTGAAGGCACCAGTGGGACGGAGGGTGAGGGGAGCTCCACAAGGGGGACAGGAGGAGACACCACCGACTCCTCCTCTGATGGGAGTTCCTTTGCGGTGGCGGTCACCTCTGTGCCCATCACATCAACAGGTACAGCTGCCACCCCCCCCTACCAGCACCACCCTCCCAGCAGCCCCTCAGTGTGTTTCCCGTGCCCGCTCACGCAGGAGGGTGGGCATCTCCTTCGCCCCAGGCACCTCAGGCCCTGCCCCAGTCAGTCCTGCTGCCGTCAGTGAGGAGGCTATTGACCTCCCGAGATCCCTCACTGTTGGGTAATCAACCATTTTGAATGCCATCCAGGGTGTCAAGAGGCATTTGCAGCAAACAAATGCATACCTGGGGGGCATTCATTCTGGCGTGGCAGCCCAACAGAGAGCATTTGAGGCTCTGGCCTCAGCACTGATGGCAGCCATTGTCCCTGTGTCCAGCCTCCCCCTCCAACTTCCACTACCCAGATCCAATCCCCTGTACCTCAGCCTATCCCAAGCACACCATCAGACCAGCATGCACGCTCATCAACACACAAGAGTGGACATGGCAAACATAAGCACCACACATCCCACAGGTACTCACACAATCACCATTCCCATGCAGACACACAAACATCCACTGCTTCCACTGTGTCCCCCTCCTCCAGGTCCTCCTACTCCCTCCCAGTCTCGTCTCCACTCACACCTGCATGCACTACATCATCAGCCACTACCTCCACCACCAGCACGCCCATCACCACACACCGCTCACGTGCAATCACCACCCCCACTACAATGCACACATCCCCTGTGTCCTCTCCCAGTGTGTCTTTGAGCCCTCCTCCCAAATTACACAAATGCAGGCACACACCCACTCGACAGCCATCCACATCACAACAGCCTCCAGCCCATGCACCTTCACCCAAGTTCAGCAGACGTACACCTCCTACAACCACTACCTCTCCCTCCACTCCAAAACCCCCTCCATCTTCCCATCCCAGTGTGTCTAAAAAACTTTTCCTGGCTAACATTGACCTATTCCCTACACCTCCTCCCGTCCTTCCCCTAGGGCCAGGATGTCCAGATCCTAGCCCAGCACCTCAGCCACCAAATCCTCCAGCACTGTGGTCCCTGCAAGTCCTGTAACATCACAGGCGGCACCCATCAGGGCTGCCAGTGTGCCACATAGCGAGGCCAAGGATCTGCCCACTCCGCCACCTGCCAAGGGGAAAAGCCGCACCAACCACGTAGCACTGCAGGGGCCCCCTAACAGGGCCCCACTAAGATTTTCAGTGTCTGCATAGCAGACACTGAAAATCGTGACGGTGCCACTGCACCCGTCGCACGCCTTCAACTCCGCCGGCTCCATTCGGAGCCAGCTTCCTCGTTGAAGGCGCTTTCCCGCTGGGCTGGCGGGCGGCCTTCTGGCGGTCGCCCGCCAGCCCAGCGGGAAAGCCAGAATGGCCGCCGCGGTCATTTGACCGCGGTGCGGTCATTCGCGGCTCCCGCCGGCCCTGCGGTTACCGCGGCCGGCGGGAGTCAGAATGACCCCCTTTGTGTTTGCTTGCAATACTTCCAGCTGCGACGGCGGCCAAAACAGTGCCGCTAGTGAGTGATCATAAACGCACCTGGTATATGTTCTTTACGTGAGATGCATCTAAATATAGTAAAAAGAGATTTTTGAAGGGATTCTCTTCACCAATGGACACTTCAGGTTTTTTGGTGTGAAAAGCCTTTTTTTCAAACAGGAAGTAAGTGCCCCAGAGACTCCAACTTCCTGTTCCTATCCAGCAGGATTCCCCCAGTGCTTTTACAATTTCTAAGTCACTTTACATATGGTTTTTGAGGTGGCAGGATCACTCTCTTAGTCTCCTGGGTATTCCTTTGGTGTTAGGTACTTTGTTTTTGTGAAGTCACACAGATAAGTTTGAATACTATTGTAAAAGGTGTTGTTTGTTAGTTTGGGTATGCACCAGTATTTTTCTGTACTTTAATTTGATTTATAATGGCATAGTGGTGGGTGGTCTGGAGTTTAAGTATGGACCTAGTTTTTATTTATTTTGCATTTCATTGATTTTTCATCTTTTGTAAAGGAAAATTGTCACACAATGCAGTACATTTACTACATGTTTGTAACATTTGCAACATTATTTTACATGTGGCCTAGATTTCCAAAGGGCCACCTAGCCAGTAGGCCTAGTACTTGTAGTCATCAGTGCATGAAATAAATGTTTAAATGGTATATGTTTTTAAAACTTATAATTATAGGTATGTCATGGTGTGTGTGTTTGTCATTGTCCACCATTTGTCTTTTTTCTCCATGATGTGTGGCCAAGGCCATTTTGTGTAATCTATGTCCAAAGACTTCCATGCGTTCTTTGTTCTCCATGCCTCCTTGTTTGCAGTTATTCTTTAACCATGAGGCTGGTGGCCATTTTGTGCATTAAGCCAGTGTATCTTTGCTATAGGCTTGCATGTGTTGTTTGTTCTCCTTGCTCCTTGTTATTGTTTGACCATGTTGCTGGCAGCCATTCCGTGCATGCATCCAGTGTGCCTTTGCTACAGCCTTGCATGTGTTATTTCTTCCCCATGCCTCCTTGCTCCTTGTTGGTGTTGTTTGATCATGTGGCTGGCAGCCATTTTGTGCATACAATCAGTGTGCCTTTCCCATAGGCTTGAATGTGTTCTTTTTTCCCATGACTCCTTACTCCTTTGTGTTGTCATTTGACCATGTGGCTGGCAGCCATTTTGTGCATCCAGCCATTGTGCCTTTGACATTGGCTAGCATTGGTTGATGTGATACCAGTTTAATATTAATATGCTTGGGGATCATTGTAGTATACTATACTAAAATAATATGATGCTGATGAAAATTGCTTATGTTATTTCCTTCCTTTTTTTAATTTTTTTATTTTGTGCCTCCTTTGTGCTTTCCTCTAATAGGTTTTTTCTTCTTGTCCTCCCATACAAAGATTGACAATGATTGATCATTTGTTTAGTTTAAGTTTATATTTTAAGTTTATCCACATCCAGGAATAGTAGATCTTCCCAAAGTTGAAGCAGAACAGAAGGCCGAGCTTCCTGTCGAGCAAGAACCTCCTTTTTTAGAATCAATAGCTCCCAAGTCTCCAGCAAGAAAAAAAAGGGTCCTACTCCACCAGCTTCTCCGAGTACCACTTCTGATGACTATTATAGGGACATGGAGTGGACCCCTGCAGATTCAAGGAGACGCCAGGAGAGGCAAGGGAAAGGAAAAGTTCCAGAAAGTCTTAGAATCATGGAAGGGGGTGATGATGGGGAGGATCATGATGATGAGCCAGTCACTCTGGAAGCTGGCACAGAGGAGTCTGACATTACTATCCAGTCTGCTCCGAGGGATGTGGCACAGGGAGCTCCGCCAGCACCCATACTTGTAGGTCCCCGGCTGAGACCTGCATCAACCCTTACCTCAGTAGAAAAATGCACTACAGAGAGGCAATCAACACACCCACCCACCTCCAGTTCATTGTCAGGCATTGGCCCAGTAAGAAAGTACGTCTCCTTTATTTGGCACTTTTTTGCGATTAGCAAACAGAAGGGGAACATGACAGTATGCTCCATTCGCCACACAAAGTGTGTGTCGAGGTAAGCCTGGTTCACATTATGGTACTGGAGGCAAGCTGGGCCATATGAAAAAACAGCACATAATCCGTTGGGAGGAGCACCTTAAAAAAATTCAGACCGTGGTTATGGTGGTGAAGTTAAGAAGAGCCAGGAAACATCAGCTACAACTGGTCAAATCACCGTGGAAAATGAGGAAGAAGGAGATGACATCCTCATGCGAAGCAGCCCTGACTCCAGCAGTGTGCCAGAATCACCCACCACAGCAACCTCACAATGGCACAGAAAGACTGAGAATCAGATAGAGACACAATGGAATAGGGTGGCTGTACCACACCACACAGTCTACTACCACCTACTTCTCAAATGTCGCCTACGCAATGGTTCTAGAAAAGAAGAACATCCAGTCTACTATTGTTGGCATTTTTAGAGAGGAGGGTCCCTATGACTACAACCACCCAATGCCACATTTGTAACGTGGGAAGCTGCCAAAAATGCTAACGCTGGGCCTCCTCCATTGTTCTTTTATAGAAGGAGAGGGATTCTTAAAGATTGTGGCAGCCATCTGCCTGAAATGGAAGGTTCCAAGTCGCACCTATTTTGTCAGTGTTGCTGTTCCAGTGCTGCATCACAATGTGCTGCAATTGCTTGGACAAGTTTTGCAACAAAGTGTTGTCTACACTATCCACCTGACAACAGACAGGTGGGCCAGTTGTCAGGCAACTGATTACATGTGCATCACTGCACATTGGATGGACAAGCTTTGCAACAAAGTGTTGTCCACACTGTCCACCTGACTGGCTCTCTTTTGTGGGGGTAAAGCAGTCTTGTACTAGCTCCCCGTTTTTTGTTATTTTATCAATATCAGGTATTTTTTATTCTGTCCTGTAGTAGTAATTCTTTGTAAAGCTATGATATAAAATATAATTTATAAGCCAGTGTTTTTTTATTTCCATTTAGTTGCCTGCGGTGGATAGTGCTTCCAATTAATGCAGCAGTTGGAGCTCACCTGGGTGGGAGTGGGACCTTGCTTGTGAAGTTATGGTACTTTCCTGTTATTGTTTCATCTAAATTCAAGTAAGAGAACTATGTAGTGAAATAAACTAGTTAAGTTGGTAAGTAAGAAACTAATTGGTACTGCAGAATTTCCCACTTTATTTTTTTACACCCTCTCCACCCAAAACAGGCCTGCCCCTCACCCCAAACAACTTGACCTATCCTCATTCCGCAACCAATATCCAACAAATAAAAAAATCCGGCCCCAACTCCCTTTCCATCCTCTCCACCCACAACAAGTCCCTTCAACCAAAATTAAAATTTAAAAAAGGGCAAAAGGAGGGGCCTTGTTCATTTAGGTCAAGAGCTGGTCCAGGCTCCGCTCTATCCTGTCTAGCTGGCTTTCCATACACCTACATGCATTCCAGCCAGTGCAGGATGGGCCGTAGCAAGAGAGCAGGAGAGAACAGCAGCAGTTCTAGTCAGAGCCCCTGGCAGCAGTGCAGGCGATGGAAAGGCCGGGAGGCTGGAAGCTGTGTGTGACTTGCTGCACTGGGGCCCAGCTCAGAGGCAGCTGTGTCAGCCTCCACTTCTTCATCATCAGAATACTTCAACATACGGCTCTCCTTCTATACTCCGACCCGGCATCTCTGCTCCACCGACCTCGCCCTCCAACTGTCCCACACGTCTGCAGAACTACAACCGTTGGTAGATCATTCTCACACCTCGCCGCCAAAACGTGGAACACTCTACGCGTCCACCTGCATCAGACCAAAGGCCTCCTTACCTTCAGGAATCTTCTGAAGGCCTGGCTGTTCGAGCAGTAGCAGCACCTCCCCCCCACTTGTCCCCCCATCTCCTTCTCAGCGTCTAGAGACCCTCACGGGTGAGTAGTGTGCTTTAAAAATTCCTGATTGATCCACCTGGGCCACAAGCCACCGATATTCCAGAAAGATAGTGTCCAGCCTTTATCACTGCAGCCAGGCTGCTATCTCCTGCCTGGTTGGTCGTATGGGTTGACAAACAGGAGTAGTTACATCAAGAAAAACAAAAAGAAAAAAGACAAATTGTAAATAATGCTCTGTGCAAACAATTGTTTAAAATTAGTGCATGGCACAGTAGCAGTACATTGCTCGTCCCCTAGTGCCAATAAAATGTGATGTGATTATGATTAGGGGAGTCAAAAGGCCAATTTTATATTTTACCCACACATGCCTAGCATAAAAAGCACTGACTGCCTGGCAGAAAAGTATTAAGGCAGAATCAAACCTGATTTAAGAAAGTGATCTGATTTTCTTTCTTTAAGGCTTTTCTAGTAACTAAACAGACACTTTGAGTGGAAAAATAAAACTAAATTACCTCTCATTAATGATTAAGGCATTATGCATTGTGGACTGGAGTACAAGTTGTGTTGTGCTAAATTAATGGAGGCATGCTAGCCAGCACGCCGGGTACTTTGGTACTGTCTGCAACTGGGGCAGCTGTAGTCGACAATTATCTATCTTTAATTCCAATGGCCTTGCTCTTCTCTAAATGCCTTTCATTTTCTACCCTGATTCCAAGGAGGCCGATGAATAATAAATAAGATAATACATCACACACCTCATGTATAAAAAAATGCAGATATTATCCTATCTGCGGTAAGTAGACTTTGGGGAAAATGATGCACTGCACTACAGGGAATGGAACGGGCTATATAGATTGTATTTGGCAAATTCATCACAGGATATCCCATATGCCACACTTGAAATCAAATCAGGCACTTAGTCCTACTTTACTCACTGGCCTTGCCCACCACTACAATATCTTTCCAACAAATTCATTTGCTGGGTAGTACGGAAAGGAAACTTGACTTACTCTACTGCAGGGTAAGGTAGAGGGATTAGGTGGGTAGGTAGAGCTTTTGATATGGAATAAAGAGGTCTCACTGATCATTGTTTTGTCATGTGACTAGTAGCTTTGGCTTATTCAGTCACTGTAGTTGATGAAAGTCGAAAGTGAAAAATTTGAACAAGCGTAAAATAAATCTGTTATGGGAAACCATGAAATATAGTTTGAAATCACTACACATGGCCATAAAATGTGGAACATGTCAAGAATGGATTTTTCTTTTTTTGGTAGGCTGGGATGGAAGAACTTAGGAAAGAATAAAGGGGTGCAGTATATAGAGCTGACTGAGTGGGTGAAGGGAAACACACCTTGTGTGTTTGGTTTGCAAATTGCAATGCATTGAAAACTTTTTAAATTCCGCATTACCTGAAGCAAATGCATATTGCAAAGCCAACACTGAAGTCAACAAACTGAACCATACTGCACTTTGGTCATGGGTTGGGAAATGCCAATAGCAGGGAGGGGATGATGAATGAGGTTGGGTGGGATACATATCTGTCTTGCTTAACAAATACAGTGAGTCAAGGTAGTAGAACAAAAAGTAAGAAAATACTCCTCACTTTGGACCATAACTTTGATAACCATAAAGCAAAGTAAGCGAAGTAGGTGAACAGAATGCCTCTCTCCAGAAGAGCTCCCTTGCTTATTCATCCAAGCAATCCAATTATGTATTAATCCTTTCATTCTTCTATACACACCCATAGCCACCATGATTTAAGATTTACTTTCTCATCCAGTCTTTCAACAAAATTTCCAATCCATCAACTTAGTATCCACCCTTTCTTTCAACCATCCTTTTACCAATCGATCCCTTTACCAAATACCCACCATACACCCTTTTACCTAACGATGCATCCTTTCACCCATATACGATTTCACCCACCCTTTCGTTTAACCTTCTGTTCATTCCTGTTTCCCTCAAGCCATTATTTTTGGTGTTCATTATGTGAGCTTTCTCTGAGTTTTAGATACAAGTGACCACTGGCACTGTAGATTGAACATACTTAAAAAAACAGAGGTAAACTCAACTATAGATGTGGGGAGTGGCTGTTGATGAACTCATCCGTGAATTTTAATGTAGGCATCTATTACCTCTTATCACTTAAAGTATTTTTATGTCTAGATATTTTTGGCTAAGTCTGTATCTGATTCTTGATACTTATTATGCAAAATTTCATATGATCTTATAATATGGCTTGAATTTTTAAAGGGAAAATTTTTATGTTTAATATATATACTTTATTGTCTAAAAGTATTTTTTATGCTTAGTTATTCTTATACTTTTAAATAGAAATGTACCTTTTTTTGTGATATGTTCGATTAGGCTTGTATTCGAATCTTGATGTCTAACATTCAAAATCTTGCACTATTATATGATTTTATAATACGGTTTGAACTCCTAAAAGGAAAATCCTTATGTTTAATATTTTTTTATGTAGCCCAACCTCTTATGTTTGAAACTTTTTGTACACATCCTGCTGCTTTGTAAAACTGTGAATTGTGGTGTGCTTTTATGGTATTTACTTTTACCGAAATAAAGCTAACGAACGAACGGACCACTCTCAACCACTGCTGCAGTTGGTAAAGAGGTGGGGGGGTCATGACCACTAGTCACAACAACACTCTTGTAGCTAGTGAGTATAACAGCAATTTTCAATAAGCAAGCAATGTGACTTGCCACGGCCGGCCCTGCTGCTACGTCTCCCTCTCCAACTGACTCTCCTTCTCCTGGAGCAACACTTGAGCCATAGGTACTGATGGTTGCTGTGGCTTGAAAAAAGATATTATACATTTTTTTAGAAGCCAGAAACACCCCCCTTAATTTCTTTAATCAAAAAAAATACAACTGCAATACATTACTACAGTTTGGTTAGCACTGTGGTATCTTCTACGAAAAATATCACTCTGGGCAAAGCCAGGTCGTGAAACCAACTAAAAACGTTTCGCAATAGACGGGCAGAGAGATAGCCTATAATGATCATGATGACTCTGAGTCATTGAAGCACAATGGAGGGGTGAAATAATGGTCAATGAAAGACATATGGTGTTGGTTGGCAAATACAATAGGACCTTATACTTTCCAGCCATGGCCTGCTGTCATGGAAACTGCTGGTATACTGTATAAATTAATTGCACAGCACAACATTGGGGGGCCCATGACCATGGCCACCTTGTAAAAAAACATACATGGTGAATATTATTTATAATACTAGCTTACTTGGGCCTGCAGTCTTCACAGTAGAAAATAGAGTACCAAAAATCTGTTCTTATTTATATAGGGGAGAGGGAAAGATTACCAACAAAGCACTAAGCAGAAGGTAAGTGAATTAGATATTAGTGAAGACCGGAAAAAGTCAGCTACCAAAAAACCCCATCAAATAAGGAAAAAAAAACATAATGCAGGGATAACGTGAATGAAATAAAATATGGATAGGGAAGACAGTATAAAAAATTAAACAAGGCAAAATTTTAAAGTAGCATAATGGGCAGAGGTAAAAGAGCTAATCCATTGTGCTTTGCACACTTGGGTTAGTATCCTGTCCTCATCGCCACATAAAAGGAAGCCAGCAGGTAAAGGTGACAGAGCAACTTTGTTTTTCACCAGCCACATCAGGCTCCAGGCAGCAACTCCCGTCCTGGAACCCAGCACCAACATTCCAATACCACACTGAACTATGCATATGCGTGCTTAAGGGACAGAAAAAGGCAGAGTGGATTGGGAGAGGGCATAGTGAGGTAAGTGGGGCTGGGACAGGGTTGGGGCAGTTTTTAGGGGTGGGGTGGATTAAGGGCTTGGGGTGGGTAGGAGGTTTGGGCTTTTTTTTTTTAGGGGCAGGGTGGGGGAAATGTGTACTTTTTTAGGGCTATGGCTTAGGGTGGGATGGCTGGGGTTTTTTTTAGGGGCGAGGTGGGGGGCTTGGGTAACTTTTTTTTAGGGCTTAGGGTGGGGGTGAATAGTTTATTTTTTAGGGGTGGGAAAGGTTTTATGAAGGGTCGGGAGATGGTGCAGTGAGTTAAGTGGGTTTGGGGCAGGGTTGGTGGGTATTTTTTAGTGGTCGGGAGGATTTAGGGCTTAGGGTAGGTGGGGGGTCAGGGTAGTTTACTTATTAGTTGGAAGGTTTTAGGTCTCAAGAAGGTGGGGCTGTCAGGGTAGTTTTGTTTTTAGGGGCAGGGGTGGGGGTGTCAGGGTAGTTTTTTTTTTAGGGCTCAGGGTGTGTGGGGACTTTCAGGGTAGTTTCATTTTTAGGGGTGGGGATAGTTTTTTTTAGGGCTTAGGGTGGGTGGAGGTCAGAGTAGTTTACTTATTAGAGGGAAGGTTTTAGGGCTCAGGGTGCTGGGGGTACTTTAGTTTATAGGGGCAGGGGTGGGGGGTCAGGATAGTTTTTCTTTTATGGCTTGTGGTGGGTTGGGCGGTTGGGGTAGTTTAGATATTAGGGGGTAGGGGAAGGGTTTTAGAGCTCAGAGTGGGGGGGATTGGAGAGGTTGTGAGGGCTTGGGCAGGTTGTTAGGGCTTTGCGCAGGGAGTTGGGGTAGCTGTAAGGTTTGGGGTAGGGTTTTAGGGTTCAGGGCTGGGGGAAGGGGCAGCTTGCAGGGCAGTGGACAGTTTTAGGGCTCAGGGTGAGGGAGCTGTGGACGGGGTAGTTTTAAGTAGGGGTCAAATTAGGAGGGGAGTCGGGGTAGTTTTAGGTGCAGAGTGGGACCCGTTCTAGGGCTCAGGGCTGGGGGGGCTTAGGGCCCAGGGTGGGGGGAAGGGGTAGTTTTAAAGGCTGGGTTGGAGTGTTAGGGCCAAGGGTGGTGGGGGGGATTTACCTCTCATCTTCCTTTTCCATTCATGCCTTTACTACAGAATTAGTTGTGGTAAAGACGTGGTCGTTCTTACGACTGCGTTGTTCTGGCATTCGTGCTTTAGGCATTCGTGCTTCCATCATACAATCTGCAAGGGCCTCCTTTTCGATAACTGAAAATGAGCTTCTGAACCTTTTAAGATACACAATGTGTGAAAGCCACAACTCTCTCACAGCCTTCATGATCTTGCATAAGGACTGACATCAACTTGCGCCCATAACCACAACAGATCTCTTTTCTGGATCAAAAGGCACCAACACCCTAGCTCCAGCTACTGTCATTTTGATGGCTTTGAATGGCAACTGATATGCTTCTGTCCACTCATATTTAGATCTTTAGTCACCTTTTTAAACAACATATGCAAAACATGTGCCTTGTTTGAGAAATGCTCTACAAACTTTGAGTAGTACTCCACAAGACCTAAGAACGACTTTAGGGTTCTTGTTTTTGGGTGAAGGAGCATTCTCAGTCACCTCAGTCAACTTCTTCCTGGGTTTGGTCCCTTCGGCAGATAATGTATGTCCTAAATACTTCAATTCTTCTTTCAAGAATTTACATTTACTTAATTCCATAGTCACTCCTGCCCCCTCCAGCCTGTCCAACACCTTCGTCAAAAACACATTCTGTTGATCTTTGTCTTCACCCCACACAAAAATATCATCTTGAAACACCAACACCATGGATAGCCCATGTAATACCTTATGCATTACCCTCTGAGACACAGCGGATGCTGGAGCTAAACCAAAAAAGCACATGTCTGAATTGATGCACTCCTTCAGGAGTGATAAATTAAGTGAGATGTTTAGATTCTGAATGGAACTGCACCTGATGGTAGGCACTGGAAAGATTAAGTTGGTGAAATATTTGGCATTTCTTACATACATGAGCATTTTTGCTGCTCTTGTCAAGAGGATGCCTATCACCTCAGATGTTTTAATTCACAATCCTGAAGATCTACACACATGTTAATTTTTCCATTGTCCTTTTTCTTTAACACTATTGGACTCAGCCATTCAGACTCCTCTATAGGCTCTATGATCCCTTCCCTGCATAACTGATTTAATTCCTCAGATAATGCTTTACATAAGGCTAATGGCACATTCCTCACTTTATGCACCCTTGGCATAGCCCCATCCTTTAGGACAAAGCAATATTCAAATTTTTTCAAACACCCCAATCTGTGACAAAGCAATTTAGGGTATGCATTTTTCCACCTTTCGATATCTGGTAGAGTAGTAAGCAGTACCTGTTCAGGATGGTTGGGATAGAATAAAATTCTCAGTGCTCGCTATTCTCTCCAGCCCAGCAAGGTTTTCCCTTTTCTACTACAAACAACTTTCCCTGTGCATTCCTTCCTTTATATGCCAGCTCAGCTTTAAAACAAACCAGTACCCTTGTGGCTCTTTATTTCTAGGAGACAATCCAAAGATCATCATGCTCTTCCAAATGGATTTATCTACTAGAGTATAAGGAGAACACAAATCTGCCCACACTGATACTTCCAATCCATTTACTCCTACCACAGACTTTGGAGTGCGGTACACTTCTTCTTTTATTCAACTGCATTCCGCAAGACCACATACTATCAATATCCATACATCTTCACTGTTATCATCATTCACCTCTTCTTGTGCATTTACATTGAAACACTCTCTTATCAAAATGATCTTGTTCTCGCTTCCCATTCTGCACACCCTGGAAACAATTACCTGTCTTCTTACATTTATAACAACGAGCATTAACAGCCAGACATGCACAAGACTCTGCCAAACAACATCTACTTTCACACCTAAACATTGTTTTATGGACCCTTCACCTTGTGGTTCCTGGTTAGTTTTTTACTTTTTCGGTTGTTCTCTTTGTACCACCTTTACATTCTGTTCATCTGATCTATTTTTATCTCTACGATTTTTTAATTCTTTCAGATACCAGGAGTATTCTCAATGCGTCGTGCTACGGATATAATATTTTTTAATGAAGTACCTTCATTTGCAGTAAGTTCTCTCAGAGCTTACGATTGCTTGTCCTACTTATCAATTGGTCCCTTATTATTTCTTCCTGGAAATTCATAAATTTACAAGAAACTGACAGCATCCTTAACACAGCCACATATTGCTGTATTGTTTTGCCCGGTTGTTGGGACAGTGAGAGAAATGTGTACTGTTCCACCACAATGCTCAACTTCTTACTATGACATTCCTCCAGTGCCTTTGTAGCCATGAGATAATTCAATTAAAGGATCTTCTTTCTCCTTTGATCTCTCACCAGATTATTTTTCCTCATTAGGAGGTATTAGTAAGGTTTTAAGGACCCAGTAAAAGACTGCTCAGAGCTGCCAGAGATGCTCAGCGGGTGCTTCCTTAATTAGTTGCAAGTGGCAGAGTACACAGAACATGCTTGCTCCACATGGAGTGGCTGCCTGAGTGTCACCATATCTTTGAAACAGACCCTTTCTCACAACTCTGTTCATGGTAATACAGTGCTTTGATCTACAATAGGTGCACTTTGCAGCACTAGTGAATGTTGCAGCCAGTTAGAATGGCGCAAACTTCACAAACCACCTCCCACGGCAAGTGTGAGCATGACAAAGGCATAAAGTTAAAAATAGAAGGGCCAACAGGCTTAAACTGCCTTTACCTCTGTACAGCCACATCAGAATATCACAAGGTCATATTTACCACAGCACAGGAACACATCAAGAGTTCAGGAACTCATCTGCCCATGTTCACACACAGTGCCATTACTCGCCCTCGAGTAACTAGATGGGATCAGTGCCTTCCTAGTCCTTCAATGTGCATCCTATCCTCACCGTTGGTTTTGAGACCATGAAAGAAGGAGTTTTTAGAGATGTGTATTTCAAGATAAATTGTACACAACCGACGCCAGACTGGCAGAGTCCAACTGACCAAGCCTGGAGTTCTATGTTCCCACAGCAACGTTCACAATGCCATAACCCAGGTTAGAATATCACTAGCTCCTAAGTAGAACAACACAGCAGTTCTCACTTCCTGATGTATCAAAGCTTGCATCCTTGTCTGAGAATGTGATCAGCTTCATCTTTAGCCACTGCATTAGTGATCTGTAAGAACTCTATCTAGAAACCCCTCACTAATTGAAAGACCCAGGCATCATTTGTCAGATTCTACCATTCGTGAATGGTCAATACCAACCTCACCCCCTACCCTCACACAGGAAAATGAGATTGAACTTACCTAGAAATCCACTGGAGTTATTTATTGTTAGTGCCTTTGAAGGAACTTTTGTTGCCTCTTTCTCCACTGGTGCCTAAAGAGGTGGAGAAAGTATTTGTAGTTTTGCCATGGACTTTGTTTTGCTTGCTGTCCTCGGGAAGGACCTTTGCTGTACGAACTGCTGGCAAAACACCCCCTGTCTCTGCTGGCCCCTGCTAAATTCTTCTGGCCAAAGAGCTTTTTAAGAAACACCCACACCTTACCCAAAGTGGTGAATCTTGGCATAGATTTCCCCTGTTCTTTGAGGAACGGTCTCCAAATTATCCACCTTAAGCCACCACATCTGCTTTTGAGGTGGCTGGATTACCCAGTTTAGGATCCACTGTGATCAGGAGGGACCTGCACCTCAATGTGGAAATCTCACAGTTTGCATTGCCAAGCAGAATAAATGCTCTTAGAGCCCAGGAGGTACGTACCATCCGGTGCAATCAGAGTAGTTGATTTCTTAGCTTCTTCTACCATATCAAGTATCTTCGGAAGTAGCCCTGCCACATCTAGCAGTTTGTCTTGGCATGCATGCTAAGACCTATCAGAACCTTTCTTTGGGTCTTTTAAGAATTTCGCAATAAAAGTTGACATGTGGCAATCAATCTCTGGAGCGGCCGCTACTTGCCCCTCAAGCATAAGCAGGGGGCATTCCTCCTTTGGGTGCCCTCTGACCTCCCCACACAATAGTTTCTCAAGGCAACCAGACATATTTGACTACCATTTCTTCTGGTTTCCAGTTTGTAGGCTCAGAGCACTGTTCTCCATCGTTATTGCAGGGGCATCTACCACCTCAGAAATGTTATCATCCCAAGGAATGTTCTCTTCCACTTCCTCCTCATAAAAGTCTTCATCTATATGCCTCTGTATATTAATAACTGATAATGCAAACACTGTCCTTTAGGTGCTAATCTATATATGTTGCTAATAACTTGCTCCCTCGCCTTGCGCCGCTTATGACTTCACATATTACAACACTCATAACATGTTCTATAGCATCACTAGTAACATCACTGATGACAACTGAGATGATACCATTGATGAGATCACTGTGCATAGCAAGGGCGCAAGATATAGTTTTTAAGTATAACTGGTAAAATTATTTTTTTGAGTTTAAAATGTATTTTTTTATTTACTTTTTTACCTACCTATAATGTCATGCTAATTTTGTGTTTTTTAATTCATTTCTGTGTTTTTAAAATACAATGTAACATATGCGTGCGAATCCTTCCACTAGATCAGCCAATTTGGCCCCGAACCATTTTACAACTACTCAAGACATAAGACCAACAGGCCATCAGGTCCAGAGAGATCCACTCCCTGATTTGGCCCCTAAGTTCTGTTTTGTCCCTGCTTCAAGGGCCCAACTAACCCACGATCCTGGGGCTACCTCGGATATTGACTGACTATGTTTCACCAATCTTTGCACAGCCACAGCAGCCATGAACTTTCCATCTAATTCACCCTGCCCAGCCTCTCTTCTTTTATCGGACTCACAACCTGGAAATATTAATAACACCACAAGTTTATTCAAGGCGAATCCCGTTGCCAGTTACGTCCAAGTTGATACTACCACGAACTCAAACATTTCTTGTGTCCAGCACACAGCAAAACTTTTATCCTGGAATGTGGCTGGCATTAACAGCAAACTTGTTGACACTGAGTGGGGGGCACTCGTTGGAAATTTTAACGTCTGCATGTTCCAGGAAACATGGGCAACGCATTGTACATACAAACAAGGGTATAGTTCCTTTTTCAAGCCTGCTAAGCCATCTTTAGCTGGCAGGGCGGCAGGGGGTTTAATCACATGGGTAAAATCTATAGAGGGGAGTGGTACAAAGGAGATATATGTGGATTCTCATGATATTTTGGCCGTTGCTATCTACCCAGCCTCAGGCACTCCTGTCCTTTGTCTAAATATTTATAGCAGACCGGGACCCTCAAATCACCGATCTCCCATTGTCGAGCTACTGAATATCTTAATCCCAGACCTTCGCCTCAAATATCATATCATAATAGCTGGTGACTTTAACGTTCTACTTGAACTTAATGCAGATCACACAGAGGTCATGCAGTCTGAAGATAGTGTATGGAATATCCCTCCTCCTGTGACTTTTCATTCTACCCAGCAAAATTCATATAAACCAAGCGTTAGGGCCTCACAGATAGTGGACCTCATGATATCCCATGGCCTTCGTTTGGGTAATGGCCGCTTTCCAGCGGACATTCCGGCCAGACCAACCTTCTTCAGGGGCTCGTATAGTAACAAATTGGATTATATCCTCTTTGACTTAAGACTATGGCACCATATTCTAGATTTAGAGGTGGGTCTTCCCCATACTAGTGATCATGCTCCCCTCCAGATCACATACAAGAGTTCTCTCCTAGTAGGGGTCGCACTTCCCCCTGTCTCCTCTACTGCTATGGAGCTGTCCAGTAATAAGCGTACAGTAAGGTGGGACTCCTTTGTGCAATCAAATAAGCTTCAAGGAAAATTGCGTGCCCTAACCTCTTCTCACCAGTTATTTGATACCAACTTTATTCTGGCTCCATTAGAAATATTGCCTCTTCATTTGGACCTTTTTTCTACTCTGAAAGAGCTGTTTACTAAACGTCCAAGGCCACTGACTATTTCCTGTATTCGACCACATACTAAATGGTTCAACAAGAGGTGTAGGGAGGCCAAAAATACTTTGGCCATCGCGCTAAAGACCAAAGACAGATCAGGCATCATCACTGCTAGACGTCATTATGCTTCCACTTGCAACAAAAGTAAATTCGAGTACGAAGAGGGGCTATGGAGCAATTTACTTGAGGCAGCTACCGTCCATGATTCAAAACGGTTCTGGCTCCTAGTTTCCTGTGGTGATCAGAACCGCGCATCTCACCTGGAGTCTTATATTTCTCCTGACATCTGGCTCTCCTACTTTAAGGAATTGTATGGACCATTGTCGGCAAGTCATATTTCTGACATAATTTCGGAGGAGCCAACAATTTTTGACGAGTCTATGGCTTTCTTGCCCCCTTTTACACTGAACAAAACTGTGTCGGCCATTGCAGCCCAGAAAGCAGCAAAAGCCCCTGGGATGGACGGGATCCCCTCTGATATGTTTAAAGTGGACCAGAACATCTGGGGCCCATATATTAACAGACTTTCTAATGCCATCTTGACTAGCAGAATTTATCCTGACTCATGGAAAGAGGCGATTATAGTGCCCATCCATAAGAAAGGAGAGAGGAACAACCCGGGTAATTATAGACCCATCAGCCTCCTCGACAACCTTCAAAAAATTTTCTGTTATCAGTTGTTGAGTAGGCTGAACAAGTGGCTAGTTGAAAATCAAATCTTAAATCATCTACAAGCGGGCTTCAGAGAAAAAACTAGCACATTAGATCAGATATTTCGTTTTACTTCTATTAAATGGAAAGTTGTCGATGTTGACTTAGGCCACCTATATGTAGCATTTGTAGATCTAAAATCGGCCTTTGATCTAGTACCCCGCCACAAACTGTGGGAAGTTCTGTCTAAAATAGGAGTCCCGTGCTCTATTTTAAATATTATCAGGGATCTTTACACTGGCAACTATGGTAGAATTAGATGGGGCCCACAAGGTGAATTAACAGAAAAATTCCTTACTGCCCGAGGTGTAAGACAAGGTTGTGTTCTTGCCCCTACCTTATTCCTTCTCTTCATAAACGCATGCATCCCTTATCTTATGGAGTGTTCTAACGACTCGCCTAAAATAGGAGGGCAGAAGATCCCCTGCCTTCTTTTTGCCGATGACACCCTGCTGGTTTCTCAAACAGCCACAGGCCTTTCAACCCTGCTTTCAAGATTCATTGACTATTGCAATGATTATGGGCTCGAAATCAACCGATTAAAAACCAAGTGCATGGTGTTTGGCGATAGGAAAGGCAGAATGAGACGACCTATCTATTTAGAGGGTGCCGCGCTGGAAAGAGTCAGCGATTTTGATTATTTAGGCCTGAAACTAGAAGACTCGCACAAGTGGCAGCGCCACATCCAGAAGGCAACTTTACGATTGCAACAGCGAGCGAGTGGCATTGCAAGATTTGCAGCTAGATCTCCTAGCTTTGCCATGACGCCCGCAGTAGAAATTTATAAACTACAAGCAAGAGGGGGAGCAATCTATGGAGCTGAACTGTGGGGCCACTGTTGCCTGGATGATTTGATAAAAGTGGAGAACTCTTTCTTGAGGTCATTGCTAAGAGTTCCTTCCAGTACCCCAATGCTCCCAATACGCATGGACCTAAATCTCCCTTCTATCAGCCAGATCGTTGCACTCAAGCCCTTGTTGTACTGGATTCGCCTATGGTCATCAGATTCTCTTGTCCATTATAGATGTGCGCTAGCTAACTTGATGGCCAACAACACTAGCTCCAAAATCAAGTGGTGTGCATATGTAGAAAGGACCCTCTCGCTTCTTGGTTTGGGGTCCTATTGGAAGGAACCATTATCTATCCCTAAGAACGCAACCCAGACTCTAAAGGATGCTTTCTGGCTCCACGTTCAACTTTCCCAACTGTCCGCTGTCTCGTCATCATCCATGACGGGAAACTTTTTATATTTTAAATGTCATTATGAATTTGCACAATATATGGATATAGTATCTTCCCCGTTTGCTCGTTCATTATACATTAGATTCAGGGTGGGCTCTCTTCCTTTGCGTTCCCTCACTTATAAATGGTCTAATTTTAGTTGTTCTTCTAAGATGTGTCCGATGGGCTGTGCCAGAGAAGAATCAGTAACTCATATTCTCTTCCAATGCCCCGCATACTCCAAACAAAGAGCCCGTTGGATTATTCCTCTGTGCAGAAGTAAGGGTTTTAAAAACTGCTTGCTAGCTTTGAGAATTTTTAAATCTGATTCATCGGTTTTAGTGGTTTGTTGTTTGTCAAAATATTTAGACTCAATCTGGCGTATCAGACTGAACACGCTTAAAAAAGCAGAGGGAAATTTAACAATGAATGTGGTAAACAACAATTGATGGATTTATCATTGCATGCACATATCACTTTTATTGGTTCAGATGCATTCCCTACCTGCTGTTTTTATTTTTCTTAGATATTTTTTAAATTGAAATGTCCTTTTTATCTGATATGGTTTGCCAGGCTTGTATCTTATTCTTTCACCTATAATGCGTTTTTACATAACTATAAGGCGCGATTTTCCATGAGGGAACTGCTTATGTGTAAATATTTCTCTTCTCTTTTTTTTTCTCTTTTTCAATCTTTTATGACTTAAATTGTTTATCATGTAGCTTGCCGTTCCTTTTTTGTGTGATGCGCTTTTATGGTATTTATATTTACCGAAATAAAGCTAATGAATGAATGAAAACATATGTTTGCCATACCTAACTGTACACAAGTTTAACCTTTGGGTTTGTCAGTGAAAATTATATCTATACATAGTGGGAGAAATAGATTTTCTTGGCTTGTTAATGACTGTAGGACTGTTTGATGAGACTTAACCAAATGTTTTTTTTAAAAAAGGTTCATCCACTTCATCTTAATCCTGGAAAGTTTCAGTGTAATCTGTAAAGCAGGGGGTCAAGAAAAAGGAAGGGAGGGGCCAAAATGTGATTTTTTTCCCATAGGAAATTTAGAGGGAGCAATAGCCAAACAGCTGAACAGCGTTACACCAAATTTGGCAGACTGCTAGATCTTGATCCAGAAAATCTGCAAATCATCCTAGAAGCGTAGCAGGAATGCATGATCCACCACTGGCACACCTGCTCAGAATCCTTTTTGGAACTGCCTCTGAATCTGTCTCTCCTCACTTCAGTCTAAAAATATAGGACCCTGTGCATGAAGGTAAACTTACACTTTGTAGTACGTTTACTACTGTTGGTATGCAAAAACTGCAAGTGAAATGTTATGCATAGTGATTTGCATCTGTATTTTTACAATCTGCAGAGACTCCTCCATAGAGGCGGTACCTTTCCCATTGTCATGAGGTTACATTAGCTATTACACAAGCATGTTATTTTAGCCTAGGCCTGCAGCTTGTGCCCTTTAACTTCGATGCATGCATTTTTATTTTTCTATTATTTTAGCAAAAGCCTTCTTTTGGCAGAGATGTTTTTATTATTTTATCAGCTTGCTCTTTTTCACAGATTTCTGTGATTCTTTGCTCTGCACAACATTTTCAGTCTGTACTCTATCCAAGGCTGTATGTGATAAGTTATCAATTATTTGCATTACAAAGCGTTCATCATGTCCCCAACTCTTATACACAGAAATATATGTGTTATCATGTCAGTGGGGTCTTCTCAGAACACCAGATGTTTTATTATAAAACACTTCACTGCCCCCTACACGATAGAGGGGAATTCCAACCAGTTGCCATTGCATACTCACGTCGCCTTTGCAAGTTTGTGCTAAGACCTGATGCAGTCTCTCCCTCCACATGGGAGAGTTGGTGGTAGACCAACAAACCTCTACTTTACCTACAATCACAGGTATAGGGCTCTCCTGGTGAGCTTGATGGACAGATTATGGTTTATACTGCCTTGCTCTGATAGAGAATATTAGTAGTGGAGGTAGGGATTTTAGAACCATTGTTGTGACAGTATGGACGGTCTTTTCCTATGTTTCCCTCTTCTTGTCACTGCCATACTTTTATTATGTTTTGTCACCCACACACCCTCAATATATGCCTTTTTTTACATAGAAGGTATTTGATTCAATAGAACCTATGGAACCTGGTCCTCCTTCTGTTTTGCCTTTATATGTGTGACATATGTGACTCAGAGAAAGGGGCAAGATCTGTTCCACCACAATTTCCCTGTGAAATCCAGATGACATGCTAAGGACTGCCACAAATCACCTTTCACTCTTGGGTACTGGGTACTGGTGAGGTGCTGCTAGCTGGCCGGAAGGGTTAGGCCGACAGTTGTCACATGACGCAGGATCAGACTCAGTCCTCCGCCCCAATAGTGTTGTTGCCCAAATCCAGCAGTCTTGCCTGAGTCTCCGCATTAGAGTGAATATGATATTCCACACAAGGAGTACTTTGCATGAGAGTCAAGCTGAAACCTACACATGGCAAACAATGTTGTAATTAGAAAAACCTGAAAATAATTAATCACACCTGACATTCATGACCTCTAACCACATATAAACTGGCCCCAACACACCTCTGACTCTTTACTATTCAGCTTGTGAGTACTGTTAGCTGACCCCTCCCTTTAAATTTTGTTGTGAACCAAAATAAATTATGTTTCCTGTGCTGAGGAAGAAGAGAAATGTTTCAGAAGTGGAGAATGATTTTATAGTTAGATTTATGGTGCACAACTATAAAACATTACATAGGTTCCTACCCTTGTAACTGTTGGAGTGTAGTTTTATAATCAAAAATAACATAAATTGTTTACAAATTAATGGATAATGATGCCGCATAGAAATTATATTAATGTGCTTTTACTAAACATGTGTTTGAAATGTGCCCACAGGGAGTGGCCACCAACGTATACGATGATAATTGAAACTGACTAATAATGAAATATTAATGTGCTAATGTATGATTTTTATTGGTATCAAGGGTTATACGTTAAGGTTTTGCTAATTAATCACTAGGCCTTAGCATGAGTCGGGCCTAGCTGTCTGGTTTCATATTAAATGTGTTTTTCTAACGTGCAATGTGCTGACTTGCTGAAGGACATGCAGTTGTACTTTTCCAGAAGCTAGAAGATGTGTGTAACGGTAGTAAATTCTTTCTCATGAGACTCGACTTGCTCAAGGAGACATTCTTGCCGAATGCAACAGTGTAAACTTGCAACAGGTACAAGGTCGCCTGAACTGGTATAGACAATGGAACTACTGACTGGGTCTGTGAGAGGACCGTGAGAACATGAAACTGTACCTGACATTCTACCCGTTGGGGGCGTCAATTACTGAAGTCAATAAACTACGTGAGAACTGTTATAAGGTGACAATCTTAACGAGGCGACAAGTAAACCATTGGATGGAGATAATGGTGCACCAAAACTTGCCCAATTGGAAATTAGGAGACTGTACAACAAGTTTGATATAATCGTAGGACATGAGAAGAAATTAGCCATTACTGCCTTTGCTATTGCCTAGACACTTTGCCACTCTGTCTTAAAGACTTTGCGGTTTAATTCTTCAAACCATCCTTGCTTTGCCTTGCCTGATTCATACTTTTCCTCCTTATGAAGGAAGTGTCCCTTATTGCCTGTCTTACTGAACTTTGCTGTGTTTCTTGGCTGATGGCGAATCAACTGCTGTCCTGAGGACGAATACTGACTCTGTATGCTGACCCATTACGGAGGGTAACTATATGATGAGGAAATTGTAATTGTCTGTTTGCCTTTTCTTTTTGGTACCAACTGCTTCTTTTGATAGAGACCATAGTTAGATGTTTTCGAAATTTGTGTTGCTAAATTGTTTTGCATGAAGCCCAACATGCCAATGCTAATTCGAGGTTGGTTAAGGAATTCACTAAACGGACACAAATAGACAAATGACGGAATCTATGCTTTGTCAAACAATGCGCTAATGATACTCTGCTAAAGTTAAGCCATGTTGACGTTGTGCTTTGTTCTAATGTTTATGATTCTTGCTTTGATGAAATCTTATGCAAGTTGTCATATTATAACCGTGTTGATGTGTTTTCTGGTTTTGAGACTAATAAACTTGCTAGTAGAGTGTAATCAATAGGGAATAAATATAAATCTTACGAAATATTGTGTGGTTTTTCATGACTTAGAGATCTTGGTGTGATTTGATTCTTATATATGCCATTATCCAAATTGAATCGATTTATTATAGTGTGTATTGATAATGTTATTGATCTATTGACTGCTATGCCGATTAATTGTCTCGTCCTGAGGTGTCTTCAATCAGGGTCAAAAGATTAATTGGCCTAAAAAGAGTCCCAGACTAATTAATTATTCAAGACAGGACGCGTTAACAGTTCTGGTAGCAAAGGACGGTTTGGCCCTTTGGGGCCCTAGGACGACGGACTATTGTTTTGGAATTGTTTTTTTGAGATAATGCAAATTGGAGGTATGATGTGCCCCTAAGTCCCAAATGACTTTCCTGGAATCTCGGAGCTTGCCAAAGTGAGTTGGGTATGTTCTCGGCATTCTAGTGATAGTATGAGTGAAGTAGAATTTGCGCTTGCCCAGCTTATGCCTATCGCAGGTGAATTGTGAGGTCTGTGTGAATTTTAGACCAGGTGATGTTTTAGTAGGAGTGGGCGTACTCTGCAGTGTGGCGCTTTGTGCTAAAAAATTGTTCACGTGGTTGTTGGTGATGTACGGACCCGGCGTGGTCTAAGACTCCGGAGTATGTTGATAAGTGTATGAGACACTTGGTTGATGTTGTAATTTGCGCGGTTTAATAGGTCAATCACGTGTGGTTGACGAGTCGAGCGAGAGTCAAAGTGTGTGAGTGAAAACCTTAGATGGAGATTTGGAAAGTGCACTAGAACGAACCATTGACAAGTCGAGAGTGAAATTTGCGGGTCAAATTTTGCTTGCGATTGCAGGATCTGAGAAGGAGAGTGTAGCGGCAGAGGCTTCAAGTGACATCTCTGTAAAGTTCTGAAGCAATTGTGTTACCCTTCCTGTAGTAAACCGGCAAATTTGGGCTTTCATGTTAAAGTGCTCGCTAGATATTGCTTTAGTTTTTGTGTCAATAGAGAGTGAGGAAGACAAGCCGCAAGACTTTGTCAGCCGCAGTGGTTGTGAGTGTGACGTCATTAGAGCCACACTGGGATAGGTTAGTTGCCGAGGGGGGTCGCGCACGGATTGGCAGCCATCCGTGAGAGGCAATTGGTTGAGAAGGTAGGCAAAGAGTGTTCTGGGAACTAAAGTCACTTCCTGATTAGATTCTAAACAAAATAAAAGACGCAAAAATGAAGTTTTTCAAGGCTTTAAAGAGTGCTTTGAGGGGAGATGCGTACATTGCAGTGAGTGTGAGGGAGCCTACAACGCCAGAGGACACCCCTTCTTATGCCGTAATGGAGGAGAAGGCAGTTGCGCCATGTCTTTGGCTAAAGCATTGGTGCAAATTAACAGAGAAAGATGGGTGTTTGCCGTTTTCAGAGAATTGAACCTTTAATATAGGGGTCCTAGAAAATTTGCAGAAAGCGTTAAATGAGCAGAAGCTGCCTCCGAGACCAGCTCAGATTGAAGCGTTAGCGATTTGGGAATTAATGGCCATACAACAGACGCAAAGGAAATTCGAGCGGAGAAAGAGGAAAGCAGAAAAGACCTTAGCAGAAGATAGATGAGATAGTGAGACCAGGATGTGGAGAAGGGAAATAATAGATGGAGTTAAGATGTTTCCGGCAATAACTCAAGAAGCTGAAACACAGGGAAGAAAGGCCACTTGTAAAACAGACAAGGGCTCTAGCAAGCAGAAGGAGACTCATAAGGGTAGATGCAGACGATTCTGATGATGATGAGTTTCTAAATCAATTGTTACATGATCGACCGCCACCACATGCCATGAATGACAATAGACCGAGTACTAGTGCAGGTCCTGTAAGTCTGACACAAAATCTGGAAACCACAAGCGCAGCACAGGCAAATAATGTTACCACACCAGCTCCAATACAGAATGGTGCTAGTGTATTCACTGCACCTGAGACGCAGATACTGTTGCCACTACCACCAGTTCAGAGGCTCTATACTGATGTCCCAGTATTAGAGACAACTACAAGTTTTATGGTGCTGCCTGATCCAGTATACACAAGATCAAAATTAGTGCAGATTGGGCCAACTCCACAATTGCTGCCCCAGCCGCAGCAACAGGTGGTCCCAAATTACACTTCGGTCGCAGGACCGCAGTCAGTTACAGCACCTATGATGAATCAAGCTATGGGAGTTAATGCTCCACCGGGATTGGGAAACGGACAGGCACCAGCCGATATATCATTGCCGATTACTGTTGGTCCGCTAGTACCGTTATATGCGCAGGCCAAACCTATTGTATGCGATCAAGGAGTAATGACTCAAGAGGTGATAAGAGGAGGGTTCACGGGAAGTTCCCAAGGGATGACACCGGGAGAACAGACAGTCGAGGGATCTAGATCCTTGTTGGAATTCAGTCCGATTGGGGTTCCTTTAGAGACAATGAGACAAGCAGGTTTGGGTCTACTGACACCACAGGTATTGGGAGCAAATACATCACAGACACCAACGATGCAGGCTGGAAATATCTTGTTGCAAGGCTTAATGGCGCAACAGTTGACTGATTGGTTAGACAAGCTTAACAGACTACTCCTGCGACAGCAGAGCGATCAGAAAGAGGGGAATACCTGAATTTTGTGAGGTTGGGGTGGAAGCAGCTGAGCTAGTAGAAGGGAGCATGGGAGTGAACAGATTAGAATCATACACTGAAGCAGAATTAAGATATTTGTGCCCGAAAATAACCAAAGAAGTGAGTAAGGTGCATCAGAGGTTAGCAAACGTAGCAGACAAATACGGCATAGACTTAGACAATACTAAGCATCTGAAGAGGAGCTATAGGTTAGACTTCGAACCTAACAATTTTGATCATATGAGATCTACTGGGATGAAGGCACACCTCAAAGAAATTCTACAGAACGCGCAGGTTTGGGGAGCATTAGAGAAGTGGGAAGGCAGATGGGCAAAGAAGAGAGATAAGAGGAAAAGTGACTGCCTGGAACTGCAGCAGACGAAGGCTGCGCCTGACACGGGCACAATAAAGATGTTACCGATGAGGGAGACAACTGGAGGGGTTCTAGTTCATGTACCGTGGTCTAGAGGTGACATTCTGTCGTTCACCAATGATTACCCCAGGTTGAGGGAAAAGCCGATAGAGTGGTACCAGCAAACGGACAGGTTTATGAAGCTTGCGAAATGTCTTTGGGAAGACTTGAACACATTGTTTGAGATTATAGTCCCAGCTGATTTGTGACTTGAATGCAAGAGGAGTGTGGATTGGCTGACGACCGAACCGGCAAGGGACAGGGCTACAGGAGCACCATCTCCTGAGGTGATGAAATACTACTATAAGGTGATTGAGTTTTTGAAGCAGAAGGTGTCACCGCAGAATATTGATTGGCAGAAAATTGATCGAACGGCACAAGAAGGCAAAGAGTCGATACATGCTTACTATGAGAGGTTGTTAAAGGCATTCAAACATTATAGTGGCACGGAGGTCATAGAACCGAAAGGTATGAATCACCTTGTTTTCAGGTTCGTTGAAGGACTGAGGCCAGAGATTAGCGAGATGATTAAGAATCATTTGATCTGTTGGCAAGCGAAACCGATTGATGAATTGTTGCAGTATGCGAAATACTGTAGCGATGAGATTGAATTGAAACAGAGAAAGCTGAAAGAGAAGGTGATGGTGATGCAAATTAAGGCAGCTCAGGCAGGGATGCAGAGAAATGGAGTACTGCAGATGGTACAGCAGCAGCCTCAAGGGAATGGAATGTTCCAACCGCAAACAAGAGGCAGAGGTCGGGGAGGTTTTATGAACCATGGTCCAGACTTGAATACTGTTGTGGTTCGAAATTACGTGCAAGGGATGAAAAAGATGTTGCCATGCGTGCAGGGGCGTGGGACACTGGAAGCGGGAGTGCCCAATGATGGTGCAGGATGGTGTTGTTCAACAAAGCAATGATGTCGGAACATTTCAAAATGTGAAGCGTCCAAGAATGAGGGGTTCAAATCCGAACTTCCAGAATAACATGGTGCAGATGCAGGGTCTCCAGCCTATGCAACAAATGCAAATGCCACGCATGCAACCAGCACAGATGCAGCAGGTGCAACAGCAGATTCCCATGGTACCTAGACAGCAAATGCAGTTGCCTTTAGCTCCGATGGGACAGCAACAGGTGATGCTTCCTCAACAGGTCACAGGCCAAACAATGAGTCAAAATAATACAGTACAACAGTTCCCATTGCGTGGTGAGAATGGAATAAACGATGAATGGTCGGATGATTGTTCAGATAGTGAGGAATGCAGGCTTGCAGAGTCCCTGGAAGTAGATCAGAGGGGACCATACGTGCAAGGGAAGGTGATGGGTCACTAGGTTTCGTTCCTGGTTCATACAGGAGCTACACGCTCTACCGTCAGAAGTACAGAGGTTCCAAAATTGCAGCTTTCGGGCATACCATAAAGGTGGTAGGAGTAGCAAATCAGCTCTTGACATATCCGATTACGGATCCTGTCCAAGTTGAGATTGGTACCTTTCAGGGATTACACAGGTTTGTAGTCTGTGATTCAAGTCCCGTATCCCTACTGGAAAGAGACTTACTGTGTAAAACGAGGTGTTCGATCACCTGTTCCAATGAAGGGATTGAGGTGCAGACAAACAGTGATGATGAAGGGGACAATGGTCAGATCTCAGAGCCAGAGACGGAAACCACAGATGAGGAATACCCTTTGACAAGCCTCTTCCCGATGTTCACAGTGACCGATTTGCCAACAGAATTACAGGGAACAGTGACAGAGAAGGTATGGGACTTGACAGGAAGGAAGTGGGACTGATCAAAGTAGTAGAACCAGTCAAAGTATATGTGAAGCCAAATTCCGTGTTTCCCCAGGTACCACAGTACCACATGGCACAAGATGTCCTCATACAAGTGACGCAGATAATTGCAGACTTTGTGAAGCAAGGGGTCTTAAAAGAAGTGATGAGCAGCCCATGTAATTCGCCAATAAGGGGACTGAGAAAGCCTTCTGGGAAAGTTCGAATTGTCCAAGACCTGAGAAAAATTAATGAGATAGTGGTCAAATGTTGTCCCATAGTGCCAAATCCAGCCGTGATCATGTTCCAAGTTCCCTGTCATGCAGAGTGGTTCACGGTTGTGGACTTGTCCCAAGCGTTCTTTTCGGTGCCTCTTCATGAGGATAACCAATTTCTATTCAGTTTTAAATTCTTGGACAAGGTTTACAGTTGGTATCGAATTCCTCAAGGGTTTTCAGAATCACCTTCCATCTTCAATCAGATATTGAAGAAGGATTTGGAATCATTGGAACCGCCTTTTAATTCGACTCTAGTACAATACATTGATTACTTGCTGATTGCATCCAAAACGAAAGATGACTGCAGATATGACACTATTGACTTACTGAATCATTTGGGAAAGAACGGACATAAAGGGGGTGATTCTAACCCTGGCGGTCGGTGTTAAAGCGGCGGCCAACCCGCCAACAGGCTGGCGGTAAAAAATATGGGATTCTGACCCTGGCGGGAACCGCCAACACAGACAGCCACCTTAACACTCCGACCGCCACGGCGGTACAAACAAACAGCGCGGCGGTCACCGCCAACAGACAGGCGGCAGACAATGTACCGCCCACACTATTCCAACTCACCAATACGCCACCTTTTCCGGGGCGGGAGCACCGCCGATAAAAACACGGCGGAAACAGACTACGGACGGGAAAACGCTCACCACTACGCACTCCAGGAGGAAGGAGGACAGCATGGAACCCGAATTAAACATCCTACCTGCTCTCGTCTACCTTCTCATCTACCACGAGTACGAAGTCCGGCGCAGACGACAACGGTGAGTACTGCACCTACGACACACGGGAGGGGGAGGACGAAAGGTTACGGGCACACACATATGCGACCCCCCCCCCCAACTATGTACTCACCAATGCAGCACACCAAGTCACAGTGACACCACCCAAACACCCCTGAAAAATGCTAGGACATAATCATATTTTGAATAAATATTTATGTACCAAAAAGCTCCAGAAAATTAGCGTACAACCATGAAAGATATCCACAACAAAACTAATGACACACACATCAGTGTATAACTGAAGTACCAAGTCCTGCACATCCTACGATTTCAGCATGTCCGTGGGCCAAAGTCTTGAGAAACAAGGGCAAAGCCCACACAGGAGACCTGAGTCCTTTGGAGAGAACACTGCAGGGGCATCAGATGTAAAAACTACAGGCACCTCAGGGGGAAGGGAAGGGGGGGGCACCACAGCCACATGAGTCCACGACGCCATATCCACGAGGAGCCACCATGCCCACGGGACCATCCTGGGGAGTGCAAAGCCACAGTCTCTCAATGTCTCTACAGTGGGTGGATTGCCCACTGGACCATCCTGGGGAGTGCAAAGCCACAGTCTCTCAATGTCTCTACAGTGGGTGGGCTGCCCACTGGGCCATCCTGGGGAGTGCAAAGCCACAGTCTCTCAAGTCTCTGCAGTGGGTGGATTGCCCACTGGACCATCCTGGGGAGTGCAAAGCCACAGTCTCTCAATGTCTCTACAGTGGGTGGGCTGCCCACTGGACCATCCTGGGGAGTGCAAAGCCACAGTCTCTCAAGTCTCTGCAGTGGGTGGGCTGCCCACTGGACCATCCTGGGGAGTGCAAAGCCACAGTCTCTCAATGTCTCTACAGTGGGTGGGCTGCCCACTGGACCATCCTGGGGAGTGCAAAGCCACAGTCCATCAGGTGGATGACAGTCTCCACTGGTCAAGGAGGAGGCATGGTGGACACAGTGAACCATAAACGGTGCTTGAGACGGCGGTGCCCTGTTCAGCGGTGCTTGAGACGGCGGTGCCCAGCGGAGCGGTGCTCGAGACGGCGGGGCCCAGCGGAGCGGTGCTTGAGAAGAAGGGCCCAGCGGAGCGGTGCTTGAGAAGAAGGGCCCAGCGGAGCGGTGCTTGAGAAGAAGGGCCCAGCGGAGCGGTGCTTGAGAGGAAGGGCCCAGCGGAGCGGTGCTTGAGAGGAAGGGCCCAGCGGAGCGGTGCTTGAGAAGAAGGGCCCAGCGGAGCGGTGCTTGAGAAGAAGGGCCCAGCGGAGCGGTGCTTGAGAAGAAGGGCCCAGCGGAGCGGTGCTTGAGAAGAAGGGCCCAGCGGAGCGGTGCTTGAGACGGCGGGGCCCAGCGGAGCGGTGCTTGAGACGGCGGGGCCCAGCGGAGCGGTGTTTGAGAGGAAGGGCCCAGCGGAGCGGTGCTTGAGAAGAAGGGCCCAGCGGAGCGGTGCTTGAGAAGAAGGGCCCAGCGGAGCGGTGCTTGAGAAGAAGGGCCCAGCGGAGCGGTGCTTGAGAAGAAGGGCCCAGCGGAGCGGTGCTTGAGACGGCGGGGCCCAGCGGAGCGGTGCTTGAGAGGAAGGGCCCAGCGGAGCGGTGCTTGAGAAGAAGGGCCCAGCGGAGCGGTGCTTGAGAAGAAGGGCCCAGCGGAGCGGTGCTTGAGAAGAAGGGCCCAGCGGAGCGGTGCTTGAGAAGAAGGGCCCAGCGGAGCGGTGCTTGAGAAGAAGGGCCCAGCGGAGCGGTGCTTGAGACGGCGGGGCCCAGCGGAGCGGTGCTTGAGACGGCGGGGCCCAGCGGAGCGGTGCTTGAGAGGAAGGGCCCAGCGGAGCGGTGCTTGAGAAGAAGGGCCCAGCGGAGCGGTGCTTGAGAAGAAGGGCACAGCGGAGCGGTGCTTGAGAAGAAGGGCCCAGCGGAGCGGTGCTTGAGAAGAAGGGCCCAGCGGAGCGGTGCTTGAGAAGAAGGGCCCAGCGGAGCGGTGCTTGAGACGGCGGGGCCCAGCGGTGCGGTGCTTGAGACGGCGGGGCCCAGCGGAGCGGTGCTTGAGAGGAAGGGCCCAGCGGAGCGGTGCTTGAGAAGAAGGGCCCAGCGGAGCGGTGCTTGAGAAGAAGGGCACAGCGGAGCGGTGCTTGAGAAGAAGGGCCCAGCGGAGCGGTGCTTGAGAAGAAGGGCCCAGCGGAGCGGTGCTTGAGAAGAAGGGCCCAGCGGAGCGGTGCTTGAGACGGCGGGGCCCAGCGGAGCGGTGCTTGAGACGGCGGGGCCCAGCGGAGCGGTGCTTGAGAGGAAGGGCCCAGCGGAGCGGTGCTTGAGAAGAAGGGCCCAGCGGAGCGGTGCTTGAGAAGAAGGGCCCAGCGGAGCGGTGCTTGAGACGGCGGGGCCCTGTTCAGCGGTGCTCTTCTGCACCGCGGGCCCTGTTCAGCGGTGCCTATCTCCACGGCGGGGCCCTGTTCAGCGTTGCTCTTCTGCACCGCGGGCCCTATTCAGCGGTGCTCTTCTGCACCGCGGGCCCTGTTCAGCGGTGCCTATCTCCACGGCGGGGCCCTGTTCAGCGGTGCTCTTCTGCACCGCGGGCCCTGTTCAGCGGTGCTCTTCTCCACGGCGGGCCCTGTTCAGCGGTGCTCTTCTCCACGGCGGGGCCCTGTTCAGCGGTGCCTATCTCCACGGCGGGGCCCTGTTCAGCGGTGCTCTTCTGCACCGCGGGCCCTGTTCAGCGGTGCTCATCCAGCAGGTCAAGGGAGCCAGACCTGGCCTCGACTCCCTGCTCAGTCGCCCTCGGACCGTGACGTTTCTGGACCCTTCGGGGACGGACTCCTGGCCTCCTTAGTGTCCTCCTTCCCAGCTGGGATGTGGCATGTGGGGTCCACCTTCTCCGCGCTCCTGCTGCCCTTCCGCTCCTTTGATGGGGCTCTCGGGCCCTTGCCTCCCCTAGATGGTGTGGGTGGTGAAGTGGCCGCACATTGCTCCTTGGGGGCAGCCCTGTCGGTCCTCGCACGGCAGTCCTTGTTTTTGCGGGTCCTCTTGCCGGGGGGGGGGGCTAGACGTGTCCTTGCTGCTGATCGATGTGTCACTGCTGGCAAAGGGTGGGCTCCAGAACCCAGGCACAACAGTGACACCCGAAGCTGGGCTGGTGGTGGCTGCGGTGCTCTTGGGACTCTTTGAAGATGGATGGGGGAGCTCATCGGGGGGAAAGAGGTTAAGGTTAGCCAGGAAAAGTTTTTTAGGGCCAAGGTAAAGGGTAGGAGAAGTGGAGATGGAAGTGGAGGTAGAGGAGGTGGTTGTAGGAGAGTCAGGTGTGCTGTCATTGGGTGAAGGTGCTGGTGCTGTAGGCTGTCGTGAGGTGGATGGCTGTTGGGTGGGTGGCTGCCTGCGTTTGTGTGTCTTGGAAGAGGGGGTGACAGACACAGTGGGAGAGGACACAGGGGACGTGTACATGGCAGTGGGGGTGGTGACTGCACAAGTGTGGACTGTACTGGAGGGTGGGGTGGTGATGGAAGCACTGGCTGATGTTGGGGTGCATGCAGGTGTGAGTGTAGACGTCACAGGGAGGGAGGAGGGAGACGAGGAGGAGGGGGACACAGGGGTGGCAGTGGCTGTTGGCATGTCTGCATCTGGGTGTTGCTCGGGTGAGTGTTTGCGGGATCTGTGGTGCTTGTGTTTGGATGAGCTGCTCTTGGGTGTTGAGGTGTGTGCAGGCTGGTCTGATGGTGTGGATGGGATAGGCTGAGGAACAGGAGACAGAGACAGGCTGGAGGCAGTCAGAAGAGGGAGGCTGGAAACAGGGACAATGGCTGCCGTCAGTGCTGAGGCCAGAGCAGTGAACGCTCGTTGATGGGCAGCCTGACCCGAATGAATGCCCTCCAGGTACGCATTGCTCTGTTGCACCTCCCTTTGCACACCCTGGATGGCATTCAAAAGGGTCGTCTGCCCAACAATGAGCGTCCTTACCAGGTCAATGAGCTCCGCACTGAGGGCAGCAGGGGCAACAGGGGCAGGGGCTGAGGTGCCTGGGGCGAAGGAGACGCGCGCCTTCCTGGGCGAACCGGCACGGAGCGAAGACTGAGGGGCTGCTGGGAGGGCGGGGCTGGTGCGCTGGGTGGCGGCTGTACCTGTAGAGGCGGGGGGCACGGATGTTGCCGCCACCCCTAGGGAGCTCCCATCCGAGGACGTGTCGCTTTCGCTGCTATCACCAGCGGTCCCCGTCGTGGTGCTCCCCTCACCCTCCGGATCACTGGTGCCCTCGGTGTCTGTTCCTGGGCCCACCGGGGCCTTGTGTCCTGCAGCTCCCTCGTGCTCCGATGCCATATCTCCTCCGCCTGATGATGCTAATGCACACATGCACAAGAAGATGAAGAGAAAGGGTGGGGGGAGAAAAAAGAAGACCAGGTTGAGTGCATGCAATGTCAACACCGTTGGCGGAGAGGACAGACACAGGTGCCTAATGCACTAAGCCGCGCATTCGGGGTACACTACTCAGTACTACTGACTAGGACAACAGGCCAAGAGACGTCAAACGCGCACATGGGAGATGCTGGACCTTCAATGGCTGTACTTGTCACCCTACCGAGGTGGGGGCCGGGGGCACAGGGCCATGCCTAAGGGAGAGGACTACACTACAGAAAGCGCCCTGGCCTAATGTCACCCACAGCCCTCCTCCCCCACCCAGACGCCTCCACTGCGCAGAAAGATAGGAGAATGTGCTGATACTCACCCCCTTGTGTCTGCTGTGATGTCTTAAAGCGCCCATCCAATTCAGGGTAGGCCACCGCCAGGATCCGGGACATCAGGGGGGTCATGGTGCGACTGGCACCCCTCCTAGGTTGGGAGGCCATCCCCAGCAGTGTTTCTGCGGTCTTCCTTGTTCCGCGGCGGATGTCCTCCCACCTCTTGCGGCAGTGGGTGCCCCGTCTGTTGTGGACCCCCAAGGTCCGGACTTCCTTGGCGATGGCACGCCAAATCTCGATCTTCTGATGGGCGCTGACCTATTAGACATGTACAGGGTGGAAAGGAGGAAATCATCAATGACCTGCATGTTAGATGTAATTGGCCCCCCCCCACCCACTTTGCCATATGGCACATGCTCTCATCTGTCGGGCGTTGCACTCCTCATTCGCCCCCCACCCCACCAACTTACATCCACCCCAATCCACACAGGCATAGCCCATTCCATTAGCACCCGGTGTACTCACTTGTTGGTCTGGAGGACCGTAGAGTAGCGCATACTGGGGGAGGACCCCATCCACGAGCTTCTCCAACTCTTCAGACGTGAAGGCAGGGGCCCTTTCCCCAGTCGCAGCAGCCATTGTATCTTCCAGACCGAGGTCACAGCAGCACTTGCAGTATAGGTCCTCTCCTGTGGATGATCAGGTCTCGAGTGATTGAGCAGATAGAAAATGGCGGTCACGTCCGCGGCGGTGCATACCGCGGCGGTGCGTACCGCGACCGCCGGCGCACTTCGTTATTGGCTCCTGAAACCCATAGGCTTCAATGTTAACCAATGCGGCTTTGCGCCGCGGTCTTCGACCGCCTACCGCCACGGTGTGCCCCGCCAGCGCATTGACCTCACATCCCATTGTCCCACTTCACAGGTCTTGCAGCCGCCATTTCAAGGGCCCACATGGCTTAATTTTGACTGCGACACACAGGCCTAGGCCTTGCATTGCCACACATACACGCCTTTCAACCCATTGCCATTCTTTAACTGTGCAAGCTGTCTGTACATACCTGTGGTTTGGCTGACTCTGTGCTCCATGTTGTCCTTCCTAGGCACCGTCCGCTGGGACTTGCGATGAGAAGGAGGAATCCTCGCGTGTACCGACCGCTGGTGGACCTGTCGACAATGGAAGAACGCCATATAATACTTCGATACAGACTTGACCATGCCACTATCCATGAACTGTGTGCCCAGCTGTAGCCAGCCCTGATGTCCCCCATCCGCCAACCCACAGGGATTCCCCCTCTGGTGCAGGTTTTGTCAGTCCTCCATTTTTTGGCCAGTGGGTCATTCCAGACCACAGTGGCCATGTCATCTGGAATGTCTCAGCCTATGTTTTCTAAGATTTTGAGCAGAGTGTTGTCTGCCCTGATGAAACTCATGCGGAGCTACATCATTTTCCCCGAGGAGAGTGACTTGCCTACAGTGAAGGGTGATTTCTATGCCCTTGGACATATCCCCAACATCATTGGTGCCATTGATGGGACCCATGTGGCTTTGGTACCCCCAAAAGACGATGAGCAGGTGTACCGAAACAGAAAAAATTATCATTTGATGAATGTCCAGGTGGTCTGTTTGGCTGACCAGTACATCTCCCATGTAAATGCCAAGTTCCCAGGGTCAGTGCATGACGCGTATGTGATGCGAAATAGCAGCATCCCCTATGTGATGGAGCAGCTACAGAGACAACGTGTGTGGCTAATAGGTGACTCTGGTTACCCCAACCTGCCGTGGCTACTGACCCCAGTAAGGAATCCCCGGACAAGGGCAGAGGAACGCTACAATGAGGCCCATGGGCGTACTAGGAGGGTGATTGAGCGAACCTTTGGACTCCTGAAGGCCAGGTTTAGGTGCCTGCATATGACTGGTGGATCCCTAATGTACTCACCAAAGAAGGTGTGCCATATCATCGTGGCCTGCTATATGCTTCACAACCTGGCTTTGCAACGCCAGGTGCCTTTCCTGCAGGAGGATGGTCCAGATGGTGGTGTTGTAGAAGCCGTGGAGCCTGTGGAGAGTGAAGAGGAGGAAGACTCAGAGGACGACACAGACAATAGGGATAGAGTGATACAACAGTATTTCCAGTGACACCCAGGTAAGAATCACCCACGCCATTTCCCAATTGCTTCTAGCCTCCTGCATCTGTACTTTCTGTAGTTCCCCACAGATGTTTTTCAGTAATTTTTGCCTTTCCCTTCCCTTCTCAGTGCTGTCTGACTCAGTACCTGACTTCTGCTTGGTTCGCCCATGAAATACAGCGTATTGACATTGGTATGTTGTCATGACTAATTGACAGAACAGAAATTGAACAGTAATATGTAATACATTTGTTAATAAGACAGCATGACTCAAAACAGATTAGTGTGCAAAATGTGATTTATTTACAGTGCTAGATATCGGTACATGTGATTCTAAGGGTGATGGGTGGGGGTGGAGGAATATCCATGGCAGAGTCCAGTTCTCAGTCTCACAGGTGCATTGTTCTTTTGCCTGTGGAAGGATGGAGCTTAGGCAGTTCATGGTTGGACAGGGTGGCAATGTGGGACAGTGGGAAGAGTTCAGGGGGTATGTCCTGCTGGCGGGGGTCTTGACATCCTACTCTGTCTTTTTCTTTGGTCTCAGGCTCCTCTTACGGGGTGGTTGTTCTTCAGCAGGAGGTGGGGTTCTGGGGGGCTGTCGAGGTGTTGGGACCTCCTGTCCACTAGCGCCGGCGGAGGTGGTAGGCTGTTCCTGGTCCGGCCTAGTGACAGGGGCCCTGTGTGGTGCACCATGGTCCCGCAACGCGCCCTCTATCCTGTGGAGGGCCAGGACGATGGTCCCCATTGCGGTCCCGATGATTCTCAGCTCCTCCCTGAACCCCATGTAGCGTTCTTCCTGCTGTGCCTGGATCTCAGTGAACCTGGCCAGTACCGTCGCCATCGTTTCTTGGGAGTGGTGGTATGCCCCCATGATGGTAGTGAGGGCCTCTTGGAGAGTGGGTTCCCTGGGCCTCTCCTCCCCCCCCTGTCGCACAGCAGCCCTCCGAGCTGCCCGGTTTCCCCCGGCCTCTGTCCCCTGGCCGGTGTGCCCGCTCCCACTGCCCCCAGGTCCCTGTTGTTGTTGGGGTGTTGGGTTAGCCTGGGTGCCCTGTAGTGGCGGACACACCGCTGATTGAGCTGTCCTAGAGACAGAGGCATGGGCCCGCTGGGTGGGAGCTGTGCTGGTGTCGGCAGAGGGGGTCGGGTCTGGTGTGGCCTGTGGCTGCCTGAGGGGAACCGACTGCCCAGAGGTCCCTGATGGTCCGGGCTGGTCATCAGGTTCACTGTCGACAGAGCTGCTATCCTCAGTGTGGGCCTGTTCCGGTGGTGGGATGGACACTTCTGGACCCTCCTGGCTGGTGTGTTGTCGTTCGGGTCCTGCATGGGGTAAGAGAGTTTGGTTATTGTTTCTGTGTGTGCAATAGCATGCGTGTTATGGGTGCCCTTGTCCCCCAGTGCAGGCATTCCCTTGAGGGAGGTGTTGTGAGGGTATTTAGTGGGGGGGAGGGGTTAGTGCAGTGGTCATGCATAGGTGATGGGTGCCCATGATTTGTGTTGGCATGCAGGAGTTGGTGTTGGGATGGGTGGGTTGTGCTGGTGAGACATTGTCAGGGAGGATATGTGCTGGGGGGTTGGGGGTGAGGGTGGGGGTGTGGGTTGGCATGCTGGTGGGGTGGGGGGGATATAGTAGTTGAGATGGGACTTACCAGAGTCCATTCCTCCGGCTACTCCTGCGAGGCCCTGAGGATGCAGGATGGTCAAGACCTCTTGCTCCCATGATGTAAATTCGGGAGGGGTGGGTGGGGGTCCGCCGCCAGTCTTCTGGACCGCGATGTTGTGCCTGGAGACCATTGATCGGACCTTCCCCCGTAGGTCGTTCCATCTTTTGCGGATGTCCTCCCTATTCCTGGGATGCTGTCCCACCGCGTTGACCCTGTCCACGATCCGCTGCCATAGCTCCGCCTTCCTGGCTATACTGGTGTGCTGCACCTGCGAGCCGAAGAGCTGGGGTTCCACTCTTAGGATTTCCTCCACCATGACCCGGAGTTCTTGGTCCGAAAAGCGTGGGTGCCTTTGGGGTGCCATGGGGTGGTGTGGGTGAGGTGTGGGGTGGTGTATGTGATGAGGAGTGTGTTGGTGAGTGGTGCTTTGTGCTACTATGTGGTGTGTGTGATGGTGTAGTGTGCCTCAGTGTGTCTTGCTATGGATTGTCTGCTGTGTCTCTCTCTCCTTCTCTCAGTAATTATGGTCGCAGGGGTTTGTGGGTGTGTGTTTTATAGTTGGTTGATTGTGTGGGAGTGGTGTGTGTATGTGTATCAGGTGTGTGTATTTCAAATTGTCCAATGTGGCTGTGTTTTGGTGATGTGTGTGTATTCTGACCGCAGCAGTGTGTACCGCCAATGGAATACCGCGTTTGAATGACCGCCGTGTGGATTCGTGGGTCGTAATGGCATGGGTGTATTTCTGTTGGCGTGACGGTGGAGGTTTGGTCATCTCCAGTTTATCGCTGCCCGCCGATGTGGCGGGCTGCAGTGGAGGACGGATTTTTGGAGGTTTGGCCGTTGTGGGTCAGAATGACCGTGGCGGTTGGCCGCGGCGGGGTTATGGCGGTCTTCTGACCGGCGGTAAGGGCATTTTACCGCCGAGGTCAGAATCACCCCCAAATTGTGTCCCCAAAGAAACTGCAATACTGTCAGAAGGAGGTGAAGTACTTAGGCCATCTAATTGAGAAAGGATCAAGGAAAATATCCAAAGAAAGAGTGACAGCCATGTTGCAGATGAATCCCCCGGCGTCCAAGCAAGATGTTAGGATGTTTTGGGGAATGGTGGGTTACTGTTGCCAGTGGATTCCCAACTTCTCGATTATCTCTAAGCCTTTGGTGAGCTTGACTGTCAAGGAGATTAAGGATGGCCCAGATACCCTGACTATGACCGAGAAAGAGATGAGGGCATTCATCGAATTGAGAGAGTGCATGTGCAGGGCTCCAGCTTTAGGGATGCCTGACTACACCAAGCCTTTTGTACTGTTTTGTCATGAACGTGATGCTTGTTCTCTGTCTGTCCTGACACAGGTTCATGGAGGTGCAAACCGCCCAGTAGCATATTTTTCAGCTACTTTGGACCCTGTCGCAGCAGCCTTACCAGGTTGTCTGCGTGCAGTTGCAGCAGTTGGTGATGGGACATCCCTTAACAGTAATGGTCCCACACTCAGTCAAGATACTACTCACCCGGACTAAGACGCAGCATATGACAAATGACCGCCTGACCAAAAACGAGAAGATCATACTGGGGTCGCCTAATGTGTCTTTGAAGCGCTGTACTGTGTTAAACCCGGCAACTTTGCTTACTAATGAAAATACAGATGTTGATGATGCTGAGGAGGTAGAACATGATTGTCTTGAGGTAACAGAACTGTGCACCAAACCAAGACCTGACATTAAAGATACCCAATTGGGAGAGAATGATTACATTATCTTTGTTGATGGTTCATGCCTGAGGGACTACTAAGAGCCGGATACGCTGTGTGTACAATCACCGGTATCCTGGAAGCATCTTGGCTCGAGAGAGTGTATTCTGCTCAAGTGGCTGAATTGGTTGCTCTTACTAGGGCATGCCATGCCACTGACAAACTAAAAGTGACTATCTATACTGACAGCAGATACGGATTTGGGATTGCCGATGATTTTGGCCAGTTGTGGTCACAGAGGGGTTTCATGACCTCTTCTGGTTCTCCAGTGAAAAATTGTGAAAAAATTAAGGAGTTGTTGCACGCAATTCAGTTACCTCTTGAAATTGCCGTGGTGAAATGTAGCGCTCATGTTAAATCGCAAGACTTTATGTCAATGGGAAACAGATATGCACATCAAGTCGCAAGGTTTTGTGCATTGAACTGTATATCGTTCAAAGATCAGTGGGAATTGTTACCGGAAACTGAAAATGAGACATGCACAGGTTATGCATTGAGGGTGGTAGACACAATGGAAGAGTTACAATTGTTGCAGGGGCGTGCCAGCAAAGAGGAGAAACGCTCTTGGCTCAAAATGCAAAGTGCACCAAGACCTGATGATTTGTGGGTTTCAGATGAGGGGAAAATGGTTTTGCCAAACAGTCTTTTGTCATAGTTTGCGAGGTTTTACCATGGTCAAGCACATATTGGGAGAGACACCATGATGAGGTTGTTCAAAGTCAATTGGTTCAATCCAAAATTCAGACAAGCAGCAGAAGTAATCTGTCACAGGTGCATCATCTGTCAACAGATGAATGCAGGGAAAGGGACCGTGGTGAATGTGAGCCACATTGGGAGAGCAGGAGGTCCATTTAGCAGGATGCAGATGGATTTTATTGGGATGCCTGTGTGTGGAGGTCTGAGGTACGTGTTGGTGATTGTGTGCATCTTTAGTCACTGGATTGAAGCTTACCCTACACGTAGGAATGACAGTCTCACAGTAGCGAAGTTGCTGCTTAGGAAGTTGATACCACGTTTCAGGTTTCCGATCTCTTTAGAATCAGATAGAGGAAGTCACTTCAACAATGAGGTGGGTAAACACTTGTGTGCAGCACTGAACATTGAACAGAAGTTGCATTGTAGCTACTGTCCCGAAGCCTCAGGACTAGTGGAACAGATGAATGGTACCTTAAAGTCGAGAATGGCAAAGATGTGTGCAGCTACCAATTTGAAATGGCCAGATGCATTGCCGTTAGTGCTAATGTCAATGAGAAATACACCCAACAAGAAAACAGGACTGTCTCCTCATGAAATTCTCATGGGCCGAGCCATGAGATTGCCCGCAGTGCCTGCAGATGCTCTTGTGGATATCACGGATGATATGGTGTTGGACTACTGCAAGGGTCTGGCTGACGTGGTCCGCTCTTTCTCTCACCAGGTGAAAGCCACCACACTGCCACCGATAAATGATCCAGGTCACAACCTGAAAGCCGGTGACTGGGTTGTTGTCAAGAAACACGTGAGGAAGTCATGTTTGGAGCCACGTTGGAAGGGGCCGTATCAAGTGATACTGACAACTACTACTGCTGTGAAATGTGCGGGAATTCCAAACTGGATTTATGCCAGTCACACAAAGAAGGTGACGTGTCCAACTGATGAGGAACTTGAGTTGTCGAAAATAACAGCTACAGAAAAGGAAGTCTCAGGGCCGGAGAGTAATCAAACGGGAACTGAGACTGAAGGAGAGCCCATTGAGGACGGCCTGGTCAGTCGAACAGCAAACAAGATCCCGAAGGGTGACGGTGAGCCTATCTCAACTGAGGCACCAGGGACACAAAGAGAGGTTCTCTTTTAAGCAGACAGATACGGGTTTGAAGTTGAACCCCCGACAGACCCGGAAGGCGAAGGAGGCGAAACAGAGGGAACTCAAGGTGTTCAGACTCCTCCTGAGCAAATTGCAGGTCCATCAAGAGAAGACACCATAGAATTAGAGGAGGGCGGAGAACAGCCACAAGAAAGACGAAAAGTCGAAAAGGTACTGAAAGGAGACAAGTGGCCCGAATCGCGAGTAACCAAAGGAAAGGTGGTTATTAACAAAAGTATAAAGAGGAAGTCGATACGACCAGGAAAGAAGATCTTAGTGATGGAGAATTGCAGGGCAAGCGAAAGCTGAAAAGAAAGAGGATAGCCAACAGAAGGTACGCAGGTCCTGAGTGGGCGTATGCAACATCAGCTGAGTGGCAACAAGAATTCTTGGCATTCTGTTTTGATTGAGAGGTTCCAGGTCAATACTACGGCACCTGAACTTGACCACAGAGAAGAGAGATTGTGTTAAATTTGAAGTAAAGCTGAAAAGCTGAGAGAACAAGAGACTGATAAATTACCGGATGTGACACTGTTAACCTGAATTAACTTGAAAAAACGATTTTGACAAGCTGCTAACCTGATTTGACAAGGATCCTGAGAGTGAGTGAAACGCTGTAAATACTTGCTAAAGAAAGACTTTAGAGAAGGAAAAAAAAAGCTTTAGACCTTCCTCAGTTGATTGTTTGTCTTTATATTGATCTGCTTTCTGATTCTTTACAGATCATGATTAACACTAGAGATAATCATAAGGGGAGTAGGATTTGTAGATGGTTGGGTATTATTTTGGGTGTTGTGTGTGTGATAGTAATCATAGCTGTGATTGTGGGAATGCATTTGGTGAATAAGAGTGGGACTAACAATGCTACAATTCCTGAGACTGCTACACTAACACCAAGGGAGAGATTTGAGCAGGATACGAAATATTTGCATGAGGGAACTAACACGAAAGGGGAACTATCTACTAATGTTTTCTATCGCTTGTTGAATGAGTATGTTGAAACAATGGATGCGAAGAATTGTTATGTGTGCACAAAAATTCCTTTGTCAGTACAAGAAGGGGTTACCTATCATAGTTTGCCGATAACATACGGGATAAGTTGTAGTTTGTTATTAACAAGATTTTATGATCAAGAATATATTCAGTACTTCTATTCTAATCTAGATGTAGTGTTTTCTTTTGTGCCTATAAATGAATATTTGAGTAAGGTAGCTAGAGATCATAGTATAAAAATAGTTTGGGGTTTCTTTGAGCCCACACTGACATTTGGTACAGCTTCTGCGCATCGCAATAATCTAACCTGCTTACTAACGCCTGTAGAGAAGAGCTTTTTAGGTCACACTGATGATAGAAGAAAAGCGTTAAAAGAAAAGCTAGAAAAGGGATTGGAGAAGCGAACGTTTGCAAATGATTATGCTTATAGTGCAATAAAGACACAAGGCAAATTAGCTTTAGATGCATTACACGTAGGAAACCTTTGTATATATAGGCCAAAATTTTACCATGACACTTTCTTTGTGGGAACAAGTGAGTGCAGACATGTGTTTTTGTTTCAGAGTAAGTGGACGTTCATGTTAAATTGACAGGATGCAGCGATCCCAGGGATCTATTACATATGTGGACTTAATGCTTATTACCTTCTTCCAAAGGGATGGTATGGGACATGTTATTTGGGAATAGGTTTTCCAAAGATTTACCAATTTGATGACTTAAGGAAGTTTCCTAAAGTGTCTGAATTACATCATACTAGACAGAAAAGAGAGACACCTGCTGCTGTCGTGGGTGATATATTTGGAGCAATAATTCTTAAACTCCATAAAGATTCGAAAGTTGTCTACTATTGTGGATAACATGCTGACAAACTTCACAGGCGCTATACTCCTGATGGATACCGAACTTGCTGCGGAGAGGGCTATGACTCTTCAAAACAGGCTTGCTTTAGACATTCTTTTAGCGAAAAGTGGCGGAGTCTGCAAGATGCTTAATGAGCGCCACTGTTGTGCTTATATTCCGGATAATAGTAATGAGATTAGAAGTATGCTTACTAACCTAACAAGAGATAGTGCAGATTTAAAGGAACTGAAGGAACCAGGAGTCTGGGAAAAGGTTGGAGAGGGATTTGCAAGTATGGGAAGCTGGTTTAGTGGTCTTTGGCATCGGTTTTTGGGAAAACTAATACAGGGAATAGTAATTGTCTTGGCTTGTTTATTTGGACTATGGTTATTGAACAAAATTTGTGAAAGGGGTAGAGTAAAATGTGCAAAATATAAAGAGAGGAGGGAGGACAAGAAAAGGGAGAAAATGTTCAGAGCAAAATATGTAAAGGCAAAATTAAAAGAAGAAATTGAAAGGAGGGAAATTAACAAATGAAAAGAAAGTAAAGAGTGGATTTGTGTGATGACACGTGTCATCAGAGGAGGGATTGTTGGAGTGTAGTTTTATAATCAAAATTAACATAAAATGTTTACAAATAACTGCATAATGCTGCCGCATAGAAATTATATTAATGTGCTTTTACTAAAAATGTGTTTGAAATGTGCCCACGGGGAGTGGCCACCAACGTATACGATGATAATTGAAACTGACTAATAATTACATATTAATGCACTAATGTATGATTTCTATTGGTATCAAGGATTATACGTTAAGGTCGGGCCTAGCTGTCTGGTTCCATATTGTAGGAGGCTGGCCTGGCTTGTAGTGGGTACCAAAGGTACTTACACCTTGTGCCAGGTCCAGTTATCCCTTATTAGTAGAATAGAGGTGTTTCTAGCAGCTTAGGCTGATAGAAGGTAGCTATGGCAAAGCAGCTTAGGCTGAATTAGGAGACATGCAAAGCGCCTACTATACCACTTATATCATATGCACAATATCATAAGAAAACACAATACACAGAGGGCCTGATTTTAACCTTGGCGGACGGCGGAGGCCGTCCGCCAAGGTTCCGCCGCCAAATGACCGCACCGCGGTCACAAGACCGCGGCGGCCATTCTAACATTTCCTCTGGGCCGGCGGGCGCTCTCCAAAAGAGCGCCCGCCGGCCCAGAGGAAATGCCCCTGCAACGAGGACGCCGGCTCAGAATTGAGCCGGCGTAGTTGCAGGGGTGCGACGGGTGCAGTTTGCACCCGTCGCGTATTTCAGTGTCTGCATGGCAGACACTGAAATACTTTGCGAGGCCCTCTTACGGGGGCCCCTGCAGTGCCCATGCCATGGGCATGGGCACTGCAGGGGCCCCCAGGGGCCCCGCGGCACCCCCTACCGCAATCCTGTTCCTGGCGGGAGACCCGCCAGGAACAGGATGGTGGTAGGGGGTGTCAGAATCCCCATGGCTGCGGAGCGCGCTCCGCAGCCATGGAGGATTCCCCCGAGCAGCGGAAAGTCGGCTGGAGACCGCCGACTTTCCGCTTCTGACCGCGGCTGAACCGCCGTGGTCAGAATGCTCGTGGGAGCACCGCCAGCCTGTTGGCGGTGCTCCCGTGGTCGGTGTGACCCCCAGAGTTACTAAAAATAAAGGTACTTTATTTTTATGACAATATGCCACAAGTATCTCAGCGAGTACCATCAGTAAGAAGGTAAGTAATATACACAAGTTATATGTACACAAACCACAAATAGGTAAGTAAGAGTCAGAAAAGTAATGCAAACAGTGTAGAATTACAATAGGTTGCAATAGGCAAGCATAGGTCTAGGGGCAAAACAAACCATATACTCCAAAAGTGGAATGCGAATCATGAATGGACTCCATACCTATGGGAGCTTGTAGAGGGTCACTGGGACTGTAAGAAAACAGTCAGGGTGTCCAAGATACCCCACCCCAAGACCCTGAAAAGTAGGAGTAAAGTACACCTACTACCCCAAGAGAGCACAATTGTCGTGATAGGGGGATTCTGGAAGAACAACAAACACCAGCAGTGCACTGAAAGTGGATTTCTGGACCTGAGGACCTGCAAAGCAAGGGGACCAAGTCCAATGGTTGCGACAGTGTCCAGGGGGGGCAGGAACCCAGAAACCCCGGATGAAGATGCAAGGAAGCTGCCTCTGGATGGAAGAAGCTTGGAATTCAGCAAGAACGAAGAGGACTAGGAACTTCTCCTTTGGATGAAAGATGTCCCACGTCGCGGTGAAGGTTGCAGAAGTGTTCCCACACAAAAATACCACAAACAAGCCTTGCTAGCTGCAAGGGTCACTGTAGAGGTTTTTGGGTGCTGCTGAGGACTAGAAAGGACCAGGAGGTTGCCCCTTGGAGGAAGAGACAGAGGGGCACTCAGCAACTCATAGAGCCCTCCCAGAAGCAGGCAGCACCCGCAGAAGTACCTGAACAGGCACTTGGAAGATTTGTGAACTGGAGTCCATGCAGAGTTACAAAAGAGTGTCCCACGACGTCGGCTGACAACTCAGCGGGTTGAGCACTGCAGGCCGGAGTGCTGGGGATCCAGGCTAGGCTGTGCACAAAGGAAATCCTGGAAGAGTGCACAGAAGCTGGAGAAGCTGCAAATCACACAGTTCACAGGTTTGCAGTCTAGCGTGGGAATGCAAGGACTTACCTCCACCAAACTTGGACTGAAGGGCCACTGGACTGTGGGAGTCATTTGGGTAGAGTTCCTGTGTTCCAGGGACCACACTTGTCAGGATGAGAGGGGACCCAGAGGAGCAGAGATGCAGTATTTTGGTGCCTGCGTTAGCAGGGGGAAGATTCAGTCGACCCACAGGAGATTTCTTCTGAGCTTCTGGTGCAGGGTGAAGGCAGGCGACCCCAGAGCATGCACCACCAGGAAACAGTCGAGAAAGCCAGCAGGAACAGGCGCCACAATGTTGCTGGTAGTCGTCTTGCTAATTTGTTGCGGTTTTGCAGATGTCCTGGAGCAGTCAGAGGTCGATCCTTGGTAGAAGTCGAAGAGGGAGATGCTGAGGAACTCTGGTGAGCTCTTGCATTCGTTATCTGAAGAATTCCCTAAAGCAGAGACCCTAAGTAGCCAGAAAAGGAGGTTTGGCTACCAAGAAAGGAGGATTGGCTACCAAGAAAGGTAAGAGCCTATCAGAGGGGGTCTCTGACGTCACCTGCTGGCACTGGCCACTCAGAGCAGTCCAGTGTGCCCCCAACACCTCTGTTTCCAAAATGGCAGAGGCTCTGGGCACCTCCCCTGGGAGTTACTGGTCAAGGGAGTGGTCACTCCCCTTTCCTTTGTCCAGTTACGCGCCAGAGCAGGGCTGGGGGATCCCTGAACCGGTGTAGACTGGCTTATGCAGAGATGGGCACCATCTGTGCCCATCAAAGCATTTCCAGCCCTTCACACCTATTTCCAAAGGGAGAGGGTGTAACACCCTCTCTCAGAGGAAATCCTTTGTTCTGCCTTCCTGGGCCAGGGCTGCCTGGACCCCAGGAGGGCAGAAACCTGTCTGAGGGGTTGGCAGCATCTGCAGCTGCAGAGGAAACCCCAGAAAGGCAGTTTGGCAATACCCTGGTTCTGTGCTAGAGACCCGGGGGATCATGGAATTGTCCCCCCAATACCAAAATTGTATTGGGGTGACAATTCCATGATCTTAGACATGTTACATGGCCATGTTCGGACTTACCATTGTGACGCTATACATAGGCAGTGACCTATGTATAGTGCACACGTGTAATGGTGTCCCCGCACTCACAAAGTCCGGGGACTTTGCCCTGAGCGATGTGGGGGCACCTTGGCTAGTGCCATGGTGCCCACACACTAAGTAACTGTGCACCCAACCTTCACTAGGTGAAGGTTAGACATATAGGTGACTTATGTGCAGTGAAAAATGGCTGTGAAATAACGTGGACGTTATTTCACTCAGGCTGCATTGGCAGGCCCGTGTAAGAATTGTCTGAGCTCCCTATGGGTGGCAAAAGAAATGCTGCAGCCCATAGGGACTCCTGGAACCCCAACACCCTGGGTACCTCAGTACCATATACAAGGGAATTATATGGGTGTACCAGTGTGCCAATGAGAATTGGTACATTTAGTCACTAGTCTGCAGTGACAAATTTAGAAGAGAGAGCATAAACACTGAGGTTCTGGTTAGCAGAGCCTCAGTGATACAGTGAGGCACCACACAGGGAACACATAGAGGGCACATACTATGAGCACTGGGACCCTGCCTGGCAGGGTCCCAATGACACAAGGACTAAAACAACATTCATACAGTGAAATATGGGGTAACATGCCAGGCAAGATGGTACTTTCCTACACATATTAAATGTGTTTTTCTAACGTGCAATGTGCTGACTTGCTGAAGGACATGTAGTTGTACTTTTCCAGAAGCTAGAAGATGTGTGTAACGGTAGTAAATTATTTCTCATGAGTCTCGACTTGCTCAAGGAGACATTCTTGCTGAATGCAACAGTGTAAACTTGCAACAGGTACAAGGTCGCCTGAACTGGTATAGACAATGGAACTACTGACTGGGTCTGTGAGAGGACCGCGAGAACATGAAATTGTACCTGACATTCTACCCGTTGGGGACGTCAATTACTGAAGCCAATAAACTACGTGAGAACTGTTATGAGGTGACAATCTTAATGAGGTGACAAGTAAACCATTGGATGGAGAGAATGGTGCACCAAAACTTACCCAATTGGAAATTAGGGGACTGTACAACAAGTTTGATATAATCGTAGGACATAAGAAGAAATTAGCCATTACGTGCCTTTGCAATTGCCTAGACAATTTGCCACTCTGTCTTAAAGACTTTGCAGTTTAATTCTTCGAACCATCCTTGCTTTGCCTTGCCTGATTCATACTTTTCCTCCTTATGAGGGAAGTGTCCCTTATTGCCCGACTTACTGAACTTTGCTGTGTTTCTTGGCTGATGGCGAATCAACTGCTGTCCTGAGGACGAAGACTGACTCTGTATGCTGACCCATTACGGAAGGTAACTATATGATGATGAAATTGTAATTGTCTGTTTGCCTTTTCTTTCTAGGTACCAACTGCTTCTTTTGATAGAGACCATAGTTAGATGTTTGCGAAATTTGTGTTGCTAAATTGTTTTGCATGAAGCCCAACATGCCAATGCTAATTCGAGGTTGGTTAAGGAATTCACTAAACGGACGCAAATAGACAAATGACGGAATCTATGCTTTGTTGAACAATGTGCTAATGATACTCTGCTAAAGTTAACCCATGTTGATGTCGTGCTTTGTTCTAATGTTTATGATTCTTGCTTTGATGAAATCTTATTCAAGTTGTCATATTATAACCGTGTTGATGTGTTTTCTGTTTTTGAGACTAATAAACTTGCTAGTAGAGTGTAATCAAAAGGGAATAAATATCATAAATCTTATAAAATATTGTGTGGTTTTTCATGACTGAGAGATCTTGGAGTGATTTGATTCTTATTTATGCCACTATCCAAATTGAATTGATTTATTATAGTGAGTATTGATGATGTTATTGATCTATTGATTGCTATGTCGATTAATTGTCTCATCCTGAGGTGTCTTCAATCAGGGTCAAAAGATTCATTGGCCTAAAACGAGTCCCAGACTAATTATTCAAGACGGGACGCGTTAACATAACTCACTGCAACACAGAAGGCAGCCTTATTACTGAAGTTGACTGATGCAGTCAATGCACTGGCGAACGAGGTCCAAACCCCGGGGATATTATAAAAAAGTATCAGGATGAGAGGTGTAGGTTGAAGGAAAAAGGTCACCAGGATAGAGGTGGTTATAGATGTTCCTGAAGAAGTTACTGGGACCGATCTCCGTTCCACCGTTCTAGAAAACCCGTCCTCCATGCTTTGCACCCCCACCTGCTGCTTGAGCTGCTTGTTACAGGTAACAGTATTGTGATGTCAGGTAATAATTCTTTGAACAACAACCCCCCTACTCTGAGTAACTGCTATTTTTTTGTTTCATGTGTGACTATGTAAGCCAGTCCATGTTAGCACTTAACCATAAAGTTGTTATAACATTGTGCATTGTATTTCTTCCTTTCTAGCACTACACGTTCCAAAATTATTTGATAACTTTACAAACGGCTTAGCTAATCATGTGGGAAACTTAAAAAAAATTCTAGCTTGGACTTCATCTATCAATAATTAAAGATACAGGCATTTTTACATGTTTTTCCATCATCCTTGCAATGTTTATTGTACACTATATTTTGATTCCTCTTTAACTACATCTTTTTTATTTTAACTTTATTTACCACATACATCCAGAGTGAATCCTTCAGCTGGGACAGAAGTCAATGTACCTATAGCAAGGCAACATCAAGGGCCAGTTTTCCAACAACTAGCAGCAACTGGCATGTGCATTTGCCAACAAGAATTATCATGTAGCATATACCTATAAATTATTCCTAATACATATTTTTGATGTCTAGTACTTTTTAACTTAACATTTACATGTATAGTATTTTTCTGTTTTTGAAAAACAAGTATTATATTGTTATAGGCCCTGCTAGGGTGTCCCATCCACTTTTTCAAACAACAGTGATTTCTGCTCCACCCAGTGAGATAATATGAGACCAGGCACCACACAGCTGCCATGTGGCAGACACTGGTAAGTTTTATAATTGTTTTAAACAAATATCAATAAACCCCTGTTTTTCTTAATGACATGTTTGCAATGTGTGTTTTATATTCATCCCTGATGTCCCTGAACTCAATATACGAGATAATGCTTTCTTTGTTACGATTTTTTTTCAGAATTAATAGCGTGCTTTTCAATTTGGAGCTGATAAAACACTTTTGGACGTCTTTTATTAACATATACACTTACTTGCTCCAGGTGGCTCTTTCATTTAAACTTCAGCCAGGCAACAGTCACTGGAGATAAACTCACAAAAATCTAGGACTTCAGGAGACATTCTGGCAGCAGAAATTAGGCTCTCTACCATAATCCTGTCAGTGTGCTAGCCTGTGTATTGTACTTAGTGATTGCATATTTTACATAGTGATAACTCTTTTGAAGGCGATTTCAGTGTAAGTGTAAAATAATGTCTAAAATCATGTTATGTTGGTGTGTAATCGCCTGCAATTGTGTGTGCAATTAATCTGATTTTGTCTTTATGCCGATTTACTAATAATTCCTCAAAATAATTCCTGCTATTGAACCTGAAACCTTTTTGTTCAAGCTGCTGGATCGATGCAGTCTGTGTCCAATACAACCTCAAGGCCCTAGGTCCAGCCGCAGACCTCACTGAGATCTCCAACTACACAGATTTGTGGCTGGAGTGGGTAAATTTGAGTTAGAATTTCCCAGGTTTATTAATTTCGTCCACTCTAAATTCTGTTATAACATATATTGGATTGGACTCACATATTGATAAAGATGTACTAAATCGATTATTTGTGTTATAACATTCAAACTGTGCTGCAGTTCATCTTTTGCAATCTGATTTTCTCAGGCACTGGGGACACTTCCCATATTTATACTTTTTTAGCGCCGCATTTGCGTCATTTTTTGAAGCAGAAACGGCGCAAACTTGCAAAATACAATTGGCCCATATTTATACTTTTTGACGCTAAACTGCGCTAACGCAGTTTAGCGTCAAAAAATTTAGCGCCGTCTAACGCCATTCTGAAGCGCCATGCGGGCGCCGTATTTATGGAATGGCGTTAGCCGGCGCAAGCAGACCGGCGCTGCCTGGTGTGCGTGGAAAAAAACCACGTAGACCAGGCAGCGCCGGCGTAGGGGGAAAATGGCGTTAGGGCGTCTTAAAATGGGGCAAGTCAGGTTACGTCGAAAAAATCGTCGTAACCCGACTTGCGCCATTTTTTTTCGACGCCCATCCCCCATCAACATGACTCCTATCATTGTAAAGATAGGAGTCATGCCCCCTTGCCCAATGGCCATGCCCAGGGGACTTCTGTCCCCTGGGCATGGTCATTGGGCATAGTGGCATGTAGGGGGGCACAAATCAGGCCCCCCTATGCCACAAAAAAAAAAAAAAAAAAAAACTTACCTGGACTTACCTTAATGTACATGGGATGGGTCCCTCCGTCCTTGGGTGTCCTCCTGGGGTGGGCAAGGGTGGCAGGGGGGGTCCCTGGGGGCAGGGGAGGGCACCTCTGGGCTCATTTTGAGCCCACTTGTCCCTTAACGCCATGCCTGACCCAGGCGTTAAAAAGCGGCGCAAAAGTGCCGTTTTTGGCCACGCCCACTCCCGGGCGTCATTTTTGCCCGGGAGTATAAATACCACGTAAAGGCCTGGGAGTCATTTTTTAAGACGGGAACGCCTCCCTTGCATATCATTAACGCAAGGAAGGGGTTCACGCTAAAAAATGACGCCCACTCCGGGCACTTTGGCGCCCGAAGCGTCTAACGCCATAGTATAAATATGGCGTTAGTTGGCGTTAGTTTAGCGTCGAATTTGCGTCGAAAAAAACGACGCAAATTCGGCGCAACCAGAGTATAAATACGGCCCAATTGTATTTTGCAAGTTTGCGCCGTTTTTGCATCAAAAAGCGGCGCAAATGCGGCGCTAAAAAAGTATAAATATGGGCCTGAGTCCGCTGATGATGCTCCACTATCTGCAAGCAGAGGATGGCAGGCAGTTCCGGGAGAAAATCTGCTCCTTCTCCAAGCAACAAGATATGCGGCCAGCAGTGCTCAAGAAGGTGAGGAGGACAAGGAGGAGGATGAAGATGAGCAGGAACTGTTTTAGGAATTGGACATGGATGAAGAGGAGGGCATTGTTGCCCCAGTGTCTAAAAGGCTGAAGGGCACTTCACATCAGGGCAACAGTGTTTCTCATACTTCCTTTCTGAGGATTGCCAGTTCCCAGCATTCATCTAAACAGCCATGGAGGCTATTTGCGCAACCATCAATTCCACTCAACCCTCACCTGACATATCCACGTGTAGGGAATCCTACACACAATTTCCATGGAAATTAATCTCAGGCCTACTCTTAATCAGCTGAAGGAGAGAACACCCCTGGTGAGTCACAGGTATCCTCCATCCATGAAAGTCCTCCTCAAAACCTCCCAGGTACCACCCCTCTCTATGCTGTCTAACCTGCCTGTCGTGTCAGCAGGCAACATGCCAGGTTGGTTTGGGAGTTGGGGGAGGCTAGGGAAGGGTTGGCATGGGCTCATGTGAGCCACTGGGAGGATGAATTAGTTCAACAACAAAGTGATGTGGGGCAGGAAATTCGTGCAGTAGGTGCTACTCTGTCTGAAATTTCAGACTCACATCAAGATCTCTCACAGATGATTGACAGCCAGACCTGTGCTTTGGAAAATGTTGTAAAACTTTGCCAAGGCATGACAAACATTCACCAAGAGCAGCTACAAATTTATAATGAAGAGAGTACAAGACACCACGCATTGGCCAAGAATATGATGGAACCAGTAACTAAAATTTGCCAAGGTTTACACATGCCGAAGAATCTCCACAGCCACCTGCCCAGCCACCTGCCACAACGACACAGCCACCTACCTCACCTTTACAGTCACCTACCCCATCTGCACATCCACCTGCCTGATCTGCACTGCTGCCTGTCCAACCTCGCAGAACACACTCACAGACTAGGAGAATTTTACCACCACCATTAAAATAGCAAAGCATTTACTTCAGTGATCATTCTATACAATAAACATTATACAAAATAATTGGAAGAGTGGTGCTTGAGGAATGAACATCTTTATACAGTATTATCTCTTTATTCAAAAAGGTAGGATTGTGAAAAGTGAACACAAATACACTGTTCTGACAGAATGGGATTTTAAGCTTGAAGAGGGTTAGACGAAAAAAACAAAAGTCAAGAAGTCTCAAGGGAAGCAGTCTATTTCCAAAGGTAATAAGTTCAAGTCTAAAGTCAAAACATAGTGCAAAAGTAAGAGTCCATGGCCAAAATAAAAAAATGTCTTGCCCACTCTCCTAGCCACAGGTTTCATTGCTGGGTAGAAAAGATCACTGGTAATCCTCACTATCTGTTTTAATAAGTTTAAAATCCCTCACTCTTGCAGACAATAAATGGCTGGCTGGTGCAGGGCCAGACACCCCACGAGAAGAGTGAACATGAGGGGTAGCAGGGAAAAGAGTGATGGCAGACAAATTAGGAAACAGGATGCAGGAGTTGGGGGGATTGGGGGAAAACTAAATACCATAGCTATAGTCAAGGTGGTTGTGACGGCAGTTAAACTTTGCATATACCCACACACAGAACGTCTCTTAGTGCAGCCAGAGATCTCTCATTAAGTCTTGGATTTCCCAAGAGATCTTTCTCTGAGCATCAGCAAGTGACATGATAGCCTCCTGGTGAGCAGCAACAGGAAATGACTCACATATATGGGATTGGTCATCAGAAGAGGGGTGTGTTGTCTTGAGGGCAGATTGGTCCCTCAACACATGATCTTCTTGGAGGGCACTCAGGAGGGAAGTAGATGCAGGGGACACAGCTTGAGGGGTGGACTTGGAACCGGCCCAGATGGTATTGGGGCCTTCTCTATGGCTACCTCTTGAAGGTATCCTTCTTGTAGGCTAGTATGAGAACCTACATCGTCCTCCTACTGGCTGGTGGTGCCCAATGTCACTACACCTCCCCAACAGCCTGTTCAGCTTCTGCCTGGAGTCACTTTGCTATTGATAGTGTAATTGCACAGATGGGTGCACTACCACTGCTGTTGTTCACTTCCTCTTCCTTCTCAGTGGTAAGGTCAATGTGATGGGCCGGCCTCTGATCCAGCCGAGGATATTTGTCGCTGTCCCTGGTCCTGCTTTGCTGATGGTTGTCCAGTCTGTTGTTAAGGATTAAAAGCACAAATTATTTAGTTAAGAAATGATTCACTAAAGAAAAGAACATTCTCCGACATATTTCTGACATTTTAGTTGCTTGACCAAACGACTGCCACTCCTGTGCTCCCATATGTTAACAATGTGAATTAGTAGTTATACTATAAAGATAAAATCTGTCACATCCAAAGTATAATCAAATTTGGGTCAGAGTTTTTCATTTTAATAATAAAATTAAAAAATTCTCCAAAAAAACAGCTTAGAAAATGGGACTGGCACAGTTTATCTTAAAGTAAAATACTATCTTTAAAGCACACTGCAAAACATGGTGTACTTCAATATTTATATAGATGCAAACATTTTTTTTCCAACAAATTTTATTAGATTTTGCAAAACATCGTGCAAACGTACAACAAGGTGCCAACTATCCCCAGTACGAGAATTAAGTATCCGCATCCAGCTACAGTAGCCCAGGCTCGCAACAGTGAGTCCACAGTTCAACATCCATTATATCAGCGTGCCATGCTTGTACCTTGCATCCAGAATTAATCACTGCTGGGTGCTGAACAACTAGCCCTTTTCCCCTATCCCCGCTGGTGTGGCGTGGTAGTGGTATTGGTGTATCTTATATACCCATGTGGGCGAGCAGCGCAGCTGACGCATGTCCGCTGTGTGTTCCTCTATTGGGCTTCCAGTCTTGTCCTGTAGGCCTTTCAGCTCAAACTTTAATCTTCTGTGAAGCCTTTCAGTGCCAGGACTAGTGATTCATAAGCTTGCGCGCCATCTAGTGTGCCTATTGCCTTATGTGCCTCTCTTCGCAGAAGTGTCCCGGCGCAATCTGCCCACTTCTCCAGCTTCTTTATCCAGTATTGAAAGTAAGGGCCTGTAGGGTGTTTCCATTTCCTTGTGATTTCCCTCTCAGCTAATACCAAGCCCAGGTCCTGGATTCTACTAGTAATTTTGTTCTTCATAGTGTGTGGATACCAGTGCAGCAAGCAGTGAGTGATTTCAAGTGGGATAGGTTTTTCGATGATATTGGCAAGGCACTGTGTGACCTTTGTCCAATATTGATTACGAGCAGGACATGACCACATCATGTGTATGAAGGACGTCCCCACCTCTCCACAACGGTAGCAGGCCGCTCACTGCGTGTGGAAGTATCTGTTAAGCCATTCCGTATGCAAATATGCTCTGTGAAGGATATAAAAATTGATGAGCTGAAACCTGGCATTTCTGGAGGTTCTGGCCATCCTGTCCAATATTCCCTCCCATGCTGCTTCCGATATGGCGGTCCCCAAATCTGCCTCCCATTTGCTGCGTAGTGTTTCGTGGGGACTGAGAATCTCAGCTTGTAACTGTTGATATAGACAGTAACTGTCTTCACCGTCCCGGCTGCCTGTAAGATGTAAGAGCAGCACGCATGAGTTTGTGGGTCGGTATCTCCCATTCCCCAATGCCTGCGTATGATTGTCAGAGCTGCCCCGTGGTTCAGGAATTGCCCACCCGGAAGATTAAATTCCGCACTGAACGGCTCAAAGGGAGTTAGTATCCCATCTCGGAACAAGTCACCCAACTTAAGCACTCTGCTGCAGTCCACGTCCCCAGACCATGCCAATTCCGCCCCTCCCTCAATAGTGAAAAGACTGAGAGTGGGAGCTCTGGGGAATAGGGCCATTGAATACAGAATTTTTTCATGACTGCTCTCCAGCATTTTTGCATGGTCATAAATTACTGTAGGCTCGGCCCAGTGGGGGTTTCAACTCTCAGGATTAAACCAAGCAGTGCCCTGTATGTGGGGGCAGACCCATCAATGTGCCCTTGCTGCTGTCTCCTACGCGTCAACCATCTAGCAAGCCACTGTAGCTGCGCCGCCAAGTAGTACAACTCGAAGGCTGGAGCCGCTAGACCTCCCCATCGAAATGGACCTCGGAGTGCAACCCATATAAATGCCGTACTAAGTGAGGTGAATTCTTTGAAATAGGATTGGGGCACCCACAGCGGGAGAGTTACAAAGAGGTACAATAGCCGCAGCAGTGCAACCATTTTCAGGAGGGCAATTCTGCTCATCACTGATATGGGCAGTGTCTGTCAGAAGGAAAAAGGTGCCTTCAAGTAGCGAATGCCCTGCCCGTAGTATCCCTCAAACGTATCCTGAACACATCAATATACCCTAACCCCCAAGTACGCTAAGCAGAATGGTTCCACCTCCAAATCCCGGGGTCTCATGTTCCTCAAGATAGAACAATTTTGTTTTGGACCAACCAATTCACTTTAAGTCCTGAGATAGCTGCAAAGCAGTTCAACAAGGCCTGCACTCCCTGCAGGCCACGTCCCGTATCTCGCAAAAATAATAACAGGTCGTCAGCATACAATGCGATGTGCTGCACAGCTCCCCCGTCAGGAGTCTCTCAAAGTGAGCTCCGGTCTGGGCTAAGGCCGCCAGGGACTCCATGGTGATGGCAAACAGTAAGGGGGATAGAGAACATCCCTGCTGCGTACCCCGTCCTCCCTAAAACCCTTTTATATGGTCTGTCCCATCATCACTCTGGCTGTGGGGTTAGTATATGGGAGCCTTGTCCAAGCCCCGAACTTCTGTCCAAGCCCCATACTAGTCATGACTCCGTAGACGTATGCCCATTGGAGGCTATCAAATGCCTTTTCAATATCTACAGATAATATAGCAGCATTGGCTCGGTCATAGGAGGTATCTGTTACTATGGACATAAGACGTCTGATATTAATCGCCATGCTGCCTTTGGGAATGAACCCAGATTGATTGGGGTGAATCATCTTGGGCAGAAAGGGGATAAGCTTGGAGGCTAGAGTTCCACTCAGTAAATAGTCTAAATTCAACATGGATAGTGGTCTGTATGCTCTGACGTCTGAAGTCTCTTTCCTATGCTTGAGCAACGGGATAATTATTACCTCTCTACTAGTCGGTGGGATTTGACCTAGTGCAAATGCATCGTTAAACATTGTTGCAAGTCAAGGGGCCAGCTTTGTCGAGTAGGTACTGTAAAATTCGATTGGTAGGCCATCCAACCCTGGAACTTTACCTCAAGCCATTCTTTTAATGGCCTCTAGTACTTTGGGCACTGTGATGTTCCCCCCAGAGTTACTACCTGGTCCTAGCTCAAGTGCAAAGTTATGACATCTAGTAGGAAGCTAAGTCGTTAATTGGGGTCAGCTAAGAGTCTCCTACTGTATGAGATACGGTAAAAGGTAGAGAAGTAGGCATTTATTTTGTCTGGGGTTTCCAGCTGGGACCCACTGTCCGAGTTTATTTGTACTATTGGAGCTCCCCTCCTCCCTGGGTTTGCAAGCCAAGCCAAAAGCCGCCCGCTCAATCCCCTTCTCTATGTTGTCTTGCCATGTAAGCCTTATAGTCAAATGAGCATAGCCGGCCTGTGTTTTCCGCTACTCATTCCCTGACCTCCTGCAGTCGGGCTTCAATGTCTGGGTGGCTCGGTCTATCTAATTCTAAAGAGCGCAGTTGGGATTCTGCATCTTTGATATCCTTGAGAAAGGTGGAGCGAACCCCAACTGTCTCGGAAATACAATGCCCTCTATGCCTCTTCCTTTAGCCGGGCCCCTGGCTCACTCCACCTCTAGGTCGCTTCTCCAGGCCCTGATGTCCCCTTGCACAACGGGCGAGAGGGAGAGGGGGCAGGGGGAACGGCGCCGCCCCAGCGCTCAAAGCGGGCACCACCGGCGCACTGCGTCAGCCACTATCGGCTGTGATGGCCCCCATTTTAGGATTCTTCGTGGTCGACCGCGGCTGCCGCACACTGTCTCGCTAGCCCCCAACTCCTCACAGGGGGGGACAGGGCTCTGAGCGCAGTTCACAGAGCCTGGTCTCAGGCCTCCGCGCTCAGGATGGGGCCCTCTGGCGCTCTCTGTCAGCCCTTTGTGGGCGCGGGGGTAACCATTTTAGATTTCTTCTTGGCGGTCTGCCGCTGCCGCTCACCATCCTTCTGGGCCCTGGGAAAGTCCACCCCCTCGCTGTTTTGCTCTCCCCGTGACCTCACCGTCCCTCTGTGCTGGACAGTGACCCCGTGGAGGGCCACAGTACCGCAGGATGGTTCGGGTGGGGGCCGGTTCCCCGGAGCACCGAGGTTCCACGTCCTACATCGCCAGCCACCCGGCCACGCACCCCTATGTAGATGCAAACATTGCTTCACATTATTTGGAAAATACCTTAAATCAGTTAGTAGTCATCTCAAACACAATAACCGAAACATGCATGATAGTACAAAGGGACATCACAAACTTTCAAACAAACAAATAACAGGTTGCAATTACAAGATCAGCTAGCCAGCAAACCAAGTGTGACTAGTTTGGTCTGTCTCTTTACTTTTTTGTAAGAAATAGTGCTCGGAATCTTCTTAAACGTTTGTTTAAATAATGGTCTCCAAGTTCTAGTAAAACCAGTAATGGTCTCAATACTCATGCCTGGACCTGGAAAACTTGGGAGCTATGAGACAGTCAATGTTAAATTAAGGTATAACACATGACAGGACATCTGAATCATAACTCTATACAAACTGATAGAAACTAATGTACATGCACTTACATCTCTAAATTGCTTGAACTCTCCCATCTGAACGTGGAGACTTGACCAGGCAACTCTTAGGACCCTCCTGTACAGTGGTGTAATGAAGGGGTGCTGTGTATGTGGCTGCGAGGCTGGGAGAACAAACCCATATTGTCCTGGGCCTTTATACAGGCCCAGCGAGGCAGGTCCTCCCAGCACTTATGGCACCACGTCTACCACCTGGTGTGCATTGCCACTGCACTGCAGCATGTGACGGTGTCCATAAACCTATCCTTACTCCTCCTTATTCCACTCACATTTGTAAAATAATCTGAAACGCAATCGCCTACTCCCCTATGTAACTCAACTGCAGAGCTTGAAGCCCACTCCCAAACATTTGCATTCTGGCTTAACAGCTTCCAGGTAGGGGGATCACTGGTGAAATACATATGACACGGCCATAAAATGGAATAACAATGATGTGACGTGGTTGCTGACTTGCAACTAAGTGGGTGCAGATCTATACAACATTTTTGTCACCCTTTCTTATACTGGTGATGACTATGATTATGAGAGGATGTTGGCCTAACTAGCATTACATTTCAATCCCCAACTAAACTTAGACTAAGAATGCGTCATACTGTGACAAACACTCAAATGGTTATAGGAGGAATGCTAGTCTAAACCGCTAGGAATTGCTCTGGGTAGTATTGAAGCCGACTGGGTTCTGTCCAATGTGCCTCTCTAGAAAAAGGTCCACCTTATGCGTAACAGTGCTGAGCCTGCTCTTCATGGAAACAATTCCATCTCAAACTGCCAGGCAAGGCCCCCTCCAGAAGGGAACATTGGCAACCATAGACCTCATTCTCGGTTTCTGATTTTTTAGTTCTTGTTTGTGAGGTATAGCATGGATCTTGTGGTACAGCGAGCAAAGGACCGTGTAATGGCTTATCCTTTTCCACTTAGGGCATTACAGTAAGTTTACAAAAGTTGAAGAGAGGGTTGGTTGCAAATAGCCTTAAGCATTGATAATGAGTCTGGGTAGCATTTCAAATCATTTTGTTTGATACTCTAGACAGAGGCTTGCTTAATGCAGATCTGTACTGACCCTGGTCCTCATGGAAACATTCCATCCCAAGCTGTTAGGCCTTGTCAGTGAGGTATAGCTTGGATCCTGTGGCACAAGGGGCAAGGGAATCAACTTCGGCTACGTCCTTGGCCACTTAGGATATTACAACAAACGCATTAAAAGTGACAGGCAGACTACTTGGAAAGAATCTTAAACTCTTACAATTGGTCTGGGTGGCATTCCAACCTACTATGTTTTTTTCACTCTGCCACTCAAGACAGAGGCAGGCAAATCAGTACTGACCTTAGTCCTCATTGTAAAAGCCCATCCTAAACTGCCCAGGCCAAATCCCAGGCGTGAGTCCTGTGCTCCCTGTGCCAAAGGACTCAAGCTGCACCCTACTGACGAGGCCCAGATTAGTCGAAACCAGTCTGGGGGTGTTTGTGTTTCTGTTCAGAGGCAACCTGGCCTGGGAAATTGGGCTGGGCTGTTGGAACAGGGCCAAGGTTTTTTTTTATATGGCTAGTTCCTGTCTGAGGTGAAATAGTAGGCACAAAACTGCAAACTGGATTGGAGTCCTAATGAATACCAGCGGCTAAGGTTAATTCAAGCAATCCACCCACCACATATTTGTTTTCCTCAGATCGATGCCTTAAGTGTGTCAAATATGCCCAGATGGGGGTCCAGTGCTCACTGTACTACATGACGTAAGCAGCACCGTATTGATGAGGATCAAATAAGTTGAATTTAGTTTGGGGTTGTTTGTGTTCCTATTCAGACAAGGTCTGGCCTTGAAGTTGGGCTACACTGTTCCAATTGGAGCAGGATCTAGACTGATTTGCAGATGGCAGGTACATGTTTGAGGTGGTATGATGGGAGAAAAAATGATGCACTGTATTGCAGGCCATAGTAATTACCCGTGGCTGAGATTAATTGAAGAACCCACCCATCACTGTTTTGATTTCCTCATACGTTGACAGGTAGAACAAAGAGAATAATTCTACAAGTTCTGTTCCTGCATTACACTGCTGATCAGCAAACATATCAATGAACACCCCATGAAAGAGGTGAGATCTCAGATCATTCATGGTTGTAGGTTCTCCATCCTGCAGAAACCTATTATGTATGAGCCATGAATAAACCCACAGCCATCATCACACTGGGGACGTCACATGAACTATCACACACACATGGCATCAAAATGGAAATAACCCTGGCGAAATAACAATCAAAATGGAGCCAAAGGAGGTCCCAATTGCTCATGTTGAGCGCATTGTTAAGTCCAGAACGTAAGGCATATCAGGAAGGGTTGTTTGTTGGGATGTCTGAATTTGGTCCATCTGGCACTGAAAGTATCTTTTTTGAACTGTTTTCTCATTAATTATAAATGGTCTTACCTCAAGCTCTTTTCATTAACCGAAAACTGATTTATCTCACCTTATTACTTTTGTACTATTATCACTAACAAGGACCATACATTTATTGTTTTCTAATAGAATCCTTCCTCAGTGCTGCTGCATTTTAGGTAAGCTTTTACTTTTTATTACCCAAATTCCTTTGCGTTCACTCTAGTAACAAGTGTTAATAATTATTGCTCACATTCTGATGATGACTACTTGTATAAAGCCCCCACCTTTAAGGTCGGAACATTGACATACTTCTCTCTTTAGACTGCTACAAGGGTGTTAAACCATAAGAAATGCCACTTGTGTTTTCATGGCATTATGACCGTAGACGGAATTCCGCCAGAAGGCTTGCGGAATTCCATTTACGGTCATGGTGGCGGATGGTGATAAGGTGGCACTACTGCCAGCAGCAGGGCCACGCCAGCAAACACCGCCTACCATATCATGTTCCATGATATGGCCTGGCGGTGTTTTGCTGGCGGACGTTGCTGCTGGCAGCAGCGCCGAGTCCAGTCTCCTGCCGGAGGACCCCCTGCAAGCAGATAAGTTGGGTTCTCCGACTGGAGAGGTGGGTGGGGGGTGTTGTGTGCTTGTGTGTGGGGGTGTGTGACTATGTGTGAATGCGTGCATGCATGTGTAATGCGTGTGTGCATGAGTGGGTGTGAGTGTACATGCATGTTGTGTTGTGAGTTTGCATGTGTGCCTGGATTTATGTTCATGAGTGTTGCTGTGAGTGTGTATGAATGTGTGGGTGAATGTGTGTATGCATGTGTTTATGTATGTGGGTGTACGTGTGTAAATGTGCGGTGGGTCAAGAGAGGGAGGGGGAGGGTGGGGGAGACCCTTATTAGTGCCAGGGAAAGAATTCCCTGGCACTGATAGTGCCTACCGTCATGGTTTCAGCAGCGGTACAGAAACCACGGAAACCATGGCGGTGGGTGGGGTAAAAATTCCATGGGCGGCCGTGGCAGCCGGTGTGCTGACTTGGTGGTTTGGCTTTGCCCAAACCGCCAATGACATAATAGTGGAGGTAGGTACCGCCAGTCTGTTGGCGGTAATACCTCCACTATAACACCGACCGCCGGGGTCGTAATGGCACCATATGTGTTTTTCATTGTGTAAACAATGCTGTGTAGCCACTGAGCCTTGCCTTCCTCTATGAGTTTTTTGTCACTTTTTTTTGCGCTGTTTGCACCAATGTCATAAAACAGGCAAGGGGTGCAGGTTTGGGATAAACCCCTTCAGAGGGCCGCAGACCCTTCAAGAGGCGCACACTCGGCTCCAGATCAACAAAAATCTCTGAGGTTCGGGAGACTAGGGGACCTGGCTCATCGCATTCTGCAGAGGATCCCCATCCTTTTGTAACATGTCTCTGGTTTGAACACTGTGCTATTCCAATCTTCTTAGCAGGGGATTATAATGCAAAATGATTGAAACATGGATCAAATTAATTGCTCTTTGAAAACCCACATGTATTTGTACATCCAGTGCTGTTGCTTCCAATGTATGATATTTACTTGTATGAATTTCAGTTGTCTTGGAGTTAAGTCATTTGCCGGGATTTAGCACTGTCTTCCCTCCCATGATTACAAGAATTCACAACTTCAGCGTAAAAATAAACCAGAAGTCTATTACATACTAAGCCTTGGTTGCCAGAGATATTGGGGTGCTCCTAGTTTTAGTACACATAGGTGGTCATTCCAACCCTGGCGGTCCATGACCGCCGGGTTGGAGGACCGCGGGAGCACCGCCGACAGGCCGGCGGTGCTCCAATGGGCATTCCGACCGCGGCGGTAAAGCCGCGGTCGGACCGGCAACACTGGCGGTCTCCCGCCAGTGTACCGCCGCCCATTGGAATCCTCCAAGGCGGCGCAGCTAGCTGCGCCGCCGAGGGGATTCCGACCCCCCCTACCGCCATCCAGTTCCCGGCGGTCCGCCCGCCGGGAACCGGATGGCGGTAGGGGGGGTCGCGGGGCCCCTGGGGGCCCCTGCAGTGCCCATGCCACTGGCATGGGCACTGCAGGGGCCCCCGTAAGAGGGCCCCTAAATGTATTTCACTGTCTGCTGCGCAGACAGTGAAATACGCGACGGGTGCAACTGCACCCGTCGCACAGCTTCCACTCCGCCGGCTCGATTCCGAGCCGGCTTCATCGTGGAAGCCTCTTTCCCGCTGGGCTGGCGGGCGGCCTGAAGGCGGCCGCCCGCCAGCCCAGCAGGAATGTCAGAATTACCGCCGCGGTCTTTCGACCGCGGAACGGTAACCTGACGGCGGGACTTTGGCGGGCGGCCTCCGCCGCCCGCCAAGGTCAGAATGAGGGCCATACTCTTTAAACATTGGTGTCAAGAAATGTCATGGATTCTGAAGCTGAAATTTTTCCTAAAATGAATAATGACCAGTACTCCGATTTACGTATAGAAGGCAACTGAACATGTTCCACTCAGAGATTCATTTGAGATCAGCATAATACATTAAACCTAGGTGATAAATGCAAAGTTCTATCTCTGATGGATACCTCTAAATGCACATTCTGCACTTTTAAAATATCCGCCAGCATAATATTGGATGCAAAAGCTTGCACAGCAGTGCTCTGGATTTCGCTAGGTAGTACTATGCGGCTAAGTGTTGACTTTGGTCTGTCCCAGAACTGATGGACCAGAGCCTTATATAAGTGCCACCCCTGCTCGCCGATGTCCGTTCCTTATTTTCTGTGCTTTTGACCGCACACTGGAGCTACACTCCCGTTGTTTTGTCAAAGTGACAATTTTTTTTTTTTTAAATGTTCCTACCTAAAATTACCGGGTTCAAACCATGTCACAACTGTCAGTGATGGAACCCTACGAGGTGTGCCTTTGGTGTTTGGGCTCAGGGCATTAAGTAAGCACCCTCATGAACCCAAAGGCAATCCGGGACTAGGAAGCAAAGTTGTATGTTGCCGGGCATCAGAAAAAGCCACAGACGTCCTCCTCAAAGTCAAGGGTGTGGACTCATTCGCACTCTTAAGGCGATTCCTGTGAGAGGTTCTGTTCGGAGTCGAGGTTTGTCTGGCAAGTTGAAGTCCAAATCGAAGAAAAGTTTCAAGAAGGCCAAGTATGCCCGCCCCCATCCCGCCACTCATTCTCCTCAAAGAAGTTGCAGTGGCATCAGGGTGCTTCTCTGTCTTGCTCCTGACCTCCCTTGAGGATCTCATTCTACAATTGATGTAGATATGCCCCATATTTGCAAGGTAATCAGCAACACCTCAGCAGATTGAGATCTTTAGGGAGGCCATGTTGGCACTCTTCTGGTTCACACTGGCAAGCATCTACAGGGGCCTCCTGTCGGGTCAATGCCAGCTGATCCATTCTCTGTGGAATCTCGAGGGAATTGTTTATATTAATTGCCGCCCCAAGCATGCCTGTTATCTATTGTTTGTGAACACACCTAAGTCAGGGGTCCAAGTAGATCTGTATAAATACACCACACTTTAGACAGATAATCAGAGGGATTCCGACCAGAGGGCATCGCCACCATTGCTGATATCTATGCTGCACGTCATCTTGACACTGACCCAGTCTTCGTGTCCCTACGGAGTCTGAGATAGAGACCTCATTCCAAGGTAACGAGGGTTGGGGGCTCCTCTCATGGACTTGGCATTGGCAGATTAGGTTTAACACACCTAGCTCTCCTTTAGGTAGGAGGTTAGGACTATCATGATAAGGTATTAGGACATAGTACACACTTTATGTCTCTACAAGTTATTGCAAGATGGTGGGGGTCTTTGTAATAATGACTCTTGTCTTTACAATTCTGTTTCTTGCACTGTTCATTATCCTAATCATTGCAGCCCATGCAACTTATCGCAAATTGCAGTTGCGTTAAATAAAAATCATTGAAACTTTACTGCATCTTCGTTACTGCCTGTGTTTGCATGGGACATGAGATATCTGTGAGAAAGGGGTAATCTCAGTTTAACCACTACACTCCCTGAGATGTCTCAAGTCCATGCGTAAAGGCTTCCTAAAATCACCTTTGACTATTTGGGTTTTTGGTGAGATGCTGCTAGTGAGCCGGTAAGGTTGGGACGATAGTTGTGACTTGTTGTAGGATAGGCATAGTCACCTACAAACATAAGTACTGTCATCCTTAAACCGGCAGTTTTGCCCAGAGCAAAAGTCCAAACTACGACAGCTTCCTGCTTGGTCAGGTTCCCAGAGTCCTAGAGGTAGGACCCAGCTTGTTACCATCCATTTTCCCTCCTGGATTCCTCTGTTAAGATTGTGGGATGAATAATAGTAGACATGTTTGAACTCTGGATTAATGATAATAATGTCCTGTCAGGGGTTCAGTATGGCTTTTCGCGTGGATTGGGCAACATCAAACAATGTTTGAACTTGCACCTTATAATTAGCAAATTTAAACTGCTTTAGCGGAGTTCAATCCATTCTTGTTATTATGGATCTGTCTAGTCCATTTGACATCATTACCAGATCCAAGCTTTGGGATCTATGACCACTATGGGGGTGGAGAAGGGTCTAGTACAGTTCCTGAGAGCATTGCTTTTTAACCTTTCTGCCACAGTGAGATGTGAGAGTAGTGGTGAATGCTCATACCCTTTTAGACTCCAGTAAGGTGTCCGCAAGGGGTGTATGCTAGTTCTGATTTTCTTCTTACTATATATTAACAAGTTAAAGTCTGTCTTGCAAATTATAAGAGCTGACGTCTAATAATCAAGCAGAGACTGGTGCTAATTCCTCTCTATGCTGATGATGCCCTTTTCCTAGCCAGAACCCCCAACAAACTTAAGGCCCTCCTTGACGTCTTTGTGGACTTCATGAATAGACTCAACCAGGAAACCAACAGGTCCAAAACTTTTGTTATAGTCTGTGGCCCCAAGAACATGAAGACTTGAACACTACATAGGAGTTATTTTTTATGAAAACCCAAGCTGAACTACATGTGTGGTTAATAGGAGCACCAGATTCTCATGTGCCATTGGTTCTGTTTTTAATGTCTCAGTTTGCATAGGGAATAAGGCCATTCGTCCACTCATTCAGATTTATAAGAGCAGGTGTACCCTGTTTTAGCATATGGTACTGGGATTTCGGGTTGCTATAAAATGGATAACTTACTATCACAGTCTGCACGATGCTTCTCACCTTTGACTGAATGATTTGAAAGAGTACCCGGTCTTCTGCTGGTTCTGGATAGACCAAGATAAGGGCGAGCCCTTCTAGTAGCCATGGTGCTGCTTGACAGGGAAACGCCTAAGCAGACCGTACCCTCCGTAGGAAGAAAAAAAAACTACAAATATGGGAAAAGCCTCAAAACAGGAACTCCTGAAAAAGAGGAAAAAACAAGAGTGAAAAAGGGAAAAAAATTGACAAAGTCTCAATCAGAGCAACAGGAACTGGAGAAAAACACGACGAGGAGCGAGGATCACCACCAAATGGAAGTGTTTGCAACACAAAGCAGATCAGGACTGAGTGACTTATATACTGGAAGACAGGAAGTGACAACACAGCAAAGAGAAACAACACCATCTTGGTTTGGGAAAGGCCCATAGAAAAGAATAGGAAAAAGGTAGCAGTATAAATAAAAAAAGGCATGCTGGGAAAAGGAACAGAGAGAAAACAACATGGAGACCAGCAAGAAGGCAGCATGGAAACCAGAGAAAAGATGAAGTGCACATAAAACAGAAGGAAAAGAAAGAAAAAGAAAAGGAGAGGAGTCCACCGCCGACAAGCAAAAAGAAAGTCATTAAAATAGGCAAGTACGACGCGACCAGGAGCACGAAATGTGATTCCCAAAATGCGCCGTTAATGAGGTGCAAAAACGTGTCATGCCCAGTGAAATATGTAAATTTATCTGTATAGTGTTTTGGACTCCCCAATGGTGGTGTTGAACAGTATTCCCACTGTGTGTAGTTCAATACTGGCCTGTGTCTAGTGGCACGGTGTAGCTAGTAATGTCCCCAATTGTTATAACAGAACATTTCCCCATAATTCATTGTATGTCCATATACATCATCACTTTCAAATACGGAATAGCCCTTAATTTCAGCTAGCATGGAATCAACTCTCTGGACATCCCAATCACCAGATACAACATCAGATGTAATCACATCTGTCATAGATATTTTGAACACATATGGAATTTGAATGACCTCAGTAGGCCAGTATATGTCAAAGGGAACCTTGTCCCATACAAACCCATCAGAAATCGGTATTGCTGTCATATTCACAAGGGACAAGTCTCTTTGGACCTTATGTGAGGAATGATATGGAGTTAAGACTTCATCCACAGGCTCTACTGAGGAGCGTTCAGGAACGTAATGACCATTTATGAGCAAAAAGAAAACAGTCACAAAACCAATCCAAAAAAGTAATGCAGTAAATGTCAAACAGAACCATAAATAGTTCCATGGGTATATTAAATAATTCTTTTTAAGCCATTGATACAGCTTACGTGTTTTTGAAACATTGTTGATCACAATAGTGGATGAGTCTGAGGAAAGATCGTCAATGTCTACGAAATAGCCAGAGGCAGTCTTTGCAAATACTGGAGCCGGTGCATTACTTGCACTTTGGTCCACTTTGCGTGGAGGCTCATGGTAGAGAGTGTCATCAGTCTGTGTAGTGTTCATGTAAAAAACAGACAAATCTTGGACAGGTGCAGTCATTGAAGTGGTAACTGGAACTAGCAAGAGTTCGAGGAGGTATCTGTGACAGCACTGGACATTGTTGTATAGTCCGTAGTAGTGTTGTTCATTCTACTGTGTAGATGTATGTCCTGTTGGGTAGTGAGAGGGGGATTGGGAACTACCCAAGGGACCTCTTGATCTACTGTAAAGGATCGGCCACGTGGTGTAGTTTGATGTCATCAATGGAAATGAATCTGTTCGTTCTGGAACCAGGCAGTAGTGGTAAGATGACAGTTCTGGTATCGTGAATGCCCAAGACCACGACAGCTGCTCTGTATGATGGACCGAATTCCTTCTTCGCAGCGATCTTCTCACAAACCAGATCCCCAACTTTAGGAATCCAGTCAGTCAAAGTTTTAGCTAAATCCCTTATTCCTGAGGTGGCAGCACTGGTAGAAGATTTGTCATCACAAAATTGCTGAAGCTCCTGTAAGACAGTGAGACGTTCATTTATGTAAAATGGTGTTTCTGCTGCCACCAAACCAGAGGCATCAGGATCTGGGACATACATAGGTATCCCAAAGAGAACCTCATAAGGAGTGCATCCCCCCAAGGACCGTCTTGGCAGATTATTCAGTGCTCTCTGGACCCCATGTAGGTGATGAAGCCAACTGCGGCCTGAACCTAATACTCGAGCTGTTAAGGACTGCTTTAGATCACGGTTCCGCCTCTCCACAACTGAATTTCCCTCGGGATGGTATGGTGAGGAGTAATCGACTTCAACACCCATCCTCCCCATGGTGTCCCTGAATGCCTTAGAGGCAAATGCAGGGCCCTGGTCCGAATGGAATGCTGCAACCGCATATGTACCGATGAAGATCAGCAGGTCTTTTATAACAGTTCGAGTGTCAGCTGACCGCTGCGGCCATACCCACAGGAATCTAGAACAAGAATGTACAGCGACTAAGATGTATTTGTATGCACCATCTGGTTGGAGCGGACCTCAATGGTCCAGGTACACACATTGTAGTGGCCTGCTGGACACTAAGAGGGATTTCTGTGGTGGGTGTTTAATATTAGAGCCCTTTATTTGCTGGCAAATGTCAAAACAAAGTACGTACTTTTTTGTCCATCTGCATAGACCAGGCCACCAGAAGCGTTTTTGTAAGAGTGTTATCATGGCCGAAACACCAGCATGTGCAGAAGCGACACCCTCATGCGCTGCTTTTACTAGATCTAATCTCTGGTCTTCGTTGTGGATCACTCGGTCTCCAACCCCAGTAATTGTTGCGTAGGCAACATTCTGTGCACTGATATGATAAGAATAATTTGTAGGGTATCCTTTCGGGAAGGACTTGCCTTCAGCCAAAGCTTTTATGGCAGTCAGTATTTCATTATCCAGTCTCGTTTTTGAATGAGTCACTGCATCCACAGAAGCCGTAGCTACTGCAGATTTGGCTGCTTCATCAGCCAAAGCATTGCCGGTAACGTGTACTCCTACACATTGGTGGCCCAATGTATGTACAACATGGACACACGGTAGCTTATCCTTGAGATTAGCAACCCTCCCCCACAACTTTTTGTCTTTTATGGTGTTCCCTTTGGAATCTCTAAACTCGTTCAGCTTCCAATGATTAAGATAATCATTGTATGACTGGACGCAGTAATATGAGTCACAGACTATTAATGTCATGCATCCTGGCTCTGTGTGTTCTAGGGCTAATATAAGAGCTTTAAGTTCAGCCAACTGAGCTGCGCAGTCCCCTAGGGTCTATGTGTAGGTATGGTGAGGGTGGAAAACTCCATCCTCCACCACTCTGCTCACGGCTGCGCAAGCGGCTGAGTATTGATGTTTAGTACCTACCGCTGGTTTTGCTGAACCATCAGTATAGATGACAGTGTGATATCTGTCAAGTGGCAAGATATTTAGAGGAGCGGGGTACTCTTGTTCGTACTGGAGAAAGTCTTGTGTCTGAAGTTTTCGATCAAAGATGTCATCAACATCAGTGGCGGTCAGAGACGTTGCCCACTAAATCCAACGTGGATGTAATGCTTTAGTGTTGGGGAAACGTAAATGATGCATTTCCCTTGGGCAAGTGGCTGCTCCTTTATGACAGCCATTTGAACTGCAGTCAGAATCTTTTCTGTAGGTACAAAACGTTGTTCTGCATTTGAGTACAGATGTGATTTATATGCTATTGGTATTGTGTCGCCTTCAATGAAGGTGACATAAGTAAATCCAATGGCACCAGAAATTATTCTGATGACCAAATTAGTATATTGTCACGTGTGTGCAAGTGTTTAGCTTCTAGCATGTCTGGTTGCAGTTCCCGAAGGATGCATGTATGTTCAACTGTCCAGTGTCTGCTAGAAAAATTTGGCTGTACCAATTCATAAAGTGGCTTGATACGCCGTGCATAGTCTGGAATGTGTGTTCTGCCAAAGTTGAACAAACCTAGTAATGACTGTAGTTTTTTGAGGGTGTTAGGAGGGTGCAGCTGACCACATTTCTCGAGAAAGTGCAGGGCCAGGCGCTTCCCTTCTATCGATAGCTCGTATCCCAGGAACAATAAACTGAGAAAGGCAGTCTTACTTTTCTTAAAGTCAAATTTGTAACCGAGGTCTGCAAATCCCAAAATGATCCGATCGATCCTTACAAGATGAATGTCGAGGTCGTCGTCCGTGAGATATATGTCATCCACGTAGGATAACGCCACTGGATCAATGTCATGTAATATTGATGTTACATGGGCCAAAAATAGCCCTGGGCTGTTCTTATAGCCTTGGGGTGAATGACAATAGCGTTTTTGTGAGCCAAATGAGAATGCACTCAGGTCCCGACTTTCATGTGTGAAATTCTGGCAGAAAAATCCATTAGAAATATCTAACGTTGTTTTATATTTTTTACGCACTATATTGTTAATTAGTGCTGTGCTATGTGAGTTTTGTATAGCATATGTACGTGTATGACTGTTTAAATGTCTGTATTCAATGACTATTCTGTAGGAATGGTCTGGCTTTGCAACGGGGAATAACGGGTTATTCATTTCAGATGTACAGGGCTCGATCACTCCCTGATACTCGAGCTGAGTGAGGATCTCCCTCACTGGAGCTTTCGCTTCATGTTTAGCAGGATATTGTGGCTGAGGTTGGGGCGTAGACCTAATGGGATTTACATGACAAGGTGAATCCTTGTCCCAATCTTCATGATTGCGGTATAACGCAGGTGCCTGCGCTAAAGCCAATTCAACAGCATAGGCTTGTTTTACCGCCTCTGGAACAAGATCAGAGAAAGAAGGCAAAATTACATCTTCCCCATGTGGAAGCTTACGGACGTGCTCAGGTGGCCAGTCTCTTTCGGCCAATAGGATGTCACTAGTGAGTTCATCCCAGAATATCACACCAATGGTGCACTCCACGTCTTCCTCTATTTGAATCTTTAAATCATAAACCCTGTCGGGTGGGAGAACGCGTCCGTCAGCAGTCTCAACTGCAATAAAATCGGTAGTTGCTGTCGCATCCAGATGATCTTTCAGACTCTGGCGACATATCGTGATCTCTGCTGCGCTGTCTAACAGTGTCACTGCCGACGTCTTGTTCCTCAACAGTGTACTCAAGTGTACCGGCATTTTTAGCTGACAATGCTGCCACCTTTTTCTTTTTAAACTGTGGCTTTTGATGAGGAGTCTTTTCTTCTTTTTTAACTGTAGACTGCGGGGAGTCTTTTTTTTGTTTCACATATTCAAGACGTCGATCAGGACGGCCCCCTCTCTTGCTACATCTATCCGGTGCGTCCTGAATAGAACGAGAGGGACGTGAATCAGTATATCTGTCAGGAGTCTTTATATTTTCCCTATTTCTGAGATTGTTTCTCCATTCGGAGTTCTCCGGGTGTGGAGAATCAGCTCTCTTCTTTCATCTATCCTTAAATTCTTTTTGTTTTTCCCAGCGCTTTTTAGAGCCCTCTTGTGCCTGCTTCATACCTTCCTTAAGGGTGGTACTTTATAATTCTAATTTCTTCAGGTTTGGCTCCCAAACTATCCCGCCCTATACTAGTATAGGTGTCGGAAATTATTTTCGGTAGCTGTCTTTCCTGTTCCAAATGTGGAGTTTCTCAGAGACGCTGGCGTTTAGCCAGTGCTACCGCTTCCCATTTAATGTTACTGAGTATTACTGAGGAAACTGCATCAAAGTTATGCATTAACTTCATCCCCAAATCTAAGGCTGGTGCAGCCCTGTGCTCATTCTGTATTTGTTTCAACACTTCCGGTAAATTGGCAAGTGTCAGGGTACCATGTGTGGTAGTATATATCGCAGCAAAGACTGTTCCCCATGTGGCGCAGTCATCCACCGAGGGAACCATCCCAAAGGGCAAGCACATTGTGAGAAGTCTATGTTTTTCCTGTGGTCCCGTAAGGTGAAACACAGCTTCCAGCTGGTTTGTTTTCTGGGCTATCCAGAACGGTATTTTCTCTCGTTCTGTGGGTATTTTACCCATGTTAATGTGCACTGTTTGTGGATTAATCCCAGTAGCCAATTGGTACCCACAAGGTGCTGGTGGAGCTGGACGCGCTGGTGCTGTGTTCAAAGTTCGCATTACGAACTGGACTAGTCGTCTATATAGTATCACTAATTCATTATACAAATTTCGCAGATCTGCTATTGGCATATTTGGTATGCCTGGGTGAGGTGTGTATGAGGCAAACATAGGCCACGTTGGTCCATCATTACCTAGTCTCACTCTTTGTAATACATGTGGTAGGGCGCCTTCAAACCAGTTCTAATGCTCTTGGTTTGTGAGCGATATTTAATGATACTGGTATGCTTGGTACTGTTGAGGTACGTTTGCAATTTCATATGTGGGGAATGTATGTGTTCTTTGGTCCACCTCAGGAAAGGTGACCCAAAAGTAAAATGTTTCTGTTTGGTATGCTTCATTAGCTTCTATTATAAGAGTAACATCCCCGCCTTCTGGTGTAAGGCCATGCCTAGTAGGTGTTGTGTTAATGCTTGTCTAGCATTCGCAGGAATTTTGATGGCGTTAGCCATACTACCTTAGAGAAACGGAAAACCAAATGGGGAGTAAAGTCCTTTTATGAGTTTGAGCTCGAAAAACCTACAGCCTAATTAGGTGTTACCTGTTCAGCTGAGGAGACCAGCTGTGGTCCAAAGACCACAGATGTCTCCGTATAATGGTACTTAGGGTACCTGTTGTCTGTGAGACAGTGATAGTCAGGGTATCCATGAATTAGTGCAAAAACACCATCGTTGGTGGCGCCATGTTGTAGTTTGGACTCTTGCTCTGGCAAGACTGCTGGTTTAAAGATGACAGTACTTATGTTTGTAGGCGACTATGCCTATCCTTCAACAAGTTGCAACTGTCGTCCCAACCTTACCGGCTCACTAGCAGCACCTCACCAAAAACTCAAATAGTAAAAGATGATTTGTGGCAGCCTTTACGCATGGACTCGAGACATCTCAGGGAGTGTCGTTGTTAAACGGAGATTACCCCTTTCTCACAGATATATCATGTCTCATGCAAACACAGGCAGTAACGAAGATGCAGTAAAGTTTCAATGGTTTTTACACAACTGCAATTTGCGATAAGTTGCATGGGCTGCAATGATTAGGATAATGAGCAGTGCAAGAATCAGAATTGTAAAGACAAGAGTCATTATTACAAAGACCCCCACCATCTTGCAATAACCTGAAGAGACATAAAGTGTGTGCTGTGTCCTAATACCCTATCATGATAGGCCTAACCTCCTACCTAAAGGAGAGCTGGGTATGTTAAACCTAATCTGCCAATGTCATGTTCATGATAGGAGCCCCCAACCCTCATTACCTTGGAATGAGGTCTCTATCTCAGACTCCGTAGGGACACGAAGACTGGGTCAGCGTCAAGACGACGTGCACCATCGAGATCAGCGATGGTGGCGATGCCCTCTAGTCTGAATCCCTCTGATTATCTGTCTAAAGTGTGATGTATTTATACAGATCTACTTGGACCCCTGACGTAGGTGTGTTCCCAAACAATAGATAACAGGCATGCTTGGGGCGGCAATTCATATAAACAATTCCCTCGAAAGCATGGAGAGGGAAAGTCCCTAAGTGTGAACACCTACTGTTTGTTTGTCTTTGTCACTTGATCTTGACGCCTTAACGCAGTGGCACTGATAATGCAAATCATAACAAGTGGTCTAACTATAAACAAGGCAGCCATCTTAGAAGAATTAAATAATTAAATGAGCTAAAACAGAGCAAGCTAAGTAGGTTAAAAGTCACTAGGTGACGGGGGCACGAGTCTGCAAGCCAAAGGCTAACCTAGCTCCTGTTATCCCGTTAAAACAAACTAGGATTCACTACAAAGCGTTAAAAAGGTTTGTGAGCAGAGGGGCCAAAAAATCTATATTCTCCTTGTACAGGTCCATCAGGATGCTATTGGGCAAGGGGCTTTTTTGGCTGGGCTTTGCAGGACAGTCAATATATTTTCTCCCAGGGAGGAGATTTTGATGGGGAAATTTGATTGTGCAGAGTTGACCCCACCATGATCGCTGTCCTTCAGGTTGTATCTATGGCAACAATTATTCACCCATTCCTCTGGAGCAATATTGCAGTTAGGAACCTGCTTAGGTGTGTTGGCCATGGAATAGTTGTGAACCAGGTTCCACAAAGACTTGAGAGTGCATTTCCAAGCCAGCCTATCCCAATGCTCTCCTCAGCTTTCTCCTCAGCCAGGGCCCACGTGTATTCCTTCCTACAGTTAGCAATTTCCTCCCTGTCCTTCGGTCATTCTCTCAAAGCAACATATAGTTTCCTACAGGTTGCTATACAAACTTTGTTAAACCAAGGAGCGACCCCCAGGTCATCTGCCTTAACCTTTTTCATCAAAATAATTTTTGTGGCAGATCCCAGGGATAAAAAGGAATCTACTATTGTCTGTCACTTCTAAGGACAGGAAATTTACACGGCTGGTCTGATTGCAAACTATAAGCTTGGCAAAAACTTGTGCAATGTCAGCGTACCTCTAGACCAATCTGCTCAATTTGTCCTTAACCACTATCAAAGAGTTAGCCTCAATACCCACCTTTTGCCTTTCACGGATTGGCTAGTAGAGAGGTGGAGGGGGTTGTGGACACTAAATAACGTTGAGATGACCCTGCCATCAACAATTCTAGTGGACAGGTTTTGTGTAACGAATACAAAAAGATAGTATATGATTGAACACTGGCCTCAACCAATGAACGTGGCTGCCTTGGCAATATCATGGTCTAGGGGCTCAATGGCATTGCACAAGTTATGATTAACAAGCATGGAAAGGAGCATAGCACCCTTTGTGTCTCGGTTCTGACAAGGGTATTGACATTGTGATATTTTTAATGGGTTAGAGCTCAGAGATGCACAAGGTATTCATTCCCCAACTTCGCATTAAAATCTCCTGCTACCAGCAAATTACATTTTGACCTTTACACATCGAGCTAGTATACAAGGAATTAATAAAGAAAAAAAGAGCAAAGTAATTCTCACTGTTCCTGGCAGAAAAGTAATCATTAAAAAAATTGCAACAAAGAGCCCAGCATTAGGTGACCATTTTAAATATAAAGCCTGAATGAGTCTACTTCCTGTGTTGATACATGTTATAGAGCAGGCAAGGGTGACCTTAAACCGGGCTAAGAGTCCCGCATTGGCCTACCCTAAAGGTGACAGTAAGGCATATTGCATAAAGCCTCCAAAACCATCACAAAAAATATTCTCAGTGGCCCATGTCTCCTGTAACAACACAATACCAAACTGCTGGACCAGATCCAACAAAATCAGAGACCCCATTTAGCATTAACCCTTGCAATATTTCAGCTAAGAACACTAAAGGTGTGGATGCTGGTGTGAACTTTATCTAGGAGTTTAGTACCACTGGTGCAACCCAGTATGGGTGCAGGAACAATCGTGTTAATTACTGAGTCCGTTTGAAGTCCCTCTAGACCATGAAAAATTATTATAGGGAGTGGGGCATCTGGCTTACTCTTGTTATGGACAAGTTCTTGAAGTAAATCTACTGCAGCATGAAGAGTGCTTAAAACAATTGAAAATGATGATCCCTGGGTATGGAGGTACATTTGTTAGGGCAGCCATACAGCCAGGCCTGCCATCCCGGGGGCCAGATTGGCGTAAAAGAAAACTAGAGGTAAGAGCTTAATCATATTCGACTTGATCATACCCTTTTTAGCCTGGCAAATCAAACCATCAACAGTCTTGGACTGTCTAACGTTGACAACAATGCAGTCCCGTCAAAGCATTTAGATCGTAAGCCCACCCACCCAACTCTACGCACCATTAAGATGGCAGAAGAAACAGGAAAACTAGTGTTAGAGCTTAGTCAGTGAGTGAATTTGTTTTTTAGTTCTGTGGTAGATTCAACAGACCCAGATGTCAGTGCAGGGACATTATCCAAGACAATCACATATCGGCATGATGGAGGCATCAGGTGCAATAAGTGCTCCTCCTCGTGAGTTTGTTGCACCCTGGTGCTCAGATCCTGTGCCTGGGAGCTGCCTAGTGAAGTACTGTTCCCATTCCTTTTAGGGCTGGCCTCCAAGGCCACAGGCTGACAAGGGGTTCTGTCAGCAGAAACACTACCACCTGTTATGGAGTTAACAGGGCAGCTAGAGTCAGAAGTAGTGTTAGCACTTCCTTGTTTGTCCTGTCCAAGTGCAGCAATATTGCTAGGCCTTACTACGTCACCCTCCACAGCTTTGTTCAATCTCACTTCATGGACACCATTCTTGAGATGATGGGATCAAGGTTAACACTTAATATGGCTTTTAGCTCAGTCCTGAATAAATCAACCAAGTCATCCACTGAGTTCAGGCCCTACTGTAGGGTATACACAGTTTGTGACTCAGAGTTAATCATGGTGGATTTCACCCTAGATCTGGCGGACTTCCTCTTCCACTAAATTGCTGGGCTCAAGCATAGTGACTAAGAAGACTCCTGTGTGACTTTGGTTGCTGGAGCTGGCTCTAGCAAAATACTATGGTCCGGCTGGGAAGAAATCATAACTGCCATAGTGGGGGGTTTGGGTTCGACCTATACATGGCACAATAAAGAGTAACCCAGAGGTGAAGTCGAGTTCAGAGGTCAAGAAGGAAGACTTTCCTCAGTCAGGGCGAGGCGGTGGTCTGCAAGTTCTATCGCACCTTAGAGATAACTCCCACAACATGTCCCAGGAACCAATCAATGCTTGAAGTTCTTGGGTAACAATTTCGGGGGTTGTTTGAAGCAGCCTTTCTTTTACCTGTGCTAGGGGCAGGCAGACTGCTGAACAGTTACAGATAAATAAATAAGGACCCAAGTCAAAGAGTCAGGAAAAAGTACCTGCCACAGACCATAAAAGAGGACCAAGGGGGGTGGCCCAGCCCAGTCAATGTCGGGTGATAACGGACAAAGAGGGGCCCGGTCTTCACCCAGGTGCATGCCAGGGCTTGACACGTACTGGAGGCAGGGAAACAGATTTTGTAGCCCTGACTGGCTTGAATCAGCAGCCCGGACAGTGAGATTCAGACACAACACTGTCCCTACTAGTGAGCCGCCCTCAGTTCCTCCAGTTCCGCAGTTTGGTTTGGACTCTGATCAGAGTTTGCCGCTGCTAGGAGATAACAAAAGAAGTGATGGGGATGATTTTCCCCCACATTATGTTGATGACAATGTGTATATGGACTTACAGGACATCAGTGGGCTTGATATTCACCAAAAAGTTGGTTGGCCTTCCCTCAGGCCATCAGCAGAAAAACGTGTTTCTTTTGGAATAGTTATTAGAAGTTCTGCTGAGGTACAGGATCTTCATCTTCCTTCTGTGGAGTTAGAACTGATGTTCTTACTGAGGTTTTACAGCCTGGGCATGTTTCCTCTGAGCTCTTACTGCCAATCAATGAAGCCCTAACTGATATATTGATGGGCATCTGGTCAAAGCCTTGCTCTTGTCTGCCAGTGAACACTCAGGTAGCCAGATGGTACTGACCAGAGTCCTGTGTTTTGACTCAACACTCTGCTCTGTTGAGTCTGGTAGTTCAGACTGCCACCAGTAAGTTAAATCCCAATTCATGTCCTTCACCTCCCACCCCCAAACACAGATTTATAGCAAAGGGAGGAATTTGGGAAACAAATGTTTCTTCTACCGGCCTCCCTTTAAGATTAATCAGCACAAGTTGCCTACTAGGGCGGTATATGCACTGCCTCTGGCAAATAGCGAACAAGATCTTGCCTAGAATCCTGGATGAGTTAGGGCCTCTGGTGCAAACTATTCACGATGGTCAGGATGCAGTCAAATACGTGATTCAGGCTGGCCTGCACAGTGTTTGGGGACAGCAGTCAGCAGTAGCATGGTGCTTCGTGGCTATATGTGGATGAGATCTACAGGTTTTTCTGGTGTTGTGCAGGAATCCTTTGTAAATTTCTCTTTGATAGGTCCTGCCTTTTTGGCAACAAAAAAAACGGATTCCACCCTAAAGTGCTTCAAGGAGCGCCAGGCGATGGCGTGCTCCTTAGGACTTTCAACATCTGCCAAACGGTTTCCTCATCAGTTCAGGCTTCCTGAGGCTACTCCAGAGGTTTGGTGTACAGGCAACAGGCTCACTGATCCCCATAGCAGTCTTCTCAGCCCTGACAAAAATGTTGACACCAACTCAAGTTCTGTGTGCTCTAGATCTGGTCAACTGGATATTTACCATGTATCTGCAAGATGCATACTTTCTTGTGACCATCCTGCATCCCCACAGACATTACCAGCGGTTAAAGGTCAGCTTGGAGAATTTTCAGTTTGCTCTACTCCCCTTGGCTTTGCCACCACCACTCGGGTGTTCATGAAAGTAACAGCGGTGGTCGCCATCCTTCTTTGAAGGTTGGGGATAGTAGTTTTCTTCCACAATGACAACTGGCTTTTGAAAGCGGGCTCGCCACCGTTAATCGTAGATCTCGTCCAGGTAACAACGGACCTCCTGATATGGTTAAGTTCTCCATCGACAAGCCGAAGTCCCACACTCTTTCACAGAGCTTCCTTTTAAAGAAGCTGTTCTGGACATGGTGCAATGTTTCTCCTTTTTCTTGAATCTTGTGAGGGAGGTTCTGACACTTCTCGATCTGCTGGGATCATGCATCCTGCTTGTCTACTTCACCACGAGGCATATGCAGGCAACTAAGTGGGATCTGAAGTCTCACTGGGCCCTGAACCAAGAACACCTGTTGGATGTCATCTAGATCTCAGAAGAGGCTGCATAGGATCTGCAGCGGTGGCTGCTCAACTGCAGCTTGACCAGCAACAGGCCCCTCCCCCTTTCCTACTAAAAGCTGACAGTGGTGACCAATGTATGCCTGCTGGGCTAGGAAGGTCATCTGTAAGTGGTAATGATCAAAAAAGTCCGCTTGCTGGAAGAAACATGGTTTAACATAAATGTGTTGGAGCTGCCGGCCACTCGCCTGGCTTTGAAGGCCTTCCTACCATCCATCAAGAGAAGGATGGTGCCTGCAATAAGCAGTCCGAGGGAGGGTCCTGGCTCCTGTGCCAAGGAGCGCTATGCCTCTGGAGTTGTCTGTAACATCAAGGCATCTCCCTGATCATGAACCTCCTGACAAGGGGGGTTATTCTAACTTTGGAGGAGTGTTAATACGTCCCAAAAGTGACGGTAAAGTGACGGATATACCACCAGCCGTATTACGAGTTCCATAGGATATAATGGACTCGTAATACGGCTGGTGGTAAATCCGTCACTTTTCTGTCACTTTTGGGACGGATTAACACCTCCTCCAAAGTTAGAATAACCCCCAAGGTCTTTAAATGCCCTGGAACATTAAATCAACCAACAACGACTGGCGAATCACAAATGGCTGTCGCACCTTGAGGTAGTGCAGGGAATCTTCAGTCTGGGATCCTTGGCTGGATCTTTTTGACACAGTTAAAAATGCTCAGTGTCAAAACATCTGCTCTGTTGAAGTTCCCAAGAATGCTGTCTCTAGGAGATGCATTCAGATTACAGTGGAGCACTAGACTCTTGCATGCCTTTGAACCACCGCCTCTCCTGCCAGAGTTCTGATGAAGATCTGGTATGACTGGGCCTGAGTGATTGGGTTAGGAAACACTAGGGGGCATATTTATACTCTGTTTGCACTGAATTAGTGTGATTTTTTTACTCTAATTCGGTGCCAAACTAACTCCATATTTATACTCTGTTGCTAGACCCCTCTAGCGCCAAATTTATAGAGTTAAAGTCATTATTTGAAAGTGGAGACCTACCTTGCCTTAATACCTTGCCTTAATCACATGCAAGGTAGGCGTTCACATGCAAAAAATGACTTTATGGCCTTAACGCCATATTTAGGGGCACATTTATACTCTGCTGCATATTTATACTCAGTTTGCACCGAATTAGCGTCATTTTTTAAAACTCTAATTCGGTGCAAATCTAACTTCAAATTTATACTATGGTGCTAGACCCGTCTAGCACCAAGGCCCTGATTTATACTCTTTTAGCGCCGCATTAATGTCATTTTTTGACGCAAAAGTGGTGCAAACGACAAAATATTGGTCCTTATTTATACTTTTTGCTGCAAAACTGCACTAACTCAGTTTTGCACCAAAAAGTTTAGCACCGGTTTGCACCATTTCCGTGCACCAGCTGGGCACCATATTTATGGAATGGTGCAAGCCGGTGCAAAGGGTAGGCTAGAGTAAAAAAAAATGACTTTAGTCGGGTGGGGTTGGCAATATAGAAGAAGAGGGTTTAGCACCAAAAAATGACTTTAGGCAGGTTAGAGTAAAAAAAAAATGACTCTAACCAGAATAGCGTCATTTTATGGTGCTAAGCCTACCATGCCACATGACTCCTGACTTAGAAAAGGCAGGAGTCATGCCCACCACCGCAATGGCCAGCACAGAGGACAGGGGTCCCCTGGGCATGGCCATTGCACCCTGTGCCATGTATGGGGGCCCATTTCAGGGCCCCCTATGCCACTTTCAAAAATAAAATGCAATCTTACATGTACTTACCTGGGATGGGGTCCCCCATCCTCCGCAGTCCCTCTGGTGGGTGTGCCCCTGGGGCCTGGGGAGGGCACCTGTGGGCTTATTCCATGGTGTTCCACCATGGAAATAGGCCCACAGGTCCCCTAACACCTGCCCTGACCCAGGCTTTATAAAATGGGGCAAAGCAAGCTTTGCCCCATTTTTTGCCCCCCTCCTCCCTCCCTTGCACCATTTTTGCATGGGAGTATAAATATGGCGTTAAGGCCACAGAATCATTTTTTGCACGGGAACGCCTACTTTGCATCTCATTAAGGCAAGGTAGGTTTTCACTTCCAAAAAATGACTTTAACTCCATAAATTTAGTGCCAGACGGGTCTAGCACCAAAGTCTAAATATTGAGTTCGTTTTGCACTGAATTAGAGTTTTAAAAAATGACGCTAATTCAGTGCAAACTGAGTATAAATATGACCCTTAGCATCAAAACATGATGCTAATCTGATTAGAGTCATTTATTTTGACTCAAACCTGCCTAACGTCTTTTTTTTTAAGCTAGCCTACCCTTTTCACCATTCCATAAATATGGTGCCCAGCTGGTGCTAAAAAATGGTGCAAGCCAGTGCAAAACTTTTTGGTGCAAAACTGCGTTAGTGCAGTTTTGCACCAAAAAGTATAAATAAGCCCCTAAGTCTGTAGAAGTTTTGGGAATTAACATCTGTTTTCCAATCAGGTACCCACTTAGGGAGGATCTTCTATTGTAGCAGCAAGGCAGGGTTCTGCACCTGAATGTGCAAAATCTACACATCCATGTTTGGAGATTGAGCAGCAGCAGTTGACTGTGTTTGATCTACAGTCGGAGGTTGAGGATGTCCTGTTTGTAGCAAGGCATCTCCATAGAAAATCCATTTAACCAGAGTGCTGGGACCAATTTGTGGCCTGGTTTGGAGCACCCAACACAGACCTGTTAAATGCCAAACTGATGTTTTATTGTTTCTTTTGTCTTTGGCCCAGTTAAGAATTGTAGTAGGCACCATTAAGAGTTATTTGTTGGCCCTTTCTGCCTTTTTTGCATTTACCAGATTACCATCCATGTTATGCAATGCTATGCAGATTTCCGAAGTGCATCGCTACTCATAGGCTTCCCAGGGCTGGTTAAGACATAGCATTGCTTCAGGACATGTGGCAGAATACAAGAGGGCTATTGATGTGAATATAGCCATGTTTTTAGCATTTTCCTAAACTGTGATTTATTGTTGAGGCATCTTAGTTCTATGGAGAGAGAGTTCCAAAGTTTGAGGATGAGATAGGAAAAGGACCTACCACCCACCTGGCTTCTAGGTGCCTTCAAGAATCATCCCATAAAGTATGTTAGAGCCCTACTGGGGGAGTAGGGGTTCAGAAGTGCCCTTACAATGTCGGGTCCTATGGCGTTAGGCCGTCAATGTGCCAGACAGAGGGGGTTATTCTAACTTTGGAGGAGGTGTTAATCCGTCCCAAAAGTGACGGAAAAGTGACGGATTTACCACCAGCCGTATTACGAGTCCATTATATCCTATGGAACTCGTAATACGGCTGGTGGTATATCCGTCACTTTACCGTCACTTTTGGGACGGATTAACACTCCTCCAAAGTTAGAATAACCCCCAGAGTGTTCTAATTTTTATCCCTGCCTCAGTGGGGAGCCAATGCAGAAAACCTAGAGCAATGTTTGTTGACCCAGATTTTGCGATCTTGTATATGATTTTAGCTGCGGACAACCAGGAGCCTTTTAATAAAATATTTTGGGGAGCCTACATACAAAGAGTTCCCGTAGTCCAAACGGGAGAAATCAAGGGATTGGGCCACAGTTCGTTCTGGAGACACTCAGGATGATATCTAAAATTTGACAGAGCGTTCAGATGTTGTCAAAACAGGTTGATGCAAGTTTTTTGGCCTATGCATCCTTGGAAAGGGACTTGTCCAGCATATCCTGAGGCTTTTGGTAGTGGAGGAGGGGCTGGGCAGATTGTCCAAACATTCAGGCCAGTCTATGGGTGGAATGGGGTCAGGTCTGTTCCCCAAAATCATCAGATCAGTTTAATTCCCTGTTCAGCAGTTCACCATCAATTTGAATACTTTTCTCAAGTAACTCTGAAATCTTTGCATTCAGTTTAGTAAAAAAAAACATTATATAGATAAACTGGGATGGCCATGAAGAGACAGTTTATTAAGGGCAAAATGTGCATCTTGATCATTGCGACCCTACCAACGAATGAGAGCAGGAGCTTCTGCCATCTATGTAATATCTCTCTAATCTTCCTGAGCAGGGGAATATAGTTAAATTCATAGAGATCATCAAGATTTTCTGTAATCCTAATGCCAAATAGGTCTGTTTGTGTGTGCCTTCTAGAAGGCTACTGCAAGCTCTTAACCTCCATGTTAAAAAGCAGCAGCTCTGTTTTTGCAGTATTAATACTGCAGCCAGTTATGGTCATAAAATTATCCATGGTTACAAACATTTCCTTCATAACTATTGGATCCGCTGAATATATAAAACTAAACCACCTGCATTTAATTTGATTTAAGGAGAATCTTGTACAGGGCCCGTACTTATTCCATTCTCCTTATGGCACAGAGTAGGGGCTCTATAAAAAGCTTGAACAGCAAGGGTGAGGATGGACACCCTTGCCTCATACCATGGAGGATATTTATAAAAGTTTACAGTTTTGCCCCTGAGCCTTGATATATTCTGGCGTTTGTCCTGATTAATTGAGCAGGTAATTTAATTCTTTCCAAAGTGCAAAATAAAAAATTCTAACTCACCAATTCTAAATCTTTTTCAGCATTGACAAACTAAACTTTTGCTGGAATCTGGAAAACAACTGATGAGTGGGTATGAAACCGTTCTTGTCTACTGTCACTTTGGACCTGATTTAGGTCTTGGTGGGGGGGAATACTTCACCACAAATGTGAACATATGCTACCTGCTGTATTAAGATCCAGTTATATCCTATGGAGATTGTAATACGGCAGACTGGATATTCGTCAGGTTTGTGATGGAGTATTTCATTCGCTGAGGTCTGAATCAGGCCCAAAGTCAGTTATTACTGCTGTTGTTCACCTGGCAAGAATCTTCATGATGATTTTATAATCTGAGAGTACCTGTTCTGGATTTTTTTCTTTCTTAGGGAAACAAACTAAAATTCCTTTCTTGAAAAAAGGGGTATAGCCCTTCCTTTTGTGACATGATTAAGCAGTTGCATGAGCGGATGATACAAATACTTAATCTTAGATAAATACCACTAAGAGTTATATGAGGGGGGGAAAATTAGTGGTAGATTGTTGGCATGGCATGCTCATGCTCTACAGGTGGAAAACAAAATCAGCAAAATAAGAGATCTGTCAGGAAAACTATTGCCAGTGTTGTTAAGTTCTTCCCTCAGCAAAAACGATTCCCCTTTTCCTTGTACCCACATTGGTTGCAGCGGCGTCCTTACTCCCGGTGGCTCTTGCGGAGGCTGTTCTTAGAACTAGCTTCTTCAGGTTTAACTGCCACTCAAGATGGTGGACGCAAATCTTTGTGAGGTCAGCGCTCTAGTGTTTCTACTTTAGTCTTGTGCTGAAGCTTCCCTCCAGCTGTTTCTCGCTGGGAGCTGTGCACTTCAACTGTCATCCTGAGGAGAATGAGCAGTGTTCCTGAGGTGCTTCGTTTCATAGATAATTCTTCCAGTTTTGAGTAATTAAGTCTTTTTCTTGTTACGGTGTGCACACCAGCTACTTTTTCCCTTCTGGAGAAGCTGAATTTCTTCCTTCTTCCAACAACTGGCTATCAGCTTTCTGAGGAGAATTTGTTTTGGCTTGACAGAACTTCAAGCAACTGCAGTAAGGGATCCTTTTGTATGATTCCCAGACTTGACAATATATATATGCACATATATATTCAAAAACTCTTAGCCTTGCAGACTTGCAAGACTTAGAGACAAACCTCAGTTCTCAGACTAATTCCTGGAGACTGTGAATGAGAAAACTGAACCTTGAGAAGAAGTTTTCGTTTTCTGTAAAATACATTAGTAGATTGTATATTTGTGAACCTTTGAACTGTTCTCCAGAGAACCTTGGATGCCTCTGACTCCTGGAGAAAAGAAGATATTAAGTTAACATTGTTCTCTTAGAGAGAGGCTAGTCTCTCAAAAGATCCAGGTTAGGAGAACGATACAATTAGGTGAATGTGAATGGCTGAATAGTTGAATGTGCAGTAGGAATGTACTTATCTATACTCTTATCACCCGACTGCAGGTCCTTCCTTTAAAGAAATCCTAATAAGAAGAAAGGTGCAGGTTATCGAAGCACACATTGAATATCCTATTTTCAAGTGGGAAACACAGCCTGGAACTGGATCTGGAGGCGGTCTCTCTTTTTCTATTCCCATTCCTCCTTCCCCCTAACGGATTCAGGGTTCATATAATCAGTAAAGTCTGAGCAGGGAGGGAATTGGGTAAAAGGCATCTGCTCCTGTGGAAGTTTGACTTGATGGGTAATAATCTGACAAGATCCAACAACAGGAAGAAAAGAAATGCAAGAAGAGTAGTAGTCTCTGTGTATTTCTGAAACCATTTTAGGCCACATGACATGCCACCATTGGACAAACCACTAGAAGTTCCTGCACTTTCATGCTTTAGAACAAACGTTTCAGACTAAGGAGTTCTTGAAACTTTGTCTGAAAACCTGGAAACAACGAATCCATTCCCTTGGAAACTGAACTTCACTTCCTACAATTAGCTTCTGGGGGCCTGGTGCATTTCTGCTGCGCCACAGGCCTTCTTTGTGCTGTTGGTTGTGCCTCTGCCATCCTCAGGCCACCACCAAGAAACAAACAGTTGGCAACAAAGCCCCGTAGGGCCTTTTAGGGCGCTGCCTGCAAGGAGCATGAAGCATGAATATCCAGCCACAGTTCCTCTTTGTTGCAGTCATCCTCTTCTTTTATCTTATACATGTTTTTATGTTATCTTCCCTTTTATTGAGGTTTCCAGTCCCACCCAGGACACCCCTCTGGACATTTTTGGTGGGGCAGCATGGGAAATCCACTACAGTGCTGCACAGCTGGCTTCCCACCCGGACGGCTCTGTTGTCTGCCAGTGCAAGAGCCAGCAACTGCTTTCATCCTGCCAGCTCTGTGTGGGTATGTTGCTGAGCTTGCGGTGGTTGCCCTGCTCCCTCCAGGCACAGTCACAGGAAGCAGGAGTGAGCCCACCACCACAATGAGGGTGTAATACTGCTCCCCCTACCTTTCTCTGCTGCAAGAGCTTGGGGATGTGGTCCCACACCCCAACCTGGAATGTGCAGGTTTTCTCCTCCTCTGATCCTGGGGTTGGAGTCCCGGGACCCTTCCTCATCTTTGGGGCACAGGGATGGCGTTCCTGGCCCCATTTCTTAATGTGCTGGCCTGGGCTTAGGGTCCTTGGGCCTCACCGGACTCTGGAGGGGGCCATGCACCCCCCCTCCCAGGTCATAAATTATTAATGCACCTTGTCCCAACCCATGGGCACTCTGCCACTCCAAGAGTATTTTGGCAACCTTCAGTGTGAACCATGTGCTCCGTTCCTGGAGCTTGGGGGAGTCAAATACTTTCCACTTTTATATTTTGGGCTCCAGTGGGATGATTTGCTTGATCTTGGGCTTAGTTTGCTCCTGGTGACTAGCCCTAGACAACTGGTGTCTTTTCAACAGGTGTGCTGGCCTGTAAAGTGCCACACTTTGCAAGCACCTGGTTCCACTGCCTCTCTGTACCAGCTTTTCTCCTTTTGCTTGGTCACTGGTGCTCCTCTCCTCCTGCTGGGGCTCAGAAGTCAAGATCTTCCCCAACTGGTCCTTAGGGGATTTAAGAAAAACAGCCTCACCCGTCCTAGAGAGACCACTGGTCCTGGGATCAGCTGCAGGCAGAGTCCTTAGTTCTTTAGGGGGCTTGTCCTTCCAGCTGTCCAAGGTGTTGCTGTGGTTGCTGTTCAATTGCAGTGCCCAACTTTCTGTCTCTCCCTTGTGCAAATGTTTTAAGTGGGGATTGAAATACCTAGATGCTGTGCACCCCTGACCAGTCCTACGTTGCCCCATCACCCCTCCACCCCTCTCCAAACCCTCCTACACAGCATGCTGGGAAAATTCTAGATGGTGCCATCAAGTGGTCTCTGTGCTCATCTTCTCTAGGGCCCTGAACTCCAGCCCTAGCTGACATCACTGCTGGTGACTTTCCCAGCAAAACATCTATGGTGGCCCCATCCGATATTGGCCCCAGATGTCTGGGCTTCCTCCTTTGTTCTTTGGGCCTGGGATGTACCAACTCTGGTAAAGCATGACAGCTAATTACCAGATGCTGATTTCACTCCCCACCCCTTCCTCCTCAGTAGCTGTGTGAAACACTGTTAATTGCCCCTTTTGTGAGGGGACGCCATTGTCCCCTCTGCTACGGAGCAGAGTAATTAACTTGGCCAAGCAGGGTGACAAAAGACCTGGAATCTGATCCTAGGCTGTGCCAGAGAAATGTGACAACCCTGGATTACCCATGATGTATACATGTAAATTCTTGGGACCTGCATATTCAAATTTGGCATGTGTTTCACCCCAGTTTGATACAAGTGAAAGCTGCATCTGGAAGCAAATTCCCTCCTATGTGCATAGTACAGTGACTCTGCAGATAAGCCAGTAAACCCTACTGACCTTGCCTATGAGTGCCCACTAATAGTACAAAGCCCAACCCAAGTCAGCATATAACCTTGCACAGTCCCCTCTGCACCAGGATACCTGTGCGCAATTACTGGGCTGTACTTTATAGTAAACTCACATGTACAGCCCGCATATGTGCATGTGTTCCAGTGCAATCAGACAAGTGCCCCTTACCCTAGCTGCACTGCAGCAGCCTTATCATCATAGGTGGGCACTGGCAGTAAACTCACGCAATCCATTTATCATGTGATATCTGTGGGTGAGACTTCAGTAGTGAGACTCAGCCACAGTAAAGCCTAAATAAACTGGATGATTAAAAAGCAAAAATTCCAAGTGGATTAAATGAGCAGGACCCATTTTGCTACAAAATTAATGAGTGTCTATAATACTTCTTATGGTACCTACAGTCTGACAAACTTTGAAATATGCATTAGGTAAGGTTATAATGGCGGAGTACTTTTCTTCCACCATAGCAAGGGTACTCTGCCCACCAAAGTTAGAGATGTCCACCAGTCAAGCAGACATCTCAGAACCGCTATTACTGCAGTTCCTGTAAACGTATTGAAAGTTTGGCAGACGTCTCTGTCAACCTGACTGAGCCGTACAGTAAACTTTCAATATTTTCTTTTATTTTCATAAAAGAAATCCCAAAGCAGGATTTTCTTTTTGGAAATAAAAAAATAAAATGACCCTGTTGCCATCTGAGGTTTCTACCATGGCTTGGGGGGCATTTTGCAGTTTTCATTGCACATTACCACCAGGTTTTACCTAGCAATGACAGACAGTGAAAACTGCCATGTATTCACACACTCCATATGGGTGGTGGAACACATGGCTTACCTCCGTCAGCCCTTACTCTGTTGCATCATCGGATATATATGTAGGTGGCTGAGATAGAGTAGTCTCCGTCGTCTACAACCTGAAGTTCCACCCGACTCTAAATGAGGAGGGCAGAACTTCCCTTTGGCAGAGAAGGTACTCCATCGCTGTTGTGCTGGAGTATCCTCTCAGTCAGGCCCTCAGTCTTTTAAACAACTAGTTTTTATTTTTTATCTTTTCTCTGTTCTGTATATCCCCCACCTGTTTTGAATATTACAGGGGTGGCGACTGGGCGTGTGCAGTTAATGTTCAGATGTGATTTCCATTGAACAGGCACTTTTGTTTGCACATATCTCTAGTGTCAATTGATGAATCTGCATGAAATTGGGTAAGTGATTAGCATCTTGAGATAAGTTTTGGGATTTCTGGTTTGATGCAGATCCATCAAGAGGGAGAATGTTAAGTGGAATGTCAAATAGGCTTTCCATTCAACCTACAGCTAAAAGAGCTACACGGATTTGCACCATATTTGACAAGACCATAATCCTCGTTGCAAAAACTGCTTTTTTTAAGTTTGGTGTGAATTAATTCTGTAGTTTTTTAGACAGTGGTGTTTGAACAAAGTGTTGGGGAACGATTGAAGGGATTAAAACATTTTCTATATCTTGTCATATAAATTCATGAATATCAAATTTGCAACTTATATCAATCAAATGTTTATTTTTCTCGAGATGTGACATGTTGATGAAGGTCTTTAGTTATTTCTTTTTGTGCTAAATTTGTAAATTCGCACCTAGGAGAAAAAAAGTCACAGGAAGGAGCTGATACAGGATGACTATTTCTGAACATACGATGGAAGTATATATAGATAAAAACTAGTAAGGCATTTAGCGTGCAGTTAACTTGCAAATTTTCTGAAATTCGTAAGTGTGCAACCACAATTTTGCATTCAGAATATTGTTGGCATTTTGCTGAGCTCACAAATTTTTGTAACTCTGTAGACTGTATGGTACCAGAGCAAAAATGTATACACATAGAAGCATTTGCTGTAAGCAAGTAAAAAACAGAGAGGAAGCGAGGGTGCATAATGACAGGCAGAAAACAATCATTGGTTGAATACATAAAACCCTATTTGCTAGACAGCAAGCTTTGGAAATTTAATGAGCATCAATTCAAGAGTTTGCGAAAATTTGAAAATGTCATAAAAACAAATTTAAGAAAGGTAAAGACATCATGACTGTGCCTGGGAGCAGGACTTGGCCTGTGACATTCAACTCCGGCCAGGCATGGCGAAAGTCTTGCATGGCAGGGCTTGAGTGCATAGGCGGTTAGGAAAAGGTCCTGGTTATAGGTAAGGCTGTGCCTCCAACCGTTGCGGTACAAGACAGATGGTCATGCACATGTGGGGTTAGATGCATAGGTGTTTGGTTCTGAGTCCAACCACTTAATAATCCTTTTTAAAATGATCTTGAGATAGTCAGTGAAAAAACACATGGTGAAAATAAAGGGCCTGATTTAAATGTGGGTGGCCTGCACGTTGTTCCACCGGGGGGGGGGGGTGAATTACCAGGACTGCCCGCCACATTTATAAACAACCCCTAAGGCTTACCTGGAAGTGACCGATAGTAAAAAAACATGGTTATATGTCTGCTGTCTTAATTGGGTGGGTGGACATCTAGCCATTTATGTGATGTCACTTCGGAGAGATTTGGCTATAGTGGTGACGGAGTAGTCACCGCCGTAGCTAAACATATGGTCTGCCCGCATCTAAACCTGGCGGGTGGACTATTGGGCTGCAGGTATGTACCGTTGCAATGGACTGTACATACATGCAACCTATATATTGGGCCCAAAATTATAGTTCAGATAGTACACAGTTAAATGTGAAGGTTCCAAAGCAAAGGACCTTGAAAATCGTCAGTTATGATGTGCTACCCAGCCTTAACTGGCTCTCAGCCATAAAATTCTAACTCACTCCCAAAATAGATCACTCATGAATGATACATGATGTGACTGATAACATCACAATTAACATCGATGGCATCAATAGTGCTATTACATATCACCTCATCATTGATATTATCAGTGACATCACCAAGGATACAGTACAGTTTCTTTGGATATATGTAATTTATTGATGTATTGTGAAATCCTACTGCTTATTGGTACAAATATTGTAAACTTACAACCACATAATTTAAGGGTGAGATATGAGCCAGATTTACTAACAGGTCATGCAACACAGCACATCAGGACAAGCTGCTGTGCGCATTGCATGAACGTGACAGAGCTGAACTGCGCCATACCTACATACATCCTGTGCAGGAGCACTTGTGGCTGCCTAGTATCACTGCATGTACTATTGCATTGGCAGGGTGCCTGTGTTGTTGGCAGGATAGTTTGTATGCAGGAAGGGCACCTTCCTGCACAAAACCATCCTTAGAGATGACTCCTCCACACATGCAAGAGGAAGTAACAAGAAGAAATAAATATATGTCTCCCTTTTAAATCAGCCTCACTTAGGTGCATAATTGTGGTGAAAACTAAGCTTTACAGACACTTTACTAAACTGGGTTTGCGTCAAAATACCTGGGTGGATGCACCGGAATATCCATGCTCCATCCAATTTATGCTTCCCCGACGAAGTGTAATGCAAGGCAGGGGTATGCTCTGCGTTGTCTTAACCTTTTTTTTTCCACAGAGCTATGCAAAACCACGCAAATCAGGCTATGCATGGCTTTGTAAATACCAAAACAGATTTTGTGTTGGAAAAAAGTGACACACCCAATCACAAAATGTTAGTAAATCTGTCCCATGGTTGTCATGGTGGAGGCACAAGGGTTTCTTTGTGTAGAAGAGCATAACTGTCAGACTTGAGTTTTTTAGGTTTTGCCCATTGAACAATTATGTCACTTTAACTATGTTTTGTTCAGTGAATCCTGTATATAGATGATCCAACTGCCTCATCCTAATTAGCTGTGTTTTCTTCTTTCTTGTAAAAATGTATCAAATGGGGCTGTTAGAGTTGGACCTGGCTATATAATTATATAAAAAACTGTGTTTAATTTGGAAATTTTAAACTAAGCACATGACGTTAATCATAGGGCCTCTGGTATTCAGATCAACAGTTAATTGGAAAAGAACACATACGTAAAACTGTGATTCGAAATATCAGTATTGTTTTTTCACAGAGGTGGTGTAATTATTAAAATAATGCAGAACACCGCTGAGATGTTCATGCTTGCGTGTAGCAAATAAGTAATGATGTGACATGTTTGATACAATAAGAAAAAATATTTCTTCTTAGTCCTGCTGCCTCCTATTTTATTAAAGATCCTGAAGAGAAAGAGGAACCTATGTTATTAATAAGAGGAAGTGGCATTGCTTCTAATTTATGCACAGTTAGAGGGACGCCGTCAGAAAAAAGTCACCAATTGAGTTCCCTTTTTCGAGGACATATTTAAATCCACGTTTCTAGAATTATAGTCTAGCTGAGTACCTTCCTCCAGAACGTGAATGCAGCTCATTTAGCATAGGACTTGCAGGGATTAAGTGTACTGGTAAGTGAATCGATTTTAGTATGTATCCAGGGTGAATACGTTTTGTATTTTGATGCACGGGTAAACAATATCTCTTCGCTCTTCCACCTAGAATGGAGCAATAGGAACATGTAGGAAATAGCCCAGCATGGTGTCTCGTCATGCAAATAAACTGGGCAAGATATGGTTGGCAACCTCACTAGGACCTATGAAGGGGAGTGAAACAGGAAGTTGGCCAGACACAGCTGGCGCACTGCCAGCACAGAGCAGACGCCTTTAGCCAGGATGCAGCCTTGGAAGGCGTCCCAAAGGCACGGAAACTGTCGCTCTCATTCTCACTGCTGCCGCTACCATGTGCCCAGGTCCCCGTCCCCCACCCACTTCCTCTTGGCTACCTACCGTCACTCTGCCTGTCTGCTGAACTTCCATCTCTCCATAGAGAGGGAATATTTTATCTCTGGCGTCATCGCACAGTCATCCAGTGAGCTGAATAACCTGAGGCTTAACAATTCAATTCTATTTTTGGCAGGTTCTATTTACGATCATTAATCGTCTTACCCTCTCCATCCTTTGTTTGCTCATGAGGCACACCTATTGAAATTCAAACTCTGCATCACACAGCAAATTAGACACTACAAACTGCCCAGAAGGAACGGTGGCCCTTTCACCACCACCACATATATCTGGAACCTCACACATGGTGCACAGGGCCGTACAACTTAGTTGGCTGGCTCTAACCCGAATTCCCAAGTGAAGGATGCTTTATGAATAAAGTTCCTAATACAGAGGGTCCCCAAATAGACCACCTTGCTTTTTACAGATCAATCCAGTGTTTAATTTGAGTCATCAGCATTGTTTTTAGGGACTTCGCAATTCTTGTTCATGATCAGACTTTGACTTAGAACAAGAAAGAGAAAGATAGTAACGAGTAAGAGAAGAAGGAAGACAAAATGGAAAACAGTTACAAAGAGAGAGAACAAGAATAAAAAATAAGCTGCAAGGCTCAGAAAATAGGGAGAGTATGGTAGTGAATGAAAGAGGCATGAGGGGAAAATCAAGACTAAATAGCCACGGTATTATGCGACCCTGGGGTTTGAGAGCACCAGCCGTGGGCTTCTGAGGAGAAGTTTGGGCCCGGCACTTTTTCTTTTACAAATTAAGCACTGGTTAAATCATAGTTACAAGACGTGGACCTTCCATGGCCATCTAGTCAGTTAGATTTCAATTACATCGGTCATTCACTCAGGGTATGGGTCAACATCAATCTGCTCAGATGCTGAGTTCAGAGTCTGAAAGGGGTTATTGACAAAACAAAATGCATAGTTGGTGTAGGAGGCTGGCCTGGCTTATAGTGGGAACCTCATGGTACTTACACCTTGTGCCAGGTCCAGTTATACCTTATTAGTAGATTGTTAGTGTTCTAGCAGCTTAGGCTGACAGAGGTAACTATAGCAGAGCAGCTTAGGCTGAACTAGGAGACATGGAAAGCTTCTACTACACCAGTTATATCATATACGTACTATATCATAAGAAACACAATACTCAGGGTTACTAAAAATAAAGGTACTTTATTTTAGTGACAATGTGCCAAAAATATCTCAGAGGATATACTCCCTTAGGAGGTAAGTAAAATACACAAAATATACACACAAACCAAAATCAGGTAAGTAAACAGTTAGAAAAATAGTGCAAACTGTAGAATACAACATGATGCAATTGGCCTCGGGGCAACACAAACCATATAATATGGAAGTGGAATGCGAACCATGAATGGACCCCTAGGCTAGTGTAGTATATAGAGGGTCGCTGGGAGTGTCAGAAAACACTAAGGGGCATATTTATACTCTCTTTGCGCTGAATGTGCATAAAAAACTTTGACGCACAATCGGCGCAAACCCTGCCCCATATTTATACTTTGACGTCCGACCCCGCGGGCGTCAAAGTTCCACCATGTGCGTCATTTTTTGGAAGGGGGAACCAGCCTTGCGTTAATTATATGCAAGGTAGGCGTTCCCTTCCAAAAAAGGACTTTAAGGCCCGTGCCCCTTATTTATACTGTGACGTCATTTTGACGCACAGGAGGGGGCAGGCCTTAAAAAATGGCGCCCAGCCTGATGGGCGTCGTTTTTTAACGCCTGGGTCAGGGCAGGCATTAAGGGACCTGTGGGCTCAGAAGCAGCCCAGAGGTGCCCTCCCATGGCCCCAGGGACACCCCCTGCCACCCTTGCCCACCCCAGGAGGAAACCCAAGGATGGAGAGACCCATCCCAGGGAAGAAAAGGTAAGTTCAGGTAAGTTTTTTTTTTCGTATTTTTTTTGTGGCATAGGGGGGCCTGATTTGTGCCCCCCTACATGCCACTATGCCCAATGACCATGCCCAGGGGACATAAGTCCCCTGGGCATGGCCATTGGGCAAGGGGGCATGGCTCCTGTCTTTGCTAAGACAGGAGTCATTTCAATGGGGGTTGGGCGTAAAAAAAAATGGCGCAAATCGGGTTGAGGCCTGAATTTTGCTTCAGACCTGACTTGCCCCATTTTTTGACGCCCAAGCTCCATTTTCCCCTACGCCGGCGAAGCCTGGTGTGAGTCATTTTTTTTGACGCACACCAGTCCGCTGCGCCGGCTAACGTCATTCAATGAATAAGGCGCCCGCATGGTGCTTTGGAATGGCGTTAGCCGGCGGTAACATTTTTGACGCACAACTGCGTTGGCGCAGTTGTGCGTCAAAAAGTATAAATATGGGCCTAAGGGCGTCCAAGATACCCCACCCCAAGGCCCTGCGAAGTAGGAGTAATGTACTGCTATTTCCCCAGAAACACACTAAACTCGTGATAGAGGATTTTGCAAAGACCACAACAGACTGCAAAGCACTGAAGACAGATTCCTGGACCTGAGGACCTGCAAAGGAAGGGGACCAAGTCCAAGAGTCATGAGAGTGTCCAGGGGGGGCAGGAGCCCAATAAACCCCAGATGAAGGTGCAAAATGGCTGCCTCCAGATGGAAGAAGCTGAAGATTCTGCAACATCAAAAGATGCTAGGAACTTCTCCTTCGTGCAGAAGATGTCCCACGGAGTGCTAGAGGATGCAGAGTTGTTTCTTTGGCAAAAGACCGCAACCAAGCCTTGCTAGCTGCAAGAGTCACGGTTGAAGAAAAAGGGTGCTGCCCGGGCCCAGAAAGGACCAGGATCTCGCCACTTGGGAGAGGGGACAGAGAGGGCCCTCAGCAACATAGAGAGCCCATGCACAAGAAGAAAGAACCCCCGGATTCCTTGACACCGGTTCAAGAATTCTGCACACGGCGGTCGTCTCAACACTGCTAAAGAGGGTCCCACAGCCCAGAGATCAACTCAGAGAGCTGAGCATTGCAGGAAAGAGTGCTGGGGACCTGGGATTGGCTATGCCCAAAGGATTTCTTGGAAATGTGCACAGAAGCCCTAGTAGCTGCAGTTCACGCGGTACACAGGATTACTGTCTGGAGATGGGAGGCAAGGACTTACCTCCTCCAAATTTGGACAGTTGGACCACTGGACAGTCTGGGTCACTTGGGTCCACCATCTGTGTTCCAGGGGCCACACTTGTCAGGATGAGAGGTGTCCCAGAGTACCGGTGACGCTGAAGTTTGGTGCCTGCTGGAGCAGGGGGAAGATTCCGTTGACCCACAGGAGATTTATTTGTGGCTTCCAGTGCAGGATGAAGGCAGGCAGCCCCCAAAGCATGCACCACCAGGAAACAGCTGAGAAAGCTGGCAGGATTAGGCACTACAATGTTGCTGGTAGTTTTCTTGCTACTTTGTTGCAGCTTTGCAGGCGTCCTGGAGCAGTCAGCGGTCGATCCTTGGCAGAAGTTGAAGAGAGAGGTGCAGAGGAACTCTGGTGAATTCCTGCAAGTCGTTATCTGAGGAAAAGCCCACAGGAGTGACCCTAAATAGCCCTCAGAGGAGATTTGGCCACCTAGTCAGGTAAGCACCTATCAGGAGGGGTCTCTGACATCACCTGCTGGCACTGGCCACTCAGAGGCCTCCAGAGTGCCCTCACACCTCTGGATTCAAGATGGCAGAGGTCTGGGACACACTGGAGGAGCTCTGGGCACCACCCATGGGGTGGTGAAGGACATGGGAGTGGTCACTCCCCATTCCTTTGTCCACTGTCTGTGGGGTGGCAGCCCAAGTGACCACTCCCCTGACCTGCACCCCCCAGGGGAGGTGCCCAGAGCTCCTCCAGTGTGTCCCAGACCTCTGCCATCTTGGAAACAGTTGTGTTTGTGGCACACTGGACTGCTCTGAGTGGCCAGTGCCAGCAGGTAACGTCAGAGGCTCTTACCTCTCTTGGTAGCCAATCCTCCTTCCTTGGTAGCCAAGCCTCCTTTTCTGGCTATTTAGGGTCTCTGCTTTGGGGAATTCTTTAGATAATGAATGCAAGAGCTCACCAGAGTTCCTCTGCATGTCCCTCTTCACCTTCTGTCAAAGGATCGACCGCTGACTGCTCAGGACGCCTGCAAAACCGCAACAAAGTAGCAAGATGACTACTAGCAACCTTGTATCGCTTCATCCTGCCGGCTTTCTCGACTGTTTCCAGGTGGTGCATGATCTGGGGGTAGCCTGCCTCCTCTCTGCACCAGGAGCTCTGAAGAAATCTCCTGAGGGTCGACGGAATCTTCCCCCTGCAAACGCAGGCACCAAAAGACTGCATCACTGGTCCTCTGGGTCTCCTCTCAGCACAACGAGCGTGGTCCCTGGAACTCAGCAACTCTGTCCAAGTGACTCCCACTGTCCAGTGACTCTTCAGTCCAAGTTTGGTGGAGGTAAGTCCTTGCCTCCCCACGCTAGACTGCATTGCTGGCTACCGCGTGATTTGCAGCTGCTTTGGCTCCTGTGCACTTTTTCACGATTTCCTTCATGCACAGCCAAGCCCGGGTCCCTGACACTCCTTCCTGCAGTGCACAACCTTCTGAGTTGTCCTCCGGAGTCGTGGGACTCCCTTTTGTGACTTTGGGTGGACTCTGGTTCACTTTTCTTCCAAATGCCTGTTCAGGTACTTCTGTGGGTGCTGCCTGCTTTTGTGAGGGCTCCCTGAGTTGCTGGGTGCCCCCTCTGTCTCCTCCTCCAACATCCTGGTCCCTCCTGGGCCACAGCAGCACCCAAAAACCTCTACCGTGACCGTTGCAGCTAGCAAGGCTTGTTTGCGGTCTTTCTGCGTGGGAACACCTCTGCAAGCTTCATCACGACGAGGGACATCCGTCTTCCAAAGGAGAAGTCCCTAGCTCTCTTCTTTCTTGAACAACTCCAAGCTTCTTCCAACCGGTGGCAGCTTCCTTGCACCCTCAGCTGGCATTTCCTGGGCTCCTGCCCACTCTCGACACTGTACAACTATTGGACTTGGTCCCCTTGTCCTACAGGTCCGGAAATCCACTGTTGTTGCATTGCTGGTGGTTGTTCTTCCTGCAGAATCCCCCTATCACGACTTCTGTGCTCTCTGGGGGTAGTAGGTGCACTTTACACCTACCTTTCAGAGTCTTGGGGTGGGCTATTTTTCTAACTCTCACTGTTTTCTTACAGTCCCAGCGACCCTCTACAAGCTCACATAGGTTTGGGGTCCATTCGTGCTTCGCATTCCACTTTTGGAGTATATGGTTTGTGTTGCCCCATACCTATGTGCTCCTATTGCAATCTATTGTAATTCTACACTGTTTGCATTACTTTTCTTGCTATTGCCTGCATAATTTTGGTTTGTGTACATATATCTTGTGTATATATCTTATCCTCATGCTGAGGGTACTCACTGAGATACTTTTGGCATATTGTCATAAAAATAAAGTACCTTTATTTTTAGTACTTCTGTGTATTGTGTTTTCTTATGATATTGTGCATATGACACCAGTGGTATAGTAGGAGCTTTACATGTCTCCTAGTTCAGCGTAAGCTGCTAGAAACACCTCTTCTATACTAATAAGGGATAACTGGACCTGGCACAAGGTGTAAGTACCTCTGGTATCCACTACAAGCCAGGCCAGCCTCCTACAGTAATACAATTCTGTTCTTCGGGAAACAGTTCCTACTTGAGCTCTAGAACAGCCTTGTTAGGAATTGGGGGATTCAGTCACTTTGTATGCCAGGCTTAGCAGAGTCTTTACCTTCCCCAGGGTTACAGTTAATACATCAGTAAAGCATGAAAATGGATATAAATTTGTGTGACTATCTAACCCTTCTGTGTTCTTTATGGGCCCGTAAATTGGACTGGACAAGCCTGTAATCACTGTGAGATCAACTGTGGCTTTGGTAACTGATGTTAACGCGTCCCTTTATGACTAACTTACTCACTTTGGGACTCGTTTTAGGCCAATCAATCTTTTGACCCTGGTTGAAGACACCTTAGGACGAGATAACTAATCAGCATGTCAATCAATATGTCAATAACGTCATCAAGGTTTACCGTAAACAGACAATTCAGATTAGTCAAAGACATTAATAAAACTCAGAAACCACCATGACCTCACAGCCATGAATAACCACATCAGTTTAGTACAATTTTATGAAGTTTATTCACTATTGATTACAATTCTACTAGTAAGTTTATTAATCTCAAAACAAAGAAACACATTAGCATAATCACAATATGGCAACTCTGATAAGATTTCATCAAAGCAAGAATCACGAATATTAGAATAGTGAACCCCTCATCTAACCTCGAATTAGCATTGGCATGTTGGGCTTCATGCAAAACAATTTAGCAACACCAATTTGGAAAACATCTATGGTCTCTGTCAAAAGAAGCAGCTGGTACCTAGAAAGGAAAAGCAAACAGACAATCACAATATAATTATCATATAGTTACCCTCCGTAGTGAGTCAGCATACAGGTTCTGTCTTCGTCCTCAGGACATCAGTTAATTCGCCATCAGCCAAGAATTCAGCAAGTCGGGTAAAAGGGCACTTCCCTCATAAGGAGATAAAGTGTAAATGGGCAAAATAAGGCAAGGATGGTTTTAAGAACCAAACAGCAAAGTCTTTATACAGAGTGACAAAGTGTCTGGGTCATAGCAAATCGCAATAGCATCTCCCCCTACTCTATCTCCTAGTCTCCTATTCTAATTCACTTCCTTGTGTCAAGGGTTTTTATTCCCTTTCTGTTGTACAGTCCCCTAAATTTTAATTGGTTGAGGGGTTGGACCCCACTATCTCTATCCAATAGTTTTTCAATTAGCTAATCAAATTTGTCACCCCATAACTGTTCTCACGTAGTTTATTGGTCCTTATGATTGACGTCTTCAGCGGGTAGAATGTCCGGTATGATTTCATACTCTCATGGTCCTTTGCACATCTTCAGTCAGTGGCTCCATTGTCTGTACCGGTTCAGGCGACCTTGTACCTGCAAGTAGTCTACACTGTTGCATTCAGCAAGAATGTTTCACTAAGCAAGTAGAATTTCATGAGAACGGATCTACTACAGTTACATTCATCTTCTAGCTTTGGAAAAACAAGAGTTCATGTCCTTCAGTAAGTCAGCACACTGCACGTTAGAAAAACACATTTAATATGAAACCAGGCAGCTAGGCCTCGACTCATGCTAACTAAGGCCTAATGATTTATTAGCAGACCTTTAACATATAACCTTTTAATATCAGTACAAAATCATGTTTCAACATAACATTTTATCATTATTAGTCAGTGTCATTAGTCCCTGTATATTTTGATGGCCACTCCCCGTGGGCACAATTCAAGTGCACGTTTAGCAAAAATATATTAATACATTTTCTATGCAGAATTATTACGCATTAATTCATAAACATTTCATGTTAATTTCTAAGCATATAAGCTACGCTCTCCCACTGACTTAGAACTTTGTGTGAGGTGGATCCCCCCCCCATCTGAATGTTGAATATTTTCCAGTGTTCCTGATTCAGTTTTGGTACAGAGAGACTAAGCTAAGGTCTGGATCATTAAGAAATTACTTTATTTCCCTCGTCCATTACTTTTCACAGAAAAGTGCACATAAAATTGGATCTGTCTTAAAGCATAGGTCTGTAGCCTTATCTCTTGTTTGGACTCAATACCAGGACATCATATGGTGTGGCTGATCTGGAGTGAGCCCCTTACACAAAAAATAAATCTCAGCTAATTAAGGGCTTAGAGTTCATTCTTATTTTAATCTCTTTTCCTTTTCTTTCCCAAAACAACCTCCCATGGCACCCTCCTTTTGAGTATGCGTACTTTTAGATCCCCGGGAATTCTCAATACACCACTTGTGCCTTGGCGAGTAGTTCTCTGTTTGGAGTTACCAGTTGGGAGAATATATAGGTAGTAAAAATCATAAATAGGCTACTTGCCACAGAATTGGAGAAGAGGTTGGAATCCAAGTCTCGCATGTGACTTATACCACAACATGTCACAAGGCATGTCATGTTTTGTTGGACATGGTGTTTCATGTATAATAGTGTTATTCACAGAAGTGCTAGTGGGTTATTCTAAAGACTACTCTTTCACTTGGATCAAATTAAGAAACCAATTAAAAGAAAATATATAAATGAACAATCTGATGGCGGGACTTGAACTCTAGTGAAAGCATTTTCTTAGGCTAAGTAGTTACCACTACACCACTTAGCAATATGCATTGGACCCTTGGCTAAAAGTCTTATTACCTTCAGCAGAATATGGAAGTCCTTCTTAATTCCATGGTGATTTTCTTTTACATGCCACAAATACACAGTTGCTTTTCATGCTTTATAAACAAATAACCCTTCCTCTCTATCACCCGGGCACTGTGCCCATGCATTTCCTTTTCTTATACAAGCTTCCTCTATCTCTCATTCAACAAATTAAGGGATTTCTTTCCCTGCAAACCTTGATTCCCATGCCTCAGAAACAACCACCTTTTCTCTCTTTCACTGTGCCCCTCCCCTCACATTTTCAGTTTTAAAATGTATTTGCTTTTAAATCTCTAAACTGTTAGCCAAATAAAGCTATTGGTTTTTCTCTATGTGTCAAATTTGATTGATAAATATTTTCAAATATGTAAGAAAAGCTAATTAGAAACATTCCAAAGGTCAGTCTAAAACCCAGAACAACAACCAAGCAGCTTTGTAGTTCCTGTATTTAGTCTGAATGACGTTGCATTCAATAATACAGCAGGAGTCCCTTTTCTATTTCAAGTATTATAGTAATTAATTTATAGTCCTTTAAATCCATGTGACACCTATGTTTATCTCCTAATATTCTGTGAGGTTGTTTTTCAGTACATTGTCATAAGGTGGCATCATCTACCTCATCAACCATCCACTTCTGTTTCAGCATTGAAAGTTGGCCCTTGTCATATGCAAGTTTTAACATTCATTCTGGCAGAATTCCTGACAGGATCAGGATTCTGAGATTGCCACTCCACATTTTGCCATTAAGACAAGGTAGGCAGAGGCATGGGCCTGGAACAGGGTCTGTGGGGTCCTAAAGATTACTGTCCAACACTTTCTAAATTACTATGTAGTTTCTATGTAACATGTTGATGTCCTAACTGTGATCCTATGAAAGACACTGTGTAAAAAAAAAAACTGAAATGTGCTGATCAGTGTTTACGTTAAGTCTGTGGCATGAGGTAGGGCATACAGCCACTCTCTTTTTGGGGAAAGTGATAAACATTTAACTGGACTTTGACCGAGAGAGAAAGGTAAAAAATAAGAAAGGAAGAGAAAGACAGGAAACCGTGAGAAAGAGAGAAAGCAGAAATGAAAAAGCCCTACAAGAGTTAGATAAACAAGTATGAAATGTTTGGTGGTGGACATTACTTGCAGTCAGAAAAAACAATATAAAATGAATAAAAGCTTTGGCATGCTAGTTGTTTAGCTAGCATGTTTGCTCAAGCATACACAGAAGATAAGGTATCAGTACTCAATCAGAGTAATTAAGAAGGACTACTGAACACAATTGGCTGCATGAAGGGTGATAGGTGGTGATGTACAGAAAAGATTAAGGATGGTGTAGTTAGAACACTGGAAGCAGTGTATAATTTCTAAAATACTGGACCCTGGTGTCAACACCAGGGCAGTGCGCACTCTATTGGCGACTAGAATGCAAAAACCCAGCACTCTCAAAACAACGTAATTTATGCATTGTGCTGATATGTTGTTGGTTAACCTTTTGCATTGCAGAGTTTAATCCTGAAAACTTATTTTTAATGTGTTTACAAATACTGTTCATTTGCAATGTATTGCTGCAGGCTTTCAGAGTGTGTCAGGGTGTGGTCCCTTTCCAGGGCCTTCCAGAGACTTTCCCTGCAGCATGCCTGGGTGTGGTTGTGGGCTGGGCCAAGACTCTATAAAAGGGAGCCAGTCCAGCTCCAAGTGCTCACTATTCAGAGGTCCCGGTGCAGAGCAGCAGCTACTTCCTGAGCTCCTGTCCCGGTGGCCTATTTGATTTTCCAGGCATCTGCCCTTCATTCTTCATTGGTGATCCTTGTTCTGGGTAGAAAGACGGTGATTGGGCTGGCCTCCGACGCCGTTATCGAGAACTTTCATATTCTTGGCCTAATTCTTTAATGATTAACAGATTACTTTGTGCGCTACCATTTCTTGACATTTATATGGTGGCTTACGAATCGGCAAGACGCGCGATTCGTTACATGATGATTTGATCTTGTTATTCGTTGCGCGCTACCATTTCTTGACATTTGCATGGTGGCTTAAGAATCGGCAAGATGTGCGATTCGTTTCATGATGATTTGATTTTGTTATTCATTGCGCGATACCATTTCTTGATATTTGCATGGTGGCTTAAAAATCGGCAGGACACGCGATTCATTTCATGGTGTTTTAACCTTGTTGTTCATTGCGCGCTACCATTTCTTGACATTTACATGGTGACTTACGAATCGGCAAGACGCGCAATTCGTTTCATGATGATGTAACTTTGTTGTTCATTGCGCGCTACCATTTCTTGAAATTTCCATGGTGACTTTCGAATCAGCAAGACGCGCGATTCGTTTCATGATGATTTAACTTTGTTGTTCATTGCACGCTACCATTTCTTGACATTTACATGGTGGCTTAAGAATCAGCAAAAGACGCGCGATTCGTTTAATGGTGCTTTAATCTTGTTATTCATTGCGCGCTGTTATTTCTTGGCATTTACATTGTGGCTTACGAATCGGTAAGACGCGCGATTCGTTTAATGGTGATTTAGCCTTGATATTCATTGCGTACTACCATTTCTTGACATTTTACATGGTGGCACTCAAATCAGCAAGATGCACGATTCTCTCCTCGAGCTTAATTCATGTTGTTCATTGTATGTCACTATTCTAAGACATTTATTAGGTAATATTCGAGTTGACAAGTTGTGTGATTTGATTCCTGAATCCATATTGTGTTATTCATGGTGCACAATCCTTTTATGGTGTTTACTATATATATGAAAATCTGCAATGTGCGCAATTCGTGTTGAAACATTTCAAGAGAACACAGAAGGCCAGAGTTTCTAGATGCAATATTGCATGGTCCCAGTATGCCTTCTCAAAAAAGGATTCATATGACTGGTTTAAAACTTATTCAGAATGTTTTCTTAATTCTCATGTAAAGGAAAGTACTTGAATTTGAAAGCATTTGCTTAGGCTAAGTAGTTACCACTACACCACTTAGCAATATGCATTGGACCCTTGGCTAAAAGTCTTATTACCTTCAGAAGAATATGGAAGTCCTTCTTAATTCCATGGTGATTTTCTTTTACATGCCACAAATACACAGTTGCTTTTCATGCTTTATAAACGAATAAACCTTCCTCTCTTTCACCCGGGCACTGTCCCCATGCATTTATTTTTCTTATACAAGCTTCCTCTATCTCTCATTCAACAAATTAAGGGATTTCTTTCCCTGCAAACCTTGAGTCCCATGCCTCAGAAACAACCACCTTTTCTCTCTTTCACTGTGCCCCTACCCTCACATTTTCAGTTTTAAAATGTCTTTGCTTTTAAATCTCTAGACTGTTAGCCAAATAAAGCTATTGGTTTTTCTCTATGTGTCAAATTTGATTGATAAATATTTTCAAGTATGTAAGAAAAACTAATTAGAAACATTCCAAAGGTCAGTCTAAAACCCAGAACAACAACCAAGCAGCTTTGTAGTTCCTGTATATGGTCTGAAGGACGTTGCATTCAATAATACAGCAGGAGCCCCTTTTCTATTTCAAGTATTATAGTAATTAATTTATAGTCCTTTAAATCCATGTGATACCTATGTTTATCTCCTAATATTCTGTGAGGTTGTTTTTCAGTACATTGTCATAAGGTGGCATCATCTAACTCATCAACCATCCACTTCTGTTTCAGCATTGAAAGTTGGCCCTTGTCATATGCAGTTTTAACATTTATTCTGGCAGAATTCCTGACAGGATCAGGATTCTGAGATTGCCACTCCACATTTTTCCATTAAGACAAGGTAGGCAGAGGCATGGGCCTGGATCAGGGTCTGTGGGGTCCTAAACATTACAGTCCAATACTTTCCAAATTACTATGTAGTTTCTATGTAACATGTTAATGTCCTAACTGTGATCCTATGAAAGACACTGTGTAAAAAAAAAACTGAAATGTGCTGATCAGTGTTTACGTTAAGTCTGTGGCATGAGGTAGGGCATACAGCCACTCTCTTTTTGGGGAACGTTATAAAAATGTTACTGGACTTTGACCGAGAGAGAAAGGTAAAAAATAAGAAAGGAAGAGAAAAACAGGGAACCGTGAGAAAGAGAGAAAGCAGAAATGAAAAAGCCCTGCAAGAGTTAGATAAACAAGCATGAAATGTTTGGTGGTGGACATTACTTGCAGTCAGCAAAAACAATATAAAATGAAGAAAAGCTTTGGCATGCTAGTTGTTTAGCTAGCATGTTTGCTCAAGCATACACAGAAGATAAGGTATCAGTACTCAATCAGAGTAATTAAGAAGGACTACTGAACACAATTGGCTGCATGAAGGGTGCATGAAGGGTGATAGGTGGTGATGTACAGAAAAGATTAAGGATGGTGTAGTTAGAACACTGGAAGCAATGTATAATTTGTAAAATACTGGACCCCGGTGTCAACACCAGGGCAGTGCGTGCTCTATTGGCGACTAGAATGCAAAAACCCTGCACTCTCAAAACAACGTAATTTATACATTGTGATGATATGTTGTTGTTTAACCTTTTGCATTGCAGAGTTTAATCCTGAAGACATATTTTTAATGTGTTTACAAATACTGTTCATTTGCAATGTATCGCTGCAGGCTTTCATAGTGTGTTAGGGTGTGGTCCTTTTCCAGGGCCTTCCAGAGACTTTCCCTGCAGCATGCCTTGGTGTGGTTGTGGGCTGGGCCAAGACTCTATAAAAGGGAGCCAGCCCAGCTCCAAGTGCTCACTATTCAGAGGTCCCGGTGCAGAGCTGCAGCTACTTCCTGAGCTCCTGTCCCGGTGGCCTATTTGATATTCCAGGCCTCTGCCCTTCATTCTTTATTGGTGATCCTTGTTCTGGGCGGTAAGACAGTGGTTGGGCTGGCCCCCGACACCGTTATCCAGAACTTTCATATTCCTGGCCTAATTCTTTAATGATTAACAGATTACTTTGCGCGCTACCATTTCTTGACATTTATATGGTGGCTTACGAATCGGCAAGACGCGCGATTCGTTACATGATGATTTGACTTTGTTATTCATTGCGCGCTAACATTTCTTGACATTTGCATGGTGCTTGCGAATCGGCAAGATGCGCGATTCATTTCATGCTGATTTGATCGTGTTATTCATTGCGCGCTACCATTTCTTGACATTTGCATGGTGGCTTAAGAATCAGCAAGATGCGCGATTTGTTTCATGATGATTTGATTTTGTTATTCATTGCGCGCTACCATTTCTTGACATTTGCATGGTGGCTTAAGAATCGGCAAGATACGCGATTCATTTCATGGTGTTTTAACCTTGTTGTTCATTGCGCGCTACCGTTTCTTGACAGTTACATGGTGACTTACGAATCGGCAAGACGCGCGATTCGTTTCATGATGATTTAACTTTGTTGCTCATTGCACGCTACCATTTCTTGACATTTACATGGTGGCTTAAGAATCGGCAAAAGACGCGCGATTCGTATATTGGTGCTTTAATCTTGTTATTCATAGCGCGCTGTTATTTCTTGGCATTTACATCGTGGCTTACGAATCGGCAAGACGCGCAATTCGTTTAATGGTGATTTAGTCTTGATATTCATTGTGTGCTACCATTTCTTGACATTTTACATGGTGGCACTCGAATCAGCAAGACACACGATTCTCTCCTCGAGCTTAATTCATGTTGTTCATTGTATGTCACTATTCTAAGACATTTATTAGGTAATATTCGAGTTGACAAGTTGTGTGATTTGTTTTCTGAATCCATATTGTGTTATTCATGGTGCACAATCCTTTTATGGTGTTTACTATGTATATGAAAATCTGAAATGTGCGCATTTCGTGTTGAAACATTTCAAGAGAACACAGAAGGCCAGAGTTTCTAGATGCAATATTGCATGGTCCTAGTATGCCTTCTCAAAAAAGGATTCATATGACTGGTTTAGAACTTATTCAGAATGTTTTTCTAATTCTAATGTAAAGGAAAGTACTTGAATTTGAAAGTTTCATTTAATCCATCTTGATTCCCTTACAGGTATCCGGCCATCTTGAAACTTAGTCATTCACCAGAGCAGCCAGCAGCGCAGCAGGGCAACAAAGTAGTGGTCCTTCTTGCAGAGCAGCACAGCAGTCCTTCCGAGCCCTCCACAGGTCCAGAGGTGTACTGAAAAGTTGGGGCTGAGGGTTCAATATTTATATCTGGTGTCCAGTTTGAAGAAGGTTCTAGTGCATTTCATTTGAAGTTCTTAATTTTCCTGCCTCCCCTATCCTTGTTTAAAAGTGGCTACATGAACAATGCAGTGGTGACAAGTCCTTTATGTGAAGACAGGGCACAGCCTATTTACTTGCACGTGAGGCTGTTCCTAGGTTCGTTCCCCCATCCTTCTAGTTGATGCCCCATCCAGACACCCATAACTTCTCTATTCTGTGGTTGTTGGGGAGGGATAAAAGAAGTCCAGCTGCCATCTACACCCAGTAATGTGACCCAGGAACAGGCTGCGGAACTGGATTTTGGGGCAGTAACTAACTTTGTTTTATTAGAGAAATGAATTACTTCTCCATAATTGGAGCCAGATGAAGCAGTCTAAATGCAAATTGCTAATGGTAGCTATTTCTTTAATGCAGATATAAGTAAAAAAAAATGTTTTATGTAATTGTAGTCCATAATATTTCTGGAGTCTATTACTATAAGCACCCATACTTCAAATATTAAGATGATTTAATGGATAATATAAACTTATTTGGTCCACTCTTAAGCCTGTAGAAACGTTAAACAGAAAGGAAGCCTATTCAGGAAAAAATATTGTTGCAAAACAGCAACATAGAGATAGGCAGTTTGCATTACCTGTTACATCAACCACCAGGATGGCAATCATGAAATGGTTTTAATTGATTTCTGACTACAATATCCTTGATGATCTTATTCATATGTAGTTTTTTAATAAATGTGTTTCATTTATTGTATTTATATTCCTGTCACTTGATATTTTCCTTTTTCTCTCACAATATAATTCTATATAATATAATTCTATCGTTAAAGTGTGTTATGTGAAATATATCTCATTTGAAAATAAAGCTATATTCCAGATTATTTATTTACTAAATATTTTCTATAAAATAAGTAAGAAATATATTTTTAAGATATTATTTGCATAATAAGTATTGTAAGACATATTCTTATTTCAGTTGTTGTTTAAAAATATATAAATTATTAGGTTAATACTCTATATAATTAAACATTACAATAATGTGTTCATAATAAACTATGCATTTGTATTAAATGTAAATGTTTTTGATGTATATATCTTTATCTACATTTTTATGTTCAGTATTGTGACATGCAACCATTTGAAGACACTAAAAAAACAACAGAATAGTTAGGGTCCCATATTATTGACTAATAGTACAAACACATCTCCAAAAAGTAGATGTTTATTTTAGTACATTGTTATAAGTTTATGTTTTGGCATCAATAAAAAGTATTTGAAATATAGAGCAATGTCACAGCCCCCAGTAGTTTTTGTCAAATTGAATAATCATACAACTAATATTGACAAAACAAAGGTGCTCGTATTTAGAGAAAGGTATTACACATTCTTTGTGGATATATGCAGACACATTGCAGATAAAGGACAATTTCCAGTATTTCCAGCATTAATCTTTTAAAAGGAAGGAATGTCATGTATTGTCCATATGTATCAACTACAAATACAAACTGGTGGTCCCATTGCTAAATTGATGCAGTTTTGGTGTTCTGTAATGTGCTGTCATTTGGACAGCAATTCCTAGAACAACGTATTGTTATTGGATTTCGTAGCGTCCAGCAATTCCTGCCAAATGGAATCTTCCCATGTTTTTTTTGCTCGTGAGATGGTCTCCTTATAGACACATTTAGCTTGTTGTATTTCCCCCAAAATCACACTCGTAACGGCTTTTTTCAACCCAGACTTTGCCCTAGAACATACTTCATCAAACCATCCGTTACTAGACGGAACCCCACCTCGCATTCTTGCCCCAACCTTTTTATAGAAAATACTTTGCATTTTTGGAAACATAGATTCAGGTATACACAGAAATGGAATATCAGTAAGATCCTGATCTTCATAAACTGTCAGGTTGTCTACAAACATTTGATAAATGTCACGGAGCAGATAGGAATTCGACATCACCTTTGGCCACCCAACCTTCATAGATGAATTGTTCAAGGTAGGAGAGGGAACCACTGTGTATATAGTATTAGAAGTTCTTCCAAAAGCATCCCCTGAGAGGGAAAGAAGCAAGGGGAAGTGGTCACTCTCAGAACTCGGGTCCACCCTCATGTCCCTCAACAGGGGCCATAGTCTCACATCCACTAAAAAGTAGTCAATAACACTTGTCGATGTGCCTCGTTTGAATGTAGGTATAATATTTATGTCAGAAGGCATACGACCATTACAGGCCCTAAGGCCATACTTTAAACATATAGAAGCCAACTGAACAGCCACTCGAGAGTATGGACAAAAACGGTCGCTATTCAGCTGCGCCGTCCCCCATAGTTCATCCTCCTCCACCGTTAGACCACTAAGCAATACGGTTCGTTCAAAGGTGCAATTCACATACCCAGCTATAATTAAGCTAAATGAAGGATGTAGGGTATCTAAAACGTCAGATAATAATGTTAAGGTCTGAGACTCAGATCCTCGTGGGACAGATCGGGCATAAAGATTGATAAGAATTACATTTAAACTTTGCTGAAACGAAATTTGCAACACCATCAAATCGACACAATCAAATTTTAAAGATCTTATAATCGCATTGAAATTTTTTGTTTAAAAAAATTAAGAGTCCCCCTTTTGCACGACCTGTCGCCTTCGCTGATGGTTGGGCAGGAGTAGTAAAAGAAAGAAACCCATCTATATTGATTCTATCCTCTTCCCAAGTTTCTTGGAAAAGACATATATCTTGATTGTTTATGTATGCAGTCCAATCTAAATCATCCAGTTTCCTCGCAGGACCAGCTACATTCCAAGTCATTATTGATAAACCGTTGTTATCTGACTCAATCCCATATGTCTGGGGCCTAGCATCCTCTGAGATCATCTCATTCGTAGTAGTCCCAACCGGTCCATTCATGTGTGACTCCTCCGAATTGTCCCTACAAAATACTTCTTGGGCTGTGGTCAGTCATACTGATTTGGACCACAAAATCCCAACAGACTCCAGGGAATCCCTCTTGAATTTGTAAGCCGAGTGTCCATGTGTAACAGCCTGGCTTGCACCATCTAATTATGACGCGAGAATAATAACTCCCTTTTCTGACCCCCAGTACTGACGAGTGCGTAGATCAAAAGCAATGAGTTGGTCCACCAATATCTTGTCAAAAAACTTGATTGAAATTGTATCATAGTTAGACCACAAGGGACTCCATCTCTTTACTTTAGAGATATTGGAGCGTATAACCGAAAGGCAATTCTGTCTGGAACGTAACCAATGGAAAACCTTATTAATCCGAGACTCGTGATCCTCAACTAAACCTAATGGGGACTTCGGAACATTGTTCAAAAAGAGAATGTTGTTTCCACACTTGGTTCCTAAGTTTTTTGTCATTGTAGCTGGGCCACTTGGAACATTACGAGAGGATGAAACGCGAGTGGTATCACAGATAGGGGGGAGTTCTAAAAACATATTTACAACAGAAAAGGTTCCGGCTCCAGCTCCCTTGCCTGCTGTTTTAGCAATACCTTCACACCCCCTGGGTACTTCTCTGCTCGGGGGGCATAATCTACAGGGTTTGATTGATTAACCACTGTGTCAACCATGGGTAACCCCTCACTTTGCAGGGGGTTTGCTGATCCCCCACGTGCAGTATTAATAGAAGGGATTGACTCAACCAACTTAGTTCCCCCCTTTCCAGCTACCTCTACCTGTTGGCATTTACATCCACATTGATATACCGTTTTTCCCTTCAATAGTTTTGTTCAATGCAATACCAAGTTCCTAACTTCGTCAACCCTCCTCAAGATAAGAGTCACACTAGCTTCACTGACAGGTTGCTCCAACCCAGTAGCAATAATAGGAATATTCTGTAAAACAACATCCTCAGTATCTGGCTCAATCACATGATGCTCATGATCCATGAGTAGGTCGCCTTCCTCAGCCAGGGGGCCAAACCGGTTGCTACAAACTATATTAGGAACCAGCCTTACCTCAGGGCTCAGTGGGAAAGGTATGGTTATAACATCCTCTACTGGCGATACCCCCTGCCTAGGCGAGGAATTAATAACACTGCACACAGTTTCCTGAGGAGCCGATTGAGTAGTGTCACTAGAATTAGGCACATTTCCTCATCTATCAGCCTGAATGGCAGGGTCTGAGGTTTGACCCCTCTTTATCTTTTTGCTAAAAATCTCTGGAATTCTCCTGGCTTGTGTCGAAGCCTTCTTGGAGGGCAAGGCTCCATTGGTGTCCATATCACAGTTAAAAATGGCCTCCACTTCATTGAATAATAAATCTATCTCATCAAGTGATTTGGGGTCACATCCTATGGTCGAATTAACTAGTTTCCTGGGGCATTTTTTTCAGTTTTTTGGTGTCATTTAATGGCACAGGCAGATCGGCAGCCTTCCTTTTCCCCATAATACCAATGGTAATATGTAACAACCCAATATATAGTAAAAACACAACTCTTACTTGGGGCTTGAACCTTCTGCAAGAGATTAGGCCAAGCCCGGCCTTGATCGGGCGAAGACGGGCTGTTCCCGCGAGGGGCCCGTCAATTCTTGAAGCAGCCTGGGGTGAGCCGGGAAGTGAAGTCCTTCCCCCGGCACCTGGGAACAGCAACACGCGTCCCGCGAGGGGCGCGTCAATTTCGTGAAGCAGCCTGGGACGAGCCGGGAAGTGAAGTCCTTCCCCCGGCACCTAGGAACAGCAACACGCGTCCCGCGAGGGGCACGTCAATTTCTTGAAGCAGCCTGGGGCGAGCCGGGAAGTGAAGTCCTTCCCCCGGCACCTGTCTATGGTGCGGAGGTATGGGGATCTTATGACAGCAATAGGTAACTATTGGTGAGAACAGCTTAGCGAGGGCTTTGTGTGCGTGCCCTCCCTGTACCCCATTGATTCCATTGTTTCTTGACTTGGGTCTAAAAAGAATAGCTGATTCACTCATCCTAAGACCCTTATTTTATTGGGTAAGGCTCTGGAGTGTTCCCGAATTGGATGTATACAAGACCTCCCTTCTTGAACTGCTAAAGTGTCCAAATTCGGTTACTATCCCATGGGTTAAGCATGTATCTAGTTGGTTTTGTGCCTTGGGCTTAGGAGATTTTTGGGACAACCCCCACAAACCTGAGAAATCCCACACAAAAGTACTGAAGTCCGTATATTGGTCTCATGTAAGAAATGACTATATTAGCCGCAAATCTTATGGATGATTAACCAACCTTTTTATTGATTTTAAGTGGTATCCACAGTTTGAACCCTACTTAGATATAATACCTGATATATTAGGCAAGGGACTATATGCTAGATTTCCCTGCCTTTGAAGTGTCTGACGAGTAGATGGGGATCAACCGCCACTACTGATGTATGTCCCGTGTGTGGTGCTACCCACGAAACAGTCAAACATTTTATGTTTTTCTGCCCTGCTTACTCATTCCCTAGGTCCAAATGGATCCGCAAAATTTGTCAGGAAATGAAAATGAGAAAATGTGCTCTAGCTTTGAGGATTTTAAAATGCCATAGCTCCAATGTATTAATTTATGCTGTTAGTAAGTTTTTAGTGGCAGCATGGCGTATACGTAATTTTTATGTAAGTAATGAATCTTAAAGGAGATTGGATGGGATTGAATGGGATTTTGTTTGATTGGGCAATCGGGTTTTAAACTAATTACTAGTTATTGGTTTTAAAATGGGACTGTACTAGTATATATTTTTATGATGATATTTTATTGTTTGTGTTGCTTTGATGGCCTGTTGACCGAATAAAGCTGGTGTTGATGATGAATGTGCTGTCTCTCCAATGCAATCCGGGTACTAATTATCACGTTAATACTATATGGATGTGAACAACCAGTTCTTGCTATGGGGGCTTGGTAAGCTACACCAGAATTGAATCAGAAATTGTAAAACACTCCTTTAATGTTACTAATTGATGAAGCCACAGGTCTTAAGGGTTGAACTTTGAGATTGCAGTTAAGATTTAATGGACTGGCTTTAACTTTGTACACTGTGAAATTGACTCAACAAATCAAATATTGCTGTCTGCATGACCCAATCAAAGATAATTCTGTGTAGCAAAAATAGGTGCTTGTCTTTTCATTATGTCATTGGTTTATTTTGTCATTTTCCTGCAATGGCTGGATGAAGTGCCTTAAAAGAAGGTAGAAAACTAATAATATGTAGGGTGATGCTATATAATGATTAGAATACAAATCATGCATATCTGGAGAACAAAAACTCTATGAAGGGAGAAGGAGGGTATAATGCAGAAGAGGGAGACAATACCACTGCTGCAGAACCTCATCTGTGGAACTTCAGCAGGTGAATGCTACTGAAGAGATGGAATGTGTTTTCCAGCAGCAGGGTGAAATCTTTAAAGAAAATAGTATATATTTCAGTAGTGGTTCAATAGGAATGACAACCTTCAGCTCTCATGACACATTACATTTATCATAAGCTCTAAGTGGTGGCTGTGAATACCACAGACCTTACCAAGATACTCTTTCCAAGTCGGGAGGAGAGGAGGCATTAGGGAGACTCACTGCAGGTAAATGCCACATGCAACAACAATGAGGTAAAAAATCATCTAAATGTAATACAAACGGAGGGGCAAAAAAAGGAACCTGATTAAACAATAATAATGTGAAGTAACAGAGAGAACTGGGAACCTTACCTTAGGAATCATGTTGCTTGTCACCAAGTAATTCCAGCTACTTGTAGTTAACGTCCTCTGGAAGAGCCCACTCCATCCTGTAGTATGGGTGGGGAACTCTAATTGGTCTTTATGGTCTGCCAGTTTCTGTTTCTCAGTCCCAGCACCATAGGCCTATCCTCTACTTCCTTTACCCTGGCCGTGTTCTTTGTCTCTTTTTTTTAACTTTCCTCAATATAAGTCCCCGATTCCTGATGAAATGCCACTGCAAATCTGCAAGGCTCCCACATCCCAAAAGGCGGGGTTCCCTTGGTGGACCATCAACCAAGTAGACAATAGGTTAGAGAGATGGTCATCCTGCACTATTGAATGCAGGGTGGCTATCACTCATTTTCCATACCTGTGTCTGCTGTAAATAATGGCCTAGATGGTCAGGGAGCAGGAAACAAGCTCCTGCTTCGGCAGTTTCTTTTTGAAAACCAAAAATGTTTGCAGAGTATGTGCTTTAAATATTGCACTTTCTGTGAAAACCTCAGTGCTATGAATGGTATCATCAATGTGGTTGCTCCCTTCACAGCAGAGATATCCTCATAAGGCAAGCAAGGATCTGTCAGTATGGCTAATATTTCTTTAGCTATCTGACAAACAGGCAGATAATTTGGCAGTGTCTAAATGATCTGCTAAGGATTAATCAGGAAGATATAGCAAAGGCTTCATGGACTCTTTCAAACTACCTGAGGATTTGTCTGTTCAAGGGGTGGTATGCTTTTGGCTCATGAATTATTGTTTTGCTGCATGTTTGAAGCAGTTAAATATGTATTGTCAGTGGTGTCTTTCTCTGGCTGTAGTTAATAGGTAGGTAGTGTGTGCATGAGCTCAAATGTATTATGTCATGATCTTCTGGCAGCACAAGGCCAATTTGAATATCAGTTGTTTTAATTTTGTATTGTGTTTTGTACATTTATTGATCACCAGCACTATAACTTTCCAGTTCTGATATTTCATCATTATGGTTATTCTAATGCATATTTGTAGAAACCACTGTAGCTAGATAAATAGCAATTTACTCTCTTCTTATTAACCGTTTTTAACAGAATAACTGGACAGACATAATGTATGAATTTTCCAACAAACATGATTTTCTCCTAGTCTGCAGTGAAAGCGATGTTTGCCCTTATTGCCCAAAGAAAAGAAAATGCACAGAGCACCATCTTCTCACTAAGCACTGGAAATGGGCAAACCTTCTTGCTAGTGGATCTGAAGGTATTGTGTTTTTTAATGCACATGTAAAGAGCTATATCGTCATGTCTGCAAGGAATGTGCAACATGGAGGACAAAATTAGGTGGCAAGGGCTGTGTAATTATGATGCACATGTAAAGAGCTATATCTTCATGTCTGCAAGGAATGTGCAACATGGAGGACAAAATTAGGTGGCAAGGGCTGTGTAATTATGATGCAGAAAGCATAAATGACACAGCACATTCACTAGCAGCAATTTATTCATACATTTGTGTCCTAGAAATATTTATTTTGTGAAATTTGCTGATTATGCCAGAAAATATGTGACATATGAGTAAAATCCAGAATAATGTAGTAAATTAAGTAGTTGTAGAATCACATAAATCCAGTCTTCTCATTAACTTCTCTTTTGTACAACAATTTATTGATGAAAGGTAAGCAAAACCTAAGTAATCGAATTCTAGTCATTGCCTATTGCAAGCTGCAGTTTGAATAAAACATATTTCCCAAGTCAACTCTTGCTAAATAAACATGTTGTATAAAGCATACAATGTTCAAAATGGTCTTATATTGACAGTTTGAGGTTTTGGTAACATGCAAAGTACACTCAGCTATCTTGCTCATGGTGTAAGATGTCAGCAGAACCCCTATTTGTATCACATGTAATATAAAACTGATAAATGTGGAAATGTGGCTTGACTCGTGACAGGTAAATCCTAAATTGTTGAAGTCCCTCACCATGTCACCTTCTAAAATGGTAACAGCATATAACTACTTTGTGCACCTGCATAAATAGTTTATGCCACGGCTCTTTTGTGTGCATGCGTTTTACAAAAAGGTATTAAAGACAGGATGCAAGTCTTATGTTTGTAGAGCAAGGAAACTTTAATTTGAGGAGGCATTCTGTCTCTTAGGAGGGTTTATTCCTACAGTAAAGCTCTTGTGAATACAATCTGTGAGGCCATAAACATTTTTCTCTTATATCACTTTAACTCTGACATTGCAATCATATGGAACTTGACATGTTTACTAGTGTAATAAACATGTGACTGTACATTTATTTGTACACTTGCATTAAATAATTTGTTATTGAGGCACATGCTGTTGCAGCCCCAGCCAACTCCCTCAAACATGGCCCAGGTTACAATATCAGTGTAAAAGCCCAGTGCAGACTTTAGGGTAGTGCGACCGGTGCCATTGTACCGGGTGCCAGGGTAAATGGAGCGCCCACTGCATACCATGCTGAACAAAGATAAGAGCAGCCTGGAGAGATGTTTGTGTGCATGGCATTTTTCAAGGGATAATTACAAAGGCATGATTAGTCTGGTGTTTAATGCACTTGATGGGGAGATCTGTTATTGGCCATGGCACAGGTTTGAGTCATGAAAGAGTGCAGAGAGGTATTAATGTTCCTGCTGGAAAAGACAATGTGGGACATGCAGATAACACATTTGTATTTTATGTAAATAGGTCAGTGGTTAAATGCTTTTATCATAGGGATCTTTTTGTTACAAAGTTACAATCCTGCTAGAGCATTTTGGGCTATGAACTGGAATCAAAGCGCTGCATGCAAATTGAAGGCCATACTTAGAATCTTATTTTATTTCTTCCTCAATTGTCATTCTAAGGTTGCTAAAAAGGTTCCTTTGGGAAGTAATGTAATTTTTTTTGCATGACACCAAATCGTGTTTTGTTTCCAATCCTGGGTTTATAGTGTGGAGTTACTAGCAATTTGTTCCTGGCTTCCATCACAAAAGGTATAGAAACCTGATGCAAAGTGTTATTATGGGTTTACTTTACATTGCATATCCAGAATTGCACTGGACAGTAGCCCTAAAGTAACACAGAGTACCACTATGCCCTACTTCATGTAAAGTAGCTATAGAATGAATGGTACATGGACTTTCCCATGCACTCAACAATGGAATGTGACATTAAACCTTATCAATTAACATTGATAGAAAGAGATCTGGAACAAAATATTACACTTCCTTGAGCTCAAGGTAGCCAACGGTACACCAGCACTATAGGGAAAAGCAATATCACCACAACTTAGGAAATATGGTGCTGTTGTGCTCGTCCTTTTTATGCAACCTAGCACAGCAACGTTGGTTATGTAGCTTAAAAACTTAGGTAATCTGTTCTTCCGTTTTGTCAGACAAAGCACTCATAGCATACAATGCCTATCAGTATGGATGGCATGATTTCACCACGTTTTAGTCCCACTGGCTTAAGTAAATTTTCATATACATTGATTGTTAGACTTGGCATCTTTGGCGTGGTCTCCCCTAACTTTTTCCCAGGTTGTTGATGTGTGCTGGACTCTGTTTTTGCTGTTTTGTTACTCTGGGCACGTTACCACTGCTATCCAGTGCTAAAGTGAAAGTGCTCCTATATAAACTGTGTATGTAATTGGCTTTCCATGATTTACATATTTGATCTACTGGTAAGTCCCTAGTACAGTGCACTAGAGGTGCCATGGGCCTGTAAATCAAATGCTACTAGTAGACCTGCATCAGTAGTTGTACCACCCACAATAGTAGCTCTGTAAAGATGGCTCAGACCTGCCACTGCAGTGTCTGTGTGTGCAGTTTTAAACTGCCAATTCAACATGGCAAGTGTACCCACTCGCCAGGCCTAAACCTTCGGTTTTCTTACATGTAGGACACCACTAACGTAGGCCCTAGGTAACCCCCTGGGCAGGGTGCAGTGTATGTTTAAGGTAGGACATATACTAATGTGTTTTATATGTCCTGACAGTGAAATACTGCCAAATTCTGTTTTCACTGTTGCAAGGCCTATCCCTCTCATAGGTTAACATGGGGGCTGCCTTTAAATATTATTAAAGCATAGATTCCCTTTGGGAGCAGATATACATGTGATGTATTTAAAAATACATCTTTTAGTGAAGTTGTTTTTGAGATTTTGTGTTTGAAAATGCCACTTTTAGAAAGTGGGCATTTTCTTGCTTAAACCATTCTGTGACTCCGCCTGTTTGTGGATTACCTATCTGGGTTACTTTGACAGTTGGGCTGTATGCACCTCTCTCTAGACAGTGACACAAGGGGAGCTGCAGTGTAGCCTGCATATCCTGATGAGCCATCTGTGCTAGGAGGGAGGGGGGAGTGGACACTTACATCTGAAAAGGCTGTGCCTGCCCTCAACCAATGCAGTCTCCAACCCCCTGGTGTATGTCTGGGGCCTGGCCTGGGCAAGGCAGGATTTCACAAAAAAGAGAGACTTTCTTTTGAAGTATGCCTATTTCAAAGGCAGACGTGGGCATAAGAAGGGCACCCAAACCCCTGAAAATTAGATCACTTCTGGACATCAAGAGGAACATCTACCTGGAGAAGAGCTGAGGAGAAGTGCTGCTCTGCCTGTGACTGTGCTTTGTGGAGCCATCCTGCAGTTGCTGCTTCTGCCTGTGTAAAGGAACAAAGACTGGACTTTGTTGTGCATTCCTGCTTGTGAAGAAATCTCCAAGGGCTTGTCCTAAGCTTGCCTCCTGTTGCTGAAGTTTCAGGGCCATCAAAGACTTCCCCTGCCAGTACCTGGACCCTCTGCTGAGACTCATGCCCTGCCAAGTGATGCCCTATCCAGTTCCTGGGGTCTTGGAAGGTAAAGCTGGCAGACCAAAACTGAAAATCCACGCACAGACCGGCGGGCGAGGAAAAGTTTGACGCACCTTCCGAGTCGCGGCTGAGAAATGATGCGCCGCTGGCTTTGTGGCTGAAATTTACGCTCAACCTGCATCTCGGCTGGAAGATCTACGCATGCGGCTGGAGAAAAGACCCGCTGACGGAAGCTGATAACGTCGCAAACCACATAGCGCGGTTTTGCTGATACCATGTGGCAGGATTTTTGACGCAAACCTCGCTGGACGTGGAAAACAACGCAAAGCCTGCCCGGACCCGAGGTGCCTGTCTGGATCGACGCATCGCTGTCCTGTGGAGAGGAAAAACAACACACAGACCCGACCGGAGGAACAACGCACAGTCTCGCTTGCGAGTGAGAAATCGACGCATCGCTGCCATTTTCCGACGCACACTCACCCGTGCGGTGGTATTTTGACGCAACCCATGTACTTTTTTACTCTAACAGGGTTAGCACTGTTTTCTAAGGATTTAAGACTCTTCTTGCTTTTTAATTCATACCTTGACTTGTGTATGGTGGATTTTTGTCATTCTGGTTTTGTTTTGTTTAGATAAATATTACTTATTTTTCTAAGCCTGTGTTGTGTCATTTTGTAGTGTTCTTACTGAGTTACTGTGTGTGTTGGTACAAATACTTTACACCTAGACTCTGAAGTTAAGCCTGCCTCCTCGTGCCAAGCTATCAAGGAGGTGAGCGGGGGTTAGCTGAGGGTGATTCTCGTTTACCCTGACTAGAGTGAAGGTCCTTGCTTGGACAGGGGGTAACCTGACTGCCAATCAAAGACCCCATTTCTAACATTGATTTATACATTTGTGTCACTCATTCTCTCTTTATCTTTGTGATGCAAAGCAGTCTGACTATCTAAGGGGCTCAATACAGGTTTGATGGTCACAACGTGGGACTGCCAAAACTCGCAGGGAGGACCACACTGCCATGTAAAGCTGATAGTGCGCACCCTGGTGGTGCTGGGCAGGGGTGCCCCTGCACTGCCCATGCCATCGACATGGTCAGTGCATGAGCTCCCCTGTGGCCCCCTGTACTGGTTCTCTGCCAGCCTGTTCATGGTGCGAAAACCACCATGAAAAGGCAGGCTGAGGACAAGGTTGTAATCAGCAGGGCAGAGCTAAGTTTAGCACCGCCCTGACTGATTACAACCAAGACCGCCATAACCCCGTTGGGGTCATGGGTCCTGGCGGAGACAGAGGTCAGTTGGCAGTCCGACCACCAAACTTGTAATGTAGCGGTCCGACCACCAAGGCGCGGTGGTCCGACCACCACTGTGAGACTGGCAATTTTGGGATCACTAGCCACGTAATGAGGCCCAAAGTTGGAATGAATAGTGCTATAAAATAATAAATATGAGAAAGGGGCAAAGGAGAAATGAAGGGCACCACTGGCTGTTGTAGTGAGGGAACAGTGCAGGAGGAGGTCACTGGGGAAGCGCTAACATAGATTGTTGCACTGAGTGCCCCAGTGCTAAGGCCTGCCCTGCGAAACCAAGCAGCTCTCTTGTCTCTCTTCCATGGTTACTGTGTGTAAGAACTGGCTGCACCACACCAACAATTTCTCCCAGATAAAGGCACTGAGTGAAATTGTGATAGGTTGATTTTTTTTTACTATGTAATTTTTAATTTTCCTCTACAGATAAATATATGTCTGTTTAATTGTCTACAATTACAATCCAGCTAATCTAGAAGTCATTGGTACTGTCCTGTCTGTCAGATACTTATAACATGTTCAATAAACCTCAAAGACCATATGGATGAACAACATGGTATGTTATTTGTTCATTCATAACAATCTCAAAGGTATAAAGACACACAATAAATTAACAACTTATTTTTTTAGAGCTTTGGGACATATCAAATTTATTATAAATCTCATTGTTCTAAGATCATAGGCATGGGGGGAGTGAACAGTTCCAAAATATCTAGAGTGTATTAAAAAAAGGAATATATCAGTAATTCCCAAAACATGTTTAAATAAAATCTCACTGCTGTGCTGAAAATTTGAAATGAAAAATGATTAACAAAATATTGATTCTGTATAATGTTTCTCATTTTTAGTACTTCTTTCTTTTAGGTTACATAGTAAAAGAAAATCAGAATAACAAAGACAAGATTTATTTTCAGTTGCCTTTTTTGTACTAATGGTAAAGAACTGTTATTGGCTATAATACCAAACTGCAAGAAAATATATTAATTAAATTTATTTGTTTTCCAACAATTTTTTATTCATGGTCGAATATGAAAAGCCACTAAATGGTTTAGTGTTACATAAATTAATAATGCATATTTTCAGCTGCACATGAATGTTTATGGCAATGTAAATCAATGTGTTGCTTTCAAATAACATTATCATTCTGTTTATTTTAGTGACGGATATAAATACATCAAATCAACCACTACAATTAATATCCACTTCTAGTGAGAGAAATGAGGCTGTTTCAAAAACAATAAAGTGTATTATACATAGTTTTACGTTTGTAAGTCATTCAAGACTGCTGTGTCATCAACAAAACATTCACAATTTTATTTTGATTCTAGTGTATTGTGTGGATGGCAAAACTTGAATATATTTCATGTTGCATTGCAAAAGTAGACACAGAGCACCAGTTCATGTTAAAAGAAACAATTACTAAACAGCAATTACAAATGTGATATTACTCAGTGTAGAGAATGTATTGCAATGGCTAGCCACAGTGGGCGTCCTGCACTCAAATGCAAACACCTTGAAATGGCCAAAAATGCTAAACCAATCCAATTCCCAAATGAACTTCAAGAGTCATCACTAAGGCAAATGCTACAGAAAAATGTAATTTCTATAACACGAGAAAAAGAATGCAAAGAAATAATAGCATCTGCTGCAGAAGCCGGTGCTTGTGCAGTATATCCAGTATTTCATTCTGAGCATGTTTTTCCTGGAAGATTTGTATATTTTTCTGTATACACTGGCAAACAGGACTACTGGTTTCCTTTCATAGGGGCTTGTGTTGCTTTCAAGACAAAATCAGGACAATGGCAGTGCCAATGTAAGGGCAGTCACAAAGCATCAATATGCGCTCACAGGTATCTGTGTGGTGGCTATTCCAAAAACATCCCTAATTGTTAGGCAAGTACATTTTAGATCAGGAAGAAGACAATATATCATGTGATGACTATTTTGATAACTCAATTGACTCAGAGTCTGAAATGTCTCCTGCAGCACTCTTGGAAGTGAGTGAGTACCATCCAAACAAAATGCATGTGAGGATAATGGTGGAATACATATATTCTTATAAGGGGATTCCAGAATATATTCCTGAGACATTAATTAAGGAAGGCCTACAAATTCCACCAAAATGTATTCCACATTGTCCTTACTGCCCCGGACCCACACCACCATCACTGCTTGAAACTAAATTAGTCACAAAAAGTGCAACAGTGTATGCCATGTTCAGAATTAATAAAAGTGAGTTTAAAGTAACTATGATTGAATTATAGTCACTTTACCTACCACTGCATGCTGTTCCACTAATTCCTAAAATGTCTTGGTTAAATAATCATTAGTAGATTAACTTTAGAGGTCTGTGAATTTTTCAGCTTTCATGAGGTGCTTAGCTGTGTAATAATCACATGCATTAATGTGCATTGTACATTCATTAATATGATGCACATTTTGTTTTAGGTTTTCTTATTTTTTTCCCAAGACCAATATATGATTCCAAATTGTTCAAATTCATAGTGTGTTCTAACCATATTCTCTCCCTGTTTTCATATTTACATGTGCAAATGCTAAAATTCTTCAAGTGTATTCAATGTGTGAATTGCTTCATGATTGTTATCAATACCACAACTTCACAAAGTGTGAATTTATATTTTTATGATAGCAAACATGATTCTGCTCATAAATGCATGCAGTTGCATGCCTATGGTCAACTTGTGTTCCCCTCTCACTTGTGAATGGTGCATTGTGCAACCTATAGAAGTCTTTGACTTTTTTAATTATCATTTTTTGGCATTTTGCCATGCTGAATATAACACAATGCCAATATAGTAGCTAAACTTGGAATGTTTGTTCATTTATAAAATGGGTCTACCTTATATTTTATTTTATGATTTCTTTTCTTTCAATTTCCTAATGAGATGCAGGGTACTGGGGCATATTTGCTTTCAAATTTACTATTATGCAGTAAATCAGTGGTTGTGGACAGTTTCAAAGTGATGGTGCAGGTCAGTGGCATAAGCTCGCTAAACTCAAGGACTATTTAGAAAAAACATTATGGTGAACATATATGTCTCACAAATTATCAAAGCCCCTGAAAATTAGTCACCAAAAACAGCCAGTGGAAAGTCAACTCAGATTTTTTGTTGAGACACTTTGTACGCGTTTATTTGAAAGCTACACATGGCAATGTTCATTGCTCCACTAAAAGGACTAGTACAGATTCAAACAGATTACGAGGGCAAGAGTAACCTTTTCATAATAAATTGAGTCATGTTGTTTCCCAGGCGCTAGTTCCACGTTTTAATTTGTAAAAATGTAGAATGAATAATGTTAGCATTTCCTATTTTGTAAGCACAGCAAAACTAGTGTGAAATGTTTGTTTCAAAGCATACCCTTGTACAAAATATTATTTTGGGTCCAATACCATTCACACTATTCACTACTGTACTAGCACTGTAAGATGCTGCATGCAGGTGTACCTTGTTTTCATTTTTTGTACCACAGCAATGTTTCTGTAGTATGGACCACCATATGGATCTTGTGAACTTGTTCAAAAGTGAAAATATTTGATAGAACAACTAACACATTATTGTTGTAACTATAAACATTATAGTTTCAGTTAAACAAACATATTATTACATTACCTAATATTTGCATAGAAGGTGTTTCACTTGAATTTTTCCCATATAAACGTAAAAGTAATGGTTATTTTATGTTTTGTATGTCTTATAAAACTGTTTCTTGAGCACTGTAATCCTCATAACTGTTTATTGCAATTCAGGCTGATGAAACTGAACACCTACACAGATAAACATTTTGGTGGTGTGCGCAATACAAATGTTGTGAATCAGCCTGTTGAGTGGGATTAACATACTACACGTTAAGAGTGCTCATATGCTCCATTGCAGTTCACACTGTACCCCTCACAGAAAGAAAGATGAAAACCACAAACAAATGTATCTTTCGATAAATTAGTGATGTGACATAGGATAACGAAGAGTAGCATAGCATGCCATGATACGCCGTAAAAATAGCATGAATGTTCCTGCATCAGAATATTCCAAACACACATTATCCAGTGGTTTCAACAGTTGATGTTATATAAGAATAATGCATGTTGAAAAAGAACAAAGAAATGCCATTGTCTTTTAGCCTAGTGTACATGATGCAATGTGTAAGTAATGAAAGTTTTTCATGAATTTAAGTAAAGTCATTTTCTATCACATTTCACCATTTGTAGAATATGGGCCTTCTTTCCACTTTCATCACTTCTTAAATATTTGAAATCTTTGAAAGTGTTTAACAGTAAGAGATCTTGTTTGTATCACATCTGTGTGTGTTTGGAAACCTTCAACGCGCAATTTAATTTCCCATTTGTTCTATTCTGGCTTTCCCCAACAGGGTCACTAAGGTCAAGTTACAAATGACCACTTTATTGCAAACAGGCAACTGTAAGCATGTTAGAATAATTCACAGCAGTTCCTAAAAGGTGTTCCATGTAATCTGGTATTGGTGCAGCACCTCTAGCACCCATAGTTCCAGCACCACTGGTGAATTATGACACAGTGCCATGCAAACATAAGTTAAACCACATGGACTGTGTAATTACAGCATGAAATCAGATGTATCGGTCAGTAATGCCACCAAGAATTTCAAATTCTATAGAGTTTAACACTTGCATAAATTCCCAGCTAGGAGCAGGAGATAATCTTATGCAGAGACAAATGGATGGGATGGAGGGTAGGGAGAGGGTGAGTTGAGGAGGTAAGCGTTAGGTTGCTTCTGGCATGGGTGCCTTGTCCTGTATCGTTTGGATCATTTATACAGCACTTACTTCTCCTATATGGGTGCTGAAGTGCTTGCCTACATAGGTAGCATATGTACTACATTCAGTATGTAGTTTGAAGTGTGTAGTCTCTGTTTTGATCTAGTTGGGAAGTCTTTCTGTATTGTGCATGATGACAGTGGCATGGAGTGTTTAGCAGTGTGATGGGTGAAGAAATGTGAAAAAGAGTCAGTTGGTTTATAGTAAGGTGACACGTTTGAGCAGCTCTGCAGGTCTCTTTCATATATATCTTCTGCTCATAGTTCACTTAGCTGTTTACCACACTGGATTATCCATCTTGAAATATTTTGTGTAAGGTATACAATCCTGAGCAGGCATAGGTTACCGGAGGAAATGGCCGAGATCTGCCCTGATGGAGTTTGTTGATATCATCCCTTATCTGGTTGTCATTGAGAGATGTCCTGAAGCAGTTGTAGTATGTAGCCAGTTGGACCCTTATTAGTGTCCTGTTTTAAACTCCTATGTAGGCCCGTGCCATGTGGAAAACTCTTTAGGCATTCCACTCCCGTTCAGTGGGTAATCAGCGGTTAATAGCAGTGGATTGGTAGAGTAATGTCTGAGGAACAAGAGCCTTAGCAGTTTTATCTTATGTGAGTGTAAGAGTGTCAAACAATAAAACTGAATTTTTATACAGCCTGTATGACCTACAATTTACTTCCCAGACCGCTGTGTATTATAGTATTAGTATTATTGAGGGTTGTGTTTTTTATTGTATTGCAAATGAACTTATAGAGCTCTTAATACCACTGATGATGCTTTGTGGCACTTTACACTGAGCAGGACACTGCTCCAAAACCTAGACTGGTGCAGTTTATTTTTGCCCCTCTCAGAAAATACCAAGAAAAAGATGTTTATGCTGCTATAGACAAAGCCTCATGTAATTCTGCTGTGTGGACTTACTCCAATGTAAGTTTGGTGCATCAACACTGGATGAAGAACTAATTTGGAGGAAAATACCTTGGAGCAGAATTCTGAGATGTCATTCTGCTTCTTCTGAGTCGTGGTATGGGCCTAAGTATCCTTACTAGCTCTTGCCTATGTTACAAATGAGGATTCATTGCACTCATAAGTGATCATGTTTAAAATCTTTTAGAACTTATCATGTTTATAGCCCATTTGTGTGTCTGCGCTTGTAGCTTTCAATAGAAAAATATGTTTCTAAGACCGGGGTGTATATAATAATTGATATTTCATTGTTTTCCCATTTGAATCAGATACATAAGCTTATGTGAAGATTTGTCCAATTTGTGTCCGGTATCAATAATATTCTTCAGGATTTCACAATTTTAATGACAGGATATTTTTGACAATTCCTCCGTGCGTTCTTATGACCTCTTCATTTCAAGGACTTTCTGTGCTTGTGTGTGTGTGTGAGTGTGTGTGTGTGTGTATGAGGAGGGTGTATGTCTGTCTATGTGAGCTTTTAGAATAGTTAATAAATGTTTGAAGTCTTCAACAAATAAGTGGCAATTGAATTTAATTTCAATTGTGATGATTAAGGTTATATTAAAAGCGCTGGATGATCTGATTATGTTAAAATATTACCAATTCTTTATGCTCAGTAGAATCACACAGCAATTGGATGATTCTAACTACAATGGAAGACTTCATAGGGATGAAATTTCATAATCATATGCTTAGAAAGGCGTTCTTTCATTTCTCAGCAATGAGAAACTATCCTACAACTTTTGTTGCATTCAATGTGGACACCATCCTGCAATTTTAGTTGGTGTCGCAAACTTGAAGCTTGCTTTCATTTGAAATGCCTAGTAAGCAAAACATTTATTTCTCAAAACGCCATTGTTAATAGTGTAAGCTCTCAGTTTTCTCTTATTTCAGTTTTTTTGCAATTTTCTGTCAAATAAGCACTGTCAGTTATCTCACGTATGGCCACTGATCATTTTGACTGCCGAGATCAATTTGTCTTTTTATCATGTTCAAAAAGAGAGCAACAGGATTGTTTTCACACATCAACACAATTTGAATGGCAGTTGATTGTTTTATGTACGTTTTCGTCATTCAATATCATGGTATGTCTTTATTCTGATCATTTTGCATAGTGTTCTCTTTGAATGTTGTGCCATCAAGTCACCTATACTGAAGTTCGTTTTTACTTTACCACCACTTTTGCCCCAGTAAAGCACCTATATACATGCATCGCAACGTGCATGGCAAACCGGGTCTACAAATATCCTCTGCATGCAATCAGGATGCATATTTCAGTGTTCCTTAATTACAAAACCAGTGGATTACTCAATAACAAAGTATCACTGACACCTCCAATTTATGGTTCGGATTTATATTGTTTTTATTGCCTTCAAGGTAAATACATGGATGTGACCCTCATAACCACGCTGGGCTGCAGGCTGTGACACTAGCTGCCTATATAACACCCCATCTATGTGTTCAGTACAATGAATTATAGATTGTCAAACATATGGTAGATGTTTTTATTATTTATTGAAGGTCAGCATGTAATTTGTATTAAAGCTCATGAACATTTCACCCAGACTATAACGCTGTATATATGGTCAGTTTATGGAGTGTGACTTGTGTGCCTAAATGGACGTTCACATGTTTGTTGTTAATATTCATATAATGATTAGCAAGGCAGATAGAAAATAGAATTGGTGTTACAAACATACTTTTCACTAATCTAGAAGTTTTCTTGTTTGTGCAGAAATTAAAATTTGTGAGGAACATTTTATTTCTCACAAATATCAGAATCATTGTTTGAGAATGGACTTCATATACATTTAAAGAATTCTGCACTATAAAAGTATATTTTAATCACAAAAACTGCAAATTAATGAAATGTTCATTATAAGCTTCTATTTGTTTATCAAAGTTCATCTTTTTAAAAGATCCAGACTGCATGATGAAAAAGATGAGGAAGTAGACAAATTGAAAATTCTTGGCAAAATACAGAGTACAGAATTCTTGCTAGCAGAATTTGTGATGGAAAGTTATTATTTGTTTTTACTCAGATAAGATGTATATTTCGAATTACTGCTCATATTTACAGTCATTTAGAGACAAAGGTATTTGCTTGGTTTTTATTTTCAATAAATGGTCAGGCTTTTGTGTACATTGACTTAGCACAGGAACATGCATCCTATACTATAGGCTGCATTTAGAGAGATAAATCTCCATGTGAGATTCTCTGCACACATACAGTTATGACTATGTCTGGTGCCTGGGTGTACATTTTCACCTAGATGCACGTGGTATCTCTAGATGGAGATTTATGTATACCTGTATGAATGTGTGTTCCCTAACAGGAGGGTAAGGTGATACATATAACTTAAAATGTAATTAATGTAAATTTACTACTAGCTACTTGACAGGTGCATTTTGGGCATAAACCTGCAGATTGTAATTCTAGATAGCCTAGGTGAAGCTATTATCTGCTCTATGTGGAACTATGAATTGATAAAAACAAGGAATAGGCATTTCCTGAGGAAATTAATTCACACCTCACGAATATTACCTTTGGGAGCACATAGAGTGCACACCAAGGACTATTCCATCTTTCCTTGGTTATGCATAATGTGATGGGACCAGATATCTTAAACAGTTGTGTCTTTGTGTGTGTGTGTCGGTGTTCATGTATTTATTTGAGCACACCATATGTTATAGTTAGTCTTTGAATGGGTATAGAAGAGTGTTAGATGTGAGAGGCGTCACTTTTATAATTCAATACCTGGTAGACTTGGCATCCTTGATGTGGTCTTCCCTAACTTTTTGCCTCTGTTTCCCAGGTTGTTGATGTGTGCTGGACTCCGTTTATGCTGTTTATGTTACTCTGGGAACTTTACCACTGCTATCCAGTGCTAAAGTACAAGTGCTCCTATATAAAATGTATGTGTAATTGGCTTCCATGATTGGCCTGTTTGATTTACTACTAAGTCTCTAGTACAGTGCACTAGAGGTGCCAGGGCCTCTAAATTAAATGCAACTAGTGGGCCTGCAGCACTGGTTGTGCCACCCACATTAGAAGCCTTCTAAACATGGCTCAGACCTGCCATTGCAGTGTCTGTGTGTGCAGTTTTAAACTGCCAATTCGACAGGCCTAAACCTTCCCTTTTCATGCATGTAAGGCACCCCTAAGGTAGGCTCTAGGTAGGGCAGGGTGCAATGTATGTTTTCCGTTAGGACATATACTAATGTGTTTTATATTTCCTGACAGTGAAATTCTGCCAAATTTGTTTTTCACTGTGCAAGGCCTATCCCTCTCATAGGTTAACATGGGGGCTGCCTCTAAATATTATTGAAGTGCAGATTCCCTTTGGGAGCAGATAGAAATATGGAGTTTAGGGTCTCTGAACTCACAATTAAAAAATACATCTTTTAGTAATGTGTGTTTTTAGATTGTATGTTTGAAAATGCCACTTTTAGAAAGTAGACATTTTCTTGCTTAAACCATGCTGTGACTCTGCCTGTTTGTGGATTCCCTGTCAGGGTTAGTTTGACAGTTTGGCTGTTTTCACCTCTCTCTAGACACTGACACAAAGGGAGCTGAGGTGTAGCCTGCATATCCTGATGAGCCATCTGTGCTGGGAGGGAGGGGAGGAGTGGTCACTCACACCTGAAAGGGCTGTGCCTGCCCTCACACAATGCAGTCTCCAACCCCCTGGTGTGCGTCTGGGGCCTATTCTGGGCAAGACAGAATCTTACAAACAAGAGAGACTTTCCTTTGAACTCTGCCTACTTCAAATGCAGAAAGGAGTATAAGTAGTGGACCCAAAGCCCCTGAAAATTAGATCATTTCTGGAATCAAGAGGAACCCCTGCCAAGGAGAAAAGCTGAAGAGCTGAGGAGAAGTGCTGCCCCTGCCTGTGACTGTTCTTTGTTGGGCTATCCTGCAGTTGCTGCTTCTGTCTGTGAAAGGGGACCAAGACTGGACTTTGTGGTATATTTCTGTTTGAGAAGAATCTCCAAGGGCTTGGACTGAGCTTGCCCCCTGTTCTGAAGTCTCAGGGACATCAAAGACTTCCTCTACTAGCACCTTGACTCTCTACTGAGACTCCTGCCCTCCCAAGTGATGCCCTATCCAGTCCCTGGGCCCTTGAAAGGAGAAGCTGGAGAAAATCCAAGAAAACTGACCTCGGATGACTCCGGACCGCCGCCGCTGCAGAATACTGTGACGCCACCTGCAACCGTATCTGTGGTCTTCGCTGGAGTGCAATGACCCTCACAGGCCAAACACTGCTGCAGCCCTGCCGAAGTCTGCAGCTCTGTGGAAGTCGCTGCACCACGTTGTGACCGCCAGATATATCAACTCCGCCTGAAGTATGTGCATTCAACGCTTCGCATCTTCACCGCCTCACCTTCACCGCTCCGCAGCAAGGACCCAACGCCTCTTCGTGAAACCTCCGCTAATTCGCCCCGCAGCACCGGAACTGACACCGCCTCGGATCCAACGACACCATGATCCTCGACTTCGCATACTGGCTTGTTTTCGCATTTCACTAAGGTACTGTACCTGGGGGTCTGCGTGACTCCGTACCTGGTGCCATTGGCATCGGATTGTTGGGAACGACTCTGTCACAGTGCCGTGTTATTACCGCATCGAAGCATTTTGTGTTTCTAAGCAATATTTTTGAGTTTAATATTAAAAAATTCATAACTTGACTGGTGTAGGTTGGATTTTTATTATTTTGGTCTTGTTTTGTTTAGATAAATATTGGCTTTTTTTCTAAACCTGTGTTAAGTCATTTTGGTGGTGTTTTTACTGTATTACTTTGTGTGTTGGTACAAATACTTTACACATTGTCTCTGAAGTTAAGCCTACCTGCTCATGCCAAGCTACCATGGGGGTGAGCGAGGGTTAACTTAGTGTGATTCTCCTTTACCCTGACTAGAGTGAGGGCTCTTGCTTGGACAGGGGGTAATCTGACTGCCAACCAAAGACCCCATTTCTAATAATACCAATTTATATATTACTAATTTAATGTTTTCAGTAGATTCATCTGTTGTGTTTATATTTCTATAATGACATTTATAGGGGTCTTTAATGTCCAAAGATGTATGTCCTTTTAAAAAATTATGTTTGGTTTTAATATTTTTTTTAATGTTTTGACAATGAGATTTAAAATTATTTTTCGCTAGCTGATTTTATTTTGGATATTAGTATTATTCTCTGTCTCAACTGGTTTCTGAGTGCTTCCCATGAAGCACCTATGAATGCCCATGTAGGTACTATGACCTGCCCCAAGCCTTTCTGGAGTAGACTGAAGCCAATTTGAGCTTTAGTCTTATTAGATTAGATCTGAGTTTATCTGGGGTGATTCTCGTACAACATCATTTTTTCTGGTGTGTTTTGTATATCAATATCCATTTTTGTGCCCCGCCTTAATTTTCCCTTTCTTGCCCCTAATTTACAGTAGTTTAGTAGGTATTCCTATTTTCAAGCCCTTCCCCTTAAAGCAGGTGTCTCCAACCAGTCGATTGTGAGTAGCTCGCAGAAACCTTCAGTAAATAAGTATTGCGTTTCCCATGTAAAAATAAGAAAAGATTTTATATTACTATCATGATGCAGATATCAGAGCCTGATAATGAGCACTGTTCCCCTGAGATTTTTGACCCTCGTGGGTCATTGATGTTTACTACTGAAGTAATAAGGTATTTAACTCTTAAGCAAAAGTCACCATCAACTCAGTATTGGGGCGTGAAAACTATATGATGTTTCTGAATACTTTCAACTGAGAATTGTTAAGTTAATCTTCATTTTAATTTTCTCTTTGAAGAGATAAATTAATTAAAAAGTTAACTCTTCATTTTAATTTTCTCTCATTTCAAAGTGTCACATTTACAAACAGCAGGAATCTAGCCCTTAGTGGCTGGCACACACAGTGCCAAAACAGTCATTTTTTTTTTTATTAAATGGGAACAATTTAAAGTGGAGAAAAATGCTTCTATGAAACAATAAGGGCCTCATTGCAAGTTTGGTGGTCCCAAAGAGACCATGTTGGTGGTCTTTCAGACCACCCTATTAAGAGTTATACAGGCAGGCCGAGTGACTGCCAAGCAAAAATGGCAGACCAACAGTGTTGCGGCGGGCTGGAATAGGAAGTCCGACCCCCAATGCCGACAGCACTGAGACCAATCACCGAGCTTATTACAAACACACAGTCACCGTGGCGGTCGCAGTATGGGACCTAGTCTAGGCCTTGAAAGAGTCATTGTGGCTATGCAATTGTGGCACTGTGTCAAATCCCTGTACACCAGCAGATCCTGGTATGTGGCCAATATGATGCTCTAGCTTCAAAACCTGCCCTGAATGCTTCAGTCCATTGACTAGATTAAGAATGGGTCCAAAGTACATCCCTGAAGTAGTCCATATGTGCATTTTGCATCATTGTCAATGTGCGTCTTTGACTCATGATAGGTGCCTTACTCACACAGCTCTGTTGTCAACTTCACACATGTCATATTTATTGCACAAATGGCAGTCCCACAGTGCAGGCAGTATGTTGCTTCCTGGAAGGACATCATATGTGAGTCAGTAGCTTCGTCACATAGCAATAAATTGTACAATGCATGCCTTTGTATGCTGAGTGCCATCTCCGTAGGATAGACACATATATCCAAAGGAGGTTTCTGTGGTACAGGTACATACTACAGAACCACCCCCAGAAGTGACATGAGTCTGCATTTGTTAGGCCACATGTCTACACATGGACAAGGAAGACACTTTCTGTACCCACCATGCCAGCGCCTTCTTTGTCACTCAAGTGTAATGGTGAAGTCTGTAAGAGTTAGTTGCCTGTGGGACTGCAGTGGGTCAGTCTCACAGAGTGTGAATGTGTTGGTCCATTCAGGCCTAAGGAGTTTACCCTTCAGAAGCCACCTATGTGTGTAGTGTTCTATTGTGGCTTACATCACAGTACATGTTACTGGAGACTGGGCTACCTGATGTCAAGAGGCTTGCTTAGTCATTGTAGGCTCTGAGCAGGGCAGTGGGTTAGTCTGCACAAGGAAATATAGGGCTGGAGTCATGTCCCTGTACTTATTGGCCTGTGTGCTTCACACTTGTCGAGTCATAACAAATTGAACATTTCTAGCTTGGTGTTTCTGATGTGTGTGGCTCAATCATGTGGATAAAAACTTGTGATTGTAATCTCTTGATTTGTTTTTTGTATCCATGCAGGTTAACCCCATCAGAAGAAGGAGATATGGCGAGCCATTGCCCAGAATGTGTGGACCCTGTAGGTCCACGGCTGGCACAGCGCCCACTTTCAGAACAGGTGGGAGGATCTGAGACACTAAGCCCTGATGATCATGGAGGTCCAGCTGGGGATGTCCTTCCAACGTAGATAAGGTGCATGTCAGACCATAAATCCCTATTGGCCCGCGTTCTGGTGTGGCCTACCCAGACCTTGATGGGCATTTAAGGACAACACAGCATCCACAAGAGGGTGAGTACAGAACATATTCCTCCCTTTCACATTGCCACTGTCTGACAGCTCCCCTGACGATTAGGGATGTGTAACACAGTAAAAAAGTGTTTGTTTAGATATGTAATGCATACTGATGAGCCTTGCCTATTGGCCCAGGGACCTAGGACACAATTGTGTAGAATCCACAAACATTTTTCTCTCCAGGGACAACACATGGCTGTGTACATTGATCAATCAAGTACTGCTTGTTGTAGTGTGTGTAACTTATATGCAACAGACCACTACTCCTCACGGTGACAGGCCAAATGTAAGATAGTGATGGATGATTGTCCTCAGCCATGTGTCTTGTGAAATGAGTATACTGGCATCTGACACCCAGCGGCTACTTGTCTTTGGCGTGTGATAGGTGCTGGTGCCTCATGACTGTCTATAATGTGAAAATGCCCATCATACATGTGACAGAGCATACATTGTTCTTTGAGCCAGCTGCAGATTAATACTTTCTCTTGGCAAGTAGGGAATGTCCATTGACATAATTTATGTGCCATCACTGTTGCCAACATTCCTTGTGCCTACAAGTCAGCATGTGCCCCTTTTTTTTTTGGAAAACATGTGTAAACCGCTGTTTCATGCATGGTCTGCCTGTGTTAATGCAATCATTTCTGTATTCCCTCACATAAATTTGCATGCCAACCTGTGTGTTGAATTGGACATTTATAATTGGACTACATTTCATGTGGTGCCACATACAGGAGTGTGTCAATATTTATCATTGGCTGACACATACCCTGACCCCTCATAGCATGTAATTTGGCATGTACAACTGCAGTAGAAATGAGGGACAAGACGTGTATGACTAGATATTGTAGCCACAATATGCATTTCCATGCCATTGATGTGGCATTATATAGCAAAGTGCACTGCACATGTGTAATGCGTAAGCTTTGTAACGTGACAGAAGGCATGCATCAGGGAGTGACTTGCAGTTATGTTGAAGTTACATGTTTTTGGGTACATCCATTCACAGACATCTGGGTTTGCATGACCAAAATGGAGATAGTGATGTAGCTTCCCTTTGGGCAACATGTTGAAGGGCCTTCTAAAACTACTTGCAAATCTCTGGGCCTCTCTAACATACAAGGGACTAATGTGGTCTGCTAATGCAATCAGGGTGTGTCATTAGTAAGGGGTGCCAGACATTAGTGGTGATTTCCCTGGGACCTGCTGACCCATTGTGTTGTGGATTTTAGGGACATATCTCCCTGACATTTTGCACATGGTTATCTACAGTGTACATTTCCAGGCCAAATGTGTATAATATCTGAGCTACTTCAGTAGTACCTCCAGGGCCCCATTGGGACAAATTTCACTTAGTGAAGTGTGCATTGTTGGCCCCGAGGAGCTCTCCTAACCGTAGCCCATATGGCTCTAACATCTTTGTTGACCAAACCCTCATTCAATACTGTAGCGGCCTCAAGGCAGCGATATCTGCAATAGATTGTAGATTCAGATCGAAGCAGATTGGGAGCGTGGGTGAGCTTGATGGGATCTTTAACAAGGCCTTTATAAAATTGTACTCTGCTCTTACCATATCATGCAATTTGCCGTGGCCCATAGTTCAGCACCATACAAAGCTCCCCCTCTCGCTTGGCTTTTATATATTTCTTTCGTTGAAAGATCTTCCAGCGAATCTTAATATGCCCCCTGCCTTTTGTCTTAGGGACATTGTATACCTTAGCAATTGGCCTGTCCATTTATGGGAATTTTCTAATCTGACCCAGACAGTCAAATTCTGATACTTGTTTGAGAATCTCACAATCTAGCAAAATGTTTTTCTTCACTCTGTGCTTGCTGTCACCAAAAACCATGTATTTGGTTTTGGTACTATTTATTTGCAAGCCATGGTCCTTACCCGTTTTGGTGGCATAATTTTCACAATCATATAAATAAGGGATACAGGCATTTATAAATTAGATAGAAAAGTGTGGGAGCCAACACACAGCCCTGTCTAACGCCTTTCTGAATGGGGAGCTCCTCTGTTATTTCCCCATCCATTCCCCATCTTATTCTGGCAAAACTCTCAGAAAACAATTCCTGAATCAGTCTCAGCAAAAGCCCAGGGACTCCAATTCTGCCCCAAGATCTCCCATAGTTTATATCGGGGGACTCAGTCAAAGGCGGACTTAAGGCAACAATCACTCTCCCAGCGTCCAGGTCAACCGATTTCCACTTTATTGTGAGAAATCAGAAGATCTGGTCCACGGTGCTCGTCTTCTGCCTGAAGCCCGCCTGTAAGTGGATTAGGACGTTATTCTCCTCTGTCCAAGCCCTTAGCCTACCCAACACTTGAAGGGAGAATATTTTCTGTAAGTTATCTAGCAGACTGACCAGTCTGTAATTGGCCAGGACTGACTTATCCCTTTATTGTAAATGGGTACGATAATTGCACCTTTCCAGGAACGGGGGAAATAACTACCTACCAAAACAGCGTTTGACCCACAATTTATGTAGGAGCCCCAAAGCTCCAAATTATACTTGAACAGGTCAGACGGTATCCCATCTAATCTGTGCGCCTTCCCCGGTTTTTGGCCCGTAATGGGTACCTCGGGTTCCCTCATGGTAAACAGGGTGATCGAGCCTGCCCCTGCTTCGCCCCACTTGCTTAAGCTGACTAGTCCAATTAGGGGCGCAGACTCCTGTCTATAAAGTTCTGTGAAGTGAAGAGTCCAGTTTTCAACAGAAATGTGGCAATCAGGTCTAGAACTCTAATTTTGCCCATTGTGGGAAATCAAGCTCCAAAACCGCTTGGGATTGTTTTCTTTAGCTGCTATTAGTATTTCCTGACATGTGACCTCCTCCCACTGTGCCTTACTGGTCTTGACAGCAGCAGTGTATGCATGCCTCGCCAAGATTATCATTGATCTATCCTTTTGTCTTATTGCTTCTAGAAGCCTACACTTGGCTTTTTTGCATCTATTGTCAAACCATCTATTGGCTTTACCCAAGTTCGACTGCCTGCTGCCTTTGGTATCCCTGGTGAATAAGACCTTCAGGGAAGCGAACAGCTCAACATGTTTCTCTATGATTTGGTTTGGGGCGTAGATATTAGATATAAGGACTGGCAGTTGACTGGAAACCAAGTTGTGCATTCTAGCTACTAAAGCACCTGAATTCCTGAAAGTGTTCCATTTTTAAGTACGTTGGTTGTTTGACACCACTATAAGTGGCATAGCCTCTTGCTTTCGTGGGTTACCCCCCTTGCCAGAAAACCACCTTTCCCACTCTACCATTATGGGGGAATGATCACTGTTTTGTTGCTTACCCACCCTAAAATCCTTAATCTCCTGACTGATCCTTACATCTATAAGCTTATAATCAATGAGGCTGCTGTAACTCCCTCTGAAGATGGTGGGATTAGCTGGGCTGTCTGAGGGGAAGCGCCCATTTCCTGGCCGTAGGCCATGAGTCAGCATTAGGTCCATGATCTGCAATGCCCTAGTACTGGTCTTGGGCTGCTTCCTCTGCATTGAGAAGGGTGAAATCCCCCATGGAGCATCTTCTGCCTGCGTTAGCTCTGAAAAAAGGGAGTTAGGTTCTAGGGACACATTAAAATCTCCAGCTGTGATAACAAAATGTGATGGTAATAATTCTGCTACAAGTGCGCTTAAAAGACTAATGGCTTTTGTAGTTTGACTTGGGGGGCCTGGTCTGTTGTAGAGATTAACACACAGGAGCAGGGGTCCTTGATTTAACCTAATAGAGACCACCAGTATGTCAGCTGAGTCAACATATATTTCCTCCATTGTGGTTCCCTGGGAGATTTTTATACATGTAATGAGGCCCCCTCGTGCCCTCCCTGCAGAAGAAGGAGCTGCCCCCTTGCACAACGAGATATACCCCTGCCTATGCACATTCATGGTGGCCCATGGTTCCTGGAATAAACATACACTAAAACCATCAATAAACAAACCTCACTCTACATCGTCAACCTTATTTTGTATACCTGCTACATTCTATGCGATTAGAGCAGGGTAAAAGGAGCCAGTTCCCATATGAATATTACATAAATGCCTGCCACTGGATGTGAAATTCAAGATCCTGGTGTCATCTGTCGCATTGGGAATCCCAACGTGTTCAGGCCCCTTCAAGCTAATCAATTCAGGGTGCCCTTTTGTTGTTATTTTGTGGTTTCCACCCTCAGTCAGTGTGTTAGTGTTCGGGGGTCTACAACTTCCCACAGTCAATCAATGTGTGAGAAATCATCTTTACACATTTCACTAGGCGATCTCTGATTCTTGACCTGGCTTACGTGCTCCCTCGTAGTAATGTCCGGGAAGTGACCCCTTGGATGGGATATTTGTTCCACATTGCCAGTGGTAAGTGCCCTCCTAACTGGGATGTGTTGTTCAGGCCGAAAGTTTAAAAAAACATTATTTGAGCCATTGCGTACTGGGTTGCGGGCCTTCAAGGATATCAGACCTTTTACTAGTTTAGGACTAGATAATGTTAACTCAGTGGTATCCCAATGTTCCGCCTCTCCTAAGTTCTGTTTGGCAGTGGTGATATCTGAGTATATGATGGAGCTGCAGTGTCTGACATGTCTTATCCACTGGATTACTATGTTTTTTAATAACATACTATCGTCCCGGGCATTCGGTGGTAATGTGGGAACCTCACACATATAAATTGGATATTGTGATTTTCAGTGAAAGGCTAACCTTCCGTACCCCCTACACATGAGGGCGGGTCTGTAAGGGGGAGCTACTTTGCCTCCTTGCCCGTAAGTCATTTTAACTGCTATCCAGGGGTACTCTTACCCTATCGGCTTCCTTGATGGGCCTACACTTTTTGAGTTTCTCGGCTCATTGGAGCTATACATGGCGTGTGTCTGGATTTTTTCAGGAAGGCTCTTTTCATCCCTTCCCTTTGCTGCTGATCGAAGTAGGGTCGTACCGCTGTCATCATTTATTTGAGTTTCTTAACCTCTTTTTTCAGACCAGTAATACTTTTAACCCCTTCTTTTATCGTCTGTAACCTGTTGACTAGATGTGATTTGAGCAAGGTACTTTATGCACAACTATACTTCTGTTTAGGGTGCTCATATCTGTTTTCTGTAGAAGGTTTAATTCCCTATCCTCAGCATTGGCCTCGCCATCTTTCCATTTTGCTGGCAATTCTGTGGGGGGATCCATGTTGCAGGCTATTGATCCCTTTTTGGACAGTCTGGGCTTGAAGAAAGATGAAAGAGAACCACTTTTTGGCTTTTTTGAGACTCGCCTCTCATTCCCTTTCAATATAGACTCTACTTCTTTGATTAGAGTATCAATTTCTGTAGTGACACAATTAGAAGATTTGGTGGAGGATTTATATGACTTGGAAATTTTAGTTAAAGCGTCCTCTACCACAGGGCTCCCTTGGGTTTTGCGCTTCCCCATCCTCTAGTCCATGTTAGAAGGTAGCACTGTCTTCAAAGTCGACTGGATACAGTCAAAATATTAAAGGTGCAAACCCTACCTTGAAACCAAGAGGGACGGCCGAGCCCAGCCACTGATGGGCACGGACGGGGACGTCCTTGGGCCAGACGCAGCCTGCACGTGTCCCGCGCTGCAGAAGACCTAACGTGCTTAAGAGCTCTCTTCCAGTGTGTCCTCCCAGGGCTGTGGCCACCCACTGGCCTGCGGCCACCTGGGACTATGAGTCCCCGTCTTCCTTGGGTGAAAGAAAGTGTAGCAGCGTCCCGCGCTGCGGGAGACCCAGCACACTTAAGAGTGCTTTCCCGGTGTGTCCTCCCAGTGTTGGGGCCGCCCACTGGCCTGCGGCCTCCTGGGACTACAAGTCCCTGTCTTCTTGGATGTCAAATCCAACTCAATATCACTGGGTCTGCTGTATTTAGTAATTCCACTCTTTTGGTGCTCACATGATGGAAATTGAAGCTTATGACAGGAAGAGTTGTTGCTAATTGAATTGCAGGAATATATAAGGAGGCTTAATTGACAAATTACAAAATATTGTGGTTTTCCTGTAACATGTGTAAAGTATATCCTGATCTCAATTTCTGCGTATTAATTCAATACTGTATACTGTTTTGGAATACTTTTGTTCATCATCTGCATTGTGCTTTGTGCCTTTGCCATATGTTGTGAGACGGGTTACAAATATGCTACATGAAAGGGAGCTGTATGAAAGACTAGAGCTATATGGGGGTTATTACAACTTTGGAGGAGGTGTTAATCCGTCCCAAATGTGACGGATATACCACCAGCCGTATTACGAGTTCCATAGGACATAATGGACTCGTAATACGGCTGGTGGTATATCTGTCACTTTACCGTCACTTTTGGGACGGATTAATACCTCCTCCAAAGTTGTAATAACCCCCTATATGTGCAACCCGCTGTAAAAGTCACATGCAGAAGGAGATGTGGCTGGCACAATATTTATATGACTTTATGTGCTAACCTTGCTGCATTGCCAGTTCTTTACTTGAATGCTCTTGTAAGCTAAATGTGTGTATCTCCAAAATGCATGTACGCAGGCATGCAAAATTGGAAAAGTATTTTGCATTTCAGGACATAAACCCTTATTAATTGAATGATTCTGTTCCTTTTGCGTATGCTGAAACAATGCAATTTCTCTGCATATATAAATTGCAAGCCAAAGAGGATAAATATAAGTAAAATATATGTAATATGTGAGAGTGACATACAAAAAACAGCAACCACACGTGTATGAGTCCTAAACACATTTTAACTAAAATCAGATGCTATAATATTGTAGACAGTCTGGACTTTAAAAATGCTGATCAGTCTTAACACAAAATATTTTTATAGGCTATAACTGATGTGTTGATTAATATGTGCCAATGTTTGGGTGTTCCTGGCATTGGATCACAATCAGACCTTATAAACAGGCTTCAAGAGCTTGTCCTCTACAAAGAAATTTACCCTAAGAATTTTTTAAAACTACAGAGAACTGAAGGTATGATGCACATATAAAATATCTAAGTTGTAATTGTGTGATATACCATCAATATTATAAAACAATTTTATAGACTAAAATGTGAAAGTTCTGTGATTTTTAATTCAAAAGCACAAAAGTATACAATAGTCTATTAACAATCTGCTTTGGTGTGTTTCCTGAAATATTATCAACTTTTGTCAGTGTCAGCTTTTTTAACTGTTCAAGTTTCAGTTTGTGCAATTGCTTTGGGTGTTTATTATGTACCATTGTATACAATGTAATCATGATTGCTAACTTTATGTGGTTTTCATATGCCTTCTTTAAATTTCAGGAGTGGCTAATAATCCTGTTTAAAAAAAAATGCTCATTCTTACAGAATACAAGACATTGAAACTCATTGATTTCCATAACTAAATGTATGAAAAAGGTAAAAGCATCATCATAAACATATAATAGATATGACTTGTAAAAATATTTTACAGTCATGCAAATGAGAAACCAGTTATATTTTGATAAGCTAAAACTTCACAAATTCAGACACTCAGAAGAAATATAATTCCCCCGCCTAAATAGGTACTTCAATATGAATGGAGGATAGGACATCAATATTTAATTGATTCTCATATGGGTACAGTGTGGTGTGGTCGTACTGCATTCTTTATGGAAACACCAGTCATAATTTGCCATCTTGCAAGTTTGAGACAATATGGAATGCTCATTTTTTCCTTTGAGCATTAGTAACACAAGGACTGATTCAACAAGAAAGTGGCATATATCTGCTTTCGGAGTATATATATATATATATATATACATAAATATATCAGAAACAATCCAAAGTACATGGAGCACTCACAGGTACGTAGATTGATGTTTTATTCCATAAACCAAGCCAGACGTGTTTTGGCATCACTGCCTTTTTCAATGGCGATGATGTGCATCAAAAACTTCATATAATGTGCACTTCTTAAACAACTGTTACACTCCTATTGGATGATTACTTATAGGCGGCGCACATCAATCACTCCGCCTCCCAGGAGACTATAGCCAGCAATCATCATCATGGGGGTATATGGACAAAATAATTCTTGTCTCATCCTTATAGTGGCATCCGGTGATACACACATACACACACACACAATTTTTTGGGGTGTTTGCCCACTGTTGTTACCTTAGATAAGAACTTAAACCTGCACCTCAAACTACTAAATGCCTTTCGAAGTGTTCTCACACTGAAAAGTCCCCTACCTGCCTCAATAAGGACATTTAGCAAACACATATTTAAACCAGACTGATGACATTTTCTGCATGAGTAAATTTATGTGTGAGTGTTTATTCCCATTTTCCGAACACCAATAAATATTCTTGACTTGCAAATAAATTTTCTCAACCTCAAGCAAATCGTTTTCTGACAGCAGGAGAGTTTACTTCAGGCTATAAGTCGCAGGAACCTAATAGAATACACAATGTAACAACACATTTGCTGGGAGCTTCGTGCTAAAATAAATATGTTTCTCTATATTATGTGATGAAGATCTTATTTTATTGAGGTAAAGCAAAGACCATTAAAAAACTTCTTGTACTTAATTGTATAGAAATCTAAATATTAAGATTGCATCTCTGCAGAATGCTTGAATTCTCCAGCAATAATAAGTTATTTAGCAATAATCATTACAAAGCCATGTCTGATTGGCTTAAGAGAAATTCTAATAGAAATGTCCATCATAAAAGTTTTAAAATAGTCATTTATAGAATCAATAATTGATTCACATATTAAGTTATCATTTTATAATGTAATATTTAGAGCAGCCCCAAAATATATTGGGGGTCATTCAGAGCCGACAAATGACCGCACCGCGGTCAAAAGACCGCGGCGGCCATTCAAACATTTCCGCTGGGCCGGCGGGCGCTCTCCAAAAGAGTGCCCGCCGACCCAGCGGAAATGCCCCTGCAACGAGGACGCCGGCTCAGAATTGAGCCGGCGTAGTTGCAGGGGTGCGACGGGTGCAGTTGCACCCGTCGCGTATTTCAGTGTCTGCAAAGCAGACACTGAAATACTTTGTGGGGCCCTCTTACGGGGGCCCCGCGGCACCCCCTACCGCCATCCTGTTCATGGCGGGTTTCCCGCCATGAACAGGATGGCGGTAGGGGGTGTCTGAATCCCCATGGCGGCGGAGCGCGCTCCGCCGCCATGGAGGATTCAATGGGGCAGCGGTAAACCGGCGGGAGACCGCCGGTTTACCCTTTCTGACCGCGGCTGAACCGCCGCGGTCAGAATGCCCTTGGGAGCACCGCCAGCCTGTTGGCGGTGCTCCCGTGGTCGGTGACCCTGGCGGTCACCGCCCGCCAGGGTCAGAATGACCCCCATTGTGTTTTCTTAATTCTGATACAGTCATGAGGAAATAAAGATTTTAATATGTGATCCATATTTAGCGGGAGGTGTTCTACACATGGGCTGCATTTTTTCAGTCAGTCCACCACTGTGGTGGCAAGAATCAGCATGTGATCATGCAGATGGGTTGCTTATAGCTTTTTGTACCTGCCTTCAATCTATGTATCTGATATTGCTGGTTAGGTTGCTAGACACACCAGCAACCATACACAGCAACATTTCTTTCAACCCTTTGATGGGCAACTCTCCAGAACTGAGTAAAATATCCAGAAGGCCACAGAGAAGACTCTAAAGATTGGAATTTCTTGTCTAAAAAAAGTAATAGCTAATGATTCCATGGCATACATTACAATGTCTGATAAGGAATTTTATCAGAAACAGCATCCCATTTCTGGCACACATGAACGATTGTCTTTGTTTGAGCAATTTCACAAAAAGAAGAAGAGAAATTAAGAAGCATTGCTTTAACTCACAGCTTGCTTGGATACATAAGCATTGCTGAGGCCCAGCAAGTGAATCGTGCCCTTGCATCAAACTGTTACTTTGTCTGCGATATGAAGGAGTTGCATTTCTTATTTTCAGTTTGTCTTCTATTTCATTTAAACAATCAAAAAAAAATTGAAAAGCAAATGTAAAAAATTACATTAGCCAATTTTACTTTACTTCCTGATGGAAGGATTGCACTTGAAGGAACAGGTAGCAGATTTATAGTAAAATTCGATTTTTATGCATATTTACATTTAAAACTACAACAAATAACATAGGAAGTGTAATTCTACAGGCCGGCATTACAGCACTTATTAATGGAATTATCGATTCATACACTTACTTTTCATTAACTTGAGAAGGTCCTATTTTAACTGCAGCACTCTGTGACATACATTGATATAAGCTACTTTATTTTAGTACACGTGAAAGAGAACCAAAGAAGAAAATCCAATGAGCGCATTGAAACTAAACCCAAGAGAGAGCTAACACACATAAAACATTAAAAGAGAATATGGTGCACAGGTTTTCTATTGAAGGATTTCCAATCATTTTAAGCAGTGATGTTAATAGAAATGGGAAAATAATATTTCAAATGAATGATGTTTGATACTGTGCCACAGGTATGCTTTAATAATATTGACTGAGTCAGGAATTATGCATTGCCTAAAACACTATTTATGCTACAATAGGAAAACATATTTTTCAGGAATACATGTCTGTAAAAAAAAGTGATTATAAGTTAATGTGGATGACTACCCACCTTATGCAATATTTACAACATTTGTCAGGGTGGAACTCCCCCAGTCACTAAAGTAACTAGAGCTCAATTCCTTGGTAGCTTTGGCACAGAGCAGACAGGCATAACTCAGAGCAATGTGTTAAGCATTTATCAGCACCAAAAGCGTAATAAAGTTACAATAAAGCATAATAACAATCTGAATCAGAAAAATAGAGTAAATTTGGATGATTAAAATTACTCTAAAATGACAACAATCCAACCAGGGTACCTTAAGATATGAACTTTTACATTTCTAGAAAAAAATATCTCCACAAAGCAGTAAGCACCAATATGCAACGAGTGGAGGCGGTAGACTGGGACCTAGGCATGCCAAAGATGGTGGGTAATTGGATATAGAAACCAGGTTTGACCTGTACCCATTACAAATTTTAACCTTGGGACCTAGGGTGGAAAATGTAAGCCAAAGCTTTTCAGTGGGGCAAGACAGCAAGCCATAGGCAAAGAGGTATCCACCAGGTGGCATAGCTATTAGACAAGGTCATCATGAAGTTATTGGCTGAGGTAGGAAAAGCTCATAGTGGAAAAAATTACATTTTGCACCCAGAGAAGTACTCTGATTGTAGAATTCTGTGGCACTTTCACAAAATCAAGATTTCTGCATTCACACTCAGGTGGTCATTACGAGTTTGGCGGTCACACTGCGGTGAGGTCGGAAAAGTAGACTGCCATATCATGACTAGGGCGGTGATCTGAATGGAACAGTCAATACAACGCCAATACCGCCAGTGCAGACAGACCGCCGTGGCCGGTGGTAAGCATCTCCAGGCCGGCGGAGACCATGTTTCCGCCGAGAAGATTACGTGGTAGTACACCACCAGGATTTCCGGGGCACACAAAAAGCCTGGCGGAAATGAACAATAAAAAAGAAGCACTCCCCTTGAGGAACACAGACACATCCACAGCCGCCTTGGAACCTGAACTTAAAGTCTTCCCACTGCTCCAGTTGGCCATCCAACTCCAGAACCAGCGACGAAGACAACAACTGTAAGTATATGCGCCTAGCACACACTGAAGAGAAGGCCATTATTACACACCCACACACAACAAAGACACCCGGCATGGATAACTACAGCCACACACACATGCAAACAAACACCGTACCAATACATACACACACACACACAACACACACCACGGCCAACATACACGTGCTATACACACACCACACCGCAGACAGCCACCACTGCCACTGTCAACAACATTCATACACAACACCACTGAGTCACACAATGACAACACCATCGCAATCACACAAACACATTAGCAGAGAGGCACACTGCATACCTCCACAGGACAACACATACTGGCAGCAACATGCAACAACAGCGCACCACCAATCCAATCCAAACCAAAACATTGCCAAACGTGTCAGATCACATGCCACGTTCACCCAACATACAAAGCACATCACAGATGCATCACTACACACACGGACGCACACACCATTACCACACAATTCCAAACAACACCATCATAACACATCACAAAAAGTCCATAGCACAATTCACCTACAGAACTCATGCTGCTACACAAACACATCACATAAACAGAACTCAGCCCAAATCACACAGATACAACACATACATGTGGAAGGACAACGGTACTGTGGTGCAGATATATTGATATATTTACTATGGGAACATTTCAACTATATGCAACTTTGGCCTACTGGCCAGCCCAAAAGTCACAGTGCGCCAGGCATACTGGGCTAAATGTCTGCTCCCAACTTGACTACTGACTGCAAAGTGGCCTTCACATGTCAGGGGCATCAGTGGGGTAGACAGGCACCTCAGGGGTGAGGGGTGGCAGAGGTGGGGGCTTGGGAGGGGGTCCTTTGGTTGGGTTTAGGTTTGGGGGGGTTGGGTTTCATTTTAGCCTTTGGAGGAGGGCCCTTGGCCTTGTATTTAGGAGGGCTGACCTTCTTTTTGGTGGGGGTTGTAGTTTTTGCAGGGGAGGGGCCATGGGCAGTACCAGGGGGGCACGAGAGGACTGGGAGGTGGAGGGGCTGGATTTTGGGAGGGTAACTGTGCGCTTGCGAGAACCACGGGCTGGGACACGGGAGGGCACAGGGAAAACTCATAAAGGAATCTTTTTTAGGAATACAAGGGCGGTCATGGGAAAAAACGTTTGGGAGTGGAGGGTGAGGGACTGCTTGTGAGCTGTATACATGTAGGTGTTGTGGGTGCAGGTGCGTGGGTAAAAGGCATGTGTGTGCTGAATGTCTGTTGGGTGGGTGAGTGCACATGTTTAGGTGTCTTGGGAGGAGATGCAAGGAGATGCGAGGGTGGATGTGTGAGTGTCTGTTGGGATACTGCCTGCAGGTAAGATGGATGTGCTGCATGTGGGGGATGTTGGTAGTCGTGGTGAGTGCACTTGTGGTATATGGGATGGATTATGCGGGTCTGCTATTGTGGTGACGATGGGTATGAGGGGACTTGTGGCTGGATCTGGGAGTGTTGATGTGGTGATAGCATGTTTGAGTGGTGTAGTGTCTGTGAGGGAGGAGGTGGTGGGGGAGTCTGTGTAGAAAGTGGATGTTATTGTATCCGCATGTGTGTGTAATCTGTGTGCATGGCGTTGGTGGGCCCTGTGGTGCTTGTGTTTGTCTTTGCGAACTGTGTTTTTTGAGGTGGATAAATGGTGGTTTGACTGTGTGCTCTAGATGGGTGTGGGTAGAGGGGTGTTGGATTGGGCACAGGTAGCTGTAGGGGGGACAGAAGACGAAAGGACACTGGCTGCCGTGAACGAGGAGGCCAGGGCCTGAAAGGAACTCTGCTAGGCAGTCAGGGCACCGTGAATGCCTTCCAAGTAGACATTGCTCTGCTGCATCTGTGATGCCAGTCCCTGGATGGCATTCACAATGGTTGACTCTCCCACAGAGATGGGCCTCAGGAGGTCAATAGCCTCCTTATTGTGGGCAGCAGGGATGACTGGGGCAGAGGCAGAGGTGCTTGCAGCGAAAGAGACGCCCACCCTTCTGGGTGAGTAGGCACAGGCAACTGAGTGGAGAGCTACAGGGAGAGCGGTGGTGGTAAGGGTGGTGGCAGACAAGGATGGTGCTGGGTTTGTCCCAGATGTTTCTGCTACCGCCAGGGAGCATCTATCGGAGGAGAAATCTGAAGAGCATGTTGTAGATTTGGTCACCCCCATGGAACTTCCCTTGCCCTCCATCCCACTGGTCCCCTCGGCTCCGCTGGGGTCAGCTGCCTGGATCCCATGGGCTGCAGGTTCACCACTCGCCGCTACTCCTTTTTCTTCACCTGATGATGCTGGTGCACACAGAGACAGAGGGGGGAGGGGGGAGGGAGGGTAAGAGAGAAAGAAAGGGTAAAATGGGTCAATACATACACATCGTTCACACAGAGCAACAACTTATCATTCTGCTGGTGTGCCTTGGCAGGGCATGCCTTTACATTGACAAGCATGACTGTGGGAAATCATAGGGGAAATGAAAGCTATGCTAAAAAAATCTTATAGTATGGGAACATTGGCACTCATTGACTTCATGAAGGGTCTAACAATGCACTTGCCACATTCCCATGGCCGATTACCTTGACTTATCCTGTACGTTTTACCCAACATAATCCTGATGAGAAGGTAGCATGCCATAAAAACATGTACAATGTGGTTAGTAAGTACTTGACCCCCTGCAGCCATCTACACATGCAGTTAAAGGCAGCTGACTGAGAACTCACCAATTACCTCCGTCATTGTGGCAGAGTAATTCTGATGGTAATGCCTTAACACATCACGTATACTGGTGCTGATGGGAGAGGCAGGTCTCTCAAAATATGTGAAGGGTATCCAGACAAACCCAAACATGGAATTATTCCTCTCCTAAGTCACTGCCTGCATGGTATTGACACACATACTCCATACAAATCCTGCCAGGGTGGCTGATACCCATAGACCATGTGCATCTACCAATGATCTACACTACAACTTACCGCTAGTAGGCTACCCAAACCCATACAAGCCCAACATTAGTGAGTTGTGAGTGTGCATTTACCCCCTTGTGGCAGCTATGGTGCCCTCAAACACCCATCCACCTCAGGGTAGGCCACTGCTAAAATGTGGGCCATTAGGGGGGTCAGAGTTCGACGGGCACCGCTCTCTTGTTGGGAGGACGTCCCCAGCTGGGCTGCAGCACGCCAAATCCCCTTCTTCTGATGGGTGCTGACCTGCATGGATGATGCAAACAGGAGAAAGTCATGTAGAGTGGCATCACAGAAACAGCAGTGAACTTCACACATGCCCACACTAACGTGTCATAACAGCACAAAAGCACCAACTCCATTGCCACCTTCATGCATCCACTCCATGTGTGTCGCCACAACACCGTTCAGCCTCACTCACAACACTATCAGACAGAACAGTAACATAGGACTCACCTGCTGCTCTGGTGCACCATACAACTGTTCATAAAGGGGTAGGACCCCATCCACTAGCTTCTCCAACTCCTCCTGGGTGAAGGCAAGGGCCCTATCTCCTGCAGGACATGGCATTAGGGCTCCCAGAGACAGTACACAGCAGCTCATGCAGTGAAGCACTAGTGGCAGGAGTCAAGTGAGCTATGCAACAGAAAATGTCAGTCACAGCCGCCGCGTACATGACAGTCACTGCCGGCGGTGATCTTCATTGGCCCCAGTCTCCCATAGGGAACAATGTTACCCAATGAGGAGTTGCACAGCGGTTGTGACCACCTACCACCATGACGACTAACGCCAGCGGAATTAGCTCACTTCCATCTGTCCTGTGCATGCAGGACAGGCGGCTGCCATTTTACATGTCATCTGTGTATTGTAGGTGAATTATGAGTGCTTCATGGATGATATTTAGTGACAAGTGGATAGAATGACTATGTCCACACATCAAAGCTGGGTTCACACCTGTGACATTTATGGACAGTGTACTTTGATGGATTGATTACAATGGCAGAACATGTGCAGTCACTTGCTGCGTCATAGACGGACTAGCCATATCTGTTTGTCAAAAAGTTACATACAGCTAATTATCTGTGGGAATAGGATGTTGTTAAATGGAAGTGTCACATGTTTCATGTATGGCAGGCTATTTGTCTGGTGCTGCAACAGTAATCTAGGATAGCACACACATTCAATCTACATGCCCAAATAGACTGTGTATACTTCTGCGTTATGCCCACATTACTATTGTGTGTTACAAGTACAGTGTTAGGTGGCATGTGAAATATCCACAACCTGTGGCTTTTCCTCTCTCCTGTACCTAGATAGCGTGCAATGGTGAGAATGAGACATGCACCGGTGTACCAGCCCCTAGTCGACCTTGCTACCCTGGAAAAGAGACACATCATCCAGACCTATCATCTGAACCGTCTGACCATCATGGAGCTCTGGACCTGTATCTCATGCCTGCCATACGTAATCCCTATGCCATCCCTCCCACAGTACAGGTCTTATCAGTACTACACTTCCTTGCCTCAGGCTCATTCCAGATTATAGTTGGCTTTGCAGCAGGGATGTCACAGTCGATGTTCAGTATTGGGTTGAAGGATGTACTTTGTGCTTTACTCAAACACCTGGACAGCTACTTCAGGTTCCCCCAACATGTCGATTTGCCCACTGTTAAAAATGACTTCTACTATATGGGACATGTCCCTCATTTGATAGGGGCCATAGATGGCACCCTCATTGCTTTGGTTCCTCCCAGGGTCAATGAACAAGTGTACAGGAACAGGAAAAACTTTTACTCCATAAATGTCCAGGTGGTGTGTCTCACTGACCAGTATATCTCCCAAGTGACGACCAGGTTTCCTGGATCTGTGCATGACTCCTACATTCTAAGGAACAGCAGTGTCCCACAGATGATGGCACAACTACAGAGAAAGAGAGAAAGAGGGCCTGGCTCATTGGTATGTATCCAATAGTATGTGTGCAACTGTAATGTCACCTCTCATCACAATCAACCCTGTGCCCCTACTGGTATTGTGATAGGTCCAACTTTTGTGCACACAGGTGACTCTGGCTATCCTAAACTTCTGTGGCCGCTCACACCAGTGAGATACCCGACAACAGATGATGAAAACCGTTTCAATAAGGCCCACAGCAGAATGAGGCATTTCACTGAGAGGACCTTTGGGCTACTGAAGGCCAGATTCCGGTGTCTACACATCTCAGGAGGTGCCCTGCTCTACAGACCACTAAAGGTCTGTTGGATTGTTGTTGCCTGCTGCATGCAACACAATTTTTCCCTGAGACGTCACATACCATTATTTGATGTGGAAGAGGTGGCAGCTGGACCAGTGGCTGATGATGATGACCTAGAAAGTGATGAGGAGGCAGATGATGAGGATGCCGTTGACTCTAGAACAGAGTTGATCCACCAATACTTCCAATGATATTCAGGAATGTGTGAACTGTATTGTATGTGTACTGTGCTCCTGTCTGCCTTGTGACATTGGTCCCCCTGGTGTGTGCCATTAGGGGAGGTGTTACTGTTCAAATGTAAGAGCTATGTTTACCATGCTGTTGCCTAGCATCACATCTGCAAACAATTGGCATTTTGTATGTTCCCAGTAATGCTATGTCAACTGCAAAAGCACTGCCAACCAAAGTAGTGTTATCAGTTTAGCTACTTATCCTCACATTACACAATGGACAAATATGGTACATAACTTATACTGACAGTGGAACTTGGCTTTGGTTGTGTTATGTTAGCTGTGTTGAATTGAGCATTGGGAATGCATGTTTTAAATGTGGATCTGCCATGGTAATTTCTGTTAACATTCCACTTGCCAATTCGTACTAGGGAGGATGACAATGTACTGCATGTGTATTGAGTGAGCAACTATTGTGATGGTTTTCCCTGTTTTGTTATATTTATAGGTCACTTAGGTGGTGCTACTCTGGTTCCGAGCTAGACTGGTGGCCTTCTTGACACAGGATTTCAGTACATGTCTTTTCTACTATCAAATTTGCTGTGCATTGCTCCCCCTTCTGTCCATCTCACCGACTTTTGCTGGTCAGTGAGTTAACTGAAATGGCATTTTGTACTACAGAAAATCTTACTTGTTACAATAAAGACATGTAAGCAGTAGCTGTGCGCAATGATGTTTAATTTGATTCACAAGTGCAATGGGTGAAGAGTGGGGTCATGGTGGATGAAATCATCAGAGCAATTGGCCCAGCTGCAGGTAATACAGGTCCAGTATCTAAAGGACATGGGAAAATGGAGACATGACCGTGTACAGAGCAACCGGGTATGTCAGTGGCAAACAAGGGAGACTATTCAAGAGAGGCTCACTTCCTGGCAGTGGTTTTGGTCTTGGCATCAGTTCCTGCAGGATGTCTGGATGGATGACCTTGTTCGCATGGGGGTTCTTCAGCTACAGAGAGAGGGGTGCTAGTGGTCTGTGGGTCCTCTGGCAGGGCCTCCATTCCACAAGCTGCAGCAGAAGTGGATGACTCAGTTGGTATCTGGCTAGTGGAAGGGACCTGCTGGTGGGTGGATGACACATGCAGGATGGTTGGTAGTTCTTTGAGCACCCCTGCAATGGAGGCCATGTTGGCCTTGTGAGCCAGCCACTGCTGCATGGCCTCCTGGTGGTAGTCCCTTCTGGTTCTCATGCAAGGTAGAGAGTATCTGGACCATCTTTTCCTGGGATTGCTGGTATGCTCCCAGGACTTGGGAAATGGCCTCCTGGCCAGTCGTTTCCGTTGGGGACCCTATCCCTTGGCCCACAGGTGCCCTCCCACTGCCCCTGGCCCCTTGTGTCTGTCTCCTTGGCACGGCGTGCCCACTCCCAGTTACACCAGGACCATCGTCACCTTGGGTGTGAGGGTTAGACTCTGGTCCCTGTACTGTGGGGCACACTGCTGATTGACCAGTCCTTAGGACACAGGTTTTGGGATGAGGGGTTGGCTGTGCTGTTGTTGCCACAGGGGTGAGGAGCTCAGATGTGGGCAGGATGAGGATGGTGGTGGTGGACTGACCAGTTGCCCCAGATGGGCCAGGTCAGTAATCAATGTCCAGACATCCTGAGTAGTAGCCCTCACTGGGGACTTCATCCTGGGGAGCGCTGGCTGGCTCTGGCATCCTCTGCAGGGTAGCAGTGGCAGGGTTACCTGTTTATGGAGAGGGAGTGAGTTACATTGTGGACGTGTACATGTTCATATCATTGTCTGATGCATACAGTGGCTTGACTTGCTTGCCAGTGATGGCAATGACAGATGCGACACTCCAGACATTGTTTGTGGATGGAGGATTGTGACATTGGTTTAATGTTCCATTGAGGGTCGTGGATAGCATTGCTGTCATTGCCATGTAGTAGTATGCAATTAAAGCATCTAGTTGGTGCAGCTGGTGCAATGGTTTTACGTGCAGGTGTTCCACTGTGAAGTAGCAATAGCAGATTTTCATGTGTAGGGAGTAATGCATTGTGGAAGTAGTAGTTCTTGCTACTGTGAGTGCAATCCGTGCACTAGGGAGAGACTGTGTGGGGATAGTGGCAGTGGGGTGGTGTAACATGTCTGGGAGGGGCATTAGGGGATTGGGGGCGGGAGGTAAGTGTGAGATGGGGAGAACTGGGGAGTGATAGGTTTGTGGGGATGCATGCTGGATAGGAATCATTGGTGACAGGGGAGTTTCAGTGACTTACCAGAGTCCAGTCCTCCGGTTATTCCAGTCAAGACCTCAAGATACAGGATGGCCAAGACCATCTCCTTCCACTATGTGAACTCTGGGGGAGGAGGTGGGGGCCCACCACCAGTCTTGTTGATGGTCTGGTGTTGTGATGTCATGGAACACACCTTCCCCCTAATGTTGTTCCACCTCTTTTAGATGTCCTCCCTTGTGCATGGATGGTTGCTCACTGAGTTTACCCTGTCGACAATCCTCCACCATAACTCCATTTTCCTGGCTATGGATATTTGATGGACCCATGCTCTCAACAGTTGTGACTGTACACTGATGATTTCATCGACCATGAACCTCAACTCTTCGTCTGTGAATTGTGGGTGCTTTTGAGGGGACATGGGGGTAGTGATGTGTTTTGGGAGGGTTGGTGTGCTCAAGGGTGGAGTGTTTGGTGCTTGATGGGTGTGTGATATGCTTAGGTTTGTGTGCTGGTGTGCTGTGGTGTTTGTGTGCAGTTGTGATGTATGTATAGTGTTTATGGTGCAGTTGTATGGTGTGTGCTGAGTGTGAAGTGTATATGTGCCTATGCTGTATCAGTGCTAATTAATCGGTTTGTATGTCCTCGCTGTGTCTGTCTTTGGTTGTAGTTGCAAAGGATTGTGGGTTGTGTGGGGGTGTGTTTCATAGTGGTGTGTGTGGGTGTGTCTCACGTGTGTATGTGTCTCAGGTGTGGGGTATTCGTACTGTCCCTTGTGGTGTGCTATTCAGGCTGAAGTGTGTTTTTGACCGTGCCGGTTCGCACTGCCAATGGTTTTGCGCCGTGCAAAGAACGCTGTGCTGATTTGTGGTTCCTAAAATGGAGGGCGGAATGTTGTCACTGTGGCGGTGCTGGTGGTGGGACTCTTCCGACCTCGGTCGGCCTGACGGTCTCGGATTTGTGGCTGTTTTTGGGTGGTCTTCAGTATGTGGCTTGTAATAAAGTGGTCGGGATACCGCCAACACTGGCGGCATTTTGGTGGCCGCCACCACAGTGGTCTTCCAACAAGACCGCCAAACTCGTAATGAGGGCCTAAGTCTTATTTTCAGAGATCAGAATCCTTCAGCGGAGTAAGGCTGTGTACTCTATATGACAACAGCTCAACAAAGCAGGCCTCCACAAGATCACGCTGAATCACCTTTGATGCTTGGGAAAAACTTTGAGCAAGGAAAATCTGTTTCTGCAGCCCAACATCAACCTACCTTTGTTGGATCGGCTTTGCAGGTTTGTCTCAGTCCTCCAGAGCTCTGCAAGCCCAAAGAGTTTTGTTGGTGGTAGGAGAAGATCAGTGAGACACAGCCAAGGTTTCCAGGACCTCAGGAACATCACTTGGGGTCAAGATTCAATCCATCAGAGGATACGAGCAGGGTCCAGGGACCAGATCATCTCTGTAGCTCCAATAGCTATAGGTAAAAGTAGATCCTATTATTCGGGCATCCTGTAACGTCTAGCAGCAGTATATGGGTAAATAATCCATGACTTTCAACAGAGAATCTTGGGCAAAGTGAATAGATCCTAAAAACAATAGTCTGTCATTAATGAATGAAGAACACTCTTAAGAAAATAAATGGTCTGTCATTACGTTTGTCTGATCTGTCATGTCTATCCTTATAAAAACCTTCCATATCATTCAATACAACTAAAATCCAAACAACAAGATAGTCAAGTTAATGTGAACCTTCATGCAGGGCGTTATGACCACCATCATTGTTCTGTCCAAAGTCAATCTCTGACAGCTTAAAGTTGGCCAGGGGTACACCTTCCACATTGCATGTGATCATGCTGCAGTGTTGTCTTTTTCATCAATCTACAATCTGTGAATTTTGTCCAACATACTGAAAGGATAATAAATTACATATCTTCCATTCTTTGCATTACCATCGGAGAATGACCCAAAATTAGATTGTTTGAAGTGGTCTCAATTGTTTTTGTGTTCATTGTGAACTTGCACACTTGGCAATTACCTCACTTGGAGTAACCCTGTAATTGTGGTGCTGCCTAACATGTTTTATTAATGGTCACTTGACTCAATAAGACTTACCACTTGATCAAAGGTGCATCCTTGTGTAGTGAAAATAATTATGTTTGACCACTGACTTTGTGTTTAACCACTGTGCATATTAGTTGTTCAATGTTCACGAGTAGCACATTACATTTTGTAATCGGTTTAGCTGCCTATTGGCTTTAACGTGGCATTAGACATTACATTCTGTATTCAACTTAGTTGCCTATTGGCTTTATCGTGGCGTTAGACATTGCAGTTGAGACATTGCAGATGAGCTGTGTTTTTCCACATGGTAAACCAAGCTGTGTTTTTCGTATTTTGCTCTCACCAAACCCTAGCATGATAAGGGAGCGCATATTTTGTGTTTTTTCTCTAGTCAGCCTTGTGAAGGAACAGGCTGTGAAGACTTGGCCAACCGTCGACACTTGGTTTTTTCCAACTCTGACCTACAGTAGCAAGCCTTTTTTTATAATTCTCCTCTAAGGGGGGGCAGGCTTTCTAGAAAGTTCTATCGTAATTATTCAAAGATATAAAAAAGATGACTCTATTCAGTAGCGTGGAATTCCCAGACTTCTGTCAGGAGTGGGCGCCAGCTGCCTGACCTGTCCCGTGGGGGTGGAAAATCTCTTTCTTGCAGTTGAACAGGAGTCTTTCTTCTTGCTGGCATGAGAAAGATGAAGCATTTGGTGGGCCCTATTTCGGTGATGAATTTTGACTTTTATTCTTTGCTTTGAAGTTATGCTATAATATAATCCATATATTTGCTGTGTACTTTGCAATTGAGAATCACTTTGATATATTTTCCTTTCATTGCTGTTACTACTTTTAAACGTGTGCCTCCAACCTACTAATCTCCTCTCTGATGAACCTCGTGGTGAAGTAATGATAAATGTCTTCTTCAAACTAAGAAGTGCATTCTAGAGATTGTTTTCAGCTCGGTCATTAGTGAAAGCAAAACATTTTGTCGAGTCAGCAGTCTGGGAGTGGAATTGGAGATTGGAAGTGCACAATTTAAAAGTGTAATTTTTTTTGTTTTTTTTGTTTAGAGATTTAACCCCTTCGCTGCCAGGCCTTTTCCCCCTCCTGTGCCAGGCCTTTTTTTGCCTATTTGGAATAGTTCTCGCTTAGGCCCTCATAACTTTTTGTCCACATAAGCTACCCATGCCAAATTTGCGTCCTTTTTTCCAACATCCCAGGAATTCTAGTGGTACCCAGACTTTGTGGATTCCCCTGAAGGAGGCCAAGAAATTAGCCAAAATACAGTGAACATTTTTTTTTTTAAATGGGAAAAAAGAGCTGCAGAAGAAGGCTTGTGGTTTTTTCCCTGAAAATGGCATCAACAAAGGGTTTGCAGTGCTAAAATCTCCAGCTTCCCAGCTTTCAAGAACAGGCAAACTTGAATCAGAAAATCCAATTTTTCAACACAATTTTGGCATTTTACCAGGACATACCCCATTTTTACGATTTTTTGTGCTTTCAGCCTCCTTCCAGTCAGTGACAGAAATGGGTGTGAAACCAATGCTGGATCCCAGAAACCTAAACATTTCTAAAAAGTAGACAAAATTCTGAATTCAGCAATGGGTAATTTGTGTAGATACTACAAGGGTTTCCTGCAGAAAATAACAACTGAAATAAAAAAAATATTGAAATTGAGGTGAAAAAAACTTCGTATTTCCAAAATGGGCACAAGATAAGGTATTGAGAAGCAGTGGTTATTTGCACATCTCTGAATTCTGGGGTGCCCATACTAGCATGTGAATTACAGGGCATTTCTCAAATAGACGTCTTTTTTACACAATGTCTTTTATTTGGAAGGAATAAATGTAGAGAAAGACAAGGGGCAATAACACTTGCTTTGCTATTCTATGTTCCCCCAAGTCTCCCGATAAAAATGGTACCTCACTTGTATGGGTAGGCCTAGTGCCCGCGACAGGAAATGCCCCAAAACACAACGTGGACACATCACATTTTTCCACAGAAAACAGAGGTGTTTTTTGCAAAGTGCCTACCTGTGGATTTTGGCCTCTAGCTCAGCCGGATCCTAGGGAAACCTACCAAACCTGTGCATTTGTTTAAACTAGAGACCTAGGGGAATCCAGGACGGGGTGACTTGTGGGGCTCTCACCAGGTTCTGCTACCCAGAATCCTTTGCAAACCTCAATATTTGGCTAAAAAAACACTTTTTCTTCAAATTTCGGTGACAGAAAGTTCTGGAATCTGAGAGGAGCCACAAATTACCTTCCACCCAGCGTTCCCCCAAGTCTCCCGATAAAAATGGTACCTCACTTGTGTGGGTAGGCCTAGTGCCCGCGACAGGAAATTCCCCAAAACACAAAGTGGACACATCACATTTTCTCAAAGAAAACAGAGGTGTTTTTTGCAAAGTGCCTACCTGTGGATTTTGGCCTCTAGCTTAGCCGCCATCTCGGGAAACCTACCAAACCTGTGCATTTTTTAAAACTAGAGTCCTAGGGGAATCCAAGATGGGGTGACTTGTGGGGCTCTCCCCAGGTTCTGTTACCCAGAATCCTTTGCAAACCTCAAAATGTGGCTAAAAAAACACTTTTTCCTCACATTTCGGTGACAGAAAGTTCTGGAATCTGAGAGGAGCCACAAATTTCCTTCCACCCAGCGTTCCCCCAAATCCCCTGATAACAATGATACCTCACTTGTGTGGGTAGGCCTAGTGCCTGCAACAGGGAATGCCCCAAAACACAACGTGGACACATCAAAATTATCAAATAGAAAACTACCTGTTTTTCCGGGGGGCACCTGCGTTTTTGGTCCTGGGCTCAGCAGCCATCTAGGGAAACCTACTAAACCCAGACATTTCTGAAAACTAGACACCCGAGGGAGTCAAGGGAGGTGTGACTTGTGAGCATCCCCAATATTTTTTTACCCAGAATCCTCAGCAAACTGCAAATTTAGCTAAAAAAATCCAATTTTTCCCACATTTCTGTGTGGGATCACTGCACCGGGACGAATTTCCTACCACCCAACATTCCCCTTAGTCTCCCGGTAAAAATGATACCTCACTTGTGTAGGTGGGCCAAGTGTTTGTGACTGGGATGAGCCAAAAACACGTCGAAATTGAGAGGGAACCAAAGTGGGTCCAAAAGGGCAGTTTGAAAAAAAACATTTTTAGGCAGACAAGTGCAGCAGAAATTTTATCGGTATAGATGAGACAATGCTAGGTGGTAGGAATTTTGTGGATTACTGCAGATTCCGGAAGATTCCATCACAAAAATGTAGGGAAAATGTGTTCTTTCCAGCAAAGTTGCTGGTTTGCAGGGCATTGTAGGTAAGGAAATGGTGTGGGGTGCGTGTGAAGCACACCACCCTGGAATCAACTAGATGTTTAGTTTTCAGATGTGTCTAGGTCTTGTGGATTTTTCGACATGGCAGCGTCCCAAAGTATAAAAAAAGTGCAGCCCTCACCATTCCAAGTGGGACGATTTTGAGAGTTACCAAGCTCTCATGGCCCAAATGTAAAACAAAAACCAAAAATAATCAAATGTCCTCTTGCTTGCCATGGGATAATTTGTTTTAGTGTGCGGGGGAGAGCTTAAAGACTGTTAGCCCCTTCAGTTCGGGTGGGGGCATAACCAGGCCCATACTGGTTTGTAGCCACCACCCCACTATTTTCTTTTATTTTTTTTATTCCCTGGCATCTAGTGGACTTTCTGTCCCCCCGGGGTGTGGATCAGGGGTAATTGCCCAATCTGCCCACTGGTGGGCAGAACAACTTTGGCCCCATTTATTTGGGGTGGGGGTATGGCCATACCCCCAACCTCCTATTTTGGAAAAAAAAAATCTTCCCTGGTCTCTGGTGGGCTTTCTGCCCCCCTTGGGGGCAGACAGGCCTTCCAAAATAGGCCAATCTGCCCCCAAGGGGGGCAGTTATGGCCAACAGTAATGTGCCCCCATGGGGAGAGACCCTTGCTCAAGGGGATGCCCCCTCCAAACAAAACACACACATACACACACACCAATCCATAGTGTCTAGAGGTTTCTGCCCCCTTTGGGGACAGATTGGTCTAACAAAAATAGGCTGATCTGCCCCCAAGGGGGGCAGAAATGGCCTAAATACAATTTGCCCCCCAGGGGAGCGACCCTTGTCTAAGGGGTCGCTCCCCATACATTAAAACATAAAGTAAATAAAAATATATATATCCCTGGTATCTAAAGGTTTAATTATATTAGGCCGATCTGCCTCCAGGGGGGCGGAAAAGGGCAAAAAATATTTTGCCCCCCCCCCCTGGGAGTGGCCCCTGCGTTAGTATAAACAAAATAAAAATTCCCTAGTGTCTTGTGGTTTCTGCCCCCTGGGGGCAGATCGGGCTAATTATATTAGGCTGATCTGCCCCCAGGGGGGCTGAAATGGCCTAATAATCATTTGCCCCCACAGGAGCGACCCTTGCCTAAGGGGTCACTCCCCAAACATAAAAAAATAAAAGTAAAAAAAATAAAATTATCCCTGGTGTCTAGTGGTTTTCTGCCCCCCCCCCCCCCACCCCCGGGGGCAGATAAGCCTAATAAAATTAGGCCGGGCAGAAATGGCCTAGAAATAATTTGCCCCGATGAGTGGCCCTTGCCCAAGGGGGCGCTCCCCTTACTTGAAATAGCCCATACAAAAAAATATTCCCTGGTGTCTAGTGGTTTCTGCTCCCCCTGGGGGCAGATTGCAAGGCCGATCTGCCCCCAGAGAGTGCAGAAATGGCCTAATAATGATTTGCCCCCCCCGGAGCGACCCTTGCCCAAAGGGTCGATCCCCTAACATGAAAAAAAAAAAAAATTATCCCTGGTGTCTAGTGGATTTCTGCCCCCAGGAGGGACAGAAATGATCGAGAAATAATTTTCCCCCCGAGGAGCAGCCCTTGCCAAAGGGGCTGCTCCCCTTACTTCAAATAGCCCACAAAAAAAAATATTCCCTGGTGTCTAGTGGTTTCTGCCCCCTGGGGGGCAGATCCCAAGGCCGATCTACCCCCAGGGGGTGCAGAAATGGCCTAATATTATTTTGCCCCCTTGGAGCGACCCTTGGCCAAGGGGTCGCTCCCCAAACAAAAAAAACAAACAAAACAATAAATAATATTTTCCCTGGTGTTTAGGGGGGTTTCTGCCCCCGGGCAGAAACAGCCCAAAAACTAATTCCCCCCCTGGAGAGCGGCCCTTGCCCAAGGGGCCACTCTCCTTTTGAAGTAAAGTGAAGAAAAAAAAATCCCTGGTGTCTAGTGGCATTTCTGCTGCCCGATCGCATTGCGATCGGGCAGCAGAAATGCTCAGAGATGCCTGAAAGTAGAGGAAAGGCCTTTCCTCTCCTTTCAGGCTTCTCTGACCCCCTCCACGTGATCGGAGGAGAAATGCGATTGGGCTGAGCTTCCAGCGCCGGAGGGAAGGCCTCTGATGAGGTCAGCGCGCAAAAGCGTGCTGATGTCATCAGATGCCACGGGGGGTCACAGGGGGCGGGGGTGGAAGGGGATGCGATTCCCCTTCCATCCCTGCCTAGGGGAGGGGTGTGCCTGGCCATCAGGGGGAGCGCTAGAGACATGTAGGCAGTTAGAACATGAAAATAAGAATTTACATGAGCAAATTAGCCAGAACAAATCATTGCAAGATAAAACTGATATGTACAAAGTTGTTGCAGGAGAATCTGGCTTTTCATATTCCAGTATTGAGGAGGTTAAAAAAGGTGGGGCACAGTGTGAGCCTCATGAGCTGAGCGTAGATCTCCGTGCACAGAGCAGCCCAGATTACACTGAGCAAGAAGTTGGCGATGTTACACCACTTTTGCAAAGTACGATGTGTAAAATTAATTTAGACAAGGCAGAGGTACTGTTTCAAAATGTGCAATTTCTGGGAAATCAGTGGAATCCAGAAAATAGACAGATATTGTAACAGGTAAAACAAAAGACTTTAGAGTTTCTTACTATTTGCACTAAGCAAGAGACACCAAGGCCCAAATGTATACTTTTGTTAGCGCTGCATTTGCGCCGCTTAATAACGCAAAAGCGAAGCAAACTTACAAAATACAATTGTATTTTGCAAGTTTGCGCCGCTTTTGCATTAAAAAGAGGAGCAAATGCGGCGCTAACAAAAGTATAAATATGGGCCCAAGTTTCATCAGATTGTTTGATTTTTGGAAACAGTATAGCCCTCATCTGAGTAAAATCTTAACACTTTGGTACAAAGTAACTAGGAAAAAACATGAATTTGAATGGAGTGAGAAGCAGCTGCGTGCTTTTGATTTGTCAAATGAAATAATTCAACAGACTTTAGATTCGTGCACAGTGCACAAGGGAAATACTGATGTAAGCTTGAGTATGTGGCAGAAACAGGGGAGGACAAGGGTGCCCCTGGGGCTTTGGATTAGAAAACTATCTGACTTTGTGGAGCGCTGTACTCCTTTTGAAAAACTTTGGAAAAACAGCTTTTGCCTTGTTATTGGGCTCTAGTGAATACTGAGCAAATGACATTAAATGATAATGTAATTTTGAAAACTGAAATATCAGTCATGCTGTCGGTGATGAGTTCACCGTAATCTCACAGCATAGGACAGGCACAGGAGGCTAGTATCATACTTTGGATCTGGTACCTACAAAACAGGGCTCAAGTAGGAACTACAGGCACTACTGCCCTACATGAACATGTGTCACAAGTCGCTTTACAGGATGAGGAGAGAGTGCAGAAGGTACCACAGGCAAAAGAGTTACAAGTGAAATTGAGTGCACCATTTGAATTCTTGTCCCCTGAGGATGGAAAGCGTGTTTGTTTGACAAATGATTAATTGAAATACGTGAGTACTAAAAGACAATGGAAAGCAGTGTTATACAATCCAGTTACTGAAAAGTTGTTGTCTACCTCAGGAGAAGGAAAAAGTAACAAATATGCAGAGTTGTACAATGTGTGTCAGACTTTAAAGCAAGAGCTGCTTGAAACGTGTCATTTTTACACTGATTCTTAGTTCACTGCCAATGGATTAGCCATTTGGTTTTTCACATGGGTTGTACATAACTGGTTCATTTATTCAAAGGAGGTTAGGAGCAAAGAGGTGGCAGGAAGTTTGGGAAATGTTAAAACAGAGCATAGTCATAGATACTAATTGTCCCATTGACTCATTAGAACGCTGGTTCAATTCCCTTGCAGATGTTAAAGAGAAAAGTTCAAAGACAGAAGCGTCAACCCAACATTCTGACTTGGTGGGGATGGCTAAATGGGCGCACCAAAATTGTGTATACCTGGGAGAAAAATCCACTTACAGGTGGGCAGAGATTAGAGGGATGCACATTCCCCTAGACTTGACTGTAATTTTGAAATGCCCTATTTGTCAGCACAAACAACAGAGATCTGTCCCACAAACAGTCAAAGATCAGTTGGGGAGAGGAAAGTTACCAGGACAGATATGGCAAATTGATTACATTGGACCACTACCGATTAGTCGCGGGTGTCAATACGCCTGCACTGTAGTGGACACTTATTCTGGATACTTGATTGCTGTCCCTTGCAAATGTGCTACTCAGCACAATACTATCAGAACTCTGGATTTGTTAATGTTATATTATGGAGTACCACTCCAGATCCAGAGTGACAATGGATCACACTTCAAAGGCCAATTGGTACAAGATTACTGTTCTCAGCACAATATTGAGTGGATATATTTTATTCCTTATTATCCACAGGCCTCAGGACTAATTGAGAGAATAAATGGTTTACTGAAAACTCAATTGCGAAAATTATCTGAGGGAACTTTGAAAAACTGGAGAGAGCCTTTAAATGAAGCCCTCCAGATTCTGAACAATAGACCATTAACAAATGCTGAAACACCTTTAATGCGAATGTTAATTCCAGCTTTGCAAATACAACCACATGTGGCCACCAATACCATCACATACTGGGAAATAAAACCCGGAGCTTTAGCCCCTTACAGAGCCACACCCAAAGCTGCAGGTCTTGACTTAAATGCTTTAGAAGCTTACAGACTAAAACTCCAAGACATAGCTTTGAGTGAAACAGGTGTTGGAGTACAGATTCCCCCAGAGCATTTTGGGTTGATTGCTCCCAGATCTTGATTGGCCCTCAAAGGTATTCAGGTTTTAGGGGGAGTGATTGCTGCAGATTATCAAGAAGAAATCCAAGTTATTCTGATTCATTCATACAGATTGGAGACAGAATTGCCCAACTTGTCATAAGTACAGTGAATGGAGGTTTGGTAAGGAAGGATTCTGCCCCACCCCTTCTGACAGTGCAAGGAAAGGAAAGCTGTGGTGCAGCAGATAAAAACCTCAGTGCTAAAGTGTGGGTTGAATCTCCAAATGGCCCTCCAGAACCTGCAGAAATTATAGCAAAGGGCCCCAACAATGTTCTTTTGACCATGAAACCAGGTCTGGAAAAATGGGAACATATTCCAGCTGATAAATGTTATTTGCGAGAATGATCATGCTTGTTTCTTTTACAGGTCATACTACAGCTTGGTTGTGCCCCAAGTGTTCCGTGTGGTCTCCTTTTGGGTGTGTGTGTGTGGGGTCGGGAGGGACCCAACACCCCCAATCTCAACTTGATTGATCGACCATGTCTTGCAACACCTTTATTGCATCTGAATGACAATATTTGGATTCATTTGGCGCAGACCGTGCTCAACAGATCCGATTTTTGCATGGGTGCCATGCGAAGCACTGTGGATGTTTTGTCAACATGTTTAATCGCCATACCAATGCCAACAAACATCTTATTAGAAATTTTCAATGCTACTAATTGTGACAAAGACGTGCAAGAGCAGGATGTTAAAACCTACTTCAGTCCATATGAGTATTGCAGGGCCTGCCAGGAAACAACCAATGAAAAGTGGGATAATCTTACTCATATAATAACCTACAACATTACTCCCGGTGACGTGTGTTACTATATTCTCGTGACATCGGAAAATGCATTCAATTACTATTAGAAAAGAAAACATCAACTTCTAAAAATTTACCTTGGGAATACAGAGGGGGTCATTACAACCCTGGCGGACAGTGTTAAAGGTGCAGCAATACCGCAAACAGGCCGGCGGACAAAAAAAGGGAATTATGACCCTGGCGGAAACCGCCAACAAAGACAGCCACTTTAACACACCGCCCGCCACGGCGGTACAGACAAACAGCGCGGCGGTCACCGCCAACAGACAGGCGGAAGACAATGTGCCGCCCACAGTATTACAACAGGCCAATCCACCACCTTTTCCGGGTCGGATTCACTGTGGATAAAAACACGGTGGAAACAGATACTGCAATGGGAAAACGCTCACCTGAACACATCCCACGAGGAACGAGGACTGCATGGAGCCCGAATTACACATTCTACCGGCCCTTGTATTCCTACTCATCTACGAAGACCAACACAGGCGCGGCCGAAGACAACGGTGAGTACTGCACCTATGACATAGAGGAGGGGGGCGGCAAAAGTTAGGGACACACACATGAAACACCCACACCCCCACCCTCGCATATTACAACACACACACCAATGCATCCACAAAAATCACAGTAACAACCCACAATCCCCCCGGAAGAATGCAAAGACAAAGCGAAATCAGTTCAAACATTGTAATGTATCAATATACATGTCTGTCAAAAATATACAGATATATATTGAAATCAGCCAGAAATATATACATTACGAGAATTAGTGCAGATATGCACATATCAATGTCCATGCACCACTAGTCCAAAAATGCATGGGCGAGGCCCACAGTAGATACCTGTCCACAATCGGAGAGAACACTGCCGGGGCATCAGATAGAAATACTACAGGCACCTCAGGGGGAAGGGAAGGGGGGGCACCTCAGCCGGATGAGTGCAAAGCCAGATCCACGACGGGGCTCCATGCCCATTGATGTATCCTGGGGAGTGCAAAGCCACAGTCTCTCAAGTCTCTCCAGTGGGTGGGTTGCCCACTGGACCATCCTGGGGAGTGCCAAGCCACATTGTCTCAAGTCTCTACAGTGGGTGGGTTACCCACTGTTCCATCCTGGGGAGTGCAAAGCCACAGTCTCTCAAGTCTCCACAGTGGGTGGGTTGCCCACTGTTCCATCCTGGGGAGTGCAAAGCCACAGTCTCTCAAGTCTCTCCATTGGGTGGGTTGCCAACTGTTCCATCCTGGGGAGTGCAAAGCCACAGTCTTTCAAGTCTTTCCAGTGGGTGGGTTGCCCACTGTTCCATCCTGGGGAGTGCAAAGCCACAGTCTCTCAAGTCTCTCCAGTGGGTGGGTTGCCCACTGTTCCATTCTGGGGAGTGCAAAGCCACAGTCTCTCAAGTCTCTACAGTGGGTGGGTTGCCCACTGTTCCATCCTAGGGAGTGCAAAGCCACAGTCTCTCAAGTCTCTACAGTGGGTGGGTTGCCCACTGTTCCATCCTGGCGAGTGCAAAGCCACAATTTCGCAAGTAGATAACAGCCGCCACTGGCTCTGGAGGGGGACTGGTGCCCAGACTGGATTAGTCTCCCTGTGAAAGTTCCTGTCCCGTCACTGTCCCAGCTGCACATGGGATAACGATGCTTGATGTGGCGGTCTTTTCATTCTTCCCCGGTGCATGCCCTGTTCAGCGGTGCTCTGCCATGGCGGTTCTGGACTGTTCAGCAGTGGTTTGCCATGGCGGTCTCTGGACTGTTCAGCGGTGCTTTGCCATGGCGGTTCTGGACTGTTCGGCGGTGCATTGCCATGGCGGTCTCTGGACTGTTCAGCGGTGCTTTGCCATGGCGGTTCTGAACTGTTCAGCGGTGCTTTGCCATGGCGGTCTCTGGACTGTTCAGCGGTGCTTTGCCATGGCGGTCTCTGGACTGTTCAGCGGTGCTTTGCCATGGCGGTTCTGGACTGTTCAGCGGTGCTTTGCCATGGCGGTCTCTGGACTGTTCAGCGGTGCTTTACCATGGCGGTTCTGGACTGTTCAGCGGTGCTTTGCCATGGCGGTTCTGGAACGGGCATTGGTGTGTGGCATGACGTTCCCTGGACTGGGCATTGGTGTGTGGCATGATGTTCCCTAGACTGGGCATTGGTGTGTGGCATGACGTTCCCTAGACTTGGCATTGGTGTGTGGCATGACGTTCCCTCATAGCTACCTGGGCTGTGGCAGCCGGGGCCCTCCTGGGCACTGACTCCGGCGGTGGTCTCCTGACCAGTGACGATACTTGGGCCCTCCTGGGCACTGACTCTGGCGGTGGACTCCTGACCAGTGACGATACTGGGCCCTCCTGGGCACTGACTCCGGCGGTGGCGGTGGTCTCCTGACCAGTGACGATACTTGGGCCCTCCTGGGCAATGACTCCGGCGGTGGCGGTGGTCTCCTGACCAGTGACGATACTTGGGCCCTCCTGGGCAATGACTCCGGCGGTGGCGGTGGTCTCCTGACCAGTGACGATACTTGGGCCCTCCTGGGCACTGACTCCGGCGGGGGTCTCCTGACCAGTGACGATACTTGGGCCCTCCTGGGCAATGACTCCGGCGGTGGTGGTGGTCTCCTGACCAGTGATTATACTTGGGCCCTCCTGGGCACTGACTCCGGGGGTGGTCTCCTGACCAGTGATGATACTTGGGCCCTCCTGGGCACTGACTCGGCGGTGGTCTCCTGACCAGTGACGCTACTTGGGCCCTCCTGGGCAATGACTCTGGTGGTAGTCTCCGGACCAGTGATGACGGTGCTGGCGGTGGCATCTCGACCGCCGGGAAGGATGCCGCCCTTCTCCACCGTGATACTCACAACAGGCTGTGCAGACTTCCTCTGGCCCTTCCCCACCTTTGGTGGAGTCACAGCTGACTCTGCAATCCCCTTGGGACCCCTGTGAGTTGTTTTCCCTCCAGGAGTCTTCACACGGTCCCGTCGTCCACTTTCCAATTTCAGAGCCTTTACAGGGGGTGGGCTACCAGTGCCTTGGCTCCGGGTCATACTGCCTGCCCTGGTGGCCGGTGCACTCCACACACCTTGAACAGGCACCACTGGTATTGGAGGCTTTTTGGCTGAGGCGCTACGACGGGACTGATGAATTGGAGGGGGGGTGGGGGCAAAAAGGTCAACTTTACAGAGGGACAGTTTCTGACGAACACTGGGATGGGTAGTTGGAGGGGGCCTGGGAGTGGAGGAAGAGGAGGTGGTTGTAGGAGGTGTCACTTTAGGTGTTTTGGGTGCAGGTGCAGGTACTGGAGGCTGTCGTGAGGTGGATGGATGTTGGGTGTGTGGGTGCTCGCGTTTGTGTACTTTTGGAGGGGGCGTCACAGACACACTGGGAGAGGACACAGGGGACATGTAAATGGCAGTGGAGGTGGTGAGTGCAGGTGAGCGGGAAGTGGTGCTGGGTGTTCTTTTGCAAGTCCTGGTGCCTGTAGATGTAGTGTATGCAGGTGTGTGTGTAGATGAGACTGGGAGGGAGGAGGGAGAAGAGGAGGAGGGGGACACAATGGAGGCAGTGGGTGTTGCTGTGTCTGTATGTGTGTGATGCTTGCGTGAGTGCCTGTGGGTTGTGTGCTGCCTATGTTTGCTTGAGCTACTTGTGTGTGTTGACTTGTGTGCATGCTGGTCTGTAGGTGTGCTTGGGATGGGCTGGAGTACAGGGGATTGGGTCTGGGTGGAGGAGGTTGGAGGGGGGAGGCTAGAGATAGGGACAATGGCTGCCATCAGTGCTGAGGCCAGAGATTGCAGGGTTCGCTGAAGGGCAGCCTGACCAGAATGAATGCCCTCCAGGAATGCATTACCGTGTTGCAACTCTCTTTCTACACCCTGGATGGCATTCACAATGGTAGACGGCCCAACAGTGAGTGACCTGAGGAGGTCAATGGCCTCCTCAATGAGGGCAGCAGGGGTGACTGGGGCAGGGCCTGAGGTGCCTGGGGCGAAGGTGATGCCCACCCTCCTGGGTGAGCGGGCACGGGGCGAATGCTGAGGGGCTGCTGGGAGGGTGGTGCTGGTAGGGGAGGTGGCGGCTGTACCTGTAGAAGTGGGGCGCACAGATGGTGGCGCCACCACAAGGGAGCTCCCATCGGCGGACGAGTCCGTGTCGCTGCTTGGTGATCCGGTGGCCGACGTGAAGTTCCCCTCGCCCTCCGTCCCACTGGTGCATTCTGAGTCCTTGGTGTGGCCCTCCATGGCCATGTGGGATGCAGCTCCCTCGTGCTCCGGTGCCACTGTACCTCTGCCTGATGATGCTGATGCACAAAAGAACAGCGAAAGCACAAAAAGGGGGGGGAAGACAGAAGAAGAACAGGTTGAGTGCATGGTATACCGCTACAGTTGGCGGACAAGACAGACACAGCAGCCCCCTGCACTACGCCGTGCTCCTGGCCTCTGCAGATGCAATTCCTGGGATCTGGCCTACATGGCTATGGTGGACATCTGCGCACATGGATGCCACAGGGGCATATATACCTGTACTTGGCACTCTACTGTGGTGGTGTAGAGTGCCACATGGGCTGCATTACAGAGGGGCCTAGTCTACGTATTTCTGGCTGGCCTTGGTACACCCACAGGCCTCCTCCCCCACCCAGACCCCTCCACTGTGCGCAAAGTCAGCAGAATGAGGTTGTACTCACCCCCTTGTGTCTGCTGTGATGCCCTCAAGCGCTCATCCAACTCAGGGTAGGCCACTGCCAGGATCCGGAACATCAGGGGGGTCATGGTGCGACGGGCACCCCTCCCACGTTGGGAGGCCATCCCCAGCTGAGCCTCCGGCATCTTCTTGCTGCAGCAGCGAATGTCCTCCCATCTTTTCCGGCAGTGGGTGCCCCATCTCTGGTGGGCCCCCAGGGTCCGGACGTCCTTGGCGATGGCACGCCAAATGTCCCTCTTCTGGTGGGTGCTGACCTACATGACATGCACAAGGGAAGGCGAAAAGTCATTACCAACTGCACCGTCGATGTGAGTGGCCCCCCTCCCTACTCTAGCCATGTGGCCCATTCATTCACATGCATTAATGTTCCCTGAACTCTGCCCCCATCCCTCTTACAACCAGCCCTCTCCACCCAGGCTTAGCCCATACAACGTGCTCCCTGTGTACTAACCTGTTGGTCTGGAGGACCGTAGAGTAGCGTGTACTGGGGGAGGACCCCGTCTACCAGTTTCTCCAACTCCTGAGCAGTGAATGCAGGGTCCCTTTCCCCAGACGCAGCAGCCATCGTCGCTTCCAGACCGAGGTCAGAGCACAACTTGCAGTGTCGGTCCTCTCCTGTAGAAGATCAGGTATCTAGTGATTGGACAGATAGAAAATGGCGGTGACGTCCGCGGCGGTGCGTATCATCACCGCGGGCGCACCTGTTCATTGGCTCCTGGGACCCATAGGGTCCTATGTTAACCAATGCTGCATTGCGCCGCGGTCTACGACCGCCTACCGTGACGGTGTGCAACGCCAGCGCAGTTACCCCACAATCCCATTGTCCCAGTTTAGAGGTCAGGCAGCCGCCATTTCAGGGGCCCACATGGCTTCATTTACTTCTGCGTCACACATAGCTAGGCCTACACTCAACACACATACAGGAAGGGTTTTGTGTTTGGTGTAGTCTTCTGTGTAACTGTGGGTACATACCTGGAAGAAAATTGACTCGATCGTCGGTGTTGTCCTTCGTAGGCACCGTCAGTTGGGACATGTGAGAAGATGGCGGAATCCTCCGGTGTACCGACCGCTGGTGGACCTGTTGACAATGGAAGAGCAACATGTAATCGTCACCTACAGGTTTGACCGTGCCACAATCCAGGAACTATGTAGCCAGTTGGAGCCAGACCTGATGTCACCAATCTGCCATCCCACTGGAATCCCCCCTGACGTGCAGGTGCTGTCAGTGCTCCATTTCCTTGCAAGTGGGTCATTTCAGACAACAGTGGCCATGGCATCAGGGATGTCCCAGCCTATGTTTTCCAACGTGTTGTCCAGAGTGTTGTCTGCCCTGCTGAAACACTTAAGGAGATGCATCATTTTCCCTGAGGTGGAAGATTTGCCTACAGTTAAAGGTGACTTCTATGCCGTTGGACATATCCCCAACGTCATAGGTGCCATTGATGGGACCCATGTAGCTCTGGTCCCCCCCACAGGAGTGAACAGGTGTACAGGAACAGTTATCATTCCATGAATGTACAGATGGTCTATTTGACAGACTAGTACATCTCCCAGGTTAATGCTATGTTCCCTGGCTCAGTGCATGACGCTTATATCCTGCGGAATAGCAGCATCCCTGATATGATGGGTCAACTCCAGAGGCACCGTGTATGGCTATTAGGGGACTCTGGTTACCCGAACCTTTCCTGGCTATTGACCTCAGTGAGGAATCCCAGGACCATGGCAGAGGAACGCTACAATGAGGCACATGGGTGGACTAGGAGGGTGATCGAACGCACCTTCGGCCTCCTTAAGGCCAGGTTCAGGTGCCTCCATATGACAGGTGGTTCCCTATTCTACTCACCGAAGAAGGTGTGCCAGATCATCATCGCCTGCTCGATGCTTCATAATTTGGCTTTGCGAAGCCAGGTGCCTTTTCTGCAGGAGGTTGGTCCAGATGACGGTGTTGTGGCAGCTGTGGAGCCTGTGGAGCCTGTGGACGGTGATGAGGAGGAAGCTGAGGAAGAAGACAACGACAACAGGGAGTCAGTCATACAGCAATATTTCCAGTGACACACAGGTGAGAACATTTTCATTTTTACCACTACATTCACTGTCACACGTCCTCCTGTATCCTGTGTGTTAATTCATGGGATTATTTGGTAATTGAGTTGTTTCTTTCCATTACGGTTTCACAGGTGTGGTTACCAACGTGTGTCATCTACTTGCATCCTTCAAGGACATGTGATGTGTGACATTGGTATGTTGCCTTTACATCTCAGAATGCATTTTGACACTGTCATAGATATTAAATTTTAACAAATCATAGACTGACTCCAGATTGTTTTGTGTTTCAAGGGTGTTTATTGAAGTGCTCAAAAATGGGAGGGGGTTGTAAAATGGTGATGGGTGATGGCGGAGGAATGTCCATGGCAGAGTCCAGTCTATTAGTCTCACAGGTGCACTGCCCTTATGGGCATAGGAAGTGGAGCTGGGGCAGTTCAAGTATGGACAGGGTAATAAGTGGGACAGTGGAGGGACAATCAGGGTTGTCTCATTTACTGGCGGGGGTCTTGCCATCTTGCTCTGTCCTGTTCCTGGCTCTCAGGGACCGCTTGCGTGGTGGTTGTCCGTCTGCAGGGGGTGGGGTGCTGGTGTGGTGGTCCTGTGGCGGGGCATCCTGTCCACTAGCGCCAGCGGAGGTGGTGGGCAGTTCATCGTCCTGGCTAGTGTCAGGGGCCCCTTGGAGTGCCACGGTGTCCCTCAGGGTCTGCTGTATGTCCTTTAGCACCCCTACGTTGGTGCCCAAGGCGGAGCTGATGTTCCTGAGCTCCTCCCTGAACCCCAAATACTGGTCCTCCTGCAGGCGCTTGGTCTCCTGAAACTTGACCAGGACCGTCGCCATCGTCTCCTGGGAGTGGTGGTATGCTCCCATGATGGAGGAGAGGGCCTCGTGGAGAGTGGGTTCCCTTGGCCTGTCCGCCCCCTATCGCACAGCAGCCCTCCCAGTTCCCCTGTGTTCCTGTGCCTCCGTCCCCTGGACCGTGTGCCCACTACCACTGCCCCCAGGTCCCTGTTGTTGTTGGGGTGGTGGGTTACCCTGGGTTCCCTGTAGTGGTGGACACACTGCTGATTGACCTGTCCTGGGTACGGAGGTTTGGGACCGCTGGGTGGGTGCTGTGCTGGTGTTACCAGAGGGTGGAAGGTCAGTGTTGGGCTGTGCCTGTGCAAGGGGAACCGACTGTCCCGAGGCCCACGATGGTCCGGGCTGGTCATCAGGCTCCAGTAGGGCAGAGCTGCTATCGTCACTGTGGGCCTCTTCTGGGGGTGGAGTGGTATTGTCTGGATCCTCTGGTGTGGTGACGGTCCTTCGTGTTCCTGCAGGGGCATAAGAGCATGATTATTGCATGTGTGTGTGTGATGGTGTGCAATGGGTGGGTGTCTGTGTACCCCAGTGCAAGCATTCCTGTGTGGGGGCTTGTGTGATGATGGTTAGGGGGTTGTTCTGGGTATGTGCAGTGGGCATGCTTAGGTGATGGGTGTCCATGCTTAGTTGTGTCATGCAGGGCTTGGTGTTGGGATGTGTAGTTTGTGTTATGAGTACATTAGTGAGGAATTGGGGTGATAGGGGAGGGTGTGAGGGTGGGGGTGTGTGATAGCATGCAGGTAGGGTGGGGGATATGATAGTTAAGATTTGCCTTACCAGTGTCCCATCCTCCACTGACTCCTCCAAGGCCCTCTGGATGCATGATGGTCAAGACTTGCTCCTCCCATGTTGTTAGTTGTGGGGGAGGAGGTGGGGGTCCGCCGCCAGTCCGCTGAACCGTGATGTTGTGCCTGGAGACCGTTGAACGCACCTTCCCCCGTAGGTCGTTCCACCTCTTCCTGATGTCCTCCCGATTTCTTGGGTGCTGTCCCACAGCATTGACCCTGTCCACTATTCTTCGCCATAGCTCCATCTTCTTGGCTATGGATGTGTGCTGCACTCGTGAGCCAAATAGCTGTGGCTCTACCCGGACAATTTCCTCCACCATGACCCGGAGCTCCTCCTCGGAAAAGCGGGGGTGTCTTTGGCGTGCCATGGGGTGGTGTGTGTGATGTGTGGAGCGGTGTGAGTGTTGACGTGTGTGGTGATGTGTAGTGGTGTGTGGTGTTTTGGGCGTGGATGTTGTGTGGGTGATGGTGTTGTGTGCCTCTGTATGGTGGGGTTGTCTTTGCTGTGCTGTCTATCTGGCCTTCGTCCGTGAATTGTGGTCGTAGGGGTTTGTGGGTGATGTGGGTGTGTGTTTTATATTGTATTGGGTGTGTGGGAGTGGTGTGTGTACGTGTATCAGGTGTGTGTATTTCGAATTGTCCAATGTGGCGGTGTTTTGGAGATGTGTGTGTATTTTGAGCGTGGCGGTGTGTACCGCCAATGGAATACAGCGTTTGAAAGACCGCTGCGTGGATTTGTGGGTCGTAATAGCATGGGCGTGTTTCTGTTGGCCTGGAGGTGGAGGATTTGTTTTCGCTAGTTTATCACTGACCTTTGGTGTGGCGGAGTTGTGTGGGTGTCTGAATTTCGGCGGATTCCGAGATGTGTGTCATAATAGCTGTGGCGGAATTCCGCGGCCGCAGCGGTGAATTGGCGGACTTCTACACGGCGGTAAGTGCCTTTTACCGCCAATGTTGTAATGACCCCCAGAGTTTTGTGCTCCAAGAAAGGGACTATTGGTCTGCTTTGGAGTTAGGCAGATGGATTACCATGTCATAAACAGAACTGATATCTCATACGTCCTATTACAAGTACCATTAGATAAACTATGGTGGACATGATACCTGTCAAATTTGTGACAGAGTAACATAGCTGCCAAACTCTAAATCTGGCCCTAAGTCCGAAGACTAGAACTCCTGACAGGGTGAAGTTGCAAAAAGAATCTGGCAACAAGAGTAATTTCGTGGTTGTGAATTTAGAATTTTCACACTTGGAGATTTTGCTGCCAAAACCAATGTCCCAAAGTAACAGGTGAATCCTGGTTGGAAATTTGGATGTGTGCTCCATTGTGGTCCACCTGGTTCCCAGTCTATTGCAATCATTGCCTATCATTCGCGCTGTTCATTTTTTTACACAAATTTGCCTTAACATTTTACAGCCATTACAAATTCATATTGTCCTGCCTACCCCACATTGTCTGCTGTGAAGCCCCTTCCCCTACCCTCCCTTGTCTGTGTCTAGACCCTACTCATCCCTTCTGTCCTCCGTGGTCCTTTTGCATGCCCCTGCCCCCTCCCTCTTGCACACCATGGCTGACATATTGCCACTAACCCCCCTACTTGCCATTCGTGGTCTTGTGTGCTGCCACAGCCCTTCTCACCTGCCCTGCCTGCTCAGCTTGCTGCCCATGACCCCTCCCACCTTCCCTCAGTTATCTGTGTGTATGCCATTATAGTCTCACTTTTGCCCCTCATAGTGTGTTGGATTTCCAGTACCCCTCCTGCCTGCCCTCCGTGGTCAGTTTGTGACTCCTGCCTTGCCCCCTGCTTTCCATTTTCTATGTACAGGCCCCTATCACGTCTCTCCTGCCTTGTCTGGTCTGTTGCCATGGCCCTGCACCCTCCCTCATGCCCTTCATGGTAGGTTATGCTGCAACTGTACCTTCTGTCTGTCCGGTATGGTTAGCTTGCTTCCCTTGCCTCTCTGCTCTCTGTTGACCATGTGCATTGCCCTGTCCCCTCCCTATTATTTTCCATGGTCTGTTGTATGCACTGCCTTCCTGCTTGCCCTGTGTGGTGTATTGTACTGCTGCAACCCCTGATGCCTGCCCTGTAGGGCTAGTTTGGTGCCTCTTTCGCAACGTTCGCATTGAAGTAGCTGTCGCTCGAATAGAAAATCAACTCGATTGTCAGAAAAGAAGCAGCGCCCTCTTGCGCTGTGCAGGGAGTCGTTTGCACTGAGTTTTTAGCGCGCGACAAACACCAGATGCTAAAAATCTGCGCTAATGGCGCAACCTAACACACTCCGCTGCTTACAGAACTCCGCATAGTGCGACAGAGTATTTGGGCACTCCGCAGAGCTCCGCGTAGTGCAACTCCACGAACTCCTCCCAGGCCTTGCTAAAATAAAGTCCTTTTGGACTTAAAAAATTGGGAGTCTTATGTCTGAATCAGGTGTGCTGGCATGTATTGTTGTACTGCCACTGCCTCTTTCTTCTGGCCTCAATGATCTGTTATATTGCCACAGCCTCTCTTGCATGTCCCTGCCTGGGTCGTTAATTGCCCCCCGCTTCTGCTGCCCTCCCTGGTCCATTGTGCTGCCACTGCCCGTCCCGCCAGCCCAGAGTGGTCAACTTGTTGCCTCTGCACTCGCCTCCCTGTCCACAGTATTCTATTCTAATGAACAAATAGATTGCAAACATTCTATCTTTGTTGCAAAAGTGTGCCACACCTAATGTCATCTTGATGTAATCAAGAGAGCATTTCCTTTAGTAAATATGAAAATGAGAGGGATTTCCCATAGAAATTATGGCCACCAGCATCTGTTCTCCACCTGCATTTTTATGGTGGAGAACGAGGTTGTAATCAGCAGGGCGGCGCTGACCTGGCTGATTGCAACCTGAACCCACCATCAGCCCGTCAGGATCACCGATCCTGACACAGACAGCAGTACCCTGGTGGTCGGACTGACAGGGTCGTAATGTGGCAGTCAGATCGCCACAGCAGGGGCAGTCCATACCGCCACCACGAGTCTGGCAGTCTAGTGACCGCCAGACTCATAATTAGTCCCCATGTCTCCCCATGCCTAAAACCAAAATGATTGTATCCTTGTGTAATGTAGATGATGCTCATGTAAAGCGCTTCAATATCTCCGGGTCAAGTTTAAGCTATGAAAAACTAAACAAAAACAAAAAAAAAGTGTTTTGCATACTTTTGTCATTGGTCTATACCTGGGCTTCATTTGGGTGATAGTTGAGTCACATTTGGGGTCTTTTTGCTGGTGTCCATCTTGGGAGACTTATTTGTGATGTAGCTCCCTAATTTCCTCATTTACTGCAGTATCCTCGGTAGAAAATACTTTCAGTTGTCTACGTCTATTCTGTCAAGATGGTGTTCAGATGTAACACACTTTTGGCATAAATTCAGAATGTTAGCACTCTAGTTGCTCATTAGAACACTCTAGTAAAGCTGCAGATCACCAGGGAATTAAATGGCTGTCTGCTGCTGGTGTTGAAAGTGCAAGTTTCAATCTGCATGTATGAATGCTTTATTAAAGTAGAAGAGGAAGATATTGGAGAACTCACTTAAACTGTGTCCTAATTTTACTTTCTACAGCACTTGCCATCATTTCCATGGTTTCTGAATTTACTCAGCGTTACCTTAGGGCACAAGTTATAGTTACTTGAAACAACTCTAACTATAATAGCAAAATTTCTATGGTGTTGTACGTTTAAAATGTGAGCCTAACTATAACGCCCCTTTAATCTTTGTTTTTTTTTAAGTACATGTCTATGTCTTTTAATTTCTGTTTACTAACTATAATGTTTTGGGTTTTTTTCAGGGAATTTCAATGTTTTTTAACGTAAAGTAATTTACATTTTAATTACTATACGTTAATCCAACCACCTACCATACCCACCCTAGACCCTAAAAACATCTTACCACCCAAAACTCACCCTAGACCCTAAAAACACCTTAAATCCCAAAAACCCATAACCACAATAAACCTTGAAAATTCCCCTGCTGCCCAAAAACCCAAACCCACCCTAAACCCTAAAAATTCCCCTGCTGCCCAAAAACATATACACACCTTAAAATTGCCCTTGCTTCTCAAAAACCCAAACCTACACTAAACCCTAAAAAGTCACTTGCCACCCAAAAACCCATACTCATCGTAAAACATAAATGTGACCTTACCACCCAAAACCCCAAACGAACCCTAGACCATAAAATACCCCTTGCCACCCAAAAACCCATACCCACCCTAAACTCTAAAATTACCCTTGTTACCCAAAAACCCATATCCACCCTAAACCCTACAAAATTCCCTTGCCACCCAAAAACCCATACCCACCTTAAACTGTGAAATTGCCCTTGCCACCCAAAAGCCCACACCCTTTCTAAACCCTAAAAATAACCCTTGCCACCCAAAAACCGATACCCACTCTAAACCGTAAAACTACACTTGCTACTCAAAAACCCATACCCACTCTGAACCCTAAAAAATTCCTTTGCCACCCTAAAATCAATACCTACCTAATCCCTAAAATTACTCTTGCCAGCCAAAAATCCCTAAAAATATAATATATAAAAATATATATATATATATATATATATATATATATATATATATATATATATATATATATATGGAAAGGGAATATTATCATGCATGGCATTACCACGCTTACCTTCACAGCACATGCCATTACAACAAATTTTGTTGTAATGGCATGCATTGTAAAAGCATGCGTGGTAATGGCATGCGTGGTAATGTCGCATGCATAGATAAACCTGCGAGGTAATGGCATGCGGGATTCAGCCTTCATTGCAAAGGCTGTTTCCCCTACAATACTAATCATAATTTCTATGAACAAATGAACCCCCTCATTTTGTTCCTTTCTAAATTAAATGTTTTAAGTTTTACCAGTTTGACTCAATCAAGATGGCTTCAGGTATGCCACACTTTTGTCATAAGTAAGAGTGTTAGGGCTCCAGCTGATCTTTAGAACACTCTGGGAGGCTGCTGTAGAACACTACGGAACCAACTTCCTGGTTAAAGTAATGACAGCCAATCAGATTTGGATTTCCATTTTTTCTCCTAAACTATTGAACTGATTTATTCCAAATAAAGAAAGCACAATCTACAGAACAAAATCTATCTTTCTGCAAAATATGGTGTAATTCCGCCCAGTTTGGGCTGTAGTCATGTTCAAAACTCCTATGGGAATTAACATGCGAATGAACTCCCCCCCCCCCCCTTTTTCTCAGACTCTGCTTAACAGATCACCCAAAGCTTCCCATGCACAACAAAAGGCAATGGCACACTTTTTTCTGGAAAATGTTATGATGATTCTTCAAACAACGCCATTGGTAGCACACTTAAATAAAAATGTAACAGTACAACTATGATCATCTGTACCAGTTAGGCAACCTACTTTAAGGATAGTTTTGAACTTTTATGTTTAATCCGTAAAAGGAATTTCTAAAGAAAATTTTGAATGAGGATAGTCATGAAGAAAAAACATTAGCAGTAGCAGGAAACAAAGCAATCAGTTTAAAGAACTTGTGGAGCCTTTGTCGATTTAGCACTCAAATGAATGGCAGCTACCAGACTGAAGATGGATCCGAAAACTGGTTCACATTTGACGTAAGAATATTTCTACACTATTGTACGAAGCACTGTGCTACCAACAAAAAAAAAACTTTATGAGAATAAATGCAATTATTTGAATAGAAATATTAGTCTGCTTTCTAAGTACTTAATGTGCGGCTTTATCAAATAGTTTCAGACAAAGAGATGTAATCTATTTTTTTCAGTTGAGTTATGTACAACTTTTAATGAACATATAAATGATAAATGTAGGAGGCTGGCCTGGCTTGTAGTGGGTACCAAGGGGTACTTACACTCTGTACCAGGTCCAGTTATCCCTTATTAGTGTTGAAGAGGTGTTTCTAGCAGCTTAGGCTGATAGAAGGTAGCTATAGCAGAGCAGCTTAGGCTGAACTAGGAGACATGCAAAGCTCCTACTATACCACTGGTGTCATATGCACAATATCATAAGAAAACAAAATACACAGATATACTAAAAATAAAGGTACTTTATTTTTATGACAATATGCCAAAAATATCTCAGTGAGTACCCTCAGTATGAGGATGCCAAATATACACAAGATATATGTACACAATACCAAAAATATGCAGTAATAGCAAAAAGAAGTAATGCAAGCAATGTAAAGTTACAGTAGATTGCAATTGGAGCACATAGGTAGAGGGGCAACACAAACCACATACTCCAAAAGTGGAATGCGAACCACGAATGGACCCCAAACCTATGTGAGCTTGTAGAGGGTCGCTGGGACTGTAGAAAAACAGTGAGGGTTAGAAAAATAGCCCACCCCAAGACCCTGAAAAGTAGGTGTAAAGTGCACCTATAACCCCCAGAGAGCACAGAAGTCGTGATAGGGGGTTTCTGCAAGGAAGACCAACACCAGGAAAGCAACAACAGTGGATTTCAGGACCTGAGTACCTGTGAAACAAGGGGACCAAGTCCAAGAGTCGCGACAATGTCGTGAGTGGGCAGATGCCCAGGAAATGCCAGCTGAAGGTGCAAAGAAGCTGCCACCGGATGGAAGAAGCTTTCTGAAAGAACGAAGAGGACTAGGAACTTCCCCTTTGGAGGATGGATGTCCCACATCGTGAAGACGCTTGCAGAGGTATTCCCACGCAGAAAGACTGCAAACAAGCCTTGCTAGCTGCAAGGGTCGCATTTAGGGTTTTTGGATGCTGCTGTGGCCCAGGAGGGACCAGGATGTCGCCTCTTGGATGAGGAGACAGAGGGGGTGCCCAGCAAGTCAGGGAGCCCTCACAGAAGCAGGCAGCACCCACAGAAGTACCGGATCAGGCACTTAGAAGAGGAGTGAACCGGAGTCCAAAAAGGGAGTCCCACGACGCCGGAGGACAACTCAGAAGGTTGTGCACTGCAGGTTAGAGTGTCGGGGACCCAGGCTTGGGTGTGCACAAAGGAAATCCTGGAGGAGTGCACAGGAGCCGGAGCAGCTGCAAATCACGCGTTACCCAGCAATGCAGTCTAGTGTGGGGAGGCAAGGACTTACCTCCACCAAACTTGGACTAAAGAGTCACTGGACTGTGGGAGTCACTTGGACAGAGTTGCTGAGTTCCAGGGACCACGCTCGTCGTACTGAGAGGGGACCCAGAGGACAAGTGATGCAGTCTTTTGTTGTCTTCCTTTGCAGGGGGAAGATTCCGTCGACCCACAGGAGATTTCTTCAGAGCTCCTGGTGCAAGAAGGAGGCAGGCTACCCCCAGAGCATGCACCACCAGGAAACAGGCGAGAAAGCCAGCAGGATGAAGCGATACAAGGTTGCAGTAGTCGTCTTTGCTACTTTGTTGCGGTTTTGCAGGCGTCCTGAGCAGTCAGCGGTCGATCCTTTGGCAGAAGGTGAAGAGAGAGATGCAGAGGAACTCTGATGAGCACTTGCATTCGTTATCTGGAAAATTCCCCAAAGCAGAGACCCTAAATAGCCAGAAAAGGAGGTTTGGCTACCTAGGAAGGAGGATGGGCTAGTAAGACAGTTAAGAGCCTATCAGAAGGAGTCTCTGACGTCACCTGCTGGCCCTGGCCACTCAGAGCAGTCCAGTGTGCCAGCACACCTCTGAATCCAAGGTGGCAGATGTCTGGGGCACGCTGGAGGAGCTCTGGGCACCTCCCCTGGGAGGTGCAGGTCAGGGGAGTGGTCACTCCCCTTTCCTTTGTCCAGTTTTGCACCATAGCAGGGCTGGGGGATCCCTGAACTGGTGTAGACTGGCTTATGCAGAGATGGGCACCATCTGTGCCCATCATAGCATTTCCAGAGGCTACTCCTCCCAGCCCTGACACCTTTTTCCAAAGGGAGAGGGTGTAACACCCTCTCTCTGAGGAACTCCTTTGTTCTGCCTTCCTGGGCCAAGCCTGGCTGGATCCCAGGAGGGCAGAAACCTGTCTGAGGGGTTGGCAGCAGCAGCAGCTGCAGTGAAACCCCAGGAAGGGCAGTTTGGCAGTACCAGGGTCTGTGCTACAGACCACTGGGATCATGGGATTGTGCCAACTATGCCAGGATGGTATAGAGGGGGCAATTCCATGATCATAGACATGTTACATGACCATATTCGGAGTTACCATTGTGAAGCTACAATTAGGTAGTGACCTATATGTAGTGCACGTGTGTAATGGTGTCCCCGCACTCACAAAGTCCGGGGAATTGGTCCTGAACAATGTGGGCGCACCTTGGCTAGTGCCAGGGTGCCCTCACACTAAGTAACTTAGCACCCAACCTTCACCAGGTGAAGTTTAGACATATAGGTGACTTATAAGTTACTTAAGTGCAGTGGTAAATGGCTGTGAAATAACGTGGACGTTATTTCAATCAGGCTGCAGTGGCAGGCCTGTGTAAGAATTGTCAGAGCTCCCTATGGGTGGCAAAAGAAATGCTGCAGCCCATAGGGATCTCCTGGAACCCCAATACCCTGGGTACCTCAGTACCATATACTAGGGAATTATAAGGGTGTTCCAGTATGCCAATGTGAATTGGTGAAATTGGTCACTAGCCTGTTAGTGACAATTTAGAAAGCAGAGAGAGCATAACCACTGAGGTTCTGATTAGCAGAGCCTCAGTGGGACAGTTAGTCATCACACAGGGAAAACATACAGGGAACACATATGAGCACTGGGGCCCTGGCTGGCAGGGTCCCAGTGACACATACACTAAAACAACATATGTACAGTGAAATATGGGGGTAACATGCCAGGCAAGATGGTACTTTCCTACACAACCCCCACCCCCCAAATGAAGGACAATACGACTAGCAATGACATGATGAGTCTTCATTGTCTAAGTGGAAATATCTGGAAAGTCCATCTGCATTGGAGTGGGTACTCCTAGGTCTATGTTCCACTGTATAGTCCATTCCCTGTAGAGATATGGACCACCTCAACAATTTAGGGTTTTCACCTTTCATTTGTTTTAGCCACAGTAGAGGTTTGTGGTCTGTCTGAACAATGAAATGAGTGCCAAACAAGTATGGCCTCAACTTCTTCAGTGCTCAGTCCACAGCAAAGGCCTCCCTCTCTATGGCAGACCAACGCTTTTCTCTAGGGGTCAACCTCCTGCTGATAAAAGCAACAGGTTGATCCTGGCCCTCAGAATTGAGTTGTGATAAGACTGCCCCTACCCCTAATTCAGATGCATCAGTTTGAACAATGAATTTCTTGGAGTAACTTGGGCTTTTTAAGACAGGTGCAGTGCACATGGCCTGTTTCAGCTCCCCAAAAGCTTTCTGACAGCTAGCTGTCCTTTTTAGGCATTTTCTTGGAAGTGAGATCATTAAGTGGGGCTGCAATGGAGCCATAGTTTTTAATGAATCTCCTGTAATAACCAGTGAGGCCTAAGAAGGCTCTCACCTGGGTCTGAGTTGTAGGGGGAACCCAATCCATGATAGTTTGGATTTTCCCCTGAAGTGGTGCAATCTGTTCTCCACCTACTAGGTGTCCCAGATAAACCACCTTCCCCTGCCCTATCTGGCACTTTGAAGCCTTGATAGTGAGGCCTGCCTTCTGCAGGGCCTCCAAAACTTTCCACAGGTGGACCAGGTGATCATCCCAGGTGGAGCTAAAGACAGCTATATCGTCCAGATATGCTGCACTAAAAGCCTCCAACCCTTGCAGAACTGTATTCACCGACCTCTGAAAAGTGGCAGGTGCATTTTTCAAACCAAAGGGCATTACTGTGAATTGGTAGTGCCCTCCAATAGTTGAAAATGCAGTTTTTGCTTTAGCATCCTCTGATAACTTGATCTGCCCATACCCGGAAGTCAAATCAAAGGTGCTTAGATACTTGACAGATGCCAGTGTATCTATGAGCTCATCTGCCCTGGGTATAGGGTGAGCATCAGTTTTTGTTACCTGGTTGAGACCTCTGTAATCTACACAAAACCTCATCTCTCTTTTCCCATCTTTTGAGTGAGGCTTTGGTACAAGCACCACAGGAGAGGCCCATGGGCTTTCAGAATGTTCAACCACTCCTAGTTCAAGCATTTTCTGAACTTCTTGTTTTATGCAGTCCCTGACATGGTCAGGCTGCCTGTAGATCTTACTTTTGACAGGCAAGCTGTCCCCAGTATCTATAGTGTGCTCACACCAAGATGTAGTGCCTGGCACAGTAGAAACGAGTTCAGAAAACTGACCTAGGAGATTTATGCAGTTGTCTTTCTGCTCAGCAGTAAGACAGTCTGCCAAAACTACACCTTCCACTAGAGCATCCTGTTCTGTGGAAGAGAAGAGATCAGGGAGAGGGTCACTCTCTTCTTCCTGTCCTTCATCTGTTGCCATGAGCAGGGTGAGATCAGCCCTGTCATAGTAGGGTTTTAGGCGATTGACATGGAGCACCCTAAGGGGACTCCTGGCAGCGCCTAGGTCAACCAAGTAGGTGACCTCGCCCTTCTTTTCAACAATGAGATGGGGTCCACTCCATTTGTCTTGGAGTGCTCTTGGGGCCACAGGCGCCAATACCCACACCTTCTGTCCTGGTTGGTACTGAATCAGAACAGCCTTCTGGTCATGCCATTGCTTTTGGAGCTCTTGGCTGGCCTGAAGGTTTTTACTGGCCTTTTTCATGTACTCAGCCATTCTGGATCTTAGGCCGAGTACATAGTCCACTATGTCTTGCTTGGGAGCTTTTAAAGGTTGTTCCCAACCCTCCTTCACAAGTGTTAGGGGACCTCTTACAGGGTGTCCAAATAGGAGTTCAAAGGGACTGAAGCCCACTCCTTTCTGGGGTACCTCCCTGTAAGCAAAAAGGAGGCAAGGTAACAGGACATCCCATCTCCTCCTGAGTTTTTCAGGGAGTCCCATTATCATTCATTTGAGAGTTTTATTAAACCTCTCTACCAGTCCATTTGTTTGTGGATGATAAGGTGTGGTGAATTTGTATGTTACACCACATTCCTTCCGCATGGCTTTCAAGTATGCAGACATAAAGTTGCTACCCCTGTCTGATACAACCTCTTTTGGGAAACCCACCCTGGAAAAGATTCCCAGGAGGGCTTTTGCCACTGCAGGTGCTGTAGTGGTCCTTAGAGGAATTGCTTCAGGATATCTTGTGGCATGGTCCACTACCACCAAGATAAACCTATTGCCTGAAGCAGTAGGAGGGTCAAGGGGGCCAACTATGTCAACCCCTACCCTTCCAAAGGGAACCCCAACCACAGGCAGTGGAATAAGGGGAGCCTTTGGGGTGCCACCAGTCTTGCCACTGGCTTGGCAGGTCACGCAAGATTTACAAAAGTCTTTTGTGTCCTCTGACATCCTAGGCCAGTGAAACAGGGGGACAAGCCTTTCCCATGTTTTAATCTGACCCAAATGTCCAGCCAAAGGAATGTCATGTGCCAGAGTTAGGAGGAACTTTCTGTACTGCAGGGGAATGACCAATCTCCTGGCTGCTCCAGGTTTTGGATCCCTTGCCTCTGTGTACAAGAGGTTGTCCTCCCAGTAAACTCTATGTGAGTCACTGACATCCCCATTTTGCTGTTTGACAGCTTGCTGTCTTAGACCCTCTAATGTGGGACAGGTTTGCTGTGCCACACTCAGCTCCTCCCTGGCAGGCCCCCCTCCACCCAAAAGCTCAGCAGTGTCTGCTGCCAGCTCCTCTGGTGAAGGTTCTGCACAGGGTGGAAATTCTTCTTCCTCAGAAGTAGAATCATCTGTAGAGGGAGGGATAGTGAGTAGGGATTTACCCTTACTAACCCTAGCTTTAGGGAGCACTTGGTCCATTGTTCCAGGATCCAAGTCACCCTGTCCTTTTTGCTTTTTGGCCTGAGCCCTTGTCAAAGCAAAAATATGCCCAGGAATGCCCAGCATTGCTGCATGAGCCTCCAACTCCACTTCTGCCCAAGCTGATGTCTCTAAATCGTTCCCTAGTAGACAGTCTACAGGTAAATCTGAGGCAACCACAACTTTCTTTGGACCAGTAACCCCCCCCCCCCAGTTGAGATTCACAACAGCCATGGGGTGGCTAAGAGTGTTGTTATGAGCGTCTGTCACTTGGTACTGGTGACCAAGTAGGTTTTTTGTTCAGTGTGTACCAGTTTCTCTATTACCATGGTAACACTGGCACCTGTGTCCCTGTAGGCCTAAACCTCAACACCATTGATTACGGGAAGTTGCTTGTACTTATCCATATTAAGGGGACAAGCAACCAAAGTGGCCAAATCAATGGCACCTTCAGAGACTAACACAGCCTCTGTGGTCTCCCTAACAAGACCAACCCCAACTAAATTACCAAAAGTGAGCCCAGCTACTCCCTTGGATTGGCTATTAGTAGGTTTGCTCACACCACCACTGCTATTACTAGGGGCACTAGAGGTTGCAGTAGGGGTTGTGGTAGTGGGAGGCTTGGTGCTTTTCTTTGGACAACTGGCATCAGTTGTCCAATGGCCTTTTACTTCACATAAATAGCACCATGGTTTCTTTACTTGATTAGAAGAGGATTTGGACCCATCACCCCCACCAGAGTGTTTTTGTGGGCCTAATGAATACTCATTTTTAGATTTGTCCCCACCCTTGTCTGAAGACTTACCATCCTTCTTCTTACCATCCTTGTCACCCACTGTATGAACTTTTCTGTTCACTCTTGTTCTGACCCATTTGTCTGCCTTCTTTCCCAATTCTTGGGGAGAGGTCAGATCTGAGTCCACTAGATATTGGTGTAACAAATCAGACACACAGTTATTCAGAATATGCTCTCTCAGGATTAGATTGTACAGGCTTTCATAGTCAGAAACTTTACTGCCATGTAACCACCCCTCCAAGGCCTTCACTGAATAGTCAACAAAGTCTACCCAGTCTTGTGAGGACTCTTTTCTGGTTTCTCTGAACTTAATCCTGTATTGTTCAGTGGTTAAGCCAAATCCATCCAAGAGAACATTCTTCAAAACTGTAAAATTATTGGCATCACTTTCCTTCACAGTAAGGAGCCTATCCCTACCCTTTCCACTGAAAGATAGCCATAGGATAGCAGCCCACTGCCTTTGAGGGACCCCCTGTACCACACAGGCCCTCTCAAGTGCAGCAAATCACTTGTTAATGTCATCCCCCTCCTTGTAAGGGGGAACTATCTTGTGCAGATTCCTGGAATCATGCTCTTTAGCAGGATTGCTATCAGGAATACTGCTGCTGCCACCATGGGGTCCAAACCCCAACCTCTGTCTCTCTTTTTCTAAGTCTAGGGATTCCCTGTCTAGAGCCAGCTGTTGCTGTTTAAGCTTCAGCCTGGTCTCTTCCACTCTCAACTTATTGAGTGCCCTTTCTAACACTTTGTCATCAGGGTGGGTGGGCTGGTAATGTTTTGACACAGAAGAAAGATTTGAATGAGCAGAGGGAGACCTGTCCCTAACAGTAGGCACTCTAACAACCTGGCCTCCAGGATCAAAAACATCCCTACTGTGATGGGAGCTTCTATTACTACCAGCATTGCTAGGTGGTCTGCTAAGGGGCAGATTAGGAAGGGGACCCTGTAACACTCCCTCAAGGGGCTCCCCTGAGTCAGAGTGTGAGCTATCTATCAACTTTTCACATGAGGTGCCACACAGGGCCTTATCATTCTCAATACGCATATTAGACAGAAATTCTCTAGTAGGGTTCTTTCCCACCACTAAACCTCTATCAATGCAGAGGCTACTTAGGCTCTTAAAGTTAAGTTGTATTGACCAAATTAAGAGGAGTTCCTACACCAGACATGATAGAAGAAGGTTTAGAGACAGATAAAAGAGAGAAAACGTTTCAGGACTTTTTAAAGAACAGAAAAAAAAAACTTTTTCAACTTTTTGAAACTTTTAGAAAGTTTTAGGAGTACTTTTCAGCACTTAGCAGATAGTGTAAGAGAAGAAAAGCAAAAACTTTTGGTTAAGTGTACATACACTGAACTTGTTTTGTATATTATTCTCTTATGAAAAGTACAAAATGACAAAGTGGTAAGTAGTTACAAGTACTTATCCCACCGCTGCCACCAATGTAGGAGGCTGGCCTGGCTTGTAGTGGGTACCAACGGGTACTTACACTCTGTACCAGCTCCAGTTATCCCTTATTAGTGTAGAAGAGGTGTTTCTAGCAACTTAGGATGATAGAAGGTAGCTATAGCAGAGCAGCTTAGGCTGAACTAGGAGACATGCAAAGCTCCTACTATACCACTGGTGTCATATGCACAATATCATAAGAAAACACAATACACAGATATACTAAAAATAAAGGTACTTTATTTTTATGACAATATGCCAAAAGTATCTCAGTGAGTACCCTCAGTATGAGGATGCCAAATATACACAAGATATATGTACACAATACTAAAAATATGCAGTAATAGCAAAAGGAAGTAATGCAAGCAATGTAAAGTTACAGTAGATTGCAAGAGGAGCACATAGGTATAGGGGCAACACAAACCATATACTCCAAAAGTGGAATGCGAACCACGAATGGACCCCAAACCTATGTGAGCTTGTAGAGGGTCGCTGGGACTGTAGAAAAACAGTGAGGGTTAGAAAAATAGCCCACGCCAAGATCCTGAAAAGTAGGTGTAAATTGCACCTATAACCCCCAGAGAGCACAGAAGTCGTGATAGGGAGTTTCTGCAAGGAAGATCAACACCAACAAAGCAACAACAGTGGATTTCCGGATCTGAGTACCTGTGAAACAAGGGGACCAAGTCCAAGAGTCGCGACAATGTCGAGAGTGGGCAGATGCCCAGGAAATGCCAGCTGAGGGTGCAAAGAAGCTACCACCGGATGGAAGAAGCTTTGGTTTCTGCAAGAACGAAGAGGTCTAGAACTTGCCCTTTGGAGGATAGATGTCCCACGTTGTGAAGAAGCTTGCAGAGGTGTTCCCACACAGAAAGACTGCAAACAAGCCTTGCTAGCTGCAAGGGTCACGGTTAGGGTTTTTGGATGCTGCTGTGGCCTAGGAGGGACCAGGATGTCGCCACTTGGATGAGGAGACAGAGGGGACGCCCAGCAAGTCAGGGAGTCCTCACAGAAGCAGGCAGCACCCGCAGAAGTACCGGATCAGGCACTTAGAAGAGGAGTGAACCGGAATCCACCCGAAGTCACAAAAGGGAGTCCCACGACACCGGAGGACAACTCAGAAGGTTATGCACTGCAGGTTAGAGTGTTGGAGACCCCGGCTTGGGTGTGCACAAAGGAAATCCTGGAAGAGTGCACAGGAGCAGGAGCAGCTGCAAATCATGCGGTACCCAGCAATGCAGTCTAGCATAGGAAGGCAAGGACTTACCTCCACCAAACTTGGACTGAAGAGTCACTGGACTGTGGGAGTCACTTGGACGGAGTTGCTGAGTTCCAGGGACCATGCTCATCATGCTGAGAGGGGACCCACAGGACCAGTGATGCAGTATTTTGTTGCCTGCTGTTGCAGGGGGAAGATTCCGTCGACCCACAGGAGATTTCTTCAGAGCTCCTGGTGCAAGAAGGAGGCAGGCTACCCCCAGAGCATGCACCACCAGGAAACAGGTGAGAAAGCCATCAGGATGAAGCGATACAAGGTTGCAGTAGTCGTCTTTGCTACTTTGTTGCGGTTTTGCAGGCGTCCTGAGCAGTCAGCGGTCGATCCTTTGGCAGAAGGTGAAGAGAGAGATGCAGAGGAACTCTGATGAGCACCTGCATTAGTTATCTGAAGAATTCCCCAAAGCAGAGACCCTAAATAGCCAGAAAAGGAGGTTTGGCTACCTAGGAAGGAGGATAGGCTAGTAAGACAGTTAAGAGCCTATCAGAAGGAGTCTCTGATGTCACCTGCTGGCCCTGGCCACTCAGAGCAGTCCAGTGTGCCAGCACATCTCTGAATCCAAGATGGCAGAGTTCTGGGGCACGCTGGAGGAGCTCTTGGCACATCTCCTGGGAGGTGCAGGTCAGGGGAGTGGTCACTCCCCTTTCCTTTATCCAGTTTCGCGCCAGAGCAGGGCTGGGGGATCCCTGAACTGGTGTAGACTGGCTTATGCAGAGATGGGCACCATCTGTGCCCATCAAAGCATTTCCAGAGGCTGGGGGAGGCTACTCCTCTTCAGCCCTGACACCTTTTTCCAAAGGGAGAGGGTGTAACACCCTCTCTCTGAGGAAGTCCTTTGTTCTGCCTTCCTGGGCCAGACCTGGCTGGACCCCAGGAGGGCAGAAACCTGTCTGAGGGGTTGGCAGCAGCAGCAGCTGCAGTGAAACCCCGGGAAAGGTAGTTTGGCAGTACCCGGGTCTGTGCTAGAGACTCGGGGTCATGGAATTGTCTCCCCAATGCCAGAATGGCATTGGGGTGACAATTCCATGATCTTAGACATGTTACATGGCCATGTTCGGAGTTACCATTGTGACGCTATACATAGGTAGTGACCTATGTATAGTGCACAAGTGAAATGGTGACCCCGCACTCACAAAGTCCGGGGAATTTGCCCTGAACAATGTGGGGGCACCTTGGCTAGTGCCAGGGTGCCCACACACTAAGTAACTTAGCACCCAACCTTCACCAGGTGAAGGTTAGACATATAGGTGACTTATAAGTTACTTAAGTGCAGTGGTAAATGGCTGTGAAATAACGTGGACGTTATTTCACTCAGGCTGCAATGGCAGGCCTGTGTAAGAATTGTCAGAGCTCCCTATGGGTGGCAAAAGAAGCGCTGCAGCCCATAGGGATCTCCTGGAACCCCAATACCCTGGGTACCTAAGTACCATATACTAGGGAATTACAAGGGTGTTCCAGTATGCCGATGTGAATTGGTGAAATTGGTCACTAGCCTGTTAGTGACAATTTAGAAAGCAGAGAGAGCATAACCACTGAGGTTCTGATTAGCAGAGCCTCAGTGAGACAGTTAGTCATCACACAGGGAACACATACAGGGCACACTTATGAACACTGGGGCCCTGGCTGGCAGGGTCCCAGTGACACATACACTAAAACAACATATATACAGTGAAATATGGGGGTAACATGCCAGGCAAGATGGTACTTTCCTACAATAAACTACAAACATTATAAGGGTATTGGAAATCACAGAGGCATTCCACAACCATTATAAGGTTTATAAGGTTATGGAACTCCAAGGTGTCTTGCAAAATCCCTATCAAGTAAGCCAGGTGGTACTTTATTCCATATAATACATGTTCACACTATCACCTTTCCACAAACCACTTAAAACCGTGTTGTGTAGCTCTTTCATATGGTAGAACAAGCATATTTACAAACATGATGAATACAAATAAAACCTGTAGTGAACAATTAAACACATCAAAAACCTGTTAGATACCTGCTGTAAATAGGTGTTGGAAACAGTTTTAAAAAAGTCAGTGTTTAAAAAAAATGCAGTAGCTTAGAATGTGTAGAAACATGCAGAACAAATCTAGCTTTTTTCTGTCCAGGAAGTGCAAACAATATAATGTCTGCTATCATTGTAAGCTAGTAAAATAGAACAGAAGAAAGAAAAGCAATGATCCATTTGTTGCTTTAAATAGCTCCTTCAGTTAGGCTCTGTGACCTGACCTGCCTTTAACCTCAGCTTCTGGCTCCACCAGCAGGCAATGTGACAAGAGAACCCAGCGGAAATAACTTTATAATATTCAAGTTCTGACGTCTTTTCGTTATAAATGCCAACTTGGTTTCACACAAGTCGCAGATTATACAGAAATTAATGATTGCCATTTATGGAAGGATACGGAATCCAATGTATTATGTATTATAAAATGATACATGCAACATTATCACTTTGATATTTACATGCTAGATTGTTTTATCAGTACAATTAAGATCGTAAACGATTTTTTTAAAAACTGCCACTGTACAGTAATGAATTTAAGGGCCATCAATTGTGCAAAGGTCATGGATTTAGTGAATAATTTGTTTATTTTATGCATGCATTACCGAATACCGAATAGATGCATACATCTGTTATGCATTATTTATTTATACATATATATATATATATATATATATATATATATATATATATATATATATATATAGGGGAGACATAAAAAGGGAGAGACCTATATGCCGAAAGCAATAAAAAAACAGCCCAACCAGCTGAGAGACATAAAAAGAGAGAGACCTATATAGAGAAAGCAATCGAAAAACAGCCCAACCAGCTGTTATACAAAAAAGTGATGAATGGAATGCTTGAATTATTCAGAACCACTGATAATTACTAGGGTGGCATCCAGTCTACTGTTTTTGCTCCAGGTCCATATGTTCTGGTTCTGGGAGGACCTGGCCTGGCAGTTCGGTATGGATGTTGTCCATTTTAGCAGGGTCAAGACTAATTTGTATAAGACTGTGTCCAAACTGAGGCGAATGCTGCCCCAAGTAGTTACCATTGGCTGCGATTAACTCAGGCATTCCATTCATCACTTTTTGTATAATTTACCACGTTATAAGCACACAATATTTCAATCTTTCCAATTAATTAGAAGCCAGTAGAGTGGCATAGGGCAACTGATTTGTGGTTTACTTGCTGTGTCCTAAACTTCTAATGTCTATCTTGCTATATCTTTTTCCATTTCAACAATTCCCCTTGCAATGAATTGCAACCTTTTTGTGGTGAGGCCATTCGACAATGTTTTTATATGTACTTTTGCCCAAGCCAGAAGACTATGGGCCTGATTCCCAATGGTAACCTGGACCAAAAATCTAAGTTTATACCTGAAGTGTAAGTTTAGACCTAATGTGTAACTTTACTCATAGTAAAGTTAAACTTTTGGTCTAAGTTTACACTTTTGGTCTACGTTTACACCAAAAGTGTAAACTTAGATCAAAAGTCCAACTTTACTATGAGTAAAGTTAGACTTTTGGTCTAGGTTTACACTATTAGTCCAAACTTAGGCCCTCATTACAACCCTGGCGGTCGGTGATAAAGCAGCAGTAATACCACCAATAGGCCGGCGGTAAATAAAAAAGGAATTATGACCACGACGGAAACCGCTCAGACAGACAGCCACTTTAACACACCAACCGCCAGGTAGCCAGGTCTCCAGCCAAATGCCCGTCACAACCCCACCCTCTGGATTTTGACTCCGCCTACTGCCATAGTTTTTGTGGCAAGCGTATCGCCACAAAAACCATGGTGGTAGGCTCTATCAGTGCCAGAGAACTGGCACTGATATGGGTCGCCCCCCCCCCCCCCTCCCCAGAGTCCTCCCTCACCCTCTTCCTCCCTCTCCTGCCCCCGCACATTTACACACCCACACACGCACACATACACACTCACACACACACGCATACCCACATCCACCCACTCACACACGGCAACACACACCAATATACAATGTCGCACACATGCATTCACAACACACAACATACACATACACTCACATTCAGTCATTCACGCACTCTTTCAACGCGACTCACACCTGCATGCATGCATACAAAAACAGACATACCCACCCACACACACACAACACCCCCTGTCCCCCTCTCCTGTCGGAGAACCCAACTTACCTGCTTGCAGGGGGTCCTCCGGCAGGAGACGGGATGCGGTGCTGCTGCCAGCAGCAGCGTCCGCCAGCAAAACACCGCCAGGCCGTATCATTGCTCATGATACTGTCGGCTGTGTTTTTTTGGCGTGGCTCTGCTGCTGGTAGCAGCGCCACCTTACCGCCGTCTGCCGCCATGACTGTCGACCGGATACCACCAGCCTTCTGCTGGTATTCCATCTATGGTCATAATGCGGTTGGCGGCTGGTACCACGGCGACGGTATGTTGGCGGCCATCGCTGAGGCGGTAGGCAGCATTTACGCCAATGTTGTAATGAGGGCCTTAGACTTTTGGTCTAAGTTTCCCTTTGTGAATCAGTGCCAGTATTGGTATTTCACTATAGACAAAAAGGGCTCCATTATGATGTTGGTGGTCGGACCAGCCGACCGCCAGTGGCGTGGGGAAGACACCACTGCCATACCTGTGGCGTCCTACCACCCTATTACAATGTTCCTGTTAGGCTGACTGGCGAGAACATTGTAATAAAGCATTCCGGCCAGTCAGTGCAGAGGGAACAGTGCTATGGTATGGAACTCGCCTCCCTTAAGGTAGCCAAGTCTTATACCACACCACAGAGGGGGCCGACTAGCACCCTTGGAATGCAAAGCAGATAGTGCACATTCGGACAGAGCTGGGCAGGAGGCCCCAGCACTGCCCATGCTATGGGCATGGGCTGTGCAGGGCCCCCCCTGTGGTCCCCGGCACTGCCTTTCTGCCAGCCTTTTCACAGCGGGCCCCGCCATGAAAAGACTAGTGGAAAGTGGGGTTGTAATCAGCCAGGCGGCGCTGAGTTCAACGCCACCCTGGCTAGTTACAACTCCAGCCACCATCACCCCTTCCGGAACAATTCTGGCCCATTTTCTTTGGTGGCCTCTTATATTATTCAAATCATTTCTTGTGATTATATGATTGATGAAACGAGCGATAAACATCATATCTCTTTATATAATTTTGTGAACCTCGAAGAATGACATGGGTAACAAGTTGTAAATGTTAAAGTTTCACAGGTTATTGACTTTAACTTTAAACTCTGTGTGTGTGCATGCACACAGGATGTGCATGTTTGAGCATGTATGTACACTATGTGATATATTTGAGACGTGGCAGAGAACAAAAGAAACATTCCTTTTTTGCAACATGCACCACATGCTAGAAACACTCCGATTTGTTTTTTGGTGGAGAGAATTACAAGCTTAAGGAACAGTGAAGCAAAACATCTCAAGTTTGAAGGTAAGCAAATAGCAAAGTCTACTTTGGGGTTTTTGAAGCAAATAACAACGTCTACTTTTGAATTTTGTCTATAATGCTCAAATTTCACTATGAGCCACTTTTTTGCATGGGCAATCTTGCGTTATAGTTACTCAGTGTTGTTGGTCATTTTCTAAATTAATTGACATTTGTTGATTTGTTTTAATGTTGAATAATGTTGAAAATCAGAGTTAAAATTGCACTCTAATACACTTCAATAGTCACAGTATTCTAACAAGCAGGTAGAGAAATGTAATGGATGGACATTTTGGAATTAATGAGAATCCCTGATAATTAAACTAGGTCGACTCAATATTGAAGCTCATATGCACCCTTATAGATAAAGATTAAACAATTTTGCTCATCACTCTCATAAATGAACAACCTCAATCAGGAGGTTGTCTGATAGGAGGTGTCTGCTGGGGGTGTGATGCAGTTGTTGAGGTAAGTGGTTCATAGGCTGTGCAGTGTTTTTTTATGTATGTGTCAGTAATTTGACTATTGTATGCGTAGTTGTATGGAGAAACGTGTCTCCTTTATGTCAGGTGGGGTGTAATGTGGTCCATTCACCATGGCGGTGAAATTCAGTTTTCCTGTGTCCGGAGTGAGATTGGTATGGCTCTATTAAATTTTCACTTCAAGTATCAAGTACAGGTGAAGTTTACCTGTAGGACACTTCAGCGTAGATAAATATATCTGAGTCCAGTTCTCTCACAAAATTTTCCACGATGCATGAAGATTTTCACAACATTTCTTTTGGTTGTTTAGCATTCCTACCTGCCCGCAGTATTGACAAAGCCTGTAGTTCATTCTTGTCAAATATTTCAAATATATGACTCAATAGGACGTGGCCATCTTTTACAGCAGCTAAGGCTACAACTATGGAGAAGAAATGTTTACTATAGTTTTAGCGATTATGTGTAATATTAAATGCAGACCTGTAACAGTGCAATTTTTCATATGCTGCCCAAAGCTGATAAGTATTCTTTAATTCAATCAGAAACTGTAGTTTTCTTATAAACTCAAACGATTATTTTTCAAAATAACCTATTTATTAAAATGCTGTTGTTTGTCACTTTAAACACATCATGATTGTAATTGCTCTCTTTCTCAAGACATTTTCTGTATCAAGAAATCGTGGTGTTTGAAAGTCAGCATGTTCTGCCCCATTTGACTATTTAGAGATGAACTAATATAACCTACTCTTTGGTCCCATGATTGTTTTGAAGCAAAGAAGCACTTTGAGTCTAGAATTTCCTCCAAATGCAGAGTATAAAAAATGGCATAGCCCATTGCCTTCTTGAACATTCACGTGCATCCAACTCAGTGTTCATATCTTTTTAATTTTTGGTGCCAGAATGGAAAAATTGCTAACTTTGCAGCAAAAAGTAGACATAAGCCACCAGTCCATGACCATAACACTAAAACAGCAGTTACCACTAGTTTATTGGTATCAATCTTAATTTCCCTGTACATAGTACTGTGAAGTGATCACACAAGGGTATAAGACCTTTAATGCTATTTATCTCTTATTTAAAACATTTGGCAACCAATATGAACATACTGACGCATATGTTGTCATAAAGTTAAGACCTACCTATAAAGTATAAATGTAAAAATGTGTACTAACCCTGAACACTCCTAATATCTATATGAGCCTTGTGTTCTAGGCCCATAAAAATATTATTGATTTTGCATTGTTTTATATTTTTGTTTTACAGGACATTCATAAAAACAGCATAATTTATTTCCTCGAGTTGTTGGAGGAAGTTCACCTGAAACTGGAAACCTTTTTATTCTGTAGGTATGTTAAGTTTCTTTTATACAAGAAACTATTTTAAATGTAAAGAGCTAATATAAAAAATAAATAAGATTTACCAAAAATGAAATTTTACCTCTCTACTGATAAGCATTATAAGCAGTCACAAAGGCACACTTGTTAGTTGAGAAAGTGAATTTGTGGGTGAGCAAAGTGACATAGATCCAAAAGAGTTGCTTCACAAGCGCACTTCTAGTGTATCAGAAAATCTTACATCAGCTGTGGTGTGGTAATGCCATTCATCAACACATCTTTCTTTATTGGATAGATGCAACAAGATGTGTGCTTTGTTTCCTCTTTGTGTACCTCTGAGGAGCTGCCCCAAGAGAGGGTACTATAAACACTATAGATATAATGTTCCATAAATTACAGAAAGTATGTTGATTGAATACAAAATATTGTTATTGATGTCCTCAATTTAAAGTTGAGTATCTAATTTTGTGCATATCAAAGGACAGCCGTGTTAATGCAGTGGTGTCCAATATAAAACCAGAAAAGTCATATCCCTGCCTGGTTGAAATAACAATTTATAGATGTATTGATCACTACATATTAGATTCTTTGTATTTAAAAACATCGTTAATTGATAATCTGGCTTGGCATAGATATGAATGCCGAGCACTGGATATGGCTTTTATTAGTAAGTTTTGATTTAAGGCAATATTCCATTTGTTTTTGTAGATTTTGGATGGCAAAACACATACAATAGAAGTGTTTGATTCCTTGGGCAAATCTAACAGTATTGAAGATGATGGCATGATGGCATGATCATCCTTTGGTAAGCATAAATGCAACATCAGTTAAGTTATTATTATGAATTATTTAAAAACAATGATACAATATGTGTTGTACACTTATTTGATGTGTCATGATTTCATATTTTTTTCTATCATTTAGTAATGTTTTCTGTCACATATGGGATCTTCAAATGTACCCAATACAATGGAAACAGACATACAGTGAGAGTTGTGGTGTCTCAATAGAAACCTATGCCGACTTTCATTATGGATTCCCAAGGTTAACCTACAACTCTTATTTTTATTTTATTTCAAGTGATAGGCAGCTGATGTAGTAAATTGTGATATCTTAATGTCATCTGAAGAATTATCAGCGGATAACTTGCAGCACCTAAGAAGATACCATGCATCAAGTCTCATGCAGATTCTAAGAAAACAAGTACGATGATTCCTTAATTTATTAGATAAAAATACTAGTAAAATCTTTATTTATTTTTTAGGAGAAATAATAAATGTTTTATAATAAAATGGGTTAACATCATAGGTCCAATTATGATGTGTGTACACATATCAATCAGTCAATTAATCAGGAATTTGTAAAGCGCACTTCTCACCCTTGAGGGTCTCAAGGTGCTGAGGAGGGTAAGGGGGGGAAGGTGCTGCTACTGCTCGAACAGCCAGGTCTTGAGAAGTTTCCTGAAGGTAAGGAGGTCTTTTGTCTGGCTCAGGTTTTTGGCAGCGAGGTGCGACAATGATCTACTGCCAGTTGTAGTTGTGCGGACGCGTGGCATGGTTGCAAGGGCGAGGTCGGCAGAGCAGAGATGCCGGGTCGGGGTGTAGAAGGAGAGTTGTCTGTTATGGTATTCTGGTCTGATGTTGCGCTGTGCTTTTTGAGCGTGGGTGAGAAGTTTGAAGGTGATTCTTTTATTGACTGGGAGCCAGTGCAGATTTTTCAGGTGGTCTATGATGTGACAGTGGCGGGGGATGTCCAGGATGACGCGTGCGGAGGCGGTCTGGATGCGTTGCAGCCTCTTCTTGGACTTTGGCCGTGGTTCCTGCGTAGAGAGCATTGCCGTATCCAGCTTGCTGCTTATGAGGGCTTGGGTGACTGTTCTTCTGATTTTGGTTGGTATCCATTTGTAGATCTTTTGGAGCATGCAGAGGGTGTTGAACCAGGAGGAGGAGATGGCATTGACTTGCTGGGTCATGGATAGTGAGGGGTCCAAGATGAATCCTAGGTTGCGTGCGTTGTCGGTGGGAGTCGGAGTGGTTCCGAGAGTGGCAGGCCACCAGGAGTCATCCCATGTGGAGGGGGTGGAGCCGAAGATGAGGACTTCCATCTTGTCAGGCCTGATTCCGACCTTGGCAAATGGGATACTCAATTACAAACGTGACAAATACCCCCGCCATTTTACAAGTTCCATAGGACATAATGGAACTTAACGGGATATCCATCATGCTTGTGAGGGAGTATCTCATCCGCCAAGGTCATGATTAGGACAATGGTGTTTATTGCACTTAGTAATGTTCAATATTGATGTGTATTTTATGTGGCTTGTGAAATTATGGTCTGTGAGTTTTTAGAAAAAACATGCAAAGAACAGACAACATAAGTTAGATGGTGTACATGAGAGCATAAATTGTCCTCAAGAGTTATAAGCATATAGGCTGTTGGACTGTCAGTCCTTAATTAGGAGAAACTGGAGCTTGTCATGACAGTAAGTTGCTATCATATTCACCTTGGCATGAGTACTTCTTCTGCCCCAATAGAATGCAAAACTGTTCTAATGTTTTTTTTTTTTTAAACATGCGTATGTTCAGTTCACAAAAATTGAAAATACTTTACATTACATTATGTAAATTTAGTCCTCCTTTTTAGATATGTGTTTGAACTATTTTGTAAAATGACTTATCAGTTTTATATTAGTATTTTGTATGGTTACACCTGAGTTAATTTAGCAATCATTCATGTTTTTGTTAATGATTTCCTTTAAAAATATTTTTCATAAAATAAAGGAGATGAAGTACAGCTAATTTGTTGGAAATCTAATGTTTACAGTCACACATTCCTAAGAACTGTTCTTGTACTCCTTTGTGAATTCTTACTGAAATGCCAAGGCATCTTCTATTGCTAACATGTAGAACATATGCATTTATGCATGCATGTTGTGCATCCCCATCTGCGAATAGACTTACTATATTTTTGTATAAACGAAGAAAATATTTTGTCTTGGGTGAAATACCATTCCCCTGTTACACAAACAACAATGAAAAACAGATGTATTTGTGTTCCTAAGTTGACCTAGGCACGCAAATATCTTTGTGAAAAGGGCCCTTGCTCACTGTGTAACTTACAGATATAGAGTAACTGGAATGAAAACCAACCTTTATAAGTATGTTGTTCTTCCATAGGCCATTGAGATGGAAAAGGTTGCGTCAGTTCCCCAAGAGACTAAAATGGACACTGAACAGTTAACACCGAAAGATGATACAGTAGGAGAAGCCCAAAGAGTATTCAAAGAAAGTGTCTAAGAAAAGAGCCCAGTTCAAGGAATAGATGGCACACAATGCATGGCTGCAAAGGTGATGGTCTGCCTTTACCAAGAAAGGGAAGATTTGGAAAATAAGTAAATTGTTTTGTCTGTTAATATTATAACTAGGTATTGTATAAATATTTGTGACACTGAGAAGTACTGGGATGTCATCAAATAGTAAAATCCACAACTAAGATAACAAATATTGTGAGAGGGAAAGTAATATAAATAAATCTGCACTGATGGTATTTCATGCATAAATCAATAGTAGCCTTTCTAATCTGGAAAGATAAGGCAGCATGCTCCTTTACATTTGCGTGCAAAAAGTGCAAGCAGTGGATACATTCTGACTGTGCAGATGTGCCAATAACAGAACATTTTTTGGACACACCATTTTTTTTACGGATGCCACAAATAGTTTCCAATTGCATTGGACAGGTAAATATGCATCTTAACATTTCAATATCTGCACTACTTCTTGGAAGGGAAAGTGACAAACTACAAGGCACAGTAAATATGGATGATAAGTAAGGCTGATTGTACTGCATAACTCCACATTTACATTTTATGAAAGATACAAGTGATACTTTTAATGTTTCTCTTACCCTATTTGCAAATACATGATTAGGTGGTGAAGGATAATGATTTTTGACAAATACAGTAGAACTAGGAAAACATATGTCCATTTATTCAATTTATACCCCATGACATTATTTGAAGCTGGAATTGCTGCCTGCTTTCTCTTTGTGCTGAATCTCAGGCAAGCTGCTAAAGACAGATTTTCTCACATTTATTATTAGAGCAGCCTACTGCAATGTTATGCAAAAGAATGCTTTAATGGTTTTTGCCATTTCTAATGTAGGTATATCTTGCACTGTAAGTGAACTCACAAAAATGTGAAATTATTCATTTCCTCAGATCATTCTGAATTGTACTTGGGTAACACCACTATGATTAGTTGTGACGCACCCCATCCTATGTAGGGTTCTTTTTCATTAATATGTGGTCCCCAAGAGAACATTAATTTCAGCCAAGAAGAGGTAAAATGGGCCTTTTTTTAAACTTGTCTGTCATAAATCACCTGGCTTTGATAAAATCCCAGGATACCTATTTTTAGAACAGGTTGATGTGGGCTCCTTATTTTACTGTTGTATTTAATGCTGTCCTCAATGGGGCTTCTATTCCACCAACATGGACTGGTGCTGAGATTATACCTGTATATAGGAAGGGCCCTAGAGACAATCCATCCAACTATAGGCCAATTAGTTTAATAGATATTGCCTAGAAACTCTTTGCAAGGGTCATTTTGAACCGACTCCAGGAATGGATGAGCGCCTCAAATATATTGACCCCATTACAGGCTGGTTTTAGGAAACAAATTAGTACCCTGGACCAGTTTTTTTGGTTATTATATTGGCATGTTTCCTGCTCCCTGGGGGGCCCGTTCGGTGGCCGGGACGGGCCGAGGGTGCCAGCGGGGGTGTGGCCCGGGCTGCTGTTGGCGTGTTCTCCCGGGCGGCACAGGGAAGCGACCCCTTTGATTTTTGGGCCTATTAATGCTCTCATAGCAGGGGGTGGGGGTTTTGAGGGCACCCCCTCCCCTCTCCTTTTGGCACATGCATTTGGCAGCCCGCTTTCTTTCCCCTGCAGGGCCAGTTACAGCACCTGCGGGGGTGGGGCCCCTCGGGGTGCTGGGTGCCGACCTTACTGGCTCGCGGCTTCTATGCCTGGGCGCTCTTTTGGAGCTTGCTGCTGCCTGGGGTCTGCGAGGGTGTGGAACCCCCCCCTTCACGTGTGGAGAATGGGTGACTGCTGGGGGTGCTGTGTCCCAGTGCCTTGGCCTGGATTAGGCCCAGCTGTGACTGACTGGTGGGGCCTGATCGGCGACGGGACTCGAGCCTCGTGGCCCTGCGTTGTAGAGGACATTCGCCTTTTGGAATATCAGGTATTCCAAAATGAGATCCGTGAAGCCATTCTGCATTACTTTGCTGGGAATCGAGGGTCGTTGGCTTCTGCTGGAACAGTGTGGGAGGCTTTTAAGGTAGTGATTCGTGGCATTTGCATCGCTAAGCAGCATGGAGTGCTGAAGGTGCTGAGGAAGGAGTTGGCGCAGTTGTAGGCCCAGCTTGTTGATCTGGAAAAAACGCTTAGTGGCGGATTGGTCGGGCGATACTCTGGCCACCTTGAGAAGTAAGATCATATCTAGATGCCCCCTTTTTGGTGGATGAAGTGGTTCAGGCGAACCGCAGCTTGCCAGGTGATAAAGCACCTGGGCTGGATGGTTTAACGTCGTCCTTCTATAAGGAATATGCTGATATCCTTGCGCCGCACCTCCTGGAGGTTTATGCGGAAGCGCCAGATGCTGGGATTATTCCTGCCTTGCTGCAAGAGGCCTTCATTGTGACTGTTTTAAAGCCAGGGAAAGATTTGTGCAGCTATAACTCCTACCGCCCTCTTCCATTAATCAATATAGATAATAAGATCCTGACGAAGCTAATTGCTGCACGACTACAGCCTTTACTCCCATCCCTGGTGTTTCCGGACCAGTCTGGCTTTGTACCAGGCTCTTCCACATTGCACAATCTCCATACCTACTTTGCGGTCTGTGGTGCGCTCGACCCTGATGTGCGCGCGGCGGCGGTGTTCTTAGATGCTACCAAGGCTTTTGACTCCCTAGCGTGGCCATACATGTTTGCCCTGCTGGCTCGGGTGGGACTGAGCTCCAGGTTTATCCAATTGATTTGATTGCTGTATTCAAGACCTTCTGCCCAGTTCAGAGTGAATGGGAACATTTCTGACCCTTTTCTGATAGCTAGAGGCACTCGTCAGGGCTGCCCATTGTCCCCACTGCTTTTTGCAATTGCGATGGAGCAGTTGGCTGCTCGTTTGCGGCAACATCACAATCATAGAGGATTGACATTTTGACAGAGGCCAATACTAATTTCTATGTATGCAGATGATATTGCTCTGTAAGTTCGAGATCCGCAGCAACATCTTAATGTTCTGCTAGATGAAATAGTGAGTTATGGACCACTCTCTGGGACTACCTTCAACTGGTCCAAGTCAGTAGTGTTATCTCTCTCTGCGGTTATGACACAGCTCCCCTCTGACTATCCAATTGGCTGGGCTGACGGCCTGGTGCGGTATTTAGGCATCTGGTTGAGCCGGGACGTCACTACGCTCTGGTCAGCGAATTACGGCAGAGCTCTCGCATGGTTGGAAGACAAGGTGGAGATGTGGCACTCACTGCCGCTGTCACTGACGGGTCGTATCGCCATAGCGAAGATGGTTATCCTGCCAAAGTTTCTATATCTGTTAATAAACCTACCACTTGTTCTCACTGTGAGTTTTTTTAAAAGGCTTAGGTCTGCTCTGATGAAGTTAGTCTGGGCCGGTAGACAACCTCGAGAGATTGACACTTCCGTTTGAGATGGGCGGTTTGGCTGCCCCAGATTTAGAGCTTTATTATTACTATGCGCAGGCACATTTCCCGCCTTTCTGGCTGTACCCCGCGTGGTATCTGCCACACTTGGCACCTGAAGCGGACGCTATATGGCCTGATAGGCTGCCGCGTGTGTTGGGGAGCCCTGTTGGACCCATGAATGCGTGAGATCAATACTGTGGTTTGCACGGCAAGGGCCTGGTCTGAGCTGTTGCAGCGTGTAAAAATGTCTGAGCCGTTTGCACCTGCGATGTCAGTTTTGGATGTTGCGTAAGAACAGCTGTTGGGAGATCCCCGTGTGCATGGGTTTCTTAGTGAGTCTGGCCTGGCCACCCTGGGCTCTTGGTTTTCTGATTGACTGATCATCTTGTCTGAAGTGGCACTAAGTGATGGGTGTGACACTGCGATGAACCGGCTAGATGTGCTTAGAATTGGTGCTATGCTCCACTCGCGCTACACCTGTTTCCCTGTGATGCCTCTGTTGCGTCGTGCGCTGGAACTCCTGTATCAGACTCGGTCCCCCGCAGGCTTATCACTAAGCTTTATGTGTGTATGCAGAGGGAGTCACCTGAGACTGAGATGAGGGCGAGAGTGCACTGGGAGGCAGACATCAATGAGGCCATCTCAGACAAGGTGTGGCACAGATCCTGCGCGCATATGAGAGAGTTGTCCCCTAATTATCGACTGCGCCTTATTCATTTTAAATTTTTACATCGGCTGTATCATACGCCCTGTGGCTTGAGACGCATGGGTCTGCGTGCTGACCCATGTTGTGAGAGATTTGGGGCCCTTGATGCGGACTTTCTGCACCTCGCATGGAGTTGTGCCGGGGTGAGTGAATACTGGACGGAGGTGCTGCGAATCATTGAGGAGATGACTGATTCTGAGCTGCTGCACACTCCTAAGCTTGCCCTCTTAGGTTATGTGGAAGAGGTCCCTGCTGCTCACAGAAGACTGATAGGGCTGCTGTTGCTGCTGGCCAAGCGCAGGGTTGCAATGTCCTGGGGACGTGGCAGAGCGCCTCGCAGTCATGAGTGGCTGCGGGACGCTTCGTACTGTCAGGAGCAAATGATGATATACTGGGAGCTCATGCCTGAGGGCTTGCGCACAAAAGATATCTGGGGCCTTCTGCAAGCTTTTTGATGAATCGCGATTTTGGCAGCTACTTGAGGCTTGGCATTTCTTATAGCTTGCGCTAAAAGGTTTCCTTCCTTCTGTGCTATCCCATAAGGTCTGCAGGAATATTGACGCACTGTCGGCGGCAGAACTGTTCTGATCTTTTTTTCTTTCACCTTTATCTATTCCTTCCTTTACTCTTCAATTCCTTCTCCCTTCTTAGTTTCCTGGGTTGAACCTGCTGGTTGTTGTATAGTTCTCTCGTTTTTCAATGTGCTCATTAGGAGTGCTCAGAATTTGATAGCATTATATCATACGTAGTGAAGCCTGAATCCTGTTTGGAAGACACTGTGAGAAGGTTGCAAGTTGTTGTTGATAAATATGCTTTACTCATTTCATGTGCTGTTAATGCTGGCCTCTCCGATCTGAGACATTGATTATATTGTAATTATTGTATAATAATAAAAAATAAATAAATGAAAAAGTACACCATTGCTCTCCCTACGTATGGATTTGGGGCTTAAATCTGTCCTTGATAAAGCACGGCAGCACCCACTTTTGTTCTGGAGAAGAAGTTGGGCAACCCAGGAATTGAGAACCTGAATATTGGGATTGAAGGAGCTTTTGAGCCTGCCCAGGGCGGATAACATTCAATGGATTCAAGTTGTGCAGGCAACTTTGATAGATATTGGCCTTGAGTGTCTCTGGTCTAGGCCAGAGGAAGCAAATGCAATTTCTAAAAGGCAGCTTAAAAGTGCATATTGTTCACATCAAATGGGTTTGCTCTCCCGGCAGTCCAACTTGGGCTTCCCCTCAAAGAAAGATGCTTTCAAATCAGAGTTGTTTATGGATGAAATTGAGCCAAACAAGTCTAGGAAGCCCTTTCTTCAATTTAGGTATGGGACTCACCCCCTTAGAACGTTTACAGCAAGATGGGTTAGGATGGGGAGCCCTAGCTCCAGTTATTGTCCTGTGTGTAATATATGTTGAGAAACCATGTGTTATTCACATGTCCTATATATCATAGCCTGAGAATGAAGTGGATTGCCCCTGTGTGTCGTTAACTAGGATTAATTGAATGTGGCGAAGCATCTAGAATTCCTCAAGCAGATACTAGACGCATTGTTGTTTTTGCCATCTCAAAGTACTTGATGTTGATTTGGAGGATTAGGATGAAAATGACTAAATTATTTTACGGTATTATTTAATATGAATTGGTTTTAAAATTGGTATAAATTTGGTTTTAATGATTATGTAATTGTATTTGTCTCATCATTGTTTGTTATTATTTTATTCTATGGGATTGTATTTTTATTATTAATTTATTTGTACATGTACATTTTTGTGAATGGCTATATTCACCGAATAAGTATGAAAGAAAGAAATTATGATCATATCGTAATCATAATGTTTCTACGAGGAGACATTTCAAGCTGTTATCAGTAATAGAGCAATTAACCAATCAAAATTGATTAGGTTTAAATAAAGTCATAGCATTAGTGAAAAAGGCATCAGAAGACATTTTGAAAGTATGATATTGCAGAATGCATTGTATTCCATGGTTTGATAGGATTACAGAAAAAATCAGTTTAATTACATTTATACATGAAACATTTAAAAAAGTTTGTAAGGGCTAGGTGTTACTTTATTTTAATATGCTGAACAAGTATTTCTTAAAATGAGTTATATATAGACTTGCATTTCCTTCAGTGACTTTGCTGTTCTAATAAAAATGCCAATTTGACTAACAAGATTTATATATATATATATATATATGTAACTTCCAACACTCCTTCAAATATCAGGAGACCCAGGACACCTCCAAAGTGCAATTTAATTTATTTCAGCAGAAACATCCAACGCGTTTCGGCACCAGCCTTACTCATGGATAAATCATTGTCACAGTGCTCCAAACTAAAAACCCAAGTTAATAATAGACATAAAAAACGGACAAATCTAAATTCCCCCACCATGAAGCACATAATGCGGCGGCCATCTTAAAGTGCACCTATACGTGAATTGCACAGTAGTTTGTACCATAGTCTTTCAAGTTGTTAATGAAATTCAGCTCTAATATTTGTTCAAATCCATCATAATATTTAACATGATATCGTTTTCCAAAGAATAAATAGAATAAAAACCAATTGCAGAAATACATGAATATATAGAATACTTCATTCTAATATAGAGGTATAATAAATATAAATCTTTACAAAATTTAAAATTCAATATGTTACTTATAAATCTTGAATATTTATACCTATGTCTGAATTACTGCCATTAAGTTCTATAACATCCAAATGGGAATGTATATTTGCAAAAGACTTTCTTAGAAGATATCATGCTGTTCTAGTGATATTCACAACCTTTTTCATATAATGGAACCTATCAACCCAAGTGGGTAAACGTACAAGTTCTTCTTCTGTAAAAACCTCCTAAAACCCAACAACTATTCACTTAAATAAATAAATAACAAAAGATCACCACCACTCAAAGTGCTATTCTAAAAGGCCGCCCTATTACCCCAACTCGCTTGAAAAAATGTAAATTTCCCTAAATGGATACTCAGCTCCTCACTCAAGTTCAGTCCTACAGGTTCCAATGTTTCGAAGTCTATTATAGATTTAGACTCTAGAATACGTAACAACCTCTCTCTGTCACCTCCCCTTCTGCTAATCCTCACTTGATCAATAACTACAAACTTCAACAAATTCTCATTGCCAAAATGTTGGCTAAAGAAATGCCTAGCTACTGGGCAGTTTTTATCCTGATTCTTAATAGCTCGTCTATGTTCCAAAATTCTTTTCTTAGCATTGTGTATTGTGCTGCCCACAAACAACATCTCACACGGGCATATCAAACAATACACACAATAAGACGTGTTGCAGCTGTAATTACCTCTAATTACAAAACTGTCTGACCTTCCTGGAACCTTTAGTGTCCTGCAGCTGTTGCTAGTTTTGCAGGCTTTACATTTCATACAACAGAAAAAACCTTCCACTCTCGTGTTTTGCATACGGCCTTTCGATGTTACATCATTGCGACACAAATTATCCTTGAGAGATCTGTTCCTCCTAAAAGTTATTTGGGGATTATCATTGATCCAGTTGGTCAGAACAGGGTCAGTCTGCAAAATATGCCAGCTCTTACTTAGTATGGAACGTATTTTATACGACTGATTGCTGTAAGTTGTAATGAATCTAATGGAATCACTCTCCTTCTTTTGACTCTTGTTACTTCCATATAAGACATCATCTCTATTCAAGGTCTCCACTTTCCGTCTAGCTTGATCGATCACTTTAGTCCCATAGCCTCTATTTCTGAACCTCTCACACATTACTTCACACTCCTGTTGAAAATCGGCTTCCTCACTACAATTCCTCCGGGCTCTTAACAATTCTCCAAACGGAATGCTACGTATCAGGGTCCCCGGATGCGCACTATGAGCACATAACAGACTATTACCAGCCGTTACCTTCCTATACAGTTTGGACACTAGTCTACTACCCCTCACAGAAATTTCTACATCGAGGAACTCAATGCACCTCGAATCCAGATGTTCAGTAAATCTTAAGTTACATTTGTTAGTGTTCAAATCTCGCACAAATTGCATAGCTGCCTCCTCATCACCCCTCCAGATTACAAAGATATCGTCAATAAAACAACACCACAAGACCACATTGGTATCAAATTGGGTGATCTCTTCTGCCACCTGTTCCTCCCACCAGCCCATAAACAAATTTGCATAGCTGGGGGTGAAACAAGTGCCCATAGCTGTCCCTTGCAGCTGCTTGTACAGATGACTATCAAAGATGAACACATTATTCTTAAGACAAAACTCAATCATAGTGCACAACATTTCCGAATGGAAAAAGAAAGACAATGACCTTGCTCTGAGAAAGTGTCTAATAGCTCTCACCCCCAAGTCATGATCTATACTTGTATAAAGGCTAGTCACATCTAAGGTTAACAGTAAGAAGTCATCTTCCCATTGGATACCCTCAATGATTTTTAAAAAGTGTGTGGTGTCTTTGCACTTTGGAGGTGTCCTGGGTCTCCTGATATTTGAAGGAGTGTTGGAAGTTGTATTGGGGCTTCTCGGAGCCCATCCAGGACCGCTGTGCAGAGCACCTGCATTCCAAAACCTTTTTTGTGAGATATATTTTTTTGCTAATGCGGGAGCCCCTGTATCGGATCCACCAGGAGTCGAATGGTTACACATGTGAGGCCGAGCTGACACGGAAGAAAATGGGAGATTTGAAATATGCATTCTTCGTACTCTACAAAAGGCGTTATTTATGAGTATATGCGGGTTGGTGTGACAGTGGTGACATCTGAGAGCTGTGCCGCTCCGACGCTGGAACTAAGAGAAGCCCCATGAGTAAGATTTTATTTCGTTAGTATTGGAACCGGGAGGCCGTGGCGTGCTCTCGCGTAGCGCGTCAAACGCTGAAACGGGGAGGAAATGCACAAGTGAGTGCGTCTGTTCCCCGATCAGTATTGCTTGTATAATATACTGTTTTCGAGTCGCGTGTACAGCTGATCTCGGAAACAAATACATAGTCACGACGCAGTACTGGCACATTATGACTGTATGAGATAGCGCGGCTGCATTCCATTGACAACGCATTTGTCGTTATTGTTACAGCGCGTTATTTTGTTTTGGCATGCGGAGGAGTGACGGATTTTGGCTATTAACATAGAAGCTCTCGTTAAACCAATGTGACACCAGCGCACAGCCAGTGAAATTGATACTGTGAATATACAAGCCATACATGTTGATAAGAAGAACTGCCTTTTTGTGTTTGCGTTGAACCAATTTTTTAAACGCTTCAAGACTATAGAATTGCCCAGTCGCGAACCTCTTCCTGGTGGTTACATGGTATAGGAACAGAGTGGGAAATACACCAGATCTAAGGTTGTATTGTCCACATCCAAAACAATAGCAGAGACATTGGTATCTGTTTGATTTGATGAACTATTTAACTTATCTCAGCAACTATGGCTTCCAGATGGGAAGCACAACGAAAGGAAAAATCGAATAAACTATTTTTTGCCCAGATGGATGAGGGGCCTAGTACTCAGCCCAGTCGCGGTAATATGAAGGTTGAAGTGAAACTGCAAACCCTATATGATAAAATGGAAAAATTGCACAGAAAAGAATTGTCTAAATGGTGGGAGGTTGAATCATTACAGAGATATATCAATGTGGAGCGTGTCCCTAGGGGACTGAGGATTTATACTGTACCTACCTACGAGGATCCTGATCCGGAAATGCTCGAAGAGTGGGCTGAGAATTCGAAACAGAGCTCATTGAATATGATGCGTATACTAATTAAATATGCAACGAAGGACAGGAGTAGAATCTTGGAAGAGATGGAGAAAGTAAGATTGGAGCTATTGTCATTAGTCACACAAGAAACACTTGATGAACATATGGAGAATTTAGAGAAAAAACTCTGTAAATTAGAGGAAGAGATCACTGCTAAAAAGCAGAGAAAATTCATACGGGACTTTAAGGATTATCAAGCAGGCCGTATTCTAACTTTCCAACGGAAATGTGATCATATGTACAACGAGGGAGTTACCAAATTAAATTTGAGAGACTCTGTATGGGCTAATCAACCAATTGAGGAACAGGAAGAAAGTGACATTTCGGATAGAAATCTTTCAGATGTACCAGACACTGTTTTTTCTGGGGTTTCGACATCGGATAAAGAAGTGAACAGATTGAATTTTTTAAAGCAATTCAGACTGTTGAACCAGGGAAGGATGGAACAACACAAGGGAGCTCACCCCCAGAGGGGCAGAGGACGAGGAGTCAGAGGAAGAGGGAGAGGAACAGACAGGCCAAGAAGAGGGGACGCAGGAGACGATGCAAGACCCCTGGGAGTGGTAACCCGAGCGCGCAAGTGAAAACTATTAATATTATAAATCTCTCCAGCAGAGTGTTGTCTGCTGTTGAAGAGGATCTCTTATCTCTGGGTCTGTCATTCTGCCCAACCAGCTGTTTTAACTATACTCAAACTAGAATTGACACCTTCAAGTTCATTAGGAAATTGAAATTAAAAAAGTGGTATCACACTAAGGTTATAAATGATGAGAAAGTGGGGGTGGAGAAAAATGTGAGTAATCTATGCATCTCTGATATTGACGTGTTACATACAGCAATGGATTTATGTGAGGGGGTGGTTGCTCATGAGGATACTATCTTAAATCTGATGGGAACTGGTATTGCCTTAAATAGTATCTGTCCGAGCAATTTTAAACCAAAATCGACCTTTTTACCTGCCATTCACTGTGATGCCCTAGATGTCTTTGAACGAGAAATGACTAAACAACTGAAGAAGTTGAGGTATGGTGTGTTGAATGTGAAGAACAGCAATTTATCAGGTGAACAGTGGCAAGCTCTCCGTAAGTTGAAAGAAGACCATACCATTGTCATCAGGCAATCCGATAAGGGCGGCAATGTAGACATTCAGGATACCACCGAATATGTGGCAGAGGGAATGAAACAGCTTAGTAACACTCTGTGTTATGAAGAAGTGAGTTGGGGAGATGTTAAATCAATGAATGAGCAATATATTGACATGCTTATTGATTGGAGAGATCAAGGGATGATAGAATGGGATGAATTCCTGTTTCTTAAGTGTGATCATCCGAAGATTCCAATTCTATACCTTCTCCCTAAAATTCACAAGGATGCAGTTAATCCACCAGGGAGGTCTATAGTTTCGGCTATGGAGTCCCTCTTGGAGAATACATCAAAAAATATTAATTATTTCTTACCCCCTTTCGTTGAGGCAATACCCTCCTATGTAAAAGACACAACACACTTTTTAAAAATCATTGAGGGTATCCAATGGGAAGATGACTTCTTACTGTTAACCTTAGATGTGACTAGCCTTTATACAAGTATAGATCATGACTTGGGGGTGAGAGCTATTAGACACTTTCTCAGAGCAAGGTCATTGTCTTTCTTTTTCCATTCGGAAATGTTGTGCACTATGATTGAGTTTTGTCTTAAGAATAATGTGTTCATCTTTGATAGTCATCTGTACAAGCAGCTGCAAGGGACAGCTATGGGCACCTGTTTCGCCCCCAGCTATGCAAATTTGTTTATGGGCTGGTGGGAGGAACAGGTGGCAGAAGAGATCACCCAATTTGATACCAATGTGGTCTTGTGGTGTTGTTTTATTGACGATATCTTTGTAATCTGGAGGGGTGATGAGGAGGCAGCTATGCAATTTGTGCGAGATTTGAACACTAACAAATGTAACTTAAGATTTACTGAACATCTGGATTCGAGGTGCATTGAGTTCCTCGATGTAGAAATTTCTGTGAGGGGTAGTAGACTAGTCTCCAAACTGTATAGGAAGGTAACGGCTGGTAATAGTCTGTTATGTGCTCACAGTGCGCATCCGGGGACCCTGATACATAGCATTCCGTTTGGAGAATTGTTGAGAGCCCGGAGGAATTGTAGTGAGGAAACCGATTTTCAACAGGAGTGTGAAGTAATGTGTGAGAGGTTCAGAAATAGAGGCTATGGGACTAAAGTGATCGATCAAGCTAGACGGAAAATGGAGACCTTGAATAGAGATTATGTCTTATATGGAACTAACAAGAGTCAAAAGAAGGAGAGTGATTCCATTAGATTCATTACAACTTACAGCAATCAGTCGTATAAAATACGTTCCATACTAAGTAAGAGCTGGCATATTTTGCAGACTGGCCCTGTTCTGACCAACAGGATCAATGATAATCCCCAAATAACTTTTAGGAGGAACAGATCTCTCAAGGATAATTTGTGTTGCAATGATGTAACATCGAAAGGCCGTATGCAAAACACGAGAGTGGAAGGTTTTTTCTGTTGTATGAAATGTAAAGCCTGCAAAACTAGCAACAGCTGCAGGACACTAAAGGTTCCAGGAAGGTCAGACAGTTTTGTAATTAGAGGTAATTACAGCTGCAACACGTCTTATTGTGTGTATTGTTTGATATGCCCGTGTGAGAAGTTGTATGTGGGCAGCACAATACACAATGCTAAGAAAAGAATTTTGGAACATAGACAAGCTATTAAGAATCAGGATAAAAACTACCCAGTAGCTAGGCATTTCTTTAGCCAACATTTTGGCAATGAGAATTTGTTGAAGTTTGTAGTTATTGATCAAGTGAGGATTAGCAGAAGGGGAGGTGACAGAGAGAGGTTGTTACGTATTCTAGAGTCTAAATCTATAATAGACTTCGAAACATTGGAACCTGTAGGACTGAACTCGAGTGAGGAGCTGAGTATCCATTTAGGGTAATTGACATTTTTTTCAAGCGAGTTGGGGTAATAGGGCGGCCTTTTAGAATAGCACTTTGAGTGGTGGTGATCTTTTGTTATTTATTTATTTAAGTGAATAGTTGTTGGGTTTTAGGAGGTTTTTACAGTAGAAGAACTTGTACGTTTACCCACTTGGGTTGATAGGTTCCATTATATGAAAAAGGTTGTGAATATCACTAGAACAGCATGATATCTTCTAAGAAAGTATTTTGCAAATATACATTCCCATTTGGATGTTATAGAACTTAATGGCAGTAATTCAGACATAGGTATAAATATTCAAGATTTATAAGTAATATATTGAATTTTAAATTTTGTAAAGATTTATATTTATTATACCTCTATATTAGAATGAAGTATTCTATATATTCATGTATTTCTGCAATTGGTTTTTATTCTATTTATTCTTTGGAATACGATATCATGTTAAATATTATGATGGATTTGAACAAATATTAGAGCTGAATTTCATTAACAACTTGAAAGACTATGGTACAAACTACTGTGCAATTCACGTATAGGTGCACTTTAAGATGGCCGCCGCATTATGTGCTTCATGCTGGGGGAATTTAGATTTGTCTGTTTTTTATGTCTATTATTAACTTGGGTTTTTAGTTTGGAGCACTGTGACAATGATTTATCTATGAGTAAGGCTGGTGCCGAAACGCGTTGGATGTTTGTGCTGAAATAAATTAAATTGCACTTTGGAGGTGTCCTGGGTCTCCTGATATTTGAAGGAGTGTTGGAAGTTGTATTGGGGCTTCTCGGAGCCCATTCAGGACCGCTGTGCAGAGCACCTGCATTCCGAGACCTTTTTTGTGAGATATATATATATATATATATATATATATATATATATAGTATCTTTAAACTAAGAAATAGCCTGGTAGTCAGTGGTATTGAGAATTTTCCTACTGAGGGTGAGATGAAGGCCCTTTTGTGTGTTGAAAACATGTGTTCATAGTTACAAATATACCGAAACAAAATGCATTCATTATGTTGATGCAATGTTTTCAAGAACCAGCTACAGAGTAGAGGATGTTGCTTGGTGTTTGAAGATTAGTCAAAACATGGAAAAATCATGCCTTTCTAAGTTTCTGTACTCTTGGAAAAAGTTAAGCCAATAAGGAGAACATTTATGAACCATCCATATATCTCCTAACCATTAATCAACTCCATTTCAAAAGCACATTCCTCCATAATCACATAGTTTTTTCTTAGGAATACTTTACTACATTAATTGGGCTCTCCAGCTGTATGAATTATACTGGGACTCATCGTATGTGTTGAACATGCAAGATAAGTGGGCATTAACCCCTTCGCTGCCAGGCCTTTTCCCCTCAGGTGCCAGGCCTTTTTTTGGCTATTTTGGGCAGTTCGCGCTTAGGCCTTCATAACTTTTTGTCCACATCAGCTACCCACGCCAAATGTGTGTCCTTTTTTTCCAACATCCTAGGGATTTTAGAGGTACCTAGAGTTTGTGGGTTCCCCTGAAGGAGACCACGAAATTATCCAAAATACAACGAATATTTTGGATTTTTTTTAAAAATGGGAAAAAAGAGCTGCAGAAAAAGGCTTGTGGTTTTTTTCACTGAAAATGACATCAACAAAGCGTTTGTGGTGCTAAAATACCATCTTCCTAGCTTTCAGGAACAGGCAGACCTGAATCAGAAAACCACATTTTTCAATACAATTTTGGCATTTTACTGGGACATACCTCATTTTTACTATATTTTGTGCTTTTGGCCTCCTTCCAGTGAGTGACAGAAATGGGTGTGAAACCAATGCTGGATCCCAGAAAGCAAAACATTTCTGAAAAGTAGACACAATTTTAAATTCAGCAAGGGGTCATTTGTGTAGATCCTGCAAAGTTTTCTTACAGAAAATAACAGCTGAAATAAACAAAATATTGAAATTGAGGTGAAAAAAACAGCCATTTTCTCCACTTTTTCCTGTGATGTTAGATTTTTTAAAGCAATATATTGTTGAGTCTGCTAGATGTTGCTGGTTGTGGGGATATATATGGCTTGTAAAATTCATCAAGAACCCTAGGTTCCCAGAGCCAATAAATGAGCTTGTACCTTGCAGTGGGTTTTCATTGTATGCCGGGTATACAGCAATTCATTTGCTGAAATATAAACAGTGAAAAATAGGTATCAAGGGAACCTTTGTATTTTCAAAATGGGCACAAAATAAAGTGTTGAGAAGCAGTGGTTATTTTCACATCTTTGAATTCTGGTATGCCCACAGTAGCATGTGAATTACAGGGCATTTCTCAAATAGATTTCTTTTTTACACACTATCTTACATTTGGAAGGAAAAAATGTAGAGAAAGACAGGGGGCAGTAACACTTGTTTTGGTATTCTGTGTTCCCCAAAGTCTCCCAATAAAAATGGTACCTCACTTGCGTGGGTACAGGAAACGCAACATGGACACATCACAGTTTTACATTGGAAACTGATGTGTTTTTTTGGAAAGTGACTAGCTGTGGAGTTTGATCTCTAGCTCAGTCGGCACCTAGGAAAACCTACCAAACCTGCGCATTTTTGAAAACAAGACACCTAGGGGAATCCAGGATGGGGTGATTTGTGGGGCTCTCACCAGGTTCTGTTATCCAGAATCCTTTGCAAACCTCAAAGTTGGGTGAAAAAAACACTTTTTCCTCACATTTTGGTGACAGAAAATTATGGAATCTTAGAGCCACAAATTTCCTTCCACCCAGCATTCCCACGAGTCTCTCAATAAAAATTATATCTCACTTGTGTGGGTAGGGCTGGTGTGCGCGACAGGAAATGCCTCAGAGCACTACCTGGACACATCAAAGTTATCAAATTCAAAACTACCTGTTTTTGCAGGGGGCATCAGCGTATTTGGTCCTGGGCTCAGCAGCCATATGGGGAAACCTACCAAAACCAAACATTTCTGAAAACTAGACACTATAGGGAGTCCAGGGAGGTGTGACTTGCGTGGATCCCCCAGTGTTTTCTTACCCAGATAGCTCAAAGCTCAAATTTAGCAAAACAAAACACATTTTCCCACATTTCTGTGTAGGATCACTGCACTGGGACACATTTCCTACCACCCAACGTTCCTTTCTGTCTCCCGATAAAAATGATACCTCACTTCTGTAAGTGGGCCAAGGGCCTGTGACAAAAACGAGTTGAAATTGAGGGGGAACCAAAGCGGATCTAAAAGGCCAGATTGAAAAAAAATATTTTTAGGCTGACAAGTGGGACAGAATTTTTATCGGTATAGATGCGACAATGCTTGGTGGGAGGAATTTTGTGGATTCCTGCAGATTCCGGAAGGTTCCATCACAAAAATGTGTGAAAAATTTGTCATTTCCAGCAACATTTGAGGGTAAGAAAATGGTGCAGGGTGCATGTGAAGCACACCACCCTGGACTCACCCAGATGTTTAGTTTTCAGATGTGTCTAAGTCTTGTGGATTTTTCTACATGGCAGCGTCCCAAAGTCCAAGAAGTGCAGCCCTGACCATTCCATGTGGGACGTTTTTGAGAGTTAGCCAAGCTCTCATGGCCCAATGTAAAAACAAAAAACAAAATAATAAAATGTCCTCTTGCTTGCCGTGGGATAACATGTTTTAGGGGGTCATTCCAACCCTGGCGGTCGGTGTTAAAGCGGCGGCCAACCCGCCAACAGGCAGGCGGTAAAAAAAATGGAATTCTGACCCTGGCGGGAACCGCCAACACAGCCCGCCATTTTAACACTCCGACCGCCTCGGCGGGACAAACAAACAGCGCGGCGGTCACCGCTAACAGACAGGCGGCAGACAATGTACCGCCCACACTATCACGACCCACCAATCCGCCATCTTTTCCGGGGCGGGAGCCCCGCCGATAAAAACACGGCGGAAACAGACCACGAACGGGAAAACGCTCACCTCTATACACTCCACGAGGAATCTGGACAGCATGGAACCCGAATTAAACATCCTACCAGCTATTGTCTACCTGCTCTTCTACCAGGAGCAAGAACGCCGGCGCAGACGACAACGGTGAGTACTACACCTACGACACAGGGGAGGGAGGAGGAGAAAAGGTTACGGGCACACACATACGTGACACACCCAACCCCACCCCCCCCCCCAAATCCCTACACACCAATGCAGAGCAACAAGTCAGAGTGACACCCCCCAAACCCCCTGGAATAATGCAAAGACAAAATAAAAAGATCATTAAAATTGAAGTATATTATAGCATGTTTGAAGTTAAGTGAAATATGAAATATATAAAATAAATATATTACAACATGAACAATATATACATAGTCCAAAAGTCCGGCACATATTGGCTACATTCCATTGTTCGTGGGCCAATGTGCATAAACACATGGGCAAAGCCCACACACGAAACCCGATTCCATTGGAGAGAACACTGCTGGGGCATCAGATAATAAAACGACAGGCACCTCAGGGGGACGGGAAGGGGGGGCACCTCAGCCACATGAGTCCACGACGCCAGATCCACGATGGGCCTCCATGCCCACTGTACCATCCTGGGGACTGCAAAGCCACAGTCTCTCAAGTCTCTACAGTGGGTGGATTGCCCACTGTACCATCCTGGGGAGTGCAAAGCCACAGTCCATCAGGTGGATTACAGACTCCACTGGTTATGGAGGAGGCATGTTGGCCAGAGTGCTTCGTGAAGCCCTGCCCGACACAGATCCGGCCCTGCCAATAGGCCAGCGGTGCTTGAGATGAAGGGCCCAGCGGAGCAGTCCAGAGACGGCGGTGCCCAGGGGAGCGGTGCTTGACAGGAAGGGCCCAGCGGAGCGGTGCTTGACAGGAAGGGCCCAGCGGAGCAGTGCTTGAGTTGAAGGGCCCAGCGGAGCGGTGCTTGACAGGAAGGGCCCAGCGGAGCGGTGCTTGAGATGAAGGGCCCAGCGGAGCGGTGCTTGAGTTGAAGGGCCAAGCGGAGCGGTGCTTGACAGGAAGGGCCCAGAGGAGCAGTCCAGAGACGGCGGTGCCCAGCGGAGCGGTGCTTGACAGGAAGGGCCCAGCGGAGCGGTGCTTGAGTTGAAGGGCACAGCGGAGCGGTGCTTGAGTTGAAGGGCCCAGCGGAGCGGTGCTTGACAGGAAGGGCCCAGCGGAACGGTGCTTGACAGGAAGGGCCCAGCGGAGCGGTGCTTGAGATGAAGGGCCCAGCGGAGCGGTGCTTGAGTTGAAGGGCCCAGCGGAGTGGTGCTTGACAGAAAGGGCCCAGCGGAGCAGTCCAGAGACAGCGGTGCCCAGCGGAGCGGTGCTTGACAGGAAGGGCCCAGAGGAGCGGTGCTTGACAGGAAGGGCCCAGCGGAGCAGTGCTTGAGTTGAAGGGCCCAGCGGAGCGGTGCTTGACAGGAAGGGCCCAGCGGAGCAGTGCTTGAGTTGAAGGGCCCAGCCGAACGGTGCTTGAGTTGAAGGGCCCAGCGGAGCGGTGCTTGACAGGAAGGGCCCAGCGGAGCAGTGCTTGAGATGAAGGGCCCAGCGGAGCGGTGCTTGAGTTGAAGGGCCCAGCGGAGCAGTGCTTGACAGGAAGGGCCCAGCAGAGCAGTCCAGAGACGGCGGTGCCCAGCGGAGCGGTGCTTGACAGGAAGGGCCCAGCGGAGCGGTGCTTGACAGGAAGGGCCAAGCGGAGCGGTGCTTGACAGGAAGGGCCCAGCAGAGCGGTGCTTGAGTTGAAGGGCCCAGCGGAGCGGTGCTTGACAGGAAGGGCCCAGCGGAGCGGTGCTTGGGATGAAGGGCCCAGCGGAGCAGTTCAGAGACGGCGGGCCCAGCGGAGCGGTGCTTGAGTTGAAGGGCCCAGCGGAGCAGTCCGGAGATGGCGGTGCCCAGCGGAGCGGTGCTTGACAGAAAGGGCCCAGCGGAGCAGTGCAGAGACGGCGGTGCCCAGCGGAGCGGTGCTTGAGTTGAAGGGCCCAGCGGAGCGGTGCTTGACAGGAAGGGCCCAGTGGAGCGGTGCTTGACAGGAAGGGCCCAGCGGAGCGGTGCAGAGACGGCGGTGCCCAGCGGAGCGGTGCTTGAGTTGAAGGGCCCAGCGGAGCGGTGCTTGACAGGAAGGGCCCAGCGGAGCGGTGCTTCTCACGGCGGGGCCCTGTTCAGCGGTGCCTGTCTTGGCGGGGCCCTGTTCAGCGGTGCTTCTCACGGCGGGGCCCTGTTCAGCGGTGCCTCTCACGGCGGGGCCCTGTCCAGCGGTGCCTGTCTTGGCGGGGCCCTGTTCAGTGGTGCCTGTCTTGGCGGGGCCCTGTTCAGCGGTGCCTGTCTTGGCGGGGTCCTGTTCAGCGGTGCTTCTCACGGCGGGGCCCTGTTCAGCGGTGCCTGTCTTGGCGGGGCCCTGTTCAGCGGTGCCTGTCTTGGTGGGGCCCTGTTCAGCGGTGCTTCTCATGGTGGGGCCCTGTTCAGTGGTGCCTCTCACGGCGGGGCCCTGTTCAGCGGTGCCTCTCACGGCGGGGCCCTGTTCAGTGGTGCCTGTCTTGGCGGGGCCCTGTTCAGCGGTGCCTGTCTTGGTGGGGCCCTGTTCAGCGGTGCCTGTATTGGCGGGGCCCTGTTCAGCGGTGCTTCTCACGGCGGGGCCCTGTTCAGTGGTGCCTCTCACGGCGGGGCCCTGTCCAGCGGTGCCTGTCTTGGCGGGGCCCTGTTCAGTGGTGCCTGTCTTGGCGGGGCCCTGTTCAGCGGTGCCTGTCTTGGCGGGGTCCTGTTCAGCGGTGCTTCTCACGGCGGGGCCCTGTTCAGCGGTGCCTCTCACTGCGGGGCCCTGTTCAGCGGTGCCTGTCTTGGCGGGGCCCTGTTCAGCGGTGCCTGTCTTGGTGGGGCCCTGTTCAGCGGTGCTTCTCATGGTGGGGCCCTGTTCAGTGGTGCCTCTCACGGCGGGGCCCTGTTCAGCGGTGCCTCTCACGGCGGGGCCCTGTTCAGTGGTGCCTGTCTTGGCGGGGCCCTGTTCAGCGGTGCCTGTCTTGTCGGGGCCCTGTTCAGCGGTGCCTGTCTTGGCGGGGCCCTGTTCAGCGGTGCTTTTCTTGTGTTCCTAGGGAACCAGATCTGGCCAATAAATCCCGCTCAGTCGCCATCCGACCTTTCGCTTGCGGGGCCCTCCTGTGCTGGACCGCCAGTCTTCTGCACCGCGATGTTGTGCCTTGATACCATGGAACGCACCTTCCCCCGTAGGTCGTTCCACCGCTTCCTGATGTCGTCCCGATTTCGTGGATGCTGTCCCACATCATTGACCCTGTCCACTATTCTTTGCCATAGCTCCATCTTCCTGGCAATGGTGGTGTGCTGCACCTGTGTCCCGAAGAGCTGGGGCTCTACCCTGATGATTTCCTCCACCATGACCCTGAGTTCTACGTCAGAGAACCTGGGGTGTCTTTGGGGTGCCATGGGGTGGTGTGGATGAGGTGAGGGGTGGTGTATGTGTTGTAGAGTGTGGTGAGTGCGGTGGTGTGTGGTGTTTTGTGCGTGGATATTGTGTAGGTGATGTTGTGATTTGCCTCTATGTGATGGTGTACTCTATTCTGTGCTATCTCTTTCTGTCTTTCACTCGCAATTGTGGTCGTAGGGGTTTGTGGGTGATGTGGGTGTGTGTTTTATATTTAATTGGGTGTGTGGGAGTGGTCTGTGTATGTGTCTCAGGTGTGTGTATTTTGAATTGTCCAATGTGGATGTGTTTTGTAAAGGTGTGTGTATTTTGACCGCGGCGGTGTGTACCGCCAATGGAATACCGCGGTTGAAAGACCGCTGCGGGGATTTGTGGGTCGGAATGGTATGGGCGTATTTCTGTTGGCGTGACGGTGGAGGTTTGGTTATCGCCAGTTTCCCGCTGACCTTTGATGTGTCGGACTTTTGTTGATGTCGGGTTTTTGGTGGTTTGCCAGTTGCGGGTCAGAATGACCGTGGCGGTTTACCGCGACCGCGGCGGTGTTATGGCGGTCTTCTGACCGGCGGTAAGCGCCTTTTACCGCCGAGGTCAGAATGACCCCCTTAGTGTGCAGGGGGGAGCTGAAAGACTGTTACCTCCTTCAGTTGGGGTGGGGCCATAGCCATGCCCATACTAGTCTGTAGCCACCATCCCACTATTTCTTTTTTAATTCCCTGGCATCTACTAGGCTTTCTGCCCACCCTCCACCCAGGGGAGTGGGTCAGGGGTAATTGCCCCATCTGCCCACCGGCGGGCAGAACAAGTTTGTCCCATTTATTTGGGATGGGGGTATAGTATATACCCCCATCCTCTTTTTTTAAAAAATTCTTCCCTGGTGTCTGGTGGGGTATCTGCCCCTCTGAGCCTTACAAAAATAGGCCGAACTGCCCCCATGGGGGGCAGAAAAGACCTGAAATAATGTGACCCATAGGGGAGTGACCCTTGTCTCAGGAGTTGCTCCCCTTGCTTGAAATTGGCACACAAACAAAATCCCTGGTGTCTAGTGGCTTCTGCCCCCCCCCCCCCGGGGGAAGATCGGCCTAATCAATATAGGCTCGTCGGCCTAATCAGTATAGGCCGATCTGCCCCGGGGGCAGAAAAGACCTAATAAAAAATTGCCCCAAATTGCCCCTTGCCAAAGGGGTCGCTCCCCTTATGCCAGTTTCATTTAAAAAAAAACCCTGGTGTCTAGGGGCTTCTGCCCGCTCGCTCCCCTTATGAAACAAAAAAGAAAAAGAAAAAAAACAATCCCTGGTGTCTAGTGCTTTCTGGCCCCCTTCACATGTATATAAAAAATAAAAAACTCCCTGGTGTCTAGTGAAAATTTCTGCTGCCCGATCGCATCGCAATCAAGCAGCAGAAATGCTCAGAATGACATTGAAAAAAAGGAAAAGCCTTTCTTTCTTTCGATGTCTCTGCCTGCCCCCTCCTCCAGAGCAGAAGAAAAGGCCTGAAATAATGTGACCCCTAGGGGAGTGACACTTGTCTCAGGAGTTGCTCCCCTTGCGTGAAATTGGCACACAAAAAAAATCCCTGGTGTCTAGTGGCTTCTGCCCCCCGGGGGCAGATCGGCCTAATCAATATAGGCTCATCTGCCCCCGGGGGGGCAGAAAAAGCCTAATAAAGAAATTGTCACCTGGGGAGCGACCCTTGCCAAAGGGGTCACTCCACTCATGCCAATTTCCCCCTGGGGGCAGATTGGCCTAATCAATATAGGCCAATCTGCCCTTGGTGGGGGGGCAAATTGGCCTAATAGAATTATTGCCCCTGGGGAGCGACCCTTGCCTTAGTGGTCACTCCCCTTATGCCAATTTCATAAAAAAACAAAAATCCCTGGTTTCTAGTGGCTTCTGCCCCCCCCCCTCGTGGGCAGGTCGGCCTAATCGGTATAGGCCGATCTGCCCCCAGGGGGGCAGAAAAGACTTAAAAAAATATTGCCCCTGAGGAGCGACCCTTGCCAAAGGGGTCGCTCCCCTTATGCCAGTTTCATAAAAAAAAATCCCTGGTGTCTAGTGGCTTCTGCCCGCTCGCTCCCCTTATGAAACAAAAAAGAAAAAAGAAAAAAAACAATCCCTGGTGTCTAGTGCTCTCTGCCCCCCTTCATATGTATATAAAAAATAAAAAACTCCCTGGTGTCTAGTGGAAATTTCTGCTGCCCGATCGCATCGCGATCGGGCAGCAAAAATGCTCAGAATGAAATTGAAAAAAAGGAAAAGCCTTTCTTTCTTTCGATGTCTCTGCCTGCCCCCTCCTCCAGAACAGAAGAGAAGTGCTTAGCATTTCTCTTCCGCATCGCGCTGGAAGCATTTAGAAGCAAACGTCTCTGGGAGGTGTCGGGGAGTCCCCTCCATCCCTGAGGGGGGGGGGGGGGGCACCGTACGGGCTAATAGCTGAATATATGGCTGAGAAGTGATGTAAATTGGCTTATTACTCTTAAAAATGAGATCAGATATATGTGCAAAAAACATTACTTTCCTAAATGAAGAAATAATTCGAACTGCTTTTGTGAATGTATTTATCAAAAAATAACGTATGTCTGACTCATAGACTAGGAAATAAAATATATACCAAGGCCCGGATTTACAAAGGTTTTAGGCAAGCACATGTGCATCGCCTACGGCCCTATTCACAAAGTGCATTTTATAAAATGCTATTCACAAACCTACTTTCGGACTGCACACCTCTGCTTTTCCTGTGTTTTTCTGTTGGGAGATCTCTTTCCAACTGCGGAGTCTCTGCATAGGTAGGTATATGTTATCAATCAATCAATAAATCACATTAATTTGTTTAGATTTTAGCTGCTTCATGCCATGTCCGGCACTAAACACCATGTTAGAGAAGCAAATATGGTAGGTGCTGAGGGGACTGGTCGGAAAATAGGGAATACTTATGATTAAAGTGAAGAGGATTTGGTGGGAGCACGTAGGGATTTAGGGGGGATCAGGAAGTATGAGGGAGGGGGTTTGGAAGATAAGTTGACCAACCCACAGAAGAGTAAGACCATTTCTATTCAAGACATTCTCTTCTATAGTTACTGCAGCCCAAAAACCCAGTAGTAAATCAGCCCAGCTCAGAGCTGAAGCAAACCCAGAACCGACACATGTCCAACAACTGGTAATGCAATATCCTCCCATAGAAAATAATCATGATAGGGGTATAAAATAAAAACCCCATGAAGAATCATCTTACATAAAGATAAATTACGATAAATAGCTAAAAATATAAATATATATATTTTAATTTTAAAACCAACATGTGAAAATAGACCTTTTGTATTTAATTATGAAATATGGTACTACTTCTGTGCATGTAAAAGTACATGCAACAATACATTTTCTAAAAATATAATGAAATACATTTGGATTCATTCTGTAATTATTTATGCACAAAAATACTTCTTCAACGTAAGGTGCGATTTCATTTTTGTAGTTGAAATTCCATAAACTAATTTCAATTATTTGTATTTACTTTCCTTAATTAAAGCTTTCATTCAGAATTAAGTTAATAGCAGTAGCACTTTTGCCTTTAGGTCTACATTTAAAGTAAATGCTTAAAGTTAATTAACATTAATACTTAACTGAAAATATTTTTTAAATGTTTTGTTGGCCCATTTAATTAAAAGTCGAACATATAAAATTATGATACAAAGTATAGACACCAGATGCAATCAACCAAGTCAGGTTTGTAAGGAGGATTTAAAGAGTTATATTAATGTTCTAAGATTAAGTGAGGGTTGAACGTGGCTCTCTAGGAGCAGCTAATGTGGTGACCATAGGAAAAAAAAGAAAATGTGAAGGAAAGAAGGTATGTCAACTTCTAACTTTTGTCTGGCCCTGGGCAAGTAGTGTTTTCAGGGCCCTGATTAGGTCCATTGAGCCCAACCCATGGTCCTGCCATCCTTCTTGCCTTGGTAGCAGGACCCATATTCCCTATGTATGATGATCTTCAGAAAATACAAGGCCAGGACTCTTACATTTTTCTAATAGTGCTCCCAACAACTTTGCTTGCTGGCACACACCTACAAAGACACCACAGGCTGGCACATACATATAAGCAAGCAGACAAACAAATTAAAAAGACATGCCCAATAACAAACATGCTTACTTGCACTAATTACAGGTGCAGATACATGTAGATATGTGAGGCACTACCTTAGCCTTGTAATCCTTCAAGACTTTTCTCCTGTGCAAAAGTGGTCAATTCTGGCTTCCTAAGAGTGGTTCTACTTTTCCTTCCCTCTGTACCATTTCAGCTCTAGAACATTCCCTGTTGCATGCTGCAAAGGCAACAGGTGACTGGATGAGAAGGCTGTGGGACTTGTGAAATCAGACACAATGGCCCTCATTACCACTTTGACGGTCCTTTCACAGGACCGCCGAAGCTGCTGCAGGCAAAAGACCGCCAGAAATTGAGGTCTTTTGTCTGCCATATTAGGAATGTTCTACTGGCCCAGTTGGCGAAAACAGCATTTTCGACCGCTGGCCCAACGGAACACTCACCACTACAATGACGCCGGGTCAACTAATTGAGCTGGCCGCAATGTTGTGGTGGGTCGGGTGCAGCAGCACCCGTTGTGCATTTTACTGCCCATAATTCGGGCAGTGAAATGCGCAATGGGGCTGTGCATAGGGGCCCCTGCACTGCCCATGCCGAGTGCATGAGCAGTGCAGGGGACCGCGACACCCCCATTCCGCCAGCATTTCCATGGCAGTGTCTCTGGATGGGGACTTGTAATCCTCGGGGCAGTGCTGCAGCCTGGCGGTGTCGGCGGTTTGACCATGGAGGCTTCGCCATGGTCATAATGGGGTGGTCGGACTGCCCTGTCTGCAGCGGTCCAACCGCCACCAAAAGGCTCGTAATGAGGCCCATTGTGCGAATCTTCAGAAGGGCTCAAGAAAAGTACAGCTCTCTGACCTCTAAACCCTACTGAAGATGAACATGGACAAAGAATAGTGAGCCATGGACTGAGACTGGGCCCTTAAAATATCAAAAGACATCTGAACTTGAGATTATAGAGGAAGGATTCTGGCAGTCATGAATACAGGAATAAATGGGCATCAGTAGCACTCTCGAACTTTGCCTCTCCCTGATCCCACTTACTCATGTCACTAGCTGACAATTTAAAGATAATCATCAACAGTTAGAGGGATGAGGAGTAATAAAGGTCCAGCATAAACACTCCCAGGTATCTAGCGAAATAACTAATATACTGTTCCTGTTAATCCTCCAGGTAAGCACTACTAGTGTATCCAAAGGAAGTAAAGGCCAGGGGAAATGTTTATATTTTGGAGCAAGAGCCATCACCCACTGAGACTGATAGCATGCTTCATCATCAGGCAGCTTCTCATTGGGCCAGCACTGCAAAGCCCACGGGTCCCTCAAGGGGGCTCTTTGCCAGAGTTATTTTTCCAGTTATGCCATAAAAATGTCTAATGATGATGAAAGTTATTTCTAATGGTGTGAATTTGTGAGGATGTGAGTTTTAAAAATTAACAAGGGACACCCTCCTCACTTGTTTATTATTGTGGTGGTCCTTGCAAAAGGGATAAAAACAAAGTGGAACAGGAAGGAAATTAATGTTCCTCCTTATTCTGAGAGAGTGGCCAACATGTTTCTTGTCTTTATGTAAAGTCAGCAGATCTATGACAATTCATCAGGACCTAGAAATTCCTAATCTATTCTACTTTGAGACTCAAATTCAGGAATAGGAAAGTACCCAAGTAAAGCAACTACCAAGTGAGGTTGGAACTAGACTACCTCTGGTAGACTGTAGAAATACTATCTCTAAAAGCCTCAAACGTAATCCCTGGTTGGATTAGGCCTTTAGGATTTTCTGGATCTCAATAGACCACTGACTTTGTGGTTTGGACACTTTTAAGGACAATGTCGGTAGACCTACCCTGTCACCGCGATCCTGGTGCTGACAATATAAAAAAACCACGAATAATAGGAGGATAGATCTGGAGGTCTCCGCTAAGCACATATCTAGCCGTAGAGTGAGCTACGGCAAAATATTCCCTTTTTCCCATCACCATCTAGTCCTCACACAAGCACATAATGAACATGCAAGAGTGGGGTAGCATTGAAGTCAAACACATACACAATATGTGCCTTTCCCATGCTCTGCTGGCTCTTTAACTGCCAGAATCACCAGTGGGAGGATTTTAGGCTATCGGAACAGATTGTCAGTCTCTTTCTCCTCCCTTCTCCATGAGTGAAGGGAGCCACCCATACCAGAAGCATTGACAAGATGTGCCTATTGCAAAAAAAAAAAAAATATATATATATATATATATATATTGGTTTTTTTAAATTTACATAGCATTGTATAATGCTGGATTTCTTCATGGGCAGGGTCATGTGTGGATACCTGGCTTACCTCTGCCTAAAGGCAAGCTTAAAAGCAAAGGACATCATTCTCTAAAGGCCCCTTTTTCAAGAAAGCCATGACATGAGGGGATAAAAATAACACAATGCCATCAGTTCGTAGGCGTGTCACAAAATTGTGTTTATAGGCTGTAGGAAAGGGAAGATAGTTGGTACAGCCATCGTTTAGGGGCAAATATGCAGAAATGTACAAGAAATGTTAGAATTGGGCTTTGGAGGAGGTGTGATATAAAAAGAGATCAAACATGATAGATGTAGAGCAAGGACACGTGCTAGGGTGAGCTTAGATAGAAAGAGCAAACACCTAAGCTATTAGCCCTTATACTGAGTTAGATCAATTTGAAAGTCTTTCAAACAAGATGAGAGAGGCAGCTGTGGTGACAACATAAGCAAGCTAGTTGTAACTTATAAGCATTCCATAGACAGATTTTGAAGTTTAGAAATCATGCGGAAGGAAGGGCTAAATATTCCTCGTGAGGTGAAGTTGTAAACGGAACAAATAGAAGAGCAGGTATCATCATCACCCTAAGTAAGAAAATGAGAGTGATACAAATCCATCAGTTTAAGAGTGTATCAGAATGAGGTGAATAGGTGACCACAACATATACTAGGCACTAGTTGGCATATTTATGAGTGGGTTGCACCTTACTTGCACCACACAACCTGGCATATGTGTGGCACAAACCACTAAGTCATATTTTTTAACTCACACAAAGCCACTTTGCATGGCTGCCTACCCTGGAGAGGCGTAACAAGAAGAAATATTTTTATTTATCCTTGTTTTTCTTCTTTCTATATGTGTTGCATTCTTCAGCACACACCGCAATAGGGAAATGCCTCTCGGCAGGAAGGTGCACCTTCCGGCACAAAAACGATCCTGCCTGCAACGCAGCCACCCTTTCACCATGGTGCAAGGGTGCCTGTATTGGTGCTAGGCTGTCACAAGGGCACCGGAGCAGGGGGAAAGGACATGAATGTAGAAAATTAACAAGAGGGAAGAGAATAATTGAACTGTTCAGGTGCACCCAAACGACATATTATTAGGATGCCACTTTTAATTCACCTAGGTAAAGGTTAGCTAGCAAAATTAAATATTTAGTGTATAATGCTTCTACAAGAGTAAAGTTTTAATTTGTTGGGTTTGATCCTATTTTTATTTCAGATATGTTTGTTATATTTGTCTGTATCCAAGGAGATTCTGAGTTGAGCAGTACCTCCCTCCCCCCTTCCAAAGGGGCTTGGGCTTGGCAATCAGCTCTCCAGCTCCCAGGCAACCTGAGCCCCCCTCTAACACCTGCACTGGACCTTTATGTTTGTGGAGGGAAATTTTGTGAGCCCAGCTTTCCCTGCGCCCTAAAACAGCCTAGTGATCAAGAAATCCTAGGAGACCAGTAAGAGCCCCAGACTTTCTGGGAATTCTTGTTATTTGTTAAAAAGTGTTTGTATTGATACCCATGCCTGTTTACTGTAGGCTCCCCCTGACTGATTGAAATTTCCCTCCTCGTTTGTGGCAAAAGACTGCATAAAGCCCACTGCAACACCCCCTTTTTTTTCTTCTTTTTTTTAAACAGGCTACTTACACCTCAGTGGCTAGCCAGAGTGTGTGTTTAGGATACTGCTTAATCTGCTTCTGTGATTTAAATTATGTTTAGAAAGTGTCTGCACCACTTGTTTTTGCCTTGAAAACACCAATTATCTGAGTGTGCGACAAGCAGTATTTCAGTGCTTTTCGATCAGACTCTTACCTGGGAAGCAGACTCTGTTCGCTTGGGAATGTGGATTCTGCCATCTGTATTCAAGGAGATTCTAAATAGAGCAGCACCTACCTCCTACCTTCCACGGGGGCTTGTGCTTAAGTTAACTTGGCCCTTATATATGTTTCTATTGGTTGATGCGTATGTTGTTGTGATTGGTTGCTGGAACTAGTATTTCTATTGGCTTAAGGAATATGGTTTACATTCTGATTGGTACTAGCTTTGGGATTCCTATTGGCCTGTGGTTTTAGTACTTCTTTTTCGATTGGTACGAGAGTTAAGATTCCTTCTGGTCTGTGGATTTAGGGCTTCTATTTCGATTGGTACTTAGGTTGGGATGCCGATTGGTCTGTGGTTTTAGGGTTTCTATTGTGATTGGTACTAGGGTTGGGATGTCTATTGGTTGTTGGTTTTAGGGCTTCTATTTTCATTGGTACTGGGGTTCCTATTGGACTGAGGATTTAGGGTTACTGTTGTGATTGGTAGTTAGGATTAGAGGTGTGATTGGTTAACAGTGCTAGGTCTCCCATTGGCTTCAGGATTTAGGGTTACAAATCTGATTGGTTATGGTTAGGACTAGGTTCTTACTGGCCAATAAGGCAATTTAAGCCTAGGGCTCAGGGCGTCTCAGCCCGAGGAATGAGGCTAAGGGTGGGGAGGACAAGGGCAGTTGCCTGTTTGGGCCTGTTCGGGACAGGTTGGGCCTAGGGCCAGAAATGCTACCCAATTTTCCATTTGCCATAAAGGACCTTATTCTCTACACATCCTCCAACATCCAAATACAATATCAGCAAAGGCATCCAACTCATGCACCACAAACAGGCCTCTTCCGATTGCAATGTCTCATCAACCAGCACAAAACCCCACATACCACATCTACACAATTATCCACCACAACTACAACAATAAGACACCTTCATTCTCACAACAAACACAACTCTGTCCATTCCCACTAACACATCCTGCCATCAACCACACAAAACAAAACCACATTATACATTAATTTCAGCCATCCAGACACATACTTCCTGTTCATACAAACCAGCAGCACTATCCTCTACTTGCTCCTTCCAGACCCCCTTTTTATCATGACAATACCAAAACCCAGCCTTCCATCACACCACGCACAAACACCCTTCCTGTCTCTTCACCAATTACACACAACCATACAATCCTTACACTCCACTACACCACACATATTACCTCTACCAGTGATCAAAGCTAACACAAACACCCCTAACTCTCATCCATCCCCTCTTACACACCTCCGACACTCTTCTCCAAAACACGTCAACATGCCCTGTAATATTCTAATACCACTCACCAGCACTAACTCACAAACAAATCCTTCTCAGAAAACCACTACATCAATATATCCTCTCACTATTCCACAAAAACAAAACAAACCACACACATTAGCACATCAAAATACCATAAACTTCCATACTTTCTGTCACACCCACTCCCACCCTCATAACTACACAAATAATACGAATGCGGACTAATCTTTACTCCTACATTCTCACTCTTCACAAATATCTACCACAAGCACCTCAACACAGCAACATTCATTCACCCACCTGTCATCCATTGCACATTTTAGAGGCTTACATTATGAACCAAATGCTCCTCCACCACCCCTAACCCATACTCCTTCCACACTAAACAGACACAAACAAAATAAACAACACACCACTCTTAATAACTTCGCATCCCCTTGTCTATTACACAATAAGGCTACTCTACCAAAAAAAATACACTCACCATGTCACTCTTAGATACCAAGTCCACCACCAACACACAGACCCAACAAAATGCCTCCTAAGCCTGCTGGACGAGGAACACTATATAGAAAAACAGTACTATTGTGACCCTCTTAAAGTTATCACAACTAACAACACACCTGCTACAACCTCAAAATATACTGCTCACCATTTTCCAAAACAAAATGACACAGCCACAAACATACATTTTCCAAACAGCCTACTCATCAATGCTCAATCACTCTAAAAAAACAATCACCACATCTACGACCTGCTCACTGACACACAACCTGACTTACTATCCGTAACAGAATCAAGGTTGGGAGATGACATGGCCCCAGTCTTGCATAAACCATCACACAAAACTCTATAGGCAAAAGAGGAGGTGGACTAGCTATTATATTTGAAACAAGCAATACATCTCAGTAAAACAGACAACATTTTCATGCAAGGTTGTGAAGCCCTCTTCACCAGATGCAACCCCACAGCAACTTCCTCCTGTAACTTTCTCCTCCTTTGCAGAACTCCACCTAACAATTCTACATTTTTGGACACTTTTCTAGACACAGTCTCAAACCTCATAACATTATACTCAAACCTACGCATTCTTGTGAATCTAAACATTTGGTTGGCAAACCCAATGTGCCCCATCCAAAAGCTATCACCAATGGCCTAGTCACATTGACCTACATCAGATTGTATACAATCCCACACACATCGCTGGACACATCCTAGATGTCATTTTTGCAAATCCTGAACTAGTTACCATTCAAAGCATCATGGCAATCACATGGCCAGACCACCATTTGGTAACTTTCTGATATAAAACACTACAAATAGACACACTCAAAAGCGCCTTCCATACACACATATATCGACCATGGAGAAAACTCAATTTTTAAGACTTAGAAACACAACTAACAGCCAACACAGATAAATTGTGTTCCAAATCATTTAGTGGCTACAGGAAGCTTTTGGTATTCTAATACCGCTCAGAAAAACTAAACAGGACAAAAAGAAAACCAACACCTTGGAGAAACACATAACTTAAAAAGATAAAGCAACAAATCAGAAGGCTTCAACAGACCTGGAACAAAACAAAAAACATTCAAGACAAACTTCAGCTACACAAACTTAACAGAATAAACAAATAATCAAAAAAGCAAAAAAGCTAAAAAAAGTACTACTCAGACAGAATTCAAAATGCTAAATTTGCAACTAAAGAATTTTATAAAATTCTCAATTAATTTCAAAAGCCTAAGGGGGTCATTACGACCCTGGCGGCCGGCGGTAAGGTGGCGGTAACACCGCCAACAGGCTGGCGGTGTTCCGCCAGCAATTATGACCATGGCGCAATAGCCACGGTCATACCGCCGGCCCCTCCAATTTACCGACAGGTTTCCGCCTGGCGGTCATAATCCCCAGGGCAGCGGTGCAAGCACTGCTGCCCTGGGGATTATGAGTCACCGACCGCCAGCCTGTCCGTGGAGGTCAACACCGCCATGGAAAGGCTGGCGGTAAGGGGACTTGGGGTGCCCCTGGGGGCTCTGCACTGCCCATGCACTTGGCATGGGCAGTGCAGGGGCCCCCAGGCATAGCCCTGTCGCGCATTTCACTGCCCGAATTTCGGGCAGTGAAATGCGCGACTGGTGCTACTGCACCCGCTGCACATCAGCATTGCCGCCGGCTCTATTACGAGCGGGCAGCAATGTTGATGTGACATTTCCGCTGGGCCAGCGGACGGTAAGCGGACGGTAACACTGTTACCGTCCGCTGGCCCAGCGGAAATGTCATAATAGGGAGCCAGGAATACCGCCGGCAATAGTGGTATTCTGTCTCCCGCGGCCTCAGCCGTCTTCTTGCAAGACCGCCGAGGTCGTAATGACCCCCTAAATGCATGGAAGGAAGTCATCCTATTACTCAAGATTTCACAAACTGGCAATTCATTACACAGCCAAGGCAGGCACATTGGACTCCTATTTCAAACAGAAGGAAACCATCAGCACCAACCCGTTTCCTAAAATCCCCTCCAAGAGTAAACCAACCCAGGCTCTGCACTCCTTCAAACAAATATCACAAAGTGCATTTATGGATTTGGTCAAAACAAACAGGCCTTCTGACTGCCCTTCTGACCCTTTCCACTACACATCTTCAAGAATATTCTTTTATTTATTTCTGGTGCCATACCTGTAAGAAGAATCATCAATAACGTTTTAACTACAGGAACTTTTCCTGAAGACCTCAAAAAAAGGTATATATACGTCCGTTATTAAGGAAAACAAACCTAGATCCGCATGAACCCAACAACTTCAGACCAATTACAAATGGACCTTTCCTGGGCAAACTGATAGACAGAGCAGCATTCGCCCAGATGTCATAATTCATTGAAGACAACTCCATACTTTCAGACTACCAAACTGGATTCCGCCCAGGAAGAGGCACTGAATCGACACTCATAGCAATGTGGGATAGTCTTAAAACACAGTCCACCGCAATGGAGTTGCTGCACTACGTCTCTTGGAACTGTTAGCTGCCTTTGATACTGTTAATCTTGACACCCTAATTCAAAGACTTCACGAAGCCGGCATAGAAGGGTCTGCTCTCAATTCGGCTACATCCTACCTTCAAAACAGAACTAATACTATCTATTTCCCCCCTTCTCATCCAAACCCTACCTCACAAAAGCAGGGATCTCCCCAGGATCCATCATCTTACCTATGCTTTTCAACATCTACATGATGTTATTACCAGAACTGATCAATGACATGCTACAACTATGCAGATGACACAAAAATACTACTTAAATTGGAATGCCCCAAAGACATTGAAAGCTCACAAATCTTCAGTTGCCTCAGAGCCGTTATTTAGTGGATGACTTGGAGCCATTTCAAACTGAATGCTTTCAAAACAGAAATACTCACATGTGGCGACTGGAAAAATGATGACCTACTGTGTGCCTGGCCTGACAATCTGGGACCACCTCCTCAAGTAACAAAGGAAGTTAAAAACCTTGGAATTACCATGGACTCCAAGTTAACAAGGAATTCCCAAGTGGACATATTAGCACAATCAAGCTTCATCCCCTTAAAGACTCTACAACGCATCTTCCCCCACCTCTGATTTCCACAGAAGGTGCAGGGTACTATCTCTCTTATACTATCTAAACTGGATTATGCCAATGGCCTCTACCATGGATCATCTCTATCTATTATGAAAAAACTACAATGTATTCAGAACCCAGATGCCAGACTACTATTACATGTAAAAGCTACAAGCCCACATTTTCCTTGCCTTGAGAGCACTTCAATGGTTACTGGTTGCCAGAAGACCCACCTTCAAGCTGCTTTGTATCACCAACAAAGCTATACATGGAACAGGACCACTTTTCATCGGAAACAAAATAACCAAATACATTCAACAAAGAAACCTCCGCTCAAGACCGCCTTAAAACACCACCATACAAGAAAAATACAATAGGTGGTACATCCTTCTCTGTTCAAGCAGCCAAACTATAGAATTCATTATCCCCAAAAATAAGATCCATGGATAACTATCTTGTCTTCAGAAGACTACTCAAGAGTTGGCTCTTTCCTTCATAACCACCATATCTAAACAACAATGGACTGCATATGCCTGTGTTGATAAATATTTATAATCTGATTTTGTGTATATTCTAGATATGTATAGTTCTTTAAGAAATATGCATAGTTACTATTTCATGAAGCTAAATTACACACATACTCTTTAAGCCTGTTTAACAAATTAATATTTACTCACTGTTAAATATATATATGTATGTGTATGCGTATGTGCAAGTGTGTATATGTGTGTGTGTATATACATATATATGTTTATATTATTAGATGCTTAACATGTTCATAGGCCATTGCACAGCTCCTAGATAAGTTGTTATATTAGATATTTTTAAATCTCTGCTTTCTTTTTTATGAAACAATGAGCAAATCTTATCCAAACTATTTAACAGCAAGCATTATGCTATTGAAAAATTTAGAAAAGATAAATGAATGTTAGAACAGTACAATCATTAATTAACATCAAATATTTCAAATATTTCAAATCTTGAAAGTCTGTGTTTATATAATACAACTTTACTTCTCATATTATTATAACATTATTATATTCCTTGTACATATATTCACTTACTCCTACTGTACTGGAGAAAAAATAAATACAAATAAATACAATTAAATAAATAAATACATTAAAAAAAAATGAAATGAAACATAAATAAATAAATACAAAATAAAATAAAATGTACACTCTCGTGAGCTTTGGTCTCTCTCCCCATCGGCCTAGATTTCTATCAATCTATCCTCCATCCCCACTCTGACTCATCCCATACCTATTCTACTATTTTTTCCTCCAAAATAACCCTGCCTAAGCTCTTCCCTCCTTTACTGCTCCTGACTCACTAAACTCCTCAGTTTACTACTATGATCTCCCAAACAACCCTACTAAATTCTCCCTCATTTAGTTCACCTTTGACTCATCCAAACCCCCTTCTGCTACCTTGATCTCCCTAACCCCTTTCCACAAACTCCTCCCTCCTCCATCTCTCCTTTACTCATCCCAAGACTCATCCTATTACTATAAACTCCCAATTAACACTTCTGGATTCTTCCCTCTTCTATCCCTCCACTACTCTATTCAATCCAACTAACAAACACTTCCATATCCTCTGCTCAAATTAAATCATACTAATACTAATACTTTAATCATATTTTTCTATACTAATCCACTACTAATTCTTCTTGGGTTCTGGGGTAGCGTGCTACTCACCAAAAAGTGCTTCAACCTCTCCTAAGAGGTATTAAGCGCTGTATGAATACAATTACAATTAAAATTTGTACAGTAAGTTGATTATGATTTTCATCATTGCTGTATAGCAAAAGGAAATTCAATGATATGCTGTCTAATAAAATAGGTACAGCACAGGAAATTTTGTGTTTAGACATAAATTCATGTAGGTCAGAAAATTAATAGTGTCACGGCTTAAACGTTTGCAGCACTAGTGCCTTTTATTACATCCCATATGTGGTACACTATAAATTGTGGGGCGCATCATACAGAATACAGAAGATAGTTTGAGATATTAATGAAAGATTAATGTAAGTTATATAATTATTAATATAGTAACATACCTAATAATAGATATTATCATTATCAGGGTGGGATTAATATCAAGGTGCCTGGTGCAAAGTCATTGCTAATTGTCCGGGAGAGTTAGGAAGAGCATGTATTATCTTATGTGAGTTTTAACCACTTTAATATTTATATACTAAATCTGAAAGGAGCTCATACATAACAGAAAAGTTAAAGTCAACAATTGGAAATTGTCCCCCAGCCAGGTTTGCACCAAATCCATTGGGAGGGAATCTACCCCCAGGACTGGTTTTGAGGACTGCTCATTTCCCTGACGACCTCGCATGTGGGCAGACAGTAGGGCTAAAATGCACTGTGAGATTGTTTTCAATTGGGCAAAAAGGAACCGGTACAAAAGGACATAGGGTTGTCCACTGGATCTTTTACTATATTTGTTAGGGAAGAGCCATGTGTTTATTTCACTCACTAGCTGGTGCCAACCACAAATCTTGTACTCCCAAGCCACCCTTCTCAAAACACTTTCTGGACCAGAACAGACTAAAACATTTTAGGACTTAAACCTTGCTTTCTATGACCTGAGAGAAGCCCTGAAGGGTTGGACCTGCTTCATCTTGGACTCAGGAAAAAGAAGCGGACTCCAAGGGTCGTTCCAGTGCCCTCTTGTGATACTATCAGGACACAACAAGCTTAAATAACACTTTTTCCTGGAAGACCAGTTGGACCTGCCTTGTTTCTTGGACAGTCTTGACAGGATCAAGTTCTAAAATTTCAAAAATCTTCCTTTAAATCGGGAAGCCTTAAGTGAGGGTGAAAGAGAATGAGATCTGCAAAATTGTGACTTAGAACATTTTTGGACTGCCAGAGCTCCAAAGGACCAGGACCTACCATCAGAGTTAATCTAGTGAATGTGCAAACATCTTGGTCTGAAGAAACAGGTTTGCCCTACTTGGAGCTTCTTTAGAGCAATAAATCTTGTCTCATGTAGCCCCATTCACATATTCCAAGCTACAATAATGGCCCTCATGTTCGAGACTTCAAACCTTTCCTTTATTGATAGGAATCACCATTACAGCAGTTTCTGCCACTCTATAGAGATGTTGGTGGGGCCTCTGAACATCTTTTAATGTGGATGGTGGAGTAAAGGCAGTTCACTGACATAAAGTCATACAAAACCTGACCTAAACTGACCAGTCGGACAACAGTTACAGTTTGGCATCACCATATACATGAGACATCTTAGTCTGAGCATAGATTAGTCTAACAGCCTAGCCCTTTCACACATTTCGCATGTTACACCGTGGTCCACACAGGGTCCTGAGGAAAATAAATATAGCCTGTAATTCAAATGCAGCTGATAACACCGTTTATAGTTCCCATTGGAATTATGAGCTCCATGGAAACACTGAAGGGCTCATTTACAAGCCCGTTGCGCTGCCATAGCGGCATTTTTACTGATGCTACAGTGGCGCAGAACAGTTCCTCACCCTGCTCCATATTTATAAGCGGGCACAATGGGGACATTGTGTCAGTTTGTAAACCCTTGCACCACATTATACCAGCTCCAGATATAAATATTTACAAGGGTGGCATTCCCCCACAGGGAGATCCTTAGAAATGGTACAGTGAAATCTACAAGGTTTCACTGCATCATTCTAGTGGCATTTTTTAATGCTTGCTCAGGGCAGTTGTTAAAGTGATGCTGTACCTCCCTGCCCTTTACTGCACTAGCACTTTTACACTAGTCCTGGAAAGCACCACCACTGCACCAGAAATTCGGACACAGCTGTGCTGTTGAGCGTCACGGTGCGCTGTATTGTAAATACAGCACAATCATGGTGTTTGTTAGGGGGCGCAGGGTGGCGCAAGCAAACTGGCCTGTTGTGAGCAATGTGACAGTTTCTTGTAAATGAGACCCTGAGTGTCTGTTTACTTTCAGCAAGAGATTTTGGATGCTAAAAGGGGATATAATTTAGAGAAACACTTATGGGGAAATGAGGAATTAACTTTATAATCAAACCCAGAATGGCAGATTATCTTGCAAATTTTCTTCACACAAGAGATTACCAGAGTTCAACACACAATTTCATTAAATCGACAACCCCCCTCAGAATTAATGTTAGCCAGAGTACTGCTAACTTTGGGGAGCAAAACTAACACCCCACACCATGGCTCTCTTAATGAGGCTTGTAAGTACTCTGTGATCCAAAGCTCTCCAGCGAGTATTCTAGGACCTGCCTGTAGCTATTCAGCTCCCTGGAAGTAGCTCTCTAAAGTGTAGTCCTGCATAGGGTAGAATTCAGAGGGTTTAGCCATTTTGAAGAGAAGATAGCAGCTCTACACATATCTGTATCCTTGGAATGTATGTGAGTCAAACCAACAGCAGGCTCACACACACACAAACACACAATTTAATAAATGCAAAACGACCACCTGTTTCAACTCTCAATTTAGCAAAATCACATGGAAGTTAGTCACTTTACAAGCACTACTCTGTCAATCATACACTACCTGCAAAAACTGAGCCAGAAGAGCAGTGTCATCAATAACCAGAGTCAAGTCACTGACTCTGGGACTACAGGATATAGGGCAAAAGTATGTGATGACCAGGTATTAATAGCCCTCTAGCCAACAGAAGAGACTAGATTGAGAGTGTAGCAAGGTATTGACCTTGTTTGTTTACAACTGTAAAAGTGGTGTATGTATGTATCTATGTGTGCCTTTCTGTACCTACATACACATATCTGTGATATTAAGTATGTGTTGAGTATGTGGTTGGTGATGTGTCCCTCCATGAAAGATAGTGCCTCAGCCTGCTTTTGCACATAGTATACTAAGTAAATTCAAGTGTATAGAATAGAAACTGTTTTCTGATGGAATATCGTGTTGACAGAATATCGTGTGAAAAATGTTTGAGACCAAAATATTAAGAAGGTATGTGCAAATGGGTATGTATAGATTTACTATTGTTAATCCCACATCTGTTTACCTTGAAAAAAAAATATATATATATATATAGGCCTTAGCAAACACCAAGATAACCTTATCTAAGACCATTGGTAGGATTTAGCTTAGGCCTGTGAAAATAGAGATAGCCCCCTGTTTTGGACGGCAATAAATAGGCCTTGTTTTGCTGGCGTAACTGTACTGCGTTATGTCACCACATTTCGGAGCAACAATGGGTGGCACATTTTAAAAGGGTTTACAGCTTTGGCCTCAGCAAAGGTGTGGTGGACCAGGGTGGTTTAGTGTTGGGCAGAGCTAGAGTTGTCTTTACTTTAGATGAAGTTTCTCAGGGTATCCAGGCATTATCTTGCAATGAGTCCACAGGACCCAATGGTATTCCCCCCAACTTGTTTGTGGACAGCACTGAGATCTGGGGGCCAGCCTTGACAATGGCTCCCAATGCTGCAGTGAGAATGGGTGCCCGCCCTCGTAGTCTACTGCAGTATTTGTGCCGATATTTAAGAAGGGAACACAGACAGCCCACATTGTTATTGGCCAATATCACTAATTGACGCGAAGTGAAGGTCCTTTAAAGAGTAGTCTTAACTAGGTTGATGTTAAAGCAGATGCAAATTATATATTTTCTGAGGTCCAATATGGCTTTTGGCCAGGCAAATTGACAATGGATCAATGGTTAAATTTATATTTAATCATAAACAAGTATACCATTGCCCGGCCAGGATTACTTCAACTAGCATTTATGTACCTCACGTCTGCCTTTGACATGGTCAATCGCAGGAAGCTGTGGGGCCTGCTTCTTCCTATGGGGATGGCTCTAGACATTGTGCATCTTTTGATCAGACTTGCATGCCAACACCTCAGATTTGGTGCGGTATTCACAGGGGGCAGTTTGCACCCAGCACTTTAGCACCAGTAGGGCTGTCCGCCAGGGATATATTAACCCCTTTCTTGTTCACCCTTTGCATTAATGGGCTCTCCACTCAGTGCAGACAGACTGCCCAACGGTGGGAACTAGACCATTCACGGTTTTATTATACCCCTTATGGCTTGCAGTCACTACTGGACAATATTGTTGCTTTTATGGACAGTTTGGACATTGCGGTAAACGTTACAAAATCATAGTCATAGGAGTTAGTCCCTTGTTCACCAGTTTCAAAACTTTTAAGGTGGGAAATAACACATTGGCCAAAGTTCTGGCTTTTTCTTCCCCTGGGTGCTATTTCATGTGAATAACCATTGGAAGCCCCTGGCTGAGGAAAGGAGATTCCAATCGGGCAGTAGCCACTTTTTCCTGGAGGCTGACCACTTTAGTTCAGCTATATCAGGCCAAGTGAATCTTCAAGGAAACATTGCTGCATCTATATATATATATATATATATATATATATATATATATACACATCATGAGTGAAGATTCCAATTGGAATGTGGAATCAATGCAGTCCTGAGAACTCTTCTGATATGGAGAAATCAAGTGGTATTGTCTGTGATGTTCAGTCCATCTGGATGCAGTGATTTTAAACGGTACATCCAGACGTTTTCTCTGATGTCCAGTAGTTCTTCCTTTAAGACATGTTCCGCAGGGAAAATCTTCAAATCTGATAGTAAATGGTCCACAAGATTAAAATGATTGGCTATAGGCTGGTGAAGTTTCTTGTTAACTATTGCTGATTTGTGATTTGATGTGTGTGTGTGTGTCTTTAGATTGCAATCTGCGATGTTTTGCCAGGGTTAACTAATGTTCATATTTCTTTTTTGGAACATGCACCTTCCTAAATGGTGTTAGGCGCAATATTGGCAATATAGTAACAATGGGACAGTGCATTTTTAATGAAAGTATTATCAGATGGCTTGCACTGAAAATGTGTATTTTGAATTTGGTTTATATCTTTTAAAATATGACGATCTGGGAAGTGTCGGGCAGATACATTTTTGGATTATGTGAAATGGTGGTAGGAAGGATATGCTAAAACATTTTTAAAGAGTGTGCAAGGAGGGCTTTAGGAACCTGTGAAAGGTGTGGGGAGGCAAAATCTGACATGAGTATAATTAATCATTCATCTTAAATGAATAAATAAATACTTTCACAATATTTTTGTTCTCAATATTCTTGACACACTATTTTGTTCACATAATATTTTGACTTCAAGATTTTGTCTAAACACTATATAAACATGGCTAGATTTGATTTGTTAGTGTTGTGTCTTTCAGAGGCGGGGAATGCTTCTCCATTAAAAACTAAAAGAAAAAGGCAAGAAAAAACAATATTTTTCAGATGGAATGTGGGTTAACTCTTTTCTAAACATAGTAGAACATGTTTTGCCCTCCAGCTAAATTTAATTGTATTCTCGGTGTTTAGGCAGGGGTTCAGTGCTTCCATACTGCTTCTGATTATGTTAGCTAAAAATATGGGTTCTAACAATTTATGTCGTTCCGAGTATAGGTTTGGGCAGCAGCATAAAAAGTGACTCTATCACAGTAGCAGAGTCTACAGTATCAAGATTAAGATGGAGAATACCTCTGCTAGCTTCTATGAGAAGTACTATCAATAATTTCATGGGATGATGTTCTGTCTACGTTGTAGGTTAGGAGTTTCTGAAAGTTATGGCTGTTTTAAAAATATTTAATAGTAATGAAACAAAATTTTGCAAAACATATTTTGCAAGAGTTCAATGTAGTCAAATGCTTGTGATATTAAGACGAGTGGTGTCTTGAATGCTACTTTAAATAATGAGTAGGGTGTTCTGGGTCTAAACGGAATTCAATTGCCGATGACTTAGGAGTAATTAACAGATTTTTTTCTTGGATTTGAAAAATGGTCATTCACATGAATTTTATATTGGGCTGCTTTTAAAATGCCTGGCGTTTCCAGTTGTAGTTTATAAGAATATTTTTTAAGAAATGACATTTGGAGATCTTACTTTAGGAGTCCACATTTTAAGCGAATCAGAACCCTGGGGCTGATTTGTGGTATTTGAAATATCCTTCTGAACATATTGCGCTGTAGTGAGTCAAGAAATTAAGCTAATCTGTTGGGTGAAGCTCTCTATCCATAAAGTGGGGCTGGGGGAATTTTTACATTGTTCACTTTTACTGTAGATCTATGGCATCTTGGTGAGAGGTTTTCTGTATACTAAGTTCCATAATAGTTGTAATTAAGAAAGTTACTCTTGCCCAGGTACCCTTTCCTGTTGCAGTTCTTATTGCCTCTGCTAAAAAACATATTTCCCTTGCTCAGGTTGGCTTATAATAATTTATTATTGTTATAGATTGCAAGTGAATTAAATGCCCGCTGCAGGCCTATCGCTGTTTCATCTAGGATAAATAGATCATCTTCATACTGTGATATTTAAATATGTTAGTTGACAAATTTTGGGGGGAATACTCAGGCCTTAATTAATGCTATACCAATGTCAGCTTTATAGATGCCTTGTCTGCGGCCTTGTTTCAGACCTCTGTTAGTAGGTTTCTAGTTAGAAATGCAAGTGTTACCAACTTTAATTCTTACCCAGATCTTGTTAAGTAAGGAAACCATTTCTCTGAGTAATGGTGTTGGAATTCCCCAATCATTCAGATTATCCATAAAACCCTTCTCTACACCCATAAAAGCGCTGCAGTATAGTCAATAAAACATGCATAGAACGGTGTACATTGGTTGTCAATACAGTTATGGGAAATAAGAGTAAGGTCTATGATAATATCTTCATTGCAGTAATTTGGCCAAAACCATATTTGATCAGAAGAGATCATCTGTTTTTCCTCACCCCAGTTTTCATGATCAGTTAGCAGCAAACCTCTGCAGGCTTGGATTCAATATTTAAAGGGACAATTGGGTGCTAATTACGTGGATTAGCTCTTTCTCCCATTTTGAATAACAGGTGTAAGGTGGAGCCACACTTGTCAGTGACAGAGCCAATTGAAAGCAGGCGTTTAAATCTTGGTGTAACCAATTGACCCAGAATTCTGTATCATATTTACTGAGTACTTTGGGTCATGGTACACTATTGGATCTACTTTGCTGATTGCTTGGATAGTTAATAGATAGTTGAAAGATATTGAGGATGTAAAACAAGTAGAAGTGTTGACCTCAGTTTTTTGTGTTATAAATGTGGATACCCCTCTTCTTGAGTCTGATAACCCCGGCTCCATTTTTTCTGTTAAGTCTGTTGATATCATCAAGTCGATGTATAACCTGCCAGAATTTGCTGAGAGTGTAAACTAAGGTCCATCTTTGACTAAAAAAAAGTCTCCCTACAGCCTCCTTATTTTTCTTGTAATTCTTTTTCACTTGAACTAACTTACTTAAAAGCGTATCATCCCTTTGGCTTTTTTTACTCTTTTTTTCTCTCTATTGACTGCACTCCTTGTTTGTCTCAGGGAATCTAGTGAAACATGTGATTTCCTACCGGAGGTCTGAGTCTTCCTGTATACTTCTTTGTGCTAGCTAACTTCTTTTTCAAGGAATTTTGACACTCAGCCCTGCTGAATGAATCTGTATGAGCTTATCGTGGCTAACAGGGTGGTTCACCCCATTCTAGGGTCAGGGTGGATACCTACTGCTGTTTAAATTTATCAGGAAATGAGGAACCACTTGATCCTATCTAATGAGAAAAACATTCAGCATTTCCAATATTTGCCTAATAAGCAACATATGAGAATTCCTTTTTAATTTTCCAGAATAGGGAAGTTGTCACTCTCATTCCTCTGAACCACAACAAATTGACAACTGACTCGATACAAGGAACATGACCAAATATATAATCTAGTGTAGCCCATCTCCAGGGGTGGCGAGGAGTGAAATCTTTTGAACGAATAGATCTGGGGCTGTCATTAAAGGGCAAGAGATTCAGGGTGTGAAAGCGACCTACAATTTCAGGGCCCCCTGTCCTAGTGTTTTTACTGTGGGGTTCCCCATTGAATCGAGAGTAGTAGCCTGATTGTCGCCATTATGAATGATGCCTTTATGTTCAACTAAATTTAACATAAAAACATGTGCTATGATCACTGCTGCTCCCTGATATAAGGCTTTCAGACTGTTAATATTAGTAAAAGAATCATAGATAAAATGTGGCCACTTCCATGCATATTTAGATTGACATTTACTAATAAAATATGGGATCTTTTACCTAGTATCAAACATTTCTCCAGAAGGACCACTTTAAAGTCAAATCAAAATGGTGTTTTTGTGTAATCATAGTATCAATAGCTGTAAATATGTGAATTGAAAGACTACCTGATGAGTGACCATGTTTACATGTCTTTATAGCGGGAAAGTTGATTTTATGGTAGCCTTTCACAGACTGAGTTTTTCCGGCTCCAAAGGTCTTGCAAGCATAAAATATATCAGTTTGATAACCAGGACACTGCAGCTGGTTGTTGGGAAAGTGTCCTTAGAACTGCTGCATTTCAGGAGATTAAGAAATACAATACTTAATTAGGTACATCTAATAATTGATGCACGTTATAAGTGGTGTTGTTTGAGCTGATCCCCCAAAATATTCAGGTGCCACAAGCGGCCTGGCGTATGGTAAAAGGTTTCAGTCTCATACTGTTCCAATCAATGCTGCAGAGGCCAAAATTAAAGAACTCGGAAAGTGTATAGAATTCATAAAAATTTATGGATATTTTTTCACTTTTTTGCACAGAACAATTCTGGCACAATTATGATTGTTCTTATTAATTATGACTGTTTCTTATTATGTTTGTACTGGCATAGTAATAGGAAATACTGCTTATGTTAGGCATTTCAGACCAATTATTGTATAATAGCAGCTATGTTTGACATTGTACCTTCTCTAGTGAGCATGTGTCCTGACTGACTGTGGTGCAGGAAAATGGGTTGTACTCTTGCCGGGAAGATTTGCCATTAAAGTAAAGTGCAGTAATTGGTAAACCCTGCTCTTTCCAACACATATCTCATAATCTGGCATTATTCTGAAAACTGCCCATAATTCATTTCCTATTACCAACATAAAATGTTAGTTAAAGCATACATAGCTATTATTGCATAAACAAGAACAAACAGAAATTAAAATGTGCTATTTAAAATTGTATTTAAATAAACCTCAAACTATTTTGTCTATTACTCCTAATTGAAAGACTGAAAAACATAGCAAATCGAATTGACAGCATTTTTTTCAAACACAACTACTATAGTATATTTAAATGGAAAAATCTGACAACCATTAACGGTCTTAAATGTAGGCAGCAGGAAAAATTATAAATATTAAAATGACGAAAGACAGCAAAAAATGAGAGATACTTACAATCTTAAACTGTTGTACATTTATCTATGTAATGCAGTGTAATATGAAATAAAAAAAATTGCATGCAAAGAATTCAAAGGAAGAGACTGGTCGTTTTAATACAGTACTTATGAATCAAAGTCATAAAAATAATAAATAAGTGTAAATAGTTCACACCTGGACATTGGATTATTATCTAGTATATTTATGTCAACTCTAGTATTACATGCGATTTTAGTGAACAAACTGTTAGAATATTGATTGACTAATGTGCAATATGCATAAATGATTGTTGTGGTTTATTTACTTATAAAAGCCAAACAAATGGTGGTATTTGTACTAATTAATAGGATGAACATACAATGAAGATGTTCTTTGTCATGCTTAAATTGATTATTTTTCATATCAAACCTTTTCTAAACAAAACAACATATCGTCATAAACAATCATAATGATATTGTGCATCACTTCTTGGTTTGAAGAACTTAAATATCAAATAATTACCATATAGTGCAATAGTTAAGATAGGGTGCTATATCAACTAGACTTTCATGCTATTACAAACTGAAACTGTGTTAATGTAGAAGGCATGTGTTGGAAATGGCCCTCACTGCAGAGTTATCCCTAAACATTTGGATTTCACTCCTTCATTTTTGCTGAATTTGTTTTTGTTGGCTTTAGGACTCTGTGCACTTTACCACTGCCAACTAGTTCTACATTTCTTGTGCTTCCTCCTTAACACATGGTAATGTTGGCTTAACCACAATTGCCATATTTAGTGTACTGAGAAGCCCCTAGCAAAGTGCATTGAAAGTGCATAGGCCTCCAAATTAAATGTGACTAGTGGGCTTGCAGCACTAATTGTGTCACCCACTTAAATAGCACTTTAACCATGTCTCAAGCCTGCCAATGCAGCCTGTGTATGTGCACTTTTAAACTGCCATTTTGACTTGGCAAAGTAATGCTTTTGCTAGGCCAAAACTTTGATTTATAATACAAATAAGTAAACCTAGCGTAGGCTGTGGACAGCCCAGAGGGCAGGATGCAATGTATATAAAATGTTGGGCATGTACATTTAAGTTTTACATACACTGGTAGTGAAAAACTCTTAAATTTATTTTTCACTACTGCAGGGCCTACCTTTCGCACAGCATAACATTGGAGTTGCCTCATTACATTTTATATGTGTAATATCCAGTTAGGAAGAAATAATACCTTCAGTTCTGATGTCTCTTGAATCACAATTTAAAATCTAAACTAATGGTGAAGCCAGATTTTAAAATTGCAATTCTGAAAATGCCACTTTTAGAAAGTTGACATTCTCTTGTCTTAGCAATTTGGTGCCTGCAGCCTGTGTCTGATCACCTGGCTGGGTGTAGTTAGCGATGGGCTTTGTGAACAGCCTCACACCCGAATAGGCTAATGGCCTATCCCCACACAAAGGGCTGAATACCCCCTGTAGGTAGTCTGGAACCAGGGAAGTCAGGACATCTGTGCAGTTCAAAGACACATCTTCACAAGTCTTCCCCACTTCAAAGGCACCACTGGATATGAATATTAGACCTCAGGCACCAACACTTCAGTTCAGTTATGGACCTGTGGATACTCTGCCAGGAAGGATTGCTGTGCTGCTGAAAGGACTGCTACTGTGCTGGACTGCCACTATGAAGGAGCTGTTGCCTTGCTGTATTGACCCACTGCCCTCTTGCATGGGGAGGGAGAACTGGACCTGAAACCCATTTGGAACCCAGGAACCCAAGAGTGATTCAAAGGGCTAGTCTTCTGGCCTTGTGATGTGAACATCAGGGACATAACAGGCTCCTCACTGAACCTGGACCCGTCTTCAACAAGTTCCTGATTCCCAAGAGGAGCATCACAGGTCCTGGGCCCTTGGTGTGGTTCTCAGGCTCTTAAAGTCAAGCATTTTGGCTCTTTGTGACCGCAAACTGGCCCATTTGTACTGGAACCGTACTGTGCACAAGGAAAATCTGCACAACTCATAGCAAGTTTGCCTTTTCACATAGCAAGCATTGTCTAGCTGTGCGGATTGTCACAATGAGGCTCCAGCCAACCCATCCACGACTCTTGGGCTGCTCTTCATGCCCTGCTGACCATCAGCAATGATGTTTTCCTTGCTACCGGTGAACTTCTTCCTCATGAACAAAACTCTTGGAATCAAGCTTGAGAAGGTAAAACTTTAGAGAGACTAATCTGGGGCTGTATCTGACTCTCACTCTATTGCATTGGTTTGAACTTTTGACTTTGACCGGGGCCAGCACGGCCAGATAGCCGTGTATGGCGCTCTATGCTTGTAGGCGCTATATTGTGGTTTATTATTTAAAAATGCATAACTCTGCTTCTACTGATTGGCTTTTTATCATTTTGGTCATGTTTTATTTATTCAATTTTGCTCTAGTTTTCCAAGATGCTGTAGGATCTTTTTGTGTTGAGTTGCGCAAATACTTTACACATTGCCCCTAGGTTAAGCCAGAGTGGTCTGTGCTAAGTTACTAGAGGACTGAGCACAGGTTAAATTGAAGTTTGCTTGTGCATTACCCTGACTAGGATTCTGGTTGCTACCTGACCAGGGCTCACACCCCAGTCAACCAATTTCTAATAGCTCTTAATTGTTGTGTATATGTTTGCAAAATGGCAGAAAATGACATGTCTATAACGATTCAAAAGTATTTCAGTGGAGTTCCTGGAATGAAAAACTGGAAATAAATAATAAGAATATTTTATGCGAATAAAATAAAGATGCTGCTAAAAAATAAAATGTGTGCTTAACTTCAGGAAATGAATGTCTTTTGCTTTATAAATCCAGATTCTTGCCAAATCTGTTTTTGCTGGCTGTAGAAGTCTGCATACGTTACAGCTGCTAACCAGTGGTGCAGTGCCCATGTTCCTCCTTTCAAAATGATGAAATTGATATACCCTTAACTGGCATATTTAACCTTACCTTTAAGACCCTAGTATATGAACCAAGGGCCTGCAAGCTATTGGTCTGCAATCCACTAAACTGATGGTCTAAAACATGACTTCAGGCTAAGCATTTTTAGCCTGGGTGAGGCAGTTTAAATATTGAAATTCGACTTATCAAAGTAACCCTTTTTCACTTGTCCAAACTTTCATTCAAAATATTACCATGTCACCCCTATGTAGGCCTTTCTGCCCATGAAGCATGATGCATGGTATTTAAAAGAAGGGCATGTCAAAATTTAGGGGAAGAGTTTCAAAAAGGACACACAACATTTTGCAGCAAGACAAATTGCTGCGATATGTGAATGGGAGAGAGCAGATTAGTGCCACATTACAAACATGTGGCACGGTTTAGCTCTCCAGCTAGGTTGGTGCACTTGTGGCTGATTGCTTCCTCAAGAGAAGGTATACAGAACTAGCAACACTAGCAGAACTAGCAAGATCGGCAATTGCAGCAGAACATCTCTTGATATCCATCTGTTAAGAGAGGAAAATGGTCTAATCCTCCTTTGCAGAAATAAATATAATCATGTGTGGGATGTTAATTTGTTTTTGAGTTGGGCTGAATATACCCATCTCTCTCTTAAAATCCTTTCTGAAAAACCGACTGTTCTTCTTTGTTTTGTCTCATTGAACTATCTTTGTTACGTTAAAGCTTTGGATGTCTTTTCTGTTCAGTATAGCCCATCTGGGGTAGATTTTCCTGCTTGCAAATGAACTAAAACAAATTTGTTTGTTTTCTATCCATATTTTACTCTTCAGCCTAACCGTTGTGTGGTAATTGTCTGAGAGCATATTGCAAACATCAAAGATTTGAGAATGTACCACTCATCTCAACTCCTCATAGCTTTTAGGTTCACTCACAAGGCAGTTTCTTCTCCTTCCCTAGCACGTTGGGTCAGATAGGTAATGCATTTCACAGGTATCAACAAATCTGTTTTCAAGGCTAATTCCTCTAGAGGTGCTATGACATCTAAAGTTTGAGGAAAGTTTGTAAAGCATTCTCAAGAGAAAGATTGTATGAGAAAAAGAAATGCATGGAGACCTTGCAAGGGTGAACAGGAGGGAGGGTTATTTGTGTATAAAGCATGAAAAGCAACTATGAATTTGTGACATATGACCCACGTTAGAGGGTTTCAGGAAATATGACTGGCACAAAATGTCCCAGATCTCTGGTTCCTCAACCAGATGTGTCCATATGGAATATCAACTCAATGTGATCCGAGAAAACCACTGCTGAACAAGTGGAACATTTCCAAAATCTTTTATTTTCTTTCCAATCAGGAATTACTTTTCTTTTTATGGCAGAACAGAAAACAACATATAACAGCCACAGTCAACATGTGTTTCACACCACAGACGATCCTTCAGGGCTTTAACTGACTGGTGAGGCACCCTATCTTCAAAGTAAGTCAAGTATGTTCTATGTAGGCCGTGCAATATTGTTCATATGCTACAGCATTTCTAGCTATTTGCCACTGTAAACTATCGATGATATTTAATCATGAGCTAACTATTCAGTCATGGCAGTAGATTTCAGAATTTTGTGACGTGCTGTGGCACGTGAAGGGGGGGGGGAGGTTTGCAGTGAAAGAGTTTCTTTAATTTGCTGAATGAGATCTAGAGGAAGCTTGTATAAGAAAAAGAAGTGTATGGGGCCAGTGCCAGGGTGAAAGAGAGGAAGAGTTATTTGTTTGTAAAGCATGAAAAGCAACTGTCAATTTGTGACATGTAACATAACATCTTCATGGAAATAAGACGGACTTCCACAGCATGTCTATAGTTACAAGCCATTTATCAATGACTTTTGATGCTAATAGCATTGCTGTTAGATTAGTTAATTCTGTTGCTTTTGACCACGGTCCAAGCCTCACCTGAAGAAAATAGTTTTTAATGTGTTTTAAAATTTTTTACTTTACCTAAAAGAAAGAGGTCCCTTTGTAAGTCACCCTCTAGCACTGTCTGGGAGATTTATGACCTAGTTAGTCATGGCAGTGCATGTCAGAAATTCATGACATGCTGTAGCATGTGGAAGGGGGAAAGGTTTGCAGTGAAAGAAATCCTTTAATTTGTGGAATGAGAGATAGAGGAAGCTTGAAAAAGAAAAGGTAGTGCCTGGTACCAGGATGAAAGAGATGAGGAATTAATTGTATATAAAGCATGAAAAGCAACTGTGAATTAATGGCATGTAAAATAAATTGCAATGGGAATAGAAAAAAGACTGCCATGACACCTCCATTATACTAAAGCATGTGGCCAGGACATTACATCACTGGAAGTGTTGGAATGGTGGTAAATACTTATATGGTTTATCCCTTTTGACAAGAGTTCAAAACCCACCTCACAAACTTTGTTTTTTATATGGTTTTTACTTTTTCATTTTTTTTATTTCACCCAAATGAAAGAGGGTTATTTGAAAATCACCCACTAGCAGTTAAGCATAAAACAGCATGACAGAAATCTGTGACATGCTGTGGCACGTCACACAAATTGTGGTATATGACACATGCCAGAGTGATACATGTCACATGTCTGGAATGGGTTTCAAACCTTACTGCAAAAACAGGTATTTTGTTTTTAGAAGGAATAGGGCAAAGTACCTGCCGGGCCGGAAGACAGCCTATATTTTCTCTTTACATCTTTACTCTCTTTCCCTTCCTGTTTATCCTTTCTCTGTTTTTCCAGTTTACTGACACCTGTCATAATTTCCTTGTCCTGTTTCTCCCTTTCCTCCTTAATTCACTTCATCTTTCTTTTTTAAAAGGTGTGGAAGTGGCAACTGGTGGGTTGGAAAAGTTGTAGGGTGTAAATTCAAGAGCACAAGCTAACATAGTCAAAACAGAAAGAAGGGTCTTCAGGTAGTATTAAAAGGGAATGTACCAGAAACAAGTCTAATGATATTCCTTGAATAAAACATAGGGGGTTATTATGACCCCAGCGGTCAGTAATAATGTGGCGGTAGTACCGCCAACAGGTTGGCGGTACTACCGCCACATTATGACATTGGCGGGTTGGCTTAGGCCAACACGCCAATGTACCACTCCGACCGCCATGGCGGTAGTAGCCGCGGGGCTGCTGATAACAATTTGGAGCCCGGCAGACGCTATTGTACCGCCTCAGACATTTTGACCCTGCCTACAGCCATGGTTTCTGTGGTGTTCGTAATGCCACGAAAACAATGGCGGTAGGCACTATCAGTGACAGGGAATTACTTCCCTGTCACCGATAGAAGGCCCCCTCCACCCCAAACACTCCACAGATGCACCCCACCTCCATCCACTCTCCCCCCTTCCAATCCCCCACCCCCTTACACACATACTCACACAGGCATGTACACATTCATACATGCATGCATTCATTCATTCATGCACACATCCGTATCACATTCACACTGACACGCAGACACGCATTCACATATCCATTCATGCACGCATTCTCACACATGCATACACACAAGACTATATATACATTCACATTCACTCACACATTCATGCACACACACACACACAACACTGCCCACCCGCCTCCCCTGCCGGAAACCCAACTTGCCTGCCTCCAGGGCTGGGGACAGAACACCACCAGGCCGTATTATTTATTATAATGCATCTGGCGGTGGTCTACTGGTGTGGCGCTGCTGGTGGTAGCAGCGCCCCCTTAATGCCATCTGCCAGTATGGCCACGGCCAGATTTCTGCCCTTCTTGTGGCGGAAATCAGGCTGTGGTCATAATCTGGTGGACGATGTTATCCGCGGCGACGGTCTTTTGGCGGCCGTCGCCACGGCGTTAGGCGGTTTTTATTCTTTGAACAGCAAAATTGTAAGACTTGAAATTCATAGAAAAAATGAAATTTTAAGTTTTTGCTCTCAGAGAGGTGGAGGATTTAGGAATAAGCATTGGCAAAGCTAATATGTCACACCTATGCAATAGCTATTGGCTTTGCCAATATGTTTGAGCCACTGTAGCTGCTATTTAGCATGTGTAAAAGTTAGTGGGGTAAAGGAGAGTGGAGTGTTGTAAATTGGAGTGGAGTGTTATGGAGTGGCGTAGAGTTGTAGAGTGGGATAGAGTAGCGTGAAGTTGAGTGAAGTGGAGTGTCATGGAGTGGCACAGAATGGAGTGGTGTAAATTGTTGTGGAGTGTCCTGGAGGGAGTAGGGTGTCATAGAGTGGAGTGGAGAGAAGCTTAGGGGTTTAGAGTAGAGTAGAGTAGAGTAGAGTAGAGTATCAGAGTAGAGTAGAGTGCTGTAGAGTGGAGTGGCATAGTGTGTTGTTGAGTGATGTAGAGCAGAGTGAAGTGGAGTAGAGGGTGTTGCATTGAGTGGAGTAGAGTGTTGTAGATACAGTAAAGTATAGCAGAGTATATCTTTTATAAGTGGAGTGGCATAGAGTGAAGCAGAGTAGGAGAGTGGAATGGCATAGAATGAATTAGAGTTTTGTAGAGTGGAGTGGCATAGAGTGGAGCAGCATAATGTGCCAGGGTGGCGTGGCTTAGAGTGGAGTGGCATAAAGTGGAGTAGATTGGAGTATTTGTTGAAGACTAAACTGAAGTATAGTGGCATGGAGTGGTGTAGGGGTAGTTGTGTAGAGCGTTGTAAAGTGGAGAAGTCATAGTGTGGCACAGAGTGTTGTAGAATGGAGTAACATAAAGTGGAGTAGCGTGTCAAAGTGGAGTATAGTTTAATGGAGTAGGGCAACGTAGAGTTGAGTACTGTAAAGTGGAGTGTCACAGAGTGGAGTAGAGTGGACTGGAGTGAAGTAGCCTAAGTTACAGTGGTGCAGAGTAGATTCGCATAGAGTGCATTGACTTTGAGTAAAGTGCTGCAGAGTCCTTTAGCATAGAGAGCAGTGACATAGAGTAGAGTGGTACAGAGTACATTGCAGTGGCTTAGAATGCAAAGGCATAGAGTGGATTGGTGAAGAGTGGAATAGAGTGGCGTAGAGTGCAGTGACATAGAGTAGATTGTTTCAGCATAGAGTGAATTGGCGAAGAGTGGAGTGATGCAGGGTAGAGTAAAGTGATGCACAGTAGAGTGGAATCGTGCAAGGTAGAGTGCAGAGGTGTAAAGTGGTGTAGAGTGCAGTGACACAGAGTAAAGTGGTGTAGAATGCAGTGGTGGGGAGTGCAGTGGTGCAGAATAGATTAGAGTGGCATAGAGTGGAGTGATGCAAAGTAGAGTGGTGTAGAGTTTGTTGCTTGGAGTGCTTTGATCTAGAGTGCAGTAGAGTGCAGTAGAGTTGAGTGGTGCAGAGTACAGTGCAGTGGCATAGAGTGCAGTGTGCATAGAGTGCATTTGTGTGCTGTGGTGCGGAGTACAGTGGTGTGGTGCTGTGAAGAACATTGCAGTGATGCACAGTAGAGTGAGGTAGAGTGCACTGGCATAGCATAGAGTGGTGCAGAATTGAGAAGAGAGGTGGAGAGTGAAGTGGTGTAGAGTGCAGAGGAGCACAGTAAATTAGAGTGATGTAGAGTGGATTGGTAAAGAGTGTAGTGACGTAGAGTGTAGTGGTGTGGAGTATACTGGCATACATTGCACTGGTGTAGAGCGCACTGGCATAGAGTGCAGCAGAGTGGCGTAGAGTAAAGAGGTGCAGAGTAGAGTGCAGTGGCAGAGAGTGCAGCATTGCAGAGAAGAATGTCATAGTGTGCAATGGGGAAGATGTCACAACTCCATCTTGTTGTGCTCTATGTGCAGCGGGTTTTACTCGCTGACTCATGTCACCCTTACCTTGTGGCACCTCACTGCCCGGGTACTCCCAGTCATGCTTCACTGGTGGCGCCTTCCAGTCTCGATCTCTCCATGATTTCCCTCCCAGGAAGCCTGAACCACTGACCCTCCTGGTCTGTTGCTCTGCAAGTTTAGGTTAGTTTGCACCTGTCGATATCACATGCCTATTTGGGATAGTTACGTTTACACTGCGAACCATTGAACTGTACCATCATGCACCCTGGGTTCCATTGTCCTTATGTTTGTCATCACATACTATCTGCACCTGCTAGGCCTCATATTCGTTGCATGTAACACACAATTTTCCCCAGAGTCTTTGGAATATTCCACACTTCCATGTGGGACATGTGCCTTTCTGGAACACTCTTTGCTTCCTATATAAATACCCCCGAGAACCTGCCTCAGCACTTGGCCTCATTACTGTCCTGCACAAGCAACAACCCTACACATACCTCCTGAGTCACCCTGAACTCCTAGCACTCTAGTATTCCAAGGCTGCTGATGCTTCTGTTAACCAGGCGTCTGTGACGCTTCCAGTATCTTCCTTCATGAACTATGATCCCGCCTCCTCTTAAGCTCTTGCACCGAGCCCCCTGTTGTCTTCAAATTCCATTTTAAGAACTGTCATGGGTAAGTGCCATTCCCTTAGGTTAGTGCGCACTAATCCACAGCTTGGCTAAATACTTTAAACACTATTTCCTTTGAAGGCATCAGCATGTTTTCGGATATTGGACTTTGTGTGAGTATTAAACCCCGTGAGGCCTGCGCTCTGGACTTTTTCATAGCAGCACTCTGCACTCTATTGTACCTGATCTGAAAGTCTGCCACTGTGTTTCCAGTATTTTGGGAGAACCTTCTAGAGTCTGAAGTTGTGTTCAAGTTTAGATCAGAATCCTGTATGTTGCGGAGTGTCAAAGAATCACCAGGGTATTCTTGAAATGGTTTCTGCTCTTTCTCATGCAATATTTATTATGATGTCTGGAAGTGTACAAATACTGTAAAACAACTGATAGATCATTCTGAGTTGAGAACCTGTGGGTAACATTGCCTCTTGTTATTTTTAGTGTATACCACCTGCTTCGAGGATAATGAGGTCCAGAGAGTCCAATCCTACACTGCAGTGTATGAGACAGCTGAGCAGTTCCCTCAGTGACGCAAATTCTTCTTGTCCAGAGGCAGCGGGTGAATGAGGGTTAACTTTACCTTTGTTCAGTCTCTACCTCAGGGGGGATTGGAGTATCCAGCATCATCTCCATGTTTGGAACCAGGTGAGTGCGTGACAATAGAGTAAGGTGGTGTAGAGTGCATTGGTGTAGAGTGGCTCAGAGTAAAGTCATGTAGAGTGCAGTGGTGTTGAGTAGAGGTGGCACAGAGTGAATTGGCATAGAGTATAGTGTGGCAAAATAGAATATAGTGGCATACAGTGCAGAATAGATTAGTGAAGTGTATTGGTTTTGAGTAAAGTGGTCTAGAGTGCATTGGTGTGGAGCGCAGTGGTGTAGAGTGCAGCCTCATCGAGTGGCATGGAGTGGCTCAGGACAGATTTCAATGGTATAGAGTGGAGTGGGATAGAGCAGAATGGTGCAGAGTGGATTAGAGTTGCGTGAACTAGATTGTTTCCGAGTGAAGTGGTGTAGAGTGCAGTGGCATAGAAGAGAGTGTGAAGTGCAGTGGTGCAGAGTAGATTAGAGTGGCTTAGAGTTACTTGGCATAAAGTAGTGGCTAAGAGTGCAGTGGTGCATAGTAGAGTAATGAGGGTAGAGTGCAGTGGCATAGAATAGAACGGTGTAGAACAGGTATTTCGAGTTAAGTGGCATTGAGTGGTGCAGTGCAGAGAAGAGGATTGTGACTCAGTCTGGAGTGGCGTGCAGTGGCATAGTGTGGAGCATTACACAGTAGAGTGAAATGTAGTAGAGTTGTGCAGAGTAGAGTTGATTGGAGTAAAGTGGAGTATTCATGGTGTGTTAGCACACTGCCATTACAGAGAACTCATCTTCAATTGAAATGACCATCACATTTGCACAGTCATGCAGTCTTATATGTATGAAAGTGTCATCATCTAGTGTGTTGATTTGTTTTGATTGTGTTAAAACATTTACTTCCACCACACTTCAGAATTATCAAAAAAAAATTGCTCCATTTGTGCTTTCCATATTCCGGAATATTTGCACACATATTACAGACATTTACATTTTGTTTTGTGCTAGAAAAAAAAATTACATTGTGTAGCACAGACCGCGTAGATAGCATGCTTCTCACATAAATCCTCTCACTTTGAAGTCAGAGAAAGAAAAGTAAACACCAAGCTCCCTGGAAGAGAGAGCTCATTTGACCTATGTCTTTGAGCACACATCAAATGTGACAAGATGAGAACAAGATTTAAAGGCCAGTTTACAGAAATTCAGGACTGGTGGATGAATACATTAGACGGGGTTTGGTCATGTGAAGGGACAAACTCAAGCTGGACAGCCTAACACAAATAAAGCTAGCAAATACAAAGCAAGCAAATGTGAGTTATAAACCACGAAGCCAATGCTAAGATATGGGGGAAATTAATTCCCAGGGAAGCATTTCAAATGTCCCCAAGATGCTGATAGCAAACCAGACAGCTGTGCTGTCTGATAGCATTTGACCTAAAAGGAATGAGAGTGTGGAGAACAGTTCTTACAGTATTTTACTTTGAGACTACACACTATATATGTACTTACAGATTGCATTATGCAATGGGTATATAAGAATACAGCTAATAGAATCTGAACTGGAAATTACAAATATAATCTAGAATTACTTGCGCTTGGATTGGATTTAGGCTCTGACGAAGTCGTAGGTGACCAAACCATATACGACTAAAGATGTGTTGACTATGCTGTTGCAATCAAGACGTATTGCTGTAACCAAAGATGAAATTGTGATTACTGCACTAATACGATCAAGGCGATACTGTGATTTCCAAGATCAACACTACAAATAAAGGACCAACAGAGAATATATGGACTTGTTGGTGTGAAGCAATACTTGGGTGGCTCAGGGTTTTTTTGGGCAAAGAAATAGCAAATCTGCATCCATAGAGGTACTCTTCTTGAATGGGTGCAAATATACCACTTTTTGGAATTGACAAACATTGACAATAGTAGGCTTGGAAAGCTGTGTCACACTCAGATTTCTAGGCATATTACTGACAATCAAACATCCAAAAGGTCAGGTGGGAATGCGTGCAAACAGTCTAATCAGTGGCAGTTGATCAGGATGCCTTCCAACCCATTGTTTTTCACTCACTGTATCACTACAGACAGTGGCCCACCTAATGCAAATAAATATTGACCTTGTTCCTCATGGACACAGATGCATCCTGAATATTGGTAATTTCAGCTCTACATCCTGCAGCTCACTGCTTTTTAGTTGGGAAACATGAGATTCACCTCCCCCCAACCCCAAATCTCACTAAGTGCCTTATTTAAAGTTTGGCTGAAGGTGTAATCCGTCACAAACATGACAGATATCCCGTCCACCATATTACGATCCCATTATAGCCTAAGGAGATAGTAATATGGCAGAAGGGACCCAGCATCTCCCCTTCAGGATCTATAACTTGTCTATCAAACTCTAAATCAGGCCCTAAGCTATACCTCTGGTTACCAGACAATGCTGCCATTGTTATTAGGCTCAACCCAGGCATAAGATAAGGACATGCCTATCGGTCATTCCCGAGACAACAACCTCCTACCTCCTTTTAAGGCATACTAACTTTAGCACCCCTTCTGCCAGTCAACAGAAATGTTGCACTCCCATGGTAAAGGGTGTCACCTTTCACAGTGAACATACTGGCCATTTCTTCATCTTTTATGATACTAGACAGGGCAGGAACTGGTACTTGAATAATAACTTGTGTACAAAACCCAGTATCTTTATCTTTTCTAACATGAGAATTCTGTCTCTGTTTGTCTTTCTAACATATCTAGAAATCGTTTATCCACCTAAATAATTCTGAAGTTTTTTCTTCTTGCCCTTTTGTTTGTAAGTTTATGGGTAAAAAAATACCAGCTTTTGCTATTTTTTTATTTTTTCCAGCCTTGATATAAAAATGCCAGCCATTTTAGCTAAATACAGCGTGCACAGTATCTGAATTGATTAATAACCGTTCTGCATCAGCATTACTTGTCATGGCTATTGGATTATAATGTTATGCTAACCATAATGACATATGTGCTGAATGGAATGAAGGCATTAAAAGGCAACATGGAAGATGGCCGCACGTGTGAGAGGAGACAGACAGAAAGAGAAAAAGGGATGATGGTGTGCAATTGTGTGGGAGGTTCTACAGTTCATTGAGGGAAAACGTCTCTGAAACAGCTAGCATAGGCAAAAAAGAAAGAGTACGGCCCATATTTACAAAGGGCTTGGGTTGCCTTTGCGTCACAGAAAGTGAGGCATGGCAACGCAAGCTCCCAACTCACATTTACTAAGCCATGCAAAGTCACCTTGTGTGACTCTGTGTGTCTCAGTAAATCCAGAGTAAGGCAAGGTAGTAAAAATCACTGTTTTGCAGTACTCTGCATTGGTAAGGCATTCCATGGGGGTAGCACAGGTGTTCACATGCATCCACCCGTGGAGTTTGCCATATTCCCAGATTTACAAAGACTTGTAAACATGGGAATGCATCAGAATGGTATGCTTTCCCAACAGAGGCATAACAGGCAGAAATATATTTATTTCTTATTGTTATTTTCTCTTTCTACATGTGCTGCAATCTGAGGCATTTTCCTGTTTTTAAGTGTGCTGCAAAGTATTGGTTTTATGCAGGAAACTGTCTCTATTTGCACAAAAACAATCTTGCCTTTTATAATGCAGGTACCTTTTTCTCATGGCTCATGGGTGCCTGCGTTGGGGCTAGGCAGCACCAGCACAGGGAGAGGGCAGGAATGTGTCATATCTTAGTAGGTATGGCACATTACTGCTCGTTCCCCGTCACACAGCGCAGCAAGTTGTCTTTCTGCAATGTGTGTCAATTTGATAAATCTGGAGCAATGTTTCACAGCAAGAACAAAACACCAGATTGTCTGATTTTGTAGAATTTTAAGGAAGATAATTGTATTCCGTCCTCTTGCATTAGGAAACCAAGGTGCATGCCCTTTTGGATTCTGAGGTCGTGCAAAGATAACCTTTGCTAGGGTACCAAATCTAATGACAGCAGTTATTCTTTTATAAAGTTAACCCTTGCAAATAAAAACTTGTTACACTGTCTTCAGTAACAGGATAACCCTTCCGGGTGATAGTGCACACTACAAATCCGCATAACATAATATATTGATGTGCTGTGATAGATTCCTCAGGTGCCATTGGTGAAGGACCTGAACTGTTTATTTTCGTAATAACTTTGCAGCAGTTTGAAAAATTTGCATAAAAACATCCATTAAAATGTTCATCCAATTTGTGTTAGCAATAGCTCTATAAATGCAGACCCATCAAGCATAGGCCAAAAAAGGGGAGTAAAAAAGTGACATTCTCCATTTTAATGCTGGTGAAATTCTTTCCTATCTCATACAGTAAAAAGACCTGAATGGAATTACACCAAACTTCACATGAAGGTTGATCTTTACTCGAAGAAATGCCTTTGATTGGTTTGTTGTAAATCTATGTGGTACTTTTTAAAAAATAAATATTTTTATTGAGTTACTTCAGGACTAACAATGAGGGTTTCAAGCGTCCAAATCTAAATCGATTTATAGCGTGCAAACTTATCACCTCAAGGGGTATCCAAGCACTTGGTGTCGTGACTGTGAGCTGGTTAAGTTAATTCTCGAAGAGCCATGTCTTGAGCTTCTTCCTGAATTCTGCGAGGGTGGGTGTGGTTAGGAGGTAGGTGGGAAGTTTGTTCCAGTTCTTGGCTGCGATGTAGGAGAAGACTTGTCCTCTCCTTCTGGACTGTCGAATTCTTAGGATTCGGGTGAGGTGGGTTGAGGGGAGCTCTCTGGTGGGCTGGTGAAGAAGAGTCTGTGGTTGATGAGGTTGGGTCCGATGTTGTGAAAGGCTTTGAAGGCAATGGTGAGGGCCTTGAACTGGCATCTCTTGTTTACAGGTAGCCAGTGAAGTTCCTTGAGGTGGGGGGGTGATGCAGGTTCTTCTAGGTAAGTCTAGGACGAGTCTAGCTGCTGAGTTCTGTGTGGTCTGGAGTCTGTAGAGGAGATGAGAGGTGAGTCCCAGGTACAGGATGTTACAGCAGTCCAGTCTGCTGGTGACTGTGGCTTGGGTTACTGCCTTTCTGGCTTCGGCGGGGATCCAATTGGAAATCTTGCAGAGCATGTGGAGTTGATGGAAGCAAGTGATGCAATGGAGTTTACGTGTTTTCTGAAGGTGAGCTTGCTGTCTATGATGAAGCCTAAATTACAAATGTAATTCGGCGGGTCGGGGGTTATCTGAGGGTGGCGAGCCACCATGAGTCGTCCCAGGGAGAAGGGTTGTTCCCAAAGATGATCACCTCTGTTTTTTCTATATGCAGCTTGAGGCAGTTGTCTCCCATTCAGTCAACTACGTGGCACATGGCTTTGCTGAAATTCTCTCTGGGGGTGGCATGGTCCCCGGAGGGGTGTGTCTTTCTGCGAGGTAGAAGACGAGCTGCGTGGCATCAGCATAAGTGATTATGTTGAGTCCGCAGGAGTACACGATCTTTGCCAGTGGTGTCATGTAGGTGTTGAAAGGGTAGGGCTAAGGGAGGAGAACTGTGGTACTCCACAAATTACTTTCTTGGGTTCTGAGGTATATGGAGGGAGGCGGATTCTTGGTGCGTCCAGTGATGAAGGCGTAGATCCATTTGAGGGTGTTGCATACAATATACATCATACATCATTGTTAAAGTACTAGGGTTTACATATTACATCTTCATTCTTATATATCAGTAGGAGAAGCATTGTCTCTTCATAGAGCAGTTGTGTGTAACAGTGATCCCATTATAACCACAGAAGATATCACTTCTTAATGAATCTTGTCTTCTGTTAAGGACATGGTAGCTCCGGGCGTCTGACCAATGATTTATTATCCTAGTACAAATGGAGGGGGGCCTAGGCCTTGTGGGGGGGCAGCGCTCCTGCTAAGGTGTATTACATCTATTAACAATGTTTACAATGTGAGTCAAGCAATACTCAAGGAGGTCTGGCATTGTCTTTTGCAGAGTCTTTGAATGATTCTATGAGCTCATCCCACTGCAATGAAATGGGCCATTTTTTCAAACCGTGCTTTTCTCCCTTCTGTAACGCCTTGCTTTCAGCCTCAGTCCAATACACCACCTCTCTTCGCCACAGCAGTGACGCACAGGGCAGCGTGGATTTCTAGCTCGTAGTGAGCTCTCTTTTAGCGAGCAACAAAGCTAGAATCGTGAACCTCGTTGCTGCTTTGGACCGCTTCGGTCTAGAGAACAATCCCCATAGGCACCTGCCTACAGTATCTAAGTGTGAACTGCCATTAGTTTGAGAGAGTACATGTTTTGCTTCAGTCTTAAAAGTAGACAATGTGGAGCAAGTGAGTATCATATGCAATAGATCTACCAGTGAGTGGTGATACATGGGGCAGCCTGCCAAATCACCAGGGTAAATGTGACTGAGTTTGTAAGGGGTGAGGTTTGCCATGTCGAGTATATTAAAGTGAATAAAAATTAAACGGGCATTTCACAATACCTTTCTGGGTTACTCCAAAGCTTTCTGCTAATCCTTGTCATTGTAGGCCCATGCAGAGGCCACCACCCATTTATGGCGAAGCCGATGTAGAGAGACTCCTGTGTGGTCTTGAACTGCCATTAGAGATATGTAATCAGTTTATAACCATAGTATGTGGAGATTGCAACAAGGAATACGTTTTTGGTTTTGTTACATCTGTGGCCAGTTGTTTCCGAAATACCCGGACCATTCGATCAAATGACAGAAATAGCCCTCCTTGTACTCCATGTGTGATAACTAATGTTGAGAAGTCTTGGATCACCCCGCCTCCTCTCACTGTGACAGTTCTACCACTGTGAATGTCACTGGAAGGTATTGCTTGTGGGTATGGTTTTGTTGTAGGCCTATATGAAGGCTGGGCCACAAACACTTCAGTGCCGGGCGAAGTAAGAATGTCGAGTGCTTCCGGGTTTTGGTGCATGGGAAGTTTTCCCGACTGGAGTTGTTCTGCGGTCAGACGGCCTCTACTAGATGGGCAGCTAACCAATGTGTTGCCCATTGAAGTTGGGCGCCTATGCACTAACCCTGAATATCTAGAGCTCACATGCCCCCCCTATCTTTTGACAACCGGAGTAATGCTAACACCCAGCCTTCGGCTACCCATACCCCATATTAACTATGTATGCAGCGTATCCATCTGCCAAAGAAGTAAGGTTTGGACGCCTTGTGGCAGGTTCACGAAGTAAAACAAAAGGCGGGGAAGCATTACCGCCTTTGATACAGCAATACAGCCAGCAATCAATAGCAGGAGCGTAACCCAGAATGCTATTTGTGATGTTAATGAAGCAATGGCCTTTCCCAAATTACCCTCCCTTGAGTTAGGGCTCTTATGATATACTTAGGGCCAGATTTACAAGACCATATTACCTCCCAAGTGTCACTTTTTGCGAAGCTCTGGTGATGCTCACCATTGCTCCATATTTACAAGGAGGTGTAAAGCCACTTTTTGTTGCCTTTTCACCTCCTTGTACACATGGGCCCCTTCAATGCAGTTTTCTGCATCAAAGGGAAGTGCTATAGGTGTTGTAGTGGGCGTTTCATCACAATGACCCATAAGGGCCCCTCCCTGGTGTGATATGAAATAGCAGATTGTTCTAAGAGTTGCATGAATCTTCAATCTTCTTTATGCCGGACTCAAGTGTCCTTTGGGTCCCAATCAAAGTGTGTATGAATGTGCCTCTGAGGACCAACTTAATTGCTCCCCATTCTGCAAGCAGCGAGGAACCCTCAATCTCAATTTGTCATTAATGTTAAAATGGAGAGTGCCAATATCCTCCAGCCATCTCAGCTGCAGACTCTAAGTAGGTATGTGAGTTGGCACCCCTCCCCATCAAAAGCCAACCACTAGTGGATTATGATCAGTAGTGTCTTGCCTAGGGATGTTGTCTGGCAAACATCGGACTGTTGTGTTTCTGAACAGACCAGCCTGTCCAGTCTCACATGTAACCCATGAGGAGGCGAAAAGAAGGAATATACATGCATCTCACTCTTTTCTGCGCTGCCAAGTGTCAACCATGGCCCACTCCACAAGCCAGTACTCCAGTGCCCTGGCATTCTGAGTGGCATGTGTGTTTGTCAGGGGAGGGTGAGAGCAATCAACTGTGACATCTAGTACACAGTTAAAGTCATTACCCAATACCCATGGAGTACCCACCCAGTCTGTCAACTCTCTGGAGTGGCCGCCAAAATATAGATGCTGGTCTACATTGGGAGCATATACACTCCCTAGAAAGATAGGGTGACTGTTCAGTCTGCCCCTAACAAGTGCGTATCTACCAAGAGTGTCACAGCTCACATCTTTGGGCTGAAGTGGTACTCCTGGCTTAAGCAATTTTGCTGAATCTGTGCCACTTGCAAGTGCAGGCCATGTGTATGTTTGGTGTTTATGCTGTAATACACAGCAAAGTCTGTGAGTCTGCAGAAGCATCCTGTGGTGGAAACAACAAGGCAACAACTGCTGCATGGGAAAGGAAAAAACTGTATGGTAAGCAATAGCTTGGAGAGGGGACTCACTGACCAGTAAACTCAACTGTGACAGGGTATAAGGTAGTTATCTAGCCCCGTCAAATATCATGCTCCACAGAGGGGGGAACCCAACAATAAAAACAAAAATCAGTATGAGCTATCCTATGTAATCCCATGTCATGCATCAGGGATGAATCTACCCACCCCATATCCTCCCAATAACCACCTCCTTGACTGAACCGCATACTGTGGTTCACAATAAGGGGGAGGATTTAGGATGAGGGAGACTGCCAAATACTCCTCTGTAGTCATGCAACACACTATCATACTTGCTGTTTCACAGCCATATTCATACTGCTCAATATATAACTAAAGGGAACTTTTTCTGAATACTCAAATCAATCAAAAATGGTATTGCTGTTTGTGAGGTCACCAATGGGAGTAGTGCTGAATCTTTGTTTGAGTTTTTACCCACAAGTTCTTCATCTGTGGGGCCAGAGGGTAGAGTTCTCTCCAGTTCACGGATTGCTACAGCTGTTGCAATGGCTGCTGGTGCCCCTACTGAGCCTGCAGATGAGATGGTGCAGTGGGTAGCGTTTTCAGTCTGGTTCTCTAGTGACAAAGGGCATGTGCCCCTTCTGTGCTGAAGGGCATCCAGCGACGCCCCATAATGCGCCACCGCCACAGGTCGGTACTGGTCAATACAGGTCCAGATATCTCCAGTAGTGTCAAAAAAATGGGTAAGTTGGTCTATAGTTATTTTTAATTTGGATAGGAATAATAAAACATAAGTGAGGTTTGTGTCTCTGAGGCATTTCTTGATGCTCCTAAATGAAGCTCTTTGGAGCTGCACAGCAATTGTAAAGTCTGGAGGGACTCTTTATTGTGTTCAACCACGTCAGCCAACTTATGCTGGTCTTCTCTCAAAAAATAAAGGTCAATTGGCTTCAAATGCCAATCTTGTTTCTCCAAGTGTTGTGAGCACTTGCTCCATTCTGCAAGAGATGACTTCAGTTACAGTAGGTTCTATGAAGGAGCAGATAATGGCTGTAGTCAAGTGTTCTGTTGTTTCAGTCTCCAGCATGAATCTATTAGTGGTTGCCTTGCTTTTATTGGGCTTCATCCTACTCATTTTGGGGGGCTCAGTGACTGATTTGCATATGGCTGGGTCTAACTTAGGGTGGCATGGTGGGCAAAAAAACGATGGCAATAGGCCCAGATCTGTGACTGGTGGTGAGTGTTTGACATTGTTTAGCATTCCTTCCATCATTTATCTTTCTCTTTGCATTTGTTGCCCTAAGTGCGCCGGGTATGCCCAGACCTGGGTCCTGGACTCACTATGCCACCTAATTCAAGCTAGCCTGGCAGATGAGGGGTGATACCCCAAAACTGGTCCCAGGATGATTGCTTCTGATCCAAGGAAGACCTGGCCTGGCAGTTTGGGCTGGACTGTTCCCATGGGGAGCAGGGTCAAAACTGTTTTGCATGTGGCTGATTTGCATATGGCTGGGTCCAAACTGCGGTGGCATGGTGGGTAAAAGATGATGAATTTAGTCCTAGATCTGTGACTAGGGGTGAGTGTTTGACATTGTTCAGCATTCGGTCCATCGTCTGCTCTTTTTGCATTTGTCGCCCTAAGTGCGCCAGGTATGGCAGACATGGGTCCCGGGTTCACTATGCCACTGAATTCAAGCTAGCCTGTCTGATGAGGTGTGGTACCACAAAACCAGTCCGAGGATGCTTGTTTCAGTTTCAGGAAGAACCTGATCTGGCAGTTCGGGCTGAGCTGTTTCCATTAGGAGCAGGGTCAAAACTGATTTGCACAAGGCTGAGTCCAAACTGTGGTGTCATGGTGGGCAAAAAAACTATGGATTTAGGCCCAGATCTGTGGCTGGGGGTGAGTGTTTGGACATTTGTTAATGTAATAGTGGCAAACACTGCTTTTTGCCAAATGAATGGAGCATGTTTTATAGTAAGTGACCATGTCATCCAGATATGCTACCTCATAGGTTTTTTGAGACTGAAAGGTAGTATTAATTAATCTCTGAAAGGTTGCTGGTGCCCCATGCAGTTCAAAAGGCCAAACAGTAAAGTGAGAAAGACTGTCTGGGGTGGAGAATGCAGTTTTTGATTTACAATAGCCTATTCTGAACTCAAGAGCCAATGCATCTAGCCTCTCTGAGTGTTCCCACCATCTCATTTATGCATGTCAGTGGTTAAGAATCACATTTAGATATCTGTTTAAGTTTCCTGAAATAAATTCAAAACCTTATTGTGTCATATAACACCAATAAAGTCCAATACTGTGTGTTTTTTACCTCATCCTTAAAAGCTACTCGCTTACCTCGGAAATTTCATAAGGTTTTTTGATTCACTATCTTCCTGATTCACTGAAAATCTGGTGTTCAGTTAGATGTGTTGGTCCAGGGTTTTCGCATAAAAATCCTGGCAAGCCATACACAAGTGTTCCTAATTCCTGATGCTGTCTTGTCATCTTGTCAAGAGCTCCGGCATAATTCTGTATTAACTGGGGCTTCTATCACAAGGACCACCAGTGCTGACAAAGCTCTGTCCCATTTTTTAATAGGTTTAAAAGATATATTTGTCTTTCCCTCCTCCTTTCTGACAATTCTATCTGATATGTGACAGGCCTGATGTATTTGCATATTCTACAAGGGCCTTTCAGCCAGCATCTTATTTTCAAAGGTAGGTACCCAATCTCTAGGAACAAACTCCTGAAGGTTAGTATTTCGATTATAATTCTGCTGTTGCTTTATGCACTCTACGCCTCTTCTAGATGTTCCTTGGTAAGTTTTCACATCTTACCAATGTATCACATAGTCAGTCAAGGTCTTATTCTCATTAGGCTGACTTTCCAACAGCTTGTGTGTCATCTCCAACATGGTTCAACATGTTTGAACAGCAGTTCACAAGGAGAAAACCGCAAACTGATTTGAATTGGCAGCGGACAGCAACCAAGGCAGGGGGCACCATTGTATCCTAATTCTTCCCTTCAGTCTCTCTTTTTTATTATTTGTAGGGGGTAATTACAACATTGGCGGTAAAAGCCGCTTACCGCCGTGCAGAAGAGCGTCAATACACCGCCACGGCCGCAGAAATCCGCCACAGCTATTATGACCCACATCTCGGAATCCGCTGAAAGTCAGACACCCACACAAGTCCGCCACACCAAAGGTCAGTGATAAACTGGCGAAAACAAAACCTCCACCATCACGCCAACAGAAACACGCCCATGCTATCACGACCCATGAATCCAAGCGGCGGTCTTTCAACCGCGGTATTCCATTGGCGGTACACACCGCCGCGCTCAAAATACACACACATCTCCAAAACACCGCCACATTGGACAATTCGAAATACACACACCTGATACACATACAAACACCACTCCCACACACCCAACACAATATAAAACACACACCCACATCACCCACAAACCCCTACGACCAAAAATTATTGACGAAGGCCAGAGAGACTGCACTGCATAGACAGCCTGTAGGAGGCTGGCCTGGTTTGTAGTGGTACCAAAGGGTACTTACACTCTGTACCAGGTCCAGTTATCCCTTATTAGTGTAGAAGAGGTGTCTAGCAGCTTAGGCTGATAGAAAAGGGAGCTTAGCAGAGCAGCTTAGGCTGAACTAGGAGACGTGTAAAGCTCCTACTATACCACTGGTGTCACATGCACAATATCATAAGAAAACACAATACACAGATATACTAAAAATAAAGGTACTTTATTTTTATGATAATATGCCAAAAGTATCTCAGTGAGTACCCTCAGTATGAGGATAGCAAATATACACAAGATATATGTGCACAATACCAAAAATATGCAGTAATAGTAATAGAAAGCAATGCAAGCAATGTACAGTCACAATAGATTGCAATGAGAGCACATAGGGATAGGGGCTACACAAACCATATACTCTAGAAGTGGAATGCGAACCACGAATGGACCCCAAACCTATGTGACCTTGTAGAGGGTCGCTGGGACTGTAAGAAAACAGTGAGGGTTATAAAAATAGCCCACCCCAAGACCCTGAAAAGTGGGTGCAAAGTGCACCTAAGTTCCCCAGAGAGCACAGAAGTCGTGATAGGGGAATTCTGCAAGGAACACCAACACCAGCAATGCAACCACGATGGATTTCCAGACGAGAGTACCTGTGGAACAAGGGGACCATGTCCAAGAGTCACGATCAAGTCGGGAGTGGGCAGATGCCCAGGAAATGCCAGCTGTGGGTGCAAAGAAGCTGCCACCAGATGGTAGAAGCTGTGGATTCTGCAAGAACAAAGAGGGCTAGAAACTTCTCCTTTGGAGGATGGATGTCCCACGTCGTGAAGAAGCTTGCAGAGGTGTTTCTGTGCAGAAAGACCGCAAACAAGCCTTGCTAGCTGCAAGGGTCACGGTTAGGGTTTTTGGCTGCTGCTGTGACCCAGGAGGGACCAGGATGTTGCCAATTGCGTGAGGAGACAGAGGGGGCGTCCAGCAAGACAAAGAGCCCACTCAGAAGCAAGCAGCACCTGCAGAAGTGCTAGAACAGGCACTACAAAGTGGAGTGAACCGGAGCTCACCCGAAGTCACAAAGGAAGGTCCCACGACGCCGGAGGACAACTCAGGAGGTCGTGCACTGCTGGTTAGAGTTTCAGGGGCCCAGACTTGGCTGTGCACAAAGGAAATCCTGGAAGAGTGCACAGGAGCCGGAGCAGCTGCAAATCATGCGGTACCCAGCAATGCAGTCTAGCGTGGGGAGCAAGGACTTACCTCCACCAAACTTGGACTGAAGATTCACTGGACTGTGGGAGTCACTTGGACAGAGTTGCTGAGTTCCAGGGACCTCGCTCGTCGTGCTGAGAGGAGACCCAGAGGACCGGTGATGCAGTCTTTTGGTGCCTGCGGTTGCAGGGGGAAGATTCCGTTGACCCACGGGAGATTTCTTCAGAGCTTCTAGTGCAGAGAGGAGGCAGACTACCCCCACAGCATGCACCACCAGGAAAACAGTCGAGAAGGCGGCCGGATCAGCGTTACAAGGTCGCAGTAGTCGTCTTTGCTACTTTGTTGCAGTTTTGCAGGCGTCTCGAGCAGTCAGCGGTCGATTCCTTGGCAGGAGGTGAAGAGAGAGATGCAGAGGAACTCTGATGAGCTCTTGCATTCGTTATCTAAAAAATTCCCCAAAGCAGAGACCCTAAATAGCCAGAAAAGGAGGTTTGGCTACCTAGGAAGGAGGAAAGGCTAGCAACACAGGTAAGAGCCTATCAGAAGGAGTCTCTGACGTCACCTGCTGGCACTGGCCACTCAGAGCAGTCCAGTGTGCCAGCAGCACCTCTGTTTCCAAGATGGCAGAGGTCTGTAGCACACTGGAGGAGCTCTGGGTACCTCCCAGGGGAGGTGCAGGTCAGGGGAGTGGTCACTCTCCTTTCCTTTGTCCAGTTTCACGCCAGAGCAGGGCTGGGGGATCCCTGAACCGGTGTAGACTGGCTTATGCAGAAATGAGCACCATCTGTGCCCATGAAAGAATTTCCAGAGGCTGGGGGAGGCTACTCCTCCCCAGCCCTGACACCCTTTTCCAAAGGGAGAGGGTGTAACACCCTCTCTCTGAGGAAGTCCTTTGTTCTGCCTTCCTGAGCCAAGCCCGGCTGGACCCCAGGAGTGCAGAAACCTGTCTGAGGGGTTGGCAGCAGCAGCAGCTGCAGTGAAACCCCGGGAAAGGTAGTTTGGCAGTACCCGGGTCTATGCTAGAGACTCAGGGGATCATGGAATTTTTTCCCCAATGCCAGAATCGCATTGGGGTGACAATTCCATGATCTTAGACATGTTACATGGCCATGTTCGGAGTTACCATTGTGACGCTATACATATGTATAGTGCACGCGTGCAATGGTGTCCCCGCACTCACAAAGTCCGGGGAATTTGCCCTGAACAATGTGGGGGCACTTTGGCTAGTGCCAGGGTGCCCACACACTAAGTAACTTAGCACCCAACCTTTACCAGGTAAAGGTTAGACATATAGGTGACTTATAAGTTACTTAAGTGCAGTGGTAAATGGCTGTGAAATAACGTGGACGTTATTTCACTCAGGCTGCAATGGCAGGCCTGTGTAAGAATTGTCAGAGCTCCCTATGGGTGGCAAAAGAAATGCTGCAGCCCATAGGGATATCCTGGAACCCCAATACCCTGGGTACCTCAGTACCATATACTAGGGAATTATAAGGGTGTTCCAGTATGCCAATGTAAATTGGTGAAATTGGTCACTAGCCTGTTAGTGACAATTTGGAAAGAAATGAGAGAGCATAACCACTGAGGTTCTGGTTAGCAGAGCCTCAGTGAGACAGTTAGTCATAACACAGGTAACACATACAGGGCACACTTATGAGCACTGGGGCCCTGGCTGGCAGGGTCCCAGTGACACATACAACTAAAACAACATATATACAGTGAATTATGGGGGTAACATGCCAGGCAAAATGGTACTTTCCTACACAGCCCCACCACACAGAGGCACACAACACCATCACCCACACAACATCCACGCACAAAACACCACACACCACTACACATCACCACACTCATCACCACATACACCACCCCACACATCACCTATCCCACCCCATGGCACGGCAAAGACACCCCAGGTTCTCTGAGGAGGAGCTCAGGGTCATGGTGTAGGAAATCGTACGGGTAGTGCCACAGCTTTTTGGAGCACAGGTGCAGCACACCTCCATAGCTAGGAAGATGGAGCTATGGCGAAGAATAGTCGACAGGGTCAACGCAGTGGGACAGCACCCAAGAAATCGGGAGGACATCAGGAAGAGGTGGAACGACCTACGGGGAAAGGTGCATTCCGTGGTCTCCAGGCACAACATCGCGGTACAGCAGACTGGTGACGGACCCCCACCTCCTCCCCCACAACTAACAACATGGGAGGAGCAGGTCTTGACCATTATGCATCCTGAGGGCCTCGGAGGACTCGGTGGAGGAATGGACTCTGGTAAATCAAATCTTAACTATCATATCCCCCACCCTACCTGCATGCTATCACAGACCCAACCCTCACCCCCTCCCCTATCACTCCAACTCCTCACTAATGTACTAATAACACAAACCACCCATCCCAACACCAAGCCCTGCATGACACAACAAAGCATGGACACCCATCACTAAATCATGCCCACTGCACATACCCATAACACCCCCCCAACCATCATCACACAAGCCCCCACACAGGAATGCTAGCACTGGGGTACACGCTCACCCACCCATTGCACACCATGACACACACAGATGCAATAATCATGCTTTTACACCCCTGCAGGACCACTACCCAACGTCACCAGACAGGAGGGTCCAGACATCTCTACCCCACCCACAGAAGAGGCCCACAGTGATGACAGCAGCTCTGGCCAACTGGATCCAGATGACCAGCCCGAACCATCGGGGGCCTCGGGAAAGTCGGTTCCCCTCGCACAGGCACAGCCCAACACAGACCTCCACCCTCTGGAAACACCAGCACAGCACCCACCCAGCGGGCCCATACCTCCGTACCAAGGACACGTCAATCAGCTGTGTGTCCACCACTACAGGGAACCCAGGATAACCCACCACCCCAACAACAACAGGGACCTGGGGACAGTGGTAGTGGGCACACGGTCCAGGGGACGGAGGCCCAGGAACACAGGGGAACTGGGAGGGCTGCTGTGCGACACGGGGCGGACAGGCCAAGGGAACCCACTCTCCACCAGGCCCTCTCCTCCATCATGGGAGCATACCACCACTCCCAGGAGACGATGGCTACGGTCCTGGCCAAGTTTCAGGAGACCCAGCACCTGCAGGAGGAACAGTATTTGGGGTTCAGGGAGGAACTCAGAACCATCAGCTCCGCCCTGGGCACCATCGTAGGGGTGCTGAAGGACATACAGAACACCATGAGGGACACCGTGGCACTCCAAGGGGCCCCCGACACTAGAATGGATGATGAACTGCCCACCACCTCCGCCGGCGCTAGTGGACAGGACGCCCCGCCACAGGACCACCACACCAGCACCCCACCCACTGCAGATGGAGAACCACCCCGCAAGCGGTCCCTGAGATCCAGGAACAGGACAGAGCACGATGCAAAGACCCCCACCAAGAAATGAGACCACCCTGATTGTCAACCCACTGTCCCACTTTGTAACCCTGTCCATATTGGAACTGCCCCAGCTCCACTTCCTATGCCCATATGGGCAGTGCACCTGTGAGACTAATAGACTGGACTCTGCCATGGACATTCCTCCACCATCACCCCTCACCATTTTACAACCCCCTCCAATAATTAGCACTTCAATAAACACCCTTGAAGCACAAAACAATCTGGAGTCAGTCTGTGATTTAGAAAATGTGTATTAGCTATGACAGTGACAAAATCCGTTCACAAATGTAATGTCAACATACCTATGTCACACATCACAAGTTCATGAAGAATGCAAGCAGATGACACACGTTGGTAACCACACCTGTGAAACCGTAATGGAAATGTACAACTCAGTTACCAAATACTGCTTGAAATTGACAGACAGGATAGAGGTAGAAGTGTGAAAGTACTTGTAGTAGGCAAGAAAGTGTGCTCACCTGTGTGTCACTGGAAATATTGCTGGATGACTGAGTCCCTGTTGTCAATGTCTTCTTCCTCTGCTTCCTCCTCATCACTGTCCACAGGCTCCACAGCTGCCACAACACCGTGATCTGGACCATCCTCCTGCAGAAAAGGCACCTGACATCGCAAAGCAAGATTGTGAAGCATACAGCAGGCAATAATGATCTGGTACACCTTCCTTGGTGAGTAGAATAGGGAACCACCTGTCATATGGAGGCACCTGAACCTGGCCTTCAGGAGGCCGAAGGTGCGTTCGATCACCCTCCTAGTCCGCCCATGGGCCTCATTGTAGCGTTCCTCTGCCCTGGTCCTGGGATTCCTCACTGGGGTCAGTAGCCATGACAGGTTGGGGTAACCAGAGCCACCTAATAGCCACACACAGTACCTCTGGAGTTGACCCATCACATAAGGGATGCTGCTATTCCGCAGGATGTAGGCGTCATGCACTGAGCCAGGGAACATAGCATTTACCTGGGAGATTTACTGGTCTGCCAAACATACCATCTGTACATTCATGGAATGATAACTCTTCCGGTTCCTGTACACCTGTTCACTCCTGTGGGGGGCGGAACCAAAGCCACATGGGTCCCATCAATGGCACCTATGATGTTGGGGATATGTCCAAGGGCATAGAAGTCACCTTTAACAGTAGCCAAATCCTCCACCTGAGGGAAAAGGATGTGGCTCCTCATGTGTTTCAGCAGGGCAGACAACACTCTGGACAACACGTTGGAAAACATAGGCTGGGACATCCTGATGCAATAGCCACTGTTGTTTGAAAAGACCCACCAGCAAGGAAATGGAGCACTGATAGCACCTGCACTTGAGAGGGGATCCCTGTGGGATGGCAGATAGCTGACATCAGGTCAGGCTCCAACTGGGTACACAGTTCCTGGATTGTGGCACGGTCAAACCTGTAGGTGAGGATTAAATGTCGCTCCTCCATTGTCAACAGGTCCACCAGCGGTCGGTACACCGGAGGATTCTGCCGTCTCCTCACATGTCCCAGCTGACGGTGCCTAGGAAGGACAACAGCGACCACAGAGTCAAGCAACTCAGAGGTATGTACCCACAGCTACACAGAACACGAAACATAATCCAAAAAGTTGTCTGTATGTGTGTTGAGTCCAGGCCTAGGTATGTGTGACGCAGTTGAAAATGAAGCCATGTGGGCCCCTGAAATGGCGGCTGCCTGACCTCTAAACTGGGACAATGGGATGTGAGGTAACTGCGCTGGCGTTGTACACCGTCGCGGTAGGCGGTCAAAGACCGCTGCGCAATGCTGCATTGGTTAACATTGGACCCTATGGGTCCCAGGAGCCAATGACGAAGTGCGCCGGTGGTGATGATACGCACCGCCGTGGACGTCACCGCTGCGGACGTCACCGCCATTTTCTATCTGTTGAATCACTCGATACCTGATCTTCGACAGGAGGGGACCTACACTGCAAGTGCTGCTGTGACCTCGGTATGGAAGAGACAATGGCTCGTGCGTCTGGGGAAAGGGCCCCTGCCTTCACTGCACAGGAGTTGGAGAAGCTAGTGGACGGGGTCCTTCCCCAGTACATGCTACTCTACGGTCCTCCAGACCAACAGATGAGTACACGGGAGCAAGTTGTATGGGCTATCCCTGGGTGGAGAGGGCTGGTTGTAAGAAGGAGGGGGGCAGAGTTCTGCGAGCATGAAGGACTGTGAATGCATGTGCCACATGGCAAGGGTAGGGATGTGGGCCACTCACTTCGACGGTGCAGTTGGTAATGACTTCTCTTCTTCCCCTGTACATTTCATGTAGGTCAGCGCCCACCAGAAGAAGGATATTTGGCGTGCCATCGTCAAGGACGTCTGGACCCTGGGGGTCCACCAGAGACAGAGCACCCACTGTTGTAAAAGATGGGAGGACATTCGCCGCTGGAGTAAGAAGACGGCGGAGGCTCAGCTGGGGATGGCCTCCCAACGTGGGAGGGGTGCCCATCACACCATGACCCCCCTGGTGTTCCGGATCCTGGCGGTGGCTGACCCTGAGTTGGATGGGCGCTTGAGGGCATCACAGCAGACACAAGGGGGTGAGTACACTCTCATGCAGCAGACTTTGCGCGCAGTGAAGGTGTCTGGGTGGGGGAGGAGGGCTGTGGGTTTCCCTAGGGCAGGGCAAGTTCCGTAGGCTATGCCCCTCCGTAATGCAGGCCATGTGGCTCTCCACCCCACCTCTGTAGAGTGCCAAGTACAGGTATACATGCCCCTGTGTCATATATGTGTGCTGATGTCCACCTTAGCCATGTAGGCCATATCCCAGGAACTACATCGGTAGAGCCCAACAGAGCGGCGTAGTGCAGGGGGGTGCTGTGTCTGTATTGTCCAACGGTAGCGGTAAGCCATGCACTCAACCTGTCTTTCTTCTGTCGCCCCCCCCCCTTTTTGTGCTCTCCCTGTTCTTTTGTGCATCAACATCATCAGGCGGAGGTACAGTGGGCACCGGAGCACGAGGGAGCTGCATCCCACATGGCCATGGAGGGCCACACCACGGACTCTGAATACACCAGTGGGACGGAGGGTGAGGGGAGCTTCACGGCGGTCACAGGATCAGCAACCAGCGACACAGATTCGTCCTCCGATGGGAGCTCCCTTGTGGTGGTGGCAAAATCTGTGCCTCCCACTTCTACAGGTACAGCCGCCACCCCCCCTACCAGCACCGCCCTCCCAGCAGCCCCTCAGCCTTCGCCCCGTGCCCGCTCACCCAGGAGGGTGGGCATCACCTTCGCCCCAGGCACCTCAGCCCCTGCCCCTGTCACCTCTGCTGCCCTCAGTGAGGAGGCCATTGACCTCCTCAGGTCACTCACTGTTGGGCAGTCTACCATTGTGAATGCCATCCAGGGTGTAGTAAGGGAGTTGCAACACACTAATGCATTCCTGGAGGGCATTCATTCTGGTCAGTCTGCCCTTCATCGAACCCTGCAATCTCTGGCCTCAGCACTGATGGCAGCCATTGTCCCTGTCTCTAGCTTCCCCCTCCAACTTCCTCCACCCAGACCCAATCCCCTGTACCCCAGCCTATCCCAAGCACACCATCAGACCAGCCTGCACACACGTCAACACACAAGGGAAGCTCAGGCAAACATAAGCACCACACATCCCACAGGCACTCACGCAAGCATCACCCACATACAGACACAGCAACATCCACTGCCTCCACTGTGTCCCCCTCCTCGTTGTCTCCCTCCTCCCTCCCAGTGTCGTCTACACTCTCACCTGCATGCACTACCACTACAGCCACTAGGTCCCGCACCAGCAAACCCACCACCACACCCCGCTCACCTGCACTCACCACCCCACTACCATTTACACGTCCCCTGTGTCCTCTCCCAGTGTGTCTGTGACACCCCCTCCCAAAGTACACAAACGCAGGCACACACCCACCCAACAGCCATCCACCTCACGACAGCCTCCAGCGCATGCACCTGCACCCAAATCAACAAAAGTTACACCTCCTACAAGCACCTCCACTCCCAGACCCCCTCCAGCTACCCGTCCCAGTGTTCATAAGAAACTTTTCCTGAGCAACCTTGGCCTCTTTCCCACCACCCCCCCCCTCCAATTCATAGGTCCCGTACTAGCACCTCAGCCAAAAAATCTCCGGTACCAGTGGTGGCTGTTAGAGGTATGTGGAGTGCACCGGGCACCAGGGCAGCCAGTGTGACACGGAGCCACAGCACAGCCAGGCCCCCCCTGTGAAGCACCAGAAGTTGGACAGTGCCCGACGGGATAGGGGGCAGACTCCAGCCGGCAAAGCCACTCACAAGGGTCCCGGGAGGACTGTCCACTCAGCTGTGACTCCTCCCAAGGTGGGGAAGGGGCAGAAGACAGCGCCAAACTCTGGGAAGAGCACCACGGCGGAGAAGCCCGCCATTATCTCCACTGCCCAGGAGGCCACCGCCAGAGTCAGTGCCCAGGAGGGCAGTCCCATCGTCACTGGTCAGGAGGCCACCGCCAGAGTCAGTGCCCAGGAGGACAATCCCATTGTCACTGGCCAGGAGGCCACCGCCAGAGTCAGTGCCCAGGAGGGCCCCGGCAGCCACAGCCCCGCTGGGCAATGAGGGACCGCCATGGCAAGCACCGCTGAACAGGTCAGAGACAGCAAAGTCAAGCACCGCTGAACAGGGCAAGCACCACTGAACAGGGCAAAGACCGCCATGGCAAGCACCGCTGAACAGGTCAGAGACAGCAAAGTCAAGCACCGCTGAACAGGGCAAGCACCGCTGAACAGGGCAAGCACCGCCAACTCAAGCACCGCTAGCCCATGTGCGGCAGGGGCAGTGACGGAACTGGGACCGTCACGGGGAGAGTGATGCACTCTGGGCACCAGTCCCCCTCCAGAACCAGTGGAGAACAGCATCCACTACCTCAGTCCTTAACAGGATGAAGCACTCTGGGCACCAGTCCCCCTCCAGAACCAGTGGAGACTGTTATCGACTTGAGAGACTGTGGCTTTGCACTCCCCAGGATGATACAGTGGGCAAACCACCCACTGTAGAGACTTGAGAGACTGTGGCTTTGCACTCCCCAGGATGGTAACGTGGGCAAACCACCCACTGTAGAGACTTGAGAGACTGTGGCTTTGCACTCCCCAGGATGGTACAGTGGGCAACCCACCCACTGTAGAGACTTGAGAGACTGTGGCTTTGCACTCCCCAGGATGGTACAGTGGGCAAACCACCCACTGTAGAGACTTGAGAGACTGTGGCTTTGCACTCCCCAGGTTACATCAATGGGCATGGAGCCCCCTCGTGGATCTGGCGTGGTGCTCTCATCCGGCTGAGGTGCCCCCCCTTCCCTTCCCCCTGAGGTGCCTGTTGTATTTCGATCTGATGCCCCTGCAGTGTTCTCTCCGTTTTGCTCAGGTATCGTGTGTGGGCCTCGCCCATGCATTTTGGGCCGAGTGGTCCACGGACATTGAATGGTGCATACCTGCAGTACTAATCGTGATGTATATTTTGTTGAATGTGAAATTATATCTGTATATAATTGCTTACTGTATTTTGATACATTACAATGGTTGCACTCATTTCCTTTTGTCTTTGCATTCTTCCGGGGGGTATTAGGGTTGTTACTGTTATGTTTGGATATGCATTGGTGTGTATGTTGTAGTGGGTGAGGGTCGGGGTCTGGGTGGGGGTGTTGCATGTGTGTGTCCCTGACTTTGCCTCCCCCCTCCCCTATGTCGTAGGTGCAGTACTCACTGTTGTCTTCGGCGCCGACGTTGATGATGATCGTACAGGAGCAGGAAGACTATCACAGGGAGTATTTGGAGTTCCGGCTCCATGGTGTCCTCCTTCCTCGTGGAGTGTGTAAAGGTGAGCGTTTTCCCATTGAAATGGCTGTTTTTGCCGTGTTTTTATCCACGGTGAACCGCCCTGGAAAAGGTGGCGGATTGGTAGGTTGTGATACTGTGGACGGTACTTTGTCTCCCGCCTGCCAGTTGGCGGTGACCGTCGCGCTGTTTGTCTGTACCGCCGTGGTGGTCGGAGTGTTAAAGTGGCTGTTTTTGTTGGCGGTTTCCGCCACAGTCATAATTCCCTTTTTTTTTCTTCCGGCCTGTTTGCGGTCTTGCCGCCACTTTAACACCGTCCGCCAGGGTTGTAATGACCCCCTTAATCTTTTACACAGAGAAGTGCTCAATACATCAACAATTACCAGTAGACAGAAAAGACAATATCAAAGTTCATATGTGCATCAAAACTGAATAAATACAGTGCAAATAAAAATTGAAAGCACAGTATGAGCGCTTATCCACAGCACCTCAAAATTACTCCTTCCTACACAGATCAAGTAATAGGCCAGAAAACACAATCATATCCCCACACAAGTCACAGGCTTGAATAAATTGACAATGCATAAAAAACAGCAGCCAAATTCAGTCGTGGGCGGCCCTGACAGAGATCTAACCCAATGGTAAGCAAGGGCCACTAGCCCTTAAATTAACGGGCATAATGCCTCCAAGAACACCATTAGGCTGGAGATAGAAAAGTTACCTATAATTGCTCCTCTGAATCAGCTCCAAGCCGCCAGAGCAGGCCCAGACTATTGCATTTTTTAAAGCCACCTGTTTATAGGCAGCCAGATCCTCCAACCACTTTTCTGTGCTTTCCCCCTCTTACATGCATATAAGCTAATTTCCATGTTATATACTGGTGGCAACCTAGATCTCCATTTTGTAAGCGTTGGGGTTCCGTACTAAGCCAGCCTGATGCTATGCACTTTCATGCAACTGCCTCTTTCTTCACAGACTCCCGACCAAACACACCTTCAGCACAGCAACCCCCAGCAGCATCATCATAGGAGTGATCTGTACCTGTTCCTCTACATTCAGACTATTAAAAGTGGCAATGCCCCACAATAATGGAGCCATAGTAGGGCATGAAAAAAACAGATGCACCCTTTCCATCTGACTTACCGCACACCGGTGCCAAATACTGCTAGGGCTCCATCCCCATTTATGAGGCTTAGCCGGGGTGGACTCTCTAACCCCACCATCAACAGAGTCTTCCTCTCAATATCAACCTACTACTGTAATAGCAGCCCTCCTGTGTCAAGTCTAGCTTCCCACTTGGATTTAACAGAATCTAGATCGTCAGCCAGTTCTTGCAGTAAGAAAACATATATTATCCCGATTGTAGCCTCTATCAATAGCCTCTACTACAGGGACACAGTCAATCGAGAATTGGGTCTTATGCGACTTAATAACGAAATCCTGAATCTGGAGATACTTCTAAAAACTAACCCTAGTCAGCCCGTACCTTTCTTGAATCTCACTAAAGGAACACATCTGATCTTCTTCAAAAAGATCCCCAAGCGTTGTGATCCCAAGTATTACCCATCTTCTACCAACTGTGTCGTGGAATATAGCAGGTAATATTGGTGATCACCATAAAGGTGTATAGTAATTACATTTTGTTATCCTGACAATCCTCCTGATTTGCTGCCATACCTCATTTGCTCCACTTGCCGTCCTAAATTTTGCCTTTTTATAATAAGTAGGCTCAATGTTTCTCAGAAGTCATCCACTAACCTCGGATCCCTGTACTAGCTCATAGATTGAGTGAGTTTCTGCTGGAGTTAACCTAGCTGTCCTACTCGTAACCAGCGTGTCCATATGCTGTAGCATGCAAGACCAATAGTAAAAAGTAAGGTTAGGAACTGCCCAGCTCCATGGCTCTCTGGGAAGTACCATATATTTCGAGGCCCTCCTTGCCTTTTTAAGCCCTCAGATAAAGCAAAAACACAAACTTTAAAGTTTCCCCAGCCACACTTGCTAATTTACAGGGGAATACACCAAAATAAATAAAGTAATAATTATGACAAGATTGTCATTTTAGGTACATTACACCCACCATCAATGATAAATCAGGTAGTTGATTCTTCTCAAATCCTACCATAGAGTGTCCAGCAATGGGGCCAGATTTAATGCGATCAGATGTCGTGAATCTGCTGTTATCTGCACCCCTAAATAAGTGACCTCTTCAAACCAAAGTGAATCACTACGCCAAGCTCTTGTTGTACAGACCACTTGTGTCTTGACAACATTCAGTTTGCAGCCTGACAACATCCCAAAGGCTTTCACTTCCTTCTTTATCTCATTCAGAGCTGATGAATTGTCTGAGGTGACCCTGCAGTATCATCTGCCTAGGCTAAGACTTTATACTCAGTTAGGCCCGCCACAACAGAGCAGATCCGAGAATTTCCCTCTAAGAGTGTAAGAAAAGGGTTGATTCAAAGGGCAAATAACTAAGGTGAGCAAAGACAGCTCTGGCATGTCCTTCTAGGTATCACATTATGTTCTGACTCGAGTCCCATAATGGTTAGTCTCACAGTGGGGGTTTCATACAGCACTTTAGCAGCATTACTATAACCAGGGACAAACCCCTGTCTGTCCAGGACTGCCCATAAGTAACTCCAGGTAACCCGGTCAAATGAGTTCTCTGCATCTAATAATACTAGCACCTTTCTGTTGCAGTGTCTTCAGTGATGTTGAATAAGGTAATGACCTTTCTAATGTGATCCACCGTTCCTCAGCCTGGTATAAAACCCATGCTGACGGAGTAACACCAAAGAAGGGATAACTCTACCCAGCTAATTTGCCAAAATCTTCACATAATCCTTAGCGTTGCAGGTTATCTGAGCAATTGGTCTATATGACCCTTGGTCCAATGGGGATTTACCTTTTTCTTGAAGATGACAATATTAGCTTCCTCACACGAGGAACAGATCTCTCCAACTTGAGCTTTCAGAAAAAACTGAATGTAGATCTTGACAAATTTGATTGTAAAAGATCTTATAAAGCTCTAGGGGTATACTATCTGGCCCATGGCGTTTCATACTGCTAAAGATTTCATCACCTCTCCTACTTCCTCAAAAGATTTTAGCATTTCCAGCAGAGCACCTTCCTCCAAATTAAGCCGAGGCCTGCGTGTTACATTTAAAACCTCATCATAGCCACTCTGGGAAAGAGCGCTTTCATCTGTATAAAGGTTCACATAAATTTCTCTGAATATCTTTGCTATATCAAAAGATATCAAATCTGCACCCTTGTACATTCTGTATAGCCACTATCCCTCTTTCGACCTCCGTCCACCTAATCCGTACTGTCAAAAGACATTCTCTCAAAACTCATAACTGTTAGACTTGGTATCATTGGCATGGTCTACCCTAACATTTTGCCTCTACTTCCCAGGTTGTTTCTGTGTGCTGGACTCTGTTTTTGCTGTTTTGTTTGCTCTGGACACATTACCACTGCTGGCCTGTGCTAAAGTGTAAGTGTTCCCTGTATAAATTATAGGTGTACATTGGCTTATCCATGATTGGCATATTTGATTTACTAGTAAGTCTCTAGTAAAGTGCACTAGAAGTGCCAAGGGCCTGTAAATCAAATGCTACTAGTGGGCCTATAGCACTGGTTGTGCCACCCGCCTTAGTAGCCCTGTAAGCATGGCTCGGACCTGCCACTGCAGTGTCTGTGACTGTAGTTTTAAACTGCCAATACGACTTGGCAAGTGTACCCACTTGCCAGGCCTAAACCTTCCCTGTTCTTACATGTAAGACACCCCTATGGTAGGCCCTAGGTAGCCCCATGGGGAGGGTGCAGTGTATGTTTAAGGTAGGACATATACTAATGTGTTTTATATGTCCTAACAGTTAAATACTGCCAAATTCGTTTTTCACTGTTGCAAGGCCTATCTCTCCCATAGGTTAACATGGGGGCTGCCTTTAAGTATTCTTAAAACCCAGATTCCCTTTGGGAGCAGATAGACATGGGGAGCTTGGTGTCTCTGAACTCACAATTTAAAAATACATCTTTTAGTTAAGTTGGTTTTTCGATTGTGTGTTTGAAAATGCCACTTTTAGAAAGTGGGCATTATCTTGCTTAAACCATTCTGTGACTCTGCTTGTTTGTGGATTCCCTCACTGGGTCAGTTTGACAGTTGGGCTGTTTGCACCTTTCCTCTAGACAGTGACACAAAGGGAGCTGGGGTGTAGCCTGAATATCCTGATGGGCCATCTGGGCTGAGGGGAGGGTAGTAGTGGTCACTTACACCTGAAAGGGTTGTGCCTGCCCTCACACAATGCAGTCTCCAACCCCCTGGTGTGTCTGGGGCCCGGCCTGGGCAAGGCAGGATCTTGAAAACAACAGAGTCTTCTCTTTGAAGTAGGCCTACTTCAAAGGCAGAAAAGGGTATAAGAAGAGCACCCAAAACCCCTGAAAATCAGATTACTTCTAGAACCAAGAGGAACCTCTGCCAAGGAGAAGAGCTGAAGAAGCTGGAGGAGGAGTACTGCCCCTTTGCCTGTGATTGTGCTTTGCTGGGTTGGCCTGCATTAGCTGCTTCTACCTGAGAGAGGACAAAGACTGACTTTTGTGTGACTTCCCACTGGTGAAGAATCTCCAAGGGCTTGAAACTGAGCTTGCCTCCTGTAGTTGAAGTCTAAGGGACAGCAAAGACTTCTCCCTGCCAGCACTCGGGCTTTCTGCTGGGAGTCCTGCCTGCCAAGTGGAGACCTAACCTGTCTCTGGGCCCTTGAAAGGTGCATCTGGTGGAAAAGGACAGAAATCCACACAAAGACCGCCGTGCAGGGAAACGTTTAATGCACCACCCCCTTTGTAGCTGTAAAATGACATGCTGCCGGCCTCAGGGCTAAAATCGACGCTCCACCTCCATTGCGGCTGGGAGATTGACGGAACGCAGCTGGAGAGATGACGCACAACACCGCAGTGGCTGCTGTTAACGACACAAGCCCCACGCAGAGCGGTTTCTTAACACCGTGCGACCTGATTTTGACGCAACATCGCTGGATGCGGAAAATCAACGCAAAGCCTGCCCAGACCCAAGGTGCCTGTCCGTATCGACACATCGCTCTCTTGCGGGAAGGAAAAATGACACTCGCCGACCCGACCGGAGGAGGAACGATGCACGGTCTCGCTTACAAGTGAGAAATCCACACATCGCCGGCCTTTTCCGACGCACACTCACCTGTGCGGTGTTATTTTGATGCAACCCAGTGTTCACGCTAACAGTGTTCTCACTGTTTTCTAAAGGATTTGAGAATCTATTGCTTTTTAAATTCATTACTTGACTTGTGTATGTTGGATTTTTGTTATTTTGGTCTTGTTTTGTTTAGATACATATTATGTATTTTTTCTAAACTTGGGTCATTTTGTAGTGTTTTCACTGAGTTACTGTGTGTGTAAGTACAAATACTTTACACCTTACTTCTGAAGTTAAGCCTGCCTACTCTTGCCAGGCTACCAAGGGGTGAGAGGGGGTTAACTGAGGGTGATTCTCCTTTACCCTGACTAGAGTGAGGATCCTTACTTGGATGGGGGTAACCTGACTGCCAACCAAAGACCCCATTTCTAACAATAGCAAAGCAGTCTGTGGCTATAGAATTTAGCAGCAATGTCCTTATTAAAATACTGTGAAATTCTGGCCTTTAACACTGCTACCTTTTTGTGTATATCATAGGTCCAACAGCTCTGACCTATCTCTTGAGCTTGCTGTTCCTCCAGTACTGAGAGATCTCTATACAGTGCCTGGATCGTATTACGTCTGAGCTTTTGCCGATGAAAGGCACAACTTAACATTTTTCCACTGATTCCAGCCTTCACAGCATCCCATACCATAGTTCCTATAGCAGCGCCCCTATTGATCTCCAAAAACCCAATCAGCAATTGGCACATATGAGCAAGGTACTCTAGCAGAAGCTTCCTGTCAAAAGTCCAGTTAGACCATGTTTTTTCCAGCCCCGTGATCGTAACCTCTAACATCAGAGTATTATGAGCCGACAGGACCCTTGTGTATCTCTCAGCTATGGCCTGACCCTCAAGCACACTGGAGGCAAAAAAATGATCTAACCGCACCAGCATATTATGTGGGTAGGAGAAAAATGTATATTCCAGAACCGGGGCCCTACACTTTTCCCAAATATCAACAAACCCATGATCTTTAATCATTCTCTGAAGAGCCCTCCACACCAGGGGCTTTTCTAGCTGAGTACACCTGTGGTTCTGGCAAATCTTTCTTCACTTCCCGATGTAAACTGAAATCCTGCTTAAGATCAGGTGTAGCCCATGTGGCCAGCTCTATATTCAGAGTCAATGACATCTGCTTCATCAAGATGAGAGCCATACACTGAGCACACCGTGAACCTCCCACCTCCCAACCATCACTCCAGAATGATCGACCTACCTAAGTTATTAGCAGAACTTTCAACTACCATACAGCTAGACCTCTAGGGCAACTCCTGTAGTCATTGACTTCTGTCACATACAGCCCAGAAGCGGAGCCCAAGATCTGCAGAAAGTTCCCTCTCGCCCCATGGAACATGAGTTTCTTGAATACAAACTATATCAACAGCCTTAAGCACCTTGCCACTCAACCCCCCTTATTTATTTTTATATATTTTATTAATTATAGTACATATGTGCACCCTACTGTCTCCCATACCAAAGTATTCTAAATACAGCTATATTTATGAGGTGCTCAATATAACCTCCGATCACTTCTGCAAAATCCCAAAACAAAGCCTGTCTTGCTCAACATAAAAACACAAGGGACCAAGGCAACCAACAATACTTTTGCTGCACCTCAAAACCACCATCCTTGTCCACTGCACAAAAAATCCCACACCCTGCCCCTTCACCAACCCCGTGCTGCCTTCCTACCTCTACCCGCATGCCATCCCTCCTCCTTCCCACCCCCTCACCCACTGCCCTAGCCCTCTCATCCAGCTGCTGTGATTAGTTGGACCACCCAGGTCCGTAGAGGGTAGAGTGTCCTCCTCCCTCCCCAAGACTCGTTGGAAGCCAAGGTCCTCCACGTTATGCAGAAGTGCAGGTACCTCTGCACCTCTGCACTCAGTGCACAGTCACAGTACAATCAGTGCCCAGTACTGCAGTCCACATATATTATACTACCACCATTATGTTCACATGCAGCACACGCACTCAGTCTGAACACACTGTTCAGTACTAGAGTCCCTTTGTACTGCACTAGAGTGTGTCACTTTTAACACCCACTACCAGCGGACCCACATTTACCATGTGCACACTGTTCCACATTTTACCCTATCTGTAGTCTACGTCTTAGACCAGCACCTGCACTCAGGCATGATTTTATCACACTCACACTTCCAGATCAACCAGATCAACCTGATGTTGGGCGGGGTGAGTTGAATTCATGACAGCAGAAATTTAGAAGAGCTGAGGGAGCTTGTAGGCCACACTCCAGTACCCAGGGTAGATTGGTCCTTTTCACTACTACTGATCACTACATAATATGCCGCCACCACCACGCTTGCGCTGTTTTACTCCTGGTGATGGCAGTAGCATTCCACAACTCTGAGGGTATCTCTTTGGGTGCCCCTCCTTGCCCGACGAAACTCCAACACATGCATATTCCATCTTCCCCTATCAGTATTAGGGATTCAGACAACAATGCAGTTGGGCACTTAGGGTAGGGCTACACGACGCTTAACATGCAGATGAAAATACTGACCCAACACCACCATTGCACCATATTTCAAATATTTGTGAATGTCCACAACTATTTGTGCTTGCATTATGACATACATACTACACACATTACACATCTCTGTATTTCTGAAGTGATGTGAGGCTTAGCAAACATCTCGCTTTTTATATAAATGCTATGCATTCCTATTTCAGCAGTTTATTCTGTTTTGGTACGGGCCTTCAAGCCTCCTTGCATTGCTCTGCAAACCTTGGTAAATGTTTATTGTATCAAGTGTGGGCAAATGTGGACCTTGCATCAATCAGCCCCGGGAAGGTGTCACATGTGTGTTTTTTGTGGATGCCCACTCATGCATGAATGCCAATTTAACAGATTACATTTTCCCATCTTCACCTGAGGCTAGGCCTTTGGCCATGACAGATGTCTGCCATGACCTGTGATGGTATCTGCAGCAACATTTGTTTAGCAAAGTGCTACCACTCTGCATGCTATATCTGCCATATTCATCAATTTGAAGATTGCCCCAGGGACTGACTTCTTGGGAGAATTGTGATCCATCATACACTGAGAGCCACCTTTAACAGACTTTCATGCAGAAGAACACATCATGTCCTCTTGATGAGCTGCACTGCTTAAGAGAGGAAGGACAGGAATGGCCCATACCTATGTAGATACTGGGCAATCATACCCTTTCCTATTTATTCAATGCACTACATCACCCTGGCTTGCTGCATTGATTTATTCTTAGTTTGAGATATGGCCCATGTTTAGGAAAAGCTCAAGAATCAAGATTCATGCATGTTGAGGGCTACATCTAGTTGAGAAGATGTGTGTGACAATATATGTACCTTAACATACACACAAACACCATACAATGGATGGGTTTAAATAAGAAATCTAATGGAAGATAGATTTACATATTGTTTTGTTGTTATTACCAGCATTTTTATGTAATAATGAAAAAATTCCACTATTTGGTCCTCTCTCACATGAGCTGCCATTGTGTGCTCCATATCTACATCAGTTTCATCGTCCTCTTCCATGTTCATTTGGGATTTCAGTCTCATGGTCCCATAGCACATTTGTTTTGAGGCATGTTCTATGCAATATTTCACACGCTCAGCTAATTGTGCAGACAATGGGAGGTGATTAAAGGAGTCATCCACCTGGCAGTGGAAACAGGACTTTAGGAGCCCAAACATTTGTCTACAACATTTCGTGTTTTGCTCAGAGCGGATCTGTACTTTTTGTGGCCATCCATCTGGGGAAGTTGGTATGGGGTCATGACCCATGCCTGCAAACCGTATTCTTGGTCACCTGAACAGTGGAAAAAGCCAACATTCAATGATTTGGTACATTGTTAATTAAACATTACTATGTGTGTTATGCATGCAGGCAAACTCATACACATTTTGGTAATCTTTAACAGATATTTCTTAGGTACTGTTGACCAGTGCTTTACACATTTATGCTCAAAATATATGCGTGGTTGCACATATTATACATGGTGTAAGACATACAACACATCAACATGCTAACCTTCATGTTTAGCCAGAAGATTACTATGATAAGTAATTAGAATATTTTTATCAGCTATGTGAGAATTGAGCTCAATGTGTATGTGAAGTGTCAAACTTTGGATCAGATTATCTTTAATGTATTTACCTCTAAATAGGTTGTGATAGCGCCACCACATACATTTGTCCTTTTTTCACTTATGATGTCCTTGCTTGCCTACATAATAGGTGCACTGCCTTATATTAATTTACATAATTTAGCATGGCTTGTTGCTTAGTAAATGTTAACAATGTTCAACATGTTACATGGATATTTTAATTTGCAAGTAGTCTTGCTGAGCTTAGATTGATACATACATATGGCAGTGTAGCCCATTTTTATATGGGACAACATGGTATAGAAATGAGTGACTTTGTACTACAACCCAGTAAACAACACTTTTTCTATTCACATGCATCTATGTAATTTAGCCTTTTAGGTGATTCTGTACTTATATGCCTTGATTCTTACATCATTTCTTTAGCATGAGACTGTTCAGATAAGAAGTACGCTGTGATTCCTTACCCGGGTTACGTTTCACCTTGGTTATTTCCTATTATATAACATCTTTCACAGCCTTTTTATTCACTGTCAGTTTTACACTGATGAACTGAGATGCAGGAAATGTAGGCAACTTGAGGGACTAAATTGTTCATCTATCACACTGATGAGGTGTGTCAATGTGGGATATTATCTAGTGTATATTTGGACCTAAAATGTTTGAATGCCTATAAATTAGGTATTTGTTGTACTTTTGGTATCACATATGTATGTACCTAGAGTTGAAATTTAAACAAGATTTGATGTGACACTTTCAATGCGTGGCATACATGGATTTGGCAAGTTCTTTTTCCATGTGTGCTCCTGATACTTTGATCAGCCTACAGATATACTGCCATGTGTGACACATATGCTTAGGATCACATGTTTTGTTCGGAAACCGTAATTTTAGTGGAACATTGACAAATAATCCAGACTTGCCACACCACTGCACATACACACATCTCAAAATTTGCTAATATTTATTCTATCTGCTCATATTGAATAAAATTGTGGACTACATGGTTTGTCGGTTGATTTGTATGACATTGCAGAAACTGGTTCTGTTTACTCACACAGTGTGAGATGACACAATACTTCTCACTGTGGGATTTTACCTACTTCCATTACAGGATCAGTGAGTGAATAACAAAATGGGACATGATTGACTATATGTTGGAGTAGCCTACCCCACTATGTGTATGTGGCACGAGATCCAGAAACAAATGCAGAGATGAATATTATGTCATACGTTACAACTTCTTAGTTGGTATAATGCATATTTCTGCTTTCCTTACCAATGAGTATGCCCTTCCCATATCTGCCATTCTGAAACCGCTCATTGATGGTACTGAGGCTGAATGGGTACGCATCATGTGCACTTTCTGGATTTTTTGCAAGGCCACTGATGAACATTCCATGATGATCCACTATGGCATAGACATTTATCAAGTAGTTGTGCTTCTGGTTTCTGCAGAGGTGCGATGTTGCTGCAGTGGGCACACATTGGACATGTGTGCAGTCTAAGACATCAAGCACAAGTGGAAATCCTGCAATGGTGTAGAAGTCTTTCTTGGTATCCATTTGTTGTTGGGTAGTTACTGGGGAGTAAGTTTTATGATGGCCTTCAATACCAATGGGAGGAAGGGAGAAAATTACCCTATGAAATGCCAGCCAATCTGGTGGATGTGAAAGGGTCCTGTAGCCAACACGTGTAGGACAGCCATCAAATTTACATGTGGTGATAAGGCATGGTCCTTCCAGTTGCTGGCTGGAGGCTTGACGTTATCTTCTACAGCAATTCAATGATGGACTCCGTCTTCAGTCTACAGAACTGTATGACCTCCTCCTCCCTGAGGTCAATAAGGGATATGCACTGCCAGAAAACTTGCTCCTTCCTTCTTTGTCGTCTACATAGTTGTCTTCTAGCTACTCCCAATTGTAGTCTACGTATCTCCATGGCATAGTAGAGCTTGCCAGAGTGTACTGTGATGGTGAAGAATTTGTACTACAGCCACTGTGCATTTCCTACGCTTGGTTTGCTGATGTTCAGTGGTTCTGGTGCACTTCTATCATTGCTTTGCTCTACTCTAGGATGGTGATGCAGTGCTAAACTATTAAATACCACTATGTTACTGGTGTATTGGATTTTGCACGGAAACGCCCACATTGCATATATTAATTCCTACGTGACTCAGTTGGATTCAGTGTAGCTTTTGGCACATGCATTCATTAAAAAATGATGGATTTTGGATTTGTGAAGTTGCATCATTTTTTAAAATATGACTTACTGCTTGCATCGCCCTAGCGTCACACTAGGACGCAAGGCTGGCGTAAACCCTTGATAAATATTCCCCTGAATATTGAAAATATAGAGAAATATTGTGGTTCTTGTGTTAATTAGGCTTTTGGGTTTGTTGTATGTATTTATTTTAATATGTTTGTAGCTAGTGAAATTATATAATTTTTACAAAATTAAGGGCCAGATATAGCAAAAAATAAAAATTGTGACTCGCATTTTGCGAGTTGATGCGACTCGCAAAATGCGAGTCGCAAATTGGAATGTCAGAAACAAAAGCGATCCGATTTTGCGACTCGCAGCCGGACTCGCAACGCTGTGTGCGAGTCCGCAGTTTGCGAGGTCGCTGTTTGCGAGTGTGCAAAAAATTAACTCGCAATTAGCGAGTGGGTGTCGCAAATTGCGAATACCTTCAAAATTGCTTGCAGGTGCAGCAGAACACTCCAGAAAGCATACCAGAACACTCTGGAAACACTTCCTGGCACATGATGATGACATCACAGCCAGGAAGTTAACAAATACACCTGGGAGGAGGGCTCAACAGTGAGCAGTGTCTCTGCCACTGACAGTAGGGTGCTGAGGAGTGGTAGGCACAGCACCATGGACGCAGCAGGGACCAGCCAGGCTGGCAGGAGGGGCAGGAGATCATAGATAACAGCCAGGACAGATTAATGTGGCACATGGCGTTAATGTGCCACATGACTGGTTGGCATTTTCCTGCCCATGGACAATTTCAACTTGTATATAGTATCTTCATGACATTAATAAAACAGTTATTTTTGTTCCACTTAACAAATGGTTAATAGGTGAGTATGGTGGGAGTTGACACGTACCGTCCAAAATATTGCGTTGCAATGTGGTCCCGTCTCAGTCTGCCTTGATTAGCTAGACTCCTATCCCCATGATGGCGATGTGGTTGTTCTTGCTCTTCATCATCAGGATCTGGGTCTGCAGGGGTGAGAGGTAGCCCACATCGGGTGGCTATGTTGTGGAGGATGGCGCATGCCACCACAATTTTGAAAGCGGTAATGGGGGTGTATTGGGGGGCGCCTCCACTGCGGTGGAGGCATCTGAATCTTGCCTTCAGCAGTCCGAAGGTGCGCTCGATCAGGTTCCTGGTCCTCTTATGCACACTGTTGTATTGCCTCTCTGATTCAGTTCTGGGTGTTAAAAACGGAGTCATGATCCAAGGCCTGAGAGCATATGCACTGCCACCTGTTGGGCACAAAAGTACACGGTTAGGAAGTCCAGATTGTCGTGCACAGTGACCTGTGTGTATGTCTGCAAGTGTCTGTGGCTCTACCTAGGAGGTAACCGTCTCCAAATTCCCCACGTTCCAGGCGTTGATGTATCCCACTATGCCTAAAAATGTATGAGTCATGGGTACTGCCAGGAAACTTAGCTACGATGTCCGTGATGACATAATGGGCATCACAAACAACCTGTATGTTGAGTGAGTGGGTACACTTCCTGTTGCGGAAAATATGTTCCAGATTAGCAGGGGGGCATATTTGAATGTGTGTCCCATCTACACACCCTATGACATGAGGAAAGTGGGCAATGCGGTAAAAGTCCAGCTTGGTGCTGTTAATTTCTGCCTCATTCCTTGGTAAGTATATGAAGTGAGACATGTGCGTTACTAAGGCATCTAGGAATGCCCTGAGGAACCTTAACACTGCACTTTGGGATACCCCACCTGCCACGGCAATGACCCCCTGATAGCTCCCTGAGGCCAAGAGGTGCAGTGCGCATAGTACTTGCACATGCGTAGGGATGGCGCAGCCACGCAGAGTCTTGTGTTCTAGCTGTGGTTTCAGTAAATCTATTAATTCTAGAATGGCTGCGCTGCTAAGGAGGTATTTGTCATAGATCTCCTCTTCAGTTTGCTGAAAAAGAGTCTGCCTGGTTCTATATATCTTCTCCTGTCTGTGGCCCCTCCTCCTCCTCTGCTGGGCTGCGTAGACTCTCCTCCTCACTGCTATCAGGTATATCTCCGCCATCTTGAGTAACCCAGATGCCTTCTGGGTCCCCTTTGATACTTTGGTAATGGTTACCACCTGCTCTGAGTTAGTGGTAAATGGGACATGCAAACTGGGCTTTTTGCGACTAGTCGCAATTTGCGAGTTGCAATTGCATATGGGTTCTGACTCGCAAATTGCGACTTGCAATTTGCGGTTCGCAAAATGGGGTCGCACCGGATGCGACTCGCAAACGGGTCCCATCGCTTTTTGCAGGTCGGAAATGGGCTTTTTGCATCCCATTTCTGATTTTGCACTGTCGCAAATTGCGATTCGGCCCGTTTGCGAGTCGCAATCGTTTGCTACATCTGGCCCTAAGTCCCATGTATGAATTAACAGTGCTTCCTGTTGAACCTTAGCTAATTCTATCTATATTATGTTTTTGAGTTCATAGGTGGCTATTGAGACATTTTTATATTGAGTTGTAGATGTTTCTCAGGAGTGGGTGATATATTTTTAAAGCATTCTAGCTATTATACATGATTTTGTGGAGAGGAAGTAGCAAACACAGTAATAAACCCTGTTGACAAATATAAAGGGTGTTTAGAGGGGAGAGAAACTCAATGAAGCTTATACCACCCAGGTATCCCGCAATAGAGAGTTGTCAGCTAAGATGATATGTTGTCATAAAACTGAAGTATTCATCATGTAGAGAGTGCTAATATAAGGACATAATGTTGTATGAAGTGTATTGTCGAGATTGTAGATCCTCTAATAATTTGAAAAAGAGAGCATAATGATTCCTTTATACCTTCTAGATAGAGTCTTTAGTTTGTAGAGATGAGTTACTGTAGAGGCTGCTTGTTGCAAACCCCATTATTAACCCTACTTACTGATAAAAATAAAAAAAAGGTGTGTCCAAGGAGCTTAGGGCCTGATGTATCATTCTTCACAATAGCGATTACCTAATTGCAATTTTTAGCAAATCGCAATTAAGTAATCGCTATTGGAATATATGAAACTCCAGGAGTTTCATACTGCGATTCACAAGGGCTCGCAAATGGACCTACCTCATTAATATTCATGAGGTAGGTCACTATTTGCAAGCCATTGTGAACGGCTACAATCACAGGGATGGTGGCCTGCTGGGCTCAGCAGACCACCATGTCGGTGATTGCTTTTCAATAAAGCAATCTTTCTTTTTTTTAAATTCAGCCCGTTTTCCTTAAAGAAAAACGGGAAGCATTTAAAAATTTTAAATGAAAAGTTTTCTTTTCATTTTTTAAGAGTACGCAGTGGTCCGTGGGACCACTGCCTGCTCATAAAAAACGTTTTTGCATACATTCACAAAAGGGAAGGAGTCCCTTGGGGACCCCTTCCTCTTTGCGAATAGGTTACCACCAATTTGAAATTGGTGGCCAATTTGAAATTGGTGGTAACTGTGATTGTTTTGCGACCGCATTCACGGTCACAAAACAATCATACATACCTCTGCCATTCAGTATTAGGAAGGGACGCCCTTGACACGCCCCTTCCTAATACCGAATTGGTTTGTAGTCGCAAGTTACAAGTTACCGAATCGCAAATTGGACTTGTTACATACCAAAATGCATTTTTGCGATTGCAAATGGCCCATTGGGCCGTTTGCAATTGCAAAAATGTTTGATACATCTGTCCCCAAGTTCCTCAATAAAGGTTTTTCAGACATTCATGAGTCTTTTGACACTAGAGAGGCTGATCTTAGTGAATCCAATCAGTCAAAAATAATTTAGTCGGTCTAACAAGGCCATAAAAGTAAATAGAGCGTAATTACATACATCAATCAATAAAACAAAATGCATCCAAATCCACAAGATAAAATCAACAAAAAACAGATAAGAAATCTTAAGTCATACTCAGAGTGAATTATCTTCTCAATAATCATCTTGCACAATTAAAAACTGAAGGGGACATAGTTACGCATATTGGGGAGATGTAATAAGCATTTGAATGAGTCCTACCAAAAATAGCACCTTGTTTAGCAACCCCAGCAATCATAATGTACAGACAATAGTCACAATATAAAATACTACCCCTTTTATGTCCTGCTAAATGTACTTCAAATAGACATAGGCGGTCATTCTGACCGCGCCGCCCGCCATGCAGTCACCGCCATTTGGCCGCTCTGCGGTCAAAAGACCGCGGAGGCCATTCTGGCTTTCCCGCTGGGCCGGCGGGCGCCCGCCAAAGGAGCGCCTGCTGGCCCAGCGGGAAAGGCCCTGCAACACAGAAGCCGGCTCCGAATGGAGCCGGCGGTGTTGCAGGGGTGCGACGGGAGCAGTTGCACCCGTCGCGATTTTTACTGTCTGCTATGCAGACAGTGAAGATCATGCTGGGGCCCTGTTAGGGGGCCCCTGCACTGCCCATGCCAGTGGCATGGGCAGTGCAGGTGCCCCCAGGGGCCTCACGACACCCGTTCCCGCCATCCTGTTCCTGGCGGTTAAAACCGCCAGAAACAGGCTGGCGGGAAGGGGGTCGGAATCCCCATGGCGGCGCTGCTTGCAGCGCCGCCATGGAGGTTCAGCCCTGCCAGGGGTATTCCGGCGGGAAACCGCCGGATCCCCTTTTCTGACCGTGGCTTTACCGCCGCGGTCAGAATGGGCAATGAAGCACCGCCAGCCTGTTGGCGGTGCTTCCGTTGCCCGCGGCCCTGGCGGTTTAGGACCGCCAGGGTCAGAATGAGGGCCATAGTGTGCAAATTAGCCAAATAAATAAACATACCAGATGGTTTCAAAACATAATGCAACCAGAAACTATGAGGCATGATAAAGTGTATTATATGTAACACTTACTCTCCCAGTAAAGCATACGATCATCAGGTAAGTTTTCAGGGCCACTCTTCAAATGTCTTTCTCAACCTCAGCGGTGAGGCCAGAAAGCAGGTGACAGTATAAGTTACGTATACATCCAGGAGTAACTGTAAGTGCATAAGAGCAGGCTTAACCTAAACAAAGTGCAAAGATTTCAATAAATACAATATAAATGTTCTTCGAGGGATGTCATAAAAACGGTAAAAAAAATAAAAAATGCAAAAGATCCTGGGGCCAAAAATTGTCAAGTAAAAGGGCTCGAATTTGTACTCCACACACCAGGCTTAGGAAAAGCCAGCAATGTGTGAAACTGCTTGAACCTAAATCTGGTAAGGAGGAATCAATAATAAACGTTAAGGACACTACACAAGCAAGGTTTCATGGCAGGACCTGTTACAATCAGTGCATGTCCTCGAACCAAGGGTTTCTCTAGCTCAATACCCTCTCACTCAGTTTTTCTCCACAGTAAAAAATTGTCCCAAGTCCAATGGAAATCTGCCTTCAAAATAGTAGATGGCGAATCAAACACAACAGGTGTACCTAGTTTGACGAAAGTGTCTCGGATATATGGCATCCATTTGACTGACCTAAACCCATTCAACGTCAAGCAATTCTTGACTATCTCCCAACTTAGATGGTTCTCAGGACGTACCCAGATAGTAAGTCACTTAATCAGGGGTCTTAGGACAATGAGATCCGACAGACAAAGCAGCCCAAGCTCCTCATGGACCATGAAAGCAGGGCTAGAAGCAGGAACCACCAACACGTGTCCACAAAACCCATTCTCCTCCACTTGAAGCTCCCTTGAGTTTACATATCTCCATTCATTGCTACCGTAGAAAGCTACCGAAACAGATTTGGCCTCTTAAATATTAATCAAAGCACCCAGTGGTCTGCTTCCAATTCTAGCAGAGAAGCAAAAAAGTGCTCCTATGGATCTAGACACAGCTAATCTCTTAGATTTTTTTCAAATGGGCCCACGTGGACCGATTATCAAAAACAATACCTATATAAGTATAGATCAGGGCCCTGGACAACCTATTGCCCTCAACATGAAAAGATCTAGACTTTGTCCTTTTAGGTCCTTTTAATTACCTATGATTTGCTATAATTGGTATAAAGGTCAAGACTATTCATATATGATACAAAACCATTGAGTAATGTCAGGAGACCCAGGGTAGTCCTTGCCAATAAGACAGTACCATCTGCATAGAGCAATTCAGGAATCTAATGGAAACCTGTTCAAGTCCAATCCACCTTTTTGTGTAGTAACCTGGCCCCCAGGTACAAAGTGAACAAGAAAGGGGCCATTATACAAACCTGTCTTACTCCACTCCTCAGACAAAATGAGCTGGTACAAAACATGTCCATGTTATAATGGACAACCTCCTTCAAGCCCATATGTAACTGACTAAGGAAATAAACAATGTCAGTATCAAGCCCATATTGATATGCCACAATTTGGATCTATTCACCTTATCAAAGGCGGAAGATAGATCCATGAATACAAAAACTCAAAGACACTGGTTTTGCAACAGTATACTTGTTGATCAGCAAAAAAAGGTTTAGACACTGGTCATTTGTGCACTGGTTGAAACATATAATGCAGATCTGAAACAACAGACCCGTCCTCTGCCCATGGCATGGTCCTCTCCAGAATCACCCTGCCCATCACCTTGACGAACTGGTCTATCGAAGAGATGGGCCTATAGCAACAAGGGAGATCTCTAGAACTCTTTTATATACACGGATAAAAACGGACTCGAACCATGAGTGTGGAAGACCAATGTTTATAACTAAATTAAATAGTTGAGTTAATATCGGGGCCCACAATCTAGATGACATCTTAAATAAATCGGCAGGAATCCCATCATGACCAGGGGCCTTGTGATCTGTCATGCATTCAATTGCTAACAGACCCTCCTCCAGTTCAAATGTTAAATTACACTGATGTGTTGTTAGTGCCAGGGGCTTGTGAGAGACATCACAACCAGAAGAACTATGAATGCCCTCAAAATGTTCAATTTAGTACTTAGGGAGGATATAGGAAGAAATGGCAGGGGCTCCAGTGTCATTAAATAATGGGTGATTAACTATCTCCCAGAATCATCTGCTGTCAGCCCTAGTTGAGGCCTTCATAAGATCATACCAAGCACCCTCTCTCAGTTCCCTCTTGGGCATTTACGAGGAATTTGTTTAAACATCAAGATTTGTTATTAACTACCAATTTAGGGGCAAGAGATAGCCAAGCTTTAACATCCTCCCAATCTCAGAGTAAGCATTCAGAAATGCATTCATCATATGAGTCTCCCAAGCACAAGTCAAATTCTCTATCCTTAGCAACCACAAGAGGCTCCAGAAAATCCTCATGGACAGTCTTAGACCACCTTACTCTTCTTCCCTCATCGGTCATCTCACCATCCAATTGGGTTATGGCACTGTGTACTGGGGCTCGTACAAGCAGGCCATTGACACAAAAAGAAATGCAGTAGTGGTCACTAAAACCACAGACACGTATTAAAATGGCCTAACAAATTCTGCAAAGATACAGAAAAAAAATAAAATCTATTGTAGAATTCATACCACGTCCTAGAAAAGTGGGAGAAAAAATACCATCTGAACTTTGGGATGCTTTATTCACAGCACATTCTAAACTAAACTCTGCCAGAATATTATTTAAAAAAAACACTTGCCTATGTTCAGGTACAAATTATCTTCATTATATATATGATCACGGAAGGTAAAGGAGTGTGAACACAGATGTATATTAAAATCACCCACTAGTATGAATCCACGCTCTTGTGATCCCCCAAGAATAAATGTCCAACAGATGGCCCTAATGGCTGAAAGCATGTTATAAAAAGTAGGGCCATTGGAAGCATTGTAAAAGTTTGGCACAATAAAACCACCGGCCTCCAATGAGGAAAACAGAGTGGCTTGCAAATTAGGTGAAATTATAGCCAAATGTACCAACCTGCAGTTTAAGGAGAAAGAGACCAGAGTAAACAAGGCACCTTTTGAGTGTCCTTTTGTAGAGGGCACAGCTCAAATGAAAAAGACATATAGCCATCCAGACAAAAGGATCCCTCAAACTCCCACATCTCCTGTAGACAAATTATGGCAAATGTTTTAAGTTATACCAACCAATCTGGGTGATATCTTTTGCTATTTATTTCCACCACATTTCAGGAAGCCAACCTGCGGACACTAGCATTGGTACTACCATTAGGTATTATTTGACTCCCTGTAAAATTGGTAGGACTGGCAAACTCATTTACACTACAGAGAGCCAGCCCCGAGGGACTTGCTACGGTTAATAACATGACTCCCTGTGATACTAGTGGAGCTACAGGCAACGTATGTGTTTGTGCCAAAATATCCACCTTTGGGTGACCCCTAGTACAAGAAATTCACCTGGGATGAGTGTCTCACACCAGTTCGCCACATAAGGTGCCTACACAGGCTAGCCACCGGAGCTGCACTAATATTATAACCCATGTTGATTACAACACAGTCCCCAATGAGGGCCTCTGGGCCATGCTGACCCTGTTTGCCAAATTGTGGCCCGCATGACCTAAAAGGGACAACCAATGATTCGCTTTATTTCTTAGGCAGTGATAATCTTCCCTGGTTCTGTGTTTTAAAACATGAACCCCAGCAAGTACCACAACATATAGCGCCGACAAAGGAGGGAGGTTTATAACAATGCGAGGAGGTGTTGGACCATCTTTGTTACTTACAGCACCCAACACCCACTGTGAGGGCTTAGTGGCTTTACTATACCCAGGGTCCTTCTGCTGTGCTCACAACTCACAATGCTTATGGGTGCAAGGCCAAATGACTTGAATTGTCAAAAGTTCCTGTCTGGTGGGTAGGTGAGCAGGGGACATTAAGTTACCATCTGTAAATGAGCAATGTATAAATGTGGAGCACAATACTGGCCCCCTCACAGTCTTTTTACTCACCTGCCCCAAGCCTTCAGGAGCAAGACTCACATTGGCCACAATTGGTTCCTTACATGACAGATTGGTTTTACTGAACTATATTCATGTATTTAACTTGGCCTCAAATGATGAAAGTTTGTCTAAGCATTTACCGACTGCTGCCTCTATCATGGACTGCATCACTCGGACAAACTCACTAAGACTGGTATTTGCAATGTGACCACTGAGCAGTCTCTGACCATTACCATCGGCGAATGACTGCCAAACCAGTTGCCATTGGTCTTAGTTCCAGCCCGCGCAGTAGCTATTTCTGACCTTTTGCCTTTTTTAAGTGTTAACGCTGGGGGCTACAGTCCACAGGAGAATTCCAGGTCCTAACCTCCACCTCACGTTGATGAATATCAGCAATAACAGTTGCGTTAGTTGCTGGGTGGAATGAGCTAGACCCTCTGGCAACGCTTTGTCTCATGACATCAAGGCCCATGGTGGGAGTTTCCACTGGATTAACAGTGGAGGTTACAGATACAGTGGGGGCAGGTCGAATACCCAACCTTTTCTCACGTGATGATTTTGTCATTAATTGCCCCTGCAACTGTAGTTAGGTAGGAGAGAATTGACAACTTAGTGAGGTAATTAGGGGTGGAGTCTTTTGGGCTACACCTAACTGTGAACTCCCAGTGTCTGTAGAGATACTTTTCCATGTGCCCATCCTGTGGCAAAGATGTAAACACAGAGTCCAAGAATAATGGCTGAGATCAAGGGTCCCCTACAGGCTCGTTGTCACTTTTTTTTACAACAAATATACAAAACTACTTTTTGGGGCGTGCGTGTAACAAATTTGGAAGAGCCACGAAAGCTGTCCACTGTCACACTTGCACATGCTGAGCTGGCAACAGTAATTCAGTAAGTCAAGGGCCTGCTATTATTGTGAAGCCCATTCCATTTCATAAGTTATGTTACATTCTCCACTTCAACAGGAAACCCACAAGTGGGAGATCAGGGTGCAAGATGAAATTCAGCCAGATGGTGTTAAAATTCTTACTAGATGAGGGGAACTTTATCCAGCAGTAAGGCCAAGGGGGATGACCCAGCCTAGTCTCTTTCAGTCGCTGATGGACGCACATGGGCCTGCCCTTTGCGCGGGCTCTTGTGGACCATGGCCCTTGCATTTCTTGAGCGGGGTGTTAGGAAGCCGCTTTATAGTGCTCAAGATGAACCCCAGCAGTTGTGGCAGTGATGGCAGGGCCTCCTTAACCCCACAGAACACTGAGACAATTAGTCCCCGGCTAAAGTCTCCTGCTCCTGTTAGAAATCCAATCACAGATACTGTTTACTCAGAGAAAAGATGTTTGTACAGGGATAAGCTCCTAACTGAACTCTTTAATGCCCAGCTTTTACTCTGTAGTGAGCTGTTAGTAGAGTGAGCATGTTCTCATTAAAATGAGCCATTTTCCTTGTATAGAGTTGTTTGAGATAGGCTCGAGGGCTTATTCACAAGCCCCCGTACCACTGGAGCGTCTTCTTTGTGACGCTGTGGTGGAGCACAGTGCAGACCCGTATGAACAAGGCCATGCCAAGCCACCCTCGCAGCTTTACATGGCCTTGTGGATATTTGTTAAGGCACTGCAGCGCAAGTCACTGCTTTGCTTCACACTGCATCGGGGAGGCGTGCCATGGGCGTTGCTGTGGGTGTTCCTACTCAACACCCATGGATTTTGACACTGCCCAGATTCACAACATAGTGTAACTCTTGGGCAACGCCAAAAATGTAAGCCTTCCCAGTTCAAGTGTAACGAGGAGAAATGTTTAGATTTGTAACTCTTTCGACATGTGCTGCATTCTGCAACACAGACACTGAGGAAAAGTCCTCTTGTGATTCCTTTTGTGCAGGAAGGTGCATCATTGTGCAAGGGTGCCTGCGCTGGCACTTGGCAGCAATTTCTGCACCAGCGCTGGCACTTGGCAGCAATTTCTGCACCAGCGCTGGCTGAAAGGGCAGGAATGCACTGTCTCTTGTAGATACAATACATTCCTGCCCTTTCCATTTGGCGTAAAGCAGAGTAGCTAAATGGCTTGCAGGGCTGCCCTACATCAAATGTTTTAAAATAAGGACTTCACTCTTTTATTTTATCAAATTGGACCTCATTTAATCTGGACCCTATTATGATGTGTTAGTATAGGGCCTAATGTTTCTCTGAAAACTTCTACACACTATCTACTATGTTCAGAGGTGCCACTAGAGACAGTTCTGTTTTTAAAAAACAATCATACACAGACCTGTTACCCTTTTCAGAGGTGTGAGTACAAAGATTGCTATTTGTAAACTGAATCAAACACCCTGTTCACTCTTAGAAAGATCTCTGCAGAGAGATGAGTTCCTCACTAAACCTTTTACACGCAGGGGCTTACTTACTAGTGGCTTGGACCACTGGTGCATCACTTTTTGTGACGAACTGGCGGCGCAAGCTGGAGGCCTATATCTACAAGGCTGCGCAAAGCCACTTTGCATGGCTTTTCATGGCCTTGTAGATATGGGGTAAGGCAACTCAGAGTACACAACACCCTGTAAACCTAGGATGTGTCAGTAGCCTACATCTCCCCAGGGAATGCGTAAAGGAGGTGCAACGAGGAAAAATAACTTTATTTCTCCTTGTTTTTCCTCTTTGTGTGTGTCCTGCAGAATTCTACAGCACATGGAGAAGAAGGAAAATGCCTTGACTGTTTTTGTGCACGAAGGTGTTCCTTTATGCACAAAAACAATCATCCTTACAACATGGTGCATGGCAGTCAATTGTGCACCATTGGTGGGGGAAAGGACAGGAATGTGCCCCATCTCATAGATACATTCCTGCCCTTTTCTTTTGGCCCAGCACAGCAGGAATCCTTGCATCACTGCCCTCCGCCAAAACCTTATAAATGAGGCCCCCAGCCTTTACCTGAAGAGAGCTGGCAGCAGAGAGGACATGTTCTCATAAAAATGAATCATTTACCCTGTAGAGGGATGTAAGAAAAGGAGCCACTGTTTAATCAATGTCTACCATAAAGAATCTCCATCTTGATAAAATGTGGTAACACGTGGTCAAGTGTTTACCTGTTATCTTCTCCACAGACCCTTTATTCTGTTCAGACAATGACAGTAGAGACCCTCCTGTTTGTGAACTTATTTATACACTGTGTTCGCTCAGTGAAAAGGTCTTTCTAGAGGCATGGGTTCATCAGTACAGACTTGTACATGCAGCGTTTATCCTGCAGAGGTGTTTGCAGAGAGGGGTTAAAAACACGAAGTATTTAGTTCTGAAAAAAAGGAGCCAGTGTTTCAAGAAACTCTACCGCACAGGCTCTGCATCCTGTTAAACTGAGATAAAATAAGGTCTGGTGTTTCTTTGAACCCTTTTATACAGATCCTTTACTTTTTTCAGAGGACCCAGTGAAGAGATTGCTGTTTGTAAACTCGATCAAACACCTTGTTCACTCTGAGAAAAGATGTTTACATAGGGATAAGTTCCTCACTAAATCCATTCACACCCAGCGCTTACTCTGTGAAGAGGACTGAGCTGAGAGGTCATGTTTTTGTAAAACTGAAGCATTCACACTGTGTACAGTTCTAGGAAAAGGAGCCCCTTTGTCATCAGTCTACCGTGCACAGTCTGCATCCTATACAAATATGCTATCACAGGGCTTAGTATTTCTTGAATATCTTGTACAGGCACAGTTTACTCTGTTCGGAGTTGTGAATAGAGAGCCTGGTATTTCTAAAGTCATTTGTACACTGTGTTCAGGCATCTTTGTAGAAGGGTCAAGTTCCCCAATAAAACCTTCCACATTCAGCTGTAAAGAGGTGTTAGCAGACAGGGCATATTCACATAAAACTGAAGTTATCACCCCGTATAGAGTTGTATGTGAGATAGTCAAGTGTTTTAGTAAACTGTACCACACAGAATCCACATCATATTAAGGAGTTAGCAGAAGGCCCAGTGTTTTTCTGAATTGTTCAATAAAGATCTTTTGGTCTATTGAAAGGAGTCACCATAGGGGATGCTTTTACACCATAGTCACTCAGAGAAAAGAGCTTTGTTGAGGGTTGCTTTCCTACTAAAGCCTTTCACACCCAAACATCTCTATCTAAAGATGTATCAAGAGAAACACTATGGCCCTCATTACAACCCTGGCGGTCGGTGTTAAAGCAGCAGTAAGACCGCCAACAGGCCAGCGGTAAAAAAAATGGAATCACGACCATGGCGGAAACCGCCAACATAGACAGCCACTTTAACACTCCGACCGCCACGGCGGTACAAACAAACAGCATGGCTGTCACCGCCAACAGACACGTGGAAGACAATGTACCTCCCACACTATTATGAGAGGCCAATCCGCCACCTTTTCCGGGGCGGAACCAAAGCGAACAAAAACACGGCGGAAACAGCACTTGGAAGGTGAAACACTCACCTCTACACAACCCACGAAGAACCAGGACGCCATGGAGCCAGAACTCCAAATCCTCCCTGCGATAGTTTTCCTGCTTCTCTACCAGGAGCACAACCGACGGCGACGACGACCACAGTGAGTACTGCACCTACAACAAAGGGGAGGGTGGAGGGAAAAGAGAGTGACACACACACGCAACATTCCACCCCCACCCTCACCCACAACAACACACACACCAATACATGCTGCAACATTAGATTTACACCCCCCAACCCTCCCTGGAAGAAGGCAAAAGGAAATGCTTGTAACAATTGTAATCAATAAAAATCCATTAGTCAAAACTTGAAATACAGTATAAACATTTATGTACACCAACTATACAAATCCAGATAGTGCACCATTCATAGTCTGTGGACCACTGGGCCCAAAATGCATGGGCGAGGCCCACACTCAATACCAGACGCCAAACAGAGAGAACACTGCTGAGGCATCAGATCGAAATGAAGCAGGCACCTCAGGGGGAAGAGAAAGGTGGGCACCTCAGCTGGATGAGTGCACGCCAGCTCCACGAGGGGGCTCCATGCCCATTGATGTATCCTGGGGAGTGCAGAGCCACAGTGTCTCAAGTCTTTTCAGTGGGTGGGTTGCCCACTGCTTTATCCTGGGGAGTGCAAAGACAGAGTCTCTCAAGCCTTTTCAGTGGGTGGTTTGCCCACTGCTTTATCCTGGGGAGTACAAAGCCTACAGTCTCTCAAGTCTTTTCAGTGGGTGGTTTGCCCACTGCTTTATCCTGGGGAGTGCAAAGCCACAGTCTCTCAATTGGATGCCTTTTCCACTGGTTCTGGAGGGGGCTTTGTGCCCAGAGTGCTTCATCCTGCCAAGGACTGAGGTAGTGGATGCCTTTCTCCACTGGTTCTGGAGGGGGCTTTGTGCCCAGAGTGCTTCATCCTGCCAAGGACTGAGGTAGTGGATGTCTTTCTCCACTGGTTCTGGAGGGGGCTTGGTGCCCAGAGTGCTTCATCCTGCCAAGGACTGAGGTAGTGGATGCCTTTCTTCACTGGCTCTGGAGGGGGCTTTGTGCCCAGAGTGCTTCATCCTGCCAAGGACTGAGGTATTGGATGCCTTTCTCCACTGGTTCTGGAGGGGGCTTTGTGCCCAGAGTGCTTCATCCTGCCAAGGACTGAGGTAGTGCATGTGACACTCCACTGACAGTGGTGCAACATGCAAGCTGGCCAGGCTCCTGGAACTGACCACCAGCCTCGTATGACTAACCACTGGGGATGGCAGCCATGTCTGCGGTGGTGCCACTGGCTCAGGATGTCGCAGGACCGCTGGCAGTGCTGGTGAAGGTGTCAGTAGCGGTGGTGCTTGCGGCGGAGTCTGTGGCATCGGTGCTTGCGGCGGACTCTGTGGCATCAGTGCTTGTGGCGGGCTCTGTGGAAACGGTGCTGGCGGCGGGCTCTGTGGAAACGGTGCTGGCGGCGGTCTCTGTGGAAACGGTACATGCAGCGGTCTTTGTGGCGGCGGTGCTGGTGTCGGGCTTACTGACTGCGGTGCTGGTGGCAGGCTCACTGACTGCAGTGCTGGTGGCGGTCTTTGTGACGGCGGTGCTGGTGGCAGGCTCACTGACTGCGGTGCTGGTGACGGGCTCAGTGTCTTCGGTGCTGGTGGCGAGCTCAGTGTCTGCGGTGCTGGCGGCGGTGTCTGTGGCGGCGGTGCAGATGGGGGTGCTGGTGCTGGTGGCGGTCTTGTCCACCGTGCAGGTTGGCGTCGACCTGGACCTGCCTTTAATTTTCTGGCCCTTCCCCACCTTGGATGATGGCGCAGCTGTCTTGCCACTTTCCACTTTTGTTTTGCCTGAGCACTTGGTGGCAGGTGTTTTTGCCTTCTCCCTCTGGGATGTGGGCAACCTTTTCCGTTTTAGAGGTGGGGGAATGTCCTTGCCCTCTCTCCTTGGGGCACTGGCAGCCCTGTTGCTTGGCGCACTCCAAAATTCCGCTATTGCTGGCACCACTGTGCCTGGTGATGTGGTGGCTGAGGTGCTGGGTTGGGACCTGGAAAAGCGGGCCCTAGGGGACGGACGGCGGGGGAGGTGTAGGGAAGAGGTCAACATTTGATAGAAAAAGCTTTTTAGACACACTGGGACGGGTAGATGGAGGGGGTTTGGGAGCGGAGGAAGAGGTAGTGGATGTAGGAGGTGTACGTTTGCTGACTTTGGTAGATGGAGGGGGTTTGGGAGTGGAGGAAGAGGTAGTGGATGTAGGAGGTGTATGTTTGCTGACTTTGGGTGAAGGTGCATGGGCTGGAGGCTGTTGTGAGGTGGATGGCTGTTGGGTGGGTGTGTGACTGTGTTTGTGTACTTTGGGAGGAGGGCACACTGACACACTGGGAGAGGACACAGGGGATGTGTGAATGGCATTGGGGGTGGTGAGTGCACGTGAGCGGCGTGTGGTGATGGGCGTGCTGGTGATAGAGGTAGTGGCTGAAGATTTGGTGCATGCAGATGTGAGTGGAGACGAGACAGGGAAGGAGGAGGGAGACGTGGAGGAGGGGGACACAGTGGAGGCAGTGGATGTTGGTATGTCTGCATGGGTATGATGCTTGTGTGAGTGCCTGTGGGATGTGTGGTGCTTATGTTTGCCTGAGCCACCCTTGTGTGTTAAGGTGTGTGCATGCTGGTCTGATGGTGTGCTTGGGATAGGCTGAGGTACAGGGGATTGGGTCTGGGTGGAGGAGGTTGGATGGGGGAGGCTGGACACAGGGACAATGGCTGCCATCAGTGCTGAGGCCAGTGCCTGAAATGCTCGTTGTTGGGCTGCCTGGCCAGAATGAATGCCCTCCAAGTATGCATTTGTTTGTTGCAACTGCCTCTCTACACCCTGGATGGCATTCAGAATGGTAGACTGCCCAACAGTGAGGGATCTCAGGAGGTCAATAGCCTCCTCACTGAGGGCAGCAGGGCTGACTGGGGCAGGGCCTGAGGTGCCTGGGGCGAAGGAGATGCTCACCCTCCTGGGTGAGTGGGCACGGGACACACGCTGAGGGGCTGCTGGGAGGGCGGTGCTGGTAGGGGGGGTGGCGGCTGTACCTGTTGATGCGGGGGCACAGAGGGGCCCGCGACCGCAAGGGAGCTCCCATCAGAGGAGGAGTCGCTGTCGCTGGTCTCTGCTCCTGTCCCTGCCGTGGAGCTTCCCTCGCCCTCTGTCCCACTGGTGGCTTCAGACTCCGTTGTTTCACCCTCCAGGGCCAAGTGGGATGTAGCACCCTCCTGCTCCGGTGCCAATGCTCCTCCACCTGATGATGCTATTGCACACAAGAACAGGGAGACCACAAAAAGGGTGGGGGGATGACAGGAGAAAGACATGTTCAGTGCATGCAACACCACTATCCTGGTGATAGTCAATCCTGGTGAGGATTGGAGCCAGGCTGCCAGCTGCTTCCCGGTGTACAAGAGTTCCAGGATTGTCTAAGGTGACCTGTCTGACCTGCTGTGAAAACTGTGAATTGAAAGAGCAGAATCACTAAAAGAAGAGAATATTAACTCATAAGGTTGGATATACATCATAACGGAGAGAAAGTGGTGCCAGTGCCCCCTGACAGTCCTGACGAGGCCCTGAGTGTTAAGGCCGAAACGCATCGACATCCTGCTAGTGGAATCAAGGGCTTGGAGTGATAATGAATTGTTAAACATAAGTAGATTAGCACTACATAATACCTTTCCAATAAACATTTAGGTATTGTACAGCTGGGTGCAAGACCCTTGGTTACCAGATGAGATTAGATCACATTGTGAATTGTGTTAATGTGACTATCTGTAAAAAATCTTGTAGATGGGCACACGTTTTCTCTTAGTTTCTTTCAGATTTTTGTTATGTTTGAAATTATCGGTGTATTGTTTGTAAGAAATGTGTGTTGTAAATATGAATGCATTTAGAATTGTATATATTTTCGCCATGCTGTTAGAATAAGAGACAAGTTACTCACCAATGAGTCTGATGCTGTATGTTGTGAATAAATGGAATGTAATAAATAAGGGCAAATAATTTACCCCGTGAAACCAAGAGTTAATATTGGTTGTTCGAAATAATCATTGTATTTATCCCTTGCCTGCTAACTGTTGTGAGTTTGCTTTGGTTAGTATCCTAAGCAGGCGGGGGTTATACGATACTCCCTTTTTTAGGTATGATTGGGTTCCCTGTAGTGGCAGACACACTGCTGAATGACGTGTCCTGGGGACAGAGGGATGGGCACGCTGGTGTTTCCTGAGGGGGGAGGGTCTATGGTGGCTTGTGATAGTGTTAGGGGAACCGACTGTCCTGAGGTCCCTGATGGGCCGCGCTGGTCATCTTGATCCAGTTATGCAGAGCTGCTGTCATATTCTGTGGGGGGACAGGATATGTCTGGTACCTCCTGTCCAGTGACGTTGGGTTGAGGTCCTGCAGGGGTGTAAAGGCATAATTATTGTATCTGTGTGTGCCATAGTGTGCAATGGGTGAGTGACCCTGTACTCCAGTGCTTGCATTCTTGTCTTGGTCCTTGTGTGATATTTGGTTTGGGGTCTGTGTGGGTATCTGTAGTGGACATGCTTTGGTGATGGGTGTCCATGCTTTGGTGTTGCATGCAGGGCTTGGTATTGGGATGGGTGGGTTGTGATAGTGGGGCATATGTGAGGTGTTAGAGTGATGGGGTGAGGGTGGGAGTATGTGTTGACATAAAGGTAGGGTGGGGGATATAGTAGTAAAGCTATGACTTACCGGAGTCCAGTCCTCCTGCTACTCCTGCGAGGCCCTCAGGATGCAGTATTGCCAAGACCTGCTCCTACCATGTTGTTAGTTGTGGGAGAGGAGGTAGGGGTCCACTGCCAGTCCTCTGTACAGCAATCTTGTGTCTTGAGACCACGGAAGGCCCCTTCCACCGTAGGTCGTTCCACCTCTTTCTGATGTCATTCCTTGTTCTTCGATGCTGTACCACTGCGTTCACCCTGTCGACAATTCTGCACCATAGCTCCATCTTCCCTGCAATGGAGGTGTGCTGCACCTGTGATCCGAATAGCTGTGGCTCTACCCAGACGATTTCCTCCACCATGACCCTGAGCTCCTCCTCAGAGAATCTGGGGTGTCGTTGAGGTGCCATAATGTGGTGTGGGTGATGTGTGAGGTGGTGTGTGTTGTGATGTGTGAGGGGATGTGTTGTTGTGTGTTGTTTGAGGTGCGTGGATGTGTGTAAGTGATGGTGTTGTGTGTCTGTGGATGCTGGTGTTGTTTATGGTGTGTCTCTCTCTGGCGTGGTTTCAGAATTCTGGTAGTAAGAGTTTTTGAGGGTGATGCGGTGTGTGTTTTATGTTGGATTGGGTGTGTGGGTGTGGTGTGTGTATGTGTGTCAGGTGCGTGTATTTTGAATTGTCCATTGTGGTTGTGTTCTGTAAATGTGTGTGTATTTTGAGCGCGGCGGTGTGTACCGCCAATGGAATACCACGGTTGAATGACCGCCACGTGGATTCGTGGGTCACGATAGTGTGGGCGTATTCCTGCTGGCGTGACAGTGTAGGTTTTGTTATAGCCAGTTTATCACTGACCTTTGGTGGGTGTCTGGATTATGGCGGATTCCGAGCTGCTGGTCGTAATAGCTATAGCGGAATTCCGCAGCCGCAGCGGTATGTTGGCAGTCTTCTGCACGGCGGTAAGCGGCATTTACTGCCAGGGTTTAATGAGGGCCATAATAACACAGCAGATTAAAGAATTAAAGAAAAAGAAATCCAAAAGTCTGTCAGAAGTTCTGCCATAGAAGAGTAGTGTCAAGTATTATGAGCAGCATGAAGACAGCCAAAAGCAGAAAAGCATTCCAAAAGCAGAAAGAGTTTGTTGGGTGTCTAGTAGATAAGGCCTTTGTGGTAAAGAGAAATCTGTTTATTCTCCTTTTGAAGAGAATTAGGTGTTTAGAGAAACTGACCCAGTTCTCCCTCATTCATGCACCGCTGCATCACCTCTCTCCTGCAAGTTCCTTTTGCTTTTGTATTTGCTGTTCCCCTGATTCTTCCCTCGTTTTCTGCTTTTCTGATTTCCTATTTTATCTCTATTTTGCCTTGCTTTTCTGCTTTTGTCATTTTCTGCCTTGCTTTACTGCTTTTGTCTTACTTTGCCTTGCTTTTCAGGTTTACTATTTTTGTCTTTTTCGCCCTTGCTTTACTGCTTAGTCTTACTTTGCCTTGCTTTTATGCTTCTGTCTTACTTTCCCTTCCTTTCAGCTTTTGTCTTAATATGCTTTGCTTGTCTGTTTTTATCATATTTTTCCTGCTTTTCTGCTGTTTCCTCTGTCACTGCCACCTGTTGCTCTTTCTTTCTGCCTCCCGCTTTCCCCGGCCCACCGCCTCCCACCACCCCTCCCTACTCCCAGAACCTACTTAATGGAGGCTGCAGTGCAGGAGGCGCACCCTCGGCATGCCAAAGGCAAGCTCATCTGTGCCCGCCCCTGTGGCTGGACCACGTCCAGCACCAGGACCCCTGGTCCCCAGCCCACCCTCAGATACGACACTGTCATCCTCCGCACCCTAAGTACCAGATGGTCCAGCGAACACTGCTTCTATACAGCACCACACTCTACGGTAGAACCATTCTTTTGCACCAAATGCACCTTCTCCTGCACTAGCATATCCATGCCCAGACTACCAGACATTTTCACCTGTAGCACACATGTCTTTTACCACCAGACCAAAGAACTCACATGGACTGATCACTCCATCATCCACTTCACCATCTCCCGACCCCGCACTGCAACCCCCAAGTTAGCCAGTGCCCCCCACCAGAACTGGGGAAAAATCTCAAAGACCAGTTGGATAAATGCCCTCAACACCTCCATCCCAGCAGCCGCCACTAATCTGGAACAGGGAATAAATAACTTCAAAGACTGGACCACCATCTGCAATGACGGCATCGCATCCATCAACAGCAGCAGGCAGACGATACACCATAAAAAACAGCTGGTACAAACAAGAACGCAGAACAGCAAAGTGTGACAGCAAACAGCATAACAGGTGATGGTGTGCCAGCAAGAACAGCTCACACAGCTGATCCTTCAAAACCTCCTTCAACATCTACCCTTGCCTAATACGGTCCACAAAGTAGACAGCCCTAGCCACACGCATTGAAACCAGCATCAACAACAACAAGGAGCTATTCAACTTCATTAGTGAGTTCTCCAACCCAGTTGCCAGCGAAAACACATCACACCCTTATACGAGCTTTGCAACAATCTCGCCAACTTCTTTCATGACAAGGTCAGAATCATTTACAGAAACTTTGAACCCCAGCCTTCACCCATGGACTTCCTTGAAAGACCCGCCCCCACTGCAACCGAAATGAGCCACTGACTGACCTCCTGAAACTACCTTTATACCTAGGACACCACCTTCATCCTAAAGTCTATTCACTCAGGAGCTCCCACAGATCCATGCACGCACTCCATTTTTTGCCTCGGAAACCAAATAATCTGTCAGGAGCTCATCACCCGGCTCAACACCTCAGTCACCACTACAACCCTTCCGGATGCCTGCAAACATGCAGAAGTCACACCACTTTTCAAGAAACCCCCCACCAACCCCAACAAACTCAAAAACTACCAACCAAAATCTGCTCCCATTTTCAACCAAGGTACTGGAGGAACCCATCAACATGCAACTCACCCCACACCTTGAGGAACCAGCTACTCAACACCTCCCAATCCAGCTTCCAAAGCAATCACAGCACGGAGACCTCCCTGATCGGAGCCACCGACGACATCCAAACCCTTCTCAGTAGAAACAGAAGCTCTAATCCTCCTCGACCTCTTGGCAGCCTTTGACACCATATCACTCCACATGTTGAACAAAAGACTCTACCACATCGGCATCCAAGCGGAAGAACTCAGATGGACTACCTCCTTCATTAATAAAAGTACTCAGAGGACCTGCCTAACATCCTACACCTCCGAACCTAAGGAAATTGCCTGTGGTGTCCTTTAGGGCTCATCCCTAAGCCCCACTCTCTTCAACATCTATATGACACCACTCGCCAACATCGTCAGATCTCACAGACTCCATATAATATCCTACGCAGATGACACCCAACCCATCCTCTCACTCACTTACAACCCTACTGTAGGAGGCTGGACTGGCTTGTAGTGAGTACCTAGGGGTACTTGCACCTTGCACCAGGCCCAGTTATCCCTTATTAGTGTATAGGGTGTCTAGCAGCATAGGCTGATAGATAATGGTAGCTTAGCAGAGCAGCTTAGGCTGAACTAGGAGACGAGTGAAGCTCCTACAGTACCACTAGTGTCATATGCACAATATCATAAGAAAACACAATACACAGATATACTAAAAATAAAGGTACTTTATTTTTATGACAATATGCCAAAAGTATCTCAGTGAGTACCCTCAGTATGAGGATAGCAAATATACACAAGATATATGTACACAATACCAAAATATGCAGTAATAGTATTAGAAAACAGTGCAAACAATGTATAGTTACAATAGGATGCAATGGGGACACATAGGGATAGGGGCAACACAAACCATATACTCCAAAAGTGGAATGCGAACCACGAATGGACCCCAAATCTATGTGACCTTGTAGAGGGTCGCTGGGACTATTAGAAAATAGTAAGGGTTAGAAAAATAGCCCACCCCAAGACCCTGAAAAGGGAGTGCAAAGTGCACTGAAGTTCCCCAAAGGACATAGAAGTCGTGATAGGGGAATTCTGCAGGAAAGACACAAACCAACAATGCAACAACAATGGATTTCCAGTCGAGGGTACCTGTGGAACAAGGGGACCAAGTCCAAAAGTCACAAGCAAGTCGGAGATGGGCAGATGCCCAGGAAATGCCAGCTGTGGGTGCAAAGATGCTGCTACTGGACAGTAGAAGCATAGGTTTCTGCAGGAACAACAAGGGCTAGAGACTTCCCCTTTAGAGGACGGATTCCTCACGCCGTGGAGAGTCCTGCAGAAGTGTTTTCCCACCGAAAGACCACCAACAAGCCTTGCTAGCTGCAAATCATGCGGTTAGTGTTTTTGGATGCTGCTGTGGCCCAGGACGGACCAGGATGTCGCCAATTCCGTCTAGTGACAGAGGGGGCGTCGAGCAAGACAAGAAGCCCACTCAGCAGCAGGCAGCACCCGCAGAAGTGCCAGAAACAGGCACTACAAGGATGCATGAAATGGTGCTCACCCGAAGTCGCACAAAGGAGTCCCACGTCGCCGGAGAACAACTTAGGAGATCGTGCAATGCAGGTTAGAGTGCCGTGGACCCAGGCTGGACTGTGCACAAAGGATTTCCGCCGGAAGTGCACGGAGGCCGGAGTAGCTGCAAAAATCGCGGTTCCCAGCAATGCAGTCTGGCGTGGGGAGGCAAGGACTTACCTCCACCAAACTCGGACTGAAGAGTCACTGGACTGTGGGAGTCACTTGGACAGAGATGCTGGATTCAAGGGACCTCGCTCGTCGTGCTGAGAGGAGACCCAGGGTACCGGTGATGCAGTTCTTTGGTGCCTGCGGTTGCAGGGGGACGATTCCGTCGACCCACGGGAGATTTCTTCGGAGCTTCTAGTGCAGAGAGGAGGCAGACTACCCCCCCACCATGCACCACCAGGAAAGCAGTCGAGAAGGCGGCAGGATCAGCGTTACAGAGTTGCAGTAGTCGTCTTTGCTACTTTGTTGCAGTTTTGCAGGCTTCCAGCGCGGTCAGCAGTCGATTCCTTGGCAGAAGGTGAAGAGAGAGATGCAGAGGAACTCGGATGAGCTCTTGCATTCGTTATCTAAGGAATCCCCAGAGACAGAGACCCTAAATAGCCAGAAAAGAGGGTTTGGCTACCTAGGAGAGAGGATAGGCTAGCAACACCTGAAGGAGCCTATCAGAAGGAGTCTCTGACGTCACCTGCTGGCACTGGCCACTCAGAGCAGTCCAGTGTGCCAGCAGCACCTCTGTTTCCAAGATGGCAGAGGTCTGGAGCACACTGGAGGAGCTCTGGGCACCTTCCAGGGGAGGTACAGGTCAGGGGAGTGGTCACTCCCCTTTCCTTTGTCCAGATTCGCGCCAGAGCAGGGCTAAGGGGTCCCTGAACCGGTGTAGACTGGCTTATGCAGAAATGGGCACCATGTGTGCCCATGAAAGCATTTCCAGAGGCTGGGGGAGGCTACTCCTCCCCTGCCTTCACACCATTTTCCAAAGGGAGAGGGTGTAACACCCTCTCTCAGAGGAAGTCCTTTGTTCTGCCATCCTGGGTCAGGCCTGGCTGGACCCCAGGAGGGCAGAAGCCTGTCTGAGGTGTTGGCAGCAGCAGCAGCTGCAGTGAAACCCCGGGAAAGGCAGTTTGGCTGTGCCAGGGTCTGTGCTACAGACCACTGGGATCATGGGATTGTGCCAACTATGCCAGGATGGCATAGAGGGGGCAATTCCATGATCATAGACATATTACATGGCCATATTCAGAGTTACCATTGTGAAGCTACATATAGGTAGTGACCTATATGTAGTGCACACGTGTAATGGTGTCCCCGCACTCACAAAGTCCAGGGAATTGGCCCTGAACAATGTGGGGGCACCTTGGCTAGTGCCAGGGTGCCCTCACACTAAGCAACTTAGCACCCAACCTTTACCAGGTAAAGGTTAGACATATAGGTGACTTATAAGTTACTTAAGTGCAGTGTAAAATGGCTGTGAAATAACGTGGACGTTATTTCACTCAGGCTGCAGTGGCAGGCCTGTGTAAGAATTGTCAGAGCTCCCTATGGGTGGCAAAAGAAATGCTGCAGCCCATAGGGATCTCCTGGAACCCCAATACCCTGGGTACCTCAGTACCATATTACTAATAATGTTACTAATAATGTACTAGGGAATTATAAGGGTGTTCCAGTAAGCCAATGTAAATTGGTAAAATTGGTCACTAGCCTGTTAGTGACAATTTGAAAGAAATGAGAGAGCATAACCACTGAGGTTCTGATTAGCAGAGCCTCAGTGAGACAGTTAGTCATAACACAGGTAACACATTCAGGCACACTTATGAGCACTGGGGCCCTGACTAGCAGGGTCCCAGTGACACATACAACTAAAACAACATATATACAGTGAAAAATGGGGGTAACATCCCAGGCGATATGGTACTTTCCAACATACCACCACCACAGCCAAACTTCCACAGAAGCATGACAGATGTCGCGGACTGGATGAGGAACAGCTGCCTGAAGCTGAACACAGACAAGATAGAAATACTGATCTTCTACAATAACAATCCATGGAGAGATGCCTGGTGGCCCTCAGACCTGGGATCCACTCCCAGACCCACAGACCATGCCAGAAAGCTCAAAATCATCATAGATAACAAGCTCACCATAACATCACAGATCAACCCCATCTCCCCTGCCTGACACCCCACGCTGTGCAATGCTATGGAAGATCTTCATATTGCTACCCCTACACACAAGACGCACTGTGACACAGGCCCTCATCACCAGCACACTGGACTAGGGCAACACCCTCTATGTGAAAATTGTTGCACACCTCCTCCACGGACTTCAAACCATACAGAACGCGGCTTTCAGACTCCTTCTCAACCTCCCACAAAGAACCCACATCACCCTCACCTCAGGCAACTCCATAGGCTCCCAATGTAGAAGAGATACCAATTCAAGATGCTGACCCATGCACAGAATGCCCTGCACCTCCAAGTCGACCATCAACTGAACTTCCATCAGCTGTAAAGAAATTTACAATCTGCCTCCCTTGCACTTGCCCACATGCCTCTTATCCATCAAAGTAGAAGTGCAGGACGCTCTGTAACTTATATCGCAGCAAAGACCTGGAACAGCCTCCCCATACAGCTCCATACTATCTCCCCTCTCCCAGATCTCCAAAGAGCACTTAAGACCTGGCTGTTTGAATGAGCCGCTGAGACTTGCAAACGCATGGACACCCTATCGAGTGATTAGCAGTGCTATATAAATGGAGTCTGATTGATTGATTTAGTTCACTTAAACAGAAATGTCATCAAAAGCTGCACGTTAATAAAACAAACGTTTGTATTATTTTCCAGGGAGAGTGGAAATACACTTCCAGTAGTGAGCCATTTTTTAATGAGGAAAGTTACTTGAAGGAAAATGAGTTAGTGTTTGCAACTGACAGATATCTTGTGCATATGAAAAAAATGAAGGTACACCACTTGCAAAAAAGAAAATAGTGCCTAGAAATGTAGAAGAAGAAATAACCAATGGAATGTTAGGTCAATGTCCCTGGCAACCAGTTTTTGAGTGGAAGTGAAAGGAAAGCTTTCAACAGAAGACAACAGTCTATTGACAAACGTACGCTATTCATAAACAAGTACAGCAGAGTAAGTGTGAAACAAAGAATGAAACTACTGCAATGCCTTGATCCATGTTGAGTTAGGAGACTGACAGACCTTCAAGGATATTTGTTAGCTTGCTTACCACATCAGATGTGACATCCCATACCAATGCTGTCTGTGCACCACACAATAATGTGTAATCTAGTAAGAAGATTGTATTTTGTCAAAATTCCAGCCCTTCAGCTTGAAAAACTAAATAAGACATTCTTAAAAGATAGTCATTCTGAAGTGACCTTTGTTACTGACAGAAGTCAGATGACATACTTTGGGCCTGAAAGGCCAACTGAAGAGAATAGGATGATTACGGAGATAGACAGTGACATTTCCAATTCAAACACAGTTTTGGAAAATGTTAAAGGAAATTTATGTATTTGCAACAACTGAAGAAATTCCTCACAAAGTTTGTGTTGTAGGCGTACCCACTACAGAGCACAAACCAAAAAAAATATATATTTGTGAATAAACAGAAGAGAGTTATCTAGTACAGTATATTAAACTGTCTCTTTTCTTAATAGTTGAAGATCGTTTTTTCTTGTGCATAAGCCATATTGTCTGTAAATAATATATTGACAAACTGGATGATAATGAAATACCTGCAAGAGGTGTTCTTAAAAATTCAAAGTTTTTACAATTCCTCCTGAGCTTCAACACCACAATGACTAGGAAGGTATAGTCATTCATTTAGTGCATCCCTTCCAAGAAACTATTAGATTACAGACTAAAAATAAGAAACTACCTCCTTCTGAAGAATTAAAAGGTCTGAAAGGTAAAGTTATGTATTTACAATTGAATAAGAAAAAGAATCTTGAATATATAGGTGTAGATAGAGAAGAAGAATAACCAATAGTGGTTCTAGTAAATGGAGTTCCTATTAAAGGTAAATAACATTGGCAGAAAGGTGTACGTATTGACCGGATTAAGAAAGCTTCACAATATCGTAAAATTAGAAAATGTGTTTTACAAAGATGTTCAATTTCAATTTCAAAGGAGCTTTATTGCGGCTACAGGAGCCAAAAAAGCGCAAGCAGTAATAAATACAAATAAATACACAAAATGATGATTACAATAATAAATATAATGATAAAAGGGAGTAAAAGATAAGAAAAGATGGAATAAAAAATGGAATAAAATGCACTCGCACAGGACGATGGGACAGTCTTAGTTGGAGTCTTTATACCGAAGGGATTTTCCTCTAATAAGCCAGCTAGCTCCGAGGAATTTGGCGACGGCGATCACTAGTGTTGGCCTAGTGTCTGATCTGAGGATTCGCAGGGCTAGCTCAGAGCTGCGGACTCCCAGTAGTCTGCATGCCGGGGCCAGCCATTTCCTGCGAGGGGCGGTGTACGCGGGGCAGGCAAAAAGGACGTGAGGGAGATTCTCAACGGGGGCTTTGCAAGCTGGGCATGCGGTTGGTTCGTTGTGTGACCAGCTGCTGGTGAAGAGTCTTAATGGGAGTGTTCCAATGCAGAGCTGGAAGTACAGTTTCCTTTCCCTTGGGGCCGTGATTAGGTCCCAAAAAGCTTCGTACTTGCATAATTCTTTTAGGTTGGCAAAGTCACAAGATAGAGAGGTGTGGAGTGCAGCCCTTGTGTCTTCGTAATTTGCCATTTGCCAATATAGTTTCTTTAGTTCGCTTTTCGAGGGGAAGACGGACGTGGTTGGTCAGTTCCAGAGATCATCTAGCCCGAGTGAGTACAGTGAACCCTTGATGCGTCGTAGCCATGGAATTCTGTGAAGATGGTCGGCTTTTAGAATGGCTTGTAGAGCTTCAGTGAAGATGTCGAGCTCAGGGGTGGTCCAGAGATGCCGCCAGTACAGCAGAGGTTGCAGGCGGGCTTTGTGCCCAATGCGTTTGATGCCGAGGTCCTTAAGAAGGGGGAACAGTGGGGTGCTTTGCGGAAGGGACACAAGGTTTCTCAGGAAGTTATTTTCAGCGGTGGTTAAGTCTTGGGTTTTGGTATAGCCCCATAGTTCAGCCCCGTAAAGTGCTGAGGAGACGGCCTGGGCTTCGTATAACTGTAATGCTGGGCGAATTGGTTTGGTGTGTGAGAGGTGAAAGTTTTTTAGTAGTACCCCTGTTGTTTGTTTTAGTTTTAGGACTTGTTTTCCTATGTGTGGTTTCCAAGACATGTTGTCAGTGAATGTTATGCCCAGGTAGCTGAAGATGCCCACCTTCTCAAGTGTGGAGCCCTCTAAAGTAAAATTCCCTTTAAAAGATCTATGGGGATTGAGGGTCATTAGTTTTGTTTTCGAGGCGTTGATTTCGAGTCCCTGTGATGAGCAGAATTTCTCGAAGCACGTAAGGAGTTTCCTTAGGCCGCTAGGGGGCTTGGATATCAGAAGAGTGTCATCGGCAAAGAGTAAGACTGGGATTTTTTGTGTGCCAAGTGAAGGTGCGTCAGCCTGCAATCTGAGGAGGGAGGGGACAATTTTATTGATATACAGGGAAAAGAGGGTCGGGGAAAGGACGCACCCTTGCCGCACACCCCTGGAAACGTGGATTTTATCAGTTAGTTGTCCCTTGTTGCCCACCTGACTCATGCGTAGTTGTCCTCGTGGAGTCGTATCAGTATGGTGAGAATGTGCTCCAGGATTCCCAACCGAGAGAGAGTGTCCCATAGTTTGTTGCGAGGTACTAGGTCGAAAGCAGATTTGAGGTCCACAAAAGCTACATAAAGGCTGCCTTTACCAATGAGCACTGTTTTCCAATATAATAAATAGAGCCTGAGGGCTTGATCAGTGGTGGAAATTTTCTTCCGGAAACCGGCTTGGAGGGGGCTAAGGATGTCATGTTCAGTCATCCATTCTTCGATCTTTCCTAGGAGGCAGTGGAAGAAGACTTTCTGGACGCAGTCGATTAAGCTAATAGGTCTATAGTTGCAAGGAAGTGATCTGTCGCCCTTTTTAAAGATTGGAATAACAATAGCCGCTTTCCAGGACTCGGGGATTGGCGCCCCAGATGCTATTGCGTTTGCTATCATGGTGAGGTAGCTTGACCAGAATGCTAGGTCTGTTGAGAACAGGTCTGCTGGGATGCAGTCTGATCCAGGGGACCTGACGCGTTTTAGGGTGCTTAGGGAATAGGTTATGTCACTTAGGGAGAACAACAGGGGTGCTGCGGTGGTGGGTGCTAATGAGGGATATAGGTGGGGGCCCATGCGAACAGGAATGGGGCTATCATGGTCAGGGGAGTACAGGCTGCTAAAGTGAACTACCCAATCTTTTCGGGCAATATTGGTTGTGATGTCCATGCCACTGGTTTCTGGGCCTTGCGCTGCCAGGGACCAGAACAGACTATGGTTCCTCTCGCGCACAGCGTCACTGAGTGCTGTCCACCATTTATTATCTTGGTCACGCTTGGCTTTGCGTATTGCAGATTTATAGGACTTCCTAGCTACGCGGATGGCGGTGGGGTCCTTGGATTTAATGGCTTGAACTAAGCGCTTGTTTAGGGACCGACACGTTTTGTTGAACCAGCGGTGCCTACCTATGTGTTGTTTGTTCTCATGGGCTGTGGGTACTGAAAAGTGGGCTGCGATATCCCTGAAACAGGAGGTGTGGATTGAGCTTAGATCCTGGTAGGGAATTGCGGGACCTGCCTCTAGGTCCATTAGTGTGGATTTTAGGGTGTTATTAGCAGCGTTGATGAGTGCGGGCCGAGCCACGACCTTGTCCCATTTTAAGTGTTGTTTATTGTTGGCCAGGCTGATACCCTCGGGTGCTACTGCTGGGGAGTTAAACGTGGATGGGAGATTACCTAGAGCTAATGTATGGGCAGAGAGAGGGTTGTGATCGCTTTCAGTCCTTTCAATGATCGTCATGTCGATGACTAAGGGCCATAGTCTTATGTGGAAGAGACAGTAGTCGATTCTGCTGGTGTGATTGGTTTTGTTGAACGTGTGACAGCCATTGGTGTCTGATTTGGTTCTGCCATTTAACGCCCTTAGCCCGAACTCCATGGTCAGTGATTTGACCTGGACAGCGACCTGCGTCCATCTCTTGATGGGTGGGATTGACAGGGCAGGGATAGACCAGGCTTGATCCTCCTCGTAAGTGGACCTGAGATCGTCCCAGTCAAGGAGTTCGAATGTGACATTGAAGTCCCCTGCCACAATGGTTTTATGATGGCGGGGATAGTTTTGTAAGAGGGCTACGAGGGCGCAGAGGGTTTTGGAGACTTGACCCCCCTGACCCCTCGAGTGTAGATGTTAAAGATGTTCACCACAGAGTAAGGCCCAAAGGATAGACGAAGGCCTAACAGGTCAGGAGAGTCAGTAGGTAGCTGTGATATATGGCAGCTAAGTGATGTTTTGATCCAGATGGTCAGACCCCCTGAGGGCCTGCCTCTCGTACTGGCCACAGCGGGATGTGGAAGTTTGAATAGCCTGTTCGAAAAAGTGGGTCGAGTGACCATATCTCTTGGAGAAGACATATGTCATGTTCGTCAATAAAGGAGGAGAAGGATGGAAGGGGGAGAATAGATTTCAAACCTGCCACGTTCCACGAGACAAGTCGTACCCCAGTCAGTGGCTGAACTACCCTATCTAAATGCCTGGGGTTTGTATGGTTGGCTGTCGGAGGTTGGTCTGGCAGATGTTGTTGAGTGAGAAGAAGTGGGTCAATACCAATGTTTACCCGTGGGGCCTGAGGTGATTGGTGATATTCCTCTGTTGGAACTGACCTGGTCCTGATCTGGGAGGTGCTTGCAGGCCTAGCCAGCAGCACTGGGTTTGGTGGGCAATGTGCCTGCAAGATGAAAGGTGCGTCGTTGTCATGTTTGCACAGTGGACTAGCAGTGGTCTTGGTATCATGGATAGGGGAGGGAATACATGGGCAGACAGTGGTGGGGTTTAAGGCAGACCTGGGGGTGATAGATGTTAGAAGGTTGCAAGGTTTGCCAGCATAGATTTTAGGTGAGGCTGTAAGTCAATCATTTTTGCCAGGAGTGGATACATTTTCAGCTGGGTGGTGACTCGGGCACTCCTCGTGGTGCGTAGGTGGCCTGGGGTATTTAAACTGGATGCATGAGTGTGCTGGTGGGCTTGTTCTTGCATCTAGGGCCACCAAATTGTTCACCATGGTCCCGTCCTTGAGTGTCAGTTTTAGGATGTCAAAATGTGTTCCTGGGTCTGGCCGCCGTACTACATTAATTAAGTCCTCGCGTATTATGGAGCGGCAGCCTCTAACATGGCGAATCCAATGGATTGCCTTGTTTTTGATAGAGTCTGCCCCTTCCTTGTGTGTCGATGTGGTTAACTTGGGAACGTTAACTATTAGAACTATATTACCTGAATGGGGCTGATCAGAGGCAGGGAGTGCAAAGTTCATTGAGGCCATGTTGCTCGTGGTTTTGGGGGTTTTGTGATGGACGTCTAATGAATTTCCTATGCCTGAATTGTGGAAGAAGGGTGTCTGGTATGAGTTTGTGGTCTTATCTCCGATAGGGAGGGGGCCGACATGGCTGGAAGCTGAGAAGTTGGGCAGGTTTGTTGTGATGCCTGATAGGGTTGGGTTTTGGGCAGGGTTCGTGGTGGCCGTGTTATTTGCGTGAGTTAGCTGTTTTACTATTACAATTAAGGATTTAACCATAAACTTGAGTTCTATAACTTCCTTTTTTAGATCTTGTATGCATTCGATATGCTGTGGGGTTACGTGAGAAAAATGCATGTTTGTGGCTGCTGGCCCATCTGCCAGGGTGCCTGGATTGATGTTATCGTGTGATTCGGGGGTGTTGATTAAGGGATTAAAGCGGTTACTGAGCTGGATGAGATCGTTGGTGCCCAGTGGTAGGTCTTCTACTAGAGAAGGGGCGGTATGGGTGATAACATTCCTGCTCTCGCCCTGCCCTGTAGTGTCAGTGACTTGTTGTCCACGTTTCACAAAAATCTTGGCGATTTTCATAGGACCATCCTTCCTGTTGATTGGTGAGGGCTCCCCCCAGTTTCAATAGAATTATTTCCCTGGGGGCTAGTTAATATTCCATTGCATTCACCCAGGAGAGAGTCGATTCTGTCCATGACGCAGTTGCTAGCAGCATGCTTATGTCTTTTTCGCTTGGCAAAGATGTTGATGTAGAGGGACGTTATCTGTGTCAGACAGACACTTCAGCCTCAGCTGATTCTGGACAGTTTGAAAAAGCAGAAGAAATATATGAACATTACAGCATCCATCTTATACATTCAAGAGATATGAGGGTTGATGCTTCAGAATTGTACCAAATGAAGCAATCAAAAGGAGTACCAGTTTAAGTGTGTGGGGAAAGACCTTAGAAATAGTGTTTTCAAATTCTGTGTCCAACAGGAGTAGGTGGTCATTACGATGAACGTCCAGGACAAATTCCTACATAGGATATAGATCAAGTAGATTACATTCTGAAGATCCTTGGTTTAGATCAAACATTCCATACATTGTCCACAGAGAGATGGTTTAAAGATATCACTGCCAGAGATTTGTGAGAAAAGCACACAGAAAAGATGAGATTCTAGAGAATAATCTGATGAACATCATGGCTTTCCAACATGGTACCAATGAATATTGGTTACCTCACCAGAGTGAGCTAAAGTATATGTTACACAATCTAGGTGCAGTACCTGGGTTGCTTCTTTGAGCAGTTCAAACTATGCTTAGGATGATCTTCAAGACTTTCTCAGGCAAGTTAATGCAATCATTGCAGGCATTCATTTTAAAACTCCTGGTGAATTGTGTTCCATTGATCATGTAAATGTTTGTAGACACTTACATCACAGGTTTGCAGCCATGTTCTATTTTATATGTAACAAAAAATCCACTACTAGGTGAGGTTGTGGGCTTTTTTCTGGAGAAAAGAATATCAAACTAGAGGTGCACCACATATACATATGTTATTGTGGGTGAAAAATGTACCAAAGATTGGTCAAAATACTGATGAATCGGTGTTACCATTCATTGATCAGTATGTAACTTGGGAAATTCCAGAAAAGTCTCACAACAGAACTCTTAGGCAAGATGGCTTACCGTTACAGTCCAATAAAATGTGGGAAATATTATCAATGACGATACAGCGCAAAAGGAAAATACTATACTAAGAGGGTCATTCTGACCCTGGCGGCCAGTGGCCGCCAGGGCCACCGACCACGGGAGCACCGCCAACAGGCTGGCGGTGCTCCAACGAGCATTCTGACCGCGGCGGTTCAGCCGCGGTCAGAAGCGGAAAGTCAGCGGTCTCCCGCCGACTTTCCGCTGCTCGTGTGAATCCTCCAAGGCTGCGGAGCGCGCTCCGCAGCCATGAGGATTCCGACCCCCCTACCGCCATCCTGTTCATGGCGGGAAAGCCGCCATGAACAGGATGGCGGTAGGGGGGGTCGCGGGGCCCCCGTAAGAGAGCCCCGCAAAGTATTTCAGTGTCTGCCTTGCAGACACTGAAATACGCGACGGGTGCCACTGCACCCGTCGCACCTTCCCACTCCGCCGGCTCGATTACGAGCCGGCATCCTCGTGGGAAGGTCGTTTTCCCCTGGGCTGGCGGGTGGTTTTTCAGCAACCGCCCGCCAGCCCAGGGGAAAACTTGTAATACCCGCCGCGGTCTTTTGACCGCGGCGCGGTATTTCGGAGGGGGGAATTCTGGCGGGCGGCCTCCACCGCCCGCCAACATTGGAATGACCCCCTAAGTGTTGTTTTCGATTTCCCAGGCCTGTAATCTCTAAATGAAGAGTGAACAGTTTTATGTCTGCAGTCAAACACACTTATACTGGAAAATTATGTGAAAACACATATAACCTGAAGAGAAGTGAAACTTCAAAACTCATCAATGACTACAATTGCAGTTTCAGTTTAAGAATGTTTTCCCAGCGGGAGATTTCATCTTATGAAGCCTGTGATCAGCTCAGTAGTGCTACATTATGTGGCAAGTCCAAATCCATAATTTGGGCACGTTTAGGACTTGACAGGGGCTGGGGCCTTGGAGAGACCAGCCGGGGCTGATGAGGAGACCCTTTCATTACTGGAGCCTGAGCCCTGTCCATCCTAGCCGCAGATTCCAGTTTTACCATCTCCAGAGCAGGCACAAGATGGCCGCCTCTTGGCCTTGGAGGCTGCAGCGACATCGTGTTCCATCAGTGGGCCGCTCGGCTGCCTTAATAGCTCTTTCTCTTTCCTATGGTGATGCCCTGCCGAAAGTGACTCTTCACATGGCTGATGACATTCCTTGAGCTGGAAGGACATAGCTTATCTACTACACTGCCCCCTCTCGCTTTTTGCCCTGGAAGCTCCCCATCTCTTTCTCTTGTGTCCTTCCAGGTTTGGGTGCCTGTTTTCACTAGGCCAGGTTGCCTGCCTTACTCTTCTTTGGACTCTCCCTCTACGCGGCCCTGTGTTATGGCACTTTGACCTGTCTCTCTTCTAGGATGGTTTGCTATGGTTGTTCGGTTGGCTGGCCATTACCTTGCGGCCCCCTTTATTCTTGTTATGATTTATTGTTTCTTGTATGTTCACACGTGGGTGGTCCAATTCAATGTGAGAATCCTCCTCACTGTGTTTCTGTGGGGGTTTCTGTTGCACCTTGGGATTTGAGCATCCTCATTCTATTCTAGGCTCTCAGTAGGAAATGGGGAGAGGGGTCTTCAGGGATTCACCATGACACCCCAGAAATGTATAGTTCTCTTGTGGAATATCTGTGGTATGGATACACCAGTCAGAAACTACCGCATACAAGCATTTCTCCAGTGGCAGGGCATCCACATAGCCATGTTACAGGAGGCTCACATCACTAAGTTAGAAGGGCTTAAACTGCAGAAACGTTGGAGGAGACAGGTCTTTACCACTAACTTTTCGGCATATGCAAGAGTGGCCTTGATTTGGGTGAGGTCGGGAGTCCCATTGGAGGTGCTACACCAGGAGGTTGACTGGGAGGGCAGCTATGCGTTCCTGGAAAGATGCCTAAATGGTAATCATGTCCTGCTGGGATGTGTTTATGTGCCTAATACTGATCAGCCACGGTTCCTGCATCAGTTCTCTTTGTTTCTATTGTGCTGGGCTCATTTGCTTTGGTTGTTGGGTGGCTATTTTAATGCATTCATTGATATCGTCCTGGACGCTCTCACCCTCCACTCCCATCCACTGCCACTGTTTATACGTAATGTGGAGAGTCTGCAGACCTGGTTGGGGCAGTGGGAGATCTTGGATGTCTGGTGGAACCGCAGTTCAGACGTTTGCCTCTACTCGTTTTACAACCACATGCATAGGGTCTATGCATGGCTGGATCACTTTGTGTTGTTCTCACAACCTCTGCTCCTTTATATCAATTATCTCAGAAGGCAGTTATGAGATCATAACCCCCTGGGTGCAGACCTCCATTGGGTCAGACTTCCTCCCCATACCCACTTGGCAGTTTTCCACTGGGTTCCTGGAAGACCCTCCCTTTCATGACACTCTTGTCACAAAAATCCTAGAATTTTTTAATTATAACAAAGGCACACCCTCTTCCCCACTTGTGGAGTGGGAAGCTTTCAAGCTAGTATTACGGGACAAAAGCATACCGTCGGTGGTGGGTGCCCATCCTGTGATTCTCCGGGAGCAAGAGAGGACCAAGCGTGATTAATTATGGAAAGCTGAGGACCCTCTTTTTCTGCCTACCCTGGCCCCTCTCCATGAAACAGAGGCCCAGTTGCTGGAACAGCTAAGATGCGTGCACTTTGCGTCCTACACTACCAAAATGCATGTGGCGGGTGAAAGGGCAGGTAAGCTGTGGGTTGGCTGGCCACCGGGGAAACCAGACAGGAGCCAGTGCTTGAGCTCCGTGCCCCTGACGGGTGTTCTTTGCTCCCAGCAGGCAATTCATGAGGCCTTTATGTCCTACTATTCTGATCTCTATCAACCTGCCCCGGACCACCCTTCGCTGGCTCAGGAGGAATTCTCCGCCCATGCACAGCATCCTAGGCTGACCCTGCTTCAGTGGGTGGACCATGATGTTATCGCTTACAGTCTAGAAAATTTGCACTGCTGTTACGGCTCTGAACTCCCGTAAGACTCCTTGGACGGATGCCCTCCCAGCTGAGTTTTATAAGTCCTTTTGGGGCGAGCTGGCCCAGGGACTCCTCCAGATCAATGAGGGGGTGTTGGCTGCCTGATCCCTCTCCACCACAATGCATGAAGCCTCCATAGCTTCACTGCCTAAGCAGAGCAAGGACCCCTTGGATATGGTGGCATTGCGCACTATTGTCATCCTGAACGTGGATTAAAAGAACTTGAGCTTGTTTCTGGCCAGGAGGGTCAAATTGGTGCTGTCATGTTCAATCCTTAGTGACCAGAATGGGTTTGTTCTGGGAAGGAAATATTATCTTTGTTTTCGCTGACTGTCTTGCGTCATGGGGGTGGTACAGACCCACTGGCTTAGGGTAGTGGCACTGGTGCTGGACATCCGTAAGGCCTTTGACTACCTCAGCTGGGATTACCTTTTTACGGTTTTGCAGAGGTTTGACCTTGACCCCTACATTACTAAGCTTATCATGCTCCTTTATAACTTCCCTACAACTCAGACCCGCTCTGGAGAGTGATATCAGGACCCTTCATGGTCGAGCATGGCACCCGTCAGGCCTGTCCACTTTTGCCCTTGATCTTTGCCATGGCTATGGAGCCATTGGCTTCCCCGGTGAGGTTGAAGGGGATAGGCTGGGGCGTACCTTTGCATAATGTGACCCATGTGTCTTCCCTTTACGCAGATGATGTCCTGCTCGATTTGCGAGCGGTGGACTCCAACCTTTCTGCTGTTGCTCCCCTCCTGGCTGTCTTTGGACATATGACAAGATTTTTGTCAGCCTGTCTGTTCCCCCTGGTGTGGGGATTGGAGACACAGCTGTGGATCTTCAAGGAGGGGGTGGCAGTTCACTGGGAACTCGCTTCTGTCTGCTACCTGGGGATCAAAGTATGTCACCCAAGTCCCGACCTTTTAGACAGGAATGTGACTGTAGCAGTGGTCTCGATTCTCTAGTCCATTCCATTCTGGACATCGCTGCCCCACATGCTCTCACGCTGTGTAGCCTTTCGAAAACGATCATCTTTCCTGCCTCCTTCATTAGTTTGTGAACCTCCCGCTCTCTCGCCCTTGATATCCGATTGCTATGCCGTTGTGAGTTCCTCATGTTCTAGCATCAGTTAGCCCTCAACATAATGGAAGATCCATCAGTAGTTCCTCTAGTATCACAACATTCATCAGTCTTAACAAAACATAGTAGGCCAACTTGAATCTGTCACCGTGGTACTTCTAGTATTTCTGTGCGATTGGGCCGTCCTATTATTTCTTTCATACGTGTGAATTAGTGCGAAATGGAGGTTTGGCCAATCCCAATCATCGGCATTAGTCTGGAGTCCCTTTGCCTGTGGGTTGGTCGGCCGCTTACTTGGCGGGAAGCTTCAGCCCTCCCTGGATGGGTCTTCCTCTAGATACCTCAGGGAGTCTACCAACAACCCCCCAGCCTCGCGCTGCGTCTATGGAACATTTTCCTCTCTTCACATTCCAGAGCCTCCCTTGTGCTTTGTAGTCTGTCCATTTCTTAAGCTCTCGCTTCCAAGCATGTGAGCTGGGACCTCGTAAATTTTTACAACACCTTGTGATCTCCCTTTTGGCAAGGACGAACCCCAGGTCCTGGAATTGACCAGTGACTTTCGTCTTGGCTGTCTGGGGGAAACATCCCAGTAGGCAATGGTGGGCCTCGAGTGGGACCTCAAGCTCTGTGCTGGTGGATAGCGTCTCTACAACCCCACAGTAAGTAGCTATCTCAGGATAGCTCCAGAACATACAATAGAATTCTGCGCCTATCTCATTACAGTGCAGGCATGCATTATCTGTTTGCGTGAAGTATCTATTTAATCTTCTGGTGGTGAGGTGCGCCTTGTGCAGCACATACAAGTTAATTAGCTTAAATCTTGCGTTCTTCATCACTTTGGCTGTGTTATATAAGTTAGTCTCCCAGTCCTTTTCACCTATGACCCGCCCAAGGTCCTCCTCCCACTTACCCTTTAGTGTCTGTAGTTGGGTCTGAATGTGCCCCCGGTAGTTCCTATCGAGGCAACTGACTGCTTTGTGTGTTCCGGATGGAGTGAGAATGTATTAGAGGTAAGTGGCTTTTGGTGGTTCGACCTCTCCAGATCACCAATGCTTGTGAATATCCATTATAATCACTCTGTGCAGAAGGAAGTGCCCCTGAGACAGGCCATATCTGGGTTGCAATTAATCAAATGGAAGGTACGTCCCCTCCTTGAAGAAGGCCCCCACTGTGGTTATTCCTGCCTCTCCCAGGCCACCAGTCCTTGCCACGACCCCCCGTTGGGCAATTCCTCAAAATATTACATGGGTATGTCCAGAGAGTAGTGGACACAAATCAATGCTTTTTTGAGGCTGTGAGCCCAACACCGGCGTATAACTCAAGTTCGATGGTATCCTTGGTGCTTGGTAAGGGAGTGTCGAGCAACATCTGGGGCAGCCATGACTTCCCTGGAGTTAATCACAAGGTTTCTCTTCCTGGCCTCTATCTGCCAGCCAGCCACCCACTGCGTGAGCCATTGGAACTGCACCACCAGGTAATAGGCCTAAAGGCCTGGGACCGCCAGTCCTCCCTACATCGCCTGCTGTTGCATGGTGGTCAAGGCCACTCTTCACCTGCCCTGGCCCCATATGAACCCCTGTGACCATCTTGCTGATATCGCAAAAGTAGGAGGCTGGTATCCAGACTGGGAGTGTGGTAAGGAGGTATAGCATGCAAGGCAGTGACATCATCTTCAATAGGGACGCCCTGCCTGCAACAGACAGTGGCAACATCGCCCAGAAGAAAGTGCTAGCCCTAAGGGACCCAATCGCCCTGCCTATATTTGCTTCTAACAAGTCCTCCGAAGTGTGATACATGCGGACTCCGAGATATTGAAATGAGTCAGGCTCCCCTATCAGGGGGCTGAGGCCTTCTGGGGGCTGTTCTGAATTGTGTACTGGAAAAGGCAGGACTTGCGCCAGTTTACACTCAGCCCTGACAGGGATACATAGCGATCCTGCATCTCCCGCGCTCTTCCTAAGGTGTCCTGGTCATTCTGGAGAAACAAAAGCAGGTCCTCCGCGTAGAGTGCTATGTGGTGTGTGCGGCCTCCTACTGTCAGGCCTCAGTAGATATTGCCAGTGCGGGCCTAGCAGACCAGAGGTTCCACTGCTAAGGCAAAAAGCAAGGGGGAGAGAGGGCAGCCCTGCCTGGTCCCCCTGTCTACCACCCACTTCTCCAATATTGAGTGCTGAGCACGGACTCTAGCTGTCAGGCCAGTGTACAGAAGGCGTGTCCAGGCCAGGAAGCCCCCTCCTAGGCTCATCTTTTCCATGACGCCATAAAGGATATGCAACTCCAGGATATTAAAAGCCTTTTCAATATCAATTGCCAATATCCGTGCTCTGCTCTCCTCTCGAGGAGCGGCTCCCAGGATCATGCACAGTCATCTGATGTTATGAGCCATGCTTTAATCTGGGATAAATCCAGCCATATCCCAAGTGTTCGCATATGCGGCAAGAGTTGTGTGGCTAAGATTCTACTCGGGATTTTGTAGTCAGTGTTCAACACAGATGCTGTGTAGGCTCTTTCATGCAGCTCCTTCCCTGGTTTCAACAAAGGAATGATGAGGTCCCCCCTGGTAGACTGCAGCAAGAGTTGTTCTTTTGTAAGCAGCATTATACATGTCTGCCAATTTAGGCCCAGCAGCTCCGAGTATTTGGCATTAATTTCTATTAGTAACCACATCAGCATAGCCGTAGCTCTTATGGCTGCTCTAACCTCATGGAGGGTGATTTCCTCTCTAAGGGGTCTGCCCCCTCTTGTGGGAGAGTTGGGATGAGCAGAGAGTCCAGAAACTGTGGTCTATGACTCCACTGTATAATTTGGCGCAATAGTCATGGAATTTCATGTTGATGTCATCCTGCCAATATAGCCTGCCACCATCATCAGTGGCCAGTTCCACAATAGCTAATTTCCATTCATCTGGGTTCACTACCTAGGCTAGGAGCAAGCCCGTTGGATTGTGTTCTGCATGAGCTTGAATCATATAATTGCGATAATCGAAGCATCTCTGTCTTTCTACTTTCATTGTCACCATCTCCCGCACCTCAAGGAGCTCCGGTTGTATCTGCGAGTGCCTGGGTGATGCTTCCCAGATGCTCCAAGTGAGTCCTTAACCCCCAAGCTCTCCCGGAGTAACGTGCATTGGATCCTAACCAACTCAGGGATGCAGCGCCCCCTGAGCACGTACTTGAATGCATCCCATTCTAATAAGGGGAATGCTGCAGTTCCTGCATCTTCATCAAAATATTTCTGTATGGTTGCTCCAATTTGGTCTGGGAATATCTGTCGTCTAAGGAGTCCTGGTGCAGTCGCCATGTGGGTATAGCATGCCACCCTCTTTCCCATTGAAATCCCATCAGTAGGGGGTTATGATCAGAAATTGTGCAGGATAATGCTTGTATGATTGTACATTTGTTGTTTTATGTTTTTATTGCAACTAATAAAAAGCAATAAAAAAAGAGATTGTGAGGGATAAGTATTCTGTATTTGGTACCAGTTTATATACATCTGCACTGCAGAGGAGGGCATCCAGGTGTACATGGAGATCATGGAGATTAGTAAAGAAGGAGGAGTCCCTCTCCTGCGGGTGTTGGCACTTCCAGGAGTCAAGTAGCCCCCATTCTTATTGCCAATGCACACCTAGGATACTTGTGCTACAGGCGCTCCCCTTAAGGGGGAGATGGAAATGATCCATCTCTAGCTCGGAGACACAATTATAATCCCCTCCTAAGAGGACTGAGCCCATTAAATGTGGGACCATTTTAAAGGAGAGCTTGTCAAAGAACTCTGTTTGGCCAACATTTGGACCATAACTGTTGCCCAGTGCTATATCCCACCCGTCCAGACACCTGAGCACCAGCACGTACCTCCCTTCGGGATCTACTATCGGTCCAGTGTGCTGGAAGGGAACTCCTGCCCTATTCCATATAAGGATGCCGCACGCAAAGGCTGAATAGGTTGTATTCATGCTGCAGTCCTAACCCCACTAAAGCAGTTAAATGCGTTTCCTGGAGTAGGGCAATCTGCACTCCTCTCCGCTGTAGAGATGAGTAGACTTAGCACCTCTTGGCCATTGAGCATATCCCCTGGATATGCCGGGTTATAATTTTATAGGTTGGTGAGGTCGCCAAGTTATCATAATGTGGTAAGGACTCGTACCCAGATGTAGCAGCCATTCCCCCCCACCAAAAGTGTCACAGAAACATCCCTGTTATAGAACACATATTCAGTATCAATGCAAAACAACGTGTCTTACCCAACAAGAACTGAGGAAATACCCAACAACTCCCCTTCCCTAGGACAAGAAGGGTTCCCCCCTCATGCAAACAAGCAGTAGCAAACCAGCAATTAAGCTACAATGGGAGCGTCCGTTTCACGCCCAACTCGATCTGGCCACCCACCTACATCGCCAGTCCCACATGGTTCTTCCCCACCCCCTCTGATGATTTAGTAAGTCATCCCTAGAATCATGCTGAATACGTGGATTATATTCTGACATCTGAGTCTGTGCTATTTCCTATATACTAGGGTGTGGGCAGGCACTAGTCCAGTCCGCCAAGGTTCATTTGCCGCCCCCAGTGCAAGGCCGTCATTAGGAGCCTAAAGGCTGCAATCATCATAGTCCCATTCAAAAGGCGCCTCTCACGGGGGGCTTCACTGTTTGTCCGCTTCCTGGTGCTAGAAGGGGTAATCTGCTGCACGTGTCATGATCTTGGGAAGGTTGCCATACGTCAGCCCTTGTTGGCTATCAACACTGGAGGTGCAGGAGTGCCGGGAGTCCTCCCACATCATCTGGGAAGGCATAATTTGTCCTCCCCTGCTCAGTGCCGCCACCTCCTGCACTGCCCACTGTTGGGCTTTTTGTGCCTCCTCCCTCAATGGAGCAAGCTTGCCTGGCGGAGGCCTGCACCTCTTTCTCTACTTTATTAATGATCTCGCTCACCTGTGAGTCTCTCTACTGGGTCCGGCATTTGCATCTAACCAGCTCCACACTTCCTGAGGTGTGTCAAAAAATTGCATGCCTTCCTGGATGATCAATCGAATGCCGGAAATAGCATGGCATACTGAAGTCCCAGTTGTCGAAGTCGATGTTTGGCTTCTGTGAATGATGTGCACTGCTTTTGGATAGCCTTGATGAGGTCTGGGAAGATCATGATCTTCTGACTGTCTATCTGAATATCACCCTTTGCCTGGGCACAGGCCATTATATGGTTGCAATCCTTATAATGGAGCAGCTATGCTACCATCAGCCTTGGTGGGACCAGGTGAAGGTGTTTGGCCTGGGACCCTGTGGGGGTTGCTCCAGGGCATAGAAGGGAGGGAGACCCTCTGCTACCATCTCTTTGCGTATCCATATCTATTTTTCCAGGAAGGGCAATGGGTTTCTGCCTTCCATTCACTCCGGTATGCCCACAAGGCGAATATCATTCCTGCAAGACTTACTTTCCCTGTCTTCTACGCTGTTCCCCATTACCTATATCTTGGTCTCCATTGCTGCCATTTTAACACGCATCTCTGTGACATCCGAATAAAGAATGGACAGCATTCATTTGGTTGTGGACCTCCCCGGACCCGTGGGCCAATTCCTCTCAATACTGCGCTTGCTCCTGTATTCCCTTGCTTGCTCCTGCCCACAGGGTATCCAACAGGAGCTGGTTTTTTGACAGAGGAGCTTTCCACTACCCCCTTCGTTTTTGCCTTGTTTTCTCTCTATGTGGTGGCCCCCAGCTTTCTTCCACTGATCTCAGCTTGGGATGGGCAGGCACTCGAGAGCTCAGCTGCGCCCTGCTGGCACTCAGTGATTCCTTCAGCCCCAAGTGCACCAGCCCTCATTCTGCTTTACTCAGTAAGCTACAGCAGAGCTGGGGGGGATTTTATCTCTGTCTCGCCTCCCTCTTCTCAATCCCAGCTCCACCATGGCCACCAGGCCTCATGCCATTGACGTTTCCTTCAGAGAATGGGGCGGCCTCCTCCTCCTCCGTCCAGCTCCAGGAGAGATGCGCCCTTTTGTAATATGCGTTAGCTGTGCCTTCTCTCCTCCCTCAGCAATCACATGGAGTTGCTGGTAGCTTGCAGAGTCGGTTCAGTTGACGTGTAGCGGGCCCCACCACTAACGCAGTGGTCAGGTCCAGGCTCCAGGGTTCCGCCGTCTGCCCAGCCCCCGGGGCGCTCCCAGGTCCCCCCTGCCACAGCTCACCTCATGCGAAGTCCAGACAGGGAAAGGTCCTCTGAGCACCACAGCCAGCTCGCCACGGTCCTGGTTCCAGCCGGCAGCTGCTCTTTTCCAGTGGGTGGAGCCCCCGGGCTAAGGTGCCCTCTGCGGACTGGGGGCCGCCATCTTAGTACTACTAGTCTCTGCTCAGGCCACCCGCCCAGAGCTCTGCATGCTGATCGCACTCAGTCTGAGGGGTCTTTGGGCCACCCGGGGTACCTTCAAGGTCCTTGCTGCTGTGGTGGCAGCTGCAGGTTACAGCAGGCTGATCACTCGATCCGCTGCCATCTTGACTCCCAATGCTGCCTATTCGAATGGGCCTGAATCGGCATTTTGTTGCAGACATAGCTGCCTTGAGGCCACTGCAGTATTAGATCCGATCAGGTCCATAGATACTCTAGATCCATATATGACATGGCTAAGAGCACTTCTGGGTACCCCTTAAGTCGAAAGAATTGCATGGTGTAGCTACATAAAAAGTGGCTTTTTTAAACTTGATTTGGGCTCCTACTGGTTAGATCCCTCACACCTCCCAAAGAGTGCCTCACAGAGCCTGAAGGACTCATCCTGGGCGAGTGTGCAAATGGCAGAGTTAGCATCAGTTCCATCTGGCAGCATGACGGACAGCTTTCTATCAGTCAAGTCTCACTATGAATTTGAGCATTACTTAGGCATCATTTTACATCCTTTAGCACGTGCACTTTACATCAGATTTAGATGTGGTTCCTTATGTGATCTGACCTCTAATGGAAGCAAACTGTCAGCCTAACAGACTCTTGTCCGATGGGATGCCACACCAAAGAAAACATCAGTCGCGTCCTATTCCACTGTCCTGCGTACAAGAAGCAGAGGACTTACTGGATAAGACAACTCTCAACTCCTTGGGTGTCAGGGGTTGCCACTTGGCCCTTAGGATCTGTAGAAAAAATACCCAATGGCCCGTGGTGTGTACTGTGGCAACGTTTTTAGCAGCGATTGGGCACACTAGAACAAGATCCTTAAGCACTAATGTACATTCTTTTATTAAATGATGACTTAATTATTTAAAAAAAAATAATATCTAGCATTGCTTATTTTAACCGTTTTTGTACATATTCACATTTATCAAGTGTTAAATTTTACATAGAGCAGAACAATGAAATTGTGTTACTCATCCTCTAATTTATCTGGTAATGTTCCCGCTGCTCTCTTTTAGAACTATAGGTGGGACAATTTTCAAACAAATCACTCTATTGCACAAATTCATAATTTTTAATTAACATTTTTGATACAAGTATATAGCGATCGTGTACTCTGTGTGCAAACCTCATGTCTTGGGACCTGGTCATGGTGGTTTTATTTTTGCAAGGTTTTAAAATAGTTTCTTATTTGTGTTAAAATGAATTATTGGTCTTATTGTGTGTATATGTTGTGTTTTTATGGCACTTGTTGCCCAAATAAAGCTTAATTGAATTGATTTCAATTGACTCCCTCACTGCTGATCGCCTGGCACTCCAAATCACCATCCCAGATCGCCACTATGGGAGGATTGCCCTCGTACTTGGATCCTCCAGGGGATCCCTTACCTTTGCTTGTGTTTTGGGGTTAGATGGCCTAAAGGGCAAGCAGCATTTCAACGGGTTTGGATCACTGGGCTGAAGCTAGTGGGACCACTGCCTGCTCTGAAAAATGTTTTGCGCCCCCATTCACAAAGAGGAAGGAGTCCCTTGGAACCACTTCCTGTTTACAAATGGTTGCCACCAACTTGAAGTTGGTGGTAACTGTGAATGTTTTGTTACCGCATTCACAGTCGCAAAACATTCATACATGCCAGTGCTATTTGGTTTTAGGAAGGGACGCCCTAAGCACACCCATTCCTAATACTGAATCGCAAAAGCAAAATGTGATTAGGTAACAAGTTACCAAATTGCATTTTGCCTTTTGTACTTGGCAAAATGCATTTTTGTGACTGCACCTCTTTCTGGGCACCCTCACCTATCACCAGGTACTTCACCTAGCTCTTTCGTCGTCCTTTTGTTGGATACAGGGCCTCTGGGTCATGCGGAGGAGGGCCTGATACATGTTGGAGCAAATAGGGGAGAACTCTCCCCTATTTTCTCCACTGTGTATTTATATTTCTCCTAGTGTGTGACCACCAACATTGCAAATTTGTATTGTTATGCTTTTATCCAGTTGCATTAGTCTGCTATGTTTAAACCCACAACAGAATCTTAATAAAATGATGTGTTAAAAAAAAAAGATATTAAAGTATATTCAAAGGTTTTTGAAAAGATGAAAACAGAAGTTATGGTAAGATTTACATTTTCAAACAGTTCAGGTGCTTCCTGTTACTGTAATGTAGTGGTAAATGGTGTTTTCCATTTACCAGTAGTGGTTGAATACATTAAAACATCACAAAGAAAAAAATCTGTGCTGAGCTTTCACAGATCTACTGGGTTTAGTGGAGGTTCAGAAACATATGGGTTCCTCAGCCACGCCTATAAGTGACACTGTTGACCACTGTACTGGTCTTTGAAAATGAGGGAATTACAGTTAATGACATCTTTGGGATAAGCTATAAATGGAATTATGAATGAGTTAAATGTTCCTATTCAAGCAGAACTCACATTGAATCAGAGCGATTTGTGCAGTGGTGGCTGGCTTGTGGTCATGGCCGGGGGCGGAGTACAATGAGAATAATTTTTTTTAAAGTTGCTTACCTGCAGGCGTCTTCCTCTTCTAAAGGTGTCCTCTTCCGCTCTCTTCGAGGCAGCTCCACCAACGTTGGAGCTTCCACGAAGAGAGGGGAAGAGGACACCTTTAGGAGAGGAAGACGCCTGCAGGTAAGCAAACTTTTTAAAAAATTATTATCATTGGAGGCCAGGAAACAACACTAATAAATCCTGACTTTGCTTTCATGCTGGTAACCAGCATGAAAGCAGGGTCAGGATTTGTGGAAGCAGGTTCACTCAGTGCTCATAAGAGCACTGGAGGACTGTGCTTTCTCTAACCCAGCCGTCCTAAGACAGCTGGGTTAGAGTTGTTTAAAGTGTGCATGTCAGGCTGGCTTTCACAAGATGGCCAGCCAAAGAGACATGCACACTTTAAACAAGTGCACAGCTCCCTGCTGACACTCGGCAGCAATTGCCACACCCCGTCCTACACTCAGTTCCGGACGGGGTACTCGAAAATAAAATGGTAATAAAGAAAGTTTATTATCATTTAATTTTTCAGTTCTGAGGCATTTTTGGGAGCAATTTTGTAGCGGGGCTCACATGAAGGGTCCGCCCCTCGATTTGTGTACCTTACTGTACCAGACTGCAAGTGTGTCTTATGAAGAATAGTTTGTTAAAGCTTGGCAGAATAACTGCTGTCCAGACTGCAGAGCAGAAGTGTTGTCTACAGTAGTTGTCAAACAGACTTCAAAATATGTCACTAAAATCAATACTAAAATCACCAATTTTAAAGCAGGTGAAATATCCATTAACAGAAAAATGTAAAGTGCTGTTGCCATTGTTTTCCACATAGGACACTCAATTGACTCTGGTCATTATATTGTGTACCTAGAACACTGGTCTGGGTGGACTGAATGTAATGACATGTCTTACATTAAAGCTATGGTTACTGTGGAAACTTCAGAATTCTCACTTCAAAATTTTGGAACCCATGTTGTAGAAAAAACAGTGCATAACTTTATATACATTTAAACAAGTAAAAAGTGTGAACGTTCATGTTCATTATTGTTATGTGGCCTACCAGAGATAACAACTATATAATGAATGAACTTTTTAAAATTAAAATAACATTTTCATAAAATAATTTAATAAATAACAATGTGCATTTCAAACACATTTTACATTAGTTTCCTAATAAGCTTATTTTGGTAATTAAAATTGCAATACTGAATTACTGGCAGTGATGTCAAGTAATACTCTTTAAGGTGCTAGTTTGATACATTTTAAAGATGTTGGTTTTTTACACATTTTAATGAAAACATGCTTCCCCACATTTCAATGATGGATTGCATTATAGTTAGTTACTCAGAGTATGCGCAGAGTTTGAATTCTGATATAGATTTGTCATACATTAAATCTGAATCTATTTAGTGGAGTGCAATTTCTGAGAATAACAAAAAAATTGTTTTTGATAAATTAACACATTTAACAATTACATTATAGCAGTAAGATGTACATAGTAGAAATAAGTTCATATGCTCTCTTTTTTATCAGTACAGGAATAGAATAGGAAGTGTCTCTCCACGCCCTACTGCAAACCATCATCACCCTGAGCAGAGGTCTCAGCAGAGAAGCCAGTCCTTCCTTAAACTCTACTACACACATGCATGAACCAAACAAGGTATGAGGTGTAAGTCAATAGTCCAATCCTTTAGTACACTATATTATGCACACTTGGCAAAAAAACACCTCTTAGACTGTGTAGGAAAGTACCATCTTGCCTGGCATGTTACCCCCATATTTCACTGTATATATGTTGTTTTAGTGTATGTGTCACTGGGACCCTGCGAGCCAGGGCCCCAGTGCTCATAAGTGTGCCCTGTATGTGTTCCCTGTGTGATGACTAACTGTCTCACTGAGGCTCTGCTAACCAGAACCTTAGTGGTTATGCTCTCTCTGCTTTCCAAATTGTCACTAACAGGCTAGTGACCAATTTCACTAATTCACATTGACATACTGGAATACCCTTATAATTCCCTAGTATATGGTACTGAGGTACCCAGGGTATTGGGGTTCCAGGAGATCCCTATGGGCTGCAGCATTTCTTTTGCCACCCATAGGGAGCTCTGACAATTCTTACACAGGCCTGCCAATGCAGCCTGAGTGAAATAATGCCCACATTATTTCACAGACATTTTACACTGCACATAAGTAACTCATAAGTCACCTATATGTATAACCTTAATCTGGTGAAGGTTGGGTGCAAAGTTACTTAGTGTGTGGGCACCCTGGTACTAGCCAAGGTGCCCCCACATTGTTCAGGGCAAATTCCCAGGACTTTGTGAGTGTGGGGACACCATTTCACGTGTGCACTATACATAGGTCACCACCTATGTATAGCGTCACAATGGTAACTCCGAACATGGCCATGTAACGGAGACAATTCCATGATCCCCCGGGTCTCTAGCACAGAATCCGGGTAGTGCCAAACTGCCTTTCCGGGGGTTTCACTGCAGCTGCTGCTGCTGCCAACCCCTCAGACAGGTTTCTGCCCTCCTGGGGTCCAGCCAGGCCTGGCCCAGGAAGGCAGAACAAAGGACTTCCTCAGAGAGAGGGTGTTACACCCTCTCCCTTTGGAAATAGGTGTCAGGGCTGGGGAGGAGTAGCCTCCCCCAGCCTCTGGAAATGCTTTGATGGGCACAGATGGTGCCCATCTCTGCATAAGCCAGTCTACACCAGTTCAGGGATCCCCCAGCCCTGCTCTGGCGCGAAACTGGACAAAGGAAAGGGGAGTGACCACTCCCCTGACCTGCACCACCCAGGGGAGGTGCCCAGAGCTCCTCCAGCGTGCCACAGACCTCTGCCATCTTGGATTCAGAGGTGTGCTGGCACACTGGACTGCTCTGAGTGGCCAGGGCCAGCAGGTGACATCAGAGACTCCTTCTGATAGGCTCTTACCTTTCTTACTAGCCTATCCTCCTTCCTAGGTAGCCAAACCTCCTTTTCTGGCTATTTAGGGTGTCTGCTTTGGGGAATTCTTCAGATACCGAATGCAAGAGCTCACCAGAGTTCCTCTGCATCTCCTTCTTCACCTTCGGCCAAAGGATCGACCGCTGACTGCTCAGGACGCCTGCAAAACTGCAACAAAGTAGCAAAGACGACTACTGCAACCTTGTATCGCTTCATCCTGCTAGCTTTCTCGCCTGTTTCCTGGTGGTGCATGCTCTGGGGGTAGCCTGCCTCCTTCTTGCACCCGGAGCTCTGTAGAAATCTCCCATGGGTCGACGGAATCTTCCCCCTGCAACCGCAGGCAACAAAAGACTGCATCACCGGTCCTCTGGGTCCCCTCTCAGCACGACGAGCGTGGTCCCTGGAACTCAGCAACTCTGTCCAAGTGACTCCCACAGTCCAGTGACTCTTCAGTCCAAGTTTGGTGGAGGTAAGTCCTTGCCTCCCCACGCTAGACTGCATTGCTGGGTACCGCATGATTTGCAGCTGCTCCGGCTCCTGTGCACTCTTCCAGGATTTCCTTTGTGCACAGCCAAGCCTGGGTCCCTGACACTCTAACCTGCAGTGCACAACCTTCTGAGTTGTCCTCCGGCGTCGTGGGACTCCCTTTTCTGACTTCGGGTGGACTCTGGTTCACTTCCCTTCTAAGTGCCTGTTCCAGTACTTCTGCGGGTGCTGCCTGCTTCTGGGAGGGCTCCCTGACTTGCTGGGCGCCCCCTCTGTCTCCTCATCCAAGTGGCAACATTCTGGTCCCTCCTGGGCCACAGCAGCATCCAAAAACCCTAACCGCGACCCTTGCAGCTAGCAAGGCTTGTTTGCGGTCTTTCTGCGTGGGAATACCTCTGCAAGCTTCTTCACGACGTGGGACATCCATCCTCCAAAGGGGAAGTTCCTAGTCCTCTTCGTTCTTGCAAAACACCAAGCTTCTTCCATCCGGTGGCAGCTCCTTTGCACCCTCAGCTGGCATTTCCTGGGCCTCTGCCCACTCTCGACACTGTCGCGACCCTTGGACTTATGAGGTGTTGGTTTTCCTTGCAGAATCCCCCAATCATGACTTCTGTGCTCTCTGGGGGTTGTAGGTGCACTTTACACCTACCTTACAGGGTCTTGGGGTGGGCTATTTTTCTAACCCTCACTGTTTTCTTACAGTCCCAGTGACCCTCTACAAGCTCACATAGGTTTGGGGTCCATTTGTGGTTCGCATTCCACTTTTGGAGTACATGGTTTGTGTTGCCCCTATACCTATGTGCTCCTATTGCAATCTATTGTAACTTTACACTGCGTGCATTACTTCCTTTAGCTATTACTGCATATTTTTGGTATTGTGTACATATATCTTGTGTATATTTGGCATCCTCATACTGAGGGTTCTCACTGAGATACTTTTGGCATATTGTCATAAAAATAAAGTACCTTTATTTTTAGTATATCTGTGTATTGTGTTTTCTTATGATATTGTGCATATGACACCAGTGGTATAGTGGGAGCTTTGCATGTCTCCTAGTTCAGCCTAAGCTGCTCTGCTATAGCTACCTCCTAAGCTGCTAGAAACACCTCTTCTACACTAATAAGGGATAACTGGACCTGGTACAGAGTGTAAATACCCCTTGGTACCCACTACATGCCAGGCCAGCCTCCTACATGCTGGAGACAATTATTACCTCATATTCGAATGTCGCTAATTGTCACTCTTAAGACTACTATATTATGCATGTGTTTCAGCCTGGGGGGAGGTCTTAGTGGTGAGATTACTCCCTCCTAACACACTACTATGCACACTCATCACCTTGGGAGAATGGCTCACTGAGAGGGCAATCTTTCTGAACAAACTACTATGTACTCTGTCAGACTGGGAAGAACTACTAGCAGAGATGTCAGTCCCTATCTGCCTCCTCCATCCATCCAACAAAGAGTTTTCAGCAGAGGTGGCCGACTATAACTAAACTATACTGCAGACAATCATATCCTGGGCAGAAGTACTATGAGAGAGTTCACTACCTCTCCATACTCAACTACATACATTCATCATCTGAGAGAGAGGGCTCATGTGCAAAGGAATTCCAATCACACTATATAATGTGTGAAATCTAGGCCAGCATTACAATTCAACTCATACAAAGACTCCAAATGACCCAGAAAGCCAATGTGAGACACACCCTCAACATCCCCTGTAGTGCACACATCACGCCCTACCCATGAGAGCTACACTGGCTACTAGTCCAGAGGCAATGCCAATTCAATCTGCTCACCCATGCATGCAAAGCTCTCCACAACATCTGACCTGCCTACCTCAAACGCCACCTCAACTTCGTCAACCCACCAGGCAGCTGTGCTCAGCCGCACACCACCTTGCACAAATACCCCACACCTCTCAGGAGCAAATCAGGAGGATGTTTCTTCTCCTACATTTCTGCCTGAATGACCTTGCGCACCACATAAGGACCTCGTCTTCCCTACTGCGTTGCTTTAAGACCATTTGTTTTTAAATTAATCTCAGCGACAGCACCCGGCCAGAGATTCATGTGAATCCATGGAATGGACGAGAGGACACTATGCTCCTGCGTGCGTACTGTACATTTGAAGATATAATGACCAGAGGTCTGTACTTCAAAAGTGGCTGGCATGATTCAGTGGCTTATGAGTGTACATTATGCTGATGCGGCAGTGCAACTAAAGAACTATTCAGAGGCAATTGGGTCCAAGAGCTTTGTTTAGTGAACAGAATCATATGATGAATTGAAATGGACCGGGATTAAAATGCACAAAAATTGTCAAATAAGATCTTGAGGTGTGTGAGAGAATGCAGAATGCCTTACTGCACATATAAACCATGATGGAAGTAACTAATGGAGAATGACAGCTGAAACTACTTTGAAGAAGACAGAATGTCGAAATGCATTGAGGCATGCTGTGTGGAGAAATAAATTAAGTTTAATCATAGAAGCTCCGGAAATGCAACGTTTTTCTTTTTGGATTTGCAACTAGCAGCAGCAGAAGTGTGTCACTTTAAGACCATTTGCTTTGAAATATATATATATATATCTACATACATATATATATATATATATATATATATATATATATATATATATATATACACACACGCACACTCACACACACATATCCACATTTGTCTAAATAAAGATAATAGTAACGGTATAGTTAGGTGAATTGTCAATGACAACATTAATGTTTTTAACCTAAAAAAAATACAGAAATTCAGCAGCTAACTTGAGCCCCCGCCATGCACCTCTTCTGACCTCATATATTACATCACTCATGACATGTTCCATGACATTATTTGTGACATCACTGATGACATCTCAAATGACATCACTCATGACACCGCTGATGACATTATCCAGTGAGTGTACTAGTTTATTTTGCAGTTTTAGGGAATCCCAAAACATAAAATTCCCATTCATTTTCTATAGACTTCTTAAAGAAAGGTTATATCAAGAACTGCTGAACATAATTACACCAAATTCAGTCACAATTTAGATCTTGGTCCACAGCTTTTTCTTTTTGTGATTTAGTGTACATCCATTCAGTAGTGTTTGAGCAATTAAGGGTAAAAAATATTTGTATATTTTGGCAGTTGGGCTCTCTAGAGTCTCGGAAACTCTTGTGGGAGCCCCAATTTAAAAACAAAGGGGGTGATTCTTACCTTGGCGGGCGGCGGAGGCCGCCCGCCAAAGTACCCCCGCCAGAACATCGCACTGCGGTCGTCAGACCGCTGCGGTGATTCTGGGTTTTCCACTGGGCTGGCGGGTGACCGCCAAAAGGCCGCCCGCCAGCCCAGTGGAAAACAACCATCCCACGAGGACGCCGGCTCTGAATGGAGCCGACGGAGTGGGAAGGTGCGACGGGTGCAGTGCACAGACAGATTTTCGCCAGAAGGATGGAGGAAATCCGGCTGTGGCCATGCCGGCGGATGGCGGTAAGATGGCAGTAGACCAACGCCGGCCATATTATGAGAATTAATACGGCCTGGCGGTGTTCTGCTAGCTGACCCTGCTGCTGGCAGCAGCGTCCCATCCTGTCTCCTGCCGAGGACCCCCTGGACACAGGTAAGTGGGTGCTTCGACAGGTGAGGGGGTGGGGGGTGTTATGTGTGTGTGGGTGTTTGTGTATGTCTGTGCGTGCTTGGGTGTGTGTTACATGTTGTATGTGTGTGCATGTTTGGGGCCGTGAGTGCATGTATGTTGCGTTGTGTGAATGCGTGTCTGTGTGAAAGTATGTAAGTGTGTGTGGATGTGTGTGTGAATGGATGTATGCATGCGTGGATGAATGTGGGAATGGGTATGTGTGTATGCGTGTATGAGCGGGGTCTGAAGAGGAAGGGGGTTGGGGCGGTGAACCTGTAGAGGGGTGTGGGGGAGACCCCTATCAGTGACAGGGAAGGGATTTCCTGTCACTGATAGTGCCTACCACCATGGTTTTCGTGGTGGTAAGGAAGCCACGAAAACCATGGTGGTAGACGGGGTCATAATCCCACAGGCTGGCAAGTGACGGCTGCCGGGCTGGAGATTGATACCTCCAGTCCGGCGGCTGTTACCGCTGTGGTGGTCGGTGTTGAACATTGGTGGTTTGGCTTCAGCCAAACCGCGAATGTCACAATATGGGTGGAAAGTGACGCCAGTGTGTTGGCAGTACTTTCCTCCATATTACCGCCGACCACTGGGGTCATAATGACCCCCATAATGCTGTGCCTGTGAAAATGTGTTTTTTGTAGACAGAACCACTAAACATAGTTTTTTTTGTCATAGAAACTTCTTTCATAAGCACCCAGGGCCAAGGTGGCACCAGGGTAAGCAGCTGCCACTGCCACTAGTGCAGGGGCCTGTGGGACAACCACCACCACCAGTGCCACAGCAGATGGTTTTAATGAACCCAATAAGTTCAATAACCAACTCTCATTCTAATCTTTTTCATACCTGTATTTTCCTGTGCTTTCTACATTTCCTGTTTTCACAGCTGACCTTCTCTGGTCCATAGCTTTTTTCTGCTCCCTTTTTTAGTAAGCTTTTCTGCGTCTCTCCTTCACATGTTTTCTGTAGTATTGTTAAGAGAACAGAATTTTGGTACTGTAGAGGATTGCAACCAGTTCCAAGTATTCACCAAACATGTTGTTTGAGAAGGCAGTCTTGATCGAACAGTCAAAAACTACAGGGACAGAGATAGAGTGGTCATGGACCCCCTAATGTTGTCTTATACTAGAGGTTTCCATGACACTCCAGCATGGCAGGAATAAGATAGCATTACCAACCAATACCATATGTCATTTACCTTCCTTTTCATTCCCTTCTTTGTGGTTCATTCTTATCCTTTCATAGCCTTATCTCTCCATTAGGAGAAATACGTTTTTGGTTGACTCAAGGACTACCTGGTTTTTGCAATGTAGTCAACTAACGAACAAAAATCCCAAAGTGATGCTTTTGATTGAAGATACTGATAGATAGATAGCTAACCTAACTGTAGTGAGGTATTGCTGTTGTATCTTGTGCAAAATAAATACTTAGGTGGATAATCTGGTATCTAAAATGGGTGCATTATGTTTTCTCCAGGTGCACAAACCACCAGTGCCACCACAATCATCGCCAGCCAGCCGGGGATGCTGGAGGAGGTGTGGACGGTCAAGGGAGGGGGGCAGTCCCAGTAATGGCAGAAGCAAGCAGTAAGTCACCTTGGCTTCTTATTGACAATTCTGTATTTGTTAAGCAAGGCAGATATTCCGTCTGTCACCTCAAGTCCCAGCCCACCACATTTTGCCACCTAAAATTGCAGCACAATTTAATTTGGTGCTGCAAAGCAGGCAGTAAAATGTGCATCTGCTGCAGCAGGACAAAGTCTGCAATACATATAAAACAAAGACAAGGTGTGTATCCCAGTACCCACTCAGTCACCTACTAATACTTCACTTCATCATCGTCAACGACGTCCCACCTTCCCAGAATCTCTGCGACGCACTCTCCACCTTCTTCTATCAGAAGATCGCCGTCATCCATGACAGCCTCAACACCACACCTCCGCCAGACCCCACCCCGACATCTCCTCCTACGCCAACCACCTTACCACCTGGACCCACGTAGACGACGCCGAAACACGCAGGATCATGAACTCCATCCATTCAGGATCCCCTTCAGAGCCTTGCCCACACCACGTCTACAACAAAGCTGCCTCCACCATCGCCCCCCAACTCCGAAGATCATCAACCTATCTTTTGAAACCGTTTCTGTCTCAGCCTACCAAAAATGTACATTCTATATCAGCATGTGCCACATTTTTCTGCCCAAGTGTCTTATACTTCATGCATCAATTATGGATTTACTGCTGCAATTTTTTTTTACCTTCTGTCAACCAATGTGACTAAGCAAACGTTTAGTACATGGTCAGTGACAACCAACCTCTACCTAGCCCAATCCCTGATAACTTACCTCCCTGTAGACTACCTTTTCCCACTGCCAAGTGAAGGTATATTTTCTTTTTATAATTTGTGGTCGATGCCAGGATTTAATATCATATTAAGTGCCTGATTCAGAGTTTGGTGGATGGGATACTCTTTGACAAACGTGCCAAATAAAATGTATATCCTGTTCCCTGTACTACAGTGCATTGTTTATATTCTAGGCACTGTCTACTGTGACAGATGGGATATCTGTTATCCACCACATGTGTGACAGATTATCCCATCTGCCTAAAGAGGGAATTGTAGAGGAGCAGTACCATTGAAATTATATGTTAAACACATAACATGCTGCAGAGTAGCAGACCCACCCGCATGGCTCCACCACAGTTGCATATTCAGGTTTTAATTGTGCAGCATATATATGCCTTACTCATTAATGGCAGTTTATTCATTTATTAACACACATAAAGGTCCTCATTATAACTTTGGTAAAAATGGCCTACCGCTGTGGCGACAGCCGCCAAAAGACCATCGCCACGGCTACCTGCTGTCTGCCAAATTATGACTACAGCGAGATTTCCGCCAGAAGGAAGGCGGAAATCCGGCTGTAGCCATGATGGTGGATGGCGGTAAGGTGGCGCTGCTGCCAGCAGCAGCACCACGCCAGAAGACCGCCGCTGGCCGTATTATGAGAATTAATACAGCCTGGAAGTGTTCTGCTGGCAGACGCTGCTGCTGGCAGCAGCGCCCTGTCCAGGCTCCTGCCGGAGAACCCCCTGGACACAGGTAAGTGAGAGCTCTGACAGGGGAGGGAGGTGGGGAGTGTGTGTGTGTATGTCAGAGCGTGTATGCCGATGTGTGTTGCGTGTTGTATGTGTGTGCATGTGTTGGGTTGTGAGTGCATGTATGTTGAGTTGTGTGAATGTGTGTCTGCGTGTATGTGTGTAAGTGTGTGTTGATGTGTGTGTGAATGGATGTATGCATGCGTGGATGACTGTGCGAATGGGGGTGTGTATGCGTGTGTGCGTGTGTGAAGGGAGGGTGTGTATGAAGGGGGTTTAGGGGAACCTGTGGAGGGGGAGGGGAGTGGGAGAGACCCCTATCAGTGACAGGGAAGAGATTCCCTGTCACTGATAGTGCCTACCGCCATGGTTTTCGTGGCGTTAAGGAAGCCACGAAAACCATGGCGGTAGTCAGGGTCATAATTCCGCAGGCGGGCAAGTGACGGCCGCCGGGTTGGAGATTGATACCTCCAGCCCGGCAGCTGTTACCGCTGTGGCGGTCTGTGTGGAACATTGGTGGTTTAGCTTCAGCCAAACCGCCCATGTCATATTATGGAGGAAAGTATTGCCAGCCTGTTAGCAGTACTTTCCTCCATATTAATGCCGACCGCTGGGGTCATAATGACCCCCAAAGTGTCTCTGTAGTTTCAGTATGAAATGCTTTATACTAAAATCACTTTAGTTTATGATGGTGTTCTGGCTTAGTTTTTTGCAGCCAATGCTTTTGCATTATGAGATACATGTGTGGGAAAAACCTGGACCTGTGACTAATCATCACATCCAAATTACATTCCAATGGCCTAGGGGACCAGAAATGGTCTGCTACTGTGCCACTACAAACACTATAAACAAGTGTTTGTGCTGAGCATCACAATTTGTTTTTCTGTTTTTACTTCTTTGATATGGTTATGTTTGCTGTTGGAACTGGCTAGTAACCATCCCTGCAGGAGAAGATCCAGCTGTCTGATGGCCTAAGAGGAGGAAGAGGCACGGGCCTTCAGTTCTTTGGGCTGCCAGTCAGGACTGCCTCAAACCCGGTCACAGCAGTAGCAGTGCTGCCACCACCTGCAGCCAGGGTCGACTGCCACCCGGAACACAACCAGCCCCCTCCTCACCTCATCCAACCATCTTCTCCACTGAACCCTACGCGAGCTGGTGCTACTCAGGCACGGGCAGCAGAAACTGCCCCGTGGAGTGGTAGACATAAAAACTGAACTGGGTGCCCTCAAAGGCCTTTATTATTGAACAGTTTTTTGGTGGGAGGACCTATTGTGAGTAGAGAGATTAGGAAGGGAAATTGGGGAAAGGGTGGAAGGGACAAATGTGTTTTTTGCTTGGGGAGGCGTATGGGCCAGCTGTGGGTTAGAGGTGGGTTTTGAATGTAAAAAAGGCCCTTTTTCATTTACACTATCAGTCTTTACATTGCTTGTTAGCGGCATTGTGGTTTAGTGACACGAGCAAGACAAGAAGCTGTCCTCTGAAATCATCACAAATTATACTGTACATCCACTTTTCCCTCTATGCTTTCCCTACTTGAAGTCCCTTGCCATGTATTCATTCTCCAATAGGTTACTTACTTCTCCTGCAATCCAGTATACTCCACTACCAGAGCAGCTCTGGGAACAAAAAAATGGTTAATTCTGTTTGACTTTATTGCTTGACAAGGTTTTGCAGCACCCGCCACCTATCAATGATACTGTATACCAATTAGTCACTGTCTTTGCCCCACCCTCTGTAGCTATCGACCACTAATGGGATCTGCCAACAACATACACAAAAAGCTCAATCTTATCTATATATCCTTTCCGAGAACAACTTCAGTTCTAAGGGGCAGATTTATGGAAAATGGCGCTGCACCGAGTGCAGCGCCACTTTCCCTGCGCCCTTTAGCACCCCCATACCGCCACCATGTGTGCGCCGTATTTAAAATACGGTGCACCATGGCGCAGGGTAGGGGGCAATTGCGTAACTTCTCATGACGCTATTGATGTACTTTGCAGGAGTAGCACCAAAATATTGTTGCTACTCCTGCAGAGTACATAGGGCCCCATTCTAAAGAATGGAAGCCCCCTTTTAAAAGTGCTATAAAAAATGGCGAAAGGAAATCTCATAGATTTCCTTAAGCCATTTTTCCAGCTCCCCTAACGGGGGACCGCCCCGTTTGCATACATTATGGCGGTCATTCTGACCGCCGCCCGCCATGCGGTCACCGCCATTTGGCTGCTCCGCGGTCTTCTGACCGCGGAGGCCATTCTGGCTTTCCCGCTGGGCCGGCGGGCGACCGCCAAAAGAGCGCCCGCCGGCCCAGTGGGAAAGGCCCTGTAACAATGAAGCCGGCTCCGAATGGAGCCGGCGGAGTTGCAGGGGTTCGACGGGTGCAGTTGCACCCGTCGCGATTTTCACTGTCTGCTAAGCAGACAGTGAAAATCATGGTGGGGCCCTGTTAGGGGGCCCCTGCACTGCCCATGCCAGTGGCATGGGCAGTGCAGGGGCCCCCAGGGGCCCCACGACACCCGTTCCCGCCATCCTGTTCCTGGCGGTAAAAAACGCCAGAAACAGGATGGCGGGAAGGGGGTCAGAATGCAGCGCCGCCATGGAGATTCAGCCCATGCAGGGGGAATCCGGCGGGAAACCGCTGGATTCCCTTTTCTGACCGCAGCTTTACCGCCGCGGTCAGAATGGGTTGGGAAGCACCGCCAGCCTGTTGGCGGTGCTTCCGTGGTCCCCAGCCCTGGCGGTCTTGGACCGCCAGGGTTGGAATGACCCCCTATGTCTGGCACAGGCATAATATAGTGCAAAGGGTTACAGAGTGGCGCAATGCATGCGTTGCACAACTCTGTAAATGCAGCAGAGGGATTTCAGCCTGGTTGGGCCACATTAATGTAAAAAATAATTACGTTAATGTGGCGCAAGGTGACGATAGGGCATTATAAATATGCCCCTAAGTTCTTAACTAGTTCTTTACTAAATAGATAGTCTTCTACTTCTCTCAATCTTCCCAAATCTTATTGCAGGGTTTCCCAAAGGGCCTTATCAATATTATGGGTAGTAGTGGGCTAGTGTAAACAGGGAAGACATCACAAAGTGAGGTCCCACTCCTACCGAATGACACTTGCATGCTGAACTCCAACTGTCAGGTTTTTTGAAGGATTTTCCATCTCAGGCAACTACACTGAAAAAAACACAGAGTTTGTGGGTAATCCCAGATTGAGACCAGGTCACCATGACAAAAGTTGTATTACAACAAATAGCAGTAGTAACTTCTAAGCAATCTGGGGTGCTAGTAACTATTTAATTTATTTAAACAAAAATAAAACTAAACTTACAAAAACCTTGTGTCAAAATTTAGGACTTAGGAGAAGGTTACTCCATTTTGCATAGATTTTGTAAGCAACATAAGTCCTGAGTCACAAAGGTAAAGTAAGTTACACTTTGATAGTACCTTACTCTTGCAGTGTAAGTTTACAACTGGTAACTTTTCCACCAGTATCTTTACTTTATGAGTAGTAACCATGCCAGTAGTAACTCCTGTCACTTAAAGTGACTATTACTACTAGTTTGGTACTACTCATAGAGGTACTAGTAGTACAGTTACACTGCAAGAGTCAACTCACACCAAAAGTGTAACTTTACCTTTGTGAATCAGGCCACATAGTGCACACTAGTACCACCTATCTGTGACAGTCATTGTTCTAACTAAGACTCTGCAGTAGGATGATGATGATGTCTCATTCATGTCTGGGTCGGTAATGGGAGTGGGCGTGGGCTATTGTTTAGTTAGGAAGAACCCATAACAGCTGGTGTTGCTTTCACAACATCCACCAGCCAAGGTGTGATCCATTTATGGTGTAAATTATTAAGTTACACCTCAATAGAACACATATCCTGGGGTAAGAGGGTTAGGAGTTTGATGTATGGGTGGAATGGGAGGTTGAGGAAGGGTGATACAAAGACAAACACAACATTCACCAAGTCAATTAGCAGCACATCATCATTATCTCAGCTGTTGTAGATGGAAATCAAGGAACGGCACAGTTCAGTTACTAAATGCAAGCAGTCCTTCAACCCTAGAGTCTCATGTTTTCTAAGTGTTCTTTTACCTAGTTTTGAAAAATGCAAAATAGGGAAAACCACATAGGTCAACAAATTATTATTGTTAGGAAAAGAAAAAAGATATTGTGTATAAATGCCACAAAATACACTGCATCTGCATTCTTCACAGAATGCCTGTTTTGGGTGCAGGGCTGAACCAGTCTGTAAGGATTAGTATTATCGAGCTTTAAATGCAGAAGAAAAGAAGGCCTGTGGAATGTAAAAAAAGTAAACTTCAATGTTGTAGAGTCAAAGAAAATATAGGCTTTATGATGGATGAGGATCAAGAGGGCAGATCATAGGCTGGTGTGGTCATGTGCGATTAACTGAGAAGTGAGAGCAATATTTTACCAACAATCGCAGACAAGTAGCAGCATGTACCTGGCTGATCAATCTCACCAATGTCAACTGTCATACCATCTAACTGTGTGCGTCCATCATGTGACATGTGTCCAGTGACAGTCCTCCCAGACCACAACCACTTTATTAGAGTTTGACATTTTAGCCAGCACACTATTCGGCATTTCCCAATTCAATGCACCTCTCTCAAATCTACATAAATGAGCAGGCTTCTTTGAGCCATGTAGTTTCCCACTGAAGTAGGTAGGCATTGTTCATAACTTCCTTCTTTTGGCTGCTGAGTTAGTCCTGTCATGACTCCGTGGCCAGACCCAAATGAGATTGAGATAGACCTGTAGTGTTGATAAACAAGAACAGCAAACAAATTTGAGCCTTTTGTGACTTTTTGGTAACTAATCTGATTGGTCTCTGAAAAACCTGAACAAAGAAGAACAGGAAAACAGTGGATCATGTAAGTAATAATAGTGAGGCATGAAAGCAGTCCAGTCATTCAGGCAGAATAATCCATCCAGCCCTAAACATTACAAATCAAGTTTACAAATTAGTTCAAAAACACCCTCCCAGTCACCACACGAATCATCAATTACTCTGCTTATCACTCATTGATGCAATAGTTTCAAACGTGGTGCACAATTGTCTATTGTATCTTCTCTCTTCCTGTAGAAGCAACAAACAGTTGCAATCTAATATAGTTAATGATCTTTACTTGCAACCCAGCGAGGGAAAGAAAAAACAAGGATAGGGATGGGATGCATTGTCTGCATGGCCTTTAACCGAAGGGGGAGGCTTCTTCTGTGCACACTAGTCCAACTCCACTCCATACAGTAAATGAATAAATGGGGCTGCATAAGTCAGACACCAAATAAATAAACGTTCCTCTATATTCTTTTTTTCTATTTTTTTTTTTGTAAAGCAGTTTGGCAATAATTATTCAGGAACAGTGTAATCTTGGGGTACGAAGTGGTGGTTCAGTTTTATCATGGATAGTCTCTCTATGTTTTTTAGGCAGGAGACTAGCCCTTCTGGCTTTTAACAAATGCGCCAGCAGCACTGAACACTCCGAAGACACACTGACTACTGGACAACAGAGATACTTTATTACAATCCTCTTGAGCTCTGGCCATTGTTGCATCTTCCCATACCAATAGACCAATGAGTTTTGATCCAGCTAGACCTTTTTGATTCACCCAGATAGTCTTATGTTATCCTCTGAATGGTCAATGGTGCTGCCATTTGGTTAAACTCTATTGTCTTCGTCTCTGCACTTGACTTAAGCTGTACCTCTTCAAACCAATCCATTGCAGAAGTTGGGTTTGATTCTTCTGTAGTTGGTGTTGGCTGTAAGAAAACAGCACTGGCCTCTCTGGGGATAGAAGGCTGCATGCCCGAATTACCAACTGTTCTTTTTCCAGGTCTCTCGCTTGCTCAACAATCCAAGTCTTGTAAAGTGAAACACCTCTTTCTGAAAAGGAATGAGATTGGCTAGTATGTTTTTGTTCCATGGATCAAGTATTGTGTCACATATGACCTCTTTGGAGGACACAAGCTCTCTTTGCAGCTTTAGATTAACAGCCAAGTGAAGGCTTAAACTCTGAACAAACTCATATGCTTCTTCGTTCACACCAGCCAACCTCTGCACCACATTTTTCAAATGCTCCTGTAGCAGATGCAATAACTGGATTGCTTGGATCATTGTACTGTCCTCCTTGCTGACGTCCCGTGTGAAAGTCTAAAAAGGAAGTAGCATTTTGACAGGCACTTGACTAGCCCCATTTGTCAACCTCTATTGTCATGCTTTTCTTAGTTGCATACCCTCCTTTTTGAAGGGCATAGTCGGTGATCGGTCTGTACTGTTCGAACAGACGCTGCTAAATGTAGTAAGTCTAGTTCCAATGTGTTGGCACCTCTCGTATGATGGCTTTAACTGGTACTCTATAAGCATGCTGAATGATCCCCAACCGCTTCTGGACTTTAAAGAAGAATGACTGAAATGAGTGCAGAATGGCCAGTACCTTTCATGACTTTGTCTTTTTTTTTTTTAAATCTGCAGGATTGGGTTGATGCATTGTACAGAACACATGTCCCTGAAGTAGCCACTATCTGCCAGTGCCTTGACTATATAATTGCTATTGTCTGTGGCAACAAATTCAATTCTGAGACCTCTGGGTCAAAGTCATTGAAAGACCTTGCTGTTAAACTCTTCTAAGATGTTTGCAGTGGTACAGGATTTCTCCATTACGAACATCGCTGCTGTTGCATGATGCAGAATGCCCTTAAAACTTTCTTTGGTGTGGAAACCTGTAGATAGCCGTTGCCTAACCCCCACAAAAGAGATCCAATGTGCAGTAATACACATGTAATATGTTGCTCGTCAACTGGTCTACTTTTGTCAGGTGGATAGTTTGAACAGCACTCTCCTGCATAGCTTGGCCTACCAATTTCAGCACATCATGATGAAGAGCTAGAACAGCCCCTCTGGCAAAATAGGTCCTGCTGGGAACTTTCCATTTAGGGCAGATGACTGCCACAAATTTTAAAAATCATACTGCTTCTACTAAAAAAAAAAGTGAGGAGGTTCAGCACTAACATTTTAGCCGACCTCCAGTTGTACAAATGTGCCGTTTGGGTGGTTGCACTCATAGGGCCCTCCTGCCTAAATAGCAGCTTGGATTTTTTTTTTTTTTGTGGTGCCATTGACACAGGTGACTTTCGGAGAGATCCTGGAGGAGGTCAATGTACATCTTGGGGGAATCACAGAATGTGGTGGTGTCTGCATCTTAGTCTTGTGCCATCTTGAAGTTGCTGCTTTAGGTGAATCTTGCACACTACAGGGGATGGGCTGCTTTGTCTAATGCTTCCTCTCTGTAGGGCTTAATTTTACTGTGACAGTGGTGGATGCATGTCTCAATGGCAGTCTTATAAATATGGAAGCCAGCAGTGGTGGTGGAACCACATCCCTCTGAGCAGGTTGAATAGGGGTTTCATCTTAGTGTACTCTGAGCATCCCTCCATACTTACAGTCACTGGCTCATCATCATCACTGACACTTTTGATAATGTTAAGGCTGTCAGCAACTTTCCTTTTCCCTTGTCTCTCGGGCAGCTCTTGGACTCAGCAGTGGTCCACTCCTCTAGATCATCAGAAAGGGGACTTGGAGATGACAATGGAGTACCACTTCTTTTTCTTGCTGTAGATCGTAAAGCCAGGGATTGAAGAGCAACATCTTGCCCAGCAGGAAGCACAGCCCCCTGTTCTTCTCATACTTCAGGAAGAACTGTCGCTAACTTCTGTTGTCCACTTTCCTGTGATGATTGGGTACTTTGTGGCTGAGTAAAATGCAGTTCAGACTCACTGCTCGTTGACATTGTAATTGTATTGTAATAGTATTTATATAGCGCTTACTACCCCTGATGAGCCATTGATGCACTTTTCGGCGAGTAGCACGCTACTCCGGAACCCAAAAATAATTAGTGTTGGATTAGTATATGGAAATATGAGTACAGTTTTAGTATTATTATGAGTTCATTTGAGCCGCGGATATGATGTTTGTTAGTTAGATTGACTGGAGTAATGGAGGGGTGGAGGAGGGAAGAATCCAGAAGTTTTAATTGGGAGTTTATGGTAAAAGGATTTAAGCTTGGGATGAGTAAAGGAGGGATGGAGGGGGGTATAGTCTGAGGAAGGGTTCGGGAGATCATAGTAGCAGGGTGAGATAAATGAGGGAGAATATAGTAGGGTTGTTTGGGAGATCATGGTTGTAAAGTGAGGTTTGGGTGAGTTAGATGTGGAAGCGGAGGGAAGAGCTTAGGCAGAGTTATTTAGGAGATGAAAGTGGTAGAATGGATTTGGGATGAGTCAGAGTGGGAATGAAGGATAGATTGATAGAGACTTGACATATGGTGATTGGAAGATAAGTGTGATATAAGATGAGAGCAGGGAATCATAAGTATCTAGTATAACAACTTATCTAGGAGTTTTGCAATGACCTATGAACATGTTAAGCATAGAATAACACACACTCACACACACACACACACACACATATATATATATATATATATATATATATATATATATATATACATACACACACACACACGAACACACACATATATGCACATACATATACATATTTAAACCTTGAGTAAATATTCTTAGTTAAACAGGTTTAAAGAGTGTGTATGTAGTTTATTGTTATGACATAGTAGCGATACATATTTTCTAAAGAACTACATATAACTAGAATATACACATAATCAGAAAAAAATTTGTATCAACATAGGCATATGCAGTCCATAGTTGTTTGAATATGATGGTTATGAAGGAAAGAGCCAACTCTTGAGCAGTTTTCTGAAGACAAGATAGTTATCCGTGGCTCTTATAGTTGGGGTTAAAGAATTCCATAGTTTGGCTGCTTGAATGGAGAAGGATGTACCACCTATAGTCTTTTTCTTTTATGGTGGTGTTCTAAGGGAGGGTGCCAATCTTGAGCAGAGGTTTTTTTGTTGAATGTATTTGGTTATTTTGTTTCTGATAAAAAGCGGTCCTGTTCCATGTATAGCTTTGTGGGTGATACAAAGCAGCTTGAAAGTGTATCTTCTGCCAACGGGTAACCAGCATAGTGCTCTCAAGACAGGGGAGATGTGGGTTTGTGGCTTTACATGTAATAGTAGCATGGCTGCAGAGTTCTGAATATGTTGTAGTTTTTTTCATAATAGATAGAGATGATCCATGGTGGAGCCATTGGCATAATCCAGTTTGGATAGTACAAGCGAGGTAGTAGCTTGCACCTTGTGTGGAAATCCGAGGTGGGGGAAGATGCATTGTAAAGTCTTCAAGGTGCTGAAGCTTGTTTGTGCCAAATTGTCCACTTGGGCATTCAGAGTTAACTTGGAGTCCATGGTGATTCCTAGTTTTTTAACTTCCTTGGATAATTGAGGAGGGGGTCCAAGATCGTCCAGCCAGGCGCACAGTGGGTCATAACTTTTCCAGTCACCACATATGAGTATTTCTGTTTTGGAGGCGTTTAGTTTGAGATGTCTCCAGGTCATCCACTGATCAATGGCTCTGAGGCAACTGAAGATTTCTGAATTTTCAATGTTTTTGGGGCATTCTAATTTAAGTAGTATTTGTGTGTCATCTGCATAGTTGTAGCATGTGAGATGAAAATCATTGATCTATTCTAGTAATGCTATCATGTAGATGTTGAAAAGCAAAGGTGAGATGATTGATCCTTGGGGGACCCCTGCTTTTGTGAGGTAGGGTTTGGACGAAAAGGGGGCAAAATAGATGATATTAGATCTTTTTTGAAGGTAGGATGTAATCCAGTCGAGAGCAGTCCCTTCTATGCCGGCTTCGTGGAGTCTTTGAATTAGGGTGTCATGGTCAACCGTATCAAAGGCAGCCGAGAGGTCCAAGAGAAGTAGTGCAGCAACTCCATTGCCGTTGACTGTGTTTTTAAGATCATCCCAGATTGCTATGAGTGCTGATTCAGTGCCTCTTCCTGGGCGGAATCCATGACTGCATTGCTAAGAGACATGGGCTGAGCCTTCTGTTGGGGTGGTTCTGTTGATGATGTGGGAGTGCTGCTCCCAACCTTTTGCTGCCCAGAGGAAGGTGCAGCAGGTACACCACATTTCCTGAACAAGGTTGAGGGCAGCATGCCAGTGGTGGCAATATCCGTCTTCTTCTCCTCCTCAGTGATCCCTTTCTTGGTAGGAATACCTTTCTTTGGGGGCCATTCAGGTTCTCTTTCTTAGCTCTGGCAGTTTACACATAGCTGTTCAAGTGAAAGCAGAGGAGGACTCAGGTGGTATATGTCACTAGCGGCCTTGTGTCTGGCTGTACACTGAGTGTGAGAATGTCTCTTATGCACCTAACGGTAAGCAAACAAGAACAAAATCAGTGAAATGTGCCATTTGCAGTTTGAATATACAGATAATATAATTTAGTGATGTCACACCACAAATAATTAACAATAGTGTATTTATTCCAATTCATAACATAATATTTCAATAACATACGGATTGAAAAGTTTCCGTGATGTGGCTCTAAGGCATATGAGATGCCTGTGGCAGGCAGGGGATGCAGGGGAAAATGGAATAAACCTTAAAAAAAATATTGGTGGTGTGTTCCTATGGCCAATGGCAGGCAAAAGGAGAATATAAAAATCCTTAAAGTAATTACTGCTGGTGTGCCCTCGCCTATGGCCTACAACCCATGGTGGAAAATGGAATAATCCTTCAAAATGTATTGCTGGTGTGCACCTATGATGTGCATGTGGCAGGCAGGATGGTGCAGGTGAAAATGGAATAATCCTCCAAAAAATATTCCTGGTGTGCTCTTCTGATGAGACACCTATTTTACGTACAGTGTGTAGGAAAACATGTGATAATCCTTAAAAAATGATTGCCGGTGTGCATCCATGGCAGGTTACAGGAGCATGAAAAAATGAAATAATTGAAAAATATATATTTGCTGGTGTCTCCCTATGGACTATGGGAATCCTATGGGAGGAAAGGAGGTGCAGGGAAAAATGCATAAAAACACTGTTCAGACATAATACAACCATGATCATCCTCAAGCACATTAAACGCACATCAAGGGAAAAAGAAAAAAACTAAAAGGCATGGGTCTCTTCTATCAATGTCCCTCGAAAATGGCTCCCACCAAAAAATGGAAGAAAAGGAACACACTGGCTACACAAAATGGCTACCCTAGCACATGGCCACCAAGGGCGAAAGTATGGTCAACAAAGAACACATGCAGGGCTATGGCAAAAGCAAAGCACACTGTCTACAAATGGCTGTTGGCCACATGTCCACCAAAGCGAAGGCATGAGAAACAAAAAACACAAGCAGGCCTCTGCCAAAAGGAAAGCACACTGAGTACAAAATGGCCACAGGCCACATGAATCACAGATAACATAGGAAAGCCTATTGCAAAAGAAAGCACACTGACTACAAAATGGTTGCCGCCCTCGTGGTCTCAAAGGGCAAAGGCATGGACAGCAAAGAATACATGCAGACCTATGGCAAAAAGCACACTGACTTTACAAAACAAACTGGCCACCCTGCCTCGTCATGGAGAACAACAACAAAATGGTGGCCTGTTGTAAAAAAAAACACACACACACTGGCCACACGAAAAATGGTCAACTGGCCAGCAAGGAAAGTAGGCATGGTAAACAAAGAAGAAAACACTACCATAAATTGAGCAGTGCCAATAACGAAAATTATGTCAACTTTAAAAATTCACCAACCCAAATCTCAAGGCAACAAAAATTACCCCACCAAAATACTTTAACAGAAAAACGTAAGATAAAAAAATACATTTTACTTTTAATCCAAGGCCACCCCTAAACCAATAGACCTTTTGAAAAGAAACATATACCACAAAAACAGTTGTATAATATATACTCAAGGGCATATTTATGGGAGGTTTGCGCTGCCGTTGCGTCACTTTTAGTGATGCAGAGGTGGTGCAAACACCTCAAATATATAGATGATGCCACTCAAAGTCACTTTGTGTGGTGTTGAATGGCCTCATAGATATGGAGTAAGGCAAGGCAGTGCAAGGCTATGCGTTAGCTTACCATGTGCCAGGTAGGAGTTCCATGGGTGTTGCAGTGGGTTTTCCCACATCCCTATATATACGAGAGCCTGTAAACCTGGGGATGCGCCACAATCTTATTCCTCCCATGGAGAGGCGCAACAAGGAGGAACATCTTTATTTATCCTAATTTTTTTCTCTTTGTATGTGAGCTGCATTGTGCTGCACACATAAAAAGAGGAAAAAGCCTTGTGGGATTGTTTTTTTGCAGGAAGGTGCCCCTTTCCTGCACAAAAACCATCCTGCTGACAATGCAGATACCCTTGCACCATGGAGCAAGGGTGCTTGTATTGGCTCTAGGCAGCCAAAACGGCACCAGTGCAGTTGTAAGGGACAGAAATGTGCCAAATCGTATAGATACAGCACATTCCTACACTTTACCTTTGGCACTGGGCAGCACAGCAAGATGACTTGCTGCACTGCTGTGAGCCAAAATTATGTAAATTTGGCCTTCAATGCCTAGTAATGGCTGGCTGTATACTGTTGGAAGACTACACCCCCGCCCAGCGGTCGTCACCGCCCTGGCGGTCGGAGTGGAGAAGTGGTGGATGACCTTAAAGGAAAACGAGTTGCTAAATAATAAAAAATAACAAAGCCTTTTGGTTTCGGTTTTTCAGAGTAGGCAGTGGTCCATTGGAACCACTTCCTATTTGCGAGTCGCATTCACAATTTGCGAGTTGGTACAGACTCGCAAATTGTGAATGTGCATCGCAAAAGGCATTTTGCATGGTGATTTTCGCAGTTTGCACCATGCAAAATGCTTTCTACATCTGGCCCATTGTGCAGTAAAAAATTGCTGTGAAATAGTGTGTGCACTATTTCACTCAGGCTGCAGTGGCAGTCCTGAAGAAAGGTTTGTATGAGCTTCTTATGGGTGGCAAAAGAAATGCTGCAGGCCATAAAGATCTCCTGGAACACGAATGCCCTGGGTGCCTAGGTATCATATACTAGGGACTTATAAAGGGAGTGGGGGGTCCAGTGTGCCAATCGGAATTGGAATGTGGAGTCACTAAAGTGTAGTGACAAATTTGGTAAGTTGAGAGAGCATAGGCACTGGAGTTCTGGTTAGCAGAACTTCAGTGACACAGTCCAGCATACTGACAACACACATAGGCCACAAACTATGAGCACTGGGGTCCTGGCTAGCAGGATCCCAGTGAGACAGGCAAAACACACTGATAAATAGGGTTTTAACTATGAGCACTGGGGTCCTGTCTAGCAGGATCCCAGTGGGACAGTAAAAACACACTGACAAACACTCACAAATAGGTCACAAATGGGGTAGCCATGCTAGAAAAAGGCTACTTTCTCCTACCCTGGGCCAGGTATTTTCCATAAAACTGTTGTGATGTATTGGCACAATTGGCAACACCTTTATGTGCCACTATAAGTCCCTAGCAAATGGCACTTACATATCCAGGGCATGGGGTACTAAGGATAGACCCCTTAGGGCACCAGCACTGATTGTGCCACCCTCTAGGGCCATGCATCCAGAAGCATCCAGCACTGCCATTGCATACTGAGTGTTGTGATGCAATCCTAAAAGACAAATTAGGCATGACACTCAGCCTGTGTGCCATGTCCACTACACACTGCATGCACTATAGGTAAGTCACCCCTCTGGCAGGCCGTCCAGCCCTAAGACAGGAAGCACTATATTGTATGTGTGGGCATAGATGCATGAGCAATATGTCCCTACTGTGTCCTTGCCAAGCCTGGGACATAGTAGGTGAACAGAGTGGCCATTTTCTTAAATTTGGACACTGGTAAGTACGAGTTTTACAGCTACATGAAGGATATTCTGAACCCTGGGTTGTTTGGCTACAAACAACTCAGAATGATAAATCCAAACTAGTACCAGTATTGGATTTATTACCAAATGTACCCAGGGGTCGCCTTAGAGGTGCCCCCTGCAAAATCTGACTACCCTGGCATGGTTGCTAGCCGGTCACAGCCAACCTCCCACCACCAGACAATTGTCTGGAACCCTGGGGTGAGAGATCCTGCGCTCTGGGTCCCAGAACAAAGCCCTTCCTGGGTGGAGGTGCAAACACACCCTCCCTCAGGAATGTGCACTGCCCTGCTAACATGCTTCAAAGAGCTTACGAAGCCCATCTTCTGCAGGATCAATTAAATCCAGTTTCCTTTTCACGAAGATATGTGTGGCCTATCAGCAATGATAAAATCGGGAGTAGGGTGGAACACAACCTCTGCAGGAGACCCATTAACCCCACAGAGAGGTCGCTCTGTGACAAGGCAGACTTAAAAAGTGTGTTGGAAGAAGATGACATGAGACCCTTGGAATGGAAAGTGCTAGTGACTCCTCAGGCCATATGAGACACACACAGCCCATTTGAGACTCGGCTTTACTCGTATTCAAGGGCATATCTACCATGGATGCAGAAGGTTCAGTGCTCCTGAGCCAAGAGCTCGTGAACCCTGATGTTGTATTTTACTATCCCAACAGCAGCCAAAGTGGCATTTTTGCTTGCTTTCATTGGAACCCATCAAATCCAAGCTACATTACTTCATACATTTCACAACTGAAATATCCTTTAGACCAAGGGTCTCCAACCTTTTCTGTAGTGAGAGCTACTTCTGATCACTGAAAATCATTGTGATCTACTGAAGGCCAAGGTACTCATGCAGTGTTAATAGACACTCCCTGCCCAGCTAATTGACTGAGTTTAATGTCCATCGAGCCAGAAACTATGGCCTGAACAAAATACTTTTTGACTAGGGGTGCTATGATAGGGCTGACGTGTGCCAGTGAGAGCATGGTCTTGTGGGTGTATGAATGGGATAAATGTGATTAGGTGAAAGAGAGCCTGTGTCATATGTACTTTTGGCACAGGACATACCTTTCCCTTATGCTGAGCCATTATATATATAACAAACTTACAGTCAATTTGTTTTTTAATGGGAGATTTAAAAGTGCATAAAAATGTTCTGCAAAAATATGTATAATATGGAACATTTCTCCACACTTTAAAAATGTCAAAGTGTTGCATTTACAAACATCAGGCATCTTGCACCCAGTGGTCGATAGACTGGGTGACACAATTATAACAGAAAAATACAGCCTTTTATTTAAATGGGAGAAATTTAGGGTGAAGAAACATGCTTCACAAAATATTAAGAAATAATTGACTCAATAATTCATATAAATATTTTTCTTCACTTTAAATATCTCCAATATAAAAAACGACTGTACTTTTCAGCTATAAAGATTGCACAGTATCTACAGGCCACTGGGAGCGAGAGGCCTGCTGTTTGTGAATGTGACACTTTGAAATGGGACAAAATTAAAATGAAAAGTTAACAACTATTCATTTAATACTTAATTTTAATTTTCTCCTGTTTAAAAGCATTCAGAAACATTTTGTTCTCACACTAGTAGATAAGGACTTTTAGATGCTATAAAGACCTCAGTGCTTCAGTTGTTCACCTTTGTGCTCTCAGGCCATACATCTGATTCCAGCACTGCTCATTATCAGGCCCTGCTATCTGCAGCCTGAAGATAATATTGTAAAATACACACATTCTTCCCTTAAATTTAAAAGGGAAATGTGGCCCTTTGCTTATTTAAAAATGAACTCAAGGGTGTGAGCTACTCTGAAGGTGTCTTCCATCTACCAGTAACTCCTGGTTGACACCTGCCTTACACTGGTTTGTTTTACCTCCACAGTGTGGATAATGTATATATAAAAAGAACAGTTCCTTAACCATGATGTACACGGAGACCATGAAGAGCAGGCGCCCTCTAGATATGTGTCTTGGAGTCAGCTCCTCTGAATATTTCCACCTTTGCTGCAAAACAGCTGAACACTAAATAAACATAGATATCTTTTCTGAAATCATGGCTGGCAGTTCCTGCTACAGGAAACCATTCCTGCTCATGAAATAGTGTGACCCTTAATTAGTCTCACAGCCTCCTGGACTGTAAGAGCCAAGCCCAAGGTCTATTAACAGAAGAAAAATATGAGCAATATAAACAAGTTATGAATTTATCATCATCAAGGGCCTAAAGAACTTCACCTCTGACACTTCCCACAGAACAGCTATTTCCTTTGCTAATCACTTGCTAGTGGGGCCATTTTACTTCACCAGAAATCACCCCAGAAGGTTTCGTCGGATAGGCGTACATTGTTTTTGCTGCTTGTTTATTCACATGTTGTGGATGCCAGTGCAATGGCAGTCTTGAGATGAATTTCGTAATTAAAGTATATCATTGAACGACAAAGTGTGCTCATGCGCCGGTGGTTTAGAGGTCGGACCAAACCGTTCTCAGTTTGACAAAAAGGCCCTTTATCATGGACGCAGGCTAAGGATCTTTTTTACTGTGGTTAGACACAGCTTTAGTTTTTTTGCCAGTCTGGTGTAATAAAAAAAATCAAACTTAAAAATACACATATATAAGCATAAATATAGGGTCAGCACTTTTCATTCATTGGTCTGTTCATTCACATGTCGCTTCTACCCACCACAGCCCACAACATGGAGCAATGGATCAGCCCACTTAAGGCATTGGCTCTCTTTGCACTGTACGGGATTGGATGAGACACTTTGCTTCAAGCAAATTCTGGTGCAAATTCAGAGTTCATGAAACACTCTTTGGTAAATATTTATTTCTAACTGAGGCTATAGTTTCCACGAGGAAGACACAGTGGTCAAGTTTCAAACCATACATTTTTATTTGATTAGCAAAGTTATACATTCAAATCATCAAATTAGTTATTAGTTACTAATCAAAACAGTAATGCATTAGTCAGTCTGCAGTTCATGGCAATTCAAAAGTCATTAAACCGACAAACTATTGTAAGGTTGTATTGAAACGAAAAGTAAATCAAAATCAGTTCTCCCATAAAGAGAGCACCCTACTCTGCTATGTTCAGGAAAGGTTCTGCTAATTAGTCCAAAAAAAGGGGGTCATAAAGGCATCTAAAAAGCATCCGAACTCTTTCCTACTTAGCTTAAATGACAGGATTCTAACATTTGATACACCTCCATGTTCCATATAGTGGATCAATCAGGTTAAAGCATGAATGTCCCTAAGGGGGTCGTCAGGGGTCACAGCTGTGACCTCTGGCTTTCCCCTTGTAAACGCTAGGACTGACTTTACGACCCCTGGCCTCAGAGATGCAAAATCATTGTCAGGAACACAAGGGTAGTTCGTCCTTATGGACCTCTGTTGGGGCTGTAGTTTCCATGTTTCTTGTCAAGTATGCATTGCACTAATACTGAATAATTTTTTGTTATTCACTATTAGAAAAATAAAGAATGGGGTAGATTTCTCTGCAAAATAACTCTTATTGCAGCTGAGGAAGGAAATGCTTTTAAATGTATGTTGTGTGCGTGGTTGTGAGTGAGAGTGTGTTTAAGTGAGAGTGTATGTATATATGATTGTGTGATATGTGTAAGTGTGCATGTGTGCGTGAAAGTAACGGTTATATGGTGTCTAATATAGCCTTAGAACCCGCCGTAGCGGGCTCTACCGGCTATTAAAGGCCCGCTCCCCGCGTTAAATGCCCGAGCTGAAGGGAGAGGGACTTTAATAGCCGGTAGAGCCCGCTACGGCGGGTTCTAAGGCTATTAGAACATTCTGCCACACAGGGCAGAATGTTCTATTTAAAAAAAAAAAAAATCACGGAGCCCGAGGGGATTAAAATCCCCTCGGGCTCCGTGAGGCTTTGTTCACAGCTGTTGCTGTGAACAAAGCGAACATTGGAATGTTGGCGCTGCGGGCCAGTAAAAGCCCGCAGCACTCCATTGTTTTCAATGGAGCTAGCAACATTCCAATGTTCTAATGCCACTTTGATCCCCCTGGCTTTTTGGTGAATTGACGTTAATGGGTTAAAACATACAAAGCCAATATAAACCCATTACGTTCTTAAGCTGCTATACAATGAAGCTACTCAAAGCTCCTTTCAGACCTACAGCTATCTGTAACATGAGGAGATACATTGGACCAAACTGTACTCTGCAGATACATTGCAACAGCTTTTTCTAAAAGTATAATGTAAAACAAGCATTTGCAATGCACTAGGTCTCTCATTTGCTGGAGTTAGAGCTATTAGCACTGTAAACTACAAACCGAACTTCTCTTGCCACATAAATTGAAAATTAAAAGTAAAACAGTTTCACATAAGTGAGACAATTCAAGGCACCTCGTCATGAGAGTGAAGGAGATACAAAAGGAAAAAGAAGTTTGCTCGCAGTCAAAGTTATCGGCAAAAGTGCAATTAGCCATGTAACATGCTCGATATTCAAGACGGTAAACAAACTGCCCCATGGAGGGAGAATCAAAAAGCATTTACCAATGCTAACAAAGGATTTTTGAAGGGCAAGCCCATGAACGATCGATAGTGGTGGGCGTGGTTAAAAGCCCAAATAGATAACAACACATCAGAAATGCAGCGCTTCCTTGATAAAAATAGTAACTCATAGTTAATACATCAACTAAAACACATTAAAAGGATTTTAAGAAGATATTTTTTACAACTATATTACTTAAAATTATATCAAGACATCGATATTCTTTAAAACAATTTTACTTACCTCAAGAAACAATATTCTTATCAATGAAGTTTGTGCATCTCAATGAAACATGGGAGATTGATTTTAAACCAGTTTTAGATTATATGTCTCCCTGAAAGACTATGTACCACCTTAATGAATGTACACATAGCAAACACCTAGCAGCCTAGCGCACACTTATGCTACCACAATGGCATTCCAAATCCATACATAGGTATGGACTGTACACAAACCAGCAGGGTCGGACTGGACTGCCCAGAGCATAATCTGTTCTGGTGGTTACATGGGGAGGGGGGGGGGGGGGTTACTGGCACTCATTGTTTTGGGACCAGCTTTTATTTGACCTCACCATACATTTCCTGAGAACAAGAGTGGGAAAAAAATACAAACGGGAAAGAAGGAGAAGGAAAAAGATGGAAAAACGTCACCAAGGGAGAAAGAAAGAACCTGAAATAGTGGGAGTAAGGGTCGGGCAGTGCTTTAAAGTGAACTAATGTGAATCTGGGACTATGCAGCTTTGGTATTGGCATGCTGAAATTTAATAGCACCGGCCAGGCTTCTGAGCAATGTTTTGGGTACTGTCACTCGTTATTTTACAGATTAAACACTGGCAGTGCCTGATGGGATGGGGTGACAGATCAGTGTGTAGGCTGGTTTTTTGGTTGTTTGTGGGCCTGTTTTCTGGGCCGGTTTTTATTGTTGATTACTCTGATACTAACATAAACATTGCCTGCAGCAAGCTCAAATCCACTGTCTTCCATACCTTGCGAAAAACGGGTACAGCATGTCGGCGCAAGTTCAAAACTTCCCAAATTTGCAAACATAGGCCACTCTTTTAGCTATCTAATTCATTAATTGGTGTCCACTGTTATTTTGGTGCCCAGTGCCTACTTTCTGTACAATCCAACTCAGTTCATCACATGACCTGTTACGTTTAATAAGCTGGGAACATGAAACACACCTTGAGATTGCAGGTGCGACAAACAACGCCCTCCAGTGTCTGTAAGGAATATGATTGATGACACTTTCTTTACTCTTTGATGTCCTAATTGTTGATAATATGCAGGTACCGTCAGAAAAGCATTTGATCTACTGATTGTTCGTTTTAAGGTACTTTGCAGGGCAGATTGTATTAATCTTTGCACCATTTTTTGCTATTTTGAACAAATATTTACAGCGAGTGACCAGTACAAGCATTTAAACATGTTGGTCGGCATAGCCATCAAATGTTCTTTCTTGTTAAAAATAACATTTTCAGCATGTACTTGCTTTTTAGGTAAAAGCATGCTGCATTCTGCAGTATTTGCGTTTGTGTTGGTCATTGTAAGCATGACATCCAAAGTTCCAGCATGCAAACGGTGTGAAATGTCTGGGTTTGTCTGTCATAATGGACACGGGGCTACTTGGCAGTTAGTGTAAATGCCAGTGCAATATTGCACTTCCCCTTAAACTTGTGGAAAAATTACTTTTTAGTAAAATTGACTTTAATTCTCCTAAACACATGCAAAGTGGCCTTATATGGCGCATGTGTAAATCAACGCATTGCACTGATGCTGTCACGAGACAGCTGCGTCTTTTAAAACACAAAGCTTTGACACACACCTTCCCTACCGGACAGCTAATAAAATGACATCTGCCACAGGGGAGTGAAGACAAAAATCAACAATTTGCATAACTTTCAAGCTCTAGTCTATATGGTTGCAACCCGTGATCTTTGGACAGTCACAAACATAGAAGTAGGACTATGCTTTTGCCTTGATGCAGGGGGACAGAAAGACATAATTGACAGTGCTGACCAACATAGGAAAGACAGATAATATGGCACTTTTATTCACAATATTAGCCGTGCAAACTGATAAGGGCTAATTAATAATTTTGCACCAAAACACATGCAAACTTGCTTCCTTCTGCACTGACTCTACCCTCTCTGAAAACCAGGCCGTGACGAAATTTGCTGAGAAATTTTGCAAGAAAAAAGGACGTTCCCGGCAAATCCAGGTCACGCTAACTGTAATGACTACACTTAACACAGAAAGATAACACTGGCAGATCTTACAAACCTGCCAGACAGACTATGGTGGTCATTCTGACCCTGGCGGTCTTTGACCGCCAGGGCGGAGGACCGCGGGAGCACCGCCGACAGGCCGGCGGTGCTCCAATGGGGATTCCGACCGCGGCGGTAAAGCCGCGGTCGGACCGGCACCACTGGCGGGGTCCCGCCAGTGTACCGCCGCCCCATTGAATCCTCCGCGGCGGCGCAGCTTGCTGCACCGCCGCGGGGATTCCGACCCCCCCTACCGCCATCCAGATCCCGGCGGTCGGACCGCCGAGATCCGGATGGCGGTAGGGGGGGTCGCGGGGCCCCTGGGGGCCCCTGCAGTGCCCATGCCACTGGCATGGGCATTGCAGGGGCCCCCGTAAGAGGGCCCCTACATGTATTTCACTGTCTGCTGCGCAGACAGTGAAATACGCGACGGGTGCAATTGCACCCGTCGCACAGCTTCCACTCCGCCGGCTCGATTCCGAGCCGGCTTCATCGTGGAAGCCTCTTTCCCGCTGGGCTGGCTGGCGGTCTGAAGGCGACCGCCCGCCAGCCCAGCGGGAAAGTCAGAATTACCGCCGCGGTCTTTCGACCGCGCAACGGTAACCTGACGGCGGGACTTTGGCGGGCGGCCTCCGCCGCCCGCCAAGGTCAGAATGAGGACCTATATGTTAGACACATAAATTAAGCATTTTGGAGTTTGAGCCATTTCGTTAAGCTTTGCATAGCCAAAGGAAGACATTATAGCGACATCAAGTTGAATCATGAGCAGCCCATTCAGTCTATTTTCATTGTGGGACATGTAGTTCTTTATCTATAAAAGGAAAATTGAGCTAGAAATGCCAAAAGCAAATGATAAAATCAAGACTTGGAGTATACATGTGCCTGCGAGGTAGAACATGGAGAGATGCACAAGGTTCCTTCAAACTATAGTTGCCTTTGCTACAATATGGGCCTGAAAATAAAACATACAGGGCCTCTTCTTGAAACGTGACTTAACCTTACGGATGTGGTAACGTTTTACAAATTAAACAGATATAGTGCAGAGTTTTGATTAAATACCCCCTTGCCTCTCCCACTTGTGATAAAGTTAAGGGGAAAGCTCACAGAGCTTGGCCGTCACTTGAGGGTCTTCCTGTTGCTACTTCGCTCCATTTTACATTCTGCTGTGCTTCTTCAGTAAGAAACTACAGCACAGCAGAGGAGTCTTTCAAAAATAGAAGACGATTAACTTTTTGTCCCCATGGTGATTTAACAATAGAGGCCAAGACGGACTGCCAGCCTGCACTCTATTTGAAATGAAACGTGCACACTCCAAAAAACGGGAAATTTTTTTGTTTTTAGTAAAGCTGTTGGGATGCCGGCACAGTCCATGAAAAACTGGGTCTGTCTGGGGAAATCCAGAACGTCTAGTCACCCTACCTGAAGAGAACAAAAGGATTTCAACTCCCACTTGGCTCACAGTAAGCAGGAGACATGTGGCTTTTGAAGCGCAAAGGGCTTGACTACTGTCCTGCAAGATCGAGTTGATTAGGAAATGAAAAGAAAAAGTAGTCCAGAAGCCATGTGGAAAACATGGAGCCTTGTTTGTTTTCAGTAGTTTACCAGTGCCCTCGAGGAGGGCTAAACATAGGAAATGGCATGAAGTATGCATGCCTTTCACAAATAAAATCAAGCGATTTTTAAAAGGCAAACCCACGAACCAGCAAAACTGATGGGCGTGCGGTGGGCGTGGTTAAAAGCCCTCAGAGAGATTACAACAGGGGCCAGAGCGCTTGCACGCTTGACCCTAATGAAAAGATTTCACATGAGAACAGAAAACCAAGTTCACTCAAAATAGTACAGATGGATTCAGCTTCTCCTTGAATAAAGTAAGACGTAAAATGAGACAAGATGGCAACCAGAAGTTAGGTGTTTTAAAATACAGGCATACCTTAGCTATAGTCAATCTAAATGTGAATAATACACAATCAGTACATTTGTGTATTACATGTTAATGTGAATATAAATAAAAATTCTTAATAGGAAAAATTTCTTCACCGTACTGCATTTTTACAAAACGTGTTATTTTAATCTTGTAATTATTTTTCGTTCCAGTCTTTACCATTTTTTACTTTCTTTATTTATCCTTTTCAATTTAAACTATGATTTAGATTACAGTAATTCAAAGCCAATAATACATTTTTTGAACCAATAAGTTTTAGATTTTCCTGTAAGATGCATTAAAATTAAATAAGGTGTTTGTACAATTTCGAAGTACACCTGCCTTCTAGAAAGCTCCTATACTGTTGCATATAGAATACATGCAATGGTTATTTTTTAAATGTATTGCAAGCATATGGCTGCCAAATGTAGATATATTATTCTCTTTCAACCATTGTCTTGTTTCGACTAATGTTGTTAAGCCATTGGCTTAAGGATTTGCCAATGACATCTTTGCTCGGACCAATGGAAAAATCACCTAATGGTACTGGCTGTTCGGGTATATTCATTTTGTTTATTAAACTATTTGTAAAGTGCAGCGTAGCCCAAAAATGGCATAGTAACGATGTAAAAAGTAGACTGCTAAAATAGACCAGCTCGATGTTATGTTGTTTAAATTCCATGTTTTGATATTCTTTCTGAAATTCAAGTAGCATGGCTGCAATCTAATCTTCAGAGGTAGCTTCCAGCTCCAATCAAGCGCCTGCATTGAACTTGATGGCCGACTTTATAAACAAAGCTCTCTGTCCACTACCACTAGCTCCCGAATATGTGTTTCGCTCTAATTTGATACAGCTTCATGTGTTAGCAAATGTAGCGAGTAGACTGCTAAAAGCGACCCTAGATGCAGGGAGTAGACTGCTTGAAGCGATCAGCAAGATGATAATTTGTGAAAAATCCATGTTTTTAAAGTTTTTCTAAAAATCAAGTAGTATGATTCTGATCTAATTGTGAGAGGTAGCTTCCGGCTCCACTCCAGTGCATGCGTTGAACTTCATGATTGTAGACTTTATAAATATAGCTCTCTGTCCACTTCCACTGTCTCCCTAATATGTGTTCCCCTCTAAGGTGGTATAGCTACATGTGCCACCACATTAAGCCCAGTTATATGAGCTTTGTCAGTGCTTTTTATCTTTTCTGCGTCTAACAGTAATTTACCAGACCTGATTACCTTTTACTAATTTATTAATCCTTCTTCAACCCTGTCCATATCTACCAGTCCCTTGGTGAGTCTCAACACATTTGTACCAGGGCTGGCGTATCTCAAATATCCCCACTAGAAACTCTATCCATTTAAGAATCATAAATGAGCATACAATTGTTGCCACAGTCTACCCCTACTAGTAATTTTGCTGCCCACCACCTTCATGTAATATCCCCTTTATTCAATTAAACGTGACGTTTCAGATTCCCCTTCAAGCTTAAATAATTGGTTGGAGGCCAGCATCTCAAACTGTGTGACATGAAGAAATATCTTTTTGTGGCCATCATGTCAAAGTGCACTTTGTTTGTGACAGATATGGCGTAGTTCTGCACCACTCAAACGTGCTCTGTCTGCCCCTCATGAGAGAGCAAATGGAGGCTAACTGTGAGAGGAAATGGAGGCTAACTACATTTTTACAATTTAAGAAAACAATGTTACCAGCCTGTTACTGTTAACAGGTGCACAGCTGTTGCATCTGATCTTTTAATGGGAGACAACGTAGTCCTTTATACCGATATTACATTCTCTTTTCATGTCCCTTCCTCGATGGATAGTTTCCAGTACTCTCTCCTCAAGAGTCAAGAGTTTTAGAACTAGGTCTAGGTTGTGTAACTGGGACTGCAGGAAAGCAGCAGGCACATCTATAGTTCTGAAGTGTGTATTTTCAAAGAGGACCACCTGCACAGGTTTTGACAGGAAGAACACAGCAAGAGACAACATGAACTTATCTAGAGGGGACAGTCACAAGAATGCATCAGCTAACATACAAAGCAGCGAGAGTAGGATGGCTGACGGGGATAAAAGAGAAGTGACAAAACTAACAGGAAGAAACTAAAAAACATCTCCCTCCTATAAACCACAATAACTGCACAAATTATTGTATGATAAAACATAGAAATAATGAAGATACATGAACATTTACACCATATTTGTAGGTCACAGTAGTATTTGTGAACTGCGATGGAAACAAATAGATGTTACTATTACAGCACATTTAGATAATTTGATACAAAATGTTGTTTCATAATGTTGTTCCATTTATAACGTTTGACGCCATCAGCCATCCAGGGTGACTTCGGGCCACATAATCTTGTGCAGCCATTACCAAGGGGAGGTGAAGAAGCATGAAGGAGAGCTCTCCATGTGCACTAGAGCTATATCGCACATCAACTCTCCTGCACCAAGAGAAGCCATCAGCCAATCAAAGGGACTTCGGGTCACACAATCCTGTGCAGCTAGTACCCTGGGGAAGAGGAGGAGTGGGAGGAAAGCCCTCCCCCTGCACTAGCACTATATATTACAGCAACACTCCTGCAGCACAGGACGCCATACAGGGGGACTTCACGCCCCACAATCCTGTGCAGCCACTATGAAGGGAGGAAGAGGAGCAGGAAGGAGAGACCCCCACCTGCACAAGCACTATATAGCGTAGCAAACCTCCTGCAGCACTGGACATGCACGACCCTAGCACAGGAAAGCTCGGGTCAAGTTCACGTCCGTCAGAGCATGGAGGAGGCTGGACTGGGCTGGGCCATCCGTCTTGGTTCCTGCAGCTGGAAGTATGGTATTATTATCTGTCCCTACTATTTCTTTATTACTGCTTGACTTACGTGATGTTATGGTCAAAAGAAAGACCACTGGAGCATCAACCCTAACCGTTCCTACAAAGAAAAGCACTTCTACAGAGAAAATATTAATAAGGGCTGTGGGGGTAATGAGTACAGAAAGTGTCCTGATGGAAAAAAGATTATCCATGGGTCTTGGGGCTGTATCCATCCCTACAGGTAATGAAGTCACACTGACCACAGCTGTAGATTCAACATCATTCTCGGTTGTAGATGCTGCTTCTCAGTTGCTCTCTCAGTCACTGCCAGAGGTCACCCCCGTTAGTCCCAGTTCCCCCACAACTTAAAGGACAAAACGGGGGTCTCAAGCCACACTCTGAAAGCAATCCCAGCCCAGCCTGAACCCCCTGTAATACATTGGCAATCAGTATGGAGCATCTGGTGGAAGATTGTTGATCAAGATTTAAAGACCTGCTTCAAGCAGAATTTACAACACTATTAGATCACGTAAAAAGCACTGAGCTTCTGCTTGCTGTCCTTCCCCAGCAGCTGCGCCCATCTGTTACTACATCAGGTGTCAAAGAGGCTAGTGGCCAAGATTAATTAACCAATTTAGTTCTCCCTCTGTAATCTGCAAATGGCAGAAGCGGGGACCTGTTTCAGTCTATACAGTCTAGCCAGCCATCGGACCCCAATCTTCTTCCAAACAGTGCCAACTTGTCCACACAAGGTTTGGGACAAAATTCATGTCATGGGCCTCACCTGCCCCCTCAAACTCAGGCATCACTGGCCTCAGAGAAAAAAATCCTTTACCCAAGCTTATCTGGCCAAGGGCCAGTGAGAGAGCAGTGGACTTAAATTCCAAAAGCGGCATCAATAATCTCCCACCTACAGTATGCCCGTATGTGGTGATTCTTTTGGGAGTACCCATGCTTCAACAGGAACAGAGAGAGTCAGGCAAAGAGCTATTTAACAAGGTATTGAATTGGTTTGGGACAGAGAGAGTCAGGCAAAGAGCTATTTAACAAGGTATTGAATTGGTTTGTCAGTAATAAAGATTTTGTCTTATCTTGCCCCCGGGACATACTATTGACACAAAGGATAGGATGGGGCAATATAGCTCTAGTCCTTTAGTTTATTTTTACAAATCAAAATGAACGTTTCAATCATCCTATTGATTCCCCAATGTTAGTTGTTTGAAAGGATCCCCACAAGTACCTCTATCACCTTACAACAGGCTGTTGTTTGCCTCTGTCCCTCAAACAATCTTAGATTGTTTAGTTGTGCTGGCCCCTATATTATAAAACACACTGGTAAACTGCTCTGATCTTGATTGACTTCCACTAGCTGACATGGACAAGGAACTCCTTTCCACTGATAGTAACACCTTCACTGTACTGAGACATCATGATTGTCAAAGGGAATCACTGAACCATTGTTCCTTTTTCTTGTTGGGCTAGAATATAGCCGGGCTCAAAACAAGGAACAATAAATTTAAGGAAACAGGCCATTAGTTGTGTGGCCTGCACAATTAATGATCCACATTAGCTTTCCACAGAGAACCAAACACCACATTGTAGAGCATGACTCAATCAGGGTAGAGGAGCAGAGCAGTCCAAGGCTTACTCAAGGGAGGTGGTGTGGGCTAGCAATCACCATTCACGGGCACACAGTAATAATACTCAATAAATAACTGTCCAGTCTGTGCTTTTTCTTTTGAAAAAGGAAATGACATTTATTACACACACGTTACTCAATAACTATGCAGTAATTTACAAATATTCATAAGGCTGATGGAAATACCTTTTGATAATATTGCTTAATCACCTCTGAACTCCAAAAGGGGTCAAGTTCAACAAACCATATGTGAAAAAACATTACAAGTAAATGCAATAATCAATAATAACCATGTGAAAATGCACTTATTAATGTTATTAAAGCACACATGCTTTGATCAGTAGTTACTGTCAACATTATGATTTCAATAAAGCATTTACAAAATTAACTTCTCATGGGTCTGTGTGCTTTCTATGTACTTTCAACCATTGAAATGCAATAACAGACCCTAGAGGGCCTCCTATATGGATCACAAAGAATGTAACCATACGAATCACCCCAGAGAGCGCTGTATAATATATACTCTTTGTAGATACCTTTACCCACACTAATTACAACCATAGACCTAGCCCCTAGAGAGTGTTGCACTCCCAGCCGTAGAGCACATGCTTTGAAGAAAATCCTGGGGTAGTCATCTCTTGGCTTCCCGCAGTAGCAGCACTACTTTGTGCCTGGCCCATGTCTGCAGGCAGGGCGTGGCTCATCGTGGTGGCCTCCAGCTCCCCCTGTACACAGGCACGGGGAGTGGGGCAAGCCTGCCACTACTGGGGGGGAGTGAGGTGGGGCTTCTCCTTCACATGCTTGGTTCCAGGACCTAGGGAGGGGGTCCTGAGCCCCACCTTCTCTAGTCACGGGGTGTGACAGTAATCCCTGTTTCCTCCTGGAAGTGCAGTCCAAGGATGGGGTCCAGGCCCAGGGGTTGAGATCCCCGGGTCTTCAGGTCTCTGAAGGGTTCTACGCACACCCCCTCCGAGTGCTTGGAATTGAAAAGGTTTCATTGTGCTGACCCTCGGTCCCTGTACCAACCCGTGGGGGGGGTTCAATTGCTTCGGCAGCAGAACTCCACCCACTCTAGGCCTTGCTGGAGGGGGTCAAAGGTGAAATCCTTTGTCAGTTTGTATCTTGGGTCATGTAAGCCTGTTTTACACACTTTTGGACTCATTCTGCTCCTGTGGGGGAGCCCGAGCCACCTCAGCCACTTTTTGTAGGCCTCTGGACTTTATCCAAAAAGGTGGCAACATTGCAGGGGACTGGTTCCACTGGCTTCCTGCACCAGCCTATGTCCTTTAGTTCCTCTGGGCTTTTCTCCACATTGGTGAAGGAGTCAAGGTCTTTCCCCCAACTAGTCCTTAGAGGGTGTACGGGGACCGGCGTCAACTGAAGTTAGAGTCCTTAGTCCTGATGAAATCAGGGAGTTTCTCCTTCCAATTGTCCTTGACTGATGCCTTCAGACATGCTTTCATCCAAGAGAGAGCTCTTCCCCTTGTGCAAAACCTTTTAAGTGGGGGTGGAAGGTTCCAGAAGTGAGACACCCCAGGCCTGTCTTGGGGTGCCATTTCACCTTTCCACTCATGTCCCAATTATCCTGGGACATTTCAAAAATTTCATCACTCAGGAATCATTAGTCATATCTACTCTGGGAGCCTCAGCTCCACCCCTCGCTGACATCACTACCAGGGCCTATCCCACCAAATCTTCAAAGGGAGCACCCTTCTGTGTTGGCCCGAGAAGTCTGGGCTCCTTTCTCTGTTCAGGGGCTGCCCCATTCCTGGTACAGTGTGACAGCTGATTGATTGATGCAGATCCTTCATCCCGACCCCTTTCCTCCAAAGGAGCTGAGTGAAGCAATGTTAATTGCTCCCTTTGTGTGGGGAGGCCTTAGTTCCTGTTGCTGGACAGAAATGTAATTAACTTGGCACAGTTAAGTGACAGAAATTCTGGGCTCTGATCCTGTGCTGATCCAGACAAATATGACAATCATAGATGACCCATAAGCTGTACAGATATCTTTTTGGAACATTTTTGATTTTCCTGTATGCGTTACATCCCAATTGGTTATGTCACTGGGTCTGTACGACAAAGGGAAGCGAAGCTGCACTCTAAGGCAGCCTCCCCCATGTGTGTATAATGGAGTGTCACTGCAAATATGACTCTAAACCATACTAACGTTCCCTACAAGTGTACCCCAGCATTATGAGTCCTACCCCAGGTCAATATCCAGTCCTGCAGAGTTCCCTCTGCACCAGGCTGGCTATGCACCGTTACCTAGCTGCGTGCACATGTAAACAGCCAAGTTCCCCTCACCCTTGCTGAGTCACAGTGGTCTCATCTTAAAAGGCAGCCATTGGCGGTAAACACATGCACTCCATTTACCGTGAGTTTACCGTCAGTGGGTCACTGGTTGTGAGGCTTACCCACAGTAAAAATCAGGTGGTGAGAAAGCAAAAAAATCTCAGCAGATTTGATAGGCATAACCTTTTTTCTGACAATAACCCAGAATGGACAACTGTAAGTGGCAAGTATGGTTTAATTGCCCTTCAAGAAATGTGTGCCTCAACTTCACTTTCCCTTGCTGGTTATGCCTGTTGTTATAGTCCTGCTATTTTATCACAGTGTGCCAGAGCCAAGGGCGGCCTTAAAATCTGGATCAGACTGAAACTTAATATTGATGTATTAGAATTGGACACTAAGGAGCAGTTTTAAGAGCCCCTAGCGCCACCGGAGCGTTACTTTTTGTGATGCTCTGGGGGCACTAACCACTGCTCCATATTTACAAGGAGACATAACACCACGTTTTGTGGCATTACGCCTCCATGTAAATATGGGCCCCTCCGATGCAGATTTCTGTGTCAAAGGGGCGTGCAATGGATGTTGCAGTGGGCGTTCCACCCCAACACCCATTGTTTTTGACGATGCCCCAGATTTACAAGACATTGTAAATCTGTGGCAGCACCAAAAACTGACAGCTTGGTGTTGGCATAGCAAAATGAGGAGGAATACTTTTATTCCTCCTCGTTTTTTGCTTTATCTATGTGTGCTGCATTCTGCAGCATATATATAAGAAGCAAAATGCCTTAGATGTTTGTTTGTGTGCAGGAAGGTGTCCCTTACTACACAAAAACACTCATTCCAAAATGACACTTTGGCACTTCTATGTGTGCTGCATTTTGCAGCACACATGCAGGTCAATATCCATGAATGAATGAGCGGTGTAAGGAAAGTGGGCAAGGGAAGCAGTACATGGGCCATGCCAAATGAATCTTATTAAATGTAATATTGACCTTTACTTACAAACATTTTTAATAACTCACTGTGTATTAATATCCCTAGCTATAGGGCCCTCTTAGTGGGGGCTGCCCTGTTTCTAAATGTTATCCATCTGTATCTTTAATTGACAGCTCAATTAAGATCTTGGACAGAGTACTTTTTCCTACCTAAAACAATAGGAGACTCAACATGAGATTTTGATCCCTTGTCAATACGGTTTCCACTAAGGCTTGGTACAGTGGACCAGTGCTTGAAGTTGCATCTGATCATTGACAATTACACCATTACAAATTGCTGCCCACTGTACCTAGCTTTTATGGACCTTCCCATAGCTTTTGATTCGGTTAACCGCACAAAGCTAAGACTGCTGCTGTTAACCTGTGGACATGGCTCCGGTGAATTTTCTTTACAATCTGCATGAAAACAAAGTTTCCTTTGGCCCATCTGGAGAACTGTCAGAGCCTTTGTCAGTGGCCGGGGGGGGAGGAGGGGTGATGGGAGTGACAAGGCTGCATCCTTGCCCCACCACTATTTACAGTATTTATCAATGGTTTGAATTCCTTTTTAGTTAGTGCCTCAGGAGGTGTACCAAATTTTGGAAACATACTTATCTCCTTGTTACTTTACGTGGATGATGCAGTGCTTTTGTCTCGCACACTGAGGGAGCTTTGCAGTCTGTGCAGTCTTTTGGGACTTTTATGAGCAAATTGGATTAACCACAAATTTTGGTAAGTCCCACATTATGGCATGTGGCCCAGCAAAAAGCGTTAATAGTTTCCCCTACCTGAGTGTAACCTTCAACTCTTTTGTTTCCTGGTAGTCACAGATAAGAAATTACAGTCTCTAGCTAATGAAGGATCCTTTAATAAAAGAAGTGTCTACAGAAAGAATGGGTGGGAAAGAAATGGGAAACTGGGCAAGGGTTATTCTGAAGAACTAAGCAACGAAGGGGTCATTTTCAACATGAAGGAAGCATTGGCAAAGCCAAGAGGTCTTGCGTATCTGAGAGCTATTGACTTTGTCAATTTCTTTTAGCCATGTGGTACAGCAGCTTGGCTGCTGTGCAGCATGGCTGAAAGTTAGAAAAAAAAGCATTATGACACGGCCATTGCTAACTGCAGTGATTATTGTCTTATTAAGGGATTGTCTGCCTTCACAAAAAAGAGTTTAATTATCCTACGTCTGAGCTTAAGTTCACTATTTTGGCCCCACATGAAAGCAGCACCAAAAATCCCATGCAGAATAGGGACCGCAGTGCTGTTTGCATCTTTGTAGCATTTTCCACATGCGTTGGTGTGATGTTTGAGCACTTATTTCTGTCAATACTGGAGGTGGCAAGCAATGATGAAGGCGGATCAGGTGGTAAACCGTGCAAACAACAACAGGGAAGGGTGGACTGGCAAGCAACATCGGAGGTGGAGGGCGGGAGGGAGAAAGAGGTTGCAAGTAACAGGAAAAAAAGTACCTCTGAAAGGGGAGTGCGGTGTAAGGAAAGTGGGCAAGGGAAGCAGTACATGGGCCATGCTCCAGGGTAGGGACAAAGACATGAAGAGGAAGTACAGCCAGCACTTGCCGACCAAAGAGAAGCCAAGAAATAAGAATGACGATGAAGGTAGCAAATGGTAAGCTATGGGCAGTGTCCAAGCCCCCTAAGTAAACAAAATATCTTGCAAGCAACAGTGCATGTGCTGTCTCAGGAGAGAGTGAAAGTATAGGGCATGGGATGATGGAGGGCAGGGAGGGGCAAACTGTCAAAAAGACAAAGTGGCTGCCAAACATACTGAAGCACATAAAACAACTGTCAGTGCTCTGAAAACATTTGTCTCCCGCCATAGGGGAATCAGCCTTTACCTCACAGCCTTTACCGTGCATGACCTTTACCACACAGTACTTTACCCCCCCAAGTAGTTTTTTTTTTTTTAAATAACATACTTTTGATGTGATTTAATTTTTAAAAGTGATTGTATGGTTAATAGATGGTTAGAAGCAAAGGAAGCTGAGGGTAACTTGAGGGTTCAGGGATAGGTAAAGGCAAAGGGAGTTGAGAGTAACATAAGGGTTCATTAGAAGGTAGAGATAAAGGGAGGTGAGATAACTTGAGGATTCAGGGGTGAGTAGAGGTAAAGGAATGTGACATAAGGGCTCATGGGTGAATACAGGTGAAGGGAGATAAGGGTGACTTGAGGGTTCAGGGGTGGGTATAGATAAAAGGAGGTGAGGGTAGCTTGAGGGCTTAGGGGTGGGTTGAGGTAGAGGGAGGAGATGGTATGATATGGCCTGTCATTTTATAGTATAGTATGTTATGGGTTGGTACTATATCCTATGCTATGTTATGGCCTGTTATTGTATAGTATGGTATATTATGGTATGATATGGTATGGGCTGTCATTGTATTGTATGGTGTGGCATGGGCTGTTATTGTATAGTATGGTATGGTATTTTGCGGCATGGTATGTTTTGTTATTATATGATATGGTCTGTTATGGTCTATTATTGCATTGTATGTTATGGCGTACAGCCTAAGAACTCCTAATATCACGCATTTCTATCCATTTAGGCAAAGGCCGAGTTCACCAGTAGTATATGATATGGTCTGGTATGGTCTATTATTGGATGGTATATTATGGCGTACAGCCTATGAACTCCTAACATCAGGCATACACATCCATTTAGGCAAAGGCCGAGTTCACCAGTAGGCACAAATTAAGAACATGTAACTTATGTTGGCTTTACCAAATTGAGAATGAAGGTGCATTACACTGAATGGGACCAAAACAAGGACTAGACATAAACAAACAAATGCACCCTTAATTAGTGCTGCAACATCTAACCTTATTAAAATGTGTTAAATTGTGTTGTGTTGTTATGTGGCCCGGACATGACTGGCAGGAGAAAAGTGGCTGAGTGGAGAGTGAAATTTTGAAAGATCTGAAAAGCAATCAAGGAGTGAGGAGAGCTGCAGGCCCAAAATGAAAAAGAAAATGCTGAGATGTATAAAGCAACTAAAAATGAGCTAGAGCAGCAAAGGAACGGTTAAAAACAACAGACAAACAGTAAACACCCTGAAAAAAGTACAACATTCTGTGCGCAAGCAGTGTGGAAGAATATTAATCAAGAAATTAATCAGTATTAAGTCCATGCTCCAGGGAAGAAAACAAAGACATGGAGTGAAGCCCACATGCACAGGCATGTGCTCACCAAAGAAAAGGAAGAAAAAAAGAGTAATAATGAAAGCAACAAAGTTTGGGATGCTAAAAGCCCATTTTTAGAGGGTTGTTTTTTTTTGAAATAATAGATTGTTTCAAGTGACATCAGGCATTTTGTCTCACACGAGATCTATACACAGGTTGTGGTAAGCTTACCAATAGGAACTTTAAATGTAAGCTTGCTATAACAAATAACAACCATATTTCATCAGCAGGAGGAGGATACAGGAGGGGGGCCTAGAGAATCAGGCCACTAATTTGAAGGTCAGATAGAAGGGGTGACAAAGATAATGACCTCAGTCGTATGTGTTAATCCTGAGGGAGTTAGAGTTCACAATGAACAACATTGAACCTTGAACTGTTGTTGAAGGAGGCTTTGATCTTTATCAATCTTAAGAACTATCTGTTGTTTTCTGCCCTGTGGCTCCTCGATTGGGGTCTGATTGGCAGTCAACCTATCCTAATAGGCTGGGCAATCGTCATTGCAAGGCATGGCTATACCATGCAGAGAACACAGTCAAAGGACCTGATGTGTAAAGAAAAAACTCTCAATGTATCAGGGTCATTGTATGTTGTTGTTCTGAAACACACTCCTGCATTGTCCAGACTGGGATTCTGCTCTGTCTTCAATGAATGTGCGTACTGGCAAATGCACTGAATGCATATAGATACTGGCTATGCAGGTGAGGAGATCTAGAAGGTGTTTTGGCACTGGAGAGATTGGAGGTCGCAGCCTCATATCTTTTCTCATCTACTCAAACTTCCTGATGTGGAGTGTACCTTCAGATCTGAAATGTCCCATGTATATAGTTTCAAAGGTCAGGATTCAAGAAAGGCAAATTGTGATTTCTGGTGTTTCATACTACAAATCTATCTCTACAAGATGTAGTGTTTTTGTTTGGGCTGGTCAAGGAGAGACAAAAGATCTAGTGCATAATTTAGGCGGTCATTACAACATTGGTGGTAAAAGCCGTTTTCTGCCGTTTAGAAGACCGCCAACACACCGCCGCGGCCGTGGAATTCTGCCACAGCTATTATGACCCACAGCACGGAATCCACCAAAATTCAGACACCCACAGAAGTCCGCCACACCAAAGGTCAGTGATAAACTGGCGAAAAGAAAACCTCCACTGTCACGCCAACAGAAATACGCCCACACTATCACGACACACGAATCCACGCGGCGGTCTTTCAACCGCGGTATTCCATTGGCGGTACACACCGCCGCGCTCAAAATACACACACTCTTACAAAACACAGCCACATTGGACAATTACAAATACACACACCTGGAACACATACAAACACCACTCCCACACACCCACTACAATATAAAACACACACCCACAAACCCCTACGGCCACAATTACAGAGAGAAGGCCAGAGAGAGACACCACAAACTGCTACCAAGCATCCACAGGCACAAAATACCATCACCAACAGAGCTTCCACGCACCTCACACAACACACCACTACATATCAGCACACTTATCACGACACACACCACCCCACACATCACCCACACCACCCCATGGCACGGCAAAGACACCCCAGGTTCTCGGAGGAGGAGCTCAGGGTTATGGTGGAGGAAATCGTCCGGGTAGAGCCACAGCTATTCGGATCACAGGTGCAGCACACCTCCATAGCCAGGAAGATGGAGCTATGGCGAAGAATAGTGGACAGGGTCAACGCAGTGGGACAGCACCCAAGAAATCGGGATGACATCAGGAAGAGGTGGAACGACCTACAGGGGAAGGTGCGTTCCATGGTCTCAAGACACCACCTTGCGGTTCAGCAGACTGGCGGCGGACCCCCACCTCCTCCCCCACAACTAACAACATGGGAGGAGCAGGTCTTGGCGATTCTGCATCCTGAGGGCCTCGCAGGAGTAGATGGAGGAATGGACTCTGGTAAGTCAAAGCTTCACTATTACATCCCCCACCCTACCTGCATGCCATCACATACCCCCACCCTCAGCCCAATCCTCCTACTCCTCACAAATGTAAATGTAAATTAGCACTTGTATAGCGCACTACTCACCCGTTAGGGTCTCAAGGCGCTGTACTCATACCGCTATGGAACCCCTCCTGGCTTTTCCCTGTGAGGCACCCACTCCTGAGCACCCCCAGGGTGAAGCCAGGCATCCAAGCGCTGTTGGGGCCGTTGTGGAGATTAACCAAGCTATTACCCAGAGTTGCAGAGTGGGACCCATGAATTAGATTAGGCAGCGAGGCGAGAATTATCTGGTCAAGGGGAATTGAGCCCAAGACCTGCCGAAGCGGGACTTGAACCCTGGTCTTGAGCCAGATCTCTGCTTCAGGGTCTGCCGCTCTAACCATTGAGCCACACTTCTCCACACACAAATGTCCCAATATCACAAACAACCCATCCCAACACCAAGCCCTGCATGCAACAAAAAAGCATGGACACCCATCACCAAAGCATGCCCACTGCACATACCCTTACACCCCCCTAAACCATCATCACACAAGGTCCCACACAGGAATGCAAGCACTGGGGTACACGGTCACCCAGCCATTGCACAACATGCCACACACAGATGTAATAAACATCCTTTTATGTGTGTCCACCACTACAGGGAACCCAGGCTAACACACCACCCCAACAACATCAGGGACCTGGGGGCAGTGGTAGTGGGCACACGGTCCAGGGGACGGAGGCCCAGGAACACAGGGGAACTGGGAGGGCTGCTGTGCGACAAGGGGAGGACAGGCAAATAGAACCCACTCTCCACGAGGCCCTCTCCTCCATCATGGGAGCCTACCACCACTCCCAGGAGACGATGGCAACGGTACTGGCCAAGTTTCAGGAGACCCAGCACCTGGAGGAGGAACAGTATTTGGGCTTCAGGGAGGAACTCAGAACCATCAATTCCACCCTGGGCACCATCGTAGGGGTACTGAAGGAAGTATTCAACACCAGGAGGGACACTGTGGCACAACAAGGGGCCCCTGACACTAGCATGGACGATGAACTGCCCACCACCTCTGCCGGCGCTAGTGGACAAGTCGCCCCGCCACAGGACCACCACACCAGCATCCCACCCCCTGCAGAGGGAGAACCACCCCGCAAACGGCCCCTGAGATCCAGGACAAAGACAGAGAATGAAGCCAAGACCCCCACCAAGAAACGGGACCATCCTGAATGTCATCTTTCTGTCCCACTTTGTCACCCTGTCCATCCTCAAACTGCCCCAGCTCCACTTCCTATGCCCATTTGGGCAATGCACCTGTGAGACTAATAGACTGGACTCTACCATGGACATTCCTCCACCATCACCCCTCAACATTTCACAACCCTCTTCAATATTGAGCTCTTCAATAAACACCCTTGAACCACAAAACAATCTGGAGTCAGTCTGTGATTTCGAAATGGTGTATTAGCAATTACAGTGACAAACTGCTCTTTCAATTGTAATGTCAACATACCTATGTCACACAGCCCTAGTCCTTGAGGAAACAAAGCAGATGTCACACAGTGGGACCCACATCTGTGAAATCGTAAGGGAAAGTGACAACTCAGTCACCATACACTGGGTGAAAATGACAGACAGTAGAGAGGTAGTAGTGTTAAAGTACATGTAGTAGGCAGGTCTGTACTCTTACCTGTGTCTCACTGGAAATATTGCAGGATCACTGAGTTCCTGTTGTCCATGTTCTCTTCTTCTGCTTCCTCGTCTTCACTGTCCACAGGCTCCACAGCTGCAACAACACCGCCATCTGGACCATCGTCCTGCAGAAAAGGTACCTGTCGTTGCAAAGCCAAGTTGTGAAGCATGCAGCAGGCCACGATGATCTGGCACACCTTCTTTGGTGAGTAGAATAGGGATCCACCTGTCATATGTAGGCACCGGAACCTGGCCTTCAGGAGGCAGAAGGTGTGCCATATAATCCGCTGACTTTGCCCATGGGCCTCATTGTAGCGTTCCTCTGCCCTTGTCCTGGGATTCCTCACTGGGGTCAGTAGCCATGACAGGTTGGGGTAACCAGAGTCACCTGCAAATGGCGAGGGACAACTGTTAGACACACACTAACCTGTGGGGATATCCCCAGACCCAGACAACCATTCCCACTGTCTTGCTTCCAGGTGCTCACCTAATATCCACACACGGTGCCTCTGGAGTTGACCCATCACATAAGGGATGCTGCTATTCCGCAGGATGTAGGCATCATGCACTGAGCCAGGAAACTTGCCATTCACATGGGAGATGTACTGGTCGGCCAAACACACCATCTGCACATTCATGGAATGATAACTCTTCCGGTTTCTGTACACCTGTTCACTCCTGCGGGGGGACCAAAGCCACATGCGTCCCATCAATGGCACCTATGATGTTGGGGATATGTCCCAGGGCATAGAAGTCACCTTTTACTGTGGGCAAATCCTCCACCTGAGGGAAAACGATGTAGCTCTGCTTGTGTTTCAGCAGGGCAGACAACAATCTGGACAACACGTTGGAAAACATAGGCTGGGACATCCCTGATGCTATGGCCACTGTTGTTTGAAAAGACCCACTTGCCAGGAAATGGAGTACTGATAACACCTGCACTTGAGGGGGGATTCCTGTGGGATGGCTGATAGCTGACATCAGGTCTGGCTCCAACTGGGTACACAGTTCATGGATTGTGGCACGGTCAAGCCTGTGGGTGATGATCACGTCTTTCCTCCATTGTCGACAGGTCCACCAGCGGTCTGTACACCGGAGGATGCCGCCATCTCCTCACATGTCCCAGCAGACGGTGCCTATGAAGGACCACAGCGAGCACAAAGTCAACCAACTCAGAGGTACGTACCCACAGCTTACACAGAACACGAATCCTAATCCAAAAAGTGGCCTGTATGTGTGTTGAGGCTAGGCCTAGGCATGTGTGACGCAGTTAAAAATTAAGCCATGTTGGCCCCTGAAATGGCGGCTGCCTGACCTCTAAAGTGGGGCAATGGGATGTGAGGTAACTGCGCTGGCGTTGTACACCGTCGCGGTAGGTGGTCGAAGACCGCAGTGCAATGCTGCATTGGTTAACATTGGACCCTATGGGTCCCAGGAGCCAATGACGATGTACGCTGGTGGTGACGGTACGCCCCGCCGCAGACGTGACCGCCATTTTCTATCTGTTGAATCACTCGATACCTGATCTTCGACAGGAGAGGACCTACACTGCAAGTGCTGCTGTGACCTCGGTCTGGAAGAGACAATGGCTCAAGTGTCTGTGGAAAGGGCCCATGCCTTCACATCGGAGGAGTTGGAGAAACTTGTGGATGGGGTCCTCCCCCAGTCCATGCTACTCTACGGTCCTCCAGACAAACAGGTAAGTACACTGGGAGCATGCTGTATGGGCTATGCCTGTGTGGCGTGGGGTGGATGAAAGATGGGGGGGAGAATGAGGCGTGCATGAAACATCGATGAATGCATGTGCCACATGGCAAGGGTAGGGATGGGGGCCAATGACTGTGACGGTGCAGTTGGTAATAAAGGGGTCTATTTATACTCCGTTTGCGCCAAATTTGTGTCGTTTTTTTCGACGCAAATTCGACGCAAAACTAACTCCATATTTATACTTTGGCGTTAGACGCGTCTAGCGCCAAAGTTCATGGAGTTAGCGTCATTTTTTTGCGTGAACACCTTCCTTGCGTTAATTATATGCAAGGTAGGCGTTCCCGTCTTAAAAAATGACTCCGATGCATATGCGTCGTATTTATACTCCCGGGCAAAAATGACGCCCGGGAGTGGGCGGGTCTAAAAAACCTGCATTTGCGCCGGATTTTAGCGCCTGGGTCATGGCAGGCGTTAAGGGACCTGTGGGCTCAGAATGAGCCCAGAGGTGCCCTTCCCTGCCCCCAGGGACACCCCCTGCCACCCTTGCCCACCCCAGGAGGACACCCAAGGATGGAGGGACCCACCCCAGGGACATTAAGGTAAGTTCAGGTAAGTATTTTTTTAAATTTTTTTTGTGGCATAGGGGGGCCTGATTTGTGCCCCCCTACATGCCACTATGCCCAATGACCAGGGGACAGAAGTCCCCTGGGCATGGCCATTGGGCAAGGGGGCATGACTCTTGTCTTTGCTAAGACAGGAGTCATTTCAATGGGGGATGGGCGTCGTAAAAAAATGGCGCAAATCGGGTTAAGGCGATATTTTTGCCTCAGCCTGACTTGCACCATTTGTGGACGCCCATACGCCATTTTCCCCCTACGCCGGCGCTGCCTGGTGTACGTCGTTTTTTTTAACGCACACCAGACAGCGCCGGCGGCTAACGCCGGCTAACGTCATTCAATAAATACGGCGCCGCATGGCGCTTTAGAATGGCGTTAGCCGGCGCTAATTTTTTTGGCGCAAAACTGCGTTAGCGCAGTTTTGCGTCAAAAAGTATAAATATGGGCCCAAATTTCTCTTCCCCCTGTACAATTCATGTAGGTCAGCGCACACCAGAAAAAATATATTTGGCGTGCCATCGCCAAGGACGTCCGGACCCTGGGGGTCTACCACAGACGGAGCACCCACTGCCGTAAAAGATGGGAGGACATTCGCCACTGGAGCAAGAAGATGGCGGAGGCTCAGCTGGGGATGGTCTCCCAACGTGGGAGGGGTGCCCGTCGCACCATGACCCCCCTGATGTTCCGGATCCTAATGGTGGCGTATCCAGAGTTGGATGGGCGCTTGAGGGCATCACAGCAGCCACAAGGGGGTGAGTACACTCTCATCCTGCTGATTTTGCGCGCAGTGGAGGTGTCTGGGTGGGGGAGGTGGGCTGTTGTTTTCCCTAGGCCAGGGCGACTTTAGTAGGCAAGGTCCGACCGTAAGGCAGGCCATGTGGCACCCCACCCCAATTCTGTAGAGTGCCAAGTACACCTAGTCATGCCCCTGTGTCATCCATATGTGCAGATGTCGTCCATAGCCTTGTAGGACATGTCCCAGGGATTGAACAGTGGAGCCCAAGAGCGCGGCGTAGTGGGCTTCTGTGTCTGTCGTGTCCGCCAACGGTAGCGGTATTGCATGCACTCAACATGTCTTTCTTCTGTCGCCCCCCCCTTTTTGTGGTCTCCCTGTTTTTGTGTGCATTAGCATCATCAGGCGGAGGAGCAGTGGAGCAGGAGGGAGCTGCATCCCACATGGCCCTGGAGGGCGACACTACGGACTCGGAGTTCACCAGTGGGACGGAGGGCGAGGGGAGCTCTACGGCGGGGACAGGAGCTGAGACAAGTGACACAGACTCCTCCTCTGATGGGAGCTCCCTTGTGGTGGCGGCAACATCTGTGCCCCCCTCATCTACAGGTACAGCCGCCACCCCCTCTACCATCACCGCCCTCCCGGCAGCCCCTCAGCCTTTGCCCCGTTCCCGCTCACCCAGGAGGGTGGGCATCACCTTTGCCCCAGGCACCTCAGGCCCTGCCCCAGTCACCCATGCTGCCCTCAGTGTTGAGCAGTCTACCATTTTGAATGCCATCCAGGGTGTAGAAAGGCAGTTGCAACAAACAAATGCATTCCTGGAGGGCATTCATTCTGGTCAGGCGGCCCTTCAGCGAGCTTTTCTGACTCTGGCCTCAGCCCTGATGGCAGCCATTGTCCCCGTCTCTAGCCTCCCCCCTCCAACTTCCTCCACCCAGACCCAATCCCCTGTACCCCAGCCTATCCCAAGCACACCATCAGACCAACATGCGCACACCTCAACACACAAGGGAAGCTCTGGCAAACATAAGCGCCACACATCCCACAGGCACTCAGGCAAGCATCACACACATGCAGACACACCAACATCCACTGCCTCCACGGTGTCCCCCTCCTCCACGTCTCCCTCCTCCCTCCCAGTCTCGTCTTCACTCACACCTGCATGCACTACATCTACAGCCACTACTGCCATCACCAGCACACACACCACCACACCCCGCTCACGTGCAGTCACCACCCCTACTACCATTCACGCGTCCCCTGTGTCCTCTCCCAGTGTGTCTGTGACGCCACCTCCCAAGATACACAAACCCAGGCACACACCCACCCAACAGCCATCCACCTCATGACAGCCTCCAGCGCATGCACCTTCACCCAAAGTCACCAAACGAACACCTCCTACAACCACAACCTCTTCCTCCTCTCCCAAACCCCCTTCAGCTACCCGTCCCAGTGTCTCCCAAAAACTTTTCCTGTCTAACCTTGACCTCTTTCCCACACCTCCCCCTCCCCGTCCGTCTCCTAGGGCCCAATTCTCCAGGTCCCAACCTAGCACCTCAGCCACAACATCTCCAGGACCAGTGGTGCCTGTAGTCACCGGAATCTGGAGTGCACCGGCCACCAGGGCAGCCAGTGTGGCAAGGAGCCACTGCACGCACATTCCCCCACATTTCAAACATCAAAAGTTGGCCAGTGCCCGGCGGGAGAGGGGGAAGACTCAAGCCACCGAATCCGCTCCCAGGGGTCCCGGTGGGAGTGTGGAGTCAGCTGCGACACCTTCCAAGGTGGGGAAGGACCACAAGAAACCCGACAAGTCTGGGAAGAGCAGCACGGCGGAGAAGACCGCCATCATCCCCGCTGCTCAGGAGGCCACCGCCATCATCCCCGCTGCCCAGGAGGCCACCGCCAGCACCTGCCCTGCTTCCCAAGAGGCCACCGCTGGGCTAGAGAGGGCCGCCAGCACCAGCCCCGCTGGGCTAGAGAGAACCGCCAGCACAAGCCCCGCTGGGCTATAGAGGACCGCCAGCAGCTGAGTCACTGCAAAGGAGCCCCCGCCACAAGCACCGCTGAACAGGGCACCTCTGCCTCAAGCACCGCTGAACAGGGCACCGCTGCCTCAAGCACCGCTGAACCGGGCACCGCCGCCTCAAGCACTGCTGAACAGGGCACCGCCGCTACAAGCACCGCTGAACAGGGCACCGCCGCCTCAAGCACCGCTGAACAGGGACCGCCACCTCAAGCGCCGCTGCCAAGGACACTGCTGCCTCAAGCACCACTGAATAGGGCACCGCCGCCATAAGCACCGCTGAACAGGGCCCCGCCACTACAAGCACCGCTGAACAGGGCCCTGCCGCTATAAGCACCGCTGAAAAGGGCACTGCCGCCTCAAGCACTGCTGAACAGGGCACCGGGCACCGCCGCCTCAAGCACCGCTGAACAGGGCACTGCCGCCTCAAGCACCGCTGGCCCATGAGCGCCAAGGACACTGACGCAACTGAGTCCGTCACGAGCAGGATGAAGCACTCTGGGCACCAAGCCCCCTCCAGAAGCAGTGGAGACTGTCATCCACTACCTCTGTCCTTAGCAGGATGAAGCACTCTGGGCACAATGCCCCCTACAGAACCAGAGGAGATTCACATCCACTACTTTTGTCCTTAGCAGGATGAAGCACTCTGGGCACAATGCCCCCTCCAGAACCAGTGGAGATTCACATCCACTACCTCTGTCCTTAGCAGGATGAAGCACTCTGGGCACAATGCCCCCTCCAGAACCAGTGGAGACTGTTATCCACTTGAGAGACTGTGGCTTTGCACTCCCCAGGATGGAACAGTGGTCAACCCACCCACTGTATAGACTTGAGAGACTGTGGCTTTGCACTCCCCAGGATGGAACAGTGGGCATGTGGCCCTCTCATGGATTTGGCGGCGTGCACTCAACCGGCTGAGGTGCCCCCCCTTTCCCTCCCCCTGGGGTGCCTGTTTTCTTGATCTCTGATGCCCCTGCAGTGTTCTCTCCGTCATGGTCGTGGATCTTGTGTGGGCCTCGCCCATACCGTGTGGGCCCAGTGTTCCACGGACTTCATTGGAGCACTGCATGGACTACTAAGCTTGGTGTATATGTTGTTTATAGTGTATATATATATATTTTTGCGTACTTGATTTTAATATATTACAATGGTTACACACATTTCCTTTTGTCTTTGCATTCTTCCGGGGGGGTTTGGGGGGTGTAACTGTAATGTATCATGCTGTATTTGTGTGTGTGTTGTAGTGGGTGAGGGTGGGGGTGTTGCGTGTTGCGTGTTACGTGTGTCCCTGTTTTTTCCCTCCCCCCTCCCCCGTGTCGTAGGTGCAGTACTCACCGTTGTCCTCGCCGCTAGCGTTCGTGCTCCTGGTAGAGGAGCATGAAGATAAGGGTTGGCAGGATCTGCAGCACTGGTTCCATGGCGTCCGAGTTCCTCGTGGGGTGTGTAGAGGTGAGCGTTTTCGCTTCAAAGTCCTGTTTCCGCCGTGTTTTTGTCTGCGCTGAATCCGCCCTGGAAAAGGTGGCGGATTGGTAGGTTGTGATACAGTGGGCGGTACTTTGTCTCCCACCTGTCTGTTGGCGATGACCGTCGCGCTGTTTGTTTGGACCGCCGTGATGTTCTTAGTGTTAAAGTGGCTGTCTTTGTTAGTGGTTTCCGCCACGGTCGTAATTCCAATTTGTTTACCGCCGGCCTGTTGGCGGTCTTACCACAGATTTAACACCGTCCGCCAGTGTTGTAAAGACCACCTTAGTGTCTTAACATGGATCCTTAAGGGTTTGCAGAATCCTAGGCCCAATCCTTACAGTGTCTCTTGACATGGATCCTTAAGGTTTCATAGAGGCCTGGGTCTACCCTTGCAAATGTCCTTTGACCTAGATCCTTTACAGGTTCTCAGAGGCAGTATTTTTTTGGAAAGGCATGGTCTTGGGCCAACTAATATAGGGTGCACTGTTTGGTTGGAGAGGAGTTCTTGGTCATATTTAGTGACCATGCAATGGTACAGACTTCCTATTTTAAAAGTTTGAGATATTCCATTGCTGGAATCTTTTGGCTTCTAGTCATTGTAAGAGTGCAAGGCAGGAGTAGTTTGTGTACTTAAGTGAAGGGCTTTGCAACAGATGCAGTCTGATATGTAATGAACGTGGACTTTCAACTGTTGTCAGTGACATATGGTTTCACTGGGATCATAGGGCCAGATGTAGGAAACTCCGGCATTGCGACTCGCAAAGTGCGAGTCTGAGCGACTCGCAATTTTCGAATCGCAATGCCAGATGCAGGATGGTGTCCCTGACACCATCTGCGAGTCGCAAGGGGGTTGCAAAGGCCCACCTCATTAATATTAATGAGGTGGGTCGCAATTTGCGACCCCCTTGTGAGTCGCAACACTCACAGGGATGGTGGCCTGCTGGAGACAGCAGACCTCCATGTCTGTGACTACTTTTAAATAAAGAAGTTTATTTTTTTTGTAATGCAGCCCGTTTTCCTTAAAGGAAAACGAGATGCATTACAAACGAAAAAGTGAAACGTGTCACTGCCTGCTCTGAAAAAATGTTTTCAAGGCCATTCACAAAGGGGAAGGGGTCCCATGGGGACCCTTTCCCTTTTGCGGATGGATTACCACCAGTGTGACACTGGTGGTAACTGCGATTGCTTTGCGACCGCGTTCGCAGTCACAAAGCAATCTCACATCGCGCTGCGACTCGCAAATAGGAAGGGGAACACCCCTTCCTATTTGCGACTCGCTGTCACATTTTGCGAGTCAGTAACCAGGTTACTGACTCGCAAAATGGGAATGGGCATCGCGTTGTGGCGTTTGTGAGGCTTAAAAGCCCTGCTACATCTGGCCCAAGGACGGGTGTTCAATAAGGAATACCAAACATTTTGATAGGCAGACAGTAGCACAATTAAAATAATGGCTGAAGAGTAAGTGTGGACTACATTGCGGAGACCATGGATCAAGGTTCGGATAAGCTGCGTCATTTTCTTCCACATCTGAAATCAGCAGTTGGTCCTCTTGGTTTTGTTATTGTTGATCAAGTTGATTGATAGATTACCACTAAGGAAAAGACTAGGAGCAGTTGTAACATTTGGCGACACTGGTAGAATTTCAGTTTAAAGTGGTACTATCGAGGTAGGGGATCATGGGTCAGTCATATACTTTGTCTACTGAATCCGCTTCCCTCAATAATGAGTCCACAGCAATGTTATTAACTGATGCTTTCTCTTTACAAACTAAAGTGATAGAATAGAAAAGTTCAACAGACTTCTTACTCGCTTGAGAATCGGACAATGTGTCGGAACTAAGCAGTTCATTAGTTTTAAGGCTTTCAGGAGAAAATGATACATGAAACTAAGAAGAATGTGGCCACATGACTACAATGGAAGGTACCTGCTAGATTTGTTTTTCCCAGCCGGAGCACAGCACAAAACTAGCATTGTGCTAGTACTTCTTGCTTATGTTGTCGACAGGGTGCAGTATCTTGAAGTCATTATATCTAATTATGAAATGGTTGATGCGTCACTGGTTTTCAAGGTCCAGTCAAGAAAAGCGTATGTCACAAATATGATTTTTTATGTAGTTCCACAAAACAGCTACAGGAAATTGCAGGCACTCGCAGGTTTAGCAATAGAAACTGAGATCTCTTTAGATTGCAGTGGCCTCTCAACTCAACGGTAGAAATGTTAGCAAATAGTAATGATCATATTTAGAATTTATGACTACTTGGTAATGACTATATTTATGAAGATCCTTGAGCTTATATAATTCACACCCTGAATGTTTTGCAATCTTTATTTAGAAGCAGCTTGCCAGTGTTGAAGTGTTTTTCAAAATATGCAAAATGTGCAAATATCATGTGAAAATTGCGTTTCTAGGCTTTTAATGATGAACAGAGTGGTAAAAAATAAACTGATGAAGTTGCACCTGAGGTGAGTTACTTAGGTCATTTAGAAGAGCAAATAATACTATGCATAGTTATGCCATAACATTGAGTGATTATTCCCTAATTATTAAATGACCATAGTTTCTGGTGATTTTGTTTAACTTATATTGCTCATTTCCCTCTCCCAATTAGTGTCCCACTGCAATGCCATATCTTCACTCGTTTCAGGGGATCATCAAGTAAATGTCAATGGAGATGTACAAAATGTATAAGAGAGCATTTATTGTGAATGAGGCGTCCATGATGTATCTAATGTATAATTTTCAAGGACTTCCGCTGGAAGTTCTGCTGTAGACATGTTGGTGTTAGTTCTGTGAGCCATTGTTTAAGAACTATTTCATTTGCATTATACATCTTTGGAGTGCAGTTGCTGAGGAAGCAAGTGGAAGATTTCCTGTACCTTAAGAAATGGGTTAGTGCTGAATAAATGAATAGTTTTGAATTATTTGTGTTGCTTCTGATTTGCCAAATTCAACCCTAACCATAATTATACCAAGCTGAATTTTCAGAATCTATTAATAGCGTATGTGATTTTCTATCAATCCTCTGGAATTCTGTGCTTACTAGGATTCTTTTGTCATTTACTTTGTAGGTGGCTGGTCGTGCTGTTAGTGCTCTTTATGAGTTGATACTTAGAATCGTTGCTTAGATTATGCATAACTAGAGATTATATAGTTTTATGACTTTGTTTTTGCCTGTCCTTCTGTATTTTGGGCCTTCATGGCGACCTATGCATTTCTTTCTTTGTACCACATTTTTATTATTCTGTGATAAATACCCTTCTTGCTCTATTTTAGATTTGGAACTCAGTCCTATATTAGTGTAATCTTTTATTCCATTTAATTCTGCTGAGTTGTGGTCTCTTGACGAGGAGTGTAGTTTCTAACCACTCGATCAACTGGAGATTTTTCAGCTGGATTATATTCTTAAAATATTTAGGGTGATCAATTATTTGGATTCAGGTGATTATTGGGGTTCGGCTCCCATAACGTTGATAGCAGAGGATGCTTAACTTTAGAGTACCTCCTCTTTAAGAGGTACCCAACAGATTTTTAGAGCATTTTTGGCCTTTTATGCCCATATTAAAAGAGAAGGGAGATTTTGAGTTTTGACAAGTTCCTGGTGCTGGATCTTCCTGCAGGGTGACAAGCTATATTACTGCATGGTCCAGAATGAACTTAGGTAAGTATGGATAGGGAAAACCTGAACACATAGGTTTATGTGTTTTGTGACAATGGATTTCTGTTTCTATGGTGAGATGTTTGATTGTGTGATTACAATTGTGGCTACAATTGATGGGTTGATTACTTTCTGATGTATTATTATTGATATTTGTGAGCATATTTGATGTAATTTTGTTTATCAGAGATGTAGGAAAGTCCTTTTTTTTGCCTGATCACCCCCACTCTTTCTGGATAGGTACTGGTGGTTACTGACTCTTGGCTGTGCCCTGGGTACTGCTTACCAGTCCCAGGGCCAGTGCTCTGTGTAAAATGGATATGCAAATTAGGCTAATTATAATTGGCTAAGTTAACCTACCTATAAGTCCCTAGTATATGGTAGGGCATGTAGGTTTAGGGACCAGAGCATAGGTGGTGCACACCTAGGTGCATTGCTGAGGTGCCCAGTGTCATTTTAAAAGCAAGCCTGCCTTGCTGGCTGCTTTTAAATTAAAGTTATATGCAAATTCGACTTTGGAATTAAAGGTACTTCCAAAGTCTTAAACTACCTTATTTTTACATATAAGTCACCCCTAAGGTGTGCCCTATGTGCCCCTAGGGCTGGGTGCCATGTAACTATAAGCAGGGACTTTATAAAAATAGATTTATAAGCCCTGGTGAGGTAAAAACAGCCAAATTCGTTTTTCCCTCATTGAAGTAAATGGCCTTCATAGGCTAGAATGGGCAGACTTTATTTTAAATTTTAAAGTCTCCTTAAATGTTACATACCAAGAATTTGGTATCAAATTGATTGTTATAATAAATCCCACAACTTCCAGTTGTTGGATTTAATATAACCAGTTCAGGTAAAAAGTTTAGACTTTACCTAAAAAGTTGCCAATTTCAGCTCTGCATTGTTTTTGCTGCTGTGCTCTGATTGGCCAGCCTGCAGCAGCTTCTGCCAGGCTACTATAATGAGGTGTGAAGTGGCCTGGCTTCACACAAAGGAATGTGCTTGGGGGAGAGAATCTCCCCTCAGCAGATGGTGAGGCAGGAAGGGGGAGGGCGGCTAAACTGGTCTTCAAAGGCAGAGAAGGACATTTGGAGCACCCAGCAACACCCCCACATCCTGCAACCCCAGACAGCTAGGTGCCCCCTTGATTAGATTAGGAGAGGGCAGGAGAGGGGTGTGTTTATGATTTTTAGCCACACCAGTGGGTGGGCTCAGCCAGATCTCTCCTCCAAAAATCAGATTCATCCATTTTGGATTTTTAGAGACTGTTGCCTTCTGGGATGGATTTTTGCCACACTTCCCAGGAAGTGGTCATCACAGGGGGACGACCCTGTCCCTGATTGGAGAACCAGGGCCCCCCTGCTTTTCACCCAGGAGCAAGGATAAAACTGGCAGACCTGCACCCACGCCTCAGATCCCCTCCAGAATTCAACAAGAAAGGAACTAAAGAAGAAGAAGGACTGCCCTGCTGGACCCCTGGCCTGCACCTGGACCCTGCACTCAGAAAGACTGCACCAGCTGCACACTTGGGCTTCACCACAAGAAGGACTTTGCCTGGCTTCCACTGGTTCAAGGAGGGACTCCCTGTTTGCTACAGGTGAAAAATTGCTATCCAGAGTCCCCTGCACCAACTCCTGAAAAAGTGACCAGCTGACCACTGTCCAGTGGCCAAAAAGGAGTTTGCGCCAGGTGCATTCTGGGAGTTGAAGTCCGCACCCCCCAAGGACCATCACAGAACTTCTGGACCCTTGGGGTGAGCTGTGGACCCCAAAAGAACCTTAAAAGAACATCTGGGTGAAGCCCCAGAAGTTTGGAAAAGATTTGAGAATTTTTGGAAAAAAGCTCCAGAGAGGGACCGACCTGCCACGGAAATTCTAGCCGGCTTGCCTCAACCGCGACCCGGCCTGACTTCGTGGTTCGTCCCGGTAAAGAAAAACATCCAAAAAAGAGACTAAGTCCGAACGTAAAAAGTTGACCGGGACCTCCCAGCCATCGTATCCGAGAAGGGCTCCATGGACGTCGGATCAAGATCCAGGTTTACCCCGGTCGAAGGATTTTCATCTCGAAAAAACGACTAAGTCCGAAGGTAAAAGTCTCCACCGAGGAAACCCACATCGCGTATCCGGACAAGGGCTCCAGGAGGTCGGATTCAACTGGCAGGTTCGTCCCGGTGAAGAAAAACTTCAAAATAAAGACTAAGTCAGAAGGTAACTTTTTAACCGAGGCCTCCCGCGACCTGTAGCCGAGCAGGGCTCCATCGCGGTCGGCCTGAAAGTTTGACTTTGCCCCGGTCGAGGTGCAACCAGATGACCCGATTGGCGCTTTTTGTTTCTAAGCGCTAGAAAAGTAATAATTCTTTAAAAATTCATATCTCCGGTTCCCCTGAACCGATTTTAATCGTTTTTGTGTCATTTTAAAGATAAAAATATAAGCTATTTTTATAAATTGGTTTTGGATTTTTAAACTGTTTCCTGTGTTTTATTTAATTACTGTTTTGTGATATTTGAATGCTTTACACTTTGTCTCCTAAGTTAAGCCTTGACGCTCGATGCCAAGCTACCAAGGGTAGAGCTGGGATTAATTTACTGAGACCTAACTGTACTTATGTGGAGGTTTGTGGCTTGTTGCTAGGTGTAGGTACCTACCTGCCCTACCAATAACCCATTTTCCAACATAATTGGAAGCAGCGCCGGGATCCTGTACTTGTGTTCAATATCACGTTACAGTTTTAGGTAAAACAAATTAAAAATCCTTTAAATTGTCCTAGTGCAAAAATTGTTTTAAATTTTTAATTTGGATTAATTTCAATTATTGAATTTTTGTAATTTTTCTAAATTCTTGTTTCCAATTTTTGCAAAAAGTTTTTGTTGACACAAAACAAGGGAACCATGGAGCTTGATCTGGCTAGCCTACCCACACTGACAGCAGTCCAGCTTAGGGGGTTGTGTATTGAGAGAGGGTTGCTTGCAACCACTGATCTCAGGAAGCAAATCCTGATTAAATCCCTGACAGCATGGGCTGAGGCCCAAGAGGTAGAGACAGAGGAAGCTCCAGAGGAGGAAGAAAAAGGGGAAGATGCTAACTCTAACCACTCAGGGGAGGGAAGGCATCCGAGCCTAAGTGAGGAAGAGGAGGAACGGTCCTCAGTGGATACAGTCACTAGGGGCAGACCCAAAGCTAGTGGTAGGAAGGGGGTCCTTTCAGGAGGAGAGAACCCATCCATCAGAGAAAGAGAGCTGGAAGCCCAGCTAGCCTACATAGCTTTGGAAGCAGATAAGCTTGCCCTAGAAAAGAAAAAGTGGGCAAGCAAAGAAAAAAAAGATGGAGGCAGCGAGAAAGAAACTGAGGTGTCCCTGGGTGGGGGTTTTGCCCCCAGATTACCCAAAGGGGTGGTTCCTGCCTATGTAGAGGGGGATGACATAGATAAGTGGCTGGGGGCCTTTGAGAGGGCCCTCCAGATGAGGAAAGTCAAGCCTCAGTACTGGGGTTCACTCCTTTAGGAGTTAGTTCCCAACTCTGGGAGGGATAGGCTCCTAACCATGAGTGGGGAGGATGCAGACTCATACCCCAGTATGAAGAGTTGCTTGACTAAAAAGTTTGGTCTAACCCCAGAGCAGTATAGGCTTAAGTTTAGGGACACCCAAAAGACAAGCACCCAGTCCTGGGTGGACTTTGTGGACATTTCAGTAAAAGCACTGGAGGGCTGGATACAGGGCAACAGGGTAAGTACCTTTGAGGGGCTGTACAATTTGATTATGAGGGAGCACCTTCTAACTAATTGTGTCCAAGAGAGGCTCCGCCAGTATCTAGTAGACTCTAGGTTGACCAACCCCAGAGAGCTGGGGGAGGCAGCAGATGACTGGTTAAGAACTAGGGTTAACCAGAAACCCCCAGGGGGTGATCAGAAAAAGGGAGGACATGGTTCTTCTCAGGGGAAGAACCAGGGGAAAGATGACAAAAAACCCAAAGAGTCCTCACAAGAGTCCCCAAAAACTTCTCAGGGAGGGGGAGCCCCGAGCCAATTCACTTTTAAAGGGAAAGGGTATCAGGGAAAGAATTATGATCCTGCTAAAGCAGGAAAGTTTCAGGAGCTTGCTAAGGCCGGCAAGTGTTTTGACTGTCATCAGCCAGGACATAAAAGAGGAGATGCTATCTGCACCAAGAAGCCCCCCACTGGTGGGCAATCCCAGGGGATTGCTAGTGTAGGGTTGGGGGTGGAAGTTGGCCCAGGGGTGGAATCAGGGTACACTGAGGTCACCTTAGTATCCGTGGGTGGGGTGGACATTGCAACTATGGCCACCTTACCTCCCATCATGGAGAGGTATAGGCAGAGGCCTAAAGTCAATGGGACTGAAGTGGAAGCTCTGAGAGATACAGGAGCCAGTGTGACAATGGTCGCAGAAAAGCTGGTTTCTCCAGAGCAGGTCTTACCTGGTGTCTTCCACCAGGTGACTTATGCAGATACCAGAACCAAACTCCATCCCATGGCTATGGTGAGTCTGGAATGGGGAGGTGTGACTGGCCCTAAAAAAGTAGCTGTAGCTCCTGCCCTCCCAGTAGAGTGTCTACTGGGGAATGATCTTGAAGCATCTGAGTGGTCAGAAGTGGAAAGAAGGGTCCATGCACAGATGCTGGACCTCCCTGAATGGGTGTGTGCTGTGACCAGGTCACAGGCGGCACAACAGGGGAATGCTGGACACTTGGACCCTGGAACAATGGGCCAAGCCTCCAAGAAAAAGAGAAAAGGCACTGGGTCTGGCTTGCCAGCCCCAACAAGTATAGAGGGTCAGGAAGAATCCAACCCTGAGGGGGAGGATCTGAACTCTGAGGGAGGGACACCTTCCCTGCAAACTCTGCCTGACTTGGCAGAACTGCAAGGGGCAGGTGGGCCCACCAGAGAAGATTTGTGCCAGGGACAAAGAGAGTGTCCCACTCTTGAGGGCCTGAGGCAGACTGCTGCCAGGCAAGAACAAGGGGATACCAGTGGTACCCACAAGGTTTACTGGGAGGATGGAGTTCTCTACACTGAGGCAAGGGCCCTTAAAGAAGGGGCTACTAGGAGAGTAGTGGTCCCCCAAAAGTATAGAGAATTCCTCCTTACCTTAAGCCATGATATCCCCTTAGCTGGTCATTTGGGACAGACCAAGACCTGGAACAGGCTGGTCAACCATTTTTATTGGCCCGAAATGTCAGAAAAAGTCAGGGAGTTTTGCAGCTCCTGTGTCACCTGTCAAGCCAGTGGCAAGACAGGGGGCAAGCCAAAGGCTCCCTTCATTCCACTGCCAGTGGTTGGGACTCCCTTTGAGAGGGTGGGGATTGACATTGTTGGTCCCCTAGACCCACCAACTGCTTCAGGTAACAGGTACATTGTGGTGGTAGTGGACCATGCCACCAGGTACCCTGAGGCAATACCCCTCCGGACAGTCACTGCTCCCACAGTGGCTAGGGCCCTACTTGGTGTGTTCACCAGAGTGGGATTCCCAAAGGAGGTGGTCTCAGATAGGGGCACAAACTTTATGTCAGCCTATCTGAAAGCCATGTGGGAAGAGTGTGGTGTTACTTATAAGTTCAGCACACCCTACCATCCACAGACCAATGGTCTGGTGGAAAGATTCAATAAGACCCTGAAGGGCATGATTATGGGTTTGTCTGACAAACTCAGGAGGAGATGGGATGTCCTCCTCCCATGCCTGCTGTTTGCCTACAGGGAGGTGCCACAGAAGGGGGTTGGATTCAGCCCCTTTGAGTTACTGTTTGGGCACCCTGTAAGAGGCCCATTGTGCTTGGTGAGAGAGTCTTGGGAAAAGCCTCTCAAGGAATCTAAGGAGAATGTGCTGGATTATGTACTAGGCCTGCGGTCTCGCATGGCTGAGTATATGAAGAAGGCAAGCAGAAACCTGGAGGCCAGTCAGGAGCTCATGAAGCTCTGGCATGATCAAAAGGCTACCATGCCTGAGTATCACCCAGGACAGCTGGTGTGGGTTTTGGAGCCCATGACTCCTAGGGCACTACAGGCCAAATGGACTGGGCCCTATCCAATCCTAGAGAAAAAAGGTGAGGTCACCTACTTGGTGGACCTTGGCACCCCCAGGAATACTCACAGGATCCTACATGTAAACAGGATGAAACCCCACCAGGACAGGGCAGACATGACCATGCTGATGGTCACTGATGAAGGGAAGGAGGAGGAGGGTGAACCTCTGCCAGACCTCCTGTCCTCAAAGGAAAAAGATGGGTCAGTGGAGGGAGTGGTACTCTCTCCCAAATTGACAGATCAGCAACAACAAGACTGTAAGCAAGTCTTGGGACAGTTTGCTAGTCTGTTCTCCCTGACCCCTGGACTCACCAATTGGTGTGTCCATGATGTTGACACTGGTGACAGCTTGCCTGTCAAGAACAATCTGTACAGGCTGTCTGACCAGGTCAAGGCCAACATCAAAGCTGAAGTGGCTAAGATGTTGGACCTGAAGGTAATTGTGCCCTCTGATAGTCCTTGGTCCAATCCAGTGGTACTGGTGCCCAAAGCTAATCCCCAAGGTGGGAAGAAAGAATTAAGATTCTGTGTGGACTACAGAGGTCTAAATGCAGTCACTAGGACTGATGCTCACCCCATACTTAGAGCTGATGAGCTCATTGACAGGTTGGGGGCTGCCAAATTCCTGAGCACATTTGATCTGACCTCAGGATATTGGCAGATTGCCTTAAGTCCAAGAGCTAAGGAGAGGTCAGCATTTTCCACACCAGAGGGCCACTTTCAGTTCAAGGTGATGCCCTTCGGGATGAAAAATGCTCCTGCCACCTTCCAACGGTTGGTGAATAGAGTCCTATCTGGGTTGGAATCTTTTAGTGCAGCTTATCTGGATGATATAGCTGTATTTAGTTCCACCTGGAGGGACCACCTGGTCCACCTGAAGGAAGTGCTTCAGGCCCTGCTTCAAGCAGGCCTGACTATCAAGGCAAGCAAGTGCCAGATAGGGCAAAGTTCTGTTGTGTACCTGGGCCACCTTGTTGGTGGAGGCCATGTACAACCTCTCCAGCCCAAGATCCAGACTGTCCTGGATTGGGAGGCTCCAAAAACCCAGACTCAGGTCAGGGCCTTTCTTGGCCTGACTGGGTATTACAGGAGGTTTGTTCAAAATTTTGGGACCATAGTGGCCCCTCTAACTGAGCTTACCTCCAAGAAACAGCCCAAGAAGGTCATTTGGACCCCAGAGTGTCAGAAAGCTTTTGACACCCTAAAACAGGCTATGTGTTCAGCACCAGTGTTACTGGCCCCTGACTATAGCAAGGAGTTTGTAGTGCAAACAGATGCTTCAGAGGAAGGGATTGGGGCAGTGTTAGCACAAGTTAATGAAGAGGGCCACGATCACCCAGTTGCCTTCATCAGCAGGCGACTACTCCCCAGAGAGAAAAAATGGAGTGCCATTGAGAGGGAGGCCTTTGCTGTGGTTTGGTCCCTGAAGAAGTTGAGGCCTTACTTGTTTGGCACTCACTTCCGTGTACAAACTGACCACAGACCTCTCAGATGGTTGATGCAGATGAGGGGGGAGAACCCAAAACTGTTAAGGTGGTCCATTTCCCTACAGGGGATGGACTTCACAGTGGAGCACAGACCTGGGACTGCTCATGCCAATGCAGATGGCCTTTCCAGGTTTTTCCACTTAGCTGATGAGGACTACCAGGGTGTAGGTTAGTACCCATCACCTTTCATCTGGGGGGGGGCAGTGTAGGAAAGTCCTTTTTTTTTGCCTGATCACCCCCACTCTTTCTGGATAGGTACTGGTGGTTACTGACTCTTGGCTGTGCCCTGGGTACTGCTTACCAGTCCCAGGGCCAGTGCTCTGTGTAAAATGGATATGCAAATTAGGCTAATTATAATTGGCTAAGTTAACCTACCTATAAGTCCCTAGTATATGGTAGGGCATGTAGGTTTAGGGACCACAGCATAGGTGGTGCACACCTAGGTGCATTGCTGAGGTGCCCAGTGTCATTTTAAAAGCAAGCCTGCCTTGCTGGCTGCTTTTAAATTAAAGTTATATGCAAATTCGACTTTGGAATTAAAGGTACTTCCAAAGTCTTAAACTACCTTATTTTTACATATAAGTCACCCCTAAGGTGTGCCCTATGTGCCCCTAGGGCTGGGTGCCATGTAACTATAAGCAGGGACTTTATAAAAATAGATTTATAAGCCCTGGTGAGGTAAAAACAGCCAAATTCGTTTTTCCCTCATTGAAGTAAATGGCCTTCATAGGCTAGAATGGGCAGACTTTATTTTAAATTTTAAAGTCTCCTTAACTGTCACATACCAAGAATTTGGTATCAAATTGATTGTTATAATAAATCCCACAACGTCCAGTTGTTGGATTTAATATAACCAGTTCAGGTAAAAAGTTTAGACTTTACCTAAAAAGTTGCCAATTTCAGCTCTGCATTGTTTTTGCTGCTGTGCTCTGATTGGCCAGCCTGCAGCAGCTTCTGCCAGGCTACTATAATGAGGTGTGAAGTGGCCTGGCTTCACACAAAGGAATGTGCTTGGGGGAGAGAATCTCCCCTCAGCAGATGGTGAGGCAGGAAGGGGGAGGGCGGCCAAACTGGTCTTCAAAGGCAGAGAAGGACATTTGGAGCACCCAGCAACACCCCCACATCCTGCAACCCCAGACAGCTAGGTGCCCCCTTGATTAGATTAGGAGAGGGCAGGAGAGGGGTGTGTTTATGATTTTTAGCCACACCAGTGGGTGGGCTCAGCCAGATCTCTCCTCCAAAAATCAGATTCATCCATTTTGGATTTTTAGAGACTGTTGCCTTCTGGGATGGATTTTTGCCACACTTCCCAGGAAGTGGTCATCACAGGGGGACGACCCTGTCCCTGATTGGAGAACCAGGGCCCCCCTGCTTTTCACCCAGGAGCAAGGATAAAACTGGCAGACCTGCACCCACGCCTCAGATTCCCTCCAGAATTCAACAAGAAAGGAACTAAAGAAGAAGAAGGACTGCCCTGCTGGACCCCTGGCCTGCACCTGGACCCTGCACTCAGAAAGACTGCACCAGCTGCACACTTGGGCTTCACCACAAGAAGGACTTTGCCTGGCTTCCACTGGTTCAAGGAGGGACTCCCTGTTTGCTACAGGTGAAAAATTGCTATCCAGAGTCCCCTGCACCAACTCCTGAAAAAGTGACCAGCTGACCACTGTCCAGTGGCCAAAAAGGAGTTTGCGCCAGGTGCCTTCTGGGAGTTGAAGTCCGCACCCCCCAAGGACCATCACAGAACTTCTGGACCCTTGGGGTGAGCTGTGGACCCCAAAAGAACCTTAAAAGAACATCTGGGTGAAGCCCCAGAAGTTTGGAAAAGATTTGAGAATTTTTGGAAAAAAGCCCCAGAGAGGGACCGACCCGCCGCGGAAATTCTAGCCGGCTTGCCTCAACCGCGACCCGGCCTGACTTCGTGGTTCGTCCCGGTAAAGAAAAACATCCAAAAAAGAGACTAAGTCCGAACGTAAAAAGTTGACCGGGACCTCCCAGCCATCGTATCCGAGAAGGGCTCCATGGACGTCGGATCAAGATCCAGGTTTACCCCGGTCGAAGGATTTTCATCTCGAAAAAACGACTAAGTCCAAAGGTAAAAGTCTCCACCGAGGAAACCCACATCGCGTATCCGGACAAGGGCTCCAGGAGGTCGGATTCAACTGGCAGGTTCGTCCCGGTGAAGAAAAACTTCAAAATAAAGACTAAGTCAGAAGGTAACTTTTTAACCGAGGCCTCCCGCGACCTGTAGCCGAGCAGGGCTCCATCGCGGTCAGCCTGAAAGTTTGACTTTGCCCCGGTCGAGGTGCAACCAGATGACCCGATTGGCGCTTTTTGTTTCTAAGCGCTAGAAAAGTAATAATTCTTTAAAAATTCATATCTCCCGTTCCCCTGAACCGATTTTAATCGTTTTTGTGTCATTTTAAAGATAAAAATATAAGCTATTTTTATAAATTGGTTTTGGATTTTTAAACTGTTTCCTGTGTTTTATTTAATTACTGTTTTGTGATATTTGAATGCTTTACACTTTGTCTCCTAAGTTAAGCCTTGACGCTCGATGCCAAGCTACCAAGGGTAGAGCTGGGATTAATTTACTGAGACCTAACTGTACTTATGTGGAGGTTTGTGGCTTGTTGCTAGGTGTAGGTACCTACCTGCCCTACCAATAACCCATTTTCCAACAAGAGAGTTAACCTGTTTGTCGGATTGTGGTGTTTAGAGCGAGGCACCTCTTACACTTTGATTGGCCTGAATTAAGAGATTTTTCTTTCTTCAGGTCTAAGAGATTATAGGAGTGCTTGAGGTGTAGTACATTAACTCAGAAGGTAGGATTGCCCCGGTCAGAAGTTTGCTAGCAACTTCTCTGTTGGCTGTTAAGGTTTCAATGTTGTTTTTGGTACTATTTTCCTTTGTTTTCCTGAAATCAAGTTTTATGGTTGAGGATATTCTGGGTCATATTTCTTTCTATGGTAAACAGACAAGAGGTTATTCATTTCTAAAGGTTTGTTGTGGCTCTGTAGATGATTCCCTGTTATGGAGAAGCCACACCGTGATTGGCCTGGATTGGTGAGAGGTCACTATTAGCTTTGCTCTGATTGGTTGTTAGACAATATAGCAGTGCTGTGATAGGTTGACTTTTGACAGAGCCACACTACAATTGTTTCTTGGTTGCTGAATTTGTTTTTATCATTGTTTTAACTTTGTAGGTGGATTTGAGCTTCAGTAAATATAATCATGGGTGAAGTATTTACAAAAAAATTTAAAAAAAGAAAGAGGATAAGCCTAGAGAGTTCTGAAAATGACAAAGAAGGGCATGCCAACATTTGGAATGATGGAAGAGACTGGATATTATGCATGTGTTTGGATTCTCGAATGGAACAGCTATACAGCACATGGTGAGAAAATACTGATTCCTATAGAGGGCATGTTTAATTTTGAGCAGTTAGATTTTCAAGACAGACCATGTATGATATGAGTCCATTGCCTAGAACTACACAGTTCGAAGCACTCAATAAACTGGATGGCATGGATACAGAGAAAGAGAAAATAAAGAAAGACAGATCTATTAAGAAATCCTTCAGGGGCTGATTGGAGGCCAAATTAGACAGTGAAGACATGGTATGGAGAATTTGAAAGATGAAAAAGATTAAACATTTCCTATTGTTCAGTCATTGAAACAGATCAAAGAAGACAAATCAAAAGTTAGAAAGATGATGGAGAACCTGATTATGATGGTTTCAAACGTTCAGTGAGTTTGAAAGGGGCAGATGGGTTCCAATATGACTTTTGTGTGAAATGGAATGAATGTGATAAATAAAATGGCGAAAGGTAACAAGGTAAATGGTATGATTGAAAATGCTGAAATATTGAAAAGGACTACAGCTTGTCATTTGTGTGGATTGATCAGGCTTTGGGAGAGGGGATGTAACAGGATCCAGAAAAATTAAGACAATAAGCCAACAATGCTGCAATGAAAATAATGCAATGAGAAAAATGCAGAATATGGGATAGTACATGCAGGGTAAGAAATCTTTTCAAATACTGTTACCCTCAGCCGCAGTAATGAAGCAAAACATGATACATAAAATGCAACATAATCCAGGTTATCCAGAGAATACTATGATCATTGCCAATGAAACGGCAGGCACCAAGTCCTAGTGATGGGGCCTGAGACCAGAGGACGATTACTTACTTGGTGCAGTCCTAGAGGTAGATCAAAAAATCCATATATTGATGGAGAAGTGAATGGCCATCCAGTTTCATTGCTGATTGATACAGGAGCTACCCTTTCTACAGTTCATTCTGTGAAAGTTCCGAACCTACCCCCATCGGGAAAAGAAGTCTAAGATGTGGGGATCAGTATTAAGCACATTGTCAACCAAATTTCAGCATACTTGCCAGTCAAGATAGGACAAATATGTAATAAACATCTGTTTCAGCTTTGTGATTCGAGCTCAGTGAACTTGCTTTGAATAGATCTTTTTTGCAAGATGAATTGTGTTATTTATTGCACATTGCATGGTGTTGCAGCAGAAACACTCTTTGAAATTAGCACAGATGACCTCAGAGTAGAGATGTACCCAGTTTTGACAACAGAAGATCTCTCTCCTGATTTAAGACTTACTGTGAGAGATGTGGGATTTTTCAGCAGAAGAAATTGGATTGATTAAAACAGCAGAGCCAGTGGGAATAAAAGTAAAGCCAGACACAATATTCCCAAAACTAGACACTACAGATTATCTAAAGAAGCGAGGAGAGGATGAAACCAGTGACCGAGAAAATGATTGAGCAGGGAATTCTTTGAGAGGTTCTTGGCAGCCTATGAAATTCTCCTACAATGGAAACTTAGGGCCAGATGTAGCAAAGGGTTTTTCCCATTCTGTGTCAATGGGAAAATGGATTCGTACATATGGCCCTTAGAAACCAAATGGTAAATGGAGAATCATGCACAACCTCAGAAAGATTAATTAAATGGTATTCCTTGTTGTCCTGTGGTATTAAACCCAGCAGAAATACTGTTCAAAATTCCAGCAGAGCCAGAATGGTACACAGTTATCGACTTGTGCCAAGCACTACTTTTAATATCCTTGCATGATAATTCACAATTCCTCTTCTCATTTCAATTTTTTAATGAGATTTTTGTGTTGCGTAAAATCCCACAAGGGCATATAGAGAAGCTTTCCATTTTCTTCTAAAATTTTGAAGAAGGATTTGTGAGGTTTGAAATTACCATGCAATTCAATCTTAGTTCAGGATAGTAATCGCCTTTTATTAGCATCCAACACAAACAAGTATTGCAAACTTGATACCTCTGCAGTTTTGAATCATTTGGCTGAAATGGGCATAAAGTATCTCCAACAAAAATGCAGTATTGTGAGTACCTTGGACACCATATTGAAAGGAGTGTGGGAAAAGTCTCAAAAAATGCATTTCTGCAATTCTGAAATTGAATCCCCCCGACAACCTAGAGAGAGTTGGGATGTTTCTGGGAATTATTGGTTTTTGTCACCAGTAGATTCCAATTCTCTCCCAGATTGCAAAGCCTTCAGTAAGGCTGACATATAATGAGGTCCAAGGTATTTAATGATGTCCAAAATCTGGTACAATTCGATGAGTGGTTGAATCATTTTTAAAACTGAAAGAGTTTGTGTCATGCACTTGCAGTCGGGATGCCTGACTACGATTTGATTTTCTATATGTTCTGTCATGAAAGATTTGGGTGTGCACTTAAAATAGTTGCTCAGAAACAAGGGTGACTCATGAGTCCATTCACTTTCAGAAATGTTGAATCCAGTTGCTATAATTCTTCCACAATGTATAAAACCGGTCATTTGCTTGGCAGTAGAGCAAAGTGAAGGAATTGTGAAGGATCATAATATAATTGTTTATGTTCCAGACACTGTTAACATGTGCAAAGAGCAAAAACAGCACATTGCAAACAGCAGTTCAAAACAATATGAACAGGTAATACTTTGGAGCTGAGCACTTTTCAATTCCAAGGTGCAATGTTCTGCACCTAGAAATATTGCTTCCAATTTCAGACGGATGTGAAGGCAGAGAAAACCTTTTTGGTGTGTTGGAGAGCAACTATATTGAGGTGACCTAGGTATACACAAAGCCAAGACCATATATTAAGGAAATCCTATTAGAAGATTCAGATTTGACACAGTTTGTTGATGGTTCTAGTGTGAGGGATTCATATTGGGGACTGAGAGTTGCTTATGCAGCGTGTTCTGTTTCAAAGACATTGGAGGCACCCTCCTTACCAAATGTGACTTCAGCATAAGAAAAATAGTTAAATGCTCTAACAAAATCTTGATGCTTGTCAGAAAATGTTTATTCCACTATTGATACAGATAGCCACTATGGTTTTGGTGTTGTGCATAACTCTGGTCACAAAGAGGGTTTGTGACATCCTCAGGTGTACCAATCACAAATAGCATGTACACATTGGATTTGTTAGATGCAATTCAGAAACAAAAGAAGTGCCAAATGTAAAATGCCGAGCCTAGAAGCCTTGCAATGATTTGGTCACATTAGGGAACAAGTATGCTGACCCAGTTCCAATGTATTGTACCTTGCAGGAAGGGAGCATCATTCAGGATTATAAAATGAAACATTTATAAATAGTGATGTTACACAGACTTCAAACAATGTAAACTGTTATTGCATGGATTTGTTGCAGACTTATTTGACTGAATTTAGGGATCTGCAAAAAGATGCACTGATAACGAAAATTTAAAATAGATGAAACTGGGTTGCAAAAAGAATATCAGGACCTATTTGTAAATAAAGATCAAAGGTATATCCTATTTAACACGATGACTATCTGTAAATATTTGCATAATCACACTCATGCAGGACTAGATTGCCTAATCAGATTATTTAAGAAGTACTGAGAAAAAACAGGGTTTCGAAGTTGGGCTGAAGTTGTATGTGACAGATGTTTAGTTTGTCATCCGAACAGTCAATGGGAAAAGACTGTTACTGTTATGAATCATATCGGCAAATCAGAGGGCCTTTCTACAAGATGACAAGCAAACTTTATTGAGATGCCATTTTGCCATGGTCTTATGCATATATTTTAGAAGTCTGTTTGTTCTCTAAATGGGTCGAAGCATTTCCCACTAGAAGTGCAGATAGCTTTACAGAAGCCAGATTGCTGTTGAGGGAGTTGATACCACGTTTTGAGAATGAAGTGCTACAGATAACTTATATAGCTTTTAAAATGAAGCGAAGATTCCGCTGTAGTTATTTACCAGAATCCTCTAGAGTTGTAGTGGGAATTAATAATACACTCAAGAACAAGCTAGCAAAAGTCAGCGCCTCCGATCTAAGATGGATTGATGCACTTACCCTTGTGTTGATGAATATGAGAAGTACTAAACACAGGAAGACAGTTTTATCACCCAATAAAATTGTCATGGGCAGAGCAATGAGGCTTGCACAGCTGCATTAGATTCAATAACTAATGATATTGTTCTGGACTATTGCAAAAGTCTATCTGACGTGGTAATATCTGTCTCTCGCCAGGTAGATGCAGACACAGAAAACTACAAGGAAACTTCCTGTCACAACCTGAATATAGAGGATTGGATTCTCATCCATAAACACATCCATAATGGATGTTTGGGTGAGTGGTGGAGTGGCCCTGCCAAGTTATTTTACCTATCAATAGTACAGTCAATTGCACTATAGTGTCTTAATAGATCCACACTGTTTACAGAGAAAGAGTGCAGTTGAAACAGTGGATGAGGCAGACGAAGCTGATGATCAAGGTGCACAGACTGCTGAACAGAATGACAGTTCAAGTAATATAGACTAAGGGCCTAATTACTCTGTCAAAAACATGACGGATATCCCGCCCTCTGTATTACGAGTTCCATTACAGCCTATGGAACTTGTAATACAGAGAGCAGGATATCTGTCACGTTTGTGATGGAGTAATCACCTCTACCAAACACATGTATCCAGAGGGTGTCAAATACATTTATTTTGTAACTAATGAAGATCAATACATTTCCAAGTGAGTCAGAGTTCAGACGAAGAGCTAGAGACTCCAGAAGTCTAGTTACAATAGTGAAGGGCTGTTGTCATGCAAAAAGTAAAGCATGGAGGTAGGATGAAGAGGTAGACTCTGATCAAAGTGATAAGCCTGAGAAGTTGCAACTAGAAATGAGATTTGCAAAGAACCCCTTTGAAAGAAGCACATTTTCTGTAGAAAGAACTGACAATAGAAAGTCTGAACAATACACAAGTGAGGGGCTGAAGTTCTGAGAGATGCAACGTACTAAACACTGTCACTAAAGAAGTAAGGGCCAGATGCAGGAAGAAAGCAAATTGCGACTTGCAATTTGCGAGTCCGTGCGACTCGCAAATTGCAAGTCACAATTTGCTATGCAGAAAGGTGTCTCAGACACCTTCTGCAACTCGCAATGGGGTCGCAAAGACCCACCTCATAAATATTTATGAGGTGGGTCGCAGTTTGCGACCCCATTGCGAGTATGGGCACTCACGGGGATGGTGGCCTGCTGGAGACAGCAGACCACCATGTCCGTGACTGCTTTTTAATAAAGCAGTTTTTTTTTTTTCTATCTGCAGCCCGTTTTCCTTAAAGGAAAACGAGCTGCACTTAGAAAAAAAACCGAAACCTTTTGTTTCGGGATTTTTCAGAGCAGGCAGTGGTCCATAGGACCACTACCTGCTCTGAAAAATTGTTTTTGTGATCATTCACAAAGGGGAAGGGGTCCCATGGGGACCCCTTCCCGTTTGCGAATGGGTTACCATCCACTTCAAGTGGATGGTAACAGCGATTTCATTTGCGACCGCTTTCGCAGGCGCAAATGAAATTGCATAGCATTGCGAGTCGCAAATAGGAAGGGAACACCCCTTCCTATTTGCGAGTCGGAAATGCATTTTGCGAGTCGGATCCGACTCGCAAAATGCATTTCTGCATAGCAGAGAGGCTTTTGCGCCTCGCAAACGGCGTTTTTCGCCGTTTGCGAGGCGCAAACCCTTTGCTACATCTGGCCCTAAGTGCTGAAGAAACTTCAAGAAAGAAAACCTGCAAGCAGAAACATTGTAAGCCAGAATTAAAGACAAGAAAACAGTCCACTTGGGGGACTAACAAGAATAAAACATTGACTGGAAACAGATGAACAAGAAAAAGAGAGCCTAATTGGAATTATGCTTCACCAGAGTGTGTATATCTGGCTACCATATCCGAGGATGACACAGATGAAGATGAATGCATGCTGCTGAACACGTCTCCTTGCGCCACATTAGCATCATTTATTGTTATGCTAATGTGGCCCAAAGAGGCCAAAATCACTGCACCAGATTTATAAAGTGGTGCAATGCATGATTTGCACCACTTTGTAACCCGTGCGCCACATTATGCCTGCGCCAGGAATAATGTATGCAAGGGTGTGTTCCCCCGTTAGTGGGGCAGAAAAAATGACACAAAGTATTCTAAGAGATTTCTTTGTACCATTTTTTTTGCCATTTTTACTACCTGCTCAGAGCAGGCGTTAAAAGTGGGCACACCATTGCTTACAATGGGCCCCTATGTACTGTTCAGGGATAGCGTCAAAATGTTGGCGCTAACCCTGAACAGTACATCAATAGCGTAAACCATAATGATGCTATAGGGGGCGTGGCCAACATGGCGACCGGAGCGGCAGGATAATACTGCAGCTCCGTGCCTGGCCCACAATAATATCCTGAGTGCGGCGCCCATCGCCCTCCCTGAGGAAGGTGCCGCCCGCCCAACGTCTCAGCACCACCAGCCGATGCAGCGACCCTTTCTGTGACGCCGGGGTCGCCTCGGGACTTGAGGAGGAGCTGGCGGCCTGTCGAGCCGACGCCCGCGGCCGCGGCTGGTGAGCTTGCTGCCCGGGGCCGTGGGCCGGCTCCACCCCCGGGCCTCTGGCACACGGCGCTGGTTTGGGGAGACCCACGGGGGGCCGGAGAATCGAGGGACTCGCGCCCCGGATATTGCGCCGTGACGGTGCGCCTGCACGCGGCCCTTTACCTGCGACGGAGTTGCTGCGGTGGCGCCGGAGCTCTCGAAGCTCCCGGCGCCGCGCGATTTGAAGGACTGCAGCGGCGCCGGGGCTCCTCGGCCAGCGGGGCTCCCTCCCCAGCTAGGCCCCGTTCCTCAGCAAACTAACCGGTCCGCAACGGTAACAATAGTTGTGGCCCCCCATGGCGCTGGAACACAGCTTCTAATATAAGCACGGCCCGATTGAGCTGAGGCCATTAAAGCCAAACTCAAATTAAATCAGCAGTAGACCTGGGTGCTGCGGTGACGGAGAGGCCGTCGTGCTCACGCTTTCCAGTGCTGCCGCTCGGGGGATCCCCTGCTTGGCCCCAGACGCCCAGGCTTGTTGGAACGACGGAAGGCTGCACCCTTTTCGGCGACACGGATCGGGTCGCGGTGTGGGGGGGGATTGCTCTTTCCCCCTTGAGGCCTGCTCATGCGAAGTGGACAACAGTGAAGTGGGAAAGTTGAAGACTCCACCCATGACTTTCCTGGATGGGCAGGTACGCGGCGTTGCCCCGTTCCCTCGTCGACGCTTGCATCCCTGGCCTGCTCCCGCACCGTAGACTCACGGCATGCACGGCTTATTAAAATACTGAACTGGTGCGCCAACTGCCTTATCCGCACAGTGCACTCTTCACACCCTGGTTACATCGACATCTTGGTGCTGGGTTGGGCATCTGGGCTCCGCTGGCGGAGAGACCGGAGGCGTGACGGCGGTTCTCTGGCGGAACGGGTGCTCCCGCCGGGTTGCGCCGCGCGGGCATACGCTGATCTTCACCAGACATCCGGTGTCACTAATGGCACTATTACTGCTTTCAACCTGGAATCTCCGGGAGCACTGAATATCAAGCTGCCCCCCCTGGCGAGGAGCACCATGCGTGACATCGGGCCCATCTGGGCCCTGCTGGCTACCGGGAGCGGCGGGTGCCATGCGGCGTGGATCGGCTAGGCACCAAACTGGGGCTAAAACAACATAGAGAGAGTAAGAAAACTGTGAAACTAAACTGACACCAATATCAGTAAAGGATACGCAACTCCCTCCTGAACCTCAGAGAACTAAGGGACGCGCTGGAGGAAGCCCGAAGTCGTGGGAGGATACTCCCGGCAAACAGCTGACCGGTAACTCTGTCGTAACGCACTGGTGTAGAACAGTAAGGAAATCATGGTCAAACCAAAACACCCCAAAATGGGGTCCACGGAAGAAGGAGACCCTCCCCAACCGACTTGCCATGCGGACACGCAATCTCTCACACAGCTACAGCTGAATGAAACATTACGCACGCACTCCCTTCAATTTGATAAAATTATGCAAGCAATAATGGACACTAAATCCTCGTTAGAAGGGAAAATAGACGCTGCAGTACAGGAAGTCTCATTGCTACGAGTTGACCACCGCAAATTAACTGGAAGGGTCCACGACACTGAAACGACACTGAAAACTATCCAACCAGAAGTAGTAGAAATGAGAACTAGAATGCAAAAAATGGAACTAGACATAACTCAACTACAACGCAGGGCTGAGGAAGCTGAAGGTCGGTCCAGACGGAATAATATCAGATTCTTTGGAATTCCTGAGAGAATCGAACACCCTAAGGCAGAGGTGTTCTTAGAGGACTGGCTGAGGAACACACTTAAAGAGCAGTACCCTACCACAACACCAGTGATCGAAAGAGCACACAGAATACCGGGCAGACCACCTAGGCCGGGAGCACCTCCCCGACCACTAATAGCTCGCTTCCTAAATTAAAGGGATAGAGACTTGGGGCCAGATGTAGGAAGCACTTTGCGTGTCTCAAACGGCAAAATTTGCCGTTTGCGACTCGCAAATGCGTGTTTCCTATGCAGAAATGCATTTTGCGAGTCGTTACCGACTCGCAAAATGCATTTCCGAATCGCAAATAGGAAGGGGTGTTCCCTTCCTATTTGCGATTCGCAATGGTATGCAATTCCATTTGTGACCGCTTATGCGGTCGCAAATGGAGTCGCAGTTACCATCCACTTGAAGTGGATGGTAACCCATTCGCAAACGGGAAGGGGTCCCCATGGGACCCCTTCCCCTTTGTGAATGGACCCCAAAATATTTTTTCAGGGCAGGGAGTGGTGCAAGGGACCACTCCCTGCCCTGAAAAAACCGAAACAAAAGGTTTCGGATTTTTTGAAATGCAGCTCGTTTTCCCTTAGGGAAAACGGGCTACATTTAAAAAAAAAAAAAAACTGCTTTATTGAAAAGCAGGTCGCTAACATGGAGGCCTGCTGACTACAGCAGGCCTCCATGTTAGCGAGTGCCTATACTCGCTATGGGGCCGCAATTTGCGACCCACCTCATGAATATTCATGAGGTGGGTCATTGCGACCCCATAGCGAGTTGCAGTCGGTGTCTGAGACACCGTACTGCATAGCAATTTGCGAGTTGCAAATTGCGAGTCGGAAGGACTCGCAATTTGCTACTCGCAAATTGCTTCCTTCCTACATCTGGCCCTTGGTCCTTCAGCACTTCAGAACGTCTGACCAGATCATGATGGAGAACAGCAGGGTAACTGCCTACCTTGACTACACAATGGAGGTACAAAGTAGGAGAATCGCGTATAGCAAGATCAAGCAGTTGCTGCGAGAGAAAGGCATCACTTACTCCCTCATGTTCCCAGCACGACTGCTCATCGTTATGGACGAGAAAACCCTAATGTTCCCCACTCCTGAAGACGCATGGACTTGGATCCATGCTAAAGGATTGGCCGACCCGGCCAAGGAAGATACAGTATCCGAAGAATGGACCATTGCTAACTCCAGAAAGAAGAAAAAAACACCAAAACATCCTCCCGTCCCACAAAAGTGCAAATGGCATTGGACCGTGCGCAAATATTAAAAGACACAAACTCATTCGCTCGTGGGATGCTGGACTCAAGGAGTGAAACAGACACCAACGACACCGCCTCACATGGGGGAAATACAAGCCCATCCCCCTCCCCGTTGCTGGCGGGCCCGGACCTTACGTCACGATTGGCGGACGAACTTTAAAAGTGTAGTTCTGGCATCCGTGGCCCCTCGCCGACGGCGACAGCAATTAAGGTGCTGCAAAACACCAACATCGGGACCCTCGCCCCGAGATCCACAGCGAATAACAGCCATTAATATGAGTAACTACAACTGAATCCGCGAAAACTCTGCAAAGGCGAATGGGACTGCAGAATCGTGAAGTATCCTACAGGTGGGCCACCCAAGGGCTAGACATCAAGTAACCCACGACCCCTTATACCTAAACGGTACCCGAATGGAACTGACTTCTCTGGAAGCCACCTTAGGCACTGGTTGTGCCACTTTATTTAGCAGACTTATACAGTCCGTAATATCCTTTTGGTTGTTATATCTATCTCTTTCTTTTCTATCTTTAGCTCACTACGGGCTTACTCCTCACTCTTCGGAGCTTGGGGGCTGGGGCGGGGGGGTTGGGGTCCGGGGGTGTGTGGTGGGGGTGGGGCCAGGGGGGATGGGGGGATGGGCATGGCGGGTACAGATCAGATAGCTCCCTGCCTCTCAGCATAACACAATGAATAAGGTACCCAGTTATAATCTCATGACTTGGAATGTGAAGGGCATGGCCGGGACTAGCAAACGTCACAGAATACATGCGTACCTAAAACGCCACCATATACATATAGCAATACTACAGGAAACACACATTAAGCCCACAGAGGCTGCTCGGTTAGAAAAGCGCTGGATGGGCTCAATATACAGCGCTGGCGACTCTTCCTTCGCCAGAGGGGTGCTGGTCTGGATAGCGCCAGGTGTCCCTTACACAGTACAACACAGCACAAAAGACAAGGAGGGCAGGTTTATACAACTAAAGGGCTTGTTGGATGGGGAGGAACTCGTGATAAATGGGCTATATGTACCAAACATCAAACAAGGTGAATTTTTACAAACCAAGACTTCACAATTAACCAATGATCTAACTTCATCATGCATATGGGGGGGGACATGAACTGTGTCCCACACATAGATAAGGATAGATCACATCCCCCGCTAGTGACCGCACCAACAATGAAAAACTCCCAAATGCTGGGCGCATGGATGGAAGAACGTCGACTGATCGACATATGGAGACACTTGCATCCACATGAAAATGTGTACTCCTATTATTCCCCAGTACACTTATTACATACCCGTATAGACCTCATCCTCACCTCACAGAATCTAACGCATAAAGTAACGAGAGCGGAGTATTCCGCTAGGGTAATCTCAGACCACTGTCCACTCATAGTACAAATAAGATGGGGCAGACCTCGCTCATGCATTCCTACCTGGCGTCTGCAAACGCAACTCTTACAAGACCCCCCTTTTAGGAAGGACATTGCTACACACATCTCAGCATATTTCACATCGAATGAAGGGACGGCCACCTCAAGAGCCATCGAATGGGATGCACATAAGACAGTCATAAGAGGGGTATGCATATCAACCACAGTGGGAGTGCGGCAAACACTGATGCGCGAACTCCGAGCATTAGAACAAGAAATTCAGTTAGCTGAGGGCGAGTTTGCCAAAGGTGCCATAACAGCGGCCATGCTCACTAACATGCGCTCCAAATGGTCCGAGACAGACAGTCGCCTCAGACACTTCGACTATCGACATTACATGGCCCGTACACACGCGGAGGGTGACAGATCCGGTAAACTATTAGCGTGGCTTATAAAGAGCGAACACCGGAACGCCCTCATAGGCGCTATCTGCCTGGAATCAGGTCGGATAGTCAATACACAGGTAGAGATAAATAATGCTTTCAAAGAGTATTATAGCTTGTTGTACCAGGCACGGCCTCCACCTACTAATACCCAATTAAACTACTTCTTCAGCGATATAACCCTGAGCAACCTGACAGCTGCTCAAACTATAGAGCTAGACAGCCCGATTGAGATAGCTGAAATCCAACGAGCATTGCTACAGTTGACACACGGCAAAGCACCCGGCAGCGATGGCATACCCATAGAATACTACAGCACGTTCCAATCTCAGATTCTAGCTCCATATCTAGCAATGCTAAAGGAAGCGCTGGAACTGGGCCAGCTCCCTGAAACATGCCGTGAGGCTCTGATAGCAGTATTACCAAAGGCAGGCTGTGACACTTTGGATGTTCGTTCATATAGGCCATTATCATTACTAAACACTGACTGCAAATTACTCGGCAAAATACTAGCTAACCGCCTGCTTCCTTATGTGTCAGAGCTGGTACATCAGGACCAGGCAGGCTTCATACCCGGTCGCAACACATTCGGCAACATCAGGAATTTACTGTGCCTAATGAGAAACTCCCCGGTAGAAGGCAGCCACCAGGTGGCAGTATCATTGGACATAGAAAAAGCGTTTGATACGTTGGGCTAGCCTTTCTTAACAGAGACACTCAAGCGGATGGGTTTCGGGCAAGTATACATTGGTTGGGTGATAACATTATACACTAACCCAACTGCTAGGGTTAAGACGGGCGACACGATCTCCGAAAAATTTAACATTAGTAGAGGCACCAGACAGGGATGCCCGCTTTCACCACTGTTATTCGCATTAGCTATTGAACCTCTAGCCGCTCGCCTTCGCATAATGGCCCCCACGTGGGGTGTCTTGGATGGCCAGACGCACCAGATAGTATCCTTATATGCGGACGATGCGCTGATCTTCCTACGTGATCACGTGGGAGCCCTACCGGGCCTGCTGGAACTCCTAGAAAAATTTAGTTTGGTGGCCGGATTAACAGTGAATTGGACAAAATCCTGCATATTCCCTATGCGCCCGGTCCCCGAGGCACTGAGAACACCAACGGGTCCGGGAGGCTTGAAATGGTGCTATACAACATTTAAATATCTATGTGTAAATATATACCATGACAGTCAAGATCTCAGAGATGGTAACCTTGGCCAAGTGGTCAGATCAACGAGGGGCTCCTTGCCCTTCTGGAGCTCACTCCCACTGTCTCCTATGGGCAGAGTAGCTATTGCAAAGATGATAGTATTGCCCCGACTACTCTATTATTTTATGGCATTACCCTTGATACTTCCGAGCTCCTTTTTTAAACTATTGAATAGCTTACTAACGGACCTAATATGGGGCAATGGCCGCAGACGCGTTGCATTAACAAAAGTACTCCTACCGCTCAAACTGGGAGGATTGGGCGCCCCCAAATTTGAAGCGTACTACGCAGCTGCCCAAATACAATGGATATCCACATGGGTTGGAAACCCAACTGGGGCCGAAACTCAGAGGGTGTTGCCGGACCTCGAAGGCACAGAAATAATGCAATACCTCATGAATCGCACTGATCCAGTAAACACTAGCAATGTGCTGCTGTACACTGCACACTGGGCTTGGGGCCGATACGCGTTGCAAAACGCAAAAGACCTGCAGTACTCACCGAGGATCCCACTGCTGGCCCAGCCGACATTAGCAAAAATAGCAGCCAAAGTGGGCCTGAACACATGGGGAAGCAGGGGCATACATACACTGGGAGACATCTACCAGGATGGGCAACTTCAAACCTATGAAGCACTAGCCGATAGGCACGCGCTCGGCCGGGGAGGTTTTATAGCTTATGGAGCAATTCGGCAGGTAATGAGAGAGTGCTGGAGAAGAGGCAACTATGAACCAGATGTCTCCCCTCTGCTACACGAACTGATGGGGTGCACAAACGCCCCATCTAGCATTTCAAATATATACAACATCCTTGCCGCCCAGGCTGAACACAAACAGGAACATGCAAAAAATAAATGGGATCGTGTGCTACCGGAACCATTATCCCTTAACTCATGGGAACAAGCGATGAAAATGACTCGCGAGGTTTCACGCAACCCTCGCTTCCGATACACACAGTTTAATTATGTGCATCAGACCTATCTATCACCACACCGCATAACACGCACGTTTCCCCGATCACCGCAGACATGCCCCAGATGCGACACAGAAGAGGCCACATTCTACCACATGACATGGGAATGCCTCCCGATCCGGAACACATGGATAGAGATAATAACGTTGCTAGCTGAATGGACAAATACCACATTATCTCCCACTCCTGAGGTGTGCCTACTGGGCATAACACCTCATCCCAAGAAACGCAAACATACATATAAATGCATTGCCCTGGCGCTGTATAGACGCCTTATCGCCATGAAGTGGAAAGCCCCCGGCGCTCCCAGTATTGCCCAGTGGCGTGAAGAGGTAATACGTTGGACCAAAGCAGAAACACAGACATTACAGAATCTACTGGATAAAGGTATATTAGTTAAAGGCCTAGAGTTGTGGAACTCGTTCTTGACAGCTGCAGAAAATAAAGACGATGAACGCCCTCCCTAAACAAATGTGTAAGGGATAATTGACATTATTGCAATGGCCGTAGTGAGGCGTTAGTGCATGGGGCGATCGAGGCAAGCGGGGGAGGGGAAGGGAAAAAAAAAACAATATAAAATCACGACGCCCTTCGCGTGTGCCCCTGGGTGCATCGCTGGAGTCTTGGGGTGCGCTGGGGGGTACTGGGGCTGGGAGTCCTGGCACCCTGCTGGTTCCCTCCTGCTGCGGCCCGATGCCCGTGCACGGCGCTCCACTGCCAACAATGGGCCGGTCCCCTGCGGTCCTGGGGTGGCTTGGTTAAGTGCTGACACGGCGAAATCGTGGGGATGCTCGCGCAATTGTAGTGTATGGTTCGTGTGGGGCGCCTCTTGCCCCCCCCCGGCAGCTGGTTCCCCCCCTCCTGGGTCTTCCCCCTCCCCCGCTGTCGGTCCCCTCCCCCCTCCCATCGGTGCATGACCGCCGGAGCCGCCTCAGCTCCTATCTAACTCTCTCTTCTCTATGTTTCTTGTTTCTTGAACAATCTCGCACATGTCGAATATACCTCGAGTGTGATCGCGCAACTCGCAAGGCCCAACCCGGATATTGGTGCAATCACACAGGACTTGCGTTATGTTCATACGTAATAATTATATGTATGATGTTCGATGAAGCATAATGTAACCTCTTATATTTCATTTAAATGTTGCCACTTGGCTGATAAAACAATAAAAACACATTTAAAAAAAAAACCATAATGATGCTATTGCCCCCTACCCTGCGCCATGGTGCACCGTATTTTAAATATGGTACACACATGGTGGCGGTAGGGGGCGCTAAGGGGCGCAAGGAAAGTGGTGCTGCACTGGGTGCAGCACCACTTTTCCTAATCTGCCCCTTAACTTTTATGAAAATTAAGATAAGCAGGGAAAAGCAGTTTGAAGTTTCAACATACTGAAAGAGATTACATGCAGAGAAAATTTTATGACCTGATTTAAGTCAATTGATTTTTGAATTTTAACTTTTTCACATTAACAAGAACTGAGATTAAAAGCTGAGAGAAAAGAAAAGCAAACGAGAAAAAAAAAAATTGGGAGAAAATCAAACTATATATTTTTGGTAATTTCTGCTTATGCTATAAGAAGAGGATAAAGAAGAATTTGATTTTTACTACAATAATTTTATATTTTCTTTTGTTTTATGTTCTAGTCTCTAACATGATGATGGAACACAGCAATTCCCTAAAATTCTAGGGATGACATTATTAACTTTAATATTAGTGACAGTAGTTGTCATGTTGGTGTGCTTACTGACCCCTATTAGAAATGTTTCATGACATATAATTAATGGTGCTGCAAGTAGAAATAATCATGAAGAATTAGAAATGCCAGTACGTGAAAAGCATTTAGTTAGTGGTTTAAGGGATAATGTACATACAAGAATGATCAGTGAATATGGCATTATCATGCAGGATAGTGACTGTTTTATGTGTACTTTGCTACCTAATTCAGCTGGGAAATGGGCAATGTATAAACAACTGGAACTTTCTTACTCGCTCTCTTGTAATGTGTTTGTTGCTATCTTTAATTATGAGAAGTTTCTTTCTCCATATCTGACTTATTTTAACGTGATACTGAAGACTTTGGGGGTCATTACAACATTGGCGGTAAAAGCCGCTTACTGCCGTGCAGAAGACCGCCAATACACTGCCGCGGCCGCGGAATTCCGCCACAGCTATTATGACCTACATTTCGGAATCCGACGAAATTCAGACACCCACACAACTCCGCCACACCAAAGGTCAGTGATAAACTGGTGGAAAAAATCCTCCACCTCCACGCCAACAGAAATACGCCCATGCTATTACGACCCACGAATCCACGCCGCGCTCAAAATACACACACATCTCCAAAACACCACCACATTGGACAATTCCAAATACACACACCTGATACACATACAAACAACACTCCCACACACCCATTACAATATAAAACACACACCCACATCACCCACAAACCCCTTCGACCAAAAATTAGTCACGAAGGCCAGAGAGACAGCACTGATTAGACAATCCAACCACACAGAGGCACAGAACACCATCACCCACACAACATCTTCGCACAAAACACCACACACCACTACACATCACCACACTCATCACCACATACACCACCCCACACATCACACACACCACCCCATGGCACGCCAAAGACATCCCTGCTTTTCCGAGGAGGAGCTCAGGGTCATTGTGGAGGAAATCGTACGGGTACAGCCACAGCTATTTGGCTCACAGGTGCAGCACACATCCATAGCCAGGAAGATGGAACTATGGCGCAGAATAGTGGACAGGGTCAACGCTGTGGGACAGCACCCAAGAAATCGGGAGGACATCAGGAAGAGGTGGAACGACCTACGGGGGAAGGTGCGTTCAACGGTCTCCAGCCACAACATCGCGGTTCAGCGGACTGGCGGCGGACCCCCACCTCCTCCCCCACAACTAACAACATGGGAGGAGCAAGTCTTGACCATCATGCATCCTGAGGGACTTGGAGGAGTCGGTGGAGGAATGGACACTGGTAAGTCAAATCTTAACTATCACATCCCCCACCCTACCTGCATGCTATCACACCCCCCCACCCTCACCCTCTCACCTATCACTCCAACTCCTCACTAATGTACTAATAACACAAACCACACATCCCAACAACAAGCCTTGCATGACACAACTAAGCATGGACACCCATCACAAAAGCATGGCACTGCACATACCCATAACAACCCCCTAACCATCATCACACAAGCCCCCACACATGAATGCTTGCACTGGGGAACACACACACCATTGCACACCATCACACACACACATGCATTAATCATGCTCTTATGCCCCTGCAGGATCACGAAGGACCGTCACCACACCGGAGGGTCCAGACATCTCCACTCCACCCACAGAAGAGGCCCACAGTGACGATAGCAGCTCTGCCCTACTGGAGCCTGATGACCAGCCCGGACCATCGTGGGCCTCGGGACAGTCGGTTCCCCTTGCACAGGCACAGCCCAACACTGACCTTCCACCCTCTGGTAACACCAGTACAGCACCCACCCAGCGGGCCCAAACCTCCGTACCCAGGACAGGTCAATCAGCTGTGTGTCACCACTACAGGAAACCCAGGATAACCCACCACCCCACCAACAACAGGGACCTGGGGGCAGTGGTAGTGGGCACACAGTCCAGGGGACGGAGGCCCAGGAACACAGGGGAACTGGGAGGGCTGCTGTGCGACAGGGGGCGGACAGGCCAAGGGAACCCACTCTCCACGAGGCCCTCTCCTCCATCATGGGAGCATACCACCACTCCCAGGAGACGATGGCAACGGTCCTGGTCAAGTTTCAGGAGACCCAGCGCCTGCAGGAGGAACAGTATTTGGGGTTCAGGGAGGAGCTCGGGACCATCAGCTCCGCCTTGGGCACCATCATAGGGGTGCTGAAGGACATACAGCATACCATGAGGGACACCGTGGCACTCCAAGGGGCCCCTGACACTAGCATGGACGATGAACTGCGCACCACCTCCGCCGGCGCTAGTGGACAGGAGCCCTGCGACAGGACCACCACTCCAGCATCCCACCCCCTGCAGACGGACAACCACCACGCAAGCGGTCCCTGAGATCCAGGAACAGGACAGAGCAAGATGGTAAGACCCCCGCCAGGAAATGAGACCACCCTGATTGTCCCCCCACTGTCCCACTTCGTCCATACTTAAACTGCCACAGCTCCACTTCCTATGCCCATATGGGCAGTGCACCTGTGAGACTAATAGACTGGACTCTGCCATGGACATTCCTCCACCATCACCCATCACCATTTTACAACCCCCCTCCATTTCTGAACACTTAAATAAACACCCTTGAACCACAAAACAATCTGGAGTCAGTCTATGATTTGGTAAAATGTATTATCAATGACAGTGTCAAAATGCGTTTTTAGTTGTAAAGGCAACATACCAATGTCACACATCTCAAGTCCTTGAAGGATGCATGCAGATGACACACGTTGGTAACCACACCTGTGATACCGTAATGGAAAGGAACAACTCAGTTACCAAATAATCCAATGAAATTACACACAGGATAGAGGAAGACGTGTGACAGTGAATGTAATGGTAAAAATGAAAATGTTCTCACCTGTGTGTCACTGGAAATATTGCTGTATGACTGACTCCCTGTTGTCGTTGTCTTCTTCCTCAGCTTCCTCCTCATCACTGTCCACAGGCTCCACAGCTGCCACAACACCGTCATCTGGACCATCCTCCTGCAGAAAAGGCACCTGGCATCGCAAAGCAAGATTGTGAAGCATCGAGCAGGCGATGATGATCTGGCACACCTTCTTCGGTGAGTAGAATAGGGAACCACCTGTCATATGGAGGCACCTGAACCTGGCCTTAAGGAGGCAGAAGGTGCGTTCGATCACCCTCCTAGTCCGCCCATGGGCCTCATTGTAGCGTTCCTCTGCCCTGGTCCTGGGATTCCTCACTGGGGTCAATAGCCAGGACAGGTTGGGGTAACCAGAGTCCCCTAATAGCCACACACGGTGCCTCTGGAGTTGACCCATCATATCAGGGATGCTGCTATTCCGCAGGATGTAGGCGTCATGCACTGAGCCAGGGAACATAGCATTAACCTGGGAGATGTACTGGTCTGCCAAACATACCATCTGTACATTCATCGAATGATAACTCTTACTGTTCCTGGACACCTGTTCACTCCTGTGGGGGGGGACCAGAGCTACATGGTCCCATCAATAGCACCTATGATGTTGGGGATATGTCCAAGGGCAGAGAGGTCACCTTTCACTGTAGCCAAATCTTCCACCTCAGGGAAAATGATGTATCTCCTTATGTGTTTCAGCAGGGCAGACAACACTCTGGACAGCACGTTGGAAAACATAGGCTGGGACATCCCAGATGCCATGGCCACTGTTGTCTGAAAAGACCCACTTGCAAGGAAATAGAGCACTGACAGCACCTGCATGTCAGGGGGGATTCTAGTGGGATGGCGGATTGGTGACATCAGGTCTGGCTCATACTAGGTACATAGTTCCTGGATTGTGGCACGGTCAAACCTGTAGGTGACAATTAAATGTCGCTCCTCCATTGTCAACAGGTCCACCAGCGGTCGGTACACCGGAGGATTCCACCATCTTCTCAAATGTTCCAGCTGACGGCGCCTAGGAAGGACAACAGCGACGATCGAGTCAATTTTTTTCAAGGTATGTACCCACAGTTACACAGAAGATGACACCAAATACAAAACCCTTCCTGTATGTGTGTTGAGTGTAGGCCTAGCTATGTGTGACGCAGAAGTAAATGAAGCCATGTGGGCCCCTGAAATGGCGGCTGCCTGACCTCTAAACTGGGACAATGGGATTGTGGGGTAACTGCGTTGCCGTTGCACACCGTCGCGGTAGGCGGTCGTAGACCGCGGCGCAATGCTGCATTGGTTAACATTGGACCCTATGGGTCCCAGGAGCCAATGAACAAGTGCGCCGGCGGTGATGATACGCACCGCCGCGGACGTCACTGCCATTTTCTATCTGTTCAATCACTAGATACCTGATCTTTAACAGGAGAGGACCTACACTACAAGTGCTGCTGTGACCTCGGTCTGGAAGCGACGATGGCTGCTGCGTCTGGGGAAAGGGCCCCTGCCTTCACTGCTCAGGAGTTGGAGAAACTGGTAGACGGGGCCCTCCCCCAGTACACGCTACTCTACGGTCCTCCAGACCAACAGGTTAGTACACAGGTAGTACGTTGTATGGGCTAGGCCGGGGTGGAGAGGGCTGGTTGTAAGAAGGAAGGGGGCAGAGTTCAGGGAACATGAATGCATGTGAATGAATGTGCCACATGGCTAGGGTAGGGAGGGAGGCCACTCACATCGACGGTGCAGTTATTAATGACTTCGCTTCTTTCCTTGTGCATGTCATGTAGGTCAGCGCCCACCAAAAGAAGGACATTTGGCGTGCCATCCCCAAGGACGTCCGGACCCTGGGGGTCCACCAGAGACGGGGCACCCACTGCCGTAAAAGATGGGAGGACATTCGCCGCTGGAGCAAGAAGACGGCAGAGGCTCAGCTGGGGATGGCCTCCCAACGTGGGAGGGGTGCCCGTCGCCTGATGACCCCCCTGATGTTCAGGATCCTGGTGGTGGCCTACCCTGAGTTGGATGGTCGCTTCAGGGCATCACAGCAGACAGAAGGGGGTGAGTACTCTCTCATTCTGCGGACTTTGCGCGCAGAGGAGGGGTCTGGGTGGGGGAGGAGGGCTGTGGGTGTACCTAGGCCAGGCAGAAAATCGTAGACTAGGCCCCTCCGTAATGCAGGCCATGTGGCACTCTACCCCACCGCAGTAGAGTGCCAAGTACAGGTATAGATGCCCCTGTGGCATCCATGTGTGCAGATTTAGATTGGAGTGGGAGAAGTAAATGTCACCCATTTAGTGCTCTCCCTGTTCTTTTGTGCATCAGCATCATCAGGCGGAGGTACAGTGGCACCGGAGCACGAGGGAGCTGCATTCCACATGGCCATGGAGGGCCACACCACGGACTCAGAATGCACCAGTGGGACGGAGGGCGAGGGGAGCTTCACGTCGGCCACTGGATCACCAACCAGCGACACGGACTCGTCCGCCGATGGGAGCTCCCTTGTGGTGGCGGTACCATCTGTGCGCCCCACTTCTACAGGTACAGCCGCCACCTCCCCTACCAGCACCGCCCTCCCAGCAGCCCCTCAGTGTTCGCCCCGTGCCCGCTCACCCAGGAGGGTGGGCATCACCTTCGCCCCAGGCACCTCAGGCCCTGCCCCAGTCACCCCTGCTGCCCTCAGTGAGGAGGCCATTGACCTCCTCAGGTCACTCACTGTTGGGCAGTCTACCATTGTGAATGCCATCCAGGGTGTAGAAAAGGAGGTGAAACACGGTAATGCATTCCTGGAGGGCATTCATTCTGGTCAGGCTGTCCTTCAGCGAACCCTGCAATCTCTGGCCTCAGCACTGATGGCAGCCATTGTCCCTGTGTCTAGCCTCCCCCCTCCAACCTCCTCCACCCAGACCCAATCTCCTGTACCCCAGCCCATCCCAAGAACACCTACAGACCAGCATCCACACACGTCAACACACAAGTGAAGCTCAGGCAAACATAGGCACCACACAACCCATAGGCACACACACAAGCATCACCCACATGCAGACACAGCAACATCCACTGCCTCCACTGTGTCCCCCTCCTCATCGTCTCCCTCCTCCCTCCCAGTCTCGTCTACACTCTCACCTGCATGCACTACATCTACAGGCACCAGGACTCGCACCAGAACACCCAGGACCACACCCCGTTCACCTGCAATCACCATCTCCACTCCCATTTACACGTCCCCAAAGTACACAAACGCGGGCACCCACACACCCAACATCCATCCACCTCACGACAGCCTCCAGTACCTGCACCTGCACCCAAAACACCTAAAGTGACACCTCCTACAACCACCTCCTCTTCCTCCACTCCCAGACCCCCTCCAACTACCCATCCCAGTGTTCGTCAGAAACTGTCCCTCTGTAAAGTTGACCTTTTTGCCCCCACCCCCCCTCCAATTCATCAGTCTTGTTGTAGCGCCTCAGCCAAAAAGCCTCCAATACCAGTGGTGCCTGTTCAAGGTGTGTGGACTGCACCGGTCACCAGGGCAGGCAGTGTGACCCGGAGCCAGGCACTTGCAGCCCACCCCCTGTAAAGGCTCTGAAATTGGAAAGTGGCCGACGGGACCCTGTGAAGACTCCTGGAGGCAAAACAACTCACAGGGGTCCCAGGGGGATTGCAGAGTCAGCTGTGACTCCTCCAAAGGTGGGGAAGGGCCAGAGGAAGTCTTCACAGCCTGGTGTGAGCATCACGGCGGAGAAGGGCGGCATCCTTCACGGCAGTCGGGACGCCACCGTCAGAGTCATTGCCCAGGAGGGCCTAAGTATCGTCACTGGTCCGAAGACCACCGCCACCGCCAGAGTCATTGCCCAGGAGGGCCCAAGTATTGTCACTGGTCAGGAGACCACCGCCACCGCCGGAGTCATTGCCCAGGAGGGCCCAAGTATCGACACTGGTCAGGAGACCACCGCCGCCGCCAGAGTCAGTGCCCAGGAGGGCCCAAGTATCGTCACTGGTCAGGAGACCACCGCCGGAGTCAGTGCCCAGGAGGGCCCAAGTATCGTCACTGGTCAGGAGACCACCGCCGGAGTCAGTGCCCAGGTGGGCCCAAGTATCGTCACTGGTCAGGAGACCACCACCACCGCCGGAGTCAGTGCCCAGGAGGGCCCCGGCTGCCACAGCCCTGCTGGGCAATGAGGAAACGTCATGCCACACACCAATGCCCAGTCCAGAGAACGTCATGCCACACACCAATGCCCAGTCCAGAACCACCATGGCAAAGCACAGCTGAACAGTCCAGAACCGCCATGGCAAAGCACCGCTGAACAGTCCAGAACTGCCATGGCAAAGCACCGCTGAACAGTCCAGAACCGCCATGGCAAAGCACCGCTGAACAGTCCAGAGACTGCCATGGCAAAGCACCGCTGAACAGTCCAGAACCGCCATGGCAAAGCACCGCTGAACAGTCCGGAGACCGCCATGGCAAAGCACCGCTGAACAGTCCAGAGACCGCCATGGCAAAGCACCGCTGAACAGTCCAGAACCGCCATGGCAAAGCACCACTGAACAGGGCATGCACCGGGGAAGAATGAAAAGGCCGCCACATCAAGCATCGTTATCCCATGTGCAGCTGGGACAGTGACGGGACAGGAACTTTCACGGGGAGACCAATCCAGTCTGGGCATAGTCCCCCTCCAGAACCAGTGGAGGCTGTTATCTACTTGCGAAACTGTGGCTTTGCACTCCCCAGGATGGTACAGTGGGCAAACCACCCACTGTAGAGACTTGAGAGACTGTGGCTTTGCACTCTCCAGGATGGTACAGTGGGCAAACCACCCACTGTAGAGACTTGAGAGACTGTGGCTTTGCACTCCCCAGGATGGTACAGTGGGCAAACCACCCACTGTAGAGACTTGAGAGACCGTGGCTTTGCACTCCCCAGGATACATCAATGGGCATGGAGCCCCGTCGTGGATCTGGCTTTGCACTCATCCGGCTGAGGTGCCCCCTCTTCCCTTCCCCCTGAGGTGCCTGTAGTATTTCTATCTGATGCCCCGGCAGTGTTCTCTCCGTTTGTGGACAGGTATCTTTTGTGGGCCTCGCCCATGCATTTTTGGACTGATGGTGCACAGACATTGATATGTGCATATCTGCACTACTTCTCATAATGTATATACTTTTTAATGATTTTATAATATATCTGTATATTTTTGAGACATGTATATTGATACATTACAATGTTTGAACTGATTTCGTTTTGTCTTTGCATTCTTCCGGGGCGGTTGTGGGTTGTTACTGTGATTTTTGTGAATGCATTGGTGTGTGTGTTGTAATATGCGAGGGTGGGTTTTTTTTCGTGTGTGTCCCCCCTAACTTTTGCCTCCCCCATCCCCTATGTCGTAGGTGCAGTACTCACCGTTGTCTTCGCCGGCGCCGGCGTTGCTCTTGGCAGATGAGTAGGAATGCAAGGGCCGGTAGGATTTGTAATTCCGGCTCCATGGAGTCCTCCTTCCTCGTGGGATGTGTTCAGGTGAGCGTTTTCCCATTACAGTAACTGTTTCCGCCGTGTTTTTATCCACTGTGAATCCACCCCGGAAAAGGTGGCGGATTGGTAGGTTGTGATACTATGGGTGGTACATTGTCTTCCGCCTGTCTGTTGGCGGTGACCGCCGCGCTACTTGTCTGTACCGCCGTGGCGGGCGGTGTGTTAAAGTGGCTGTCTTTGTTGGCGGTTTCCGCCAGGGACATGATTCCCTTTTTTTCTCCGCCGGCCTGTTTGCGGTATTACCGCACCTTTAACACCGTCCGCCAGGGTTGTAATGACCCCCTTTATTCATTAGTGTAAATGACAGAAGGATAAAATATGGTACAGAGTGTGTACAAATCAGAGCTGAAACTAAAATGGAACCTGCTTATTTTGATCTAATAAGTGTGTGATTTTGTTTAGGAATATAATGAGTTATAAATGTTGTAGGAACTTTAGAAGAACATGAGGCAGCCCTGGAAGAGAAAGGAGAAGAAGAAGAATTTAGGTTTTTGAGTTTACACCCAAGCATGAGAATGAAATGAGAGTGGAGAGTTGAAATGTGTATGGTAAGGCATAGTCCAGTGGAAGGAGACAAAGCGGAGTTTGCTGGTGAAAGCGCATGTGAGAAAACTTATGTAGTTAGTGGAAAGTTTGTAACTGGGAGAGAACCTGTGATAAGGAGATTTTATTATGCTTGTGGCAAGACTACCCATTTTAATTTGCCAAAGAATTGGGTAGGTTCATGTCATTTTGCTTTAGTTTTACCTGGAACCTATCATGTAGAAGAATTGAATGAAGAAGATAATCTGAGTAGAATGAAGAGAAGTTTTGGGCAAGTGGTGCTGGGTATATTGGGGGCTATTTTTAAACTGTGTTTAGACTGTAGTACACTGGGATTCTGCTAATCAGGAGTCGGTGCTCTCTCCTCTAAATGTGGTTGCTGGTAAACTTTTATACCCCACAATTGGCATACCGGGGCACCCATGTAAGTCCCTAGTATATAGTACTTAGGTACCCTGGGCATTGGTACACCAGGGTTCTCCCATGGGCTGCAGCATGTATTGTGGACCCATAGGAGCCCATGCAAACTGTGTCTGCAGGTCTACCATTCCAGCCTGTGTGAAATGTTGCATGCACCTTTCACTTTAGATATAAGGCTTGCCTTATATCGCGGTCACTGCACTTGGACACTGTAAGTCACCCCTGTGGTAGGCCCTTCAGCCCAAGGACAGGATGCATGTTCCTGAGTGTGATGGTACGACTGAATGAGCAAAGGTACCCCTACACGCCCAGACTCCATCCCCTGGGCTTTGTAAGTGCGGGCAAACCATCTTAAAGTATGTAGTGGACTATGGTCAACACGAGTGGTCCAACTACATAATGGCTTCTCCGAACCTAGGCATGTTTGGTATCAAACATGTTGGAATCTTGCAAATACACCAATTCTAGTGTTAGCTGCACAATACCATGTACTCTGGGGTTCCTTAGAAGATACACCAATTCTACCTGTACAGCCTTGCAGGGCCTCCATGCCAACCCGCACTGTTGCAGACCCTAGACACTCTTCTGCCCTCCGGCTGGTGAGCTTAACTTAAGCAGAGGGAGCCAGAACAAATGATTTTCTTTAAGAGAAAGGTGTGACCACCTCTCCCTTTGAAATGGGTGTGTCTGGGCTGGGGTGGCCTTTGAGCGTCACCAGACTGTTTTGAAGGGCACATTTGGGCCCTCCTTGCATAAACCGGTTTGCACCAGTGCAGTAACCTCTGGTTCCTGCTCTGCCGCGAAACCACACAAAGGACAGATGACCAGCCCCTTGTCCAGCTCCTCCCCTGCCAGGTGTCCGGTTGATTCTGCCATCTTGGAAACAAGGTAGGCATCGGTCACTGGGAGCATCTGACTGGTTAGGTCAGGTAGATGACGCCCCTAGCCCCCTCTGATAGGTGGTCACTGCAGATAGTGACCAACCCCATTTTAGGGTTACATGAGGGCTCCCCCAAGGGTGGGTCCTGAGTTTTGTCGAGCAAGACTCTACAAAGTAACTCTCTGCAAGACACAGTCTGTTTATCACAGTTTATTTGGATACCAAGGTATCTTGCTGCTTCATCACACTACTTAAGAGGGAGGTCTAACACGATTTAGCTGTGGCATCTGTGAAGGAGAACATTTCAGATTTGCTCCAGTTAATATGGACACCTGAGAAGTGACCAAAGCATACCACCTCATGTTTAATTACTCCAGGTTTTCAGCAGGGTTCTTGATAAAGAGCATGATATCACCTGTGTATAGGAATAGCAGTACTGTTCTACATGGGAAAATAATTCCCCTACTTATTTTCTGTTCTCTTAGCCAAGTTGCAGATCCTTAATGGCAATTGCAAACAATAAGGGTGGCAGAGGCCACCTTTAGAGTGTGCCCCTTGCACACTAAATGATGGGGATGTAAATCTATTAACCTGCACCCTGGCAATTGGCTCTATTTATAAAGGTTAAACCAAATCTAGGATGTTGGAGATCACAGCTATCCTCTGTGGCAGAAAGGGCCATTAAAACAAGCTAAACAATCTCTCTGCATCCAAACTTTCTGAGTGAGGTTCGACCTTGGGCATGATCTTGTGCATTGTACCGAAAAGGGTGAACAGGTTCCCTGTCTGCCATGTCTCTAAATTCAATGGAATTTATGCTTTTAGGGGAAGCAAAGTTGTGACCACATGTGTAGTCTTTCTCTAAAGCAGGAGGGGTTCCCTTCATTTTGTCTAGTTGTGTACATAGTGAGCACGTCTGATTGTTTCCTGATTGTGTATTCCGAGGTAAACTCTAAAAGTCTCCCACACAGTGGCAAATTTGTCCACAGAACCCACATTAATATTAAAAAAATTAAATGGTTGCTCTGTGCAGTTTAACTTTGAAAACTGGGTCTTTGAGGACCTTAAAAGTGGGCCACCATATTTGTTAGGCAGACTCTGCAGGTGCCTAAGGTAAGCCCTTGCAGCTCCTGGATGTGGGATCCCCTCCCCCGGGTTTGTGGTGATCAGTCGCAGGAGATTCCATGCGTCATAATTTCTAAACATGTTCAAGCAAACGTTTCCTGTAACACAGATGAACCACAAGAACAGGATATTCAAGCACAGAAATAATTTCTGAGAGCATGGGGCGGTTAGGCCCATCTGCAAAGTTTCAAAAGCATTTCTAAGAAACCAGCACATTTGTAAGAAACGAAAATGAGCAGGACTGCTGAAGGCATACAATTGTGTTCGTAGCATAAAACAAATGGAGCTATAGGTTAGACAAAATGGAGCCCTCATGCCATGTTAATAAATCCATTTTCCACATTAAAAGCAGTCAAAAAGTATATAAACACGACAAATATCAAACCACCTTTAGCAACCATCTAATCTCATTGCTTAGTTGTAGAGCAGCTATTGTCTAGGGGCCCATGGTTTTTCCTAAAACCTGTCTGTTCCAACGTTATGATTTTATTGTCCTCTGCCCAGGTGTTTAGCTGTGACAGAAGACATTTATACCTTTACCTTTATACATCTTCTCCTCATTTTTAAAAGAGAAATTAGATTAAGCTTCATTCCCCACCAAAATAAATTGTTTTCTAACCAGTCTATTTATTTCCTTATTCAACTGGAGAACTGGGAGGAGCACTGACCTTAGATGGGCTTTAGGCGGTCTTCAGGTAGAATTTCTTAGACTCTACTTCATAAACTGAGTGAAGGAGTGCAGGACGTCGACCTCCCAAAGACCTAGGTCAGTAATCACCTTTTCTAATCTGTCTTTTATGATAGTTATCATTTTCAGGCCCCACTGGGTTCTACCTTATTTTTTAAAACATTTTGCAGTAGCCCTATCGAATTCTAAGGAGCCGAAAGGAGTTGTATTCATCTTTAAAGTAAAGACCAAAAGTTGATGATCAATATGAATGGAATCAATTATATTTAAGTCACTTAACAGGTGGAAAGTAGTATACCCAATAATAAGATAGCCCAAAATAGCCACACTCAATGGTGATTTATGAGTATATTGTGCAGGGGAATCAGAGTGCAATCTCCTGTTTTATTACACAATCATTACTTTCTCAGTTGGTCAAGGAGGATCTTTCCTCTCCTATCGGTTCTAGTTTTAAATGTAAAGGATATGGGGGGAATAAGCAAGGCTTCCTCTTTTTCTACTTCTTCAAATACATCAAGAGCATGGTTGGAAACTTTGCAGTTAAGTCCCCAACCAGAATTACATGAACAACATTCTCCTTACCTAAGGCATTTTAATGAAAGTAAAGACCTTATACATGAGAATATTAAAGGATTAATATCAGGCATCAGGTAGGACATAAGCATTCATCAATAAAATAGACGGTTGATGCATTCCCCCCTCCATTTGGGAACAATGCTATAGCTAAAGAATTTGGAAGGGTCCTTAAATATCACGTATTTCCAATTAATCTTATTGGTAACAAGGATCCCTAACCCCCCTTTTGCATGGCCTTTCTTAGACAAGGCAGCTTTACAGTCTATACAGAAAAAATCATCATACTGGACCTCACCAGTGCACCAGGTCTCCAGGAGGCAGATTATAGCAGTAGCAATGTCCCTCAAAAATGCAGCTTCTATTGACTTTTCATTAGTTCTACCACATTCCACAAGACCACTTTTAGTTCATTGCTCATTGTAATATATTGCAGGTGGTGGTACACAAGCACTATTTAAAACACCTTCCAACCAGTTCCATTTCTGAACTTCATCATTTACACACTCAGCCTGGGCATTAATAGAATTCCTATAGGTTGCACATCTCCCATAAGTTCCTATATGAACTTGCAACCCTTTCAGATCCACTACAGTTCCTCCCTTGGGAGTACAAAGCTGCCCTTCCCCATCATAATTATAAAATAAATCAGATCCCTTACCTTGACAACTAACTCATTCATAAGCAGGAAATATGTCAATACCTCTACAATGGAGGTATTTTCTGTCTTGAAGCACCATGTTCACAACAAATTAACAGTGGATAGTTATCCTTGTTGTTATCCCTAACCCAATGTGTGACAAGAAAATAATGAGATATCACTGCTTTGGCTTAAATTCAAGTTCTTAATGGCTGCAAAACATGTAAGTAAAGCGGCACGATTCAGGACTAAATCAAAATAAAAAAGGGGAACAAAGTTAAGCATATGGGTATTAACAGAAGAGAAGGAATTGGGGTGGGTTTCTCATTCTGATGATATCAGAATTGCTTTCACCTTACAAGGTTCCACAAAACGAGCAGCTGCTGAATTGAGGGCCTAAGAGCAAATAGTGGGTAAAGGAGAGGCATACATGTTCACTGTGCCATAATCGTTCCTTGCCATAAGAGAAGTAATAGGGGTCAGTGGGCCCAAATTGTGCCTCTCCTGCTGAATACCTTCCCTAGGTGCCTCAGACCTTTGCAAAATGTTTTCCTTTGCTTGAAAACAGAGTTTTTAGGACCTTTTTTGAGATTCGCTGATTGGATTATTTCTTCCCTCTCCATTTTTTTGTTTGCCCTTGCACTTAGGCTGTATATTCTCTGTTGCTGCGACCACACTCTACTCTAGCCAAGTTTTAGTGTTAAAGACGAAAAATACTTCAAGATCAAGATTTGAAGAAGTCATATTAGATCGAGGAGCCCCAGAGTCCACAGAACAGGGATAAATAAGGTATTGTATAGCTAGTGGAGGACTTTCCACCTTCAATCCAGTTTTAGAGCAATCTCCAGGTACTTTAACAAGGGCTTTCCTGCTTGCAAGCAGAAATGACAAGGATCATTAATCCCAACTTCTGGGGGAAGGGCTACCCTTCGACAAGGAGCTCTCACTTTGCCTCAATTAACCTTTTTCCTATCTTCCTTGGTACTGGTAAGTACCTTCAGGATCACAGTAACTGTATCTTGAATAGAATCCGATCCCAGTACAAATTTTTCTAAGAGAGCTAAAATAGAGGATAAAATTCACTCTAACAAAGTAATTAATCTAAAATTTGTACCTCTTGACCTGAAAGATTACAAGATAAATTGCCCATTAATTCCAGATCAGGCATCGTCGATATTTGAGACATTACTGTAGAGCACTCTGAAGGCATACAACTAAAAAGTTGCAGGCCAGTTGTCAGTGGAGGCGTAAGTGAAGTGTTTGGATTGTTATTCTTCTTTTGTGCCCCACTTCTGTAGATAAGCTCCAGGTCTATGTCTGGAAGGGTAACATCCTCTTTCAAGGAGTAGGACATTTCCTCCAACACATTAAGATGAGTTGATCTATTAGAGTTAGATGTAGTTTTAGCACATGCCATTGACATAATCAGGTAACCAGTGCGAAGTTTCCTTGCAGTCTATTTAGTCCTTCTTTCCCTAAGACTAGAAGGGGGAAAATCAATCCCAATCCTTTGTGGAAGGTTGCCTCCTATCTCTGTGAAAGTCCATACAAGGTATAAAAAGGAGAAAATAACTGGAGGGGTGTGGGGTGCAGGGCTGCAAACCGTACCAAGTGCTATCTCGGCTGCCTCTACTGCCCACATGCTGATGCCCCTAGTGGAGCCCCCCGTAAAAGAGGGTTCACACTGGATAGAGCAATCACCTCACCTCCTCTCTCCATTAGCTTGCTGAGTGGTCCTCACTCCCACAGCCCAATAGGGCTTCAATTGCTAAGTGCTAATATCCAGCCGCCCCAGCCAACAGTCTGAGCAGTAGCTTTATAGTGGGTAGCAGCGAGTAGCAGAATTGAAGCGAGTGACAAAGAACAAGAGGTGGGGAGCGGGAACAAAAGCAAAGCTCAGCCCGCTCAACCTACCCTGCACACCACACACTGCGTTCGGCTACTTTCAGGCGTGCTCAGATGTGCTCTGACGATGGACCAGGCTCTGGTGCACTCAGGCCCTTCTCATAGCCTTGCCCCTCAATCCTCACTGTGCCCACAACATGCCAGTATCTCGCACACACTTCGCTCTTGTAATTTCTTCCAGTGGTATGCCTCTAATTTTGGAAGCTGGAAAAAAAAGTTCATTTGATGGGGGGGGGGGAGCTGGGATGGGGCAGACACCATGTCATGGTCATGCTCAATGTATCTGCAAGTGGACCCGTTCACATGACTCAAGCCACAGCCTAAGCCTTTGCAAGTAGGTGTGTAAACTCCATTGACTATTTGTCTTCTCTAGTCACTCTCCACTGTGTATCCTCTGCTGGTGTGGGCACTCGTCTGAGAATATTTTCCCTTTCTCTGACTTTAACTCGGCCATGATTGATGATGTATCTGTGTGGCGGGTGATACTCGGTAGGTGTCGTCCTCCCTCGTTGGGTTCTAAGTGCTGTCGGGTGCATGGGCCCTCTCATTGGTTCTTCTTTCTCTTCATCTTGGGCTGCGTGTAACTGGGGCAAGCCATGGGTGTAAAAAAATAAAAAAAGGGTAAGTGATTCTGCTTGTCAAGTTTAAAGAAACAACCTGTATGTTTTAATTTTGATGACAGCTTGGAAGAGGCCACCGCCAGACAATTGTTAGCCCATGCTAACTATGTGGCATTCCTGTCTGCCTGTGACTGTCCCCACATTGCCTTCTATTGTATTATATCTCAATCGGTCCGGGGCCACAGGCCCACCCATCCGCTCTTCTCTTCTTTGAGCGCTGTGATTCACATCACTGCCATTGAGAGGCCATCTGGACCTGGCACCACACAAGAACATAGTTTGACAATCTTTCAGAATTCCACTAAATGCGCTTCATGTTTACGCCTAATGAGCAAAGAGCCAGTGTTGCTTTTACAAGCAATTATAGTCTAGTTCTTCGGCCTTACTTCATTTGACCTGCATTTAAATGTTTTATCAACTTTTTCTTTATGGAATTGTACAAATATCCTGTCTGGCTATTTGGCTAAGTATCAATGTTTTAATTCACTGTGGGTAGTTATGTATTAATTTCTCTTAAATGTGTCTTATTTTGTTATTTGTAAGGCCACTAGCTCCAATTAAGTTCTGCATGTACTAGCAAGTAACCCATTTTATTTCTGCATATATGCTCTTTAAACTAACGCTGCACTGTATAAAACTGAGTCAGCAATATGTGGATTCAAATCTGTATTTCTTTCATGTGCATAGTGCACAGCTTCATGAAGCGTGCACCAGGTTGGGCCCTAAACTTTTCCCCAGTTCCCAGCTCATTGGTATACTAGCATTGAGTAAGAAAGGTCGCCATCCCATCACTCTGCTGATCCTGGGTCTGATGCTTCAGCTTTCCAAGAGGATTGCCATCCAGACAACAGGCAGACACTTGCCATCCTATTCAGGTATGGGTCAGGGTTACACCCGTAGATCGGGACAAACAGAAGGGTTGCAACCACTATGCTCTCAGATCTAGACATAGAGTTCAAGCGGGAAACTCTAGGCTTTCTGGAATCATACAAAATGGTGGGATTGTTTATATACTTCCCATTGGTTGTGTTGGTGATTACTGTTTTATGTTTTATCTGCCCTATTATCGCATGCTTTTTATACATGGATACAATGCTTCAATAAGTGCATTGAAATCCAGTTAGCCTCTCGAGTGCTGCCATTGCAGGCATGCTTCACTGAGTAACTGAGTGAAATGGGTATAATCTGTTTCCATAACTTTCCGGAGGAGTCAGAGTGTCAGGTTTAGGTTGCCACAAATCACTGCTTCCTCTCCAGGGTTAGGTGAGGCACTGCAGGCTAGCCAGGAGTTAGATTAACAGCTTTTAAAGTGGTGTGGGGCTGACTCAGTCTCCCACACTCGGTGGTGCTGCCGCCCTAAACATACAGTATTGTTACCATTATAAGAACCACATGACAAGCAATATTTAGATAAATCTCACCGGTAGCCTCGCTAGCCAAACCTTCTGGCTGTGTCATAGTGCATTTCTGTCTGGCAGCAGAAATGGTAAAAGTAAGACATCACAGGGGCATTGACCGTGCCAAAAGAAAAGGCAACCTACCACGTGTTAATTCCATTTGCCTACTCAGTTTATTATTTGCAAATAAGAAACGTACATCAAATAATCGTAAATGCTTTTTACTGGACTGAGAGCCGACATGTTTCTAGTGCTGTGGTAACATGCCTATTCATTACACTATGTAGCACCACCAGCCTGTTAATTCAGTCTGGATTTATGCTGCACGGAGATAATCCCTTGAAATAATGAGTAAATGTGTGTGTTTTTTTAATTCCAAACATCAATCTTTGAATGTGCGTAATAAAAAAAATGGAGGGGTACAGCGTTTGTAATTTTCGTTTCTGTTACACAAAGCACAGGCACATACAAAGAGGCACAAACAGATATCAATAGATGTTTTCTCATAAAAACCAGCTGAAGCCACTGGAGCCATAAGTATTTTAGCATATTAGCTCACCCTGTCAGTTTTACTTACTATAGAGGAAAAAGAGGGCAGCAGGATTTTAGGGGGTTGCAGAGAAAGACTGAGCTGAGCACCAGCAGCCAGGCACAGCTCTCTGCTATGTTGCGGACTGCTGTCACAGCGCACATGCTCTCAGTGGCTGTCAGTAAACCCCAACAATCCAGACAACAGCATCAAGAACTCCCTTGAGCCACACTCCAGGCACAGAGAAAAACAATACAACTAACACAAATTGCTGCTCCCGCCATCCTCAAAATCCCTTTGTGTTATTCATTTCATGTATAAATGTGTTCCAGCTGTTCCAACAAGCTGGTGAGGAAGCCAGAGCTGAGGCTCAGGACCACTGTGTGTGGCATGCAGAAGATAAATACAAGTCATTTGGCAATGCCAGAACCAATCATTGAGCAAGGCTTTATTTACCACCCTTTTCAAAACTAACGTGAATCAAGCAACACTGGGACATTAATGAAAAAAAAGAACTCTGAATTTGAAGTCAGAGAACGAAAAGTAAATAGGTGACCTCAGAAAACAATGCCTGACATTTGACCTTGGTCTTTGAATTCCCAAGAAAATGTGACGTGATAGGAACAAGATTTTTAGGCCTGTTTACAGCATGGAGTTCAGAGCAAGTGAAAACACAAGTGCTTGTGTGAAGTGCTCTTAACAAAGGAAAAAATAGTTCCTAAAACAGTTCCTAAAATGGGAAAAGTGGATGGATAGTTATAATGGGTCTATGCTTTCGGGGAGGGCTAAGCACAGGAAGAGACATGACGCATGCATGCCATGGACAAATGGGGAGAAAGAATATGAGAGCGATGATAGCGCCAGCAAATGGGAAGTCTTTGGCCGGGCTGAAGCCCACATACTAAATACAATGGTGGTCATTCTGACCCTGGCGGTCTTTGACCGCCAGGGCGGAGGACCGCGGGAGCACCGCCGACAGGCCGGCGGTGCTCCAATGGGGATTCCGACCGCGGCGGTAAAGCCGCGGTCGGACCGGCACCACTGGCGGGGTCCCGCCAGTGTACCGCCGCCCCATTGAATCCTCCGCGGCGGCGCAGCTTGCTGCACCGCCGCGGGGATTCCGACCCCCCCCTACCGCCATCCAGATCCCGGCGGTCGGACCGCCGAGATCCGGATGGCGGTAGGGGGGGTCGCGGGGCCCCTGGGGGCCCCTGCAGTGCCCATGCCACTGGCATGGGCATTGCAGGGGCCCCCGTAAGAGGGCCCCTACATGTATTTCACTGTCTGCTGCGCAGACAGTGAAATACGCGACGGGTGCAACTGCACCCGTCGCACAGCTTCCACTCCGCCGGCTCGATTCCGAGCCGGCTTCATCGTGGAAGCCTCTATCCCGCTGGGCTGGCTGGCGGTCTGAAGGCGACCGCCCGCCAGCCCAGCGGGAAAGTCAGAATTACCGCCGCGGTCTTTCGACCGCGGAACGGTAACCTGACGGCGGGACTTTGGCGGGCGGCCTCCGCCGCCCGCCAAGGTCAGAATGAGGGCCAATATGTCTTTTTCAAGCCAGCGCATGCTCTGTCTAGCTGAGATCTAAAAATGACCAAATAAGTAATATGGGGGGTGTCAAAGAGCCACTGCGCAAGACACTTTGGTGTGGCCCCAGAAGCCAGAGGTATTAATTTATTAGCATTTGTCCCTTCCCATGAGTTGGAGACTAAAAAGGCACTCCAGGAGGGACTGGGAATTGCCCTGACCTTAAACGACATGCAAGTACCACTGTCTACACCATACACTGATCATTGTCCCTGCCATGCTAGCGACTGACAGCAGCCTGGGTGAGGCCCAACCCGGGCTGAGGCCTGATCGTTCTGTGCTGGCTCTGTGAGGCGCAGTCAGTTCTGCATGAGGACCTACTGCGGGACACCTGGGAGGGTATGCTGAACTGCCTTCTGGGTTCTAGAGTTGCCTGCCTATTCCGGGCTGGAAGCCTGGAGCTGACTGGAGTCTGCCCACAAGAGAGGACAGGTGACGGAGATGGTAGCTGGGGTGTGGGCCGCTGCGGTTGAGGCGCAGACTGAGTGCCTCCTGGATTGTGGGCTTGAATAGGCAATGTTTGCTAGGCCCCCTGCGGGATCAAGAGGGCAGAAACAGGGGCATATTCAGGCTGCCTGGTCTCCACTTGGCAGGGCAACCAGAGCATGACATAGAGGTGAACGGACTACGTTTGCCAGTGAGGCAGCACAGTCTCAACTTCAAACTAAAATATTCTCCTTAAAGAATGAGGCCATTGCGCATCACCCACATAACGGATTGTGAGCTCCGAAGGTGGCGGACTCTACTGGGGACAAGAGCAATATCCAGGGTGAACATTCATGTGCAGCGGTAAAGATATAACACTGAGAAGCCATGCACCATATAAAGGAGATAATTGCCACAAGCTTCACAAAGCAAAATTGCTCAGTGGGGCCCACCACAAGAGACAAACCAGACAGCTGAGCCACAACCTCCTGCTCTAAAGGGAATCGGTCTGCTCATGCCAAACCCACTGCCGGCTATACCCCTCTGGGGTTGAGGGGGTAGACTTCAGGAAAATAGGCAGTGCAACCTTCATAGCACCAGGCATGCATGCCACAATGCCATTGAGACAACAATATTGATCTCTCACTGTGCCTCTACTATAGGCAGCTCCCTATAGCTGGAATTCTTGCTCACCTACCAGGCACATTGGACACAAGTGTCATTTAGAAGCTTAGTAGCTACCCATAGCTGAAAATAGGGAAAACAGATGGGAAACAATTCAAACTGCAGTTTGACACTCACAGGGGCACTCGTCCAGTGTCTGAGGAACAAGTAGTGCCTGCTGCCCTGGGATCATCCTTTGATACAGCTGGATCTGCTGATGATATGACCCTCCTCCACTCCATGCAGGGATGTCTGATCTCCATTAAAGCCACAATGGACTTGTTGGTGTATAGAAGGGGCATTATTGTCCATAAACTGGAGACGCACAACTAAATGTTGCTGGAAGCTGAGTAGCACATCTGCAATGCAGAAGGCGATCTAGCAGCAAAGTCCTCAGGGTGACAGCTACAACAAAATAGGGACCTCGAGGTTTGCTCCACGTGCAGTAACATCAGCATCAAGAAAAGACCCTGAATTCGCAAAAACTGGTAGGATGGAGGACTATGTGGAAAAGATGTTAGTGTAATTTTTTAGATCATAATCTTTTTAACGAATTCTAATAGTGGAAAGAGCGCACAGATCAGTAGGCAATAACCTGTAATCCGGCACACCAGCCAGACCCATAATTGCACATCTCTTGAATATCCTGGACTGGGATGCTGCACTCTGCATGGTTAGAGAAAAACATTTTAACTTCAATGGCTATGCCCTGTTGCTATTCACAAATTTCACCATCACAGTGCAGGAGCTTTGGTGTTTCCCCGTTAAGCATAAGCTGCTGCAGGCCAATGTCCAATATGCTATGCTGTACATGGCCAGCCTGCACACCACATTCCAGAAGTAACCCCATATTTTTCAGACTTCCCAACAGGCCACCAAATTTCTGAAGAAAATTTAGAACTGTGACCAAAAAGTTGGGAGATAGGCAGCTGCCCCCGGATACACATCCCCATTGATTGAACATGACTGAGGTGGTTACTGTGAAAATATTTGACTTGCTGGAACGGTGAACCGACCCTGCCACAATCATACTCAGCCACCCACTTGACTAGCATACTATATGCATACCTATGTACTTGTAGGCAGTGAGGATCTATCTTTGACTTTATCATTCATACATTGCTGCTGTGATCACTCATACATCCTTGACCAATCCCTATTCAATGACTTGGGCAGGGACAAGCCAGCAACAACCCTTGGTCAGGAATATAGTAAGCAGAAAGGAAGATCCATCACTGACGCCTCTGACACCCTCTACATCTTTTGTAACACTTGTATTCTGCTGCATTTAATCCTGTTTCTGAGCGCAAAATGCATTCTTGTGTCTATTTTGGATGTGGAGGTACAATTTGCGCAAAACAAATAGTGTTGAATGTCAGAACTAAATTGGGGGAAAAATCTGACCCCAAGAGCACATTTAGTGAGTGGACGTTCACTCTAGCTATTCGAGCTCCATTGCACTCAGCACATTATATACATGTGGGGGCATTTTGTGCAAAGAAATAGTCTTAAATGCAGCATGACTTTTTCTGCATAATTCACTGTTAATCTTGCACAATTTTTAGGTAATTATGCATGATAACGCTACACTGAATGACACACGTTATGCCTACCCTTTATTATATTGTATTGTAATAGTATTTGCCTATCACTTCATACCACTGATGATGCGCTAAATCATATTTCACTATGGGTATCATGCTAATCTGAGCAACTGCTATGGATCGAAAATTTGTGGTAAGGCATGTAGGCTGTAAAGGTAGCATTTAATATTCAGTGTGAGGACCCAAGATGTGGTCTTACTGTGTGTTTGATGCTGCACCTTTGTGTAAATTTGTGTCAAAAAGTAGTGAGGCACAGCACGCTCATGCATTAAGAGTTGGAGTGTTACGTGGGCTCTCATTATTCTAATGAGACTACTGGATTTTGAGTGGCAGAATCACCTGCAGTGTGGGAGACTGAGTCTGACCCACTACAGGTGACACCTGTCGCCCCAATCTGGGTTTTGCTCCGGCTAACTAGCAGTGCCTCATCTCCACCCAAGGGAAGGGATGATTGGGCAGCCGAGCGCATGACATAATTGATTTCTCAGGGAAACCGTGGTCACTCAGGTCTCATCCATTTCTCTCAGTTACATTAGTCTCACATACACAATGTCAAACAGAGGCAGTATATGTTTCAATAATGTTTTAATGAAGCAGCTGCATCTTAGATAGCAAAGCATGAGCTGCAAAAACCAGGACGATACAGCATGACAAGATTAAAATTGTGACAAGGAGAGTAAAGCATAGAAATAACGCTACCATATTGTCACCACAGTCAGTAGACTAATTCCTACCTAGGCCATATTAGAGCACAGCGTGTTAAGCTCTAATTCTGCCCTTCAGGTTCCCCTGGGAAGACACCCCCCATGCCTGAGCAAAGGCCTGAAGTCTGCATAAGCAGCTGTAGCGAAGCGTTCAGCAATCAGCATACAGTTGTGGTTCGCTGGCTGGAATCTCCCTCTAACGTGTAAGGGACAAGAAAGTGTTTTTATAATAAAACAGCTGATGTTCTGAGAAAATGTCCCTACATAAGGATGTGTGTTTTTCTATGGATGTCAGAGACAAAACTTGTACCACATTCACCGGCAACATATCCTTGAAGCCTTGAAAGAAGCACAGAGGGAGCAAGAATGTCTTGTTTAAGAACGTAGTGCTGGCCTAGGCAAAAACATCTAGATAGAGGGAAATAAAACAAGACCGCAAAAGTGGCTATTGTAAGAATAATAAAATGAAGCTGAATAAAATATATCTAGGTTAAAGTGCACAGTGGCAGGCCTAGTATGCTAAAATAACGTGCATGGTGCTATAACTAAAATGGCTACACAACAGGAGCAGATCGATAGGAAGTTTGTGAGTGCAAGTGTTTAGGTGTCTTAGCTGGGTCTATGCCTGAGATTTAGGAAACGATTGACAACCAAGGCAATCATGGACATGTTTACCTATCATCACTGTAGATGTCTGTGAAACACAGTACATGCCAACAGACTCTGAGATCTCAACATTGTATGATCTCTCATCATAGGGGCTCTAATGAGTCTCTAATGGGTCTATTGTAGCCACTATACATCTCGGTGATTCCTTTGTGGGTGATGCGGTAGAGACTGATTTTAGTCACGAGCATTACTCATCCAACCATGGCATTCATTAACAGGATTAGTCTGGTTGACAGATGGTCATTTGAAGATGGCTAGGGAATATATACCAGGTACTACTACCCAAGGCACACAGGAATAATGCAGATTACTTTACACTTATGTGGATATATGTACGACAATACTGATGATAACACAGACATGGACACAACAGGGATATATTAAAGTGGCTCTTGCTCTTGATGTGTTCACCCAAGTGTGAGATAGATTGATCCAAATCAATGTAGATCAGTTACACCGTTCAAACAAACAAGGGCAGTTCAAGAACACACTGCAATTAATGTGAGCTTCGAACAGACTGTATAATGAAAGCTTAAAGCAAATCCTTCATAACAGAGGTGCTATTTGCACAATCAGATTAAATACATTTGTTTGACTGAGGGCTCTGGGCAGATTAATTAACTAAGGTAAGAATAGTGCTGTGTTAACCATATGGTATGCCATTGGAGTTGTGTGGAGAGAAGCCAAAGTCTTTTTTTAGACAAGTGAGTTTTAAGTAGAATAATATACATACATTTGTATATCACCTGAATACATACATGGTGGTTGGTAAGGAGGTTAGACAGTGTAATACATTTTATGCCATTAGTGCTCTCTTCACTATGAGAATTATAAGTTAAATACACATACATTTGAAGGTGAAGTAGATTTCAGTTCAGGTGGGTTGAAAGAAGATTAGGGTGGTCATTACAACCCTGGCGGACAGTGTTAAAGCGGCAGTAAGACCGCCAACAGGACGGCGGTAAAAAAATTGGAATTACGACCGTGGCGGAAACCGCCAACAAAGACAGCCACTTTAACACTCTGAACGCCACGGCGGTACAAACAAACAGTGCAGCGGTCACCGCCAACAGACAGGCGGAAAACAAAGTACCGCCCACAGTATCACAACCTACCAATCCGCCACCTTTTCTGGGGCGGATTCACCACGGACAAAAACACAGCGGAAACAGGACTTCGAAGGGAAAACGCTCACCTCTACACACCCCACGAGGAATCCGGACGCCATGGAACCAGAGCTGCACATCCTGCCAGCCATTATCTTCCTGCTTTTCTACCAGGAGCACGAACGCTGGCGGCGAAGACAACGGTGAGTACTGCACCTACGACACAGGGGAGGGGGTAGGGAAAAAACAGGGACACACACACGCAACATGCAACACTCCCACCCTCACCCACTACAACACACACACCAATACAGCATGATACATTACAGTTACACCACCCAACCCCCCCCGGAAGAATGCAAAGACAAAAGCAAATGAGTGTAACCATTGTAATATATTAAAATCAAGTACGCAAAAATATATGTATACACTATAAACAAAATATACACCAAGCTTAGTAGTCCAGGTAGGGCTACAATGAAGTCCGTGGAACACAGGGCCATCACGGTATGGGCGAGGCCCACACAAGATCCACGACCATGATGGAGAGGACACTGCAGGGGCATCTGAGAGCAAAAAAACAGGCACCTCAGGGGGAGGGAAAGAAGGGGCACCTCAGCCGGTTGAGTGCACAACGCCAAATCCACGAGGGGGCCACATGCCCACTGTTCAATCCTGGGGAGTGCAAAGCCACAGTCTGTCAAGTCTCTACAGTGGGTGGGTTTCCCACTGCTGCATCCTGGGGAGTGCAAAGCCACAGTCTCTCAAGTCTCTACAGTGGGTGGGTTGCCCCTGCTGCATCCTGGGGAGTGCAAAGCCACAGTCTCTCAAGTCTCGACAGTGGGTGGGTTGCCCACTGCTGCATCCTGGGGAGTGCAAAGCCACAGTCTCTCAAGTCTCTACAGTGGGTGGGTTGCCCACTGCTATATCCTGGGGAGTGCAAAGCCACACTCTCTCAAGTCCCTACAGTGGGTGGGTTGCCCACTGCTATATCCTCGGGAGTGCAAAGCCACAGTCTCTCAAGTGGATAACAGTCTCCACTGGTTCTGGAGGGGGCTTTGTGCCCAGAGTGCTTCATCCTGCTAAGGACAGAGGTAGTGGATGACAGTCTCCACTGGTTCTGGAGGGGGCTTTGTGCCCAGAGTGCTTCATCCTGCTAAGGACTGAGATAGTGGATGACAGTCTCCACTGGTTCTGGAGGGGGCTTTGTGCCCAGAGTACTTCATCCTGCTCGTGACGGACTCAGTAGCGGCAGTGCCCTTGGCGCTCATGGGCCAGCGGTGCTTGATGCCGTGGTGCCCTGTTCAGCGGTTCTTGAGGCGGCGGTGCCCTGGTCAGCGATGCTTGAGGCAGCGGTGCCTTGTTCAGCGGTGCTTGAGGCGGCGGGTTCCTATGCAATGACTCATCAGCGGGGCTTGTGCTGGCGGTCCTCTCTAGCCCAGCGGGGCCTGTGCTGGCTGTCCTCTCTAGCCCAGCTGGGCTTGTGCTGGCGGTCCTCTCTAGCCCAGCGGGGCTTGTGCTGTCTGTCCTCTCTAGCCCAGCGGGGCTTGTGCTGGCAGTCCTCTCTAGCCCAGCGGGGCTTGTGCTGGCGGTGGCCTCTTGGGCAGCAGGGCAGGTTCTGGTGGTGGCCTCCTGGGCAGCGGATATGATGGCCGTGGCCTCCAGGGCAGCAGGGCAGGTGTTGGCAGTGGCCTCCTGGGCAGCGGGGATGATGGCGGTGGCCTCCAGGGCAGCAGGGTAGGTGCTGGCGGTGGCCTCCTGGACAGCGGGGATGATGGCGGTGGCCTCCTGGGAAACGGGGATGATAGCGGTCTTCTCCGCCGTGCTGCTCTTCCCAGACTTGCCGGGTTTCTTGTGGCCCTTCCCCACCGTGGAAGGTGTCGCAGCTGACTCCACACTCCCACTGGGACCCCTGGGAGCGGCTTTTGTGGCTGGAGTCTTCCCCCTCTCCTGCCGGGCACTGGCCAACTTCTAATGCTTGACAGGTGAGGGACTGTCCGTACTGTGGCTCCGTGCCACACTGGCTGCCCTGGTGGCCGGTGCACTCCATATTCCGGTGACTACAGGTACCACTGGTCCCGGAGATGTTGTGGCTGAGGTGCTAGTTCGGGACCTAGGAGACGGACGGGGTGGGGGAGGTGTGGGAAAGAGGTCAAGGTTGTACAGGAAAGGTTTTTGGGAGACACTGGGACGGGTAGTTGGAGGGGGTTTGGGAGTGGAGGAAGTGGTTGTGGTTGTAGGAGGTGTTTGTTTGGTGACTTTATGTGAAGGTGCATGCGCTGAAGGCTGTTGTGAGGTGGATGGCTGTTGGGTGGGTGTGTGCCTGCGTTTGTGTATCTTGGGAGGTGGCGTCACAGACACACTGGGACAGGACACAGGGGACGTGTGCATGGTAGTGGGGATGGTGACTGCACGTGCAGGTGTGAGTGTAGACGAGACTGGAAGGGAGGAGGGAGACGAGGAGGAGGGGGACACAGTGGAGGCAGTGGATGTTGGTGTGTCTGCATGTGTGTGATGCTTGCGTGAGTGCCTGTGGGATGTGTGGTGCTTATGTTTGCCTGAGCTTCCCTTGTGTGTTGACGTGTGTGCATACTGGTCTGATGGTGTGCTTGGGATAGGCTGGGGTACAGGGGTTTGGGTCTGGGTGGAGTAAGCTGGAGGGGGGAGGCTAGAGACGGGGACAATGGCTGCCATCAGTGCTGAGGCCAGAGTCTGAAAAGCTTGCTGAAGGGCTGTCTGACCAGAATGAATGCACTCCAGGAATGCATTTGTTTGTTGCAACTGCCTTTCTACACCCTGGATGGCATTCAAAATGGTAGACTGCCCAACAGTGCAGGGACCTGAGGACGTCAACGGCCTCATCACTGAGGGCAGCAGGGGTGACTGGGGCAGGGCCTGAGGTGTCTGGGGCGAAGGTGATGCCCACCCTCCTGGGTGAGTGGGCACGGGGCAAAGGCTGAGGGGCTGCTGGGAGGGCGGTGCTGGTAGGGGGGGTAGCAGCTGTACCTGTAGAAGCAGGGGGCACAGATGGTGCCGCCACCACAAGGGAGCTCCCATCAGAAGACGAGTCTGTGTCACTGGTGTCAGCTTCTTCCCCCCGTGGAGCTCCCCTCACCCTCCGTCCCACTGGTGAACTCCGAGTCCGTTGTCTCGCCCTCCAGGGCCATGTGGGATGCAGCTCCCTCCTGCTCCGGTGCCACTGCTCCTCCGCCTGATGATGCTAATGCACACAAGAACAGGGAGACCTCAAAAAGGGGGGGACAACAGAAGAAAGACATGTTGAGTGCATGCATTACCGCTACCGTTGGCAGACACGACAGACACAGAAGCCCCCTGCACTACGCAGCGCTCTTGGGCTCCACTGTTCAATCCCTGGGACATGGCCTACAAGGCTACGGATGACATCTGCACACATGGATGACACAGGGGCATTACTAGGTGTACTTGGCACTCTACAGAGGTGGGGTTGGGTGCCACATGGCCTGCCTTTCGGAGGGACCTTGCCTACTAAACTCGCCCTGGCCTAGGGAAACCCACAGCCCACCTCCCCCACCCAGACACCTCAAATGAGCGTAAAATCAGCAGGATGAGAGTGTACTCTCCCCCTTGTGGCTGCTGTGATGCCCTCAAGCGCCCATCCAACTCTGGGTACGCCACCCCCAGGATCCTGAACATCAGGGGGGTCATGGTGCGACGGGCACCCCTCCCACATTGGGAGGCCATCCCCAGCTGAGCCTCCACCGTCTTCTTGCTCCAGCGGGTAATGTCCTCCCATCTTTTCCAGCAGTGGGTGCTCCGTCTGTGGTAGACCCCCAGGGTCCAGATGTCCTTGGCGATGGCACGCCAAATATCATTTTTCTGGTGGGCGCTGATCTACATGTTTAGTACAGGGGGAAGAGAAATGTTATTACCAACTGCACCGTCACAGTCATTGGTCCCCATCCCTACCCTTGCCATGTGGCACATGCATTCATCGTCGTTTCATGCACGCCTCATTCTCCCCCCCATCTTTCATCCACCCCACTCGACACAGGCATAGCCCATAGAGCATGCTCCCAGTGTACTTACCTGTTTGTCTGGAGGACCGTAGAGTAGCGTGTACTGGGGGAGGACCCCATCCACAAGTGTCTCCAACTCCTCCGATGTGAAGGCAGGGGCCCTTTCCCCAGACACTCAAGCCATTGTCTCTTCCAGACTGAGATCACAGCAGAACTTGCAGTGTAGGTCCTCTCCTGTCGAAGATCAGGTTTTGAGTGATTGAACAGATAGAAAATGGTGGTCACGTCCGCGGCGGTGCGTACCATCACCGCCGGCGTACATCGTCATTGGCTCCTGGTACCCATAGGGTCCAATGTTAACCAATGCAGCATTGCACCGCGGTCTTCGACCACCTACCGCGACGGTGTACAACGCCAGCGCAGTTACCTCACATCCCATTGTCCCACATTAGAGGTCAGACAGCCACCATTTCAGGGGCCCACATGGCTTAATTTTTAACTGCGTCACACATACCTAGGCCTAGCCTCAACACACATACAGGCTACTTTTCGGATTATGATTTGTGTTCTGTGTAAGCTGTGTGTACATACCTCTAAGTTGGTTGACTCTGTGCTCGCTGTTGTCCTTTATAGGCACCGTCCGCTGGGACATGTGAGGAGATGGCGGTATCCTCCAGTGTACAGACCGCTGGTGGACCTGTCGACAATGGAGGAAAGACATGTGATCATCACCTACAGGCTTGACCGTGCCAGAATCCAAGAACTGTGTGCCCAGCTGGAGCCAGACCTGATGTCAGCTATACGCCATCCCACAGGAATCCCCCCTCAAGTGCAGGTGCTATCAGTACTCCATTTCCTTGCAAGTGAGTCATTTCAAACAACATTGGCCATAGCATCAGGGATGTCCCAGCCTATGTTTTCCAACGTGTTGTCCAGAGTGTTGTCTGCCCTGCTGAAACACATGCGGAGCTACATCGTTTTCCCTCAGGTGGAGGATTTGCCTACAGTGAAAGCTGATTTCTATGCCCTGGGACATATCCCCAACATCATAGGTGCCATTGATGGGACACATGTGGCTTTGGTCCCCCCGCAGGAGTGAACAGGTGTACAGAAACCGGAAGAGTTATCATTCCATGAATGTGCAGATGGTGTGTTTGGCAGACCAGTACATCTCCCATGTGAATGCCAAGTTCCCTGGCTCAGTGCATGACGCCTACATCCTGCAGAATAGCAGCATCCCTTATGTGATGGGTCAACTCCAGAGGCACCATGTGTGGCTATTAGGTGAGCACCTGGAAGCAAGACAGTGGGAATGGCTGTCTGGGGATATCCCTACAGGTTATTACGTGTCTAACAGTTGTCCCTCGCCATTTGCAGGTGTCTCTGGTTACCCCAACCTGTCATGGCTACTGACCCCAGTGAGGAATCCCAGGACAAGGGCAGAGGAATGCTACAATGAGGCCCATGGGCGAACTCAGCGGATTATAGAACGGACCTTCGGCCTCCTGAAGGCCAGGTTCCGGTGCCTCCATATGACAGGTGGATCCCTATTCTACTCACCAAAGAAGGTGTGCCAGATCATCGTGGCCTGCTGTATGCTTCACAACTTAGCTTTGCAACGACAGGTGCCTTTTCTGCAGGAGGATGGTCCAGATGGCGGTGTTGTTGCAACTGTGGAGCCTGTGGACAGTGAAGACGAGTAAGCAGAAGAAGAAGACATGGACAACAGGAACTCGGTGATCCTGCAATATTTCCAGTGAGACACAGGTAAGAGTACAGACCTGCCTACTACATGTACTTTAACACTACTACCTCTTTACTGTCTGTCGTTTTCACCCTGTATATGGTCACTGATGTGGGTCCCACTGTGTGACATCTGCTTTGTTTCCTCATGGACTAGAGCTGTGTGAGATAGGTATGTTGACATTACATTGGAAAAAGCATTTTGTCACTGTAATTGCTAATACACAATTTTCGAAATCACAGACTGACTCCAGATTGTTTTGTGCTTCAAGGGTGTTTATTGAAGTGCTCAATATTGGAGTGGGTTGTAAAATGGTGAGGGGGGGTGGTGGAGGAATGTCCATGGCAGAGTCCAGTCTATTAGAGTCACAGGTGCATTGCCCAAATGGGCATATGAAGTGGAGCTGGGGCAGTTTGAGGATGGACAGGGTAACAATTTGGGACAGAAGAATGACATTCAGGGTGGTCTCATTTCTTGGCAGCGGTCTTGGCATCGTTCTCTGTCTTTGTCCTGGATCTCAGGGACCAGTTGGACAGAGCTGCTGTCATCACTGTGGGCCTCTTCTGTTGGTGGTGTGGACATGTGTGGACCCTCCTGTCCGGTGACGTTGGGTAGGTGTCCTGCAGTGGTATAAAAGGATGTTTATTACATCTGTGTGTGCCATGGTGTGCAATGGGTGGGTGACCGTGTACCTCAGTGCTTGCATTCTTATGTGGGACCTTGTGTGATGGTGGTTTATGGGGTTTATGGGTATGTGCAGTGGCCATGCTTTGGTGATGGGTGTCCATGCTTTGGTGTTGTATGCAGGGCTTGGTGTTGGGATGGGTGGTTTGTGATATTGTGACATTTGTGAGGAGTTGGAGTGATGGGGGTGAGGGTGGGGGTATGTGATGACATGCAGGTAGGGTGGGGGATGTAATAGTTAAGATTTGACTTACCAGAGTCCATTCCTCCATCTACTCCTGCGAGGCCCTCAGGATGCAGAATCGCCAAGACCTGCTCCTCCCATGTTGTTAGTTATGGGGGAGGAGGTGGGGGTCCGCCGCCAGTCCGCTGAACCGCAAGGTGGTGTCTTGAGACCACGGAACGCACCTTCCCCCGTACGTCGTTCCACCTCTTCCTGATGTCATCCCTATTTCTTGGGTGCTGTCCCACTGCATTGACCCTGTCCACTATTCTTTGCCATAGCTCCATCTTCCTAGCTATGGAGGTGTGCTGCACCTGTGCTCCGAATAGCTGTGGCTCTACCCGGACCATTTCCTCCACCATGACCCTGAGCTCCTCCTCAGAGAACCTGGGGTCTCTTTGCTGTACCATGGGGTGGTGTGGGTGATGTGTGGGGTGGTGTGTGTGGTGATAGGTGTGATGATATGTAGTGGTGTGTTGTGTGAGGTGCGTGGATATTCTGTTGGTGATGGTATTTTGTGCCTGTGAATGCTTGGTAGTTGTTTGTGGTGTCTCTCTCTGCCTTCTTTCGGAATTTTTGGTACTAGGGGTTTTTGGGCGATGTGGGTGTGTGTTTTATATTGTATTGGGTGTGTGGGAGTGGTGTGTGTATGTGTATCAGGTGTGTGTAATTGGACTTGTCCAATGTGGCTGTGATTTGTAAGAGTGTGTGTATTTTGAGCGCAGCGGTGTGTACCGCCAATGGAATATCGCGGTTGAAAGACCGCTGTGTGGATTCATGGGTTGTGATAGTGTGGGCGTATTTCTGTTGGCGTGACGGTGGAGGTTTTGTTTTCGCCAGTTTATCACTGACCTTTGGTGTGGCGGACTTGTGTGGGTGTCTGGATTTTGTCAGATTCCGAGCTGTGGGTCGTAATAGCTGTGGCGGATTTCCACAGCGGTGTGTTGGCAGTCTTCTGCATGGCGGTAAGCAGCTTTTACCGCCAATGTTGTAATGACCCCCTAGATATTTTAAAAATGTTGGCACACCAACTGAATCTTACACCATTGAATTTTTTTTATTTAAGTGGGTCTTATGCAGATTAAACATTGGACTCAGCACTAAGGCACAACTACACAGGAGTCCAAGAACACACTTCAGGTCACATTATTGTACGGAAGTGTACTTTAGACAAAATAGGTAGTCATGTAGTACCTGTTGAGTAGTTACATGTTACATTAGTGGAGCACAGGGATTTTTGATTACTTTTAGTTGTAGTGTCTCACACCCTGTATCAGATTTTGTATCAGATTCTGTCCAAAGGGAAAAGACTGGATGATGTGAAGAGTGAAGAGTTGCTCCGCATCTGGCAGAGTCTCAAGGTGATCGATGCCCGGGTGCAATGTAAGCTCATGCAGTCCTGCGGCCGCCGTGGTCAGAGGAGGGAAGGGGTGGCAACCTCTAAAGCTTGTGAGGTTCCTTAGCTTGACGGTAGTGTGTGGGGAACCTGGGATTTCACATTCTTTCCTTTCTGTAGCATGCTCTCTCCGAGGGTATCCTGGTGACCCAGGCCTGAAGAGAAATAAAGTAACAAATTGTTACTTTCTCTTTAAGGCAGAGCTTGGCTGTGCAAGTTGGAAAAGGCCCCTTTTTGCAGAGTGAGGGGGCCTCCAAGATGAGACTCACTCAGGGCAGCTGATGGTTCAGGGGGTTGCAAACATTTTCCACAAGGCAGGCAGTGCTGGCTTTAAGGCGGTACAGCTGGTGCCACAACACTGGGCACCAAGTTTGGGGCAGAGGCAGAGACTACAGAGATCTTTGTGATTAATGTACTTGTCTAGTCACAGTTTTGATTTACCATAAAGTAGTACAGTGGGTTAAAGTGTATGCGGAAAAGCGTAACATGTAACCTGCAGATCTTAGGTTTGCTTTTTATGCCAGTAGTTTAATGGGTTATTGCTTTTGTCACAGAGATCCTTTTGCTCCTTGCATTTTATATATTACAATCCTCCTAAAATATCTCAGTGAGCTATGAACCGCCATCAAAAAGCTTGTTACTTTCTCTTTAAGGCAGAGCTTGGCTGTGCAAGTTGGAAAAGGCCCCTTTTTGCAGAGTGAGGGGGCCTCCAAGATGAGACTCACTCAGGGCAGCTGATGGTTCAGGGGGTTGCAAACATTTTCCACAAGGCAGGCAGTGCTGGCTTTAAGGCGGTACAGCTGGTGCCACAACACTGGGCACCAAGTTTGGGGGAGAGGCAGAGACTACAGAGATCTTTGTGATTAATGTACTTGTCTAGTCACAGTTTTGATTTACCATAAAGTTGTACAGTGGGTTAAAGTGTATGCGGAAAAGCGTAACATGTAACCTGCAGATCTTAGGTTTGCTTTTTATGCCAGTAGTTTAATGGGTTATTGCTTTTGTCACAGAGATCCTTTTGCTCCTTGCATTTTATATATTACAATCCTCCTAAAATATCTCAGTGAGCTATGAACCGCCATCAAAAAACTGTGTTCAAACTGCATGGCATAGGTTTAGAACCTTATTGCTCTTTTCTCAATCTTCTTTTATTGTAAAATGGTCAAAAAGGGTTGCTTTGGGTAGTAATAAAATACTTATTAGTGCAAATAACTTCAACCACCGTTGCATTTTAAATCCGGGCCATGGACTCTTACACCATGTAGCCCTCATTGGCTCATGCAGCATTTCGTACATAGCGAATTAAAGACTTGCATGATTCATTCTCTCGGTATAATATGTGTGTGTGTGTCTTTGTGATATGAAGTGCTCTGCCACCATACATTGGGATGAGTAGTGCTATAAAATAAATTAAATGTAAGAGTGGGGCTATGGAGAATGGAGGGGCATCACTGGAGGGTGGTGAGGGAATCAGTGGAGAAAATGGCTGCGCCCAGCCCCAGCCAGGGCCGGCTTTAGGGTGGTGGGACCAGTGGGGCCGCACCAGGTTCTGATCTGGATGTGGGGGGGGAGCTCTGTGTTCAGCAATACATTTCGAAACTTGCGATTTAAAAGCAACTGCTGAAAAGTTCCTTGTGTGTCCAGCCTTCAGAAAGACCTTAAAATGTCAAGATAACTTTTGTGATTAATGTTCTTGCTAGAGAGAAAAATGGGCATTTTGTCCAGTGGCAGTTTTGGCTCGCCATAGAGAAAAGCAGAGGGTTAATATGCCTAATAGAACAGAACTTTGACACTGTCTGCCACCACACACTCCGCACACGCCTCCACAACATAGGAATTCGCCACAAAGCCCTAGACTGGCTGGCCTCCTTTCTCACTGACGGGACCCAGAGAGTCCGCCTTCCTCCTTTCCACTCCACCGCTACCAAGATCATCTGCGGAGTCCCCCAAGGGTTCTCCCTCAGCCCCAAACTCTTCAACATTTACATGATCCCCCTAGCCAACATCCTCCGATCACACGGAAATACTATCCTCTCCTACGCAGATGACACCCAACTCATCCTCTCCCTCACCTGCAACCCCACCACCGCCAAAACCAACCTACACACTGCTCTCCTCGACACAGCCAACTTGATGTCAAATAACCACCTCAAGCTTAACTTCAACAAAACCGAGATCATCATCTTCGGCCCCAACAAAACCATATGGGACAACTCCTGGTGGCCCACCACCGTAGGCCCCGCACCCACCCCTGCAAACCACGCACGCAACCTCGCCATCATCCTTGACCCCTCCCTCTCCATGACACAGCAAATCAATGCTCTAACCACCTCCTGCTTTCACACACTCCGCACTCAAAAAAAATCCTTCAATTGGATTCCCCCAGAGACCAGGAAGACAATCACCCATGCACTCATCAGCAGCACACTAGACTACGGCAACGCCCTCTACGCCGGCACCACACTCAAGCTCAAACGCAAACTCCAGAGAATCCAGAACACAGCCGCACGCCTCATCCTTGGCTACCCATAGACAAGAGAATCACATTCAAGATCCTCATCCACGCACACAAATCCTTCCGCAACACCGACCAGATCTAACTCAATGACAGAGTGAACTTCCACACTCCCACCCGTAACCTCCGATCAGCCGACCTCGCCTTAGCCACAGTCCCCCGCTTCCAACGCACCACCACAGGAGGCAGGTCCTTCTCCTACCTCGCCCCCAAAACCTGGAACTCCATCCCCACCAACCTCCACAAAACCAAAGACCTCCTGCTCTTCAGAAAAAACCTCAAGACATGGTTGTTCGAACAGTGAACCTCCCTGCCCCCCCTTGACCACCCCCAAGCACCTTGAGACCCTCACGGGTGAGTAGCGCGCTCTATAAATTTTTTGATTGATTGATTGATTTATGTGGATAGCTGAGTGGATTAGCAAAACCAGCCTTTACCAGCGCTTTCAAAACAAATGAAATGTATGTGAAAAGGGTTGTGGAGAGATGAGGGGCACTTTTGCCAGGTGGTAGTCAGGGAATTGGGGAGGTGGTCATGGGGTGGTGGGCACCAAAAAAGATTGCTGCACCGGGTGCCACCAGCACTAAAGCCAGCCCTGCCCCCACCAATAGTGTAGATGGCCCTAAGAGCAGATCAGCATATACACATAATATGTAAAGTTCTTTAAGACTTGAACTCCTCATAACTGCACGCTAAAAGCTGGTGAGTTGTGAGCATTGTCTTATGTAAAGTGGCTATTTTTATTTTATGGATTGTTGCAGGGCAAGGCAGTGAAGTCTGCAGATTTGTGAAGTCACAGAAAAAAGACCTTTACCTCAGGTGCATGGTTATTTTGTTTCTGTGCCAGCAGGCCAGAATATTAGGTACTAAAGAGCTAAGGTTGTGGGTATAAATCCTTAGGTACTAAGGGCACTAATGAGTATAATGCTTAAGCTTACTTTAATGTTTACATTCAATTTTGTAATCTTTTGCCGTCTGAAAGATGGGATGTTTAGTTTCAGGCTTTGCAAAGAGACTGTAGTGAAGGCTGTGGTTTCTTAGTAGGTGTTGCATCTAGTGCTGCTTTAATGAACCATAGAACTGCAAAACCAGCATGTACCACAAACTGTTGTTTTGTTATGTTTGTAAATGCACTTAAAAAGAGAAAATTAAGGGTAGAATAGTTGTGAAAGACAAGAGGTCGACGTGTACAGGAAGGTGAGTCTGAGTTTGGTGTTCATGTGCACTGTTTGAGCTTTAAGTAAGGATATGTGATGATTCTCTGTTAGGCAAGCTGCAGATGTACAGACTTTGGTTTACCTGGCACAGGCAGCTACAAACTCACTTTTGCCTGAATTGATTCGTATTGGCAAAATTGCTTGTATTGGTCCTTGATTGATATGGTAGAGGAATGAGATACAGATCATAATTTATTTACAATAGCAGATCAGCTTATGAGTGTCCTCCCTGTTGAAGGAACAGCAACCTGGTGATGTGGCAGCTCAGGAATGAGGAACGTTGGCAAAGCTACTTGTAAGTGTCCTGGAGACTACATGTATGAAACACTGTTTTTTGCAACCAGTGTGGAATTTTACAAACTAACCTATGTACTAATAGATTGGTTCACAAATCTCTAAATCGTAGTGGGTCACGATCCAACCTACCTCATCAATATCCATAAGGTATGTCACAAATTGTAATTCATTATGATTGGAGTCCATCACAGGGATGATGGCATATGAGAGTCAGCAGATCACCATGTCTGTGATACCTTTTTAAATATGTTTTTTTTAATGCAACACATTTCCATTTCACAATATGGGGCTGAGTTAAAAAATAATTCATAGTAAAGAGATGTCCCCTGGATCCCTGCTTACTTCCCACCAAACTTGCCATTTTTACATTCGCAAAGTGGAAGGGGTACTGAGAGGACTCAATTTTGGCAAATACCTTTCTCACCCCATGTGGGATGTCCAGAAAATGTGAATGTTTTTCAACCTGAATTCATTTGCAAATACATACCTCAACGAATTGCTATTTGGAAGGGATGCCCTAAACACCCTCATTTCAAGTAGCTATCCATCTAAACCCATTTTGCTATTTGGTAAGGTAGCATTTAGCAGTCACAAACACTTTAATTTACTCAAACACAGGCTTTGCAACCACTAAATGGCTTTGTACATCTGGCCCATTTTCCTCACGTATAAACATTAAGGGCCTGAACTAGAGTTTGGAAGAGGGGTTACTACGTCACAACTGCTGAAATATAAATCCCATTATATCCTATGGGAAATATAAATACCATAAGATATAATGGGATTTATATTTCAGTGGCCAAGATATCTGTCACCATTGTGACGGAGTAATCCCTCCGCTAAACTCTAAATCAGACAATAAGTTCCTCATTATGTAATTGGCGGTAAATCCCGCTTACTGCCGCTGTGGAGCCCGCCAACATACCACCGAGGTGACGAATATCCATTCACCATATTATAACACCCACACACCAAACCGACAGAATACTGCCACAAACACAAATCCGCCAGACCAAAGGTCAGTGCTAAGGTGGGGGTACGAACACCCATACTGTTACACCAACAAAACAACCCCCACCACATTATGACCCACGGATCACCACAGTGGACATTCAATGGTGGTAAATCATTGGTGGTACACACCGGTGCACCCAGAATGGCCACCCTAATACAAAACAAAACAACTTTGGCCAAAACTAAACATGCACTCCTGTCACTAATACACACACCACACCCACCCACCCATAGCACTATAAAACACCCACCCACATCACACACCACCCTTTATGAATACCACTAAGTGCCACAAGACTAACATGAAGACCACTGAGACAACTACACACACACACCACAAACACCCATACATCCATCACACACCCACCATCCCACACCCCACGACTTCACTCAACACCCTCTGCACAACACACACCACACAACACCCATGTCGACATAAAGGCACCCCCGTTTCACAGATGAGGAGTTGCAGGTCATGGTCGAGGAAATAGTCAAGGTAGAGCCACAGCTGTTTGGAGCACATGTACAGCAGATCTCCATTGCCAGGAAGATGGAGCTATGGCGGAGAATCACGGACAGGGTGAACGCCATAGGATAGCATCCAAGAACAAGGGACAACATCAGGAAGAGGGGGAACGACCTACCTGGGAAGGTACGTTCTGTGGCAGCAAGGCACCAGCTCGCCATACAGAGGACTGGGGGTGGACCCCTACCTCCTCCCCCACAGCTCACAGCAAGGAAGGAGCAAGTCTTGGCAATACTGCATCCTGAGGGACTCACTGGAGTTGACAGAGGACTAGACACTGGTGAGTCAATATTTACTATGTATCACCCCCACACCTGCATGCCATCTCACCCCCTCACCCTCACTCCCATCGGTCCACTCCATCCCACACAGTGCACCTACACATATGACTAACCCCAATGCCAAGCCCTGTATGCCATACCAATGCATGGACAGCCCTCTCAGCCCTGCATGGACACCCATCACCAAAGCATGCACAGAATGGAGAACAAACACGCACACAATCTATCACCATAAAAAAAAGGGTGGCAGGGCAACAGCAACAATAGAGGGGAAGCAAGGGTTGTACAATATGTCACAGACATGAAGTATAATACATCACTTACATCCCCACAGGTGCCCCAGCCAATCTCAGCGAGGAGGAGGTGCCACGACTAACCAGTTCCTTAACAGAAGATGCCCTCAGTGATGACAGTAACTCTGGACTTCAGGATCTGGATGAACTACCTGGCCCATCAGGGACCACTGGTCTGTTGGCCACCCCACCCCACTCACAGTCCACCACAGAGACTCCCCCTTCAGTATCCAACACCACAGCACCCACCCAACTTCCCCACGCCCCTGTCCCCAGGACACGACAATCAGCAGTGTGCCAGGGACCCCAGTCCACACCTCACACCCAAGAAAATCAGGGACCTGGGGGCAGTGGCAGTGGGCACACCATTCAGGGGACAGAGACACAGGGGAACAGGGCACTGGAAGGATCACTGTGCGCCAGGGTGGAGGACAGGCCCAGGGAACCAACTTTCCAGGTGACAACCACCAATGTCCTGGGAGCTTACAAACAATCCCAGAACAAGACGGGCCAGATCCTAACCAATATGCAGGAGAACAAGCGGCTGCAGGAGGTACACCATCCGGAGATCAGGGAGGATTTGTAGTCCCTCAACACCACCATGGTCTCCATAGCAGGGTTGCTGGCAGATATGGCCAACATTATGAGGGAATGGACAGCACACCAACCAACTCCACTAGCCAGTCTACTGATCAACTAACCACTTCCGCTTCAGCTAGTGGGCAGGAGGCCCTGCCATAGGACCCACGGGCCAACAGCACCCTCCCTCCTGCAGAAGGTGAACCACCCCGCAAACGTTCCCTGTGACCCAGACAGAAGCCAGAGACACTTGCCAAGACCAAGAAGATCGCCAGGAAATGAGACTCTCATGAATGTCCCCTTGTGTCCCACCTTGTCACCTTGTCCATTTTGAACTGCCTTTGCTCCCCTTCCTATGGCCCCTTGGACACTGGACCTGTGCTACAAACAGACTGAAACAATACCCTGGACTAACCTCTCCCATCACCCCATTCCTTTGCACTATTCTCTCAATTATTTGCACTACAGTAAACACCCTTGAACACAACCTAAATGAAAGTGTTTTATGAACACAAGACAACATCCACTACCTCCACTGCCCTCCTCTTCTTCCTCCTCCTCCCTCACTGTCACATCTGCACTCACACCTGCATGCACTGCATCAACAGCCACCACCACCATCACCGCACCAAGCAATACACACACTTCACTTGCAGACACCTCTACAACATCCATCCATGCGTCCCCTGTGTCCTCTCCCACCCTGTCTGCCCCCACCTCCTAAGAGACACAAACGCATGCACAGACACCCAATAACCATCCACCTCACAACAGCACACTGCCCATGCACCTGCACCCAAGTCCAGCAGACGTACACCTCCGACAACCACTCCCTCAACCTCCACTCCCATCCCTCCTCCCTCATCCCACCTCAGCATCCATAGGAAGCTTTTCCTTGCCCAACTTGACCTCTTCCCTCCCCCTCCACCCCAGTCCTGCCTGAAAGAGCATGGTCACAACAACCCAGCTAAGCACCTCAGCCAAACAGTCCACGGGGACAGTGGAGGCACCTCCTAGTTGTGGAGGCAAGAGAGGGAAGAATCCCACTCCACCAACCAGGAAAGGGAAGGATCCCACTCCACCAACCAGGAAAGGGAAGGATCCCACTCCACCACCCAGGAAAGGGAACGATCCAACTCCACCAGCCAGGAAAGGGAAGGACACCACTCCACCAACTAAGAAGGGCAAGAGCCCCCCCCAACACCAGTGGTGAAAGTGCCCTCGCCTCAGGCTGAGACACAGCAGCCCTCACCTCAAGCTGGGACACACGGCATCTCTCACCTCAAGCTGGGACACAGCAGCCCTCACCTCAGGCTGGGACACAGAAGCCCTCAACACAGGCTGGGACACAGCAGCTCCCACCTCAAGTTGGAACACAGCAGTCCTCACCTGAGGCTGGAACCCAGCAGCCCTCACCTCCAGCTTAGACACAGAAGCCCTCACCTCAGGCAGGGACACAGCAGCCCTCACCTCAGGCTGGGACACAGCAGCCCTCACCTGAGGCTAGGACACAGCAGCCCTCACCTCAGGTTGGGACACAGCAGCCTTCGCCTCCAGCAGAGGGCATGTAGGCCACCCCCAGGGACTGTTGTAGAGGAAGCCCCCCCCAGGACCAGTGGGCAAATTCACCACCTCAGAGACTGTGACCTTGCACTCCCCAGCATAGGAAAATGGGCTGCAGCCCCCTCCAGAACCAGTTGGCAAGTTCCCCACCTCAGAGACTGTGACCTTGCACTCCCCAGCATAGGAAAATGGACATGGAGCCCCCTCCAGAACCAGTGGGCAAGTTCCCCACTTCAGCTGCTGTGCCCCCCAATCCCCTCCCCCCTGAGGTGCCTGGCCATTCCCACCATGATGCCTCTGCACAGTGTAGTGCGGATTACGACATGGAAAGAGTTGGGGCTCAGACTGTGCCTGTGGCCATATTATCCTTTTGTACTTTGGACTGGCCATTGGCCCTTTCTGCACAGTGACTCATGTGTATTTTGTCACATGGACAATATGGTGGCTGTTTTCATCCAATTACACTTTCACTTCTGGAATGCTGTAGTCCTTGCATTATTATAACCTGGGTCTTTGACATTGTTTTTTGTCTGTAGCTTATTGTGTGTATGGTGAGTGTATGAATGGTGTATGTTGTGCGTGTGTGTCACTCTCCTTTTCCTCCCTTCCTCCCTTGTGTGCTAGGCGGCTGCACTCACCATCGTCATCTTCGTCGGCGTTGATGTTCAAGGTGGAGTATGGCATAGAAGATCATCAGGAAGACTTGAAGTTCCGGTTCCATGGAGGCCTTGATCTTCTCTGTGTCTCCGAGGGTGAGTCTTTCGTCTTCTGTGTTCTGTTTCTGCCAGGCTTTTGATGCCGTTGGTACCGCCCCACAAATCATGGCGGTGCGCTATGTCATAATATGGTGGGCAGTACTTTGTCTTCCGCCTGGCTGTTAATGGCTACCGCCGTGGTCAGTGGTGTTTACACCCTGGCGGTTGGTGTGGTACATTGGCTGTCTATGGGAGTTATCACCGCCATGGTCATAATTTGGCAATAATTACCACCAGCCTGTTGGCGGTATTACAGCCACTTTATCGCTCACCGCCAATGTCATAATGACCACCTAAGTTACCAACATGGTGACTATAAAAATGACTTGAAAGAAAACCAGTGCTGGTGATTTTCATAACTAAGGGCCCAATTTATATTTTGGCGTGTGGCTTGTTTCACTGCCAGGGTGACAGAGTAAATTACTCTATTGCCCTGACCGAGATGCTGTCCACCTAATTTAGAAATGAATGCTAAGCTAATTGTCATTTCTACAACACTAGCCTGAACTGCTGTCACATTGCTTCCTGTCAGTGCTTTTTGTGGGTTGATGCACAGCTCCATCAACATGTCAAAGCTTTGTACCAAACTGTTTTCTTTTTTATTTTCAAAAAGAAGATCCTGATGTGGGATTTCCTTTATGAAAATAAAAAATAAAATACTCCCCTCGCCATGGGAGTACCCTACCATGGTAACGAGAGCATTTAGCAGTTTTCACTGCCCCTTACAGCCAGGGTTTTCTGGATGGTGACGGGCAGTGACAACTAACCTCTAAGTCCGCCTATTTAAATTTTCAAAAAGGCGATCCTGATGTGGGATTTCCTTTATGAAAATAAAAAATAAAATACTCCCCTCATCATGGGAGTACCCTACCGTGGTAATGGGAGCATCTAACAGTTTTCACTGCCCCTTACAGCCAGGGTTTTCTGTACAGTGACAGTCAGTGAAAACTAACCTCTCTAACTCCACCCATCTAACTTTAGGTGGGCAGAATTAGAGGTCTGCTTCTGATAGCCCTTACTGTATAGAACCGTAAGAGAGGTTTAATCATGGTGGAGATGGAGTAGTATCCGCTGTGAGAAAACCTACAACCTGCCTGCATTTAAAGCTGGTGGGCAGACCACTGTGTTAGTGGGGTGAGGACACTGCTGCAATTTCAATGGAGTCGCCTCTTTGCCAACACATAAATTAGTGCCTAACATGGATGATAAGAAAAATAATACCACATAAGGTAAAGTGAAGCTTACTCTAGTCCCAAATTCCCTCCATCAGGAATGACAAAAAGCAACAGTGACCTTCAGAACTTTCTGCCTACTACATAAGGCACTCCATGGGAGATCGCCAACCACTGATACATAGCATTCTGAAACACAATTTGAAAGAGATGTCTTAAACATATCCCTTCTAAATTGTGATTTGTTATGCATTGATACGCCCATTTTGCAATTTTGGTAAGCACTACTAAAGCACAGTATGGGTTTCGTACATGAAAAAATGTAAACCCTGTAGTTTAGCAAATCATAGGCTTTGAGACAGTTAAGATGCTGAATACATCTGGCCCTTGATTCTGGGACATGCTGCATGATGCTGCAATTAGTGACTCACATGACCTGCCCATAAAGACAATTGTTCTTAAGAAACAGAATGATGATATGACTGACTAGGATTGATGAACTTTTGGATAGCAGCTTGTAAGGACCATGATTTTGGAAAAGGTGGGTAATGGCACTGAACGTTAGAGTTGACATGTACTGGCAGATCTGCTCAAAACAGGCCTTTTTTTTGGAAAGCTGGATGATGATGCTGCCAGTCAGAATTCTCAGAGATGCCTCCATTTTGTGAGCCTCTGCATCTCCCCTGTGTCCTGATACAGCCCAGTGTTCAAGGATTGCAAAAAGACCTAGGTAAGGAGCCCTGGGATTTTTCTGGGTAAATAGTATTATTTGTTCAAAAGTGTTTATTTCAGTTACCTGTGTCTGTTTTACTGTGGACTCTCTGTGTTTCAGGAAGCCTGGCCTCTTTTAAAGTGGTGTTTTTTTTAATTAGTTTTTGCTGTGACTGTGTGAATTGCCTTGCTAGTTTGTGGCACATAACCCCCCCTTTTTTTCTTTCTTCTAAGTAAGAAGGCAACATACATCTTGCAGAGTGTGTTTTTGGGAGACTGTTTTAATCTCTTTCTGTGATTTAAATTGTGCTTAAAAACTGTCTACCCCCCTGTTATTTTGCCTTTAAAAAAGCCCAATTTCAGAGTGCGCACCCAGCAGTATTCCAGTGCTTGTTTCTTAAACAATCTCTCCCTTACCTGGAAAGTAGACTCTGCTAGCTTGGAAGTGTGGATTCAGCTTGTCTGTATCCAAGGAGATTCTGAATAGAGCAGCAGTTGTCTATCCCCTAACCACAGGGACTGGACTTAGCTGATTGGCTCCCTGAGTCCCTGCTGCACCTGAGCCCCACCCCCCCACACCTGCTGTGGCCCCTTAAGTTTGTGGAGGGAAGCTCAAGACAGCCACCTCCATTTTGTGAGCCTCTGCATCTCCCCTGTGTCCTGATACAGCCCAGTGTTCAAGGATTGCAAAAAGACCTAGGTAAGGAGCCCTGGGATTTTTCTGGGTAAATTGTTTTATTTGTTCAAAAGTGTTTATTTCAGTTACCTGTGTCTGTTTTACTGTGGACTCTCTGTGTTTCAGGAAGCCTGGCCTCTTTTAAAGTGGTGTTTTTTTTAATTAGTTTTTGCTGTGACTGTGTGAATTGCCTTGCTAGTTTGTGGCACATAACCCCCCCTTTTTTTGTTTCTTCTAAGTAAGAAGGCAACATACATCTTGCAGAGTGTGTTTTTGGGAGACTGTTTTAATCTGTTTCTGTGTTTTAAATTGTGCTTAAAAACTGTCTGCCCCCCCTGTTATTTTGCCTTAAAAAAGCCCAATTTCAGAGTGCGCACCCAGCAGTATTCCAGTGTTTGTTTCTTAAACAATCTCTCCCTTACCTGGAAAGTAGACTCTGCTAGCTTGGAAGTGTGGATTCAGCCTGTCTGTATCCAAGGAGATTCTGAATAGAGCAGCAGTTGCCTTTCCCCCTGACCACAGGGACTGGAATTAGCTGATTGGCTCCCTGAGTTCCTGCTGCACCTGAGCCCCGCCCCCCCACACCTGCTCTGGCCCCTTAAGTTTGTGGAGGGAAGCCCACGACAGCCACCTCCATTTTGTGAGCCTCTGCATCTCTCCTGTGTCCTGATACAGCCCAGTGTCCAAAGATTGCAAAAAGACCTAGGTAAGGAGCCCTGAGATTTTTCTGGGTAAATAGTATTATTTGTTCAAAAGTGTTTATTTCAGCTACCTGTGTCTGTTTTACTGTGGACTCTCTGTGTTTCAGGCAGCCTGGTCTCTTTTAAAGTGGTGCTTTTTTTTTTAATTCATTTTTGCCGTGACTGTGTGAATTGCCTTGCTAGTTTGTGGCACATAACTTCTCCCCCTTTTTTTCTTTCTTCTAAGTAAAAAGGCTACATACATCTTGCAGAGTGTGTTTTTAGGAGACTGTTTTAATCGGTTTCTGTGATTTAAATTCTGCTTAAAAACTGTCTGCCCCCCTGTTATTTTGCCTTTAGAAAAGCCAGATTTCAGAGTGCGCGCCCAGCAGTATTCCAGTGTTTGTTTCTTAAACAATCTCTCCCTTACCTGGAAAGTAGACTCTGCTAGCTTGGAAGTGTGGATTCAGCCTGTCTGTATCCAAGGAGATTCTGAATAGAGCAGCAGTTGCCTTTCCCCCTGACCACAGGGACTGGACTTCAGTTAACTTGTTCCTTATATAAGTTCCTATTGGTTGTTGCATATGTTGTTGTGATAGGTTGTTGGGAGATGGTCTTTCCATTGGTTGCTGGCTCCAGGGCTGGGGTTATGATTGGTGGATAGGGCTGAGAATCTGATTGGCTGTTGGTTCTAGGGCTGTGATTGGTGGATAGGGCTGGGATTCTGATTGGCTGTTGGTTCTAGGGCTGTGATTGGTGGATAGGGCTGGGATTCTGATTGGCTGTTGGTTCTAGGGCTGTGATTGGTGGATAGGGCTGAGGTTCTGATTTGCTGTTGGTTCTAGGGCTGTGATTGGTGGATAGGGCTGGGGTTCTGATTGGCTGTTGGTTCTAGGGCTGTGATTGGTGGATAGGGCTGAGGTTCTGATTGGTTGTTGGTTCTAGGGCTGTGATTGGTGGATAGGGCTGAGATTCTGATTGGCTGTTGTTCTAGGGCTGTGATTGGTGGATAGGGCTAGGATTCTGATTGGTTGCTGGTTTTAGGGCTGGGGCTGTGATTGGTGGTCTGTAATAGGGCTATGATTGGATGGTTAGGGCTGGGTCTCCCATTAGTTGTTTGAATCAGGGCTTGAAATTGGATTGGCTAGGGTTAGGACCAGCTTCTTATTGGCCAGTAGGGCTATTAAAGGCTGAGACTCAGGGTGTCTCAGCCCGGGCGTCGAGGCAAAGGGTGGAGGGGACAAGGGCAGCTGCCTGTTTGGGCCTGTTCGGGACAGGTAGGGACTAGGGACAGAAATGCTGACCAATTCTCAATGGAGCTGGAATGGTTTCAGCCCCTACACATCCCTCAACATGCAAACACATATTCTACAAAGGTATCCAACTCATGCATCACAAACTGACCACAGACAGATTGCATTGTCCCATCACCCAACACAATACCCTTTATACAACACATATACACATATCCTCCAAAACTACAACAGTCAAACACCTGCATTCTCACAGCAAACACTACTCTGTCCACTCCCTCTAACACAACCTGCCATCACCCACACAACACAAAACTACAGTATACATTTCTCTCAGTCTTAGCCTTCCAGATACACACTCTCTGCTCATACTAACAACACTATCAGCTGTTTGTTCCACATAGACCACCTATCATCATAACAATGCCCAAACCCTGCCTTCAAACACACCATCTACACTCTTCCCCTCTCTTCACCAATTACACACAACCATACAATCCCCACATTTTACTCCACCACACATATTACCTCTTCCAGTCATCGCAACTAACACTAACTCCCCTGACACACATCCATCACCTCTTATTCACCTCGTACATTCATCTCCAAAACACATCAACACCCCATCTAGCACTCAAATTCCACTCACCAGCACTAACTCACATACAAATCCCTCACCAAAAACAACTACACCAATATCCCCTCTCACTATTCTACAAAAACAATACAGACCACAAACATCAGCACATCAAATCAACACCAACTTACATTACACTTATCGTCATACCCACTCCCACCCTCAGGACTACACAAAGAATACAAATTCCATCCTATCTCCACCCCTACTTTCTCACTCTTCACAAACACCTACCACAAGCACCCCAACCCAGCAACTTTCATTCACTCGCCTCTCCTCCATTGCACAATTTAGAGCCTTACATCATGATCCACATGCTCCTCCACCACCCCTAACCCATACTCCATCCACACTAAACAAACGCAAACAAAATAAAAAACATGCCACTCATAGCAACCTCGCATCCCCTTGTCTATTACATAATAAGACTACCCTACAAAAAACAGTACACTCTTCATGGCTCTCTCAGCCACAAAGTCCACCACCCACACACACACGGACCCAACAAAATGCCTCCTTAACCTGCTGGAAGAGGAACACTATATTGAAAAGCAAGACTATTGTGAGCCTCAAACAGTTATCACAACTAGCAAGACTCCTGCTTCAAGCTCACATTATACTACTTACCCTTCTCCTAAACAAAACAACACTACCACTAACACACCTTTTCTAAACTGCCAGCTCATGAATGCTCGATCACTCTCAAAAAACAAGTACCACATCTACGACCTGCTCACAGACACACAACCTGACTTACTATTCATAACAGAATCCTGGTTGGGAGATGACATGGCCCCAGTGTTGCACGAAGCCATTCCTCCAGGCTATCAAACCATCACACAAAACCATATAGGCAAGAGAGGAGGTGGACTAGCTATTATATTCAAACAGGCATTGAACCTCAGTAAAACAGACAACATCTCCATACAGGGTTGTGAAGCCCTCCTTACCAGATGCCACCCTACTCCAACTTCCTCCTTTAACTTTCTCCTCCTTTACAGACCTCCACCTACCAATTCCACATTCCCAGATGCTTTTCTAGACACAATCTCAAACCTTATTACACTATACTCCAACCTATGCATTATTGGGGATCTAAACATTTGGTTTGACAAACCCAATATGCCTCATCCAAAAGCTATCACCACTGGCCTAGTCTCATTGAACCTACATCTATTTGTACACAATCCCACACACATCGCTGGACACATCCTAGATGTCATTTTTGCTAAGCCTGAACTAGTTACTATTCATAGCATCACGCCAATCACTTGGTCAGACCACCATTTCCGACATTCAACTCCACAAATCAACACACCCCACAACTACTTACATACATACACCTATTGACCATGGAGCAAACTCAATTTGGATGACTTAGAAACACAACTAACAGCCAACACAGATCTAGATACAATTAATTATGTGCCAAAACTTTATGAGTGGCTACAGGAAGCTTTTGATATCCTAATACCACTCAGAAAAACTAAACACGACAAAAGAAAACCAACACCTTGGAGAAACACAGAACTTAAAAAGATAAAGCAACAAATCAGAAAGTTGCAGCAGACCTGGGTCAAAACAAACAACAGTCAAGACAAACTGCAGCTACTCAAACTTAACAGGATATACAAATCACCAATCAAAAAAGCTAAAAAAAGGTACTACTCAGACAGAATTCAAAATGCTCAATCTACAACCAAAGAATTTTATAAAATTCTCAATGAATTTCGAAAACATACATGCATGGAAGGAAGTCATCCCACTACTCAAGATTTCACAAACAAATTGGCAACTCACTATACAACCAAGGCAGACACATTGGACTCCTATTTAAAAAAGAAGAAAAACATCAGCACCACCCCCTTTCCTAAAATACCCTCTAAGAATAAACCAACCCAACCTCCACAGTCCTTCAAACAAATATCCTAGGGTGAATTTATGGATTTGGTCAAAGCAAGCAGACCTTCCGGTTGCCCTTCTGACCCTTGCCCACCACAAATCTTCAAGAACATTCTTCTATCTACTTTTGCTGCCACACCTGTAAGAAGAATCGTCAACAACTCTTTAACTTCAGGAACTTTTCCTGTAGACCTGAAAAAGGCATACATATGACCATTATTAAAGAAAACAAACCTAGACCTGCCAGACCCCAACAACTACAGACAAATTACAAATGGACCTTTACTGGGCAAATTGATAGAAAGAGCAGCAGTCGCCCAGGTGTCACAATTCATTGAAGACAATTCTATACTTTCAGACTTCCAAACTGGATTCCGCCCAGGAAGAAGCACTGGGCGGAATCCAGTAACCCACAGCAATCTGGGATGATCTTAAAAACACAGTCGACCGAAATGGAGTTGCTGCACTACTTGTCTTGGATCTCTCAGCTGCCTTTGATACGGTTGACCATGACACCCTAATTCAAAGACTCCACGAATCCGGCATACAAGGGATTGCTCTCGACTGGATTACTTCCTATCTTCAAAAAAGATCTAATATCATCCACTCGCCCCCCCTTCTCGTCCAAACCTTACCTCACAAAAGCTGGGGTCCCCCAAGGATCAATCATCTCACCTTTGCTTTTCAACATCTACATGATATCTTTACCAGAACTGATCAATGATTTCCATCTCACATGCTACAACTATGCAGATGATACACAAATACTACTTAAATTAGAATGCCCCAAAAACATTGAAAACTCAGAAATCTTCAGTTGCCTCAGAGCCATTGATCAGTGGATGACATGGAGCCATCTCAAACCAAAAACCTCTAAAACAGAAATACTCTTATGTGGTGACTGGAAAAATTACGACCCTCTGTGCGTCTGGCCTGACGATCTTGGACCACCTCCTCAATTATCCAAGGAAGTTAAAAAACTAGGAATCACCATGGACTCCAAGTTAACTCTGAATGCCCAAGTGGACAATTTGGCACGAACAAGCTTCAGCACCTTGAAGACTTTACAATGCATCTTCCCCCACCTCGGATTTCCACACAAGGTGCCAGCTACTATCTCGCTTGTACTATCCAAACTGGATTATGCCAATGGATCATCTCTATCTATAATGAAAAAACTACAACGTATCCAGAATTCCGCAGCCAGGCCACTATTACATGTAAAGCCGCAAGCCCACATCTCACCTGCCTTGAGAGCACTACACTGGTTACCCGTTGCCAGAAGATGCACTTTCAAGCTGCTTTGTATCACCCATTAAGCTATACATGGAACAGGACCACTTTTTAACAGAAACAAAATAACCAAATACATCCAACAAAGAAACCTCCACTCAAGATTGGCACCCCGCCTTAGAACACCACCATACAAGAAAAAGACTATGGGAGTCATTACGACCTCAGTGGTCTTTTCAAAAGACCGCTGAGGCTGCGGGAGACAGAATACCGCCATTGCCGGCGGTATTTCTGTCTCCCTATTATGACATTTCCGCTGGGCCAGAAAATGTCACATCAACATTGCAGCCGGCTCGTAATAGAGCCGGCGGCAATGCTGATGTGCAGAGGGTGCAGTAGCACCCGTCGCGCATTTCACTGCCCGAAATTCGGGCAGTGAAATGCACGACGGGGCTTTGCCTGGGGGCCCCTGCACTGCCCATGCCAAGTGCATGGGCAGTGCAGGGGCCCCCAGGGGCACCCCAAGTCCCCTTACCGCCGGCCTTTCCATGGCAGTGTGTACCGCCATGGACAGGCCGGCGGTCGGGAACTCATAATCCCCAGGGCAGCGGTGCTGGCACCGCTGCCCTGGGGATTATGACCGCCAGGCGGAATCCTGGCGGGAAAGTGGAGGGGCCGGCGGTATGGCCGTGGCAATTCCGCCACGATCATAATTGCTGGCGGAACACCGCCAGCCTGTTGGCGGTGTTACCGCCAACATACCGCCGGCCGCCAGGGTCGTAATGACCCCCTATTGGTGGTACATCCTTCTCCGTTCAAGCAGCCAAACTATGGAATTCATTACCCCAACTATAAGAGCCGCAGATAACTTTCTTGTCTCCAGAAAACTACTCAAGAGTTGGCTCTTTCCTTCATTACCACCATATTCAAACAACTATGGACTGCATATGCCTATGTTGATAAATATTTTTTTTCAGATAATGTGTATATTTCTAATTATGTATAGTTCTTTAGAAAATATGTATCGCTACAATGTCATAACAATAAAATACACACACACTCTTTAAACCTGTTTGACTAAGTCAATTTTCCCCATGGTTCTAATTATGTATTGTATGTGCATATGTGTGTGTATTCATGTGTGTTTGTATGTGTGTGTGTATGTATATATATATATATATATATGTATGTATGTATGTATGTATGTGTATATGTTGTTTCTGTGCTTGGCATGTTCGTGGGTCATTGCATGGCTCCTGGGTGGGTTGTTATACTAGATATCTATGAATTCCTGCTCTCATCTTATCACACTTATCTACCCATCATCATATGTCATGTCTCTATCAAACTATCCTCCATTCTCACTCTGACTCATCCCAAATCCTTTCTACTACTTTCATCTCCTAAATAACTCTGCCTAAGCTCTTCCCTCCACTTCCACATCTAACTCATCAAACCTCACTCTAATACCGTGACCTCCCACACTACCCTACTAAATTCTCCCACATTTATCTCACCCTGCTACTATGCTCTCCCTAACCCTTCCACATATTCTTCCCTCCCCCATCCCCCTTTACTCATCCCAATCCTTTGGGATGAGTAAATGAAGGATATACTCCCAATTAACACTTCTGGATTTCTTTCCTCCTCCACCCCTCCGTTACTCCAGTCAATCTAACTAACAAACTCTCATATCCGCGTCTCAAATGAACTCATAGTAATACTAAAACTGTACTCATTATTTCCCGATACTAATCCATCACTAATTCTTGTTGGGTTTCAGAGTAGCACGCTACTCACCGAAAAGCGCTTCAACGCCTCGTCAGGGGTAGTAAGCGCTATATAAATACGATTACAATACAATTACAATACAATATGTCCCCGCTTCTGGAAGAGCAGAGGTGTTGAGGTCAGGATTGAGATGTACTGATAGAGCTTGTTTTGAATGTTTGTTCAATTATTGCAGTAGCAGTTTTGGTGCCATTTGGGACCATGCATTGCAATCATTACCTTTCTATCTATAACAGCATAATATATTCAAGAATTTGTACCTCTGATTCACTTCAACTGAACCAACCCATCTGAAAACAAAATCTATAAAAGTACATAACTGGTATAGGTTGCTCCTGCTCATGTGGAGCATACGGTGTTTTTTCCAAGGTTGCATTTCAGGCTTGAAGCTCACTGGCATATCTGTTTTGAGGGCCAGAAATTATTTTATATTTGCATGTGAGCCCTTGGGTTGTGCATGATCAGGAGATGTTCGAGCGCAATATATGTATAATCATTAAGGGCCTGTGTACCTCTGATTGCCTTTGTTACCAGCCGAATTGTCTGTCAGAATGTGCCTGGATTTTAGTTGGGGGCTGCACCCCTGAAAGTTAAGACATGTACTTTTCTGTGACATCACAATGGCAAAGTTCATACAATGTCATTTCCAGTTCTGTGTTATGGTGAGTAGTAATTTAGAAGCCTGAAAATGTTTACTTTTCAGTGACAGAGTGTTGATACGTACACCACTCTACGGAGCTTAATCCATACAGAGCATGCTGCGAATATAGAGCTGGCTGTTAAAAGATGTAAAGCATTGCAGAACTGATGAGATCATTGTTGGGGGTAGATAAAGAGTTCATCTCGACATATGGGACCGCAAATAATCACTATGAGATCTGAGATAACAAAACAATCATTCATTTTATGAGAGCTTTAAAACAGCTATTGAGCACAGTTGGACGTTTAATGGATAGTTATGAAGAGCAGAGAGTGGTCATGGTGCAAAAAAGTGCTTATGGTGAGGAAGGGGTGAGAAAGTCAGCACTCAAAAGCAGTCTTCCTTTGTCAATGGCTACCAGAGTTGTACCTTGCTTGTGGAGCTATTTTGTTAGAGCTAAAGGAAGAGGACAGTGGCAGCATTACTTATTCAAGGAGTGTGGCTTATAGAGCTGCTTCCTGTTCTGTACATACTTTGTGAGAAAGCTTTGCTGCTCCCTCTGCTGTACGTCTTTAATGTAATGAAGGCTTGTACACCTACTGACCAAGCTGCACCAGTTTTTTGAGAAGGGAAGTTTGCACAGCTGGTGAAAAAGTACACAGTGAACTAGTGGTGGCATTTCAGGTCTTTTGCCTCTGGTGGCATTTCAGGTCTTTTGCCTCATATGTTTTCCAAAGACACATCACAATGTCTATGGTGCACTCAGAGTTGTCTCTCAATAGACCTGAGATCATTTTGGTTTTTGTCTGGCCAAGGCTGCAAGGGTTGTAATGGTTGACCTCAACAGTATAGATACCAGGTAATGCCATTCTCTTCAATGTCAGATCTGCCCCAGTGGTTTTCCCAATTATAGAGCCATTGGCTGCTATGTCTTCAGAAATGTAATGTTGCCCTAGATTCTAAATGAATCAATAAACTAAGGTAGCTGACTGAATGTGTCTGTCAGGTGAGGGTTACAAACAGTCAGCCTATAATCTTTAATTATGTAAATCAAAATAACCTGGGTTTATTAGCAGAGCATGTTGAACCTACATGGCTGTAGGTGTTCTCTTTGATGGTTATTTTGTCACTGGATCAAACAAGTGAAGTACTTCTAAAGGATATGGTGGTGTAGCCCCACAAAGTTTTGTTACACCACTGCCATACCACTGTCTTCCTTGACCGCTCATTTGCATGCTGCTTGTTGGTTTTGGGCTATATGGTGTCCTCTTTCGTGTCTCTGGTCCTCTTCTGTGTCAAAGTCTTCCTGCTTGACTTGGGGACTGGGTTGTGTTGATTTTGTGATGGCCTTACCTTCCAGTCTCCCTGTTGAGCCTCGGACTAGGAGTGGCCTGCCTTGCACTCTGTCTTCGGCCCTCTTGTCTGCTGCTGCTTTACTTGTTAGCCTGATGCCATTATTATGCTGGTTTTGTGTTTATCTACTCCATCTCTGGCTCCATTGTGCGTCCCTGCCTCCCTGCTTCTCTGCTGTGCATATGGGCTAATTGTTGCTGTTTATGGTGTTTTGTCTCTCCTTTCCTGCTTCCATGTTGGTATTAGGCACATGTGGCAGGTTTGAAAAGTGCCTTGTCTTTTCTGCCCCTGTTTTCTAGCTGGGCCTAGGTGTTGTTGGATTTGTCTCTCCTTCTCTTGCTCCACACTGGACTGGGGGCTCCGCAGGGAAGAGGTGACCTTTTTCTCTTGTATGCCCCACTGCTGCTGGTGGGTGTGCTGCTCTGCTGGTTCAGGTGTTTAGGCAATCCCTCCATGGCTTCCAGCTAGACTTAGGGCCAAGGTGTAGGTATCCTCTTTCTGATATTCTCCTCTTTCCATACATTCCTGCAACCTGCACCTTTATGGTGTGGGCTGTGCAGATTGGTCCTTGGCCCTTCCTCTCTACTGGGGTTTCATTGTTGGGGCTGGGCCATTGGTCACATGTCGACTATGTTTCCTTTTCTATTATTCAGACTGGCCTTTTGGCAGAATATCCATACTTTCGGTTGGCAGTCTTCTCTGTGTTGGATGTTTTGACTCAAGACATTTTGGTCTTACTGTTGTAGTGGTGTGTCCTGGCATGTCTTGGTTGGAAGGATTGCCTAGAGTTTCACGTACTTGCTTAAGGTATGGGGTTTGATCTAAGCTGCTGTTGTTTCCTGGCATTTGGTGCTGATGGGTTCCCACTACCTTTCTATGTAGCGTGAGCTGTTTGTTTCCTTACCCTCTTTGGTGGCTTATTGTGACTCTTTTTGGCAAGTGGGAATGCATCAGGCCCGGTTTGTAGGGTGCCATTTCCCCTTAGCCTTGTTTTCTTTGCTGTGTCTAGTGGTGTGCCCACTCACTGGTCTGGGCCTTCTCCAGGCAGCTGTTTCTTCCCAGGGCTTTCTAGATGAGAGCTGGTTATTGTTTCCTGCCAATCCTATTGTGGTGTTGCACCCCTGCTGCTCTCTCTAATGTTCTGGGAGCTACTGTCTGTCAGTATGATCTTTTTTAGTGCTTTACGGTCTGTGAGTTTTCTGTGGGGTCCATTCCTTCAGGAAAATCTTCTGCTATGTCTTCCTTCTTTGGCCCTTGCAGCATTCTTTCTTGAAGCTGGTTTCAATCATGACTATTTTGGTCTTTTGCTCCCAAACGTGGGTTAGCCGGTTGAAGCTTTTGTTGGCTGTATTTTCCTCTACAGACTACTCAGAGCTCAGATTTGGGCCTGACCTGAGTCTTGTTCCTTCTGATATTGGTTTGTCGTTTACATCAGATTGCCCTTGGACTAGTCTGTACTTGGCTCTGCAATGGTGCCTGGTCCACTTTGTTTTAGCTTATAAGATGTTGTTTGCTGTGTCCAGGATGCTTCCCAGATATGATATCTCAGTGCATCTGTTCTTTGCTCTGGTGAGGGTGTCTGTGGTTGTCTTCTGTTAGTTTGGTGTTTTCTAGTTCCCTTGGTCTTAGTTCCCTTTTAGGGGTGGACTGCTGCCATTCTTCACTATTTGGGAGTCTCTGACTACTGTGTGTTTGACTGTCTTCTGTTTGTCTCTTCTTCTACTGTACTGTCTTTGTGGTTCTTTAGGAACGCTCATTCCATTGTTACTTGTGTGGATGTATGCCCCAGCATCCATGGCACTGCCCTCTGTGGGTGTGGGCTGGTCGGCTTGGTGGATTCTACCTGCACAGTTTATTGCATTGTTAGTTCAGTCTGTCGTGAGGCCATCTGGGTCCTCCTGAAGGCAAACTCTTTTAGACTGCTTACATTGTTGGGACTGACCACTTTGGTTGTATTGGGCAATCTTCCTGTGAATTCCTCTGACCCTAGTAGCGGTGGTCCATGATTGGAGATGGATCTTTGCAGGATGGCCTCAGGCCTTGGGTCTATGACTGATGTGGCATCTTCATCTTTCCCTACTGTTCCTGGGGCTTTACCTTTTAGCTTGCCTGTTGTTGAGAATGGGAGGCAGAATGGCTGGTGGAGTTGTCCTTTTGAGCTCCTATATTTTGTCGTGGATAGTTCCTCTACCTTGTGGATGGTTCCTTGGGGCCATTGGAGTGTGCTTTGTTCTGTAGGAGGGTTGGGTCTTTTCAGTGCCTGTCCGCCAAGGTGGGCCAAGGGGACTGCCTCTTTTGGTATTCCTTCATTGGCATCCCATTGATATGCCCCTCCTTGCTTGTAGCTCTGTGCTTGGCTGTAGCATGGATGTGGGCCTTTGGTTAGTGTTGTGCCATGGAATTTAGTTCTTGTGGCATTTTTGTTGTGGCTTTATATTTTGTCAGCTGGGTTTTTTGGGAGCTCTTGGCTCAACTTCTAATCCCTGGTTCCATATGTTTCTTTGGCTTGGCTTTTCCTTAGTTTAGGTTGCTCCTGACAATTGGCCTGCTGCTTGGATTTGGGGTAGTTCTCTTTTAGAGGTGTTCGACCTTCTTTGTGATCTGTGTTACTGGGCTAGGGTTCTGTTATTCTTTGTCCTGATTCATGGACTCTTCCTTCAAGCTTAAATGCTGTATTGGTACGCTCATGTTCTGCCTTTCTCTTGGTTTGGCATCTGTTTGGGACTCTGTTGCCCAGTGTCAAAGGCTGCTCTTTCTTCTTGTCTTCCTCTCTGTATCAGGTGTGGCTCTGAGGTGCCCATGTCTTTTCCAGCTCACTGTGCTTGCCACTGCTTCTCTGGCTGCGATTTCTCTTGTGATGCTATGATCTTCATCTCGGGGATTTGGTTTGCTTTAATGTTTCAAGATAGCTGTACAAAACCAGGCATTGCATTACAGCTCTGATATTTCCTCAAATGAAGCACAGACTGGGAGGAGGAAGGCTTGAGGAGGAAGCGCTCTGATAACTTATCAGTTATTTTCATTACTCGATTATTTTCTTTGCCCCAATACATAAGTACCACCCTTCCTCTAATTGATCCTCCACCTAAATCTTGCTGCTTGGGGAGATCAGAACCTACATGTTTGACAGTTTCTTTATTTGCATCTCCTGCCATTCAAAATTGTGTACAGAATGGATCCCTCTCTCTGGACACTGCCAAACTATGATTTCTCAAGGCGCGGAACAATGTCAGAAACTTTCACAACTCCTCTAGAGCCAGCATGCTGATAATAGAGACACCAAACAAAAATGCCTATGAATCTATAAGTCTTACAGTCCACCCCATTTTGTACTTATCTGAATTATTGACAAGTGTCTCCCAGCAGTGGTGGTTGATACCAGGAATAACAGGTGGGGCAAGTACACCAGGTATTTGACCAACTGGCCAGCAGTGCCTTAAAGGTCAACACCAAAGCTCTCAATCATGTCTCTTCATAAACAGTGTTTATAACAAACTGCGATGGAGAACTCTGGCATTGAGGCTGAAGGCAGTGTGAGTTTCTTACAGTGCTTGTCAGTGGGTCATAAATATAAAAATTGAATGTGTACTTACCCACTGCAATTCACTGGTTTGCCTCCTCCGGTCTTCGTGCTTCCAGTCAGTCTGTGCTGGTCTGAACCAATTTCCCTACCAAATCCAGAAGCTACTCGGATGCTGCTGATAATGTTGAGCAGCATGAGAGAAGCTCCAGGATTGGTTGGAGGAGGCTGACTCGATGCACAGTCAAGCACTCGGGGTCTGTGCCTGTTCTCCTCCCAGCTGCCTAAGGCAGCTCAGGTTAGCGAGTTCTGAAGGCTGGCCGTCGCAAGAAAGCCGCTCAAAGTGACATGTACACTCTAAACTGGAGTAAGCACCACCTCCCTGCTGCTAGTCAGCAGCAGTGACCCCGGCTGCCCTCAAACACAGCTCGGGCTGGTAGTAGTGAACAATAAAATGGTGATGAATTAATTTTATTTTTCACATCTGCTGTGCTTGCATCATGTGGACACAATCCTCTGCCCTAATGGAGAGCTGTCACTGTCTCCCACCTCTCAACTTTACAGAGTAGAAGGGGTGCCTTCACATACATTAGATTACGGGTTCCTAACCACACACACACCAGTTGAGAATATAGAACCCTCTCACTGAAGCAGGGCTAGATCTCCCACCCCCAGGATGGACCTAATGACTAAGACCAGGCATGTCCTCAGTGCTTGGCATAGCTACTCCTACGTTTATATCTTTTCCCACTGAGAACAATTTGACACATGTTAACATTTATTAAATAACGTGATGGGAGCAAGCTGTTTCCTTTGGAGCCAAACATGTGCTGAGTGATGCAGACAACTCATGGGGTGAGATTGGTGGTGCAGTTTGTGTGGAAGTATGTTTTATTTTGTGTGGAATCTATTTTGTCTTGTTCACGTTTTTTGATATTCAATGATGACAAAAGTCTGCAAAGTGTGTTCAGAATTGGGATAACCGCAGATACCCTAATGTACCCAGAGAAATAGCTTTTAATGCAAGGCTTGCTTAAAAGAGACATCTCATGCAACATGCATTGCTTCATTCACCCAGCAATAGTCAGACATCTGGATGTCCACATTTGTCGGAGGCAAAGAGCCTGTGTTTTATTGAACAGGGGTTGTGAAAATATTGTTTTGCTGAGGCCCTGGAGAGTCCCAACCATTTGAATAATGTGAAGGTCACGCTTGTGGTCTTCTTGGATCACGCTGTCAATGTTGTTTTAGTGATTGGTTAGATGCTTAATATTTGTGTAATTCCATGCCTCTTCTGATCAATATCACTCCATGTATTTGCCCATAGTTATGAAGAAATCATCTTTTTCTGTATCGTGATTGGATGATGTACTTTCACTCCTTTGTGGTTTTCATGCAGAAAGGTTCTGGCAGATGTTCTGCTTATCAGGCATGCTATATATAAATGCATGGCCCCAATGAGGCTGCCTATGACATTTGAAATGTGTCTCTATTTATTTAATTTAGCTTCTACAGGCGTCTCCTGCAGTGTGGGTCCAGTGTACAAGGGGCTTATTGCTTGGTTGCTGGGCACCACTGCTATTAGAAAATCTACAAGTGCCTCTTGGGCAGTGCATGGGAGCTAAAGCCATCACCAGTCACAGAACCTGAACTTACAAGGCTAATAGAATGAGGTAAGTGGATGCCAAACAAGCAAAAATGTATTCTGATCAGAGACGACCAGCAGACTCTCACTGGAGACCTGCCTCACCTACTACAGAGCCAGTCCTGTACACAGCCAGAGACAACATGGACAAAAAATGAGGTCCATATTGATAGACATGAAATCCATCCTTAAAGCTATATGTATGAAAATTGATCATCTCACCACCAGAATGGACTTAACGAAGGAGCGACTCAATGGCCTTGGTGAACATATCAAAGGGGCTGAGCAGTGGCATATCAAAGGCCCCAACTGCACCTGTGGTGCGGGGAGGGCCTGAGCTTAAGGGGGCCCCCCGGCCTGAGAGCTCCTGAGTGAGCTCGGAGGGGGGGCCCTCCATGTACATTGCAGGGAGGGGGGACTCAAGTTTCATTACACCACTGGGGCTGAGTGCAGAATTTTGACTGTGGAAGATTAAACACTGGTGTTTCAGACCACTATCTCACAAATGGAACATGATCCTGCCAAAATAACTGCTAAAACAAATATCTGGAATCAGGCTCCTGAAAGAGTGTCAGAGTCACCAGATCCTCGGGGTCTGCACACGTTCCCAACACGTCCACCACTGAACAGCTCCAAGACTCTGATAGATAAATCACAGAGGCTAAGAGAGTTCAAGAGAGGAAGAGGGGATTAGGAGAGGAAACAGCTGGGAAGGATACCTGTAGTAAGAAAAAGGTTAGAACACACAAAATGAAAATTATATCTCCTGGAATCAATACTAGGCTATGATTCTAAGCATAGTCATTCTGAAAACAAGAACAATCTAAGAATTAAGTTTAAAATGAATAAGTTTCAAGATGGCCGGATTTCTGTAAGGGAATCAAGATGGATTAAATGAAAACTTTCTTATTCAAGTACTTTCCTTTACATGAGAATCAGAAAAACGTTCTGACTAAATTTTAAACCAGTCATATAAATCCTTTTTTGAGAATGCACTCAAGCGCATATCTCACATGCGCAAAGTACTCTGTCAAAGCATAAAAGAATTAGGCCCAAAAACATGAGAGTTCTCGATAACGGCGTCGGGAGGCCAGCCCAACCACTGTCTTACCGCCCAGAACAAGGGTCTCCAAATGAAGAATGAAAGTCAGATGTCTGGAAGATCAAATGGGCCAGTGGGACAGGAGCTCAGGAAGTAGCTGCTGCTCTGCACCGGGACCTCTAAATAGTGAGCACTTGGAGCTGGGCTGGCTCCTTTTTATAGAGTCTTGGCCCAGCCCACAACCACACCCAGGCATGTTGCAGGGAAAGTCTCTAGAAGGCCCTGGAAAGGGACCACACCCTTACACACTCTGAAAGCCTGCAGCAATACATTGCAAATGAACAGCATTTGTAAGTACATTAAAAATAAGTCTTCAGGATTGAACTTTGCAATGCAAAAGGTTAAACAACAACATATCAGCACAATGCATAAATTACGTTGTTTTGAGAGTGCTGGGTTTTTGCATTCTAGTTGCCAATAGAGCGGGCACTGCCCTGGTGTTGACAAAGAGCAACATTTGTATCACTGCATTCTCAGAATACACAAATAGAGTTAAAGTGAGACATTTGTTGAATACATTCTTACCAATCGTTTTGATAGATCTGCTTTTTCTGACTGTTCCATTGTTAGGAGAGGGCATGGGTCACTCGGGCCTCAGCCATCCTTCTGGGTGACCTCCATGCCTGGTCATCACCAGACTATTGAATTATCAAGAAAAAGACATGCCTTAAGCATGGCCCCAGGAAAGGGTCCACTTCCATGTTAATGATCACATATAGCGATCTTTCTGGACTTGCCAGTGACTGTGCAATAGGACAGGAGGACCTATGCAGATCTGAAAATGTTAGTAAGGCGTAAAATAAAAATAAAATATGCCCTGCTGTTCCCGGCCCACCTCCATGTACAACATGGTGATAAGATTCAGATCTTCATAAGCCCAACAGGCATTGAAACATGCTAAAGTAATGCTCATAAAATCAAGAGGGGGGCCTCCAGTGGGCCCCTTATGAAGAAGAACTAGATGAATATGATCGGAGTGCATAGGCAAGTGTTGCCAATCAAATATTTGTCACTAGGTGCTTGCACTTTAAATTCTGCTTTGCCTCAATGTTAACTCAAAAGGGCTATAAATATTTACCTGTTGTTGGCTGGGCCCATTATTGCCAAATTGACTGATGTGTATGCTTGATGCTGTCTAATCGTTTCACAATATGGAATATACTTAAAATGTATAACTCAATCCCTTTTGGGCTCTGGGTGAGGGTAATTAATGGTTTCATAAATATAGTGACTGATGAGGTGTCCAGGAATGGCGTTCCAAGCTTGCCCCAATGCATAAACACACATAGTATTTGGTATGGTTTTCTAAGTTATGATGTAGAACATGTATTGAAAGTTGGGGTTCATTTATTGACTATTGATTGACTTCCTTGGAAACAGTGACTTGGGGAAGAGGAGACCTGATGGGGGCTGTGGGGGGTACTTCGTGCCCCATAATTCCAAGCGCCAGGAGGCTCCAACTTTGTCCGCAGCACTACAAAGTGCACACAACACTCCTGCTGTGCAGGAAGAGGAGACCTGTTGAAGGCTGCTGGGGGACTTCAAGACCCATAATTCCAAGCATCAGGAGGCACCAACAGTGCCCCAACTCTATAAAGTGCACACAAAACTCCCACTGTGTGGGAAGAGGAGACCTGTTGTGGTCTGCTGAGGAACTTCAAGCCCCATAATTCCACTCTCCAGGAGACACCAACGTTGCCTGCAATGCTATAAAGCACACACAACACTCCCACTGCATGGGCTGCCCACAGGCAAAGACCGGGCCAAGAGCAGGGACATTTGTGCCCATCCACGGCCGTTTGAGGCTGGGCTGGGCTCACTCTTTGTTTTTCTAGATGACCTTGTGCCTCCATATTTGTTTCCAAATAAGGCTTTTATATCTCCTTCTCTTTCTCCATCATGTTTACTTTGTAATTAAATCTCTGAAACAGTGAGCCTATGTTCCCTGCTTTGGAGATGGGGAAAAGAAAGCCCACAACTTCTGAACCCTCCCTGGCCCCTAGCTGCACAACTATTGACAATTTCTTGGCTAGAGCTGTTGGGGTTATTTCTAAGGAAATTTAACTGGTAGAGAGACACTTTTCCTTGGATCTTACTTGATCACCAAATCCATCCTTAGCAGCTGCCCCTAACCCAGATTATGATGAGGCAGGGGGAGATTATCATGTCCCTGGCCACAGAGGATACTCAGCTATCCGGGACAGTGCTAGGTCTGAGAGCACAGTTTTCATTCCTTGGGTAAAGCCCAGCAGCTAGGCACAAGAGAATGTTGAAATATGTTAATCCTGACAGGAAGGGTGCTAATAAAATGTCAGTCCTGGATCCCCCATTGTTCTGGGTGATGGGTCTCGGGGTTACCTGGATGTGCCTGCTTGGGCCCCTTTCCTTATGCAACTATCACATACCTTTAAAATCTGCATGGCAACACCTGTTGTTAGACTTGATAAAATTGAAGCTAAAGCTGTAAAGATTTCTAGTTTTTGCCATTTGCGTCCTGGCCCTTCGGGTTCTGTGTTTTCCTCTGCCATCTGTTCATCAGCTGTCCCTATATTTGATACCATTGTTGCTAAGGCTATTTTGGTCTCAGCCAAGACAGTCACCCAAGAAGCAGCCAGTGAGGCTTCCACGAGGCCCCCTACCACGAACCCCATGGGCTTGTGGTTCTAAAAATTCTGGACCCATGTAATTTACTTTGCCACAGCAGTACGATTTTAGTATCAAAAGACCGATAATGACTAGTACACTAAGCATGAGCATTTTCGCTCAATTCCAGCAGCGTTTTCACCTCGAAATCGCCATTTTCGTCCTGCACTCGTGGCTCCCATTTTATACACAGCAGCCATTTTTAAAAGTTGCCCTCACATAGGCTTATAATACAGTCGGATTTGATTCCAAGGACACGTACACCTTGATTGACTTTTCTCTGACCTGGGCAAGCTGGAACCATTGCCTCAGGCCAAACCTGTTTGGTCAGTCCCTCTCCCAGTGGCCGAATCAGATAGCATCAAGGCACACCAGGCCATAAAACCCTTATTATCGCTCACACACCCTGCCTAACTTGCTCACACCTGCACCTGCTCTTTTCTTCTTCTTACTTTACGAGGGGGAGGTGCCCGTTTTTATTAGGGGTCCACACTTATCTGATGTAAAATACTAGGCCTTGCCGCGTAATTTATTATGGGTTGGATGACATGAAATATAAGGTTTCATCATGACACTGTTTTTTCCTTTGTAGTGAAAACATGTGAATGACCAACCAAAATGTCAAGAATGTTTGCCTGAAGCTTAAAAAACTGTATATAAGGAAACCTGACTTTGCATTGAAACACAGTCTCCTGAGAACATACAAATCGTGCTGTTGTACTTCTAGGACACTTGTCAATTGGTTGCAGCCAATAAATTCGATCTTTGACTTCACCTAGAAGACTCTGAGTTTCTGTAGTCTGAATCAGGAAAGTACCCGAGGTCTTTGGGTGTACCCTGGCACCGCTGGGTTACCGGATCAGTACCGGTTCTGAAAAACCCAGTACCTCAGTTGGCGCCCAAACGTGGGGCGATACCAGCGGTACCGGTCCAAGCCTGAGGTCCGTGGGGAGCTTCGTGTGAAAATTCTGGAGGAAGGCCGCCACTTCATCGACCCCTGCATGTCGACGTGGTCCGAAAGTCTTTGTTGCGAGGTTCCCCGCTTCCCGACGGCTATGAAGGACTGCTGCCCTGGCTATCGCCCTGATTTGGACCCTTGATTTTTGGTAGAGCGAAACGATAAGACGAGTCTTCTGGTGACGTCATTGATATTTTCAGTTAAGTATAAGTGGAGCGTCTCCCAGTCCTTAGTTGGACACTTGGTTTGGTCCTTAGTTGGACACTTGGTTTGGTCCTTAATTGGACATTTGGTTTGGTATCCCTTTGGGATCACTTTGATTTGGAACTTGCAAGTACCAAAGCCGAAGGACTCGTGTATTCACGAGACTATCGTAAACGATAATCCTTTGAAGTTTGAAGCTAGACTAGTGAGCGAAGATGCCTGGTCTTAGCAGACTTGGAAATTTGTTTTGTCTTGGTTGTAAAAGGGACTCCCGGTTGGAGGACTCATGTCCGGTTCCTCCGATTGAAACTCCAACCTTTGAACTATATGTGAAGCACGGAGTGGGCCCCATCACGTTTAATAAAGTATGGGTCCGCTATTCTCGGAAATAATTGAGAAAAGTTTTTTTTTTTTCTTGTAAATATGACTTACAACTAGGATCTGCAAACGGTTCTGTAAGTAAATTGCGACGGCGCTATTTATGAAAAATGGCTAAAGCGCGCTGTATTGTGTGTCCTGAGTGTTTTCTGTTTATATCTGAAATGAGCTCAATGTGTGTTTGTGGGTCTTCTTGATGTTTTCAGTTTGTTAAGTAAAATGTTGGTTAATTAATATTAAGTAGAAACTTAGAAAAAATCCAGAAATGAACCATGTGATGTGCTAACATAGCTATATGTTGCTCTTTAATTTATAGAATGAGCAATTGTGCACATATACAAAACTGCCGTTAAATGCTTAATAAATTAGAAAACACATTCAATAGATATAAATAGGGCCCCCCCCCAAAAAAACGAAATTATCTATTTTCAATTCAGCCAGCACTTTCCCAGTTAAAAATGGGTGGAATTTTGCATAACCTTCCTTTTAAATGAAAGTGGCGCAAAAATGTGACGCATTTCAAGTTAGGCTTATGCGCTTAGGCTTGTGAGTTAATGTATCCCAAATAATAGGCAAGGGATGCAGCTTGCTTTTATATGTGGAATTATCAAAAAAAAAAAAAAGAATAATTGGGTTCTTATTTTTTTTTAAAAAGAAAATTATTAATTATGGAAAAATTATTTAAAAATAAGTGCCTTTCAAAATCGTTTTTTAATATTTATAAAGCTTAATACCTATACTATGACCTCCTAACATTAAAATTTAATTTAAGTTATGTTGCACCGCTAAAATGACATTTGTATGTGCAATTTTCCCTTGGCGCAGGAGCAAACAAGCTCATTTCTATAAAGTATAAGTTAATATTTTCAATGGCTGACTCATGGATTGTGTAATAGACATTCTGGTAATGCATATTATGCAAGAAAATTGTAGGATATTGATTTTTTAATGCCTAAAATATCAAAGTCGATTTTGGGCAAAAGCACTGTTTAAACTGCATTTTCTTTCATTCAGAGTACTTTTTAAAGTGTCTCAGGCTTCAGTATATGCATACATTTAGGTTTGATATATATTTGCAGGTTGTGCCTTCTTATGATTCAATGAGTCAATGTGCCAGTACAAAGGCTTGTTTTAATATCAAGGTTGAAGGTTCTAACTTCAGCTGGGCCTACTGAGACGTTCATTCATTCGAGGTTGATGAAATATGTACCATTGCATGGGAGTGCAACAAGCATTTATTCTAACAACTGGTATGTGTGTTATTAAGGTTTGTGAATTATTCACAGTAAATGTAGTTTAATAATCTGGAAATAGAGATAATTTTTTTAGCGCCTAAAAAGGAATTTGTTTTTTTTTTTAAATAGAGTGAATTATTGCAGGTTAGAAGGAAAATAGGAAGGCCTACTGTCTTTGACAGATTCAGAGTGGCAGAAGCTAGGAGAGCTACAGAGGCTGGCTCAAGTCACGCTGCTGAGATGCTATCTTTAGTTTTCCCATAAACAATGGAGGAGGCTGTCATGTTGACACCTGTGACCTTTTAACTTATGGCCTTGTCTCTGTGAAATGCAGAATGACCCTATGGGCCTCTAAAAGTGGGATTTCTGGTTTCTCCAGAAGAACATGAATACAATTAAAGAACTTAATTCCAAAGGGAAAATATTAAAAAAAAGGGGTTTCTTCGAATGTCCCAACATCATGTTAAATGCTCTGCAGAACTGATACATTTGTGTCTCCGCTCTAAAAAAATAAAAAGATGCCTGCTAGTTGCTTATATTTGACAGAAAACGAAGTGTTGCATTAAGTCTTAGACAGAAAATAAGATGCAGCCCTTTTTTTAAAAATGTTGAAGGCTACATGCCTTAATGAGAACGATTTGCCAATTAAGACTTATTTTTCACAGTGGAAATTGTAGGTGCCAAATTAATATGGAGTGTCAGTGTAACAATTTTTACTTTTAGAAAGGTAAAACTAAGGTGGCTTGATGTTGCGAAGTAACTGACAAGAGGGTAACAGTTAAGTAATGGAAATTTATTTTCATGTATTTGGTCCTATCATGAATTGTTCTTGCTGGTCCTGTATGTTAGAAGAGAAACAGTAAAGTTATATTTGACAGCAGAATTCCATTGCCTGGTGATCTACTGTCAAAAGGAGGGTAAGGATTTTAAACCTGACAAATTAAACAGGCCCAAATATTGGGTTTTGGGCTGCAGGTTTACAGTGCATAAAGTACATGACATGGTGTTGTGTGTCACCGCTTATTCACACATGCTATTGTTTTGTCTATGCTTTTTGTGCTTGATACACAGCAAGTATATCTGATGGCTTGACGTTTTGTGCGTTTTTATTATTTTTTATTTGTTTTTTGCATGTTTGTTGCTGCTTTTGATACTATTACAAGCTCCCCTGTGTTGTGAGGGGATGGTCATGACGATGCCCATCGCTACGCAACAGTTGGTTGAACTTGTTCTGGTTACTAAATTCCACAGATAATGATATTTCATGCTGTGAACATAAAAGACAACACTTCACCAGTGAATGTCTATTTGGCTATAATGGTATTGAAGGAAAATAAAAAGAGATATACAGGATCAAAGTGTGTCACCTGCAGTTAGTCACGTTACTGCCCCTTCCCTTAAAGGAACAGGCAGCCCTACATTTATGTATCCTTGATTGGACCTAAGGATGAAATTATAGATCTGTGACTCAAGGTGGCCTAATTTCTATATTACATTAGTTAATGATGTTCTGTTTCCTAAGTAGCATATGGCTTTCGTTCCTTAAAAGAAAACCAGGTTTTCATTTTTTCCTGAAGAAGGAACTGAAACATTAGCTAGGAGTACCGTATATGGTGTAGTCGCCAACGGTAGAGTTAAAATTTGTGTAACTTTGGCCTTTGTGTATCACCCGTACTCTTGGTGTTGTGTCACATGCCTGACTATCACCCAAATAATTTTTTTTGTTCTTTCTATAGATTTTTTCTTTGGTTACTTCCCCTGACCAATGTCGCACCATGCTTAGTTATTGAGATTTTAGCTATGTCCTAGTCCCATTTCTCTTTTTCGAATTCCTTTCACCAGTCAGCCCTTTTATTATTATTGATGTATTGTTCAGGTTCACATTTCCAGACTGCAGTGATGTACCAGGGACCCCCATGTTATGTATAATTCCCTTTGGTATGACCAGACTGGTTTTCAAGAATTTGCCTGCTTCAATGTTTTCCAGCCTGACTGTCAGGGTAGCGATAGACTGGTTAACTGACTCAATATTATAGTAAGACAAGTTTTCCATCTCAATAGGAGATATCTTATGTTTACCTTTTTGAACATGACGAATTTTCAATGTCTATTTTAATTTGGTTTTCGGTTCCCTTCTGTTCCTGCTACTTTAATTTTTTGTGGGATCAGATGTGTCCTAATCATGCAAATATCAGGACCCTCTAGTTCTTGTCTTTTTGTTTGCACATTTGACTATTAGCCTGTGTATTGCATAGTGCACCTGATGCACAGTTTTTAAAGGAAGGTTTCTACATGTCCCTGATAATCGGTATCATGTGATTTCTCTATTGAGATGTTCTAAGGTAAGGAGGAACACCTAGACTTAATCATTGAGGCAAATATGTGTTTACCCCATTAGACAATGCCACTGTGTGAGGAAATCCATTCAGATAGAATTCTCATGTAGCTATAGATGGCAGAGAATAATGGAGAGAACTGAATTAAAGATGCTACAGACCCTGTTTTGCCCTTCTGCCTTTGTCTTTGTATTTTATGCCCATGGTGTATGGCTACTCCTTTGAAGATTGCAGACCACCTGCTTGCAGTCCCCTTGTTAAAAACCATGAACTGTTTTTGTACTAAATTGAAGGAAACTAACAGCTGTGGCACACTTCCTACGTCACTAGATTCTGCGGGTATCAAGTCATAATAACCTGCAGGACATTGATTTAAGCCTAATTCCCATCAGTGACAGCTACAGATGAAAGACGGACGTCTTGGCCCTACAGTCTCAGCACCCAGGAAGTAGCAAAGCTGGACAGCGATCGCCAGCGCATGATATCGTACTTGCTCCATCAGACGGCGTTGGACATCACAAAACCAAAGTTTCAGTGTAAAAGAACTAAAGAGAAGGATTCCTGTTGTTGATGGCAGAGCTGTTTTGAGGTTTCATTTCTCTACCTGTCATGTGCTGGTAACCTCTGACAGTGTGCAATCCCTTGAGCCCCTTGGCCTGAGTTTTGGCCACACCCCCCCTTTTCTTTGCTCCAACGGAAGAAGGGCAGTGCACCGGAGATTTAAAGTTTGGAAAAAGGCACTATATTGTGGTGCCCATGAAAGAGCAGCTTGAGCGTCCTCTGACACTAAATAATGAGTGTTGGAGTCTGAAAGTGCTGCTGAGCTTGAGCTATTTCCCAATTAATGGTGCTTGCGTCTGCACGAGATGATTTGTGCCCTTGATCAATGAAGAGCACATTGTTTGTAGTGTCTGCCACAGAGGAGAGACACTGGTGCATTGCTTTAAGACATTGAGACTTTCGAGTGAGCTGTGGGTGTTTGCCAGGAGGGCACTCCAACTAAGCAGTACTTTTCTCACGAAGAGGCCTGAATTGAGAGGCCCATGCGAAAGAAAACAACAAAAGAAAATTTGATGGACAATAGAAGCCTGCCAGAGAGGCTTTTTGAACGGACTCTGGGCATAGTTGGTTTCACAAGAGGTTTCCGTGTGATTGTATAGACTAGGTGTTAGGAGACTGATTGTTTTGCTGGCATTGTTTTAAAGTACTATTCTGTTTAGTAAAAGCAGAATAAAGTCCATTTTCTGTGGAAAGAGTACCCCCTTTTCACCTTAGAGCATTGATGAGAGTCACCACTGTTCCACCTGAACATACAAAAATTGCTGAAATGCAGAGGAGCCCTAAAAATGTTACTAGATAATTTTAGGATTTGCTTTTTGGTTAGGGTTGTGAAAAATTATTATTTCATTTGTAAATAGTGGTCACTACTTTCTCCCGTTGTCTATATGTTCTTAATAACGTGTTTACTAGTGTCTTTTAAACATGACGTTGTCATTTATGGGTGGGATTGTTTTTCTCTACTCAATTGACTTCTGCACCCACTTCCCAACCTATGTCTTTTCCTACTATTGTTTCTTTGCAGTCTTTTCACCCTTTTCCTGAACATGAGCAGGTCAGAAGATCAGAATTTGTAAGCAATTCTTTTGTACAGCTTCTGCATCAACACTAGTTAGTAGTGAACATCACTAATTGTTGGGTGTGTGATCTTATGCCACCTACTGCAGATAGAGGTATTCCTTATTTTGTCCTGCCATATGTGGCCTTTTGTGCTACTTCATGTTCGAGGAGACCTGTCCACAGAGAGTTACCAAGTACTAGAATTTTGCTCCAGCAACATCTCCATGGCCTTATAAACATAGACCTGGACTCAGATTAGCATGAGAATAGGTTTATTAGCTATGTAAGGGCAAAAGGAGGGTTTGTGGTTCTAAAAATTCTGGACCCATGTAATTTACTTTGCCACAGCAGTACGATTTTAGTATCAAAAGACCGATAATGACTAGTACACTAAGCATGAGCATTTTCGCTCAATTCCAGCAGCGTTTTCACCTCGAAATCGCCATTTTCGTCCTGCACTCGTGGCTCCCATTTTATACACGGCAGCCATTTTTAAAAGTTGCCCTCACATAGGCTTATAATACAGTCAGATTTGATTCCAAGGACACGTACACCTTGATTGACTTTTCTCTGACCTGGGCAAGCTGGAACCATTGCCTCAGGCCAAACCTGTTTGGTCAGTCCCTCTCCCAGTGGCCGAATCAGATAGCATCAAGGCACACCAGGCCATAAAACCCTTATTATCGCTCACACACCCTGCCTAACTTGCTCACACCTGCACCTGCTCTTTTCTTCTTCTTACTTTACGAGGGGGAGGTGCCCGTTTTTATTAGGGGTCCACACTTATCTGATGTAAAATACTAGGCCTTGCAGGGTAATTTATTATGGGTTGGATGACATGAAATATAAGGTTTCATCATGACACTGTTTTTTCCTTTGTAGTGAAAACATGTGAATGACCAACCAAAATGTCAAGAATGTTTGCCTGAAGCTTAAAAAACTGTATATAAGGAAACCTGACTTTGCATTGAAACACAGTCTCCTGAGAACATACAAATCGTGCTGTTGTACTTCTAGGACACTTGTCAATTGGTTGCAGCCAATAAATTCGATCTTTGACTTCACCTAGAAGACTCTGAGTTTCTGTAGTCTGAATCAGGAAAGTACCCGAGGTCTTTGGGTGTACCCTGGCACCGCTGGGTTACCGGATCAGTACCGGTTCTGAAAAACCCAGTACCTCAGGCTGTGTTAATAAAAGTTAGGACTGTAATCCTCTTTGTGCCAATTCTGATTTTCATCCTTGTCATAAGAACCTCCCTTTTTGTATTAATTTACTTCCTGAAAGCTGTCCTTTTGTGGCTGGATTTGCGAACGTCCTGAAACTGGAGTCCCATGACCAACTTAAGAACAAAGTGTTCCACTGGTCAGCAGCCCACTCAAACTTTTCCTTGCAGGTTTACCAAAACATTTTGATGGTTCGAAGAGGGAACACAATTGGGTCTACTGTTAAGTCTGCATGTAGAGACTGCGTTATTATTGATTTCCGATACCCACTACTCATGAGGCGAGTCCTTTTCCATCATCATCATCAATCATTCCCTGATAAAGAAAACATAGGTTTGCTACCTCTGGGCTTTTTCTACAGGCACTTACAAACTGGTATGTTTCTGACCCACACTATGCATTCTCAAATTCCATCCCATGGGGTAGATTCTGGTATCTTATGTAACAACCGATTTATGGCCTTAGCAGGTCTAAACAACATGTTGACATCAACAGCTAAATGATGCTCTGCACCCACTTTGCAGGGGGCTTGAACCCACTTGGGATCCAACCAAGACATTTTCTCTGCCTGACAATCGGTTTGCTGTTACAACCTCCCTATGTTGTGAACCTAAGTTGTCCCAAACAGAGATAACTCAACCCAGATGCAAGCTCACTCAGTCATATTGAGGGGGCTTTCTATAATGCTGGTTTCAGTCCTATCCTTCTTGAAGAAACCTGGTCTAAGTTTAGACCAAAAGTGTAAACTAAGAGGAAAAGTCTAACTTTACTACTAGTAAAGTTAGACTTTTGGTCTAAGTTTAAGCCAAAAGTGTAAACCTATAACAAAGGTCTAACTTTACCTGTAGTAAAGTTAGACTTTTCGTCTAAGTTTAGACTTTGGTCTAAACTCCAACTTTTGGTCTCAGTTTACCTTTGTGAATTACGCCCCTGGTGTCTGGACCACCAAACTTGGAAAGGTTATCAGAGCTTTTATGTGCCTGCCCATAGATCTCAAAGAAGCAGGGCTAGTGGGTGTACGACGGTTCTGACCCGCATAAAATGTAACTTCAAGATATACCCATTACCCATAAAACACTCTGGAATTCAGATCCTGTGGCCGGTCCTTACGAGTTTTGTAATGCTGTGAGGCCGGACGATTCCTCATGTAATTTGGAGGATCTGTTTTTTATTGTATATTGTCTTCAGAGAAGTTTATTTTATGCTATTTTGCAGATGATGCTGTGCTAGTGTCTTTTATGGATCAGTTAGAGCTTAATGTCAATGTAGCCAAAACCAAGTATATAGTCTAGGACCCCAGAGTAGGCAAGGAAGGTTCATTTTGGCTTAAAGGCAGGCTCATTGAAAAGGTAACCAAGTTTCCTTACCTAGAGGTCGTGTTTGACTGAAAATCCTCATGGTCACCATGCATATCCAACCAGCGCATTTGTTTTAACTACTCAGTGCGCACCTTTTGACTTTGATAAAAGAGTGGACAATAAACTAGTCGGGCCACTTTTAGAGGTTTTTCAGCCCTAATGTTCACCAGTCTTAATGTATGGTGCAGGTGCTTGGGGCTTCTGGGATGTTACAATGATGCAGACAGAGGGGAATCATTTCTGTTGGTGTTTCCTCTGCCTACTTACTTCAACGCCACATTTGTTTCTTCATGAGGAGCTGGGCATACTTTATGTGCCTGATTTGATCAAGGTGGCCCCCCTATGGGTTTCAGTCTGGGCAACAAGTTCACCACCCCTAATAGGGAGATCATTGTTGACTGTTTGAACTGCAAGAAGGGTCTTACTATTTCCTGGGGGAATTGTTTTCATCGCCACACTCTCTCATTAAAGCTGATATCTCCTGGGTGAAATATCTCCTCGTGAACCATAATATGATAACCAGGGAACAAGAGCAGCTGAGGAAACCCCTTCTGAGAGATAATGCAATTATATAAACCACTACTATTCTCAACTAATATTTCACATAAGTTGGCAATCCTTGGGAATGATCTCTTTTCGCCTAATTTCAGCTAGGGGGCATAACAACTTTAATATGCTTTCCCTTGGGCCAGTACGACAACTCCTGTGTTTTAGACAGCCCACGTGATGAGCCCTCTGTGCAAGCCCTTGAGCACTTTGTCTGTTTTTGCACATACTACAAACCACTATTTTGAAAGTTTTTGAAACATGTCCTCAATCTGTATGGATTTTGTCAATGGAAACCTGCCTTGATTTGTTTTACTTATGCTACCTACCATCCTGGTTTGTTTTAATGGTGGACGTTTTTTAGAGTCAGCTGTCTCTAAATGTCCAAGAGAACACCTTTAACCATGAAAGTTCAACATGCTGAGCAATTAAACTGAAGTTGTTCTGATTTACATAACTGGACTTTATAGGCTGACTATATGTGACCCTCTTCTCACAGACGCGTACAGTCAGCTGCCTCAGTTCCACAACTCATTTAGGGACCAGAGAAACATAATTTTTCTTTTGGCATAGCAGCCACTGCCTTCATTATTAGGAAAACCATTGCAGCGGATCAGATATTGAAGAGAATGACATTACCTGGTATCTGTACTGTTAACGTCCACCTTGAGAACCATGGCATCCCTGGCAGCCAGACAATAACCCACAAAATTATCCCAGACCTATTGAGAATAAACTCAGAGTGCTCCGTGGAGATTGCGCTCTGTCTTTGAAAACATATTGTACCACCACTCACTGCCTACTTTTTCAACAGATGTGCAAGCGTTCCTCACACAAAACTGGTACATCTTTGCTAGTAGGTGTACAAGACTTCATCACCTTAAAGAAGTATGACACAGACAGCAGCAATGCTGTCTCACAAGATATGTACAGAATAGGAAGCATCTGTGAAAACCTCCCCCACTATCAAGTAACACTGCAATGGTGCTCTTCCTTTAGACCTATAACAAGACATCTCACAAGCAAGGCACATCTGTGGTAGCCATTAACAAAGGAAGACTAGCGTTGTGTGCTGACTTTGTCACCCCTTGCTCACCATGAGCACTTCATTGCACCATGCCATGTATCTGCTCTCTATCACTATCCATTAAACGTCCAACTCTTTTATATGACTGTTCCAAAGCTCTCATAATATTAATTATTGCCTTCTTCCCTCAGATCCCAGAGTTATAATTTGTGGTTCCACAGGAAGGAACACTTTTTCTGTCCCCCAAGAATGACCTGATCAATTCCACACTCCTTCTCACACTTTCTGATAGCCAGTTCTGTAATTGCGGCATGCTCTGTATGGATTAATCTCTTTGAGATGATGATATACATACGAACACTCTGTGACCAAAAAATAGATTTTTTAAGGCTTAAAAATTACTAATAAGCATAATTAAGCACTGGAAATGACATCATGCCCATGTGATGTTATCACAGGAAATCACGTTGTGGCTTTCAGGAGTGAGGTCCTCACCTACAATCTTGGAACATGCTGCCAGACACCTCGGCTAGTAATAAATGCTTCCAGGGACATACTGGCCCTTCATGAACATACATACACTGTGTTCATACATTTCTTTATGATCACACACAGCCCAGGGGCTCATATGCAAATAATAATAATCTCTGGCCCTCTCAAGCAGCTAAGCAAATGTGCTTCAAGCCTGATCTGGAGCCTTAGAAACATTACCAGATGCTCCATGTCAGTAGGGTCAACATATTCCAATTATGTGCTTTTATGGATATTATCTTCAGGTGGCTTAGTCCAGCTGAAGTGAATCAGAGGTACAAATTATTGAATGCATTATGTTGTTAAATACAAAGTTAATGATTTTAATATATGGTCCCAGTTGGGACCAAACTTGCTACTTTAATAATTTAACATTTAAAACATGCTCTACCAATACACCTCAATCTGGGCCTCTGCTCTTTCAGAATCTGGGCCATACAACAAAATCTAACCTGCAGCACTGCACCAGCAATCAGCAAAAAAAACTGCTGATATGAGGGGATCTACCAATGCATGTCAACCCTAACTTTTAGCACCATTACTTTACTTTTACAAAATCATGGTCCTTGCAAGCAGCTATCCCAAGTTTCCTCAGTTCTAATCAGCCACACCATCACTATGTTTCTTAGGAACAATTGCCCTTATGAACACATCTGCCAATGAATGCCCATTACTGCAGTACCATTGCCTTGCTGTCCCAGGATCAGTGGCCAGATATAAGCAGCCACTAAGCAGTTGCAAAGCCTATAATTCTCTATATCACACAGTTTGAATTTCTAAATGTATTAAACCTGTAGTGTGATTTAGTAAATGTGGGAAGCTGGCTCTGTATGTAGTGCACTAAAATGTAGTACACTGTACAGGGACTCCAGTGGATCCCCAAAGGTTTGCAGAAATAGATAGGCCTAGTGCTCTTTTTGTAGTAGTGTATGTGAGCAGTAAGGCTTATCAGGGAGTCGTGTTAAGCGTTTGCTGTAATCACAGAGAAAATAAATGAGACACACACTCAAAAATAACAGTTGCTTTTATATACGTTTTGAACCAAAGAACTTCTTTATAAGGTAAGCAGTTTTTAAATAAAAAAATGCAGTTTGAAAAATCAACAGTGCAATTTTCAGAGTCTTTAATGTTAACCAATGGGAGGAAAACAAGAATGCAGTTTCTCAGGTAAGTACACAACTTACAACCCCAGTTTTCAGGCTAGCACCGGGTACGGATCAGGTTGGCACCAAGAGTGCACCCACAGCGGCATGGGGTGGCTGTGTACAATGGTCGAAGTTGGTGCCCAATTTTAGTCAATGGAGATGGGAGGAATGAAGACGCTCTGCCCCCAGGTAAGTACAGGCAGTGTCAGAGATTGGTCGCCGGGGGTTGAGGCAAGCACCTGGGGGGCTACAAGGCAGCACCAAACTTACACCCTCAGCGGTACAGGGGCAGTCGAATTAGGGTGCTAACACTGCGTTGGGTACCCAATGCTATCTAATGGAGACAGGGGGTATCCACTACAGTGCTGCTTACAGGTGAGTAGAGCAGGGTTAGGGGTGAATCTCCAGGGGTTGAAGCAAGGATAAGGGGGGGGCATGAGACAGTACCAAACTTACACCCTCAGTGGCACAGGGGCAGCCGGGTGCAGGGTGCCAACAAAGCATCGGGTTCCCAATGTTAGTCAATGTAGGAAATCACTTTCAGAAATTGCCTGTGTCGCGTAGGCTTTCATTATGCTAATGAGACTACTGGATTTGGGCAGCAGAATCACTTGCACTGTGGGGGACTGAGTCTGAACCCACTAAAGGTGACACCTGTCGGCCTAATCCAGGTTTTGTTCCGGCTAGCTAGCAGTGTCTCATCTCCACCCAAGAGCAGGGATGATTAGGCAACCGAGCGCATGACACAATTGACTACTCAGGGAAATCGGGGTCACTCAGATCTCATCCGTATCTCTCAGTTACATTAGTCTCACATATGCAAGGACAATCAGAGGCAGAATATAGTTCAATAAGGTTTTATTGAAGTAACTGCATCTTAATAAACCATGTAATGCAATAACTAGGACGATGAAGCATGACAAGATTAAAACTGTGACAAGGAGAGTAAAGCATAAAAATAACGCTCCCACATTGTCACTACAATTGTTAAGAATAGTCCTACCTAGGCTATGTTATAGCACAGCACGTTAAGCTCTAATTCTGTTCTCCAGGTTCCCCTGGGAAAACGTAATCTCTCATACCTGAGCAAGAGGCCTGTAATCTACATAAGCAGCTGCAGCAAAGCACTCAGCAATCATCATACAGTTGTGGTCATCTGGCTGGAATCTTCCTTTAATGTACATGGGTCAAAGTAGTGTTCTTATAATAAAACAGCTGATGTTCCACAAAAGGATCCACATGTAAGAGTGTGTGTGTTTCTGTGAACATTAGAGACAAAGCGTACCACTTTTGCTGGCAACCTATCTTACTACAGCCTTGAGAAAGCACAGAGTGAAAGAAATGTTTTGTTGAAGAACGCAGTGCTGGCCTAGGCAAAGAACAGTTCGATAGATAAAATAAAACAAGAACGCAAATATGGCTATTGTTAAAATAATAAAAGCAAAGCTGAATAAAGTATGTCTAGATTAAAGTACACAGCAGCAGGCCTAGTTTGCTAAAATAACGTGTGTAAAACTATAGCTAAAATGACTACATAACACCTTCCCCTTTCCTGTTCAAAGGTGGTTCAAAGCCTCTCTATTTATAAAAGCTACTAAAATTCAACCTATGTTATAGATTTGGGAATGTCAATAATGAGAAATTAAAGGTCACTTAAGCATGTATTAGAAGGGCAATTTAAAATGTTAAGTGTGGTGCCAAAAAGGCAGAATTCCAAAAGTCAGAGTTATTTGTGAAGTTGCCCATTAAATACGGGATAATTGAAGACAGGAAGTCTTCCACTTCAGTAGGTGGTAAAGTAGGAAGTTCATTGCCAAGGAAAACCAAGGAGCATTCGTGTTCCAAAGCCTGAGCTCCAGCCAAGGCAGCAGCATTCTGTGGTGTGCAAAACAATGAGTTTAGAGCTGCATCATTCACAAAGGGCAACTCATAAGCAGCTTCCCGTAGCAAACGCACCCTCAACCCCATATCTGGTAATGAGCCCTCAGCGAGAACATCAACAGATCAGTGTCCAATGAAAGAAAGTTCTGAGTAGAAAGACAAACTTTCAGTGCATGTTCGAACGAGCACCAAAGGCACCGAAGCATGGGCTGCACACAATGCAAAACCGGTCTCAATGACGGAGACCAGTCTCACTCCAATTGCTCCAGGAATTATGCTCCAAAGTACTGCATCATGCGTTCACGACACAGCTGTGCTGGTGGAAGCGCTTTCAGTCCTCCTTGTTGTAACAGGACAGCCATTGTGCAGAAAATGTAGCAACAGCAATATGCCACCTATTATAGCCAAAGTTATCAGAAATCCCCAAAAATAGTGGGGAATATTGAGTGGATGGCTGAAGGCATTATGCCAAATATAGAGGAGAAAGTGTGAACGAAACCAGAACCAACAGCCTTAAAGAAATTTGTGATTTCAGTACTACTGAATGCATTAAATATTCATCCCACGAGCTCACCAAAGTGTCTTAGAAAGTTAGCTATTAAAAGGGACTGTATCTCTGATGATGATCTTGCAACCTGAAGCACATAGGTTTTGCGTGCAGTTGTGAGCACCACACGTTTCTGAAACAAAACAGCCTGGACTCTGCTCACCTTGTTATAATTCACATTTGATGTAGCGATATAGGGCCAAATCTCAGCTACTTCCCTCTTTCGTGTAGGAGGAAAAAGTACGTTCCAGCAGCATGTAACAATCTTAGAGACCGAAATGACATAAACTATTCCGGCTCGCATCCCACATTTTTCACTATTGAGGAGGGCATAGCTGCCATTCAAGAGCACCTGGAACGCAGATCTAATCAAGGGGACTGGGACTCCCTTCAAGTAATAAGCCAAGTTTGCTGCCGAAGCATTACACTCCCCGTTCAAGGACAGCTGTTTACAAACCATTGAATGGCTAACAGAACTCTTGCATTCACTACCCCTAAGAAAGACCTCTTTCATGCCACTGAGACATTCGTACAAGAAGCGTAGCTCCCACACCTCATGGATGTAACTATCTCCTAGCCTTTCATATCTGCCCACAAGAATGTGTTTTAAGCAGGACGTAAATTGACGTGTTGAAATAGGCAGATTAATGACCCCGTGTATTAACCACTCAGCAGATGGTATTTCAGCCTCAGTGAAGGGCAACTTTTCTAATTTCTCAATATTTAACAAGAGATAAGTTGCTTCTTTCGTAGCCATTAGTTGTTGTTGTCACGGTAAATTAAATGTGGTTAACGTGTTACCAGGGAACGCAACCTGCCTTCAGTGTTTGTAGTGTCCAACCTATCTACATAATTGATTTTGTTGACTCTGTCCATGATGTAAAGAGGTCATGTCATTTTGTATTATGTCTATTGCAGAATAAGCAATGTTATTAAAGGTGTATATCCAGTCGGACAGGGTATTAATCCCATTATCTACAACAGCTAATGTCTTCTGTAAATTCTCTTGATCCATTTGCATTACCCGGGCACCAGCTTCTTGTTGAGAAAGCTTCCAAATGTCATTATAGACTGCAAATAAGAGACGCTTTCTGTGTTGTTTTCTGGGACCTAACAGGAAATCCTGTAAGTCGGTGTTATTAGACAGGAGACTGAGGTGTTTGCTAACAGCAACTAGTGAGGAACTTTTCAACCATTGCTGGCATAGTTTCCCTGCACTTTGTTACTATGACACATAGTGAGGGTCAGGTCTACTTGTTCTAAAAACCCAGTGGAGTTTATAAAACGTTTATGACACTCATGGTATGTATTGGCCACAATAACCACCCACCGGGACGTGAAAGTGAAGCATTAAATGTGCCTTTCATCTAGCTGATCATTAGTTACATTTATATATTTTTGCCATTTATAATATTTTGCAGGGGCAGGAATACTGAGCGCATTCTATTCCTTAATCTTTGCTAAGCCTAAACAGCTTGTCTATTGTACAGTTTCATTTAAAAATATCACTTTAAAAGGTATCAGGCAAGCTCTAAATAAAGCTTCCTTTCCCCTTATTTGCCAGTTTTTTGTTCCCCACTCACTTTTTAAGTCAATCGACTTCAGCCAATATTCATAGCCTTCTATAGCCAACTGGGAAACAAAGGAATCTGAATAAATGAATTTAGTATCTGTTAATAATATATGTACATTTTCCAATAATGTTAATTTGAAATAATATGACTCAGCATTTTTAACATTATGCCCAGAAAAATATGCACATTTTTCAGAATATGTTTTAGAACTCCCTTGTGGTGGAGTTGGACAATGTTCCTGAGAGAGCGTAGCTTATATAATCTATATTAACATGAATGTTATGAATTAATATGTGATAATGCCGCATAGGAACTGCAATAGTAATTCTGCTTAAACGTGCACCTGAAATGTGACCACAGGGAGTGGCCGCCAATGTATACGTGGACTAATAATGATGACTAAAATGTTTATGTATTATTATATTGAATAAGTTTATACTAATTATTAATAATTGTATTATTGAATTTGTGCTGAAATCCTTGTAGGCCTTAAGTTAGCATGAGCCAAAGCTTTGCTGTTTGGCTCACATATTAAATGTATTTTTCCTATCTTGCAGTGTGCTGACTCACAAAAGGACACAACCTCTTATTTTTCTTCAAACTAGAAGACAAATGTAACCATGCTAGATCCGTTCCCATGCATGTTTTCATTGCTTGTAGGGTGATATTAAAACAAAATGAAACAGTGTAGATTAATGTAATGTACAAGGTCATTCAAACCGGTGAAGGCAATGGAGCTACTGACCAAAAGATGTGCAAAGAATTACAGAAAGATGAAATCATACCGGACGTGCCACCTCTGAAGACACCGAACAGGAGAACCAGTGAGAGACTTGTAAAATAATACGGGGTGAAAGATAGGTGACCTAATGTGTTTTCTGATAGGTTAAAGATAGTGTGGTATAACAATCGTCCTATAGAATTTTGGGGGAATATACAACGAGAAAGGGATAAAAACCCATGACACAGGGAGCCATTTAGGTGGGTTAGGGAATGCTATTGATTTTATCCAGAAACTTTGTCACTCTGTTTGGTGACTTATTGTTTCGCTTAGAACCATCCTTGTCCTTAGATTTGCCCATTTTACACTTTGCGTCCTTATGAGGGAAGTGCCCCTTTTTGCCCCGGAGCTGAGTTCTGACGGATGGCGATTTGACTGAGGCCCTGAAGACGAAGACTGAGCCTGTGCGCTGAACTAAACTTTGGAGGGTAACTATGACAATATAATTGTGATTTGTCTGTTTGCTTTTTCTTTCTAGGTACCAACTGCTTACTTTTGACAGAGACCATAGTTAGATGTTTTCCAAATTGGTGTTCTAAATCATTTTGCATGAAGCCCAACATGCTAATGCTAATCAGTGGTTAGGATAGGCGTTCACTAAACTGACGCAAATAGACAAATGACCGAAACTATGGTTTGTTGAACTGACGCGTTATTGACACTCTGCTAAATTGATCTATGTTCATGCCATGTTATGTTCTGATGTTTGTGATTCTCGCCTTAATGAAATCTTATCAAAGTTGCCATAACGTGACTATGCTATTATGTTTCTTGGTTTTGAAATTGACGCACCTGCTTTTAGAGTTGTAAGCAATAGGGAAGAAAACTCATAAAATTCTACTAAACTGGTGTGGTCATTCATGACTGCAAGGTCATGGGAGTGTTTTGAATTAATTAATGACTTTAACTAAAGTGAAATGTATTGTTGTAATAAATATTGATGACATTATTGAAGTATTGATTGACATATTGATTAGCTATCTCGTCCTAAGGTGTCTCTCAACTGGGTCAAAAGATTCATTGGGCTGAAACGAGTCCTGATGTGTAATAAATTATCATAAAGGGACGCGTTATCATTCCCATTGTGTGTAATTAAAAATGCCCTTTGGGGTACTTGTTCTGTGAATGAAATGGTGTCCATAATAATTATGGCAAAACATGTCACCATATTTCTCTTTGGATTGATAAACATCCTCACTTTCAAATACAGTAAAGTACTGCAATTCAGTCATCATAGAATCAATTGTTTTCACATCCCAGTCATCAGAAACAACTCCGAGTATTATTACATTGTTCATAGAAAGTTTAAACACATATGGTATTTGAATGACCTCCGTGGGGCGGCGTATGTCAAATGTGACTTTATCCCAAACAATCCCATCAGGAATTTGTATAGCAGAAATGTTCACGAAGGAGAAGTCTCTGCAGACCTTGTGCGAAGAAAAATTGAGGTTTTAGGACCTCATCCACCAGTTCAACTGTTGATCTTTCAGGAAGGTAATGACCATGTATTAATTGAAAGAAAGTAATAACAACGCCACTCCAAAGAAGGAAAGCTAATATAGTCAAGGAACTCCACAGATACTTAAATGGGAAAATAAAGTAATTTGTTTTAAGCCAATTTATCAGCTTATGTGTTTTTGGCAGTTTAGGTGGAAAGAGGCAAACGAGTCCGAAAAGGTGTCATTGATGTCGGCAAAGTATCCAGAAGCAGTTTGTGTAAAAACTGGAGTCGTATTTGGAGGAGGAGAACTGGTAGGGGTCTCCCTCAGTGTTCACTGTAAATGATACCATCAATCAGCAATTTCTGTGCTGTTTGTTGTGATAGATGTTAGTGGAACTAATGCAAGATTATTTTTCACCCTCCCCAAGCTCGGAGAGGTGTCAGCGTTGCTGCTCAAAACTTGTAGAGGGACATCTTTACCAGTAGTGAGAGGGATTCGGGAACTACTGGTTGCTCCTCTTGGTCTTCTGTGCAGGATCGGCCACATGGTGTAACTTGACATTGTCGATAGATACAAAGCGGTTTTCTTTAGCACCAGGCAACAGTGGTAAAATGTCCTGGTACCGTGTATTCCAAGGACTGGGACCGGTGCATGATAAGAAGGACTGAACTCCTTTTTCACAGCAACTTTTTCACATACTAGATCCCCAACCTTTGGAATCCAGCCGGTATATGTTATTGGTACATCCTTAATTCCTACGGAGGCAGCACTGGCAGAAGTGTTGTTGTCACGGAACTGTTGTAATTCCTGCAAGACAGTGACACGTTAATTTATGTCAAAAGGTGTTTCTGCCGCCACCACGCCAGGACCATCAAGATCTGGAACACACATTTGAGTTCCAAACAGGCACTCATGTGAAATATGACCCCCAGGCATATCTAGGCAGATTGTTATGTGCTCTCTGGACTCCATAGAGGTGATTAACCCCGCTATGACCCGTACCTAACACTCTGGCTGTTAAGGATGGCTTTAAATCTCAGTTTCGTCACTCCGTAACACTATTTCCCTCTGGATGAAATGGAGATAAGTAATGGAGTTGGACCCCTAATGAAGCCATGGCGTCCCTGAATGCCCTTGAGGCAAAAGCAGGACCCTAGTCAGAGTGGAAAGTCGCAACTGCATATGTGACGATAAAGACTTGCAAATCTTTAATAACAGTCCGAGCGTCAGCCGAGCGTTGTGGCCACCTCCATAGAAATCTGGAACAAGGGTTGACAGCGAATAAAGTGTATTTGTATGCACTGTCTGGTGTTAGGGGACCACAATGGTCCAAGTACACACATTGTAAAGGTTTGTTGAAATTAGGAGGGGTATCTGCAGTGGGTGTTTGATGGTGGACCCCTTAATTTGTTGGCAGATGTTACAACAAAGGACATACTGCAAGGTCTGTTTGTATAGACCTGGCCACCAATAATGTGCTTGTAATAATAATATTGTAGCCGCAACACCAGCATGGGCATAAGCAACCCTCTCATGCGCTGCTTCAATCAACTCTGGTCTTAGATCCTTATAGGGAATTATCCGAACCCCTTTGCCTGGTACATTTACTTCTGTGTCAAGGAAGCCTCCAATTTAGTAGGAATATTTTGCAGGAAATGCTTTTGGAAAGGGCGTGCCTTCAGCCATAGCTTTCACGGCAGCCCATATGCCATCATCCGGTTTTGTTCTAGAATGAGTTACTGCAGCAACAGCAGCTGTGGCTACTGCTGTTTGGCTGCTTCATCAGCCAGTGTATTTCCAGCAACGTGTATTCCAATGTGCTGGTGTTCAAGTGTATGTACAACATGGACGTTTGGTGGCATTTCCTTCAGATCCGCTACTTTCCCTTACAGAAGCCTGTGTTTGATGGTGTTGCCTTTGGAATCTCTGAACCCATTCTGGCATCAGTAATGCAAATATTCATTAAAGGACTGGACACAATAGTACGAATCATAAACAATCAGTGTTAGCTGTGCAGGATCCGTATGTTCCAGTGCCACTACCAGAGCCTTGAGCTCTGCAAGTTGTGCAGTGCAATCCCCTAGGTTTTGTGTGAAAGTATGTTGTGGATAGAATTTATTACCCTTCATATAGCCGCTCACGACTGCGCAAGCAGCGGAGTATTGATGCTTTGTACCGTTTGCAGGTTGTGCTGAGCCATCGGTGTACATGACTCTTTGATATTGATCAATAGGAACTGGGTATTCTAGTTCATATTGCAAACATTCTTAAGTTTGTAACTTTGGGTCGAAGATATAATCGACACCAGTGGCTGTCAAAGACGTTGCCCATTGAATCCAACGTGGATATAATGCTTTAGCATTTGGAACGCTTGTTTTGGTAACAGCCTCAAGTTCTGGAATTGGAGATATGACAATAAAGCGTTTCCCCTGGGCCAGTGGTCTTTCTTTAATGACGGCCATCTGAACAGCAGAGAGAATCTTCTCAGTGGGAGCAAAGTGTTGTTCTGCTGTAGAGTACAAATGTGATTTGTAAGCAATCGGGACTGTCTCACCCTCATTGAAAGTTACATCGGTGAAACCAATGGCACCAGCAATTAGTCTGATGACCAGATGTTTTTTATTGTCTCTTGTGTGTAGGTGATGTGCTGCAAGCATGTCTGTTTGCAAAGCTCTGAGAATGCGTGTGTGTTCGACTGTCCAAAATGTAATGGAAAAGCCGGGACACAATAAGTCATATAAGGGTTTTATACGTGATATGTAATCTGGAATGTAAATTCTGCCAAAATTTAGGAAACACAATAGGGAGTGGAGTTTTTAATGGTATTTGGAGGTTGTAATTGTGTGCATTTTTCCAAGAATTGTGGTGTTAGGCTCTTTCCTTCACTTGATAGCTCGTATCTCAAAAACAGGACGCTAAGGAAGGCTATTTTTATTTGTTTTTTAAGTTGAATTTATAGCCAAATTCAGCAAATCCTACAGCAATGCGGGCTACCCATCTTAGATGTTGCAGTAATTTATCATCCATGAGATAGATATCACCTACATAGGACAATGCTTCAGGGTCAATGTCGTGCAATATTGAAGTCACACGAGTCGCGAACAGTCCTAGACCATTCTTATACCCCTGTGGTAAACAACATAATTTTTTCTGGGAGCTTAGTGCACTGAAACTTGTTATGTCCCTACTCTCAGGCGCTATATTTTGGCAGACGAAACCTCTGGAAATATCCAATGTTGTTTTACATTTTTTGCTCACTATGCTTCTCATAAGTGTTATGCTCTGAGAGTTTTGATAAGCGTATGTGCATGTATGACTGTTTAAGTGTCTGCAGTCTAAGACTATTCTGTACCAATGGTCCAGTTTAGCTACTGGGAATAAAGGATTATTTATTGGTGAGACACAGGATTCGATTACGCCCTGGTACTCTGGTTGTGTGAGGATTTCCCTCACAGGTGCTTTAGCATCATGTTTTACCGGAGGTTGGGGTTGATTTTTTATTGGAATTACATGATAGAGGGAATCTTTATCCCACCCTACATGGTTGCAATACAACACAGGTGCCTGCGCCAATGCCAAATCGATGGCGTAGGATTCTGCGAGCTCATCGGGAACAAGGGGCAATAAAAAAGGTTTGATAACCTCTTCTTCATATGGGCAAGTACGGACAAATTCTGGTGGCCAATCCTTTTCGGGCAGTAGAATATCATATATATTTATGACATGGTCCCAAAAGATTGCGTTGATTGTGCGTTCAATGTCTCCTTATAACTAACGTTATTGTACAGCCTGTCAGGCGTGGAGACAAGCATGTCTGCAGTTTCAACTTGTAAGAAGTCATCAGTTGCTTTCACCTTCAGATGCTCTTGAAGATTCCAGCAAACTATTGTGACCTCTGCCGCGCTAGCAGTGCTTGTGCCCACTTCTTGTTCTTTAATAGAGCCCTCTTCTTGAGTGGCATGACGAATTGCAACTGCTGTCACTTTCTTCTTTTTGAATTGTTTTTTTTTTTGGGGAAGTTTCTCTTCTTTTTTAACAGAAACTTCTGTAGTGCATTGTGATTCCTTTCTCGGTTTCACTTACTCAGTTCTTCGCTCTGACCACCCACCTCTCTCACTGTGTTTTTCCAGTGAGTCCTGAAAGGAACGAGATTGGTGTGTATCAGTATATTGATATCTGTCAGGCGTTTTAATATTATTTCTATTACTGAGACTATATCTATTCTGTGGGGTCTCTATGCGGAGATTCTCCCCTTTCTTTTTTAGGTGTTTGTTGTTTTTTATCCCAGTGTTTTTTAGAACCCTCAGGAGCCTTCTTGGTAGAATCTTTATTAGATTTACCCTGAAACTGTAGTTTTGTAGGTCTGGCCCCCAGACTATCTCGACGAATACTAGAGTAGTTCTCTGCGATAATCTTTGGCAGTTCATGTTCTTGATCCTGTGGAGGAACGTCCCGGAGCCGCATGTGCACTGCTAGTGCAACTGCTTCCCCTTTAAGATTGCTCAGTACAATAGAAGATACAGTGGCAAAACTGCCCATAAGTTGCATCCCCAAGTCCAGTGCCGGGGCAGGCCCATGTTCATCTTGAATTTGTTTTAACACTTCCGGTAAATTGGCAAGTGTTGGTGTACCGTGTGCGGTAGTATAGAGCGTGGTAAATACTGTGCCTCAAGTATTGAAGTTATGTACTGTGGGAACCATCCCAAATGGAAGCACAAAGTTAATATTCAATACTTATCCTGAGGTCCCATATGGGGAAATACTGCTTCCAGTGCAATTGTTTTTTGAGCTAACCAAAATGAAATCTCTTCTGGTTTGGTGGGTACTTTACACTTGATCGAATGTACAGTCACAGGACTAATGCCTGGCGTTACTGCATGTGGTTGCGCCTGGGTAGCATGTGCTGGGTTTGTATTTAATGTTTGCATTACAGACTGTACTAATCGTCTGTATTTTGCTGTAAGCTTAGCATATAAGTGAAGGACTTCAGCTACCAACAAGGTTGCTGCACCAGGGTGAGGTGTATATGTGACCAATAGAGGTCAGGTAGGGCCATCATTACTTAGAAGACCTAACCTGACATCTAGAATTGTATGGGGTAAGGTGCCATCAAGCCAATTATTATGTTCTTGATAAGATAGAGGTATTTCTAGATATGCATAACCTCTGTATTGTGCAGGTATGTTTGCAGGTGTGTAGTGGTGAAATGTATTTGTGTTCCCATCAACTGCTGAAAATGTGACCCAAGAATAGAAAATGTCTGTTCTATAGGCTGGATGAGTTGCAACAACAAATGTAACTGGACTTCCCTGGGCCGTTAGGCCATGTGCCAATAAATGTGCAGTAAGGGGTGGTTGCATATTGACTGCAATTGCTACCTGTTGCGGCTTTGCCACAAAATGGTAATTTTTTGTTCAGAGATAAACACACCAAATGGGGATTATCCTTTTAGAGTTCAAGCTTGAACAATCTATAGCATTAGTTAGGTACTCCCTACTTAGCTGAGGAGGAAAATCCTCAATACCACAGATGTCACCGTATATAGTACTGAGGTGTCTTTGCATGTAATGAGACAGAAATACTCAGCAGGAGCCGAAAATTAGTGCCTGACCAGACTTTGGTGGCGCCATGTCACGTAGGCTCTCATTATCCTAATGAGACTACTGGATTTGGGCGGCAGAATCACTTGCACTGTGGGGGACTGAGTCTGAACCCACTACAGGTCACACCTGTCAGCCTAATCCGGGTTTTGTCTTGGCTAACTAGAAGTGCCTCATCTCCACCCAAGAGCAGGGATGATTGGGCAACTAAGCGCATGACACCATTGACTCCTCAGGGAAATTGTGGTCACTCAGATCTCTTCCATTTCTCTCAGTTACATTAGTCTCACATATGCAAGGACAATCAGAGGAAGAATATAGTCCAATAAGGTTTTATTGAAATAACTGCATCTTAGATAATAAAGCATGTAATGCAATAACTAGGACGATAAAGCATGACAGGGTTAAAATTGTGACAAGGAGAGTAAAGCATAAAAATAATGCTACCATATTTTCACTACAATCGTTAAGAATAGTCCTACATAGGCTATATTAGAGCACAGCATGTTAAGCTCTAATTCTGCCCTCCAGGTTCCCCTGTGAAGACATCATCCCTCATACCTGAGCAGGAGGCCTGTAGTCTACATTAGCAGCAAAGCACCTAGCAATCAGCATACAGTCATGGTCATCTGGCTGGAATCTCCCTCTAATGTACCTGGGTCAAAGTATTGTTTTTATAATAAAACAGCTGATGTTCCAATAAAGAATCCACACGTAAGAGCGTTTATGTTTCTGTGAACATTAGAGACAAAGCGTACCACTTTTGACAGCAACCTATCTTACTGCAGCCTTGAGAAAAGCACAGAGTGAAAGAAATGTTTTGTTTTAGAACTCAGTGCTGACCTAGGCAAAGAACAGCTGGACAGAGAAAATAAAACAAGACCGCAAATGTGGCTATTGTTAAAATAATAAAAGCGAAGCTGAATAAAGTATGACTAGGTTAAAGCGCACAGCGGCAGGCCTTGTTTGCTAAAATAACGTGTGTAAAACTATAGCTAAAATGGCTACACAACACCTGTAGGCTCTGGCACGGAGGCTGGGAGAGGTCAACCCACAGTTGCCCAGGGAAGTTAAGATACCAGAGGTCATAGGGACACCAACAGTCTAGCTCCCCCAAGACCCAGGGGCTCAGTGTGTAGGGGTGTCTTTTGGCATCAGAAACAACTTACTGGCAGGTCGTTGTCAGTGGGATTTAGGCTGCAGGCATTGCTGTGCAGTTCGGCAGGGGTTAGCCCATGATGGACTCTGGGTCAGAAGCACTGAGGAACCTTCACTGGACTGGTGGGATACTTGGACTCGAGCCGTAGCGTCGGGTGCACAGGTGGTTCCAGACGGGAGTTTTGTGGCTCCTCATACAGACTTCTTTCTTCTTTGAAGATGTTTCTTTTGGACAGGTCCGCTGTCCACAGGAGTTCTTGTTCTTTATTGAAGGCATGCAGTATTCCCAAGGCCTTGGAGGACACTGGGCTGCAGGAAGGTCGTCTTCTGGGCACAGGTTCTTTGAAGGCCGCAGACAGGCTGATGGGGCCAGTGCTAAGTCGGTGGATGTCTTCAGTCTTCTCTGCTGGTGTGACTTTGTGGTGTGCTCTTCTTAAATTGACAGGAATCTGAGTCTAGGGCTCAGGGGTGCAAACTAAATACTGAATTTAGGGGTGTTGCAGGGAGTGCCATATGGTAGCCAATGGGCTACTCACCTTTAGGGTGCCTACACCCTTCCTTTGACCAATTCCTTAAGGAAGTGAGCATAGCCCTAACCCTATTGGCCTAATTCCTTCCATGCAAAATGGAGGAATTTAAAAAGTAATGGCCACGTCAGCTCATCCACCCTAGGGGTGGGACTAGCATGAAGTGGGCACTCCTCTTAATTTACCTAATTTTCCCACCAGTTCTGCATTTGCAACGCAATGGGTCTGGCATTTGTTCCACTTAGAGCTGTTAGCATTGTAAACTCCTAACCTGACTTTTCTTGCCACATAAATTGAAAATGAAAAGTAATACAGTTTTACATAAGTAAGACGATTTAAAGCGCCACGTCATGAGGATGAGCATGAAGGAGCACACAAACAGAAACATAGGTTTGCTTTCAGTCAAATGTATGGGCAGTTATGCATTTAAACATGACACAAAGGCACCTTAATCTAAAAATCACACACAACTTACAGAGAATTTTTCAAGTTTTCAGCCTCACCCTGTGGGGAATTCTGTGATTTCAAAAGGTTTAGACGGAACATGCTTTTTTAAAATCACTTTTAAACCTAATTTTGAAGACCAACAAATTAGGATTTTATAATAAACATTTCCCTTGGACGAAGTTGGATGCCACATTTCTGATGCAAAAAGTCAAACATCCTGCTATTGGGGTGAAACTAATAAATGTTATAACAGACAGAGATAACACACTCTGGAAAATAAAAGTAAGTCACAATGGCGTGTAAGTAAAGGTTCTTTATCAGGGGGCGGCTCCTCTATTAGGGCTGAGAAGCTTTGACCCCATGCCAGCGGCGGCAGCTGCAAAACCTTTAAAAGAAAAGGATAAAAACTTTGCTGCGGGGGTGACGAGCAGTGAGAGGGAGTGCACAGCTCCCCCTCAGGGTGAATGTATGTTTGGCCAGCCGTCTCGGGCCGGCCAAACATACATCAGACATGTGCAGTGTGCTCTCTGCACAGGCTCCCAGTCTACACAGGAGAACCTTTGTTGGGTGCTTCCAGCCAATCCTGACGTTGCTTCGAGCAGTGTCAGGATTGGCTGCAGGGCAGGCTGGGAGCCTGTGCCTGCAGCGAGACGGAGGAGAAGAGGGGCACAGCGAGGAGCGAGGTAAGTGGTTTTTTAAACATTTTATTTACTTTAATGTTTATACCCTCCGCACACAAAATGCCGCCCCTTGCACGCCCCGTGAGCCACTTTTGTTCTTTATAGATCACAACAGTAAAATCAATCATCTGCAGACCCTTTATTCTCACAATCAAAAAATAATACAATAGTAGCTGAACACAGGTGAAAAACATGCCGTTAGTTCTCTACCAAAAGTTCAATAACTCTTTCTTTCCTAACACCCAGTGGGAAGCTGTTTCACAATTAAGATCCATAAATCGTCCAGATTTCTATTTTAGCCAGTTTCAATCTAAAAACAGTGGCAAAAATACGGTTTTGATGATTGGTAGAATGCTGTAAATACCATCCGATACTGTAAAATAATTTAAAGATAAGACCCATCTAGCTGAAATACATACATTGATTTACATTGATGCTAACAGTGTTCGTACGTACAGGTAACATTAATTCCTAGTGTTTTTCACAAAAAACAGTGTTCTGTGCAATTTGAATTCAAGAGACGCATGCCTTGAGTAGACCAGTATAGAGAAAGTCAGAGTCGGTATTTCAGTTGTTCACGCCGACTATGACAGGAGCCATATCTTAGTCAGCATAGCACTTTGAGAAGGGAATCATGTTGGTAAACTAGTGCTGCGTGATTGAGTCATAGGTGCCATAGTACTGATTTTTTAAACTCATTTTGAGGGACAGGAGATTGCAAGCGATATTCCTCAGCTATCAGAGCACAATCGAAAATAAATAAATATTTTTTTTTTTAAACGAGTGCGATCGTGCTTTGTAAAACTGTGAATTTGTGAAGGAGCGCTAGGCTAAACAATAGAATTAAACTGGTAGTGATGAAAGCGCTCAATTACTGCCCAGTGAAATCGCGCTATCTACGAAATAAAAAGAAAAGTAGTCCAGAAACCATACGGAAAACAAGGAGCCTTGTATATTTTCAGTAGTTGGACGGTGCACTCAAGGAGGACTAAACACCGGAAAAGGAATAACATATGCATGCCTTTCACTAATGAAATAAAGCGAATTTTAAAAGGCAAGCCCATGACGAATGACAGTGATGGGCGTGACATGAACATGGTTAAAAGCCCACACAGAGATTACAACAGGGACAGTGCGCTTGCGCGCTCAACCCTAAAAACAGATAATGCTTACTGAATAAATAAAACAATACATTTTATTTGAATAAGGACACAGGCATGGATGGTTTCCTGACTGCAGCAGACCACCATTCCTCGGATGGTATCCAATTGGAGTGAATCACAATTTGCAACCTTTCTCATGGAGAGTAATAAGTTAGGTGGTATTATGACCCACTCCAAACGGTGATTTGGCGAACCAGCACAATAGTACATAGATCGGTTCAGAAATTCAGAATCTATTTGCATAAAGTCAGTACACAATTTGCAATCACTTTTTGTGAATTCATTCATAGTACATCTGGACCAAACAGTGGAACTGTTCTACATCATTCGGGGGCAATGTATCTCACACTTGGGCAAACATATCAAGAGTTAGACCTGCTTTAAATTAATATATTCTTGTTGTGCCAAAGTCTCTGTTAACTCCATTATTGTCATAAACATACTCTGCTTTGCTGTACTTCTACAACTGCAGTTTATTTGTTACATTTCACCTGAATTGGATTGGATTGGGTTATTTCTACTGTCCCAGACTATCCTTTAAAGGTTCGAGGCCTTAGGTAGTGGTACTAAATCCCTATAATTTCTAAAATGGACACTTGCCACCTCAGGCTAATCCTGGTCTACCTTGTCTGGATGAGGAATGTCCAGTAGTACAAGTCAGTCTGTGCTGCATCACCCAGGAGGAATAATCAAGATTTACAATTGCCACGATGAACCCATTTGAGACTCATTAGAGAACCTTTGATGATGAGTCATACAATGGAGAAATTCCACAGTCTATTGGCATGTACCCTGTCTCACAGATGTCTACGGGTATGGCATGCAGACATGTCCATGCCAGCCTCAGCTGTCATGCTTTTCCCAACTCTCAGCATAGAGGTGGTGACATGGTTAGAGGAGTGTCTGCCATACACACTTGACACCTAGACACTTAAAATTAGGTTACAATGCAATGACACACTTCCCATCTGCCTGCATCAAATCTTAAAGTGTGAGTGACCTGTGCCACACTCCTTTTTTGCTGCAAATTCACGCATAGGTGCAGCATCAAATACACAATAAGAGCACAACTGTGGCCCTCTTGCTCAATATTGTACACTACCCTTACAGCCCACGTGATTTACACAATTTTTTGTTGCATAGCAGTTCCATGGAGCAGCATGATGCCCATAGTGAAATATGCTTTGGGGCATTATCATTGGTATGAAGTGATATGTAAACACTATTACAATATAATGTATATAGCTACATACCTCACGATTACATACAGTCAAAAAACATTTCTTGCCAGTGATTAGGAGAATGCATTACCAGTAATGACAATTGACATGACTTTCCATGTATTATGAAAGTTCAAGCCGACAGGCCAATGTTTCAGTAGAAATAAAGGGCCCAATTTGCAAAGGTAAACTTAGTGTAAAAATCTAGGGGCCAGATTTAAGAGAAAATGACGGAGCGCATCCCTGCGCCAAATTTGGCAGGGTCACCTAACGTTATTTTCAAAACGCAGGGATGCACCGTATTTACTAGAATACAGCACACCCCTTTGTTTCCCGGTGTGCCAGCGCTAAATATGCTGCCATGCGCCAACGCAGCAACCCTTGCACCATAGTGCAAGGATGGCTTCCTTGAGGGGGAGATTGTTTTTGTGCAGGAGGGAACACCTTCCTGCACAAAAACAATCTTAAATGGCGATTTGCTCTTTCTGTTTGAGCTGCAGAACTCAGCACACCTACAAAGAGCAAAAAATGAGGAGAAATGAAAGCATTTCTCCTCTTTGCGCCATGCTAACGCCACCCCGAGGTGGCAGTAGATTTTGGCGCTGCCTCAGGTTTACAAAAACTCATAAATCGGAGGCAGCGTCAAAATGCAATGGGTGTTGCTTGCACGCCACTTCCACACAAAGTGCTGCGTGTGATGGGGCCGTATTTTCAAAGTGGCGGTAAGCCACAAAAGTGGCTTAACACCATCTTGTAAACATGGAGCAGTGCATAGCGTCCCCGGAGCGTCATGAAAAGTGACGCTCTAGTGGAGCTACTGCTCTTAAATATGCCCCAAAGTTTAGACCAAAAGTCTAAACTTAGACCAAAAATCTAACTTTATGGGAGTAGACTTTTGGTCTAAACTTAGACCAAAAGTGTAATCTTAGACCAAAAGTCTAACTTTACTACCAGTAAAGTTAGACTTTAGGTCTAAGTTCAGATTTTTGGTCTAAACTTAGGCCCACATGTATACTTTTACACGCAAAACTGCATTAGCACAGTTTTGCGTGTAAAAGTATATAGCCGGCTAGCGCCATTCCTGAATGCCGGCCTGGCGTCATACCTACGGCAGTAATGCCCAGTTAGCATCATTGTAAATTACGCTAACCGGGTGGGGGAGGCGTAGGGGGAACCAAAGTTTGTGCGCCAAATTATGGCGCTACACTGTTTAGAGGTTAAAAAAGGCCTCTTAGCAGAGAAACGCCATTTCCTGGCGCACAACCCCCATGGACATTGCTCGTCTCTTATTAAAATTACCCCCACCCCAATGGCTATGCTCATTGGGACCAGTGCCATGCACGGAGCCCCAAGTTAGGGCCCCCGAGAGGAAAAAAATATATATATACTTACCGGGACTTACCAGGGATGGGTCCCCCATCCTGTAGTGTCCCACTGGTGTGGGTGGGGTCCCCTAACTCCTGCCCATACCCAGGCATTAAATAATGGCGCTAAGCAGGCCTAGCGTGCCTGTGTGACTAAGCCCATGGTGAAACCTGTGCACTGCCTCCTTTAGTCTATTATATCTGCAGGTAGCAGCTCTGTACACACAGTGCAGTTTCTCCTCCCTGTGTGCCTGTCTGATTAAGCCTATGTTCTAATCTGTGCACTGCCTCCTTCGGTCCATTTTACCTGCCAATAATAACATAGTGCGCATAGTGCAGTGTTTCCTCCCTGTGTGCCTGTCCGCACTAATCAATGTGGTGCAAGCTGCGCAGCCTATGCTGCTTTTCATTGCACCTGTCGACGTTCAGGACATGGGCAAACAGTGCAGTTCCTTCTCTGTTTCTTCGTATCTGTCAACACTAAGCACATGGTACAAGCAGTGAAGAGCTTGTGGTCAGCGCATTTCCCCCTCTGTGTCTTCCCAGTGCTTACAATCCCTGTCTGCCTACACTAAGCACCATACAATAGTCCAGTGGCTCTGCCAGTGATGTAGCATCCCACACTAAACACACTGTACAAACAGGAAGCGTTTCCCTTCATGCTGTCTTGCATCACTAACCATGAGACAGACAGAGCACTATTTACAACCTGCTTGACTACTCTAAACACATGAAACATATGCAGTGTGTACCATTTTAGCTGGCCAGTTAAATGTGAATAACTTAATGAGACATACAAAAAGCACAATGTTTAGAGTTTGGCAGCTCCAAAAGACACACAAAAGGAAAAATGAAAAGCAAAACAGTTGACATAAGCAACCCGATTCAAAGCGCCACGGCTGCCATGAGCATGTTTGTGTAGGAGACACACAAAAGGAAAAAGAAGTTTGCTTGCACTCAAACATGTCAGCAAACGTATAACTATCCACATAACAGGGTCAGTCCCCAAGGCGGAAACAAAACCGCTCTAAGGAGGGACAAACGTAAAGCATTTACCAATGATAACAAGGATTTTTGAAAGGCAAGCCCACAAACGAGTGAAAGTGATGAGCATGAGGTGGGCATGGTTAAAGGCCCACATAGATACCAAGACATCAGAAAAGCAGCGCTTGCGCGATGCTATACTCAACCTAAAAAGGGAATAAATCTGATCCCAGTTTGTATAGACCTGTCTCCTTGTTGGATGCTACTGTCAAGGTCGTGGGAAGGATATTGCTGGCTAGACTGGGAGGTTGTGCAAAAGAAAACAATTTAATTTGTGATGTACAGTATTGCTTAACGAAAGAAATAGGCACTATTGAAAAATATCTGAATTTATATCTTCTCGTCAGCGCATATACTTTAAGCTAAAAGGGGTCCTTTTGTGTAGCACTTATGGATCTGTAGTCTGTATTGAACTGCATAAATCGTTCCACCCAGTAAGGGTCTCTTGACTGATATGAGTGTTGATAAGTCATTAGTCTAATTGTTATGTTAATTGTGTGCGGGAATCATGGCCTGGATGCGATTTGACAGAAAGGGTGAGTGTAAAGTGTCATTCAAGGTGCACAGATGCATGAGGCAGAGCCAAGAAATCACTTGCACTAACCTTAATTATAGCTGATCTCATAGAGGTGAGATGAGTCCCGAGATGCTAGATCCCAATTCCACATGCAAACTCATGTGCTCCCAAAAGGTAGTAATTCTGCAGACCCCGAGAGTTCAACAGGGGAAATGGGTTGGGATGAGAGAGAGAGAAAGAAGTCTGTCCTGCGGACGTGGTCACTTCTCAGTTCACTCCTAGGTGTCCGATTGGGAGAGGAGGATTGGATGGATGACGTTCTACATCTGCTGATGGCTGAAACTATAATGAAGGTCGTGAGTTACTTCAAACTATTTATGCCTCGCTACTGCTTCAATTACTTTGCGCTGATACCTCTCCTCAGCTTTGTATTACATAATGGGCTCCCTCGTTCTCCCGATGATGATCCTAGACAGGGCATGTTCCTACGTAAACGAGAAATACATTAGACCTGCTCTTACTCACAATTCACGACAATCAATAGGACTCGAATGAAGGTGGTACCCACCTACGCTCTCTTCAATGTATTTGTTAGAAAAACTGCTTCACAGCGTTTGCTTCAGAAGTGAAGAGATACTGTCTTATAGATATATCGTTCTCACTCCTTACTTCAGGACTCTCATGCTCAACACATTTTACAACTGCAAGATAGCACACAGGTATGTAATTTACATGATTGCTTGACACCCAAAAAGTCCATAAATATTACTGTAGTGCAAACATTCTTCCTCTATGAGTTCGTGTACAGAGAAAGACACTGGTAATAAAGTTTATTTGCAGAAGCTGAAACACCTAAACGGGTTTGTTGCATCTAGTGATTCTACTTGTATCTGAGTTTTCCCAATTCGTCTCGTCTGCAGATGCGGTTATGCCAGAAGGTGTGGGCGTCTAGATTAATCAGGCGCTAGCGTGTTGCTGCCCTTGAATGCTCCAAATGTGATTCTGGTTTTCTTGTCTGGATGTCTGTGATGCTGGATCCCGATGCAGCAGACAGCGTGGCTGCGGTGCTGAAAACGGGATTTGGGCTGAGATGCAGGAGATAGCGCTATGGCTGCTTCCTCCTTCAGATAAGATTCTGAATAGTCACCGCTAGTGTGTAGTTGGCTGGAGCTTAAATAGAGAACTACACCCTACTGCACCCAAGCTTGCCACGCCCGACTACACCAAGCTAGCCTGCCCGGCCACTGACAAAGGACAACCCATGTTCTCTAGTCTTGTACTGAGGATTGCATTAAGCTGCAAGTGCTATGGCACATTGCTGATGTGTTGCCATTGTATAGTACAGGGAAATGGACACAATAAACTTGATTGGGCACTGACATCCTTTCAGGGTCCTCGGCTCTAAGAACCTTTATGGCACTCCCGACAGGCAGGGTGCATTCTAGCTCCATTTTAATTCACACTATACATTATTAATATAGAAATATTTCTGATGGATAGAGCTTGTGATATGCCTCAAATAGGGTCCTGCCCACTGCCAATTCCGCTTTCTGTAGATTGAGCACTCTTGATGACACACAATAGAAATGCTTTTCATAGTTTATTTGATCATTTTACTATGTTTATGGACAACATGGGTCTGAAGGTTAATTGCGGGAAGTCATATACTATGATAATAGGCCCAGGCAAGAAGAGGGCTTGTATCCACTTTCTTAATGGAAATAAGATCTTTGCAAGAGACACAGGGGGTCATTACGACCCTGGCGGACAGTGGTATTTTGGTGAAAGGTACTGCCAACAGGCTGGCGGTACCTTTCCCCAAAATTTGACATTGCCGGTTTGGCTAAAGCCAAACCGCCTATGTACCACTCTGTCCGCCAGGGTGGTAACAGCCGCCGGGCTGGAGACTTTATTCTCCAGCCAGGCGGTAATCACAATCCCATCCTCTGGATTATGACCTCACCTACCGCCATGGTTTTTGTGGTAATCTTACTGCCACGAAAACCATGGCGGTGGGCACTATCAGTGCCAGGGAATTCCTTCCCTGACACTGAGTGAGGTCTCCCCTGCCCCCTCCCTCTCCCGAGAGTCCTCCATACCCTCTCCTTCCCCCTTCCGTCCCCCCGACATACACACACCTACACGCACACACATACACATTCATACACACATGCATACCCACATCCACCCACGCATGCATATATACATACACACACTCTGCAACACACACTAACATACATTGAAGCACACACGCATTCACAACACACAACATACAAGTACACTCACATTCATTCATTCACACACGCATTCCACATGACTCACACCCGCATGCATGCATACAAAAACAGACACACACACCCCCCCACACACACAAACACACCCCACCCCTCTCCCCTGTTGCAGAACTCAATTTACCTGCTTGCAGAGGGTCCTCCGGCAGGAGACGGGCGCAGCGCTGCTGTCAGCATCAGCATCTGCCAGCGGAACACCGCAAGCCTTGTGGCAGAATTCCGGCTATGGTCATATTATGGTGGAGGGTAGGTAGCAACGGCGACGGTCTTTTGGAGGCCGTCGCTGTGGCGGTATGCAGAATTTTCCACCAATGTTAAAATGAGGCCCTCAATCTCATATTTCAGTCTGCTCTTTAGGTGCCAAAACAACTGACGACCACTTTTGGAAACCAGGCTGTTTATTTTGATGTCTATTACGGCAGTGGTTAGATTTGGATCCAGGTTGGGTATGAAGCCACTGAAGGAGATGACCACTATTTATAACAGCAAATGTGTGCCTGGGTGTGTTTTGGGGCAGGCATTTGGGATTATTTGAATGTGGGCACTCTTCAGCAAGCTGAAAATAAGGACCCAGCCGAATTACCACTTTCTCTGTCAGGGGGAGGGAGTAAATCAATCTGTAGCCCAGACAGAGACGTCACCCTCCAGATTTACAAATGATAACCGAGCACAAGATAGTATGTAAAGTATTGCCAGGACCTGCTGTCACGGAGGTTCCTGTCAATGCTTTTTGCAGTTTGGTGTGGGACTCCATCAGCATCACTGAGCCTTGCATCAAACTGTTTTTTTTTTATATTTTCAAAAGAAAATCTCAAAGCGGGAGGGCAGAATTACATGCCTGCCTCCGCATCTAAATTCAGCAGGCGGACTGCATTGTTAGTGGTAAGGTTACTCTGTTGCCGTTGCAAAGGAGTTTCCTTACCTTCAAGACTCAAATCAGGCCCTAAGTTTTTAAGAAGAAGTTGGCTGTTCCTTCTAGCTGTGCTAATTATATGTTACGCTGAACTAGGTATTTCATTTATTGAGGGCAGAATTCATGCACACCTGTTTTACTGTGGAGAGCCTTCTAGGGAAAAGTGCCAGCCTCACTGACTAGAAAGAGCATATGTGACTCTCTTTATGTGGTGCCTTGCAGACAGCATGGCTGAATTTCATAAAGAAATCATGTGAGAATATGGAAATGCCTAAATATTTTGATGGGCCCAAATCTATGTGAGGAATAAGCAAAATAGACCACAACGTGATGACTATTAGTATTAGAACAGACTAGAGCGCAGGTAGACAACTAAAAAACCGACAGTGTCGGCTCATGCCCTTCTTTTCACTCACCCCGATGTTCAGCCTTATTTTACTATGGTACAGAGTGCGCAGCACAGACGTTTATTCACCTAATTGTTTTTAGACTACGTACACCATTTAGTTGCTTTTAATGATAAAAATACCTTAGGTTTGCAATCGCCGCCCTGCAACTGCAATGATTTTTTTGAGTAATTCACTTTACACCTACGTTTTTTTTGTAGTTTTTATGTGACACCGTTAAAACATTTAGGTCCATATTTATACTTTTTTTAGCGCCACATTTGCGTCATTTTTGGACGCAAAAGCGGCGCAGACATGCAAAATAAAATTTTTGCGTCAAAAAGCGGCACAAATGCGGCGCTAAAAAAGTATAAATATGGCCTTAAACTGTACAAAATGCTGGCCGGTTTTGGTGTTTCTACAGCAACTGAATTCTTATTCTATTTGCCTTTGGGAGCAAATTTTAATGTGAATTCAGACAGATTAGAAAGCACTCAATGGTGTCCTAGATTGTATCTTATGTAGCTTTATTAGGTTGTCTCTTGGCTTTACCAAACATATTTTAAGTCACACTGTCACATTGTTTTAGTATTGTTATTATATGGAAGTGTGTGTTATGAACTGATAATAGTATGGAATGTTGTATGTTCGACTCCACATGTATGCATGATATGGCCTCGTACAGTAATTGAAACAAGATGTAATTCTCTTTTTAATGTTCACGATTCAGGAGATGTGTTGATTTCAATCATGTCTATTTTTTATTTGTATTTATTGTTGTGCGATTTGCTCTGTATGACTTTTATGGCTCAGCTTAGCCGATTAATGTAGTGATTGATTGATTGACTAAATTATGCGATAGGAAAAGACAAATTATACGGCATTACGTGTCACATTTTGTGAGAGTATTACTTCATATTTGGACTGTCTGGGCAAAGGTGTCACCCCATTGGTACTAGTTTAGCACTCAAATACAGAACTAAGCATCAGAACGAGACTAGTCAACCTTTGTAAAGGGGCTTCCACTGCACACCAACATATGTCACCACCTTATTAGTAACTTTAGAGCCATTTGAGCTACAAACATTTTTTTGTCAAAATATGCAGATAATGTAACAGATGATGAATTTCGTGCAAATGCAGCAAATTCATAAATATGCAGATGACACTGCACCATAAAATCACATCATTCCCATGGTCCTGATTATAGCTGTAAAATACAGATGTTGTACCACTTTCGTCCCAGAGCTTTTGTTCATTAAAAAAAAAAAAAAATGAAATGTAAAGTGCTGGTCAAGGCATGGGCCATAGTGGAAAATACACTGTTCTAAAGGTTTGGCTAGAGAGGCTGTGGGTGAGATTAGTCTGAATATTGCCTTTCGGTCACCACATGCAAATTGGTCATAGTGGAATAATGCTGGCGGTCAGATGTGAAAAGAGCAAGAAAGGACACCCAGAGGTGGCGAAGCAGACACTTTGGGATGATGAGAGATGTGCTGGAATTGACAATATCTTTTAGATAACATGCAATATGGACAACAGGAAGGTGTTCAGTTTTTATTTATTGTTTGTTTTCGCTCTCAAGTAGCTTCATGTTCTGCAGAGGAGAGTGATATCTGTCGCTAGAAAGTAGGTGGGATGTTGACCTTTATACTGAATGCCAGTTGCTCCAATCTAATAGCAATTGCTCAGCAAGGCGCATGCTTCAAGGAGCTGTCCAATATGGACATTAAAGAAATGCAGATTTGAATCCTTATATTGCTGACTCAGTTTTCTATTGTGCGGGTATAGTTTAAACAGCAGATATGCGAAAATAAAATAAATTACTTGTTGGTACATGCTGTGGCTAATCTGAGCTAGTGGCCTTATAAACAAAGAAGTAAGTCACACGAATATAATACGTAACTACCCATAGTGAATCAAAACATCAGTGCTGCTGGAGCGAGGGGATATCAGTTAAATATCTTTTGGCTTATCAGTTTATCAATATACAATTCTCTGCTGTGTCATAGGCCAATAGACCTTGGGTACAGATGTGATTAACCAAGAGCTGCACAACAATCAACTAGTCTTCACAGTTTAAATATTCGTTTTTCGGTCAATAATGAGTGTTGGTGTGAGTTCAAAAGCTTTATTTATAAATCTTCTTAGTTAATTAATTATTTATTGAATCAGCATAAATCATCAATTAATTAGTAAATCAATACAATCAAGTATCATCAGAGCAAATGCATAAAGCTCCTTCCATGAAGGAAAAGTCCCTAAACTAAATCTCAGAATGGTATTGGGAAGGGCAAGAAAAAGGTGCAGTCTGAACCTACAGTATAAAGAGTGCAAATAGACAGGTTAAAGCATCGAAGTCAAATCTCAACAATCTTTGCAGAACTTCCATAAAGAAAAGTTAATGAAACACAATAGAGTCTCAGAGCAGCAAAGATTCAGTCAGGAAAGTGAATGGGTCTAAAGAGAATGAATCTCATCTTCTCTAGGAACAGACACTGATATAAACACATCAGCCCAGATTTACAAGAAAAAAAATTCACGCCGCACTACGACATTTCTTTGAGCCATGTACGTGCCATATTTATAATATGGTGCAACATGGCGGTAAGGAAAGCTTAGGGCCACAAAGAAAGGAGCTAACATAAGCGAAGTGTTGCAAAAGTAAATGGTGCTATTGCTGGAAAAGTGACGCTAACCTGATTTGCAGCACATTGTGTGACGCTAATCATAGTAGCATCAACTTTCAGTTAAAAGCGTCCAGAAAAAGCCAGTGAAAATGCCAAAAGAAGCCTAAAAATTAAAAAATTGAGAATTCTGGACAGGAGAGACCCCAGAGAGACCCCAATGAGCCAGTTACTAGCCAGGATGCCCATACAGAGTCACAGGATAAGGGAAAAAGGAAGAGGAAGTGCAGGTTCAGTTAGGAGAAAAATAAAATACTGATCACAGAGGTGACAGAGCACCAACACCAGCTCTTTGTCACCTCTAAATTGCCAATAGGTAGGAAGGACGCCATTTGGCTGTCCATATCAACAATGTGGCTGAGGTCTGAAGAACTGTGGCGGACTGTAAGAAGCGCTGGCATGATTGCTAGTGCAGAACTAAAGAGAAACTGGACAGCAAGAGAAAGGCAGCACTGCGGACTGGAGGTGGAAGCCCTGCACCCCAGGAGCAGCTGGAGGAGATGGTGGCATCAGTCATCGCTGATGAGGTGGTGGAAGGAGTCCAGGAATAGGACACTGGAGCAATTGAGAAGCCACAACAAACACAAGGTAAGTTGCAGTGAGGGGCAATGTTATAACCCACAAATTACATAAGGGGAAGGCACTGCATCCATGCTAAAGGGATGCAAGGGGGCACACCAATGGCTAAACATCAAATTCATGTAATGTCCTCTGCCCCCTTATCCCCAGATACACAGACCACTTTACTACCTTCACACCTCTACCTTCACTGTGTCAACTGTACCATTTAGCCATTCCTGACTCACAATGGGCAGCACAGACCAGGCATGTTGTGCATGGGGGGACACCAAGTGCTGGGAAAGGCCTGTCTGTACCACTGGGAAAGAGCACTTGCACACAACAGATGGCGGTCACTCTTCTCACCACTTGGGCTGCTGCAAATTTTGCTGCCATGTGCCTATGCAGATACATTAGCACCATACTGCAGGGGGGGCTATGTTGAGGGGATGATTGCTTTTTGGCATGAAGGGACACCTTCTTGTATGGACACATACACAAAAGGTAGGTGAATCTTACTATGGATAGTGCAGGATAATGCACACAAAGCAAGAGATCACATGGAGGATGCACATTGACAGTTATCCCCCTTGTATCACTTCTACAACTCATGTGGAGTTGCAAAGGGACCTGACACAGTCCCTACAATGCAGATCTGGAAATGCAACACATTCTGCCTCATTCCATGGGTCTTGCATGGATAACCCACAAACAACACCCATGGCATCCAATTGCCATGCAATGAACACCAAGAAATGGATCATATACAGATGCAAATGAAAAGCTGCGTAACTGAGAGATGGCATGATTTGGACATGTGGACTTGCACAATGTGTCAACAGAGGGTTATCCAAATTCATGTCCTTGCGGCGCTGTGTGCAGCCAGGGACCTGTGAACGAGGGACTTGATGTGCAGCTCAGTGCAAATAAAATTACGCAAAAATAAAATCTAGGACTAAATAGAATATCTAGTACAGGACATCAGTGACATATCTCCATCTCATTTCAGAGACCGAAGAAATCTCTCCTGGTCAGCTGCCTGTCCTGGACTTCCAAAACGATCTTGATGACCAGCTGGCAACCATCAATCCAGACACCATCCAGCAGATCCTAGGTTCCATCCGGTCACCATCACTGGTTGCAGGACATACAGCATTGCGGGGTCTCCAGATGACTCACCTAACAGAGCACACACACCACCTGCCAGCTCAACAAGAGCTCTGGACTCCTAAGACCCAGACATTATTTTCCAAAGTCAAGCAGTAGGCATCCAGCTGGAGCTGGCACAAAATGTGCATGTGGGGATGGAGACCATGGCGGGCAGCTTTGCTGAAGTATAAAGGTGCCTCAGTCCCAATAGGGACAACTACGATGCCATCAGAGACATCCACTCCCCGCTGTGAGGACTGAAGCAGTCCCTGGCCAAAATCTCTGTTGTCCTTAGGCAGAGGCACAAATTCCCTACCAAAGTAGCGCCAGTGAGGTTGTCAACAGGCTGGGGGAAACGCCCGCTGTCATGCAGTCCATACAGCAAGAGCTGGTATCCATCAAGGAGTACTTGGCTGCCTACCATCGTGACATTGCTGCTGTGTTGAGAAACCAGCAGTTTCTCCTTGCTGCAGTGATGCCTCATACCTTCCCATAGATGACAGCTACTGGGACCTATGATTCAACTTCTTTTGCCCCGATATGTGTGTGTGTGCCTCCCACAACTTCAGCTCCAGCACAATCCCTGGCACAGGGGGCACCACGCACATCAGATAATGAAGATGTAGAAGAAACAAATCTCACCCATAAAACATCCTAGTAGCTACAGTCTGTGGCCTAAGGACGGTTTTTCTTTAGCTCTGTGTTTAAGATTGTGCCAGTGTCTCTAGAATAATCTACATCCCCACTTCTCTTACCCACTATTGACCAATTAGACCTATGGACTGTCAATGTGCCCCATCCTACTTAATGGCAATGTGACCACCTCCTGATTGAAGCACTTCTCTTCCACACATGTCTGGTTACATGTTCCCCTACCTCTTGTATCACATTGGGCATCTAATGAATTGGGATCTCTCATGGGGTCATCTGCTGTGCAATGAACTAAATCAATAACCCGCAATAGCACATATAAATAAATGCATATTACAAATGATCTGTGTCAATCTGTGTCTGAGGTTGAAACTAGTTGAATAGAATGCATCATGTGACGCTAAAACAATGCTGGGCCTATGTACATAGAAATGGAGCTGTGCATTTCTACAAGTGAAGTAAATATACTGAGGTGTGCCATTCACAAAGTGAAGGGTGGGGACATGAAAAAGAACAAAGTCAAAGTGTGTGCCTACAGTAGTTCATGTGTTTGATCTACATATCAGCCACAATGCAGACATCCTAGCATCATGCTGAAATGTGTGACAAGCTTGCAGGTAATAATTGCAGTATGTGCAGGATTGTGTCCCTTTCAGAATGATAACAGTCCTTAATGTATCTTTGCACTCTTCATGTGTGTTGGAAGATTGGGCACACATAGTGAAAGCCAATCTATGAAGCATTAATTGTATTACTCACAAATGTGCCATGCCAACCACACCCTGGGCTGGTGTCAGTAAATTATCCATTGCCTCAGGTACACACATCATGGCATGGCTGATGCTCTGTCAAATGTTATGATATTTGCTTGGATGTGGTCAAATCACCACCCATTGAATGCCCCTCTACCGCATCATACTGCTGCAGGGGAGCTACACCTGTAAATGTTCGTTGTGGCACCCACAGTGCCACAATGCCCATTTGTTCATATGTGTAAATAATCATCACCACTACATTGTTGCAATACTTGATGGCATGATGGTGTCAGGTGTTGGAGACAAAAATGCCAAAAATCTTTCACCAATTCCACGAGGGCCCTCAAACACATGCCCCCCTAGGCGATTTATGTACTGCACCGCAGACACATTGTCTATCCTCAGAAGAACAACACAGGAGACCCTGTCCTGAGTCCAAGACTGGATCGCAAAAGAGCCCGCCAGGAGTTCCAGACAATTGATGTGCAAGCTGAGTTCCTGTACAGTCCACCGTCCCCCAAAGGAGACATCTTCGCATCGGGCTCCCCAGCCCTGACAGCTGGCATCCGACTCTATGATGAGGTCCGGCGAGGCACCAAATATGGCCCTGCCGTTCCAGGCCTCCATGTGGTCCATCCACCATTGGAGTTCCTTTCTCACCTCTCGAGTAAGGGAGATGAGTTCGGAATAGGTGAGTCGACGGCGGAGATGATATGCCTTCAGACGTTGAAGCGCTCGGTAGTGAAGAGGGCCTGGAAAAATGGCCTGGATCGAGGATGAGAGCAGACCCACTACTAGCTGTCTGAGAGAAATTCTGGAGCGTCTCATTACCTTTGTCAGTTCCTTCTTGTTCTCAGAGATCTTCGAGCACGGGAGGCTGAGGGAAACTGACTGGGAGTTTATAAGAAAGCCCAGAAAAACCATTGACTGCAATGGCATTAGCTCTGATTTCTGCTGGTCTATCACAAACCCCAGATCCTGGTGGAGTGCAATAGTTGTGGTTGCGTTGGATAAAAGTTGCGACCGAGATTGATCCATGAGAAGGATATTGTCTAGATAAATTATTAGGTGAATCCCGCGGGACCGAAGGTATTCACAACCAGTTTGAGTAGTTTGGTGAAACACCACGTGCCGAAGAGAGGCCGAAAGGGAGGGACATGAACTCAAACACCTGTCCCTTCCAAATAAATTGTAGAAATCTGCGATGGGGAGAGAAAATTGGGACCGTCAGGTAAGCATCCTTGAGGTCCAGATGTATCATCCAGTCCCCCTGAAGGAGAAGGTCTCTGAGCATATGAATGCCCTCCATCTTGAAGTGCCTGTAGACCACCCATTCGTTGAATTCTCAGAGGTTGATAACCGGGTGAAAACCTTTGTCCTTCTTCTCTACGAGAAAGAGATTGCTCACAAAACCCCTGGGGTGAAGGACAGATGGACAAATGCCCCCCTTCCAAAGAAGGTCGTGCACTTCTGAGCCTACGAGAGCGGAATCCACTTCTGAAAAGGTCAGGGGTCTCGGTAATTGTTCCTGGACCGGTGTTCCCCCAGAATTCTGTGTGGAACCCAGTTACTGTCTGCAATACCCAGAAATCCGAAGTTATACGTGCCCAATTGTGTTTAAATAAACGTAATCTCCCTCCGATACACTGAGGGAAAGAAAGGGTAATCCTTACCGGAAGGGCCTCCTGGGGCATTCGCCCCTCCGCGGGCGTTCCTGCTGGTTCTACCTTTCCCTCTACCCCAGTTGGGGAAGAAAGCACCTTGGCAACCATCTCGCCATCCGTTGTTTCTGTAGCCATAGGAGCTGGGGACTTGCTGGGAGAGGCGGCCGGAGGAGCGACCCCTGCCTCGTCCGGCCCCTCCAAAAACCTTCCCAGGGAAAATCTTTTTAATAGAAGATTGCGCTTTATTTAGCGCCCAAAAGGTGGCGACAAATTTACCCAATTCTCTAACAAATGGGTCTCCAAATAAGTTACCCTGGGCGACCGCCCTTGCCTCTGAATTGGACAACTCCCCCAGCTTGGGGTCCAATTTAATGAGTAGGGACCGGCGCCTCTCCGCCGAGATGGCGCAGTTCGCGTTGCCCAGTAGGCAAACCGTTCTCTGGGCCCACCCAGCCAGGACATCTGTGGGCAGAGTTGTGTCTGTGCATCTGGCATGTTTGGCCAGCTGAATAATTTGTGTTAGGGGTCCTAACACGTCTAAAAGCTTGTCCTGGCAAGCCCTCCAGGACCGGTCAATGCCCTACATAAGGATCCTTGGTGTATTTGGCAAAGAATGTACACATTTTCTGATCTATGTCTGGAGTCACCGCCACTTTATCCGGTAAAGTAGGGCACGGGCATTCAGCCTTGAGACAAGCCCGAACCTCCTTGTCTAGAGGTTGTCTAATCTTACTGGCCACATACTGTAGGAGGCTGGCCTGGCTTATAGTGGGTACCTGATGGTACTTACACCTTGTGTCAGGTCCAGTTATCCCTTATTAGTAGATTAGTAGTGTTCTAGCAGCTTAGGCTGATAGATGTAGCTATAGCAGATCAGCTTAGGCTGAACTAGGAGACATGCAAAGCTCCTACTATACCACTTATATCATATAGCACTATATCATGAGAAACACAATACTCAGAGTTACTAAAAATAAAGGTACTTTATTTTAGTGACAATATGCCAAAAGTATCTCAGAGGATATACTCCCTTAGGAGATAAGTAAAATACACAAAATATACACACAAACCAAAATTAGGTAAGTAACCAGTTAGAAAAGTCGTGCAAACACTGTAGAATACAATAGGATGAAATAGGATACCATAGGCCTAGAGAATGCGAACCATGAATGAACCCCAGGCCTAGTGTAGTGTGTAGAGGGTCGCTTGGAGTGTAAGAAAACACTAAGGGTGTCCAAGATAACCCACCCCAAGACCCTGAAAAGTAGGAGTAAAGTTACCCTACTACCCCAGAAACACACTAAAGTGGTGATAGGGGATTCTGCAAAGGCAACAACTGACTGCAAAGCACTTGAAGATGGATTCCTGGACCTGAGGACCTGTAAAGGAAGGGTTCCAAGTCCTGAGTCACGCAAGTGTCCAGGGGGGGCAGGAGCCCACTAAACCCTGGATGAAGGTGCAAAAAGGCTGCCACCGGGAGTAAGAAGCTAAAGATTCTGCAACAACGGAAGATGCCAGGAAGTTCTCCTTTGCACAGAAGATGTCTCACGGTGTGCTGGAGGATGCAGAGTTGTTTCCACGCAGAAAGACCACAAGCAAGCCTAGCTGGCTGCAAGAGTTGTGGTTGTAGAAAATGGGTGCTACCCGGGCCCAGGAAGGACCAGGAGGTCGCCCCTTGGAGGAGGAGACAGAGGGGGCGCTCAGCAGTACAAAGAGCCCATGCAGAAGCAGGCAGCACCCGCAGAAGCACTTGAACAGGCATTCAAGAAATCTGAGCACGGCGGTCATCTCAACACTACAAAAGAGGGTCCCACAAAGCCGGTATTTAACTCAGCAAGTTGAGCAATGCAGGATGGACGACTGGGGACCTGGGCTGTGCTGCGCACAAAGAATTCCTTGCAAAAGTGCACAGAAGCCCTAGAAGCTGCAGATCACGCAGTACATAGGATTACTGTCTGGTGTGGGGAGGCAAGGACTTACCTCCACCAAATTTGAACAGAAGGGCCACTAGACTGTCGGGGTCACTTGGATCCAGCTCCTGTGTTCCAGGGACCATGCTCATCAAGATGAGAGGGGGCTCAGAGGACCGGTGATGCAGACGTTTGGTGCCTGTGTTAGCAGGGGGAAGATTCCGTCGACCCAAGAGAGATTTCTTCTTGGCTTCCATGGCAGGGTGAAGGCAGACAGCCCTCAGAGCATGCACCACCAGGAAACAGTTGAGAAAGCCGGCAGGATTAAGCGCTCCAATGTTGCTGGTAGTCGTCTTGCTACTTTGTTGCGGTTTTGCAGGCGTCCTGGAGCAGTCAGCGGTCGATCCTTGGCAGAAGTCGAAGAGGGAGATGCAGAGGAACTCCGGTGAGCTCTTGCATTTGTTATTGAAGAGAAACCCACAGGAAAGACCCTAAATAGCCCTCAGAGGAGGATTAGCCACCTAACCAGGTAAGCACCTATCAGGAGGGGTCTCTGATGTTACATGCTGGCTCTGGCCACTCAGAGCCCTCCACTATGCCCTCACACCTCTGCACTCAAGATGGCAGAGGTCTGGGACACACTGGAGGAGCTCTGGGCACCACCCCTGGGGTGGTGATGGACAGGGGAGTGGTCACTCCCCTTTCCTTTGTCCAGTTTCATGCCAGAGCAGGGGCTGGGGGATCCCTGAAACGGTGTAGACTGGCTTATGCAAGGAGGGCACCATCTGTGCCCATCAAAGCATTTCCAGAGGCTGGGGGAGGCTACTCCTCGCCAGCCCTTAACACCTATTTCCAAAGGGAGAGGGGGTAACACCCTCTCTCAGAGGAAATCCTTTGTTCTACCTTCCTGGGACTGGGCTGCGAGACCCCAAGAGGGCAGAAGCCTGTCTGTGGGTTGGCAGCAGCGGTAGCTGCTGTGAAAACCCCAGAGAGCTAGTTTGGCAGTACCCGGGGTCTATGCTGGAGCCCCGGAGATGCATGGGATTGGCACTCCAATACCAGATTTGGCATGGGGGGACAATTCCATGATCTTAGACATGTTACATGGCAATATTTGGAGTTACCATTGTGAAGCTACATATAGGTATTGACCTATATGTAGTGCACGCGTGTAATGGTGTCCCCCACTCATAAAGTCCGGGTAAATTGCCCTGAACAATGTGGGGGCACCTTGGCTAGTGTCAGGGTGCCCTCACACTTAGTAACTTTGCACCTAACCTTCATTAAGTGAGGGTTAGACATATAGGTGACCTATAAGTTAATTAAGTGCAGTGTGAAATGGCTGTGAAATAACGTGGACGTTATTCCATTCAGGCTGCAGTGGCAGTCCTGTGTAGGAATTGTCTGAGCTCCCCATAGGTGGCAAAAGAAATGCTGCAGCCCATAGGGATCTCCTGGAATCCCAATACCCTGGGTACCTGGGTACCTGGGTACCATATACTAGGGAATTATAAGGGTGTTCCAGTGTGCCAATCATAATTGGTAAAAATGGTCACTAGCCTGCAGTGACAATTTTAAAAGCAGAGAGAGCATAAGCACTGAGATTCTGGTTAGCAGAGTCTCAGTGACATAGTTAGGCACCACACAGGGAACACATATAGGGCCAGATGTAGGAAGAAAAATAATTGTGAGTCGGAAATAGTGACTCCTTGCGAATCGCTATTTCCGACTCGCAAAACGAGATACATGAAAATATCGCAAAACCAAATTGCGATTCGGTGCGTTGCGAAAATCGCTATTTGCAAGCTTGCAATTTGTGAGGTTGCAAATTGCACAAGGGTGTGGTCCGGAGTCGCAATTTTTTTTAAAAACACACTTCCTGGTTCTGAGGGATGACATCGGAACCAGGAAGTACCCCCATGGAACAGAGAGGAGCCTACCCAGCACAAACAGCAGAGTCACACCCAGCTGAGAGGAGCTACTAGAGCCATGGCAGCTCAGGACAAGGAAACACCCACTGCTGGGAGGAAGAGGAAAGTGAAAAGGAGCTGGAGGTCCTAACAGAGGAGTGCTGCCTGCACCATGATGCCTTGTTTGGTAAGGCAGCAATGAGTGTCCCTGACACCCAAGAGAAGAAAATCTGGCAGGACATCCTTACCAAGATAAATGCTATTGGAGTCAGCCATCGCACAATTGTTGAGGTCCGCAAAAGGTTGTACGACCTCCGGTCCAGGACCAAGGAAAGGGTGGCCGAGCGATGAAGGAGATGCATGGCACTGGAGGAGGACCATCAACAGTACCACCCCCTACAGCCATAGAGACCATGGTGGAGACCACTCTGGAGCCAGAGGCTGTAATCGGAATTGGAGACCTGGACAGTACTGCTCCGGGAACATCCAAAAGTAAGTACCAAAAATCACTTATTTACACCACTCAATGCACCATGCACACAACCACAGTACACATAAGCATGCATTCTCCATATCTGCTCCATGCCTATATTGCAACCTATAGAATAATGCATTATGGGCAATGTAGTACAGTAGTCCAACTTTTGAGAAATATTTATTCTGAGACATCAAACATATGTGAGGCACTGACAGTGTATCCCCTGTGTCCCACAGGTCTCCCACAAGGAAGGACCCACCAACAACCCTACTGTGCAGGGAGATGAACCAGCCACCAACACAGCAGACGAGGCAGCCACTGTAACTGCTGGGGAGTGCATGACTACACCACCCGTCCAACATGCACGAGAGAACACCGATGAGACTGCTCTGGATCTTGAGGCAGGCAACATGACACCGGGGCCACTGATGAGTGGGAGTTGGCCACATAGGTCAGCTGCGTCTGTGCGGAGACGGCAATGACCAATACAGTCAGCCAGTGAGAAGGATGTCACCGGCAAACAATTTCTAGGACTGGTGGCATCCTTACTGCAAAGTCACCGGCTGCAAAATAAACACATGCAGGTTCTGAATAGGAATCTGCACAGACTGCAACAGACACTCTCCCAGGGTTTTGCCTATGTGGACAACCAATTCACTGCCATGAACACCAACATGGCAAACCTCACAAGCTCCATCAACGACCTGGTCAGGGAAATGGTAGCACGTAGGGAACATGCAAGGCGCAGAGAGCGCAACACTGATCCCCATTTGGACCGACTGAGTCTATCAATTGGGCGCCTTGCAACCACAACTACCTGCCTGTCAAGGCGCACAGTGAAGCTGCAGGTAGAACTTGGCCATTTTGCTGGTATTGTGGCAAGAGGACTAGGGCGCATCAGTCATGCAGTGGACCTGATAGAGGCCAGCCAGGCAGCAAGGGGCATTGGCGATACCCCTCAGGATACCGAGGAGATCTCCAGCGTCAGCAGTGTATCTGCCTCTGATGCACGGATCCTGCGGAGTAGCAGTGCCCAGCAAGGATCAGGGGACCAACCTGGATTGGGCCATGGTGGCCGTAGTTGCAGGAGGCTGTGAGCTACCTAATCTGTGCTTTGACTGAGGCACATGAACTTAATGTGTCATACATTACATTTTGCTTTTTTCGTGCAGTAGAGTTGACAATAATGTCTGCATCATATTCCTGAAATTAAAAGGATAATTTGTCGTACTACACAACCGGGCTATGTGTGTCTTACATTTGTGAGTGTTGTCACGGTTGCTACGTACCTGCCAAAGTAGTGGGTTGAAATGTGGTTCCGTCTCTGTCTGCCCTTCATTGCGATGCTACCATCCCCAGGCTGTCGGTGGGTTGCTCCTGCTCCTCATCCTCCGAATCTGTGTCGTCGAGGGTGAGATATAGCCCATGTCTGGTGGCAATGTTGTGGAGGATGGCACAAGTTGCAACGATCTTGCATGCAGTTTCTGGGGCATACTGGAGTGCCCCTCCACTTTTGTGCAGGCATTGGAAACGTGACTTCAACAAGCTGAACGTCCTCTCAGTGACAGCTCTGGTACGCCAATGTCCTATGTTGTATCGCCTCTCATTTTGATTGCCAGGTGTTAGGTATGGGGTGAGTATCCATGGTCTCAGGGCATATGCACTGTCACCTGTGTGACAAAAGAGCCAAAATTAGCAGGGCATCACAGGGTTACGCAGTGACATGTATTTAAGGCATCAGAGTGTACTCAACAGTACCTAATAAATATCCTTCGCCAAACTCTCCACGTTCTAGGCGTTGGTGTATCCCACTGTGCCTGAATATGTATGCATCATGTGTACTCCCTGAATATTTAGCCACAATGTCAGTAATGATATTATGGGCATTACATACCACCTGGATGTTTAGTGAGTGGGTACATTTCCTATTGTGGAACACATATTCCAGATTTGCTGGTGGGCAAATTGGTATATGTGTCCCGTCCACACACCCTATTACATGGGGGATGTTGACAATTCTGTAGAAGTACAACTTGGTGCTGTTAATTTCCGCCTCATTCCTGGGAAGTTATATATATCTGGACATGTGTGCCAGCATGGCATCTAGGAAACATCTGAAGAATCGTGAGAGGGCACTTTGGGATACCCCACCTGCTACAGCAATCACCCCCTGACAGCTACCCGAGGCAAAGAGGTGGAGTGAGCAGAGCACTTGCACATATGTGGGGATGGAGCAGCCGTGCATTGTCTGGCGTTCAAGCTGAGGTTTCAGCAGTTCAGTGATCTCTAGGATAACTGCACTGCTCAGTCTGTATTTATCATAAATCTCATCCTCAGTTTGTTGAAATAGTGTCTGCCTGGTTCGGTATATCCTCCCCTGTCTCTGCCTCCTCCTTCTTCTCTGCTGGGCAGCCTGTACTCTCCTCCTCCATGCAATCACGTATGGTGCAGCCATTTTGAGAAACCCAGATGCCTTCTGGGTCTACTTTTATACTTTTGGTTCTGGTTACCACCTGTTCGAAATCAGTGCTAATCTGGGTGTGCAAAACAGGCTTTTTGCGACTAGTCGCTATTTGCGACTGCCTTGTGCATTCGGTTTGCGACTCGCAATTTACGACTTCCTAATTGCGAGTCGCAAATTTTGCGAGTCAGTAATGGGTCGCATCGCTATTTGGAACTCCGAAATGGCATTGGAACATACCACTTCACTTTTTACGAGGTCGCATATAGAGCTGCAACCGATTTGCGAGACGCAAATCTTTTGTACATCTGGCCCATAGCCACAAACTATGAGCACTGGGGTCCTGGGTTGCAGGATCCCAGTGAGACGTATAAAACACACTGACAAATAGGGTTTCCAATATGAGCACTGGGGTCCTGGCTAGCAGGATCCCAGTGAGACAGTAAAAACACCATGACATATACTCACCAGCAGGCCAAAAGTGGGCTTAACAAGGCTAGAAAGAGGCTACCTTCCTACACATATTCAGTCTCCTTCTGCTCCCGTCGCTACTCCGAAGACCTTGGGTGGAAAATGTCCTCTGGTTCGATCATATCTGAGCTGGAGTCCTCTGACTCAAGCGGATCTGGCGCGGTGGCCCCGTGGCACCAGGGGCGACCGGAGTCCTGGTCCTCCGCAGAGGAAGTGTCCCCCTCCGAGTCGTCCTGCACCCGTTTGGGTGATCCCCTATCAGGGTCCAATAAGTGGTACACCACGTCACCCGTCAGTCCGGGTTGAAACCCCTCCCGGCAGGGTAGGCGCTTAGGCGCGCGTGCACTCTTTGAATAAGCCTCAGCCAGGTGCTGAAAGCTGTCTTGGTGCCCCGCGTCACGCTTGCGCGATTTCTTGGGAGTCAAAACCGACATTGATTTATGTCTAGCTCCTATCTTCTCACTCATGCCAGTCCTCTTAGACACTTTTTCAGCTAGTTGAGCCACACTCTCTTTAATAGGGGCCAGGGCCTGGGCAATAGCTTGAGAGAGCAAGATATCTACCCCCGGGGGTAGAATGCATTGAGAAGGGCCCTCCCCTGGGGACATGGTGGGCAAAAAATCATTATTTTGAGTGGATTGCATATTTTTAGACCAAGAGGACTAAGGTGCGACAGACAAACACCCTGTAGGATAAAAGGGCAGCCCCCACCTAGCTGTCGCTAAAAAGGCCAAATAAGGGACCTAGCGGCATCCTGGCACGCTCACCAGGTCGTGTGTGACTCGTCACAGGCAGAAAACCCTGCCACCAAGCGGTGTAGCACTTGCCTCAAAACGGCATATAGAGGGGGTTGAAGGGGTTAAAATAAGCCTAGGCTTAAATAAAAACGCCTATCGCACAAATTCCTAACAATCGAGCACGCTCGAAATGTTGGAAACGCGCTGAAATACAGAGCGGCGCAAAAGAGCACCCTCTGGAGGAGCCGACACGTCACCGTGAGGTGAATCTGCGCTTGGGCTGAAGCAGCCTGCTGCGCGTGTTGCGCGTCCTAGCAGTGGCTCGAGAGACAGAAAAACACAAGCGCAGAGCCGACAAGCACAGAATAGGCACAGACAATACACAGTTTGTACAATGCGAGAGGCAGAAAAAAAGGCAATTTATCTTACTACCAGAGCAGTGAAGAAAGAGGACGTCCGGAGGCGCCAAGGGATATTTATACACAGAGACGGAACCAGCGTTGATTGGACTGTGGTGTCCATGGGAACGTTGTCTCATGGGCCATGTAGTTTTTTGTTATGGTTTGGTGAACTTTGAACTTGCTGTTGTAATAAAGAGTTAAGAAAGATGAGCATAATCCTCGCCTCTGTTCCTGTAATAGAATTTACACATATTAATTCACTGACAGCATGTTGTATGAACTAAATAGATCACAACATGGCTCCAATTAAATTCCCTGAAGACCGGGGTTATTATTTTTAGGACCAAGGAGAGGTTGATCATAGATCCTCGCTATTCACATTGCCAGACGCTTTAGGGAAGCCCTTAGGAGTGAATGCTGGGGAATTGTTTTTTTCAAGGACATTCATTTCACTCTCTAATTAGAGGCACAGTAAAAGGTTTTAGTTCTAGCGACTGCAAGCACACGGCAACCCCTCTTTTGTCCTTAGAGACATTAGCGTGACTGTGGGGTTTGCTTTTATGAATTTCAGAATAGATGCTGCAGAGGCTTACCAAGCAGCTTTATCAAAGATCACAAAGTGGCATTGTCAGGATCATAGGAAGCATGAACAAGCATTTGCAATGTAATACGTCTTGCATTCACGAGAGTAAGAGCTTTTGGCATTGTAAATGCCTAATAGGACTTTTCTTGCACATAAATTGGTCAACCCTGCTTTAAAAGTTGGTCCTTTCCTGCCACATAATTCCAGTGGCCCTTCATATAACGAAAGCACCTCCATTTGCCATCTTCCTTTATCTGCTCAACCTAATATAATGAAGTAATACTGTTAAGAAATGTACCTAAAAATGATGCATAAGTTGCCTTTTTTCCAGCACAATTTGCTCAACCCTGCCGCATAACTCGCGTGGCCCTGACTATACGTTTAGAGATCAACCTACTAAGTAGTGTGCACTTGTACGGCTGCAACATCTTCCTCCTTGTGGATGCTATTGTTGTGTTGATTGGTGTTTTGCTGTGTTAGCTGCAGTTGTAAAAGCACAGTTAGCTTAAGCCTTTTTTTGTTGGGTTTGAGGCTTTAGGGTAAAGGGAAAACTAATGAAGGTTTGGCTGGTGAGACAGAGGAATGTTTTCCTAACGGGACTACCGTGGTGATGTGTTGTTTGCACCGCTTCTCAGAACAGATGTTCGGATTTTCTGCATTTGGTCTGCGAAAGAAAAAGCCAAATTAAACACAAACAAAGCCCCTTGGGTTTGGGGTACATGGCAAATGCTCCTGCATGAGGGTCAAATAAATAATTCTGCTTGAAAAGTTAACAGGATTTTTTAATGGTTTCTATTACCATTCCTGAAGTTTTTAGTCAACAACTGTGACCCTGGTGTGACCTTTGGCAGGCAGAAGTGTCTCTGAAGATGCATTATCAAGTATAGATGCTACCTACATTAACACACATATACTAGTTATTTGCAGTCATGTTTAAATGTCTATTAAAGCGTCATTTTCCGCTCAGCCCATATACGCACTGAAAGGGGTTCAGCAGAACGGTTTCCTACTATGCATCTATTCATCTTAATCAATTTCACTCCGCGGAACCTATTCCTTGTAGACTTTACCACCAGTTTAATGTTGATATTTTTCTTGTGCGGAAATAGGGCCAGTCATGCCTAAAATAAATACTGGAAGATATGCTGAAAGGCCAATTTTGCCAGACAAAGACAGTGAAAAGCCAGTGGCGCTGTGGGAGTGTTGATAACGTTAGCTGTATGTGGCAACAACAACTGCTGCCTTAGAGAGGTGTGTAGTTCCACCTCCTGGGTCGCTCACTCTCCCTAGCGTAATACTTTGTTTATCCACGTGTTGCTGATCTGCTTGTAAAGAACATGCAGAACGAATAAAAGGCGCGGCCCCCATATGTGCCGGGCTGCAACACTTAAAGGAACTGGAATGCCTCATGCACTCCACAGAAACCTGCTAGAACAGGCAGAAGGTGTGGCACAACAACTAGCGCATTCGACTTTGGAACTGAGGAGTTTCAGTCACAGCATCAACTTAACATCACTTAATCTCCCCGTGCCTGCAGAAAATGAATATGTCCTTGTGTAATGTAGCTGGTACTCATGTAAAGACAGCAATACATGTGGGTTGAGCTTGGCCTTCCTTAACATTGCAAAGTGAAAACAAGTAATTAAATAAACAAGCGGGCTTACAAACGAAAAGGGAAACTTCACATAACTCGAGCAGGAAACAAAGAAAAAAAAGAAGAGATAAACAGGACAAAGTGTAATTATACAGTAGTTGGTCCCTGCTCCAAAACAGAAAAAGGAGGGACAAAGAGGCATGACTGACCACTAGCAAGGAAGGATTTTAAAAATTTTAATGACACAGAAATGAGCAAATAAAAAATGGATTTAAGCCCACAGAAGAAGTATATTTAAAAGTAAGCAAGATGCCGTTCGCTTATTCTCAACCTTAAAAGGACCCATGTAAGATTTTCAGTGAAGTGCCCATTTTATGATAAGCAGCCAGTAAGGTGCTCTTGACTGTGATAAGTCTCTGTGAAATACTCTTCACGAAATACAGGTAAAGAAAAAAATTAACTTTCAAGACGGAATATCTCACATTCAAAACCCTAACATAATGGGACCCAGTTATTTACACACATACACACGTCCACATACGTAGCCAGATCCACACTTAAGTAATTTCACACACAAAAACTCCTCCTGCCCTCACTTACCCAGCAGTCTGCTCACATCTGCTGCCCCTCTGCCTTCGAAGCTGTGGTCAGATGAGGGGTCATGAGGCAATGATACATGGCAGTGGCAATGGGCCAGCATTCAGGCTTGTGAAACAGAGAGGGGCTTCTGATCACTGTTTTCCGAGCCCCCAGACATGTATTCTCAAAGATACAAGGGCATATTTATCAAATATTTATGCAAGCCATCTTGCTGCACTGCGCGAAAGGGAGAAGCAGTAAATGTACTGTATTTGACATTATATGGCTCATTCCTACTGTCTGCCTGCACTGGTTGCCAAACTGCTGCATAGTGCCCATGCAGTAACCCTTGCACCGTGGTGCAAGGGTGCCTGTGTTGTAGGCAGGTTTGTTGATTTGCAGGAAAAGACACCTTTCTGCACAAAAGCAATCCTCTGAGTCTTTTTGCTCTTTCTATTTGTGCTTCAGAATGCAGCACATATAGAAATAGGAATAAACAAGGAGATATAAACAAATTTCTCCCTGTTACGTCTCCTTTGGGGAGTTATGGCATTTTGATGCTTTCTCAGGTTTAGCACTAATGGGAATGTAGCAAAATCCATAGGAGGATGCGTGCTAACACCTGTGCGCCACTAGTGGAATGATTCTCAGGGGCAAAGTAACACAAGGCAACAACAGATATGGTGGCTAATGCCATAGAAGTTCGCACATCCAATCCTATGTGTATATATAGTTGTAGGGAAAGTTCTAAGTCCTTTTAGAGACGTGCAAGGTGGGTGCCAACCTGGTGTGACATCCAACCACCATGGATGTCGAAATTACTGACTGGAAGGCCAATCAGAAATAAATCTGAGCATTATGTACCAGGGCACACCAATGTTGTTCAAATTTTTTTCATCCAAGTGGAAAAGTAAAATCAAAGTCCAAAGACACGATATTGAGGTTGATGGAGGTTTATTCTTGTCAAGAAATTATGAATCCAATATACAGCCGACACGTGTTTCGTCACATTGACTTTATCAAGGCCAAAATTTAAAATAGCTGATGGTATCCAGTGTTTATGGGCGAAGTACGTGCCCACAGTTATGATGTAGGCAAGTGTCTGACCAGTCTTGAAAGTTTCATGTTAAAAAAGTCATAACTGTTATGAGTGTTTGGGTGATTCTTTGTACACAGGAGTAGACTGTACTAATCAGGATGATTTCCTGCTAGCCGAGAACTCACTTCTTGTATGTGATAGTGCAAGTAGGGTACTATTGCCCATTTGAACTAGAGTGATTGTTGACTTTGCATTTTGTTTGTTGGAACAGACAAGAGTTGTTGTTTTAATTTTTGTTTTCAATATTTTGCTTATATGAAGGTAATTAGTGTGGAGTGAGAGTGCCACAAGGTGCAAGGAGTTACGTCATAATATTGCACACTGGGATTAGTTTGTTGATATGTATGTCAAGATGATAATGGCCATAACTGGGTGATGTGGTACGAATAGTTGGTTCAGTGGTGTCCCACCAAGATTTAATGACATTAAGTGATGTGATTTGTGCCAGTTATTTCACTTTGGAGTGTACAGTTGCTGTGTTGCTTTGGGTAAAGACTTAGGATGAAATTATTTAAGAAATTAAGAGTAATGTTGAGAAATGATGGTATAATACCTTCTAGGGTGAGGAAGCCCCTCAACTGCACATTACATGATGACTAAGATCAGATTACACATGGGAATTTGGGTCAAACAATGGAATAAGATCACAGTGAATAATGGGTCCTTGCAGTTTCACCCTCATGTTATCTTTAACTTGAGAATAATTGAAAACCAAAACCAAGTCTTGTATGAGATGAAACCCCCACCAAAGTCTGCTCAGTATGAGGCTATGTCGCACATGCAATGGAGAATGTGAAGTATAAAACTAAAGTGAGAAAAAAGGTCCATATTTGGATACAGGCAAAGTGAGACACAGAGCAGCAGGTACAGAGGGAAAATGTGATTGAAGGTAATGGGATGCACACCCTGTGATAGCTAAGGAAAAAACAGTAAGAAGGAAATCACGAGAAAGAAGTAAAAATGTACAGAAAGGGGGTGAGAGCGACAGTGACTAAGATGCTAACATTTTTTGACGATTTGCTAACTTCCCAACCACCTCCATATAATGTTAATCATGTTGTACTAAACCAACAGGCCCCAGTAGGAGTTGTGGGAGTAGGAACAAACACAGATACTGGTTTGAGTGTCCCTGTTGACCAGAACTCCCCTGGGTTTGTCTGCCTCTTGTGACTTCAGATCCATCATTGAGAGCCATGACTATTATCACCATCTTCACAACATCAGGTACATGTGCTGTTACCACAGCCCCTAGTATATCTGGTACTGCCCTAGATCTAGGAGCACAGCCGTGTACAGAAGGAACTCCCTTTATAAATGTGCCCTTTTTGGTACTGAGGGAGATCCAGAGGCACAAGTCTCAGAAAAGGCGACTGATCCTATACCATTGTATGTCAGGATTTGAGGAAGAATTTCAGTGTTCATGAGTGGGAAAACTCTTGAGAATTTGAGAACTCCAGATGTTAAACTACATGTTAGGGAGCTAGTAGGTAGTATTAGAAAATGGATTAACATTCAAAAACCCAGGGACTAACTTTCCAAGAAGGAAAGGAAACAGAAGTACAATAGAGAAACTGAATGTGCCTTCGGGTCAGTTTGGAGAAAACCCTGACCTATGGTATACCCAAGTGGAGAGGTTTGTGAAGATTTCAAAAGGTGCTATGGGCGGACTTGAATAATTTCCTTCACACTGTGGTGTCTAATGATATGTGGATATGATGCTAGGTAGCTATACTTAGCCATCTGCTGAACAGCCGAAAGATGATGGAACATTATAATTAGGTGATTACCATTTTGAAAACAAAAATTTGGCAGAAAGAAGTTGAGTGGCTTAAGATAACCAGAACCACCCAAGAGTTTAAAGCGTCTGTGTCTTTCTATTATGAGAGGATCATGCAAGTCTTCTAGCAGCATAGTGGTGTTGAATATCCTGAAACAGGGAACCTTAGTGGTCTTCTGTTGCACTCTTTCTTGGTTTGTGTCCAGAGATAAGTGCCCATATACAGCAGAATGTGGTTTGTTGGGAGTCTAAGGGCCCAATTTAGATTTTTAGCGGGTGTCCTGTTTTTGTGCCAGATAAATTGACTAAATTGCTATATCGCCCTAATGGAGATGCTGCCCACTGAATTTATAAATGACTGCCAAGCGGACATGGAATGTGAGGGGAACGGCCACTCCTGCCAAGCAATACTGTATTCACACTTTTCTTAAATGGCGGAAAACTCATGTGGCCTTCCTCCAAGTGACATTTAACGCAGATTGAGCTACAAAAACTCCATGGGAACTGGAGAGGACAAGTGTATGGCACAACAACATCAGCATTTGCAAAGGGGGTTCTGATACGGATAGCACTGGGGTGCCGTTGGTGCCAGATTCCCATAAGGTGGGCACAGATGGTAAATATGTGATAGTGGAGGGTTGTATGGATGGGCCCCATTTATGCTGATTGCCATTTATGCCCCCAATACTAATCACTCCACATTCCTAGACTCACTGACCCCAATTCTTTCCGCGATCTGCATGTTCCCACCACATGAAGCGGGGATTATAATTGTGCCCCAGATATCGCTGAGGATTGATCCACTCCCCCCATTGGGAGGTAGTATGTGGCCATTGTATAGCTGTCATGTGGGGAAGCACAGCAGAAACGGCAAAGAGAGCTGCTAACCACTGTGCAGACTCTATGGCAATTAGAAATTGAAACCCCCACTTCCAGCTGACAAAGCAGGACAGCTCAGTAAATTGGGAAAGGACCATAGAGACCTGGATGTGCGCTTGTGTAGGCTCACCTACATATGCCACCTTTGACAGATACATAGCGAGGGGGACCAGGCAGGTAGACTGTTAGCACGGCTTGATGCCCAAGTGCATACCCCAAGAAAGGCCATCAGGAGAGATGATGGACTGGTCATTAATGCACAGATGGATATTAATAATGCCTTTGTAGATTAATACCATGACCTCTATACGGAGGCTGCTTGCCCCACTGCGGACTGTCAGCAGGACTACCTGAGTGGTCTATCTTTGGCCCGCCTGAACCTGCTTCAGAGGGCAGAACTGGAGGAACCCTTGCAGATTGAGGAAATTCATACAGCCATCTCCCAAAAATCTTGTAATTAAATCGCAGGTACGGACGGCCTTCCCATAAAGTACAATAACACCTTTGGTGCAACACTTTCTCTGATGTTTTTGGAGATTTATACCAAAGCAAGACACCAGGAGCTGCTCCCTGATAAGCTTTGTGAAGCATTGATAGTGTTTCACCATAAACTGGGCTGCGATCCCCTAGATGTGCACTCCTACAGGCTGCTATCACTATTGAACCTTGACTATAAATTACTGGGGAACGTGCTAGCTAATATGCTTCTCCTGATGAGCCACATGTTGGTATACACTGATCAAAATGGGTTTATATCTGAATGCAATACCTTGGTGAACATCCTGATGTATGCCAGTAGATGATAACACAGGTGAACAGGTAGCGGTAGAAGGTGTTCCATACCGTGGGATGAATATACCTGAAGGCAACATTGGAAGAGATGGGCATAGGCCTGGAATATCTCAGCCGGGTGCCTGGTGGTAAAGGCCAAGACTGGGCAATTGAGGGTTGCCCTCTGTCTTCCTTGCTTTTCACGCTCACTAGGGATCCCCTAGCTTGTAGGCTTCATCTACAGGCTTCTTAATGGGAGTGGAGCATGAGGTGAATGTCATATTCTCTCCCTACATGCATACGATGCTCTTGTCTACCTACACAAAGCTAGCGCTATGCTCTCATCCCTAATGGCAACCCTAAATAAATTCAGAACCCTATCAGGCCTTTTTGTGACTTGGACTAAGTCCTGCCTGTTCCCCCTACATCCGGTACCTGACCATAACAGGGGCTTTCTACCGCATTCAAGGCTTGAGTGGTGTCATGATACCGTCGAGTATCTGGGAATCCAAGTGTACCATTCTGACAAGCACTTACTGGAAGGATAATTGCAAAAAGCATTTGGTTTGATTCCTAGGTCCCTACAGCTGTGGGGAGCACTCCTGTTTCCCTTCTTGGGTGAGTAGCAATATCCAAGATCCCCGACTTTTCTATTTCTTTGCAGCCTTACCACTTGTGATCCCCATATGTTCCTTTAGAGACCTCCTTGGACTCTTGGCAGAGCTCATTTGGGGTGCGGACAGACACTCTCTGGGCTACAATGGCCACTTAGCTAGGGAGCAGTGGGTGCCTCCAACTACAAATTACACTACGGGCAACTCAACTGCAATGGCTGCTGCACCAATTGGGGACTGTGCCCTGCATTGAACATTTAAATGTCCAGCAAAATATTTTTTTTAAATTTCTTTTTATTGAATTTCAAACTAAAAGAATATAAAGAATAATAGGCTGTGCACCCAGCAGGGACAGAACCATGTACCATATGTGTTGCTATACAATTGCATTTCGGGACATATACACATAAGAAACTCATACATAAAGAAGTGTAACACATAAAGGGCAGTAACATATGGGTTATTGGAGGATGACATATGTTATGCCCCATTTTAACTGAGAGATCAATGAGTCAATCATCGGCGATGTCTCTGTTCCAGATATCCTCACACTATTGGTGGCAGAGTGCTCAAGGGCAGAATCGCCCATCATCTTGAAGTCATGAAGGGCTGACAAGTAGTTCCTCAAAGGCTGCCAAATGTCATTTGGGCACGAAGCCACAGGCTGCATAGAGGCATATATCTCGTTATTTGTGTCACAGTACATGAGGCTCTGGAGTCATGCCCGCACCGTAGGCAGCATCCCAGAACCCCAATGTAGAGCTATCTCCTGTCTTGCCAAGAGAAGAGCTATGGCTGTAAAACATCTGAGAGGTTTAGCAATATTCTCAACGTACCCCATCAATGCCATCAGGGGGTCAGGGGCAACAGCAGCACCCTCAATAGATGACATTTCTTCAATATACCGCCAACCCGCCACATGTCCATGTTAAATGAGAAAAGTCTGCATTATATGCTTTACACTTCAGGCATACAGAGGATCCGGAGGGGTCTATTTTTGCCAAGGCACTAGGCGTCACATAGATTCTATGAAGAAATTTATAATGTGCAAGTACAAGTTTGTGTCTACTATTTAAAGATACTGTGTGTGTTTGAGAACCTCCCAGGCCTCCTGTACCCTCCTGACCAGGAGCTCATGGGATGCATGGTACATCTTGGAAACCAAGCCAGCACTGGAGTCTGCTGTTATATTTAGTGTGAGAGGTGAGAAACCAGAGGGCGCTACTGGGTAAGTAGGCAAAAGCGCCCACAGTGGGCTCTGTAAACGTTGGAGGATGAAATGATCCATGTATGTGGCAGATTCAAAATTACTGTCCTCCGTTATCGTGAAGATATGATCTTGCGGGAAGATTTTCTGGTATTGTATATGGTAACCGGGCATCCGGTTGATACCATTAATATGCGTGGTGGCATTGGGCAGCTAGGTAGTATATATTAAAATGGGGGACCCCAAAATGCCCACGCTCATACGGAAGTGTCAGTACCTGCCAACAAACACGTGGTGCTTCCTAGCCTAAATCAACTGTGTCAAAGAACTCAGTAGTATAGTGAAAAATGTGTTGATGAGTAGAATCGGTATGTTAACAAAGAGATATAAAAACCGTGGAAGTACCACCATTTTAATTAATGCAATGCGGCCAGCCATTGATAAGGGGAGGCAGATCCAGCGGTCTATCTGCATATTTAGCCTTTCCACTGCTGGTCCATAATTTAGTCTGCATATATGCTCCTTCATCTGATGTATATGGATACCCACATACATAAGCTGGTCCTCAAGCAAAGAGACAAGGAACTCGCAGTTCACTGGGGTAGTCATCTCTTTGAGGTGAAACAGCTCAGACTTATGCCTGTTAATCTGCAAGACGGAGAAATCACCAAACTGAGCTATCTCCGCCATCACCGGGCTCAAGTTGATGATGGTGTGGCGGAGAAACAAGAGGATGTCATCCGCATATAAGGTGACCAACAAAGGTCCGTTCTTGAATTGGAATCCTCTATGTTTGTGTTTTTCCTGGAGGTGACGTACCAAAGGGTCCATTGCAATTATGAAAAGGAGGGGCAATAGAGGGCACCCCTGCCGAGTTCCTTTGGTGATGGGAAAGGCCTGTGACAGTGTCCCGTTAACTTGGATACAGGCAGTAGGAGAGGAATACAGTAGCACTATCAATGAGACGAAGCTCTGACGCATACCAAGCTTACAGAGAGTGGCCTCTAGAAAGAACCATTCTAAAGAATCAAAAGCCTTCTCCGTGTCTAATAAGGTAACAGTTGCTGGTATCTTTGGGGAACTCTATGAAGAGATGTGAACACTATACACAAGCTCAGCGACGTGGGCCTGTGTGGCACAAATCCTGATTGAGCTGGTAAAATCATCTGGTCCAGCAATAGGGGCATCCAGTTAGCCACCATCTTTGCCAGATTTTATTATCAAAATTCAGAAGTGACAACGGCTGGTGTGAGCCACAGAGGGTGGGGTCTATGTCCGGTTTTAGCAGCGAAGTGTCCACAGCCTTGTGGAGCATGGATGGGACCACTCCCTCCTCCATGGCCTCCTGGTACATGTCCAGAAGGTGGAAACCAGGATGCTCTTGTATGCCTTATAAAATACACCTGTAAATCTGTCTGTGCCTGGCACCTTAGAGCCATTTATCTAATAAATTGCCAGCATAACCTCCTCAGATATGAAGTGTTCGCTTTGATACTGCTGTTGTGGTGAGCTTAGCCACACCGTGGCCACTTCTTCCAGATACCTCAGCAGCTGAGGGGAGTGATTCTGTACGCGGGTGGTGTAAAGTTGCTTATAATAATTAAATAGTAGTGTCTGTACTTGAGCGGGCATTGACGTCTTCGAGCCACAGAGCCCTTGCAATTTAGCGATGAAAGAGATCAACCTATGGGTGGTGCGGAAGGCATGCCAAAGGGGGTCTGGGCCTCTCGTCCTTGCCATACCGAAGTGCCCTGGAATGTTTACCCATAAAGTTGGCCTTGCGTTCCGCCAAGTCCCGCAATTTAGCTTGGGCAAACAGATCTGTCCCCATGTGTTGCAAGGCCTCCCCACTGTCTGCCTCCACCAGTGCAGCTTCAATACGGCTAATATCCCGGTAGATAGTTTGCCGAACACCTGAGTTAGCTATAGTGATCCCTCTTATGTAGACCTTGAATGCCTCCCATAGTGAAGCTTTAGATGTAACCCAGGATGTGTTAATGGTAAAGTATTCTGTAATAGCGGTGCAGAGATCCGAGCGGAACACCTCATCTAGAATGCGAGAGTAGGGAACTGCCATGGGTGCTCAAAATAGTCCAGGCAGAGAATGCATAGGTCCAGTCAAACTGGAGAGTGGTCTGAAAGAGTCCGAGGGAGATGGGAGACAGAGCAAAGCCAGGGCAAGGTCTGTGGTGACATGAGCCAGAAATCAATGCGGTACCAGATATCATGAGGGCAGAGTAGAATGTATAGGTTAGTGTGGCAAAGTGCGATATCTGCCAGGGGTCCCCAAGGAGTCGGTATGGCATATATCGCGTAAAACTTTCAAAAACTGGGGTTTATACACAGGGTGCAAGGATGTGGTGTCCAGGCTGTATCTTGGAGTAGATTAAAGCCACCTCCAAGTATCAGGTTGTCTACATTAGGAGCATATTTATTAAGCAGAGCGATCCTACGACTGGCCAGCATGCCATGTACCAAAAGGAATCTGTCCTGCAAGGTCCCCATTGTTCAGCAACTGTGGCGCTAGGAGTGGGCGCTAAATGAGTCTTTTGCAGAAAAACTATCGGCACACCATGTCTGGTTAAATATTGTAAAACTTGCTTCCCTTTGCATGAGTTATTTAAACCCCTAATATTCCAGGACAGAAATGTGACATTTAGAGTTGGTCGCCCTGTAGTCTGTAGTAGTCATCGATTCAAGGTGATTTGGTGCACATATGTCCCCTGGGAGCTCATAGAAAAACATACTAACAGTAGTCTAAATATATTTACATTATCTATATCCCAACTGTCCCACATCCACCCACACTGGGCAGAAGTTGCCAAGTGGACCCCTTAGTGAAACATAAACTAAACAACCCCATTACAACATACAATGCAGTATCAACCATGGAGGGGTGACAACGCATCCACGGGTGGACCCCCTGTCGCATAGGTATGTTTAAGCACTGTAAGCATTATTGAAAAGTCCAAGGTTCCGGACGGTCTTTAAGGTGCCCCCAGGGGAGTTGGGGGGGGCAAGAGCAGAGCCATGACACACATTGTACCAGTGGGCCTCGCTGCTGTCCATGCAATAACACCCCCCAGGAGCCGGACTGTAGTCATGTCTCTGACAACAGACCCTGACTGGATGCCCCCAGGGTACAGATCGGGGATCGTTGAGGCAATGAGAGAGCCGAGGGTGGGCTCTTCTTGGACTGTTTCTTACAAAATTCAAGTACCTCTGCTGGCTTAATGAAGAAACGGGTCTTACTCTGGATTTCGACACAGAGTCTGGCCGGGTATAGCATACCATATTGGAGACCCAGACCATGAAGGGCGCCCTTAGCATCTTGAAACTTGTGTCTGGCCTCCTGCACCGCCATCGTGAAGTCCGGATAGAAGGATATTGCAGCTCCTTGGTATTTCTTGGGCCAAGCGGAGTGCTGTATCGTGATCTCTGTAGTTTAGAAGGCGTGCAACAATCAGACATGGGAATCCTGACACAAGTCGCACCAGAGGGATCTTTGTGCCCATTCCACCATGAATGTGGGGGTAAAGCTGGCATGATCAAACAATTCTATGAGCATACGTTCAACAAAGAGGTCCGTGTGCCCTGTGTTAGTCGTTTCCACCACCTCCAGGATTAGAAGATTATTGCGTCTCCCCCACGCCTCCAGGTCTTCATTTTTTATGGCGACTGTGTGTAGAAAGGTCTCCTGTACTTCCCATCTCTTGGCCATTATGGCGGTGGCATCCTCCGTCTTGGAGACTCTGCCCTCTAAATGTGTCTTTTGCTCATCGTGTCGATCAAGACGCTCCCCCATCCGATCCAATCGGGTAACTATGGTATCAAACCTAGCATCGATGGCCATGAAACTGGCACGCAGCTCCATCAGTATTACATTGGTGTTGGGGGGAGGCATCAGAGTCCTGTCTCAGACATTTTGTGCGCTTTATGTTGTCTGCTTCTGCTTGTGAAACACAAGTTTCCATTGTTTGGGATCTCATTTGGACATTGTATATGTAGGGTTCGAAGGGGCCATGGGGGTGCCAGAGCCAAGGGCCAGCACTCCAGCGCTGGGGCCCATTTCCCCAGAGCTAAGTATCCCACCCCCACTTCGCCAGTTGCAGTTATTAATTTGCAGTGCACCGGTAGGGCCTTCTCCTCACCGGGCCACCCCTAGGCCTTCAATGTACCAGGCACATCCCAGCACAAGGTACCTTAGGCCCCTCGCATCAGCCAGCAGTGGGGAGAGAGGGCTGAGCTCCCCCAGAGTGCCTCTCCACTGCTGGAGGATAATGGGAGGAGGATGGCAAGCGGTAGTTTTTGAGTCGCACCACGTGGCTCGGCTGACCTGCGCCTTAGGCCCGCCAGCAGCCCCTGCCACTGCGGGGCTCCGAAGCACAAGGCTGGCGTGCAGGTTGTCACTGGCCCCGGGATACCGTGGGCCCTGGCGCTCACTCCAATGGTGCCATTGCACGCAAGCAGGATCCGCGGACCAGCGGTGAAGCACGCCAGCTCCTAGCCGACCAGTGCTGGACAAAAATGGGTGGGCGGCGGGCAAGCGGTATTTTGTGAGCCGCAACCCGAGGCTCGGCCGACCTGCACCTCCGAAGCGCAAGGCCGGTGTGTAGGGCGTCACAGGCCTGGGGCACGTGGGCCCCAGTGCTTTTTCACTGGTTCCGTCATCCACTCCCTGGTCCCCCCGCTTCCGCACCTGTCACATTACCGGCATCCACTGGCCAGGTTCCTCTGACTCCACTGCATTTGGGGTCTGGTCTGTCGGAGCTCTAACTCCGGCAACCATCTTGATTGCCGGGGTAGCCACACCCTGTCCACCAACTATTTAATGGGGAACACATACACACTTAGCTGTCCAACCCACTGCCCACCTATTCCAAGAGACTGCCAAGATGAATATGGCACAAGACTGCTGGAAGAAATACATAGTTGTCTCCAATCGCAGCCACCGTACTCATCAATAATCCCCATGTGGCACATGATGTTGATGCGAGAGATCACCCAACACTACAATATCATGAACTGGAGGAAGGCGTAACTTGTCTCTGTAGGTGACCTCTCTGTGGAGGGCTGGTTGCAGTTGTTTCAGGAAATAAGGGTCACATCATATAAAGCAGGACACTTCCTGACATACACCGCCACATCCTGTGTGATCACCATGCAATGGAGATGGGGCAAAGAAGAACCCCCCACAGCACCCCTGCTACACACTGCACTTTCCTGGGGCAACACACAGAAAATGATAACAAGCTTGCACATTGTCCTGCTGAACAGACGTCACAAACCAGACACTAATTGCAGAGACTGCTGGGAAGAAGACCTTCAATCGCAAGTCACTGATAAATTCTGGGTCCACGCCCTGCAACATGTGAAAGGTTTTACGCAACCCCTGATTCCATTACATGAAACTCAATTACTTGCACCAAACATATCTTACAGTGCAGCACATAAAAACATATGTTCCTGGGAGCATCTTCTAAGTGTCCTAAGTGTACAGCAGAGGATGTCGGTTTCTTTCACATGGTCTGGTACTGTCTGGGGATAAGCCAAGCCTGGGTGGAGATCACAGTCATCACCTCTGGCCAAGTGGAGTGAGTGCTTGCCGATATGCTGGAATCCGGCCTACTTGGCATTAGACCCAAGGCCAATATTGACAAATATTTGCACAGGTTAATCAACCCCACCTTTGTCCTCTTCAATCAGCAGATATCGATGACCTGAAAACCCCAGGCACCCCCGACATGCAATGCTGGCTCTGCACTGTGCTGACCTGGGCCAGGGCTGAACCGGATGCCCTGACTGCCTCACATACGGGGTGGGATTGATGCCAACCTGGAGTCATGGGATGTATATATTAAGAGCTTGGAGGTCAAAAATGAAACAAGACCACCTTGAATACACATGCCTCCACCCCGCACCACTAATATTATTTCATTTGACTATAATCATCATGGAGGGTGGGGCAGTGACCACAGGACCCCATATGACTTGTACAAATAGTTTTTGTATGACAATGCACAACTGCGAAACTATCATTCCAGTGGTTGAACTCAATGTGAGGGGGGCACATCCCAGTATATCTTATTCTCTTCGTCACCTGCCCCTGGAGCACTCCTTCCCCAGAGCAATGCTACAGATTTCTGAATTCCTATAATAGGGGATAGAGATTGGACGGGGGCACTATGCCAAGGATTCTTCCTTTGTCTTGAGGGTAAACCTACAACAGCCTAGGCATGCCTTAGTCACCACATACAGGGGTGAGGATGTTCCTCATGGCAGGAGAGCCAAGCAGGATGTCTTATTATTGCATGCTAGGCCGTGGGTAACCACATGTTTTGCTTTGTTTATTACTCCAACGTGTATGGCCTCATTTTTCAACACTCATTCTTCTCTTGTTTGTGTGTCATAAAACCCAATAAAGAAATGTTAAAAAAAATAGCTCAGGTGCAGGAATGCATGGAGTTGTTTACTGGCATGGGGGTCACATGATGCAGATGGGGAACTTTGTTCTGCAAGGCAGAGGCCAACGGATGACTATTGATCAGAATCTAGGGATTGGCAGAGCCATACTAACGTGGGTTACTCCGTGTCATACTTGCCACAAGGTAGGCCATTGGAAACCCGAGTTAAGACTTGGTGCCTGATTTTTATTTTGGCAGAGGGTGGGATACTATGTCACAAAATCAACATATATCCTTTCCACTATGTTACAAGTGCATTATATCCTATGGCACTTGTAACATGGCTGACAGGATATTCGTCACATTTGTGACAGAGTATCCTATTCTATAAAATATAAATCAGGTCCTTAATCCAAATCGAAGGCAAAATTAAATTTGTAACTGAAATTGTCAGTGTATTTATATAGTTGTTACCACCCCTTATGAGGGGTCGCAACACTTTTCGTCGAGAACCCAGAAGGATTAGCAGTGGATTAGTATAGGGAAATGTGAGTTATTTTGATCAGTGGACAGGTGCGTCTGCTAGTTAGATTGAATATAATAATGGAGGGATAGAAAAGGTAAGAGTTTAGAAACTTTTATTTGGGAGATCATAATAGTAAGATGGGATGAGTAAAAAGGAGAGATGAAGGAAGGAAGAGTCTGTAGAAAGAGATATAGGAGATCATAGTAGCAAAATAAGGTTTGGAATTATTGAAAGAAGGGATGCATGAGGTAGGAATTTAGAAAGGGTTGTTTGGGAGATCATAGTAGTAAACTGAGTTTCGAGGTGAGGTAGGAGGAATTGAGGAGGAAAGAGTCTGAAAAGGGATACTTTGGATACCATAGTGGTAGAATCAGGTTTGAGGTGAGTTGGCGAATGGAGGTGGAAGATATATTGAGAGAGGTATAGGGTTTGACAGGGTAGTGCATTGGAGAGAGTGAAAGTTATTTTTTTTCTCTTTTCTACAGTAGGAGTAAAGTAATAAACATATTGATGTATGACTACATAAAAAAGGTATATATATTTAAGGAAGATAAAATGTCGAGGTTTAAAGTTGTATAAAAAGACTCTCAAGTGCTGCTGTACTTGAAGCTAATGTATTTGTGTATTAGTTTATAGCACATTTTTTAAATTTATGTTTGTCTCAATATTTCGATTGAGGCACTTGTAGATAAAATAGTTATGATAATCTTTGCATATTTTGATAGATAAATGAAACGGAGACCCATAAGCATCTAATCAGACAACTTATATAAAAACTATGCAATGACCCATAAGCATGTTAAGTATAGAAGAATATATATCCATTTATATGTAAGCAATATATAAATTTCTTAAGCAAACCGAACGAATATCTATATATTTTAAAACACATAGTTATTATACTTATTTGTAGAAAGAAATACACATATTTAGATACATACATATCATCATATTATAAATGTTTACATACACAGCGATATTCTGTACATTAGTGTTTGAGTTTGGTGGTTATGTAGGAAACAGCCAACTCTTGAACAGTCTTCTGATGATAAGATAGTTATCCATTGATCTTATATTTGAGGATAATGTATTCCATAGATGGGCTGGTTGAACAGAGAAAGATATACCACCTGTGACATTTTTCTTGAATGGTGGGGTTTTTGAGGCAAGTTGCTAATCCTGAGCGGACGTTCCTTTGTTGAATGTATTTGGTGATTTTCATCCTGATGAAAAGTGATCCTGCTCCATGTATTGCTTTGTGGGTGATACAAAGCAGATTAAAGGTGGATATTCTCGCAGCTGGTAACCAATGTTGGGCCCTCAAGGCAGGGGAGATGTGTGCTTGTTGCTTTGCACATAGAAGTGGTCTGGCAGTAGAGTTCTAAATCCGCTGTAGTCTTTTCATAGCTAATAGAGATATTCAGTGGAAGAGACCATTGGCATAATCAAGTTTAGACAGTGCAAGAGAGACAGTAGCCTTGGCCTTGTGTGGAAATCCCAGGTGCTGGAAGATATGCCACAGAGTTTGCATTGTGGTGAAGCTTGATCTTGCCAATTTGCCCACTTGAGCATTCATTGTTAACTTGGAGTCTATGGTAAGTCCAAGGTTGCTTACTTCCTTAGGTACTTTCGGAGGTGGTCCCAAATCGTTAGGCCAGGAGCAGAGTGGGTCATCATTTTTCCATTCACTACATGATTATTTCTGTTTTTGAAGCATTCAATTTGAGATGGCCCCATGTCATCCATTGATCAATGGCACTGAGACAACTGAAGATTTTTAAGTTTCCAATGTCTTTGGAGCTTTTTAGTTTGAATACTTGTGTGTCTCCGGAAAAGCTGTAGCATGTGAGCTGAAATTCATTGATCTTTGATGGTATGGTTTAGATGAGAAAGGGGGAATATGGATGACATTTCTTCTATTTTGAAGGTAGGATTTGATCCAGTCGAGTTTGGTAGTCTTTGTATTGGGGTGTCATGGTCAATAGTGTCAAAGGCAGCTGAGAGGTCCAAGAGAAGTAGTGCAGCAACCCTGTTCTGGTCTACCGTGTTTTGAAAGTCATCCCAGATGGCGATGAGGTTAGATTCTGTGCCTTTTCCTGGGCGGTATCCAGTTTAGTAGTCTGAAAGTATGGAGTTATCAGTGAATTGTGTCATATGGATGAATGCCGCTCTTTCTATCAGTTTTCTCAGGAAAGGTCTATTTGTAATTGTTCTGTAGTTGTTGGGATCATGATGGTTCAGGCTTGTAATAATGGGTGTATGTATGCCTTTTTGTAGGTCTTCTGGAAAATTCCCATAGTTGAGGAATTATTGATGATTCTTTTCAAAGGTCAGTAAAAGAACGTTCTTGTAAATGTGTGGGGGACAAAAGGGCAGTTGGAAGGCCTGCTTGCTCTGTCCAGATCCATAAATTCACTTTGAGTTTTTTTTTTAAGAAAGCAGAGGGTCTGTTAGCCTACTCTTAGAGTGGATTTTTGGAAATGGGTTGGTGCTAGAGGCTTTCCTTTGTTTTAAACAGACATTCAACAGTTTTGCTTTGGTTGTGAAATGATGTGCCTGTTTGTCCGTGAATTCTTGAGTAATGGGATGAGTTACTTCAGGTCATTTGTTTTTACAAAATTTGGTGGGAAATTGATAAAATTATTTATTTTCACATTTAGGGCCATATTTAAGAAAAGTGGGGCTGCACGGAGTGCAGCCCCACTTTTCTTGCGCTCCTTAGCGCCCGCCTAACTCCACCATGTGTGCGCCACATCTAAGATACTGTGCACTACAGCAGTAGTTAGGGAACTAGCATCAAAAATCTTTGACTGTAGGTCAGAGCTTTGCAGGATTAGCGTAAAACATATTGACGCTAATCCTGCAAAGCCCATTGAGGCCCATTGTAAACAACATTTGTGGCGCTATTGATGTACTGTTCAGGGTTAGCGCCAAATTTTGGCTCTAATCCTGAACAGTACATAAGGGGTCATTGCAACCAATTGTGTGCCCCCTTTTAATCCCTGCTATGAGCAGGCATTAAAAATGCAGAAAGAAATGGCACAAAGAAATCTTTTAGATTTCTTTGCGCCATTTTTCCGAACCCCTAACGGGGGAACGCCCCCCTTGCATACATTATGCCTGGAGCAGGCATTATTTGGGGCAAGGGGTTACAAAGTGGCACAATGCATGCACTTTGCAAATATGGTGCAGCATTTTTGAAATAATATCGCCACATTAGCATAAAAAAATGACGCTAATGTGGTGAGATATGGCACAAGGGACTCTTAAATCTGCCCCTATGTGTTTGTAGTAGAGAGGTTATAGAAATATGACCGATGTATGGCATTCGTATACCTAATTTAGTTTTAGTGCATTTTCCATTTTATTGATTAGTTTAGTGCACGTCTTAGCCGGTGATTGTGGACATGTGAACATATATGGAGTTTTCAATATGGCACATGTAAACACACAGACAAACGATTTTGAGGAAGGAGTGCTCTCCTTATACGAACTTTACAGAATGTATGTATATTTAGGATATGGATTTTGCATTTATTTCATTTTGATGAGAATACCTTTTGGGGGGTTCTTTACTTGTTAACGTAGGGCTTTTGCGATTTTGGTATATAGCGGGAAACTGTTTCTGATCTTTTCATTCTTAGATTGCACTGTGTGACACTTTGGGATGTACGGCCCAGACTTGAAACAACACATCGAATTTGGTTTGGGAACAGCAGTTTAGCTAAGATCAGTTTGTTATGTGTTCAATAAATAGGTCATAGGTGATGCCATGGTGGTATTACAAAGGTGTGCATTTCTCTTTTAGTCAAAATATTTAGGGATTTTACTAACCTATGGTTTTGGAGAGAGATGCGTGGATTATACATCACTGAGTTATACGGTTTGGTAAGAGTTTGTGGTTTTGACTTGATCTGACTTAGGCACTTGGGGCAGGTCACATTGGTATGCATGAAGCATGAGGATTATTTACACTAGGGTTCATGAATTTTCCTTTATAATATTCTCCTACTCCCTTAATCACGTGAGGGAAGGTGTGGTCTTCACCTGCATGACTATTTGCAATTCTAAAATCTTTCGTTTTACTGTCTCCTTGGCTATCCCTGGATAGATGTTATGCACTCAATTTAAGTTTGAGTAGGACATATACTTTAGACTTGGTTTCAATTAACTTTATATTATGTATCTATTATAGCCCTGACAAAATTTTTGGTTTACTGCCTTTACAGCGAAAGATGTGTTGGCTATGTGATCTTCTGGAATTCAGGACAACTGCCTGTATGACTTGTATGAAGCTCAAGAGAATCATATGGATGTGTTTCTGGATCCATTATGAAGTCACCAAATAAAGAAGTGAACCTATGGACATTTTAGATTAGTTTATAAATATATTTGTTGACAACTAACTTGTTCTGAGATTGACACTAATTTTACGGTATAAGGAAGGAGCTTGAGGAGATTTTAATCTATATTATAGGGGTGTTTACCCTTTCTGCAAAGTGTTTCGTGGCTGCCACATCCACCCTTAAGCTGGTATTAAATAAAAGGCATACTTTGGATACACATGGGTTGGGCTTTCTGGCCCAGCCACCATTTGTCTGTTGTTTTTCTGGTTACTTTTAAGTTCAGCACGATACAGATACAATTCACAAATTAGGGAAATATTGGTTTGGTAGATTAAAAAATAGGAAGGTTAATGAGAAAAATGTAATAGATCAAAGGGGTGGTGTCGGGGACTGACTCTAAGGTTAGTGAGGATGAGCAGGTAAAGGCTTCTGAGAGAGGTAGTGTGGAGGGCAAGAGCTCAGAACTCAGCAAAGAACTAACAGGCACAATAACTTAATGCCCAGCCTAGTGCTGGTGTTTTTTCTAAAAGCAAATGCTTTCATTACACAACAAAACTAAATGCTACACAATGCAATTAGGTTAGCCTGAACAGGGTTGTATCCCTGGTTGCATTTTCTTTGCTTTAACCCTCTCTTTTCAATACCGTATCCCCATAGAAGTTTCAGCCAGTAGGAAGCTGGCCTGCTGTGTGGTAAGCAAGTATGGTGTTATCACCCTATACTATGTCAAGGTATTCCCTTTTAGTGAGGTGTAGAAAGTGTCAAGGAAGTCAGTGCTCACTAGAGGTAGCTGTGGATGAGCAGCCAAGACTTATCTAGGAGACATGCAAAGCTTATGCAATACCACTACAGCCACACATGAAAGAACCACACAGTGGTACAAAAATAAAGGTACTTTATTATGGTAACACAAATACGAAAATACTGATTAGGCAATAATCCACAAGGAGGTGAGTGAACACACACTTATATACACATTAGAAGTCAGTGATTAGCATAGAAAGCAATAGGAAATAGTAAAAACAATAGAAAATGGTGAAGGTCCCAAGGGGAGACCAAACCATATACTAAGTAAATAGAATGTGAAAGGCAGTCCCCACCCAAGGAATTGGAATATGTAGAGGGGAGCTGGAGGAACTAGGAACCCCAAAAGGTAAGTACCAGGGTGCCTCCAGGGACTAGGAGAGAAGAGGTAAGTACCTGGGTTTTCCCCAAACCCACAGATAAATTTGGAAAAGGACTGTGCAAGACCCAAGCAAGACTGGAAGAAACAAAAGGTGGAGCCTGACAGAAGAGGACCTGCAAAAGAAGTGGGCCAAGTCCAGTTGAAGTTGGAGTGTCCGGTTGGGGCAGGGGCCACTCTCCACCCTTCTGGAGATGCAGGACCAGGTTGACGATGCAGAGAAGGTGTCAGCTGTGCAACAGTGGAGCAGCAGACGAGTTCCAGAAGTGATGCAGGCAATGTCCCATGATGGAAGTTGCAGTTGAAGAGTTACAGAGCTGCCAGGGACCAGCAAGGTCCAGGGGGACTCCAACCAAGGAGGGGAGTCCCAGGTAACCCTCAGCAGTGAGGAGAGTTGGAAGACGAGGATGCAGCCCCCACAGGCAACTCACAGGCAGCAGGCACAGGAGTTGCAGTGAGGCGCACTCAGCACACCTGGAGAGGAGTACCATATAGCTGGAGTAGCAGGCAGAAGACTGTACTTTGCAAGGAAGAGTGCTGGAGGCCGGGGCTACATGGCCTGAAGATCCCTTGGAGGAGGAACAAACAAGCCTTGGAAGCTGCAGGAGTCTGGGTGCACAGGGGTAGTGTCCTGCAAGGAGACGCAAGGGCTTACCGTCTCCCAAGTCGGACAGCTGGCAGAGAGGGCCAAGGGGACCACTCCAGACTACCACCTGTGATGCAGGATTCATGCAGTTCGGAGGAGAGAGAATCCACACAGCCAGTCGTTGTTGCAGTTGGTGCCTGTTGGTACAGGGAAGTGACTCCTTCACTCTAATGGATATTCCTACTTGCTTCTTGTGCAGGCTGAAGACTTGCTACCCTCAGAGGACATACAGCCAGGGAAATGTTGCAGTTGCTGGAAGGAGCCAGAGAAACAATGTTGCAGAGCAGAGTTGTCACTGTAGTTGCAGATTGTCGGTCCCTGGAGGGTTCAGTTGCAGTCCCAGTGGCCAGAGGAGGAAGTAAATGATGCAGAGGAGTCCTGCTGGAATCTTGCATGTCGAATCTGAAGACCTACCCTGGAGGGAGACCCTAAATAGCCCAGAAAGAGAGATTGGTCACCTATCAGGAGGGGGCTGTGACGTCACTTGCCTGAACTGGTCAATCAGATGCTCCCAGGGGCCTCTGCCCACCTTGGATTCAAGATAGCAGAATCAAGTGGCCACCTGGAGGAACTCTGGGCACCACCCCTGGGGTGCTGATGGGCAGGGAAGTGATTACTCTCCTTTCTATTGTCCTGTTTGCGCCAGAGCAGGGACCGGGGGTCCCTGGATTGGTGCAAACCGGTTTATGCAAGGAGGGCATCAAATGTGCCCTTCAAATCATACTGGTGGCTTGGGGAGGCTACTCCTTCCAAGCCATGTAACACATATTTCCAAAGGGACAGGGTGTTGCATCCCTTTCCTAAAGGAAATCCTTTGTTCTGTCTTCCTCTGCTTGAGCAGGATAAGCAGCAGGATGGTAGAAATCTGTCTGAGGGGTGGCATGAGCGCGGGCTGCCTGGAAAACCTAAGAAGACTGGTAGGAGCAATGCTGGGGATCCTCTAGGGAGCCCCCAGAGTGCATTGAATCATACAACCAATACTGGTAACAGTATTGGGGTATGATTCAAATATGTTTGATACCAAACATGCCCAGGTTCGGAGTTATCATTATGTAGCTGGACACAGTACACGGGTAAAATGGCTTCTGCACACTTACGAAGTCCAGGAAAATGGAGCTTGAGCTCATAGGGACACCTCTGCTCATGCAGGGGTGCTCTCACACACAGGTACCTGCACCCTGCGCTCTGGGCTATGAAGGCCTGCCATAGGGATGACTTACAGTGACCTGGTGCTGTGACCTGTAGTGAAAGGGTGCATGAACCTTTTCTCGAAGGCTGCAATGGCAGGGCTGCAGACATATTTTGCATGGGCTCCCAAGGGGGGGCACAATAAATACTGCAGCCCATGGAGAACTCCTGGTGCCCCAAGGCCCTGGGTACCTAAGTACCGTATACTAGGGACTTTCATGGGGACACCAGTATGCCAATTGTGGGGAGTGCTAGGTCCTAAACAACACAATTTAGAGGGAGAGAGCACAGTCACTGGGCTCCTGGTTCGCAGGATCCCAGTGAACACAGTCAAAAACACACTGGCAGCAGGCAAAAAGTGGGGGTAATCATGTCAAAAAGAGGGTTCTTTCTTGCACAGCGCCACCCCCTCCCCCACTCCTCCCCCCCCATATTGTGCAGCAGTTGCATGAATTAGACACATGTGCAGATTAGGTCACTGTTCACCCACTGCGTTAAGATGCAAAACTCAGTCAGTAATTCTTACCCAAGATATTAATTGTCCAGAAAGTCTCAATTCCTTGCACATGCAACTCAGTCCACTTGAAGCTATTGAGTGTGATGACAGTAATTCAGCAGATCAAGTGATGTGGCAGACCAGGCCTGTACCATCCATCATCATCGCAGCTTCTTATTGGCATCCACATTGATTAATGATTGCAGCACTGTGGGTGCTGGAGTCATGGCATGGCTTTTCCAACAGTTGTAAGTTCCTAGGCCGGCCCCCAGGCCATCCGGCTCCCCTCAGCAGTGATACATACTTGCAGCCTCTTAGGCCGACTGGGCTCCACTCAGCAGTGATGTATCTTCCTTTTGCATCAGGAGTGGGAGCACTAGCTCACTGCCTGAAGCGACTGTCAGCAAACACAGCCACATTCGGTTTGGGGAAGTCTTAGGGGCAATTGTCAGCAAAAACCTCACGGAGATACCGTGAGATCCACTCATGGTACAGGTCGCTCCTGGATTAGTTTACCAATACAGCCCAGTTTTATGGGTGTTCCCAAAGTGACAGGCTTTTTTTTTCATCCTGTACAGTCTCTCCACCTAGCTAGGAAGACACCTTCCATCTATAAGCAGGCAGGTAGAATTCTAGGCACAAGGCAGGCCTATGAGGACATGCTTGATCACGCTTGATGCAACCATCCAGATGACATCCAGTAACTCGGCAAGTCCCCCATCGCTTAATGGGGCATGAAAATAGTTAAATTGATCGTCTGCGCATTTGCTGTGTGTTAGAAATGGGGTTTTTGGTTGGCAGTCAGATTACCCCCTGTCCAAGCAAAAGCCCTCACTCTAGTCAGGGTAAGTCACACACAATCCAAGATTATCCTGTGCCCACCCTCTGGTAGCTTGGCACGAGCAGTCAGGCTTAACTTAGAAGGCAATGTGTAAAGTATTTGTGCAATAAATCATACAATACCACCATATAGCACCACAAAAATACACCACACAGTGTTTAGAAAAATATATAATATTTATCATGATAACTTTAGATCAAAACAAATGAAGTTGCAATGTGAATTCGTAGAGATATCACTGAAAAGTGATATACAGTGTCTTAAGTCTTTAAAAAGCAAACAAAGTCTCTTTCAAGCACAAAGTACCTGGTTTGGAGTGGAAAATCTCCTCAGAGGGCCACAGAAGAAGAGATACGTGGAAAAAGGGTGTCTGCGTCGATTTCTCCCCAGCACACACGGACTTGCGTCGTTATTTTTCACGCGGGGAAGTCGTGCGTCGTTTTCCGGTGCGCGGACAGTCTCTTTCTGTGGATCGCGGGGATTACCAGATGTCCCAGGTCTGTGCGTGGATTCTCCTGATTGTTTACTGGCTGCGCGTCGTTCAGCGGGGCTGTGCATCGAAATTTCGCTCTCACGGCAGGCGTCATGTCGATTTCTCCTCTGGAGGTCGGGCGGCGTTGTCCTTGCGAGGCCGTGCGTCGAAGTTCTGGTCGTCCCGAAGGCGTCGCGTCGATCAGCGGCGGTGTGCAGCGTTTTTCTCGCCGCGGAACAAGCTGTGCGTCGAACAGTTCGGTGCACGAAGCGTCCAAGTGAAAAAGAGAAGTCTTTTTGGTCCTGAGACTTCATGGAACAGGAGGCAAGCTCTATCCAAGCCCTTGGAGAGCACATTTACAGCCAGACAAGAGTTCAGCAAGGCAGCAGGGCAACAGCAAGGCAGCAGTCCTTTGTAGAAAGCAGTCAGGTGAGTCCTTTAGGCAGCCAGGCAGTTCTTCTTCGCAGGATGCAGGTTCTGGTTCAGGTTTCTTCTCCAGCAATTGTCTGATGAGGTAGGGCAGAGGCCATGTTTTATACCCAAATGTACCTTTGAAGTGGGGGAGACTTCAAAGAGTGGCTAAGAAGTGCACCAGGTCCCCTTTCAGTTCAATCCTGTCTGCCAGGGTCCCAGTAGGGGGTGTGGCAGTCCTTTGTGTGAGAGCAGACCCTCCACCCTCCCAGCCCAGGAAGACCCATTCAAAATGCAGATGTATGCAAGTGAGGCTGAGTACCCTGTGTTTGGGGTGTGTCTGAGTGAATGCACAAGGAGCTGTCAACTAAGCCCAGCCAGACGTGGATTGTAAGGCACAGAAATATTTAAGTGCAAAGAAATGCTCACTTTCTAAAAGTGGCATTTCTAGAATAGTAATATTAAATCCAACTTCACCAGTCAGCAGGACTTTATATTACCATTCTGGCCGTACTAAATATGACCTTCCTACTCCTTTCAGATCAGCAGCTACCACTTCAATACTGTATGAGGGCAGCCCCAATGTTAGCCTATGAAGGGAGCAGGCCTCCCAGTACTGCAAAAACGAATTTAGGAGTTTTACACTACCAGGACATGTAAACTACACAGGTACATGTCCTGCCTTTCACCCACACAGCACCCTGCTCTAGGGGTTACCTAGGGCACACATTAGAGGTGACTTATATGTGGAGAAAGGGGAGGTTTAGGCTTGGCAAGTACTTTTAAATGCCAAGTCGAGGTGACAGTGAAACTGCACACACAGGCCTTGCAATGGCAGGCCTGAGACAAGGAAAAGGGGCTACTTAAGTGGGTCGCACAACCAGTGCTGCAGGCCCACTAGTAGCATTTAATCTACAGGCCCTATGCACATAGAGTGCACATTACTAGGGACTTATAAGTAAATTAAATAGTCCAATCAGGTATGATTCAAGGTTACCATGTTTTAAGGGAGAGAGCATATGCACTTTAGCACTGGTTAGCAGTGGTAAAGTGCGCAGAGTCTAAAAGCCAGCAAAAACAGTGTCCAAAAAGTGGAGGGAGGTAGGCAAAAAGTTAGGGGTGACCACCCTAAGGCTGTCAGGTCTAACATGTGTCCCCTCCAGCTGAAAGTGGGGAGAGCTACCCGACCTCCTGGGAGCTCTCATCGCTAAGGCGGAAGTATCTGGAGAGACCATCAGCATGGGCGTGGTCAACCCCTGTGCGATGTTCCACCGTAAAGTCCATCCCCTGTAGGGAAATGGACCACCTCAAGAGTTTTGGATTCTCACCCCTCATCTGCATGAGCCATCTGAGGGGCCTGTGGTCTGTCTGAACCCGGAAGTGAGTCCCAAACAGGTAGGGTCTTAGCTTCTCAAGTGCCCAGACCACAGCAAAAGCTTCTCTCTCAATAGCACTCCACCTCTGTTCCCGTGGTAATAGCCTTCTGCTAATAAAGACTACTGGTTGGTCTAGGCCCTCCTCATTTAGCTGTGCTAGGACCGCCCCTATGCCATGCTCTGAAGCGTCTGTCTGCACAATAAATTCCTGGGAGTAGTCACGGGCCTTGAGCACGTGGGCTGTGCACATGGCTTCCCTCAGGGAGTCAAAGGCTTTCTGACAAGCCTCTGTCCAATTCACCAACCTAGGTTGTTTCTTGGAAGTGAGTTCTGTCAAGGGTGACACAATGGTACCATAGCCCTTGACAAATCTGCGGTAGTATCCTGTGAGGCCTAAAAAGGCTCTCACCTCAGTCTGAGTTCTAGGTGGTTGCCAGGCCTTGATAGTTTCAATCTTGGCCCGGAGTGGCTGCACCTTGCCACCACCCACTAGGTGTCCCAAGTAAACCATGGAACCCTGCCCTATCTGGCACTTACTAGCCTTGATGGTCAGGCCTGCCTGTTGAAGGGCCTGAAGCACCTCCTTGAGGTGGAGCAGGTGTTCCTCCCAGCTGGAACTGTAGACAGCTATGTCATCCAGGTAGACTGCACAGAAGGCATCCTTGCCAGCTAGGACCCCGTTAACCAACCGTTGGAAGGTAGTGGGGGTATTTTTCAATCCAAACGGCATCACCCGGAACTGGTAATGGGCATCAGGGGTTGAGAATGCGGATCTTTCTTTAGCCCCCTCAGTCAGGGCGATCTGCCACTACCCTGAAGTAAGATCAAACGTACTCAGGAACTTGGCAGCGCCCAGGCTGTCAACCAGCTCATCAGCTCGGGAGATGGGGTGAGCATCAGTCCGTGCGACTGAGTTGAGACCCCGGTAGTCCACACAGAACTGGAGTTCTGGCTTCGCACCTGGGGCAGTAGCCTTAGGGACCAACACCACTGGGCTGGCCCAGGGACTACTGGATTTCTCGATAACCCTTAGAGCTAACATCTTGGAGACCTCCTCCTTGATGCTGGCCTTCACCTTATCTGATAACCTGTAAATTTTGTTCTTCACAGGGAGACTGTCACCGGTGTCAATGCCATGAACACCACAGAGGTGGGTCAGTCCAGGAGTAAGGGAGAACAGGGGGGAGAACTGCTCCAACAGCTCATAGCAGTCTCCTTTCTGGTTTAGAGTCAGGGAGTCAGAAAGAATGACCCCTTTCACTGACCCATCACCTTCTTGGGCAGAGAGGAGGTCGGAGAGAGGTTCACTCTCCTCTTCCATTCCTTCATCTGTGACCAGAAGCATGTTGACCTCAGACCTCTCAAAATGAGCCTTTAGTCGGTTAACATGGAGCACCCTTAGGGGGTTCCTAGGGGTTTGGTGGTCCACTAGTTAAGTGGCCTCCCCTTTCCGCTCCTTTACTTCAAATGGGCCAGACCAGTGGTCCTGGAGAGCTTTAGGCTCTACTGGCTCCATTACCCACACTTTGTCTCCAGGTTGAAACTCTACCAGGGTGGCCTTCTGGTCATACCAGCGTTTCATTACCTCTTGACTGGCCTCAAGGTTACTTTGGGCTTCTTTCCAGAAGCGGGTCATCTGGTTGCGGAGGGCCAACATGTAGCTGACCACATCCTGAGGGGGTGCCTTTGGAGCTTTCTCCAACCCCTCCTTGACAATGCTTAAGGGTCCCCTGACAGGCTACCCATAGAGAAGCTCAAAGGGACTGAACCCCACCCCTCTGGGGGACCTCTCTGTAAGCAAAGAGAAGGCATGGTAAGAGGACATCCTACTTACACCTCATGGCCTCAGGAAGGCCACCAATCATGACTTTCAAGGTCTTGTTGAATCTCTCCACAAGACCATTAGACTGGGGGTGATAGGGTGTGGTGAACTTGTAGGTTACACCACACGCATCCCACAGAGACTTCATGTATGCAGACATGAAGTTAGTGTCTCTGTCAGACACTATCTCCTTTGGGAATCCCACACGGGTAAATATCCCCATCAGAGTTCTGGTCACCACCGGTGCAGTTACGGTCCTCAGAGGGATTGCCTCTGGGTAACGGGTGGCATGGTCCACCAAAACCAGGATGAACCTGTTGCCTAAGGCAGTTTTGGGGTCCAATAAACCAACAATGTCGATGCCCACCCTTTCAAAGGGGGTGCCAACGACAGGAAGTGGAATCAGGGGGGTTTTAACCCTTTTTCCTGCTTTACCACTGGCCTGGCAGGTAGGACAAGATCTACAGAACTTATCTGAGTTTGTCCTCATTCTGGGCCAATAAAAGTGGGTGACAACCCTGTCAAAGGTCTTGCCTTGCCCCAAATGTCCTGCCAGGGGAATGTCGTGAATCAGACCCAGTAGGAAGGTTCGGTAACACTGGGGGACCACCAGCGCACGCGCTGCCCCAAAGGCCGGAACCTTAGGCTCACTGCAGAGGAGATCATTCTCCCAATATATGTGGTGATCGCCAGAGGCTTCACCTTCCGCCTGGTCTGTGGCTTGCTTCCTCAGACCCTCTAGAGTGGGACATTCTTTCTGCGCCTTGCAGAATTCCTCCCTGGTGGGTCCACCCTCAACTTGCCAGCCAGCAAGCTCAGGTAGGTCACCTAGGGTGGCAATATCTTCCCCAGTTGGCTCGGGAACCTCCTCCTCAGGAGCCCCGTCAACCACTACGGGAACTTCTGGGACCGGTTTCCCGCGCCCCTTGCCCCTCCTCTTGACAGCTCTCTGGGCCATTGTTCCAGGCTCCAGACGCCCTTGACTTCCCTCTCGGTCAGCCATGGACCGTGTGGTCATGCAGACCCACTCAAGTATCCCTAACATCTCCAGGTGAGATCTGAGCTCCACTTCTTTCCAAGCAGTATGCGCAAGATCATTGCCTAACAGACAATCTACAGGCATGGCAGGACTCACAGCTACTTTCAGAGTACCAGAGACCCCCCCCACTCAAAGGGAACCAGAGCCACCGGTAGGTGACTTTCACGATTGTCAGCGACTATGACCTGGTGGAATGTATTAGGGACTATCTGCTCTGTTGACACCAGCTGACTCTTGATAGTAGTCATACTGGCTCCTGTGTCACGCAGAGCCTCCACCTTCTGCCCATCAATGGTGACTCACTGCCTGTACTTGGAAGTATTTTGGGGCATGTGGGCTTTGGGCACCATTTCTCCTTCTCCCAGGGACACTAGGGAAATCTCTACCTGTTCCCCAAAGCTATCTGGGTCCATCTCCCCCCGAGCGCTACACTAGTCAACCCAGGTGTCTGTCCGGTAGTGGACGGTGCTCTCTTAGAGCACTGGGGGTCGCCTTTATAGTGACCATACTGGTAACACTTCATGCATTTGGGGTTGGACTTCCCTGACCTATCATATGTCCCTGGCTTTTTCCCAAATCTGGAAAAGGAATTGTTGCCACCCCCTCCCTGGGAATTCTTTTGGGGGCCTTTGGAGAGTTCCTTATCTGTAAGTGTATCTCCCCCCTCTTTCTTTTGTTGGTAACCCTGACCACATTTGTGGGTGTCCCCCCCAGGTACCTTCTTGGACACTCTGGTGCTAACCCAGAGGTCCGCCTCTTCAGCAAGCTTCCTGGGATCAGTCAGCTTACTATCCACTAAGTGCTGGCGCAACTCTGTGAAAGTAGTATTAAGCATATGCTCTCTCATATCGAATCAAGTCATATAACCCTTTATAATCATCTACTTTGTTGCCCCGCACCCATCCATTCAGTGCCTTACTGGAAAAGTCAAAGAAATCTACCCATGTTTGTGTGTTTTGTTTGGTGCTGTCCCTGAACCTCTGACGGTATCCCTCAGGGGTCAGCCCAAACTTGGCAAGTAAAGTGGCTTTTTGAAGTGGGCATGTGTTTTGATTAAGTTGATCCGATGTGAGAAGTGTGTACCTCCCCAATGGCGGCACATAACCCCACCTAGCTACCCCCCATTGCCCTTCAGGAACATCATGAGCCCTTAGTGCAACTTCATAAGCAGCTAACCATTTATCTATGTCATCTCCCACCACAAAACTGGGCACCACATTTTTAGGTATACAAACCTTCTTTTCTCCAGCAGGTCCTGTCAGTATGCTGCCACCATTATTGCTGGATTCAGACTGCTTTGCCTTGAGATCCAGCTCCTTGAGACTCAGTTCATGAACCAATAACAGTTTCTTTTTAGCCAAAGCTCTCTCAGCTGCAGCTTCAGCTCTTTCAGCTTCAATCTGTTTGGCTGCTCTTTCAGCCTCAGCTTGCTTGGCTTCTCTCTCTGCCCTTCTTTCCTCCTGTTGAGCCTCAATTTTCAGTTTTGCCATTTGCAATTGGAACTCCCTTTCCTCTCTCCTTTCCTCTGCGGTCAGGCTTTGCACAGAGACACTGCTCCCTGGTCTGGAAGGGGGCACAATTGCAATGGTAACACCATCCACAGATAGTAACAACTCCTCTGAGGGGCCATTTTCTGGCTCCTCTTCCTCATCATCCTCTTCTAAATGGGCTTCTGCCCAGGCCCTCAGCGCCACTTGAAAGTCCTCCTTTTTGGAGGCCCCTTGGGTGGGTACCCTCATTGCCCTGCAGAATCCTTTTAGTTGTTTGACCGTATGTGTATCCAACAGGACTAGGTCAAAGTCTCCTATCTGAGACCCAGTCAGAGACATGTTGAGTGAGGATTTAGTTTTTGAAAATTGTCAGGAAAAAAAGAAATTGCAAAAAGAGATAAAAATCAAGTTGACCTTCAACTGTGGGTAGGTAGTGAAATACTTAGCTACTGTATGTCACTGCACAAATACAAGTCCTATCCCCACCGCTGATCACCAATGTTAGAAATTGGGTTTTTGGTTGGCAGTCAGGTTACCTCCTGTCCAAGCAAAAGCCCTCACTCTAGTCAGGGTAAGTCACACACAATCCAAGATTATCCTGTGCCCACCCTCTGGTAGCTTGGCACGAGCAGTCAAGCTTAACTTAGAAGGCAATGTGTAAAGTATTTGTGCAATAAATCATACAATACCACCACATAGCACCACAAAAGTACACCACACAGTGTTTAGAAAAATATATAATATTTATCAGGATAATTGTAGGTCAAAACGAATAAAGTTGCAATGTGAATTTGTAGAAATATCACTGAAAAGTGATATACAGTGTCTTAAGTCTTTAAAAAGCAAACAAAGTCTCTTTCAAGCACAAAGTACCTGGTTTGGAGTGGAAAATCTCCTCAGAGGGCCACAGAAGAAGATATACGTGGAAAATGGGTGTATGCGTCGATTTCTCCTCAGCACACACGGACTTGCGTCGTTATTTTTCACACAGGGAAGTCGTTCGTCGTTTTCTGGCGCGCGGACAGTCTCTTTCTGTGGATCGCGGGGATTACCAGATGTCCCGGGTCTGTGCGTGGATTCTCCTGCTTGTTTACCGGCTGCGCGTCGTTCTGAGGGGCTGTGCGTTGAAGTTTTGCTCTCACTACAGGCGTCGCGTCGATTTCTCCTCTGGAGGTCGGGCGGCATTGTCCTTGCGAAGCCGTGCGTCGAAGTTCCGGTCGTCCCGAAGGCGTCGCGTCGAACAGCATCGGTGTGCGGCGTTTTTCTCGCCGTGGAACAAGCTGTGCGTCTAAAATTTCGGCGCACGGAGCGTCCAAGTGAAAAAGAGAAGTCTTTTTGGTCCTGAGACTTCAGTGAACAGGAGGCAAGCTCTATCCAAGCCCTTGGAGAGCACTTTTACAGCCAGACAAGAGTTCAGCAAGGCAGCAGGGCAACGGCAAGGCAGCAGTCCTTTGTAGAAAGCAGTCAGGTGAGTCCTTTAGGCAGCCAGGCAGTTCTTCTTGGCAGGATGCAGGTTCTGGTTCAGGTTTCTTCTCCAGCAAGTGTCTGATGAGGTAGGGCAGAGGCCCTGTTTTATACCTAAATGTGCCTTTGAAGTGGGGGAGACTTCAAAGAGTGGCTAAGAAGTGCACCAGGTCCCCTTTCAGTTCAATCCTGTCTGCCAGGGTCCCAGTAGGGGGTGTGGCAGTCCTTTGTGTGAGAGCAGGCCTTCCACCCTCCCAGCCCAGGAAGACCCATTCAAAATGCAGATGTATGCAAGTGAGGCTGAGTACCCTGTGTTTGGGGTGTGTCTGAGTGAATGCACAAGGAGCTGTCAACTAAGCCCAGCCAGACGTGGATTGTAAGGCACAGAAAGATTTAAGTGCAAAGAAATGCTCACTTTCTAAAAGTGGCATTTCTAGGATAGTAATATTAAATCCAACTTCACCAGTCAGCAGGACTTTAAATTACCATTCTGGCCATACTAAATATGACCTTCCTACTCCTTTCAGATCAGCAGCTACCACTTCAATACTGTATGAGGGCAGCCCCAATGTTAGCCTATGAAGGGAGCAGGCCTCACATTAGTGCAAAAACGAATTTAGGAGTTTTACACTACCAGGACATGTAAACTACACAAGTACATGTCCTGCCTTTCATCCACCCAGCACCCTGCTCTAGGGGTTACCTAGGGCACACATTAGAGGTGACTTATATGTGGAGAAAGGGGAGGTTTAGGCTTGGCAAGTACTTTTAAATGCCGAGGTGACAGTGAAACTGCACACACAGGCCTTGCAATGGCAGGCCTGAGACAAGGAAAAGGGGCTACTTAAGTGGGTGGCACAACCAGTGCTGCAGGCCCACTAGTAGCATTTAATCTACAGGCCCTATGCACATAGAGTGCACATTACTAGGGACTTATAAGTAAATTAAATAGTCCAATCAGGTATGATTCAAGGTTACCATGTTTTAAGGGAGAGAGCATATGCACTTTAGCACTGGTTAGCAGTGGTAAAGTGCCCAGAGTCTAAAAGCCAGCAAAAACAGTGTCCAAAAAGTGGAGGGAGGCAGGCAAAAAGTTAGGGGTGACCACCCTAAGGCTGTCAGGTCTAACACTGTGTTTTTTAGCCAATGCTAAACATCCCCCAGCCACTTATTGGCTCCATACCGCTGCAATACTGAGGTCCCCCAAACCACACGGTATGCTCAAAATATTTTAAATACCGTGTTCAATTGTGGATAGCTTTTTTCTTATGCCAGAGGGTAACCGGAAGCTGCCTCTTGTAGTGTCTAGGTTGTTTTGTTTCGAAATCCCTACCTGTCATTCTTTATTTTTATCTGTTTTGTAACCAGGATAATATATTTCTCTTTCACACCCTCAGCGTTTGCGATCTCGCCAGACACTTCTGGTAAGTAAATGCAAAAAAAAATAAAGCAATAAAAAACACAATGTTCTTTTTGCTAAATGCCTTCCCAGGGACAGAGACAAATCTTTAAATAGCAGAGTGTCCACTCCTGTTTCTGTGTAAACATTTCCCTTCGTCCTGGACAACTATGGGATTATAAATGTATTAAGATGAATTGAAAAGCTGTGGCTGAGGCTGGCCTCTTTTGTTCACTTGGAAATACTGAAGGCTTGAAAGCGGAGACAGGAAGCTCATGATGACTGTCTTGATCAGCTGTGGACTTTATTTACTCCCTCTTTCACAGAAGTCCTGGTTAGTGTCAGACTTGGGTAACTAGAGATCTAAACTTATACACTTATACAGAGAGCTGGATGAGTAACAAAGAGAAATCATTAGGTTTCCTTGCTGATTCTTAGGGTCAGACACACACTTGTTGCTGTTTGATCATCAAAATCAGGGCCATATTTAGACTTTGGCAAAGAGGGAACTCTGTCGCAATGGCCAGTGAGTAATCTCTTAGCCAAATCAAAGTTCCATCTGTTTCATTTAGAGTCGGGCAATATTTCAGTATGTAGATAGTGGAGACTACGTCTCTGTCGCCTACATACAACTCCAAGGGCTTGACAGAGTAAGGACCATTGGAGTATTGGCCATGTGTTAGACCACCCTATTTAGAGTGGGAAAAAACATATTCCGTTTTCACTGCCTGTCACTGCCAGGTAGAACCTGACGGTAAGGGTTAGTGAACAGTACTAAATGACCCGATTGCCAAGGGGAGAAAACTCTCATGGGGTGGGGCTCATTGTTTGTTTTATTTTAAAAAACAAAATCCAGGGAGTTTGATTTTGGAAGATGCAAAACTAATGACCCCCAGACACAGACTGTTTCTTCCATGGTGGATGGTGCACATTCTAAACTGGACAGGTGGTCGGATAGCTAACCTCCAACGGCCTGTAGTCCATCGGAGTAGGCTCTGTATTTGAGATACTTAAGGTCAGCCTACCTCTAAAGTGGGTGGGAAGACCTTGTGATTGATAGAGAGGGTACTCTATTGCCATTGCAAAAGAGTACTGTCTCCACCAATTCTAAATCAGCCCCATTGAATGTAATGCACTTGTAATAAGACGGACGGGATATTTGTCATGTTTGTGACGGAGTAACATGTCCTGCAACCTTTAAATCAAGCCCTCAGTCTTTTGTTGTTGAATATCACACCGTAGTTCAAGGCGTGGAACAGAGAGTACTGAAGCACACTGCGGAAAGCAAACTCGATTCTGAGAATTATGAAGCAGTAGATATTGACTGCAGTTTGTGAAGAATCAATGTGATATTGTGCAAACAAGCTGTATGTAGATATTACATTCATGAATTCTCATCCTGTGCATACATCTTCTATTTTTAAAACAGAACTACTTTTTCCCCCTGACCTTTGTGGCACTCAAACTGCACTGAAAAACATCAACAAGAACACTAACCTAAAAAAAAGCATTAAAGAAGGGTCCATATCTGTTGCTTCTTCTATCATTTTCCACAATATCTCAGTTATGGTCAGGTTCTTTCACCTGATCTTTCACCGCAGCCCAAACGGTCAATATATGCCTATCCACAAATCTTGTTCAAGGTTTACAACCAAGAGGGAAGTATACCTTTATCTCTTCTCCATTCTGAGCATCTGCATTCCCTGTCCCGCCTTTCTTCTCTATTTCCTAGAAATGCGCTTGACGCCTGTCTGAAAATAATCTGTCACACTAGCTAGCCCACAAAACCTTCATTCTCTTAAGCGCCTAGTTACACTGGCCTCAGAGTTGCCAATTCCTGTGCTTTGGATGCCAGCCACTGAATCTTGCCACTCTCACTGAGTTAAAGGACTAGCAACATAATTTCTCAAATTAAAAATATGCTGCAATTCGAACAGGATGTTCTATCTCAGGCACTGTAAACCTATGCTCTCAGAAGTCTTATAACCTATCGGTCTTTGTTTCAATGGCTGACCCCACGTAATTGTCCACAGTAGATGTCATACTTCTACTGCCATTTCTCTCCCCCACCCCCAATAGCTTCATTGGAAGAGAGAAGTGACTACACAGGCCACTAATAGTCATGTGATACAACATTCAGAGCAATGAGAGTATAACATCTGTTTACTAGTGCCTGTATATTGCTTTCTTGTGAGTGTGTGTGTGGGGGTGTGTGTGCATGTGTGTGTACACATGTGTAATATATATTTGTGCAATGTAAGTTATGCTCAATGATTTTCTCTCAATATGAGACCTGTTTCTGGGCCTTTTGAGAAATATTTTTGAGGAACAATTGTCCAGAATTCAAATATACATGTATATGTGACTTCTATAGATTAGTGCCTGACAACAAGACTGTTTTTTATCGGACCTATTTGTTGTGACAGCACCCACAGTTGCCTTTTCATCCTGATCTCCACTTCCATTTCTCAGTTACTCTTTCTGCTGTTGATTAAGAAAATGTATGCCTAACACCATGAATGTTCAACAAAGAAGTTCTACTTAGCTTTAATTTACAGGTGGCAAACACACATCAACAGCAACAAGCATTTCCATTGCAACGGGTCTCACCTTTGCGAGTTAGAGCCATTTGCGTTTTAAACTCCTAACCAGACTTTTCTTGACACAAAAACTAAAAAGTAAAAGAGTTTCACACAAGCGAGCTGACCGCTGCCATGAGCGCGAAGCAGATACCCAAAAGGAAACAGAAGTTCGCTCACAGTAAAACGTATCAGCAAAAGTGCAGTTATCCATGTAACTGGCAAAAGTGCAATTGTCCATGTAACAGGGTCAGTGTCATGCAAAGCGCTCAATTACTGCCCAGTGAGATCGTACTGCATAAGAAATAAAAAGAAAAAGTAGTCCAGAAACCTTACGGAAAACATTGAGCCTTGTATGTTTTAAGTAGTTGGCAGTGCGCTCAAGGAGGGCTAAGCACCGGAAAAGGCATGACGTATACATGCCTTTCACTAATGAATCAAGCGAAGTTTAAAAGGCAAGCCCACAAACCAACCAAACTGATGGACGTGACATGGGCGTAGTTAAAAGCCCACAGAGAGATTACACCAGGGACAGAGTGCTTTGCGCGCTCGACCCTAAAAAAATCATCATGTGTCTGGCAGCAGAGGTCTTCCTCTGCACAGTTCTACCCAGGACGATTCCTTTAATGAAGTGACTATGACTGCTTAGCCTTCTCCCTGTCTCCTTGGCTAAAGTTTAAATACATATCATATCCACAGTCTTCTTATACCATAACCTGATTGCTGCTATGATACTTAGATTGAAAGCAACACGTCCTTGCCACCTCCGTTGTTTCCGTTTGTGCACAATCATTTGCTCTGCTAATATGCTACTTTGTTTAGAGTCTAAGCAACATGTCAACGTCTTTGTCACATACATCATCCTCCCCTACTTGCACATAATCCCCTCCACCGCTCCTCGCACTTGCCCAAATCCACAATTTAATTGCAGCTATGACTTTGTCTCTATAACGCTGGTCGTTCGTAAACGCAATGTTACAGTTTCACATGTATAATGTCAATTCTGCAATTCTCTTGTAATCAGTCACTAACCACCCTCTCTCAACCAATAATGATATTTGCTAGCATCCACTGTGCTTTTCAGAAGTGTAATTGGATGTATCCTTTGTACACCGTTTCTGTTGGGGATGTTTAATAAATACGCTACAGGAACAGACATCCACGCTACACAAGGCCGAAGTTAAATACATTTTCCACCTCTCCACACAAATAAGATGTCATAATTTGAAGGGAATAAGTCAATATTTAGACACTGAAACTTTCTGAGAAATTGCTTTATCTTGAATGTTTGTGTTTTTGTATACTTGTTTCAAGGTTTCTGAAAGCTGATAACCTTCTTCAAAGTACCAAGGACCAGGGACGCAAAGTGAGGTTTTTGTGACCTTCTTATTTTTACATACTTAGGCTCCCCCTGCCAGGATGTCTACTGAGCGAAGATGAGGATGTTCAGAGTTTATATGCAGAGACATTTCATACGTAAGCCCCATTGCCGGCATGTTGCTTTTCGGCTCTGAAAGCTTCAGTGACATAAAAACACTGCTTTTTGGATGTGACTATAGCAGCCAGGTATCCCTTGGCTTTGAAGGTGTCAGTGATATAACTACACTGCAATAGCGGTGTGACTATAGCATTCAGGTATCCCTTAGCAAAAGGCAAAAGGATTGGGCCTGGATAGCAATATGATTGATACATGCATGTGACTGGGCATTGGAACCGGTGCTTAGATGAGTGATGGGGGTTGGTGAATTCACAGTATACCTCAAGCTGTGTTTTCCTATGGTTCTTGCCTGGCCTAGGGCTTAGGCAGGTCCAGCGGCATCAGAGAGCAGGTCAGGTCATCAATGGGCTTTCCAAAGCTGATGAGGCTGTGTTATCTGGAAGGTGTCTGCATTTACATGGGTCTAACAAACTAGGTCCATCAGCATTCCTGCAAGAAGCCGTTGAGAAAGCGAAGGGTCAGGTAGAGTTAGTGTCAATAGGACCGGCAACATTCAGACAGTGTGCAAGGTAATTACTCTAGAGATTGCACCACTGATACCAATTCCCAAATTTCTGGAAAGTTTGCGCCACCCTTGTGTCATTTGTTTTGCGCAAAATCGGCGCTAACTTAACTCTATATTTACATTTTGACGCTAGAACCATCTAGCGTCAAAATATTTGAGTTAGCGTAATTTTTTGGGAGCGCCAACCCACGTTGCATTGTATTGCGACAACAATATGCAAGGAAGGCGTTCCCTCCCAAAAAATGATGCTAGCCCTCCAGAGCCATACTTACCTCCATACACAAAAATGATGCATACTAAGGAAGTGTCCCTGAAAAATGACGCTAAGGCTGATTAGTGTCAAATTTAAACGCGTGGTCAGACCAGGCGTTAAAAGTTATGTTGCGCACAGTTTCACAGGGAAACACCTTGGAGTCCACCATGGTATCACTATTTTGGGCACATAGAGGCCCACCCCAATCCCCAGCATCACCACCACCCACACCACAGGGACGCTGCAAGTGGACAGAGCCCATCCTCCGTAAGTATATGTGCTTATCCGTTGTGTGCCGCTGGGGGCCTCTTACATGGGAGTTATCCTGGGGACACGGGTCCCCTGTGTTAGACATTGTGGTTGTGGAACTGTGTCCTGTCTATTCTTAGACAGGCGTTATTATATGGCTGCTTGTGCGACTGAAAATGACACTAGGTTGACCAGCGGCAAAGTTTTTTGACGCTAATCAGACTAGTGTCATTTTTGGCCCACTAGCGTCATTTTATGTAACACCATCCATCACCGGCTAGTGTCATTTTCTATGACGCTAACCATTCCTAGCACCATTGTGAGTCATTTTTTACATATGGCTCACGGGTGGTGCTAGGGAATGATGGTAGCTCTCATTAAAAATTATGAGGCGCAACTGCGCTAGCGCAGTTCTGCGTCATTTTACATAAATATAGGCTTAAGTCTCTAGACAGCAGTCTGTAATCAATTTGGGAGTCGGTGTTGTGTGCAGACTAATCCAAACAATACGCTTGCTTGTTATTCTGCAGTGCCCACCAAGTGTGTGCTAATCCATCAGAGTCAAGAATTTGTCTGACAGTAGCCACTGCGCTAGGGCTGCTAAGTTGGCAAGAATTGGTGGTGTCAGACCAGGGATCCAGAGCATGATGCCACCAGCCCATGTAATACAGCAAGCATCGAGTGTGTGGCAGTGTTGCATAACTGTCTCGAAAAACACCAAGTATAACTGCTTAAGGTATAGAAGACTGTGGTTGTTAGGGATCAATCCTGCAGGGAACCCGAAATACCTTTCCTCTGGTCCAGGAGGATGCTATCATGTTTGAAGCGCAGTGATTTGCAAATCAATACGATTGCGATGGCCCTGCACAGTCCAAGTCATGAAACTAGTATTACTACTCATTTGGGATAATGGTCGGGGTGTGCTGTGTAAGGTTTGTTTCCAAAGTGATGCAAGTCATGATATAGTAACTCTTACTAGAAGGTGACTAGGATTTCGAACGAACAGAGACAACAACAAACAGGTAAACAGAACTGAGAAATAAACCACCACACCAAATTTCCCCACCCCCAACCCACACTGAACAACAATCTGCCAGAAATAGTCCAAGCCACGTCAGCCATGAGATAAGAAATAGCATGACACAGAGCAGAAACAAACAAGGTCTGTGCTGCTCAGGATGGAAGTCATGAGTAGCTACCGGACACTGCCCTCAACCAGCCATGAAAAAGTACTGGTGAGCATCAGGTAAAGGCAACATATTTCGATGAGTAAGGTTACAACTAACCTAGAAAGGAAACTTGATGAGCAGAGCCTAAAAGCATGTGAGTCAGGAAGGTATTACAACCAGACCAGGTATTGATCCTTCTGTATCACAAGTACAGTCCTCAGATGCATCAAGGGGATCATCAGGACGACTAGTTGTGACTTCCCCGGATGGATGACCCATCCTACGTTTTGTCCTGATGAACTTCATGACTGCCTTATGGGAAGAGAAGAACAAGGTGCAGCCCGTGTAGTGCAGCCTCAGTCCACCGGGATAGAGCACTGCATAATTAATGATTTTCGATCATAGGATCTTTTTTCATTACGGTGAATCTGCAACTAGCTTTGTGCATAAGAAATGCGATATCAGGATAAATGGAGAACACTGCACTCTGGTGTTCCAGACAGCGGCCTATCTAGCCAGGTGCAAGGACTTGTTCCAGTTCCTATATTTGAAAAGGTTGACCATAATAAGGTGCACAGGGTGCCTAGTGGGCCTAAGGACCTGTGTGATCTTGTGACACCAAACAATTGTGTTTGCCAAGTACATCACCCAGTAGACACTCAACAAAAGTCTTCAGCTTCTGCGTCTGTAGATTCTGCAATGTCCATGATGCATAGGTTATTGCACCTACATTACACCTCCAAGTCATAGTTTTTAGCTACCACTCTGACTCTGGCCATGTCGGTTCCCCACAGTGTCCTTCATCCCCTAAGTTCTATCCTCGATAGAGGAGATCCTGTGTTCTGCCTCACACAATCTGCATATTTATTCAACCTGTCCTTCAACTGATTGAGGTGGATTGTGACATGATCAAGCTTGTCATTTATTAGTTGGAGACGGGTATCCATACAATTTTATGATTTCCTCTAGGCACAGTGACTGCAGTCTCAGGACCCAAGATGTCCATGGACTCCTCAGAAGTGGGTTTATTAGCGCTCCTAGAGTCAAACTTGATCCTGGACTGCTTAGTGTCTGTCCAAGCACAGACTCTAAGCTCAGGCAATAGTGAGATCAGGATACTGCTGCACCAGAGGCAAGGAGGCACGTCCCAGGACAACAGCAGGAACGCAGGACAAGCTGCACCAGGTCGGGCCACCACAGGGGCTAGCCCAGCATGGGTGTTTAGAGAGCTAGGTGTGGCCCAAGTTCCCAGGAAACCCAGGTACCATCAAGGAGATTAATACAAAAAGGCTAAGCCTGGCTCCAGGACAAAGACCCGGAGACAGTCCGCCCCAGTAATCATACCAAGAAGCTGAGGGCACACACGGGATGGGCGCACCAATGAGAGTATAGGATGGTGCAACCTCCCAAGTGTAGCGCAGGCAGGCAGGCAGGCAGCAGGAATCACCGACCCCTGCAATCTCGGCTGGTACCTGCAGCAGGTCCAAACCGAGGGCCCCTTTCCTTAAGGCCAATTCGCTCAAGTTAAATTCACTGATGGGGTTTTTCATTTTTAGGACCAAGGAGAAGTTAATCATAGATCCTCTGTATTCCACGTTGCCAGACGCTTTAGGGAAGCCCTTAGAAGTGAACGCTGGGGAATTGGTTAGTTCAAGGACATTCAGTTCACTCTCTAATTACAGGCACAATAAGAGGTTTTAATTCTCGCTACTGAAAGCACAAGGCATCCCCTCTTTTGTCCTTAGAGATATTAGCGTGACTGTGGTGTGTACTTTTATGAATTTCTGAATAGGCGCTGCAGAGGCTTACCAAACAGTTTTATCAGAGGGCTACAAAGATCACAAAGTGGCATTATCTGGATCATAGAAAGCATGAACAAGCATTTGCAGTGCAATATCTCTCGCATTTGCAAAGGTTAGCGCTATTGTCATTGTAAATGCCTAATTTGACTTTTCTTGCCACATAAATTGGTCAACTCTGCTTTAGAATTGGCTCCTTTCCTTCCACATAATTCCCGTGGCCCTGCATATAACAAAAGCACTTCCATTTTCCTTCTTCCTCTATCCGTTCAACCTAAAAATGACTAAATAATGAAGTAATACTGTCACAAAATGTACCTCATAATGACGCATAAGTTGCCTTGTCTTGCCGCATAATTTATTCAACCCTGCCTCATAACCAGTGACCCTGACTATAAGTTTAGAGATCAACCTACTGAGTAGTGTGCACTTGTATGGCTGTGACATCTTCCTCTTTATGGATGCTATTTTTGGGTTGATCGGAGTTTTGCTGTGTTAGCTGCAGTTGTAAAAGTACAGTTGGCTCAAGCTTTTTTTGTTGGGTTTGAGGCTTTAGGGAAAAGAGAAAACTAATGAAGGTTTGGCTGGTGAGACAGAGGAATGTTTTCCTGACAGGGACTACTGTGATCATGTGTTGGTTGCACCGCTTCTCAGAACAGCTGTTTGGATTTTTTGCATTTTGTCTGTGAAAGAAAAAGCCAAATTAAACACAAGCTAAGCCCCTTGGATTTTGGGTCCATGGCAAATGCTCTTGCATGAGGGTCAAATGATCAATTATCCTAGAAAACTTAACAGGGATTGTTAATGGTTTCTATTACCATTCCTGAAGTTTTCAGTCAAAATGTGTGACCCTGGCAGGGCCAGCTTTAGCGCTGATGGTACACTGCACGGCAGTCTTCTTTGGAGCCCCCGCACCCCATGACCACCTCCTCAGATTCCCTCACTACCACTGACAAATGTGCACCTCATCTCTTAATAACCCCCTATCACATACATTTAATTAGTTTTAAAATGCTTGTAATCCACATATAATATACTGTTCTGTTCTTTGCAGCAGGCACAGTAACCCTCTGTGCTACTTTATGGCGCATCAAAGCTGCCACTAGACAAAACTCCCATCTCTCTCCCAGCAGGAACATTAATCACAAGAGGTAGCTTGACATTTTAATTGCTTCCTGAAGGCTGGACACACAAGGAACTTTTCACCAGGCGCTTTTAAATTGCAAGTTACATACATCATTACTAAATACAGCACCTCCCTGAGGTCACTGCCCCTTACTTCAGGTCAACACCACTTGCACCACCCTAAAGCCAGCCCTGGACCCTAGTATGGCCTTTTGCAGGCAGAAGGAGTGTCTCTGCGGATACATTATCAAGTATAGATGCTACCCACATTAACACACACATACAAGTTATTTGCACCCATGTTTAAATGTCTATTAATGCAGGATTTTCCACTCAGCCCACATATGCGTTAGAAGGGGTTTCAGCAGAACGGTTTCCCACTATGCATCTATTGATCTTAACCGATTTTGCTCTGTGGAACCTGGTGCTTGTAGACTTTTCCACCAGTTAAATGTTGATATTTTTCTTATGCGGAAATAGGGGCAGTCATGCCTAAAATAAATACTGGAAGATATGCTGAAAGGCCGGTTTTGCCAGACAAATACAGTGAAAAGCCGTTGGAGCAGTGGGAGAGTCAGTAACATTAGCCGTATGTGACAACAAAAATTGCTGCCTTAGAGAAGTGTTTATTTCCACCTTGTGGGGGCATCTTGTTGCTCACTCTTCTTAGCATAATACTTTGTTTATCCACGTGTTACTGATCTGCTTCAACTCTATTTTAAAAGAACGTGCAGAACAAATGAAGGAGGCGGCCCCCATATATAAACATAAAGCGAGGTGTGCTCTGCTGCAACAATTAAAGGAATTAGAATGCCTCTGAACAAAAGAAAGGCACGTCCGCCCTATGTAAACATAAAGCGCGGCGTGCAGCACTGTAACAATTAAAAGAACTGGAATGCCTCAAAACGAAAGAAAGGCGCTGCCTCCATATGTCATCATAACGCAAGGCTTGCCACACTGCAACAAGTAAAGAAACTGGAATGCCTCCTGCAGTCCAGGGAAACCTGGTAGAACAGGTAGAAGGTGTGGCGCAATGACAAGAGCTGCCGACTTTCAAACTGAAGACCCGGCTTTGAGTTACAGCATCGACTCAACATCAATCTCCCCGTGCCTACAAAAAATTAATATGTCCTTGTGTAATGTAGCTGGTGTTCATGTAAAGCCACCAATACCTTTAGGTTGAGTTTGGGCTACATTTGCATTGCAAAGTGAAAACAAGTAATTATATATACAAGTGGGCCTGCAAATGAAATGGAAGCTTCACCAAACTCGAGCAGGAAATAAAGAAAAAAAAGAAGAGATAAACAGAACAAAGTGTAATTCTATAGTAGTTGGTCCCTGCTCCCAAACAGATAAAGGAAGGGCAAAGAGGCATCACTGACCACTAGCAAGGAAGGATTTTTAAATTTTAAATGACACAGAAACAAGCAAATTAAATGGATGTACCCACAGAAGAAGTATACTTAAAAGTATGCAAGATGTCATAAGCTTATGCTCGACCTAAAAAGGGTCCATGCAAGAAATTTCAGTAAAGTGCCAGTTTCATGATAAGTAGCCAGGAAAGTGCTCTTCACAGTGATAAATCTCTGTGAAATATGCTTCACTAAACACAGGTAAAGAAAAAAATCACATTCAAGATGGAATATCTCACATTCAAAACCCTAACATAATTGGACCCAGTTACTTACATACATACACACACACGTGCACAAACGTAGGCACAAGTAGATTCACACACAAAAACTCCTGCTACCCTCACTAACCCATCGGTCTGCTCACATCTGCTGCCCCTCAGCCATAGAAGCTATGGACAGGTGAGGGGTCATGAGGCAATGGTCCATGGCAGTGGCACTGGGCCAGCATTCAGGCTTGTGAAACAGAGAGAGGTTTCTGATCTCTGCTTTCTGATGCCGCAGACTTGCAAACTCAGAGATACAGGGGCAAATTAATCAAATATTTATGCAAGCCACCTTGCTGCACTGCGTGAAAAGGAGAGGGCAGTAAATGTGCCATATTTGACATTATATAGCTCATTCCTGCATTCTGCCTGCACTGGTTGCCAAACTGCTGCCTAGCGCCAATGCAGGAACCCTTGCACCATGGTGCAAGGGTGCCTGTGTTGTAGGTAGGTTTGTTTCTGTGCAGAAAAAGACACCTTTCTGCACAAAAACAATCCTCTGAGGCTTTTTCCTTTTTCTAGTCTGCAGCACAAATAGAAATAGGAACAAACAAGGAGAAATTAGCATAATTCTCCTTTTCACGCCTCCTTTGGGGAGTTATGGCATTTTGATGCTTTCTCAGGTCTATCACTAATGGGAACGTGGCAAAATCCATTGGTGGATGTGTGGGAACACCCGTTCTCCACCTATGGAATGCTTCTCTGGGGCAAAGTAACACAAGGCAGCAACTTGCGCTGCAGTGCATTACTCCATACTTACCAAGCCAGGCAGGGCTTGATAAATGTCGTTCTAGGTTTTGCATTGCCCTTGTGCCCCTTGCATGTGTCTCAAGGGCGATGCAAACTTTTGATAAATATGCCCCACAGAGTTCTTGGGTCATGCAAGGCATAGCAGAAGCACCTGTTCTATTAGATGTGAGAGTCATGGGACTGCCACATACATAGTGATGAAGATTGTTTCATAATTAAATGTTTGCTTCAATATCAACTTTAACTTGTAACATGCAACTGTACTGAGTGGGTATTTTTCACGTTTAACTTGACCATAATAATACAGGCAACATCTTAAAATGGGTAGCATTTGGTTGCCATTTCGTGGCCTGTCATGTAGCTTTCTTTATTTAAGGAGAAACCCGAGTCAGCAATCCCAAGGGATATGTCGTTTGTTATCTCCTCTCAAGTGAAAATAATGAGTTTAAATTAATTTTGTGAAACGTACGAAAGAGCAACTGTAGGAAACTACCCTCTTTTTGGCATGTTATCCTCAATTTCTGACTGATGTCAGTGTGTTTTTGACTGTGTCACTGGGATCCTGCTAGTCAGGACCACGGTGCTTATGGTTCATGGCCTGCTCGTCAGCGTGTTTCACGGTTTTCTAAATTGTCACTGGAGTCCTGCTAATCAGAACTCCAGTGCTCATGCTCTCTCTGTTTTTAAATTTGTCACTGCATACTAGTGACTCAGTATTTCACTCCAAATTGGCATACTGGTCCCCCCTTATAAGTCCCTATTATATAGTACATAGGTACCCAGGGCATTGGGGTTCCAGGAAATCCTTATGGAGTGCAGCATTTCTTTTGCCACCCATAAGGAGCCCATACAAAGGCTTGTACAGGACTGCCATTGCAGCCTGATTTCACAGCCATTTTCACTGCACCAAGTCACTTATAAGTCACCTATATATCAGGTATTCCAACCCTGAAGGCTGGGTGGAAAGTAATTGTGTGTGAGGGCACCCCTGCACTAGCAGAGGTGCCCGCACGTCATCTAGGCCCATTTTCCCGGACTTCGTGAGTGCAGGGACGCCATTTTAAGTGTGAACTATACATAGGTCAATACTTATGCACAGCTTCACAATGGTAACTCAGAATATGGCCATGTAAGGTGTCCAACAGCTGGGAATTGTACCCCAATACTGATTCTAGTATTGTTTGCACAATCCCATGTACTCTGGGCAGTGCTTAGTTTGTAAATAAAAAGGTGCCGGAGCACAAAGCCCTCCTCTTAAACACGCGGCTGCTGCAATTAAATGTGTGAACTGAGAATACTGGGAATACTGAGGCAGCGTAATTCTGAAGCCATCTCGGGCCTCTTCAAGCCAAATAAGACCATTCCCTGCCCCTTCAGCTCACTCTTGCAGCTTTCTACTTTCTCCTTTTGTGACGCTTTTTCATTTTTCCCTGCATCCGTCTTTCCCACATGTGTCTTTTGCTCGCAGCAAATCCTTGATGCCGAAGAATAAGCACCGGCCCTGAAAAATAGGTGCCAGTGCTGAGCACCGGAAACAACAAGCACAAATTAAGCACTGACTCTGGGGGCTCCACAGTGGACCCCCAGAACTGCCATACCTGCCTTCTAAGGTTTTCACTGCAGCCCCAGCTGCTGCCACCTCACAGACAGGCTTCTGCCCTCCTGGGGCTTGAGCAGCTCAATCCCAGGAAGGCAGAACAATATATTTCCTCTAGGAGAGGGGTGTTACACCCTCTCCCTTGGAAAATAGGTGTCACAGACATGGGAGGGGTATCCTCCCAGAGCCTCTGGAAATGCTTTGAAGGGCACAGATGGTGCCCTCCTTGCATAATTCAGTCTACACTGGTTCAGAGACCCCCAGTCCCTGTTCTGGCGCGAAACTGGACAAAGGAAAGGGGAGTGTCTATCACCATCCCAGGGTGGTGCCCAGAGCTCCTCCAGAGTGTACCTGGGTTTTGCAATCTTGGATTCCAAGGTTGTGGGGGACTATGGGAGCATCTGAGTGGCTAGTGCCAGCAGGTGCTTACCTGGTTAGGTGACCAATCCCCTTCTCAGGGATATTTAGGGTCTCTCCTCTGGGTGTTTCTTCAGATTCAGATTGCAAGACTCAGGCAGGAGTCATCTGCATCCTTTACTTCATCTTCTACTGACGGATCACCTGCTGACTACCAGGAACTCTACAAAACTGCAACAAAGAAGCTAAGATGACTTCTGCAACATTGTATCTTCAGCTCCTGCCAGCAACTGCAACAGTTTCCAGGTTGTGCATTCTCCGAGGAATGTCTGCCTTCAGCCTGCACCAGAAGAACCGAAGGAATCTCCATTGGAGTGACAGAGTCACTTCCGTGCTACAGCAGGCACCTCTGTGCAGCGATGACTGGTGGCATGGGTCCCCTCTCCAGATGACAGGCGTGGATCCAGTGACCCAGGGGAGGACTAAAGTGACTCCGACAGTCCCAAAATCTATCTGTCCAAATTTGGTGGAGGTAAGAGCTTGCCTCTCCTCGCAAGACAGTACTCCCGTGCACCAAGTGACTTGCATTTGCCAAGGTTTGTGTATATCCTTCCAAGAAGTTCTTCATGCACAGCACAGCTTAGGTCCCCAGCACTCCAACCTGTGATGCACAGCTTCCTGAGTGGTTCTCCGGCGACCTGAGAATCCTTTGTGTGGTGCTGCATGGGCCTCCATTTGTACATTCTTTGTCTCTGTGCTGTAGGACTCCTGTGTGTGCTGCCTGGTCTTCTGAGGGCTCTCTGAGTTGTTGAGAGCCACCTCTGTCTCTCCTCCTGGGTAGAGATCACCAGGACCCTCCTGGTCCCGGGAAGCGTCATTTTCTGCCAACGGCGTTGTTTGCTTGAGCCAAGGCTTGTTGGTGGAATTCAGCGACGCAAACCAGACTCCATTCATCCATCCAGCGTGGGACATCTTTTGCACAAACCAGGAACCCACATCTGTCTTCTTTGGTGCAATCCTGACTTTGTCTTCTCACCTGTGGTTCTTCTTTTGCACCTTCATCCGGGTTAGCAGGGGCTCCTGTTCTCCCTGGACCCTTCAGTGCTTCTTGGATTTGGTCCCCTTCTTCCACAGGTCTTCAGGTCCAGGAATCCATCACTGGTACCTTGCAGTCTCTTCTGATTCTTGCATTTTCATCTATCACGACTTCTAGTGTGTTTAAGGAAACTTGCTGTGTTTTACTCCTGCTTTCCTGGGCTCTAGGGTGGGGTATTTTTTACTTACCTTTGGTGTTTTCTTACACTTCCAGCGCCCCTCTACACACTACAGTTGCCTAGGTGGGAAACCGACTTTCACATAACACTATTTTAGTATACTGTTTGTGTTCCCCTTAGGCTCATTGCAACCTATTGTGATTTTCACAGTTTGCACTATTTTCTGACTTCTTACCTGTTTTTGGTTACTAGTATATATATTGTGTAATTTCCTTGCCTCCTAAGGGAGTATAGTCTCCAAAGTATTTTTGGGATTGTGTCACTAAAAAAAGTGCCTTTATTTTTGTTACACTGAGTATTGTCTTTCATGTGTGTGAGTACTGTGTGACAACAGTGGTATTTCAAGTGCTTGGCATGTCTCCTAGTTTCGCCTTGGCTGCTCTAGACAGCCTGGCTTCTAGACACTGACTACATTTCACTAATAAAGGATATCTGGACCTGGTACAAGGTGTAAGTACCTTTGGTACCCACTACAAATCAGGCCAGCCTCCTACAGAAATCACCTATGAATTAAACTATTTATATCTAACAGGCTGCTACAAACAATGGGGTTGGGTGTTTATGTAACCCAAATCTTGTAAAAATGACTGATAATTAAAATTGGCTTTTCCAAGTATGATGAAGTAAGAAAGACGTTTTCAACTATTGTACTGCACAGACTAGACAATCTTGAATTTGCTCTGGGGTGGGCTACTTTACTTAACTTTGGTGCTTTCTTACACTCCCAGCACCCCTCTACACACTACACTTGTCTAGGGTGGAATTCATGATTCGCATTCCACTTTCTTAGTATATGGTTTGTGTTGCCCCTAGGCCTATTGCATTCTATTGTATTTTCTACTGTTGGCACTATTCTGTGAATATTTACTTACCTGATTTTGGTCTCCAGTGTATATATTGTGTATAATACTCACCTCCAGAAGGAGTATTGCCGACAAGATATTTTTGGCCTTGTGTCACTAAAATAAAGAACCTTTATTTTTGGTAACACTGAGTATTGTCTTTTATTGTGTATAAGTACTGTTTAACTATAGTGATATTGCAGGAGCTTTGCATGTCTCCTAGTTCAGCCTAAGCTGCTCTGCTACAGCTACCTCTATCAGCCCAAGCTGCTAGAACACTACTACATTTCACTAATAAGGGATAACTGCACCTGGTATCAGATGTAAGTACCTAGGGTACCCACTACAAACCAGGTCAGCCTCCTACATTGGTGGTGCAATGGTGTAATAAGTACTTGCAATTGCCTTATCACTCTATCACCAGTGCTTTCCACAGGAAAGTGTACTCTGTACTTGAAGCTAAACGAACAAGTTACTTACCTTCGGTAACGACCTTTCTGGTGGATACATTAGCTACCTGTGGATTCCTCACCTAATGAATACTCCCATTGCGCCAGCAATCGACGGAAATCTTCTTCCTAGCTTCTGCACGTCGACGAGGACGTCACAATTGCCCACGCGACGCCGTCTGACGTCATACAGGCAATAAGAGGTCCTCGCCGATGTGCCGACGTCAGTACCAACATTTTTTTTACGTGCCTGAGAATAGTAGGCCATTGAGATGAAAGAACAAATAGCTAAATTTAATGATATTCCAAATAAATACATCATTCTAATAACTCAATCCTTTTTTTTTTTAAACAAATCAATAAATATATGAACAATATATATCAATATGAATATATATACAGAATATATACAAGTCCTCAAAACCAAGAGGAGCACACTCAAGAATTACTTGGCTAGACCAGACAGGCAACGGGGAGGCGGGTGGGACCGCGAGGAATCCACAGGTAGCTAATGTATCCACCAGAAAAGTCGTTACCGAAGGTAAGTAACTCGTTCTTCTGATGGATACAACTACCTGTGGATTCCTCACCTAATGAATAGAGTCCCAAAGCAGTACCGCACTCGGTGGAGGGTGCCTGAATGGTCAAACCAAGAAATCCTGCAGCACCGACCGTGCAAAATGGCCATCCCTTCTGACCTCAGAGTCCAAGCAGTAATGCTTCGCAAAAGTATGAAGGGATGACCAAGTTGCGGCCTTGCAGATGTCGACCACAGGAACACCCCTAGCCAAGGCCGAAGTGGCCGACTTAGCTCTGGTGGAATGAGCTCTTATACCATCAGGGGGTTCTTTCTTTGCTAAAGAGTAACACATTTTAATGCAAAGAACAACCCACCTGGAGAATGTTCTCTTGTGGACTGCCTTTCCTCTCCTCCTTCCCACGTATCCGATGAAAAGCTGATCCTCCAGCCTGAAATCCTTTGTTCTGTCTATTTAAAAGCTTAGCGCCCTCTTCGGGTCCAAGCGGTGGAGTCTCTCTTCTTCCTTTGAAGGATGAGGCGGAGGATAAAACGTGGACAGAGTAATCGTCTGGGCAAAATGAAAGGGTGAAACAACCTTCGGAAGGAAAGCAGCCTTGGTCCTCAACACCACCTTATCCCCATAAAAAGATGTATAAGGGGGTTTTACAGATAGAGCCTGCAACTCACTCACTCTTCTTGCAGAGGTAATTGCAACCAGGAAAACCGTTTTAAGAACTAATAATCTTATGGGGCAAGAATGCATAGGCTCAAAAGGGGACCCCATAAGGAAAGTTAATACCAATGTCAAATCCCATTGAGGCATAACAAAAGGAGATGGAGGGAATTTATTCATAAGGCCCTTCAAGAATCTAAGCACTATTGGAGATTTAAACAAAGAAGGCTGGTCTGGAAGACAAATAAAGGCTGACAGGGCAGACAAGTAACCCTTAACAGTAGCTACTGCACAACCCCTCTTTGCTAAAGACAAAGCAAAAGATAAGACATCTGACAAATGAGCACGTAAGGGATCAATCTGCCTCTCTCCACACCAAATCACAAACTTAGACCACCTATTAGCGTAGATAGATTTAGTGGAGTGTCGCCTGGCTGCTAAGATAACATCCACTACATCAGACGGGAGAGAAAAGGAACTCAGGTTGCCCCGTTCAATCTCCAGGCATGAAGGTGCAAGCTCTGGAGGTGGGGGTGTAAAACCTGCCCCTGCGACTGCGAGGGGAGATCTGCCCTGAGAGGGAGACGGAGCGGAGGGCACAGCGAGAGTTGGAGAAGGTCCGAGTACCACACTCTCCTTGGCCAATCCGGAGCTATTAAGATGACCTGGGCCCGGTCTTGGTGAATTTTCCTCAACACTCGAGGAATCAAGGGTATGGGAGGAAACGCGTAAAGCAACTGGTTGCACCAGGTTATCTGAAATGCGTCCCCCAAAGCTCCTTGTACCGGATACTGGAGGCTGCAGAATAACGGGCAGTGCGAGTTCTCCCGGGTGGCAAACAGATCTATCCGAGGAAACCCCCACATCTGGAAGATTAGCCGGACTTGATCTGGATGGGGACGCCACTCGTGATCGGCTGAGAAATGGCGACTGAGACTGTCCGCACGTACGTTCAAGACTCCGGCCAGATGATTTGCTACCAAGCAAATCTGATGGCCCTTTGCCCAGGACCATAGCAGAAGAGCTTCTCTGCAGAGAAGGTACGACCCTACCCCTACCTGTTTGTTTATATACCACATCGCTGTAGTGTTGTCCGTCAGGACCTGAACAGACTGACGGCGAAGGGATGGGAGGAAGGCCTTGAGAGCCAGACGTACAGCCCGTAACTCCAACAGATTGATATGAAACACCTGTTCCACTGGAGACCAATGCCCCTTGATCTCCAGGTCCCCCAGATGAGCTCCCTACCCTAGAGTGGAAGCATCCGTTATTACTGTGGCCACAGGTGGAGCTTGCGAGAACGGCCTTCCTCAGGAAAGATTGCCGTCCGCAATCCACCATTTCAAATCCATGGCAGCATCTCTGGAGATTTTCACCGAGCCTTCGAGATCCCCTTTGTGTTGAGACCACTGCCTTCGGAGGCACCACTGAAGAGCCCTCATGTGCCAGCGAGCATGCGTGACCAACAGAATTCAAGAAGCAAAGAGACCGAGCAGACGTAGGACATTGAGGACTGGAATTACCGCTCCACTTTGAAACATTGGAACCAACACCTGAATGTCCTGAACCCGCTGAGGCGGAGGAAAGGCTCGATTCAATGTTGTATCCAGTACTGCCCCTATGAACAGGAGGCGCTGAGAGGGCTCTAGGTGAGATTTGGGCACGTTCACCGAAAAGCCCAGGTCGAACAACAACTGGGTTGTCGACTTCAGGTGATGCAACACGAGCTCCGGAGACCTGGCTTTGATCAACCAGTCGTCTAGATAAGGAAATACTGCTATCCCCTTCCGTCTGAGCTCTGCCGCAACCACCGACATCACCTTCGTGAAGACTCGAGGTGCTGAAGTAAGACCAAACGGGAGGACCGCAAACTGATAGTGCTGCGACCCCACCACAAAAGTACTTCCTGTGCGACTTGAGTATCAGGATATGAAAGTAAGCATCCTGCAAGTCAACAGACACCATCCAATCTCCCTTGTTCAGCGCCAAAAGCACCTGAGCTAGGGTCAGCATCTTGAACTTTTCCTGTTTGAGGAACCAATTCAAGATCCTTAGGTCCAGGATTGGTCTCAACCGACCATCCTTCTTGGGAATCAGGACGTACCTCGAATAACAACCTTGACCCCTTTCCTGCTCTGGGACCAACTCCACCGCGCCCTTTGAAAGGAGGACTTGAACCTCCTGTTCTAACAACAGGAGGTGCTCTTCTGAACAATAAGATGGGCGGGGCGGGATGGGGGGCGGAAACTCCCGAAAGGGAAGGGTATAGACATTTCTCACAATGCTGGTAACCCAAGAGTCTGAAGTTATGACCTCCCACTTGTGGAGAAAATTCAGTAACCTCCCCCCTACAGGAGTGGAGTGAGTGGGAATTGGTGGGAGCCTAAGGCTGCTTCCCCTGCTGCACCCCTCCAGAGGAAGAGGAAGAGGCAGAGTACTGCTGAGAGGCTCCCCTGGTACGGACCCTACCTCTCCCTCTAAAAGATCTATAGGAGAGAGCAGAGGTAGGTTGCTGGAATTTCCCTTGAAAGGAGGAGGAGGAGGAGCCACGACCAAATCCTCGAAACCTCCTAAAAAATCTGGAGGAAGTAGAAGAGGCTTGCAAGCCTAGCGACTTGGCCGTGGCCCTGCTCTCTTTGAACCTTTCTAAGGCCGAATCCGCCTTGGCACCAAAGAGCTTGTCCCCATCAAAACGAAGGTCCAGTAGGGTCGACTGCACATCCGAGGAAAATCCTGAGTTACGAAGCCAAGCCTGCCTTCTCGTAACTACAGCAGTGCCCATTGCCCTATCAACCGAGTCAGTTGTATCCAACCCAGATTGGATAACCTGAGTTGCAGCTGCCTGAGCGTCCGATACCAGACTTAATAGTCCCTGAGGAACCTCCGTATGCGTTGATGCAATTTCGTCCATCAGGGCATAAATGTACTTTCCTAAGATACATGTAGCATTGGTGGACTTCAATGCCATGCTACATGAAGAGAACACCTTTTTGGATGCCATGTCCATCTTCTTGGAGTCTCTATCCGAGGGCACAGCTGGAAAAGACCCAGGAGCAGACCTTGCCGAGCAGGAAGCCTGGACCACCAAGCTTTCAGGTGTTGGATGCCTGGTAAAAAAACCTGGGTCAGCCGGTGCAACCCGATACCTCCTAGCCACAGATCTATTGACAGCTGAATAAGACACCGGCTTCTTCCTGACTTCCATTATAGGGTCAAGTAGCGCTTCATTGAATGGCAAAAGTGGTTCTGCCGATGTAGAGGCAGGGTGCAACACCTCTGTCAACAAATTCTGCTTGGCTTCAGTCACCGGCAAAGGGAGGTCCAGGAAGCCAGCTGCCTTCCTGATAACAGAATGAAAAGTGGCCGCCTCTTCCGTGTACTCCCCAGGAGATGACAAGTCCCATTCGGGGGAGGTATCTAGGCCACTAGCCGTGTCCAGCCCATGGAGACCCTCACGAGAGTCCTCAATCTCTCCTTCCTCCAGGTTTTGTCTCTGGTACTCCTGCTCTTCAAGGAGGCGGAGAGCAAGCCTCCTCGAGTGCAGCCTCTCCTCTATTCTTGGCGTCAAAATGGCGTCAGCGGACATCGAAGAACGACGCAGATCCTCGGATTCGTCCGACACCGGGTCTACAGGTGCCACAGGTCTCTTCGAACGAGGAACCGGATGGAGTGAAGACTGCCTCGGAGTCGTAGGACGTCTAGACGGCGTCACCGGCTGAAACATCGAAGCCGCCAGAGCCGAAGCTGTCGGAGCCGAAGTCTCGGGAGCCACCGGAGCCGATACTGGCGCCGAGCCCACGTTCCCCAAGGGGAGAAAGGGCATAAAGTGTGCTGGTCGAAGTGGAGCCGGAGCACCCATGTTGAAAGCCAAAGGGCCCGAAGGACCAGCCGGTCCACCACCTGGAGCCATCTGTTGGAAGATGGAAAACATCGCATTTAAAAATGCGGTACTATCAGCTCCAGGGGCCGGGAAAGCCGGGTACTGGGTTGCCTGGTTCGAAGGCGACCCCGACGCCGGTCTCGACGTCTGCGAAGACGGAGAAAACATCTGAGGCTGCGGAACCTCAAACACTGAAGGTGGTTGGCCCGATGACACGGGCGAAGTCGGTGAAGCTGGAGAAGGCAACGGCGTCGACGGCTGGGGAGTGACAGTGGGACTGGCTTCCCAAGTCTTCCGACGTCGAGTTGATGGTGACCTTCGACCGAGACCTCTCCCTACTCAACCGGCGCCGTGATTCTCGACGACGCCGGGAGTCCCGATGACGCCGATGAGACTTCGGTGACAAGGATTTTCGATGATGTCTCTTTTCCTTCTTTTTCGACTTCGCCAGAAAAAGCTTGGCCTCGCGCTCTTTCAGGGCCTTAGGATTCATATGTTGACAAGAATCGCAGTTGTCAACATCATGATCGGAACTAAGACACCACAAACAGTCAGAATGTGGGTCCGTTACCGACATTTTGCCGCCACACTCACGACAGGGCTTGAATCCTGACTTTCTCTGCGACATTGTAGTCTCAAAGAAAAAATAGATCCAAAAAAAAAACACACTGTAACTGTCGAACAGCAACAGTAGCTCCCTCGAAGATAACCGTTTCGAATGGCACGGAAAAAAGGGAACTGACGTCGGCAAGTCGGCGAGGACCTCTTATTGCCTGTATGACGTCAGACGGCATCGCGTGGGCAATTGTGACGTCCTCGTCGACGTGCAGAAGCTAGGAAGAAGATTTCTGTTGAATGCTGGCGCAATGGGAGTATTCATTAGGTGAGGAATCCACATGTAGTTGTATCCATCAGAAAAAACATATACCTAGTATTTTCACTTGCATTCTAAAATTCTAAAAGTTAGATGAAGTAGGTCTTTTCTTTCCTTTCACTTTAACTTTTCTATCACAATGTCTTCCTCTGAGGCCACCCCTAGGGTCGTCAAAACTACCAATGAGAATCTAAACTTTAAAAGTTTGAGGGGGCTTTGCTTTGAGAGAAGCCTATGGATTGGGAAGAACCCTAACATGAATTTCCTTTTAAATCTCCTTTTCCAGGATGACCAATAACAGCCTGGTCACCAGGTAGAAGAGAGGGAGGGGGATTCTATTCCTATAGAATCAGGAGAGGGTCCTGAGGATGCAGGGGAGGATCCTTCACAAGATCATCCCCTTGGTAAACCATCTAGTGTAGCTGGCAGTGGGAGGGGGTCACACACAAGTAGAGCTCCCTTCACACCTAGAGGCCAGGTTACTAGGGTTACACAAGCCAGGGAAAGATCTGCCTCTGCTCATTCCCATGTCACTTCAGTCTCACAAGTGTCCCACCTATCCAATCCTGAGGATAACTTCCTAGACAGGGAACTCAGAAAGCTGAAATTGGAAAAGGCTTGACTGAGGCTGCAACAGTTGGACCTAGCTAGGGAAGCCTTAGCTGTGGAAAGGGAGAGACAGGGGTTTAGGGTTAGTTCCCCATGGTGGCAGCAACAATAGCAGTTTCAGGTGTTAGGGAGAACATATTTTACTCTAGAAACTTGCACAAAATTGTTCCCCCTTACAAAGAGGGGGATGACATCTACAAGTGGTTTGCTGCACTTGAGAGGTCCTGTAAAGTTCAGAGGGTACCTCAGATGCAGTGGGCTACTATTCTGTGGTTGTCCTTCTCTGGCAAGGGGAGAGACAGACTCTTTACTGTCAGAGAAGATGATTCAGATAATTACAATATGTTGAAGACAGCAGTCTTGGATGGATTTGGCTTAACCACTGAACAATATAGGATTAACTTCAGAGAAACCAGCAAAGAGTCTTCACAAGATTGGATAGACTTTGTGGACTGTTTAGTGAAGGCTTTAGAAGGTTGGTTACATGGCAGCAAAGTGTCTGATTATGAGGGTCTATATAATCTAGTTCTGAGAGAGCATATTCTTAACAATTGTGTGTCTGACTTGTTGCACCAGTACTTAGTAGACTCAGATCTGACTTCTCCCCAAGAATTGGGAAATTGACAAATGAGTCAAATGAGTCAGAACAAGGGTGAGCAGAAAAGCTCATACAGGGGGTGACAATGACAAGAAGAAGGATGGTAAGTCTCATGATAAGGGTGGGGACAAAGATAAAATGTCAGAGTCTTCATCAGGTTGCCAAAACTCTTCTGGGGGTGGGCCCAAATCCTCTTCAAACCAACAGAAAAAGCCTTGGTGTTACCTGTGTAAAATCAAAGGCCATTGGGCATGTGATCCCACTTGTCCCAAGAGGAACACCAAACTTCCCACCATCACAAACCCCACTGCTTCCACTAGTGCCCTTAGTAAAAGCAGTGATGGTGGGAAAAACTCTACTAATAGCCAATCTAAGAGTGTTGCTCGGCTCACTTTTGGTAATGCAGTGGGGGTTGGTCTAGTTAGGGAGACCACTGAGGCTGTTTTAGTCTCAGATGGTGGCATTGACCTTGCCACTCTGGTTGATTGTCCCCTTAATATGGATAAGTACAAGCAACTACATCTAATAAATGGTGTTCAGGTTGAGGCCTACAGGGACACAGCTGCCAGTGTCACTATGGTGATGGAAAAACTGGTAGCTTCTGAGCAACACCTACTTGGTCATCAGTAACAAGTGACTAACACCCATAACAACACTGTTAACCACCCCCTGGCTGTTGTGAATCTCAACTGGGGGACGGTTACTAGTCCAAAGAAAGTTGTGGTATCCACTGACCTACCTGTAGAATGTCTACTGGGCAATGAATTGGAGACTTCAGCTTGGACTGAAGTGGAATTGGAAGCTCATGCAGCAGTTCTGGGTATTCCAGGGAACATATTTACTCTCACCAGGGCTCAGGCCAAGAGACAAAGAGGACAGGGAAACTTGGATCCTGGAACAATGGACTAAGTGCTCCCACAAACTAGGGGTAGAAAGGGCAAACCATTGTCCACTATCCCTCCCTCTCCAAAAGATTCCCCTTTTGATGAGGAGGAGTCAACTCCTTGTGCAGAACCCACAACAGAAGAGTTTCAGGCTGACACAGCTGAAATCTTGGGTGCAGGGGGGCCTGCCAGTGAGGAACAGAGTGTGGCACAGCAGACCTGTCCCACACTAGAGCGTTTAAGACAGCAAGCTGTCAAACAAGAAGCAGGGGATGTCAGTGACTCTCACAGAGTTTACTGGGAGAGCAATCTCCTTTATACTGAGGCAAGGAACCCAAAACCTGATGCTACCAGGAGACTGGTCATTCCCTTGCAATATAGGGAATTCCTCCTAACACTGGCACATGACATTCTCCTTGCTGGACATATGAGGCAGAGAAAAACCTGGGACAGGCTGGCCCCTCACTTTCACTGGCCTCAAATGTCAGAAAACACAAAAGAGTTTTGTCGCTCTTGTGTCACTTGCCAAGCCAGTAGCAAGACTGGTGGCACTCCAAAGGCCCCCTTAATCCCACTGCCTGGGTTTGGGGTGCCCTTTGAGAGGGTTGGGGTTGACATTGTTGGCCCCCTTGACCCTCCAACTGCTTCTGGAAATAGATTCATCTAAGCCCAAACTATTCTAAGATGTTCATTGTCCAGACCGATGCTTCCGAGGTAGGGGTTGGGGCAGTGTTATCACAACTTAACTCAGAGGGCCAGGATCAACCTGTTGCTTTTATTATTAGAAGGTTGACCCCTAGTGAAAAGCATTGGTCAGCCATAGAGAGTGAGACCTTTGCTGTGGTCTGGGCCCTGAAGAAGCTAAGACCCTACTTGATTGGGACTCACCTCATAGTTCAGACAGACCACAAACCTCTCTTATGGTTAAAACAGATGAAAGGAGAAAACCCTAAATTGTTGAGTTGGTCCATTTCCCTGCAGGGTGTGGACTTTACAGTGGAACATAGATCTGGGAGTAACCACTCCAATGCAGATGGACTCCAGATATTTCCACTTACACAATGAAGAGTCATCTGTGCAAGGTTAGCCTTATTGTCCCTCGTTTGGGGGTGGACGGGTTCTGTCGGAAAGTACCCTCATTTTGGCATGTTACCCCCAATTTCTGACTGATGTCAGTGTGTTTTTGTCTGGTCACTGGGATCCTGCTTGTCAGGACCCCAGTGCTTATGGTTTATAGCCTGCTTGCCAGTGTACTTCACTGTTTTCTAAATTGTCACTGGAGTCCTGCTAATCAGAACTCCAGTGCTCACGCTCTCTCTGTTTCTGAATTTGTCACTACATACTAGTGACTCAGTATTTCACACCACATTAGCATACTGGTTCCTGCTTACAAGTCCTTAGTATATGATACATAGGTACCCAGGGCATTGGGGTTCCAGGGGATCCTTATAGCCTGCTGCATTTTTTTGTCACCCATAATGAGCCCATACAAAGGCTTCTACAGGACTGTCATTGCAGCCTGTGTGAAATAATGCATGCACCATTTTCACTGCACCAGGTCACTTATAAGTCACCTATGTATCAGGTCTTCCAACCCAGAAGGCTGGGTGCAAAGCACCTGTGTGTGAGGGCACCCCTGCACTAGCAGAGGTGCTCCCACATCATCCAGGCCCATTTTCCTGGACTTCGTGAGTGCGGGGATGCCATTTTAAGTGTGCACTATACATAGGTCAATACCTATGCACAGCTTCACAATGGTAGCTCAGAATATGTCCAAGTAAGGTGTCCAACAACTGGGAATTGTACCCCAATACTGATTCCAGTATTGGGTGCACAATCCCATGTACTCTGGGGGCTCCACAGTGGACACCCAGTACTGCCATACCAGCCTTCTGAGGTTTTCACTGCAGCCCCAGCTGCTGCCACCTCACAGACAGGCTTCTTCCCTCCTGAGGCTTGAGCAGCTCAATCCCAAGAAGGTGAAAGAATGTATTTCATTTAGGAGAGGGGGTGTTACACCCTTTCCCTTTGGAAATGGGTGTCACAGGCATGGGAGGGTTCTCCTCCCAGAGCCTTTGGAAATGCTTTGATGGGCACAGATGGTGCCCTCCCTGCATAATCCAGTCTACATCGGTTCAGGGACCCCCAGTCCCTGCTCCGGAGCAAAACTGGACAAAGGAAAGGGGAGTGACCACTCCCCTGTCCATCACCACCCCAAGGGTGGTGCCCAGAGCTCCTCCAGAGTTTCCCTGGGTTTTGCCATCTTAGATTCCAAGGTGGCGGGGCACTCTGTGAGCATCTGAGTAGCCAGTGCTAGCAGGTGACGTCAGAGACCCCTCCTGATAGGTGCTTACCTGGTTAGGTGACCAATCCCCCTCTCAGGGCTATTTAGGGTCTCTCCCCTGGGTGTTTCTTCAGATTTGGATAGCAAGACTCCAGCAGGACTCCTCTGCATCCTTTACTTCATCTTCTACCGACAGATCAACCGCTGACTGCTCCAGGAACTCTGCAAAACTGCAACAAAGAAGCTAAGGCGACTCCTGCAACATTGTATCTTTAGCTCCTGCCAGCAACTGCACCAGTTTCCAGGTTGTGCATCCTCCGAGGATCACCTGTCTTCGGCCTGCACCAGAAGAACCAAAGGAATCTCCAGTGGAGTGACGGAGTCACTTCCCTGCTTCAGCAGGCACCTCTCTGCAGCAATGACCAGGGGCTTGGTCCCCTCTCCAGGAAACAGGTATGGATCCAGAGACACAGGTGGGGGAGTAAAGTGACTCCAACAGTCCCAACATCCAGCTGTTCAAATTTGGTGGAGGTAGGAGCTTGCTTCCCAAAGCAAGACAGTACCCCAGTGCACCTCATGACTTGCAGGTGCCAAGGTTTGTGTGCGTTCTTCCAATAAGTCCTTCATGCACAGCACAGCTTAGACCCCCAGACTCTACCATCCTGTGATGCAAAGCTTCCTGAGTAGTTCCCCAGCGGCGTGAGAATCTTTTGTGTCAAGCTGCGTGGTCCTCCATTTGCACCTCCTTTGTCCCCGTGCTGTGGGACTCCGGTACACACAGCCTGGTCCTCTGAGGGCTCTCTCAGTTGCTGAGAGCCCCCTTTTTCTCCCCCTTCTGGGTAAAGGTCACCAGGTCCCTCCTGATCCCAAGCAGCACCATTTTCCGCCAACCGCATGTTTTGCATGAGCCAAGGCTTGTTGGTGGAATCTAGCAACGCAAACCAGACTGCAGTCTACATCCAGCGTGGGACATCTTCTTCACCAACCAAGAACCTGCATCTGTCTTCTTTGGTGCAATACTGACTTTGTCCTCTCACCGGTGGTTCTTTTTTTGCACCTTCATCCGGGTTAGCAGGGGCTTCTGTTCGCCTGGACTCTTCATCAGGTCCAGGAATCTATCGTTGGTGCCTTGCAGTCTCTTCTGGTTCTTGCAGTATCATCTATCATGACTTCTATGTGTTTTAGGAAACTTGCTGTGTTTTACTCCTGCTTTCCTGGGCTCTGGGGTGGGGTATTTGACTTACCTTTGGTGTTTTCTTACACTCTCAGTGCCACTCTACACACTACACTTGCCTAGGTGGGAAACCGACTTTCGCATTCCACTATTTTAGTATATGGTTTGTGTTCCCCTAGGCCCATTGCAACTTATTGTGATTTTCACAGTTTGCACTATTTTCTGACTATTTAATTACCTGTTTTTGGGTACTAGTGTATATATTGTGTAATTTACTTACCTCCTAAGGGAGTATTGTCTCCAAAGTGCATTTGGCATTTTGTCACTAAAATAAAGTCCCTTTATTTTTGTAACACTGAGTATTGTCTTTCATGTGTGTGAGTACTGTGTGACTTCAGTGGTATTACAAGAGCTTGGCATGTCTCCTAGTTCATGCTTGGCTGCTCTGCCTACAGCTACCTCTGGACAGCCTCGCTTCTAGACACTGACTACATTTCACTAATAAGGGATAACTGGACCTTATATAAGGTATACGTACCTTTGGTACCTATTACAAACCAGGCAAGCCTCCTACAGCACCCTGCAGAGAAATGTCTAAACCAAATGTATCTCAATATTTTCCAGATAACTTCTAGTCTGAAGGACGTTTAACATGAGTTAATTGTGTATTAGCTTGATAAAAATAAAAAGTTGTCTTCTCTGCTTGTGCCATAATCTGATTTGTTTTTCTAAGAATCATATGTAGGAGAAGCAAATGTTAGAAATGTGTGATTTAAACTAATGCAATGTAGACACAGTTTCAGATACCTTTTCCGCTTCTTAGCAGACGTTTCTTTGTCTGAGCTTTGGGAAGGTTCCAATTTCCCCTAACTTAGCAGGAGTTAAAATCCAGTCTACATTCTTAAACTTCCAAGGTCTCATTGAGAGTATTGGCACCATTCCAATGCTTCTGAGGAGGTTGTAGTATCCTAGGAGTGTGAGTAGAAGTAGGGTTATGTGTTTTTAGGTGTGAGTTGTTGAAAGTTGCAGTGTTGTGGTTTTTGATGATCTGTTGTGTTTTTAGTTGTGGTGTCAAATTTAGGTCCAAGAGAGCTCCATGTCGAAATTGCATATCAAAGTGCTTTTTCATGTGTGTTCTTGGTCTTTATAATGCACTTGTTGAAAGTTTGGTTATCAGATTCATCATAATCCACAATCTCAAGATAGATACAGAGTTTTATTATGGTTTTGTCTTGCCTTTTAAGATTGAGTTGTTGGACGGTGAACAGATATTTGGCTGCACCAAGACTTATTAAACTACAATTGTGAGATTTTACTAACTGTTATGAGTCTTTGGTTGATTCTTTGTGCACAGAAGTAGACTGTGCTAATCAAGGTGATTTCCTGCAGGCTAAAAACTCACTTCTTGTATTTGATAGTGCTAGTAGGGTACTATTCCCCATTTGAACTACAGTGATTGTTGACTTTGTATTTTCTTTGGTGGAACAGATAGGAGGTGTTGTTTTAATTTTAATTTTTAATATTTTGCAGATGCGAAGGTGATTAGTGTGGAGTGAGAGTGCTGCAAGGTGCTGGGAGTTACGTCATAATGTGGCACACTGGGATTAGTTTGTTGGCATGTGTTTCATGCTGGGAATGGTCAAAACTGGGTGATGTGCTACGAATGGTTGGTTCAGTGGTGTCCCACCAAGACTGAATGCTTGTGTCATTAAGTCAAGTGATTTGTGCCAGTTATTTCTCTTTGGAGTGTACAATTTCTGTGTTGTTGTGGGTAAAGACTTAGGGTGAGATTATTTAAGAAAATAAGAGCTATGTTGAGGAATGATGGTATTATACTTCTCAGCTAGGGTGAGGTACCACCTCAATTGTACATTACATGATGACTAAGATCGGATTACACATGTGCATTTGGTTCACACAAAGGAATAAGATCACAGCGAATGATGGGTCCTTGCAATTTCACCCTCATGTTACCTTTACCCTGAGAATTATTGAAACCCAAAACCAAGTCTTGTATGAGATGAAACCCCCAAGTCTGCTCAGTATGAGGCTGTGCCACACATGCAAAGGAGAATGTGAAGTATGAAACTAAAGTGAGAAATAACTTCCATATTTGGATTGAGGCAGAGTGGGATGCAGAGCAGCAGGTATGGAGAGAAAATGTGATCGAAGGTAATGGGATGCATATCCTGTGTTAGATAAGGGAAGACCAGTAAGAAAGAAATCACGAGATGAAGTAGAGATGTACAGAAAGGGGCAACATTGACTGAGATTATGACATTTTTTGATGATTTGCTAACTTCCTGACTGTAGGAGGCTGGCCTGGCTTATATTGGGTACCTTGTGGTACTTACACCTTGTACCAGGTCCAGTTATCCCTTATTAGTAGAATAGAGGTGTTTCTAGCAGCTTAGGCTGATAGAGGTAGGTATGGCAAAGCAGCTTAGGCTGAATTAGGAGACATGCAAAGCTCCTACTATACCACTTATATCATACAGCACAATATCACAAGAAAACACAATACTCAGAGTTACTAAAAATAAAGGTACTTTATTTTAGTGACAATATGACAAAGTATCTCAGAGGATACCCTCACTTAGGAGGTAAGTAATATACACAAATTATATGTACACAAACCCAAAACAGGTAAGTAACAGTAAGAAAAGTAGTGCAAACAATGTAGAATCACAATAGAATGCAATAGGTAGACATAGGCCTAGGGCAATACAAACCATGTACTCCAAAAGTGGAATGCGAATCACGAATGGACCCCAGGCCTATGGGAGTTTGTAGAGGGTCGCGGGGACTATGAGAAAAGAGTAAGGGTGTCCAAGATACGCCACCCCAAGACCCTGAAAAGTAGGAGTAAAGTTACCCTACTACCCCAGAAAGACAGTATAGTCGAGATAGGGGATTCTGCAAGAACCACAACCAACAGCAAGACACTGAAGGATTCCTGGACCTGAGGACCTGTAAAGGAAGGGGACCAAGTCCAAGAGTCACGGGGGGGCTGAAGCCCACTAAACCCAGGATGAAGGTGCAAAAGGGCTGCCTCCGGGTGGAAGATGCCAAAGATTCTTCAACAACAGAAGGTGCCAGGAACTTCTCCTTTGGTCCAAAGATGTCCCACGGTGTGCTGGAGGATGCAGAAGTGTTACCACGCAGAAATACCGCAAGCAAGCTTTGCTAGCTGCAACAGTTGTGGTTAAGGATTTTGAGTGCTGCTGGGGACCAGGAAGGGCCAGGATGTCGCCCTTTGGAGGAGGAGACAGAGGGGGCACTCAGCAACTCAGAGAGCCCCTGCAGAAGCAGGCAGCTCCCGCAGAAGTACCAGAACAGGCACTTTGAAGATTTGAGGACAGCAGTCAACTCAGAGTCATAAAGGAGGGTCCCACGACGTCGAAGTCCAACTCAGCAAGTTGGGCAATGCAGGACGGAGTGCTGGGGACCCAGGCTAGGATGTGCACAAAGGAATCCTTGGAAAAGTGCACAGAAGCCGGAGCAGCTGCAGATCACGCAGTACACAGAATTATTTTCTGGCGTGGGGAGGCAAGGACTCACCTCCACCAAATTTGGACACAAGGGCCACTGGACTGTGGGAGACACTTAAACCCAGCTCCTGTGTACCAGGGACCACGCTCGTCAGGATGAGAGGGGACCCAGAGGACCGGTGATGCAGAAGTTTGGTGCCTGAGTTAGCAGGGGGAAGATTCCGTCGACCCACAGAGGATTTCTTCTTGGCTTCCAGTGCAGGGTGAAGGCAGACAGCCCTCAGAGCATGCACCACCAGGAAACAGTCGAGAAAGCCGGCAGGATGAGATGCTACAATGTTGCTGGTAGTCGTCTTGCTACTTTGTTGCGGTTTTGCAGGCATCCTGGAGCAGTCAGCGGTTGATCCTTGGTAGAAGTCGCAGAGGGAAGTGCAGAGGAACTCTAGTGAGCTCTTGCATTCGTTATCTGAGGAATAGCCCAGAGGAGAGACCCTAAATAGCCCAAAAAGGAGGCTTGGCTACTGAGAGAGGTAAGCACCTTTCAGGAGGGGTCTCTGACGCCACCTGCTGGCACTGGCCACTCAGAGCTGTCCATTGTGCCCCAACACCTCTGTATCCAAGATGGCAGAGGTCTGGGTCCCACTGGAGGAGCTCTGGGCTCCTCCCCTGGGAGGTACTGGTCAGGGAAGTGGTCACTCCCCTTTCCTTTTGCCCAGTTTTGCGCCAGAGCAGGGCTGGGGGATCCCTGAACCGGTGTAGACTGGCTTATGCAGAGATGGGCACCATCTTTGCCCATCAAAGCATTTCCAGAGGCTGGGGGAGGCTACTCCTCCCCAGCCCTTTACACCTATTTCCAAAGGGAGAGGGTGTAACACCCTCTCTCAGAGGAAATCCTTTGTTCTGCCTTCCTGGGACTGGCCTGCCCAAGCCCCAGGGGGGCAGAAACCTGTCTGAGGGGTTGGCAGCAGCTGCAGTGGAGACCCCGGAAAGGCAGTTTGGCAGTACCCGGGTTCTCTGCTAGAGACCCGGGGATGCATGGAATTGTCCCCCCAATACCAGAATGGTATTGGGGTGACAATTCCGTGATCCTAGACATGTTACATGGCCATGTTCCGATTTACCATTGTGACGCTACATATAGGTAGTGACCTATATGTAGTGCACACGTGTAATGATGTCCCCGCACTTACAAAGTCCAGGGAATGTGTCCTGAACAATGTGGGGGAACCTTGGCTAGTGCCAGGGTGCCCACACACTAAGTAAGTTGGCACCTAACCTTCACCAAGTGAGGGTTAGACATATAGGTGACTTATAAATTACTTATGTGCAGTGAAAATGGCTGTGAAATAACGTGGACGTTATGTCACTCAGGCTGCAGTGGCAGTCCTGTGTAATACTTGTCTGAGCTCCCTATGGGTGGCAAAAGAAATGCTGCAGCCCATAGGGATCTCCTGGAACCCCAATACCCTGGGTACCTAGGTACCATATACAAGGGACTTTTAAGGGCGTTCCAGTGTGCCAATGAGAATTGGTAAAATTAGTCACTAGCCTTCAGTGACTATTTTAAAAAGCAGAGAGAGCATAAACACTGAGGTTCTGGTTAGCAGAACCTCAGTGATACAGTTAGGCACCACACAGGGCACACATACAGGGCATACATTATGAGCACTGGGGTCCTGCCTAGCAGGATCCCAGTGACACATGGGCAAAAACAAACATACATACAGTGAAAATGGGGGTAACATGCCAGGCAAGATGGTACTTTCCTACACCGACCACCTCCATATATTGTTGATGATGTATTAAACCAACAGGCCCCAATAGGAGTTGTGGGAGGAGGAACAAACATAGGTACTGGTGTGAGTGTGCCTGTTGACTAGAACTCCAAGGGGTTTGGTCAGCCTCTCGTTACTTCAGATCCATCATTGAGAGCCATGACTATTATCACTATTATCACAACAGCAGGTACATGTATTGTTGCACAGCCCCTGGTATATATGGTACTGGTACTGTCCTAGATCTGGGAGCACAACCTCATACAGGAGAAATTCCCTTTATAAAGGTGCCCTTTGTTGGTGCTGAGGCACATCCAGAGTCACAAGTCTTAGAAAAGGCGACAGCTCCTATACCATTGGATGTCAGGATTTGAGGAAGAATTTAAGTGTTCATGAGTGAGAATACTCTTGAGAATTTGAGAACTCTGGATTTTTAACTGCATGTTAGGGCGCTAGTAAGTAGAATTAGAAAATTGATTAACATCCAGAAACTCAGGGACTAACTGTCCAAGAAGGAAAGGAAGCAGAAGTATGATAAAGAAACTGCATAAGCCTTAGAGTCATTTTGGAGAAAACCCTGACCTATGGCATACTCAAGTGGAGAGGTTTATGAAGATTTCAAAAGGTGTTGTGGGAGGACTTGCATAATTTCCTTGACACTATGGTGCCTAATAATATGTGGGCATGATGCAATGTAGCCATACTTAGCCAGCCGTAACTACCGAAAGATAATAGAACGAATGCACCTTCTCTTACAGTCATGGACAAGTATAATTAGGTGATTGCCCATGGGAGCTATCTCCCCTGGTGAGGGGAGCAATTAGCATTTTCTACTCCCCCTTATCACCATGGGGTCCCTGTTTTATTGGTGGAGGGCTGTGAAAACTGATTTCTAATTCTGCCCATTTAAATTAGGTGAGTGGTATTACAGGTGTTTAATCAAGGCGGAGACAGAGTCCCAACCATTATATTGGTGGTATAGATACTGTTTTGTGACAGAGCATTTATACCTTCAAGAAATAAATCTTCTCCTAAGTCTTTTGATGAGTTATTGAGATATGCAACGTATTGCAATTAAATGTGTTTGCTCAGGCAAATTTGGCACAAAAATAATGTCAAAACGGCCCATATGTGTCAAACTCTTGAAATAGCCCTGGGGCTAGGAGGGCATGGCCAGATGGCGACTGCAGCAGACATGCTCGATGGAGCTCTGACCCAGGCCCAACATTAATCCTCATGCATCCTGGGTGAACTGGACTGGCAATTCATGACAAGAAGTAGACAATCCCGTTGGATCCCCCCAGAGTGTGTTGTGTGCTTTCTCAGCTCTCCTCGAGGTGTTCACAGGGAGCATTGTGCTGCTGAAGATCACAGTGTGGCCCTGGCCGCCACAAAATCCTCAGCAGAGGCCTTGCCGAGAGAGCTGTGCAGGCTATGGTGAAAGCAGAGGCAGTGGCGTGGAGGGCGGCGCTGCTGTGGACTCCGGTGTGGCCACAGCAGCTTACCTGGTGGAGGTGACCCTGTGTACAGTGGTCACCTGAAGACGCCTGTATCGAGGGCTGTGGGTCAGAGGAACAGTGGTAGCGGTGAAGTAAGCAGCACTCATAGCAAGGGATTGTGGTGCCCCAGCAAGCCGGGTGCCCCTTCTCCCCACCGGCCAGTGGAAATGTCAAGAGAGAACAAATGCTTCTCCCTTCCCCAACTGGACTGCTAAGGACAGACTGAGACCCATGGGTCCAGTGGGATTCTTACCCCTCCCCACGGGGCTTTGCCAGGGGGCTGGTGATTCACTTCCGCCTTTTGTCCCGTGGTAACACCACCCACGTGCCCTGGAACTGCTTCTATGTACGGTGACATCCAGGCCACCCCCTCAGCCAAATTAAATCACTGGAGGAGCGACAATCAGGGCATTGGCAACCAGCTCTAGGTTTCCGCCCATTTGCGGGTTCAGTGGACAGTCTTGTTTTTCTGCACTGTGAGTTGTGAGCACTGGTTGGACGTGAATCCTTCCCCCTTGCCACTGGGAGTGGGGAGAGGAGGTGACACCTCTCTGAGGCTCTGTCCCACGATTACCTACCAATTTATGCTTAGTGGAGGAGATAATGGTGAAACCTAAAAGTATCAAAAACCCTCCTCCTCAAACTGGGCACTCCACATATGCGTCTTTTGCCCTGGTGTTGGGGGTAGTGGCCCTCTGGAGCACCTTGAAGCCCTCTTGACAAGCACTCTGGCCAATATGATCGGATCTTGCATGCCATCCTGAACACTAAAATCCCACTTGAGCCAAAAATAGATGCTTTATCTCCGGATGTGAACCTGTTGCTTACGGATTATTTGAAACTGGTTAACAGTATGGGCGACACTGAGTAACAGTGATGCTCTCCACGCTGCAAGAAGTCCAATCCTAACTGAAAGACATGGGACTTGCGGTGGTCTCTCTTCAGCAGAGGGCAGAGGATGGGAAAGGTAGTTCAAGATGCAACAATATCCTCTTCCTCTGCTTTCTGCTTAGATCCGCGGGGCCAGCTCAGACTCCACCAAAACTGTTGCCTCGGTTGGGATGTGACACAAGGTCTGGATCTGACACCTAGACTGGTAGATGACTCTCAGTGATGCGCTGACTATCATCCTCTGTGAGTGCTGCTGTATAATGAGGTGATGGTTGGTGAGGATTGGGAAGAGAGGACTTTTGTCCTTTCATGGGGACCCAGGGATAGGTCCCATTCATCCAGTAATCCTGGAAGGAGTAACCCTTTGAAATGTAACGAGCTCAGGATTTGAAGAGATGACATCTGGATGTTCCCAGCAGTGTGTGTGGGTTGATGTAGGTTCAGTGTGACTAGGCCAGTGATAGCTTTTAGATGGGGCATATTGGGTTTGTCAAACCAAATATTTAGGTCACCAAGAATGCCTACGTTCGGGTGCAGAGTTATAAGGTTTGAAACTGTCTAGAAATGTGTCTGGAAATGTTGCATTTCTAGGTGGGGGTCTGTAAAGGAGGAGGAACTACAAGAGGAAGTTCATGTAGTGCTGCATCTGGTGATTAGGGCCTCACAACCTTGTATGGAAATTGTAGGAGGCTGGCCTGGTTTTTAGTGGGTACCAAAGGTACTTACACCTTATACCAGGTCCAGTTATCCCTTATTAGTGAAATGCAGGCAATGTCTAGCAGCTTAGGCTGTCTAGGGGCAACTGTAGCAGGGCAGCCAAGGCTGAACTAGTAAGCTTGCAAAGGTCTTGCAATACCACTATAGTCACACAGTACTTATACACAATAAAAGACAATACTAAGTGTTACCAAAAATAAAGGTACTTTATTTTAGTGGCACAAGGCCAAAAATATCTGTCTTGCAGGATTTTTAGTGGTGGTTGAGACACGGAAATGTTTATGAAGTTTGTTTGTGGTATGCGAGTAGTGTGCATTTGCTGAGACAATATTACTATGTTTGAGGATGTTGATGGATTAACGTGGTTGCTACTGGGGGGCTAAAAGGGCAGCATTTTTGGCCCTAGGCCAGACCAAGACAAAACAGGAACTGCCCATGTTATCTCCACCCTTAGCCTTGACGCCTGTGCTGAGATGCCCTTAACCCTAGGCTTAAATACCTCTATTGGCCAATTGGAACCCTAACCTCAACCAAGCAGAACCCTAGCCCTAAGCCCCAGGACCAATGGGAGACCTGACCCTTTCAGCCAATGACAGCCCTAGCCCTACCAACTAATCCAAACCTAAACCCTAAGCCCTATACCCAATCAAATCCCTAGCCCTATGAACGAATAAGAACCCCAGACCTATCAGCCAATCAGAACTCTAACCCTGAGCCTTATCTCTAATAGAAACCCTAGCCCTAGGAACCAATCAGAACCCAAGACCTGTCAACAGGGTAGAGCCTTGCATCAAACTATTTTTATTTTTTTTATTTTTAAAAAGACAATTTAAAAAGAAAATTCCGAAACAGGATTTTCTTTTGGAAAATAAACATAACATGCCCCCCTCGCCACGGGGGCCTCTTCCATGGAGAGGGGAGCATTTAGAAGTTTTTACTGCCCCTTACACTATGGATTTCCTGTTTTCTGGTGACAGGCAGTGAAAGCTGAGTTCTACTGCACGCTCAAGCACCAGACCTCACGGAAACCTGATTAAACCCCTATATGCATATCCCTGTGTATGTAAACATTTTATAATCTGATTATATGCATATATCTAGATATGTGTATTTATTTGTTCAAATATGTATAATAACTATTTTATCTTAAAATATATAGATACTACTTAGGCCTGTTTAACAAATATAGATTTTACCTATGGTTAAATGTATATACGTATATATCAGTGTATGTATATATATAATAATAATATGTATATGTGTATGTATATATATGTGCATATTATTCTACTCTTGACATGTTCATAGGTCATTGATAATTTCTACATAACTTGTTTGATTAGATGCTAATGAGTCTCTGTTTTTATTTTATCTATCTCAATAGGTAAATATTATGTTAACTATTTATCTACCAGCGTTTCACTATTGAAATATTGAGGAAAGATACAATAATGTTATAAAAGTACACAAATAAATTAACTTCAAATACTGCAACTCTTCAAAGTCAGTGTTTATACAATACTGATACTTCATCGATACACACGCGTACTCGTGCTTCACGTTTTGACTCATTGGAAGGTGGATTGATATAACTGATATCAGATAAGTTGCTTAACGGAATTATTCTGGGATTCGCTTGTAAGGAATACTTATGATATAGGACGCATCTACATATATGTTTAGCCCTGATGAAGTCATTGGGAAACTCCCGGACGAAACACGTGTTGGCTATCAATTTGGATGCGGCTGCTAAAATTTAAATAATAAGCTATATCATCCTTTGAAGAATATGATTGAACCTTGATTTGAGAAAATCTGGACTGGCTATCAATTTGAATGCGGCTGCTAAAGTTTAAATAATAAGCTATATCATCTTTTGAAGAATACGATTGAACTTTGATTAGAGAAATCTGGACTTGGACTTTGGATCATAGCAATCTTGGAACAACAGATCAATTAATTCTACTATTTAGATTTGGACAGTGATACTGTAATTGGGGATTATGTTGGAAATAATCCTATTAATTTTCAGAAATATATGACAAAACATTGCCTATGTATACTGACTCATGAGTACTATTATTTTTCATGTTATAATGAGGGCCTCTTGTACTTTATATTAGTAATAGTGCTTTTAGCATCTATCAAGACCTTTTGGGTGTGGTCTTTCAAGAGTGCACCATTTCGAGATTCGACATTCTTCGTTGATATTCACCTCGCTACCCAGAGCGCCTAGTTTTCTCCCAGTACAACACACCCACACATAGTTAGAGTTTATACAATACAACCTTAAACCTCAATACATTATATTCCTTACACATTTATTATCTTACTATCTAATCATATATCTATAGCTTTACTACTTTAGTCTTACTGTACAGAAGGAACTAGAATTACCCTCTTGAAAGTTTTTTTCTGTCTCACCATCACCCTATACCTCTATCATTTTGTCCTCTATCTCACCCTCTGACTCATACTAAACTCACACTACTACTATCTCTAAAATAACCCTCCTAGACTCTTCCCTCCTCTACCCCTTTATGCTCAATCCAAACCTCAGTTTACTACTATGATCTCCCTAACAACCCTCCTAAACACTCCCTTATTTATTTCTCCTTTGACACATCTCAACCTCCATTTTACTACTATGATCTCCCTAATCCCCTACTACAGACTCTTCCATCCTCCAACTCTCCTTTACTCATCCTAAACCTCATCTTTCTACTATGATCTCCAAATTAAAACTTCTTGATTTTTCTCTCCTCTATCCCTCCATTATTCTATTTAATCTAACTAACAGACTCACATGTCCGCCACTCAAATTAACTCATATACTCTCTTTACTAATAATGTATTTGTATTTCCCTACACTAATCCACCACTAATCCTTTTGAGTTCCAGAGTAGCGTGGTACTCGCCGAAAAGCACTTCAACACCTCGTCAGGGGTGCTAAGCGCTACATAAGTGCAATTAATATTACAATGTATGCCCTGACTTCACCACAGCCACCTGACCTGAGTTCAAGATCGCCAGACACGACAGCCTACACAGGACCGGTAGCGGAATCGTCATCATCCACTAGGTCTCAATCAGTTGCATCACCTCCTTGGACCAAAACCCCACCAACATGGAACCAACTTCACCCTGATAGGCACCCTCACCTACAGATCCCTGGGAGCTTGTACCAACTTCACTGACTCCATTTCAGGCTTTGTAGCATCCCTCAGCCTCAATGACAGTGCATTCATACTCCTTGAAGACCTGAATTTCCACCACACTAGCCCAAACACCACTCCACTGCTTGAAAACCGTGAAGACCTTGGCCTCACCAATGGGTGAAAAATCCCACACACTTCACACGACACCTCCTGGACCTGATATGCACACCTCCAACAACATCTTGGTCAACAAACCCACTGCACTCCGATAACCTGGACAGACCATACTATCATCAAATTCAGCACCCTCAGCATGCACCAAGAGAGGTGGAGAAATGTATTAATAAGTGCCTAACCAACCTTCACAACCTACACCAATTCCTCAGCACCACACAATCTGCACCTCTCCATGACTTTAGACACCATGTCCTAACCTATCTTCATCCAAAGTCTACAAGAGTTTAGAATCCAAGGACTAGCATTCTGATGGATATGCTCTTTACTGACTAGAAAAAACCCAGTCATTCAAACAAGCCCCCCTGTTGCTCTGAAATCGGCAACCTTAAGGATCATCTCTCAGCCTGACCCTCTTCCACACGTACATGACATGATCCCGCTTCCAAGCATCATCTGCTCCCATGAGATCAATATCTCCTCCTAGACTGATGGCACTAAACTGATCCTCTCATAAGAAACCCCCAACACCTGGACTATTTTTGTGAACTTCATGACCACATTCACCAACTGGATGAAGGCCAACTTTCTCAAACTGAACCACGACAAGACAGATGTGATCTTTAGAAAGAACTCATCGCTGTGGGACTTCACCTGGTTGCTGGCTGAACACAGACCCACACTCTCCCCTACCACACATACTAAGAACCTTCGGATTAGCATTAACAGCCACCTCATCATGACTGCCCAAGGCATCGCTGTCAGAATCTGCTACCTGCCTTTTACATTGCTCCAAAAACCTGGTACAGCCTGCTATGGCACATCAGAGCCACCTCTTATATTCTCAAATTCCGCTAGAAACTGAAGACATGACTCTTCGAACAGACTCGCACTCACCAGCCCTAGGCCAGGCCAGTCTTGATCCTACTTAGAGGGTTAGGATCCCCTCTGGGGGGATAGTGCATTTTACAAATACACAAGGCATAATAATGGAACATTATTTGGATCTCCCATCTAATCTTGACTTCATCCTTGTCTTTAATTTTTGTCACGTGGTCCGGACTCCCAGTTCTGAGATAAATGTTGGGTCCTTGTTGCATGCTCTAATACAGAAGTCACACCGTCTTGGTGCTGTGCAACCTCAGACAAGTTGTGGATACCTCCGATCCTGACAAGAGGTGTGAAACTTTTGCCGCACCATCTGTTCTGCCTTATTTCTGCTAATTGCAAATACAGCAAAGTCAGTGCTTTAAATGGACAGGTGCTGTCCAGTACTCAGTGCCTGCACTTCTTTAAAGAAAGGAAGAATATTAGAGCACACAATATGATCAATTATATACACAATTCAAAAGACCAATTATATCTTAGAAACAAGATTACACATTACTACAATGGTAATTGGTTCCCTTAACATAAACTACATATGTTAAGCCTGGCTGATGTTCTATTCTCATCATATTTAGTATCATCATTATATCACTGTTTGTTATGTATTGTTTCTATTACATGTGTTTTTTTATAATATTTTTTTTTTAATGTATTTATATGTATTTATGTCTTTGTGCACCCCTTTAGAAAACTATAAAGGCGCATTTGTGACTGGCTCTTGGCTGGGTTCTACTGTACTAGCAATCAAATATACAACGCTTATTCATTTCATTACAGAAGGAAAGCAACCTGCTGGCGTGGCTCAGCTGGGGTGATGAGGAGGCGGAACAACTTTACTTTTGTTGAGGGTGAGTACATTCACTACACTGAGAAAACACTTTTACCCGTGCTTACATGCGTGCTGTTCATGTGAATGGGGGGAGTGGGGCAGCTAGGTGCACTCACCACTACATATGTGCAGTTTACATGTACATAAGAACAACAAAGCTGAAGGCCTGAACTTCAGTTTTCTTACTGTCAGTGCCAGCTAGGCTTTTCTCCAAACATCCATATGTCCAAAGGGCTGCTTAAAGCAATTTTTCAAGATGCCATTGTTTTACTTTGTATCTGGTACCAACGAAGGGGATTGGAGTTGCTATGATACGAGCTAAAGATGCCTAAATAGTCGGAGCAGTCTCAGAGTGAAATGTTACTGTGTGCACGTTGTTTGCTAATCCAGTATGTTCTGTAAATTGGCATTTTCCTATATGTGACATAATGTGTTACTTGGTCAGCTGTTATAGGTGTGAGTGCATGCCATGGGCGTATCTTAGTCACAGATGTTAGTCGAGTGTGGGGCTGGTGTTTCTCAACAAGCAACATTGGTGTACCGAATAAAAGGGACTGGGAACACGGTGGGGCAGCCATGCAACGGTAATTGGCAGGATTAGCATGGGAGAATATTGGTAAAAAATGTTAGGGGAGAGTAGTCAAGTATTTCCCAACAATCAGCGTTGGTGAATCCAACTAAAAAGAACAGGGCGTGCATGAGGCAGCCGCCATGGTCTAATCTGACCTATCTTGAAAGGTAGGGACATTCCTGGCAGCATTAATATATGAAGACACATATGCCACAATACAGGTTAACATTAGATTCGGTTTGCTTGTTATTTGTTTGCAATGTGTAGTGTACTAGGTCCTACACTTTATTTTTTCATCCACAGTTTTTCTTTTCATCCCCTACAAGCTCAGCTCTGCGGTTTACTGCTCCTGCCATTGACTGTGCAAACACGAATATATGCGCTTAGACATAACTGTGAAATGTCTTGTCTGATACCTTAAGTGTCAAGTAAAATCCAATACACAGGCAGATGACGTTTCAAGATGGATTTAATAAAATATCGAGACACTGTAGCTCCGCGTAACATGACATCAACTCTCCACTCCTCGCACTGCCGTTCACCCAATCCCCAGAACCTCGTGAACGTGCAGTACAACGGAGAGCTACACTAAAAAGTATACAATTCCACAAGTACCTCGAGGTGTCAACAATATACAGTGTTGACTACACAAATACGTTCATTACACTTTATGCAATTACAACATAACACATCTTCCCCCTTTTAATAATGAATGACGTTCTATAACTATATACAATCTGATAATACCGTGTTTTCACTACAAAATCTTCTAACAATTTAGGTTTTACAATCATCCTTTTGTTGTGCTCATCCTTCTATTCTCTTACTCGCATGTCCTTTACATTAGTATGTTCCTGTACACTTCCATCCACCATTTGATTCTCCATCTGTTCCTGTATACTTCCATCCACCATCTGATTTTCTATCTGATCATCAACAACCTCCGTAGCACCTCTACCATATCTGAACCTATTTTCAAATCAAATGCTTCTTTATATTTTTGATGCCTATTAATATTCATTTTCCTGATTTCTCCAAATGGTCAATTACATTCAAAAGACTTTATCAACCACTCAGGATTACATTTAGTTCTGGGATCTCTTCCCCTCATTACCTCAAAAGGAGTCATTTCTAAAGCTTCATGAATACTAGTACGATACGTCCACACATGTCTTAAATAATTGATTCTCTCAATCCTCACCTTTCATACAAGCTATTTGTATAGCACTCTTCAAAACTTTATGAAACCTTTCAATTATGCCATTACCATTAGGATTATATAAGGAAGTAGTTCTATGCTTCACTCCGATTCTCCCAAAATAATTCGTAGCCAATTTAGATAAATAGTCCACTCTATTGTCACTAATAATTTGTACCGGCAACCCTTCATCAATGAAAGTCTTATTAGTAAATTTCAACACTTCTCCAGAATCTATTTTATCTACAACCTTGATAACAAGCCATCTCTAGAACACATAAATCATAGCAATAACATACCTTGGAGGAGTACCTATCGGACCCATAATATCTATGGCAACCGTATGCCAAGGGTTTTCAGGAACTACAGGCTCACACATCATGGGCTTCAGAGTTTTCAAAGTTTTGATTGAATTGGCACAAATAATACAATTCCTGACCATTCTTTCCATACACATATAGATACCAGGCCACCAATGCCACTTCTTCACCCTTTGTTTTGTCTTTACAATCCCACAATGATCCTCATGACATAGGTTCATTATACAGGATGACAGGGGGAGCAGCCCTATTACCCCTGAAAATGGTACCTTTGATAATAGACAATTCAGCTTTTATCTCCCAAAAATGTTTTAGGTTTAAAGGAATTTTATACTTCCTTGGCCACACACACTCTATCCACTTAATGAGTTGTTGCAATGCATTGTCCTTAAAATACTCCTGATTCCACATTTCTTTTTTGATAGTGATTATACCCTCATCATGAATCAATGCAACTTGAAATTCATCCCAGTCACTTTTCCCACAATCTCGAATGTCTAATGGCATACGAGGTAAAAATCAGCAAAAACATTACTTTTACCTGGAACATACACTATTTTGTAAATGAAGTCCTGTAAGTGCATAGACATTCTTTCAATTCTGGTTGAAGCTTTATACATACCCTCTGTGGTTAACAATCTAACAAGTGGTTTGTGGTCACTGCGGGCAATACATGTATTCCCCCACACATATGATCTGAAATGCTCCAGTGCCCAAACACACGCCAGTGTTTCTTTTTCAATTACTGAGAATTTCTCATTAGAAGGTGTCAAAGCACGGGAAGCAAATGCAATCAGGATCTCCCTTCCTTTCTCATCAATTTGTGAGAGAACACTTCCTAACCCCTTATTACTGACATCAACCGTGACCACATTCATCACCTCAGGATCAAAATCACCTAAAATTAGTGCATGTATTATTGCACTTATATATCCTCAATCTCTTTTTTACAAAAATACGACCACACAAATTTCTCTTTGTTTTTCAGTATCCTTTTCAAACAATAGGATATCATCTTGAAAATACTTCACCTTTGAGTGCTTGCCAAATAACTTGTGCATTAACCTCTGATAAATGGCAGCCGCAGAAGCCAGACCGAAAGGCATTCTTTTATATTGAAAACAACCATAGTGAGTGATAAATGCTGTGTATTTTCTAATTTCTTCACTTAATTTAATCTGGTGATATGCCGCTCATAAATCTAAGGTTGAAAACCACTCAGCATCCTTCACCAAAGATAACATTTCTGATATCTAAGGTAAAGGAAACGTATCTATAACTATGTTGTTGTTTAGATGGCGGTAATCAGTACACAACCAAATCTTTCCATTAGATTGTCTTGCCACAACAACCGGAGAAATCCATTCAGATGATTCAATAGCTTCTATTACATCTGCTCTGATTAAATTCTCCAATTCCTTTTCCACATCTTTTCTAAGAATGATGGGAATATTTCTTGCTCTGTACATTTTGGGACAAGCATCATCTTTCAAAACAATACGATGCTCAGAACCCCTTAACATACCAATATTTTCACTAAAGACTTTCGTAATTTTTTTAACATCTCCTTCTCGACACCCTCTCCATCTTCAAAAATCATTACAGGCTCAGAACTGTTGGGGTTTTAAATCATGTGTAAATTACCTTGATCTCTCTACCCCAAAATATATGGCCCTTTCTTAGCTACATACAATTTTCCTAAGGACTCTCTACCTTTAAACTTCACTATTAGGTTCCTATAGCCCAAAAGATCTATTCTCCCTCCAGAAAATCCTTCCGGATTTATATCTGGTTCAGATAAGTTTTTTCCTAACTTTTTTTGAGAATTTAGAATTCCACACGTCTTCATTTACAATTGTAAAAGGTGATCCTGAATCTACATACAGTTGAACTTCCACACCACCAATGGTCATTATACAAATAGGTTTCCTCTTATTTGCTTCTAAATTCTCATTAATATTTAGTATAAATTATTTTTCCAAACTATTCCCACCATAGCTAGTACTCGAATCACAGTGCATAACTTTTTTGCCACAGAATTCTTCCTCACTAGAACTATCGTTTTTCTCATCAATGCATTCCACCTTGAAATTTTTCTTTTTGTTACACGCTCTACCAAATGCCCAACTATCCCACATGCCAAACACCTTTGATTGATCACTGGGCAATTTTTACTAGAAGCTAAATGAGAACTGCTGTCACAATGATAACATTTTAATCCTTCTTTCTTAACAAAATCCTGAGTTTTAGCATTCCCATTTTTATTTCTAATGACACTCTTGTTTTTTATCTTAGTGATAACATCATCACCAAACTCTAGGGATTCTTTTTTTAAAGCCTGCGCAGCGCGATTTGATAATTCTGCCTTCCTTACTATAGCGAATATATCTTTCAACTAGGCATCCCCATTAACCCCTAGACTTTCCTGAATGGCAGGATCATGAGTGGGCATGACTACTTGATCACAAATACGTTGTTCTGTTAAGTGATCAAACTTGCAGTCTTCTGCTAATTTTCTCACTGCCCGTACATATTCATCAATTGTTTCTCCAGGCTCTTGTTTTCTCTGAAAAATGTATACCTTACAATTCCCAAGCAAACTTTAGGCGCAAAATAATTATCGAAATCTCTTCAAGCAACTTCAAAAACCTTGGAGTCTCCACCCCCAGTCAACTTGGTCATTCTTTCATACGTCTTCAATCCTTTAGGACCAACACAATGTAAGAACATCTTCTTTTTCCTTTTTCCTCTCTGGTTTCATATTTCCTCTTTATCAATAATCTCCAGGAAGTTGAAGAAATATGTCTTCCATTCCATTCACTTTATACATGGATTTCCACCGGCAGGCCAAAATGCTTGTGGAGGTTGAAGTGCAAAATTCTGTGTAGACATGCTGGCAAGCCTCCAATCTTCACCTTAAGGACTAGTTTGCTTATAAAATTAAAATATAAATTAACAATGAATGTATACTTACTTGAAGATCCCACAAAAACCAAAAGTAAAGGAATAAAAATAGTTTAACACTTGCCTGACGATGTCTGAATCCAAAATAGCAGTCAAAATACGAAAACTGCAAAAGGGTTCTTTAATAGACTGTTTTTTAATCGGGAAGAAATCCAATTCTAAAAATGCCCTCACATTCGAAAATAATGTGGAGTAGCTTGAGTAGATGTGCGTCTGCTCAATGTTGTGATTTGAAATCCGAACACAGATACTTCCAAAATGGCTGCACGCCTGGAAGACGTGGAATGGCTTGATGTAGCCAAATGTCTTACATAATCACCACAATGCTGTTATCAGATTGGAATCCCCGAAGAAGCTGTTCCAAACTTTCAGAATACAGCAGCGCGAACTTCCGAGGTTACTACAGTAAGATTATAAAAAAAAAAATTCTGGCTTCAATAAATAAATAGTCACCCAGAACAGTTAAGCAAACAGAATAGTAGCTGGATCTTCACACAGAATAATAAACACGAAAAAGCTTCCTTTAGATGGCGTAGGTTCAAATCCTCTGTGTTTTGACAACAGCTCGTCACCAAATTTGTCAAGTAAAATTCAATACAACGGCAGATGACGTTTGAAGATTGATTTAATTAAATATCAAAACACCATAGCTCCGCGAAACTTGACATCCTCTCTCCACTCCTCACAACTGCCATTCAACCAGTTCTCTAACAATCCCCAGAGCCTCGTGAACGAGCAGTAGAACGGAGAGCTACACTAAAAAATATACAATTCCACAAGTACCTCGAGGAGTCAACTATATACAGTGTTGACTACACAAATACTTTCATTTCACTTTATGCAGTTAAAACATAACATTAAGGCAGAAAACAAAAAGACTTTGCATGCTGGTCTTATTAAGCCCATACTTTTAATGGTGAAAATAAAAATGCAAGTACCAGGAAGGAGAGAGCTGCTAGCTAAAAACCCTATTTTATCTAAAAGTATCATACACAATAGGAAACTCCTTGGCAGCTATGGCTATACAGGAAGAGGAAAAATGCCATTTTACTGATAACAAACTTGCATTACCCAAATGTCTTTTTGATTTTAGTAGTAATTATTGTGTAGAAGCTGATCAGTGACAGTACCTGCTCTCGGGAGATGTAGCACACAGCGAGCACACATAAACTGAATCATGAATACATTCACCTACACAGTGGTTTAATGCTTCGAGAGTATGAGGAGAAGCACCACTGTGGCTCATGTTTGGCAACCCAACAGCCTAGCTTTTTAGCCAGTTGCTCTTTGCATGCCTACAATTTCATATTTTACCACTGTTTACAGAGAAAATATGAACATGTTCTGGAAAAATAAGTGAAATCAAAGTGTTGTAAGATACAAAGCCGGATTGGCTGAAAGTATCACTGAAAGGTTTGGATGAGGGACTTGGCAGTGCTAGGAATGAGATGCTTAGCTGTACTTAGAGTAGCTGGGGTAGGGTGCTGGCACTGAGCGTGAGTGAACCTGATAGATTCTGGTTTCAAAAAATGTCCCTGATCTGGAAACGGTTCCAGGTGGCACACACAGATCATTCTGACTGACCCGAGGTTTACTGCTTTAACACTGGAGCACATGCAACTTTGTTCATACGCAATCAATGCGCGTGCCCTGCACAGGAGCATGCAGTGGAATGGAAGACTCTTTTTCACCTTTACCCGCACAATCTGACTAGAAAGGCCTCAACTCCACAGAAATTAAGTAATTTCTTTTGTGCCTGTTGGTTTTCGGCCTGGGAGGTCGCGTAGAGTCCAGCTGGACACTCACATCTTTGCCGCACTAATCAGCACCCTATCAAAGGGAAAAGTTCACAAGTTGTGAGGGGATAAATGGAATTTAAAAGTGTTTCTGACTTTAACAAGCTTGTAAGGTGTATTTATGTGTGTACTCTAGAGAAGTCAGGTATGTTATGTTATGAATTTTTATAGCGACTAGCCACCATTTCTTACTACCAAAGCTCTCCCAGAATCTGGGTGCTCTTTACAGTTCTGAGATTGCAGTTGCCCACAGTCAAAAAGCCCTGTTTATATTCTTTTTTTTTTTTTTTTTTAGAGGTGAGCACTTTTGGAGAGTGACTGGTAAGGCTATGTAGACAAATATATTGAATTGATGGTTTACATTTACCAGTGGCCGGGTAGAGAGTTTTAGGGATCTGTGTGGAAGATTGTGTGGTTACATGCACCAAAAGGGCACCACGTTTTGTTTCATTATTTTGAGGTGCACTAATCTCTATTATCCAGCTTGAAGTGGATGTGTTTGGGGTATTTCTTCTAATTATATGGCTTTCATGCTCTTCTATGTGTAAGTGTGGGGCAGCCTTAAGTTAACATCTCCAGATGGGGAGTCCCTGACTTTCAGTGTTATGAACTTGCTACCCAGATGCAGTAGGTTGTACTTTGGCTTGCCCATGAAGGAGACATTGATGCAAAAATGCATAACAGGCCTTAATCCAATTTACCATTCAAAAGGCCATATGCATGAATCTCACTAGTTCACCAAGACTCACTTTGCTCGTGCTGTAATGAATATGCTATTGGGAAAAATGACTTGAAAGGACGGTCTGCATGTGGACAGATATGCCAGTCATATATAATTTGTAGCACAAGTACTAGGAATTATCAATTTTAATACCTAGAATTTAAGGACGTACATAGGATCTACCATACTGCAGCAACTTTTTGAAAAAAGTATATTGTGTACCTTGTCAATGCCTCAGATGTGAAGCAGTGAAGGCTACATTTTATTACATGGTTTGGACCTCTCCAGTGTTGTAGCTTTTATGGGGGGAGGTGATTAGAATATTAGCTTCCATACCTAGCAGACCTAATGTGTTTAGACCTAAAACATGCCTCTTCAGCATCATGTCCTGACCAAAGAAAGCACAAAGAGAAACTAAATGTATTGACCTGACCCTTGTTGCTGCCAAACATAAAATAGCTATGACTTGGAAGACTGATGTTGCTCCCAATATTAGACATTTGAAAAATGATACCTCTAAGTGACCTGAAGCTGAATGCAATGTACTAGGAACCCAGACTATCCCTACACGCAGCTCGCATGTCATTCTTGTGTGGGATATTTTATGATCATAGATCTCGTAATAAGGAGCATGACTCTGTAACCTATGGTAAGGTTTCTGATATATATATTGTACCACCCAAAAACAGATAAAGTGACAGTGGCCAGATGCTTGAGAACATGCTGTAGCTGCCATTAACCTAAGTGGTGCTCATGAGTAGACATTACTCTAGAATGGATCGAAGGCCTGATGTGGTTTCCTAAATGATTACTATATTGTTATTTTCTTAAAGTTTTTATTGACTTGTGTATCCTGTCCACTTGTGTATCACTGATTGATATTATGCACTGTAACCAGAGCATTTTAGAAGCCATGTAGTTAGGGTTGCAAATGCTTAGACAACAAGATGTCTTGGGGCTGTGTTGTATGAATGATGGTGCAAGGAGTTGTTTAATATGTACTGTTGTTGTTGAGTGGTTAGTCAGTATGACTTGATCAGGATGTGCTACAGAGTTGTCAAATACTTAGCCAACTGTATGGACTGAAGCTGTGTTGTATCCAGGATGGTGCAAAGAGTTGTGTCTAAGGTGCCCTGTGGGAGAGAAATAGAAGTAAAGGAAGTGCAATCTCTAAAGTTACAGACACATTGATATCACCTCATTCATTTGGTTAGGCACTAGCAAATATTGAATAAACAGATAAAATGATGTACCTTGCCCTCCTTTTGATTGTGGCACATTGAAGGTAAATCCCATGACATACTTAATCAGCTGTTCAGAGATTCCAAAGATCTCTGCACACTGCTAGTGCGGCTTCTCCGTAGCTTCTCACCCTACAGCCCAGCATCCAGATAGATTAGGAGGTACAAGTAGAATATAGAGATTTAGTTTACCAGGGTCATGCATAAAGAGCGAGAGGGTGTAGCGCCACAAGGAGAAAATGTAGGCAATTTGTTCCCTTGACGTCACCAACCTAAAGCAAACCATTGGCATCTTCCTCAACAACACCTTCCCATATGAGACCACTAAACTCTCACTGGGGACCAACCCCAGTATTGAGTGCCACAAGAGAGGCGGCCCAGGAATGCCTGCGGCTGCTCAAAGACCTATAGTCAATCCCTGTGTAAGCACTAATATAGCCCCACTATGTTACTTTCCTCACACATAGATATTTGCAACGTCTACTGATGCAGGTGGAAGAGTATTGCTTTTTTCAAATACAGTTGATTTTTAGGAAACATTATACTATTTTGTGAAAGCTGTGAATTAACCTGATAAGAGGATACAACAGCTATCTGAGGATGGAGACAATTTAAACAACCTAAGACAACATCCTAAATGGCAGCAGGCAAGCAAGAAACACATTTAAAGCTGTCTGCTTACCTAACTGGACAGGAATGCTTTGCCGTCCAAGAGAGATGTTAGTGAGGTACAAATCGGCCCCGGTGCTACGTATCACTCATGTAATTTCATGGTGTTATTTTAGAAAAGAGCCACATCGTCATTTCCTCCAATCTGTCATTAGCATGTCAGGTGATCGTCCTTTCATTACATCATCCGCCCTTAGATTATGTAATGTCATCACAGATAATAGGATATACTGCTAGCTGAAATTTTGTAAGCTAAAAATGAGATTCTACCTCCTTCGTGACATTGGGAAGTATGTAAGCAAACACACGCACACACTAACACACGTTCATTCTCCCTTGAACACAGACACTCCCACTGACATACTCAAATCATGCACGCAGGATTGAATATTCCTCAGCTCCTCACCATGTGGTAGTGGGATAGACACGTAACAGGATTCTTTGATTGGAAGGGGTAGTGCTCTTGGGTGTCTCAGTCACTCCTGTTCTTCCCATGAGCCCACTTTCCTCTGACATTTCTCAATCACACACGTGTATCCTTTCACTACGGACAGCTCTATGAAATCCTCCATCGGCACAGAGACACTTCATTTCCTTCGCCTTCATCACTGTCTTCTCACTCTGTCATACTGCTTGTACTTCCTTGCATCACCTCTCCTTCACCACGCGCACACATGCACCCACTCTCTCTCCCCACACCTGTAGACATAGCATTTTCTTTTTCTTTGCTGCTGTCAATATTTAAATGGTTTTGTATACCTCCTTCATAACCTTGTATTTAAAAAGGCAATTGCAATTGGCACATATGTGACCATCACTCTGTGTGCTCTGCACAGAGGCAAGGGATTGGATGAGCATGCTGTCTGAAAATCTTTATGACTTGGTAACAGGCACTGTGAGGAACTTGCACTGATTTCATCTTCAGTACCAGAACTCCCAGTTGTGTCATCGCTCGTGAACACTCACCAACACCCTGAACTCATCCTGCTATATAGAGGCAACTCATTTCATACTATGCTGTATGCAACAGTACTAAGTCACACAAGAACATACAGAAACACATCAGGAAAAAGCAAATGCGGTTAAGGAATATAAGATTAGGAAAAATGTGAGGTGTAAACAGGGTTGGCGTCACTGACGTATTTCCTTAGAGTGTGTTACAGTTATTACTGGCTGTAGCATTAAGGACATGAACAAAACTTTAGGTTACATAACGCTCTTTAGGGACCCGTTTCAAAGTCAGTTTTTTTATTTACGTCCAGGTCTGAGAGCTGATGACCCACTTAAAGCCCTACTTGGAGTCATGAAAACAGAAGTCTTGGCTTGATCTTTATAAGGCTGAGAAAGGGGATAGAGCATGCCCCTATCAGATGCTGTATCATATATTAGAGAAAAGGGTTGCTGTTCCAGGGGACAGAATGAAGATCGAGACTTCAGTGGCTGAAACAGAGTCTGCAGAACAATGCTATTAGAGCGCCGTGTGCATCATGTTACTGGCGCCATCCTGGAAGAGGGCGTTTGAGTGACAGGCAGTGGTCCATGATGCCAGTGTGCAATGTTAAATCAGCCCCACACTCGGCAGCCTTGGACTCTGCCTGCACTTCAGACCCTATAGTAAACACTGAGGCCCTAATTCTGAGTCTGACGGGCGGCCTCCGCCGCCCGTCAGACTTCCCCCCTCCGAAATACCGCTCCGCGGTCGAAAGACCGCGGAGGGTATTCCGAGTTTTCCCCTGGGCTGGCGGGCGGTCTTCGCAAGACCGCCCGCCAGCCCAGGGGAAAACTCCCTTCCCACGATGACGCCGGCTCGTAATAGAGCCGGCGGAGTGGGAAGGTGCGACGGGTGCAGTTGCACCCGTCGCGTATTTCAGTGTCTGCTTTGCAGACACTGAAATACTTTTAGGGGCCCTCTTACGGGGGCCCCTGCCGTGCCCATGCCATAGGCATGGGCACGGCAGGGGCCCCCAGGGGCCCCACGACTCCCCCTCCCGCCATCCGGTTCCCGGCGGGAGAACCGCCAGGAACTGGATGGCGGGAGGGGGAGTCGGAATCCTCCATGGCTGCGGAGCGCGCTCCGCAGCCATGGAGGATTCCTACGAGCGGCGGAAAGTCAGCGGGAGACCGCTGGCTTTCCGCGTCTGACCGCGGCTAAACCGCCGCGGTCAGAATGCTCGTAGGAGCACCGCCAGCCTGTTGGCGGTGCTCCCGTGGTCGGTGGCCCTGGCGGCCACCGACCGCCAGGGTCGGAATGACCCGCTGACTCTCCAAATATTCCCTTTAGTGAACTAACAGTCAAAAAGTGATCTGATCATCACCAGCCCCAATGGTGTCACTATTCCAATACCCCAGGATCACTGGAATTATGCAATTGTGGGGCTACTGCGTGGTCTGCATAGTTATAGATTTGCCGCATTTTCCATATAATTGATAATGTGCTATATAATCTGCAGATTTTACAAAAAAAATGTTTCTAGCTCAAACGGTTAACAAGTTACTAAAAAAACAGAGGAATGTGTTGCCACACAATGGAAGGTCCTCTGCAAAGGTTAACTGTTCATCTTTCTATTGGTTATTGCTGTATTTGGCTTTAAAATGTAGTGTGACCAGGACCCAGACAGTGTTAACAAGTGTAACAAGCATTTGCAATGCAATGGGTCTCGCAGTTGCTTGAGCTGGAGCTGGAGCTATTAGCCTTGTAAATTCGTAACTGGGCTTTTCTTGCCACATAAATTGAAAATGAAAATTAAAATAGTTGACATAAGCAAGACGGTTTAAGGTGCCACGGCCACTGTGAGCATGAGCGGGAAGAAGAGACACAAAAGGAAAAAGAAGTTCCTGCAATTATCAATGTAACAGGGTTGGTCTTCAAGGCGGTAACAAAACCAACCCAAGACCACAAAGGTAAATCATTTACCAATTACATCCAAGGATTTATGAAATGCAAGCCCATTAGCTAGTGATAGTGATGGACGTGAGGTGGGTGTGGCTAAAAGCCCACATAGATACCAACATGTCGGAAAATCAGTGCTTGCGCGCTGCTAGGCTCAACCTAAAAATGACAAAATAGTGAAGTAAGAGCATAGCAAAATGTGTCACATTATGCCTCACAATTTGCTTTTTCTTGGTGCATAATTTACTCAATCCTACATTATTGGCCTCCTCTGCCACATAATTCCAGGGGCCTCCCCTGCTGTGAGAAATTATTAGGTGAGTGTTTTGCTTCCACCCTATACATCTTCTCTTAAGATACGGTCATGCCTGAATGGCAGAAACAGCAAGCATGTATGTGTTCTCCGGTGCGGCCTGCAAAATTATTCAGCACTCCTCTAAAAAAACAAATTGAATATTAAGAAAGAGGTAAATCAGACTCCTCAACGACAGCTAGTGTGACGTTTTGCCTGACTACACCGCTGCCAGAAACTGTATGCAAAAATCATTCTAATTTACACCGAGGTTGTTGTATGGGACAAGAAAAAGACAGGGGTCTGTCAAATACCCCGTGTGGAATGGTATTGGGCCCTGTGGCTTGTCGAGCGAAGCGGTCACTAGTCCCTATGGTGTCTACGAGGTCCCTGCGTTAACTGGTGCCAGCAACCTTTGTTTAGAAGGTACTGTTGAATAATTAGAGAATGGGCATCGGCAATAGAGCTAAACAATGATGGCCGAGCTCTGTTTAGGTAAAAGAAGACTTGGAGCATTTTTACGAACAATGAACTTTGTTACCTTGTCCATAGGAAATTAAACTGCTACAGTAATGGGCACGCACCACTAATCACATTTACTGAAAAACGAGCCAACACAACATTTAAGAGAAAGAGATGCGGGTTCTAGCACCACACGTCATAAGCATATTTTAAAGTAAATAAAGCGACTTCTTACTTTTAGAAGTGTTTACTTACTTGTTGTGTATCCTGTCCATCCGTGTATCACTGAGTGATATTATGCACTTTAACCAGAGCATTTTTAGAAGCCATGTAGTTAGACTGTACGACGAAACAACGACTTCAAAAACAACTACTGCCTTAACAACGAGGTCGGAACACCGACCTCGTTGCTACTACTAATGATTTTACCACGAATGCCTTAACAACGATATTTCGTTGTAAAGGCATTCCTGATAAAATCATTAGCAATAGGCACCATTCACCCTACATCCCTCACCCCACCCCCCCAACCCCACCCCAAAACCTAAAACCCTCTAACCCCCCACCCACTCCCCAAAACCAAAAACGCCCCACCCCCCAACCCCACCCCAAAACCTAAAACCCCCTGACCCCCACCCACTCCCCACTCCCCAAAACCAAAAACGCCCCACCCCCAACCCCACCCTAAAACCTAAAACCCCCTGACCCCCCACCCACTCCCCAAAACCAAAAACGCCCCACCCCCCCAACCCCACCCCAAAACCTAAAACCCCCTGAGCAGCTTAAAGTCGTTTTGTGTGCCTGATGGTGATAAGAGCCAAACTTCAGAAAGGCTTGACATGGAAGGGCACTAAAAAAGTGTGGTAGGTAGGGAATTATTTTATGGAAGAACTCCTTAGATTTATAGAAAGAGAAGATAGGTTGGAGTGGGTGAGCAGGTGGCAGTAAAGTTGTTACATTACTCATAGAAGTGAGGAAAGGGACCAGTGAGGTGAGGAGGGAGTAATATGCCGTACTCTTGGTACTGGACGTTAGATAGGACAGTCCACCTTCTCACTTTTAACCGATCAACTGAACAGCTGAAATGTAGTTAACTGTGTTCATGGGGCACAAGCAAACAACAGTTCCAGGCTCAGAAAATCGTAACGGAGGTCTGACCCACCAGCTGGGGAAGCGCACTGTGGGAAACAAATAAAAGCCGGGAAGGGGGACAGGCAGCTCATCTTCTTCTACTAGATCTGCCACTGGAGCATAGAGATGGGAGAGGCAACAAATTAACACGGAGAGCCAAATCAGACCTACGCCAAAGTGCTGACTTGGCTCTAAGCGACCTTGCCTGAGAGGAGCCCTGAAAAAGTTTGCCATATAAAACATGAAACAAACGTCATGTAAAAATATGAAGAATTATCTTCAAAATTAAAAAAAAAAGATATTCCTTTGACATGCAGAAGCATTTCAGTTTAGTACATCAGATTATCTCACTGCATTGAGTTGCATTTAATACACGTGATAATTTTTAGACATTATTTTGTGCCCCCAATACAAAGTCATTGGTGTACTAAAAGGCAAGCCAATTATCATGTGCACCCTGTATGTTGTCTGTAGTCTTATTATACATGGAGCAACATTATAGCCTATTAAATCAAACAGGAGAGTTTTTTGTATAGTGCACATCCTGAAATCATGTATTTGAAGCTGCTTTCATACGTGATCATGAAGAAAAAGGAGGCTCGGTAAATAAAATATTCCCCTAGGTCACACAGCTTGGTCATGCTGTGAAGATGAGATTGATCCCAGATTTTTCTATTGCACATTGTGCAGTTCATCCACTAAATGGGACTCAGTCTCTCTTCTGTACTCCTGGTTAATGCTTAGCCTTTAATACTGATAGAGCGTTACGACCTAATAAATTACCTGTATCTGAACGCTCTTAGGCCGATGAATCTTTTGACCAAGTGGGGCTCTCTTCATCCGAGAAAAATCAATTTAATCAAATCAATAATCAATAACGAACATAAGCAATACCCTGATCAACATAACATTTCACAATTAATCCAGAAAACATTTCGGCGAACCATGACCTTTCGGTCATGAATAATCACACCAGTTTATTCAAAGTTAATGAATTTATTTCCCTATATTAACAAAGCTAGCACAATATAAACGTGTCTCAACACCAAATGATATATGTAAATGAACATTAATAGCTGTCCATAACGGCGAAACAGATGCAATCTATGCAGCATTTGAATAACAATGCATTCGATAATAGCAATGCAAATCACTAAAACTATAATCTGTAATGAGCTAATTGCATACATTGGTCAGCACAACAAGGTCTCAAATTGCATCGTGCAACAAATGAATCCTCATCTAACCTCAAATTAGCATCGGCATGTGGGACTTCATGCAAAAACAATTTAGCAACATTAATTTAGAAAACTCCTAACTAGGGCTCTTATCAAAAATCAGCAGTTGGTTACCTAAAAAGAAACACAATGCAATTGTACATTTTCCTTTCATATTTACCAAATTCAATCAGCATTCAAGGAAGTCTTCGTCTCACAGGTACCGGTTTCGATCAGCATGGGACGGGGGCAAAGGGGCAGGGTGGACGGGGCAATTGCCTCTCAGCGGCAAGATAAAGGACAAAACTATTACTTCATGCAAAGGGACAAATCAAAGTTAAAGTCTCTAGGGCGAGAATTAATTAAAGTCTCTTTCTCTCGATTAGAGAAAGCATCAAAGTCTCATCGAACATCAATTGGCATCGAAGTCGGCAATAACGAGTAATGGGCTGGTAAAGGCGCATGTCCAATAATGGCTGCTAATGGCTGCTTTCTCCTTGTGCACCTGGTTTAAATAGACAACAGTTCAAATCCAGTAGGGTCTTCCATTGGAGGGTTCATAGGTTGGCTTCAAATTGTCCAATCAAAAACTACAGTTCACAAGCTTCTACCTAAGCATACATTATCCTTGGAGTCGGGAACGTAAGTTGCAACATATTTTACCAATTAACTCACTTTCAGAGCGTCCATTGTCTGCACCTGCAGATTGACCTTGGAGCAAAGAAGAAGATGCCAGGCTGGCAGGAAACCTTAAAGATAAGCATGTGAACGATCTCACTGGAAAAGTACAGCTTCAAGCAAGAATACACGTTTATTAGCACATTGGAAAAACACGAGCATCTAAACCGTGAGACAGGCAACTAGGCCGAAGCCTCCACTAAAGTTATGCTAAGCTAAAACATTTCTAACAAGCAAATCATAGCACACATTTACGATTATGTCAGATTCGTACAATTCTAATACATCACGTTATATAAAGCACGCTTATAAATGTTGGCAAACTACTCTGAGGGCACATTTGTCCCCGTACAATCTTTATTAGTTCGGTTAAAGTCACACTTGATTATTGCAGTACTACGTTTATGCGCTAATAAATGTAAAATCCTTCATTTCTGCGTCATCAATCCCTCCTCTGATGACTACTTGTCATCACACAAAACTATTCCCACAAATTTTATTCCATTAAAATTCTGTCAGTTCTCTTTTCCTTTTAATTCCCCTTGTTCTTGCTTTGTATTCTTCTGCCATTCTTTTCATCATTTTCTCTTCCTTCCTTCTTTTAATTCTTGCCATGATCATTATTATTCCCCTTTTTATTCCCCAAATTCCAAAGATACAAATCAGTACTATTAATATTCCCTGTATTATTTTTAGTAATATTCCATTCCAAATGCCACCAAGCCAATTTCCCACTGAAGCAATTCCCTTTCCAACCTTCTCCCACACTCCTGGTTCTTTCAATTCCTTCAAGTCTGCACTCTCTTTTGTTAGATTTGCAAGCATAGTTTTAATTTTCACACTGTTGTCTGGAATATACGTACAACAGTGACGCGCACCAAGCATTTTGCAAACGCCGCTATCCTTTGCTAAAAGAATATCTAGGGCAAGCCTGTTTTGAAGAGTCATAGCTCTTTCTGCTGCAAGTTCAGCATCTATCAGGATTATAGCACCTGAAAACTTTGTCAACATGTTATCCACTATAGTAGACAACTTTCTTATTTTGATGGAATTCAACACAACTCCCAATGAAGGAATCATGGCTCCAAATATATCTCCTACCACAGCAGCTGCGGTCTCTTTTTTCTGGATACGATGAGATCCAGGCATCTTTGGAATCACCGATAGGTCATCCAGTTGATAAACCTTTGGGAACACTATACCCAAATAACATCTCCCCCACCATCCTTTTGGAAGACGATAATAGGCATTATGCCAACAAATGTAATATACACCTGGTATGACAGGGTCAAGTCCGTTCAGCATGAATGTCCATTTGGCCTTAAAGATAAACGTATGTTTACATTCACTCGCTCCCACGAAAATGTTATCATAATAAGATTCACCTCGATATATACAAAATTTCCCTACATGCCAAGCATCTAAAGCTATTCTCCCTTGTGTTTTTATTGCGGCAAAATCATAATGATCTACTGAAGTCCTCTTACTTAGCTCCTTTTCTAATTTCGCATTCATTTGTGCCCTTCTATCATCTGTGCGATCTAAAAAGCTTATTTCTACTGCAGTGAGCGAGCATGTAAGATTTTCCCTATGAGCGTGAGCTGTTTCAAAAGGTTGCATTGGCTCGAAAAATTCCCTCATTATTTTAGCATCCCAATCTTTAGCAATCTGGCTTAGCTGCGTAATTATAGGAACATATGCAAAAGTAACATCATAATTTGAGTAAAAATACTGTATGTTAGTTTGACCATAAAATCTAGAAGTTACTATACTACATGTAATCCCATAGGTAAGAGGCATGTGGTGATAAGTCACCCCTTCCTTTACCGATGTCGGTATCTGTGTACATACATAACAATCTTTTGCATCCATAGTCTCAACATATTCTGTTAGCAAGCGATAGAAAACATTATACGAAAGTTCCTTCTTATCATGCAAGTGTCTCTCATCTAATTCTAATCTTTTCAATGCGGTTAGTTCAGTGACAGTAACAGGAGCAAAAGTAGAAGCATCAATTTTCTCATTCTCACCCTTACCACGCGTTGCAAGCACTATTGCCATTATTATTAGTACACATGCGGCTATCAAGCCTATACACGCATATTTACAATATTTCACTCTACTGTTTTGTGTCATGATCTGTATAGAATCAGAGAGCTAGAAGCACTTATATAAAAAAAACTATTTAGCAATTAGTTACAAAGCTGAACGAGCGCAATGTTCACACAGTTTTCTTCAGGAGCCCAGTCACTTATCGGTTAGCAGCATTTGTCTCAATTCGGCAATAACTCAGTCTTTTTTTTTTGTTTTTTTTTTTCAGTTAGCAACGTTGTCTCAAATCGGGTTTTAGAGTCAATCAGGTTTTCAAAGTCTTATCAAGTTAGCAAATGTCTCATCCGGTTTAGCAATGTCTCAGCTGGTTGTATCACGTTAGATTATAGTAAGCAAGGTCATTTATCAGTTCTTCAGTCAATAGTGTCCATAAAACTTTTCTTTTCTATTGGTATCTCTTCTTCTTCGTTCTCGAGGCTAATAGATACAAATTCGTCAGTCCAATCGTCATTGACTACATATGCCCATTCTGGACCGGAATATCTCCTGTTTGGTATCCTTTTCCTTTTTAATTTTGCATCTCTCTTTGATTCTGCCTCACTGGTACTTTCCTCTTTGGCAAAGTCTTTTTCTTCACTTGATGTTGGTACCACGACAGACACTTCCTTTCTTTTCTCTTTCACTTTCGGCCCTTCACCGTCATTCAACTTTTCTCTAGTCTTTACTTTTACTGGTGATATACTTGGTCTTTTCTTTGCACTGTGTCCACTTGATGGACCTGCGATCTCCCCTGGGGAAGTTTGAACAGTTTCGTTCTGTTCTGCCTTGTCCCCTCCTTCTGGGGAGTCAATTACGTTTTCCTTTTCTTTTTCTGTACCGTCTGCTTCTGGGAAAGCCCTCCTCTGATCAGGCTCTCCTGCTTCTTCACCTCTTTCGAGCCCTTTGTCACCGTTACTTTCGTCAGGCTCTTTGTCACTTTCAGCTGCTTCAGGCTCTTTGTCACCTTCAGCTGCTTCAGGCTCTTTGTTACCTTCAGCTGCTTCAGGCTCTTTGTTACCTTCAGCTGCTTCGTCGCTGTCTGAGGTTTCTCCTTGGTCTTCCCCAAGTGAATCGGTTGTTTCGTCCTCAGAGAATATTTCTCTCTCCTCTATTTCTGCCTGTTCGCTTCTAGTTCTGTTTTGCTCTGTCTCAGCGCTCGGCGCTTTGTTATCAGGAACTGGCAGTTTCAGCGCTTCAACTTCCTCCTCTGTGGGACACAACACTTTCTTTGTGTGACTGGCGTGAATCCAGTTGGGAACTCCCGCACACTTCACAGCGGTAGTGGTCGTCAGGATCACTTGGAAAGGGCCTTTCCAACGGGGTTCCAGACACGACTTCCTCACGTGCTTCTTTACCACGACCCAGTCACCTGCTTTCAGTGTGTGTCCTGGACCTTGGAACGGTGGCAAGGTGGTTGCTTCCACCTGGTGAGAGAAAGAGCGAACCATGTCAGCCAGACCTTTGCAGTAGTCTAACACCATATCATCTGTAATATTCAAGAGCGCGTTTGCGGGAACTGCAGGAAGTCTCATGGCCCTGCCCATGAGAATTTCGTGCGGGGACAATCCAGTCTTTCTGTCAGGGGTGTTTCTCATTGACATTAACACCAAAGGCAATGCGTCAGGCCATTTCAAATTTGTCGATGCACATATTTTCGCCATTCTTGATTTCAGTGTACCATTCATCTGTTCCACCAGTCCTGATGCTTTAGGGCGATAGCTACAATGGAGTTTTTGCTCAATGTTCAGCGCTGCGCAAAGTAACTTTATCACCTCGTTATTGAAGTGACTTCCTCTATCTGATTCTAAAGAGATCGGGAATCCGAAACGTGGTATCAACTCCCTCAACAATAGTTTTGCGACTGTGAGGCTGTCATTTCTACGTGTGGGGTATGCTTCAATCCAGTGACTAAAAATGCACACAATCACCAACACATACTTCAGACCTCCATGCACAGGCATCTCAATAAAGTCCATCTGCATTCTGCTGAACGGGCCACCTGCCCTACCGATGTGGCTCACGTTCACAACCGTTCCCTTTCCTGGGTTCATCTGTTGACAAATGACACATCGGTGGCAGACTGCTTCTGCAACTTGACGGAATCTGGGGTTAAACCAATCAGCTTTGAACAATCTTATCATGGCATCTCTCCCTAGGTGAGCCTGCCCATGATAGAACCGCGCAAGCTGCAATAAGAGACAATTTGGTAAGACAAATTTTCCCTCATTTGAAACCCATATCTCATCTGGTCTCTTTGTACATTGTGCCTTAATCCAGGAAACTCTTTCATCCTCCATGACGCTATTCTGTAATGCTTTTAGTTCATCCATTGTATCCACGACCTTCAAGGCAAATGCTTCAGCTGGTTCGAGCACTGGCTCATTTATCGAATTCCATTCATCCCTGAGCAATATACAGTTCAAGGCACAAAATCTTGCAACTTGATCCGCATATGCATTTCCCAGGGAAATATAGTCCTGACCTTTTGTATGAGCACTACACTTTACCACTGCAATTTCGGCTGGCATCTGAATAGCATGTAACAATTCCCTTATTCTTTCCCCGTTTTTCACTGGGGACCCTGAAGAAGTCAGGAAACCTCTCTGTGACCATAGTTGCCCAAAGTCGTGCACAATTCCAAACCCGTACTGACTGTCAGTGTAAATGGTAACCTTCATCAATGTAGACAGTTGGCATGCTCTCGTGAGGGCTACAAGCTCTGCTACTTGTGCGGAATAGACTCCTTGAAGCCAGGATGCTTCCAAGACACCTGTTACAGTACATACAGCATATCCTGCTTTCAAAATTCCCAATGCATCTCTTAAACATGACCCATCAACAAAAACAATTTGGTCATTTTCATCAAGCTTAGTATCCTTAATGTCAGGTCGGGGTTTTGTGCAAAATTCAGTCACCTGAAGGCAGTCATGCTCGACGTCTTCAGCGTTTTCAATTTCAGCATTTTCACCGGGAAGCAAGGTTGCTGGATTCAACGTAGTGCACCTTTTCAGCTGCACATTCGGTGAGCCCAGAATTATTGTTTCATACCTTGTGAGTCTTGCTCCAGTCATGTGTTGCGTTCGGGAGCGGGTCAAAAGTATCTCAACTGAGTGAGGGACCATGACTGTTAATGGATGTCCCATCACTATTCCTTCACTCTGAGTGAGGCTGATACCAACTGCTGCTACGGCGCGCAAACACCCAGGAAGTGCTGCTGCGACCGGATCCAAAGTAGCTGAAAAATACGCTACTGGTCTGTTTATGCCACCATGGGCTTGGGTCAAGACAGACAAAGAACATGCATCACGTTCATGACAAAACAATGTGAAAGGCTTTGTGTAATCAGGCATACCTAAAGCTGGAGCCCTACACATGCATTCTTTCAATTCAATAAAAGCATCCATCTCATCTCCTTTCAGCTCAATTTCATCCAAAGCATCCTTCTGGGTCAGTTTCAGTAAAGGCTTTGCTAGAGTTGAGAAGTTGGGAATCCACTGGCGACAGTAGCTCACCATCCCCCAAAACTTCCTCACCTCCCTCCTCGTCTTTGGTGGACTCATTTGAAGTACACTTGTTATTCTTTCCTTCATTATTCTCTGTGACCCTTTCTCTATTTGGTGACCCAAGTATTTCACTTTCTTCTGACAGAACTGCAACTTTGAAGGAGACACCTTGTGTCCATTCCTTCCCAGATGGTTCAGTAGAGCAATGGTATCGGCTGTGCAGCCACTTTCTGTCTTAGATGCAATCAGTAAGTCATCAATGTACTGTACTAGGGTTGACTCGAATGGCAATTCTAACGCTTCCAAGTCTTTCTTTAGAATCTGATTGAAAATTGACGGTCACTCAGAAAACCCTTGAGGAATTCGACACCAACTGTAAACTCTGTCTAAGAATTTGAAACAAAAGAGAAATTGGCTGTCCTCATGAAGAGGCACCGAAAAGAATGCTTGTGACAAGTCGATGACTGAGAACCACTCAGCATCGCAAGGGATTTGAAACATTATCACAGCTGGATTCGGTACTACAGGGCAGCATTTAATTACGATGTCATTTATTTTTCTCAAGTCCTGCACAATTCGGACCTTTCCACTCGGCTTTATTAGTCCCATGATTGGTGAATTACATGGACTGCTTAACACTTCTTTCAATACTCCCTGTTTTACAAACTCATCAATGAGTTGAGCGACTTTCATGAGGGTGTCTTGTGCCATGTGGTATTGTGGGGTCTGGGGAAAGGTTACATTGGGTTTTACAGTCACTTTCACTGGTTCCACTCCTTTCACCAATCCCACCTCTTTTCCTGTCATATCCCACACTTCCTTTCCGACTGTTTCCCGTAATTCAGCTGGAATATCTTCTTCAGTTATCATCGGAAGAAGGTTAATCAGAGGATATTCTTTATCGACAGTTTCCATCTCATCCCCTTCTACACTGTCCTCTTCTTCCCCATCACTGCTCGTCTGAATTCTAATTCCCTCGTGCGAACACATAATCGAACATCCCAATTTGCACAATAGGTCTCTCCCTAACAGTGCTATCGGGCTTGAGTCACATACCACAAAATTATGTAACCCTTGATAGTTACCAATGTTGACTGGTACTGGATCTGTGATTGGGTTCGTCAGGTGCCTGTTTGCTACTCCCACCACTTGAACTGTCCTCCCTGAGAGTGGCAAATTTGGTACTTCAATGCTCCTAACAGTTGAACGTGTGGCTCCTGTGTCAACCAAGAATGAGACACGATGACCCATGACTCTTCCCTCTACATATGGACCCTTTTGATCAACTTCCAAGGATGCTGCAAGCACACAATTTCCCTCCTCATCTGAACTTTCACTCTCCCATACATTGTTTATTCCATTCTCACTGTGTAATGGGAACTGTTGTACTGTGCCATTTGTACTCATCACCTGACTCGAGACCTGTGGAGGAAGCATCACTTGCTGCTGACTCACTGGTGCCAAGGGTATTTGCATTTGCTGATTAGGTACCATGGGTAACTGCTGTTGCATTGGCTGCATTTGCGTCATCTGCTTACGGGGCATCTGCATCTGCTGCGGCTGCATAGGCTGTAATCCCTGCAGCTGATTTATGGTCTGAAAATTTGGGTTTGGACCTCTCATTTTCGGTCCCCTCATTGTCTGGAATGCATTGACATCATTGTTTTGCTGACCAACACCTGCACCTTCCTGCACCACCATCGGGCACTCGCGTTTCCAATGTCCGACGATTCCGCTCACGTGACACGGCATCACCTTTTTCATTGCCTGCACACCATTCGGAATCACAACAGTGTTCAAATCCGGATCATTACTCCCAAAGCCCCCTCTGCCTCTGCCTCTCGCCTGTGGCTGAAACACCATATTTCCCTGCGGCTGCGGTATCTGCTGTTGGAACCCTTGCAACCCTTGCAAACCTTGCAGACCTGTCTGAGCTGCTTTAAGTTGCATCACCATCACTTTCTCTTTCAACCTTTTCTGTTTCACTTCAATTTCGTCGCTACAGTATTTCGCATAATTCAACACCTCATCAATCGGTTTCGACTGCCAACAAATCAAATGCGACTTTATCATCTGACCTATCTCTGGTCTCAGTCCTTCCACAAATCTAAACACAAAATGAAGCATGTCCTTCGCCTCTATTGTTTCCGTGCCACTGTAGTTCTTGAACGCCTTCAACAACCTCTCGTAGTAACCATGAATCGACTCTTTAGCCTCTTGGGCAGTTCGATCAATCTTCTGCCAATCCACATTTTTCGCGGCAACCTTCGTCTTCAAATGCTCAATCACCTTATAGTACAAGCTCATCAACATAGGTGATGGTGCACCCGTATCCCTGTCTCTCTCTGGTTCACTTGTCGGCCAACCTACAGCCCTTTTGCAGTCTTCCCACAAATCTGCCGGAACCACAATCTCAAAGAGGGTGTTCAGGTCTTCCCAAAGACATTTCGCAAGCTTCACAAACCTATCAGTCTGTTGATACCATTCAATCGGTTTCTCTCTCAGTTTGGGAAAATCATCCGTAAAAGACTGAATGTCGCTTCTGTGCCACGGTACATGTATTAATTTTCCCCCTGCTGTCTCCCTCATTGGTAACATGGTTATTGCATCACTACTCTGTGGTCTTTTCTCGTTATTCTCTGGGACACTGTCTTTCTTCTTTTCCTTTTTCTTTGTCCACCTGCTTTCCCATTTGTCTAAGCACCTCCACACTTGTGCACTCTGCAGCAATTCTCTAAGGTGCGTTTTCATGCCTGCTGACATCATGTGTTCAAAGTCTGTGGACCTGAAATCCAATCTATAGCTCCTGCTCAAGTGTTTTGTCTTGTCTATATCAACCCCGTTTTTGTCAGCTATTTCTTGCAAGCTTCTATGTACCTTGTTCACTTCTCTTGTAATCCTGGGACATAGATACCTCAGCTCTTCTTCCGAGTAGGACTCTAACCTATTCACACCCATAGTCCCTTCCACCAATTCTTCTGCTTCCATGTTCAACCTGACCCTATTCAGATAGTCCTCTTCTCCCTTCCCACTGGCTGAGCCTTGTGTGGAATTCAGACTGTTGAACCACTGTGTCAGCTGTTGCGCATTCAGCCCCATCAGTGTAGCATTCACATCAACTGCCATTGATGGTTGCGGCAACTTTTCAGTGTGCGATGATAGCGGTATCATCAGTGGGGGACTCGACCTCACCACTGTTGACTGAGCACATATGGGACTAAACTCCATCAAGGACCCAGATCCAGTTGGCAGAGCCGCTATCGGAGTTGTCTCTGGAGTGTGTTCTATGCACCTCCTTTCCGTCCCATTCTGCACCATTGACCCTTGACCGCTAATACCTGAGTTAGGCTGAACGTACAAAGGTACCGGTGGACCTACAGTAATGGGTAGGGATATCGCATCTGGGTTCTGTCCATTCCCTACGTTCTGAGGCATGTTCATTCCTACACTATGGGTCATGATTGCCGGCATGCCCGTCTGACTCCCTGTCATCTGAGCATGTGCGGTTCCCCCCTGCATCTGCTTTTGAGGCATCAAAAACTGTGTTGATTCAGCTTGTGCCAATGTTGGGTTGCGACCATTCTGTACTCCCATTACGGTTGGATCTAGAATCATTCCCGTACCGTTGTCACTGCTGTAGTACCTTGGGACCTGCGGCTGATAATTTTCTGCTGCTTTCAATATAGGCACATCTGGATATATTCTCCTAACCTGCGGTATCTGCGGGGTGAACAGTAAACTCGGGTCCTTAGATCCCGATGGCGTTTCTGAACTCTGAGTTTCATTTTTCTGTACCGGTGCCGGAGGGGCAGAACTGGTACTTGGACCTTGTCCATTCTCTGCATAAGGCGGTGGATGGTCGTTCAGCAATTGCATGATGAACTCCTCATCATCTGACTCGTCCTCCCTATCTTTGGAACACCTCCTGTTTGTCTTGCAGGTAGCTTTCTTGCCTGTCGCCTCTTCTTCCTTAGTAATTGCGGGAAACAATTTTATCCCCTGCAATATATCTGACCTCCACACCTTCTGTGCATTATCCCACCTAGCGTCCGCTAGTGTCTTTTCTGCCTTTCTTATCCTGGTCTCGAACTTCTTTTGCTGTTGCTGTCTAGCCATTAGTTCCCAAATCGCTAGAGCCTCAAACTGTGCTGGCCTTGGAGGTACCTTCATGTCGTACATCGCGAATCTCAAATTCTCTAAGATCCTTATATTGAATGTCCCATGGATCGGGAACGCTACGCTCCCATGTTTCTCTGTCAGATTGTGCCATTGCTTTAGCCAAAGGCACGGAGCTACCCCCCTCTCCTCCATTACCTTCGGGTGGCGTCTCCTCTCCTACGCTCGCTTTAATGTAAGACTCCCCCTTCATCGCACTCTTTAATGCTTTAAAAAATTTCATTTTCTCGTCTTTTATTTCACAAACGTTTGTAATCAATAAGTGACTTTAATTCCCGGAATACTCTTCGCTTGCCTTTCCCCTTCCAATCGAGCCCCACGGACTGCGTCCAATCCGTGCGCGACCCTTCTCTACAACCAACCTATCCCAGCGCGGCTCCTAGTGACGTCACACTCACACACACTGCGGCTGACAAAGCCTCGCGGCTAGTCCTCCTTCACTCAGCTCCTCTCGTAACAACTTCTAGCATATATCGCGAGCAACCAAATAATAATAAAACAGATCTGTCGGTTTACTACAGGAAGGGTAACACAATCGCTTCAGGACCTTAGGGATTTTTCACTAGCCTCTGCAGTTATTCCATCTTTCTCGGTCCCCACTTTCGCAAGCAAATCTGACCCGCAGATCTGCTCTCAACTTGTCAATGATCTATTCTAGTGCACTTAGAATTTGTCAAAGCCCGAAGTCGAAGTTTTCTTTCACTCCCTTAACACACGTACCGACTTGTTGACCACGCCCGGTCAACCTATTAAACCGACCAGACCACAACATAAAACAAGTGTCTCATACACTTTTCAACATACTCCGGAGTCTCTTGACCTCGCAGGGCCCGTCTCAACAACAACAACCACGTGGACCTTTTTCTGCACAAAGCGCCACATGCACATGAAGTTCGACGACTTCCCTACTCTCACACTCAGAGTCGCACCTCCGCTATTTTCTATGAAGTTCGACGACTTCCCTACTCCTACACTCGGAGTCGCACCTCCGCTATTCTCTAAAATCCTCGCAACCTTTTCAAACAATCTGCGGCAATAAGCTGTGCAAGCGCAAAATCCTAACTTCACTCATACCGTCACTAGTACCGCCAACGCCGATCTCACACCTCCATTCTCTCCATTCGCAAGCTCCGAGATCCCGGGAAAGTCGCGGGGGACTTAGCCCATCATCATTTTCTCAATCTGTTTTACCCAAGAAAAATCTAATTCAACTTCTCGAGTGGGGTCTCAAAGAGCACAACCGTTAATTCAACACCATATACCTCTCGAATGGGGTCCCAAAGGGCGTAAACGTCCTCTGCTACCATCTACTGATAGAGCGTTACGACCTAATAAATTACCTGTATCTGAACGCTCTTAGGCCGATGAATCTTTTGACCAAGTGGGGCTCTCTTCATCCGAGAGAAATCAATTTAATCAAATCAATAATCAATAACGAACATAAGCAATACCCTGATCAACATAACATTTCACAATTAATCCAGAAAACATTTCGGCGAACCATGACCTTTCGGTCATGAATAATCACACCAGTTTTATTCAAAGTTAATGAATTTATTTCCCTATATTAACAAAGCTAGCACAATATAAACGTGTCTCAACACCAAATGATATATGTAAATGAACATTAATAGCTGTCCATAACGGCGAAACAGATGCAATCTATGCAGCATTTGAATAACAATGCATTTGATAATAGCAATGCAAATCACTAAAACTATAATCTGTAATGAGCTAATTGCATACATTGGTCAGCACAACAAGGTCTCAAATTGCATTGTGCAACAAATGAATCCTCATCTAACCTCAAATTAGCATCGGCATGTGGGACTTCATGCAAAAACAATTTAGCAACATTAATTTAGAAAACTCCTAACTAGGGCTCTTATCAAAAATCAGCAGTTGGTTACCTAAAAAGAAACACAATGCAATTGTACATTTTCCTTTCATATTTACCAAATTCAATCAGCATTCAAGGAAGTCTTCGTCTCACAGGTACCGGTTTCGATCAGCATGGGACGGGGGCAAAGGGGCAGGGTGGACGGGGTAATTGCCTCTCAGCGGCAAGATAAAGGACAAAACTATTACTTCATGCAAAGGGACAAATCAAAGTTAAAGTCTCTAGGGCGAGAATTAATTAAAGTCTCTTTCTCTCGATTAGAGAAAGCATCAAAGTCTCATCGAACATCAATTGGCATCGAAGTCGGCAATAACGAGTAATTGGGCTGGTAAAGGCGCATGTCCAATAATGGCTGCTAATGGCTGCTTTCTCCTTGTGCACCTGGTTTAAATAGACAACAGTTCAAATCCAGTAGGGTCTTCCATTGGAGGGTTCATAGGTTGGCTTCAAATTGTCCAATCAAAAACTACAGTTCACAAGCTTCTACCTAAGCATACATTATCCTTGGAGTCGGGAACGTAAGTTGCAACATATTTTACCAATTAACTCACTTTCAGAGCGTCCATTGTCTGCACCTGCAGATTGACCTTGGAGCAAAGAAGAAGATGCCAGGCTGGCACGAAACCTTAAAGATAAGCATGTGAACGATCTCACTGGAAAAGTACAGCTTCAAGCAAGAATACACGTTTATTAGCACATTGGAAAAACACGAGCATCTAAACCGTGAGACAGGCAACTAGGCCGAAGCCTCCACTAAAGTTATGCTAAGCTAAAACATTTCTAACAAGCAAATCATAGCACACATTTACGATTATGTCAGATTCGTACAATTCTAATACATCACGTTATATAAAGCACGCTTATAAATGTTGGCAAACTACTCTGAGGGCACATTTGTCCCCGTACAATCTTTATTAGTTCGGTTAAAGTCACACTTGATTATTGCAGTACTACGTTTATGCGCTAATAAATGTAAAATCCTTCATTTCTGCGTCATCAATACTTAGCACATAGTGTTATAGTGTAAGTGGCAGGCAGTAGCCACATGAAAGCTAAGATTGTTTTGAGCTTGTGGGTCCAAGACCCGGAACTGAGCCAGGCATCTGGCTTGAACCTTTCTTGACATTCCAATCTCTAGTGGACCAGAACTATTTCTAAAGTAAGAGACAGCGCCAGAATAACCTCCCAACTGACTAAGACTTTCATATCTGCTATTGAGCGAGAGTTGAGGTAACTAGTAAAGTTTCTTTGTTATTTTTTTTAACTGCCAGTCTGATAGTGCATATTGTTTGTTTTTCGGCCAGTACACAGGTAAATAGTAAAACGGCTTTGCTATTTGCATGACCACTGAGCAAAGAGTACACAATCTCTGCTATCTAGTCAGCAGCCAGGTAAAGAAAAAGCTTTCTTTGCTATTTGCAAGGCCACTAGCAAAAAACAGCACATTAATCCTGCCATTTAGCCAGTGTCTCTGCGTAAACCGTGAGCTTACTTTGCTATTTGCATGGCCACCAGCCAAGTAGTTATAAGCTTTGCTATTCAGTCACCAGCAGGATAAATAGTGATGTCTCTTCGCTATTGCACACTCACCAGCCAACAGTGCATACTCTCTGCTATTTAGGCAGCAGATGAGTAAATGGATAAGTTTCTTCACCATTTACACTGCCACCAGCCAAATATTAATTAATCTGTCTTAGTTATCAAATGGCTGAGTAAACAGCAAACACATTTCACTGTCTACCTTGCAGCCAGCTAAATAGCCACCACCATTTATGAACGGTCACATGAATTTTCACAAGTGCATCAAAAGGTTGAATAGGCTACCCACAGATGGGGCCAATTAGGAAGAGGAACTTCAATACAGAAAACAGGCCTTTGCAATGCATTAAGTTTCGCACTTGTGAGAGTAAGAGCTATTGGCATTGTAAATGACAATGGGGGTCATTCTGACCTCGGCGGTAAAAGGCGCTTACCGCCGGTCAGAAGACCGACATAACACCGCCGCGGGAAACCGCCACGGTCATTCTGACCCGCAACAGGCAAACCGCCAAAAACCCAACATCCACAAAAGTCCGCCACACCAACGGCCAGCGAAAAACTGGCGATGACCAAACCTCCACCGTCACGCCAACAGAAATACGCCCATTCCATTCCGACCCACGAATCCACGCGGCGGTCTTTCAACCGCGGTATTCCACTGGCGGTACACAGCGCCGCGGTCAAAATACACACACAGCTCCAAAACACTGCCACATTGGTCATTTTGAAACACACACGCCTGATACACATACTAACACCACTCCCACACACCCAACACAATATAAAACACACACCCACATCACCCACAAACCCCTACGTCCCAAAATTATTGACGAAGGCCAGAGAGAGAGCACAGAATAGACAATCCCACCACACAGAGGCACACAACACCATCACCCACACAACATCCACGCACAAAACACCACACACCACCACACGCACCACACTCATCACCACAAACGCCACCCCACACCTCATCCACACCACCCCATGGCACCCCAAAGACACCCCAGGTTTTCAGACGCTGAACTCAGGGTCATGGTGGAGGAAATAGTTCGGGTAGAGCCCCAGCTCTTCGGGGCACAGGTGCAGCACACCACCTTTGCCAGGAAGATGGAGCTATGGCAAAGAATAGTGGACAGGGTCAACGCTGTGGGACAGCATCCACGAAATCGGGACGACATCAGGAAGCGGTGGAACGACCTACGGGTGAAGGTGCGTTCCATGGTATCAAGGCACAACATCGCGGTGCAGAAGACTGGCGGCGGACCCCCACCTCAATCCCCAGAATTTACAACATGGGAGGAACAGGTCTTGGCGATCCTGCATCCTGAGGGCCTCGCAGGAGTAGGCGGAGGAATGGACTCTGGTAAGTCGAATCTCACCCACCGGCATGCCAAATCATACCCCCGCCCTCCCCCAACCCCCATCACACATCCTCCTTGCTAATGTCTCACCATCACAACCCACCCATCCCAACACCAAGCCCTGCATGCGACCACAAACCATGGACACCCATCACCTAAGCATGCCCACTGCACATACCCATCCCCCCCCAAACCACCGTCACAACAGCCCCCACAAGGGAATGCCAGCACTGGGGTACACGGGCACCCACCCATTGCACGCTATAGCACACACAGAAGCAATAACCATACTCTTATACCCCTGCAGGACCCGAACGCCACAACACCGCCCAGGAGGGTCCAGAAATGTCCATTCCACCCCCAGAAGAGGCCCACAATGATGACAGAAGCTCTGTCTCCCTGGACCCAGATGACCAGCCCGGCCCATCGGGGACCTCGGGACAGTCGGTTCCCCTCAGACAGCCACAGGCCACAGCAGACCTACCCCCCTCTGGGAACACCAGCACAGCACCCACCCAGCGGGCCCATGCCTCTGTCTCCAGGACACTTCAATCAGCGGTGTGTCCACCACTACAGGGCACCCAGGTTAACCCACCACCCCAACAACAACAACAGGGACCTAGGAGCAGTGGTAGTGGGCACACGGTCAAGGGGACAGAGGCCCAGGGAAACAGGGGAACTGGGAGGGCTGCTGTGCGACAGGGGGGGGACAGGCCCAGGGAACCCACTCTCCACGAGGCCCTCTCCTCCATCATGGGAGCATACCACCGCTCCCAGGAGACGATGGCAACGGTCCTGGCCAGGTTCCAGGAGATCCAGGTACTGCAGGAGGAACAGTTTATGGGGTTCAGGGAAGAACTCAGAATCATCAGTTCCGCAATGGGCACCATCGTTCTGGCTCTCAATCAGATTGTCAGCACATTGCGGGACCATGTGGCACCACAAAGGGCCCCTGTCACTAGCATGGACCAAGAACAGGCTACCACCTCCGCCGGCGCTAGTGGACAGGAGGCCCTGACACAAGAACAGGCCACCAGAACCCCACCCCCTGCAGAAGGAGAACCACCCCGCAAGCGGTGCCTGAGATCTAGGAAGAAGACAGAGTAGGATGCCAAGACCCCCGCCAGGAAAGGATACCCCCTGATTGTCATCCCACTGTCCCACATTGTCACCCTGTCCAACCTTAAACTGCCCCTGCTCCACCTTCCACAGGCATAAGGACAATGCACCTGTGAGACTGAAAATCTGGACTCTGCCATGGACATTCCTCCACCATCACCCATCACAGAATTTCAACCTTTTCCCAGAATTTTACACTTTAATAAACACACTTATTGCACAAAAATAATCTGGAGTCTGCCTGTATTTTTGAACAAATGTATTACACAGAACCGTGCCAAAATGTCCAGTTACATTGTGATGACAACATACCACTGTCACACAGCTGTAGTCCATGGGGAAACAAAGCAGAGGTCACGGAGTGGGCCCACATCTCTGAAACTGGAAGGGAAAGACACAACTCAGTGAACATACACTGGGTGGAAACTCAGACAGTAGAGAGGCAGGAGACTTTAAGTAAATGTAAATTCCGGTGTTGATTCTTACCTGTAGGTTATTGAAAATACTGCTGTATTACTCTGTCCCTGTTGTCTGTGTCGTCCTCTTCGTCTTCCTCCTCTTCACTCTCCGCAGGCTCCACAGCTGCCACAACACCACCATCTGGACCATCCTCCTGCAGGAAAGGCACCTGGCGGCGCAAAGCCAGGTTGTGAAGCATACAGCAGGCCACGATGATATGGCACACCTTCTTTGGTGAGTACATTAGGGATCCACCTGTCATATGGAGGCACCTAAACCTGGCCTTCAGGAGGCCGAAGGTCCACTCCATCACCCTCCTAGTACGCCCATGGGCCTCATTGTACCGTTCCTCTGCCCTTGTCCTGGGATTCCTCACTGGGGTCAGTAGCCATGACAGGTTAGGGTAACCAGAGTCACCAATTAGCCACACACGGTGTCTCTGAAGTAGTTCCATCAGGTAAGGGATGCTGCTATTTCGCATGATGTACGCGTCATGCACTGACCCAGGGAACTTGGCATTTACATGGGAGATGTACTGGTCAGCCAAACAGACCACCTGGACATTCATGGAATGATAACTTTTTCTGTTCCTGTACACCTGTTCACTCGTGCTGGGGGGGACCAAAGCAACATGTGTCCCATCAATTGCACCAATGATGTTGGGAATATGTCCAAGCGCATAGAAATCACCCTTCACCGTAGCCAAATCGCCCACCTCAGGGAAAACAATGTAGCTCCGCATGTATTTCAACAGGGCAGACAACACTCTGGACAACACCTTGGAAAACATAGGCTGTGACAGCCCTGATGTAATGGCCACTGTAGTTTGGAATGACCCACTTGCCAAGAAATGGAGTACTGACAGAACCTGCACTAGAGGGGGAATCCCTGTGGGTTGGCGGATGGGTGACATCAGGTCTGGCTCCAGTTGGGCACACAGTTCCTGTATAGTGGCTCTGTCAAGCCTGTATGTCAGTATAACATGTCTTTCTTCCATTGTCGACAGGTCCACCAGCGGTCTGTACACGGGAAGATTCCTCCATCTCCTCGCAAGTCCCAGCGGACGGTGCCTAGGAAGGACAACATGGAGCACAGAGTCAATCAACCCACAGGTACGTTCCCACAGCTTGCACAGTACACGATTCTCAATCCATTGAGTGGCTTGTATGAGTGTTGATGCAAGGCCTAGGTATGTGTGACGCAGTAGATTTTAAGCCATGTGGGCCCTTGAAATGGCGGCTGCCTGACCTGTGAAGTGCGACAGTGGAATGTGAGGTCAATGCGCTGGCGTGGCACACCGTGGCGGGAGGCGGTCGAAGACCGCGGCCCAAAGCCGCATTGGTTAACATTGAACCCTATGGGTCTCAGGAGCCAATGACGATGTGCGCCGGCGGTCGCGGTACGCACAACCGCAGTACGCACCGCCGCCGGCGTGACCGCCATTTTCTATCTGCTTAATCACTCGATACCTGATCATCCACAGGAGAGGACCTATACTGCAAGTGCTGCTGTGACCTCGGTCTGGAAGAGACAATGGCTGCTGCGACTGGGGAAAGGGCCCCTGCCTTCACTTCTGAAGAATTGGAGAAACTCGTGGATGGGGTCCTCCCCCAGTATGCGCTACTCTACGGTCCTCCAGACCAACAGGTGAGTACACTGGGACCATGCTTTGTGGCCAATGCCTGGGTTGAGTGGGGTGAATGAACGATGGTGGGGAGGGGAGCGAATGAGGCATGCATCAAACGACAGATGAGAGCATGTGCCACATGGCAAGGGTGGGGATGGGGGGCCACTCACATCGAGCATGCAGAAAATGATTGATTATTTTTCTCCCCCTGTACATGTCACATAGGTCAGCGCCCATCAGAAAATCGACATTTGGCGTGCCATCGCCAAGGACGTCCGGACCCTGGGGGTCCACAACAGACGGGGCACCCACTGCCGCAAGAGGTGGGAGGACATCCGCCGCGGGAGCAGGAAGACCGCAGAGGCTCTGCTGGGGATGGCCTCCCAACATAGGAGGGGTGGCGCTCGTCAATTGACCCACCTGATGTCCCGGATCCTGGAGGTGGCCTACCCCGATTTGGATGGGCGCATGAGGACATCACAGCAGACACGAGGGGGTGAGTACAAATACATTCTGCTGACTTTGCGCGCAGTGGAGGTGTCTGGGTGGGGGAGGAGGGCTGTGGCTAACCCTAGGCCAGGGCGATTTCTGTAGGCTAGGCCCCTCCGTTAGGCATGGCCCTGTGCCCCCACCCCCCACCTCTGTAGGTTGCCTAGTACAGCTAATCATGGCCCTGTGTCACCTATGTGTGGATTAGTCGTCCATAGGCTTGTAGGCCATGTCCCACGGATTGAGTAGTGTACCCCAAGTGCGCGGCGTAGTGCAGGGGGCTTCTGCCTGTCCTCTCCGCCAACTGTGTCGCCAATGCATACACTCAACATGTCTTTCTTTCTCCCCCCCCTTTTTTTGGTGGTCTTCCTGTTCATGTGTGCATTAGCATCATCAGGCGGAGGAGAAGTGGCATCGGAGCACGAGGGAGCTGCATCTCACATGGCAATGGAGGGCCAGGCAACCGACTCGGAGTTCACCAGTGAGACGGAGGGCGAGGGGAGCTCCACAGCGGGGACACGTGGTGAGACCAGCGACACAGACACGTCCTCGGAAGGGAGCTCCCTTGCGTTGGCGGCAACATCCGTGCCCACCGCAACAACAGGTACAGCCGCCACCCAGCGCACCAGCTCCGCCCTCCCAGCAGCCCCTCAGCCTTCGCCCGTGCCCGCTCACCCAGGAAGGTGGGCATCTCCTTCGCCCCAGGCACCTCAGGCCCTGCCCCAGTCACCCCTGCTGCCCTCAGTGAGGAGGTCATTGACCTCCTGAGGACGCTCATTGTTGGGCAGTCTACCCTTTTGAATGCCATCCAGGGTGTAGAAAGGGAGGTGCACCGGAGTAATGCATACCTGGAGGGCATTCATTCGGGTCAGGCTGCCCATCAGCGATCGTTCAGCGCTCTGGCCTCAGCACTGACGGCAGCCATTGTCCCTGTCTCCTGCCTCCCTCCTCCAACTTCCTCAACCCAGTCCCACTCCCCTGTACCTCTGCCTATCCCAGACACACCTACAGACCAGCCTGCACACACCTCAACACCCAAGGGAAGCTCATCCAGACATAAGCACCACACATCACACAAGCATTCACCCAAGCAACAGCCACATGCAGACATGCCAACAGCCACTGCCTCCTCTGTGTCCCCCTCCTCCTCGTCTCCCTCCTCCCTCCTTGTGACGTCTCCACTCACACTTGCATGCACAACATCATCAGCCACTACGTCCATCACCAGCACACCCACCAGAACACTCTGCACACGTGCAGTCACCAGCCCCACTACCATTTACACGTCCCCTGTGTCCTCTCCCACTGTGTCTGTCACCCCCTCTTCCAAACCACACAAACGCAGGCAGCCACCCACCCAACAGCCATCCACTTCACGACAGCCTCCAGCACAAGCACCTGCACCCAAAGACACCAGACTTGACTCACCTACAACCACATCCTCTTCCTCCACTCCCATACCCACTACACCTACCCTTCCCACTGCTCCAAAAAAGTTTTTCCTGTCCAAAATTAACCTCTTTCCATCACCTGACCCACCCCCTCCATCTCATAAGACTCCAACCAGCACCTCAGCCACCACAAAAACTGGACCTACAAGGACAATAGTCCAAGGATTTTGGAGTCCAATACCTTCAAGGCCAGCTACTTCGGCTAGCAGTAAAGATACAGCCAGCCCACCCCCTGGAAAGAAAGCCAAAAAAGCCAGTGCCCGGCGCGAGAGGCCAGAGACAGCAGGCTCCAAGGGCACTACCCTGGCACCGTCAGGAAGTGGGGTGCCACCTGGCACACCGACAAAGGGAGGAAAGGGCCACAGAGGAGCAGGGAAGGGTGGCAAGGGCAGCATGCCCGACAAGTCCGGCAGCAGGCGAGCTGCCCAGGAGGGCCCCACCAGCCCCATTCCAGGGGTGAAGGAGGACACCCACTGGCCTGGGACGGCAGCACAGGAGGGCCCCGCAAGCGAGAAGTCAGATGTGCACGAAGGGCACGGCAGCCACCTGTCGGGTGGCGAGTGAGATCCATGTCATGGCCGGATCTGGCGCCCTGGAGACACATGTCAAGCACCGCTGAACAGGGCCCTTCAAGTCAAGCACCGCTGAACAGGGCACCGCCGTCTCAAGAACCGCTGAACAGGGCCCTTCAAGTCAAGCACCACTGAACAGGGCACCGCCGTCTCAAGAACCGCTGAACAGGGCCCTTCAAGTCAAGCACCGCTGAACAGGGCACCGCCGTCTCAAGAACCGCTGAACAGGGCCCTTCAAGTCAAGCACCGCTGAACAGGGCACCGCCGTCTCAAGAACCGCTGAACAGGGCCCTTCAAGTCAAGCACCGCTGAACAGGGCACCGCCGTCTCAAGAACCGCTGAACAGGGCCCTTCAAGTCAAGCACCGCTGAACAGGGCACCGCCGTCTCAAGAACCGCTGAACAGGGCCCTTCAAGTCAAGCACCGCTGAACAGGGCACCGCCGTCTCAAGAACCGCTGAACAGGGCCCTTCAAGTCAAGCACCGCTGAACAGGGCACCGCCGTCTCAAGAACCGCTGTACAGGGCCCTTCAAGTCAAGCACCGCTGAACAGGGCACCGCCGTCTCAAGAACCGCTGAACAGGGCCCTTCAAGTCAAGCACCGCTGAACAGGGCACCGCCGTCTCAAGAACCGCTGAACAGGGCCCTTCAAGTCAAGCACCGCTGAACAGGGCACCGCCGTCTCAAGAACCGCTGAACAGGGCCCTTCAAGACAAGCACCGCTGGACAGGGCACCGCCGTCTCAAGAACAGCTGAACAGGGCCCTTCAAGACAAGCACCGCTGAACAGGGCACCGCCGTCTCAAGAACCGCTGAACAGGGCCCTTCAAGACAAGCACCGCTGAACAGGGCACCGCCGTCTCAAGAACCACTGAACAGGGCCCTTCAAGTCAAGCACCGCTGAACAGGGCACCGCCGTCTCAAGTACTGTTGAACAGGGCCCTTCAAGACAAGCAATGCTGAACAGGTAACCGCCGTCTCAAGAACCGCTGAACAGGGCCCTTCAAGTCAAGCACCGCTGAATAGGGCACCGCCGTCTCAAGAACCGCTGAACAGGGCCCTTCAAGTCAAGCACAGCTGAACAGGGCACCGCCGTCTCAAGAACCGCTGAACAGGGCCCTTCAAGTCAAGCACTGCTCCGCTGGGCCCTTCAAGTCAAGCACCGCTCTGCTGGGCCCTTCAAGTCAAGCACCGCACCGCTGGGCCCTTCAAGTCAAGCACCGCTCTGCTGGGCACCGCCGTCTCTGCACCGCTCCGCTGGGCCCTTCAAGTCAAGCACCGCTGGACAGGGCACCGCAGTCTCATGCACCGCTGGCCCATTGGCAGAAGGGGCAGGGCCGGATCTGTGTCGGGCAGGGCTGCACGAAGCACTCTGGGCACCATGCCTCCTCCAGAACCAGTGGAGTCTGTAATCCACTTGATTGACTGTGGCTTTGCACTCCCCAGGATGGCACAGTGGGCAATACACCCACTGTAGAGACTTGTGAGACTGTGGCTTTGCACTCCCCAGGATGGCACAGTGGGGAATCCACCCACTGTCTGGACTTGTGAGACTGTGGCTTTGCACTCCCCAGGATTGAACAGTGGACATGGAGGCCCCTCGTGGATCTGGCGTCGTGGACTCATCTGGCTGAGGTGCCCCCCCTTCCCTTCACCCTGAGGTGCCTGTAGTTTTGCTATCTGATGCCCCTGCAGTGTTCTCTCCAATGGATTTGGGTATCGTGTGTGGGCTTTGCCCATGTGTTTAGGCCCATTGGCCCACGAACAATGGCTGATACCCAATTTGCACAGGACAATTTACATTTGTATATAGAGTTATAGATGTTGGATATATTTTTTAACTTAGCCGTTCAATATACTTCAAAATTCATGAACATTTTATTTTGTCTTTGCATTCTTCCGGGGGGTTTGGGGGGTGTCACTCTGAGTTGTTGCTCTGCATTGATGTGTATGTAGTTGTGGGTGAGGGTGAGGGTGAGTGTGTCGCGTATGTGTGTGCCCGTAATTTTTTGCCTCCCCCTCCCCTGTGTCGTAGGTGCAGTACTCACCGGTGTCTTCTGCGCCGGCGTTCGTGCTCCTGGTAGAGGAGCAGGAAGACAATAGCTGGTAGGATGTGTAGTTCGGGTTCCATGCTGTCCAGATTCCTCGTGGAGTGTGTAGAGGTGAGCGTTTTCCGTTCGTAATGTCTGTTTCCGCCGTGTTTTTATCGGCGGGGCTACCGCCCCGGAAAAAGTGGCGGATTGGTGGGTTGTGATAGGGTGGGCGGTACATTGGCTCCCGCCTGTCTGTTGGCGGTGACCGACGCGCTGTTTGTTTGTCCCGCCGTGGCGGTCGGAGTGTTAAAGTGGCGGTCTCTGTTGCCGGTTCCCGCCAGGGTCAGAATTCCTTTTTTTTTACCGCCTGCCTGTTGGCGGGTTGGCCGCCGCTTTAACACCGACCGCCAGGGTTGGAATGACCACCAATGTCTTTTACCTATGTGTTTTGGTTTGGAGTGTAGTGGATGTATGCCAGGTGCCACTACAACCCTCCTAGGCCTGTCGCTGCAGGAGAGAAGACACAACAAGGCCGCCTTCTTGGGAGTGTTATTGCCTCGTTCCTACAGACTGGCTGTGATACCCTAAAGATGCAACTCTTTCTAGTATGTTTCCCTAAACTTTTATAGCACCAAGCAAACCATGAAGCAGCACCTTTGTAGCATTTAACCCAGAGAATTAGGGAGTCGAAAGAGTTAGGAGCAAAGAAAAGGGGGCAGCCATATATTTCTGTGTGTTAAACTTTTAAAGGAACTATTCCTCTACATTAGCAATACCAGCTTAACTTTTAAAAACTTTGTATACAAAGAGAATAACAGAAGAGGTAGCAATGAGGCTTCAAATGTGTGCAGATTGGTGAAACAGAGCTTCAGTGGTAGATGAGGTGACAGGACAGTTCCAGAGGTGCAACATCTGTGATCTTGGGTCAGTGTTTTAAATGGAAATACAGAAGGGCTGGTACTCTGTATTCATTTAAAGCACTGTCTTGGGTTAATAGTCTTCGACAGTCCTCGTCTCAGGGCTGGACTCTGTAGAACAGATACATATACCTGAATCTCCTGCACCTTGACAGTGCCTTTTCAGTGCATACATTTGTGCACCAGCTATTAGTTTTGAAGTCAGAATTATCCCTTTGGGGTGGCAACTCAAAATTTGAAGCCTTAGTCTTGCCAGCTGGACCACTCAGAGTAGAGCAAGAAGCCTGGGGTTGGGTGATAGAGTGTTTTTTCGACTAGATCAGTGAGGCTCCTACAGTGTTGGTTCATTGGCATTTTCTCGGGCTGAGAGAAGGATTCGAAAGCATGTTTTTTGGGGGAATCCCAGGTAGGTCTAAAACCACGTCAGAGTTTCTTGATAACCACATAAGATAACTTACAAAAAAATAATTTATATGCACATTACTTACACAGTGGTTACCCTGCAAGCCTGGCAGGATCCTGCCGGTTTGTTGTCTTATAGAAAAAAAGACTTCAGCCACAACAACACATTTGAGTTACATAAGTATAAGCAGTGGCTAGCCTGATGGACACAGTTTGTGAAACAACAATTCTCCTGTTTAAAACATCTCCTCACCCAGGTAGTCTTTACTGTTAGTATTCAGGATTGACTTTGAGATGTACTTCTTGGGGTGGGTATCCATATATCAAACACACATATCTTCCTATAGACACGAGGAAGTGTGGTGAAGCACTGAGAGGAACACCAGTAGAAGCAGGAGTGAGAAAAGGGCCACTTGATAGGGTCAGAAAGATATTTTCCCGGCATTGATTTCCCATGTATTTGATAACCAATGCAATCAAAAATGGTGCATAGAGTTTACATCAAATGATGCTTGGGAACGTAGTAGAGTGGTTACATGAAGCCTGGGGTTGGAAGAGAGGAGAGCAGGTTAAACATTACTGGACTGTGACAGATGATACATGGATCACTATACACAGGAATCCAGAGGGTGATGGGGAAGCGCTCAGCACCTGTGACAGCAACTGTGGGGGGTATTTGAGGTGGTGCCTCTTCAAACAGGAAGCAGTGCTATTCGAGCGCTGTTTTAGACAGCACTTCTAGAAGTGGCATCTGCAAGATTACAGTAGCTGTGAAGGGACTGTCTTCAAAGCCATGAAACCAGTGAATTCTGAGATAAGCAAGTGATGGAGTTTGCTCCACTTTTGTGCCCTGTGATACAATGCTCCACTCACTGTGGCACACTGGTGTTAGCTTCTTTGTGCTACAGGTTCAGAAAAATGGCTGCCTCTATTAACTGAATTCTATTTGAAGAGGCCCAATTTACATCCAAAAGCTAGATTTTTTTTGCTATCAAGCTTTAGGCCGTGGAGTGCTTGGGTCTGGAGTCACAACTCCTTTTCCACCATTTTGGAGATAACACCTTTCACCATCTTCTTGCCTAGAATTAACCAATGTGCTTGGTTGGTGGCCCTCTGGAGGTTATCAAGAACATGTGCTATTTCCTAGTGTAAAGCTGTACTCTAGTCAGTTTGTTAATGCACCCACTGCAGAGGTCTTGCCAGAATGAGGATCACACAGATTAAAGTCACGTTAGGAAATGGCTCCCTGTTGCAGTTACCCCCCACTTTTTGCCTGATACTGATGCTGACTTGACTGAGAAGTGTGCTGGGACCCTGCTAACCAGGCCCCAGCACCAGTGTTCTTTCACTAAAAACGTACCATTGTTTCCACAATTGGCACACCCCTGGCACACAGATAAGTCCCTTGTAAAAGGTACCAGTGATACCAAGGGCCCTGTGACCAGGGAAGGTCCCTAAGGGCTGCAGCATATGTTGTGCCACCCTAAGGGACCCCTCACCTAACACATGAACACTGCCATTGCAGATTGTGTGTGTTGGTGGGGAGAAAAAGTCAAAGTCGACATGGCATCCCCCTCAGGAAGCCATGCTCACAAAATACTGCCTGTGGCATAGGTAAGTCACCCCTCTAGCAGGCCTTGCAGCCCTAAGGGAGGGTGCACTACACCACAGGTGAGGGCATAGCTGCATGAGCAGTATGCCCCTACAGTGTCTAAGTCTATTTTTAGACATTGTAAGTACAGTGTGGCCATATTAAGTATATGGTCTGGGACTTTGTCAAAAACGAACTCCACAGCTCCATAATGGCTACACTAAATACTGGGAAGTTTAGTATCAAACATCTCTGAATAATAAACCCACACTGATACCAGTGTTGGATTTATTGGAAAATGCACACAGAGGGCCTCTTAGAGATGCCCCCTGTATTTTACCCAATTGTTCAGTGCAGGACTGACTGGTCTGTGCCAGCCTGCTGCTGAGAGACAAGTTTCTGACCCCATGTGATTAGGGCCTTTGTGCCCTCTGAGCCAGAAACAAAGCCTGCTCTGGGTGGAGGTGCTTAACACCTCCCCCCTGCAGGAACTGTAACACCTAGCAGTGAGCCTCAAAGGCTCAGGCTTCGTATTGCAATGCCCCAGGGCACTCCAGCTAGTGGAGATGCCCGCCCCCTGGACACAGCCCCCACTTTTGGCGGCAAGTCCAGCAGAGATAATGAGAAAAACAAGGAGGAGTCACCCACCGGTCAGGACAGCCCCTAAGGTGTCCTGAGCTGAGGTGACCCCTGCCTTTAGAAATCCTCCATCTTGAGTTTGGAGGATTCCCCCAATAGGATTAGGGATGTGCCCCCCTCCCCTCAGGGAGGAGGCACAAAGAGGGTGTAGCCACCCTCAAGGACAGTAGCCATTGGCTACTGCCCTCCCAGACCTAAACACACCCCTAAATTCAGTATTTAGGGGCTCTCTAGATCCCAGGAAATCAGATTCCTGCAACCTAAAGAAGGACTGCTGACCTGAAGCCCTGCAGTGAAGACGGAGACAACAACTGATTTGGCCCCAGCCCCACCGGCCTGTCTCCCTACTTCAAAGGAAACTGCACCAGCAAAGCATCCAACAGGGACCAGCGACCTCTGAAGCCTCAGAGGACTGCCCTGCATCTAAAGGACCAAGAAGCTCCCGAGAACAGCGGCCCTGTTCAAGAAACTGCAACTTTTTGCAACAAAGAAGCAACTTTAAAGACCCCACGTTTCCTGCCGGAAGCGTGAGACTTTCCACTCTGCACCCGACGCCCCCGGCTCGACCTGCCGAAAACTAACACTACAGGGAGGACTCTCCGGCTACTGCGAGCCCAAGAGTAGCCAGAGTTTACCCCCCTGAGCCCCCACAGTGACGCCTGCAGAGGAAATCCAGAGGCTCCCCCTGACTGCGACTGCTTGTAACAAGGAACCCGACACCTGGAACCAGCACTTCACCCGCAGCCCCCAGGACCTGAAGGAACCGAACTCCAGTGCAGGAGCGACCCCCAAGCGACCCTCTGCCTTGCCCAGGTGGTGGCTACCCCGAGGAGCCCCCCCTGTGCCTGTCTGCATTGTTGAAGTGACCCCCAGGTCTCCCCATTGTTTCCTATCTGAAACCCGACGCCTGTTTGCACTCTGCACCCGGCTGCCCCTGTGCCGCTGAGGGTGTACTTTCTGTGCCTGTTTGTGTCCCGCCAGTGTCCTACAAAACCCCCCTGGTCTGCCCTCCGAGGACACGGGTACTTACCTGCTGGCAGGCTAGAACCGGGGCACCCCTGTTTCCATTGAAGCCTATGTGTTTTGGGCACCACTTTGACTTCTGCACCTGACCGGTCCTGAGCTGCTGGTGTGGTAACTTTGGGGTTGCCTTGAACCCCCAACGGTGGGCTACCTTGGACCCAACTTTGAACCCTGTAAGTGTTTTACTTACCTGTGAACTTAACAAATACTTACCTCCCCCAGGAACTGTTGATTTTTGCACTGTGTCCACTTTTAAAATAGCTTATTGCCATTTTTGTCAAAACTGTACATGCTATTGTGATTATTCAAAGTTCCTAGAATACCTGAGTGAAATACCTTTCATTTGAAGTATTACTTGTAAATCTTGAATCTGTGGTTCTTAAAATAAACTAAGAAAATATATTTTTCTATAAAAAAAACCTATTGGCCTGGAGTAAGTCTTTGAGTGTGTGTTCCTCATTTATTGCCTGTGTGTGTACAACAAATGCTTAACACTACCCTCTGATAAGCCTACTGCTCGACCACACTACCACAAAATAAAGCATTAGAATTATCTCTTTTTGCCACTATCTTACCTCTAAGGGGAACCCTTGGACTCTGTGCACACTATTTCTTACTTTGAAATAGTACTTACAGAGCCAACTTCTTACAAGTCCTGACACAGCGTTTTCACTGCTTCATCTCTGCAAGGTTGATGCAAATGAATTATAGTTATTTTGTTAAGAATGGCAAATGCTTTGCAGTGCTATGAAATGGTAGAACCTGTATTACACAGCACTAAAAAATCGAGTTATTCCTAGAAGGCAGCAACACACACCAGACAAAAACCCTAGGGGAGAGAGGGTGTGACGTAAGGGCCAGAGCTGCCAACCTTGGAGCTGGGGAACACAGTTTGAGTCTCGGTGCTGGCTCAACATCCTGTGATTCTGGGAAATCAGTTAATCTCTCCTTCCTACCAAAAATGAATGTGTTCTTGTGTAATGTAACCAGTGCTTGTGTAAAGCGCTGGAATACCTTCATATAAAGTTCGGTCTAACTGAACTCTATTTGAAGAGGCCCGATTTATATCCAAAGGCTAAATGTTTTTGGCTCTCAAGTTTGAGGCCATAATGTGCTTGGGTCTGGAGTCACGATTCCTTTTCCACCGTTTTGGAGACAACACCTTTTGCCATCTTCTTGCCTAGAACTAACCTATGTGCTTGGTTGGCGACCCTCTAGAGGTTATCAGGAGCACGTACTATTGCCTAGTGTTAAGAGATACTCAAGTCAGTTGGTTAATGCACACACTGCAGAGGTCTTGACAGAACAAGAATGTCACAGATTACAATCCTGACATCTCTTTTTCACTTCTTCATCTCTGCAAGGTCGATGCAAATTAATTATAGCAATTTTGCTAACAATGGCACCTTCTTTGCAGTGCTATGAAATGGCAGAATCTGTATTAGCAAGCGCTATATAAAAAATCTATTTATTCCCAGACTGCCCAAACACGCACCAGCCAAAGACCCTGGAGGAGAGGTTGCGGCGTAAGGGCCAAAGCTGCCGATCTTGGAGCTAGGGAACATGGTTCAATTCTCAGCACCGGCTCAACATCCTGTGAATCTGAGCAAATCACTTAATCTCCCCTTGCTACCAAAATTGAATGTCTTCTTGTGTGATGTAATCGGTGCTCATGTAAAGTGCTGCATTGCTTTGTATCTAGTTTGCGCTAACTGAACTCTATTTGAAGAGGCCCAATTTATATTCAAAGGCTAGATGCTTTTTGCTATCAAGCTTGATGCAGTGAAGTGTTTGGGTCTGGAGTCACAACTCCTTTTCCACCATTTTGCAGACAATACCTTTCGCCATCTTCTTGCCTAGAACTGACCTATGTTCTTGGTGACCCTCCGGAGGTTATCAAGAGCACGTGCTATTGCCTAGTGTTAAGCTCTACTCAAGTCAGTCGGCTGATGCACCCACTGCAAAGGTCTTGACAGAACAAGAATGTCACAGATTGCAATCTTCACAAATGAAAAACTCCCTTTATGGACTTAATCTTAAAACACTCTTACACTACTGGCACACAGTTATAATATTGCGGGAATAAAGAATGCACTAAGTAATAAATTACCCTACAGCCATTTGTAAAGCTTACCTAAAATAAATACCCTTGTCAGTCCACCTTTTGTATATCATTTTTCTTTCATTTATTTTTATACACTCTTTAACATAAATACTTGACCACTTATACATTCAACATATTTGTGTACATCATCACACAGATATTTGAAGTCTCTTTAAAAATTACATCATAAAACCAATTAACTCTTCACTGAATTATACTACAATATTGTAGTATAATTCAGTAAAGAATGTATTGGTTTTATGATATATATAAACCCTGTCCCTTTTTGGTGTGAAGGGTATCTCTCCTACTTGTTGGAGACAGATTTCAATCCTGACATCGCTTTTTTCATTTCTTCATCTCCGCAAGGTCGATGCAAATAAATTATAGTAATTTTATTAAGAATGGCACCAGCTTTGCAGTGCTATGAAATGGCAAAACCTGTTTTACCATGCACTATATAAAAAAAATTATTATTCCCAGACTGCCTCAACACGCACCAGACAAAGAGCCTTAAGGGAGAGGATGCAGTATAAGACCCAGAGGTACCATCTTTGGAACTGGGAAACACTGTTTGATTCTTGGCGCCAACTCAATATTCTGTGATTCTGAGCAAATAACTTAATCTCCCCTTGCTATAAAAAATGAATGTGTTCTTTGGTAGTGTAACCAATGCTCACATAAAGTGCCGTAATACCTTTGTATTGAGTTTGTGCTATATAAAACTTTTTAAAAAATAAAGCGCTCCAATACCCCCGTGTTGACTTTGCGCTACATAAAACTGCAAAAAAATAATTAATAAAAAAGACCGCGCAGACAACGCAAAGAAACAGAAAGATGCCCAAAAACAAGGAAAAGTAAGAAACATATTGCCATGAGTGTGAAGCGGCAAGTCAAAAGAAAGCAAGGGTGTATGGGGCAACCAACCACAGTGGCATAGGAGTTAACAAGTGGGAGGAGGTTGATAGGTTGGGGGGACAAGCAAGAATACAGCTTGGGGGAGAGTGACTTCAAAGCTATAGATGAAGCAGTAGGGTGCCTGTACAGTGCCCCCTAGCTCAACATTGTAAGCACATTGACTCAAGGGAGCAGGAAACCGAGAAATAAAGTCCCCCAAAGAACAGATAAACACAACAAAGTGCAATTATACAGCAGTTAGTCCCTGCTCCCAAAGAGAAAAAGGGGGGGCAAAGAGGCATGACTACTAGCAAGCATTTTTAAATGACACTGAAACAAACAAATGAAATGTCTTTAAGCCCACAGAAGTAAGTATAGTAAAAGTATACCTGAGGCAGTATGCTTATGCTCGACCTGAAAAGGACAGACAAAGAGGCCTGACTGACCACTAGCAAGCAAGGATTTTTCAATGACACTAAAACGAACAAATTAAATGGCTTTAAGCCCACAGAAGTAAGGACCAGATGTACCAAACAGTTTTGCCCATTCTGTGTCTATGGGAAAATGTGTTCGTACATATGGCCCTAAGTATACTAAAAGTAAACAAGAGGCCATACGCTTATGCCCGACCTAAAAAAATAGATTTGCCCTGTGCAGCTGAGATTACAATGGCTGAGTGGGATAGTCCAAACTGGCCGCTCTGTTGACTTATAATCTGCAGATTTGTTGCTGCTGTAATATAGTGATTTTGTAAAATCTGCATGTACACTTTCCCCAGTTGCATACAGTGGCATAGCCTGAGTGTCATGGGCTCTAATGCAAGCAATGAAACTAGTTCACGGGTCGGTATTAAATTACTGCTATAACTGAGGTGCAGTGAGCCCATCACCGATGGGTCCTGATGTCACTGCACCTGCTACACTAATGTAGCTGAGGGATTTCCAAGTTCTCCTTATTATTTGTCTTTCCTTCTCTCCTCCCTATCTCCATCCAAATCTCCTCTCATCTCTTTCATCACTTCAATGATCTCCTTTTTGTTCACTTTCTGAGTCTCCCTCGCCCTTTTCTGTCTCTCACTCTTCCTCTTCTTCCTCATCCCTTCTCTCCTAACATCCTTAGTTCTGGTTCCATTCTTTTCCTTTTCACCCTTTTACTCTCCGAAGAGTGAACATAGATTCAAGCCCCTGGCATGCATACATTTTTAAAAATATCATAACAGACAGGCTGTGAAATAAAATCAGCTGGTGCAAACCAGACTGGGACCCCTTCCGCCTCTTGACCCTGGTGCTACTGCAACAGCTGTAGGAATGGTAGTTAAGCACATGTTCGTATGTCACACCATCTAGTGACAAATGACTGTCCTACAGGAATATCAAGTGCAGACTATCAACGAACACTATACAGTCTATGTAATTCTAGCTAGATCAAGGTAAGGGTACATTTACTGTACTTTAACTCCATATTTAAGTCTCTATTCTGCACTCACTACTCCTGCACAAGAATATTAAAAGTTCTGGGCCAGATTTATGAAAAAGTGGTGCAGTGCAGAGCATGCCAGCAAGTCACCGTATTTAAGGAATATTGTGCAGTCCTGTCTTTTTCTCCTGCACTGACGCACAATGGGCTGCCTAGCGCCAACGCAGTCGTCCTTACACCATGGGGCAGGGGTGGCTGCGCTGCACGCAGGGTTGTTGAACAATCCAGGGAAAAAACAACTCTATGAAAAAACTAGGCGATATAAAGATATTGCTCCTTGTTGTGTCTAACCTGGGAAGGGTAACGTTTTGGCGCATCCTCGAGTTTACCAGGGTTGGTAAATCTGGGAATGCATGAAAATCCATTGGTGGTGCATGGGAACACCAACCACAATGCCCATGGAATGCTTCCATTGCACAGAGTAAGGCAACGCAGCATTTTGCACTTTCTTGCCTTACTCCATATCAATGAGGCCATTCAAAGCCACGCAAAGTGGCTTTGCGTCGCCTCATAGATGTGATTGCAAGGAATGCACTGTCGTTGCATCACAGAAAGTGACTGAACGGCGGCGCAAGGGGGTCATAAATATGCACCTCGATATGTAGCACCACACTTCTTTGGTGTCGAAAATCTTACGGAAACATCCTCTACGGTTTCCAAAAAGTACCTTCCACATGATGTAGCGGGATTGCTCTGGTTTTTTATCTGCTGGCACATTACTGAACCAGTCGGGTAGGTTCCTGGACCTACACTGTGGGAAATGTGCAGCTTTGCGACGCGGGCCAGAGTCACACTTCCAAGGCTTACAATAAACTCTTGTGTATATCCCACAGGGAGCGTATAAATATAAACTTGGAACCTGGGTCTGTCGGTTTATTTGTGAGAATAGAAAACAACAGCAGCAGGAGGCCTGGCGATGCTGGCCCATTCTGTGGCTATTCTTTTGCCGTCAGAACAGTTTACGTGGCCGCAGGATGAATTGCTCGCTGCCCAGCCAGTGTTTACAGTTCGACTGCTCTCGCGACGGCATGGGGTGTCACGAAAATGTGACACCGGATGCTAAATATTGGCCTGCGCTGATGGATGTTTATGTCCTCTGCTGGCTTCTAGAGACCGAGGGAAGTATTACAAAATATAAAACATCCTCTCGCACCTCCATCAGCAGGGGCTTACTTATTCCAATTGTGCTGTGTTTATCAGGTCCTATTTTTAGGCGGGCGTATGTGGCACTGAAGGGTCTCTCACGAAAGCCCAGCCAGACTTCACGAGTACAGGAAAGGAAAGGTTATTCTGGGCTATCTTTTCTTTTTTATTCTTATTGTATGACCTTTAGCGCTGCTAAAATGCGAGAGAGCTAAAAAGTGTATACCACATATAGCCAAAAGTAACCTAGCGCCAGACAGGGTTCTCTCTGATAGCAAACACTCCCAGGCCGGGCTCCTTCCTGTTCAACATGTCCGTCTGGCTTCTTGTCCAAACAGGCCTATAGGCAGGAGTCTGTATTTTTGAATGGAGGGTGGGGGGAGGGTTGTTAAGGGGGTTTCAGGCAGGCCCCAGTAGTGACTACAACATATATGAAGATGGGACGATCTTAACATCTGGAAAATATTTGACCGACTGTTGCAACATACCATGCCGTACCAAACCACACTGCGAATTGTCTTGTCTCCATTTTGAGTACCTTGTTGCTTGTTCCAGAGGAAGTGTTAGTTATACATGTTTTTAAAACAGATAGATAACTTTGGGGGGGGGGGCAAAAACTAAAGTTGTGTCAAATTTCAAAATCACCAGCCATTGACAGTAGAGATAGACAAATCCTGCAGTGTCCTACAGCAGTGTTGTCCAACCTTTTTATCGCCGCGGACCGGTAAATGTTTGATAATTTTTCCATGGCCCGCTTGTCCCATTGTGTGACAAGCGGGCCACGGAAAAATGATCAAACATTTACCGCCCGCCACAGTGGGGCGGCCCGATGCCGATTGATCCACGGACCGGCACCGGTCCGCGGCCCGGGGGTTGGGCAACACTGTCCTACAGCACTGAACTACTCAATTAGATAGAGCTGCCAGGATCAGATATCAGAGAGATCACAAACAACATGACATGAACAGGAATAATTTAAATTAATTTAATTAAAAATAAATTAATATTTATTTTTGCAAAATGTTATTAAAATATTTAATACTAAGCTATGCACTTTAAAAAGGAACAATTTGGCCTCGGGACTCTGGTCCTATACAAGGCTTGGCGGAAACGCATCAACCATGTTTTACACTTAAGGAAATCATGGATTATTACTAAAATTTTGGCATTCTACGCCGAATAGCCGAATTGCTAAGTGAAGGTTTGACGAGATGGGAAAGTGACTGGGGAAAGGAATCAGAGCAAAAAAGGTGGATGTAGTCAACCCCAGCTGAACACTGTAGTAACATGCACTGCCTCCATCCCCAGTTGCACCTGCTCACTGCATAACACATTCACTTCAATGAGGTGCAGCTCATCATATGAGAACTACTGTGGTATTCCCTACCCCACGCTAGCTCCGGCACCTGCATAATTCAAAAGTATACTCAGTCATCCCCAGTCACAGCACCAGTGCATAGTAGCAGTAAGTCCTGATCTCTCCACCAGCCTTACCACTACACCCCACAGATTCATGTCTCACTCTGACTGAGCAGCATCATTACACGTATTACTGCTGGAGTGCGCCTTGCCTTCACTCCTCTTCCAGTCAATTACCCATGTCTATGCGCTTCCAAGCATGTCCCATTGACACCTAAGTAGAAAGCATCAAAACCTTGGTTCAACATGTCCGCACTAGTTACAGGAATCAACTCTTTGGAGGCCTCCTGTGCTAGTACCTGGCTCCCCAAGACAAAGATGTTGTAGGTCTTTAGAGACTTTAAATAGATTTGTCCAACCTATCTCTTTTAATCTCCAAAGTTGAGCCTCAATTACTCTCTCCATTGTTCTCTCACTTTCCTGTTCCTTTTTTCGTCTTCTCTCCCTCCTGTTTACGTGTACTCTACCTATCTTTTTGATTCTGTTTTTCTCTTTCTCTTCCCTAAAGCTTCAACCCTGGGCCTTGAAGTCTAGACTACTATGTTTTTTAGGCCCAGATTTAAGAGGACCTAGCGCCTCTTTGCACCACATTTGCGAACTTTTTTTATGATGCACTAGATGCAGCGCCACTTTTCATAAATCTGCCCTTTAGTTTGCTTAATGTTACACATTTTTATGTTTGAGGTAATTGGATGGTTGATATTTTGATGATTTAGGTAAGACATTTGGAGGGACATCGTCATAAATGGAACAAGGTAGCTATTGCAGTGAAAAGAAAATACATTCAGAAGCTACTCTTCTTTATAAAATGTAAGTGACTAGAACACTTCTTAAAATTAAGAGTCCAGAAGTGACGCTGCAATTTAGATTTAGATGGAGCACTGAACCCTTCAAATTCAGCTCACCGTCAAAATGTACAGGCTGGGACAGCTAGATGCAAATGGTTAGCACGCTGACATCATTAGAGCTACAGGTGAAACAGCTGGCATACTGTTGACTGCAGACAGGCAATGTACACAAACTGAAACTTGAAGTTTACCTGTTGAATTTCAGTCTACCAAGTCAGACACAGTAGGAGGGCACAGGGGCATTACGGACCAGCAGGGATCATGGACTTCTGACACCACTGACTGTAAGAGGATCCAGGAGGCGAGCACAGCAGCATACAGAAAACTACTGGCAATGTTGGCAGCCAAAGAATACAGGAAGAGTGAACAGCAGGTGCTCAGAGCAGCACGGATCAACAGTTGGGGTAGTTGCATTACTGACAGTCGGAGAATACTGGAGGGAATGCAATTAAGCTGGGGATAGGTAAAGATACACCAGCTGCGGCCCTGGTCTTTAAAAATGGCCCCAGCCCACTGGGGAAATGCCGGATGGAATACAATGTAAGTCGAGGCCTGCTGTCTAAGATGTCCACAGAACTACCCGTTATCCAAATCGTTGTCTGAGCTTCCTGTTATATCATGTGCCCTGTAGCTTGGATCAGGCCTGTGATGCATAACAGCACAGTAAATAATAAGGCACACTCGTGGTTGCAACAATATGCACTTCCAAAAACGGCAGGTTTTCTTTATTTTACACTGATTCTTATATTAGGCCCAGGGCAAACCAATGGGGGAATAGTGGGAGTGAGTTTCTTTTGAAGATCGGTGTTAAGGTGGATGGTACGTTTTATGGGACAGAACATTCCTTCTAAAATTTGTAAATGGAATTATAACTTAATTCGCTGTCAGAGTAACCATTGGGGACATTAGCACAGTTCATAGTACAACTATGATGGGGTTGGATTCGGTCTCATCGAGTATTGATTACTTTTACATCAGACGGTTTCTCGTCAGCTGTTGGCATTGAGTTGGACCTGTCCTTTTTGCAGGGTCATCCCCAAACTTTTTGCCTCCTAGTTTTTCTGACCAGTTTTTGTTGGCTTTAGGACTCTGGTCACTTTACCACAGCTAACCAGTGCTAAAGTGCATATGCTCTCTGTGTAAATTGTATTGATGACTGGTTTATCCATGATTGGCATATTTTATTTACTAGTAAGGGCATGTAAATCAAATGCTGCTAGTGGGCCTGCAGCACTGACTGTGCCACCCACATGAGTACCCCTGTAAACATGGCTCAGACCTGCCACTGCAGTGTCTGTGAGCGCAGTTTTAAACTGTTAATTTGACTTGGCAAGTGTACCCTCTTGCCAGGCCTAAATCGTACTTTTTTTTATACATGTAAGGAACCCCTAAGGTAGGCCCTAGGTAGCCCCATGGGAAGGATGCAGTGTATGTTAAAGGTGGGGCATTTATTTACTCATGTGTTTTACCTGCCCTAACAGTGAAATACTGCTAAATTTGGTTTTCACTGTTGCAAGGCCTATCTCTCTCTTAGGTAAACATGGGTGCTGCCTTTAAAAAATGTTTAAGTGCAGGTTTCCTTTGGGAGCAGATAAAAAATGGAGTTTGGTGTCCCTGAACTCACAATTTAAAAATACATCTTTTGGTGAAGGTGGTGTTTAGATTGTTAGTTTGAAAATGCCACTTTTCGAAAGTGGGCTTAAACCATTCTGTGACTCTGCCTGCTTGTGTATTTCACGTTTGGGTCAGATTGACAGTTGGGTTGTTGTGAATTCCCTCTAGACAGTGACACAAAGGGCTGGGGTGTAGCCTGCATTTCCTGATGAGCCATCTGGGCTAGAGTGGAGGGAGGAGTGGTCACTTACACCTGAATAGGCTGTGCCTGCCCTCACACAAGGCAGTCTCCAACCCCCTGATGTGTGTCTGGGGCCAGGCCTGGGGAAGGCAGGATCTTGTGAACAACAGAGACTTTCCTTTGAAGTTTGTCTACTTCAAAGGCAGAAAGGGGTATAAGTAGTGGACCCAAAACCCCAAACTTTAGATTTATTCAAGATCACTTCTGGAACCAAGAGGAACCTCTGCCAACGAGAAGAGCTGAAGAGCTGAGAAGTGTGTCCCCTGCCTGAGCTTCGTTGGGCTATCCTGCAGTTGCTGCTTCTGCCTGTGAAACGGGACAAAGACTGGACTTTGTTGTGCATTCCTGCTTGAGAAGAATCTCCGATGGCTTGAACTGAACTTGCCCCCTCTTTTGAAGTCTCAGACCATCAAAGACTTCCTCTGCCAGCATCTTGACTCTCTACTGAGACTCCTGCCCTGGCAAGTGGTGCCCTTTCCAGCCCCTGGGCCCTTGAAAAGTGAAGTTGGCAGAACAAGTGCTGAATTCCACTCACAGAACACCATGCAGGGACATTTTTGATGCACCATCTGCAAAGCAGCTGATAAACGACTCGTCACCTGCTTCGCAGCTGAAATCAATCCTCCAACTGCATCGCAGCTGGGAGATCGCCGCATCACTGCTGGAAAAACAATGCAACAACTGCTTGCAGCTGCTGATAATGATGCAAACCCCACACGGCACAGTTTTCCAACACCGTGCAACCGGATTTCTCATGCATCATCCCTGGGCATCAAGGTCATCGTTAACCTGCACGGATCCGAGGTGCCTGGTCCGGAAATCGACGCATCGCTCTCTTGCAAGGGAGAAAAATGATGCATCGCCAACCCAACCAGGAGAAGAAACGACGCGCGACCTCACTTGCGAGTAAGGAATTGACACATTGCTTACTTTTCTGACGCACGCTGGCCCATGCGGCTTTATTTTTGACGGAAACCAGGAACTTTGTGTAAAATCAACGTTTCCATTGTTTTCTATAGAGTAAGGCTCTTATTCTTTTAAAAATTCAGGTCTTGACTTGTGTATGCTGGATCTTTGTTGTTTTGATCTTGTTTGATCTTTAAAAATTACCTATTTTTCTAAACTGGTGTGGTGTCCATTTTGTAGTTTTATCACTGTATTACTGTGTGTGTTGGTACAAATACTTTACACATTGCTTCTGAGATAAGCCTGACTGTTTGTGCCAAGTTACCAAAGGGGTGAACAGGTGCTATCTAAGTGTGTATCTCCATTACCCTGACTAGAGTGAGGGTCCTTGCCTGGACAAAGGGTAACCTGACTGCCAACCAAAGACCCCATTTCTAACACATTGGGAATGGGTCTACACTTTCCTTTCTCTCGTAGGCAGGTGCCTGGAAGGATCGTTTGAACAACTGCAATTGAAGGCGTTTATTGAAAGGTCTTGATTACAAGGATGTTGTTATAGGTTTTGCCTACCAGGTGGCATTCCGCCACTTTGTAAACCCTTGTGCCACATTAAGCCTGTGCCAGGCATAATGTATGCACAATGGGTGTTCTGACACAGGGAGGCCCGGAAAAATGTTGCAGTGAAATTTACAACATTTCACTGTGCCATTTGTTTCCATCATTTTTTTTAACGCCTACTCAGAGCAGGAGTTAAAATGACACACCCATTTTGATCAATGGGCTTCCCTGTGCTTTGCTGCACTAGCACCACCATTTTTTATGCTAGTGCAGCAAAGCGCCACAATAGCATAACAAATTTGACACTATTGTACTAACGACCGTCATGGTGCGCCGTATTGTTAATACAGTGCTACCATGGAGTCATTAGGTGGTGCAGGGTCGACCCAAGAAAAGTGGCGCATCGGGACCTTGTAAATATGCCCCAGTGTTTCTTATGGCCTTTATCATTATTCCTTGCACTGTGGTTGTAGTCTAGGGAGGTGGTTCAAATGCAGATTGAATTTCCTGTCTGGTTGGCGGGTTTTAAGTAGCACCAAGTATCCCACTTTCAGAAGTCTACCGACCCGTGGCCCTTCTTTTTTTGGTCATCTTGGCAATCTTTTTGCTTCTTCTCTCTTGCATCTGTTAGCCCAATGTGGTAGCCAATGACTGATGTTTAGGGATTTCTTTTCTGCTGTCAGTCTTTTGAACATTATAGCTGAGGGAGTGTTTTATCTCAAGAAATGAGGAGGATTCTCATAGTTTCAAAGAAATGTGTAGACAGCCCATTCGGTGTTTTCATTCTCTAGCTCAGCTTTTAAAAGTACTTTGCTCATATGTGAGAAAGAAACCTCTTTCTAGCATTGTAGTGTGGTCATTGTTTTATATTCTTTGCACGTTTGCTTCAGGCGTTAGACCTTTGTGCACTTTGCCCTGGATGTATTTTATTCCTTTGCTTGCAGCATAGAGCCTCTGTGCACTTTGCTCTAAATGCATTTTATTCAGCTTCGTACTGTTATTTTTCAAATAGCCAGTTCTACGGTCTTGTTTTATTTTTTATATCACACTGTTTAGCCTAATTCAGCACTGGAGTTCTCAATAACACATTCCTGCTCACTCTGGTGAGGATACAGTCTGGTACATTGCCGATAGACGTGGTAGGAGTTTAGTCTTTGGATACATTCTTGTGTAGGGACGTTTTGTGATCACATTGACATGTTAGTTATAAAAACACTTCCTTGTCCTAATACACGCAAGAGGGAGATTCCGACCAGGGAACCACAACTAGACGCTGACTGCCCTGTTGCAGATGCTGAACCAGATCACAGGCCTTTGCTCAGGTATGTGGGTTGATGTCTTCCCAGGGACTCTGAAAGGCAAGTTAATAGCTTAACATGCTGTGCTCGAAATATAACTTACTGAGAGAGAATAGAATATATTAACACCATGATAGCATTATTCTTATGTTTCACTCTCATCGTGACTATTTCAATCCTACTGTGTTGTATGGTTCTGGTTATCGTGGCTCACGCCTTATTATCTAAAATGCAGTCGTTTTATTAAAAACAAGATATAAAACTTAAACTGCCTTTGTCATTTGTATATGAGATCATACTGTAAATGAGAGAGCTGGTTGGGACCTGAGTGACCACGACTTCCCTGAGAAGTTCTAAAGATGTCATGCGCTCGGCTGCCCAATCATCCCTCCCCCTTGTGAGAGATGAGGCACTGCTAGCTAGCCGGAGCAAAACCGGATTGAAGGTGACAGAGGTCCTTCCAAGTGGGTCAGACTCAGTCCCCCACATCAGGAATGATCCTGCTACCTAGAAATCCAGTAGTCTTATTTAGGATAATGAGAGCCCACGCGACAGCATGATTACCCTTATTTTTGGCCACTTTGTGAGTGTTTGGCAGTGTGTTTTTGCTGTCTCACTGGGATTCTGCTAGCAAGGACCCCAGTGCTCATAGTTCAAACCCTTTCTTTTTGTCAGTGTGTTTTGCCTATCTCACTGGGATCCTGCTAGCCAGGACCCCAGTGCTCATAGTTTGTGGCCTATGTGTTGTCAGTATGCTTAACTGTGTCACTGAAGTTCTGCTAACCAGAAGTCCAGTGCTTATGCTCTCTCTACTTACCAAATTGGTCACTATACATAAGTGACTCCATATTCCAATCCTGATTGGCACACTGGACCACCCTTATAAGTCCCTAGTATATGGTACCTAGGTACTCAGGGCATTGAGGTTGCAGGAGATTCTTTTGGGCTGCAACATTTCTTTTGCCACCCATAAGGTGCTCATACAAACCTTTCATCATGACTGCCACTGCTGCCTAAGTGAAATGGTGACACACTATTTCAAAGCCATTTTACGCTACACTAAGTAACTTCTAAGTCACTATGGGCCAGATGTAGGAACAAAAAAATGTGCGAGTCGAAAATAGCAACTCCTTGCGAATCGCTATTTCCGACTCGCAAAGCGAGATACATGTGAAAATCGCTATACCAAATAGCAATTCGGTGCGGAGTGGCACCGCAGTTTGCAACCTCGCAATTTGCGAAATCGCTATTTGCGAGTTCGCAATTTGCGAGGTTGCAAATTGCACAAGGGTGTGGTCCGGAGTCGCAAATTGTGACTGACTCACAAATTGCACGCAGGTGCAAATAAAATAGTGAAAAACCCACTTCCTGGTTCTGAGTGATGACATCGGAACCAGGAAGTACCCCCATGGAACAGGGAGGAGCCTACCCAGCCCAAACAGCAGAGTCACACCCAGCTGAGAAGAGCTACTTCAACAATGGCATCTCAGGACAATGAGACACCCAGTGCTGGCAGGAAAAGAAAACTGAAGTTTTCAGAGAAGGAGCTGGAGGTGCTTACAGAGGAGTGCTGCCTGCACCATGATGTATTGTTTGGAAAGGCAGCAATGAGTGTCCCTGACACCCAAAAGAAAAAATCTGGCAGGACATCCTCACCAAAATTAATGCCATTGGAGTCAGCCACTGCACAATAGATGAGGTCCGCAAAAGGTGGTACGACCTCCGGTCCAGGACCAAGGAAAGGGTGGCTGAGCATATGAGGGAGATGCGTGGCACTGAAGGAGGCCCATCTACAGTACCACTCCCTACAGCCATAGAGACCATGGTGGAGACCACTCTGGAGCCGGAGGCAGTACTTGGAATTGGAGACCTTGACAGTTCAGCTCCAGGAACATCCAAAAGTAAGAACAACAATTAACTTATTTACACCACTCTATGCACCATGCACACAGCCACAGTACACATAAGCATGCACCTCAAGATTAGCTCCATTCCTATATTGCAACTATAGAACAGTGCTTTATGGGCAATGTAGTACAGTAGACCAAAGATTGAGAAATATTTATTCTGAGACATCAAACATATGTGAGGCACTGACAGTGTATCCCCTGTGTCCCACAGGTCTCCCACAAGGACCCACCAACAGCCCTACTGTGCAGGGAGATGAACCAGCCACACACACACAAGACGAGGCAGCCACAGAAACTGCTGGGGAGTGCATGACAACACCACCCGTCCAACATGCACCAGAGGACATGGATGAGCCTGATTTGGGTTTTGAGGCAGCCAACGTAACACCGGGGCCACTGATGAGGGAGAGTCGACCACATAGGTCAGCTGGCTCTGTGAGGAGATGGCAACACCCAATGCAGTCAGTGAGTGAGGAGGATGTCACTGACGAACAATTGTTGGAACTCAAGGCATCCTTCCTGCAAAGTCACCGGCTGCAAAACAGACACATGCGGGTGATGAATAGGAACCTGAACAGACTGCAGCACACACTCTCCCAGGGTTTTGCCAATGTGGACAACCAGTTCACTGCTATGAACACAAACATGGCAAACCTTACCAGTTCCATAAACAACTTGGTCAGGGAAATGGTGGCAGATAGGGCACATGCAATGCGCAGGGAGCGCAACACTTCTGCCCGTTTGGACAGACTAAGGGCCTGATTACAACTTTGGAGGACGGTGTTAAACCGTCCCAAAAGTGACGGATATACCACCTACCGTATTACGAGTTCCATAGGATATAATGGACTCGTAATACGGTAGGTGGTATATCCGCCACTTTTGGGACGGTTTAACACCGTCCTCCAAAGTTGTAATCAGGCCCTAAGTGTTTCAATTGGGCGCCTTGCAACCACAACAACCTGCTTGTCAAGACGCACAGTGAAGCTGCAGGTTGGACGTGCTAGAGACCAGCCAGGCAGCAAGGGGCATTGGCGATACCCCTCAGGATAGCGAGGAGATCTCCAGTGTCAGCGGTGTATCTGCCACTGATGCATGAATCCTGCAGAGTATCAGTGCCTGGCAAGGATCAGAGGACCAACCTGGATTGAGCCATGGTGGCCGTAGTCGCAGGAGGCTGTGAGCTACCAATCTGTGTTGTGACTGAGGCACATGAACTAAATGTGTCAGACTTTACTATTTGCATTCTTCATGCAGTTTAGTTAACTATATTTTCTTCATTATATTCCTGAAATTAAAGGGATAATTTGTTGTACTACACAATTGGACTATGTGTGCATTACATTAGTGAGTGTTGTCACAGTTGCCACGTACCTGCCAAAGTAGTGGGTTGCAATGTGGTTCTGTCTCTGTCTGCCCTCCATTGCGATGCTTCCATCCCAAGGCTGTCAGTGTGGTAGTGCTTGCTCCTCATCCTCCGAATCTGTGTCGTCAGGGGTGAGATATAGCCCACGTCTGGTGGCAATGTTGTGTAGGATGGCACAAGTTGCAACAATCTTGCATGCAGTTTCTGAGGCATACTGGAGTGCCCCTCCACTTTTGTGCAGGCATCTGAATCGTGACTTCAACAAGCCGAACGTCCTCTCTATGACAGATCTGGTCCGCCGATGTCCTATGTTGTATCGCTTCTCATTCTGATTGCCAGGTGTTAGGTATGGGATGAGTATCCATGATCTCAGGGCATATGCACTGTCACCTGTGTGACAAAAGAGGCAAAATTAGCAGGGCATCACAGGGTTACACAGTAACATGTATTTAAGACATCAGAGTGTACTCGACAGTACCTAACAAATATTCTTCGCCAAACTCCCCACATTCTAGGCGTTGGTGTATCCCACTGTGCCTGAATATGTATGCATCATGTGTACTCCCTGGATATTTAGCAACAATGTCAGTAATGACATTATGGGCATCACATACCTCCTGGATGTTTAGTGAGGGGGTACATTTCCTATTGCGGAACACATCTTCCAGATTTGCAGGTGGGCAAATTGGTATATGTGTCCCGTCCACACACCCTATTACATGGGAGAAGTTGGCAATTCTGTAGAAGTCCAACTTGGTGCTGTTAATTTCCGCCTCATTCCTGGGAAGGTATATATATCTGGACATGTGTGCAAGTATGGCATCTAGGAAACGTCTGAAGAATCTTGAGAGGGCACTTTGAGATACCCCACCTGCCACTGCAGTCACCCCCTGATAGCTACCCAAGGCCAAGAGGTGCAGTGAGCATAGCACTTGCACATGTGTGGGGATGGCTCAGCCGCGCATTGTCTGGCGTTCAAGCTGAGGTTTCAGCAGCTCAATGATCTCTAGGATAACTGCGCTGCTCAGTCTTATTTATCATAAATCTCATCCTCAGTTTGTTGAAATAGTGTCTGCCTGGTTCGGTATATCCTCTCCTGTCTCTGCCTCCTCCTCCGCTGCTGGGCAGCCTGGACTCTCCTCCTCCATGCAATCATGTATAGTGCAGCCATTGTGAGAAAGCCAGATGCCTTCTGGGTCTCCTTTTATACTTTGGTTCTGGTTACCACCTGTTCAGAATCAGTGCTAATCTGGGTGTGCAAAACGGGCTTTTTGCGACTAGTCGCAATTTGCGACTGGCTTGTGCACTCGGTTTGCGACTCGCAATTTGCAACTTCGTAATTGCGAGTCGCAAAATCAGGTCACAATTTTTGCGAGTCGGTAATGGGTCGCATCGCTATTTGGAAACTCTAAAATGGCATTGGTACATACCATTTTGCTTTTTGTGAGGTCGCAAATAGCGCTGCGACCCATTTGGACTCGCTCATCTGGCCCTCTATGTCTAACCGTATTTACTGAAGGCTAGGTGCAAACTTACTGTGTGTGAGGGCACCCTTGCACAAGCAAATGTGCCCAGACATTGTCCAGGGTCAATTCCCCGGACTTCGTGAGTGCGGGGACACCTATATAAGCGTGTACTACATATATGTCAATACCTATATGTAGCTTAACAATGGTAACTCCGAATATGGCCATGTAAGGTGTCTAAGATAATGGAATTGTCCCCCCATTCCAAATCTGGTATTGGGGGGAAACCCCATGCATCCTCGGGGCTCCATCATAGACCCCCAGTACTGCCAAACCAGCTCTCTGAGGTTTCCACTGCAGTCCTAGCTGCTTCCACCTCACAGACAGGTTTCTGCCCTCCTGGGAATTGAGCAGCTCAATCCCAGGAAGGCAGAACAGTGCATTTCCTTTAGGAGAGGGCTGTTACACCCGCTCCCATTGGAAATAGGTGTTACAGGCAGGGGAGGGATAGCCTCCCAGAGCCTCTGGAAATGCTGTGAAGGGCACAAATGGTTCCCTCCTTGCATAATCCAGTCTACACCAGCTCAGGGATCGCCAGTCCCTGGGCTGGCGCAAAACTGGACAAAGCGAAGGGGAGTTACCACTTTCCTGTCTATCACCGCCCCAGGGGTGGTGCCCAGAGCTCCTTCAGGGTGTCCCTGGCATTAGCCATCTTGGATTCCAAGATGTAGGGACCCTCTGGAGACCTCTGAGTGGCCAGTGCCAGCATGTGAAACAGACACCCCTCCTGATAGGTGCACAGCTGGGTAGGTAGCCACTCCTCCTCTCAGGGCTACTTAGGGTCTCTCCTCTGGGTGTTTCCTCAGATTCAGTTTGCAAGATTCCTCCAGTGCTCCTCTGCATCCTCTGCTTCAGCTTCTGATGGTCGGATCAACCTCAGACTGCTCCAGAAACTGCTGTAACTGCAACAAAGTATCCAGGACGACTCCTGTGACCTGCAACTTCAGCTCCAGCCAGCATTTGCAACAGTTTCCAAGGTGTGCACGCTCTGAGGACTGCCTGTCTTCACCCTGCACCAGAAGAACCAAAGGAATCTCCAGAGGAGTGACAGAGTCACTTCCCTGCTTCTGCAGGCACCCTTCTGCGATGACAACCGGTACCCTGGGACTCCTCTCCTGACCACGAATGTGTTCTCTGGAACACAGGTGGTGGAATGAAGTGACCCAGACTGTCCAAAGGTCCAGCTGACCAAATTTGGGGTAGGTAATAGCTTGCCTACCCGGGCTGCGACAGTACCCCTGTGCACCGCGTCTTTTGCAGCTCCTTGGGCTTCTGTGTACGTCTTCCAAAAGTTCTTCATGCACAGTGTAGCCCCAGTCCCCAGCACTCCATCCTGTGACACACAACTCCCTGAGCTGTTCGGCAGTGTGGGACCTTCCAGTGTTGTGCTGTGATGACCGCATTTTGCATCTTCTTTGTCTCCATGTTCTGGGACTCCCGTGGGTGCTTCCTGATCTTCTGAGGGCTCTCTGAAGTGCTGGGAGCCCCCTCTGTCTCCTCAGTCCAAGTGGAGACGCACAGGTCCTTCCTTGGTCCAGGCAGCTCCTTTATGATGCAACTGTGTACTTGCTTGAACCAAGGCTTGTTGGCAGAATCCAGCGCTGCAAACAGCCTGCATCCAACACCTTGACGTGGGACAACTCCTGCACCATGCAGGAACCTGCAGCCATCTTCTTTGGTGCTCCTAGGTACTTTCCTTCTGACCAGAGAATCCAATTTTGCACCTTCTTCTAGGTTGGCAGGGGCTCCTGTCCTTCCTGGACTCTTCTTCGACTTCTAGACTTTGTCTCCTCTGTCCACAGGTCTTCAGGTCCCGGAATCCATTGTTTGGTGCTTGCAGTCTTGCTTGGTTCTTGCAAAATCCTTTATCACGAGTTGCAGTGTGTCCTTAGGAAACTTGCTGTACTTTTCTCCTGATTTCCTGGGCTCTGGGGTGGGTACTTTACTGACCTTTGGTGTTCTCTTACACTCCCAGTGCCCCTCTACACACTACACTTACCTAGGGGGGAATTCGACATTCGCATTCCACTATTTTAGTATATGGTTTGTGTTGCCCCTAAGCCCATTGCAATCTATTGTATTTTCTACTGTTTGCACTATTCTATGACAGTTTACTTACCTGATTTTGGTTACTAGTGTACATATTGTGTATAATACTTACCTCCAGAAGGAGTATTGCCTCTAAGATATTTTTGGCCCTGTGGCACTAAAATAAAGTACCTATATTTTTGGTAACACTGAGTAGTGTCTTTTATTGTGTATAAGTACTGTGTAAGTATGGTGTTATTGCAGGAGCTTTGAATGTCTCCTAGTTCAGCCTAAGCTGCTCTGCTACAGCTACCTCTAGACAGCCTAAGCTGCTAGAAGACTGCCTACATTTCACTAATAAGGGATAACTGGACCTGGTATGAGGTGTAAGTACCTTAGGTACCCACTACAAACCAGGCCAGCCTCCTACATAATCCACATGGAATGTTCAACTTCACAATTGGCTTGGGGCAAACTTGACATCATTCTTTAGTGTTTTATGTTGAGGGTGCTCAGGTATATTGCTAGTTCCTACCTATGAAACTGTGGGACTTTGATGGCACACCTTTCATGGGATATCCCAGGGATTGCAAAAATAAAATTCTAATTTGTGGATCACTTCTTCTGCCTTGGATCTCACTGGTTCAACTTTCTTATACTTGCTAGAGTAATCTACAACTAGCATGCTAAGCTGGCAAAATCTGCACCGCAGGACACCCATGGTACACCTGGGATGTCTTCAAACTGGATTGGTGCTGGTGGGTCAGGTGACCTTACTGCCTAGCATGCTAGACAAATCATATTTTTTGTTATCTTAGCCTGTCAAGCTCAGGGCACCAGACATTAAACAGTTTTAGAGATTACTGTGTGGTGAGTCTTGGTGACCAGCACTTTCTGCAACAATCTTGACATACCCCTCAATGTCTCCGACTTGCTCCTCTTTGGAGAATGTGGCTGCCTATGATGAAGGCCTAAGTAGTCTATGGGGTGCTTTGTCCAGGCTTATAAACAAAGTCATTTGTATATTCCTTGATTGAAGTGAGGAAATTGAAGGAATGATATTCTCTTTGGAGGACATGGTGAAGGCTATCAAATCATTGAAGAAAGGGAAGTCCCCTAGGCTAGCCAAATCCCTGGGGATCTGTTCTGCGACCAACCTGTCTTCTGGGCCCAATATATCAATCTTTTATCTAATATTTTATTCTAGATGGTGCGAGCATCCCTGATTCTTGGAAGGATGCTGCTGTCATCCCCATTTATAAAAAGGGAAAAAAAGAGATGATCCAATTAACTACAGACCTGTTAGCTTCCCAGCTAGCCTACAGAAGGTTTTTGCCATGCAGACCCTGGACAAACTACTAGGCTGGATGGGCTCGAACCTGATCATCTCTCGTTTCCAAGCTGGATTTTGTTCTAGGATCAGTACAATAGACAAAGTGTTTTGCTTTGCCATCATTGACTGGAAATATGTTGCCATCTGCAGAGAGAATGTGTATGTTGCCTTTGTAGATCTTAGGACTCCTGTTGATCTGGTGGTTCCAAGGGTTCCTCTATTGAAGGACTGAGGAACATTTCTGACCCAGAGCACCTGCTATCAATTTTGATTAGATTAAATGAGGAGACCTACAGCCAAGTACGTTGGGAAGCACATGGAAAGCTGACCGAGGGGATCCCAATAGACAAATGTGTCAGGCAAGATTGCATTTCCCCCCCAACACTATTCTCGCTTTAATGGTATGGTTATCTTTTTATTGGATTGCAACATTAACTCCCCGTCTCTCACAGGGGCTAAAAAGTCCGACACTCTGCTTATATTTATGACTCCCATTTTGGGAACCTGACTCAACTCGTATCTTCAACTCACTGTTCACTGCATTTTGCCTTATGGAGGCCATCAGGTTTGCAGCTAAACTTCGAGTAGGGTCTCATTTCAGGGCAAATAGCATTTCTATGATGTCATTCTTGTTCATGGAGTGCATTAGAGAGATTTGGTATCTCAAATCTCTGGTATCAGGATTGCAGCAACAAAGATCACCAGGAAAGCAAATGCCTCCATAATCAGTGTTCTTGTAAAAAACACTGCATTCAACACTAATGTTCTTTGGTTTACTTCCTGAAAGTCAGAACATCATGGCTATGTGAGCCACATACGTTCACAGAGCAGGATCAGAGGCCATATGATTAACACCTATGCGCAAGCCCAGGAGTTTGTGTGTCGGTTTTGCTGGAACTTTGCTGCTTTTAGCACATACATTATCTCAGAAAACCTACAGTTAGACAGTAAAGCTTCGAAACATGAAGACGGCTCATTTTCAGGAAAAACAGGTGTATAGATGCGCTCCTAGCCTAAAGTAGGATGTGTTAATGATATAGCCCGAGAATCACCAAGTTCAGCTTTCATTTCTACTTCCTCCATGTCAAAAAGGAGTTTCAAAATTGCGGTGCTTAAGCAAGGCTTGACACTTAGCAACATCACTTGCACATACACCAGTGAATGCATTTCAGGGAAAAAAATGATCTGTTTGTTCTTTCCCCCAAAATGGAAAATGCACTTGAACAGTGTATGCTACACAGAAAACAAAGGTAAATTACTTTGTGCAATACTCACACATTTCTGGCAGGAATACATTCTCAGTTGTTTTCAAATAAAGGCCCCAGATAATTCATAAAAATTAATGCTAAGATGTCCAGGTGTTGGCTTTTAAATGAGCACAACACCGCATAGTAAACTTAATTGACGTGTGAACTGCATAGACAAATGACCCAAGACATCCTACGGGTTATAAAGTTTGTTTGCTACCTCAGCCACTTCTTTAACAGCTGACAGTTTTCTGTCACCTAAGTAGCCAAACAGTATGCATATAAGGTTCTAGTAACTTTATCTTATATGAACATGCATAACAGGAATAGGCCCAGATCAGATGGTAATAATCAGTTTATTAGCCCAGTTATTTCTTGGTATCTCGAAACAAAGAATAGGGCAATATGACACTGGCTTGCAAAAACAGAACACTGTGCATTCCACAATATAGTTCTCATATATATTCTAAGTAGAAAATCTTCATTCAGGTGACCTTTACCATTTGTCTAAAGAACACAACAACAAAAAGTGTGTGAAATGCCCGCTATTGACCTTTTATCTACCATATTCAAATCTTAAGGAGGTGCAAACATACCTCCATCCAAGCACGTGCTAGACAAGGGGTGGCATTGGACTGCTGAGAAGAGGGTCATAATACTGAGAAATCAGACAGGCAGTGAGGTGAAATAATGTAAAGTTACTTGAAAGAGCAACTTCAAGGTTACAAGGAGAGAAGGGAGGAATAACTGACAATACGAAGGAAGAGAGAAGGGAGGATATAAAAGTACATTTCTTTATAAGCCTTAAGAAAACACAGTCCAGATGATTTTGTACAGAGCAAAAATAGAGTAAACACCAATAACCAATATTTTACATGTTTTGAAAGCAGTGGAAAACAATTAAACCTTCCCGTCACCACAGAATTCACAACAAAGTAAAACTGAAAACACAAAGGTGGTCATTCTGACCCTGGCGGTCTTTGACCGCCAGGGCGGAGGACCGCGGGAGCACCGCCGACAGGCCGGCGGTGCTCCAATGGGGATTCCGACCGCGGCGGTAAAGCCGCGGTCGGACCGGCACCACTGGCGGGGTCCCGCCAGTGTACCGCCGCCCCATTGAATCCTCCGTGGCGGCGCAGCTTGCTGCACCGCTGCGGGGATTCCGACCCCCCCTACCGCCATCCAGATCCCGGCGGTCGGACCGCCGGGATCCGGATGGCGGTAGGGGGGGTCGCGGGGCCCCTGGGGGCCCCTGCAGTGCCCATGCCACTGGCATGGGCATTGCAGGGGCCCCCGTAAGAGGGCCCCTACATGTATTTCACTGTCTGCTGCGCAGACAGTGAAATACGCGACGGGTGCAACTGCACCCGTCGCACAGCTTCCACTCCGCCGGCTCGATTCCGAGCCGGCTTCATCGTGGAAGCCTCTTTCCCGCTGGGCTGGCGGGCGGTCTGAAGGCGACCGCCCGCCAGCCCAGCGGGAAAGTCAGAATTACCGCCGCGGTCTTTCGACCGCGGAACGGTAATCTGACGGCGGGACTTTGGCGGGCGGCCTCCGCCGCCCGCCAAGGTCAGAATGAGGGCCAAAATCCTAGCAATATGCTACCATGGCCCAGAAAGTTTTGATTTCTGGTGCAGTTTGGGTGGCGGGGCAATTTTGACATCCACTTTCTTCTTTTTTTGTGGTTTGATACAACTTCTTCTGCTGAAAAGTGAAAAAAAAAAAAAGAATTCGATATCACTAGTGAGGAACCCACATTTTTCTCGGTGTAATGTGAGACCAATGTTTCGTATTCAGTTGAAGGGAGCTCTTAACCTTTCTTTGTATTGCTTGCTATTGGTGGCATTTCCTATTATGTCACGGACATCAAACAAATCACAAAGTTGAGAGAGGATTTCTCCTACAGTTCTGCAAAACTTCAACAGCATTGGAGATGCTGACGTTGAAACATAAAGAGGATATTTTGTCCAATCTTGGTGTTATGTGGTGCTGATGTTTAATGGATTATTAAGATCCTCCTAACCACACAAATGCAGACTTCACTGGGTTGTTTCAGCTTATGGACAACTACTACATGCGATACCCATAGGTTGGGCCCTTCTACTTTCTCTTTAATCTCAGCCTACTACAGTTTCTCTAACTCTCTCAACATTGTCTCTCTCACCAGTGTTTTATCGTGACATTTTGAAAGGAAAGTTCAATAAGTAGATTCAATTACGTCCTTTTAGGCATCCTATTCCACTGAAGATGTTTGCAGACTCTTCAATCATGCTGTCAGTGGTTTGCCTCTAGATCCCAAAATCAAACATGGTGCCTCATTCCTTGGGATCATTGATATAATATTGATCCATACAATATCGGAGCGCAAACATATTGAAAATTAAATGTTTATAACAAAGATATTCATTCTGCATACTTAACTATAAAAACCACTAATCAAGCGCAGGAATTTCATTGTAAAAAATAATGATTTTTACATATATTGAAAACAAAAATATCGAACACAAAAATATCGTTGCTTTTAATTTAAACAAACATATAGGGGCTCATTCTGAGCCCGGCGGGCGGCGGGAGCCGCCCGCCTGGAGGGAGCCGCCAAATGACCGCACCGCGGTCAAAAGACCGCGGCGGCCATTCAGACATTTCCTCTGGGCCGGCGGGCGCTCTCCAAAAGAGCGCCCGCCGGCCCAGAGGAAATGCCCCTGCAACGAGGACGCCGGCTCAGAATTGAGCCGGCGTAGTTGCAGGGGTGCGACGGGTGCAGTTTGCACCCGTCGCGTATTTCAGTGTCTGCATTGTAGACTCTGACATACACAGTGGGGCCCTCTTACGGGGGCCCCTGCAGTGCCCATGCCAATGGCATGGGCACTGCAGGGGCCCCCAGGGGCCCCGCGGCACCCCCTACCGCCATCCTGTTCCTGGCGGGCGAACCGCCAGGAACAGGATGGCAGTAGGGGGGTCAGAATCCCCCATGGCGGCGCAGCAAGCTGCGCCGCCATGGGGGATTCCAAGGGCAGCGGAAAACCGGCGGGAGACCGCCGGTTTTCCTTGTCTGACCGCGGCCGAACCGCCGCGGTCAGAATGCCCTGCGGGGCACCGCCGGTCTGTCGGCGGTGCTCCCGCCGACCCTGGCCCCGGCGGTCTGAGACCGCCGGGGTCAGAATGACCCCCATAATATGTCACAATATTTATCCACACAATATCGGCTACAATGTTATCACTGGAATAATTAATCATTGATTACTAGATAAAAAATCGCATTTCACCTAAAACAAGTGCTTCAAATAAACCCAAAATTTGTTTTACACATATTTAAATTAAATAAAAATACATTACAACAACAAAATATTTACCATTCACCCCAAAAATATATATCTAAAATATATTAAATAATCTGCCCGCAATCTATCTATGAAATATCAAATTATATATTATTATACATCTAAATGAAACCTAAAATAGTGTTTACCATAGAACAAGCAATGAAATCAACTGTAGAAAGGCACACACATTTGAACAGATACATACTTCAAAAACAACTGCTGCAGTATGAGGAAACTCTTTCAGATTCTCTCAGCAAACCTTAAAAGACGACATATTTACATCTTAACAAGTAACCAAGTAAGTAAAACTTATATTTAACCACTTCGCTGCCAGGCCTTTTCCCCCTCCTGTACCAGGCCTTTTTTTGCCTATTTGGGGCAGTTCGCGCTTAGGCCCTCATAACTTTTTGTCCACAAAAGCTAACCAAGCCAAATTTGCGTCCTTTTTTTCCAACATCCTAGGGATTCTAGAGGTACCCAGACTTTGTGGGTTCCCTTGAAGGAGGCCAAGAAATTGGCCAAAATACAGTGAAAATTTCGTTTTTTTCAAAAAAATTGGAAAAAGTGGCTGCAGAAGAAGGCTTGTGGATTTCCCCCTGAAAATGGCATTCACGAAGGGTTTGCAGTGCTAAACTCAGCAGCTTCCTAGCTTTCAGGAACAGGCAGACTTGAATCAGAAAACCCAATTTTTCAACACAATTTTGGCATTTTACTGGGGCATACCACATTTTTGCAATTTTTTGTGCTTTCAGCCTCCTTCCAGTCAGTGACAGGAATGGGCATGAAACCAATGCTGGATCATAGAAACCTAACCATTTCTGAAAAGTAGACAAAATTCTGAATTCAGCAAGGGGTCATTTGTGTAGATCCTACAAGGGTTTCCTACAGAAAATAACAGCTGAAAAAGAAAAATATTGAAATTGAGGTGAAAAAACCATCAATTTTTCTTTACGTTTTACTCTGTAACTTTTCCCTGCAATGTCAGATTATGGAAAGCAATATACCGTTACATCTGCTGGACTCCTCTGGTTGCGGGGATATATAGGGCTTGTAGGTTCATCAAGAACCAGAGGAACCCAGAGCCAATAAATGAGCTGCACCCTGCAGTGCGTTTTCATTCTATACCGGGTATACAGCAATTCATTTGCTGAAATATAAAGAGTAAAAAATTGCTATCAAGAAAACCTTTGCATTTCCAAAAAGGGGCACAAGATAAGGTGTTGAGGAGCAGTGGTTATTTGCACATCTCTGAATTCCGGGGTGACCATACTAGCATGTGAATTATAGGGAATTTCTCAAATAGATGTCTTTTTTACACACTCTCCTATATTTGGAAGGAAAAAATGTAGAGAAAGACAAGGGGCAATAGCACTTGTTTTGCTAATCTATGTTCCCCCAAGTCTCCCGATAAAAATGATACCTCACTTGTGTGGGTAGGCCTAGCGCCCGCGACAGGAAACGCCCCAAAACGCAACGTGGACACATCCCATTTTTTTGAAAGAAAACAGAGGTGTTTTTTGCGAAGTGCCTACCTGTAGATTTTGGCCTCTAGCTCAGCCAGCACCTAGGGAAACCTACCAAACCTGTGCATTTCTGAAAACTAGAGACCTAGGGGAATCCAAGGAGGGGTGACTTGCGGGGCTCGGACCAGGTTCTGTTACCCAGAATCCTTTGTAAACCTCAAAATTTGGCTAAAAAAACACATGTTCCTCACATTTCTGTGGCAGAAAGTTCTGGAATCTGAGAGGAGCCACAAATTTCCTTCCACCCAGCGTTCCCCCAAGTCTCCCGATAAAAATGATACCTCACTTGCGTGGGTAGGCATAGCGCCCGCGACAGGAAACGCCCCAAAGCGCAACGTGGACACATCCAAAATTTTGGAAGAAAACAGAGGTGTTTTTTGCAAAGTGCCTACCTGTAGATTTTGGCCTCTAGCTCAGCCGGCACCTAGGGAAACCTACCAAACCTGTGCATTTCTGAAAACTAGAGACCTAGGGGAATCCAAGATGGGGTGACTTGCGGGGCTCGGACCAGGTTCTGTTACCCAGAATCCTTTGCAAACCTCAACATTTGGCTAAAAAAACACATGTTACTCACATTTCTGTGGCAGAAAGTTCTGGAATCTGAGAGGAGCCACAAATTTCCTTCCACCCAGTGTTCCCCCAAGTCTCCCGATAAAAATGATACCTCACTTGTGTGGGTAGGCCTAGCGCCCGCGACAGTAAACACCCCAAAGCGCAACGTGGACACATCCAAAATTTTGGAAGAAAACAGAGGTGTTTTTTGCGAAAACCTACCTGTAGATTTTGGCCTCTAGCTCAGCCGGCACCTAGGGAAACCTACCAAACCTGTGCATTTCTGAAAACTAGAGACCTAGGGGAATCCAAGATGGGGTGACTTGCGGGGCTCGGACCAGGTTCTGTTACCCAGAATCCTTTGCAAACCTCAAAATTTGGCTAAAAAAACACATGTTCCTCACATTTCTGTGGCAGAAAGTTCTGGAATCTGAGAGGAGCCACAAATTTCCTTCCACCCAGCGTTCCCCCAAGTCTCCCGATAAAAATGATACCTCACTTGCGTGGGTAGGCCTAGCGCCCGCGACAGGAAACACCCCAAAGCGCAACGTGGACACATCCAACATTTTGGAAGAAAACAGAGGTGTTTTTTGCAAAGTGCCTACCTGTAGATTTTGGCCTCTAGCTCAGCCGGCACCTAGGGAAACCTACCAAACCTGTGCATTTCTGAAAACTAGAGACCTAGGGGAATCCAAGATGGGGTGACTTGCGGGGCTCGGACCAGGTTCTGTTACCCAGAATCCTTTGCAAACCTCAACATTTGGCTAAAAAAACACATGTTACTCACATTTCTGTGGCAGAAAGTTCTGGAATCTGAGAGGAGCCACAAATTTCCTTCCACCCAGTGTTCCCCGAAGTCTCCCGATAAAAATGATACCTCACTTGTGTGGGTAGGCCTAGCGCCCGCGACAGTAAACACCCCAAAGCGCAACGTGGACACATCCAAAATTTTGGAAGAAAACAGAGGTGTTTTTTGCGAAAACCTACCTGTAGATTTTGGCCTCTAGCTCAGCCGGCACCTAGGGAAACCTACCAAACCTGTGCATTTCTGAAAACTAGAGACCTAGGGGAATCCAAGATGGGGTGACTTGCGGGGCTCGGACCAGGTTCTGTTACCCAGAATCCTTTGCAAACCTCAAAATTTGGCTAAAAAAACACATGTTCCTCACATTTCTGTGGCAGAAAGTTCTGGAATCTGAGAGGAGCCACAAATTTCCTTCCACCCAGCGTTCCCCCAAGTCTCCCGATAAAAATGATACCTCACTTGCGTGGGTAGGCCTAGCGCCCGCGACAGGAAACACCCCAAAGCGCAACGTGGACACATCCAACATTTTGGAAGAAAACAGAGGTGTTTTTTGCAAAGTGCCTACCTGTAGATTTTGGCCTCTAGCTCAGCCGGCACCTAGGGAAACCTACCAAACCTGTGCATTTCTGAAAACTAGAGACCTAGGGGAATCCAAGATGGGGTGACTTGCGGGGCTCGGACCAGGTTCTGTTACCCAGAATCCTTTGCAAACCTCAAAATTTGGCTAAAAAAACACATGTTCCTCACATTTCTGTGGCAGAAAGTTCTGGAATCTGAGAGGAGCCACAAATTTCCTTCCACCCAGCGTTCCCCCAAGTCTCCCGATAAAAATGGTACCTCACTTGCGTGGGTAGGCCTAGCGCCCGCGACAGGAAACACCCCAAAGCGCAACGTGGACACATCCAAAAGTTTGGAAGACCCCAGAGGTGTTTTTTGCTAAGTGCCTACCTGTAGATTTTGGCCTCTAGCTCAGCCGGCACCTAGGGAAACCTACCAAACCTGTGCATTTCTGAAAACTAGAGACCTAGGGGAATCCAAGGAGGGGTGACTTGTGGGGCTCGGACCAGGTTCTGTTACCCAGAATCCTTTGCAAACCTCAAAATTTGGCTAAAAAAACACATGTTCCTCACATTTCTGTGGCAGAAAGTTCTGGAATCTGAGAGGAGCCACAAATTTCCTTCCACTTAGCGTTCCCCCAAGTCTCCCGATAAAAATGATACCTCACTTGCGTGGGTAGGCCTAGCGCCCGCGACAGGAAACACCCCAAAGCGCAACGTGAACACATCCAAAATTTTGGAAGAAAACAGAGGTGTTTTTTGCGAAGTGCCTACCTGTAGATTTTGGCCTCTAGCTCAGCCGGCACCTAGGGAAACCTACCACACCTGTGCATTTCTGAAAACTAGAGACCTAGGGGAATCCAAGGAGGGGTGACTTGCGGGGCTCGGACCAGGTTCTGTTACCCAGAATCCTTTGCAAACCTCAAAATTTGGCTAAAAAAACACATGTTCCTCACATTTCTGTGACAGAAAGTTCTGGAATCTGAGAGGAGCCACAAATTTCCTTCCACCCAGCGTTCCTCCAAGTCTCCCGATAAAAATGATACCTCACTTGCGTGGGTAGGCCTAGCGCCCGCGACAGGAAACACCCCAAAACGCAACGTGGACACATCCAACATTTTGGAAGAAAACAGAGGTGTTTTTTGCAAAGTGCCTACCTGTAGATTTTGGCCTCTAGCTCAGCCGGCACCTAGGGAAACCTACCAAACCTGTGCATTTCTGAAAACTAGAGACCTAGGGGAATCCAAGATGGGGTGACTTGCGGGGCTCGGACCAGGTTCTGTTACCCAGAATCCTTTGCAAACCTCAACATTTGGCTAAAAAAACACATGTTACTCACATTTCTGTGGCAGAAAGTTCTGGAATCTGAGAGGAGCCACAAATTTCCATCCACCCAGTGTTCCCCCAAGTCTCCCGATAAAAATGATACCTCACTTGTGTGGGTAGGCCTAGCGCCCGCGACAGTAAACACCCCAAAGCGCAACGTGGACACATCCAAAATTTTGGAAGAAAACAGAGGTGTTTTTTGCGAAAACCTACCTGTAGATTTTGGCCTCTAGCTCAGCCGGCACCTAGGGAAACCTGCCAAACCTGTGCATTTCTGAAAACTAGAGACCTAGGGGAATCCAAGATGGGGTGACTTGCGGGGCTCGGACCAGGTTCTGTTACCCAGAATCCTTTGCAAACCTCAAAATTTGGCTAAAAAAACACATGTTCCTCACATTTCTGTGGCAGAAAGTTCTGGAATCTGAGAGGAGCCACAAATTTCCTTCCACCCAGCGTTCCCCCAAGTCTCCCGATAAAAATGATACCTCACTTGCGTGGGTAGGCCTAGCGCCCGCGACAGGAAACACCCCAAAGCGCAACGTGGACACATCCAACATTCTGGAAGAAAACAGAGGTGTTTTTTGCAAAGTGCCTACCTGTAGATTTTGGCCTCTAGCTCAGCCGGCACCTAGGGAAACCTACCAAACCTGTGCATTTCTGAAAACTAGAGACCTAGGGGAATCCAAGGAGGGGTGACTTGCGGGGCTCGGACCAGGTTCTGTTACCCAGAATCCTTTGCAAACCTCAAAATTTGGCTAAAAAAACACATGTTCCTCACATTTCTGTGGCAGAAAGTTCTGGAATCAGAGAGAAGCCACAAATTTCCTTCCACCCAGCGTTCCCCCAAGTCTCCCGATAAAAATGGTACCTCACTTGCGTGGGTAGGCCTAGCGCCCGCGACAGGAAACACCCCAAAGCGCAACGTGGACACATCCAAAAGTTTGGAAGACCCCAGAGGTGTTTTTTGCTAAGTGCCTACCTGTAGATTTTGGCCTCTAGCTCAGCCGGCACCTAGGGAAACCTACCAAACCTGTGCATTTCTGAAAACTAGAGACCTAGGGGAATCCAAGGAGGGGTGACTTGTGGGGCTCGGACCAGGTTCTGTTACCCAGAATCCTTTGCAAACCTCAAAATGTGGCTAAAAAAACACATGTTCCTCACATTTCTGTGGCAGAAAGTTCTAGAATCTGAGAGGAGCCACAAATTTCATTCCACCCAGCGTTCCCCCAAGTCTCCCGATAAAAATGATACCTCACTTGCGTGGGTAGGCCTAGCGCCCGCGACAGGAAACACCCCAAAGCGCAACGTAAACACATCCAAAATTTTGGAAGAAAACAGAGGTGTTTTTTGCGAAGTGCCTACCTGTAGATTTTGGCCTCTAGCTCAGCCGGCACCTAGGGAAACCTACCACACCTGTGCATTTCTGAAAACTAGAGACCTAGGGGAATCCAAGGAGGGGTGACTTGCGGGGCTCGGACCAGGTTCTGTTACCCAGAATCCTTTGCAAACCTCAAAATTTGGCTAAAAAAACACATGTTCCTCACATTTCTGTGGCAGAAAGTTCTGGAATCTGAGAGGAGCCACAAATTTCCTTCCACCCAGCGTTCCCCCAAGTCTCCCGATAAAAATGATACCTCACTTGCGTGGGTAGGCCTAGCGCCCGCGACAGAAAAACACCCCAAAGCGCAACGTGAACACATCCAAAATTTTGGAAGAAAACAGAGGTGTTTTTTGCGAAGTGCCTACCTGTAGATTTTGGCCTCTAGCTCAGCCGGCACCTAGGGAAACCTACCAAACCTGTGCATTTCTGAAAACTAGAGACCTAGGGGAATCCAAGATGGGGTGACTTGCGGGGCTCGGACCAGGTTCTGTTAATCAGAATCCTTTCCAAACCTCAAAATTTGGCTAAAAAAACACATGTTCCTCACATTTCTGTGGCAGAAAGTTCTGGAATCTGAGAGGAGCAACAAATTTCCTTCCACCCAGCGTTCCCCCAAGTCTCCCGATAAAAATGATACCTCACTTGTGTGGGTGGGTAGGCCTAGCGCCGGCGACAGGAAACACCCCAAAGCGCAACGTGAACACATCCAAAAGTTTGGAAGAAAACAGAGGTGTTTTTTGCGAAGTGCCTACCTGTAGATTTTGGCCTCTAGCTCAGCCGGCACCTAGGGAAACCTACCAAACCTGTGCATTTCTGAAAACTAGAGACCTAGGGGAATCCAAGGAGGGGTGACTTGTGGGGCTCGGACCAGGTTCTGTTACCCAGAATCCTTTGCAAACCTCAAAATTTGGCTAAAAAAACACATGTTCCTCACATTTCTGTGGCAGAAAGTTCTGGAATCTGAGAGGAGCCACAAATTTCCTTCCACCCAGCGTTCCCCCAAGTCTCCCGATAAAAATGATACCTCACTTGCGTGGGTAGGCCTAGCGCCCGCGACAGGAAACACCCCAAAGCGCAACGTGAACACATCCAAAATTTTGGAAGAAAACAGAGGTGTTTTTTGCGAAGTGCCTACCTGTAGATTTTGGCCTCTAGCTTAGCCGGCACCTAGGGAAACCTACCACACCTGTGCATTTCTGAAAACTAGAGACCTAGGGGAATCCAAGTAGGGGTGACTTGCGGGGCTCGGACCAGGTTCTGTTACCCAGAATCCTTTGCAAACCTCAAAATTTGGCTAAAAAAACACATGTTCCTCACATTTCTGTGGCAGAAAGTTCTGGAATCTGAGAGGAGCCACAAATTTCCTTCCACCCAGCGTTCCCCCAAGTCTCCCGATAAAAATGATACCTCACTTGCGTGGGTAGGCCTAGCGCCCGCGACAGGAAACACCCCAATGCGCAACGTGGACACATCCAAAATTTTGGAAGAAAACAGAGTTGTTTTTTGCAAAGTGCCTAACTGTAGATTTTGGCCTCTAGCTCAGCCGGCACCTAGGGAAACCTACCAAACCTGTGCATTTCTGAAATCTAGAGATCTAGGGGAATCCAAGATGGGGTGACTTGCGGGGCTCGGACCAGGTTCTGTTACTCAGAATCCTTTGCAAACCTCAAAATTTGGCTAAAAAAACACATGTTCCTCACATTTCTGTGGCAGAAAGTTCTGGAATCTGAGAGGAGCAACAAATTTCCTTCCACCCAGCGTTCCCCAAAGTCTCCCGATAAAAATGATACCTCACTTGTGTGGGTGGGTAGGCCTAGCGCCGGCGACAGGAAACACCCCAAAGCGCAACATGGACACATCCAAAAGTTTGGAAGAAAACAGAGGTGTTTTTTGCGAAGTGCCTACCTGTAGATTTTGGCCTCTAGCTCAGCCGGCACCTAGGGAAACCTACTAAACGTGTGCATTTCTGAAAACTAGAGACCTAGGGGAATCCAAGGAGGGGTGACTTGTGGGGCTCGGACCAGGTTCTGTTACCCAGAATCCTTTGCAAACCTCAAAATTTGGCTAAAAAAACACATGTTCCTCACATTTCTGTGGCAGAAAGTTCTGGAATCTGAGAGAAGCCACAAATTTCCTTCCACCCAGCGTTCCCCCAAGACTCCCGATAAAAATGATACCTCACTTGCGTGGGTAGGCATAGCGCCCGCGACAGGAAACGCCCCAAAGCGCAACGTGGACACATCCAAAATTTTGGAAGAAAACAGAGGTGTTTTTTGCAAAGTGCCTACCTGTAGATTTTGGCCTCTAGCTCAGCCGGCACCTAGGGAAACCTACCACACCTGTGCATTTCTGAAAACTAGAGACCTAGGGGAATCCAAGATGGGGTGACTTGCGGGGCTCGGACCAGGTTCTGTTACCCAGAATCCTTTGCAAACCTCAAAATTTGGCTAAAAAAACACATGTTCCTCACATTTCTGTGGCAGAAAGTTCTGGAATCTGAGAGGAGCCACAAATTTCCTTCCACCCAGCGTTCCCCCAAGTGTCCCGATAAAAATGATATCTCACTTGCGTGGGTAGGCCTAGCGCCCGCGACAGGAAACACCCCAAAGCGCAACGTGAACACATCCAAAATTTTGGAAGAAAACAGAGGTGTTTTTTGCGAAGTGCCTACCTGTAGATTTTGGCCTCTAGCTCAGCCGGCACCTAGGGAAACCTACCACACCTGTGCATTTCTGAAAACTAGAGACCTAGGGGAATCCAAGATGGGGTGACTTGCGGGGCTCGGACCAGGTTCTGTTACCCAGAATCCTTTGCAAACCTCAAAATTTGGCTAAAAAAACACATGTTCCTCACATTTCTGTGGCAGAAAGTTCTGGAATCTGAGAGGAGCTACAAATTTCCTTCCACCCAGCGTTCCCCCAAGTCTCCCGATAAAAATGATACCTAACTTGCGTGGGTAGGCCTAGCGCCCGCGACAGGAAACACCCCAATGCGCAACGTGGACACATCCAAAATTTTGGAAGAAAACAGAGTTGTTTTTTGCAAAGTGCCTACCTGTAGATTTTGGCATCTAGCTCAGCCGGCACCTAGGGAAACCTACCAAACCTGTGCATTTCTGAAAACTAGAGACCTAGGGGAATCCAAGATGGGGTGACTTGCGGGGCTCGGACCAGGTTCTGTTACTCAGAATCCTTTGCAAACCTCAAAATCTGGCTAAAAAAACACATGTTCCTCACATTTCTGTGGCAGAAAGTTCTGGAATCTGAGAGGAGCAACAAATTTCCTTCCACCCAGCGTTCCCCAAAGTCTCCCGATAAAAATGATACCTCACTTGTGTGGGTGGGTAGGCCTAGCGCCGGCGACAGGAAACACCCCAAAGCGCAACATGGACACATCCAAAATTTTGGAAGAAAACAGAGGTGTTTTTTGCGAAGTGCCTACCTGTAGATTTTGGCCTCTAGCTCAGCCGGCACCTAGGGAAACCTACCACACCTGTGCATTTCTGAAAACTAGAGACCTAGGGGAATCCAAGTAGGGGTGACATGCGGGGCTCGGACCAGGTTCTGTTACCCAGAATCCTTTGCAAACCTCAAAATTTGGCTAAAAAAACACATGTTCCTCACATTTCTGTGGCAGAAAGTTCTGGAATCTGAGAGGAGCCACAAATTTCCTTCCACCCAACGTTCCCCCAAGTCTCCCAATAAAAATGGTACCTCACTTGCGTGGGTAGGCCTAGCGCCCGCGACAGGAAACACCCCAAAGCGCAACGTGGACACATCCAAAAGTTTGGAAGACCCCAGAGGTGTTTTTTGCTAAGTGCCTACCTGTAGATTTTGGCCTCTAGCTCAGCCGGCATCTAGGGAAACCTACCAAACCTGTGCATTTCTGAAAACTAGAGACCTAGGGGAATCCAAGGAGGGGTGACTTGTGGGGCTCGGACCAGGTTCTGTTACCCAGAATCCTTTGCAAACCTCAAAATTTGGCTAAAAAAACACATGTTCCTCACATTTCTGTGGCAGAAAGTTCTGGAATCTGAGAGGAGCCACAAATTTCCTTCCACCCAGCGTTCCCCCAAGTCTCCCGATAAAAATGATACCTCACTTGCGTGGGTAGGCCTAGCGCCCGCGACAGGAAACACCCCAAAGCGCAACGTGAACACATCCAAAATTTTGGAAGAAAACAGAGGTGTTTTTGGCGAAGTGCCTACCTGTAGATTTTGGCCTCTAGCTCAGCCGGCACCTAGGGAAACCTACCACACCTGTGCATTTCTGAAAACTAGAGACCTAGGGGAATCCAAGGAGGGGTGACTTGCTGGGGTCGGACCAGGTTCTGTTACCCAGAATCCTTTGCAAACCTCAAAATTTGGCTAAAAAAACACATGTTCCTCACATTTCTGTGGCAGAAAGTTCTGGAATCTGAGAGGAGCCACAAATTTCCTTCCACCCAGCGTTCCCCCAAGTCTCCCGATAAAAATGATACCTCACTTGCGTGGGTAGGCCTAGCGCCCGCGACAGGAAACACCCCAATGCGCAACGTGGACACATCCAAAATTTTGGAAGAAAACAAAGTTGTTTTTTGCAAAGTGCCTACCTGTAGATTTTGGCCTCTAGCTCAGCGGGCACCTAGGGAAACCTACCAAACCTGTGCATTTCTGAAAACTAGAGACCTAGGGGAATCCAAGATGGGGTGACTTGCGGGGCTCGGACCAGGTTCTGTTACTCAGAATCCTTTGCAAACCTCAAAATTTGGCTAAAAAAACACATGTTCCTCACATTTCTGTGGCAGAAAGTTCTGGAATCTGAGAGGAGCAACAAATTTCCTTCCACCCAGCGTTCCCCCAAGTCTCTCGATAAAAATGATACCTCACTTGTGTGGGTGGGTAGGCCTTGCGCCGGCGACAGGAAACACCCCAAAGCGCAACATGGACACATCCAAAAGTTTGGAAGAAAACAGAGGTGTTTTTTGCGAAGTGCCTACCTGTAGATTTTGGCCTCTTGCTCAGCCGCCACCTAGGGAAACCTACTAAACGTGTGCATTTCTGAAAACTAGAGACCTAGGGGAATCCAAGGAGGGGTGACTTGTGGGGCTCGGACCAGGTTCTGTTACCCAGAATCCTTTGCAAACCTCAAAATTTGGCTAAAAAAACACATGTTCCTCACATTTCTGTGGCAGAAAGTTCTGGAATCTGAGAGAAGCGACAAATTTCCTTCCACCCAGCGTTCCCCCAAGTCTCCCGATAAAAATGATACCTCACTTGCGTGGGTAGGCCTAGCGCCCGCGACAGGAAACACCCCAAAGCGCAACGTGGACACATCCAAAAGTTTGGAAGAAAACAGAGGTTTTTTTGCGAAGTGCCTACCTGTAGATTTTGGCCTCTAGCTCAGCCGGCACATAGGGAAACCTACAAAACCTGTGCATTTCTGAAAACTAGAGACCTAGGGGAATCCAAGGAGGGGTGACTTGTGGGGCTCGGACCAGGTTCTGTTACCCAGAATCCTTTGCAAACCTCAAAATTTGGCTAAAAAAACACATGTTCCTCACATTTCTGTGGCAGAAAGTTCTGGAATCTGAGAGGAGCTACAAATTTCCTTCCACCCAGCGTTCCCCCAAGTCTCCCGATAAAAATGATACCTCACTTGCGTGGGTAGGCCTAGCGCCCGCGACAGAAAACACCCCAAAGCGCAACGTGAACACATCCAAAATTTTGGAAGAAAACAGAGTTGTTTTTTGCAAACTGCCTACCTGTAGATTTTGGCATCTAGCTCAGCCGGCACCTAGGGAAACCTACCAAACCTGTGCATTTCTGAAAACTAGAGACCTAGGGGAATCCAAGATGGGGTGACTTGCGGGGCTCGGACCAGGTTCTGTTACTCAGAATCCTTTGCAAACCTCAAAATTTGGCTAAAAAAACACATGTTCCTCACATTTCTGTGGCAGAAAGTTCTGGAATCTGAGAGGAGCAACAAATTTCCTTCCACCCAGCGTTCCCCCAAGTCTCTCGATAAAAATGATACCTCACTTGTGTGGGTGGGTAGGCCTTGCGCCGGCGACAGGAAACACCCCAAAGCGCAACATGGACACATCCAAAAGTTTGGAAGAAAACAGAGGTGTTTTTTGCGAAGTGCCTACCTGTAGATTTTGGCCTCTTGCTCAGCCGGCACCTAGGGAAACCTACTAAACGTGTGCATTTCTGAAAACTAGAGACCTAGGGGAATCCAAGGAGGGGTGACTTGTGGGGCTCGGACCAGGTTCTGTTACCCAGAATCCTTTGCAAACCTCAAAATTTGGCTAAAAAAACACATGTTCCTCACATTTCTGTGGCAGAAAGTTCTGGAATCTGAGAGAAGCCACAAATTTCCTTCCACCCAGCGTTCCCCCAAGTCTCCCGATAAAAATGATACCTCACTTGCGTGGGTAGGCCTAGCGCCCGCGACAGGAAACACCCCAAAGCGCAACGTGGACACATCCAAAAGTTTGGAAGAAAACAGAGGTTTTTTTGCGAAGTGCCTACCTGTAGATTTTGGCCTCTAGCTCAGCCGGCACATAGGGAAACCTACAAAACCTGTGCATTTCTGAAAACTAGAGACCTAGGGGAATCCAAGGAGGGGTGACTTGTGGGGCTCGGACCAGGTTCTGTTACCCAGAATCCTTTGCAAACCTCAAAATTTGGCTAAAAAAACACATGTTCCTCACATTTCTGTGGCAGAAAGTTCTGAAATCTGAGAGGAGCTACAAATTTCCTTCCACCCAGCGTTCCCCCAAGTCTCCCGATAAAAATGATACCTCACTTGCGTGGGTAGGCCTAGCGCCCGCGACAGAAAACACCCCAAAGCGCAACGTGAACACATCCAAAATTTTGGAAGAAAACAGAGGTGTTTTTTGCGACGTGCCTACCTGTAGATTTTGGCCTCTAGCTCAGCCGGCACCTAGGGAAACCTACCAAACCTGTGCATTTCTGAAAACTAGAGACCTAGGGGAATCCAAGGAGGGGTGACTTGTGGGGCTCGGACCAGGTTCTGTTACCCAGAATCCTTTGCAAACCTCAAAATTTGGCTAAAAAAACACATGTTCCTCACATTTCTGTGGCAGAAAGTTCTGGAATCTGAGAGGAGCCACAAATTTCTTTCCACCCAGCGTTCCCCCAAGTCTCCCGATAAAAATGATATCTCACTTGCGTGGGTAGGCCTAGCGCCCGCGACAGGAAACACCCCAAAGCGCAACGTGAACACATCCAAAATTTTGGAAGAAAACAGAGGTGTTTTTTGCGAAGTGCCTACCTGTAGATTTTGGCCTCTAGCTCAGCCGGCACCTAGGGAAACCTACCACACCTGTGCATTTCTGAAAACTAGAGACCTAGGGGAATCCAAGATGGGGTGACTTGCGGGGCTCGGACCAGGTTCTGTTACCCAGAATCCTTTGCAAACCTGAAAATTTGGCTAAAAAAACACATGTTCCTCACATTTCTGTGGCAGAAAGTTCTGGAATCTGAGAGGAGCTACAAATTTCCTTCCACCCAGCGTTCCCCCAAGTCTCCCGATAAAAATGATACCTAACTTGCGTGGGTAGGCCTAGCGCCCGCGACAGGAAACACCCCAATGCGCAATGTGGACACATCCAAAATTTTGGAGGAAAACAGAGTTGTTTTTTGCAAAGTGCCTACCTGTAGATTTTGGCCTCTAGCTCAGCCGGCACCTAGGGAAACCTACCAAACCTGTGCATTTCTGAAAACTAGAGACCTAGGGGAATCCAAGATGGGGTGACTTGCGGGGCTCGGACCAGGTTCTGTTACTCAGAATCCTTTGCAAACCTCAAAATTTAGCTAAAAAAACACATGTTCCTCACATTTCGGTGGCAGAAAGTTCTGGAATCTGAGAGGAGCAACAAATTTCCTTCCACCCAGCGTTCCCCAAAGTCTCCCAATAAAAATGATACCTCACTTGTGTGGGTGGGTAGGCCTAGCGCCGGCGACAGGAAACACCCCAAAGCGCAACATGGACACATCCAAAATTTTGGAAGAAAACAGAGGTGTTTTTTGCTAAGTGCCTACCTGTAGATTTTGGCCTCTAGCTCAGCCGGCACCTAGGGAAACCTACCACACCTGTGCATTTCTGAAAACTAGAGACCTAGGGAAATCCAAGGAGGGGTGACTTGCGGGGCTCGGACCAGGTTCTGTTACCCAGAATCCTTTGCAAACCTCAAAATTTGGCTAAAAAAACACATGTTCCTCACATTTCTGTGGCAGAAAGTTCTGGAATCTGAGAGGAGCCACAAATTTCCTTCCACCCAGCGTTCCCCCAAGTCTCCCGATAAAAATATACCTCACTTGCGTGGGTAGGCCTAGCGCCCGCGACAGGAAACACCCCAATGCGCAACGTGGACACATCCAAAATTTTGGAAGAAAACAGAGTTGTTTTATGCAAAGTGCCTACCTGTAGATTTTGGCCTCTAGCTCAGCCGGCACCTAGGGAAACCTACCAAACCTGTGCATTTCTGAAAACTAGAGACCTAGGGGAATCCAAGATGGGGTGACTTGCGGGGCTCGGACCAGGTTCTGTTACCCAGAATCCTTTGCAAACCTCAAAATTTGGCTAAAAAAACACATGTTCCTCACATTTCTGTGGCAGAAAGTTCTGGAATCTGAGAGGAGCTACAAATTTCCTTCCACCCAGCATTCCCACAAGTCTCCCGATAAAAATGATACCTAACTTGCGTGGGTAGGCCTAGCGCCCGCGACAGGAAACACCCCAATGCGCAACGTGGACACATCCAAAATTTTGGAAGAAAACAGAGTTGTTTTTTGCAAACTGCCTACCTGTAGATTTTGGCATCTAGCTCAGCCGGCACCTAGGGAAACCTACCAAACCTGTGCATTTCTGAAAACTAGAGACCTAGGGGAATCCAAGATGGGGTGACTTGCGGGGCTCGGACCAGGTTCTGTTACTCAGAATCCTTTGCAAACCTCAAAATCTGGCTAAAAAAACACATGTTCCTCACATTTCTGTGGCAGAAAGTTCTGGAATCTGAGAGGAGCAACAAATTTCCTTCCACCCAGCGTTCCCCAAAGTCTCCCGATAAAAATGATACCTCACTTGTGTGGGTGGGTAGGCCTAGCGCCGGCGACAGGAAACACCCCAAAGCGCAACATGGACACATCCAAAATTTTGGAAGAAAACAGAGGTGTTTTTTGCGAAGTGCCTACCTGTAGATTTTGGCCTCTAGCTCAGCCGGCACCTAGGGAAACCTACCACACCTGTGCATTTCTGAAAACTAGAGACCTAGGGGAATCCAAGTAGGGGTGACATGCGGGGCTCGGACCAGGTTCTGTTACCCAGAATCCTTTGCAAACCTCAAAATTTGGCTAAAAAAACACATGTTCCTCACATTTCTGTGGCAGAAAGTTCTGGAATCTGAGAGGAGCCACAAATTTCCTTCCACCCAACGTTCCCCCAAGTCTCCCGATAAAAATGGTACCTCACTTGCGTGGGTAGGCCTAGCGCCCGCGACAGGAAACACCCCAAAGCGCAACGTGGACACATCCAAAAGTTTGGAAGACCCCAGAGGTGTTTTTTGCTAAGTGCCTACCTGTAGATTTTGGCCTCTAGCTCAGCCGGCATCTAGGGAAACCTACCAAACCTGTGCATTTCTGAAAACTAGAGACCTAGGGGAATCCAAGGAGGGGTGACTTGTGGGGCTCGGACCAGGTTCTGTTACCCAGAATCCTTTGCAAACCTCAAAATTTGGCTAAAAAAACACATCTTCCTCACATTTCTGTGGCAGAAAGTTCTGGAATCTGAGAGGAGCCACAAATTTCCTTCCACCCAGCGTTCCCCCAAGTCTCCCGATAAAAATGATACCTCACTTGCGTGGGTAGGCCTAGCGCCCGCGACAGGAAACACCCCAAAGCGCAACGTGAACACATCCAAAATTTTGGAAGAAAACAGAGGTGTTTTTGGCGAAGTGCCTACCTGTAGATTTTGGCCTCTAGCTCAGCCGGCACCTAGGGAAACCTACCACACCTGTGCATTTCTGAAAACTAGAGACCTAGGGGAATCCAAGGAGGGGTGACTTGCTGGGGTCGGACCAGGTTCTGTTACCCAGAATCCTTTGCAAACCTCAAAATTTGGCTAAAAAAACACATGTTCCTCACATTTCTGTGGCAGAAAGTTCTGGAATCTGAGAGGAGCCACAAATTTCCTTCCACCCAGCGTTCCCCCAAGTCTCCCGATAAAAATGATACCTCACTTGCGTGGGTAGGCCTAGCGCCCGCGACAGGAAACACCCCAATGCGCAACGTGGACACATCCAAAATTTTGGAAGAAAACAAAGTTGTTTTTTGCAAAGTGCCTACCTGTAGATTTTGGCCTCTAGCTCAGCGGGCACCTAGGGAAACCTACCAAACCTGTGCATTTCTGAAAACTAGAGACCTAGGGGAATCCAAGATGGGGTGACTTGCGGGGCTCGGACCAGGTTCTGTTACTCAGAATCCTTTGCAAACCTCAAAATTTGGCTAAAAAAACACATGTTCCTCACATTTCTGTGGCAGAAAGTTCTGGAATCTGAGAGGAGCAACAAATTTCCTTCCACCCAGCGTTCCCCCAAGTCTCTCGATAAAAATGATACCTCACTTGTGTGGGTGGGTAGGCCTTGCGCCGGCGACAGGAAACACCCCAAAGCGCAACATGGACACATCCAAAAGTTTGGAAGAAAACAGAGGTGTTTTTTGCGAAGTGCCTACCTGTAGATTTTGGCCTCTTGCTCAGCCGGCACCTAGGGAAACCTACTAAACGTGTGCATTTCTGAAAACTAGAGACCTAGGGGAATCCAAGGAGGGGTGACTTGTGGGGCTCGGACCAGGTTCTGTTACCCAGAATCCTTTGCAAACCTCAAAATTTGGCTAAAAAAACACATGTTCCTCACATTTCTGTGGCAGAAAGTTCTGGAATCTGAGAGAAGCCACAAATTTCCTTCCACCCAGCGTTCCCCCAAGTCTCCCGATAAAAATGATACCTCACTTGCGTGGGTAGGCCTAGCGCCCGCGACAGGAAACACCCCAAAGCGCAACGTGGACACATCCAAAAGTTTGGAAGAAAACAGAGGTTTTTTTGCGAAGTGCCTACCTGTAGATTTTGGCCTCTAGCTCAGCCGGCACATAGGGAAACCTACAAAACCTGTGCATTTCTGAAAACTAGAGACCTAGGGGAATCCAAGGAGGGGTGACTTGTGGGGCTCGGACCAGGTTCTGTTACCCAGAATCCTTTGCAAACCTCAAAATTTGGCTAAAAAAACACATGTTCCTCACATTTCTGTGGCAGAAAGTTCTGGAATCTGAGAGGAGCTACAAATTTCCTTCCACCCAGCGTTCCCCCAAGTCTCCCGATAAAAATGATACCTCACTTGCGTGGGTAGGCCTAGCGCCCGCGACAGAAAACACCCCAAAGCGCAACGTGAACACATCCAAAATTTTGGAAGAAAACAGAGGTGTTTTTTGCGAAGTGCCTACCTGTAGATTTTGGCCTCTAGCTCAGCCGGCACCTAGGGAAACCTACCAAACCTGTGCATTTCTGAAAACTAGAGACCTAGGGGAATCCAAGGAGGGGTGACTTGTGGGGCTCGGACCAGGTTCTGTTACCCAGAATCCTTTGCAAACCTCAAAATTTGGCTAAAAAAACACATGTTCCTCACATTTCTGTGGCAGAAAGTTCTGGAATCTGAGAGGAGCCACAAATTTCTTTCCACCCAGCGTTCCCCCAAGTCTCCCGATAAAAATGATATCTCACTTGCGTGGGTAGGCCTAGCGCCCGCGACAGGAAACACCCCAAAGCGCAACGTGAACACATCCAAAATTTTGGAAGAAAACAGAGGTGTTTTTTGCGAAGTGCCTACCTGTAGATTTTGGCCTCTAGCTCAGCCGGCACCTAGGGAAACCTACCACACCTGTGCATTTCTGAAAACTAGAGACCTAGGGGAATCCAAGATGGGGTGACTTGCGGGGCTCGGACCAGGTTCTGTTACCCAGAATCCTTTGCAAACCTGAAAATTTGGCTAAAAAAACACATGTTCCTCACATTTCTGTGGCAGAAAGTTCTGGAATCTGAGAGGAGCTACAAATTTCCTTCCACCCAGCGTTCCCCCAAGTCTCCCGATAAAAATGATACCTAACTTGCGTGGGTAGGCCTAGCGCCCGCGACAGGAAACACCCCAATGCGCAACGTGGACACATCCAAAATTTTGGAAGAAAACAGAGTTGTTTTTTGCAAAGTGCCTACCTGTAGATTTTGGCATCTAGCTCAGCCGGCACCTAGGGAAACCTACCAAACCTGTGCATTTCTGAAAACTAGAGACCTAGGGGAATCCAAGATGGGGTGACTTGCGGGGCTCGGACCAGGTTCTGTTACTCAGAATCCTTTGCAAACCTCAAAATCTGGCTAAAAAAACACATGTTCCTCACATTTCTGTGGCAGAAAGTTCTGGAATCTGAGAGGAGCAACAAATTTCCTTCCACCCAGCGTTCCCCAAAGTCTCCCGATAAAAATGATACCTCACTTGTGTGGGTGGGTAGGCCTAGCGCCGGCGACAGGAAACACCCCAAAGCGCAACATGGACACATCCAAAATTTTGGAAGAAAACAGAGGTGTTTTTTGCGAAGTGCCTACCTGTAGATTTTGGCCTCTAGCTCAGCCGGCACCTAGGGAAACCTACCACACCTGTGCATTTCTGAGAACTAGAGACCTAGGAGAATCCAAGTAGGGGTGACATGCGGGGCTCGGACCAGGTTCTGTTACCCAGAATCCTTTGCAAACCTCAAAATTTGGCTAAAAAAACACATGTTCCTCACATTTCTGTGGCAGAAAGTTCTGGAATCTGAGAGGAGCCACAAATTTCCTTCCACCCAACGTTCCCCCAAGTCTCCCGATAAAAATGGTACCTCACTTGCGTGGGTAGGCCTAGCGCCCGCGACAGGAAACACCCCAAAGCGCAACGTGGACACATCCAAAAGTTTGGAAGACCCCAGAGGTGTTTTTTGCTAAGTGCCTACCTGTAGATTTTGGCCTCTAGCTCAGCCGGCATCTAGGGAAACCTACCAAACCTGTGCATTTCTGAAAACTAGAGACCTAGGGGAATCCAAGGAGGGGTGACTTGTGGGGCTCGGACCAGGTTCTGTTACCCAGAATCCTTTGCAAACCTCAAAATTTGGCTAAAAAAACACATGTTCCTCACATTTCTGTGGCAGAAAGTTCTGGAATCTGAGAGGAGCCACAAATTTCCTTCCACCCAGCGTTCCCCCAAGTCTCCCGATAAAAATGATACCTCACTTGCGTGGGTAGGCCTAGCGCCCGCGACAGGAAGCACCCCAAAGCGCAACGTGAACACATCCAAAATTTTGGAAGAAAACAGAGGTGTTTTTGGCGAAGTGCCTACCTGTAGATTTTGGCCTCTAGCTCAGCCGGCACCTAGGGAAACCTACCACACCTGTGCATTTCTGAAAACTAGAGACCTAGGGGAATCCAAGGAGGGGTGACTTGCTGGGGTCGGACCAGGTTCTGTTACCCAGAATCCTTTGCAAACCTCAAAATTTGGCTAAAAAAACACATGTTCCTCACATTTCTGTGGCAGAAAGTTCTGGAATCTGAGAGGAGCCACAAATTTCCTTCCACCCAGCGTTCCCCCAAGTCTCCCGATAAAAATGATACCTCACTTGCGTGGGTAGGCCTAGCGCCCGCGACAGGAAACACCCCAATGCGCAACGTGGACACATCCAAAATTTTGGAAGAAAACAAAGTTGTTTTTTGCAAAGTGCCTACCTGTAGATTTTGGCCTCTAGCTCAGCGGGCACCTAGGGAAACCTACCAAACCTGTGCATTTCTGAAAACTAGAGACCTAGGGGAATCCAAGATGGGGTGACTTGCGGGGCTCGGACCAGGTTCTGTTACTCAGAATCCTTTGCAAACCTCAAAATTTGGCTAAAAAAACACATGTTCCTCACATTTCTGTGGCAGAAAGTTCTGGAATCTGAGAGGAGCAACAAATTTCCTTCCACCCAGCGTTCCCCCAAGTCTCTCGATAAAAATGATACCTCACTTGTGTGGGTGGGTAGGCCTTGCGCCGGCGACAGGAAACACCCCAAAGCGCAACATGGACACATCCAAAAGTTTGGAAGAAAACAGAGGTGTTTTTTGCGAAGTGCCTACCTGTAGATTTTGGCCTCTTGCTCAGCCGGCACCTAGGGAAACCTACTAAACGTGTGCATTTCTGAAAACTAGAGACCTAGGGGAATCCAAGGAGGGGTGACTTGTGGGGCTCGGACCAGGTTCTGTTACCCAGAATCCTTTGCAAACCTCAAAATTTGGCTAAAAAAACACATGTTCCTCACATTTCTGTGGCAGAAAGTTCTGGAATCTGAGAGAAGCCACAAATTTCCTTCCACCCAGCGTTCCCCCAAGTCTCCCGATAAAAATGATACCTCACTTGCGTGGGTAGGCCTAGCACCCGCGACAGGAAACACCCCAAAGCGCAACGTGGACACATCCAAAAGTTTTGAAGAAAACAGAGGTTTTTTTGCGAAGTGCCTACCTGTAGATTTTGGCCTCTAGCTCAGCCGGCACATAGGGAAACCTACAAAACCTGTGCATTTCTGAAAACTAGAGACCTAGGGGAATCCAAGGAGGGGTGACTTGTGGGGCTCGGACCAGGTTCTGTTACCCAGAATCCTTTGCAAACCTCAAAATTTGGCTAAAAAAACACATGTTCCTCACATTTCTGTGGCAGAAAGTTCTGGAATCTGAGAGGAGCTACAAATTTCCTTCCACCCAGCGTTCCCCCAAGTCTCCCGATAAAAATGATACCTCACTTGCGTGGGTAGGCCTAGCGCCCGCGACAGAAAACACCCCAAAGCGCAACGTGAACACATCCAAAATTTTGGAAGAAAACAGAGGTGTTTTTTGCGAAGTGCCTACCTGTAGATTTTGGCCTCTAGCTCAGCCGGCACCTAGGGAAACCTACCAAACCTGTGCATTTCTGAAAACTAGAGACCTAGGGGAATCCAAGGAGGGGTGACTTGTGGGGCTCGGACCAGGTTCTGTTACCCAGAATCCTTTGCAAACCTCAAAATTTGGCTAAAAAAACACATGTTCCTCACATTTCTGTGGCAGAAAGTTCTGGAATCTGAGAGGAGCCACAAATTTCTTTCCACCCAGCGTTCCCCCAAGTCTCCCGATAAAAATGATATCTCACTTGCGTGGGTAGGCCTAGCGCCCGCGACAGGAAACACCCCAAAGCGCAACGTGAACACATCCAAAATTTTGGAAGAAAACAGAGGTGTTTTTTGCGAAGTGCCTACCTGTAGATTTTGGCCTCTAGCTCAGCCGGCACCTAGGGAAACCTACCACACCTGTGCATTTCTGAAAACTAGAGACCTAGGGGAATCCAAGATGGGGTGACTTGCGGGGCTCGGACCAGGTTCTGTTACCCAGAATCCTTTGCAAACCTGAAAATTTGGCTAAAAAAACACATGTTCCTCACATTTCTGTGGCAGAAAGTTCTGGAATCTGAGAGGAGCTACAAATTTCCTTCCACCCAGCGTTCCCCCAAGTCTCCCGATAAAAATGATACCTAACTTGCGTGGGTAGGCCTAGCGCCCGCGACAGGAAACACCCCAATGCGCAATGTGGACACATCCAAAATTTTGGAGGAAAACAGAGTTGTTTTTTGCAAAGTGCCTACCTGTAGATTTTGGCCTCTAGCTCAGCCGGCACCTAGGGAAACCTACCAAACCTGTGCATTTCTGAAAACTAGAGACCTAGGGGAATCCAAGATGGGGTGACTTGCGGGGCTCGGACCAGGTTCTGTTACTCAGAATCCTTTGCAAACCTCAAAATTTGGCTAAAAAAACACATGTTCCTCACATTTCTGTGGCAGAAAGTTCTGGAATCTGAGAGGAGCAACAAATTTCCTTCCACCCAGCGTTCCCCAAAGTCTCCCAATAAAAATGATACCTCACTTGTGTGGGTGGGTAGGCCTAGCGCCGGCGACAGGAAACACCCCAAAGCGCAACATGGACACATCCAAAATTTTGGAAGAAAACAGAGGTGTTTTTTGCGAAGTGCCTACCTGTAGATTTTGGCCTCTAGCTCAGCCGGCACCTAGGGAAACCTACCACACCTGTGCATTTCTGAAAACTAGAGACCTAGGGGAATCCAAGTAGGGGTGACTTGCGGGGCTCGGACCAGGTTCTGTTACCCAGAATCCTTTGCAAACCTCAAAATCTGGCTAAAAAAACACATGTTCCTCACATTTCTGTGGCAGAAAGTTCTGGAATCTGAGAGGAGCCACAAATTTCCTTCCACCCAGCGTTCCCCCAAGTCTCCCGATAAAAATGATACCTCACTTGCGTGGGTAGGCCTAGCGCCCGCGACAGGAAACACCCCAATGCGCAACGTGGACACATCCAAAATTTTGGAAGAAAACAGAGTTGTTTTTTGCAAAGTGCCTACCTGTAGATTTTGGCCTCTAGCTCAGCCGGCACCTAGGGAAACCTACCAAACCTGTGCATTTCTGAAAACTAGAGACCTAGGGGAATCCAAGATGGGGTGACTTGCGGGGCTCGGACCAGGTTCTGTTACTCAGAATCCTTTGCAAACCTCAAAATTTGGCTAAAAAAACACATGTTCCTCACATTTCTGTGGCAGAAAGTTCTGGAATCTGAGAGGAGCAACAAATTTCCTTCCACCCAGCGTTCCCCAAAGTCTCCCGATAAAAATGATACCTCACTTGTGTGGGTGGGTAGGCCTTGCGCCGGCGAAAGGAAACACCCCAAAGCGCAACATGGACACATCCAAAAGTTTGGAAGAAAACAGAGGTGTTTTTTGCGAAGTGCCTACCTGTAGATTTTGGCCTCTAGCTCAGCCGGCACCTAGGGAAACCTACTAAACGTGTGCATTTCTGAAAACTAGAGACCTAGGGGAATCCAAGGAGGGGTGACTTGTGGGGCTCGGACCAGGTTCTGTTACCCAGAATCCTTTGCAAACCTCAAAATTTGGCTAAAAAAACACATGTTCCTCACATTTCTGTGGCAGAAAGTTCTGGAATCTGAGAGAAGCCACAAATTTCCTTCCACCCAGCGTTCCCCCAAGTCTCCCGATAAAAATGATACCTCACTTGCGTGGGTAGGCCTAGCGCCCGCGACAGGAAACACCCCAAAGCGCAACGTGGACACATCCAACATTTTGGAAGAAAACAGAGGTGTTTTTTGCGAAGTGCCTACCTGCACATTTTGGCCTCCAGCTCAGCCGGCACATAGGGAAACCTACCAAACCTGTGCATTTCTGAAAACTAGAGACCTAGGGGAATCCAAGGAGGGGTGACTTGCGGGGCTCGGACCAGGTTCTGTTACCCAGAATCCTTTGCAAACCTCAAAATTTGGCTAAAAAAACACATGTTCCTCACATTTCTGTGGCAGAAAGTTCTGGAATCTGAGAGGAGCCACAAATTTCCTTCCACCCAGCGTTCCCCCAAGTCTCCCGATAAAAATGGTACCTCACTTGCGTGGGTAGGCCTAGCGCCCGCGACAGGAAACACCCCAAAGCGCAACGTGGACACATCCAAAAGTTTGGAAGACCCCAGAGGTGTTTTTTGCTAAGTGCCTACCTGTAGATTTTGGCCTCTAGCTCAGCCGGCACCTAGGGAAACCTACCACACCTGTGCATTTCTGAAAACTAGAGACCTAGGGAAATCCAAGGAGGGGTGACTTGCGGGGCTCGGACCAGGTTCTGTTACCCAGAATCCTTTGCAAACCTCAAAATTTGGCTAAAAAAACACATGTTCCTCACATTTCTGTGGCAGAAAGTTCTGGAATCTGAGAGGAGCCACAAATTTCCTTCCACCCAGCGTTCCCCCAAGTCTCCCGATAAAAATATACCTCACTTGCGTGGGTAGGCCTAGCGCCCGCGACAGGAAACACCCCAATGCGCAACGTGGACACATCCAAAATTTTGGAAGAAAACAGAGTTGTTTTATGCAAAGTGCCTACCTGTAGATTTTGGCCTCTAGCTCAGCCGGCACCTAGGGAAACCTACCAAACCTGTGCATTTCTGAAAACTAGAGACCTAGGGGAATCCAAGATGGGGTGACTTGCGGGGCTCGGACCAGGTTCTGTTACTCAGAATCCTTTGCAAACCTCAAAATTTGGCTAAAAAAACACATGTTCCTCACATTTCTGTGGCAGAAAGTTCTGGAATCTGAGAGGAGCAACAAATTTCCTTCCACCCAGCGTTCCCCCAAGTCTCCCGATAAAAATGATACCTCACTTGTGTGGGTGGGTAGGCCTAGCGCCGGCGACAGGAAACACCCCAAAGCGCAACATGGACACATCCAAAAGTTTGGAAGAAAACAGAGGTGTTTTTTGCGAAGTGCCTACCTGTAGATTTTGGCCTCTAGCTCAGCCGGCACCTAGGTAAACCTACTAAACGTGTGCATTTCTGAAAACTAGAGACCTAGGGGAATCCAAGGAGGGGTGACTTGTGGGGCTCGGACCAGGTTCTGTTACCCAGAATCCTTTGCAAACCTCAAAATTTGGCTAAAAAAACACATGTTCCTCACATTTCTGTGGCAGAAAGTTCTGGAATCTGAGAGAAGCCACAAATTTCCTTCCACCCAGCGTTCCCCCAAGTCTCCCAATAAAAATGATACCTCACTTGCGTGGGTAGGCCTAGCGCCCGCGACAGGAAACACCCCAAAGCGCAACGTGGACACATCCAAAAGTTTGGAAGAAAACAGAGGTTTTTTTGCGAAGTGCCTACCTGTAGATTTTGGCCTCTAGCTCAGCCGGCACATAGGGAAACCTACAAAACCTGTGCATTTCTGAAAACTAGAGACCTAGGGGAATCCAAGGAGGGGTGACTTGTGGGGCTCGGACCAGGTTCTGTTACCCAGAATCCTTTGCAAACCTCAAAATTTGGCTAAAAAAACACATGTTCCTCACATTTCTGTGGCAGAAAGTTCTGGAATCTGAGAGGAGCTACAAATTTCCTTCCACCCAGCGTTCCCCCAAGTCTCCCGATAAAAATGATACCTCACTTGCGTGGGTAGGCCTAGCGCCCGCGACAGGAAACACCCCAAAGCGCAACGTGAACACATCCAAAATTTTGGAAGAAAACAGAGGTGTTTTTTGCGAAGTGCCTACCTGTAGATTTTGGCCTCTAGCTCAGCCGGCACCTAGGGAAACCTACCACACCTGTGCATTTCTGAAAACTAGAGACCTAGGGGAATCCAAGGAGGGGTGACTTGCGGGGCTCGGACCAGGTTCTGTTACCCAGAATCCTTTGCAAACCTCAAAATTTGGCTAAAAAAACACATGTTCCTCACATTTCTGTGGCAGAAAGTTCTGGAATCTGAGAGAAGCCACAAATTTCCTTCCACCCAGCGTTCCCCCAAGTCTCCCGATAAAAATGATACCTCACTTGCGTGGGTAGGCCTAGCGCCCGTGACAGGAAACACCCCAAAGCGCAACGTGGACACATCCAAAAGTTTGGAAGAAAACAGAGGTTTTTTTGCGAAGTGCCTACCTGTAGATTTTGGCCTCTAGCTCAGCCGGCACCTAGGGAAACCTACTAAACGTGTGCATTTCTGAAAACTAGAGACCTAGGGGAATCCAAGGAGGGGTGACTTGTGGGGCTCGGACCAGGTTCTGTTACCCAGAATCCTTTGCAAACCTCAAAATTTGGCTAAAAAAACACATGTTCCTCACATTTCTGTGGCAGAAAGTTCTGGAATCTGAGAGAAGCCACAAATTTCCTTCCACCCAGCGTTCCCCCAAGTCTCCCAATAAAAATGATACCTCACTTGCGTGGGTAGGCCTAGCGCCCGCGACAGGAAACACCCCAAAGCGCAACATGAACACATCCAAAATTTTGGAAGAAAACAGAGGTGTTTTTTGCGAAGTGCCTACCTGTAGATTTTGGCCTCTAGCTTAGCCGGCACCTAGGGAAACCTACCACACCTGTGCATTTCTGAAAACTAGAGACCTAGGGGAATCCAAGGAGGGGTGACTTGCGGGGCTCGGACCAGGTTCTGTTACCCAGAATCCTTTGCAAACCTCAAAATTTGGCTAAAAAAACACATGTTCCTCACATTTCTGTGGCAGAAAGTTCTGGAATCTGAGAGAAGCCACAAATTTCCTTCCACCCAGCGTTCCCCCAAGTCTCCCAATAAAAATGATACCTCACTTGCGTGGGTAGGCCTAGCGCCCGCGACAGGAAACACCCCAAAGCGCAACGTGGACACATCCAAAAGTTTGGAAGAAAACAGAGGTTTTTTTGCGAAGTGCCTACCTGTAGATTTTGGCCTCTAGCTCAGCCGGCACCTAGGGAAACCTACAAAACCTGTGCATTTCTGAAAACTAGAGACCTAGGGGAATCCAAGGAGGGGTGACTTGTGGGGCTCGGACCAGGTTCTGTTACCCAGAATCCTTTGCAAACCTCAAAATTTGGCTAAAAAAACACATGTTCCTCACATTTCTGTGGCAGAAAGTTCTGGAATCTGAGAGGAGCTACAAATTTCCTTCCACCCAGCGTTCCCCTAAGTCTCCCGATAAAAATGATACCTCACTTGCGTGGGTAGGCCTAGCGCCCGCGACCTGAAACACCCCAATGCGCAACGTGGACACATCCAAAATTTTGGAAGAAAACAGAGTTGTTTTTTGCAAAGTGCCTACCTGTAGATTTTGGCCTCTAGCTCAGCCGGCACCTAGGGAAACCTACCAAACCTGTGCATTTCTGAAAACTAGAGACCTAGGGGAATCCAAGATGGGGTGACTTGCGGGGCTCGGACCAGGTTCTGTTACTCAGAATCCTTTCCAAACCTCAAAATTTGGCTGAAAAAACACATGTTCCTCACATTTCTCTGGCAGAAAGTTCTGGAATCTGAGAGGAGCAACAAATTTCCTTCCACCCAGCGTTCCCCAAAGTCTCCCGATAAAAATGATACCTCACTTGTGTGGGTGGGTAGGCCTAGCGCCGGCGACAGGAAACACCCCAAAGCGCAACATGGACACATCCAAAAGTTTGGAAGAAAACAGAGGTGTTTTTTGCGAAGTGCCTACCTGTAGATTTTGGCCTCTAGCTCAGCCGGCACCTAGGGAAACCTACTAAACGTGTGCATTTCTGAAAACTAGAGACCCTAGGGGAATCCAAGGAGGGGTGACTTGTGGGGCTCGGACCAGGTTCTGTTACCCAGAATCCTTTGCAAACCTCAAAATTTGGCTAAAAAAACACATGTTCCTCACATTTCTGTGGCAGAAAGTTCTGGAATCTGAGAGAAGCCACAAATTTCCTTCCACCCAGCGTTCCCCCAAGTCTCCCGATAAAAATGATACCTCACTTGCGTGGGTAGGCCTAGCGCCCGTGACAGGAAACACCCCAAAGCGCAACGTGGACACATCCAAAAGTTTGGAAGAAAACAGAGTTTTTTTTGCCAAGTGCCTACCTGTAGATTTTGGCCTCTAGCTCAGCCGGCACCTAAGGAAACCTACAAAACCTGTGCATTTCTGAAAACTAGAGACCCAGGGGAATCCAAGGAGGGGTGACTTGTGGGGCTCGGACAAGGTTCTGTTACCCAGAATCCTTTGCAAACCTCAAAATTTGGCTAAAAAAACACATGTTCCTCACATTTCTGTGGCAGAAAGTTCTGGAATCTGAGAGGAGCTACAAATTTCCTTCCACCCAGCGTTCCCCCAAGTCTCCCGATAAAAATGATACCTCACTTACGTGGGTAGGCCTAGCGCCCGCGACAGAAAAACACCCCAAAGCGCAACGTGAACACATCCAAAATTTTGGAAGAAAACAGAGGTGTTTTTTGCGAAGTGCCTACCTGTAGATTTTGGCCTCTAGCTCAGCCGGCACATAGGGAAACCTACCAAACCTGTGCATTTCTGAAAACTAGAGACCTAGGGGAATCCAAGGAGGGGTGACTTGCGGGGCTCGGACCAGGTTCTGTTACCCAGAATCCTTTGCAAACCTCAAAATTTGGCTAAAAAACACATGTTCCTCACATTTCCGTGGCAGAAAGTTCTGGAATCTGAGAGGAGCCACAAATTTCCTTCCACCCAGCGTTCCCCCAAGTCTCCCGATAAAAATGATACCTCACTTGTGTGGGTAGGCCTAGCGCCGGCGACAGGAAACACCCCAAAGCGCAACGTGGACACATCCAAAATTTTGGAAGAAAACAGAGGTGTTTTTTGCGAAGTGCCTACCTGTAGATTTTGGCCTCTAGCTCAGCCGGCACCTAGGGAAACCTACCAAACCTGTGCATTTCTGAAAACTAGAGACCTAGGGGAATCCAAGATGGGGTGACTTGCGGGGCTCGGATCAGGTTCTGTTACTCAGAATCCTTTGCAAACCTCAAAATTTGGCTAAAAAAACACATGTTCCTCACATTTCTGTGGCAGAAAGTTCTGGAATCTGAGAGGAGCAACAAATTTCCTTCCACCCAGCGTTCCCCCAAGTCTCCCGATAAAAATGATACCTCACTTGTGTGGGTGGGTAGGCCTAGCGCCGGCGACAGGAAACACCCCAAAGCGCAACATGGACACATCCAAAAGTTTGGAAGAAAACAGAGGTGTTTTTTGCGAAGTGCCTACCTGTAGATTTTGGCCTCTAGCTCAGCCGGCACCTAGGGAAACCTACTAAACGTGTGCATTTCTGAAAACTAGAGACCTAGGGGAATCCAAGGAGGGGTGACTTGTGGGGCTCGGACCAGGTTCTGTTACCCAGAATCCTTTGCAAACCTCAAAATTTGGCTAAAAAAACACATGTTCCTCACATTTCTGTGGCAGAAAGTTCTGGAATCTGAGAGGAGCTACAAATTTCCTTCCACCCAGCGTTCCCCCAAGTCTCCCGATAAAAATGATACCTCACTTGCGTGGGTAGGCCTAGCGCCCGCGACAGAAAACACCCCAAAGCGCAACGTGAACACATCCAAAATTTTGGAAGAAAACAGAGGTGTTTTTTGCGAAGTGCCTACCTGTAGATTTTGGCCTCTAGCTCAGCCGGCACCTAGGGAAACCTACCAAACCTGTGCATTTCTGAAAACTAGAGACCTAGGGGAATCCAAGGAGGGGTGACTTGTGGGGCTCGGACCAGGTTCTGTTACCCAGAATCCTTTGCAAACCTCAAAATTTGGCTAAAAAAACACATGTTCCTCACATTTCTGTGGCAGAAAGTTCTGGAATCTGAGAGGAGCCACAAATTTCTTTCCACCCAGCGTTCCCCCAAGTCTCCCGATAAAAATGATATCTCACTTGCGTGGGTAGGCCTAGCGCCCGCGACAGGAAACACCCCAAAGCGCAACGTGAACACATCCAAAATTTGGGAAGAAAACAGAGGTGTTTTTTGCGAAGTGCCTACCTGTAGATTTTGGCCTCTAGCTCAGCCGGCACCTAGGGAAACCTACCACACCTGTGCATTTCTGAAAACTAGAGACCTAGGGGAATCCAAGATGGGGTGACTTGCGGGGCTCGGACCAGGTTCTGTTACCCAGAATCCTTTGCAAACCTGAAAATTTGGCTAAAAAAACACATGTTCCTCACATTTCTGTGGCAGAAAGTTCTGGAATCTGAGAGGAGCTACAAATTTCCTTCCACCCAGCGTTCCCCCAAGTCTCCCGATAAAAATGATACCTAACTTGCGTGGGTAGGCCTAGCGCCCGCGACAGGAAACACCCCAATGCGCAACGTGGACACATCCAAAATTTTGGAAGAAAACAGAGTTGTTTTTTGCAAAGTGCCTACCTGTAGATTTTGGCATCTAGCTCAGCCGGCACCTAGGGAAACCTACCAAACCTGTGCATTTCTGAAAACTAGAGACCTAGGGGAATCCAAGATGGGGTGACTTGCGGGGCTCGGACCAGGTTCTGTTACTCAGAATCCTTTGCAAACCTCAAAATCTGGCTAAAAAAACACATGTTCCTCACATTTCTGTGGCAGAAAGTTCTGGAATCTGAGAGGAGCAACAAATTTCCTTCCACCCAGCGTTCCCCAAAGTCTCCCGATAAAAATGATACCTCACTTGTGTGGGTGGGTAGGCCTAGCGCCGGCGACAGGAAACACCCCAAAGCGCAACATGGACACATCCAAAATTTTGGAAGAAAACAGAGGTGTTTTTTGCGAAGTGCCTACCTGTAGATTTTGGCCTCTAGCTCAGCCGGCACCTAGGGAAACCTACCACACCTGTGCATTTCTGAGAACTAGAGACCTAGGGGAATCCAAGTAGGGGTGACATGCGGGGCTCGGACCAGGTTCTGTTACCCAGAATCCTTTGCAAACCTCAAAATTTGGCTAAAAAAACACATGTTCCTCACATTTCTGTGGCAGAAAGTTCTGGAATCTGAGAGGAGCCACAAATTTCCTTCCACCCAACGTTCCCCCAAGTCTCCCGATAAAAATGGTACCTCACTTGCGTGGGTAGGCCTAGCGCCCGCGACAGGAAACACCCCAAAGCGCAACGTGGACACATCCAAAAGTTTGGAAGACCCCAGAGGTGTTTTTTGCTAAGTGCCTACCTGTAGATTTTGGCCTCTAGCTCAGCCGGCATCTAGGGAAACCTACCAAACCTGTGCATTTCTGAAAACTAGAGACCTAGGGGAATCCAAGGAGGGGTGACTTGTGGGGCTCGGACCAGGTTCTGTTACCCAGAATCCTTTGCAAACCTCAAAATTTGGCTAAAAAAACACATGTTCCTCACATTTCTGTGGCAGAAAGTTCTGGAATCTGAGAGGAGCCACAAATTTCCTTCCACCCAGCGTTCCCCCAAGTCTCCCGATAAAAATGATACCTCACTTGCGTGGGTAGGCCTAGCGCCCGCGACAGGAAGCACCCCAAAGCGCAACGTGAACACATCCAAAATTTTGGAAGAAAACAGAGGTGTTTTTGGCGAAGTGCCAACCTGTAGATTTTGGCCTCTAGCTCAGCCGGCACCTAGGGAAACCTACCACACCTGTGCATTTCTGAAAACTAGAGACCTAGGGGAATCCAAGGAGGGGTGACTTGCTGGGGTCGGACCAGGTTCTGTTACCCAGAATCCTTTGCAAACCTCAAAATTTGGCTAAAAAAACACATGTTCCTCACATTTCTGTGGCAGAAAGTTCTGGAATCTGAGAGGAGCCACAAATTTCCTTCCACCCAGCGTTCCCCCAAGTCTCCCGATAAAAATGATACCTCACTTGCGTGGGTAGGCCTAGCGCCCGCGACAGGAAACACCCCAATGCGCAACGTGGACACATCCAAAATTTTGGAAGAAAACAAAGTTGTTTTTTGCAAAGTGCCTACCTGTAGATTTTGGCCTCTAGGTCAGCGGGCACCTAGGGAAACCTACCAAACCTGTGCATTTCTGAAAACTAGAGACCTAGGGGAATCCAAGATGGGGTGACTTGCGGGGCTCGGACCAGGTTCTGTTACTCAGAATCCTTTGCAAACCTCAAAATTTGGCTAAAAAAACACATGTTCCTCACATTTCTGTGGCAGAAAGTTCTGGAATCTGAGAGGAGCAACAAATTTCCTTCCACCCAGCGTTCCCCCAAGTCTCTCGATAAAAATGATACCTCACTTGTGTGGGTGGGTAGGCCTTGCGCCGGCGACAGGAAACACCCCAAAGCGCAACATGGACACATCCAAAAGTTTGGAAGAAAACAGAGGTGTTTTTTGCGAAGTGCCTACCTGTAGATTTTGGCCTCTTGCTCAGCCGGCACCTAGGGAAACCTACTAAACGTGTGCATTTCTGAAAACTAGAGACCTAGGGGAATCCAAGGAGGGGTGACTTGTGGGGCTCGGACCAGGTTCTGTTACCCAGAATCCTTTGCAAACCTCAAAATTTGGCTAAAAAAACACATGTTCCTCACATTTCTGTGGCAGAAAGTTCTGGAATCTGAGAGAAGCCACAAATTTCCTTCCACCCAGCGTTCCCCCAAGTCTCCCGATAAAAATGATACCTCACTTGCGTGGGTAGGCCTAGCACCCGCAACAGGAAACACCCCAAAGCGCAACGTGGACACATCCAAAAGTTTGGAAGAAAACAGAGGTTTTTTTGCGAAGTGCCTACCTGTAGATTTTGGCCTCTAGCTCAGCCGGCACATAGGGAAACCTACAAAACCTGTGCATTTCTGAAAACTAGAGACCTAGGGGAATCCAAGGAGGGGTGACTTGTGGGGCTCGGACCAGGTTCTGTTACCCAGAATCCTTTGCAAACCTCAAAATTTGGCTAAAAAAACACATGTTCCTCACATTTCTGTGGCAGAAAGTTCTGGAATCTGAGAGGAGCTACAAATTTCCTTCCACCCAGCGTTCCCCCAAGTCTCCCGATAAAAATGATACCTCACTTGCGTGGGTAGGCCTAGCGCCCGCGACAGAAAACACCCCAAAGCGCAACGTGAACACATCCAAAATTTTGGAAGAAAACAGAGGTGTTTTTTGCGAAGTGCCTACCTGTAGATTTTGGCCTCTAGCTCAGCCGGCACCTAGGGAAACCTACCAAACCTGTGCATTTCTGAAAACTAGAGACCTAGGGGAATCCAAGGAGGGGTGACTTGTGGGGCTCGGACCAGGTTCTGTTACCCAGAATCCTTTGCAAACCTCAAAATTTGGCTAAAAAAACACATGTTCCTCACATTTCTGTGGCAGAAAGTTCTGGAATCTGAGAGGAGCCACAAATTTCTTTCCACCCAGCGTTCCCCCAAGTCTCCCGATAAAAATGATATCTCACTTGCGTGGGTAGGCCTAGCGCCCGCGACAGGAAACACCCCAAAGCGCAACGTGAACACATCCAAAATTTTGGAAGAAAACAGAGGTGTTTTTTGCGAAGTGCCTACCTGTAGATTTTGGCCTCTAGCTCAGCCGGCACCTAGGGAAACCTACCACACCTGTGCATTTCTGAAAACTAGAGACCTAGGGGAATCCAAGATGGGGTGACTTGCGGGGCTCGGACCAGGTTCTGTTACCCAGAATCCTTTGCAAACCTGAAAATTTGGCTAAAAAAACACATGTTCCTCACATTTCTGTGGCAGAAAGTTCTGGAATCTGAGAGGAGCTACAAATTTCCTTCCACCCAGCGTTCCCCCAAGTCTCCCGATAAAAATGATACCTAACTTGCGTGGGTAGGCCTAGCGCCCGCGACAGGAAACACCCCAATGCGCAATGTGGACACATCCAAAATTTTGGAGGAAAACAGAGTTGTTTTTTGCAAAGTGCCTACCTGTAGATTTTGGCCTCTAGCTCAGCCGGCACCTAGGGAAACCTACCAAACCTGTGCATTTCTGAAAACTAGAGACCTAGGGGAATCCAAGATGGGGTGACTTGCGGGGCTCGGACCAGGTTCTGTTACTCAGAATCCTTTGCAAACCTCAAAATTTGGCTAAAAAAACACATGTTCCTCACATTTCTGTGGCAGAAAGTTCTGGAATCTGAGAGGAGCAACAAATTTCCTTCCACCCAGCGTTCCCCAAAGTCTCCCAATAAAAATGATACCTCACTTGTGTGGGTGGGTAGGCCTAGCGCCGGCGACAGGAAACACCCCAAAGCGCAACATGGACACATCCAAAATTTTGGAAGAAAACAGAGGTGTTTTTTGCGAAGTGCCTACCTGTAGATTTTGGCCTCTAGCTCAGCCGGCACCTAGGGAAACCTACCACACCTGTGCATTTCTGAAAACTAGAGACCTAGGGGAATCCAAGTAGGGGTGACTTGCGGGGCTCGGACCAGGTTCTGTTACCCAGAATCCTTTGCAAACCTCAAAATCTGGCTAAAAAAACACATGTTCCTCACATTTCTGTGGCAGAAAGTTCTGGAATCTGAGAGGAGCCACAAATTTCCTTCCACCCAGCGTTCCCCCAAGTCTCCCGATAAAAATGATACCTCACTTGCGTGGGTAGGCCTAGCGCCCGCGACAGGAAACACCCCAATGCGCAACGTGGACACATCCAAAATTTTGGAAGAAAACAGAGTTGTTTTTTGCAAAGTGCCTACCTGTAGATTTTGGCCTCTAGCTCAGCCGGCACCTAGGGAAACCTACCAAACCTGTGCATTTCTGAAAACTAGAGACCTAGGGGAATCCAAGATGGGGTGACTTGCGGGGCTCGGACCAGGTTCTGTTACTCAGAATCCTTTGCAAACCTCAAAATTTGGCTAAAAAAACACATGTTCCTCACATTTCTGTGGCAGAAAGTTCTGGAATCTGAGAGGAGCAACAAATTTCCTTCCACCCAGCGTTCCCCAAAGTCTCCCGATAAAAATGATACCTCACTTGTGTGGGTGGGTAGGCCTTGCGCCGGCGAAAGGAAACACCCCAAAGCGCAACATGGACACATCCAAAAGTTTGGAAGAAAACAGAGGTGTTTTTTGCGAAGTGCCTACCTGTAGATTTTGGCCTCTAGCTCAGCCGGCACCTAGGGAAACCTACTAAACGTGTGCATTTCTGAAAACTAGAGACCTAGGGGAATCCAAGGAGGGGTGACTTGTGGGGCTCGGACCAGGTTCTGTTACCCAGAATCCTTTGCAAACCTCAAAATTTGGCTAAAAAAACACATGTTCCTCACATTTCTGTGGCAGAAAGTTCTGGAATCTGAGAGAAGCCACAAATTTCCTTCCACCCAGCGTTCCCCCAAGTCTCCCGATAAAAATGATACCTCACTTGCGTGGGTAGGCCTAGCGCCCGCGACAGGAAACACCCCAAAGCGCAACGTGGACACATCCAACATTTTGGAAGAAAACAGAGGTGTTTTTTGCGAAGTGCCTACCTGCACATTTTGGCCTCCAGCTCAGCCGGCACATAGGGAAACCTACCAAACCTGTGCATTTCTGAAAACTAGAGACCTAGGGGAATCCAAGGAGGGGTGACTTGCGGGGCTCGGACCAGGTTCTGTTACCCAGAATCCTTTGCAAACCTCAAAATTTGGCTAAAAAAACACATGTTCCTCACATTTCTGTGGCAGAAAGTTCTGGAATCTGAGAGGAGCCACAAATTTCCTTCCACCCAGCGTTCCCCCAAGTCTCCCGATAAAAATGGTACCTCACTTGCGTGGGTAGGCCTAGCGCCCGCGACAGGAAACACCCCAAAGCGCAACGTGGACACATCCAAAAGTTTGGAAGACCCCAGAGGTGTTTTTTGCTAAGTGCCTACCTGTAGATTTTGGCCTCTAGCTCAGCCGGCACCTAGGGAAACCTACCACACCTGTGCATTTCTGAAAACTAGAGACCTAGGGAAATCCAAGGAGGGGTGACTTGCGGGGCTCGGACCAGGTTCTGTTACCCAGAATCCTTTGCAAACCTCAAAATTTGGCTAAAAAAACACATGTTCCTCACATTTCTGTGGCAGAAAGTTCTGGAATCTGAGAGGAGCCACAAATTTCCTTCCACCCAGCGTTCCCCCAAGTCTCCCGATAAAAATATACCTCACTTGCGTGGGTAGGCCTAGCGCCCGCGACAGGAAACACCCCAATGCGCAACGTGGACACATCCAAAATTTTGGAAGAAAACAGAGTTGTTTTATGCAAAGTGCCTACCTGTAGATTTTGGCCTCTAGCTCAGCCGGCACCTAGGGAAACCTACCAAACCTGTGCATTTCTGAAAACTAGAGACCTAGGGGAATCCAAGATGGGGTGACTTGCGGGGCTCGGACCAGGTTCTGTTACTCAGAATCCTTTGCAAACCTCAAAATTTGGCTAAAAAAACACATGTTCCTCACATTTCTGTGGCAGAAAGTTCTGGAATCTGAGAGGAGCAACAAATTTCCTTCCACCCAGCGTTCCCCCAAGTCTCCCGATAAAAATGATACCTCACTTGTGTGGGTGGGTAGGCCTAGCGCCGGCGACAGGAAACACCCCAAAGCGCAACATGGACACATCCAAAAGTTTGGAAGAAAACAGAGGTGTTTTTTGCGAAGTGCCTACCTGTAGATTTTGGCCTCTAGCTCAGCCGGCACCTAGGTAAACCTACTAAACGTGTGCATTTCTGAAAACTAGAGACCTAGGGGAATCCAAGGAGGGGTGACTTGTGGGGCTCGGACCAGGTTCTGTTACCCAGAATCCTTTGCAAACCTCAAAATTTGGCTAAAAAAACACATGTTCCTCACATTTCTGTGGCAGAAAGTTCTGGAATCTGAGAGAAGCCACAAATTTCCTTCCACCCAGCGTTCCCCCAAGTCTCCCAATAAAAATGATACCTCACTTGCGTGGGTAGGCCTAGCGCCCGCGACAGGAAACACCCCAAAGCGCAACGTGGACACATCCAAAAGTTTGGAAGAAAACAGAGGTTTTTTTGCGAAGTGCCTACCTGTAGATTTTGGCCTCTAGCTCAGCCGGCACATAGGGAAACCTACAAAACCTGTGCATTTCTGAAAACTAGAGACCTAGGGGAATCCAAGGAGGGGTGACTTGTGGGGCTCGGACCAGGTTCTGTTACCCAGAATCCTTTGCAAACCTCAAAATTTGGCTAAAAAAACACATGTTCCTCACATTTCTGTGGCAGAAAGTTCTGGAATCTGAGAGGAGCTACAAATTTCCTTCCACCCAGCGTTCCCCCAAGTCTCCCGATAAAAATGATACCTCACTTGCGTGGGTAGGCCTAGCGCCCGCGACAGGAAACACCCCAAAGCGCAACGTGAACACATCCAAAATTTTGGAAGAAAACAGAGGTGTTTTTTGCGAAGTGCCTACCTGTAGATTTTGGCCTCTAGCTCAGCCGGCACCTAGGGAAACCTACCACACCTGTGCATTTCTGAAAACTAGAGACCTAGGGGAATCCAAGGAGGGGTGACTTGCGGGGCTCGGACCAGGTTCTGTTACCCAGAATCCTTTGCAAACCTCAAAATTTGGCTAAAAAAACACATGTTCCTCACATTTCTGTGGCAGAAAGTTCTGGAATCTGAGAGAAGCCACAAATTTCCTTCCACCCAGCGTTCCCCCAAGTCTCCCGATAAAAATGATACCTCACTTGCGTGGGTAGGCCTAGCGCCCGTGACAGGAAACACCCCAAAGCGCAACGTGGACACATCCAAAAGTTTGGAAGAAAACAGAGGTTTTTTTGCGAAGTGCCTACCTGTAGATTTTGGCCTCTAGCTCAGCCGGCACCTAGGTAAACCTACTAAACGTGTGCATTTCTGAAAACTAGAGACCTAGGGGAATCCAAGGAGGGGTGACTTGTGGGGCTCGGACCAGGTTCTGTTACCCAGAATCCTTTGCAAACCTCAAAATTTGGCTAAAAAAACACATGTTCCTCACATTTCTGTGGCAGAAAGTTCTGGAATCTGAGAGAAGCCACAAATTTCCTTCCACCCAGCGTTCCCCCAAGTCTCCCAATAAAAATGATACCTCACTTGCGTGGGTAGGCCTAGCGCCCGCGACAGGAAACACCCCAAAGCGCAACATGAACACATCCAAAATTTTGGAAGAAAACAGAGGTGTTTTTTGCGAAGTGCCTACCTGTAGATTTTGGCCTCTAGCTTAGCCGGCACCTAGGGAAACCTACCACACCTGTGCATTTCTGAAAACTAGAGACCTAGGGGAATCCAAGGAGGGGTGACTTGCGGGGCTCGGACCAGGTTCTGTTACCCAGAATCCTTTGCAAACCTCAAAATTTGGCTAAAAAAACACATGTTCCTCACATTTCTGTGGCAGAAAGTTCTGGAATCTGAGAGAAGCCACAAATTTCCTTCCACCCAGCGTTCCCCCAAGTCTCCCAATAAAAATGATACCTCACTTGCGTGGGTAGGCCTAGCGCCCGCGACAGGAAACACCCCAAAGCGCAACGTGGACACATCCAAAAGTTTGGAAGAAAACAGAGGTTTTTTTGCGAAGTGCCTACCTGTAGATTTTGGCCTCTAGCTCAGCCGGCACCTAGGGAAACCTACAAAACCTGTGCATTTCTGAAAACTAGAGACCTAGGGGAATCCAAGGAGGGGTGACTTGTGGGGCTCGGACCAGGTTCTGTTACCCAGAATCCTTTGCAAACCTCAAAATTTGGCTAAAAAAACACATGTTCCTCACATTTCTGTGGCAGAAAGTTCTGGAATCTGAGAGGAGCTACAAATTTCCTTCCACCCAGCGTTCCCCTAAGTCTCCCGATAAAAATGATACCTCACTTGCGTGGGTAGGCCTAGCGCCCGCGACCTGAAACACCCCAATGCGCAACGTGGACACATCCAAAATTTTGGAAGAAAACAGAGTTGTTTTTTGCAAAGTGCCTACCTGTAGATTTTGGCCTCTAGCTCAGCCGGCACCTAGGGAAACCTACCAAACCTGTGCATTTCTGAAAACTAGAGACCTAGGGGAATCCAAGATGGGGTGACTTGCGGGGCTCGGACCAGGTTCTGTTACTCAGAATCCTTTCCAAACCTCAAAATTTGGCTGAAAAAACACATGTTCCTCACATTTCTGTGGCAGAAAGTTCTGGAATCTGAGAGGAGCAACAAATTTCCTTCCACCCAGCGTTCCCCAAAGTCTCCCGATAAAAATGATACCTCACTTGTGTGGGTGGGTAGGCCTAGCGCCGGCGACAGGAAACACCCCAAAGCGCAACATGGACACATCCAAAAGTTTGGAAGAAAACAGAGGTGTTTTTTGCGAAGTGCCTACCTGTAGATTTTGGCCTCTAGCTCAGCCGGCACCTAGGGAAACCTACTAAACGTGTGCATTTCTGAAAACTAGAGACCCTAGGGGAATCCAAGGAGGGGTGACTTGTGGGGCTCGGACCAGGTTCTGTTACCCAGAATCCTTTGCAAACCTCAAAATTTGGCTAAAAAAACACATGTTCCTCACATTTCTGTGGCAGAAAGTTCTGGAATCTGAGAGAAGCCACAAATTTCCTTCCACCCAGCGTTCCCCCAAGTCTCCCGATAAAAATGATACCTCACTTGCGTGGGTAGGCCTAGCGCCCGTGACAGGAAACACCCCAAAGCGCAACGTGGACACATCCAAAAGTTTGGAAGAAAACAGAGTTTTTTTTGCCAAGTGCCTACCTGTAGATTTTGGCCTCTAGCTCAGCCGGCACCTAAGGAAACCTACAAAACCTGTGCATTTCTGAAAACTAGAGACCCAGGGGAATCCAAGGAGGGGTGACTTGTGGGGCTCGGACAAGGTTCTGTTACCCAGAATCCTTTGCAAACCTCAAAATTTGGCTAAAAAAACACATGTTCCTCACATTTCTGTGGCAGAAAGTTCTGGAATCTGAGAGGAGCTACAAATTTCCTTCCACCCAGCGTTCCCCCAAGTCTCCCGATAAAAATGATACCTCACTTACGTGGGTAGGCCTAGCGCCCGCGACAGAAAAACACCCCAAAGCGCAACGTGAACACATCCAAAATTTTGGAAGAAAATAGAGGTGTTTTTTGCGAAGTGCCTACCTGTAGATTTTGGCCTCTAGCTCAGCCGGCACATAGGGAAACCTACCAAACCTGTGCATTTCTGAAAACTAGAGACCTAGGGGAATCCAAGGAGGGGTGACTTGCGGGGCTCGGACCAGGTTCTGTTACCCAGAATCCTTTGCAAACCTCAAAATTTGGCTAAAAAACACATGTTCCTCACATTTCCGTGGCAGAAAGTTCTGGAATCTGAGAGGAGCCACAAATTTCCTTCCACCCAGCGTTCCCCCAAGTCTCCCGATAAAAATGATACCTCACTTGTGTGGGTAGGCCTAGCGCCGGCGACAGGAAACACCCCAAAGCGCAACGTGGACACATCCAAAATTTTGGAAGAAAACAGAGGTGTTTTTTGCGAAGTGCCTACCTGTAGATTTTGGCCTCTAGCTCAGCCGGCACCTAGGGAAACCTACCAAACCTGTGCATTTCTGAAAACTAGAGACCTAGGGGAATCCAAGATGGGGTGACTTGCGGGGCTCGGATCAGGTTCTGTTACTCAGAATCCTTTGCAAACCTCAAAATTTGGCTAAAAAAACACATGTTCCTCACATTTCTGTGGCAGAAAGTTCTGGAATCTGAGAGGAGCAACAAATTTCCTTCCACCCAGCGTTCCCCCAAGTCTCCCGATAAAAATGATACCTCACTTGTGTGGGTGGGTAGGCCTAGCGCCGGCGACAGGAAACACCCCAAAGCGCAACATGGACACATCCAAAAGTTTGGAAGAAAACAGAGGTGTTTTTTGCGAAGTGCCTACCTGTAGATTTTGGCCTCTAGCTCAGCCGGCACCTAGGGAAACCTACTAAACGTGTGCATTTCTGAAAACTAGAGACCTAGGGGAATCCAAGGAGGGGTGACTTGTGGGGCTCGGACCAGGTTCTGTTACCCAGAATCCTTTGCAAACCTCAAAATTTGGCTAAAAAAACACATGTTCCTCACATTTCTGTGGCAGAAAGTTCTGGAATCTGAGAGGAGCTACAAATTTCCTTCCACCCAGCGTTCCCCCAAGTCTCCCGATAAAAATGATACCTCACTTGTGTGGGTAGGCCTAGCGCCGGCGACAGGAAACACCCCAAAGCGCAACGTGGACACATCCAAAATTTTGGAAGAAAACAGAGGTGTTTTTTGCGAAGTGCCTACCTGTAGATTTTGGCCTCTAGCTCAGCCGGCACCTAGGGAAACCTACCAAACCTGTGCATTTCTGAAAACTAGAGACCTAGGGGAATCCAAGATGGGGTGACTTGCGGGGCTCGGATCAGGTTCTGTTACTCAGAATCCTTTGCAAACCTCAAAATTTGGCTAAAAAAACACATGTTCCTCACATTTCTGTGGCAGAAAGTTCTGGAATCTGAGAGGAGCAACAAATTTCCTTCCACCCAGCGTTCCCCCAAGTCTCCCGATAAAAATGATACCTCACTTGTGTGGGTGGGTAGGCCTAGCGCCGGCGACAGGAAACACCCCAAAGCGCAACATGGACACATCCAAAAGTTTGGAAGAAAACAGAGGTGTTTTTTGCGAAGTGCCTACCTGTAGATTTTGGCCTCTAGCTCAGCCGGCACCTAGGGAAACCTACTAAACGTGTGCATTTCTGAAAACTAGAGACCTAGGGGAATCCAAGGAGGGGTGACTTGTGGGGCTCGGACCAGGTTCTGTTACCCAGAATCCTTTGCAAACCTCAAAATTTGGCTAAAAAAACACATGTTCCTCACATTTCTGTGGCAGAAAGTTCTCGAATCTGAGAGAAGCCACAAATTTCCTTCCACCCAGCGTTCCCCCAAGTCTCCCGATAAAAATGATACCTCACTTGCGTGGGTAGGTTTAGCGCCCGCGACAGGAAACACCCCAAAGCGCAACGTGGACACATCCAAAATTTTGGAAGAAAACAGAGGTTTTTTTGCGAAGTGCCTACCTGTAGATTTTGGCCTCTAGCTCAGCCGGCACCTAGGGAAACCTACCAAACCTGTGCATTTCTGAAAACTAGAGACCTAGGGGAATCCAAGATGGGGTGACTTGCGGGGCTCGGACCAGGTTCTGTTACTCAGAATCCTTTGCAAACCTCAAAATTTGGCTAAAAAAACACATGTTCCTCACATTTCTGTGGCAGAAAGTTCTGGAATCTGAGAGGAGCAACAAATTTCCTTCCACCCAGCGTTCCCCCAAGTCTCCCGATAAAAATGATACCTCACTTGTGTGGGTGGGTAGGCCTAGCGCCGGCGACAGGAAACACCCCAAAGCGCAACATGGACACATCCAAAAGTTTGGAAGAAAACAGAGGTGTTTTTTGCGAAGTGCCTACCTGTAGATTTTGGCCTCTAGCTCAGCCGGCACCTAGGGAAACCTACTAAACGTGTGCATTTCTGAAAACTAGAGACCTAGGGGAATCCAAGGAGGGGTGACTTGTGGGGCTCGGACCAGGTTCTGTTACCCAGAATAATTTGCAAACCTCAAAATTTGGCTAAAAAAACACATGTTCCTCACATTTCTGTGGCAGAAAGTTCTGGAATCTGAGAGAAGCCACAAATTTCCTTCCACCCAGCGTTCCCCCAAGTCTCCCGATAAAAATGATACCTCACTTGCGTGGGTAGGCCTAGCGCCCGCGACAGAAAAACACCCCAAAGCGCAACGTGAACACATCCAAAATTTTGGAAGAAAACAGAGGTGTTTTTTGCGAAGTGCCTACCTGTAGATTTTGGCCTCTAGCTCAGCCGGCACCTAGGGAAACCTACCAAACCTGTGCATTTCTGAAAACTAGAGACCTAGGGGAATCCAAGGAGGGGTGACTTGTGGGGCTCGGACCAGGTTCTGTTACCCAGAATCCTTTGCAAACCTCAAAATTTGGCTAAAAAAACACATGTTCCTCACATTTCTGTGGCAGAAAGTTCTGGAATCTGAGAGGAGCCACAAATTTCCTTCCACCCAGCGTTCCCCCAAGTCTCCCGATAAAAATGATACCTCACTTGCGTGGGTAGGCCTAGCGCCCGCGACAGGAAACACCCCAATGCGCAACGTGGACACATCCCAAATTTTGGAAGAAAACAGAGTTGTTTTTTGCAAAGTGCCTACATGTAGATTTTGGCCTCTAGCTCAGCCGGCACCTAGGGAAACCTACCAAACCTGTGCATTTCTGAAAACTAGAGACCTAGGGGAATCCAAGATGGGGTGACTTGCGGGGCTCGGACCAGGTTCTGTTACTCAGAATCCTTTGCAAACCTCAAAATTTGGCTAAAAAAACACATGTTCCTCACATTTCTGTGGCAGAAAGTTCTGGAATCTGAGAGGAGCAACAAATTTCCTTCCACCCAGCGTTCCCCCAAGTCTCCCGATAAAAATGATACCTCACTTGTGTGGGTGGGTAGGCCTAGCGCCGGCGACAGGAAACACCCCAAAGCGCAACATGGACACATCCAAAAGTTTGGAAGAAAACAGAGGTGTTTTTTGCGAAGTGCCTACCTGTAGATTTTGGCCTCTAGCTCAGCTGGCACCTAGGGAAACCTACTAAACGTGTGCATTTCTGAAAACTAGAGACCTAGGGGAATCCAAGGAGGGGTGACTTGTGGGGCTCGGACCAGGTTCTGTTACCCAGAATCCTTTGCAAACCTCAAAATTTGGCTAAAAAAACACATGTTCCTCATATTTCTGTGGCAGAAAGTTCTGGAATCTGAGAGAAGCCACAAATTTCCTTCCACCCAGCGTTCCCCCAAGTCTCCTGATAAAAATGATACCTCACTTGCGTGGGTAGGCCTAGCGCCCGCGACAGGAAACACCCCAAAGCGCAACGTGGACACATCCAAAAGTTTGGAAGAAAACAGAGGTTTTTTTGCGAAGTGCCTACCTGTAGATTTTGGCCTCTAGCTCAGCCGGCACCTAGGGAAACCTACAAAACCTGTGCATTTCTGAAAACTAGAGACCTAGGGGAATCCAAGGAGGGGTGACTTGTGGGGCTCGGACCAGGTTCTGTTACCCAGAATCCTTTGCAAACCTCAAACTTTGGCTAAAAAAACACATGTTCCTCACATTTCTGTGGCAGAAAGTTCTGGAATCTGAGAGGAGCTACAAATTTCCTTCCACCCAGCGTTCCCCCAAGTCTCCCGATAAAAATGATACCTCACTTGCGTGGGTAGGCCTAGCGCCCGCGACAGAAAAACACCCCAAAGCGCAACGTGAACACATCCAAAATTTTGGGAGAAAACAGAGGTGTTTTTTGCGAAGTGCCTACCTGTAGATTTTGGCCTCTAGCTCAGCCGGCACCTAGGGAAACCTACCAAACCTGTGCATTTCTGAAAACTAGAGACCTAGGGGAATCCAAGGAGGGGTGACTTGCGGGGCTCGGACCAGGTTCTGTTACCCAGAATCCTTTGCAAACCTCAAAATTTGGCTAAAAAAACACATGTTCCTCACATTTCCGTGGCAGAAAGTTTTGGAATCTGAGAGGAGCCACAAATTTCCTTCCACCCAGCATTCCCCCAAGTCTCCCGATAAAAATTATACCTCACTTGTGTGGGTAGGCCTAGCGCCGGCGACAGGAAACACCCCAAAGCGCAACATGGACACATCCAAAAGTTTGGAAGAAAACAGAGGTGTTTTTTGCGAAGTGCCTACCTGTAGATTTTGGCCTCTAGCTCAGCTGGCACCTAGGGAAACCTACTAAACGTGTGCATTTCTGAAAACTAGAGACCTAGGGGAATCCAAGGAGGGGTGACTTGTGGGGCTCGGACCAGGTTCTGTTACCCAGAATCCTTTGCAAACCTCAAAATTTGGCTAAAAAAACACATGTTCCTCATATTTCTGTGGCAGAAAGTTCTGGAATCTGAGAGAAGCCACAAATTTCCTTCCACCCAGCGTTCCCCCAAGTCTCCTGATAAAAATGATACCTCACTTGCGTGGGTAGGCCTAGCGCCCGCGACAGGAAACACCCCAAAGCGCAACGTGGACACATCCAAAAGTTTGGAAGAAAACAGAGGTTTTTTTGCGAAGTGCCTACCTGTAGATTTTGGCCTCTAGCTCAGCCGGCACCTAGGGAAACCTACAAAACCTGTGCATTTCTGAAAACTAGAGACCTAGGGGAATCCAAGGAGGGGTGACTTGTGGGGCTCGGACCAGGTTCTGTTACCCAGAATCCTTTGCAAACCTCAAACTTTGGCTAAAAAAACACATGTTCCTCACATTTCTGTGGCAGAAAGTTCTGGAATCTGAGAGGAGCTACAAATTTCCTTCCACCCAGCGTTCCCCCAAGTCTCCCGATAAAAATGATACCTCACTTGCGTGGGTAGGCCTAGCGCCCGCGACAGAAAAACACCCCAAAGCGCAACGTGAACACATCCAAAATTTTGGGAGAAAACAGAGGTGTTTTTTGCGAAGTGCCTACCTGTAGATTTTGGCCTCTAGCTCAGCCGGCACCTAGGGAAACCTACCAAACCTGTGCATTTCTGAAAACTAGAGACCTAGGGGAATCCAAGGAGGGGTGACTTGCGGGGCTCGGACCAGGTTCTGTTACCCAGAATCCTTTGCAAACCTCAAAATTTGGCTAAAAAAACACATGTTCCTCACATTTCCGTGGCAGAAAGTTTTGGAATCTGAGAGGAGCCACAAATTTCCTTCCACCCAGCATTCCCCCAAGTCTCCCGATAAAAATTATACATCACTTGTGTGGGTAGGCCTAGCGCCGGTGACAGGAAACACCCCAAAGCGCAACGTGGACACATCCAAAATTTTGGAAGAAAACAGAGGTGTTTTTTGCGAAGTGCCTACCTGTAGATTTTGGCCTCTAGCTCAGCCGGCACCTAGGGAAACCTACCAAACCTGTGCAGTTCTGAAAACTAGAGACCTAGGGGAATCCAAGATGGGGTGACTTGCGGGGCTATTACCAGGTTCTGTTACTCAGAATCCTTTGCAAACCTCAAAATTTGGCTACAAAAGCACATGTTCCTCACATTTCTGTGGCAGAAAGTTCTGGAATCTGAGAGGAGCAACAAATTGCCTTCCACCCAGCGTTCCCCCAAGTCTCCCGATAAAAATGATACCTCACTTGTGTGGGTAGGCCTAGCGCCGGCGACAGGAAACACCCCAAAGCGCAACGTGGACACATCCAAAAGTTTGGAAGAAAACAGAGGTTTTTTTGCGAAGTGCCTACCTGTAGATTTTGGCCTCTAGCTCAGCCGGCACCTAGGGAAACCTACAAAACCTGTGCATTTCTGAAAACTAGAGACCTAGGGGAATCCAAGGAGGGGTGACTTGTGGGGCTCGGACCAGGTTCTGTTACCCAGAATCCTTTGCAAACCTCAAAATTTGGCTAAAAAAACACATGTTCCTCACATTTCTGTGGCAGAAAGTTCTGGAATCTGAGAGGAGCTACAAATTTCCTTCCACCCAGCGTTCCCCCAAGTCTCCCGATAAAAATGATACCTCACTTGCGTGGGTAGGCCTAGCCCCCGCAACAGAAAAACACCCCAAAGCGCAACGTGAACACATCCAAAATTTTGGAAGAAAACAGAGGTGTTTTTTGCGAAGTGCCTACCTGTAGATTTTGGCCTCTAGCTCAGCCGGCACCTATGGAAACCTACCACACCTGTGCATTTCTGAAAACTAGAGACCTAGGGGAATCCAAGTAGGGGTGACTTGCGGGGCTCGGACCAGGTTCTGTTACCCAGAATCCTTTGCAAACCTCAAAATTTGGCTAAAAAAACACATGTTCCTCACATTTCGGTGGCAGAAAGTTCTGGAATCTGAGAGGAGCCACAAATTTCCTTCCACCCAGCGTTCCCCCAAGTCTCCCGATAAAAATGATACCTCACTTGCGTGGGTAGGCCTAGCGCCCGCGACAGGAAACACCCCAATGCGCAACGTGGAGACATCCAAAATTTTGGAAGAAAACAGAGTTGTTTTTTGCAAAGTGCCTACCTGTAGATTTTGGCCTCTAGCTCAGCCGGCACCTAGGGAAACTTACCAAACCTGTGCATTTCTGAAAACTAGAGACCTAGGGGAATCCAAGATGGGGTGACTTGCGGGGCTCGGACCAGGTTCTGTTACTCAGAATCCTTTGCAAACCTCAAAATTTGGCTAAAAAAACACATGTTCCTCACATTTCTGTGGCAGAAAGTTCTAGAATCTGAGAGGAGCAACAAATTTCCTTCCACCCAGCGTTCCCCCAAGTCTCCCAATAAAAATGATACCTCACTTGTGTGGATGGGTAGGCCTAGCGCCGGCGACAGGAAACACCCCAAAGCGCAATATGGACACATCCAAAAGTTTGGAAGAAAACAGAGGTGTTTTTTGCGAAGTGCCTACCTGTAGATTTTGGCCTCTAGCTCAGCCGGCACCTAGGGAAACCTACTAAACGTGTGCATTTCTGAAAACTAGAGACCTAGGGGAATCCAAGGAGGGGTGACTTGTGGGGCTCGGACCAGGTTCTGTTACCCAGAATCCTTTGCAAACCTCAAAATTTGGCTAAAAAAACACATGTTCCTCACATTTCTGTGGCAGAAAGTTCTGGAATCTGAGAGAAGCCACAAATTTCCTTCCACCCAGCGTTCCCCCAAGTCTCCCGATAAAAATGATACCTCACTTGCGTGGGTAGGCCTAGCGCCCGCGACAGGAAACACCCCAAAGCGCAACGTGGACACATCCAAAAGTTTGGAAGAAAACAGAGGTTTTTTTGCGAAGTGCCTACCTGTAGATTTTGGCCTCTAGCTCAGCCGGCACCTAGGGAAACCTACAAAACCTGTGCATTTCTGAAAACTAGAGACCTAGGGGAATCCAAGGAGGGGTGACTTGTGGGGCTCGGACCAGGTTCTGTTACCCAGAATCCTTTGCAAACCTCAAAATTTGGCTAAAAAAACACATGTTCCTCACATTTCTGTGGCAGAAAGTTCTGGAATCTGAGAGGAGCTACAAATTTCGTTCCACCCAGCGTTCCCCCAAGTCTCCCGATAAAAATGATACCTCACTTGCGTGGGTAGGCCTAGCGCCCGCGACAGAAAAACACCCCAAAGCGCAACGTGAACACATCCAAAATTTTGGAAGAAAACAGAGGTGTTTTTTGCGAAGTGCCTACCTGTAGATTTTGGCCTGTAGCTCAGCCGGCACCTAGAGAAACCTACCAAACCTGTGCATTTCTGAAAACTAGAGACCTAGGGGAATCCAAGGAGGGGTGACTTGCGGGGCTCGGACCAGGTTCTGTTACCCAGAATCCTTTGCAAACCTCAAAATTTGGCAAAAAAACACATGTTCCTCACATTTCCGTGGCAGAAAGTTCTGGAATCTGAGAGGAGCCACAAATTTCCTTCCACCCAGCGTTCCCCCAAGTCTCCCGATAAAAATTATACCTCACTTGTGTGGGTAGGCCTAGCGCCGGCGACAGGAAACACCCCAAAGCGCAACGTGGACACATCCAAAATTTTGGAAGAAAACAGAGGTGTTTTTTGCGAAGTGCCTACCTGTAGATTTTGGCCTCTAGCTCAGCCGGCACCTAGGGAAACCTACCAAACCTGTGCATTTCTGAAAACTAGAGACCTAGGGGAATCCAAGATGGGGTGACTTGCGGGGCTATTACCAGGTTCTGTTACTCAGAATCCTTTGCAAACCTCAAAATTTGGCTAAAAAAACACATGTTCCTCACATTTCAGTGGCAGAAAGTTCTGGAATCTGAGAGGAGCCACAAATTTCCTTCCACCCAGCGTTCCCCCAAGTCTCCCGATAAAAATGATACCTCACTTGTGTGGGTAGGCCTAGCGCCGGAGACAGGAAACACCACAAAGCGCAACGTGGACACATCCAAAATTTTGGAAGAAAACAGAGGTGTTTTTTGCGAAGTGCCTACCTGTAGATTTTGGCCTCTAGCTCAGCCGGCACCTAGGGAAACCTACCAAACCTGTGCATTTCTGAAAACTAGAGACCTAGGGGAATCCAAGATGGGGTGACTTGCGGGGCTCGGACCAGGTTCTGTTACTCAGAATCCTTTGCAAACCTCAAAATTTGGCTAAAAAAACACATGTTCCTCACATTTCTGTGGCAGAAAGTTCTGGAATCTGAGAGGAGCCACAAATTTCCTTCCACCCAGTGTTCCCCCAAGCCTCCCGATAAAAATGATACCTAACTTGCGTGGGTAGGCATAGCGCCCGCGACAGGAAACATCCCAAAGCGCAACGTGGACACATCCAACATTTTGGAAGAAAACAGAGGTGTTTTTTGCGAAGTGCCTACCTGTAGATTTTGGCCTCTAGCTCAGCCGGCACCTAGGGAAACCTACCAAACCTGTGCATTTCTGAAAACTAGAGACCTAGGGGAATCCAAGGAGGGGTGACTTGCGGGGCTCGGACCAGGTTCTGTTACCCAGAGTCCTCTGCAAACCTCAAAATTTGGGTAAAAAAACACATGTTCCTCACATTTCTGTGGCAGAAAGTTCTGGAATCTGAGAGGAGCCACAAATTTCCTTCCACCCAGCGTTCCCCCAAGTCTCCCGATAAAAATGATACCTCACTTGCGTGGGTAGGCCTAGCGCCCGCGACAGGAAACATCCCAAAGCGCAACGTGGACACATCCAACATTTTGGAAGAAAACAGAGGTGTTTTTTGCGAAGTGCCTACCTGTAGATTTTGGCCTCTAGCTCAGCCGGCACCTAGGGAAACCTACCAAACCTGTGCATTTCTGAAAACTAGAGACCTAGGGGAATCCAAGATGGGGTGACTTGCGGGGCTATTACCAGGTTCTGTTACTCAGAATCCTTTGCAAACCTCAAAATTTGGCTAAAAAAACACATGTTCCTCACATTTAAGTGGCAGAAAGTTCTGGAATCTGAGAGGAGCCACAAATTTCCTTCCACCCAGCGTTCCCCCAAGTCTCCCGATAAAAATGATACCTCACTTGTGTGGGTGGGTAGGCCTAGCGCCGGCGACAGGAAACACCCCAAAGCGCAACATGGACACATCCAAAAGTTTGGAAGAAAACAGAGGTGTTTTTTGCGAAGTGCCTACCTGTAGATTTTGGCCTCTAGCTCAGCTGGCACCTAGGGAAACCTACTAAACGTGTGCATTTCTGAAAACTAGAGACCTAGGGGAATCCAAGGAGGGGTGACTTGTGGGGCTCGGACCAGGTTCTGTTACCCAGAATCCTTTGCAAACCTCAAAATTTGGCTAAAAAAACACATGTTCCTCATATTTCTGTGGCAGAAAGTTCTGGAATCTGAGAGAAGCCACAAATTTCCTTCCACCCAGCGTTCCCCCAAGTCTCCTGATAAAAATGATACCTCACTTGCGTGGGTAGGCCTAGCGCCCGCGACAGGAAACACCCCAAAGCGCAACGTGGACACATCCAAAAGTTTGGAAGAAAACAGAGGTTTTTTTGCGAAGTGCCTACCTGTAGATTTTGGCCTCTAGCTCAGCCGGCACCTAGGGAAACCTACAAAACCTGTGCATTTCTGAAAACTAGAGACCTAGGGGAATCCAAGGAGGGGTGACTTGTGGGGCTCGGACCAGGTTCTGTTACCCAGAATCCTTTGCAAACCTCAAACTTTGGCTAAAAAAACACATGTTCCTCACATTTCTGTGGCAGAAAGTTCTGGAATCTGAGAGGAGCTACAAATTTCCTTCCACCCAGCGTTCCCCCAAGTCTCCCGATAAAAATGATACCTCACTTGCGTGGGTAGGCCTAGCGCCCGCGACAGAAAAACACCCCAAAGCGCAACGTGAACACATCCAAAATTTTGTGAGAAAACAGAGGTGTTTTTTGCGAAGTGCCTACCTGTAGATTTTGACCTCTAGCTCAGCCGGCACCTAGGGAAACCTACCAAACCTGTGCATTTCTGAAAACTAGAGACGTAGGGGAATCCAAGGAGGGGTGACTTGCGGGGCTCGGACCAGGTTCTGTTACCCAGAATCCTTTGCAAACCTCAAAATTTGGCTAAAAAAACACATGTTCCTCACATTTCCGTGGCAGAAAGTTCTGGAATCTGAGAGGAGCCACAAATTTCCTTCCACCCAGCATTCCCCCAAGTCTCCCGATAAAAATTATACCTCACTTGTGTGGGTAGGCCTAGCGCCGGTGACAGGAAACACCCCAAAGCGCAACGTGGACACATCCAAAATTTTGGAAGAAAACAGAGGTGTTTTTTGCGAAGTGCCTACCTGTAGATTTTGGCCTCTAGCTCAGCCGGCTCCTAGGGAAACCTACCAAACCTGTGCATTTCTGAAAACTAGAGACCTAGGGGAATCCAAGGAGGGGTGACTTGCGGGGCTCGGACCAGGTTCTGTTACCCAGAGTCCTCTGCAAACCTCAAAATTTGGGTAAAAAAACACATGTTCCTCACATTTCTGTGGCAGAAAGTTCTGGAATCTGAGAGGAGCCACAAATTTCCTTCCACCCAGCGTTCCCCCAAGTCTCCCGATAAAAATGATACCTCACTTGCGTGGGTAGGCCTAGCGCCCGCGACAGGAAACATCCCAAAGCGCAACGTGGACACATCCAACATTTTGGAAGAAAACAGAGGTGTTTTTTGCGAAGTGCCTACCTGTAGATTTTGGCCTCTAGCTCAGCCGGCACCTAGGGAAACCTACCAAACCTGTGCATTTCTGAAAACTAGAGACCTAGGGGAATCCAAGATGGGGTGACTTGCGGGGCTATTACCAGGTTCTGTTACTCAGAATCCTTTGCAAACCTCAAAATTTGGCTAAAAAAACACATGTTCCTCACATTTAAGTGGCAGAAAGTTCTGGAATCTGAGAGGAGCCACAAATTTCCATCCACCCAGCGTTCCCCCAAGTCTCCCGATAAAAATGATACCTCACTTGTGTGGGTGGGTAGGCCTAGCGCCGGCGACAGGAAACACCCCAAAGCGCAACATGGACACATCCAAAAGTTTGGAAGAAAACAGAGGTGTTTTTTGCGAAGTGCCTACCTGTAGATTTTGGCCTCTAGCTCAGCTGGCACCTAGGGAAACCTACTAAACGTGTGCATTTCTGAAAACTAGAGACCTAGGGGAATCCAAGGAGGGGTGACTTGTGGGGTTCGGACCAGGTTCTGTTACCCAGAATCCTTTGCAAACCTCAAAATTTGGCTAAAAAAACACATGTTCCTCATATTTCTGTGGCAGAAAGTTCTGGAATCTGAGAGAAGCCACAAATTTCCTTCCACCCAGCGTTCCCCCAAGTCTCCTGATAAAAATGATACCTCACTTGCGTGGGTAGGCCTAGCGCCCGCGACAGGAAACACCCCAAAGCGCAACGTGGACACATCCAAAAGTTTGGAAGAAAACAGAGGTTTTTTTGCGAAGTGCCTACCTGTAGATTTTGGCCTCTAGCTCAGCCGGCACCTAGGGAAACCTACAAAACCTGTGCATTTCTGAAAACTAGAGACCTAGGGGAATCCAAGGAGGGGTGACTTGTGGGGCTCGGACCAGGTTCTGTTACCCAGAATCCTTTGCAAACCTCAAACTTTGGCTAAAAAAACACATGTTCCTCACATTTCTGTGGCAGAAAGTTCTGGAATCTGAGAGGAGCTACAAATTTCCTTCCACCCAGCGTTCCCCCAAGTCTCCCGATAAAAATGATACCTCACTTGCGTGGGTAGGCCTAGCGCCCGCGACAGAAAAACACCCCAAAGCGCAACGTGAACACATCCAAAATTTTGGGAGAAAACAGAGGTGTTTTTTGCGAAGTGCCTACCTGTAGATTTTGGCCTCTAGCTCAGCCGGCACCTAGGGAAACCTACCAAACCTGTGCATTTCTGAAAACTAGAGACCTAGGGGAATCCAAGGAGGGGTGACTTGCGGGGCTCGGACCAGGTTCTGTTACCCAGAATCCTTTGCAAACCTCAAAATTTGGCTAAAAAAACACATGTTCCTCACATTTCCGTGGCAGAAAGTTCTGGAATCTGAGAGGAGCCACAAATTTCCTTCCACCCAGCATTCCCCCAAGTCTCCCGATAAAAATTATACCTCACTTGTGTGGGTAGGCCTAGCGCCGGTGACAGGAAACACCCCAAAGCGCAACGTGGACACATCCAAAATTTTGGAAGAAAACAGAGGTGTTTTTTGCGAAGTGCCTACCTGTAGATTTTGGCCTCTAGCTCAGCCGGCACCTAGGGAAACCTACCAAACCTGTGCAGTTCTGAAAACTAGAGACCTAGGGGAATCCAAGATGGGGTGACTTGCGGGGCTATTACCAGGTTCTGTTACTCAGAATCCTTTGCAAACCTCAAAATTTGGCTACAAAAACACATGTTCCTCACATTTCTGTGGCAGAAAGTTCTGGAATCTGAGAGGAGCAACAAATTGCCTTCCACCCAGCGTTCCCCCAAGTCTCCCGATAAAAATGATACCTCACTTGTGTGGGTAGGCCTAGCGCCGGCGACAGGAAACACCCCAAAGCGCAACGTGGACACATCCAAAAGTTTGGAAGAAAACAGAGGTTTTTTTGCGAAGTGCCTACCTGTAGATTTTGGCCTCTAGCTCAGCCGGCACCTAGGGAAACCTACAAAACCTGTGCATTTCTGAAAACTAGAGACCTAGGGGAATCCAAGGAGGGGTGACTTGTGGGGCTCGGACCAGGTTCTGTTACCCAGAATCCTTTGCAAACCTCAAAATTTGGCTAAAAAAACACATGTTCCTCACATTTCTGTGGCAGAAAGTTCTGGAATCTGAGAGGAGCTACAAATTTCCTTCCACCCAGCGTTCCCCCAAGTCTCCCGATAAAAATGATACCTCACTTGCGTGGGTAGGCCTAGCGCCCGCGACAGAAAAACACCCCAAAGCGCAACGTGAACACATCCAAAATTTTGGAAGAAAACAGAGGTGTTTTTTGCGAAGTGCCTACCTGTAGATTTTGGCCTCTAGCTCAGCCGGCACCTATGGAAACCTACCACACCTGTGCATTTCTGAAAACTAGAGACCTAGGGGAATCCAAGTAGGGGTGACTTGCGGGGCTCGGACCAGGTTCTGTTACCCAGAATCCTTTGCAAACCTCAAAATTTGGCTAAAAAAACACATGTTCCTCACATTTTTGTGGCAGAAAGTTCTGGAATCTGAGAGGAGCCACAAATTTCCTTCCACCCAGCGTTCCCCCAAGTCTCCCGATAAAAATGATACCTCACTTGCGTGGGTAGGCCTAGCGCCCGCGACAGGAAACACCCCAATGCGCAACGTGGACACATCCAAAATTTTGGAAGAAAACAGAGTTGTTTTTTGCAAAGTGCCTACCTGTAGATTTTGGCCTCTAGCTCAGCCGGCACCTAGGGAAACTTACCAAACCTGTGCATTTCTGAAAACTAGAGACCTAGGGGAATCCAAGATGGGGTGACTTGCGGGGCTCGGACCAGGTTCTGTTACTCAGAATCCTTTGCAAACCTCAAAATTTGGCTAAAAAAACACATGTTCCTCACATTTCTGTGGCAGAAAGTTCTAGAATCTGAGAGGAGCAACAAATTTCCTTCCACCCAGCGTTCCCCCAAGTCTCCCAATAAAAATGATACCTCACTTGTGTGGATGGGTAGGCCTAGCGCCGGAGACAGGAAACACCCCAAAGCGCAACATGGACACATCCAAAAGTTTGGAAGAAAACAGAGGTGTTTTTTGCGAAGTGCCTACCTGTAGATTTTGGCCTCTAGCTCAGCCGGCACCTAGGGAAACCTACTAAACGTGTGCATTTCTGAAAACTAGAGACCTAGGGGAATCCAAGGAGGGGTGACTTGTGGGGCTCGGACCAGGTTCTGTTACCCAGAATCCTTTGCAAACCTCAAAATTTGGCTAAAAAAACACATGTTCCTCACATTTCTGTGGCAGAAAGTTCTGGAATCTGAGAGAAGCCACAAATTTCCTTCCACCCAGCGTTCCCCCAAGTCTCCCGATAAAAATGATACATCACTTGCGTGGGTAGGCCTAGCGCCCGCGACAGGAAACACCCCAAAGCGCAACGTGGACACATCCAAAAGTTTGGAAGAAAACAGAGGTTTTTTTGCGAAGTGCCTACCTGTAGATTTTGGCCTCTAGCTCAGCCGGCACCTAGAGAAACCTACAAAACCTGTGCATTTCTGAAAACTAGAGACCTAGGGGAATCCAAGGAGGGGTGACTTGTGGGGCTCGGACCAGGTTCTGTTACCCAGAATCCTTTGCAAACCTCAAAATTTGGCTAAAAAAACACATGTTCCTCACATTTCTGTGGCAGAAAGTTCTGGAATCTGAGAGGAGCCACAGATTTCCTTCCACCCAGCGTTCCCCCAAGTCTCCCGATAAAAATGATACCTCACTTGCGTGGGTAGGCCTAGCCCCCGCGACAGAAAAACACCCCAAAGCGCAACGTGAACACATCCAAAATTTTGGAAGAAAACAGAGGTGTTTTTTGCGAAGTGCCTACCTGTAGATTTTGGCCTCTAGCTCAGCCGGCACCTATGGAAACCTACCACACCTGTGCATTTCTGAAAACTAGAGACCTAGGGGAATCCAAGTAGGGGTGACTTGCGGGGCTCGGACCAGGTTCTGTTACCCAGAATCCTTTGCAAACCTCAAAATTTGGCTAAAAACACACATGTTCCTCACATTTCTGTGGCAGAAAGTTCTGGAATCTGAGAGGAGCCACAAATTTCCTTCCACCCAGCGTTCCCCCAAGTCTCCCGATAAAAATGATACCTCACTTGCGTGGGTAGGCCTAGCGCCCGCGACAGGAAACACCCCAATGCGCAACGTGGAGACATCCAAAATTTTGGAAGAAAACAGAGTTGTTTTTTGCAAAGTGCCTACCTGTAGATTTTGGCCTCTAGCTCAGCCGGCACCTAGGGAAACTTACCAAACCTGTGCATTTCTGAAAACTAGAGACCTAGGGGAATCCAAGATGGGGTGACTTGCGGGGCTCGGACCAGGTTCTGTTACTCAGAATCCTTTGCAAACCTCAAAATTTGGCTAAAAAAACACATGTTCCTCACATTTCTGTGGCAGAAAGTTCTAGAATCTGAGAGGAGCAACAAATTTCCTTCCACCCAGCGTTCCCCCAAGTCTCCCAATAAAAATGATACCTCACTTGTGTGGATGGGTAGGCCTAGCGCCGGCGACAGGAAACACCCCAAAGCGCAATATGGACACATCCAAAAGTTTGGAAGAAAACAGAGGTGTTTTTTGCGAAGTGCCTACCTGTAGATTTTGGCCTCTAGCTCAGCCGGCACCTAGGGAAACCTACTAAACGTGTGCATTTCTGAAAACTAGAGACCTAGGGGAATCCAAGGAGGGGTGACTTGTGGGGCTCGGACCAGGTTCTGTTACCCAGAATCCTTTGCAAACCTCAAAATTTGGCTAAAAAAACACATGTTCCTCACATTTCTGTGGCAGAAAGTTCTGGAATCTGAGAGAAGCCACAAATTTCCTTCCACCCAGCGTTCCCCCAAGTCTCCCGATAAAAATGATACCTCACTTGCGTGGGTAGGCCTAGCGCCCGCGACAGGAAACACCCCAAAGCGCAACGTGGACACATCCAAAAGTTTGGAAGAAAACAGAGGTTTTTTTGCGAAGTGCCTACCTGTAGATTTTGGCCTCTAGCTCAGCCGGCACCTAGGGAAACCTACAAAACCTGTGCATTTCTGAAAACTAGAGACCTAGGGGAATCCAAGGAGGGGTGACTTGTGGGGCTCGGACCAGGTTCTGTTACCCAGAATCCTTTGCAAACCTCAAAATTTGGCTAAAAAAACACATGTTCCTCACATTTCTGTGGCAGAAAGTTCTGGAATCTTAGAGGAGCTACAAATTTCATTCCACCCAGCGTTCCCCCAAGTCTCCCGATAAAAATGATACCTCACTTGCGTGGGTAGGCCTAGCGCCCGCGACAGAAAAACACCCCAAAGCGCAACGTGAACACATCCAAAATTTTGGAAGAAAACAGAGGTGTTTTTTGCGAAGTGCCTACCTGTAGATTTTGGCCTGTAGCTCAGCCGGCACCTAGAGAAACCTACCAAACCTGTGCATTTCTGAAAACTAGAGACCTAGGGGAATCCAAGGAGGGGTGACTTGCAGGGCTCGGACCAGGTTCTGTTACCCAGAATCCTTTGCAAACCTCAAAATTTGGCAAAAAAACACATGTTCCTCACATTTCCGTGGCAGAAAGTTCTGGAATCTGAGAGGAGCCACAAATTTCCTTCCACCCAGCGTTCCCCCAAGTCTCCCGAAAAAAATTATACCTCACTTGTGTGGGTAGGCCTAGCGCCGGCGACAGGAAACACCCCAAAGCGCAACGTGGACACATCCAAAATTTTGGAAGAAAACAGAGGTGTTTTTTGCGAAGTGCCTACCTGTAGATTTTGGCCTCTAGCTCAGCCGGCACCTAGGGAAACCTACCAAACCTGTGCATTTCTGAAAACTAGAGACCTAGGGGAATCCAAGATGGGGTGACTTGCGGGGCTATTACCAGGTTCTGTTACTCAGAATCCTTTGCAAACCTCAAAATTTGGCTAAAAAAACACATGTTCCTCACATTTCTGTGGCAGAAAGTTCTGGAATCTGAGAGGAGCAACAAATTTCCTTCCACCCAGCGTTCCCCCAAGTCTCCCGATAAAAATGATACCTCACTTGTGTGGGTAGGCCTAGCGCCGGCGACAGGAAACACCCCAAAGCGCAACGTGGACACATCCAAAATTTTGGAAGAAAACAGAGGTGTTTTTTGCGAAGTGCCTACCTGTAGATTTTGGCCTCTAGCTCAGCCGGCACCTAGGGAAACCTACCAAACCTGTGCATTTCTGAAAACTAGAGACGTAGGGGAATCCAAGGAGGGGTGACTTGCGGGGCTCGGACCAGGTTCTGTTACCCAGAATCCTTTGCAAACCTCAAAATTTGGCTAAAAAAACAAATGTTCCTCACATTTCTGTGGCAGAAAGTTCTGGAATCTGAGAGGAGCCACAAATTTCCTTCCACCCAGCGTTCCCCCAAGTCTCCCGATAAAAATGATACCTCACTTGCGTGGGTAGGCCTAGCGCCCGCGACAGGAAACACCCCAAAGCGCAACGTGGACACATCCAAAATTTTGGAAGAAAACAGAGGTGTTTTTTGCGAAGTGCCTACCTGTAGATTTTGGCCTCTAGCTCAGCCGGCACCTAGGGAAACCTACCAAACCTGTGCATTTCTGAAAACTAGAGACCTAGGGGAATCCAAGGAGGGGTGACTTGCGGGGCTCAGACCAGGTTCTGTTACCCCGAGTCCTCTGCAAACCTCAAAATTTGGCTAAAAAAACACACGTTCCTCACATTTCTGTGGCAGAAAGTTCTGGAATCTGAGAGGAGCCACAAATTTCCTTCCACACAGCGTTCCCCCAAGTCTCCCGATACAAATGATACCTCACTTGCGTGGGTAGGCCTAGCGCCCGCGACAGGAAACGCCCCAAAGCGCAACGTGGACACGTCCAAAATTTTGGAAGAAAACAGAGGTGTTCTTTGCGAAGTGCCTACCTGTAGATTTTGGCCTCTAGCTCAGCCGGCACATAGGGAATCCTACCAAACCTGTGCATTTCTAAAAACTAGAGACCTAGGGGAATCCAAAGAGGGGTGACTTGTGGGGCTCGGACCAGGTTCTGTTACCCAGAGTCCTTTGCAAACCTCAAAATTTGAGTAAAAAAACACATGTTCCTCACATTTCTGTGGCAGAAAGTTCTGGAATCTGAGAGGAGCCACAAATTTCCTTCCACCCAGCATTCCCCCAAGTCTCCCGATAAAAATGATACCTCACTTGCGTAGGGAGGCATAGCGCCCGCGACAGGAAACACCCCAATGCGCAACGTGGACACATCCAAAATTTTGGAAGAAAACAGAGGTGTTTTTTGCAAAGTGCCTACCTGTAGATTTTGGCCTCTAGCTCAGCCGGCACCTATGGAAACCTACCAAACCTGTGCATTTCTGAAAACTAGAGACCTAGGGGAATCCAAGGAGGGGTGACTTGCGGGGCTCGGACCAGGTTCTGTTACCCAGAATCCTTTGCAAACCTCAAAATTTGGCTAAAAAAACACATGTTCCTCACATTTCTGTGGCAGAAAGTTCTGGAATCTGAGAGGAGCAACAAATTTCCTTCCACCCAGCGTTCCCCCAAGTCTCCCGATAAAAATTATACCTCACTTGCGTGGGTAGGCCTAGCGCCCGCGACAGAAAAACACCCCAAAGCGCAACGTGAACACATCCAAAATTTTGGAAGAAAACAGAGGTGTTTTTTGCGAAGTGCCTACCTGTAGATTTTGGCCTCTAGCTCAGCCGGCACCTAGGGAAACCTACCAAACCTGTGCATTTCTGAAAACTAGAGACCTAGGGGAATCCAAGGAGGGGTGACTTGCGGGGCTCGGACCAGGTTCTGTTACCCAGAGTCCTCTGCAAACCTCAAAATTTGGGTAAAAAAACACATGTTCCTCACATTTCTGTGGCAGAAAGTTCTGGAATCTGAGAGGAGCCACAAATTTCCTTCCACCCAGCGTTCCCCCAAGTCTCCCGATAAAAATGATACCTCACTTGCATGGGTAGGCCTAGCGCCCGCGACAGGAAACACCCCAAAGCGCAACGTGGACACATCCAAAAGATTGGAAGAAAACAGAGGTGTTTTTTGCGAAGTGCCTACCTGTAGATTTTGGCCTCTAGCTCAGCCGGCACCTAGGGAAACCTACCAAACCTGTGCATTTCTGAAAACTAGAGACCTAGGGGAATCCAAGGAGTGGTGACTTGTGGGGCTCGGACCAGGTTCTGTTACCCAGAATCCTTTGCAAACCTCAAAATTTGGCTAAAAAAACACATGTTCCTCACATTTCAGTGGCAGAAAGTTCTGGAATCTGAGAGGAGCCACAAATTTCCATCCACCCAGCGTTCCCCCAAGTCTCCCGATAAAAATGATACCTCACTTGCGTGGGTAGGCCTAGCGCCCGTGACAGGAAACATCCCAAAGCGCAACGTGGACACATCAAACATTTTGGAAGAAAACATAGGTGTTTTTTGCGAAGTGCCTACCTGTAGATTTTGGCCTCTAGCTCAGCCGGCACCTAGGGAAACCTACCAAACCTGTGCATTTCTGAAAACTAGAGACCTAGGGGAATCCAAGGAGGGGTGACTTGCGGGGCTCGGACCAGGTTCTGTTACCCAGAGTCCTTTGCAAACCTCAAAATTTGGCAAAAAAAACACACGTTCCTCACATTTCTGTGGCAGAAAGTTCTGGAATCTGAGAGAAGCCACAAATTTCCTTCCACCCAGCGTTCCCCCAAGTCTCCCGATAAAAATGATACCTCACTTGCGTGGGTAGGCCTAGCGCCCGCGACAGGAAACACCCCAAAGCGCAACGTGGACACATCCAAAAGTTTGGAAGAAAACAGAGGTTTTTTTGCGAAGTGCCTACCTGTAGATTTTGGCCTCTAGCTCAGCCGGCACCTAGGGAAACCTACCAAACCTGTGCATTTCTGAAAACTAGAGACCTAGGGGAATCCAAGGAGGGGTGACTTGTGGGGCTCGGACTAAGTTCTGTTACCCAGAATCCTTTGCAAACCTCAAAATTTGGCTAAAAAAACACGTTCCTCACATTTCTGTGGCAGAAAGTTCTGGAATCTGAGAGGAGCTACAAATTTCCTTCCACCCAGCGTTCCCCCAAGTCTCCCGATAAAAATGATACCTCACTTGCGTGGGTAGGCCTAGCGCCCGCGACAGGAAACACCCCAAAGCGCAACATGAACACATCCAAAATTTTGGAAGAAAACAGAGGTGTTTTTTGCGAAGTGCCTACCTGTAGATTTTGGCCTCTAGCTCAGCCGGCACCTAGGGAAACCTACCACACCTGTGCATTTCTGAAAACTAGAGACCTAGGGGAATCCAAGTAGTGGTGACTTGCGGGGCTCGGACCAGGTTCTGTTACCCAGAATCCTTTGCAAACCTCAAAATTTGGCTAAAAAAACACATGTTCCTCACATTTCTGTGGCAGAAAGTTCTGGAATCTGAGAGGAGCCACAAATTTCCTTCCACCCAGCGTTCCCCCAAGTCTCCCGATAAAAATGATACCTCACTTGCGTGGGTAGGCCTAGCGCCCGCGACAGGAAACACCCCAATACGCAACGTGGAAACATCCAAAATTTTGGAAGAAAACAGAGTTGTTTTTTGCAAAGTGCCTACCTGTAGATTTTGGCCTCTAGCTCAGCCGGCACCTAGGGAAACTTACCAAACCTGTGCATTTCTGAAAACTAGAGACCTAGGGGAATCCAAGATGGGGTGACTTGCGGGGCTCGGACCAGGTTCTGTTACTCAGAATCCTTTGCAAACTTCAAAATTTGGCTAAAAAAACACATGTTCCTCACATTTCTGTGGCAGAAAGTTCTGGAATCTGAGAGGAGCAACAAATTTCCTTCCACCCAGCGTTCCCCCAAGTCTCCCGATAAAAATGATACCTCACTTGTGTGGGTGGGTAGGCCTAGCGCCGGCGACAGGAAACACCCCAAAGCGCAACATGGACACTTCCAAAAGTTTGGAAGAAAACAGAGGTGTTTTTTGCGAAGTGCCTACCTGTAGATTTTGGCCTCTAGCTCAGCCAGCACCTAGGGAAACCTACTAAACGTGTGCATTTCTGAAAACTAGAGACCTAGGGGAATCCAAGGAGGGGTGACTTGTGGGGCTCGGACCAGGTTCTGTTACCCAGAATCCTTTGCAAACCTCAACATTTGGCTAAAAAAACACATGTTCCTCACATTTCTGTGGCAGAAAGTTCTGGAATCTGAGAGAAGCCACAAATTTCCTTCCACCCAGCGTTCCCCCAAGTCTCCCGATAAAAATGATACCTCGCTTGCGTGGGTAGGCCTAGCGCCCGCGACAGGAAACACCCCAAAGCGCAACGTGGACACATCCAAAAGTTTGGAAGAAAACAGAGGTTTTTTTGCGAAGTGCCTACCTGTAGATTTTGGCCTCTAGCTCAGCCGGCACCTAGGGAAACCTACAAAACCTGTGCATTTCTGAAAACTAGAGACCTAGGGGAATCCAAGGAGGGGTGACTTGTGGGGCTCGGACCAGGTTCTGTTACCCAGAATCCTTTGCAAACCTCAAAATTTGGCTAAAAAAACACATGTTCCTCACATTTCTGTGGCAGAAAGTTCTGGAATCTGAGAGGAGCTACAAATTTCATTCCACCCAGCGTTCCCCCAAGTCTCCCGATAAAAATGATACCTCACTTGCATGGGTAGGCCTAGCGCCCGCGACAGAAAAACACCCCAAAGCGCAACGTGAACACATCCAAAATTTTGGAAGAAAACAGAGGTGTTTTTTGCGAAGTGCCTACCTGTAGATTTTGGCCTCTAGCTCAGCCGGCACCTAGGGAAACCTACCAAACCTGTGCATTTCTGAAAACTAGAGACCTAGGGGAATCCAAGGAGGGGTGACTTGTGGGGCTCGGACCAGGTTCTGTTACCCAGAATCCTTTGCAAACCTCAAAATTTGGCTAAAAAAACACATGTTCCTCACATTTCCGTGGCAGAAAGTTCTGGAATCTGAGAGGAGCCACAAATTTCCTTCCACCCAGCGTTCCCCCAAGTCTCCCGATAAAAATTATACCACACTTGTGTGGGTAGGCCTAGCGCCGGCGACAGGAAACACCCCAAAGCGCAACGTGGACACATCCAAAATTTTGGAAGAAAACAGAGATGTTTTTTGCGAAGTGCCTACCTGTAGATTTTGGCCTCTAGCTCAGCCGGCACCTAGGGAAACCTACCAAACCTGTGCATTTCTGAAAACTAGAGACCTAGGGGAATCCAAGATGGGGTGACTTGCGGGGCTATTACCAGGTTCTGTTACTCAGAATCCTTTGCAAACCTCAAAATTTGGCTAAAAAAACACATGTTCCTCACATTTCAGTGGCAGAAAGTTCTGGAATCTGAGAGGAGCCACAAATTTCCTTCCACCCAGCGTTCCCCCAAGTCTCCCGATAAAAATGATACCTCACTTGTGTGGGTAGGCCTAGCGCCGGAGACAGGAAACACCACAAAGCGCAACGTGGACACATCCAAAATTTTGGAAGAAAACAGAGGTGTTTTTTGCGAAGTGCCTACCTGTAGATTTTGGCCTCTAGCTCAGCCGGCACCTAGGGAAACCTACCAAACCTGTGCATTTCTGAAAACTAGAGACCTAGGGGAATCCAAGATGGGGTGACTTGCGGGGCTCGGACCAGGTTCTGTTACTCAGAATCCTTTGCAAACCTCAAAATTTGGCTAAAAAAACACATGTTCCTCACATTTCTGTGGCAGAAAGTTCTGGAATCTGAGAGGAGCCACAAATGTCCTTCCACCCAGTGTTCCCCCAAGTCTCCCGATAAAAATGATACCTAACTTGCGTGGGTAGGCATAGCGCCCGCGACAGGAAACATCCCAAAGCGCAACGTGGACACATCCAACATTTTGGAAGAAAACAGAGGTGTTTTTTGCGAAGTGCCTACCTGTAGATTTTGGCCTCTAGCTCAGCCGGCACCTAGGGAAACCTACCAAACCTGTGCATTTCTGAAAACTAGAGACCCAGGGGAATCCAAGGAGGGGTGACTTGCGGGGCTCGGACCAGGTTCTGTTACCCAGAGTCCTCTGCAAACCTCAAAATTTGGGTAAAAAAACACATGTTCCTCACATTTCTGTGGCAGAAAGTTCTGGAATCTGAGAGGAGCCACAAATTTCCTTCCACCCAGCGTTCCCCCAAGTCTCCCGATAAAAATGATACCTCACTTGCGTGGGTAGGCCTAGCGCCCGCGACAGGAAACATCCCAAAGCGCAACGTGGACACATCCAACATTTTGGAAGAAAACAGAGGTGTTTTTTGCGAAGTGCCTACCTGTAGATTTTGGCCTCTAGCTCAGCCGGCACCTAGGGAAACCTACCAAACCTGTGCATTTCTGAAAACTAGAGACCTAGGGGAATCCAAGATGGGGTGACTTGCGGGGCTATTACCAGGTTCTGTTACTCAGAATCCTTTGCAAACCTCAAAATTTGGCTAAAAAAACACATGTTCCTCACATTTAAGTGGCAGAAAGTTCTGGAATCTGAGAGGAGCCACGAATTTCCTTCCACCCAGCGTTCCCCCAAGTCTCCTGATAAAAATGATACCTCACTTGTGTGGGTAGGCCTAGCGCCGGAGACAGGAAACACCACAAAGCGCAACGTGGACACATCCAAAATTTTGGAAGAAAACAGAGGTGTTTTTTGCGAAGTGCCTACCTGTAGATTTTGGCCTCTAGCTCAGCCGGCACCTAGGGAAACCTACCAAACCTGTGCATTTCTGAAAACTAGAGACCTAGGGGAATCCAAGATGGGGTGACTTGCGGGGCTCGGACCAGGTTCTGTTACTCAGAATCCTTTGCAAACCTCAAAATTTGGCTAAAAAAACACATGTTCCTCACATTTCTGTGGCAGAAAGTTCTGGAATCTGAGAGGAGCCACAAATTTCCTTCCACCCAGCGTTCCCCCAAGTCTCCCGATAAAAATGATACCTCACTTGCGTGGGTAGGCCTAGCGCCCGCGACAGGAAACATCCCAAAGCGCAACGTGGACACATCCAACATTTTGGAAGAAAACAGAGGTGTTTTTTGCGAAGTGCCTACCTGTAGATTTTGGCCTCTAGCTCAGCCGGCACCTAGGGAAACCTACCAAACCTGTGCATTTCTGAAAACTAGAGACCTAAGGGAATCCAAGGAGGGGTGACTTGCGGGGCTCGGACCAGGTTCTGTTACCCAGAGTCCTCTGCAAACCTCAAAATTTGGGTAAAAAAACACATGTTCCTCACATTTCTGTGGCAGAAAGTTCTGGAATCTGAGAGAAGCCACAAATTTCCTTCCACCCAGCATTCCCCCAAGTCTCCCGATAAAAATGATACCTCACTTGCGTGGGTAGGCCTAGCGCCCGCGACAGGAAACACCCCAATGCGCAACGTGGACACATCCAAAATTTTGGAAGAAAACAGAGGTGTTTTTTGCAAAGTGCCTACCTGTAGATTTTGGCCTCTAGCTCAGCCGGCACCTATGGAAACCTACCAAACCTGTGCATTTCTGAAAACTAGAGACCTAGGGGAATCCAAGGAGGGGTGACTTGCGGGGCTCGGACCAGGTTCTGTTACCCAGAGTCCTTTGCAAACCTCAAAATTTGTTTAAAAAAACACATGTTCCTCACATTTCTGTGGCAGAAAGTTCTGGAATCTGAGAGGAGCCACAAATTTCCTTCCACCCAGCGTTCCCCCAAGTCTCCCGATAAAAATGATACCTCACTTGCGTGGGTAGGCCTAGCGCCCGCGACAGGAAACACCCCAAAGCGCAACGTGGACAAGTCCAAAATTTTGGAAGAAAACAGAGGTGTTTTTTGCGAAGTGCCTACCTGTAGATTTTGGCCTCTAGCTCAGCCGGCACCTAGGGAAACCTACCAAACCTGTGCATTTCTGAAAACTAGAGACCTAGGGGAATCCAAGGAGGGGTGACTTGCGGGGCTCGGACCAGGTTCTGTTACCCAGAATCCTTTGCAAACCTACAAAATTTGGCTAAAAAAACACACGTTCCTCACATTTCTGTGGCAGAAAGTTCTGCAATCTGAGAGGAGCCACAAATTTCCTTCCACCCAGCGTTTCCCCAAGTCTCCCGATAAAAATGATACCTCACTTGCGTGGGTAGGCCTAGCGCCCGCGACAGGAAACGCCCCAAAGCGCAACGTGGACACATCCAAAATTTTGGAAGAAAACAGAGGTGTTTTTTGCGAAGTGCCTACCTGTAGATTTTGGCCTGTAGCTCAGCCGGCACCTAGGGAAACCTACCAAACCTGTGTATTTCTGAAAACTAGAGACCTAGGGGAATCCAAGGAGGGGTGACTTGCGGGGCTCAGACCAGGTTCTGTTACCCAGAATCCTTTGCAAACCTCAAAATGTGGCTAAAAAAACACATGTTCCTCACATTTCTGTGGCAGAAAGTTCTGGAATCTGAGAGGAGCCACAAATTTCCTTCCACCCAGCATTCCCCCAAGTCTCGCGATAAAAATGATACCTCACTTGTGTGGGTGGGCCAGGTGCCTGCAACAGAATAAGGCCCAAAACCTGAAGGGATAGAAGGGATAGCACAGCAAGTTTACAAGGGCATATTCTTTTATACATCTTTAGACGGACTCTGCTTTGGGGACCCACATAAGTGAGGTGTCATTTTACTTGGGAGACTGAGGGGAAAACTGGGGAGTAGGAATTTTGTGCTGGAGCAGTGTTCCTACTAAGAAAAATCAGGAAAATATGCTTTTTTATGCAAATTTTGAGGTTTACAGAGGAGTCTGGGTAAGAACATTTTGGGGGAGCCACGCAAGCCACACCTCCCTGGACTCCTTGGGGTGTCTAGTTTTAAAAGGTTTCTGGGTTTTGTAGGTTTCCCTACATGAAGGCCGCACCCAGGACCAAAAACATAGGTGGGCCCTCCCTCCAAACACAGGTATTTTTGGAATATATCACTTTGATGTGTGCACATACGTCCGTGATGTGCCAAACACTAAAATTGTGAAAAGAAACACACTTAGGTTATGTGAAGAAGACCCCTCACCCACCAACCAAGTTGGTGGCATGCTTCATCATCGGGGTCCCACCCGAGGCACCTAGCGTGTCACAGGTGTGCTGCGACGCCTGATTACAGCGGAGCAGGTTTTGTCATTTTTTACAACACATACTGGCTGGATTTGGCACGAGGGTGAGTGATGGTTCAGTGGATCAAATTTTATTAACAAGAGATTTCACAAAAATGAAATGCACTGCTAATAACTGAAAGGCAAAAAAGTGAACCAATGACTCACAGCTCGTGAGCTGTAAAGCCGCGACAAGGCACCAACCGCTTTACAGTCCATTCACACACGGGCCCAGCACATTACAACACTCACATCGACAGACCGCGCCACTCAAGGGCCATCACTTACATACGCCCACATGCCTGATACAAGAATCACACCAGCTGATGGGAGTGTGGACTGCCGTTTGGCTGGCACCGCCAGCCAAGCGCCACCCCACGCAAACCGCCAGCCAAGCGCCACCCCAAGCACACCGCCAGCCAAGCGCCACCCCAAGCACACCGCCAGCCAAGCGCCACCCCACGCACACCACCAGCCAAGCGCCACCCCACGCACACCGCAATCACTTTTTTTTTATTTATAAACAACAAAGAAACTACTAATTATAAAATAAGCACAAAACTACAAACACAAAAGCTCTAACTAAATACACGACAGATGCCAACCGTGAAACATATGAAAATATAAAACAGACAGCTTACGCTCACGGTATTTCCCAAAAGTTTTTCCTTGTGTGGTAACTTCTAAAACAGCTGGGCACACACAGCCCAGGCTTTGAAGGGCATTCGGGGCAGTACATACGGCTCTCCCTCCGGATTGATCTCCGGGCACATACTCTACATTTCTTTGTGGGCATGTCTTTTTTGGGAGTGGGAGGAATGTGATCTGGAAAGTGCCGATCTTTCAATCTAGCCACATCCTCCACCACTTCTACTCTAGGAACTCTTGCCGGTTCCACCACAATAAGGCTTTCTATCACCGACTCCTGAAATTTAACAAGTGTCATCCTTGACTCGGGTGAACAATCCTTGTATACAATAAAGGCATTAAAAGTTGCCAAATAAAATAAATGTAGGGCCAACTTTTTATACCACACATAAGACTTACGAAGAGCAGTGTAAGGTTCTAACCTCAGATCTACTCTATCAACACCACCTATGTGCCTATTGTAGTCCAAAATGCACGCAGGTTTGCACACTTCCGCAACCTGACCCCAAACAGCCACAGGGGAAGTACTCTCATCATGGATGGTCGATAGCATGTAAACATCCCTCCTGTCTGAAAATTTCAGAGCTAGCAGCTCATTATTCCGCAAGGCACTGCACTGTCCCCTCTCAAGTTTTTTACAGACAAGCTCCCTTGGATAGCCTTTCCGGTTAGAACGGATTGTGCCACAAGCAACAGTGTCCACCCTAAACAACTCCTTGAACAACTGCACTCCAGTGTAGAAATTATCTACGTACAAATGGTGACCTTTGTTAAACAGCCGTCTAGCAAGTTCCCACACAATTTTTTCGCTAACTCCAAAAGTGGCCGGACAACCAGGAGGGTCAATACTGGAATCCCTACCAGTGTAGACCCGGAAATTATACACATATCCTGTACTGCTTTCTGACAGCAGATAAAATGTAATCCCATACCGTGCCCTCTTACTAGGAATGTACTGCTTAAAAACTAAACGCCCCTTGAAAAGGACCAAAGACTCGTCCACACTTATCTCTTTGCCTGGAACATAGACCTCTGAAAACCGATCCACAAAATGATCAAGGACAGGCCTAATCTTAAAAAGGCGGTCACAATCAGGGTGATCTCGTGGCAAGGCTAAAGCATTGTCTACAAAATGGAGCATACGAAGAAGAAGCAAATACCGATTACGTGTCATAGTTGCAGGAAATATAGCAGTTGCCATCAAGGGACTAGTAGACCAATAAGAAGCCAGTGACGGCTTCCTGATCAACCCCATCAAAAAAGACAAACCTAAAAACCTTTTCATCTCTTCCAGATATGTGGGAACCCAATGAGTAGCTCTAGACTGAGGCTTAAGTCTGGCAGCGTTGTCCCGAAAATATTGCTCTGCATACACATTTGTCTGCTCTACAATCTCTTCCAAAAATACATCGTCCATAAACAAGTAAAAGAAATGGACAGGCAGAAAGTTTTCCGTATTAACTCTACACCCTGGGAGACCAGTAAATGCAGATAACTGTGGCTGCTCCATGTTTGGGGCAATCCAGGTGTCAGGTCTTCCAATGGGAAACCCTGCAGCCCCAGGCTGCTGCACTCTTGGCACATCAATGTCCTCCTCTAACACAGGCCCTTCATCTGCACTGAGAGTAGCTTCCTTATCAGAAGAATACTCTCGGACAGAAAACTCACTTCCAGAATCTCCTGCTTCCTCCTCTGCCTCAGATGCAGAGTCAGTGTCGTAATCATGGTCTGAAGACGACTCAAAGAGCATGCAAACAACCTGCTGAGCGGTCACTTTGCGGCTAGCCATGATCCTAACAACAAATGGATTGCCAACAACAACTAGCACTAAAATAAGTAATAAACAAAGTGTAGCTTCATCACAAAGAGTTATGTACTACAAAAAACTATACCACTCAGTTGCCTGAAATAGCTACTCACCAAGCAACTACTCTGCACAGACAGCAATCACCAATGATATCCCACTAAAAAGAAAAAAGAAAAAAGTAAATTAGACATATGACAACACAAACATCACTGTGCTCAAATCTAAGGACAATGTCAAACACACAATACTGCATTTAGTACACCACCTACAAACATGTCAACAATACTCCTTTGGAGTAAATTGCTTTTACTTACCTAAAACATGCAACTATGCAAACCACAGGACAACTACTGCCAAAACCGCAAAGATCCACAGCAAAGGAAGCAAAAGCGTTGAACTAGAAGAAAAAGAAGAAATAAATTGTTATAATCACAAATACAAATACTTTGCCAGTTGACAAACACCCCACCACCAAGAACTTAGAAGTTGTCCCTGGTACCTAAGTGGATCCTGCCCCCCTCGGGGGTAGATGGGCGTAATAAAATTGGCCAATCTGCCCCCAAGGGGGGGCAGAAATGGGCAACACCTCTGTGCCCCCTTTCAGGGGGCGACCCTTCCCAAAGGGGGCACCCCCAGCACAACACAAAACAAAAAAATCCCTGCTGTATTGGTGGTTTCTGCCCTCCTTTGGGGCAGATGGGCCTACAAAATTACGGGCAGAGATGGCCAATACAAATTTTCCCCACCTTAGGGGGGCGACCGTTGCCCAAGGGGTGCCCCCAAACACACTCCACACACACAACACAATCCCTGGCGCCTAGTGTGCTTCCACCCCCCCCCCGCCGGGCCAGATCGTCCAAAAAATGGCTGGTCTGCCATCGGGGGCCGAAACAGAAAAAAAAAAAGCGACCCTTGCCCAAGGAGTTGCCCCCAAAATAAACAATAAAAACAAAATCCCTGGTGTCTAGTGGATTTCGCCCCCCCCCCCCCCCCCCTGGCGGCAAATCAGCCCAAAAATTGGCAATCTGCCCCGGGGGGGCGAAATACAAAAAAAATAGCCCCCCAGTGGGGCGCCCCTTGCCCAAGGGGTCGCCCCCCCAAAAAAAATGTACAATAAAAATTAATCCCTGGTGTCTAGTGGTTTTCGCCCCCCCTGGGGGCAGATCCGCCGAAAAATCAGCAGATCTGCCCCCGGCGGGGGGGGCGAAATACAAAAAAAAATTGCCCCCGGGGAGGGGGGGGCGACCCTTGCCCAAGGGGTCACCCCCAAAATACACATAAAACATAACATCCCTGGTGTCTAGTGGTTTTCGCCCCCCCCTGGGGGTAGATCCGTCGAAAAATTGGCAGATCTGCCCCCAGGGGGGGGCGAAATACAAAAAAAAATTGCCCCCGGGGGGGGCGACCCTTGCCCAAGGGGTCGCCCCCAAAACACATAAATAAAAATATCCCTGGTGTCTAGTGGTTTCCCTCCCCCTGGGGGCAGATCCGCCGAAAAATCAGCGGATCTGCCCCCAGGGGGAGGCGAAATACAAAAAAAAAATGCCCCCCGTGGGGGGGGCGACCCTTGCCCAAGGGGTCGCCCCCAAAATAACCAAGAAAGAAAATCCCTGGTGGCTAGTGGAGCAGGAATCTTGTGAAAACAGGCACAGGGGGAAAGGAAAAACCCTTTCCTTTCCCCCCGTGTCTGTTTTCACCACCCCCCACCCCCCAAAAAGGGAGAGGACTCACCTGTGATGTCCTCCTCCGAAGACGCGCTGGAAGCAAATGGCTTCCAGCACGCCCGGCAACACTAGATGACGTCAGCGCGCTGTGCGCGTGCTGACGTCATCGGATTGCCGTGGGGGGGGGGGCGGGGGTGGAAGGGGAACGTCTTCCCCTTCCATCCCCGCCTGGGGGGGAGGGGGGTGCACGGGGGCGCGCTAGCGCTCCCCCAAGTTCCCCTGTGCCTAGGACGAGATGATCTCGTCCAAGGCACAGGGGAACTGTAGCCTTGGACGAGATGATCTCGTCCAAGGCACAGAACCGGTTAAATTAAAACATAACTTATTAGACATACAAATATAAAATAGCAATTAAATATTAAGACTCCAGCTCTTATCTTTTAACGTAGATTTCCTAAAAGAAAAACATTTACAAATTAAAAACCAGAAAAAAACAACTATCACAAACGAGCCAAAAGATATAAGAAAGTAGGTATACATAAAGAACAAATTATGAGCTCACCCAAATAGTGAGCAAAAAAATAAACAACTTCAACCTCTACATATTACCAACAAAGTACTATTTAAAATGAAACACATTTTTCCCCATTCAACAGAAAACAAACACCTTCTCCACATTAGAATACCACAGTGCAAAAGCTGAAAAACCGTGCAAAACATCTCAAGAAAATGCATGTAAACCTACAAATTAAAAGTAATTGCATTGTTACTAACAAGCGTGCAATGGCATAATGCAATATATATTTATACTTTTACATTACTTACAGATAGAATGACAGAGGCTGCCAAATTTATCACTACACAGAATGGAAAGTAGTTACCAAATCATATAGGCTACATCAACAGCCAAGAAAGTGCATTATCAGAATATGTAAACTGGAAATGTACTAAATATTATTGTAATGTATGCTAAAGGAGGGCAACAACAAAAAGTGATGTTGCAATTCATGTAAGAGAGCACAACCACCCCCAAATGTGACAGAAATAGAAGTAAGACAAATATTGCAGGATTGAAGAGGTAAGCTCTAGCTCCCAGGAACCCACAAGCAAAATTCTTAAAGACAAGAGCCTCATTATGAGTACAGAGGTCATAAGACTGCCGTACTCATGGTGGCGGTCCGACCGCCTCAAACTTGGCAGTCCGACCATCAGATTACGATCCTGGCAGTTGGACAGATATGAAACTGCCACCACTGCCAGGATCATGGATCCCAAACAGTTGAAGGCAATGCAAGTCATGTTCAGGCCTGGCAGTGCCAATCTCGGCACCGCCGTGTGGTTACAACTTGCCTTTCCGTCCGCTTTTTCATGGTGGGGTCACTGCCATGAAAAGGCTGGTGGATAGGCAGGACCATGTTGTGGGCAGTGCAGGGCCCCCCTGTCAGCACACTTGGAATACGCACTGTCTGCCATGGCAGAAAGTGTGAATTTCGAGTGTGCTGCCTGCACGGACAGTGCGAGCGCATTGGTCTTGGCTCTCCCTAAGGGCCAAAGCCAATGCCACTGTCAGTGCCAACCGCCCCAGTGGGATATCATAATATGGCAGTCTGACAGTCGCATCACCACAGTCGTAATGAGGCCCATACTATCTAGAGTCCCTGAACACATAACAGGGCTACTGCCACCTATCCTCACTTTAAAATGTTTAATTAGACAAACTATAAAAGCCACCAGTGATACCTCACCTGCCCCTAGAATATGCCAAGATGTAGATATACCTGAATATTTAAAGATTGCACATAACAAGGAATCTCCCTTTTATTTAACAAGCTTAATAATGAGAAATGAATCTTAATATTCTCTACAGCAAACAACGTATTGAAACGTAACCAATGTCAAACCTGGATGATGGACGAGACATTGAAAATCTGTTCTAAACCATTCACTCACATATACATATATGTATGGTGAATATTAAAACACAAATATCCCTTTTATGTATGACCTACTACCAAATAAACAAAGCTGCACTTACTATGAGCTCTTCAACCATATAAAACATAAAACAACTCCTACCCCACAAACAAATCATTAATTTTGAGCAAGCTATTTTTCAAACCATTCAAAAAATATACCCCCACACAGTTGTACAAAGCTATTACTATCATTTCAATCAAAGAATACGGAGACACCTCCAAAAATCTGCATTAAGGGCCTTATTACGAGTGTGGCCCTCCGAGGACTGCCACATTTGCGTTCACGGTCCGACCACCACACTCCGGGTAGTCCGACTGCCCAATTACAACCCTGGTGGGAGGACCCGCCAGGGGATTGTTGCCCTAGCTGGGTGCATTGTCCCCGAGGGGCTGACGGCGGTCTTCGCTGTAGTTAGCCAGGGCGCTGCTGAACTCAGCGCCACCTGGATGATTACAACTTTGTTTTCTGCCAGCCTTTTCATAGCTGTTTCCCCACCATGAAAAGGCTGGTGGAGAACAAGTAGAGGGGGCCACCGGAGGGCCCCTGCACTGCTGAAGCCCAGGGGGTGGGCAGTTCAGGGGTTCCCTGACTCCGCACCATCGGAATGCACACTGTCTGTTTTGCTTTGCAGACAGTGCACATTCTGAGGGTGCTGTTCGGCCCCCTCTGTGCTACGAGACAGCACTCTGCTCCTTTAAGGGAGCTGAGTGCTATCTCGTAGCATTGTTCCCGCCTGTCTGACTGGCGGTAACAGTCTATTACAATGTTCCCACTGGTCAGACCAGCGAAACATTGTAATAGAACAGGGGAGGAATGCCACTGCCATGGCTGAGGTGTCCTCCCCACGAGTTTGGAGGTCCCAGGTTGGGACAGCCAAACTAGTAATGAGGCCATAAGTGTAGAATATTCCACAAACAGCCGATTTGCCTTTGAAATAAAAACATGATAGCACTAGCCTATGAACCTGTCAGATAAGTAGCCAACCACCACAACTTACTAATAGAAAGCCCTTTCTACCGACAAAATGAAGACAAATTTAGTTCCCTAATGGACTATTTCGAAGACACTTAGGGCCTGATTATGAGTATGGCGGTCCACGCTGAAAGTCCTGGTCAGCCACAGTGGGGCCGAGTTAGTGCTGATTATGACTTTCCTTACTGTCAGGGTCCCTGCCAACAAAAGGCTGGCAGAAAGGCAGAGTTGGGGCCACAGGGGGCCCGCACTGCCAAGGACCATGCCCTGGGCATAGCAGGGGCCACGTCAGCACCATGGCAGAGAGTGCATATTACCAGAGTGCTGCGTGCGGCGGCGTTGGCCTCGGGTCTCTCTGAGTGCTGTTGCACTGTTTCTGCCAGTCAGCCTGGCAGAAACATTGTAATACGGTGTGGTGAGGCCGCCGTTTTAACAGCCGCCTCCCCACCGGTGTATTGGCTTTTGGGCCGTCAGACTGCCAAACTCATAATCAGGCCCTTAGATGGGCAAACTGCATTGCTCTGGACACAAACACCAAACCAAATTCCAACTCCTATGGTGGAATGTCTGTGACAGCACCTTGGAACAGGAAGCAAAAGCAAACAACGGAGTGGAAGGATGGCACAATGCCTTCCAATCCACACTAGGAAAAACCTAACCCATACTATCTAAGATGCATGACAAAAAGAGCAAAGCATGACAAAAACAGCAAAGCTACCAAGAACCACAAATGGAGCAATCTGTTAGCCACATTCATCCTAAACTTAGCAAATAATCCAAAAGAATGTACGTCATGCTACAATTTCAATTCAAACTCTTTGTAAATAACAAAGGAGAAGATTACTTAGAAATGACAGCCTAAAGCATATAAAAAAATAAATTTTAACCTACCAAAGTCCACAAAAACTATAACTCTAAACCAACATACCAAAACTATTTTAAAATACAAAAATAATATTTTATTAGATCAAATATTTAAATTAGCAATGTGAGTAAAGACTGATATAATGAAAATATATATAAAATATTTAACCATCACCAACCAGAATAGTTGAAATCAAACTATCACATAAAAAAATTACAACACATAATCTGAACAATTCCACATAACAATCACATATATTTGAGAGACAATAAGCTATCACATTTCCCACCCAAAATAAATAGAAGGAAAAAAACACTTAGGAATGATTAGGAGTTTGGCGGACAGAAACACCCGTACGCCAAACTCCTGACGGGGTGGTCGCCTCCATGCTAGTCGACCTCCTCGCCAGCCCCATTACGACTTTCTCACTGGGCTGACTGGTGGAAACCAAGGTTTCCATTGGTCAGCCCAGTGGGAAAGGTGTGGGAGCTTTGCTGCTGGCTCATAATAGAGCTGGCAACAATGCTGCTGCACCCAGGTAGCCCCAGTCCCCTCGAAATGCACACTGTCTGCACAGCTGGGCAGCGGGACCAGCGGGACCCTGTGAGAAAGTAGCCTCTTTCTAGCATTATTATCCCCTTTTATGGCCTGTTTGTCGCTGTGTTTATTTGTGTCACTGGGATCATGCTAACCAGGACCCTAGTGTGTATGCTCTCCCTTTTAATTTGATTGTTGGATACTGTTAACCCAGTATTTCATCCCAAATTGGCATACTGGTCACCCCTTATAAGTCTCTAGTATATGCAACTTAGGTACCCAGGACATTGGGGTTCCAGGGGAACCCTATGGGCTGCAGCATTACTGTTGCCACCCATAGGGAGCCCATGCAAAGGCTTCTACAGGACTGCCATTGCAGCCTGTGTGAAATGGTGCATTTACACTGCACCAGGTAACTTATAAGTCACCCATATACCAGGCCTTCCAACCCTGAAGGCTGGGTGCAGACCACCTGTGTGTGAGGGCACCCATGCACTAGCAGAGGTGCCCCCACATCTACCAGGACCATTTTCCCGGAGTTCGTGAGTGCGGGCACGCCATTTTACGCGTGCACTGGACGTAGGTCAATACCTATGTCCTGCTGCACAATGGTAACTCCGTATATGACCATGTAAGGTGTCTAACATCTGGGAATTATACCCCAATGATGATTCTAGCATTGGTGTTATTATTCGATGCACTCTGGGGGTTCCACAGTGGACCCCCAGTAGTGCCATACCAGCCTTCTGAGGTTTTCCAGGCAGCCCCAGCTTCTGCCACCTCACAGACAGATTTCTGCCCTCCTGTTGCTCGAGCAGCACGAGCCCAGGAAGGCAGAACAAAGCATTTCTTTTGGGAGAGGGGTGTTACTCCCTCTCCCTTTGGAAATAGGTGTTACAGGCATGGGAGGGGTAGCCTCCCAGAGCCTCTGGAAATGCTGTGAAGGGCACAGATGTTGCACTCCTTGCATAATCCATTCTACACCAGTTCAGGGACCCCCAGTCCCTGTTCTGGTGTGAAACTGGACAAATGAAAGGGGAGTAACCACTCCCCTGTCCATCACCAACCCAGGAGTGGTACCCAGAGCTCCTCCAGAGTGTCCCTCGGGTTTACCATCTTAGATTCCCAGGTTGTGGGGCACTCTGGGAGCATCTGAGTGGCCAGTGCCAGTAGGTGATGTCAGAGCCCTCCACTGATAGGTGCTTACCTGTGTAGCTGCCCAATCCCCCTTTCAGGGCTATTTAAGGTCTCTCCTCTGGGTGTTTCCTCAGATTCGGATTGCAAGACTCCAGCAGGAATCCTCTGTATCCTTTCCTTCACTTTCTACCAACAAAACTGAATCTGGTCCCTCCAGGAAATCTACAAACCGCAATAAACAAGGAAAGACGACTTCTGGAACATTGTAACTTCAGCTCCTGCCAGCAACTGCAACTGTTTCCAGGTCGTGCATCCTAAGAAGACTATCTGCCTTCTGCCAGCACCAACAAGAATGAAGGAATCTCCCTTAAAGTGAAGGTGTCACTTCCCTCCTCCAGTAGGCACCCCTCTGCAGCGACGACTGGTGGCCTGGGTCCCGTCTCCTGATAAAGTGCATGGAGACAGCATCACGGGTTGTGGACTGAAGTGGTCCCGATGGTCCTGATGCCCTACTGTCCAACTTTGGTGGAGGTAAGAGCGTGCCTCCGCGCAAGTTAGTACCCCTGTGTTCTATGTGCTGCAGTTGCCAAGGCTTGTTGGCATCCTTCCACAAAGTTCTTTGTGCACCGTGCAGCTCCCCCCTAGCACTCTATCCTGTGACGCACAGCTTCCTGAGTGCTTCTCCGGCGGCGTGGGAGCCCTTTGTGTAGTGCTGCTTGGGTCTCCTTTTGCAACTCCTTTGTCCCCGTGCTGTGGGACTCCTGTGCATGCTGCCTGGTCTTCTGACGGCTCTCTGAGTGGCTGAGAGCCCCTTCTGACTCCCCCTCCTGGGTAGAGGCCACCAGGTCCCTCCTGGTCCCAGGCAGCGCCATTTTCTGCTAACCGCGAGCTTTGCATGTGCCAAGGCTTGTTGGCGGAATCCAGCGACACAAACCAGACTGCAACCATCCATCCAGCATGGGACATCATCTGCACCAACCAGGAACCAACATCCATCTTCTTGGGTGCAGTACTGACTGTTGTTCTTCACCAGTGGTTCTTCTTTTGTACCTTCATCCGGGTTAGAAGGGGCTCCTGTTCTCCCTGGATTCTTCAGTGCTTCTTGGACTTGGTCCCCTTCTTCCGCAGATCTTCGAGACCAGGAATCCATTGTTGGTGTCTTGCAGTCTCTTCTGGTTTTTGTGTGTTTTAGGAAAGTTACTGTGATTTACTCCTGCTTTCCTGGGCTCTGGGGTGAGTTCTATTACTTACCTTTGGTGTTTTCTTACACTCCCAGCACCCCTCTACACACTACACTTGTGTAGGTGGGAAACCGACTTTCGCATTCCACTATTTTAGTATATGGTTTGTGTTCCCCCAGGCCCATTTCTAACAATTGTGATTTTCACTATTTACACTGTTTGCTCACAGTTTTTACAGCTATTACGGTATTGGAGTGTATATACTGTGTATATTACTTACCTCCGAAGAGAGTATCATCTCTAAGGTATTTTTGGCATTTGTATCACTAAAAAAAGTACCTTTATTTTTGTAACTCTGAATATTTTCTTTCATGTGTGTGAGTAATGTGTGACTACAATGGTATTGCATGAGCTTTCAATGTCTCCTACTTAGGCCTCGGCTGCTCATTCACACTACCCATAGAGAGCCTGGCTTCTAGACACTGACTACATTTCACTAAAAAGAGATAACTGCACCTGGTATAAGGTGTAAGTACCTTTGTTAGCCACTACAAACCAGGCCAGCCATGGCATGGGCAGTGCAGGGTCCCCCCTGGAGCCCCCTCCACTTGCTCACCTTGGAGAACAAGGTTGTAATCAGCAGGGCGGTGCTGAGTTCTGGCTGATTACAACCTGCACCGCCTTCAGTCCGTCGGGATCTGCGATCCTGGTGAGGACGGCGGGGGTTAGCAGGTCTGGTCGCCAATCTCATAATGTGGTGGTCTGACCGCCACAGCCACGACGGTCCGACTGCCACCGTAAGGCTGGCAGTCTTCGAACTGCCAGTCTCATAATCAGGCCCTTACTGTACTGTAGCTGCAGGTCTTTCTCTTTCTCCACATCATAAAAATAGTAGTCCGCCAAAAATGAGGTAAGTAAATCCAAATATCACCCCAAAAAATGCAACAATCTAGCAAATCCAAATGAAACCGTGACCTGGCTCCAGGAAAACAAACTAATAGTAACACAAATAGATTCCAAAATAGAAGGTAGCAATAAAAAATGGCCACTAAATGAAACTAAAGGAAAGACTATCTCTCCATAGAAATGAATATGAAATATTGTACAAATATTGACAAGAATGTTTAAAAAAAAGTAAAACATTATTAAACATGTAAAACAGATCCAACAAAGTTATACAAATAATGAAAAAAATTGTAATGTATAAATTAACTGATAGTATAAAATATGTACAATTATTTATTATATACTAATATGACATGTTCAAATAATATTGACAATATGTATATATAAAAAGTTAGGAAATGTTAAAAAAAAATGTCATCAATGAAAATCAAAACTTGAAAATGTACAACATACAAATGTATATAAATATAATTTACCTGATTTTTTATTATTAAAAAATAATGACAAAATGTTTTATTTACTTAACCTTATACATTTTTGATTTTTCATTGAATTATATAGGAATAAATATGTAAAAGAATAGAAGAATAGAATAGAATAGATTAGAATAGAATAGAACAGAATATGATAATGTGTGACAAGTCTTTATTATACAAAATTTAGGGAATGTGTCAGACACTAAAGGGGTGGGATTTACTATTCTGATGCCAATCTAAACCAATTTGAGGATGGCGTTAAGCACTAAATGGGTGACATTTACTCTTCCCACTCCAATCTAAATCAAATTGCAGAAGGTGTTGGACACTAAAGCTGTGAAATGTACTATCCCCACTCCAATCTAACCACACTGGGGAAGGTGCTAGACACTAAAGGGAACATTTACCATTACCACTCTAATCTAACCATATTGAGGGAAGATGTTGGGCACCAAAGAGTTGACATTTATAATACATACTTCAAAATAAACCATTTTACATAACATATTACAACATATTACAATTTAATGTTACATACACACTGAGAACTTAATATTCTAACATACATTTTTAAATAAACTTAACTAAAATTGTATTTAAAAGCACACTAATCCATACTTCAAACCTTAATGAACATATTTATATTTTAAATTACAAAATTACTATTTTAATTACTATGAACCTGCTCTGTGCCTTTGACGAGGTGATCTCGTCCAAAGCACCGGTTCCCGGGTGCTTTGGACGAGATCACCTCGTCCTGCACCCGGGAACCGGGGAGAGCGCTAGCGCTCCCCCCATGGGCCCCCCACCCACACCCCCCGGTCGTAGATGGAAGGGGAATCCCTTCCTCTTCCTCTTCCACCCCCGAACCCCCCACCCACCCCAGTGACGTTAGCGTGCTGATTGTCACAGAGGACTCCTTCGCGCTGGAAGCTCAGTTTCCAGCACGCTCAGAAGAGAAATGCAAAGCATTTCTCTTTCGATCACGTGGAGGAGGCCAAGAGAGGCTTCAAAGGGAAGGAAATGAATTTCCTTCCCTTTGAAGTCTCTCTCAGCGTTTCAGAAGCCATATTGTAAAGCAATCCGGCTTTTGAAACGCCCACTAGACACCAGGGATTTCTTTTGAAAGTGAAACTGGCATGAGGGGAGCGACCCCTTGGGCAAGTGTCGCTCCCAGGGAAAAAAATTATTTTAGGCCATTTCTGCCCCCCCTGGCGGGGAGCAGAAACCTCTAGGCGCCAGGGCAAATTTTTTTGGGGTGATTTTTTTTTGTTTGTTTGTTTTTTAAGAGATGGGGAGCGACCCATTAGGCAAGGGTCGCTCCCCTGGGGGGCAAATTGTATTAAGACCATTTCTGCCCACCTTGGGGGCAGATCGGCCGATTTTAGGTCAATCTGCCCCCAAGGGGGGCAGATTGGCCCCCAAGGGGGGTAGAAACCTCTAGGCGCCAGGGCAAATTTTTTTTTTGTTTGTTTTTTTAGAGATGGGGAGCGACCCATTAGGCAAGGGTCGCTCCCCTGGGGGGAAAAGGGAAAATTGTATTTAGACCATTTCTGCCCCCCTTGGGGCAAATCGGCCGATTTTAGGTAGGCACAGGGGATCTTTTATTTTGCGCCAATGTCACGAAGGGGGAGCGACCCCGTAGGCAAGGGTCGCTCCCGGGGGGGGGGGTTGGGGTTGTGGGGGGGAATTTATTTTAGGCCATTTCTGCCCCCCGTGGGCAGATCGGCCTATTGTTATTAGGCCGATCTGCCCCCAGGGGGGGCAGAAACCTCTAGGCGCCAGGGCTAATTTTTTTTGTGTGTTTTGTTTCTGTTTGTTTTTTTAGAGATGGGGAGCAACCCATTAGGCAAGGGTCGCTCCCCTGGGGGGCAAATTGTATTTAGACCATTTCTGCCCCCCTTGGGGGAAAATCAGCCGATTTTAGGTCAATCTGCCCCCAACGGGGGCAGAAACAACTAGGCACCGGGGATTTTTTTTTTGTGCCAATGTCACGCAGGGAGAGCGACCCTGTAGGCAAGGGTCACTCCCCGGGGGGGTTGGGAGGGCATATTTATTTTAGGACATTTCTGCCCCACCTGGGGCCGGCTGAGCTAGAGGCCAAAATCCACAGGTAGGCACTCTGTAAAAAACACCTCTGTTTTCTGTAAAAAAATGTGATGTGTCAACGTTGTGTTTTGGGCCATTTCCTTTCATGGGCGCTAGGCCTACCCACACAAGTGAGGTATCATTTTTATCGGGAGACTTGGGGGAACGCTGGGTGGAAGGTAATTTGTGGCTCCTCCGAAATTCCAGAACTTTCTGTCACCGAAATGTGAGGAAAACTTGTTTTTTTAGTCAAATTTGGAGGTTTGCAAAGGATTCTGGGTAACAGAACCTGGTCAGAGCCCCACAAGTCACCCCATCTTTGATTCCCCTAGGTCTCTAGTTTTAAAAAATGCACACGTTTAGTAGGTTTCCCTAGGTGCCGGCTGACCTAGAGGCCAAAATCTACAGCTAGGCACTTTGCAAAAAACAGCTCTGTTTTCTTTGGAAAAATGTGATGTGTCCAGGTTGTGTTTTGGGGCATTTCCTGTCGCGGGCGCTAGGGCTTCCCACAGAAGTGAGGTACCATTTTTTTTGGGAGACTTGGGGGAACGCTGGGTGGAAGGAAATTTGTGGCTCCTCTCAGATTCCTGAAACTTCTGTCACCGAAATGTGAGGAGAAAGTGTTTTTGTAGCCACATTTTGAGGTTTGTAAAGGATTCTGGGTAACAGAACCTGGTGAGAGCCCCACAATTCGCCCCATATTGTATTCCCCTAGGTCTCTAGTTTTCAAAAATGCACACGTTTAGTAGGTTTCCTTAGGTGCCGGCTGACCTAGAGGCCAAAATTTACAGCTAGGCACTTTGGAAAAAACAGCTCTGTTTTCTTTGGAAAAATGTGATGTGTCCAGGTTGTGTTTTGGGGCATTTCCTGTCGCGGGCGCTAGGCCTTCCCACAGAAGTGAGGTACGATTTTTTGGGGAGACTTGGGGGAACGCTGGATGGAAGGAAATTTGTGGCTCCTCTCAGATTCCTGAAACTTCTGTCACCGAAATGTGAGGAGAAAGTGTTTTTGTAGCCACATTTTGAGGTTTGTAAAGGATTCTGGGTAACAGAACCTGGTGAGAGCCCCACAATTCCCCCCATCTTGGATTCCCATAGGTATCTAGTTTTCAAAAATGCACAGGTTTGGTAGGTTTCCCTAGGTGCGGGCTGAGCTAAAGGTCAAAATCTACAGGTAGGCACTTTGCAAAAACCACCTCTGTTTTCTGTCAAAAAATGTGATGTGTCGACGTTGTGTTTTGGGGCATTTCCTGCCGCGGGCGCTAGGGCTACCCACACAAGTGAGGTATCATTTTTATCGGGAGACTTGGGGAATGCTGGGTGGAAGGAAATTTGTGGCTCCTCTCAGATTCCAGAACTTTCTGTCACCAAAATGTGAGGAAAACGAGTTTATTTAGCCAAATTTTGAGGTTTGCAAAGGATTCTGGGTAACAGAACCTGGTCAGAGCCCCACAAGTCACCCCATCTTGGATTCCCCTAGGTCTCTAGTTTACAAAAATGCACAGGTTTGGTAGGTTTCCCTTGGTGCCGGCTGAGCTAGAGGCCAAAATCTGCAGGTAGGCACTTTGCAAAAACCACCTCTGTTTTCTGTCAAAAAATGTGATGTGTCCACGTTGTGTTTTGGGGCATTTCCTGTCGCGGGCGCTAGGCCTACCCACATAAGTTAGGTATAATTTTTATCGGGAGACTTTGGGAAACATAGAATAGCAAAACAAGTGTTATTGCCCCTTGTCTTTCTCTACATTTTTTCCTTCCAAATATAAAAGACGTCTATTTGAGAAATGCCCTGTAATTCACATGCGAATATGGGCACCCCGGAATTCAGAGATGTGCAAATAACCACTGCTCCTCAACACCTTATCTTGTGCACATTTTGGAAATACAAAGGTTTTCTTGATAGCTATTTTTCACTCTTTATATTTCAGCAAATGAATTGCTGTATACCCGGTATAGAATGAAAACCCACTGCAGGGTGCAGCTCAGTTATTGGCTCTGGGTACCTAGGGTTCTTGATGAACCTACAAGCCCTATATATCCCCCGGAACCAGAAGAGTCCAGCAGACGTAACAGTATATTGCTTTAAAAAATTTGACATTGCATGAAAAAGTTACAGAGTAAAACGTAGAGAAAAATTGATGTCTTTTTCACCTCAATTTCAATATTTATTTTTTCAGTTGTTATTTTCTGTAGGAAACCCTTGTAGGATCTACACAAATTACCTCTTGCTGAATTCAGAATTTTGTCTACTTTTCAGAAATGTTTAGGTTTCTGGAAACCAGCATTGGTTTCATGCCCATTTCTGTCACTAACTGGAAAGAGGCTGAAAAATTGTAAAAATGGGGTATGTCACAGTAAAATGCCTAAATTGTGTTGAAAAATGTGGTTTTCTGATTCAAGTCTGCCTGTCCGTGAAAGCTGGGAAGCTGGTGATTTTAGCACCGCAAACCCTTTGTTGATGCCATTTTCAGGGAAAAAAAACACAAGCCTTCTTCTGCAGCCCATTTTTCCAATTTGTTTGAAAAAAAACGAAATTTTCACTGTATTTTGGCTAATTTCTTGGCCTCCGTCAGGGGAACCCACAAAGTCCGCGTACCTCTAGAATCCCTTGGATGTTGGAAAAAAAGGACGCAAATTTGGCGTGGGTAAATTATGTGGACAAAAAGTTATGAGGGCCTAAGTGAGAACTATTCAAAATAGGCAAAAAAAGGCCTGGCACAGGAGGGGGAAAAGGCCTGGCAGCGAAGGGGTTAAAAGTAATATATTGTTCAAAATATTTACTCCTGTTTAAACATTAAAATACAAATAAATCAATGCTAAATTAGTCATCATAAACATACAAATATTGATGTACATTTTATAGTTAACGTGTTTAGAAATTTATAATTGTAAAAAAAAAATCAAAAAATTCGACTTAATTAAAAATATTTAATACGTTTTTAATATTCCATCATATTTAATTTAATCTTATATAACAAAATTAATACGATTTATATATATCTCAATGAACATTAAATTAAGATACATTAAAAATATTTATATAATAAAATAAACTTAAAAATTCTACAGAACTAATTTGCACATTTTTAAAATTATCTTATGATTTAAATTTATTACATACATATTTAAAAAATCTCCCCACCTTTCCCTGAAAAACCCAATATTCCATTACCAAAAAATGTAACATTTAATTGTATACATTAGCACATCTAGAAATACAAATTTAAAAAATGTCCTAAGTAAAAAAAATCTCACTAAAACACAAACAAAAAAATAATAAACACATACACTTAAACATACTACATTACATATTAATTAACACTTACACATGATATTACATTCAATAATATTTTTTACTTAGATATTTGTATCTATTTTATTAAAACCAACACTTAAAGATATTTTTACCTTCGATCTTCCTGTCCATGGTATTTTTGATGTTCCAGTATTCTTGACACAATATTTTTCTAACACAATGTATTTTATTTTCCTGTTATTTTGTCCAAACACTCCTTCCTTGGTTACCTTGGTTATAAAGAATCTGGGATGACAGCCCGGTCTTGATAGATCACACAGGCTAGAAAAGTGACAGATAATTTGAGGGGGGGGAGCTGAGAGTCTCGGGTTGCAGTCGATACTAGTGGAGGGGTCGGATTTAACTTCTGATCCATTGATCTAAGACATAATACACATGGATGCACGCATGTCAATTTGGCTGCCTATCTTATAGCGTCGTATTGTCACACCACTTCAGGGTCAGATCTTGACTTTTTATTTGCTGGGTCATCAGTGGCTAATATCATGTGCATTGGTTCTATCTGATGAAGTGGTTTTAAAGGATATATCAAGCTAAAATTGAGTTTTTTGGATTGAGCTCTTTGGTTTTATCTTTGATTTTTCTGGTCGTAGTTTGTTAATCATCGTGGACCTGCATACTTTTGCAAAATGATTGCTTTCCCACAAAAGCAGCATACCGTCCCCAGATTTTGGACGATTGAGCATACACATATTCTTCGAGACTTGCAAACTGATCTTTTAGCAGTAAAACATTTACATACACTGGATAATAAGACACATCTGGTCATCAGAGTAATAGCTGGAGCCGTTGGGTTTACGTATGTCACCTTTAATGAGGGTGAGACAGTCCCGATAGGATACAAGTCTCACTTGTATTCTGCTGCAGAACGCACAAACGGAGAAAATTCTCACTGCAGTACAGATGGCTGTGATTAAAGAAAGACCTCTTGCCCAGGGCCAACGCATCATTGTCGTTTCCCCGATTCCAGCCTTAGAGACTGTTATGAAAGCAAGTGTTCCTAATGCGAAAGCACTACACCCGCGATGGATACAATGGGCTACGTCTTTGACAGCCACTGATGTAGATTACATTTTTGACCCAAAACTGCAGACTCAGGAATTTCTTCAATATGAAATGGAGTACCCAGTTCCCGCTGGCACGTTGCCTACTGATCAATATCAAGTGGTCATGTATACTGATGGCTCTGCGCAACCAGCGGTGGGAACTAAACAACAGTATTCTGCTGCATGTGCGGTGGTGAGCGGCTATATGGAGGGGGAGAAGTTCTGCCCCCAACATACTTATACACAAACCTTGGGAGACTGTACGGCACAGTTGGCTGAGCTGAAAGCTCTGTTATTAGCATTGGAACATGCGGTTCCGGCACAGTTTACACTGCTTGTTTGTGATTCCTATTACTGTGTTCAGTCTTTCAACAAATATTTGCATTACTGGAGGTTAAATGGGTTCAGAGATTCCAAGGGCAACACCATCAAACACAGGTTACTCTGGGGGAAGGTTGTGGATCTGAAGGAAACGCTTCCTAAAGTCCATGTTGTGCATACACTTGGACACCAGCGCATTGGTATACACATTACTGGAAATACTTTGGCTGATGAAGCCGCGAAATCAGCAGTGGCAGTTGCCACTGTAGCCGCAGTAACTAGTTCGAGTTCCAAACCAGACACAGAGATTTTGGCTGCCATAAAGGCTACGGCTGATGGCACGCCATATCCTAAGGGATTCCCTTCAAAATATAATTATTCCATGGTTGGTATGCTGAACGCTGAGGTTAAAATCCCAGGTGTTGGTATACGCGATATGCCCAATAAAATTGTGCGACCTCAATTGATCACTGCAGCTCATGAGGGGGCGGCATCTGCACATGCTGGTGTGGCTGCCACAATTTCGCTCTTACAGGCCCGTTACTGGTGGCCTGGTCCCTATAAAGAGATGAAGCATTATGTCCTTTGTTGTGACATTTGTCAACAAATTAAAGTTTCCACGGCTAGACGCACGCAGCAGACGCCCCTTCTGATATCAAATAAGCCATTACAGTGTGTGTACTTGGATCATTGTGGTCCACTGACACCAGACAGTGCATACAAATATATATTGGTAGCTGTAGATTCGTGCTCCAGATTTGTGTGGGTCTGGCCTCAGCGCTCGGCTGACGCTCGGACTGTTATTAAAGATTTGCGCATCTTTGTCGATACATATGCAGTTGCGGCTTTTCATTCGGACCAGGGCCCTGCTTTTGCCTCTAAGGCATTCAGGGGTACCCTGGATTCGTTGGGGGTCCAACTCCAGTTCTCGTCTCCATTTCATCCCGAGGGAATTTCTGTTGTGGAGTGTTTGAATCATGATTTAAATCAATCCTTAACGGCCAGAGTTATAGGTAAGGGTCGTAGCTGGCTAGCCCACCTGTACGGAGTACAGAGAGCACTAAATAACTTGCCTAGAAGGTCCCTGGGGGGTCGTACTTCATATGAGTGCCTGTTTGGAACACAAATGTATGTTCCTGATCTAGATGGTCCTGGTGTGGAGGCAGCAGATACGCCCTTTGACATAAATGATCGTGTCACTGTTTTGCAGGATTTACAACAATTCCGTGAAGATAACTCTTCTGCCAATGCTGCCTCCACAGGAATCAAGGATGAACCAGTGACGCCCACTGGTTGGATTCCCAGGGTTGGGGATCTTGTGCGTGAAAAGGTCGCAGTAAAGAAAGAATTTGGCCCTTCGTATGAGCCCCAGTCCCTGTACTAGGGGTCCATGGCACGAGAACTGTGATTTTGCCGCCGTTGCAAGGGGCCAAAGGAAATCGCTTTGTAGCGATCGACAATGTCAAGTTACAACATGTGGCCGATTCTGCACAGCAGACCAAGAGGAACGCCCAGTAGTTCCCGAATCCCTCTCACTACTGAGGATGATGTTCCGCTGCAGGTGATTTGCACTGATGCGGTTTCCTCTCCGAGCTGGGGGAGGGTGGATGCTGATCTTGCGATTGTTCCACTAACGGCTAATAATTTGGAAACTTTTGATCAAGTTGCTGTGAGTACTGAAGGTGCTGAAGCTGTTATCTACAGTGTACCACGACGAGAGACACAATCTGCCCCTTTGTTTACGGTTGCACCTTTTGCGAGAACTGCCTCCGGCTGCTTCAATAACAATGATGATACCGTGTCGGACTCTTCGTCCTCTTCAACACCAGCCCTGGGTCCGCGTAAGCTGCTGTATTGGTTCAAACATACGTATTTTGTTGTTCCTTTGAACTATCTGTGGCTTTTCATGACTGTGATGGCTTTTTTCCTATGGCTGGGGTTTGTTGTCACCTTTTTTCTGGTGATACATGGTCATTTTCTTCCTGAGCGATCTGAGATTGAGCAGGTGGAGAAGGTGTTGAAAACGCATTTTTCATCACATATGGTTCGAAGAGACTTATCGTTTGTGAACATTTCTGCTGTACCTATTCCGGATGGAATTGTGTGGGATAGAGTAATGTTTGATATATATGGTCCCACTGAAATAATACAAATACCGTATGTTCTCAAATTATCTAAGAATGATATCGTTATACCAGGCATTGTATCTGATGATTGGGATGTGAAGACAGTTGATTCTATGTTAACAGAATTACATTATTATACTGTCTATGAAGATGAAGATGCTTACCAGTTTAGAGATAATTATGGTGACATGTTTTGTTACAATTATTAGGGACACCATTTTATTCATAAAGCCAGTAGCCCTAAATCAATATTTGAGTATATGCAATGGGAACATTGCCCGATTCCTCCACAGGGGAGTTGTAAAACTTATTCTGACAAATTTGCATATTTTTCTGGGCATCATCAACAAAATGCTAAGTCATATTATTTTAGAGTTACTCCGCATGTTAATAAGCAGATGTTGTTGACTGATACTAAATTACTGTATTCAAATTTGTTTGTATCCAAGCTATCGGTTGAGGGGTATGAATATTGGTCCAAAACTATTGATTTGAAAAGTGTTTGGGGAACAAAGAATTGGCAAATGCGGGGTAAGGACACATTGTTTAGGGCATGTATTATTCCTGTCCAGATGATTTTCTCAAATGACACTGTACAACAGACTAGCTGTTTAGGCTTAGCGACGATTAGGGAGTTAAATATGCCTGGCATACCTGTCCCTTCCAAATTTGAAAGATTGGCAACATTATATTAATGCGACGTTTAGTGAGCTTACAGACTGGGTCCAGAATGGTACGCTTAACACTTCATTGACACGTCCAGGCGGGTGGTTATTGTGGCCCATAGACGCTAATGGGTGCCATCGATGTTTTGTCACCTCTTCGGGGGGTTTCAGGACTAGTAGGGCAGACCCTCGCTACATATCACCAGAGCATGCTGATATCATTATTACATATAGCGTGGGGAAACTTTGTCAACAATGGTTAAAGTCATCCATGCTAGATGCAGTTAAGACACATCTCACTTTACTGTCTAATTATACTGACTTGCAAGATTTTTTGTCAGGTCCAAGAGTGCCCCGGAAGAAACGTTTTTTGTACGAAGTGTACAATGAGATATGGAAACTCTCACAACAGGAGGCAGCTGCCCGGTTGAGGCAGATAGATCAAGAGAATTTGAAACAAGCATTGTCTGTTGTGGATAATGGAATGCATACCCTGTCCGACCGTGTATATACGATTGACAATATTGACAATATTGTTTCCTCTGCTATAGACATTATTAGATCAGATATGTCTTTTTATATAATGGGCAAAGTCAGATGCGGTCCATTATGCAGTTGGGTTGGACTCTACAGACATTGAAGGCGGGTCGCGTTCCGTGGCAGCACATCAGAGCCAGGGAGATATTTTTTTCCTTTAACTTGACACGTCAGCAGCAGCTGATGGCTAATAAGGAGGCGACCTATGTGATGTTGAATATTGAAAAATTGGAAAAGTTGCCTTTTACTGTGGCTGAGATTCCATCAGCTGAATGGTTAATACACGGGGTTATCAATTTGCCTATTTCTACTCTGCAATTCACTTCTTGTTTGAAGCATGTTCCGGTGGGCAGATATGAGAAATTGGGAGACAGTTACATACATGAGGTGTGGGAGCTTCCCTTTTTATACAGATGTCTTAATGGGATGAGGGAGGTTTTTCTTAGCGGTAGCGAATGTGAAACTTCTGTCAGCCATTCGATGGTTTGTAAGCAGCTGTCCTTGCATGGGGCGTGTAATGCCTCGGTTGCGAATTTAGCTAGCTATCTAAAGGGAGTTCCAGTCCCTGTGATTAAAAACACATTCCAGGTGCTTTCAAACGGCAGCTACGTCCTTCTTAACAGTGAAGCCTGTTGTGGCATGCGTGCCAGAATAGTTTACGTATTCGTTGTCACCAAGGCCGTTACGTGCTGCAGGAATGTGTTATTTCCCCCCACTAAATTTAGTGAGGTATTGGACATCTGGCCTTACATTGCTACTTCCAAGGTGAATTTCGACAAGTTGAGTCGACTAAAGGCTCTATTGTTTCAGAAGCATGTGGCCCTTACATCTGCACGCAAGACCTACGCACTTCAGGTGGCGAGGTCATCAGCAGAAATACAGTCCCTTTTAAATACTAACTTTCCGAACCACTTTGGTGAGCTCGTGGGACGTATATTTAATGCGTCCAGCACTGCTGGAATTGCACATTTTTTCAAAGCCGTTGGTGTTGGGTTTGCTCATGCCTTCTCTTTTCCATATTCGGTTTGATACCTTCGGCTATACATTCTATTTTCGGAAGCATCTTTGGGGGATTTCCGATTACTTTGGCTTTATTGGCTGGTGTTTTGCTGTTGCTGTTGTTTTTCCGCAATGGCTGTCCCACCGCAACAAGATCCAATATGGGCGCTCCCATCAGCGCAGCTCTGCCATGAGCGCATGATGCAGCATTTTGGAGCAACACTCCTGGGACATTTGGAGTGTGACTGGTCTCTGTTGTTCCGACCAGTTTTGGATTGCGTGTAACCCGTGTTTCGGTGCCTCTGGTGCTCGTTTGAACATGCGATGGCTCTCTGTCTCTCACTACAGCGCCCCCCAGTGGTTGATACTGATCTGTTGATGTTCCCGATTAGGGCTCATTCCTAGACATGTGCACTGCAGTTGCGTTTGCTTCGTGAGGCAGTTTACGAGATTCCCTTCCTGGAGGAAGATGGTATTGTCTCGTTCATAGGCTCTGCACGGGAATCCGCCTTGGATGGTTCTGAGGCTTTGGAACACACCTGCTCCATGATAGTATTTGGCGTGGATTTTCCGGAGTTGACATCTGCCGAAGTGGAGGATATCCTGCTTTCCGTGGCTTCCATTTGAAATTGGGTTTTCTTCTAAATTGACATTGTATTGATTCAGCTTTACCGTCACATGCTTCAAAATTCAAATTTGGTTCTTTGCTTTGGTGTCCTCTGGACTTGTCGAAATGTATTTTGTATATTTTTATATCTGGGGCATATTATTCGTTTTGATTAGAACCACTTACTACTGACAAGGGGAGGGTGTAGTGTGGTCATTTTTATATATTCTTTGCGCATTTGCTTCAGGCGTTAGGCCTTTGTGCACTTTTCCCTGGATGTATTTTATTCCTTTGCTTGCAGCATAGAGCCTCTGTGCACTTTGCTCTAAATGCATTTTATTCAGCTTCGTACTGTTATTTTTCAAATAGCCAGTTCTACGGTCTTGTTTTATTTTTTATATCACACTGTTTAGCCTACTTCAGCACTGGAGTTCTCAATAACACATTCTTGCTCACTCTGGGCTCCAGTCAAGGATACAGTCTGGTACATTGCCGATAGACGTGGTAGGGGTTTTGTCTTTGGATACATTCTTGCGTAGGGACGTTTTGTGATCACATTGACATGTTAGTTATAAAAACACTTCCTTGTCCTAATACACGCAAGAGGGAGATTCCGACCAGGAAACCACAACTAGACGCTGACTGCCCTGTTGCAGATGCTGAACCAGATCACAGGCCTTTGCTCAGGTATGAGGGTTGATGTCTTCCCAGGGACTCTGAAAAGCATGTTAATAGCTTAACATGCTGTGCTCGAAATATAACTTACTGAGAGAGAATAGAATATATTAACACCATGATAGCGTTATTCTTATGTTTCACTCTCATCGTGACTATTTCAATCCTACTGTGTTGTATGGTTCTGGTTATCGCGGCTCACGCCTTATTATCTAAAATGCAGTTGTTTTATTAAAAACAAGATATAAAACTTAAACTGCCTTTGTCATTTGTATATGAGATCATACTGTAAATGAGAGAGCTGGTTGGGACCTGAGTGACCACGACTTCCCTGAGAAGTTCTAAAGATGTCATTCGCTCGGCTGCCCTATCATCCCTCCCCCTTGTGAGAGATGAGGCACTGCTAGCTAGCCGGAGCAAAACCGGATTGAAGGTGACAGAGGTCCTTCCAAGTGGGTCAGACTCAGTCCCCCACATCAGGAATGATCCTGCTACCTAGAAATCCAGTAGTCTCATTTAGGATAATGAGAGCCCACGCGACAGCATGGTTACCCTTATTTTTGGCCAGTTTGTGAGTGTTTGGCAGTGTGTTTTTGCAGTCTCACTGGGATTCTGCTACCCTGGACCCCAGTGCCCATAGTAAAAACCTTTTCTTTTTGTCAGTGTGTTTTTCCTATCTCACTGGGATCCTGCTAGCCAGGACCCCAGTGCTCATAGTTTGTGGCCTATGTGTGTTGTCAGTATGCTTAACTGTGTCACTGAAGTTCTGCTAACCAGAAGTCCAGTGCTTATGCTCTCTCTACTTACCAAATTGGTCACTATACATAAGTGACTCCATATTCCAAACCTGATTGGCACACTGGACCACCCTTATAAGTCCCTAGTATATGGTACCTAGGTACTCAGGGCATTGGGGTTGCAGGAGATTCTTTTGGGCTGCAACATTTCTTTTGCCACCCATAAGGTGCTCATACAAACCTTTCATCATGACTGCCACTGCTGCCTAAGTGAAATGGTGACACACTATTTCACAGCCATTTTACGCTACACTAAGTAACTTCTAAGTCACTATGGGCCAGATGTAGGAACAAAAAAATTTGCGAGTCGAAAATAGCAACTCCTTGCGAATCGCTATTTCCGACTTGCAAACCGAGATGCATGTAAAAATCGCTATACCAAATAGCAATTCGGTGCGGAGTGGCACCGCAGTTTGCGACCTCGCAATTAGCGAAATCGCTATTTGCGATTTCGCAATTTGCGAGGTTGCAAGTTGCACAAGGGTGTGGTCCGGAGTCGCAAATTGCGACTGACTCACAAATTGCACGCAGGTGCAAATAAAATAGTGAAAAACCCACTTCCTGGTTCTGAGTGATGACATCAGAACCAGGAAGTACCCCCATGGAACAGGGAGGAGCCTACCCAGCCCAAACAGCAGAGTCACACCCATCTGAGAAGAGCTACTTCAACAATGGCATCTCAGGACAATGAGACACCCAGTGCTGGCAGGAAAAGAAAACTGAAGTTTTCAGAGAAGGAGCTGGAGGTGCTAACAGAGGAGTGCTGCCTGCACCATGATGTATTGTTTGGAAAGGCAGCAATGAGTGTCCCTGACACCCAAATGAAAAAATCTAGCAGGACATCCTCACCAAAATTAATGCCATTGGAGTCAGCCACTGCACAATAGATGAGGTCCGCAAAAGGTGGTACGACCTCCGGTCCAGGACCAAGGAAAGGGTGGCTGAGCATATGAGAGAGATGTGTGGCACTGAAGGAGGCCCATCTACAGTACCACTCCCTACAGCCATAGAGACCATGGTGGAGACCACTCTGGAGCGGGAGGCAGTACTTGGAATTGGAGACCTTGACAGTTCAGCTCCAGGAACATCCAAAAGTAAGTACAAAAATTAACTTATTTACACCACTCTATGCACCATGCACACAGCCACAGTACACATAAGCATTCACCTCAAGATTAGCTCCATTCCTATATTGCAACTATAGAACAGTGCTTTATGGGCAATGTAGTACAGTAGACCAAAGATTGAGAAATATTTATTCTGAAACATCAAACATATGTGAGGCACTGACAGTGTATCCCCTGTGTCCCACAGGTCTCCCACAAGGACCCACCAACAGCCCTACTGTGCAGGGAGATGAACCAGCCACACACACACAAGACGAGGCAGCCACAGAAACTGCTGGGGAGTGCATGACAACACCACCCGTCCAACATGCACCAGAGGACATGGATGAGCCTGATTTGGGTCTTGAGGCAGCCAACGTAACACCGGGGCCACTGATGAGGGAGAGTCGACCACATAGGTCAGCTGGCTCTGTGCGGAGACGGCAACACCCAATGCAGTCAGTGAGTGAGGAGGATGTCACCGACGAACTATTGTTGGAACTCAAGGCATCCTTCCTGCAAAGTCACCGGCTGCAAAACAGACACATGCGGGTGATGAATAGGAACCTGAACAGACTGCAGCACACACTCTCCCAGGGTTTTGCCAATGTAGACAACCAGTTCACTGCTATGAACACAAACATGGCAAACCTTACCAGTTCCATAAACAACTTGGTCAGGGAAAAGGTGGCAGATAGGGCACATGCAATGCGCAGGGTGAGCAACACTTCTGCCCGTTTGGACAGACTAAGGCGGTCATTCTGTCTTCGGCGGGCGGCTGAGGCCACCCGCCAAAGTCCCGCCGTCAGAATACCGCTGCGTGGTCTGAAGACCGCCGCGGTAATTCTGAGTTTCCCGCTGGGCTGGCGGGCGACCGCCAGAAGGCCGCCCGCCAGCCCAGCGGGAAAACCCCTTCCATGAGGATGCCGGCTCCGAATGGAGCCGGCGGAGTGGAAGGGGTGCGACGGGTGCAGTTGCACCCATCGCGATTTTCAGTGTCTGCTTGGCAGACACTGAAAATCTTGGTGGGGCCCTGTTAGGGGGCCCCGCGACACCCGTTACCGCCAGCCAGGTTCTGGCGGTCGAAACCGCCAGAGCCAGGCTGGCGGTAAGGGGGTCGGAATCCCCATGGTGGCGCTGCTTGCAGCGCCGCCATGGAGGATTCCCTTGGGCAGCGGGAAACCAGCGGGACACCAGCGGTTTCCCGTCTCTGACCGCGGCTGTACCACCGCGGTCAGAATGCCCATGGGAGCACCGCCAGCCTGTTGGCGGTGCTCCCGTGGTCGTTGGCCCGAATGACCCCCTAAGTGTTTCAATTGGGCGCCTTGCAACCACAACAACCTGCTTGTCAAGGCGCACAGTGAAGCTGCAGGTTGAACCTGGCCATTTTGCAGGTGATGTGGCAAGAGGACTTGGGTGCATCAGCCATGCAGTGGGCGTGCTAGAGACCAGCCAGGCAGCAAGGGGCATTGGCGATACCCCTCAGGATAGCGAAGAGATCTCCAGTGTTAGCAGTGTATCTGCCACTGATGCATGAATCCTGCGGAGTATCAGTGCCCGGAAAGGATCAGGGGACCAACCTGGATTGAGCCATGGTGGCCGTAGTCGCAGGAGGCTGTGAGCTACCAATCTGTGTTGTGACTGAGGCACATGAACTAAATGTGTCAGACTTTACTTTTTGCTTTCTTCATGCAGTTTAGTTGACTATATTTTCTTCATTATATTCCTGAAATTAAAGGGATAATTTGTTGTACTACACAATTGGACTATGTGTGCATTACATTAGTGAGTGCTGTCACAGGTGCCACATACCTGCCAAAATAGTGGGTTGCAATGTGGTTCCGTCTCTGTCTGCCCTCCATTGCGATGCTTCCATCCCCAGGCTGTCAGTGTGGTAGCTCTTGCTCCTCATCCTCCGAATCTGTGTCGTCAGGGGTGAGATATAGCCCACGTCTGGTGGCAATGTTGTGTAGGATGGCACAAGTTGCAACAATCTTGCATGCAGTTTCTGGAGCATATTGAAGTGCCCCTCCACTTTTGTGCAGGCATCTGAATCGTGACTTCAACAAGCCGAACGTCCTCTCTATGACAGATCTGGTCCGCCAATGTCCTATGTTGTATCGCCTCTCATTCTGATTGCCAGGTGTTAGGTATGGGATGAGTATCCATGATCTCAGGGCATATGCACTGTCACCTGTGTGACAAAAGAGGCAAAATTAGCAGGGCATCACAGGGTTACACAGTAACATGTATTTAAGACATCAGAGTGTACTCAACAGTACCTAACAAATATCCTTCGCCAAACTCCCCACGTTCTAGGCGTCGGTGTATCCCACTGTGCCTGAATATGTATGCATCATGTGTACTCCCTGGATATTTAGCAACAATGTCAGTAATGACATTATGGGCATCACATACATTTCCTATTGCGGAACACATCTTCCAGATTTGCAGGTGGGCAAATTGGTATATGTGTCCCGTCCACACACCCTATTACATGGGGGAAGTTGGCAATTCTGTAGAAGTCCAACTTGGTGCTGTTAATTTCCGCCTCATTCCTGGGAAGGTATAAATATCTGGACATGTGTGCAAGTATGGCATCTAGGAAACGTCTGAAGAATCTTGAGAGGGCACTTTGGGATACCCCACCTGCCACTGCAGTCACCCCCTGATAGCTACCCGAGGCCAAGAGGTGCAGTGAGCATAGCACTTGTACATGTGTGGGGATGGCGCAGCCGCGCATTGTCTGGCGTTCAAGCTGAGGTTTCAGCAGCTCAATGATCTCTAGGATAACTGCGCTGCTCAGTCTTATTTATCATAAATCTCATCCTCAGTTTGTTGAAATAGTGTCTGCCTGGTTCGGTATATCCTCTCCTGTCTCTGCCTCCTCCTCCGCTGCTGGGCAGCCTGGACTCTCCTCCTCCATGCAATCATGTATAGTGCAGCCATTGTGAGAAAGCCAGATGCCTTCTGGGTCTCCTTTTATACTTTGGTTATGGTTACCACCTGTTCAGAATCAGTGCTAATCTGGGTGTGCAAAACGGGCTTTTTGCGACTAGTCGCAATTTGCGACTGGCTTGTGCACTCGGTTTGCGACTCGCAATTTGCAACTTCGTAATTGCGAGCCGCAAAATCAGGTCACAATTTTTGCGAGTCGGTAATGGGTCGCATCGCTATTTGGAAACTCTAAAATGGCATTGGTACATACCATTTTGCTTTTTGTGAGATCGCAAATAGCGCTGCGACCCATTTGCGACTCGCACATCTGGCCCTCTATGTATAACCGTATTTACTGAAGGCTAGGTGCAAACTTACTGTGTGTGAGGGCACCCTTGCACTAGCAAATGTGCCCCCACATTGTCCAGGGTCAATTCCCCGGACTCCGTGAGTGCGGGGACACCAATATAAGCGTGTACTACATATATGTCAATACCTATATGTAGCTTAACAATGGTAACTCCGAATATGGCCATGTAAGGTGTCTAAGATAATGGAATTGTCCCCCCATTCCAAATCTGGTATTGGGGGGCAACCCCATGCATCCACGGGGCTCCACCATAGACCCCCAGTACTGCCAAACCAGCTCTCTGAGGTTTCCACTGCAGTCCTAGCTGCTTCCACCTCACAGACAGGTTTCTGCCCTTCTGGGAATTGAGCAGCTCGATCCCAGGAAGGCAGAACAGTGCATTTCCTTTAGGAGAGGGCTGTTACACCCTCTCCCATTGGAAATAGGTGTTACAGGCATGGGAGGGATAGCCTCCCAAAGCCTCTGGAAATGCTGTGAAGGGCACAAATGGTTCCCTCCTTGCATAATCCAGTCTACACCAGTTCAGGGATCGCCAGTCCCAGGGCTGGCGCAAAACTGGACAAAGCGAAGAGGAGTTACCACTTTCCTGTCCATCACCACCCCAGGGGTGGTGCCCAGAGCTCCTTCAGAGTGTACCTGGCATTAGCCATTTTGGATTCCAAGGTGTGGGGACCCTCTGGAGACCTCTGAGTGGCCAGTGCCAGCAGGTGAAACAGACACCCCTCCTGATAGGTGCACAGCTGGGTAGGTAGCCACTCCTCCTCTCAGGATTACTTAGGGTCTCTTCTCTGGGTGTTTCCTCAGATTCGGTTTGCAAGATTCCTCCAGTGCTCCTCTGCATCCTCTGCTTCAGCTTCTGATGGTCGGATCAACCTCAGACTGCTCCAGGAACCGCTGTAACTGCAACAAAGTATCCAGGACGACTCCTGTGACCTACAACTTCAGCTCCAGCCAGCATTTGCAACAGTTTCCAAGGTGTGCACGCTCTGAGGACTGCCTGTCTTCACCCTGCACCAGAAGAACCAAAGGAATCTCCCGAGGAGTGACAAAGTCACTTCCCTGCTTCTGCAGGCACCCTTCTATGATGACAACCGGTACCCTGGGACTCCTCTCCTAACCACGAATGTGTTCTCTGGAACATAGGTGGTGGACTGAAGTGACCCAGACTGTCCAAAGTTCCAGCTGACCAAATTTGGGGGAGGTAATAGCTTGCCTGCCCGTGCTGCGACAGTACCCCTGTGCACCGCATCTTTTGCAGCTCCTTGGGCTTCTGTGTACGTCTTCCAAAAGTTCTTCATGCACAGCGTAGCCCCAGTCCCCAGCACTCCATCCTGTGACACACAACTCCCTGAGTTGTTCGGCGGTGTGGGACCTTCCAGTGTTGTGTTGTGATGACCGCACTTTGCATCTTCTTTGTCTCCATGTTCTGGGACTCCCGTGGGTGCTTCCTGATCTTCTGAGGGCTCTCTGAAGTGCTGAGAGCCCCCTCTGTCTCCTCAGTCCAAGTTGAGAACCTCAGGTCCCTCCTTGGTCCAGGCAGCTCCTTTTTGATGCAACTGTGTACTTGCTTGAACCAAGGCTTGTTGGCAGAATCCAGCGCTGCAAACAGCCTGCATCCAACAACTCGACGTGGGACAACTCCTGCACAATGCAGGAACCTGCAGCCATCTTCTATGGTGCTCCTAGGTACTTTCCTTCTGACCAGAGAATCCAATTTTGCACCTTCTTCTAGGTTGGCAGGGGCTCCTGTCCTTCCTGGACTCTTCTTCGACTTCTGGACTTTGTCTCCTCTGTCCACAGGTCTTCAGGTCCCGGAATCCATTGTTTGGTGCTTGCAGTCTTGATTGGTTCTTGCAAAATCCTTTATCACGAGTTGCAGTGTGTCCTGAGGAAACTTGCTGTACTTTTCTCCTGATTTCCTGGGCTCTGGGGTGGGTACTTTACTGACCTTTGGTGTTCTCTTATACTCCCAGTGCCCCTCTACACACTACACTTACCTAGGGGGGAATTCGACATTCGCATTCCACTATTTTAGTATATGGTTTGTGTTGCCCCTAAGCCCATTGCAATCTATTGTATTTTCTACTGTTTGCACTATTCTATGACAGTTTACTTACCTGATTTTGGTTACTACTGTACATATTGTGTATAATACTTACCTCCAGAAGGAGTATTGCCTCTAAGATATTTTTGGCCCTGTGGCACTAAAATAAAGTACCTATATTTTTGGTAACACTGAGTATTGTCTTTTATTGTGTATAAGTACAGTGTAAGTATGGTGTTATTGCAGGAGCTTTGAATGTCTCCTAGTTCAGCCTAAGCTGCTCTGCTACAGCTACCTCTAGACAGCCTAAGCTGCTAGAAGACTGCCTACATTTCACTAATAAGGGATAACTGGACCTGGTATGAGGTGTAAGTACCTTAGGTACCCACTACAAACCAGGCCAGCCTCCTACATAATCCACATGAAATGTTCAACTTCACAATTGGCTTGGGGCCAACTTGACATCATTCTTTAGTGTTTTATGTTGAGGGTGCTCAGGTATATTGCTAGTTCCTTCCTTTGAAACTGTGGGACTTTGATGGCACACCTTTCTTGGGATATCCCAGGGATTGCAAACATAAAATTCTAATTTGTGGATCACTTCTTCTGCCGTGGATCTCACTGGTTCAACTTTCTTATACTTGCTAGAGTAATCCACAACTAGCATGCTAAGCTGGCAAAATCTGCACCGCGGGCACCCATGGTGCACCTGGGATGTCTTCAAACTGGATTGGTGCTGGTGGGTCAGGTGTCCTTACTGCCTAGCATGCTAGACAAATCATATTTTTTGTTATCTTAGCCTGTCAAGCTCAGGACACCAGACATTAAACAATTTTAGAGATTACTGTGTGGTGAGTCTTGGTGACCAGCACTTTCGGCAACAATCTTGACATACTCCTCAATGTCTCCGGCTTGCTCCTCTTTGGAGAATGTGGCTGCCTATGATGATGGCCTAAGTAGTCTATGGGGTGCTTTGTCCAGGCTTATAAACAAAGTCATTTGTATATTCCTTCATTGAAGTGAGGAAATTGAAGGAATGATATTCTCTTTGGAGGACATGGTGAAGGCTATCAAATCATTGAAGAAAGGGAAGTCCCCTAGGCTAGCCAAATCCCTGGGGATCTGTTCTGTGACCAACCTGTCTTCTGGGCCCAATATATCAATCTTTTATCTAATATTTTATTCTAGCTGGTGCGAGCATCCCTGATTCTTGGAAGGATGCTGCTGTCATCCCCATTTATAAAAAGGGAAAAAAAGAGATGATCCAATTAACTACAGACCTGTTAGCTTCCCAGCTAGCCTACAGAAGGTTTTTGCCAGGCAGACCCTGGACAAACTACTAGGCTGGATGGGCTCGAACCTGATCATCTCTCGTTTCCAAGCTGGATTTTGTTCTAGGATCAGTACAATAGACAAGGTGTTTTGCTTTGCCATCATTGACTGGAAATATGTTGCCATCTGCAGAGAGAATGTGTATGTTGCCTTTGTAGATCTTAGGACTCCTGTTGATCTGGTGGTTCCAAGGGTTCCTCTATTGAAGGACTGAGGAACATTTCTGACCCAGAGCACCCGCTATCAATTTTGATTAGATTAAATGAGGAGACCTACAGCCAAGTACGTTGGGAAGCACATGGAAAGCTGACCGAGGGGATCCCAATAGACAAATGTGTCAGTCAAGATTGCATTTCCCCCTCAACACTATTCTCGCTTTAATGGTATTGTTATCTTTTTATTGGATTGCAACATTAACTCCCCGTCTCTCACAGGGGCTAAAAAGTCTGACACTCTGCTTATATTTATGACTCCCATTTTGGGAACCTGACTCAACTTGTATCTTCAACTCACTGTTCACTGCATTTTGCCTTATGGAGGCCATCAGGTTTGCAGCTAAACTTCGAGTAGGGTCTCATTTCAGGGCAAATAGCATTTCTATGATGTCATTCTTGTTCATGGAGTGCATAGAGAGATTTGGTATCTCACATCTCTGGTATCAGGATTGCAGCAACAAAGATCACCAGGAAAGCAAATGCCTCTATAATCAGTGTTCTTGTAAAAAAGACTGCATTCAACACTAATGTTCTTTGGTTTACTTCCTGAAAGTCAGAACATCATGGCTATGTGAGCCACATACGTTCACAGAGCAGGATCAGAGGCCATATGATTAACACCTATGCGCAAGCCCAGGAGTTTGTGTGTCGGTTTTGCTGGAACTTTGCTGCTTTTAGCACATACATTATCTCAGAAAACCTACAGTTAGACAGTAAAGCTTCGAAACATGAGCACAACACCGCATAGTAAACTTAATTGACGTGTGAACTGCATAGACAAATGACCCAAGACATCCTACGGGTTATATAGTTTGTTTGCTACCTCAGCCACTTCTTTAACAGCTGACAGTTTTCTGTCACCTAAGTAGCCAAACAGTATGCATATAAGGTTCTAGTAACTTTATCTTATATGAACATGCATAACAGGAATAGGCCCAGATCAGATAGTAATAATAAGTTTATTAGCCCAGTTATTTCTTGGTATCTCGAAACAAAAAATAGGGCAATATGGCACTGGCTTGCAAAAACAGAACACTGTGCATTCCACAATATAGTTCTCATATATATTCTAAGTAGAAAATCTTCATTCAGGTGACCTTTACCATTTGTCTAAAGAACACAACAACAAAAAGTGTGTGAAATGCCCGCTATTGACCTTTTATCTACCATATTCAAATCTTAAGGAGGTGCAAACATACCTCCATCCAAGCACGTGCTAGACAAGGGGTGGCATTGGACTGCTGAGAAATCAGACAGGCGGTGAGGTGAAATTATGTAAAGTTACTTGAAAGAGCAACTTCAAGGTCACAAGGAGAGAAGGGAGGAATAACTGACAATACGAAGGAAGAGAGAAGGGAGGATATAAAAGTACATTTCTTTATAAGCCCTGAGAAAAAACAGTCCACATGATTTTGTACAGAGCAAAAATAGAGTAAACACCAATAACCAATATTTTACATGTTTTGAAAGCAGTGGAAAACAATTGCACCTTCCCGTCACCACAGACTTCACAACAAAGTTAAACTGAAAACACAAAATCCTAGCAATATGCTACCATGGCCCAGAAAGTTTTGATTTCTGGTGCAGTTTGGGTGGCGGGGCAATTTTGACATCCACTTTCTTCTTTTTTTGTGGTTTGATACAACTTCTTCTGCTGAAAAGTGAAAAAAAAAAAAGAATTTGATATCACTAGTGAGGAACCCACATTTTTCTCGGTGTAATGTGAGACCAATGTTTCGTATTCAGTTGAAGGGAGCTCTTAACCTTTCTTTGTATTGCTTGCTATTGGTGGCATTTCCTATTATGTCACGGACATCAAACAAATCACAAAGTTGAGAGAGGATTTCTCCTACAGTTCTGCAAAACTTCAACAGCACTGGAGATGCTGACGTTGAAACATAAAGAGGATATTTTGTCCAATCTTGGTGTTATGTGGTGCTGATGTTTAATGGATTATTAAGATCCTCCTAACCACACAAATGCAGACTTCACTGGGTTGTTTCAGTTTATGGACAACTACTACGTGCGATACCCATAGGTTGGGCCCTTCTACTTTCTCTTTAATCTCAGCCTACTACAGTTTCTCTAACTCTCTCAACATTGTCTCTCTCACCAGTGTTTTATCGTGACATTTTGAAAGGAAAGTTCAATAAGTAGATTCAATTACGTCCTTTTAGGCATCCTATTCCACTGAAGATGTTTGCAGACTCTTCAATCATGCTGTCAGTGGTTTGCCTCTGGATCCCAAAATCAAACATGGTGCCTCATTCCTTGGGATCATTGATATAATATTGATCCATACAATATCGGAGCGCAAACATATTGAAAATTAAATGTTTATAACAAAGATATTCATTCTGCATACTTAACTATAAAAGCCACTAATCAAGCGCAGGAATTTCATTGTAAAAAATAATGATTTTTACATATATTGAAAACAAAAATATCGAACACAAAAATATCGTTGCTTTTAAACAAACATATAATATGTCACAGTGTTTATCCACACAATATCGTCTACAATGTTATCACTGGAATAATTAATCATTGATTACTAGATAAAAAAGCGCATTTCACCTAAAACAAGTGCTTCAAATAAACCCAAAATTTGTTTTACACATATTTAAATTAAATAAAAATACATTACAACAACAAAATATTTACCATTCACCCCAAAAATATATATCTAAAATATATTAAATAATCTGCCCGCAATCTATCTATGAAATATCAAATTATATATTATTATACATCTAAATGAAACCTAAAATAGTGTTTACCATAGAACAAGCAATGAAATCAACTGTAGAAAGGCACACACATTTGAACAGATACATACTTCAAAAACAACTGCTGCAGTATGAGGAAACTCTTTCAGATTCTCTTAGCAAACCATAAAAGACGACAGATTTACATCTTAACAAGTAACCAAGTAAGTAAAACTTATATTTAAATTAAAACATAACTTATTAGACATACAAATATAAAATAGCAATTAAATATTAAGACTCTAGCTCTTATCTTTTAACGTAGACTTCCTAAAAGAAATTTTTTTACAAATTAAAAACCAATAAACTGTCAGAAAAAAACAACTATCACAAACGAGCCAAAAGATATGAGAAAGTAGGTATACATAAAGAACAAATTATGAGCTCACCCAAATAGTGAGCAAAAATAAACCTAACAACTTCAACCTCTACATATTACCAACAAAGTACTATTTAAAATGAAACACATTTTTCCCCATTCAACAGAAAACAAACACCTGCTCCACATTAGAATACCACAGTGCAAAAGCTGAAAAACCGTGCAAAACATCACAAGAAAATGCATGTAAACCTACAAACTAAAAGTAATTGCATTGTTACTAACAAGCGTGCAATAGCATAATGCAATATATATTTATACTTTTACGTTACTTACAGATAGAATGACAGAGGCTGCCAAGTTTATCACTACACAGAATGGAAAGTAGTTACCAAATCATATAGGCTACATCAACAGCCAAGAAAGTGCATTATCAGAATATGTAAACTGGAAATGTACTAAATATTATTGTAATGTATGCTAAAGGAGGGCAACAACAAAAAGTGATGTTGTAATTCATGTAAGAGAGCACAACCACCCCCAAATGTGACAGAAATAGAAGTAAGACAAATATTGCAGGATTGAAGAGGTAAGCTCTAGCTCCCAGGAACCCACAAGCAAAATTCTTAAAGACAAGAGCCTCATTATGAGTACAGAGGTCATAAGACTGCCTTACTCATGGTGGCGGTCCGACCGCCTCAAACTTGGCAGTCCGACCATCAGATTACGATCCTGGCAGTTGGACGGATATGAAACTGCCGCCACTGCCAGGATCATGGATCCCAAACAGTTGAAGGCAATGCAAGTCATGTTCAGGCATGGCAGTGCCAATCTCGGCACCGCCGTGTGGTTACAACTTGCCTTTCCGTCAGCCTTTTCATGGTGGGGTCACTGCCATGAAAAGGCTGGTGGATAGGCAGGACCATGTTGTGGGCAGTGCAGGGCCCCACTGTCAGCACACTTGGAATACGCACTGTCTGCCATGGCAGACAGTGTGCATTTCGAGTGTGCTGCCGGCACGGACAGTGCGAGCGCATTGGCCTTGGCTCTCCCTAAGGGCCAAAGCCAATGCCACTGTCGGTGCCAACCGCCCCAGTGGGATATCATAATATGGCAGTCTGACAGTCGCATCACCACAGTCGTAATGAGGCCCATACTATCTAGAGTCCCTGAACACATAACAGGGCTACTACCACCTATCCTCACTTTAAAATGTTTAATTAGACAAACTATAAAAGCCACCAGTGATACCTCACCTGCCCCTAGAATATGCCAAGATGTAGATATACCTGAATATTTAAAGATTGCACATAACAAGGAATCTCCCTTTTATTTAACAAGCTAAATAATGAGAAATGAATCTTAATATTCTCTACAGCAAACAACGTATTGAAACGTAACCAATGTCAAACCTGGATGATGGACGAGACATTGAAAATCTGTTCTAAACCATTCACTCACATATACATATATGTATGGTGAATATTAAAACACAAATATCCCTTTTATGTATGACCTACTACCAAATAAACAAAGCTGCACTTACTACGAGCTCTTCAACCATATAAAACATAAAACAACTCCTACCCCACAAACAAATCATTAATTTTGAGCAAGCTATGTTTCAAACCATTCTAAAAATATACCCCCACACAGTTCTACAAAGCTATTACTATCATTTCAATCAAAGAATATGGAGACACCTCCAAAAATCTGCGTTAAGGGCCTTATTACGAGTGTGGCCCTCCGAGGACTGCCACATTTGCGTTCACGGTCCGACCACCACACTCCGGGTGGTCCGACTGCCCAATTACAACCCTGGTGGGAGGACCCGCCAGGGGATTGTTGCCCTAGCTGAGTGGATTGTCCCCGAGGGGCTGACGGCGGTCTTCGCTGTAGTTAGCCAGGGCGCTGCTGAACTCAGCGCCACCTGGCTGATTACAACTTTGTTTTCTGCCAGCCTTTTCATAGCTGTTTCCCCACCATGAAAAGGCTGGCAGAGAACAAGTACAGGGGGCCACCGGAGGGCCCCTGCACTGCTGAAGCCCAGGGGGTGGGCAGTTCAGGGGTTCCCTGACTCCGCACCATCGGAATGCACACTGTCTGTTTTGCTTTGCAGACAATGCACATTCTGAGGGTGCTGTTCGGCCCCCTCTGTGCTACGAGATAGCACTCTGCTCCTTTAAGGGAGGTGAGTGCTATCTCGTAGCATTGTTCCCGCCTGTCTGACTGGTGGGAACAGTCTATTACAATGTTCCCACTGGTCAGACCAGCAAAACATTGTAATAGAACAGGGGAGGAATGCCACCGCCATGGCTGAGGTGTCCTCCCCGCGAGTTTGGAGGTCCCAGGTTGGGACAGCCAAACTAGTAATGAGGCCATAAGTGTAGAATATTCCACAAACAGCCGATTTGCCTTTGAAAAAGAAACATGATAGCACTAGCCTATGAACCTGTCAGATAAGTAGCCAACCACCACAACTTACTAATAGAAAGCCCTTTCTACCGACAAAATGAAGACAAATTTAGTTCCCTAATGGACTATTTCGAAGACACTTAGGGCCTGATTATGAGTATGGCGGTCCACGCTGAAAGTGCTGGTCAGCCACAGTGGGGCCGAGTTAGTGCTGATTATGACTTTCCTTACTGTCAGGGTCCCTGCCAACAAAAGGCTGGCAGAAAGGCAGAGTTGGGGCCACAGGGGGCCCCCGCACTGCCAAGGACCATGCCCTGGGCATAGCAGGGGCCACGTCAGCACCATGGCAGAGAGTGCATATTACCAGAGTGCTGTGTGTGGCGGCGTTGGCCTCGGGTCTCTCTGACTGCTGTTGCACTGTTTCTGCCAGTCAGCCTGGCAGAAACATTGTAATACTGCGTGGTGAGTCCACCGTTTTAACAGCCGCCTCCCCACCGGTGTATTGGCTTTTGGCCCGTCAGACTGCCAAACTCATAATCAGGCCCTTAGATTGGCAAACTGCATTGCTCTGGACACAAACACCAAACCAAATTCCAACTCCTATGGTGGAATGTCTGTGACAGCACCTTGGAACAGGAAGCAAAAGCAAACAACGGAGTGGAAGGATGGCACAATGCCTTCCAATCCACACTAGGAAAAACCTAACCCATACTATCTAAGAAGCATGACAAAAAGAGCAAAGCATGACAAAAACAGCAAAGCTACCAAGAACCACAAATGGAGCAATCTGTTAGCCACATTCATCCTAAACTTAGCAAATAAACCAAAAGAATGTACGTCATGCTACAATTTCAATTCAAACTCTTTGTAAATTACAAAGGAGTAGATTACTTAGAAATGATAGCCAAAAGCATATAAAAAATACATTTTAACCTACCAAAGTCCACAAAAACAATAACTCTAAACCAACATACCAAAACTATTTTAAAATACAAAAATAATATTTTATTAGATCAAATATTTAAATTAGCAATGTGAGTAAAGACTGATATAATGAAAATATATAAAATATTTAACCATCACCAACCAGAATAGTTGAAATCAAACTATCACATAAAATAATTACAACACCTAATCTAAACAATTCAACATAACAATCACATATATTTGAGAGACAATAAGCTTTCACATTTCCCACCCAAAATAAATAGAAGGAAAAAAACACTTAGGAATGATTAGGAGTTTGGCAGACAGAAACACCAGTCCGCCAAACTCCTGACGGGGTGGTCGCCTCCATGCTAGTCGACCTCCTCACCAGCCCCATTACGACTTTCTCACTGGGCTGACTGGCGGAAACCAAGGTTTCCATTGGTCAGCCCAGTGGGAAAGGTGTGGGAGCTTTGCTGCTGGCTCATAATAGAGCTGGCAACAATGCTGCTGCACCCAGGTAGCCACAGTCCCCTTGAAATGCACACTGTCTGCACAGCTGGGCAGCGGGACCAGCGGGACCCTGTGAGAAAGTAACCTCTTTCTAGCATGATTATCCCCTTTTATGGCCTGTTTGTCGCTGTGTTTATTTGTGTCACTGGGATCCTGCTAACCAGGACCCTAGTGTGTATGCTCTCCCTTTTAATTTGATTGTTGGATACTGTTAACCCAGTATTTCATCCCAAATTGGCATACTGGTCACCCCTTATAAGTCTCTAGTGTATGGAACTTAGGTACCCAGGACATTGGGGTTCCAGGGGAACCCTATGGGCTCTACAGGACTGCCATTGCAGCCTGTGTGAAATGGTGCATTTACACTGCACCAGGTAACTTATAAGTCACCCATATACCAGGCCTTCCAACCCTGAAGGCTGGGTGCAGACCACCTGTGTGTGAGGGCACCCGTGCACTAGCAGATTTGCCCCCACATCTACCAGGACCATTTTCCCGGACTTCGTGAGTGCGGGCACACCATTTTACGCGTGCACTGGACGTAGGTCAATACCTATGTCCAGCTGCACAATGGTAACTCCGTATATGACCATGTAAGGTGTCTAACATCTGGGAATTATACCCCAATGATGATTCTAGCATTGGTGTTATAATTACATGCACTCTGGGGGTTCCACAGTGGACCCCCAGTAGTGCCATACCAGCCTTCTGAGGTTTTCCAGGCAGCCCCAGCTTCTGCCACCTCACAGACAGGTTTCTCCCCTCCTGTTGCTCGAGCAGCACGAGCCCAGGAAGGCAGAACAAAGCATTTCCTTTGGGAGAGGGGTGTTACACCCTCTCCCTTTGGAAATAGGTGTTACAGGCATGGGAGGGGTAGCCTCCCAGAGCCTCTGGAAATGCTGTGAAGGGCACAGATGTTGCACTCCTTGCATAATCCATTCTACACCAGTTCAGGGACCCCCAGTCCCTGTTCTGGTATGAAACTGGACAAAGGAAAGGGGAGTAACCACTCCCCTGTCCATCACCAACCCAGGAGTGGTACCCAGAGCTCCTCCAGAGTGTCCCTCGGGTTTACCATCTTAGATTCCCAGGTTGTGGGGCATTCTGGGAGCATCTGAGTGGCCAGTGCCAGTAGGTGATGTCAGAGCCCTCCCCTGATAGGTGCTTACCTGTGTAGCTGCCCAATCCCCCTTTCAGGGCTATTTAAGGTCTCTCCTCTGGGTGTTTCCTCAGATTCGGATTGCAAGACTCCAGCAGGAATCCTCTGCATCCTTTACTTCACTTTCTACCAACAAAACTGAATCTGGTCCCTCCAGGAAATCTACATACTGCAACAAACAAGCAAAGACGACTTCTGGAACATTGTAACTTCAGCTCCTGCCAGCAACTGCAACTGTTTCCAGGTCGTGCATCCTAAGAGGACTATCTGCCTTCTGCCAGCACCAACAAGAATGAAGGAATCTCCCTTAAAGTGAAGGTGTCACTTCCCTCCTTCAGTAGGCACCCCTCTGCAGCGACGACTGGTGGCCTGGGTCCCGTCTCCTGATAAAGTGCATGGAGACAGCATCACGGGTTGTGGACTGAAGTGGTCCCGATGGTCCTGATGCCCTACTGTCCAACTTTGGTGGAGGTAAGAGCGTGCCTCCGCGCAAGTTAGTACCCCCGTGTACTACGTGTGCTGCAGTTGCCAAGGCTTGTTGGCATCCTTCCACAAAGTTATTTGTGCACCATGCAGCTCCCCCCTAGCACTCTATTCTGTGACGCACAGCTTCCTGAGTGCTTCTCCGGCGGCGTGGGAGCCCTTTGTGTAGTGCTGCGGGGGTCTCCTTTTGCAACTTCTTTGTCCCCATACTGTGGGACTCCTGTGCATGCTGCCTGGTCTTCTGAGGGTTCTCTGAGTGGCTGAGAGCCCCTTCTGACTCCCCCTCCTGGGTAGAGGCCACCAGGTCCCTCCTGGTCCCAGGCAGCGCCATTTTCTGCTAACCGCAAGCTTTGCATGTGCCAAGGCTTGTTGGCGGAATCCAGCGACACAAACCAGACTGCAACCATCCATCCAGCATGGGACATAGGCGGTCATTCTGACCCTGGCGGTCAAAGACCGCCAGGGCGGAGGACCGCGGGAGCACCGCCGACAGGCCGGCGGTGCTCCAATGGGGATTCCGACCGCGGCGGTAAAGCCGCGGTCGGACCGGCAACACTGGCGGTGTACCGCCGCCCCATTGAATCCTCCAAGGATTCCGACCCCCCGGACCGCCGGGAACCGGATGGCGGTAGGGGGGGTCGCGGGGCCCCTGGGGGCCCCTGCAGTGCCCATGCCACTGGCATGGGCATTGCAGGGGCCCCCGTAAGAGGGCCCCTAAATGTATTTCACTGTCTGCTGCGCAGACAGTGAAATACGCGACGGGTGCAACTGCACCCGTCGCACAGCTTCCACTCCGCCGGCTCGATTCCGAGCCGGCTTCATCGTGGAAGCCTCTTTCCCGCTGGGCTGGCGGGCGGCCTGAAGGCGACCGCCCGCCAGCCCAGCGGGAAAGTCAGAATTACCGCCGCGGTCTTTCGACCGCGGAACGGTAACCTGACGGCGGGACTTTGGCGGGCGGCCTCCGCCGCCCGCCAAGGTCAGAATGAGGGCCATAATCTGCACCAACCAGGAACCAACATCCATCTTCTTGGGTGCAGTACTGACTGTTGTTCTTCACCAGTGGTTCTTCTTTTGTACCTTCATCCGGGTTAGAAGGGGCTCCTGTTCTCCCTGGATTCTTCAGTGCTTCTTGGACTTAGTCCCCTTCTTCCGCAGGTGTTCGAGTCCAGGAATCCATTGTTGGTGTCTTGCAGTCTCTTCTGGTTTTTGTGTGTTTTAGGAAAGTTACTGTGATTTACTCCTGCTTTCCTGGGCTCTGGGGTGAGTTCTATTACTTACCTTTGGTGTTTTCTTACACTCCCAGCACCCCTCTACACACTACACTTGTGTAGGTGGGAAACCGACTTTCGCATTCCACTATTTTAGTATATAGTTTGTGTTCCCCCAGGCCCATTTCTAACAATTGTGATTTTCACTATTTACACTGTTTGCTCACAGTTTTTACAGCTACTACGGTATTCGAGTGTATATACTGTGTATATTACTTACCTCCGAAGAGAGTATCATCTCTAAGGTATTTTTGGCATTTGTATCACTAAAAAAGTACCTTTATTTTTGTAACTCTGAATTTTTTCTTTCATGTGTGTGAGTAATGTGTGACTACAATGGTATTGCATGAGCTTTCAATGTCTCCTACTTAGGCCTCGGCTGCTCATCCACACTACCCATAGAGAGCCTGGCTTCTAGACACTGACTAAATTTCACTAAAAAGAGATAACTGGACCTGGTATAAGGTGTAAGTACCTTTGTTAGCCACTACAAACCAGGCCTGCCATGGCATGGGCAGTGCAGGGTCCCCCCTGGAGCCCCCTCCACTTGCTCTCCTTGGAGAACAAGGTTGTAATCAGCAGGGCGGTGCTGGGTTCTGGCTGATTACCACCTGCACCGCCTTCAGTCCGTCGGGATCTGCGATCCTGGTGGGGACGGCGGTGGGTTAGCAGGTCTGGTCACCAATCTCATAATATGGTGGTCTGACCGCCACAGCCACGACGGTCCGACTGCCACCGTAAGGCTGGCAGTCTTCGAACTGCCAGTCTCATAATCAGGCCCTTACTGTACTGTAGCTGCAGGTCTTTCTCTTTCTCCACATCATAAAAATAGTAGTCCGCCAAAAATGAGGTAAGTAAATACAAATATCACCCCAAAAAATGCAACAATCTACCAAATCCAAATGAAACCGTGACCTGGCTCCAGGAAAACAAACTAATAGTAACACAAATAGATTCCAAAATAGAAGGTAGCAATAAAAAATGGCCACGAAATGAAACTAAAGGAAAGACTATCTCTCCATAGAAATGAATGTGAAATATTGTACAAATATTGACAAGAATGTTTAAAAAAAAGTAAAACATTATTAAACATGTAAAACAGATCCAACAAAGTTATACAAATAATGAAAACAATTGTAATGTATAAATTAACTGATAGTATAAAATATGTACAAATATTTATTATATACTAATATGACATGTTCAAATAATATTGACAATATGTATATATAAAAAGTAAGGAAATGTTAAAAACAAATGTCATCAATGAAAATCAAAACTTGAGAATGTACAACATACAAATGTATATAAATATAATTTACCTGATTTTTTATTATTAAAAAATAATGACAAAATGTTTTATTTACTTAACCTTATACATTTTTGATTTTTCATTGAATTATATAGGAATAAAAATGTAAAAGAATAGAAGAATAGAATAGATTAGAATAGAATATGATAATGTGTGACACGTCTTTATTATACAAAATTTGGGGAATGTGTCAGACACTAAAGGGGTGGGATTTACTATTCTGATGCCAATCTAAACCAATTTTAGGATGGTGTTAAGCACTAAATGGGTGACATTTACTCTTCCCACTCCAATCTAAATCAAATTGCAGAAGGTGTTGGACACTAAAGCTGTGAAATATACTATCCCCACTCCAATCTAACCACACTGGGGAAGGTGCTAGACACTAAAGGGAACATTTACCATTACCACTCTAATCTAACCATATTGAGGGAAGATGTTGGGCACCAAAGAGTTGACATTTATAATACATACTTCAAAATAAACCATTTTACATAACATATTACAATTTAATGTTACATACACACTGAGAACTTAATATTCTAACATACATTTTTAAATAAACTTAACTAAAATTGTATTTAAAAGCACACTAATCCATACTTCAAACCTTAATGAACATATTTATATTTTAAATTACAAAATTACTATTTTAATTACTATGAACCTACTTTGTGCCTTTGACGAGGTGATCTCGTCCAAAGCACCGGTTCCCGGGTGCCTTGGACTAGATCACCTTGTCCTGCACCCGGGAACCGGGGAGAGCGCTAGCGCTCCCCCCATGGGCCCCCCACCCACACCCCCGGTCGTAGATGGAAGGGGAATCCCTTCCTCTTCCTCTTCCACCCCCGAACCCCCACCCACCCCTGTGACGTCAGCGTGCTGATTGTCACAGAGGACTCCTCCTTCGCGCTGGAAACTCAGTTTCCAGCGCGCTCAGAAGAGAAATGCAAAGCATTTCTCTTCCGATCACGTGGAGGAGGCCAAGAGAGGCTTCAAAGGGAAGGAAATGAATTTCCTTCCCTTTGAAGTCTCTTTCAGCATTTCAAAAGCCATACTGTAAAGCAATCCGGCTTTTGAAACGCCCACTAGACACCAGGGATTTCTTTTGAAAGTGAAACTGGCATGAGGGGAGCGACCCCTTGGGCAAGTGTCGCTCCCAGGGAAAAAAAATATTTTATGCCATTTCTGCCCCTCCTGGGGGGGGCAGAAACCTCTAGGCGCCAGGGCAAATTTTTTTGGGGTAATTTTTTGTTTGTTTGTTTGTTTTTTTAGATATGGGGAGCGACCCATTAGGCAAGGGTCGCTCCCCTGGGGGCCAAATTGTATTAGGACCATTTCTGCCCACCTTGGGGGCTGATCGGCCGATTTTAGGTCAATCTGCCCCCAAGGGGGCAGACACCACTAGGCACTGGGGATATTTTTTTTTTTTGCGCTAATGTCACGCAAGGGGAGTGACCCCGTAGGCAAGGGTCGCTCCCGGGGGGTTGTGGGGGGACAAATTTATTTAAGGCCATTTCTGCCCCCCCTGGGGGCAGATCGGCCTATTGTTATTAGGCCGATCTGCCCCCAGGGGGGGTAGAAACCTCTAGGGGGCAGGGCAATTTTTTTTGGGGGTTTGTTTTTTTAGAGATGGGGAGCGACCCATTAGGCAAGGGTCGCTCCCCTGGGGGGAAAATTGTATTTAGACCATTTCTGCCCCCCTTGGGGCAAATCGGCCGATTTTAGGTAGGCACCGGGGATCTTTTATTTTGCGCCAATGTCACGAAGGGGGAGCGACCCCGTAGGCAAGGGTCGCTCCGGGGGGGGGGGGAATTTATTTTAGGTGATTTCTGCCCCCCCGGGGGCAGATCGGCCTATTGTTATTAGGCCGATCTGCCCCCGGGGGGGGAAGAAACCTCTAGGCGCCAGGGCTAATTTTTTTTGTGTAATTTTTTTTGTTTGTTTTTTAGAGATGGGGAGCGACCCATTAGGCAAGGGTCGCTCCCCTGGGGGGAAAATTGTATTTAGACCATTTCTGCCCCCCTTGGGGGAAAATCAGCCGATTTTAGGTCAATCTGCCCCCAACGGGGGCAGAAACAACTAGGCACCGGGGATTTTTTTTTTGTGCCAATGTCACGCAGGGGGAGCGACCCCGTAGGCAAGGGTCACTTCCCGGGGGGGTTGGGAGGGCATATTTATTTTAGGCCGTTTCTGCCCCCCCTGGGGCTGGCTGAGCTAGAGGCCAAAATCCACAGGTAGGCACTTAGTAAAAAACACCTCTGTTTTCTGTGAAAAAATGTGATGTGTCCACGTTGTGTTTTGGGCCATTTCCTTTCATGGGCGCTAGGCCTACCCACACAAGTGAGGTATCATTTTTATCGGGAGACTTGGGGGAACGCTGGGTGGAAGGAAATTTGTGGCTCCTCCCAAATTCCAGAACTTTCTGTCACCGAAATGTGAGGAAAACTTGTTTTTTTAGCCAAATTTGGAGGTTTGCAAAGGATTCTGGGTAACAGAACCTGGTCAGAGCCCCACAAGTCACCCCATCTTTGATTCCCCTAGGTCTCTAGTTTTCAAAAATGCACACATTTAGTAGGTTTCCCTAGGTGCCGGCTGACTTAGAGGCCAAAATCTACAGCTAGGCACTTTGCGAAAAACAGCTCTGTTTTCTTTGGAAAAATGTGATGTGTCCAGGTTGTGTTTTGGGGCATTTCCTGTCGCGGGCGCTAGGCCTTCCCACAGAAGTGAGGTACCATTTTTTTTGGGAGACTTGGGGGAACGCTGGGTGGAAGGAAATTTGTGGCTCCTCTCAGATTCCAGAACTTTCTGTCACCAAAATGTGAGGAAAACGAGTTTATTTAGCCAAATATTGAGGTTTGCAAAGGATTCTGGGTAACAGAACCTGGTCAGAGCCCCACAAGTCACCCCATCTCGGATTCCCCTAGGTCTCTAGTTTACAAAAATGCAAAGGTTTGGTAGGGTTCCCTAGGTGCCAGCTGAGCTAGAGGCCAAAATCTACAGGTAGGCATTTTGCAAAAAACACCTCTGTTTTCTGTCAAAAATGTGATGTGTCCACATTGTGTTTTGGGGCTTTTCCTGTCGCCGGCGCTAGGCCTACCCACACAAGTGAGGTATCATTTTTATCGGGAGACTTGGGGGAACGCTGGGTGGAAGGAAATTTGTGGCTTCTCTCAGATTCCAGAACTTTCTGTCACCGAAATATGAGGAAAACGTGTTTATTTAGCCAAATTTTGAGGTTTGCAAAGGATTCTGGGTAACAGAACCTGGTCAGAACCCCACAAGTCACCCCATCTTGGATTCCCCTAGGTCTGTAGTTTTAAAAAATGCACAGGTTTGGTAGGTTTCCCTAGGTGCCGGCTGAGCTAGAGGCCAAAATCTACAGGTAGGCACTTTGCAAAAAACACCTCTGTTTTCTGTCAAAAAATTGGATGTGTCCACGTTGTGTTTTGGGGCATTTCTTGTCGCGGGAGCTAGGCCTACCCACACAAGTTAGGTATCATTTTTATCGGGAGACTTTGGGAAACATAGAATAGCAAAACAAGTGTTATTGCCCCTTGTCTTTCTCTACATTTTTTCCTTCCAAATATAAGAGAGTGTGTAAAAAAGACATCTATTTGAGAAATGCCCTGTAATTCACATGCTAGTATGGGCACCCCGGAATTCAGAGATGTGCAAATAACCACTGCTCCTCAACACCTTATCTTGTGCACATTTTGGAAATACAAAGGTTTTCTTGAAAACTATTTTTCACTCTTTATATTTCAGCAAATGAATTGCTGTATACCCGGTATAGAATGAAAACCCACTGCAGGGTGCAGCTCAGTTATTGGCTCTGGGTACCAAGGGTTCTTGATGAACCTACAAGCCCTTATATCCCCCGCAACCAGAAGAGTCCAGCAGACGTAACAGTATAATGCTTTAAAAAATTTGATATTGCATGAAAAAGTTACAGAGTAAAACGTAGAGAAAAATTGCTGTCTTTTTCACCTCAATTTCAATATTTATTTTTTCAGTTGTTATTTTCTGTAGGAAACCCTTGTAGGATCTACACAAATTACCTCTTGCTGAATTCAGAATTTTGTCTACTTTTCAGAAATGTTTAGGTTTCTGGGATCCAGCATTGGTTTCATGCCCATTTCTGTCACTAACTGGAAAGAGGGTGAAATTTGTTTAAAATGGGGTATGTCCCAGTAAAATGCCTAAATTGTGTTGAAAAATGTGGTTTTCTGATTCAAGTCTGCCTGTCTGTGAAAGCTGGGAAGCTGGTGATTTTAGCACCGCAAACCCTTTGTTGATGCCATTTTCAGGGAAAAAAAACACAAGCCTTCTTCTGCAGCCCCTTTTTCCCATTTTTTTGAAAAAAAACGAAATTTTCACTGTATTTTGGCTAATTTCTTGGCCTCCTTCAGGGGAACCCACAAAGTCCGGGTACCTCTAGAATCCCTTGGATGTTGGAAAAAAAGGACGCAAATTTGGCGTGGGTAAATTATGTGGACAAAAAGTTATGAGGGCCTAAGTGAGAACTATTCAAAATAGGCAAAAAAAGGCCTGGCACAGGAGGGGGAAAAGGCCTGGCAGCGAAGGGGTTAAAAGTAATATATTGTTCAAAATATTTACTCCTGTTTAAACATTAAAATACAAATAAATCAATGCTAAATTAGTCATCATAAACATACAAATATTGATGTACATTTTATAGTTAACGTGTTTAGAAATTTATAATTGTAACATTTTTTTCAAAAAATTCTACTTAATTAAAAATATTTAATAACTTTTTAATATTCCATCATATTTAATTTCATCTTATATAACAAAACTAATACGATTTATATATATCTCAATGAACATTAAATTAAAATACATTAAAAATATTTTTATCATAAAATAAACTTAAAAATTCTACAGAACTAATTTGCACATCTTTAAAATTATCTTATGATTTAAATTTATTACATACATATTTAAAAAATCTCCCCACCTTTCCCTGAAAAACCCAATATTCCATTACCAAAAAATTTAACATTTAATTGTATACATTAGCACATCTAGAAATACAAATTTAAAAAATGTCCTAAGTAAAAAAAATCTCACTAAAACACAAACAAAAAAGTAATAAACACATACACTTAAACATACTACATTACATATTAATTAACACTTACACATGATATTACATTCAATAATATTTTTTACATAGATATTTGTATCTATTTTATTAAAACCAACACTAAAAGATATTTTTACCTTCGATCTTCCTGTCCATGGTATTTTTGATGTCCCAGTATTCTTGACACAATATTTTTCTAACACAATGTATTTTATTTTCCCGTTATTTTGTCCAAACACTCCTTCTTTGGTTACCTTGGTTATAAAGAATCTGGGATGACAGCCCAGTCTTGATAGATCACACGGCCTGAAAAGTGACAGATAATTTGAGGGGGGGAGCTGAGAGGCTCGGGTTGCAGTCGATACTAGTGGAGGGGTCGGATTTAACTTCTGATCCATTGATCTAAGACATAATACACATGGATGCACGCATGTCAATTTGGCTGCCTATCTTATAGCGTCGTATTGTCACACCACTTCAGGGTCAGAACTTGACTTTTTATTTGCTGGGTCATCAGTGGCTAATATCATGTGCATTGGTTCTATCTGATGAAGTGGTTTTAAAGGATATATCAAGGAAAATAGAGTTTTTGGGATTGAGCTCTTTGGTTTTATCTTTGATTTTTCTGGTCGTAGTTTGTTAATCATCGTGGACTTGCATACTTTTGCAAAATGATTGATTTCCCACAAAAGCAGCATACCTTACCTCTTGTTGGACGAGTGAACCTGGATATGGTGAATTGGCACAGAGGCATATTGCTTTGTCTGCTTCTTGGTTATCTTCCATAATGCTGCTTTTACCCCACCTCCTGTTTTGATCTGTTGCAACTTTGTTGGGCTAGCGGCTAATACGATTCATTTTGAGCAGCTCAGTTGGAGACACTCTTGTGTGATTGTCTTAGTGCCAACATGTTAGCAGCATTTAGACCTGGTGTAGAATCTTTTTGATCAGTCCAGATGAGTGGCAGCTGTGAATAATTCACACTTCTATTTCTTCATCTGAGTTTGTGAACTCACAAGTGCTGGCATGGCCGAAGATGCAAGTGTAAAACATGTTGATGGTTCAGAGGGGCTCTGTTTCACTTGGCTCAAAATTAAACTTTCATACTCAGTGTTAGCTTGGGCATTGAACTCGTTAGGTAGAGTCAGTACTAGATTATACTCATTGTCCAAACTCATATTTGGGAGCACCAAGAACATTTTATTGACTTGCTACATTGGTTTCTTGAACTGTTGTAAAATAGTTCTTAAAGCATGCCATCCACTTTCTTCAGCTGTTCTCAAAGGATGAATAGGATAACAGCATGTTGAATGGCTGAATGGCATTCTCTGCACCTTGTGACATGGTGGGGCTTTTTTGAAATGCAAAGTGGTGTGCAGCAGAAGTGCTTCAATTACTCCTGGGCAAACTTGCGGTTTTACAGCATGCTTGAGTCCCTTTCTTGCTTTACCACCGGATGAACTATGCTTGCTCTCTTTAAATGCATGCAAAACCAAAGGCGTGCATTGTTACGAAAGTATGCATGTAGCAAAGCTGTTGTGAGAGCAACAAGTGTTCGTAATGTGCTTTGAGGAGTGCAGTGGTGTCAGTACAATTATACTTAGCCATCTCCTGTGACATATTGAAGACTGATTTCTGATGTTGACATGTGTCAGATCACAACTGGAGTTCTCCCTGTTGCACTATGCTGTGTTGTGGTGGGCCTTGGAGTATGGGGTGAAGGCAGGGTGTATACATCTTTATATGCTGAGTCTGATTTGCTGAATGTGCCCAGAGAAAAAACCCAGAAATATGCCCTTTACACAATAGTCACTAGTATTTATTTGCATTCATGTATTTAGGGCATCAAAAGGACAAAGGATCCCATCAAAACATAAACACAGATGGAAGGGCATGTATAAATGAGTGCAAAATACTAAAGGGCCGATTAAGAGTTTGGCGGACGGAAACAGCAAACTCCCGACAGGGTGGTCGCCACTTTGCTGGTGACCTCCCCCCGGCCCCATTATGACTTTCCCATTGGGCTGACTGGCGGAAACCAGCTGACCGACGGCAACCAAGATTTCCGCCAGTCAGCCCAGTAGGAAAGGTGCAGCAGCATTGTTGCCGGTTCATAATAGAGCTGGCGGCAATGCTGCCTCACGCAGGGGTCACCCTTGAAGTGCGCACTGTCTGCACAGCAGACAGTGCACACTTCAAGGGTGCTGGGCAGGGGGACCCCGGCACTGCCCATGTTATGGGCATGGCCCTTGTAGGGGCCCCCTTGTGATCCCCTGCACCTGTTCGCCTTTTCATGGCGGTGGTGCTGCAATGAAAAGGCTGGCGGAGAACAAGGTTGTAATCAGCAGGGTGGCGCTGAGTTTAGTGCTGCCCTGGCTGATTACAACCTACTCCGCCGTCAGCCTGTTGGGATCTGAGACCCTGGTGGGGACGGCGGTAGGTTGGCAGGTCTGCCCGCCAACCTCATAATGTGGCGGTCGGACCACCATGGCCATGGCGGTTCAACCACCACCACAAGGCTGGCAGTCTTCAGATCGCCAGCCTTGTAATCAGACCCTAAATCCAGATACTTCTATTTATTATACAAATATGATAAATGTAAAATTTCTGTTTAAATGTTATGACCCTAGCGGAACCCCAACCAAAATAGCGATCCTTATTTACAAAACATAGATTAAAAAACACATTGACAACAACATTGAAAAAAAGTTAGATAGCTCATTGGCAGAAGATAAGTAGAGGCCAGATTCCTTGAGATCTTTCTAGAAGGAGGCCCAGAGAAAAATTCACACAGTACTAGATCAACCCCTTTGATGACGTAGTATGGTGACATTTCAGTCCCATTTAGGTAGTATATCAGTACCATTATCAGGTCTGGGTGAAGGTTCCATATCATTTGAATGAAAGTTGCTGTTAAAAACAGAGAAACAGCAAAACATTTCAAGGTGTATTATTGCTCTCACAAAGATCATTCCCAAACACTGTTTTCTTATTTACAAAAGCACTAATACTGTAAACATGTATACTTTGGAATCACAAAATGGAATAAAGTACTACTGCTACAACGTATTCAATCAATCATCATTCATGATTATTAATTACGCAAATAATGTGCAGAAAACATGAAGGATTTCATCTACATTCAATTTTAAACTAAACAATAGTTAAAAACAGACCAACCATCAGTTCTTGAACAAATCATGAACACCATCTGGTGACGGTTAATCTTTAAATCTATAGAACCTCTAATATGGATCTCACTCTCACAACACACATACAATTTTTTTATTATTTGACAGTATTTGGCTCCTGGAACAAAGAGAAAATACACACCAGGATGTGAAAGCTGGCATTGTATCCACATACACTCAAGTCAAACAATTTATTTTCTGGTTTTATTCACGTAAAAGGTTGCAATTATTTTCAGTAGGCCATCCAAGACTAGAAACAACACAAATCCATTCTAGTTTTTATTCTCCCTTCATAGTGACGTACTCTATAGAAAACAATTGACTCAAACAAAAACAAACTTAAAAGAGACAAAATCAAGTACTTATAGAATAATTTGACTGCTTAGTTGAAATAATTGAACATACCGCTTTTTCATTTACCGTGGGCCAAATTGTTGTCTATAGTCATCATATACACACAAAGTCTGTCATGTGAACCCTCAAACACGGTATTCTATCTCTGAGCCCTTGTTTACGTCATACAGCTAAAGAGCGTACACATTTAAAACCATATCATTGTACAACATCAAAATTCCACATAAGTGTCAGATCTGACAGCCTCAGGGTGGTCATCTGACACTGTTTTCACTGGTTTTAGGACTCTGCGCACTTTACCACTGCTAACCAGTGCTAAAGTGCTTATGCTCCCTCCCTTCAAACATGGTAACTTTGGCTCATACCCAATTGGCATATTTACTTTACTTGTAAGTCCCTAGTAAAGTGCACTACATGTGCCCAGGGCCTGTAAATTAAATGTTCCTAGTGGGCCTGCAGCACTTATTGTGCCACCCACATAAATAGCCCCATAACCATGTCTCAGTCCTGCAATGCGGGTTTCTTTTGATGCCCAGCAACGATGCATGGAAATCCTTTAATCCATCAGTTTTTTTGCTTGCCATGCCGTTCCAGTTTGGACCCAGCCAAATACAAATCAGTCTCGACCTGTTCCCCACAAGAACAGTCCAGCCCGGACTGCCAGGCAAGGCCTTCCCTGTATTAGAAACAAGCATCCTGGGACCTGTTTCAGGGTATCACCCATCATCAGCCATGCTAGCTTGAATCTGGTGGCATAGCAAGCACGGGCCCCACATCTGGGCATACCGTTCCCACTTGGGGCAACAAATGCAAAAACAACAGATGGTGGACAGAATGCAGACCAAATCGAACATTCACCCCCCAGTCACAGATCTGGGTTTAATCCATCATTTTTATTTTTTATTTTTTTATTTTGCTTACCATGCCATTTCAGTTTGGACCCACCTATATGCAAATCAGTCTTGACCCTGTTCCCCGTGGGGCCAATCCAGCCCGAACTGCCAGGCCAGGTCTTCCCTGGACCAGAAACAAGCATCCTGGGCCTAGTTTCAGGGTATCACCCTTCATCAGCCAGGCTAGCTTGAATCTGGTGGCATAGCAAGCACAGGACCCACGTCTGGGCATACCCTTCCCACTTGGGGCTTGGGAGGGACACACTTCTCACATTAGAAGTTAAGGACCAGATCACATGCACACTCATGAAAGCCATTTTGATTGCCAAGTTTGGTGTGACCCTGAAAAGTATCACCAGAAATTCAGGAACAGCACCAAACTCTCCAACCAAACTTGGGTAGACTTTTTTGATTCTTCCATTAAGGCACTGAATGGATGAGTGTGGGGCAGTAAAGTAAATGATTATGTGGGGTTATATAATTTAATCCTGAGAGCGCATATGCTCAGTGTTTGCTTTACAGCGTTGCACCAGCACTTGACAGAAAGAAAGCTGACTGAACCTAGGAAGCCTGCTGAGGAGGCGCACCTCTGGGCTAGCACCAGAGTGTCCAAAAAGTTATCTAGGGCAAAACCCACAAAGGTGGTCAGGGTTCCCACCAGAAAAAAGAGTAGGTAGAAAAACTTAAAAATAAAGAGTTCTCAAAAGGCCCCCAAAATAATTCCCAAGGGGATAGTGGTAACCAGTCCCAACCTGATTCTGCAAAGAAACCAGGATTCTTTGACCGTAAGAAAGGGAGGTTTGTACCCCAATGCATAGAGTGCACCACAAATGGTCACTCCATGTTTGACTCCAGGTGTCCAAAGAGGGCACAGCCCCCCAGTGGAGGGCAGACATCTGGGTTGGCTAGTGTAGCGCTTGGGGAGGTAGTCCCAGTTAGCTTTGGGGAACAGATAGAGGTGACCCTAGTATCCCTGGGAGATGAGGAAATGGTGCCAAAAGGCCACATACCTGCCAATACTTCCAAGTATAGACAGTGGGTCACCATTAATGGGCAAAGGGTGGAGGTTCTGCATGACACAAGAGCCAGCATGACTACTGTCAGGGGTCAGCTGGTGTCAGCAGAGCAGGTCATCCCCAATACATTCCACCAGGTCATAGTCGCTGACAATCACAAGAGCCACCTATTGGTAGGTCTGGTTCCCTTTGAGTGTGTGGGGGCGTTCTGGTACTCTAAAGGTAGCAGTGAGTCTTGCCATGCCTTTAGATTGTCTATTTGGGAAAAACCTTGAGCACACTACCTGGAGTGGGTCTGCATGACCTCAAGGTCCATGGCTGCCCGGGAAGGGAGTCAAAGGCGCCTGGAACCTGGAACAGTGTCCCACACAGCTGCCAAGGAGAGGGGCAAGAGGTGCTGGAAACCAGTTCCCACGGTGGTTGAAGGGGGCCCCAAGGAAGAGGCCCCAGAGCCAACTGGGGAGGACATTGCTGCCCTGGGTAACCTGCCTGAGCTTGCTGGCTGGCAAGTTGAGGGTGAGCCAACCAGGGAGGATTTCTGCAACGTGCAGACGGAGTGCCCCACTCTTGAGGGTCTGAGGCAACAGGTCTCAGCCCAATCAGCAGATGAAGCCTCTGGCGATCACCATGTATATTGGGCGAATGATCTCCTCTACAGTGAGCGTAAGGTGCCGGAGGCTGGGGCAGCACGTGTGCTGGTGGTTCCCTAGTGCTACCGGGCCTTCCTACTGGGTCTGGCTCATGACATCCCCTGGCAGGACATTTGGGGCAAGGCAAGACCTTCGCCAGGCTTGTCACCCACTTTTATTAGCCTCAAATGCCGATGGCCTCAGATATATTCTGTAGGTCCTGTCCCACCTGCCAGGCTAGAGGGAAGACAGGGAAAAGGCTCAAGCCCCCCCCCCCTTGTCCCACTCTCTGTTGTTGGCACCCCCTTTGAAAGGGTGGGCACCGAGATCATTGGTCCCTTGGACCCCAAAACTGCCTTAGGCAACTGGTTTATCCTGGTTTTGGTGGACTATCCCACCTGCTACCCAGAGGCAATCCCACTGCGGACAGTGACTGCACCGGTGGTGACCAGAGCTCTTATGGGGATATTTACCCGTGTGGGATTCCCAAAGGAGATTGTGTCTGACAGAGGCACAAACTTCATATCAGCGTATATGAAGTCCATGTGGATGCATGTGGGATGACCTAAGGTTCACCACCCCTTACCATTCTCAATCCAATAGTCTTGTGGACAGGTTCAACAAGACCTTGAAAGGCATGATCCCTGATGCCATGAGGCGTAAGTGGGACGTCCTCTTGCCATGCTTCTCTTTGCTTATAGGGAGGTACCTCAGAAAGGGGTGGGGTCAGCCCCTTTGAACTTCTCTATGGGTACCCTGTCAGGGGACCCCTAAGCATATTAAAAGTGGGATGGGAGAAAGATCTAAGGAACCCCCCCCCCCCCAGGATGTGGTCAGTTACCTGAAGGCCCTCCCCAACCAGATGCAAAGCTTCTGGAAAAAGGCCAGGAGCAACCTTGAGGCCTGTCAAGTGGTTATGAAACTATGGTACGACTAGAAGGCCACCCTGGTAGAGTTTCATCCTGGCGACAAAGTTTGGGTGATGGAGCCAGTAGAGCCTAGGGCTCTCCAGGACTGCTGGACTGACCCATTTGAAATCAAGGAGCAGAAGGTGGAGGCCACTTACTTAGTGGACCTCAAGACCCCTAGAAACACCCTAAGGGTGCTCCCTCAGAACAGATTGAAGCCTCATTTTGAGAGGTCTGAGGTCAACATGCTTCTGGTGACAGATGAGGGTATGGAAGAGGAGGGTGAACTTCTCCCCGACCTACTCTCTGCCAAGGGAGGTGATGGGTCAGTGGAGAGTGTCAATCTCTCTGACTCCCTGAACCTGGATCAGAGAGGGGACTGCTACCAGTTACTGGAACAGTACTCCTCCGTGTTTCCCTTCACACCTGGACTCACACACTTGTGTGTCCATGAGATTGACATGGGGGACAGTCCTCCTGTAAAGAACAAAATTTACAGAGTGTCAGAAAAGGTGAGGGTTAGCATCAAGGAGGAACTTGCCAAAATGCTGGCTCTTGGTGTGATTGAGAAGTCCAGCAGTCCCTGGTCCAGCCCTGTGGTGGTCGTTTCAAAGGCTGCCGCTCCTGTTGCCAAGCTAGAACTTAGGTTCTACGTGGAGCACTGGGGTCTCAACTCTTCACAAAGACAGATGTTTACCCCATCCCCCGAGTTGATGAGCTCGTAGACAGGCTAGGCACTGCCAAATTCCTCAGTACCTTTGATCTCACATCAGGGTACTGGCAGATTGCCGTGACTGAGGGAGTGAAAGAGAGATCTGCTTTTTCTACTCCTGAGGGACATTACCAGTCCTCCTGGTCAGGGTCTGCTGCCCTCCCCAGCTCCTCTGGCTGCTGCCTCTGCCTTTTGCTGGAATGAACTGACAGTCTCCTGACTCTCAGTTCAAGGCCCTCCTCCACCTGCAGGCTTGTCACTGTGCCTCATCCCTGGTGGTCTAGAGGCCGTCGCAGTATTTTTTTCTCTCTGTCGCTCTTTCACTCTTGCTTTTTCTCTTTTTTCCTTTACCCGTTTTTTTTCTCCCCTCTTTCCTCTGCCCCACCTCCCCCCCGGCAAGCACCTTTCCCGCCCTTCGGCCTCCCAGCTGAACACTCCCCAGTTCCCCTCCCCTTCTTGATGGCGGCCGCAGAGTGGCCAAAAGGCACAACAAAGGCAAACCTGTCTTCGTCCGTCCAAGCCTGGACCGCGCCCAGCGCCAGGAACCCTGGAACTCCATCAAACCACCCCCTGGACTGCCTCCATTACGAATCCGAGACCCTACTCCGCCTCAACACCAAACGTCTCAGCAACTGCTGCACCATCTCCCCCAAGGACACCCACGGACCTTTCACCTGCAGGAAATGCAACTTCAGCACCAACCTCAACAAGCTGAAGGTACTCTCTGCACAGAAAGACACCAACACCCTCCACAACCACATCAACTGCATGCTCCTCAACATCCGCTCCTCCACAAACATGCCACTGAACTCTGGGACTTAATCGACGCCGCCCGACCCAACATCGCCTTCCTTACTGAGACCTGGACCAATCCCACCACGGGTCCAGACATTGTGATTGCCATTCCCGACCACCCCTTTAGCCTGGGTGGAGGACTGGCCATCAGCTCACACCGACGACACCAACACAGCAGCGCGCAATCTTAACGCATGGATCACGGAATGTGCCAACACGCTAGCGCATCTCCGTCTAAAATCGGCCAAACGCGTACATAAGAAAGCCAGTGTTTCACCACTGAACTTCAAGAACCAAAGCGTACCCCCAGACATTTAGAGAAAAAGTGGAGGATCAGCCAAACCAGTGAAGACCTTGCCTCATTCAGAGCCGCAAATGACACCCACCGACGAAAAATCAAGAAGGACGCACTCCAGGAGTGCACCAACTCATCTGCACACAACTCGAAGGAAATATTCTCAGTCGTCTGCAAGTTCACAGATCCCCTCCGAAGCCACTAGCATCCCCTCTCACAGGACCTCTGCGATAAACTCACCTCCTTTTTCCACCGCAAAATCCAGGACATCTACAACAGTTTCCTCCCGGAAAATCCTGGCACCGGAACCTGTGACCGCCCCCCCCCCCCAGAACCCACCCAGACTATCCACGGCTGGTCCACGCTCAACACAGAGGAAACAGTCAACCACATGAACAGCACCCACTTCATAGCCCCCTCAGACCCGTGCCCGCATCACATATACATCAGAGCCAGCGCATGCATCGACCCAAGCTTCGAAACACAATCAACTGCTCCATCAACACGGGCACCTTCCAAGAGGACTGGAAACTGGCCAAAATATGCACTCTCCTGAAGAAACCTTTTGTCCGACCCATCAGAACTAAAGAATTTCCAGCCCATCTTGCTGCTACCCTACCCCACCAAAGTACTGGAGAAAGCAATCTACAGAATTTCATCAAGGCCAACAACTCCCCGGACAGCTCCTGGTCCGGCTTCTGCAGCAACCACAGCACGGAGACAGCCCTCCTGGCAGCCACCGACAACATCAGATTACTCATAGACCACGGCCACACCGCAGCACTCATACTCCTCGACCTCTCAGTAGCATTCGACACGGTCTCCTACAGCACTCTGAGCACAAGACTCCACGACATAGGAATCCATGGAAGAGCCCTGGAATGGATCCACTCCTTCCTCTCCGGGAGGACACAGAGGGTCAGACTCCCGCCCTACACTTCCAGACCCATAGGAGTCAACTGCAGAGTCCCCCAAGGATCCTCACTGAATCCCTCACTGTTCAACGTATACATGGACCCTCTCGCTGCCATCGTCAGAAGCCATAGTATGAACATCGTGTCAAATGCCGATGACACACAAATCATCATTTCCCTCACTGAAGACTCAAACACGGCCAAAAGGAACTTCCACTCAGGAATGGAAGCTGTCGCCACCTGGATGAGAGAAAGCTGCCTCAAGCTCAACTCTGACAAGACTGAGCTCATCATCTTTGGAAATGCCACCTCAGCTTGGGATGACTCCTGGTGGCCCACATCCCTAGGTGTCTCCTCTGCACCGAACGAGCATGCCCGCAATTTAGGATTTATCCTCGAATACTTCCTATCTATGACCGGCTAGGTAAACTCTGTTGCCTCCTCCTGCTGACATACACTCCACAAACTTCGGAAGATCTTCCGATGGATCCCAGCAGACTGTCGCAGGAAAGTCACCCACGCCTTAGTTACTAGCAAGCTTGAATACAACAACGCCCTCTACGCCGGCACCTCAACCAGGAACATTAAAAAACGACAACTCATCCAGAATGCCGCTGCCAGAATCATTCTGGACCTCCCTCGCCAAGAACACATCTCCCAACACCTGAGGACCCTCCACTGGCTACCGGTCAAGAAGCGAATCACCTTCAAACTTCTCACCCACACGTACAAGGCCATACACAATGCAGGACCAACCTACCTGAACCACCGCGTCTTCTTCTACTCCCGGCAAGATCCCTCCGCTCCAACCAGATGGCCCTGGCAACCATCCCCTGCATCCGCAAAACAACTGCCAGAAGACGATCCTTCACCTACACTGCAGAGCTGGAACAACCTCCCCCTGCACCTCAGACAAAGCCCGTCGCTCACCATCTTCAGGAAGAACCTCAAGACATGGCTCTTCAGATGAGGCCCCTCCCCTCCCCCAGCGCCTTGAGATCCTCACGGGTGAGTTTCCGTGCTTTACAAATACTGATTGATTGATAATGCCCTTTGGGTTGAAAAATGCCCCCTCTACCTTCCAAAGGTTGGTTAATGGGGTTCTACCTGGGAAGGAGGCGTTCTGCGCAGCCTATTTTGACAGCATTGTCATCTACAGTTCCAGCTGGGAGGAACACCTGCTCTACCTCAAGGAGGTGCTTCAGGCTCTGCAACAGGCAGGCCTGACCATCAAGGCCAGTAAGTGCCAGATTGGGCAGGGTTCCATGGTGTACTTGGGACACCTAGTAGGTGGTGGCAAGGTTCAACCCCTCCAGGCCAAGATTGAGACAATCATGGCCTGGCAACCACCTAAAACCCAAACTGAGGTGAGAGCCTTCCTGGGTCTCACTGGGTACTACCACAGATTTGTTAAGGGCAACGGCAACATAGTGGCCCCCTTAACTGAACTCAAATCTAAAAAACAACCTAAGTTGGTGAATTAGACAGAGGCTTGTCAAAAAGCCTTTGATACCATCAAGGAAGCCATGTGCATGGCAACCGTGCTCAGAGCCCCTGACGACTCCAAAGAATTCATTGTGCAAACGGACGCTTCAGAGCATGGCATAGGGACAGTTCCAGCACAGCTGAATGAGGAGGGCCTAGACCAACCTGTATCCTGTATTACCACGGGAACAGAGGTGGAGTGCCATAGATAGAGAAGCATTTGCTTTGGTCTGGGCACTGAAGAAGCTGAGACCCTACGGGGTTCAGACAGACCACAGGCCCCTCAGATGGCATATGCAGATGAGGGGTGAAAATCCTAAATTCTTGAGGTGGTCCATTTCCCTACAGGGGATGGGCTTTACGGTGGAGCATCGCCCGGGGACTGACCATGCCAATGCTGATGGTCTCTCCAGATTCTTCCGCCTTTGCAATTAGAGCTCCCAAGGGATTGGGTAGCTCTCCCCGCTTTCAGCTGGGGGGACACATGGTAGACCTGACAGCTTTAGGGTGATCATCCCCTCCACTTTTCTGACAGTGTTTTTGCTGGTTTTAGGACTCTGCACACTTTACCACTGCTAACCAGTACTAAAATGCATTTGCTCTCTCCCTTCAAATATGGTAGCATTGTTTCATACCCAATTGGCATATGCAATGACTTGTAAGTCCCTAGTAAACTGCACTACATGTGCCCAGGGCCTGTAAATTAAAGTACCCCCATAACCATGTCTCAGGTTTGCCATTGCAAGGCCTGTGTGTGCAGTTTCACTGCCACTTTGACTTGGCATTTAAAAGTACTTGCCGAGCCTTAAACTCCCCTTTTTCTAAATCTAAGTCACCCCTAAGGTAGGCCGTAGGTAAACAATAGGGCAAGGTGCTATGTAGGTGAAAGGCAGGACATTATACATGTGTGTTTTATATATCCTGGTAGGGGAAAACTCCTAAATTCTTTTCCACTACTGTGAGTCCTGCTCCTTTCATAGGCTAGCATTAGGGCTACTCTAATAAACTGTTTGACTAGTAGATTCTGATCAGAAAGGGGTAAACAGGTCGTGTTTAGTATGGGCAGAATGGTAATAGAAAATCCTGCTTATTGGTGAGGTTGGATTTTATATTACTATTTTAGAAATGCTACTTTTAGAAAGTGAGCATTTTTCTGCACTTAAAATCCATCTGTGCTTACAGCCTGGGTTGGTTGACGGCTTCCTTGTGCAGTTCACCCACACAACCACAAACACAGGATACTCAGTCACATCTGCACTCATCTGCATACTGAATGGGTCTTCCTGGGCTGGAAGGGTGGCAGGCCTGACACTTGCATTTCAAAGGCTAGTGGCCTGCCCTCACACAATGGACTGCTAAACCCCCTACTGTGACCCTGGCAGACAGACCTAGTGAAAGGGGACTTTGTGCACTTCACCACTCTTTAAAGTCTCCCCTACTTCTAAGGCATTTTTGGGTATATAAACTGGAGCTCTGACCCCACCAAATCAGACACTTCTGGACCAGAACCTGCAACCAGTCAAGAGGAACTTCCTGGCTGCCCAAAGGACTCACCTGGACTGCTTTGCTGTGAAGGACTGCTGCCTTGTTGTTGCCCTACTTACTTTCTGGCCTCTGTGCTCTCCAAGGGCTTGGATTGAGCTTGCCTTCTGTTTTCTGAAGTCTCAGGGCCAAAAAGACTTTACCTCTTCAAGGAAACCCCTTGTGCACGGAAAATCGATGCACAGCATGTTGGAAACGACGCACAGCCTGCCTTATGAGTAGACAATCACCGGACAGCCAAACTGGATCATCGCAGTGCCTGTGTTGTGACTGGAAATTCGACGCACAGCCCTACTGGATTGATGCACAGCCGAGCCAGAACATCCAGCCCGACTACCTGAGTGAAGAATAAACGCAGTGCCTGCTCTGCGACAGAAAATTCAATACAATGCCTACCGGAATGACGCAAAGCCTGTGACTTCATCCCGCATGCCCAGCATTTGCATGAATCATCCCTAGGGGTCAAAGAACCCCGATCGCAGTGAGGACACAACACTAGCCCCTTGCAGTGCAGAAAGAAATGATGCATCATCTGTGTCACGTTGGAGAATTCGACGCATACCTATTTTTCCATGCATCCCCTTCTCTGCGGTCTCCGTGCGTGTAATTTTTTATTTTATTATTTTTTTATTGATTTTATCATATCAACTTACAAAAGTAAAGCAACAGTCCCTTCAAAGCAGCACATCTAAAGAGCAGTAGCCATCCTCCGCAACATCAGCATACATTTCGTATAGGAGAAATCAGACAGGTACACATTAATCATTCCAATCCAGTTTGTCCTTCTAAATTTCCCCTTCCATTATTGGGTACAAGATCCGTACCAAATTACCACGGGGCAGCTTACTGGCAGTGTTGCATTAGTAACAACATACAACCGAAGAAGGGACATCAACAGATACAAACGAAAGAGGCAGGTGGGGAAAACAGCCAGACATCAGCAGTCATTCACCTTTCCTGGCGTAAATGCCAACAGATAGAGGGGGCAGTAACTCAGACCGGGCTTCTTTGGTTATATCACTCACTCGTCTTGAGCCGCTAAGAAGTTATTTAGCGGGGCCCAAATACCTTTGGGTCTAGACCCTTCAGGCATCAAGCTCCAGAAGACCATAAGCTGATCATGACAAAAAGCAGCATCACTTAACCATTCAGAACGGCGCGGCACTCTCGTCCCGCCCCAGCACGTGGCCACTCTACGCTTGGCCAACAACAATAGTAGGCCCACCAAGCGCCTATGTGTTGCCCGGATATCCTCCACGCACCCAAGCAGCGCGGTTCTAGGAGTGGCAGGTATTTCTATTTCGACCATTTCAGAGATTGCATTAAAAACTGCCACCCAAAAAGCGTAGACATCCACACACTCCCATGCCAAATGTAAAAAACCAGCCTCCGGCGCCCGGCAGCGTACGCAGCGCGCATCTTCACGTAACTCCAAAGAGTGAAGCCACACTGGGGTATAATATAGTCTGTGCAAAAATTTAAAATGCAGCAGTCTAAACCTGCAATTAGGTGTCAACGCTCTCATATGCGTGCAGCAGTCACGCCACAGAGCCTCCGAGATAGGCTCTCCCAGATCCGCTTCCCACGCTAGCCTAGACAGCTCCTGGAGATTATTCCTCTGCTCCTGCATACAGTTATATAATTTGGTGACCAGCCTGTTAGGCGACCGCGAGCAGCAAAGGACCTCCAGCGCACGGGACTCTACCGGGGCCTCAGCCGAACTCCACAGGCGGTTCCGCAAAAAAGAACGAACTCGGATCACATACATGCGCTGAAGCGCTGTGCAATCGCGACCAGCCAGTATCTCAGATACATCAAGCAAGCGACCATCCACCATCCAATCTCTCATCTCGGTCAGGCCAGCATCTCGGAGAAACCCACGTACTCCACCGTCACGGTACAACTGTCCATCGGCTATCGCCATGACCGGCAAAGAAGAAGCGCACAGGACCGCGACCCCGGACCGCCGCATCAACATGCCCCACGCCCGCATCGTACATGCCACCGTATCAATCCCCCGCACCCGGGACGGGACATGTCCACCAAATGCCCTCGCCAGGTCGTCTGGCCACACAGAGTCGCTCTCAGGCGCCAAGTGCGGCAGATAACGGATAGGATTCAGCCAATAATACGCAAAATGTGCCTGAGCGCATAGATAGTATAGCTCCATATCCGGCGCAGCAAGCCCACCTAGTTCGAACGGCAGCGTCAACCTCTCCCATGAAATGCGTGCGCGTCGACCCGCCCACACCAGGCAGATCAGTGCTGAGCGCAGACGTCTTAGGAAGCTTCTCGGGAGCGGAAAAGGGAGATTCACAAATAAATACAAAAACTTCGGTAGAACCACCATCTTTGCAATAGCAATACGTCCTATCAATGATAACGGGAGGGCACGCCAGGTCTCTACCTTCCCCTCCAGCCATGCCAGAGCAGCGCCATAGTTAGCCAGCCACAGCTCCTCCACATCGCAACTCAGCTGTATACCTAAATACCGCACCGGCCCTTCCGCCCACACCAGAGGGTATCGAGAGTCATACCGCGGCACCTTGGGGGTCAAAGGCAGCACCACAGATTTAGACCAATTAATAGTAATACCTGAAAAGGTACCAAAACGCACAATCTCATCTAGTAGTATATCCAGATTCTGGTCAGGATTCCGTACATATAATGCAATGTCATCTGCGTACAGAGATATCAAAATTGGTCGCTGCCGGAATTGCAATCCTCTATCGTTATATTTCTGTCTGAGCCGGGCCGCCAGGGGCTCCATTGCCGCAGCAAAAAGGAGAGGGGACAGCGGGCATCCCCGGCGCGTGCCGCGCGCAACAGGGAACGGGGCAGACACGTTCCCATTGAGGCGCAATCTGGCCGTGGGCATCGTATACAACAATTTAATCCAACTGAGAAAGCGCGCGCTAAGTCCAACCCGACCCAGCAGGGCGAACATGTAGTCCCATGTCAAGGAATCAAACGCTTTAGCTGCGTCCAGAAAAACAGCTGCCGCATTATCATCCTCTACCAGTGTACCCGCCACTGCGAAGAAGGTGCGCAAATTGTGGCCCGTAGACCTTCCCGGGACAAAACCCGACTGATCCGGAAGCACCAAGCTAGGGAGGAGAGGTTGTAGTCTCGCCGCAATCATTTTTGCTAGGATTTTGTCGTCAATATTTATCATGGAAAGCGGGCGGTACGAGTCGCATCGAGTCGGATCCTTTCCAGGTTTCAGGATCGTAACTATCAGAGCCTCCCGGACCGAGGCCGGAAGCGACCCAGTCTCCAGGGCTTCTGCATATACCTCCAACAGCCGAGGGGCTAAAATATCCACATACTCTTTATAGAACGCGGAGGTCAGGCCATCCACACCAGGAGACTTCTCTCCGGGCAAGCCACGTATAGCCGCAGCCACCTCCTCTACTGAGAATGGTTCGTCTAGGTATTTCCTGTGCACCTCATCAAACCATATTAGCGCAATATCCTCGAAGGGCACCTGTGCATCAGTCACGCTAGCGTCTGCCAGAGCCGCATAGAGCCCCGCGTAGAACTCAGTGAACACCTGCATAATTCCACCCGATCCCGACACACTCTCACCCCTACCATCCATGACCTCAGAGACATAGTCAGTGGCCCAAGGTTTACGAAGCAAAGCTGCCAACGTACGTCCCGCCCTTTCACCTTCCCCATACTGGCGAGCTCAGACCTTCCTCCCGAGGAAGCAAATTTCCCTGAGGGAGGCCTCCTCATACAGCGATACCTCTCGACGGATCTCAGCAAGAACTTCATTAGACCAGTGAGATACCAGTCGCCTTTCCAACTCAGCAAGCCGTGTCTCAATTTCAGCCATCTCTCGCCTCAAAGTTTTAACTATACCGTATTGTTTCGAGAGACAAACCCCTCTGATAACAACTTTAAATGTCTCCCAGAGAGTTCCTGGGGACCTCACGGATCCCTGATTCTCTGCAAAGTACAGTCTAATCGCCTCCCGCAATTCCTCACGGAAGGCCGCATCTCGAAGCGCCCCCCTAGGCAGCCGCCACATAGCCGATCTACCAAGTTCAGTCGGTATCTCCAATTCCAGACACACCGGCGAGTGATCTGACAATGTACGAGGAAGATGGTCAACCGCTCTAGTCCAGGCCAGCGTATCCCTGGAGCCCAGCCAGCGGTCAATACGAGACCAGCTACCATGCACATAATTCAAACATGTACCCTCTCTCGCCTCTCCATGCCGCTGCCGCCACAGGTCAACCAGCGCACCATCTCGCATCACTGCCTCCAAGGCTTTAGCCGCCGCAACATGCTGCATCCTGGCCAGGCTCTCTCTGTCCATCTTGGCGTCTAGTACGACATTAAAATCTCCCCCCCATATCACCGCACCCGGCCCCAGCGACTCCACCAGGCGCCACAGCTTCAAGAAGAAACCTGGATCATCAACATTCGGCCCATACACAGCGACTAGGCGACACGCTTTGTCCAGTAGCACACCACTCATCAGTACGTATCTGCTGTTTGGGTCCACCAGAACCTCATTCGTGCGCCACTGCAGACCCTTACGAATAAGGACTGCAACTCCTCGGGAGTAACCCGAGTACGTGGAGCAATGCATCTCACCCACCCACTCAGATTTTAGTCTGCATATTGTGGACCTCACCAAGTGCGGCTTCTGCAGCATACAGACATCAATTGCATGTCTCTTAACATATGCAGCCACAAGTCGAGCTTTCCTACTATCATTAAGCCCTCGCACGTTCCAAGTCAAACATCTGATCACAGACACTTCCTCACCCCTCGGCCCCATCGACAATCAGCCAGTAGTGCACGCAAAGGCCAACCACCACCTGCCTTAAATTTGGCAAAGGAACAAATAAAACATCCATACATGGAAGAAGGAACAATACCCCTCGAACATGCGAGAGACCCCCCACCCCCCACCCACACAGGCCCCCCAATCGGACCCAACCAATAACCCACCCATCTTGGCCCCAAAACCCTCCTCGAGAACAAGAACAGTGAATGACAGGACTCATCCCTGGGGCTATGACCGGCCTGGTACCTCTCCGCCCAGCTGACACCGGGAGAGAGGGCCCGTGGGCCAACTACAAGTCACTAAACAGACGGGTCCAGGCAAGGAGCAGCCAGCGCGCCCAAGCAGTTCCAACAGTGAGTATCAAGTCGACCGGAGCATATTAGTCATTGTCACTCAGGGCAACGTCGTCGTCGCCACGACCCCGGCGCTCTACGGTCTCCCGCCTCTTAGGCAGCTGCCGAGCAAATTTGGTCGCTTGTTTCAGATACGTAAAGTAGAGCATCTTACCCTCATGGCGCACCCTCAGCTTAGCAGGGTATAGCAAGGCAAAGTTTACTCCCGCTTGAGACAACAGTCGCTTAACCGGCAGAAAGGCACATCTCTGGGACTGCACACCAAGAGTATAGTCTGGGGAAAAATGTATTTTGGAGTTCTTATAGAGTAACAGACGTCTCTCCCTTGCCAGACGGAGTACAGCGTAACGAGCACGTTAGTTCAGTAGACGCGCAATAATTGGGTGTGGGGGAGTCCCCGGCGGGGGTCGGGCCCCAAAGATCTGTGAGCTCTCTCAACCACCAACATCAGAGAGAGCTCACTAGCGAACAAATCAGATAACATCTGCTCTATAAAGTCTTCCATTCGACCCATATCGGTCGCCTCCGGCAGCCCCACAATTCGAATGTTATTGCGGCGGGATCTTGATTCCAAGTCCTCATTCTTGTTACGTATGACCTCAAGAATTCGGTCCATACGTGAAATCTGATCTCTGTCACCCTGGCGTGCGTCCTCTATCTCAGATGTGCGTGACTCCAGGGCCTCAAACCTGGAGTCGTGATCGTCTACACGTGCCCTAATGCGATCAAGCTGTTCGGTTACATGGTCCAACTTGGCGTCAATGCCAGCCAGGCTGGCCTTAAGGTCCAAGAACATGGACTTCACCGATACCTCAGAGCTATCCTCTCCATTCGGCTCCTCACAGGGCTGGGAGCTTACCCTTCAAAGGTAAGTTTGGCCTGGGGTTGATCAGCCTTACCCATCGTTCCACTCTGCACCAACACCTCCGACCAGGCCCAGGTAATTAGAACCAATCAAAGGGAAGCCCAGACTCCAGGGACTCCTCCAGTTAGCGCAAAACTCACCGTGGGCCCCTGCACCAGCTGCAGAGATCATCAAATAACGGGACCTCAGAACATCAGCTTGCCCTCACAGGCCCGATCGGCCTACACTGCCCGGCCAGATGTTCGCCACTCGTTCACCCTCCTCGGGCCGCCGCCATCCCAGCCTTCACCGCCCTCCACCGGGCATTACTTCGTATCCTCAAATTAGCGGCCCGGGGGGCCCGCCTAACTATTCGGGCGATTCCTCCCCAGAAGCCAAGTGAGAGCAGCTACGGACTTCGAAGGCCCCCTGAGAGGCTTCACCTCGACGGCCTGTCTCCGTTCGGGCCTCTTCCTCGCCCGTTTAAGCCGCCGGGCCCCAAGAGAGCCCCGGGGCCTATCAGTGACTCCTCCACGACAGCGCCACCATAACCAAGCGCGTTGTAGGGCCGCGACACGACCACGTCGCCGAGTGGCCCCCAGGCGCAGCTCCGCACCCGGTCACACACCTCCGGGAGCGGCAGCGGACCTCCGCGTCCGCCCGCCCGCTCTGCGCCCCGCGCAGCTCCGCACCCAGCCAAACATCTCCAGAAGCTGTGGCGGGCCTCCACGTCCGCCCGCCCGCCCGCGTCTCTTCACAGCTGCTGCTCCGGTCGCCTCGCCGCTCCCGAGCCGCCGGTAGCAGCCCAGGGGCTCCTCTTAACAGAGCGCGCCAGGCTCGCACCCGCCAGCACCGTCGGATGAGGCAGTAGACGGATAAACGGCCCCGGGCCAGGCAGAGCCTCACGTAGTGGCGGCCATCTTGCCCGGTGGTCAGGCCACGCCCCCTCCGTGCGTGTAATTTTGACGCAAACCAGGTACTTTGTGCACACAAGAGACAACTGTTGATTTTTAAGATCTAAGACTTGTTTTAATCTGACAAACGTGATAATTTAACTTGTGCTTTTTGAATCTTTATCGTTTTTTACCTTAGTTTAACTAGATAAATATCATATATTTTCTAAACCTGTGTGGTGTATTTCTGTGGTGTTTTCACTGTGTTATTGCATGATTTATTGCACAAATACTTTACACATTGCCTTCTAAGTTAAGCCTGACTGCTCAGTGCCAAGCTACCAGAAGGTGGGCACAGGAAAATTTGGATTGTGCATGACTTATCCTGACTAGGATTGTGGTCCCCATTTGGGTGAATACCTCTGCCAACTAGAGACCCATTTCCAACAAGGAGTTAAAGGATGAATGTTAGAAATTGGGTCTCTGGTTGGCAGAGGTATGTACTATTTCCAAATAGGGACCACAATCCTAGTTAGGGTAAGTCAGATGCAAAACCTAAATTAACCTGTGCTCACTCTCTGGTAGCTTGGCACAGAGCAGTCAAGGTTAACTTAGGAGGCAATGTATAAATTATTTGTGATACACTTAAATTACAGTAATACCGTGGAGGATTCCACAAAAATACTTCACAACAGCTTAGACAAATAGAAAATATTTATCTGAGTAAAACAAGACCAAAACGACAAAACTCGAATAAGTAGAACCTGAGATATGATTTTTAAAGAATAAACTGCGATGTAGTGCTTTAAAGTCAGTAGCACTGAAAGGTTACTTGATCGGGGTAAATCCAAGGTTCGAGCCAACCATGATGGAGGGTAGGCTGGCTACAGAACCTATGCAGGGCCCGCTGAAACAGTACCTTGGACAGAGCAACTGTTGGTGTCGAAAACTCAATGCATCAGTTCCGATCTATGCAATTGGGTAGTTGCGTCATCTTCGAGTCATGAAGTCAGGTCCTGCGGCAGCATCAATTTTATTTTTTATGCAGGCAATGATGTCCGTCGATCAGCACTGTGTCGTACTCAAACCTCGCAATCTGGTCCCATGTTGTCATCAAACCAGCACTGCATCTGCATCGAAGGTCATTGCAGTAGTTCTGAGTGGCGTAACAGCCTTGATGAATTGTTTTTTTGTTGAAAAGCAGCTGTAAATTCCTTTCCCAAGTCTCAGGACTGGATTGGCACCTCTTGATAGGGCAGAGGTCACAGTGGCAGAGTCCAGCAGCTGAAGAAGAGCTCAGGAGAGGTTTTTGATGGCCTTGAGACTTCCAAAACAGGAGGCAAGTCAGCAAGCCCATGGAGTCACTTGCTTCTACAGAGGATGCAGAGAGCAAAGTCCAGTCCTTCTCACCCCCAGGCAGAAGACTGCAGGCCAATACAGCAAAGCACTTGAGCAGTGTGACAGTCCCTCCTTGAAGCACAGTAGTCCTTCTTCCTGGCAGAATGTCCTTTAGACCCAGACGTGTACTGATTTGATGAGGTTTGGAGTCCAGTGCTTATATCAAGTTGAGCCTTTAAAGTGGGGGAGACTTCAAAGAGGCTCAAGGTATGCTACATGGGATTACACAGCCCTTTGTGTGAGGAAAGGCACAGCCCTATTCAGGTGTGTCAGCTCCTCCCTCCTATCTAGCCCAGGAAGACCCTTTAGCCTTGTGATGGGCCATTAAGATGCAAATATCCCCCCCAGCTTCCTTTGTGTGTGACTGTCTATAGGGAATGCACAAAGTCCAGCTGTCACCTACCCCAGACATATATTCAGAGACAGGTAGAAGCACAGAATGGTAAAAGTAGGAAAATGCCAACTTCCTAAAAGTGGCATTTTCAGACATACAATTTAAAATCCAAGTTCACCATTAGTTGTGATTTAAAATTGTGAGTCCAGAGACACCAAACTCCAAATTTCTATTTTTTCCCGATAGGAAGTTACACTTAAAGGTTGCTTCAATGTAACCCCAATGTTGACCTATGCAGTAGTGAAAAACAAATATAATAGTGTTTCACTATCAGAAGATATTAAACTTAAAAGTACATGTCCAACTTTTTAAATAGGCTGCACCCTGCCCCTGGGGCTAACCAGGGCAGTCCTTAGGGGTGACTTACATGTAATGAAAAGGAAGGTTTGGGCTTGGCAAGTGGGCAAACTTGCCAGGTCAAAATTACAGTTTAAAGCTGCACAGAGACATGTTTAAAGGACTACTGTAGTGAGTGGCATAATCAGTGCTGCAGGCTCAGCAGTGGCATTTAATTTACATGATCTGGGCACATGTAGTGCATTTTACTAGTAATTTCAATATGTCACTTGTGGATAAGGCAATATCGCCATGTTTTAGAGTACAGAGCACTGGTTACCAGGGGTAAAGTGCATAGAATCCTAAAGCCAGCAAATATGAAGTCATAAAAACAGGAGGCCAGAAGGTAAAAAGTAAGGGGAAACCAGGCCAAGCATGCCAGGTCTAACAACAGAACAATTCTACTAAGAAGTTATCTACCCTAACAGTACATATTAAGTTTGCAGAAACACCATAAATAACAGCAATTTACATACGTAGGGAGCGGGAGGTAGTCATAATACTAAAAATTATTTCCTCTTTTTCTAAATAGAAAAAACACTAAACAGTGTATCATTGAAGAGCCAGCTCTACTTAACTGTATTAGATGAAGAGAAAAACAAGCATTGGCAAAGGCAAATGGTCTTGCCTAGGAGAGGAATACTGGCTTTGTTAATGCTTTTTAGCCCTGTTGTACAATAGTGCAGCTGCTGAACACCATGAATGAAAGTTAAAAGAAAGCAAAACACTATGACGGCCAATTCATAACGCTTTTCTCACATTCAGTCATGAAAACATTGACAAATACAATAGTCTCTCGTTGGTGAGGCCCATTGGCTTTGCCAATGTTTTTTACTACACACTTTGAACCGTAAAGATAACAAGCATTTGTAATGCAATGGGTCTCATATTTGCTCGCGTTAGAGCTGTTAGTATTGTAAACTCCTAACCGGACTTTTCTTGCCACATAAACTCATAATGAAAAGTAAAACAGTTTCACATATGTGAGCCAATGGTCACCATGAGTGGGAATAAAACACAGAAAAGGAAACAGAAGTCCGGTGGCAGTGAAATTTATCGACAAAAGTGCAATTATCCATGTTACCAGCAAAAATGCAATTATCCATGTTACTAGCAAAAGTGCAATTATCCATGTAACCAGCAAAAGTGCAATTATCCATGTAACCGGGTCGATATCATTCAAAGCGCTCAACTTTTGCCCAGTGAGATCGCGTTGCACAGGAAATGAACAGATAAAGTAGTCCAGAAACCAGCTGAAAACAAAGAGCCTCGTTTGTTTTCAGTAGTTTACCGGTGCGCTTGAGGCAGGTTAAACACCGGAAAAGGCATGATGCATGCATGCCTTTCATCAATGGAATCAATTGATTTTTAAAAGGCAAACCCACAAACTAATGAAAGTGAAGGTCGTGACATGGGTGTGGTTAGAAGCCCACAGAGAGATTACAACATGGTCCAGAGCTTTTACGCGCGTTCAACCCTAAAAAGTAAGCACTTTAAACTGTATTCCAGAGCTACATTCAAGATCCCTGACTGACAATTCAGGTAAACAATGACAGAAAGGCAATGTTAAAATTAATACAAACTGCTTTAGGGACCTGCGTGGACTATTGCCGAAACTTAAAACCTGAACCAATGGCTGGCTTTTGAGGAAAGAAAGGATGTGTACACTTAGAGTTTATCTGCATGCTATGATACATCAAAAGCAGAGACAGCAGCAACCAGAGGCACGGACCATCGCATCCCAATCCCCACTAGGGAAGAGACTGGGACTGCGACGGGGCAGGGAAAAAAGGGGTAGTCAACGAACCAACACGAAGAGTCAAGCCAAGGGTGGGCTCTGGCTCTAAGAGCCCATATACGATCCGAGCACTGAAAATGTTCTAAAGTGGAGTGGTGTAGAGTGATGGGAGTGACATAGAGTGGCATAGAGTAGAGTGGATTGCCATGGCATGAAGAAGAGTGTCATGGAGTGGGATAGAGTGGAGTGATGTAGAGTGTTGTGGAGTGTTGTGGAGGTAGTGGGGTGTGGTAAAGCAGAAGGGAATAGAGTGGAGTAAAGTGTCACAGAGTTAATTGGCGTAGAGTCGAATAGTGTGTCATAGAGTGGAGTAGTGAGGAGAGTGGAATAGAGTGCCGTTGAGTGGCAGGGAGTGTCATAGAGTGGAGTGGCATAGGGTAGCTTAGAGCAGAGTAGTGAAGTGGCATAGAGGGAGTTGTGTGGAGCATCGTAGAGTGGGGTAACATATCATAAAGACGCATATGTTGGAGTAGAGTGTTGTAGAGTGGAGCTGTGTACAGGGACATATAGTGGCATAAAGTGCTGTAGAGCGACATAGAGTTGAGTGAAGTGTCAGAGTTCAGTCGCGTGCACTAGAGTAGAGTGGACTGGCATAGCGTAGAGTAGCCTGGCCTAAAGTAAAGTGTCAGAGTGTAGTGGAGGGGCGTAGAATGGAGTGGCATAGAGTGGAGGGGCATAGAAAAGGAAGGGTATAGAGTTGAGGGGAATAGCGTTTGATGGAGTAGAGTGCCAGAGTGGAATAGCATGAAGTGGAGTATTGTAGAGTTGAGTGTCAAGAGTGGAGTAGAAGGGCCTAGAGTGAAGTGGCGTAGAGCACAGTGGTGTAGAGTGTTGCAGAATGGAGAATAGTGGCATAGAATGCATTGGTGAAGAATAGATTGACACAGAGTGCAGTGGTGTAGAGAGCATTGGCATAGAGTGGAGAGTTGCAGAGTGGAATGGTGCAGAGTGGAGTGGCGCAGAGTGGAGTGGTGGAGAGTAGATTGTGTCAGAGAAGAGTGAAGTGGCATGGAGAGGAGTGGTGCAGGGTAAAGTGCTGTGGCATAAGGTAGAGTAAAGTGGCATAGAGTAAAGTGGCGTAGAATGTGGTACTGCAGTGTAGTGGTGTAGAGTGCAAAGGCGTAGAGTGTAATGGCGTGGAGTGTAATGGCATAGAGTGCAGTGCAGTGGCTTAAATGAGAGTGGTGCAAAGTATAGTGCAGTGGCATAGAGTTCAGTGGTGCAGAGCAGAGTGTCATACAGTCCAGTTGTAGAAACTGCAGTGTTGCAGAGTACAGTGTTGTAGAGCGGAGTAGTGTAGGAATAGAGGGGTGCAGAGTGTATTTGCGTAGATTGCAGGGGAGTAGGGTGGCGTAGAGAGCAGTGGTCTAGAGTACAGTGGTGCAAAGAAGTATAGAGTGCTGTAGAGTGCAGTGACAGAGTGCAATGATATAGAGTAGAGTAGGGTAGAATGCAGTGGAGTAAAGTGTTGTAGAGTAGAGTATAGTTGTGTTGAGCGCAGTGACATAGAACACATTGATTTTGAGTAAAATGGTGTAAATTGCACTGGAGTAGATTACAGTGACATAAAGTTCAGTAGTTTAGAATAGAGTGGTGTAGAGTGCAGTGGCACACAGTAGAGTGGCGTAAAGTGGAGTGGTGCAGTGTAGATTGCAGTGGTGTGGAGTGATGCTGAGTGGAATAGGGTGGAATAGAGTGCAGTGTCGTAGGGTGCAGTGGTGTAGAGTAGAGTGGTGTAGAGAGCAGTGACATATAGTAGAGTGGCATGAAGGGCAATGCTATCGGATGCACTGGTGAGAAGTAGATTAGAGTGGCTTAGAGAAGATTGGCCTGGAGTGGAGTGGTTTAGAGTGCAGTGGCTTAGAGTGGAGTGATGCAGTGTGTAGTGGCATTCAGTGCATTGACGTAGAGTGCAGTAGAGTGGCCTAGAGTGCAGTGGTGCAGAGTAGCATAGAGCTCAGTGGCAGAGAGTGCAATGTTGAAGAGTAGTGTGTCAGAGTGCTGTAGAGTAGAGTGGCATAGAATGCACTGGCATACAATGCAGTGGCATAGAGTAGAGTGGTGCAGAGTAGATGGGCATAGAGAGCAGTAGCATTGAGAATAATGGTGCAGAGTAGATCAGAGTAGCACAGAGCACAGAGGCACAGATTAAAGTGTTTGCAGAGTAGAGTATAGTTGGGCCGAGTGTAGTGGTGCATAGTAGATTGGTGTAGTGTTCAGTGGCATAGGGTGAATTGTTTTTGACCAAAGTGATGTACAGTGCATTGGTGTAGAGTGTAGTGGCCACAAGTGCATTAAATAAAGTAGAGTGGCATGGAGTTCCATGGTGAAGAGTGGTACAGAGTAGAGTGGAGTGATGCACCATGGATTGCAGTGGCAAAGAGTAGAGTTGTGAAGAGTAGATTCTTTCAGAATAGCATGAAGTGGCACAGAGTGGAATGGTGGGGGTTGAGTGCTCTGGTGCAGAGTGGCATAGAGTGCAGTGACATAGAGTAAAGTAGTGAAGAGTGCAGTGCTGTAGAGTGCCATGCTACAGATTAGAGTGGCCTAGAGGGGATTGGCATAGAGTGCATTGGCTTAAAGTGGAGTGGTACAGAGTAGAGTGAATTGCCGTACAGTGCACTTTCATACAGTGCAGTGTTGCAGAGGAGTGCCATAGAGCAGAGTGGCGTAGAGTGATGTGGTGCAGAGTAAAGTGGAGTGGTTGAGACTGCATTGACTTAGAGTAGTATGGTGCCTAGTACAGAAGCATCGAGTGCAGTCGCGTAGAATGGAATAGTGCAGAGCTGAGTGCAGTAACGCAGAGCTGAGTGGCATAGAGATGAGTGGTGCAGAGTAGAGTGCAGTAGAGTGGAGTGGTGCAGAGTAGAGACTGACTGACGTGAAGGAGAAAATGCGTGGTGTGGTAGCGTACTGCCATTACAGAGACACACATTTTCAATTCAAATGACCATTACGTTTGCAAAGACATACAGTTTTACTGATAAAACTATACAGCACACAGACAATGTGTGGAAATGACACTACCTAGTACATTTGTATTGATTGTATTGATACATTTTGTTGTGTGCTAGGATGAAATAACACCATACAGCCTTCGTCCAGCACACTTCCACTATACAACACGATTGTTACATAAATCCTCTCATTTTGAAGACAGAGAAAGAAAAGTAAACACCAAACCCCCTCAGAAGACAGAGCCTGAATTTTGACCTCTGTATCTGAATGCACAGTAAATGTGACAAGATAACAAGATTTGAAGTCCTGTATGCAAAAAGGAGCAAAGGTGGAAGAACTGAAGGGACAAATTCAAGCTGGACAGCCTAAAACTATGCCAGCAAACAGACAGCAAGCAGATGTGAGTTACAAACCACAAAAGCTGATGGTAAGAAATGGGTAGTATGTATTCCAAGGGAGGTTTTTTGAATGTCCCCAAAAATGCATTACCATCTGCAGGCTGTGACCTAAAAAGGGAGGCTAGTGGAATACAACACTTGCCCAGGGTCGCATAATATGGTCAAACATGGAAATTGGCAACATTCACAGCAAATGACGTGTGACAGAGAAACTGAAAACAAGCCACATTATTAACCTACTCATTTGATTAATTGCAAAGGGGCCAGCTCCTCAGTAAGTTTAGGGTTGACTCCACATGCAAATGGACTCTGGGGCCAACCAACTCGGGAAAGGTCTTTTGGCGGGTAGTTGGAGCTTTGGCTTGAGCATTTGTGGTCCCCCTTCCCTGGTTTCCAGTGTCAGCCGCGCTCCTGGGTACCTAGACAGGATCTGACCCTCAGTGCTTAATTTGTATATTACAGTAACAATACAACTATTAACCATCATACAAGTGTGATGATTATGACTATTCCATGTCCCCAAAGCTTTAAGAATGGCTTTGATGTCAGGAGTTAATTTGTTTTAATGAATATTGAATTAACAAAAAACTGTTGTTGTGCTTGTCTCTAAATTAGACAAGCAGTGCCACCATGTGGCTGACTGTCATAAGTGCCAGTGTTGACAATTAATTGCCAGTGCAGAGCAGTAGAAACTAGTGGCTCACATTAAGCAGTGGTGCACCTAATATGCTTGCGGTTAGGTGGGGCTGGGGTCGCCTTTTTCCTGCTAAATAAAGCAGAACTACCAACCACGTTTTTTTTTAATACCAAAAGTTGAGTGTACGTTAAGTGAAACACAGGATGTACAGGCAGGCAATGAATATAACTGCCTTCCCGAAAGAGTGATACCGGGCTCCTGTGGCACATCAAAGATGGAAGCCATGATGTTATCATCAGCCAGTGCTCTCAGGAGTGGACTTTCAGGCCGGCCAGGGATGTATTTCTGTGGGATAAAAGGAAACCGCTGATCTTTGTCTCTTTGAAACCTGGTAAGTCAAATGTCACTTCATGAGTAGCTTGCATTTGGAAAGTTTTGGAGTGATCGGTTATGTGGGGGCCGAGAAATGAGGGGTCAGGGCAAACACATTTTCTACAGTCATTTTTCCACAGGAATATTAGACATAGCTACAGCCTAAACCGCTGAAGGGATTTACACACCATTTGGCAGAAAGCTACATCGTGGTCTACAAAGAGTGCTTTTTGTTATTTGGTGTAAATCTGTTCAGTACATTGTGAGCAATTAATGCTCAAAAACATTGTATATTTCACACCATAGAGGATCCGTGGAGTCAACAGATCTCCTGTTGAGATCTGATTGGCTGCCACCCCCTCAACCAGGAAGTAGTGGAAGCCTTCTTAGGACTTGGGACTCAGTCGAGAGCTTTAAGAATATTCAAAAAAAGACATAGGGGGCATTTTTAGGGATATCCTAATCCCTAGTCCTGGTGGGGAAGTCCCACCTGGGGCCAAAAACCTGTTTTTTAAAAGATCTGGCTGTGAATTCATGGAGGAACCATGAATCCATTGCAAAAGGAGGGGAAAAAAACATCAAGCAAAGCCACATGCTTTCTACAATCCCTCACCCCCTGGGGTGAACCAGTGCCCAGGGCGGCGCCTGTTTTTATTTTGAGGAGAAGGGCGCATGGCCCCCTTCTCTGAGAGGCCCTGGGAATCTTATTCTCTGGGGCTAAAAAGGAGAGGGGGATACCTTGCCCCCCTCCTGAACCCTAAATAGGCACTGGGGACCACTCCCTTGGGGCAAAATGCATTAACCAGGCTACCCAGCACTCAGAGCCTAAGAAGGCCCCAGGGACCCCACCTCCCAATTAGATAAATACATGTAAATAAACGAGGGGAGGGAGTCCACTGACCCTTCACAGAGCCTTATTATGACCCTGTGACTCCATCCCCTGGGGATTAAATTTAAATAAGAGGGGAGAGGCCCCTCTGGGGCTGTGATAGTAATTAAGAGAAAGGGGAGACACCACCTCCATCCCTGAGCCTTTAAAGTCCACAGGGACTCCATCCCCCAGTGCAGGCTCAGTAGCTGTGTCCTGGTAGCCTACCCCCCGGACACAGTAGTTTCCCTGCCCCCACCAGGACGGGTAGGGAAACATATGTTTGCCTCTGCCTGGCAGGAGCATTTTTGAATCACCAGCCAGACGGATCAAGCATGCAAGTCTGCTCCCACTCGGTGGGATATTTAAAAATCCTCCAACTGACTGGATGCAGGTTTCTGTTCTGCATTCTTTCAGGCAGGGGAAAACAAACACATATTGCTCCCACCGGGTGGAAGCAAACATAGATAAATGCTCCTTCTGGGCAGGAGCAATGCCAGCTTCCACACCATGCTAGGAGATGGCTCAGGCTGCCTGGGCCGTGGCTCCCCTGAGTCCCCCTGATGGTTTATTTGTGGATGCCCTAGGTGCGCACTGGGCAGCCACCTCTGCCCAGGGTGGTTGGCATCCCGGGGTCCCGAGAAGGCTAGGGGGGGAGGGGCTGCACATCCATCTCCCCTTTTAAAAAGTTACAGCCCCAGGGATGGGGTTTCCAGGTCCTGAGAATGTTTGGGGAAGGTAGCTGTGAAGCTCCCTTCCCCTTTTTTGTTCATTTTGGCTCCAGGGGATAGGGTCCTCAGGGGCCCAATGAGGCTCAGGGACATGGGGACCACTGCCCCTCCTCTTTTTTTATTTTTACTGAATGTGGCCAAGGGGGATGAGGTCGGTGGGGCCTACGGAGGCTTAGGTGGGCATCAGATCACACACCTATTATTTAGGGAGGCCCTTGGTGATTGGGTGCCTGGGGCCACAATAGGCTCAAGGAGCGGGCCCATGGTCTCCCTTTGTAAAGGAACTCATCACAGGACTCAGTTAAGGCTTGGGCATAGGGGCTGCACACCCCTCTCCATAATATGTTCTGTGAAATGGGTACCCTACACTGCACATGACAAAGGCTGTGTGATGTGTGGGGTTGGCAGTCTTTGGGTGGGTTGGCCAGTCCCTGTGGCCAACCCCCGCTAGTGTGGTTGACTGTTTGCAGGGGCTTGCATTCCAGGCCCTGTGCTATACCCCCTGTTGGGTTGGTTTCCTGCCTGCGGGGTGAGCTGCACGGCCTGACCACAGTCCTGGCTCTGTGGTCAAACCCTCACCATGCATGCCCAAATGCAGTGAGCAGAATGAGGTTGGCTGCCTCTGGATGGGTTGGCCACAGGGCCAACCCCCAGCTTTGTGCATCCTTCAGCCATGTGAAGCATGGGGTTGGCTGCCTGTGGAGGGAGTAGCGACAGGGCCATTGCCACAGGTCAAGACCTACAGCCAACCTCGCAGTGTGAGTTTGCCTGCCTTTGGGGTAGTTGGCTGCCTTTGGATGGGTTGGCCACAAGGTCCAAACTCATGCTGTGCATTGTCAAAGGCAATATGCAGCATCGGGCTAGCTGCCTGCAGGGTGGTTGGCCACAGGGCCTGGCCAGGCCATGCCCTGCAGCCAACCCATCATGTGTGCAGCATGAGGTTGGTTGCCTCTGAATAGGTTGGCTACAGGGTCTGGCTGCATCACCAGGTGCAGCATGAAGTTGGTTGCCTGCAAGGGCTTCACTACAGGGATCAACTGCAGGCGAGGCCCTGTGGTCAACCCCTTCCTACACTTGGCCAAGGCTGTGCACAGAATAGGGTTAGTTGGTTGTGGGGAGTTTGGCCACAGGCCCTCTGGTCAACCACCCGCTGGTGGGGTTGGCTGCCTGTGAGGAGGTGGGCTACAGGTCCTGGCCACAGGCCTACCAATCTGGCCAACCTCTCAGTGAACTCTGCCAAAGGTTAGGCGCAGTGTGGGGTTAGTTGCCTGCAGGTCGGTTGGCCACAGGGCCTGGTCACAGGCCAGGCCCTGTGGCCAACCCCATGCTGTGCATGGCTGAAGACAAAATAGACTGCATGGAGTTGGTTGCCTGCAAGTGCTTCACTACAGGGACCAACTGCAGGCCAGGCCCTGTGGCCAACCCCTTACTACACTTGGCCGAGGCTGTGCACAGCATAGGGTTGGTTGGTTGCAGGGAGCTTGGCCACAGGGCCTGGCTGCAGGCCAAGCCCTATGGTCAACAACCCGCTGGTTGGTTTAGCTGCCTGTGAGGAGGTGGGCTACAGGTCCTGGCCACAGGCCTACCAATCTGGCCAACCTCTCAGCGCACTCAGCCAAAGGTCATAAGCAGCGTGGGGTTGGTTGCCTGCAGTTGGGTTGGCCACAGGGCCTGGTCACAGGCCAGGCCCTGTGGCCAACCCCTTGCTGTGCATGGCTGAAGACAATATGCAGCATGGAGTTGGTTGACTGCAAGGGTTTCACTACAGGGACCAATTGCAGGCCAGGCCCTATTGCCAACCATTTACTATACTTGGCCGAGGCTGTGCACAGCATAGGGTTGGTTGGTTGCAGGGAGTTTGGCCACAGGGCCTAGCTGCAGGCGAGGCCCTCTGGTCAACCACCGGCTGGTGGGGTTGGCTACCTGTGAGGAGGTGGGCTACAGGTCCTGACCACAGGCCTACCAATCTGGCCAACCTCTCACTGCACTCAGCCAGAGGTCATGCACAGCGTGGGTTTGGTTGCCTGGAGGTGGATTGGCCACAGGGCCTGGTCAGAGGCCAGGCCCTGTGGTCAACCCCATGCTGTGCATGGCTGAAGACAATATGCAGCATGGGGTTAGCTACCTACGGGATGGTTGGACCAAAGGCCCTGCAGCCAACCTCTTGCTGCGTACAGACAAACGATGTGTGCAGTATGGGGTTGGTTCCCTCTGAGAGGGTTGGCCACAGTGCCTGGCCACAGACTAGGCCCTGTGGCCAACCCCCTACTGCATTTGGCCAAAGGCTGTGCACAATGTGGGCTTGCCTGTCTGCTGGAGGATTGGCCACAGGGCCTGGCTGAAGGCCATGTCCTTTGGCCAACCTCCGCTAGTGGAATTGGCAGCATGTGGAGGGGTGGGCTACAGATCCTGGCCACAGGCCTAGCCCTGCATCCAACCTCTCACTGTGCACAGCCAAAGGCCCTGCCCAGTGTTGGGTTGGTTGCCTGCGGGTAGGTTGGCCACAGGCAGGTCTTTGCTGAAGACTGTGTGCAACATAGGGTTGGCTTCTTGCTGATAAATTGGCCACAGGTTCTGGCTGCACACAAAACCCTGTGGCCAAAACTCACAGTTGAAGCTGTGTCTCAAAATGGCTGCCAACACTTCCTGGTCACAGTGTTGGCAGCCAATCAGATCTCTGCACAAGATCAGGAGGACTCACGAAGTGCTCGCGCATCTACATACACAAATTTGGTTTTCCCGTAATATCCCCGAAAACACTGAACAGATTTTCACCAAATTAAAGCAAAGTGTGATCTCTGAACCAAAATCTACCTTTCTGCCAAATTTGATATAATTCCGCCCACCGGTTCAGGCTGTAGTCATGTTCAAAATACCCATGGGAATTAAAATGGGAAACACACTTTTTTTGTAGCCCCCCTCTTCTTTTCTCGGCCCCCACTTGACAGATCACCCTGAAGATTTCCACCCACAACAAAGACACTTAGGCACACTTTTAGAAAATTTTGTGACGATTTGTCAAAAGGCGCCAAAGATATAGCCTAGTCAAAAAAACGCTTTTCAATGGAAACTAGGTCCTAACTATAACTACCTACTGGCGAACGCCAGAAGGCAATAAACATATTTACATACATACATATATACAGAATGGATCTTCTGCACAAGGCGTATAACACCATAGTTGATTGACAATGAAGTGCTGAATTGGCTCACACTGAACAGTCAATATAACAAAAAGGCAAATTTGGTCTACGTTTTATAAGAAATTACTTTCTACAATGACACTTTGTAACACAATACACACAATGAGGAACACATGTCCAAACCCCCCATTGGGAAGATCAAATAAAAAGGAATCAAAGATTATGAAATCACAAGAGTGGCTCTCAAGACAGAGCTAAACTCATTGTTAACCTTTTCCAAATACAGAACTTTCTAAAATGTAGCCAAACAGTTCCATTCCACTGCAATTATGAGACCAGTGTTAACTGTGTACAGTTTCCAAATCCAGCAATTCTCTTTATTCAACAACACTGTCAATATTAGAACCCCTTTTTGATGCCAAAACAGTTTTGCTTACAAACTAAAACATGTCTGATAGTTTATGGTCTCTTTCTAGGAAATGTTCAACAAAGAGGCAGTCACAACTTTGCATCTAATCCTTGATTGATTTTGCAGGATAGAGGGTTTGACCTGCTGCCCTGTTTTACCATCTCAGACATGCTATGCAATATATCACATTTTTGGTTTAACATATTGAAAAGCCGGAAAGTGAACAAAGATAATCATCTGTAGAGAAATTCTTTATAGTGCTTTATAGTTTGTCATAATACAGGCTTTACTGTGGCCACATTTTAAATGACCACACACTTTTTCATGTCCAAAACTTTCAGCTACATCAAGTGATCTAGCTGGTTGAACAGAATTGGTCCTGCAAATTAAGAGCCTTCTTGAAAGCAAAGGTTGAAATTTACAGACAATAATGGATGCCAGTTCTTCAAAATAGTATGTCTCTCTTCATTGCTCTAGTTACCAGAGACGCACACGCTTGGATATTTCTATTTTGGACTGTAAGGTTACTCTCCCTGTTATACCATGCACATTCCATTGCTCTATACACCCTTTTGTTGAGACAGACACATGTTAAGGCTATGTGACAAATTCTCTGCCTCTTTAACTAATCCACTGTTTTTGAATAGTTCCTGAATATGAAGGAATTGTCCAAAGGGAAGGATATCGCTCAGATTCCTTGGGTGGGCACTACTATAGTGTTGACGAGTGCTTCTGTTGGTTTTCTTCCAGCATAGACTGATATACAATTTTCCAAATCCTGCCCTAATAATGAGATCCAAGAAAGAGATCTCATTCTGATCACATACCACAGTAAATTGTAGATTATCACATCTCCCATTGAGTAAGTCAATAATAGATATTAATAGTTCATTCCCCCATCTCCACGCCATCAGGATCAATTTACACATCCATGTATGTATGCAGTGGCTGTAAGGGTTGTAAATATATACCTCCGCAAAACGTGCCACATATGTAATTGCTATACCTGCTGAGCAGGTGACCCCCATTGCAGTACACTTAATTGGCCGGAAAAAATGAGTTATCTTGTGAGGATAAAAAGTCAACTACAAAAAATGATGTTGATGCAGGATGTAGGTGTGGTCTACTTTCAATAAGAGTATCAATAATTTCAAGTGTTTGACTGGAATATTTGTGTAAAGGCTGACAATGTCAAGGGTTACAAAAAATATCAGTTTCAATATTAACATTCAAACCTCAATGCTATCTCAAACTTATGATGTAGCTGATTGTGCAAACAGTTTCCATAAAAAAAATCAACATTATTCAATAACTGTTCAAGAATGGATTAATGGCACAAACTGGAGGGGATTCAGCATTTTTATGTATTTTAGGGAGTGGGTTTAGTGTTGGAATATGTACATCAGGGTTATTCAAAAAGCTATATTGTTTGTGACTGATTCAACCTTCCTCTAATGCAGTATTAAAGGGTGATTTATTCCTATTGTGAATTTAATTAATAGGAACAACATTCAAACATTTGTGAAATGATTTGTCTGTCAATGGCCGATGTATTTTACTCAAATATTTGGTTTTATTATGGAGGACTTTACCCCCACCTTTATTGAAGGGTTTAATAATTATCTCAATTGAATCAGAGAGTTGCTTGATGGCTTTTGATTCCCACAAAGAGAGATTATATCTCATATAATTCTCCTTACTAAAGATTGCTTCAATTTAAGGAGGAAACATATTTCCAAATATCAAAAATGTCTTTGCCCATCTGATGATTTAATAGGGTGTAAAGTGGAATGTAAATGTAATCCAGTCACATCACAGGAAGGCTTAGATTCAATCTAAAAAAAGCATCCTTAATCTAATTGTCATAAAGAACCTAAAAATCTAAAGGCGAGTTTTGAAGGAGTCATTTCCCCATGAAGGAACAAAGGTTAAACCTGTACTCAATACATCAATTTCATATTGCTCAAGAATAAGGGATTAGAAATTATATACAGGTATTGCTACGTTGTTCGCTATTGAAAAAATTCACTACTAGTCTGTCATTCTCCTGGAGTATACTAGGTCCAGCAGTACCTCTGCACTGTTACCACTTTTTTGTCAGCAGCATGAGGTACCCCAAAATAAAAAAGGTTGCTGCTATTGGTCCTCAAAGGCTTGTCTAGAGGTCCCTGGATGTTCAGAAGCTGAGTCACTAGAAGTTATTACCTCTCTTGTCAAACAGGAGGAAGCTCTATTGACCTCAAGTTTATAAAACTTCTTCTGTAAATAGGGATATACCCTTTGCTTTTTTTAAAAAAAGCGGATATCCCTCTGAAGTTGCTCAGTTTTCTTTTTAACCCCTTCGCTGCCAGGCCTTTTCCCCCTCAGGTGCCAGGCCTTTTTTTGGCTATTTTGGCAGTTCACGCTTAGGCCATCATAACTTTTTGTCCACATGAGCTACCCAAGCCAAATTTGCATCCTTTTTTTCCAACATCCTAGGGATTCTAGAGGTACCCAGAGTTTGTAGGTTCCCCTGAAGGAGACCAAGAAATTAGCCAAACTACAGAGAAAATTGTGTGTTTTTTTTTTTTTTTTTAAAGGTAACGAGGGCTGCAGAAGAAGGCTTGTGGATTTTCTTCCCTGAAAATGGCATCAACAAAGGGCTTGCGGTGCTAAAATCACCATCTTCCCAGCTTTTAGGAACAGACAGACTTGAATCAGAAAACCCAATTTTTCAACACAATTTTGGCATTTCACTGGGACATACCCCATTTTTACTATTTTTTGTGCTTTCAGCCTCCTTCCAGTTAGTGATAGAAATGGGTATGAAACCAATGCTGGATCCCGGAAATCTAACCATTTTTGAAGAGTAGACTCAATTCTGAATTCAGCAAGGGGTAATTTGTGTAGATCCTACAAGGGTTTCCTACAGAAAATAACAGCTGAAATGAAAAAATATTGAAATTGAGGTGAAAAAAACTGCCATTTTTCTCCACGTTTTACTCTGTAACTTTTTCCTGCGATGTCAGATTTTTGAAAGCAATATACAGTTACGTCTGCTGGACTCTTCTAGTTGCGGGGATATATAGGGCTTGTAGGTTCATCAAGAACCCTAGGTACCCAGAGCCAATAAATGAGGTGCACCTTGCAATGGGTTTTCATTCTATACCGGGTATACAGTAATACATTTGCTGAAAAATATAAAGAATTAAAAATAGGTTTCAAGTAAACCTTTGTATCTCCAAAATGGGCACAAGATAAGGTGTTGAGAAGCAGTGGTTATTTTCACATCTCTGAATTCCGGGGTGTCCATACTAGCATGTGAATTACAAGGCATTTCCCAAATAGACGTCTTTTTTACACACTGTCTTACGTTTGGAAGGAAACAATTCAGAGAAAGACAAGGGGCAATAACACTTGTTTTGCTATTCTGTGTTTCCCCAAGTCTCCCGATAAAAATGGTACCTCACTTGCGTGGGTAGGTCTAATGCTCGCAACAGGACACGCAACATCAACACATCACATTTTTACATTGAAATCTGATGTGTTTTTTACAAAGTGCCTAGCTGTAGATTTTGGCCTCTAGCTCAGTCGGCACCTAGAGAACCCTACCAAACCTGTGCATTTTTTGAAAAGTAGACACCTAGCGGAATCCAAGATGGGGTGACTTGTGGGGCTCTCACCAGGTTCTGTTATCCAGAATCCTTTGCAAACCTCAACATTTGGCAAAAAAACACTTTTTTCTCACATTTCGGTGACAGAAAGTTCTGGAATCTGAGAGGAGCCACAAATTTCATTCCCCCCAGCATTCCTCCAAGTCTCCCCATAACAATGGTACCTCACTTGTGCGAGTAGACGTACCTCTCGTGACAGGAAATGCCCCAAAACACAACGTGGGCACATCACATATTTCCAAAGAAAACAGTGCTGTTTTTTGAAAAGTGCATAGCTGTGGATTTTGGCCTCTAGCTCAGCCGACACCTAGGAAAACCTATCAAACATGTGCATTTCTGAAAACTAGACACCTAGGGGAATCCAAGATGGGGTGACTTGTGGGTCTCTCACCGGGTTCTGTTACGCAGAATCCTTTGCAAACCTCAAAATTTGGCTACAAAAACACTTTTTCCTCACATTTCGGTGACAGAAGGTTCTGGAATCTGAGAGGAGCCAACAATTTCCTTCCACCCAGCGTTCCCCAAGTCTCCCGATAAAAATGGTACCTCACTTTGTGGTTAGGCCTAGCACCCATGACAGGAAATGCCCCAAAACACAACCTGGACACATCACATTTTTCCAGAGAAAACAGAGCTGTTTTTTGCAAAGTGCCTAGCTGTAGATTTTTTGCCTCTAGCTCAGCCGGCACCTAACGAAACCGACCCAACCTGTGCATTTTTTAAAACTAGATACCTATGGGAATCCAAGATAGGGCGAATTGTGGGGCTCTCACCAGGTTCTGTTACCCAGAATCCTTTACAAACCTCAAAATGTGGCTACAAAAACACTTTTTCCTCACATTTCGGTGACAGAAGTTTCAGGAATCTGAGAGGAGCCACAAATTTCCTTCCATCCAGCGTTCCCCCAAGTCTCCCAAAAAAAATGGTACCTCACTTCTGTGGGAATGCCTAGCGCCCGCGACAAGAAATCCCCCAAAACACAACCTGGACACATCACATTTTTCCAAAGAAAACAGAGCTGTTTTTTGCAAAGTGCCTAGCTGTAGATTTTGGCCTCTAGGTCAGCCGGCACCTAGGGAAACCTAGCACACCTGTGAATTTCTGAAAACTAGACACCTAGGGAAATCCAATATGGGGTGACTTGTGGGGCTCTGACCAGGTTCTGTTACCTAGAATCCTTTGCAAACCTCACATTTGGCTAAAAAAACACTTTTTCCTCACATTTCGGTGACAGAAAGTTCTGGAATCTGAGAGGAGCCACAAATTTCCTTCCACCCAGCGTTCCCCCTGGTCTCCCGATAAAAATGGTACCTCAGTTCTGGGGGTAGGCCTAGTGCCTGCGAAAGGAAATGCCCAAAAACCCTATGTGGACACATCAAAATGATCAAATACAAAACAAACTGGGTTTTTTTTGTGGGGGGGAGCACCTGCGTTTTTGGTCCTGGGCTCCACCGCCATATAGGGAAACCTACCAAACCCAAACATTTCTGAAAAGTAGACACCAGAGGGAGTCCATGGAGGTGTGACTTGCGTTGGTCCCCCAGTGTTTTCTTACCCAGAATCCATTGCAAACCTCAGAATTTGGCTAAAAAAACACCGTTTCCTCATATTTCGGTGACAGAAAGTTCTGGAACATGAGAGGAGCCACAAATTTCCTTCCATCCAGCGTTCCCCCAAGTCTCCCGATAAAAATGATACCTCACTTGTGTGGGGGCCCAAGTGCCTGCAACAGAAAAAGGCCAAAAACCTGTAGAGATTGAGGGGATAGCACAGCGAGTTGATAAGCACATATTTTTATTTTATTCATCTTTAGGCTGACTCTACTTTGGGGACCCACACAAGTGAGGTATCATTTCACTTGGGAGACTGAGGGGAACGCTGGGGAGTAGGAAATATGTGCCGGAGCCGTGATCCTACAAAGAAAAGTGCGGAAAATATGTTTTTGTAAACAAGTTTTGTGGTTTGCAGAAGAGTCTTGGTAGGAAAATGTTGGGGGATCCACGCAAGCCACACCTCCCTGGATTCCTTGGGGTGTCTAGTTTTACAAAATCTCTGGGTTTGTTAGGTTTCCCTAGATGAATGCCGCACCCGGGACCAAAAACATAGGTGCCCCCTCCTCCACAAACACAGGTAGTTTTGTAATATATCATTTTGATGTGCCCACGTACTTCTGTGATGTTCCAAACACTAAAATTGTGAACGAAACACACTTAGGTTATGTTGAAAAGACCCCTCACCCACCAATCAAGTTGGTGACATGCTTCATCATCAGGGGCCCACTTGAGACACCTGGCGTGTCACGGGTGTGCTGCGACGCCTGATTACAGCGGAGCAGGTTTTGTCATTTTTACCACACATACTGGTTGGATTTGGCACGAGGGTGAGTGATGGTTCAGTAGATCAAATTTATTAACAAGACATTTCACAAAAATAATAATTGAAAGGCCGAAAAACTGAACCAATGACTCACAGCTCGTGAGCTGTAAAGCAGCGTCAAGTCAATATCCGCTTTACAGTCCTTTGACACACCTTTCATACATGACATGCACAAGACCATTCACACCGCCAGCCACGCGCCCAGCACATTACAACACTCGCATCTACAGACAGCGCCACTCAAGGGCCCATCACTTTCATACGCCCATATGCCTGATACAGCAATCACACTAGCTGATGGGAGTGTGTGGACTGATGTTTCGCTGTCATCGCCAGCCAAGCGCCACCCCACACACACCACCAGCCAAGCGCCACTCCACACACACCGCTATCACTTTTTTTGTTTATAAACAACAAAGAAACCACTAACTAGTTACAAAATAAGTACAAAACTACAAACACAAAAGCTCTAACTGAAAACATGACAGAAATGTGGAACTGAACATCTAAAGATATAAAACAGGCAGTTTACACTCACAGTATTTCCCAAACATTTTTTTGGGTGTTGTAACTCCTGAAACAGCTGGACACACACAGCCCATGCTTTGAAGGGCAATCCGGGCAGTACATCTGGCTCTCCCTCTGGACACCTCTTCGGGCACATACTCTACATTTCTTAGTGGGCAAGTCTTTTTTGGGAGTGGGAGGAATGTGATCTGGAAGATGGCGATCTTTCAATCTAGCCACATCCTCCACCACTGCTACTCTAGGAACTCTTGCCTGTTCCACCACAATAAGGCTCTCTATCACTGACTCCTGAAATTGAACACATTTCATCCTTGACTCAGGTGAACAATCTTTGAACACAATAAAAGCATTAAAAGTTGCCAAATGAAATAAATGTATGGCCAACTTTTTATACCACACGTAAGACTTACAAAGAGCAGTTTAAGGTTCCTCTGATCTACTCTATCAACAACATCCATGTGCTTATTGTGGTCCAAAATGCACGCAGGTTTGCAAACTTTGGCAACCTGACCCCAAACAGTCACAGGGGAAGAACTCTCATCATGGATGGTAGTTAGCATGTACACATCCCTCCTGTCTAAAAATTTCAGAGCTAACAGCTCATTATTCCGCAAGGCACTGCAACGTCCTCTCTCAGGTTTTTTACAGACAAGCTCCCTTGGATAGCCTTTCCAGTTAGAATGGATTATGCCACAAGCAACAGCGTCCACTCTAAACAACTCCTTGAACAACTGCACTCCAGTGTGGAAATTATCTACATACTAATGGTGACCTTTGCTAAACAGTCGTCTACCAAGTTCCCACACAATTTTCTCGGTAACTCCAAAAGTGGGCGGACAACCAGGGGGGTCAATGCTGGAATCCCTACCAGTGCAGACCTGGAAATTATACAAGTATCTTGTACTACTTTCTGACAGCGTATACAATTTAATTCCATACCGTGCCCTCTTGCTAGGAATGTACTGCTTAAAAACCAAACGCCCGTTGAACAGGACCAAAGACTCATCCACACTTATCTCTTTGCCTGGAACATGCACCTCTGAAAACCGATCTGCAAAATGATCAAGAACTGGCCTAATCTTAAAAAGATGGTCACAATAGGGTGATCTTGTGGCAAGGCTAAAGCATTGTCAACAAAATGCAGCATCCGAAGAAGAAGCAAATAGCGAATACGAGTCATGGTTGCAGGAAATATAGCCATTGCAATAAAGGGACTAGTAGACCAATAAGAAGTCAGTGACGGCTTCCTTATCAACCCCATCAAAAAAGTCAAACCTAAAAACCTTTTCATCTCTTCCAGATTGGTGCAAACCCACTGGGTAGCTCTAGACTGAGGCCTAAGTCTGGCAGCGTTGTCCCTCAAATATTGCTCTGCATAAAAATTAGTCTGCTCAACAATCTCTTCGAAAAATAAATCGTCCATAAACAAGTCAAAGAAATTGACAGGCAAAAAGATTTCTCTATTGACTCTACACACTGGGAGACCAGTAAATTCAGGTAACTATGGCTGCTCCATGTTGGGGGCAACCCAGGTGTCAGGTCTTCCAATGGGAAACCCTTCAGCCCCAGGCTGCTGCACTCTCGGCACATCAATTTCCTTTAAAACAGGCCCTTCATCTGCACTAAGAGCAGCTTCCTCATCAGAAGAATCCTCTTGGATAGAAAACTCACTGCCAGAATCTCTCACTTCCTCCTGTGCCTCAGATGCAGAGTCAATCTCATAATCATGGTCAGAAGATGACTCAAAAAGTATGCCAACACCCTGCTGAGTGGTCACTCTGCGGCTAGCCATGATCCTTTCTAACAACAAATGGATTGCCAACAACAACCAGCACTGTCTACAATAAGTAATAAACAAAGTGTAGCTTTATCACAAAGAGTTATGTACTAAAAAACTATACCACTCACTTGCCTGAAAAAGCTAGACTCATCTGCAACTACTCTGCAAAGATTCAGCAATCACCAATGATATCCCACTAAAAAGATAAAAGAAAAAAGCAAATTAGACATAAGACAACACAAATATCATTGTGCACATCTAAGGACAATTTCACACACAATCCTGCATTTAGTACACCACCTACAAACATGTCATTCATGCATGTCAACAATACTCCTTTAAAGTAAATTGTTTTTACTTACCTAAAACATGCAACTATGCAAACCGCAGGACAACTACTGCCAAACCGCAAGGATCCACAGCAAAGGAATCAAAAGCTTTGAACTAGAACAAAAAGAAGAAATAAACTGTTATAATCACAAGTACAAATACTTTGCCAGTTGACAAACACCTCTTACAAATTTTCCCTGGTGCCTAAGTGGCTTCTGCCCGGGCCTAAAAAACAAAATAGGCCAATCTCCCCCAAGGGGGGCATAAATTCCCATTGGTAATGTGCTCCCATTTGGGGGGCAACCCTTGCCAAAGGGGCCGCCCCCTCACACAAAACACACACACACAAGATCCCTGGTGCCTAAGTGGATTCAGCCCCCCTTGGGGGCAGACGGGCCTAAAAAAATAGGCCGATCAATGGCCAACAGCTCTGTCCCCTCTTTGGCGGGGCCACCTTTGCCAAAGGGGGCGCCCCCAGCACAAAACAACAAGGGGAAACAAACCAAAAAACTACCTGTTGTATTGGTGGCTTCTGCCCTCCTTGGGGGCAGATGGGCTTAAAAAAAAATAGGCCCATGTGCCCACAAGAAATGGCCAACGCTAATTTTCCCCCTTTGGGGGGGGCAACCCTTGCCCAAGGGCTGCCCCCAAAACACACCCACACAACACACAATTCCTGGGGCCTAGTAGGTTTCGACCTCCCCCGGGGGCGAGATCGGCCAAAAACATGGCCGATCTAGCCCGGGGGGGGGAGGAGGGAACATATAAAAAAATATTACCCCCAGGGCAGCGACCCTTGCCTAATGGGTTGCTGCCCGAAAACAACAGAAACAACATAATCCCTGATTTCTAGTGGGTTTCGACTGCCCCCTGGGGGGAGATCGGACGAAAAAAACGCTGATCTGCCCCCAGGGGGGCCGAAACACAGATTGTATATTTGCCCCTAGGGGAGCGACCCTTGCCCAAGGGTGGAGCAGGAATCCATTGAAAACAGGCATGGGGAAGAAAAACTCTTTCTTTTCCCCCATTTCTGTTTTCACCCCCAAAAACCCCCAAAAGGGAAGGACTCACCTTTGATGTGTCCCCTCTTCTCAACATACTGGAAGCAAATGGCTTCCAGCGCGTCCTCTGCAGCATTTGATAATGTTGGTGCGCTGTGAGCGTGCTGATGCCATCAGATTGCCGAGGGTGGGGTTGGGGGTGGAAGGGGAAGCGATTCCCCTTTGATCCCCGACTGAGGGGTGTGGGAGGTAAGCCCACAGGGTAAGCGCTAGCGCTTCCCCGTGAGCCGGGTGCAGAACGAGCTGGCTTCGTCCTGGGCACACGGGAACCGTGTGCCAGGATGAAACCAGCTCGACCCAGGCAACCAGGGGGTTAATGATTATATACTAAAAATCAGTGATAGTTCTACTTTCTCTGTCAATCAGAAAAGTTGCATTTATTAGAGATCTTGAGCCTAAGATCTTCTTTTCTAAGTCACCTAATAGTGCTCTTATAGTTTTAGTATGAGTCAGAGCCTGTTATATGGTCCCTATGTGTTTAATAGGACTGTGTATTATGTCAACAAAAACTTCACAATATAGAGACTTAGGAGCATATATATGAGAGGCTTGCACCACCATTGCATCACTTTTAGTGATGCAGCGGTGCCGCATACCTTTCAACCATTTCTATGAGGCCACTCAAAGCCACTTTATGTGTGTTTGAATGGCTTTATAGATATGGAGTAATGCAAGGCAGTGCAAATCTCTGAATTTCCTTACCCTGTGCTAGGGAAGCATTACATGGGGATTGCAGTGGGTGTTCCCACACAACACCCATGAATTTTGATGCAGCTACATATTTACAAGGACCTGTAAACCTAGGGATGCATTAAAACTTTACACCTCCCCAGGGGAGGTGTAACAAGGAGCAATATCTTTATTTCGCCTCGCTTTTTCCTCTTTCTATGTGTGCTGCATTCTGCAACACACATAGAAAGAGGAAAAAGTGTTCCAGGATTGTTTTCGTGAAGGAAGATGCTGTATTTCTTAAATATGACACATTCCTGCCCTTTAGAAGGAATGCAGTGCAGCACAGCACAGTGACTTACTGCTCTGCGCTGCAGTGCACTGCACCACTTTCTCATACATTTGGGCCTCAGTATGCAGCAGAATGCAGCACACAAAGAAAGAAACAAGGAGAAATGAAAATATTTCTCCTCATTGTGCCTCTCCTGGGTTGGCATAAGGCTTTGGCGCATTCCCAAGTTAACAGGCTTTTGTAAATCTCGGGATATGTCAAAATCCATGGGTGTTGCATGGAAAAAACAACTGCAACACATGGAAAAAACAACTGCAACACCCCTTGGAATGACTCCCTTGCACAGAATAAGACAACACAGCGACTTGAGTTGCTTTGCCTTACTCCATATTTATGAGGCCATTCAACACCACACAAAGTGACTTTGCATGGACTCATAGCTATGGTTGAGAGGCTTGCGCCACCTCTATGTCACTAAAATCGATGCAACTCAAGCCTCTCATAAATATACCCCATAGTCTGTTGACTGTTTTGTTTAAAAAGATCATTTGACAAAGCATTAGAAATGCTCTTAATAAAGCATCAGTTTCCTGAACCTGCCAGTGTTGTATACCCCAAAGCGATTTAAGATCAATAACGTTTTTCCAATAGTCATAATCTTTTAGGGCGAAGTGGGACATAAAGGAGTCAGAATAAATCAACTTCTTTGTGTCAGCATACCTTTCTTTGGTGGGGAAGGCATAATCCTATAACAAAACCAAACTGAGGGGGTTATTACAACTTTGGAGGAGGTGTTAATCAGTCCCAAAAGTGACTGATATACCACCAGCCGTATTACGAGTTCCATAGGATATAATGGACTCGTAATACGGCTGGTGGTATATCCGTCACTTTAACGTCACTTTTGGGACGGATTAACACCTCCTCCAAAGTTGTAATAACCCCCTGAGTCTGTAGAGACATGACCAGAAAAATGAGGGAACTTATTTAAGTATGTTTTAGAATTACCTATAGGTGGAGTCAGGCAGTTTTCCCACTGTGTATAATTGAAAACAAAATGTAGAGTACTAGCTCTGTGTAAATAGTGATGTGCATAATGATGGTAACAAATCATAATCTGCAGAATTCAAATAGAAATCTTAATTTACAAATACAGTATGCGATTCTAGTTCACATAGCATATTAGAAATAGTCACAACATCCCATTCGTCAAAAATGGAACCTTTGGTAATAACTTAATCTATAGCAATTTTAAAGACATACAGAATTTGCAATGTCTCGGTAGAGCCACAAATGTCATATGGAACCTTATCCTAAACATTATCATCATGGACTGGGAATGCAGTAATGTTCACAAGGGACAAGTCTCTTCGGACCTAATGTGAAGAAGAATGGGATGTAAGCACCTCTGCTACTACTTTTGGAGAAGAGCGATCTGGGAGATAATGTCCATTCATCAGCAGGAAAAAAGTGTAAAAAATCTATTCCAAAGGAATAGAAAAGATAACGAAAGAAAAATCCAGAGGTGAGACCCTGGAGGAATCAGGTAAGTCTATCTAAAGCAAAAAAACAGCGCATGCGCACCATGCAAGGAGGAATGCAAAGAACTCGGAGAAAAATCATCAATCTCAACAAAGTAACCAGAGGCAGTCTGAGTAAACACAGGGACCTCAATACACAAAGAAGAACGGGTAGGTACCTTCAAAGTTGGTTGATAATATACAATCTTATTGCCAGGAGTAGGAGTAGTGATCTGTAAACCTACATAAGATACGTGTCCTGTATTGACAGTAGTAACATGCAAAAGTGAAAGTTCAGCATTGGAAGTCCCCAGCCAGGGAGTAGAAAGATCAGAACTACTTAGTGCATATCGAGGGATCTCTTGCAGGATAGAGAAGGGAGACAAGGAGCTACCCTGACACCCCATGGCTTACTGTATAGAACTGGTCACATGATGTAACAAGATCAAATCAATGGAAACTTGTTTTTTCTGTTTACAACCAATAAGCAGTAGCGAAATCACAATTTGAGTACCTTGAATAGCAAGGGTAGGCAACGGTGCATGATGGCGAGCCAAACTCTTTTTTGTCTGCAATCTTCTACTGGTCTAGATCCCAGACTTTAGGAATTCAGCCAGTTGCCGGTTGCTCCTTCACTTAATCAGTGGCAGAACAGTTAGATGTTAAATTTGTGTGCTCAATTCGGAAATCTTGTAATTTGTGTAAGATCACAAAACATTCAGGGGGTCATTCTGACCCTGGCGGTCATGGACCGCCAGGGCCAAAGACCGCGGAAGCACCGCCAACAGGCTGGCGGTGCTTCCTGGCCAATTCTGACCGCGGCGGTAAAGCCGCGGTCAGAAAAGGAAAACCGGCGGTTTTCCGCCGGTTTTCCCCTGGCCATAGAAATCCTCCATGGCGGCGCTGCAAGCAGCGCTGCCATGGGGATTCTGACCCCCTTCCCGCCATCCTGTTCCTGGCGGTTCTTACCGCCAGGAACAGGATGGCGGGAACGGGTGTCGTGGGGCCCCTGGGGGCCCCTGCACTGCCCATGCCACTGGCATGGGCAGTGCAGGGGCCCCCTAACAGGGCCCCATAATGATTTTCAGTGTCTGCTTAGCAGACACTGAAAATCGCGACGGGTGCCACTGCACCCGTCGCACCCCAGCAACTCCGCCGGCTCCATTTGGAGCCGGCTTCATCGTTGCTGGGTCTTTCCCGCTGGGCGGGCGGCCTTTTGGCGGTCGCCCGCCCGCCCAGCGGGAAAGTCAGAATGACCGCCGCGGTCATTTGACCGCGGTGCGGTCTTCTGGCGGGGGAACTTTGGCGGGCGGCCTCTGCCGCCCGCCGAAGTTGGAATGATCCCCTCAGTGATGTTAAAGGGCACATTGGCTGTCAAGACTTTCAAGATCAGGAACATACATTTTGACCCCAAATAAGACTTTTTAGGGAGTCTGACCGCTCAAAGATCTTCTAGGCAGATTAATCCACACTCCATACAGATGATGGATCTAACTACAGCCTTAACTTAATATTCTAGCTGTTATGGACTGCTTTAAGTCACAGTTTTTCCATTCCCTTATCGAATTTCTCTTAGGATGATAGGGAGCAGAATAATGCACAGCAACACCCAGGGTGCCCATGGTATCTCAGTAAACCTTAGAGGCAAAAGACGGTCCCTGGTCTGAGTGGAATGCTGCCACTGCATATGTACCGTTAAAGATCTTGAAATCTTTAATAACAGTTTGAGCTTCAGCAGAGTGCTGTCACAATATCCATAGAAATTGAGAACATGAGTCAACAGTCAAAAGGATACATTTAAATGTATCATTTGTATGGAGTGGTCTGCAATAAGCTAAATAGACACATTGTAATGGCTTATTTGAAACTAAAAGTGGTATCAGCAGTGGGCGTGCAACTGTGGAACTTTTAATTTGCTGACAAATGTCACAACAAAAGACACATTTTTTAGCCTATAAACATAAAGACCCTGCCACCAGTAGGGTTTCGGTAACAAGCAAACTGTAGCCACCACACCAGCATATGCAGACACTAATCCTTCATGAGTAGCAATTATTAATTCTAACCTCCGGTCCTGGTTGGGAATCACTCAATCACCCACCCCGGGAATGCAGGCTAAGGGAATATTTTGTGAACTCAATACATAGGAGTTTTAGCTGAATAGCCGTTAAGCAAGGGTGCAGCACTAGCCAAAGCAGTAAGCGTGGCCATCGTGCCATCATCTGCTCTCGTATGTGAATGAGTAATCACAGCTACTAGCACAGTCTAAACAGCCACTTTGGCAGCTTCATTAGCTAACAAATTCCCTGAAATGTGCACACCACCTTGTTGATGACTCAATGGGTGAACCACATGAGCCTGTGACAAAGCATATTTCAGAGCTGCCACCTTTCCCAAAAGCATCTTATGCTTGATAGCATTACCTTTTTTGAATCTCTGAACCTACTCAAGCACCAATATTTTCAGTAAAGGACTGGGCACAGTAATAGGAATCACACACTATGAGTGTTGGAAATTCCAGATTTGTATTCTGCAGTGTCAGAACCAAAGCTTTTAATTCAGCAAACTGAGCGGTACAGTCACTCAAAGTTTCTCCATATCTTTTATGCCTGAAATACACTATCTTTCATGACACCTTTCAATGCAGCACATGCAGCTGAGTATTTATATTTAGTATCAACCGTGAGCTAGGATGAACCATTAGTATATAATATGTAAGCCTACTGATCTAGAGGCAACATTTCACTAGACATGGGTTATTGTTGTTCATACTGGAGAAGTTCTTGCGTTCTCTACATCAGTAACTGTTAAGAAAGTTGTCCACTGGATCCATCTTAGATGTAAGGCTTTTGCGTTAGGGGTGCTTGCCTTGGTGACAGCCTCCAAGGCTGGAACAGGCGATACCACAATTACGTGCTTCCCCTGAGTCAATGGATGTTTCTTCAGAACAGCTCCTTGAACTGCAGTCAATTTTTTTGCTGTTGATATAAAACACACTTCCGCATTGGAGTATAAATGTGATTTGTAAGGAATCATTACAGTTTGCCCTTCACTGAAGGTAACGTATGTGTAGCCTCTGGAACCTACAAAGATACGGCCCACCAAATTAGTAGTCTGAACACAAGGATGTAAGTGTTTAGATTCAACCATGTCTGTTTGTAACATTCTGCGAATATTAGTATTAGTATGTTCAGTAGTCCAATGTGGATTCGAAAAATCAGTACAAATTAAGTCATATAACAGTTTAAACCATTGTGCATAATCTGCTATGTATGCTCTACCAAAACTTAGAAAACCCAAAAGCCATTGAAGCTTTTTAAGGTAATTGGTGGTTATAAGACAACACACTTCTCTAAGAAATGTGGTGCAAGGTTTCTGCCTTCCTTTGACAATTCATAGCCTAAAAACAGGACACAGAGAAAAGCAATTTTAGAAATTGAATTTATAGCCATAGTCAGCGAATCCTAGAATTATACGACCCGCACTGGCCAAGTGAGAGTTTAAGTTATCATCTGTGAGGTATATGTGATCAACATAAGATAACACTTCTGAGTCAAGTCCTTGCAAAAATGATGTCACTTGGGCAGCAAACAGACCTGGACTTTTCCAATACCCTTGTGGGAGGTGACAGAACCTCCAGTGAATACCCAACATGGTAAAAGCGGTCAAATCACTGCTTTCAGGCACTATATTTTGACAGAAAAAAACATTGGAAATGTCCAATATAGTTCTGTATTTTTTACATACAATATTATTTCTTTGTTAGGGCTGTGCTGTGCAAACTTTGTATAACATATGTTTGTGTATGGCTGTTTAAATGTCTATAGTCTAAGACTGTACAATAGGAATAATCTAGTTTAATTACAGGAAATATTGGGTTATTCATACAAGGGACACAAGATTCAATTATGCCTTGATATACGTATAATCTCCCTAACAGGGCATTTAGGTTCATGTTTAATAGGGTATTGTGATTGCACTTACAGGCTGAACCTTAAAGGTATAACATGATAAGGAGTGACCTTTGACCTCTGTGGCCACTGGATCGCTCCCCACGCATACAGCGACACCCAGCTGTCCTTGTGTCCTCCCCCCCCGCCCTCACTGCTCCCTACTGGCCATCCCTGGTGTCTAGTGGTAAGTGCCATCTCGTAAACACTGCGTGTGTTTACCTTGTTACAGTGTCTTAGCCGCTCTGTTATTTGCGTGTTTAGCCTTGTCTTTAGCGTTTAGTATCTCTCCGTGTTTAGCCTTGTCTCTGCCGTTCTGTTATTTGTTGTATGTGCGATCTGCGTGTTTAACCTTGTCTTTAGCTGTTTAGTATCTCTCCGTGTTTAGCCCCGTCTCTGCCATTCTGTTATTTGTTGTATCTGCTATCTGCGTGTTTAGCCTTGTATTTAGCTGTTTAGTATCTCTCCGTGTTTAACCTCGTCTCTGCCATTCTGTTATTTGTTGTATCTGTTATTTGCGTGTTTAGCCTTGTCTTTAGCTGTTATTTTTTTCCACTTTTCTCATCGCCCTGTATGACCCCCTGCCCCCAGCGCCTCGGCTCCCCCGAGCCGTCTCCTTCCCCGCCGCTGCGTCCCTGCGGCCCGCCCCCCTCGAGCCCCCATTCGTCCACTCCTCCCGCCTCCCAGCTGCCCCTCCCTCCCTCCTCCCCTTCTTAATGGCAGTCGCTGCGCGACTACGCAGCGGGCGTGCCACTGGCGCGCCAGAGGCAAGCCTGTCTGCGCCCGTCTGAGCCTGGACCGCGCCCAGCACCACCCCCCCTGGCCCGCGGAACCCCGCACCTCCAGGTGCCACTACACTGCTGCCAGCGACCTCAACGCCCTCAACCCTGGCCACTCCACAGCATGCTTCCACTCCTCCCCAAGAAATACCCATGGACCGTTCTCCTGCCACAACTGCAGATTCACCTGCGACAGAACCACCAAACCTCCACAGACCAGAACCAGCCACCTCCACTGCATACTCCTTAACACCCACTCCGCACACAAGCACGCCATTGAGCTCTGGGGCCTGCTCGACACCTCAGCCCCGGACGTGGCCTTCCTTACCGAAACCTGGTGGAACGACTCCTCGGCGCCTGACATCACCATAGCCATCCCAGAGGGCTACAAGATCACCCGCAGGGATCGCACAAACGGAATCGGAGGAGGAATAGCCATCGCCCACAAGGCCACCCTCAAGTTCCACATCTACACGGACGACACCCTCAAGACTGCCGAACACCTGCACTTCCAAATACACACCGACCCCAACACCACACTCAGAGGAACGCTCGTCCACAGACCCCCCGGACCACGGGCACCTTTCAGCGACTCCATCTCCGACCTCGCAAGCACCCACGCACTCGCCTCTACAGACTACATCCTCCTTGGGGACCTTAACTTCCACCTCAAGAACAACAACAACGTCAACTCCACCACCCTGATTGACAACCTCGCCAACCTCGGCCTCAGACAACTCGTCACCACACCCACCCACGCAGCCGGCCACACGCTTGACCCCATCTTCTTCACAAGCGCCCACATCACCTTCAACCACACCACCAAACTCCACTGGACCGACCACTACTGCATCCACTTCACCTTCCAGAAACAGGTCAAGCACCACCCCACCCTACAGCCAGCCCGCTGCCACTGGCGCAAAGTCACTCAAGACCAACTGACCAGCGCCCTTGCCCAGAACCCACCTAACGATCCCACCGACCCAAACACCGCCGCCCACAACCTCAGACAATGGATCTACGACTGCTCCAACTCACTCGCACCACTCAAGAAGACCTCCAACAACCAAGGCACCAAGAAAGCCACCTGGTTCACTGAAGAGCTCCAGACCTCCAAGCACATCTGCCGGAAACTTAAGAAGAAATGGCTCACCGAACACACACCTGACAGCCTCACGGCCCACAAAGACACCACCCGCAGACACCACCCGCAGACACCACCAACTAATCAGACTAACCAAAAGATCCTCCTTCAAAGACCGCCTAGATAACAACGCACACAACAGCAAAGAGCTCTTCAGCATCGTGAAAGAACTCTCCAACCCCAGCGCCAACGTCAACGACATTCAACCCTCACAAGAGCTCTGCGACTCTCTGGCCACATTCTTCCACCAAAAGATCACCGACATCCACAACAGCTTCAACACCACAGCCGCCCCCACCACGCCAGACACCACCCCCGATAACACCACCCGCTCCGACTGCCTAACCTACTGGGCCAATGTCAGCGACACCGAGACACGCAAGTTCATGAACTCCATCCACTCCGGATCACCGTCAGACCCATGCCCCCACCACGTGTACAACAAAGCGGACGCAGCCATCGCTCCCCAACTACGGAAGGTCATCAAAATCTCCTTCGAAATAGCAACATTCCCGGAAATCTGGAAACACACCGAAATCAACGCCCTCCTTAAAAAGCCCAAAGCAGACCCCCAGGACCTCAAGAACTTCCGACCCATCTCCCTACTCCCGTTCCCCGCAAAGGTAATTGAGAAAATCGTCAATGCACAACTGACTCACCACCTCGAAAACAACGACATCCTGGACCCCACCCAGTCCGGCATCCGACAAAATCACAGCACCGAGACTGCACTCCTCGCCGCCACAGACAACATCAGATGCCAAATGGACAACGGCGAAACATCTGCCCTCATCCTCCTGGACCTATCAGCCGCCTTCAACACGGTATGCCATCAAACTCTGAGAACCCACCTCTTCGAAGCCGGAATACAAGAGAAAGCCCTCGAGTGGACTACATCCTTCCTCTCCGACAGAACCCAGAGAGTCCGCCTCCCTTCCTTCCACTCCAAAGCCACCAAAATCATCTGCGGCGTACCCCAGGGCTCATCCCTCAGCCCAACATTATTCAACATCTACATGGCACCCCTCGCTCAAGTAGCCCGCCAATACAACCTCAGCATCATCTCCTACGCCGACGACACCCAGCTCATCCTCTCCCTCACCAAGGACCCGCACACCGCCAAGTCCAACCTCCACGAGGGAATGCAGGCTGTTGCCGAATGGATGAGAAACAGCCGCCTGAAACTGAACTTGGACAAGACGGAGGTCCTCATCCTCGGATCCAACCCCTCCGCCTGGGACGATTCCTGGTGGCCAACATCTCTAGGAACTCCACCAACACCGACCGACCACGCACACAACCTGGGCTTCATTCTCGACTCCTCCCTCTCCATGTCAAAACAGGTCAACGCAGTCTCCTCCTCCTGCTACAACACTCTCTGCATGCTCCGGAGGATCTACAAGTGGATCCCAATAGACACAAGAAAAACAGTGACACAAGCCCTCGTCAGCAGCAGGCTAGACTACGGCAACGCACTCTACACAGGCATCCCGACAAAAGGCATCCCGACAAAACACCTGAGATGCCTCCAATGCATCCAAAACGCCTCCGCCCGACTGATCCTCAACGTACCCCGCCGCAACCACATCACACCCCACCTGAGAGTCCTCCACTGGCTCCCCGTTGAAAAAAGGATCCGTTTCAAGCTCCTCACCTACGCACACAAAGCACTCCACAACACCGGACCTGCTTGCCTCAACAACAAACTCAGCTTCTACACCCCCACCCGTCACCTCTGCTCCGCAGACCTCACACTCGCCACCGTCCCCCGCATCCACCGAAAGACATCCGGCGGCAGATCCTTCTCCTACCTCGCCGTCAAGACATGGAACACTCTCCCAACCAACTTGACTGACCCAGGACCTACTCGCCTTCAGAAGACTCCTCAAGACCTGGCTCTTCGACCAGTAGCAGCCTCCCCCCCCCCCAGCACCTTGAAACCCTAACGGGTATGTAGTGCACTCTATAAATATACTGATTGATTGATTGATTAAGGTGAGTCCTTATCCCAACCTGCCTGATTGTGATATAACTCTGGGGTTTGTGCAAGACCCTATTCTGCAGCATATGCTACTTTAACTTCTTCTGGAAGAAGAAAAGAAAAGAAAGGTAGTATTGCATCTTCTCATTGCAGCACTTTTCTAGCAAACTCAGGTGGCCAATCTGCCTCAGCCAAGAGAATGTCATATTTTTGGGCATGACCCTTTTTAGAGGATTTCCGTGAAACTTGTAGTTTTTTTCCTCCCAGTTTTTGCTGACTCTGTGTGTGTGTGAGTGGCCTTAGGACTCTGGGCACTTTCCACTGTACCACAGGGGAAAAGTGTGCGAGCCCTTCCTACTCTTGCCAGGAATGGGTGCTTACGTGATTGGTTCAGGTGCCATAGCAAGGAGTGCCCTGTAAAAAGGTACACCACATACCTGGGGAAGGTACAACCCTGGCCACTAGTGGGACATTGCACTGAGCGTGCCACCCACTAGAGTAGCCCAACCAACATGTAATAGGCCTGGTAGTGCAGGCCTGTTGAGGGACAGGTGCACCTATGCTCAGGGTGGTATCTTCCCCACTGGGACCAGCCCTGAGTAGGCCTTTTCCTACCCATGGAGCCCACCCCGGAGAGCAGAGCCAGTGGTAGGCAGAAGGATGGACAGGGAATAAGTCCCATGTCCTGGTAGTGGAGAACCCCCACGTGGGTTTCTCTTCCTTGAGGTTTTGCTGATCCTGTTTGAGTGTCCTTACGGCTCTGGACACTCTCCCACTGTAAGTACAGTGTGAAAGTGTGCATGCGCCCTCCCTACATAAGTTAGGGAGGTGTGCCTACCAGTATGTGCACACTTGCACACTGGTGGTTTTATGTGTATAATGAGCCTGCCATGATTTGTCTATGTGTGCTCACTTGCACATTGGTGTTGTCATGTATATACTGAGTCTAGCATGGCCTACCAGTATGTGCACAGTTACACACTGGTGTTTTCATGTATATACTGAGCCTGGCATGGCTTGCCTATATATGCACACTGGCACATTGGTGTTTTCATGTATATACTGAGCCTAGCATGGCTTGCCAGTGGGTGCACCCTTGCTCATTGGTGTTTGCATATGTGTGCTGAGCCTGGCACAAGCTGCCAGTATGTGCACATTGGCACATTTTGTTTTTTTATATATGTACTGAGCCTGACACAGCAGGACTGTATGGGCGCACTTGCATCCTTGGGGTGTACTCAAAACTTGTGTCCAGCCTGCCCCTGCAGACTTGTGCATGAGCCAGGGCATATGTTTCCATGGAGTGAAGAATTCCTGGGTGTTCTCACTGCCATTGAGAGCTCCTCTGCCCATAGGTTAATATGGGGGGAGGTTATAAGTAAAGCTAGCTGCAATAGTGCATCGCAGTGGAGCAGACTCATCATGTTTACTATCATTAGTTTCCTAATGACAAAACCCTGTGTAATGGTAAATGTAGTTTTATCAGTAATACCTTAGAAATGCCACTTATAGAAAGTGGGTATTCCCATGTTCTAAAATCCCTTTTTGTGTGCCTTTTAATTTCAAGCTTCATTTCACTGGGGGTTGGGGGAAGATACATCTGTGCATTCCCCTGCAACAGCTATAAAACTTGGATAATCAAAACGACAGACCTCTGCCATCTGACTGCCTGGCTGGATAGACTGGAGGGAGAGGTTTTGACACTTGAGCCCATATTCATACTTTTTTAGCACTGCATTTGCGCCGCTTTTTGACGCAAAAGCGGCGCAAACTTAGAAAATACAATTTTGTACGTTTGCGCTACATTTGCATCAAAAAATTACACAAATGCGGCGCTAGAAAAGTATAAATATGGGCCTTGTTCTCTTGGAGCCAGATCAAGGCCTCACTAAAGGTAAGGATCTACATTCCAGACAGACAGGACTGATATTTAGGGAAGACAGCTGTGGTTCAAAGAGAAATGCTTTGAACCACCCCCAACTTCAAAGACCCACTTTAGTATAACTAGGGGGACCACACTTTAGCAATTTAGAGATACACTTGCTGGAACGTAGGACAGAGTCCCAGTACTACATGGTTCAGGAATCTGTTGGGTACAGGAGTATTTACTGTCCTGGGGAGGAATTGCACACCCTTCTTGCACTGTGGCTGGCCTAGGCACACTGCATGCTGCAGTGTGAAGCTCTGAAGTGCGTTCTCCAAAGGCTTATTGGCTTGCCCCCTGCTTTATGTGGAGGTCTGAGGGACATCAAAGTCCTCCTGCGAGGGACCTACACTGTCTCCTGTGTCATCTGGAGAGCAGTGCTGTCCTACGCGTCTATGTCGTCTGCTGGATTCCACCTGGTAGAGTTGCTATGAGCTTTGAACTAAGTATTGGGCCTGGAGACCAGATTTGCCTGGTGCAGACCTGCCAAGTACAGCCCGCATTCTAGGAGTGTGGCCCTTCATCATAGGGGCACGTCACACATAAGCTTTTGGTTGGTAGTAAACATAATACCTGATGTGGGACCCAACGTGGGCCGCTGTTAATAAATGTACTGCATTTCTTTTGTGCGACCATCAACTGCACACTCATTGCATGCAGTATTGTGACTCTCAGAAGTGGGGGCGTCCCTGGAGCAGTTCCACATTCTACTTCATGCTGTACTGCTGAACTGACACCTGTGTGTGTGAATCGGATTTGTCTGGTGTGACTCAAGTCATCATGCACCAGACGTTGTGCCTCATTCCAGGGAGATGTGGAACAGGAACTGATTGTGTGTTCAGAAGTGCCTAGTGTGACTCAAGTCATCACGCACTAGGTGCAGTGTCTCATTCCAGGATGACGCTGCAGTGATAACTTTTCATGTGCAATGGGATAGTCTGGTCCGACTTAAGTCATCGCGCACCAGATTTTGTACCTTATTCCAGGAAGACCCTGCAGTGATAACTTTTCATGTGCAGTGGGATTGTCTGGTGCAACTCAAATCACCGCGCACCAGATATTGGGGGTCATTCTGACCCTGGCGGTCCAAGACCGCCAGGGCCACGAATGACGGAAGCACCGCCAACAGGCTGGCGGTGCTTCCAAGCCCATTCTGACCGCGGCGGTAAAGCCGCGGTCAGAAAACTGGGGCCGGCGGTTTCCCGCTGTTTTTGCCCCGGCTGGGCGAATCCGCAAGGGCAGCGCTGCAAGCAGCGCTGCCCTGGGGATTCTGACCCCCTTACCGCCAGCCTGTTTCTGGCGGTTTTCACCGCCAGGAAGAGGCTGGCGGTAAGGGGTGTCCTGGGGCCCCTGGGGGACCCTGCACTGCCCATGCCACTGGCATGGGCAGTGCATGGGCCCCCTAACAGGGCCCCATGAAGCTTTTCACTGTCTGCCTAGCAGACAGTGAAAAGCGCGACAGGTGCAACTGCACCCGTCGCACCGCCGCAACACCGCCGGCTCCATTCGGAGCCGGCTCCTGTGTTGCGGCCCCCATTCCCGCTGGGCCGGCCGGCGCTAACTTGGCTAACGCCCGTCGGCCCAGCGGGAATGTCGGAATGCGGGAAGCGGTATTTTGGCCGCATGGCGGCCAAATGCCGGTTCCCGCCTGGCGGGCGGCGTCGGAATGAGGGCCATTGTGTCTCATTACAGGGAGGCATGGCAGTGATAACTTTTTGTGTCCTGCAGGATTGTCTGGTGTGACTCAAATCATCAGACACCAGTCGTTATGCCTCATTCCAGGGAGGCAAAGCAGTGGTAACTTTTCATGTGCAGCGGGATTGTCCGGTGCGACTCAAGTCATTGCGCACCAGATGTTGTGCCTCATTTCTGGGATGCACTGCCTTGGTAACTTGTCGTCTACAAACCGAATTGTCTGGTGCGACTCAAATCATCGCACACAAGATGTTGGACCTCATCTCAGGGAGGCCCTGAATTGAGCACTGTGCTTCTGTGTTTGGAAGTGTGTGGTGCGACTCAGGTCATTGCGCACCAGACCTTGTACCCATAACAGGAGGGCACGGAATTTGGTAAACTCCTTGTTTGCAACCGGGATGCCTGGGGAGGCCAAAGTCATTGCGCCCCAGATGTGGTGCCTTCTATACTGGGAGGTGCCGAATTGGTAACTATCTGTGGAGTGTCTGCCTTGGCTAGGCCCCACTGTGAACAGTGTGTCACAAGGCTACCCTCCCCCTGTGCCTCGCAAACTGGGGCCGTGCCGGAAGGCCGATGTGGAGACCTCTGAGTGAACTTCTTGAGTAGGGAACAAACCTCCATTTGCCGACTGTTGCCTGATAAGCCATACCACCCTTCTTCCTCTAATCCTTTGCCTCAGGATATTGACTAAGTGTAACCACCGGCTGCGAGTACCCTAGTCTCTGGGGAATGGTTGCTTCATTTCTAAATCTGACGGGGAGGGAATTGGTTCGAGGATGGAAGAAGATTTGGGTCCAAGAGGGGTCTGTGAGCTCATTTACACCTCACTTGCTGGTTGTCAGAGCACTGCATTAGAGTGCTGGAAGCAAGTGTGTGCTAGTGCATGTAGGCGAGCATAGCTGACATCTGTGGCACTACGTAGAGGTGTGGAGTAAATGTGTGGGAGTGAGTGTCTGGGCTTGATATTATCCTGTGTCACATTGCCATGCACGTTGTTTACTACTGTGGCTGACATCGACATTTACTGGTGTGGCTTAGGCTGCGGAACTATTTCAAAAGTGCTATAGTCTCTGTATATATACATTGCTGCTACTGTTGGGAACTGGGATGCATCCTGCAACTGTTTCATATTGATTTGTGGGAAGTGTTGGGGTGGGTCTTGTTCTGCAAATGCAGTAGTACCACATGTGGGTGCGGGTGGAAAAATATTATTTTTCTCACATGTACATACTTCTGATTTTGTATTAACACTGTTGGGCCTCGTGCTATTGGTGATATTTCCGAATGTGATTTATGCACAGATTTACATGATGTTCATGTGGTGTTAATTCATGTGTGTTTTGAATCTAAACTTTATTTACATACACCTAGTGTGAAGTCTTGTTTGTGACGTCATGCTGTGCCAGTGCTTTAAACATTGCCTTTGTGATAAGCCTGACTGCTCTGTGCCAAGGTACCCAAGGGTGAACTCAGGTTATACAGTGATTGTAATCACCCACCCCCATTGGAAGTGGTAGGGCTGCCTGGCTTGGGCCTCAACTTAGTCAACCAGAACATGCCACCTCCCAAAAATATGCATTCGTTAAACTGTGGCAAAATATTACTTAAAAGTGCACAATAGGTTGCCCTCAATTTGGATGTCCAAATCATAAAGTCTTTCAGGAATCTCACCACCAGAAACTCTTGAAGAGTCTGGCAAGCTATTGTGACCTCTGCTGCACTGTTGAGCGGAGTTCTCACCAATGTGTGAGTATTTGTGGCATATTTAGTGGAAATACTTACTGTCTTCTTTTTAAATTGTGTTTTTTGTTGTGGAAGTTTCTCTTGCTTTTTTCATGATGAGATCAGAGGAGGGTTATAAGCCTGTTTTCGGTTTCACATACTCTTCGTGTCTGCGTTCGCCCCATCCCAATCTTTCTGACCTTTTGTCTGTAGCACTCTGAAAGGAATGAGGACGTGTATCAGACTACTGATACCTATCAGGCTGTTAAATTGTTTCATGGTTATGTAAATTATAACATTTTCTGGAAGACTCCAGTTGTAGAGATTCAGTCAGTGCTTTAGTTTTATCTTTATTTTTATTTTTGTCATAAAACGTTTTAGAAGACTTAGGTGTCTGCTTGGTATTATCTTTATCAGATTTATTTTTAAGTTATGGCTTATTAGGCCTGGTGCCCAAACTATCACAACCTATAGATGTATAGGTTTCAGAAGCTTTTTTGGTAGCTCCTATTTCTGATCCACATCGGGAACCTAATCAAGATGGTGTATCACGAAACAAGCTGCCTCTCCTTTGATATTACTGATAATTATTGAGGACACTGTAGCAAACTTACCAGTGAGTTTCATCTTCAGATCCAGGGCAGTGACTGCCCCATGTTCATATGAATTTTTTTAAGCACCTCAGCCAAATCAGCATTTCATGGGGTACCATGTATAATGTTATATATGGCAGCAAATACAGAATCCCATGTGGCACAATCTTCTACTGTAGGGAACCATTCCAAGTTGAAGACACATAGGGGGTCATTCTGACCTTGGCGGACGGCGGAGGGCGTCCGCCAAGGTACCGCCGTCAGAACACCGCACCGGGGTCGAAAGACCGCGGCGGTGATTCTGACATTTGCCCTGTGCTGGCGGGCGGCCGCCAAAAGACCGCCCGCCAGCACAGGGCAAATCAACCTTCCCACTAGGATGCCGGCTCAGAATTGAGCCGGCGGTGTGGGAAGGTGCAACGGGTGCAGTTGCACCCGTCGCGTATTTCAGTGTCTGCTGGGCAGACACTGAAATACTTTTTGGGGCCCTCTTACGGGGGCCCCTGCCGTGCCCATGCCATTGGCATGGGCACGGCAGGGGCCCCCAGGGGCCCCGCGGCACCCCCTACCGCCATCCTGTTCATGGCAGGAGAGCCGCCATGAACAGGATGGCGGTAGGGGGTGTCAGAATCCCCATGGCGGCTCCGCCGCCATGGAGGATTCAGACGGGCAGCGGAAAGTCGGCGGTACACCGCCGACTTTCCGTTTCTGGCCGCGGCTGAACCGCCGCGGTCAGAATGCCCAGCGGTGCACCGCAAGCCTGTTGGCGGTGCTACCGCCGACCTCCACCATGGCGGTAATTACCGCCATGGTCAGAATGACCCCCATAGTGAGAATTCGAAATTTAACTTGGGGTCCCATAAGTGGAAACTCTGCTTCAAGCTGATTTGTTTTTTTGTGTGCAATGCAAAACAGAAGTTCATCACGATTGGTAGGCATTTTACCCATAACAACGTTAACACTAACTGGACTAATTGCAGACACAGATAACTACATCAGCAAAGCTTGAAGAACCCTTGCTGAATAGTTAATATGGCATCAGACGTTGAGGCCTTCTAACAACAGGGTTGAAAAGAGTAAGGGCCTGATTTAAGAAAAGTGGTGCTGCACCCAATGCACGGCCACTTTCCTTGCACCCTTCAGCACCCCCCTAACGCCACCATGTATGCACCATATTCAAGATATGGCACACCAAGGGAATCAGAGTCAAAAAAATTGATGCTACTTCGGAGCTTTGCAGGATTAGTGTCAAAAATGTTGACGCTAATCCTGCAAAGCCCATTGTAAACAATAGCGTGCCTTCTTTTAAAGCCTGCTCTGAGTGGGCATTTATAGTGCTAAAAGTAATTACGTAAAGAAATCTTATGATCAGTTTCCAGAGACTCCGGGGGTTTGTCAGGTTTTAAAAGTGTTAATAGAATACTTTCTCAAAGAGAAGGGGGCAAAGTGCCATTACTCAGAGCTTCCTCACAGACTTATAGTAGTTGGGGGCAAAAAGGGCCTAAAGACCTTATAAAATTCAGAAGGCAGGCCATTGCCTCCTGGGGTCTTACAGAAGGGTAACCCGTCTATGGCTGCTCTAATCTTATTCAGTGTCATAGGCTCTGCCAGAAAGGTTCTAACAGGCCCCTCCAGCCATGCTAGTATCAACCAGCTATGAGGTGGAATAGTCTGCTGGGGTGAGTGTGGTGAGAAAAGTATAACTGTAAGTAGACTGCAGCAAATTCTCCCATGACATCCTCTACATCAAAGATCATTGTACCATTATCACGGTTCAGTTGGGTAGCGAGTGGAGAACCGCTCCACTGCCGCACTACTCCAATGTGCAGTCAGGTCTATTCCCTTCACCATATGTGCATTAGGTGTCATATTTGTGAGAGTGCTTACATCCTCTGTCCCCCAGTTATTGTGTTCCACCAGGATTGTCGGAGGTCTAGCATGACATTTGGTTGGTAGGCAGCCTCTATGGTACCATTTAGGTGGCACAGGTGGTGCTCTAGAAACTCCAGCTGCCACCAGAGATCTTTACAGATAGATAATTGTCTGGGGATGCACATACCTCAGATGTACACTTTAAAAGCTTCTCATATTATGCTCATCAAGTCCACAAGCTCTCATTGTTCTTAAACATTTTTTTGCCTATGTCTTGCTGGTTAGTGGAGGGGAACACAGGGTCCAATAGTGCCTGGAGTGAGAGGGCCTATGCAAAGGCAGCATGCTTGAAGACCGGGAGAGACAGAGTAAGGACCACTGAGGAGTGATCCGACAAGATTTTGGGCAGGTGCTCAATACACAAAATCCAACTACAGACATCTGGAGAGCTCAGCCAGTAATCTAGTCACACCCAGGATTCATGAACCATTGAAAGATGTGTACCAACCTGGAGCACAGGGTGACAGACCCTCAAGAGGTCCAGTACATGCACAAGATTTTGAAGCATGCTAGCTGCAGCCCAATGAGTGTGATTCACAGAGTTAGAGCAGTCTACTGTGCAATCAAGAAGAAGGCTGAAATATCCACTCCAGATAGTGCTGCCAGGAGATAAACTCAGTCCAGACTTTGTCTGAATCATCCACATTAGGCCTGCAGTTTTTAATATTGTCAAGGTGTTTCCATAAATTATCAGTTGCAAGTTGACATACCTGCCTTGTGGATCAGATAGCTCCACCAATACATGCACTGAGAGCCCCTTCCCCACCAGCAATATCACCCTCCTGGCATAGGTAGAGTAACTAGAATATACTCTATGGGTAGCCCAGTTGCTGGCAAAGGCAGCCTGAGTATGAGGGTTAAGGTGTGTCTCTTGCATTAGGGCAATATGAATGTCATGTGGTGTAAGTAAGCTAGTACCTTGCACCTTTTGTGGATTGCTTAGCCCTCGTTTGTTTCAGGTAATACAATTTATCGAAATGGTCTTACTGACAACATCACAAGGTGCAAGATATAGTGCACAGAGGGACTGATGATAGTGATTGCTGTGTCTTCCTGAGCGCAGATTCCAGCTTTCACAGTTAACAGAGTAGTAATGGTAAGTGTCAGCCAAATAGGTGCAAAGGGCTGCGGGCATAGCCACCCACCCAGTTATAATGCAGGTCTTGATGCTGCCAAAAAGTAGGGAGATATGAGAAGAGGTGACCCCAAAGTCCAGCAGTCCGCCTCATCAAAAGCACAAGCAGCAGGAGGGATACCAGGTTTTTACACTGTCCAGACCTCCTACTTACGAGAGGCATCCTTGGTGAAATTGGCGCTATAGTTCAGATGACTGTTTTTCTCTCAAAGGGGACTACGGCAATCCAATGGAAGCAGCTAGGAGAACGATGCCCTTCCAAGAATGGCTCTTTCCAGCACAAAATCATAGGGGCGCTATGTGAGGAGTGTTGTCCAACTACTTCTGAGGGAGGTTGTGTTCCACTATAGATCCCTGAAAGTCAGTATGGGCAGTTAGGGTGCAGGAGCTTTTTTGTAGCATTTGTAGAGTCAGCAACAGACCCCAGGTAGCAGGCCCCACTCTCCACAGTATAATGATGGGAACACTCAAGTGCTTGAGCCCCCGCAGCCCGTACCACTAAGGGAAGCTGCTAGGGTCACCCAACAACATGCCTTTACTGTAGGGGGCACCCCAGAATCTGGTTCTAGCCCACCCAGCACAGAGAGTGACTAGCCAGAGATCTGGCCTGCCACCCCCCTGCGCACAGCTGTGGTCCAGGCAGTCCCCTGCTTACCCCATGCTGGCAGATAGTCCCGCCCCCTAACATGCCCAATAGCCTCCCAAGGCTTCAGGCAAGGAGAGGTGCATCTAAGCCTGCGCTGCGCTGGAAGGACCATCCAGGAAAGCCTCCCTGAAGATGGCACCACCCACACCTCACCAGGCTGAACCACAAGGTCCCACCACCTAACCTCACCCGCAGCAACACTGCCATACCTGCACTGGATGGGGCCTGTGGTCTTTGGTGATTGTTGGCTGTTTGCACGTCTCCGGCTCCGACAGCGGTCTCAGCCAGGTCTCAAGGGGTAAGCTGCAGACCACTGCCACTTTGCCAGCAATGGCTTTGGGAGCCATGCAGATCTAAACAAATTACATCAAGGAGGAAAGCTAAACCAGCATGCCATTCAGGTCAGCCAGTTGTCCAAAAACAGGATTGATTAAAATCGATAGTATGGGCTGGAGACTGGCGGTCCCTAATTAGGCAGCCATCTTGATTGTCTGCTGCCACACCTGAGTAGGTGTTTAACTTACTTAGAGGAATATATAGGTGGATGAGTCAGTAAATATGCAAGTTCTGACACCGTTCTCCCTTAGCTGATATTCCACATCAGCATCTTGAATGTCCTCCAGCTTTCACTCAGAGACCTACAGTAACATCACATCCTGCGATCTTTCAGCTGTCACTTCCTTTAGATTCAGCTGTTGTTATTCATAAACATATTTGTCAAAGGCTGCACTCTTGATACATTATTACAGAGACTTTTTCTACTAGTGGTTTGAAAGGAGATGGATGGAGCAATATGTGCCAGGTAAGCTCTCTAAGAAATGCACCTCTTTGCTGTTCCTCTCTCACCATTGTCCTGTTTGTCTCTAAAATGGCAATTCCCCTATAAGATATTCCCTCTCCTCTTTCACTTTCTCAATTCAGACTCTACCTCTATCCATTCTCTCCTACCCATCTTATTCCTCTTTCTCACTATCTTTCCTCTCTCTCACGTGCATCTCTTTGGTGAACATGTCTATCTCTTCTCAGTTTATTCTCATTTTCTTTTGTTTCACCTTCATTTGTCTTTTCACCCTTTTTCTCTTATCCTCAATGCTTTCTTGCTCTTTATTCACACCCACCCCACTTTTGTCCTCTTCCATCCCAATGTAACTTATTATAGATACCTCTAACATACTGCGCATACTCTTCTCATGTTTCCATGTCTCTTCTACCTCTTCTATCTCTCACATTTCCCCTCTCTTTCTTACTTGCCACTGTTACTTGTTTTTCAGTCTCCACTATTGAAGCCCAGCGCAAGGATTTTGTGAGCCCTAGTTCAAGGTACATTTTTCTATACCACGCACTCTAGTAATGGTGCTACATTTTCTGCTTGTATGAGAAACATGACACCCCTTAATGTTGGCAGCATAGGCATCCACCTAGTATTCTCTTGCCTAAAAATTGCCCTTGCTTCCTCCTGTGTCTCACGCTGTCCTCTCTTTTCACAGCTACTCCAGTGAGCTCTTATCATTCACCCCCTTCCTTTTAATAAATGCATGAGTCTCACACTATCTTCTCAACCGTCCTCTTACCTTGCTCAGTTTCACATACCCTTTTCTCACACTTGTCACATTTTTCATTCACACACCAATATATTCATCGTCTGAAACCGTGCTCTACCCTGCTCACTTCTCTCAAGCACACCACACACACTACCCTTCCCAGCGGTCATTTCATTATTGTATCTCATCTGTTCCTTTGTCACATTTTCCTTTCATAAATCTTCTGGTTTCACATGCTCCTCCCACCCTTCTTTCAAAGACCCTCTTTTCTGTCCCATGCGCTCCTCCTACCATCCCATTCTGATTCACAAACTCACAGCCTCACCTCTCAGTGAAATGCTCCTCTCACAAACATGTGCACATTCCATTCCCTCTTTCTTGACCTTCTTTCCCAACAAACCACACTTATACTTCTCACATTCACGTCTCACCTCTCCTGACAGTCAATTCACTTCTAAATATGTACCCAACAGTCCCCCTCTCTTCTTTTTTCAAACTTTGTTGCCTTCATTTCACATTGAGCCATCAGACCCAGCTTGCATTTACAGAGACTGATCAGGCCCTCTTTCAGTATACCAAGATTTGGAGAGAGAAGGAAGAAGGAGGAAAGAAGAGGAGAGAGACAGAATGGGAGGGGGTGGGGAGGCAGAACAGTTTGGGGTTGAGAGTGAAAGGAAAGCATAGAGAGAGAATCTGAAGGGGAAGAATTAGGAGAGCGAACCTGTGGGGGAAAGAGACAGGGAAGTGGAAGAAAGAACAAGTGGGGAAAGAGGATGAAAGAATGTTAAACTGTAGGAGATGGAGAGAAAAGGATAGAGAAAACGAGAAGGTTGGTTACACTGAGGTGATAAAAGACAAAGGGAACACATGACTGAGGGGAGTGGGATTGGAGGACGACTACAGAGAGAGAGAAGAGACAGAGGCCCTGATTACGAGTTTGGCGGACAGGTGTTCCACTGTAGTGGCAACCTCCCCGCTGCCCCATTATGACTTTCCTGCTGGGCTGACAGGCGGAAACCAAGGTTTCCATCGGTCAACCCAGTGGGAAAGTGGTGGCAGCATTGCAACAGGCTCGTAATCGAGCCAGCGACAATGCTGCCATCCACAGGGGGCACCAGCACCCTCTTATTGCTCACTGTCTGCACAGCAGACAGTGCGCATTAGGAGGGTGCTGGGCAGAGGGAAGCCTGCACTGCCATTCCACAGGCATGGGTAGTGCAGGACCCCACGTGGCCCACTGCACCTGTTCTCTGCTGGCAAAGAACAGGTTGTAATCAACAGAATGGCGCTGCACGCTGCTCCGCCCTGGCTGATTGCAACCTGCACCCACCATCAGCTCACTGGGATCACCGATCCTGTTGGTGACAGCAGAACTCTGGCGGTCAGACCGCCAGGGTCTTATTGTGGCGGTCGGACACCTAAAGCACCGGCGCACCAGACCGCCACGGCGAGTCTGGCAGTCTAGTGACTGCCAGACTCGAAATTAGGGCCAGAGTGTCTTGTACTGGGGGGCATGGCAGAAAGCGATTGAGAGAGTGTCAGAAGAGAGAGAACTATGCAACCTGAATTCCAAGGTCAGTTTTGGCAATTTAAACAGAAACATAAACATCTATTTCAAAGCAAAACCTTTATTCACTGTGCCTCAGAATGTAACCATATTTAAAGTAAGTGTTTGTGACCCAATGTATCTGTTTATCAGACCACACCTCGCCTGCCTCTCTGTTTTATTTCCTGATTATTCAGTGGTATAACTAAACTTAAGGGGGCCCCTGCAAAGTACCTGGATGGGGCCCCATCCCCCCTGGGCCCAGTCAGGGGCCTGCTGCTCATGCACAGTGTACAGTTGCAGAGGGCCTTTGTAACGCAACTACGATTATTGCGTATAAAGACAAGATACCATTGTTGCCGAAGTAGTGTTTAAGACATAGGTTCCTTTCCAAATTAACAATGCACCGAACAGTTCTGCCATAACAACAGGCCCTCACCCATCATTTCAATCAAGTTTCTGTAACCTGGCCTCCATTTGACTTCATAACCTGTGCTGTTTCAAGTACAGCACCACATTTCTGAGCTCTCCCCTCTAAAATAAAAATGCTCTTTCAAATGTACTGATGAAATCATTGAAGATAGGTCTGTGTGTGACCTTAGGGACAGAAGTGTACTCCGAGCTGAACATAAACAGAGAGTACCCTACACAGAATAGACGAAGGGAGGGCCATAGTACCCTGCACAGAGAGCAGAGAAATGGGATACAGCAAAAGACCAGTCACTGAAGTGAGAATTTTTTTAGAAAAGGCTACTCTTAGAAAATCAGTGAGGATCTTGTTGGGAAGGTCTGCTGATTACTTTTTTCCCTGAGCACAGCAGGTTTGGTACATGGTTTGAGTAGAGGGACTGCAGTTTCTATTGTTCTATTGTTCAGGTAAATTTTAGGCAGGGCATTTCCTTTTGTGCATCTGATTACAGATTAAGGAAGGCTGAATGACAACCAGATGCAAAATTCCACTCTTCATTGTGCCTATTAGTCCTGGCCCCTTGATATACCTCTATAAAATATTTTTGTCTAGAGATTTTCATAATTGGTTTGTGTTTTTGTATAATTAGAGAAGTAATTTAGCTTGAGTAGACATTGTTAATCTGGGCCTGATTTTTCCTGACAACATTTTTTTAAATGGAGGATGCGTTGCACTGATGAGGTAATTTTCAGGAACCATGAGACCTCTATACTTTATTGTGGTGTCAAAAGATAAGTTTCGGGGATCAGGTAGTCTGATAGAGACAGAAAATAACTGCTCAGGGCAACCCCTCCATCATTTTCCAAAAGGGCTGCTATAATAGAGGAAGAAGAGACATATATATCGACATGAAACAAATAATAATGTTTTTTAATCCTTCTATGTATATACCAAACCATGTTTATCATCTGGATATGAAAAAAATAATGTTTATCACTCCTATTTTAGACACATTTTCATACTTCACTTTATATATTTGTTTCAGCAATCTCTTGTGGTACAGTTGCAGAATGTTGAACATTTGAAAAGAGCATATCAACATTTTTAAAAAAGGCGGATGTGTTTCGGTGATGATGTAATATGTCTGGAACCATGAGACCTATATACTTCATTTTGGAGTCAAAACATAGGTTTTGAGTGTCAAGTAGTCTTATAGAGATAGAAAACAACTCCCCAGAGCAACTCTCCCACCATTTTCCAAAATGGCGGCTCCATAATGATGTGTTTTAGCTAACATATTGGTAATTTATTTTAATATTGTTTTTGTTTCTCGTTTTCCAATTATTCAAATTTGTAAACATGAGCGAAGCAGGTGGTTGCAGAGGATCTTTACCTCCTGACAGACTGTTACTAACTGCAAAATCTGAGGACTCCTTCAACAAAGAAAAATGTGTTATATACCAAACTAATGTGAAAGAAAAGCTAACATCAACTGCGGCTGGATAGAAGATACTTAAAGATATTGCAGAAATACGCCAAGACGAATTTCACAAAAGACTGAAACTGATGGGTGAAGAGGATTAAATATTTTATCATTGTAACAAGTGCTACAAGTCGTATACAATGGAAAAAAGCCTGCAAACAAATAGGAAAAAAATAGCAGAAACCAGTAAATCACAACAAGAATCCAAGTCTTTTGAGAAAGCAACGACAACCAAACCCAATGTTCATCCACTCAGAAGATCAATGACCACCCCTCGCCCACCTCCAACAACTGATCAGAAAGCAGAGGATCTTCAATGTGTTATCTGTGGTTTAGCGCGAACAAGGGCCAAAGGGATTGATGAAAGAACAAAGAACAGAATATACGAGTCTCAAAGAGCAAGCATGTTTTTATCTGCAGCTAGCTTCTTCCATAATGACGTTTTCAGCTGAGTAGCTGATCTCACTGCGAGGTGAAAGTATTTGCAGCTGATTTGTATGCCCACTCGAACTGCATGCGTGCATACATTCGAAAATATGAATATACAATGAGCTCCCATCAGCAATGAAACAGCCAGCATTCAGTTACATTTGCACTCTTTGAAAAAGTAAATTAAGTTTTAAAGCCACTCTTGAGGGCTGGATACGGAATCACACTCTGTGAGATCAGAGAAATAATGATCAACATTGATGAAACTGGATTGATCCATAATAATGAAATTAAGATTTTTCTGGAGAGAATGTACAATGACAAAATTAGTTTTTGTCAGTCTAACAAAAAGAATGGGCCACTTATGTTGTTCTCAGCTGATCTGACTCCTGAAGTTCTTGCTGCCTAAATAAGATCACAGGATGCAGTAAAATCATGAGGAACCATTTTAGGAAACGTCCTGAAATATTTGGATTTTGGACTTAATGATGAATTTTGTGATGCCCCAGGGCTCTGCAAATCATGAGAGTCAACAAGAATGCCTGATGTTGTCTTAACATGTTTTACATCATTGTTTAATATAAGAAAAGCAAAATTGTTTCAAATTAAAGTTCTTAAGGTTGAGACGAAAGTCAACTACATTGAAGATGGCTTTGAAGATATAAACGAAGAAGTGGAAGACAATCCCATGAACTGACAAACTTATGATGTGCAAATGTACTGTCTTTTCCAAATCATGTTTTATGAATTATATCACGAAAAAAGAAAACTGCCAAACTGGCTACACATAATGACTGCCCATACAATATATAACAAATGCAAAAGTAGAAAGCTAATCACTTCAATGAATAGGATTGGTGTATCAACAACTTATAATGACATAGTACAGAGCTGGTACTTCTTATCAGCTCATGCTGTAACATCTTGTGAATCCAACAGCACACCGCTTCCAAGTCACTTTACCAGGAAAGGATTTACAATTGCTGCTCTTGATATTTTGAAAACAGAATCTTTGTTTGCATCATCCAGCACACAATACTGCTTTGGGGCCTTTTCAAGACCGTGCCAATGAAGTAGCTGCTGGAAAACAAGCTGTGTCAGCTGTAGGCATAACCAAATGAAGCTGCAAACTTCTAACCCAACTGTGAGAAAGTAGCCTCTTTTTAGCATGGTTACCCTCATTTTTGCCCGGTTTGATAGTGTTTGTCGTGTGTTTTTACTGTCTCACTGGGATCCTGCTAGCCAGGACCCCAGTGCTCATAGTTTGAAAGCTATTTGTCAGTGTGTTTTACTGTCTCACTGAGATCCTGCTAGCCAGGACCCCAGTGCTCATAGTTTGTGGCCTTTGTGGGTTGTCAGTATGCTTGACTGCATCACTGGAGTTCTGCTAACCAGAACTTCAGTGCTTTTGCTCTCTCTGTGTACCAACATTGTCACTATAGTTTAGTGACGCCATATCCCAATTCTAATTGGCACACTGGAGTCCCCTTATAAGTCCCTAGTATATGGTACCTAGGTACCCAGGGCTTTAGGGGTCTAGGAGATCCTTATGGGCTGCGTCATTTCTTTTGCCACCCATAAGGAGCTCATACAAACCTTTCTTCAGGACTGCCACTGCAGTCTGAGTGAAATAGTGCACACACTAGTTCACAGCCATTTTTCACTGCACCAGGTAACATATAAGTCACCTATATGTTTAAACTTAATTTACTGAAGGCTAGGTGCAAAGTTACTGTGTGTGAAGGCACCCTTGCACTAGTGAAGGTGCCCCCACATTGTCCATGGCCAATTCCCCAGACCTCGTGAGTGGAGGGACACCTTTATAAGTGTGCACTACTTATATGTCAATACATATATGTAGCTTCACAATGGTAACTCCGACTATGGCCATGTGAGGTGTCTATGTGGAATTGAACCCCCAATCCAAATCTGGTATTGGGGGGCCGATTCCATGAACCCTGGGGGCTCCACCATGGACCCCCAGCAGTGCCAAACCAGCTCTCCGAGGTTTCCACTGCGGCCCCAGCTGCTGCCACCCCACAGACAGGTTTTGCCTTCCTGAGGATTGAGCAGCTCAATCCCAGAAAGGCAGAGCAATGTATTTCCTTTAGGAGAGGGGTGTTACACCCTCTCCCTTTGGAAATAGGTGTTACAGGCACGGGGGGGAATCCTCCCGGAGCATCTGCAAATGCTTTGAAGGGCAAAAACGGTGCCCTCCTTGCAAAATCCAGTCTACACCGGATCAGGGACCCCCAGTCCCTGTTCTGGCATGAAACTGGACAAAGGAAAGGGGAGTGACCACTCCCCTGTTCATCAGTATCCCAGGGGTGGTGCCCAGAGCTCCTCCAGAGTGTCCCTGGAGTTAGACATCTTGGATTCCAAGGTGTGGGGACCCTCTGGAGACCTCTGAATGGCCAGCAGGTGATGTCAGAGACCCCTCCTGATAGGTGCATTCCTGGGTAGGTAGCCTTCTCAGGGCTATTTAGGGTCTCTCCTCTGCACCATAAGAACAGAAGAAATCTCCTGTGGAGTGACGGAGTCACTTCCCTGCTTCAGCAGGCACCTCTCTGCGATGATAAGCAGTACTCTGGGACTCCTCTCCTGTTGACGAGCTTGATCCCTCGAACACAGGTGGTGAACCGAAGGGACCCAGAGTGTCCAAAGGTCCAGCTGTCCAAATTTGGTGGAGGTAGGAGCTGGCCTCCCCATGCTGCAACAGTATCCCTGTGCACTGCACCTTCTGCAGATCCTTGGGCTTCTGTGCACTTCGTCCAAAAGTTCTTTGTGCACAGTGTAGCCCAGGTCCCCAGTACTCCATCCTGAGATGCACATCTCTCTGAGTTGTTCTCCAGCGGCGTGGGATACTCTTGTGTAATGCTGCAATGACCGCACTTTGCATCTCCTTTGTCCCCATGTTCTGGGACTCCTGTGGGTGTTGCCTAGTCTTCTGAGAGCTCTCTGAAGTGCTGAGAGCCCCCTCTGTCTCCTCAGTCTGAGTTGAGACCCTTAGGTCCCTCCTGGGTCCAGGCCGCTCCTCTTTGATGCAAACTGCGTACTTGCATGAACCGAGGCTTGTTGGTAGAATCCAGCGACGCAAACAGCCTGCATCCAACAACTAGACGTGGAAAATCTCTTGCACCAAGCAGGAACCTGCAGCTATCTTCTTTGGTGCATTTCTGTACTTTTCTTCCAACCAGAGAATCCACTTTTGCACCTTCTTCCAGGTGGGCAGGGAATCCTGTTCTTCCTGGACTCTTCTTCGACTTCCGAACTTGGTCCTTTCTCTCCCCAGGTCTTCAGGTCCAGGAATCCATTGTTGGTTGCTTGCAGTCGTGCTCGGTTCTTGCATAATTCTTTATCACGACTTGTAGTGTGTTCTGAGGAAACTTGGTGTACTTTACTCCTGCTTTCCTGGGCCCTGGGATGGGGTACTTTACGTACCTTTGGTGGGTTCCTACACTCCTAGTGCCCCTCTACACACTACACTTGCGTGGGGGGAATTCAACACTCACATTCCACTATTTTAGTATATGGTTTGTGTTGCCCCTAGGCATATTGCAATCTATAGTATTTTCTACTGTTTGCACTATTCTATGACTGTTTACCTACCTGATTTTGGTTATTAGTGTAAATATTGTGTATAATACTTACCTCCAGAAGGAGTATTGCCTCTAAGATATTTTTGGCCTTGTGTCACTAAAATAAAGTACCTTTATTCTTGGTAACACTGGGTATTGTCTTTTATTGTGTAGAAGTACTGTGTAACTATAGTGGTATTGCAGGAGCTTTGCATGTCTCCTAGTTCAGCCTTGGCTGCTCTGCTACAACTACCCCTAGACAGCCTAAGCTGCTAGACACTGCCTACATTTCACTAAAAAGGAATAACTGGACCTGGTATTAGGTGTAGGTACCTTAGGCATCCACTACAAACCAGGCCAGCCTCCTATATTAACTGCCTTGCCAACATGTGCAAAATCACTACAAGCCATCAACACATCCCAATCTACCAGAAAGTTTCAAAATGGCTGAGGACATGGATCTTCTTCTACCTGATGCTGTGGTCCACAAATCTGATATAAATTAATTTATCATATTGCTTATTCGGTGTGGACTGAAGGGTGAAGAAAAAACAGTTCCTCTGTGGCCTGGAATTCATGCTCTGATCTCCCAGAATACCATCCCACTGAAGAAGGTTGGGTTTTTACCAGTAATACCATCTCCAGTTACAAACTACACAACAGTATACACAGCTCTGAAAAATGTGGGTGCTGAGGTTGAAGACCAGCTTATCCTGCCAATTTTCTGCAATGAAGGTGTATTCCGAATTGTAGCTGATATTTTTATGAGCAATCCAGTAGAAATGGATGCTTTTTATCCAATGATAGGCATTTGCCACATGACAAAAGTTGCATTGCATTGTGCAGGAAGTTATCTCAGTAGATGTGGCATAGACAATGCACTTATTGAGGCTGAAATCTTTGGTAGCAAAACCGTCCAGTCAGTATTGAGCGGAACTCATTATGTTAGTTAGTTACAAGATATGCTCATCATTTTTGAGGCTATTGAAACATTGCGTTGGAATGCTTTCTGGAACAAGAATGGCAAATTAGGTTTGCATATCTTATCTCAGAAGTGAACAAGGCACAGGGTGCACTTTGTTCAAGAGACATAATGCAAAGCCAGGCAATGTTCAATGCACTCAGTTCAAAATCATAAAACCTGAAAACCAAGTTCATTGACTTTTTCAAAGAATATGAAGAATATCAGAACTTGGCAAGTAGTGGGGAAATGTTTTTCACATGATAGCTCTAGTGAAAAACTTGGTACATGCTGACCTAGAAGGTAATTGGGACCTGCGTATGAAGACTTTGGAGTCACTGATTACTTTATTTCACAAATTCGATTGTATAAACCAGTGCTTAATTTGTAAATAAAAAGGTGCTGGTGCTCAAAGCTCTCCTCTGAAACACGCGGTTGCTGCAATTACATGTGCGAACACGGAGTACTGAGGCAGAGTAACCCTGAAGACATCTCAGGCCTCTTTCATCTATTTACTCACACACCCTTCCCCTCCAGCTCACTCTCGCAGTTTTCTGCTTTCTAACTTCGTGACGTTTTTTCTCTTCTTCTGTCTCTCCCATATGTGTCTTTTGCTACAAGAGCTCGCAGCGAATGCTTGAGGTAGAAGAATAAGCCCGGCCCGCAAAAATAAGTGCTGGTGCTCAGCACCGGAAACAACAAGCACAAATTAAGCACTGGTATAAACTACCTGAGATATGGGTCTTGGCATTTGGAAAGAAAGAAACAGCTAGAGGTGAAAAAAGCATACCTCTACAGAAAATTCATCTAAATACATTTTGTGGTGAAAGACAGAGAGTGAAAGTTCAATGGTGTGGCTCAATATATTAAACTGGAATAGATGATTCAGAGATCACAGAAAAGCTCCAAGGGAATTGTTGCTCAGACACGTAAAAGTAAATATGTTGCTCAGTTGCAGCTAGTTTACCATGCAGTCCATTCTATTTGCAATGTTTTCAGGGAGATGACAAATTCAATATTAATGTACTATTGTGAAACTGTTCCTCACCACAAACTTGTGGGAAAGACGGGGGAACATTTTAATACACATGATGCCAGCCTTCTTCATTTCATGCGGCAGCAAGGAAACCCCTTTGAAATGACTGAGCCTGTGCGACTACACAACTTCGTGGCCAAACAATATGTGGATAAAGATATAAAGACATGTCTACTGAATGTCCTGAAACATGGATCAAAACTATATGCAGAGCTGAAGCAATAGACATTTATTCTGAAACTACTGAAAAAGAAAAAGCTGTTTGATGTAATAACTAAAGCTAAACTGCCACGCTTTAAATGCCATAGTAAGAGTTTCGTCCAACCAGTCACTACAAAACAGGTTACAAAAACTCAAGTTTCACAAACACATAGAGAGATGGATGTAGCAAAAGGAAGGGGTGAATTTATCAAGGGCATTCTGTTGCATGATCTTCTTCCAACAAATGTATTATTTGATGGAGATGCTGCAACCAAACCAGTGAAGCAAAAACTTGAACAAGAGCCTGAAAAAAAACTTTCACATGAATTTGAAAAGGTGTCCTCATTGAAAACTGCTGTTGTTGTGGACTGTATATCACAATTGCGAATGTTCAACATTTCATCCATGCAAAACTTCAGAGAGGAAGTTCAGACTATTCTACCAATATCAAAGTCGGTGTACACCTTGCAAGAACTGCACGTTGACTTTGACAGTAATCTTGAACTACCTGTCAAAGAATATGAGAGAATTAGACAAATGTCTACTAATGGAACAATTGAGCTTGCTTGCTTAAAAAATTACCTTTACCTGTGCAACTTGATAAACTCTGGTCATCAACATCGAACAAAATGAACTTGGAGATGTTAATTCACCAAAACATTGCTGATGCTTCAGTGAACACTGAATTTCTAATTATTGCAAGTGGAATGATCGTCAGTGAGGAGTTGGTGCCTGCAGAGTTATATTCAAAAGGTACGGGCCATGTTGTTCAAGAACTTAACAGAAAATTGGAGGAAGCTAACCTTCGTGTTGTGCCACATTTTGAGCGGGCTGTTTGAAATGGTTCTAATCGAGTCGTTGTATGGCAAATGGCACCGATGTTATTATTGTGCTAATTAAACTTGTTACAATTTTCATACATCAAGGATTGTCAGATTTATGGATTTGTTATGGAACAGGTGGGAAAAGACACATAATCCCGCTTCATATTCTGTACAATACATTTGACCCAGAAATGCCCAGTGTTCTCATCAAGGCACATATTCTTATGGATGATGACACTCTGAGCAAAACTAGAACAAAGCTCAGAGCTTTAACAGTTAAACCTGTGAAGTTTCTAAAAGGGTTTGCTGAGACAGAAGAAGAATGTGACTTTAAAAATGTAGAAAAACACCTTGTACATGTGTGGAAAACGAGTTCTGAGTATCACAAGTTTGATGATCTTCGGTACAGTGAGTTCAAGAGATTTGTCCCTCTATGTGATCATCCACCGATGTCATGTTCTGTGCGTGGACACATTAAAAGAGTGTTCTACTTGATCAGAAGATGTGCAAATGTTTTGGATCATGCATATGTAGAGAAAGATCTGTATGAGTTTGGTTTGGGAGATATTGACGGGGTGCTAAAACCTACAAACTTTCTAAAGACTCTACCCACAGAACTTACACGTACATGTACTTGCAAAACCTGTGCTACAAAAAGATATCCCTGTCAATATACTCTTTTCAAATGTTCAACATTCTGCAAATGTACCACGAGCGATTGCTGAACAAATAAATGAAGTGAACTATGAAAATGTGTCTAAACCAGGAGTGATAAACATTATTTTTTTCATATTCAGATCATAAACTTTTTTTGGGTGTATATATAAAAGGATTAAACACCATTATTATGTGTTTAAATACTATATGTGTCTCTTCTTCCTTTATTATAGCCGCCAGTTTGGAAAGTGGTGGAAGGGTTGCTCTGAGGAGTTATTTTCTGTCTCTATAAGACTACTAGACCCCCAAAACCTATGTTTTGACACCAAAATGAAGTATATAGGTCTCATGGTTCCTGAAATATTACATCATCACTGCACACATCTACCATTTTAAAAAATGTTGTCCAGAAAATTTCAGCCCGGATCAACAATTTTTTTACGGAGGTATATCAGGGGGCCGGGATTATATGCTGTGTGAGCTCCAGATGGCGTACAGATCCAGTGCTACTTGCCCTGAAAAGCATTACTTTGCTCAAATTCACTAAAGCAGAATCTTTTCTTCTTCATCCCACCCCAATCATCAGAGGGATAGTGGTGGAGCATCTCAAGCACAAACATTTAAAGTACAACTGTCCTGTTTTGTGTTTTCCCTCTATCACATTTTTTTAAGAAAATGAATCCATACTTGTCATCATCAAAGAAACTTTATTCGATTGTTTTTAGCAATCATAAAAGTCATTATACATAAAAAACAATTTTCAGAAGAAAAAGGAGGGAGGATGCAGAGAATAAAATGTGTATAAATATGAATATAAAGACAAACAGGTAAAAAATAAAAAAATAAGTAAAAGTTAATAAACAATTTGATTAAAACAGGTAAAAAAATCTCAAATATAGTGCTTGGAAGTCTCACCCATTTGCCTCAAGACATTGTCTGGCCTTAATCACTGAACACAGGAACAAGGGTAATCCATTGCAAACCATGATAGACGGAAGGGATAAAAGATACAAAACAGCTGGACGACATTGTTTAAAATGCATTAATTTTAAAAGTGGTATCACAAACATTTTCCTAGAAGTTGAATAATATTTGCAAAAGAGAAGTGTGTGCATTGTATTTTGATCGGAGACATTATCGCAGGGACATTTTTCCAGTTGTAAAGACCAGTCATTAATCAGGGGAAAACTAACGAGGCGATGAAAAGACTCTAGTCTCAAGCGCGTAAGGACAAACCGATGTCTTGGGTTCGTAACTTTGCATAAGTATGGTTCCATGCAATTCGTTTGCTGTATCATATGGTTTCTCCTGACACTATATTTATTTGCCTCCGCATCCCATCTCAATTCGGCCAGGTGGGTGAGGCAAGTGTTTTTCAGGTCTTTCCTGGAAATTGTTTTCAATTCATCTGGGGTAAAAAACAGCTCAGGGTGGCCTAGTTTAATAAGAAAGTGCTTTATGTAATTTAGCCATGGAATTTTGGACGAGTAGGTAAGTGCTGGGGCATCTACTATGATAGCCCTGTTCAACCTTGCAGGATCTGAGGTCCATACTTTATGCCAGAGTAGAATTGGTTGCACATGAATGAGATCTGTAAGGTATGTTACTCCCATTTCTGAATGGCATACTACTGTTGATGTTGATTGCAGGACACTTAGGACTGTTTTCAGGAGAGCATTTTCGGTCAGCTGTAAGGTAGTGCAGTCTCGATATCCCCAAAGTCCAGCCCCGTACAGTGCTACTGAAACACATTTCGCATTGTAAAGAGTCATCATGTCTTTGGGAATTGCTCTCCCCACCCTTTTAGAGAAGTTTTTTATCGCCATAACGGTTTTCGTGAATAACAGTTTTCTCGCTTTTATGGCTTGTACCCATGTACCTTTGTCATCGAACACAATGCCTAAGTACGAAAATGTCCCTGTGTCGACTAGTTTTTCACCTTTTAAGACTATATGGCAGTTCTTTGTGCAGCATCTGTGATATGTCATAGAGAAAGTTTTAGTGTGATTAATTTTGAGGCCCAAGACATTCATGCAGTTATCAAAGGTTGTAACTAGTCTTTGCAAAGCGACTGGGGTGCGGGCCATCAGAACGGCATCATCCGCATACAAGAGGGCCGGGATCTTCCGAAAGCCTACTTGTGGAAGATCACCACAGGCATCGGAAAGAGTCCCCTCTAGACTGTTAATATACAAAGCGAACAATAGGGGAGCTAACACGCAACCTTGACGGACCCCTCGTTCAATGGGGAAAGATGCCCTGCTTGTTCTGGCGCTGCTGCTGCCGCCTCCTCCTCCAGCCACAAAACGCGCTTCCCCCATACTTGTCTTATTTCTTTTTTTTTGTGTGTGCACTACACGGGGTGTAACAGAACCACCCTACCAACAGCGCTTGTGGTGCAGGGGGGTACAGCCTACAGGCCAGAGGGGAGCTCCATTAGGCACAGACAGCAAAATAAAAAGCAAAAATAAATAAATAACTCGAATGTTTCAACGGTGACTGAGGCCGCCTTTTAATTCATATTGGAGACTTCCAGTGGTGCCCAGTGAAAAGTGGACTCACTGCTCCACAAAGCAGGAAAAAACGATGAGTCCCAGGTGGAAAGAACAGCATTTCTGTGCAAGGCCGCAGGTGCAGAAAGGACAAGCGTTGGAGCCTCAATGCTTTCACTTTCATTTTTATTTAAAACATGGATAGTTTTCTTTTACTCACGGCGTAGAAATCAGAATCTTGAAGGTTCTCAGAGGAGATGTATTGGATTAAAGACGAAGTGGGAAATAGGAAGTTGGAAGTCTGGAGAAGGATTTTGCGAAATATGCTAAAACGTGCTGAAATGTGACAGGGTTGTAAACTTGCATATTTTCCGGCTTTTTTATGCATCTCTACTTTAAAAGTGATGTGTTTCTGTTTTTGTCGTTGTAGCTTTGCATTTCTACAAGGAATAAATACCAGATTGAACTGCTTTTTCTATGTTTTTTTTTTTTTTTTTTTACCTACACGTAGGCCAGTTCAGCAGAATACCGACCAGGTGGCGGCCCTAGCACCTTGTTCTGCTCCGAGTGCACTGTAAAGTGCACTGACATATGCTCCTTTACCCTGAGATGACCGAAGCAAACCTATTCTAGCACTGGTTCCTTCACAGAATTGCCATTCTGCACATCTAGCTCGCCCTGTCCCATTTGAAGCAATCCTAACAAAGACGTGCACAATGCTCTCACAATGATCCTCTGCCCTGAACTACCCCATGAAAAGTTATCCTAGAGCTGCAACATGAGATGCACTCTCAAAGTGAACTTTTGCTTTTGACAATACTGTAAAAAGCTCTCCTAATGCACATCTTTTCTCATCCGCCCCAGTTCAAAGCTATCCTAGTTTTGACGTGCACCAAGGCCTCACAGTGAAATTCTGTGGTATCCTGCCCCATGACAAGCTACTCAGTCATGCACAATGCACCCTTTTCTGGAATTTCTTCTGTAGAGCTAGGTTAGCACTGTGCCACGCTCTCAAAATGCATGTCTGTCCTTCCCTCCCCATTGAAAACTATCCTCATATTAAGCCATACATTGAGCTCGCACAATGAACTATTATCCTCAACTATGCAAAGTTACGCTAGCACTGAAACATGTGAAAACCCTCATATTGCTATCCTGATCTGCCCTATGCAAACTATCCTACCACTGAAACTAGCACTAAGTTCTTCCAACGCACCTCTATTTTGACCTTCCCATTGCAAAATTATCTTAGCACTGAAATATCATAAAAGCTTTGTTAACTTGTCCCATGTAAAGAGATTCCAGCGCTGAAACGTCCACGAGCTCTCTCAAGGTACCTCTATCCTGATCTCCGCATTGCACTGTTACCAAGGCGATACAAGGCTATATATGTGCATATATATCCATGTTGTAACCATAGTACAGTGTAGCAGAATGGAGAAAACACTGTTGCTGTATTACAAAAAGGTAGACTTAAACTGGTTTGGCTTTGCTTCTGTTACAGTTCAAATGGGACCTGTTTTGACACTTTTGGCTAAACCTCTCATACTAGAGCAGAACCAAGGTTGGTCTTTGGATTTGCATGATGGGCAAAAAAAGCAAAAAATAGGTGCAATGGCAATGGTAAGCAAGAGATTAATAGATAAAGGTCGGTCTCAGGGAGATGAAAGAAGGGTGTGCAGTGTGGACCCAGTATGAGCAGTGGAAAGATATTGGGTGATGGTTTTGAAAATGTTTTGTAATTGTGATGCGATGTTTCGCCAATAAGTATGCAGATGAGGACAAGAAGACAACATGTGTTGTTAATCACCAGGTGATGAGTTGCATGTCCAGCAGGTGTTGGAATCTTTTAGTTTGAGGCATGATCATTTTGCTGAACTCCAGTATAAAAGGCGTGCAGTGAAGAATTTGGTTTGGGTTAATGAAGGGAACAGTTTATGTTTAAGTAGGTTTAAGCCAATTTGTGACCAGGAGTCTTCGTTACGTGGTGCAAGGTCTTTCATAGAAAAACAGGAGGCCCCCTTTTGCATTAAGGGAGGTTGACTCAAGCTTTTGGTAGAAGTAAGTATTTTATAGAATTTCAACGCTGCATGACCATTCAAAAGTATAATTTGTAGTTTTTGCAGAATGGATGAAGTGTGCAGTAGTCCAAGTTTGGATATCTTGACCTTGATTTATAAAAAGTCATAGAAGTCTTTGTGTGAAAGGCCATTTTTCTATTGTAGAGCAACTAATGTAAGTGGTTCAGTATTATTGTAAAGGTCCGCTACTGTTAAGATCCCTTGGCAGCCCATGTCTGTCTAATGGTTAGTAAGTTGGGTGTTGCAGCTTCTTGCTATTCCATAGGGAAGCGGAGAAAGAATTGCAAATATTAGTAGCTAGTATTGTGTCTAGGGACAATATGGCAGCAATGGTGTCCCTAAGGATCTTTTGAGACATGGATAAAAGAGTGGTATGACATTGTCAGGAAGGCCAGTAATGAAAAAGGGTAGCAGGTTGATAATCCACCGCCAACCATATGGGCTTTTTCATTGGATCTGTTACAAACCACAAGGCTCCTTGAGTCACTAGGTACCCAGTGTGGTAGGCAACCCAGATGGGGAAATTACAGCCTCCTGTTGTGGTGAGCATCCTCTATTTTTCAAGACTGATTCTAGTTTTTTGTTTTCCCATAAAAAGCTGGAGACTGCTTTATTGATCATTAAAAAGAAGTTTGATGATGGGCGAAGGGGAAGCATACTGGACAAGAAGTTAATCAATGGTGATATCATCATCTTGATGGTTTCGAATCTGCCCCACCATGAAATATGTGTAGGTGACCAAGTAGCTAGTAGAGCCTTTATTTTATTTTCATTGATGGCGATAGACTCAGAGAGGTCAATACAGAACCAGATTCCGAGATACTTAATATTAGTTTTCCATTGAAAGTTTGAAAAGCCAATTAACAAGGAATGACAGTTTACATTCAGGGGAAGAATCTCTGTATTGTCCCTGTTCAGAAAAGTAGGAGAAGCAGTTAGTGTTACTTAGTATAGCGCTAATAGCAGGATCTGGAGATACTGTAAATATTACAATGTCGTCCTCATATGCTGCTGTTTTGTATTGTGTATCATTAAACGAAATACCTGGGATGTCTGCTGATTGGGATAGGTCCTCATTTACTTAAATTTTGGCGTTGGGATTTGAACATAGGATCATGGCCATCATAATGACCTCATCCTGCACGTTGTGTCTCGAGAGATTCGTACCCGAAGACCCTCCGAGTCCTCCTACAACCCCCCAGCTCCGACACCCCGAACCATCACAGATCCTGCACCGCTGGACCACCCTCACCACGGACGAGACCCGCACCATCATGAACAGCATCCACTCCGGAGCACCTACGGACCCCTGTCCTCACCACATTTTCAACAAAGCCAGCAACTCCATTGCACCCGAGCTCCACTACACCCTCAGCTGCTCCATAGATACAGCCACCTTCCCAGAGGACTGGAAGCACACCGAGATTGCCCGCTCCTGAAGAAACCCACGGCCGACCCACTGGACCTCAAGAATTACCGTCCCATCTCTCAGCTGCCTTTCCCAGCCAAGGTAGTTGAAAAAAGGCCATCTACACTCAGATCAGTAAGCAGATCAAAGACACCAACATCCTGGACATCTCTTAATCATGTTTTAGGAGCAACTACAGAACAGAGTCCGCCCTCCTTGCCGCCACAGATGACATGTGCTCTCTCTTCCACTGCAGCCATACAGCAGCCTTCATCCTACTGGACCTATCGCCCGCCTTCGACATGGTTTCACACCTCATCCTCTGCTCCAGACTCCAAGCAGCTGGCATCCATGGAAAGGTCCTACAATAGATAGGCGTCTGGGAGAACCCAGAGATTCAGACTCCCGCCTTACCGGTCAGAACCTATGGAGATCAGCCTCAGAGTTCCACATGGCTCCTCCCTGAGCCCCACATTCTTCAACATGTACATGGCCCCGTTCGCATCCTTTGTCAGGAATGACAGGCTGAACATTGTCTCCTACGCCGACAACACCCAGCTGATTATCTCTCTGATCGAAAACCCCCATAACTGCCAAGGAGAATTTCCACAACGGGTTAGAAGCCATTGCTGCCCGGATGAAGGATAGCTTCCTCAAGCTAACTTCTGACAAGACCGAGATCCTCATCCTGGGACTCTCCACATTAGCCTGGAATAACTCCTAGTGGGCATCCACCATCGTCAACCCCCCACCCCTACAAACCACGCACGCAACCTCAGCTTCATCCTGGACTGATCGCTCACCATGATCTGACAAGTCAACTCAGTCGCATCCTCCTGTTTTCACACTGTCTGACTGCTCCGGAAGATTTACAAATGGATCCGAAAGGACTGCCGCAGAACCCTGACCCACGCCCTGGTTACCAGCAGACTCAACAAAGGCAACGCCCTCTACGCTGGCACTACCCAGAAAAACCTAAGGAAACTACAGTACATCCAAAATGTCTCTGCTATACTCATCCTGGACATTCTCCTCTGCCACCACACCACCTTCTATTCCCCCCCAGACCTCTCTGCTCCGCTCAACAAGCCACCGTACCCTGCATAGGGAAGACCTTGGCTGGTGGAAGATCCTTCACCTTCCTCATGGCAAAGAGCTGGAACACCCTGCCCCTGCACCTCAGGCAGTCACAATTGCTGCATCAGTTCAGGAAGGACCTTAAAATCTGGCCTTTCAACTGAATCTCAGAGGATAAACCCCCTCATCTCCTTGAGACCCTTATAGGTGAGTAGCTGCAATTTATAAACATTGATTTGATTTTGATTTGGTTTGAAAGAACGGCTTAGAGTTATGTCCACAAAAATGTTTCAAAATGTCTTCTCTGTGTCGAGGGCTACCACTGCTGGGAAGAGGACGAGCTGGAGGCCTTCTGAATGACGTGAGAGGAGAGGCGGATGTTGTCACTAGCTAGGCGGCCTTTAATGAAACCCGGTTGTGTGGGATGAACCAGTTTTGGAATCAGGGGGGCAAGGTGGTTTGAAAGGATTTTCACGTGTAGACCTGCTTCTGTGTTAATGAGAGATACAGGTCTGTAATTTTTGGGTTTGGAATGGTCTTTCCCTTCTTTGGGTATGATTACAATAGTCTCTTCTGAGGCGGTCCCAGACACCGAACCAGAAGTTGCAAAGTGAGAAAGAGTTGACTCTAATGTGTCGATTGAGGATACAAAGTTTTGTAGAATTCAATTGGGAAGCCATCCGATCCCAGCGCCTTTCCAGATGGGATGCTTTTAATGGAATGACTGATCTCTTCTTGCGAAATTGATTTGAATAAGGAGACACATTTGTGGTAGCCAATTTGCTTAGAATTCTTAACATCTCTCCTACTTAAACAATCATTGAAGGGGTATTAATAGATGGGGTGCATAATTTATAGTAGAAGCGTTAAAAAACTTTAAGGCCCATGTTTATATTTTTTTAGTGCTGCGTCTGCGGCATTTTTTTATGCAAAAGCGGCGCAAACTTGCAAAATACAATTGTATTTTGTACGTTTGCACTGTTTTTGCGTAAAAAACCAGCGCAAATGCAGCGCTAAAAAAGTATAAATATGGGCCTAAGTATTTTGTAAGTTGATGTCTGTAATTTGTTATGTTCATCTTTAATCACTTGTACAAGAGTGGAATTGCACTTTAGTTTAAGATAGGCTGCTAGGGAGGGACTTTCCAATGTTGTTTAAGTAAAATAAGCTTTTTCCCTTTTGGGCGTGGATCCATAGGTATGCACGTTTGGTGATTAGTGGATTGAATTCATAATTAAAGCGTTTTAGTGACTTCATGGTAGTCTTATTTTTATTCTCCCAGTATTCCATTTCTTTATCTTTTATTTCTGATGTCCGGTACATTCATTTTATGATTTGGCCTCTACAAAAACAATATAGGAAGATCCAGAGAGTTACTGGTGAGGACACAGAGTTTTTGTTTTGTTAGGATAAACTGTGATGATTCGCTATGGAGTTCTCTAATTGCATCTGGGTCTTCTAAAATCTCCAAATTCATATGCCAGGTTTTGACTTTCAGAGGGGTGGGGATGAGTTGTAAAGAAATCGAAATGGCTGCGTGGTCCGTGATAATGATAGGCATTACAGATATTTAGGTGACGTATTGCAGAAGAGAGGAATTGTTTAAGAGGTAATCGATTCTGGAGAAGTGTTATGTGGGGGTGAGAAGAATGTAAAATGTCTGCCATTGGGGTTGTGGAGTCTCCAGCCAGTTTGTGTGCTGAACAGATGGGCCGAGTGCTTTGAGGGATTTAGGAGTTCTGTATCTGAAGGTGGGTTGTCTGTCCAAAATAGGGTCCGTTGGTAGATTAAAGTTACCACTAAGGATAATCCCTACCCCTGGAGGTAAAAGTGCTAGTTTTGCTGAAAGCATATCCCAAAACCTTGGATTTTCTGTGGTAGGAACTTAAACGTTTACTACTGAGGTGGCATTCTGTAGGTGTGTGATTAACCATTGCCTTCGTTGTCTGGTTTGGATGTGATAATTGAGAGACCTGAGGTTTTCTCAATTTTTTCGAGATTGCGGGGGAGCATGCAATGTCTGATTTTGGTCTCTTGCAAGAAGACCAGGATGCTCTTTAGCGAAAGACAGTAGTCATAGAATTACCTATGTTTTTCTGGATGGTTGAGGCCTTTGGCATTAAGGGAAATCACTTTAACTACTTGATGTATTTTGATCAGTCATTAGTGTAGTGTGGGATCGGGGATGGATTGAGAGTGAGGATGGCCATGGAGACTGAGGTGGCCAGTGGTGGATTGAGAAGGTCACATAACTCTCAACAGAAGCAAAGTAAGGAGTTATGGTTAGTGTGTGGGGTAGGTAGAGGGGTCATGGAGGTCATTGTCCTCTACTGAGTAGGAGGGAGCCTGAAACGACAAGGTGTACAGTGTAGGGCAGTGGGCGTCATGTGCAAGTGGAAAGTAATAGAACAGAAAGAGTAGCGCAAGCCAGGCACAACTTTCAACAATTATTAAAATATCATCAATAAAATTATAGCCCTGATTGGCAACAATTGCATACATATAGCATTTGTAATTTAATACAATTTATTACACATATCAACCTGACAACCATATTCTGCAGTTGTAAGTAAAAGAGATACATCTAAATAGGAAACAATGGGCCTGATTACAACTTTGGAGGAGGTGTTAATCCGTCCCAAAAGTGACGGTAAAGTGACGGATATACCACCAGCCGTATTACGAGTCCATTATATCCTATGGAACTCGTAATACGGCTGGTGGTATATCCGTCACATTTGGGATGGATTAACACCTCCTCCAAAGTTGTAATCAGGCCCAATATGTTAAGATGACAAAGAATATATAGTTGGCCATAGGCAGAGTATGGGGGTGATTCTAACTCTGGCGGGCGGCGGAGGCCGCCCGCCAGAGTTCCCCCCTCCAGAATACCGCACCGCGGTCGTAAGACCGCTGCGGTGATTCTGGGTTTTTCACTGGGCTGGCGGGCGACCGCCAAAAGGCCGCCCGCCAGCCCAGTGGAAAACAACCTTCCCACGAGGACGCCGGCTCTGAATGGAGCCGGCGGAGTGGGAAGGTGCAACGGGTGCAGTTGCACCCGTCGCAAATTTCACTGTCTGCAATGCAGACAGTGAAATTCAAAGTGGGGCCCTCTTACGGGGGCCCCTGCAGTGCCCATGCCATTGGCATGGGCACTGCAGGGGCCCCCAGGGGCCCCACGACACCCCATACCGCCATCCTGTTCCTGGCGGCAGAGCCGCCAGGAACAGGATGGCGGTATGGGGTGTCAGAATCCCCATGGCGGCGCAGCGAGCTGCGCCGCCATGGAGGATTCTTTTGGGCAGCGGAAAACCGGTTGGAGACCGCCGGTTTTCCTCTTCTGACTGCGGCCAAACCGCCGCGGTCAGAATGCCCTGCGGGGCACCGCCAGCCTGTTGGCGGTGCTCCCGCCAACCCTGGACCGCCGGGGTCAGAATGACCCCCTATGTCTTGATGAGGAGTCGTACATGGCCGGAGCAATAAGAGGGGTGTTGTCTTTTTGATTGAGTAGTGCAGTTTTCAATTTGACTCCTAAGGCGATGTGGTTATGGTCTTGCATCATACTGTGTAAAGTGCAAGAACAGAGTATCAGCTAGTGAATGTAGGAATGTACACAATATTGTTTATGGACAAGATAAGTTATGTGACACAAAGGGCCTGATTACAACTTTGGAGGAGGTGTTAATCCGTCCCAAATGTGACAGATATACCACCAGCCGTATTACGAGTTCCATAGGATATAATGGACTCGTAATACGGCTGGTGGTATATCCGTCACTTTACCGTCACTTTTGGGACGGATTAACACCTCCTCCAAAGTTGTAATCAGGCCCAAAGTCATTAGACAAAATGCAATTTTCTAATACTTGTGGTGCAACATCAGTCAGTTTATAAAGCACTTATTGTGTGTACTGTTCTCTGTAGGACATATCAAGCATACATGGTATTCAGATTATCCATAAAAATGACATGTGGCATAGCACTGTATTTGGAAAATAGAGAATGCGACAAATAGAATAAATTTAGCAAGATGGGATATTACAAAACTCTATGAAAGGCTAACAAGCCTGTTATGAGGGCAAAGTTCAGCATGTCAGACTTCATAGAACATCCTATGAGACATGGTTGGTCGGGATGTATATTGTATTGTTTGAAATTTGATTCAACCATGTCCAATCTGGGAGTCTTTAATCTGAGATTCAAAGGGGTTGTTCAAGAAGACATGTGGGGGTATATTTATACTCTGTTTGCGCCAGATTTGCGTCATTTATTTAACACAAATCTGGCGCAAACTCAACTCTATATTTATACTTTGGCGCTAGACCCGTTTAGTGCCAAAATCCATGGAGTTTGAGTAATTTTTTAGCGTGGACACCTACCTTGCGATAATAATATGCAAGGTAGGCGTTCCCATCCAAAAAATGACTTTAAGGCATGTGCGCCTTATTTATCCTCCCGCATCATTTTGATGCACAGGAGGAGGCGGACCTTAAAATATGGCGCCCAGCCGGATTTGCACAGTTTTTTAACGCCTGGGTCAGGGCAGGCGTTAAAGGGCCTGTGGGCTCATGTCCATGGTCTCAGACCATGGAAGCAGTCCACAGGTGCCCTTCCCTGCCCCCAGGGACACCCCCTGCCACCCTAGCCCACCAATGGAGGACACCCATGGATGGGGGACCTATCTACGGTAAGTAGAGGTAAGTATTTTTTTTTAGGTGGCATAGGGGGGCCTAACTTGGGCCCCCTACATGGCACTGTGCCCAATGGCCATGCCCAGGGGACAGATGTCCCCTGGGCATGGCCATTGGGCAGGGGGGCATGACTCCTGTCTTTGCTAAGACAGGAGTCATTGCTATGGGGGTTGCTATGGGGGTTGTGCGTCAAAAAATGATGCTAGTCAGATTAGAGTAATTTGACTTGCACCATTCTTTGACGCACAACCCCAAGTCTTCCCTATGTCTCCGCTGGCCGGTTAGAGTAATTTATTTTGACGCTAACCAGGCCACAGCGCCGGCTACCGTCTTTCCTTAAATATGATGCTCGGCTGACGCGTTGAAATGGCGGTAGCCGGCGTTAAACTTTTTGACACAAACCTGCGCTGGCGCAGGTTTGCATCAAAAAGTATAAATATGGGCCGTAGTTCGTTAGGCTCTGAGAAGATGTGCGTTTTCTCATTGTAGTTCATCTTGAACTTGGCTGGGCCAATAAAGGAATGCTAGATTGATCTGTCCATCATGGATTTCTTAAAGGCCAGGAACCCTTTCCTTTTGATGACAGTGTCCCTGACATAGTCTTGGGAGATGTTGACCTTTGCACCTTGCCATACTATTGATTTGTGTTTCTTCATGTAAGAAAGGATAAGTCCGGTATGCTGATAGCATAATGGATGAAAGATTAGTGCACATGGATTGGATGTATTTTTATGTTTATGAGATGACACTCCATGGGCACATTCAATTTCAAAGTCTTTATTGAATGTGATCCCCAGGGTTGCTGGAATACATATTTCAAGTAAAGTGATGGTAGAAGGCGCTTTGGGCCTGATTATGACCCTGGCGGACGGCGGAGGCCGTCCGCCAAGGTACCGCCGCTGAATGACCGCACCGGCCATTTAGACATTTCCTCTGGGCCGGCGGGCGCTCTCCAAAAGAGCGCCCGCCGGCCCAGAGGAAATGCCCCTGCAACGAGGACGCCGGCTCAGAATTGAGCCGGCGGAGTTGCAGGGGTGCGACGGGTGCAGTTGCACCCGTCGCGTATTTCAGTGTCTGCTTAGCCCCGCGGCACCCCCTACCGCCATCCTGTTCCTGGCGGGCGAACCGCCAGGAACAGGATGGCGGTAGGGGGTGTCAGAATCCAAGCTGCGCCGCCATGGGGGATTCTAAGGGCAGCGGTAAACCGGCGGGAGACCGCCGGTTTGCCTCTTCTGACCGCGGCCGAACCGCCGCGGTCAGAATGCCCTGCGGGGCACCGCCGGCCTGCCGCCGGGGTCAGAATCACCCCCTTTGTCTTCTGTTCTTTCCAGGAGACCAAAGATTCTGAATTCTGTAAGTTTGCATTTGAGAGTAGAAATTAAATTGTCATTCTTGAGGATGTGCTTGGATTGCACAACCAAATGGTCTTCTGTCATGCTTATTTGGCTTTCAGCGTTCAATACTTTCAGGTTTAGGTCTGAGATCTTTCCTGATTGCAGCCACTTCCATCTGGAGCACGTCAGTGTTGGTCTTTGTGCAATATCATGGATGTCGTTTTTATTTTTTTGTCCTCATACACTTCTGGCTCCTAGTCGACTCCATATTGCCTAATCACACCCTCTCTTATGTGGAGATGACTAATGCCAGGGAGCCCGGATCTCTCTCCCTTGAGCCTTAGCACAGGAATCTGGCTCCAAGGAAATAGAGTAATCTGGCCCCTATTCACAGGACACAAACGTGATAGTGCACCCCAGCCGTGTATTACTCTCCCGTATCCCTCCATTCCAGCAGCGGTGACCATATTTTAACTTTTGTTTCCTTATTTAAATTGTTCACCTCCATGTCCATCTTTGATGTGCCGATAAGGGCGTCAATCCAGTCTATATATGAAGGGGAAGACTCAGATGCCCATTTCCAACAAATTTCCCTCAAACCCAAGAGTATCGCACCGAACAATACTGTCTTCGTCGCTCTGCTACCTGCTTCCCCTTCTTCCGCTGTACTCAAAATTACTAAAGGAAGACTCACTGAAATATTTTGCTTCACAATGCTTGAGATTGTCTTGCATACCTTTTCCCAAAAGCTGTACACTGCTGGACATTCCAAGAACATATGAATATCAGACGCACACAGTAAACCACATTTTGCACAGTTAACTGCTTCTCCCCCTCTCATCGTAGAAAGCTTATAGGGGAGAAGAAAGCCCTGTGCAGGGTACAAAGATGATTTCTCTTTAATGAGGCAGGTTTAACTACCTTAAATATACACATTGATGTTTCCCACCATACTTGTACTTGGCCCGTGGGCATCACTTCCCCCTAAAGGGAGTCAGAAAGCTTAAAGTCACCATCCAAAGTATCCAATATACCCCAATACCAACTTGAAACCTTTTTCAGCCTCCACTGATTTTTAATTAAATCATCCTCTAACTGATTTGCAGAACCCAGACTAACTTTTACCCTCTGTATCCAATTCCTTAATTGAGTGTACTTCAACCTAGAGAGATTTCCTCTTGTCCGCTCTGTAAGTTCTTCCCAAGATAATAGAGAACCATCCCTAACTAGGTCCCCCCAAAATTCGACCCCCGCTTTCTTAAGGGGCAAAGCCAATACATCAGTTAAGCACTCTGGGGTACCCGGGGAGTCCCAAACCGGAGCCCATTGACTAATTTTGCAGTTTGCTGCAACTTGCACCAAGCTTTAGCTGCATCTTGTGGTATTTTCTTGAAGAATTTAGGGTTACTGAGTTTATATAGAAAGTATTTTAGTGCGCCTTTTTGCCATGGCTACCATAAATTTGAACATCTCTCCAGCCGCCGAATGGATAGATGCTGTTTTATTTTTTGAGAATCATGCCCAGGGTCCAAGGTGGATTGATGTTCCTGGTGACTCAGGAGCTGGAGCTTCATGTTTGACTCTTTTTAGACTGGGTTTAATCGCTTTATACTGAAGCATTTTGTGATTTTTCTGTTCTGCCGTGTTGTGGGTGTTTCTGAAACGTGTAGGAGAAAACAAATGAGCCAAGGGCAGGTAGTGATTAAAGCCTCAGATAGGCAGCAACACCACAATTGTCGTAGGAGATTGATCCCTAATAAAACACATTTGGCAAGAGGGGCATTTAAAAGTTAGATGCCCCATAAAGGTAGGAACATTAAGCCAATCAGAACACAACACACACACACACACAACACACAGTGATGAGGAGCTCCTCATGCTGGACATCTGAACATGTTACTTACTGGCCCACATTTTGCACACACAAGATCGAAACCCACCTGAGCACTTTAGCAGATGGTCAGATTTACGACTCTGTGACTAGGCCCGGATTCCTTTCAGCAAATAATGTATAGAATTGTTTTATAACACTTCAAGAATTGCTTACAAAGGCTCTCAGAACTCTAAAAACAGTCATCAGACCCCAACTTTGTTTTGTACTCTCCTGGCGGCTGCATTTAATTAAACCAGCTGTTCCTGTTTTGCCAAACACCTCTTGTCTTTCATTTCTTCAAGGTAACTCCGCATTTGAGCAACATTTTGACGAGTCACCAAGTAGAGATTTGGGCCCATATTTATACTTTTTTAACGGCTCATATGCATAATTTTCTGGCGCAAACGCGGTGCAAACTGTCAAAATATAATTATATTTTGTAAGTTTGCCCCGCTTTGCGTCAAAAAATTAAGCAAATGCAGCGCTAAAAAAGTATAAATATGGGCCTTGGTTTTCTAGCCCAACTGCAGCTGAAGGAAGAGGACTCAACCTGTACAGATTCACATCTGTGCTATAAGAGACGTGAGCAGATGCTGCAACTGCTTGAAAGTTCTGCTGAATCCACAAGGCAAAGGTCCATCCTGAGGCCCCCGTCAGTGTGTAAGATATTACATCTGATCCTTAATCCCAGCATTTGGCTTATGGCAAACTGAGAAGTGTAAAAACGTGTCCGAATTGAGTAATCACAAAGCGGCCTCAGAGGTGATCCCGTGGAGGTCACCTTTTTACGATAGCCGACACACAGGGATAGGTGAGGTAAATGTGTTGTTTAGACACTTGACCACTGGGGATGACTCAGATGGTACACTTAACCCCTGGGTGTGATACAGGGTATTGCTTGGTCCGCTGGGTGCAACACAGATGGCATGTTTGATCCCTGAGTGAATTAAGGACGAGGTCTCACCGCTTGGACCACTAGGTGTGACACAGACAGTATGCATAGGCCCTGGGTGTGAAATAGAGCCAACAACCCAAACCTATTTTATAGGCTAAAAGGGTTTCTCAGCAATTCCAGGCTCTTAAACACTGGTAGTGTCTGAAAGAAGTGAGAGGTTTTATTCGTTTGGACTGCTGGGAGTGTCACAGATGGTATACTAAGCCCCGGGTGTGAAACAGGGTGCAATCTGGATGTCAGGGAAAGAGTTAGACCTTGCAGATTAGGTATAGCTTGTGTTTGGCCGAGGAGGGCCTGTAGTTATTGAGTTGTTCCTTTTTCTCCATGTAAATTGTTGCTATCTTTGTCCCCAAGCCAATATTGACAGTCTATCAGACTCACTTAGTCACGTGTACCACACAGAGCTTCCCCTTCAAAATAGGGCAGCATACGCTAGAAATGGGCTAAGCTTTTTTGGATAAAGTTATCATTTTTTTCTGTCACTTTTTTCTCTCTCTTCTCTTTTATTTCCATTGTGATTTTCAATTGATGCATTGCTGATGTTGTAGAGCCGATAAACTATTGAAATTATATTCATGTTGAAATGCTATGTCTCACTAAAGGTTTAATTCGTGCATGAAGAAGTCGTTTTTTTTCTCTCACAAATCGTTATTCCATATCTGTTATTCCGCTGCTAAAAACAGTTTATAATGTTTTGAACTAACCATTGCCTTTTGTTTCAGGTTGTGACACTCCATATGTGTTGTTTTATGTATTGTGAAAAGTCTATTTGATGCATCTATGTGTGAAGAGGAGCTCATAGCTAGTAGTTATTGCCGGCATATCCTATGTACACATTTCCCCACAGTCAGAGTCGATTTTAGGATTTTTTTAAAGCCCAAGAAAGTTCGAACATATACCAGTCTCTTAGAAGAGGTTCCCAATCCATCATGGATCGCCATTAAGCCACATGCAAACTAGATTCCCCATGCAGGCTAAAAAGCGAGATAAGTTCTGCTGTGAATAACATGTACATATCAAGGCACATGGGCCCCCTGGCCGGAGGGGGGAACCTTTGATACCAACATCATAGAACACACAAGGACACACATTCAGACCAAATTTGTAGGACAAAACAAGGCAAAAAAGAGATATTGTTAGACCTACGGGCCATCTTCCAGGAGGCCCTGACCTGCATTCACCCAGAACCCGTAAGCAAGGCTTTGACAACTGCACCACCATATGGAGGTACGGAGGTGCTCTCTCTGATGCCTGCCATCCCTACCGTTACTGCACTAGGTTACACTAATCTGCCAGTTATGGGGCCCTGAGGGTTCCCCACAGGGCAGCGAGTCTCTGAGTCCAAAGCTGGGGGACCATCAGATCGGCAGGCACAGATGGTTCCAGCCCCATCCCAGGTCAGCGCTAAGGTTCCCCTAAGTTCAAACTCCTGCCTGTCGCATCAAGACATCTGAACCCCAGCAGCATGGGAGCACATAATCCAACCAGTCCGATAGAGCACTCTAAGGTGACTGGGAGGTTCATAGCGGTCTTGGACAGTGACACCGCCAGTTGGGGGGAGGGGGTGTGAGGAAAAAGCTCCTAGCCTTCCAGGGTCTGACGTAGATGTGGAAGCCACAGGGTACTCTTTCTAAAGGGGTGCACAGGCAACAGAAGAGATGACAGAATGTGAGCTTGAGGGCACCTTCCCACTAAGAATCCAGACTATTCACTGATGCTCAAGTAAACATCGGGGGGTCCATACTCTTCTTCACCCTACAGACCAAAGCAATTGTCCTCTGGTTGCAGATAACCAGATGGGAAATGTTGAAAATGATCAACAACACTGAGCTTGGCATAAACGCTATCAGGGAAGAACTAAGAGCCCTCTGCCTCATGTGATGCAGCATCGGTATGTGTTGGACTTGATGACCGCAGTGGAGGGTGGGGTATGCACTAAGATTGTTATGTCCTGTTGCACATTTATCCACGGTAATGCTCTGAACAATGGGAGTATAAATTCTGCCATTCAAGCACTGCATCATCTACAAGCTGAGGTGCCCCTGAGCAGGTCTGGTTATTCGATTGGTTTCCCTGGGTTCCCTGATGGGTGACCAGACTCTGCATGTCATTGCTCCTGATCCTCATTCTTGTGCTGTTTAGTGTAGTTACCTACAAGGGTTTTTTTCCTGCCCTATAAGGCAGCCCTCAAAATAGGTAGAATGAAAGTAATTAGGGAAATAGTAGTGGACACCAAAGAAACACATCAAACCTCAAGTAATGTGAATGGCATGAAATATGAGGTGGCAAAAGTAGTTGAAAATTCAACAAGAGAAAGTAATGTTGATAGAGATAAAAACAATGTCAATGTACATCATGATATGTGTGCGCATAACAACAATGTGACCACCTCATCAACTCCAAATCAGAAATAAGTGGTCAGGTAACTCCTACGTCCTAGGCCTGAACCATCTGATTGACAGATCACAGGTGGGGCAATGTGTAGCCCTTAGACAAATGCTCGAACAGGAAAACTCCAGATTGATCCCACAGATAGGAAGCAACACCACAATAGTCAAATGAGATTGGCCCCCAATAAAACACATTTGGCCGAAGGGGTGCGCATTCCCTAAACACCAAAAACGTTAGATGCCACATGAAGTTAGGAAGACTCAGACAATCAGAAAACAACACACACACAAAATGCAGTGATCGCACGCTCCGCATTCTGGACATCTGAACATGTTACCTACTGGCCCGCATTTTGTCCACGCAAGGTCGAGACCCACCTGAGCACTATATCAGATGGTCAGATTTATGACTCCATGACTAGACCCGGATTCCTATCTGCAAAGAATGTATAGAGTTGTTTTATAACCCTATAAGAATTGTACATTAGGGTGGTCAGAACTCTTTAACTTTGAGAGACAGTCATCAGACCACGATTCTGTACTGCGCTCTCCCAGCAACTGTGTTTAATGACACCAACTGTCCCTGTTTTGCCAAACACCTCTTGTCTTTAATTTCTTTAAGGTAAATCTCCATTCAAGCAACATAGCCAAATGTTAATTTCCAAATGTTAATTTCCAAAAGTGTTCGTCAGTTTCATAATTTGAGAACTTTGGGGGCCCGCTAATGTCGCTAGACAGGGTACTATTGAAATGCCTGCTTGGATAAAAGTATGAAAGAGTGCATACAAATACCTCCATGTTAATTCTTGTCCAGAGAAGTGGGCGCTGCCATATCTTCAGCCGTGCAGGTCCTGGTGGGTCTCAGCATTGACCTTGACAATTGGGTTCCCCTGGGTCTCGGTGTCATGAGAGACCGTGTGGTTAAATATACTGAAAGCTCGTTCTGCGGTGCCTGCAGAATCCATTGGGATTGGAGACCAGAGTATCCTGCCTATATTGGGACTGTGGGTATAGATGGTCTCTACCCACGTTGCCAGGTACCACGAAGTGGGTTCAATAATTGGAGCGGTTCTATTGCGAACAACACGCTAAGTATTAAATTCAAGGTCTCACCGCTGCAGACACAGGGTTTTAAGGTGCCTGTGGAAGTTTAGAGTCTGCTGAGATATTATCATTTGGGAGTGTGCCAGATCTCATTCTGGTGCTTCAGGGACAATCAGCATTTAGAGTAGCATGCACCACCATCTTGTTGTCCATGCGGATTATGGCAATCCTGACATGGGTTTAATTCTGTGAGGTCTCAAGACCTTAAGGGCTCTCAAACCTGTTGCACCTACATAGCGACGTGTTGGTCTTTGTGGGGGTGGGATGGAGAAGTGCTAAGGGCCAGAAAGTCAGGTCAATGGCACGGCAGGCCTGGCAGAGCTTAGCAGAGAGCCACCATCTTACAGGACACTAGCCACACCCCCTCAGCCCTCCTCTTCTTAGCATTTATGTCATACAGCTAACCTCCCTTATTCTTTCTTATGGTTTTGCCTTCTAGTACTGTGCTTAGGACACCTAGGGGGTCATTACAACTCTGGCAGACGGTGTTAAAGCGGCGGTAAGACCGCCAACAGGCTGGCGGTCTTTTTTTGAGTATACCGCCATGGTCATCCGCCGCTTCTCCGTCCCGCCCGCCAGGGTGGAGATGACCGCTGGGCTGGAGACCTGGGTCTCCAGCCCGGCGCCCGTGACAATACAGCCGCCGGTATTTTGACCCGGCTTACTGCCGTGGATTTCCAGTGGAAGGAACCGCCATGAAATCCATAGCGGTAAGCACTATCAGTGCCAGGGAATTCCTTCCCTGGCACTGATAGGGGTCTCGAACCCGACTCCCTACCCTACACCCCCCACCACCGCTGCCACCCCCAAAGGTGGCAGGACCCCCCTCCCCACACCGAACCCCAACATTACCTCACACATACACACCCGACACGCACGCAGGCACCACCAACACACATACACGCACACACAACGACATACATACCAACATCCACACACACAGTCAGACACGCACACCCACATTCAAACATACACGCACACATCCATACAGACATACCTAAAGACATACACGCAGTCATTCCCAAAACACGCAACACCCCCGCAAGCATACACGCACTCACACACCCCCTCTACATACACAGACGCACACCCCCATGCACCCACACAACACACAACACCCCCCCACCCCCCCTCCCCTAACGGACGATCGACTTACCAGTTCGTCGATCCTCCGGGAGGGGACGGGAGCCATGGGGGCAGCTCCGCTGACACCACGCCGCCAACAGAACACCGCCGCGCCGAATCACAGGACGTGATTCGCTGGGCGGTGTTCTGTTGGCGTGGCGGTGGAGGTGGAGCAACCTCCACTTCCCCGCCGCCCGTCAGTATGGCTGTTGACGGCTCTCCATCGGAAAAATGACGGAGGGCAACCAACAGTCATAATACGCCGAGCGGCAAACCGCCACTACTGGCGGTCTTCCGCAAGTCTGTCCCTCGGCGGTCTTGTTAAAAGACCGCCGAGGTTGTAATGACCCCCCTAGTTTGTTAATCATTTACCAGTGATCAGTTCTCCATTTGCATGACCTCCAATGGTACGTGGATAACTGGTGACACTTTGAAGGTGAACCAGTGCTTAAATAGGTAGGTAGTATAAGACGCTGACAGTCTACACTTGTTTTATCTGACAGGATGAGTACAAACATTTCTGTGCAGGAATTCTGTATTAGCAAAAGAGTAGCAGCAGTTACCAGCACAAAGCAGGCACTCTCTGCATCTCTCTCTCTATTTCAGTTGCTGATGTCAACACCAACAAGTTTGAAGTTCTTGTCTTGGGAGGCACTGCTGCAGCCTGGTCTTCCACTTGATGGCCTAATGATCTTGGCTTCCCTTCTTAACCTACAGATTAACTTGAGGTCCTGAAAGACAACTCCCTGCATTAAAGAACTGGTTAACCATGTGGTCTCCACCTGTTGTCTTCTAATTATGCTTTTGTGAGTGTTAAGGCTTGAGGCCACCATGTCCGCTTGACTGGTTTATGGAATCATTACTGATCTTGCCCTCCCTAATTCTCTAATTGCTCAGCTCACTTTTGGCTTGAATTGCCACACCCGCTTCTCTTCCTACCTTGCAACTTTACATTTGCTCTCAGATAAGTAGCTATTCTCTATAAATCTCTGTGCACCTGTTAATATACCATTCATGGATTTAGTACTGATTTCCTGTTTAAACTACTTGCCCTATGTCCCAAAGCTCACTCTTAAGGGCATATTTATACTTTTTGACGCGAAACTGTGCTGACGCAGTTTTGCGTCAAAAAAATTAACGCGGGCTAACACCATTTCTTAGTGCCACCCATGCATCAAATTTATATTTTCTCGCATGGTGGCACTAAGAACTGGTTAAAGTATTTTTTTTTGCGCTATCCATTGCACCGCGTCGAAAATCAAAATGACGTTAACGCAGGGAAAATGACTCTAATCCGGCTTGCAACACGGAAAATGTCACAAACCGGATATGCGCCATTTTTCACAGCAATAGCGTAAAAAAGCGGCGCAAACGCAGCAAACAGTGCTAAGGAGTCCCAAAATGGATCCCAGAAGCCAGGAGAGACCCCAGGGAGACCTCAATCTAATAGGAACCATCCAGGAGGACACAGACAAGACGCAGGGGAAAGACAAAACAAAAGGAAGTGTCATTTCAGCACTGGAGGTGGGAGTCCAGCACCATAGGAGGCCCTGGACGAGATGGAGGAGATGGTTGCAGCCGTCATCCCGGAGGAGATTGTCACAGGAATCGCAGGACAGCGCAGACTACCAGGAAACAACACATATGCATGGTAAGTTGCATGGGGGACCAAAATGCCAAAATGTGAATTGCAAGCAGGGAGAGGTACATACCTACTGCACAATGCATGTCAGTCATGGAAATCAGGCAATGGAAAGGGCAAAGGGGCACGGCACGGATGCATGGGCTGTGCAGGGGCATCCAGGGGCACACCACAACACAACACCAACAACCTTTGCATGGGGGTACACCGCCATGCCAAGGCTGCTGGAAAGGCAAAACCAGTCCAGTAGGGTAGTCTAGAATGCAAAACTGGGCTGCTGTCACAGGATAGCTGGTATTATCAGAATGTGAACTAGGGGACAATGCCCAGTCTCATGCCATTGCCTCAAAGGGCATTTACCATTGACAACATTTGCCACTACTACCTGTGCTGTGTGTGCTGATCAATTAGGAAATGGCGGTTAGGTGCCCCTGGCACAAACACACTCAAAATGAGGGTTCAGGATGACTACTTGATCAATCCCCTTCAATTCCTAACCAAGTGCAACTTCTGTCATGTGCTCATGTCTATAGGCTCAATAAACATCAGGTATTGTCACTTACATTATGAAGTACACAGCATTAATGTCATACCCATGCTGCCCATTCCAGGGTCTACCCTGTGACTGTGTTACAATAGCTGCAATGCCACCTTGCAACATCTCAACTATCATACTGCTAAGACAACATCCTTGAGGGGGAGGACATATGTGTGTAAATAGTGAAACACACCCGCACAGTCATAAGAGGAAAAGGAACACTGCCAGGCCCATCAGTGCAATGCAATGTAGCACACATTCGCAAACATCAACTTGACACACTACCAATGCAAAACATGGTATGTGCTAGGTTTCAGCAACGTATAGGTGTTTGTGAAATATCATAGACTGGGCCAGGCCCATATTGTTATGTGTGGTGCAGGTGGCATCAGAACACCAACAGGCATTGCAAGGCCTCACCATGCTAATGGTAATAGAGGGAGGGTTGACTAGGACAAGAAGGTGGCAAGACACAATTTGGACTGAACCTACACTTAGAGGTTGTGACGCAGACAATTCCCCAAACTGCCCACACTACATGTAACATGCAGATGGGGCATAGGCCTGTGAAAATGCTAATATCAATGACAGGAACAATGCATGGGAACTTAGATTACAATGTTCCGCAAATAGGAAGTCAGTGACGTCACATTACAACTGCCACAACACAGACACACTAATTGTACAATATCTCATTCCAGAGGACGATGGCTCTCCTGTGGATATGCCTGTCCTGGACTACCCTGATGACATGGATGACGAGCTGACACCCATTAACCAGGAAACCCTCCAAGATGTCCTAGGAACCCTCCAGACCCCACCTTCAGTCACAAGGAGGAGCACAGATGTAGCAGCCATCCCAGAGGAACCACCCACCAACCCGTAGCTCAAACACAGCTGAGGACTCTGATGACACTGGGACCCCCTTTGAGAGGACAGTTGTGGGAGTACAGTGGGAGCTGGCCAAGGAGGTGCAGTGGGGATGCAAAATATGGCAGCCAGCCTTCAGGGGATGCGCATGTGCATGATGACATCTGCAGAACAGTCAGCAGCCATGCAAGTCAAACAATCACTACTGCAAGGACTACAACAGTGTGTGATGGACTTCACCACTGCAGTGAGGGAGTTGACACAACACCTAGCCTCCCAAACTTTTCACTGCATGCATGACAACAATCAGAACTCCCTAAGGGCTGACCTGGTTTCCTACCACAGGGATGTTGCTGCTACACCCAATAACCAGCAGTTCCTCCTTGCTGCAGTAATGCCCTTAATAGTTCCACAGTTGGCAGCTACTGGGACTTCAGAGTCCACTTCTCCAAACACTGAAGTGTGTGTTGCCCCCTCAAACCCACCACCACCAAAGCCAGACGAGATGACACAGACATCAGAAGATGAAGACTTGGAACAGATCACCTTCACCTGTAAGAGTACCGGGTAGCACCAGCCCATGCCACATGGGCACTGATTTTCCTATGTCCTGTGCTTGACAACATGCCAGTCTTGCTACAGTTGGTAACATACACTGTTCTCCAACACACTGTTTACCTTACCACTATGGACTGCAATTGTCTCTCACTACCCAAATGGCAATTCACGTTCCTCTGCACTGAATGACACTCCATTGCAGCATGTCCAATGCCACGCCCCTGAACATTGCACTTGAGTTGCGTCACAATAGAATGCGTCACACCAATGGACTTACAAACATGGACTATGTAAATATTGCACTACAGCACTTTCAAATAAACAGCACCTACACAACCACTTTGTGTCTATGTAATGTGACACATCTACTGTGGAGGAGTTTTGTGATGCATGTAACATGTCAATGGCCACAGAATGTCAATACAATAGCATAGAAAGAATATGGGCTGATATGTATGCACAAGGGTCTGGATTTTACAATCATCTGTGATGCTTGTGGCTCATTTCTGAAGTTAAAGCACCACAAACAGTATAATGCTGTGTAAAAATTGTATATGTCAGGCCCATGGTATCCACAAGGTGAAACTCAATGCTGCCCACATCCCCTGCAAGATAATCATTGTGTATGTGACATATGACTCTAAACTTAAATCCCATAACCACACCATACAGCAGGAATGGATGTGTAAGAATGTTTGAACAATAACGTCACCTGGGAGTACAATGAGAAAACTCATAGGTGTGACTTATGTATACTGAACTTCAAAAGGTTATGACACCACTCAGTTTATCAGGGTTCACATGAACATCAGGCTGCATGCAGACGTTCCACAGTGCCCAAGATTGCAACACAGGACCCAAACGATGACAGCTTTAAAATCACACCTACCTCTCCAATACATGAGAACCATAGTCACCTTGAGTGGTGGGTTCAATGGATGGTAGATGCATAGACATGTAGCTGCCAATGTGACAGCTCGTTTGGAAGTGGGAATAGACATGTCAAGAATGGGATGTGGATGCAGGATGGAATACACAGGCAAACACAAATTTGCCACTGTACACTCATGCAAAGTCCCAGATCCTCAAGCATATGACACATAGGGAGTCATTCCGACCCCTGCGGGCGGCGGGCGCTGCCCACCTGGCGGAAACCGCCCAAACACCGCCCCGCGGTCAGATGATCGCGGGGGCATTCCGACTTTCCCGCTGGGCCGGCGGGCGATCTGCAAAAGATCGCCCGCCGGCCCAGCGGGAAAGCCCCAGCAAAGATGAAGCCGGCTCCAAATGGAGCCGGCGGATTTGCTGCGGTGCGACGGGTGCAGTGGCACCCGTTGCGATTTTCAGTGTCTGCCAAGCAGACACTGAAAATCTTTATGGGGCCCTGTTAGGGGGCCCATGCACTGCCCCACGACACCCGTTCCCGCCAGCCTCTTCCTGGCGGTGTAAACCACCAGGAAGAGGCTGGCGGGAAGGGGGTCGGAATCCCCATGGCGGCGCTGCTTGCAGTGCCGCCATGGAGGATTCCTTTGGCCAGGTTTCCCTTTTCTGACCGCGGCTTTACCGCCGCGGTCAGAATTGGCCAGGAAGCACCACCAGCCTGTTGGCGGTGCTTCCGTGGTCGTTGGCCCTGGCGGTCATCATGACCCCCATAGCGTTAAGGAGTACCTAAAACTTTATTACATATGTATGAAAGAAAACTATGTCACACACCTATACTAACCTAACCTATCCTAACTATACATTACCCAGAACAGGCCCTAACTACCTTGTAACTTGTATTTTGTTTTCTGGAATACACATAAATCCCAACATCAACCCCCACCCAGCCACCCACAAACTAACATGTAATAATATAACTCCCCCCACCCCCAACCTACTTATCCTATCTAAACTAATAGCCTACTCTAACCTATCACTAAACCCCCTAAACCCACTATAAGTATAAGCAAAGAGGAGGGAGGGGATGGAATAAGGAGTGAGCCAAAACTGAACTCAGAGGTTTGCCCTCCTCAGAGTTTTTTAATAGACTTCAGTCTTCTGCTGTTGCTGGCCACCTCTTGCTAGAGACGGTCCATTCGCCTAATGACCCTTCGCATGTCCTGTTGTAGCTGGTGCAATGTGGCCATGTCCATAACACCTGCTGTGGTGGTTTGTATCCCAGTGGATGTTGCAACTGCAGGGACTGGTGCCGTGTTTGGGGGTGGTGGAATAGACAGTACAGCAGTTGTGCCTTGTGCTGCAGATGTAGAGGGGACCGCAGGTGTGGCAGAGATACCAGTGTCCACTGTACCTGCAGTCGAGGTGGTGGCGGCACCTGTTGTGGCCAATGCTGGGCCTCCTTGGCTAAAAGCTCGCCATGCTCCTGTGGCTCTTTCTCGACGATAGCGTCTTGCCATCATGCGATACCCAGCCTCCACATCGAGGATGTGCCTGTATCGCACTGCCCGCCTCTGAAACTCACTAATTTCTTGGGCATTCATGTTTGCAGCTGTAAAAAAGAGACAGGCAAACATTAGTGTCATGATTGTGTGATGCATGTACAGATGATAATCTAACACTTCCTCACAAATAGCACATGCAGTCCAAATCACAGTAAAGACGATAGATTGTCCCTGAGGAATGACATGCCAACGCAGCCTACCCATCAACTATCTAACAGCACAGCATGCACAACAAGGTGTGTACCAAATTAACTGATCAGTGCATATATGTAGTGCAGTTGGTCACATTGCAAATACAGCAAGTACTCAACATGTGCAGGCCAACTAATCCCTATCATCTGGATCAACTTCAAGGCACGCAAGATCTGTGATTTGTATATGGAACTGGCAAGATGGTATGCAGTTGCTAATCATAAAGGGGTCAGTGTAGTTTGGCACACATGCATGCTTGAATTACATGTCTGTCATCTACACTGTGATCATCACACCTAACTACATATATTTTCTCCCCAAACCCTGTGCCTCAGGGGGGATAGCAATGCAATACATTTGTTTAACCGTCAAGGACAGCCACAAAGCTTTGTCCATCTGTACATGGATTTAGTGAGTGGAACACAGGTAAGGAGGCCTGCCAACTAGGAGTGAGTCAACCAATGGTCAATCACATCTACCTTCATATTTCCATCCATGGACAACCATCAACATCAGATCTCACTGACACATTTCCTAAATCACCAACATTGATGCAAGCACACATCTGGCCTTGACCTGCATGCACGCCTATAACACTTAAGTGCCACGTAAATTGAGTACAACATGTGGGGCTAGATGCTGGGGGACAGTCACCCATACAGTCCTACATGTTCATTACATTACAGGGATACGCAAGTTTGTGTGTAAACTGATGCCTCACTGGTTTATGTGAATTAGGGTATGACTTGCTTACTAAATTATGACAATCGACCACCTCCAAATCAATTGTGGGGGTACATGTGGCTACAAATCACCATGTTCACCTGCCCATGCCTATTGCGCAGCACTAGACTCCCAATATATGACTCTGCCAGTGAATGTCTAACCCTTCCATGGAACACTATGTCAACCTCCAGTCAAGTCACATATCAAATCATGTGCCAGCTCATCATATCTTGCAATGAGTCCAACACACAAGAGCCAATCACACAACAGCTCCAATCACAACACAGGACAAACATTTTCACACTTACTGGATATGTCTGGGTCCTCGAATCGAGCCACTTCACCAATGGTGTAGGGGGCTGGTCCACCTGTAAAACATGGAAGGGAGATATATGCTCAATGTCTGATCACTGTAAAAATGTGGGAACAACAAATCACAGTGTGCAATATTTTATATGATAGAGCTGCAAATCAGGCATGTAGACACTCCAACAGACATACCACTGCAAACTTGCACTGACACTGTCACTCCAGTGAGTAATAAACATACATATGCACAAATGCACTGGCCCCAACAATCATGTGGGCCAAACCTGACTACACACTTCTGTGGCTTATCCATTCCAGATGGTACTCCATTTCATCATTTTGTTATTGGGTGACAATTGCAATGCCACGATCCTGGTGCACTGCAATACCAGTGACTCAGGTATTGTGGCTTGTGCATCAAGGGACAATGAGTAACTGTGTGATGGACATGTGGGTTGATTTGCTTTCAGGAATTATTATGCTTTCAGTGGTCCATAATAGGTGCACCAGTGTTGAATTTAGGTTACATATGCCCCATTGGCAGTGTCCCCTAAGCCGTATATGCCCCCTATGACAACATGATGGCAGGGATCCTGTATGTAAAATGATGACAATGTAGCGCTAAACATGGATTGGCCACTTTGCTGCTCCAAAACTGCAAAATAATGTATGCTGGCAGTGTCTTAGTTGATCATCGTTGACAGGATGCATGGGCACAGGTGTAGTCATTGCACCTGAAATGTGTAACTCAGGGCTATGTAAACTTATATCAGGTATTGTGAATCACACATTGCAAGATTCAGCAACTAGCAACTAGCAAGTTGGATGAGGTAGAACACCCGAAATGACACTGTTTGCAAATTAAAAATGGGGTAGCAAATGACCTACCTCTTCAATCATGATGAGGTAGGTCTCATTTTGAAAACCCTTTGGGAATGGCGGCCTCACAGGAATGCTGGCCCCCTGAGCTCAGCAGACCACCGTGTCTGTGACTGCCTTCATATTGAGATGTTTACATTTGTCGAAATGCAGCAATATTTCAGCAGGGGTGTTCAGAAATTAATTTAACAACCTATTTAATCACTGAAATAGAATTATGGAAGCAGTCAGTGGTCCCTTGCACAACTTCATGCTCAGAAATAGTTTATGGCCATGCATTCACAAAGAGGAGAGATCCCATGCTGACCATTTCCCTTTTGAAAATGGGTTGGCACCAATGTGAAACAGATGGTAACTGCAATAGCTCAGTCCCAGCAATTGTGCCCAGCAAAAAAAATGTTGCAGGGGCCTGAGAATAAATGATAGGATTTCAAAGCCTAAACCTAAATGCCATTAGAAGACCCTGTTTTGTGATTGTGTAATCTGGTAGCATAATGGTCCTTTTGGTTTTGTCCATGTGAATGATTATTTGTCCTGACGTAAACACAAGAATTCAATGAACTTAGGCCCAGATGTATACTTTTTTTAGCGCCGCATTTGCATCATTTTTTTAATGCAAAAGTGGTGCAAAATTGCAAAATATATTACAAAATATACAATACAAAATATATTTGTATTTTGCAAGTTTGCGCTGCTTTTGCGTAAAAAAATAACACAAATGCAGCGCTAAAAAAGTATAAATATGGGCCTAAGATATTACTGAAGGTTATGAAGAGCTTGGTACATATGGCCCAGAATACTGTTCGGACATGGCTCAAAGAAACTGTGGACTGCATTGTTACCATGTATTACCATGTGTAATACATCACGTTTGTGGTACACTTACAGTTTGTTCAACTTGCATTCCACATGCCCACAAACATTGCATGCAGCATGTCAGGACATCTGCTACTGTCACTTCGGAGCATTAAACTGTACACATTTGTCAATGTGATACTCACCAGCAGGGCCACCAATCACCACACCCAGGTGGTCCACCAGATCCTGCTCTCGGGCCACCAGGTCAGCCCAGCAATGCTTCAGCTGGTGCTCATTCCGTGCGGTATTAAATATCCTCCTCAGGTGGAACGGCACCTTTGCCCACTGCAGCCGCCTTGCCTCCGTGTGATACTCCTGTATCACATGGCCCCCAGCCTCCAACATTATGGGGTGGAAGTGGCACACCAACCACACAAATGCCTCACCCATGTGCCCCAGCCGTGCCCTTCCCGACATATTACAAAACACAATTTCTTACAGTAAATAGGGAAAAAACAGGGAAAATAGGTAGAAAAGCAGAAACTTATATAACCCAATTAAAGACCCAAACTACCCCAACTAATCCTACCCACTAACAGACCACCAACAGTACAGATACAAATCTATCAACAATAAAAGACACAAAAACACTTACACAGGTACAAAGTACAGTTACTAAACACCAAAAGACAAAATATAGACCACACAGGAGACAAAATTACAAAATCCACAGAAGAGCAAACGAACACACAGCCACACAGTCTAGAAAAATCACAGACTGCAAAGTAAAAGTGAAAGTGCACCCACTGTACCATTTCTGTCAACAGGATATCCTATTATCACTTCCTGTCTCATCTGGAGCCCGTTTTTTGTCTTGTGTATAATCTTTTGATGCTTACGTACTTTGCATCAACATTTTTGACACATTCATGGATCAATACATTTGCAATGAATATCCGCATGCCTGGGGTGCGCTGGTGGAATTAACACTAGGGACCCATTGATGTAATTTGAGCGTTTGCGTCATTTTTTATGCAATTGTGTAACAAAATTCTGACTCAAACTGTGTTTGCGTCAGTTTTCATATTTTAACATGCATGCAGCCTATAACTAGACAAAGATAGGATGGTATGACCTGCAGTGTGTGTTCTAGTATTTGGTCACATATGGTAGACCTTGCTACTACGGCCCACATTACTAATATCAATGTGCAGGATTAGCTTTCTTAACTGACGCAACAGCAACGCAAACTTTGGAAATTAAAATGGAATTTTTTAGTTTGCGCAGATGTTGCGTCAATGGAGGACAGCAAGGCTACGCTACAAAAATATGAATCATGGCATGTGTGTTTTGTTTGTGAATTGACTGTTAAAACTATTTGTGTGCTTCTGTTGGAACGGCATACAATACATTTGGCGTAATGTTCATGTATGAAAGTGTTACAAATGGGTATCACGATCAGGTGCCAATCATTGAGGTACAACAGTCGTGATATGTGTTTGTAATATGTGTTCACTCTTTTGCTGTGTGTAGTTGCTTGACTTTGGGGACAATACATTTCCCACGACAACCAATACATAGGGAAGATCGAGGATGGCGGATGAGGACTATGTCGGAAATGTTACCCCTCACATGTCATGAATTGTTGTTTACCACTTCATGGTCACTTGTGTGTATACTACCCATGAGTCAGGCATTTGAACATGTTTGGTAGGTACAGTGTTTGCGACACAGAGCCTCAAATCCAATCATAACATTGTGATGTACACCACAGTTTGACTAATGTAATTGACCTATGTTCCTCCTGTGGATGTGGTGGACCAGCAGCCCAGGCTGCATTTGTTCACATATTTTCAGAGGTTCATTGCACAAAAGGGCCCAGTTCAAGTGTGTGGCCATGTGTACCCTGTGTCAGTACTGTACTCCATGGTGTAACGGTTACGTGCAGGTCTAGTCAGGAGTCTGTGGAGCCAACCCTTGAGTTCACAGAGTGTCTTTCAAAGCAGATTTGACCTAAAGCCCAAGGTCAACTAAAGGCATGCAAGGGGATAGGGCAGCTATGGAACAGCAGAAAATACAGAAGAGTGAAGACAGAGCAACGTTGGTGTGGGCAAATATGTTACGGATCAGTAATGGACAAACATGCAGGTTTCATCACTACATTTGTACACAGTGTAGGGCTCTGAACTTCCCACAGCAACAGGGAACATCAGTGCCTCTGTGCAGATTAATCTCACAGCTAGTCACCACGCAAGCCCCATCGAAAGGTGGCGGCATAAGTGAATCTGTGTCTGGACCATCAGGGCACAAACATGGATTGTCCTTACATACACATTACCAGCCCTTGTTTGTTGGCCTGGAGGCACAGTACCAAATCCAGGAATACAGCCATAGCACACTGTTACTGTTTGGCACTAATGAATACATGCAAAACCAGACAAAGGATAGGGGCTGATTTCGCCCCCTGGAAAACATGTGCCAGTCCAAAAAAAATATATTCAACTATTCGATACAGTTGAGGACTGATCGTAGACTTACCAGACACAATACCACAAGAGGAAATGGAGGGAATGGAAACCAACTATGAGGCAAATGTAGGCACAGGGAATGGCTCTGGTTGACACAAAGACTGGAACCAGTCTGGCTAACAGGAAGCAGGCTCTGTCAGGAACAAACATGAACAAGGCAGAAAAATAGGGGGCAGAGTCTGACTGGAATAAGCAGGAACAACACTGTGGAAACAAAGAGCAGTTTCAGGGGTACTCAGCACTGTAACACAATCCAACGGGGGCTCTGGTACACAAATTCATTGTACTCCAATGCACAACAAGGAGCTTCAGGGAATGGCAGCTTCTGAGCAGCTCCAGGAAGCAGCAAGGCCAGGGCAGAGTCGAAAGGCTGGGCTGCATGAGAGAGCTCACAGGTGTGTGCAGCTTCAGTCTCTCACAAGTCCTGGAGGAGAGAATCCAGTATAAGGGGCCAACCAGACTTGTCCCATGGGAAGCAATGGACAGAAGATTACAGTTCTTACCGACTACCAGGCAGTGCATTATGGGACATGAAGTCCATGCAGGCTGATGAAGTTGCACTATGTCATGCCATACTGAAAAGGGAAGTACACAGGAATCAGAATGGGAGTCTGGGTGAGTGTAGATGATGATTCCCAGGGTACAGATAGTCAATTTACAGCACCCCTTACAGAAGGTAGGGTAGAGACATGAAACATGGCAGAGACAGGACTTATTCCCTGTGATGGACTGGGCAGGGCATGCCTTGTGGGCATGGGTTGTCATACCTGGGACAATCGTACTATCCATTTCCAGGACTGATGCACTTCTTGTCACACATGCTCCTTGCAGAGATAGCTGATGTCACACTTACTGATGTCAAGGGTCTGGTCATACATTCCTGTTACCAATGCTATTTCACACCCACTGCCTCATGTATGATGCGCTTATTTACCTTATGATTGATGATGTCATACTTGGGTGTCATATGCTGCAATAGACCATGTTGGCAACATGGATGTCTCTCATAGCTGTGGTCCTATGAATTTGCCCTTCAAATGTGAACAAGAAAAGATGTGTTTCATACAAACTGTGTGTGATGTTTGCTGTACAGTCATACCCATCAAATGTGATGTGGCATCAGAAGTAGTCAAATTTGTCTTTCTGAAATGCTCCCTGAGGTAATACTCTGGTTCCAAGAGGACATGAGATGCATAAATAATTACCCAGAGCATGATTGAGTGATAAAGTGAGGTGTTTAATTCCATATCGTAACAATGTGTTGATAGTGACTATTGTTTGAACTATCTGTTGTCTTCGACGCATTCCTGCAGCTGTGTTAGGATGTTCCCCCCTCATTTTCCCGGACAGCATCCACCTCCTCCTCCTCTTCAGGCAGTTCTTGTTCAGTTTCATATAGGGGGATGTCCCTCCTAACACAAATGTTGTGCAGGATGGCACCGGTCAAAATGATCTTGCAGACCATTTCTGGGGAATATAGGAGGCTGCCTCCGGTGATGTCCAGGCTCCTGAATCTAGACTTCAGGATGCCAAAAGTAAGTTCAACTATGGTGCGTGTCCTCCGATGTGCCTCATTATAGGCACATTCTGCTGCTGTGCTTGGGTTGGCAAATGGGGTCATGATCCATGGCTGGATCCGTAACCCTGATCAGCTGAAAGAGAAAATTGGGGTAAGTATTTTGTTGTTGCTTGCACCTGGAATGTCATTTTGCATGACAGTTGTTATCTTGCATTGTCTGTGACTCATATGTGTTTGTGGTATTGTGTGGGATCCTGGGCTTCTGTGAGTTTCTTTCTGCATTGGGTTGTTTGACTTGAAAAACTTGTGTTTGGCAAATTGACTTGATATCTCTGGTATATTTTCAAACTTGCATTTCAGTGTGTATCTCCCACGCGTTATCTATTGAGCAAGATGTTTTAGTGTGGGTTCACTGGAGCTGACATGATACTTCCACACACACAATAGATTCCACTGTGGTGGTAACATGGTAGCACTACATGGCCTGGACCTCCCATCCAATTAGACATATGACATTGCAGATGAAATGCAACAGTGAGGCCCTTTGATTAGGCTGGGTGACAATGCACAACACATCTCCATAAGTTGGCAGCACTGAGGTGTTCAATATTATCAATGCACAACTGCCCCATTCGTGACTAGTTCTATGCAAACCTCTTTTTGTTCCCTCTGCCAGTGGCTCATGTGCACCTGTGCACCTACACTACTGAACTTGCTCCAGGTGAGCTGGCTAACTTGGTTGTGGAGGTGGTGTATTTGTGTAGGAAGGTCCATCTCCCTGTACATCTGTTATGTAGATGGGGAATTGTCTCTTTCAGTATGTGCAGAAGTGTGCACTTTGCATTCGTGTCACATCAACATGTTTTCATAGCACAGTCCAGTTCCTTATTGCTACCTGGCAATGTCACCCCAGGAGTGATGTGAAATGTTGGTTCTGCCTCAGTAATTCCATGTCACCTTCATTTGATTCAGAGTCATCATGCTATGTGTCTCATGGTGTTTGATATGCGGCAACACACATTGCACACCCCTTACACAGTACATATTGTTTGGAAGGGTGTGGGGTTGACTATATGGCCTAATGTGATATTGAATGGTTAATCTTCCAAGTTGTTCTGCCAGTGCAGGCCATGTCATTGTCACTGTGTGGTTTTAAATTGATCCCTTGTGGCTCTAGAGTGGCATCTATTATTGTTGACAGCTGTCATTTGTCCATAGGTGTGGATCCCATTGGATCAGGATATCAAACATAACTACCAGTGTCACACCTCAGTGTCTTCCTGCCCACGTGTCAATGTAGTGGTGTATGTCTTGTGTGTCCTACAAGGTTGCTGTGCTGTTTGTATATTACTAGGTTTCTGGACTTACCGACAAGAAGGCCATTGCCATATCGCCCATCCTGGAAGTGCTGATTGATGGTGCTGTGGCGGAAGATGAATCATGTACAGTTCCAGGATACTTTGCCATGATGTTGGTGAACAATCCCTGCAGATCAACAATGGCCTGACATTGATAGAGTGTGTGTGCTTTCGGTTGCGGTATAGGGGCTTGGTTGCAGCAGGTGGTACAAAAAGGACATGTATGCAGTCAATGGCACCAAGTACATGCGGGAAGCCATTTATTTGGTAAAACCCCTGTTTGGTCTCCTGCTGCTTCTGCTGTGTGTTGGGGAAGCTGATGTGGTGGGGTGTGAGGGAGATGATGGCATCAAGAACCTTGGAAAGGAAGGCGGAGAATGAGGGCTGTGAGACCCCAGCAACCAGGGGACCCGTAGTTTGGAATGAGCCGCTTGCCAACATGTGCAGGACAGCTAGCAGCTTGGTCTCTGGTGGAATAATGTGGGGTGTCTGCAGGCTGGCTATTAACTGTGGCTCAAATTGGCACAGCAGCTGCTGTATGGCTTACCAGTTGAGTCTGTACCTCTGGATGATGTCCTGTTCCCTGAGGCCCAGGAGGGTTTTCTTGGTCTCCTGCCTTCTGCGTTGACTTTGGGGTCCACGTTGGTGTGGTGGTAGCTGCTGCTGTTGGTCCTGTGCTCTGTGTCGTCTGGCATGCTGCATGAGTAGCACCTCTATGTCATCCTTCTTGAGCAATGATGTTACTTGTGTGAGTTTTCCTTAAGTAGTGGTGTGTTTGCCCCGTTTTAATGCCTGCCCTGACCCAGGTGTTAAAATTTGACACAAATCGGGCTTTGCATCATTTTTCAGGTCCGCTTCCCTGCCGTGCGTCATTTTTGCCCGGTTGGATAAATATGGCGCACAGGTTTTGAGTCATTTTTTGGACGGGAACGCCTACCTTGCATCTCATTGACATAAGGCAGTTTCACGCATCCAGAAAATGATGCAAACTCTGAAATCGTGACGCTAGACGAGTCTAGCATCAAAATATAAATATGGTCTTAAGTTTGCACCGGATTAGTGTAAAAATAATGATGCTAATCCAGAGCAAAGGGAGAATAAATATGGGCCTTAATTCTTTCTTATTTTACTTACATGAGGGTCACAGGATTTGCCAGGTCTAAGATGTCCCCACCAGGTATCACAACTCTGAAAAGATTTTTCTTTCACCCTCCAGAGTAATTTAGCCATGTTTATAAGCCTTCTCAAGACAGCGATCGTTGCCTTGCAATTCAACTTTTGTTTTTGACCAGAGCTAGCACACCCTTTTTGCATCACATGCATTACAGACAATATATACAGAATAGACACAAAGATACCCAACTACGTGTATTTGGCCAGAGTCAAAACAAACCCAGAATAAGGCACACAAATACTTTCCAGATGGTTGACAGAGCTACAGTGCCAAACTAATTAATAGCAGTCATGTTCAACATGGGTGACTGTCATAGGCCCAGGAAGATTGAGACAAATTATTATATAAACTAGTTTCACTGATGTTTAATCTATGTCCATTCTTTTTAATTGTTCTGATAACGACATGGATACAACCCTTTTGCACACACACCTGAGGGTGTCTATACTAAGTCTAGGCTTGAAATTACCGCTTTTGGGTCAATTTCTTAATAAAAATGTCGTATTTGGGCATAGGAGCATTCTAGTACAGGTCAAAGTGCCTAATATTAACCTAAACTTCACTCCAAACCATCCAGGATCCACCTGAGGGTGGTAAATACTTATTGCTTCTTATATACCTACCCTAAGACCATTCTAACACAGCTTGTAAGTGCCTGATGTTAACCTCAATGTCACTTCAAACCATCCAGGACACACCTGAGGATGGTGAATACTTATTGCTTATTACATACCTACCCTTGTATAGTTACAGCTCATTCCCAAGCGTTAATAGATTGCACCTGTGCAGTGCGCGGGATGGTGGATGCTTTGTTTATTTACAGATCCACCCCACACTACAGTGTTACGTGGCAGGCCAGTGGTGATGCAATTTTCAGTCCTCTGCTGTGGATTGCCATGACTAGGAAGCAGTGTTGGGTTCAGGTTGAAGTCTGGTTATGGAAAACAAGGCTCACAGGTGTACAAAGGCTTTATAGTGAGATATTAATTTAGAATACTATACTTCTGGGTGCTGGACGAAGGCTATGGAAACTCGGTAATTGGGTCCCCCTCACCTTACATTGCAGGGGGACCACCTTAGATTTTGTTAGGCCAGTGGTGTATGGCTTACAATGATACTAAAAGACAAGCAAATAAGCATATTTCTTTCTTTCTACAGGTTTGCATTCAGTTTCAAAAAGCCTCAACAATATTCTTAAAAGCCCTGCATGACAACTGACTTTGATTTAAAACTTTAAATTCTCAAATATCTTTTTTCTTTTGAAGACTTTCCTTCATTTCACTCCACTGCATGCCTCCTCTCTCTGCCCACAGTCTTCTGTAAGTCTCAAGTATGTTTGGTTTAATCCCCATTATCCAATCTCTGCTAATTCATCACACATCATTTCAAAGATTCTCATAAGTATTGTCTATTTTCATTCTCTACCTTACACAGACATGCACGCTCAAGATTGGTTGTAGCTTTTATGGTCTCTATGAACAGTTATAATGTTGAATGATCATTTTTGCAAATTATGCTGTGATAAAAAAGCTGTGCTCCACAGTTTTGAAATGCTGACTTAGATGAATGCAGTGGTCATTTCAAGATGAAACATGGCTACTTAGTTGGGAAATTGGTGCAAAATTGAAGTTTGAGCCCATATTCAAATTACTTGAGTTTTTGTTGATTCTTTGGTTTTCAACATATTGGGAAGTACATGTTACCTAATACTTCATTGTTTTGTAGCAACCCAGCAATACCGTAAGTAACTATGTTGTAGAAAAGCACACAGGTGCCAACTTCTTTAAAAACGTTTTGAGTGCATGCACACAATGTGCTGTGCAATCTCAGCCTCGGTGCTGCACCTGTTCAAAATTTTGAGTGATGAAAGTACTACTTACTACATCTGAAGAACACCGCTCACAACATCTGAATACAAAACATAGGGTGTGGCCTTCAGAGCTCAACTCCACCAAAGTGGTAGGCACTGGTTCGGTGCAGGCGGTCTTGCTTCTGCATTTGTTGATTTTTTTAAAATACATTTTGTTAATGATAGAGTTCCAGAAAAAAAAAATTAGAATTATAAATTCATAAAACATCTTAGTCATTACTCATGCTTCATAAATCAGAATTTCGCATATAATATAATCTAAGATAAAAAACAATCTGTTTCCTTAAAATTAAGATATCACATAACATTGCAAGTTATCATTGCATCTTAACCGTCAAACTTAATTTATTCCTTCCGATGAGAGACGATCCATTACATCATACGATTTCCTCATCCAAGATCCTCCCAAAGGTTCAAATATTTATTATAGGACCCAGATCTTAAAGCGTATTTCCTCTCACTCGCCTCAATTTTGCCTAGCATAGACCACCATTGTTGAAATAATGGAGCTACTTCTGTGCACCAGTTCTGCAAAATTAACGACCTAGCTATTAGAGTTATTACAGATAGACATTTTGCTTGTAAGGACCTAGATTTAATTTCAGATGAGACTCCAGATGCTGCCATTTGAGCGTCAATCGGATTTTCTATTCCCAGCATAACAGTGCAACACCTGGCAATTTTGTCCCTTAGTGGCCTTATTTTAGAGCAACCCAATTGGTATGCATCCAACCATCTGCCTCTTCTAATTAGCAGAGAAAATATTTGTTGGGAATTTGAAAATAGACTTTATGCATGAAAGCTGGGGTTCTATATAAAAGCTCTTTAGTGTAGAACTGCATGACCCTAAGATTCGCACCCTTCAGTAAAGAGGTATTAAACTTGTTGATCTTATTCCAATGAGTGGCTGTGAGCTGGATACCGTCTTTGGCTTGCCATTTGTCCTGAGCTTTTAGACATATTATGTTGGCCTTTTGCTGTCTAAAAAGAGGAACCCATCCACTAATAGACATATGAGTCCTAAACTCCAGCAGATCTTCTGCTAAGTCTAGACTCGAAATTACAATTTTTGGGTCAATTTCTTTAAAAAAAATTCAAATTTGGATATAAGACCATTCTAACACAGCTTTAAAGGGCCTAATAATAAACTCAACTTCACTCCAAACCATCCAGGATTCACATTGAATAAAGTCCATCACTGTGGGGAAGCCATTGCTTTTCCATTTGAAAATAATGTTCTTTTTCAAGAAGGGGTCAATCACCATTAAGTATATCTGCCAGTTCTGAAACACCATTAATATCGGGCATATGGTAATGCTTAAATAATTGAGTCTAACACTTTACCAGCCACTGTGAAGTCTTATGTCTCACTTTCATAAGGGCTTTCATGAGCCTGAGGAAATCAAAACCCAATATTCTTGAAAATTAAATCAAGAAAGAAATTGTCACTTAAAATTACATTTACATTTGGGGAGTTATGGAATCTAAATGTAATATGTGCAAAATTTACAAAATAGTATTCCCTTAAGTCAGGGAGGCCGAGGCCCCCTTCCCTTATAGGGTGACATAGGGGGTCATTCTGACCCTGGCGGTCATGGACCGCCAGGGCCGGGGACGGAGGAAGCACCGCCAACAGGCTGGCGGTGCTTCAGGGGCATTCTGACCGCGGCGGTACAGCCGCGGTCAGAAACGGAAAACCGGCGGTGTCCCGCCGGTTTCCCGCTGCCCTAGGGAATCTTCCATGGCGGCGCTGCAGGCAGTGCCGCCATGGGGATTCCGACCCCCTTACCGCCAGCCTGGTTCTGGCGGTTTTGACCGCCAGAACCTGGCTGGCGGTAACGGGTGTCGTGGGGCCCCTGGGGGCCCCTGCAGTGCCCATGCCAATGGCATGGGCACTGCAGGGGCCCCCTAACAGGGCCCCACCAAGATTTTCAGTGTCTGCCAAGCAGACACTGAAAATCGCGACGGGTGCAACTGCACCCGTCGCACCCCTTCCACTCCGCCGGCTCCATTCGGAGCCGGCATCCTCATGGAAGGGGGTTTCCCGCTGGGCTGGCGGGCGGCCTTCTGGCGGTCGCCCGCCAGCCCAGCGGGAAATTCAGAATTACCGCTGCGGTCTTCTGACGGTGGGACTTTGGCGGGCGGCCTCCGCCGCCCGTCAAAGTCAGAATGACCCCCTTAATGTATCCAGAGTCAGCCTCTGATTTGTATTGGTCCATAAAATGGCAGAAAACATTCCCTCAAGCTCCTTAAAGAACTTCATCTGCAGGGCCAGAGGGAGAGCGGGTAACAGAAAGTTGATTAGGGGAAGAATAGACACACAAATCAGGGCAGAGCAGCATAAGATTGATAGTGGCAAATCGGTCCATTTAGAAAAAAGTGTCTTAATTTTTGCAAAGAGTGAGGTATAATTTCACATATATACATTGTTAATATTGTCAGGTACGAACACTCCGAGGTAACACTTAGGATTAGCGTTAATTAGCAAGCCAAACTCATGAAGTAGAGTATCGGCTGCAGAGTTTTTTAGCTAAATCTCTGTATTGGACTTATTAATTTTATAGCCCCCAAGCTCTTGGTATTCTTGAAAAATTCTCAAAGACCTTTTCTTGGCTTTCTATGTCGGGTTTTAGGAACAAAGCAATGTCATCTGCATAGAGTTTAGTAGTACTCATCCCACTTGTGGGAGGTACCGCTTCTGTATTAGTGTGAATAGTTATTGCTAATGGTTAATGAACAAGGCAAAAAGTAGTGGCGACAGGGGACAACCATGCGGCGTGCCCCTGCCCACTTCATAAGTGCCAACCTTAGTGGGGTTTACGATTATTTGTATCATTGCGCCCCTATTTAAACCAAATTCCCTAAAAGTGATAAAAAGTATTTCCAGCAGACCAAATCAAAAACCTTTTCGGTGTCTAAAAACAGTATCTGAGCTGGTATTTTGTGTTGTTTAAAATAATCGAAAGCTGCAATCAAGAAGTTGCTGTGTAATTTCCTTAGAAGTAATATAACCACAAATAGTTGCTTTAAAGGCCTCCCAACCTAGGCCGAGTTTGTATCAACTTTAAAGTAATGTGTAATTTTGGTATCTATGTCTCTACACCATTCTTTATTTTCCAAATTTACTAAAGGACCACCTGCCCCCCTACCCTTTCAACCATAATACCCACTACCTCCATTTTAACCAGAGTGTGGTCGGAGAATCCGTCCTGGACATGCATGTAGTTTTTTAATTACAAATTACATGAATGAAGAAAAAAATCCAGTCTGGACTCAGAGTTATATCGGAACTCTCGGGCATCTGGATATGCATTGCGCCAAAGATCTATGCGATTGAGGGCACCGGCAAACTGACCCAAACAGCTGGCCATATGTGGCTTATTCTACCTATGCATACCTGTTGCTGAATCCAACTTTGGGTTTTGGAGAAAATTAAAATCTCCCCCCAAGACCAATAAACCTGGTATATTAGGCAATATCTGGCTCAGTTCAGTCAAGGACTTTGAGTCATCTGAAATTGGTGCATATAGAGTGACTATAGTAAGCCTAGTTTCGTTTAAGAGCCCACTTACCAGCAGCCATCTACCTTAAAGTAACTATAACTCACGCCCCCAACATGCACAGTTTTTTCGTCACAAATTTACTGCAAAAATTACATTGTTATTATCAATAATGTTATCACAGGCGTCACGAGTGCCATACTTTGTGGGGTAATTAGAACTGCATGGGGAGGGCATGAGTTATAGTTACCATAGGGCACGAGTTATAGTTACTTGAGATAATTGAAACAGGTGAATTTCTATGGTTTTGAATGTTTTAAATGTGAGCTTAACTGTAACGTCCCTGTAACCTTTGTTTTTTTAAGTACATTTCTATGTTTTTAAAAATTCTTTTTCCTAACTATAACATTCCTATAACCTTTCTTTTTTCGGTTAATATATGTACACACACACACACACAAATATAAACATATATACATGTATAAATAAAAAAATTGGTTTGAGAATAAATTCCATCACAAGTGCATGTTCCAAACTTCTTTCATTTATTCTTCAACATATTGTTACGACTCAAACAGCGGAAACAGGCTCTTTCAAGACAGTCTCTTCTTCATGGCTGTTTAAACAAAAATACAATAGTGTATATACATTGACTGCACAAATATTTAATACAAAGAGTTTAACATTTCGTAGTAAATACAAAACAAACATTCCCAGCTAAATTGACAGTTCTTTTGTCAGAATGTTAGCAGCATAATAATTTTGAGCCCTTAGTGTACCATAGCAATTCCATTGTAATTACATTTTGCAAGCTCCACTTCACGTTTGTATCTAGAGCAAAGGAATAATGATACTCAATCTATAACCAGAGGTATACCAGGGGGATCCATACACAGGTACAATTCTTAAAAAGTAGGAACAAGTACCATATGAGGGTTATATCCCAGGCACCAAACTCATAGCATGAGGAAAAAAAACATACTTCTCTACTTTCCATTCTAGACCTTCATTAAAGGTCAGATCAAACCATGCTTCTCTACAAAGTTAAGGCCCAAAAGAGAATTAACAGAAAATGTTTCATATTTTATAATATTCAGCATTTTTTAATTATGTAGTCTGATCTCTTGCAGAATCAAACCCCTCCGGGTCAGTCTGAAACTTTGCTGCACTGATGCTATACCACCCTGTAACCATATATATATATATGAGTAAAAACAAGTCCCTGATAAGTTTCAGTAGCCTCCTACCTGTGCTTACTCAAAAATGTTTCCTAAAGTAAGTGAAACAAAGTTTTCAAAATGAATAATTCTTCTGTACTGTTCTGTAAAGTTTAATCATAAAGATTAAGTTCTGAATGTTTTCTGAAACAATAAAAAAGCGGACGAAAACACTAATAGCATCATAATAGGCATGTGTTTGTTGGAGCATAGTAATGCTTTTAGTGACCGTCAGCAGAAGGTGAAGGTTTATGTCTCATGTTTGACATGCTAACGTAGAAAGCTACACTGACACACATATTAAATGCTCTAATGTCTTGATTTTCTGGTGGTCACAATTATGCCTTTCTTGTTAAATAACATGTTAGTGAAATAAACTTAATATTAAAATATAACTTAGACTATAGGCTAGTTAAGGGTTTTAAAATGTATTTAGTTTTCTAATGTGTAACGTGTGATTTATGAGTTTAAAGGTACGTGCAGAAATGAAATAATTGCACTTCTCTGCCACATTTACTCAAATGTACTGACAAAGTTATAATTTAAAGTAAAATGCATTGCTCACACTGCCATTTTAATATTGATGAGTTTATAAGTTTATATTTTTATGTTTTACTATATTGCAATGATTAACTGTAATGCAACTGATTTTCTTGTATTAGATTAAATGAGGCCTGCAAAGCTCGTATTTTGCCGTCATCAAAAAGTGATGAATCATTGTTCTTTCTAATATGAGTTTTTCTCTAGGTTCTATTCCCATGAGAAGCTTTGCGAGTAGCAATAGGTTCGTTGTTTAATCGCCCAGAGACAGTTAGTTTAATGGCCTTGAAAGGAACATCCTGGCCTGTAGACATAACATGAAATAAAATGTTGCCATCACTGTATGGAGTCACGCGGATGGAAGATGGTTCCCAGTGAACAGCCTGAGAATTTGATGTACTTGTTGCAACTCCAAGATCACCCAATGCTGATGATTGAATGATGCCTCTTTTGCGTGACTTGACACCATCAATCCAGTAAATCAACATGATTTTAAATTAGGGACGGACTTTGAAAGTTTAGATCAGACCCTCTTCAGACTTTCAGACCCTCTTCTTCACTCTCTTTCCATCCCTCCTGACAGAGTTTTGCTGCTGATAAAGACGCTTTGCTGATGAAGAATCCTTGAATGCAGTCCCCTTGGAGAGGTACACCCCTCTCAGATGATTGCCAGTTCCCCTTGACATGTCCCTTTTTCCAGATTAGAATCTATCATACTGACACTCACTATTTTTATTTTTCTAGCTAGTATTCTGTAGTCTTATATATATTGTTTCAAATTATTTGTGTTCTTTTTGTATTTTTGCCTGCATGTGTCTGTTCCCACAAAAATGCATTTCCTACTTTAGTTAGCTTTAGGGACAACCTGTGTTCCGCCCAAAAATTCATACTCTGCTTAATTGAACCTAATAAATGTTGATAAAATCTGACCTAAGATATATTTCTGAATCTCAGATAATTTAATTCATGATGCTCATGATTCTTCTTGAATGCCTGATAGTGTTAATGCTAATTTGTTTGAGCTTGTTTTGCCCCTTTGGGCAGCCTATGGTGCTCATGTACCTTTACAATTTGATTGACTGTCTTTATGACACTAACTTTGTGGTTGTAAAATAAAATTTTGAACTTTATTCCTGATTGGAGTTTTCCTTCTGTGGCCACATTGGTAAGGGTGTCTAAATTGTTGGGGTGGTGTTGATGTAAATTTGTGTATGGTGCACCACACTTTTTTCTGAGTCAAAAGGTCAGTCGACCTCGGTGAAGCATTTGATTCCTGCGAAGGATGAAAATGCACCTGCATTTTAAAACTTCACAGGTTAAGTAGCCAACCTGCACGTACCAACAAAATGTTTGGTACTGTTGTGAAGCCATTTTAGTTATATCTCCATGCACGTTAGTTTAATACACTAGGTTGCTGTGCACATTGACCCAGATATATTTTATTCAGCTTTGCATTGTTATTTTTCCAATAACCAGTTTTTACGGTCTTGTTTTAATTTCTTCTATCTAACTGTTTTCCTTAGCCCAGCACTATGTTCTCAAACAACACATTCTTGATCACTTTGGGCTTCAGTCAAGGCTACAGTTTGGTACATTGCTGGTGAACGTGGTAAAAGTTTAGTCTCCAACATTCGTAGAAAATACACATCCTTACGTAGGGACATTTTCTTCGAACATTATCTGTGTTATTATAAAAACACTTCCTAGTCCCATTACACGTTAAGAGGGAGATTCCAGCCAGGGAACCACAACTGTATGCTGAATGCTTCTCTGCAGATGCTAACGCAGACTGCAGGCCTTTGCTCAGGTATGAGGGTTGATGTCCTCCCAGGGGAACCTGAAAGGCAGGATTAGAGCTTAACATGCCGGGCTCAAATTATGATTCAGATAGAAAATAGTCCATTGACTTTAGTAGCAATATGATAGCATTATTCTTATGCTTCACTCTCATCGTCACCATTTTAATATTGTTATGTTGTGTCATTCTGGTTATTGCAGCTCACGCTTTGCTATCTAAAATGCAGTTGTTTTATTAAACCAGTCTTTAAAACATATACTGCTTTCATTGTCATTTATATGTGAGACTGAATTGTGAATGAGAGAACCGGATGCGACCTTAGTGACCACGACTTCCCTGAGAAGTATGATATGTCATGCGGTCGGATGCCCAATCATCTACCTTTCGGGAGAGATGAGGCACTGCTAGTTAGCCGGAGCAAAACCCGGATTTGGAGCGACAGGTGTCACCCACAGTGGGTCAGACTCAGTCTCCCACACTGTGGACGATCTTGCTGCTCAAAATCCAGTAGTCTCATTAGAATAATGAGAGCCTATGTGACATGGCACCGCCAACGTTTGGTCAGGCTCTAATTTTCGGGTCCACCGGTGTATCTCTGTCTCATTATATATAATGACACCTCAATGCCGTATGCGGAGACATCCGTGGTACTGAGGATTTCCACCACAGCTGTGTAGGTAATCCTACTACAACTGGCGGTTGTTCAAGCTTGAACTTTAAAAGGAAACCCCATTTTGGCGTTCCTTCTATGAACTTATAGTGTTACTATCATGGCGAATCCCCAACATGTACAAATAGCTGTTAACATGAGACAACCTCTCACAGCATACTTATTAGCAAATGGCCTAACGGACCAGGGAGGTCCAGTCACATTCGTGGTGGACGCCCACACAGCTTACAGAACAGAACTCTTTACTCTTGGGTCACATTTCCAGCAGTTGATGGGAACACAAATACATTTCACCAATATACACCTGCGAACGCTCCTGGACAATACAGAGCGTATGCATATTTAGAGATACCCCTATCTTATCAAGAACATAATAATTTGCTTGATGGCGCCCTACCACATACAATTTTACCAGTAAGGTTAGGTCCACTAAGTAATGACGGTCCTACCTGGCCTTTATTGGCCACCTATACACCACATCCTGCGGTTGGAAATTTAGCAGTAGCTGAGGTTCGTCGCTTATACATTGAGTTAATAGCAATATATAGACGATTAATACAATTTGTGATGCAAACATTAAATTCAAACCCAGCACGTGCTACTCCAGCACACCCACATGCAGTAACGCTAGGTATAAATCCTGCGACTGTACATTCGATTATGGGTAAGCGTTTTGGTTAGCACGAAAAATTAATACGCTGGACGCAGTATTTCCCCATACAGGACCTCAGGATAAACATAGAATATTAACGAAGGGTCTTGCCCTTTGGGATGGTCCCTACAAGTAGAAAACTGTAAAACCTGGGGTACGGTATTTGCCGCGCACTACACAACCTCACATGGTACACCGACACTTGCCAATTTACCGGATGTGCTGAAACAAATTCAAGATGAATATGGGACTGCTCCGGCCCTAGATTTGGGGATGCAATTGATGGGTAATTTTGCCACAGTGTCCTCAATCATTTTAAGTAACCTTAAAGGGGAAGCAGTTGCACTTGCAGTGCGCATGCGGCTTCGTGACGTTCCGCAACAAGATCAAGAATGAGAGCTGCCTAAAATAATAGCAGAAACCTATTCAAGTATCGGTCGAGATAGCCTAGGGGCCAGACCACAAAAACCTCAATTCCAGGGTAAATCAAATAAAGATAACCCCAAACAACAACCAGAGGGTAATAAGAAACGCTGGGATAAAAAGCAACAAACGCCTAACATGGGGAGAATCTCCACGTACGGAGACCCCACAGAATAGGTATAATCTCAGAAATAGAGATAATATCAAAACGCCTGATAGATATCAATATACTGATACACGCTAATCTCGTTCCTTTCAGGACTCATCGGAAAAGAGAAAAGAGAGGTGGGAGTTCAGAGTGAAGAACAGAGTACGTGACACCGAGACAGGAATCACAACGCTCTTCTGAGGTTTCTGTTAAAAAGGAAGAGAAACCTGCCCAACAAAAACAACAATTTAAAAAGAAAAAAGTGGCAGCAGTCGCAGTCCGACATGCCACACAGGAAGAGGGTCCTCTTGGAGAACAAGAATTGGGCTCTAGCATTGCTAGACAGCGCGGCAGAGGTCACAATAGTTCGCCGTAGAGCATCTGGAGATTAAAGCAACTGATGACTTTTTACAAGTAGAAGCAGCGGACATGCGCGTCTCCAAGCCTGATAGGGTGTACAAAGAAACGCTGCAATTAGAAGGAGACATTGAACGCACAATAGACGCAATCTTTTGGGATCCCATAGTAAAAGTGTATGATGTCTTGTTTGCCGAACAAGATTGGCCGTCTGACTTTGTCCGTACCTGCCCATATGGAGAAGACGTCTTTAAGCCTTCTTTCTCGCCCCTTGTTCCAGAGGAACAAGCTGAATCCTATTCCATTAAATAGGCTCTAGCACAAGCACCTGCATTATACAGAAATCACATAGGATGGGATAAAGACTCCCCCTACCATGTAATTCCCATTAAAAGTAAACCTCAGCAACGAGCGCAGTATCCTATAAAACATGAAGCAAAAGCACCAGTGAGAGAAATACTCACGCAATTAGAGTACCAGGGTGTGATTGAACCCTGTGTCTCGCCAATGAATAACCCTTTATTCCCCGTAGCTAAACCGGACCATTCATACAGAATAGTCTTAGACTATAGACATCTAAATAGTCATACACGCACCTATGCTATACAAAATTCACATAGCACTGCACTAATGAGCAACATAGTGCGTAAAAAATACAAAACAACACTAGACATTTCTAATGGGTTTTTCTGCCAGAATATAGCGTCTGAAAGCAGAGACTTAACAAGCTTAAGCATAGTAGGCTCTCAGAAACAATGCTGTTGTTTACCTCAGGGGTATAAGAACAGCCCAGGACTGTTCGCGGCTTGTGTCACTGCCATTTTACACGATATCGACCCTAAAGCATTGTCCTATGTAGATGATATATATCTCACGAATGATGAATTACTACAACATTTAAGATGGGTAGCCTGCATTGTTGTAGGGTTTGCCGAATTTGGCTACAAATTTAACTTTAAAAAAACAAAAATTGCCTTCCTCAGCATCCTGTTTTTAGGATATGAGTTGTCAAGTGAAGGGAAGAGCCTAGTGCCACAATTCTTAGAAAAGTGCGCACAGTTACAATCACCGAATACGCGTAAAAAACTCCAATCATTATTGGGTTTCTTAAATTTTGGCAGAACCTACATTCCAGACTATGCTACGCGCATAAAACCTTTATATGACTTAATACGTCCCGATTTTTCAAGTAAATGCTGGACACTGAACATACACGCATCCTTAGAGAATTGCCGACAGACATGCATGCAGCACAACATTTACACACAAGGGACAACAAAGCACATTTGGTCATCAGGGTAATAGCTGGGGCCATCGGTTTCACCTATGTGACATTTAATGAAGGTGAGACAGTCCCGATTGCATACAAATCACATTTGTATTCAGCAGCTGAACAACGCTTTGCTCCCACAGAGAAAATTCTCACTGCGTACAGATGGCTGACATTAAAGAAAGACCTCTTGCCCAAGGAAAACGCAGTTTTGTTGTTTCTCCAATCCCAGCCCAAGAGGCTGTTACAAAAGCTAGCGTTCCGAACGCAAAAGCACTACATCCATGTTGGATACAATGGGCTACATCTCAAACAGCCACTGATGTAGACTACATTTTGACCGAAAGTTACAAACTCAGGAATTCCTACAATATGAAGTAGAATATCCAGTTCCAGCAAATACTTTGCCTATTCATCAGTATCATAGAGTCATGTACACCGATGGCTCTGCACAACCTGCAATTGGAACTAAACATCAATATTCTGCTGCTTGCGCAGTCGTAAGTGGCTATATGGAAGGGGATACATTTTGTCCTCTACATACCTTTACACAGACCCTAGGGGATTGTACAGCACAATTGGCTGAGCTAAAAGCTCTGCTGATGGCAGTGGAACACACGGATCCAGCACAGCCTACGCTGATTGTTAGTGCTTCATAATTTTTGTGTCCAGTCCTTTAATGAATACCTGCATTATTGGCGCCAGAATGGGTTTAGAGACTCCAAAGGCAAACCCATTAAACACAAACTTCTGTGGGGGTAAGTAGCTGACCTGAAAGAGACGCTACCAAATGTCCGTGTTGTACATACACTTGGACACCAGCGCGTTGGAATACATGTTGCTGGAAATACATTGGCTGATGAAGCCGCAAAGTCAGCAGTGGCAGTAGCCACTGTAGCTGCAGTGACTCACTCGAGTTCCAAACCAGACGCAGACATTTGGGCTTCCGTGAAAGCTACGGCTGATGGTACGCCCCATCCTAAAGGATTTCCTAACAAATATGATTATCATATGGGAAGTATGCTGAACGCTGAAGAACCAGGCGTAGGCGTACGAGACATCCCGAACAAAGATGTAAGACCACAATTGATTAAAGCAGCGCATGAGGGGGTGGCATCTACACATGCTGGTGTGGTGGCTACAATTCCAATCTTACAGGCCCGTTATTGGTGGCAGGTCTCTACAAAGAGACTGAGAGGTAAGTCCTTTGTTGTGACATCTGTCAACAAATCAAAGTTTCCACGGCCAAGCGCCCGCCGCAGACACCCCTCCTAATTTCAAACAAGCCATTACAGTGTGTGTACTTGGACCACTGCGGTTCCCTATCAACTGATAGTGCATACAAATACATATTAGTCCCTGTTGATTCCTGCTCCAGATTTGCATGGGTGTGGCCAGAACGCTCGGCTGACACTCTGACTGTTAATAAAAATTTGTGAGTCTTTATCAGTACATATGCAGTTGCAGCCTTCCATTCGGACCAGGGCCCTGCTTTCGCCTCAAGGGCATTCAGGGACACCATGGCTTTGTTGGGGGTCCAACTACAGTACTCGTCTCCATTTCATCCTGAGGGAAATAGTGTTGTGGAGTGATTAAACTGCGATTTAAAGCAATCCTTAACAGCCAGAGTCTTAGGTACGCGTCGTAGTTGGCTTAATCACCTGTATGGAGTCCAGAGAGCACTAAATAACCTGCCTAGAAGGTCCCTGGCGGGCTTGTACTTCATATGAGTGCCTATTCGGGACTCAAATGTATGTTTTGGATCTTGATGGTCCTGGCGTGGAGGCAGCAGAAACACCTTTTGACATAAATGAATGTGTCACTGTCTTACAGGAATTTCAACAGTTCCGTGATGATAATTCTTCCAAAAGTGCCGCCTCCACAGGAATTAAGGATGTGCCAGTATCATCTACCGGCTGGATTCCCAGAGTTGGGGAACTGGTACGTGAAAAAGGCGCAGTGAAAAAGGAATTTGGCCCTTCTTATCGAGCACCAGTCCCTGTACTAGGGATACACGGTACCAGAACTGTTATTCTACCACCGTTGGCAGGTGCCAAAGAAAATTGTTTTGTCTCAATTAACAATGCCAAATTACACAATGTGGCCGATCCTGCACAGCCGACTAAGAGGAACATCCAGTAGTTCCCAAATCCCTCTCACTATTGGCGAAGAAGTTCCACTACAACTTGTTTATACCAACACTGATACCTTTCCAAGCTTGGGGAGGGTGTAAGTGGATCTTGCATCAGTTCCACTAACATCAACTAACTTAGAAACATTTGACCAAGTCAACTTGACTACAAGCCAAACGGATGGTGCTGTCTATAGGGTGCCACCACAGGAAACACCAACTCCACCCCTGACAACGGCTACGCCATTTGCACGAACTGCCTCTGGTTATTTTGCCGACTTCAACAATGATTCCTCAGACTCATTCGCCTCTTCGACAGCTGATTTGTCAACTGCCCTTAAGCTAACAAACTGGCTTAAAGAAACATATTTAAATTTTCAATGGAACTATATATGGCTTTCTCTGACTGTCCTAGCCTTTCTACTTTGGATTGGTTTTGTTATTACCTTTTTCTTATTAATACATGGTCATTTTCTTCCTGAATAATCAACAGTTGACAAGGTGGAGGAGGTTTTGAAACCACATTTTTCGTCACACAAAGTCGGAAGAGATTTATCCTTTGTGAACATTTCCGCAGTGCCAATTCCTGATGCGATTGTTTGAGACAAAGTAATGTTTTATATATATGGTCACAAGGAAATTATTCAAATACAGTATGTGTTCAAATTATCAATTAATGATATAGTAATACCAGGCATTGTATCTGATGATTGGGATGTGAAAACAGTTGATTCTATGATGACAGAATTTCAATATTACACTGTCTTTGAAAACGAAGATCTTTACCAATTCAAAGAAAATTATGGTGATATGTTTTGCTATAATTATTATGGGCACCACTTCATACATAGAGCGAGCAGTCCCAAAATGGTATTTAATTACACGCAATGGGAACATTGTCCAACTCCACCGCAAGGGAGTTCTAAAACATATTAAACATGCCCAGTATACCTGCCCCTGCAAAATTTTACAAATGGCAAAAATACACGAATGCAACTCAAGATGAGCTCGATGAGTGGGTCCAGAATGGTATGTTTAATGCTTCACTGATACGTCCAGGAGGGTGGTGATTGTGGCCAATAGATACCAATGGGTGTCATCAACATTTTATTAACTCCTTGGTGGTTTTAGGACGAGTAGGCCAGACCCTCGCTATATATCTCCAGACCATGCAGATATCATTACAACATATAGTGTAGGAAAATTATGCCAACAGTGGCTAAAATCATCCTCACTAAACGTGGTTAAAGAACACCTCAATCTCTTGTCTAACACCACTGACTTACAAGATTTCTTGTCAGGCCCCAGAACACCACTTAGGAAGCGTTTCTTATATGCAGTATACAATGAAATATGGAAACTTTCCAACAAGATGCTGCTGCCCGGTTAAGGCAAATAGATCAGGAAAATCTAAAAAAGGCATTAGCTGTTGTGGATAATGGGATTAACACTTTGTCCGACCGGATATATACAATTAACAACATTGTCTCTTTTGCTATAGACATTATACAATCTGATATGTCTTCTTTGTACCATGGACAGAGTCAGATCAGGTACATTATGCAGTTGGGTTGGACGCTTCAAACATTGAAGGCGGGTCGCGTTCCATGGCAGCACGTCAGTGCAAGGGAAATATTTTCTTATTTTAATCTGTCGCGACAAGAACAACTAATGGCTAAGAAAGAAGCGACTTATGTCATGCTTAACATCGAGAAATTAGAAAATTTACCTTTTACCGTGGCCGAAATACCATCGGAAGAGTGGTTGATACACGGGGTTATTAATCTGCCTATTTCCACACTACAATTCACCTCCTGTTTGAAACACATTCCGGTAGGCAGATATGAAAAGCTGGGAGATAGTTACATCCATGAGGTGTGGGAGCTTGCCTTCTCGTACAAATGCTTCAATGGCATGAAAGAGGTCTTTCTTAGAGGTAGTGAATGCAAGACTTCTGTCAGCCATTCAATGATTTGTAAACAGCTGTTCTTGCATGGGGCGTGTAACATCTCGGCTGCAAACTGGGCTTGTTATCTTAAGGGGGTTCCAGTCCCATTGTTTAGACCTACGTTCCAGGTGCTTTCAAACGGCAGCTACGTCCTTCTCAATAGTGAAGACAGTTGTGGCATGCAAGCAGGAATAGTTTAGGTTGTTTCGGTCTCTAGGGTCGTTACATTCTGCGAGAACGTACTGTTTCCCCCCACTAAATTTAAGGAGGGAGCTAATATCTGGCCTTACATTGCTATTTCAAATGTGAATTTTGACAAGTTGAGTAGACTCAAGGCTTTATTGTTTCAAAAGCATGTGGCCCTTACATCTGCACGCGAGACCTACGCACTTCAAGTGGCAAGGTCATCAGCAGAAATACAGTCCCTGTTAAATACAAACTTTCCGAGACACTTTGGTGAACTCGTGGGATGAATATTTAATGCGTCCAGCATGACTGGAATAGCACATTTTTTCAAAGCTGTTGGTTCTGGTTTTGTTCACACCTTCTCCTCCATATTCGGTTTGATACCTTCAGCTATCCACTCAATTTTCAGTAGTATTTTGGGGGGATTTCCGATAACTTTGGCTTTAATAGCTGGCATCCTGCTGTTGATGTTGTTTATGAGCAATGGCTGTCCCGCCGCAACAAGGGCAAATGACGGCGCTTCCATCAGCGCAGCTGTGTCGTGAACGTATGATGCAGCATTTTGGAGTAACACTCCTGGAGCATTTGGAGTGTGACTGGTCTTTGTCATTCAGACCAGTTTTGTATTGTGTGCAGCCCGTGTTCCGGTGCCTTTGGTGCTCTTTTGAACATGCACTGGAAGCTTGTCTTTCACAGCAGCGCCCCCCAGCAATAGATGCTGATCTGTTGATGTTCTAGCTGAGGGTTCATTACCAGACATGCGCCCTGAGGCTGCGTTTGCTACGTGAAACTAATTATGAGTTACCCTTCCTGGCGGAAGTTGCCATCAACTCATCAATGGGCACTCCACAGGATGCTGCCTTGGTTGATACTGGGGCTATGGAACACACTTGCGCCTTGATAATTTTTGGCGCAGACTTTCCACTTCTGTCATCTGCCGAAGTGGAAGATCTCCTACTTTCAATGACTCGTACTTAATTTGGAACTTTTCTAAACTGACATTATCATTGTATTTAGTTATAAGCCACATGCTCATGTTTTAAATTGCCAAGTAGTGTGCTTGTGTGTCCTTTTAACTTGTCAAAATTGACTAGGGTTTTATATATATCTTAGGTTGAGAAATTTTTGTTTTGGCTTAAACCACTTTCAACGACAAGGGGAGGGTGTTGTGTAGCCATTTTAGTTATAGCTCCATGCACGTTAGTTTAATACACTAGGCACTGGGCACCTTGACCTAGATATATTTTATTCAGCTTTGCACTGTTATTTTTACAATAACCAGTTTTTACGGTCTTGTTTTAATTTCTTCTATCTAACTGTTTTGCTTAGCCCAGCACTGTGTTCTCATACAACACATTCTTGATCACTTTGTGCTTCAGTCAAGGCTACAGTTTGGTACATTGCTGGTGAATGTGGTAGAAGTTTAGTCTCCAACATTCGTAGAAAATACACATCCTTATGTAGGGACATTTTATTAGAACATTAGCTGTGTTATTATAAAAACACTTCCTAGTCCCATTACACGTTAAGAGGGAGATTGCAGCCAGGGAACCACAACTGTATGCTGAATGCTTCGCTGCAGATGCTAACACAGACTACAGGCCTTTGTTCAGGTATGAGGAATGACGTCCTCCCGGGGGAACCTGAAAGGCAGGATTAGCGCTTAACATGTCGTGCTCAAATTATGATTCAGGTAGAAAATAGTCCATCGACTTTAGTGACAATATGATAGCATTATTCTCCTGCTTCACTCTAATCGTCACCTGGTTATTGCAGCTCACGCTTTGCTATCTAAAATGCAGTTGTTTTATTAAACCAGTCTTTAAACCTCATACTGCTTTCATTGTCATTTATATGTGAGATCAAATTGTGAATGAGAGAACCGGATGCGATCTGAGTGACCACGACTTCCCTGAGAAGTATGATATGTCATGCGCTCGGCTGCCCAATCATCTCTACCTTTCAGGAGAGATGAGGCACTGCTAGTTAGCCGAAGCAAAACCTGGATTTGGAGTGACAGGTGTCACCCACCTGGGTCAGACTCAGTCTCCCACACTGTGGACGATCTTGCTGCTCAAAATCCAGTAGTCTCATTAAAATAATGAGAGCCTGCGCGACAGTACAAAATTAGACATGAACAGAATATAACTGTTGTCTAGGTCCTGGAGATTTCTAAATAATAGTGAAAAGGCCATGACCATTATCTGAGTTGTGTAAAATTCGACACAGTAATACATTGTACACAAAAAGCAAGCTAAGAGCCAAAACGGCCATTCAAGATAACAGTTGCTACATGAATATCCCCACAGGTTCCTTCACACAGTGTGCAATGGGACCATCGAAGGAGCCTCAAGGTTCCCATGGTCCCAGACAGCTCACAGCCACCTGCTTGACCTGGCATTGCTTTTGCACACAGGGAGCTGCTAAACATGCAGCTCCCTACGTGGAAGAGAAATAGTTTAATTTATTTTTCTGCACTCATCTCTGCAGGCAGGGAAAGAGATGAAACCTCTGCTTCCAGTGGGCGAGAGCACTTTGAAAACTCTCGTCTGCTGGAAGCAGAGTGTTTGCTCATACTTGGCGGGAGCTGTCAAAGCTCCCACCAAGTCAAAGCAAATAGCTATGTCCCCAAGGGTGGGCACTCTGGGACATAGCAGGAGCCATTATTGGCTCCACAAGGGGGGCCTTGCAGCCCTTCTTCATCCTTCAAACAGCCCCAGGGAGCTGATGATCCCTGAGGTCAGGGGTCCATGATGGACCCCCTTCATTCTTTAAATCCATCCCCGGGAAGGTGGTGATTCCGGCGGCTTAGGGGTGAGCACATGCATCCCCCTTATGTTGTTTCAATTGCCCTGGGGAGGAGACCGTCCTGGGGGGCCCATGTGCCCCCCGCATATAACTGAAACAGCAGCAGGAAGGTGGCAGTCCTGAGGGCTGTGAGGAGGGGTCCGCAGGGCCCCTCTATTATAATTAACACATTTTACCCTGGCGTGGTAGCGGTCCCCAGGGTGCAGACGGCTGTGCAGCCCATCCACATACTGTATAATTTAAGCCCCGGGGAGTCGGTGGTCCCCAGGGCATAAATAAGCCCAGGAGGGGGGCCCTTTATTTTTTAATTGCCTCCGGGACCTGGCCCACCTGGCTGTTTTACTAAAACAAGCGCGGGAGACCTTGCTTGTTTTTTTTTTTTATATAGTTTTGATGCAAATTTGATTTGTGACAAAAAGTAGGGGAAAAGGTGTTTTTTTTGCCCTGGGTTGGTTCCTCTAGGACCCCAGCACCAGAGATAAGGGGTCAGGGTGTTACTACCATGCCTCCTTTTCTTTCTTTTTTTTACCCTTTTTCAGGGACTCGGCTGAAGCCGAGTCCCAAGATGGCTGCCAACACTTTCTGGTTGAAGTATTGGCAGCCAATCAGAGATCAGCAGTATTCTCTTTTGCTTCTCTAGTTATCTATATTTCTTTTTCTTTTATTATTACAAAAACTACTGAACAAATTTATACAAGCAACAAAAAGGCTCCTTTTTGGACCAAAAGCTACCTTTCTGCCAAATTTGGTGTAAGTCTGTCCAGCAGTTCGGGCTGTAGTGGTGTTCAAAATCCCTACAGGAATTATAATGGGAAACACACTTTTTTTTACCCCCTTTTTTCTCAGCCACCCTTTGACGGACCACCCCAACTTCCCATGAACAACAAGATTCTAGGAAACACTTTTTTTGGAAACTTTTGTGAAGATTCGTCAAACGATGCCAATGATATAGTCAAGTCATAAAAATGCTTTATTGATGGAAACATGGTCCTAACTATAATTCCCTACTGGTGACCATCAATAGGTGATATGCATATCTATATATATATATATACTTACCTGTAAAACCGTTACAACGAATATGCCTTTACGATTAATTCCTTTGCAACAAAATTTGTTGTAATGGCTTGTGTGGTAAAGGCATATTCGTGGTAATGTTGCATGTGTTTGTTAAGCCTATGTAGTAACAGATTGCGGGGTTCAGCCTTCGTTGTACAGGCTATTTCCCCTACAGCACTAACCATAATTTATATGACAAAATAAAATGTTGTTCCTTTATAAATTCAATATTTTAGGTTTTACTAGTTTGATTTAATCAAGATGGCTTCTGGTGTGCTGCATGTTTGTCATATGGAAGACTGTTAGCTCTCTAGTTATACTTTAGAACTCTCTGTAAGGCTGCCGTAGAACACAAGGGAAAGAACTGACAGGTTGCTCCTGTTTTAAGTACATATTTTCCTGGAAATATCAGACTTTATTCTCATATGGCTGAGAAAGTTAATGTGAATTTTACAGAAAATAGACTCTCATTTTAGTTTCTGAAGCACCTTCCATCACCTCTAAAGGAAAATAAAAAGAAAATAGTTTTCTTCTAAATAGGATTCATGAAATCCCAGCAGGGTAAAATCACCTCAGAAGACACCACAATTCCTAAAATAAGTATGGTACCATCAACAATTGGTTCATATTGTTATTAAAATGTATCGCTCTTTATACGTTGTTGTTTTGAGACCCTCCACACCTGCCATTCACTACAATGCTTTTCAATGGGGTGCTATCATGTATATTGATCATAAGATGGCTGCCAGCACTTTCTGGTTAAAATCCTGAAATCCATTCAGATCTCACCATAAGATCTGTGCTTTAGCTCCACCCAGATATACAAATTTGGATTTCCATTAATTTCTCCTAAACTACTGAACCGATTTACAATAAATAAAAAAAAGTAAAATTTGTGGAAAAAAAATCTAGCTTTCTGCCAAACTTGATGTAATACCATACATCAGTTCCGGCTGCAGTCGTGTTCAAAACTTCTATGGGAATCAACATGGGAAAAACTCTTTTTTGACACCCCCCCATTTTTCTCAGCCCCCGCTTTTCAGATCACCCTGAACCTTCCCAAGCACAGCAAGAATCATGGGCACAAAGTCAAAAAATGCTATCCTATGGAAACATGGTTCTAGCTATAACTGCCCTTTGAAAAAATGGACACCTGAGCACATAAAAGCAGTTCCAAATGGAGTCCTCAATTATGCCATGGCGAGAAATCTGCAGTGCCATAATGGGTTTGATTGGCTACACTTGTGGTACGATGGAATAGCCTCTGTGAGGAAACATGAGAGAGGGGGAGACAGGTTATTGCAACTGAGACGCCTGAAGCCTATATTTAGTATAAGACTCATAACAAAGGTACTGCACAGGCTCAACGAGGATGAAGAAATGTACTGTCATTTGTGAAAGCCTAGATTGGGGTGATCAGCATTATATAATAAGTCTGAAGTACAATACATTGGCCCACATAAAACTGGTAGACAGTAAACCATATATTTTAGATATGAGAGGCAACACTTGGATTGGGTCCATTTGGACCATGGTATACATGGCATGTATCATGTGGATTGAATATGAGATATCTTGGTACTATACCTGTCACATGCATCTTAAGGGCCCCCTTTCTTTTGAGTAATACAAACTATGTGATACTAATATGGTCGTTTAGGCACTCCATCTGCTCCATAATGGACAAGATATGAACCAGGAAAGAGAGCATTGATTTTGTCATGCAGAGTAATATTAGCCCATTATTTAATTAAATGCAATCAAATTATGATATTTGTCATATTTGTTTGATAGAATACAAATGAGTAATCAGTGACCAATATACTATGTCTATTAATATCAGCCATTTTCAATACATTGGAACTGTGATATTTATTAGTAAAGTTGTGTTCACTTAGGGATTGAGTTTACATAACTTTGTGCACTTTTGTCATATTTTAAACTACATATCCCATAATGCTGCCTAAGGGCTTGTGTTGGGATAAATATACAGTAGAGATAGAAAATGCACTCACCAACTGTGATCAAGACCTTGTAGGCCGAAGCGCATCAGTGATGGTTGTTCATAGCCTTTGATTTCATTAAAAATGAACACTGGACTTCCTGGAGTGCAGCGTTTCTTTACTTTTTGGTGAGGAGATAACAACAGGTAATTGGTCCATCTCTGACGCAGGCGCCAGTTGTGGAGGGCACAGTGAGTGGACTGAGTTGTTTGTGTGTGTGTGTGTGTGGAATCCCTTGATCCCTCCTGTTCCTCTTTCTTCACTGCTCATCAGTTGTCACCTGTCTTTTCCAATAACTTGTTGACTGCATTACAGTGCCCTCCACCAAGTTAAGACAACACACCTCAGGAGAGGACTGACCTACTCAGAAGTGATTCCCTTGTCATCCAAAGCCAAGATGGAATTCCAGTGATGGGTAAATCACATGGAGGCCTGGAATGGCCGGCCGATTTTTGGATCCATGCTGGACATGATCATAGAATCAGATGCCAACCATCAGGGCTAAGGGGTTCAGATGTGGCAACAACTCCATAAGGTGCAGTTTGACAGAAGAGACACTAGAATTACACGTCTATTGCTTGGAACTCCTGACGGCATTGTTTGCCATCAGCTCCCTGACCAGAGACAAGGTCTCCTGCTGCATTCTTTTGAGAATGGACAGTGCGTAAGTGGTGCAGTCCATACATCGCTTAGGAGGTTTTCACTCAAAGGCCCTGTCAGACCTACCAAAGGACTTCTGAATTATTGCCTGGAACAACTGTTTTGTGTGACAGCGGAATACCTCTCAGTTCTCCAGAATAAAGTGGCAAACTGAAACTCTGATACCTCACGGATATCAGTGATTGGCAACTGGATCATATGTATACAGTTCAATCTTGATCTATTTGCCCCCAGACTAAATTATTAACTACCCCAATTTGTCAGTTGGCAACCGGATCTGGACATTACGATAGAACTGTCATTCTTTGCTACCATGTTACTGATTTGTCAAGGCTGCCAGCATCCGTTACTCCTGCAGGGCAACCTCAAATTCATGGTGTGGAGGATTTGTTTGAAGAACAACCAACTTCAGAAGGCGCTGCAAATTTCATCCAATAGGGATGGGCCTTGGGTACCATCGAGAAGTACCGGTCAGCCTGGAGAAGATGGGATCCCTGAGGATCCAAAGTTATAGATATCTTGATATTTTTGGCAGAGCTGGCACAGTCAGATTTAGCCCATCGCATAGGAATTCCTTCCGATCAGCTATATCTGTTGGTCATGCCCCCAATAATGATGTCCTGGTGGGGGAACATCCTTGGAGCTGTAAACTGATGAACTGAATCAAACTCTAGAGACCCTCAGAACCCAGATATCCCATATTGTGGGATGTGAATCTAGTCCTATAACTTCTACTGAGTTGGCAAGAAAACCAATATCTGTCCCGGAAGGAGTTCTCCCCAAACTTGCTATGCTATTATGCTTGATTTCATTTAAATGAGTTCCAGATGTGAGAGCATTGGATATCAGGTTTTCACAGCGGAATGTGTAACGTCTACTGTCTCTAGGAGGACAAAGGCAAAGACAATGTCAGTATCCTATCCTGCTTCTAACAACAAACCCAAACTGTGTGTGGTCAGATGCACTAAAGCATAAGGGGACATGACAGCAGAGATAAAGCTGGCAGAGGAACGTCAGCTTCTCATAGCTATAAAAAAACATTCAAAGTGGTCTCCCCTCTAACTATTGCAAGAGGAGTAAAGTGGAACATGGCAGAAGCAGGTATTGATGTCCAAAGGTTTGAAGCTCACTCCACTGGGGGGCCATTCAGGTGAGTGGTAGACAGGAGGACATTATGACCTGTATACTGGTTGTTAATATCTACTTTTAAGAAGTTTACCAGTTTCAGACGCAGCAGCTTTGGTGGCGAGTGAACTTTAAATATGCATAATGCTCACCTCCAGTCCTGACTTGGAATGAAAATTAATAGCACCCATCCCCATAGAGCAAACACACCAAATTTAATCATTTACATGCTATATAGCTTACTGGTCCTGGGAGGGGTAAGACACTTCTCTACAAAAGATCTGTGGGTGGGAAAATCCTCTCCTCCATGTCCTTAATAAAATGTAAACTTTCCTTCTCGACAGCTAGTAAATTTTTCATTTCTACTGCTGTCAGCCAAGTAAACAGGCTCTCGGCCCTCAAAATAAAACCTACAGATAGAGGCAATTCCTATTCTGAATATAAATAAAAATAAAGATTAGCTACTGTTGCAGCGCCACAGAATCCTAGCTATTTCTTAATCCGAATAGTGGCTTCTGCGCTAGAGGTCAATGGATTGACACGACATAGGAATGAGGGGATGTCATCAATGAAAAATTTAAGCATCAACAATAATGATTAAAAACCAAGCTTTTGAACCACAAATAATACCCACACCAGTTTATTAAGAAAATTATAACATTTATTTCCCTAGATTAACAATGCTAATGTCATGAAATTAACTCTCAAACACAAATGATATGCATATAGGACTAATAGTGGTTGATTAGAACGTCTAATATATCTGAGTTTAATCAAAACAATCAAGTAAATAATCTCCAAAATAATTACACTGATTAACAGCACCAGAATCGGTAATAATGGCAATGTACGCATTAGTATAAACATTTAAAGACTGTCAGTATAAATCTTGAGCATTCAAAGTTAATACCCTCACCACCACAAATTAGCATCAACATGTTGGATTTCATGTAAAGGAGTTTAGAAACACAAATTTAAGAAAATCTCTCTAACTCGGGTCATTATAGAAAAACATTATTTGTATGCAGCAATCAAATTATGAGTTGCAGCTGGTACCTGTAAAGCAAAAGAGACACATATAACATTACAAACGTATACTTTAACTGAACGATAACAACATGCAGTCTACTTCAGCAAGGGGACACCATCAGGTATGTCTTCATAGAATCAGGCCTAACAACAGCTAAACCCGCACTGCTAATATGATTCGGACCATCAGCAGGAGCTGAAATCTAACAACTTCAAAACTCAAATCCGAAATTCTAAATCCCCAAAGAAAATCCTACTCAGGTTGTTATACTAATCTTCAAAAAGCTTATGACTGGTCAGTTCATGGGGAGGTTACAGTTTAGCCAATAATAATTCTAATTGATAACCTAAAATGCAATGACGTCACATTAGTCATGACATTCTCTCAACAGTAACTTTTCCTTTTCCGTCTCGTCTGTACCTTCATTGTTCCATCTCGTCTAAACTTCTCTTCTCAGGAAGAAACTTTCACACTTGCTACATTCACTTCCATCCTGGAGGAAGAAACCACATATTAGTAACATTCTCAAACAATAGAACATTCAACTTATGCAATGCTCAGTTAAAACATGGCCTTGTAAGACATAATGCAGCAACCACTAGAGGTAGCTGTGTCCACATCTATTAAACCATTGAGTACACTTTTATATAAACAGTGAACTAAGGAAAATAACTACAACATTTAGTTAGAATTTTGTTCAGTTAGAAACACAAATAAGCTATGACGACCATTTTCAAAAGTCACTTGTTTTCACATGTTAATTCACTATATAATTAGAATACCAAAATCATTAATAAACTTGTTAGAAAATTCACACTCTTACAATCCCTCCTCTGATGACTATTTATGTCATCACATCAATTCATAATACATTTATTTATTATCATCAATACTTCAAAATTTACTCTCATTTATTTTCGCAGTATTTCTCTTTCTCCTTCTATTTTCTCCATAGAATTTAGTCATTTGTATATCAAATCTTCTTCGATTCTTTTCCAGCTTTCTCTTTTTTAAACATTTTATAATTCTATATGTTCCCCAGATTCCAATTGGACAAAATACAATAATTGACACCCATTTTGCTATGCCAAGGTAACACCTCTTCCCACATTACTATACCAATTTCCCACAACTGCAACTCCCTTGACAACTTTTTCCCAAATTGTAGTTTCTGTTAGTTCTTTTTGAAATCTTCTTTGTTAATTGTTACATTTTAAATAATTTCTTTAACCTTTCCTGAATTATCAGGAATATATGAACAACAATGATTCAAACCATGTAATTTGCAAACTCCTCCCTCCTTTGCTAAAAGAATGTCTAGCTCAAGGCAGTTCTGAAGTGCCATAGCTCTTGTAGCAGCCAACTCAGTATCTAGAAGAATGATAACTCCAGAATAACTTGTCAACATGTTATCTACTATCGTAGACAACTTCAGTATCTTAATAGAATTTAGAACCACTCCCACTGAAGGAATTATAGCCCCAAAAATGTCTCCCACAATGCTAGGAATTGATTCTCGCTTGTTTCTTGTTTGAAATTTCATAGTTTCAGGTATCTTACTCAAGTCTTCCAACTGATAGATATTCGTAAAGATTATTCCCAAATAACATGTTCCTACCATCCTCTAGGAAGACGGTGATATGCATTTCTTCCACAAATATAGTAGATACCAGGCACTGGTGGATCCTTTCCCTTAATCATAAAATCCCACTTACTCATAAACATACAAACATGTCTACACTCACTCTTTCTCACAAATACTCTATCATTCTTACTCCAAGGTCTATATATACAAAGTCTTCCCACGTGTTCAGCATCCAATGTTAGTTTTCCTTATTTAGTAATATCAGTATAAGCATAATCAACCCCATGTCTTCTACTAATTATTCCCTTTTCTATCTTTGCCTTTATTTCTCTTCTATCTTTTGTGTTAACTAAACATTTCTTCTCTACAACTGTTAGCAAATATGTTCAGTTGTTCCTGTGCCTGACTGCAGTGCCAAAAGTTAAAGTAGGTTCAAAGAAATCTCTCATAATAATTATGTTATTATCTTTGGCTATTCTATTCAAATAATCTATGACAGGTACAAATGAGCATACCATATCATGAGTAGAAATACTGGATATATTCTTGATTATAAAAGTGCGTTAGTAAAAGACTGCAACTTATAACATAGGTTATAGTCAAGCTATGGTAAGTAGTACCTTCTTCCATTGAAGTTGGAATCTGTGTACATACATAACAATCTTTCGCATCCATCACTTCAACATACTCATGCATTAAGCGAAAGCAAAAACTAGAAAAAAGCTCCTTCTTTTCATGCAAGTATTTAACATCTATTCTAAACTTATCTTTTGGTAGTGATGTACCAGTTGTATCCAAAGAATTATCAATCTTTGCAGTATGGTTAGCTCCATGCGTCTCCTAAACAGTCACCCCTATAAACAACAATAAACACATTAACACACTCACTACCGCCAATCTATTACTTAAAACCTTACAACAACTAATTCTACTGTTTTGGTTATGCAAGTTTCTTGTGGGCTTCATAGTCTATAAAAAAAAAAATTTAAAAACATTTTCAAAACACTATTAAAAATAAAGTAAATTTAAAAATTAAGTAAACAATCAAAAATCCCTCCTACATTTTTTTTTTTAAATTCATTCACTCAGGACAGTTTTTCTTTGTCAATTTTCGGTATAGCAGCTTGTCAAATCCCATTTTTCATTTGTCAATTTCAGGTATTAATGTCTCTCTTAAGGTTGACTTTTAGATAAATTGTCCAACTTCTTTTCCACAAATTCTTTTCTCATAATCTTCACGTGCCAGAATAAAAATTTTCAGTATCTCTATCAAAACAGTAGTATTCTTCTTGCCAATCATTTGTAGTTAAATACACCCATTCTGGTCCAGCATATCGCTTGCTTGCAACTCTCTTTCTTTTCGGTCTTTTGCTGCTTTCATCCTCTTCTCCAATAGTATTTTCTCCTTCATTCAAATCTTTTTCCTCCTGAATTTGTGGTACTACAATAATTTTCCCACTCTTTGAACTTTTCTCTGGCCCTTTGCCTCCTTTTAATGTCTTTTTCATTAACAATTTTCTCAAGATTGAGTCTTCACTTGCCTTGGAACCTTTTTCTTCTGACGTTTCCGCAACTGGTTCAGGAAGAGTATGATCCACTTGGGCAGGACTACCCTCAATTCCTTTCTCAGTGGGGTCAATCCTTTGTTCAGTTTGGTATGCCAAACAACCTGCTTCTGAGGACACCCTCTTCTGACCAGATCTTTTCTCAACCAACTCTTTCTGATCACTCTCATTCAAGGTCACCTTACTCTGATCAGAATCAGTCTGAATTTCTCTTTCTTCAGGAACCGACTCTTCTTCTACTCCTACTACAGATTGTTCATCTTCTTCTGCATTTTGTTCCTTTTCGTCTGTAATAGGAGTAGGCACATCTTTCTCATTCTCAATGTTCTGTCCACTTTCCTTTTCTTTGCTCCCAAGGTTGTCAACTGTCAGTAATCTCAACAGTTCTTCTTCTCTTTCTGTTGGGTCATTCACTTTACTTGTGTGGCTAGCATGCACCCAGTTCGGCAAACCTGCACACTTCACAGCTGTCGCTGTTGTAAGTATGATCTGGTAAGGACCTTTCCACAGTGGTTCCAGGCAAGACTTCCTTACATGCTTGTGTATGAGCACCCAATCACCAGCTCTCAAGCTGTGGCCTTGACCTAGCGTTTGTTGCACTGTTGTTGTTTCCACCTGATGAGAAAAAGACCAAACCACATCAGCTAGGCCTGATACAATAATCAAGCACCATGTCATCTATATTATTCACACGTGCATTTGCAGGTATTGCTGGCAGTCTCAATGCTCTCCCCATTAGAATTTTGTGTAGAGACAACCCAGTCTTCTTATCAGGAGTACTTCTCATTAACATTAATGGTAAAGCATCTCGCCACTTTAAATTTGTTGATGCACATACTTTTGCCAATCGTGACTTTAAAGTTCCATTCTTTTGCTCTACAAGTCCTGAGGCTTCTGGGCGATAACTACAATGTAGTTTCTGCTGAATGTTTATTTCTGAGAAAAGCAATTTTTTCCCTTTGTTATTGAAGTGACTTCCTTTATCTGATTCTATAGAGACCGGGAAAACAAAATGTGGAATTAGCTCTCTCAGAAGTAACTTGGCTACTGTAAGGCTATCATTTCTCCTTGTCGGATATGCTTCAATCCAGTGACTAAAAATACACACAATTACCAGCACATATTTCAAACCAGCACATGCAGGCATTTCAATAAAATCCATTTGCATTCTGCTGAATGGACCTCCTGCCATACCTATATGTCCCATGTTCGCAACTGTTCCTTTGCCAACATTCATTTGCTGGCAGACTACACACCTATGGCAAACCAGTTCAGCAACTTGTCTACATTTTGGATTATACCAGAACTGTTTGAAACACCTGATCATTGCATCTCTCCCTATGTGTGCCTGAGCATGATGATATCTGGCCATTTGTGTCAACAGACTGTTTGGTAAAACCACTTTTCCCTCCATTGGCATCCAAATGTCATCTTCTCTTTGAATGCAATGATGTTTTAACAAATCCCTATGCTCTTCTTCCAGAACATTGTTCTGTATGGTCTTTAACTCTTCTAGTGTTTCAACAATTTGCATCGTAAAATTTATATACACCTCATCATTTTCAGACATTAATTCCCAATTTCCTTTGAACGAAATTCCATTCAGAGCACAAAATTTTGCAAACTGGTCTGCATAAGCATTTCCCAATATTACATAATCCTGTCCTCTCTAGTTTGCGCTGCATTTCACCACTGCAATTTTCTCAGGTTTCTGCACAGCTTGTAGCAAATCATGTATCCTTTCACCATTTCTCACAGGTGAACCTGATGGCTTTAGAAATCTGCTTTGTGACCAAATTTGCCCAAAATGGTGTACAATACCATATGCATTCTGACTATCAGTGTAGATCGTTACTTTCATCTTGTCTGACAATAGGCATGCTCTAGTAAGAGCCACCAATTCTGCAACTTGAGCAGAAATTACTCCTTTAAGCCATGAGGCTTCTAGTATGCCAGTAACTGTGCATATCGCATAGCCTGCTCTCAATGCACCTCTGTTGTCTCTTAGACAGGAACCATCAACAAAGAGAATTTGATCATTGTCTTAAAAACAAGTATCTTTAATGTAATCTCTTGGTTTTGTGCATAATTCTGTCACTTCCAAACAATCATGTTCAATGTCATCTATTCTGTTTGGATCTTCTCCCCTCATTTGGCAATAATGTTGCCAGGTTAAGCACTGTGCACCTTTTGATCGTTACATTTGGTGCTCCAAGAATCACTGTCTCATATTGTGTCGACCTTGCATTTGTCAGATATTGTGTTTTTGATCTGGTCAATAGAATTTCTTTTGAATGAGGTACCATCAGGGTCAGAGAATAATCCATCACAATATTTTCACTTTGAGTTATACTCTGCTCAACTGCTGCAACTGCTCGTAAGCATCCTGGTAAAGCTGCTGCAACATTATCCAAAGTAGATGAAAAATATGCCCCTGGACAATTGACACCACTATGTGTCAAGACAGACAAGGAACATCCATCACGCTCATGACAAAACAACAGGAAAGGTTTTGTGTAATCAGGCATACCTAGAGCTGGAGCTTGACACAAACTTTCTCTCAGTTCAGTAAATTCTCTCATGCATTCTTCATCCATCATTAAAGGATCTGAAACATCCTTATATGTCAGCCTTTGTAGTGGTTTAGAAATGGCTGAAAAAGTTGAAATCTACTGGCGACAATATCCTACCATTCCCAGAAGCATTCTCAACTCTGTCTGCGAACTAGGGCCCATATTTATACTTTTTGATGCAAAACTGCACCAACGCATTTTTGCGTCAAAAAGTTTAACACCGGCTAATGCCATTTCTTAGCGTGCTCGGGCGTCAAATTTATACTTTGACGCTCGGTGGCGCAAACCACTGGTGTGAGTCAATTTTGTTTACTCAAACCAATGCGTTACGTCGTAAAGAAAAATGAGGTTAATGCTGTGAAAATTACTTTGATCCGGTTGACGATGTCGCAAACCATATACGCGCCTTTTTTTGCCACAATTGCATCAAAAAGCGGTGCAAACACAGCAAAATGTGCAAAGGAGAGCCAAAATGGATTCCAGAAGCTTTGAGAGACCCCAGAAAGATGACAACCGACCAGGAACCAGCCAGGAGGACCCACACAAGAACCAGGAGAAGGAGAAGAAGAAAAGGAAGTATTGGTTCAGTGCAGAGGAGCAGGAAATACTGGTGAAACTTTTTGTCACCTCTAAATTGCGAATAAGTAGGAGAGAAGCAATTTGGCAAAAAATTGTTGACAAGATAAACAGTGTGGCGAAGTACGGAGAACAGTCATCGAGTGCAAGAAACGCTGGCATGACTGCAAGTGCAGGACCAAGGAAAAGATGGCCAGGAACATGAAGGCAGCACTGCAGACTGGAGGTGGGAGTCCAGCACCGCAGGAGGCCCTGGACCACATGGAGGAGATGGTGGCAACCGTCATCCCTGAGGAGATCGTCACAGGGGTTCAAGGACAGGACAGCAAAGACTACCAGGAGACACCACAGTAAGTGGCGTGGGGAACTAAAATGCCTAAAATGCCTAAATGTTAACTGTAAGCGGGGGGGGGGACATACCTACTACACAATGCATGTAAGCCATGATAATCAGGGAGAGGAAAGGGCAAAGGGGCACAGCACAGGGGCATGGGCTGTGCAGGGCAAAGCTGGGGCACAGTACAACGCTACACCAACAACCTTTGCATTGGGGTATGCTGCAATGCCAAGGATGTTGGAAAGGTAAAGCCAGTCCAGGAGGGTAGGGTACATTGTAAAACTGTCCCCCTGTCACATGACAGCTGGTATTCTCGCTACATGAACTAGGGCTGAATTAACAGTCTCAGGCCATATCCGCAAGTGGAATTTAATACTGACAACAGTTGCCACTACCACCTCTGCTGTGTGTGCTGGTCAAGTAGCTAATGGCAGCTACGTGCCCATGGATCAAACACACCCAAATTAGAGGGTTCAGGATGACGACTTTATCAATCCCCTGTAATCAATAAAAATGTGCTAATCCTGTCTAATGTGAATGTCCATAGTTGCTACAAACATCAGCCATTGTCATAAACATTATGAGGCACACAGCAGTAATGTCATACCCATGCTGCACATGTCAGGGTGCACCATGTGCCTGGGTCACAATAGCTGCAATGACACCATGCAACATACCAGCTGTCATACTGCTCAGACAACAGCATTGAGGGGGAGGACATATGTTTCCGGCTAGAGAAACACACCCACACAGTCAGAAGAGGAAATGGAACACTGCTAGGACCATCAGTGCAATCCAATGTAGCACACATTCCCCAACATCAACATTACACACTACCAATGCTGACATCTGCATTGTGCCATGCCAATGCTATACATAGTATATACTAGGTCTCAGCAACATATAGCTGATGTGAAATATCAGAGACGGGGGCAGTTCCAGATTGTTAAGTGTGGTGCAAGTGCCATCAGAACACACACAGCCAGTGCAAGGCCACAACATGAGAATGGAAGTAGACAGAGGATTGAGTAGGACAAGAAGGTGGCAATATACAATTTGGGCAGAACCTACACCTAGCGGATGTGACGCAGACAAGTCCCCAAACTGCCCACACTACATGTGACATGCAGATGGGGCATAGGCCTAGGAGAATGCTAATATTAAAGACAGGAACAATGAACAGGAACCAAGATCACAATGTGCAACTAATAAGAAGTCAGGCACGTTACAAATGCCACAACCCAGACACAATAATTTTATTATATCTCATTGCAGAGGACGATGGCTCTCCTGGGGATTTGCCTGTCCTGGACTTCCCTGATGACATGGATGATGAGCTGACAAACATCAGCCAGCAGACCCTCCAAGATGTCCTTGGAACCCTCCAGATCCCACCTTCAGTCGCAAGGAGGAGTACAGATGCAGCAGCCATCACAGAGGACCCACCTACCACCCCAATTGTACAACCTGCCAGCTCCAACCCAGCTGAGGACTCTGACGACACTGGCACCAGCTTTGAGAGAACGGTAGTTGGAGTACAGCGGGAGCTGGCCAAGGAGGTGCAGGTGGGAATGCAAAATATTGCAGCCAGCTGAGAGGGGCTGCGTTTGTGCATGATGTCATTAGCTGAACAGGCAGCAGCCATGCAAGGGCAAACATCAATCTTGCAAGAACTTAAAAAAAATGTGAAGGAAATTAGGACAGCAGTAAGGGAGTTGACACAACACCTCCAACAACAAACCTTTCAACGCGTGCACAAATGCAATATTGACCCCCTCAGGGCCGACCTGGCTGCTTACCACAGTGATGTAGCTACTATCCTTAAGAACCAGCAGCTCCTCCTTGCTGCAGTACTGCCTTTAATAGCCCCACAGTTGTCAGCTACCGAGATTTCTGACTCCACGTCTTCAAACACTGAAGTGTGTGTTGCTCCTTCAAACCCACCACCACCAAGGGCAGAGGAGACCACACACACACATCAGAAGATGAAGACGTGGAACAGATCACCTTCACCCGTAAGAGTACCCGGTAGCACTAGTCCCTGCCACATGGGCACTTATAACCAAGGTCCTGTGCTTTGTAACATGCCAGTCTTGCAACAACTGCTCACAAGCACTGTTCTCCAGCCCACTTTTTACCTTGACACTATGCTCTATGATTGTCTCTCACTACCTCATTGGCAATTCATGTTCCTCTGCACTGTATGACACTTCACCTCAGCATGCCAATGACATGTCCTTTTGCACTTGTGTAGTATCACAATAGAAGGCGTCACACTAATGGACTCACAGTCCTGGACTATGTAAATATAGCACTACAGCACTTTAAAATAAATAGCACTTATACAACCACTTTGTCTCTGTGTAATGTGAGACATCATCCGTAAGGGAAAATCGTGCTGTTTGCCTCATGTCAATGCCCATAGAATGTCAATACAACTGCCCTGAAAGATTGTGGGCTGATAACTATGCACTGTGGTCTGGATTGTACCATCATCTGCCCTTAATGAGTGTTAAATCTGAAGTAAATGGAAACATTACAGTATAATGCTGTGTTGGACAGAAAAAGTCTTCCTCAAGAGATGTCTAAGCAGAAAATCATTGTCTTCAAATTTTTCATCAAGACAATCTTTAGGTATGTGACATTTGACTCAAAAATGTCATCACACACACCATCCAGCAGGAATGGATGTGTGGGAGTGAACGTACAAATAAGTAACCTGGCAGTACAATGTAACATGTGATAGGTGTGAGTTATGCATACTATACTACATGACATTATACCATCCCTCACCTTATCAAGGTTCACAGGAACATCAGGCCGCAGGCAGACGTACCACAGTGTCCTCAATACCAAATCTGGGCTCAAAGTATGATAGATTGAAAACATACATCCAAACGTAAATACACATTGGGAACCATAGTAACCTTGAGTGGTGAGTGCAATGGATGGCAGATTCCTAGCGAAGTATCTTTGGTGTAGCTGACAATGTGACAGCTCGTTTGGGATTCGGATGCAGGATGGAACACACATGCATATACTAAATTGACACTGTTCACCCATGCCAAGGCCCTGATCCCTAAGCATATGAAATACTGTAAAGGAGTGCCTACATATTTATTTAACTGTCACAATAGGATGCTAAAACTAGGGGAAACACCTTACCTAATCTAACCTATCCTAACTACACATTACCCACAACTGGCCCTAACTACCCTAAGCTAAACTTACTTATCACATTTAACTAAACATGCTAAGCATCAGCCCCCCCACACCCCTTATATAAACATGGAGGACAACATATACTAACCTAAACACATACTATCTTATACCAAACAAATATATATATATATTGCATTTTTAATAAACAAAAACCCCAACATCAGCCCCACCCACCCACCAACAAAAACAACACATGTAAAAATATCATACCCTCCACCCCCCAACCCACTTCTACTAACTAAACTAACAGCCTATTCTAACCTTACATTGAGCCCCATAAACTCACTAAATATAAGAAACAGGAAAGAGGAGGGAGTGGCGGGAATCATGGCTGAGGGTCTCCAAGTCAAAAGTTTGCCCTCTGCAGGGTCTTCTTAATCCCACGCACTCTCTTGTTGATCTGAGACACCTCCTGCTGCAGTCTGTCCAGTCTGCGCAACATCCGTTGCATCTCAAGTTGCATTGAACAGAATTCCACATTGTCAACGACTGCAGCATGGGTGGTCTGTGTGCCAGTTGCGGAGGGTTGTGCAGTTGCTGTTCCCATGCTTGGAGGGGGAGGTGCAGGGGCTGCTGTCAGTGGCCCAGGAGCGGAGGATGTTGATGGACCTGCAGTGGTGGCTGTCATCCTTACTGCCACTTAGGTCGTAGTGGTGGTGCTGATGGTGGCGACTGTTGTGGATACAGATGGGCCCACTTGGGCAAATGCCCTCCACACCGCTGAGGCTCTCTCATAGGGATAACGCCATGCCATGTGGCAGAACCCAGACTCTACATCCAGAATGTGGTGGTAACGCATCACCCTCCTTTGAAATTTGCAGATCTGGTTAGCATCCATATTGGCTGCTGTTAAAAAAGATAAAGCCAAACATTAGTTACATCATTGTGTGATACAGCTACTGACGATAATAAAAAAATACATCTAATGCAGCTGAAACAGGCCATATCACCGTACAGATCACAGATTCTTCCTGAGGTAGTACATGCTAAGGCAGCCTACACCTGTCCCATCTAACAGCACAGCAATGCTCTAAAAGATGTGTACATACTTAATTGCTCTAAGTATCATTGTTCTGCCAATAGTCACATAACAAATGCTGCAAGTCCTCCACATGTGACAGGCCAACTAATGACTATCTTCTGGATGACAGTCAAGGGCCACAAGATCTGTGATTTGTAAATGGAATTGGCAGGATGGCATGCAGTTGCTAATCAAGAGTAGGTATCCTGGGTTAGAACAAATGATTTACAAAATTACATTTCTGTCTACTACACTTGGATCCTCACACCAAGGTACACATATTTCATAACCCTAAGCCTGTGCCTCAGGGGGGGGATGGACAAGCAACACATACTTTGAAACATCAAGGACAGCCAGGAAGCTGTGGAAAGCTGTACATGGGTTTAGTCAGTCCACCACAGGTACGGAGGGTGTCCAACTAGGATAGACACAAACATTGGACAATCCCATCCACATTTATGTCTGTAATTGCAGACAATTGTCAACATCATTTGATACCACCAATACCTGTCCTACAACAAGAACATAGATGCAAGCACCCATCTGGGCATGAGCTGCATGCACACCTATGACATTGTACTCAAGTGCCACATAAACGTAGCACAACATGTGGAGCTAGATGCAGCTAGGAAGTCAAACATACAGTCTAACATGTTCATTAGTGAACAGGGAGGCTCAAGTCTGTGGGTAATACTTTGGCATCCCTATTCTGTGTGATTCAGGGTATGACTTGCTGACTAAATCATGAAAATGGCCCTCTCCAAATTTTTCATTTCAAGAAATGTTACAACAAATGTCACCCTATTCACATGGCCATGCCTACAGGGCTGCAGTACAATCCCCAAATATGACTCTATGCCATTGATTGTCCAACTCAAATGTGGGCAAATAAGTCAAACTCCAGTCAGGTTACATATCAGATCATGTACCAGCACATCATACCTTGCTATGTGTCCAACACACAGGACTCAATCACACAACAGCTGCAAACACAACACAGAACTGAAATTTCAACACTTACTGGATATATTTGGGTCTGCAATTCGAGCCACTTCTCTAATTGTGTAAGGGGCAAGTCCACCTGTAAAGCATGGAAGGGTGAAATGTGCTCAATGTCTGTGCACTGCACAACACTTTAAAGTAAAATTACTGCGTGTGACATTATATATGAAAGTCTAGCCCCTCAGACATGATGATACTCCAACATACATACCACTGCAAACATGTATAGACCCTGTCACTCCAGTGAGCGATACACACACATGTGCACACATGCAGTGGCCCTAACTATCATGTGGTGACAAACATGATTCCTCAATTGGTTGCAGACTAATTTATAGAGTGTACTCCATTTCATCATTTGTAGCTATGAGAGACATGCAAAGCCACATTCCTAGTACACTGTAATACCAGTCACTCAGGTATTGTGGCTTGTGTATCAAGGGACAATCAGTTACTGTGTGATGCTCATGTGGTTTGAGGAAGCTCATGATTTATTATGCTTTCTATGGTCCCTTACATGTGGGCCTGTGTTGTGTGTAGGTTACATTTGCTAAATTTACAGTGTGCCCTGAACCAAATATCCCCCCTATGACACCATAATGGCAGGGATCCTGTGCGTTACTTGATGACAATCTGACGCTAAACATGGATTGGACATTTATTGAAATTAATACAACAAAGAAATATATGCTGACAGTGTATATTTTGGTCATCCATGACAGAATGCATGGGGACAGGTGTAGTCATTGCACCTGAAATGTGTCACTCATTGCCCAGTGTACCCATATTGGGTATTAGAATTCACAGTTAGCTACATTCATCATCTTACATTAGCCAAGTTGGGAGATCTGCGGGTATACAGCAAACTGACACTGTCCCATTAATGAAACATGGTTGAGCAAATGTCCTACTGTGTCAATCATGATGATGTAGGTTTGAATTTGTATGTACCTTGGGAATGGCAGGAGTCACAGAAATGCTGGTCTTCTGATCTTAGCATACACCCATGTCTGTGATGGCCTTCATACAGCGAAGTTAGCTTTTGTACATATGCTGCACTAGATCAGCAGGGGTGTACCAAACGTAAAGTAGCAAAGTATTTGGGGACTTTATATGTATGATGGAATTGGTCATGGGTCCCTTGCACAACATCATGCAAGTAATACAAAGTGACCATGCATTCCCCAACTTCAGGTATCCCATGATGACCCAGTAACTTATGAGAAGTGCATGGCTATAAAGTAACACAGACGGCAAATGCATCATCTCAGTTCCAGCTATTGTGGCCAACGCCAATTTAAAACACACAGGAACAGTGAACAGAGGGCCAGGGATATTTGTTATTCCTCAATTTGTAGCATTTGCTTAATGTTTTACGCTACAGCTATGGAACGTAGCACCAAACATTTAGATATGAACCCGTGTGCATTACTTTGGCATCCATTCCAAATTTAATAGCGGCACAAACCAAGTCAAACTATCAGCCTAAGATATTACCTGAGGTAAGGAAGAACTTTGTTCCTATAGCCCAGAATACAGTTCAGACATGTATTCAAGATAATTGGGGACCACAATAATTCCTTGCTTTAGCTTGTGAAAAAACATCTCTTTCCTGGTACACTCACATTCCATGGATAAAATATATGTTTGAGCCGCATTACCATCATCTAATGAGGTGAAAGCAACACTAATTTACAAGATCAAGTTGTGTTTTGTAAGTTTGTGCAGCTGTTGTGTCAACAAATTACGGTAATGTGTAACAATTATTATATAACTCAGGACACTGTGGGGGTGATTCTAACTTCAGTTCCCCCACCAAAATACCGCTCCGCGGTCGAAAGACCGCTGAGGGTATTTTGGGATTTGCCCTGGGCTGGCGGGCGGCCGCCAAAAGGCCGCCCGCCAGCCCAGGGCAAATCAACCTTCCCACTAAGATGCCGGCTCAGAATTGAGCCGGCGGAGTGGGAAGGTGCGACGGGTGCAGTTGCACCCGTCGCGTATTTCAGTGTCTGCTAGGCAAACACTGAAATACTTTGTGGGGCCCTCTTACGGGGGCCCCTGCCGTGCCCATGCCATTGGCATGGGCACGGCAGGGGCCCCCAGGGGCCCCGCGGCACCCCCTACCGCCATCCTGTTCCTGGCGGGCGAACCGCCAGGAACAGGATGGCGGTAGGGGGTGTCAGAATCCCCCATGGCGGCGCAGCAAGCTGCGCCACCATGGGGGATTCCCAGGGCAGCGGTAAACCAGCGGGAGACCGCCGGTTTACCCTTTCTGACCGCGGCCAAACCGCCGCGGTCAGAATGCCCTGAGGGGCACCGCCGGTCTGTCGGCGGTGCTCCCGCCGACCCTGGCCCCGGCGGTCTAAGACCGCCGGGGTTAGAATGAGGGCCTGTATGTTTAACTTGCATTCCACATGTCCAAAAACATTAACTGCAGCATATCGACAAATGCACACTTACAATGAACAACTGAGACAATTACAAATCAAACAGATGACAAATAGGATGGCACACAGGAGACAAAAGCACAAATTGGACAGACAAAACTCTCAGCACAGCCACACAGTCTAGAAAAATCACAGACTGCAAAGTGAAAGTGAAAGTACACCCACTGTACCATTTCTGTAAACAGGATATCCTATTACATCACTTCCTACCTCAAATGTGGTGCGTTTTTATTATGATACGTCAACATTTTATGATGCTTACAGTCTGTGCGTCAATTTTATTTACGCTAAAAATTACCCCGCATTCATAGTTCCAAATATTTTGCAATGGTAACCAATTTCATGGGGTACAGTGTAGGAATTACCGCTCAGGGCCAATGGATGTATAATGGCTGTGAGCGTCATTTTTCAACACATATGTGGCAATTTTTGACGCATATGCGTCTTTTTTTACGCATTTGCAGCAAAATATATGTCTTTTACTGTGTTAGTGTCATTTCTCACATTTTTAAGTACATGACAGCTGTAACTATACAGAGACAGGCTGTTTGCACCTGCATTGTGCATTTCAGTGTTTGGGCACATGTGGCAGACCACACTACTGCGGACCATGATACTCATGTTGTTGTACCAGATGAGCACTCTTCACTGATGCAATAGATATCCATACTTTTGGAATACAAATTAGTATTACCCAGTTTGAGCAGGCTGTGCATCAATATAGGATAGCAAGGCTATGCAACTTAATACATTAACTCATTGTCTGTGAGTCAATGTCTATGAATTGTTGTTGGGCCTCTGTGTGAACGTCACAAGATGTGCTTTCTTTAATGTGCTTGTATGCATGTGTTGTAAATGTTGATAACCATCAGGAACTATTCAGTGTAGATATGAGTCAGGATATGTGTTTGCCATACACGTAGCCTCTAATGCTGTGTGAACTGCAATGACTTTTGGGACAATACATCTCCCATGACAAACTATGCACAGGATAGATAGAGGACGGTTGATAATGGCAATGAGTAAGCCATCACATGTACAGGAATGTTGGAAACCACATACTGGTAACTTGTTTGTATACTAGCCATGAGTCAGTCATTTGAAAATGCTATGTAGGTACTGTGTTTGTGGCACAGAGTCAGAAAACAATCCAAAATTGTAATGTCACTCCAGAGTTTGAGTCCTATATACGACCTATGTTTCTCGTGTGGCAGTGGAGGACCAGCAGACCAAGCTGCGTGTGTTCACTTATTTTCAGTGGTTAATTGCACAAAGGTGTCCAGTTCAAGTGTGTGGCCATGTGTACCCTGTGTCATTATTGTCCTCCATGTCGTCTCTGTTACGTGCATGTCTAGTCATAAGTCTGTGGATCCATTCCCTGCATTAATAGAGTATCCTTCAAAGCAGAATTGACCGAAAGCCAAAGGGGAATCAACAACACACATGGGGATATCTGAGCTATGGCACTGCAGAAGTTTTATGAGGCTGACAACAGGGTATCCTTGGTTTGCTCACAAATGTAATGGATCAGTAAATAGAACTCGGCAGCTTTCATCACAATATTTGTGCACAGGGTGGTATTGAAAATTCTCACTGCAACAGGGAACATCAGTGCCTCTGTGCTGATTAATCTCACAGCTAGTCACCATGCAACCACCATCATTGGGTTGCAGCCAATTTGAATCTGTGTGTGGACCATGAGGCCACAAACATGTTTTGTCCATTCATGCACATTAGCAAACATTGTTTTTTGTGCTTTCACATGGGAAACAATGGACAGGTGATTACAGGTCCTACAGACTACCAGGCAGTGCATTTTGGGACCTGCAGTCCATGCAGTCAGATGAACGAGGACTATGGCATGCCATACTGAAGAGGGAAGCACACTGGAGTCAGAATGTGAGTCTGGGTGTGTGTAGATGATGGATTATCAGGGTTCAAATAGTCCAGTTACAGGGCCATCTAGAGAAGGGTGGGGAGAGACTGAATAAATGCCTGTGACAGAACTTATAACCTGGGATGGTATGCACAGGACATGTCTTGTGAGCAATGCTTGTCATACTTGGGGCACTCGTGCTATCCATTTTCAGCTTACATGGACTTCTTGTCACACATGCTCCTTGCAGAGATCGCTGATGTCACACTTACTGCTGTCAAGGGTGTGGTCATACATTCATGTTACTAATGCAATTGCAAATCCACTGCCTCATGTATGAAGCAGGTTTTTTACTTGTGATTGATGGTGTCTTAGTTGTGTGCCATATGCTGCAATGTACCATGTTGCCAACATGGATGTGTCCCATAGTTGTGCTACTCTGACATTGCCCTTCAAATGATGTGAAATGAACACCATATATGTGATTTGCACTGTGTGTGAAGTTGGGTGTACATTCATACCCAACAAATGTGATATGGCTTTTTTCAGTATCCCAATCTGTATTACTGCACTGCTCCGTGAGGCTAAACTTTGATTGTGATTCCTAGGGATCATGTGATGCATAAATAATTACCCAGACCATGATTTAGTGATTCGATTAGGCGTTTAATGAGATATGGTAAGAAGGTGGTGATGGTGACTATAGTTAAAAGAAGTTTTGGATAATGTGTTGTGTCCGACGCAATCTTGCAGCAGTGTTTGGATGGTCCCCCTCATGTTGATGGACAGGATCCTCCTCGTCCTCCTCTTCAGGCATTTGTGGGTCTAGTTCATAGAGGGGAATGTTCCTCCTTACACATATATTGTGCAGGATGGCACAGGTCAGAATGATCTTGCAGACCATTTCTGCTGAATATAAGCGGCTGCCTCTGGTGATGTTGAGGCACCTGAATCTTGACTTCAGGATGCCAAAGGTCCTCTCTACTATGGTGCGTGTCCTCTGATGTGCCTCATTATAGGCACGCTCTGCTGCAGTGCTTGGGTTTACAAATGGGGTAATGATCCATGGCTGGATCCCATACCCCTGATCAGCTGAAAGAGAAAATGAGTGAAAAAGTTTGATGGAGTTGCACTATGATTATCACTTTGCATGGCAGTTGTTATCTTGTGTTGTCTGTGACTCATCTGTGTTTGTGTTATTGTGTGAATTCATAGGCTTCTAGGATGCACCATTAGCATTGGGTTGTTTCATTATCTGAACTGGTGTTTGGCTGATTGACCGGATGTCAGTTGTATTTTTGTACACTTGCAGTACATTGTGTACTCCCATGCATTATGTCATGTGAAAGAGGTGTCCATGTGTCTTAACCGGGGGTGACATGATACTTCCATACACAGAATCAATTCCACAGTGGTGGTAACACGGTTGCATCTATATGGCCTGAACATCCCATCGAATTTAACATATGCAATAGAATTTGTTAAACATCAGTGAGGCCCTTTGATTTGGCTAGGTGACAATGTACAACACATCTTCATAAGTTGGCAGCACTGAAGTGTTGACAATTTACAATGTACAAATAACCCATGTGTGACAAGTTCTATGCAAACCTATTTTTCTGCCACCACCAAGTTGGCTCATGTTCAAACGTGTACCTACACTACTGAACCTGGTCCACGTAATGTGGCTAACTTGGTTGTGGGGGTGAAGGTTTAATTGTAAGAAGGTCATTATGTCTGTACATCTGTTGTGTATATGTGTAATTGTCCCAATCCGTATGTGTAGCAATGTGCACTTTGCAATATTGTCACACCAATGTGTGTTCTTTGCACAGTCCACTTGCTGATTGGTAGTGGGCAATGTCAGCCCGGGAGTGATGTGAGATGTTGGTACAGCCTCAATGATTCCATGTCCCATTCATTAGAGTCATCATCATCATGCTATGTGTCTCATGGTGTTTGACCTGCAGCGAAACACATTGCACACCCCTTACACAGTACGTGTTGGTTGGAAGTGTGTGTGATTGAGTGTTATTGACGTGATGTTGGTAGATTCTTCTTCCAAGCTGTACTGCCAGTTAAGGTCGTGAAATTGTCACTTTGTGGTTTTAAATTGTTCCCTTGTGTCTCTGGAGTGGCATCTGTTGTTATTTGCATCTGTCATTTGTCCTTAGGTGTGTATCCCATTGGGTCAGGATATCAAATATGACTAGCTGTGTCACAACCTCAGTGTCTTCCTGGCCACGTGTCAATGTAGTGGTGTATGTGTTGTGTGTCCTACACAGTTGCTGTGCTGTGTGTATATATCTGGGTTTCTGTACTTACCAACAAGTAGGCCATTTCCATATCGTCCATCCTGGAAGTGTTGATTGATGGTGCAGTGGCGGAAGATGAATGAATCATGTACACTCCCAGGATACTTTGCCACGATGTTGGTGATCAAACCCCGGTGATCCACAATGGCCTGCACATTGATGGAGTGTGTGTGCTTCCTGTTGGGGTATAGATGCTCGGTTGCAGCAGGTGGCATAATCCGTACATGTGTGCAGTCAATGGCACCAAGCACGTGTGGGAAGCTGTTGATTTGGTAGAAGCCCTGTTTGGTCTCCTGCTGCTTCTGCTGTGTGTTGGGGAAGCTGATGTGGTGCGGTGTGAGGGAGATGATGACATGCAGGACCTTGGGTAGGAAGGCAGAGAATGAGGGCTGTGCGATCCCGGCAACCAGGGCCCCAGTGGTTTGAAAAGAGCCACTTGCCAACATGTGTAGGACAGCTAGCAGCTTGGTCTCTGTTGGAATGATGTGGGGTGTCTGAAAGCTGGGTGCCAACTGCGCCTCAATGTTGCGCAGCAGCTGCTGCATGGCTTGCCAGTTTAGTCTGTACCTCTGGATGATGTCATGTTCCCTAAGGCCCAGAAGGGTTGTCCTGTTCCGGAAGATCCTCTACTGCCTTCTGTGTTGCCTTTGCGGTCCCTGCTGGAGTGGTGGAAGCTGCTACTGTTGGTCCTGTGCTCTGTGTCTTCGTGCATGCTGGATGAATAGCACCTCCATGTCTTCATTTTGGACCTCTGATGTTCCTTCTGTGTGTTTTCCTTAAGTACTGGAGTGTTTGCTCCATTTCAACGCCTGCCCTGACCCAGGCGTTAATTTTTTATGCAAATCGGGATGTGCGCCATTTTCCAACTCCATCTCCCAGCCGTTCAGGTTTTTTGCGTGTTTGGGGAAATATGGCGCACTGGAGTTTGAGTAATTTTTTGGACGGGAACACCTACCTTGCATGTCATTAACGCAAGGCGGTTTCAAGCATCCAGAAAATTACGCACACAGAGGAATTTTGGCATTCGCAGGCTCGGGCGTCAAAGTATAAATATGGTGTTAGGTTTGCGCCGAATTTGCGGCAAACATTTTGACGCAAATTCAGCGCAGACAGACTATAAATATGCCCCTAGTTATTTTCATTTTCATTATTGGCGCTACTTTTTCTCTCAAAATTCTCCTTGATCCTTTTTCAATCAAATGATGCAAATATTTCACCTCTTGCTGACAATACTGTAACTTAGTAGGAGATACCTTATGCCTATTATCTCCCAAAAAGTTCAACAAATCAATTGTATCCTCTCTACAACCTTCCTTTGTCTTTGATGCAATCAACAAATTGTCAATGTACTGCACCAATGTCGTTTGGTAAGGCATTACTAATGACTCTAAATTCTTTTTCAAAACCTGATTGAAAAGTGATGCTGATTCCGAAAACCCTTGAGGAATTCTACACCAGCAATAGACTCTGGTCAGAAACTTGAAACAAAAGAGATATCTACTGTCCTCATGTAGAGGCACAGAGAAAAAAGCTTGGCACAAATCAATTACTGTGAACCTTTCTGCATCACATGGAATCTGAAACATTATCACTGCGGGATTTGGCACAACTGGGCAACATTTCACCACAATATCTTTTATTTTTCTTAAGTACTATACAAGACCAATTTTTCCATTCAGCTTTTTCAAACCCATTATTGGTGAATTGCACGGGCTGCTCATCACTTCTTTCTAAACTCCCTGTTTCAAAAATTGTTCTATCAAAGGTCTTGTCCCTTCAGTCGCCTGAATTGTCATTGGATATTGTGCAGTTTGTGGAAGCACTGCATTCTCTTTTACTGTTACTCTGCCTCCTTCACCTCCTTTAATCAAACCAATGACCTTTCCTGATAAGTCATAAACCTTTGACTTGACTCTCCCATGTAAATCAATTGGCAGATCTTTTATTTCAAAGACTGGAAAGAAATTAATTAAATCTACCGAATTGTCATCATCATTTGTCTGCTCATTTTCATCTGTTTGGTCATCAAGATCAATCAAAGGGAATTCTCAGGACACCATCCGTCTTTCAACAACAATTGGTGAATCCTCTCCATCACTGTTTGTCTCAATCTCAATCCCCTTTGTTGAACACAAAATTGAACAATTTATTTTACACAGCAAGTCTCTTCCCAATAATGACACTGGACTAGAATCACAAACGACAAAACTATGAAAATCTCTAACATTTCTTACTTTCACAAGAACTGGTTCTGTAAGAGTATGAATCAAATATTTATTTGCAACTCCTACTATTTGCGCTGTCCGCTCTGAAATCGGTATGTCTGGTAATGTTGAGCATGTTGCCCCTGTAACAACTAGAAAATTTACCTCATGACCATGTACTTCACCCTTCACATAAGGACCCCTCTGATCCAACTCTAATAATGCGGCCATCATATGCTCCTCCTCATCTGAACTATCCAACGGCCATTCATCATTTATTTAATTCTCACTGTGTAAAGGAAACTGTTCAACTGTTTTTGCACTTTTGGTCTTTTTCTGATTTGTGACCACTTGCGAAAGCATTACCTGTCGTTGATCTATAGGGCTCTGTATCCTTTGAACCTGTCTCGGCATGTGCTGTACAGGCACCATCTGCACCTGTGGCTGCATTTGTTGTATTTGTGGCATTTGTACCTGATGTACCTGTTGTTGTGCATTTTGTACCTGTTGTATTGGCTGTAAAGGCTGAAAACCTTGTATATTATTCACTTTGTTCTGGAAAGTTTGATTTTGACCCCCTTTCTAGGTTCTCTCATGCTCTGATATGTATTGACACCATTTGTCTGTTGCACAACTCCACTTTCATTTAACATTGGACACTGTCTCTTCCAATGTCCAATTACTCCGCAATTATGACAAGGTAACACCTTTCACCTTTGTTGCTCATCCTGCTTTACCACTGAACTCAAATCCACATTTCTATTGACTACAGGAAGCATCATTCCACCTTGACTCGGAAACAAACCATTTCCCTGTGGCATCTGCTGAAAATTCCCCTGTAATCCTGTCTGTGCAACCTTAATCTACATCACCATTGCTTTTTCTTTCAACTTTTTCTGCTTCAACTCAAGTTCATCTCTATAGTATTTAGCATACTGCAACACCTCAGCAATTGGTTTTTCATGCCTGCAAATTAAATGATTCTTAATCATCTGATTTATTTCTGGTTTCAACCCTTCGACAAATCTGAACACCAAATGATTCATGATCTCTTTCTCAATTGTTTCCACACTACTGATTTGCATGAACCGATTCCTTTCCTTCCTTTGATGTTCTAACTATGCACTGGCAATCAACATTTTTCTGCAAAACTCTTGTTTTCAAAAACTCAAAGAACCTTACAGTAATATATCATTACTTCGGGAGATGGTGTTCCTGTTTTCAGATCTCTCTGCGGTTCACTCGGCCAATCAACACTCCTTTTGCATTCGATCCACAAATTTGCCGGAACAACAATATTAAAGAGTGTATTCAGGTCTTCCCATAGACACTTCGTAAGTTTAACAAACCTATCTGTCTGCTGATACCACTCCATTGGTTTCTCTCTCAACCTTGAGTAATCATTTTTAAGCTTAAAATATCACTCCTATTCCAAGGTACATGTACACAATTCCCTCCAGGTGTTTCCCTAATTGGTAGCATTTTACTGGATCTCCTGCCTGTGCCACATCACCTTCTTTGGTCTTTCTCTTTTCTTGACACAGCTGCCTTCCCATCTATCTAATGCTCTCCAAACCTGCAATCTCTCAAGTAATTTTCTAAGATGTGTTTTCATTCCTGCAGATCTCATGTGTGTTAAATCTTCTTCCTCCATGTTTAATCTGTAACTTCTTTTCAAACTTTCCATTTTTGATAAATCAATATCATAATCATCTGCTATTTCTTGTAACTGCTGGTGAACTTTCTCTACTCTTCTGGTAATTATTTTACACAAATAGCTCAATTGGGTGTCAGTGTAAGACTCAAGTCTGTTTATCCCCGTAGTCCCTTCCAAGAGTTCATTTCCTTCCAATGTCAATCTCACTCTGTTTATTGTGTCTTCTTCCCTGTCTCTTCTTTCTTGCATTTTTTAATTACTTAGATCTTCCAACCATTTTGTTATTTCTTGTGCAGACAAGCCTTTCAAAGAAACTCCATTAGATTGCACACCTAAATCTTGCTCTTTTCCTGAGCTTAAACATTGTTGCGGAACCATTAATCTCTGACTCTGACTATTGTAAGACATAGTCCCAGAATTCTCAACAGGAGACAAATCTATTAAATAATTACTCTCATTCAAAGCTTGTCCTTGTCTGGGAATTATTGTTTCCAAAACCCCATTCTGAACTTTAATCAGAGAATTCAGTCCACTATTGTTTACTCGTGCATATAATGGAGTTACCGGACCCATTGTAATAGGTACACTAATTGCATCCGGATTAGCTAAAGATCCAACCCTCTGCATCTGTCCTGCACCCGTTCTCTGAATTTGTGGAATCTGTATTTGAACAGGCTCTCTTATGTTCAATCCTTGCTGACCAGGCGACAACACTAGATTAGTAGTTGTCCTTATGAACTGAGCCTCTGGCTGTATCTCAGGAATATTTATTTCCAACTGCTGCCTATTGTTCAATGAATCATTAAAACTACTCTGCATCTGAACTCTTTCATTGTTCAGGATAGCTTTTGATATTTCTGATGTGGATGGTGCAGTAGGAATTGTATTACTAATTCCACTCCCATTTGATCCACTATCACTCCTATGGTTCATATTTGGTGGAGGATAAGTTTCTAAAATTTCAGAAACTATCTCATCTTCACCCATCTCATCTTCATCAATAAACATGACTTGTTTCAAGTCTTTCAATTTTTGTTCTTTAGTCTCTGTTGAACCCTTTTTCTTTTGCTTTCCATCTTTTGTTTCATCCTCATCTTCCTTTGTTCTGGTAGGAAATAATCTAATTCCCTGTAGTGTTTCTACTCTCCAACTTTTCTGCTCTTCATTCCATCTAGCCTCTGCTAGCGTCTTTTCTACTCTCCTCATTTTCTTTTCACATTTCAATGCCCGTTGCTGTCTAGCTACCATCTCCCAAATTGCTAAAGCTTCGTATTGTGCCGGCCTCGGTGGAGGTTTTAAACTGTACATCTTCAATCTCAAATTCTCCAAAATTCTCAAGTTAAAAGTTCCATTCTCTGGAAAAGCCAAACAACCTTCTTTTCTTGTAATCTTAACCCAGTGTTTCAACCAAAGACAAGCTCCTGTACCCTTCTCTTCAAACACAATATATGCCGAAGTATTTTCTGGCAGACCAATTTCTCCTTCGAGTGCCGGAATATATTCATCACCTCTCAATGCGCTTCTCAAAGCCTTAAAAAACGTCATTTTCAACAGAATTTTATCCAAACCTGATGTCCCCAATAAAAGTTATTTACAAACTGAGTTAAAATTAAACAAAACAAATAATAAATCAATTATAAGGAAAAGAAAACAACCTATCAGGAAAAGTGACTATGATCCCACAACTCTCTTTGACCCTCTCACCTTCCAATTTCATTTCGAGGAATGTCTGGCAATTGCTGACTTCCTCTCCACCTTATCAAGTTGCTAGTGAGTGATTGAGCATTATCTCTGTCCCACTCCCTTGTTATATTTTTTAATCTTGGCCATCACCCAACATTGACAAATAAATGTACATTTAGTGAGGGTTCTGAGCCAATTTTATTCTCTATTGATCTCTCCAAAATAACAATGTTGGAATTCAGAAAAGGAAAGATAAATAAAAATGCTTTGACACTATAATTGTATCAGGTTACATATGTTGTGCGTGAAAAGGTAGAGGACAAATGTCATGTTTTCTGTCAAATTGGTGCCTATTCTTCTAGCATGGAAACTGTTGTTTGCTTTTCTTTCTATGACTGTAAACATAGTAGGAGGATTTTGTAAGGTGAACTATGTCACAATCTTGCAGGAGTACGGGAAATGTATAAGTTAAGTCTTTTGAATGTGATTTTTGTTTGTAACGCACAGCAAAATTTAAATAAATGTAAATGAACTGTACAAAATATTCAATATATATCAGCAGTCAAGAAAGCACAAATAAAGTGTTTTTTTTTTAATGGGGAAGTATGATGATAACAAAGATTTGTAATTGATCAAAACCAATCAAGGCGCTTTGTTACATTTGTTTTACATATCACAAACCTGTTCCAAGGTCATACAACAAACTCAGAATAGCTGTACATTTCCTTTTTTGAGGGGCGCAAACTGATTTGTAGTGGGTTCAAAGGATGTGGAGCCAAGGCTTGATTTTGAACCTGGTTCCCATGTTTTCAGGTTGGTAGCTCAAACAACTACACCACATCTCCTCATGTGAAAGCTTGCTTTACTTGGGCTTGAGGTCCCAAGAGGAAGAACTCGAGTTGAGCCAGTGGTCATTGTCAGTGGTTCTATGACTCTGGGCAAAATTAATAATTAGTCTGAGGTAGACAGAAACATAACTAATTCAACCCGATACACACTTGGCACCACCTTTCTACCAACTAGAAGCTTGATTTCTTTGTCGTTTACAGACAATATATTAACACACAGCAAGCCACAACACAGTTGGCATATAAAACAGGATAACAGCAAACCCCCTAGTACATCAGAGACAGAGTTTTGTCATGTTTGCATCAGTCTGATATCCATAACTCATCCTCCCATATGCCAAGAACTACTTCCAAATGCAAATGTTTTCCCACAGATGCCCTTTTTACCAAGAACCATCCATCATTTTACCCATCATCGTTTCACTCACACACCCATCCATCCATCCTTTTTCCCACCTATCCTTTCATTCATCTACCGTACCATCCTTTTATGCAACATTTCTTTGACTCACCCACCCATCCATTCTTTTGCACACCCATCCTTTCACCCACCCTTTCTTTCACTCACCAATTCTTTCACCCATCAATCCATCATCCATCCTCCTTCCTTTCACCCATTCATCTATCTTTTGCCCCAACATCCATCCATCTTTCCATCCATCCATCCATCCATCCATCCATCATCCTTTCAACTACTCATCCATTCATATTAATTTCACCCACTCATGCATTCACTGGCTCTCCCTTCTATCCCTTTCTATCAACTCTTCCTTCATTTATTTCTTTTTAGTGTTAATTATGAGCTGTTATCTTCCAAGTTACAGATAGTAGGCCCATAAAAAACCCCAACCATCGCTGTAGCTTCTAAAGCAGGGGAGTTCATGACGCCACTGGTGTCCCATTTACCCGGTATTATATCCCTAGTAACACAAATAGCAATGTTAATGCCAAGTACTTTGTTAAATGTGTTATACTAAGTATCTCCTTCCATATACCTGGGTCAAAGGCATACTCTGGTTCAACTGCCATTTTTACAGGAACTGCTCAATGCTGAATAGTAACAACAAATATTTTATTATTTAACAAGTTATAGATTTGTGGTAATTTTACCTAAATTATTGGTTCCCATTTTGTCTTGGGAGGAAGAAAAAGCTGCATGAGCATTCAAACCTGTGACTTGTCATTCCCACACCCCAACATAAGGTGCCTGAAACCACTAAGGCCCAGATTTATTAAGTGCTTGCATTGTCCTTGTATGATGCAAATCATCGCAAGGCAACACAACCTTAACTGGAATTTATTAACACACAAAGCTTGTTGCTTTGTGTGGTTTAGTAAATCTAAAGTAAGACAAGACAGAGCGTAAAGCTGCCTTGTGTTACCTTGCATTAGGAAGTCATTCCATGGGTGGAGCTAGGGCATTTCACACATTCTCCCATGGATTTTGACGCAATCACACATTTACTAAGGTCAGTAAACCTGGGATTGCGTCCAAATGGTGCGCCTCCAGACCCAAGCATAACAAGGAGAAAGAGGAACATGCCTTTAGAAATTGTTTTTGTGAAGGAAGGTATCCCTTCCTTCACAAAAAGAATCCTGCTCATAATGCAGGCATCCTTGCACCATGGTGTTTGCATTGGCATTACGCAGTACTGAGGCCCTGATTTAACTTTTTGATGCAATACTGCGCTCACGCAGTTTTGTGTCAAAAAGTTTAGCACCGACTAGCGCCATTATTTAATGCCACCTGGGCGTCATATTCATACTATGATGCTGGGTCACGCTAAACATAGTTTAGAGTAATGTTTCTCAACGTTAACCATTGTGCCTTGGCGTAAGGCAAAATGACGTTAACGCCGTAAAAATGACTCTAATCCGTTTTACAACATGTAAGCATGTTGCAAATCGGAAATGCACCATTTTTGCCCGCAATACCATCAAATGCAGACACAAACGGAGAAAACAGTGCAAAGGAGAGGCAAAATAGACCCAGGAAGCCAGGAGAGACCCCAGGGAGACCCCAATCAACCAGCAACCAGCTTGGAGGACACAGACAAGACCCAGGGGAGGGAGAAGAAAAAGAGACAGTGTTGTTTAAGTGAGAAGGAGCATGAAATACTGGTGAGAAGTTGATGGAGCATACAAATCAACTCTTCGTCACCTCAAAATTGCCAATTGCAATTTGGCAGCAGATAGTAGACAAGATTAACAGTGTGGGAGAGGTCAGGAGAACCGTAACAGAGTGCAAGAAATGCTGGCATGACTGCAAGTGAAGGACAAAGGTAAAAATGGCAAGGAACAGGAAAGCAGCACTGAAAACTGAAGGTGGGAGTCCAGCACCACAAGAGGACTTGGACAAGATGGAAGAGATGGTTGCAGCAGTCATCCCGGAGGGAATCGTCACAGGAAACGCAGGGCAGGACAGCGTAGACTGCCAGGAATCAACACAAATGCAGGGTAAGTTGCATGGGGGAAATGTATGCTAAAATGTCAAGTGCAAGAAGGCGGAGGCACATAGGACCCACACAATGCATGTCAAAGGAGCACAGAGGGACACATTGCACATGAAGCAAGTTGCACCATGCTGACGGAAGCTACACATGTACCTACGCCTTGGTAGTGCCATGCACCATAACACATACACAACATGGACATATGTTGATAACCAGGAAATGCGGAAACAGACCTGTAGTTTAGCACTGAATGTAATACTGGTCTGGTGTCACAGGACAGCTGGCATTGCCAGTCTGTAAGCTTCTGGAAAACTGCCAGTGCCAGGCCATTTTCCCATGGGGCATTCCCCATTGACAACAGTTGCCATTACCACCTGTGCTGTTGGGGCTGGTCAAATAGACAATGGCTTTCAGGTGCCCATAGGACTGACACACTTGAAATGAGGGACCAGTATGACTACCTGCACAATCACCATCAAACTAGCTTCAGGCCCTGACCTGAGTTCAACTCCTGTATGTACGGGAACAATGATTTGGTACTAAGATGACAATGAGCCTCCAACAGCAAGTCAGTGACGTGTCATATCACCTGCCACAACACTGATAGACTGATTTTACAACATCTCATTGCAGAGGATGATGGCTCTCCTGTGGATCTGTCTGTCCTGGAGTACCTCGATGACCTGGATGACCTGCTGACAACCATCAGCCAAGAGACCCACCAAGAAGTCATTGTATCCCTCTAGACACCACCTCCAGTCGCAAGGAGGAGTATTAATGTAGCAGCCATCCCAGAGGCCCCAACCAACACCCCAATAGGACAACCTGCCAGCACCGACACAGCTGAGGACTCCGAGGACCCAGGGACCAGCTTTGAGAGGACAGCGGTAGGAGTCCAGTGGGAGCTGGCCAAGGAGGTGGGGTGGGGATGCAAACTATGTTTGCCAGCCTCGAGGGTATGCGCATGTGCATCGTTACAGCCACTGAACAGACGGCAGCCAAAGTAGGCACACACTCCCCAATGCATGGAGTCCAGCAGTGTCTGAGGGACATAGCTGCTGCCATGAGGGAGAAGCCACAACAACTGCCCTCCCAAACTGGCAGCAGCAGAATTGAGGACAAGCTGGACTCCGTGCACGGGGAAGTGGCCTCCCTCAGGGCAGACATGGCTGCCTACTACAGGAATGTTGCTGCTATCCTAAAAAATCAGCAGCTCCTCCTTGCTGCAGTGATGCCAAATGTAGTTCCAGAGATGGCAGCTTCCAGGAATTGCAAGTCCAATGACTGAAGTGTGTATGGCCCCCTCTACTTCCCCACCACCACCAACAAGGGAAGAGGAAACACCACACACTTCGAAGGATGAAGATGTGGAACAGATCATCTTCACTCGTAGGAGTTCACAGTAGCACCAGTCCATGCCACATGGACAGTGATTTTCCTATGTCCTGAGCTTGACATCATGCCAGTGTTAGCACAGTTGGACTTATGCACTCTTCTGTGACACACTGTTGACCTTTCTGCTATGGACTGCAACTGTCCCTCACTTCTCAATTGGCAATTCATGTTCCCCTGCACTAACCAACACTTTATCCAAGCATGTTCCATGACATGTCCCCAACCCTGGACTTGTGTTGTGTCGCAATTGGATGGATTTCACTAATGGGGTCACAGACTTAGGAGTACAAATACAACCTACACAACCAGCATGCCTTTGTATATTGTGACACATCCAATACGCTTAGGAATTGGGATGTGTGTAACATGTCTTTAGTCACAGAGTGTCAGTACAAGAGTGCCTGAATATTGGGGCACATTTCTATTCACAAGGTACCTACATGATGAACGTCGATGCTGATCTCATCCCCTCCAAGCAATTCACTGAGTATGTCAAAAATGGCGAACACATGTAGGCTTCACCCACTACATATGGCAGAAATGGCTGTAAAACAGTTCTCGGGCAATATCGGCAGCTGGGAGTACCAATAGAACACATTGGTGTGAAAGAGAGGTACTTAACCTCATCTGTAATTGGCACTGGTCAGTTTAGCATGATAGATATAAAATGTAGGCTGTCAGATGTCCCACAGTGTCCAACATTCCTACACAGGACCCAAACAATGACAGCTGAATTACCACACAATACAGCGTTAACATAGTCACTTTGAGTGGTGGGTACACTGGATGGCAGATGCATGGACAAGTAGATGTGTTGTAGCTGCCAATGTGACAGCTCAGTTGTAAGAAGGTGATGAACATGTCAAGAGAGGGATTTAGAGGCAGGACGAATTCCTGAGGCCAACACACAATTTTCACTGTACACTCAGGGGAAGGCCCTGAGACCCAAGCATACGAAACATTAAGTAAGGGAGTACCCAAAGATTTTTAATAATAATGAAACTAAACTTAAAAGAATGAAGAGCTCCTATCCTAACCTAGCCTAACCTATCCTAGCTATACTTAATCAACAACTGACCCTAACTACCCTATGCTAAACTTACCTAACACATTTAACAACACACTCTAAACATTGCCCCCCCCCCCAAGCTCCCTTATATTGTGAGACACAGGCAGGACAACATATACTAAACTACACATTTACTACCTATATCTAAACAAATATTATTTTTTGGGGTATTTAAAAACAAATGCATTTTTTTCTTCTTTTTTTTACCTCAACACCTAAATACCCTACGTTACAACCCACCCACATTCTTACGAAGTAACATGTAAAAAGTAGAAAACCCACCGCCTTAACTCACTTATCCTAACTAAACTACTAAACTAATCTAACCTGACACTAACCCCCTAAAACCCACTATGAAACATTAAAAAAAATGAGGAGGGAGGGGACAGAACGGGGGGTGACAGTCACAAAGCCAATTACAGCTTTGCCCTCTTGAGGTTTTTTTTATGAACTTAAGACTCTTTGTGGTTTTTTCTACCTCCTCCTCCAGACTGTCCAACTTTTTAAGGACCAGTGTGACATCCCTCTGTAGCTCCTTGATCATATTCATGTCCATGGCAGCAGGTGATGTGGGCTGTGGTACAGATGTGGATGGTGTAGCAGCTGCGGCTGTAGTGGTTTTGACAGCTGTGCCCCCCTGCACAGCTGTGGAGCTTGGCCCTCTCTGTGTTGCCAGTGGGGGTCCCCCTTGGGTGAATGCCTGCCATTCCCCAGTGGATCTCTCCCTGCGATAGCGGCATGCCATCCTCCGGAACCCAGATTCCACTGCCAGGATGTGCCTCTAGCTGACTGCCCTCTTCTGAAATGCCTACAATTCCTCATTGTTCATGTTGGCAGCTGTTAAATTGAGACAGGCAACCATCAGTGTCCGCATTGTGTGGAGTATGTACAGAATATTAGCTTACACTCTACATCTAATTTCACATGCACTCCAACTCACATTCCGGAAAAAACAATGGCCCTGATAAATACAATGACAACACTGCATTAGCATCATTTCATTGACACCAAATCGACGCAGAAGAAGATTAGGAATCAAACCAAATTAGATGTGCATAGATTTTTTGCCATGTGTAACAGTGCAAAGGCAGCATCAACTTCACATAGATCAGGGCCAATATTGCTCATCATCTGTGTCAATTTTCTACCATACATCACCAGTAACTTTAATATGTTATTGGGTGTATGGGATGCAATTGGTAACCATAAGGGGTCAGTGTTGATAGGTACACATGGAAGCCTGATCAATATGACTGTCACCTACACTGTGAGCATCACATCTACCTACAAATTTGGTGTTCATCTCCCCTTGTGCCTCAGGGGGGATGGCCATGCAATCCATCCTCTCATCTGTCCTGGCCATATACCATGGCATGCCCACTCATCCATGGAGTCAGGGAGTGGACCATATGTTAGGAGGACTGCCAACTAGGAAGCTGGTATCCATAGGTCTATCACATCTACATTCATGTGTCCAGGTGTAGACGCCCATCAATACCTGATCTGCCGATACTATTACTTACACACCCATATCCATGCCAGCACATGTCTGGGCTTGACCTGCATGCACGCCTATTTCATTCCACATAAGTGTTACGGAAATGTACAAAATAGGAGCACCATGCTGTGGGACAATTGCCCACCCTGTCCTACATATACATTACTATGCAAGGATGCACCAAATTGTGTTTACAATGGTGCATCACTGTGTTGTGAGAATGACGGTGTGTCCCAGTGCCAATATTCTCACAGCGGTGCACTTCTTAGTCACGTCTGGGGCTACATGTGGCTTGTCATCACCTTGTTTACACAATGCTGCCCATTGAGCAACACATGCCTCACAGGATATGACTCTCTGCTCATGCATGGGGAACCTTTAAATGGGACACAATGTCACCATCCAGCCTACTTTGACATCTGATCATTTGACAGCTTATCACGTCTAGCATTGTGAGCAACATACATGACTCACTGACACCAAACCCTCAATTACTATACAGGACAGACATTATCACACTTACTGGATACATCTGGGTCCTCAAATCTTACCACTTCGCCAATGGTGTAGGGGGCAGGTCTACCTGTAAGATATGAATGGAAAACCATGCTTAGTGTCATATCACTGACACTACTAGTGGACAACATATTACAGTGCATACTATTTTACAAGAGTGAGCAAGTTATGCTGGTGTAAAACAGTGCAACAGACACACCACTGCAAACGCACGATGACACTGACACTCAGGTGAGTGAGAGCCACACATCTGCACACTCACACGGGGCCTGAGACTCATGTAGTGCTACACCCTGCAACAACCATATGTGGACAATCTATAAAAGATAGAACTCCATGGTATGAGGGGGAGTTGGGTGACAAATACATTACACAACCCTGGTGCTTTGCAAGACAATTAACTCAGGTATTCAGGCTTGTCCTGCAAGGCACCCAGAGGCACTTTGTGATGGTCATGCGGCTGAATTATTAGTCTGCAATGATCATGCGTTGAGTAATCCATGACTGTTGTGGCAAAGTTGTCTGGCGGTATCAAATGCCCCATTCGCAGTGCCCCAAAAGGCGGGTAAGCCTCCTTTGCTAACATGATGGCAGGGATCATGTGTGTTAAATGATGACAATGTAGCGCTATACATGCATTGCCCTACTTTGTTGACACGATCAAGTTAAATATGGTAGGCTGGTGGTGTCTTTCAGTATCATACATGACACTATGCCGGGGCACAGATGTTGCTATGGACCCTGAAATGTGTGACGTAGTGATGGTTGTGTATGACTCACCAGACATCTGACCTGCATTGGCAAAATGGTAGGACATGTGAACTCCATGTCTAGACTGGTGCAGTTACACTTTATTCTGGTTGCATGCAACCTGCCCACAGGCATTGCATGCAGCACTCCAACACATCTGCTACTGTAATTTAAGAACGGTGAACAGTAAATAGTAAGCCAATGGGAGACTCACCAACAAGGCCACTGATCACCACACCAAGATGTCAAGCAGATCCTGCTCCCTGGCCACCAGATCTGTCTAGCGATGCTTGAGCCAGTGCTCATTCCTGGTGCTGCAAAACACCCTCTTCAGGTGGTGGAGCACTTTGCCCCACCGCAGCCGCCTCGCCTCTGTCCGGTAACCTTGGATTACACAGTCCCCCTTCTCCAAAATCAATGTCTGGTAGTGGGCTACCAGCCACCTGAAGCCACCCAGCTCCTCCTGTCCAATCCTTGTCAACCTCCCCCTACCAGACATATTTACCATGAACAGGCTGACGACAAAAAAAAATGAATATAAAGGAAACCTAAGGCCCAAAAATGAATCCCAACTAACCCAAATTATCAACTATCCCAGACAGACACCCCACAGTACAAAGACAATAATAGACAAAAAACACACAAATTTACTGATACTGGGACAAATGACAGTCAAAAATACAAAAAACAGGACAGGAAGGACACCACAAGGTACAATACTCAGGAAAAACACACCACCAACTCCAGAACACAACCACACAGTCGAAAGAGGCACAGACTGTAATGAGAAAGTGAAAGTACACCCACTGTACCATGCCTGTAAACAGGTTTCCTATTACATCACTTCCTGTCCCAGTGCGTCACGTTTTCTGTTATGCGTGTATTTATTTGACCCATGTGATATCTGCGTGAGTATTTTGGATGCATAACCTACTTCTGTTTATTTGACGCATTACCTTCATGTGTCGAATTAACAGAAAATTAGCATTGAGATGAGAGCGAAGGTGGAATTCGCGCTAAGGGTCCATGGGTCATATACCTTGCGTTTGTGGATGTTTGCGTCAATTTTCTAGACTCTATTCCTGATTGTGTGATTTTGTTCCGTTGTCAATGGATGCACCCTGTATCAACATACAAATGAAATGGGCTGTGCTGCAGTGTGGCATATTGTGTATGGCCACATGTGGTAGTCCATGCAACAATGTGATTTGGATGTGACGGTCTGTTACACCGATGTGTGTGTTACAGAGTCAACAACATGCAAATATTTTAACATTGTGCATATGTGTGCATGTGTGACAACAGTGTATCCACATATGTATGGCAGTCAGTATCATGCAAAAGTTCTGGTTTGTGATTGCGAATTGTGTTTACTTATGTGATGTGTGAAGTTGTCTTACAGAGCATAACATTTAAGAGGACATACACAGCTCAGGCATTCTTAATAATGGCTGATAAATGCTACCTAGGAAATGTTACCGGACAACTGTCTCCATAAGTAGATTTTGAGTTTATGGTGACTTGTGTGCGGACTACACACATTTCTGACGTGTACATGTTTTGTACGTACTGTGACTGACACATTCTGCCTACATTCCACCCATATTATGTTTTGTCCACAAATGTTTGATTAAACTCATTACATTTAGCAATGGTTATTGTTTTGTGTGGTAGACCTGCAGCCCTAGCTGCATTTATCCTCATCCATTCTGATGTGCATCCCACAGACGTGTCTGTGCAAAGTGTGAGGTCATGTGTACCCTGTGTCAGGATTGGGCTCCATGGCAGTGGCAGGACTGATTACCATTGATGTACTGCGCAGGACCAAATAATTTCACTGCTTGACATACCTGGGCTAATCATGATGACCATTGTTACCAATGATGTCCCCCCTTGTCACACATGCTCCATGCAACCATTGCAACTGTCACACTGAGTTGTAACAGTGGTCTGTTCAACCGTTACTGTCTTTCCAAATGTTGACATCCACTGCCTCATGTGTGGGGCCCTTGTATACCTCCTATTTGGACATGTTGTAGTTTTGTGTGATGAACTATTGTTGTACAAGTTTATAACGTGGATGTAATTCATATGTTGTGGTCCATAAATTGTGTCCTTCAGTTGTCACATTCAAGTGTTGCGGCTATTTGTGATGTGTGTGATGGTAGCAGTACAACCTTACGCATCACATGTGATTTAGCAATAGTACTTTTCAGATTAATATTTGTAACATGCTCCCTGAGGTTAGACTCACAATCCTGAAGTATATGTCATGGAGATTGAAGAGACCAAAGCCGGATTGAGTGAATATGTGATGTGTTTATTGACAAAATGTACAAGGTGAGTTAAGTGATTTTCAAGTGAAGAAGTTCTCAACTATGTGCAGTCTGCAGTGTATCGCAGCAGCTGTGTTGTGCTGTTCTCCCTCATTCTCTTCACCACCATCCTCCTCCTCCTCCTCAGGCACGTCATCAAAATGCTCATAAAAGGGGACGTTCATCCGCACACATATGTTGTGCAAGATAGCACATGTCATTATGATCTTGGAGATGATGTGTGGGGCATATAGGAGGCTGCCTCCAGTGATGTCCAGGCACCTGAATCTTGATTTAGGATGCCAGATGTCCTCTCCACAATAGTCTGTATCCTCTGATATCCCTCATTATATGTACGCTCTGCTGTTGTTTTTGGGTTGGGAAATGGGGTCATTATCCATGGCTGTATGCCATAACCCTGATCCACTGCAAAGATTAAAGGAGTAAGTTGTTGTTAAGGCTTGCAATAGGTTTATAATGTAGCATGGCAGTTGATAGTTTGAGTTTATTGTGACTCATATGTGTCTGTGATATGCTGTGAGTTCCTGGCCTTGTGTAAGGTCTTCTTAGCACTGGGTTTTGGACATGATAATCTTGTGTTTGGCTCAAGGACCTGGGACATATGACTTGGATTCCTAACTGATGGTCAGTACTGTATGTATGTACCATGCATTGTGTAGTGTACCTTTTTATCAGTGTGGTATCACTAGAGGGGACATGACACATCCTCACAACACAATGGGGTCAGATGTGGTGGACACATGGTAGCACTACAGAGTCTGGACATCCCATCCATTTTGACATGTGTCATTGCAGATGATGTGTGACACTTAGGCCCATTCAAATGTGTCAGTGACAATGCACAATACGTCTGCAAAATTGGCAGCACTGTCCTGCAACATTTTGACTTTGCAAGTATGCCCCATGTGTGACATGTTACTAGGCAACCCTTTGTTGACTCCTGTGCCAGTTGTTCATATGCAGCTGTGCACCTACACTACCTACCTTGCACAAGGGTACTTGGCTAGCTGCCCTGTGGAGGTGGATGTATCTGTGCAGGAAGGGACACCACCCTATACATATGCTATTTTGATGGCCAATTGGCTCTTTCTGTGTGTGCAGCAGTATGCAGCATGCATTGGTGGCACAATCATATGAGTTCAAAGCACAGTCTACTTCCTTATTACAACCTGCAAACGGCACTCCAGAGGTTGTGTTTGATGTTGGCACTGCCTCAGGTTTTAGGTGACACTTACACCTGAGCCAGCATCATCATGCTATGTATCTTGTGGTGAAAGACCTGCAGCAACACACATTGCACACCCCTTCCACGCTACATACTTCATGGGAGGGTGGCCGATTTACAATGTGTCTTCAAGTCATTAAAAAATGGTCCTGTGCCAAGTTGTACATACAGTGCAGGCCATGGCAATGGCACTGTGGGCTTTAACATAGGTCCCTTGGTGATCTGGAGTGGCAGCTAATGTTTGTTGCAGCCATGAGGTGCCCAAGGGTGTGTATCCCATTGTGAAAGGTTGATCAACAGTGTCTCTCCTATCTTCCAACACAATTCAGCATTTATACTGTCAACACATGCACAGTGCAGGCTATGGGATGGAGCTCAGCTACTTATCAAATGTGTTCCTTGGCACAGTGCATGTGAGGACAGTGACGTCCTGTATTCTCCTACAGGATCCCACAATGGCAACCATGATCTGCACTCTCTGACAGTGACTCTGCCCCATGGTGGGCTATTTATTGTATCTGGTACAGACATGATGGTGTTGTGGGTCAGTAAGTGGCGCATGTGAGGTGGCACTACAGTAGGTGTGGTACCACTTATCACACATCTGGCACATGGTACGTGATGGGCATTGATCTTATATTCCTATGTGTATGAGCCAATGCCTCAAGTTTGTGTTTCTGCTCACTACAGATAAGTCAGGTATGTGTTAATGAGATGTAGTTGGTATAGGCAGCAGTTGTCTGGCATTTGATATTTGTTCTGTCAGTGACTTGCACAGCATGATTTGAGGAATCTGTGCCTATATGGAACCTACATAACATGAGCATGGTGTATGACAGTGACATGGCTGTGCTAAACTTTGTTTGGTGTACTGTGTGTCAAGCGTACATAGTAGGCAACCTGTGGGCACTTGCAGTGGTCTGTGTACTTCATCTGTTAGCAAAGGGTACATGTCTGCACCTGTCCTTCACGTGGTGTGCCTGTCAAGTAGTGGGTGTGTTACGTACATGTGGGTGTACGTTTTTGTGGTGTGCACTGATTGGTCTGTACTACAGCATGGGGCATATGTGTCGTTACATGCACATCTGTGTTTCCCTGGCCATGTGTTAATGTAATGGTGTATGTCTTGTGTGTCCTACTGGGTTCGTGTGTTTTGGTTATATTTTCCAGGTTTGTTGACTTACCCACAAATAGGCCATTTCCATATTGTCCATCCTGGAATTGTTCATTGATCCTTCTGTGTCGGAATATGAAGGCATCATGGACACTCCCAGGATACTTGACCAAGATGTTTATGAATAGTACCCGATGGCCCACTATGCCCTGCACATTAATGGAATGTTTGTGCTTGCGATTCTTGTATAAGTGCTCAGTTGCTGCAGGTGGTACAAGTCGGACATGGGTGCAGTCAATTGTACTGAGCACATGCAGGAAGCCATGGATTTGGAAGAACCCCTTTTTTGTCTCCTGCTGCTTTTGATGGGTGTTGGGGAAGCTGATGTCTCGTCGTGTCAGTAAGATTATAGCGTCTAACACCTTTGGCAGGAATGCAGAGAATGACGGCTGTGAGACACCAGCAACCAGGGCACCCATTGTTTGGAATGAGCCACTTGTCAGCACGTGCAGTAGAGCTAGCAGCTTTGTCACAGGTGGTATGTTGTGTGGGGTCTGCAGGCTAGCTGTGATGTGTGGCTCAATGTGGTGCAGCAAGTGTAGTATGGCTTGCCGGTTGAGTCTGAGGTCCTTATGATGTCCTGGTCCCTGAGGCCAAGGAAGGTTGTCCTGGCTCTGAAGACCATCTCCTGCTTTCTGTGTTGCCTTTGGGGGCTGCATTGTGGTGGTGGTGATTGCTGTAGTTTTTGCTGTCCTCTGCGTCGTCTCGCAAGCTGGATCAGTATCACCTCCATCTTGTTCTGTGGGTTGGTAATGTTGCTTTCTGTGTGTTTTCCTTAAGTAGTGATGTGTTTGCCTCATTTTAACGCCTGCCCTGACCCAGGCATTACATTTTGACGCTAATCGGAGTTAACATCATTTTTTGGTTCGGCCTCCCACCTGTGCGTCTTTTTTGCTGGGTGGATAAATATGGCGCTAGGGGTTTAGAGTCATTTTTTGGATGGGAACACCTACCTTGCGTCTCATTGATGCAAGGAGGTTTCACGCAAAATGGCGTTAACACCAATAATTTGGCGCTAAATGGGTCTAACGTCAAAACATAAATATGGCATTGAGTTTGCGCTGAATTAGCATTAAAAAAAATTATGCTAATTCAGCACAGAGTATAAATATGCCCGTTAGTTCACCAGTTCAGGGAGACAGATGAAATTAGTAATATTTATGTAAGAGGTCCAAATGGCCCTCCCTGCAGTTCTTCATTCAAGGCAGTGTAGCATGTTCCCCTGCTACACTGCGGTGAGTGAAAGTTTTGTAAATATGGACCTAAGTATTTTTGAGGCCTGTTCCTTCATTTGGTCATAGATATGCATATACAGAATGCCAAAAGGGCAGAAGTCTTTGCGTCGAACATTGGAAACTGTAATTTTCAAATGATATACCCAGGTGGTTTTGGACAATTGTTTGGGGCTGATTTACATTGGACATTTTCTTATTATAAGAAATTCCTGCCATTTGCGTGAAGTTTAGACATTTGGGAAGTGTGTGACGTGTTAATTGTACAGAACATCAGGCTACTTCTAGCTTACTGCTTTAAGGAGTTTGGGGTAATATAGGGAGGTACAGGATGTTTAACTCATATTTCTTGGCTTTTTTGTTGTTTATAGGAGAATATTGCACTATTCTATTTTTCTCTAAAAAAATTTGTAACAATGAAGTCATTCTTGTGACGATCCTTGTATTTTTTGTAGATTTCTCTAGTTATCGCTATTCGCACACAGTAGGATAGTGGAGATCAAATGCTTTGGACCACAAAATATTAAACAGCAAACAATAGAGGTTTTTTTCAGTCATTGGTTAGACACACAAGACTCTTTGACAGCATGTGCTTTATTAGATGAAAAACCTGCCCTGCCATCTTCCGGCTATACTCCAGGAGAATATTTAGCATTGCTTGATTCTGGGGTTATCGCATATACACCCCCTGGCCTGCCAACAGCTACTAGTCCATGTTTGAAACAATCAGAGTTCATTTATCTTAGATGCAGGAGAACACATAGATGTCTCAAGGTTCAGCACAGCTTCATCATCAAAGCTAAATAAGTTAGGCTACTAACTTTTGCACTCTTTCTGGACACCAGAGGCATCGTGCATGTTTCTGGCAGTTGAGCAGGGAAATCAAACATGTTGCTTTCAACATGAATGGTTGAAAATCAGTTGTTCATGACTTTCCTACAGTGCTAAACTGTAAGTGCCTTGTGCAACGTGTTTACTCTTTGCCCGTAAAGAAGTTGGAAGAGGTTCTCATCAAGCTGTGGGAAAATTAGTGTTTCAGCCCTTGACAAAATCAAAGTGATTTTCGTTCTCATGCTTCCTCCATGTATCACAAAGAGAGTATGACAGCAGCAGCTAACTTCTCATCTGTTTCTGAGGAGAAGTCTGTTGCTGTTACAACCATGGTTAAGAGTAACTGGAAATGACTTGTGCCAATAGTTGTCACGTACTGCGCTGGACTTCTCACCTTTGGATTTCGGATTGGCAAATACACCAAGTCTTCTACAGGTCCTGGATACTCCCAGATAAGGGCGACCCCTTCTAGTTGCCATGGTGCCGCTTGACAGGCTACGCCAAAGCAGACCGTACCCTCCAGAAGGAGTCCCAGAGGGAAAAAAAACCAACACTGGGGAAAAAACCTCTAACAGGAACTCCTGAAGGAAAACAAGAAAAAACAGGACTTGACAACAGGAAACAAAAATAGGCAATATCCAGGGTAAAAGGCAGGAAAAAAGGAACAGGAAAAAATATTCCAAGGCAAAGCAGGAACAAAGAACAGGCAAAAATCTCCCAAGGCAAAAGCAGGAACAAAGAACAGGCAAAAATCTCCCAAGGCAAAAAAGCAGGAACAAAGAACAGGAGCGAACAGCACAACCAGAAGGAAGTGTTTGCAACGCAAGGAGGAACAAGACTGACTGACTTATATACTGAGACAAGGGAAGTGACATCACAGGAAAAGGAAGTAACACCATCTTGGATTGGGAAAAGCCCATAGACCAGTACAGGAAAAAAGAAAGTAGTATAAAAGAAAAACAGAGCATGCTGGGACAAAAAACACGAAGAAGACAAGATGGACACAACATGGATAGAGACAGGCAAAAGAACCAACAAATATCCACCACCAACAACAAAAGAAGAAAAAAGGGCTACAAGTAAGTGTAGCACGACCGGGAGCGAAATATATGCTTCCCAGAAAGCATACTCAAAAAACACGGGGAATGGTGCTCCGAATATCGGTAGCGTGTTCCACCCGCGAGGACCGAAAGAGAGGCCGCATCAGAGCGCAGCGTTACAATAGTGGAATCAATACTACATTGTGCCAAACAAGGTATAGCTCTTCGAAGACACAGAGACAATGGGCAACCCATTACATCAAAGGAACCTGAGGAGAATGATGGCAATTTCTGTGCAGCTCTGAGCCTACGGCTTCAAGCTAGTGATGAAGTTCTGGCATGGCATTAGCAACATGTCCTTCCAATGCAACCTACACACGTTGGGGGATTCAGAATGAGATTATCTCTGCGTGCTACATTCTTATGAGAAACAGAGTGGTGGCGCGTGCAAACAATGCCAGATTTTTTTACATTTTAGCAGATGAAACAACTGACAGTGCCACTATAAAGCAACTTATTCTAGTAATTCATTTTATAGACGGTGTATGAAGCAATCCTTGGCTTTGAAGAGATTCAGGATGGGACAGGGGTCAAAAATGGAAGAAAATTCACACTTCTTTAGAAACATGTGACCTGGATGTTGATCTTATGCGTGTGCAAACTTACAATGGTTCTGCTGCAATGAAACGTGTGGTTTAAGGTGCACAGGCACTAGTTTCAGAGTGTGTGCCAAAGGCATTTTATGGACATTGTGGAAGACATTCATTGAACCTTGTGATTGGACATTCACATGAAATATGTGAAATACGTAATTGTCTTTCAACACATAAAGAAATGTCACATTTTGTTAGAGAATCTGCAAACAGACTGCTATCCTAAAAGTAAAATTTGCTAGTTTGCTACAAACAAAAAAGAAACTGTTAAGTGCTTTTTGTGAGACACAGTGGGGGTCATTTTGACCTCGGTGGTCTTTTGAAAAGACCGCCGAGGGACCGCCCTGCTGAAGACCGCCAGTGGTGGCGGTTTTCCGCTCGGCGTATTATGACTGCTGGCAGCTCTCTGTCCTTTTTCGGACGGAGAGCCGCCAGCAGCCATACTGGCGGGTGACGGGGAAGTAGAGGTTGCTCCACCTCCACCGCCACGTCAACAGAATACCGCCCACCGAATCAAGTCCTGTGATTTGGTGTGGCGGTGTTCTGTTGACAGTGTGGTGGCGGCAGAGCTGCCCCCATGGATCCCGTCCCCTCCCGGAGGATCATCAGACCAGGTAAGTTGATCGTCCGTTAGGGGAGGGGGGTGCTGTGTGTTGTGTGGGTGCATGTGGGGGTGCGTGTGTGCATGTAGAGGGGGTGTGTGAGTGCGTGTATGCTTGCGGGGGTGTTGTGTGTTTGGAAATGAGTGCGTGTATGTCTGTATGTATGTCCGTATGGATGTGTGCTTGTACGTCTGAATGTGGGTGTGCGTGTATGACTGTGTGTGAGGCTGTTTGCATGTATGTTGATGTGTGTGCGGGTATGTGTGTTTGTGGTGCCTGCTTGCGTGTCGGCTGTGTATGTGTGATGTGATGTTGGGGGTTGGGGTGGGGAGGGGGTTCCTGCCACCTTTGGGGGGTTGCAGGGGTGGTGGGGGGTGTAGGGGAAGGACTCAGGGTGGGGGGTGGGGGAGACCCCTATCTGTGCCAGGGAAGGAATTCCCTGGGACTGATAGTGCTTACTGCCATGGATTTCATGGCGGTTCAAAACCCCATGAAAGCCATGGCGGTCAGCCGGGTCAAAATACCGCCAGCGGTATTGTGACGACCGCCGGGCTGGAGACCCAGGTCTCCAGCCCAGCGGTCGTCTCCGCCCTGGCAGGCGGAACGGAGAAGTGGCGGATGACCATGGCGGTAACCGCCATGGTCATAATTGCAAAATGTTTACCGCCAGCCTGTTGGCGGTAAGACCGCCGCTTCTCCGCTGTCCGCCAGGGTCGTAATGACCCCCAGTGTGTTCAAAGGAATGCATCTGTTAGTCATTTAGTTGATATGTACCCAGCTGTGGTTGACTCTTTGCTTGAGAGCTCAGACTGGCAGGATCACAGCTCATCTCCCAAGGCTGAGCAGTTTCTCACAACTGTTCAGTCCTATGACTCCATTGTTGATTTACACATCCTGGTTCAATTTTCTGGGCTACTGCTTCCGGTTTCAGCTGCACTCCAAAATCATAATATAGATATGTTGGAGTTCACAGGATAGATTTAAAAGGTCAAACATCTGATTCAAGAAAGCAGAGACAAGCTGAAGAATCATTTCATTAAACTTTTGTGAAAGCCCAAACCACGGCAGGGGAACCTCTGACCATGCCACATCTTACTGGCAAGCACACACAAAAGGCCAATTACAAGTCCAGTGATCCTGAGACCTCCTATAGGATTTAATTATTTTTTACCATTTATAGACAATTTATTGAATGACTTGTCAGAGAGATTCAGACAGAATGTGAAAAAGGCATTCACAATGCAGTATTTGGTACCAAGGTTTGTCAACCAAAAGCCTTTTAAAAACTTGAAGGATGCTCTTGACTTACATGAGGACGATTTATCTGGTACACGCGAGGATCTAAAAAATGAGTGTGGCATATGGGTAATGACATGGCTGACGGTACCTATTGAAGAAAGACCCAGGGATATAATGGATACCTTAAATCATGCTCACATTGACTTCTATCCCAACTTATACTGACTCATAAAAATATTTGCCACTTTGCCATTGACAAGCGCATCCCCAGAACAGTGTTTCAGTTGTCTTTGCAGACTGAAAACTTATCTTTAGTCAGCAATAGGGCAAGAACAACTCTCTGCACTGGCAATGATAAACATTTCGCAAGCACATTGTCCTTATATAGAAGCAATTGTTGAGGAACTGGAGAAAAAGGATCGCCGCTTTGAAATGGCATTGTGAAAATTGGTTCCATTTTGTGCCTAAAGTGCATTGAAGTTAAATATATAGAAGCAGCTTTTTAATTCAATTTCAGTACACTCTGTCCCTTTTTCATAGAACAATAGGGTATAAAGGCATTAAATTAACAAGACTATGTGCACTAATTGTTTTCAATGCAGAATATGTCCCTTCTTTTTCTCAGCTTGGCTTGAGCATTACCCGATCATCACTGTCTGCCATATTAGACCTGCCCCCATTGATCAACATATTAGCCACGCCCCACTATGTCACTTGTTAGCACCCCCTGAAGTTAAGGCCTAGTTGGGCCCCTGACCACCACTTACCATTAAACACAGTGCACACTAGCAACACACACACACATGCACACACACACAGCTGCCACTCAGCCCCTTCCCCCCCCCCAGTTCACCATCACACAAGGGACCTGTGACCTGATGTTTGCAGAGAGTTCTGGAAGTAATGCATTAAATCAATCAATTATGTCATAGTTGTTGCAGAGAAGTTACCAAGGAACGGAGCTTGATGTTGCAGAATATTTCTGTAAAAAACAATACCGATGTTTGTTCGAACTGCCTTGGTTGCTAATTACAAAAAACAGTGTTTACAGATAAATTACGTTTTGAGAGGAATGTCATTTGTCACCCTGCCATCCACAAACTGAATTCTTCATTTTCTTCAACCTCCCCTTTCAAATTCAGAGCTAAATATGTTTGGCTGAGCCCGTGATCGCTTTATTGGAATATGACATTCTAAGTGGTGGCTGAGAACATTTCTCACTTTCTATGTGGATGTATCCATTGGCCTTATTCTTTTGATTTCCTGGAGTTGCTTGACGAGTCACACAGAGTGGCGAGTGCCAGGCAGGAAGAAGGTGACTTCTAGTGCCATAGCGTTGAGTGTGCTATTCCTGTGACTAGCCCAGTCTGTCTTGCCCAGGAAGCGCAGGATACAGAGTAGACGTTCAGGCGGAATGTCTTAGTGTGCACCGAGTTCTTCACTTCCTGTTTATGTTTCCATAAAATTAAAGAGGGAACAATATTGAAAATTTACAGGCATGAAAAGAGCAATGCAGTGAAAACACGGTAATTTCTTGACCTTGCTTGGTGTTTGAGAGGGAAAGGGCCGGAATGCACTGTATTTAAAAGAATACGGTGCATTCATGCATTTGTCCTTGCGCTGGTGCTGTTTTCCCTGCCTAGCGCCAATGCAGCCACCCTTGCACTATGGTGCAAGGGTGCCTGCGTTGTAAGGAGGATTGATTCTGTGCAGGAACTTTCGTGCGCAAAAAGTTCCTCAGAATGCAGCACACGCAGAAAGAGGAAGTAACAAGGAGAAATAAAGACCTTTGTCCTTGTTACGCCTCACCTGGGAGGGCACAGCATTTGGCCCATTCCCAGGCACACCGCTACTTTTAGTAAATCTGGGAATACGTCAAGATCCATGGATCTTGCATGGGAACACCCACACAAATCCCATGGAACAATTCTCTGGGGCAAGATAATGCAATGCGGCTATTTGCGCTGTGTTGCATTGCTCTGGATTTATCAAGCTATTCAGGGCCACGGAAGGTGGCCTTGCGCATGGCTTGATAAATCTCATTTTGGGCTTGTGTCACGCATGCACCTCTTGCATGGTACAACAGCGATGCAACCCCTCTCATAAATATGCCCCAAGGCCCATAAGAAAGAACAATGACCAGTAATGATTATTACTTTAAAAAGGAATAGCACTTTAATAGCAATGTTGGAGTTTAAACATTCAAAGGATACTGAAAAAATAACTTCTGGGTTTTGGCCCAGGACTCGTTTAGTCTGTTCCTCAGTCAGTTTGGTCAAACAGTTCTCATAGACCATGATAGGCCAGTGTAAAGGACCAAGGGCCAGATGTATCAAGTTCAAGTTCCTGGTTTGCATTTCTTAAATAGCAAATTTTAAGAACTCGCTATTTAAGAAATGCAAAATGGGATGTATCAAAATTGCAAGTCAGTAATAGCGATTTCTTAAAATTCACAAATGCAATTTGCAAGTTGCAAATACTGAATTGCAAAATAAAAAAGCGAATCGGTATTTGAAAATTGCAAATTGCGAAAACGGCAAACCGGAACAGGCTGATGATATCAGAACCAGGAAGTGAATCACGCCATGCTGTTTCCAGGAGCCACACCCACAGGAGCAGGCAGAGAGACACAGCCCAGCACCAGGGAGGCAGCCTTGTGAGCCAGCCAGGACCAAACAGTAACATAGTCAATGATGGGAATGTAAAGGAGAAAGGAGAAAGGAAGCGCAAGCTCAAATTCAGTGAGCAGGAATTGGAGGTGCTCACTGAGGAGGTGGTCAGGAACTACGACAAACTTTTCAGGAAGAACTCACTCCAGGTACCTGAAAGTGAGAAGAGAAAACTGTGGTCAGACATCCACACCAAAATATGCACAGTGGGTGTTGCGCAGAGCTCTTTTGAGGAGAAACGCAAGTGATGGTACGACTTGCATTCCCGTGCCAAACAGAGGGTAGTCAGCAGGCTGAAGGAGGCAAGGAGCACCGGAGGAGGACCACCCACCCAGACACTGTCCACACCAATGGAAAACATGGTGGACTCCACACTGCTTCCTGAAGATGTCAGTGGTGTCACTGGCATTGACAACTCAGGGACACCCAGCACCAGCAAAGGTAAGGGCAGTAATGATGTGTATCCCCATATGTGCATGTACAAATGCCCCCTAGGAAATAGCTATTAGCTTGATGCAGTGTGATAAGTAGTCCATGCCACATCTTACATACAACGCAACAGTGCCTTATGGGAGTGGTAGTCCACACCTCTAAAGTGCAAATACCACATAAATAGCAAGGTAGTGTTCAGCCACATAGAGAAATAACACAAACAACTCATTGTGAAACGATGTTAGTGTACATTGATAACTATTATGCAACTTTTGTGAATTATTAAAAAATGAAACGCTGCACATTGTCGTTATAGATGTTCCAGGCCCTGCCGCAGCAGAAGGTGGAAATGTGGGGTATAGCGAAACACAGCCACAGTCCGACTCAAACACAAGTGAGTCCATCATTATTGTACCAACTAGATGCAGGGCACCGGATGAAGTACCCACACCACCCCCAGAGGCTAGATCCACAGTAAGACAGCAGTCCCTGCTGCAGCATCAGTCCACTCTCCTCAGGAGGCGTCACCATGCAAGCATAGTGCACTGATGAAGGAGAGGGCCCATCACTCTTTGGCGGCCTTGAAGCTTCCATGCTGAAAGTGCAGCGCCTGCAAAGCAAACACATAAGGTCAGTGCACAGGCAGTTGGTGTCTTACAATGACAATATGGGAGTACTATACAAGCAGTTGGATGCACTCAATGTAAACATGGAATCAATGCACAAGCAGTTGGAGTCTCTGAATGAAAACATGTGCAAGCTGCATGAGGGACAGCAAACAGCTGCAGAAAACACAAAGGAGATGACAAACGCCATTAGGGAACTCTGCACTGAGATTCAGCTGGAGCATGTCAGCCACCGTAGGTGCCCTCACCAATTTATGGGCAGGTTGGATGGCTTCTGCAGATCGGTCAATCGGCTCGCTAGCTCAGCTGCCTTGATATCACAACGTGCTGTGGGCATACAGGTGGAGATGGCACATTGCAGTCGGGATTGGTGCAAATCACCAATGTTCTGGATGCAAAGCAGACATCACGGAGTGTTACAAACAGTGAACTGGGTGGTGGGGATAGTGAGGAGCTCTCTAGCCTCAGCAGTCTCATAGCCCCTGTGATGGATCCTTGGCATCTCAGTACCAGACACAGTACTGTCTTTGAACCCGCTACAAGAGGTGCCAGCGAGGCCACTGAGCACTCAAGTGGAGTGCGTGGACGTAGGAAGTAATGTTGAGGGATACAGGGGACTAGTTTAACATGTAGCAATACAGTTATACTATGATGCTAATAGTTTGACAATGTTATTCGCACCTGTTTGTCTATAGTGCATAGCTATGTCTTATTCACACATACGTTACTTGACGTCAAGGTAATAAAGATGCTACCTACAGCAATACATAAAATAGACGTGGTATTGTCATTTCTTACAGCAGAAATGGTTGAGCGAAATGTCAGCACGTCTTTGTCTGCCCTCAATGCTCCACTGCTCCTGACTACTGGGTGAAGGGATGGTAAAGGACCACCATCCTCATCTGAGTCTGGCTCGGTGGGTTCCACAGGTATGCTCCTTGTTGTTGGAATGTTGTGCAACATAGCACATGTAGCCATGATTTTGCAGGTTGTTCTAGGGCTGTATTGTAGTACACCACCACTCTTGTGGCTGCACCTGAAGTGGCTCTCCAGCAGTCCGAAGGTCCTCTCCACAACACTACGGGTTGTCGTGTGAGCAGCATTGTACCTCCTCTCGGCTGGCGTTGCAGGACTCAGGTAGGGAGTCAGTATAAAGTACCGCACTGCAAAGGCACTGTCTCCTGGAAAGAAATGAAAGTAAAATGAGTACTTGTCATATCTTACATCACGTTTACATCAATGAAACATTGTCAACTATTACATTACCAAGTAGATATCCTTCACCAAACTCCCAAGTGTATCAGGCTGGGCTGGTCTGTAATGGGTACCTTGGATACTTACACCTTACACCAGGTCCAGTTATCCCTTGTTAGTGAATGTAGTAGTGTTCTAGCAGCCCCTTTGAAGAAGCTTGCAGAGGTGTTCCCACGCAGAAAGACCGCAAACAAGCCTTGCTAGCTGCAAGGGTTGCGGTTAGGGTTTTCGGATGCTGCTGTGGCCCAGGAAGGACCAGGATGTCGCCCCTTGGATGAGGAGACAGAGGGGACGCCCAGCAAGTCAGGGAGCCCTCACAGAAGCAGTCAGCACCCGCAGAAGTGCCAGAACAGGCACTATGAAGAGGAGTGAACCCGAGCTCACCCAAAGACACAAAAGGGAGTCCTACGACGCCGGAGGACAACTCAGGAGGTTGTGCACTGCAGGTTAGAGTGTTGAGGACCCAGGCTTGGCTGTGCACGAAGGAAATCCTGGAAGAGTGCACAGGAGCCGGAGCAGCTGCAAATCACGCGATAGCCAGCATTGCAGTCTAGCGTGGGGAGGCAAGGACTTACCGCCACCAAACTTGGACTGAAGAGTCACTCGACTCTGGGAGTCCCTTGGACGGAATTGCTGAGTTCCAGAGACCACGCTCGTCGTGCTGAGAGGGGACCCAGAGGACCGGTGATGCAGTCTTTTGTTGCCTGCGGTTGCAGGGGGAAGATTCTGTAGACCCACAGGAGATTTCTTCAGAGCTCCTAGTGCAGAGAGGAGGCAGGCTACCCCCAGAGCATGCACCACCAGGAAAACAGTTGAGAAGGCGGCAGGATCAGCGATACAAGGTTGCAGTAGTCGTCTTTGCTACTTTGTTGTGGTTTTGCAGGCGTCCTGAGCAGTCAGCGGTCGATCCTTTGGCAGAAGGTGAAGAGAGAGATGCAGAGAAACTCTGATGAGCACTTGCCTTCGTTATCTAAAGAATTCCCCAAAGCAGAGACCCTAAATAGCCAGAAAAGGAGGTTTGGCTACCTAGGAAGGAGGATAGGCTAGCAACACAGGTAAGAGCCTATCAGGAGGAGTCTCTGACGTCACCTGCTGGCACTGGCCACTCAGAGCAGTCCAGTGTGCCAGCAGCACCTCTGTTTCCAAGATGGCAGAGGTCTGGAGCACACTGGAGGAGCTCTGGGCACCTCCCCTGGGAGGTGCAGGTCAGGGGAGTGGTCACTCGCCTTTCCTTTGTTCAGTTTCGCGCCAGAGCAGGGCTGGGGGATCCCTGAACCGGTGTAGACTGGCTTATGCAGAGATGGGCACCATCTGTGCCCATCAAAGCATTTGCAGAGGCTGGGGGAGGCTACTCCTCCCCAGCCCTGACACCTTTTTTCCAAAGGGAGAGGGTGTAACACCTTCTCTCTGAGGAAGTCCTTTGTTCTGCCTTCCTGGGCCAAGCCTGGCTGGACCCCAGTAGGGCAGAAACCTGTCTGAGGGGTTGGCAGCAGCTGCAGTGAAACCCTGGGAAAGGTAGTTTGGCAGTACCCGGGTCTGTGCTAGAGACTCGGGGGATCATGGAATTGTCTCCCCAATGCCAGAATGGCATTGGGGTGACAATTCCATGATCTTAGACATGTTACATGGCCATGTTCGGAGTTACCATTGTGACGCTATGCATAGGTAGTGACCTATGTATAGTGCATGCGTGTAATGGTGTCCCCGCACTCACAAAGTCCGGGGAATTTGCCCTGAACTATGTGGGGGCACCTTGGCTAGTGCCAGGGTGCCCACACACTAAGTAACTTAGCACCCAACCTTCACCAGGTGAAGGTTAGACATATAGGTGACTTATAAGTTACTTAAGTGCAGTGGTAAATGGCTGTGAAATAACGTGGACGTTATTTCACTCAGGCTGCAGTGGCAGGCCTGTGTAAGAATTGTCAGAGCTCCCTATGGGTGGCAAAAGAAATGCGGCAGCCCATAGGGATCTCCTGGAACCCCAATACCCTGGGTACCTCAGTACCATATACTACGGAATTATAAGGGTGTTCCAGTATGCCAATGTGAATTGGTGAAATTGGTCACTAGCCTGTTAGTGACAATTTGGAAAGCAGAGAGAGCATAACCACTGAGGTTCTGGTTAGCAGAGCCTCAGTGAGACAGTTAGTCATCACACAGGGAACACATACAGGGCACACTTATGAGCACTGGGGACCTGGCTGGCAGGGTCCCAGTGACACATACACCAAAACAACATATATACAGTGAAATATGGGGGTAACATGCCAGGCAAGATGTTACTTTCCTACAGTTACGCAGATAGCGATTAGCTAAATCATGTCGCTGTTTGCGATATGCAGATTGTGACATGCAAATGCATGACGCAGTTGCAAGGAATCGCTATTTTAGCGATTCCTTATATTTGCACTGCAAATGCTTTTCATACATCGTGAAAGGCATTTTTGCATTCACAAACGGCTGAATTTTGCTATTCGCACCGTTTGCAAATGCAAAAAAAGTTTGATACATCTGGTCCTAAAAGGTTATCCCAGATTACCTGGTAACAAATCGCCTGCTGATTAATCTCTGCAATCCAGGCAGCTGCATGTGTCAACAGGAGTAGTGCAACAAATCTATGGCTGAGACGAGGATATCTAACTCATTCATGACCACCTTGGGCACATAATTCAGCTTTATTCACATTCTACTATTTAGGTGACTTTTAAAGATAACTGAACAGTTGCACAGTCCAGCTACTGCAGGTGAACAGGATCTGCAGATATTAAACATGGTCACAATGGAGGATAGTTCATCTACCCCTTAACCCCTTCTGTGCCGCGGACGTAGTGGTTACGTCCCGCGGCACAGTGCTGCTGTGCCGAGGATGTAACCACTACGTCCTCGGCACACAGCCCAGAGGGAGCGCTCTCGCTCCCTCTGTGTGCTTCCCTCCCACCCCCCAAAGTCGGGGATGGAAGGGGAAGCCCTTCCCCTTCCACCCCCGACCCCCCCACCCCCCCATAATGACGTCAGCGAGCGATCGCGCGCTGACTTCATTATGGGATCCTCGCCGCACAGGAAGCCATTTGCTTCCTGTGCGGCGACTAGAGAAGAGGTAAGAATCTCTTCCCGGTGGGTGGGGGGTTGGGGCTAAAGAGGCACCGGGGAAAAGGAAAGGCTTTTCCTTTTCCCCGGTGTCTCTTTGAGCATTCCTGCTGCCCGATCGCATTGCGATCGGGCAGCAGGAATGCCCACTAGACACCAGGGATTTGTTTTCTTTATTGTTTTTTACTGTTTTTGGCACGCGGGGAGCGGCCCCTTGGGCAAGGGTCGCTCCCCTTTAGGGGGGCAATTACTACGGCCATTTCTGCCCCCCTTGGGGGCAGATTGGCTACTTTTCAGCCAGATCTGCCCCCAAGGGGGGCAGAAAACACTAGATCACCAGGGATTTTTTTTTTTTTTTGCATTTATGTGTTGGGGGTGCCCCCTTGGGCAAGGGGCGCCCCCCCCAAGGGGGCAGAGAATTGTTGGCCTTTTCTGCCCCCCTTGGGGGCAGATCGGCCTATTTTTTTTAGGTCCATCTGCCCCCAAGGGGGGCAGAAGCCACTTAGGCACCAGGGATTGTGTGTGTAGTGGATGGGGGGGCGCCCCCTTGGGCAAGGGTCGCTCCCCTTTGGGGGGCATGTCTTTTTGGGCCATTTATGCCCCCCTTGAGGGCAGATTGGCTACTTTTTAGCCAGATCTGCACCCAAGGCGGGCAGAAAACACTAGATCACCAGGGTTTTTTATTTTTATGTGTATTTATGTGGGGGGGGGGTGCCCCCTTGGGCAAGGGGCGCCCCCCCCAAGGGGGCAGAGAACTGTTGGCCTTTCCTGCCCCCCTTGGGTGCAAATCGGCCTATTTTATTTAGGTCCATCTGCCCCCAAGGGGGGCAGAAGCCACTTAGGCACCAGGGATTGTGTGTGTAGTGGATGGGGGGGCGCCCCCTTGGGCAAGGGTCGCTCCCCTTTGGGGGGCATGTCTTTTAGGGCCATTTCTGCCCCCCTTGAGGGCAGATCAGCCTATTATTTTTAGGCTGGTCTGCCCCCAAGGGGGGCAGAAACTACTAGAACGCCAGGGATTTTTTTTTATTTGTTTATTTTTGTGGGGGGGCGTCCCCTTGGTCACGGGGCGCCCCCCCAAGGGGGGCATTGACCTGTTGCCCATTTCTACACCCCCTGGGGGCAGATGGGCCTATTTTCTTAGGCCCACCTGCCCCCAAGGGGGGCAGAAGCCACTTAGACACCAGGGATAGTGTGTGTGTGTGTGTGTGTGTTAGTGGATGGGTGGGGCCTTGGGCAAGGGTCGCCCCCCACTTTGGGGGCACATGTACCCAGGCCATTTCTGCACCCCTTGGAGACAGATCAGCCTATTATTTTTAGGCTGGTCTGCCCCCAAGGGGGGCAGAAACTACTAGAACGCCAGGGATTTTTTTTTATTTGTTTATTTTTGTGGGGGGGGGTCCCCTTGGTCACGGGGCGCCCCCCCAAGGGGGGCATTGACCTGTTGCCCATATCTACACCCCCTGGGGGCAGATGGGCCTATTTTCTTAGGCCCACCTGCCCCCAAGGGGGGCAGAAGCCACTTAGACACCAGGGATAGTGTGTGTGTGTGTGTGTGTGTGTGTTAGTGGATGGGTGGGGCCTTGGGCAAGGGTCGTCCCCCACTTTGGGGGCACATGTACCCAGGCCATTTCTGCACCCCTTGGAGACAGATCAGCCTATTATTTTTAGGCTGGTCTGCCCCCAAGGGGGGCAGAAACTACTAGAACGCCAGGGATTTTTTTTTATTTGTTTATTTTTGTGGGGGGGCGTCCCCTTGGTCACGGGGTGCCCCCCCAAGGGGGGCATTGACCTGTTGCCCATTTCTACACCCCCTGGGGGCAGATGGGCCTATTTTCTTAGGCCCACCTGCCCCAAAGGGGGGCAGAAGCCACTTAGACACCAGGGATAGTGTGTGTGTGTTAGTGGATGGGTGGGGCCTTGGGCAAGGGTCGCCCCCCACTTTGGGGGCACATGTACCCAGGCCATTTCTGCACCCCTTGGAGACAGATCAGCCTATTATTTTTAGGCTGGTCTGCCCCCAAGGGGGGCAGAAACTACTAGAACGCCAGGGATTTTTTTTTATTTGTTTATTTTTGTGGGGGGGCGTCCCCTTGGTCACGGGGCGCCCCCCCCAAGGGGGGCATTGACCTGTGCCCATTTCTACACCCCCTGGGGGCAGATGGGCCTATTTTCTTAGGCCCACCTGCCCCCAAGGGGGGCAGAAGCCACTTAGGCACCAGGGACAGTGTTGTGTGTGTGTTTTTTTTTTTTTTTTTGCTTTTTTTTTTTAGGGCTGTCCCCTTTGGCAAGGGTCGCTCTCCATGGGGACACACTACTAAAGGTATTTTCTGGCTTCCTTGGGGTAGACAGGTCTATTTTATTAGTAGGCCCATCTGCCCCATGGCAGAATCCACTTAGGCACCAATTTCTAAATGTTTGATGGTGGGGTGTTTGTCAACTGAAGAAGTCTTTGCATTTGTGATAAAAAATGTTTTCCTCCTTTTTGTTCTAGTTCAAAGCTTTTGCTTTATTTGCTGTGGCTCCTTGCGGTTTTGGCGGTGGTTGACCTGCAGTTTGCACAGTTGCATGTTTTAGGAAAGTAAAAACAATTTACTCCAAAGGAGTATTGTTGCCATGCATGAATGACATGTTTGTAGGGGGTGTACTAAATGCAGGATTGTGTGTGAAATTGTCCTTAGGTTTGTGCACAACGATATTTGTTTTGTCTTATTTCTAATTTGCCTTTCTTTATTTATTTTTAGTGGGATATCATTGGTGATTGCTGTGTAGTTGCTCGTGAATCAAGCTTTTTCAGGCAAGTGAGCGGTATAGTTTTTGAGTTTATAACTCTTACTAACAAAGCTACACTTTGTCACTTGTCTTACACAGTGCTGGTTGTTGGTGGTGAATTTGTCCAGTTAATTTTAGCAGGAGATATCATGGCTAGCCGCAGGATGGCCGCTCAGCAGGTGGTTGGTATGCTTTTTGAGTCACAGTCTGATCATGACTATGAGACAGACTCTGCATCTGAGGCAGAGGAGGAAGTCAGAGATTCTGGCAGTGATGTTTCTCTTGGAGGGGAATCTTCTGATGATGAAGCCACACTCAGTGCAGATGAAGGGCCTGTTGTAGAGGAGGACATTGATGTGCCAATAGTGCAGCAACCTGGGGCTGAAAGGTTTCCCGTTATAAGACCTGATGTCTGGGTTGCCCAAACATGCAGCAGCCAGAGTTGCCTGCCTTTACTGGTCTCCCGGGGTGTAACGCCAATACAGAGAACTTTATGCCTATCAATTTCTTTGAGTTATTCATGGATGATGTGTTTTTGGAAGAGATTGTTGAGCAGACTAATTTGTATGCGGAGCAGCATTTGAGGGACAACGCTGCTAGACTTAGGCCACACTCTAGAGCTGCCCAGTGGATTCCCACTAATTTGGAGGAGTTAAAAAAGTTTTTGGGTTTGACTTTTTTGATGGGGTTGATAAGGAAGCCATCACTGGCTTCTTATTGGTCTACTAGTCCCTTGATGGCAACAGCTATATTTCCAGCGACCATGAGTCATAATCGGTATTTGCTTCTTCTTAGGATGCTGCATTTTGTTGACAATGCATTAGCCTTGCCACGAGATCACCCAGATTCTGACCGTCTTTTTAAGATTAGACCTGTCCTTGATCATTTTGTAGATCGGTTTTCAGAGGTCTATGTTCCAGGCAAAGAGTTAAGTGTGGACGAGTCTTTGGTCCTCTTCAAGGGTCGTTTGGTTTTTAGGCAGTACGTTCCTAGAAAAAGGGCACGATATGGAATTAAATTGTATATGCTGTCTGAAAGTAGGACAGGATATGTGTATAGTTTCCGTGTGTACACTGGTAGGGATTCCAATATTGACCCCCCTGGTTGTCCTCCCACTTTTGGAGTTACTGAGAAAATTGTGTGGGATTTTGGTAGACGACTGTTCAACAAAGGTCACCATTTGTATGTAGATAACTTCTACACTGGTGTGCAATTGTTCAAGGAATTGTTTAGAGTGGACACAGTTGCTTGTGGCACAATCCGTTCTAACCGGAAAGGCTATCCAAGGGAGCTTGTCTGTAAAAAACTTGAGAGAGGACAGTGCTGTGCCTTGCGGAACGAGGAGCTGCTAGCTTTGAAATTTTCAGATAAGAGGGATGTCTACATGCTAAGTACCATCCATGATGAGAGTACTTCCCCTGTGACTGTTTGGGGCCAGGTTGCTGAAGTGCGCAAACCTGTGTGCATTTTAGATTATAATAAGCACATGGGAGGTGTAGATAGAGTTGACCAGAGGTTGGAACCTTATACTGCTATTCGTAAGTCTTACGTTTGGTATAAGAAGTTAGCACTTCACCTCTTCCACTTAGCAACCTTCAATGCTTTTATTGTGTTTAGGGACAGGTCTCCAGAGTCAAAGATGACATTTGTGAAATTTCAGGAGTCAGTGATAGAGAGCCTTATTGTGGTGGAACAGGCCAGAGTTCCTAGAGAAGCAGTGGTGGAGGATGTGGCTAGATTGAAAGATCGCCACTTTGCTGAGCACATTCCTCCCACACCCAAAAAAGACTTTCCAGCTAAGAAATGTAGAGTGTGTTTTCGAAGAGGTATCCGGAGGGAGTCTCGAATGTACTGCCCTGATTGTCCTTCAAAGCCTGGGCTGTGTGTCGGTGCTTGTTTTAAGAATTACCACACCCAGAAGAATTTCTGGGAACAACCATGAGTGTAAACTCATGTCTGTTTTGTATTTTCATGTGTTTAGTTTCATGGTTAGCATTTCTGTCATGTTCTTAGTTAGAGCTTTTGTGTTTGTAGTTTTGTAATTCTTTCTACTTAGTTAGGGGTTCCTCTGTTAAAAAAAAAAAAAAAAAAATGATGCCATTGTGGGTGGAGTGGGGCTTGGCTGAGAGTGTACATATTGACTTGCTGTTGGCTTCTGCAACACACTGCCAGCCAAACACCAGTCCACACACTCCCATCAGCTGGTGTGATTGTTGTATCAGGCACGTGGGCGTATGTAAGTGATGGGCCCTTGAGTGGCGCTGTCTGTCGATGTGAGTGTTGTAATGTGCTGGGCCCGTGGCTGGCGGTGTGAATGGCCTTGTGTGTGTCATGTATGAAAGTTGTGTGAATGGACTGTAAAGCGGTTGGTGCCTTGTCGCGGCTTTACAGCTCACGAGCTGTGAGTCATTGGTTCAGTTTTTTGCCTTTCAGTTACTAACAGTGCATTTCATTTTTGTGAAAGCTCTTGTTAGTAAAATTTGATCCACTGAACCATCACTCACCCTCGTGCCAAATCCAACCAGTATGTGTGGTAAAAATGACAAAACCTGCTCCGCTGTAATCAGGCGTCGCAGCACACCTGTGACACGCTAGGTGCCTCAGGTGGGACCCCGATGATGAAGCATGCCACCAACTTGGTTGGTGGGTGAGGGGTCTTTTTCACATAACCTAACTGTGTTTCTTTTCAAAATTTTAGTGTTTGGCACATCACGGACGTATGTGGGCACATCAAAACGATATATTACAAAACTACCTGTGTTTGGGGGGGAGAGGGCACCTATGTTTTTGGTCCTGTGTGCGGCATTCATCTAGGGAAACCTACCAAACCCAGACATTTTATAAAACTAGACACCCCAAGGAGTCCAGGGAGGTGTGGCTTGCGTGGATCCCCCAACATTTTCTTACCCAGACTCCTCTGTAAACCTCAATGTGCTTAAAAAAAGCATATTTTCCTGACTTTTCTTCGTAGGATCACCACTCCAGCACAAAATTCCTACTCCCCAGTGTTCCCCTCAGCCTCCCAAGTAAAATAACACCTCACTTATGTGGGTCCCCAAAGCAGAGTCAGTCTAAAGATGTATAAAAGAATATGTCCTTATAAACTTGCTGTGCTATCCCCTCTATCTCTACAAGTTTTGGGCCTTATTCTGTTGCAGGCACCTGGCCCACCCACACAAGTGAGGTATCATTTTTATCGGGAGACTTGGGGGAACGCTGGGTGGAAGGAAATTTGTGGCTCCACTCAGGTTCCAGAACTTTCTGTCACCGAAATGTGTGGAGAATGTGTTTTTTTAGACAGAATTTGAGGTTTGCAAAGGATTCTGGGTAACATAACCTGGTCCGAGCCACACAAGTCACCCGATCTTAGATTCCCCTAGGTCTCTAGTTTTCAGAAATGCACAGGTTTGGTAGGTTACCCTAGGTGCCGGCTGAGCTAGAGGCCAAAATCTACAGGTAGGCACTGTTTTCAATGAAAAAATGTGATGTGTCCACGTTGCGCTTTGGGGCGTTTCCTGTCGCGGGCGCTAGGCCTACCCACACAAGTGAGGTATCATTTTTATCGGGAGACGTGGGGGAACGCTGGGTGGAAGGAAATTCCTGGCTCCTCTCAGATTCCAGAACTTTCTGCCACAGAAATGTGAGGAACATGTGTTTTTTTAGCCAAATGTTGAGGTTTGCAAAGGATTCTGGGTAACAGAACCTGGTCCGAGCCACACAAGTCACCCCATCTTGGATTCCCCTAGGTCTCTAGTTTTCAGAAATGCACAGGTTTGGTAGGTTTCCCTAGGTGGCGGCTGAGCTACAGGCCAAAATCTACAGGTAGGCACTTTGCAAAAAACACCTCTGTTTTCCTTCACCAATTTGGCTGTGTCCACGTTGCGCTTTGGGGCGTTTCCTGTCGCGGGCGCTAGGCCTACCCACACAAGTGAGGTATCATTTTTATCGGGAGACGTGGGGGAATGCTGGGTGGAAGGAAATTCGTGGCTCCTCTCAGATTCCAGAACTTTCTGCCACAGAAATGTGAGGAACATGTGTTTTTTTAGCCAAATTTTGAGGTTTGCAGAGGATTCTGGGTAACAGAACCTGGTCCGAGCCACACAAGTCACCCCATCTTGGATTCCCCTAGGTCTCTAGTTTTCAGAAATGCACAGGTTTGGTAGGTTTCCCTAGGTGGCGGCTGAGCTACAGGCCAAAATCTACAGGTAGGCACTTTGCAAAAAACACCTCTGTTTTCCTTCACCAATTTGGCTGTGTCCACGTTGCGCTTTGGGGCGTTTCCTGTCGCGGGCGCTAGGCCTACCCACACAAGTGAGGTATCATTTTTATCGGAAGACGTGGGGGAACGCTGGGTGAAGGAAATTTGTGGCTCCTCTCAGATTCCAGAACTTTCTGCCACAGAAATGTGAGGAACATGTGTTTTTTTAGCCACATTTTGAGGTTAACAAAGGATTCTGGGTAACAGAACCTGGTCCGAGCCACACAAGTCACCCCATCTTGGATTCCCCTAGGTCTCTAGTTTTCAGAAATGCACAGGTTTGGTAGGTTTCCCTAGGTGGCGGCTGAGCTACAGGCCAAAATCTACAGGTAGGCACTTTGCAAAAAACACCTCTGTTTTCCTTCACCAATTTGGCTGTGTCCACGTTGCGCTTTGGGGTGTTTCCTGTCGCAGGCGCTAGGCCTACCCACACAAGTGAGGTATCATTTTTATCGGGAGACGTGGGGGAACGCTGGGTGGAAGGAAATTCGTGGCTCCTCTCAGATTCCAGAACTTTCTGCCACAGAAATGTGAGGAACATGTGTTTTTTTAGCCACATTTGGAGGTTTGCAAAGGATTCTGGGTAACAGAACCTGGTCCGAGCCACACAAGTCACCCCATCTTGGATTCCCCTAGGTCTTTAGTTTTCAGAAATGCACAGGTTTGGTAGGTTTCCCTAGGTGGCGGCTGAGCTACAGGCCAAAATCTACAGGTAGGCACTTTGCAAAAAACACCTCTGTTTTCCTTCACCAATTTGGCTGTGTCCACGTTGCGCTTTGGGGCGTTTCCTGTCGCGGGCGCTAGGCCTACCCACACAAGTGAGGTATCATTTTTATCGGGAGACGTGGGGGAACGCTGGGTGGAAGGAAATTCGTGGCTCCTCTCAGATTCCAGAACTTTCTGCCACAGAAATATGAGGAACATGTGTTTTTTTAGCCACATTTTGAGGTTTGCAAAGGATTCTGGGTAACAGAACCTGGTCCGAGCCACACAAGTCACCCCATCTTGGATTCCCCTAGGTCTCTAGTTTTCAGAAATGCACAGGTTTGGTAGGTTTCCCTAGGTGGCGGCTGAGCTGCAGGCCAAAATCTACAGGTAGGCACTTTACAAAAAACACCTCTGTTTTCCTTCACCAATTTGGCTGTGTCCACGTTGCGCTTTGGGGCGTTTCCTGTCGCGGGCGCTAGGCCTACCCATACAAGTGAGGTATCATTTTTATCGGGAGACGTGGGGGAACGCTGGGTGGAAGGAAATTCGTGGCTCCTCTCAGATTCCAGAACTTTCTGCCACAGAAATGTGAGGAACATGTGTTTTTTTAGCCACATTTGGAGGTTTGCAAAGGATTCTGGGTAACAGAACCTGGTCCGAGCCACACAAGTCACCCCATCTTGGATTCCCCTAGGTCTCTAGTTTTCAGAAATGCACAGGTTTGGTAGGTTTCCCTAGGTGGCGGCTGAGCTACAGGCCAAAATCTACAGGTAGGCACTTTGCAAAAAACACCTCTGTTTTCCTTCACCAATTTGGCTGTGTCCACGTTGCGCTTTGGGGCGTTTCCTGTCGCGGGCGCTAGGCCTACCCATACAAGTGAGGTATCATTTTTATCGGGAGACGTGGGGGAACGCTGGGTGGAAGGAAATTCGTGGCTCCTCTCAGATTCCAGAACTTTCTGCCACAGAAATGTGAGGAACATGTGTTTTTTTAGCCAAATTTTGAGGTTTGCAAAGGATTCTGGGTAACAGAACCTGGTCCGAGCCACACAAGTCACCCCATCTTGGATTCCCCTAGGTCTCTAGTTTTCAGAAATGCACAGGTTTGGTAGGTTTCCCTAGGTGGCGGCTGAGCTACAGGCCAAAATCTACAGGTAGGCACTTTGCAAAAAACACCTCTGTTTTCCTTCACCAATTTGGCTGTGTCCACGTTGCGCTTTGGGGCGTTTCCTGTCGCGGGCGCTAGGCCTACCCACACAAGTGAGGTATCATTTTTATCGGGAGACGTGGGGGAACGCTGGGTGGAAGGAAATTCGTGGCTCCTCTCAGATTCCAGAACTTTCTGCCACAGAAATGTGAGGAACATGTGTTTTTTTAGCCAAATTTTGAGGTTTGCAAAGGATTCTGGGTAACAGAACCTGGTCCGAGCCACACAAGTCACCCCATCTTGGATTCCCCTAGGTCTCTAGTTTTCAGAAATGCACAGGTTTGGTAGGTTTCCCTAGGTGGCGGCTGAGCTACAGGCCAAAATCTACAGGTAGGCACTTTGCAAAAAACACCTCTGTTTTCCTTCACCAATTTGGCTGTGTCCACGTTGCGCTTTGGGGCGTTTCCTGTCGCGGGCGCTAGGCCTACCCACACAAGTGAGGTATCATTTTTATCAGGAGACGTGGGGGAACGCTGGGTGGAAGGAAATTTTTGGCTCCTCTCAGATTCCAGAACTTTCTGCCACAGAAATGTGAGGAACATGTGTTTTTTTAGCCACATTTTGAGGTTTGCAAAGGATTCTGGGTAACAGAACCTGGTCCGAGCCACACAAGTCACCCCATCTTGGATTCCCCTAGGTCTCTAGTTTTCAGAAATGCACAGGTTTGGTAGGTTTCCCTAGGTGGCGGCTGAGCTACAGGCCAAAATCTACAGGTAGGCACTTTGCAAAAAACACCTCCGTTTTCCTTCACCAATTTGGCTGTGTCCACGTTGCGCTTTGGGGCGTTTCCTGTCGCGGGCGCTAGGCCTACCCACACAAGTGAGGTATCATTTTTATCGGGAGACGTGGGGGAACGCTGCGTGGAAGGAAATTCGTGGCTCTTCTCAGATTCCAGAACTTTCTGCCACAGAAATGTGAGGAACATGTGTTTTTTTAGCCAAATTTTGAGGTTTGCAAAGGATTCTGGGTAACAGAACCTGGTCCGAGCCACACAAGTCACCCCATCTTGGATTCCCCTAGGTCTCTAGTTTTCAGAAATGCACAGGTTTGGTAGGTTTCCCTAGGTGGCGGCTGAGCTACAGGCCAAAATCTACAGGTAGGCACTTTGCAAAAAACACCTTTGTTGAAATATAAAGAGTTAAAAATAGCTATCAAGAAAACCTTTGTATTTCCAAAATGGGCACAAGATAAGGTGTTGAGAAGCAGTGGTTATTTGCACATCTCTGAACTCCGGGGTGCCCATACTAGCATATGAATTACAGGGCATTTCTCAAATAGACGTCTTTTTTACACACTGTCTTACATTTGGAAGGGAAAAATGTAGAGAAATATAAGGGGCAAAAACACTTGTTTTGCTATTCTATGTTCCCCCAAGTCTCCCGATAAAAATGATACCTCACTTGTGTGGTTAGACCTTGCGCCCGGGACAGGATATGCCCCAAAACACAACGTGGACACATCACAGAAAACATAGCTGTTTTTTGCAAAGTGCCTACCTGTAGATTTTGGCCTCTAGCTCAGCCGGCACCTAGGGAAACCTACCAAACCTGTGCATTTTTTAAAACTAGAGACCTAGGAGAATCCAAGATGGGTGACTTGTGGGGCTCTGACCAGGTTCTGTCACCCAGAATCCTTTGCAAACCTCAAAATTTGGCTAAAAAACACATTTTCCTCACATTTCGGTGACAGAAAGTTCTGGAATCTGAGATGAGCCACAAATTTCCTTCCACCAAGCGTTCCCCCAAGTCTCCCGATAAAAATGATACCTCACTTGTGTGGGTAGTCCTAGCGCCCGTGACAGGAAATGTCCCAAAACACAAAGTGGGCACATCCCATTTTTTGACAGAAAACAGAGCTGTTTTTTGCAAAGTGCCTACCTGTAGATTTTGGCCTCTAGCTCAGCCGGCACCTAGGGAAACCTACCAAACCTGTGCATTTTTTTAAACTAGAGACCTAGGGGAATCCAAGATGGGGTGACTTGTGGGGCTCTGACCAGGTTCTGTTACCCAGAATCCTTTGCAAACCTCAAAATTTGGCTAAAAAAACATATTTTCCTCACATTTCGGTGACAGAAAGTTCTGGAATCTGAGAGGAGCCACGAATTTCCTTCCACCCAGTATTCCCCCAAGTCTCCCGATAAAAATGGTACCTCACTTGTGTGGGTAGGCCTAGCGCCCGTGACGGGATATGCCCCAAAACACAACGTGGACACATCACAGAAAACAGAGCTGTTTTTTTGCAAAGTGCCTACCTGTAGATTTTGGCCTCTAGCTCAGCCGGCACCTAGGGAAACCTACCAAACCTGTGCATTTTTGAAAACTAGAGACCTTGGGAAATCCAAGATGGGGTGACTTGTGGGGCTCTGACCAGGTTCTGTTACCCAGAATCCTTTGCAAACCTCTAATTTGGCAAAAAAACACATTTTCCTTACATTTCGGTGACAGAAAGTTCTGGAATCTGAGAGGAGCCACAAATTTCCTTCCACCCAGCGTTCCCCCAAGTCTCCCGATAAAAATGATACCTCACTTGTGTGGGTAGTCCTAGCGCCCGCGACAGGAAATGTCCCAAAACACAAAGTGGGCACATCCCATTTTTTGACAGAAAACAGAGCTGTTTTTTGCAAAGTGTCTACCTGTAGATTTTGGCCTCTAGCTCAGCCGGCACCTAGGGAAACCTACCAAACCTGTGCATTTTTGAAAACTAGAGACCTAGGGGAATCCAAGATGGGGTGACTTGTGGGGCACTGACCAGGTTCTGTTACCCAGAATCCTTTGCAAACCTCAAAATTTGGCTAAAAAAACATATTTTCCTCACATTGCGGTGACTGAAAGTTCTGGAATTTGAGAGGAGCCACAAATTTCCTTCCACCCAGCGTTCCCCCAAGTCTCCCGATAAAAATAGTACCTCACTTGTGTGGGTATGCCTAGCGCCTGCGACATACAGGATATGCCCCAAAACACAACGTGGACACATCACAGAAAAGAGAGCTGTTTTTTGCAAAGTGCCTACCTGTAGATTTTGTCCTCTAGCTCAGCCGGCACCTAGGGAAACCTACCAAACCTGTGCATTTTTTAAAACTAGAGACCTAGGGGAACCCAAGATGGGGTGACTTGTGGGGCTCTGATCAGGTTCTGTTACCCAGAATCCTTTGCAAACCTCAAAATTTGGCTAAAAAAACACATGTTCCTCACATTTCTGTGACAGAAAGTTCTGGAATCTGAGAGGAGGCACAAATTTCCTTCCACCCAGCGTTCCCCCAAGTCTCCCAATAAAAATTATACTTCACTTGTGTAGGTAGGCCTAGCGCCCGCGACAGGATACGCCCCAAAACACAACGTGGACACATCCCATTTTTTGAAAGAAAACAGAGGTGTTTTTTGCAAAGTGCCTACCTGTAGATTTTGGCCGCTAGCTCAGCCGGCACCTAGGGAAACCTACCAAACCAGTGCATTTTTGAAAACTAGAGACCTAGGGGAACCCAAGATGGGGTGACTTGTGGGGCTCTGACCAGGTTCTGTTACCCAGAATCCCTTGCAAACCTCAAAATTTGGCTAAAAAAACACATGTTCCTCACATTTCTGTGACAGAAAGTTCTGGAATCTGAGAGGAGCACGAATTTCCTTCCACCCAGCGTTCCCCCAAGTCTCCCAATAAAAATGATATCTCACTTGTGTGGGTAGGCCTAGCGCATGCGACAGGAAACGCCCCAAAACACAACGTGGACACATCCCATTTTTTGAAAGAAAACAGAGGTGTTTTTTGCAAAGTGCCTACCTGTAGATTTTGGCATCTAGCTCAGCCGGCACCTAGGGAAACCTACCAAACCTGTGCATTTTTTAAAACTAGAGACCTAGGGGAATCCAAGATGGGGTGACTTGTGGGGTCCTGACCAGGTTTGTTACCCAGAATCCTTTGCAAACCTTAAAATTTGGCTAAAAAAACACATTTTCCACACATTTCGGTGACAGAAAGTTCTGGAATCTGAGAGGAGCCACAAATTTCCTTCCACCCTGCGTTCCCCCAAGTCTCCCGATAAAAATGATACCTCACTTGTGTGGGTAGGCCTAGCGCCCGCGACAGGATACGCCCCAAAACACAACGTGGACACATCCCATTTTTTCAAAGAAAACAGAGGTGTTTTTTGCAAAGTGCCTACCTGTAGATTTTGGCTGCTAGCTCAGCCGGCACCTAGGGAAACCTACCAAACCTGTGCATTTTTTAAAACTAGAGACCTAGGGGAATCCAAGATGGGGTGACTTGTGGGGCTCTGACCAGGTTCTGTTACCCAGACTCCTTTGCAAACCTCAAAATGTGGCTAAAGAAACACGTTTTCCTCACATTTCGGTGACAGAAAGTTCTGGAATCTGAGAGGAGCCACAAATTTCCTTCCACCCAGCGTTCCCCCAAGTCTCCTGGTAAAAATAATACCTTACTTGTGTGGGTGGGCCAGGTGCCTGCAACAGAATAAGGCCCAAAACTTGTAGAGATAGAGGGGATAGCACAGCGAGTTTATAAGGACATATTCTTTTATACATCTTTAGACTGACTCTGCTTTGGGGACCCACATAAGTGAGGTGTCATTTTACTTGGGAGACTGAGGGGAACACTGGGGAGTAGGAATATTGTGCTGGAGCGGTGATCGTACAAACAAAAGTCAGAAAAATATGCTTTTTTAAGCACATTTTGCGGTTTGCAGAGGCGTCTGGGTAAGAAAATGTTGGGGGATCCACGCAAGCCACATCTCCCTGCACTCCTTGGGGTGTCTAGTTTTAAAAAATGTCTGGGTTTGGTAGGTTTCCCTAGATGAAGGCCGCACACAGGATCAAAAACACAGATGGCCCCTCCCCCCCAAACACAGGCAGTTTTGTAATATATCATTTTGATGTGTCCACATACGTCTGTGATGAGCCAAACACTAAAATTGTGAAAAGAAACGCACTTAGGTTATGTGAAAAAGACCCCTCACCCACCAACCAAGTTGGTGGCATGCTTCATCATCGGGGTCCCACCTGAGACACCTAGCGTGTCTCAAGTGTGCTGCGACGCCTGATTACAGCGGAGCAGGTTTTGTCATTTGTACCACGCATACTGGTTGGATTTGGCACGAGGGTGAGTGATGGTTCAGTAGATCAAATTTTATTAACAAGAGATTTCACAAAAGTGAAATGCACTGGTAATAACTGAAAGGCCAAAAAACTGAACCAATGATTCACAGCTCGTGAGCTGTAAAGCCACTACAAGGCACCAACCACTTTACAGTCCATTCACACACCTTTCATACATGACATGCACAAGACCATTCACGCCGCCAGCCACGGGCCCAGCACATTACAAGACTCGTATCCACAGACAGCGCCAGTCAAGGGCCCATCACTTTCATACGCCCACATGCCTGATACAGCAATCACACCAGCTGATGAGTGTGTGGACTGGCGTTTGGCTGGCACTGCCAGCCAAGCGCCACCCCACCCACACCGCCAGCCAAGCGCCACCCCACCGACACCACCTGCCAAGCACCACCCCACGCACACCGCCAGCCAAGCGCCACCCCACGCACACCGCCAGCAAAGCGCCACCCCACCCATACCACCAGCCAAGCCCCACGCACACCGCCAGCCAAGCGCCACCCCCCCACACCGCCAGCCAAGCGCCACCCCACCCACACCCCAAGCCAAGCGCCACCCCACCCACCCACACCGCCAGCCAAGCGCCACCCCACCCACACCGCTAGCCAAGCGCCACCCCACGCACACCGCCATCCAAGCGCCACCATTGTGCATAAATCTAAGGACAATTTCACACACAATCCTGCATTCAGTACACCACCTACAAACATGTCATTCATGCATGGCAACAATACTCACTTAGAGTAAATTTATTTACTTACCTAAAACATGCAACTACGCAAACCGCAGGACAACTACTGCCAAAACTGCAACAAGCCACAGCAAAGTCAGCAAAAGCTTTGAACTAGAACAAAAAGGAGAAAAACTGTTATTATCATAAAAGCAAATACTTCGCCAGTTGACAAACACTCCGCCACCAACCATTTTTTAATTTTCCCTTGTGTCTAGTGTTCTCTGCTTGGGGGAAGATGGGCCTAAAAAAAAATAGGCCAATCTACCCCCAAGGGGGGGTGGGCAAAATTAGCCAGATTACATTGCACCCTTTGGGGGGGGCGACCCTTGCCCAAGGGGCCACACCCCCACACAAAGCACACACACACACACATATAGTATCCCTGGCGCTATGGGGATTCTGCACCCCTTGGGGGCAGAAAGGCCTACAAAAATAGGCCTATCTGCCCCCAAGGGGGGCAGAACTACCCAATAATACATACGGGACCCTGGGGGCGACCCTTGCCCAAGGGGCCGCCCCCAACACAAAAAAGAAACAACAACAATAAAATCCCTGGTGTCTAGTGGCCCCCCAGGGGGAGCGACCCTTGCCCAAGGGGCCACCACCCAACACAAAGCACACATACAAACATAATATTTCTAGCGCTATTGGGATTCTGCCCCCCTTGGGGGCAGAAAGGCCTAAAAAAAATAGGCCTATCTGCCCCCAAGAGGGGCAGAACTGCCCAAAAATACATGTGGGTCCCTGGGGGCGACCCTTGCCCAAGGCACAAAAACAAACACAAAAAATAAAAACTAACAATAAAATCCCTGGTGTCTAGTGGCTTTCTGCCCCCCTTGGGGGCAGATCGGACTAAAAATAGGGCCAATCTGCCCCCAAGGGGGGCAGAAACGACGAAAAATACATTTGCCCCCAAAGGGGAGCGACCCTTGCCCAAGGGGTCGCTCCCCCACACAATAAAAAATCACACACACACACTTACACAAATCCCTGGTGTCTAGTGGGCATTCCTGCTGCCCGATCGCATCGCGATCGGGCAGCAGGAATGCTCAAAGAGACATCGAGGGAAAGGAAATCCCTTTCTTTTCCCTCGATGCCTCTTTCAGAGGCATCCCCCCCCCCCACGAAGGTGAAAAACTCACCTTCTGCCTTAGACGCGCCGGAAGCAAATGGCTTCCAACGCGTCTTTCCCCCTTTCATGAAATCAGCACGTGATCGCGCGCTGACGTCATGGGGGGGCGGGGGTGAAAGGGGAAGGGATTCCCCTTTCAGCCCTGGCCTGGGGGGGCGGGGGGCGGCCCTCGGGGGAAGCGCTACTGCCAGTCCCAAGACGTAATGGTTACGTCTATGGCACCACACGGGCCCTGCCATGGACGTAACCATTACATCCGTGGCGGGGAAGGGGTTAATGACGATTTGCTACTTCTATGTGTGCTGCGTTCTGCAGTATACATAGAGGTGCCAAATCATCATTATTGATTGTTAGGGACACCTTCCTGCACATAAACAATCATTCCCTTCAATGGAGACACCCTTGTAATAAAATGTGCAAAGATGCCTGCATTGGCAATAGGCAGCTAAATTTGCACCAATGCTAGGGAACACACAGGTGTGCACTGTGTTTTTGTAAATATGGTGCATCCCTGCGTTTTCTAAGTGATGCAGTGTGGCGCTGTCAATTTTGGCCCAGTGCCGTGCTGCACCACTTTATAGTAAATATGCCCCAAACCTAGTGCTGGAGTAGCTACACCATTTGGTAATTGCCTAGGTTTGCAGCCGCCTCTTAATGATTCTCTGCCTCGTATGGATTTTCCCCCTGAAGTCCCTCCATATGTATTGGTGATTAAGAATGTTCTCAGACCCACCACATCCGAATCCCAGAAATCTTTGAGAAACGAGTGTGTTCATTAGCTGGGAGCCTTTACGGAGGACCTCAACCTTCTTATCAATGCCATTACCCTGGTAACCCAAGTTGCCTGGATGAAGCGTTCGCCAAATGACTGTAAAGGGGACTGTGTGAGCATTCATTCTCACTCATTTCATCTTGTGCACTTGTTGTGATGTTCCTATTGTGCCAATCTAAACAAGTATGTTGGCTCCCAACTCCTGCCCCTTGGTTACTTTTATAAACCCTAGTCAAATGCCAGCCTGTTACCGGCTAAAATACGTCCAATGACTAGAAGACCTATAACGATGAGAATTGTTTTTGAAATACCTCTAACTTATTGTTTTCAGCATTTAGCAAATGTGGAAGAAGTAAACTAACAACCAGCCGTCGACTCAGGCTGTACAAATGTAGGGGAGGGTGGAGAGGTACCAGTGGTCTGTCTTCCCTTAGATACTCAAATGCAGCACGTCCATCCTGCCCGGGCATATACGGAAAACACTAGTAATTTTGTAACTATAATTCAAGGGCCGCAATATCATCCTGCAAAGTTCCGACTTTAAGGGGGATTAACAGAATGGGTGAAAGCTACCCTGTTCTGTCTGGCTAAAGAGATTGATTTGGGTTCTCTGGATGTACTGTGTGACAGTCTGTGGTTTCCTGCAAATGAAATCTATTATATATATAATATTTACTGTTGGTCAGTGGGTAACAATTCTGAGCTACCAGTCATAGATCTTGTGAACTCTATTATAGCAGCTTTCCAGTTGGTGTCTACAAAATTGTTGCAGGGGATTTTAATTGTAAACTTGAATCAATGAGTTCTAGTGAACTCTGTCAAGGATCTGTCTCGTCACAAATACAAGTTCTGATCAATTACTTGGCTTCCAATTCCTCCTCCAAAGAAATGGACAGCTGCGGTTATCCAACTAATTACATTTACTTTAAATCAAGGTCTTTGAGCTTTTAATGAGAGAACGGCCTCTGATAAACAGGAGAGACACACATTCAACCGTTTGCATAACACTAGCCTCATTGGCTATATACTGTTAGACATCAGGCCTTGGCCCAAACTGGTTGAAATGATTGCAATCCCCCGTCAGGATAGTGATTATAGTGCCTTGTATCTTATCCTTAGACCACTGGGAATTACTATATCTAGTACCCTTACCGAACCTTTGACTGAAGGCTCAGATCTGCTAAAAACTGGAGTAGGATCAAATGGAGTCCCATGGTAGAGGCACAGACTGCATTGTGGGGATATATAAGTTAGTTGTTGATGGAGCTTGGAGCTATGCAGTTATTAGATGTACCTTTGGAATGATTTAATTCCCTGGAGAGAGGAAAATTCATAATTTTATGTTTCTATCTTTAAGGAATATATTTTTTGTTGAGACCAAGCGCTCTGCTGGAATTAAATCCCAGCCCTCATGGTATAAAAAATCCTGCAGAGCTGCCAAGAAGGCAGTTTCTAAGGCTACATGAACCGAAATGAGATATTTGATCCAAGAAGCTAGAAAGTTTTACAAAGCTGCCATTTCCCGACCCTAAAGAGAATGGGAGTATGACATGTGGGCTGGTATGTTGCGTACCTTCAAAGGAAAAGATAATTTCTCCTTTTGGTACATCCTTGCTAAAGAGGGTACCAGTGGCCACTGCCCAATAGATAATAATATTTTTTAAACCGATTGGTTTGATCATTTTTCAGAATTGTACTCTTCCTCAGTAGAGTTGGAACCCTGCCAGAGTGATTCTGGTGGGTTTTTGGGTATGGTCCCAAGCCATAGAGAAGGAACTTCGGGGCCAGTTGATCAGCAAATAAGCCTATCTGAACAGGTCACATTAAATCAGGACACTTTATATATCCACTTCCAAAATTAGTAAAGCAATTGACCTGATTACCCCAAATAAATAAAGCTCTGGGGCTGGACAAGATCCCTGGTAAAATATTCTGTACTTCAATGCCATAAATGGGCATAGATCATTCCAATTTTTAAGAAGTGTGCTGGGGTACTTCCATCCAATTATAGGCCTATTACCCTTACTGAAAATGCCCAAAAAGTATTCAGTAGGATTATTATGGGTAGGCTTTTTGAATGGTCAACAGCCTCTGATATCCTTTCACCATTACAAGCTGGCTTTAGGGACTGTACAAGCACCAGTTACCAGGTGCGCCACCTACAGTTGCTTTATTGGAAAATTGTTGTAGTGGGGGGTGGCTGCTTCTATGCTGCATTTGCGGACCTGTGGTCCACATTTGACTTAGTTCCGAGAGTAACCCTGTGGAAGGTGATGGCTGGCATTGGTGTTCCTTGATGTATTGGAAGACTGCAGACCAATAATTTTGCTCAGGTCGAATGTCTGACCCTGGTTGAGTTGACCAATCCAGTTCCAGTAAATAGGGTTATTCGGCATTGGTGTGTCCTAGCCCCAACCCTTTTCAGCTTATTTATCAATTATCTGGTAGTCTATCTGGAGAACTGCAGAATGATACCTCGAGGTTAGCTGATGTCAGGGTTCTGGCCCTCTTGTTTGCAGATTATACACTCCTAATCTCAAAATTGCCCATGGGGCTTAAAAAGTTACTGGATCAGTTTGAGTGCTTCTGCAAACAGAGGGGACTAGGGATCAACACTGAGAAAACAAAGTTTATGGTTTTCAATCCCTGTGATTTAACCAGAGCCAATCCTTCGCTTAATGAGGTTCTGTTGGAGAGTGCTAAAACATGTGATTATTTGATGGTCACTCTTACGGGGCACTTTGTTTGGCAATCTCATAGTATCAAATGCAGATTAGAACTGGAACAACAAACTGGGGAAATTGTGACAATGCAGCAAGGTTCTCCATCTTGGCTAATTTCACCAGCCCTACAAATGTATGATCTTCAAGCCCAGGGGACAGCCCTGTACTGTGCGAAGCTCTAGGGACACAAGAACTTAACACCTTGTTGATAGTGGAAAACCGATTTAACACAATCTTCCCATAAATACTCCATTAGCTCCCCTAAGACTAAATCTTGGACTCAGATTGATGCTGACAAGACAGGACTGAGACCTATTTTCAACTGGAGAAGACAGTGGGTGACCCCAGAATTGATTTCCAAGGGCTAGCGGAAGCTGTAGTGATCTCTAGTGCAAAGGACATTCCTTAGTTTAGATTTATAAATGTACGCCTACTTCAGATTATGTGTGAGAGTCTGAGGACACCCCTGTGGAGGTCACTGGGGTATCTAAACCAATAATTAAAGCCATTTTTTGCCAATATATACATGTATCCCTTTTAAGGCAGTCCAGCTCCGGCACTATCAGAGCATCCTTTGTTTATTACAAAAATTAATACATAGATGACGTTTTCTTGGATGAGATTGACCCCTGCACTAGCCAAGTCTCTCTACGTGAAATTTCAATCGGGGATCCTGCTGCTTTATTCTTATAATGTTAAATAGCACAAGATCACAAGAACGCTGATGGGTGTTTTCTTTCTGCTCTAAGTTTGCCGAAATGACAGAGTATTTTTTATTCTTTTGTCCAGCTTATTCTGATTGCAGAGTAAAATGGATTCTTCCAATATGTCGTAACTTGGATATTAGGGAGTATAGAGTAGTGATCAGAATCCTGAAAAGTGATACTAAGCAACCAATAATTTGTGCAGTTTCTTGATTTCTGATATGTATGTGGAGGGCTAGGCAAAAAAGAGTGCAGAGGCAGTAGGTCACCCTTTGGCGATTGTTAGAAAACAATTCTTTATGTTCCCCTACGTTTATAGTGCCTAGAGTTTTGGTATTCATTAGGCACCTGTTTGGAGGTTATTACCCGGTATGGAGCTATTTCACCAAAGCACCACTTTAACAAAAAATTAGTTAATGGCTTGCCAATTAATTGGATGGCTTTTGGCTACCTTTGATACATCTTGTTATAATGCTTTTTAGTGGTGAGTTAAACCACAGGCACTAGCAATGTATTTAGATCATAACTTCTGGACTGCACATTGAACTGAAAGTGAAAGTCATTGCAGGTATATTATCGTATTATATTGTAATTTTAACAAAATAATTGTATACATTTCATACTATAAGGATTTTATGAGCTTTTATGGCTGTACAGCCAAATAAAGATTTATAAAGAAAATAAAGTATTCTGGGATCCCTGAATTATGATGCCAAACTCTGACATCTGTAGGCCACCTTTAGATCAATGTAAACAATGCAGTTCTCACTCCTTGTCTGTGTCACTACTGGCACAAAGGCATGCCATTGGACACTCCGTTACCACATCCAACTCATGGTGGAATACCTTCCAGGGTGGACAACAACCTAGCTGACCGGCTCCACCCTTAAGTCCTACTCCATTACTTCCTGCACTGGTGCACTCCACACATAGAACTATTCACCACCTCTTAAAACTCAAAAGGTCCAAACTTCACCTCCAGGTACCCACATCCATGGTCCATGGGCAATTCGCTATGGATGAAAGGCTCAGAAATCTTTGCTTACACTTTTTCGCCTCACCTATTCCTTCCGGGTCCAGAAGATGTTGCAAACTCTCAGACTCTAATCCTCATAGCCCCTATCTCTGCAACTCATGCGGAGGGAAACCACCATCCCTGGCTTGGTTTGGTATGGAGCCCTCTGACCAACACACAGCCTTCAGTGCCTCTGCTGCCTTTGGGCTCCTGTTGACACCGATCAATGGCTTTGGTGGAGATTCCATCTTGCAGTGTCCACCCTATTTGGGTGTTGAACCCTAAGAGCCTCCACAAGCTTTGAAATCCTTTAAAGCCAAAGACCTCTTTGATGTGAAGGCTGCCATCGGCACCAAAGCCTCCGGCAACTTGGAGCAGCTCATCCTACAGAAACTGCAGAAGGAGTATGCAAGGCAACAACGATCTCCAAACCTCAACAAAATTCCCTCAGATAAGACCTCTGGAGACTTTATCTTGGAAGAGGAAACTAACATTCAAGGCATAGCTGGTTTTGGAGCCCCCTCCAGCTCCCAAGCAGAAAAAATGCAAGGACAAAGGCATCTGCTGTCTCCCCTACATTCCTCCGCCTCCTCCTTCCATTTCTTTTCTGCCACCACTGCCTCCTGTGTCGCCACCTCTATTTCCTCCACACTCTCCAGAGGGAGCCCTCCCCTACTCTCATGAAGAAGGCAGCTCTTTCAGCCCTGCTGAACCTTATGAGGCTCCATTTGACCTTGTGCTCACAGATGACCTCTGGGACGACCATGACTTTGTACTCCTGGGGAAATTGAAACCTGGATCATTGTCCTGTAAGGCCATCTTCCCCAGACAGCCCTAGTGTCTACGATGAAGTGATCCAATGGGCAGCCACTTTTCACAAAGTGGACATGCATATTCTCCATGACGAAGAACATTTCCTCATGGAGACATTGTCCAAGTAAAAGGGAAATTTAAAGTTCTTCCCTGAGTTGAAGGGCATGCTATAATCGGCCCAATATATTTTAAAAGCGCATCAAGGACACCACAAGTCCAAAACATTTTACAAACCTTCTCCCAACGACCGGGCCTACATGAGGGGTCAGGTCCCACCTGACTTCCTGATACATACAGCATGCAAGCGGGCTTCCTCTCAAGCACAGGCAACACTTACCCTCCTCACAAGTAGAGCAAAAGGCTTGACACTACTGGTAAAAGGGTTCCAGCTGTTGTCCACTACCCATTCCGTAGGTTTCCTTTCTCACATTGACTTGGCTTGGTGGGAAAAGATGAAAGAGCTACCCAAGCATCGCCCAGACAAGTTTAAGGGGAGGTTGGAAAAGATAGTCGCAGAGTGGAAAACTGTCTCCAATGCTACCAGCAAACTGTTATGAAACCTCCCTATTTCTAAGTGCATTTTCAAATCATTCCCTTATGTGCCTTTTTCTAAAACCATATGATTCTCTGATCACTCCTATTGCTTCAAGTGCATTAAATACACCATGCCTTTTTGTAAGCAAAGTTTAGAGTGAAACTATGTCTCATGTAAATTGCTGTTTAATTCCTGTTGTTTTAAGCTGCGTTTCTGACCAAGTATGCATTACAATGTCCCATTCACAGTTTTTCTCCAAATTTCTTAAGGAGAACCTATTTCCCTTCGGACTATAAATCACCTTTGTTAGAAATGGGGTCTTTGGTTGGCAGTCAGGTTAACCCCTGTCCAAGCAAGGAGCCTCACTCTAGTCAGGGTAAGTCACACACAATCCAAATTATCCTGTGCCCACCCTCTGGTAGCTTGGCACTGAGCAGTCAGGCTTAACGTAGAAGGCAATGTGTTAAGTATTTGTGCAATAAATCATACAATAACACAATATAGCACCATAAAAATACACCACACAGTGTTTAGAAAAATATATAATATTTATCTGGATATTTGCAGGTCAAAACGATAAAAAAATGCAATAAGAAAATGTAAAGATATCACTGGAAAGTGATATAAAAGGGGGCATTCTGACCTCGGCGGTAAAAGGCGCTTACCGGCGGTCAGAAGACCGCCATAACACCGCCGCTGCCGCGGGAAACCGCCACGGTCATTCTGACCCGCAACAGGCAAACCGCCAAAAACCCGACATCCACAAAAGTCCGCCACACCAACGCCCAGCGAGAAAATGGCGATGAACAAACCTCCACCGTCACGCCAACAGAAATACGCCCATTCAATTCCGACCCACGAATCCACGCGGCGGTCTTTCAACCGCAGTATTCCATTGGCGGTACACACCGCCGCGGTCAAAATACACACACAGCTCCTAAACACTGCCACATTGGTCATTTTGAAACACACACACCTGATACACATACTAACACCACTCCCACACACCCAACACAATATAAAACACACACCCACATCACCCACAAACCCCTACGACCACCATTTATTGACTAAGGCCAGAGAGAGACACCACCAGCTAGTACAGAGCATTCACAGGCACATAACACCATCACTCACACAACATCCACGCACAAAACACCACACACCACCACACGCACCACACTCATCACCACAAACGCCACCCCACACCTCATCCACACCACCCCATGGCACACCAAAGACACCCCAGGTTTTCAGACGCTGAACTCAGGGTCATGGTGGAGGAAATAGTTTGGGTAGAGCCCCAGCTCTTCGGGGCACAGGTGCAGCACACCACCATTGCCAGGAAGATGGAGCTATGGCAAAGAATAGTGGACAGGGTCAACGCTGTGGGACAGCATCCACGAAATCGGGACGACATCAGGAAGCGGTGGAACAACCTACGGGGGAAGGTGCGTTCCATGGTATCGAGACACAACATCGCGGTGCAGAAGACTGGCGGCGGACCCCCACCTCAACCCCCAGAATTTACAACATGGGAGGAACAGGTCTTGGCGATCCTGCATCCTGAGGGCCTCGCAGGAGTAGCAGGAGGAATGGACTCTGGTAAGTCGAATCTCAACTACTTCATCCCCCCCACCCCCATCACACATCCTCCTTGCTAATGTCTCACCATCTCAACCCACCCATCCCAACACCAAGCCCTGCATGCGACCACAAACCATGGACACCCATCACCTAAGCATGCCCACTGCACATACCCATCCCCCCCAAACCACCGTCACAACAGCCCCCACAAGGGAATGCCAGCACTGGGGTACACGGGCACCCACCCATTGCACGCTATGGCACACACAGAAGCAATAACCATACTCTTATACCCCTGCAGGACCCGAACGCCACGACACCGCCCAGGAGGGTCCAGAAATGTCCATTCCACCACCAGAAAAGGCCCACAGTGATGACAGCAGCTCTGTCTCCCTGGACCCAGATGACCAGCTCGGCCCATCGGGGACCTCGGGACAGTCGGTTCCCCTCAGACAGCCACAGGCCACAGCAGACCTACCCCCCTCTGGGAACACCAGCACAGCACCCACCCAGCGGGCCCATGCCTCTGTCTCCAGGACACGTCAATCAGCGGTGTGTCCACCACTACAGGGCACCCAGGTTAACCCACCACCCCAACAACAACAGGGACCTGGGGGCAGTGGCAGTGGGCACACGGTCCAGGGGACAGAGGCCCAGGGAAACAGGGGAACTGGGAGGGCTGCTGTGCGACAGGGGGGGGACAGGCCCAGGGAACCCACTCTCCACGAGGCCCTCTCCTCCATCATGGGAGCATACCACCGCTCCCAGGAGACGATGGCGACGGTCCTGGCCAGGTTCTAGGAGATCCAGGTACTGCAGGAGGAACAGTTTATGGGGTTCAGGGAAGAACTCAGAATCATCAGTTCCGCAATGGGCACCAGCGTTGTGGCTCTCAATCAGATTGTCAGCACATTGCGGGACCATGTGGCACCACAAAGGGCCCCTGTCACTAGCATGGACCAAGAACAGGCTACCACCTCCGCCGGCGCTAGTGGACAGGAGGCCCGACACAAGAACAACAGGCCACCAGAACCCCACCCCCTGCAGAAGGAGAACCACCCCGCAAGCGGTGCCTGAGATCTAGGAAGAAGACAGAGTAGGATGCCAAGACCCCCGCCAGGAAAGGATACCCCCTGATTGTGATCCCACTGTCCCACATTGTCACCCTGTCCAACCTTAAACTGCCCCTGCTCCACCTTCCACAGGCATTTGGACAATGCACCTGTGAGTCTGAAAATCTGGACTCTGCCATGGACATTCCTCCATCATCACCCATCACCGAATTGCAACCATTTCCCAAAATTTTACACTTTAATAAACACACTTATTGCACAAAAATAATCTGGAGTCTGCCTGTATTTTTGAACAAATGTACTACACAGAACCGTGTCAAAATGTCCAGTTACATTGTGATGACAACATACCACTGTCACACAGCTGTAGTCCATGGGGAAACAAAGCAGAGGTCACGGAGTGGGGCCCACATCTCTGAAATTGGAAGGGAAAGACACAACTCAGTGAACATACACTGGGTGGAAACTCAGACAGTAGAGAGGCAGGAGACTTTAAGTAAATGTAATTTCCGGTGTTGATTCTTACCTGTATGTTATTGAAAATACTGCTGTATTACTCTGTCCCTGTTGTCTGTGTCGTCCTCTTCGTCTTCCTCCTCTTCACTCTCCGCAGGCTCCACAGCTGCCACAACACCACCATCTGGACCATCCACCTGCAGGAAAGGCACCTGGCGGCGCAGAGCCAGGCTGTGAAGCATACAGCAGGCCACGATGATATGGCACACCTTCTTTGGTGAGTACATTAGGGATCCACCTGTCATATGGAGGCACCTAAACCTGGCCTTCAGGAGGCCGAAGGTCCACTCGATCACCCTCCTAGTACGCCCATGGGCCTCATTGTACCGTTCCTCTGCCCTTGTCCTGGGATTCCTCACTGGGGTCAGTAGCCATGACAGGTTAGGGTAACCAGAGTCACCAATTAGCCACACACTGTGTCTCTGAAGTAGTTCCATCAGGTAAGGGATGCTGCTATTTCGCATGATGTACGCGTCATGCACTGACCCAGGGAACTTGGCATTTACATGGGAGATGTACTGGTCAGCCAAACAGACCACCTGGACATTCATGGAATGATAACTTTTTCTGTTCCTGTACACCTGTTCACTCGTGCTGGGGGGGACCAAAGCAACGTGTGTCCCATCAATTGCACCAATGATGTTGGGAATATGTCCAAGCGCATAGAAATCACCTTTCACCGTAGCCAAATCGCCCACCTCAGGGAAAACAATGTAGCTCCGCATGTATTTCAACAGGGCAGACAACACTCTGGACAACACCTTGGAAAACATAGGCTGTGACATCCCTGATGAAATGGCCACTGTAGTTTGGAATGACCCACTTGCCAAGAAATGGAGTACTGCCAGAACCTGCACTAGAGGGGGAATCCCTGTGGGTTGGCGGATGGGTGACATCAGGTCTGGCTCCAGTTGGGCACACAGTTCCTGTATAGTGGCTCTGTCAAGCCTGTATGTCAGTATGACATGTCTTTCTTCCATTGTCGACAGGTCCACCAGCGGTCTGTACACAGGAAGATTTCTCCATCTCCTCGCAAGTCCCAGCGGACGGTGCCTAGGAAGGACAACATGGAGCACAGAGTCAATCAACCCACAGGTACGTAACCACAGCTTGCACATAACACGATTCTCAATGCATTGAATGGCTTGTATGATTGTTGATGCAAGGCCTAGGTATGTGTGACGCAGTAGATTTTAAGCCATGTGGGCCCTTGAAATGGCGGCTGCCTGACCTGTGAAGTGCGACAGTGGGATGTGAGGTCAATGCGCTGGCGTGGCACAGCGTGGCGGGAGGCGGTCGAAGACCGCGGCGCAAAGCCGCATTGGTTAACATTGAACCCTATGGGTCTCAGGAGCCAATGACGATGTGCGCCGGCGGTCGCAGTACGCACTGCCGCGGTACGCACCGCCGCGGGTGTGACCGCCATTTTCTATCTGCTTAATCACTCGATACCTGATCATCCACAGGAGAGGACCTATACTGCAAGTGCTGCTGTGACCTCGGTCTGGAAGAGACAATGGCTGCTGCGACTGGGGAAAGGGACCCTGCCTTCACTTCTGAAGAATTGGAGAAACTCGTGGATGGGGTCCTCCCCCAGTATGCGCTACTCTACGGTCCTCCAGACCAACAGGTAAGTACACTGGGACCATGCTTTGTGACCAATGCCTGGGTTGAGTGGGGTGAATGAACGATGGTGGGGAGGGGAGCGAATGAGGCATGCATCAAATGACAGATGAGAGCATGTGCCACATGGCAAGGGTGGGGATGGGGGGCCACTCACATCGAGCATGCAGAAAATGATTGTTTATTTTTCTCCCCCTGTACATGTCACATAGGTCAGCGCCCATCAGAAAATCGACATTTGGCGTGCCATCGCCAAGGACGTCCGGACCCTGGGTGTCCACAACAGACGGGGCACCCACTGCCACAAAAGGTGGGAGGACATCCGCCGCGGGAGCAGGAAGACCGCGGAGGCTCTGCTGGGGATGGCCTCCCAACGTAGGAGGGGTGGCACTCATCAATTGACCCCCCTGATGTCCCGGATCCTGGCGGTGGCCTACCCCGATTTGGATGGGCGCGTGAGGACATCACAGCAGACACAAGGGGGTGAGTACAAATACATTCTGCTGACTTTGCGCGCAGTGGAGATGTCTGGGTGGGGGAGGAGGGCTGTGGCTAACCCTAGGCCAGGGCGATTTCCGTAGGCTAGGCCCCTCCGTTAGGCATGGCCCTGTGCACCCGCCCCCCACCTCTGTAGGTTGCCTAGTACAGCTAATCATGGCCCTGTGTCACCTATGTGTGGATTTGTCGTCCATAGGCTTGTAGGCCATGTCCCACGGATTGAGTAGTGTACCCCAAGTGCGTGGCGTAGTGCAGGGGGCTTCTGTGTCTGTCCTCTCTGCCAACTGTGTCGCCAATGCATGCACTCAACATGTCTTTATTTTCCCCCCCCCCTTTTTTTGGTGGTCTTCCTGTTCATGTGTGCATTAGCATCATCAGGCAGAGGAGAAGTGGCATCGGAGCACGAGGGAGCTGCATCTCACATGGCCATGGAGGGCCATGCAACCGACTCGGAGTTCACCAGTGAGACGGAGGGCGAGGGGAGCTCTACAGCGGGGACACGTGGTGACACCAGCGACACAGACACGTCCTCGGAAGGGATCTCCCTTGTGGTGGCGGCAACATCCGTGCCCACCGCAACAACAGGTACAGCTGCCACCCAGCGCACCAGCTCTGCCTCCCAGCAGCCCCTCAGCCTTTGCCCCGTGCCCGCTCACCCAGGAAGGTGGGCATCTCCTTTGCCCCAGGCACCTCAGGCCCTGCCCTAGTTACCCCTGCTGCCCTCAGTGAGGAGGTCATTGACCTCCTGAGGACGCTCATTGTTGGGCAGTCTACCCTTTTGAAAGCCATCCAGGGTGTAGAAAGGGAGGTGCACCGGAGTAATGCATACCTGGAGGGCATTCATTCTGGTCAGGCTGCCCTTCAGCGATCGTTCAACGCTCTGGCCTCAGCACTGATGGCAGCCATTGTCCCTGTCTCCTGCCTCCCTCCTCCAACTTCCTCAACCCAGTCCCACTCCCCTGTACCTCTGCCTATCCCAGACACACCTACAGACCAGCCTGCACACACCTCAACACCCAAGGGAAGCTCATCCAGACATAAGCACCACACATCACACAAGCATTCACCCAAGCAACAGCCACATGCAGACATGCCAACAGCCACTGCCTCCTCTGTGTCCCCCTCCTCCTCGTCTCCCTCCTCCCTCCTTGTGACGTCTCCACTCACACTTGCATGCACAACATCATCAGCCACTACGTCCATCACCAGCACCCCCACCAGAACACTCCGCACACATGCAGTCACCACCCCCACTACCATTTACACATCCCCTGTGTCCTCTCCCAGTGTGTCTGTCACCCCCTCTTCCAAACCACACAAACGCAGGCAGCCACCCACCCAACAGCCATCCACCTCATGACAGCCTCCAGCACAAGCACCTGCACCCAAAGACACCAGACTTGACTCACCTACAACCACATCCTCTTCCTCCACTCCCATACCCACTACACCTACCCTTCCCACTGCTCCAAAAAAGTTTTTCCTGTCCAAAATTAACCTCTTTCCATCACCTGACCCACCCCTCCATCTCATAAGACTCCAACCAGCACCTCATCCACCACAAAACCTGGACCTACAAGGACAATAGTCCAAGGATTTTGGAGTCCAACACCTTCAAGGCCAGCTACTTTGGCTAGCAGTAAAGATACAGCCAGCCCACCCCCTGGAAAGAAAGCCAAAAAAGCCAGTGCCCGGCGCGAGAGGCCAGAGACAGCAGGCTCCAAGGGCACTACCGTGGCACCGTCAGGAAGTGGGGTGCCACCTGGCACACCGACAAAAAGAGGAAAGGGCCACAGAGGAGCAGGGAAGGGTGGCAAGGGCAGCACGCCCGACAAGTCCGGCAGCAGGCGAGCTGCCCAGGAGGGCCCCACCAGCCCCATTCCAGGGGTGAAGGAGGACACCCACGGGCCCGGAACGGCAGCACAGGAGGGCCCCGGAAGCGAGAAGACAGATGTGCACGAAGGGCACGGCAGCCACATGTCGGGTGGCGAGTGAGATCCATGTCATGGCTGGATTTGGTGCCCTGGAGACACATGTCAAGCACCGCTGAACAGGGCCCTTCAAGTCAAGCACCGCTGAACAGGGCACCGCCGTCTCAAGAACCGCTGAACAGGGCCCTTCAAGACAAGCACCGCTGAACAGGGCACCGGCGTCTCAAGAACCGCTGAACAGGGCCCTTCAAGACAAGCACCGCTGAACAGGGCACTGCCGTCTCAAGAACCGCTGAACAGGGCCCTTCAAGACAAGCACCGCTGAACAGGGCACCGCCGTCTCAAGAACTGCTGAACAGGGCCCTTCAAGACAAGCACCGCTGAACAGGGCACCGCCGTCTCAAGAACCGCTGAACAGGGCCCTTCAAGACAAGCACCTCTGAACAGGGCACCGCCGTCTCAAGAACCGCTGAACAGGGCCCTTCAAGTCAAGCACCGCTCCGCTGGGCCCTTCAAGTCAAGCACCGCTCCGCTGGGCCCTTCAAGTCAAGCACTGCTCCGCTGGGCACCACCGTCTCTGCACCGCTCCGCTGGGCCCTTCAAGTCAAGCACTGCTCCGCTGGGCACCGCCGTCTCTGCACCGCTCCGTTGGGCCCTTCAAGTCAAGCACCGCTCCGCTGGGCCCTTCAAGTCAAGCACCGCTCCGCTGGGCACCGCCGTCTTTGCACCGCTCCGCTGGGCCCTTCAAGTCAAGCACCGCTCCGCTGGGCCCTTCAAGTCAAGCACTGCTCCGCTGGGCCCCGCCGTCTCTGCACCGCTCCGCTGGGACCTTCAAGTCAAGCACCGTTCCGCTGGGCACCGCCGTCTCTGCACCGCTCCGCTGGGCCCTTCAAGTCAAGCACCGCTCCGCTGGGCCCTTCAAGTCAAGCACCGCTCCGCTGGGCCCCGCCGTCTCTGCACCGCTCCGCTGGGCCCTTCAAGTCAAGCACCGCTCCGCTGGGCACCGCCGTCTCTGCACCGCACCGCTGGGCCCTTCAAGTCAAGCACCGCTCCACTGGGCCCTTCAAGTCAAGCACCGCTGGACAGGGCACCGCAGTCTCATGCACCGCTGGCCCATTGGCAGAAGGGGCAGGGCCGGATCTGTGTCGGGCAGGGCTGCACGAAGCACTCTGGGCACCATGCCTCCTCCAGAACCAGTGGAGTCTGTAATCCACTTGATTGACTGTGGCTTTGCACTCCCCAGGATGGCACATTGGGCAATCCACCCACTGTAGAGACTTGTGAGACTGTGGCTTTGCACTCCCCAGGATGGCACAGTGGGCAATCCACCCACTGTCTGGACTTGATTGACTGTGGCTTTGCACTCCCCAGGATGGCACAGTGGGCAATGCACCCACTGTCTGGACTTGTGAGACTGTGGCTTTGCACTCCCCAGGACTGAACAGTGGGCATGGAGGCCCCTCGTGGATCTGGCGTCGTGGACTCATCTGGCTGAGGTGCCCCCCCTTCCCTTCCCCCTGAGGTGCCTGTAGTTTTGCTATCTGATGCCCCTGCAGTGTTCTCTCTAATGGATTCGGGTATCGTGTGTGGGCTTTGCCTATGTGTTTAGGCCCATTGGCCCACGAACAATGGCTGATACCCAATTTGCAAAGGACAATTTACATTTGTATATATAGTTATAGATGTTGGATATATTTTTTATCTTAGCCGTTCAATATACTTCAAAATTCATGAACATTTTATTTTGTTTTTGCATTCTTCCGGGGGGTTTGGGGGGGTGTCACTCTGAGTTGTTGCTCTGCATTGATGTGTATGTAGTTGTGGGTGAGGGTGAGGGTGGGTGTGTCGCGTATGTGTGTGCTCGTAATTTTTTGCCTCCCCCCTCCCCTGTGTCGTAGGTGCAGTACTCACCGGTGCCTTCTGCGCCGGCGTTCGTGCTCCTGGTAGAGGAGCAGGAAGACAATAGCTGGTAGGATGTGTAGTTCGGGTTCCCTGGGCACATACAGTGCACTTTAATAGGGACTTATAAGTAAATTAAATAGTCCAATTGGGTGGGATCCAAGGTTACCATGTTTAAAGGGAGAGAGCATATTCACTTCAGCACTGGTTAGCAGTGGTAAAGTGTGCAGAGTCTAAAAGCCAGCAAAAACAGTGTCCAAAAAGTGGAGGGAGGCAGGGAGGCAGGCAAAAAGTTAGGGATGACCACCCTAAGGCTGTCAGGTCTAACAACCTTCTATTCCTATGAATGTTACTTGTCCAAATTGTTTTAAAAGCTCAATTGTTAGGCTTCCCTGATGCCAAAAAAGGTAAGACATTTATCAGTCTAATGCACGGATTTATGAACTTTGACAGAACAAGTGTAGAAGACCTGATTGCTGTGAAAACTGATAGGCCTCCCCAATAATTTGAATCCTAACCATGGCAATTAACTCAAGAACAGGTGATTCTTGGCAAAGCGTAAGTATGTGTATCCACTTGATGTGCATGATTTTTGTAAGAAATTGGATTATTTTTGAGGTAGGCAACTGCCCACTCCATGGACTACTTGCTGCAAATCTGTCCTGGGCCCCTCAGGTTGAGAAGAGCAGGGCAGCTCTCCTTCAAAGATCTTCCACTATTGTAAGGAAGTATAAGGCTGCTTTTAGTGGTGCTGTTTCCCCTGCCCTCAAGGTCTACAGGGCTACTGCTGTAGCAGGAGCTACTTATAAAGCTGAACTCTGGGGACTTAGGGGTTCATTCTGACCCTGGCGGTCCGAGACCATTTCTGCCCCGGCGGCGATAATCCGCCAGGACAGCGCTGCTTGCAGCGCTGCCCTGGGGATTATGACCCCCTTACCGGCAGCCTGTTTCTGGCGGTTTTCACTGCCAGGAAGAGGCTGGCGGTAAGGGGTGTCCAGGGGCCCCCTAACAGAGCCCCGGCCAGCTTTTCACTGTCTGCCTAGCAGACAGTGAAAAGTGCGACGGGTGCAACTGCACTCGTCGCACGGCCGCAACACCGCCGGCTCCATTCGGAGCCAGCTTCTGTGTTGCGGCCTCATTCCCGCCGGCCCAGTGGGAATGTCGGAATAGGGGCAGCGTGAGTGCGGCCGCATTGGCGGCCGCATGGCGGTTTCCATCTGGCGGGCGGCGGTAGCCGCCCTGCCAAGGTCGGAATGACCCCCTTAGTGTGCCCGCACTTACTGTTAATGAAAATAAATTTTTTATGTCACTGTTCAGCCTCCCTTAGAGCACACCTCTCATTCACCTTCATATGGACCTCTCCCTACAAATAATAGACCATGTCATCCATCTAAACTTATTGTCCTATTGAGTGCGTTTGTGGTCTGTAGAGGAACTGGGCCCATACAGGGAAGCACTGACTGAGTATATTGGAATTGATAAACATAATCAAATCTCCTGGCTGAGCAAAATCAAACATCTAAGTAAGGAAACTGGGATGCCAGAAGTGTGGGAATCACCTGTTGCCTTAAAGAAAAGTATCCTCACTAAATTGAAACAAGCATACTGGGATTACAAGATGTGGCAAATATGGAACAAGCAAAAAGGGGGTGGTTTTAGTGAAAAATTCTCATTATATAAATGGTATATATAATAGGTTGTTTTTGAAATGTATCTGGATAGGGTTATCCCACCAAAGCAAAAACATTGTATATGAAGTATAGATTTGGCATCCTGCCCCTGTATTCCCTTACAAGTAAATGGGATAAGGAAGGCTCTGCATCCTTAAACTGTCAATTTTGTTTGACCACTACAGAAATAGAAGACCACTTCTTGTTTTTTGCCAAATTTATGATATACCTCAAAGGAGGTGGATTATCCCAGTCTGCAAACTACTAGCTATATCTCAATTGAGGGTAGCAAGCAGAATATCTAAATATGACACTGCAGAATATCTTGTCTGTGCTGTTGCCAGGTTTCTCACTTGGGCATGGAGATTCCACACAAAAAAGTTGGTAGGGAGGGAATTGGGACAGCAATAATTTTAGTCCTGATTTTAGCCGATAGTTTTAACATATTTTTATTTGATGGTGAAGGCTGTACTGTCTTAGTTACAGCAAATGTTTTTATATATTCTTAGTTGACCAGTATTACTGTTTCTTCTATATTTAGAGTGCTGTATTTCATTGATGGAAATGATTGTATTCTTTTTGGGAAACCAAAATGAAGTAATATATATATATATATATATATATATATATATATATGTATATACCCACAAACGCTTGTCAGAGTGAACCCTCAAAGTCGCTAAATTAACCTGACTGTTACCCCCTAGTAGCTATGGTGCTGCACAATGAGGCTTAACTTTCAGCAAAGTGTAAAGTATTTATTCAGTACCAAAACAGGAAGCAATAAAAATCTCAAACCGAATTAGAAAACTAAAGTAAATTTTAATAAATAAATGACGCCAAAACAAACAAAAATCAAATAGGGGAACCAAAGATATCAATTTTTAAAGATTTACGGCAAAATAGCACCAGAAGGTGCAAAGTGCCAATGTTAGGTAATGGTCATGGCAGGCTAGGAACTAGGTGCAATTTCAGGTTAACTGTGATAAAGCGTGGGACCACCCAACTTGGTCAGAAGGTATAATTGGTCGGAAGTTATACCTTGGGGATTAGTCTCAAAAATGGAAATGACCATCCTTTAGTGGGGAAAATCAGCAGGCTGTATCCGAGGAAGTCTTCACACAGTCAGATTGGCAGTGGTCGATGTCCAGCTCAAGCAATAGGTTTTGGTAGGAAAAGTTCAGAGTGGGAAAAAATAAAATTGGTGTCCAGGAAGGTTTTCTCACTGGCTGGATACATTTTGACATGTCTGCCCAGTCAAGATTTCTATTTCAGACTTAGGACTTGATTGAGATGTTGCTGGTAACAGTCCTACCATAGTCTTTTTGAATGAAAACCCATGCACGGCTGCAACTGTCTGACCGCCGTATTTAGATGTTGGCACTGCCATAAATGAAAGCCCGCATTCAAACCACCATCTCCGCCAAGAAAGAGCTCCTGTGTCGACGGGGCAACAGGGAAAAGTGGCTGATGGAGGAATTTTGGAAGTACCTCATTGCCAAGAAAAAAGTGGCATCTGACCTCCATGTTTGAGTTGGCAGATTTGAGGGAAAAGGGGTCAAAAACTCACCTTTTCTCCACATTCCACTGTGTCTTTGTCTGGATATGACTGGACAACACCTGCCATCGTTGCTGCCTCTGACCCTCGCAGAAAACACAAACCCACCGTTGCCAGCCTTGAAGGTAGGAATGCCGCCTTGCCAAGGTACTTTGGGTGGGCACTGCATGTTAGGTCGGGGCCACTGCAGGCATATATATGTTACAGTAATTGTTTTTAATCACTGTGGCATTCATATGTTGGGGACACAAGTGGGTCAGACAAGGTAGGGGACACACTGGTACACAACACATATCGCACACAAAACAATTGTCATTATGGCGTCAGTATTCATTGGCAAATGAATGCTGGCACCACAGTGACAGTACATTCAGACATGTCAACTGTGTCCATATGTTGACTTTGCCAGGGAACCAGTTATGTTGTGCTACAAGTTGCATGTGTGACGCATTATGTGTGTGTATGTGTGTTTGAGAATTGTCTGGTTGCGGTGGAGGGAGCAGGAGTGGGTGATGTGGTTTTGTCCATATGTGTGTCATCTGCATGTGAGACTGATATTGTTGTGGTTGTCGTGTTGTTGTTTGGGTGAAGGCTTTTATTTTTGTGGTGGGCATTACTGTGATGTGTCAAAAATGGAATAAGGGTTGAGGTGGTGATTGCCGCACTTTCAATATTAATCCCAGATAAAGAAAACAATATAGGTTCTCAGGTCAGGAGGGCCAACTCCATAGGCCTTAAAAAATAGAAGACACAGCACAACCATATGTTTAGTATGTGGAGATCATTTGACGCGTTTCGTCCAAATGGACTTCTTCAGGGCTCACACTCTGTGCGATCGTGGTCTTCCTCGGCCAAACACCATTTGACTAAATACGTTGGCTATGGATTCTGTGATTTTTCTAATGGATAAATAAAACATAATGAATTTACCCAATGGATCATGAATTATTTATTTGGATGCACTTTGAAGATATGAATCAAATGATCTCCACATACTAAACATATGGTTGTGCTGGGTCTTCTATTTTTTATTAACTTGATGTGTGTAGTTATGCGTGTATGTGAATGTGTTTGTGTGCCTGAGTGTGTAGTTGTGTTGGTTGTTGTGGTGGTGTGGTGTGTAGGTGCAGTGTCAATGGTGTGTGTATGTTGTGGCATGGATGTATGTCAATGTGTGTTTTTATCATGTACGGGTTGAGTTGGGTCAGAATGGCAATGGCTTGCTGTGTGAATGTGCTGTGTAGTGTGTAGTGTGGGGGCACACCTATGGCTAAGGGACAGTGTGTGTGTGTCACTTATCTCTCTTCTATAGTCCCTGCCATTGCACGAAGTCCATTGAGTCCCTCCACTGTCTCCCTCCGCCGACAATCCGTCACCAGTCAGTCAGTCCATTTGCAGAGCTGTAACATCCAAATACACAGGGTGAAAGACCGTCAACTTGACGGTCTTCTTGGGTCTGCAGCTGATGCAGCTTGGCGGTGTGAACACCAAGATCTAAATCAGGCCCTTAGTCTCTTTTGCTGGAGCTTGGCATTCTCCAGCAGGGTAAGGCAGCAGGTTGTATCTGATGGTGGGTTTCTCACCAAGTACCCACCAAGGACCCACTGAACATGATTCTCACCAAGGACCCACTGAACATGATTTGTTCCTACAGAAGAACTCTGAGATGTATCCATCCCGGGCATAAAACATATATCCCTGGGACTGGTCAGCTACTCCTGCCACCTGATGGCCAATACTGACTGAATGTGAGTCACTATTCCTGTCACCTGGTGCCCAGCCATGGCATAATGGGTACCTCTGGCATAAAGAGGTGCGGTAATAAAAGTTCCTGGTACAGTACTTCGCAATTGCCTTTGATTGTTCCATCCTTTTTCAATCAGGGAGCCTTGTCCCACAATTTTGAGCACCCAACAGCTAGCAGTGCAGCTGCCTGAGACAAATCAGCGACTGCACCTGTCACTGCTGCCTGTTAGCGCCAAACACAAAACAAGTAAGACTGAACTAAATGCTAAAAACTTCATTCCGAAGCTGGTGACGTACCAATCATACACACTTAAGTGAAGACACTTCAGCATTGATCCTAATAGTTTTTATGACATTATAATCACTACTGCTGGATTAAAAAGTGAGACTTATGCAACCCAAGGAATATGCCCACTTTGTGAATCTGCAAGGATACAGAACAAGCATGTTAGTACTTGGAGGTGGTTTCTGTTGCTGCAGAGATCTGGACATAGTGCTGAACTAAGGCACTATAGTGGGAAGGAGGAGAGGGGAGGGAAAACCAAGAGCAAAACACAAGCACATCTGGTGTAAGGGGGGAGGGTCTGGTGTAAAGGGTGTAAGTCTGGTGTAAAGGTTTTCTGAGCCCAAGGCTGAAATTATATTTTGTAACGGGGTGCTCCCCAATAGGTATTTTCTTATTCCATAAGTGGTAGCACTGTAGGGTGTCTGCTTATAGTGGGCTTAACGTCAAATTATTCAAAGGAAGAGACACGTGGATGTGTGTGTACGCACACTAGCACACACCCCTCCACCTCAGTATAATGCAATTTATTAAACACATGGCTGTGCCAGGTGTGCTTGAAAAATACATAAAGATGTGAGTACTTTAAAATCATAATATTTTGTGATACTTGACAGGAGACCATAATTCTTTAATCACATTTGCTATTGTTTCACTTAAATTTGATATCAGAGTAGAATGAACTGGCTCGATGGTGCTTTAAAAACATACATGTTGAAGATTGACATATCCAATGGAAGAGGCAAAAAGTCAAAGTGCTTGGAAATACTTTATTTGAGCATAAGCTTCCAAAGTAAGGAGCCCATCTGCCAGCGTCCTCCCTGATCGCTGCTCCAATGCTACTGCCTACTGGAACATGGAACATGGAGAACGCTCGTAAGATACACTCAACAAGAGATCACGAAATGCATGTAAAGAACACAACACCTTTTACTGAATGCACATTACATCATCAGAATACCACATCACCCCCTTTATAACAACAAAACATGAAAAAATAGAGATATATTTTAATTACAGAATGCGTTCTTGTAAATTCTCATGTTTTTCTGGAGGTCTACCACTTCTAGTAGTATAATTCTCCAATGAGGTACTCTGAAGTACAGAAATATTTTTATTATTACTATCACAAATATTACTGTTTTTGGAGTTGGAATTGGATAAATGTTTTTCCATTGTGCTTACTCCTCTTGATAAGTCTTCATTGTTGTTGTTTGAAGAACATGTGTGAGAGAAATTGGAAGTAGAACTTACTCCTCTCAAGATTCTTTCCACAGGAGGTCAAACACACTTCCAGGATTTTGCAACTTGTTCTTTAGAACATTACTTTAAAATTAATTTAATGTTAATACATTTCTCTTAGCCCACCAGTCACCATCTTCCAGTCCAACCGATGACTGTGCAACTTCACCAATTTTAAAAGGACCAACAATTTGAATCCAAACTTTTTCCAGTGTCTCATGTCCTTTAACATGACCCAACTATCAACTTTGACTTCTTTAGAAAATGTATGAAACTTGGAATCATGGTGACTTTTCATTTTCTCCGAGCATCTTTCACCCTCGACCTTACTTTAGCCATATCTACCTGCTCTTGAACTTGACTCTCACATTTATCCTTTAACCACGTGGGACATAACCCAGTATGGGATTGCCTTCCACATAATAAATTCAATGTAGAAACTCCTGTGATACTATGAGTAGTATTGTGATATGCCCATACTTTTCTTTCAACAAATTCCTCTTCATCTTCATTACAGGACAATGCTGTTTAAAGACCTTCTATAAGCAAATGGTTCACCCTTTCTACTGCACCATTGGTTTGAGGTGAGTACAAAACAATATTGTAATCTTTTATGCCTCTCTTTTTAGATACATTTCCATTTTTTCTGAGATTATTGGACTCGGTTGTCAGTGACAAGTTCTTCAGGATAACCTTCCAAGTTAAAAACCTTTCCTAAGAAACCAATAACAACTTTAGTAGTAGTTTCAATCAAGAAATCGTAATAAACCCACTTAGAAAAGTAGTCAACAAGAACTAGAAAGTATTTGCAATTGTCATGGAATTCTGAAATCGGTCCAACAAAATCCAAACCTACTTTAGACTACGGTGCTTGCAGTAATTGAGAGGGAATAAGAGGGCTGTTGTTTAACTTGCAATGCTTGTGGGACAAAAAGCATTCTTGACAAATATCTACTAAATTGTCTACCTCTCATTCTCAGCGTTTTCCTCATAGCTGTGAAACCTAAATGCCTGCATGGGCTAATACTATAACGTTTGGGTACAACAACTGTACCAACCCTTAGTACAATACCATTTTCTACTGTGAGCGGATCAGCTACTTGATTAAAGCAATATAAATCACCCTTCAAATGTTTTACCATATAGCCAGCCCTTTAAAATATATCTTCCTCATTGCATGCTTTGCTTTTTTCTTGCTCTGAAACTACACCTTGGCACCTTTTGACTACATCTAGGTTGGCCACTACACATTCCTTACCTACGAGTTCTTCATTAGGTCCCCTCTCCTTACCCTGCACGAGCAGTGTAGAAACACAATCAGCTCTGGCATTATTACTTCCAGAAATGAACCTGACTTGATAATGGTACTCCTGCAGCTTGGACAAAATCCTTATAAGTCTAGACAATGCTGCTGCCGAAGACATGCCCTTTTCTGCCAACAGATAAATCAAGGGTTTATGATAAGTGCACAAAATGAATTGTGTACCCCTTACATAAGTCTTAAACTTCTCAATAGCCCATGCACAAGCAAGTGCTTCTCTTTCTATAGCACAAAGGCCAGCGGCACTTGCATCAACCATTATGATGCACTGCTGACCAATAACATAAGATTTGAATGCAGAAACCTTAGTTAAGATTTCCTTAATTTCTAAGAACACCTTTTGTTCTTCATCTCCCCACACAAACTCCTCCTTTTCTTCTGCGCATTTTTTTAAGCGGCTCCATAAGAGTGGCATACCCACACACATACCTGGAGTAATAGTCACTTAACGTTAAAAGGATTTAAACTTATCCTTAAAACTAGGAGCAGCTATTTCCCTTAGTGCCCTCACAATATCTTCTTTGGGTTTAACTCCTGCAGTTATGCAGTGACCTAGATACTCAACTTCGTTTGTCAAAAACTTGCATTTATCCCTTGCCACCGTCATACCATGTTTGCCTAATATGTGTTATACTCTATCTAGCACACGATTATGTTTGTCAACTGTTTTTGCAAAAATAAAAATGTCGTCTTTGAATGCACACACTCCAGGTACATCCTTGAACAGAGAATATATTAACTTTTGGAACATGCTTGTCGCTGACACTAAGCTAAACAACAAATGTAAATATTTGTAGGACGCAAAAGGAGTGAGGAACAGGGTAGGGGCTTGTGACTCTGTCCTAAAACCTACCCAATTCCCCCGCCTCAAGCCCAAAAAACACCACGCCCTGTCCTAAAAACTACCAGACCCCCCACCTCTGACCTGTACCCTAAAACCTACCCCGCCCTGTCCTAAAAACTACACCGATCCCCCCACCCTGAACCCTAAAACCTTCCCCACCCTGTCCTAAAAACTACCCCGCCCCCGCCCTGAACCCTAAAACGTACCCTGCCATGTCCTAAAAAATACCCCGATCCCATCCTGAACCATAAAACCTACCCCACCCTGTCCTAAAAACTACACCTGCCCCTCACACACCCTGAACCCTAAAAACTACATTGCCCTGTCCTAAAAATGACCCCAATCCCCTGCACCTGTACACTAAAACCTACCCCGCAGTATTCTTAAAACTACCCCGACCCCCCACTCCTGACCTGAACCGTAAAACTTACCCGGCCCTGTCCTAAAAACTACCCATACCCTGCCCCGTACTCTAAAACCAACCCCGCCCGGTCCAAAAAACTACCCAACCCTCACTCCCCAGCCCTTTACCCTCAAACCCACCCCACACTGTCCAGAAAACTACCCAACCCCCCGGCCCCAGACCTGAACCCTAAAACCTACCCTGCCCTGTCCTAAAAACTACCCTGACCCCCACACCCTGATCCCTAAAACCTACCTAGTCCTGTCCTAAACAGTACCTTACCCCCTCCCCTGCCCTGTACCCCAAAACCTACACCACACTGTCCTAAAAACTACCCCAACCATCCGACCCTGTTCTGAACCCTAAACCCTACCTTGCTCTGTCCTCAAAAGTACCTAACCTCTTGTCTTGAACCCAATAAACATCACCACCCTGTCCTAAAATCTACCCCGAACCCTGCCCCCACCCTGAACCCTAAAACCTACCTGGCTCTCTCCTAAAAACTACCCCGATCCCCCAACCTACCTGAACCCTAAAAACTGCCCCGCCTTGTCCTAAAAACTCCCCGACTCCCCCCACCCTGAACCCTAAAACCTAACCTGCACTCTTCCAAAAATTTCCTGACCCCCCTTCTCTGCCCTGTACCATAAAACCTACCCCTGCACTGTCCTAAAAACTACCCCGAACCCCCAACCCCACCCTGACCCATAAACCTACACCACCCTGTCCTAAAAACTACCCCAACCCCGCCCTGAACCTTAAAGCTTACTCTACCCTGTCCTAAAAGCTACCTGACCCCCCGCCAGCACACTAACACCTACCTTGCCCTGCCCTAAAAACTACCCGGATCGCCACACACTAAACCCTAAAACCTACCCCACCCTGTCCTAAATCCTACCCCGACCCACCTCACCTGATGTGAACCCTAAAACCTATCCCGCCCTGTCTTAAACACTACCCTTATCCCACCACCCTGAACTCTAAAATCCACCCCCTTCCCCTGCCATGCACCCTAAAACCTACTCCGCACTGCCCTAAAAACTACCCCAACCCCCACCCTGAAAACTAAAACCTACCCCTCCCTGTCCTAAAACTACCCTGCCTCCACAATAAACGCTACAACCTACCCCGCCCTGTCTTAAAAACTACCCCGACCCCTGCCCCCACCCTGAACCCTAAAACCTATCCCATCCTGTCCTAAATTCTACTCCGAACACCTCTCCTGAACCCTAAAACCTATGACATCCCATCCTAAAAACTACCCCGTCCCCCTGACCTGAACCCTAAAATCTACCCCTCCCTGTCCTAAAAAACTCCCAATATCCCTTTCCACCACAGTGTACCCTAAAACCTACCACACAATGTCAAAAAAACTACCCCCCCACTCCCACTGTGAACTGTAAAACCTAACCGCTGTGTCCTAAAAACTTCCCGGCCTATTGCCTGAACCCTAAACCCTAGCAAGCCCTGTCCTAAAAACTACCACAACCCCTCCCACCCCCACCCTGAACCCTAAAACCGACCCCACCCTGCCCTAAAAACTACCCCGGCCCCTTCACCACTGAGCCCTAAAACCTAGCCCACACTGTCCTAAAACCTACCCGACCCCTCTCCCCCACCCTGTACTCTAAAACCTACCCCACACTGTCCTAAAAACTATCTGACCCCTGCCCCCACTCTCAACCCTAAAAACCTATCGCACCCTGTCTTAAAAACTACCCGGACCACCTGCCCTGAACCTCAAAGTCTATCCCACCCTGTCCTAAAAACTACCCAACTTCCCTCCTCCACCCTGTACTCTTAAACCTACCCGCACCTTCCTAAAAACGACATGCCCTAAACCGTAAAATGTACCCCACCCTGTCCTAAAAACTATCCGCCCCCCATCCCACCATGAACCCTGAAACCTATCCCATCCTGTCCTAAAGATTACCCTGACCCGCCACCCTGAGCCTTAAAACCTACCCCACCCTGTCCTTAAAAGTACTCAACCCCCCACCCAATACCCCAAAACCTACTCCGCACTGTCCTAAAAAATACCACAATCCCCCAGTCTTGAACCCTAAAACCTATTCCGTGTCCTACAAACTACCCCTACCCTCTGCCCTGAACCCTCAAATCGACCCCGCCCTGTCCTAAATACTACCCCAACGCTCCCGCCCTAAAACCTACCGCACTGTCTGATAAACTACCCCGACCCCCGGCCCCCGTCTAGAACCCTAAAACCTACCCCGCCCTGTCTTAAAATGACCCCGACCCACCGAGCCTGCCCTGCCCTAAAAGCTACTCTAACCTCCCTCTTCAAACCGGCCCAGACCCCACTTACCTCTCTGCCCTCTGCTCTCTGCTGCTTCCTGTTCCGCCCAGACAGCTACACCGCTCTCTCTGCTGTCACTTTGCATATGCGTGGTAAAGACGTGTGCTAAAGGCATGCGTGCTAGATTCATATGGGTGGTAATGGCAGTGTGGTAAATGCACAGCATTGCATTGACCACATTATAAGTAATGTTTCCCATGGAATGTATTGGAGGTGTGCCTGTCACCAAGCACACACATAATTGTGTTTCCGTGTGTGCTGCAATAGAGGTATGCCTGTCACTGGAAGCTTGATAATTAAGAATGACAGGTGGCTGTTAAAAACGCAGTGCAGCCAGGCTGAAACGGTGTGCCTGTCACTGATGCTTAATATACTTACATGAAGGAGAAGGCATGCTTAAACAAGGAGCAAGGTTCTTTCACAAGCCTTACATTTATATGCCTGCGACAGCTTGTTGCTAGGTTGCCAATCACAATAAGTAAACAAATTGAGGCATTGCATATTAACGGAGCGTGAACTTGCATCGCCAACTAACAAGGGGGTTTTGGGGGGGAGCGCCGGAAACGGCAGTCTCCCCCCCGGGGGAGTTTGCGAGAGTGGTATGGCCCATTCGTGCCCTTTTTGGGCGCTGTTTGGGCTATACATAGGCGTTAATTATAGCCCAAGGCTACAGAATAAAGGTGGGGCGACATTTTAGCTCGCCACCATTTTGCGGTTGAAGGTTCTGGCCAGTGGTCGAGCTTTCTGTTCCCTGTGGTAGCGTGGTTGAGCTTGGTTCGAAGTTAGGTGTAAGGGTATTAGAGCGTTTTTAGCAGTGGTAGCAGCGTACTATTATCAGTCAGGGAGTATTCGTTGGAGCAGAGGTTGTTTCAAGAGGAGTAGACAGGTACTTACGAGTTGTGTAGTTGTCGGCGCGGGCGTTTCTCTTTTGGCACGATGGACCAGCGTGTGATCCGTGCCATGGAACTCTTGAAGGAGGCGGGGTGCCTTGACTTGATCGCGGCCCCTGCTGCTCCCCGTGACCGCCCGGTAAGAAGGGCAGCGAGCGGTGTGGCGGCCGCGGTGGCGGCGTGCTCACCACTGCAGGATCGTAAGCAGGTGAGTGGGGCGGGTAGAGGGAGGAGCGGGAGGCTGGCCCTGACACATAAGGGGCGGGTTGCTGTGGGCTCGAGGAGTCAGCTGCGCCCTTTAGGGGCGCGGCGGCCGCGGGGCGCTAGGAATGGTGGTGCTGGGGGCGGGGCGGGAAACCCCTCTGTGCTTCGGCCGCGGCAGCTACAGGTGCGGCCCATGGTTATGTCGGGCGCGCGTACGGGAGGCGGGCACGGTGAGGCGCAAATTGGTGGCGCAAGAGGGGCAGGGCGACAGGTAAGCAGGAAGGTTGTAAAGGCAAAAGGGCATGCTAGTTTGCCCGTCGCGGGAGTTACCGACGTCGAGAGGCATGGTGTCTCTAAGGGGGGCATGCGGAGCGGGGGAGGGGAGCAGGAGACGTGGGGGCAAGGGCAGAGCCCTAGTAGTGGTGAAGAGGGCTTACCAGGGCACTTTGAAGGGCTGGGTGGGGGTGAATTGGAGCCGGTGAAGGAGCTGAGTCATATCCTTGAATGGAGTGACGAATCTGACCAGGGAGGGGGCGAGGTCAGGGATCAAGAGGTGGAGGAGGATGGGCTCGCCTTTAGGGTGCGCCCACCCGTTCGTACCTATGTGGGGTTTGGCAGAGGTGAGGCTGTCAGGGAGGAGGTGGGCAGTGAAAGGGGGCCAGGAATTATGTGCAAGACTCAAAGTATAGGTGTCAGCAGCTTGAGTGATATTGATATGGGATTTTTGCAGGGAGGGCAGTGTAGGAGCGAGGATGGGGACCCAGGCGAGCTTTTGGCGGGCTCGGAACCTTGGGAGGAGGAAGAAGTGATGGCAGGCTAAGTACGGCTAGCTGGACAGGATATCGTCGTGGCGGTAAGGCGGTGCGAGCCAAGGAGGTAGTTACGCAGTCCACCACTGGACCGGGTTTTGCGCCCCCCAGTGGACGGGTGAGTAAGGGAAGGCGGCCTGGCTATGCATCACAGCGGGAAGGGCACCAAACGGCCCTACGGCGACCGCGCATTCCGGCGGCGCAGCTTGAGGAGTTCATAAAGAAGGCACGTTTTGGGAGTAAGTCATGGGATATGGACACTGATGAGATGGAGAGTGGGGACAGTTTAGACTTTGACGAGGACAGCGTGGAGGAAGGAGAGATTCGGGATGAGGAGGTTTGGTGGGCGTTGGGGGGGGGAAGCTAACATTGTGCCTCAGTCGTTACAGGTGCCAGATGGCTCGTCCAAAGGGAAGAGTGCAGCAAAACGGACGGTTACGGAGCGGCCCCTGTTGTTGCAAAAAGGTAAGACAAGCAGGGCGGTGACACAGGTCGGGGTTGCAGTGGGGACGGACGATCTTAAGGAGGGTATGGGGGAGAGGTTATATAAAGGGGTCTATGTTGCGGACGCAGGTGTGGTTACGGACGAGGTAAAAGGGGAGGTGTCTCAAGAAAGCACAGGTAAGGCTGTGGGGGAGGTGTCAGGGAAAAGTGGAGAGGAATTTGGTCTGGGTAAAATCGGCGGTAAACATAAGCGTTTGCCTTATATGGGGACGGCTAAGCCTCTGGGAGCGCATCTCATTCCAGCAACAAAAGAAAAGATCTGGAAAGGGGAGTATGTAGAGATGCTTAAATTGCTGCACAGGGAGGTGCGGGCAAAAGAAGGGTCCAAAGAGGAAGAATACGAGCTGGCGAAGCGGCCTAGGGTCACGGTAACGATTGAGAATTGGACAGCGGCGTTCTTGATTTACGCTAGTGTGTAATGCGAGCGTTATCCGGAACGGGCGGTGGCGCTATTCAAATATACGGATGTAATTAGGAAGGCATACTTGAATTTTGGTGGATATGCATGGGCGCAATACGACGAGGAATTTAGAGCGCGTATGGCGGCGGACGAGGAAGCGCAATGGGGCGAGATTGACGCTGACTTGTGGCAGCACACAATGGGACCAGCGAAATTCGGTAAAACAATCTTAACGGCTAGCAGGCTGCCTATCATTTATCGGTCCTTTCGAGATCGCCCCACCCAGGGTGGGGCCAATGTCACTAGCTCAAATGAAAGAGGGGGAGCTGGAGCGGCAGGCGCAGGCGGGAAAAAATCTGGAGCATGCTGGGATTTCAACAAAGGTTTGTGCACGAGGGAGTATTGTAAATTCAAGCATGAATGCTCCAAGTGCGTGGGAAAACATGCCCTTACCAACTGTTTCGGGGGAACCGGCGGTGGGCAACAGTTTACGGGGTCAGGAGGCAACCCCGCGGGGAGTGCGGCCCAGCCCAAGCCCAGGGGGCAGGGGCCTTTGGAAAAAAGGCTTTTACGCCAATTAAGTTGGATCGGCTCCGGTACTGGACGAGCCGGTATCATTTGCAGGAGCAGGGGCAATTGTTGATGCAGGGGTTTTCTGAAGGTTTTGAGTTGGGCTACACGGGACCGAGACAGCGTCGGTGGGCGGAGAATTTGCGTTCGGTCTGCGGGAAGGAAGAGCTGGTGTGGCTCAAACTTGGGAAAGAGGTAGAGGAGGGGAGAATGGAAGGCCCTTTTACGGATTGGCCTCTGAATAATTTGATAGTGTCCCCTATTGGTGTGGTGCCCAAGAAGGAGCCTGGGCAATATCGGTTAATACATCATTTGTCGTGGCCGGAAGGGGCGTCGGTTAACGACTTCATACCGGAGAAATTCACAAAAGTGTCATATGCCTCGGTGGACGTGGCAATGGCATTGGTGGAGGCATTGGGTCAGGGCACCCTTATGGCAAAAACAGACATAAAATCTGCCTTTCGTTTACTGCCGGTGCACCCTCGAGATTTCGAGTTGTTGGGCATTCAATTTCAAGGCAGCTGGTACGTTGACAAGGCGCTGCCCATGGGATGTTCGAGCTCCTGTTTTTTATTTGAATCCTTCAGCACATTTTTACCGTGGATTTTTGTGACGGTTACGGGCCATACATCGGTCACGCACTATTTAGATGATTTTTTCATCGCAGGACCCAAAAATTCGGAATCCTGCAAAGTGGCGCTGCAGCAATTCCAAGAGATTATGGGGGACCTGGGTGTGCCCCTGGCCCCTGAAAAGACAATGGGGCCCTGCACGGCCTTGTCGTTTTTGGGCATAGAACTGGACACTCAAAACATGGTGGCGCGCTTGCCTATTGAGAAACGGTACACATGCTGAACACGGTGCGGCATGTGTTGCAAAGGAAGAAAGTGACGGTGAAGGATATCCAGGTGCTATTGGGGCGTTTGAACTTCGCATGCAGGGTGGTGCGTGCGGGCAGGACTTTTTGTAGGCGGCTTGGGATGGCACTATCGGGCGGTACAGTACCGCATCATCATGTACGGCTTAGTGCTGGAGTGAAAGAGGATTTGAGGATGTGGTGTACATTCCTAGAGTCGTTTAATGGCATTCCGATTCAGGCATGGCCAGTGTGCGATTGGGATGTACACATTTCTTCTGACGCGGCGGGGGCGTCGGGGTTTGGTGTTTATTGGCAGGGCAATTTTTGTGCGGAACCGTGGCCGGAGGCTTGGCGCGTGGGGGGTCGGAGTATCGCGTTTCTGGAGCTCTTTCCGCTGGTGGTGGCGGTGTGTTTATGAGGGCATTGGTTGAAGCACAAGCGAGTGTTATTTCGAGTGGATAATTTGGCAGTGGTGCAGGTGGTAAACAGGCAGTCAGCGAGGGAACCACAGGTTTTGCAGCTGCTTCGAGTTTTTGTTGTGGAGTGCTTACGACGCAATATTTATTTTCGGGCGCGACACATGGCCGGGGTAAATAATGACATTGCGGATGCTTTATCTCGTTCGCAGTGGGAGAGGTTCCGTGGGTTGGTCGCGGACGAGCAGTTGAACAGGATGGCGATGCCGGCAGCGCTTTGGAGAATAGGAGACAGAGGATTTTCCGATTGGTCGTGAACTCATTGGCCCCTTCGACGCAGCGCAAGTATGTAAGGGCTTGGCAGGAATTTTTGGAGTCGGGAGCGCGTAGACGGCGGAGGATACAGGATCGGACTGAGGACGTGATTACATATATGATGCACATGATAGAAAAACGTTTGTCCAAGGTGTCCATAACAGGGAAGTTAGTGGGGGTGGAGTTTGGGCAGCGGCTTTTGGAAGGTTGGGCAAGGGAGAGGGTTAGTGGAGTAAGGGAGCGCCGGCCAATTTCTTTGGATTTGTTGAGAACAATAATGGTATCGACGGCGAATATTTGTGAAAGTATGGACGAGGTGTTGTTATTTCGCACTTTGATGTCCTGGATGTTTTTTGGGGCTTTCCGCGTGTCGGAATTATTGGGATCTAAGTTTTGGGAAGGGGTTCAGTGGGATGCTGTATGCATTTCATCTAGCGGAGTCGTGGTGTTTTTGAAACGCTCTAAGACGGATCAAAGGGGGAGTGGGAGGCAGGTTTTTATGCGGACATATCCGGTGCAGGAAATGTGCCCAATGCGATTGACGCAACGGTTACAGGGGAGGCGGGGTAGACAGGCGGGGTTGGTTTTTTGTCATAGGATCGGTGTCGCAGTGGCGGCTTATCAGCTATTGGTGGTTATGAGATCTAGTTTGAATTACATAGGTGTCGATTCGTCCCAGTTTGGGACACATTCCTTTCGGATTGGCATGGTGACTGAGGCAGGGCGACGGGGTTGGCAGAGGGAGGCGGTTTTGGCGCTGGGTCGGTGGAAGTCAGATGCGTACAAGAAATATGTGCAGTAAGCGATGACGGTGGGAATGGGTCTAATTTTCATTTGTTTTCCTGCAGGTTCGGTTCCTGGGCCAGCGGTGCATTCGCTGTACATTTGGGTCGTGGGACACTCCTTCGTAAAATTGGCGGCGAGACAAGCTCAGTCGACAAAAATGGGGTCTAATTTGGGTTTGGATACAACACGGTACTGCGTTTGGTGGGAGGGGAGAGGGGGCATGTGTTGGAAGGAGTTGTTAGGGACGTTGCAGAGGCTAAAAGGGCGTGGACACTGTCCGGATGTATTACTTATACACTTGGGAGAGAATGACATGGTGAAAAGGACGGGTTTGGACATTTTAAAAGATATGAAACGAGATTTGTCATTAGTGCGACAGCAGTGGCATGGCTGTCATGTGATGTGGACGGCTTTTGTTCCCCGCCTGATTTGGAGGGGAGCTCGTAGACCAGGAGCCATTAAAAAGGCCAGGAAGAAAATTAATAGGGAAATGAAGACTTTTTGTGCAGAACAGGGTTTCACGTACGTTGAACATACAGATATACGATTTGAAGATAAATAATTCTTTAGGGGCGACGGTGTACACCTTTCCTTTTTGGGCACAGAATTGTACCTGCTCCAATTGAAGGAGGTGATGACGCTGACTTTTAAGGAAGTTTAGGCACTTAGGACTGACACTGAGACGGATCGGGATGGGGGGCAGAAAAGGAGAGGACGGCTCAGGGGCCGGGTCCTCTTCCTTTTCTGGTGGTGGAGACAGAGAACGGGCACATGACAGACGTGAACGGATGGGAAGAAAAGAAGACAAGACAAATGCTGATTGGATAAGGGTGGACAGTAGCAGGGATACCTAGATAATATTGAGCGTTAAGGGATGGAGACTTGCACGCTCAAGACGCTAGCAACTGACTATTAAGGTACTAGACAGAGTAGATAGGAGCACGAAGTAAGGAGGACTGGACTATTGAACGGCAAGTGCAAAAGGGGAGGGGGGGGTGTCAAGGGGAGGGGGGTGTGTTGATAGGAAAATTTATGTATAGTGAGGTTTTAGTTTTGTAAGGCACAAGGCCAAGGGAGTGAACGTTGTGAGTGCACCTGTTTCCAATAAAGCGGCCTTTTACACACAAAAAGTGGTGTGATGGAGCGATACTTTATCTCTTGCAAATGCCTGTCAGCTGGCACTTCGAACGTTTAGGGCGGATCAAAAAACGCTTCTTGAAAGCATGCACTCCTTAATACAATGTCAGCTAGAGCGCGTTCGGAACCTACAGCACAGCTAAAAAAAACGTTCTTTGAAACTCTCCTGAAGAGGTTAGTGCAATTCTATAAAAGGCTCGATAGTGCCCCTGATTGCCACAAGTCAGGTAGAGAGAAAAGATATGACTTTAGAAAGCGAGGCTGTCCGGATATAACAGTAAACAAAATGCACGCCTCATTGAAATATAACAGTTAACAAAATACACGTCTCGTTGAGAAGACGCAAAGTGCACTAAATATAGCGCGCTTCCAATAAAGGTACGTTTATCGTACTTGAAAATCTCTGGGACACTGTTAAGTTGAAAAATGAGGGCCGCCTTGAAGTCAAAATGGAGTAGTCTCTATATAATTCCTTGAATTTCCCAGCCATCGCCATTTGTTGATTGACGTGTCCAATTGAAGAGGCAAAAAGTTGAACTGCGTAGAAATACTTTGGGGCAATATTTATGGAAGTGGTGCTGCGCCTAGTGCAGTGCCACTTTCCTTGCACCGCTTAGCACCCCCCCAATGGCACTACGTGTGCGCTGTATTTAATATACGGCACACCATGGCAGTAGTTAGGGAACTAGCATCAAAATGTTTGATGCAAGTTTGGCGCTTTGTAGGATTATCGTCAAAAATGTTGATGCTAATCCTGCAAAACACCCAGAGGTCCATTGTAACCAATGGGAGCCTCCTCTTAACACCTGCACTGAGCAGGCGTTAAAAGTGCTGAAAAAAATGACGCAAAGAAATCTCTTAGACTTCTTTGCGCCATTTGTTCGCCCCCCCCCCTAATGGGGGAACACTCCCTTTGCATACATTATGTCTGGCACAGGCATAATGTAGCGCAAAGGGTTACAAAGTGGTGTAATGCATGCATTGCGCCACTTTGTAAATATGGCACAGTGTTTTTGGCCATCAAACACCACATTAGCGTAAAAAAATTACGCAAATGTGTCGATAGAATGGCGCTAGGCCCTCTTAAATCTTGGCCTTTACTTGAAAATAAGGCCCATATTTATACTCTGTTTGCGCCAGATTTGGTCACATTTTTTTACGCAAATCCAGCGCAAATTTAACTCCATATTTATATAATAAAATATTGTGTGCATCATTTTAAGGATGCGTGAAACTGCCTTGCGTCAATGAGATGCAAGGTAGGCGTTCCCATCCAAAAAATTACTCAAACACCTTAGTGCCATATTTATCCAACAGGGAAAAAATGATGCACAGGTAGGAGGCGGACCCGAAAAATCCCACTAAGCCTGATTTGCATCAAATTTTAATGCCTGGGTCAGGGCAGACGTTAAAATGAGGCAAAAATACCACTATTTAAGGAAAACACACACAAGCAAAATCTTAGCTCAACAGGACAACATGGAGGTGTTACTGATGCAGCATGCTAGACGACGCAGAGCACAGGACCAACAGCAGCAGCCACCACCACCCCACGTGGCCCTCAAAGGCAATGCAGAATGCAAGAGAGGGTCTTCAGGACCAGGACAACCCTCCAGAGCCTCAGGGAACTGGACATCAGGTAAAGACTCAACTGGCAAGCCATCCAGCAGCTGCTGCACCAAATTGAGCCACAAATAACAGTCAGCCTGCAGACACTACACAATATACCACTGGTGACCTAGCTGCTAGCTGTCCTGCAGTTGTTGGCAAGTGGCTCCTTCTAAACAACAGGTGCCCTGGTCACAGGGGTATCACAGCCCTTCCTTCCCAAGGTCCTAGATGCCATCATCTCCCTCACATCCCACCACATCAGCTTCCCCAACACCCAGCAGAAGCAGCAGGAGATCAAACAGGGATTTTATCAAATACATGGCTTCCCTCATGTGCTTGGTGCAATTGACTGCACCCAGGTCCGGATCGTACTACCTGAAGCAACAGAGCACCTATTCTGGAACAGAAAGGGCACCCACTCCATAAATGTGCAAGCTGTAGTTGACCACAAGGGATTGTTTAGCAACATCTTGGCCAAGTATTCTGGAAGTGTACATGATTCCTTCATCTTCCGTCACAGCACGATCAATCAGCACTTCAAGGACGGGCAATATGGCAATGGCCTTCTTCTCGGTAAGTCCATAAACCTAGCAATATACCCACTGCACAGCAACCCTGTAGGACACACAATACATACACCACTAGATTGACACGATGTGCTGGAAGACACTGAGGTGTGACACAGGTAGTTATGTTGTACACCCTGACACAATGGGATATACACCTATGGACAAATGACGACTGCCAAAAACATTAGCTGCCATTCTAGAGCTACAAGGGACCAATGCCAAAGCACCAAGTGACAATGACATGGCCTGCACTGAAGGACAACTTGGAAGATTAACCATTTACTATTACATTAGGCCATATAGTCAATCCGACACCCTCCCAAGCAATATTTAGCGTAGAAGGGGTGTGAATGTGTGTTGGTGCAAGTCAAACACCATGAGGCACATTTCATAATGATGCAGACTCACATGTAGTTGACACAGAAATGCTGAGTCAGTCCCAACATCATACTTCACTCCTGGGGTGCAGCTGCCAGATAGCAATAATGACGTGGACTGTGCTATGTCTACATAGTGATGTGCCACTAATGCAAATTGCACACTGCTGCACACATTGAAAGAGCCAATTGTCCATCAAAATAACAGATGTACAGTGAGATGGTCCTTCCTGCACAGATACATCCACCTCCACAAGGCAATTAGCCAGGTTACCTGGAGCAAGTTTGGTAGTGTAGGTACACGGTTGCACATGAGCCACTGGCAGAGGGAACTACAAAGGTTTGCCTAGAACCAAGTCACACATGGGACAATTGTGCATTGTCAATACTGAACACCTTAGTGTTGCCAACTTATGGAGCTGTGTTGTGCATTGTCACAAAGCCTAATCAAAGGGCCTCACTGTTGCATTTCATCTGCAATGACATATGTCTCGTTGGATGGGTTGTCCAGGCCATGTAATGCAACCATGTTACCTCCACATCGGAATCTATTGTGTGTGTGGAAGTATCATGTCCTCTCCAGTGAAAGCCCACTAAATCATGTTGTTCACTACACAACGCATGGTACATCCATACTGACCAGCAGTTTGGAAACAAAATCATACATCCCAGCTCAATGAGCCAAACACAAGTTGTCAAGTCAAACAACCCACTGCAGAAAAAAACCTCACGGAAGCCCAGGATCTCACACAAGACCACAAACACATATGAGTCACAGAAGACACAAGATATCAACTGCCATGCTACATGACATTCCTGTTGCAAGCACTAACAGAATACTGACTCCTATTTTCTTTTTCAGCTGATCAGGGTTGTGGGATCCAGCCGTGGATCATGACCCCATTCCCCAACCCAAGCATGGCAGCAGAGCGTGCCTATAATGAGGCACATCGGAGGACACACACCATTGTAGAAAGGACCTTTGCCATCCTGAAGTCCAGATTCAGGTGCCTGGACTTCACAGGAGGTAGCCTCCTATATGCCCCACACATTGTTTGCAAAATCATTCTTACATGTGCTATCCTGCACAACATTTGTGTGAGGAGGAACATCCCCCTGTATGAGCCCGAGCAAGAACTGCCTGAGGAGGAGGAGGAAGAGAACGGTGCCAGGGAAAATGAGGGGGAACATCAAAACACAGCTGCAGGAATGAGCTGCAGACAGCAGATTGTTCACAACTTTTTTAACCAATAGTCACTTTACACAACTTGTTAGGATATGTAATTAAACACCTTACTTGATCACACAATCCTGCTCTGGTTACTTCTTTCTCCATCACATGTTCTTTAGGAATGTGAGTGTTACCTCAGGGAGCATGGTACAAAGATAAATCTGACTACTTCTGATGTAAAATCACATGTGATGCGTATGATTGTACAGCAAACATCACACACATATAAAATATACTCATCTTATTCATTTCACATATGAAGGACAAAATCATAGGACCACAGCATATGACATACATCCACATTGCCAACATGGTCTACTGTAGCACATGACACACAACTATGACATCCCCAATCATAAGGTAAATAAGCGCATCATACATGAGGCAGTGGATGTGAAATATCAGTGGAAACATGAATGTATGAACAGACCCCTAACATTAGTAAGTGTGACATTTGCAACCTCTGCAAGGAGCTTGTGTGACAAGAGGGGCATAATTTCTGAAAATGGATAGCACGAGTGTCCCACGTATGACAAGCAATGTTCACAACACATGCCCTGCACAGTCCATTCCTGGAAATAAGTCCTGCTACTGCCATGTGTTAAGTCTCTGCCCTGCCATCTCTAAGGCACACTGTAAATGGGCTATCTGTACCCTGGGAATCATCATTATCACTCCCCCAGAGTCCATTTCTGACTGCTGATTGGTTCCCTTTTCCATATGGCATGCTATAGAAGAACTACATTAGCCTGCATGGACTTCAGGTCCCATAATGCATTGCTTGGTAGTTGGTAAGACCTGTAATCTTCTGTCCATTGCTTCCCATGGGAAAAGTCCGGTTGTCCCTTTGTACTGGATTCTCTCCACTAGGACTTGTGAGAGACTGAAGCTGCACACAGCTGTGACCTCTCTTGTGCAGCCCAGCCATGTGACTCTGCCCTTGCCTTGCTGCTGCCTGGAACTGCTTAGAAGCTGCCATTCTTTGAAGCTCCTCCTCGTGCATTGGAGTACGAATCATTTGTGTTCCAGACCCCTTGTTGGATTGTGTTACAGTCCTGATTCAGCCCAAACCTGCTCTGTGTTTACCCAGTCCTGTTCCTGCTTGTTCCAGTCAGACTCTGCCCCCTGTTTCTCAGCCTTGTTCATGTTTGTTTCTGCCAGAGCCTGCTTTCTGTTACCCAGACCTGTTCCAGCCTTTGCGTCAACCAGAGCCTGTTCCCTGTGCCTGGCTTTGCCTCCTAGTTGGTTCCCTTGCTTTCTGTTTCCTCTTGAGTTATCGTGTCTGGTAAGTGTCCTATCAGTCCTCACCTGACTAGAAGTGTTTTACTTTGTATTTGGTCTGGCACCTGGTCTCAGGAGGCTAATCCAGCCCCCCTCCTTTGTCTAGTGTTGCATGTAGTCATTAGAGTCTAACAGTGACAGTGTGCTATGGCTGTATTCCAGGAATTGTTACTGTGTCTCCAGCCCAACCAACAAGCGCTAGTCTTGTGTATGTAAGTACAATCCTTGCTTGTGCCCTAAGCGTCCAGACACAGATTCACTTCTGCTGCCACCTTTCTATGGGGCTTGTGCAGAGGCACTGAGGTTCCCTTTTGCTGTGGGAAGTTCTGAGCCCTACCCTGTGTACAATCTTAGTGATAAGCCCTGCATGTTTGTCCATTATTGACCCGTTCCATATTTGTCCACACTAAGGTTGCTCTGTATTCACTTTTCTGTATTTTCTGCCCTACCATAGCTATCCTATCCCCTTGTATACCTTTAGCTGCTCTTCTGCTTTGGCACACTTCTTCCTTGCAAGATACTCTGTGAACTCAAGGATTGCCCCTAACAGACTCCTGACTAGACCCGCACAAAACCATAACACCATGGAGCCCAATCCTGACACAGGGTACACATGCCCACACACTTGAACCAGACACTTCTGTGGAATGCACATCTGAAAATATGTGAACAGAAGCAGCCAGGGCAGCAGGTCCACCACAGAAACATGAGTAACATAGGTAACTTTCATGAGTCAAACTGACGTGTACATTTTTATGGGTGGAATTAAGGCACAGTGTCTCAAACACTGTACGTACCAAACATGTACACATGGACGACATAAGGGTAGTTCACACACAAGTCACCATGAAGTCATAGCCAACAATTAATGACATATGAAGGGTAACGTATCTGACCTAACACTCATCAGCCATCGTCAATCATCCCTGAGTTTTGTTTGTCGTGTGAAATGTAATGTCCCCAAAGTCAAACAACCACACACATCAACTGATTTAACACATATTACAAACACATATCATGATTGTTGTACATCACTGACTGCCATCTGATATAGATACCCATTTGTAACAAATTCATACATGAGCATTACATCAAATGTATTGCGTGCCGTTCCTTCAGAAGCACACATATTGTTGTTACAGATCATTCACACACAAAACACACAGGCCATGATTCATACTTTTGTAGCGCCGCATTGCCATCATTTATTGATGCAAAAGCGGTGCAAACTTACAGTATTTTGTACATTTGCGACGCTTTTGTGTCAGAAAATGAAGGAAATGCAGCACAAAGAAAGTATAAATCTGGGCCACAGTTGCATGCTCTAACACATGTGGCCAACCACTATACCACACACTGCAGGCGATACCATCCTATTGCCATCTTGATACAGGGTACATGCATGTTAAATAATAAAAATCACACAAACACAGTTTGAGTCAAAAAGTTTGACGCAAATGCATCGAAAAACAATGCAAACCCTAACAAAACATACATGGGCCCTTAGTGTTAATTGCACCAGCGCACCACATGCATGCGGATATCCATTCAAATATAAGTTTCCCGGTAATACATGGTACTTGCCGCACATGATGGTTATGCGTCAAAAATATTCACACAAACATCGTATGCGTCAGGAAAAAAAAACATGCAAGACAGAAAATGAGCAGCAAAGGGGACAGGAAGTGATGTATTAGGAAATCCTGTTTACAGACATCGTACTGTTAGTCTACTTTCACTTTCACTTTACAGTCTGTGCTTTTTCTTGACTGTGTGGCTGTGTCTTAGTGTTGCTCCTGTCTGGATTACCTTTCTTGTATCTTGCTCTGTCTCTCTTGTGTCTTTTGTGTATTCTATTTCTATATTGTACCTGTTTAAGTGCTTTTGTGTAGTTTAGTGTTTTTTGGATTGTATTTGTACTGTTGGTGTCCGTTGGTTGGGTTTTCACATTTATTTTCCTTCATTTTTCCCTTATTCTGTTTAAATTGTTGTGCAAGGACATGTTGGGAAGGGTGAGGCTGACCCGCATGGGAGAGAAGGAGCTTGGGGCCTTTGTGTGGCTGGTGTGTCACATTCTGCCGTTGATGCTGGAGATGGGTGGCCGTGTGATACAGGGGTATCACACAGAGGCAAGGTGCTCTACCACCTCAAATGTGTATTCAACACAACAAGGAATGAGCACCAGCTGAAGCATCGCTGGGCTTACCTGGTGGCCAGAAAACAGGACCTGCTGGACCACCTGGGTGTGTTGATCGGTGGGCCTGTTGGTGAGTATCACATTGACAAATGTGTACAGTAGACTGGTCCTGAGTAACAGTAGCAGATGTCTTGATGTGCTGCATGCAATGTTTGTGGCCATGTTGAATACAAGTCGAACAAACTGTTTGTGTCCCAGTACTGAGATGTATTCCATATGTCTATACATGTTAACAATGCAGTCCTGAGCTTTGTTGAGTCATGTCCGACTATTACTTAGGGCCACATGTACCAAGCTATTTTTAATTCTCACAAATGGCCTAGTTTTCAGATTTTGTGTGTCTACGTCAGGAATTTTTTTTTATTCAACACCCCCAATTTTGCCATTCTGCTATCACATTGCCCAATCACAAAACAAGGTTTGCTAGTGGCATTTAGGAAGGGGCGTTCCTCTCCTATTAGCGAGTCGCAGTCCGCTGACTGATTCTTTGGTGACCGCAAATGCTGGCACTAAAAAATTGCAGTTACCAGCCGTTCCAAGTTGGTGCTAACCCATTTGCAAAAGGGGAGGAGTCCACATGAGATCCCTTCCCCTTTGTGAATGCATGCCCAAAAATTGTTTCTGAGCAGCAAGTTGTCCCACAGACCACTACCTGCTTAAAAAAAATTATTTGAGTCATAATATTGGTTTTTAAATGCTTTCTGCTTCCCCCTGATGAAATAAGGTTGTATTTAAAAGAAAATATACATCTCTATTTTAAAGCAGTCACAGACATGGTGGTCTGCTGAGCCAAGGAGGCCAGCATCCATGTGAGTGCTGCCATTCCCAAGAGGTTTGCAAAATGAGACCTACCTCATCAAAATTCATGAGGTAGGACATTTGCTACCCCATTTGTGATTTCCAAACAGTGTCATTGACAGTGATGTACCTCAGATCATCTTACTTGCAAATTGCGAGTTGCTAAGTCTCGCAATGTGTGACTCACAAAACCTGATCTTGGTACATGTGGCCCTTAGTAACACATTTCAAGTGCAATGACAACACCTGTGCCCATGAATTCTGTCAATGATGATCAGGTAAAGCATACCACATTTCCTTGTATTGGGACAGCAAAGTGGGCAATCCATGTTTAGTGCTACATTGTCATCATTACACCCATATGATCCCTGCCATCATGTTGGCAAAGGGGGCATATACTGCTTAGGGGACACTGACAATGGGGCATTTGTTACCTACATAAAACTGTGCCACATCTGTTATGGTCCATTGAATGCATGATAATTGCTGACTGAAAATTGAGCCACATGTCCATCACACAGTAACTCAGTTTCCCTTGATGCACAAGCCACAATACCTGAGTCACTTGTATTTCAGTGCACCAGGAAAGTGCCATTGAAATTGTCACCCAATTACAAATCATGACATGGAGTACCTTCTGAAATGGATTAGACAAAGATGTTTGTAGTCAGGTTTAGCACCACATGATTGTAAGGCCCAGTGCATGTGTGCAGATGTGTGCCTATCACTCACTGGACTGTCAGTGTCAATGTGAGTTTGCAGTGGTATGTCTGTTGGAGTGTCTACATGCAGGATCAGCAGCTCACTCATATAAAATGTTACACACTGTGATATGTTGTCCACTCGTCGGTACAGTGATCTGACACTGAGCATATTTTTCCTTTCCCTGTCTTACAGGTGGACCGGCACCCTACACCATCGGGGTAGTGGCTCGATTTCAGGACCCAGATGTATCCAGTAAGTGTGATAATGTCCGTCCTGTGTAGTGATTGCAGCTGTTGTGTGAGTGACTCTTGTGTGTAGCACTCATTGCAATATATGATGAGCTGGCACGTGATCTGATATATTACTTGACTGGATGTTGACATAGTGTTCCATGCAAGGATTAGCCATTCATAGGCAGAGAGTCATATCTTGGGAGTCTTGTGCTGTGCAATAGGCAGCAGCTTGTAAACAAGGTGATTAGTAGCCACATGTAGGTCCACATGTGACTTGGAAGAGCTCCAGTGTTAGAATATTGTCATACCCTCATTCTCACAACACAGTGATGCATCAGTTTTCCCCACAAAATTGCGCTTCCCTATATTGTAATGTCCATGTAGGACTGTATGGGTAACCGTCCCCCAGCATTTAGCCCCATAAGTTGTACTCCATTTACGTCACACTTTTGCGGTAAGTAATAGACGTGCATACAGGTCAAGGCCAGACGTGTGCTGTCATCAATGTGGGTGATTTTGGAATTGTGTTGGCAGATCAGGTGTTGATGGTTGTCCACAACTGGACACATGAATGTAGATGTGATTGACCTATGGCTACCTCATTCCTAGGTGGCAGCCCTCCTCACATGTGTTCCACTCACTAAATCCATGTACAAGTGGACATGGCCTCATGGTTGTCCTCGACAGTTGTGATGATGTCTTGTATGCCCACCCCTCCTGAGGCACAGGGGTAGGGGAAGAACATATATGTAGGTAGATGTGATGGTCACAGAGTAGATGACAGTCATCTCATTCAAACATGCATGTAACCCAAACAACACTAACCCCTTATGATTAGCAACTGCATGCCATCCTGCCAATTACATCTACAAATCACTGGGCTTGGGTGCCTTGAAATTGACTTAGATGATAAAGATTAGTCGGCTTGGCCCGTGTGAAGTACTTGCTGCATTTGCATTGTGACACATTGCACTACATCAATGCACAGATCACTTTATTTGGTACACCTCTTGTTGTGCTTTGCTGTTCTGGTAAATATTTGATGGGTAGGCAGCGTTGCCATTTCATTCGTCAGGGACATTATATCATCTGTACTGTGATTTGGACTGCATGTGCAAATTGAGGGAGAATGTTAGATTATCATCTGTACATGCGTCACACAATGATGACACTGATGGTTGCCTGTCTAATTTTTACAGCTTCTAACATGAATGTAGCGGAGATCAGGGATTTCCAGAAGCGGGCGGTGAGGTACAGGCACATATTGGATGTCGAGTCTGGGTACCGGAGGATGGCAAGACGATATCAGTGAGAGAGAGCCAAAGGAGAATCGGGGCTTTCAGCCAAGGCAGACCAGCATTGGCCACAACAGTTGGGGCCACCACCACAACTGCACCTAGTAGCACAGCGGCCACCATCACCTCAGCCCCACCTGCTGCACAGTCAACCTCGGGACCACCAACCACTGCACTTGCTGCACATTCAACGTAAGCACCACCGACCACCACACCTGCAGGAGCAACAAACTCTACAACTAAGACCACCACATCTGCTGGAATGGACATGGCCACCATTTCCAAGCCCCAGAGGGACATAAGAAAAGTTGTGAGAAAGCTTGACAGTATTCAGAGGGACATGAACAAAAATACCCGGAGGCTCAAATCTATAAAGAAGAAACTGAGGAGGGCAAACTTCTGAACTCCTGCCTCCCCTTACCCTTAATTCAGTCCCCTCCCTGTTCCAGTTTTTTAGTGGGATTAGGGTGTTTAGTGATAGGTTAGAGTAGAGTAGTAGTTTAGATAGGATAAGTAGGTTGGGGGGTGGGGGGTTTCATAATATTACATGTTAGTTAGTGGGTGGATGGGTGGGGGTTAATGTTGGGGCTCTTGTGTATTTTAATTAAAAAAAAATTAAAAAATGTATATTTGTTTAGTATTAGTTAGTATCTGTTTAGGTTAGTATATGTTGTCCAACATGTGTCTCGCCATATAAGGGGAGTGGGAGGCAAATGTTTAGAGTGTGTTATTGAGGGGGTCCCCGTCGGAAGACCGCTCCGCGGTCAAAAGACCGCGACGGTCATTCCGACTTTCCCGCTGGGCCGGCGGGCGAACGCCAGAAGGCCGCCCGCCGGCCCAGCGGGAAAGCCCTTTCAACAATGAAGCCGGCTCCGAATGGAGCCGGCGGAGTTGAAGGGGTGCGACGGGTGCAGTGGCACCCGTCGCGATTTTCAGTGTCTGCAAGGCAGACACTGAAAATCTTAATGGGGCCCTGTTAGGGGGCCCCTGCACTGCCCATGCCAGTGGCATGGGCAGTGCAGGGGCCCCCAGGGGCCCCACGACACCCTTTCCCGCCATCCTGTTCCTGGCGGTAACAACCGCCAGGAACAGGATGGCGGGAAGGGGGTCGGAATCCCCATGGCGGCGCTGCAAGCAGCGCCGCCATGGAGGATTCCCTTCGGCAGGGGTAAACCGGCGGGAAACCGCCGGTTGCCCTTTTCTGACCGCGGCTTTACCGCCGCGGTCAGAATTGCCCATGTAGCACCGCCAGCCTGTTGGCGGTGCTACCTCCGGCCTCCACCCTGGCGGTCTATGACCGCCAGGGTCGGAATGAGGCCCTAAATGTGGTAAGTAAGCTTAGCATAGGGTAGTTAGGGCCAGTTGTGGGTAAAGCATAGTTAGGATAGATTAGGTTAGTATAGGTGTGTTACATAGTTTTAAGGGTTGTTTTGTACATAGTTATTAAAGATTTAGGTACTCCCTTACTGCATGTATCTTATGCTTGGGGCTCTGGGTCTTTGCATGAGTGTACAGTGCCAGTTGTCTGTTGGACAGTGTATTCCATCCTGCATCCACATCCCTCTCTTGACATGTTAATTCCCACTTCCAACTGAGCAGTCACATTGGCAGCTACAACAAATCTAAATCTCAATGCATCTGCCTTCCATTGTACCCACCACTCAACGTGACTATGGTTCCCATATATTGGACAGGTAGGTGTGGTTTTAAAGCTGTCATCATTTGGGTCCTGTGTCGGAATGTTGACACTGGGGGACGTCTGCCTGCAGCCTGATGTTCATGTGAACACTGCTAACCTGAGTAGTGACAATTCCAGATGAGGTGAAGTATACAAATTTCACGCCTATGTGTTTTACTTGTACTCCCAGCTGACATTATTGGCCAAACACTCTTACACAGCCATTCCTGCTGTATGTTGTGGGTGAGGCATGTATGTTTTAAAGCAAATGTCACATACACAATGACTTTCTTGTAGGGGATGTGGCCAGCATTGAGTTTCATCTTGTAGGTACCTTGGTCCAGAATTATACTATTATTGCACTGCATTTGCCTAATTTTTTTGACACAAAAGCAGCGCAGTCTTACAATATACAATGAAGCGCTGAAGAATTTGAAATCAGGGCCATGTGCGTAAATATCTGCCCACATTATTTCTGCACTCTGGTATTGACACTCTGTGAACATAGACATGTTACACGCATCACAAATCTCCAGCAAAGTATTACACAGAGAGAAAGTGGTTGTGTAGGTGCTGTTTATTTTAAAGTTCTGTAGTGCAATATTTACATAGTCCAGGTCTGTGACTCCATTAGTGTAAAGCATTGTATTGTGAAGCAACACAAGTGCAAGGTTGAGGGACATGTCATTGGACATGCTGAGATGAAGTGTCATTCAGTGCAGAGAAACATGAATTGCCAATTGAGTAGTGAGAGACAATTGCAGTCCATAGTAGTAAGGTTAACCGGGTGTCGGTGAAGAGTGCATGTCACCAACTATAGCAACACTGGCATGTTGTCAAGCACAGGACAAAGGGAAATCAGTGCCCACGTGGGAGACAATTGCAGTCCATAGTGGTAAGGGTAACAGTGTGTCGGTGAAGAGTGCAGGTCACCAACTGTAGCAACACTGGCATGTTGTCAAGCACAGGACAAAGGAAAATCAGTGCCCATGTGGCTTGGGCTGGTGCTACTGTGTACTCCTACAGGTGAAGATGATCTGTTCCACATCCTTATCCTCTGATGTGTGTGTCGTCTCCTCTGCCCTTGATGGTGGTGCCGTTGGGTTTGAGGGGGAAACACACACTTCAGTGGTTGGAGAAGTGGACTCCAAATTCCCAGCATCGGCCATCTGTGGAACTACATATGGCATAACTGCAGCAAGGAGAAGCTGCTGATTATTGAGTATGGCAGCAACATTCCTGTGGTAGGCAGCCATGTCTGCCATGAGGGAGGCCAGTTCCTGATGCATGGAGTACAGCGTGTTGTCATGCATGCAGCTGCAAGATTGAGAGGGCAGGTGTTGTGGCAACTCATTTGCAGCACTGGTGAGGTCCCTCACACACTGTTTGACTCCTTGCAGTAGGGATTGTGTGACTTGTATGGCTGCTGACTGTTGTTCGGACATCATCATGCACTTGCGCATCCCCTCAAGGGTGGCTGCCATAGTTTGCATCCTCACCGCACCTCCTTGGCCAGCTCCCACTGTACTCCCACTACTATCCTCTCAAAGATGGTCCCAGTGCCATTAGAGTCCTCAGCTGTGTTTGAGCTGGCAGGTCATGCTATTGGGGTGGTGGGTGGGTCCTCTGGGATGGCTCTCCATGTGTGCTCCTCCTATGCGTCTGGAAGTGATGTCTGGAGGGTTCCCAGGACATCTTGGAGGGTTTCCTGGCTGATGGTTGTCAGCTGGTCATCCAGGTCATCAGGGTAGTCCAGGACAGACAGAACCACAGGAGAGCCAATGTCCTTTGCAATGAGATATTGTACAATTAGTGTGTCAGTGTTGTTCCAGTTGTAATGCGACGTCACTGACTTCCTATTGGTGGTACATTGTTATCTTGGTTCCCATGCATTGTTCCTGTCATTATTGTTTGCAGACTCTCAGCCCTATCCCCCACCTGCATGTCACATGTAGTGTGGGCAGTTTGGGGAATCGTCTGCGTCACATTTTCTAGGAGTGGGTTCTGTCCAAATTGTGGCTTGCCACCTTCTTGCCCTCATCAACCCTACCTCTGCTTCCATTAGCATGGTGAGGCCTTGCAATGATTGTTGGTGTGCTGATGCCACATGCACCACACATAACAATATGGCCCTGTCCCAGTCTATCATTTTTCACATACACCTATGCGGTGCTGAGACCTAGCACCATACCATGTATTACATTTCCATGAAATTATACAGGTGTCACCATTGGTAGTTTCTCGTGTTGATGTTTGCATATGTGTGCTACATTGCATTGCACTGATGGGCCTGGCAGAGTTCCATTTCCTCTTATGACTGTCCGGGTGTGTTTGCCTACCTACACACATATGTCCTCCCCCTCAATGCAGTTGTCTTAGCACTATGACACCTGAGATGTTGCATGGTGGCATTGCAGCTATTGTGACACAGGGGTAAACCCTGGAATGGGCAGCATAGATATGAGATTACTGCTGTGTACTTGTACATGACAGTTCCTGATGGTTAATGAGTCTGTGGACATGAGCAGTTGACAGGAGTTGCATAGGGATTGATGGGGATTGATCACATAGTCATACTGAACCCTTATTTTGAGTGTGTTTTTGCCATGTGCACCTAACTGCCATTTCCTAATTGACCAGCACATACAGCACAGGTAGAAGTGACAAGTGTTGTCAATGGTAAATGCAGCTTTAGCCAATGGCCTGAGACTGAGCATTGTCCTCTAGTTTACATTTTGACAATACCAGATAGCCTGTGACAGCAGACCAGTTTTGCGTTCTATACTACCCTCCTGGCCTGCTTCAGCATTCCCAGCAGCCTTGACATGGCGGTGTATTGCCATGCAAAGGTTGTTAGTGTTGTGTTGTGCTGTGCCCCTGGATGCCCCTCCACAGCCCATGCACCTGGCATGGGCAGTGCAGGGAGTCCTGTGCGTGCCCATTTGCCCTTTCCACTGCCTGATTTTCACAGCTGACATGCATTTTGTAGTAGGTATGTGCCTCCCTCTTCTTGCACTTGACATTTAGGCATTTTTGTCCCCCATGCAACTTACCCTGCATATGTGTTGATTCCTGGTAGTCTGTGCAATCCTGCCATACCAGTGACGATTTTCTCCAGGATGACGGCTGCAACCATCTTCTCCATCTCATCCAGATCCTCTTGCGACGCTGGACTCCCACCTCCGGTCTGCAGTGCTGCCTTCCAGTTCCTTGCCATTTTCTCCTTTGTCCTGTGCTTGCAGTCATGTTAGCATTTCTTGTACTCAGTGACAGTTCTCCTGACCTCTGCCACACTCTTAATCTTGTCCACAATCTGTTGCCAAATTGCCTCTCTCCTCCCAATTGGCAATTTAGAGGTGATGAAGAGTTGATGCTGGTGCTCTGTCACCTCTTTCACCAGAATTTCATGCTCCTCTGCGCTGAAGCAACACTTCCTCTTCTTCTTGTCTCTCCCCTGGGTCTTGTCTGTGTCCTCCTGGCTGGTTCCTGGTTGTGTGGTGTCTCCCTGGGGTCTCTCCTGGCTTCTGGGATCCATTCTGGGACTCCTTACTAAGGTTTCCTCCGTTTGCGTCTCTTTTTGACGCTATTGCAATGACAAATGGTGCATGTCCGTTTTGTGGCGTTTTTCCATGTTGCAAACCGGATTAGAGAGAGTATTCCTGCGTTAACGTAATTTTGCCTTACGACAAGGCGCAATGGTTAGCGTCAGGAAAAATTACTCTAACCTGTTATTAGCGCCACCCAGCGTCAAATCTCTACATTTGACGCACGGGTGGCGTTAAGAAATGATGCTAGCCAGCACTAAAATATTTTGACGCAAAACTGTGTTAGCACAGTTTTACGTCAGAAAGTGTAAATCTGGCCCTAAAATTCCATTGTAAGGAGCCCATCTGCCAGCATCCTCTCTGATCACTGCTCCAAGGAAACTGCCAGCTGGAACATGGAATATGGAGAACGCTTGGAAGATGCACTCAAACGCGATCACAGAATGCATGTAAAAAACACAGAACACCTTTTACTGAATGCACATTACATCATCAGAATACTGTGAAAGCTGAATTTATTTCTAATAAATGTGCATTGATTAATAGCTAAGAATTTACATGAATTATGTTATCATAGAGAATTGGAGCATCTTAGAAGATGTGCCCACCTAAGTGGCCACCATACTCTTACGACATTAGTAAAGAATTTACATTAGTAGTTTAAACAATGTGCACATGTAGAATAAAATGTATTAGTGGATCATACTAATGTATTAACAAAATGTATTTGATTTAATATTCATGCATAGAGTAATTATGAAATTATGGGCCTAGTCGACAAGGCCTCATGTTAAGCATCATGGCATAAATAAATGTTTGTAAATGTTTTTTGTGAAAGTAGAGAATTAACACTTATTCATTGTTCACACAGTGCAGACCAAATACATTTGTAACATTGCAATGTTGAACATGTTGATGTCTTAAACTTTCTTGTGAGAACTGTCTGCTGCAATGTAGAGTACTACCTACGGATACATTTGTATCCTTGATGTGTGAAAAGCAAATGTTCCCAGGACTTAACAATGGCTTCACTGACTACAGTTATGATTGCAACTAAAATGTTACTCGACGAAACTGCTGATCGAACGGGAGAAGAGGAGCCAGTCATGGATGTGTGAAAGACTGTCTAGTTATATCATAGATTTGGCAATTAATGCTTATTGGTTCTAATGTAAACCACAATATTCTGTCCAAAGGCGATGTGAGGAAATGTGTTATGGATTTTTAGTTTAACCCCGACTACATTTGGAAAAAGAGTTAGTGGTAGTTTTTTTCCAGTCCCATCCGAGGAGTAGAGCAGTTCCTGATGTCTTCTCTTCTTAGCTTTAGCCTCGTAGCTTAATTGTGTTTAATGCTGTTTCTTAGCTTAATACCTTTTCTAATTTGTTTCAGTTAACTTAGAGCCCAACAGGGGCTGAGCTAATCCCTTTCACTGTCCCTTTATCAACGCTGACCTGACAGACGTCCAACTGACAAAGAAATCACAGCTTGCTGATCCATTCAGGAGAGGTAACGAAATGCTATTGATTTTGTTATAGATTTTTGTTCTTTCTTTTAGTAACCAACTGCTATTTTGTTAGAGACCTAGTTAGATATTTTCCACATTAACTTTTGATTTAATTACTTTTGCATGAAGCCCAAATATGCCATTCAAAATTGGAGGGTTAGTTAGAGTGCCATGTATCAACAAATGTTATTAACGAAGAATTTATTTTATTCATCTGTTGAATCTAAATGTATGCCATCTCTATTGTTCGGTTATTGTTGTTATTAATTCATACAGTAACTCTTGAATGTTTAATGATAAATACTTTGGTTTATTTGAAATTCTTCCGCCGCTTTGGTCAGCCTGTGTTGTTTTGTGATTAATTTACGTAATATTATCATTGTTAGTCTAGGGAAATAAACTTTCTAACTTTACTAAAAATTGTGGTTATTCATGGCCACATGGGTTATGGTTTGTAGAGAGCCAGATGATTGATTTGTCAAACATGTTGGATTGTTGCTGGTTAGGTCATGAGTGGAAGTTTGTGCCCATGGTGGATCACTCTTAGCTTAGCGTGAGTCTAAAAGGTCCATAGAACCTCTAATGCATCCCCTTATAAATAGATTACCAAAGATCAAATAAGTCCAGATGTTCTCACAATACCACAATACACTTTTGTTCATTGTAGGAGGCTGGCCTGGCTGGTAGTGGGTACCAGAGGTACTTACACCTTGTGCCGGGTCCAGTTATCCCTTATTAGTGTAGAAGAGGTGTTTCTAGCAGCTTAGGCTGATAGAAGGTAGCTATGGCAAAGCAGCTTAGGCTGACCTAGGAGACATGTAAAGCTCCTACTATACAACTGATGTCATATGCACAATATCATAAGAAAACACAATACACAGATATACTAAAAATAAAGGTACTTTATTTTTATGACAATATGCCAAAAGTATCTCAGTGAGTACCCTCAGTATGAGGATAAGTTATATACACAAGATATATGTACACAATACCAAAGTTATGCAGTAATAGCAAAAGGAAGTAATGCAAGCAGTGTAAAGTTACAATAGATTGCAATAGGAGCACATAGGTATAGGGGCAACACAAACCATATACTCCAAAAGTGGAATGCGAACCACGAATGGACCCCAAACCTATTTGAGCTTGTAGAGGGTCGCTGGGACTGTAAGAAAACAGTGAGGGTTAGAAAAATAGCCCACCCCAAGACCCTGTAAGGTAGGTGTAAAGTGCACCTACAACCCCCAGAGAGCACAGAAGTCTTGATAGGGAGATTCTGCAAGGAAGACCAACAGCAGCAATGCAACAACAGTGGATTTCCGGACCTGAGTACCTGTTAGACAAGGGGACCAAGTCTAAGAGTCACGACAGTGTCGAGAGTGGGCAGGAGCCCAGGAAATGCCAGCTGAGGGTGCAAGGAAGCTGCTACCGGATGGAAGAAGCTTGGTGTTTTGCAAGAAAAAAGAGGACTAGGGACTTCCCCTTTGGAGGATGGATGTCCCACGTCGTGAAGAAGCTTGCAGAGGTGTTCCCACGCAGAAAGACCGTAAACAAGCCTTGCTAGCTGCAAGGGTCGCGGGTAGGGTTTTTGGAAGCTGCTGTGGCCCAGGTGGGACCAGGATGTCGCCACTTGGATGAGGAGACAGAGGGGTGCCCAGCAAGTCAGGGAGCCCTCACAGAAGCAGGCAGCACCCGCAGAAGTACCGGATCAGGCACTTACAAGAGGAGTGAACCGGAGTCCACAGTCCACCCGAAGTCAAAAAAGGGAGTCTCACGATGCCGGAGGACAACTCAGAAGGTTGTGCACTGCAGGTTAGAGTGTCGGGGACCCAGGCTTGGCTGTGCACAAAGGAAATCCTGGAGGAGTGCACAGGAGCCGGAGCAGCTGCAAATCAGGCGGTACCCAGCAATGCAGTCTAGCGTGGGGAGGCAAAGACTTACCTCCGCCAAACTGGGACTGATGAGTCACTGGACTGTGGGAGTCACTTGGACAGAGTTGCTGAGTTCCAGGGACCACACTTGTTGTGAGAGGGGACCCAGAGGACCGGTGATGCAGTCTTTTGTTGCCTGCGGTTGCAGGGGGAAGCTTCCGTCAACCCACGGGAGATTTCTTCAGAGCTCCTGGTGCAGAAAGGAGGCAGGCTACCCCCAGAGCATGCACCACCTGGAAACAGTCAAGAAAGCCGGCAGGATGAAGCAATACAAGGTTGCTAGTAATCGTCTGGCTACTTTGTTGCGGTTTTGCAGGCGTCCTGAGCATGCATCGGTCGATCCTTTGGCAGAAGGTGAAGAGGTAGTTGCAGAGGAACTCTGGTGAGCGCTTGCATTCGTTATCTGAAGAATTCCCCAAAGCAGAGACCCTAAATAGCCAGAAAAGGAGGTTTGGCTACCTAGGAAGGAGGATTGGCTACTAAGAGAGGTAAGAGCCTATCAGAAGTAGTCTCTGACGTCACCTGCTGGCACTGGCCACTCAGAGCAGTCCAGTGTGCCAGCAACACCTCTGTTTCCAAGATGGCAGAGGGCTGGGGCACACTGGAGGAGCTCTGGGCACCTCCGTTGGGAGGTGCAGGTCAGGGGAGTGGTCACTCCCCTTCCCTTTGTCCAGTTTCACGCCAGAGCAGGGCTGGGGGATCCCTAAACCGGTGTACAATGGCTTATGCAGAGATGGGCAGCATCTGTGCCCATCAAAGCATTTCCAGAGGCTGGGGGAGGCTACTCCTCCCCAGCCATCACACCTATTTTCAAAGGGAGAGGGTGTCACACCCTCTCTCAGAGGAACTCCTTTGTTCAGCCTTCCTGGGCCAGGGCTGCCTGGACCCCAGGAGGGCAGAAACCTGTCTGAGGGGTTGGCAGCAGCAGCAGCTGCAGTGGAGACCCCGGAAAGGCAGTTTTGCAGTACCCGGGTTCTGTGCTAGAGACCCGGGGGATCATGGAATTGTCTCCCCCATGCCAGAATGGCATTGCAGTGACAATTCCATGATCTTAGACATGTTACATGGCTATGTTCGGAGTTAACATTGTGATGCTACACATAGGTAGTGACCTATGTATAGTGCACGCGTGTAATGGTGTCCGCCCACTCACAAAGTCCAGGGAATTTGCCCTGAACAATGTGGGGGCACCTTGGCTAGTGCCAGGGTGCCCACACACTCAGTAACTTTGCACCCAACCTTCACCAGGTGAAGGTTAGACATATAGGTGACTTATAAGTTAATTAAGTGCAGTGGTAAATGGCTGTGAAATAACGTGGACGTTATTTCACTCAGACTGCACTGGCAGGCCTGTGTAAGATCTGTCAGATCTCCCTATAGGTGGCAAAAGAAATGCTGCAGCCCATAGGGATCTCCTGGAACCCCAATACCCTGGGTACCTCAGTACCATATACTAGGGAATGATATGGGTGTTCCAGTATGCCAATGTGAATTGGTGAAATTGGTCACAAGCCTGTTAGTGACAATTTGGAAAGCAGAGAGAGCATAACCACTGAGGTTCTGGTTAGCAGAGCCTCAGTGAGACAGTTAGTCATCACACAGGGAACACATACAGGGCACATACTTATGAGCACTGGGGCCCTGCCTGGCAGGGTCCCAGTGACACATAGACTAAAACAACATATATACAGTGAAATAGGGGGTAACATGCCAGGCAAGATGGTACTTTCCTACACAACCCCCCCCCCCAAACGAAGGACAATAATACTAGCCATGACCTGGTGAGTCTTCATTGTCTAAGTGGAAATATCTGGAGAGTCCATCTGCATTGGAGTGGTTACTCCCAGGTCTATGTTCCACTGTATAGTCCATTCCCGGTAGAGATATGGATGACCTCAACAATTTAGGATTTTAACCTTTCATTTGTTTTAGCCAAAGTAGAGGTTTGTGGTCTGTCTGAACAATGAAGTGAGTACCAAACAGATATTGCCTCAACTTCTTCAGTGCCCAGACCACAGCAAAGGCCTCCCTTTCTATGACCTAGGGGTCAACCTCCTGAAGATAAAAGCAACAGGTTGATCCTGGCCCTCAGAATTGAGTTGTGATAAGACTGCCCCTACCCCTAATTCAGATGCATCAGTTTGAACAATTAAGTTCTTGGAGTAACATGGGCTTTTTAGGACAGGTGCAGTGCACATGGCCTGTTTGAGCTCCTGAAAAGCTTTCTGACAGCTAACTGTCCATAATACCTTTTTAGGCATTTTCTTGCTTGTGAGATTATTAAGAGGGGCTGCTATGGAGCCATAATTTTTAATGACTCTCCTGTAGTATCCTGTGAGGCCTAAAAAGGCTCGCACCTGGGTCTGAGTTGTAGGGGGAACCCAATCCATGATTATTTGGATTTTCCCCTGAAGTGGTGCAATCTTTTCTCCACCTACCAGGTGTCCCAGATAAACCACCTTTCCCTGCCCTATCTGGCACTTTGAATCCTTGATAGTGAGGCCTGCCTTTTGCAGGGCCTCCAAAACTTTCCACAGGTGGACCAGGTGATCATCCCAGGTGGAGCTAAAGACAGCTATATCATCTAGATATGCTGCACTAAAAGCCTCCAACCCTTGCAGGACTGTATTCACCAACCTCTGAAAAGTGGCAGGTGCATTTTTCAACCCAAAGGGCATCACTGTAAATTGGTAGTGCCCTCCTATAGTTGAAAATGCAGTTTTAGTTTTAGCATCCTCTGCCAATTTGATCTGCCAATACCCTGCATTCAAATCAAAGGTGCTTAGATACTTGGCAGATGCCAGTGTATCTATGAGCTCATCTGCGCTGGGTATAGGGTGAGCATCAGTTTTTGTTACCTGGTTGCGACCTCTGTAATCTACACAAAACCTCATCTCCCTTTTTCCATCTTTTGAGTGAGGCTTTGGTACAAGCACCACAGGAGAGGCCCATGGGCTTTCAGAATGTTCAACCACTCCTAGATCAAGCATTTTCTGAACTTCTTGCTTTATGCAGTCCCTGACATGGTCAGGCTGCCTATAGATTTTACTTTTGACAAGCAAGCTGTCTCCAGTATCAGTTGTGTGTTCACACCAAGATGTGGTGCCTGGCACAGTTGAAAAGAGTTCAGAAAACTGTCCAAGGAGATTTATGCAGTTGTCTTTCTGTTCTTCAGTAGGACAGTCTGCCAAAACTACTCCTTCCACTAGAGCATCATCTTCAGTGGAAGAGAAGAGATCAGGGAGAGGGTCACTCTCTTCTTCCTGTCCTTCATCTGTTGCCATGAGCAGGGTGAGATCAGCCCTGTTATAGTAGGGTTTTAGGCGGTTGACATGAATCACCCTAAGGGGACTCCTGGCAGTGCCTAGGTCAACCAAGTAGGTGACCTCGCCCTTCTTTTCAACAATTAGATGGGGTCCACTCCATTTGTCTTGGAGTGCTCTTGGGGCCACAGGCTCCAATACCCACACCTTCTGTCCTGGTTGGTACTGAATCAGAACAGCCTTCTGGTCATCCCATTGCTTTTGGAGCTCTTGGCTGGCCTGAAGGTTTTTACTGGCCTTTTTCATGTACTCCGCCATTCTGGATCTTAGGCCAAGTACATAGTCCACTATGTCCTGTTTGGGAGCTTTTAAAGGTTGTTCCCAACGCTCCTTCACAAGTGTTAGTGGACCTCTTACAGGGTGCCCAAAGAGGAGTTCAAAGGGGCTGAAGCCCACTCCTTTCTGGGGTACCTCCCTGTAAGCAAAAAGGAGGAAAGGTAACAGGACAGCCCATCTCCTCCTGAGTGTTTCAGGGAGTCCCATTATCATTCCTTTGAGAGTTTTATTAAACCTCTCTACCAGTCCATTTGTCTGTGGATGATAAGGTGTGGTGAATTTGTAAGTTACACCACATTCCTTCCACATAGCCTTCAAGTATGCAGACATAAAGTTGCTACCCTGTCTGATACAACCTCTTTTGGAAAACCCACCCTGGAAAAGATTCCCAGGAAGGCTTTTGCCACTGCAGGTGCTGTAGTGGTCCTTAGAGGAATTGCTCAAGGATATCTTGTGGCATGGTCCACAACCACCAAGATAAACCTATTGCCTGAAGCAGTAGGAGGGTCAAGGGGACCAACTATGTCAACCCCTAACCTTTCAAAGGTGACCCCAACCACAGGTAGTGGAATAAGGGGAGCCTTTGATGTGCCACCAGTCTTGCCACTGGCTTGGCAGGTCACGTAAGACTTACAGAAATCTTTTTTGTCCTCTGACATCCTAGGTCAGTGAAACAGGGGGACAAGCCTTTCCCATGTTTTAATCTGGCCCAAATGCCCAGCCAAGGGAATGTCATGTGCCAGAGTTAGGGGGAACTCTCTGTACTGCAGGGGAATGACCAATCTCCTGGCTGCTCCAGGTTTTGGGTCCCTTGCCTCTGTGTACAAGAGGTTGTCCTCCCAGTAAACTCTATGTGAGTCACTGACATCCCCATTTTGCTGCTTGACACCTTGCTGTCTGAGACCCTCTAATGTGGGACAGGATTGCTGTGCCACACTGAGCTCTTCCGTGGCAGGGCCCCCCTCCACCCAAAAGCTCAGCAGTGTCTGCTGCCAGCTCCTCTGGTGAAGGTTCTGCACAGGGAGGAAATTCTTCTTCCACAGAAGGAGAATCATCTGTAGAGGGAGGGATAGTGGGTAGGGATTTACCCTTGCAACCCCTATCTTTCGGGAGCACTTGGTCCATTGTTTCAGGATCCAAGTCACCCTGTCCTTTTTGCTTTTTGGCCTGAGCCCTTGTCAAAGCAAAAATATGCCCAGGAATGCCCAGCATTGCTGCATGAGCCTCCAAGTCCACTTCTGCCCAAGCTGATGTCTCTAAATTATTTCCTCTTAGATAGTCTACAGGTAAATCTGAGGCAACCACAACTTTCTTTGGACCAGTAACCCCCCCCAGTTGAGAGTCACAACAGCCATGGGGTGGCTAAGAATGTTGTTATGAGCGTCTGTTACTTGCTACTGGTGACCAAGTAGGTGTTGTTCAGGGTGTACCAATTTTTCTATCAACATGGTAACACTGGCACCTGTGTCCCTGTAGGCCTGAACCTCAACACCATTGATTAGGGGAAGTTGCTTGTACTTATCCATATTAAGGGGACAAGCAACCAAGGTGGCCAAATCAATGGCACCTTCAGAGACTAACACAGCCTCTGTGGTCTCCCTAACAAGACCAACCTCGACTAAATTACCAAAAGTGAGCCAAGCTACTCCCTTGGATTGGCTATTAGTAGGTTTGCTCACACCTCCACTTCTATTACTATGGGCACTAGAGATTGCAGTAGGGGTTGTAGTGGGAGGTTTGGTGTTTTTCTTTGGACAACTGGCATCAGTTGTCCAATGGCCTTTTACTTTACATAAATAACACCAAGGCTTTTTTACTTGATTTGAAGAGGATTTGGACCCATCACCCCCACCAGAGTGTTTTTGTGGGCCTGATGAAGACTCATTTTTAGATTTGTCCCCACCCTTCTCAGAAGACTTACCATCCTTCTTCTTGCCATCCTTGTCACCCCCTGTATGAACTTTTCTGTTCACTCTTGTTCTGACCCATTAGTCTGCCTTCTTTCCCAATTTTTGGGGAGAGGTCAGATCTGAGTCCACTAGATATTGGTGTAGCAAGTCAGACACACAGTTATTCAGAATATGCTCTCTCAGAATAAGATTATACAGGCTTTCATAGTCAGAAACATTACTGCCATGTAACTACCCCTCCAAGGCCTTCACTGAACAGTCAACAAAGTCTATCCAGTCTTGTGAGGACTCTTTTCTGGTGTCTCTGAACTTAATCCTGTATTGTTCAGTGGTTAAGCCAAATCCATCCAAGAGTACATCCTTCAAAACTGCAAAATTATTAGCATCACTTTCTCTGACTGTGGGAGTCACTTGGACAGAGTTGCTGAGTTCCAGGGACCACGCTCGTTGTGCTGAGAGGGGACCCAGAGGACCGGTGATGCAGTCTTTTGTTGCCTGCGGTTGCAGGGGGAAGATTCAGTCGACCCACGGGAGATTTCTTCAGAGCTCCTGGTGCAGAAAGGAGGCAGGCTACCCCCAGAGTATGCACCACCTGGAAACAGTCAAGAAAGCCGGCAGGATGAAGCGATACAAGGTTGCTAGTAATCGTCTGGCTACTTTGTTGCGGTTTTGCAGGCGTCCTGAGCATGCAGCAGTCGATCCTTTGGCAGAAGGTGAAGAGGTAGTTGCAGAGGAACTCTGGTGAGCTCTTGCATTCGGTATCTGAAGAATTCCCCAAAGCAGAGACCCTAAATAGCCAGAAAAGGAGGTTTGGCTACCTAGGAAGGAGGATTGGCTACTAAGAGAGGTAAGAGCCTATCAGAAGTAGTCTCTGACGTCACCTGCTGGCACTTGCCACTCAGAGCAGTCCAGTGTGCCAGCAACACCTCTGTTTCCAAGATGGCAGAGGTCTGGGGCACAATGGAGGAGCTCTGGGCACCTCCCCTGGGAGGTGCAGGTCAGGGGAGTGGTCACTCCCCTTTCCTTGGTCCAGTTTCGTGCCAGAGCAGGGCTGGGGGATCTCTAAACCGGTGTAGAATGGCTTATGCAGAGATGGGCAGCATCTGTGTCCATCAAAGCATTTCCAGAGGCTGGGGGAGGCTACTCCTCCCCAGCCATCACACCTATTTTCAAAGGGAGAGGGTGTCACACCCTCTCTCAGAGGAACTCCTTTGTTCAGCCTTCCTGGGCCAGGGCTGCCTGGACCCCAGGAGGGCAGAAACCTGTCTGAGGGGTTGGCAGCAGCAGCAGCTGCAGTGGAGACCCCGGAAAGGCAGTTTTGCAATACCCGGGTTCTGTGCTAGAGACCCGGGGGATCATGGAATTGTCTCCCCAATGCCAGAATGGCATTGCGGTGACAATTCCATGATCTTAGACATGTTACATGGCTATGTTCGGAGTTAACATTGTGAAGCTACATATAGGTAGTGACCTATATGTAGTGCACGCGTGTAATGGTGTCCCCGCACTCACAAAGTCCGGGGAATTGGCCCTGAACAATGTGGGGGCACCTTGGCTAGTGCCAGGGTACCCTCACACTAAGTAACTTTGCACCTAACCTTTACCAGGTAAAGGTTAGACATGTAGGTGACTAATAAGTTACTTAAGTGCAGTGTAAAATGGCTGTGAAATAACGTGGACGTTATTTCACTCAGGCTGCAGTGGCAGGCCTGTGTAAGAATTGTCAGAGCTCCCTATGGGTGGCAAAAGAAATGCTGCAGCCCATAGGGATCTCCTGGAACCCCAATACCCTGGGTACCTCAGTACCATATACTAGGGAATTATATGGGTGTTCCAGTATGCCAATGTGAATTGGTGAAATTGGTCACTAGCCTGTTAGTGACAATTTGGAAAGCAGAGAGAGCATAACCACTGAGGTTCTGGTTAGCAGAGCCTCAGTGAGACAGTTAGTCATCACTCAGGGAACACATACAGGGCACATACTTATGAGCACTGGGGCCCTGCCTGGCAGGGTCCCAGTGACACATAGACTAAAACAACATATATACAGTGAAATAGGGGGTAACATGCCAGGCAAGATGGTACTTTCCTACACAACTACCCCCCCAAACGAAGGACAATAATACTAGCCATGACCTGATGAGTCTTCATTGTCTAAGTGGAAATATCTGGAGAGTCCATCTGCATTGGAGTGGTTACTCCCAGGTCTATGTTCCACTGTATAGTCCATTCCCTGTAGAGATATGGACCACCTCAACAATTTAGGATTTTAACCTTTCATTTGTTTTAGCCAAAGTAGAGGTTTGTGGTCTGTCTGAACAATGAAGTGAGTGCCAAACAGATATGGCCTCAACTTCTTCAGTGCCCAGACCACAGCAAAGGCCTCCCTCTCTGTGGCAGACCAACGCTTTTCTCTAGGGGTCATCCTCCTGCTGATAAAAGCAACAGGTTGATCCTGGCCCTCAGAATTGCGTTGTGATAAGACTGCCCCTACCCCTAATTCAGATGCATCAGTTTGAACAATGAATTTCTTGGAGTAACATGGGCTTTTTAGGACAGGTGCAGTGCACATGGCCTGTTTGAGCTCCTCAAAAGCTTTCTGACAGCTAGCTGTCCATAATACCTTTTTAGGCATTTTCTTGCTTGTGAGATTATTAAGAGGGGCTGCTATAGAGCCATAATTTTTAATGACTCTCCTGTAGTACCCTGTGAGGCCTAAAAAGGCTCTCACCTGGGTCTGAGGTGTAGGGGGAACCCAATCCATGATTATTTGGATTTTCCCCTGAAGTGGTGCAATCTTTTCTCCACCTACCAGGTGTCCCAGATAAACCACTTTTCCCTGCCCTATCTGGCACTTTGAATCCTTGATAGTGAGGCCTGCCTTTTGCAGGGCCTCCAAAACTTTCCACAGGTGGACCAGGTGATCATCCCAGGTGGAGCTAAAGACAGCTATATCATCTAGATATGCTGCACTAAAAGCCTCCAACCCTTGCAGGACTGTATTCACCAACCTCTGAAAAGTGGCAGGTGCATTTTTCAACCCAAAGGGCATCACTGTAAATTGGTAGTGCCCTCCTATATTTGAAAATGCAGTTTTAGCTTTAGCATCCTCTGCCAATTTGATCTGCCAATACCCTGCAGTCAAATCAAAGGTGCTTAGATACTTGGCAGATGCCAGTGTATCTATGAGCTCATCTGCCCTGGGTATAGGGTGAGCATCAGTTTTTGTTACCTGGTTGAGACCTCTGTAATCTACATAAAACCTCATCTCCCTTTGTTCAATTTTGTGAGAGGCTTTGGTACAAGCACCACAGGAGAGGCCCATGGGCTTTCAGAATGTTCAACCACTCCTAGATCAAGCATTTACTGAACTTCTTGCTTTATGCAGTCCCTGACATGGTCAGGCTGCCTATAGATTTTACTTTTGACAAGCAAGCTGTCTCCAGTATCAGTTGTGTGTTCACACCAAGATGTGGTGCCTGGCACAGTTGAAAAGAGTTCAGAAAACTGTCCAAGGAGATTTATGCAGTTGTCTTTCTGTTCTTCAGTAAGACAGTCTGCCAAAACTACTCCTTCCACTAGAGCATCATCTTCAGTGGAAGAGATCAGAGAGAGGGTCACTCTCTTCTTCCTGTCCTTCATCTGTTGCCATGAGCAGGGTGAGATCAGCCCTGTCATAGTAGGGTTTTAGGCGGTTGACATGAATCACCCTAAGGGGACTCCTGGCAGTGCCTAGGTCAACCAAGTAGGTGACCTCGCCCTTCTTTTCAACAATTAGATGGGGTCCACTCCATTTGTCTTGGAGTGCTCTTGGGGCCACAGGCTCCAATACCCACACCTTCTGTCCTGGTTGGTACTGAATCAGAACAGCCTTCTGGTCACCCCATTGCTTTTGGAGCTCTTGGCTGGCCTGAAGGTTTTTACTGGCCTTTTTCATGTACTCCGCCATTCTGGATCTTAGGCCAAGTACATAGTCCACTATGTCCTGTTTGGGAGCTTTTAAAGGTTGTTCCCAACCCTCCTTCACAAGTGGTAGTGGACCTCTTACAGGGTGCCCAAAGAGGAGTTCAAAGGGGCTGAAGCCCACTCCTTTCTGGGGTACCTCCCTGTAAGCAAAAAGGAGGAAATTTAACAGGACATCCTATCTCCCCCTGAGTGTTTCAGGGAGTCCCATTATCATTCCTTTGAGAGTTTTATTAAACCTCTCTACCAGTCCATTTGTCTGTGGATGATAAGGTGTGGTGAATTTGTAAGTTACACCACATTCCTTCCACATAGCCTTCAAGTATGCAGACATAAAGTTGCTACCCCGTCTGATACAACCTCTTTTGGAAAACCCACCCTGGAAAAGATTCGCAGGAGGGCTTTTGCCACTGCAGGTGCTGTAGTGGTCCTTAGAGGATTTGCTCCAGGATATCTTGTGGCATGGTCCACAACCACCAAGATAAACCTATTGCCTGAAGCAGTAGGAGGGTCAAGGGGACCAACTATGCCAACCCCTACCCTTTCAAAGGGGACCCCAACCACAGGTAGTGGAATAAGGGGTGCCTTTGATGTGCCACCAGTCTTCCCACTGGCTTGGCAGGTCACGCAAGACCTACAGAAATCTTTTGTGTCCTCTGACATCCTAGGTCAGTGAAACAGGGGGACAAGCCTTTCCCATGTTTTAATCTGGCCCAAATGCCCAGCCAAGGGAATGTCATGTGCCAGAGTTAGGGGGAACTCTCTGTACTGCAGGGGAATGACCAATCTCCTAGCTGCTCCAGGTTTTGGGTCCCTTGCCTCTGTGTACAAGAGGGTGTCCTCCCAGTAAACTCTATGTGAGTCACTGACATCCCCATTTTGCTGCTTGACACCTTGCTGTCTGAGACCCTCTAATGTGGGGCAGGATTGCTGTGCCACACTGAGCTCTTCCGTGGCAGGCCCCCCTCCACCCAAAAGCTCAGCAGTGTCTGCTGCCAGCTCCTCTGGTGAAGGTTCTGCACAGGGAGGAAATTCTTCTTCCACAGAAGGAGAATCATCTGTAGAGGGAGGAATAGTGGGTAGGGATTTACCCTTGCTACCCCTAGCTTTCGGGAGCACTTGGTCCATTGTTTCAGGATCCAAGTCACCCTGTCCTTTTTGCTTTTTGGCCTGAGCCCTTGTCAAAGCAAAAATATGCCCAGGAATGCCCAGCATTGCTGCATGAGCCTCCAAGTCCACTTCTGCCCAAGCTGATGTCTCTAAATCATTTCCTAGTAGATAGTCTACAGGTAAATCTGAGGCAACCACAACTTTCTTTGGACCAGTAACCCCCCCCCAGTTGAGAGTCACAACAGCCATGGGGTGGCTAAGAGTGTTGTTATGAGCGTCTGTTACTTGGTACTGGTGACCAAGTAGGTGTTGTTCAGGGTGTACCAATTTTTCTATCACCATGGTAACACTGGCACCTGTGTCCCTGTAGGCCTGAACCTCAACACCATTGATTAGGGGAAGTTGCTTGTACTTATCCATATTAAGGGGACAAGCAACCAAGGTGGCCAAATTAATGGCACCTTCAGAGACTAACACAGCCTCTGTGGTCTCCCTAACAAGACCAACCTCAACTAAATTACCAAAAGTGAGCCCAGCTACTCCCTTGGATTGGCTATTAGTAGGTTTGCTCCCACCTCCACTTCTATTACTAGGGGCACTACAGGTTGCAGTAGGGGTTGTAGTGGGAGGTTTGGTGTTTTTCTTTGGACAACTGGCATCAGTTGTCCAATGGCCTTTTACTTTACATAAATAACACCAAGGCTTTTTTACTTGATTTGAAGAGGATTTGGACCCATCACCCCCACCAGAGTGTTTTTGTGGGCCTGATGAGGACTCATTTTTAGATTTGTCCCCACCTTTGTCAGAAGACTTACCATCCTTCTTCTTCCCATCCTTGTCACCCCCTGTATGAACTTTTCTGTTCACTCTTGATCTGACCCATTTGTCTGCCTTCTTTCCCAATTCTTGGGGAGAGGTCAGATCTGAGTCCACTAGATATTGGTGTAACAAGTCAGACACACAGTTATTCAGAATATGCTCTCTCAGAATAAGATTATACAGGCTTTCATAGTCAGAAACTTTACTGCCATGTAACTACCCCTCCAAGGCCTTCACTGAACAGTCAACAAAGTCTATCCAGTCTTGTGAGGACTCTTTTCTTGTGTCTCTGAACTTAATCCTGTATTGTTCAGTGGTTATGCCAAATCCATCCAAGAGTGCATCCTTCAAAACTGCAAAATTATTAGCATCACTTTCTCTGACTGTGGGAGTCACTTGGACAGAGTTGCTGAGTTCCAGGGACCACGCTCGTTGTGCTGAGAGGGGACCCAGAGGACCGCTGATGCAGTCTTTTGTTGCCTGCGGTTGCAGGGGGAAGATTCTGTCGACCCACAGGAGATTTCTTCAGAGCTCCTGGTGCAGAAAGGAGGCAGGCTACCCCCAGAGCATGCACCACCTGGAAACACCCATAGAAAGCCAGCAGGATGAAGCGATACAAGGTTGCTAGTAATCGTCTGGCTACTTTGTTGCGGTTTTGCAGGCGTCCTGAGCATGCAGCGGTCGATCCTTTGGCAGAAGGTGAAGAGGTAGTTGCAGAGGAACTCTGGTGAGCTCTTGCATTCGGTATCTGAAGAATTCCCCAAAGCAGAGACCCTAAATAGCCAGAAAAGGAGGTTTGGCTACCTAGGAAGGAGGATTGGCTACTAAGAGAGGTAAGAGCCTATCAGAAGTAGTCTCTGACGTCACCTGCTGGCACTGGCCACTCAGAGCAGTCCAGTGTGCCAGCAACACCTCTGTTTCCAAGATGGCAGAGGTCTGGGGCACAATGGAGGAGCTCTGGGCACCTCCCCTGGGAGGTGCAGGTCAGGGGAGTGGTCACTCCCCTTTCCTTTGTCCAGTTTTGCGCCAGAGCAGGGCTGGGGGATCCCTAAACCGGTGTAGAATGGCTTATGCAGAGATGGGCAGCTTCTGTGCCCATCAAAGCATTTCCAGAGGCTGGGGGAGGCTACTCCTCCCCAGCCATCACACCTATTTTCAAAGGGAGAGGGTGTCACACCCTCTCTCAGAGGAAATCCTTTGTTCAGCCTTCCTGGGCCAGGGCTGCCTGGACCCCAGGAGGGCAGAAACCTGTCTGAGGGTTTGGCAGCAGCTGCAGTGGAGACCACGGAAAGGCAGTTTTGCAGTACCCGGGTTCTGTGCTAGAGACCCGGGGGATCAGGGAATTGTCTCCCCAATGCCAGAATGGCATTGCAGTGACAATTCCATGATCTTAGACATGTTACATGGCTATGTTCGGAGTTAACATTGTGATGCTACACATAGGTAGTGACCTATGTAGAGTGCACGCGTGTAATGGTGTCCCCGCACTCACAACGTCCGGGGAATTTGCCCTGAACAATGTGGGGGCACCTTGGCTAGTGCCAGGGTGCCCACACACTAAGTCACTTTGCACCCAACCTTCACCAGGTGAAGGTTAGACATATAGGTGACTTATAAGTTACTTAAGTGCAGTGGTAAATGGCTGTGAAATAACGTGGACGTTATTTCACTCAGTCTGCACTGGCCGGCCTGTGTAAGATCTGTCAGATCTCCCTACGGGTGGCAAAAGAAATGCTGCAGCCCATAGGGATCTCCTGGAACCCCAATACCCTGGGTACCTCAGTACCATATACTAGGGAATTATATGGGTGTTCCAGTATGCCAATGTGAATTGGTGAAATTGGTCACTAGCCTGTTAGTGACAATTTGGAAAGCAGAGAGAGCATAACCACTGAGGTTCTGGTTAGCAGAGCCTCAGTGAGACAGTTAGTCATCACACACGGAACACATACAGGACACATACTTATGAGCACTGGGGCCCTGCCTGGCAGGGTCCCAGTGACACATAGACTAAAACAACATATATACAGTGAAATAGGGGGTAACATGCCAGGCAAGATGGTACTTTCCTACACAACCCCCACCCCCCAAACGAAGGACAATAATACTAGCCATGACCTGATGAGTCTTCATTGTCTAAGTGGAAATATCTGGAGAGTCCATCTGCATTGGAGTGGTTACTCCCAGGTCTATGTTCCACTGTATAGTCCATTCCCTGTAGAGATATGGACCACCTCAACAATTTAGGATTTTAACCTTCCATTTGTTTTAGCCAAAGTAGAGGTTTGTGGTCTGTCTGAACAATGAAGTGAGTGCCAAACAGATATGGCCTCAACTTCTTCAGTGCCCAGACCACAGCAAAGGCCTCCCTTTCTATGGCAGACCAACGCTTTTCTCTAGGGGTCAACCTCCTGCTGATAAAAGCAACAGGTTGATCCTGGCCCTCAGAATTGAGTTGTGATAAGACTGCCCCTACCCCTAATTCAGATGCATCAGTTTGAACAATTAATTTCTTGGAGTAACATGGGCTTTTTAGGACAGGTGCAGTGCACATGGCCTGTTTGAGCTCCTCAAAAGCTTTCTGATAGCTAACTGTCCATAATACCTTTTTAGGCATTTTCTTGCTTGTGAGATTATTAAGAGGGGCTGCTATGGAGCCATAATTTTTAATGACTCTCCTGTTGTACCCTGTGAGGCCTAAAAAGGCTCTCACCTGGGTCTGAGTTGTAGGGGGAACCCACTCCATGATTATTTGGATTTTCCCCTGAAGTGGTGCAATCTTTTCTCCACCTACCAGGTGTCCCAGATAAACCACCTTTCCCTGCCCTATCTGGCACTTTGAATCCTTGATAGTGAGGCCTACCTTTTGCAGGGCCTCCAAAACTTTCCACAGGTGGACCAGGTGATCATCCCAGGTGGAGCTAAAGACAGCTATATCATCTAGATATGCTGCACTAAAAGCCTCCAACCCTTGCAGGACTGTATTCACCAACCTCTGAAAAGTGGCAGGTGCATTTTTCAACCCAAAGGGCATCACTGTAAATTGGTAGTGCCCTCCTATAGTTGAAAATTCAGTTTTAGCTTTAGCATCCTCTGCCAATTTGATCTGCCAATACCCTGCAGTCAAATCAAAGGTGCTTAGATACTTGGCAGATGCCAGTGTATCTATGAGCTCATCTGCGCTGGGTATAGGGTGAGCATAAGTTTTTGTTACCTGGTTGAGACCTCTGTAATCTACACAAAACCTCATCTCCCTTTTTCCATCTTTTGAGTGAGGCTTTGGTACAAGCACCACAGGAGAGGCCCATGGGCTTTCAGAATGTTCAACTACTCCTAGATCAAGCATTTTCTGAACTTCTTGCTTTATGCAGTCCCTGACATAGTCAGGCTGCCTATAGATTTTACTTTTGACAAGCAAGCTGTCTCCAGTATCAGTTGTGTGTTCACACCAAGATGTGGTGCCTGGCACAGTTGAAAAGAGTTCAGAAAACTGTCCAAGGAGATTTATGCAGTTGTCTTTCTGTTCTGCAGTAAGACAGCCTGCCAAAACTACTCCTTCCACTAGAGCATCATCTTCAGTGGAAGAGAAGAGATCAGGGAGAGGGTCACTCTCTTCTTCCTGTCCTTCATCTGTTGCCATGAGCAGGGTGAGATCAGCCCTGTCATAGTAGGGTTTTAGGCGGTTGACATGAATCACCCTAAGGGGACTCCTGGCAGTGCCTAGGTCAACCAAGTAGGTGACCTCGCCCTTCTTTTCAACAATTAGATGGGGTCCACTCCATTTGTCTTGGAGTGCTCTTGGGGCCACAGGCTCCAATACCCACACCTTCTGTCCTGGTTGGTACTGAATCAGAACAGCCTTCTGGTCATCCCATTGGTTTTGGAGCTCTTGGCTGGCCTGAAGGTTTTTACTGGCCTTTTTCATGTACTCCGCCATTCTGGATCTTAGGCCAAGTACATAGTCCACTATGTCCTGTTTGGGAGCTTTTAGAGGTTGTTCCCAACGCTCCTTCACAAGTGTTAGTGGACCTCTTACAGGGTGCCCAAAGAGGAGTTCAAAGGGGCTGAAGCCCACTCCTTTCTGGGGTACCTCCCTGTAAGCAAAAAGGAGGAAAGGTAACAGGACAGCCCATCTCCTCCTGAGTGTTTTAGGGAGTCCCATTATCATTCCTTTGAGAGTTTTATTAAACCTCTCTACCAGTCCATTTGTCTGTGGATGATAAGATGTGGTGAATTTGTAAGTTACACCACATTCCTTCCACATAGCCTTCAAGTATGCAGACATAAAGTTGCTACCCTGTCTGATACAACCTCTTTTGGAAAACCCACCCTGGAAAAGATTCCCAGGAGGGCTTTTGCCACTGCAGGTGCTTTAGTGGTCCTTAGAGGAATTGCTCCAGGATATCTTGTGGCATGGTCCACAAACACCAAGATAAACCTATTGCCTGAAGCAGTAGGAGGGTCAAGGGGACCAACTATGTCAACCCCTAACCTTTCAAAGGGGACCCCAACCACAGGTAGTGGAATAAGGGGAGCCTTTGATGTGCCACCAGTCTTGCCACTGGCTTGGCAGGTCACGTAAGACTTACAGAAATCTTTTGTGTCCTCTGGCATCCTAGGTCAGTGAAACAGGGGGACAAGCCTTTCCCATGTTTTAATCTGGCCCAAATGCCCAGCCAAGGGAATGTCATGTGCCAGAGTTAGGGGGAACTCTCTGTACTGCAGGGGAATGACCAATCTCCTGGCTGCTCCAGGGTTTGGGTCTCTTGCCTCTGTGTACAAGAGGTTGTCCTACCAGTAAACTCTATGTGAGTCACTGACATCCCCATTTTGCTGCTTGACACCTTGCTATCTGAGACCCTCTAATGTGGGGCAGGATTGCTGTGCCACACTGAGCTCTTCCGTGGCAGGTCCCCCTCCACCCAAAAGCTCAGCAGTGTCTGCTGAGCTTCGCTGGTGAAGGTTCTGCACAGGGAGGAAATTCTTCTTCCACAGAAGGAGAATCATCTGTAGAGGGAGGGATAGTGGGTAGGGATTTACCCTTGCTACCCCTAGCTTTCGGGAGCACTTGGTCCATTGTTTCAGGATCCAAGTCACCCTGTCCTTTTTGCTTTTTGGCCTGAGCCCTTGTCAAAGCAAAAATATGCCCAGGAATGCCCAGCATTGCTGCATGAGCCTCCAAGTCCACTTCTGCCCAAGCTGATGTCTCTAAATCATTTCCTAGTAGATAGTCTACAGGTAAATCTGAGGCAACCACAACTTTCTTTGGACCAGTAACCCCCCCCCCCCCAGTTGAGAGTCACAACAGCCATGGGGTGGCTAAGAGTGTTGTTATGAGCGTCTGTTACTTGGTACTGGTGACCAAGTAGGTGTTGTTCAGGGTGTACCAATTTTTCTATCACCATGGTAACACTGGCACCTGTGTCCCTGTAGGCCTGAACCTCAACACCATTGATTAGGGGAAGTTGCTTGTACTTATCCATATTAAGGGGACAAGCAACCAAGGTGGCCAAATCAATGGCACCTTCAGAGACTAACACAGCCTCTGTGGTCTCCCTAACAAGACCAACCTCAACTAAATTACCAAAAGTGAGCCCAGCTACTCCCTTGGATTGGCTATTAGTAGGTTTGCTCCCACCTCCACTTCTATTACTAGGGGCACTACAGGTTGCAGTAGGGGTTGTAGTGGGAGGTTTGGTATTTTTCTTTGAACAACTGGCATCAGTTGTCCAATGGCCTTTTACTTTACATAAATAACACCAAGGCTTTTTTACTTGATATAAGAGGATTTGGACCCATCACCCCCACCAGAGTGTTTTTGTGGGCCTAATGAAGACTCATTTTTAGATTTGTCCCCACCCTTGTCAGAAGACTTACCATCCTTCTTCTTGCCATCCTTGTCACCCCCTGTATGAACTTTTCTGTTCACTCTTGTTCTGACCCATTTGTCTGCCTTCTTTCCCAATTCTTGGGGAGAGGTCATATCTGAGTCCACTAGATATTGGTGTAACAAGTCAGACACACAGTTATTCAGAATATGCTCTCTCAGAATAAGATTATACAGGATTTCATAGTCAGAAACTTTACTGCCATGTAACTACCCCTCCAAGGCCTTCACTGAACAGTCAACAAAGTCTATCCAGTCTTGTGAGGACTCTTTTCTTGTGTCTCTGAACTTAATCCTGTATTGTTCAGTGGTTAAGCCAAATCCATCCAAGAGTACATCCTTCAAAACTGCAAAATTATTAGCATCACTTTCTCTGACTGTGGGAGTCACTTGGACAGAGTTGCTGAGTTCCAGGGACCACGCTCGTTGTGCTGAGAGGGGACCCAGAGGACCGGTGATGCAGTCTTTTGTTGCCTGCTGTTGCAGGGGGAAGATTCAGTCGACCCACGGGAGATTTCTTCAGAGCTCCTGGTGCAGAAAGGAGGCAGGCTACCCCCAGAGCAAGCACCACCTGGAAACAGCCATAGAAAGCCGGCAGGATGAAGCGATACAAGGTTGCTAGTAATCGTCTGGCTACTTTGTTGCAGTTTTGCAGGCGTCCTGAGCATGCAGCAGTCGATCCTTTGGCAGAAGGTGAAGAGGTAGTTGCAGAGGAACTCTGGTGAGCTCTTGCATTCGGTATCTGAAGAATTCCCCAAAGCAGAGACCCTAAATAGCCAGAAAAGGAGGTTTGGCTAACTAGGAAGGAGGATTGGCTACTAAGAGAGGTAAGAGCCTATCAGAAGTAGTCTCTGACGTCACCTGCTGGCACTGGCCACTCAGAGCAGTCCAGTGTGCCAGCAACACCTCTGTTTCCAAGATGGCAGAGGTCTGGGGCACACTGGAGGAGCTCTGGGCACCTCCCCTGGGAGGTGCAGGTCAGGGGAGTGGTCACTCCTCTTTCCTTTGTCCAGTTTCGTGCCAGAGCAGGGCTGGGGGATCCCTAAACCGGTGTAGAATGGCTTATGCAGAGATGGGCAGCATCTGTGTCCATCAAAGCATTTCCAGAGGCTGGGGGAGGCTACTCCTCCCCATGCATCACACCTATTTTCAAAGGGAGAGGGTGTCACACCCTCTCTCAGAGGAAATCCTTTGTTCAGCCTTCCTGGGCCGGGGCTGCCTGGACCCCAGGAGGGCAGAAACCTGTCTGAGGGGTTGGCAGCAGCAGCAGCTGCAGTGGAGACCCCGGAAAGGCAGTTTTGCAGTACCCGGGTTCTGTGCTAGAGACCCGGGGGATCATGGAATTGTCTCCCCAATGCCAGAATGGCATTGCGGTGACAATTCCATGATCTTAGACATGTTACATGGCTATGTTCGGAGTTAACATTGTGATGCTACACATAGGTAGTGACCTATGTATAGTGCACGCGTGTAATGGTGTCCCCGCACTCACAAAGTCTGGGGAATTTGCCCTGAACAATGTGGGGGCACCTTGGCTAGTGCCAGGGTGCCCACACACTAAGTAACTTTGCACCCAACCTTCACCAGGTGAAGGTTAGACATATAGGTGACTTATAAGTTACTTAAGTGCAGTGGTAAATGGCTGTGAAATAACGTGGACGTTATTTCACTCAGACTGCACTGGCAGGCCTGTGTAAGATCTGTCAGATCTCCCTATGGGTGGCAAAAGAAATGCTGCAGCCCATAGGGATCTCCTGCAACCCCAATACCCTGGGTACCTCAGTACCATATACTAGGGAATTATATGGGTTTTCCAGTATGCCAATGTGAATTGGTGAAATTGGTCACTAGCCTGTTAGTGACAATTTGGAAAGCAGAGAGAGCATAACCACTGAGGTTCTGGTTAGCAGAGCCTCAGTGAGACAGTTAGTCATCACACAGGGAACACATACAGGGCACACTTATGAGCACTGGGGACCTGGCTGGCAGGGTCCCAGTGACACATACACCAAAACAACATATATACAGGGAAATATGGGGGTAACATGCCAGGCAAGATGTTACCTTCCTACAGTTACGCAGATAGCGATTAGCTAAATCATGTCGCTATTTGCGATATGCAGATTGCGACATGCAAATGCATGACGCAGTTGCAAGGAATCGCTATTTTAGCGATTCCTTATATTTGCACTGCAAATGCTTTTCATACATCGTGAAAGGCGTTTTTGCATTCACAAACGGCTGAATTTTGCTATTCGCACCGTTTGCAAATGCAAAAAAAGTTTGATACATCTGGTCCTAAAAGGTTATCCCAGATTACCTGGTAACAAATCGCCTGCTGATTAATCTCTCCAATCCAGGCAGCTGCATGTGTCAACAGGAGTAGTGCAACAAATCTATGGCTGAGACGAGGATATCTAACTCATTCATGACCACCTTGGGTACATAATTCAGCTTTATTCAAATTCTACTAATTAGGTGACTTTTAAAGATAACTGAACAGTTGCACGGTCCAGCTACTGCAGGTGAACAGGATCTGCAGAGCTTAAACATGGTCACAATGGAGGATAGTTCACCTACCCCTGACACATAGACTAAAACAACATATATACAGTGAAATAGGGGGTAACATGCCAGGCAAGATGGTACTTTCCTACACAACTACCCCCCCAAACGAAGGACAATAATACTAGCCATGACCTGATGAGTCTTCATTGTCTAAGTGGAAATATCTGGAGAGTCCATCTGCATTGGAGTGGTTACTCCTAGGTCTATGTTCCACTGTATAGTCCATTCCCTGTAGAGATATGGACCACCTCAACAATTTAGGATTTTAACCTTTCATTTGTTTTAGCCAAAGTAGAGGTTTGTGGTCTCTCTGAACAATGAAGTGAGTGCCAAACAGATATGGCCTCAACTTCTTCAGTGCCCAGACCACAGCAAAGGCCTCCCTCTCTATGGCAGACCAACGCTTTTCTCTAGGGGTCAACCTCCTGCTGATAAAAGCAACAGGTTGATCCTGGCCCTCAGAATTGAGTTGTGATAAGACTGCCCCTACCCCTAATTCAGATGCATCAGTTTGAACAATGAATTTCTTGGAGTAACATGGGCTTTTTAGGACAGGTGCAGTGCACATGGCCTGTTTGAGCTCCTCAAAAGCTTTCTGACAGCTAGCTGTCCATAATACCTTTTTAGGCATTTTCTTGCTTGTGAGATTATTAAGAGAGGCTGCTATGGAGCCATAATTTTTAATGACTCTCCTGTAGTACCCTGTGAGGCCTAAAAAGGCTCTCACCTGGGTCTGAGTTGTAGGAGGAACCCAATCCATGATTATTTGGATTTTCCCCTGAGGTGGTGCAATCTTTTCTCCACCGACCAGGTGTCCCAGATAAACCACCTTTCCCTGCCCTATCTGGCACTTTGAATCCTTGATAGTGAGGCCTGCCTTTTGCAGGGCCTCCAAAACTTTCCACAGGTGGACCAGGTGATCATCCCAGGTGGAGCTAAAGACAGCTATATCATCTAGATATGCTGCACTAAAAGCCTCCAACCCTTGCAGGACTGTATTCACCAACCTCTGAAAAGTGGCAGGTGCATTTTTCAACCCAAAGGGCATCACTGTAAATTGGTAGTGCCCTCCTATATTTGAAAATGCAGTTTTAGCTTTAGCATCCTCTGCCAATTTGATCTGCCAATACCCTGCAGTCAAATCAAAGGTGCTTAGATACTTGGCAGATGCCAGTATATCTATGAGCTCATCTGCCCTGGGTATAGGGTGAGCATCAGTTTTTGTTACCTGGTTGAGACCTCTGTAATCTACACAAAACCTCATCTCCCTTTGTTCAATTTTGTGAGAGGCTTTGGTACAAGCACCACAGGAGAGGCCCATGGGCTTTCAGAATGTTCAACCACTCCTAGATCAAGCATTTTCTGAACTTCTTGCTTTATGCAGTCCCTGACATGGTCAGGCTGCCTATAGATTTTACTTTTGACAAGCAAGCTGTCTCCATTATCAGTTGTGTGTTCACACCAAGATGTGGTGCCTGGCACAGTTGAAAAGAGTTCAGAAAACTGTCCAAGGAGATTTATGCAGTTGTCTTTCTGTTCTGCAGTAAGACAGTCTGCCAAAACTACTCCTTCCACTAGAATATCATCTTCAGTGGAAGAGATCAGGGAGAGGGTCACTCTCTTCTTCCTGTCCTTCATCTGTTGCCATGAGCAGGGTGAGATCAGCCCTGTCATAGTAGGGTTTTAGGCGGTTGACATGAATCAACCTAAGGGGACTCCTGGCAGTGCCTAGGTCAACCAAGTAGGTTTCCTCGCCCTTCTTTTCAACAATTAGATGGGGTCCACTCCATTTGTCTTGGAGTGCTCTTGGGGCCACAGGCTCCAATACCCACACCTTCTGTCCTGGTTGGTACTGAATCAGAACAGCCTTCTGGTCATCCCATTGCTTTTGGAGCTCTTGGCTGGCATGAAGGTTTTTACTGGCCTTTTTCATGTACTCCGCCATTCTGGATCTTAGGCCAAGTACATAGTCCACTATGTCCTGTTTGGGAGCTTTTAAAGGTTGTTCCCAACCCTCCTTCACAAGTGTTAGTGGACCTCTTACAGGGTGCCCAAAGAGGAGTTCAAAGGGTCTGAAGCCCACTCCTTTCTGGGGTACCTCCCTGTAAGCAAAAAGGAGGAAAGGTAACAGGACATCCCATCTCCTCCTGAGTGTTTCAGGGAGTCCCGTTATCATTCCTTTGAGAGTTTTATTAAACCTCTCTACCAGTCCATTTGTCTGTGGATGATAAGGTGTGGTGAATTTGTAAGTTACACCACATTCCTTCCACATAGCCTTCAAGTATGCAGACATAAAGTTGCTACCCCGTCTGATACAACCTCTTTTGGAAAACCCACCCTGGAAAAGATTCCCAGGAGGGCTTTTGCCACTGCAGGTGCTGTAGTGGTCCTTAGAGGAATTGCTCCAGAATATCTTGTGGCATGGTCCCCAACCACCAAGATAAACCTATTGCCTGAAGCAATAGGAGGGTCAAGGGGACAAACTATGTCAACCCCTACCCTTTCAAAGGGGACCCCAACCACAGGTAGTGGAATAAGGGGAGCCTTTGATGTGCCACCAGTCTTGCCACTGGCTTGGCAGGTCACGGGAGACTTACAGAAATCTTTTGTGTCCTCTGACATCCTAGGTCAGTGAAACAGGGGGACAAGCCTTTCCCATGTTTTAATCTGGCCCAAATGCCCAGCCAAGGGAATGTCATGTGCCATTGTTCGGAGGAACTCTCTGTACTGCAGGGGAATTACCAATCTCCTGGCTGCTCCAGGTTTTGTGTCCCTTGCCTCTGTGTACAAGAGGTTGTCCTCCCAGTAAACTCTATGTGAGTCACTGACATCCCCATTTTGCTGCTTGACACCTTGCCGTCTGAGACCCTCTAATGTGGGACAGGATTGCTGTGCCACACTGAGCTCTTCAGTGGCAGGCCCCCCTCCACCCAAAAGCTCAGCAGTGTCTGCTGCCAGCTCCTCTGGTGAAGGTTCTGCACAGGGAAGAAATTCTTCTTCCACAGAAGGAGAATCATCTGTAGAGGGAGGGATAGTGGGTAGGGATTTACCCTTGCTACCCCTAGCTTTCGGGAGCACTTGGTCCATTGTTTCAGGATCCAAGTCACCCTGTCCTTTTTGCTTTTTGGCCTGAGCCCTTGTCAAAGCAAGAATATGCCCAGGAATGCCCAGCATAGCTGCATGAGCCTCCAAGTCCACTTCTGCCCAAGCTGATGTCTCTAAATCATTTCCTAGTAGATAGTCTACAGGTAAATCTGAGGCAACCACAACTTTCTTTGGACCAGTAACCCCCCCCAATTGAGAGTCACAACAGCCATGGGGTGGCTAAGAGTGTTGTTATGAGCGTCTGTTACTTGGTACTGGTGACCAAGTAGGTGTTGTTCAGGGTGTACCAATTTTTCTATCACCATGGTAACACTGGCACCTGTGTCCCTGTAGGCCTGAACCTCAACACCATTGATTAGGGGAAGTTGCTTGTACTTATACATATTAAGGGGACAAGCAACCAAGGTGGCCAAATCAATGGCACCTTCAGAGACTAACACAGCCTCTGTGGTCTCCCTAACAAGACCAACCTCAACTAAATTACCAAAAGTGAGCCCAGCTACTCCCTTGGATTGGCTATTAGTAAGTTTGCTCCCACCTCCACTTCTATTACTAGGGGCACTAGAGGTTGCAGTAGGGGTTGTAGTGGGAGGTTTGGTGTTTTTCTTTGGACAACTGGCATCAGTTGTCCAATGTCCTTTTACTTTACATAAATAACACCAAGGCTTTTTTACTTGATTTGAAGAGGATTTGGACCCATCACCCCCACCAGAGTGTTTTTGTGGGCCTGATGAAGACTCATTTTTAGATTTGTCCCCACCCTTGTCAGAAGACTTACCATCCTTCTTCTTGCCATCCTTGTCACCCCCTGTATGAACTTTTCTGTTCACTCTTGTTCTGACCCATTTGTCTGCCTTCTTTCCCAATTCTTGGGGAGAGGTCAGATCTGAGTCCACTAGATATTGGTGTAACAAGTCAGACACACAGTTATTCAGAATATGCTCTCTCAGAATAAGATTATACAGGCTTTCATAGTCAGAAACGTTACTGCCATGTAACAACCCCTCCAAGGCCTTCACTGAACAGTCAACAAAGTCTACCCAGTCTTGTGAGGTCTCTTTTCTGGTGTCTTTGAACTTAATCCTGTATTGTTCAGTGGTTAAGCCAAATCCATCCAAGAGTGCATCCTTCAAAACTGCAAAATTATTAGCATCACTTTCTCTAACAGTAAGGAGCCTATCCCTACCCTTTCCATTGAAAGATAGCCATAATATAGCAGCCCACTGCCTTTGAGGGACCCCCGGTACCATACAGGCCCTCTCAAGTGCAGCAAACCACTTGTTAATGTCATCCCCCTCCTTGTAAGGGGGAACTATCTTGTGCAGATTCCTGGAATCATGCTCTCTAACAGGATTACTATCAGGAATACTGCTGCTGCCACCATGGGGTCCAAACCCCAATCTCTGTCTCTCCTTCTCCAGGTCTAGCGATTCCCTGTCTAGAGCCAGCTGTTGCTGTATAAGCTTCAGCCTGGTCTCTTCCACTCTCAACTTTTTGAGTTCCCTTTCTAACATGTTGTCTTCAGGGTGGGTGGGTTGGGAATGCTTGGACACTGAGGATATATTGGAACCAACAGAGGGAGATCTGTCCCTAACAGCTTGGACTCTAACAACCTGGCCTCCAGGAATAAAAACATCCCTACTATGATGGGAGCTCCTATTACTACCAACATTGCTAGGTGGTCTGCTAAGGGGCAGATTTGGAATTGAACCCTCCACACCTCCCTCAAGGGGTTCCCCTGAGTCAGAATGGGAGCTATCTACCAACTTCTCAGTTGAAGTGCCTGCTAGGGACTCATCATTATCAATGAGCAAGTTGAATAGAAATTCTCTTTAAGGGTTCTTTCCTATCACTAAACCTCTATCAATGCAGAGACTCCTTAGACTGTTGAAGTTTAAATTGTCATAAGTTGTATTGACCATTTTAAGAGCAGTTCCTACATCAGACATGATAGAAGAAGGTTTAGAGACAATGAGAAGAGAGAAAAAGTTTCAGGACTTTTTGGGAAATTTTTAAAAGTTTAGGAGTACTTTTCAGCACTTAGCAGAAAGTGTAAGAGGAGAAAAGCAAAACTTTTTGGTTAGGTGTACATACACTGAACTTGTTTTGTATATTTTTCTCGTATTAAAAGTGCAAAATGACAAAGTGGTAAGTAGTTACAAGTACTTATCCCACCGCTGCCACCAATGTAGGAGGCTGGGCTGGCTTGTAGTGGGTACCAGAGGTACTTACACCTTGTGCCAGGTCCAGTTATCCCTTATTAGTGTAGAAGAGGTGTTTCTAGCAGCTTAGGCTGATAGAAGGTAGCTATGGCAAAGCAGCTTAGGCTGAACTCGGAGACATGTAAAGCTCCTACTATACCACTGGTGTCATATGCACAATATCATAAGAAAACACAATACACAGATATACTAAAAATAAAGGTACTTTATTTTTATGACAATATGCCAAAAGTATCTCAGTGAGTACCCTCAGTATGAGGATAAGTTATATACACAAGATATATGTACACAATACCAAAATAATGCAGTAATAGCAAAAGGAAGTAATACAAGCAGTGTAAAGTTACAATAGATTGCAATAGGAGCACATAGGTATGGGGCAACACAAACCATATGCCCCAAAAGTGGAATGCGAACCACAAATGGACCCCAAACCTATGTGAGCTTGTAGAGGGTCGCTGGGACTGTAAGAAAACAGTGAGGGTTAGAAAAATAGCCCACCCCAATACCCTGTAAGGTAGGTGTAAAGTGCACCTACAACCCCCAGAGAGCACAGAGGTCATGATAGGGGGATTCTGCATGGAAAACCAACACCAGCAATGCAACAACAGTGGATTTCCGGACCTGAGTACATGTAAGACAAGGGGACCAAGTCCAAGAGTCGCGACAGTGTTGAGAGTGGGCGGGAGCCCAGGAAATGCCAGCTGAGGGTGCAAGGAAGCTGCCACCGGATGGAAGAAGCTTGGTGTTTTGCAAGAACGAAGAGAACTAGGAACTTCCCCTTTTCAGGATGAATGTCCCACGTCGTGAAGAAGCTTGCAGAGGTGTTCCCACGCAGAAAGACCGTAAACCAGACTTGCTAGCTGCAAGGGTCACGGTTAGGGTTTTTGGATGCTGCTGTGGCCCAGGAGGGACCTAGATGTTGCCACTTGGATGAGGAGACAGAGGGGGTGCCCAGCAAGTCAGGGAGCCCTCACAGAAGCAGGCAGCACCCGCAGAAGTACCGGATCAGGCACTTAGAATAGGAGTGAACCGGAGTCCACCCAAAGTCAGAAAAGGGAATCCCACGACGCCGGAGGAGTGCACAGTAGCCGGAGCAGCTGCAAATCACGCGGTACCCAGCAATGCAGTCTAGCATGGGGAGGCAAGGACTTACCTCCGCCAAACTTGGACTGAAGAGTCACTGGACTGTGGGAGTCACTTGGACAGAGTTGCTGAGTTCCAGGGACCACGCTCGTCGTTCTGAGAGGGGACCCAGAGGACCGGTGATGCAGTCTTTTGTTGCCTGCGGTTGCAGGGGGAAGATTCCGTCGACCCACAGGAGATTTCTTCAGAGCTCCTGGTGCAGAAAGGAGGCAGGCTACCCCCAGAGCATGCACCACCTGGAAACAGGTGAGAAAGCCGGCAGTAGAAGCGATACAAGGTTGCTAGTAGTCGTCTGGCTACTTTGTTGCGGTTTTGCAGGCGTCCTGAGTAGTCAGCGGTCGATCCTTTGGCAGAAGGTGAAGAGGGAGATGCAGAGGAACTCTGGTGAGATCTTGCATTTGGTATCTGAAGAATTCCCCAAAGCAGAGACCCTAAATAGGCAGAAAAGGAGGTTAGGCTACCTAGGAAGGAGGATTGGCTACTAAGAGAGGTAAGAACCTATCAGAAGGAGTGTCTGATGTCACCTGCTGGCACTGGCCACTCAGAGCAGTCCAGTGTGCCAGCAACACCTCTGTTTCCAAGATGGCAGAGGTTTGGGGCACACTGGAGGAGCTCTGGGCACCTCCCCTGGGAGGTGCAGGTCAGGGGAGTGGTCACTCTCCTTTCCTTTGGCCAGTTTCACGCCAGAGCAGGGCTGGGGGTTACCTAAACTGGTGTAGACTGGCTTATTCAGAGGTGGGCAGCATCTGTGCCCATCAAAGCATTTCCAGAGGCTGGGGGAGGCTACTCCTCCCCAGCCATCACACCTATTTCCAAAGGGAGAGGTTGTCACACCCTCTCTCAGAGGAAATCCTTTATTCTGCCTTCCTGGGCCAAGGCTGCCTGGACCCCAGGAGGTCAGAAACCTGTCTGAGGGGTTGGCAGCAGCAGCAGCTGCAGTCGAGACCCCGGAAAGGCAGTTTTGCAGTACCCGGGTTCTGTGCTAGTGGCCCGGGGGATCATGGAATTGTCTCCCCAATGCCAGAATGGCATTGGGGTGACAATTCCATGATCTTAGACATGTTACCTGGCCATGTTCGGAGTTACCATTGTGACGCTATACATAGGTAGTGACCTATGTAAAGTGCAAGCGTGTAATGGTGTCCCCGCATTCACAAAGTCCGGAGAATTTGCCCTGAACAATGTGGGGGCACCTTGGCTAGTGCCAGGGTGCCCACACACTAAGTAACTTTGCACCCAACCTTCACCAGGTGAAGGTTAGACATATAGGTGACTTATAAGTTACTTAAGTGCAGTGGTAAATGGCTGTGAAATAACATGGACGTTATTTCACTCAGGCTGCACTGGCAGGCCTGTGTAAGATTTGTCAGATCTCCCTATGGGTGGCAAAAGAAATGCTGCAGCCCATAGGGATCTCCTGGAACCCCAATACCCTTGGTACCTCAGTACCATATACTAGGGAATTATATGGGTGTTCCAGTATGCCAATGTGAATTGGTGAAATTTGTCACTAGCCTGTTAGTGACAATTTGGAAAGCAGAGAGAGCATAACCACTGAGGTTCTGGTTAGCAGGGCCTCAGTGAGACAGTTAGTCATCACACAGGGAACACATACAGGGCACATAGTTATGAGCACTGGGGCCCTGCCTGGCAGGGTCCCAGTGACACATAGACTAAAACAACATATATACAGTGAAATATGGGGGTAACATGCCAGGCAAGATGGTACTTTCCTACACTAATTCATTTACTTTCTGCAATTTGTAAAAACATTTGGCATATGCGCCACATGTTCATTTTTCTCCTCTTAAGAAGTCCCAGTGCCCTTGATGTCTCTTGTTCATCACCCTTTTTCTCTTCCTTTAACAGGTTTACCAGCAGTCACGTCAGCAGGGGATGCTTCTTCCGAACTTACACCAACGAATCATTCTAAAGCTCCTAATGATATTCTGTTCACATTCTAACAATCAACATATTGCATGTTTGCTCCATCTGTTGTATTGCCAGCCATCATTTCCAAAGAATCTTCTCACATTGCCAGGTCACAAGATACCTCTCTACCCACAGACTCTTTACTAGCTCCTGATGCTTGTACATATCTTCCTATCCATGCGAATATCCGGACCCTCTTCCCTACCATCTCTGAGAATACACTGCAATTGAAAAATAAGCATTACCAATGCAAAGGGTCTCGCATTTGCTCGAGTTAAAACTATTAGCGTTGTAAACTCCTAACCGGACTTTTCTTGCCACACAAATTAAAAGAAAAAAACGTAGTGCGATGGCACTATGTAAAATGCAGCGCGATCGTGCTGAAATTTAAAACGGAAAACCCAAGCGCGATCGCGCTATGTAAACCCTAGCGCGATTGCGCTGCGTAGAAAATAAACAGATAAAGTAGTCCGGAAACCATGCTGAAAACATCGAGCCTCGTATGTTTTCAGTAGTTTACCGGTGCTGTGTAGGTGGGCTAAACACCAGAAAAGGCATGACGTATGCATGCCTTTCACAAATGAAAGCAAGCGGATTTTAAAAGGCAAGCCCACGAACCAATGAAAGTGACTGACGTGACATAGGCGTGGTTGGAAGCCCAAAGGGAGATTACTACAGGGGACAGAGCACTTTGCTCTCGCCCCTAACAAAGGGGCATATTTATAAGCCTCTAGCTCCACTTTGTGCCACATTAGCAGCATTTTAGTACATGCGAATGTGGCCCAACGAGACCAAAATCCTCACGCCACATTTACAAAGTGGCGCAATGCATGCATTGCGCCACTTTGTAACCCTTTGCGCCACATTATGCCTGTGCCAAGCATAATGTATGCAAAGGGGGCGAAAAAAATGGCACAAGCAAATCTAACAGATTTCCTTCTGTCATTTTTTACAGCACTTTTAACACCTGCTCAGAGCAGACATTAAAAGGGGGCTTCCATTATTTATAATGAGCCCCAATGTACTTTGCAGGAACAGAGTACATCAATAGCGTTACTAAAAATGACTCTATTGCTCCCTACCCTGCGCCATGGTGCGCTGTATCTTAGATATGGCGCACACATAGTGGCGGTAGGGGGATGCTAAAGGGGGGGGGGGCGCAAAGAAAGTGCTGCTGCACTAGGTGCAGCGCCACTTTCCTTAAATATGCCCCAAAAGTTGCTCTTTTGCTAGGGTGACCAGACATCACGGGTTTGCCCGGAAAGTCCAGTTTTTTTGGCGAATGTCCCAGTAGATAGTTTTCTCCAGAGTAAATAAATGTCCCGGTTTTGAGACGGGGACAAGTCAGCCATCTCTCCTCTTCAAATTCTGGTCATAAACCAGACTCTTTTTCGAGATAATTCTTATTGCGCATTCTTTTTCCAAAACTGTTGCTCCATTCTATCTTCGAACTTCATTCGAAGAAAGGGGTTGCTGCAGAGCTTAGATGTCACATGCCGCATAGCATGCCTTCGTTTCTTGGCACGTGCCACTTGAAAAGCAATTTGAAAAGCATTCCTTTGTAACCAGCAAAAAAGGTGTGTCAATAAAATAAAAGAACCAGATTCAAAGCCTGCCATGACCTATTCATCGCCATATTTTATGCCGTAAATTGGCATTTAATATGGATCACAACACTTGAATATAATATCCTCAGTAATTAACACAAATATGCCTGTGTAATGTTGTGAAATTAGTATCATTATTAGTGTAATGGTCTTATGTATGCAACATTAACTCTAGTTTTTGTGATATTGTAGAAAAAGTCCTGATTATTAGCAGGAGCACTGCAATTATCTGATTTTTGCATAATTATAGATTTTTGCATTTGCCACATAATCCATCATCTCTCCTATAATCTGCAGATTTTAACGAAACAAAATTTGTTTCTAGCTCAAACTGTTCAAATTGTACTAAAATGTGAAAAGACATGTTGGCTGGCAGTGGAAGTACCTTTGCAAACCTGGGTTGGTCACCCCTCTGTAGGTTGTTGCTGTATTTGGAAGTTATGCTGGTGGGTAATTAGGTGCAACCGATGCCTAGAGACTTTCACCAAGTTAAAAAATGACAAATTAATGACATAATTCTATTACAAAATGTGCCACATTATGCTGCACAATTTGTTTTAACCATGCATAATTTGTTCAACCCTGCCCCATAATTTGAGCCTCTCCTGCTGCATAATTCCACTGGCCCTGATTATAAATAGCACAGTACCGGGATAAATATAAAATCCCATTGGATTTTACTGTTACCGAGCAATAATTTTTCGACAGTAGCATGCAATTAGTTATGAGTAAAGCCACTTGTGGTTTCATCGCATACATTTATAATCTGCTCTGAGCAACTGGTAAATCTATGTGCGGGCATTGTGGTGTTGTGGAGGGTGAGTAAGAGGTTGAGGGGAATATAGGAGAAAAAGGGAGACCTTTTTCTAGCAGTAAAAATTTGTAACGAGACTAGGCAGCTGCTGCTGCCCCACTGTCATGCATTTTTTTTCCCACTGGTTAACCAACCAAAAACTTCTTATTTGGTTCTTCCCACACCTAGTAAAACTGGATGGGGGAAAAACAGACAACTGTAATCAGGTAAAGTCAAAGAAAAGCATGAAGTAGTTTCACTCTGTCTAATTTATACTCGGAGGCTACGTGGAAGGGGGCTATAAATATGGTCCTACTTCTATGTCATTCACATGTCTCGGTATAGTAAATCTGGTCACCCTATCTTTGGCTGAGCAAACACCAGCAGCCAAGGTGACAGGCAGGTCAGGTGACAGAGTATAACTGGAGCAGCTGTTTAAACAACAAAATGGAATGTTGCTTTTCTTCTTCTACTCTGTTTTAATAGTTTACAATGCCAAGCAGAGAGAATGTTTTTTTTGTTGCACTCTTTAGAAAGAGAAAAGATAGAGGACCTCATTACAACCCTGGCGGTCGGTGTTAAAGCGGCGGTAATACCGCCAACAGGCCAGCGGAAAAAAAAATGGAATCACAACAGTGGCTGAAACGGCCAACATAGACAGCCACTTTAACACTCCGACCGCCACGGCGGTACAAACAAACACTGCGGGGGTCACCGCCAACAGACAGGCGGAAGACAATGTACCGCCCACACCATTATGAGAGACCAATCCGCTACCTTTTCCGGGGCGGAACCAACGCGAACAAAAACGCGGCGGAAACAGGACTTGGAAGGGAAAACACTCACCACTCCACACCCCATGAGGAACCAGGACGCCATGGAGCCAGAACTCCAAATACTTCCTGCAATGGTATTCCTGCTCCTCTATCAGGAGCACCAAAGACGGCTGCGATGACCACGGTGAGTACTGCACCTACAACACAGGGGACGGGGGAGGGAAAAGAGAGTGACACACACACGCAACACGCAAAACACCCGCCCTCACCCACAACAACATACACACAAATACATGCTGCAACATTACATCTACACCCCCCCTGGAAGAACGCAAGGACAAAAGGAAATGAGTTGAACGATTGTAATCATGAAAAAAACAGTAGTCAAAACTCGATATACAGTATAAACAATTATATACACCCACTACACAAGTCCGGATAGTGCACCAATTATTGCCCGTGTACCACTGGGGCCAAAATGCATGGGCGAGGCCCACACTCAATACCAGACTTCAAACGGAGAGAACACTGCAGGGGCATCAGATCGAAATGAAACAGGCACCTCAGAGGGAAGGGAAGGGCGGGCACCTCAGCCAGATGAGTGCACAACGCCACTGCTCCACGAGGGGGCTCCATGCCCACTGCTGTATCCTGGGGAGTGCAAAGCCACAGTCTCTCAAGTCTTTCCAGTGGGTGGTTTGCCCACTGCTTTATCCTGGGGAGTGCAAAGCCACAGTCTCTCAAGTCTTTCCAGTGAGTGGTTTGCCCACTGCTTTATCCTGGGGAGTGCAAAGCCACAGTCTCTCAAGTCTTTCCAGTTGGTGATTTGCCCACTGCTGTATCCTGGGAAGTGCAAAGTCACAGTCTCTCAGGTGGATGCCTTTCTCCACTGGTTCTGGAGGGGGCTTTGTGTCTAGAGTGCTTCATCCTGCCAAGGACAGAGGAAGTGGATGTGATACTCCACTGGTTCTGGAGGGGGCTTTGTGCCCAGAGTGCTTCATCCTGCCAAGGACAGAGGTAGTGGATGCCTTTCTCCACTGGTTCTGGAGGGGGCTTTGTGCCCAGAGTGCTTCATCCTGCCAAGGACAGAGGTAGTGGATGTGATACTCCACTGGTTCTGGAGGGGACTTTGTGCCCAGAGTGCTTCATCCTGCCAAGGACAGAGGTAGTGGATGCCTTTCTCCACTGGTTCTAGAGGGGGCTTTGTGCCCAGAGTGCTTCATCCTGCCAAGGACAGAGGTAGTGGATGTGATACTCCACTGGTTCTGGAGGGGGCTTTGTGCCCACAGTGCTTTATCCTGACAAAGACAGAGGTAGTGGATGTCTTTCTCCACTTGTTCTGGAGGGGGCTTTGTGCCCACAGTGCTTCATCCTGCCACGGACTGAGGTAGTGGATGCCTTTCTCCACTGGTTCTGGAGGGGGCTTTGTGTCCAGAGTGCTTCATCCTGCCAAGGACAGAGGTAGTGGATGTAATACTCCACTGGTTCTGGAAGGGGCTTTGTGCCCAGAATGCTTCATCCTTCCAAGGACAGAGGTAGTGGATGTGATACTCCACTGGTTCTGGAGGGGGCTTTGTGCCCAGAGTGCTTCATCCTGCCAAGGACAGAGGTAGTGGATGCCTTTCTCCACTGGTTCTGGAGGGGGCTTTGTGCCCAGAGTGCTTCATCCTGCCAAGGACAGAGGTAGAGGATGTGATACTCCACTGGTTCTGGAGGGGGCTCTGTGCCCAGAGTGCTTCATCCTGCCAAGGACAGAGGTACTGGATGTCTTTCTCCACTGGTTCTGGAGGGGGTTTTGTGCCCAGAGTGCTTCATCCTGCCTAGGACAGAGGTAGTGGATGCCTTTCTCCACTGGTTCTAGAGGGGGCTTTGTGCCCAGAGTGCTTTATCCTGCCAAGGACTGAGGTAGTGGATGTGATACTCCACTGAAGGTGGTGCAACATGCAAGCTGCCCAGGCTCCTGGAACTGACCACCAGGATCGGATGACTGACCACTGGGGATGGCAGCCATGTCTGCAGTGGTGTCATTGGCTCAGGATGTCGCGTGGCTGCTGGCGGTGCTTGCGGCGGTGTCAGTAGCGGCGGTGCTTGCGGCGGCCTCTTTGGCAGCGGTGCTTGTGGCGGACTGTGTGGCATCAGTGCTGGCGGCGGACTATGTGGCGGCGGTGCTGGTGGTGGGCTCTGTGGCGGCGGTGCTAGTGGCGGGCTCCGTGGCTGCGGTGCTGGTGGCGGGCTCAGTGACTGCGGTGCTGGTGGCGGGCTCCATGGCGGCGGTGCTGGTGGCGGGCTCAGTGACTGCGATGCTGGTGGCAGGCTTGGTGACTGCCGTGCTGGTGGCGGTGCTGGTGGCGGTGCTGATGGCGGTGCAGGTGGCGGTCTTGTCCGCCGTACAGATTGACGTGGAGAGAAGGTGTGACACTGGTCCCATTGCTGGTGCCACCATGCCCTCTCCTGACCTGCCCTTGATTTTCTGGCCCTTCCCCACCTTGGATGGTGGCACAGCTGTCTTGTCAAAATCCCCTTTTGTTTTGCCTGAGCCCTTGGTGGCAGGTGTTTTCGCCTTCTCCCTCCGGTATGTGGGCAACGTTTTTACTTTTGCAGGTGGCGGAATGTCCTTCCCCTCGCTCCGTGGCACACTGGCAGCCCTGATGCTTGGCGCACTTCAAAAGCCCGCAGTTGCTGGCACCACTGTGCCTGGCGATGTGGTGACTGAGGTGCTGGGTTGGGACCTGGAAAGCCTGGCCCTAGGGGATGGACGGGGGGAGGTGTAGGGAAGAGGTCAATATTAGCTAGGAAATGTTTTTTCGACACACTGGGACGGGTAGATTGAGAGGGTTTGGGAGTGGAGGAAGAGCTAGTGGTTGTAGGAGGTGTATGTTTGCTGAATTTGGGTGAAAGGGCATGGGATGGAGGCTGTTGTGAGGTGGATGGCTGTTGGGTGGGTGTGTGGCTGCTTTTGTGTACTTTGGGAGGAGGGCTCACAGACACACTGGTAGAGGACACAGGGGATGTGTGAATGGTAGTGGGGGTGGTGACTGCACGTGAGCGGTGTGTGGTGATGGACGTGCTTGTGATGGAGATAGTGGCTGAAGATGTAGTGCATGCAGGTGTGAGTGGAGATGAGACAGGGAGGGAGGAGGGAGACGTGGAGGAGGGGGACACAGTGGAGGCAGTGGATGTTGATATGTGTGCATGGGTATGTTGCTTGTGTGAGTGCCTGTGGGATGTGTGGTGCTTATGTTTGCCAGAGCCACCCTTGTGTGTTGAGGTATGTGCATGCTGGTCTGATGGTGTGCTTGGGATAGGCTGAGGTACAGGGATTGGGTCCGGGTGGAGGAAGTTGGAGGGGGAAGGCTGGACACAGGGACAATGGCTGCCATCAGTGCTGAGGCCAGAGCCTGAAATGCTCTCTGTTGGGCTGCCTGGCCAGAATGAATGCCCTCCAGGTATGCATTTGTTTGTTGCAAATGCCTCTCGACACCCTGGATGGCATTCACAATGGTAGATTGCCCAACAGTGAGGGATCTCAGGAGGTCAATAGCCTCCTCACTGAGGGCCGCAGGACTGACTGGGGCAGGGCCTAAGGTGCCTGGGGCGAAGGAAATGCCCACCCTCCTGGGTGAGCGGCCATGGGACACATGCTGAGGGGCTGCTGGGAGGGTGGTGCTGGTGTCTAACAGTTGTCCCTCGACATTTGCAGGTGACTCTGGGTACCCCAACCTGTCATGGCTACTGATCCCAGTGAGAAATCCCAGGACAAGGGCAGAGGAACGCTACAATGAGGCACATGGGCGAACGAGGAGAGTGATTGAAAGGACCTTCGGCCTCCTGAAGGCCAGGTTCCGGTGCCTCCATATGACAGGTGGTTCTGTCAACTACTCACCAAAAAAGGTGTGCCAGATCATCGTGGCCTGCTGTATGCTGCACAACCTGGCTTTGCGAGGACAGGTGCCTTTTCTGCAGGAGGATGGTCTAGAAGGATGTCTTGTGGCAGCTGTGGAGCCTGTGGACAGTGAAGAAGAGGAGGCAGAAGAAGAGGATATCGACAACAGAAACAACGTTATCCAGCAATACTTGCAGTGAGACACAGGTAAGAAGATGTCACTGCCTCACATATCTCATACAATTGTTCGACCTATCATATGTCTGTCACTTTCACCCAGTGTATGGACCCTGACTTGTCACTTTGCCTTTCCATTTCACAGATGTGGGTCCCACTGTGTGACCTCTGCTATATTACCTCATGGACTAGAGCTGTGTTACATCGGTATGTTGACAATACAATCGACATTGCTATTTTCCATAGTTATTGCAAATACACATTTATGAAAGCACAGACTGTCTCCAGATTGTTTTGTGATTCAAGGGTGTTTATTTCAGTGCAAATTAGTGGAGGGGCTTGTAAAATGGGCAGGGGTGATTGTGGAGGATTGTCCATGGCAGAGTCCAGTCTATTTGTTTCACAGGTGCATTGTCCAAAGGGGCATAGGAAGTGGAGCTAGGGCAGTTGATGGATGGACAGGGTGACGAAGTGGGACAGAAGGATGACATTCATGGGGGTCTCATTTCCTGGCGGGGGTCTTGGCATTGTTCTCTGTCTTTGTCCTGGATCTCAGGGATCGTTTGCGGGTTGGTTCGCCATCTGCAGGGGGTGGGGTGCTGGTGTCATGGTCCTGTGGCAGTGCCTCCTGTCCACTAGCGCCGGCAGAGGTGGTGGGCTGTTCATCATCCAGGCTAGTGTCAGGGGCCCCTTGTTGTGCCACAGTGTCCCTCCTGGTGTTGACAAGGTCCTTCAGCACCCCTACAATCGTGACCAGGGTGGTGTTGATGGATTTGAGTTCCTCCTCGATCCCCAGATACTGTTCCTCTTGGAGCCGCTGGGTCTCCTGAAAGTTGGCCAGTACCGTTGCCATTGTCTCCTGGGAATGATGGTACGCTCCCATGATGTTGGAGAGGGCCTTGTTTGAGAGTGGTTTCCCTGGGCCTGTCCTCTCCCTGTCGCACAGCAGTCCTCCCAGTTCCCCTGTATTCCTGTGCCTCTGTCCCCTGAACCATGTGCCCACTGCCACTACCCCCAGGTCCCTGATTTTCTTGAGGTTTGCCTGGGTTCCCTGTAGTGGTGGACACACTGCTGCTTGGCGTGTCCTGGGGATAGAGGGATGGGCCCGCTAGGTGGGTGCTGTGCTGGTGTGTCCTGAGGGGGGAGGCTCTGTAGTGGCATGTGCCAGTGTCAGGGGAACCGACTGTCCCAAGGTCCCAGATGGGCCGGGCTGGTCATCTTGATCCAGTTGGACAGAGCTGCTGTCATCACTGTGGGCCTCTTCTGGGGGGGGGGGAGTGGACATGTCTGGAACCTCCTGTCCGGTGACGTTGGGTAGGGGTCCTGCAGGGGTGTAAAGGCATGATTATTGCATCTGTATGTGCCATTGTGTGCAATGGGTGGGTGATCCTGTACTTCAATGCTTGCATTCTTGTCTAGGACCTTGTGTGATACTTGGTTTGGGGACTGTGTGGGTATCTGTAGTGGACATGCTTTGGTGATGGGTGTCCATGGTTTGGTGTTGCATGCAGGGCTTGGTGTTGGGATGAGTGGGATGTGATAGTGGGACATTTGTGAGGTGTTGGAGTGATGGGCGTGAGGCAGAGGGTGGGGTATGTGATAGCATGCAGGTAGGGTGGGGGATGTAATAGTTAAGATTGACTTACCAGAGTCCATTCCTCCTGCTACTCCTGCGAGGCCCTCAGGATGCAGTTTAGCCAAGACTTGCTCCTCCCATGTTGTTAGTTGTGGGGGAAGAGGTGGGGGTCCACCGCCAGCCCTCTGTACTGCAATCTGGTGTCTTGAGACCACGGAACGCACCTTCCCCCGTAGGTCGTTCCACCTCTTCCTGATGTCATCCCTAGTTCTTGGATGCTATCCCACTGCGTTGACCCTGTCTACGATTCTGCGCCATAGCTCCATCTTCCTAGCTATGGAGGTGTGCTGCACCTGTGATCCGAATAGCTGTGGCTCTACCTGGATGATTTCCTCCACCATGACCCTGAGCACCTCCTCAGAGAACCTGGGGTGTCTCTGAGGTGCTATGATGTGGTGTGGGTGATGTGTGAGGTGGTGTCAGTTGTGACGTGTGAGGGGATCTGTTTGTGTGTGTTGTCTGAGGTGCGTGGATGTTGTGTGAGTGATGGTGTTGTGTGCCTGTGGATGCTAGTGTTGTCTCTGGTGGTGTCTCTCTCTCTGGGCTTCTTTCTCAATTTTGGTCATAAGGGTTTGTGGGAGATGTGGGTTGTGCTTTATATTGGATTGGGTGTTTGGGAGTGGTGTGTGTATCAGGTGTGTGTATTTTGAATTGTCCAATGTGGTTGTGTTTTGTAAATGTGTGTGTATTTTGAGCGCAGCGGTGTGTACAGCCAATGGTTTACCGCAGTTGAAAGACCGCCGCGTGGATTCGCGGTTCATGATAGTGTGGGTGTATTCCTGTTGGCGTGACAGTGTCGGTTTTGTTATCGCCAGTTTATCACTGACCTTTGGTGTGGTGGACTTGTGTGGGTGTCTGGATTTTGGCGGATTCCAAGCTGTGGGTCATAATAGCTGTAGCGGAATTCTGCCGCCGCAGCTGTGTGTTGGCGGTCTTCTGCACGGTGGTAAGCGGGATTTACCGCCAATGTTGTAATGAGGGCCAGAATCTTTCTGCACCTTTCTACACATTCAGAACTACTGCAGCCTTTAAAAAAAAAACTGACTTGTATTGACATGTTTCTAATATCTGTTTCTAATTTCTAACAGGTGTTTAATGTATTTAATTTTGCATTAAAGGTTTTAATTTCATTTTTCATGTTTGCCAACATGATCACTTTTTCCTGTGAAAGAGCCACACACCAAGGTTTTAAGTGGTTTGTGGGAAAGGTGATGGTGTGGCCATGTATTATATGGGATAAATTACCCACTGACATACATGATAAGCATAGTGCAAGTCACCTTGGAGTTCCATAACTTTATAACAGAACTTGGCATTTTGCCTAGTTTGTTCCTGTATATGGTTATAGAACTCTTTGGTGACTTGCAATGTTCTCATAATATACTGCAGGGGGTAATTTATCCCTCATATAACCAGATACTTCTCATGAGGAGGGTTGCCTGGGTTTACCCCACCCCAAGTTTTGCAAGGGAGGTTATGTTGTAATTAGTTTTAGAAATCCTCTTCACATAAGTAACCTTTTATTCCATTCCAAACACTGAGCTGGAAGGACCCAAGCTAATACAGTCTTACATTTGGGCTACTTTTTACAGACCCTCTTCTTCAAGTTGCTATTCCAAATGACCTAATGTTAACCCCTTACAGCCTTAAATGACAAATACCTGTACTTTATTGTAATAATTTTTACCCACCTGAGAACCTCATCAGATCGACTGACTCCCTTATGTTGTAGATCCTGTAGGTCTTTCATCAGCAGCTGCTAGTCATAAGGCAAACACCGCTGTATTCCCAAGTGGGTTGCTTTAACAGAAACTTGTCTTCTATAAATTTCAACAATTGCAATAATGTTGGTATCTCAACCAAGATCAAATGTAACCACTGGCAGTCATTTATCAAATAATACAGTATTGTATTACTCCCAGAAACCAGGGCTACAGCTGATCTTACTTTTGGTGTTTTATTGCAATTCTTTACCTGCTGCTTCATCTAGCTCGGGAAGGATAAAGGTGGACCTTTCACTTGGTTTAGAATTTTGTTGAAATATGATGTTATGGAAAGTGTTTATGGTCATGTGGGGATTCAGGTATTTTCAATTATGTCGACAGGGTAATTTCAGTTTTTTAAATTAATTTTATAATGATGATTTTTGCTAGGTGATAAATCGCAATTTTGTAAGTCGGCTCGATCCTATTAATAAGCTCAGAGTTTCATGTGAGAAGCATTATTTGGCCTTTTATTTGATAATTAGGGGTTATTTCATTACCAATAGTGGGTCAAAATCATTGTCTTACAGCCCTTTTAAGTTTATTTGGGGGACATTACTACCTATAGATTCAAGGGGTATAGTGCTATATAACTAACTGAGTGCAATTTGGAAAATGTTTTTGACATTCTGGGTGGCCAGGCAAGCCATTTAAATAACTTTATTTCAATCTCCAGGATCATAAAAGTATGCAAAAATACAGTACACATTAAACCATCCTCACTGATATACACATAATTTAATCAAAATTCACTTTAAATCCGATGGCTGGTCAACATGTGCAAATCATTTTTTTTAATCTAGAACGGATTAAAATCAGTATAAGGTAAAAACATTTAAAACTAACAGTGGTCAACCTGTTTTATCTCCCAGGGATTTCAGGTCGCAATAAAGTGCTAAGCCCCAAACTGTACAAAGTTGCAATAAATTGCTAGGCCGTATTTAATATAGCTTGCTTCAGCAAGCCACTCTCTGCTCAGGAGTTTACCAAAGCTCTATCCCTCCCTCTGCTGCCTTGATACACTTAGTACACCTAATCCATCCAGATAGTAGACATCTAGAGATTGAAAAATCCATCAGTCTGATTAGATTAGTAGTGAGGATTATATATGCCTCAATGTAGAAGCCAGTACCAAGCTTCCTACACAATGGAGTTACCTACTTGCTTGTTTGGGAGCGGTACCCAGAGCAAAAAAAACAATGTATGTGGTAGTGACTCTGTAGGCTCTCTGCAGACTGGACATATGTCAACCCCTGGTACATCTCTGGACCATTTGCTAAAGAATTGCTTAGCCTGAAGCAACCTATACCTAATTTGGATATACAATTTGTGAGCCACAGAACTTTATTTCATTTATAGGGGGCTTATACCATGCAACGGTTTAACATTAAGGAAATCGCTTACCAGGGAGCCTTTACTGGAGACATTTATCATGGTAGAAATAAATTCCCATTAAATGTCTTTCACCCTGACTTTCGTAATTGCATACATCTCTTCAGGAGAAATCTAAAAACTTTCAAGCCCCAGTTTTCCCAAAACCAGTCGTATGGAGCTCAGCTATCAAATTTTGCGCACACAGGTTGGGGACATAACATTTTTCAGACCCACACTGTAGGAACTTAACTCTGCCACAAATGGTGTCAATAGATAAGCATTCTACACATGATTTTCTGGGTGATACTTCTGTGGGCCAGATCAAAACAAAGACGACTCATCAGGGTACATGCTGGGATTCCAAAAAGCGATCTTAAAAACATATTCTCAACTTTAGTAAGAGTTTGATTGTTCTCAGAGCCCCATATTATTATATATATATATATATATATATATATATATATATATATATATATATATATCGGCTGCACCTCGAGCCTTCATGTTATACATTTCTAGGGCTGGTGCCACACTCCTAGATGAAGGTTATATAGAAACTGATGGCCTAATACCGACTGTGGCGGATGGGATACTCCTTCGCAAATGTGACGGATTTTCTGTCTGCCGTATTACAAGTCCAATTATATCCTATGGAACTTGTAAAACAGCGGAGTATCCCATCTGCCAAGGTCGTAATCAGGCCCTGAGTGTTGAGTTAGGGTTGCATGCGATTTCTGGAGCTGAATGGCCCAATTACAGTTTTGCATAAGCCTCACACCAAAATAATCGAAATGAGGGACCTGGTCAAATGTTTTGCTTGTCACTCTCACTCTCCTCTTTATCCCTCTCTGTTCAACTGAGCTAAAAACCATAAACCTGGTCTTTGAGCTATTTAATTCCAGCCCCCCTCTCTGTACAAAACATATTAAAATGGTCTAAAAAGTTGTTGTAGGCCGTGGAGGGGTGGGGTTTGGAAAGTAACAAGGTGTTGTACACAAATAGGAGTGCTGGGGCCAGCTTGCCACTCACCTTGGCGAAATCACAGCCATCTTTATTCAAGAACTTCACCAACCCAATAATGTACAGCGAAAAAAGGGAGTGAGCAAGAACACAACTCAGTGTTTTATACTGAGAGGCTCTGTCAATTGGCAATGTTCGCCACACCTTACCTGTGCACAATGTTGTGCATGGATCCAAATTAAGATATTCAATAGATTTACTGGAATACACATCTCTTCTAGGAACTTCCAGAGCATGGCTCTGGGGACCATGTCAAAGGCAATCCATAAATTGATGAAGGCAACATACAGTTTGCCCCCATTGATTAGGGCTGTCTTCCAGTAAATGCTGGTAAAACGAAAGACCTGGCCAACTGTGCTGGCTTTACTTCTAAATCCCACCTGGAATTCAGATAACACTTTGTGGTATTCTATCCACTCTGTGAGATGAGCTAAAATCTGTTTGCAAACAACTTTTGGTACAGCATTGATCAGGCTGATAGGCCTGTAGTTGCTCAGATCACTGCGATCCCCTTTTTTGAAAATGGAAATATCCACCGTTTCCAAGATTTGGAGGTCTCCATGCCTGCCATAATTTCATTGGACAGTAAATTAATATAGGATCCCCAAACTTCTACATTAGCCAGCTAAAGAGGGCTAGGGATAATATTGAGCCCTGGTGCTTTTGCTGCCAAACAGAAGTAGTAGCTAGCTTGGTTTCATTTAACCCCAGTGCTAAAATAGAATCACTTTTTGTAGGATAATTCTGCTCAGGAGACTGCACTAATTCTTCCTCAGCTTGAATACTGCTATCCTTATAGAGGTTACCAGAGTGATTAACCCACTGCAGGGGTTGAACACAAAATTCTGTACTCTTGTTTCTGCTCATTTCAAAAACTGCAACGGTATTCCAAAAAGTTTTATGATCCTTGATTGACAGGGTATCTTATAGAGAAGCCCATAAGAACATTTCCCACTCTCCCTTGGCCCTATCCTTTTCCCTCCTGTAAACTTGCTTACATGTCACAAGTGAATCTCTGCAGCCTGCATTGGCTGCAATAAGGAGATTGGCTTTAGCTTCCCTGTAGGATTTGGTGTACCAAGGTACCCCTATCAAATCTTGCTTCGAAATCCTCCTCCTAGTGGCAGTACGACCCCTAATCTGATTGGGAAGCCGATTATGCTCTTCTAGAAATATTTTTGCTCTTTCTCCCACAGAACTGTCAGTAAGGTTCACTACTGTCTCCTAGACCATTTCAATCGCTATAGCCAGCATATCAGGGTTTCTTGCTACCCAATCCCATCTAATTGCTTTACCACTGTTGGTATATGTACCTTTCCCCGCATCCTGTTGAGCGGTATAAACAGGTTTACAGACCATGTAACCTTCCAATGATAGGTAAAGTACATTGTGATCGCTGACCTCCCTCGCTCAAATACTTCCATATCCCTAATAATGAGAAAAAGGCTGACTTCAATTAGAAAGTAATCAATTCTACTGGATTGGCATACTCGATTGAAAGTGGGTTTACCACTTCGGCCCAATGGGGTCTTTCCCTTTGTTGCTCTCAGATCAAAATTGAGAGCTAATCCCATGGCTTGAGCTGCTTGTGGTGTCCTCTTAAGGTACAACAGATCGATTTGGGGGGGGGGTCTTCCAAAAGGAATCTATCTCGAGAGGTAACTCAGGAACGTACGCTATTAATGGTTCCAATGTAGAAGTAAGATCCCCGGCTACAATTATGTACGAATCACTGGGGAGGTCATCCAATAAAGAATTCAACTCCATTGTTGCTCTTGTATCATCTGAATAGCCTTTCACCCAATTAAACATGTTGAATATGGTCAGGGTCACCTCAGACAGGAGTTTCAGACTAACTGCCAGTAGATCTAGTGAATCCGTCTGAAAAGGGGAAATTATGCATTAAAGGGTGACTTTAACCCAAATCTCTAAGCCCCTAAAGGTCTCCCCCTACTTGGCTGAACTGCATTTGTACAAAAGGATGAAAAAACATTCCTGTGGATGGAGGCAGTACTCCAGGTCTCTTGGAACAGGAAAATATAGTGTGCCTCAATAATCTGGCACCAGTCATTCTTCTACAGCTTGCTTCTAATCCCTGCCACATTCCTGGACAATATTTCGATCCTATTCTGGAGCTCGACTGTGTGTCCTGATGTATGTGGAGTGGCCTTGCCAATACACTGCAGTGTTCATCTGATGGGACCTGTTTCAGTAGGGACATTGGCCGATGCTATCACCCAACCCCTATCCCTACAATTGTCTTCCCTGCCACTAGAAGAGCTTTGGCCACCCAATAATTTGGTACCTATGGGTGTTGCTGTGGTAGGGTTTGGGATATTATTTGTAGCTGGGAAGACATTTGTATTATTGTGCATCCTGTAGCTGTTTGCGATTTCGGTGTGTGCATTGCAAATTAGGCGTACGTTTATTGCCATAAGACCCATCACCATGTCTGTGCTGTAGAACACAACTTTGAGGTTATTTAGAAGGCTCCCGGTCTTATTCAGCCTCTCAACACTGCAGATGTCACTTCTGATAGTGGAGTAGGAGTGCTTTCCTTCTGTAAACGAGTGAATCACTTTATTAATAAGGGCTTCCTGTTTTTCTGCGGCACCCACGGGCAGTTTAGAGACCTGGTTAAGTCAGACAATATTTTGACTGGCATGCCGAAATGATTTCAGATAAGCCCCACCATTTGCCCTACTCTCCAAGCCTGGGGTATGAGGAAGCATCTGTTCTGGGACCTTCTTGGGGGAAAACTTACTTGGGGCAAAATACCTTGTTACTTTCCTCTGGGACTCTTATCCCCCTTCCAAGGTAATTACTTCTCTTGTGCCCCATCTCTTGGGTCTCATGATAGCTCCTTGCTGGACGCTGTGTCGCAGTAAATGGACTCACTGAAGGGGGATTGGGGTTCGTTAAAATACATTCCGGCAAGATAAGGGTATTGCAAGATCTGGCAACAAAGGCTCTGGGGCCTCAAATTTGTACAATTAACAGTCTCCACATTCGTCTCGCACCCATGCCCCGCATAGACATTTGCTCACCTATAATCAAGTGCTTCCTCAATTTTTGCTTCCATCCCTTAGGCCATTTTTTAAAGATCAGAGACGTCTTTCTTTAGGCTACTGATCATATAAAAAAAGACTCAGTAGTTTTTGTTGCACTTGTTTAATTGCCTCTCTGACTTACTCAAAGCCTTACCCAAAGCCTCGTGTACTTGTTTCATCACTACAGAGAGCTGAAAAATGATGGTGACACTCAACTCCAACTGCACTGGCCTTGCGATTTGGAGTTCTAAGGTGAGTTAGTGCTGTTGCTCGGTTTAATGTTTTATCAATCATTTGCAGAATGCATTTTATACTAATATCTGATGGCGGGGGAGAAAAAGGTGAGCTAGCACCCTTTGGTGGAGTCGAGTTAAAGATGTTAGTACATTCATCTATGAATGTGAGTATTTTATTATCAATTACACAATTATCACCAGCTGATTTCAGCAATTGTTTGGCTCTTCTGAGACCTTTGCCCCCCTCAAGTGATTTTCTTTCGATCATAATAGGTAGTTTCTAAGAATTTGAATTGTATAGGTTAGGTGTAAAGACTATTAGAGCAAACTCATCACACAGGACAGCAATGGGATCAATCAATGTTAACATGCAACGCTTTCACTTCCAGGGGCACAACCTAGGAATAATTAAAAAGTCCAATCTGCAACAGAAAACTGTGTTCACATAAAGTTCACTGAAACATAAAGGCAATAATGAATTCCAAAGGCAGGCATTAGAGGGAGGCTCTGATGGATGTGGATGTGCTCACAGCAGGAACATTTTGTGCTGATAAACGCTTGGCAGCAGGCGGGAGGGAGCGTCAGCACCTACTGGTGCAAAGCCTGGTGGGTAATGGACTCCCCCGGTGTGAGCCCAGTCCTCCAGTTGGTGTCCCGCTCAGCAGGAAAGCTTTGCGATGATAAGTGCTTAGCGAGAGCGAGCATCAGTGCCTCCTGGCTCAAAGCCTGCCGTGGAATGGAGTCTCCCGGTGTCGGCCCAGTCCTCCAGTTGGTGTCTTGGACAGGCAAACAGATTACCGTGTTCACTGGGTGAAGATATTCTACAATGATTGATTACATCTTTCTTTCGTAGGTTTGGACAAGTTTTGCACTGATACGTGCTTGACGGGTGGAGGGAGGAAGCATCAGCACTTCCCGGCTTAAAGTCTGCTGGGGAATAGAGTCCCCTGGTGTCAGCCCAGTCCTTCGGTTGGTGTCTTCGACGGACAAGCAGATTTGCATGTTTACCGGGTGAGGTTATTCTACAATGATTGATTATATCTTTCGTTCTTTGATTTGGACAACTGTGCCCTAGAAGGAGCATTAGGCCGAGTTGCCACAGTGACCTCAACCTACTTACAGTTAATATTGATTTACCAGTTGCTATTATTCATTAGTTATCAAGAAATAACATACCTTTTAATTAACTCCAAAAGTTTAAGGCTCTATTTGAAACACGCTGATCCTGGAATTTATTTTATCAAGTCTCCTGAATAAAAGCTTAGCATGTTTTTAGTCATGCTTATCATTAGATTATTCATCTGAGGATATTGTAAGCTCCTTTATGACTTTTGTATGGTTCTATTAAGATTCTGCTTCTTAGGCACGGTTATGAAGGATCATAGTGATACTCCTAAATGCTTTGATCCCACATGCTCTTTGAGTAACAGAAAGTTATGAAGAGCTTTGGTCAGACGCCTGAGTTAGAAAGATGAGATAGTTGAATTCAGAGCTCCCCAAATATTGGCTCCTAAAAACATGAAAGGAAGAGGTCAGGGCCAACTCCAGAGCTAGGAGTCTCTTGAGTTGGCATACAAGCCCAAAAGACACTAAACTGTTTCTGAAAGAAATTATCCTTAATAAAGATTATGGTTGCATGACACAGACATTACTGTTTGTATTGCTGCTGATCATTGGGGGGCCATTTAGAAAAATACAGCTAGTCATAATCTAATAATATGGTCACCTGCTTCCTTCCTCTAAGGCCTTCTTTAGAGAATCTCTTTGACTATTCGGGAATAGTACTTGCCAATCAGGTAAGCCCTTCTTGAAAGCTCAAGGCTCCAATGATGTGCCCATTGACTTGTATCATTTGAATATAGATCTATGGGCTCCATTAATCCGCAGTGGTTTGAACACAGCCTGTAGAAGTAAGTTTCATAGTTCATTGTTTTCTGCTGTTATTGCCACTGTTTTAAAAAATGATAATTGTTAAGTTCTCTAATGCTACAGGCCAATATCTTTAATGGATTCTGTAGTGAAAGTGGTCGGAAGAGTGGTGCTGCATAGAATTCCAGTCTGGCAGGAGGCTCATAATTCTCTGTCAGATGTGCAGCATGGGTTCAGAGAAGGATTAGGGACCATGGAATAATGCTTAAACTTGCATTGCATTTCTCAAGTACAGAGAAGAGAAAGGCAGTTTGATCCATTTGGCCTTCATGGACCTAATACCATGTTTGATCATATGAACAGCTCCAAACTTTGATCAAATTTTAAGTGTAGACAGCCCATGGTATCAGAAAAATGTAAGATGTCATCAGACCTTGCAGTCTCAACCACAGTCTTACTAGAGGTTCCAAATCCTGCAGAAATAATCTTGTTAATCTCCAGATAACCACAGTCAATTGATCTGAAAGGAAACCCGTACCTTTATGGGTATTGAATAATTCTCCAATGAATATCAAATCTCCTGTTGGAACTGGTGACTTTTTTCCAATTTACCAAGAAAGTGTGTTGCTCCAGGCAAGTTCAGACTGGCTGCAGGGGCATAATGCACACCTTCACTGCCTCCATGGTGCGATTGGGAGCTTCCAGCTTTCCAAATCTGATGGGGGCCCCCTCAGTCTGGGGCTCTCTGGCCTTAGTTTGGGGTTTGTGTGTGTGTGTGGGGTCATTTGTATGTGTTTGTATGTGTGTGTGTTAACTTTGCTTCAAACCAATTAACATGCTGGCGCTTGGACTCTGCCAGAAGAGAAACAAAATAACCATTTTCTAGTTTCTCTTTCAGGCATACCCTGGGTTTGTGTCTAGGAAAAGCCCCTTTTGGGATTGTGGGAGTGTCCCTTCCTTCTCCAAAATGTATTCATCATATTCTGAGAAGCAAGTGCAGAAGAAGGTGTATAGAACTAGCCAGTTAACCAGGGCATAATACAGGGTCCAGCAGCCTACGTGGTACAAGGCCCCAGGGTTTGCCATTGTTGTGTGACATTGTTCCCTCCTTCTAAAAGTGCAGGGTAACAGTTCTGGAAATAACCCGTATAAGCCACACTCTACTCATAAGTCTGGCTAGAAAGGTAATGCTGGCCAGTCCCCCTTCACTGCTGCCTCTAGCCTGTCAAGGCTAGGAGACAGGTGTGGGCTTTTTGAGATGGTGTGACTCAAAATAGTCCACCTGCACTGCTAGTATGCACTGTTAGTTTGACTTTTTGTGTCTCACTAGTCAGCTGTTTGCAGTTGTATGGACTGGCTGCAGAGGAACAGAGGAAAAGGTTTAGAAAGAATGAATGCATTTTTTAACATTGTATTCATGTGTTTTTTTATAGCACAGACATTACCCACAGGTGTCAAAGCACTTTAAAATAGAGAGAAGAAGAACATTATATGAGAAATTCTGAGTAACAGGGTATTAAGTGACAATATGTATAGCTACTACGGTTACTCATGATAAGAGGTACGCATATACATATTACATATTCATTGCTGATTAGTATTTAGCAAAGGTAAAGCCATTAAGGTTACACAAATGCATATTACATATTTACAGAGTTAAAGCAGAAAAGTATTTTTTAGGTCTTGAGAGTGACATGTAACTTTCAGGGTCATGCCATTAAGTATGAGGGCATGTGCCTGGTGGGGAGCTTGGCAAGGATTGTTATTGAGAACATGTTTTTGGAAGAGAAGAGTTTGAAGGGGTGTTTTGAAGATCCGTAAAGAGGTGATGGTGTGAAGGTTTGGAGGTAGGTAGTTCCAAATTCAATCACAGTACCTGAGAAAGATGTGCCATGAGTCTTTACCTTTTGAAAGTTGGATGTTTGAGCAGCAGATTTTCAGCATTTCGAGGGGGTTAGAGCCACCTGTTATCTTGAGTGTTTGCTAGGTAGGGAGGAGTGGAAGTGTGAATGGCTTTATGGGTAATACAAACAGTCTTGTATATGGTCCTAGCTTCAATAGGAAGGCAGAAAATAGTTCTCAACATAGGTATGACATGGTCATTTCTTTTGATCCCATAGACGAAACATGCAGCCAAATGGAGGATGGATTTCAAAGGAGGTAGGTGGGTTTTGGGGAGGCCTGCAGAGAGAAAATTACAGTAGTCCAGTCTGGAGAGTACTAAAGATTGGCCAAGAGTTTTCAGGTCTTGCTCAGGAAAGTAATGTTGGATCCCCCAGAGAGGGCACAGTTGGAAGTTTGCATTCTTGGCCATGGTGTTGATTTGGGTTGGAGGTTAAGTCTTTTGTCCAGGATTACACCTAAGGATTTGACACTGTCAACAATGGTAGGTTTATTGTTAATAATGTTCAGATTATCCATCCATGATTGAACAGGAGGTGGAGAGTTTTCATAGGGATAAGAAAGAATTCTTTTTTAGAGGGATCCAGTTTTAGATGATGACATGTCATCATTTCTTGGATGGAGCTGAGTGTGGTGGCAAGAAGTGCGATGGGACACCCTGAGGTAGAGTTGAGTGGCATCAGCATAGAGGCGATAAAGGATCCCAGCCTATTTTAATAGGGTTCAATATTGGTTGCATATAAAGATTAAATAAGGTTGGAACCTTGAGGAACACATTGATCTGCAGTTTTTGGAGTTGAGAGACAGTTTTTAATTTTAATGATCTGAGATCTCCATGTGAGGTAAGATTCAAACCACTTAAGTACTATTCCTTCAATTCCCATTTTTTGCTTTAGTGTGTCAAGAAGTGTGTGATGGATTACAGTATTAAAGAATGTATGTGTGTGGCAGATTTCTGACCCAAGGGGTGAGGCTCTCAGAGTGTCATTGACCATCCCCAAGCAGTGTAACATGGTTTCCTGGAGGGCTGGGGCACTTAGTATACCTTTGTAGATCACAGCAATCCCTACAAATGTTTTAAAAAAATATATATTTCTTCCTTCAATGAAGCGTTTAATATCGAAGCTGCTGCTGGGATAGAAATCACCCAAAACCCCTTTCTCCTAGCGATGGCAAATGTTTCTGCAAATTATAAGATGGAATCTGTGTGAGTATCTGGTCTCTCATGGCCTGTATTTGTTGTTTTATGACACATTCCAAGCTGGAATTCTATCATCTATTAGGCGTGAATCATAATGTTCACTAAAATATGTTTCATATTGGAGTACACAGTACTCTTTGTACAGTCAGACTGATTCACCATTGGTGCTGTGGTAAAGCATGTTAGGGCCTGGACAGGGTTTCCACTTTAGACTGTACATTTTAGCTTGCCACCTTTTTCTGATGATGACTTTTACTTGGTTTTACACTAATGTGATAATGTACTGAGAAGACACTCTTCATGCAGCCTATTCCTTGTAAGCGTCACTGCCATGCAGTCTGTATACTCCTTCCAAGGCTAGGTACATAGAGTTCAGTGCCCTTGTATCATGATTGTGCATTAGAGAGGGGAGTGGCCAGCTGCTGGAGATGATGGCTGCAGGCTAACTGAGCTCCGGTTCAGCCTGACTCATCCCCCAATAATCCGGTAAATATGTTGCCATAACTACCCACCAGAGACCACACCGATGATCCTGACTGACGTGGTCGCATCATGCCATTGCTGAAATTACGGTGAACAGCCTGATTCCGGACAGGAGAGCTTCGACTGTCCCGGCCTACATGGTGGCTGGAGCGGAATAAAATGGTCGAACTGTTGTGGGTAGCAGCCAGTCGGCGAGTTGTTGCTGCAAAGGGGGTTCCACTTACCTGCCCTCTGACCAGTGAATGTGAACGGAGACACCGGGAGCGGAGTGCGAGGAGTGAAGGGATGAGCTGGAGGCCTGACTGGGCATCTACTTGGATGGAGCGGTAGAGGACGGGCCCTGGGGCCTCTGGAAGTTATGGTGACGGAGCGCGAAGGAGGCGTGTTGGGGAAGAGAGCGGAGGCCTGGGGCCTGTTTGCATATGTGTGGGGGTGGTGAGGAAGTGAAGGGCCGCTTCCCCCCGCACCTCCTCATTGATGGGAGCTGGTGGTAAGGAGCACAGAACACTGGTGCAGAGCTGGCACCTCAGCGGCCTTGTGGAGGGAGCACATTGGAGCCCAGCCTGGCCAAGCGAGAAGAGACGCTGGGGGCAGGGGGGTAGAAGAACTAGAAGCCTGTCAACAGTGGTCTGCCACTCTCCCACCCCTCCTGCCATCATTGATTGCCGGGCAAACAAGCTGTAGTGTGGGTGACTTGACAGCTGCCCCCCAGGGGGTCATGTACAGGGAGGCCCAGCCTGGACTTAGAGGAGAGGAGAGGGGTCTCCCTCCATTCTTTTCAGTATATGCCCAGGAGAACAGGGGTTTGGCCTCCACTAAGTGCCCAGGCGAACATAAGGGAAGTCGCAGGAATGCAGGGCCTGCCATGACTGGGGCATTCCAGCAAGAGGTACTGGTGCAAGGGGAGCTTGAAATACCTGCGTCACTGTGTCATGGTAAAGGGCAAGCAGCCCAAATCATTGCAAGTTAACAGACTAGACAGATATGTAGTGAAGATGGCAGCCTCTGGGGGGCAGCAAGGGGGCCCGAGGGGCGGGGCTCCAGAAGCCGGCCTAGTAAGACTGGTGAACCTTCTTTAAGCTCTATTATGGCAGCCGTTAAGGATATCTGAGGCTCAATTTCGCCCATTTAACCTAAACTGGATGCAGTGGCGCTTGAGGTCAATCTGTTGAGGGCAGATTTGGGGAAAATCTCTGAGAAAGTGGTGTTGGCGGAGACTCTTAGTGAGGGGCTTCTTTTGACCACAAAGCAACTGGGGGACGAGGTCTGGTCCCTCACAAACCTAATTTTGGCAATGGCGGCTCGGGTGGAGGATCAGGAGGGCAGTGTCAGACAAAATAATGTTTGTATATTTGGTGTGCCAGAGGGCATGGAGGGCCCTAGTGTAGACCTCTTTGTGGAGGATCTTGTCCTAGTAAACTGCAGCCAAAGAGGTGGTCGAACTACTTCACAGTTGATAGGGCGCACAGGAGGCCGGACCTGCTCCCCAAGCTGGAAACTCAACTGTGTAAATCATTGCCAGGATCCTGAATTACAGAGACAGAGATGCAATAAAGCGGGCGGCTAGGTCCCATGGGGACTTGCTGGTGGACAATGCTGCAATCCATCTTTTCCTTGATTTAACCCTTCAGGTGCAGCATCAAAGGACATGCTTTAAGGAAGTTAAAAAGGCACAGCGAGCCAAGGAGGTGAAATACATGATGCTATTTCCGGCAAGGTTGCACGTGGTGGCAGATGGGAAGACGTGGCATTTTCCATCACCAGGGGAGGTGTGGGAATGGTTTGAGGGGTGGAGGCTAGCGGGTAGGAGACATATTGGAGAAAAGAGTCCACCAGAGCCTCCTTAAATGGTGGATGTGGGCCCCACTGCCCTCCAGGGGAAAGATGATACACAATTTACGGGGTCCATGAGGGGGATCCTAGGGGGCCCTCTGACTTTGCTAAAGATGTCATGTTGACTGTACACACTGGGGACATGCCTCCAGAATGAGATACTGATTGGGCCGGTGGGCCAGAGACACAGGGTCCTGTGATTTAAGGTGGGTGGGATGGTATTCCTGATTTCTCTGGGAATAAGACTTAAATATTATACGTCTCAATATCCGTTTTGCATTGAGCTGGCGATGCCTCACCCTCAACACATAATTTTTGTTTTGGGGCGACATGCGCTCTGCAAGTTCGTGGGGGTGGGTATGTCTTAACTCACTCAGCAGGGTAGCAGGGAGGGGGAGCTTGTTGGATCCGTTTTCTTAATCTTGTTTAGTGTTATTATGTCTTCAGTTCACATATTCTTGGGGTTGGAGGGGAATTGCATGGCATTGAGATTCAGCACATTATGCCGAATTGGGGCGGGAGCGAACCCACTTAACAAAGCAGATATCCTTACAGACCTGGATCAATGTGAATGTCTTACACCATGAACACAAATGTAACTATCTGGTTGTGGAACGTCAATGGTCTAGGTAGCTCATTGAAGTGCACATTAGTTGTGCAATATTTGAAGCGTCACGCCCCAGACAATATACTCATGCAGTAGACTCATCTCAAGGGGAACTATTATAAGGCCTTAGATAGGTAGGTTATTTATTGAGAGCACATGCTGGCTACACTACGGATTTGAGGGGGGTGTGAATCTTTTTTATGAAATCAGTGGCTTTTACTCCGCATCAGGTGTGGCAGGATGTATCAGGGGGCTATGTGGAATTGTCCAGCACTTGTGAGGGCACAACACTGAACCTCTGCTCATTGTATGTCCCACCACAACTCCATGGTGCTACCTTACCGGAAGTGGGGGATCTACTGGTGAGTCTCCCTCCGGGCACTCTGGTTTTGGGGGGGTGACATGAATTCACTCATGAATGTGGTGCTAGATAGATCCGGGTGGCTTGATGGAGGAAAGGGAGAGGGTCCATTACCCCACTTTGCTAGAGCCTTCGATCTAGTGGACTTATGGCGAGAATGCAAACTTCAACTGCATCACTACACATACTATTTGTCTGCACATGGGAGTTTCTCTCGCATAGATTATATTTTCACCCAGTGCACCAAGGCCTTGCAGTTTGGGCCGGAGACCCATCATGCAAGGGGAATCTTTGACCATTCTCAAGTTGAAGTCCAGCTACGGGGTCCATCCTGGGGCTTCAAACTGCCCTCTCGATTGGATGCGTGGAGTTTGAGTGACAGGGATGTCCAGGACAAACTTAGGGAAGGAGTAGAAGGTTATTTTAAAGAAAATCTGGGTTCTGTCCCCTCTTCGGGCATTAGATAGGAGGCATTCAAGTGAGTTATAAGGGGGCAGGCACAGGCCATAATACGAGCATGGAGGTAAGAAACTCAGGGGCATATTTATACTCCGTCTGGGTCAAATGTGCGTCAAAACTTTTGACACAATCGGCTCAAACCTTGCCCCATATTTAAACTTTGATGCCCGAGCCCGTGGACGCCAAAATCCCGCCATCTGCGTCATTTTCTGGCAGCGGGAAACGGCCCTGCGTTAATCATATGCAAGGTAGGCGTTCCCATCCAAAAAAAGACGTAGACGGCCGTGCGTCGTATTTATGCTTCCGGGCAAAAATGCCGCACGGCCGGGAGGCGGAGTCGGAAAATGACGCACAGCCTGATTTGCATCAAAAATTAACGCCTGGGTCAGGGCAGGTGTTCAAATGGGGCAAACACACCTGTATTTAATCAGAACACACAGAAGCAAAAGCAGAGCAGCAAAAGGGAGACATGGAGGTGCTTCTCATCCAGCGTGCATGCAGACGCAGAGCCCAGCAACAACAACAGCAGCTACCACAACACCAGAAGGGACCCCAAAGGCAGCGCAGAAGGCAGGAGAGGATATTCCGCACCAGGACAACCCTTCATGGCCTCAGGGAACATGACATCATCCAGAGGTACAGGTTGAATTGGCAGGCCATTTAGCAGCTGCTGCGCAACATAGAGCCACAGTTGGCACCCACCTTGCTGACACCCCACACCATCCCAACAGAAACCAAGCTGCTAGCTGTACTTCACATGTTGGCAAGTGGCTCCTTTCAAAGCACTGGCGCCCTGGTTGCCGGAATATCACAGCCATCATTCTCTGCCTTCTTGCCCAAAGTACTGGATACCATCATTGGACTCACACCCCGCCACATCTGCTTCCCAAACACACAGCAGAAGCAGCAGGAGACAAAACAGGGGTTTTACCTCAATAATGGATTCCCACATGTCCTCGGTGCCATTGACTGCACACATATACGCCTTGTGCCACCTGCTGCAACTGAACACCTCTACCGCAACAGGAAGCACACACATTTCATCAATGTGCAGGCCATTGTCGATCACCAAGGATTGATCACAAATATCATGGCAAAGTATCCTGGGAGTGTACATGACTCATTCATCTTCCGGCACTCTACCATCAATCAACACTTCCAGGATGGAAGATATGGCAATGGACTACTTGTCGGTAAGTACAGAAACCTACTTTTATACACAATGCACAGCAACCCTCTAGGACAAACAACACATACACCCTGACAGCAACATGTGGACAGGAACACACTGAGGTTGTCACACCGCTAGCCATGTTTGATAGGTAGTGAACCTGTCACACATCTGAAATTAGTGTACAGTCTAATGTCAATACGTCAATGATCACAACGTATGGAGAGGTTTGGCTAATTGTCAACTTGCAAAATGTAAGCGTCTCACTGATGTTTAAATTAATCCATTTCATATGTCTAAAGGTATGGGTTGTCCAGGGTACATAGATGTTAACGTGTTCCCACCACTGTCGATTTGAATCTGTGTATGGAACTATCATCTCACCCCCAGTGAAGACACAGGGACATCTGTATCACAAGTCACAATGCTAGGGAGTACACACTGTACTGCAAATCCCAAAACATACTGCTGACAACCGGTCAGCAGCCAAACACTTGTTCAGCCAAGGAAACAACCCAATGCCGATGGTGAATCCTAGAAGCCTAGGAATCAACACAATAACACAAAAGAGGCACAGTCAACACAGGACAACTACTGCCATGCAAGGTGATGTGAATGGGGCAAGCTACGTCTACATGATCCCAATCATTTTCTTTTTCAGCTGATCAGGTGTATGGGATCCAGCCATAGATTATGACACCATTTGGCAACCCAAGCACTGCTGCAGAGCGTGCCTACAATGAGGCACATAGGAGGACACCACCATAGTCGAGAGGACCTTCGGCATCCTCAAGTCGAGATTCAGGTGCCTCGACATCACTGGTGGCAGCCTCTTATATTCACCAGAAATGGTCTGTAAGATCATTTTAACATGTGCCATCCTGCACAACATTTGTATATAAAGGAACATTCCCCTATTAGAACCTGAGCCACAAATGCCTGAAGAGGAGGAAGAGGAAGATGCTGGCCTGCAACATGAGGAGGAACAACAAAACACAGCTGCTGGATTGCGTAGGTGCCCACATATTGTGAACAATTTCTTTTAGAACAACTCACCATCACCACTGTAGCAACATATGTAAATAAACACCAATAATAATCACCATATCATGGTCTGGGTAGTCATTTTTGCTCACCTTTATCTCTAACTATCAGAATAATAGTGTAGCCTCATGGAGCATTGCTGATATACCGATCAGGACACAGAAGATTCCAAAGCAATTGTGATGCGTATTACACAACAGTCACATACACACACACTGCAAATGACATATATCCTGTACATTTCAACTTTGAAGGGCAATAGCAGAGGACCACACCTATTTCACACATACATGTTGGCAACATGGTTCATCGCAGCATATGGCACACAACTAAGGCACCAAGGGCCATATTTATACTTTTTGACGCAAAACTGCGCTAATGCAGTTTTGCGCCCAAAAAATTAGCGCCGGCTAACGCCATTCTGAAGCGCCATGCGGGCGCCGTATTTATTCAATGACGTTAGCCGGCATTAGCCGCCGGCGCTGTCTGGTGTGCGTTAAAAAAAACGACGTACACCAGGCAGCGCCGGCGTAGGGGGAAAATGGCGTATGGGCGTCCACAAATGGTGCAAGTCAGGCTGAGGCAAAAAAAATGCCACAACCCGATTTGCGCCATTTTTTTACGACACCCATCCCCCATTGAAATGACTCCTGTCTTAGCAAAGACAGGAGTCATGCCCCCTTGCCCAATGGCCATGCCCAGGGGACTTCTGTCCCCTGGGCATGGTCATTGGGCATAGTGGCATGTAGGGGGGCACAAATCAGGCCCCCCTATGCCACAAAAAAAAATAAAAAAAAATACTTACCTGGACTTACCTTAATGTCCCTGGGGTGGGTCCCTCCATCCTTGGGTGTCCTCCTGGGGTGGGCAAGGGTGGCAGGGGGTGTCCCTGGGGGCAGGGGAGGGCACCTCTGGGCTCATTCTGAGCCCACAGGTCCCTTAACGCCTGCCCTGACCCAGGCGCTAAAATCCGGCGCTAATGCAGGTTTTTTAGACCCGCCCACTCCCGGGCATCATTTTTGCCCAGGAGTATAAATACGACACATATGCATCGGAGTCATTTTTTAAGATGGGAACGCCTACCTTGCATATCATTAACGCAAGGAAGGTGTTCACGCAAAAAAATGACGCTAACTCCATGAACTTTGGCGCTAGACGCGTCTAACGCCAAAGTATAAATATGGAGTTCGTTTTGTGTCGAATTTGCGTTAAAAAAAACGACGCAAATTCGGCACAAACGGAGTATAAATATGCCCCCAACAGTCTATAAGGGAAAAAAATGCTTCATACATGAGGCAGTGGATGTGCTATTGCATTGGTAACAGGAATGTATGACCAGACCCTTGACAGCAGTAAGTCGTACAGCACCTATCTTTGCAAGGACTATCTGTGACTAGAGTTCCATATAAGCAGAACATAGACAGCACAAGTGCCACACCTATGACAAGCATTGGGCACATGACATTCCATGTACATGTCACCCCATTTCCTAACTCCTGACACACCCATGCTCCTGGTCTCACCCCACATGTCTTAGGAGGTCCCTGTTATGGTAAAATGTGTACCCAGATATTCCCTCCTCTCTACACACAGACTAACAATAGTAATCCAGTGTGCTTCACCCTTTCCTATGGTATGCCATTGTCATAGTACATCTGACTGCATGGACGTCAGGTCAATTAATACACTGGCTTGTAGTTTCTAAGCCCTGTTATCACCTGTAGATTGCTTCCCATGTGAAAGGTACTGTTGGCCATTTGAACACAAATCTCACCTACAGGACTTGTGAGAAACTGATGCAGCACACACCTGTGAGCACCTCCATGCAGACCACCCATTTGTACATGCACTGCCCTTGCAGATGCTTGGAACAGCATAGAAGTTGCCATTTTGTCGAATACACAGTTATGCATTGCTAGAAAATAAGCCGTGCAACACAGCCCTTGGGTTTATGTGTCACCTTCCAAAACATATCACAAACACAGTTTCCCATGTCAACTGTCTTCTTCCTCCAACCAGTCTTAGTCAGACCACTGAGTATGTACCCTGTGCAATTGCTGGATCCTGATTGACCCTGCATCCTGTCAGTCTGACTAGCACCTGTCTATGTGTTACCCTAAAGGTTCCTTGTGGCTACATATGTACCACACTTGCTTTCCCAAACCTCACATTCCTCAGGGGGTATTTTGTCAGGTGCTTCCTCAATGCATACCCCACTACATTGTATAGGATCATCTGCTTTTTAATTGTACCATAATTGTAAAATTGTCTTGTAATACCAAAATCATGGCCTATCCCTTGTCTGGGTCTCATGTATGCATGAATGACAAAGTGTGACAGTGTACCAGGGCCGTATGCAGGGATTGGGTATGGTGCCTCCAGCAGAACCATCAACGTCAGATAATGTGCATGAAAATTCCACACATGTTAGGAACCTGACAGTTCACACGCTGAATCACATTGCTCACAACATATTGATGGCCTGTGCGTGTTGAATAGCTGCAAGATTAATCAACACAGAGGCTATGATGTTCCCAGATGCAGTGGGAACTTTACAGGCCAACCTGTGTACAAATGTTGTAATGACCCCTGCCGGAACATGACTCCTGAGAGATGATCTCACTCAGCACACCAAGGTTGCCCTGTTGACAGTCTCATAACACGTCTGCAGTGACAGGGTGGGACCATCCCCATGTAGGTTCTCATGTCCTCATTGGCTTTACTTCCATTGATCTCCGAAGGATACTCAGTAGATACAGGAATAGCCGCCACTGACTCATGATGAGACCTGGGGTAACTGTCACAACATAGACCCCTTAAATTATACAGGAGCAACATTGGAACACACACATGAACCAGACACCTCTGTGCAATTGATCACTGGAAATATGTGGCCACGTGCTGCCTCGTCTGCTGGTCCACCACTGCCACAGGAGAGTTGTGGCTCAGTCATATGACCACAACTGTGGCGTGATATTACAGTTGTGGGTCACCTTTGGCTTCCCGTGTCAATAACATGGTACCCACTTAGTCTGTACATGTGCCTGACTCATGGTGGGTTCACCAATAAGTGCCTAGGAAGCAGTTTCCAAATTTCCAGGACATGTGATGGGCAACTTTTGGACCATTGACATGAACAAGCGTCTGCAATCTATCCGGTGCATGCTTTGTCAATTGTGGTGTCTACGTTACACAAAATCTTGGAAGTGCACACAACAGATGTTGCTACATGTATGACTAACACATGTCCTCTCTCATTTCCACACTGACTTGCATCTAAGGTTAGAACACATTGACTTCACTTTCATACAAGCATATTTTCAATAATGCATCTTGTGATGCACACACACTGGGTCAACAACTACACTAGTAGCCAATGCACACACATTGAGCCATAGGCATTGAGGTATTGTACTTATGTGCGTCACATTGCTATCCTCTCCTGACGCCAAACATGCCCAATTTGTGCAATGCATGTATGTAGGCCACACATATGGCCATCTAGTGCGTCAGCCAAGAGTGAAAATCATGTTAAGGAAGTAGCGGATCATGGTCCGCAGCAGTGTGATGTCTCACATGTGCCCATACACCGTCAAGACCAAAGTGGGTGCAATCAGCCTATCTCAGTTGTGTCACAAATGTAACATTACATTAAAATGGTAAAATGACCCAAACCCAGTTAATGCCCTGAAATTTTGATGCATATGCGTCAAAAAATGACACATAGGCGTCAAAAAATGACACTTATGCTCGAAAAACTACGCATTATGTCCTGAAAATTGGTTAAGTGTTAGACTATTTCAAAATATATGGATGCAGCCTCATTTTTACTCCTGTGCGTCGAAACTAATGACGCCCAGACTGTATGCGTCAATTTTTTTTGATACATAACGATAAAAACGGCAGCCATTTTATGCAGGAAGTGATGTAATAGGATATCCTGTTTACAGATTCTGTACAGTGGGTGTACTTTCACTTTCACTTTGCAGTCTGTGATTCTTCTAGACTGTGTGGCTGTGTTAAGAGTTTTGTCTAGTGAAATTGTGCTTTTGTCTCCTGTGTGGTCCATTAATTGTCAGTTTGTGAATAAAATTTTGTTGTTGTGTCCTGTCTGAGTGTTTATTGTGTACTATTGTATAGTATTTTGTTGTCTTTGTTGTTTTTGGGAGTCTGTTGTGGGTAGTGATAGTTTGGGGATAGTTTTAGTTGTTCAGTTTACATTTTTCTATTTCTACTTTCCCCCTATTCTCGTTTGTTCTCCTTCATCCCCTATCACCCTTTTTTGTGCTAAGATGTTGGGTAGGCCACGTCTTGGCAAGATGGTTGAGGAGGAGCTTGGGGGGTTCATATGGCTGGTGTACCATTTCCTCCCCCTTATGATTGAGGCAGGTGGGCAGGGTATCACACAGAGGCACGGAGGCTCCGGTGGGGAAAGGTTCTGCATCACTTGCAGCGCGTATATCAGAGCCCGAGGAATGAACACCAGCTGAAGCACCGCTGGGCTGTCCTCATCTCCAGGGAGCAAGATCTGCTGGACCACCTGGGATTTGTGATTGGTGGCCCTCTTGGTGAGTACAAATCATGTAAATGTGAACGATTAAATGCTCTGTAGTGACATCAGATGATTTGTACAATATCTGCCGGCATTGTTGTTGAGTGTGTGGAATGCTTTGGAAACATGCAGGGTCATTGATGGACTATGTTAAGGACCGCAATTGCTAGCTGTCAGGAAGCAAGTACTCTGCAAACTTACTGAATACTTTTCCTTAATGTAAGTTGGTGCCACCTTTGTGTCAAACAGCAGCACAAATCAGGAGACAATTATGTATATATAGGTCACATTTGCCTGTGAGGTATAGAGTTTCAAAATCATTATCAACATTTGTTGACGCAACAGCTAGACTGACTTTCGAAACACTACATGATGCTGAAAATGAGTGCAGGCTTCACATCAATTGATGATAACAATGTGGCCCAAACATATGTCTCATGTGTGTCTGATGAGTGTGTAAGGCAAGCGATCACGGAAGTTCTATATATGTTAGGGATTATTGTGGTCCTTCGTCATTTCAGATACATGTCAGATCTGGATTTGGAGACATAGGGAAAAAGTGCAAGGTGCCCTCAGCAAACATCTTAGACTGGTATTTGTTGTTTGTTGTTCCACTTTTCGTTTAGGGATGGCTGGCCAAAGGTATGCACATGGGTTCATATCTCTATGGTTGATGAAACTCATCATAGCTGGGCCACATCAAATGAAGAAACTGTAACAACATGAGGGCTTACAACTGTCCCTGCCCCTCTGTACATTGTACTTGTGTGTCATAAATTTGTCATGGCCACAGTGGCTGGTTGAATGGTAATGCACTCCTCAAGGAAAGTGGCTTTGGATGTCTCTCTTGGATACACATGATGAGACCAATACACTCCATTATTATGTCTGCTCACTGATGAAGGAGCATGTTTGCCAGCACATGATAGTTAGGGCCACTGCATGTGAGCAGCTATGTGTGTAAATTTCACTGGAGACCCATAGTATGTACATTTTAGACGTGCTATATTGGATGCAGTATCATCATGTCTGAGTGGCTTTACTTACTTATGTAATCTTACACATAGTATTTGTCTTTGGAATTGTTTGACAGTGCACAGAATTTGAGCACATTTCTCCCTTCCATGCCGTACAGGTGGACCCGCACCCTACACTGTGGGCGTGGTGGCTTCATTCGAGGACCCCTACAACTCCAGTAAGTGTTGGTGTGTCTGGTATGTGTTGTGTTTGCTGGTGATGTGTGAGACTCCTGTGTGTTGAACAAATAGCAAGGTGTGATGCGCTGGCCCATCATTTGTCTTGTTCCATTAGTGGGATTTCATTTTAGAGTTGGCCAATGCTTATCCTCTTGTCTTAGTTAGGGATTCTGGGTCAATCCTGAAGGCCCCGCAATGTGAATGGGGATGAGTCATGTGGATAACACTTGTATCAGCAAGAGTTGCACTGGACCTAATCTGTGATTTAGTCAGCCTGTCAGACCCACATTCTCCCAGAATGGGCCGCAAAATACTTACCAACAGACTTCTGCTTGCCTATTCACTAATGTACTGATTAAACTGTAGGTTGAACTTCCTAGCAGCATGTAGTTCCACATGTAGTGCTTCGAGTATGTGGCACTTGAGTGCAATGGCCTAGGTGTGCATGCAAATCATGGCCAGGGGTGTTCTTGCATCTCTGTGTTAGTTGTATGTCATGGCTTACTGGAAGTATATGATGTGGACAAAGTTCTGCATTACCAGACATGTGTGGTGCTGGGATTGGTCAAGGGTTTGCTGTCTCCTATTTGTAGATACACCTTATCTGTGGTGTGTGTGTTGAGGCAAACACATGTCCTGCTCTCATAAGCTTCCTGGGTGTCCATGTTGTTTGAAATTGTTAGTTGTTTCTCCACCCCTCCACCCTCATAAACAGGCATGGGTTTGTGAAGAGTGTACCTAGGACTGATGATACAAGTTTGGTACACAGACATGTAAATCAGTGAATCTTTTGTCTGAACCTAGTATACAGACTCATGTTTAGCACATGAGTACTATACTAGCAAGTCCATTTACAACTTGCAGATCATGTGGCCCTAGATTTCCATCCCGTACAATGACATTTGTAGCCCTGGCATTGGCGGAGGATTTGCTGCATGATTGTTTTCTGGCAACTGGCAGAACTTTGATGCCAAAACATGCCAGTTGTTACCCATCTTGTAGGGTTTGGATGTGCTATGTGTGATACGACCTTTGTAGGCTGGCCTGCCATGTACTTCCTCAGGGACATTCAATGATCTGTATGATGATATGAGCTCTTACAAGTACAGTAGATGTATTGTCTGATTTACTTCTTGTGACATTTCGCACAATGCAGTTCCTAATGTAATTTTTTTCATTGGTCTTCACAGCTGCTAATATTACATCCATCCATGTGCGCGAATTCCAAAGGCGGGCAATGCGGTACCAGCATATACTGCAGGTAGAGTCTGGGTACCGAAGAATGGCCCACAGATACAGACACGAACGGGCCTCCGGAGCCTGGAAGGCATTCGCACAGGGTGGCCCTTCTTTGCCCACCACAAGCACAACCACCACTACCACCCAGGTGGCACCACCAAAAGCTGTGACCGTTGTGGCAACAACATATGCAAGTACTCCAGGCCCTAGCACATGACCAACTGCAGGGCAGCCCACAGACATTGACCCTACACGGCCCCACACATCCTCAGCTGGCACACAGACCACCCCAGCTGCTGCTATTGACCCTGCTGCTTCTGTGGACATGCAGCGTAAAATAGACCGTGTCCTCAGAAAAATGAGTCACCTGCGGCAGGATGTTCACCATATTAACCGGCTGGTGCGGTCCATTAAGCGGACCCTCTGGAGGGCCGACCTCTAGACATTTAGATGGACATTATTCCTTCCCCTCCCTCCTCTTTCCTTATTCTTATACTTTGTGGGTTTAGGAGGCTTAGTGTTAGGTTAGTATAGGCTGTTAGTTTAGTTAGTGTTAGTAGGGTGCGGGTCCTGATTATTTCTACTGTTTCTTTTTGAGTGTGTGGGTGAGTGGGTGGGGGGTAATGTTGGGGTTTTTGTGTGTTTTGAAAAAAAAAATAATAAAAAAAAAATTATAAAATAAAAAAATAAAAAAATATTTTTTGTTTTTAGTATAGGATAGTATGTGTTTAGGTTAGTATCTGTTGTCCTCCATGTGTCCTGTCTCATAAGTTTCGAACGTTTCGTTACATGTGATAAGTAAGTTTAGCTTAGGTTAGTTTAGGGACAGTTGTGGGTAATGAGTAGTTAGGGTAGATTAGGGTAGGTAAGGCTTTTCCCCGAGTTTTCTCTTCTGTTTTTACAGTTTAATAAATATGTAGTAAACCCTTTACAGTATGTGTGAAATGCTTGTAGATCAGGCCTTGGCATGAGTGTACGTGATTTCTTTTGTATTACATTTGTGTCCTATGCTACAAACAAATCCCAAATTAGCGGTAACATTGGCAGCTACCACAAAGCTACCTTGCAAAGATTTGACCATTCATTGCAACCAATAATCACAGTTACTATGGATCCCAACATGTTTTTTTCAATAAGTATGTTTTCAATGTCACATACTGTGCTTCCAGATTTGGTATTGGAGACACTGTGTTATGTCTGACTGCAGTGTGATGTTCAAGGAAACCCTTATTAGTTGAGTGGTAGTAAGCACTCTTGTAGTATTGTGTTCATGACTCACATAGATAATTTGTGACACTGTTCAGCATGATTACTTATTCGATGTAAACTCAGACACCTTCATTCATGCAGTTTGTTGACTGTTTGCTTAAATTTGTGGGCAATGTTATACGTGTTAGTATTGCATGGAGGCAACATTTTGCTGCCACTATTTAATGGCTTAGATATCCCTTGAGGAAGCATTATTCTGTCCAACACAGCATTATGGTGTATGGTTTCTCTTTTCATCAGATATTACCCTCAGGAAGGGCGGAGTATGGTGCAAACCAGGCCACTGTGCATGGTTATCAGACTACATTATTTCAGGACAGTTGTACTGACAAGCTATGTCATTTGACAGGAGGCAAAATTCTGTGATCCACTGCACGGTTGATGTGTCACATTACACAGAGACAAAGTGGTTGTGTAAGTGCTATTTATTGAAAAGTGCTGTAGTGCTATATGTACATTGTCCATGATTGTGAGTCCATTCTAGTGACATCTTCCATTGTGATCCTACACGAGTGCAAAAGGACATGTCATTGGACATGCTGGGGTGAAGTGTCAGACAGTGCAGAGGGACAAGACTTGCCAATGAGTTAGTGAGAGACAATCACTGGGCAGGCTGACAAGATAGACAGTGGTTTGCAGAACAGTGCTTGAGTACAGTTGTTGCAAGACTGGCATGTTACAAAGCGCGGGACCTTGGTAATAGGTGGCCATGTGGCAGGGACTAGTGCTTCTGGGTACTTTTACGTGTGAAGGTGATCTGTTCCATGTTTTCATCTTCTGATGTGTGTGTTGCCTCCTCTGTCCTTGGTGGTGGTGGTTGTGAAGTGGCAACACACACCTCAGTGTTTGAAGAAGTGGAGTCAGACATCCCGGTCGCTGCTACCTGTGAGGGTCTTAAGGGTAGTACTGCTGCAAGGAGGATCTGCTGGTTCTTAAGAATAGCGGCCACATCACGATGGTAGGCAGCCAGGTCGGCCTTAAGGGGATCATGATTGCATTCGTGCATGCAGTGGAAGGTTTGGGGTGCGAGGTGTTGTGGCAACTCCCTTACTGCAGTGGTGAATTCCTTTACAGTTTGTTGTAGTCCTTGCAGGATGGATGTTAGCGCTTGCATGGCTGCTGCCTGATCTGCAGATGGCATCATGCACAAGTGCACCCCCTCTAGGCTGGCTGCCATAGTTTGCATCCCCACCCGCACCTCATTGGCCAGCTCCCGCTGTACTCCGACTACAGTTCTCTCAAAGCTGGTGCCTGTGTCATCTGAGTCCTCAGCTGTGTTGGAGCTTGCAGGTCTTACAATTGGGGTTGTGGGTGGGTCCTCTGTGATGGCTGCTTGTTCTGTGCTCCTCCTTGTGACTGAAGGTAGGGTCTGGAGGGTTCCAAGGACATCTTGGAGGGTCTGGTGGCTGATGTTTGTCAGCTCGTCATCCATGTCATCAGGGTAGTCCTGGACAGGCATATCCACAGGAGATCCCTCGTCCTCTGCAATGAAATAGGGTAAAATTAGTGTATCTGTGTTGTGGCATTTGTGATGTGACATGCCTGCCTTGTGATGATTTTCACATTGTGATCTTGGTTCCTGTTCATTGATCCAGTCTTTCAGATGGGCATTCTCCCAGGCCTATGCCCCACCTGCACATCACATGTATTGTGGTAAGTTTTTTGACTTGTCGACATCATCTCCTCTAGGTGTTGGTTTAGGCCAAATAGTGAATTGCCACCTTCTTGTCCTACTCTACCCTCCATCTACATCCATTCTCATGGTGAGACCTTTCACTGGCTGTGGGTGCTCTGATGGCACTAGCAGCACACTTAACAATCTGGACCTGCCCAAGTCTCTGATCTTTCACATCAACTTATATGTAGTTGAAATGTAGCGTATTCTATTGATAGCATTGTTATGGCACGATATGGATGTTAGCATTGGTGATGTGTACAGCTGATGTTGGGGAATGTGTGGACATTAGATTTCCCTGATAGTAGTAGCAGTGTCCTATTTCCTCCTCTGACTGTGCAGGTGTATTTCAGTGACCAGTTACATGTGTCCTCCCCCTCAATTCTGTTGTCTGAGCAGTATGACATTTGGGATGTTGCATTGTGACCCAGGCATAGGATGGACCCTGACATATGCTGCATAGGGTGTGACCTTAGTGCTGTGTAGCTCCTAATATTGATGACGTTAGCTGATGTTTGCGGCAAATATGGGCATTCACAATTGACGGGAGTGGAACATTAGTCTTGTTTCAGGGGATTGTTAAAGTTGTCATCCTCAACCCACTAACTTAGGTGTGTATGATCCATGGGGACGTTACTGCCATTGGCTACTTGAGCTGCACACACAGAGGAGGTGGTAGTGGCAACTGTTGTCACTGTTACATTCCAGTTGTCGGTATGGCTAGAGGTTGTTAATTGGGCCCTAGTTAATATAGGGGGTATAGTGGCTGATGTGTGTCAGGATGTCAGTTTGACGTTGTGCCCTTCCCTCCTGGCGTGGCTTTACCTTTGCAACATTGTTGGCATGGCAGCATACCCCCATGGAACTGTTGATGGTGTTGTGTTATGGTGTGCCCCAGCTTCTCTCTGTACAAGCCATGCCCCCGTGCCTTACCCCTTTACCCATGACACTCCATGTATATGATGACTTCCATGCATTTTGTAGTCGGTATTCCCCCCCCCGGTTGTAGTTGACAGTAGTGCATTTTAATTCCCCATGCGGCTTACCCTGCATGTGTGTTGTCTCCTGGTAGTCTGCGCTGTCCTGTCCTTGAATCCCTGTGACGATCTCCTCAGGGATGTCGGCTGCGACCATCTCCTCCATGTGTTCCAGGGGCTCCTGGTGTGCTGGACTCCCACCTCCAGTCTGCAGTGCTGCCTTCCTGTTCCTGGCCATCTTTTCCTTAGTCCTGCGCTTGCAGTCATGCCAGCGTTTCTTGCACTCGATGACTGTTCTGCGTACTTCTGCCACACTGTTAATCTTGTCAACAATTTGTTGCCATAATGCCTCTCTCCTACTGATTGGCAACTTTGAGGTGACAAACAGTTGGTGCTGGTGTTCCGTCACCTCTTTAACCAGAATATCCTGCTCCTCTGCACTGAAGCAACACTTTCTTTTCTTCTTCAAACTGTCCTGGGTCTTGTGTGGGTCCTCCTGGCTGGTTCCTGGTCTGTTGTCATCTTCCTGGGGTCTGTACAGGCATCTGGGATCCATTTTGGCTCTCCTCTGCTGAAATGGCTGTGTTTGTGGGGAATTTTGACGCTATTGCGTCAAAAAACATTGCATATCCAGTTTGCGGTGTCGTAAATTGCCCCACAGTCATTTCCGTTGTGTTAAAGAAGTTTTGCTTTACGACTTGACGCTGCGGTGTGCGTAAAAAAAATGATTACACCTGTGGTTTGCGCCGCCGTGCATCAAAGTATAAATTGGACGCCCGCACAGCGCACCGAAATGGCGTTAGCCGGCTGTAATATTTTTGGCGCAGTTTTGCATCAAAAAGTATAAATATGGTCCTCATTTTGAATGTACTGTCATGGAAAGGGATATAGCCCGCCTGGAGGTAGAGGCCCGGGATTCTGGAACACCGGCAAACCACCATAGATTATGGTTGGCCAGCAGGAGTTTAGATCACTGGGAGAGAATCAGGTGAGCAAACACTTGTGACGTAGCATAGGCTATATGATGTGGGTGAGAAGGCTAGAAAATTACTGGCTGGCTGGAAAAGAGGGACATGGAGCGTTCTTGGGTGCTCAGTGTTCACTCGGAGGATGAGGCATCACTGATAACAAGTGTAGCTATTGCTGAAACATTTGCAACATATTATGAGGGCCTATATACTTCCAATACAAGAAAGTCAATGGAGCACTGTGCAGACGTTCTAAAAGATATTCCTTTACGGCAGATCACCGACGAAGAAAGGGACATGCTAGAGACTGACCTAACAGAAGTGGAATTGCTGGTGGTCTTACGAGGCATACAATCTAGTAAAGCTCCGGTTCCTAACAGCCTCAGGGTTGAAATGTATAAGGGGTTAGCCAGTGTTATTGTTAAGCCGATGTTGGCCATGTTGAGAGAATCTTACGAAGTAGGCAGCGTGTCAGAAGATCAGAGAACTGCAACAATAGTAGTGCTGCACAAGAATGGTAAGCCACCGATGGAGTGTAACTCCTAAAGACTGATCTCCTTATTGAATATGGAGGTCAAAGTACTGGCCAGGGCCCTGGCATCCAGACTCAGAGGGGTGATTACCGCACTTATCCATCCCGATCAGTCGGTCTTTATGCCCAAGAGGAACACTAGGCTTAACCTTCCCCGCCTTTACGGTGTGCTCCATATGACGGAGGAATCATCAGTGGAACAGGCAGTCATAATAGTATTAGATGCCAGGATGGCCTTCGATTCCCTGGAGTATTTGTTTGCCACACTGGAGGGGCTGGGTTTTGGTCCTCTTTTCTGCACCAGGGTAAGGCTCTTGTACAAATTTCCCAGGGCTATAGTATGGGTGAATGATGTAATATCTCAAGACTTCAGGCTGCAGAGGGGGATCCGATAGGGCTCCGCCTGTCCTCTATGCTTTTAGACCTAGCACTGGAGCCGCTAGTGGCTTGGGTCCAGTGTGACCCATTTGTGTGAGGGATTTGGACCTCAGATGGTTGGGAGGAGCGCATATCCCTATATGCTGATGATGTTCTTCTGTATGTGACACAGCCCTCTAACAATTGGCAGGCTTATGCAGATTTTTGGTATTTTCGGTGATTATTCTGGATACAGCATCAACTTGTCCGAATCTGTTGTTTATCCTCTTTTGGGGGAAAGACCAAGATTGCCCAGGGATTGTGCGGCACCGGTGTCCACTGAGGGTTTTAAGTATTTGAGAATATATATCACTTGGGATCCCGGGGAATCCCAGCACAAAAATATATCCCCCCCAGGTGGAAGGACTTTGAAAAGATTTTACTCACTGGCAGGGGATCCCTTTAACCTTAATGAGGAGATCCACGCTGTACAAAATGATCAGCCTACCCAGGCTCCCGTGCATTTTGCGGAATACGCTCTACAGAGCCTCTAGAGAGTCTTTCGGAGCATTGATAAAGAGGTCCGCTGCCTGCTTTGGAGTGGGGGGACACCCAGGATTGCACTGGCTAAATTACAAAAGAGTGTCTATGATGTGGGCTTAGCGATATAGGACGTTAGAAAGTATTATTAGGATGCACACCTTTTGATATTTGATGACTGGATCGTTGCAGATCAACAAGATCCAGCCTGCAGAGTGGATAGGAGTACAATGGGCAGGAGTGGCCCTGATGCCCCATTGTGCGATGCATGACGAGAGAGATTCCTCACGCAACACACATTGGTAGAGGTACGGGCGTGGAAGTAGGCAACTGCGTTCCTTTGTTCAGGGGGAGGTTAATTTCACTTACTTAACTTAGGCATAGTGATTTGTTGTCAGAAATGAGGGGCTTGACGGGGTGCAAACAGTGGGAACTGATAGGTATTGAGCGACTGGGAGATATATGGAGGGGATCTGCCAATATTACTTTCGTGGGGACTTTGGCCTCAGGAAGACCAAACAATTTAGATATCTGTGGTTGGGTCACGCTCTCTGGAGACATATTGCAGAAGGAGAGCGGTTGCCTGAATTGCCCCCGTTGGAAGACAGGGTGCTCACAAAATATATTCCGGAAAAGGGGATCTCAGTGATCTATAGGAAATTGGACCACAATGCACCTGGCTTACTGGAGGGTTTGAGGGAGGCATGGTCTGCAGATCTGGGGGCTCCAGAAGATGAGGAATGGGAGGAACCATTGAGAAAGCCCTGGGAGATTGCAATAAGGGCACGCTTTTGACTGGTACAACTTCGAATACTCCATAGATCATGCTATACTTGGACCCTTCTACATAAAATAGGGAGATCGGAATCACCACTGTGCCTGAGGGGCTGCTCTGAAGAGGGCACATTTTTTCATATTTTATGGGGGTGCCCCCTAATACGGGGATACTGGTCCAAACTAATTCAGTTGATGTCTCGGTTCGTGGCGTTAGAGATCCCCCTGGAGCCTAAGATATTATTGTTGGGGGCTCATGGGATGTCCCATGGCCAAGGTATCAGGGGATATGGTTGAAACTAGCCTTGGGAATTGCAAAGCGTAAAATAGCAAAGGCCTGGGGCAAGCAGGAGGTACATGGACTGACAGACTGGACAGGGGATTTAGATTGGTGCCAGAGTGCAGGGTGGGTGTTTTATAAAGGGAGAGGTTGCACTACAAAGTGGCAGAAGATCTGGGGAGTGTGGATGGCCTACAGAGGCTCAGACTTGTTGGAAACATAAAGTTTGCAGGGGAGGGGATGAGATGAAGGACAGGCTTCTCGGGTCAATATGTATTGTGTCTTGGCCGTACAAGCTCCACTGCGACCGGCTGGCAGGAGGACATGTCTTCTCCTTATGTTACTGTGTGGTGAAGTGTACTGTATGCAATTAATTGTTTCGCCATGGTTTTATATCTTCTTTGTTTAATAAAAATAAAAATAATTTTTTTTAAATGATTTTGCATTGGAGACAGCCTTGAAATTTCAGGCAGAACATCGCATTACCTCTGCACCTCTGACACAGTGCAACATGAACAGTGCTTTCATTATATAAAATGCCTCTGTGCTGCATTCACCAGAGGAGCACTTCTGCTGGGATTATCTTCAACTGGGATTATCCTGGAATGCGGTGCACTATGATCGAGATGCAGCCCTTTTAACCTCCATCCTGCAAAGAGCGATAGCCTGCAGTACATCAAACCGGCTCCCTGGCTTCCTGGTACATCTTACAAAGGTATGATGAGTTAGGCTATCCCAATTGATCTGGCAGAAGGTCCTCCCACTATGCTTGTGATAGTGTAGGTGGTAACCGATACGAGTGTACCAACACAGTATCAGTATCCCATGTTTGAACTGTTTATCTTTTTTACCATTCTTATAATGCTGGTTACCATGCTCTGTATCATCTGCCTATTAATCGCAGGACACTCTTTCTGTATAAGAATGTGATTCTTCCAATAAATGTTTGAAAATCAATTTTCGTATCTTTCTTGTGTCTTACCTTGGGCTTCCAAAGCGACAACAAAAGGGTAGATCTGCTTCCATGATTTCCTTGTGAATCGGAATAGTCATGTTCTAGGTTTCCTATAACATTTGGTATCCTGTTAAATTTAGAGGTGAAACCAATTTTTCAAGTCATAATACTACAGAGATTTCTCAGTTCCATGGAGTTTAATGCATATATTTATCACCTGTTCCAAACCAATGGTAAATGTAGGCAGGACTTCTCTCTAAGGTGAAGTGAGGGTGGGGTGGGGCAGTAGGAGAGGTCAAGAGGAATTCACTGCTCCCCTGTGAGAAAAGAAAAAGTGGGAAATGAGGCTTGGCTGCTGCTGCCTGCGAAGCCTAATGCAATTTTTCCATCTTTACCTGACATGAAAATTGAGTGTGGAATAACCAACCCACTTAGAATCAGGCAGAGCAGAATTCCATGAGGTAATTCCTCTCTGCCTGATTTATAAACAGCCCTTGTTTGTGGTACAACTGCCCATTTCTGATTCGGGGGACCTCAAGTTTTACACCAATGGAGTCAAATTTACTCTGTATAAACCTTTCCCCGATGACCAGATGAAGTGGGTGGTGGGGTGGCTTTTTTAATGTCCATCATCACTGTGAGGTATATCTTGGTAGTAAGGGGCACTACCATAACTGAAATGATCCCCACACCATGGGAGATACACCAGTGGAGTGGGGGTCATTCGTTTTTTATTTTTCAATAACACACTCCTGCTTTGGGAGTTTGTTTTTGAAAAATGAAAAAAATGGAAAGTTTGACATCCAGCCATTGTGTTTGACAGAGTGGTCCAACAATAATTTCCTACATTGTCAGGAACCACCATGATAGCTGTTTCTTACAATCAATTGAGATGTCTGTGGGGCTGAGAGACATTTCTAAATTTAACAGGCAGAGTAATGGTAGGTGACAGACGTAAAGTCCTTCACCACCCTGCTTCCTTTCCTCCGTCTGCTAAACACTAAATCAGGCCATCTGTCTAGAGTGGCACAGTTGGTGAAAAATGCTGGTTTGGAATTCTATACTAAGGTATTGCCAGTGGTTAATCTTTTTGCAAGCATCCGTCCCATCACCTTTTGGGTGTTTGATTGTCACCTGGGAACTTAAGGCTAACACAGTTTTCCAAGACTACTACTCCAGGCTTATGAATTTCAAAAAGTAGAGGAGTACATTTTTGGTACAGATTTTCTACTTTTTGGTAAACCTGATCACTAAATATGTATTTATCTTCCTGATCTAAAAGAAAACATGCTAAAAACTCTTCATGATAACAAGATAAAAAAATAAAAAAAATAGTAGCTTTGACTCAGGGCTGTCAGACCTAACTATGAAGCCAGGAATGTATTGATGTGGGAGTATTACACCCCAAAAAACACCCTCCAGGAGCTCCACCCCTGTAAACCCAGAACTATAATTTCTAGAATGCAAAGTAAAAACCTGTAAAGGAGCGTATAGTAAGGATCAAATAGTCCTAGACAGACGTAAGAAACTACGCAGCCATGTTCATTCTTCTCCCCAACAATCCCCTTCTTCAATTTCTCTACATCTCTTAGGCTATGCCTATATTCTGGTTGCAGAACACTAGACAGCTCGCTTTTTTTGCAATAAGTTGGAGGTGCTGAAATACACCGAAAAATGGGCTGGTGAACCTTGAAAATGCATTGTTTTGATCTAAATATAGTGACAGAAAATCAAAGGCTAACAACACAAAATGCTATTTTGAACTGATTGCAGGCTTTTGAGGCATTAACAGCTGTTTAGTCGGTTCATCAGTCAAAATAGATAGAATGCATACCATATCATTACACAAGTCAGGTAAGAAAAAAACATTAAAATTAATAAAACCTTTTTAAAAAGTTCATAATAGGCCAGTTCAATAAAGCCTTATTTTAACCTTGATTTTAACCTTGGCGGACGGCGGAGGCCGTCCGCCAAGGTTCCGCCGCCAAATGACCGCACCGCGGTCACAAGACCGCGGCGGCCATTCTAACATTTCCTCTGGGCCAGCGGGCGCTCTCCAAAAGAGCGCCGGCCGGCCCAGAGGAAATGCCCCTGCAACGAGGACGCCGGCTCAGAATTGAGCCGGCGTAGTTGCAGGGGTGCGACGGGTGCAGTTTGTACCCGTCGCGTATTTCAGTGTCTGCATGGCAGACACTGAAATACTTTGCGGGCCCTCTTACGGGGGCCCCTGCAGGGCCCATGCCATGGGCATGGGCACTGCATGGGCCCCCAGGGGCCCCGCGGCACCCCCTACCGCCATCCTGTTCCTGGCGGGAGACCCGGCAGGAACAGGATGGCGGTAGGGGGTGTCAGAATCCCCATGGCTGCGGAGCGCGCTCCGCAGCCATGGAGGATTCCCCCGAGCAGCGGAAAGTCGGCGGGAGACCGCCGACTTTCCGCTTCTGACCGCGGCTGAACCGCCGCGGTCAGAATGCTCGTGGGAGCACCGCCAGCCTGTTGGCGGTGCTCCCGTGGTCGGTGGCCCTGGCGGCCACCGGCCGCCAGGGTCAGAATGACCCCCCAAGTCTTCTTAATATGATGACCGTGACAATAAAACTTAAGGGGTAGTACAGATGCCAGAAGTAGTTGTCCAATTAGCAAATTAAAGTCCATATGTAATAATAGCAATGATAAAGTAAAGAAAAAGAGATAAAATCTGCAGGTAAATCAGAACTTCTTTAAAGACTATAAAGTGTTTATTTAAAAGGATTGGATGCAAAAAGTGCAGTCTGAGGAAATCATACAATGTGCAAAAAAGCATAAAGTGTGGTGTAGATTGAGCAGTGACAGCATCCTAAGGACAGCATAGGAGAGATGCATTCCAAGTGCCAGCTTTTTAGTCATACAGGTGAAAACATCTTCTCTGTTATGCAATGGCGCATTTACCAGTTAACTGAGTGTTTCCTTATTGTTTGCGAAATTAGAGTGAGCCAATAGCCTTGACGTCTTGTGCTGCATACCATTTATATGGGAAATATTTTACTCTGGAAAAAAGGTTGATGAGTGATTTTGTAAAGAGGGCTCTTGTCCCTTTTCTTGTGGAAGATCCTCAACAGTTAGGGAAATATGGGAGGCAGTCTTACACTATTCCCACTGGAATAGGGAGGTGCATGATGAGTTTGTTTGAACTTGGAAACATTTTGAAGTGCTGTCTATAGGTTCATGGACAAACTATAGTTATAAACAATTTATTCACAGGCAAATTTGATGCACATATTTGACCTTATGCTGGCATTAGAGCATGAATTCACATCGCTCTGCAGGAGATCTCAGGGTAGACATTTCAGTCAATCTATAATGAGTTATACATACCTATTTTTGTAACTTTCTATCTCAATTTGTAGCTATCCATATGTGTCTTAGTCTGCCCCTCTCTCCTTTTCCATATGGCTCTGTGTCAGAGATGAACAACCAAGTTATCAGGTTGTCAATTAGTACTTGTTTGTTGACTGTATCAATGGCTGTAACACGTTTGGGTAGCATTAGTACACAGGGCTTATTCCTCGTTCTGATTCGGAGGCAGTAAGTCAACTACCCAAATAGTGGCAGGTGTTCAGCAGCATTGTCTAAAGGAGGGTTGGCAGCACTCTAGAGGGTTACTCTTACTGCTATTTTCTTGTACACATGGTTGACTGCGTGGTAGTTGGATGGATCTTTCTTGGTTCAGGGTAGAACTCTAAAGCAGCTGCAATCTATCCTCAATTAAACATTACCTCAATATGAGTGCATCCCGACTGAGGGATTTTATCATGTGTGTTGGTATAATATCGTCTTTATAGGTGCTGGCTCTGATGGATCTGAGTATGTAAGTGAATGAGAGGAGTTTGATGGGTGTCCAGTTGAGGGTGGAATAGTGAGGAATTGGAAGCAAGATTAATGTCTGTTTGATGTTATGGATGCAGGTAATGTTTTGTTTATCTTTTCAGTGAAGAAGTGATTGATTGCATTGTACTTGTCTACTGACTGAGAGATTGGTAGATTTGGTAATGCACTGGCACAGTGCTTGACTGCTTGGAAGGGTGTTTTGCTTTGCTTGTTGCTTTGTGGATGATAGTCCTTTTTCATGTAATTTTGCATTGACTGATGAGAATCTGTTTGCAGAGTGGAGTGCTTTTAGTTGGGTCCTTTGGTCTGTCTCTATTTATTTTGTGTCTTTATATGGAATGTTCAAATGTTCAAAGAGATCACTTCGGAGTATTATGGAGATGAAAGGCTGGCTTTGGAGGATTATGTTTTTAATGGTGCATTAACATCTACTTGTTCATCCAGGGTGGTATAATAGACGTCGATGAGTATGTTGTAATCTAGTAATGGCTGGTGAGATTGATGATGACCTTTTTGGAGTGAGTCTGTGGGATCATCCTTGATAAAGGGTAAGTTGGTGTGGCATGAAATAGGCAAAAGTGTTTGGCGAGGTGGTCAGTCAAAATCAGGTGTGTCAGATTGTTATGTGGTCAAGGATGTTTGTTTTGGAGTAAACATAAAAAAAAGTGGTGGAAGGAATGCTTGCAATAAGTCTAATCACAGGCAATCACTCAGGATAGCACTCCATCCCATCGTACTTTTGCCCACCATGCTAACTTATTTTGGACAGGTACGCCCAGATGTGGGTCTCATTCACACTGTGCCGCTGAAACTAAGCTATACCCTGCAGAGGAGCCCTAATAAGGGCTAAAACGGTCCTGGATTACTTGTGTTTGAGTTCTGTTTCTACTGCATCGGGGTCAACACTGATGTGCATATGGCTCATGTAGAGTTGTGTGAGTATGAATGATAGAAACCTTTTGGCTCCTGAAAGATTCCGTAGAGCTATGATGTAAGTGTTAGAATGTAATGAAGTGACTGTAGGTTTAGGTTATTGGATTTGCAGTTACACGCAGATGGATAAAGGCATGTAATGCATAGCTCCTTGTGAGGTGTATTCCTTGGCGGGTTCCCAGGCTGTAGAGGACACTACAACCGGTGACAAAATAGGGATAAGTAACCTGAAGATTGACAGTTCTCTCCCAGAGAGTTTGCTGTAGTTCAAGCAAACTGCTTGTGTGTGCCATGTGTACCTTTGTGGAACAGCAGAATTGACGTTTGGCGTATGTGGTGTCGAAGCTCAATTCCAGCTGTTGTGAAGCCTTTGAAGATAAAGAAAGCTTCACTGAGAAGAGTATGCATCACTGGTCAAAAAACAACTGGCAAGGTCATACACAGAGGTACCGTGCTACTACGAAAAACAAAGCTATACAGTACAAGGTGCCCTACTGCTGAAGACAGAGATTAACCAGGTGTCAAAAAGCTCAAAGGAACGCCTGAAAATGCAACAAGGAAAGGTCCTCTGCATACCAGAACCAATCAAAGAGGGTCATTCTACTGCAGCATTGGGAAGTGGCCCAAGGAGAAGTGCCCAGGGTAGTGCTTAAGGAGCCAACCATACCTGAAGCGGCAAGAGTAAGCATAGAAAGCTCTTCTTCCAAAGGGAGACCAAGAAAGAGGCCACATTCCCCACAGTTCTAAAAGATGTCCCTGAGACTAGCACGTCACAGTGCCTGGCTGATGGTATGAATGGAACAGGTCCCGATGGACAGCAGATAAAGCTGTAGAGATCTCCGATATCAATGTCAGTAGGTCCCACAAATGGTTATAATGCTGCACCTTCCTGAAACCACCACCACCATTCTACAGCCAAAACGCAAAATATTAGTGATAGATGACCTGCTTGGATAGAGCCACTTAATAATTTCTCTGATGTGCTAAAAGAAACAGATAACAAAAACATTATCAAGTACCTGAAGAATCTTGCTGGTGATGGTGTAATGGAAGTCATAAAGAAAATGCTGCTAGCGCACCTGGTCCTTAGTAAGTAAACTTACAAGGGGACGTATATAGGTCGATCAACCTTGTGAATCGCATGGAGTATCCTAGTCATGCAGTGATTACTGAACCAATAATCAACATCAAGAAACCAATATCAACACTCAAGAAGCCAAGAAATGAAAAACCCTAATAATCAGAATAACTATCACTCAATGTAAAAGGTTAATAATTTTTATTCCCTGTTGATTACAATTCTAGTCAAATCTTTATTTACCTTTTATTAATCAAATCTTTATTTATCATCAAGAAAACATTATTCTTCAAAAGAATCATAAGTAACAATGCAAATCATTAGTCAGCAATTATCAACATTAATGGAGTAATTCAGCAATGCAAATTCGTCAGTCAATTGTCACTGTCAACGTCTCCCTCTGTCAGCCTACCTAACCAAGATTAGCATCAGCATGTGGGTCTTCATGCAAAAACAATTCAGATAAAACATTAATTTGGAAAAATCTAAGAGAGGAAAATCTATTCAGAAACAGCGCCGTTAGCACCTAGAAGAAAAGGCACAACATTTTGTCAGTCATATTTTCATAGCTACCTATCCAGAATGGATCAGCAACGAGTCAGTCTTCGTCCCCAGGTCATCAGCGGTCAGCAAAGTATCAGGCTCACAGAGTGTAAGCCCAATTATCAGCACTTCGGACAGCGTCTCCTGACGTCATCGACTTTCTCCTCTCCGTTCTGATTTCGCTCCCCTTGTCATTATTTTTTATTGGGGTCTCCCGGTCCGTCCCACCAATTGTTAATTGGTCAAATTTACCAGAAGCTATATATCTAATCTATAGTTACTGAATATAAATTTCTGCTTAGGCTTCAGGTTCCATGAATTTGATGGGTACTTCTGGTGATGACAACATCGTCCGTCTCTTGAGGTAACAAAATTGTTGCATACAAGTCTTTATTCAGTGCCTCTATTGTTCAAGTCCTGGGAAAGTACATTTAGCCTACACTACACATAATTGTATCAATTTGACTTCATCATCTCCTGTCCTCTGGTACATTGCTGAATGTTCATATCAGAGCCATCTGAACTCTGCACAGTTCAAGGTCCTTTACTCCGGTTACCAGTCCTCTCAAGCCTTGTTGAGTCTTCACGTTATAAGCAGGCAAGGCCCAGTGAAACCAGGCCTTTAATCCGGCTAAGTTAAGAATGCAAATTAATACAAAACATAGGTTATACATCCAATTGTGATATACTATTACATTTTACATGATTTTTCTCATTATTTAACATCTGTTAATACACATGGTGACCACTCCCCGTGGGCACATTTTTGCTTACACACATTATTTTCTAATATTAGTTTCTCTATGCAATTTTCTCATTACTAAACACACATTAATCATTAGAAATTTCTTGAATTAGCATATCTGCTCCATCAGTCCCTCCTCTGATGACTAAATATGTAATCACACCTTTCTTGGTCAACACTTCACAAATTGGTTTCAGATGTATTTTGTCTTCTTCTTGAATTTCCCCTATAAATTGTTCTCCTAGGTGGTTCTTCCCTCCTCTGATCATTCTTACCCCTCATTAATTTTACCATTTGCCACAATTCACATGTACCCCATAATACTAATATAGAAACAATCACAATTAATATTCCCTGGACAATTTTCCATAATACTCCATTCCAGAATTTTACTAAACCAAATTCCCACAGAGACAAATCCATTTCCAACCTTCTCCCAAACTCTTGGTTCCTTCAATTCTTTCAAATCCTTGCTTGAATTAGTTAAATTAGTAAGTAAGTCCCTTATCTCTTTATCGCTCTCAGGTATAAATGAGCAACAATTCCTGGCATTAATCATCTTACAGACTCTGCCGTCTTTCGCTAAAATTATGTCTAAAGCAAGCCTATTTTGAAGCGTCATAGCTCTATCCGCAGCCAATTCAGTATTTAACAGAAGTATTGCCCCTGTAAAGTTTGTCAGCATATTATCCACAATAGTAGACAATTTTTGAATCTTGTTTGCACTCAAAATAACTCCTACCGAAGCCTCTGTCGCACATGATGTAATTCTGCCACTTTTGGTATTTTCTTTAAATCATCTATCTGATAAATCTTAGGGAAAACTATCCCTAAATAGCATGTCCCATACCATCCTCTAGGGAGACGGTAATAAGCATTAAGTCCACAAATATAATAAATCCCAGGAATCACAGGGTCCGCACCATTTAGCATAAAAGTCCATTTACTCTGAAGCAAAAACACATGCCTACATTCACTCGTTCCTATAAACAAAGTGTCAGTGCGTGATTTGGGCCTATATATACAAAACTTCCCTACGTGTAATGCATCTAAAGCTAATCTCCCTTGCGTTTTAATAGCAGTGTAAGCATAGTCATTTTTATAAGTTCTTTTCTCCAGCCCTTTTTCTAATTTCTCTTTTAATGCCTTCCTTCTATTGTCAGTTTGCCCTATAAAGCTCTTTTCCTTTGGAGTTAATAAGCAGGTTAGATTATTACGATGAGCATAAGCAGTTCCAAAAGTTAGTGTTGGCTCAAAGCATCCCCTAACTAACACTATATCATACGCCTTAACTATTTTACTCAAGTATCTACTAATAGGAACAAAGGAAAACACCAGGTCATAGTTTGAGTAGAAATATTGAATATACTCCTGGTTCTAGAATCTGGTTAGTAGCAGACTACATGTTATGCCATAGGTTAGGGGCAGACTATGGTACGCAACCCCTTCTTCCACGAAGGAAGGAATTTGCGTACACGCAAGACACTTCTTTGCATCCATCGTCTCCACATACTCATTCAACAATTGATAGAAAACATTAGAAGAAAGCTCTCCTCGTGCATTAGTATAGTCATGCAAATATTTTCCATCTAGCTTGAACTTCATCTCATGAATAGACATTCCCACAATCATTATTATAAACATTATTCCACACATGATTGCCACTCCAACACTCAAATATCTACAATACCTAATATTTCTAATGCCATTATTTAATTCAGCCATAATGTATAAAGAATCAGAAAGCAGAAATAACTCTTAGATAAGGTTAAACAGGAAAAATCAAAATTGAAAAGTCAAAAATGTGCTCTTTCTCACGATTCGGTTTCATACACAAAGACCCTTCTCTTCCTTTGTCAAAATCAGTTAGCAGCTTGTCATATTCAGGTTTTCAAATGTCATATCAGGTTATCAATATCTTTTCCGGGTTTATTTCAACAGTCTTTTCTTTAGTTTCTCCTTCAGATTAGCTCAGCAACTCAGTCTATTGATTCCCTTCAGGTTGCATCAAAATACTGATCCAGAACTTCTATGTCAAAGCAAAAGGACATGAACTCTTTTTGTCATTCGCTTGTTGCTGCATATGCCCACTCAGGACCTGCGTATCTTCGACTTGCTACTCTCTTTCTTTTCAACCTCTGTTCTCCTGCTAGTTCTCCTTCACTTAATTCATCTTTTCTCGTAGTGTCTATTTCGTCTTCTATTGGTTCATTTATAACCAATTCTTTCTTCTTGCCTAATAGAGATTCAGGCCAATTGTCTCCTTTCCTTGCTCCTTCTGTCAATAATCTCTTTACGATTGGACTCTTCGATTTTCCTTTATCTATGGTGTTTTCTCTTGATGGACCTGCAACGGGTTCAGGAGGAGTCGGATCACTTTGGCTTTGATCCGTCTCAACTCTTTCCCCCTCTTGGCGTGGCACTTGGTCTGCTTGTGCTTTGGCACCATCTACTTCTGGGAGAACTCCTCCTCTCCTCCTGTGCTTAGTTCTCCAGTCATTTCCGTTGGGTTAGGCTCTTCCCTGCCTCTTATACTCCTGCACCTTCGTCTCTGACTGGTGTGATTGACTCATCTTCCACCAGCTCTGGGTAAACTTCAGGCTCAACTTGCTCTGGTCTGGCTCAGGAAGTGCCACTTGTTTAGCTGCTGTAGGTGCTCTCAACAACACTTCTTCATGATCTTGTGGACTCCCCACTCTCTTAGTATGACTTGCATGTATCCTGTTAGGTAGTCAGGCACACTTCACAGCTGTCATAGTTGTCAGCACCATCTGGTATGTGCCCTAGGCAAGTCTTTCGAACTTGCTTTTTGATCACAACCCAATCTCCAGCTCTTAGGTGGTGACCTGGGTCATGGATAGGTGGCAGGGTAACAGCCTGTACCTGCTGAGAGAAAGACATCAGCCAGACCTTTGCAGTAGTCCAACACCATATCATATGTAATATTAACAAGAGCATTTGCTGGAATTGCTGGCAGTCTCATTGGTTTGTCCATGAGAATCTCATGGGGTGACAGTCCTGTCTTTCGGTCAGGTATATTTCACATTGACATCAACACCAAAGTTAATGCATCTGGCCATTTCAGGTTTGTTGCAGCACACATTGGGGCAATTCTTGATTTCAGCGTACCATTCATTTGCTCTGCAAGTCCTGATGCTTCTGGACAGTAACTGCAATGCAGTTTCTGCTCAATGTTTAATGCTGCACACAAGAGTTTGATCACTTTGTTATTGAAGTGTGTTCCCCTATCTGATTCTAAAGAGATTGGAAATCTGAACCGTGGTATTAACTCTCTAAGCAATAGCTTTACAATTGTGAGACTGTCATTCCTTCGTGTGGGGTATGCTTCAATCCAATGGCTGAACACACACACAATCACCAACACATACTTCAGTCCACCACACGCAGGCATTTCAATAAAATCCAACTGCATCCTGCTGAATGGTCCTCCTGCTCTTCCAATGTGGCTCAAATTCACCACTGTCCCTTCCCCCACATTTAGTTGCTGACATATTACACAGCTGTGACATACTGCCTCTGCTGCTTGTCTGAATGTTGGATTAAACCAATCAATTTTGAACAATCTAACCATGGCATCTCTTCCAATATGTGCTTGGCCATGGTAATACCTGGCCATCTGACTCAATAACCTGTTTGGCAGTACCATCTGGCCCTCCTCAGAAACTCAAATCTCGTCTGGTCTTTGGACACACTTGAACTTTAACCAAGGCCTTTTCTCTTCCTTTTCTGCATTTTCCTGCAACATTTTTAATTCTTTTAAGGTGTCAATTATTTTTAGAGCAAAACTTGTACAATTCGTTTCTTCCTCTGGCATTAGTTCCCACTTATCTTAGAAAGATATTGATACGATATAAACCTTGATCTGCATATCCATTTCCCAAAGAATTGTAATCCTGTGTCTTTTGGTGTGCACTGCATTTCACCACCGCAATCTCTTCAGGTAACTGAATTGTGAACAACAACTCTTTTATCCTGTCGCCATTTCTCACTGGAGTTCCAGTTGAGGTCATAAAACCTCACTGCGACTACAATTGGCCAAAATCATGAACAATTCCAAATCCATATTGACTATCAGTGTACATTGTGACTCTTAACCCCGCAGAGACGTAGCAAGCCCTGGTAAGAGCTACTAGTTGTGCCACTTGTGCAGAATATACACCTGGAAGCCATGAAGCTTCTAATGTGCCTGTAAGTGTGCACACAGCATATCCTGCTCTCAATGTGCCGGTTCCATCAGTGAGACATGAACTATCAACAAAAACAATTTGATCATTTTCTTCTAAACGTGTGTCTTTAATGTCAGGCCTCGGTTTTGTACATAGTTCAGTTACCTCAAGACAATCATGTTCAATATCTTCCTCTTTCTCAATTTCGACAGTATCACTTGGAAGTAATGTTGTGGATTCTGCACTGCACATCTTTTCAATGTTCCATTTGGAGCACCCAATATGCTCGTCTCGTACCTTGTCAGTCTTGCTCCCGTCAAATATTGGGTTTTCGTCCTTGTCAGTAAAATCTCAACAGAATGTGGTACCATTACTGTCAAAGGGTATCCCATGACTACCCCCTCACATTGGAAAAGACTTTGACCAACTGCGGCTACTGTGCGCAGACAACCTGGTAAAGCTGCTGCAACAGAGTCCAAGGTAGCTGAAAAATAAGCTACTTGGCGATAAGCACCTCCATGGACGTGTGTCAAAACAGACAAAGAACAAGCATCACGTTCATGACAAAACAATGTGAAAGGCTTTGTGTAATCAGACATTCCCAATGCTGGAGCTCTGCACAAATCTCTCTCAATTCGGTGAATGCTTTCATCCGGTCCTCATCTAGGATAATAGGGTCTGTAACTTCCTTATGTGTCAACTGCTGTAAGGGTTTGGCTATTTCGGCAAAATTTGGAATCCACTGTCAACAGTACCCCACCATTCCCAAGAACATTCTCACATCTCTTTGAGAAGTTGGGGGACTTCTCTGCAAAATCATAGTGATCATATCTCTGGAAATTCTTCTCAACCCTTTTTCAATCTGATGTCCCAGATATTTTACCGACTTCTGACAATACTGTAATTTCACAGGCGAAACTTTACGTCCAAACTCTCCCAAATTATTCAACAGGGCAATCGAGTCATGCTTCCACTCATCCCTTGTTCTGGATGCAATCAATAAATCATCAATGTACTGTACAAGAGTCGATTGGCAGGGCAATTCCAATGACTCCAGATTCTTTTTCAGTATCTGATTAAACATTGATGGTGACTCCGTATACTATTGTGGAAGCCTGCACCAACTGTAGACTCTATCTAGGAATTTGAAACTAAAAAGAAACTGACTTCCCCCATGAAGTGTCACAGAAAAGAAAGCTTGTGACAGACCTACCACTGTGCACCACTCTGCATCACCTGAATCTGAAACAGTGTCACTGCTAAATTTGGGCACTATCGGACAACACTTAAGCACCATGTCATTCACTTTTCGCAAGTCCTGCACAACTCATACTTTCCCACATGGCTTTTTCAAACCCATTATCGGTGAATTACATGGGCTACTCAGCACTTCTTTTAAAACTCCTTGTTTTAGAAAGTCTCCGATTATTTGTGCCATTTTCATCAAAACATCCTGTGCCATGTTATACTGTGGAAGCTGCGCAAATACTGCATTCGGCTTCAAATTGATTTTAATCGGCTCCACTCCCTTAATCAGACCCACTTCTTTTCCTGTCAAATGACAGACTTCCTCCTTTACAGTTCTCTGCAAATCTGCATGCAATTCTTTCACTGTAAACATTGGGAAAAAAATCAATCAATGGGTATTCTTCATAAGCATTGTTGACTATCATTGCAGATGCCTGCTCTTCTTCATCATCACTATTTGTCGGGACGTATATCCCTGTGTCTGAACAGTTGATGGAACATTTGGTCTTGCACAACAAGTCTCTACCCAATAAGGTTACAGGACTCGAATCACACACCACACATCTATGCATACCCAAGTAGTTTTCAATTTCAACCTACACTGGTTCCGTGATTTGGTTTGCCAACTGTCTGTTTTCCACTCCCACTACTTGAACTGTCCTGCCTGAAAGGGGTAAGTTTGGAAATTCTATGCTTCTTACTGTAGGGCGCGTAGCTCCTGTATCAACCAAGAATGAGACCTCGTAACACATCACTTTTCCCTTTACAAAAGGCCCTCTCTGATCTACTTCTAGGGAAGCGGCAAGCATACAGGGTCCTTCATCTGAACTATCACTCATCCATTCTTCGTTTATTTCATCCTCACTGTGAAACGGAAACTGGTGTACTGTGTTATTACTATTGTCTTGTCTTTGACCTGTGACCTGCTGAGTAAGCATCACCTGTTGCTGTTCCATCGGGGCTTGAGGTATTTGCATTTGCTGTCTAGGTACCATGGGAACCTGCTGCTGTGCTGGTGGTAATGGAGCAAATTGTGCACGTGGCACCTGCATTTGCTGCACTGGTAGAAAATGTTGTCCTCGATTCTGAGCATTAGGAACAAACCCTTCATTCTCTGGACTTTCACAGTTTGAAAAGTACTGACGTCACCTTGCTGAACCTCACTATCCTGCACCATCAATGGACACTCCTGCTTCCAGTGTCCCATGTTTCTGCACAAATGATACGGTAACATCCTTTTCATACCTGGCACATCATTCTGAACAACCACAGTTCCCAAATCTGGACCGCGCATCATATCCATTCCAGGCCTCCGCCCCTCACTTGAGGTTGGAACATGACAGCCCTCTTTTGCGGCAGCATCGGCGGTACTAAAGCTCCCTGCGCACCTGTTTGAGCTGCTTTGATTTGCATCATTATTGCCTTCTCCTTCAATTTCTTTTGTTTCAACTCAATCTCATCACTACAGTATTTAGCATATTGAAACACCTCATCAATCGGCTTTGCCTGCCAGCAAATTAAATGATTCTTAATCATCTGTCCCACTTCTGGTCTCAGACCTTCAGCAAATCTGAATACAAAATACAACATCTCCTTCGGCTTAATTGCTTCCTTACCACTGTACTCTTTAAATGCTTTCAAAAATCTCTCATAGTAAGTATGTATTGATTCTTTAGACTCTTGGACTGTTCTATCAATCCACTGCCAATCAGTGTTTTTGGGAGAGATCCTAGTCTTCAGGAACTCAATCACCTTATAATAATTTTTCATTACCTCAGGTGAAGGTGCGCCTGTTACTTTGTCCCTCTCTGGTTCACTCGTAGTCCAGTCTACTGCTCTCTTACACTCGACCCACAAGTCGGCTGGAACTACTATCTCCAATAACGTGTTCAAGTCTTCCCACAAACATTTGGAAAGTTTCACAAATCTCTCTGTCTGTTGATACCACTTGACTGGCATCTCTATCAATTTTGGATAATCATTTGTAAATGACAATATGTCACTTCTGTGACATGGGACATGAACAAATTGCCCCCCTGGAATTTCCCTCATTGGAAGCATCTTAACTGATTCCTCTTTATCAACACCTTCCGCCCCTTCTTGAGAATCTCGTTTCCGTTTATCTTTTTTCTTTGTCCATCTGCCTTCCCACTTCTCTAATGCTCCCCAAATCTGCACACTCTGCATCAGTTCTCTCAGGTGTGCTTTCATTCCTGTTGATCTCATGTGTTTGAAATCCTTTGCTTCAAAATCCAACCTGTAGCTGCGTTTCAAATGCTTCGTCTTCTCAATGTCAATGTCATGTTTTCCTGCTAACTGCTAGCTTCTGGTGTATTTTACTCACCTCTTTTGTGATCTTTGGGCATAAGTACATTCTTCTGTGTAGGATTCTAATCTGTTCACACCTATTGTTCCCTCTACTAATTCAGTGGCTTCTATGTTCAGTCTAACACAATTTATCTGATCCTCACCCATGGATGCATTCTGAAGAGTTTTTAAACTATCTAGCCATTCACTTAACTGCTGAGCTGTTAACCCCTGCAATGAAATGTTACTTGCATTCGGCACTGGTAAGTGTTGTACCACTGCACTTAAAGTTTGCGGGGTCAAACGTCTCAGACTCTGACTTGTATTCGGGCCATTTACTGCTTCTGGAAGTGCTACAAGTGGACTAAGATTCATTAGAGGTCTAGATCCACTGAAAGTTTGTCCTGCAGACGATATTAGCTGCACAGGATCACTCACTCCCCTCCCCACAAGACTCTGTGACATTTCATTCTGTTCTCCTGCCTCTGACTTCTTTTGAGCAAATAAGGGTACAGCTGGAGCAACAGTAATCGGTAGCGATATTACATCCGGAGCTGCTCAAGCACCTGCACCTTGTGTGAGTGCTACCCCCATTGCATGATTCATAACTGGCGTAAGATCTGACTGCGTTCCTGTCAGTGGTGTAAACTTCGGTAGACCCTGTGCTTGGGCTGAAGGCAACAACATTGGTGTTGGATCTGTTTGAACCAGTATTGGCTTCGGAAGCACCTGCTCCCTTGGTACCATGATATTCGAGACTGTCTCAAGAACTGGCACATTTGGATAAATTCTCTGCACTGAAGGTGGATGTATCTGCTCCTGAACTACAGTACTAGTTCCTTTATTAGGTGTACTCCTTACTACCCCTGGCAATTGTTCGCCTCCTGCCTGTACAGCTCCCTCGGCCCCCTGGGCTTGTGCCAGAGCAGCTGTAGGGGCAGTAGCATTAGTACCTGGACCCCCTGCATAGGTTGTCAAAGGTGGAAGTCTATCTCTCAACAATTGCGTAATGAGATCCTCAACTTCAGAATCATCATCATCTACAAAGGACTTTCTCTTTTTGCTTCTTCCTCCACTCTCATCCTCTTTAGCACTATCTTCCTTTTCTGCCTCATCTCCCTCTGCTATGGCAGGAAACAATTTATTCTTCTGCAGTGTTGCCATCCTCCATCTCTTTTGCTCCCAATCCCATCTAGCTTCAACTAATGATTTTTCTACTTTCTTCAACCTTCTCTTGAACTTCATCTCCTGTTGCTGTCTGCCCACTAGTTCCCAAATTGCTAAAGCTTCAAACTGTGCTGGTCTTGGTAATGGCTTCATGTCATATAATGACATTCGCAACTGGTCCTAAATTCTCAAATTAAACGTTCCATGCTCCGGAAATGCTAAAGACCCTTGATTTTTTGTTAACTTGCTCCATTGCTTCAACCATGGACACAGTGCTACACCTCCCTCCGCCATCACAAAATAAGCCGGAGAATCCTCCGGTGGGGTCTGCTCCCCCACTGATGCCTTAATGTAAGTATTGCCCCTCATTGCACTCTTAAATGCCTTGAAAAACTTCATCTTGCCTGTTCTATTTACTTTTTGATTCAATAATGAAATTACCTTTACTCCCAAGATTCCCTTTACCTGCTTACTCAACCAATTGCCTCTTATGGACGGCTGCCACTCCGGTCACGGCTCTTTCTCACCTACCAACCTATCCCAGCACAGCACTCTCTGACATCACACTCACACACAGCGGCTGACGCAGCTCGTCCTCCTTACTCGATTCACACGACTAATGCAAAATTATTTCAAGCTTTTGCCAAAACCCAATATATAAAACAAACCTGCTGGCTTACTACAGGAATGGACACAATCGCTTCAGGGACCTTACGGATTTTCACTCGAACTTTCTTGGCTCATATAGCTATTCCTCTTTCTCAGCCTCCCACATTTGTAAGCAAAATTTGACCCACAAATTTTACCCTCAACTGATCAATGGGTCTGTTCTGGTGTACATAGAACTTGCCAAATCTCAGTCGAATTTTCTACCACCAGTTATCAAACTCACTGACTAGTTGACCACGCCCGATCAACCTACTAAACCAGGCAGATTACAACATATAACTAAGTGTCTCCTACACTTGTCAATATACTCTGGAGTCTTAGACCACGCAGGGTCCGTACCTCATCAAAAACCACGTGGCTAATTTTTTAGCACATTGCACCACATACATATGTAGTTCGACGACTTCCCTACTCTCACACTGCGGAGTATGCACACTCCTACTAACCTCAACTGGAGTACGCAGGCTCCCTACTTTACCTCACATACATCACAAATCACCTGCAATTTGCTTAAGCCTGTGCAAGCGCAACCTACCACTTTCATACTACCTCAAAATACACAGAGAACATGCCCAACGTTACTAGCAGCATCTGGGAAAGTCATTTCTGGGCTTAAGGGGACATCATCTTTGCTACCATTGCCATTTCAGAAAAATAAAACTCAAACCTCATAAAATACAAACAACTAATCCTAACTTAAACTAGTATCATAACCAATAATCACCACATAACTAGTTCTCCAAGGAAACAAACCATCAAGCTGCTACCAAAAACTGCTAGCGCGCCTGGTCCTTAGTAAGTAAACTTACAAGGGGACGTGTATAGTTCGATGAACCTTTTGAATCGCATGGAGTATCCTAGTCATGCAGTGATTACTGAACCAATAATCAACATCAGGAAATCAATATCAACACTCAAGAAGCCAAGAAATGAAAAACCCTAATAATCAGAATAACCATCACTCAATGTAAAAGGTTAATAATTGTTATTCCCTATTGATTACAATTGTAGTCAAATCTTTATTTACCTTTTATTAATCACATTTTTATTTATCATCAAGAAAACATTATTCAATTTCTGCTTAGGCTTCAGGTTCCATAAATTTGATTGGTCCTTCTGGTGATGAGAACATCGTCTGGCTTTTCAGGTAACAAAATTGCTGCATTCAAGTCTTTAGTCAGTGCCTCTATTGTTCAAGTCCTGGGAAAGTACATTTAGCCTACACTACACATAATTGTATCAATTTGACTTCGTCACCTCCTGTCCGCTGGTACATTGCAGAATGTTCTAGCAGAGGCATCTGAACTCTGCACAGTTCAAGGTCCTTTACTCTGGTTAAGAATGCAAAAAAATACAAAACATAGGTTATACATCCAATTATGATATACTAATACATTTTCCATGAATTTTCTCATTAGTTAGCATATGTTAATACACATGGTGACCACTCCCCGTGGGCACATTTTTACTCACACACTGTATTTTCTAATATTAGTTTCTCTATGCAATTTTCTCATTAGTAAACACACATTAATCATTAGACATTTCTCAAATTAGCATACCTGCTCCATCAATGCAATGAGCAGATGAAGCTACTTATTGTTAAATTAAAGAACCTTTGAATCTCAAGTTCAATCAAATGCCGAATGGAGATTACGAAAGGAACATTTTCACTCAAGAATGACAAGACATTGGTGAAACCATAGACAAATTTGTTGAGAGACTGGATACACTTATCAAGCACTGTAGATTCAATGAATTTAATGATGAAGAAGCAAAATATCTCAGAGTTATTGACGGATGCCTGTCAGATACATTCAGATGATGAATGCTGAGAGAAACTCTTAGGGGCATATTTATACTCTGTTTCCGACGCAAAAGTAACTCCATATTTATACTTTGGCGTTAGACGCGTCTAGCGCCAAAGTCCATGGAGTGTGCGTCCTTTTTTAGCGTGGACACCTACTTTGCGTTAATTATATGCAAGGTAGGCGTTCCCGTCTAAAAAAGTGACTCGCGGCATGTGCGCCGTATTTACACTCCCGGGCAAAATTCACGCCCGGGAGTGGGCGGGTCAAAAAAAATGACGCACGGCCGCTTTTGCGCCATTTTTTAGCGCCTGGAAAAGGCAGGCGTTAAGGGACCTGTGGGCTCGGAAGGAGCCCAGAGGTGCCCTCCCATGCCCCCAGGGACACCCCCTGTCACCCTTGCCCACCCCAGGAGGACACCCAAGGCTGGAGGGACCCATCCCAGGGACAATAAGGTAAGTTCTGGTAATTTTTATTTTTTTATTTTTTTTGTGGCATAGGGGGGCCTGATTCGTGCCCCCCTACATGCCACTATGCCCAATGACCATGCCCAGGGGACAGAAGTCCCCTGGGCATGGCCATTGGGCAAGGGGGCATGACTCCTGTCTTTGCTAAGACAGGAGTCATTTCTATGGGGGTTGGGAGTGGAAAAAAATGGCGCAAATCGGGTTGAGGCGAAAAATTTGCCTCAGTCTGACTTGCCCCATTTTTTCACGCCCAAGCTCCATATCCCCCTACGCCGGCGCTGCCTGGTGTACGTTGTTTTTTTCAACGCACACCAGGCAGCGCCGGCGCCTAACGCCGGCTAACGTCATTGCTTAAATACGGCGCCCGCATGGCGCTTCAGAATGGCGTTAGCCGGCGCTAATTTTTTTGACGCAAAACTGCGTTAGCGCAGTTTTGCGTCAAAAAGTATAAATATGGGCCTAAGTCTGGAGCGAGTTTTCATGGCTGCCAGAGCTGAAGAGCATGCTGATCGACAAGCTGCAGTCATGGAGGCTAGAGGTGCCCAATGTTAGTGAGTCATGAACATTTAAAGAAAGCAGAAACACAAACCTGAAGGACAGAAGGTGATGTCTCCAAACACAAAAAGTTGTGTTTCAGACGCAGGTTGTCATTTCCACATGAAGGTAAATGTCCCGCCATTGGGCAGGTATGCAAAGGCTGGGGTAAAGAGAAGGTAAGTGCATCACTGTGAGATGACAAAGTGGCCAACTGACCGTTCGAGAAGCCATGTTCGACGCACACCCACGAAGCCAAGAGACAACATCAGTTGAGACAAATCGACACCAAAGGAATTCAATCGTCATCTAAATCATCATAAAAAAAAAATTCAGTATCAAGTGAAAGTGAAGATGATTGTGCGATGCCATGTTTGCTTCAGAGAAATGTGCACATGTTGATATACTCTTTACGTGGTGTTTCAAACTTGCTTTGGTGTTCACTGAGGTTTGGTTCATTGGCTTTATCCTTTTTTCGATCTTTTTCTTAGTATCCACATGGGTTGAGGGGTGTTCTGTTTATCTGCCTATTGTCACACTGTCTTATTGTCACGGTAACGGACATGACAATCCCCTTTATAGTTGCAATGGTATTAATTGATATTTATTTCCTTGTATGTGTAGATTTATGACTGCGACACCATGTATCAGTTTCATCATTTTTTCCATAATGCCCTGATGAAGGTGGCGTTTGTATCTTTATATATCAGGATTTGCTAGTCCACTGATACGCGCGTCGGCTTTGAGGATAATGAAGGATAACTTTGATGAATTTCGAGATTTTGGCCTTGATGAGAATTAGGCCATGATATTAAGGATTACCTCCATGAACTTCAAGTTTTTGGCTTTGATGAAAATTAAGGATTATTTTTACAAACTTTCAGATTCTAATAAGTATATAAAGTGGACACTGGACAATATTTATTTTCATTATTTTTCTATATTTGTCTTGAATATCTCTTCTTTTGTGTAAATATATTTTTTTGATCACTACCTTTTCTATGTATTGGAAACTCATTCTTTTGATCACTACCTTTTCTATGTATTGGAAACTCATTATATGAAAAATTGTTATTAAAATAGGATTGTATTCTGAGTAGTAATTATATATATTTATTACTCTGAGCATGGCAGATGAAGATTATTGTTGGTAGTTGTTTGCTCATATTATTATTATTAATTTTTTGTCTGATGTTTCTGTTTTTGATTTTCTTTTTTGTCTTTGTCTTATATGTCTGTCGTTTTGTGTTGCATTTGAATTTGTTATTATTTGTTAATTGTAATTTAGATGATTGATTTTCATGTTTTGTTTGTTGGGGGAGTTGTTTCTTAATATATGTGCTGTGGTCCTTTTTCATATATTTATAATTGCATATTAATAAAATTATTGTGCTTGAAATACGTATTTATACTAGATTAATTCATACGTTAGATCCTGATGTGAGAGTGTTGGGTGTTTTACTCGTACAGATGCCATTGAAGCCTACTTCAATAATTGCATTACAGCTTTGGCGAGGTGGATGGGCATGAACTATTTGAAGCTCAACTGTGATAAGACAGAGGTGTTGCTTTTCGTAAGCCAGACTACTATCTGGAATAGGAACTGGTGGCCCAATACATTGGGTATTTTACCTATCCCAACAGACTTAGCAAAAAATCTAGGTGTAATCCTGGATACTGACTTGTCGCTGGACCATCAGGTCATCTGTACTGTGACAACTTGCTTCTGGATTATCAAAGTGCTGAGGAATGTATTTCTATTTATCTCCCACCCAACTTGTGAAGAAGATGCTTTAGTGCTTGTCTCCTGTAGGATTGACTATTGCAATACACTATGGCCCTCATTACAACCCTGGCGGACGGCGGTAATTTGGGGAAAGTTACTGCTAACAGGCTGGCGGTACCTTTTCCCAAATTATGACATTGGCGCTTTGGCTCAAGCCAAACCTCCAATGTACCACTCCGTCCGCCAGGGTGGTAACACCCACTGGGCTGGAGTCTGCGGTCTCCAGCCAGGTGGCCGTCACAATCCCACCCTCGGGATTATGACCCCATCTACCGCCATGGTTTCCGTGACAAGCATACCGCCACGAAAACCATGGCAGTAGGCACTGTCAGTGGCAGGGAATTCCTTCCCTGACACTGTAAGAGTCTCCCCTGCCCCCTCCCCCTCTCCAGGGTCCTCCCCTAACCTCCCCTTTCCCCTCCTGCCCCCGCACATTTACACACCCACACGTGCACACATACACACTCATACACACACGCATACCCACATCCACCCACGCATACACACATACATACCCACACACCACAACACACGCATTCACAACACCCAACATACACTCACATTCAGTCATTGTCGCACGCATTCAACGCCACTCACACCCGCATGCACGCATACAAAAACAGACACACACCCCCCCACACACGCCCCCCACCTCCTCTCCTGTCGGAGAACCCGACTTACCTTCTTGCAGGGGGTCCTCTGGCAGGAGACAGGACGCGGTGCTGCTGCCAGCAGCAGCATCCACCAGCAAAACACCGCCAGGCCGTATCATGGCTCATGATGCGGTCAGCAGTGTTTTGCTGGCGTGGCGCTGCTGCTGGCAGCAACCCCATCTTACCACCGCCCGCTGCATGACCGTCGACGGTATTCCGCCAGCCTTCTGGTGGAATTCCGTCTTCAGTCATAATGGAGGTGGGTGGCTGGTAGCCACGGCGACTGTATGTTGATGGCCGTCGCTGTGGTGGTAGGCGGCAGTTCCCGCCAAAGTTATAATGAGGGCCTATATCTTGAGACCAACAAGGCAACTCAATCTAAGCTGCAAATAGTGCAAAAATTGGTGGCACAATTGATGTTGGACATCCCTAAACATCAGTCAGTCTCTAAAGGCTTACTTGAAATCCACTGGCTTCCAGTCAAAAAGCCATCTATGCTTAAGTCATTATGTATTATTCATAAAGTCCTATACAATGTGAGTCCTGAGGGAATTAAAATCATTTTGCAATGATACATACCAATGAGAAATCTCCACTCAGCAAATCATAATCAGGTTGTCCCCAGAGTTCGGAAAGAGAGAATGGGAGGCAGAGCTTTCCCAGCCACGGCACCAATGCTCTGGAACTCTCTTCTTCGTCATCTTACATGTCTGAAGATGCACACTCCCTTCAGGAAAGCTTTGAAGACTTGGCTTTTTAACCTGTAGAAAGGTTTTATTTCTGTTTGTGCAATCAGGTATAAGCCTGTGGCCAAATTGTATAGCAGGACTGATTTCTTAGCATCTTTACACCTATGTGCATTTGTGCCCTCAAACAAACTTGTCTCACAACACATATCATATCATATGCAGCTGCCTGTCATCAAAAACCTCTCAACACCCCTTAAGCATGTCAGAGTTGCCAAAGCATGCATCGGAATAAATGGGAAAGCTGTTGACTTTTCAGTCCACCTGACAATGGACATCACCTGATGGTGATTGTAGATGAATACTCCAGTTTTTCATTAATAGAAGATCTCTCATCTATAACCCAGGAAAGAGTAATTGATGAGAGATAAGATGGCATCTTTGTGACATGGGATATTCTCATGATTTTAAAATTGACAGTGTCCCACCTTTCAGTAGTCAAGAATTCAGAGACTTTCTCAATCTACTTTATATTTAGCATCTGAAGAGCATACCTTTTTGGCCACAGGCTAATGACCTTATTGAACGTTTCATGAGTACATTAAAGAAAACTGTTCAGTGTGCTGCATTACAAAATCTCAATCTCAAGATTGTCTTCAATTCTACAATACAAGCTTACCCTTCGACCTCTCACTCAACCACAGATGAAAACCCTGCAACTCTGATGTTTGGAAGAACAATGACAACCAAGTTACCTCAATGAACCAACACAAGATTGAGAACTAAAGAAGAAATTTGTACAAAGGACTTGGATCGTAAAAAAAGTGAAGGGCTATGCAGGCAAGAAATTACATGCAAAAGACATTGTCTTCCAAAGAGGAGATCAAGAGCTCATCCATCAGCCAAGAAAACATGTCATGATGTTCATTTTGATGCCCAGCCATTCTATGCCGGAACCAGCAAAGGACACATAGTGACTGCCCAACGTACTGAGAAATCCATTACGCAAGATTACTCTCATTTCAGACGGGTGGCTCATCACTTGTCGGATACGGATGTCAGTGTAGAGACTGATTTGAAAGGAAAAGCCCCAGACTACCATTGCTCTTACACTGCCAATGCAGTTCATGGACACTCCTGTTGCTGATTCCCACTTTCTCAAGACTTTATTGGGATAAGTAATCAAAGCGCCAAGAAGGGTTATCGAACAGGTATAATTGTGCAGATGTTTGTAAGAAATTGACTTTTATTTAACAGAGGGGGAAATGTAATGTTTTGTGAGTATGAATGACATAACCTTTTGGGCTCCCGAAGGTCTCCGTAGAGCAGTGACGTAAGTGTTAGAGCATGGTGAAGTGAATGCAGGTTTAGAATGTTGGGTTCTCAGTTACACACAGACAAATAAAGATGTGTAGAACATAGCTCTGTATGTGGCATATTCATTTGTGGGTACCCAGACTGGGGAGGATGCTACAGCTGGGTCCAAAGTGAGGAGGCATGGTGAACAATGGACTGGAATGTGACTGGAGTAATTACCAATGACTGAGATTAATTCAAGCATTCACCCATCACCTTTTGTATACTTCTGTTTGTTTTAAAGTAGGCACTTTCAGTGATGTGCTGCTTGGTGTCTAGGGTATGGAGGAGTGCATTACCTTGGTGCTTGAGACTTCAAAGTGATTGAAGGCTGTAAGGAGTATGGTTGAGTATGTTTAATGTAGGTAGAGGCGATGAGATCTCAGATTTTTTTGTTGAAGTCCTTGTTAATGCTGGGAGGACTGTAGATCAGGATGAAGACAGCAGTCTGTGATACAGTGAAGGGGAAGTGGGGAGTTCAAATAGTTTAAGTGTTGTTGGTTCACTAAGGATGCAGGGTCAGTTGGACTTGTGAATGACGACAAGTCTGCAACCTGCTATTTGTGTGTGATCCGTGCACTTGATTCTGCTGCTGGTGCGGATGAGAGCATCTAATTTTTATTTCACTGTGGGCACAAGCCACGTTTCTGTTATGAACATAATGAAGAGTGCATATAGGTTGTTTTGCCCATGATGTCAGGGGTGTGTAGAGTTACTGAATGTGCATTGATGAGCATGAAGAGGAAGGTTCATTGTGTGGGTCAGTATATAATACTGATTGACTGTTGAGGTTTGGTGCTGTAGTTTATTGGCTCCAACTTCCTCCTAGCAGTCATTAACTGGCCTTGCTTTCACTGTACGGGATGCCAAGAAAAGGAGGGAAAAAGCTGAATGGGTGGTGGAGACCAGCAGTGCTGTCAGGCAAACCACTGCTGCTTCTGGGGTACCTGTGCTCCTTAAAAGTCCACTCATTGGTCCTTTTTCCAGTGTATAAGAAGTCAATAAATAGAGGGAACAACCTAATTGCAACTGGAGATGTACCAGTTCAGCTTTGGTGGCTTTGAGATGTTTCTATTCTTAGAAGCACTGGGTCTGTGTCCTTAGGATCCTAACATTTCACTAAGGATTGCTCCTCTCAAGCACTTTGTACTCTAATGCTCACAAGAACATAGAGACTGGCTCCACATCTGACGGGAGTACTTTGGGAAGTATGGCAAGCATTTAGGAAAATGAATGCTTCAGGGTCCATTCGCAAACTTCATTTCATAGTATGTTTTGTACTACTACAATAGTAATTAAAGTACAAAATGCTATTCGCAAACCAATTAGTGTAAATCTCCACCTCCACCTCTCCTCCTTTTTATGGGGAGATCCTCACACAAGTACACCTATCACTTAGTAGTAAATTAGTGAGGGGACAGGGACCACCTGGAAAAAAGGCATATCTTCTACTAAATGGGAGAAAATAAGGGAGCAGTGACAAAGGGTTAGGAAGAGGATAAGTAGGAATATGTACCCACCCAGAAAAAAAGTAAGCCCATTGCTATTCACAAACTAGATTTCTAAAGGTACTACAGCCAGAAATGGATCCAAAACAGTAGTAAATTACTCCAGTTCAGAGCCTGACTTTTACCTTAGAAGTTAAATATGGCAGCAAATGTATTTAAATTATTTCTTTTAAATGCAGAACAAAAGAAAAAATGAAAGTGCTATTAGCTTAATTTAGAAGTAAATATTTAATTAATGTGAATATAATAAATTATATTGACATATTTTGCTGAGGATTACATTAAAAAACAAATTCCCACCCAAAGTAAAGAGAAATATTTGTTATTATGCATTATTAATCATTAAAGGTGATGTGCTGAATTGTTTTATATATTTATTAATTTTAGTATTCTATTTTTATTTAAAAAGTAGTTAACATAACTTAGAATTAAATAATAAATATGTATTCTTTTTAGGCATTTTTCTTAACATTAAATTACATTTATTTCTGTTTTTCTGAGGGAGGGTGTTCCAGTATCAGTGGTTGGACAACTGTGTGCACTGGACTTACTACTGTTTCTTTCTGGCAGTAGTAACTTACACTCGTAAATTTGGCCATATCCAAAGCACCAGGTACTTTTCTTGGAATTAATCCGACATCTGAAGTCTACAAGAAAATATGGTAGCTCCAGATGTGCTACTAGTACACAAGGGAGGAGGACTCAGTGAATTAAACACTGGCCTTTGACAAATGCAATGATCTGAAGGTCAGGAGTTTGACTCTCATCAGGCACATTCAGCCTTACATCTTTCTGAACTCGTTGTGCTGAGCACCAAACATTGGATGACAAACATAATCTGTTATTTACATTGCTTAGAAATGACACAAGAGTTGGTAAAACAGCTACATAAAAACATCTTGCTGTTATAGAACTTTAAAAAATACAATTCTGATGGTATTTAATTTCATGGCACATGCATTTTTATGGCCTGATAACTTGAAAGGGGCCAGTAATAAGCACAAAGTATCAGGCATGGAGTTTTATGAAGATCATGCTGTAGGGACTCGTTAACTACCGTCCCATTACTCATCTACTATTCATTGGGAAGATCATTCAAAAAGCAGTCTATGTTCAACACCAACATCATATTGCTGCTAATCATCTCCTGCATGACTAAAAGACTGGCTTCAGAATACACTGCAGACCGGAGACTGCTACTTTACACATCACAGATGATTTCCTCCTGACCACTGGTGAGGATGACTTCTGCCTCCAAATATTTCTGCACCTTTCATCTGCCTTCCACATAATTGTCCATTCCACCCTGATATGCATCCTTGAGTCTTGAATGCAATTCATCTGCAGGGTACTTTACTGGCTCTCCTCCTACATTACCGACCAAAACCAGCTTGTTCACATTGGCATCTCCAGGTACTAAAAGATCCCTATCAACAGCAGAGGATCCCAGGGTTCCATACTGTCCTATGTCAAACCTATTCATGAAGCCTACTGGTGCTCTACTAAGAGATGACAGCATTAAGATTCTCCAGTATGCTGATGATATACTATTCTTTTTTAAAGTCTCCTCTGCTTCAGACATCCAACACCTCAAGCACTGCATGCACATCATCCACACCTGGATGTCAAACGCCTATCCAAAGCCCAACCAAGAACAAATTCCTGTTATTTGTCAAGAACAAGAAAAAAGAAACAGTACAAACCTGGCTCAATTACATGGACTTTGATGGCTTTAAACCCCAACTCTCTCGGAATGCCAAGTGACTTGGGTTCACCTTGAACACTAAACTCAACCACGAGCAACACATTGCCAAAATACAAAGATGGCTTGGTAGCAGTTCTATCTTCCAAAGAAAGGGTAACTGTTTCTTCCAGAAAGGGACTTCAAAACTGCTATTCAAGTCCTTGTACTCTATCATTCGGGTGGTGTTAGCACCCTTTAAAATGGCCTTCCAGACTCCACACTGGCACCCCTTAAGTGCATCCTACACGCTGAAGCATGTCTCATCCAGGGCCTGGAGAAATATGATCTCATCACTCCCACCCTGATGGAAGTTCGTTGGCTCCACTTGCTGGCATGAACCTTCTTTAAAACAGGCTGCAGCATTTATAAAGCCATCACAACAAGTACTCTTGCATATCTTGCTGGCACTCTCACTATCTCTGGTGGTTCTTGGCAAACCCACAGTCAGGCCACCATCAGAGTTCAGACTAAGACGTATTGAAAAGTAAAACCAAGACAGGAAGCCCTTATAATATATCCACAGATCAGCTACCTCTCCTAACAATCGCTGATTCCATGCTTTTCTATGACCCAATAGAGTGCTCTGCAGCATTTGAGTAGGTTGGCGCAAAAGAAATACAACATAAAGACTTACAAATGTTTGTCCTTTCGTCTAAACTGGTTTTACTGAGTGCACAATTTTCTGAAAGGCACTTACAAGACCTGCTGTGGAATGAGAAAAAGCTTCTGACATTTTTTCAAGATTTTGAATGTTCCAAAAGTTCACATTTGCCACAGTTTGTACGGCCTTATAACTAGCTAATTTCTATTTAAAACCTGTTATATAAAGCACAGCTTGGTTTCAGTCATATTTCTCCAGAGGTTCATGAAGCAGGAGTAGCATCCATACCCAAAGAATTTGATGTCCATTTCCGGCAGATAAAGGGAACAAGGTACAAATGTGGGTGTCCGCAAGTTGGAGGTGCAAGGGGGGTTGCTTGCACCCCCACCCTGTATTTAGGTACAGCCTTGTTTGCAGGCTCACAGTGCAGTGTAACACTATGGCTACCATAGTACTACACTGCCTGCACTAGTACAGCTACAGCCCCCAGGAAAAACAGTCCGGGATGCCATGTGCGGACACCCCCCCCTTTAAATAAATTCTGCGGATGCCCATGAGTACTTGGACTTTCAGAGATGTATTTAGAAGCCACATAATCTGAGAGACAAGTGTGTTGGGATTAAAAATTAGGTACCCAGGGTTCCATAGTAACAAAAGGCAATACTTCAAACAAATGAGACAGTTATTATTTGCCAGTGACACATGGGAGGCACCACAGCACATGGACTATTGTTCATCAAAAATAGTAAAATTCAGAATTTCACATGACTGAATTACGCATGAGAAGGAAGGAAACAGAGTTTTAAATCAAATGATGAAGGGTGTGATTGGGACATTCTAGTCTGTGTTTCTTTTTATTTGGATTCCATTTCCTTCTGTATGTCCCTCACAAGATAACTACGTGAACAAACTTTTCTTAAGGCCTACATTGACTTACCATTTTGTGAGGCCGGGGAAAAACAAGTTACTCACTCTTCCCTCATTTTGAAAATCACGTTTTGGTATGGTCTGCTGTCATCATTTCTGCAGAACATGTTTAAAAAATTTTTTTTAAGTTATTTGTAATAATGAAAGTCCTGTATGGGTATGGATTGCAGGGTGAGGAATCAGTGCACAATGAGTGGCATTGTGATTTTATAGGGCCACCTTTGCTGTAACTATTGGGGGGCCTAACGTTTGTGACACCACTGACTGGCTGTAATCCCTCCAACATACTCTTCTCCAATGAAGCATGGAAAAGCAAGTCGTATATTTATGGAAACACATTCCACACTTGAAGATGGAGCAGGGTACCTAGGTAGCTATCATTAATGTAAACAATTGAGGCGCTGTTTTTAGCACAAAAGGGAGAGCTCTGAATTAAACGTTTTTTTGTTGACACAGAATCTGAGTGTGTTACCGCCGTTGACACATGAAAGTTGGCATTCATGAGGTCAATTTGTATCAACACCTTCCAGTATTAAGGGAAGTATTTTTTGAAGGGTATCCAGGCATTGATTTCACCATGACATTCAACTGCTTTAGGTATATGACCATTCTGTGTCAACCAGAGATTCTGGGAACTAGAATATAATTCAGCCCATCCCAGTCTCTTTCTCTTCTTCTAGAACTGCAATAACTGCTTTTTCAACTGAAGTTCTTAGTTTGCTTTCTTGAGTAAAGCTTTCTTCGCCTTTGCCAGGATGTTGATTTGACTCCCAACTCTAGAAGGGAGCACACAGAGTATATTATATATAAGTGATTTTCCTCCTTTCTAAACAACACCATGAACACTTTTAGGTATCCAGGCATTGATTTCACCATGACATTCAACTGCTTTAGGTATATGACCATTCTGTGTCAACCAGAGGTTCTGGGAACTAGAATATAATTCAGTCCATCCCTGTCTCTTTCTCTTCTTCTAGAACTGCAATAACTGCTTTTTCAAATGAAGTTCTTAATTTGCTTTCTTGAGTAAAGCTTGCTTCGCCTTTGCCAGGATGTTGATTTGACTCCCAACTCTAGGAGGGAGCACACAGAGTATATTATATATAAGTGATTCTCCTCCTTTCTAAACAACACCATGAACACTTTTAGGTCACAAAAGATCCCTGCCATCTGTGAAGTCCCCCAGGGTTCCATACTGTTGCCTCTCATCTTCAGCCTCTACATGAAGCCACAGATAGCAGCATGAAGATTCACCAATAAGCCAAGGATACACAACTCCACTTGGAAGTCTCCTCTGCTTCTAGCATCCAATGTCCCAAACAGTGCTTACACATCATCTAGAACCGGATGGCCAGCACCTACGTGATACTCAGCTCAATCAAGAAAGAATTACTGTTATTTGCTAAGAGCAGCAAATAAGATAGAGTACAAACCTGGCTCAATTAGATGAACCACGACGGCTTCATACACCAACTTTCACCAAATATGAAGTCACTTGGATTCAGCATAGACACCAAACTCACCCTCAAGGAACACATTGCCAGAAAAACAAAGAACACCTGGTACCAGCTGTAGCAGGTTGGCCTGGTTTGTAGTGGGTACCTAAGGTACTTACACCTTATACCAGGTCCAGTTATCTCTTATTAGTGAAATGTAGACAGTGTTCTAGCAGCTTAGGCTGTCTAGGGGTACCTGTAGAAGAGCAGCCAAGGCTGAACTAAGAGACATGCAAAGGTCCTGCAATACCATTATAGGTACACAGTACTTATACACAATAAAAGACAATACTCAACTCAAAAGACAAAGAAGAGGCAAACTGCGGTCGTCGCAGCACTACACTGGAGGGTCCCACGCCACCAGAAAACAACTCCGAGAGCTGTGCATCACAGGATGGAGTGCTGGGGCCCTGGGCTATGCTGTGCATGAAGAACTTTTGGAAGAATTGCACGGAAGCCCAAAGAGCTGCAGAAGAAGCAGTGCACAGGGGTACTGTCGCAGCACGGGGAGGCAAGCTCTTACCTCCACCAAATTTGGACAGCTGGACCTGTGGACAGTTTGTGTCACTTCGGGCCACCACCTGTGTTCCAGGGAGCAGGCTTGTTGTCAGGAGAGGAGTCCCAGCATACCAGTTGTCGCAGCAGGGTGCCTGCTGAAGCAGGGAAGTGTCTCTGTCACTCCACAGGAGATTCCTTTGGTTCTTCTGGTGCAGGGTGAAGACAGGCATTCCTCAGAGCATGCACACCTTGGAAACTTTTGCAGTTGCTGGCTGGAGCTGAAGTTGCAGGTCACAGGAGTCGTCCTGGATACTTTGTTGCAGTTACAGCGGTTCTTGGAGCAGTCTGCGGTTGACCTGACGGTCAGAACTTAAAGCAGAGGATGCAGAGGAGTCCTGGAGGAATCTTGCAAACGGAATCTGAGGAAACATCCAGAGGAGAGACCCTATATAGCCCTGAGAGGGGGATTGGCTACCTACCCAGGTGTGCACCTATCAGGAGGGGTCTCTAACGTCACCTGCTGGCACTGGCCACTCAGAGGTCTCCAGTGGGTCCCCACAACTTGGAATCCAAGATAGCCAACGCGAGGGACACTCTGGAGGAGCTCTGGGCACCACCCCTGTGGTGGTGATGGACAGGAGAGTGGTCTCTCCAGTTTTCTTTGTCCAGTTTCCTGCCAGAGCAGGGACTGGGGGTCCCTGAATGGGTGTAGACTGGGTTATGCAAGGAGGGCACCGTTTGTGCCCTTCAAAGCATTTCCAGAGGCTCTGGGAGGATACCCCTCCCATGCCTGTAACACCTATTTCCAATGGGAGAGGGTGTAACACTCCTCTCCTAAAGGAAGTGCATTGCCCTGCCTTTCTGGGATTGAGTTGCTCAATCCCACGGAGGGCAGAAACTTGTCTGTGAGGTGGCGGCAGCTGGGGCTGCAGTGGAAAACTCAGAGAGCTGGTTTGGCAGTACTGGGGGTCTATGGTGGACCCCCCCAGGGAGCATGGGGTTGCCCCCATACCAGATTTGGATTGGGGGGTCAATTCCATGATCTTAGACACCTCACATGGCCATATTCAGAGTTACCATTGTGCAGCTACATATATGTATTGACATATATGTAGTGCACGCTTATAATGGTGTCCCTGCACTCACAAAGTCTGGGGATTTGGCCCTGTACAACATGGGGGCACCTTTGCTAGTGCAAGGGTGCCCTCACACACAGTAACTTTAATAGCCTTCAGTAAATGAAGGTTAGACATATAGGTGACTTATAAGTTACTTAGTGCAGTGAACAATGGCTGTGAAATAGTGTGTGCACTATTTCACTCAGGTTGCAGTTGCAGTCCAGATGAAAGGTTTCTATGAGCTCCTTATGGGTGGTAAAAGAAATGCTGCAGCCCATAAGGATCTCCTGGAACCCCAATGCCCTGGGTACCTAGGTACCATATACTAGGGACTTAAAAGGGGGGGGGTCCAGTGTGCCAATCAGAATTGGAATATGGAGTCACTAAACTATAGTGACAAATTTGGTAAGTTGAGAGTGCATAAGCACTGGAGTTCTGGTTAGCAGAACTTCAGTGACACAGTCAAGCATACTGACAACACATATATGCCACAAACTATGAGCACTGGGGTCCTGGCTAGCAGGATCCCATTGAGACAGGCAACACACACTGACAAACAGGCAGAGATTGGGGGTAACATGCCAAGAAAGATGGTACTTTCCTACACCAGCTGTCTCTTGCTGTTCAAGCACTCGCTCTCTTGCATCTGGATAAAACTAATTCCTTAGTCCATGGCCTTCCAGTCCCAACACTGATTACCCTTAGGAGCATCCTATGCACCACAGCTTGTTTCGTCCAGTGCCTGAAGAAACATGATGTCATCACCCTCATCCTGGCTGAAATCCATTGGCTCCCCTTGCCACCTGCAACATCTTCAAAACCAGCATTTACAAAGTCATCACCACTAGCACCCCCTCTTATCTTGCAGAGAAGCTCACCATCTCCAGTAGTTCTCAGCACACCAGCAACTCGAACACTATCTGACTCCAGACTAAGAATTTTTAATAAGAAAAAACTAGGCAGCACGTTTTTTCCATCTATATACCCAGTATTTAGAACCACATTCATATATCCTTCAGGGCCACCCCAATGCTGCTTCAATTTAGGAAAGAGTTGAACACTCACCTCTGAAGAACAGTACATCACAATGTAATGTGTAAATAACCCAGTTTCCTCTTATTACTCACTGACTTTATGCTTGTCTTTGACCAAGTACGGTAGTCTGCTTCCTTTTGGTAACATTTGTGATATAGAAATACCATATACGTGCAAACATACATTCTCCCTGGATCACTAGTCTGTGTTCTGCCATCATCAACCTTTACATGGTGCCACTTAGTGCTCTACACACGGATAACAGAATGAAGATTTACAAATCAGGGTTTGTTGTCCTTCAGTATTCTCTGGATAAGGGTTCATTGTCAGACTGAGCATCTGTGATGGGCAAGTAGTCCCCAAGAATTGGGGATAATGTGAAATATCTGTTCCTGGTTAGTCACGTTTATTTTCAGCCAGAGGAAAATGTACACAAAAGCTCATTAGGTTTTGCATTTGCATTCCCAATCTCAGTAAAACCCGCATTTGGCTAGGTGGAATGCCCCTGCTCAAAGATACTGCTCCACCTGAATCATAATGATGCAATTTAATGACTTGCCGCTGTGTTCTGCTAATGATAGTGCCAGGGTTCGTGTTTATTATGTGCTCAAGCATATGGTATACACTCTATTGTTCAAATCAACCTTTTTGCTTGAAACAAATCTCAGAGGTTTTGATCATTGCTATCTATTCATGAGAAAGTTGGTCAGATGATTTATAATCTCTTCCTTTACAATACATTTCAAAAGTATTTGTAAATATGGTGCCAGACATACTAATGCTTAGATCCCTGGTCCTGGCTATGTCCCTTTTTTGGTCGAGCCTACCAGACAGTGCTAGCTATGTGGTTGCAGCAAGCCTATTGTGGTCTTGCCAAGACATACAGGTACTTGAAGCCTGCTTTTTGCTTACCATTGGTTGGCTTCATTGTTAGTTTCATTTGCTTCCTTGTTATTCAGTGGCTTTCCTTTTCCTAGCTTGTCCTGGAGAAAATCTTCTTAACCATCTCGCTGATTGGCTGGCTGCTATTCTTCCATTGCTTTTAGAGTACTTGTTTTTCTTTTTGGTTAAGCACGCTACAAGAGTGCACGTGTTTTCTTTCTCTTGCCGGTGCTCCCAACAAAAGACCATCCCTGCGCATTTGTTTCTTTCTCTCTTGTGTACTTTTCCCTGCTCCATCCTTGTTTTTCTCGCCTTCATGTGTTTCGCCCCCACTTCAGGTGTTTCTGTTACGTTGGTGTGCTTCTCGCTGTCCTCTGTGCTTCTCCCTGATCCCTGTGCTCCGTATTCTTCCCTTCTCCTGACGCGCCCCATGTCACTCTCTCTATCTTGCTCTTTCTCTCTTGCAAAGCTTTCCTCCTCCTTGTCCAACAAACGTTCCCCATTCACTCCTCCGTTACCCCTTTAGCCCACGATCCTTTTTTTTTTAACAAATGTGCACTTCTGCAATAAAAAATATCTTTTCAAGTGCTATCTCAGAAAGGTAAATTAAATTAAATTAAATAATGGCGCCCGTGCCCTTCCACTTCTTATGCATGACTTCTGTAGCATGCATGCACCGGTGTAATCGTGGTCTTGTCATTGTGCCTTTATAATAAGTTATTTATTTTTGAAGATGCTACACGGTCTGGAAAAGCCCGACACTTTAGCGCAGTGGTTCCCAAACTGTGCGCCGCGGCACCCGGGTGCGCTGTCAGAAGTTGCCAGGGGCGCCGCGTGCATTTTGGAAACATGCTGCATCTAGGCAGCTTTGATAACAGTGTTTACAGAGACTTAAAACGAAAGCATTATTCACAATGATCTTGTTTCTATCTGCTCCCTCGCGCACTGCCTTTGCAGCTTCACAAAACCATTCCCCTGGGAGCCCCCGTCCGAAAAACAGGAAAATATTTGGAAAGAACCGAATTAATTTGTATTTGGAAATAACCCAGTTAATTTGCTAGGAGAAGTCAGGGTCAAGTTGCGTGCACTCCAGGCCTTGCAGGGGAGATTTATGATGCACCATTGATGTTAAAGAAAATTCTTAATTTTATATTGCTAAATACAATCACATTTACATATTTACATTTTTATTACTGAATGGTTTGCGCCTAAAAAAGAGACAGTAGTATGAACTTGTATGTAATGGGGCTATTTTGACTGATTTTAGGTATAATTACTGGAGCACATGATCTGTTTCCATGCCTCTGTATTTATTTTGTTGAACTACAAAAAACCGAAATTAGTTATTTCAGTGTTTTGGTTGGTCATGACGCCCTTTTCTCATTATAAAGCACACCTTTCCTTTTTTCCCCATTTGTGTTTAAAAAGTGCTATCTAAATTGTCCAAAATAAATTATAGGCCCACAGTCCTCCCTCCCTGTAAACAACTTATATTTTTATTTTGTTACCAATATGATAATACCTTCATCGCCTTCATCCTAATTATTTGTAGGGAGAAAAATTGAAGTACTCCCGAGGCTGGGCTTACATCGCCTACACAAAAAGAAAGTGACATAATGGGGAGCCACGGGCAATGGCCAATATAGGTGAAGGGAGCCGCGGGTCGAAAAAGTTTGGGAACCACTGCTTTAGCGTATTGTCAAGAGGCAGTAGCAAATCCAATGAGTCCTAAACGAAAGACCTGTTGGCTTTGTCAGTGCTAGTTAAGGAGAATGGTCAAAGTGGCTCTACAGACAGCCTGGAGAGGAAATATTGCCAGGAACACAGCTAGAGAAAAGTGCTTAAACAGTCACAGAAAAGCCGAACGGTTTACTCCTGCAATTTTCCCCCTAGAAACTGGAGTAAATATCTGACATTTTTGGAATTCACCTGGGGGTAAACAAGGGAAGCTGAGTCAATTGCTGGTTATGAGCAATACTTCTTGAATTTTCTTAGGAATTCCTTGCACGATCACCAGAGCACTTTGCTTCTGTAGATGTGCATTTCAAATTTTGTGCTTCATCTTTTTCCACATAGAAAAATGTTTAACCCTGGAGAAAAAATCCTTCTCCTACATGGCAATATATTTTTGGGATTTCCCTCTTCACTTCTCACTCTGAACATAAATGTAATCATGTCCTTGACTACAGTAGATTTCCAACTGTGTCCAAGTTGGAGTTGGAAAAGGGCTGTGAGAGGTTTATGTATGCCCCAAAACTCCTTAGTTTGTAGATGTACATAAACTTCTCAGAGTATTCCCTCTCTGGAATGCCCTTTCTCCAACCCTGGCAGAAGATTTGCTTTCACAAAAATGCACATGTGAGAAAATCTTTATGAGCGTAAAATCAGATTACACAATGACTAATGCAGGGTAAAACCCTTTGCATTTAGCATATAAAGTAAGAACATTTAGCGCTAGTTGAAATTATGTGAAATGTGTACAGGTATCATTAATTGTAATGGTTCATGTTAATGTCAATGGAGTCCCCTTAACGTAGTTTCATAAAGGTTCCAACTTCACGGTGGTAGAGGGACAAAAATGAAAACTGGCTATCATTAAACACTTCCTCGGACCCTCAGAATGCTGATCACTTACAGGAAACTACATCGAAGACTGCAAACTGCAGGAAAAAGCTTTGCGTTTTTACAATCGTCTCCTCCCCAAGGAGATTACTTCAAAGTACACGTTCTAATTGTGGCAGTAAGGCCCAGCTTCCTCTCAGCTCGCTGTACGTCCTTGTACTCAGTTCCCTGGCATGACCCGCAATAGGTGAGTCAGTGAAGCTAACACATCTACGAATGTCTCAGTAATATACTGGGGGAAAGCAAATCCAACATTAGAAAGCACAACATAATTCAACAATGCAGAAACTCATTATGAGGCCTTTCTTCTTGTGGGGAGGGTGTGGAATGTGGGGAGAAACAAGAGTTGGAGACTCTGAACTTGAGTTATAAAACCATTTTTGCTCGAAACTTCAAATTAGCAGAGTAGATGGCTCGATTTATGAGTAGAAATCGATGTTAAGCAATCTCAAAATCAGGGATGGGCGGAATTCATGGGCTTTCACTCTGTGGAATTCCACTGAGTTACATAAACCCTCTGCAAGATTCTGCAGAGTTTTGCCAAGGGGCAGAAAATATGCACATTGTGCTGCAGTTTAGCACTGGTAGCGAGCTGGCAAGAGGCGGTGTGCAAGGGATCGCATGGCCATTCAAGTTGATTTTGCTGCAGTTCAAGTAGAAAACCCACTTGGGCAGCAGCAAATCTTTTTGAGAAGCAACCCTTTGGCTGCAACCTTTCTGTGAACACCTGTGTTAGAAAATGACACTAGGGTACGCCAAATCTCGCTTGCCAACTCGCTTTTCTAGAAACTCACAGGAATAAAATTCTGCCACACATTGATAGGCGGAAATTTGTCAGAGCTTGTTGTTGGAAGAGTAACGAAGAGTTGGCAAAATTCTGTCAATTCTTTGAGTGGAATTAAATATTCCACCCACCCCTAGTAATCTGCATACCGCAGGTTTACTTCCCGATTTTGGCGTTCTTGGTCTTTTTTGAACTAAGCACAATAGAATGATTACCATGGGATTTTACCAACACACTTTATGTTGGATCCACCACTCTTTTTAACAGATTAGGATTTGAATACACATTGTTATATTGTGTTTCATTCTGTTTTCTATTGTATTATGGATCATGTTTCTGAATTTTATGACAAGACCGGAGGCTCCTATTATATGCGTTCTTTTCTTGCTTTAATAAAACAGCAGCAAGTGAAGAAAAACTACAAATCCCATGGGCGTAGAGAAAACCAGTCAATCGGAAACAACTTGTAGTCCATATACAATAACCAATGAACATCAATGTATGGTATTATGACATAACTGGACTGCGAACAGCCCTCTTTTCTTGCTGCTCGCAGCCAGTTAAGTCATTTTTCTTCATTGCTCCGCGTTATTTGTAAAATATATTGTAAATGCTGTTTTGACTTTATCTTGTTTGTTGCGCTTACTCGCGCTGTGTGAAATTGGTGTTTCCTTTGATTTCAATGACCAGTCGGCAAGTTGCCGCATGTTTATTTTATTGCTTTTCACCTTGTGTCTTGCGCGCTTCTTTCGCCTGTGCTGCGTTCAAGGATTGGTTACAGCCGCTTCTCAAGTGTCGAGCCGTTATTTCGGCTTGCGCTTGAGGACCGAGGTGTTTTCCAGTTTCCTCGCGTATCCCTCAGGCTTTAATATCGCTTTCCTAGCACCGCACCTACCAACTACTCTCCTTTCTCCGACGTGCTCCTCTGCCTTCCGTCGTCTGTCAGAAAGACGTTTTTGTTAAACACCCCGGGGCCGGGCTTATTGGAGTTTGCAACTCCCCCTTTTTTACATTAACCCTTAAGCACCTAGTTTTGACTGTTTGAAACATTTTACTTGTGCCTTCAGTACTTCATAGCAATTATGGAGTCTGGCAGTTCCACTTCCCTTCAGGCTGACCAGGAGGAAGTTTCTGCTATTAAACAAGACATAAATATGTTTATACAAATCTCTGTACAACAAGCTGTCAATACTTCTATAAATAAACTATCAAAAAATCTGGAATCTTCAGTTTTAAAGATGCTCAACAAGTCTTTATCTGCCCGGTCTGCAGAGGATTGCAGACAGTGCCCTTCCCCCAGGTCAAAAAATTTCCAAAAATCGGCACTAAAGATTTGTGAGGTTTCCTCACCCATGGCGGAGGATGCGGTTCCTCAAAAGGCTCCACTTAAGGAGAATAAAATTCCAGAAGGTACAGCTCAAAAACGCAAGGCCAAAACTAAACATGTTATGTCTCCCTTAATAATTTGATCTATACCTGACACTTATGACGATGTACCTGATGCAGATTCAGATGCTGATCCATCTTACCATGATGATTTTTGTGCTTCGCCCATCTCTAAAAAGTCTAAACTCTCCTCCTCTGACGCAGGCACCTCAAACCCACTTCTGGATTGCGAAGGTTTGCCAATGTTTGATCCCTCCTTTATTTTACACCCCAATTCGACTGAATGGTTCCCAGCTGCTCATGTGGGGGAATATGTGTCAGCCAAATTATTTAGTTCACTGGACAAACAAACACGGGCCAAGCTCAGATCAGAGTGTCCTCGTCCCTCTCTTGCGCATAAGTCTTCCACTACCCCTATCATTGACCAACCTATCTTAACATTCTTCACCAAATTCGGCAAAGATCCTAGAAAAGGAATAGATAAAGCCTGGTCCTCATGTCAGGAAAAATTATTGGATATCATTGGTCCTCTCACTCGGATTTTTGACATGGCTGAATCTGCCAGGATTGATGGGTCTTTTATTGATCCCGAAGAACTTTCCATATGGGTCCAGAGGTCGGTTTGCCTTCTGGGAAACGCTAACTCTGCTATTTCTCAGGAAAGGCGCAAAGGTATTTTACTCAAACTAGACCCTAAACTGGTACACCTGGCTACACTTCAACCTCAGGTAAAAACAGAGGGTTTTCTATTTGGTGACAACTTTATTAAAGAACTGGGCAAATACGTAGCCACTTTCACCTCGCTGGACAAGGCTCAAAAGTCTTTAAAGAAGGTATTTCCTCAGCGGGTTTTTGTCAGGGCCAGCAGAGGCAGGAGCTGCTTTGACGGCCGCTCCTACTACAATCAAGGCTCCCGTGGCAATTACAACACAGGATACCAAGAATTCAGGCCACAGTTTTATCCGCAAAGGACCAGAGGTTTTCGTTCCAGAGGTTTCAAGAATACCATAAATACCAACCAAACAGGTAAATTCTTTCCTTTCTCATTTCCCCGTGGGTGGTCGTCTTTGTCATTTTTTCCCAAATTGGTTACTAATCACCTCAGATCTTTGGGTTCTAAGCACTATTCAGGGTTATATGATAGAATTCTACTCAATCCCAGTGCAAACCATCGCCCCTCTTCTTCCTCGTTTCTCTACAGACATGTCCGCTCTTATTTCTTCGGAAGTTCAGTCTCTTCTGCAGAAGCAGGCTATTGCTCTCACTCATCCAGATCCTGCAGGTTTCACCAGCTCCATTTTCTTGGTTCAAAAGAAGAACAAGAAGATGCGACCTGTTATCAACCTCAAGTTTTTCAACCAGTTTGTTGTTTACCGCCACTTCAAGATGGAAACCATCCTTCATCTCAGAGACTCCCTATTGCAGAACGATTGGATGGTTCGTTTGGATTTGCAGGACTCTTACTTGGTCGTCCCGATACATCCAGAACACAGGAAGTTTCTCCAATTCCAATGGCTCGACCAATTCTTCCACTTTACATCTCTACCTTTCGGTCTCTCCTCAGCTCCATGGTGTTTCACCAAACTCATGAAGCCAGTGGTGGCACACCTCAGAGCTCAGGGTGTAAGACTCCTCATCTATCTAGGCGATATTCTCCTCATGAGTCAATCGCCACAATTACTCACAATGCACCTCAATCTAACCTGTACTCTCCTATTGGACTTGGGTTTCATTATCAACAAGGCAAAATCTCTTCTTCTTCCTACCCAAAGTATAGAATTCTTAGGTTTTCTAATAAACTCAGTTTCGGCCACCCTGCTACTCCCTTCTGCAAAAATAAAATCTATAAAGTCAGAGATTCTTCAAGTATTACGTCATTCGCCCATTTCCCTAACAACTCTCGCTCGCGTCATCGGTCTTCTTTCTTCTTCCATACAGGCTATATTTCCAGGTCCCTTGCATTACCGGGCCCTTCAGCGTTTAAAGATTCAACATTTACAGAAAGGGCTTTCTTACGCAGATGTTATTCCTCTGGATTACGATTCTCGTACAGAGTTGCATTTAGACCCCTGGAACGGGAGAACTATCTTTCCATCAGCCCCAGATCTTGTATTAGAGTCAGATGCAAGCCTAACCAGCTGGGGGGCCCGCTGTGGCTCAATCTCGACTGGAGGTTCATGGTCGTTAGAGGAGTCCAAATTGCATATCAATTGTTTAGAGATGCTTGCAGGCTCCTTTGCAATCAGAAGCCTCGCAAAGAACAAGGTCTGTTGTGCTATCCTTCTCAGGATGAACAATATTTTGGCGGTCCGCTACATAAACTATCTCAGAGGTACAAGATCCAAACCTCTAGCAGAATTAGCAAAGAGCTTTTGGGAGTTTTGCCTTATAAACCAAATTTCGGTTCATGCAGAGTATCTTACGGGAACTCTCAACTCCGTTGCCGATTGGCACTCTTGTCATCTCCACGACTCAAGCGATTGGAAGCTCCATCCCACGATCTTTCATTTTCTTCAGAACAAATGGGGGCCCATGACGATCGATTTGTTTGCATCTCGTCTCAACTCACAACTCCCTCAATTCTTCAGCTGGCGTCAGGATCCTTTGGCCCTGGCCTCTGATGCATTCCTTCAAGATTGGTCCAAATTCCTCTCATACGCTTTTCCCCCCTTTGTTATGATCAGCAGGGTGCTAGCCCAGGTTCACCGTCAGCAAGCTACTTTAATTCCTATTGCCCCATTCTGGCAATCCAGATCTGGTTTCCAACTCTTCTGGAACTAGCCATAGATTTTCCTTTTCTCATCCCTTCTTTCCCAGACCTCCTTTTGGACCCTCTGCAACTTCCCCACAACCTCATTATGGACAACCTCCTGTCTCTTTCAGCATGGAAAATTTCGGGAATCCCCAACATTTCCCTATCATTTCGTCACAAGCCTTGGAATACATCAGACAGTCCTGGGCTCCTGGAACAACAAAAGCTTATAAGTCAGCTTGGGCTTTCTGGCATAGCTGGTGTCTGGGAAAACACATTGATTCCCTTTCAGCAGATGTCACCTTTATAGTGAATTTTCTTGCCGCTGAGGATAGTTAGGGCAAAGCATATTGTACTATTAATTTGTACAGGTCAGCCATTTCTTCTAATCACCAGTTCGTCAACGGAAAACCGGTGGGTGAACACCCGCTTATTTGTCGTCTTTTAAAGGGAGTAAAGTTTGCCAATCCTCCGTTACCTAAATACAGATTGTTGTGGGATGTTAATGTAGTTCTGAATTTTTTCCTCTCATGGCCCGACAATTCTTCTCTTACTCTGAAGATGTTGTCGGCCAAACTCACTATGTTGTTGTGCCTTATTTCTATTAAACGTCTTTCTGATGTCAAAGCTCTAGATATTTCCGCGAGACAGTTTACTCCTTCCGGTGTGTTATTTACTGTGTCTCGAAAAACAAAAACAAATTTACAGTCTGTTTTTTATCCATATTTTCCGGATCGTCCTAAATTATGTGTTGCACTATGTTTAAAAGCTTATGAACTCATGACTGCTCATCTAAGAACGTCCTCAAGTCATCAACTGCTTATTTCCTTCAGGAAACCTTACAAGCCTGTGTCTTCGGCTACGTTGGCCCGCTGGGTTAAGTGGATCATGTCTTTGGCCGGGATTGACACCTCCAAATTTGGAGCTCACTCTTCCAGAGGTGCTATGGCTTCCAAAGCCTTTTGGACAGGTTCTCGTCTTGAGGACATTCTTAGATCTGCAGATTGGTCTAATGACAATGTTTTTAGAGTATTTTACTGTAAACCAGTAGATAATGTTTCTTCGAATGTCATTAATTTGCTTTGAACTCGCATAATAGGAGCCTCCGGTCTTGTCATAAAATGTAGATTTTCCTAGTTTTAATGAAGGAAAGTCTTAATTTTATTAAAGACACAGAGGCGAGTATTATCCCACCCTGGTTGTAGTAGCTATTGTCTGTTTTATTTCTCCCATCCCTTTCGTGTCAACATCGTCTGTTCAACCTGCTACCTAAACCTTCGAGTCATGGTGTGGATGCTCCATCAACATCTACCCTCTCACCTTATCCACTTCTTTGTCTGGCGGATCACCAGTGTGCTTCTCTCCACCATCAGTTTCCTGGACTTATGAACTTTTGCTTCGAGTTGTTATCTTTTATTATGGCTGTTCTCATTTTGGCTTCTATTTTTCCTTTATTTTATACCAGCTGAATGTTAAGCGCAAGAAAAGAGGGCTGTTCACAGTCCAGTTACGTCATAATACCATACATTGATGTTCATTGGTTATTGTATATGGACTACAAATTGTTTCCATTGGCTGGTTTTCTCTATGCCCATTGGATTTGTAGTTTTTCTTCACTTGCTGCTGTTTTATTAAAGCAAGAAAAGAACACATAATTCTCGCCTCCGTGTCTTTAATAAAATTAAGACTTTCCGTCATTAAAACTAGGAAAATCTACATTAAAAAAACATATTTTCTGATTGACTTCATTTGTGAGATTGTCAGGTCTGTAATTTGGTCAGCAATAAACACATGCAATGTGATGTGCAGTACATAAATTGTCAAGATTATTATTCTATGTATTTTGTGTGAGGTATACCATTTGACAAACTATATGTTTGAAAAATCATATATAAAAAATAACTACTAAACAGTCTATTTTAAGTAACATGCAATGTGAGCAAATTCTTTGTCACCGGAAGCCTACAGAAGTGAAAGGAGTTATTATATAGATCAAGTTTTAATGGATGGAAAATAAATGTAGTCAGAGAACAATTGCATGTTAAATAAATGTTGGGAGAAAGTCCATAGCAAATTTGCCTAATGCTTTGAGAACATATTTCCGTGCATGATCCATACAGGGGAAAATACATTTGAGGTTGTTTATTCAAGCATGTTTGTGTATGTCAATTTCAGTAAGATAAGTGAAATGCAGTTACATGTAAGTGTATAATACATTTTTTATTATTATGCTCTATGTTGGAATGCGACTGCCCTTACGTAGTAAACAGGTGTGTATCACTGCCCTGAGTGTCCGACTATCTGTGAAACTGGTACCCTCACTTAATGTATGACCATTGTGTTACCTTAACCCAGCTTGTGTGCAGGGCTGATGTTTGAACCTTGTAATAAGAGCCCAAGAACCTTTTCAGTCACCTGGAGGGGTGAATGGAGAATGCCCTCATAGTGGGCATTGCTCTGCCTCCATGCTCTGTGTGGATCATATAAAATGGTGGTAGCAGCGTATTGTATTTTATGAATCTCTAATTTGACCAAACCTTTTCTGTGTGTCAAGTGCACGCAAGCCTTCTGGTTTCTCTCCTACAAAGCTCTTCTCTGATATGAAACCAGACTCTTGCACTGACATTGTGTCTGTGTGTCGCTTGTGTGTACATGCAGTGAGAATGCAGTACATTTATAGCAGAATAACTCTGTGCATTATGGAAGTCTGGGTGGTGGGGGTGTGTGGGATCCATTTTGATTTGCCACTGATTTAGCTTGTACATGATGGAGGATGAGTATAGCTACTCCAGAAAGTATACTGCCTGCATTCCTGCGGCTGGATGGCAGACACCTAGACACTGATGTGAGGAGGATGATGATAGGATTACCTTTATAAATTAATTGAGGAGCTTGTTGGCAAAAGGCTGATGATTAGTTCGTCCTGGGCTCTGCCATTTGATAGGTGATAGGGGTGGGGAGTGGGACTACACGTTTTGATGTTCAAGGTGAGAAGGTTTCAAGGCTGGGTCTACCATTTTGTCTTTTCTACTCAAGGATGACAACTAGGTGCAGAGATCTCAAATATAATTGGGCCCTTGGTTTGTATACTTCTCCCTGGCACCAAAAATATTGCAACCTGGTGTGAGAGGCATCCATTTGCACAAAGATGCTGCTTGAGGAACTGCCAGAAAATGATATTTGAAAGGGAACCAACTCAAACTGTTTCTGAACATTTAGACAGAGAATCCACACCCCCAGCATGGAAAACATGCACAAAGTGGGGATCCAAACTACCCACTTTGTTCCACTTCTTCAAGACCGAGGAAGTGAGTGTTCCACAAAATACTCAAAGGACTAATGTGTGACCAGAGCTGGTGTCTGCAGGATAGCCAGTATTCCAGAAGTGAAGGGAACTGCGCCTGGAGCCTGCAGTTTCTGAAAGAAGAGCTGAGGATCAACTTGGAGCTTACAAGCCTGCCTGCCAGCCTGCTGAGGCAGGGAAGAAGTGTCCCATGCCACTGCAAGAGGAGAGCCTGTCTAGGACAGGAAAGCCCAGTACATGCTTGGCATGAGGAACAACCACAGTAAGAGAGTGTTAAAGAGGGTGCTAAGCCAGGAATGACCAGTATGTCCCCTAGTCACTCTAAGAAGTGAGTGCTTTGAACTGCTAGCATTGGAGTTCCCTCATCGGACAAAGGCTACTGCTGCAGGTGAGGGATTGCTAATCAGAAAAGCTGCATCTCCCATAATGCAAGTATCTGTGGGGCCAAAACCATAAGTGGAATGAGAGATTGAGGGAGAATACATTTTCTGCCATTCAAATTTAAGGCTTGTTCCAAATGAAATTGGTGGAAGTGAACTGAATTGGTGTGCACGTCTCAACTTTGGTTATGTTTAACTAAACTATACCTATGCCCAATCCATGCTTAGTCCTCAGTTACCCACCGAGGTTTGTAGATACTAGGAAACTCAGAGAGTGGTAGAGATCAAAAAAAGTGTAGCGCCTCACCTAAAATCACAAAACAAATTACAACACTGTCACAGAGAGCACTAACTCTGCATTATGTCATATTTCATTTTGCTGTGTTTAGCTCATGTGCAATATTGTGTGGAATAGTTGTTAGGGCAATATGAAGTGTCCTCCTTTGAGATAGAAAATGCATTTGACAAAGTGGGCCTGGTTGTATCTTACTTACACTAAAGGCCTATAATTTATCTTGTTGATTTTAAAATGGAAATGACTACTATCTACCTGACAGAGAGCCAAAGTTTAAACTGGAAATGTCCTATCGGTCTCTGGATGTAGGAATGTGGCACTCATCAAGGGTATCCGCTGTGCTGTCACTGCTCCAGTTTGCCCTTGTGATGAAACTGCTGTCAGCTCAGGAATTAGAGTTGCTAACACTACCCATACAATGCTTCTGTATGCTTATGAATTGCTGGTTTACCTCAGGGGCCCAGAAGAGTAAACCCATTGGTACTATTCCAGTGAGAAAAAATTGGTGGGGTTTTGGGTCTCATCACAGGTTGCAAAACTTCTAAGTTGTTCACAATCATCATGCTAGTATGTGAGTCCAAGGAAGTGCAACCTGACCTAGGATTTTCTAGAAATTAGACAAGTATCTGAGTATGCAGGTGAAACACAGTGACGAAGATGCTCTGAAATGTAAAGGCAAGGTGATCAAGGGGTTAAAGGAATCTGAGAAATTGTGGGTCTAATTGACATTCTCACTGATGGATACAGTTACCATGGTCAAGAGGAGTGTGCACCCTAGGTGTGTGTGCCCTTCGGGCTATGGTGGTATAGGTACCACTGGTCACTGGCCTTTTTGGGGATTGAATAGTATCATTATTACATGAGCAAATATTTATCACATTGCTAGGAGAGTGGCCCGACAGTCAAAAGGCATTGCTCATCGGCACTTTTGGTAAGTCAGATCTAGAGGATGTCTGCCTTCAAAAGGTGAGGATGCCATTTGGGCTGCACCTGATTTTCTTGATGGTTCACATGTTCAACAGATGTGTATATAAAATTGGGGTCATGCTCCACACCACCTTGGTGCTCCTATCTCATGTTTGCTTCTTTGTGATACACTGAGGCCTGAGTGGGAGAGTAACTTCAGTGGTGGTGTGGCACCCCCCTGAATAAATGCCTTCTTGGCTTGGTAGCTAGGTCAGGGGGCCCTGAGTTGGGTCTGATATCTCTGTGTCAATTTTCCACTATGTGAGCTAATAATGAAAGACAAAACAGTAACTTTGATGTAAACGGGAAAGTGAGAGAAAGAGAGTGAGAGACAGAGAGCGCGTGAGAGAGAGAGAGTGAGAGACAGAGAGAGATCAATCTGGTGGCTGTATTTCAAAATAAGAAGCCAGGTAACCTGGAAATAATACTGGCTTCCTTGCTTGCCCAAACTGTGTGATCCTAGGCAAATGTTTTTTTCAGAATCTCATTTTTTTCTTATCACATATGAGTGCACCTTTAAATATTTGAGTTTAGGATGTGCACTGTATAAGCACCTTTTATATTTGATATATGAGGCTGTAATTTTTCTCCATTTAAAATAAAAATCTAGGGCACTTTCAGGGTTTAAGTGGATACTGACTTGCCTCTTAGTTCACTAATGGTATTGTCATTGGGGGTGAGTCATGAATGTTTCTAAAAACTATCACTTTTAATAAATGTCTGTTAGACCTGTCAGTCATAGGATGGTTTTCCCCCCAGTTGGTTTGCCTGCTCCGGCCTGTTGCTAGTTTTGTTGGTTTTAGGACTCTGTGACATTTTCCACTGCTTACCAGTGCTAGAGTGTTTTTGCTCCCTCCTTAAAACATAGTAACATTGGCCTACACCTGATTGGCACATTTAATTCACTTATAAGTCCCTAATAAGGGCCTGTAAATTAAATGCTACTAGTGTGTGTGTGTCACGTATTGTGCCACCCACTTAAGTAGCCTTTCAAAACATGTCTCAGAATTGCCATTACAGCCTGTTCGCAGTTTCAAACTTCCATTTCAACCTGGTAAAATGAATCTTTTTAATACATATAGGTCACGCCCAAGGGAGGCCAGAAACAGCCTATAGGGGAGGTTGCAGTGCATTTAAAACGTTGGACACATACCTTTAGGTTTTACATGTCCTAGAAGTGAAAAACTCTGTTTTACCTTGTTATATTTAATAAGTGAGACCCCTTGTTTGGGATCAGGTAGAAATATCATGTTTGGTCTCTAAAGAATTGTAATTTAAAATCCTCTTTAATGGTAATGTTTGATTTTAAGTAACATTTCTGAGAATGCCACCTTTAGAAAGTTGGTATTTTCTTATCCTAAACAGTTGGTGCCTGCAGCCTGTGTCCTGGATCACACGACTGTGATTTGAGTGACAATTGTCCTTTGTGTATTCCTCTCAGACCGTGAGATAAAGAAGAACTAGGTGTTGGCTAGATGGCCATCCCGCCAGCATGGCAGGGCCAAAGCTGTTTCCTGTCTCACTTATATTTCAAAGGAGCTGCCTCAGCACAATCACAAACAACTTCACACCTGTCTTTTGACACTCTTTGTAGAAGTTTCTTCCACTTCAAAACTAGCACCAGGTATACAAATATGGTACTCAGACCAACTCTTCAGTTCACTTCTGGACCTGCAGAGGACACTCTGCCTTGTACTTCAGAAGACTGCCCTGCTGCATGAGGCCTGCTTTGTACCTCACAGGACTGTCCTGCTGCTAGTAGCCCGCCTTGAGCTCTCAGAGAACTGTCCTGCTGCTTAAGAACTGTCTTGTTACTTAAACCCAAGATACCAGGTGACTCCAATGGCTAGTTGGCTGGTCTTCTGTTCTGAGCTACAGGGACACAAAAAACGTGAACCCTGCACCGGGGCCATCCCACCTAAAGTGATTCCTACCCTTGAAGTGGTGCCTACCCATTCCTGGACCCTTCCAAGTGGTGCTGAAGGTGCCCAAACAGCCAAAACCCAAAACCTTGAAACTTAGAAGGTTTTTAGCCAAAAAGTGCTCTGAGAGCCGACAGAAGACTGGGATTTACCTAGTTTCTGATCCCTCCAAGATGTATTGCCGGTCAGCTTACTTCACAAAAGCTCCTACTACATTCTTCTCTGCAGCAGCAATTCCTGTTCAGCAGCTCTTCACAGTAAGGGTATCCAGCCTTGTGGAGCCTTCGTCAGCTACAGACTGCAGCTTTGTTCTACTGGAAGTTTCCAACTTCCAAAAAAGTGACCAAGTCTGAACAGAGAAATCTTCACCACCAACTTTATCCATAGGCTTCCCGATAGAGATGCCTCCTCCTTAAACACCTCCAGCTTCCTTGCCCCAGTGAACTATATGTTCCCAGACATTTTCCTCTAAATTTCTTCTAAGTTTGAAGGTAAGCCAAGGCACGGCCCAATCCACTTTGTGTATCCAGACCACGCCCCATTGCGGTTGGCCATAACTTATGACTTTGCTCTGACTTTACACATTTACATGTCCGTGGTTGAAGATTTGATCTTTTATATGCTAGTTGTCAGTAAACAATTATACTACTTCTACTGAATGGATTTTTGTTGTTTTGGTGTCACATCATTTATTAAATTTTTCTCTGTTTTTCTAAAATGGTGGGGGGGTTTACTTGTGTTGGGCCTTCACTTTATGACTGTTTGACTGCTACAGAAATGCTTAATACAGTGCCTCAAATTACTCCTGATTGCTTTTGTGACAAGCTACCTGAAGGTTAAGCACAGGTTAATTTAGTGACTTTTGCGTTCACCCTGACAAAGATTGTGGTTGTTGCTTGAGAAGGGTTAAAATCCCCCTCAACCTTATACCCATTAGCAAACAATGTTTGTCTATGCCATGACTTTATCTGATGTACTAAGGTGAAATGCTTCTGCATGTTAAACGAATAAGCTTTTATTAATTTTGAAGAGATTGTATCATATTTTTTACATTATGTTTGTTGCACTATATACATGCCAAATGTTTTCATGGCTCGACTCGCGCACTTACTCTTGGAGCCAAGTCAGACCCATGGCTCAGCTCTGCCTTGGCTCACCCTATTAATTTGCCTGTATCCTCCTTTATTTGTGACTCAGGGTTAATACATAGGGCCATTAGTTATAATATAGTTTGTAAAAGGCGAGGAAGAGAAACATGGAGCTCTGGCCACATGCACAAATTTAAGAACTTTACGATCAAGGCCTCTTGTAGCAGAGAACAGGACTAGTACCTGCAGTGAAAGTGCATTTAAAATAAGTGATCCTAGGGTAGGGACTCCAAGCTTTTGTCTTGTATGTGACCGTAGTCATGAGTTCCCAGGGAGAACAACCAGGCCCATGAGGGACTGGCAGGGGCGTGGCTTCAGGAGGGATGTTGAGTGTGTGACATCTCTGAAATGCATTCTTGGTTTAGTAGTTGTCTCTGGGGACCCTAATTCGGGTCTGCTACGTCTGTTTCGTTTTTTCTTATTGTACCCATTTCACTAAAAGGTTTGTACCTTTTTTGGATTATGACCTTAAATATATATTGTGACTGGTTTACCAAAAAAGTAGTAGATCTGCACCCATGCACCTTTAAGGGGTGTAGTTTTACTAGTTTTTGGAATTCATAAACACTGGCAGCAGTAGGCTTGGAAGTCACCAGTTTCCAGGCATACTACCACCAATCAATCACCGAAAGGTGATGTTGTGAATACTCTCAAATTGTTTAAACAGTGGCAGTTGTCACACTCACCAGGTTTCAAGCGCAGAGATGATGCTGGACCTCCAGTCCCAGCCGGCACAGCTTAATGAAATGAGTATTAAATGTCTGGTTTGAAAAAATGCCCCCAGAGGGAAAAGGGGATGAGATAAAACAAGAAAAGATGATCTTGCATCACAAAAGGAACTGCTCAGCTTTCTCGTACACTGCCTCGTAGGATCAGGATTCCCTGGACCTCGTATCCTTATGCAGTGTGATACAAGACTTCATCATACATATTGATTGAGGCAGAGCAGAAACCATTTTCAAGAATAAACTAGTGATTTTCTGGCACTCCTGAACATATAGGATTCTGATTCAAAACTCGAATATCACTTCAAACTCTAGAAGTATTTCCCAGAAGTATTTCCCAAAATACCAAGTACAACTTGTCAAGAAACAGAGAGGCAGATTTTCAGTTCGGGTACAATTTAGTTCAGAGTGCTGCAATGAAATGGTCCAGAGCGCTGGCCCTGAAGGGGAACAGCATTCAAATAATGTCCAATATCTGAAAAACGTGCTCACATCTTCAAGGTAACAGTCTTTGAAATTATTGTTCACCTATGGGCTAGTATGCACTAACCTGAGGGAAAGGTACTTAACCAAGACAGTACTCAAACTGGAACCTGAAGATGACTGGAGCTTTGGTGCAAGAAGCTCAAGAGGAGGTGGAATCATAGAATATGAAGGAAGACATTGGAAGCGTTGCAGATGTCAGGATCACAGAATCATCAGGAAGGCTTGGAAGACTAGAGCAATGGAAGTTCTGGGTGACTCAGGAGGTGAGTGCTGGGAAGTTGCTTGTGTAGGACTGAAACAAGGCCAAGTGCTGATACAAGTTCAGAGGTAGTATTTATACAGGTAGCAAAGAGTATTCCAGGAAGGCATATGTCCCACATGGCAGCGTGGAATATTCCAATGACCCTTAGAAAGGTCAATTGTTACATACAACTGAACTCCAAGTGCCTGATGGTACAATTCAATGGTCCATAGTAGAAATGTTATTTTCCTAAATAGACATGTGATTTGTGCACGTGCACAATAAACCAAGCTTCCATAGCAACAGATCAGGAGGGTCAATGGTTCAGGTTTTCTGAGAGGGGGATCGTGCTCGAGAATGGAAGGCGCCAGAAGGGAAACATGTCTTTAAGAGCTTAGTACAAAGAGGCACCACAAGGGAAGGATGACATGAGTCCTATGAGTAAATCCCACAGCTCATAGGGCACAAGGTGAAGTTGTGACAGCAATTACTTGGGGTAGAATTCCAGTCGACTGTTTTTCACCCACTGTGCCACTCTAAATGGAGGCCCACTTAATGAAAACTAGAACTGACCCTGTTCCTCATGGACACAGTCAGTCCCGAGCCTTGGTTATCTCACCCCTCCGCCTTGTAGCCCACATCTTTTTCAGTTGGGAAATTTGAGACTTACATCCCCCTAAATATCATTGACTAAGCTGTGACCCTTGGCCTGAGCAGTGATCGCTAGGTGGATACAGCGTGGTCTGTGCACAAGGATCTTTTGAGGGAGACCTGTTGTTTGAGAAGATGTAAGCACAATTGGGTGCACAAGGACAATTTTCGTTTTTTAGCCCCAAATTAGCATGATTTCCTCAACAGCCATCAATGTCTAAAGTTGTGAAGGACATACTAACTTTAACTTCTAACTCCTCCTTTAGACCATTATCACTTCTAAACCATGATAACAAAACATTGGCCAAAGTATTAGATACCTGCCTCTCCATATTAATGGATTGTATAATCTCTCCCAAGCAATCTGGCTTTGCCCCACAATGCTTCACCTCAATCAATCTTCATACTCTCTTTGTGGTAATAAATCAGATCTCCCCCACTACTCCTGCAGTGGTTGCCTTATACGATGCTGAAAAAGTGTTCTATTCACTTGAATGGTTGTTCCTTGTTGCTCCATTACCTAAACTGGCAATCACGAATGGCATTGGAGACCTTATTATGCTTATCTCCCCACATCCCTTCGCCAGACCCAGGACCTCCTCGCATTCAGAAGGCTCCTCAAGACCTGGCTCTTCGACCGCTAAACCAGCAGCGCCCCCCCCCCCTCAGCGCCTCGAAACCCTGACGGGTACATAGCGCGCTTTATAAATACTATGATTGATTGAAATGGTACACTCTCCGAACCATTTCCCCTAATGAAAGGTACCAGAGAGGGCTGTCTGTTCTCCCCCTTTCTATTCATTATCGCTATGGACCCCCAGGTCCGGCATTTTCAAAAACGACACATAGACAAGAGTGTCCAATTCCACCATTACCTATTATTAGCCTCAGTATATGTGGTTGAAATATTGCTATTTGCCCGCGATCCACCTACCAATCTGCCCCCCCCCCCTTATTTGAGAGGTGATGCGCTTTGGTATCTTTTCTGGTCTGTTCATCAATTGGAATAAATAGGAGCTATTTCAACTTACGGAGGTCACTGTACCTTGTGCCCTTGACTATCCCATGCGATGGTATACAGATTCCTTCAAATATCTAGGCATTTGTTTTACACAGGGAATGATCCAAGGTGAAACCCCGTAACTATGGCCTTGCTATCAACAAGCTCATGACACAGATAGAACGTTGGATTAAATTGCCATTAGCAAGGTCTGGGTGCATTGCCATCCTCAAAATGGTTGTTCTTCACCGATTCCTCTGCCTTTTCTTAATTATCCCCATTGCTCTGACCAATAGCTTTTTTGTTTCACTGCGGGGACTGCTAACACAGCTTATATAGGCTGGCCACCAACCTTGTATTAGATGGGATACACTAATACTCCCCTATGACGGAGGCTGCTTTGGGGTCCCTCAGCTACAATTATTCTCCTTAGTAGCTTAATCACACTTTGCTTACCATCACTACCATCCAGATGCCAGGTTACCACATATCAATCCCAAAAGATTTCAGTCACCCAATCTCCCCTTTTCTTCCATACTCCCTGAGGGGCTGCAAGCGAAATCCCACCAAAATACAGACACTTTCTCCCACCTGTTGGGCCTGGTCCAAACTTCTACTTGTCACTAGCACAGGGAAGTCAAGAACTGCCTGGGAATGATCTTTGGGATGCTTCATCCCAGACAAAACCTGGTATTACTGCTGTATGCAAACTAAACTAATCTCCAATATTCATCACCATAAATTACTGTACTTTACATATCTACACCTGGCATACACAACCCCTAAGGCCTTAGCGGAACTTGACCCCACTAGGTTACATCACTGCCTGCGCTGAATGTAAAATGGACCAAGTTGATTTTGTTCACATGTCATGGAACTGTGCAATGATCAAATCATATTGTGGGGGAGATTTATTCTATGCTGTGTCTCGTGATATAACAGGCACTCAACCCTGACCCTCTGATGGCCCTGCTGGGTTATGTTAAGCCTCTGCCCACTGGTCTGTGGTGCTTCATTGCCATTGTGCTGCTTCTAGCTAAGCAACAGATGGCTCTCCATTGGGGCAGTAGCACACTTACCGCTGTACCTGCTTAGTTGCGGGATATGTCATACTGTGATACCACCAGTGAAATATATGGTTCCCTATTTTACCATACTATAAATATTTAAATCAAGCATGCACAACCCCTAAGGCCTTAGCTAAACCTGACCCCACTAGGTCGCATCACTGCACTAAATGTAAAATGGACCAAGTTGATTTTGCTCACGTCATGGAACTGTGCAACGATCAAATCATATTATGGGAGGAGATGTATTCTATGCTGTCTCTCATGATAGAACAGGCACTAAACCCTGACCCTCTGATGGCCCTACTGGGTTATGTAAAGCCTCCCTGGTCTGCGGCGCTTCACTGCTCTTGTGCTGCTTCTAGCTAAGCGACAGGTGGCTGTCCACTGGGGCAGTGGCACACTTACTGCTGTGCCTGCTTGGTTGAGGGATATGTCATACTGTGATAACACCAGTAAAATATACGTTTCCCTACAGCCACTTTTATCCAGGCCTAAGGATATATGGCAGCCACATAGAAATTATCTCCTAACAATAGACTCTGCAGGGGAACATGATGATGCAGACTCAAAATTCTTCCCACAGTTGATACTTTGTACTACGTGTAAACTGTCTAATACTAAGATTATATCGCCCTGATGTAATGTATTACATTTACTACCATCTGCCTATCATGGAGACTTTGCCTTTTCTGCCCTTTTTGTCCCTCTTCTCCCTAACTTCTCCCCTTTTTGTGTTTTTTTGGAATGTCAAAGTTTGTTTTTTCACATTGTGTACCATCTGTGTTGATGTTCTTCTTGAAACAAGTAATAAATAAAGTTTAAAAAATAACGTTACCATCTAACTGATATGCAGTATTGCTTTTATAAGGATCGGTAAGCTGGGATCTTGAGTGGCTTGATAAATCTCGCTTAGGTTTTGCGTCACCCTTGCGTCTCCTTGTCTGGTGCAAGGGTGACACAAAACGTCAATATAAATGGTCCTTAGTTTTAGTATGCGCAGTTTGCAAGGTGGGTTAATTAGAGTTCAGCAACACACTGAAGTAATGTACTCTAACTTCATGAGCTCTTTATATACGGCAGGTTTTAACGGTAGAGGAATGAAATTGCAAAAGGGAAATGTTAGAGAGAGTTCAATATTAAAACAATCACAAAGCCATGCTGAATCCCATCTGAATTGTGGGTAAATAAAAATTAGCTGTAACCAAGACCAACCTTGTTTGGTACAAAGGGAGGGGAAGAAGCTTGGAGACACACATTCAAAGGAGTGTCACAACTGTAGTGGTGTTGCAGCTGTGATAAACTGAGGTCATCAGAAGTATAATAAATAATAGGACATGTCTTGTCGGAGGGATGACAGCTTAATGACTCGGAGCCTGATTTAGATTCGGCTGAAGGGTTACTCCGTCACAATAGTGACGGATATCCTGTCAGCCGAAATTAAATCCCAAGAGAGATAATGGCATTTATATTTCGGCGGACGGGATATCCGTCACCGTTGTGACGGAGTAACCCGGCTGCCAGAATTTAAATCAGCCCCTAAGTACCCTTCCCTTGCATAATGTCATAGAATGTCCCAGGTTTTGGTCCGTAAAACAAGGGCACTGAAACTAGAGGTACAGCAGATGTTGCAGCAACCTCTAACTCTTCAGAATGCTAATGGAAGAATCAGGCTTTTTGAACTACATTCCTCAGCATTAGACAGATGGACAAACACAGTCAAAGGACCACTGCAATAAAGCCAAGGCCTAGAAATTCTGAAAAACATTGCATACTGATTTATTACGTAGATTAATGTTAACTCAATCTGGCTGCAAAGCCACAGGAACGTAAAAAATAGGTACATTACATTCGTGATGGGGTACTAAAGATTTTGAAAGAAAGAGGAATGTGAAAGTTGTCTCAACAGCCAACAAGGTAAACAAGCATTTGCAATGCAATGGGTCTCATGTTTGCTCGAGTTAGAGCTATTTGCGTTGAAAATTCCCAACTCGACTTTTCTTGTCACACAAATTGAAAATAAAAAGTAAAACAGTTGACATAAGCAAGCCAATTCAAAGCGCCGCCCTGAGCGTGAAGGAGACACACAAAAGGAAAAAGAAGTGTGCTTGCAGTCAAGTTGTCGGCAAAACTGCAATCATCCATGTAACAGGGTTTATGTCCATGATAACAAAAACGCCCTAAGGAGGGACAAACATAAAGCATTTACCAACGAAAAGAAACCATTTTTTAAAGGCAAGCCTACGAACGAGTGATAGTGATTGGCATGCAGTGAGCGTGGTTAAAAGCCCAGATACATACCAACGCGTCAGAAAAGCAGCACTTGCGTGCTGCTATGCTCAACCTAAAAACTATTTCTCACCTGCTTTCTAAGCTTGAAAGTTATGCCCATTTGTCTCCTTGGCTATTAGTTGGAAGACAGTTTTGCAGAAGGATGATAAAACAACCAACCACAACTTTTACCTAGTGTTTTGCTTTAAAACAAGTCTGGCTTATTATTGCTTTTAAAAAAAATATATATATCTGTTTTTAATTAAAACGGATCATATTGCAAATCCACAAACTAATACACATTGTACAAATTGAAGTGCAAGTGCTCACGACGATCTTGGTGGGACTCCGCACTATCATTTTCTTGGACTCTGATGTGAAGGATGACACCCTGATCCTTTGGCTTCTTTCTGTGAGAAATAAATAGATCCATATGAGAATGGATTTGTCTATGCCAATCTTGTAGAGTCTTCTTATGAGGGTTTTATGGGAGACAGTGCCGAAGGCCACGGAGAGGTCTAACAGGATGAGGGCTGCTGTTTCTCCTTGGTCCAGGATGATATGTATGCCATCAGTGGATGTGATGAGTGCTGCTTTGGTGCTGTGGTTCTTAATGAATCCTGATTGAGTATTGTCTAGAAGATGGTGAAGTTTGAGGTGGGTTGTGAGTTGGCTGTATAGGGGAGGAGGGAGATGGGTAGGATGTTGCTCAGTTGATTCGGGTGAATTGCAGGGTTCCTGATGGCGTTGATTTCTGCAAGTTTCCATTCATCTGGGAAAGTGGTGGATGTTATGGAGGTGTTGATGATGTGGGTCAGGGTGGTGCTGATTATTAATGTTCTCAGATTGTAGATGTGGTGGGGGCATGGGTCCATTAGGACCCCTGGGTGGATAATCCGCATGATTACAGCTGTGTCATTTCCGGTACAGGTGGTCCATTCAGGTAGTCATCTTGGTTGGTGGTGAGTAGGTTAGAGATGCGTTCTCTGTGGTTGGGTTAGTGTACAATTATGCCCTTGAGAAATAAAACCTGATGTACAATTACATATTTTTGGGGTTTTTTCCTCTGAAAAAACATTGTTACCCATGAAAAAAGCCCTTCCGTTAGACAACAGCAAATATGGAGCAATGAATTCCTTTTCCCCTCTTAGAAGAGTTGTTAATCCTACCAAGGGCTGGGGTAACTCTATGACCATTTCCAGGGAGGGAAAGGGTCAGATGTTACTTAATAAATACCCACAAATATAGACATTCTCAAACTTACACAGTAAACCATGTCTTGTTCTGCCCACTTTACACCACTCACATGTGATCTACTACTCTTGTTTTCACACTTGTGATAGAGAAACCAGTAGTAGTAAGAACATTTGCTTATGCTAGGATTCCATTTGTGGGTTACTGAGAGGCGTACATGAATTCATTTGCAGTCATAACCATGCATGCCTTTATAAAGTAGGCCTATAGCGCTTGCCATTCAAAACACATTTAGCAACAAACTCCTACAATTTCTCTAATAATTAAGACAAATTTAGACAAATTATTTTTAAAAACGCACTCTTAAACAAGAAACTTACGCCCATATTTATACTTTTTTAGTGCTGCATTTGCGTCATTTTTTGATGCAAAATCGGAGCAAACTTACAAAATATAATTGTATTTTGTAAGTTTGCGCCATTTTGCGTCAAAGAATGACGCAGATGCAGCACTAAAAAAGTATAAATCTGGGCCTTAGTCAATCAACCAGACCTAAAGTTAGACAGTTTCTTACATATAGTTATCAAAAGTTCAAGAATAGGTAAATCACTTCAATTTGATTTTGTTTGATTACCCGTGATAATGGCATCTTCCTAGAGCAATATTGTGTATTTTAAGAATGGCAAGAACTATCCTGGATTTTAATTCTTTCAAACATGCTGGACTGATTGCCCAGTTGTGTGCCTTCTGGTTGGTAAATGATAGCCTTTAATTCTGAATTTTGTCACATGGTAAGTAGCCCACCACTGGCCTACAAACGCACTGCTACATGTGAATGAACCATGTGTTGTTGGATTTTCCTTGGGTATGCAGCCAACCTGTGAGAAAGCTTCTGGGTAACGTTTTGTTTGTGTTTAGGAGCATAAAATGGCAGAAAACATCGCTTGGTTGGCTTCGATCTCAGTCGTCCAACAGAGTGAAGACTGGTTTCATCCTTAAAACCTGCTCTGAGTAATTACGAGAATTTTGAGGAAGTCTTTGTGTTATCAGAAGTAGAGCTTTGAGTTACTTTAGTCATTATGAAAAGCACAACTTGATGAGGAGCTGAACTATATGGGTGATCATATGTATAAATGGATGTAGAATATTGAGGGAGCTTTGATACTACCAGGAACAGAGTAAGGAAGATTAGGAACAGAATAAAAAAATAATTATCATTGAGTGTCACTGCAGTCAGGAACAGAGCTGTAAGTGAGTATCAGTGTTATCAGGACTAGAGCTCCTTGTGCGGTTTGATCTCATAAGAAGGACATCTATTGAAATTATATTTATATTATTCGGAGTAAGAGCTCTGAGGGAGTCTTTGTATTGAGGAAGCAGAGCTCTGAATGAATCTGGGTATCCTGAGGACTATGACTATGGGCGATTCTAAGGGTTAGGAGGTGCAAACTGATGTTCGAACACATTAACAGATGTTTAAGTTAGTTTGTATATTATCAAGAGCAAAGCTGTAAGGCACTTTAGATACTATTTAGCAAAGATCTCTAGACTACTCTAGGTTTTAATAAACGCACAACTAAAAAGTATTTTTATATTATCAAGAGAGTGACTATGTTTTTGGGTCTGAGTGATACAAATGCAAGTTGAGACTGGTTATTATCGGAAGCATCACCATGGGTCAGTCTAGGCATTAACAGAAGCATGCAGCAGCAGTCACCACAAATTTCAAGGTGTGGGGCAGGAACGAGGGGGGAATAAAAAATACTTTTGTAAAACGTACCTCTTCCTGTCGCCGCCACTGCCTCAATCCTCTTCTGGTGTCCCAGCACTCACTGGGACACTAGTACAGGCTCCCCAGCAATCTTGGTGCTGCTTTCATGCTAATCCTAGCATGAAAGCAGCGTCAGGATTGGTCTGAGTGGCTTGGACTACCACTCATACACAACATTGGGGGTCTGTGCAGTTTCTCCAGCCTGGCTGTTCAACACAGCCAGGTTGGAGAAACCTAAGTGCGCATGTGTGTTTGGCCAGCCTGAGACGGCCAGAACCCCTCCCACCTCCGATGACCCTTCCCCTCCCTTCAAATGCTGCTGGCTGAGCCAGCAGCTCAAAGACAAAAGGATAAACAAATATTGCTTTATCTTGCAGCTTGTAATAAGGTGAATCCACACCAGATGAAGATATGTGGTAGGAGGTATTTATTACAGCCTCAACCAACAGCCAGCATATCAACTGTCATGCAGAGAACCCTGCATGACAGAACCTCAGAACAAGCTGGTTCCATGCCCAGTGTTCTGGCATGGAGCCATGTTACATCATTACACTTCTTCCTCTTTACATTAGAACAGAAATAACATGAGAACAAAAAACACATTTGAACAGAAAGAAAAAGAGGGTAGAAAGAACTACACAAAATCACACAAATGTAAAGGAAACCTGCGTGTTCTGACACTCCTACGAGTATTATCAGACCTTAAATCAATGTCAGAGGGAAAACGATAAGAAGTATCATCTCTCCTGTCGGCCACACCACACCCCCCAAAATGTGCCACTCGACTATGATTCCAGATGCGACCATCATCCGTCTTGACAGCATTTTTAAACAGCTTAATGATAGTTTTTGGAGAGGTATATTTTGACCAATTTTGACACCCAACAGGAGCTTTGACCTTTACTTTATCTCCAACCCCAAAATTTGTAACTTTCGCATTATTCCTTTTATCAACATAAATCTTCCTTTTGCTTTGCAGAGACACTTCTTTGTCTCTCCATTCCCCAATACCATTGTTTTTCAAACCCTTCCCAGCAACCATCCAGCCAGGACACAAACAAGTATTTGGAGTCCTTCCCCTGAGCAGTTCAAAAGGAGTCTTCCCCGTTGATGCATGAGGAGTGTACCTGTAAGCTGTTATACGACCCTGCAGTTCTTTTCTCCAATCTAAACAGTTTACCTTTGCTAATTGTATACTCTCCTTTAAAGTCCTATTAAATCTCTCCAAAGCACCATTCGCCTCTGGATGATATAACGCAATTTTTTTATGTACAATTCCACATTTTACAAAATACTCCTCCATCTGAGCAGAACAGAACTGCGGACCATTGTCAGAAAGAATAGAGTTAGGAAAACTCTCGCTTTTGAACACAGATTCTAAAAAACTGATCACAGATTGAGAAGTGATTTCTCTCACCAAACTCACCTCCACCCATCGTGAATACAAATCGAGCAACACCAACAGGTAAGGAGTCTGATGTTCTCCATGCAATGGCCCCACAATATCGATAGCTAATTCATCCCATGGACTTTTTGGTAAACTTCTACAAACCATAGGTGAACATCTTGGTTTGAGTACCTTATCACTAGCTTGACAAGGTGTACACTCCCTAACAGTACGTTCCACCATCAAATCTAATCCAGGCCACCAGAAATCCTGACGGATGCCTCTTTGGTTTTAGAAATGCCCATATGCCCTTCATGAGCCATGTTCACGATGACTTCTCTCAAACTCAATGGGGGAATCATTCTTGTGCCCCTCATTAGAACACCATCAACAACGGCTAACTCATTCGCAACTAACGACCAAGGTTTAACCAGACTTCGAGACTTATGCTGATCCAAAAGAGACATCACAGAACACAATTCACTATCCTTTTGCAACTCATCCCTCCATTCATCTTCCTTTACAGCCCCCAGCGTAACATCACAAACTCTTATGCCACTCTCAGCATCACATTGATCATTTTCATCCTGAGATTTATCATTCTCTACCACCTCCACCAATCTCGACAGACAGTCTGCCGTTACATTTGTCTTTCCCGGAATGTATTCAAACATGAAGTTATACTCCTGTAAGGAAATGACCCATCTCCTGATCCTCGAGGAAATCGAGTCCAAACCCTTCTTCTCAAAAATTTCTTTCAGGGGTTTATGATCAGACCTGACTACGAAAGAAGATCCCCACACAAATTTTCTGAACTTGTTTATGGCCCAGAAAATTGCCAACGCTTCCTTCTCTATAACATAATAACATATCTCTGCCCCTTTCAAGCATCTTGAAGCACAAGCTATTAGCACCTCTTGGCCCTTCCTGATCTGAAAAAGAAGAGCACCCAGCCCCTTTATACTCGCATCAGTAACAATGAAAGTGGGATTCCCAGGTACAAAAGCTTGTAAGTTTGGTGCATTCCTGAGATCATTTTTTACTTGTTTAAATTCTGTACCACACTCTTCCGTCCAAACAAACTTTGCATTCTTACACATCAACTTCCTTAGATTTACTGTCTTATCTGCAAAATTTCGTATAAATTTGTTATAAAATTCTGCCATACCTAAGAATGAAGAAACCTCATCTTTTGTACACGGTTCTTTTAACATTTCGATAGTGTCCACCAAATCCTTTTTAGGACTCACCCCCTGCCGTGAAATATGATGACCCAAATAGTCCAGTTCAGTAACTCCAAATTTACATTTGCTTCGCCTAAGAGATAACCCAGCATCAAGCATCTTTTTAAGCACAGCATGCACCCTCTCATCATGTTCTCTCACGTTTCTCCCACATATTAATACATCATCCTGGTAGCACTTTACGCCTGAAATGCATTTAAAAAGATCTTCCATAATCCTCTGGAATACTGAGGCCGCAGAAACCAGCCCAAACGGCATACGTAAAAACTTGAAGGCCCCCATTGGCGTAATAAAAGCCGTTAATTCTTGACACTCTTTACTCAACGGAACCTGATGGTATGCTGATGCCATATCCAGAGTGGTAAAATAGCAAGCACCATCCAACGATGATACTAATTCCTCAATATTGGGAAGTGGGAACTTGTCAACCACCACTTCTTTATTTAAGGCACGAAGATCCACACATAGACGGATTTCATTATTTGGTTTACGTGCCACAACAATGGGAGCTAACCAATCCGTTGCCTCTACAGGCTGTATAACACCAGTGGACAACAATTTATCTATCTCTTTTTGTACAGCGTCTTGGACACAAATGGGAATGCGTCTAACTTTTACCACAACTGGTACTGCGCCCTGTTTCAACTTAATATGATGATTGTACCCCTTTAAACACCCCAAGGTGTCACTGAACAATTCACCAAAAGCTCTCACAAACTTGTTTTCGTCACCCTCAATAGATTGTACCTGAACAGATGGATGTGCATTAGGATTGAGAATGACACCCAAGCGTGCTTGATGACTCCAGCTCAACAAATTATCACCCCTCTCAGCAACATAAATCCAAGCATCAGTGAACCTACCATTGTACTCAATGCAGTCATCAAAATAACCTAATAACTTAATTGGCAACCCACCATAACCCGTAGGTTTAATATTAGGTTTGAACAGTTTCTTCCTTCCTTGAAAATTCTTCATAAAAAAATCCTTTGAGAGAAACGTGATGTGAGAGCACGAATCAAATTTCATTTTGACTCTAACATCCCCCACCAAAACCCACTCAGAGGGATGTTCCACCTCACTCTCACTAACTTGAAAACTGACTTCCTCTATTTCTGATCTAGAATCTCTCCTATTCCTCATTCTACAATTTTTTCCAAAATGTCCTCTTTTTCCGCAAACATTACAAGTAATCCTATTAGCAGGACACTCACTTGCATTAGCCATGTGTCCAAATCTTCAACATCTGTAGCAATTTCCTTGAAAAGGTGTTGCAAACCTCCTATTCCCCTGTGTCTTTCCTGCGCTATTTTCTATTACAACACCTTTCTCACGGACACCCTCATACTTTTTTTCCTTCTCATCTTTTTGTATGACTTGACACTCCACTTCTTGTGCTTTTACACTGACCTTGTCTTCTTTATGTGCTTTACTTAGTTCTCCAACACACTTTAACATATGCTCTACCCTTTTTGCAATACTAACAACCTCATCCAACGGTGGCATGTCCTTTAGCCAGAGTTCTTCCCTCACTTTATCACTGCAACACCTCAGCACAAACTGATCTCTAATCCTTTCTTCTACCAACGCCCCAAATTTACAACTTGAAGCCAACTTCCGTAAAGCCGTAATATATTCTTCAACACTCTCCTCTTTCCCTTGCTCCCGCAAACCAAAATGGTACCTTTCCATAATAGTACTAATCTTTGGCAAGTAATGTAAATCTAGTTGTCTTGCACATATTTCATATTCATTCAACCCCCTCTGATCAGCTTGCGACAATGGAGGTAGATTTTCCAACACCTCCTGTCCTTCACCCCCTAAACAATGTAACAAAAGTGCCTGCTTCCTTTCACCACTCAAATTCGTACCACACACCCTGGCATAATTCTCAAAAATCTTTTTCCATTTCTTCCACTTAATAACCGGTTCTCCTGGATCTGACAAGAAAAACGGCGGCGCCGTAACATTCTGCATACTCACAAGAGGTGTAAAACACTTCTTCCCCACAATATATTCCAAACCCTACTAGTTGCTAAAAGTACTTAAAGTCCAAAAGGTGTGCCAGTCACTGTATGCCCCAGCACGATGCCGCTATATCAAACACGGGTCTTCAGGTGTGTTTGTCACCGCAGAGACGACCTTTTCAGTTTAATTCATTTTACAACGCCCAATACTTGTATTCCACAAGTGCAATAAAGTTTCCAAAGAAATGTATATTCCCGTGACCACAAACCAATATAGTGATCCTTATCCAGTCTCCGTCTAAGTTTCAACTTCCAATAGACCGTCGATGTTCTTCTTCGATGTCCTCCAACAATTGCGCTGTAAAAACAAAAAAAACAAAAAAAAAAAAAAATCCTTCTTCCTCATCTAAGATGGCCGCCACGAACATTTGGTCCGTTTTCTTCAGGCAATTGGGCTTGCTTTCTCTTTGAGCAATCTCGGATCGTTTTCCTCACTCAAAATGGCCGCAATCAAAGATCCAGTCTATTTTCTTCAGTCAATCTGGCTTGTTTTTCTCCTTTCACCACACTCAAGATGGCCGCCAACAATTCCCACAGCTTTCAGTCCTTTTCCAATTGCTCACTGACCTTCTGACGTCGGGAAGCATACAGAGACCACTTTGATCCTCAGTAAATGCTCAAACAGCTTTCCACAAAGCCCCTACAACCGCAATTTCACACTTTTCTCCGCTAGAACATGCTGCAAGACGCTCGATCCTCTCCCAGCACGTCTCTGTAAGTTATCTCAGTTTTTCTCTTAAATAATCCAAGCTCTTCCTTCTTTGTTGTTGTTGAGGCTGTCCCTTCCTCTGTGTTCCTTTCTCTGCCCAATCGTCGCCAGTGTAATAAGGTGAATCCACACCAGATGAAGATATGTGGTAGGAGGTATTTATTACAGCCTCAACCAACAGCCAGCATATCAACTGTCATGCAGAGAACCCTGCATGACAGAACCTCAGGACAAGCTGGTTCCATGCCCAGTGTTCTGGCATGGAGCCATGTTACATCATTACACAGCTCCTGGCTTAGCCCTGGGGGACGACTCTCCTTCGCAGTTGCGAAGGAACCTTCCCTGGAAGCATGGCTGCAATGTGTCTGGGTATTGTGCAAAGCACTGCTGTATGTGAGTAAAGGTAGAATTAACAGCAGAGCTTTGGGTGAGTCTGGGTATTAACGGTAGGGGTCTCTGAATCTTGTGCAGGTAAGCAAAATTTCAAGGAAATTACATTAACTTACCCGAAAAGCAAACCCATCAGTTAGCTCTATAATTTAGCCCGCAATGCATCTTTGTGTCACTTTTTGAAAAAAGGACACTTTCTGTTGTAAATAATAGTTGGAAAAACAAAAATAGCCATGAATAACAGACACTTGTGTTCTGGTGATTTACTTTGTTCCTGTGCTGTAATTTTGTCACAAACAGTGGTGTAGTTATGTGATGTGGAATGATGGTGTAATGTCAGGAATTTTGCGTAACAACAATAACATGAAATTCCCGAAATTACATAAATTGCACCCAGGCCAAATTTATATTTTGCACATGCCAAATTAACAGGAACAGTACTCTGAGGGAATCTGTGCCTAATTAGGACAACTTATAGAAAGTCTGGGTGGTAGATGTACTAAAATTTCATGCAACACAGCGCTGCCACTAAAGTTGCCGCACAGTTGTGTGGTGTGAAAAGGAGAGAGTAGAATAGTTCAGTATCTACTAAAATATGCCGCCGTTTCTCTCTTCCTCTGCTGGCACTCTTCGAGCATTCCTTGCACCACACACACAACCTCACGCTATAGTGCAAGGGTGTGTGCCAGCTGTGTAGCATAGGTACTGTACAGGGTGGGCACAAGTCCAGTAAACAGTACTGTGCTTTTGACATAGTTGAAAACGTTTCCAGTATTGAATATGCGCTGTAAAGTACATCACAAATGCAATGTTGGAAAAGTTAGGAGAAAATAAAAGCATTTTTTTAATGCCTGCCTCGAACAGGTGTTATTTTTTGGTCAAAAACTCAGTCAGCCATTTTTAGTATTATTATCACTATCCCACATTTATAAAGAGCAATGTTCACCTGGCAGGTATCTTGGTGCTAGAAGCACGCTACTAAAAGCACCAGAAAATTAGGCACTTACTGTATCAACACAAAGAAATTAGGCACCGATCTACATTATCGATTATAGCCTTGAATCCTCTACTATTTAGGGAAGAGCCAAGTATTCAGCTTTCTGCTAAAACTGTACAGGTTTTCTGCCTTCCTGAGGAGAAATGGTAATTTATTCCACCACTGGGCAGATCTCACCTGAAAAGATCTGCCACCTTACCTAGCCTTTTTAAATCTGGGTACTCGGTGGTGTAAAATGCTTTCCTTTCCATAAGTGAAGGGCCAGTTTCGTTCTTCACTTTGAAGACAATACACATTGCTTTAAATATGATTCTTTCTTTCACAGGTAGCCAATGATGCTCTATTAAAGCACTTGAGGCTGCATCATACCAGGATTTATTTCATGCTTGCTTCACTGCCATTTTTTGTATCCTTTCCAATCTTTTAATTAAGTAGTCGGGAATACCTAACAGCAATGCATGGCAATAATCTAGTCTGCCAAGCACTGTGCTCTGTATCACCAATTTCCTTGCTGGTTGGGGTAGCAAGCCATCAATTTTCTTCATGTTCCTCAGCAACGCATAACAAATTGTCACTGTTTTATTTACATATGTTTCCATTGAGAGGTTTTTATCTATTAGGAGTCTCAGATTACAAAAGCTTTGGGGCATATTTATACTCCGTCTGCGCCGAATGTGTGTCAAAATTTTGACGCACATTCAGCGCAAACGTTGCCCCGTATTTAAACTTTGACGCCCGAGCCCGCGGACGACAAAATTCCACTGTGTGCATCATTTTTGGATGCAGCAACCAACCCTGCATTGATAATAGGCAAGGTAGGCGTTCCCGTCCAAAAAATGACTTAAACGGCCGTGCGTCGTATTTATGCTTTCGGGCAAAAATGACGCATGGCCGGGTGGCAGACCCGGAAAATGACGCACAGCCCGATTTGCATAAAAATGTAACGCCTGGGGCAGGGCAGGCGTTAAAATGGGGCAAACACACCTGTATTTAATCAGAACACACAGAAGCAACAGCAGAGCAGCAGAGCAGCAGAGCAGCAGAGCAGCAAAAGGGAGACATGGAGGTGATCCTTATCCAGCGTGCACGTACTGCAAATCCCAAAACATACTGCTGACAAACGGTCAGCAGCCAAACACTCGTTCAGCCAAGGAAACAACACAATGCAGATGGTACATCTGACAAGCCTAGGATGTGACATAATAACAAAAAAGAGTCACAGACAACACAAGACAACTACTGCCATGAAAGGTCATTTCAATGGGGCTAGCTACATCAACATGATCCCATTCATTTTCTCTTGCAGCTGATCAGAGGTATGGCATCCAGCCATGGATAATGACACCTATTGGCAACCCGAGTACTGCACCAAAGCGTGCCTACAACGACGCACATAGGAGGACAAGCACCATAGTCGAGAGGACCTTCGGCATCCTCAAGTCAAGATTTCGGTGCCTCGACATCACTGGTGGTAGCCTCCTATATTCCCCAGAGATGGTCTATAAGATCATCCTAACATGTGCAGTATCGCACAACATTTGCATCAAAAGGAACATTCCCCTACTGGAACCAGAGCCACACATGCCTGAAGAGGAGGATGCTGGCCTGCAACATGAGGGGGAACTACAGAACACGGCCGCTGGTATACGCAGGCGGCAACATATCGTGAACAATTTCTTTTAAATATAATCACCATCACCACTTTAATGAACTAATTTCAATAAACACCTTAATAATCACCATATCATGGTCTGGCTAATCATTTTTGCACACCTTCATCTCTAACTATCAGAATAAGAGTGTTGCCTCATGGAGCATTGCTGACATACCGATTAGGACACTGAAAATCCCAGAGCTAATGTGATGCGTAACATACAATGGTCACATACACCCACACTGTAAATGACATATATCATGTACATTTCTCCTTTGAAGGCCAATAGCAGACAGTAGGCACATTTCAGTTATCTACTGCACAGTTGATATGTCACATTACCCAGAGACAGATTTGTTGTGTAAGTGCTATTTATTGAAAAGTGCTGTAGTGCTATCTGTACATTGTCCATGATTGTGAGTCCAGTAGAGTGACATCTTACATTGTGATCCTACACAAGGGGTTATGGAAATGCTTTTGACATGCTGGGGTGATGTTTCAGACAGTGCAGACGGACAGGATTTGCCAATGAGTAGGAGAGAGACAATCACTGGGCAGGCTTACAAGATATACAGTGGTAAGCAGAACAGTCATTAAGTAGAGTTATTGCAAGACTGGCATGTTACAAAGCGCAGCTCCTTGGTAATAGTTGGCCATGTGGCAGGGACTAGTGCTTCTGGGTACTTTTCCGTGTGAAGGTGATTTGTTCCATGTCTTCTTCTTCTGATGTGTGTGTTGCCTCCTCTGTTCTTGGTGATGGTGGTAGTGAAGGGGCAACACACACCTCAGTGTTAGAAGACGTGGAGTCAGACATCCCGGTCGCTGCTCCCTGTGAAGGTCTTAAGGGCAGTACTGCAGCAAGGAGGATCTGATGGTTCTTGAGAATAGGAGCCACTTCACGATGGAAGGCAACCAGGTCAACCCTGAGGGGTTCAATGTTGCATTCGTGCACGCGTTGACAGGATTGCTGTTGTAGGTGTTGGGTCAACCCTATTACAGCTGTGCTGATTTCCTTAAGGGTTTTTTGCTGTTCCTGCAAGATAGATGTTAGGGCTTGCATAGCTGCTGCCTGATCTGCAGATGACATCATGCACGAACGCACCCCCTCTAGGCTGGCTGCCATAGTTTGCATCCCCACCCGAACCTCCTTGGCCAGCTCCCGCTGTACCCCAACTACAGTTCTCTCAAAGCTGGTGCCTGTGTTGTCTGAGTCCTCAGCTGTATTGGAGCTGGCAGGTCTTACAATTGTGGTGGTGGGTGGATCCTCTGCAATGGCTTCTTGTTCTGTGCTCCTCCTTGTGACTGAAGGTGGGGTCTGGAGGGTTTCAAGGACCTTTTGGATAGTCTCCTGGGGAATGTTTATCAGCTCGTCATCCATGTCATCAGGGTAATCTGGGACAGGCATATCTGCAGGGGATCCATCTTCCTCTGCAATGAAACAGGGTACAATTAGTGTGTCTGTGTTGTAGCATGAGTGATGTGATATGCCTGCCTTGTGATGAATTCACATTGTGATCTGGTTTCGTGTTTACTGCTCCAGTCCTTCAGATGGGCATTCTCCCAGGCCTATGGCCCACCTGCATGTCACATGTATGTTATTAAGTTAATAGACTTGTCGGCATCATCTCTTCTAGGTGTTGGTTTTGGCCAAATAGTGAATTGCCACCTTCTTGTCCTACTCAACCCTCTGTCTACATCCATTCTCATGGTGAGGCCTTTCACTGGCTGTGGGTGTTCTGATGGCACTGGCAGCACACTTAACAATCTGGACCTGCCCCAATCTCTGATCTTTCACATACAATTAAATGTATTTGACATGTAGCATATCCTATGCATAGCAATGTTATGACACAATATGGATGTTGGCGTTGGTAATGTGTACTGCTGATGTTGGGGAATGTGTGGTACATTGGATTGCCCTGATTGTCGTAGCAGTGTCCTATTTCCTCCTCTGACTGTGCAGGTGTATGTCAGTGACCAGTTACATGTGCCCCCCCTCAATGCTGTTGTCTGAGCAGTATGACATTTGGGATGTTACATTGTGACCCAGGCACAGGATGGACCCTGACATTTGCAGCATGGGTATGTCCTTAGTGTTGTGTAGCTCCTATTGTTGTTCAAATTGGCTGATGTTTGCAACAACTATGGGCATTGACATTTGACAGTACTGGGGCCTTTGTCTTTTTTTCAGGGGATTGTTGAAGTTGTCATCCTCAACCCCCTAATTTAGGTGTGTATGATCCATGGGGAGGTTACTGCCATTGGCTACTTGAGCTGCACACAGAGCGGAAGTGGTAGTGGCAACTGTTGTCGCAGTTACATTCCAGTTGTCGGTATGACTAGAGGTTGTTAAGAGGGCCCTAGTTAATGTGGGGGGTATGGTGGCTGACGTGTGCCGGGATGTCAGTTTGACGTTGTGGCCTTCCCTCCTGGCGTGGATTTCCCTTTGCTCCATCGTGGGCATGACAGCATGCCCCCATGGGACTGTTGTTGGTGTAGTGTAATGGTGTGCCCCAGCTTCTGTCTGTGCAGGCCATGCCCCCATGTCGTGCCCCTTTACCGATGCCACTCCACGTATATGATGACTTCCATGCATTTTGTAGTCGGTATTCCCCCCCCCCCGGTTGTAGTTGACATTAGTGCATTTCAATTCCCCATGGGACTTACCCTGCATGTGCGTTGTCTCCTGGTAGTCTGTGCTGTCCTGTCCTTGAATCCCTGTGACGATCTCATCAGGGGTGACGGCTGCGACCATCTCCTCCATGTGGTTCAGGGCCTCCTGGTGTCCTGGCCATCTTTTCCTTGGTCCTGCGCTTGCAGTCATGCCAGCGTTTCTTGCACTCGATGACTGTTCTGCGTACTTCTGCCACACTGTTAATCTTTTCAACAATTTGTTGCCATATAGCCTCTCGCCTACTGATTGGCAACTGTTGGAAAATGGGTTATTGGTAAGGGCAGGTAGGTACCTACACCTAGCAACAAGCCACTAACCTCCACCTAGGTACAGTTAGGTCTCAGTAAATTAATCCCAGCTCAACCCTTGGTAGCTTGGCAACGAGCGTCAAGGCTTAACTTAGGAGACAAAGTGTAAAGCATTCAAATATCACAAAACAGTAATCAAATAAAACACAGGAAACAGTTTAAAAATCCAAAACCAATTTATAAAAATAGTTTATATTTTTATCTTTAAAATGACACAAAAACTATTAAAATCGGTTCAGGGGAACCGGAGATATTAATTTTTTAAGAATTACTATTCTTCTAGCGCTTAGAAACAAAAAGCGCCAATCGGGTCATCTGGTTGCACCAGGACCGGGGCAAAGTCAAAGTTTCAGGCCGACTGCGATGGAGCCCTGCTCGGCTACAAGTCGCGGGAGGCCTCGGTTAAAAAGTTACCTTCTGACTTAGTCTTAATTTTGAAGTTTTTCTTCACCGGGACGAACCTGCCAGTTGAATCCGACCTCCTGGAGCCCTTGTCCGGATACGCGATGTGGGTTTCCTCGGTGGTGATTTTTACCTTCGGACTTAGTCGGTTTTTCGAGATGAAAATCCTTCGACCGGGGTAAACCTGGATCTTGATCCGACGTCCGTGGAGCCCTTCTCGGATACGATGGCTGGGAGGTCCCGTTCAACTTTTTACCTTCGGACTTAGTCTCTTTTTCGGATGTTTTTCTTTACCGGGACGAACCACGAAGTCAGGCCGGGTCGCGGTTGAGGCAAGCCGGCTAGAATTTCCGCGGCGGGTCGGTCCCTCTCTGGAGCTTTTTTACAAAAAATTTCAAATCTTCTCCAAACTTCTGGGGCTTCACCCAGATGTTCTTTTAAGGTTCTTTTGGGGTCCACAGCTCACCCCAAGGGTCCAGAAGTTCTGTGATGGTCCTTGGAGGTGCGGACTTCAACTCCCAGAATGCACCTGGCGCAAACTCCTTTTTGGCCACTGGGCAGTGGTCAACTGGTCTCTTTTTTTCAGGAGTTGGTGCAGGGGACTCTGGTTTAGCAATTTTTCACCTGTAGCAAACAGGGAGTCCCTCCTTGAACCAGTTGAAGCCAGGCAAAGTCCTTCTTGTGGTGAAGCCCAAGTGTGCAGCTGGTGCAGTCCTTCTGAGTGCAGGGTCCAGGTGCAGGCCAGGGGTCCAGCAGGGCAGTCCTTCTTCTCCTTAAGTTCTTTCTTCTTGAAATTTGGTGGGGATCTGAGGTGTGGGGGCAGGTCTGCCAGTTTTATCCTTGCTCCTGGGTGAAAAGCAGGGGGGGCCTGGTTCTCCAATCAGGGACAGGGTCGTCCCCCTGTGATGACCACTTCCTGGGAAGTGTGGCAAAAATCCATCCCAGAAGGCAACAGTCTCTAAAAATCCAACATGGATGAATCTGATTTTTGGAGGTTACATCTGGCTGAGCCCACCCACTGGTGTGGCTAAAAATCATAAACACACCCCTCTCCTGCCCTCTCCTAATCTAATCAAGGGGGTACCTAATTGTCTGGGGTTGCAGGATGTGGGGGTGTTGCTGGGTGCTCCAGATGTCCTTCTCTGCCTTTAAAGACCAGTTTGGCAGCCCTCCCCCTTCCTGCCTCACCATCTGCTGAGGGGAGATTCTCTCCCCCAAGCACATTCCTTTGTGTGAAGCCAGGCCACTTCACACCTCATCAAGGCAGCCTGGCAGAAGCTGCTGCAGGCTGGCCAATCAGAGCACAGCAGCAAAAACAATGCAGAGCTGAAATTGGCAACTTTTTAGGTAAAGTCTAAACTTTTTACCTAAACAAGTTATATTAAATCCAACAACTGGAAGTTGTGGGATTTATTACAACAATTAATTTGATACCAAATTCTTGGTATGTAACATTTAAGGAGACTTTAAAATTTAAAATAAAGTCTGCCCATTCTAGCCTATGAAGGCCATTTACTTCAATGAGGGAAAAACGAATTTGGCTGTTTTTACCTCACCAGGGCTTATAAATCTATTTGTATAAAGTCCCTGCTTATAGTTACATGGCACCCAGTCCTAGGGGCACATAGGGCACACCTTAGGGGTGACTTATATGTAAAAATAAGGTAGTTTAAGACTTTGGAAGTACCTTTAATTCCAAAGTCGAATTTGCATATAACTTTAATTTAAAAGCAGCCAGCAAGGCAGGCTTGCTTTTAAAATGACACTGGGCACCTCAACAGTGCACCTAGGTGTGCACCACCTATGCTGTGGTCCCTAAACCTACATGCCCTACCATATACTAGGGACTTATAATTAGGTTAACTTAGCCAATTATAATTAGCCTAATTTGCATATCCATTTTACACAGAGCACAGGCCCTGGGACTGGTTAGCAGTACCCAGGGCACCATCAAAGTCAGGAAAACACCAGCAAAAAGAGGAAAATGGGGGCAAAAAGTTATGGGGCCTCTGCAATCAGCCCTGTTTTCTCACAGCAACTTTGAGGTGACAAACAGTTGGTGCTGGTGTTCGTCACCTCTTTAACCAGGATTTCCTGCTCCTCTGCACTGAAGCAGCACTTTCTTTTCTTCTTATAAGTGTCCTGGTTCTTGTGTGGGTCCTCCTGGCTGGTTCCTGGTCTGTTGTCATCTTCCTGGGGTCTGTGGTGGCATCTGGGATCCATTTTGGCTCTCCTCTGGTGAAATGGCAGTGTTCGCAGGGTTTTTTGACGCTATTGCGTCAAAAAACGGCGCATATCCGGTTTGCAAGGTCGTAAATTGACCCACAGTCATTTCCGCTGTGTTAGCGTCGTTTTGCTTTATGACTTGACGCTGCGGTGTGCGTCAAAATAAATGACTCCCACCTGTGGTTTGCGCCGCCATGTGTCAAAGTATAAATTTGACGCCCGCACGGTGCACCAAAATGGCGTTAGCCGGCGGTAATATTTTTGGCGTAAAACTGCGCCGGCGCAGTTTTGTGTCAAAAAGTATAAATATGGCCCTTTGTGTTCCAGCGCCAAATGTTATCTGGAAAAGAGAATGACATTTTCTCCAGCCTACAACATAAAAACTCTGTCTCACCCCCATTGAATTCTAATTTATTCTGTTTAAGCCATCTTGCCATATCAAACAAGCAGGTATGCAATCTGTCTAAATGGGATGAGCTGTCATTATCCAACAACAAGATGATTTGTGTATCATAGGCATAATTAACAATGGCAACCCCATAAAATCTGATCAATTTCAGTAGTGGCTGCAAATACACATTAAAAAGGATAGGACTCAGCGCCGATCCTTGTGGGATTCCATGGCGCATCTTTTAAAATTTTGATTGAAAGAGGAGAAGTGAAATAGTCTAGTATCTATCACTTAAATATGAATCTACCCAGTCCAAAAATAAGACTTCCACCCCAATTTCCTTCTATCTGTCCAGTAGAATTAGGAGGTTGGGGAAGGAGACAGATAGGTCTAGCAAAATTAATACTGCCATTTTACCATTATCAATAATCTTTCTTAATTCGTCCTCTCCATGTATTAGCCCCAGTTCAGCTCCATGTGCAGGTCTAAAGCCTGTCTGTTCACTCTCCAGATTGTTGTTATCTTCTAAAAAAGTTGCCAACTTCTTGCTTACATATTTCTCAAAAATCTTTACTGGATACGGAAGTTGTGAGGTGGGCCGGTAATTATTAAGATCATTGATGTCAGCAGATGGCTTTTTCAATAGTTGTTTAACAAGTGCCTTCTTCCAGCTGGAATGGACCTTACCTGTCCTTAGGGACTTATTGCACACCCTTAATAGGCCCGGGTATAAATCATCTGCCCTATCTTTCCAGACCTTAGATGGAATCGGGTCAGGTGAGGTAATCCAGAGGAGATAGACATCGGCTCCATAATGTCCACTTTATTGGGCAGACCAAACTCCTTACACCCTAAATTCATCAGTGAGTTCACAATAATCGAGCTGTCCTCCAACTGAAGCTTACCTTTGATTTCAGGTTTTTCTTCTATAGCTTTCAAGGTAAGTTTAATCTTATTATGAAAATAATCGGACAGTTTATCACATAATTCCTGTGATGGTGTCACCCTACTTTTAACACACTCTGGGTTTACCAACCCTCTTACTATGTCAAACATTTTCTTACTTGTATTAGTAGCTTCCATAATAGCTGTGGCTTTTGTTTTCCTAATCCCTCTCTTATACTGATTTGGGGCATCTTTCAGAACCACCTTTCCTCATCTAAATATGTCCTGCGCCACTGTCTTTCCAACTTTCTACATTTAAGTTTAATTTCTTTCAAAGTTGTTGTAAACCAAGGGGCTGAACATCTAAGCTTAGACTTAACAAGCGTAGTAGGAATTATTTAATGTAAGGTTTCCTTAACTGTCTCCTGGAGTCTGTCACAATTGTCTTCCACCAAGTCTTCCTCTGTGAAGCAGCTCTGTACGTCAAATATACTAACACCTTTTAACTTCACTAACTTGCACTTAGGCTCTACGTAGTCTGTTTTTCTCTTTACCTGTTTCTATAAAGCCTGGCTTAGCTTTCAGTAATTCAAATGTCACCAAGTTGTGGTCCGACCAATATACCTGGACCAGATCCTTAACAGTAATCAAAGCTGCTGATGCCATAATTAAGTCCAGGTTATGGCCTCCTTGATGCCTTGGACCAATGACATGCTGCTTCAGACCCAATAACTCGCAGGAGTCTTTTAGGTCCCTTTCACAAGGGCAAGCTTTACTTTCTGCCAAAACATTAAAGTCTCCTAGTAGCAGAAAGTTCCCATGAGACAGAGCAAGATTAGATACCAGTTTCATAAAAGGTTGAATAAATTCCTGGAGGGGCCCTGGTGGGTTTGTAGCATAAAAGCCCAGGAGCTATTACCTTGATCTTCTTCTTAAGAGCACAGCCCAATAATTTGGCCCCTTGTATTTTTTCCACTTGTAGAGTGGCTACCTCCTATTTATCTTTAAAGATAACTGCTAGTCCTCCCCTCTCTTTCCTATCCTTGGTTGGTGAATTACTTTAAAGCCTAAAGAGCAAATAAAGCCCAGATCTGTTGCTAAATTAGGTGGGATCCAGCTTTCTGAAATAAAGAGAAGATCCCAATTATTTGATTCTAGTAGGAGGTTGTTTCACTGAATGTTTCACAGAAGAACATGCATTATTGAGCCCACGCTTCAATGACTTTGATCCTTGTTTATCATTTCCCTCCTATTCAGCCACCTTTAAATCCCAAGTATCCCATCCATTTTCCTCGCAATTCGCAGTCCCCTCTCCATCATTTATCTGCTTAGGCCTCAAACAAATTAATTCCTTACTTGAGCAAACCATTCTTACTGGTTGTTCGATGTGCTTCTGAAGCATACTAGCAGCAAGGCTGGTGCTGGTCACTTATGGGTCGCTGACGGGTGCAGACGAGCTTGCCTTTGGCACGCCCACTGCCCAGTTGTGCCAGATTGCTTTATTTGTAGCCCTCCTGAACTGCAAAAAAGGACTAGACCCCCAACCACTTCCCTCTAAAAATGGCAGTCTTCATGGGGTAGGACTAGAATTAAAACTACAAATTGCCCCAGATAATGCAGGGCTTTGCATGAAAACTCATTTGTAGCACAGCCCCCTGCATAAATTCCAACAGCATTGTGAGCTGGCAGATTTCCTTAGAAAGTTGAGATTAAAAGTCTTTTTTATTTTTTTTAAGGAATAAGGTAATGGATATGGGGGAGCACGGCGATACAGATTGGAGGATAAAATCTCCACCCCTCGTCCCCAGGGGTCAGTACCTATAGAAATCCAGGTTTTTCAGCAGGCCAAAGCAGAAGAATGCTAACCCTATCACCACAGTACAAGGTGCATGGGGTCTACCAAGAGTCATGGGACATTATTCCTGTGCAACTGCAGTGTGAGTCATTTGACACGCACAACAAAAACAGTGGACCTTGAGCCTAGGAAGATATGGATGATAAAAGGACACACAAATTGTAACACCAGCAATGTAGTTTATCTAATAAATTGTCCCTGCAAACTGTGTTACATTGGGTTGACCACCAGAAAGCTGAAAAGTCGCATGTGTGAACACTGAAGTAATATCAGGTGCAGAATGAGCACCACCAAAATAACAGAACATTTCTTGGAAATGGGTCATACCCCGAATGATATCCACTGGGTAGTCCTTGAACAGTTGGAAGGTGAAAAGGAGACCGCTGCCTCCCTCCCCTTCTTAATGGGGGCCGCTGCTCCCTGAGAGGGTGACTCCTCTGACCTCCTTGTCAGGGACTGTTTGCCCTCCTCTGTGCAGCTCCATCTCTTTGCTGCTGCATCTGCTGCGAGTGAACTGAGAGCCTGCCTGACTCTCAGTTCGAGGCCCACCTCCACCGCAGTCTCCCACTCGATCCTCATCCCTGGTGCTCTAGTGGCCATCTGCATGTAAGTATGTTGCTGTCTCTCTTTACTTCTGCTTTTTACTTCTGTTTATTTTTCTTTCATTTTTCTTTCATTTTTCTTTTAATTCTTTCTTGTCTCTTCCTCTCTCCTCTCATTTTCCCATGCCGCTGCTGCCACTGAGGCCCAGCCCCCTCCCTCCATGCAAAGTGCTTTCCCAACCTCCCGCATTCCAGCTCACCGGACCCACCCGCCTTCCTCCCCTTCTTAATGGCAGCCGCTGCGCACTGAGAGGGCGACTCCTCTGACCTCCTGGTCACTGTCTGTTGACAGCTCCACCTGCTTGTTGCTGCCTCTGCTATGAGTGAACTGAGAGCCTACCTGTCTCTCAGTTCAAGGCCCACCTCCACCTGCAGGCTCCCACCTGCGCCTTATTCCCGGTGGCCTAGAGGCCTGTAAGTATCTTGCTGTCTCTCTTTACTTCTGCTTCTCATTTCTGCTTTTTACTTCTGCTTATTTTTCTGACATTTTTATTGAATTTTTCTTTTTTTTTCTTTCTTGTATCTTTCGCTCTCCTCTCACTCTCCCCGTGTTTTCCCAGGTCACTGCTGCCCCTGTGGCCCCACCACCCCATGAGAAGTGCTTACCTACACTCCCACCTCCTAGCTGACCGGACCCCCACCTCCCTCCTCTTCTTAATGGAGGCCGCTGCACGCATGCCCGCAGCGGAACGAGCGACTGGCTCACCAAAGGCAAGCCCATCTGTGCCCGTCTGCACCTGGACCACCCCCAGCGTCACGAGCCCTGGTCCTCTGACCTGCTATTGCTACAATGCGAAGACCCTCCACGTGCTGAACACAAGACGATCTGTCGCCTGCTGCCTCGCATCACCTAGAGACACCTATGGACCATTCTCCTGCCTCCACTGTCATTGCACCCTCACCCTACACCAAACACTGGATCCTCCCACTGCAGAACCAGCAAACACCAATCCGGAGTGTCTCAGCTGCATCCTCCTTAACATTTTCTCCCTCTACAAACACGCCATAGAACTCTGGGACCTACTGGACTCCACCTGCCTGGACATCACCTTCCTCACTGAAACTTGGACAAACCCAGCATCTGCACCGGACATCGCCATTGTCATCCCCAGCAACTATAAATTGCTTCTCAAAGACCAGCCTTCTTCCTCGGGCGGTCGACTGGCCATCGTACACAAATCCTCCCTCTGCTTGACAATCAATGCAGAAAAACACTCCTCCTTCATGGAGCACCTCCATTCCCAGATACACGCTACACCCAAGTCTACCTTTTGCGGCACCCTCATCTACAGGCCACCCGGCCTCAGCCCAGCTTTCAGTGACTCCATCGTTTACATCATTTCTCCTCACGCTCTCGCCTCCTTGAACTGCTTCCTCCTCAGCGACCTCAACTACCACATTGACAGCAGCGACAACACTTACACCGCTTCCCTGCTCGACAACCTTGCCACAATAGGACTAAAGCAACTGGTCACCTCGCCAACACACGCTGAACTCCATTTTTTCCACCAGCAACAACATCACTGTCGACAACACCTCCACACTTTACTGGACTGACCACCAATGCATCCATTTTACCATCACCCCACAGACGATCCACCTCACACACTCCGAGCCCCAAGCAGCAAATGGAACCAGATCACTGAGGAAGAGCTCTTCATCACCCTCAGCAAGTCTCCCCCTCCCCTCACCACAGATGCTAACATCTCGGCATCGAACTTCCACCAATGGATCTCAGAATGCACCAACACCCTAGCACCTCTCCTTAAGACCTCAGCCAAATACCAAAGCAAGAAAGCCAGCTGGTTCTCCCCGCACTCCAGGCGCACCTGCAGAAAGCTAGAGAAGAGATGGAGGAATCCGCAAAAGACTTCAAGGCTTTCGAAGCGGCCACAAAATCCCACCACCACCTCATCGGAGTCACCAGGAAAGCTGCCTTTCAGGACTGCATCAGCGCACCGCTCTCAACACCAAAGAGCTTTCCGCCGTGGTCAGTTTGCCAACCCCTCATCAGAAACAGCAAGCATTCCTCCATCTCAAGACCTTTGTGACAGGCTAGCCAACTTCTTACACCGGAAAATAAAAGACAAATATGACAGTTTCAGTTCCCTAGACTATCCGAGCCCTCCAACAACCCCCCAGATCTGTTCCATTGAACCACCAGAGACCCTACACTGCTGAACCACCCTCACCACAGACGAGACCCACACCATCATTAGCAGCATCCACTCCGGAGCCCCTACAGACACCTGTCCACAGCACATTTTCAACAAAGCCAACACATCCATCACACCCTCAAATGTTCCATGGAGACAGCCACCTTCCCAGAGGACTGGAAGCACGCTGAGATCTGCCTGCTCTTGAAGAAACCCACGGACAACCCCCTGAACCTCAAGAATTACCACGCCAGCAACATCCGAGACACCTCCCAACCAGGCTTCAGGAGCAATCACATCACGGAGACTGCCCTCCTCGCCTCCAAGGATGACATCCACTCGCTCCTCAACCAAGGCCATACAGCAGCCCTTATCCTACTAGACCTATCAACCGCCTTCAACACGGTCTCACACCCACCCTCTGCTCCAGGCTCCACGCAGGCGGCATCCACGGAGAGGCCCTACAATGGATACACTCCTTCCAGTCTGGTCGCACACAGAGAGTCAGACTCCTGCCTTACCTGTCAGAACCTACAGAGATCAGCTACGGAGTTTCGCAGGGCTCCTCCCTGAGCCCCACACTCTTCAACATCAACATGGCCCCTTTTGCATCCATTGTCAGGGACCATGGACTAAACATCGTCTCCTACGCCGACGATGCCCAGCTGATCATCTCACTGACCAAAAACCTCACTACTGCCAAGAAGAATTTCAACAACGGAATGGAAGCCGTTGCCTCCTGGATGAAGGACAGCTACCTCAAGCTCAACTCCGACAAGACCGATATCCTCATCCTGGACCATCCACATAAGCCTGGGATAACTCCTGGTAGCCACTGACTCTCTGCACCCCCCACCCCAACAAACCATGCACGCAACCTCAGCATCATCCTGGACTCATTGCTCACTATGACCCGCCAAGTCAAAAGACTGCCATAAAACCGTAACCCATGCCCTGGTTACTAGCAGACTCCACTATGGCAACGCCCTCTACGCTGGTACCACCCAGAAGAACCTCAAGAAATAAAAGTGCATACAAAACGCCTCCACCACACTCATCCTGGACATCCCCTGCCGCGAACATATCTCCAATCACCTAAGAGACCTCCACTGGCTACCTATCAAGAAGAGAATTAACTTCAAGCTCCTTGTCCACGTCTACAAGGCCCTCCATGACCTAGGACCCACCTACTTCAACCACAGCATCACCTTCTACTCCCCCACGAGACCTCTAAGCTCCGCTCAAAAAGAACTAGCCACTGTACCCCATATACGGAAGACCTCGGCTGGTTCGAGATCCTTTGCCTATCTCAGGGCAAGGAGCTAGAACACCCTACGCCTGCACCTCAGGCAATCACCATCGCTACCGCATTTCAGGAAGGACCTTAAAACCTGGCTCTTCAACTGAAGCTCAGAAGACAAACACCTTAGCATCTTGAGACCCTTAAGGGTGAGTAGTTGCACTTTATAAGCCCTGATTTGATTTGAGAATCTGGAATACATACTATTTGAGAAAGAACAAAGATGGATCTATCGTCTTTTGACGATTAAATGATAATATACCCTGGAAATCAGTGGGGCTTTGATAAACTCACATCAGCAGAATAGGATATATCAGATGATCTGGTCTGAGGATTAATATACCATGTAGAGAGTGGTGTCCCTTGAATATCTTTCTACAGTTTCAAGTAATGTGTAGCTTTTGGGAACAAATATAATATGTACACTTTAAAGGAGGAAGTAGCCACTTGGGATGCTATATAAAGTACAGATAATAAAATGAGACACTAACTCTCTCGAGAGCTCCCCACACCTCATTGGCTTGGACCTGGGGGCCTCTATACTCATACTGCACATTTTAAATAAATGTATGATTCTGCTCTGAAAATAAAACTTGTACTCACTTTTGACAACATAATCGTTGCGTTTCTCAGTAGTGACCAGGTGGGGATTCATTGATAGAGTCTGATCATGACCCCTTTCTTAAAAAAGTCACAGAGGTTGAGGAAATACACAAAGGATTCCTATACCGTTTTTTAGGGCAGTACTTTAATACCAGTACACATCAATCATGCCTCCAAATATGCCACTTTGATAATGGCTTTTGTGTGCTTTACAATTTGAGATTTGTAATCATTGCCGTTTAATACCACATTTTTTACTGTGGAGCACTAGATCATGGCACACCAGAGACACCTATAACCTTATTGAAAATATCATGGTGCGTCTACGCCCATTACACCTCCTGATTTGCAATCAAGGCCTCCTACCATCCACAACATAGGATTGGGCAACGGACGACATGCTCTCACGTCGGATGCGCCCCAGTCACCCCCCCAACAAAACACCCTTGGTATATAAAGAAAAAATTAACACCGTCTGAACAATATCCGGAGGCCCTGGGGGCGCATTGAGGGCCATATTTATACTCTGGTTGCGCCGAATTTGCGTCGTTTTTTTTTTACGCAAATTCGACGCAGAACTAACGCCAACTAACGCCATATTTATACTCTGGCGTTAGACGCTTCGGGCGCCAAAGTGCCCGGAGTGTGCGTCATTTTTTAGCGTGAACCCCTTCCTTGCGTTAATGATATGCAAGGGAGGCGTTCCCGTCTTAAAAAATGACTCCCAGGCCTTTACGTGGTATTTATACTCCCGGGCAAAAGAGACGCCCGGGAGTGGGCGTGGCCAAAAACGGCGCATTTGCGCCACTTTTTAACGCCTGGGTCAGGGATGGCGTTAAGGGACAAGTGGGCTCAAAATGAGCCCAGAGTGCCCTCCCCTGCCCCCAGGGACCCCCCCTGCCACCCTTGCCCACCCCAGGAGGACACCCAAGGACGGAGGGACCCATCCCATGGACATTAAGGTAAGTTCAGGTAAGTATTTTATTTTTTATTTTTTGTGGCATAGGGGGGCCTGATTTGTGCCCCCCTACATGCCACTATGCCCAATGACCATGCCCAGGGGACAGAAGTCCCCTGGGCATGGCCATTGGGCAAGGGGGCATGACTCCTATCTTTACAATGATAGGAGTCATGTTGATGGGGGATGGGCGTCGAAAAAAAATGGCGCAAGTCGGGTTACGACGATTTTTTCGACGTAACCTGACTTGCCCCATTTTAAGACGCCCATACGCCATTTTCCCCCTACGCCGGCGCTGTCTGGTGTACGTGGTTTTTTTCCACGCAAACCAGGCAGCGCCGGTCTGCTTGCGCCGGCTAACGCCATTCCATAAATACGGCGCCCGCATGGCGCTTCAGAATGGCGTTAGACGGCGCTAAATTTTTTGACGCTAAACTGCGTTAGCGCAGTTTAGCGTCAAAAAGTATAAATATGGCCCTGAGTGGCTGGCAGATTATATCCCTTGACGAAGTAAGTGGGGCTGCGAGGGGTTTAGCATTGTTTTACTTGAGAAGAGGTAATGTTACAAAAAGATTATTTCAACATACATTTACTTTCCAGTGTGTGACTACAGGGTTCACCCCCCTCCGGACCTCCGGACCTCCATGAAGCGATTAAAGTAGAGGGCACAAATATGTAATGTTGTTTTTTGTCACCACTTAGCGCACACATGCCGAGAGTATACGATCACTTTAAGTAACATACATTTTTGGGAAAGGGACTCTCATATGATTACCAGCATTAAGGCCCCCTGAATAAACGTGCCCATATGTGGTGAGTGATTGGTGTGGTGGAGGCAACATTTTTTGGGGATAAAATCACTATGTATATCAGTGCAAGTCAGTTTGAGAAGATTCCCCTTAGCTTATAAAAACGAGCACAATGTCAACCAACATGGGTCGGATGCCAGGTAGTTGCAACACCAACAGTTTAAATCAACAATGATGTTATGTTCTATAGAGGAATAATTATGGTTTTGAGCCACATTTCTGCAAGCATTTTTGTATAGGATATAAAAAGAAGATGAATGAAACTCAGTGAAGTGGACTAATTAACAAAGTGGGCTAGGAATATGGGAAGGAGTGCCCACTTGTTTATGTGGAATGTCTGATGGTTAAATGTGATGGTTTAAGACTAGGAGGCGACCATCTGCCCACCTGTGGTCTATGTTCTCCCCCCCCCTTTTTTTCCTTCTGCAGATTCTCAGGTGGAGCAGTGCCAACAAAAAGGAGGGATCCGTAAGTAAATACAGATAAGATTTAGATGCATCAGCCTTAGTGAGCTGATGTGGTATTAGGTCCTGAAGAACGACATTTCGACCCCTTTGGGGCATAGTGATTAATGGCTGAAACATGTCAACCTTATCTTAGATGTAGGAGTAGGTAAATACTCCAACACATCACACTGCTTGTAATCTTGGCAGAGAGCACCAATAGCAAAGCAAAATGGGTTGCTCTATGAGCACCCTCTAGACAATTTTAATACCACTCATTTTCTTTGATTTTTACATATTTCAGAAGTAAGGCACACTGACAGGCTGAACCTGTCCATTGTGATCAGGTGTGGAAGCATAACCCGGCGGCGCTCGGCACCCAGGGTGGTACCCTGATGATGAAGCATGCCGCCAGCCAGGTCGGGTGGGTGAATGGTCTTCTAAAAAGAGCATACAATTCTGACAGGGATTTTATGATCAGTTTCTTTTTTTTTTTTAACTCCTGCTTTTGTTGTTTTTGGTTATGATATGGGGAGGTAAGCAGTCAGTGGTTCCTCAGTGGTGTTGGTTTGGGTAACACAGAAATTCCCATGTACACTACTCATGGGACACCCCCTTGACACAAATCAAAACAAAGCAGCATTAGCGCATGTTGCATTACCTTAGGACTAGTTTCTGGTGCAAATAAAGTTTTACATTGGAAAATAAATCATAAATCTACAGCGTGCGCTGGTTTGCATCACTTTTGTGATGGAAATCAGGAGTAAACTGTTAGTAAATATGCCCCTGTGTGTTATCACCAACACTGCTTTGAGTGAGAATGAACGCTCTGAGTGAGTAGATGCAATAATGAAACAAGATATCTGAGTGTAAAAGGGCATTATAAAACATTAATGCAAATTTGAGCATTACAGCAGTACAGTACAGTACAGTACAAAATCTTTATTCGACTTTCACCAAGTCATAAAAGACATAACAGTCATAAAAAGATCTCCAGTTATAATACATACATTTCAATATACAATAAAAAGTCAAGTAGGTAAAACAATAAAAATGTGATAAAAACAGACAACAATAAAAGAAACCTATCACAGTAGATTATATTTCAATCGCCTCCCCCATGGATTTCCTTATCTTTAATACAGAACATAAAAAATTAGCTAAGATTCCACATGTCTCTAAAGAAGATAGTGACTGGAGACAGGCGTAGGCTGTGCGACAATGGGGGAGATTGATTTTCCTTAAAAGTGGGACAACTAGGTGCTTCCGTTGGTAGGCGTAGAAATTACAAAAGAAAACCACATGGATTGTGGATTGCGGTGTTTTTGCGTCACAGGGGCATGGTTTTAACAAGGTGGACCAATCGTTCATAGTTGGAAATGAAACTAGGCGATGAAACATATCTAGCCTAAGTCTAGTAAGAACATAACGGTGGCGAGGGAGTACCATATTTGCCAAGTAAGGCTGCATGCCCTCAGCCGTCAAAATTATTTGGTTATGAATGACTGAAGTTTTTTTTTATTCCACGCCCCAACGTATGTCTTCTAGATGTTTTAATGCCAGTTTACTCAGGTCCTTCCTAGATAACTTCTGCAACGAGACTGGGTTTGTATAATAGTCTTTATTGCCCAATTTTTCAAAAAAGGTCATGATGTATTTTAACCATGGTACCCTTGATGTATATAATGACTTCGTACAGTCGGACAAAATGGCCTTATTAAAACTAGTGTGTTCCGAGGTCCAGACTTTATGCCATAATAACAATGGCTGTATCTTAATCAAGTCTGCAATATAGGGAACCCCAAGTTCCGAGTGTGTGACGTACGATGAAGTGCCTTTTGGTACCCTCAACAAGTGTCTTAGGAAATCATTTTCCACAGTCTGGACTAGATCGCAGTTTGTATGGCCCCAAATTCCTGCCCCGTATGTAACAGCTGGAATACACTTAGCTTTATAGATCTTTACCATATTAGGTGGTGTGATCCTCCCAAGCCTTTTGGAGAAGAGTCGTAGTGCCATCGTTGTTTTGATCAGGTGCACTCTCTTCATCTTCCTGCAGTTGGCCCAAGAACCAAGCTTATCAAATGTTATGCCCAAGTATGAAAAGGTTTGCGCGATTTCGACCCTGCTATCTGCAATAGTGATGTTGTAAAGCTTGCTGCGCTTCCCTCCACAGTTCATGATAAACGTTTTGGAGCAGTTGACAGTGAGTCCCAGCTGTGTCATGTATGTAATGCAGGTTGTTAAGAGTTTCTGGAGAGCTATTGGGGTCCTGGCCATTAGTACTGCGTCGTTGTGAGAAAGTAGCCTCTTTCTAGCCTTGTTACCCCCACTTTAGGCCTGTTTGTGAGTGTATGTCAGGGTGTTTTCACTGTCTCACTGGGATCCTGCCAGCCAGGGCCCAGTGCTCATAGTGAAAACCCTATGTTTTCAGTATGTTTGTTATGTGTCACTGGGACCCTGCTAGACATGGCCCCAGTGCTCATAAGGTTGTGGCCTATATGTATGTGTTCCCTGTGTGGTGCCTAACTGTCTCACTGAGGCTCTGCTAACCAGAACCTCAGTGGTTATGCTCTCTCATTTCTTTCAAATTGTCACTGACAGGCTAGTGACCAATTTTACCAATTTACATTGGCTTACTGGAACACCCTTATAATTCCCTAGTATATGGTACTGAGGTACCCAGGGTATTGGGGTTCCAGGAGATCCCTATGGGCTGCAGCATTTCTTTTGCCACCCATAGGGAGCTCTGACAATTCTTACACAGGCCTGCCACTGCAGCCTGAGTGAAATAACGTCCACGTTATTTCACAGCCATTTTACACTGCACTTAAGTAACTTATAAGTCACCTATATGTCTAACCTTTACCTGGTAAAGGTTAGGTGCAAAGTTACTTAGTGTGAGGGCACCCTGGCACTAGCCAAGGTGCCCCCACATTGTTCAGAGCCAATTCCCTGAACTTTGTGAGTGCAGGGACACCATTACACGCGTGCACTACATATAGGTCACTACCTATATGTAGCTTCACAATGGTAACTCCGAATATGGCCATGTAACATGTCTATGATCATGGAATTGCCCCCTCTATGCCATCCTGGCATAGTTGGCACAATCCCATGATCCCAGTGGTCTGTAGCACAGACCCTGGTACTGCCAAACTGCCCTTCCTGGGGTTTCACTGCAGCTGCTGCTGCTGCCAACCCCTCAGACAGGCATCTGCCCTCCTGGGGTCCAGCCAGGCCTGGCCCAGGATGGCAGAACAAAGAACTTCCTCTGAGAGAGGGTGTGACACCCTCTCCCTTTGGAAAATGGTGTGAAGGCAGGGGAGGAGTAGCCTCCCCCAGCCTCTGGAAATGCTTTCTTGGGCCCAGATGGGCCCAATTCTGCATAAGCCAGTCTACACCTGTTCAGGGACCCCTTAGCCCCTGCTCTGGTGCAAAACTGGACAAAGGAAAGGGGAGTGACCACTCCCCTGACCTGCACCTCCCCTGGGAGGTGTCCAGAGCTCCTCCAGTGTGCTCCAGACCTCTGCCATCTTGGAAACAGAGGTGCTGCTGGCACACTGGACTGCTCTGAGTGGCCAGTGCCACCAGGTGACGTCAGAGACTCCTGCTGATAGGCTCCTTCAGGTGTTAGTAGCCTATCCTCTCTCCTAAGTAGCCAAACCCTCTTTTCTGGCTATTTAGGGTCTCTGTCTCTGGGGAAACTTTAGATAACGAATGCAAGAGCTCATCCGAGTTCCTCTGCATCTCTCTCTTCACCTTCTGCCAAGGAATCGACTGCTGACCGCGCTGGAAGCCTGCAAACCTGCAACATAGAAGCAAAGACGACTACTGCAACTCTGTAACGCTGATCCTGCCGCCTTCTCAACTGTTTTCCTGCTTGTGCATGCTGTGGGGGTAGTCTGCCTCCTCTCTGCACCAGAAGCTCCGAAGAAATCTCCCGTGGGTCGACGGAATCTTCCCCCTGCAACCGCAGGCACCAAAAAGCTGCATTACCGGTCCCTTGGGTCTCCTCTCAGCACGACGAGCGAGGTCCCTTGAATCCAGCGACTCTGTCCAAGTGACCCCCACAGTCCAGTGACTCTTCAGTCCAAGTTTGGTGGAGGTAAGTCCTTGCCTCACCTCGCTGGGCTGCATTGCTGGGAACCGCGACTTTTGCAGCTACTCCGGCCCCTGTGCACTTCCGGCGGAAATCCTTTGTGCACAGCCAAGCCTGGGTCCACAGCACTCTAACCTGCATTGCACGACTTTCTAAGTTGGTCTCCGGCGACGTGGGACTCCTTTGTGTAACTTCGGGTGAGCACCGTTTCACACATCCTCGTAGTGCCTGTTTCTGGCACTTCTCTGGGTGCTACCTGCTGCTGAGAGGGCTCCTTGTCTTGCACGACGTCCCCTCTCTCTCCTGGTCTAATTTGCGACCTCCTGGTCCCTCCAGGGCTACAGCAGCGTCCAAAAACGCTAACTGCACGATTTGCAGCTAGCAAGGCCTGTTGGCGTTCTTTCGGCGGGAAAACACTTCTGCACGACTCTACAAGGCGAGAGGGATCCGTCCTCCAAAGAAGAAGTCTCTAGCCCTTTGCGTTCTTGCAGAAATCGCAGCTTCTTCTGTCCAGTGGAAGCTTCTTTGCACCCGCAGCTGGCATTTCCTGGGCATCTGCCCATCTCCGACTTGCTTGTGACTTTTGGACTTGGTCTCCTTGTTCCACAGGTACCCCAGATTGGAAATCCAGCGTTGTTGCATTGTTGGTTTGTGTCTTTCCTGCATTATTCCTCTAACACAACTTCTTTGTCTTTAGGGAAACTTTAGTGCATTTTGCACTCACTTTTCAGGGTCTTGGGGAGGGTTATTTTTCTAACTCTCACTATTTTCTAATAGTCCCAGCGACCCTCTACAAGGTCACATAGGTTTGGGGTCCATTCGTGGTTCGCATTCCACTTTTGGAGTATATGGTTTGTGTTGCCCCTATCCCTATGTTACCCCATTGCATCCTATTGTAACTATACATTGTTTGCACTGTTTTCTAAGACTATACTGCATATTTTTGCTATTGTGTATATATATCTTGTGTATATTTCCTATCCTCTCACTGAGGGTACACTCTAAGATACTTTGGCATATTGTCATAAAAATAAAGTACCTTTATTTTTAGTATAACTGTGTATTGTGTTTTCTTATGATATTGTGCATATGACACTAAGTGGTACTGTAGTAGCTTCACACGTCTCCTAGTTCAGCCTAAGCTGCTCTGCTAAGCTACCATTATCTATCAGCCTAAGCTGCTAGACACCCTATACACTAATAAGGGATAACTGGGCCTGGTGCAAGGTGCAAGTACCCCTTGGTACTCACTACAAGCCAGTCCAGCCTCCTACATTGGTTGTGCAGCGGTGGGATAAGTGCTTTGAGACTACTTACCACTCTTGTCATTGTACTTTTCATAAGAGAAAAATATACAAAACAAGGTCAGTGTATATACACATAGCCAAAAAGTTTTGCATTTCCTCTTTTCACTCTTTTCTAAGTGCTGAAAAGTACTCCTAACTTTCTAAAAAGTTCTAAAAAGTTTTAAAAGTTTTTTTCCCTGTCTTTCTAAAAGCTCTGACAAACATTTTATCTTTTACTATCACTTTAACTCTCTCTAAAAATGTCTGGCACAGGCCAAAATGTTGATCTGTCCAAACTTGCATATGATCACCTTAGCTGGAAAGGAGCAAGGAGTCTCTGCATAGAGAGAGGTTTGAGTGTAGGGAAGAATCCTTCCTTAGAACTGTTAATTAACATGCTTAGAGAACAGGATAAGGCTAGAAGTGCCCCATCTGTTGAAAAAGTAGCTAATGGTTCTCAATCTGATCCAGGGACTCCCCCAGGAAAAGATTCTGGAAAGAAACTTCCTAGCCTGCCCATTACTAGACAGTCTAGCATAGTTGGTAATGATGATGAGCCACACCATACAAATAGTGTTGTCTGACATCATAGCAAAAGCATTTATTCTCACCATACTGGTAGTGATGTTTCTGTTAGCCAAGCTGTTAGGGTGGCTTCTGTAAGGGACAGGTCTCCTTCTGTCCATTCTCACCATACTTCTGTTTCAAGGCATGTCCCTCCCACCCACCCTGATGACAGATTGTTAGAAAGGGAGCTCAATAGATTGAGAGTGGAACAAACCAGACTGAAGCTCAAGAAGCAACAGCTGGATTTGGATAGACAGACTTTAGAAGTAGAGAAGGAGAGACAGAAACTGGGTTTAGAAACCCATGGTGGCAGCAGCAGTATTCCCCATAGTCATCCTGCAAAAGAGCATGATTCCAGGAATCTGCACAAGATAGTTCCCCCTTATAAGGAGGGGGATGACATTAACAAGTGGTTTGCTGCACTTGAGAGGGCCTGTGCTGTACAGGATGTCCCTCAAAGGCAGTGGGCTGCTATCCTATGGCTATCATTTAGTGGAAAAGGTAGGGATAGGCTCCTTACTGTGAAAGAAAATGATGCCAATAATTTCCAAGTTCTTAAGAATGCACTCCTGGATGGTTATGGCTTAACCACTGAACAATACAGGATAAAGTTAAGAGAGACCAAAAAGGAGTCTTCACAAGACTGGGTTGATTTCATTGACCATTCAGTGAAGGCCTTGGAGGGGTGGTTACATGGCAGTAAAGTTACTGATTATGACAGCCTGTATAACTTGATCCTGAGAGAGCATATTCTTAATAATTGTGTGTCTGATTTGTTGCACCAGTACTTGGTGGACTCTGATCTGACCTCTCCCCAAGAATTGGGAAAGAAGGCAGACAAATGGGTCAGAACAAGGGTGAACAGAAAAGTTCATACAGGGGGTGACAAAGAGAACACTAAAAAAAAGATGGTGAAAAATCTCAAGATAAGCATGGGGATAAGGGTAAAACCAAAGATCCCACTTCAAATCTTAAACACTCTTCAGGGGGTGGGGATAAAATAAATTCTTCCTCTTCTTCTCAACCTACACAATTTAAAAAGCCTTGGTGCTTTGTGTGTAAAAACAGAGGCCATAGGCCAGGGGATAAGTCCTGTCCAGGTAAACCCCCTGAGCCTACCACCACTAATACATCAAGCTCTAGTGCCCCTAGCAGTAGTGGTACTAGTGGTGGGACTGCTGGCAACAGTCAAGTTAAGGGTGTAGTTGGGTTCACTTATGGGTCCATAGTAGAAACTGGGGTAGTCAGTCCCAAGACAGTTTCTGTCACACCTAGTGGCATTGGCCTTGCCACACTGGCTGCTTGTCCCCTTACAATGGATAAGTACAGGCAGACAGTTTCAATAAATGGTGTTGAGGCCTTGGCCTACAGGGACACAGGTGCCAGTATCACTTTGGTGACTGAAAACCTAGTGCACCCTGATCAACACATCATTGGACAACAGTATAAGATTATTGATGTCCATAACTCCACTAAGTTTCTTCCCTTAGCTATAATTCAGTTTAGTTGGGGTGGAGTTACTGGCCCTAAGCAGGTGGTGGTATCACCTAGCTTACCTGTAGACTGTCTCTTAGGTAATGACCTAGAGGCCTCAGGTTGGGCTGATGTAGAGTTGTATGCCCATGCAGCCATGCTGGGCATCCCAGAGGAATTGTTCCCTCTCATTTCTACTGAAATGAAAAAGCAAAGGAGAGAAGGCCTGAAAACTCAGGATCCCTCTCCATCAACAGGTAAAAAGGGTATCACAGTATCCCCTAACCACCCTACCATTCAGGATACCATTCCTGTGGTGGGAGAAACCTCTCCTGGGGTGGCACCTGTTCCAAGGGAATCATCAGTTGGCAAAACTGTACTCCCTGAGGTAGAAGTACCTCTCTGTGGGATAACTAACATTGGTGAGAAAAGCACCATTCTAGTTAACATGGAGCATCCCTCCAACCCTCCCAGAGAAACTTTAGTTCAGAAACCCTGCACTGCCTTACAACACTTAGGACAGCATCCCTGCCCTAGTGTGGAGCTCATAGGACAGCATCCCTGCCCTGCTCCAACTCAAGAGAAACAGCATCCCTGTTCTCTCTTCCAGCCATATGGACAAAGTTTTTGCCCAGCTATGGCTTTTCTGAGACAGCATCCCTGTCTGGCATTTCCATCACTACAAATAGGTTCAGTGGACAATTCCCACTGCTCTAAACTAAAACTTACTGATAGAAACTCTGAAAATACATCTTCACATTGTTGCTTAGCTAAAAAACTTCAAACAGGGTGGTTTACATCCCCACAGGGAAGTAACCATATAGTGGATGATAAAGGGAGTAACCAGTCTATTGCAGAGCTACTCTCTACTTATCACCACTTAGACAATAAAGTCTCAACTGGCCAAGGTTAGCCTTATTGTCCTTTGTTTGGGGGGGGTTGTGTGAGAAAGTAGCCTCTTTCTAGCCTTGTTACCCCCACTTTAGGCCTGTTTGTGAGTGTATGTCAGGGTGTTTTCACTGTCTCACTGGGATCCTGCCAGCCAGGGCCCAGTGCTCATAGTGAAAACCCTATGTTTTCAGTATGTTTGTTATGTGTCACTGGGACCCTGCTAGTCAGGACCCCAGTGCTCATAAGGTTGTGGCCTATATGTATGTGTTCCCTGTGTGGTGCCTAACTGTCTCACTGAGGCTCTGCTAACCAGAACCTCAGTGGTTATGCTCTCTCATTTCTTTCAAATTGTCACTGACAGGCTAGTGACCAATTTTACAAATTTACATTGGCTTACTGGAACACCCTTATAATTCCCTAGTATATGGTACTGAGGTACCCAGGGTATTGGGGTTCCAGGAGATCCCTATGGGCTGCAGCATTTCTTTTGCCACCCATAGGGAGCTCTGACAATTCGTACACAGGCCTCCCACTGCAGCCTGAGTGAAATAACGTCCACGTTATTTCACAGCCATTTTACACTGCACTTAAGTAACTTATAAGTCACCTATATGTCTAACCTTTACCTGGTAAAGGTTAGGTGCAAAATTACTTAGTGTGAGGGCACCCTGGCACTAGCCAAGGTGCCCCCACATTGTTCAGAGCCAATTCCCTGAACTTTGTGAGTGCAGGGACACCATTACACGCGTGCACTACATATAGGTCACTACCTATATGTAGCTTCACAATGGTAACTCCGAATATGGCCATGTAACATGTCTATGATCATGGAATTGCCCCCTCTATGCCATCCTGGCATAGTTGGCACAATCCCATGATCCCAGTGGTCTGTAGCACAGACCCTGGTACTGCCAAACTGCCCTTCCTGGGGTTTCACTGCAGCTACTGCTGCTGCCATCCCCTCAGACAGGCATCTGCCCTCCTGGGGTCCAGCCAGGCCTGGCCCAGGATGGCTGAACAAAGAACTTCCTCTGAGAGAGGGTGTGACACCCTCTCCCTTTGGAAAATGGTGTGAAGGCAGGGGAGGAGTAGCCTCCCCCAGCCTCTGGAAATGCTTTCTTGGGCACAGATGTGCCCAATTCTGCATAAGCCAGTCTACACCGGTTCAGGGACCCCTTAGCCCCTGCTCTGGCGTGAAACTGGACAAAGGAAAGGGGAGTGACCACTTCCCTGACCTGCACCTCCCCTGGGAGGTGTCCAGAGCTCCTCCAGTGTGCTCCAGACCTCTGCCATCTTGGAAACAGAGGTGCTGCTGGCACACTGGACTGCTCTGAGTGGCCAGTGCCACCAGGTGACGTCAGAGACTCCTGCTGATAGGCTCCTTCAGGTGTTAGTAGCCTATCCTCTCTCCTAAGTAGCCAAACCCTCTTTTCTGGCTATTTAGGGTCTCTGTCTCTGGGGAAACTTTAGATAACGAATGCAAGAGCTCATCCGAGTTCCTCTGCATCTCTCTCTTCACCTTCTGCCGAGGAATCGACTGCTGACCGCGCTGGAAGCCTGCAAACCTGCAACATAGTAGCAAAGACGACTACTGCAACTCTGTAACGCTGATCCTGCCGCCTTCTCGACTGTTTTCCTGCTTGTGCATGCTGTGGGGGTAGTCTGCCTCCTCTCTGCACCAGAAGCTCCGAAGAAATCTCCCGTGGGTCGACGGAATCTTCCCCCTGCAACCGCAGGCACCAAAAAGCTGCATTACCGGTCCCTTGGGTCTCCTCTCAGCACAACGAGCGAGGTCCCTCGAATCCAGCGACTCTGTCCAAGTGACCCCCACAGTCCAGTGACTCTTCAGTCCAAGTTTGGTGGAGGTAAGTCCTTGCCTCACCTCGCTGGGCTGCATTGTTGGGAACCGCGACTTCTGCAGCTACTCCGGCCCCTGTGCACTTCCGGCGGAAATCCTTTGTGCACAGCCAAGCCTGGGTCCACGGCACTCTAACCTGCATTGCACGACTTTCTAAGTTGGTCTCCGGCGACGTGGGACTCCTTTGTGTAACTTCGGGTGAGCACTGTTTCACGAGTCCTTGTAGTGCCTGTTTCTGGCACTTCTCCGGGTGCTACCTGCTGCTGAGAGGGCTCCTTGTCTTGCACGACGTCCCCTCTCTCTCCTGGTCCAATTTGCGACCTCCTGGTCCCTCCAGGGCTACAGCAGCGTCCAAAAACGCTAACCGCAAGATTTGCAGCTAGCAAGGCTTGTTGGCATTCTTTCGGCGGGAAAACACTTCTGCACAACTCTACAAGGCGAGAGGGATCCGTCCTCCAAAGGGGAAGTCTTTAGCCCTTTGCGTTCCTGCAGAAACTGCAGCTTCTTCTGTCCAGTGGAAGCTTCTTTGCACCCGCAGCTGGCATTTCCTGGGCATCTGCCCATCTCCGACTTGCTTGTGACTTTTGGACTTGGTCCCCTTGTTCCACAGGTACCCCAGATTGGAAATCCAGCGTTGTTGCATTGTTGGTTTGTGTCTTTCCTGCATTATTCCTCTAACACGACTTCTTTGTCTTTAGGGAAACTTTAGTGCACTTTGCACTCACTTTTCAGGGTCTTGGGGAGGGTTATTTTTCTAACTCTCACTATTTTCTAATAGTCCCAGCGACCCTCTACAAGGTCACATAGGTTTGGGGTCCATTCGTGGTTCGCATTCCACTTTTGGAGTATATGGTTTGTGTTGCCCCTATCCCTATGATTCCCCATTGCATCCTATTGTAACTATACATTGTTTGCACTGTTTTCTAAGACTATACTGCATATTTTTGCTATTGTGTATATATATATTGTGTATATTTCCTATCCTCTCACTGAGGGTACACTCTAAGATACTTTGGCATATTGTCATAAAAATAAAGTACCTTTATTTTTAGTATAACTGTGTATTGTGTTTTCTTATGATATTGTGCATATGACACTAAGTGGTACTGTAGTAGCTTCACACGTCTCCTAGTTCAGCCTAAGCTGCTCTGCTAAGCTACCATTATCTATCAGCCTAAGCTGCTAGACACCCTATACACTAATAAGGGATAACTGGGCCTGGTGCAAGGTGCAAGTACCCCTTGGTACTCACTACAAGCCAGTCCAGCCTCCTACAGTCGTCTGCATAGAGTAATGCCGGAACAGATCGATTATCTATTTGGGGTAGATCTTTACACCTAGTGGCCAGTTCTTTGTCTAAATTGTTTATATACATTGAAAACAGGAACTGAGCAAGAACGCAGCCTTGGCGCACTCCTCTATGTAGACCAAAGGGGCGAGTACATTCCCCTTTTAGGCCGTACCTCACTCTTGCTCTGCTCCCTGTGTACATTTCGCGAATAAATTGAATTAAGGCCGGTTCCACCCCCATGCTGTTTAAAATATCCCATAGTTTATCATGGATTACACAGTCGAAAGCTGATGATAAGTCAATAAAGGCCAGGTACAGGTTGCCTGGTCTGATCTTGGTATATTTTGCAATAATGAGACTTAAATTTAGACTTTGTTCCACTGTTCCGATTCCTTTCCGGAATCCATACTGGACCGGGGATAAAACGTTCTTTTCCTCTGCCCATGTTTGCAGCCTATTCAGAATTATTCTCCCTGCTAGTTTAGCTGTTGTGTCCAGCAGGGAGATTGGCCTGTAACAGGCTGGATTAAGGCGGTCACCCTTTTTATATATTGGGATTATGTTAGAATCTCTCCAAGACGTTAGGGGTCCGCATGTGCAGATAGCCCTCAATGTCTGCGTCAGTACAGGCCCCCACAGCTCAATATTGGCTTTGATCGATCGGAACACCATCAGGGCCTGGCGCTTTCCCTGATTTACTTTTTATTATAGCTTCCTCTACCTCCTGAAGACTAAATTGGGGGGTTATGATTAGGCGCGGACCTTCCTGTGCATCATGGTCATGTGTATGGTCTAATATATTACTCGTCAGTGAATATATGTTAGAGAAGTGTGCTACCCAGTCTTCTTCGGAGATAGCAATTTCCATCCTAGGAATGTCACTGTCCCCTAGCATGGGGGAATTTATTGTCTGCCAGAAAAGTATATTATCTTTCTTACAGCTTGCTATATGGAGGGTTTCCCACAAATTTGTTTTTATAGTCAATTTCCTTTTCTTGATTGCTGTCTTGTATTCCTGTCTGCGTTTGCGTATGTCACTTGAGCACCTTTTTGGGGCATTTAGGGCCTTTTTCAGTCTCTTATGTGCTTGGGTGCAGTTGTGGTCAAACCATCCGCACATCCTTTTATTCTCTACCTTACTGCTTTTAATAGTGAGGGCTTCTTTTATAGTTTGTGTAATCGTTGTAAACGCACTTAGACATTGCCCTGGATGTGGGTTCTCTCTTAGACAGTCTGCGAAAGCATGTTTACATTGGCGTATTACCTGTTTCAATAAAGAGTTGGGGTCTGTCTGGGCCCACTTCATAGTATATCCATTGCGCCGGGCCAGTTCAATATCATCTACCAGTATAATTCTATCTTCCCTAGCTACTAAAAGGGGAGATAGTAGGAGATTCATGCTCTGGGGGTAGTGATCACTAATTGCGATGTCGTGCAAGGTATAGTTTGTAAGATAGTGAGCGAAGTGAGTAGACATTAGGACATAATCGATCACTGTATTTGCGCCCCTTCCATTATATGTTGGTTTGAACTGTGGTTCGGCCAAAACTAATTCATTTACAAAGGATAGGTTGTAGGTTTGAGTCAGTAAATTCATTTCCTCTACTTGAGTGTTATGAGAGAAGTGGAGGCTAGCACCTATACCTTCCGGGTCCCAACCACATATCTTATCTGAAATTTCTTCACACGGATGGACGTTAAAATCACCCCCCCATATCAATAGGATCTCTCGATTATTTTTTCAGAATATTTTTTTTAAATCATTTTCCATTCCCACTAAGATGTTGGGGAATTCTCCTGGAGCAGCATTATTATAAAAATTAATAATGACTAAGTGGGTCTTGTGATCCAGGTTACTCTCTATCAATTGGTAATATGGACTCGTAAATTGCATCTCTAAGTTCTGTAAGGGTAATTTGTTGGAAATATATGTGCACAGTCCCCCTTTGGGTCTACCATACCTTGACTGCTCAGCAGGAGTATGAAATGTTTTATAGCCATTTAGATGGGCGGGAGTTAAAAGCCATGTCTCTTGTAGGCAAACACATGAATAGTCTACTAAAAAATTGGCCCAAATCTCATTGTCTAGCTTATTGGCTAAGTCTGCAATATTCCAGAATAGTAAGACTATTTCCGGTTTCTGGTTAAGGTACTGCTTATCAAATCAAATCAAATCAAATCAAATCATTAACATTTATAAAGCGCGCTACTCACCCGTGCGGGTCTCAAGGCGCTAGGGGAAAGGGGGGGGGTTACTGCTGCTCGAAAAGCCAGGTTTTTAGGAGTCTCCGGAATGCGGAGTGGTCCTGGGTGGTCCTGATGCTAGTGGGGAGGGAGTTCCAGGTCTTGGCTGCGAGGAAGGAGAAGGACCTCCCACCCGCTGTGGAGCGGCGGATGCGAGGGACGGCAGCGAGCGCGAGGCCAGAGGAACGGAGGAGACGGGTGGGGGCGTAGAAGCTGAGGCGACGGTTGAGGTATTCCGGTCCCTTGTTGTGGAGGGCTTTGTGTGCGTGGGTGAGAAGTCGGAAGGTGATCCTTTTGCTGACTGGGAGCCAATGCAGGTGTCTCAGGTGTGCGGAGATGTGGCTGTTGCGGGGTACGTCGAGGATGAGGCGGGCCGAGGCGTTTTGAATACGTTGCAGGCGTTTTTGGAGTTTGGCGGTGGTCCCAGCGTAGAGGGTGTTGCCGTAGTCCAGGCGGCTCGTGACGAGGGCGTGGGTCACGGTTTTTCTAGTGTCGGCGGGGATCCAGCGGAAGATCTTGCGGAGCATGCGGAGGGTGAGGAAGCAGGCGGAGGACACGGCGTTGACTTGCTTGGTCATGGTGAGAAGAGGGTCCAAGATGAAGCCGAGGTTGCGGGCGTGGTCTGCGGGGGTCGGTGCGGTGCCGAGGGCCGTGGGCCCCCAGGAGTCGTCCCAAGCGGATGGGGTGTTGCCGAGGATGAGGACTTCCGTTTTGTCAGAGTTCAGCTTTAGGCGGCTGAGCCTCATCCAATCTGCGACGTCCTTCATGCCCTCTTGTAGGTTGGTCTTGGTGCTGGCGGGGTCCTTGGTGAGGGAGAGTATAAGTTGGGTGTCGTCGGCGTAGGAGGTGATGATGATGTCGTGCTTGCGTACGATGTCGGCGAGGGGGCTCATGTAGACATTGAAGAGTGTCGGGCTGAGCGATGAGCCTTGAGGTACGCCGCAGATGATCTCGATGGGGTCTGAGCGAAACGGTGGGAGGTAAACTCTTTGGGAACGGTTTGAGAGGAAGGAGGCGATCCAGTCCAGGGCCTGGCCTTGGATCCCGGTGGAGCGGAGGCGGGTGATTAGGGTGCGGTGACAGACGGTGCCGAAGGCAGCCGAAAGGTCGAGGAGGATGAGGGCGACTGTTTCACCGTTGTCCATCAGGGTTCTGATGTCGTCTGTGACTGAGATGAGGGCGGTTTTAGTGCTGTGGTTGGTTCGGAATACGGTTTGTGAAGGGTCGAGCAGGTTGTTGTTTTCCAGGAAGGTGGTCAGCTGTTTGTTGACGGTCTTCTCTATTACCTTGGCGGGGAAGGGCAGGAGTGAGATGGGGCGGAAGTTTTTCAGGTCGCGCGGGTCAGCCGTAGGTTTCTTTAGTAGGGCGTTGACTTCGGCGTGTTTCCAGCATTCGGGGAAGGTAGCAGAAGAAAATGAAGAGTTGATGATGGCCTGGAGGTGCGGGCGATGATGTAGTCGGCTTTATTGAAGATGAAGTGAGGGCAGGGGTCTGATGGGGCGCCGGAGTGGATAGAGTTCATGATGGTTTTGGTTTCTTCAGTGTTGAGGGTGATGGCCGGGGGTGCGGGTTCGGTGATGCTTGGTTGGGTCTGGTGTCCGAAGCTGTCGTGGAGGTCGCTGATCTTGTGATGGAAGAAGGTGGCGAGGGAGTTGCACAAATCTTGTGAGTGCGTGACGGCGTTGGCGTTGGGGTTGGAGAACTCCTTGACGATGCAAAAAAGTTCTCTGCTGTTGTGGCTGTTTTTGTCCAGTCTGTCGGTGAAAAAGTTCCTTTTGGCAGCGCGGATCAGTTGGTGGTGTTCGCGGGTAGCGTTCTTGAGGGCGGTCATGTTGTCAGCGGTGTGGTCCTTGCGCCAGGCCTTCTCGAGGGTGCGACAAGTTTTCTTCGATTCTTTGAGGGTGTCAGAGAACCAGAGAGGTTTTTTGGTGTTGGCCTGTCGATACGTGCGTTTGAGGGGAGCAAGGTTGTCTGCGCACTTGGAGATCCAGTTCGTGAGGCTGAGGGCTGCGTCGTTGGGGTCGGTGGTGAGGGTGGGTTGGTTGGCGGCGAGTGCGGAGAAGAGTTGCTCTTCGGGGATTTTGTTCCACTGTCGACGAGGTGGCGGGTCTTGCGTCGGAATGTGAAGTGGACACAGCTGTGGTCGGTCCAGTGTAGAGCAGAGGTGTGGCTGAAGAAGATGTGTTTGCTGGCGGAGAAGATAGGGTCAAGCGTGTGTCCGGCGATGTGGGTGGCGGTGTTCACTAGTTGCTTGAGGCTGAGGTTGGCGAGGTTGTCGAGCAGGGCGGTGGTGTTAGGGTCGTTGTTTTGTTCCAGATGGAAGTTGAGGTCGCCTAGGAGAATGTAGTCCGGCGAGGCGAGGGCGTGCGGGGAGATGAAGTCGGCGATGGCGTCGCTGAAAGGGGCCCGTGGGCCGGGGGGGCAGTAGACGAGGGATCCTCTGAGGGTGGTCCTGGGGTCGGTGCGAATCTGAAAATGCAGATGTTCAGCGGCGAGAGGGGTTTATTTGGTGGAGGTGGTGACGCTGATGGAGTCTTTGAAGACGATGGCGATACCTCCTCCTACTTGGTTGGTGCGGTCTTTTCTGGAGATCTTGTAGCCGTCGGGGATGGCAGTGGCGATGTCTGGGGCCGACGAGGCGTTCATCCAGGTCTCCGTGATGAAGGCGACGTCCGGAGCTGTGGAGTCCAGGAGGTCCCAGAGTTCAACGGCGTGCTTGTGGACAGAGCGAGCGTTGACCAGGATGCACTTGAGGTGGTTGATGGCGCGTGGGCTGGTGGTCGTGGTAGTTGCGTGGTGGAAGATGAGTTTGCAGGAGTTACAGGCGAAGGGTCCATGGGTGCGTTTGGGGTGAGCTTGGAAGCAGGTGTTGGAGCGCCCTGGGTTGAGGGCGTGGAGGGTGGTGGGGTCGTAGCGGGTCAGCGGGGTTCGGGAGAGCTGGGGACCAGGGGTTGTGGCGCTGGGCGCGTGCCAGGCGCGGACGGGCGCAGATAGGCTTGCCTCTGGCGCGCTAGCGGCCGCCATAAGAGGGAGGAGGGGGGGGGGAGGGGTCAGCTGGGGGCGAATGGGAGCTGGGGGGCGGGGCGTGGTAGGAGGTCGCGGCGGGAAAGCTCAAAGGAGGGGGGACAGGTAGAGTGAGAAGAGCTGGGGGAGGGGGGTTTAAGGGTGGAGGGGGGTGAGTGTTAGGAGTTTTAGGAGATTAGGGAGAGAGATAGGAGTAGGGTTGAGAAGATAGGGGGGGGTTGTAGAGGTGGGTGAGGGTGAGAGGTAGAGGGAGAGGATAGGAAGATAGGTAACAGAGGGGGTGTCGGGACTGGGGGAGAGATAGAGAAATAGATAGATGGAGAAATAGGTGGAGAGATAGAAAAATAGGTAGATAGGAGGAGGGGGTGAGTGAGGGAGTTAGAGAGATAGGTAGATTGGTAGATAGGAGGGGTGAGGGAGGCAGGTAGCGAACGAGGTAGATAGGGGTGATAGAGAGGGGGAGGCGGGTGAGGGAGGGGGGTGAGGCAGGAGCAGGAGGGCAGGGGCGGGAAGAGACAGAAGACGGAGAAAGCAGAAGAACAGAAGATCACAGAAGATCACAGAAGAAGATACAGAAGACGAAGAAGCAGAAGACAGAAGATCACAGAAGAAGATACAGAAGACGAAGAGCAGAAGGCAGAAGACCACAGAAGAAGATGAGGAAGAAGAGAGGTGACAGGAGAGGCTGAGAAACACACAGAAGAAGAGAGAAGACGGGGAAAAGAAGAGTACAAAAGAGGATTACCGAAGAGGAGCGAGGAGGAAGAGACAGAGAGGAGGAAAAGAAGCAGGAGCAGGAGAGAGGGTGAGTAGCGCGGGGCAGGGCGAGGGGCTGGGAGGTGGGGGGTACTTACTGCGAGGTGGGTCTCAGGAACCTGGAGGAGCTGGAGGAGCTGCAGCGGCAGGGGGAGCGACCTACCCTTGGGTCAAGGTGCTTAGAGTTACAGTGTTGGTCCTTTGTGGAGGGAGAAGGGGTATTGCTGTTAGTTAAGTTTAGTATACGTCTGGGATCATCGACCTGGCTTAGATAGGGTAAACTCTCGTTCCTTACAGGAACCATAGTGTGTGATGTGACTTCCTTATGTAGGTCCATCCCTGATATGTAAATTGTTTTAACTACTCTTTCAGGGAGAGCTGACTGTTTCATATCCAGTCAATCTATATTTTCCAACGTTGAAAGGGGGAAAAATCTGTTGCATGTTATAGATAGGTCTGGGCTGGATGAGGGTGCTACAGCTCGCTGTGGGTGGATGGAGTTATTCCCCGCTGTTCTTTGATAGAAATAACCCAGGGGTAGTAGCGAGATTCCTTGTAGGGTAACTTGTCTGGCTCCTAAGTCATGGATAATTCTATTCACTAGGTTCGGTGAACCAAAAGAAAGGACCACACAATCTCCAGTTAGCGCTTTAATGCTGTTCCCTATCCATTTAATTCTTCTCACCATTTTTATGTCATCAAAAAGGGTCCTTACTGAGCCAGGGCCCATTCGGGTCCCGATCCAATTGAGGGCCTTGTTTCTCAAGGCCGACCATGTTTCAAGTTGTTGATCGTCTATCGGTGGGACATTAGCCAAGACCACAACATATGGTGTGGCCTCCGGGGGGAGGTGTAGCAAGTCACTAGGGAGGTAAATGGAATTCGTGGGTTTGTTCCTGCTAGTTGTATTTCTCCCTGGATTTGAGTGGTGGTAAGTAGTCGCTGCCGTATGCATAGCACTACTTGCTATCTTACGAAGTGTGGGCTTTAGAATTTTGTTATCTGAAGAAGGATTATGTGGTGAAATAGATGAAAAGGAGGGTTGGGTAGAATGATACAGCGAGGGAGGTATTGATTGAGTTTGTAGTTCAATCTGAGAATTAATATTTCGGTGTGAACTGATTGGCCTGTTATATGGAATGGGGTGTCTGTTGTTCTCACGTTCTGGGGGCCGCGATGTACATCTGGAGTCCTTGCTTTGAGAATGCATATGTTCCTGTTGTAAGGACTTTATTATTTCGAGACCTGCCTCAAGCCTAGACTCCACCCCCTTTAGGCGCTCCGACATAGAGTCCAAGGTGGCTCCGATAGATGATTTCAATGAGTTCACTGTCTCGTGGAGATTTATAAGGAGCGACCGAACAGTGTCTCCTGCTGAAGTTAGGGGTTTCTTCCGCGTTAATTTTCTTGGATATTTTTTAGTTGTGGTAGTTCTTAGGTCTATCACTGGCATTGTTTTTGCGGTCTTATCCGCGAGAGTTACCTCTGGTTTTCTTGGTCGCTTGGCGACAGGGGATATTTCATCCATGGAGTAGATTAGATTCGAAGAGTCTTTAACGCAGCCATTTATAAGCCTTACTCTTGAATGTCCATCCCCATGTTCGCTGGATAGGGAGTTGTGTTGCGATGGTGTGGACCCTAGTGATTCGTGGGAGCGCTCTTTAGATGATGACAATTTCCCTTCAACAGTAGCGATTTGCTTATCTATCATTCCCATCGCCCCAGAGATATATTTTAATATAGATGAACTGTCTTTTAAATTTGGGTTGTTTAGTTTTGAATGTTTCCTTTTACCCATGATTGTAAAATGTAATGTAATTTATTTGATTAATTAAATGGCCAGTTACTCAAGGGGCTATATTTAGGTATATAAAAACGATTTCCTTAATGCTAAAATGTTTAAAACGAGGGAGAGCAGGCAGAGCACCAACACAATACCTTCAGGCAGCCAAACACTTGTGGGGAGCCTCGTCCCGAAGTCCAGAATGTTTTTTTTTTGTAGAAATGTCAGGGGGGTGGCCCTGCCCTGCCTCTTCCTGGCAAGGACGGGCCTGCCCTTGGCCCGGGCTTTGCCCGGGCCGCGAGCAGAGTTTAAAGGGCTCCTGCCCCTTTGATCAGGTGTCCAAAACAACGCGCTTCCCGCGACGGCGGGAGCGGGAGCAGAGTTTAAAGGGCTCCTGCCCCTTTGATCAGGTGTCCAAAACAACGCGCTTCCCGCGACGGCGGGAGCGCGAGCAGAGTTTAAAGGGCTCCTGCCCCTTTGATCAGGTGTCCAAAACAACGTGCTTCCCCATTTGAGCATTAACAAAAGCAGAGATGTGAGTAAATTTGATACTTTTAAGAAGAGAGCTTTGAGTGAAACTAGGTTTTATTACCAGAGCTGTTGGTGAAATGAGGTGGCGTTGGGTGTCGCAAACAATAAAAATGTGCTTAATTCTGGGTATCATTAACAGCACTGTACAGTCCTTCTTTGGGGCATTAGTTTTACATGCAGCACATTATTTTTTATTGTAGTTATCCTTTTCGTGGTATTTCTTATGGTATTTTCACCATTTTTGACCAGAGCAACCCATTGTTGATGGTCTCTATTTCTCTAGACATCTTATAAAGGTTAGGAGTTATCTCTGCTGTAACTTAACGTTTTCAATTGATCTACTTCTCCCACTCAAAACAAAATATTTCTATAACCCCTTCACTGTTAAGCCTTTTCCCTGCCCGAGCTTAGCCTTTTCTTGGCTATTTGGAGTAGTTTGCGCTTAGGCCCCATAACTTTGTGTCCCCATAAGCTAACCATGCCAAATTAGCTTCTTTTTTTCCAACATCCTGGAGATTCTAAAGGTACCCAGGGTCTGTGCATTCCACTAGAGGGGACTGAGAAATTAGTCAAAAAACAGCTACATTTTAGTGTTTTGGGGAAAAAATGGGGAAAACATGCTGCAAAAGAAAGAATCTGTTTTTCCCCTGCAAATGGCATCAATGAAGGGTTTGCAGTGCTCCAATCACCATCTTTCCAGCTTTCAGGAACATGCAGACTTGAATCAGAAAATCACATTTTTCAACACAGTTTTGGCATTTTATTGGGGCATACCCCATTTTTCCAGTTTTTTGTGCTTTGAACCTCATTCCAGTTAGTGGTAGAAAGAGGTGTGAAACCAATAGTGGATCCTGGTAAACTGTACATTTCCCAAATGTAGTGAATCATTTGTGTTGATCCTTCAAGGTTTTACTATAGAAAGTAACAGTTGAAATAAAACTAATATTGAAATTGAGTTGAAAAAAGCCATTTGTGCCTAAATTTTCATCTGTAAATTCTAACTATGGCAGATTTTTTTAAAGAAACATACCATTATGTTTGCTGGACCCTTCTGGTTGTGAGGGTATATAGGGCTTACAGGTTCACCAAGAACCTGTGGTCCTCAGAGCCTTGCAATGGTTTTCCATTTTATATGTGGTATAAAGTAATTTATTTGGTAAAATATAAAAAGTGAAAAATAGGTATCAAGGAACTTATGTTTTTCCAAAATGGGCACAAGATATGGAGTCTAGAAGCAGTGGCTATTTGCACGTCTGAATTTGGGGTTACCCATGCTATTGTATGAACTAGAGGGCATTCCTCAAAATGACTTCTTTCTTAAACACTGTCTTACATTTGCAATGTGCAAATGCAGAGAACGAACATTGGTAATAACACTTATTCTACTATTCTGTGTGTATCCCCCTCAAGGTCTCCCGATAAAAATGATACCTCACTTGTGTGGGTAGGTCCAGTGCCTGTGACAGGAAATGGCCCAAAATGCAACATTGACACATCACATTTTTCTACCCAAAACTGGCCCTTTTTTGCAATGTGCCTAGCTGGGGAGTTTTGGCCCTAGCTCAGCCGGCACCTAGGGAAACCTAGTAAACCTATTAATTTTTAAAAATTATCCATCCAGGGGAATCAAGGATGGGGTGGTTTGTGTGGCTGCTCTCACCAGGTTGTATTATCCAGAATCCCTTGCAAATCTCAAAATGTGTCTAAAAAATAAATTTTCCTCAAATTTCTGTGATAGAAAGTTCTGGATTCTGAGGGAAGCCACAAACGTCCTTCCACCCAGCATTCCCCTAAGTCTCCTGATAAAATTAGTACCTCACTTGTGTGGGCAGACTTAGTGCCTGGGACAGGAAACAGCCCAAAACGCAAAGTGGACTCATCAAATTTTTTCACCCAAAATTTACCCTTTTTTCAATGTGCCTAGTTGTGGATTTTGAGCCGTAGCTCAGCCAGCACCTAGGGAAACCTAGCAAACCTGTACATTTTTAAAACTAGACACCCAGGGAAATCCAGAATGGGGTGACGTGTGTGGCTCTCACCAGGGTCTGTTAACTAGAATCCCTTGTACACCTCAAAATTTGCCTGAAGATCACATTTCCTTGATGGAAAGTTCAGGAATCTGAGGGGAGCCACAAATGTCCTACCACCCAGCATTCCCCCAGGTCTCCCAATAAAAATTCTACCTCACTTCTGTAGGTGGGCCAAGAGTCCGTGACAGGTAAGAGTCCAAAATATATTGTGGAGACCTCAAAATTATCTTTCACAAAATGACCAGTTTTTGCACGGGCTCCTGCGTTTTTGGTCCAGGCTCGTGGCCATTTAGGGAAATCTATCAAACCCAGACATTTCTAAAAACTAGACACCTGAGGGAGTCCAGGAAGGTGTGGCTTGCATGGATCCCTCTACATTTTATTACCCAGAATCCCCTGCAAACCTCAAATTTAGCTTAAAAAATCACATTTTCCTCACATTTCTGTGTGGGATCACCGTGCCAGCACACATTTCCTACCACCCATAGTTCCCTTGGTCTCCCAATAAAAATGATATCTCACCTGTGCAGGTGGGCCAAGTGTCTGCGACAAGGAAGGCCCAAAACACGTAGTAATTGAGGGGGAACTAAGGCAGGTCCAAAAGGGGAGTTTTTTTCATAGGTTTTTAGGCTGACTCTGTTTTGGGCACTCACACAAGTGGGGCATCATTTTTATCAGTACAGATGGGGCATTGCTAGGTGGTAGGAATTATGTGGATTCATGCGGATTCTGGGTGTTTCAATCACAGAAATGTAGGGCAAATGCGTGATTTCAGGCAAAGTTGGATGTTTGCAGTGCACTGTGGGCAAAAAATGTGTGGGGTGCATGTGGAGCACACCACCCTCGACTACCCCAGATGTTTAGTTTTCAGAAGGGTCTGGTAGGTTTTTCCAGGTGGCAGTGTATTCAAATCCAAAAGGTGCAAGTGGCCGCACCAGAGGGATTTCCTGGCTTGTGTGCGAGGACGGCTGGGAGCACCATGACATCAGACGGCTCCCAGCCATCCGATGCATGGAATTGGTTATTATTAAAGATTTTTGACTAACACAAGCACAATGCATGGGGCAATTTTTAAACATTATGCATGTATTAGACGAGCAGATATTGTTCTTAACGGCTCAGTCTTTAAAATACACCTAAGCTGTGAAAAACAACGAGGATTCCACTGTTCCTCAAGTAGGGCTATGGGATGGCTATACAGTAGTTGTTTCTTTTCAGTAAATATTAGCAACAAGTAATTTCAACCTTCTAATCCAGGCCTTTTGAAACAGCTCTCAATCCCAACACACAAAGAAGCACTTCTGTTTAAAGTATTTGCCTCACTTGTTTGACTTAATTGCTTAGTAATGTCATGCTTTTATAAATCATCGTATGCTAGTGCAAATGGCCAGCATCCCAATGCTGAAAATTGACCTAGCACCACTGATGATGCAATTAAATTCTAGAATCGGATTCATTCAATATATTTACAAAAAACTGAGGGACGTATTTAGAATCGGCTTGCGCTGCCGGTGCATCACTTCATTTGATGCACCAGCCGCACAGGCCGCAGGCCCATATCTACAAGGCCACGCAGAGCCACTTTGTGTTGCTTTTCATGGCCTTGTAGCTATTAAGGCAAAGCAGTGCAAGTCGCTGCATTGCCTTACTCTGTGTCAAAGAGGTGTTCCCCGTACAACACCCATGGATTTAGACACATTCCCAGATTTGCAAGGATTTGTAAACTTGGGAATGCGCCAAAAGCCTACGCCTCCCCAGGGGAGGCATAACAAGGAGAAATATCTTTATTTCTCCTCATTTTTTACTCTTTCTATGTCTGCAGCACACATAGGAGGAAAACGCCTCCATTGATTGTTTTTGTGCAGGAAGGTGTCCCTCCCCGCACAAAAGCAATCCTTCCTACAATGCAGACACCCAGGCACCATGGTGAAAGGGTGTCTGCATTGGCGCATGGCAGCCAATTGTGCACCAGCACAGTGGAAGAGGAATGGAATGCGCTGTATCTTATAGATATGGTGCATTCCTGTCCTTTTCTTTTGATGCAGGGCAGCACAGCAAGAACCATTGTTGTACTGTCCTGTGACAAATTATTGTGAATATTCCTCTGATGGTTTTGAGGAGATACTCTTGTGTGGTTGTACTTCTTTAATTTTAGAGCCACATCAGCTGGGTGAGGCCATCCAGGTGAGGTAGTAATGACTGTACATCAGAATATTGGATATGAGAAAAGTTTGTTAGCTCCACTTCACACATATAGATACACAGGATATGCAACCTACTTTATACAGAGGGGCAACTAAATGTAATAATTGTGAATTGCTTCTACTTGATTCACAGGTGAAAACATTGGTGTTATTTAGCTTAAAAAGTATATTAAACATTCTGTTAAAAGCACTATGTTTTTATGGCAGAAGGAAAATGTAAATGTTATTACAATAGCAAATACACATATGTATGTATTTTAGGATGTTTTTAATCAAAACAAGTAAGGTAGAATGTTTTGCTGCCTATTTAAGCACAAAACACCAATTTGAGCCCTATATGAAAAGCTATCTCATTTCTTTGCTTTCGTTCTACAAAAAGTTACTCTTCTGTGTGAAACACAAGTTAAAGAGGTCCCTTGCTCTTCAACTCACCTGCATCTCTATAAGAATCATTGCTGAGATGGTCAGCATTCTGTATGCACACATTGTGTTGCTTCTGTGGTGACTTGTCTTTCTACCAACTCCTGATAACAAACGTAGACTTTCTACATGGCGGTTACACACTACAATATAATTTTTGCCATATTTTACCTGGACAATGTTTTAGATCATTTTGTTGGATTTAGTCTTAAATAACCTTTTGAACTGTTATTTGTTCAAATAAAAGTTTCAAACTAAATTAATTACATTACGTTGGCATTTCTTCCTCCACTTATAGCTCAAATAATTGTATTGAGACCTATGAAAAAAGACAGTGTTGTTTAATTGTAGAATCAACCTGGGATTCTCACGGTCTAATCTGGTGTTCTTCATTAGCCACACGACCCACATGAGGATAATAAGGAAGAAGAATAGAGGACAAATGAGAACTAGAAATCAATGACACGAATTTGTTTTAAATCAACATCTTTAATTACTCACATACACATGGGTTATGGTTACTGTAGATAATATGGAGTTCATAAAAACGTGCGGGAATTCAAAAGAACTGAACCAAGCTGGTAAGCACTGACACCCCATGATGTTATTCTGTCTCCCAATGCGTTGGTTCCGAGGTCCCAGGGTCCTGCCCTGGCTCTGCTTGCTGAGATGTTGATCTAAACTGACAAGTAGAAAGCGTGTATAATCTAGGAGCGGGATATGTGAAGATCATGTAGTATGTACATGTTCATGCCAAGTGACGTAGTGCCAATGCCAATCAGCACAGTGAACTGGGCTTTATTACTGAAATGTAAGCACAGAGAGAATCGGACACAGCTTCTGTAGAGGTAAAATAAGAGAACAGATCTGGTGGCGCACAGGACCAACATCACACTATGGTCATGTAGGTAAGTGTGTCATTTGTGGAAAACAGCTTTTTTCTCCCATGCCTTTTATCTTCAAACATTTCAGTTTTATTCCCATATGGTTCCTGAATGTTCAGTGGCAAAGAACTGTGGGATTTACTGCATCAATTAAAAAAACAAAGACTATACGGTCACATATTTGTTCCAAACACGACCTTATAATCCTTCTGAAGGCAGCACTCTGCATTGATGCCCGGTGTCAATGTACATATAACTAGTAGCCAAACGTCGGAGAAATATTCAAAGGGACCCACTGACTTACAATTACTGATCCCTGTAAAGTAGATAGTCCAGTCAGTAATACCATGAGTCAAATGTAGCCTTTAAGGTGGGATGAAAAGAGCATAAAACAGATCTCTAAACTCATTCAAAGTCCCTTCTTCTCGGCAAGGAAGTACAGAAAACCCTTGTTTGAGACAGAGAGGGTGGTGTTTATCAGAAAGAAAAGATGCACAGTACTGAGATTTTTGCCGAACAGATCATGAATACCTATGGTCAAACAGTGATGGTGCCTCCGACTGAGTGCCTCCCGCTTCTATATCCAGAAGAGCATTTGTCCCTCACTCCAATGTGGAGACCAATCTCCGTCTCCAGAGGAAATAACCACATCCTACTCCAGCTGGAACCTGCCTCTTAGGCTGGGAGTCCAGTGGTGAGACTAACGCCTCACAAAATAAGTCTCTCCCGTTTCTGGTAAATGCCTTCTTCCTGCAGCCTTTTTTCATCTTGCAGTTGGACACAAACCTCTTTCTGCATGGACGACCTACTTCCTGCATGAATACCAATTTCCTACAGGAAATAGCCATCTTTACAGACTCCTGTTGCGCTGGTGCGAGGTGCCAGCATACAAGTAGCTCAACACATTACTACTTTCTCCCTTAATCCTGCAAGAATTGCTGCTGTCGAAATGCAACTCTAGAACATCCCTTCACCTCCAAACACAACCTAACGATTAGTTTCTGCTTTGCCGTATCAGAAAGCAGTTGCTTTTACTACCCATAGCTCCACTGACAGCTGCACAGGGAGATGCCTAAAAAACGCTAAACAGCGAAGAAAATGAAATGACACATTGCTGCATCACAGGTGATTAGGGGAAAAGCTCAATGCTGCTTTGGGCGCCCTGAAGTCTGTGCAAAATTGCAAACATTTCAGACGTCCATTAAAAGGTCGTCCCATGTTCTCTGCTGCGCAGCAGTGCTTCTGTAAAAGTTCAAGCAGCATTCATTTATTTTTTTCTCATTTCAATTACCTTTCTACTGGGAAACATTTAGCGCTTGTTAATGCAAATTACAAAGTTTATGGCAGTTAAGTCTAATCTTCGACCTTAACCTCGAGTCATTCCTTTCTTAAGTGGACACATCTAACGTTTTAATTTGACGGCATACACCATGCTAAATTGAGGCAGTAGAAAGGGTAATTTTGTCAAGTTTTGCTATGGATTCTTGCTGCATGCTTCCCACAGGGTCTTCTCTATCAAAGAGTCCCCAAATTTCCTTCACACCTGTGACTCTGCCTGGTCAGAATGTTCCACTTGCAGCCGCGTCCGTGGGGGGTGCTGGGGCCCATGGCGCATGCTGGAGAGGAAAGTCATACTAACGCGGGAGGCACGATTCAGGCTGACGTGGATGCATCGGGCCTCCTTGGTGACAACAATCTCGGAGAACAAGGCTTGGCCCCGGGGAAGCTGGATCATGCTGTCGCTGTTCTCAAGGTCCTTCACAATAGCCAGAATTTCCTGGCGCACTGCTTGGTTCCAGGTGCCACGCACGTCCAAAATGGCTGACACATGTCGCTTCCTTTGAAATAAAACAGAGCATAAGACTGGATAAACAGGGCAGTTGATTCATTCATTTCTCTCCCTAGCTCAAACACAAGTAGTCACTTAAGTATGGTGCTCGTATTATTTAACGACTAGTGTAAGTCTCATGATTACCATACGCTTGCTCTACGGCTATACACTACAATGCTTTATTTCCTTGCATCTCTGTGCCCCAGAATCCTCTCCATATGCACCCTTCCTTCAATTTCCATTCATTCTTTACCCATCTGTTGAACTCCTCTGTATACCCACCTGTTGTGCAGCAATTCTCACTTTAAAGTACTCATACACATACTAAAATACAAAGTTACACGCTTTGCACTTCTTAAACGACACATTAACATGTTCTGATACTTGATACTGATTTCTTTAATAATGCAGGGTTATTCTAGAACAACTCCAGAAGTGGAAAGCTTGATGTGAAGCTTTCCTCGTGGTACTGCAGTTTTGAGAAGTATTCCTCAATCTCTAACATACTTTTATGATCCTATTCCGGAGCCAGACTCTGAAGTAAACATTGTGGTTTTCTTAATATATTTCTGCACAGTTTGGCTCCTATGGCCACTTTAAACCTATGTATACATACTGTCCCTAAGTCATTTATTGGTGCTACCATGCAAGTATTAACATTACAAGTTTTCTTTGTTCAGCATTACAGGAAATCAGAAAGAAATTTACAAATACGGGGCCGTCTCTGCTTTCATACACATTTTAGAAGATTTTGTAAGTGAAGCATTTGGCATTTATGAAAATCATCCTCAGAACACCTGCTTCTATAGCCTTAAATGTATCAAATCAAATCACACTTTACTCTATTGTTAAACAGCAATCATAACATACATCATAAAAACATTTATACATCTACAAAGCAATTGCTCTAAGTTAGCAACAGCAAGACAAACTTCATACAAGATTTAAAAAATCACGTTAAGATTTGGTAAAAATCACCAATAAAAATCAGTACGCAAGAAATGTGTCCTTCAAACCCATATACTCTTGCGATACCGAAGGGCAGAGTTTAAGAAAAAACACACTCAAAAACACATATCAGTAGAGGAAAGCAGCTGGACAAACATGCATACTGATCTACATTTGGTAAAACCCATTTCCCTTAAGATCAGGAATAAAAACCTTTGTGACAATTTAAAATTTGCAAAAGACATAAAATAAAGCAGAGTCTGTGGTGAAGGTTCATCACAAGGGCATTACAAAATTGCCACAATGTTATATTGGCCCAAGAGAAACAGAGTTGCCATTGTATACATCCAAATCTAACCCTAGGGATTGAGCTTTTCCAAGAATGTAAAAATAAGCCTATCTATTGTTCTAAATCTGGGGAGGTTTGAATCATGACATAATCTTTATTAGATGGCTTTTTAGCTTTCTCCTCGATTCTTCCTTGAATCTGTGTTTTGCGGAAAGACTCTTTAAACCAAGTTTTGTCTCTTGGGGCCTCATTTAAAAAACAGAAGTGGTGCAGCGCTGCAGCAAATTTTGCAGTCACACTGCGTCATTTCAGAAATGCAGGGATGTGCCGTATTTACTACAAGGCTATGATCATAGGCTAAACAATCTTGTGTTATGACTTTACCTAAAGATGCATATTTGTTGGCCCACATCGAAATCCATAGGTGCTAATTTGATTTAGTCCTCCATATAACCTAGTCCAAGCTTTTCCGGTACTGCATAATGTGGGGTACTAGAGGGTACACTCAAAAGGTACCTACAATTTTTTTCACCCTGTAAGCAGCTCACATTCTTGTAACCCCAAATTCCTGCATCATATGTCAAAACAGGCAAACATTTTCTGTTATAAATGTCTTAAGCAGAGCAATTGGTTTGTTTCTAATGTTAACTGCCCAATTAAATAAAAATCCAAATGACTCTGCAAAATGTTGTTTTCCTTATGGATAAACAAGGGGCCCAAGTACTAGCAAATTCAAAAGTCACCCCTACACTTACATTGGTCATTTTGTTCCACCTTTTCACCTACAAATGTGAACCTTAGCTATTTGTTTAAGGTCTTCTCAGCAACCATATAAAGTAAAAACATATGTGTTTCTCACTCTTATTAAAAAAATAAAAACCCCAAGCATTGCAAATCCATCTCGCAATCGATACCCATTGGCTTTGCCAATTGCATTTGGCATAGCAGTACAGCTTGGGGACATTGTGCAGCACCATGAAAATAAAAAATAAAAAACAAAGGGTCATGGAGGTCCCCTCATTTCACTGACGAGTACATGCTTTAGAACACATGGAAGCAACAGCACAATGAAACAAGCTCCATTTACTTTAATTTTGTATTTACCCATGAAAGGCGGCACTTTATTAAGAGAGATCAACGCGGAATGGGAGGGTAGAGATAAGCACACAAGGAAGATGGCTAGAAAATACATACACTTGTGGAGTGGTTCCACAAAAAAATGAGAGAAAGCACAGTTGGAGGGGGAAACGCACAAGAGAGAAAGCAACACGAAGCATGGGGAGTGGAGAACATGAGGGAGACAACTGGAAAACATATGCATTCTTGGGAGTGGTTACGCAAAAAAGAAAACAGTAGTTTGATAAAAGTGAGCAGTGGAAAGATACAAGAATAGAGGTTATGATCTAGGGGAAAACTGACTCAAGATGGACAAGGTAAGCCATTGAATAAGAAGTAAGCAAATGTGAATGACAGAAATGCCAAACACATGTAAGCAATGGGCAGGCTTTAAGAACACTGTAAAATCTGGTAAGCTGACAAAAGGCTTTTTGTAACTAAGCTTGAGTTGTCTGGTAGGTTCGATCTCACAATGTAAGCAGAATTCTCTGTACTGGAAAGTTCTCATGTACGGCTCTTTACCCTTTCACAGGTGTGCCAGTTAGCACAAGGTAACCCACTGAACGTTTCTCACCATCAACCGCCTATGCTGGGTGTAATGAGTCAGGAAGGACAGATGCTCCGTACTTGAGGAACCAACAGGCAAACAGAATTGAAGATCACACTCTAAGGCAGGCTTCTCCTACGAGAAGCTTGTGAGCTACAAGTAGCTCTTCACGTGCCTGTAAGAGGCTCTCTCCCATGCAGCCCAGAGTACTAAATTAGAAGCTTTTGTTTGGTTGAATGACTCACAAACAGGTTTTCAGAAAAAAAATCCAGTCTTTTCCCGCTTCAGGCAGAAGCAGCAGCAGCAGACCAGCAAAACAAAGCAACAGGCAGAGTGGCAGGTCCTCCTCAAGCATCAAACTCTTCCTCTTGGCAGAGGTTCCTCTTGATCAAGAAGTAATTTGAAAGTCTGGGGTTTTGTGTCCACTACTTATACTCATTTCTGACTTTGAAGTAAGAAAACTTCAAAGGAAAGTCTTTGCTGTGTACAAGACCCTACCTCTTCCTTGCCCTACCCCAGACACACATTAGGCGGTTGGAGACTGTGTTGTGTGGGGCAGACGCAGCCCTTTCAAGTGCAGGTGTCAGCTCCTCCATCCCACTCTAGCTCAGGAAGAATCATCAGGATATGCAGGACACACCTCAGCTCCCTTTGGGTCACTGTCTAGAGTGAATTCACAAACAGCCCAACTGTCAATCTGACCCAGACGTGTATTCAGCTGCACAGGCAGAGGCACAGAATGGTTAAGCAAGAAAATGCCCACTTTAAGTGGCATTTTCAAACAGACAATCTAAAAACCAACTTCACCAAAAGATGTGTTTTTAAATTGTGAGTTCAGAGACCCCAAACTCCATATCTCTAACAATGGGAAACTGCACTTACAAGATATTTAAAGGCAGTCCCCATGTAAACCAATAGGAGGGTAAGCCTTGCGATGGTGGAAACAGAATTTGGCAGTACTTCACAATCAGGACATGTGAAACACAACAGTACATGTCCTACCTTTTAAATACACTGCACCCCGCCCATGGGGCTGCCTTGGGCCTACCTTAGGGGTGACATATTTGTAGTAAAAGGGAAGGTTTGGGTCTGGCAAGTGGGTACACTTGCCAGGTCGAACTGGCAGTGCAAAAGTGCACACACAGACACTGCAGAGGCAGGTCTGAGACATGTTTACAGGGCTACTCGTGGGTGGCACAATCAGTGCTCCAGGCCCACTATTAGCATTTGATTTACAGGAGCTGGGCACCCATAGTGCACTTTACTAGGGACTTACCAGTAAATCAAATGTGCCAATCCTGGAAAACCAATTACCAATATCTTTTAGACAGAGAGCACTTGCACTTTAGCACTGGTTAGCAGTGGTAAAGTTCCCAGAGTATCAAAACCAGCAAAAACGAACTACAGCACAGGGTCCAAAAAACAAGAGGCCAGAAGCAAAACGTACAGGGAAACCACACCAAGGGCTGCCAGGTCTAACACTCAGTGTCTGGGTTGGCCAAGGGGTACACCTGGAGTTTGGGAGTGGCTGGAATCAGTACACTCCATGTTCATGCATCGATTGATCCTCTGTTTTGAGACATATGTTGGTATTTATTTTATCTTTTAACATCAGCGTACATAAGTGTAACATGTTACTGAATGTGCTTTATCTTTTCCTGCAAGCTGATGCGTTGTGAACTCATGGCCACAGCTTCAAACTTGTGCCATGTTTGTTCTCAAAGCCATCATGGAGTCATGCGACAGCTATGATTCTGCTGTGACTGAGGAGATCTCGGCTTCGAAACATTTATTCAGATCACAGCTGCAGCATTACAGAATGCACCTCACTGCTCTCCTTCTATGTCTTGCTGCTCTAACTTCATTTGTATATCAGCATCTGCATACCCTCTGCACCTCACAATATCTCCAGAGCTTTTTGCACAGGAACGCCAGAGGTATGGAATTCATTGTATCCCAGTAAACACCACAAACGAAATGTCACTAGTCTCAGCGAGTTCAACACGCCCGTCTGTCCTGCTGTCCTTCACGGAGGGCTCTTCCAAGTGTCGTATCCGATTTCTGGAGAGGGGGCAGGCAGTTAAAAATATTCCTCGGTTCGTGCCCATAAGGAGATGTTTTGCCACTCACCGTCTGCGTCACTAGGAGAGGGCAGGCTGCGCCTTATCGAGAGGTTTGTTTGTTTTCCTCCTTTTCTCTTCCTGGTGACCTTGCGTCCCGCTGCTGACCTGTTCACAGAGAGATGGTGGGAGCTTCTGGCCAACTGAATCTGACAGGGAGTTTCCTGCTTGACCTGAACCTCTGACTGATTGGAATTTTGTTGGAATGCCTGCAATATTAGTATGGAATAGGGTAGGAGAATAAGAACATGCAAGTTATGACCACAATTAGGAAGTCTAGTCGGTGTCAGTTTGGTCTCGCTTGTGGGCCATTTTGAGAGCAGGTAAGAACATAACATGACATTCCCACGTTATTCTGTTTATTGTATGCACATTTCCGGCCTTTATCTGCATGGGAAATATAAAATGTGCATCCGATTGCCTCTTGTCGTTTGTGGGAACTGCTTGTCCTGAAAGGCTAAACTTTTCTACTCTTAAACACAGTAATGAGATTTGTAAGGTGTTCTCTGTTGGTACTGGCGCACAATGAGGCGTTTTATGATTATAGTTCAAACGAGTGTGGGATTTGTGTTGTAACTGAGGCCACTTCCACGTGTATGCTTCTAGCAGCCTTTAATTCGAGTTCCAATGGTATTCCTACCTAATACATAGTTCTCCAACTGAGGGAGCTGACCTCCACTCGAGTGTGTTTTTTCTTTCACCCACTTCCTGTCTTCTCCCACCCTACAGGAAGAGGTATCCACCGTCCGTTAGTCTAGCAATTCTCCCCTTGATCCTAATATCTCTGTCACTGCCTGGAACTGCTCCTCCCCATTACAGCTCCCCTGCTAGGAGGCTTCTAAAGATTGCTCTGGTATGTTATATTTCTTCTCTGTGCTATACTGACATTTAGGAGGCTTGTGTGGAGCATCTGAGCTGCAGAGTGTCTGGTTGTATCTGCTTCTTCATGCATGATCATCATTTTCATTACTTCCTCTCATTGTGTCACAGTCACTGGGTTCTGGCTGGCAAATGTCAGCTATGTAGTATTTCTCAAAGTAAACTGTACAAAAAGTGATGGATGGAATGCTTGAATTAATCTTGCCCACTAGCAACTACTCTGGTGGCATCCCAATCCATTGCTATTTTGCACATGATGCCATCTCACTTTAGACCCAACCATATATAAATCAGTCTTCACCCTGCTCAAATGGGGACTGTCCAGTCTGAACTGCCATGCCAAGTCTTCCCTGAATCGGAACACAAGCAACCCACAATTGTTACGCCCTTGATATGGGCTCATCAGTTGGGTACAGCTTGGTTCCAGTGACAGTGTGCACGGGACCCACGTCTGGGCATACCCATTCCAAACAGGGCGCCACACTAAAGTATACAAAAAGTGATGGATGGGCTGCTTGAATTAGTCTCAGCCACTGGTAATTACTTGGGCTGCATCCCAATACATTGCTATTTTGAACAACATGCCTCCTTCGTTTGGACCCAGCTATATGCAAATCAATATTAACCCTGCTCCAGTGGGAACAGTCCATCCAGAACTGCCAAGCCAGTCCCTCCCAGAATCAGTTCACAACCACCATAGGACTGGTTTTGCCCTGGTTATGGGCTCATCAGCAGGGCATCTCTGGGTTCCAGTGACAGTGTACACAGGACACGTCTGGTTATACCCGTCTCACTTAGGGCAACACATGAGAGTATGCAAATACCAGGTTAATTCAAGCATTCCATTTTTGTATACTTCAGTATTGCTCAAAATGGCATATTATGTGAGTCAGTTGTTTCTCAGGTGCACTTGCTGCCGGCATTGTTATTCCTTAGATGACCAATACAATAATGCAAATTCCACAAATTCACCAATTAGGATGCAATTCACCTCCGAATCATGGAGGGATGCCATCTGGAGTCACTTCACTGACAGCTGCTGCGCAAAATAGTTACGCACTCAACTTATAACGAAGACTTGATTACTTGGTGCCTTTTGTCAGCTCTTCATTGCTTACCCTTAAAATACCAAATTCAGTTCAATTTGGGTAACTTTATCTGTCTCTCTTGCACCCTCTCACCGCAAGCCTACATCAATTCTTTCCCTATGTAAGCCTCAAAACCTTTCAAGGGTTATTCCCCATCATTTCTATTGCTTAACTCTCTAAATCCAGTACTCATGGCTTTCAAGCCTTCTCCTTATCACTACTGCCTGCATCTTGCCTCACCTTCTCCTACTTGCCTAAAGCTGGGGACCTCAGCTGTTATGCACTGTTGCCCAGCCAGCTGAACACTCCCTTCCTCTTCACCAACACGCTTTGAGGTGGCCTTTCAACAGTACTACATGCTTTGCAAACAACAACACAATATTATGCTGCAGAACTAGTTGAGACCCACAACAAACAGAGTAATGACCTGTCACAACTAGATGTACCCAAAGTTAGAAAAGTATATATTTTTTTGGGGATGTTTTTTGGCTGTTGCTCCTAAAGTATGCAACTTGTTAGACTCCTCCTTAAGCCTGAGACTGTCATTACAGTTTTTCCGGAATTAGTTAATATCACTTCTATTTCAATGTGTTAGTTATTCAGATAGTAGTTCTAAAATCCAAAATCCAATTATTTCTGTAGTCTATCATGATATTGGACTATTAAGGAGCAAAGAATGAGGAAGTAGGCCTATCAAAAAGGTGCTTTTACTTGCCTGTAATCGCAAAAAGTACAGACAAAAAGAACAAGCACCTATGATTATAGTAGCCAGCAATATTCAATCAATCATGCAGCAACTGGCTCTGTCCTCAATGATCGGAATTGGAAAGAAAGAATCAATGAGTACTATGTTCACTAGTGTAGAGAGCCACCCGGGCTCTTCTATACATTGTTGCCCTCGGCGGTGCGCGAGGGTGGAGAGGGATAAAAAATAAAGGTGGAGTCAGTCTCCACGTGTGTACACCAAGCAATCTCTGTGTGTTTCTTTGCTGGGGGACTGGAGGGAGGCCTGCTACATTGGCGACGAGAGGGAACTAAAATATAATAGCACAAAAAAAAAAAAAAACACTCCGATACGGAATTGTGGCGCTCCGGTCCGCACAACTGGAGCCCAGGCACCTGTACCCCTGCCAAGAGCAGCTGCTGCCCACCCACCCTGATCCACCAAGGGCGGCGTGGTGCACACCCGCAACCGCATCAACCCACACCTTACTGTGTGTCTTCGGCGGCCTGACAAAGCCAGCCGTTCACTCGCCATGTCGGGCGAGGGCCAAGCGGCCGACCGCAGCGCGCCGCGAGCATCCACGTGTCTTACAGGCTAGTTGGCCGCAGCAAAAGATGCCAAGGAGGCGGAGGCCCAAAATAGCCTGCTGCCATGCCCGTTGCCTGGCAACGGTGGTGCGCGTCAAGACAGGATTTCCCCGTCTAGAGGTGAGAGGCCCCGGGGAGCGTCCACCGTAGTGCCCAAAGGGAGAGGGGCAGCCACATGTCTCACCCGGCAGCATCCGACACAGCACAGCACCACGGAAAGAGAGGACCGGACACAGGATGAAAAAATAAATAAAAGTATCAATAAAGGAAGATAGAGTGAAAAGAACAATAAAGACAGTTGCAGGGGCGAAAGGTTAGAGATATCGTGGTGGCAGACCCAGGAAATAAACTGCCTTCCCACACTAAACCGGTACTGGGGGACCCAGCCATAAGAACCCAGGGAGGAGAGCGCCTAGACACTAGGAGGGAAACAACAAGAGCTACAAAGGACAACTGGGCGCGCAGCTGCCCCCACAGCAAGCGTCAACATGAGTGCACCGCAGCAAGAAAATGCACAGCATCCAGCACCAGTTAATACCAGCGCCCACTCATCGGTCACTGCGCTGCCCCCGCTTAGTCAACTGGTCGATCGCCCCACAGCAGCGCTGAGATGGCATCTGTGGTTAAACCGCCTGGACAATTACTTCTGCGCCACAAGATAAACAGATGGGGCGGTGCGTAAATCTTTGATGCTACTGATGGGTGGTGAGGAACTACAAGAACTTTTTGAGTCACTCTCAGAAACGGGTGACAGAATGGAGTATGATGCTGCCGTGGCCGCTTTGAACAAACACTTTGACCCCCAATTGAACACAGATTACGAATGGTTCAAACTCCGCCAAGCCCAGCAAAATGACATTGAATCCGTCAATATGTTGTATGCACGTTTGAGGAAGCTAGCCAGCACATGCGTGGGGATGAACCAACAAGAGGAGATCAGAGCTCAGATCATCCAGGGATGTCGGTCTAACGTGCTCAGGAAGCTGATCATGCGTCAGCCGGGTATTTCCCTTGACGAAATCCTGATCCTCGCACGCTCCCATGAACTGTCGGCGGTCCGAGCAGATGCCATAGGCGCAGCGCGGAGCCAGTCCATGTCTGTCGCCTCACCACGTGCCTGACACAGGTAAAAGAATAACAGGTGGACGTCATACAGCCACGCCAATCACCAGGGCGCCGCACACCCACTGTTAGACCAATTGAACGGACATGCAGGAGCTGTGGGTATGGGCACAAGTCAGCAGCGGGGTGCCCGGCAAGAGGGAAATCATGTAACCCGTGCGGAAAACCCAACCACTTCGCAAAGATGTGCAGGTCAGGAAGAAACAGACAAGACGACTCAAGGAGAAAAGATGCCAGGGTCAAGACAGTAACGGTCGACGATGACACCCTGAAGGAGCGCACAACCGACAGAGTGCCCGTCTTCGAGGAGGACGAGGAAGAGGACATTTTCATGATCTCATTCACTGGCTGGAGACAACAGAAAAGGCGACCACCCCCCAGGAGCACAGTAATAATCAATGGTACATCGACAACAGTGCTCATAGAAATGGGGGCGTCAGTTAATGTAATGGATGACGTCACGTTCCGACAACTATCCCCCACGCCACAACTAACCCAGAGTAACACCAAGATATATACCTACGAGGGACAGGACCCGCTTCCTCTGAGGGGCACGATAGAGGTGTCGGTGACGAGCAGAGAACTCACAACTTGTGCCAAGTTCTATGTAGTGACCGGGAAACAGAGGCACACTCTTGGGATGCCACACGGGGGAGGACCTTGACTTGGTAGTCTTCGCACATCAAGTCTATGACTCCCTCGTCGAATGCCTCCTCGAGGAGTTCCTGCAGCTCTTCGAAGGATTCGGAAGGCTGAAAGGGAAGAGCATCAAACTGCACGTTGATCCTACCGTCACCCCGGTAGCACTAAGACACCGCCGTGTACCCTTCCATTCAAGACCGGTCGTGGAAAAAGAGCTGCAATTACTCGAGAACCAAGGGGGTGATAGAAAAAGTGGATGGACCCACACCGTGGGTTTCACCTTTGGTGATAGCCCCCAAATCCAAGCAACCGGGCGCCATCCGTTTGTGCGTGGACATGCGCCTGCCGAACAAAGCCATCCGCTGAGAAAGACACAACGCCCACCATGGACGATATAATTGCCAACCTCAATGGAGAGCAGTGGTTCTCTAAGCTTGACCTGAACTCAGGTTACCACCAGCTGGACAGCCGGAATGTCACCACATTCTCGACCCATGTAGGACTCTGGTGGTATCGAAGGCTGAGTTATGGGATAGCCTCAGCAGCTGAGGTCTTCCATAATGCTATCAGAGAAACATTGTCGGGCTGTCTGGGGTAATCAACCTGAGTGACGACATCCTAATATACTCCAAGACCCGGGAGGAACACCAACAACATCTAAGGGCTACCCTCCAGAGACTCACGGATGCCGGACTCACGCTCCACAAGAAGAAATGTGCGTTCTACCAGACATCCATAGAATTATTTGGGTATATCTTTTCGAAAGAAGGCCTGCGGGTAGACCCGCGTAAGGTGGATGCCATTTGTCAAGCCCCCCCTACCTCAAAATCACACTGAAGTTAGGAGCTTCCTCGGGATGGCGACATAATGCGGCAGGTTCATACCCCAGCTGGCGACAATGGCAGAGCCTCTCCGACAACTGACTAAGTCAACGCAACGTTGGGAATGAACCCCAGCAGCAGATAAAGCATTCTCAGACATAAAAGCAGCACTGCTGGACAAAGTAACAATGGCCTATTTTAACCCTCACAAGAGGACGGAGGTAGTGGTGGATGCCAGCCCCGTAGGCCTTGGAGCTGTCCTCTTTCAAGAGCAACGCCATCAAGAGTGAACGCCAGTCGCCTACGCCAGCAGAGCATTGTCAGGGGTCGGGACGCGGTGTGCCCAGATTGAGCGGGAGGCATTGGCAATCAGATGGGCATGCAAACACTTCCATCTATATGTCTATGGACACGAGTTCCAAGTGGTGACAGACCACAAGCCGCTAGTCTCTCTGTTCGCAGGAAGCATGTGCCTAGTGCCTCCCCGGATCGAGCAGTGGGCTGTCTTACTCCAACCATACAGATTTAAGGTCATCTACGGACCGGGGGTGAACAATCCGGCCGACTACGTGTCTAGACACCTGTCCACAAACCCACCCGAAGAGTCTTACAAACAAGACGAAGAGAGAACAGAAGTATTTGTGAGCATGGTCGTTGAGTCCTCCTGCCCCAATGCTCTAACGGTGACTGAGATCGCAAAGGCCACAGAGACAGACAGGGTGCTGAAACAAGTCAAGGAAAGCACTTGAGAACAGAAGGTGGAAGCACTTCCTGCGAAGAACCACGGTGTCCAGCCCGATGACAAAACAGCGATGCAAGGAATGTGGAGAGTACGGCATGAGCTTTCCATGGGCAGCGAAGGTTTGATTCTTCGGGGAGAAAGATTGTGATCCCTCAGAGCTTATGGTTCCGAGTGGTGGAGCTGGCACACCAAGGTCACCAGGGCGTGGCCAATACTAAGGCCCGGCTGCGCGCCAAGGTGTGGTTCCTCGGGATGGAAGCCCAAGTCGATGTCCTAGTCGCAAAGTGCCATTCGTGCATAATCACGCCTGGTGAGCCGCCTGGGTGCCCTGTAATCACCAAACCCCCCAGCCAAAAACCTTGGGCGAAACTGAGCATGGATTTTGGGACATTCCCGTACGGGAGGCTGACTGCCGTCATAATAGACACCTACACCAAGTTCCCTGTCTTTGAGGTTGTGGCGTCGACCTCTTTTGAGAATGTGAGACCAATGTTTGACCGGACATTCGTGGTGTTTGGGCTTCCCCAAGAAGTCAGAACTGACAATGGACCTCCCTTTCAGGGACAGGAGTTCAGGGCATATCTGGATGGACTAGCGGTACGCCACCGCAAGATTATGCCGTATTGGCTTCAGGCCGATGGTGATGTGGAGAGATTTATGAGGACTTTGAATCGGGCACTGAGGATAGGTGTTGAGCAAAGAGAGGATGTGGAACGGTGCCTGCACCAGTTCCTTAGTGCCTACAGGCAGACTCCCCACAGCACCACGGGATGTGCACCGGCAGCCCTCCTGTTCAAAGTTTCCACCCAGGACTGCATCCTGGCCAGTCCCCAGTTGGAGGCACCAGAGTTGGATGCTGCGGCCGCCCAACTTTGCCGGCAAAGAACAAATCAAAAGGCCAGCGAAAGGAGGGGGGCGCGCCACTGTGACTTTCAGGAAGGCGATCACGTGGTTGTGAAGAGTCGCCGGCCTGGAGGAAAGTTCCAAACGCCGTTTGGGCCCGAGACTTGGGAAGTAGTGGGTGTTCGATGCTCAATGATCACCGTCGCTTGAGGCAGACAACGAGTAACCAGGAATGCCTCGCACTTCAAAAGAGCCTGCACCCCGAGGGAGTCAGGAGGCGATGACAGTGAAGTTGGGGACGTGGAGACACCAGAAAGCGGAGAAAGCATACCTGAGAACTCCCAGGCTGTGCCGTCTGCCGAGAGGGTCACTCGACCAGAGGACACGAGCGGTGAAGCAGCACTCAGTAGGGGTGCGAGATACCACCTGCGACCCAACCCGGCACCAAACAGTCGGCTGAAAGATTTTGGGGGTCAATTCAACCCTGGCGGTACAGGACCGCCAGGGCTGAAATGAATGAAGCACCGCCAACAGGCTGGCAGTGCTTCCAGGGTCATTATCGCGGTCGCACCGCCGGGGCCGGCGGTTTTCCGACACATCTGCCCCGCAGACAGTGAAAAGCGCGACGGGTGCAAGTGCACCCGTCGCACGGCCGCAACATGTTGCGGCCCACATCCCCGTCAGCCCAGCGTGGATGTCAAAATGGGCACTGCGGAAGTGCGGCCTCATTGGTGGCCGCACAGTGGATACAACTTGGCGGGCTGGGGTTGCCGCCCACCAATGTTGTCATGAGGCCCTTTGTTTGTTGAACTGATCACTTCGAGCTGTATCCCAGTCTCTTCGACTGACCTGCGGGATGACCAGGATGGAAGCTGACCATCTTGCTACGGACAGAGTATGCCCAATATTTTGTTCTACCTGTTCATTCATAATTTCTATTTTTCCCTCCCTCTCCTTTTCTGTTTAATTATTTATTTTCATTATTAAAACATGGGAGGGATGTAGAGAGCCACCTGGGCTCTTCTATACATTGTTTCCCTCGGCGGTGCGTGAGGGCGGAGAAGCGGAGAGGGATATAAAATAAAGGTGGAGCTGCGTGAGTCAGTCTCCACGTGTGTACACCAAGCAGTCTCTATGTGTTTCTTTGCTGGGGGACCGGAGGGAGGCCCGCTACAACCAGGTGTGGCAGAGAAGGCTTAAAAAGATGTTAAACTTTCTGTAATGCCTCACACTGACAACAAAAAAGGAGCGAAACAGATAATCATTATAGATGGGGAATTATCATGCACGACAACAGGTCCGGACTATGGAGATGCTACATTCCACCAAGTGGTCAACGGAACAGATGCTGGATCACATTCTCCAACTTCGCCAAGACATGCAGGCCGGAGTTCTCATTATTCTGAAAAGGCATGTAAAGGAAGTTATAATTTTAAAAGAAAGCTGCCAAAGCTTTGCAAGCAGAAAAACATTACATGGATACTACCTAGGAAATGGATACTTCAACCCTCAAGAAACATTAATAGCCCTTTCGAAAATCCAGACAAGTATCTCAGACACTAGACAAGGCCCTTTTCATACAAAACACATGCCAAATGTCACTAAATAGGGCCCTCTGTACTATAAGTAAAATCTCATGACTTGTGTTGACATATGGGATGGAAAAGATCCCCTACATGGCTTGAAAGGTCATGTTCTACTATCCTCAGTTTCACAGAGTGAGTTCTGGGAGTGTTTTGGGTTGTTAGGGCTCAATGCACATGAGAATCATGTATGTACTCTGAGGGCCTTTTGTGACATTGTGTGCTCTGCAGTTCAGAGGGCCACACAATGTGTGCCCTCCTTTACTAAGTCTTGCTACCTTCAACTGACTGGGCTAAGAAGGACAGTGGTAGCAGAATGTTGATCTTAATACAAGTATAGTTATTTTCACCTTTCACCTGCGTTGAGAGAGAGGCCTACTGCCCTTTCCTGTTTAAATTGGTCTTCCAGTCGTCCGCAATTAGATCCTTCATCAGTTTTGTATGATATATGAATACTGTGTAGTTGTTTAAAAGTACATGTGTGGCAGAGTAAGAACAGTGTGTGATGTGTTTAGCTGTGTCAATCAGGAATTAGCTTTGAATGCCCCACAAGAGTGGCAGACAAAATAGAGGCTAGAGAGAGCCTGCGAAGTAGCAAAGTAGATTGCACAGCTCCTCCAAAGTATTACTGAAGTCTTTTGCAGTGGAACAGACTATAAAGCGCGGAGGATAGAAACAGAAGGCCCCACTGTAGTACAGGGATTGCACTTGTCAATCTTCTGTTCAATTATTCCCCGAGAGGCGTTACCCCAACAGGTTAAGTAGTAGTTGAGGGGGATTCCTCTTCCTCTTACGCACCTTGCCTGACAGGGAGCTCTGAGTCCACTGCTCCTTTCTGCTGACACCATGAAACAGACTGGATCGGGCTAGGAGGAATTCACAAAAACCAGGCACAGCCTGAAATTGGTCAGAGAGTTGGACCACAGGAATCTACAAACTCTGTCTGTGAATTGGGTAAGAAGAAGGGGCTAAAACCCCCAGTCAGCATAACTGGATTTCTCATCGACCAACTAAAGGGGTCCCACATCAGTGGAGACCACAAAAGACCGTTGAGCACCACGGCTGGGGTTATTGACAGCAAACTCTCCTTTCCAAGTTTGGGTCCAGAAACTTGGGAAAGCCTGCATCCTGCCAGGAACCGCGGGCTGCAAGCATCCTGAAAGATGTGGCCACTGACTGATGGAAAGGGATGCTGGGGTTGCCCCTGAACTAAAAGTAGGATTCTAAGAAGAGGGGGACTTGAAAAGTTGAGGGACAACTGCAGATCAGTTTGCTGTGAACCAGCACATATGGCAGGCTCAGTGCTGTGTGAGGATCGCATCTGCAATCGACTTCTGCCTGGATCACCCCTTGGGGACAGGGTCAAAGAGAGTAGTTCTAAAAGGGGACTCAGTTTCTCTAGTCATTAGGACTGTGGCAAGTCCAAGCCAGCCACCTAATCTCTCCCGTCAGGTGAGCACACACTTGCACTCTTGTGAAAAGATCTGGAAGACAGCAAATATAGGCAAATTCAGCAGGCTAGGATGAAGTCCACACAACTTGTCCCTGTATCCTGATTCTGTAGGGAAGGAGCAGTGTAGCTTCTGCTTCAGCTGTGAGAGGAGCCCTTGCCGCAGGAACATCAAAACACTTACTGTGCATGGACTGTGAACAAGGGAAAGGTCAACTAATGGATAGCCAGGACAGAGCACATTGAACATGCCATCGACCTAAAAAGGGAGGTAGAGTCACCTGAAAGCAAAGTGAGCATTCTTTGCTGTCCTTGTCTCCTAAAGCCAACTTACATTGCACAAACTATTTAGTACTTACAGAACATGATTAGGCTATACTGGTTGCTTCACCAATGCAGTGATTATTCCCCATATATAACAGTGTAAATTCTGATGGCCTTTTCAGCTTTCATGTACTGTACTGAATTGTGAGTGTGTGAAAATATGAGAAAGTGGTGAAGTGCAGCGCAACAAGTCACCTTGCTGCACTGCATCACTGGGAAAGGGCAGGAATGCACCATATTTAAGGCAATGCAGCCCATTTCAGTCCTTTACCCTCTACTGGCACACAATGAGCTGCCTGGCGCCAGCGCAGGCATCCTTACACCATGGTACAGGGGGACTGCTTTGCCTGCAGGATTTCTTTTGTGCAGGAAGGGGAACTTTCCTGCACAAAAACAATCCTGAGAGGTGCTTTTCTTTTTCTATGTGTGCTGCAGAATGCAGCACACATAGTAAGAGGGAATAATCTCAATTGATTGTTTTTGTGCAGGAAGGTGTCCCTTCCTGCACAAAAACAACAATCCCTACAACATAGACAACCTTGCCCCATGGTGCAAGGGTTCCTGCATTGGCACATGGCAGCTAATTGTGAGCCAGTGCTGTGGAAGAGGATATGAATGCGCTGTATCTTATAGATATGGCACATTCCTGTCCTTTTCCACGCAGGGCAGCACAGCACAAAGGCTTGCGGCACTGCTCTGCACCAAAACATTGTAAATTAAGGCCTCTGATTGTTACAGTTTGTGCCTAGTAACCACTAACTGCCCTAAAAATCTCGTTAAGTATCCCACTGACAGAATTCAAGAAGAAGATCCGAACAGGAAAGAGCACGAAGCAGGCATACTTTCCGCATCTTGCATGTCCCAACATTTTCCACCCAGACAGAAGGAAGTATTTCTCAATTTAAAAAAGAATTGTAAATAATTTTGTCAGGCATATTTCCTTCAAGGAATTCCGAAAATAAATGCACACACCTGAAAAAATATGGCAAAAAGTATCACAATAGCAGTGAAAAACAGACCATGTAAATGGATGCTAATTCAAGTCCTTGAATATTTGACCAAACTCATATTAATGCAGATATTTAGTATGGCCACCTAACTGATTGTCATGCCAGAGTTGAATGACTTTTAGTTTCTGGGTGCTCTACATATATTTTTCATATTCCAATACCCAGGAAACACAGGAGAATATTCAGATTTGAAGAAGATGCCTGACACCAATTCCCAGTGCCCTCTTCCAAGCTAAGGTCATCCCCAATGACTTAACCAAGGGACACATTCAAACTTTTCTGAAAGCTAGAAACCTGCATAGCCTGTTACCCCTCCTAAAAATATAATACAGAATCCCAGATTTATGCAAATGTGCATATATCCATGGAGAAAGAATGGGAATATATGCAAATTGTAAATGTTTTTGCAAACAGGACTAGGCTTATTTCTGAGGAAGGTCCTCAGGTCCTCTAAACTCTCATGAAGTATGGGGTTGTTATAAATAGTTTTCCAGCCTGGAAATACCTTCCTTCAGCCTTTCGTAGAAATAACGTTATGTGTGCTTCAAGAGTGGGTATACCCTTTTAAATTATTGATGAACAGCTGCAAACATCTTGCATGGCGACATTCACACCCTGCCCCCTTGGACTCCCCTGGCCTCCCCTTTATCAGATTTCTAATCCCAGATGTAGGACTGCAGAAAAAACACCAAACTTGGTGATTTTACTAGATTCGCGTGAAATTTGCAAATTAATGAGAATTTAATTCCAACTGTAGATCGATTTTAGGGGGCATGAAAGGGACAACTAGTTACACAGCAAGTTTTGTAAATTCAGGTTGTGTACATACACCCGGTGATGACACAACCATAGAGGGAAGAGGTGCCCACCTACCACCACCTAGACGACTGACTGGTACAAACCATTTTTTCTTTAGCTATGACCAGATCTCCAAAAGTCTAAAGCCAGTAGGACAGTTTGGTGATTTAATTGATCGTTGCTGATATCTCATGAGATCTGCAGGTGACCAGATGAAATCACAATAAAACCAACTCAACTATCCCTCATTTTTTGGTTTGAAAATTGAGTATTATTAGGTTGGCTAACAAACACACTTGTTACTTAATTTAGAAATGGAAAAATTAAGATACTATGTATTATATAAGAAATATCACTAGATTTCTCTAGACCTGTCAATGAATGTAGAAAAGCTCCATATCTGTGCTGAATTCAAAGTAGTAAGGCAAGATCTTCAGGCCTTCCGGCATACCGTACAGAGGAGAGTGATGAAGGTCTTCACTGACCAAACAACCAGAATGCCCTGTATTAGACAAGACTGGAGGAAAGGTATGGACATGGACACCCCAGAAAACATGTACATCCTAGCATAACATCTCTCAGGGGTAAAAGTGGCCTAGCAGAATGACTCAGCCCTAAAACACAATCTTGTGGGAGACAGAGGAAAAACATTTGGACACGCTGCTTAATTCTTGGGAAGTGTCCGAATCAGACATGTTCATTACAAATGAAAAAAACATGCAAACAATATCAGCTAGAAGGGCCTACAAGGCTCTTTGCGCTTCAACAAACACCCCAGTATCACTAATAGTGCTGCAAGAGGGCACTCCTGCCTAATTAGTGGTATAGCAAGTACAGTATGCACCAATATCATTTAATTGTTTGTTCAGGGCTCAATACGGTTCCGGAAATATCCTAATTTTCTCGCGAGGCAAGACTACTATCTCTTTACCCACAATCCAACCTCTTCGGACAGGGTATGACTGGGACAGAAATGAGACCCAGGCACCAAATTAAAAGTGGACTCCGTTAGTGTATCAGATATGCATAAATATGGCCTACATTTGCAAATCCAGCAGTTTTCAACTTGCAAAGGAAAGCTTATAGGTGTTTTGCAAGGTATGGAAGAATATATGCATTTGTGCTTGCTGCAGGCAAAGTTGTGTTAATATCAGAGAAATCAGTGGTAAAAACCAGCCCAAACCACCAGACCATTACACTGGTCCACATGTAGCGAAAAAACAGCCCATATACTGATCTCTGAAACCATCCCTTCCGGAACTAGCAGATTGTCCTATAGACCAGTCTGACCCTTCTTGGAACCTAAAAATTAGTTTTCTGAAGGTCTAAAATGGGGCCACTTGAATAGACCCCATACAGCTTTGAGATTTTTTCAGAAACCCCGAGTTGTTTATACAAGACATTATTTAAAAAAATGAAATGGCTTGGCATAATGTGAAGCGAAAAATACCTTTATCCAATTACTGTACAGAAACTGGGTCTTGTGTTCGAAACTGGGTGTCTTGTTGGCAGAGGTATGCACCGTGGTCCCAATTCTAGTCAGGGTAAATCAGTTACACTCCCTAACTTACCTGTGCTCACCCTCTGGTAGCCTGGCACAGAGCAGTCAGGCTTAACTTAACAGGCAATGTGTAAAACATTTGTGCAACACTTAAATTACTGTAACATATTAAACACCACAAAAAGATGCCACTTTAGTTTAGAAAAATAGAGAATATTTATCTGAGTACAACAAGACCAAAATTACTAAAATCCAATAAGTAGCAGTCAAGATATGAATGTTTAAGGATTAAATGTGAAAACAGTACTTAGAAGTCACTAGCAGTCAAAAGGTTATTTGAGGTTGCGAAGGACCGGTGCAAATCTAAAATCCAGGCTGATGGCGATGCAAGGTAGGGCAGCTACAGGACTCAAAGATAGATCCCGCTGAAGCAGTACCTTTGATGGAATCTTTGTCTATCTTGAAAATCAACTGCGTTACCATCGAGCCGCGCAAAGGGTGTCCCTCATCAAATTCCATGGAAGTGAACAGAAATGTGTTAACAGAGAGCGACACTGAGCGTCGTCGTCAAGCTACGTAGATCGTGGATCCGATGTATGCCGGTGTTGAGCTGCTCCAGGCGTCAAGGTGATGCTGTTGAGCAGCCTCTCCGTCAATGTTGAAGGAAAGATGCAGGAGTTCTGATCAGAGCAAAATCCCTGATGCGTCGATGTTGAGATGGAAAAGACTGCAAAAATCCACTTCTGATGCCCAGGACTGGAGCACCTCAGGCAAGGGGTAGGTCTCACAGAGTCCAGCAGCACCAGGAGAGTTACAGGCAGTCTTTGATGTCCCTAAGACTGCAGAACAGGGGGCAAGCTAACACGCCCTTGGGGAATCTTGGGTTCAAGGATGTAGAGAACAAGTCCAGTCCTCCTCACTCCAGGCAAGAGCAGTAGGCAGCAGGCCAACACAGCAAAGTAAGTAGCAAAGTGGCAGTCCCTCCTACAGCATAGCACACGGAAAGCAGTAGGCCAACACAGCAATGCTGTTGCAGAGTGTCAGTCCCTCCTGGCAGGGACTATTACAAAAAAAGCTGTTAGCACACCCTAGTATTTCCTAATTGCCGGTTTGACAACCGGAACATTCGATGTAAGACTCAATCAGCACAGCATTTACACTCCGGCATTTGGTTATTTATTCAGTCCTTAAGAGAACCGAGAGCACCCTCAGCATTGTGCCATAAGAGTTTATATACCAAAGTGTGGCATGAGAGTTAGGTCCTTTACTAATACAGCTATTTTCATGGGATGTACCGTTGGAGTGGCTTTCCTGAAGATGGTGCAGAGTCAAAGAAACGTGCGGAGAAATCATAAAAATCAGAATTGAAGCCACAGATATCACAGAAATCATTGATGCATACGATTCAAGCTACAATATTAAAAAAAGCAATGGAATAAAACCTAGAATAACAACAATAGAAGATTGCTATCAGCAATTAAGGAATTGATTAATTCAAAACGTTTTTTAGAAATGTTAATGGCTATATGCAAATGTAAAGGGCACATTTAGACAACGCTTTAAGCAGATATTTTGAAAGTATAATCAGATTACAGATTCACATAGGAGAATGTGTGAAGTGAGACTGTGGCTTGTATGATAGTGAGTGAGTGTGTGTTAGTGAATGTTGAGGTACGATGGATATGTTGTGGATATGTTGTTTTATAATCTATTGATTTAATGTTTAAACAGAGATTATGTATAAACAAATAATATAATGATTGATACAATGATGTAACGTTATTCAGTTTTATTGAGAATAAAGAAGAGGTTATAAAGATTAACTATACTGAGCCATTGTTAACATAGCGTTGAGTAGATAAAAACAAGTTAGGTTGCATGGGATTTTATTCTTTGAAGTTATTGTTGATTTCCCCTGCCCCAGGAAGCATTACCCAATTCAGGGGGTCCCTAGTCATAACATAGAGTCCCTCCTGGCAGTACTGCAGACTTTTTCCTCGCAGAATGTCCTTGGTTTCAGTAGATTTCTGACTTGGTGGGGTTTGGGGTCCAGTACTTATACCCAAATGTACCTTTGAAATGGTGAGAGACTTCAAAGAGGCCTTTGAAGGTCATAAGGTCCCTGCCCTTCCTTCTCTGGCCCCAGACACTCTACGGGGAGATGGGGGGGTGACGGTATGCAGCCCTTTGTGTGAGGAGAGGCACAAACCTATTCAGGTGTAAATGTCAGCTCCTCCCTCCTATCTAGCCCAGAAAGACCCATCAGCCTGGTGATGGGCCATCAAGATGCAAGTGTCACACCCAAGCTCCCTTTGTGTGTGACTGTCTAGAGGGAATGCACAAAGCCAAATGTCATCTACCACAGGCGTGTATTCAGAGACAGGCAGAGGCACAGAATGGTTAATCTAATAAAATGCCAACTTTCTAAAAGTGGCACCTTCAGACATACGATTTAAAATCCCACCTCACCATAAATTGTGATTTTAAATTTTGAGTACAGAGACACCAAACTCCATATTTCTATCTTTTCCCAAAGCGCCAATTGAAAGTTACACTTAAAGGGTGTTTCAATGTAACCTCAATTTTACCCTATGGGAGAGATAGGCATTGCAGCAGTGGAAAACAAATTTAGCAGTAAATACACTGCATCCTGCCCTTGGGACTAACCAGGGCTACCTTAGGGGTGACTTACATGTGGTGAAAAGGAAGGGTTGGGCCTGGCAAGTGGGTGCCTAGTGCCTGCGTCAGAAATGGATCACTCCAGGGTTAACAGTAGCCCTCATGCAAGGACCATCATTGACCTTTTTGCGATCCATTCCTGTTGCGGGCACTAGCCTACCCACACAAGTGAGGTACCATTTTTATCGGAAGATTTGGGGGAATGCTGGGTGGAACGAAGTTTGTGGATCCCTCAGATTGCATAACTTTCCATCACCGAAATGTGAGGAAAAAGTGTTTTTTTGCCAAATTCTGAGGTGTGTAAAGAATTCTGGGTAACATAACCTGGTAAGAGCCCCACAAGTCACTCCATCTTGGGTTCCCCTAGGTGTCTAGGTTTGAAAAATCTGTGGGTTTGGTAGGTTTCCCTAAGTGCCTGCTGAGCTACAGCCCAAAATCCACAGCTAGGCACTTTCCAAAAAACACATTAGTTTTCAATGTAAAAATGTGATGTGTCCATGTTGCGTTTATGGGTGTTTCCTGTCGTGGGCACTAGGCCTACCCACACAAGTGAAGTACCATTTTTATGGGGAGACCTATGGGAATGCAGGGTGAAAGGAAGTTTGTGGGTCCTCTCAGATTCCATAACTTTCTATCACCGAAATGTGAGAAAAAAGTGTTTTTTTTGCCATATTTTGAGGCTTGCAAAGGATTCTGGGTGTCAGAACCTGGTGAGAGACCCATAAGTCACCCCATTCTGAATTCCCCTAGGTGTCTAGTTTCAATGTAAAAATGTGATGTGTCCATGTTGTGTTTTGGGGCATTTCCTATTGCGGGCACTAGGCCTATCCACACAAGTGAGATACCATTTTTATTGGGAGGCTTGGGGGAATGCTGGATAGAAGGAAGTTTGTGGCTCCTCTTAGATTCCATAACTTTCTATCACCGAAATCTGAGGGAAAAGTGTTTTTTTGCTCAATTTTGAGGTTTGCAAAGGGTTCTGGGTAACAGAACCTGGTGAGAGCCCCACAAGTTACCCCATCCTGGATTCCCTATGGTGTCGTGTTTTGAAAAATGCACAGGTTTGGTAGGTTTCTCTAGGTGCCGGCTGAGCTTGAGGCCAAAATCCACAGCTAGGCACATTCCAAAAAAACATGTCAGATTTTAATGTAAAGGGTCCATGTTGTGTTTCCTGTCATGAGCACTAGGCCTACCCACACAAGTGAGGTATCATTTTTATCAGGAGGCATGGGGGGACACAGAATAAAAGAACAAGTGTTACTGCCCATTGTCTTTCTCTGCATTTTCTCCTTCCCTTCCAAATGTAAGACAGTGTGTAACAAAGAAGAGCATTTGAAAAGTGCCCTTTAATTCACATGCTAGTATGGGCACCCCCGAATTCAGAGATGTGCAAGTAACCACTACTTTTCAACACCTTCTCTTGTGCCCATTTTGGAAATTCAAAAGTTTCCTCGATACCTATTTTTCACCAAATGAATTGCTGTATACCCGGTATACAATGAAAACCCATTGCAAGGTGCAGCTCATTTATTGGCTCTGGGTACCTGGGTTCTTGGTGAACCTACTAGCCCTATGTATCCCCGCAACCAGAAGAGCTCAGCAGATGTAACAGTATATTGCTTTTGAATTTCTGACATCGCAGGAAAAAGTTACAGAGTAATACGTGGAGAGAAATGGCTGTTTTTTTCACATCAATTTCACTATTATTATTTTTTCAGCTGTTATTTCCTATAGGAAAACCTTGTAGGATCTACACAAATTACCCCTTGCTAAATTCTGATTTTTTCTACTTTTCAGAAATGTTTAGCTGTCCGGGATCCAGCACTGGTTTCACACCCATTTCTGTCACTAACTGGAAGGAGGCTAAAAGCCCCAAAAATAGAAAAAATTGGGTATGTCCCCGTAAAATGCCAAAATTGTGTTGAAAAATTTGGTTTTCTGATTCAAGTCTGCCTGTTCCTGAAAGCTGGGAAGATGGTGATTTTAGCACTGAAAACTCTTTGTTGGGGAACAAAAACATGTTTTCTGCAGCCCTTTTTTCCCTTTCGTCTGAAAAAAACGAAATGTTTGCTGTATTTTGGCTAATTTATTGGTCTCCTCCAAGAGAACCCACAAACCCTGGGTACCTTTTGAATCCCTAGGATGTTGGAAAAAAGGACGCAAATTTGGCGTGTGTAGCTTATGTAGACAAAAAAGTTATGAAGGCCTAAGCGCGAACTACCCCAAATAGCCAAAAAAAGGGGTCAGCAATGGGGGGGGAAGGGCCTAGCAGCTAAGGGGTTAATATTTCATTAGTGAAGCACTTATAGATACAATTATGATATTTACATATTGTGGTAAATAAATAAAATAAACAGGTACCCATAAGCATCTAATAAAATAACTTTTATAAAAATTATGAAGTGACCTATATACGTAAGTATAATATATATATAGTTAACCCTAAGTAATATATTCATTTGTTAAAGATACCTAAAGAATATCTATGTATTTCCAAACCATAGGTAGAATATATATTTGTACAAAGAAAAGCACATATCTAAAAGCATACGTACAATCAAATTATACATATTTATATACACAGGAATATGCTGTACATTTGTGTTTGAGTGCAGTGGTCATGTAGGAAAAATCCAACTGCTGAGTAATCTTTTGAAGATAAGAAAGCTATCTGTGGCTCTTATGTTTGGTGGGTAATGAATTCCATATTTTGACTCCTTAAATAGAGACAGATGCGCAACCTATTTTATTTGTATGCTGAGATTTTGAAGGGAGGTGTTAATACTCAGCAGAGGTTCCTTTGTTGTATTTATTTGGTAATTTTATTACTGATAAAAAGTGGCCCTATTCCATGTTTTGCTTTGTGGGTGATAAAAAGCAGCATGAATGTGGATCTTTTAACAACCAGTAACAAATATAAGGCCCTCTTGGAAGGGTAGTTAAGGGTTTGTGGCTTTACATTTAGGAGTAGTCTGGCAGCAGAGTTGTGAATTTGTTGTAGTTTTTCATAGTTGATCAAGATGATAGTAGTAGAGGCCATTGGCTTAATCAGGTTTAGACAGTACAAGAGAGATAGTAGCTTGGACCTTGTGTGGAAATCCTAGGTTGGGGATGATTTGTTGCAGAGTTTTCATAGTAATGAAACTTGATCTTGCTAACTTGTCCACTTGGGCATTCATTGAATATTTGGAGTCCATGGGAATTTCCGGGTTTCTTTCTTCCTTAGACAATTTAGGGGTGGTCCCAGATCATCAGGCCTGCCGCAGAGTGGGTGATATTTTTTTTCAATTGCCACGTGTGAGTAGTTCATTTTTAGAAGTATTCAGTTTGAGGTGGCTCCCTGTCATCCACAATCAGCTGTGCCGAAGGCAGCTGAAAGGTCCAAGACAAATAGTGCAGTTACCCCATTGTTGTGTACTGTATTTTTAAGGTCATCCCAGATGGGTATGAGGGAGGATTCTGTGCCTCTTCCTGGACAGAATCCTGTTTGGAAGTCGGAAAGTATGGTGTTTTCTTCAATGAACTGTGACATTTTGGCGACTGTTGCTCCTTCTATTATTTTGCCCAGGACAGTCCACTTGTAATTGGCCTTTTGTTGTTTTGGGCATGCAGGTCCAGGTTTGTTTTCTTTAATAATAGACGTATGTATGCCTTTTTTTAAAGTCTTCTGGAAAGATTCCTGTAGTTAAATAATTGTTTATGATTTTTTTCTTACTGGTGTAGCAACACTGGTAGTTAAAAGAATGTTCCTTAAGATTTAAGACAAGGGTCAGAAGGGCAGCCAGCTGGCCTGCTTGCTTTGTCCAGATCCATAAATTCACTTTGTGATAGTTGTTTGAAGGAACACAGGGGCTAGGTTAGCCTATTCTTGACGGGGTTTTGTTGGAAATGGGCTGGTACTGGTTGTTGTTCTTTGTTTAAAATGGGAGACCAACATGTCTGCTTAGGTTGTGTAATGATTTGTTAGTTTGTTAGTGAACTCTTGAGTCATGAAATTAGTTCCTTCTGTGCACTGAGGTATGCGCAATCAGTGAGATTTTATACATTTCTTTATTTTCATATTTAGTATTTTGAATTCTGTTTGAATAGTACAATTTTGAGATTTTTTAAATTGTTGACTTGTTTATTCAGTTAAGTTTCTGTAGGTGAAGTTTGTCTTGGTTACTTATTGTTTAGTTCTGCATTCCTCCAAAGTGTTTGTTTTCTTTTGTCTTGTTTTGTTGTTCTTAGTCGTATTAGGACATCAAGCGCTTCCTGGAGCCACTCAAAGTTTTTGAACAGAATTTATCGTATCTGTGTTAGAAGTAAGTTGTGTTTCTAAGTATTCAAAATTGAGTTGGTTGCACGGTTGATAGGTGGATGCATGTATGGGGGCCTTGGGTATGTTGATTTGTAGTGTTTTGAGTTGGAAAGCTACCAGATGGTGGTCTGACCATGTGATAGGAGTAATCCTTTCAACTGTAACTAATTCTGAATTTGCAAAGATGACATCTAGGATGTGTCCAGCGATGTGTGTGGGTTTGTGGACAAGCTGATGTAGGTTCAATGTGTCTAGGCCAATGATGATAGTTCTTGAATGTGGTATATTCAGTTTGTCAAACCATATATTTATATCACCAAGGATGCATAGGTTGGTGTGCAGTGTTATAAGTTTTGAAAACTGTGTCTAGAAATGTGTCTGGGAATGTTGGATTGCAAAGTGGTGGTCTGTAAAGAAGGAGGAAGTTACAGGAGGAAGTTGGCACAGGGTTGCATCTGATCATGAAGGCCTCACAACCTTGTATGGAAATGTCATCAGCTTTGGTGAGATGTATGGTTTCCTTGAATATAACAACTGGTCCACCTCCTCTTTTGCCTATGCAGTTTTGCATGATAGCTTGATAGCCCGGAGGAACGGCTTCATGCAATACTGTAGACATGTCATCTCCCAGCCATGATTCAGTTATCAAGACTACGTTAGGTTATGTCTCAGTGAGTAGGGCATAGATGTGGTGCTTGTTTTTAGAAAGTGATCAAGCATTTATTAGTAGGCAGTCTAGAAATTGTGTTTTGGTGGTGGTGTGACTTTGTTTGAAGGAGGACTGAGTAGGACTCCTTGAACTTGTAGCAAGTGTATAAGTGTTGGTATTAACTGTATGAAGATAGCCATAACGTTATTTGTCATTACTGTAATACTCATCCAGCAGGTTCAGAAGGCATTTTTTGGGGTCTGCATGTTTAGGTGTAGGAGATGGTGATTGAGAGTGAGTTGGTAAGCTGTGTCATTTTTGCAGAGTAGTCTTGTATAATAGACATGTAGATGCAAAAATGTGAAGAATGACATGTTATTTTGTTTGCGTCTGTTTAGGGTGGAATGTGTGTGGGTTAAGGGGGGTGGAGCATGTGGGTCGTGTTTTAAGGCTCTAAATTATGCAACGGATAAGAGGCATGTGAATGAGTGTTGTTGGTTCGGGTTTTCGTGGTAGGTGTTGGTGAAGATAGAAGGTTTGGGAGTAAATATGATTTAGGAAATCTATTCTTTGTGCAGTCAGGAGAGTGGAATTTGGTGTTTGTTTCTATTTCTAACGGAATATAGAATGAAGTTATGTGTGTGTAATATTTTGATGTGCTGGTGTGTGTTATGCTTTGTTTTTGTGGAGTAGTGAAAAGAGATATTGATACAGTAAATTTCTGTTAATGATTTGACTGTAATATTCTGTTGGTGAGTGGAAGTTGAATGGTAAAGGAGATGGCGATATGCATTGAAGGAGAGCCTATGTGGTGTGTGAGAGGGGATAGACAGGGGTTATGAGTGTTTGCATTACATTTGGAAGCAGGAAGAAATAATTTGTGTTGTGGAGTGAAGTGTAAGGATTGTTTGGTTGTGTTTTTTTTTACAGAAAGAGGAGGAGGAGGGTGTTGTCGGTGGTTGATATGAGAGAGGGACGAGTGCAGGTTTGGTGGTGATGGAAAGGGGTCGTTTCAGAAGAGGGAAGAGCTGGTGTTTTGGAAGAACAGATAGTGTGTGTTTGCAGAGGTTACGTATTATGTGGATTTGTGTTGTGTTGGTGATGTGTGGATTTGATAGTGGTATAGGATGGAATGGTGTTGTGTGTGAGAGTGAAGGTGTCATTGCGTGGCAGTTGAGACTGAAGGGTGTATAAGTGTGCTTTGTGAAGTTTTGTAGTGGTTGATGAGGCATTGAAGTGTGAATAGGGTTTGTTAGTTGTAAGTGAGTAGTGTGCATTTGCTGAGATACAAAATACAAATACAAACATAAGCACTAGGAATGAATCAGAACCATAGCCCGATCAGCCAATCAGAACTTTAAACTTAGCCCTAGGTCCAATAGAAACTCTAGCCCCAGGAGCCACTCAGACCACAGATGCAACAACCAGTAAGATATTTATATAAGGAGCATGTGACGTTAAACACAAACTGGTGTGCAAGGGGTCAGGGAGGCGCACCTGGAGTCAGAATCTCTTTGGATACAGACAGGCTCACTCCACACTTTGTAGTTTCTGTTCAACTTTGCAGGTAAAGTGCAAATTGAAAGCCACCAAAAATATTGCTTTTCACACAGTTCAACAAATCAACTTTTCTAGCCAAAAAATGAGTGCTACATACACGTTCCAAACACAATTTAAACCACAAAACAGATTAAGCAGTCTCTTAAACACACTCTGATTAGCCTCTGAGGTGTAGTTTGCATTTGTAGCTTGAAAAAGGGTGTGGAGGTGGATTGTCTTCTAAGAGGCCTTAGCACAGTAAAGGGGAAATCCAGGAAGGACATTTAAACAGTCACAGGTAGAAGAAAACAGCAGTTTTTAAAGAACAAATTGCAAAGAAACCATGAGATAAATTTAAACAGTCACAGGTAGAGAAAAGTAGCAGTTTTAAAGTTTCAAAACACAAAGCACAATGTCTGTGTACTTATTACCTAATTTGTCTTTGCTCACTGGGCTGTTTAGGGCACAGAGAAGCCAGGGATACAAAATGGAGGTGGCTATCTTGGGGTACCCAAGACTAACGTAAGGCCCTGTGCAGATGTAAAGGGAGGGCTCAAGGCTGCTTGGAAGCTTGATGGACAATCAAAGCACAGACTGGTGTGCAGGGGGGCAGGGAGGTGCTCCGGAGGTCAGAATTCCTTGGATACAGATAGTTTCAATCCACACTTTGTAGTTCCTGTTCAACCCTGGAGGTACAGCCCAAATCGAAAGCCACTAAAAATACGGCCTTTCACACCCTGAAACAAACCACTTTTTCTAGCCACAAACAAGTGCTACATACACTTTCCAAACACAAGTTAAACTGCAAAGCCGATTATGGAGTCTCTTAAACACACTCTAATTAGCCTCTGGGGTGTGTTCTGCCTGTGAGCACGGTGGTGGCAGCATACCATTTGGTGATCAATAGGAGTGAACAAGTCCTTTTATCCTCTGTCACTGAAACAAGGCCTGCAGACTCGCTCACCTTTTTAAAGTTTTGCTGGTATGTGCTTGACTCACCCTCGGCCTAAATCGGTTAGAAGTAAAGTGCTGCACAGCGCAGGAATGGTGATTTTGCGCTGGATTTATGTGTGCATGCAAAAGGTACTATACAGGGATAGAGCAGTGCTGTGTAGTATTTGCATGGTGAGTGCATGTAATGAGTATATATACCTGGGAGGAATGCATTACATGAGAGATGTAGGGCTGTGCAGTACGTGCACGGTGGAAGCATGTGCTGGGTGTATGTGTGCTTCTGAAAAGTATAGTACATGAAAATGTTGTGCAGTGCACACATGATGAATGCAGGATTGAATCAGTGACTCCTGTATGCCAGGAGAGGGCCACCGTGGACTGAGCTGTGAATGGCATAGCGTGTGGGGAGCATGAAATCCATTCTGCCTTGCTGATGTGACCCAGTAAACCAGAAGGGGCCACCTTAGAAGACAATGTGCCGACAAAGTACCAAGACTTGTGTGGACCTTAGTGGCTAGCTAGTATGCCACGAGGGGCTACCGTGGTGTAGGTGGCTCTACAGGAGGGGTTGACACACTGCCAGCAGGTACTGCAGAAATCCCAAATGTCAGAAGGGGTTGCCGGTACTGAGGATTGTAAAGTTTGGGCTATCTTCTGAGAAAACGGGAGCACCTGTGGATCAGAACTGAGCACCCAGGCCTGCCCTGTGACTTATCCTGTTGACACCGGAGGACATCGAGAGGACTTCGCTCCATTACGGAGACTCAGTCAGTAGCACAAAGATCAACCTTTCAACACTTTTGACTATTAGCTAATAGAAAGAGTGGACTCTTGATTAAGGTCTACAGGAGAGCATTCCTTAGATGTGGCTGCCAGTGAATGGGGAATAACCCTGACCACACTACAGAGAAGAGGGTAAATAGGGATTTGACAGATAAATACTAGAGTCCAAACTTCAAGGGAATCGTGTTATTGCTTTTGGATGTCATAATACTACTTTGAATGGGTTAGAATAAAATACCTCTTTTCAATATAAAACCAATTTGACTGGACTTTGACTTATTGGCATAACTGAGTGCACTCTGAGTTATGAGTACAGTTCACTAATCTGTAACTACACTTCTGTTTCTCCCCCCGAGGATGCCTCTGACTGCTCGTCTATAGCTACAACTGAGAGTCAAGTGCAGGAGTGGTACTTGGCCCAGTTGCCCGACACATCAGGAAAAAAAAGGCTTAAACCACCATGATTGGGCCCAATAACCCCTATGTGCCCCATGGCCCTCTGAAAGGGGTTCTGACAAAGAGTTGACCAGGAGATAGGGGAGAATACGTAGTAAGCACCGGAGCACTTCTAAGTGCAAAAAACAATGACTAAGATGACCAATCATTTTGTGGTCCTGGGCCATAATGATACTGATTTCAAGTATTTTGTACTGGAAAAACTAAACCCGGGAAATAACAAGGTGGTTTCTGCCCTTCGGAAATTTGAACAAAGATGGGTATAGAGAATGTAGAGTGACAGAGTGGATTTAAATGATAAAAATATTGTGATCATAGATTAGATAGATTCTTGGTACCTTGTATGAGAGTGACTATGGCCCTCATTCCTACTCTGGCGGGCGGCGGTCGCCGCCATATGGACGCTCCGCGGTCGAAAGACCGCTGGGGCCATTCCGACCTTCCCGCTGGGCCGGCCGGCGCTAACATTGTTATCGCCCGCCAGCCCAGCGGGAAGGCGGCCTGCAACACTGAAGCCGGCTCCGAATGGAGCCGGCGGTGTTGCAGGTGTGCGACGGGTGCAGTTGCACCTGTCGCGCTTTTCACTGTCTGCTAAGCAGACAGCGAAAAGCATGCTGGGGCCCTGTTAGGGGGCCCCTGCACTGCCCATGCCAGTGGCATGGGCAGTGCAGGGGCCCCCAGGGGACCCAGGACACCCGTTCCCGCCATCCTCTTCCTGGCGGTGAAAACCGCCAGAAACAGGCTGGCGGGAAGGGGGTCGGAATCCCCATGGCGGCGCTGCTTGCAGCACCGCCATGGAGGATTAGCCCAGCCGGGGGAAATCCGGCGGGAAACCGCCGGACCCGGTTTTCCGACCGCGGCTTTACCGCCGCGGTCGGAATGGGCTTTGAAGCACCGCCAGCCTGTTGGCGGTGCTTCAGTCATCCGCGACCCTGGCGGTCATAGACCGCCAGGGTCAGAATGACCCCCTATTTCTGTTGCTTTCACTGGGGACGATCACTGTTAAGTGATCCCTTTAATACTGTGAAGGTCATATTTTATACAAAGTTAAGAAATGAAGCAAGATAAATAAGGAAACTTGAGAATACTGATCATAAGCAATCATTAGATTGACTATGAAATTGTTATTGTCTTCTATAAAAAGATCCAGGCCTGGAAAAGGAATGGTCTTAATTTCTGGTATAACATTTGAAACTGATTGCATTTCCTTCTGTAACAAGTTTTCAACTCCTGTTTTCCCTTTTTTCCATATGGCAAATATAGGGGACCAACAGCGAGGGCTGATAACCATAAGCTCTCCAATGGGAAGCTGTGAGAAAGTAGCCTCTTTCTAGCCTTGTTACCCCAGCTTTTGGCCTGTTTGTGAGTGTATGTCAGGGTGTTTTCACTGTCTCACTGGGATCCTGCTAGCCAGGGCCCAGTGCTCATAGTGAAAACCCTATGTTTTCAGTATGTTTGTTATGTGTCACTGGGACCCTGCTAGCCAGGACCCCAGTGCTCATAAGTTTGTGACCTATATGTATGTGTTCCCTGTGTGGTGCCTAACTGTCTCACTGAGGCTCTGCTAATCAGAACCTCAGTGGTTATGCTCTCTCATTTCTTTCAAATTGTCACTAACAGGTTAGTGACCAATTTTACCAATTTACATTGGCATACTGGAACACCCTTATAATTCCCTAGTATAATGGTACTGAGGTACCCAGGGTATTGGGGTTCCAGGAGATCCCTATGGGCTGCAGCATTTCTTTTGCCACCCATAGGGAGCTCTGACAATTCTTACACAGGCCTGCCACTGCAGCCTGAGTGAAATAACGTCCACGTTATTTCACAGCCATTTCACACTGCACTTAAGTAACTTATAAGTCACCTATATGTCTAACCTTTACCTGGGAAAGGTTGGGTGCTAGGTTACTTAGTGTGTGGGCACCCTGGCACTAGCCAAGGTGCCTCCACATTGTTCAGGGCCAATTCCCCGGACTTTGTGAGTGCGGGGACACCATTACACGTGTGCACTACATATAGGTCACTACCTATGTGTAGCTTCACAATGGTAACTCCGAATATGGCCATGTAACATGTCTAAGATCATGGAATTGCCCCCTCTATGCCATCCTGGCATTGTTGGTACAATCCCATGATCCCACGGGTCTGTAGCACAGACCCGGGTACTGCCAAACTGCCTTTTCAGGGGTTTCATTGCAGCTGCTGCTGCTGCCAACCCCTCAGACAGGTTTCTGCCCTCCTGGGGTCCAGCCAGGCTTGGCCCAGGAAGGCAGAACAAAGGACTTCCTCAGAGAGAGGGTGTTACACCCTCTCCCTTTGGAAAATGGTGTGAAGGCAAGGGAGGAGTAGCCTCCCCCAGCCTCTGGAAATGCTTTCATGGGCACACATGGTGCCCATTTCTGCATAAGCCAGTCTACACCGGTTCAGGGACCCCTCAGCCCTGCTCTGGCACGAAACTGGACAAAGGAAAGGGGAGTGACCACTCCCCTGACCTGCACCTCCCCTGGGAGGTGCCCAGAGCTCCTCCAGTGTGCTCCAGACCTCTGCCATCTTGGAAACAGAGGTGCTGCTGGCACACTGGACTGCTCTGAGTGGCCAGTGCCAGCAGGTGACGTCAGAGACTCCTTCTGATAGGCTCCTTCAGGTGTTGCTAGCCTATCTTCTCTCCTAAGTAGCCAAACCCTCTTTTTTGGCTATTTAGGGTCTCTGCTTTGGGGATTTCCTTAGATAATGAATGCAAGAGCTCATCAGAGTTCCTCTGCATCTCTCTCTTCACCTTCTGCCAAGGAATCGACTGCTGACCGCGCTGGAAGCCTGCAAAACTGCAACAAATTAGCAAAGACGACTACTGCAACTCTGTAACGCTGATCCTGCCGCCTTCTCGACTGCTTTTCTGGTGGTGCATGCTGTGGGGGTAGTCTGCCTCCTCTCTGCACTAGAAGCTCCGAAGAAATCTTCCGTGGGTCGACGGAATCGTCCCCCTGCAACCGCAGGCACCAAAGAACTGCATCACCAGTACCCTGGGTCTCCTCTCAGCACGAAGAGCGAGGTCCCTTGAATCCAGCAACTCTGTCCAAGTGACTCCCACAGTCCAGTGACTCTTCAGTCCAAGTTTGGTGGAGGTAAGTCCTTGCCTCCCCACGCCAGACTGCATTGCTGGGAACCGCGACTTTTGCAGCTACTCCGGCCTCTGTGCACTTCCGGCGGAAATCCTTTGTACACAGCCAAGCCTAGGTCCACGGCACTCTAACCTGCATTGTACGATCTCCTGAGTTGTCCTCCGGCGACGTGGGACTCCTTTGTGTAACTTCGGGTGAGCACAGTTTCACTCCTCTTCGTAGTGCCTGTTCCGGCACTTCTGCAGGTGCTGCCTGCTTCTGAGAGGGCTCCTCGTTCTGCTGGGCGCCCCCTCTGTCCCCTGACGCAATTGGCGACATCCTGGTCCCTCCTGGGCCACAGCAGCATCCAAAAACCCTAACAGCATGACTTGCAGCTAGCAAGGCTTGTTTGCGGTCTTTCTTCAGGAAAATACTTTTGCACGACTCTCCGCGGCGTGGGGCATCCATCCTCCAAAGGGGAAGTCTCTAGCCCTTGTCGTTTCCGCAGAACCTTCAGCTTCTACTGTCCAGTAGCAGCTTCTTTGCACCCACAGCTGGCATTTCCTTGGCATCTGCCCATCTCCGACTTGCTTGTGACTTTTGGACTTGGTCCCCTTGTTCCACAGGTACCCTCGTTTGGAAATCCATCGTTGTTGCATTGCTGATTTGTGTCTTTCCTGCAGAATTCCCCTATCACGACTTCTGTGCTCTTTGGAGAACTCTAGTGCACTTTGCACTCACTTTTCAGGGTCTTGGGGTGGGCTATTTTTCTAACCCTCACTGTTTTCTTACAGTCCCAGCGACCCTCTACAAGGTCACATAGGTTTGGGGTCCATTCGTGGTTCGCATTCCACTTTTGGAGTATATGGTTTGTGTCGCCCCTATCCCTATGTGTCCCCATTGCATCCTATTGTAACTATACATTTTTTGCACTGTTTTCTAATACTATACTGCATATTTTTGGTATTGTGTACATATATCTTGTGTATATTTACTATCCTCATACTGAGGGTACTCACTGAGATACTTTTGGCATATTGTCATAAAAATAAAGTACCTTTATTTTTAGTATATCTGTGTATTGTGTTTTCTTATGATATTGTGCATATGACACTAGTGGTACTGTAGGAGCTTCACTCGTCTCCTAGTTCAGCCTAAGCTGCTCTGCTAAGCTACCATTATCGATCAGCCTAAGCTGCTAGACACCCTATACACTAATAAGGGATAACTGGGCCTGGTGCAAGGTGTAAGTACCCCTTGGTACTCACTACAAGCCAGTCCAGCCTCCTACATTGGTTGTGCAGTGGTGGGAAAAGTGCTTTGTAACTACTTACCACTTTTGTCATTGTACTTTTCATAAGAGAAAAATATACAAAACAAGTTCAGTGTATGTACACCTAACCAAAAAGTTTTTGCATTTCTTTTCTCACTTCTTTTCTAAAGTGCTGAAAAGTTCCTCTAACTTTCTAAAAAGTTCTTGAAAAGTTAAAAAAAAAAAATTCTGTCTTTCTAAAAGTTCTGAAAAACTTGTTTTCCTTTTTTCTATCACTTAAACACTTTCTAAAAATGTCTGGCACAGGCCAAACTGTTGATCTGTCCAAACTTGCTTATGATAACCTTAGCTGGAAAGATGCAAGGAGTCTCTGCATAGAAAGAGGTTTAAGTGTAAGGAAGAATCCCTCCAGAGAACTGTTGGTAAATATGCTTGTTGAACAGGATAAGGCCAGAGCTGGCACTCCTGTGGAAAAGTTAGCTGATGGTTCCCACTCTGATTCTGGGGCACCCCTAGCAAAAGATGTGGGAGGGAAACTTCCAAGCCTGCCCCCTAGCAAACCACCTAGCATAGGTGGTACTGATGTAGAGTCACACCATACTGATAGTGTTGTCTCACATCACAGTAAGAGTATTCCTTCTCATCATAGTAGAAGTGCTGTTTCTGTTAGTCAAGCTATTAGGGTGCCATCTGTTAGGGCCAGGTCTCCTTCTGTTCTATCTAAGCATACTTCTGTCTCTAGACATGCCTCACCCACCCACCCTGATGACAGAATGTTAGAAAGGGAGCTCAATAGATTGAGAGTGGAACAAACCAGACTGAAGCTCAAGAAGCAACAGCTGGATTTGGATAGGCAGTCCTTAGAGGTGGAAAGGGAAAGACAGAAATTGGGTTTAGAAACCCATGGTGGCAGCAGCAGTATTCCCCATAGTCATCCTGCAAAAGAGCATGATTCTAGGAATCTGCACAAGATAGTTCCCCCTTATAAGGAGGGGGATGACATTAACAACTGGTTTGCTGCACTTGAGAGGGCCTGTGTTGTACAGGATGTCCCTCAAAGGCAGTGGGCTGCTATCCTATGGCTATCATTTAGTGGAAAGGGTAGGGATAGGCTCCTTACTGTGAAAGAAAGTGATGCCAATAATTTTGCAGTTCTTAAGAATGCAATCCTAGATGGTTATGGCTTAACCACTGAACAGTACAGGATGAAGTTCAGAGAAACCAAAAAGGAGTCTTCACAAGACTGGGTAGACTTTGTTGACCATTCAGTGAAGGCCTTGGAGGGGTGGTTACATGGCAGTAACGTGACTGACTATGAAAGCCTATATAACATAATCCTGAGAGAGCATATACTTAATAATTGTGTGTCTGATTTGTTGCACCAGTATCTAGTGGACTCAGATCTGACCTCTCCCCAAGAATTGGGAAAGAAGGCAGACAAATGGGTCAGAACAAGAGTGAACAGAAAAGTTCAGACAGGTGGTGACAAGGATGGCAAGAAGAAAGATGGTGAAAAATCTCAAGATAAGCATGGGGATAAGGGTAAAACCAAAGATCCCACTTCAAATCTTAAACACTCTTCAGAGGGTGGGGATAAAACAAATTCTTCCTCTTCTTCTCAACCTGCACACATTAAAAAGTCTTGGTGCTTTGTGTGTAAAAACAGAGGCCATAGGCCAGGGGATAAGTCCTGTCCAGGTAAACCCCCTGAGCCTACCACCACTAATACATCAAGCTCTAGTGCCCCTAGCAGTAGTGGTACTAGTGGTGGGACTGCTGGCAACAGTCAAGCAAAGGGTGTAGTTGGGTTCACTTATGGGTCCATCATAGAAACTGGGGTAGTCAGTCCTAAGACAGTTTCTGTCACACCTAGTGGCATTGGCCTTGCCACACTGGCTGCTTGTCCCCTTACAATGGATAAGTACAGGTAGACAGTTTCAATAAATGGTGTTGATGCCTTGGCCTACAGGGACACAGGTGCCAGTATCACTTTGGTGACTGAAAACCTAGTGGCTCCTGAACAACACATCATTGGACAACAGTATAAAATTATTGATGTCCATAACTCCACTAAGTTTCTTCCCTTAGCTATAATTCAGTTTAGTTGGGGTGGAGTTACTGGTCCTAAGCAGGTGGTGGTATCACCTAGCTTACCTGTAGACTGTCTCTTAGGTAATGACCTAGAGGCCTCAGGTTGGGCTGATGTAGAGTTTTATGCCCATGCAGCCATGCTGGGCATCCCAGAGGAATGGTTCCCTCTCATTTCTACTGAAATGAAAAAGCAAAGGAGAGAAGGCCTGAAAATTCAGGATCCCTCTCCAACAACAGGTAAAAAGGGTATCATAGTATCCCCTAACCACCCTGCCAATCAGGATATAATTCCTGTGGTAGGAGAAACCTCTCCTGGGGTGGCACCTGTTCCAAGGGAATCATCAGCTGGCAAAGCTGTACTCCCTGAGGTAGAAGTACCTCTCTGTGGGATAACTAACATTGGTGACAAAAAGAGCACCATTTTGGTTAACATGGAGCACCCCTCCAACCCTCCCAGAGAAACTTTAGTGCAGAAACCCTGCACTGCCTCACAACACTTAGGACAGCATCCCTGCCCTAGTGTGGAGCTGTAGGAGGCTGGACTGGCTTGTAGTGAGTACAAAGGGGTACTTACACCTTGCACCAGGCCCAGTTATCCCTTATTAGTGTATAGGGTGTCTAGCAGCTTAGGCTGATAGTTAATGGTAGCTTATCAAAGCAGCTTAGGCTGAACTAGGAGACGAGTGAAACTCCTACAGTACCACTAGTGTCATATGCACAATATCATAAGAAAACACAGTACACAGATATACTAAAAATAAAGGTACTTTATTTTTATGACAATATGCCAAAAGTATCTCAGTGAGTACCCTCAGTATGAGGATAGCAAATATACACAAGATATATGTACACAATACCAAAATATGCAGTAATAGTATTAGAAAACAGTGCAAACAATGTATAGTTAGGGGCAACACAAACCATATACTCCAAAAGTGGAATGCGAACCACGAATGGACCCCAAACCTATGTGCACTACATATAGGTCACTACCTATGTGTAGCTTCACAATGGTAACTCCGAATATGGCCATGTAACATGTCTAAGATCATGGAATTGCCCCCTCTATGCCATCCTGGCATTGTTGGTACAATCCCATGATCCCACAGGTCTGTAGCTCAGACCTGGGTACTGCCAAACTGCCTTTCCCGGGGTTTCACCGCAGCTGCTGCTGCTGCCAACCCCTCAGACAGGTTTCTGCCCTCCTGGGGTCCAGCCAGGCTTGGCCCAGGAAGGCAGAACAAAGGACTTCCTCAGAGTGAGGGTGTTACACCCTCTCCCTTTGGAAAATGGTGTGAAGGCAGGGGAGGAGTAGCCTCCCCTAGCCTCTGGAAATGCTTTCATGGGCACACATGGTGCCCATTTCTGCATAAGCCAGTCTACACCGGTTCAGGGACCCCTCAGCCATGCTCTGGCACGAAACTGGACAAAGGAAAGGGGAGTGACCACTCCCCTGACCTGCACCTCCCCTGGGAGGTGCCCAGAGCTCCTCCAGTGTGCTCCAGACCTCTGCCATCTTGGAAACAGAGGTGCTGCTGGCACACTGGACTGCTCTGAGTGGCCAGTGCCAGCAGGTGACGTCAGAGACTCCTTCTGATAGGCTGCTTCAGGTGTTGCTAGCCTATCTTCTCTCCTAAGTAGCCAAACCCTCTTTTCTGGCTATTTAGGGTCTCTGCTTTGGGGATTTCCTTAGATAACGAATGCAAGAGCTCATCAGAGTTCCTCTGCATCTCTCTCTTCACCTTCTGCCAAGGAATCGACTGCTGACCGCGCTGGAAGCCTGCAAAACTGCAACAAAGTAGCGAAGACGACTACTGCAACTCTGTAACGCTGATCCTGCTGCCTTCTCGACTGCTTTCCTGGTGGTGCATGCTGTGGGGGTAGTCTGCCTCCTCTCTGCACTAGAAGCTCCGAAGAAATCTCCCGTGGGTTGACGGAATCGTCCCCCTGCAACCGCAGGCACCAAAGAACTGCATCACCGGTACCCTGGGTCTCCTCTCAGCACGATGAGCGAGGTCCCTTGAATCCAGCAACTCTGTCCAAGTGACTCCCACAGTCCAGTGACTCTTCAGTCCAAGTTTGGTGGAAGTAAGTCCTTGCCTCCCCACGCCAGACTGCATTGCTGGGAACCGTGACTTTTGCAGCTACTCCGGCCTCTGTGCACTTCCGGCGGAAATCCTTTGTACACAGCCAAGCCTGGGTCCACGGCACTCTAACCTGCATTGCACGATCTCCTCAGTTGTCCTCCGGCGACGTGGGACTCCTTTGTGTAACTTCGGGTGAGCACCGTTTCACTCCTCTTCGTAGTGCCTGTTCCAGCACTTCTGCGGGGGCTGCCTGCTTCTGAGAGGGCTCCTCGTCCTGCTGGGCGCCCCCTCTGTCCCCTGACGCAATTGGCGACATCCTGGTCCCTCCTGGGCCACAGCAGCATCCAAAAACCATAACCGCACAACTTGCAGCTAGCAAGGCTTGTTGGCGGTCTTTCTTCAGGAAAACACTTCTGCACGACTCTCCACGGCGTGGGGCATCCATCCTCCAAAGGAGAAGTCACTAGCCCTTGTCATTCCCACAGAACCTTCAGCTTCTACTGTCCAGTAGCAGCTTCTTTGCACCCACAGCTGGCATTTCCTGGGCATCTGCCCATCTCCGACTTGCTTGTGACTTTTGGACTTGGTCCCCTTGTTCCACAGGTACCCTCGTTTGGAAATCCATCGTTGTTGCATTGCTGATTTGTGTCTTTCCTGCAGAATTCCCCTATCACGACTTCTGTGCTCTTTGGGGAACTCTAGTGCACTTTGCACTCACTTTTCAGGGTCTTGGGGTGGGCTATTTTTCTAACACTCACTGTTTTCTTACAGTCCCAGCGACCCTCTACAAGGTCACATAGGTTTGGGGTCCATTCGTGGTTCGCATTCCACTTTTGGAGTATATGGTTTGTGTCGCCTCTATCCCTATGTGTCCCCATTGCATCCTATTGTAACTATACATTGTTTGCACTGTTTTCTAATACTATACTGCATATTTTTGGTATTGTATACATATAGCTTGTGTATATTTGCTATCCTCATACTGAGGGTACTCACTGAGATACTTTTGGCATATTGTCATAAAAATAAAGTACCTTTATTTTTAGTATATCTGTGTATTGTGTTTTCTTATGATATTGTGCATATGACACTAGTGCTACTGTAGGAGCTTCACTCGTCTCCTAGTTCAGCCTAAGCTGCTCTGCTAAGCTACCATTATCTATCAGCCTAAGCTGCTACACACCCTATACACTAATAAGGGATAACTGGGCCTGGTGCAAGGTGTAAGTACCCCTTGGTACTCACTACAAGCCAGTCCAGCCTCCTACAGAAGCTACCTTTCCCGTGAACACCTAAACCAGACATCATTGTGCACTCGCATGTGTGATACGATGTATCTCGGAGACACATGGTAGCGAAAGAATGCCTTCAGGCCATTAAAGACTGACTGGCTCAGTGGGCATGCCTGATTCAACTTGTGGTGAGCATGAGTAGTTGAATACACAGGACCCACTTCTTGACAAATTAAATCTGGGCTACGTGTGGGGGGACCACAATGTGATTATGCACTACCGCTCTCATCTGGTATTAAGAGCAACGCTGCACCTAGATGACCCACTGTCACCTATGACATTGTGACAACATACACATGTGGATGTGTTTGGTATGGGTGAGAAAAAGTAAAGTGGAGAGGTGTAGAGTGTAGTGGCGAGTCATAGAGAGGCATGTTTGAAATGTCTTAGAGTGGAGAGGTGTAGAGTGGAGTGACGTAGAGCGAAGTGGCATGTCTTCCAGTAGAGTGGAGTGGCATGTTGTAGAGTGGAGTGGTGTGTCCTAGAGTAGAGTCACATGGAGTGGTGTAGAGTGGAGTGGAGGGACGTGGAGTGTCAGAATGGGTGTAGGTTGTAGAGTGGAGTGGCCTGTCGAAGAGGGGAGTTTTAGAGTGGAGTGGATTGTCGTAGAATGAGGTGGCGTGTCATAGAGTGGATTAAAGTGGCGTAGTGTGGCATAGAGTGGAGGGGCATAGAGTGGAGTAGAGTGTTGTACAGTGGAGTAGTGTAGAGCGGAGTGGTGTAGTGTGGAGTAAATAATGTGTTATAGCACACTACCATTATGGACAACACATTTTCAATCGAAATGACCATTACATGTGCACAGATACACAAGTTTACTGATAAAAGTACACAGTACAAAAATAATAATGTGTGGAAATGTCATCACCTAGTGTATTGATTTGTTTGTGTGTTAAAATATTTGCTTCAATGACACTTCAGAATTACAAAAAAAATGTTTTAATTGAATATTTGATTAATTTAAATTTATTACATTTAAATGACTTTTTACCATTTAAAAAAAAAAATCCTGCCTGAAGTGAAATACCAGAATTTACATAAATACGTAACATAATATTTTTTAACTAATTTTTTTTATTGAAATAAACATTTTTTTACTTTTCGTGACCCTTCACAATAGGGAAACTCTGGAGTCTGGTGGTGATCTCCCTATGGTAAATTAGAGGAAAAAGTTAGATTAAATATTAATATAAATTATTTGTACATATTTATTGTTAAAGTCAAACAAAATAAAAAAGATTCTACAGCACCCCTAACCTAATTTTGAATTAAATCTCTAATTTGTTTAACTATATTACATTAAAATGTCTTTTTACAGTTTTATTTAAATAAAGCCACCCTAAGTAAAAAAAAATATATTATTTTTTAATGCATTCTTAAATATTTAACGAGATCTACAACACAAATTAGAACTATTTTAGTTCTCCTTTACTACAGTTTAATGTTACATACATTTTTTAATTGAAAGAACTATTAAGATAAGTTTCAGTAACATTAAAAATGTTTTATTTTTTAGAATTTTTAACACTACATTTTACCAATTACTAGATTTAACTATTTTAAATATTTAAATTATTTTTAACATTGTTTCCAACTGAGTTTTATGTTATGTCCTCTATTTTCTTCATGGGCTGGTGCTGCAGTATCAGTGGTTGTCCATGTGTGCTGCTAGACTTGCTACTGCTTCTTTTTGGTAGTAGTAACATTACACTTGTAAATTTGGTTTCACACCCTTTTTCAGTGGGTCGAGATGTGTAAGTCTATAATTTTGAATAACGTTACACTCGGATTTTGTTAATAGTCTAAAGTAGTTAAATTACCGAAAAGTGTAAAAGTAGATTCACTGCCGGTAAATCTACACATTTAGGGGGAGACTTAAGAGTCCATAGCACCACCTTGTGCCACATTGGCATAATTTTTTTTTTACACTAATGTGGCCCAACGAGGCCAAAATCGCGGCGCAAAATTTACAAATTGACGCAATGCATGCATTGCACCACAGTGTAACCCTTTGCGCTACATTATGCCAGCGCCAGGCATGATGTATGCAAAGGGGGCGTTCCCCCGTTAGGGAGGCCGAAAAATGGTGCAAAGACATTTAAGAGATTTCCTCGCATCATTTTGTAGGTTCCTATTGGTTTCAATGGACCTCTGGGTGTTTTGCAGGATTTGCATACACATTTTTGGCACTAATCCTGCAAAGCACCGAACTAGAATAAAAAATGATGACGCTAGTTCCCTAATTAACGTCAAGGTGTGCAGTATATTAAATACGGCGCACACATGGCGGCATTTGGAGGGGGCGCTAATGTGCACAAGAAAAGTGGCGCTGCACTAGTTGTGAATGGGCCTCAAAATGTTGAGTTCTTTTGCTGGCATCCTCTAGCAATTCAGCGCAATTAAGTCATTCTGTATGACTGGCAACTAAAATTGTTTGTAAGTGATCTGTTTACAATCAAATCATTAGCCAAAAAGCTGCACCTGGTTCTGGGCCCAAATATAGTTTTTGGTAAAATGGACCAATTCTTTAGATTCAGTTACAAAGTTGAAATACAGTTCCTTTCCTGGAAGACAGGTTTATATTATGGCCAGGACATCAGCTAGAGCTGTCAATTATGTTCAATCTTTTTCCACCAAGAAACTGGTAAAGTTGTTTATTCAGGGCACAGCCCTTGAGAATTCATTCACGACTCATGGCAAGGCTACTTTTGGAATTCCCTATAAACCAATCTGTATCCTTTGCAGTGCTTTTTCAGAACCACTGTATGTCTGCTGACAGAGCCTTAGAATCTTTAGATGCAAACATGACATTGCACAACGACATGGAAAAGACTACAGGCTACCTTACGAAGAGAGATGTAGTTTGCTGCATACTGAGCATTCAAAGCGCCGCCCTGTCGAAGTATAGCTATCACGATGGATCAACACCTACATCTCATTCTGATACACCGAAAGAAACATGTTGTAAGGAAGAATTTAGACTCAGATTAGATATACTGACTTTGTATGTCGGAAATGACAACTTGCAGGTGACAGCCTGGGGTACGCATCTGTATATGTAAATGACACTACTGCTTAGGGGTTGATTCGAAGGCAGTGGCTTCAGTGATTTGTTTGACAACTTATTTCATTGAGGTTAAGTCGCACTTAACCTTGTTGGTTTATTGCTTTAAAATCTATTCAGAGCGTGCGCATCCAGAAAGATCCAAAATCAGATAGCCTCACGTTTACTTACAGCAGAACAGAGTTCAAAAGCAATACTCTTTTTCAAGTCCAAGAAGTCTCTCAAGTATATACACAACATTGTGCTGCAGAATGTTAAACTGGTTCTGGGGTTCAGCGCTACAACCTACCTTTTAATTCTCTTCCGCTGAAAGGCCAATGTAATTTAGATTGGATAGTGCAATAAATAACTGAAAATACTCCTTTGCTAACTCAAAGCAGGTGAACCTTTGAAAGACACAAAAGCTGGACAAGCGTAGTTAACAGTAGCTTTCGTCCCTCATACTTATCAATGTTACATACCACAACAAGCTGCACGTATCTCTTCTCCACTATTGCTCAGACATGCCTTGCACACTAGCGCTTATGGGAGCAACTTTGGTTGAGCAATATGGCGGACACCATATAGTACAATAGTCTGATAGTAAGTCCCACTGTGGACAGAGGGCACAAACTCAGCAAATGCCAGGTGTGGGAAAACTATTGATATGGCAACTGGTCCACATCCAACTTGAAAGGACTCAAAACCTGTGTCAGCTAAGTCATATTCAGGTTACTCGAATGAAATGCCAAACTAGGCTTGCAAGATTATGAGAAAATCCACCATCAAGGTGGCACAAAAGATGCTCTGGAACAAACGTCCATGGCCCCTCACAGGAATATCCAGTAAGTATCTTCGTGCTACTTTCAATTTTTATGTGCCAGTCATTATTGTCCTTTTCTAAGCGTTGAGGGCTTAAAAGAAGACGTATGTCTCAATCACTGGCGCCGACAGGGGATAATGACATTGAGAAACTAGCCGACAGGGGATAATGACATCGAGAAACTAGTAAACAAGTTACAGGAAGTAAATGCTGAAAAGATTAAGGAAGGCAGACACTTTAAAGTGTTGCCATAGGCAGCTCGTAACCCCATAGGCACATCCTGCCAACATCCTGGAGGTCTGCAAAATGTTCCTCCGGAACCACTCCCACTATGACCACTCTCCCCTGGGCCTGACTATAAGAAGCATTAAAGTGCAAGGCAACCAGGAATATAAAGAGGTGAATGGTAAGCATCTGTCTAGAAATCCAAGCTTTTCTGAAACATAAGCACCTAGGATAGGTTGGGTCAACGTGCTCCAGTCATTGTTCACAGTGGCTGAAGTGCCGCAAAATGGAAATGGTGTACTTAATCCACACAACAGGACATATGTAATAGAAAAGTATGATTGTTCAGGGGCATACATACATAAAATTGAGTCTCTTCAGTGGTACAATACGTAGATTAGGGGGTCTCCTCGACCCTACCAAGCCCTGCTTTCCTAGCCATTAATGGAGGTGTCATTGCAACCTATTAGGTCTGAGTATTATAACATTGAATATAAAAATATCACCCTACAAAATATCGGATCCAGGGAATCGACTACCATAGAATCATGAAGGTCAGTATATATTGATAAGTGTAGATTTGCTGTTCTTAACTCCACATTTAAGCCCTTACGATTATTAGAAAGCTACATATATCATCAAAGTATATATGTGTGGATTCTAGAATAGTAAATCTATATTTATTTATTTTGCAGTTTTATGTAGTACAACAGGTGTCTACTATTATTAACACAAGAACAGTTACGTACTGCCTACAAGCATTTGAAGTATGAAACACTATTATTAACCCTTGTGTCCAGTAGATCTTTTATTATTCGAGGGTAACATTTTTTATTAAAAGACAAAGCCATAATGTCCATACTGTATGTCCGTAATGTGGATTACTTGGATTATTTTGAGAGACACTTTCAAAATGGGGACTAATATGACTGGACTGCACTCCTGTGGTGTAACGTAAAATAATGGAGCTCTCAGCAGACTATGGATAGGGGTCCCCGTGTCTAATATATCTCCTGATAGTCATTGTCTTTGGAGCAAACGTTGCCCTCACTGAAGGACTTGGGGGCCACTGAAGGGTTATAGGCCACTCTGCTCTGCAGAGGCTTGACTGATGCCCATGCTGCACTCAGCATTTCTTGAGTGATGTAGCTATGAGCTCAGTCATTCTCCTAGATATAGTTGATGCCAGTGAAGCAATGTGCTCACAGCTCCAAACAAGCATTGGCAAAGTCAATAGGTTGCGCCAATGCAAGAACTATTACTTTGTGAATATGTTTTAGCCATGTTGCTGTTCAGCATGGGTGAAAGTCAGTGGGGTGAAGGAGAGCAGTGTGGAGTGGAGTGCTGTAGAGGGGAGTGTTAATAAGTGGTGTGGAGTGGCGTAGAATGGAATACAGTTGAGTGCTGTGGGGTTGATTAAAATGGACTGTCATGGAGTGGAGTGTCATGGAGGCAGTTGAGTGCTGTAGAGTGGACGGACATGGAGTGGAGTAGAGTTGAGTGTCAGAGTAGAGTAGAGGGTCATGGAGAGACATGGAGGTCTGTAGAGCAGAGTGGAGTGGCATAGACGGTGTTGCATCAAGTGGAGTGGAGCATTGTAGAGTAGAGTGGCATTAGGCAGAGTAGACTGTCGTAGAGTGGAGTGGAGCAGTGTAGGAGAGTTACATTGCATAGAGTAGAGTCTAGTGTTGTATAGTTGAGTGGCATTGAGTAGAGTGAAGTGGTATAGAGTGGAGTGGTGTACAGTGGAGGGGAGTGACAGAGTAGAGTGGTGCAGAGTAGAGTGGTGTAGAGAGGTATTGGCATAGAACAGAGTTCCCTAGAGTGCAGTGGGGTAGACTAGAGTGGCATGGAGTGGCATAGAGTAGAGTGGTGTACAGCGGCATAGAGTGGAGTGGAGTAGAATGTTGTAGAAAGGAGTGGAGTAAAGTGGCATGGACTGGCATAGACGGAGTTGGGTAGAGCATTGTAGAGTGGAGTGTTGTTGTAGAGTTACAGAGTGGAGTTGAGTGTTGTAGAGAGGAGTAGTGTCATAGACTGGAGTAGAGTTTAATGGAGTAGTGTGTCATGGAGTGGAGTATCATAGAGTGTTGTGTCACATAGTGTTGTAGTGTGGCCTAGAGTGAAGTAGATTGAAATGGCACAGGGTTGTGTCCGGAGGTGTAGAGTGAGGTAGCCTAGAGTGAAGTGGCGTAAAGTGGAGTGGTGCAGAATAGATAGGCGTAGAGTGCTGTGGTGTAGAGTGCACTGGTTTTGAGCAAAAAGTAGTGTAGAGTGCAGTGATAAATAGCAGAGTGGTATAGAGTGCAGTGGTGTAGAGGGGTGTAGAGTAGACAGCAGTGGCATACGGGTGTAATGTCATAGAGTGGACTGTTTTAGAGTACAGCAAAGTGGCACAGAGTGGAGGGTTCAGGGAAGAGTGGAGTGGCACAGGGTAGAGTGCAGAGGTGTAGAGTAGAGTGGCATAGAGTACAGAGATGTAGAGTAGAGTGGCATAGAGTGCAGTGGCATGGAGTGTAGTGGTGCAGAATAAATTAGAGTGTTATAAAGTGATACAGAGTGTAGTGGTGTAGAGTTGAGTGGTGCAGAGAACAGTGTTGTACAGTACAGTAGTGCAGAGTAGAACAGAGTCGTGTAGAGTGCAGTGACACAGAGTGCAATGGTGTAGAATGGCCTAGCTTGCAGTGGTGTAGAGTGCAGTGGTGCAGAGTAGAGCGCCATTGAGTTCAGTGACAGAGAGTGCCGTCCTGGAGAGTAGAGTGGTGCATAGTGCAGTGGCATAGATTAGAGTGGTGTAGAGCACAATGGGATAGAATGCAATGGCATAGAGTAGATTTCTTCACAGTAGAATGAAGTCCCATAGAGTAGAGTGGTTCAAGGTAGAATATAGTGGTGCAGGGTAGTGTGCAGAGGTGTAGAGTCGAGTGGTGTACATTGCAGTGGTGTAGGGTAGAGTGTTGTGGAGTGCAGTGGTGTGGCAGGTGCAGTGGTGCAGAATAGATTAGAATGGTGTGGAGTGATGCAGACTGTAGTGGCATAGAGTGCAGTCGAATGGCAGAGTTCAGTGGTGCAGGGTAGAGTACAGTGCCATACATTATGCAGAGTAGAGTGGTGCAGACTAGAGTGGCACAGAGAGCAGTGGTGCACAGTCAAATATAGTGGTGTAGAATGAAGTGATGTAGAGCACTATGGTGCAGTGTGCAGTGGTGCAGAGTAAAGTGGTGTTGCATTCAGTGGTGGAGAGTGAACTCTAGCAGAGTGAATCGTAGAGTGCAGTGGCCTAGAGTAGCACAGTGTACAGTGGCAGAAAGTACAGTGGTGCAGAGTAGTGCAGAGCGGGGTTGAGGGCAGTGACATGGAGTGCAATGGTATAAAGTGGAGTAGCTTTCAGATGAATAGCATGCCGTGTAGTGGAGTGCAGTGGTGCAGAGTAGAGTGGCATTGTCTTCAGTGCCCAAGGGTGCATTTTTGCAGAATAGAGTGGCATAGACTGCAATGGCGTGGACCACAGTCGAACAGAGTGGTGCAGAGTAGAGCTGCACAGAGCCACGCAGAGTAGAATAGAGCGGCATAGCTTGTAGTGGCAGAGAGTGCATTGTTTTTTTAAAGTGGTGTTGAGTGCATTAGCATAGAGTGCAGTGGTTTAGAGCAGAGTGACAGAGAGTGCAGTGGCATAGCTTTGAGTGGTGCAGAGTAGAGTGGTGCAGCAAAGAGTGCAGTGGTGTATAGTAGATTGTTTCAGAGTAGAGTGAGGTGGCGTGGAGTGGTGCAGGATAGAGTGCAGTAGCATAAAGTAGTGGCATGAAGTACTGTGGCGAAGAGAGGTGCAGAGTAGAGAAGAGTGGCATATAGTAGAGTGGTGCAGGGTGGAGTAGAGTGGCATAGAGTGCAGTGGCATAGAATAGATTGCTTCAGAATAGTGTGAAGCAGTGTAGAGTTGAGTGATGTAGGGTAGAATGGAGTGCAGTGGCATACAGTAGTGGCATAGAATGCACTTGTGTACAGTGCAGTGACAGAGAGTGCAGTGTTGCAGAGTAGAATGGCGTAGAGTGGAGTAGAGTATAACTGAGTAGGCTGGACTAGTGTATAGTGCAGTGGCAAAGAGTGCACTTGCATAAAGTAGAGTGGTGAAGAGTAGAGTAGAGAGGCATAGAGTGAAGTGGGATAGAGTGTCTCACCAGAAGCCAGCAGAGGTAAAGTAGGCCCTGGTGGGTGGCCGCTGTTGCTTTATTGGAACATGTTCACCTATTTTATTGTTGACAACACATGCATCCACCAAATATTATAAAAGCTATTGGCCTGATTTAGAGTTTGGCGGAGGTGGTTACTCTGTCACAAATGTGAGGGATATCCTGTTTGTCGTATTACGATCCCATTGTAGCCTATTGATGTCATAATACGTCAGGCGGGGTATCCGTCACATTTGTGATGGAGTAACCCATCCCCCAAACTATAAATCAGGACCTATGTTTTGACACAGGCAGGATGGTTAAGGCTGTAGTGTAAATAATGTAGTTGTTTTCAGTCTCCTGTTTGTAGTTTTCTGAAAGCAATAATTTGTGTTGTCTAGGTTTTTATGAATGGTGCTGCTGCACATATTGCACATAGTGAGGCTATTAAGTGTAGTTGTGTAAGGTACACCTTTTGGCTTTCCAATGCTTGGTATTATTAAAAAGGTTTGCTTCTCTGAACCACTGACTGTAAATAGAAAGATCATAAAACATTCACTAGAGGGTCACATTAATCAAAAGCCAACCGTGTTAGAAAAACCTTAACATGAATATTTGCTGCTACAGGTGTGGGCATCTGCTCCCTGCAGGCCTATTTTAAGGGATATCTTACAGCTTCGTAAATTGGAGCACAGGAGGGGGACAAGTGGGCTCCAGGGGGAGAGTATTCTGTATTCCTCTTGCTTTCCTATAGACACTGTCACTTTGAAGTTACAGAAAGAAAAGTAAACACCAAGCTCTCACAGAAGAAGGAGCCTGACATTTGACCTTTGTGATTAAATGCACAGTGAATGTAACAAGATAAAAAAAAAGATTTAAATGCCTGTTTACATAAATGAGATCTCAGAAGGATACAATAAACAAGGTTTGGGAAAGGGCAGGGATGAACCCAAGCTGGACAGCGTAAAACAAATAGAGCCAGCAAATACACAGCAAGGAACAAGCAACGAACAAGGAAATGTGAGTTACAGGCCACATTGCCAATGGTAAGCAATGGGCAGAATGCAAGATGTCTTCAGCAAACCAGGCAGCTGTGCCGTCTCGTAGGCTTCGATCTAAAAATGGCACAGCCACTGGACTTTGTGGCCTTCCGCAGCCGGTCCACTCTGTGTCTCCATCTGCCACTTGATTTAATGCTTTCTTGCCCCTCCACCTCACAGACCACCTAGCTGTCAGCAACCTATACTTATATGTATATATACTTACACTAACTATATTGTGGTAGTCAATATTCTGGCCATGATATTTTGTAGGATGGTAATTAAAACTTGAAAATCCGGTACAATACCTCTAGTTATTAATAAAGAAAGTCTCATCAGTAACCCAATATACTGATTAAAGAGAAGCCAAGGATAAAACAGCATGTATCCTTAAAGTCCCTTGGAGAGAGATGCAAGGCATGTAGTGGGAATACACTCTGAAATTGTCTCTTGATAAGATCGCTCCAGGGAGAAGATCGACTGAGAACAGATTCAAAAAGACTCTCGTTAGGCGATCCTACCAGAGGAATGAGAGATTGACATGGCGCTCTATAGCTGATTATTCTAGAAAGGTGAGAGATGGACTCATCGCCGGTTCATAGCTCATGCCTACAGGTGATCATACTGGAGAAGGGAGAGTAGGTCAGGCACTGTAAGATTTCAATCTCAGCCATAGTGAGGATTCCTCCTTGGAAAGGATGGTAAACTGAGCACAATTTTGAACTCTTCAGAGAGAGATCTTTCTATGAATAGAGGACTATAGAAGTTTGCCTCCTTTCTCCATATTCAGGTTTCCTCTCCCCATCATACTTAGTTTAAGTATCTTGATAATTATGTGGTAATAAGCAGGTGCAGTAATAATCATCAAGTTTTGTATTATTTTCATATTGCAAAGAAAACAAGCATTTAACGGTAAGCATCAATACACAGATTTGATTTCACTGATTTGATTTGTATACTAAAAAGCACGCAATTGCCCAAAGGCAAATTGGCTCTGACGTAACCCGAAACCTCTCTCTTGTGCCCTACCAAAGATAATGATTCACACATCACCAGATGTTAAATAGCCATCATAAACAGCCAAGTCTTCAGAAAATGATCTTTCGTTTTGAGTGTGAGTGTCATTTTATTCCAGAATATACTGGTAGAATGCACAAAGCTCCGACCGCCCCAGTTCATCTTCTTACATCTGGAAACAGTCACAGATCTCGTTGATGCTGATCAGAGAGTTCTTTTTGGCATGTACCATCTAAATTGCTTGCTAAAAAACGCTGGCCCATGCCCATTCAAAGCTTTACGTGCGTTTAAAAGCAATCCTTTTTTGGACAAGCAGCCAGTGGAGCTCCATCAGCGCGTTCTTTACAGACTGATATTTTGGAATATTTTTAGGTAAACGGCAGGCAGCGTTTTGCAACATTTGAATTGAATAATGGTCTCTTTTTAATGCCAACATATAAAGCATTACAATAATCTAATTGAGATAAGACTAGAGCAATAACCACCGACTTTTGCAATTCTGGTGGAATAAACGATAGAAACTTCCTAAGCATTTTTATAATAAAAAAGCATGATGAAACTAATTTGTTGGTCTGGTCCACAAATGATAGCTTGGCATTAAATATAACCCCTATATTTCTGACTTTTGTTACTGGTTTAGGGAGAGGTCTGAGTGAATGAAGCCACCAGGATTGGTTCCAAAAAGTGAGATCTTTCCCAAAAAGTAAAACTTTGGTCTTTTGTGAATTCTGCTTTAAACAGATATTACTCATCCAGTTGCCAATGTATTTGTTTCAGCGGCCCAGCCGCACTGCACAGCTATTTAACAGAAGCGATTCAGGATGGCAATGCATTAGGAAGAACAAAACAAACAAAAAAAAGGGGGGTGGGTATAGGGGGTGGGTGTGGAGAAAAAACAAGCATAGGCAAAGCCAATAGGTCTCGCCTATACAAGAGCTATTGGTTTTGGCAATGTGTTTTCCTAGTGTGGCTACTGTTCTGCATGGCTAAAAGTTAGTTGCATAGAATGTCAGAGTGGAGTGGAGGATTAAAGTGTCATAGAGTGGATTTGTTGGAATGTCTCAGAGTGGAGTGGGAGGAGTAGAGTGTCGTAGAGTTGAGTAGAGGGGAGTAGAGTTCAGTGGTTCAGTGGCAGAGAGTGTCGGCGAGTAGAGTGGGGTGGGGTGGAATAGGATGGAGTGGGTTGGAGTGGACTTGAGGTAGTGGGGTGGAATGGATTTGTTGAGGTTGATGGGATTGGAGTGGATTTGAGTAGGGTGGATTAGATTGGGTTGGGGTAGTTGGTTTGGATTGGCGTGATATGGGTGGGATGGATTGGATGGGGGTGGGGTGGATTTGATTGGAGTGGGGGAATTGAATTCAATAGATTGAAGTGCGGTGGATTGGACTGGGGTAGAGTGGATTGTAGTAGGGTGAACTGGATGGATTGGAGTGGGTTGAATTGGAATAGATGGATGGACTGGAGTAGAGTGTGGTGGATTGGAGTGAGTGGGGTAGATTGGAAGTAGTGGGGTGGACTGGATTTGTGTGGGTGGACTGGATTATAGTGGGGTGGATTGTGATGGATTAGATTGAGGTGAATTGAGTTTGAGTGGGGGGACTGGATTGGGGTGGGGTTGGGTGGATTGGTTTGGGGTGGATGGATTGGAGTGCGGCGGGCTGGATGGATTGGAGTGGGGTGGTTTGGATTGGGATTAAGTGGATGGATTGGAGTAGAGTGTGGTGGACTGGAGTGAGTGGGGTAGAAAGGAAAGGGGTGGGGTGGACTAGAGTGGGGCAGTTTGAATTGTAGTGGGGTGGTTTGAAATGGGATGGGATGTGTTGGATTGGATTGGGGTGGATTGGAGTGGGGTGGGATAGATTGGATTGGATTGGATTGGTGTGGGGTGGATTAGATTTGTGTGTGTGAAATGATTGGAGATAGGTGGGCTGGACTGAAGTGGGATAGACTAAGGTGGTTTGGAGTGGGGTGGATTGGATTTGAGTAGGGTGGATTAATGTGGATTGTATCGGAGTGGGATGGACTAGAGTGATGTTGGTGGATTGGACTGGAGAGAGGTAGATTGGTTTGGGGTAGGGTGGGTTGGGTTAGAATGGGTTGGAATGGACTGGAGGGTGGGTTGGATTGGAGTAGGGTGGGATGGATTGGAATAAGATGGGATGGATGGATGGGAATAGGGTGGGTTGGATTGGGATGGGACGCAATTGATTGGGATGGGACGAATTGGATTGGGGTGGGATGGACTGGAGTGGGGTAGATTGGATTGGAATAGGGTAGGTTGGATTGGGTGGGATGAATTGGAGTGGGGTGGGGTGGGATCGACTGGAGTGGGGTGGATTGGACCAGAGTATGGTGCGTCGTATGTATGTAGTAGGGTGGATTGGACGGGAATGGGGTGGATTGGACTGGAGTTGATTGGGGTGGTTTGGATTGTAGCGGGGTGGATTTGATTGGTGTGGGATGGACTGGATTGTAGTGGGTGGTTGTGGAGGATTGGAGTGGGGTCGATTGGGTTTGAGTGGGGTGGATTGGATTGGGGTGAGGTGGGGTGAGGTGAGGTGAGGTGGATTGGATTGGAGTGGGGGAGATTGTTTTGGATTGGAGTGGATTGTTTGGGATTGAAGTGGGGCAGGGTGGAGTGGTGCAGGTTGTTCTGAATTAAACTGGGGCAGATATAAATTAATTGGAGTGGGGCAGGTTGCTTTGGATTGAAGTGGGGCAGACTGTTTTGGATTTGAGTAGGGCTGATTGGAGTGGGGCAGTTTGTTTTGAATTGGAGTGGGGCAGAGTGTCTTGGATTGGAGTGGGGCAGATTGGAGTGGGACATGTTGCTTTGCATTGGAGTGGGAAGGATGGAGTGGGGCAGATTGTTTTGGACTGGAGCAGAGCAGATTGAATTGGGGGGGTTGGGTTGGTGTGGGGTGGTTTGGATGGGAGTGGGTGAACCAGGATGGAGTTGGTGGAATGGAGTGGGGTGATGTGGGTTGGATTAGAGTGGGACATATTGTTTTGGATTGGAGTGAGTCAGATTGGAGTAGAGCAGACTGGAGTGGGGCATTTTGTTTTGGACTGGAGATGGGCTGACTGGAGTGGTACAGAATGGAGTGTGGCAGATTTTTTGGATTTAAATGGGGCAGATTGGAATGGGGTGGATTTGAATGGGACAGATTGTTTTGGGCTGGATTAGGGCAGAGTGGAGTAAGGCAGGTTGTTTTAGATGAATGGGATTAAAGTGGGGCAGCTTGAAGCAAGATGGACTGGAGTGGGGCAGATTATTTAGGATTGGAGTGGGGCCGATTGTTTTGGATTGCAGTAGGGCAGATTGGAGTGGGGCAGATTGTTTTGGATTGCAGTTGGGCAGATTGGAGTGGGGCAGATTGTTTTGGATTGGAGTTCAGCATATTGCAGTGGGGCGGATTTGAATGGCACAGATGGTTTTGGATTGGAGTGGGGCAGATAGAAGTGGGACAGATTGGAGTGCAGCAGAATGTTTTGGATTGGAGTGGGGCAGGATGGAGTGTAGTAGATTGGAGTGGGGGAGTGGGGCATATTGTTTTGAATTGGAGAGGGGCAGATTGTTTTGGAGTGGTGCAGATAGTTTCAAATTAATTTGAGTGGAGCGAATTGGAGTGGGCAGACTAGATTGTATTGGGTTGGGAGGATTGCAGTAAGGTGGATTGGACTGGATTGAGTGATTATTTGGATTGTAGTGGGGTGAATTGGTGTGTGGTAAAGTGGGGTGGATTGTAGTGGGGTGGATTGGGGTATACTGCACGGTAATGGGTTAAAGCATTATTTCTTAAAATGCACATATTATAGAAACAACGTTGCATTGCAATATTTCAAACAATATAATCGTTTGAGAAGAGTGCCCACGGGCAAAAACAAAATAAAACATGAGTGGAAAGTGAGAAAAGATGACTTGCCAAAATAAAAGAAAGGTAACTATAAAAAAGAAAACTTTGCAATTTTGTTTCTCCTGCTGGGCATGTTTTTGCCAGTCACAAGCCTTATGTTTGCAGGGCACTACGAGTTAAAAAGAACAAAATAGTACCTTGATCATGTCGGCTCTAGTGAACAGGCACTAATTTAGTTGAATCAATCAGAGCTTGGTCCTTGCTCCACAGAGAGGAACTAAAATGATGCCAGGCCTGAAATGGACGAATTACGAGACTGGAAAGAAGAGTGCCAAGCAAGCCAACAAATGGTGAGTGACAAGTGGGTTCCAAGCCCTTTAATGTACAAAACAGAATCTTGCAAGCAAGACACATGCACTAGTGCATGCACTCGTAGGCTAGACCGTAAACAGGCAGCATGTCAGTGAGGCTTAGAAAGCACACTCAGCAGATTCATCTTAAGCAACAAAATTCAAGAGTGCCGGTTATGGGTCTCTATGAAAGTGGGTCTATCGGTGCCCCAGCATTTGTCAAGGGTCTCAACAGAAGATGAGTCCCTCAGTGAGTCCCAGATGTCACGTGGACGTGACCAAGGTGGTCGCAGCACTGCATACTTTTCAGCCTGCTCATGAAAGAGGGCTGCGTCTGTCAGCCAATCCTTGGTCCTGGGTGGTGGGTCATGCATCCATCTACGGACCAGTCAGTTTTTAGCCAGAAAGAACAAAACTCTAATCAGGCTGCTGTGGGTGTGTTTTGTGTATCTCAGGAGTACAATTAAAGGGGTATTTCCATAAGAGATTCAACTATCTCTTTGATGATGCGAAAGACATCGAGATTCAACTATCTCTTTGAGGATGCGAAAGACATCTTTCCAGTAAATCCTAACAGGAGTGCACTCCCAGGCTAGATAAAACATATGGCGGGTCACCTGGACATCTAGTGCATTTTGCGGATTTTCCTAGGCCTAGTCTGTGTAGGTAGTGCGGAGAGCAGTATAATCTAAAGGAGGAATTCGAAGCGGGGGCACTATTTCCAAGTTCCTAGGATAACATTGCAATCAATATCTAGATGACATTTGTCCAGGGCTCTATGTTCTGCCTACGTGCGTACAGATGAATGAATCAATGAATGAAAGAATGAATGAATGAACGAATTAACTTTGGTTATACAGCGTAGAGCTGCTCATACTGAGTGTCCCGGCGTGCATTAATTAGGTTCCTGTGATTGCAGAATTCTTTAATACTGCTAGATTTGCGCTTTGAACACACAAGCCTTCCACATTTATTTGTGCAGAAGTATTGCTACAATAAAGTTAGAGAAAAGATGCAAGCTTTTTTAAATGCTTAGAAACTAACACCTCAAAATCAATAGATTGCTTTTATTATACAGTAATCGGATTCACACAAAGTTTCACATGTTTTGGCTGCTCGAAATGAGGCCTCAAAGATGGAAGTGTTGTACAAGTACAGTAACATACAAAACATACAATTTGAATACTCACAAGCAGTAGTGTTTTAGATGGAGGTTACCCATCAGACTGGAAAGTGTCAGCTGAAGGTCAGATACCCTAGCACATTTGCATGGCTGGGCATCGAAAATGGTTTCCAAAGAAAAATGTTGCAGATATTCTCTAGAATGTCATAACCTGGGAGAGTGACATATTCAGTAAGGGATGCATACGAGAGCATCCTAGTAGGCCCCTTAAAGGAAGACTAACTCTGGCCTTTAAATGGAATTGGATGATTCTCCCACAGACCGTTTTGCCTAGGGTAGGGTCTGCAACATGCTAACTAACAGGTACATTTAACTTACTCTACCCTCAACCTATTTTGATTTTCAGATTGATAGGCCTTGTCAGGCACCTCCCAATTTCCCACTATCTGATTGAAGCTTCCCCAGCACCCACCAGACGCTGAGAGGCTTGTCTGAAAAACCTCTGATTTTCTTCTATGTGACTATGATAACCATCTTTTAAGAAGGACTGGCCTTCCAAATCTTAAATTCCTGTTAATGACAAGCATCTCCTGTCATGCTGTGCAAACTGAAGCACTTGCATAAGGTTATGTACTTCCTTAGCCCTGACAGCAAGTGGAATGCTATACCTCCGTAGAATGTTGAAGATCTTTTTGGGTCAAAGACGCCTGTTATACTGTGATCTAACTCAGGAGTCCCCTGTATGATTCTGAGGTTTGCTTCTCCTCCTCCATGCAGCTATCCAGCAGAGAGCACCTGCATGGTTACAAATGAATCAAAATACATAGACACAACATCCAACAACATGATCCTTTACTTGTTTTCCAACTGAACGGCTTGACATCAGGTCAAGTCATGAGGTAGATAAAGGTTTTCACATGTGTTGCTCATTAGTCTCCTTGGAACACAGATAATATGGTATGTTTGACATTAACACAGCCTCTCACCTGGAATTATCTTTACCATGTCAGACCCTGTTCAGTGGAGCACACGGCAGACAGCGGCTACTGGGCCTCAAGGTTATTGGACATTGGTTGAGGTCATTTGCACTGGTATTCTGGATTCCTGCCTACTGTAGCTCTACAAACTGGGACAAGTACAAACACAGTTTCTGCACTTGACTCATAGTAGCAAGGGTGAGCTCTCAGTGGGTTCTCAGGGAGTTAATACTGACAGGCGAGTGCTCAGAACTCAACAGACAGCCAACATACACAGTAAAGTATTGTCAAGTCCAATGCTTATCTTAGGAATTAAAAGAAAGTATTTTAACCGTACAATGTAAAGTAATACTAACAGGTAGAGATTTTATTACAAGGCAGTAATCCTGTTTGTGATCTTTCTTGAGGTGTTACTCCCCCACCCAAATAACAGAGTTACCCAGTATTTATAATCCCTGGCAAGTAACATGGGACATGGCAAATATTAAGCACAAATGCAGTTTACTCAAATCACCCCCAAGGTGTAGATGTGCTTAACTTCTGTTTTTTTCTTTCACCTCTGTGTGATAACTCAGCAAAAGTGTTAAGCTAGCAATGCAGACTTTGGTCTGCTGCTCAGCGTCTCGTTCCACTCATATTTTTCAGCCCCACTGTTACCAGCATTCTGCTGTTGCAGTTTTGGTGGTGTAGGACAGATGCAGCCAGTGGTACTGGTCCTGCTCCTGGACATGCACACTATGCTTGGTACTTGTAGAAGTCTTGATGCAGTTCACAACGAGAACTATTCAGGGGGACCACATGGCCCCGTCCACATATGGGTCACTCCTGGGTTAACTGCCTTGTAGTTGCCTCTTTTTGTGATAATTCCCCTCACTGGGAACACACCGGGCACCTTCTCCTTGACAATCTATTCACCTACAGGGCCAGCACACCTCCCTCACTCAACAGACAGGCAGGCTTCTAGGCAGTAGGAACACCTTTGTTGGACCTGACATCCTCAATGTGGTTTCTCCCCACCTTTTTAGACCTTCCAGCATCCTGTTTTTGGCAGGCCTTAGGACTTTACACACTTCAACACTGCTACACAGTGCTAAAATGTTTACATTCTTTCATTTAAAAATAGAAACATTGGCTTACACACAACTGGCTTATTTAATTTACTTTTAAGTCCCTAGTAAAGTGGTAATACATGTAGCCAAGGTCTGTAAATTAAATGCTACTAGTGGCCCTGCAGCACTCATTGTGCCACAGATGCCAGCAGCCCTTTAAACACTTCTCTGGCCTGCCATTCAGCCCGAATGTGCTGATTTATACTGACATTTCAACCTGACAATATAGACCTGTTGCCAGGCTCAAATCTCCTTTTTTATGGCAACCAAGTCATTCCTAGGGTAGGCCCTAAACAGCCCTGACGGCAGAGTGCAGTTTATTTAAAAAGTTGGACATTTATTTTTAAGGTTTGCATGTCCTGGTGGTGAAACACTCTTAAATTCATTTTTTACTACTGTGACGCCTACCTCTCCCCTAGGATGAGATTGGGTTGGCTTATCTTACCTTTAATAAGTGACAACTTTCAATTGGGAGCAGGTAGGAATTTCAGGTTTGGTGTACAATGAATTGTAATTTAAAACCCTCTGTAATAGTAAATTTGTAATTTAAGTCACAATTCTGAAAATGCCACTATTAAAAAGTTGCCATTTTCTTGTCCTAACCATTTGGTGCCTGTAGCCTGGTACAATGTCACATGACTAGGCGTAGCTGGTAGTTGGTCTTTGTGTAGTGATCCCAGACAGTGAAACAAAGGGTCATATGTGCTGGAAATGATGGGCCATCTCTGACTTGTTGAGGGGGAGGACCTGTCACCTACCTCACTTGCATATCACAAAGGCTCTGCCTGAGCACATTCACAAAGGGGTTGACACTAGTCTATTGTGACCTCAGACAATCAAGGGCCAGGGCAGGAAGGAAGGAAATTCCAGACACCTCTGGGGGATGGAAGACTTCAGAACTTTCTCCTACTTCAAAGTGTGCTCCGGGTATACATTTTGGAGCCTCAGATCAAACTCTTCAGTACACATCTGGACTTGTGGAAGATTCAGAAGAAAGACTGCTGTGCTGCTCTGCACGAAAGTCTGCTACACTGTTTCCCTGCTCCTTGAGTGAAAAACTGGTTTTGCATCTTGAACCCAGGACCACCAGAGTGACTCCAAGGGCTAGTTGGCTGGCATCTTGACCAGAGCCTCAGGGACAGAAGGTTCCAGTGACCATGAACCAAGGACCTGGACTCTGTCTGCTGTGAATCCTACCTTCTCATGTGGTGCCACCCCAGTCCTGGACCCTTGGAAGTGGACCTGAAGGTGCTCTGCCAGCCCAGCTGTGGTTCAAGCAGAACCAATGCAGTGCAACGCATCGCATCACAAAACTCCACATCTGAACCACTGCACAATGCATCTCAGATGCAGGACTTCACATCGCATGCCTCTTCTCGAGGGCATCGTCGAAGACGATCCAGAACTCCGCATCGCAAGCTCAGCAACTTCTTCTGAGCCAGCCAGTGCGCAATGCATCTTTGACGGAGGACTCCACATCACAAGCCCATCTTTGATGGCACCCTCGACGACGCAGGATCTCACATTGCAGCCTTGCAGCTTGCCAAAATACTGCTCAATGGTTCTCCACTTAGGACCTCACATCTCTTCTGGTGCATGGCGCATCCTTGACGCAGAATATTGTAACACTCCGAAACCAGGATTTAAGGTATTCTTGTTCAACAGGCTTAACTTGGTTCCTGTATCTGGCCCGTGGTTGGCCTGAACTTGTGACTTTGTCCTGGTACAGCGCGACCAGATAACCATATTTGGTGCTCAGTCCTTCTAGGCATAATTTTCATCTAAATCTTTCAAATGGCATACTTCCATTTGTACCACTTGGATTCCTGTTGTTTTGGTGTCAAATTATTTATTACATTTTACTCTATGCTTCTAATTTGGTGTGGGATTTTTTGTGTGTTAAGTTTTTACTTTATTAATCTTTGAAGTGCTGCATAGATACTTTACAGATTGCCTCTAAGTTAAGCCTGGCTGTTTTTGTGCTAAGCTACTAGAAGGTGAAGCACAGGTTTATTTGTTTTTTTTGTGTTTCACCCTGACAGAGATTGTGATTCCTTCTTGACTAGGATCTCACCCAACTCAAGCAGTAACACAATTTCCAAGAACCCTCAGTTACTCCAGAAGAATACCCAGACTTCAGGTAATATTCCATCACCTCTGGGAGACTGGATATCATGCAGACACCAGCCCTGGTCACACAGTAGTCCTATGAGTACTCTATGGAACACTCCCTTCTTTGATCGAAAAGAACGTGGAACAACACCATAGTGGGGTGATTTAGATCCCACCTTTATACACTTTTCCCAGACCAGGGATGTGTATCCACTTTATAAGGTTTAGAACCACATGTGGGTGGGGGTTTTCAAATGTCATTTGCAGGCTGTTTCCCAGACACAGTCTTTGTCCTCGATGATGGCTACCACAGGAGGTAGCAATGGGGTTGACTACAAGCAGGAGTCAACCAAACAAAGGCACAGTGAGGTGTGATATCTCTGAATTCGGGTGTCTTCAGCCATCCATAAGAAATATTCAGGGACAATCAAATCAACAGGCCCTGACTTGAAATGCCCTCACCTTAAATAACAGAAACTGCAGTCCTACCTCTCACCAAATCATTTAACAAATGACAGTCCTCAGGAAAAACTATATCAACAACTTTTTGCTAACAAGCTCCTCATTGCATTTCTAATGTGAGCCCTGTATCCATTGCCCTTCGTTTCAGTGTCTGGGTCTCCACCCCCCAGCTATAGGAATAGAGGCATTCACTCTCTGTGCGATTATTATTCATCTTTTGTCTTGCTAAAACCAGGGGCCATCCAACCTACTACCAGAGAAGTGTTACACCATATTGCACATACACACAAACTTGACACTCACATGGAATGTCAGCGCAAGAGTCTGGATTTCACAAAAAGGTGAAACTTTACACGAGGGTGTATAGCAGACCTCCCTTTCCTGGACACAGAGATAAAAGTCTGGTCACAATATTGACTCAGTATGTTGCTACCGCCTCTTTATACGAGTTACTCTGGGCATCAACAGTAGTCCAATGGCATCTATGAGAATAAGCTTGATGCACCAAATCCATGTCAAAGAACAGATCCTGGTTTTGCATTACTAGGAACAGGCCTATACCTCTACACATATGCTGGATAAGCATGACGCAAGTGCCATACAAAAAGTCAGGCTCAAAAGTATTTGAACATTCAGGGAAAGGGGTCATGCCTAGTCACTATGCAGGGGTACTTCCATCCTAACATTTGGTTAGTGCATGAAGTATTGATTTAGCATCTCAGTATCTAATCTCCAGAACAGGAAGGAGACGGGTCTGAAATGGCCATTACAAAATGTCGTCCGACAAGAGATATCTAAGCTGTGCTTTAGCCATAAATAGAGAGCTAAAAAGTCTAATCTTTGGGTTTTGGATGGGTATTTTTATGGACACTATTTTTCATGATGAGATGGCGACTGTGTAATTTCCATTTCCTTTTCAAGTTATTTCCCGTCATAGACAGCATACAACACAAGCACATTTTAAATCAATGTTTTGTGTAACGTTAGAACATAATGAAAGCAAAGAATATACAAAACATCTTGCCTTTCGCCACAAATCAGCCTTTTTGTGCAGGTTGTTTTGTAAATACTGACCGTATGTCCGGGAAGTCGGTCATTAGCATTCCCACTTCCATCTGAATGGATGGGGTGTCCTCCAGCACAATTATCTCAGCAAGGTGAGGGACTGCCACATCCAGCCATGAGCAGGTAGAGTCCTAAAGTGAACACCAAAAGAAGGGAACAGATTATCAGAACTAGTTCTCAATCTCACCTCAAAAAACTGAGCAAGCTCAGATGATATGAAGTCAATATAAAATATAAGTAAATCTAAGGGCAAGCAATTAATCTAAAGAGGATACAGTGTGGACAGAATACAGTGAATAGAATTTTATGTACTCAAAGCTGGTTTCCTGATAGAGACAGTTCTCAGTCTTGATTGTGAGCCTTACAGCACTAATCAAATAGTACTAATGTGTGAGACTGTAAGGTTTGCAGAGATCTATCAGGCATCAGGAGTTGCTATGGTTGGTAGTATCTACTCACACCGGACTGAACATGATGTTTGGAATATTTTTCTTTTTCTTTTTGTGATCAATGTTTTGTAAATTTTTCAGACAGATCAGTACTATATATTAGTACAATGGGTACAAAGCAGATCATTTACAAACATATGCCTCTCTGATTCTCCCAAGTTCAATTTAAGTGTGTGTAAAATGTGCAACATTTGCATAAGTTAGGTAACAGAGGAGATCAAGTAGTCAACCTCATTTGCACATACAAAATGATAGTGGCAAGGAGATGCAGGTCATGTGAGGGGAACATACATCAGGGAAGCAAGACAGACATCATTTTTATGCATGAATGTATTTATTTATGTACAATGGAATTTTCTACAAATCCACATATCACCACTCGCTACGTCAGTACCCCAGGATGAGCAAGATAGTACACATAGGAGAAAGGTAATGTTTGAAGTAAGTTAGAATCCAGCTGTTCAATGACATTACATAGAACAACTCAATTACTTTGTTTCCCGTACAAGACCTCAGTGACATGAATTCTGAATAACAGTGTAGGTAATGATCTACAAGTATTTTCCCTGATGGTCATCTGTTTCAATTCCAAAAGGAAAAATGTGCACTTTTCCTTTGTTAGCAGTTCCAGTATTCAGATAGCATTAAACTAGTGCCACGCAGGAGGATGAGTAAGATAACTAAAAATACATTTGTACAAAATTAAAGGCAACAAAAGTCTTGACATAGATATAAACAAGTATTGTGTAAGTAGTTCAAAAGTATTCACCAGGTATTATTTCAAAGAAGCATGTAGGTTAAATTCTTGGAAGCACATCTTACCTAAAGCAATAATGAATAATCACATAAGTATCCAAAATATACTGTTATGTGAATGTTAATTTTCTACTCAAATTCTGCGTTAAAGAAAACAGTCTAAAGTAAAGATGCACCTCAATGAGTCTGTCCATGGGCCAGCTTGGCAATGTGATTAATATGACCCCCACTGATATATATGGAATTTGTTTATTTAGAACAAAGATGGGTAATAGTCAATAATGTGATGTTTTCACCCTTATTCACTTTTTACTAGTCTATAATGTTATGTTATTTATGGTCTCACAATCATCTGTTCCCACTTTCAACTTTGATGAAGGGGCAGAGGAGTAATGGGGGGGGCACAGATAACATGGCCTCTCCTCACTGTCCCAATTGTTGAACACCATACCTGGCCACCTCCCACCCCCCTCACCAACCTCTGCTCATTCCCTTCCTTGCTCAACCCCTCGTGAAGCTGTGCTGTCTGCTGTCCAGCACTGCACTAACAGGTTGTCTGAGAGCTATTTCAGGGCATCCTTGAATTCCTTTGTTACATAGCAACAGTAAGAAACACTTTTTGTTTCCCTCTGCTGCTACATCATAGCAGTGAATAATCAGAATTTGAATCTGGTATTCATGATAGTGGCAGCCAGTAAGCGCCGTATATGATATATAGAATTCTCAATGGGTAATAGTGAATTAAGGGGATGTTTTGTACTGAAGTGTTCTGAGTGATATCAAACAGACAACAATAGCGAAGCTTGAGTTGTCTTTGATGCCACTAAGAACCCCGAGGTTAAACACCTCCCGGTAATTCGTTTTTTTTGCCATCTATAATTTTATGGCATGGCTGGTCCCCAAAATCATCTGCCCATGTTTTCTACTGCTACACAGGAACAAATGAGTAATGTGGCAGTCATACAGAACATAATGGCTCCTCCTTTTACCAAATTAAAAATATATATATATATATGCATAGGCTCCTGCCACCAGTGCTTAATTTAAGCTAGTGGTTCCTGGAGGGGGGCACTGGCAATCATTTTTGGCACTGGCAATTACTTTTCTTTGTTAGACATTTACCCAGAGCAAGAGAGGGAAAAACACACAAAACAGAAAGACAAATGAAGAGATAGATGTAAAAATTGGCACAGACGAAGAAAGCAGGAACCAGCATGGGGGAGATAATTGGACAGGGCGTGTTGAGTAGTGGATTAGAATGGCCTGAGGTGTATTTAAGACTACACAGTCTTCGTATTCAGCGTGCTGGCAGTTATTTGCTCTGGCCGTGGGCTTATGAGCACACGTTCTGGAACCGACACTCATTCTTTCACAAATTAAGGGCTGCCTGCCACCTATCCTCATCACTCTTTGTGCCATGCCTCTACTCCAGAAGCCGTGCTCCCTACTTTCCAGAACTTCTCTGATTGACTCTCTAAGAGGTCATCCAGTGCTGCCTGGAATCTCATTATGGCATTGCAACAGTTGTTAGCAAGTTCTGCTACCCACTGTTGTTACATCTCAACTGGGTTTAGAATCCAGTCATTCACGCTAATGCTGCTCTATGAGAGCCAATCATATGATTATAGCTCGGTAACAGTAAATAACAGGGATGTTTTTTCTCTGATGGGTGCTGAGTGACATCAAATAATGGTGGTTCATGTCTACTTGTCCTCCTTGATCTCTCAGTGAACTTTAACACTGTTAACTATGAAATTGTTAAACAGATCCTACATGACCACATGCACTTCAATGGGGATGTTGTGAAAGGCCCAGCACACAAATCAGCAAAGTAGATCCTGCAGTCTCAAATCCTATCACTGTCCCTCAGGACAAACCCCAAGGGTTCTATTATAGCTCTGACCTTTTTCCATATCTACATCGAACCCTTGTGTAATGGCATCAAAGACTCAAGATTATTTTGCCACCAATGTGCTGATGACACACAGCTCTACCTTAACATTTTATCCCCAGCAAGCATCTGCTGACTGACCTCCATTTTTGGCACACTTCAGTCATGGATGACATTCCACTGTCTCATACTTACCTCCCAAAAGTCTGAGTTCCTTTTCATCACACTTAAATCTTCCTCAATACATGTCCAAAAATGGCTTTGTTCCATAAATATGTTCAACTGCAGCCCTACTCTCTCAGAAAAGTCAAAATCCTTAGGTTTCATCCTAGAAAGGAATTTCAGCTTCCTCAACTACATCAACGCCTCAGTGAGTAATTCAAATTGCCAACTCAAGTTTATTAGGGGTATCACTCCTCCTCCTCCAGTGACATCAGAAATGTTATCCATGCACTGACCTTTTCCAGACTAGATTTTAGGAATGCCATCTTTACTGGCTTTGCCAAAAGCCACTAACAACTCCCTTGATGCGACCACTTTTATTATCAATTTGTTGGCTGCTCATCGAAGGGAGATGCATTTAAAAGCTGGCCTGCTTAGTATACAAAATCGCCCATACCGAAGAGATGAAATATGTGACAATGAAGCTGAAAGTCTGAGGTAGCTCAAGGCAAGTTCAAAGCACAGACTCATCTACTTGAAATATCTGTTCTTAAAAACATTAATTTTCAACCAGTCTTTCTCAGGAAGTGCTCTAAGAATTATGAACTGAAGCCCACCTTTATTCCAAACACTAACATCACTAACGAACATCAAAAAGCAGCATAAAGTCTTCCTTTTAGGCAAATTCCTCGAAACTCCACTTGATAGTAGATCCAGAGGTGACCCCTAAGCAAGATGGGTTTGGTCAATTTCTGGGACACAGAATGTGGTGTTCACTCCAGTTCTGCTCCTTGCAACCTTGTTACAGATATACACTATTTCTATTTGATTGTTGTTGGAAATTGGGTTTCTAGTTTGCAGAGTTATGCACCCTGTCCAAGAAGGGACCACAATCCTAGTCAAGGTAAACAACACAGTCTAAATTATGCTGTGCTCACCCTCTGGTAGCTTGGCACAGAGCAGGCAGGCTTAACTTAAAAGGCAGTGTGTAAAGTATTTGTGCAATAACTCATACAGCAATACAGTGAAAACACCAAAAAAAGTACTCCACACCAGTTTAGGAAAATAGATAATATTTATCTGAACAAAGAATACCAAAATGATAAAATTCTAATATGCACAAGTCAAGATTTCAATTTTTAAAGGTTTAGACGAGTCTCAATCCTTAAGAATCAGTGGTTGTATCCTTTTTAACACACAGTACTTGGGATGCATAAAAAATGATGCAGAGGTGCCACAGAGGAGAAGATGTGTCAAAAAGTAAAGCGATGCATTGATTTTTTTCAGCGCAGCAAAGGCAACGCATTGTTTCTTTCCAAACTGCAAGGCAATGCATCAGTTTCCAGGAGCACAGCCTTGATTCCTCAGTGCGATGCAGCGATATTTTGACACCCATGAATGATGCTTGGAAAATCCAGAACTGTGTTAAGAAGAAACAACAGGCATCGATCCAGAAGGGGATGCAGTGATTTTTTAGCCATGAGGCAGGTGCTGCGTCGATCCAGCAGACGTTGTGTCGAACTTTGCAGACGTTGCGTCGATTTTCTGACAATCTAGAATATCTTCTCTTTGGTGAAGTCTTTGATAAGCCCTGAGACCCCAGAACAGGAGGCACGCTCACTCCAAGCCCTTGGAGAGCACTTGGGGAGGAAGACAGAGTCATTCGAGCAGAGTCGGGGTTCAGCAGGGCAAGAAGCTGGCCAGCAGTCCTTCCAGTAAAGAGTCCAGATGTATCCTTTGGGAAGCCATGTAGTCCCTCTGACAGAGTCCAGTTGTAGGTCCAGAGGTGTCTGATGTGGTGTGATCACAGGCCCAGTATATATATACACCCAAAAGTGCCTTTGAAGTAGCGGAAGCTTCAAACTTCAAGTTCCCCTTTCTACACAGCCCTGTCTGCCAAAAGCCATGTAGGGGGTTCTCAGTCACTTTTATGAGGGCACACCACTGGCCTTTGAAGTGTAAGTGAGAGCCCTCCACCCTTCCTTCTCAGGAAGACCCATTGGTATGAAGATGCAGCTGGGTGTCCTGTGATTATGACTGTCTGGGTAGAATGCACAAGGGCAGCTGTCAACCAGCACAGACCAGACACGGATTGGAGCCAAGCTGTAAGGCACAGAGAGCAGTACATGCAGAGAAATGCATACTTTCTAAAAGTAGAATTTCTAAAATAGTAAGGTAGAATTCAACTTCACCAGTAAGTAGGATTTCTCACTGCCATTGAAACCATAGCAAACATGACAGGTCTATTCCTCACAGATCAGAAATTACCACTTAATAGCATATAAGGGAATTTCTAATGCTGGCCTATGAGAGGAACATGCTTTACAGTAGTGAAAAAATGAATTCTGGGGTTTTCACTTCCAGGACATGTAAAACTCATAAGTACATGTCCTGTCTCTTACTTACATAGCAGCCTTTCCTATAGGTTACCTAGAGCCTACCGTAGGGGTGACATGTACAGGAAAATGAGGATTTAAGGCTTGGTAAGTAGTTTTAAAGCCAATTCGAAGTGGCAGTGAAACTGCACACACAGGCCTGGTAATGGCAGCCCTGAGACATGGTTAAGGGGCTACTTATGTGGGTGGCACAACCACTAGTAGCATTTAATCTACCGGCCCTGGGCACATCTAATGCACTTCACTAGGGACCTATAGGTAAAATAAATATGCCAATTGGGTATGAGCCAATGTTACCATGTTTAGGGAAGAGAGTACAAGCACTTTAGCATTGGTCAGCAGTGGCAAAGTGTGCAAAAATGAGATCAGAAAAATGGAGGGAGGCAGGCAAAAGGTTGGGGGAAAACCACCCTAAGGCTGTGAAGTCTAACAATTGTTCATTATGCACTTCTCTCTGCCTTGCAGTTTGATGCCCTCCCTTGATCTACTAACCGTAATATGACCTTTGTACAATGCCCTCCCTTGTTTGAATTCTATTATGACCTCCTATTCGGTACACTGTAAAGCAGTGTCATGCTCTTTGGCCTGGCACGTGCTACATAAAAACCCTTAGAGACAAAGCACTCATTGTCTATGATGTTACTCAGAACCCTGAGGTGAAAAATATCCCAATTATTTACTTTTTGACTATTTATAATTTTATGTCATACATGGCCCCCAAATCATCTGCCTGTGCTTTCAACTGTCATGCAGGAGGAGAGGAGTAATGGAGGGACCATTCATAAAGTGGCCTTCCTTCCCCGTTTTGCAATGCAACGGGTCTCGCGTTTGCTCATGTTTGAGCTGATAGCGTTGTAAACTCCTTACCCGACTTTTCACCTATCAGCAAAAGTGTATTTATGTACGTAACCCGAAAAAGTGCAATCAACAGTGTAAAGAGCTCGACTTCTGCCAAGCGAAATCGCGCTAGTAAAATAGAGAAAAAGTAGTCCACGAGCCGGACAGAAAACAGCGAGCCTCGCATGTTTTCTGTACTTGGTCGATGCGCTCGAGGAGGGCTAGCCACCGGAAAAGGCATGACGTGTGCATGCCTTCGGCTAATGAAAGCAAGCGGATTTTAATAGGCAAGCCCAAGAACCAATGAAAAACACTGACGTGATGTCGACAGGGCTCCAAGCCCTTTTCTAATAACTAAAGCGTCTCGCTGCAATACGCATGTGCGAGCGCATGCAACGCAGGCTCGACCCTAAAGCTGCTTGTCACCCACCTTCAACGCCATCTATGAAATTCCTTTCCCTCCTGAAGTTTCTCTCTCTGCTCCGAGCAGAGAGCCAGCGCAGCACTGACAAGCTTTCTGATAGCCCTATCAGTGCAGCCTGTATTTCATGCATGATGTTGCAATAGTAGGACATCATAGCAGTGAATAACCACATTTCGAATCTGATATTTATGCTAGTGGCTCTCAATATGCATATATACATAAACAACAATAACGAAAGGAATGTATATGAAATATGAAACTTTACTACTTTTCAATGTGGGTTGGGGCAGACCCTGCTTCTTCACTCATTCTCCGCATCACCTTTGAGAATGTGCACATGCCACAACTCCCCCTTCCAGAAGCAGCGTGTGGGCCGCGGGCAGGCCGGGGACGCGTGGGAAGGGGTGGGTGTGAGGGAATAAACATAAAATGTAATAAAAAAAAAAACACTTACCTCCTCCGCCGCTCCTCTGTCCCTCGCCGCTCCTCTGCAGGCACAGACTACCTGGCTGCCCTGCGCCAATCCTGATGCTGCTCAGAGCAGCGTCAGGATTTGCTGGGAGTGCCCAGGCAGGGCGCTCACGGGCATACTGGGAGCCTGTGCAGACTCTCTCCAGCCCAGCAACTGTGTTTCTGGGCTGCAGAGAGCCTACAGCGCATGTGTGTTTGGCCGGCCCGAGACGGCCGGCCAAACACACATGCGCTGTGAAGGGGGAGTGCTGAGCACTCCCCTGCAGTGCACGTCACTCCGTGGCTCCGCCCCTTTCAAAGAAAACGATAATAAGCATGGTTTATTATCATTTTCTATAAAAGGTGTTGAAGCTGCCACTGTTGGCGGAGGGCCACGCTCCTCCGCCAAAACATAGGAGCCGCCACTGCCCCTTCACTACTGCATTCCACTTGCCATTGCCTATCCAAAAACCCATTCTGTTAGTTTTTCCCTAGACTCTCCCTCATCCAGCTGCACGCTCCCTCCCAATTTTTCTCCACTTCCCCAGACTTGTCTTTCCTCCTTCAGAATCACCCTCTTTCTCCGCACTTTTACCTTTTCATGAATCTCATGCCCCGATATTCACCTTCCTCACCACATTACTTCCCTAGGTTTCCCCAATCTCCATACCTCTCTTTTCCAGGTCTCTCCCTGGCTATTATTCTCTCTATTCCCATTACAGACTGATCTGGAAATGCCAAAGCTTTGCTAAGGGCTAACTGTAGAGCATGACTGCTTCCTTATTGGCCACAGAGACTGCAACAACAAAATGAAACAAGCATTAGTAGTGCAAATAGGTCTTGCCTATGTGAGATCTATAGGCTTTTCAATGTGTTTTTTTGCCATGTTGCACAGCATAGCACAATACTACCACAAAACGCTATGACGTGGCAAGCATTGACAGCATGATAGCGCTTTTTGTAAAATATACGGCTTAACTGGTGAATTTAAGTAGGCAGGAGTCTGGCGTTTGGGAGCTAAATAAAATTGGAATCTTATTGTATTAAACAAAAAACACAAAAATGTGTCAATTGACAATATGAAATCGAAACAAACATTTAACAACGTTTTTATGCGACTTCAGGGTACATTGATGAGTTTTTAAAATGTCAAATGTCTGTTTGAAAACTATTATAAGATGGAAGACACAATGACAGTAGAAGCAGCCTGGGGAACTGGATGTGCGTTGTATTGTGATTTCTGTGTCAATGTTATTTGGCTTCCTGTTTTAGTGGCTGGCAGGTCCGGCACTGTACACTTGGAAACATAAAAGGCCCGAATCAGAAGATAAAATACTGGTACCCCTAAACACAAGTGATTAAAATGTGATTTTCTCATGCGTGTTACTTCTCTAGGTGTGCGGGTGTAGAATTAGGGGGCTCGATGGAAGGCTAACCCTTCCCTTGTATTGTGATCAACAAATTAGTGAGGGAGGTGATGGTGGAGGTGGGTGGCAGAGGATTGCACAGATTTCTTTAACCATAAAGGAAAATCCTGAGATAAAAGTGTTGCCAGACACACAAAACGCAAAACGTGTACTTCCCTGGCAACCAAATGGGTTAATTGTGCTTATGGTATGGAATCATAAGACAAAAGTAACAAAAATATTTTTAAATATGATTTAAGAATGTTGAATAGTGCTCGTTAATGAAGCAAGCCAGACTTACTGAGCTATGTATTGTGTGTTGTATTATAGGAATGCACAGAGATCTTTCAAGGCATGGGCAAAGTGGGCTCTGGCCCAGGGCCCCAGCCTTTCAGAGGGCTCCCTAATAGAGCTCTGTTCTGCGGAGAGTCTTGCCCTGATGACCTTGAATAATTCTTAAACAGATTGGCTTTTCATACCGTTTCCCTTTCATTTACTTTTATTGTGGGTGATCTGTGAGAGTCTATTACAGCCTCTTGTAGAGAAATGTGTGAATTCATGCAGCATCCTTAAAAATGTTTCTTGTAGATCAAAACAGGACCTCACCTATGAGAAGTGGGAGGGTATAGCAGAGATTATATGCAACAATATTAGTGAGCTGCTGCTGTTTTACAATATTGAAAACACACATAATTATCTCTGAATATTGTATGTAAACACATTTAGAATTTGGAGAGTGCGTCTGTGCCCTGTCAGTGACCTAGCGAAAGAAGGCACGAAAGAGCTGAAATTGGATTATAAATTCAAAACTGTACATATCAGGGCCCCCCAAAATAAGTTTGGGCCAGAACCCCAGAAATCCTTAAATGCCCCTGATAATGCATCGACCTGCACCTTCTGAGCATTCATAAACCAATCTGTGCCCTTATTGGTGCACGTTAGGAGAGCAGATTAGGCTGTGCATACTCATCGCTAATACTAAAACGTTACTGCATTTTAACAGTTTACCAGAACTTTTAGAATTCATTCTTCCCCAGAGCCCTCACAGAAACTCTGTTATGTAGCTGTTAAATTCTATCTGCACTGATGCCCAATCTGGCACCTTGTGCATTTTGTGCAATCGCTATGTTGCAGCCCAGCAGATTACTGGTTCATAATGTATATTTTGCACACTAACAGAATAACTATGCAGGTTTATAGGCCCAGAGCAGAGATTTGTGTAGGAGCTGTGGCGGCTCTGCCTATAATCTGTCATCAAGGCGAATGGCAAATAAAGTGCTGGTCTCGATTCTGAATTCTAAATGCACTTTCATACAGCATTGCATATTTACACACTGTTGAGACAGAAAAGTCCTCTGTATGGTGAAGAACGTGCACCCCTGCCCTGAGTGCCCAACTGGACTGCTGTCTGGATCCCTAATGCTGAGATTTGAGTGTGCACTATGACATAGGCCTATCTCATGGACTACGGTCTTGTTGGACAGGGAGGAGTGCCCAAAGCACTACCCTCATAGTGACGGAAGACTAACACCTGACTTCAGCAGGAATGAAGCAGTACAAGCACAGAGGTGGCAGCATATCATGTAGTGATCAGCAGGAGTGAACACGTTCTTTTTACCAGCATCACTGGAATGAGGCCTATAAGCTCACCCACCTTTTTCAAAAAGTTCTACTGCTGCTTGCTTAACTCACACTTTGCCTACTTCAGTTAGATGTGAAGTGCTACGCAGAGCAGGAGTGGCTACTCTGCACAGGTTGTATGTGTCCCAGGAAAGGTACAGTACAGGGATAGAGCAGTGCTGTGCAGTATATGCATGGTGAGTACATGTACTGGGGTGTATGTATACCTGCAAGGAATACATTACATCAGAGATGTAGTGATGTGCAATGTGTGCATAGTAAAAGAAAGTACTGTGTGTGTATGTGTTCTTGCAAAAAGTACATTATCTGAAAGGGTAAGTGTTGTGCAGTGCTTGCATGATGAATGTGCACTGGCAGTTCATGTGTTTGCAAGTACCACACCATGGCACAACACAAAAAGGCTACAGTACTGAACAGTGCACAGAGCGAGTGTGTGTGCTGAATGTATGCGTGTCTGTGAGGGCACAATGCATGAAGGAAACACAACTGAATTGAGTGTGCGTCGTGTCCATACACTCAGTGCAAGTGTACCTGCAATGGTACATTACATGGAGTATGCTGGGTTCTAAATTTAGGAAGCCCAGGCGTGCATGGCTAAAACAGGAGGAGCAGAGGAATCCCCCAGACAGATCTGTCCAGTGCCTTATTCCTGCGAGCTGGGTGGGACACAATAGAGGTCATTGATTCAGTGACAGATCACAGGGAAAGGGCCTACACATATCTAAGGAAGGAGATGGGACTGATAAAGAAATCATAAAGAGTAGGGCTGGGAGCCTAGGATTAACCTTTTCATGCACATATCATTATGGCTGACATCCAGGTTTGAAGTCTAGTCACTCCCATGGCCTGTGTTGTGGGACTGTCACCTTCAGAGTCTCCTCTGGGTCGACTCACAGCCTTAAAGAGGAAGGAGAAAGAGTAAAGTTTACACTTCAAAAGAGCAGAACCCAGTCTAAAACTTCAAAGACCCACATCCTAAATCACATTTGGTGTCTGGAAAAGGATTATAAGAAGGGGGGGTTGACACCCCAAAATGTGGTATTTGCCAAGGAGCCAGATGGGCTGTGTGAGGAGGGGAAGTTCTGCAAGACTTCTGCCTGGGACCAGGACTAGGTTCCAAGGCCTATTAGTCTTTCTGCTGGATGAGGGGACATCACACAAGGAAACCAGGACCACCTTCTCTGGTGCCTTGAGCACCAGTGCCTGCCTGCTTGCCAACACCAGCATGCTGTATGAGGAAGAGAAGAGCATCGAGGCAGCGCGGTCCAGTGGCATCCCTGCCAAGAGAAGTCCTGGTCCGAGGTGTGAGGAGATGGCTGTGCACTGAACGGGTCATTGCCCATGTGCAGGATCAGTGACTACTGTATGCCAAGATATGGCCACAGTGAAATTAGCTATAAATTGAGTGTGTCAAGCATGTAAGCCATTCTGCAGTGTTGCGGTGACCCCATATGTCAGGGGGAGCCATTGTGGGAGTAATTGTTGTTGACAAAGTGCCAAGACCTGCCTTAGCAGCGATCCCATATGCCATGGAAGGGCCACTGTGGCATATGTAGCTGTACAGTAAAGACTGACACCTTGTCAGCAGGAACCACAGCAACTATGTATGTTAGGAGGGGCTGCCAGTACAGAGTATTACAAAGTTTAGGCCATCGTCGGGGAAAACTAATGCTGCAACCTGTGGGTCAGAAATACGTGCTGAGACCTGCCCCCACTCCTGCCCCATGTACTCCGGAGGAGGTTGAGAGGACTTTGCTTAGCCGGGTCCCAGTCAGAAGCACGAAGATCAACCTTCTCCATCCATGTTTTGAAAAGCTAAACGATGCAAGCCACGAGCACCTCTGGTCACTGTTGAAGTCGGCTGCGCTGCTCAGAAGATAGTCTGTGCCTGTTGAGTGCTGTCACGATTCCTGCATGCAGACTGACTCGACTGAGCAGGATTGGACTATTGCAAGTGCCTGTGATTGGGGCACCCGCTGATAGGCTGACTGCTTCCTTGCTGCTGAAGTTGGTAAAACTTGATGTGGGCTGTCAGCCCCCTGATGTTAAGGGTGCTGCGGCACCATAGACACATTTGACTGTTTCCTAAGTGTGAGTGTGTACTCTTGAGTAAGGCCTACCACTAAACATTCTCTGGATGCTTTGCTGCTGGAGTTGGTAAAACTTGATACTGGGCTGTCAGCTCCCTGATACTAAGGGTGCAGCAGCACCATAGACACATTTGCCTTTTTCCTAAGTGTGAGTGTGTACTCTTGAGTAAGGCCTACCACTAAACATTCTCTGGATGCAGCCACTAGTGAATGGGGAATAACTCCAACAACATTACAAGAAAGAGAGTGGGACAGAGGGTTGCCAGTTAAATACTACAGCACTGTCCTCAAAGGAATTCTGCTATTGCTTCTGAATGTCGTAATGCTTATTTGAATGTGTAGTTTTAGAAATAAAATGCTTATTTTTAATATAAGAGCAAGTGTTTGATTGGACATTAATGAAATGACATTACTGAATGCACTTTGAGTTAGTAGCGTCTTCACTAACTTGTATCTACACTCCTCCTCACCCACCCCGAGGGAGCTTTTGAAACCTCGTCCACAGCTACCACTGAAAATCAAGTGCATAAGAAGTACTTGGCCAAGTTACTCAGGATCCATAGTAATTCGGGCCCCGGGACATCAGGAGTAAAAAGCCTCTGCCACTAAGGTTGGGCCAAGCAGCTCTTATGTGCCGTGTGGCCCTCATAAAAGGGTTCTGGTACACATCTTTTACAGAATCCGCACAGCTGATGCAGAATACTGTGAACAAGAAGCAGACTCCACCTTTCAACTTTCAAAAGAAAATTAAATGAATGTAATGCAAAAATCAAATTCCAGAATCTAATTTTGCAAGGTATGGATAAGGACAGCACCTCGAGAAGTTTTTTTAATGAACAATAGATCTCAGGCTGTGATTGCGTGTGTCAAATCTAAAGAAGTGAAAACGACCAGCAAAATGAAACCAGCTGCCGTCGTTGATGAATGAAAAACCGAAACAAAAATGAGACTGATGAGGAAGCCAACCAATAGTAAGAAATGGGTGGGCTCTAAGCCTTTTTAGATTTTTTTTAAAGAACAATAGATCTCACAGTGATAGAGCATGCTCTGTCTTAGGCGCAATCTAAAAACTACATACTACTATGTATTCTCTTACACTGTAGGACGAAATCTTTCCACAATGTTGATTGCAGCTTTTTTGTACTTCTACAATGGCAACATTGAAAAGACAGTATAGAAATATTACGTTTAGCTACAAGTACATTTAATAGTTTTTAAACCTTTTTTAGCTAGAGATGTTTCCTGTACATCAGCAATAAGGATAACAGGTAACATCACATAAACCACTTATGATGATATTGGAGACTAACTATTCAGTTGAGAAGAAATCTTCTCCCTGTGGTTTATAAATTAGAAACATTGATAGCGCCCATGAATTCCATCCAATATCATTATATAATGTACTTATTTCAGGGAAGCATTAGCACACAAAATGGACTTGTTTGAGACAATGCGGCTTCTGTGCACTCATTAGTGCCTTTTCCATTGGCAATTTTGCATGAGCGATATACGTATTTTGCAGATATTATAAAGGGACCCCTTCCATACTTCTGCAGTTTTGTATACATTAATAGGTCGTAGCTTCAATGTCAAGGTTGCTATCCAGCTCTTTTTTTAATCTGAATTATCCGAGTGGTTATGAAGGTGGCTTGTCCCAAACTTCACTGTTTGCGCTTTAGCCAATGAGACTTAAAGAATACGCCAGAAATAAAGACGGACTGAATTTATTTATTAAGTACTTCGCTCTAAAGGCCTGTGAGGTGAAAAGTCTTTCTCATTAGAAGGGTGATTCGTTTCTGTTTTTAACTTACATCCATTTACAAGAGTTTAATACTTTGTAACAATGAGGCTTGTTACCCTCTAATTTACAAGATTATACCAAAACGTAGATACTGTTGGTCCCACTTGTCAACATTTGAGAGCCTCTCATTCCCCATGATTCTACCACCTCGTGACGTTATATCAAATCTTTACATGAAAATCGTGGAGGGGCAAGCAATAAGAACAGGTTTGCAGGCTTCTAGCGAGGAACCCTGTGAGGTCTGGGGCTTCAGGTTGTGGTGTAGTTAGTGATTTTTGACATGCATCTGTCAGCCGTAGTGGGTTGTGCTGTTTACCAATGAGGCCTCTGTGCCTAGACCACAGGTGCTCCAATTGGCTGATCTATTTATTGCCTTTGGCCCTGACTTTGATTCTGTGCTCCGAAGTGAAGTTGAGAAGTCACGGCTAGGGTAGGAGGTGGTAGGAAATATGTGTAACTCAGAACACGTGCAGGGTGAGTAATGGTGAGTTTTTTTCATGCTTTCTTTTAATTGCCTATTGCTTGTGTCCGGTTTGCTGACGTGAACTTCGGTATGCTTCTGTTCTTGGAGCTCTGAATTTCAGACCTTTATGTGACTCAGTTGGGTGCCCTCCTTACCCCACTACTCACGACGTTTTCTGACCAGCATGTCACTAGGTTCACCAGCATTCAGTGTGATGTCAGGACGCTACAACTAAGAGTCTTCAAACTCTCTGGCTCTAATACACATCCTACGACCACATGGTCGCTATACCCTCCCCCTCCACCAAAGCCAAGTTTTTAGGGCACTTGGATTTGGGCCCAGCAAAATTTCAGCAAGGGCAACACTTGTGAATCTCATGGTACCATACCTGCCTCACACTCATATTACACAGGTGCCACAAGGTAAACACTTGAAAGGACACTAAGCGCACCGAGAGGCCTGTTAATCAAACGCCATACCCTGCACTATAGCTGGAAGTGAAAGGTGGAACTGGAATTTTAGAGGACTAATTTACTTGAGGACATAAGAGAACTGCGGTACTATTAGTGAAGTGAAGCAATGATGGTGGGGGTGTCTGTTCAGTGCTGGTTCATGGTGTTTTCAGTGTAGAACTGGTCAATAAGGAAAGATATGGAGTGGAACAAAGAAAACAGGGGATATAGGGGCTGATTTAAGAGACCCTAGCATCTCCCTGCGCCACATTAGTGTCATTTTATTTTACACCTATGTGGCACAACGAGGCCAAAATTTCCGAGCCAAATTTACAAAGTGGTGCAGTGTATGCACTGCACCACTTTGTAACCCTTTGCCCTATTTATGCCTGCGCCAGGCATAATGTATGCAAAGAGGGTGTTCCTCTGTTAGGGGGATGAAAAAGTAACACAAAGAAATCTAAACAATTTCTTTGCGTAATTTTTTCGGCACTTTAACGCCTGCTCACAGCCGGCTTTAAAAGGAGGCGCACCCTTATTTTCAATGGGTCTCAACAGGCTTTGCAGGATTAGCGTCAACATTTTTTATGTTAGTCCTGCAAAGCTCCGAATTAGCATCAAATATTTTGATGCTAGTTACCCTCACTACCGCCATGGTGCACTGTCTCTTAAATATGGTGCACACATGGTGGCATTCGGGGGTGCTAAATGGCGCAAGAAAAGTGGCGCTGCACTGGGTGCAGCGCCACTTTCCTTAAATCAGGCCCACAGTATTTACTGAAGAGGCATAGAGGAGACAGGGCAGTGAGCATTCAGAGTGGACTGTTCACTGCACTCCCATACCGTCTTATCCTGTTGCATTATGCCATTGGTTTTATTTCGATATTTTGAACTCCATTGCTCAGATAATGGGCCTGATTACAACTTTGGCGGAGGGGGTTAATCAGTCCCAAATGTGACGGATATCCCGCCCACCATATTACGAGTTCCATAGGAGATAATGGACTCTTAATACAGTGGGCGGGATATCTGTCACATTTGGGATGGATTAACCCCCTTCGCCAAAGTTCTAATCAGGCCCAATGTCTCAATAAGATGCGCGGCGAAGAGGACTCTGAGTAAAGAGTCAGGTCCTAGCAAAGTTTTCGTCTGCTTTTCAGTTTCTTGATATTATGTCCATATTTCTGAAAACAATGGCAGACATTTCTTGCAAAAACAGGTCACTCGGGACACAGGGGGAATCGAAACCTTGTGCTATACAACACCGGAGAGCAGGTTCCATATTCAAACAAATCACCACAAAATAAACTGTGATGAACACAGAGCTCAGACACTTGAGCTCCTGGGTCCTTGTTTCCTGTATCCTGTCCTGATTGGAATTGCAAAAAAAAAAAAAAAAGTGATGAATAACAAAGCTTTCCTGGTGTTGCTGCCTCCTGTACATCAAAAGGGCCTCTTGAGAGCCAGAAGAATTGAGGTGGAGTCAGTTATATGTCACAAGAACCTGACATGACCTACTTTGCCAAAGCCCTTCCAGCCATTCAAATGGAACAATCTGATGTGTGACTGACCCCTCACTTCTTGGGTGTATTGTGCTTTGCTAGCCAAAGGCTAGTTCCCCGCTAACCGTAAGCCCTGTTCCATCCAAGTGAATGGTAAGAGACCTTTGATAAACAGAAGGACAAAATCATAGAACATTTGAACAGCATCATGTGTAATTAGTGAATGTGTCATCTGTTATAAACCTAACAGCTCCCGCTTGGACAGAGAGTGGATACAAGTAAAGTAGAATCAAACGTTTGGTGGCTAGAGTATCCAACTGAAAGAGCATCACTGAACGTATGTCATGTGTTCTTCTGATGGGTACCTCTAACTTCAGATTCCTCACCTTGTGAATAGATATCAAAGCAGTACCTCCCAAAGGGGGTGTGGGTCTGTACTATGGCTCAGGCTAAAACATCCTGCAGGACCAAGCAGGCAAAATGCCCATCCTTACATGAATTAGAGTACAGGCAGTAGTGCTTCATTAACATGTTTACTGATGAGCATGTAGCTGCCTGACAGATATCCAGGACAGGCACTCCATGTGCCATTGCAGTGTTAGGAGCTTTGGGTCTCATGGAGTACCATAGACTTTCTTGAGTCTGCTTACTCTATCCACCTTGGTTAGCAGAACTTAATGAAGTGGACTATCCATCAAGAGATTGTTTCTGTACTGCCTTGACCCTCTTTGCCCCAGAGAAACCCATAAAGGGGTGACTGTCTGCTTGGTGTTTTTGGTACGACTGATATGAAAACTGAGTGCTCTCTTGACAAAACAATGGAGTCATTTTTTGAAGCATGGGGTGGAGAAAGAAGGTCAGATGAGGGACGACATGTCTGAAGTGAAAAGGCATCAAAACTTTAGCAGGAATGACGCTGTAGTTCTGAGCACCAGCTTGTCTGGGAAAAAGGTTGAATAAGAAGGCTGGACCCAGAGTGTCCGAAATCCGCTCACCCAGCATGCTGATGTTATTGCCACCAGGAAGACCATTTTTAAGGTAAGTAGGTGCAACTAGCAACTGTGCATTGGTTTGAAAAGGGAACACATAAAAAAAGGTGAGGACTAAATTGGGTGGCTGAATTAAATGCTGCAAATTCTTTATAAAACACATCACAACTGGTGATCTGAACAAGGATGGCTGGTCCAGCAAATGCAAAAAAGGCTGACAGAGCCAACAGGTAACTGTGTCCTGAGCAAGGACATGCTGGATCAAAAATAAAGCAAACAACAACACATCCAACCGTGTCACCTCCAAGGTGTCTGACTGCCAAGTACCACACTATGCCACAAACCTGTCCTAGTGCCTTGCATATACAAATTTCAAGGAATGAAGCCTGGCCGCTAGAATTGCACCAATGGCCTTAGTGGAAGAAAAAAAGAACTCAGCTGCTGCCACTACTTTCTATGATGGGCATGCAGATTTTGTAGGCTCCTGTGAAAGTTACTTCCATGATGCTGCGACAGGAGGTCCTCCATCAGTAGAAACCTGATAGGAGGGTAGATGCTCAGATGCAGAAGTTCCGAACACCATACACTCCTGGCCCAATCCAGTGCCACTAAAGTGACTAGGGCCTTGTCGGCCCAGATGTTCTTCAGAGCTCGGGGCACGAGAGGTAGCGTGGGGAGGCATTCAGGAGTCCTGTGCTCCCCTCTATAAGGAATGTGTCTCCGAGAGAGATTTCTTGGGAACTCCAGTGCACACAGTGCTGACACTGTGCATTCACTACTTCAGCAAACAGATCTAGCCAAGGTGCTCCCTACTGTAAGAAGATGTCCTGTACTACCTCCGGATGTAATTGCCATTTGTGAATCACTAGATGTTGCTGACTCAATTTGTCCACCTTGGGGTAGAGATCCCACCAGGTAGTGGATCATCAGGGAAATTCCCTGATGATCCATCCCGCTTCAGAGGTGCAAAGCTTCTTAAAACAGACCCAGGATCCTACTCTGCCTTGCTTGTTGCAGTACCTTGTGGCAGTGGTGTTGTCTGTGAGAATCTGCACCTGCTCCTCTTTGATGGTTGACTAGAAAGTTTTCAAAGACTAATGAATTGTCCATAGCTCTAATAAACTCATGTGGAGGCCAGTCTCTGCTGGAAACCAGAGACCTCCTATCTCTACCTCTTCCAAATGGCCTCTCCAAATAAGTAGTAACATTTTTGTCCCCACCCTTAGACCTGAGTGGGGTAGGTAGAGGGGTCTGCCACTGGTCCAATTGCAGACAAGCAGCCACCACTACAGACATTTTGCAGCCTCTGACACATGGATGGATCCAAGAGATTCTCTTGGTACTAGGCCCACTGAGACTTCAGGTCCCGGTCCAAAGATTGCATGTGCCATCTGGCATGATTGGTGAGCAGAATGCAGTAAGCTAGTATGCCCAGAAGCTTTAAGCCATCCTCTTGAGGCTCAGGACAGAGCGTGAAACATTTGGCTCGTAGCCCAATCACAATAAATAAACATCTTACTTCCTTACCTCTAAATGAAAGACTAACGTTTGTTTGATACACAGAAAAAAGGCTGACCAGTGATGTAATCACATCCTTCACATGGGGCCAGTGATCATCACTTTTTGCATGTGTGTTAGCCAAGGATGCATATCTCTCAAAAATACCCGGCTTTCACAGCAGGAAAATGAAAGAGGGTAATCAACTGAAAGACATTTTCCTTGTTAGGAAGCTGCTATGTGCTTGAGTCAGATAATAAAGTGTGTACATAATCATTCTTTATGATACAAAAGTGAAACATGTAATTGATTATATTACCAAAAGATAAAATAACTTTATGTAGGATTTTAAAGAACTGTATCTTGAATTTTCTTTTCTTTTCTTTTAATGAAATGTTCAAAAGTCTATAAGATGGTGAAATACCGTAGCACACCAATTGGCCCCCATTGCATTTACGAACGAAAATCATTTAAATATATGGTTAGCAATAATGTGTATAGGGATACTAGTGATACTTAACTTATACCAGTCACTATATATATATATATATATATATATATATATATATATATATATATATATATATATATATACATACACACACACATACACACACTCACACACACACACACACACACACACACACACACATATATATATATATATATATATATATATATATATATATATAGCGTTTTTTGACTTGCCTATATCTTTGGCACCGTTTGACGAATCTTCACGACATTTTCCCAAAAAAGTGTCTCAGTGATTCTTGTTGCGCATGGAAAGTTTTGTGGGTGATCCGTTAATTGGGGGCTAGGAAAAAGGGGGCTCAACAAAGGTTGCGTTTCCCATGTTAATTTCCATAGGATTCTTTAGACATGACTACATGCCGAATCACTGGACGGAATTACACCAAATTTGGTAGAAGGCTAACTGTTTGTACTCAGTGTGAATCTGTTCAGTAGTTTTTGAGATATTGAAGGGAAAATAAATTTTTATATTTCTGTCCGTGAATAATTTGTGAAATTTGTGATTTTTTTGCGAATACGTGTGCGAAAAGAAGCATTGCAATTGGCTGACTGCAACCTGACTACAAACTTGCAGCCGCCATTCTACTTCACAGGACACGACTACCAGGGGATGAAAATCCAAACTGAAAGTGGCATAAGGGGTCATCAGAGCGAAGGTACCCTGACCCCAGGGCTGTGACCTAGGTGTATTTTAGGTGCAAGTTATGGGTTTAAAATAATTTTGCGTCACCATGCATGATGTTCATGAAACTTTGTGAGGTTTCGCAAATTATTCATGAATATGGAAAATTTTGAAAGAAAAACCACAGACTCATTCACACACTAATTCATTCACTCATACATGCACTCAGAGATTCATGCGTCCACTCACACACCCACTTAGACACTCATGTACCCCCTCACACCCACTCAGACTCACAAACCCACTTTAAGACTCACTCAAACACTCATATACCTACTCACAGATCCACTGACAGAGACAGGCCCTGTGACGAACCTGCTCTGCCCGCAGCCAAAGGGACATGCGTGGCGTGGGGTTGGGTAGTTATAAGGGCTTTGTTGCATGGCCTGGCTGCAGGCCAGGTCATGTGGCCAACCCCTGACTCGCACGGCCGTGCGGGTCGGGGTTTGAAATGACATATAGTAATAAAAATAAATTTATGTTAAAAAAAATAGAAATTCACTGAAAAAAACAAAGGTTACAGGAATGTTATAGTTAGGTTCTGAATTTACTCGTACAATACCACAGAAATTTAGCAGTTATAGGTAGAGTTATTTTAATTAACTATAACTCGCACCCTAAGGTAACTATAACTCATGACCTCACCATGCACAGCTAGTTACTCCACATATTATATCACTGATGAGATCTTGTATGACATCTTTGATATTATCACTGCAACATTTCCAATAAAATTATAGAAAACTGTGCATGGCAAGGACGCAAGTTATAGTTACCTTAGGGTGCGAGTTATAGTTACTTAAAGGAACTCTAACTATAACTGCTGAATTTCTATGGTTTTGTATAAGTAAATTCAGAACCTAACTATAACGACCCTGTAACATTGTTTTTGTAGTGAATATGTATATATATATATATATACACAAACACACACAGACTACTTATTGACAAGGTTTTTTTTTGCTGTTCGTTATATTTTTGATTCATGTTCAAATTAAGGTTTCTGCATTCAATTTTAATGGTACCCATAGCCAGTCAATTCCCATTAACTGTCTTGCCCAACATTAGTATTTCATTAATCAGTAACATCAGACCCAGATCCAATCAAGCGTTTTGCAACAGATTGTTTTCTCAGGACACTAAGGCATATTACAAGCCCCATGCACCACCTGTGGATCACTCGTTGTGACGCACCGGCGGCGCATAGTGCAGACTTATATCTACAAGGCCAAGCAAAGCCACCTTGTGTGGTTTTTCATGGCCTTGTAGATATTTTGTGAGCCAACTCAGAGCAAGTCGCTGCGTTACCTTACACTGTGTCAGGGTAGGTGTACAATTGGCGCTGTGGTGGGTGTTCCCACGAAACACCAATGGGTTTTGACGCATTTCCAGATTAACAAGAATCTGTAAACCTGGGATTCTGGCAAAAGTGTACACCTCCCCATGGCAGGCACAATAAGAAGAAATATCTTTACTTCTTCTTGTTTCCTCTTTCTGTGTGTGCAGCATTCTGCAACACAAAGAGAGAGGAAAATGCCTCTCTGGATTGTGTGTGTGCAGGAAGGTATTCCTTCCTGCACAAAACCAATCCTGCTGACAATGCAGACACCCTTGCACCATGGTGCAAGGGTGTCTGCGTTGGCGCTAGGCAACAATTTGTGCACCAGAGCAGTAGGCAAGGACAGAAATGCACTGTAGTTTGTAAATACGGTGCATTTCTGGACTTCTGAATTGGCGTAGAGCAGCGCAGCAGAAAGGCTTGCGGCGCTGCCCTCAGCTAATTCTTAGTAAATATGTCCCTCTGTGTATAAGGAGTCTTTTTATGAAAATAAATTAACTAATTATGAAATCTGGGGACTGATACAAATTAAGTAACAGAGGTGCCCTTAATCACATCTTTTTAGTTAATAATATGAACAGACTGGCATCATTAGGGTAGTGGATCAATTAAACATGTACTAGAACTGAGGTTATACCAGGGTTACCATTAACCTTGAGAAAAGATATGGTTTATACACTATGGAGACCAAAACGAAGTGTAATTTTACAGTCCACAGTGTCAAACAGTGCATGGCTAATTTTAGTGTGATGACAGAAGCTAGGAATGCTCTGTGAATGTGCAGTGAAGAACAGCACCACAAAAACAACGAAGGGTAAAACAATCTGCAACTTTCTACTGCAATTAACTGCTTAAGCTGTACCTAAACTCAGACATTCCAAACTACAGGCATAACATTCAGGAAATATCATGAAAATTTATTGCCCTTGAGTTCTGAAGTTGTAATAATCTCTAGCCCTGCAAGTCATCCCAGGTTTTAGGAAATGAATTAGGAATTGAGGCAAAACATTAAAGACATAAGCTGACCAAAATTAATTGATTGTAAAGCTTTAGCGGAATGTATTACACCCACTCTGAAATGGAGTAATGACCATGAAAGACAGACCATATCTATGTTGTACCAGTGTAGGCTCCTACACCAAGGCAGAGGAGCGTCACCCCAGTGCTTTATGCAGTGAAGGAAAGGGAAAAATAAAATGATAATAATGCAATGTTAGGGCAGGGCGGGGCTGGGCTGGGCAGGGCTGGGCAGAAGGAGCGCTATGTGCACATAAGTGCGGTTCACGCTTTGGCCGACCATGTTGGGCCAATCTAACAGTCATGCGCACTTTGCATTTCTCGACACAACTGTATTCAAAGCCGGCAGGTGAAAGTGCACAAGGCCCTACTCACTGTCTGAGCACCGAAGCAGGATGCTCAGACCAATCACAACATAGCTGTCTTGCTGTTGACAGCAGCGTCGTGATTGGAGGGGAGCCTAGAAGCCTGTGTGCTTCCGTGAGTCCAAAGAGGAAGGAGAGATGGAACTCCCTGCCCTGCCACCCCTGTTGACAAGTGGCCGCCACTGTGTTCTACACTGGTAGTTGTTAATCATCTGACTTCTGTGAGCCCCACTTAATCATTACTGGGACTCGGGGACCACCAATTCATTATTATTGGAATCCAGCGGCCCCCACAGATTCATTACTGGAAGCCAGGATGCTAGTATAAGTATTTTCTATGATTTGAACCACCAAACAATACACACAAATATATCAAAACAAGAATTCATCAAGGAAATACACAGATGATGTAATATTTTATTTAATTCACAAACAATTATAAAAAAATCTAAAATGTAATTCTAATGGCAAAATTAGAGCTTTAATAAACTCTCAATTCAGTTGAGCTCATTCTTCATCCATGCTATATTCTGTTTGATGCAATTGCACTGTTCCCAGTGGGCAATCTGAAGATACTAACTAATGGCCTGATTTAGAGTTTGGCAGATGGGTACTCAGTCACAAACATGACGGATAACCCGTCCGCCGTATTAAAATTCCCACAGGATATAATGGGATCATAATACGGGGAAAGGGTATGATGGAATAACCTCATCGGCCAAACTCTAATTCAGGCCATTAATTATTACTTCAAAGTTACACATTGTTTATTTTTCATTGTTATTAATTTATATACACTTTATCATTCTAGTAATATCATGTTCTTTTCTAGGCAGCCACAGCCCCCGAGTAGGCTTCGCGGACCCACAGGGGTCCTTAGATCCTAGCTAAAGACCCACTGTTCTACACTAACCAGGACCATCACGCAAATCAAGAAGAGAGTTCTGTAAAAGGCACATTTTCCCTTAAAGAGACACACTGAGATGAAGTCATGTATCACTGATTCTGTGTCATCAGGTAACAAGAAAGGGTGCAGTATTTAGAGTACTTAAGGTAGTAATATCTAATTGGAACACTTCTATGGAAAATAATAAAGCTTTTCTAGAAACAAAGCAATTCAAGGTGTCACATCGTGGGAACTAGGAGTACTGTGGCACCATTATCTAGCATAATATGATTTCATTTAACTGTGACCATAAAGGATGTACAATCCAAAAAAGCAGTGGAGTCCTGTATGTAGCAAAAGAATATATGCAGCCAACATTTGAGAATATTGTGACATACAGATATACTAACAATGTAAGCAGAGCAGTGCTTAATTTGTAAATAACGTGCCGGTGCCCAAAGCACTCCTCTGAAGCATGGGGCTGCTGTATATAAATGTGCGAGCACGAAATACAGAGGTGGCGTAATTCTGTAGCCATCTCGGGCCTCCTGATTCCATTTAAAGCCACTCCCTGCCCCTTCAGCTCACTCTTGCAGCTGTCTGCTTTCCCCCATTTTGACACTTTTTCGTTTTTGTCTTCCTCTGTCTTTCCCATATGTGTCTTTTGCCTGCAGTTAATGCTTGAGGCAGAAGACTAAGCGCCGACCCTCAAAAACATGTGCCAGTGCTCAGCACCAGAAACAACAAGCACAAATTAAGCACTGAAGCAGAGGACAATAATAAATAAGTTCAAATCAAGGGAATCACAAACACGGAATCACAAAGGGGTGATGTGAAGGTGAGAGAATGGATATGGTCTAGGATGGAAGAATAATCGGGTGATGTGGATATTGAGTTTTTCATGTATTGCACCAATGAAGAAGCAAATCTGCCATTTCACACTAGAGACTAAGGGCCTTATTTTGAGTTTGGCATTCTTGCAACCACCAAACTTGTAGTGACGGTCGGACCACCGTACTCTTGGTGGTCCGACTGCCAGATTACAACCCTGGCTGTCGGACCACCAGGGGGCCACCACCACGATCGCGGAACCCGACTGGTTGGCAGTGGTTGAAGTTGTGGTGAGCCCGGCAGCACTGAGTTCAGCACCACCGTGCTGATCATGACTTCCCTTTCCACCAGCCTTTTTATGGCGAGGTCTCTACCATGAAAAGGCAGGCAGAAAGGCATGATCATGTTGTGGGAGTGCAGGGGCCACCCTTCCCAGCACCCTCAGAATGTGCACTGTCTGCTATGGCAGACAGTGCACATTCCAAGGGTGTTGGGAGCACCCTCTGTGTGACGGCATTGGCCACGGCTCCCTTAGGAGCCATGTCCAATGCTGCTGCCTGTTTTTACCGGGCTGACCAGCAGAAACCTCCTAATATTGAGGTTTCCGCCAGTCAGCCCGGTGGAAACATTGCAGTAGGGCCAGGGGGGAGACCTCCAGCTTTGCAGCTGTCTCCTACCCACAGGTCTGGTGGGCTGACGGTCGGCTCGTCAAACTCGTAATGAGGCCCTAAGCATGTGAGTCATCTGCATCTCCCCAACACCTGAAACCAAATCATACATCTAAAATGTTAAATTCTAGGGGCTCAAAGTAGATTAACCCACCTCTGGAAGACCAAAACAGATTAACATATGAGGAGGTATAAAGTTGCTATTCGTAGCAATGTTAATAATGGAACAGGGGGCATGCTTCATCTGATGGGCTCCTAGAGCTCTCTTCAGTTGCCATTCTTCTTTCACACAAAATGGCCCCATCCAAATATTATTTCACAGAGCTAAAGGCCCCAACCAACACAAAAAAATCGGGACATTAAAATACAATCCTCACCAGTTGCTGGAAGAGATGTTTCAGCTGCTGTGCCTCTTCCTGTAGTTTGGCTGCCATCTTGGTCCGGGCTTTCATAGAATTGCAGACCATCTTCACCTGCATCAGAGGTTGAATGTACTCTATCAGCACCTTTCGGTGCATTTCATTTACCAGCATCTGCATTCAAACAGAACAGAAACCTGTTGTTAGCCGGGTAGCAAGCGTCACTTCAACGGTGTGGGTATGTAAAATATTTTCCCCTAGAGCCCACATCTCCCTTTTCCTGGGGGATCGGGAAATACTTGGATGACCAAGGTAGTAAGCCGGTTCAAGTTCTGTGCATATGTTATGGATATGATGAATTCAGGTGTAGCCATCCACAAAATCCCTTGCCCAGGCAAGGATACCAAAACATTACGTAGAGTGGATGAGTGGAGAGGAAAATCAGGGACAGGTAAGGCACGTGTCTCCAGATATTCAAACGTGCTCAAGCTCACATCCATTCTCACAGTCATATGAAATGGCTAGCAAGGTCAACGGTTTGTTAGAGTACAAAAGATACATGTAATGAAAGAGGCTATCAGATTTCTTGTTTTTATGCATTATTAGAATAGCGTTGATAATCCTGGTGTTAGCCTACTTCAAATGGGTTTACTTTCAGACATTTTAAAGCAATCAAAGACACAAATTTGAAATTTTAAGTGAGACAAAGTTGAAAATACAGTCAATATAACTGACAATTAGAGCTAATTTTAACAGTTTGTTTTCCAATAATACATTTTGCTTTTACAGGTACCACCCAAGTTATAAAGTACTCTCATCCAAAACCTTAACCATTAATCTTAATCATATCCCCATCACTTACCCAGTTCTATCATTGACTCAAAGGGATAACTTCTAACTGTACCAATAATCCCATTACTTACAACATCATCGTCCCTCGAAAGCTAGCACTAAGCATTCCCAAATCCACTTGCTCAGCCTCACAGCATAATCCTGATAACGATGGTAACCCTATGCTACCCCCAAACCCTACTGTAAAATGAATACTAGCCTTGTCATTAACACTAACCAAATTAAAATAATGGCACTGAAATTGCATACGAATAGGGCTTCCTACCAGATTTAGCGCAGAAGTGTGATAACAGTCTATTACTATTTTTTTCAGAATGGCTGTTTTTTGTAAAAAGCCTTTTATTTTCGAACTTTGGGTCTTTCTCTGCTGTTGGAATATTTAGAATGTCTGACTAGGTATTACGAAGTTTGTTCCTAATAATAGTCTAAATTTATGTACATGTGTATTTTCACCCTGACCTGCTGGTAGCCTTAACTGCACAACACAGTGTTTCAAATAGCTACAGATTAGGGCCCCTAAAGCTGAATCCTTAACTCAGAAAGCTAGATTTCCTGTCTGACTACATCACTGTGAGTAAAAGTTAAATGTACTTGTCATTCTTGCAACAAAGTTGTTACTGCTTATAATGTTGACCTGCAGAACTTTAATAATGGTTGTGTGCTCAAATTCCTAAGCGATATTTCTGCTATAAGTTTAGAAAGAACAGACTCGTTGGTCGATAAATCTAAAACGCAATGCTACAGTACACGAATATGCCTCAATTGCACTGACCACATGCTCCCATTGAGGCAGGTTTGTGAATTATGACAGACAGTGCTGAGTGCTTTACAGCCCACAGCGTCAAGCAGGGGTGACTAATGGAAATCAGTGGGAAATTAGATAGATATGCATTATGGGAAGTAATTCTAAGACTACAGTCGAGGAATATAAAGTTGATGGTCTGTCATTGAACAAATACGTCGTTTTAAATGAGTTATACATTATATTTAAAAACGTTTCAGATCAAGCGGGAACTAGAAAAGAAGTACATACAAAAATAAATAAACATATTTAAAATAATCTCACTTATTGATAGTCTGCCCATGTGGGACACAGGGAACCAAAGGTTTTATATAATATACTGTCAAAGTTGTGCTGTATGATGAATAGTTTAGTTCATTAGAACATGTTCTGGAGGAGATTGGTGCTGGTCCTTTCCTAATAGAACTGGCAGGAACACCATTTGGAACTGGGGGTGAACATAAAAATACCCTGCTGTCGAGTTCAGCTTGGCTACTGCTTCTTTACAGTTCACCCGTCGCATTGGCTCGGTTCGGTGTGGCAGCTGGTTTTGAGGTGTTTCCCAGGGCTTCTTGCAGCTCCCTCATGGGAAACAGTTTTACTACTGATATGATCAGGTACAGTGGATTTAAACCAGCCAGTCTTGGGGTTGTCTGCCAATTACTATTGTCCGTATTTACTCTTTAGTAATGCTCTTAGATTGGAAATACAGGTACAATCTGCCGGCAGCAGACATTTGCCAATATTATTTTTGTCAAATTCAAGGAAAGGTGGATTAACATATATTTACAAAAGAATTATAATGAACAGCCTTAGGGATTTATTTAATGTTGGGTGACAAGGGGAAACTGTCCTATCTCTGGAGGAAGCACAAGAGTTTTCAGTAGCTGAACTCTTCACGTTAAAAACCACAATCCATAATTCCGAAGCAGTTACTGGGTCAATGGAATTACCAGGGCATTCATATTGAGGGTCCTAGTGTAAACAAGAATTGTAAACCAAGTGAGAAGGAGCAAAATAGTACATGTGTTAGCTGTCAAAAAAATGAATGTAGCATCCTAAATTAGTTCACCAAGGGAGCAGAGATCTAGGGGCCCTTGGATCTAAAACAGGTGTTCACACTGGACATTTTCAGCGGCTGCCTTTCAAAAGATCGGGGCTGCCCACTAAATCTAATAAATTAAACTGGTATCTGGGGACCATGGTGGAGAACACATGCATTTTGACTGAGATGGCAATACCATCTACTCAAAGAAATGTGCATTCGATTTGAGACAGTGCACACGTCCTGAGTGGGCTCTCTGGAACATGGCTTCGCAAGTGGAAGTTACATGATGAATGTCACATTCACAGCAGCACAATGATTAAAATCTCCGCTTTAGGTTTTATTTACTGTGTTTAGGTGGGGAACACAATTCACATAGAATAACCATACCAAAAATGAACGCAGCATGGAACCATTAGGTGTCACACACAACAGCCCACATTAATGTTGCTGGGGCAAGTGAGGGACCGCAGTTGTGGGGGACTGAGTGGAATTTTCCACAAGGGAGACAATATACTTTCTATTAGAGGTGTAGGTAAAATGGCTAATGTCGAACGCTTGACTGTCAGCTGTCACCAGCTATAACCTCCCCATTACCCAGACATGGGGCAGTAGTTGAACTACAACAAAATGGAATCGGCTTGCTCTGTCCAGACAAGGGTAGTTTGAATCTTCTGGGATTGTTGAGTTCTTTTTGAAGAAAAGCATAATGTTGAGATTAAATTGACACGATCAGCTCTAGCTCAATCTGAAACTTAAATTACTCTTCAGATAAAAAGTAAACTCGAACACACCTCCTGGACTTAATTCAGAACTGATAGGAGGGTGCAATATACACTCGTTACATTATTTGGTTTTGGGCTAAACTGGACTGCCTAGTAGGCTCTTGCGATTACCAACTGCCCATGAGTGCTCTTTCTTGAGGCACATGGGTACATATATCTTGAGAACATTAGATCACTGGCTCAGAGATGAAATCACTGGCAAACCTAAGGAATTCATTTGGGTCACACTGAGGTGGTCAAACAGAAAATGACATCTGTCGACAATGACTAGACTGCATTTAAAGTTAGAAAAATTACTGACATTCTGTTGCAAGCAGAAAAACAAGTGATTAGATCGGAGGAGCATAACATTCAATGGAAAAAAAAACGTGTGGAGGTTCTTCATTAAGCACAAGTTCACATTATAACTTTGAGAGAATTACTTCCTATTTACACAAACTTGTGTGTTCTTGATACACCATCACACCACATTGACTTTAAGTAGCCATTTCCAAGGGCACAGATTTGGTATCTGCAAGTTGAGAAATGTTATTTTCTCACGATTTTGGGCCTTATTTAGAGGTTGGCACAAGGTATCCACAGCAAAGCAGCAGATGTCCCAGTCACCTATTCAAAGTACATAAAGGCCCTGTACACTCTAAAAAGGGTGGGTTTTTCCCTGTTATCTTGCATCAACCAAACATTCTTTAAAAAATCGGGTTTTTGTTTGCATAGCTTATCACTCTATGTCTGTGTCCACGAGCACTCCTCCACTTTTCTGCCAGCGTATACTGCCAATGTACATTTACCAATGATTTCGAAAATATCTCCCTCAGTTTTCTTCCCCATGCTTCTTCTAATGTCTCCGCTTTTTGTCTAAAGATATTTCAATTTTTCAGCCTCTCTTCTTTCATTCTTTGCCATAATTCTTGAGTTGCCTAAACATCGCCGTCCCTATCTTTCAAGACCATTCTACCTAGACAAGCGTGTCTGACTGTGGCTACTCTTGTTATTCTTCTTTTCTCAGTGTTAACTTTATCCAACATAATTCTCCTCTTTGTCGAACTCATTCTCTCCTGCTGACTGCCATTTTTGTGCTTCCATTTTCTAGATCATCTTCTTCTTTCTCTACAACACCTTTCCTACTATTTTCATGTTTGGCTGTCTTTCTTTTGTTCGTTCTAAGATTCTTCCCTTCCCCACGATTTCCTCTTTTCCCTGCCCTGCCCCTTGTCTCTTTGTTTGCAGAAGTTCCACTCAGTTTGTTTTCCTTATCTCTACTGTCTTTCCTGCTACAGTTGTCCTCCAGTATATCTCGCTTGGCTCTTCTCCCTATTGGGTGTTCTTTGTCAACATCCTTTGTTAGGCTCATCTTTCCTCATGCTATCCGACATAGCTCTTCTCATATTGCACGTTCGACCCTCAATCCCTTTTTAGGTCGAGCCTAGTAGTGCATGCACGGTCTTTTGCGAAGTATTGTGCCTCATCAAGAACATACAGGGGCTTGGATCCTCTGCTGATTAGCATTGTCTGCATTCCTAGTCACTCTAATTGTCTACCAGTTTATCAGTCTTCTGTCCCTCCCGGGGTACATTGCCTCATAACCATTACTTTAGTTAGCTGGCATCTCTGCTTTCATTGCTTGCTTTTCAAGAACTTCTCTTTTCTCTGGTGCTAACCACTCCATGTTAATGCTTGTGTTTTTGCGCTCTCTTCCTCATGTTCTTCTCTTCCCTTGCGCTGCTCCGGTGCCTGACCACCTCCCATGTGCTTCTCCGCACTGCCTACCCTCTTTGTGTTACTTCTCTGAAACGAGCCATCCTCCCATGTTTTTCTTATCCATCCCTCCCACCGCCTCAGTGTTGCTTTCATGCCCATTCCTCCCACTCTCCCCTGTGTTGCTTTTGTGTTTGTCCGCTATATCTTCCCCTATGTTGCTTTCCCGTGGTCCTTTATTGCTTCGGATCCCCCACTGCTTCCATCTGGACCCAATCACGTTAGTTCTATTTCTTCCCCAGGCCTTGCTCACTTAAAAAAATATGTTTGCACGTTTTATTTTCTTATTAGTTACAAATCCAACTCGAATTGGTAACTAAAAATAAAAAATGTATTAGTTAGTATGTGTATGCATGTGTGATGCATGGGCCTATAAAATGATGCCAGCGGCCACGTCAAAGGCTTTTTTTTAAACACTGTAGGCGTGCAGCATAGCATTGGGGATACTGTTGCTGTGTGGTTAAAAACCATTGGCAAGGCCAATATGTCACAATGGTAAAACCTACTGTCTTTGCCGATTCCTGTTCTGTATACGTTTTCTGTCTGCTAGCACTAATATCAATTTAAACTAATGCAACCTAACTTCACGTGTGGTGTCCATGACTGATGTGAATGGAAAGTCATAAGTAATCCTCTAAATCAGTTTAATATTTTAAGGCTAATTCCCATCTCCCTCTGCTAAATAACACACTATCATCTTTTACCACAAATTTTCTCCACCTTTCTGATATGAATCTTGATAAGGCCCTTTTCAGCACTGTCTTTTATCCCCTAAACGACAGTCAGCTTTACCTGGTATGGTTGTGCACTCATTCTGCGCAGTTTATGTGAGTACTCTGTGAGGATGGATAGGATGCTGTTGAATGCATCAGAGTTGTTGAGCCATTTCTTTCTCATCAGCTTCTGAAAATACGGCTGAAAAAGCAAAAGAGCAAGCTGAAGGAAGGAGCTAATGGAAAAGCAGAAAGGCAGAACTATTACATGGAGATGTCGAGTGAACAATCATAATTACAGTAAATGTTGGGAAAAAAACAATGGAGGAGGGCCATCCCAGCCTCACCAGCTTTTCCACATTATGATATGTGTCAGTTTGCTTTATGGGGTGAGTACTCTGTAAGCTTGAAAATTATGATTCAGATCCATCAAGGTAGTGACCTTAACACCACAAAAGTGTGATCGAAACTTGAATTTCACAAACATACATATGATAACATTTGTTCATTGTTAACAAAGAAAAACACCTGCAGAACAACAATGCAAAGAAACTCACAAAGTACCTTTCTTTAAAAATAGAAAATAGCTACTGATTGCTTAAAATTAAAATGCTAAAATAAGGCATGAGATTATCTGTTTCCTTGACTCCCTCAACCCATCTCCATAAGTGAGGAGCCCTCTCTCACAGTCACAACATCAGCTAAGACCTTTCAGTCACCTCCCCCTTCTCTCTTTACTGGTACTCTTTGCTAACCTATTGTGGACTGGTGTGGCTATTAAACTGCTGTTATCTGGTACCATCCCTGTCGTATCACCCCAACACCACCAGAACCCGCCTTGCTTTGTGGAGCACAGCCTCTTCAGTCCACGGTAAGGAGGACAAAAACAGATGAAGTGAACCCGTTGGGTTTACAAATGGTTTATTTGCTTGGCCTTTGTATCCATCTGCACACCATTACTGTGAGTGGGAGTTGGCCTATTATAACTTCGTATATCATTTTCACACCTCAGCTGGGATAATTAGACACAGACTCGGAAAAACAATATGAAAAATCATGTTTAGAATCAGATAACTAGACATGATCAAGGCAGGATACACACCACTAACTCGATGTGCACCATTAAATTAGTGTCAATAAGTAAATGATATAAGACAATGCAGTATGTTGGTAGATATTTGTCGTCAAGGACTACTGAAAGTCAAGGCCTTGTCCACTAATTAGAAAGTTCAGTTAGCGGATATATAGAACAGATAATATCAGAGTGAGGGAGATTATGGGAATGCCACAATTACTCCTCAGAGTGTAATATTGCTGTGGTAGTTATTGTGGCATTCTCTAACTCAAGGTGAAAGTATATTACTACTTTTACTTTTTAAAGACATTAACATGGATCCCAGTTAGAAGTATAGCCTAGGATTACAAACTGAAAACAGTGTGCCCTCACAAGGCCACTCGTGGTGAGGCTTCAGCAATGATTTGAAGTCATTTATTGTTCTCCGGCTTGACAGATATCCAAGAAAAACCTTGGAGGACAAATACAAAGAGCTAAAAATCTAAATCACTACACTGAACGGGTTGGTGCTAAGGTAATCCTAATTTAAATCCCCATATCAAAGGGTGAAGTTTATGAAGAGCACAGCAACACACTGGTTAATGACTGGTGTATCTGAGAGAGAGCAAGTTGAGTCAAAAGCCACAAAGTGATGTTTACTGTGTCAGCCCCCCTCCTCCAACCTTGAGGTCCTCAAAGAGGAGATCTGCCAGTACTCTGTTGCACCGATTTGTCACGGCATCCAAGGCAGCAGCAGCCCGTTTACCCATCTCCTCGTTCTCTTCAGGGTCGAACTGCACTAGTCGTTCAATGTACTCCCTGCATTCAAAAAGAGAGAAATGATCAGTTATGGAGTGTTTTGATTGTTAAATGCATTTTTAACAAACTTATTCATCCACAGCCGAGACTGTCATCATTGCAGAGAAAAAGGGGTGTTGTGTCGTCGCTCAATTATAGGCTGTGGAAATTGGAATTCAATCTCGGCTTCTCCATTTTCCCAAAAGTATGTCATCCAGAGATAATCATGTCTAACGCATGACTCAAATCCCTTACCTGCCAAGATTGTGGAACACAGAAATAGACTAATCAGAAATTCTGGCTGCTATCAATACACTTAAATGTGGGCAATCTATAATGAGGGCTGTAGTTCATTTTCCACCAATAAACCCCGCGCTCTCTCTTTCACACACATGCTTTTGAGCATGTCTAGTAACCTAGGGAATGCACTAGATATTGGAAGATATTAAGCCTCATCCCTTATGCACCAAAACCCACAGCCACTTAGCCAAGAAAGAAACTATAAACAATACCTGCAGCACACCGTCAAAAACAAATCAGATACTGGCTTTTGATAGAACAGGGGTGCTGGCATTAATGGTACACACCAGTGTCATAGGGATTGTGAAAAATCCCAGGGTAGAAACTGAGCCAAGCCAATTTAGCAGGAGAGGTGGTAAGGGTGTGGTATGTAGCCGCTGGTGCATTTTAGAGTACACTGCCACGCATATATTACTAAAGCATTGCGTGGCAGCAGACTGTCATTTATAGACAGCACATGTTTCATTGAAATGGCCACTAAATCTGCACGGACAGGCAGTTTTACAGATTAAACTATGCCGAACACAAGCAATAATGTGTGGAATCAGGTTTCACAAATATGTATCATTCACACATCACCAGGTAGAGTGCCTTCATATATTTTGCTCGTATTAAAATCTTTGTTTCCATCATACTTTCGAGCTACTAAAATGTGCTTCATTTATGCTTTCCTAACTACATTCCTAACTTCTGATATATTTTTAATAATTCTATGTACATTTCGTTTAGAAGTATTTATATTTTGTTGTATGTTAAAAAAAAATTGACACACTACATCCTTTCCTTTCACACTCCCTGTATTACAGCAAGTTTGTCACACAGTTCACTCCAATTCGCAGTCAGAGAAAGAAAACACAAGTCTTCATGTAAAAAGAATAAGCAGCAACTGGACACACATCAGAGCCTCACAATTGACCCCTTTCTTGGAACACACAACACATGTGACAAGATGAAGACATAACTTAAAGACATCTTTATTTCTTATTCACCTTCCAAACCCCATCATAGTTATTTTGGGGGGGCAACAGTACCGCCTGCCCTGCTACTTCCAGCACCTATGGTGATGGATACCTCGTAACAATTTCCAAAGCTGCATTTGCTGTTGATAAGGCTAGGAGGCCATTTTGATGGCCGGAGTTAGAGCTTGCATAAGGCAAAATAAAGTTGTAGCCTCAGGACACCACTTATTGGAATCATAAATATACAAAAAGGAATGAGAAAAGAGCCATTGTCAGTGTAAGGAGAGCATGCAAACAGGAAAAAAGCTATGCTACTTGGAGTGCAGAAAAACCCTTGCACCATTCCAACTGTGTTATGTTGTAATAGAAAGAGGGTCAGACTGGGACAGAAAACGGGCCTGGCACCAAATTAAAAGTTGTTCCCGTTAGTGCATCAAATAGCTAAGAAAGTGGCCTATATCTGCAAATTGGATGGTTTTTGATTCGTAAAGGCAAGCTGTAGGTGTTTTGCAAAGTATGCATTTCTGCTTGTTGCAGGCAATGTTTGTTGTAAAAGCAGAGAACTCAACAGAACTCAAAAATAAAAACCAGACCATACACCAGTCCTTCCCAGACAAAACACGTGTTTCCAGGCTGAATGTGGAATCATATGAACCATCAAGTGAAATAAAGTGATTCATCATATCGACTGGATTATTAGACAGACGTGTGCCTGATTTTTCTAGTACGTTTTCTCTTTACTTCGTAGACAGCACGATCTCGCTGGGCAGCAGTCAAGCGCTTTGCATGACATCGACTCTGTTACATGGATAGCTGCACTTTTGCCGGTCACATGGATAATTGCACTTTTGCTGATAAGTTTCACTGCGAGTGAAATTCTGTTTCCTTTCGGGTGTCTGCTTTGCGCCCATGGCGGCTATCGGCTCGCTTATGTAAAACTGTTTCACTTTTCATTTCAGTTTATGTGGCAAGAAAAGTCTGGTTACTTTTGTGAAACTGTTTTACTTTTCATTTTCAGCTTAGGTGCCAAGAAAAGTCTGGTTAGGAGTTTACAACGCTTACAGCTTTAACTCGAGCAAACGTGAGACCCATTGCATTGCAAATGTTTGTTTTTCTTTTTAGCTACCATTCCAAGTTGGATCGGGGAATTAAGAAAAGTATGAAAGCTTTTTTTTATTTAGAGTGGGAGGGAGCATCACAGGGGAAGCAAAACTGCAGAGGGAAGCAATACGGTGTACGGGTGGGCAGAAATAAAACAGGAGATAAAGGGCATAAGCATCACAGAGGTGCATATGAAGCAAGCAGCTCTGAATCACAGATGGGTAAAATACACAGGTAAGAGGGCAACATCAGGGAGTGGGGGAGAAGCACATGGATGAGAAAAAGGAACATGGACCACCGGGGAAAGAGGGAGAGAAGCATATGAGGCAGACAGTTGGAAAACACTCACACTCTTTTAGCATGCTTAAATGAAAATAAAAAAATAGTGCCTGAAAACGTTAGCAGTCGAGGGACACAGTAATACATTGATGCTCCAGGGGAGAAACAAACACAAGCAGAGGAAGGAAAATTCACATACTCTAATGAATAAGAAGCAAGCAAATGAGAGTCACAATGAAGCCAACCAACGGTAAGCAATAGGCAAGCTTTAAACAAGCTTCAAGCTAACAATATATTTCACAACAAACAGGCAAGACTTAGGTGAGACCTAAAAGCAGTGACTCTCTAGTGTGCATCCTCAAAAGCAGGATAAGTGTTCTGTATCCTTAAAGGCTTCTTGAGTGTCTCTCCCTTTGCCTTCCAGAGCAGCAAGTTATGTTATCATATACCAGTGTTATTGTTTATCCTGCTTTGTGTTTCTCTGGGGTTGCTTGTGCTATAACTATGCCTATAGATGACAGCCGAAAAGAAGGAAATCAAAGTAAGAGTCTGAAAAATGTGAACAGAACAGACAGTGTGGCCTTAAACTGCACATTTTCTTATTCACCTCTGTGTACCAAAACCTGGGAGAGAGCCGGAGTACCCTTTGGTACACATACGGAGAGTCTTTCCCAAGCAAGTGCATGCCGTTACCTCCTCTGAGTCACTGGTGCAAATATGTGGTTATATAAATTGTTGCTGCTTTGCCCGTTTAAATTGCCAATTGCTCCTTGAGCAGGATGTTTAGGATAGAATGAACACAATAGCAAGAAGAGGGCAAGCAAAGATCACAGTTTGGTAATGAATGATGCTTCGGTTGGCCAATGCTAATCAACCAAACTATGCTATATGCAGTAAGAAAATGTATAAAACTCTCCAATTTAGTTAACATTCATAGCTGGCAAATTTAATTTTGCAACGACAGAGGGCTACATTATGTAGCGGGTTGACTGAATATTATATGACAGGGAAAAAGCACATTGACAAATAATGTTGCATTATATGCTATATAAAGCAATTGATGTGGCATATTCGATGGGCTAATTTTCTAGCTTTAAAGACAGTTTTACATTTTTACAACTGGGGTCCCAAATTTTAATCAAAATAGGGTTCTTAAGCAAAAACGTTTATACACTGCTTTTGAAAATTTACTAAGAATTAACGATTTGTCTTCCATGGAAAGACAGATTGATTTAATCTGAATCACTGGCAAAACCCGGGCTGCATTCCAGTTTATCTTTTTTAGAGCCTTATACTCTAGACAGATACCTGTCATTTTCAAATCAGTGTTGGTTCTGGTCTAATAGAAACAGTAAACTTGGACTGCTAAGCCAAGTCCTCTCCAAATTGAGACACAAGCAACCCCAGAACGGTTTTGGCCCACTTAAACCTGTAGCCTGTGCACAGTGAGCAGATGATCCAGCAAACGACTTAGGGATGGATAGAATTCCTCAATAACTGTAAGCCAATGGCGATCCCTCAGGCTGCATTCCAGAGCATCCCTTCCAACACAATTTACCACTGGAGACAAAGAGCTGCCATATACAAATCAGTCTCCGTTAGAAACAGTCCACACTGAACTGTTAGGCCAAGGCCTCTCCAGACAGAAACACAGACATCCTCAGTCCTACATATGTCTCACCATTAAGGTATGGTCCATGGAATGAAGGTGCACCTCTTATTCTGTGCATCCCAAATAATGTTTAGTGTTTATCTTGTGCTCACAATATGGTACTTGTAAAGGCCCTTCTTTAAATTAAGAAACTGACCAACGGTATTATAAATTATATATTTTTATGAACTTTCCTAACCAGCACAAACTTTAAGATTCAATATGTTACTTTTTTGGCATACTTCTTAACATTTGGGTACCTTTAAGAAATTGCTGCTTTGAGAATACTGTTTGTGAAATAACAGCACCTGTGAAAAGATGTAGTACTTAATTGGAAGAAAAAGATATTATTAGAGGAGGGAAAATGCAGACACCATTTGGCCATAAGGTTCAGGCACTTGTGTGGCACAGCATATTGCAGATGTACGATGTACCACCAGTATTTACTTGTAGCAGTACGTTTAATAAGCACTTTTTTTCAGTCAGTGTTTGTAGGAAAGTACCATCTTGCCTGGCATGTTACCCCCATATTTCACTGTATATATGTTGTTTTAGTGTATGTGTCACTGGGACCCTGCCAGCCAGGGCCCCAGTGCTCATAAGTGTGCCCTGTATGTATTCCTTGTGTGATGACTAACTGTCTCACTGAGGCTCTGCTAACCAGAACCTCAGTGGTTATGCTCTCTCTGCTTTCCAAATTGTCACTAACAGGCTCGTGACCAATTTCACCAATTCACATTGGCATACTGGAACACCCTTATAATTCCCTAGTATATGGTACTGAGGTACACAGGGTATTGGGGTTCCAGGAGATCCCTATGGGCTGCAGCATTTCTTTTGCCACCCATAGGGAGCTCTGACAATTCTTACACAGGCCTGCCACTGCAGCCTGAGTGAAATAACGTCCACGTTATTTCACAGCCGTTTACCACTGCACTTAAGTAACTTATAGGTCACCTATATGTCTAACCTTCACCTGGTGAAGGTTGGGTGCAAAGTTACTTAGTGTGTGGGCACCCTGGCACTAGCCAAGGTGCCCCCACATCGTTCAGGGCAAATTCCCCGGACTTTGTGAGTGCAGGGACACCATTTCACGAGTGCACTATACATAGGTCACTACCTATGTATAGCGTCACAATAGTAACTCCGAACATGACCATGTAACATGTCTAAGATCATGGCATTGTCACCCCAATGTCATTTGGCATTGGGGAGAAAATTCCATTATCCCCCGAGTCTCTAGCACAGACCCGGGTACTGCCAAACTACCTTTCCTGGGGTTTCACTGCAGCTGCTGCCAACCCCTCAGACAGGTTTCTGCCCTCCTGGGGTCCAGCCAGGTCTGGCCCAGGAAGGCAGAACAAAGGACTTCCTCAGAGAGAGGGTGTTACACCCTCTCCCTTTGGAAAAAGGTGTCAGGGCTGGGGAGGAGTAGCCTCCCCCAGCCTCTGGAAATGTTTTGATGGGCACAGATGGTGCCCATCTCTGAATAAGCTAGTCTACACCGGTTCAGGGATCCCCCAGCCCTGCTCTGGTGTGAAACTGGACAAAGGAAAGGGGAGTGACCACTCCCCTGACCTGCACCTCCCAGGGGAGGTGCCCAGAGCTCCTCCAGTGTGCTGCAGACCTCTGCCATCTTGGAAACAGAGGTGTTGCTGGCACACTGGACTGCTCTGAGTGAACAGTGCCATCAGGTGACGTCAGAGACTCCTTCTGATAGGCTCTTACCTGTGTTACTAGCCTATCCTCTTTCCTAGGTAGCCAAACCTCCTTTTCTGGCTATTTAGGGTCTCTGCTATGGGGAATTCTTCAGATACCGAATGCAAGAGCTCACCAGAGTTCCTCTGCATCTCTCTCTTCACCTTCTGCCAAAGGATCGGCCGCTGACTGCTCAGGACGCATGCAAAACCGCAACAAAGTAGCAAAGACGACTACTGCAACCTTGTATCACTGATCCTGCCGCCTTCTCGACTGTTTTCTGGTGGTGCATGCTCTGGGGGTAGCCTGCCTCCTTTCTGCACCAGGAGCTCTGAACAATTCTCCTGTGGGACGACGGAATCTTCCCACTGCAACCGCAGGCAACAAAAAGACTGCATCACCGGTCCTCTAGGTCCCCTCTCAGCACGACGAGCGTGGTTCCTGGAACTCAGCAACTCTGTCCAAGTGACTCCCACAGTCCAATGACTCTTCAGTCCAAGTTTGGTGGAGGTAAGTCCTTACCTCCCCACGCTAGACTGCATTGCTGGGTACCGCGTGATTTGCAGCTGCTCCGGCTCCTGTGCACTCTTACAGGATTTCCTTTGTGCACAGCCAAGCCTGGGTCCCTGACACTCTAACCTGCAGTGCACAACCTTCTGAGTTGTCCTCCGGCGTTGTGGGACTCCCTTTTGTGTCTTCGGGTGGACTCCGGTTCACTCCTCTTCCAAGTGCCTGTTCCGGTACTTCTGCGGGTGCTGCCTGCTTCTGTGAGGGCTCCCTGACTTGCTGAGTGCCCCCACTGTCTCCTCATCCAAGTGGCGACATTCTGGTCCCTCCTGGGCCACAGCAGCATCCAAAAACCCTACCAGCGACCCTTGCAGCTAGCAAGGCTTGTTTGCGGTCTCTCTGCGTGGGAACACCTCTGTAAGCTTCTTTACGACGTGGGACATCCATTCTCCAAAGGGGAAGTTTCTAGCCCTCTTCGTTCTTGCAGAATCTACAGCTTCTACCATCCGGTGGCAGCTTCTTTGCACCCTCAGCTGGCATTTCCTGGGCATCTGCCCACTCTCGACATTGTCGCGACTCTTGGACTTGGTCCCCTTGTTTCACATGTACTCAGGTCCGGAAATCCACTTTGGTTGCTTTGCTGGTGTTGGTCTTCCTTGTAGAAACCCCCTATCACGACTTCTGTGCTCTCTGTGGGTTATAGGTGCACTTTACACCTACTTTTCAGGGTCTTGGGGTGGGCTATTTTTCTAACCCTCACTGTTTTCTTACAGTACCAGCGACCCTCTACAAGCTAACATAAGTTTGGGGTCCATTTGTGGTTCGCATTCCACTTTTGGAGTATATGGTTTGTGTTGCCCCTGTACCTATGTGCTCCTATTGCAATCTACTGTATCTTTACATTGCTTGCATTACTTCCTTTTGCTATTACTGCATATTTTTGGTATTGTGTACATGTATCTTGTGTATATTTGGCATCCTCATACTGAGGGTACTCACTGAGATACTTTTGGCATATTGTCATAAAAATAAAGTACCTTTATTTTTAGTTCATCTGTGTATTGTTTTTTCATATGATATTGTGAATATGACACCAGTGGTATAGTAGGAGCTTTGCATGTCTCCTAGTTCAGCCTAAGCTGCTCTGCTATAGCTACTTTCTATCAGCCTAAGCTGCTAGAAACACCTCTTCTACACTAATAAGGGATAACTGGACCTGGCACAGAGTGTAAGTACCCCTTGGTACCCACTACAAGCCAGGCCAGCCTCCTACAGTGTTGGAAGCTTGGGTTATTCCGTGCATGGACGTACAACAGCTTCTCTTAGATGGTGCATCAGAAAATGAATGTCCTGGGAATGTTTCTGTATGTAAGATTCTGACATACAACCCTGCTGCCTCAATTTGCCTTGGGAAAGGGCTGGTTAAACAATTGCTGTTAGCAATCACCAGTCAGACCACACGCCCTGCTTTAACAGTCCCTTAAAAATAGGCAAAGACTTCCATCTGCCATTATTTAACTTCTAGTGCCTTTTGATTTACTATATTACACTGAATGTTGGCCAATCATGGTTGAAACACTTGCCAGATTTTTGTCCTAAGACATTATGGGGGTTATTCTAACTTTGGAGGAGGTGTTAATCCGTCCCAAAAGTGACGGAAAAGTGACGGATTTACCACCAGCCGTATTACAAGTCCATTATATCCTATGGAACTCGTAATACGGCTGGTGGTATATCCGTCACTTTACCGTCACTTTTGGGACGGATTAACACTCCTCCAAAGTTAGAATAACCCCCTATGTTCTATGGTCTAGGTTCACCAATCGCCCCTAAAGTACTCTCCCAACTGCAACCGTTCTCATACATAGACCCTAACAGGGTCTGCAGCTCCAGGAGCCTTTGTCTAAAGCTCACTTACTTGAAGGTTTACAACTTCCTCTTCAGCTCAGAAACCGCTGTCCACCCACTGACTCAATCTGAACAGTCATTCACATTCAACCTGTTGGTGTCTGAACATTCCTTATCTAAACTGAACTGTCCATTTAAATTCTGCTTTTGAAGATCTAAAGATACATTTCATGTTTAACATTAAGGGTAATCTCAGCTGACCTCCAATGAAAGACATTCCACAAAGGCTCCAATAGTTAAAAATATATGCTACAGTAGGCACACTTATTAATGAGTTATGGTTACTGGAAGGTATTTACCAAAGCATTTCTTTCTCCCTCACCCTCTTCTCATCCTGGTCATTTATGATTTCATTGGAAAGTGATTTATTGGAATACCATTACAGAGAAACCATTTCATTTAAGCAACATAATGGAAATTTGCAGAATGATAGGCATTTACCATTTTTATAGAAACCAATTAATAAAATGTTGTTTTTTCAAAATTAGCTTTTGCTTACGTTTCTTAAAGTTTAAATGAAATGGTTGCAGTTTTTACTTTTAAAAACATATTTTTATGTATTTATGTCAATACTTTATGTCAAGGGACATTATTTTGGATTTAATATATTTTACATTGTGAAACAATCACTTTGGATGCATTTCATTCAATGAACCCTCACCACCCCTAAACACCACACATTCCTGTCCCCTAAAAATTCCTTATAAGGCATAAACTGCGCCCATCCCTGACCCCTGTACTCCACCAATCCCTGAACCATAAAAGTCCTTTCTAACTCTAAACTACAACCATCCCTGTACCCTAAAAAACCCTCACCAACCTATACTCTCCCCATACCTGACCCATAAACTCAACCCATCCCTGAACACTTGGGGTCTAGTTACTTGTCTGCCGGTCACTAGACCGCCAGACTCGTGGTGGCAATTTGGACTGCCGCTGCTATGGTGTTCCGACCACCACATTACAACCTTGGTGGTCCGAAAGACAGGGTACAGCAGTCTCTGCTGGGATCAGTGATTCCAACGGTGCAGGTTGCAATCAGCCAGGGCGACGCTGCATGCAGAGCCGCCCTGTTGATTAAAGGCTGGTTCTCAGATAGCCTTTGCATGGTGGTTTCACTGCCATGAAAAGTCTAGCAGAGAACAGGTGCAGTGGTCCACAGGGGGGGCCTGCATTTCCTGTGCCAGTGGCATGGACAGTGCAGGGGTCCTCCTGACCAGCACCCTCATAATGCGCACTGTCTGCTGTCCAGACAGTGTGCACCACAAGGGTACTGGTGCCCCCTGCGGGCAGCAGCATTGCCACCAGCTTGATTATGATCCAGTGACAATGCTGCTGCCACTTTCCCAATGGAATGACAGGCTGAAAACTTGGTTTCCGCCCATCATCCCAGTGGGAAAGTCATATTAGGTCCGGTAGGGAATTCGCCACTACAGTGGTGGCAACCCTGTCAGGAGATTGGCGGATGGGTGTTCTCGTCCGCCAATCTCGTAATTAGGCCCTTAAGCCCTTTCTACTCCTACACTCTATCAATCTCTTAAAATAAAATTCCATTGCTACTGGTAAACTCCAGAATCTCTGAACCCCAAAAATCCTGTGAGGGTTCAGGAGCAGGTTAAGTCTTTGTCCCTCAACCTTCAAAACCCAACACCACCCTAAACACTCCTGAAAACTAAAAACTCTTCAGAACCCCAAACCTCTACAGATGCCTAATCCCTAAAGAAAAAACTCACCACCCCTGAACTCTGCCTATCCCTGGACCCTAAAAAAACCGAAAAACCATCAGTGCCCCTACACAGCTCCCATCTGAGCCAAAACAACCCTCACTTACTTCTAAACGTCGCCAAAATATGTGATTTTTGATGTTTCCTTAAAATGTTCTTTCCTTTAAAATGTTTCCGTTCATTTTCTATGTATTCGTATTTCTTAAAAATTGTCTTTCCCAAAATTGTTTTTCCATGATTTGGTTTCTTTCAATGTGATTTCTTAGATTAATGTTTCCATTAATTCACATGCATCAGTCATTTGATGCCTGCTTATGGGCTGCATATGTGTAAAAGACTCACAAAGTGCTTTGGGGTAATCAATTTGGCAAAATAAAAGCTTTGCAAAACCACAAAATTGGAACATGTGCTCTATAAAACAGGCATAACTTGAATTACATTTTCAAAGCTATTCAAATAAATGGTCCTGAGTCCTCACCTGAATGGGGGGCAGGAGTTTCCTATGGCAATAGTTCTGGATATGTAGGTGTCCTTTGATATATTGCTCTCAATCCAACACTCATGAAATCGTTCCACTTTCTTCTGAAAGCTGAGGAGTCAAACAGAGAAAATAAATTGAGAAAAGGGAGGTGAGCTTGAGTTCATACTTTTGGGATGTGATTTATAGTCTCATTCCGCTCTATCATTGCAAACATATCTTAGTGTATAAAAAGGGTCTAAATAGATTGCTTTGCCTGTGTGCATGGCAGAACACAGTGTTGATGCTCTTTGAACTTAAACCGTAATATTGTCGGTATTAAGGATGATGCTAGTAAAGAACTATCACCTAGCCCTGGAGATGGTTAATCAATAACTGCTCCTACAGTAGCATATTCTAAACAATGCTGGAGCCAGGGATGAAGTAACAGCATCAAATAACTGGTCCTACCAAAACACCTTAGGGGTAGAAACTGAGTTAAAATTCAATCAAATGAATCGTATTTCAAAGCATCAGAAGTGTATTTATATTCTTTTCTTTAATAACAAATCATGATTAGCAGTCTACATGCCATATAAACTTAACAATGCACACTTTTATCAAATGGAGCACCATATTTAATGATTCCATTGGACAGCTCGTGCATGTTTTGTAAAAGTATATACAGTAATCTATTTGCCAGATAACAGTGTTAAGAGCTTCTGCTTTCAGTCATGCTGACGGCACAAGTTCTAGTTACGTTAGAGCACGAGTTATAGTGTCTTGAAATGAGTATAACTATAACTGTTGAATTTCTATGGTCTTGTGCGTGTGAAATCTGAACCTAACTATAACGTCCCTCTAATCTTTGTTTGTTTAGTGAATTTCCAAGGTTTTTTAATTCTATTTCTTAACTAGAACATCCCTTTGGCTGTGCACCGTGGTAGTTGGCCGCCACGGCACCCAATGCCACATTACTAAAAGGATAGGTCCTGTTGCTCCCGGATGCTAGGAGCAGCAAGAACTGCTGCTCCCTGCGTGTGGGAGCAATTGTTTCATTTGTTTTCCTGCCTGCTTGATAGTGGGCAGGAAAACAGACAAAAAGTGGGACATAGGGAGCCGGGCCCTGGAGTGGTGGCAGTACCCAGGGCCATTAATGGCTGCAGGAGGGGGGCAATGCAGCCCCCTCCTTTGATTTTTTAGGGCTGGACACAGGTGACAGATGGTGGTACCTGGGATCGAAAATTGTCCGGGAAGGGACGCACACAACCACCCCTCCACCACACATGCTTTTGGCCTGTCCCATGCAGGTGGCATTCCCCGGGGCCAAGATTGGCCATGGGGAGAGGGCTCCAGGTGTGCCCACTACCCAACTTATTATTTTGAAATTCTCCCCAGGACCTGGCCCACCTGGGGGTCAAGTTTAAACAAGCGTGGGAGACCAACTTTATTTTGACCTTTTTGCAGGGATTTGTACATCCTCAGCAATTTTTGCAGCACAATTTTTTTTAAAAAAATGCTTTTTGGCCTTGACAGGTTCCCTGGAGGACCCCACATCCAGGCATAGGGGGTCAGGGTTTTAGTACCCTGCTCTCTTCTCTTGTCTAACTTTTGTTTTGTCACTCATCTGGCTCCCAAGTCCCAAAATGGTTGCAACACTTCATTGTTGAAGTGCTGACAGCCAATCAGATGTCAGTATGAGATCCGTCGGATCAGTGGAGGATCGGCGTTCCTAGATGTCTACATTTTTTTCTTTAAATATCTTAAAAACTACTGAATGGATTTACACCAAATTACAAAAAGAGACCTTTCTGGACCATATTTGGTGTAATTCCGTTCAGCGATTTGGGCTGGAGTCATGTTCAAAATCCATACAGAAAATTGCATAGGAAAACGTGTTTGGGACCCCCCTTTTTCTTGGCCTTGCTTGATGGATCAGCCCAAAACTTTCAAGACAGCAGCCTAACAAATTAGCGTACAAGTTTTGAAACTTTTGTGAAGGTTCATCAAAAGGTGCCAAAGTTATTGGTAAAAACAAAAAAATGTTTTGTTTTGTCCACTGGAATTAGGTCTGAACTATAAATACTTACTAGCGACTGCCAGTAGGTGATTTTTTTTTAATATATATATATATATATATATATATATACACATGCACACATATACATATTTAGCTCATGCAGTGACAAAGCTAAAATGTTTAACCTTGGTTGCACATTTTTTGGTTTTGTCATTACTTGTCTTCTTTTTCTAAGGGTGTCGCAAACCTTGATTACAAAAAACATTTAAACTTAACTCTTTCCTACTCACACATAATCATACTCCAACAGTATACAATATCAAACCATAGTTTCTCCAGTTCAGCACTGAAGACCAGCATGATGAAAAAAGCACAACGGTGCAATAAGAATTGCACTCTTTGCAACTAGGCAACTATTACGGTTTATTTCCAGAGTAGTTTTTCAGATCCCGGCCCTAGACACGGAGGGTGTAAAGTTGCATGCAAGAAGAGCATGTTACGCCAGAGGAGTGAATCCCAAAATTCTAGCAATAATTTGCCGATGCCAGGAAACTGTGTGACTTTCAACAATGCGAACGTCCAGTCCCTGAGGGAGCAAGAGAGCTCCTCACGCCAGCACTGTGCAGATGCAGAGGAGAATTCCCCAGGTATTGATGAAGAACGTCCATTGAAAGTGAAATACTCAATGTCAGGAATCAATGTGGTCTCTTACAAAGTGAACTTCAGACCCTAGAATAGGCTTGTCCAAGCTGAGCATTTCACATTTTTGAAGTGAGAACCAAATGCCCGGAGGCACTGCGATTCCCAGAATGATATACAGGGTGAGCAATGTCCCATGCTAGGAGACCATGTCACTCCTGTGGTGTGAACCCTCTGATACAAGTGCAAGATTCAACAGTCTCAAAAACAATGTAGATCCAAAGGCCTAAGATACATTCCTAGTTTCTGCAAGTGGGTCACATCTAGCAAATAAACTTTTTGATTCTCTGAGGTTTTGTAATCGATCTCTTCCATTGGAAAAAGACATGCTGTGGTAGTAGACCTAAGGATACTCATATGGTAGTGGTTTCTACAGTGGCAGTTTTAGAGTTGGCATAAGACACAATATAAGACAAAGATTATCAAAATCAATAAAGATCAATGTACAATGAAAGTGGTTAATGAGGAAATATCAGGCTACTTTAGTCACTGACAGGTGGGCTGCCATGGCTCTGTGATGATGGATGGCCTGCCTCTTCCAGCTGAGCCAAGGTCTACCTGCTGCATCTAAAGTAATGTCTACCTCCCCAGACAGTGCCAGGAAATTTTTCCCAGATATGTGCCATGTTCTGGCAGCCAGCTCAGCACTAATTGCATTTTACAACTACACATTCCAAAAATTATGCTTCTTCTGTGCAACCAAATAGCAGTGGCTCTGTCACGCTTGAACTTTTCTAACAGGGTGCGGGAGTAATTGATGATTTTTGTTCTGACAGGGGCTGGATAAGGCTTGGTGGGAGGGACTAATCATCCTCCAAATTGCTGCCCTAAGTAAGATGGGGTTTCCAACATTAAAAGATGTTTTTTTCTGTGCAGCAAAATATCAGTGGCTCTGTCACACTAGAACTTTTCTAGTAGAGTGGAGTAGTAATTGATGATTTTTGTTCTGAACTGGGCTGGACAGGGCTTGATGGGAGTGTCTAATCATCCTCCAAATTGATGCCCCAAGTAAGATGGGGTTTCCAACATTAATAGGCCAGCAGCCCCGTAATTGACAGATTGATGGTATGGCGGCATGCCATTTCCAACAGTGGTGCCAGCTGATACGGAATGGATAATTGCCTCTCTTCTATTTAAACTTTCTAATTCTGTGAAATACCCTGGTATGGGGGAAATCAGTATTTCATGAAAATATTAAACACAAATTATTGTGATACCAGAATATAATGTCAAAAATATTGTCAACTCAAAAGTATCGCTGGACAGAATATAAAATGTAAGAATATATATTTTTTTTTTTACTGCATATATTTTTTTTAAATAGCACTGTATATAATATTATTTAATTTAATATAGTTGCACTAAATATCATTTTCAAAATTGATTTAATATATGATATACTTAGGGTTAAGGAAATTCACAACGAGGTAATCACCGGATAAGTTTATATTTGAGGAACGCAAGCAGCCAACCCTCCTGGTCATTAGGATCTGATTACAGTTGACCCTCCCAAGCCCTTATTCTAGTACAATTAGTGGCTTCCTCTATTAAAAAGTTGATCCCTGATTCCTTCTGGTCCGTCCTGCCAGGACCAAAACTAACAGCTAAGCACTGAACACTGCACTGTGTTATGCTCAGGTCATGGTAGAAATTTAATTGGTTACTAATTTCAATCATATATTATGGCTTGAGGCTGCAAATTTCTGAGTGCTTCATTTTTTGCTCTTGGCAAATAAACATTCAAAAAGGACCCACGTTTTTTTTTCTGATCTCGGGGTTCTTTTTGACCTTTTGGATGCTTGAAGTTCCAATATTTCAATTTACCTTAGTCATCAGGTGGTAACTCAATTACACAAGAACTTGAATTATTGAAAAATATAAGGCCCAAGTGTATTGCCACTGCTGTGTATGGAACAGGAATACGGGTTTTGCCAACTGTACTGCCATCCATATTGAGGAGAACCATTTTTGTAGGAAGGTCCTCTCAGTACCTTCCTCGTCCCTGGAATTTATATGCCATAAAGAATAAGGGCACTTGTATCAAGAGGATCACATTAAGTTGGACCCAATTGCTTTGCGGCTATCAGTTTGGCTAAATCCTGAAGCAAGCTTGAATCCACAAGTTATTAAAGACTGCCTGATGTGTGATAAGGGTCTTAGTACAAACTGGCTTGCCTATGTTCATAAAAGTCCTGTAGGGCTCAGACAGACTCCTCTGTGTCATAATCCAAAACGTGTTTGTGTGGAAAACAAAATAACAAGTCAAAAATAAATTTCTGAGCAGTATTGACCTCTAACAGGATCATCTATGAAAACATATGCTTACCTAAAAACCTACAATGGTCTAGAACATTATCTTTTCAGATCAAAAGGTTGATGGGAGAGGTTTTTGCTGTTCCTCTTTAGGGCAGGAACAGTTATATTTATGTTGTGTTTCCAGTTAGGGTACCATAAAGATTTGTCAACTAATACTTCTCATGTGATGTTGTATCTCCCTAGTACTTGTTGCACTTTGTCTTTTTTGTAAATTGTAAACTAGTTTTAGTAAAATAAATTTTTATTCCGCTACTGGGGAAATGTGCACTTGTGGAGTGTAGAGCAGCACTAGGCATTTTGCAATTATTAAATGATGAGGAAATATACTTTTATATGGGATCCTTCCTGAACTCAGCTGTACATTCAACAAATACCATGCTCTGCAATGTATTGCTATTTCAATCTACTTCCTAATGATGAGTATTTGGGATGCTTATTCTATGTGTATTAATATGATTGTTTTAATATGTTATGCAATTTTATAGGATGCCTGATGCTTGAATAAAGGATGGTTTGATTTGATATAATATATGAATTATATTATTATTATCAAGTATATATTTTATGATAAAACATTTTATTTTTTGTAGTATAGTTTTAAAATTGTATTGCCCAATTAAATTTTTTATAAATGTAATTAGTAACTTTTAATTTAGTAGTTGATTCTTGGGTTTGTAGGGGATTAGGGTGGAAAGTTACTTAAAATAGGAAGTATTGTTTTTTATTTTTAAATAATACTTTGTTAATCGAACAATTACCGTAATAAATTATGTGAGTTATTTTATGTAATAATTTATATTTTAATCATTTTTGTATAGTTTGTCACTTTTAAGGTGTGATTTTCCTTTTTTTAAATTCAAGCAATAATTTTTAATAAAGTAGCAGGTTGTTGGATTTGTAAGGGATTAGAGTAGGAAGTTATTTTAATTATAAATTATTGTTGTTTTACTTTTAATACATTTTGTGTGTTATTTAAAAGATATATTGATAATTAAAATTATAAATAATTGAACTGATTCAGTGTTATTTTTTATTATTTGTTGGCTGTTAATTGTTAATTCATTGGTCAGCTTGATTATAAAATGTTGACACAGTTTTATATTTATTTTGTTTTAATTTTAATAGTTCTGTTTAACAATAAATTAATAATGTTTTCAAGATGACATTTATCTTTCACTATTTTTTTATGTTTCTTTTGGTAGAAGTAAGGGAAGTATATCTATTTTACATATTTTTAGTTTATTTTATATTTGTTTCATTATATCTACTTTTATTTAGGTATATTAACATTTTTTATCATTTGTTTCGTTACATGTAATTTTATTTAGGTATATTAACATGTTTTTTATTATAAATATCTTTAAATAGTTGTATTTTGTTATGCATTTAAATGTTTTTTTCCAAAGGACTTGTAATTAGAATGGTCCACCTCACTCTTCCAAAGTACAACACATTCCCTACTTTTCCTACGATTGGAGGGAGAATAGCAAATCTAAGCCCCCTCCACCCCGAAAGTACAACACTTTCCCTACAGCTGTTCAGATTGGAGTGGGAATAGTAAATCTGACCCCCCACTGTCCAAAACTCTCTCTGATGTTGTTCAGATTAGAGTGGGAATAGTGCATTTAACCCCTCCTATGCACAACACTTTCCCAAATGTTGTTTACATTGGAGTGGAAATAGTAAACTGAACACCTCCAAAGTCAAACACTTCCTGTGTTTTTGCTTACACTGGAGTGGGAATAGTAAATCTAACCCCTCCAAATTCCAACTCGTTCCGTACCTCTGCTCAGAATAGGAGTGGGAATAGTAAACAAACCCCTTCAAGGGCCAACACTTTCCCTACCGTTCCTTAGATAGTATAACTAACTGTGAGAAATTGGGTTATTGGTTGAGGGAGGTGAATCCCTACTCAAGCAACAGCCACAATCCTTGTCAGGGTGACCCGCAAAAAGTCACTATATTAACCTGTGCTTAATACTCTGGTAGCTTGGCACAAAAACACTCAGGCTTAATTTGGAGGCAATGTGTAAAACATTAATGCAGCATCTAAACAGTAATAAATTGATAACAGAATACAGGAAAAGTCCCACACCAATTTAATAAAATAGAGTAAAATGTAATACATTATTTTACATTAAAATGACATAAATCCAATTGATATAGTGGGAGATGTGCAATTTTAAGGTCTTCAGGTAGGGACAGTGCTTAAAAGCGCAAAGCTCCACTTGCAGTTGCTAAGACATGTGAGCGTGGGAGAAAGTCAAAAATTCAGGACGACTGCGATGGAGTGCAGGTCAGATACCAATTTAGAAAAATAGAGTAAATTTTAATACATTATTTGAGACAAAAACAACAAAAGTCCAATCTGTAGAACTGGAGAATTGCAATTTTAAAGGTTTAGATAGAACTAATACAAAAAGGCGCAAAGCACCAATCTGTCACCAGGACAGCACAGGCCAGGCAAAGGACCAAGATTGCCTCAGTGAGGATTGTCCCGTATTTCCTTTGTGCATCTGTGTAGCATTGCTTTGCCAGGCATCACATTGCTCAGTGTTAGTTCTGATGAAGCTATGCAACAAGCCTTTGTGGCGCTCTGCATCACTCTGCATCATTTCCATTAAGCTGTGTGGTGAGGTTTCGTGGGGGTTTGGGTTGCCTCGTATTGATTCTGATGAGGCTGGTAGCCGTGCAGCAAGGCTTTGCGTCACTTGGCTTCTGTTACAAAACAGCTTCCAGCTATGCTGCGAGGCTTTGTGGGGCTTCACTTCGCTTCGTGGAACCTTTAGTTAGGCCAGGAGGAGTCTCTCTGATGCCAGCCAAGGGCCCAGTGCCTGGGGAGGCACCAATTGATGATCAGGAACTCAGTCCAGCAGAGGCCAGCAGGGCTCAGACAGGTCGCATTGCATGTCCAGGCATGCCCAGTGGAGCAGGTCTACTCGGCAGCTGCAGGAAGGTCTCTGGAGTTGTCTTCCCTGTAGTTCAGAACAGAAGGTCAGTGAGCCAAACCTTGGTGTCACTCAGGTAAACTGGGATGAGGGGAGCAGGACCAGCCTTCCTTCTCAGACAGCAGGGCAGTCTTCAGGCAGCAGGGCAGTCCAGAAGTGGGAATAACCCCTCCGAAATCCAACACTTTCCCTAGAGTTACTTAGATTGGAGTGGGGATAGCAAATCTAACCCCTCCAAAGTTCAACACTTTCCCTGTTTTTGCTAATGCTGGAGTGGATATAGTAACTATCACCTCCAAAGTCTCATCACGTTTCCTATCATTCTTTAGATTAAAAAGGGAATAGTAATTCCTCCAAAACCCAATACACTTTCTGATTTGGCTGACATTGTCAAAATACTCAGGGCCTCATTAGGAGTTTGGCAGTCCAACAGCCAGACTACCAATACAACGGTGGGTAGGCAGCCGCCAAGCCGGTAGCCTCCCCACCACTGTATTACAAACTCCCTGCTGAGCCGGCCAGCAGTCACAGTGCAGCTGCATTGGCTCTGCTCTCAGGGAGCCATGGCAGACAATGCACAATTTGAATGTGCTGACAGGGGGGCTATGCCATGGGCCTGAGCAGTGCAGGGGCCCCCCTGTGGCCCAGTCCCTGCCTTTCCGCCAGCCTTTCCATGGTGGGGTACCTGCCATGGAAAAGCTGGCGGAAAGGCTAGTCGTAATCAGCACGGTGGTGCCGAACTTGGTACCGCCATGGTTGACCACAACTTGCAACACCACCAACCAATTGGGATCCATGATACTGGTGGTGGCGGTTTACTGGCAGTCTGACTGCCAGCATGATAATGTGGCAGTCTGACCACCATCTCAGGTTTGGCAGTCCATGGACCGCTGTACTTGTATTGAGGGCCTAAGTCTGACTTCCTAAAAGTCCAACACTTTCTTCTGTGATGTTTATTTTGGATTGGTATTATTTTTTATTAATTTTAATTTGTATTATTCAACTCATAAATTATTTATTTAAATTTTATTTGGATTTTATTAATTTTGTTTTCAATTACATGTGCTATATATTTGTTATATATTTGTTTGTTATTTTTGTAATTATTATTAATAATTTCAATGCATTTTTAAAATTGTTTAAATATCATTTTTATATTTTAAAATGTATTTATATATTTATTTTACATTAAAAATTAAATCTGTTTTTATCATATAATAATTAGTTTGTGTTTTAACATTTCAATTATTTACAAATAATGTTATATATACATATTTATATATACTTATGTCTAACATTATTCTGTTACATAAACTTTTTGTTTTGCTACTTTGGTCATTTACAAGCACATTATGTAAACTCAATAATTTTGTTCATAATATTTTTGACACAACATTCTTGTGTTGTGATATTTTTGTAGACGATGTTGAGTAATAGAACCATGGAAACATGGCTAAGCAGGAATAAAAAAACAAAATGATGTCAAAAAGTGCCATAATATAGTCCAAACAACTTTGCCTAAACTGCTAAGTGGACCCAGGTATTATATGATGTCCCCAGCTATTTCTGGTATTTCACATAAAGTGTCTTCTGATAAAAACCACTTTACATGTTGGATTTCTGAGCCGATACATGCAATATTAAAGTCAAACTAAGGATCAGGATGCAATATGCTTGTTTCTAAAAATCCGGAATTGTCTGAGAGAATGGTATATCACCTGGCGTCACCTCACAAGATAGCTCAGTGAACTGAATGAATTCTGCTACAACATAGTAATCTGCAGGTCACAAGTTCAAACCCTAGCAAAGCTGACTCACCCTACAATCTGTACATAGCGGTTAAATTGAGTACAATTAAATATTATTACTTTAACACCTGTTATGTACTTTATAATAAAATAAGTTCTTATTATGCTTGTTTTGTGTGACATCTCTGTTGGGATGGAGAAGTACTTGGCATGGTAATGGACCATTGCCGTGAGTGCCCAACTCTACTGATTTCTGGATCCCTAATGCTGATTTTTGTTATCATAGTGTTGGAAATTGGGTTTTTCGTTGGCAGTCAGGTTACCCTCTGTCCAAGCAAGAACCCTCACTCTAGTCAGGGTAAGTCACACACAATCCAAATTTAGCCTGTGCCCACCCTCTGGTAGCTTGGCACGAGCAGTCAGGCTTAACTTAGAAGGCAATGTGCAAAGTATTTGTGCAATAAATCATACAATACCACCATATAGCACCACAAAAATACACCACACAGTGTTTAGAAAAATATATAATATTTATCAGGATATTTGTAGGTCAAAACGAATAAAGTTGCAATGTGAATTTGTAAAGATATCACTGAAAAGTGATATAAAGTGTCTTAGGTCTTTAAAAAACAAACAAAGTCTCTTTCAAGCACAAAGTACCTGGTTTGGAGTGGAAAATCTCCGCAAAGGGCTGCAGAAGAAGAGGTACATGGAAAAATAGTGTGTGCGTCGATTTCTCCCCAGCACACACGGACTTGCGTCGTTATTTTTCACGTGGGGAAGTCGTGCGTCTTTTTCAGGCACGCGGACAGTCTCTTTCTATGGGTCGCAGGGATTACCAGATGTCCCGGGTCTGTGCGTGGATTCTCCTGCTTGTTTTCCATCTGTGCGTCGTTCTGCGGGGCTGTGCGTCGAAGTTTCGCTCTCACGGCAGGCGTCACATCGATTTCCACTTTGGAAGTCGGACAGCGTTGTCCTTGCGAGGCCGTGCGTCGAAGTTCCGGTCGTCCCGAAGGGGTCGCGTCGATCAGCGTCGGTGTGCGGCGTTTTTCTCGCCGCAGAACAAGCTGTGCATCGAACATTTCGGCGCACGAAGCGTCCAAGTGAAAAAGAGAAGTCTTTTTGGTCCTGAGACTTCAGGGAACAGGAGGCAAGCTCTATCCAAGCCCTTGGAGAGCACTTTCACAGCCAGACAAGAGTTCAGCAAGGCAGCAGGCCAACAGCAAGGTAGTAGTCCTTTGTAGAAAGCAGACAGGTGAGTCCTTTGAGCAGCCAGGCAGTTCTTCTTGGCAGGATGTAGTTTCTGGTTCAGGTTTCTTCTCCAGCAAGTGTCTGATGAGGTAGGGCAGAGGCCCTGTTTTATACCCAAATGTGCCTTTGAAGTGGGGGAGACTTCAAAGAGAGGCTAAGAAGTGCACCAGGACCCCTTTCAGTTCAATCCTGTCTGCCAGGGTCCCAGAAGGGGGTGTGGTAGTCCTTTGTGTGAGAGCAGGCCCTCCACCCTCCCAGCCCAGGAAGACCCATTCAAATGCAGATGTATGCAAGTGAGGCTGAGTACCCTGTGTTTGGGGTGTGTCTGAGTGAATGCACAAGGAGCTGTCAACCAAGCCCAGCGAGACGTGGATTGTAAGGCACATAAAGATTTAAGTGCAAAGAAATGCTCACTTTCTAAAAGTGGCAATTCTAGAATAGTAATATTAAATCCGACTTCACCAGTCAGCAGGATTTTGTATTACCATTCTGGCCATACTAAATATGACCTTCCTGCTCCTTTCAGATCAGCAGCTGCCACTTCAACAATGTATGAGGGCAGCCCCAATGTTAGCCTATGAAGGGAGCAGGCCTCACAGTAGTGTAAAAACGAATTTAGGAGTTTTACACTACCAGGACATGTAACTACACAGGTACATGTCCTGCCTTTTACCTACACAGCACCCTGCACTAGGGGTTACCTAGGGCACACATTAGGGGTGACTTATATGTAGAAAAAGGGGAGTTCTAGGCTTGGCAAGTACTTTTAAATGCCAAGTCGAAGTGGCAGTGAGACTGCACACACACAGGCCTTGCTGTGGCAGGCCTGAGACAAGGTTAAGGGGGCTACTTAAGTGGGTGGCACAACCAGTGCTGCAGGTCCACTAGTAGCATTTAATCTACAGGCCCTAGGCACATATAGTGCACATTACTAGGGACTTATGAGTAAATTAAATAGTCCAATCAGGTATGATCCAAAGTTACCATGTTTAAAAAGAGAGAGAGCATATGCACTTTAGCACTGGTTAGCAGTGGTAAAGTGCGCAGAGTCTAAAAGGCAGCAAAACAGGGTCCAAAAAGCGGACTCTTAAGGCTAGGACTGCTTGTGGGGCATATCCTGGATGTTACCAATTGTGAATAGGAAATAATCACTATTGTTTACGTGAAGAGGGAGTGGGACAAGGAATCACCAAAGAAACATTTGAGCCCTGACCTCAAAGGGAACTGGGTAATAGTTTGTGTATGTAGCATTCTTCCTTTATGTGGTATGCTGAAGAAATAAAATACTTCTCTTTTTCAAAAAAGTGAGTATTTGGCTGAGCAACAATATATTGCTGGTGCTACTCATATTTTGAATTGTAAGCCCTTATTCACTCTGCTGTAGCCACACTTCACCCCTGAAGGAGCCCTAGACTACTCAGCCATGTTACTACTCAGAGTCCAGTGCAGAAGGGGTACTTGGCCCAGTTGCTCAGAATCCATAGTTAGTCGGGCCCTGGTACACCAGGAGTAAAAGGCCTCAATGCCCACCTTTGGGCCCAGTAGCCCCTGAATGCTCTGTGGTCCTCTGGAAAGGTTTCTGCCACTGCTAACATGTTCAACATGATTTTACAGTTGAACGTAAACACCCAATTTATTACCCAAGGTAAAACCACCTACGACCAGAGCCCAGAACAGTTTAAATATGAGTTAAGGGTAGTGCTTGATGTGTTAAAAAAGTGTGACAGTGCCCAAAGCTATGCTCAGAAGCCCACGGGTGGTACAATTAAATGTAGGTGCGCCCAATACCACAGCAGATATTCTTAAATCCACCTCATGCCTCTTTAATCCACGATCAGATGCACCCTGCACCTTTAGCTCACTCTGATATCACAGACTCCTGTTTTTTTCTCTTTGTGATGGGTTTTCTGTCTTGCTCTTCTTCTGTCTTTCCAATTTGTGTGTTTTCCCTCTCTTGCTCCAGGGAGATGACTGATGTGGAAAAGTAGATGCTGCTTCCCAAAAATAAGGGCTGGTGGCCCCTTCAGGCTCAAATGAAGCACTGGATAAGGGACGTGTGCTCTGTTAACCTTGCTCTGTGATGGTTAGGTAATAAAATCACGGCTAGGTCGTGACCCTCTAACATGTGTCATAATAACTGACAGGTCTGTTTTTTGCAGCTCAAGCAAAGCGCTTATATATAAAAAAAAAAAAAAAAAAAGGCAACACTGACTCAAGATGTGACTATGCAATGTTAGAAGTGTCTTAAATGCATTCTTCCCACCTAGACTAGGATTTAATAGTACATTACTTTTTGGCACTTACAGTTTCACAGTTAATACCTTAAATTTGTGCTCACAAGTTCCAGAATACAAAGTGCTGTTTCCTTAAAATGTCACTCAGGGTCCACTGTCAAACTAAGCCAAAACATCATGTTCTTTAGGGGGTAGGAAAAGCTCAGAAGCAACATTAGACAATTTTGTTTTACTAAACAGGTGTCAAATGTATGAACCAACCTACCAGAAAATGGGCTTTAGAAATTACGACAAAAGAAAACAAATGTAAACAAAGAAGTGATGTCACATATAGAGTTTAGTATGGTAAATCTCCAAATGCAATGGCATCATTAAGCGGTTGATACTGTAGGTAGGACTGTGCTACTTTAAAGAGCCCTCCTAGGGTAAATCAATGTAGCATGTTTTGACCGGGTTCCTGACTCCCCAGTTGTGTGTTGCGTACATGGGAGTGGTTAGGTACATACAAGGTGGTTTAAACGTATTGGGGCCCTCGGTTGTTTGTAACAACTAGGACCTAAGGGCCCTTCATATGCTGGGATGCCTGCCTATATGTATCAACAAGGAGCCCACTGTGCTTCATGTTTTAGGATCCGTGGTTGTATGTATCAGCTATAACTGTAGAGTGCTTCATAGATTTTAGTGATTTCTCACTGTAGAAACTATTGTAAAGCCATGTAGATGCATCTGGTGTGAAAGCACACCAAGTGAATGGAGCGGAATGGATCCTTTGTGCCAGCGCTTAATTTGTGCTTCTTGTTTCCGGTGCTGAGCACCAGCACTTATTTTTGAGGGCCGGCGTTAATTCTTCTGCCTCAAGCATTTTATGTGAGCAAAAGACACATATGGGAAAGACGGATGAAGGGAAAAACGAAAAGGCGTCACAATGGGAGAAAGCAGAAAGCTGCATGAGTGAGCTGAAGGGGCATTGAATGCATGTAGATGGATTGAAGAGGCACAAGATGGTTACAGGATTACGCTGCCTCAGTATTCAGTGCTCGCACTTTTAAATGCAAGAGCCGCGTGTTTCAGAGGCGAACATTGGGCACGGCACCTTTTTATTTTCAAATTAAGCACTGCTTTGTGCTTACCTGACTAGGAAATTGGCACAGTTGGTTTGCTTTTTTAAATGTGAGTGGTCAGTTTGCTGAAGCCAAACAATACTTTCCAGATTTAATCTGATCCATAGTCAAGGATTTACCTTTTACTTGAAGTATCTCTGCACTCGTGCGGAGGATGGCTAGGAACAGAAGCAGGCCCTTAGCCTGTCCCTCCTGAATAGGGCAGGGACTATGCCCAAGTCTTGATGCAGCTGCCACCCAAAGAAGAAGGGAACACGATGGCCTGGTGGGTAGAGTCTCTGCCTTAGTTCAGCTCAGACCCCAAACTCAGCTGATATTCTGCTGCAGTGAGGATCTTCAATCAATGAAGACTGCCTAGAATGGGGACGATTGCTGCCTACCCAAATGAGCTCGAAGATTTCCCTGAGCACAGAGTCTCTTTACAATAATCTGCCAACTACAGACGAGATAGGTGTGGTAAAATGAGCATCACTACAGCCGAACTCATCTGACTTTTCACCTCACTCTATATTGCAGAGCAGTGTTCTGTGCTGAAGCCAAGACAGCGATACTACTACCAGTAGTGCCCAATTCCATGACCTCCCCTGTGCCGTGCACATCTAACGCTCGTGAAGTGTCTTACGCTGCTTTGCAACTTGCATGCAGAAAAAATAGTATCTTGTGATCTGTCCGAGGTAGAAACAAAAACATTGTCAAGCGTGAAAATTATGCACCAGATTATTTAAGCAGCGAGTACAATAACCTAATAGAAGGGAAGCGCAGCACCTGCACATCCGCAGCCAGTACACTTTGGATCAAATATGCCAAAAGAAGTAGCCAGTGATTTTAATAGAGCTGTAGATCTAGGCTGGGATCTAAGAGGACTAGACCAACGAAGACACAAATGTAGTCAATTGTGGTTATGTCTTAAAAAAAACACTAACAAAGTTCCTAAATCCACAAATTAAACATGTCTGAGGCCTTAGAGGCCTGCAGACGCCAGCTATGTTTGTGAATCAAAGCTTCTCCCACTCAAGGTATATTCTCCTTGCCAATTTATTCTCCTCATATCATGAAATTGAGCCATCTAAATTGATTAACTAGCGCCTAGAGGTGTTGCTCTAACATCCCCAAATCCTCAGCCAGTCTGAGAAGGGGATCGTTTAAAAAATATATAAAAGAGCTACTACCCAATTCAGTCAGCAGGAGAAATACTTGATATATTACGCTGTCTGTTGGCAGACGTGTCATGTTTCTGCTTAGCATGAAGGTAGTTTTAGTACGCTAGACCGTCCCATTACGGCCCACCCCTATAACAGCAAATTTCCGGAAACCTCCCCAAACCTTCGCCAGGAAAACCCACGCTATCTCCATATTGTGCATTAGAATAGAAGCACTATTTGAAATAGTCTATTTCTGGGCGGCCCCATCCGTCTTGTAGTTTTTAGAGGCACTGCTAATGTGCTCTGGGGATGCGCAAGTATTCCTAGAGCTCTATTTTCGCTGCTCCGTTGAAGGCTCCGCACTGCCATGTTTCCTCCCGGCTCTTGGGCCTCTCCAGCACCTCCCTACGCATTGAACATAAGTGTCGTTCCGCTAGTCCCCGGAGACAGCGTGAAGGCCTCCGCGTTTTCCTCTGAAAGGAAACCCATGTGTTTATTTGTGATTGTTCAGGTTTCGGCACACGGCAGATAAAGCAGTGCCAAAAGAGATTATAGCGCTTCAGCCATCAGAGGCTGGGAGGCGAGATCGGCAATTGGCGCTCAAGCCTGACCTCAGTGGGGAGGTTTCACTAAAGCTAAACCACCCATGGACACCAGGAGGGGGCACTGTGCTATGTTGTCTTTATTGTACAACAACTAGCATGAAGTATTGTTGCTGTCTCTGCCTTGGTCTAGCTCTACGTGTGCACCTAAGGACAAGACCCCTCAGCAACCCTGTGAGCAGAACCCTGTAGTGAAGTTTCATAATCAATTAACTGGATGAGAACATAATGTGTCTTCTCATATATTCTACTTGGTTCACTCTATAGAGCCACTTGGCATTGAGCACAGATGTCGGCAAAGGTCGGTGAAAGCTCAGGCATTGTCTTATCCAAAAGTAAATGAACAAACGCTGTAGCGCTATCCCTGCATGATCATCTACTCGGCGTTTTGCAACTTGTTTGATCTGCTAGTGTAAGGAATGTCAAAAGCTCATCCAAACTAGGTTTAAGGACTATGAAGATATCTGTAAGGATGGGGCCTGCATAAAGGTTATTTTACACTCTTTTCACCAATCTGGATAAAAGTACTTCCCCCAGAAAAAAAGAAGAAACCTCCTGCCATGCACATCCTATCGGGCCTTCTACAGTTCTGGCAGCAGTCTCCCCAACAGTATCTGAAAAGGCCCACTATAATGAATTGAAATCCATTTCAACTAGTACTTTGCTCAGTCTTTTCAGCTGTAGCTGTAATTCAGCTGATACATAAATCATCTAAATCTGACAACGTCCACTTATCACAGGATCGTGTCTCACTATTGATACCAACTTTGGCCTATTGTCTGAATCCAGAAGTCTGTTGATGGATCTGATTCAGGTGAATGGGCATCTTTCTGCAAAATTGGAGAAACCAGCCATCAAATACAAATTGCATCTACAACGACAGCTGGCCAAAACCATACACACACATCAGGCAACTGACAGATATCATTCTTAATATGGCATTGAAGACAACAAGCAATGCTTTTCTTAATTTCTCATTGTTATGGCCTTTGCCTTCTTGAAAACGAATGAGAATGCCCCCTCCCCTCTTTATTGATGCACTGCCCGGGTTCAGGGGAAGAAATCTCTGTGTTTCCTGGCCTGGCCCTCTAGGGAATGAACATTAAAATCGTGCATCTTAAACTCACTCCTGCTTCTCTTCCAAGCCATAATATTTTGGCTGTGAGGAGTGCAGCATAAAAAATACAGATATTGCACTTATATATATCTGGCCTGCCCAGGATTACTAACATGAACAATCAATGCTCCCCACCATGGACCTGTGCTGGGGCCAGCTCATGCCCCTGGTGCGAACCACACCATTGGCCTATGGCCTCTTCCCCGTACACCCTTGACATAGACACTTTCTGATATTTATTAATCAAGTAATTGGTGGCCATTGTTTTCTGATGATCCATCCAACACTATGTTTTACCATCTTGGAGAATTTCAGGATGTCGCTCCAGGCTCCTCTTTTCCATTTCTCCTGGCACCACTCAGCAATCTGGACGGCCTTAAAGTAGTATTATGAACAATACAAATAATAAACCAACACCATCTATGATGTTCAACAAAGCTGGGGGAACTAAATTAATAAATGTTATCAACACAGGATTTAACATACTTTTTGTATTTTAACTTTCCCAACACAAAAGGACAATATCGAATAATTATAAATTCATCAAAAAAAATATTCTCTGAAAGAGCTACCACAACCCCATAAAGAAATAACTGGAAGGCAAATAATAATGTTTTCTTTGCTCATGTCACATCCACAACTTACAAGTGTGGGCACAGGCATGCACTTTTACCTTTTTAAGAAGTCGCTCAAAATTTTCAGACAGCAATCAGCTATCCGAGCTCCAAATTCTGAGGTGATAGTGGGAGCTCGATCAACATGAACTCGGAGTGCCTGCCAAGGAAGGAAAGGAAAATACTTTAATAAGAAGTCTTTTGTTTTCCTCCAGTGCACTTCCGAACAGGCTGCATCTTCGGTACACTTTTTTTGATCCTTAGGATACAGACACTACCAGCTATTGGTGCAATGCGTATTTACTATAAAGGCATTTACCTTGTCAGATCAGCAGGATTCATTATAATGTCCATACCCATAAGCCACCTCATGCCTTCTAAAAATATCCACATTTAAAACTGCATCCAGCGGTTAGGAGGTAAGCTAATGAAGGAATTCCAGTGAATGTGTTCACCTAAAACATTTGTTAATGACAAATATCAATCATAAGGTCATTTAGGGAAATTGTGATCCTTTGAATAATGGGCTAGACTTTCAACTAACAGATTAATTCTCATTAGGTATATTTAACATGCACAGCTTAAGAGTTGTCTTAAGGGACCTTGAGGGTGCTGTACCTTCTGAAGGGGCATCCCTAGTACAGACAAAGCTCCTTTAAACTGCACCACTCCCTGATGCACGTCATTCATGGCTAGCCTAGTAACCCTGCAGTATGCAGTATGAGAGCGTGTCGTACTTGGACTCCCGCTCCTGTGCAAGATTGCTGGTTTAGGGATGACAACACTTTTGATTGTTGGCAACTAGGCCAATCCTACAAGAATTAGCAACTGTCAGACCAACCCTCCCGGCTCGCAAGCAGTACCTCACCAAAAACCCAAACAACAAAAGGTGATTTCTAGCAGCCTTTACGCATGGACCCTAGAGTGCAACATCTCAGGGGAGTCGTGGTGGAACAGAAGTTACCCTTTTCTCATGTTAGCAATAAGTCTCAGTCACACACAGGCAATGAAGGAGATGTAGGAGAGTTTTCAATAGGTTTATTGAAAAGACTGCAATCAGTGGTAAAATGCATGAGCTACAATGACTAGGATAACTAATAATAAAAGAAGCATGATTGTGAGATGAGAGCCGTGAATACAAAGACCCCCACCAATTTACAATAACCATGAAAAGTGAAATCCCTAGCATAGAGAACCTAATCCCTAACCTCACGAGAGCTAGGTGTGATAAATCTAATGTGCCAGTACCATTTCCATGAGAAGCATCCCCCAACCCTCGTTACTTTGGAATGTGATCTCTAGATCAGACTCCATGGTGACATGAAGACTGGGTCTGCATCAAGGCGATGTCCAGCACAGGTGGCGTCAATAGCATCTGGTAGGAATCCCTCTGATAACCCTGCCTGTGTGAGGTGAATTTATACAGACCATGTAGGATCCCTGACACAGGTATATGTTCCAAAACAACAGATAAGGAGGCATACTTGTGACAGCAATTATGTAAACAATCCTGACAAGTGTACATTATGTTCCTGTCACCCATAAGTGAGAAGAGGGTATGATGTGCCTACCTACGTTCATCACTTGATTATGATGCTGATAGTGACAGCTTTAAACAGTGGCGCTGACAATGCTAAATGAAAACATCTCTCTAACTATAACCACTGCAGCCATTTTATAATAAATAATAAAATAAATGGGCTAAAACAGAGCAAATTAAGTAAGTTAAAATTCACTAGGTGGCAGGGGCACAGGCCTGCAAGCCAGAAGGCTAAGCTAAACTCCTGAGTCCCATTAAAACTAAATAGGATCCACTACAAGCACTTTGAAGCCTCACTGTGGCAGAGGATGGTGTCTCTGTACATCTCTACTCCTCCACTTCATGGGCAGAGTGGAAAAGATTGCTGAGTTCAGTCTGAGTTCTAGTGCAGCTCCAGTTAACATGCATGGCAAACAAGAGGCAATTACCTGACAGGGTGGGTGCCTAGAAGAGCTGACCTGATTCCGAGGTCTAAGTGATTCCCAGGGTAGGCTTCAACAAGTAAAGGAACAGGGTAACCGACTCTGTTAGGTGACTCTTTTACATCACTCAATTTTTCCAGAGCCTATCACCTGGGCGAGGGAGATTCGTCAAGTACACACAGACACCACTGGACAAAAGAACCTGCTTTAGAATGGGACTGTCTGCTGCACTTGGAGTCTCCCTTCATAAGGAAAGTGGTAAGTACAATCTGAAAAGCTCCTTTCTCACTGCTGGACACTTCATTTCCTGCTCCATATTACAGGACGATACAGCACAGAAGGTAAAGGCAGGGAAAGTAAAAATAAATAAATAAACAGCAGCGAACAAGAGCAGGGTGCTCCCCTGTTCGTAAAAAGGAGAAAACAGGGGCTCGTGAAAACTTTTGGTGTAAAAACAAAAACAACAAAAAAGCATTTGCAATGCAACGGGTCTCGCATATCTCCGAGTTAGAGCTATTAGCAGTTGTAAACTCCCAACCGGACTTTTCTTACCACATTAAATGGAAAAAAAGAGCGCGGTTGCGCTGCTACAGTTCACTCGTAATGAAACCTATCGGCAAAAGTGCAATTATCTACGTAACCGGCAAAAGTGCAATTAACTATGTAACCGGCAAAAGTACAATTAACTATGTAACAGGGTCGATGTCATGCAAAGCGCTCTACTTCTGCCCAGCGAGATCGTGCTGTGAAAAAAAAGAAAAAGTAGTCCACAAACCAGACCAAAAACAGCGAGCCTCGTATGTTTTCAGTACTTGCCCGCTGCGCTCGAGGGGGGCTAACCACCGGAAAAGGCATGAGGTTTGCATGACTTGCACTAATGAAAGTAAGCAGATTTAAAAAGGCAAGCCCACGAACCAATGAAAGACACTGACGTGACATGGACGGGGCTCCAAGTCCTTTTCTAAGTACTACAGTGTCGCGCATGTTAGCGCATACTCGACACTAAAAAAAAAAGTGAGACAGCTGAGCACGCTCTACACACAGCACACTCATTATCAGCATGATTTTTACTTAATGCAGATCCTGGCAGAGAGCGCCCGGCCCATGGGGCGATAGGGGGCGCTATAATGTATGACTAATGCACTTTAGTGCAGTGACGCAGACACCAGCACTAAAATACTGATAGTCTGTGCTTTCAAAAAGAACTGATCTCTGATCCAGAATACATCCTACTGTAGCCACGATGACAAGAAAACTGCTGTCGCAAAAGTAATATGGCGCAGCTGAGGAAAGCCCACAGGTTCCCAGGACTTCCAAATACGTCCAGTATTCTTTAGCCTCGGAATGCTGTGATACCAAAATGTCCATTTTAATCTACTCAGATGAACAAGAGGGATTCTTAAACCATTAAAAAAAAATTCTTCAAAGCAACAGACTTTTACAAAAATAGTGGGGCATCTGAAAATGCTGTAATAATTAAGACATAATGGAATACGTGGATTTTTTTTTTAGCATTTTCAGTACGTTTTTGCTCGAATATTGAAAAAGCTTATGAAAATTCGACAAATAATATAACTGTTGGATGGTGAAGGTAATGTGTTTGTTTTAAGAATAAATCCAAACAAAATCAAAAACAGCTTACCATACATTACAAACATTCAAATGAGATATTTTTCCAAAACCGTACCAGGGGTCCAGTTGGAAGAGCTGACAATCATCATACACTCAAAAAAAACCAACAAAAAAAAAAACCACGAAATCTATTCTATTATGTCAAGAAAGGCAGGTTCGGCAAACTAGGCACAAAATTCTGTCAAATCAGAATATCGTGTCTGAATTAGAAATCTTAGTTCAGAAAAGGAGGCCTATGACGATATCACCTCTGTTACTGCTTCTTCATGGATAACATTCCTTCTCAATCACAAATGTCCGTTATGTTCACCATCAAGTGTAAACTAGTTCACATTAGCTGAAGTCACAGGTAGTAGATGCGGGACAGGAGAGGAATACACATCCCTAGATGTGTTATGTGCTGATCGTGACACCAGGTGTCTGTTGTAAAATATTCATAGATTTGAGGCAATGTTTGGCAACGTCACTGAAGTTACCCACGGCACCTCGGAAAAACCAAAGGCGAACCTATACCCAGTAGAGGCGATCGTTATGATTAAAAGCAGAGGAGTTGTGGTTACGAAGCAACGGCTGCAGCCTTCAATGCCGACCCACAGGAACTGGAATCAGAAGAGGCATGCGAGAGGGAGTTGTGAAAAGTTCAAAAGAAATACGGTGACACAAACTCGAAAAGTCAACAAAGTCTGTTCCATAGTGCTTTTACATCACCTGTGACCTCATGTACGAGTCCTTGTAAGCTTTTACTAATAAGCGTAGATAATAGAGGGATCGGCCCTTCTCTGAGAGGGTTAACTCACCAGTACCGCCCTTTCCATCCTCACCTACCATACGAATGAGCAAACGCTGTTACTGCTCTACACGGAATCTAGTCATGTCCTGTGAAACAAATGCATAAGCCCCCTCTCGTGAAACTTCGAGGAAGGTAGTAGTGGTAGTGGTGGTGGGGGGGGCGGGCCATCGGAAAACACTTTGCAGGTGATAGTTTCAGAGGTACAAAAGTATGTAACTGACAAAAGCCGAACGGTAAACATAGTGATGTCATAACAAACGCTATTAGTGGCCAATAAGCTATTTTTGCATTTAAAAAAAATATATTCCACTCCTAGCGACAAGGTGGCAAAATATGCAAGCATTTAAATGATCGAGTCCTAAACACATTAAACTGTGAAATAATTTTACTAGCCTCTATCTTGAACAAGCGAGATCAGGCTGCGAAAATAGAGAAAAAGTAGTCCACAAATACAGCGAGCCTCGCATGTTTTCAGTACTTGGTCGCTGCGCTCAAGGAGGGCTAACCACCGGAAAAGGCATGACATATGCGTGCCTTCCACTAATAAAAGCAAGCTGATTCTAACAGGCAAGTCCATGAACCAATGAAAGACACTGACGTGACGTGGGCGGGGCTCCGAGCCCTTTTCTAATTCCTAATGCGTCTCACTAGCGATACGCATGCGCAAGCGCATGCGACGAAGGCTCAACCCTAAAAAAGCAAAAGAAACGTGAGGGATACAAGATGTAAAAGTGAAAACGAGGAGAAGCGGAGCACTTCCACAAAAAAATGTAAAAGGAATACTTAACGCCCTCAATCACACATCCCCTCAGCCACTGTAGCTGTTTCTCGAGGGATTAAAGAGGTAACACAGAAAGGGCAGACGCCACGAGGAGACAAAAAAAAGTACTGTGGGTGTGGAGAAATAACACCAGTGTCACCAAAATCATTGGCATCATACACGCATCGGTGAGCTACTGCTGTGAATAGCCTTAGAACTGAGGAAAGCATATAGCTTTCAGTCAGAGGCGCTCTCTCTATCTCCTTGGGTGTTATTTGGGTGATCAACAGAGCGCCAAAGAAAACTACCCTTCCACAGCAACTCTTTCTCTGTCATTCCAACCCCTGAAGGTAACGGATAAAGCTCAGCCCCGCACACCAGCCCCATGCAGAAGTTTCTCTGATTCTCACAGGAACAGCATTAGGTCATTCAATAGGAAAAGTGGGACCCAAAGTGATTCCCAAGTCAATTCACTATCTATGTTCAAATTCTGACTAGGCCTTCAACTGTTGGCTTCGGGGTGTGATGCTATTAATTGTGTTTGACCAATGACTTTGTGTTTCACCACTGCGCATATTAGTTGCTCAATGTTCACCAGTAGCACATTATATGTTTTGTTCAGTTTAGCTGCCTATTGGCTTTGACATGGCATTAGCCATTACATTCTGTATTCAGTTTAGCTGCCCATTGGCTTTGACATGACATTAAACATTACATTTGATATTTAGGTTAGCTGCCTATTGGCTTTAACGTGGGGTTAGACATTGCAGTTGAGACATTGCAGATGAGCTGTGTTTTTCCAAGCTGTGTTTTTCCACAAGGTGGACCAAGCTGTTTTCTTCACATCAGACCTTAGCTGATAAGAGCATGTAGATTTTGTGTTTACCTCGCAATCCAGTCTGAGAGCGAATGAGCTTGGAAGAATTGGCCACTCTCCAGGGTTCTTCGGTTCTCACATTGAGTTTGCTTTTAAGGAGGACTCTGGGCTACAGCAGGGGTAGATTGAATCTGCTTTGACTTCAGACAGGAGTTAGACGTCAGTTGCCTGTCTCCCGTTTGGGTAGAAAATCTCTTTCTCGCAGTTGACCGGAGTCATCAACTTGCAGACCCCAGAAAGATGAAGCTGAATATAGGCCCTACAGCCTTGCCCATACGGTGATTAATTTTGACTTTTATGCTTTGCTTTGAAGTTATGCTATAATATAATCACATCTATTTGCTGTATACATTGCAACTGAGAAGTACTTTGATAAATTTTACTTTCATTGCTGCGACTACTTTTGAACGTGTGCTTCCAATCTACTAATTTCGTCTCTCAGGAACCTCGTGTTGGAGAATTAATAACAATAAATGTCTTCTTTAAACTCAGAAGTACATTCCAGAGAGGTTCTGTAAGCTCGGTTATGAGATAAGGGCAGGAAAGCACACGGGGCTTCTCCCATATGCAGCCTCCGTCGCCTCGGGTTCCTGGCTGTGACTCCAGTTCTGCAGTGAGAATGGGAGGACCAGTACCTCGCAAGAGGTAGTTTGCATACCAGGGTGAGTTCCTCAGGTGTGGCACCAATGCAAGGGTATATCCTCATCTGCTAGGTTGTGCTGATAGAGGTGGTGAGGCCTGTCTACTCTGGATCTCTTCCAGGTTGTGTCTGTACCACCTGGGATGTCATATTGTCAAGGACTTTGTTTTGTCTTATTTAGATAAAAAATCAAATCACACCAGCGACACCTCAGTCCCTGTGTAATGTGCGGTCCAGTCAGGCCACTCTCAGTGCGCACCGGCAACCCATTCTACGCCTCCTATGCAGAAAATATCTATCATTTTGAGGTATTTCAGCAGCCCGTTTTTCTCACGACACACCTTTCTGTTGCACCAAAGCCGGCTCCCCAGGCGTTGCAGAATCGATTACTGTTCCATTGCACGTGGGGTTTATGTGCAAGGCCACTTGAGGGCCACGCCCACTAGCGCTGCAGGAGGGATCATGAACAAGATGTTCTCCGAGGGGACCAAGGGTCCCAGCGGAGGGCACGCCATCTCAGGAACACAATCCTTTTAGGGCACCCAGAAAAACAATACCGGCACGTATACATTGCTAATTTGTTTGCTTATGAAGCTCATAATGCAGCCTCAAAGAGCTGACATGGGAGAGGAAAGGCGCGGTCAGAGGAAGAAGAGTGTATGAGGACCCTTATAAATAGAAACACCTGCTCCACCATGCCCATGCATCACTGGCATTACTGGTGGCCAAAGCAGACAAGGCAGGGTAGCATGGGCAAAGGTGAGGCCAGGGTGCCATTAAATGGCGAGGGATAGAGGGGCAGTGCTAGACAAGAAGGGGGAAGGTCCTGAGAAAGTGATAAAGGCCTGGCAGAGAATAAAAAAGTCACGGTATGCTAATCTGACGGAGACAGAGAGGGAGAAGGTAAAACCAGTGACAGCAAGAGAGAGAGAGCACAAGAGAGAGCAAGGTGGTGCATGAGAGAGACAAGGAGGGTCTCAAACACATTTAAAAACGAACACCACTACCAACCAAATATAAAAGTGTGGCAAAGTGGTGTGCGACCCATTTAAAGCCTACCGATAGGATTAGCAGGACTGCAGTTCCAGACAGAAACACAGGGCTGATATCCGGCTGTGAACTAGGTCTTGTGCAGTTCTTAAAGAGTGCCCCCCTATGGTTTATTTCACTCCATCTCTTTATGAGACCTAACAGCGGTAACTCTTCCGTCACGTTGCATGTTCTGCCATGGATTCAGGTTTCAACGTGACTGTCTTTCACCTCCACTGCTCTATGCTGCGGATGCGGTAAGAGGACTGGGCAGCCTGAGGGAAGCCTTGGCATACTACCTGTGGTACCTGCCGAAGGGCCGCAGTAACACTACGCTCTCAAAGTTATGCAGAGACATGAGGCCTATTCTCCACTCAAATTTCCCATTCAGCATGTGACAGTGTACATTCTCGTCTACAAATCCCCCCACCTACAAACCTCTCTACTTCACAAGGGTCGGCCCAGAAAGTACCACTTAACTTAAGAGCAGACAAGCAATCCAGACAGGGAAGATTCCTAAATGGCCAAATTATTGTTATATACAGTATCATTTGGAGAGGCGCTTCCTTTCTGATCTCTAGCTCCAGCCTGTACATCCTTACACTAACAGTGTGTAGAAATCCATCTCTTGTGGCCTTAGGCCCAGATTGGCAGGTTACCTCTAGTAATCACTGTGGAGCATTTCCTCATTCTATTTTCTGATGCAGAAGTCTCAAAATTGACAACCAGTCTAAGATCCTCAGGACCCCACCTTTTTCAGCATCCCAATTGAATGGCAACAGGCCTAGACTACTGCGCTGCAGTGCACACCTGGGTAAGACTGTGTTTATTCTGCTCCTCAGTTTCAGTGCACTTACTTGTTTGTGTGCAATAACCCTTCCTTCCTGAATAAAGAAGTGTATGGTTATATTTCACGGTTGGGAGGGTTTGGGCGGAAGCCTGTTTCCTATTGTTGTGTCTGTGCACTGTCAGGATTGTGCCATTTCTCCTGTTGTGGATGCTCAGAGCAACCACCCTTGTATACTTGTGCCTGAACATAACTCCTGCATTGACTCTCTGTCACAGGGCCAGGACCCGTTTTAGGTCGAGCATAGCAGCACGCAAGCACTGCTTTTCTGACCTGTTTTAATCTATCTGGGCACTTTAACCATGCCCATCTCATGCCCATCACTTTCATTCTCTCCTGAGCTTGCCTTTCAAAAATACCTGGATGTCCTGGGTAAATGCTTTATGTTTGTCTCACCTTGAGGCTGGTTTGTTATGCCTTGCAGAGTGACCCTGTTACATGGATAAATGCATGATTGCTGATATACTTCAGAGAGTGCGAAATACTTTTTCCTTTTGTCTCTCCCCTTCGCGCTCCATTACAGCCATGGTGCTCACAGTGTAAACTCATATTGTTTTCTTTTATATCTACCCTTAGCACTCCATGGCAACCATGGCACTCACAGTGTGAACTTGAGCAGTGCTATTGGAGCGCTCTTCGCATTGTTTTTTTTTCACTCTCCTCTCTCGATACATAGCTTTAAAAAACACTTTTAATGTGTAAATGTGTTAAGTTAAAAACAGAGAAATCCTCAAAGTGGCTCTCCCGACACAGCGGGAGAGCTGATACTACAATATTCATTGCACTCTGAAAACTCACCCCATATTGCTTTGCTGGCATTACTTTTACAAAACATTTTAGCCATAACTCGGCCTGTGGTGTTTCTAGGCCAAAGGGACCATCTTCAAAAGATTCACAACGATGTGCTCTTTATATATACATCATCTCTGGGTCCTCACACTAGGTTAGTGGGGACCCCAAAATAATAACCTCTCACAGCATTTGTCTTTTTAAGCACTCTTTAAGGCTGGAACTTTTGTTTTACAGCTGGGAGTAGTTTGTGTTTTAAGGGCCTTGTTTGAAATAATATTCCAAGAGGCCTGCTAGCCTTTTACTTATATACAGGGCCACTAGAATTATGTGGCAAGAAAAGTCTAGTTATCAATTTACAATGGCAATAGCTCTAACTCAAGTAAATGCGTGCAAATGCTTGTTGAGAGCAGTTTTGAGACCTTCTTCCGTATGTATTCCTTTCTGTCAAGAGCAAAGCCTGCTATATGTGAAACAGAGGGCATTTAAAATATTTGTGCTCTCAGGCACTCGAAGGAGAAATGCATACAAGTGCATGAAAGAATAAATATTTATTTTTTATTATGGCTCTTCATTGTATGTCATAAAAGTGTACACATTCTTTCCCTGTGTCAGTGCTTCTCCTACAATCACTGTGAATGCCTCAATGCATTGGCCTCCCATTCCGAAAGGGCTGTATAAATAAATTGTATGTCTGTTTCTAATGATTATGCAGCACTACCATGCTGTGGACCATGCCTGAGTTTGGGTCAAATAATCATGAACGCCCATCAACCAAACAAATGCATTCAATATGAAAGGTAAGTAAAGCACAAGAGGACAAAGTCTTTCATAAGAACATGCACAGGACAAAGGCCTGCGTTTTACCGAAACATAGCATGCGAAAAAGAAAAGGCCTAGGGTAAAGAAAAATAATGAGCATATTTACAATAAGGTGGTGCAGCGCGGCATTGCGCCACAATTGGCAGCGCCACGCTGAGTCACTTTAGAAACACAGGAATGCACCTTATTAACAAAAATACGGTGCACCCGTGTTTCCCCCTGTGCTGGCAATAAATTTGCTGCCAAGCCCCAACGCAGCCACCCTTGCCTTATGGTGCAAGGATGGCTGCGATGCAGGGGAGATTTTTTTTGTGCAGGAAGGGACACCGACCTGCACAAAAACACTCTTCAATGGCGATTTGCTCTTTCTATGTGTGCTGCAGAATGCAGTACTCAAAGAAAGAGCAGAATATGAGGAGAAATGAAAGCAAAAAAAGTGGTTTAGCTCCGTCTTGTAACTATGGCGCAGTGCACAGCGCCACTGGAGCGTCACAAAAAGTGATGTTCCAGTGTCTCTAGGGGCTTGTAAATATGCCCTAAAGACTGGTAAGTACTGCGGGACTAGCACGATGTGTGTTCACTGTTTTGTCAACTATTGAAGTGGTGTAATTCAACGCACGGCAGTTTTGGTAAAGTGTGAGGCAGAAGTAGCAATTTGAAACAGGCGGTTTAAACCCACAATTGCAACCAGCAACGAAATGTAAACAAGATTTTTAACAAGCAAGGGAACCTTTTTTTACTGATTTGGGAGTTTAAAAAATGGTTTCATTTGTTAGAAAGTTGTATACATGGGTACAGTCATGTACATTTGAACACCAAGCCCAACTGTTTCTAAAGATAGGTTAAACAACGGCTGAAATAACTGCTTTAAGTTATACTCACGCTGACGAAATTAGGGCTGTTAACTAATAAAGTTATAACATTACTGAAAATTCAATGTCACTAAAAGTGAAAAAGGTGAAAGAAAAAATATCATCCTTACATTAAAAAAATTCGATTTTACTGGACTATAATTTCACAAATAGTGATTATTTATGCAATTTTACAGTATACTTGTATGTGTAAATAGTCTGTAGTCGTGCAGGCTGCATAAGATTTTCTGAGGGGGTAGCGTTTTCATGTTTGCCTTTACTTGAACTTAATTTACGATGTCTCAAGTCAATTGTATAGATGCGCCTAAAAAAGTGAGAAAGAAATACTTTCTGAAGTGATTCTCATTATCCTTGAGAAAATCTGCCAAATAAAAAATGCGCAAAAGCATGCCCTTTTTTATTATGAGATTCCTGACGAAAAGTAATGTTGCTGAAGAATACATTTCGGTGGGGGCGAAATGTGCATATTACACTGCAGACGTGTAGATTCTTAATTCAATAACACAGAACTAATGGAAAAATAACACCGCGCTACAATGCTATGTGCAGACACTTAGAGACATTTTATTTTAAAGTTGATTGTACTCTTGTTCTGCCTTGTCTAAAAAACAAAAATATTTGGCTTTCTTTGTTTTCAGTTGTGAAAAAATGTGAATCTTGGGAGTAAAGGCAAAGGTGTTAGAAACCTAAAGTACTTCTAAAAAATCCACTTAATCTTAACAGTGAACCGTAAAGAAACAAAATACTTTGCAAAAACCTTAACAGAATATAAAAGATTTTCTTTTAGCTGTGTTTTTTTTGTACTCTTATAACCTCATATTTTGCTTGTGGTTAATGTATAAGTAGTCTCTTAAGTTAATACCATTTTTTCGTTGCATACATGTTTTAATTTCAATTCATATTTTACCTTCATGATTTAAATAATCAATTCACACCATGGTATCATTACATTTGTCAGAAAGAATTTGCAGGCAAATGTGTCAAATTATTTTGCTGTAATAACATAAAGCTGACTTCAAGCCCCATCTTTTGTTATTTCATTGTGTTAGTTATATTCCAGGACTCCAATTTTTAGAATGGCTTGACATTCTTTGATCAGCTGCATTCTTATGCATTTCACTCACCGAGATCACTTTATGAGAAAGGCTGCTGAAGTATTCCTCAAGTTTTGTCTCTTGCCGCCACTTCTCCTCCTCAGCCTGAAGATCTTTAGTCACAGAGTTAGTGACTTTTGCCTGGAGCACAAAAAGAAAAGAAGAGATGAACTGCAAAGGATCACTGAACACTGCATGGGGTTTTCCCACGATGAATAAAAAACTTCTGATCAGGAATTGTATAAATGAAAGAGATGTTTTGCTCCACTGCTATAGTTTGCCTACGAAACATTTCATTTTATTTGTTCAACTAAAAACAAAGTACATGTTTATGGGCAGTAATTACTGTTCAAATAGGTAAATTGCGATTTGATTTTTCACACACTTTATATCGTCTACCAGTTACACTCTTTAATTCAACCAATACCAATACAAGCTTTATTTTGACTTTCGACAAGTCATAAAAGCAGCACATGAAACAAATCTTAAAATGTAAAATACCCATAAAAAATATGTTATAAATCACATAATTAAAAAACGTGGCAATAAATACAAAAAGTTAAAATAGAATAACATATTAGTCAGTGCATTGTAAATATTTTGGTGGCTGAGTTATCATCTTACCAGTCCACCCAAGGACTTTCGTACAATAATTATAGAACTTAAAAAGTGTGCTAAAATGCCACACATTTCAATAGAAGGTAACATCTGTAAATAAAGACATTGTCGCGTGTGGGTGGATCTTAAAAAAGGCAGTAAAAAACGCTTTCTATGTTTTCCATAAAATGTATAGAAGAGAACCACATATATTGTACTTTGGGGTGACTTTGTATCACAAGGACAGACCCCTAGTGTTGTACTCCAGTCGTTCATGGTCGGAAAAGTTACCAGACGATGGAACGTGTCTAGCCTTAGCCTAGTGAGAAAGAAATGATGTCGAGATTTATCAAGTAAGACTGTATACCCTCCGTTTACAGCATCAGTTGATTAGACATGACAGTATGTTTTTTTGCCTTTCCTATCCACCTCTGGTCTTCTAAGTACTTCAGGGACAGGGACCTCAGATCTTTCCTGGTTAATCTCTTCAGTAATTCTGGGTTTGTGTAGTATTCTTTATGGCCCATATTTTCAAAGAAGGTCCTAATGTACCTCAACCAAGGGACTCTTAGAGAAAAAACTGATGCCGTGCAATCCCGTAACACTGCCCTATTTAGGCCAGTGTGTTCTGAGGTCCAAATTTTCTGCTATAGAAATATTTGCTGTATCTTTATTAAATCAACCAAAAATGGGGCCCCAAGTTCTGCATGGCTAATATATGATGAAGTACATTTTGGTACCGTTAACAAATGTCTAAAAAAATCATTTTCCACCATTTGGATCGTGTTACAATTGGTATACCCCCCACACCCCTGCTCCGTACGTGGCAGACGGAATGCATTTAGCTCTATAGACCTTTAGCATGTTCTGCGGAGTAATCACCCCAAGCCTCTTTGAAAAAATCTTCAGGGCCGTCGTTGTCTTCATGATCTGTAGCTTCTTAGTTTTTACACACTGTGCCCAAGAACCTTGCATATCGAACATTATGCCCAGATAAGAAAATGTTGAAGTTGTATCAATCTTTCCGTCTTGCGTGATGATATCGTGAGTCTTAATTTATTTCTTGCCACAATTCATTAAAAAGGTTTTTGAACGGTTGATGGTAAGGCCCAAGTCTGTCATGTATGTGATACTAGTTGTTAAAAGTCTTTGGAGGGCTAGCGGCGTCCGGGCCATAAGTACAGCGTCAACTGCATAGAGACCCATAATTTCGGGCATTGCAGGACCCACCGAAAAAATGTCGGAATATGTGGATGTGTTCCTTCAACCTATTGTCATCAATCTCCCTTCATATATCAAAGATACGACTCATATCCTGAGTATCTTGAGTGATATTGAATGGGATACTAATATGTTATTGGTCACCTTGGATGTAGTTTCACTATATACATGTATAAGACATGAATTGGGTCTACAAGCGGTGGAATTGTTCCTTAATAGAAAATCTGCTACTCTTTGAGAACATACGAGGATGATTTTGGAAATGATTGATCTAATACTCAACAATAATTTCTTCCTTTTCAAAAAAGACTGGTACAGGCAAAAACAGGGGGTGGCGATGGGCTCGAGATTTCCCCCTTCTTATGCAAACCTATTCATGGGTCTGTCTGAGGAGAGGTGGGTCTGGGGCCCTGATGCCGCCCAGTGGCAGTCGGACATACTATTTTGGGATCGTTATATTGATGACTGCATAATGATTTGGACGGGCAGTGTGGTGCGCCTGATTAAGTTTTTAAAATTTCTTAATCTAAACGATATGAATGTCAAGTTTACATATCAATACAGTTCTAATCTAATTGAATTTCTGTACAATTGTTCACAGAAGATAATAGAATTCACAGTAGATTATATAGGAAGTCTACAGCATGCAATTCGATCTTACACGCTGAAAGTGCTCACCCACAACATCAAATCACCTCAGTACCCTTTGGTGAAATGATCAGGGCAAGACGCAACTGTATTAAGCATTATGAATTTAAGGCATGCATTGCAGAGATGAGTGAACGATTTGAACAGCGAAGATATCATAGGCATACTGTAGTTAGTGCACTACGCAGAATAAGACACATACGCAGGGAGGATACACTCAAGCCCAGAGAGCGCAAGACACAAAAGGAGGATTTTGGAAAGGTGAGACTGGTCCCGGATTACACTGAAACTTCTAAGTTGCTGCGGAAATATGTCCATAAGCATTGGCATATTTTACAACAGGATGATATTCTGAGGGATGTCATTGCCAATAAACCGGAAACAACATATCGTAGAGGTAGATCCCTTAAGAGCTTACTCAGCCCTAGTTTAATGACGGTGTATAAGAGTGAGGATTGGTTATCCATCTATAGGATGGTTTTTTTTTAGTTGTGGACACTGTGGTTTATGCAAATGGGCCTGTCAGGGCAAGAAGGAATTCACGAGTAATACAGGCAAGACGTACAAGATTAGATCTAATATCAATTGCAGCACTTCATTTGTGGTTTACATTGTCACCTGCAAATGTAAGCAATTTTATGTGGGTAGTGTAATTCGTTCACTTAGAGTTAGAATAGGGGAACATGTAAGGGCACTATTGCATGAAGATGTAAGATATCCATTGGTAGTACACATTATCACATGCAATTCACAGGGTTCCCACAAAACATTTGAATTCTTTTGGTATTGATCATATAATAGAGGACCCCAGAGGGGGTAATAGGGAATTAGCTTTACGTAGGAAAGAGGAATTGTGGATCCTGCGCCTCAGAACGGTAGAGGCAGGTCTCAATATGGATCGTGAATTAGAATATTTTTTAGGAGAGTAGGTTTGGATAGGTCTGAGATTTGATGTCTGAAGTGGATAATCTTCATATAAGAACAACCTTTTAGTTTAAGGTAGCATCCTAGGATATGATTCAATAGGGTAAGTCAGATGATATATCATGTATCTGTTTCTCTCTGTATTTAATGTTTTAACAAAGTATATATTTGTTTCTCTCTATATCTAATGATTGAACAAAGCATGTTAACACATTGTGATATTATATATAAAAGAATTAATGTTTCTTGTAAATATATGCCAACAAAATATGCATTTAGGTTAGCAAACGATGTCTTGAGCATTACTTATCAGGTCATTTTTTAAATTTAGTTTACAACATTTGCATGTAGGTCAGAAAACAATGTATTTGGTATTATTTATGATGTACAAATGCCCCAAGCTAATTGCTTGGTGGGTTACTTTTTGGTTGTAATATGTCCATTCCACTAGGGATTCGATTAGTCATCAACCTATATATTTGAACACCAAAATTAACATTACAGGGGTGAATAGCACTTTCTATATTCTTTATTATTATTACTTTTTACTTTTCTTCTCTCTTTTTCCTTATTTCTCTATTTTTCTTGATCAGGTTATTTTTTTAATTTTGCGCAAGTGTTGATGGATGCATTTTTGGTAAATAATAGACCCTCACCAACTGGCAACAGTCCTTTACTGTCATTCAAGGAACATTGGGGGTCATTACAACATTGGCGGGCGGCAAGCTGTAACCGCCGTGTGGCCGCACTCCTGCGGTCCCCATTACAACATTCCCGCTGGGCCGGCGGGCGCAAACCAGGTTTACACCCGCTGGCCCAGCGGGGATGCGGCCGCAACATAGGAGCCGCCTCCTAATGGAGCCGGCGGTGTTGCGGCCGTGCGACGGGTGCAGTAGCACCCGTCGGGCTTTTCACTGTCTGCTCTGCAGACAGTGAAAAGCTGCACGGGACCCTGTTAGGGGGCCCCTGCACTGCCCATGCCAGTGGCATGGACAGTGCAGGGGCCCCAGGACTCCCCTTAGCGCCAGCCTCTTCCTGGCGGTGCAAACCACCAGAAACAGGCTGGCGGTAGGGGAGTCATAATCCCCAGGGCAGCGCTGCTTGCAGCGCTGCCCTGGCGGATTATCACCGCCGGGGCTAAAACGGCAGGAAACCGCCGGCCCCGGCGGTGCGACCGCGGCGCTACCGCCGTGGTCATAATATGGGTCTCCGTACCGCCAGCCTGTTGGCAGTACGGACGCCACTTTAGCCCTGGCGGTCTCCGACGGCCAGGGTCGTAATGACCCCCATTGTCTATATTAACATTAAGTCGTTTCAGCTAGGCATTCACGGATGTTCACTCAGTATTTTATCTATTTCCTCATCAACAACGTGCTATAAAATACACATAATATTCTTTCCAAAATGGCCGTGTTGCATATAGAATATTTCCATTTCTATTTTACTGTGTTGTTTTCATGCTATGTCAGGCAATATGCTGGTAACAAAATGGCCGCGTTCCGTAAGGATTAGTCCTATTTCTATTGCACTGTGTCTTTTACATGCCATGTTAGGCATTGCGTTGGTTACAGAGTCGCGCACTCAATCCTTCTTCTATTACATTAATTGAGGTGATGAACTCGCTACGTTACGCAGTTTCGTTTGCGTACTCGCGAACTAAAAGAATGTTGGTCCAACGATAGCAGGCTCGCTTTCACAGGTGGGTTTTATTGGTTGGTACTGTTATCGGCCATCCTGTTATTACCGCTAAGACTTTGGCCGTAGTTTTGTAATGCTACACATTTATTATTCAAAGAGCTATACTATTGGTAGCGTTACTATGCATTTACTATTTGTATCATTTAGCAGAATTGGGAGGTGACTTTGGAGAGGAGTGCCTTCAATAACTCTTAAATTAAAAGAGGATTCATGTTTATACCCTATTAAGTATTGTTGACTCGCGGCAGATTTGCCTTACAGGTAAATGCCATACAGGTATTTTGAATTTTATAATAGGGTTATTTTTGGTATCTGGCAGGGACCTTAGCCATCTGGAATAGGAATATTTTCTAACATTTTCCAGTATTTGTTTCCACTATCTCACAAACTTTTTCATTTTGTTATATCACGGAAATACGTTTGAAATTACACTAATTGGGTAATGTTGGGAATTTCTGTAGTTTGGGTCTATTGCAGTGATATTATCACAGGCATGCACACTATAGCATGTTTTTTACTTTTCAACACTTGCCACACTACTAACTTACATTTGTCCATCCCACGTCTTTTGGTATGTTATGGTGACGGGCCCCATACATGAATTGATTCTTGATTATTAATCTAATTGGCTCACGTGGTATATTTTGGTAACAATTTCAGCCCTGATGAAGTTGATGGGGTGTCCCCTGGATGAAACACGTGTTGGCTGTGGGGTTTGATTGGAACAAGAAGTATCAAGACTATGACTCATGGCTGTGTCGCAGAGTAACTGAAAGGATTGTGTTTGGACACTATTATTAAAGTTCAAGAATTTTTGGAACTGCATTGGAGACTGCCTCGCTTTTTTAGTTATTTTGTTTAAATTCAACACCATTCTAAGGACACATAGGGGGTTATTCTAACTTTGGAGGAGGTGTTAATCCGTCCCAAAAGTGACAGAAAAGTGACGGATTTACAACCTGCCGTATTACGAGTCCATTATATCCTATGGAACTCATAATACGGCTGGTGGTATATCCGTCACTTTACCGTTACTTTTGGGACGGATTAACACTCCTCCAAAGTTAGAATAACCCCCATAGTATGGTGCTCTTTTTCAAAGGACAATTGTAGTGACTCTAGCAGATACGAATTTCTGTAGTCATTGGTATATATGTGTTTACTTTATGAGTGCCTCTTATCTGTTTATCAAGTATTTTCTGTTTGGCTAGACACAGAGTTGGGGATAAGGGGTGTCGTCCCCTAAGAGTGCACCGTGTGATAACTTAAGTCAAGAATCTATATTTACCTCGTTGCCTTGAGTGCCATTCTTTCCCTTAAACAACATCCTTTCTGTTTGGAAATTTCGGAGTCGGGCGATGGCCTATTTGAGGGAGATCTTTACATTTGCTTGTTAATTCTAATTCCAACTTGTTTATATATATATTGAGAATAAGAATGGGGCTAATACACAGCCTTGAGGTACTCCCCTGTGTATATTAAAAGGTCTAGTGCATTCCCCTCTTGTCCCATATCTCACCCTTGCTCTAATCCCTAGATACAGTTCCCGTATGAACTGGATTATTGTCACTTCTACCCCTATGCTACTTAGGATTTCCCATAGTTTCTCATGAACTACACAATCAAATGCTCAAGATAAATCTATAAAGGCCAGATACAAGTTACCCTCTCTAATCTTTGTGTATTTCCCAATTATGATACTTAAATTCAGTCATTGTTCCACTGTGCCTATTCCTGTACAGATACCGTACTGTAATTCAGATAAGATATTGTTTTCCTCAGCCCAGCCCAGTAATCTATTCAGAATAACTCTCCCAGCTATTTTAGCTTATGTGTCAAGTAATGAGATGGGTCTATAACAGGCTGGGTTAAGGCGGTCACCTTTTTTGTATATGGGGACAATAATGGAATCTATCCAAGATGGCAGAGGTCCTTGCATACTGCAAGCCCTCAATACCTGCGTCAATAAGGGGCCCCATACTTGTACGTTTGCCTTATATAAATCTACCAGTACACCATCGGACCCAGTGCTTTTCCCGCCTTACTTGATTTTATAGCTTCTACTACTTCCTCCAGACTGAACTGATTGTTATAATCATATGTGAATTCTTTTGGGTGGTATAACTCATTGAAGTAACTCTCTGTCAGAAGCCGGGCTATATATCTTGGAGAAGTAACCAATCCAGTCCTCTTCTGTTATTGCAATTTCCATTCTAGGATCATGTCTAGCCCCTGGCGTAGGAGTATTTATTATTTTCCAAAAAAGGATATTATCTTTTGTAAGGCTAGCTTTGTGTAAGGATTCCCAAGTATTTTCTTTCATGGTAATTTTCCTTTTTTTATCGGCCGCCTTTTATTCCTGCCTCTGTACACGTGTCTCAGTTATACATCTTATTGGGGCACATAGGATCTTTTTTAATCTCTTATGTGCTTTTGTGCAATCGAGGTCAAACCAGACCATTTTTCCCTTCTGCCCCCTCTTTCCTGTTTTGCTGGTGAGAGCTTTTTTCACACCTTGTGTTATCAAAGAAAAGGCACTTAAGCATTTTGCTGGATCTATGTCATCGCTGAGGCAGTCCGCAAAAGCATGCTTATGTTCACAAATTAGCTGCTTTAGAAGGCCCTTTGGCTCTATTTGCGACCATCGTAGTAAGTACCCATTACGCAAGGCTAATTCAATATCATTTACCAAAGCAGCTTTATCCTGCTGTCTAAAAGTAGGAGATGTTAGTGTGATCTTTAAACTCTGCGGGAAATGGTCACTTATTGCAATATCATACAGTAAATATTTGGAGAGGTAGTGGCGAAGTGAGTAGACATTAAAACGTAATCAATTACTGTGTCTGCACCCCTTCCATTAAAAGTTGGATTAAACTGTGGGTCATCAAAATAAATTTAATTTATAAAGGACAAATTAAATTTATGAGCCAATATGTTCATTGCATCACCTTGAATGTTATGACTAAAATAAGGCCTCAAACCAATATCTTCCTCTTACAGACTACAGACCTTCTCAGAAGTTTCCTTGCAGAGATGGACATTAAAGTCGCCACCCCACAGAATGAGACTTTCTCGCCTTGATTTTGTGCAGATTCTCTCTAATTCCTCACCTAACTGTGTTAAAATAATGGGGACCACGCCCGCTGGTGCATTGTTATAAAAATTAATAACCACTAGCTGGGTCTTTTGATCTAGATTACTCACTATCACTTGGTAATGTACCTTTGAGATTTGCATGTTTAAATTTGTTAGGGAAAGCTCGTTTGATATGTATGTACATAAACCCCCTTTTGGCCTACCATGTCCTGTAGATACTGCCGGAGTGTGGTATGTTTTATATCCATTAATATGGATAGGATTTAGGAGCCAAGTTTCCTGTAGGCATATAAAGGGAAAATCTACAATAAAATGCATCCAGTCCGCGTTACTAAGCTTATTACTTATGCCTGCCACATTCCTATAAAGTAAAGCTATTTCCGATTTCTGTTGGTTCTGTCCCTGTGCCTTATTTAGAATCAGGGGGGATGTACCACTATGAGTTATAAGGGTTGGTATCCTGGGCATATCTCCCTGCCTTGGCTGCCCCCCTTCTATATTCATTTCCAGTGCCATTACATTAGGTGTCTCTTTCTTCGCCCTACTAAGTCAATCTAAATCTTCTAGCGTTGCAAGGGTTTGAAATCTGTTACAAGAAGAAATAGAGTCAAGGCTAGGTAAAGCTGTTATATAGGATGGCCGAGCAATGTTAGAATTTTGCCCCGAAAAACGTTGATAAAAATATCCCAGCGGTAGTAATGAGATACCCTGGTGAGTAACATGCCTTACCCCGACTTCGCGAATAACTCTCTCCACTAGATCTGGGGATTTAAATGAAAGAACCACGCAGTCTCCCTCCAATACTTTCTGGCTGCTTCCTAACCATTTGATTCTCCTTACCATTTTTATATCATCAAAAAGGGGCCCCACCATCCCGGGATCCAGGCGTGATGCTATCCAGTTAAGGGATTTGTTCCTCAGGGCTGTCCATGTTTCCCGATGCTGGTTAGCCACAAGAGGAACATTAGCCAGGACCACTATGTATGGTGTTGCCTCCATGGGGAGATGTAAATAACCACTTGGTGTGTGCGAAGGCTCAGTGGTTCTCCTTCTTGTGTATTGTTCCCCAGCGGGGTTTGTGGCAGGCTGAATTTTCCTTTCTATGGACGGAACACACTGTTCAGCTTCCTTACGTGTATTTGCCTGGTAATTGGTGGTAATGTTAAAGGTTGTGAGTTACTCGTAAGATTTAGAGTCGGGTCAGGTTTCATTTGGAGTTTTTCTCATTTGTATTACAGGTTGTGAGTTACACATAGTGTTTGAAGTTGAGAATGATACACTAGGATCTTTTCTCAGGGGATGTTGGTCCTTGGGCTGTAATGACTTCATAATTAATAGGCCTGCCTCCAGATTGTTCTCTACCACTCTTAAGCATTCTGAAAGGGAGTCCAGTGAGGCCCAGACTGATGATTTCAAGGCAGTTATTGATTTGTGAATATTAACAAGAAGATTTCGAGTTGTGTCCACTGGTTTATTTAGAGCTTTCCTCCGGATTACTTTTTTTGGTGGCTGTCTTCCAGGAATAGTTACTATCTCTTGCTTTGAGTTTTTATTAATGGAGTTATCTACCCTCCCTATCGAGGGTTTCCTTGGACGCTTGGGGGATGGTAAAGAATCATCCGGGACATAAATTAGGTCCGAGATGTTTTGAATGCACCTATTTTTATAATTTTTGCTTTCATGATTCTCTCTTACCTTCACCCTAGTACCTCTATTATTGCAATCAACCTGGTTCTCTAGGTTCCTTGACGGGGGAATAGTATAACCACTAGAAGTCAACAGTTTTTCTTCGACATTGGAGATTTGCTTATCTATCAGCCCCAGCACTCCTGAAATATATTTTAATATGGAGGTACTATCTTTTATGTTTGGGGGAGGATTCGGCATTGAATGCTTTCTTTTGCCCATGATTTAAGTAAATATGGGTGATCCTATTTGAAAGGGAAAAAAAAGAAAAAAAGGTGTACAAGTTAAATTAATTAAATTCATTAATTTACCAGCCAACCAAACTCCTTGTGTTGCGCAAATGCCAGGCCAGCCTGCCTGGTTAAACCAATTATGTATACGCAGTTTCAATCAAAGCAATCTCTGTAGACCACCTTATCCATAAGATTAAGACATATATTATGTGAACGACACTCTTACTTGTTTATCCTATTCCTTTATCCAAGGGGCAGTTGTTTCCTGCATTTAATTGTTAGGGGGGGGGCCCAGTCCGGCCTCCTTCGGGCTCTGACGCCCTTGGCCCGCGCGTGTCCCGCGAAGCGGGGAGCCAGCGGTGCTTTTGCATGCTGGGCAGGTGTCTGGCCCCGCCCCCAGGCCTCCTCAGTCTCTTCTGTGACTTAGAGTCCCTGTGGCAGCATTAATGGCGGGCAGGAGAGCGTCCCGCGATGCAGGGAACCGGCGGTGCTTTTGCTCGCAGGGCAGGTGTCTGGCCCCACCCCCAGGCCTCCTCAGTCTCTTCTGTGACTTAGAGTCCCTGTGGCAGTTGTAATGGTGGGCAGGAGAGCATCCCACGATGCGGGGAACCGGCGGCGCTTTTGCGTGCTGGGCAAGTGTCTGGCCCCGCCCCCAGGCATCCTCAGTCTCTTCTGGGACTTAGAGTCCCTGTGGCAGCAGTAATGGCGGGCAGGAGAGCGTCCCGCAATTCGGGAAACCGGCAGTGCTTTTGCGCGCTAGGCAGGTGTCTGGCCCCGCCCCCAGGCCTCCTAAGTCTCTTTTGGGACTTAGAGTAATGGCGGGTAGATGAGCGTCCCGCGATGCAGGGAACCGGCGGTGCTTTTGCGTGCAGGGCAGGTGTCTGGCCCCACCCCCAGGCCTCCTCAGTCTCTTCTGTGACTTAGAGTCCCTGTGGCAGCAGTAATGGCGGGCAGGAGACCGTCCTGCGATGCGGGTAACCAGCGGCGCTTTTGCATGCTGGGCAGGTGCATGGCCCCGCGCCCAGGCTTCCTCAGTCTCTTCTGGGACTTAAGAGTCCCTGTGGAAGCAGTAATGGCGAGCAGGAGAGCGTCCTTCGATGCGGGGAACTGGCGGATGTTTTGCGTGCTGGGCAGTTGTCTGGCCCCGCCCCCAGGCCTCCTCAGTCTTTTCTGGGACTTAGAATCCCTGTGGCAGCAGTAATGACGGGCAGGAGAGCGTCCCGCGATGCGGGGAACCGGCAGCACTGTTGCGCCCTAGGCAGGTGTCTGGTCCAGCCCCCAGGCCTCCTCAGTCTCTTCTGGGACTTAGAGTAATGGCGGGCAGGAGAGCGCCCCTCTTTAATTTCAAAAGTTACTGCAGCTAATCCCATCTGCTCTTTAAAAAACCAAATTTTTCCAAGTCTGGTTCTGGGATTATACAATGTTCACCTTAAATATAGCTGTTTTAATTGCTAGAGTCTGTAACAAATTGAAATCCTTATGTCTAGAGGACAATATGACAATGTGAATTATCATGTTTCTGGTAGCAATACATTTCAACTTTGATATAATGTCCGTATCTCAAGTAAATGTATAAACGTCGGATTACTGCAGTCAATACTGGATAAAATATATACAACATATACAATATATATTATTATAGATGTGTAACTGTTAATAACAGAACAGGAATTGTAAGGAAATGCCTCCTTGGCATGGTTACCCCCTGACTTTTTGCCTTTGCTGATGCTATGTTTTGATTTGAAAGTGTGCTGAGGCCTGCTAACCAGGCCCCAGCACCAGTGTTCTTTCCCTAACCTGTACTTTTGTTTACACAATTGGCACACCCTGGCATCCAGGTAAGTCCCTTGTAACTGGTACCCCTGGTGCCAAGGGCCCTGATTCCAGGGAAGGTCTCTAAGGGCTGCAGCATATCTTATGCCACCGTGGGGACCCCTCACTCAGCACAGACACACTGCTTGCCAGCTTGTGTGTGCTGGTGAGGACAAAACGAGTAAGTCGACATGGCACTCTCCTCAGGGTGCCATGCCAACCTCACACTGCCTATGTAGTATAGATAAGTCACCCCTCTAGCAGGCCTTACAGCCCTAAGGCAGGGTGCACTATACCATAGGTGAGGGCACCAGCGCAAGAGCACTGTGCCCCTACAGTGTCTAAGCCAAACCTTAGAAATTGTAAGTGCAGGGTAGCCATAAGAGTATATGGTCTGGGAGTCTGTCAAACACGAACTCCACAGCACCATAATGGCTACACTGAAAACTGGGAAGTTTGGTATCAAACTTCTCAGCACAATAAATGCACACTGATGCCAGTGTACATTGTATTGTAACATACACCCCCTGAAACCTTAACCAACTACCTGTGTAGGCTGACTGGTTTTAGCAGCTGGCCACACTCGAGACATGTTGCTGGCCACATGGGGAGAGTGCCTTTGTCACTCTGTGGCTAGTAACAAAGCCTGCACTGGGTGGAGATGCTTATCACCTCCCCCTTGCAGGAGCTGTAACACCTGGTGGTGAGCCTCAAAGGCTCACCCCCTTTGTTACAGCACCACAGGGCATTCCAGCTAGTGGAGTTGCCCGCCCCCTCCGGCCACGGCCCCACTTTTGGCGGCAAGGCCGGAGGAGATAATGAGAAAAACAAGGAGGAGTCACTGGCCAGTCAGGACAGCCCCTAAGGCAACCTGAGCTGAAGTGACTCTGACTTTTAGGAATCCTCCATCTTGCAGATGGAGGATCCCCCCAATAGGGATAGGAATGTGACCCCCTCCCCTTGGGAGGAGGCACAAAGAGGGTGTAGCCACCCTCAGGGCTAGTAGCCATTGGCTACTGCCCTCCCTGACCTAAACACACCCTTAAATTCTGTATTTAGGGGCTCCCCTGAACCTAGGAACTCAGATTCCTGCAACCTAAGAAGAAGAGGACTGCTAAGCTGAAAAACCCTGCAGAGAAGACGGAGACACCAACTGCTTTGGCCCCAGCTCTACCGGCCTGTCTCCCCCCTTCTGAAGAAACTGCTCCAGCAACGCTCTCCCCAGGGACCAGTGACCTCTGAATCCTCAGAGGACTGCACTGCTCTAGAAGGACCAAGAAACACCCGAGGACAGCGGCTCTGTTCACCCAAGACTGCAACTTTGTTTCCAAAGAAGCAACTTCAAGACAACTGCGTTTCCCGCCGGAAGCGTGAGACTTGCTACTCTGCACCCGACGCCCCCGGCTCGACTTGTGGAGAAACAACACTTCAGGGAGGACTCCCCGGCGACTACGAGACCGTGAGTAGCCAGAGTTGCCCCCCCTGAGCCCCCACAGCGGCGCCTGCAGAGGGAATCCCGAGGCTCCCCCTGACTGCGATTGCCTGACTCCCAGATCCTGACACCTGGAAAAGACTCTGCACCCGCAGCCCCCAGGACTTGAAAGATCGGAACTCCAGTGCAGGAGTGACCCCCAGGAGGCCCTCTCCCTTGCCCAGGTGGTGGCTACCCCGAGGAGCCCCCCCCTTGCCTGCCTGCATCGCTGAAGAGACCCCTTGGTCTCCCATTGATTTTCATTGGAAATCCGACGTGTGTTTGCACACTGCACCCGGCCGCCCCCGTGCTGCTGAGGGTATACTTTCTGTGCTAACTTGTGTCCCCCCCGGTGCCCTACAAAACCCCCCTGGTCTGCCCTCTGAAGACGCGGGTACTTACCTGCTGGCAGACTGGAACCGGGGCACCCCCTTCTCCATTGAAGCCTATGTGTTTTGGGCACCACTTTGAACTCTGCACCTGACCGGCCCTGAGCTGCTGGTGTGGTAACTTTGGGGTTGCTCTGAACCCCCAACGGTGGGCTACCTTGGACCCAAACTTGAACCCCGTAGGTGGTTTACTTACCTACAAAAACTAACAAATACTTACCTCCCCCAGGAACTGTTGAAAATTGCACTGTCTTGTTTTAAAATAGCTATATGTAATTTATTTGAAAAGTATATATGCTATTGTGATTATTCAAAGTTCCTAAAGTACTTACCTGCAATACCTTTCATTTGAAGTATTACATGTAAAATTTGAACATGTGGTTCTTAAAATAAACTAAGAAAATATATTTTTCTATACAAAAACCTATTGGCCTGGAATTGTCTTTGAGTGTGTGTTCCTCATTTATTGCCTGTGAATGTACAACAAATGCTTAACACTACTCCTTTGATAAGCCTACTGCTCGACCACACTACCACAAAATAGAGCATTAGTATTATCTCTTTTTGCCACTATCTTACCTCTAAGGGGAACCCTTGGACTCTGTGCATACTATTCCTTACTTTGAAATAGTGCATACAGAGCCAACTTCCTTCATTGGTGGATCAGCGGTGGGGTACAAGACTTTGCATTTGCTGGACTACTCAGCCAATACCTGATCACACGACAAATTCCAAAAATTGTCATTAGAAATTGATTTTTTCAATTTGAACTATTTTTCTAAATTCTTAAAAAGTCCTGCTAGGGCCTTGTGTTACTCCCTGTTAGCATTTCTTTTAGAGTTTAAAAGTTTTGTGAAAGTTTGAATTAGGTTCTAGAACTAGCTTTAGATTCTTAAAAAGTATTCCAACTTTTAGAAACATAATGCCTGGTGCAGAAGAGAATGGGGTGGAACTCGACCTCACACCTTACCTCCATCTTAAGATGAGGGAGCTAAGGTCTCACTGCAAAATAAAGAAAATCCCAATTGGCTTAAGACCCTCCAAACAACAGCTCCAGGAGCTTTTGGCAGAGTTTGAAAAAGCCAACCCCTCTGAGGATGACAACCCAGAGGATGAGGATAGTGAACTGGAGGAGAATTCCCACCTTCCAGTCCTAACTAGGGAACCCAGGGACCCTCAATCCCTGATTCCAACTGTGTTAGTCAGAGATGCTGCTTCCCTCACAGGAGGGGCCAGCACCTCTGAAATCACTGAGGATAGCCTCAGTGAAGATGACCTCCTGTTAGCCAGGATGGCCAAAAGATTGGCTTTGGAGAGACAGCTCCTAGCCATAGAACGGGAAAGACAAGAGATGGGCCTAGGTCCCATCAATGGTGGCAGCAACTTAAATAAGGTCAGAGATTCTCCTGACATGTTGAAAATCCCTAAAGGGATTGTAACTAAATATGAAGATGGTGATGACATCACCAAATGGTTCACAGCTTTTGAGAGGGCTTGTGCAACCAGAAAAGTGAACAGATCTCACTGGGGTGCTCTCGTTTGGGAAATGTTCACTGGAAAGTGTAGGGATAGACTCCTCACACTCTCTGGAAAAGATGCAGAATCTTATGACCTCATGAAGGGAACCCTGATTGAGGGCTTTGGATTCTCCACTGAGGAGTATAGAATTAGATTCAGGGGGGCTCAAAAAACATCAAGCCAGACCTGGGTTGATTTTGTGGACTACTCAGTGAAAACACTGGATGGTTGGATTCAAGGCAGTGGTGTAAATGATTATGATGGCTGTACAATTTATTTGTGAAAGAACACCTATTAAGTAATTGTTCAAATGATAAACTGCATCAGCATCTGGTAGACCTAGGACCAATTTCTCCCCAAGAATTGGGAAAGAAGGCGGACCATTGGGTCAAGACTAGGGTGACAAAGACTTCCACAGGGGGTGACCAAAAGAAAGGGGTCACAAAGCCTCCCCAGGGGAAGAGTGTTGAGACATCCAAAAACTAAAATAGTAAAGAGTCTTCTTCAGGCCCCCAAAAACCTGCATAGGAGGGTGGGCCCACAGCCTCTTCACAAAACAATTTTGGGTACAAGGGTAAAAACTTTGATCCCAAAAAGGCCTGGTGTCGTAGCTGTAATCAGCCTGGACACCAAACTGGAGACAAGGCCTGTCCCAAGAAAAGTACCACTTCCAACTCCACTCCAGCTAACACTGGAATGGCTAGTCTCCAAGTGGGATCAACAGTGTGCCCAGAGCAAATCAGGTGTCACACTGAAGCTACATTAGTCTCTGAGGGTGGGGTGGATTTAGCCACATTGGCTGCCTGGCCTCCTAACATGCAAAAATACAGGCAGCAGCTCTTAATTAATGGGACAAGTGTAGAAGGCCTGAGGGATACAGGTGCCAGTGTCACCATGGTGACAGAGAAACTGGTTTCCCCTGGTCAATACCTGGCTGGACAAACTTATCCAGTCACCAACGCTGACAATCAGACTAAAGTACATCCCATGGCTATGTTAACTTTAGAGTGGGGAGGGGTCAATGGCCTGAAACAGGTGGTGGTCTCCTCAAATATCCCAGTGGACTGTTTGCTTGGAAATGACCTGGAGTCCTCTGCATGGGCTGAGGTAGAATTGAAAACCCATGCAGCCATGCTGGGTATCCCTGAACTGGTGTGTGTCAAGACAAGGGCACAGTGCAAGGCTCAGGGTGAAAAAGTAGAGCTGGAGCCTGGAAAAAGGGCCCAGCCTACCAAGAGAAAAGGAAAGACAACTGGGAAACCAGCTGCAACACAACAACAAAAAGAGAACCTCTCTTCTCAGGAAGAAGTTCTGCCCTCTGAGGGAACTGAGCCTATGGAGTTAGAACCTTATCAGGTTGAGCTCTTAGGCCCAGGGGGAACCTCAAGGGAGCAGTTGTGTAAGGGGCAAGAAACCTGTCCCTCTCTTGAAGGCCTTAGGCAGCAAGCTGCTGAAGAGTCCAATGGCAAGAAAACTGGAACACATAGGGTCTATTGGGAAGATGGACTCCTTTACACTGAGGCAAGAGATCCCAAATCTGGTGCCACTAGGAGAGTGGTAGTGCCTCAGGAGTTTAGGGAGTTCATACCAACCTTAGCCCATGATATTCCTCTTGCTGGGCATTTGGGACAAACCAAGACGTGGGAGAGACTAGTCAACCACTTCTACTGGCCCAACATGTCCCAGAAAATCAAGGAGTTTGGTGTCTCCTGGACCACCTGTCATGCCAGTGGTAAGACAGGTGGACATCCAAAGGCCCCCTCATTCCACTTCCAGTGGTGGGGGTCCCCTTTGAAAGAGTGGGTGTGGACATAGTGGGTCCACTTGAACCTCCCACAGCCTCAGGGAACATGTACATACTAGTAGTAGTGGATCATGCTACTAGATACCCTGAAGCTATTCCCCTTAGGTCGACTACTGCCCCTGCAGTAGCCAAGGCCCTCATTGGTATTTTTACCAGAGTGGGCTTCCCTAAGGAGGTGGTGTCTGACAGAGGTACCAACTTCATGTCAGCATACCTGAAACACATGTGGACTGAGTGTGGAGTGACTTATAAATTCACTACACCCTACCATCCACAAACTAATGGCCTTGTTGAGAGATTCAACAAGACATTAAAAGGCATGATCATGGGGCTCCCTGAAAAACTCAAAAGGAGATGGGATGTCCTCTTGCCATGTCTGCTTTTCGCTTACAGAGAGGTGCCTCAGAAGGGAGTAGGGTTCTAACCCTTTGAACTTCTGTTTGGTCACCCTGTAAGGGGACCACTAGCTCTTGTGAAAGAAGGCTGGGAGAGACCTCTTCATGAGCCTAAACAAGACATAGTGGACTATGTACTTGGCCTACGTTCAAGGATGGCAGAGTACATGGAAAAGGCAAGTAAAAACCTTGAGGCCAGCCAACAGCTCCAGAAGTTTTGGTATGACCAAAAGGCTGCAATGGTTGAATTTCAACCAGGGCAGAAAGTCTGGGTTTTGGAGCCTGTGGCTCCCAGGGCACTTCAGGACAAATGGAGTGGCCCTTACCCAGTGCTAGAGAAGAAGAGTCAGGTCACCTACCTGGTGGACCTAGGCACTAGCAGGAGCCCCAAGAGGGTGATCCATGTGAACCGCCTTAAGCTCTTCCATGATAGGGCTGATGTGAATCTGTTGATGGTAACAGATGAGGACCAGGAAGCTGAGAGTGAACCTCTCCCTGATCTCCTCTCATCAAACCCTAAAGATGGTTCAGTAGATGGAGTGATCTATTCAGACACCCTCTCTAGCCAACAGCAATCTGATTGTAGGAAGGTCCTGCAACAGTTTGCTGAGCTCTTTTCCCTAACCCCTGGTCAGACACACCTGTGTACCCATGATGTGGACACAGGAGACAGCATGCCTGTCAAAAACAAAATATTCAGACAGTCTGACCAAGTTAAGGAAAGCATCAAGGTGGAAGTCCACAAGATGCTGGAATTGGGAGTGATTGAGCACTCTGACAGCCCCTGGGCTAGCCCAGTGGTCTTAGTCCCCAAACCTCACACCAAAGATGGAAAGAGAGAGATGAGGTTTTGTGTGGACTACAGAGGACTTAATTCTGTCACCAAGACAGATGCCCATCCCATTCCAAGGGCTGATGAACTGATTGATAATTTAGGTGCTGCCAAATTCTTAAGTACCTTTGACTTAACAGGAGGGTACTGGCAAATCAAAATGGCACCTGGAGCAAAAGAAAAGACTGCATTCTCCACACCTGATGGGCATTATCAGTTTACTGTTATGCTCTTTGGTTTAAAGAATGCCCCTGCCACCTTCCAAAGGTTGGTGAATCAAGTCCTTGCTGGTATGGAGTCCTGTAGTGCAGCTTATCTTGACGATATTGCTGTCTTTAGCTCCAGCTGGCAGGATCACCTGGTCCACCTGAAGTAGGTTTTGAAGGCTCTGCAATCATCAGGCCTCTCTATCAAGGCATCAAAATGCCAGATAGGGCAGGGAACTGTGATTTACTTGGGACACCTTGTAGGTGGAGGCCAAGTTCAGCAACTCCAGCCTAAGATCCAGACTATTCTGGACTGGGCAGGTCCAAAAACCCAGACTCAAGTCAGGGAATTCCTTGGCTTGACTGGGTATTACAGGAGGTTTGTGAAGGGATATGGATCCACAGTGACAGCCCTCACAGAACTTACCTCCAAGAAAATGCCCAAGAAGGTAAACTGGACTGTAGAATTCCAACAGGCCTTTGACACCCTGAAACAAGCAATGTGCACAGCACCAGTTCTAAAAGCTCGAGATTACTCCAAGCAGTTCATTGTGCAGACAGGTGCCTCTGAACATGGGATAGGGGCAGTTTTGTCCCAAACAAATGATGATGGCCTTGACCAGCCTGTTGCTTTCATTAGCAGGAGGTTACTCCCCAGGGAGCAGCGTTGGAGTGCCATTGAGAGGGAGGCCTTTGCTGTGGTTTGGTCCCTGAAGAAGCTGAGACCATACCTCTTTGGTACTCACTTTGTAGTTCAAACTGACCACAGACCTCTCAGATGGCTGATGCAAATGAAAGGTGAAAATCCAAAACTGTTGAGGTGGTCCATCTCCCTACAGGGAATGGACTTTATAGTGGAACACAGACCTGGGACTGCCCATGCCAATGCAGATGGCCTTTCCAGGTTCTTCCACTTAGAAAATGAAGACTCTCTTGGGAAAGGTTAGTCTCATCCTCTTTCGTTTGGGGGGGGGTTGTGTAAGGAAATGCCTCCTTGGCATGGTTACCCCCTGACTTTTTGCCTTTGCTGATGCTATGTTTTGATTTGAAAGTGTGCTGAGGCCTGCTAACCAGGCCCCAGCACCAGTGTTCTTTCCCTAACCTGTACTTTTGTTTACACAATTGGCACACCCTGGCATCCAGATAAGTCCCTTGTAACTGGTACCCCTGGTACCAAGGGCCCTGATGCCAGGGAAGGTCTCTAAGGGCTGCAGCATATCTTATGCCACCATGGGGACCCCTCACTCAGCACAGACACACTGCTTGCCAGCTTGTGTGTGCTGGTGAGGACAAAACGAGTAAGTCGACATGGCACTCCCCTCAGGGTGCCATGCCAACCTCACACTGCCTATGCAGTATAGATAAGTCACCCCTCTAGCAGGCCTTACAGTCCTAAGGCAGGGTGCACTATACCATAGGTGAGGGCACCAGTGCAAGAGCACTGTGCCCCTACAGTGTCTAAGCCAAACCTCAGACATTGTAAGTGCAGGGTAGCCATAAGAGTATATGGTCTGGGAGTCTGTCAAACACGAACTCCACAGCACCATAATGGCTACACTGAAAACTGGGAAGTTTGATATCAAACCTCTCAGCACAATAAATGCACACTGATGCCAGTGTACATTTTATTGTAACATACACCCCAGAGGGCACCTTAGAGGTGCCCCCTGAAACCTTAACCAACTACCCGTGTAGGCTGACTGGTTTTAGCAGCCTGCCACTCTCAAGACATGTTGCTGGCCACATGGGGAGAGTGCCTTTGTCACTCTGTGGCTAGTAACAAAGCCTGCACTGGGTGGAGATGCTTATAACCTCCCCCTTGCAGGAGCTGTAACACCTGGTGGTGAGCCTCAAAGGCTCACCCCCTTTGTTACAGCACCACAGGGCATTCCAGCTAGTGGAGTTGCCCGCCCCCTCCGGCCACGGCCCCACTTTTTGCAGCAAGGCCGGAGGAGATAATGAGAAAAACAAGGAGGCATCACTGGCCAGTCAGGACAGCCCCTAAGGCAACCTGAGCTGAAGTGACTCTTACTTTTAGGAATCCTCCATCTTGCAGATGGAGGATCCCCCCAATAGGGATAGGAATGTGACCCCCTCCCCTTGGGAGGAGGCACAAAGAGGGTGTAGCCACCCTCAGGGCTAGTAGCCATTAGTTACTGCCCTCCCTGGCCTAAACACACCCCTAAATTCTGTATTTAGGGGCTCCCCTGAACCTAGGAACTCAGATTCCTGCAACCTAAGAAGAAGAGGACTGCTAAGCTGAAAAACCCTGCAGAGAAGACGGAGACACCAACTGCTTTGGCCCCAGCTCTACCGGCCTGTCTCCCCCCTTCTGAAGAAACTGCTCCAGCGATGCTCTCCCCAGGGACCAGCGACCTCTGAATCCTAAGAGGACTGCCCTGCTCTGGAAGGACCAAGAAACTCCTGAGGACAGCGGCTCTGTTCACCCAAGACTGCAACTTTGTTTCCAAAGAAGCAACTTCAAGACAACTGCGTTTCCCGCCGGAAGCGTGAGACTTGCTACTCTGCACCCGATGCCCCCGGCTCGACTTGTGGAGAAACAACACTTCAGGGAGGACTCCCCGGCGAACTACAAGACCGTGAGTAGCCAGAGTTGCCCCCCCCTGAGACCCCACAGCGACGCCTGCAGAGGGAATCCCGAGGCTCCCCCTGACCACGACTGCCTGACTCCCAGATCCCAACGCCTGGAAAAGACTCTGCACCCGCAGCCCCCAGGACCTGAAAGATCGGAACTCCAGTGCAGGAGTGACCCCCAGGAGGCCCTCTCCCTTGCCCAGGTGGTGGCTACCCCGAGGAGCCCCTCCCTTGCCTGCCTGCATCGCTGAAGAGACCCCTTGGTCTCCCATTGATTTCCATTGGAAATCCGACGTGTGTTTGCACACTGCACCCGGCCGCCCCCGTGCTGCTGAGGGTGTACTTTCTGTGCTAACTTGTGTCCCCCCCGGTGCCCTACAAAACCCCCCTGGTCTGCCCTCCGAAGACGCGGGTACTTACCTGCTGGCAGACTGGAACCGGGGCACCCCCTTCTCCATTGAAGCCTATGTGTTTTGGGCACCACTTTGAACTCTGCACCTGACCGGCCCTGAGCTGCTGGTGTGGTAACTTTGGGGTTGCTCTGAACCCCCAACGGTGGGCTACCTTGGACCCAAACTTGAACCCCGTAGGTGGTTTACTTACCTACAAAATCTAACAAATACTTACCTCCCCCAGGAACTGTTGAAAATTGCACTGTCTAGTTTTAAAATAGCTATATGTAATTTATTTGAAAAGTATATGTGCTATTGTGATTATTCAAAGTTCCTAAAGTACTTACCTGCAATACCTTTCATTTGAAGTATTACATGTAAAATTTGAACCTGTGGTTCTTAAAATAAACTAAGAAAAGATATTTTTCTATACAAAAACCTATTGGCCTGGAATTGTCTTTGAGTGTGTGTTCCTCATTTATTGCCTGTGAATGTACAACAAATGCTTAACACTACTCCTTTGATAAGCCTACTGCTCGACCACACTACCACAAAATAGAGCATTAGTATTATCTCTTTTTGCCACTATCTTACCTCTAAGGGGAACCCCTGGACTCTGTGCATACTATTCCTTACTTTGAAATAGTGCATGCAGAGCCAACTTCCTACAGGAATGTTATAAAACAAGGAGTCCTGGGTGATATGAAATACACAACAAGAGCAAAGCTTGAGTTGCCTATGATGTCACCCAGAATCCTTAGGTACAATTGTATGTTATGTATGGCCAGTCCAAACCTGTGTTCAATGGCCATGCAGGAGAAGAAGAGTCAAGGGTGAGACATACATAATATGGCCGTACCTCCCTCAGTACATCCAACACCCATGCCCACCAGCTTCTGGATATCAGTAACAATGGTGGACACTCCAAACCACACCTCCCTCACAGTTCCATAAGTAAAGGTTCGGTGCACTCCTTCCTCAGCACCCGCAATTGATTGGTACTGCTGCTACAGCAGAAAACATGTAAGAACACACAAACCAGAATGGTGCACCAAATCATCAGAGGCCAGGATCCTGAATATGTTGACATTTTTAGTTAGTGACTTCCTTTATTCCATCATAGCACAAAAATAGACAACGCATTTCGTAAAATAGACTTGGACTTCCTCATGGTTTTAAACTACCCCTTTGCCCATTTGGCCATAATGTATGTGATAATTGGTTTGTTGGATTGGATTACGGCATGATCATACTTATGCTTTTATACTGAGAGCCCTGAGGAAGTTCAAGTCTATTGATTGAAACATGTTGGCTGTTGTTGTGCTGTTGTGATGGAATGACAGAAGTCAATAAATGAAAATGTCAACATATCCAGGATCCTGGACACTTTAATCATTGGGTGCCCCATTCCAGTTTGTGTGAGCTTCTGGACATTACATCACCCTCCCTATCCCCATGAATTGGAATGCCCAGTATCCTACCACTCTCTCACGCTACCCTCAGCATAATCTCTCACTCAAGCATTAAAAAATATTTAAGGGCTCATTTACAAAGAAATGACGCAACATGGCACTTCAAGCCAGCTTGCTGTGCCACGCAGTGTCATTTTTAAAGTGGAGGGATGCATCGTATTTACAGAAATATGATGGATCACTGTACTTTCCTCTATGCTGGCGCACAAACGGCAGCCTAGCACTAACACAGGCACCCTTACGCCATGGTGCAAGGGTGCCTGCGTTGCAGGGCTGTTTGTTTATGTGCAGGAAGGGACACCATCCTGGACATAAACAAGAATTAATGGGTTTTTACTCTTTCTGTGCGTGCTGCAGAATGCAGCAAACATAGAAAGAGGAAAAAATTGTAAGAAATAATGTTATTTCTCCCTGTTGCACCACTTTAATGCCACCCCTGAGGTGGCAAGGAATCTGATGAATTCCAAGCCTTGTAAATCTGAGAACTTGTCAGATTCCATGTGTGGGAGCACCCACAGCAACACAGATGGATGCCTCTTTCACACAGAGTTATGTGTGAAAGGGAGCCATATTTACAAGGCCATACGAAGTAATGCAAGGTGGCTTTGCATGTCCTTGTACATATGGGCCGGCACACTGTGCCACCGGAACGCCCAAAAAAGTGATGCTCCAGGTGAGCAGCGTGCCACCAGTGGTTTGTAAATGAGGCCCTGGCATCCTGCCACCCACCCTCACTACTGGCTTCATTTATCATCAATCCCGCCATTTTTTTCCTAAAAGAGTAGTGCACAGTCACCCACTTACACCACTCTCTATTCAACCCATGCTCCAATAATACCTGGTATCCAGCCACCCACCCACAAACTTCCCTGTGATTTACCTCCCCAACCCATCCAAAGTTGGGCTATGTGCCTTCCATTGAATCATAGAGCCAGCATCACACCGCTAAGCAATCTGAAAGCCCTATTAGCATGACATGGAATTTGTTTATGATGTAGCAATAGTGGGAAACAACTTTTGTTCATCACAAATAGTTTTCTACTGTTGTATGTTGTAGAATGGAACTACTAGATTTAGAATCTGGTATTCACGCTACAGGCTCTAAGGTAGATCCACAAATAACATAAATGATCTTCCATCGAGAATCTGTGAATAGATCCATGCTGTTGTATGAGGTTGCACAAAACCAATAAAAACAGTTAAGGACAGAGACACACTCTGCTCACAGAAGAAGGCCCTTACCTGGACTGCACTGACACATCTATCCTCCAAGTCCATCTGGGTCTCTAGGGCCAGAAGAGGACCCAGCTGATGGAGACTAGCCAAAGACGCAATCTCTGGACGTCCAAGCACTTCCCTTGGGAACAGAACAAGAAATAAATCAGGAAGGAAGCAGAGACACAAGCAGAGAACTATTCAACCAGTGAGCAACTAACTGGCAATAATTTCTAGTGCATTTGCAATTACAAAAAGAAATCACAGCATTTTATATAAAATGAGAATCAGCAGGCACATCCCGACAGCCAAAGACCTGCTTTGAGGCTTAATTTGTCGAATAATAAGAGCAAGAGCCCAAAGATTTTTCAGAATACAGTTGCAGGCACAGCCGAACATAAGTTTCCAAATGCCAAGGCTGGGCAGTCTTGGATCTTGCCTCTTTCAACCACCACCAAACACGCCTTGGCCTTTTATCTCACTCTTACACTTTCTTTTTCTTCCTTGTTTTCTCCCTTTGTCTCTCTTTTTCCTTTTCTCTCCTCTTCTCCCGTTTCTCTTTCTTGCCATGGGTAAAAGTCTTTTGAGACTGGCCCCGCCCCCAGGCATCCTCAGTCTCTTCTGGGACTTAGAGTCCCTGTGACAAATCTGCGCCAGTCCCTAAAAATGAGCGCTGATGGGCCCCACCTGCAACCACTCGCTCAAATTAAGTACTACCTGCCTACGAAGGACACTATTTAACCTTAAGCGTCTCTCTTCCTGTCCAATGTACTACTGTTGTTGTCCTACGGCTGTTACCAAGTCATTAGAATGAATTTAAAGATTTGTCTTCCCTGCTTCTAATGGAAAGCTCTTCTCTCCGTCAAATCTGCAAAACAACTGCTTACTTATGTTACTTCAAGTCTCTTCATTCTAGTGCCATATCATAGTCACGAGTTTTAGGGTTACTGTCCTGCTGAACAATGCAGTTCCGTGTACTGCCAAAAATAATATTTGTTTTGCTATCATACTGTATAAAACATTTCAGAAATAAGTGCAAGTGTCTTGTACGTTAAATGCCAGACATTGCCTAAGGATGAACAAAAAACACAGAGTAGGCAGAAATAGATTGTAAAATAAGAAATATGAATGTTATTAATAGCACCTGTTACTTACAATGCTTAGTAATGGCAGAAATGAGGTAAGAAGCATAATATATAAAATGAGTTATTATCAGCAGTTTTACGCAAAAAGAATTCATCTCTAGAAAGCCAAGCTGACTGTTGAAGTCAATGGTTGTCCCCGTTTTTAATATTTATTTAGAGTTTTAGCATTAATTTTTAGATATTTTCTCTTTTTATGTATTAATTAATGTATGGATGATTAATGGTCTAAATTTCGACCGGATAAAGAGAATTGAATTGACTGTTGAATTCGTTTCTGAAAATATTAACTATCCCAGGCTATATTTTATAACTAAGAGCACTTGGGGTGGGATATTGACTTGTCTCTTTTGGAGTACTAGCTGAATTTCATCCTAGATATGCAACCTGTCCATATGGGAGGCGGTACTGTACTCAATGAAGGGTGTGGAGCTATGTCTGCAAGGTTATTACATCTGTCAGAGGGGAGCTTCTTCAATTAAAAGGGTCTTCTTCGTGGAAAGAGAGCTTTGTTTACAGGAGGGGAGCTAGGGCTATGGAGTGAAGTTTCGTTTGCAGGTCAGGAGTTGTGTTAATGGGATGGGACCTTTGCACACAGGAAGGAAGCTTTATCTATAATAGGGAAGCTTTGTCTGGCTTGCACCTTTTTCTTTTTTGGAAGCAGACCTTATAGTAGTGGGGTTTATGGGAAGAGAGCTTATGGGAGTGGAGCTTTGTCCATGGCAGGGTGCGTTAGTACTCAGGGTTGTTGACAGAAGTGAAGCCTCCTCTAAAGTGGAAAAGTCTCTTCTGCTGGTAAAGGCTTTATGAATGAATGGGGAGCATAATTAGTTTGAGGGTAACTTCGTCTATGGGAGAGTAGGAATCTTTTTCTAAAGGATTCAGGACTGTGACAGGGGTCCACCCATTACATCAAAAAAGCTTTGTTTAGGTATTTCAACATAATCATAGCTTCTTCAATGGGAGACGAGTTTGTCTGTGAAAGAGGAGCCAAGAGTTTGGCAGGGGATCTTCACACATGAAAAATGAGCATCATCTACTCGCAGAAAGATGTGCCCACTCTGGATGAATAGGAGTCTTACAGGGGTATACTAAAGGCCTGATTTAAATCCTGGCAGGGAAATACGCCATATTACGATCCCATTAAATCCTATGAAGATTGTAATACAGCGGACTGGATATCCGTCATGTTTGTGACAGAGTATTTCCTCGGCCAAGATCTAAATCAGGCCCTAAGTCTAAAAGAGAAGACGAATGCAAGTGTTTATCTAAATGGAGCTTTGTCCACAAAATAGGAGTTTTATCTATTGGCACACGCTCTTTTGGTGGTAGGAAATCTTCTCAGGTAGGTGCATAATCAATGTTGATATTTTATTCATTGGCAAGCTTTATGAGGGGTTTTATGCAGTGGGCGTTGCATTTCTATGAAGCATTTAATCTATGGAGTGCATTGTATAAAGAACCATTTCTCCTATGCGGTAAGGAACCTATGACAATGTTTTTTCCATAACAAATACTAGCTATGTAGAGTTTTATCTATGGGACCTTTATATAATAAAGTAATCTTTTGCGTACATTTTCAAAAGGATTTATCTACGAAGCTTTATCGCTAAATCCATCTGTCACTAGCAATACAGTCTATGGTGAGGTTTAATCTATGATGACAATTTATCTGTGATCTGTTTGAGGCAGTTTTTCTGTCGTGTTTGTCATTCATGTTGGCTCTTAATTCATCAATTTATCTAGGTTCCTCTAAGGCAACATGTATATTCATGACAACCAGACTAATGGTGAATGACTGTATGTTAGAGTATTGACTTCAGAAATATCCTGCTACAAGAATATCATAGAAAATCTTTGAAGACCTAAATATTGTGGAGGTAGATATATATTGGTACTTACTGTGCTTATGAGTACCTTGCAACTATCTATATTTAAATCATCAAGGTACATTTAGGTGTAATTAGGTTTAGTAAACCTTTACACACTTATCAGCCTTGTTGATATTTTGGTGGTCAATGTTGTTGATATTTTTGTAGCATGATATTTAAAGCTCGCATTCTGTTACCATACATGGTGTATGATAATCTCAGTACTAGAAAGAAAACGATCATTCAACAGAGTGCGCAGTCTATGAGACAGACAGACAGACAGACAGATCGATCGAACGCTCGATAGATAGATAGATAGATGTGTCACTAAAGCTCATAATGAGGAATATGGTGTGTTGACAGAATTGTTTTGGTCCTCGGTTAGGGCTCATCAAAGTAGTGACATATTGATATCTCATATGAGTTCTGATCGCTTTCTCCTTAAATACGTACACACTCAAAATAAGTCACCAGTGATGGTAACATTAAAAAGGACTCACTATTAAATGTTAGTGTTAGCTTCTTACCACTCCAAAGTGGTTCAAATGTCCTTACCTGTTATAGATGTTACTGTTCCAATCAAGAACAACATAGAGGTCATTGATATCCTCCAGGTTCCTCTGGACGACCTCAGCAAGCCAGCTGGCAATGCCATCATGGCAGCTCTTCAAGTAGACTTTGAAGACCTCATATTCCTTGGGATAGATACAGATAAGGTGGTTTTTCACAGCGTAAAGGTCCTCCACAGCACATTTCTTTAGTTTGTCCATCTGTGCAGAGATAGAAACCCCCCTCTCCTCTGTACACCTGCAGAGTCTCTTGGTCATGGACATCTTAACTGCTTCAGCCCATCTCCTTTTCATCTCTCTTGGCCTAGTGCCTGTCACACTGGAGCCACCACTTGCTTCAAGTGCCTTCTTGTCAGTGGCCTCCTCTTGGTCGATGACTCGTATCACATCCTCCAGGGGCTCATAGATTCTCCTGACTGTCAAAGACTCGTCCACCACAGCCCAGAGCTGCTCCATGAGGGCCTGGTACAATAGAGCAACATCCTTGGTCTTTCGGCCACTGTCCTTGCTCATTTCTATGCTCTCGGAGCTCCTTTGGCTTTCCAAGTCACATTCAGCCTCCAGGTCAATGATGTGCATGTCAGCTACCTGCAGATCCCGCTTTTGTATCAACTGATGGATTTCCAAAACTAGAAAGACAGAAGAAACAATCAATTCTCACGTAAGATATCAATCAAAACAATGGCCATATGGCGACACAGTTTGCAGAATTTGGAAGGGTATACACAAGCAATGATGGGAGTTCACACAAGGGCCTCATTGGCAGGCCACATATAGGAGTACACACTCCTCCATCCACTAAAGAGGACACTTGCAAGGTGCCACTGAAAGGCACACACAAAGGCAATTTTAGAAGCTACCATACATGGCAGCATTTATAGGCCATACCAGAAGTATTGAAAGAACACACCTGTTGTACTGAAAGGGCACAATACAAATCTGGGAGGGCAACACAAGAGTAGCAATGGAGAGTGAAACACAGGCAGCACTGGTAGTTCGCACAAACAGTCATCTGGCGGCAACATTAGAAAGTTGTAGAAAGAAAGTTATTGGAAAGTTATTCACATGCTGCAATGGTGAAAGATCTCTCTCTCTCTCTCTCTCTCTCACACACACACTCTCAAAGACACAAACGTGCATGCACACACACACACATACACAAACACTGCATTGGTTATTCATGGTGATATAGAGAGTGAATTCAAAAGTTACAAATCACAGCACTGAAAAAAAGAGAAGATATTTTCATGACTTCACAAGCTCAAATTAGAGAAGGGCTGCGATACGTAGTGACGTCTATGACTGATCTCGAACAGTTATATCTGAGGATCTAGAGAATGTCTCCACAGAGACACTTTAAGGCATGGGAAAAGTATCCTCTGGTTTATGGCACCAGCCTTTTAGGGTTCCCTGATAAATCCGACTCCGTCCTCCACACAGTCCTAACCCGATGATCGTGAATGATTTTTAAACATAGATTTTTCTTAATACCATTTTCCTTTAATTTATTCTTCATAGGGGGTAATGTGTGGGAGTCTATGAAATACTTTTTGCAGAGAAATGTTATGTTAGTTTTTCAACGCCATATTCATAAAAAAAGTTCCTTTTAAATCAGAGCAGGACCTCACATATAAGAAATGGCAGTGGGTCGAAGACATTATTTGCAATAATATTAGTGAGCCTCTGCTACTTTATAATATTGAAACTGCACATCACTATCCCTGAATATTAGATGGAAGCACATTTAAAATTTGAACGAGTCTGCATGTACAGAGTCGACCTGACCAAAGAGGGCATGAAAAAGCTGAAATTGGATTACAATTTCAAAGCTGTCCTGAACAGGGGCCCCAAAAATATGCTTGGCCCAGGGCCCACTAAATAGTTAAGACTTCCTTGTGCCTCCAGGAAAAATTGTAATCCCTAAGTTGTTTGTAACTCCTACATGAGGGGCATGCATAGCTCCTATATTGTAAATTTAACTTTGCAGATTATTGGGCCTATGCATGAAACGCTGAAATGAAGAATTAGTTTAGAAATGCCTAACCTGCAGCAGAAGATTCTCAAAGAAAATAGAAAAAATCTCCAACATCCCAGGGGCTCCTAAGCAACGGTGGAAATGGGACAGAAATGGACACAAGTGGGACATACCTGATAGGTTGGTTACTCAGAGGGTTGAGGATCCTGCCACAGGTTTGATAGACTACTATTCTCCCCTGGCATGGTTAACAGTTCCCATTATTAGTTGTTTGCCAACATTTACAGAGAAATAAATTAACTCCTCCACTCTGCACACACAAATAGACCCTCCTGATGGTTCACAGAAATATTCATCAGGTTCATAATAAAGTGTATTTCGTTAAGAAAGGCTCAGCATACTTACTGTCGTATAAACAGATGTGATAAAGCCAAAGGCTGATAAAAAGCCAATGAGAAGAAAGGACACAGGGGGTCATTCCAACCCTGGCGGTCATCGACCGCCAGGGTGGATGACCACGGAAGCACCGCCAACAGGCTGGCGGTGCTTCCCTGCCCATTCTGACTGCGGCGGTAAAGAATGACCGCCATAGTCTCAAGATGGAATAATGGTGTCCCAGTTAAAAAACACGTTCTTTCATAGGGAGGGGAACACAAATTTGTTTTGCAGAAGTGAGATGCCAATCTCACCATTTCCTGAGGTGGTAGGTGGGGTAGTGGAGGTAGTAGATATCCTAATGGCATGAAATGATGTCTTCGCTAAGTACAATAATGTATGGAGAGTGTAAAATGTAATGCTAGAAAATGGAATTTAATGCATAATGAAATCTGACGGAACTACCTACATCATCTCTCAAATTATCTCTGGACCGTCCCACACACTGTTCACACACTGGACATTATCGTCTGCAAACCAGAGCTAGTAAACATCACTAGAATCACTCCAGTCCCATTTCCTTCTCTCGATGAGTCAAATAAAAAATAAAAGCTTTACCCAACTCCCTATCTTGCGTGACAAAATACAGATAATGCAAAAAAAACACTAGGAACAACACTAAGGCAACCTTACAAAAAACATATCTATAACAAGAATTTGCAATGGAATGGGTCTCATCTTTACTCAAGTTGGAGCTATTAGTATTGTATATTCCTGATTGGACTTTTCTTGCCACATAAATTAAAAATTAAAAGTAAAACAGTTGACTTAAGCAAGCTGATTCAAAACGCCACCGCCTCCACGTGCATGAGCACGAAGGTGAGACAAAAGAAAAAAGAAGTTTGCTCACAATCAAGCGTACTGGCAAATGTGCAATTATCCATGTAATAATGTTGATGGCCAAGGTGGTAACAAAACTGCCCCAAGGAGGGACAAACGTAAAGCATTTACCAATGATAAAGGATTTTTGAAAGGCAAGCCATGAACAAATGATAGTGATGGGAGTGTGGTGAGCGTGGTTAAAAGCCCACAAATAGATTACAACAGGCCAAAAACATAGCTGAAATAAAAATATGAACAGAGAAGCTTTATGAATAGATGCAATCTGCCTTTAACCAAGTTATCACCCAAAGAAAATCAAGACAACAAAAAGGGAAACTGAAGAATCCTTGGATGATTGATGATGAATAAAATAAAAGGAAATAAATATTAATTTCAACAAACATGGTACAAAAATAAACAGCCTTCGGGACCAAACATACCTAGAAAGACACAAGAGGATGTAGAATCATACACCAAAAAAACAAATCTATCACTAAAGGATGACCACAGCCAAATGTCTCTCAAAAGAACTAAATAAGATTTAATGAGAATTTCACAATCCAAATTGTGCAACAACACTAGCTGCTCAATCTCAGAGCAGTTCTGCAACCAAGCACCTAATCCCTGCTTCTCTAAAGCTGATGCACTAGACGCAATTCAATTTAAAGGAAAAGGAGGTGGTTTTTACAGCCTTCAAAGGATACTCGTTGGAACACCCTCTAAGTCCTCCTATCAACAATTGTCTCATACAGAATTATGTGAGCTGGTGAGATTGAGTGGTCCAGAAGGCACAACCTCAGGCCCTTGCTCCCAATAATATTATATAACTCTTACTATTAACCTCGATAGCAGTCTCAACACGGAGCATCATCAAGAACCTCATATTTCCTTCAGATCTCATAACATCACACATACAATGGCTAATTAAGAAGAATATCTTGAAACTAACTGATCCCAACACATAAAAACCCATTTCCAATAGTTCACTCCTTGGACAACAGATAGAAATGGCTAACTTCTCCCAGATTTCAAAGCACCTGGTGAAAAACTCTTTACTATCTGACCACCAAAACACTTCTGGGTGGCAGGAGGCCTTTGTTGTGGCTGGTCTCCATTTGGGATCACGTGAAAAACTACAGTAGATAAGGAGGGAGTGGCAGCACTCATTTTCTTGGACCTACCAGCTGTATTCAGTATCATGGAATCTTTTGAGCAGGTTATATGATATGAGAATCAAATAAAATATCCTTAACTAGATTAACTCCTGCCTTAAAGACAAGGTCATTTCTAGCCCCTTGTTCTCCTCCAACCTATACAGCACTGAAAGAAGCGTTCTGCACAGACCAATTATCTCACAGCTTTTGGTCAATGTCTAAATTAAACCACTCCCAGAACTTATCAGTTCTTTCCAACTCACATGCTAAAAAAATGCTAATAATATCTAGATAATCCTAAAACCAAAACACCTTGGATTAGATGACTTCCACAAAGCTGTCAAAGATACCAACCAATGAATGATAGAGAGTCACCTCTAACTCAGTTCCTCAAAAACAGAAATCCTAACCTGCAGGGAATGAAAAGGCTACAATCCATTTGCAAGGGGTCATGAAGAACTATGAACGCTGCAATCAACCTCCTCCAAGGTATAGAATTATCCTGGATTTATCTCTCTCCATAATATCACAAGTCAACCATTTAACCATATTAATATTCTGCACCATAAGGATATTCTGATGCATCTTTCTTCATCTTGTTTTACATCAGAAGAAACTTGTCAGCCACCTCACTCAATTTATCCTGTCAAAATTATATCACTAGATTATATACAAGGGCGTATCAAAATCTATTTTGAGAGAACTCCAAGTAATTCCAAACACAGCAGAATAACAACTTCTGTACCCTTAGATTCTTGACTACATTTTACCAGCTCTGAAGGCGCTGCACTGGTTGACTGTTGCCATAATATCTACATTCAAACTACTATGCATAACGCACAAGGCTATAAATGGAACTAGACCAGTTTACCGATGAAACTGAAAAACTACAGGAAAGGATGCTTCGGTCCGCACTTGCTTCACTACTAATTGTTTCACCACAAGAGAAGAAAACTATGGGAAGTACATCTATCTTTGTCCAAAAGGCCAAATTATTGAAATTACTCCCAGGAAAGATATGGGCTACAGTAAATCACCTAAAGTTTAAAAGAAAGCTGAAAATATGGCTCTTTTGCGCTTGAATCTCAGAGTATAGCCTCGAGTACGGATCTCTCTAGCAACCAATCAATCAATACATTTGTTGAGCGTGCTCTCGCCCAGTAGGGTCTCAAGGTGCTGGAGTGGGTGGGGGGTGCTACTGCTCGAAGAGCCAGGTCTTGAGGCGTTTCCTGAAGGTAAGGCGGTCCTGGGTCTTGCGTAGGTTGGTGGGGAGGGAGTTCCAGGTTTTGGCAGCGAGGTGGGAGAAGGATCTGCTGCCGGTTGTGGTACGCTGAATACGAGGGACTGTTGCAAGGGCGAGGTCAGCGGAGCGGAGCTGTCGTGTCGGGATGTGGAAGTTAAGTCGATCGTTGAGGTAGGCCGGTCTGGTGTTGTGGAGGACTTTGTGAGCGTGGATTAGGATTTTGAAGACGATCCTTTTGTTGACGGGTAGCCAGTGTAGGGATCTGAGGTGGGCGGAGATGTGTTTGTGGCGAGGGAGGTTGAGGATGAGATGTGCTGAGGCGTTCTGGATGTGCTGGAGTTTTTTCTGGAGCTTGGCCGATGATCCTGCTTAGAGGGCATTGCCGTAGTCCAGTCTGCTGCTAACGAGGGCGTGGGTGACCGTTCTTCGGGTTTCCACGGGGATCCACCTGAAGGTCTTGGGAGCATTCGAAGAGTGTTGAAGCATGAGGACGAGATGCGTTGACTTGCTGGGTCATGGAAAGTGAAGAGTCTAGTATGAAGCCAAGATTGCGTGCGTGGGTGGTGGGTGATGGGGGCGGCCCCAGGGTGGCCGGCCACCAGGAGTCGTCTCATGCTGACTTGTTGGGTCCGAAGATGATGATCTCGTTTTTTTCTGAGTTTAGCTTGAGGTGGCTTGCTGTCATCCAGTTGGCAATGGCGAGAAGTCTGGTGTGGAGGTTGTTCTTGGTGATTGTGGGGTTCCACGTGAGGGAGAGGATGAGCTGGGTGTCGTCAGCGTAGGAAATGATGTTGAGGCCGTGGAGTTGGAAGATGCTGGCGAGCGGAGCCATGTAGCTATTGAAGAGGGTGGGGCTGAGTGAGGATCCCTGGGGGACTCTGCATATGGTCTTGGTGGCCTTTGACTGGAATAGGGGGAGGCGAACTCTTTGTGTTCTTTCAGAGAGGAAGGAGGTTAGCCAGTCCAGGGCTCTGTGGCGAATTCCGGCGTCGAAGAGGCGTGTGCGAAGGGTTTGGTGACATATGGTGTTGAAGGCTGCAGAAAGGTCGAGAAGGATGAGGGCAGCGCTTTCACCTTTTTTTAGCCTGGTCCTGATGTCGTCGTTGCAGGCGATGAGGGCGGTCTCGGTGCTGTGGTTTTTGGGGAATCCAGACTGGGAGACGTCAAGTAGGCTGTTGTCCTCCAGGAAGCGGGAAAGTTGGTTGTTGGCTATCTTCTCTATGACCTTCACGGGGAAGGGGAGTAGTGAGATAGGACGGTAGTTTTTGAGGTCTGGGGAGCGATGATTTGGCTGGCCTTATTGAAGACGTGGTGAGGGCAGGGGTCTGTGGGAGAGCTGGAGTTGATGGTGCTCATGGTTTTGGTGGTTTCTTCATCGTTGGTGGGATTCCAGGCGTTCAGTACGCTGGTGCAACCGGGTGCAGTGAGGTTGACATGTCAGTGGTGGTGGTAGTGGGGGACGGCGTTGCAAAGCTTCCATGTATGTCTGTGATCTTGCAGTGGAAGAAGCTGGAGAGGGAGTTGCAGAGGTCTTGTGAGTGAGAATGGTCGATGGAGCAGGATTTGGGGTTGGTGAATACCTTGATGATGTTGAATAGTTCCTTGCTGTTGTGTGTGTTGTCTTCTCTTTATAGAAGGATCTTTTGGTGGTCCGGATGAGCTGGTGGTGTTTGCGCATGGCTGATTTGAGGGCGGTGAAGTTGCTCTCTGATTGTTCTTGGCGCCAGGCTTTGTCAGTTTTTGGGCATTCTCGTTTGGAGGCCTGAAGTTCTGCGGTGAACCAGGGAGTTTTCTTGTTGATGTGGGTGTTGTTGGTTTTCTTGAGTGGAGCGAGGGTGTTGGCGCAGTCGTCGAGCCATTGTTTGAGGTTGAGGGCGGCGGTATTGGGTTCGTTGGTTTTGGGTGGTAGGGATTGGGCGAGGTTGGAGATCAGTTTTTCCTTGGAGATCTTGTTCCACTTGCAGTGAGTGATCGGATGCTGTTGGTGGTGGATGGTGGGTTTCAGGAAGGAAAAATGAACGCAGTGGTGGTCGGTCCAATGGAGTTCGGTGGTGTGAGTGAAGGTGATATGGCTGCTGGAGTAGAAGATGGCGTCGAGCGTGTGCCCAGCTGATTGGGTGGGCGAGGTGACCAGTTGCTTGAGGCCAAGGTTTGCGAGGTTGTCCAGTAGGGCAGTGGAGTTGCAGTCGCTGGTGCTCTCCAGGTGGAAGTTAGGTCACAGAGGAGCAGGTAGTTCAAGGAGGCGAGGGCATGGGAACTGATTGTGTCGGCGATGGCATTGCAGAATTGGGGGCGGGGACCTGGTGGTCCATAGATGAGGGTTCCTCTCAGGGTGGTGTTGGCGTTGATGTGTATCTGAAAGTGTAGGTGCTCTGCGGCATCCAGGGTGTCGTTGGTGTTGGTGGAGATCCTGATGGAACTTCTGTGGACTATGGCGATTCCTCCTCCTGGTTTGGTGATACAGTCTCTTCAGGTGATCTTGTAGCCTTCCGGGATAGCTATGGAGATGTCTGGTTCAGATGAGGGGGTTCATCCATGTTTCAGTGAGGAAGGTGATGTCAGGGGAGGCTGTCGTGAGTAGGTCCCAGAGCTCAATAGCGTGCTTGTGGACGGAGCGGGTGTTGAGGAGGATGCAGCTGAGATGGTTGGGGTGTCTGGCGTTGTTGTGGTGCTTGGTGGCTTGATTGCAGGAGAAGCGGCATGAGCAGTAGGCAAAGGGTCCGTGGGTGTGCCTGGGGTCAGCCTGGATGCACACGGTGGGCCGTCCGGTGTTGAGTGCGTGGTGCTCTGTGGTGGTGTAGAGGTGTCTTGAGGTGGGGGAGGTGCGCGGGCCAGGGGGATGGGCACTGGGCACGGTCCAGGCGCGGACGGGCGCAGACGGGCATGCCTATGGCGCGCCACTGGCGCACCTGCCATTAAGAAAGTGAGGTGGGAGGGAGGAGCAGCTGGGAGGCGGGAGGGGGTGACGAATGGGGGCGCGAGGGTTTGGGGCCACAGGGGACGAAGCGGCGGGGACAGGGAAACCCGGCAGAAACCAGCAAGCAGAAGTGGGCAGCAAAAAGGCAGAGACAGCAAGAAAAAGGCAGAAACAGAAAAACAGAACAAAACAGAAAACGGGCACAGAAAACAGAAAACACCAGATAACAAGACTAACACACAATACTTATGCCTTCCAATAGGCACCAGGGATGAGGCGCAGGCGGATGCCTGCGGGTGGTGGAGGGCCTCGAACTCGAGTCAGCAGTGAGGGCGGGGTTAGGAGCACGAGGGCAGTCTGGTGGAGCTGCTCGTCACGCAGAGTGATTCCTGGCCTTAAGTCAGGTCAGGGGTCACAGGGCAACAGGAAGTGAGGACTGAGTGTAACACCAAGAAACTACAATTCTAACAACTTTCAGTACTCACATGATTTAGAGTATATAACTTTGTAAATACAAATAAAAAGCAGCATCAAAGACGCCATCTTCTACTTTATAAAGCAGTTGAGAGTGCTATTGAAGAGAATTGTGCCTGCAGGGAGAATTAAAAGCAATATTCTTTAACACCACCCCTGCTTGAGCCACTAAAAATACTTATAACCAGCGCCTCCATATATTTTTGGCTGTCTGATGTGGAGCTGCGAATAATTTGTGAATAAACTCCTGTGTCCCAAAGTGGTGCAGACCCTGGATTTTCACTTTTTAGTAATGTGTGTCACTTGATGTTTGTAATTTGTGTGTTATACATGTATTTTGTATGTTACATATGTTGTTGCAGTGCCAGTTAATCACATTAAGCACTTGTATATTGCTTTATTTGTCTTTTGTGGTGACAAGTACATTTGATACCATTTGAAAATTCTTGGACAAGTTTAAAATTAAATTGTGAGAGTGGTAATTTGTTTGCTTCCTCAATGTAAATAATTTTTTCGAAGTACTGTCAGTGTTGGCTTTTGTTTAATTAATTGATTTATATTGGCTTAGCCTCGCTGTCTAATTGGTCAGACCCCTTTTCTATTACACTATCTTGTACTTTTTGGAATTACACTGCATGTGAGCTATCGCTGAAATGCGCATGAGTTGCATAACAGACTTATTCCATACCTTATAACTAAATCCATGTCAATCCATGATTCCTTTTGTCCGATACTGCTTGGCCTTGCAAATTAAACCCTACTGAGCTCTTTCGCTGCGGAACACTCTCACCAAGCCTGCAAGCATGACTCAAATTACATATATAGCCAACAACACTACTTCCATCTTATAGTCGAGTGTACTACCACAATTTATTCTGATTGTCCTCTGTTCCCTTTAACCACAGATACACAATTAAAAAAATGCATACTGGTACGTAACAATTCTTTTTATCATTAACAACAATTAATAAGTAACTTTCCTCTTGACTAGTAACTGGATACAACTCATCAATATACTAACTTTAAAAATGTGGCATTACTTATAACTTACTGCAACTTACAGTTAGCACTAGAAACTAACTGGACTCCACAGAGTAGTGTGCTACCTTTCCGCAAAGTGCTTCAACACCTCGTCAGGGGAAGTAAGTGCTTTGTAATCTGCAATACAATACAACTGCATGAGGAAGTTGAGTGCCCACGACCATACAATCCACAGCCTCTATGCAGAGGATTTGCATTTGGACAAGAGATGGGAATTACATTTCCTTGCCTACTCAATTTTTTTGTCTTTAGAATGGAATTACATCAGTGGCGAGAAAAAAGAAACCATGGCTTAAAAGTGCTTGGAAGCACTGTGAATGTGTAAGCTCCTGGGGTAAAACTGCTTCCCAGCTTCCATGCCAATTCCTGTTAAGGTCATAGTTTGACTAGCCTCTCTGTTGAAATCACAGAGAAAAAGATTGTGACATCTGTGTGAAGGATAGGCCAATGGGCCAAATTTGTTTTTCAGATTCTGATATTCAGCTTTTTGCGCCCTATTTTTTAAAGAATCCATCAGTGGCCACGAACTGTACACAGATATTTTCATCTATTATCATCAATACAAGTTTCATAACCATGTCATCCCTAGCATGCTACCAGTCCATCCATGAATGCAATGCAATGGTCACAGAGCCATCACTAGGCTGCTGTTTCCTACAATACCTACTTGCAGTATGACTAGCTTTATACTTGTAGGCTATCTATCAATTTAGTCATCTCAAGTGCATACTTTTGCAACACAGTTCCCTCAACCACTTTATTTAGGTGCTATACTGGAGCTACCTGCAAGGATGTTAGTGATCATGATGTAAAGTCCCTAAAGTCCAGCTCCATCTTATGCAGGCCCCAACTCCATCTTAGTTCACAAAGACCACCATCTTCCTTAACGTATACAATGGAAGTCACCATATTCCCTGATTTATGCTGAATCATTGTTATGTCTGCCTGTAAATGCAGATGTTGCTAGACCTTATCTTTCTAGGAACTGTGATAGCGCCAAGTTCTCTGATTAACGACAGATACAGTATCTAATACGACATTCATCTGGGACAAATGTCTACTACTCTCCATGTCAATGTCAAAGAAGAACACACACAGACATAGCACCAAAATTATGTAGTCTTAATTGATGTCCCTTTCCCTTATATTTCATAAGGAAATGTCTGAGACGCTTACCTTGATGCTTTAGACATTCCTAAACTTGTCAGACATTCCAATTTCTGAAAGATTTAGTATATAAGGACAGACACTTGACCACTTGTCAGAAGAGGTCCTTTGCCCAGATTATTGCCTGGGATTGTGTTAGAAACAGTATCACCTGCTGCCAGCACACTTAACACTTTGCAGATAATCCATCTCACTTGAAGACTGAAGCTATTAAAGCCAAGTCCTGGAGGAAGACGTAATGACTACTACCACCGTGGCTGTTTGCCCGTGGGGGGAACACTGTCTTCATGCCTCCCTTGATAAAGACAGCCTTTGCTGTCAACAAGGTATTATGTGCGTCTCTTCCCCTAAGAAAATCGAGATTGCAAGATGCTTTGCCTTTCATGCTCTCATAGTATAGTACAGTATAGTGCATAGAGGTAGACATTAGGGTGTTAAGTTCTGGATAACATTTTAAATTATAGTTTAGCAATGCTGGAACTGTCCATTTTATTATAGTTATTTATAATGTGTCTTGTTGCTGTTTTTATGATATTCTGGGTAGTTGTTTTAGATGTACTGAGAAAAGATTGTTCCCGTAGTAATAAGTACTTTTAACATAAAAGTCTTCATTCTTCTAAGTACAGTGTGTGTAATACTGTGAATAACACAATAAGGTGTGTTGCTGTTTCCACAGTTCCTCTGATCCCTTTATGGGATTGACAGTAAACCAAAAGCAATACTTCTATACCAATTACGCACTGAATAGTGTCTTGTTGGGCTACCATATCGTATCTTTCACATTCATTGCTGGTGCACTGAGCCAAGTTCACCCATGTCACCCCATGGGTGGGAAAGCACACCTTGTAGAGCTACACCAAATCCACAACTTACACAACAATCATACTACGAAGTTTCTCATTTTCTTTGTTGGAGCTGTATGTTCACACCCTCATCATCAAGATTTGTAAAGCTCCAAAATCCAAAGGCAACAAACTTAAGTTTCAGAAAGAACAAGATAAAGGGGGTCATTCCGACACCGGCGGGCGGCAGAAGCCGCCCGCCTGGCGGGAACCGCCAAAAGACCGTACCGCGGTCAAATGACCGCGGCAGTCATTCTGACTTTCCCGCTGGGCCGGCGGGCGACCGCCAGAAGGCCACCCACCGGCCCAGCGGGAAAGCCCCTTCAACAATGAAGCCGGCTCCGAATGGAGCCGGCGGAGTTGAAGGGGTGCGACGGGTGCAGTGGCACCCATCGCGATTTTCAGTGTCTGCACAGCAGACACTGAAAATCTTTATGGGGCCCTGTTAGGGGGCCCCACGACACCCGTTCCCGCCATCCTGTTCCTGGCGGTATTTACCGCCAGGACCAGGATGGCGGGAAGGGGGTCGGAATCCCCATGGAGGTGCTACAAGCAGCGCGGCCATGGCGGATTCCTTAGGCTAGGCGGGAAAACTGGCGGGAAACCGCCGGTTGCCCTTTTCTGACCGCGGCTTAACCGCCGCGGTCAGAAGGGCCCTGGAAGCACCGCCAGCCTGTTGGCGGTGCTTCCGCGGTCCCCGGCCCTGGCGGTCATGGACCGCCAGGGTCGGAATGACCCCCAAAGTCATTTGAATACATATGTCTTCAGTGCATTCCTAAATGGTAGTACTGGTTCATCTGTTTCAGTTACTTAAATGCAAACAACACATACAGCTTCACTATGTTTGAGGCTAAGCGGACTTCACAGCAGACTGCTTTAAGTAGAATCCTACTTCCCACTGACTGAGGAGGCCTTGGAGCACCAAAATTTCCTATCTACTACTATGCTGCCCAACTACAATGGTTTGCGTACTGACCAGCTGTATACCACCGGGTGAGACAGGCCTCAAGGCAGACCAAATAAAACCTGGTATGCTGCACTGCACTCACCTCCCCCATGCCAGAGAACCTGCTCAATGTACTTTATTGCTTGAAGAGACACATATAGGCTTGCACAGCTCTTTAAGATATACTAAGACTACACCTGCTCACACTCTGGTGATTCCTCTATTGGGCCTCCCAGCTCATCTGGGCATGGTCTCTCGCTGGGACCTGACCTTCTAGGAGTGTGTTGTATTCATCTCTGCTGGAGATGTTTAAAAGGGACTCTCTCATAGATTGCCCGGCCATGTCTGATCATTTTGAACTACCTGCAGGTGAGGTTCTCACCTATCGGAGGTTATGGCACACAATCCATCTTATCTGACATACTTCACAAACAGAACCCACTACACATGGTGCATCGCAAACATTCCATACAATACGACAGGGTAGGAAACTGGTCACTTGGCTCTATGAGGGGCTCTTGGAACATGCAGGAGTATCACTACAGGTCCTTAAACGTGCCTGTGTGATGGAACTCAATACCATCTTCAATTACATTAATGGCAGGTCATGCTGCAATACCCCTCTCAGATTACACACAATGCCCAGTTTAATTTATATACAAACTTGTATTCTGCATAGAGCATACCTTACTCCTCTGAAAATACAAACATGTTCTCCTTCGGCTGGTGTAGTATGTCTTAGATGCCATACTACACCATCTCATCTGAGACCTATGCCTTGGTACTGCACAACTGCATGACACTCCAACCTTTGTGGACTGGAGTGCTTTACACACTCACTGAACTTACGGAATGACCTATCCAGTACTTCTCTGAAGTTGTCATATGAGAGGATTCCCCTGACCCCAAAGAGCCAAACTCACCAATAGGTTTCAATATTTTGCTCTCCTGCTTAAGTGGCAACTTATTAACAGGTACTGGAAGTCTTCTGCACGCCCCTCTCTACTGGCCTGGCACAAGGACCTCCAACACTGGGTGTAGGTTGAAAGCACCTTTCTGCATGAAAAGGAGACCATGGCCTCTGTCGTATTCCAATTGCTGATCTTTTGGATGCCTCAGTACTAGCACATAAAACCTTGTTCTCTAACAATTATCTCACTTCTTGAATGAACACCCAGCAATAGTCGGATTTGTGCAATGAGCTTGCCCCAACTTCCATTAATAGACACATCTATCGCTTCACCCTCCGTGCTGTCCGACAAAGGGGTAGTCATTTATTAACGTAATGCTAATCATTGAGCCATTTGAGTTTGTTATCTGCAGTGGAATTGTTCATAATTATGGTTGATTGCTCTAAAGCAGGCCACCACTATCCCTGTGTTTTAATTTTACTACAATGCTGGGGCCTGATTTAGAGTTTTACTGAGGGGTTAACTGTATCACAAACATGAGGGCTCACCCATCTGCTGTATTACAATCCCATAATAGTCTATGAAGATTGTAATACGGCGGATGGGATATCTGTCACTTTTGTGTCAGAGTAACATGTGTGTCAAACTCTAAATCAGGCCCTTAATGTTTAAACTGCATCTATATAGACTGCACTTGATCACTGTTATGCCTATTTTGCTGTGACAGTACTGAAGTATATCAACACATTTTTGATTTAGCCATGTGTGAATTCTTACTGCATATCTGTATGATAATATACTATTGCTGGACATAACCCTCTCTAAAGGGTCACGCCCAAACTTTTTTACTTTCTCCTCCTAATTCTTGCGGATTTTTACTTGTTGGACTCAGGACTCTGTGGCCTTTACCATTGCTAACTAGTGCTAAAGTGTTTGTGCTTGCTCCCCTTAAACATGGTTTAACTGGCATTTACCTTTCTGGCATATTTAATTTACATGTAAACTGCTTGTAGAGTGGTATACCATATACCCAGGGCCTGTAAATTAAATGCTACCAGTGAGCCTGCAACACTTATTGTGCCACCCACTTAAGTAGCACCTTAAACGTGTGCCAGGCCTGCCACTGCAGCCTGAAGCAGTGTCCCAATGCCATGTTGACTTGGGATTTAAAACCCCTTGCCAAGCCTTGAACTCCCCTTTTATTACATATGTCACCCCAAAGATGGGCCCTAGGTGGCCCATAGGGCAGGGAGCTATGTAATTAAAAGGTAGGGCATGCACTATTTAGTTTTACATGTCCTAGTAGTGAAAAACTTCCAAATTAATTTTCTAACTACTGAGAGGCCTACCTCTCTCATAGGGTAACATTGGGTATTCCTTATTAAAATTAACACAATGTAATTCCTAAACCAGAGGTGGTGATATGTCACATATGGTATCTTTTAACTTGTAAAGATAAATCCTTTTTTAGTGGTAAAGTCGGATTTATCATTACAAGTTTGAAAATGCCACTTTTAGAAAGTAGACATTTTCCTGCCCTTAGCCCTCTGTACCTGCAACCTGCCTTAGGTCAAATTGACTGGGTATAACTGACAGTTGAGACTTTATGAATTCACCCAAGACAGTCACACAGAAGAGGGCTTAGCAGAGCCTGAATGGGCCGTTAACTGACTTAATTGGTGGGAAATGTTAAGCACAGCCCTACTTGCAACTGAATAGGCTGGGTTCTGCCACCACACTAGGCTTAACAACCCTGTACTGTCAGTGCAGAAAGCTAGGAGCCAGGGCAGGGGAGGCAGGAAATTCCTGGAACTTCAGCAACCCCTTCTGGAAACTTCTTCCAACTTCTAAGCGCAGGGCACCAGGGTATTAAAATAGAGCAACATTTGTACATAAACTGAATGGAACATCACCTTGATTCCTTAATCAAACATTGAAGATTTTGAGAAAATGTGAGTTGAGCTCTTTAAGAAGGAGTAGAGTGGAGTACTTGTTGATTACTGTGTTGAAGACTGGTCGCCTTCGAGCCATATAACAGTGCTGACTGGGTCTGGCACACCAGGGTGATCCAGCTATTCAGGAATATTTATATGTGCTGTTGGCAAAGCTTGTTCTGGCTCAGCACACTCAAACTGTATACATTTGTGTACAATTATGTAATCAGATTTATTGTTTGCTAAAGGAGTTACAGTTAATGCATGCACTGTAACATTATATCCAAAGGAACCGTTTGACAGGCCCAAACCTTCCTAATTAATACATGTACATCACCCAAGGGTTGGCCCTAGGCAGCCCAGAGGGCAGGGTGCAGTGTATTTAAAAAGCTGGACATGTATTTTTAAGTTTTATACATCCTGGTAGTGAAAACCTATTAAAATTGTTTTTCCCTACTACAAGGCTTACCTCCCTATAGGATAACATTGGAGTTAGCTTACTACATTTAATAAACTGCAAATTCTAAAGGGGAAACCAGTTCATGTTTGGTGTCATTGGAATTTAAATGAAAAATCTTCTAGCAGGATGGGAGGACCGAGCTGGGCACAGCCCTTCTTACACCTGAATAGGCAGTATCCTGCCTCCACACAAGAGTCTGCATACCCCCTGTAGTTAGAATTGTGCGAGGGCAGGGGAAGCATGAAATGAAATCCGTGCAGTTCAAAGGGAAACCTCTAGAAGCTTTACCCACTTCAATGGAGGCACCTGGTATAAATATTGGACCTCAGACGCCAACTATTCAGTGCACTTCTAGACCTATGGACTCTGCCAGGTAGAAGGACTGCTTTGCTGCTGAAAGGATTGTCACTCTGCTGGTCTGCCACTCTGAAGGACTGCTGCTCTGCTGACCTGCTGTCTGCTGCCCTCTTGCCTGGATGAGAAAGATTGAGTCTGCATGTGTTGTACCCAGGACCCAAAGGCTAATTGGCTGGCCTTCTGGCGACAGCCACACCACAGGGACAGAATGTTCCAGCAACCTTGAAGCCTGCACCCGGACTCTGCCATCTGGGAGTCCTACACTGCCAAGTGGTACAACTCCAGTAGTGGACACTTGAATGTGAGACTGAAGGTGCCCTGCCAGCCCACTGGTGGTTCCAGCAGACACAACGTATCTCCTCAGCAGCCCGGTGCATCTCCTGCAGAGACCTCGCATAGCATTTAGGTACTCAACGCAATGCCCTCTGCACCAACACATCACCTGCTGCACAGACCTCCCCGGCGCAAGGACTTAGCATTGCTCAGTGCAACCCATCAAAGGCGGTGCATCTCTATGCAAGCTCATGAACTCACCCAATGCAGCGCATCGGAAACGCCACTGCATGAAGCATCTCATGCAAGGACATAGCCTCATATTTTGCAACACACTTGAACTGCCACTGTTCAACACATCTACTCACCCAGACCTTGCAATGCCTCTGATGCATGACACATCATCGATATGGGACACCACATCTCTTTGCAATCCAGATTAAGGTACTGTGTTAACCAGGCCTAAGTGGGTCCCTATAGCCGGCCCATGCTCCACCGCGGTCGGCCTGAACTTTCACTGAAATCTTTAACCTTGCATATCTCTGGTTCTACTTATTGGATTTTTGTTCCATTTTGGTCTTGTTTTATTTATTAACATTTTACTCTATTTCTCTAAATTGGTGTGGGATTTTTCTTGTGTTGTGTTTCACTTTATTACTGTTTAAAGTGCTGCATATCTTTACTCATTGCCTCTAGGTTAAGCCTGGCTGCCCCATGCCAAGCTACCAGAGTGCTGAGCACAGGTTAATTTGGGGTCTGCTTGTGTCTTCACCATCACAAGGATAGTGGTTTCTGTTTGAGTAGGGCTTCATCTCTTTAACCAACAGGCAATGTCTTACAGTGATCCTAGCCAAAAGGATGTAGTGCACTGCTTATCTCTTTTGTGCAGAGACACTAAGGGGGTTATTCCAACTTTGGAGGAAGTGGTAATCCGTCCCAAAAGTGACGGTAAAGTGACGGATTTACCACCAGCCGTATTACGAGTCCATTATATCCCATGGAACTCGTAATACGGCTGGTGGTAAATCCGTCACATTTAGGACGGATTACCACCTCCTCCAAAGTTGGAATAACCCCCTAAGAGCCTCATTCCGACCCTGGTGGTATAATGACCTCCAGAGTCGTGGTGGCAGTCGGACCGCCGCAAATGCGGTGGTCCGACTGCCAAATTACGACCGCGGCAGTAGCGCCACGGTCGGACTGCCAGCACCACCAGTTTTCATCTCCACAACAGTCTGACAGTGCTGCCAGGGCAGTGCTGCAAGAAGCTCCATCTTGGGGATTACAACCCCCTTGTCCACCAGCAGTTTCATGGCGGTAACCATGCCATGAAAAGGCTGGTGGAGACGGAGTGCAGGGTGGCCCCGAGGGGCCCCTGCACTGTCCATGCACTTGGCATGGGCAGTGCAGGGCCTCCCCTGGCCAGCCCCATTGCAATATTCACTGTCTGCTTAGCAGACAGTGAACATTACGACAGATGCTGGTGCACCCTACGCACTACCGCATTGCCGCAGGCTCTACTACGAGCCAAAAACAATGCTGTAGGCTGTTTCCCACTGGGCCAGTGCCCGCTGGACCCAGCGGGAAACTCGTAATGGTCCCAGCAGGGAGGCAGCCACAATGGCAGCAACCTCCCCATTGGAAACTTCGGCAGGCGGGCTTTTCCGTCCGCCGAAGTCATAATGAGGGCCCATATGATGGTGCATTATCCCCTGTTTCTCCTTTCTCCTAGATTACTAAAGACAATAATGCAGGACAGATAAGGACATAAACACCATCAAAAGCACTGCTAAGTAGAGAAGCACTGCTGCTGTTGTGGGTCTATTTTAGTTAGACTCTTGGGCACAAAGATAGCTTAGCCTCGGCTTGCGCCGTGTGCCCTTTTACCCAGTTATTATGCTCTGTTGTTTTTATTCACTTTGTTTTCTTACAACATTTAGTGGTATTGTCTGCTATTCTGTGAAAGCGTCATTATCAGGGCTATGGATGACATACTTTGCATCATGTTCATTTCCTCAGAATCACAAGAATGGAATGTGAGGTACACAGAGAAATAATATGTATTGCCAGCCTAAGCCTGGGTAAACAGTCCAGCGCTTTGGTACATACCTGCATCAGGCTTCTGTGCATGAACATAAACATGTACCCTATAAAAACATCTTGTAGTGCAAAAGGCATTAGAAGGGGTTCCAGACAGAATTTCCATCTATGCTGCTTGCAGGTTTTTGGCCAACCTCAACCTCATCCATTGTGTCTCCACGGATCCTGATCTGGAAACTGGCGGTGAAGGTAATGGGGTGGGGTATGCTTCTCATGGACACTGTAATACATTGTCATGCTCTCGCTTAGGGGCTAGCGATTAGACTTTTAGGTAGGAATTGTGTATTCATGTTATGATAATTATGTTGGGGTTATCTATATTCACATCTGTGATTTTCGTAACCCTGATTTTGTTATTCCTCATCATATTCCTTTTATCATAGATTGCAGTCTTTTCAATAAATGTATTGAAAACAGTCCTTCATCTCTTTTCTTGCCTATGTGTGTGAAAGAGACTTGTATGTGGATAGAAAAAGGTAAGACTTGTTTCCACCCCAGTCTCCCTGAGGGGTTACTCAGAGTCCATGCAAGGCTGCCACAAATCATATTTACTGGTTGGGTTTTGGTGAAGTACTGCTAGTGAGCTGGGATGGTTGAGCCTACAGCTGCCAACTGGTGTGGGAGTGACTTAAACGGCTACAATGCAGAGGTGCTGCTGCCCCAAATCCAGCATTCTTGTTATTTTGCAAGTGTCCTTATGATATGGCACAACCAAATATGGTGTAGGTTCTAATTTTACGAGTCTCTTGAGTATCTCTGTCTCACACACACTAAAGGTACCCTAAGTACCAATACATGGAGACGTCCATGGTCTTAGGGACAATCCTCCTCAGCTGAATCAGGAGCACCTATCTAGGCTGTAGGTTGTTCAAGCTTGAACCCTAAAAGGACTCTTTTTCCTTTTCCCTGTTAGTGTTCCCAACCCTAACACCTATTTCCAAATTTGGCAAATAATGTAAACATCAGGGATAATTCCAAACAGCTGTTCAGACAGTTTTGTAGCCCATGGCTTAACAGAAGTCGGTTGGGATGTCACATTTGTCGTGGAAGCCCACAACGCATATAGGACAGATATATTCTACTCCTGGGTCAACTTCCCTGAAGTAGCTGCAAATACACATACATTTTGTGCATACAGAATAGCAAATGTACCACAACACTACCTAGCTTACCAACACGTAGAGATGCCTCACTCTTATAAAAGACATCAAAACATGTTCAATAGCACCCTTTCACATGTAGTACAACTTGTGATGTTAGGTCCTCTAAGTAATGATGGACCAAGTGGCCAACACTTAGCACATATACGTCACTTCCCAATGTGCATGCTATACAAGAAGCTGATGTACACACACTTTACAATGAGCTAGTAGCAATATATAGACAAGCAATACAATTCATGATGCAGTCTTTAAACACTGCCCCAGCAAGAGCTGCTCCAGCTGTTCATCAGGTCATTTTGGGAATTAACACACACAAATTTCACTCAATAATGGGAAAAGCATCCACTGAGTGGGAGAAAATTCAGTTCTGGATTGCACAAAAAACAAACCAGCTGGAAGCAGTGCTCCCCGTAAGGGACCCCAAGATAAACATAGAATTCTCACCATGTGCTTGCCGTTTGGCATAGTCCCCTCAATAGAAGACAGTAACACTTGTGGTTCAGTCTTTGCTACAAACTACACTACCATGCCCGGTACCCCAACACTTCAATTTACGCAAAGTGTTAAAACAAATTCAAAACAAACATGGGGCTGCCCCAGCCCTGGATTTGGGGATGAAACTGATGAACAACTTTGACAGTGTTCTCAATAATTTCAAGTAACATTGAAGGGGAAGCGTTAGCCATTCGCCAATGGCCAAGAGAGGTTCCTCAGCAGGAACAGGAGTGCAAGGTGCCAAAGCTTAGTTCGAAACCTATACTAGTATAGGATGGTATAGTCTGGGGGCCAGGACAACTAAGCCACAACTACAAAGTACCACCCCTAAGGAAGGTACCAAACAAGCACAAGAGGGTTCTAAACAATGCTAGTATAAACAAAAACGAAATAAAGACAGACAAAGTAAAAGAGGGGATTATCTGCATCTGGCGACCTCTGAAAGAAGATATAGGCCATAATTACAACATTGGCGCTAAATGGCGCCTACCGGCGCAGTGACGGCAGCCAAAAGACCGTTGCCGCAGCTAACATTCATCTGCCATAATAAGACCATAGTTGGATTTCCGCCACAAGAAGGGCGGAAATCCGGCTGTGGCCATGATAGCGGATGGTGTTAAGGTGGCGCTGCTATCACGAGCTGCGCTGCAAAAGTAGACCACTGCCAGATGTATTATGAAAAATAATACAGCCTCGTGGTGTTTTGCTGACGGAAGACCCCCTGGATTCAGTTAAGTCGAGTTTCCGACAGGGGAGGGGGCGTTGTGTGTGTGTGTGTGTGTGCGCATGGCTGTGTGAGTGTGTGCGTGCATGCGCCTGAGTGTTTAGTGTTGCTTGCGTGTGTGTGTGTGCATGTGTGAGAATGCGTGAACAAATGGAAAAGTGAATGCATGTCTGGGTGTAAGTTCATATGTGTTGCGGATGTGTGAGTGAATGAATGGATGCATGCGTGTATTAATGTGTGTATGTCTGTGTGAGTGAGTGAGTGAGTGTGTAAATGCATGGTGTGTGTCTGCGTATGTGCGTGTATGAGGGGGTGGACTGGAAGGGGGGAGCAGACTGGAAGGGGGGAGCGTGTTCCCTGTCACTGGTAGGGCCTACCACCATGGTTTTTGTGGCGTTACGAACGCCACGAAAACCATGGTGGTAGGCAGCGTCATAATGCCGCCAGCGGGACAGTAGTAACCGGGTTGGAGATTGTTATCTCCAGCCCGGCGGCTGCTACCGCCATGGCGGTCCGTGTGGTACACTGGCGGATTGACTTCAGCCAATGTCATAATGTGGCGGTATGTACCGCCAGCCTGTGGCGGTACTACTGCCACATTTCCACTGACCGCCGGGGTCATAATGACCCCCATAATCTCTGAAATAGAGAAACTTTAAAAACTACTGATAGATACCAGTATACTCATACATGCCCCTCTCATTCTTTTCAGGACACACCAGACAAACGGAGAGAGAGGGATGGTCTGAAACACAAAATGACTACAGGAAGCCGAAGAAGGGCTTACAACATTCCTCAGAAGCTTACGTTAAAAAAAAAAGGACGAATCAGCTAAACAAAAACACAAATTTAAAAAGAAAAAGGTGGCTGCAATTTCAATCAAAAATGCCAGCCATGCTGAGAACATTACTGAAGAAGAAGACGTGGGTAGCGACTCTGCTAGACAGTGTGGCAGAAGTCACAATTTGTCGGCAGAGTCTTATAGATCATCTGGATGTGAAAGCAATTAATAACTTTTTCGTCATAGAGACAGAGGACAGGCGCGTCTTCCCTACCCGACAAGGTTTATGAATTAAATATCTAAATAGAGGGAGCCATAGAGCGCACTATTGAAGCAATATTTAGGGAAAATGTAAACTTTGATATTCTTTTGGCAGAAAAAGATTGCCAACCTGAATTTGTCCGCAAGCTCCCACATTGGGAAGATGTAATTTTGACTTCTCTCTCAGTCCTGGTTCCAGACACACTTAAGGAAGCCTATGCCCCTGACTGGGTTTTAGCGCAGGTTCCAGCCCTACACAGCAACCATGTGGGATGGGATAAAGAATCCCTCTACCATGTAATACCAATCAGGTCTTCATCACAACCTCAACCTCAATATACCATTAAACATAAGGCAAATACTCCAGTGAGAGAGATTCTTACACAACTTGAGTGCCAGGGAGTAATTGAACTCTGTGTCTGTGGAATGAATAACCGGTCATTCCCCGCTGCCAAACCAGATCATTCATATACAATGGCCTTAGATTACAGACACTTAAATGGTCAAACACTCATTTATGCGATCCACACACACACAGCACAGCACTAATTAACAACATAGGGCCTGATTCTAACTTTGGAGGACGGTGTTAAACCGTCCCAAAAGTGGCGGATATACCACCTACCGTATTACGAGTTCCATAGGATATAATGGACTCGTAATACGGTCGGTGGTATATCCTCCACTTTTGGGACGGTTTAACACCGTCCTCCAAAGTTAGAATCAGGCCCATAGTGTGCAAAAAATACAAAAGACCTTAGATATTTCCAATGGTTTTTCAACCAAAATATAGTGCCTGAAAGTCAGGATCTTAGTGCCTTTAGCTCATTAGGCTTGCAGGGTCACTTGTGTCATTTGCCACAAGGGTATAAGAATAGCCCAGGGTTGTTTTCAGCCCGAGTAACATCAATACTCAACATACATATGGCCAGGGTAGATTGGATCATGTTAGGATTTGCCACCGAGGGCTACTAATTCAATTTCAAGAAAACTAAAATTGCTTTCTTAAGTGTCCTATACTTGGGACAAGACTTATCAGATGAAGGCATGAGCCTGGCCCCGCACATTCTTGAAAAATGCACTCAACTTCAACCTCCAAATGCCATTAAGAAACTGCAGTCATTTCTGGGTTTCTTTAGCTTTGGCAAAAATTACATACCTGATTATGCACAACACATAAAACCACTTTATGATTTAATTTGTCCAAATTGTTCAAGAAAACATTGGAGAGTAGAACACACACGCATCCTCAGAGAACTTCAGCAAGACATGCTTGAAGCAAAACGTTTACACACATGTGACAACAAAACAAGCCTGGTCATCAGAATAATTGCTGGTACCATCGGCTTCACCTATGTCACATTCAATGAAGGTGATACTGTACCCACAGCATACAAATTACTTTCGTACTAAAATGCAGAACAACATTTTGCACCAACAGAAAAAATACTGTCTGCGGGTCAGATTGCCATCATCAAGGAGAGGCTACTTGCCCAAGGAAGACGAATTATTGTTGTTACCCCGGTGCCAGCCCGCGAGGCGGTCACCAGAACCAACGTTCCAAATGCAAAAGCATGACATCCACATTTGATTCAATGGGCAACTTCCCTACCTGCCACTGATGTTGATTACATCTCTAACCCAAAACTTCAGACACAGGAATTCCTCCAATATGAACAGGAGTACCCCACATCTGCTAATATACTACCATTAGATCAATTCAGAGCTGTCATTTATACTGATGGTTCACCACAACCAGCTGTTGGTACTAAACATCAGTACTCAGCCTGCACAGTCGTAAGCGGTGTAATGAGGGACGGTATATTCCAACCTCAAAATACCTACACACAGACCTTAGGGGACTGCACTGCACAGTTGACAGAGCTTAAGGCTCTTGTCCTGGCAGTGGAACATACAGATCCTGACCAACAAACCAACCGTGATCATATGCGATTCGTATTACTGCCTGCAGTCCTAAAACGACAACCTGAATCACTGGCCACTGAATGGCTTCAGAGATTCCAAAGAAAACACCATCAAACACGGAAACCTGTAGGGGAGGGTAGCTGACCTATGGGACTGACTACCAAAAGCTCATGTATTACATACATTGGGCCATCAACATGTAGGAGTACACATTGTTGGAAACACTTTGGCTGCTGAAGCTGCAAAATCTACAATTGCTATTGCTTCTGTTGCTGCAACTCGCTCACAGACGAGACTGGATAACAAGACACTGGCTGCTGTGAAAGCTTTGGCTGACAGCAAGCCTTTACCAAAAGCATTTCCTGCTAAATATTCCTACCATTTCGGTGCTCAGAACTTTGCATTTGCAACCGTTCCAGGGGTGGGAGATCGTGTGATCCCCAACCAAGCCCAGACAATAGATCTCATAGGGTGTCACTTCTGCTTGCGTAGGTGTGGTGGCTACAATATCACTATTATAAAAATGCTTTTGGTGGCCAGGTCTTTATAAGCAGACCAATAAATATTTCCTTTGTTGTGACATTTGCCTGTAAATTAAAGGGTGCACCATTAAACACCCACTGCAAACATCCATCTTAATTTCCAACAAGCAACTGCAATGTGTGTACTTGGACCACTGTGGTCCCTTACAACCTGATAGTGCATACAAATACATTTTAGTTGCTGTTAATTCCTGTTCTAGATACCTGTGGGTATGGCCACAATGGTCGGCAGATGCTTGGACTGTTATTAAAGACTTGCTGGTCTTTATTAGTGCATATGTGGTTGCAGCATTCCACGCTGACCAGCCTTTGCCACTAGGGCATTCAGGGTCACTATGGGAATGATGGGTGTTCAATTCTCGGAATGGCCAATTGATGAAGAGCTAGGGCAGCCCTTGCTGTGGTGGTGTTCAAAGTCCACATCAGGAATTCTATTAGTTGTCTATATATCGCTACTAGCTCATTTTAAAGCGTGCGCACATTAGCTACTTGCATAGCATGCACAGTGAGATGTGGTGTGTATGTGCTAATTGTTGGCGACCTTGGTCCATCATTGCTTAGAGGACCTAATCTCAGAAGTTGTACAACATGTGAAAGTGGCAGCCTGACCTTGTACCAAGGTAACAGGGGTGGGTGTGCTTCTAATGGACACTGTACGGATAGATTTTGGTTTACATCACTATGTTCTCGCTTAGGGGCTAGAGATTAGGCTTTTATGTAGCAATTGTGTGTTCATGTTATTACAAATATGTTGGGGTTGTTTATATTCACAGCTCTGATTTTCACAATTCTGATTTTGTTATTCCTCATTATCCTAATCATTGCAGCTCATGCATTTTTATGTGGATTGATGTCTTTTCAATACATTTATTGAAAACTGCTCTGCATCTCTTTTCATGCCTATGTGTGTTTAAGAGATTTTTATGTGGAAAGAAAAGGGTACGACTTGTTTCCACCACGATTTCCCTTAGGGGTTATTAAGAGTCCATGCAAGGCTACCACAAATCACCTTTACCAGTTGGGTTTTGGCGAGGTGCTGGCAGTGAGCCGGGAGGGTTGGGCTGACAGCTGCCAACTGGTGTGGATGTTACTCAGTCACCTACAATGCAGAGGTGCTGCCGCCCCAAATCCAGCAGTCTCGTTACTTTGTGAGAGTCCTTATGACACTGCTAACGCTCCAAAACACAGAATAGTGCCCTAGTAGTCCTGATTGAAAGAGACGCACCCCTTCAGAGGGCAGCCAGTTTAACAAGTATGTGGACAGGGGCATTCCCTGACAGAACTTCCAGGGACAAAAAGGATCATAGAATAGTCATTCCTTGGTGGCTACAACCATACTAGCGCTGCCACAGAGAGTGAAAACAACCTATAAGCACTGCCAGGAACAAAGCACACCTTGTTAGAGCTATTTGGGAATGGGGCTACAATTCCCAGTATTTCCAGCAATAGGCACACTCCAGAGGGACAAAGGTACCCGTGCAAGCGCTACTAGGGATAAAGCTCCCACTCAACCACTCTTTGTCTCACTCATTTTGACAGTCTCAATCTCTCTTTGTTGCCTTTACTTACAAAGCAAATGTCAATTTGTGAGTTAGGGCCGATTTAATTGTTAGCGGAGAGGGAACTCAGTGGTCTGCCCACCTGATTTATATTCAGGTGGAACATAGCTTTGGCTATGGCAGTGACTACTCTGTCAGAGCAACAACCAAACTTCTCGGATGACCAGAGGGAGTAAGAGCTGTCAGAAAACCGGCTATATGTCCATCAACCCAATTAGGATGGGTGATCATATTGCAATTTTGTTTCTGTCTGTCACCGCAGGAAAACCCTGGTGATAGGGGACAGGAATAAACAAGAAGTCCTCCCCTTGCCACTGGAGATGACTCCCATCACGAGACATTATCGTTTTTCTTTTCAAAAAGAAAATCCTGCTTTGGATTTTCTTATTGAAAATAAAAAAGGAAACCAATTTGGTGCAAAGCACTGTAATGTTGAAAGAGCCCTACACTAAACTACCAAAAGCATTCACAAGAACTATTGTGACTCAGTTCCTGGCAATGCTTTAAAAATGACCACTAACTTGGCAGTCATGTCTAAATTTGGCAGGCAGCATCTCTGTTCAGGTGGTGGAATAATTTACTGGTGGAGAAACAGGCTTCTCTCTGAAATGTAAATCTGCTCCTTAGTGTCCTTGTCTCTAGTCCTGTGCTTCCACTGAGGTAATTTCCACAATCAGCTCCTGCTGCTGTTTGTTGCACATGTGTAATGTAAACCCAGAAGTACAGCTGGCATTTTCCAGCACAGCGTTAGCTTTCAGCTGTTCCTCTTTTCCATCACTGTTCTTTTATGTCGATGGAAAGGCCCCAGAAGTCCTGCTGAGGCATGGCCAACTTAACTTCCTTTGATGGGTTTAGATTTCTCACCACAATTTTCATTCACATCCTCTGTGAGTATCTCAAATGATAAATGGGTACTTTCATAGCCTAATCATGCATTAGTCAAGATAGGTGGGCCTGTGACTGAGACGTGAGAGTGTATACCTCAGTTACGGGATATGTGTCGTCAAGATGAATAAAGTACACAAAGGGAAGTTTGTGTGTGGTGATTCAGCCTCAGCAGGTCTGTCAGTAAGTAACTGAAGATCTACGCCTAAGATCCCAATATGCATATCCTGTCCCTCAGGATGGGACAGCCCATGCTTGAGACTCTGAGGTCAAAAGCAAACTCTTGAGTATGAAAGTATGCATGACCTTCCTATCCTAATGGATATATTTTTTTCGGTCTTAGTCTAGTCAAGCACATTTGTAATTGGCCTCTACCTACATCCAATTATGGAAGGGAAGAGTTTACGCTCACTTTATCTAGGTTAATTTTACATGGTTGTATGAAGGAATATCACTGACAAAAATGTCATCTATCATACGTATCGTGCCCTAAATATCATCTGTAAAAATATTGTCCCATTCATTGGATATGGATTTTCTATAAACTCTATAGCTTGTCCACAGATCGTTTGAAAGGTGTGAATGCATATTACACCCAGAACATCAGTTATGAATTGGTCTCTAAAGCCTTAGAGAAAGGGGGTGACGGGGCCTATGAATCAGTTGGACATGTTAGGGTACAACTACTAAGTAGCACTAATTTACAGTAGGAAAGGTAAAATAATGTATTTCTTTTTTCTAACTGAATGGGGAGCACTCCAGCAGCACAATTACATAATACCAATGTACTGAACATCTATGAATTGTTTCTGGGAGAAGCTGAAATCCAGATAAGAGAAGGGAAAAGTACATTTGCATAGAAATGACAAGTCACTCAGTAAGTTCATTACCACTAAAAATGTATAAAGTTACACGTAACAGGGTTTGGCAACTGCAAAAAAGGGGGAAAGAACAGATTGATTAAAGAAACTCTCTTGAATGGAGCCCATAAACAACAGTGACCATATTCACTATTAACAGCTGTTTGCAGCACTAGCATACTCACAAGACACGAGGGGGCAAATTTATCTAGCGCTTGTGCTGCCCTTGCGAGGCTCTTCATGGCATAGTAAATCTGTAGTAATTCAAGGCAGTGCAAGTCACTTATGTTACTCTGCCCTAGAAAGGAATTCCATGGTTGGAGAATGGGTTTCCCCCCTTATCCAACCATGGTTTTGGGGGCATTCCGAAATTTACTGACACTAGTAGACCACTGAATGCTTCAAAATGATACGCCTTCCCAGGGAAGGAGTAACGAGGAGAAATATGTTTATTTCTCCTCATTTTGTTCCCTTTCAACGTGTGCTGCATTCTGCAGAACATAGATGGAGGAAAAAAGCACTGTTTGTGTGCAGTAAGGTATCTCTTCCTTCACAAAAAAATGTTCCCTGTAACTCAGACACAGTTGCATGATGGTGCTAGGGTGCCTGTGTTGGTGCTTGGTTGCCATAAGTGCGCAAGCGCAGAAGTAGAGCAGGAATGTGTCATATCTTAGTAGCTATGGCACTTTCCTGCCCTCTCCATTTAATGCAGCACATCAAGTTGTCTTGCTGCCTTGCGTTGTGCCAAATATTAGTAAATCTGGCCCTGATGACAGCATTAACACTCAGAAGACCACCCTGCCATTTCCTATTTCTATGCAGCTTTTACACATATACTCTGTACTTGAGGCATTCTGGGGGGTTACCTGGGGTTTCAGAGGCCACTAGATGGAAGATGCGCACTCTGTTATTCCCTCTGATTGGATGATTTCAAATTTGTCTTGGTATTGTTGCATGTTTACAGTGTCTCACAGCATTTTAAAGTGGCATGGTACCGGTCTATATGTCTTTATATTAGCTTTATAATAGACTGTACAAAGCTCCCGTAAAGCGTTTGGGCTTCCTTCTATATTTACAGGCATTTTTATACAAGTAAGCAATGATTTCCGCTGTAAACAAGGTATGTTAAGGTACAATTTAACAATTAATGAGTGTGTAGGTTCACTGATTTACAATTTCAAATGTATTTAGCACTTCTAAAAGACGTTTTAAGAACTTGGATGTCATAACTATGCATTTAAAAGTCTTGGGATAAACCTGTCATAAACAAGATAATCAAGTTTGTGTGGTCGTTTTAAAAAACAGAGTACCAGGTTTTCAGGTAACATTCGAGAAACTAGCATTTCAAAGCCAATTGGCCTTGCAGTGGTCGCCACCCTTTTGCTTTGTCAGAAATTGTTTTGTTTTGTCATGGTTTTTACAAAACTTTATTTTTGAGCTGCTATGATCTCATTTAAAAATAAATCTAAAACATGAAAATTGGCTTAAACCAGAAATGTTTTTTTGATCTAAAAAGCACACATTGCCATCATAGTCCCTAGCCCTTAAGCGAGCTTCTTTGTGTGCGGATGAACTCCTTGTGAAAAGGTAGAATGCCATGACTCACAGGGAAGTTACTCAGTAGCTGAAGTGGGCTGATCTACTACCTCATGCTGTATGCTGTAGTGGACTGAAGAAAAGTGTGAATGACACAATAACAAACCAATGGTTGAAGTGGACAGGCCGAGGGCTCTTATCAGCAAGTATAGTATATATTAAATTTTAGTAAAATAATAAGGCTTTGGCTAATGTAACACCTAAAAATAAGTCTTGGTGTCTTTCAACAAGGACATTTTGAAGATGATGTATTTTCAGAGATCACCTAAATTGAATGTAAGAGATAGGTGTTATAAGATATACAGGAATTGAATTCCTGTTTAGGCACAGGGCCTGAGTAAGCTTGAGAAATGAAGAGTTAGAGACCAGTCTGGTTGTAGCATAAATAACAGCCTTTAAAGGTGCCAGGCTTTTCTTTGGAAAGCCAAGAGAAGTTCTAAGATGGCTGGACAAACCGATATGCACACCTACAGTGCACCTACCACTCCTCCCTGGCTGCTGCTGACACAGAGGATGGCTCCACCCCACCCTAGACTTAGCGGACTGGCCGAGTAAGTGAAAAATAAAATACTAATGCAATAGTTTTATTATCATTTTATTTTTCTGCTGCCTTTGAGCAGTGGGGTGACACTCCTACACCATAACCGAGGGGCCACCCCTGAAGGCAACAGAGTTTTCCATGACTTTTATAACAAATGGGAATTTCTGCAAATGGGTTCTGCCCACTTAGTCCACCAGGAGTTTTTGCTTTTATGGATCTACACTGTGGATGAGTCTTGCAACCTGAGTCTCACTCACAGTACTTTCATGGTAATTTGACTGAGTGTGTTTACTGCCACTGTCCGCCTTTTAAGATAAGGCTACTAGGTGAACATAGGGTAAGAGGCACTGAGCTGGTTACTCATGAACATATTTGAGAAAGTGTGCAGGCTGTGAGTGTCAGACTACCGTCATGTGCAGCCCAGTAATTGCGCACATGTAGCCTGGCACAGATGGGACTTATTGTTTTAGTGGGCATTCATAGATTGGTCAGTGGGGTTTCCTGGAAAATCTTTAGTGCTTTCACTATAATACATATATATTTATATAACTATAACAGGTGACTTTTTATGGTTTTGTACGTTTAAAATGTGAGCCTAACTATAACGTCCCTGTAACCTTTAGTTTTTAAGTGAATATACACATGTGTGTGCGTGTACAGTATCACTCCAGTTAGGCCTGCATAGTCCAGCAAGACGTCAAACTGGGGTAAAACAAGCACTCTGAGTTTTGAAATTGCAGTTCACAACAACATACAGCCACACCTTTGTCCCTCTATTGGGGCAGTTGATTACTCTGCTCTGTAGTTGAGGACACAAAGGCCTCCCAACACAAATGTAGCACTTTTTTGAGAATTATCCAGTTCCTGGGGGAGGAAAGGGGAGTGGGAAAAGTCTGCTTCTGATAATTTGGATGTCACAGTGCACCTGGGCTGGTACAGCCTACCACACTGACCAAAGGAGGGAGCCCAGACATCTGGAGACAATTCAGTGTGGGCTCCTCTGGGCAATAATGTCTGACAGGGGTGGAGTGGAGGCTCTCAGAAGAGTTCTTTTGAAGAAAACTTGGCAGCTCCATTTTGGATTGTCCCAGAAAACTGTGCAAGAAGGTTGAGACGAGTGGAGGGTGGCATCCTAGAATTGTCCAGGGTGCCTTGCATCTAGAACACACCAGACCTGCTTAAAAATCTCAGCACAAGGGAAAAACAGAGAAGAAGATCCTGGGGTCTGAAAGGTAACAACATCAGAAAAATGATGAGCTGGAAAGAGAAGCCACCTTATAACCTGCCAAGATGGACTAAGGAAGTTGACCCAGTCCAGGTGACCCAGGACTCGGATGGTCTCTCCAGGGCCAGTAGTGCTAGCCATCTTATGCCCCTTGAGGACCTATTCTGGGAAGACCTTCACTCCACAACACTCCAGCTCTTCAAGACAGCAGGTGGCTATGGGGTATGGGAGTGAGAACTGGAGGGTGTTCTGTTGATGGGTGGCAAAGGGGTTGTGCAATATACCCCTCCAGCAGGAGAGGAGCACCTGGGTCAGGTAGAAAAGAAGGCTGCCACAGGGAGTCAGTAATCCAGCTCTCAGCAAACTGAGCCCTTTGGAGGCAAAGAGGCCTGTTGAAGATACTACTGGTGGCTAGGTCTGGTCACCAGGAATAATATGAGCCATAAATGAAGACAATTAGTCCAGATATGCTGCCTTGAAGAACTACCATATAAACAACGAAAATGGGTGCAAAGCCCTACACTGCATTTTTAAAAATTAGCTCTGGGGTGCACTTGGGATCAGGAAATGGCACAACCTGGATTTTATTATTAAATATTATCCCACGTTAAGGGAGGTCATGCATGGGGCCCCTTCCCAGGACAAGAGTTGGGGCCTGGTGTGAGAACATTAAATGGACTAAACCGGGGACCAGCATAAGCAAACAGTCCCAGAGGACCCTATCCCCCTGAGACAGAAAACCGGAAAGGAGAAGTGGGTGCCGCCACAGAATTCCATATTGCGGTTTGGAGCTCCCCTACCTGTACCCATGACTAGGGTGAGCAGGGCATACATCTCCCTACTTCTGCCCAATACCCAAGGAGGTGTGGGCCAGGCGGGGAGCTGGCTTTGCAGTATTGGACTGGGCTCTCCACGCTGCCACAACCAGTGACTAGTGTGTACCCTACGGTGAACACTCACAAAACAATTTGTGAAATGGGGGGCGAGGCTGCTAGAGAAAAGAAAAGGAATGTGGCGAGGCTACAGAATAGGGCAGCGCAACAGGGTCATTTAATATGCATTCTCGCACAGAGGAGCACTACATAATGCCTCACAAGAGCCTTATTTTGTATATTTCTCTCACTCGGTGGTGCCCCAAACTGGCAGGTTTTGTGCCAACATTACCTGCTAGTATGTTGGGGGCTGTCCAGAGTGCAGCAGCACCCCCCCTCAAAGTGTTTAAAAAAATCAACCTTAAATTTCAGGTTAGATTTCATTCATGACCCAAACAAAGTTGTTTGTTCACCTCCAGAACATGAGCTTTAACTCTTGGTTTGTGGAATGCAGGGATCCTCTATTGGTTGGTCATGCCACTGCATTATTTACCCTGAAGAAGTTTAAAAAAGACTTCAACATAATTTAAATGGTTAATTGACAATGATTTCTAATGAACATTGAAATACTTCAATTAAAATTAATAACAAATGTATTAGATTATGGTTATTGATTCTGTTGGTTTTAATAATAAATTGTGACATGTGGCTGATTTACAAAGGTAATGAAACTTTGACAAAGCCAGTAGTCCTGCCTTTTACATTGATGTGGTGATCCCTTGACAAAAGTAAATAGGCCTGCTTTATATACTGATGTTGTGACCCCTTGACAAACCCAATAGACCTGTTTCATATATATATTATGGCGCCCCTTAAAGAGTCATGTTACATCTGGTATAGGTGGGAAGCATTGTGATTATGGAGTTCAAAACCCACTGGAGTGAAATGTGATATTAGGGGGTCAGAAAAGATATTTCCATGAACCTGATGTACCTATTTGAAATACAATGTGTATTATTTAGTAATGTGTTTGTGTGTATAATTGAATAAGTATTACTGTGTGGTAGTGAATTAGTATTGCTAGTCCTCACCACTTCCCCTCAGCAGGCCTTGAACTGCTCTATTCCACTATCCTGAGAGAGTCAAGTGCTACAATAAGGTACATGGCTCCAAGTAAGGAGACAATTGTGGACCTGCTACTTCTGAAGGGCTCATGTCCTTCGCAATTAGTGGTCTAATTTAATAGAAATCCAGTGCTAAGATGCACATTCTCCAGGTAGTCCTGGTAATCTAATTTCTTTAACTTGGTATGGGGGTTTTGGGTCTGCTTCATAACTGGGGGGTTTCATGACTTCGAAAATTCTGTGTTGGTCCTACACAATTTGTTTGAGAAGAGCTCATGATATGTTTCTTTTTTACCTTCGGCGATGTTGGAGTTATTTGTAAAAGAGAAACAAAATGCCTGTCACACTGAACTTATTTCCTCGTGAAAAATCTCAGCAATCTAATCACTTTTGCTTGTTCTGATTCTGTGTTTCCTCAGTTCAGTGCTACATTCTTTCAGCACTTGAAAAAACTTACTACGTCTGTTTCTACCTCAGTTGGTTGGTCACTAAATCAATTTCTTTGGTTACTATGACATTTATTTAATAGATGTTACTTTTAGATTTTAATACGTGTCTCTTAAAGATAGAGGACAGTTTCCCCCTATTTTCTTTCAATGCATCAAAGGACCTTTCTTTGATCATTGAGGTACCAGATTACATACTTTTTAAGGGTGCTATGATGTTGAGCTAAGTTGGTACAATGTCATAATGCTGTGAGAGTTGGGTGATGTGATCAAAAGATACATCTGCTACCTTAGCTTTGGAGGAGATTTCACATTACATTATGATCACCTTTTGAAAATCATTAAGATTTGAGCCCAGTTGGTTTCTGACAAAGGTGGTTTTAATAATTTTATATTTAAATTTAAAAGTGTGAATGGGATTATTGGGGATCAAACCAATCAAGGTGCAAAGAAGACAGTAGTCAGGGTGGCAGATTTTGCAACACACAGGCCACAAATGCCAACTTTAGCGTGTGTTGATTTGCTTAGGGCCACAGTCTGGGTAATGGTGTCAATGGTACCACACGTTTTATTTGTCAGCCCTAGGTTTGACATTGCCAGCACATGCTTCAGGTGATTACTTCTCCTGTGAATGGAATCACTGGTTTCTGCAAGTGGCAGTTTAATATTAGCCATATGATTAGGGCTTCCAACTGCTGGCATTAGTTACAGGGGGTTGTGGTGTTTACAAATTAGTTATTGCTTTTAACTAGTGCTACTTCTAATACAAAAGAGGTGCCTTAAAGAGTTGTAGGGAGAATAGGATCTATGTGTGTATATACAAGATTCTGAGAAACTGTGCTATTTCTGTCTTGCAGGTTAATAGTCGTCTCACAATGTTGCAATGTGAACCTTGAAAAAGAACCACAGGTGAGAGAATACTTTTGGTTAGCTTATCCTGAGAAAGATCCAGAGGAGTAGGGTCTGTGGTAGATACACTAGGCAGAATTGTGCTTACAGTCCTAAGAGGGCCAAACTGGATGGGGGGTCCACGTGGCCAGGTGGGATTAAGGATTGAACATAATGGATGATTTGATTTAAGACAGTGAAAACGGGTTTCAAACAAATTGAGATTTTTATCAGTTTTCATGACGACCACGTTTCATTGTCAGAAACGTTTTAGGATAAACTGTCACCTGATCAAACTGAGTGGTTAGTTTGGAACTGTTGGGATTGTAATATGTTTGTATTAAGTTTACTAGTGCAGAAGTATTATGTGTGAAGGAAAACAGATTCATTTTTGGTTTCCTCCTAAGCCGAGTTCGTGTACTTGTCTGAAAGAACATTTGAGGGTTGTCACAAAGGTGTTTCAGTAGAATATTAAATTCTGCATGTTTAGGTATATTCGGTGGAAATATCTTTTCCTATGCAAAGTTAAGTATGTTTTGTAAATTTGGCGAAGACATATAAAAGAGCTTGAGGTAAGATACTGCCAAAATTTCTTAGGGGGTAATCTACTAATGAGACGAAAATGATAACTTATACATTTTGAGACGAAAATGATACTTTCTCCAATATACTGTATTCTAGGCAGTACTAAGGGGAAGTCTTATCCGGAGGCCTTTGGAATCAGAACGCAATACGTTATATGAACATAACAAAGGTGTAACTCAGCAAAACGTGAAATACAAATCAAGGTACAATAAGGCAAGCGTGTGGTTTAAAATAATTACAAATTAGGAAAGGTATAACTTAGCTCGAGGCCACATACCCCATTTACAACATGAGTACACATTTATCAAATTCCAACATAACTGTGGGCAATATGCCAGATATATAACATGAGCACAAATTACTTAAGGTGGAATTTGTTCTAGGCTATATGGTATTTAGGATGCATTATAGCAAGATTCATGAGTACAGGGCAGTCAGTATGCAATTTAGCAAGAATTCATGTGATACATCAGTGGTATAGCATGACTTACCGGAATCAGGATGCAATATTCCTAATCAAAAATAAAAACAAGAAATAATTTGCTCTGTGGGTCAGAGAAATATGATCCAGGTTCTTTTATATTTCAATATTAATAGGTAGAAGGGTGCAGAGATGAATTCGGAAGCAAGGTTAATAAATAAGATTACTGCTTTAGCCCACAGTAATAGTAAATAGTACAGAGTTGGTCACAGCTGCCAAATTTCCCAAGTCCATGGGTGATGCGCCACTCCAGGACAGGTTTTCTTTTCTTTGAAATGGAATAAACAAGACTACAAGCCACAGAACTAAAATAAAAAGTCTGAACTTGAGCAGCACCTCATGCATAGACCTAGGAAATTTGATTGGGGGGGGCGTGTGCATATACACAGTTTAATGCTGCTGGATGATGAAGGCCCTAACCTTAGGGTAACCAGATTTTGAAAAGAAAAGACCAGGACAGTTCAGACATAAAAGTAGGACTAAAACCTTTAGTCTCCCTTTTATATCTGTCCTGTCCTGTAAATGTGTGTGTATGTGTATATGTACTGTATATACACAGACAAACACAGATAGGGGAGCAGGCATCAGCAGACGGGCAGAAACCAATAAACTACGTCTTCAGTTATTTAAGACTGTAGAGCTGCATGTGATAGGAGAGCATACCTTTCACTTCTGACTTTTATCCCATAAACCAGGACATTTATTTAAAATTAACAAAAGCGTTCACAGGTTGACCTGACCTTTGCCCCAAAAATCGAAACATTTATTTAAAATGAACAAAAGAGCCAGGACACCAGGACACCAGGGCAATCCTCTGGTCACCCTACCTCACCTACCAAAATAGTTATGGCTGTGGAGTTGCATGACCATGTAAAACAGAGTGTGGTCCAAGGTTCCATATACTGCCCCAAAAGACCCAAATATGCTTTAATCCTAGGAGAATTCCTCTGAAAGGCACCAGAGAGGGGATGTCCTAACTATAAAGAGTGGGGGGAGGCTTGCTGCTCCCACACTAAGCGATTCTTGAGGGCCACTTGATGCACAATGGTGATGCCTCTAGTGTCCTACTACTTCCCTGCCATAACTGCAACATCTGCCAGGAAAGAGCAAAGGTCCATCTGCTGGCATAAGTGCCTGGAATGTCAATAACCCAATCAGGCGGGTCGGATGGTTGGATGTTGCAAAGGGCCTTAGTAATATGATTCTATTTGTCCCTTAGAGTGTACAAAGGGCACCCAAGTTCTCACAGCACGTGAAACTTTGGAGAGGTTGCTATAGTGACAAAGCGACATGTGGGAAAGCAGACCTTAAATAGCTCTACCACAGAAACCACTAAAATACAGATGTCTGGCCATGCAGGAGGATGAAGGGCAGACTCACTTGAATAGTTATTGATTCTTGAGGGTCACCAGATGCAAGATTTTGGGCTCTTGGATACTGCTCTTTTTCCCTGGTTCCACCCTTCAAGGGCTGAGAGGGAGCGTGCAAAGGTTGGGATGCCAGTACAACTAAAAAACAAAACAACTAAAGAAAAAACACACAGTGGGTGACAAAGAAACTAAAAGGTTCTGGGAGTTAAGGAACAGTAAAAGGTGTGCCCAAAACTGACAGAATACCCTCCACGTCCACACCTGACGAGCAGGAGACCTTTGGTTTATTAGAATGGTGAGTCGCCTCCTCCGTAATGTTCTATAAAGTTTTCCTCATGTAATTACTTACATACTGAGTACACCTGAATTAAACTGACACTTATCCATGGTTGCTACATGAGGCAAGCATAATCTAAGAGTTGCACAATTTAGGCTCGTAGATCTAGCGAAGGCGTGTCGACTTCAGTGTTAATTACTGATGAACATGATTCAATGAAACCTTCCCTATGCCAATTGATGCCAGTTGTCAGTAGCGTAAAATGAGGAGGCAGAGAGGACCACGCCTGCGGCTGTAAGGACATACAAAGGATACCCACTCTGGCTGCACCTGCTGCACCATTCCCAGAGACAGAATGAATGCTGGCATGGAGGTTAACAGACATGCAGGCCACGCTGAAAGTGGATGCAGCAACATGAAGTCAATGTATAGGCCAGCTGTCGCCCTTTCTTTGGATAAATGTAAAGTACGGACCCTCTGCCTGCAGTAGCCAAGGACACTTGACCCTTATGGCTTTGTGCACAACTGCTTCCTCTCTAATGGCATGCTGAGCCAATATTGCAACTACAAATATAAAGTTATGAGCCCCAAATTGCATGATGATTATCAGCATCTAAAGAGCAAAATGTCCAAACCTGAGCCCCAGAAGCTGAAGTTTACACACAGGAGATACACCGGTTTATACTTAAGGTAGGTGACTGAGAAAGGAGGTTCGGTACCTCACACCACGGATCACATATACAAACATAAACCTTAGCAATAGGAATATCTGTACCAAGATGGATTATTAGACCGGAGTGATGCATGATACGCCTATTCACTCCTTGCCATCTAAAAAGTTACATCCTAGATTATGAGGTGAACTTTTAACACTCAAAGAACGTAAAGCTGTTTTTGGGTTCGGACCATAACAACAAAAAATCCCCTTCCGGAGAAGGATGGTTTCTATCAGAGCACTGGATGGCCAGCCTGTCACATGGATTATTGACCATATCTCAATTCTCCTTGAGATATAAAGTCCGGTTCCTGAGAAGAAAACAAGGGCTGCGTTAGTTTATCTCCCAAAGATCATTTGGATACAACCTCCTGTGTGCTTTCCCCGTAAACAGGACATCTTCCCGGCAGCGCGGTGCATTATTATTTCCATTTCTTAACATACACAAACAGAGAAGATCGGGGAAGTAATAAGTTAAACAGAACAGTTGTTCCCTGTGTGTGACAAACTGTGTTTTGGCACTAGGTCCTGACTGCTTATTTTCTTTACCACCCAAAGGATAGGCCGCAGCCAGAGGGCGAGCGCCAGGAAGCCGGCGGAAAATAATTCAGAACATAAACTACATCCTGCCATCGTCAGCTTCACCGAGAGATGATGTAGAGCCAGACAAGTGAAAAAAAAATTGAGACACTCGAGGACAAAAGCCTCTCAAGGCACCCTTTGCAGCCTTGAATCTGAAAAATATACACAGGTGACCCACAAATTCGGTCATATGGGTCTGTTAAATTACAGTTCAGCCTATGGCTTGTACACACTTTACTCCCAAGGAAATTCTAAACATAAAGCAAAGCGAGCCCATTCTGTCTTACTTAAGTGGTCACAAACAGAATGCCTTTTAGGATAGCTTATGGAGTTTGTGCCCCTCCTGCGGAGACTATTGTGCGAAGTATAATGCTAATAAGATAACTCAGGTGCTTATTGCACTTGCTTGAGAGATCTGTCTGTAACCTCTGACTATAGGACTGACTTGATGTGGCTGTGACAGATAATTACATGTAATGTTTATGTCAGAGCTTTGCATTTTATGTAAAATTATAAGGCAGAGGGCTGGCCTTTGGCATGGAAGAGCTGGGCCCAGGTCAGGGCATTGACGCATAGAGAGGTGCATGGAGCTGTCTTCATCCATTTCATGCGTAAATCTCCCTCCGATCTGAATCCAAACTAAAGCGTACTTAAACACGCCACTTTAGGCCGTCAGTGCCGTTTCATCCTGCATCTTTGCACTAAAGTCTCAGTAAGTAATTTCGATGATAGTTTAATGCTCAAAACAAGCAAAGGTTAGGAGGAGTATTTTTCATTGGCAGGCAGGTGGAGGATGGGCACTACACTGGGTTTCGCTCGGGGCATTATCTCAGCAAAGGCAAGCCCAGCTCATTTGCATAATCCATTTGTTACAGAGGGCCTTATTAAGCCTAAATGTCGCAAATTGGAATCAGGTAAAATGGCTCAGTGAGTTATTCGCCCTCTGCAAAAATATTCATCCAACCTACATGGCATAATTTTGAGTCCTTGCAGATTTTGATTCAATAATTATTTATTGAGAAGAGGTGCATTGTTGGGTAGTAAAAATATTATGTATGGGAACCATTCATTTGGTATTGTATGCTAAATAAATGACAGTTAGTTTACACAAACAGATATACCTGTCATTCCTACAAATCACGCAAACTTTTAAATCTTCATTGATTTCCTTGTAAGGTGCGACGTAACAGCCCTGTACTATTGTTTGTTGTTGACTCTGGAGGCAATGTTCCAGCTGTTGTGCTCCATTTGACCTCACCCAGCCCCACAGAACGCTCAATTCAGACACAGAGGAAGTAGGAATTGTCACAAAAGAACTACTTACTGGTGGGCCCGAGACAGGTGCCTTGAATAATTTTGGCTAGCGGTAGGGTTTTTTATCTCCACCATGGCACACAATCATGTATGTGTGCGGAGGCCTTTTCCTGATGTGGATTGAGACCCAGCACAGGACTACACGGTCCAGAGGGTACACAAAGTGCAACTCCCACTCTTAGGAGAGTGACTGCTCTCCTCTTCCCAGGCTGAAGAGAACTGTCAGTGATGGCAGCAAAGTGAATGTAGAGCAGGTAAGGTCTTCTTCTGTGTTGCCTGCTATGGAAGGGCAGCCTCCCTCCATCTATTGTATTTGAAATTGTTCTGCGACTGACCTATAATCAGATCCATTGCCTGTCTATCAGAGAAATGCATGTTGCTTGTGCGTGTATTACAGATGTGTAGATGTTGCATGTGAGTGCATTGCCTGTGTACGAGGAACTCACTGAGATCAATACAGTGCATGTGGCTAGCCACAGCAGGTACCATTTTGTATCAGGGTTACGCTGTATGGTCTCTAACGCAAAGGGTTGGAGGGAGAGCCTGTAACGTAAATGTTTATTGCAGGACTTCGCAAAACCAAAATAAAATGATGGACGGAGAGTTGAAACTTTTCAAACCCTCACCCCCAGTCACAGCTCTGGGTTTTTTAATACAGCATTATTTTGCTCACCACATCACCCCAAATGGGACCCAGCGATATGCAAATCTGTCTTGACCCTGCTCCCCATCAGAACAGTCCAGCCCAAACTGCCAAGCCAGGTACTCCTTGGACCAGAAACAAGCATCCTTGGACCAGTTCCGGGGTCCCGCCCCTTATCAGCCAGGCTAGCTTGAATCCAGTTATGGAGCAAGCAAAGGACCCATGTCTAGGCATAACCTTGCCACTTAGGGCACACAGCAAAACCAAAAGAAAACGATGGATGGAGTGTTGAAGCATTTGCAAATACTCAACCCCCCAGTCACAGATCTGGGTATAATACATCGCTATTTTGCTTGCCACGTCACCCCTGTTTGGACCCAGCCATATGCAAATCAGCATTGACCCTGCTCCTCATGGGAACAGACCAGCCCAAACTGCCAAGCAAGGTTCTCCCTGGGTCAGAGGGAAGCATCCTGGGACCAGTTTTGGGGTATCACCCTTACTCAGCCCAGCTAGTTTGAATCCAATGGTGCTGCAAGCAAGGGACCCACGTCTCGGCATGCCCTTGCCACTTAGGCGCACATAGCAAAACCAAAATAAAATGATGGACAGAGTATTTAAACTTTTGAAATGCTCACCCCTAGTCAGAGATCTGGGTTTAAGTCATCGTTATTTTGCTCACCACGTCACCACAATTTGGACCCAGCCATATGCAAATCAGACTTGACCCTTCTCCCCATGGGAACAGTCCAGTCTTAACTGCCAAGCCAGGTCCTCCCTGAATCTGAAACAAGCATTCTTCAACCAGTTTTGGGGGATCACCCCTCATCAGCCAGATAAGTATGAATCCAGTGGCGCAGCGAGCAAGGGACCCAGGTCTGGCATAACCTTGCCACTTAGGGCGCACATAGAAAAATAAAGAAATATGATGGATGGAGTGTTGGAACTTTTCAAACACTTACCATCAGCCACAGATCTGGGTTTAATCCTTCGTTATTTTGCTCGCCACATCACCGCAGCTTGAACCCAACCATATACAAATCAGTCTTGCCCCTGCTCCCCATGGGAACAGTCCAGTCGATACTGCCAAGCTAGGTCCTCCCGGCGAGCAAGGGACCACATTTGTGCTGCTGTTCCAGGACTTCCACACACGACCCACGCCCAGAACATTCTATGGATCTCGTTCAGTGAGCTAGATAGTTGAGTGCTGCTAGGGCTGGCTTTAGCGCTGTGGCGCCCGGTGGGAAAATGATTTTTTTGTGCCACCCAATGACCTCCTCTCGGATTCCCTCACTACCACCAGGCAAAAGGGCTTGTCATCTCTCCATGGCCCCTCTCTCACACACATTTCATTTGTTTTAAAGTACTGAGAAAGGCTAGCTTTACTGATAAGAATATAAATCTACCCAAACAAATCCCTTTTAGCAACATTAGGAATAGATAATGAAAGACTGGGGAAAAAAACAACATTCTAACATATTTTATGCAGTTTGCTTGTAGCTCTTTGATAGCAGTTCATAAAAGTCACAGTACTATATTGGAGTTGTATCTTGTGAACTGCTGTAAGAAAAGGATCTTTGTGACAAAAGCAGAAATCCACGCAGCTATCCACACAAAATACAGATCTGTGATCTGAACATAAGTGTTCTTTGAAGTAGGCATATTAATCCTCTGTGCTACTTTATGGTGAGTCCAAACTGCCACTAGACAAAACTCTCTAGCAGGAACACTAATCACAAGTGTAATCTTGGCATATTTATTGCGGCCTGAAAGGAACTCTGCAGCAGGTGCTTTTAAATTGTAAATTATTGCTAAACACATCGCCCCCACCTGAGAACAGCACCCCCTTCCAGGTCAGTGCCCAGTGCGGCCGTACCAGTCACACAGCCCTAAAGCCAGCCCTGAGTGCTGCTGGAGTTATGAAAGGAGACAGAGGTTCTCTTTTAAGCTAGGAAATTCACCCTTGACCTTTTCTGGCCCATAGCTCTCCCAAAAGTTAGCAAGTAGATAAGTGGGCAGCCTCCCATGCCCTTGTGTTCTTGCTTTGGTTTGCACTGTAGAAGAGACTCTCAACTCTGTCTACTCTTCCTGCTTACACTGTTCACAAAGGTCATAGCTGGAACTGCCTGCATAGAAACAATAAAGGTGTAAAACTGCCCAAGAACAGTCACAGAACTGAACTGCAGGAACATAAAAAGACTGGCCACAATGTGATATAATGATGAAGTAGGAACATCCAGTCAGTATGTCAAGATTTCCAGACGAAAAGCCTGGGGTTCTGCAACAGTGGCAACTCAGATATTTCTTTGAGCTCCAGGGTTGGGGTAATGTCCACCTTCTCCCCTGTGACTTCCATTAGGAGTTTAGTGGGGAAACGAATGGGGCACCCTCCATCCAACTAATAAATATTCAATGCAAAATCCTATTTCTGTAGTACTAATGTCTGTTATTCAATGGTAGGAACCACCTCTCAGTCTTAGGTATAGGTGAAAACCTTAATTGATAAACAAGATTTAGAAGCCAACCAGGGATCAACAACTTTTGTTTTAGATGATCAACTTGCTCTTATGTAAAACAATGAAGCTACCTAATGGAAGCAAAGGGTAGTACTGCTGGATGTATTCAGTGGCTTGGGCTAAGCATGATAAGTATACTTCTGTGTGTGGCACTGACCAAGGGGGGGTAATAACATACCAACTATGGGGGTTCTTATATTAATCACAGAGTCTGTCTGTAGAGTGGTTGTAGTGTACTTTCCTTTGTGATGCTGACTACTTTTTCGTCACTCATTTTGCCTGATTTGTTCAATGTTAGTCTCCTTGTCTAATCAGTCCTTTCACCTGAAAGACAGTAACCTGACTATTATAGGACAAGTTTTACATTGTGTTACAGGTAATCAGGGCTCCTTTATTCCATGTTTCTCCTAGCACAAAGTTAAAAACATTGGGCCTTATTTACAAGAATTTGACGCATAGGTCCGATGCCTCAGATTTCCTGCGCTGCCCAACAATTCTCTAACAATGCCATGGGTGTGCTGTATTTACTATACAGAGCTACATGGTGCACGTTTCCAAAGATGTGTCAGAATTTCTCAACTATCTGTGGTGCTAAACTAACCCATTGCTGGACTAGAGTAAAAGAGTAAAAAAAAATACGCTACTCCAGCAATGCTTGGAAGGCTCCCATAGACAAAAGCCCTGCATCAGTTTAACGCCTGCTCTAACACAGTGAAGTCGCAGAATGATGCAAGGAAATGTTGTAAATTTTGCTGCATCAGTTCTGCATGGCTTTTTTGCCAGGGAACGCCTATCATGCATACATTATATCTGGCACAAGTATAATGTGACAGGAGGCTTTACAAACTGACACATTGGGCCCAATGCATCAGTTTGTAAATCTGGAGCAGTGTAAAGCATTGCTTAGTGCCACTTCTACTTTAAAAAAAAAAAGACGCAAAGGTGGCACAAAGGCCTTGCAAATGAGGCCCATTATGTTATTTGTTTGACCTAGTGGTTATGGCTGGCCAACATATTCCATTGCTGTGGTGGTAACGACATCTTCATCAGGGTCTGATGACCAGTGGTGGATTTTTACTTCCTCTTTCTTGTCTTCAGTTTGATCTTTGCAGATTGTGCAGTATAGACTGGTCAGGATGTCTGAGGTAGTATATTCTGTAAGGAATATGTTACTTACCTTATCAGCATCTGTTTGTAGGTTGTACTGCTGTAGATTCAAATGTTCTCAACACTTTTGCCATCTAGTGCTGGAATAAGAGGTTGCAAACTGTCTTTGTTCAAACAGGTCTATTCGAATCACAAGGTCTGTTGTGACTCCTCCCTTTCTAAAGAATGCACATGAGCACTGACTCCATTGTTAGATATTTTCCACACAGCAGGTGAGTTTGACTATGGAGTGGTTAGTAGTAAGAATGTCGTGACCCTGCAAACGGCGCATGCAAGTAAATACTAAATATTATAGAGATGTGCAAGCAAGACACTGGCTCTGAGGAGCAGTGTGGGTCCCTGTGATTCTACATTATGAACAGATGGTTACTTTGAACTTTGAGCTAGGGAGCCTGGATGAGAGACAACGACTTGTAGGTTTAATTCTTTAATGAAGGTGGAAAGAAGAGACCACCTTGGGAAGGGACTGAGGGACAGTTCTAAGGACAACCCTTTAAGCATGAACCTGGATAAAATGTTATTTTAAAGTGAGGCAGAAACCACTGTAGTCTTCCCACAACAAGTGTGGTGGGATCAGGGGACATACCTGGTAAGTCAGAGGCTTCCTCACTGGGAATACCTCTACCCTTGCCTCTGTTGGAGTTTCCCTGTATGAACCATATGTGAATTCCCTGCCTAGCTGCTGATGATATGATTGCTGCTGGCATTGATAAGATTGGAGCCACTTTAGGAAGCTGTCTGAGGCAGCCCCATGCTTTTGGCTATATCATTATTTTCTTGAGTTTGGGAAGCAGTTAGGTCTACTTGTGACCCAAAAGGTAGGATCAAAAGGTAGGCCAACAAGGTGCTTTTGTACCTCGAGTTTGAAGCCAGACATAAGTAGGCACAAATGCCTCCACAGAATAACTGAAGCTAACCTCTCTGGCTGCTGCATAGGCAGTATCCAGTGTGAATCATATGGTGGCACTGGATATTACTTTACCCTCGGATACAATTTCATGCTCTGTCTTCATAAGTTGTTCTGGGTGGTGCTGTAGCAGACTCTCCATCTCCTCCAATTGGACCCTGCCATATCTCAAGAGTAGGCCCAGAGAGTTAGTGATCCACCAGTGTGTAGTCCCCCCAATGCAACCCTTTTCCCCTCAGCATCAATTCTTTTATTCTCTTATCTGGTGCACTAGCCTCCCTTTTGGCCTGTGCAAATGCCCATTTACAGGCAGTGTGCACCACCAAGCAGTCAAGCAGGAAATTGCCTTTGATGTAAGTTGGGTCTGAGGAAGAATATTTGTATTTCTTCTCTCTTGTGTGGGGGCAACAACCGGGACCTGGATCGTTCCTTAAAGATTTCTGGGGTTCATTCAGCATTAAGAGGAACTGCATTGAAAACTCAAACCTGACAGTGTTTTCAAGAGGAAGTCTTCTTCCACAGGAAGGGTATGAATGTTCATTTTATAATATAGAGCGGCCCTTTAAATTACCCTGTGGTATGTGACATTGTCATCAGGGTGAGAGGCTCCAAATGGAGCAGGCCCTAAGTCTGCATCCCCTGGGGGGACTATGTCATAATAATCCCACGGATCTTCTGTTGAGTGAGCAAAAAATGGTGTCTAAGTGGGGTGTAAGAGGGGTCTAAGGACTGACTGGGACTACCTGTGTCTGAATAAGGCTGTGGATAACCTGGTGGTGGATGTGAGTGGAGAGATGCTTGAGTCACTTCCCATGGAGGTAGTGGAGAGAAAGTAGGTGATTGAGGAGGAGGGCTAGTGGACATGTCATTAGATCTTCCAATGGAGAGTCAGAAGAGGCCCTGGAGGTGGCAGTCTTTTGTGATGGGCTGGATGCCCTTGCCTTGGAGGAGTGGTGCTTCACCTCAGTGTGTGTCTGCTTGTGAGTTTTGTGGGGTCAAGCTTTGTCCATGTTTTTGACCCTTGGCATCAATTTTGTTTAAGGCCCCACTGTAGAAGTGGAGGGACCATCTTCTTGTTTCAGTTCCTCTGGCTCAGAGGGATCAGACTGGATTACCTCTATGCTGGGCTTGTGTGCAAGGTCCTGGTATGTATTCTTGGTACTGAGGTTATCTGCCTCTCCAAAGATGTCAGGTGTGGTGTTGATGGATTGGTGCTGCATCATGAAGCAAGCAAGGTGTTGATCTCTATGCTGCCTAAGAATCTTTTTGCAGCAAAACACCAAGCAGAAGGCACAATCAGTGTCTCTATGATTTGAGGAAAGGCACAGATTGCAGAATGCATGCAAGTCATTCCAGGGGTATTGTGAGTCACACTAATGGCACTGCTTATGGGGCTCCATCACCGCTTGTAGCTCTCTGGAGTTGATGGAAAAGTAAGGAGATGGGCCCCCAATAAGGCATCGGTTCCCCAATTGTCAGAGGAACCGGTGTTGAAGTGTCCTTGTCCTGTCTTGATGATTTCCGTTAGGCGTCAGCAGCGAAAAGCTTCTCTTGGAGACGGGGTCAAAGTTCTTACCACAAGGACCTGAAGTACGAACACGAAATGCATCATGTTCGGGAGCCTTGTTTGTATGTATCAGAACACAATGGTAGAGAAAAACAATCTAACAATGGAGTTGGTGCCCATGCGCATTCACTACCAAAGGATGAGTCATAGGGGATATTGTGACTTCTTTGAACAAAAACAACCTGCAGTATCTGAGTCCAGCACTAGATGGCAGTCGTATGCAGAACATATGTGTGTACAGCCACACATACTATGAAAATGTAGCTTCATCGTAATAAAGCTAACTATGCCTGCCCTATGGAGTCCACATACCAGTGGGAATAGGTCTGGTTAAGGATGCTAGATGAGCTGTTGTTCAGATGTTGGGTATCCTAGAAGATGTAAGGAGTTGTATTAACTATTGAACAATGTGTTCTTACATCCCTCTGTGACTGCTACCACCATATGATTGATCCCTCTCTCTACATAGTTTAGGGGTGACAGAGCTCCAAGCAAATGATGTGTGACTAAATTGCCTGGATACTTATTGATGTGATATTGGTTTTGTATCTGCCATCCTACCCTGACGGTGGCACAAAACCAACTCCCCTTGCCAAGTTTGGGACGGGTAACCTGGGGAAGAAATGAGTTACTGAACTGTAATGTGAGTTCTCCAGAGTTGATATCTTTCATAGATTTCATAGCACAATAAGTAATGAGCATTTGGCCTAGGAGAAGGGTGGGTGCATCAATCAATGTGAGGCATTAACACGGAGAACTACAGTGACAGGTAAGTAACTCATTTCATCTTCTGCATTGGCACTTCCATATGTTCAAATGCTTGAAAGGAACACCAAGCATTAGATAAAACTTGAATAAATCAGGAAGTAGGCTCATCTTTACTGAAACTGTTTGAGTAGAACTGATATACACACTGAATCGTCGGCTGCTGTATCCACATCCAAGCACGCATAGCAAATATCCAGGAGAGGTACTCCGGAGCAGAGGGCAGCCATTGTCATCATGTTTCTCATGAAATGTACCCTCACTCTTCCATGAAGTGGGCGTTCAGCTTTACTGTGTCAAAAGCTTAGACGGGCTTACAGCCAGTGTGCGACCCCTGTCTGAGTGGCTAAAGGAAACAAATAACTGGTCTGAAGTATGTGTGTCAATAGTTTTGTTTATACAGAACCTGACACACCTGTGCCAATTCAACAAATGTAAAGATCTTCCTGCAGACTGGACGGATTTGGAAAAAGGGCAGGGAATGAGAGGTTTGTTTAGGTGAAAGTTTGAGGGGACTTTGGGCATGATCCTAGGGGTCTGTACAAGGTGACTTTACCATTTGTAAGCAAAGGTATGTTTCCTTTATGGTGAATGCTTGAAGGTCTCCAATTCTCCTTGCTGATCTGAGATCTAACAGTTACACAGTTTTTCATGAGATGAACTTGAGATGTGTCCTGTGGATGGGCTTGAAGGGAGGCATGATCAGTTGACCCATCACTGTATTCAATGCCCATGGTACCAGAGGTCACCTCGCCAGTGGAAAAGCATGAAAAAGGACATTCATAAATTGCTTGAGGATCCTCTGGGAGAATAATGATGAAGCATTGTTTTTCCCCCTAAATCAATCTTGATAAAGTGGCAGTAAGTGCAGGAGTATTTGACGGGATTGCATCAAGATGGGTTGGGCCTTTCATCCAAACACCAAGCGAAGAAGAGTCTCCACTTAAAGTTGGAAGTCCTTGTATTTGGTGCCAGTGCTTGTGCAAGTATTTCACCTCAGTCAGTAGGCATTTTCAGATGTCTGACCTATACATGATCAGGAATCAAGCTGCCAGCTTGATTGTCTTCAGGTTGTGGTGCAAGACCGGTCTGTAATGTCTGAACAGGAGCGTGGATGGTTCCTGAATTGTATTGGTGGATACTGTTACAGCCCAACAGGTTGCTGTACCAGAATTGGCATGGCCATGCTGGAGCAATCAGTGTTAGTGAGCATGATGCACTCTGACCTTTCTCAGCACTCCAGGAATGAGGGGAAAGAGTGGCGAAGCATAGCAAAGACATTCTACCGTATCATCAAAAAGGTAGTGCTCTTGGTCACCAGTTGCCAGTATGGGATGGTAAAATACCGGCTTTTCTTGCTCTGTGGGGTGGCAAGGGGGTCTAGAGTTGGATGACCCCATTTTCAGCAAACATACTACAGCTAATCCTGGAGAGCATCCCACTTGCGGTAGCCGGACAGTGTACAACTAAGGGTGTCTGTCTGGTCATTCTAACCACTAGTAATTGTTCCACAGGAAAGTCCACGCTGTTCACTGTTGCACAGCATTCATGACTCCACTGAAAGGAACTCATTTCTTAGGCCCTCTATTTGGCAATGTGGAGCACTGAGGTTGTGTTGCCAGTCTCGATCAACACCGTTGGCACACAGTCATGGCAGGGAGGTTGGAGTTCTAGCCTGAGGTTCCTTAGCTCCAGGATGTTCATATGGGGGATTGGTCCCAACCAGATGCCACTTGTGAACAGTTCCTGCATGCGCTCTCCCAGTCTTCAATGAAGGCATCTGTTGTCATAATAATGGTGTTCATAGTGGGCTGATACAGAAGGCCCACCTTCAGGCTATCTGAGAACCTCCATCTGTTTGAGTTCCTGCTTAATCAGCCTCATTTCGAGGCAAAGGAAAGCCACTTGCCTTATACATTAGGCTCAGTAATGATTTAGAAGTCTTAATTGGAATTGACTGACTGTGACCAATATGTTTTTCTTCCCATTGCATTGAGGAAAACACTTTGGCAGGATATGTGCCTAAGATTGCTCCAAGAAACTGCAGTCTTGTTGCAGTCTCAGGTAATGGAAATGGCTGATGTAAGAAACTCTGCTTCCTGAGGCAAGCAAAGGACTGTAGGGTGACCTTCCAAAAGGATTTCTTCTTTAGAAACAGGTCTAATTCTCAGAAGTCCAGGATAGGTTTCCAGCCCCATGTTTCTTCCTGACCAAGAATAACTTGGAACTGAAACCCAGAGTTCTTTGAGATTGCTGCACTTTTTGTTTAGAATTACAGCTCCTGCAGTGGTGGTGTAACAAAAGTCCCAGCAGCCCCTGTGGTGCAGGGGGACCCCTGAGCTCCAGAGGGCCACCTCGGGCACTGTGCAACAGGCCTGAGTACTCCTGTCTGAGTCCTGAGCATGGGGGCACCCCTTCAGGTTTTAGATAGGGGGCCCACCTCATGTTTTGTTATGCCACTGTCCCGCAGGTGCAGATAGTGCTCTTTTTTTCCTGGATGGATGATTCGAAGGTCTTTCCAGGCATTCCAATTTGTGCATGGACTGCATGATGTGGAGCACCAAGCAATCTTTGCCCATGCAGAAGTAAAGCAGGAAATAGTTCCCCTACGGCCTGTGTGAAAGTGTGTTTGTGGGACAGCACAATGATAATTTAAACTCTCTTTGTGGTATTTTGGGATTCAGAAAACCCTCTTCTTCCCCATCGATTTGATGTAGTCATAACAGCCTTGGTCTTTGTCTTGTGTATAACCTTGATCATATCTTGATTGTCTGCATGGAAAGTACTGGAGAACCTGGTATTGAATATATCTTCCCCTCTTAGCTTGGAGACACCTGGAGCCATGAAGGAAGTGGAAGGAGCATGCATGTATTGTAGACTATACCTTTGTCAGTGTATATTATGCAAAGCATCATCCACAAGCTCGCTAAAAAAGATGTCCTCCTAGAACAGACATGTTAAGGATTTTTGTCTGCACTTTGAGAGGGAGAGAAGTGAACCTCTGCCAGTCTTATCTTCTAAGAACTGCTGTTCCTGCAAGTTGATGAAAACCAGCATTTGAAAAATGCACTGATGCATCAATGATGTAAGCTGAAGCATTAGCCCCTTCCTACACTATTGCTTTAGCCTCTTTCCGCATGACCTCAGCAATTAAGCCTAAAAATGGCTAGATATAAAGTCATAACAGCCTAGCATGGTAAATATGCTTGCTGCCTTTATGGAAATGGCCACCTCTGAATTAATTGTGTGGCATAACTCTTTCAGTACACCTCTGATCTCTAGCTGGAGGAGTGGAGGTCAGTGTTATAGGATTCTTTGACTGCCTCTAAGCAGCTGCCACAATAGCAGAATCTGATTTGTGGTGGTCCGTTTAATATGTTGGAGAAGCTGGCAACCTGTATTTATTTTGGATGTGCAACACCACTGTTTGTACGATGGCCAGTTCTGCATGAGCTTCAGTTCTTCTTTCCAGGTATGTTGCAAGACAGGGTGGGACTTTGAAGTCTTTCTGGGTTGTTCCTTCAAAATATACAAGAAACACTGCTGTTTCACTGAGGGCATTTTAAGATCAAACATCTTTGCTGCCCATTTGAATAGTATTTTATTCTGGATGACAATGATCCCTAAAACAATCAATGCATAAAAGTATATCCATATGATATTTTAATCAAACTACACAAAAAATTGAAGAAGCATTAAAACAAAAGTGCAGTGGGTGCTTAGTGCAGAAACATGCTTGGTACCGTCTTATAAAGGATTCACAAAAGTGATAAACCGTGATCAGTATGTGTATCTATAAAACAAGAATCACACAACTTGTTAATGAAATAGAGTACATAGAGTGCACATTTAGGGCCATATGTACGAACACTTTTTCCCATAGACACAGAATGGGGAAAAACCTTTGCTACATCTGGCCCTTAAAGTAGAAGATGTTCTGATCCCTGTGAGAATCTCAGGATCATCAGGACTTCAGAGGATAAATGAGCCTGAGGAAGAACTGAAGCAATAAATAATACAAACATGAAAATAAAGGGGAGATATTTAAAGAGAAACTCAGAAAACAAGGCATATTCATGTATTTACATAATGGTTTAAGGTCTCTTGCTTCCTTGACGGTGTCTGCAAATCACAATAAATTAGGGAAAAATGAAAAGACAGAAAATTTGAATGAAGAGTGTTATTCACCTGGTGGAATCAAGTGATCAAGGAGAGCACCTGTTAATTAGGCTCACCTTGGACAGGGACATGAGGGCTCAGAGCAGAAGGTGGTAGGAACTAATGGCTGGAGGTCTCTTACTTCCTAGGAGGCATGTGCAAATCACACTAATATAGGAAAAACAGAAATACACAATAAATAAGGATGTTTACATGTTGGGGTCAAGAGAGGAAATTGCCCCCAAGTCCCTAGTGATTTCTGGGTTTCCCCTGTACACCTAATACTGCCCATTTGAATACAGCATGAAAATAGCTGATGACATTCACTGAAGAATCCAGTTGTGAACGGGGACTTGTCTCCTACCTTGGGTAAGATGAAGTCTCCTCTTTTTTTACTCATCCTCAGAATCCCCCTCTTGATATTGCTCTTCCTTTATAACATCACTTTCCTTCTTGTTTAGTTCTGATTCCTGATTGCTGAAGCTACTAGAAGGAGTGCTAGGAGTTGCTTTGGTGGACTTTGTAGGGATAGTTTAGTAGGTTGAGGTTGTGATGGATATGCAAGGGAGGTGTGGGCTGATGTGGTAGAGTTGGTGATGGGTGAGGTACTGCTAGAGGTCCCCGTGGAGGGTAATGATGCTGTGGTTGAGCAATACATTGTTGAAAGGTTTCCATCATTTGCAGCAGTGTGGTCATGAAGCATCTGGCACCTACATTTCACTGAACTGACACATAGGTTCATAAGATGGCCCATAGTTTTGTTGACAGCCTTCAGATGGTGAACTTTGGGTCTCAAACACACATAGTCCAGATGGAGAAATATGGTTGTCATAATTCAAACACATTCCTGTAGGACGTTTGTGCCTGTCTCCTCCTCTCCTTGATCTCTTTTTCTTATTCTGGAATGTACAATACATCCTATGGTGTGAGACTACATGCCATATGTGAGGCTTGATCTGGGTCGCTGATGTTAGCCTCAAGCTTAAGTCGAAGCTATAAGCCTGTAATTGAGCAAATATCTGCAACAAAGGCAAAAGAGGCACGTCTTTCGTTGTTGACTGGGTAATTCGCAATACAGTGGCCATCGATGATGAGGATGCCATCCAAAGGGTCATTATCAAAAAGGGTCCCTGGCCATCAATGACAGGATCACTAATAGTGCCATTGTTAAGGAGATCTTTTTAGTCATTGACAGGACATTACCTGAGGACTTAGCTCGTGAGATTTTCATTGACAGTCATAGCATTGATGATGGCTTCTTTGCCATTGACAGCAGGGTCTTTCATCAAAAAAGTTTCTTGTGCACGTTAGTCCTCTTCTTTTCTCTGTGCCTTTTCCAATGATGGCTTAGTCTTGCCCTTCGTGGATGTGGATGCAGGTGCTTCAGTAGTGAACTCCAGCTGAGAGAGCTCGTATGCTTCAGTTCTTGCACTGCTTCGAGGAAGTTCTTTGAATGACACTTTTCAAGGAATCGACCCCAGAAGAGGGCGCTTTCGTTTTGGAAGGGGAAATATTCTGTTTAAGAACAAAAAAACACCAGCCTCCTTTTTCTTTTTTTAAACGCTTTACATGGAAAAGTCTTGCAGATGAAACAGCATGATGGCTTATGTGATTGATAAAGGAACATAGATGCACTCATTGTTTGGATCATCAGTATAAATACTTTTCTATCCACAGTCTCGTCAGGGCTTGAAAATGAGCTTTTCTCTTTTTCTGCCAATGTGCACTGTGTCTCCCTGGGCCAGAAGATTTTTCGAAGATGTAACAGTTTGTGATAGCTGTAGGTAGCTATAGGTATGGCTGGAGACCGGGGAAGATAGAAAAGAAGTCAAGGTACATCAGAAAATCAAAATACATATGAGCAGAGCTCTGTCCAGGGACTCCCTCTCACATGATATGTATACAAATCTGAGCTACGGTGGTCTCTAGGGGGCGCAGATAGGTCCGAACTTCCACCTCACTGCCTGAATTGTGGGTTGTTTCAAATGAACTGGATGTGCTACTAAAACCCTGTTGTTGGGCCTCTGCCCTTTCATATACTGTTTACTTCAGTTTAAAGTTATCAGGGATTTCCAGCCTAACGATAGTGAACTATCTAAACACATAAATCAATGAAAGGGGCAATGTTGGGGAAGCCACACTGTTCTTGCCAGAAAAAGCTCCTTGTATCCTACTTTAAGGGGAAAGAGCAGACTGACTGCTCAGAAGAGACATTGGAGGTGCCCTTGCATGGAGAAGAGAAGACAGTTCTCAGAAGAAGTGCTCCCTGCAAGGAAATGAGGTGGTGGAATGCTGACATAAGACATAGGATGCAAATGCACTGAGAGACTGCAATCGAGATTTAGCGTCCCACACGTCTCCTTGGGGTGTCTTAGAATTCATCTAGAATAGTGTTCCACTCCGAGACTTAGCATCTAGAAAGACTGAAGAGTTAAGGCAACTGTGACAATCAAAACGGTCAGACTTTCAAGAATCTGTGTGTGTGTGAGAAACCCCCCGCACCATCTACAGGATTGGCATTGCTGTGTCTTGGGGTGGGCACTTGCATGCTTGTCAAAGGGGTTTGAAATGGGCCCAGTGGAAGACCGAAGCTGCAAGACCCTCACAACCATCAGCTCTACTGCCACCTGCACAACTCTACCAGGTTTCTACTGGTACTGCAGTGACCTACCTTCCGTTACAGGCTACAGGTTACTGGACATGAATGTGAACTCCTGTTCAGCGGAAGCTCCTACTGAAGTGTATTTGCTTTGTGGACAGTGATGAGTGCACACCACTGCAGTGAGCTGGCATCCGATGACTGCGGCAGACACACGTAGAACCTGTGAAAGGACTTCACAAACTTCACCACTGGGATAAAGAATGATATTGTTACACTGTTTCCCAATGGAAGAGATGAGTTTACTCAACTGAAGGCTAACTGAGACCCTGTGAATGAGAATAAGCAGGACACCAGACACCCTAATAACCCCAAACAACCACCACCGCACAGAGCCAGGACCTAGTATAATGCACTAGAAAATACTGTCCCTTAAAGCACGGAAACTGCCACTAACATTGGTGCCTGTTTAATCACCCTTTACTTCTTTGTTGTGTGTAACAAGATTAAAATACTTTATTTTCTACAAATCAAAGTACTGGCGGGACAGTTATTTATTACTTACCTGATGACTGTTGAGTACTAACCTCAACACTTCCTTGAATAAAACCTGCACTGTTTAACTTTGCTACCTGAGAGTCAAGTGTTGAAGGGGTGTACTTGGTGCTCATGTTTGTGTCCAACAGTAAGGTTTAGACATGGACACCAGTGGTAAATGCCCCTGGTTGATACAATATGACCTCAGTAACTCCTGGCTGACCAGAGACTCTTGAAAAAGTTGCCATACTATGTAGCTACCTTCTGTAGACTGCACCTTTGCAAAGGGAAGTGAACTGAGATTGTATGAACTTCCTGAATATGACCTGGTATTAGCACCCTGCACCAGGACACATTCTGGAAGGTTCAGTGCGACAGGTCCAGATCCTTGTTTAGCTAAGAAATAACTGCCAGGACGGCAAATCTCAAGGTATTCAAGCACTGTAAGCACTCAATTCATCAGTTGCTGGCCTACAGGTTTTATGACAGGATGCCATCTCCCGCCAAGCTGTTTCTAATGCTGCATTGTAAAACGCCTAATCTTTAACACTACTTCAAAAAGGCAGATCTCTAATACTTTATTTTATACAGCAATAGAGTCGACAGTACACATTAGTGCAAGTATAATGTCATGCTGTGTTATGTCATATAGTGTCACGTGATCCTGCAGAGATTTGTATAATGCTGTATTTCTGTTGGTATGGCTGGCTGTGCTTTTGGATACATTCACTTTCGGTTATCGAGGATTCTGATCTTATAACAAAATCTGTTTTCCTGATGGATTTGTTACGTGCACAATTAGACACATCCGCGGATCAAATTAACTCATAATAATGCTAAAACTGTACTCATATTTTCCTATACTAATACACCACTAATTCCTTTTGGGTTCTGGAGTAGCGGGCTACTTGCCAAAAAGCGCTTCGACGCCTCATCAGGGGTAGTAAGCGCTATATAAGTACTATTACAATACAGTACAATACAATATATTCATATATCCTTGCAGCGCTGTCAGCTGTTCAGGGGTTAACTTCTACGTGATTCCTAGATTGCCATCTAATTCTGGGTCAGTAGCCCCCTGTGAGGATACTTTGGCTGTTACTTTCTGATCTGCCTGTAGACTTTATAGTGTAATTTTATTGGTATGAGATTGGGCGTTGAATTCATATGCAAAAGAAAACTCAGTTGCCCCGCTGGCTCACTAATTACAGCTGTGAATTTATAAATTGGTGCCAGAGAAGAGAGGCCGCAGAGTTTTATTGAGAGTATCTGCATTGCATAGGTCAGTAACATGCTTAATACCTGGTGTGCTAGAAGCATTCATCATGTTCTGACTGTTGTGTGCCTTTTTACTTGTTGTAAAATAACACATATTTATAAAGTATGAGTTCAACCTTGAGGCTATTGGCACTGGCACAACGGATGTTTATTGCTACCAAACGATACTCCTTTTTTTATTTTTATTTATTAGCACAATTAATAAAAAACATTGCAATCAGCAACAAAGAAAAGTAAAAAATGGAGTACAGACAATTCATTAGAAGCCCTGAACACCACAAGACTAAAAAGATAGAGGTACCAAAATACAAATAAAAGGTTTAAAAGACACAATCGTAGGTTAAAAGGCTGTGGAGCTATCACACACAGCTAAGTGCAAATGCTGAAATGTTTGTCATTGGGAGGGCTAGAAGGCGAGAGGGAGAATGAGCCATCACGGAACCCTGCCAAGACTGAAAGTTGTGCATTGTAAAGGCGACCCACTGTTTTATTATGTTAGCTCAGGATCCTAAATGCAAACAAGTGAAAAGTCACTGGCAAATTAAATTGCAGTACAAGATGTCATATTGCATGGCCATAAACCAGAAGGAAGGAGTCAGACATGGTGCAGACGCTGCTGGGCCGTGGGCCGCGGCGTCCAAACTTCCTTCTTGATGGTTTGTGGCCTGCTTAAGGAGGGGGTCAGCTTGTAATAGACATTTTCGAAAACATGCTATATATTGAGATGCCAGCCCCTTTAGACAGAACAGAATTGCATGGCGGCAGGTCCTAATCCCATTGGCATTAAAAATGTTTCTAAGGTAAATTTTACACCAAGGGAGGAGAGCAGGGCACTCATGAGGGTACTCATTTTATCAACCTCATAAGGATAAAAAACTGTGTGGACTTCACAGGATTCGTGCCTGAAACAATCAGGTGAAACACACATTCTCTGAGTGGGAGCATTAGCTCACTGACCCACAGACCCAGCTTATATGTACCTCTCTTAGGGTATATGTTGCGCTGTTAATGGTTATTTGTTTCATTCTATCTAATATCTATGTCGGGATTGTGTGGTATCTTGAAATGGCTAGCACATCAAGTGGAAACTTGAGAGACATCTATATTTCTTCTTTGACTATGCTTTTGTGTGGTCATTTGTGGTTAAAGGTGATGGTGATGGAGCGGTATTGGTGTATGGTGTTCTATTTAAAGTTGAGGTACAGCATGCCTTATGACAAGTACACAGAGGAAGTCTGTGAGAAAATCAGAAGGCATATTTGTGCAGTGTAGGGTATGAGGTTATTCTGTCTAATGTGTGTTTTTTATGTTGGTGTATGACATGTATGGGTAGCAAGTGCTGTTAGCAGATATGTGAGAGCTCACTATATGGGTTGGTTGTGCTGTGTTTGATGTGAGTGAAAGTGAGTGTCTAATATTTTCTGTGTAGGCTTAATTGATTGACTGGAGTACACTACAGTTTCAACATAATTTAGGAGTTCACACAATTTGTTGGGACAACTTTTTACAGAGATTTAAGCCGTAGTTTATGCAATCTCTAAGCACAGTAAATAACGTGTCCCTACTACCTAATTCAATGGCACTCAATTTACCAACCTTCGAAGGGAAGGAAGGTGGGTAGGGTTTGCCAAACATCCAAACCCTGAAAATCTTAAAATGGTAGTCAGGATGTTCAGGTTCTCTTAAAAACAGCCTTTCGTTTTTCCTGGTTGGGATAACAGTAAATGTATGCTCTTTTTATCAGGGGAATGTCAAACGTTATCAAAATCTGTAATAAACTCCACAGAGCTTGGTTAATGCAAGCAGAAGTAGTACGTGTAATTTTTATTTGGTACTCTAGAAAATTATCAATAGGGCTAAAGATGAAGTCAGGCAAAGTGAAGGGACAAAGGCTAACTTTAATACTTCTGCACTAGAGTCATTGCAGAAGTAAAATCCCCTGATGGAGCTTTTACTAGGCCATATAATATGTTCGGGAGTTAAACAAGAATGTGTCTTTCTCATTCTTGCAGCTGTGAACTTATACATGTTTGGAGGCAGAGGCTGACCGTTTCAGCATCTGGTCTAAGGACATGGCAACACTGTACTTTCTTGGCTCTGTGCCCCAAAATTACCATCATGTAAGTCCTTTTCTCTTGCTTCATCCTGCACTGTAGAATCATACCAAAGGAGGAGGCTTCTGACCTCCATCAAGTACCCAGAAAGGAGATCCTTCATTGAGGTACTCCATCTAGTCCTTTAAAAGGGCAGCAAAGCATGAGTGACCTTACCAATGTCCCTTCAGCTGCAGGAAGAGGCATGACTAGACCTATGGATTCAGTAATAACTAAAAAAAAAGCATTGCTGCCAATAAGAGTTGCCCAGGCTTTGCACAGTGGGCTGGCTGCCTGCAGGGGGCTGGGTGCAGCGCTATCAGCCAATCCCTCTCCCCCACTGCACAAGGATGAAGGCCTGTGCTGCAGAGGTTACATAACAATGGTGCAAAGTATGGAAGGATCCTAGTCCTACACCCAACTTCATAGTCATAGTGCACAGCTAGAGGCCTGCAGACTAGAGGTTGGCTGCTTGTGGAGAGTTAGGTGCAGGACCTTGCACAATTCGTGCTCCATTGTAATAGTCCATGATCGAAATACACAGAAGTCCTTTGAAGACAGGTCATTGGTGTGAGTGACATCCAGCAACCTTCAAACATCCTCAGTATGTGATCACAGATTACCAAGAGAATAATGCCATCCGACATCATAGCAGCAAGCTAATCTGACATCATCAATTGCCTCTGTTACACTCTCAATCCCTGTAGACAACCTCCGAATCCTAGGTCTCACAGGATCACATGCAATGCTGTCAAATCCTTCCTATAGATCATCACATGTGCTCATACCCACCAGCCTCACCTCTCAGCACTGACTCCTTTCTCCTCTCATCCCACCAAAGCTAAAATGCCTTCTTGATGCATGATTTATGACAAAGCAGGCAGTTTGTTTTTCAGTTCACCACGACCTACCTAGCGAGAAGCCAAACATGGAAAAATACTGTATGGTTGTGAGAAGACGTTATGAGAGGTTAAAATATGGGCAGGGACACGATCCTTATCAAAATGATCAAACTCCTTCAAAGCGGATTTGTATTAGATATGTCAGCATGACTGCCCAGGTGCAAGGAAATAAGGGTCAGGAAGTAAATATGGAAGTGTAGTGGTTGGGATAAACGTCGCAAGGAGGAAAGTACTTGGTCATGGGTATGGATTCAAGACATAGCATGTGCCTCAACCTTCCAAAGCAAGCTTTGGCTACCTGTTTTCTTACTTTTTTTAGAAATAGGATCACTTGATGTTGAATGAACAGTACTTTTCTGACGCCCCTTTGACAGCTAATTTTCATACTGCCAAGTGTTCTCTTAGTTTCTTAAAACAAATGTTCATATTTTGTTCAGTGTATTTTTTATTAAATTTAGCAATAGGTACAGTTCAAAGAGCAAAGTGGCACACTAACCTGAGAGGGGCTCTTTGGGTTTCTCCACATCCTCCACCTCCTCCATCAATTGTACGCACTCAATCAACCCTGGTTGGAGGAGCTTGTCAACCATTGATACCCTGCGTGGTTTTCCTACACGTCCCAATTTCAGGAAGTTCAAGCGTTTCAGAGTGTCACTGCCACCATTTGCCCCTTCAGTGGGGCTCAAATCCAAACTGGACAGGCTTTCCCTCCTCTTGCCATTAAGCATCTGAAGGATGTTGAAGTCCTCTGAGCTTCTTCGCATCTTTTTTTTCTCAGGTGTGGTCTTCAGGCTGTGATCCTCATTCAACGAGTCCATGATCTTACCCAGGAAAGACCGCTTGTCACAGTTTACTTGCTTCTCTTTGTTGGGTCCCTTCTTAACCTTAACCATCTTAAAAGGTGACAGACCAGCTATTTTCTCAAGAGTTCCACGCCTCCTGGAAGTAACTGGCACGCTGCCGTTGAGCAGTTCAGTGTTGAGCTCTATTTCATCTTCATCAAAGGGGTTGCTTCCTGCAGGGGAGACATTGCCCGAGGGGTCAAGCTCATTTTCCTCCAAGCCTTCATCAAAGGGGTTGGTGCTTTCACTACTGTCTTCCAGGATTAGATCTCCATTAGCACTGCCGTTGACTTTTGCCATTTTGATCTGATAGGAGTTCTTAAAGACAGGCATCTTCACAGCCTAAAAAAAGAACCTGAAAGAAAAGACTAGAGATTAAAATCAGATGGATTTTGCTGGAAAATGTACATGTTGCGGGTCTTTGTCCCCAGTGACACTGGTATACCAGAATCTAGCATGATAGAATAGTAAACAAACAAAGGTGCTAACGGCCTAGGAGAGGCCAACCCCATGTATTGCCACTGTAATAGGAAGCAGAATACATCTCGACTGTTCTGGAAACAAAAGATTATAGCATGTGAGTAAGCGACACATTCAGGGACCTAAACACAGGTACACATATATGAATAGGATTAAAGGAAATATGTGAATAAGATTAAAGGAAATATGTTTGGGTAATAAGATATCTAGTTAGTACCCATTATACAACATTTTGGAACACTATGTAGTCTACAGGAGTTAAAGTCCTGTCTGTGTTCGTTCATTCACTTCACTCCCCACTTTCTTCTACAGCTTCCTGAATTTTGTATTTCTTTTTAATCAGGCATACAGTCATGGTATTTCAACCCCCATACCTAAAAAGACTCACAGTTCTATTCATAGGTTATTCCAAATTACATGCTGAAATAGAGTCATCAACACTGGCAGGTTCATTTTTTAATCATGAAGCACTAATGCAAACAAATCAGATAACTGAATATCCTCTTTCGCGAAAGTGGCCTAGCAAATCATGGTCATCTTCAAACAATCTGTTACTTGGGATTGAAGAAGACATCTCGCATCACGAACGTTATTATTTAGCATGAAAACCACTGTCTCAGAAAACTATGGGAAATTATCATAACTTTCGTTCATATTGAGAATCAACCGGGGAGATGTTATGTCTCGGTCTCTCATATAGCAGTGTCCTCTTATTGCAGTCCTGGGAATACTGACACTTTTCTGAGATTTCAACCTTCTAGCAGAAGGTTAGCAGAAATATATCCCACATTCCAAATCAGAACAACGCGTTCGATTACAATTGTAATTATTTGTGAATTTTATTTAAAACTAAGAAGTATGTGGGTGTTACAAGAAAGAAGGTCATATTTCGGCACAAATTATATTAATATTTTGTAAATCAATATGGAAAGTGGTAAATGTAGGGTGAAGCTACATTGGATAATTCAAACGGTATTCACAATAGGAAGACGGCAGCAGTGTTTTATTTTTTTAAAGTGTCTCCTGTAAAGTCGCTTATAAAGTTTCGGCATCACCTCCAGAGAGATTGAAGAGAGTGACTGATGAGCAATCTTTCCTCTAGAACTTAGTTTCAAACGTAATTCTTGTCCATTTCTTGTGGAAGCTACAGCAATGATCTTAAGACAATAACGTCACATAAATCATCAAAGTAGGTAGCTCATAATCAGATGAACATATTTTGAGATGAGCTGGTTTTCAGAATGTCGTTGAATTGTACTTCTTGCCATTAAATGTCTTTTACATATAGTTAACATAAGACATTTTGTATGTATTAATTAATACATGTAACCCTTAAAAGAGCGTGCAATAATCAGTTATTCATTTAGGAAAACAAAATAGAAAAAACAATATTGGATATGTTCAAGGAAATCAAAACTTGAACGCAGTATCCAGCTGTGTGAATAGGAGTAGTTCCTGTCTGAATATTTTATCACTGATTTACAAAATAAAACAGTGATCCTTCCATAATTGTACAAAGAGATGCGCCAAAGCTAGGCAACAATGGCAGTTGGTCAATAGCGAGAAATTATTTTGTGCAGCACGTGTTGCAAAATCAAAATTTTTAAACATTGATTTAAGTAGCAAAAAATACATTGTACACTTGTGTAGTTACATGTATACATCGTTTTGTACCCCAGTTGAGGTGTGAAAAAGCATTTACGGAAAGTCACATTCTACTCCATGGGAGTACCTTGCTTGGAGAATATGTGTTGGTCACGGTGACAATACGGGTAGTGTTTCAATGTCATACCTAAAACATAGTTGTGTTCCTATTGTTTTTTTTTTTTGCTGAGCCTTTACTTGTATTGAAGACAAGAGGAGTATGAGGTAGGACACTTACCCTTGAAATGGTATTGTGTGGATCAACAGAAAGTGTATGCATGCAGTGTCATCTAACTGGAAACAGTTTTAGTGTCATGCATGTATGGCAGGGAATGCTCATATCATGTTGCAGTGAACATGTAACTCTGAATGAGTATGGGTGTAGGTGAAATAGAGTGAACAATGTGCCAGTTATGTGTTTGGATACTTATTATCTTTGGAGTGGTCTGTGCCATGCCCTTTCTACTTTCCAATCGTAATACCATTCAGCTCGGGGCAATTGTCCTCTGCTCAGAGAATGTGGTATAATCTTCCATCAATTTTAGTATAGTCTACGGAGCTCACCCAGGAGAGGCAAAGGAGTAGCTCGTATGAAAAAGGCACTACACAAACAGCCATGGCATATGCTAATGTGGTCAACCAAGAATCTAGACTGAAAGAATACAGCTGAATGGGCAATTATGCTACTAGCCATGGCATATACTCGAGTGGTCCACCCAGGAGACGAAGAGAAGCTAGCCATTGGAATGGACAGTATACAGCAGGCCATGGGACATGTTCTGAGACATAAACTGAGGAGAAGCTGGGTGCAGTCCACGGGAATGGATATTATGCAACCATCCTTAGTATAGTCTCTAAGAAGTTTAGCATATCATTTTTTGTCCCAGATGGGTAAAGGAGCAACCCATAGAAAAAAGAAGTCTGCAAGCAGCCATGGTAAGTGCTCTGCAGCATCAACCAAGGAGTGACAAGGAGCAACCTGCAGGTCGTCGTTGGCATCATGTAAAGCAGAAAAGATGATATTGTAGCAGTACCAAAGTAAAGAAGCATCTATATTCCGGCAGACAATTTGTGAAACAGTCGACTCAGATATAGACATATCATGAAAAGTGTACAGTGAGAAATGGTTCAAATGTTCTACATGCTCGTGAGAAAGGTGAGTTGCATTTCTGTACTCACAAAGTCACAAAATCCTCAAATCAAGCTTATGTAAAGGGTGACCTCGTGGACGTCAATTCACCAAAATGTATGGGGTAGCGGACGTGACATCACACACCTTTTGACCTCCACTTTCACTGACACACATACACGCAAATTCACACTTGCACACACACTCTCACATAAACACACTCTCACCCGCAAGCATGCACACAACATACATTTAAAAACATATTCCCGCTAATTGTATATCACGTTTATTACACTAATAGTGAATAATGTAATTTATGATTAGTGTAATAAAAATTGGCAGAAAACAATTTCAGTGAAGCCCCAATAGACATCAGTAAGAACGAGCTGCCACTGTGTTCTTGGCACTGAATTTGCCACCTCTGAAGCCAGGGGTCGCAAAGGCTGTGCCAGAGGGGCCCAGCTGCGACCCCTGGCGACCGCTAAATTACGTCCATGGGTGAGCTCTCAACCTCAAGCAAACCAACAAACGGAATACACAATATCTGTCAACATCAGATCCAGTTGCAAACGGCACAGGGAAGTCGTAATGCTGCCGGGAAGAAACAGGGTGGTGACATATTTCGAAAGCGCTTTAATTCTACTGGCTCTGCTGCATATCTACAAGGGTGATGCTAACCCCTTGCTAATTTGACCAACACATAATCCTGCTAACGTCATAAAGAGATGCAATCACAAGGATTGTGGATTGATTAACAGCAATGCATAATGTTATTAACCATCGTAACCAAGGCAGCATTATCAAAAAACAGACACACTTTCAAGGTAGGCAAGAATCAATATGTACAGTAGTGCTGCTGGTAGGTAAGAAGATGGCAAAAATATTCTAGCAATGAAATTACATATGTTGATTACGAGGGCAAAAGAGTTACTCCAACTTTTTGGTATCAGTTCATCTTCTTTGATCTTCGGAATAGCCTTCATAACTCTTACCAGCGGTGGTTCCTCCATTAGGGTGGAGAGGCGTCTCCCCCCCCCTCACTGACAGCAGCAGGAGCTGCAAAACCTTTTCAAGAAAACGATAATAAACGGTGTTTATTACTGTTTTCCTGAAAAGAGGCGGGCATTGGGGGTGATGAGCACTTGGACTGAACAGAGCAATCTCCTCAGAGCGCATGTGTGTCTGGCCGGCCGTCTCGGTCCAGCCAAACACACATGCGCAGTAGGCTCTCTCCAGCCTGGCACTGTGTTACCGGGCTGGAGATAGCCTGCACAGGCTCCCAGTCTGCTGGGGAGCGCCCTGACTGGGCACTTCCAGCCAATCCTAACACTGCTTGGAGCAGGGTCAGGATTGGCCACAGGGCAGGCTGAGAGCCTGTGCCTGCAGCCTGCAGCGACGAGGGACAAAGGAGCGGCGCAGTGGCGACGGAGGAGTTTTTTTTATTTTTATTATTATTAATTCCCCCCAACCCGCCCCCAATCCCCCCCCCGCGCGCCACAGCCTCCCCGCCCCTTTAGAGATCAGTGAGCTGTGACTGACTCTTACTGAGTACAAAACAAAAAATGGCAGTTCATGTGGGGCATTTACTTCATGGACACTGCAGAGCAAACCATAAACAAGACAAGACACAACAAAAATATCAAGATTTCTGCATTACCACTCAAAGTTGTTAGACTGAAAAGAAGAAAACTAAAATAGCAAAGGATAAGTTTAGTTGAGTCAGGTGAGCAGAACTCATGGGCTCAATGGTATTCTCTTCAGCCATTATCCAATTGAAGTTTCCCTTCAAGAAATGTCACGTTTAATAATATGTTTGGTATAAAAAAAGATATAGCATATCACATCTGTAGTGGCTACAAAAATTCATATGCCCAGTGCAAACTGATGCAGTCCACCATTTGAAACGTTTGCTGCAATCCCTTCTCTATGTGCATATTTATGTGACCCACTCTCTCAGCAGGATATCGAGTGTAGTAACCACCTTCCCCAAAAAACAAAAAAAGGTAGTAGGTTTGGTGTACAAACTACAATTTCACAAATTTTATTTAGGTTTGGTTCAGTGTCTATGCTAATGAAAGTTATTCGAACGTGAGTAAACACTTTGAACAATATTTACAAAAAAGTGCACAAATATAGGCGAAGATTTGCATCTCTGTCCGAGTGTCCTTTTACAAGCTTTTCCTGTTCACAAACATTCCTTCAATTACGTCTAAAGAGCTGCCTTTGCTTCATGGTGTACTTCTGGAAGTGTACTGTAACGTCTCATAAAGGCTCCAATGTGCAAAACTCTTCATTGTGGAGAAATCCACACAGGAGAATAGCTCTTCCAGTACAAGTGCACTCTTTTCCTCCTACACCCTCTGCAAAACGTGAGATGATCCATTCCCTTTTTCATCCTGGAAGTGGATTTACTGCAGCGCTTGGACGGGTAAATCTCTGACCATTCCCAGTGTCTAAAAGGGTCGGATGGAGTTTGGCAAAGCCCACAAATGTATATGTTTGCTGGCATTCCCAAATTTCCATGCCAAATCGTGCATTAGAATGCCCTTTTCCCACCTGTTGAGTGGAATTTACTACTTCAGATTCCTTCGCACTTGTGGCCGAGAAATCGTCACTAGTAAATGCATTTCTACCCCATAGTAGCCCATCTGTGAATTCATGGTAGACTTAAAACAGTAAATCTGGTCTGGTAATGACCTAAAATGATATCCTCAAAACCAAATAGAGACATTGAGTCGTGGTTCCAGTTCAGTAAAAAATTGATTTCTAAAAATATATTTAACTGTAAAGATTATGCATATATTTGTACAACATGTGTTTATTATTGTATTACCTGCCTGGAGGTAAAATAATTCCTACACATAGTACGTTTTCTGAAGATCTTCTAAATTCTCAACATGTTTTGGAAAACAGCGTTTAAATAGACTTCACACACACTTTAGAAAGTTTATTTCAAGAGAAGGTAGTTCACTGATTATATTGAGATTCATAGATTAAATGATGGCTGTTTTTTCTAGTGAGGGTTTGTATTTAGGTATTGCCTACCAACAGGGTTAGCTGCCTGTTGTTTGAAGACCTATTGTGCCCAGTATCAGCACTTAAGTCCGCCTAGTATCAGCCCACTACTTATGATTGATTGGGTTTTTTGCCGATCTTGTTTGCTCGGTTTTTATTTGATGGCTTTCCTTCCTGTTCTTAACTTTGTCCCTCCCCTGAGGCACAGCTTCTTTACCATCCTTTTGGTTGGGTGTCTTGTATTCTTCCACTGTTTACATTTGAAAAAATATTTGTTTGCTTTCAGCACTCCATGAGAGAGGACGTGTTTTCTTGCTCTTGCCCCTTCACCACTGTGTGCTCCTTCCCACTTCACATTTTTCCCTTTTGATACTCTTGTTTCCCACCACCTTCTCGTCTGTTGTTCATCCCCCCATGTCACCTTGCTTTTTTTAAACCCCTTGCTCCTTGTTGCTCCCCCTCGAAGCTCACTCTCCTATCAGCGGCATTAACTTCTTACCATAAGAGTGAGGAAAACATTTACAAGCATAGCACTGCATACTGCATCAGCTCCAGTCATTGTCACACTCAATATCATTTTTCTGTGATTTTTATACATTACTAAGTGTTGGTGTGGTTCCTCTGTTTTGAAGCACTTCCAATTTTGACAGATGCGTGCATGAATGCACAAGATATTAAAGTATCACCCAATGTTGGTCAAAGGGTGAATATGGGATCAGAACTCAGGTTCCTGATGCGAAATCCTCTTGATCACATCCTATTCCTGCAAGAAACGTTTTTAACAGGCTTCTGTTCTCGTTATAATTCAATAACTATTTGAAGGCAACAATGATTCGAGAGACTTTTAGGATTGGTTAATGAATTAAACAGCTTTGGCAGATTATAGTCCCTAGAGTGCAATTACATCAATCAAGTAGTTGCTAAATAAATATCATAGAGCTCAATTTGTTAGACTCTACAAGTTGGGCTTTAAGCATGGTCATCCACAATCCTGGCCCTTTGAGAATACATTTTAATTGAAATGGAATGGCATATGTTGAACACCTGTTAATTGAGATGGAATGGCACATGTTGAATACCTGTTAATTGAGATGGAATGGCACATGTTGAATACCTGCTAATTGAAATGGAATGACATGTTGATTTCGTGGGCACAAGAGGTATGCCAACTTTTTAGGAGCAGTTCATCTTCTTTGATCTTCGGAATAACCCTCATAACTCTTACTGAATACAAAACAAAAAAATGGCAGCTCATGTGGGACATTTACTTTACAGACAATGCTCTTACAAAAGGCACCACTAAAAACATATAGCCCAATATAAGCCCCTCTGGACTATTTGGATCTGTTGTACCCCGAACTGAAGTGTTCTCTGTATATAAAATATAGGTTGGGTGTGCTGCCACTAAGAGGTTATTTAGTCCGTACCCGTTGGTTAGCGGCTGGACTGGAGTACTGCAACTGTAGGTCTGGGGAGGTATACAATCTTGTCCACTTTACTCTGTTTTGTAGGAAATTCGAGGCGGCTTGGCGTCGGTGGCTCAACCCCCTATTTAAATCTAGGGGGCTAACTGCACCAAAACTGCACTAGCACTTTGTGTAAGGCCGAGTAGCATCAGTTCGCATAATCTGGTTGCCTCATATATATGGGCTGCGGGCTGCATGGCCCTATTTGAGGGAGCTACCAGCTAAGCTGGGGTTGACTGAACTATAAGATCTTGTAAGGCTCCAGGTCTGATGCCTTTATGAGATGGAACTATCTACTCCCTCCCATAGGGATGGGGTAACTCTCAGTAGCCAAATTCAATGCCTTGTTGCGGCAAAACAGTTACATTCCTAAGTACTCCCTCTCTGTATTTCCTTTCACACCTTCTGCTTAGCGAGGGTCGGACCAGTAGTAGTAAATGTCTTTTCTAATGTCCTGTTACTATCAATTGCTGTTTGCACAAGCACTTTCTCCTGGCCCCCCTCACAAAGTTATTTGCTTAGTTGAGGGGTCGTTCTTTTATAGTCATTGAGGGTGGTACTGTATTTGCACACATATGTGCAAGGTGTTTCTAGCATCAGTGAACTGCCTATGAGGAGCTGCCTTGCTGATGTTTTGTCTTTTATCTAATGATTAGCTGTTTTATATGTAAATTAGGCTTTCTCAATGTTTTATGTATACTGTTTTTATACTATTGTAAGGCCTATGCCTGTAACAATTAATTGATAAACTAAGTAAAAACATATATTAACTATTACTTGGATAATCCATGCTAAGCACTCCACGCTCCTTGACTTATATGTGTGAAAACGTTTCTGACTGAAATATTCCCAGGATGCTTGTTTCCGGTCCAGTGAGGACCTGACTTGGCAGTTCGGGCTGGACTGTTCCCATGAGGAACAGGGTCAAGACTGATTTGCATATGGCTGGGTCCAAACTGGGGTGGCATGGTGAGCAAAAGAACAATGGATTAAACCCAGATCTGTGACTGGGGGTGAGTGTTTGCATTGTTCAGCACTCCATCCATCATCCTTTTGTGTTGCTGAAATATTATTGCACTAAACACATGGCAAGCCACTGTTCAGCTTATATTGTAAGATCAGTTGGGCTGGAATGTGCAGATGCATCAAGTAAAGCAGAAAAAAGGTTTAGCAATATATTTCTAGAGGAGAAAGCCCGCTCCAAGGGTTGGCACCATATTTAGAAATGGTATAATCAAAGGGTGGATGTGCTTAGATAATATTGTTCACCTCTCAGGACTACATACTTTGATGTACTCCATCACTACAAGCCACCCATTACTGCCATTGCTTCAAATTTACCTTAAAGAGACAGCCATGTCAATGTATTGCGGCTCTGACACACACCCAAAAGATAGAGATTTACTGTGCCACTATCACCAATGCCATGAGCATGCTCAGTAGTGCCCACCAAACTAAAACCCAGTTCATTATTATGCTAAAGTCAGACATGTTTTTTTCATTGCCGCAAAATGAATCTTGCACAAACTCTCATGTTAGCAGAAGGTAGAGTTTGGTCAACAACTCCCAGGGACATAATCACACCACATGATGGCTCTCAACACTGCTGCAATCACAACTCTGAAAGAAACATTTCTAGTCATGAAACTCATCACTGGTTTTTGCCTGGCGTGCTCTTTTTCTGTAACAAGCATCGGCAGTGCAATTTTCAGACCTATAGCAAATTGCTGTTTATTGAAGCTGCACAGTAATTGCAAAAAATTGTAACAAACAAAAAAAACAGCAGGCACAATGACACAACCTCTGCTGACGGTCACATTGTTCTGTAGGCACCAATCCAAGATGGTGGACGGCACTTGAATTAGTAAAACAATACATTTTATTGTGAAAAAGCCTAAAATAAATTCTGACTGAGAAAGTGGGGAAGCAATGGAGTGTGTGTGTGTGTGTGGCTGAGGAGTGGAGCCCAGCACATGAGTGATAGATCAGTACATGGATAGGGAGAAGCACATGGTGCAGTGAACAACATAGAGAGCTGGGGCAGAGGAGAGAAGTGCATAAGGGAGAGAGAAACACAGAGTGCTGGTGGGGTAGTCATAGACAAAAGAGAGAGAGAGCAGCACAAAGGGAGACAGCAATATGGGCAATCATGCTGGTATTTGGGGGGAGAAGCACACATGGAAGAGATCTGGAAAACACATGCACTCTTTTGGAGTGCTTAACAAAAAATTAAAAAGTAGTTCTCTTAAAGGGCGCAGTAGAATGATAGATGTCAGCCATTCGGATGGTAAAAAAGTTATGCTTTAGTGGAGGGACAAACACAAGAAGAGCAAGTCACTGAATAAGAAGCATGCACATGAGATTGACAACTAAACCAACCATTTAAGTTCTTGGTAAGCCCTTAATAGATCTTTCGCAACCAGACAGCTTGCGCAGTCTGTTAGGCAAGACCTAAGAATGAGCAGTGGAAGGACACAAGTCAGCTAATCAAAAAAACAGTAAATAGACTATGTTCAAGAGGAAGGACAAACACGAGAAGAGGTAGGCATGTCTCTGAATAAGAAGCAAGTAAATGGGAGTGACAATAAAGCCAACCAAAATACGTTCTTGGTAAGCTGATACTAGATCTTTTACAACCACACAGCTTTGTCAGTGCTTAATTTGTTAAAATGTAAATGTTGAGCCCTTCTTCAGTGGTCCCTGAATCATGCACCACCCATTGAACCTGCAGTGTTGCCAATGTTAGAACCAACATAACTAATAACCATCTTGCTTCTACAAATGTACAATTCTGAGTATTCCAGGCCACCCAAAGCTATAAGAATGACACTGTCTGCAGATATTATTCATTTTTAATGTAAATTGAAGTATTAAACAGTTTCTGGATGCTCAGTTCAAAATTTGATAGACAGTGCCACCATGTGGTAGACTGTGAGAATAAAGTGAGAATGCCAAGCACCAAAAACCACCAGCTCAAATTAAGCACTGCAGCTTGCACTATCTGGTAGGCAAGACCTTAAAAACTTCGTGAGTTAGAAGGAACAAGCCTTGCTGTAAGACAAGTTGAAAACACTCTTCAAAAGTACAATTCACAGTATGGATTACCACACCTCAGACCCTATGTGAGCAAAGCATTACCATCAGAGCAGACATTACTGAGTGGCATGGCTATGGACCCTTTAGCCAATGAGGTGTAAAGCTGTTGTGGAGGTTTACATTTGCCACGTTATTCCATATTTCACATGCTCGCTGGTGAACGGTCTCAAGCTCTCCACAACCTCTTGCAGCCACCAAGCCCATCGTTTTTTGCATCACAAATAATTATGTTTCTGTATCGTGAACTTGACAGAGTTGGTCTTTTAACACTGTAGATAAATACGAGCTGTTAAACGTTATTAATAATACAGCATTCGAACATCATTTTACCAACATCAGAAGGGTAACAAACGGAATAGACTTGAGGGACTCGAAGCTGTGCTTTGCATACCAGTAGCACACTAACCGTAGCAGTGAATATGAGATATTCTGCGCTAAATGTCTAGCTCTTGTAACAGCTCCCAATACTGGCACAGTAGGGGCTCCACGGGGCCTAACACAAGGAAAGGAACTGCCCCATCCCTTAGTTTTCTACTAAATAGCCACTGATTGTGAAGTGGCAAACAGCGTAGGAGACACTACATTTTGGGAGGGACACAAACAGTCTTGTGGAGACTCAAACCCAGTGCTTACTAGGGCCCAACAGCACTTACTTTTGGGGATCTGGACTTATTTTCCCTGAACAGGTCTGATGCAAAGCAAGAGAGAGAAAAACACAAGGAGGGGCAAGGAGGAGGAAGAGAAAGACATGAAACAGCGACAAAGGCAGAAAGCAGGGATGAAAATATAGCTAGCAAGTGTAAAATAAAGAAGCAGGGACTATCTAGATGGAGATTACGGAAGCCTGAGGTGGCATCAGGGCTAGGTAGACTTGGTATTTGGCATATCGCAATTCAAAAGCACTGGCTGCGGGTTTCGGAGTTAAAATGTTATGTTCATTTTATTACTTGTCTAAGAATGAGAGGCTCAACCCCTCAATCACAGCAATTTGATTAAAACAAAGACGTCATGGATTCCCTCCCACTCCCTCGCTCGCCCCTTAGACCTCAAATTACAGTGCTTCAAGAAGAATCATGGCATGTGAAGCATGCCTTTGGAGACGTATGATCACGGCTGTTTAGTCTCCAGTTTCTCCTCCTAACACTGATCGGAGGTATTGTCCCCTGCGTCCCCACAGTCCGAAATCTGAACACGATATATTCTCCCCGCCCGCCCAATTCGTAATCTCAGGAAAGTGGGCTTCTTGCTCCGCTGTGCCTCGGTGCCAATGCACCTGCTGCACTACAGTTAGCCAAGCCCCTGGCTGCTAAAGAAATTTACACAAATATACAGATGACAGCTCAGCAACAAACAGAACATGGCTCTGAAATAGACTGACTGGATTGTTGAGCGAGCTTCACGGAGTCAATTCAGTTACCGGTTTGGGGTACTACATTCTATTGTACTATACTGTACAATTTGTACAACACTTAGTGCGCCTATGTGGAGCTTTGAGGCGCTTACCCACACGGAGAGCATGCTGCACCATGTATGGTTGCAGCTTGTCCCAAGTCTCCTATCCACCTCCCCAGATAACTACCCCGGCCCTCACCAGTAAAAATAACAACACATGTTCTTTCATTTGGGAACTAGCTAAAACCACTCACACTTAAAACTCATTGGGCTTATTCACAAGCCCCGTGGCGCAGGGCGGCGCTTCAAGGCCCGTATTTATACTTTTTGACGCTAAACTGCGCTAACGCAGTTTAGCATCAAAAAGTTTAGCGCCGGCTAACGCCATTCTGAAGCGCCATGCAGGCGCCGTATTTATTGAATGGCGTTAACCGGCGCTGCCTGGTGTGCGTGGAAAAAAAACACGTACACCAGGCAGCGCCGGCGTTGGTGAAAATGGCGTTAGTGCGTCTTAAAATGGTGCAAGTCAGGTTGACGGCAAAAAATCGCCTCCACCCGATTTGCGCCATTTTTAACGACGCCCAGACGCCATTTACATGACTCCTGTCTTAGTAAAGACAGGAGTCATGCCCCCTTGCCCAATGGCCATGCCCATGGGACTTATGTCCCCTGGGCATGGTCATTGGGCATTGAGGCATGTAGGGGGGCACAAATCAGGCCCCCCTATGCCAAAAATAAATATTAAAAAAATAAATAATTATACTTACCTGAACTTACCTGAATGTCCCTGGGATGGGTCCCTCCATCCTTGGGTGTCCTCCTGGGGTGGGCAAGGGTGGCAGGGGGGGTCCCTGGGGGCATGGGAGGGCAGCTGTGGGCTCATTTTGAGCCCACAGGTCCCTTAACGCCTGCCCTGACCCAGGCGTTAAAATCCGGCACAAATGCGGGGTTTTTTGCCCCGCCCACTCCCGGGCGTGATTTTTGCCCGGGAGTATAAATACGACGCATTTGCGTCACAGTCATTTTTTTAGACGGGAACGCCTACCTTGCATCTCATTAACGCAAGGAAGGCGTTCACGCAAAAAAATGACGCTCTTTCCTCATACTTTGGCGCTAGACGCGTCTAACGCCAAAGTATAAATATGCCGTTAGTTTTGCGCCGAATTTGCGTCGAAAAAAACGACGCAAATTCAGCGCAAACGGAGTATAAATATGCCCCCAAGTGTCTTGTAGCGCCGCCCTGCACCACCTGGAAAGGGCAGAAATGTGCGGTATATCCAAAATACGGCGCATTTCTGTCCTCTCCCCTGCGCTGGCGCACAAATTGCTGCCTAGCGCCAACAGAGGCACCCTTGCATCATGGTGCAAGGATGTCTGCGTTGTGGGGGTGATTGTTTTTGTGCAGGAAGGCACACCTTCCTGCACAAAAACAATCAAGAGAGGTGTTTTCCTCTTTCTATGTGTGCTGCAGAATACAGCACACACAGAAAGAGGAAAAACTGAGAGAAATAAAGATATTTCTCCCTGTTGCGTCACTTCCAAGCCACCTCTGAGGTGGCTAGGAATCGGACACATTCCCAGACTTGTAAATCTGGGAATGAGTCAGATTCCTTAGCGTTCCATTGGTGTTGGGTGGAAACACCCACAGCAACCCCCATGGAACGTCCCTTTCACGCAGTCTTATGCGTGGAAGCGGCTCATATTTACAATGACACGAAAAGCCACGGAAGGTGGCTTTGTAAATATGGGATGGTAAACTGCACCACGGGAGTGTCAAAAAATAACGCTCCAGCGTCGCGGTGTGCTGATAGGGCCTGTGGACGAGGCCCAGTTGTTTAGCACCTTCTGCTCCCTTGACATCCCTACTTACTAGGCAGTTCAACACCATCAACCTGGTGTCAATAGCCCTGGTCTTCCAATGTAGTCACTGTTAACTGCACATTTAGTATCCCCTCACTCCTCCACCCAAACCCAGCTACTAGAGCCCAAGAGCACGTTACCGTCGCGACCGTGCTAATGTCATATATGTGGTTAACCAGTAAACATCGAGTAGCGAGTGTCTTCTATTGCACTGTCTTTCCAGTTGCGTAGCAAAGCTGCAATGGCATCTAACGGAAACATAGATAATGCCTCCGACGCCGGGTGGGTAGTAAAACACGGCCATAATTGGAAGACAGTGCGTGCCTCACAGCCCTGGGTCCCGGCGCCACTGTACCTGTTATATTGAACAATGATAGCTAAGCCCCTCTTTACTACACTCGGTTGCGGAGTATGCCCCCCCAACCGCCCTCCCCCGAAACACACTTCCCGAGGGTGCTACGTCCCCTGTTGGATAACAAACAATCACGGAAGAGATTGTGCAACAACAAAACAATCTGTTGGCTGATGACACTGCAGTCAATTTTCCCAACCACCCGAATATCAAAGTAGATCGGATGAGCAAATCGAGCCCATATCAGTGCTGCCACAGAAAAGCAGACCCCACTCTGCCCCAGATGACTGCAGATTCAACTGTGTCTCCAGCTTTATCCCTGGGCGGGTGAGCCAACCACCACTCCTTCCCTTTCAGACCCTGGTTCCCTCGAGACGTCTCCTCTGCCCCTTAACATGCACACTCCAGTGTCAACCGAGCTTCTGCAGGCGGCCACTGCCACCCCTACCTGGACAGGGTCCTATTCACGCGCGTTCGTTCTTTCCTATTGCAGGCTTATGAATCCAAACATGACAGTGCCATATTGGTAAAGGGCATACACCAGTGCTTTAAATGGGCCGGTACTGTCCGGTACTGAGTACCGGCAATTTTTTTTATTTTGATAGGGAGAGTACCTGCACTTCTTAAGAAAAACGTAATACTTTTCATTGGAGAGTACCAGCACTTCTCAGAAACAAGCAGGTACTCTGATAGAGTACCGGCACTTCTATTTTTCCATTTCAATCACTGGCATACACTATAAATACAATTCATAAATACATACATACCGACCCGTCTGCGAAGAGACATTCCCTTAAGTTACCACTGAACTACCATGCACGTTCAAACACTGTCCCTTCAAGGAGCAGGCTCCCATTAAATAGCGCTGACTCGGTACCTCGTCAAAGGTTCAAATGTGTCAAATATACACATTTCTTACCCAGTCAACAACCTCGCCCCTTTGAATCACTGCATAATATGGACTTTGCTATGGGATTGAACACCTTGAAGACACCTCTTATCGGTACTGATAACTTCTGGAGGCGCAGACGTACATACCTGTGCTGTTCACTTCAAATGGCGGCTCAGAAGATCGGCCCGTACACAGCGAAGGAGTCAGACACTAGAAAAAAACAGTGCTACACAGCGACCTAAAATACTACAACTAATAATGGGCTTTTATATAGCGCTTGCTATCAGCTTTGCAGTGTCCTAACACTGTGTGACACCTACAACGCCAGGATACCCTTGCGAGTGATAATGCGCTTCACAAACAAAACATAACTGTAGATGTCATGTTGCTATAATTTCTCGTCTACCTGGGCCTGATTGTATCCGCCAATGAAGGAGAATAATTGTCCCGAATATTTTCCGCACGGTGTCTGAAGCAGGAGCCTTCATCCACTCAGCAGCCTTACCGATTGCAGGCCGAGCGTCCTCGCGGTGGCTGGGCAGTTACTGCCCGGCTACAAGCCCGCAGCGCGTCCCTCCTCGGCGGCAGGCTGGAGGGGAGTGAGAAGCAGCCGCACTCTCATCCTCTCCCCCAGCGCCTGATAAACATCAGAAGTGTGTCGTTTTCCTCCGAATGCGAACACACGGCGTGACATGGGCTTCCTGAAAGACTCGCTGCTCCCGGCTTGTCCGTCCATCCTGTTTGGCGGCTGGACAGTTTCCAGCGAGAGGGCGACAAATATATCTTCCTCGGAAGGGTGGACCTCTGCGGTGCCCTTCCTGGTCCGATGGGTCAAGAGGAGATCCCACTGACCCCGGACACAAGCCAGGTACCACCCAATGACTAGGATGGGCTGGACCCCTACAACGAACAAAAAACACAGACCGGTTATCTTCGGACACAATACACTTATCAATGACTGTTCAACAACACAACCTGAAGACCACCAGTGAACCGAAACATGATGCGCGTACCACCAGCTGATTCAGGTACAGTACAACACAGATAATGCTCACTGAAGTACCGCACCGGGTATTGGGAACCACCTACGTAGGACCACGTGACCCATGACAAAAGCCTGCCACTAGTGACTAAAGGCAAAGAACAACCACGTTAAGGACTGCAGAACCAGAACAAGGGAGACAAGCCACAATCTGGGTTCCACCCAGGGAATCAGAACACGGGGGTAGATCACAACGGATCTACTGTATATCAGTCACCCAGGCCCGAGGCCACGATGGTGACATAAAACGGAAGGTAGGGACTTTGATGGCGATGTGGCACATGCCGTGATAAATCCACCTGGCCTACGGCTCGGTTCAGCAGAGAGTAGGTAGAAGGCAATTGCAGGTATTATTCAGCAACCACAAAATAGTACTGCACACAGACCAATGCTTAATATTATTACGATAATAAAAAAAACTCGTGACTGGCTTCACCCAAACAAAATGACGGGAAAATAACTTTGTGTGCATATTTAACCTGGGCTCAAAGTGCCTGGCTTAACACACGCACCAGTCAGCGACCTTGTACAACTTTTGAACCATCAGAGAGACAGTCCAAACACAGAGCACAAAACCGTTAATGACCTGACCTGGAACCCAAGTAAGCTTCAGAACCGCCAAGAAAAGTAGTAAAGAAAAGGCAGCGCACTGCCTATCGCCCCAATGCATCTAAGGAACAACAAATCCCAGGACGGGCCAATTGGTGGCCTAAAAACAATCCAACCAGGAGACAGCAGATACAATATACATACATGTTTGGTGATACACAAATGGCCACTGGAACGACCCTATACCAAAGGCACGACGTGTGGCATACATTTGAGATCCCATGTCACTAGATGGTATAGATCATGAGCTCCAAAAGGTCAACCTGCACACAACCCAAGTACTATTTAGTTTCCAAGAGCACCACCACGGTACATTTTAGCGGCCAAAGTTTCAACCTGGTACATGAACTACATGGTTCCTACAGATTTTTGTTTTTTAAACACAAAGCTAAGCAATTCCGGGGATAGAATACAATAGTGCTCAGAGTCAACATACATAAAATAGATTAATGACACATTTCTGATGACCAGCTTGGGCCACAATAGAGATGCGCTGCATGTGCACACATTCCGAGCGCTAATTAAGAGACAAGGAGGTGTAAGCAGTGCATTAATATGGTGCTTCAAATGTGATACAAACATATATCATTACTAATTGAATGAGCATCAAACGCAAATACTGAACAACCGCTTGGATAATCATTGTGTACTGTGCACTGAATGCATGGTTGACCTGCTGCCCTTCATCTGATAATTGATTCCCTAGGCACACGTACATCTGTACTCCATTCGAGGACTCTCTTTTTGGGTAACTGCAACGAGGCTTACTTCAGGAGGTGATAGGCCTGGAACTCAGATACAGGTTGACAAAGTAATGCCCTCAATAAATATGATGTCCAGACACAGGTATAACTACTCAAAAAATATTTTTTATAGATATATAAAGAAGGGAAGTTAGCACGACGAACATGCAGACGCGGAGAGTAATAGCATCTTCCGGGGCCAACCTGAATTTTTTTTCATTTTTTAAATTTCAAATACTTTATTCGGTTGACATAACCAACAAAGTTCATCAATGTAAACATATGCTAGATATTAAAATAAAATAACAAAAAAGATGCACACAGTAAAACGATTAAAATGTAAAATGAACACAGTTAAAAAGTAGTTCTTCAACAAGTCAGACAGATCAGTTACAATATCCCGTATATACTAAAGTAACATGAAGTTATTTACAAGATCAGCAGTGAACGGTACGTTCACAAGGTACAGTGCAAGGATCACAACGTAGTAAAAGGGGCTTAAGTGCAGATTGATAAGGTGCAAGAAGCGATAGTAAATGCAATACCAAGACATATAGTTATGTGGCCTGCCTGTTCACTAGAAGCTGGTCAGTGCCAGAACTTCCACAGTATTATGACCGGAAATAATATGGACCAGTGTGCTGATCAGAAACTGGATGAAGTACAAACCTTGCATGCTTATGCCATACACAACAGCAGTGGAAGTATAACTTTTTAGTATCCTTAGGGCAGTTGAGTAGCGAGTAATCCCCATGTTTAGACACAGTGGACAAATCCATTTCTGGCGAAAGCCCAAATACTCAGAGGGAAAAAAATAACACATGTTCCACAGTTTCAGTGGCCAGGCCACATGCAGGACACCGGGTGTTGCCCAAATCGCTCTGCCACCTGCTCGTACTGGATTTCAGTGGTAGGGTGCCAACCGAAAATCGCACACATAGGCATTCGTTTGTTGTGGTGTAATGGTATCAAGAAATGATTTGAAGCCTGGTGAGATTTTAAAATCAATAATATTTCTGGTCAGGTGCCCATTGCAGCCAATCCTGATTTACTGATCGTGAAGATAGGCCCAATGGTGGGACTTAAAACCATGATTTGCTGCTTTGCAAATACTTCTAGGGTCTCACCGCAAGTTTTGCTGGCCTCGAGTTTGGAGCAAATTTAATACAAACTTTAGCAACAGGACCTGCATGGCACTGCTCATCTGCATTGGTTCATTTAGGGAGTCTAACAACTCCGGGGTATGTCCAATATAACAGAGGCTTTAAGGCAACCAAGTTTGATATTCTCTTGAAGCTGAGGTAAAAAAAAGAGTGGAATCAGAGGGTGGGGGTGCTGGCAGGAACAGAAACCAATGACCTAGTAAAGTTGTTTTCCGCAATGACTAAATAGACTTCTAGCGCTGGGGAAAATGAACAAGGTCTTGTTTTCCGGTGGACGAGAAGAATTACATACCTCTGTGCTGTATCAACAGCATGCTTTTGTTGAGTTGTGATTCCCACTTCAGTTTGTTAGGTAATTTAACCCCGAGGTTGTCAAACCTGTGTACTGTTCCTATGGATTCTGTACCTACTCTAATCTAGCAGTTCCTAACTATCTCAGCTCCAAACACCATAAATTTCGATTTCCTAATGTTCAATTCCAGACCTCTGTTTACGCAGAATCCCATAAACCTCTCAATTAGACCTGCAGGCCCATAGTGGTTTTAGAAATAAGGAGTAAATCATCTGAAAAAAGGAGAGTGAGCACTTTTTTTGCAATTTAAAGCAGGGTAATAATTCCTACAGTCCATCAGGTCACTTACATCATCATTTATATATAAGCTGAACAAAGTTGGAGCTAGGACGCAACCCAGACGATCACCCTTTTTTGAGATCTTCATATGGTCCACTAACTCCCACCTACTGCCCGAGCGAATCCGAAAGTAGGTCTTTGCATGCCGTTTAGCAATGAGATTTACCAAATTCTCCATACACCCATACCTACCAAAACCCTCCACTGATTCTCTAGGGGAACAATATCGAATGCAGCCATGAGATCAACAAAGGCAACATAAAGCTTTTGCTTTAGTAGACGTGCATCTTTCCAGTATAATAAGGAAAATCTAAAAACCTGGTCAGAGCTGCTTATCCTAGAGGAAACCCTGCTAATAAAGGTAATAAAATAAAATCTTTTTCTACCCAATTTAGTAATTTCTCAAGCACTTGCCTTCCAAAGATTTTCTGCAAGTTGTCTATAAGGCTAACAAGGCCTATAATTGGAACAAACACCGGGGTCACCCTTTTTAAGTTTTGCCTGCATGCACATGCTTGCAAAATCTTTTGTGCAAAGAAAAAAATCTTAAAAGGGGCTTTGAACCCACTCCTCACTTACTTGAACTTACCATTCATTCATTCATTCAAATGTCAATCTCATTTACTTGGTTCCCATTTGCCAGCATGTCGTCTCACATCGTCTGCTTTAAGTTCCTGCTCAGCTTTTGCCATCAATGTCATCAAGTAGAGTCGGGACCAAGTACAGCTTCTGTTCACTCATTATTGGTTGATGGCCAGTGTACTTCCACAAGAGTAGTTAACCTTCTCAAGTTGCGGATGACACAGTAAAGAGCCCACGGCCCGCTTCATTACTCTGCAGTCTGACTGCTGTTACTACCACTCCCTTATGTCGAACACTCCTCCGCCTACCGCCGACGGGAAGGGGCCACACCTATCCGTGCTCATGCCCACCTGCGCTGCTGTGTGACATGTCTAAAAACATTGACAAAAATCAATAGATTGCATAGAGGTGGAACCTATTGGCTTTGCCAATGTTTGTTTTAAACTGGAATAACCGCTGCCCCCTTCCAGGAATTAGGGATCTCCCCCGCCGCAAAAGCATTTGACAGTAGTTTGATATAACTGGCCCAGATTAGGAGTTCTGATTTAAAGACATCTCCCAGGATTTTGTCAGGCCCAGGGGCTTTTGCCGACTTTAGAAGGGAGATAGCATTAGCAGTGTCTTCAAGGATAACAGAAATTAAATCAGTGCTTAGAAATTGCACTAGTGGGGCATCGTCAGTGTGGGGAATTAGATTTGGGCTCAGGTGTGGGTCAACAGAACTGTACTGAGCATACAGTAAGCTGAAGTGCGAGACCCAGATTTCAGGTTGAATAAGGCGTATAAAAGTACCCCATCCTCACTGATGCCCTGCAAGGCTGTACACCAGCATTATCTATTATCTTTTAATTTAACAGCCTGGAACATGTCTAGCCAAGCCTTATCGTCCCAGTTTCTGTTAGCCCTATTAAGAGGTGTTTTATAGCAGCTCCTAGCATCAGTGACCTTAATCTGTGCTCAGATTTTAACAGCTGATCTTGGTGATTTCTTTGCTTGCTTACAGTCTGCATCACACCAACTAACCTCTTTCGAAGGGAGCTGTCCCTTTGTAGTCAGATTCCTTATAGAAGATGTCTTGTAACTTACCAAAAGAAGGATTGTGAATATCTAGGATTGGGATACCGTCGCTAGAGACATCTTGATATTCAGGCAGCGAGGCAATAAATAGACTGAAAATCTCATAGAGCACTTTAGGATTTGACATTACTTGTGGCCAGGAGACTCGCTGGTGATCGTTGGTCAATAAATGTTCAGGTACCACAGTATATTTAACAGTATGGGTTCTAAGTAAATCTTTGCCTGAAAGTAATGTCACCAAAGAATTGCGGTCACTATCGGGCCAGACTTTGACTCTCATACCCATCAGAAGAGACCAGAGCCTAGCATTTTGGACGTGGTCAATGGCAATTGGGTACAAGCCTCTCTTGAAGGTAGGTAACCTCTCTCGGTCAGAACAGATCCAACTGTTACACGCCCTCAGGCCCAGACCCACGGATATAGAAATCAACTGAAGGGCAGAGCCGTCAGGTAAAAGATCTGTTTCCTTGTAAGGAGGGTGATATTCCAGTGCTCGTCCTCTCCCTCCTTTAACTCATTTATTAAAGAGATATTAAAGTTCCCAACAACAACTATAACCCTAGCATCCTGCTGTTATTTCTCAATTACCATATCTAATAAAGTTAAAGTAGGGGACTCACCGGTAGCTGAGACGGACCTTCCATAGACATTCATTATCGATCAAGTAATAATTTCTTAAGTGCACTACTCACCCGGTAGGGTCTCAAGGCGCTGGGGGGGGGGGGGGTTTGCCGGTTACTGCTCAAAAAGCCATGTTTTAAGGTGCTTTCTGAAGGTTAGGAGGTCCTGGGTCTTGCGTAGGTTGGTGGGGAGGGAGTTCCAGGTCTTGGAAGCGAGGTGGGAGAAGGATCAGCCACAGGAGGTGGTGAGTTGGATGTGGGGGACTGTAGCGAGGGCGAGGTCGGCGGAGCGAAGCTGTCGAGTTGGTATGTGGAAGTTTACTCGTTCATTAAGGTAGGCCGGTCCAGTGTCGTGGAGGGCTTTGTGAGCGTGGACAAAGACTTTGAAAATGATCCTTTTGTTGATGGGCAGCCAGTGTAGGGATCTGAGGTGGGTGGATATGTGTTTGTGGGGAGGGAGGTTGAGGATGAGACGTGCAGCTGCGTTCTGGATTCGCTGGGGTTTTCTTTGAAGCCTGGCTGTGGTCCCTTCGTAGAGGGCGTTGCCGTAGTCCAGTCTGCTGCTAACGAGGGTGTGGGTGACTCTTCTTCTTGTTTCTAAAGGAATCCATTTGAAAGTCTTGCATAGCATGCGAAGGGTGTTGAAGCAGGAGTATGATATGGCGTTGATTTCCTGATTCAGGGAGAGGGAAGAGTCTAGAACGATGCCAAGGTTGTGTGCGTGGGTGGTAGGTGTCAGGGGTGGTCCGAGGGTGGTGGGCCAACAGGAGTCGTTCCATGCTGTCTTGTTGGGGCCAAAAATGATGATCTCTGTTTTGTTTGAGTTTAATTTGAGGTGGCTTGCTGTCATCCATTTGGCGATGTCGAGGAGTCCGGCGTGCAGGTTAATCTTGGCCGTGGCTGGGTTCCTGGTGAGGGAGATGATGAGCTGGTGTCATCAGCGTATGAGATGATGGTGATGCCGTGGGGGCGGAAGATGTTGGCGAGAGGATCCTTGGGGGACCCCACAGATGATCTTGGTGGCTGTAGACCGGAAAGGAGGGAGGTGAACTCTTTGGGTTCTTTCAGAGAGGAAGGAGGTGAGCCAGTCCAGGGCCTTGTGGCGAATTCCGGTGTGAAAAAGGCGTGCACAGAGGATTTGGTGTCATACAGTGTTGAAAGCTGCAGAGAGGTCTAGGAGGATGAGGGCGACAGTCTTGCCCTTGTCCACTCTGGTCCTGATGTCGTGTGTGCAGGCGATGAGGGTGGTCTCAGTGCTGTGGTTCTTGCGGAATCCAGACTGGGAGGCGTAGAGTATGTTGTTGTCTTCTAGTTTCAACCCACACATAAAACTGAGTATAATCCGAAGAAATATCTGAGGAATCGACGTTTAGGGCAGTATACGGGCAAAACATATCATTTTTAACTAAGATTGACAGTACACCAGTGGCTGTACCAAATGTCAGTGATGGCTTTGCTTCCACACTGTAAGTCGAAAAGCCATTGATGCACACCCTGCTGGTTGCCCAAGTTTCCTGAAACAGGCAGACATCAAGATTGCCAATATAGGTTAGCCAAACTGAATTGGCTAGTTTACGTTTGATACCTGCCAAATTCCAGGAAATTATTGAGATGCTAGCTTGCAGTTCTAAGGCACTACTGCGATATCCATCCTTCTTGGTCTGATTTACAGTGTCAAGGCTGCAACCCGGCACACCGTCAGTATTGTTGTCAAAGAGGAGGGGCTTGAGGATATCTTCGCCTGGTAGTGAGAGACCTTCATTAAATGTCATATAGCACATACACAGTAAAGCTCTTCATCAATAACACCATGAGGGTTTATAGCACTATGGGCCTATGAGTCACAGATTGCTATTCCGCTGTATTCTCTAAAAAAAAAAAAACTTTTGATCTCGCCTGTTCACTATGAGCAAAGTTTCCCCAAGGATTATGGGTGTCAGTGTGTTCTGGTATGGCTACCCTTTCAATTAGTTGTTTAGTGTCCCTATGTGCAAGTCAGCCCATCCCAGTTGGCTTTATCTCTCTGATGAGTGATTGACGAACAATCTCCAGAAATTCAACTCCTGAAATAAACTGGGATTTTCAAAAATCAAAGATAATGATTTCTAGGTTGCAAAAGTAACATGCCTCAAAGTCACAGTTGTCCTGTTTGAGTGACTACTGGTGAAATCTGTGGTTGTTGACAGGGGGCACAGGTCATTAATCCAACTGAGGTATTAAGCATTCATAACAAGTCCCCCAAGGGTATTGAACCTTGTGGGTACACATTTAAAAAATAACTACTTTCAGCAAGATTCTTTCGGTTGATGGCAGGCCCCACTATATCTGGTGTGTTCGACAGATTCAATGGATTCAACTGGAACTAGGTGGAAATGGTTTCTAGGGTTAGTGGCATACTTTGCATTGAGAATGTGATATTTCCATAGATGTGTAATACTAGAGTCAAGGTAATATGCCAATGGGACAAAACCAAAGGAAAAAATGAAAGCATATTTTTGTCCCACACTGCGGTACAGATAGGGGATACAGGCTCAAGTAACTCTAGGGGTTTCAAGGTTAGTGGAAGCTTACCACTCAGCATGATCTTTCAATAGTTTTACCATGCCCTCTATCCTTAGATGTTTTGGCCACGTGGAAGCAAGTTCAGGAGGCTCCAAGGTAAGTTCAGAATCTCAAATCAATCACAAGGCAGATCCAGACAGTTGCCTCACTCTAGTCGGCAAGGTAAGGCATCAAGACTCTTCTTTAGGCCAGTAGAGATCCAGTCTTCCTAGAGCTGCAGCTCAGCAGGACATCACCAGTGGCTGAAACTTTGTCATTGATTTTGAGAAGAAAACAGTCAATTCTAATTTAGAAATCCAAACCCTAGTGGTAAAGTTCTTATCCATGTCAGAAGAGCACTAGTGGTAAGCAAGACTAATCAAAGGTTGTACCACTTTCAAAATGCATAATTTTGTTTAGTCAATGTGAGGCACATGTTTCTTTACATTTCCACAAAGGAGGGCAGGAAATAAATGGCCAGTGGAACATAGATTCTAAGGAAGGCAGTTCAAACATCCTAAGTAGGGTCTCAGCGAATTCCAGTTAGTCTTCAGCTAAGGATAAAATAGGGAAATATAGATGTCCCCAGTAACAAGCATTTAGGACAGTACTGGAGTGATTATGCAGGGATAGCTCTGGGATTAATATATGTGGGGCAGGGCAGCCCAGACAGTCACATTGATGCTTGTCAGCTCTATGTTCTCTCTGAGCTGTGGCATGTGAGGATGCCTATGTCAATTCCCTAATCTTGCCCAGGAAGCAGGCCAGGGTTAGGAAGTAACAGGGTAAAATGCTGCTTTGTTCTATAATGAAGTAAAGAAGGGTTTATCCTCTGATGTGCAGGGTAATCTTGATAATATAGTGGCATTGGAGGCCAAACCCTAGACAGAAATCCAGGCACACAATACACTTTTGTAAAAAAGTAAACAAGAGAGAGACAAGAATAAGCAGGAGATAATGGAGAAAGCAGTAGCCAAGTTAGTACACCCAAAACTGGCAAAGAAGAGAGCAACGGAAGGGGCTCTAGTAGTAGTCGCCAGTAAGATGACTGCGATGTCGGTGGAGTCAGTTCCAGAGACCACCCAACAACAATACCCACAACAGCAAAGTAATGCAAGAGCACAAGGAAGTAGCAGAGGGATTCAAGGGGATACAGGACGGGGGAGGATAGGCCACCACAGGAAGGATCAGACATGTTTTCATTGTTACAGATATGGCCATTTTTTAAAAGAATGCAGGACAAAGATACAGGATGAACAAGGTGGAACGACAGGGGTTTATAACCAGCCGGAAAATGCAGTAATGCAACCACAAGCATCCTCACAAATAATATATGTACCACAGCCACCATAAGAAAATACCCAGCACCCAGTAATGCCTCAGATGCAACTAATGCCACCACAGAAAAACTGCCAAGCACCACATATGGTGACTCCACCCCAAGGTGGACAAGGAGGTGTGATTGTAAGAGGAGGAAAAGCCTTCCAGGCAAATTACATGGGAGGGTATACAGAATAAAGATGCCTAAAGAGTAGTCCTGTGTGCCCAGTATTGTCAGTGATGCACAGGCCAGATGACAAACCCACTGTGATGGTAGCTGTTAGGAATGGGGTCTCTAGCTGACAGTGGTTTGCACCTAGTCCAATTAGGGACCCTCACTCTAGTCAGGATAAGGGAGTCTCATAGCTAAGATAACCCCTGCTCAAGCCCCTGGTAGCTTGGCACAGTCAGGCTTATCTCAGAGGCAATGTGTTAAGTATTTGTACACACACACACACACACACTCACACACACACACAGTAACACAGTGAAAACACAAAAGTACTCCACACCAATTTAGAATAGCCAATATTTATCTGAGTAAAACAAAAACAAAATGACAAAAAAGCCAACATACACTAGCAATGATATGATTTTTTAAAGATGTAATCTTAATATAGCACTTAGAAACACAATAGCTCCTACTGGGGCTATCACATCTTGATGGAGTCATTCCCAGCAGTCCGACGCCACTAGCGGGGGGAGTGCAGCTCAGTCACATGGTCGCACAGACCCGAGGTACAGTACCTTGGACAATGAGGACACAAAGACAATGCACAGAGTCGGGGAGGTGAAGCATTGAGGCATCACTGGAGCCGGTGCAGCATTGGTTTCTTACTGCTACTGGGGAGGTGAGGCATTGGTTCCTTACTGCTAGGTAGTGGAGGGGAGGCGTTGGTTCCTTATGGTTGCATGGGAGGTGATGCGGTGTTGAGACATCGGAGTCAGGTGTCACGGACGAAGGTGACAGGACACTCCGGACTCAAGCTGTGGCATGACTTCAGAGGTGCTGCAGTGGCATCAAGCCTGCGGCGTTGGTCGGAGTCATTGCACTCATTGAGGACCACAGCTCTGGTGCAGGCAGCGGTGCAGAGTTGGACAGTGGTGCCGGTTCCGGAATCACTCTAGAGTCGATGTGCTTAGTTTCTTCTTGGTTGCACCAGAACTCATTTCCAAGGGCCCAGGAACTGGATTTGGCACCATTTGGCAAGTCAGGTCTCTTAGCAAGAGAGCCCAGGTGCTGGCAGATTAAGTCTTTGATGTCCCTGAGATTTCTTAACCATAGGCAAGCTCAGTCCAAGCCCTTGGAGAACTTTTGGAAGCAGGATGTAGAAAGCCAAGTCCAGTCATTTCACTCCCAGGACCGAAGCAGCAGGCCAGCACAGCAAAGCAACAGGCAGAATAACAACCCCTCCTACAGCATTCAGCACTTCTTCCTAGAAGATTGTCCTCAGTCCAGAAGGATTCTAACTTTGTGTGGTCAGAGGTCTAGTACTTATACCCATTTCTGCCTCTGAAGTAGGCAAACTTCAAAGGAAAGTCTTTGTAGTGTAAAAGACCCTGTCTTTACTGCCCTGGCCCCAGATACATTCCAGGGGGTTGGAGACTGCTTTGTGTAGGGACAGGCACAGCCCCATTCAGGTGCAAGTGTTGGCTCCTCCTACCACTCTAGCCCAGGAAGATCCATCAGGATATGCAGGGCACACCTCATCTCCCTTTGTGTGACTGCCTAGAGTGAATTCACGAACAGCCCAACTGTCATCCTGACTCAGACGTGTATTCCACAGCCAGGTAGAGGCACAGAATGGTTAAGCAAGAAAATTCCCACTTTCTAAAGTGGCTTTTTCAAACTTGCAATTTAAAAACCAACTTCAACAAAAGATGTATATTTAAATTGTGAGTTCAGAGACCTCAAACTCCATATCTCTATCTGCTACCCACGGGGAATTACACTTAAACGATATTTCAAGGCAATCTCCATGTTACCCAATAGGCGAGATAGTACTTGCAATAGTGAAAACTGAATTTAATAGTACATCAAGACATGTAAAGCATACCAGTACATGCCTTACTTTTTAAATACACTGCATCTTGCCCATGTGGCTGCTTTGGGCCTACCTTAGAAGTCACTTACATGTAGTAAAAGGGAAGGTTTGGGCCTGGCAAGTGGGTGCACTTGCCAGGTCGAAATGGCAGTTTAAAACTGTACACACAGAGACTGCAGTGGCAGGTCTACTCATGAGGATAACCCAATCAGTGCTGCAGGTCCACTAGACGCATTTGATTTACAGGCCCTAGACACACATGTGCACTATACTGGGGACTTACTAGTTAAATCAAATATGTCAATCATGGATAAACCAATCACCAATACATTTTTAGACAGAGACCTCCTGCACTTTAGCTCTGATCAGTAGTGTTAAAGTGCCAAGAGTCCTAAAGTCAGCAAAAACAAAACTCAGCACAGGATCAAAAACAGAAGGTCAAAAGCCAAAAGACAGGGAAAACCACGCCAAGAGCTGACAGGTCTAACATTAGCTATCAATAATAAGAGGTATGCATTCCTCATAGCTATGGGAGCAACCCGATCTTGTATCCGGGAGGGAGATCTTCCAATTTCTAATAGATCAATGGACACACAAGGACTTTCTGAAGTGGTAATGAGGGTTCCATTCACTATGCAAGTGGAGATGGAGATAGAAGGGGGATATGTTAATGGCGACTTATTTTCTCCACCAGTCCCAGCCAATTTTATTGGGGAGAGATCTTATGGCTAAACTAAGAATGACTATCCATTTTGAGTCTGACTGTACTATGATTTGTTTGAACCCTGGAGTACCTCTTTCTAGGATCATAGCTGTAACTGTAGATTCTTCCTCTGAAGACCAAATCAGAGCTCGACCCACTAATATAGAGAGACATTTAACACAGCAAAATACACAATAGTAGCAGAAACGCCAGAGCAACTAGGAAGACAGGTCCGGCTACCCAAGGAGTTTCTTTTCCGATGACAGAGGTAGGATTCTTGGATTCCCGAAAGTGAATTTATATTGATATTTGAAATATCACCGACCTGTGGTGCTCTGACAGCCTGTCAACATAACCACACCCTATGAGCATGCGTTATATTTATTGAGCCAGGTAAAACGGTCAAGGAAATATTGAATGATCAGCTGTTCACTGATGATCCTAAGTAAATGATTATAATTTTTCAGGATGACATACTGTTAAAGAAGGTATTGGAAGTAAGAGCACCCACACCAGGTATAGCCTTTGATTCGGTCATGGGTGCAGGTCTTTCCCAAGCACCAGATGCTCTGTGGACCGAGGGTCCCTGTGATATAGGCCTTATCCGTACCGCTACCCCATTCAGAATAACATTAAACCAGGGTGCTATACTATCTAGGGTAAGGCAGTATCCCCTCTCCAAAGAAGTAAATGAGGACATCGCTCCCACCATACAGGTATTACTAGAGCAAGGAGTCATATAGCCTGGAGTGTCCCCTTGTATTACCCCGACTAACCCAGTTAAGAAATCTAAGGGTAATACCTAGAGTATGGTCAAGACATGACCCCCTGACTGATGAAGTGGTACCAGAATTCCCAATTGTCCCTGATTCTTCCATTATTTTGACAAGCATCCCACAGGATGCCAATTATTTCTCTATCATAGATCTTAAGATCACCTTCTTCAGCTTCCCTCTTCATCCAGACAGTCATTGTTTGATAGCATTCTTCTATCGTGGGACTCAGTAGTTGTATTTTCATTTGCCTGAAGGGTATTGTGAATCTCCAAGTCTCTTTCAACTGGGTGGTTATAAATGATCTGTCAAACCTTCACAGCGACAATACTCTGTTGCGATATGTTCATGATATACTAGTCTGCAGCCCTACAGAATAACAGTGTAGGAAAGATACCCTGTCCCTTCTGGTCACTCTCATACAGAGAGTATATAAAGTGGAGAAAGGCAAAGTTCAGTACTGTCAGGAGGAGGTCCACTACCTAGGGCAACTACTGTTAGCTTCTGGTCGGCAAGTGACCCCTCAGAGGGCAGCATCTATATGCCAATGACTGTTAAGGGAATGCAGAAGTTCCTTGGCCTCTGCAACTATGTGAGGCAATGGGTCTTTGACTACAGCACTTTATTAGCACCCCCTCCTGACCACTATTAAGCAAGCAAAAGACAGTTATGATAAAACAACATGGACACCAGAAATGAGGGAACATTTCCAAAGACTGAAAACTGAGATAATAAATGCCCCCGTTTTAGGGACCCCTGACTACATCATAGAGTTTTACCTCTTCTGCCACTGCAACGGTCAAGTGGTGGTGGCTGACCTCACACAAAAATATCCTTTAAGACACAAATCCATTGCATACTTCAGTGGTCTGTTGGACTCAGTGATGAAAGGACATTACCCCTTTGAGTAAGCTCACACCACTGCAGCCTTTGCAGTACAGAAAACAGCACCTCCATTGTCATGACGGGCACCTATGACACTCTATGCGGAATATGCAGTGTTTGCATTACTGAAAAGGCTAAGACTATCCTAACTACACAGAGTATCAAAGTATGTATGTATGTATGTATTGAGTATTTATAAAGCGCATTCCGGCCCAAGGGCATCGAAGCGCTAACTGGGTGAGGCGGGGTAACTTAACCGGAAAACTCCCAAACTTATAGAGGAAACAGCCAGGTCTTGACCAATTTCCTAAATATTAAATAGTTATGTTCTTGCCTAATGTTCAATGGTAGAGAGTTCCAGATTTTAGCAGCCGCAATGGTAAATGCTCTGTCTCCCCACTTTACTTTCTTAGTGCGGGTTGTTTGAATTTGATAGGCACAGGCCGAGCGCAACAGCCGATTCGGCCTGTGCCATTGCAGCTTGGTGGTTAATGCCTTAGGCCCAATCCCATGGACAGCCTTGTGGGTGATGCAGAGAGCCTTAAAAGAGAGCCGCTGGATTACCGGAGGCCAGTGTAGATCTTTAAGGCACCTCTTAGCAGAGGCTCCGCGAGGCAATTTTAATAAAAGCCTGGCAGCAGTGTTCTGCATCAACTGTAGTTTGTGCAAAGATTCTTTATCCAGATTGAGTAAAAGCGCATTTCCATAATCCAATCTGGAAATGACTAAAGCCAAAATGACAGTAGTTCTGCAGGCTTGTGGAATAAAAGGAAATATTTTTTTTTATTTCTTCATAGTCCACAGACAGGTCTTAATTATCAGATTGACCTGAGGTTTAAAAGACAGTTGCTCATCAAATACTACTCCTAAATTTTTTGAGGTAGACCGTGGAACAGGAAGCGTCCCACATTCTTCAGGCCACCAGCTAGAAGACCAATGTACCCTTCCAATTCCAAAGCACAAAATCTCAGTTTTTTCACAGTTGAGTTTCAACCAGTTGGTCTTCATCCAATGATTCACTGCTGTCATACAGGCGTTGAAGCGGATGGCCACTTCTTCAAGGTCTTTATCAATAGGGATGATCATTTGAGTATCGTCTGCATATGAAGTAGGAATAAAGCCAAAAGAGCGAACCAGCTCTGCCAGCGGTGCTACCTACACGTTGAATAGCGTCGGGCTTAAGGAGGAGCCCTGAGGGACCCCACACGGCAGGAGGTAGGCAGGGGATCTAAAGTCACCACTACTAACTGTGGCCCACCTGTCAGATAGAAAAGATTCGATCAGTTTAAGAGCCTGGTCTCTAATATCTGCCTGATATAAACGGTCTAGCAGGATATGGGGAGCAATGGTGTCAAAAGCTGCCGACAGGTCCAATAACACCAGAAAGACCCCCTGCCCCTTATCCACCTGTCTGCGTATGGTGTCCGATGATGCAATGAGAGCCAATTCAGTGCTGTGGGATTTCCGAAAACCATGTTGCGAGCTGTCCAAGCCCTTAGAGGCAAAGTACAATGTAATACTGTCACTCTCATCCTTGAAAGTTGTAAAATGCCATACGGTGTACCCCGCAACATTTTTTTGCTCACCCTATATTAAACACTGAGGATGACTCACATGACTGTGCAACATCTGTCCCTAATTAATCCAGCCAAGCAACAGAGGATCCCATTCCCGGCTGTATTGTATATTTTGTTGATAGATCCTCTACTATCATCTAGGACATTGCAGTAAGGCACACAGGAGCTGCAGTGGTTAGAGCACAGCAGCACGATTCCTCAGACACACTTCACATTGTGGAGCAAACTAACACTGCCAGCACATTTGTCCTACCATAAGCAGTGTCAGTTGTGAAGTGTGAGGCACACACAAATGGACAACACTTTGTGTCATGGGGAATGCATTAGCAGATTGGGCAGCTAAAGATGCAGCTAGGCACACATCCCTGCCTGTATCATCAGGTTCACAATATATCCCAGTCTTAGTGGCCCAGGTCACCTCGCTGCATGAGCCCAAGTCAAACACTACCACAGATATTATTACATCTCATTATGCTGAGACAGCACATCTACATCTTTGAGAACTACAGGAAGCTGCTCCACTGCATGAGAAATGATTATGGGTGGCTAGAGGGTGCACCCAGTCAGGGAATGATTTGATCTATGGACAAATATCCACAGGTAAACCAGTGATGCATCAGACCTTACTCATAAAAAACCTTGATCAAGTGCACTCACCCACTCACATCTCAAGAGATCACCCTTCTATGTAGATACAACAAGATTGGTTTGTTCCCAACCTGCATGATACACTTACAATTTACATTCATAATTGTACCATTTGCCAACAATTCTCCCCAAACCCCACATTGACAGTAATAAATTCCAGTTTCCAAGACCACAAGGTCCCCTTAAGTCTCTTTATAATGATTTTATTGATATGACTAATCGATGTAACAACTACTGCTACCTCATAGTTGTGTTTTGTCCTTTTTCCCATTGGGTTGAAGGAGGACCCCGTGTCCACTGTGATGCCAAGTCAGCTAATACTTTTCTGGTGATTCTCCGCTGGGGATAAAATCCGATAACTGCACAAACTTTGACAATTCCATTTATACACATAGCACAACAATGCTGGTGATAAGTCATAAACTATCTTCTGTGTACCTCCCCAGAGTAACAATATAGTTAAGCGCCTTAATGGCTTACTGAAAAATGAGATAAGCAAATTATGCACCACACTGCTTAAAAAATGGTTGTATTGTTTACCACTATCACTATTTTCTCTCAGCCGTTTAGGTAGGAGATTGAGTGTTCATAAAAAACGTTGTCTGGAATTGGAACAATCCCATGTTCGACAGATCCCATGTTCGACATGCCCTTCTCAGTAACAATGGTTATTCCCACAGCAATCAAGGTTGACAACAGGAAACCATTGATCCACCTATAAGATGTCTGGGTGTACCCCACTTCACACCATGCACCATCAACGACGTAAAAAGGGAAAAGAGGGGGGAAGATGATTGCAACTGTAAATCCCCACCACCACCATCACCTCTACTTTGGGACAATTCTTTGATTCTGCCAGTGGAAAGGTATGTATTTTTGGTTTATTTTTATTTTGTGTTGTTTTATTTTGTAATATTTCTGTTGTTGTATTTCTAAAGTGACACACGCTTAAGCTCTAATCACTATGTCACACACCCACAAATAGAAATGTCTATACATGCCAATGTGTCTTATAAATATGGCTCTCGGTTTTATGGCATGCATTTTTTTAATATTTCCATCTGTATTTACCCATATTTATTTTTTGCCTAACTTACTGGTATTTATCCATATTTATTTTGTGTTTTGTGAATAGATGAGGTGATAGCTTGTATATTTCCACATTTATTTAACTGATGACAGTGCACTTCATACTTTGATGCCTGTCAGGTTTTAGCACGTTACACAGCTAAAAATAGTAAAATAATAAACCTCCATTAAAAATATCGTAATAGCACAAATACATGTTGAGATTTGCAGTAATTTAAGCAAATCTCAATGAGTTGTGTAATTTCCCCATGCTGACAATATGTACTGCTATTGGTCTGAAAACCATTAATCTCTGCTAGGGGAGTCAGTCAAAATAAGATAAATTATCTGTATTTTTCTCCATCAAAAATAAATACAGACAGGAAACACAATGTTTTCTGTCTGTATTTATCTGTAAAAATTAGTAAAAACAGAACACAGGAAGCCCTACTTATAATATTCATGCTAGATTGTTAGATAACAAGTGGTATCAAACATGTCACAAAAAGTATTAGAAAGCACCACCGAATGAAAGATTTCCTAGCTAACGGTAAGTGAAGTTTCAATGTTATTAAGGACATGGAGGCAAGGATTATGCATTTTTTAATTAATTTTATATTAACAGAAGATTCAAAGTGTGTAAGTACAAAAGAAACATTCACTACATATCCCATGAATCCTAGGGAGTAGGTAGTCATGACAACGAGTAACCAATCACAACACAGTCTGATGTATATATATTGATGCCGTCTGCTCCTCTTTCTTCCCTGCTCGTCAGTTAGGTCCCTGCTTTGCTTAACAACTCTTGGGTTATTTCTTTTTAGCGTGGTATTACTAGCATATTTTTAACTGTATTCATTGACGCTTGTGTCATATTGATGATTTGTGTTATCTGTTGCTGTCTGCGTGCAGTAGGCTTCAGCCCAAGCACATCATTTTGATATGGCGCGGGTCCGCTAGGTGGCGCTGTTTCCAGCCACCAGAGGATCCTGTGAGACATGCCGTGACCTGCCAGAGCAGCAAGTTACGCTCTTCAGGCTTGCAACACGCGTTACGGGGGTCAGCTGAGGTGTATCCTCCTAGGAGAATCCATTGCTACCCCTTCTCCTACCAATTCTCGCCTGACACTGCTGTTGCGGTCAGTACTGCTGGTTCCTGGCCCTCCTGACTTCACTCAGCAGACCCCACCTAGAGACCTTGATTAATATTTGCAGTTGCTGTAATTTCTGAAACACATTTTTGAGCACTTGCAAGGAGGCTGCCCTTTAAAAGTGTACATTAAAGGGCAAATACATAATAAAGATTTGGTGCTCCTACGCTCCCCAACATGGAATCATTCAGGGACAGTGAATACACCCCAAGTTTTGCGTCTGAGGAGGACTGGCCCCTCTCAATGCCGTTGTCATGCAGAGGTTTACAGGTTGCTATCTCACGTGATTGCTAGAGCCGTGGCGTCACAGCACGAAGAAGTTGACAGGTTCATGACCCAGGTATCTGGGGGATTTGGGTACTGGTGATGCGTGGCAGGACCCAGAGGTCTGGCTTCCTCAGGGCTGCACAAAGCCCAGAAATGTGATGCAGAGAACCTGGAAGGTTTCGATCATCTGAGAGAGACCTTGTATCAAACTGTGCACACGTTAAAAGATGCACCCTATCGGGGGAAGTACATCCTAGAAAAATCGAGACATAGTAGCAGACCCGCATTGCATCGAAATGATGTGCTTGGGCTGAAGCCTACTGCATGCAAACAGTGACAAATAACACAAATTATCAGTATGGAACAAGTGACAATGAATACAGTTAAAACTACGCTAGTAATACCATGCTAAAACTAAACAACCCAAGAGTTGTTAAGTAAAGCAAGGACTTAACAGACAAGCAGTGAGGAAAAAGGAGCAGACATTATCAATATATATACATTGGACTGTGATGTGATCGGTTGCTCGTTGTCATGACTAACTACTCCCTGGGGTTCATGGGATAAGTAGTGAATGTTTATTTTTTACTTATACACTTTGAAACTGTTGTTAATAAAAAATGAATAAAATAATGCATAATCCTCACCTCTGGTCCTGACATAGAATCATGCACCACAGCATCGGACAGATTACACTCAACTAAAGAAGTATCCCCGATAACAGCTTTATGTCTTTTACATCTCTATCTCTATAGGATTAAGGCCCAAATGTAGCTGAAACATGTTAGGGTAACACATTGTAGAGTTAATTCTACAAAGCACGACTCCCTAGTAGGATTATTACATATATTCACAGCGAGGCAGGATATTAAGGACAAAATAGCACAAATGAAGAAAATAGGTCATCACAAGACTGCAAAATGGATAGAAAAGGTTCTAGACTTAGGCTTTTTAGAGGTGTCACACCTGCCCGCCGGGTGCAATAATTACTCTTGCCCCTGGGTTGTGAATGGACTCAAAGTTACTGGATCAGTTTATGCTTATGATCAATGGAATTCTGATACTGTTTTCCTGTAGGGCCACGTCCCTATGGAATGGCACTGATATTAGTCAGAATGCAATAGGAAAGTGTGCATGCATTAGGGACAATAATATTGTGCGACATACTTGGATGGTGCTGTAAGCCCCCAGACAGTCATGAGAATAATATCTGTTTCTTTATGTTTCAGAGAAAATAGTCCCATCAATTTAGGGAAAAATATCAACTGGATTACTACAATGGATAACGCCCACATACAGGGGGCCACCTCTAGCCTCATTGGCAGTGCAGAAAACTGCTATGCACTCATTTGCCACCTAACTGGAACTGCCTTTGTTCTTTGATTTCCTTGCACACAGCAGCCTTGGTCATTTCGGGAATAAATATCATCATGTTATATGACCACCCCATGAGCTGTCCAACGACCTTGCTGCACCATCACCAGAGGCGAAGAGCTGCAGAATATTATGATGCTACTATCTGGACAACTGCCTGCTCTGAAAAAAATGAAACGAAAACATTTCATTTTTTGTTTTTGAAATGCATCTTGTTTTCCTTTATGGAAACGGGCTGCATTTAAAAACAACCTGCTTTATTTAAAAGTAGTCACAGACATGGTGGTCTGCTGTCTCCAGCAGGCCACCATCCCTGTGAGGGCGGCCATTCCAGAGGGGGTCGCAAATTGCGACCTACCTCATGAATATTCATGGGGTAGGGCATTTGCAACCCCCTTGCGAATTGCAAACAGTGTCATTCACACTGTTCAACATAAGGTTTTGCGACTCACAAATTGCGAGTCGCAAATAAATTATTTCGTACATGTAGCCCCAAGGCCCGTAGGAGATTCGCTGAACTTAAAACAGAATATGTTTTGCTGGAGGTGTTTTGCCACTTGTGACTCTGGCACGCCCTATGGGTGGATATACCACAGCCCCCTCAATAGGAGGAAGCAAACCCCCTGGAAGTCAGAATTCTGTCTGAGCACCGCCCTAGGAAGAGGCTTTTGATAATCTATGAAAAGATACTTCTTAATGCTCCAGATCCACTCCGGAACCTTAGAGAGACCTGGGTGTGAGATCTGAAAGGCCTCTCTAATGAGGAATGAGATAAGACACTGCAAGCTCCAAGGGAAGAGCCTATCAGAGCAGACTTTAGGCTAGTGCAGATGAGAATACTGCATAGAGGTTAATTCACCAGGGCCCAGATAGTTAAGTTTAGTTGAGCGGCATCAGATGAGTGCCTTAGGGGTTGTGGCTTAGTAGGCATCATTCTCCACACCATCTCAGAGTGCATGAGAATCAAAGGGTTCTGGGACAAAGTCCTACATTAATTGTAGGGGATCCTGTCTGTATACCTTACCTGGAGGAAGAAACTTTGTACCCTCGGAATCTGGTGGGAGGTGGTACCAACAGCTGCTCTGTAATGTTGGAGTGATGGTGGCCATACACAATATTGCTATACTGTGTGGTGTGTCACCCTCTTTGGCATTGTTGCAATATGAACTGGTGCAGTCAGGCTGAATTCTCGGTTTATGAGGGACAGGGTTGCCACTGAAAGTGAGACAGGATATGGAGTGCCTGCTTGGAGTCTTCAGGGTGCTCTTGAGGGCCCCAGTTTATGGAAGGGACTTTTCATATCTCCAGGTTGAGCCTCTGGCAGGGTCTCCAGTTGGGATCCTGAAAGACCTGATGATATCTGGACTCATTTACCTACTGTTATGTAGGTTAGTGCAGAGGGTGGGGGGGTTTCAAATGGACACTGATTATAAGTAGCTTCTAATTGCCGTATTTCAATCACTGCATGAGGTTTGTTATGGAAATATTAACATGTTTTATAAAAAATTAGTAGGTCTGAGATGATTATGGTGACAAGTCAATTAAAACAGCTCCAAACTTGACTGGTTCACTAGCAAAAGACATTCCAAATGCCATGTGTCTCTGTTTATTATAAAAAGTTGCAGCAAAGCCAGTAGGCCCTGAATTATTTACTATTGAATACATACATTAAAGCCAATAGGCCTCTAAGAGTGAATTGTTTTTGCTAATTCTGTTATATGAAGTCTTACAGATTACCTTTGTAAGGAAGAATTCTGGTGTTGGCCACCCCTTTTGATAAACCACTGGGGTGACGATTTGCACTTGAATTTTTACTAGAATCTCTTCCGAAGGCCTGAAAGGATTAGTTGTCTGCCAGGAACTTGCAAACAAATCATTGAATAATCCACTGATCTATATATACCAAAAATATATACCAATATAGATACACAGCAGGACTTTGGGTCAACTCTCTTCTACCATTGGTCTGTATGAGTATCATTTACACTCTGCTTCCATTCATGACAGCGTATTGCAAGAAGAAATGGTTCAGTTCACATCAATTACTGTCTCTCTTGCCCTTTGAATGACTGCATCAGTGTCAAGCCTAGTTGGCCCCACATTTAGTTTCCACTTTTTTCCCTTTTTATAGTCCCACTTTTATTTTTGTTGCTTCTACTTTTTTTCTTCTAATTTTCATCAGAGGATAATACTGCTCCCTAAGCAGTGGTACCCGGCCCCTTGCTTGCCTCTAATTTCAACTGTAGTGTGCTGCATCCAGCATGGCTATTTCCTCTAAATCAGACGACCATTACAGAATGCTGTTGTCCACAGTCTATCATTGTTTTATCAATCAAGATGGCTGATATGTTGAGTCTAAAGTTTCAAAAGCCCAGGGCAGCTTATGGTGCCTGTGTCAATTTACCAGGCTCCTGAAGGTTAATTGCACTCGGCACAGGGAGGGTTCAAGTGAGAAAGAGAGTGAGGGAGATGAAAGGTAGAGGAAAAGTGATAAGAGAAAGAGAAAAAATACAGACAAAGACAGAGAGAGTGAGGCATGCATGAATTAAGAGAGAGACTATGCAAGGACATGAAGGGAGGGGGGCTTGTTTGAGCATTTTTGTCAGGGCTGCTTTTGGTTCATCAGACTGTCCCTGGGGCCAAGAGATGCTAAAGAGAGTAGGTTGAAGGTTTGGCAATTGAGAGTGCAAGTATGAAATTGGAAGGCAGAGGGGGAAGCGTGTCTGGTGATTCTGGGGCCCAGGTGGTACAAGCATGAAGAAGAGTGTTGAATAAGCTGGCTTCTGCACATTCTCTCTAGAGGACAGTAAGTCTGAGGTCGATTCATTCAATTCATTTTTGCCAGAGGTGTGGAGCAAGACAGATCGTATCATTGGTGGGGGTAGGTATGTAGCAGCTTACGTAAGAAATGGGGTTGAGGGTCATGCAGGTGGTGACAGGTGGAGTAAGAGTATTGGGGCAGGTGGGTAGTGACTGAGGTGGGGGCACATGTCTGGGGACTGGTATTAAGTGGTTGCAGTGCACATGGTTTGTGACAGCTATAGGCCAGGATGTCACGCAGTGGCAAACACATGTAGTAAGATGTAGGTGAAGTACAGGTGAATAGTTGCTGGGATGGAGGAATGTGAGCTGTGACAGGAATGAGAAAAGGATCGAGTGGTCATGTGTGTACTGATGGGTCACCCTAGTATGAGGTAAGATGTGGGTAGTGATAGGTAGTACAGCCAAGTAGCTGCTAATGGGGATTCAGAAGAGTAGGGGCACATAATGTAGTGAATAAAATGTGATGCAGGCAGTAGTATCTGTGATGTGGGCAAGGTGGCTGTCAGATGGGTGGTGAGGGGTAAGGTAGAGAAATATGTGGATGGTGGGTAGGTAGTGAGTAAGGTAGGAGCAGGTTGGCAGTGATAGATGTCAGACCAGGCGTCGTGGTAAGGGTGGGGAAAGTGTTATAGGGAACGAATGGGTGATGAATGACAAAGGTGGCAGAAATGTTGGTGGGCAGGGGATGGGTAGTGAATCTGGAGGGGCAGAGATATGGGATAATCATCTAGTGAGGTGGACTATTTCATATTGGTTTGAGCACCTGCTTCCTCTTTATAAAGGAACTATTTGGGTTCTTTCTTCTCAGAGAACATGTAGGCAAATGCATGAATCTGGTGGGCACAGGGTAGAGTATACCCCCCAATCTCTATCAGTTTAACAGACCCTGTCACCATCCCATTTCCTGTCACACTCAAAGCCCATGAGAAAACCACATTCCAGTAAGTCTCTTAAATCCTGCCACCCACCTGTACCCTGTCATTATCACTATTCCTGTCACTCTACCCATCGCTGTCACACTCTCTACCACAGTCACACTCTCAAACCTTCCTAGTCCCTGTTGTAAATCCAGTCCCTAGCAGTCTCACTTGATGTTATTTGATGTTACCCTACCCGTACCTTTCACTGTACCTATCATTTTTCTAACCCCCATGACCCTCTCCATCCCATTCACCATCCCTGCCCCACTCAAGGTCACAACCCACATTCATGTCAATTTCAAAATCCCTTCCACTATCTACATCCCTGTCAGTGTCACACTCAGTCCCTGCCCCCTCCCTATCCATGTCACCATCCCAGTCTCTCCCATAATTCCAGTACATGCCACACCTCCCCAACCATAACACCCTACCCATCCATATCCACAAGGGTCACGGTGACTTCCAGTTGCAAACTCGCAGTCCTTGCCACCCTCCTCATCACTCTCTCAAGATCCATCCCTGCCATGCTTAATAGCTCTGTCACTATCCATGTCAGTTTCACACTCATTTTGTGCCACCTGCCATATCCCAATCTCCCTCCCAGCCACTTCCATAACCCCACACCCTGTCACCCTCCTAGCCACTTTCATAATCTCTGTACCTGTACTAATCTTAGTCCATGTCATGATCCCAGTTTTCATCACCCTCCATGTTCCATCACAATCCCCACCCCATCTCCATGCCAGTCGTGGAAACCCACCTGGTTCCTGTCAACGTACCGATCCCTGACATCTCTGCATTTCTGTCATTCTCCTAATCCCTACCGCACTCAATGTCCCTATCACTGTAACATTCTGTTAATGTCAATATTCCAGTCTATGCCACAATGACAGTAAATGCCACCTTCCCCATCCACTCCAAGTCCCTGTCACTGCCAGTTCATAACACACTCATCATCATCATGCTCTATATCCCTCTCACCATACCCATAGCTGCTACACTCAGTCAATGTCACTTCACATGCACTATGCCTGTCACCCTTCCTTTTCTATTACCCTTCCTAGTCTTTACTACCTCCCAATCCCTGTCACTCTCTGAATACCTGCCTATGTCCCAATTACTTTCACTGTCCTCCTCCATGACACACTCCTGATCTATGTCATCCGCCCAGTCCTGACACCCTTTCAGTCTCTGTTGCCCTCCCTTTGCCCCTCACCATTCTAATCACTGTTAATCTCACCATCATGACCACTACCCCTATCACTGTCCCATGTCCATTTCTAGTGGTGGGCATTACAAGCATCATTCTCTCTCGCATAGTTACTCATTACTACCACAAAATTACTCCAGCATTTAGCACTATTTTCATAGTGCATAATGCATCCTTGTATCCAAAATGGGCCAGAGGATACATTTTGTGCTAAGAAAATAGCACTAGACGCTACAGGACACAAATAGCAGTAGCTAGCAGCCACTCACTCTCTATTAGTTCATTGTTTCTGTGCTTCTGCAGTAAGATTTTGGACCCAAATTACTCTTAACTATTCAAGCTGGGATAATTGTGTTATTTTGGTAAATTTGCATCACAAGAGTAAAGCATCGTTTCTGAAATACTCCGATTACTCTGACATAATTACAATTTTGTCTAGCCCTAGTTCAATCCCTTTTACCATTCCCATCCCTGTTGCCTTTCCAAACCTTGATGCACTCTAAGGCCCATATTTATACTTTTTTAACACCGCATTTGCACCTCTTTTGTAATGCAAAAACCGCTCAAACTTACAAAACACAATTGTATTTTGCAAGTTTGCGCTGCTTTTGCGTCAAAAAAATGATGCTAAAACAGTATAAATATGGACCTAAGTTTTTGTCAATCTCTCTATCTATATCACCAAGCTACGCCTGTGCCACTCTCTCTATGTCCTCCTCCCCATCTTTGTCACACTCCCAGTCCCTATCACACTGTCAGTTCCTATTATCCTCCTGTACCTGCCACACTCCCATCCCTGTCATTCTTCTAGTCGTTCTCACTGTCCCATCCATGCCACATCCCCAGTCCATTTACACTCACAGTCCCTGTCACCCTCTCCATCTCTCTAACGCAGCCAGACCCTTCACAATGCCAGACCCTGTCACACACAGAGTCCTATTGACCATCTCATCCCTTTCATCCTCCTAATCCCTGCCACACTCTAAGCCCTTAGCATCATCCCCATCTCGGGCACATTCTTACTCCCTGTCACACTCCCACTGTCTGCTATTCCCCTTATCCCTGCCATCCTTCCCATCTCTGTTCCGTCCCACTTGCAGTAATAGAGACTCTTCACCTCACTATCACTCTCCAGGCCCAGAATTAGTTCTTTAATTCTGCAGTAACAACAAGTTGTCATATGGCGTAAACTCGACCCGAGAGCATTAAAGCCCTACATACAAGCACCTGGTACATTACACGAGGTTAGATTAATTTGCTAGGAACAGAGGGAGATTTAGGCCTTCATTACAACCTCAGAGGTCTTCCCAGAAGACCGGAGAGGCTGCAGGTGCCAGAATACCGCCATTGCTGGCGGTATGTCTGGCTCCCCATTTCAACTTTTCCACTGGGTCAGCAGACAGTAACAGTGTTATCGTCCGCTGGCCCAGCTGAAAAGTCACATTAATATTGCTGCTGGCTCGAAATTCGGGCAATGAAATGCGCAATAGGGTTATGCCTGGAGGCCCCTGCACTGCCCATGCCAAGTGCATGGGCAGTGCAGGGGCCCCCAGGGGAACCCCAAGTACCCTTACTGCCAGCCTTTCCATGGCAGTGTCTACCGCCATGGACAGGCTGACGGTAAGGGGAGTTGAAATCCTGCTCTGCTTGCAGCGCTGCCCTGGCAGATTATGACCGCCAGGACCGCCATGGCGGTATACTGCCGGTCCTGGCGGTGTTAATGCGGCAGTACCACCGCGGTCAAAATGAGCTGACGAGTACCGCCAGCCTGTTGCCACTATAGCCCTGGCGGTCACCGACCGCCAGGGTTGTAATGAGGGCTTAAGTGATTTACCCAGAATCATAGGATGTTGAGCCAACTTTGAGAGGCAAATATGGTTCCCCACTTCAATGGTAGTCAGGTCTAGCCATAAGGCCACAACCCCTCTCAGTCACACTTGCAGTCCATAACACTCTCTCTATTTCTGTCACACTCTCAAACCCTGTCACTCTCCTAGTCCCCATCACTGTGTTCATCTCTCTCACACTTCCATACCCTGTCACACTTTCAGTTCTTGTGAGCCTCTTAAATTCTGTCAATCTCTGCCCCTCCTCATCACTCTAACTGTCCCAATACCTACCATCCTCCCTGTCTTTGTCAATCTTGCAGACCCTGTCACACATGCAGACACCCTTACCGTTTCTGTCACCTTTTCCAACTCTAGTACACTCTTAGTCCCTGGCACACTTCTATTACCAGCCACTGGTACATGCCTCCATTCCCTTCCTTGTCGCACTCCCAGTCGACTGCTTTTTGGTAAGCCAACGCAATCAATGAAGGATAAGATGTACCACAGGGCCTTGCTTGGGAGTGAGAGGGGATGCTTTATCCCCTACGCATTATCTTTTATCAGTGAACCTTAGCATCTTGAGCTAGGTGCTAGATTGTCTAGGATCATCTTTGGTTTACTGTAGTGCATCCAAGACATAATGGTTGTAATTCTTGGCCTATTATGGGTATCAAGGACATGATGTCTGCACACCACTTGCATAATGGTGTTAATTCATGCCATATTCCACGGATCTATTAAACGCTGGTGCCCACTGCAATCGAAAACTGGCATGGCACCATTGTGGTAATTCTTGGCATATTGGGGGCATTCAAGATGTGATGCAATGGTGCCCACCCCTAATAGACTACACCCCTGGTATAATTGTGGAAATACTTAGTACATTGACGATTATTCTCTCTTTCTTCTAGCATACTGGTGCCAATTCTTGGTATAAATTGGGCATGCATTGTTGAATTGAAATTTGGAGGAAAGTTGTTAAAATCCAGTGATCATGTCTCTAGAATACCCTGATACACGCTGGGAAAGAAAGACGATTTCCAGCACTTTGGAGAAGATTTCTAAACTTTCTTCCTCACAGGAACATGTTCCCACCTGCTGAAACCCCTTTTAAAACTATTTTCTTATTCTGCCTTTTATCTGCTTATACAGCCTAATGAACTGCGTCTACATACCTTGTCTAGTTTGTATGCCACCCAGTTTAAACCCCTTTCCCTCTCACCCTCCTTTTTGATCTTTGCTTTTTATTACTTCTGAAGTGCTCTGAAGTGGCCATTTAGAGACATGTAAGTTCTTTATAAAAACTAGTGAAATAAATAAATTCATTGCGGAGTCACCCATGGATTATCACTCTATTCTTAACGTAGTTGGAATGAGCCAATAATATGTCCAGGGGACACATGCACACATCAGATAGTTTTCAGTTGCAAGCAGATGATTCTAAAATTTTATGAAAACTGGCGTGATTATAATAATATACAGCAAGCATGGAACATATTGCATCATGGATGAGGGACAGTCTCTTATGCCTCAACTGGGACAAAATTGAGGAACTCATTTTCAATATGGGAACCAAAAATATACAACTCACCACTATTTACTTGGCAAGAGATGTTAGACATGTTCCCATTCAGTTAGCAAATATTGAGAAGCTTGGATTATCTATGACAAGCAAATGTTGTTTGAAGCATAGATTAACTCCGTATTTAAGAATGTCAGCTACCAATTGCCCATCATAAGAAAAATCAAACCTTTCCTCGTGTCGTCTCATATCATCAAACTAACAAGAACCTTGATCCTACCACAGCTAAACAATCGCAACTGCATCTATATTGGCTTGCAAAAATCACAATTACAGAAAATGGAAAGAATACAAAATCAAGCAGCAAGAATCTACTGAATTCTCAAAAAACTCTAATCTGCCACCACTGCTCTGCTTAAACTTAATTGGCTCCCAATTTGACATAGGATCAAATTGAAGATATTATGCATACAGCTTCACATCAATGTGGCCTCACATATTTTTAACAAGGGACGGCCTCTCCGCTAAGGCGGAGGAGCGTCACCCCACTGCTAATAAGGCAGCAGAAATATAAAATGCTAATAAATTATTCTAATTTTATTTTTCTGCTATCTAAGGGGTGGGGGGCGACATCCTCTCAATCAGGAGGTAGGGGGAGTAGTGGTGCACTCTAAGTGCACATGTCAGTTTGGCTGGCAGTCTGAGGCCGGCCAAACTGACATGCGCACTTAGAACTCTCCACCCGAGCTGTATTTCACAGCCAGGAGGAGACCGACTCCTTCCCTGAGTGACATTTCAGCCCGTTCAGGCCAATCCTGGCACTTCTCTCATGGTGTGCAACAGCACGAGAGAGCCGTCTGGATTGGGTGGGGAGGGGAGCAAAGGAAGCACTGAGGCAGCAGGGCTGGGGAGCGGCACAGGCGAGGTGGCAGGAGCGGCAGGTAAGTGCATTTTGTTATTATTATCCCCCCCACACACTCTGCGTGCTGCCCCACCAGCCTTGCCTGCTAGCAGACACTATTGTCCTTAACTACCGGCTACATCATAGCACCCAAGAAGGAATTAGAGATCATCCAATGCATCCCAACTCAGTCAACATACACCACAGAAACTGAAATTCGGTGAAAAGTAATTACACGTCCTGGGCATCACAACTATGAAGGCTTCTCTGGAAACCTGGTGACAGCTCTCTCCGGTCTTACACTGCAATGTGCAGATTTCAGCCATTTCTTTTACAAAACAGGTTGCAGTGAGCCCAGCCTCAACATTAAATTATGTCAACACCCTTTCTGCAGTCACTGGCTGGCCCTAGAAAATTTCTTTTGAGTGAAAATCCACAAAGCATGTCACATAAACAGAAATACAGATCCTATCATTCAAATGTACTCTCCCAAAGCCGACAATTCACGGATCTGATCAAAATTCCCAGTCAGTTTTAAACAAAATCAAACCATAGTCCATCATTCTACTCCTAATAAACAGCTCTGTGTCACAGTTAAACCACAGTTTATGTCTTCTAGGTGCTACACACCACATAGCATACTCCCCATTCCATATATACAGAGAGGGGGGGCTTGAAGGAACACATTTATAGGTGAATTTATGGAGTTTCTTAAGGACACAGGGTAAATGGCCTGGCCAGTATGCCTATGTCATTTTATTACTTGCCACCAACTGTCAAATCTTCCAGCCCCATCTAAACAAGCATTGGTATTTGCATTAGATTTCGTCTATGTGAATAATAATATTCTTTTTTGTTGTAAGATTTAGCTTTGTGAGCAGTTGTGCAATATAAGTTACTGAAACTCCATAAAAGTGTTATGATTTGTTTATTGAGAAAGCCAATATATTGTGCAATAATCAATGGTAATAAAACAAACATTTCCCTGTGGTGTTGTTAGCAGTAATAATAGAGATATGTATTGCACTGATGATTGTCAGATCACCTATATGGCTACCTATGCCTACCTCACTGAGCTAGCTTAACAGCACTTTATGAGACGATGAAGCCTATGCATGTCGGTGAACTACATCCAGCTGTGACGGTAAAGCAACAAGGGCCCTGCCTCGCACGAGAGATTATCAGAGAGGTGCATCTGCATGAGTGTCAGTCAAGCAAGGGGAAGGAGAGCGTCTGCAGTGGACCGAGGTGAACAGAGAGCCAAAGGGCCCAGAGTTTTCAGTTAACCATCACTCCCTCCCAAGGGATGCTTTACCTGTTTCTTTCTCAACTTGTATTCCCCCTCCCCTGTACCTCCTATAACGAATAAAACCAAAGTCAGCTAAATCTGAAACCCGAAATTTGTATTTTTAGAAAATGCGAATCTACCAATTGTGGGGCGGGCGTTCATTGTCAGCTGCAAAGCAAGTTTTCTAAATGAGAAGCAATAACGTCGGTATGCGCTGCATAAAATAGAGTTCTTATTATACAGTTTGCAGGTTTTTATTTGCTCCTCTGAGGGTTGTTCGGCAAAACACGTGTTTGCAGCAAATGACCAGTTGATGTGGATTTTGTGACAGACAACACTGCGGAATACACTAATCGCTACAAAATGCTAATGGAGAGGGGACGGACACATGGGTGTCCACAGACATTTTTTCTAGGGGGACATAATTTTAACATCATCCGTACTCCGACACTTTTTGACAATATCAAAAAGGGCAGGGGCATAATCCCTGGCATCCCGGACTATTTTCAGTGGGGCCCACGCAGTACTAGTGGAGGAAGCATAACACTACTGCAGCCGTAGCCTTACGCTGCACTGTGAGCCTGCTCGCCGGGCTGTCCCTAAAGCCAGCCCTCTCCTTGCCCCCACCTGCGGACACCCATGGACAGGCACATGAACAGAAGGCACTAGCTTTACATTACTTTTCACTCTTCATCAAAGATGCCAAGACAAGGCCTCTAAAGCAAACGAGCTTGTCAAAAACAACTCCATCTCGCAATTAATAATTTGTGGAGAACAATGTCAGGTAAATAGCCTTCCCGGTCCGGATCTCACTTAAATCACAAGCATGTGCTGGTGCCGTAGTCCGTCCAGTGCATGGTTAAGTACGGTCAGGACAGCTGGGTGCATACACTGAAAGAGCGCTTTAACACAATACTTCAGAGGGACGGTCCGTGGAAAGTGACTCAGACGTGACGTAAGCACAAGCCGAGTGACCTTCTGCAGTGGAATGTCTTCATGGAACGGGCAGGGCTCAAAAATAACCATGAAACAGCTTTAACTGTCTTAAAAGCCTCACATAAACAAGCACACTTGAAATGTGTGCTGATACAAGGATATTAAATAAAATGCATTGGACAAACAAAATGAAAACTGCTTAAAAGGCACTGGAGAAACAAACAAAAAACATGCAACTTCCATGCATGCTTGAAATGCGTGCTGACACAAGGTCATTAAATAAAAGACGTCGGACAAGATTTACATCATTCACATTCGGGATGGGAGTGCAGATAGCATGCAGGCGTTGGAAAAAGTTCCCCAAAAGCGCATCTGAAGAGTACTTGGGCCACAGGACACTGATAAGAGCAAACACAATTAAGAAGACAAGGAAATAGCATGCTACAGCCAAAACAAACAGAGGAAAGGTACGTGGTAAGCACAGAAACCAATGAAAATGCAAGGAAGCCCTTTTAAGATATATATTAACAGTAGATTTCACAAGCACAGACCAAGCACTGTGCAGGCAAAACCTAAAAAGACCCAGTAGACATTCTACAGTTTGGTTAAGAGTAAGCATCGTGGGCCTTATGTTTGTCCGACAATCCATCACAAATTTGGTCTGCCATATTACAAGTGCATTACATCATAGGGCACTTATAATACAGCAGATGGAATTTCTGGCATATTTTCAGTAAATCCGCCAAACTCTTAAAAAAAAAAGGCTCTGTATATTCAATTTTCTTAATACAGCCTTTTGATGTGGTACAGAAACAGCAACAATAAGGGGTACGCTCATTGGATTTCCATTCTGTTAAGTTCCCTGATGAATCCAGCAACAGAGCAGGTTAAGGTGAAGTGAAAAAAGAGAAAGGTGGCACAACAGTCCACACTGTGTTGGACCAAGCAATACGTTCTGACATTTGTAATCAGATACAATGGTTATATATATATATTTTTTTATAACAATCAAGTATTACAAAAAAGAAAGTAAACAGAAAATGTGCCCCTGCCTAAACATGGCTGCTGTACCTTTGTAATAAAAATGTGAATTTAACAAAAAAGTAACCACTTAATATAATTTTAATAAAACAGTATGGGTCCTTCAAGGGAGAAATATATATCTGGAGCAGGTATAGAAACTCTTTGAGTTTTAATGCACATCACAGTTAAATAAGATTCTTGTACACGCAATATACTCTATTGATGCATCCAATGACAACTGTGAGAGGTTAGCAGAGTACTTAGCTGGCAAAATAGAAGCTATCTATTCTAAATTCACCCATAACACAAATGACTTCAGTCTTGACAGTCACAACAGTACTACCCGTCACTTGCTCCACCTTTTACTCCAGGTACACCTTAATGAGCTACATACTTTATGTAACAAAATTAAATCTGGCTCACCGCTGATACTCTTAAACCAGACATGTCTTTTAACCTCCAAAATTGTCTTCTCCCACCCTGAATGGAACTCACCAATCTTTCCTTGTAATCAGCAGTCCTGCCAGGTCCCTGGAAGCATGCTAAAGTTATTCCCCTTCAGGAAAAATCTGCTTTGGATGCTTTCAAACTAGAGAACGTCCACCCTAATTCTCTTCTGCTCTTTCTTGCTAAGGTCATAGAGACACATGTCAAGGCTATCTTAATAAATTTATTAGAAAACAATCTGATCCTGGATATCTCTCAGAACGGTTTCAGGGCATTACACAGCACTGAGTCAGCTTTTCTTGTAGTCACTGAGCAACTCCTAGGGACTTTAGATGAAGGCAGGTGTTCTGCCTTGAGCTTGCTTGGCTTAAGTGTTGCATTCGACACGGTGTTTCACAAAACTCTGCTTCGGCACCTTCCGGTGATTAGCATAGATAGGCTTGCCTTAGTTTGGTTTTCCGCCTATCTCTTTGATTATTGCCCCCATACAGTGCCCATTTGCACACTCAGCACACCAGCGTTCCCCTAGGTTACTCTCTGAGTCCCACCATGTTTAATATTTACATCAAACCTTTGGTTCAGGTTGTGAAATCCCTGGGGCTTACACTGGTGTGCTATGCAGATGACACCCAGCTTGTGCTCTCTTTTTCCAACAACCCCCTGTCTGATATGGCTAATTTCTAAAGGGTATGTTGGCTGTTGCTGAGGGGATGGAGGTTAACTGGTTACAACTAAATTCTAGCAAAACTGAGATTTTCCTTTTAGTGATAAAATGCACTTTTGGGGCAATCACTGCTGGCCTCCCTCACTCGGCTCCCCCTCATCTCAAGTCTGTGGTTAAAAACCTAGGTGTCTGGGTGGGCAACACACTAACTTTCGAAGCAAATCGAAATCAGTGGTTGGCACATGCTTTGGACCTATGTGTGGGCTTTAACCCATTCTCTGATTTTTTGATCCTTCTACCCGACAAGTAACTATACAGGCAACTACTCTTTCCCGGTTAGACTACTGCAACATTCTCTACCTGGGAACTAACAAAGCTGTGATTCACAAACTACAGCTGGCCAGAAAATGCTGCCTATGCATGTCCTCGTGGCCCCTGCGTTCAGCTGATAGCAATTTGGTTTCTGTCCCATGTGTTAAGAGAGTCAGAGCGGAAGGCTGTTCTTCCACGCAAAGGTCCCTCCCTTTGGAATGCGCTTTCCCGGTTTATCAGGAGACTCCAGAATAATTGGCCTTTCAGGACAATCCTGAAGACCAGATTGTTTTCTTCTTAGCTTCCTCCTGTGGCACTTTGCAATCTAGGTATGTTTTTCTGCAGTCTGTATTTTTTGTAGGACTAGTGCTAGTACACCTTGTTGCTGAGGAAGCTATATGCTTTATAAATGACATAACTTAACATAACATAACAAAATGAAGTAAATGTACCATTAGCTTAGAACTACTGTAACATGAAGACATAGTTTAAACACATAGCAATCACTAAAAAATAAAACAAGCGTTGGCAAACATATATGGTACTGACTGCCAGCCTTTTGGCTTTGTCAATACTTGTTTTGCATATATTCTTTGTTAGAGGAGGTGTTGGGCCCTTTACATATGTGAAACAAAATTAAAAACAGTTGCTAAAAGCAAAAACATTTTTTGGTCTCAAAATGCTACAAACTACCATTGTAGTCCGTTGTACCGAAGGGAACCACTTTGTGTGTGGATGTTCTCCTTGTGAAAGAACAGAACATTGTCACTAAAAGAGTATATATATATATATATCCATCCTAATGGCGGTCGTAGACCTAGTTTCCATAGGAAGATCATTTTTTGTTTTGCCTATACCTTTGCCACCGCTTGACGAATCTTCATGAAATTTTCAAAACCTATACTTTGCTTAGTTAAGCTTCTGTCTTGAAAGTTTCGGGGTGATCCATCAAGTGGGGGCTGAGAAAAAAGGGGGCCCCAAAACACGTTTTTCCCATTAATTTTTCCATTGGACCTTTAGACACGCTTACAGCCCGAACAACTAAACGGAATTACACCAAATCTGGAACAAAGCTGGATTCTATTCCGCAGATTACACTTTTTGTGGGTTGGTATGAATCCGTTCAGTAGTTTCAGAGGAATTTAAGGACCAAAAATATAGATATATAGGGACGTGGATCCTCCGGGGATCCAACTGTCCCCGTGCTGATATCTAATTGGCTGCCAACACTTCAACAAGGAAGTTTTGGCAGCCATCTTGGGACTCGGCTTCAGCACTAAAAAGCTTTTTTTTTTTTTAAATCTGGAAATCCCACACTTTTGTTTTTAGAATTTGAACCCGGCTGGGCCAAGTCCCGGGGGCATTAAGGGGTAACATGGGGGGGGGGGGGTGCACAGGCCCCCTCCTTGTGCTTTAAGAAGCCCCAGGGACCACCACCTACCCAGGGCGATTGAGCTAATGTGTGCGGGGGTTTGCGTGGCCTCCCGCGCCCCAGGGAACACCACCCCTGGGGAAAAGTGCTTTTTAAGGTGGGGAAAGCCCTAGGGCCTCCCCACAGCCCTGGGGACCACCACTTTCCCAGGGCGAATATACAAATATGAGTGAGGAGGTGAATGACCCCCAGCGCCCTGGGGACCACCACCCCCGGGGCAAAAATGTTTAAAATGAGAAGGGGAGGCCCGATGTCCTCCCCTACAGCCTGGGGACCACCACCTCCCTGGGGCTACACTGATTTTTGAGAGAGGGGATGCGCACCACTGAGTCCCGTGAACCAGCACCTCCATGGGGCTATGGCCCCATTGGAGGGGGAGCCATGTGCCCCCCCTCTTGGAGCCAGAGATGGCTCTGGGGATCGCCAACCCGGAGGGCCAGCTACTGCTATGTCCCGGGGTGCCCACCCTCAGGACATAGCTGTTTGCCGTGGCTTCGCTGCAGCTCTGCAGCCAGGCCACAGCAGACACTCCGCAGTTTTACAGCAGGATCTTTAAAGCAGGTCCTGCTGTCACAGAGTAGAGCTGAATGATTATATATATTTTTAATGATAAATACATTCCTTATCCTAAACTGTACACAAATATCTCATTCTAAGTATGTCAGACATCAAAGCCTACAAAAATTCTATCTCTCCCCCTCTCACTTTCTTTCTCTCCCTCTGCCTCTCTTTAATCAATTATTCCAACTCACAGACCCACTCATACACTCAAGCACCCTCTCAGTCACACACTCACTGACACACCCAGTCAGATCTTCACGCACCCACTCACAGACACACTCACAGTTATGCATTGTAGGAAGGTAGCCTCTCTCTAGCCTTGTTTCCCCCACTTTTGGCCTGTTTATGAGTATATGTCAGGGTGTTTTCACTGTCTCACTGGGATCCTGCTAGCCAGGGACCAGTGCTCATAGTGAAAACCCTATGTTGTCAGTGTGTTTGTTATGTGTCACTGGGATCCTGCTAGCCAGGACCCCAGTGCTCATAAGTTCGTGGCCTATATGTGTTCCCTGTGTGGTGCGTTACTGTATCTCTGAGGCTCTACTAACCAGAACCTCAGTGTTTATGCTCTCTCTACTTTCTAAATTTGCCACTGCAGGGCTAGTGACTAAACTTACCAATTCTCATTGGCACATTGGTACACCCATATAATTCCCTTGTATATGGTACTTAGGTACCCAGGGTATTGGGATTCCAGGAGATCCCTATGGGCTGCAGCATTTCTTTTGCCACCCATAGGGAGCTCAGGCAATTCTTACACAGGCCTGCCACTGCAGCCTGAGTGAAATAACGTCCACGTTATTTCACAGCCATTTTACACTGCACATAAGTAACTTATAAGTCACCTAAATGTCTAACTTTCACTTAGTGAAGGTTGGGTGCCAAGTTACTTAGTGTGTGGGCACCCTGGCACTAGCCAAGGTGCCCCCACATCGTTCAGGGCAAATTCCCCAGACTTTGTGAGTGCGGGGACACCATTCTGGTATTGGGGGGGACAATTCCATGATCCCCCGGGTCTCTAGCACAGAACCCGGGTACTGCCAAACTGCCTTTCCAGGGTTTCCAATGCAGCTGCTGCCAACCCCTCAGACAGGATTCTGCCCTCCTGGGGTCCAGGCAGCCCTGGCCCAGGAAGGCAGAACAAAGGATTTCCTCTGAGAGAGGGTGTTACACCTTCTCCCTTTTGGAAATAGGTGTGAAGGGCTGGGGAGGAGTAGCTTCCCTGAGCCTCTGGAAATGCTTTGATGGGCACAGATGGTGCCCCTCTCTGCATAAGCCAGTCTACACTGGTTCAGGGATCCCCCAGTCCTGCTCTGGCATGAAACTGGACAAAGGAAAGGGGAGTGACCACTCCCCTGACCAGTACCTCCCAGGGGAGGTGCCCAGAGCTCCTCCAGTGTGTCCCAGACCTCTGCCATCTTGGAAACAGAGGTGTTGGGGTCACACTGGACTGCTCTAAGTGGCCAGTGCCAGCAGGTGACCCCCTCTGATAGGCTCTTCCCTTTCTTGGTAGCCAATCTGCCTTTGATGGTAGCCAAACCTCCTTTTCTGGCTATTTAGGGTCTCTGCTTTGGGGAATTCTTCAGATAACGAATGCAAGAGCTCACCAGAGTTCCTCTGCATCTCCCTCTTCGACGTCTACCAAGGATCAACTGCTGACTGCTCCAGGACGCCTGCAAAACCGCAACAAAGTAGCAAGACGACTACCAGCAACATTGTAGCGCCTCATCCTGCCGGCTTTCACGACTGTTTCCTGGTGGTGCATACTCTGGGGGTCGCCTGCCTTCACCCTGCACCAGAAGCCAAGAAGAATCTCCCGTGGGTCGACGGGAAGTACACCTGCTACCCCAAAAGAGCACAATAGTCGTGATAGGGGGATTCTGCAACAACAACAAACACCAGCAGTGCACTGAAAACGGATTCCTGGACCTGAGGACCTACAAAGCAAGGGGACCAAGTCCAATAGTCGCGACAGTGTCCAGGGGGGGCAGGAGCCCAGAAAACCCTGGATGAAGGTGCAAGGAAGCTGCCTCCGGATGGAAGAAGCTTGGAATTCTGCAAGAACGAAGAGGACTAGGAACTTCCCCTTTAGAGGATGGATGTCCCACGTCGCGATGAAGCTTGCAGAGGTGTTCCCACGCAGAAAGACCGCACACAAGCCTTGCTAGCTGCAAGGGTCGCAGTAGAGGTTTTTGGATGCTGCTGTGGCCCAGGAGGGACCAGGATGTCGCCACTTGGATGAGGAGACAGAGGGGGCGCCCAGCAAGTCAGGGAGCCCTCACAGAAGCAGGCAGCATCCGCAGAAGTACCTGAACATGCACTTGGAAGAAGAGTGAACTGGAGTCCATGCGAAGTCACAAAAGGGAGTCCCACGACACCGGAGGACAACTCAGAAGTTTGTGCACTGCAGGTTAGAGTGTTGGGGACCCAGGCTTGGCTGTGCACAAAGGAAATCCTGGAAGAGTGCACAAGAGCCGGAGCAGCTGCAAATCACGCGGTACCCAGCAATGCAGTCAAGCATGGGGAGGCAAGGACTTACCTCCACCAAACCTGGACTGAAGAGTCACTGGACTGTGGGAGTCATTTGGACAGAGTTGCTGAGATCCAGGGACCACGCTCGTCGTGCTGAGAGGGGACCCTGAGGACCAGTGATGCAGTCTTTTGGTGCCTGCGGTTGCAGGGGGAAGATTCCGTCGACCCACAGGAGATTTCTTCAGAGCTCCTGGTGCAGAAAGGAGGCAGGCTACCCCCAGAGCATGCACCACCTGGAAACAGTCGAGAAAGCCGGTAGGATGAAGCGATACAAGGTTGCTAGTAGTCATCTTGCTAGTTTGTGGTGCTTTTTCAGGCGTCCTGAGCAGTCAGCGGTCGATCCTTTGGTAGAAGGTGAAGAGGGAGATGCAGAGGAACTCTGATGAGGTCTTGCATTCGTTATCTGCTGAGATCCCCAAAGCAGAGACCCTAAATAGCCGGAAAAGGAGGTTTGACTACCTAGGAAGGAGGATTGGCTACCAAGAGAGGTAAGAGCCTATCAGAAGGAGCCTCTGACGTCACCTGCTGGCACTGGCCACTCAGAGCAGTCCAGTGTGCCACAGACACCTCTGTTTCCAAGATGGCAGAGGTCTGGGACACACTGGAGGAGCTCTGGGCACCTCCCCTGGGAGGTGCAGGTCAGGGGAGTGGTCACTCCCCTTCCCTTTGTCCAGTTTCGCGCCTGAGCAGGGCTGGGGGATCCCTAAACCGGTGTAGACTGGCTTATGCAGAGATGGGCACCATCTGTGCCCATCAAAGCATTTCCAGAGGCTGGGGGAGGCTACTCCTCCCAGCCTTCACACCTATTTCCAAAGGGAGAGGGTCTAACACCCTCTCTCAGAGGAAATCCTTTGTTCTGCCTTCCTGGGCCAGGGCTGCCTGGACCCCAGGAGGGCAGAAACCTGTCTGAGGGGTTCGCAGCAGCAGCAGCTGCAGTGGAGACCCCGGGAAGGCAGTTTGGCAGTACCCGAGTACTATGCTAGAGACCCGGGGGGTCATGGAATTGTCCCCCAATGCCAGAATGGCATTGGGGTGACAATTCCATGATCTTAGACATGTTACATGGCCATGTTCGGAGTTACCATTGTGACGCTGTGCATAGGTAGTGACCTATGTACAGTGCACATGTGTAATGGTGTCCCCGCACTCACAAAGTCCGGGGAATTTGCCCTGAACGATGTGGGGGCACCTTGGCTAGTGCCAGGGTGCCCACAGACTAAGTAACTTTGCACCCAACCTTCACCAGGTGAAGGTTAGACATATAGGTGACTTATAAGTTACTTAAGTGCAGTGGTAAATGGCTATGAAATAACGTGGACGTTATTTCACTCAGGCTGCACTGGCAGGCCTGTGTAAGAATTGTCAGAGCTCCCTATGGGTGGCAAAAGAAATGCTGCATCCCATAGGGATCTCCTGGAATCCCAATACCCTGGGTACCTCAGCACCAGATACTAGGGTAACTATAACTCGTTCCCTCAGCATTCACTGCTAATTACCCACAAATTATGGCACTCATGACATCTTTGATAACATCATTGCTAATATCAATGCAATATGTGCAGTAAAAGTTTTGACGAAAAAATTATGCATGGTGGGGGTGCGAGTTATAGTTAGTTGAGATAACTCTAACTGTCAAATTTTACAGGTTTTGTACGTTTACAGTGAGCTTAACTATGACGTCCCCATAACCTTTGGTTTTTCAGTGGACATCTATATATATATATATATATATATACATATATATATATATATATATACATACATAACCTACTGGTGGTTGCCAGTAGGCAGTTATAGTTTGGACCTAGTTTCCATGGGAAGCGCGTTTTGCCAGTAACTTTGGTGCCACTTGATGAATCCTCATGAAATGTTCCAAACTCATACTTTACTCAGTTCAGCTGCTGTCTTAAAAGTTTCTGGATGATACATCAAGCAGGGGCTGACAAAAAAGGGGGTCCCAAAATGCATTTTCCCATGCATTTGTCCATGGGGATTTTGAATATAACTCAAGCCTTCGCTGGACGGAATTACACCACATTTGGCAGAACTATAGCAATTAGTTTAGAAACCGTGTTTATTGCGATTTTGTAAAAATCTGTTCAGTAGTTTTTGAGATATTAGAGTTTGAAAAACATAGATATCTAGGGACAGGGATCCTCTACAGATCCAACTGCCACAGCTGTGAGATCTGATTGGCTACCAACACTTCAACAAGGAAGTGTTGGCAGCCATTTTGGCTCTCAACTTTAGCTGAGTCCCACAAAAAAAAGATTTAAAAAAAAAAGAAAAGGGGCCAGGGTAGGGGCATCTTGAGCCTCTAGCCTTGGTGCAGGGGTTCCCAAGGGACCCGACCAGGGCTTAAAAGCATTTTTTTTAAACAAATCTCAGAAAAATCCACAGCTGGATCTGCAGATTTTTCTGAGCTTTTGTTAAAAAAAGTGTCTCCTGGGTTCTTATTTTTGTTTGCCCCTGGGTGGGCCAGATCCTTGGAGCATTGAAGGCTAAAACAAAAGAAGGGTGCACATGGGGCCCTCCTCCTCGGACTTATTGTAGCCCCAGGGACCACCACTTTCCCGGGGCAAATATATAAAAAAAAAAAAGTAGGGTTGCCTGCGACCCCCGCATCCCCAGAGATGCCACCTTTCTGGGGCTGAAAGAAAATAAGATAGGGGGTCAATCATGGGGCCCCAGGGACCACCACCTCCCTGAGGCTTAAAAGAAATGATGGAGGGGGCTGCACTGCCCCCCTCATGGAGGCAATAATGGTCCCGGGGTACCCACCCCCGGTACATGGCTGTTTGGTCTGACTTGATGGGAGCTCTGACAGCTCCTGTCAGGTCAGAGCAAAATCTCTGCTTTTAGTGGGCGAAAGCTGTTAAAGTGATCTCGCCCGCTGGTAGCGGAGGTTTCATCTCTTTCCCTGCCAACAGAGATGCGGGCATGGAAAGAGATTAAACAACTGCTCTTGCACACAGGGAGCTGCATGTTTAGAATCTCCGTGTGTGCAATAGCAATGCCTGCTCCCACAAGAGGCAAGGAGCTGTCTGGGACTGCAGGGTATTGAGGCTCCCCCTGTGGTCTCATTGCATCTTGGGTGCACCCAGGAGACATGGGGTCGATGGGGGCCAAGATCAGCCCAGGGAGGGGGACCAGGAAGCCCTTCTTTCCATTGAGTGAAGGCTGGGCCCCGGGAATGGGGTCCCCGGGGCCAAAATAGGCCCAACGTTAGGGGCCACACAGCCCCCCTCCTCTATGTGTTTATGGCTGGGCCTGAGGGGATAGGCTCCCCGAGACTAAAATCGACCTGAGGAGTGGGGCTGCACGGCCCCCTCCCCTATTTAATGAAAGCCAAGTCCCTAGGGATGGGGTCCCCTGGGACAAGATCATCCTGGGAAGGGGGGCCACGTGGTCCCCCTCTTCCATTAAGTGTATTTACTAAGTGATTCCATATTGAAAAAAGATCTGAAATTCTTTGTGGACGTAAATGCGTGGCTGATCTATTGGAGTCCAATCTGTACGTGAATGGGACAAGTGGGTTCTTTTCTTGTCCTCTCCTGGAGAGAGCAGAGTCCATGGTTCTCCCTTTAAATTGTTACAAATATGCAAATGTGCAAATCACCTGGAAGCTGCACCCGCTTGGCTCCACACTGACCACCATAGTAATATGCATAGGTCTTCCCTATCTTTTGCCAGGATGATGGACAGCTTACCAAAGGGCCCCCCACTGCATTTCCAGCCAATTCTGGTGGTGCGTTCTTGATGCCAAGGAATATCAGGACATCTCCTCAAAACAAAGAAGCACTTACATCATATAGATAAGAGGAAGGACCCTGGTTTGGTAGAGATTTATGTCTTTGTAGTCTGGTTGGCCTCACCATAGGAGGATTCATGTTATCACAGAATTCTAGAGACATATGCAATAGGCACAATCATGTTGCCAAAATGCACACAAGGTCACTGGTGACATTTCCTTGTGCTCCATTACACAGCTGTGTTGTAGAATACATACTGGACATTTGCCCAAGGAAGCAGAAAGAACTGCACTTGGGTAGATATTTTGTGCAAAGCCATGGACTCTTGTTGGATAAAAGGGCAGGTTAGGTTCCTTTGTGGCCGAGTCACTCACACAGCTACTGACACACTCACACAGAAACTTACACACCCACTCGCAGATGTACTCAGGCACTCATGCACCCACTCACAGACCTACTCAGAGACTCATGTACTCACTCACAGACCCACTCAGATACTCACACACCCACTTACAGACCCTCTTAGACACTCATGCACCCACTCACAGACCCACTTAGACATCCAGGCACCCACTCACAGACCCTCTCAGACATTCATGCACCCACTCACAGACCAACTCAGGACCATGCACCCACTCACAGACTTACTCAGAGACTCACTCACAGACCCACTCAGAAACTCATGCACTCAATTACAGACAAACACAGAGACACATGTACCCACTCACAGACCTACTCAGACACTCATGCACCTATATATACAAATAAATACTACAGCACTCAAAGTCAGTCCATAAAAATAGGAGAATTCCCAAATGAGAGTTCTTAGTAAAACAAGTCCGGTTCAAGTTTTTATTAACACGTAAGAACATCCAATCTTTCAAAATCCCAGCATGAACATAACAGCCCCACTAACAGCTCCACTCAGACACTCATGCACCCACTCGCAGACCCACTCAGACTCTCACGCACCCACTCACAGACTCACTCAGACACTCATGCACCCACTCACAGACCCACTCAGACCCTTATGAACCCATTTACAGACCCACTCAGACACTAATGCATGCAATCATAGACACACTCAGACAATCACATACCTACTCAGAGCCTCACTCAGACAGTCATGCATTCACTCATAGACCAACTCAAAGAGTCAGGCATCCCCTTACACATTCACTCAGAGATTCATGCACTCACTCCCAGATCAACTGAGAGATTCATGTACCCACTGACAAACCCAGTGAGGTACTTATGTACACACGCACAGACCCACTCAGAGACGTATGCATGTGGAGTTGGGTGGTTATAGGGGGTTGGCTGCAGGGCCTGACCTATTGCCAGGCCCTGCAGCCAACCCCTTCCACGTACCGCGAAAGGCTGTGCGTGGTTCAAGGTTGGATAGTTATAGTCGGTTGGCCGCAAGGACTGGCCAGAGGCCAGGCCCAGGACCAACCCCTGCAGAGTATGGCCGAAAATAGGGGTTGGATTCACATATAGTAGTTATAATTCTGTTTAAAAAACCCATAGCAATTCACTGAAAAAATACAAAGGTTTCAGGGACGTTATAGTTAGGAAATACAATTTTAAAAAACATAGAAATTCACTTAAAAAATAAAGGTTACAGGGACGTTTTGATTAGCATCTGAATTTACTCGCACAAAATCATAGATATTCAGCCATTATAGTAATGGTGAACTCAAGTAACTATAACTTGTGCCCTAAGGTAACTATAATTCACGTCCTCGCCATGCACTGCTAATTACCTCACATACTAAATCACTCATGGCATGTTTGATAACCTCATTGATAATATCAATGTAGCATTTGCAGTGAGATTATTAAGAATACAACTGTGCATGGTGGGAATCTGTGAATTTCCTGTGATTTCAAAATAAAAACAAGCGCAGGAGACTGCGCTTGCTTTTCATTTTGCCCCTGGGTGGGCCAGCTGCTGGGGGTATTGCAAAAATATAGGAGGGAGCGCATGGGTCCCCCCGCCAGGGCTTATGAAAGCCCCAGTGACCACCAACTCCCGGGGGCACTGTACTTTGGGTTTGTAGGGGAGCTCACTCGACCCACTCACTCCTTGGGGACAGCCACCCCCCAAGGGCAAAAGTTGCTAAAAGGTTGCAGGAGGTGTGTGCTGCTCCCCCGCAGGCCCAGGGACCCCCACCTCCCTGGGGCAAATGTAGTAAGAAGAATAGGGGACCTGCGTGGCACACCTGCAGCCCAAGAAATCACCAACTCCCTAGGTCAAATTTACTTCAATAAATGTGAGGGGCCTATGCAGCCCCTAGTGGCCACCACTTCCCTGGGACAAATCTAGTGAAATTAATATGGGGGGCCCACCCTAAGTACAGCCCCCTCCCCAGGGCAAATGTACCTAAGTGAATGTTGGTGTTCACGTGGCCCCTCTGCAGCCCCAGGGAGCGTCATCTCCCCAAGGCAAATGCACTTAAATGAATACCGGGGGCCCATGTGGCTCCCCTGCAGCCCCGGGGACCACCACCTTCCAGAGGCTCCAATACATTAATGTAGAGGGGTCTGTTGCAGGCCCCCAGCCCCGGGGACCGCCACCTCCCTGGTGCTAAACTCAAACAATGGAGCCCCCCCCCACATGGAGCCACAGATGGCTTGGGGTCCATTACCCCCCAGGGCCAGCTCCTGCCACTTCCTGAGGTGCCCACCCTCTGGAGGTAGATGTTTGCTTTTTCTTAGTAGGAACTGACAGTTCTCACCAAGCAAAAGCAAACATAACTCCTCTTTTAGCAAGCAGGAGCTGTCAAACAGCTCCTGCTTGCTGAAAGCGGAGTTTTCATCTCTTTCCCTGCATGCAAATATGCCTGCAGAGAAATAGATAAAAGCATTGCTCCCGCATGCATGCTTACAGGAGCAATGTTGGCTACTGCAGGAGAAAGGAGTTAGCTGGGACCACCGGGGCATTCAGGCTTCCCGCATGGTTCTCTCTTTGCAGCAAACATCTTCCTTGTGTGCCTCATTAAAGTAATTCTATGAAGAGACCATTGCAGTAACAATAGCAAGTTATCGATACCTGAGGGCATGCGTTATGGTTACTTAAGATAACTCTCAACTATGACAGGTACATTTCTATGGTTTAGGTACGTTTAAAATGTGAGCCTAACTATAACGTCCCTGTAACCTTTGTTTTTTTACGTGAATTCAAATGTTTTATTTAATTCTATTTCCTGACTGTGATGTTCCTGTAACTGTTTTTGTCAGTGACAATATATATATATATATATATATATGTATATATATATATATATATACATATAACATTTTTTGACCTGGATATACAGTATCTTTGGCACCGTTTTGATAAATCTTCACAAAATTGTCCAAAAAAACTGTCAATTTGGGTCTTGTTGAGCATGCAAAATTTCTGGGTGATTTGTCAAGCAGGGGCAGGGAAAAAAGGAGTGTGTGGCAGGGGGACAAAGAAAGTGTGTTTCCATGCTAATTTCCCATATAGTCTTTAGACACACCTGCACCACGAACAGCTGTATGGAATTACACCAAATATGGCAGAAAGGTAGCTTTTGGAGCGGAGATCATGCTTTTTGCTTTGTTTTGTTTGGTGTAAATCAGTTCAGTACTTTCAGAGAAATTAAAGTAAATCTAAATTTGTATATCTAGGGTTGCAACAACATTGCACATATTCCCTATTCCAGAGAACTGACTGGCTGCCAACACTTCAACCAGGAAGTGTTGGCAGCCATTTGGGACTCAGCTTCAGTGAAGTCCCAAACAAAAACACCGAAAAAAAGGGGGCAGGGTAGGAATACCCTCACCCTCTAGCCTTCGTCAAGGGATCCTCTAGGTACCGTGCTAGGGCAAAAAAACATTCCTAATAATTCAGAGTGAAATCCCTGAATATTCGTAAATTTTGCTGTGATTTGTTTTTTAAAAAGCCAAGCGTGGTCTCCCGTGCTTGCTTTTAATCGTGCCCCCGGGTGGGTCTGATCCCGAGGGCATGGTTTCTTATAAAAAATGAGGAGGGGAAGCTCGGGCCCCCCTCCTAGGTCTCTAAAAGGTCCTGGGGACCACCATTTCCCAGGGCAAAATATCATAAATAAGCAGGGACCATGGGGACTCCACAGGCCCCAGGGACCATCACCTCTCCGGGGCTACAAAGTAAAATGAATAGGGGGGAACTGTGGACCCCTCCAGGCCCTGGGGACTGCCACCTTTCTGGGGCTATATCTGGTAAATATGTAGGGGGACATGTGGACCGCACCAGTTCCCAGGGACCACCCCCTCCCTGGGACTACATATTATAAAAGAAATAGGGGAGGTCCTATGGACCCCCTGGGCCCTGGGGACCACGACCTCCCCGGGGCCATTTTAGAAAAAAGAAGAGGGGGCAACCGGGGACTCCCTGGGCCCCAGGGGACCACCACCTCCACAGGGCCAATGACTTTTTTTAAAGATAGAAAGGTGTCTGCATGGCCCCCCATCCTGGGCCATATATGGTCCCGGGGACCACCACTTCCCCGGGGCTGGTCTCTGCAATGGAGAGAGGCACGCAGCCCCCCTCCTGGAGCCAAATGAGGCCCTCGGGACTACCATCCCCCAGGGATGGCCCCTGCTACTTCCCAAGGTGCTCATTCTTGGGAGGTATTTATTTTATTTTGCTTGGCAGGACCTATGACAGCTCCCACCAAGCAAAAGCAAACATAACTTCACTCCCAGCCAGCAGGTGCATTTAAACTGGTTCCGCTTGCTGGGACCAGAGTTTTCATCTCTTTCCCTTTCTTTCAGGGAGCTGCATATTTAGAAGCTCCCTGCATGCGGGGGCAATGTCAGCTCCAGCAGGAGGTGGCGAGTCAGCTAGGATCGCAGGGGCTTTGAGGTTCTCCCGTTGGCCCCCCTTTTGGTGAAGTGCATGCCCTGGATGGGGCCGGGGCACCCACAAGGACGTAGCCAGGCACTGAGGGATGGGATCCCCAGAGCCAAAATAAGCCTGGGGAGGGAGGCAGTGTGGCCCTCTCCTGTCTTAAAGTGTAAAATGGACCTGGGAAGGTGGTAGTCCCTGGGGGGCCATGCAGCCCACCTGAGTTTTTTAATTCATTGCCATGGGAAGAAAGTGGTCCCCGATGCCCAGAAGGTCTGTGTGGCCCCCCAAAACGTTATTTAAAATAGCTCCAGGGAGGTAGTGGTCCATGCAGCCCACCCCATAGATTTATTAAATGTAGCCTAAGAGAGGTGGTAGTGCCTGGGGCCCTGGGGGTCCATGTGGTTCCTCAACAATTTTTTTAAATTAGACCTGGGGAGGTGTTGGTCCCCGGGGCCCAGTTAAAACATTTTTATCTATCCCCGGGGAGGTGATGGTCCACGAGTACTTGGGGGGAAGGGGGTTCGCGCAGCCCCCACCAACTTTTAAGTGATTGTCCTGGGGAGGTGGTGGTCCCTGGGGCCCAAGGATGTCTGCATGGCCCCTCAACATTTTATGTAGCCTCTGGGAGGTGATGGTCACAGAAGCCTGGGGGGGGTGGTCAGCGCTCCCCCTGTATATATATATATATATATATATATTAAATGCATCCCTAGGGAGGTGTTGGTCCCCGGACACATAAATGCACTAGGAGGGTGGCCTCAAATACCCACCCCCTTATTCATTATATTGATCATGTCCCAGGGACCTAGCCCAAGCGAGGGCAAAATGAATAGGAAGTGCAGCAGACTGCACCTTTTAAAAAAAAAAAGAAATTCAGCAAAATCCACTAACCCACCCGAGAATTCTACTGACAATTAAATAAAAAATACTTGTGGGCCTGGGCAGGGCCCCAGGGGGACCCCCAAGACCAAGGCAAGGGTTTTAAAGTATTTGTACCCAGCCCCCTTTACTATTGTTTTCTGTTTGTCAGAGGCGGTGCAAGGTGCGGCATTTGGTGCTCTTACAGGGTTGGCTGCAGGCCCTGCGGCCACCCTTTGCCTTGCACAGCCAAAGACTGTGAATGGTGTGGCAATAGTTGCTTATAGAGGTAGGGCCCCTATAAATATATTCACTTAAAGAAACAAAGAGTACAGGAAGGTTATACTTAGGTTCTGAATTTACAGACACAATATCTTAGAAATTCAGAAGTTATAGTTATGGTTGTCTGAAGTAACTATAACTCATGCCCTAGGTAACTCATGCCCCCACCATGCACAGCTATTTCATCAATAATTTGACTGCTAATGTTATACTGATATTATTAATGATGTTATAAAAGATGTCATGAGTGCTGTAAGAGCCGTGAAACTTAGCAGTGAATGGCGAGAGCACAAGTTATAGTTACCTTAGGGCATAAGTTATTATTACTTGAAAATACTGCTGTAGTTTTATGGTTTTGTGTGTGTAAAATTAGAACCTTACTATGACGTCACTGTAGCCTTTCTTTTCTTCCATGGTTTTTCAATTCTATTTCCTAACTATAACAACCCTGTAAGTTTTGGTTGTGTCAATGAATTTCTATGTTTTTTTAGCGTTAAGTAAATTTAATTACTTTACATTAATCCAGTCACCACCATGCACGTCCTTTGGCTGTGCAAAGTGGGAAGTGGCCTGACTGTGTGTGGTACACCCAACTGCAGGACCTGGCATACTGTCAGCCCTGACTCTTGCCCCCTATTTACACCCAACCCTGTATAACGCACGGCCTTTGGCCGTGCACAGCGGTGTTTGGAAGCAGTTCCTGGCTGCAGCACTCAACCCTGTGCGGCCTTTGGCCATGTGTGGTGAGGGGTGGACCACAAGCACTGAGGCCAAAACGCACTAAGCAGTCACCCTGTGTCACACTCAGCCTTGAGAAACAAAAGTAAAGAGATTAGGGTAGGAATACCCCAATCCTCTAACCTTGGTGTTGGTGTCCCTCTGGGAGCCCGCCAAGGCAAAAATGCATAAAAAACATTTTTTTAAAGTATTTGCCACAAATCTGGGTGAATTTGCCTAAAAAATATTTTAATAATCAAGCGTGGGCTTTCGTGCTTGTCTAAAAAAGAAAACCTTAGAGTGGGCCACGTCCCGGGGTTATACTCAAACTATGTAACAGAAAAGAAGGGGTGGCACGGGCCCCCCTCCTAGGGCTCTTAAGAGCCCCAGGGACCACTACCACCTCCCTGGGCTTAATATTAATTTTGGAGGGGGACTGAGTGCACCGCCCTTCATGGGCTCAAATGAGCACTGGGAATAACAACCTCCCCTGTGCTTTATTGACAAAGGAAGGGGACTGCAAGGACCCCTCTCCTGAGGTTTCAAGATGCCCTGGGGACCGCCACCTCCCAGGGGCTAAATTAAACACTTGTGGGGGGGGCCGTGTGGACCATCACCGCTCCGAGGCCAAACTCCAAAATTCAAATGGAAATGGGGTGGGGTGGGGGCTCCTTCCTTGGGCCAATTTAGGCCCGGGGTCCCCATCCTCTGGTGCTCAGCCACATCCTGCTGGGTGCCATGGCCCGATCCAGGGCACCCACACGGGGACTGCAAGGGGAAGGCTCAAGGCCCCTGTGGTCCAAGCTGGCTCCCCACCTCCTGCTGGAGCCGGCATTGCTCCTACATGCAGGGAGCTGCTAAATATGCAGCTTCCTGCATACAAGAGCAATCTTTCATAAGTTCCCTTGCCCACATGCCAGCTGGCAGGGGAACAGATGAAAATTCAGCTCCCAGCAAGCAGAAGCAGTTTCCATGCTCCCACTTGCTGGGAGCGGAGTCAGTGTGTGCTTTTGTTTGGCTGGTGCCTGGACGTCACTTAAGGGTAGCCAGGGGTCGCAAATGCCTTTGCAACCCCTGGCTGCTTCAGAGGTGGCAAATTCAGTGTAAGGAACATAGTAGCAGCTCGTCCTTATGATCGTCAGTTGGGACAGCACTTTCTTTGTTTACTGTCAGTTTTTATTACATTAACAGTAAATAATAACATATTATTCACTACTAGTGTAATACGAATGGGGTACAATTAGCTGGGAATATGCCCTTCCATGGCAGCTGAGGTAAGTAAAAATGCTTTTAAATGTATGTTGTGTGCATGCTTGCAGGTGAGAGTGTGTTTAGGTGAGAGAGTGTGTGTGTAAATGTGAATTTGTGTGTATATGTATGTATGCTTGCATGAGTGAAAGTGGAGGTCCAAGGGCGCATGATGTCACTTCCACTACATCTGGCATTTTGGTGAATTGATGTTCATTGGCGGGAGCTGTCACAGCTCCCACCAAGCAAAAGCAACCAGCTGTCTTCTGAATGTGGGCACCTCAGAAGATAGCAGGAGCTGGCCTTAGGTTTTAAAAATCCTGGGGACCACCACCTCCCTGGGGTTGATATTAACTTTTGAGGGGGGGCGAGTGGCCCCTCTTCCATCTTCCAAGTACGTAAATGGCCCCAGACAGGTGGTGGTCCCCAGGGTGTGGGGGGTCCGTGTGCCCGCACTTATTTGAATTTAGCCCCAGGGAGGTGGTGGTCCCTAGGGCTTTAACCAGTCCCAGGAAGAAGGTCCATGTGGCACCCTTCCATTTATTAAATAAAGCCCCAGGGAGGTTGTGGTCCCCTGAGCTCATTTGACTCCATGGAGGGGGGTCCACACGGGCCCCCTCCAAAGTTAATATCAACTCCAGGGAGATGGTGGTCCCTGGGATTTTTCACAACCCTAGGAGGGGCCCAGTATGCCCCACTTCTTTTTTGTTACATAGTTGGGTATGACTCTGGGACCTGGCCCACCCAGGGGCTTTCTTTAAAGTAAGCACAGAACCTGCACTTTAAAAAAAAAAATTGTTGCTGCAAATTCATGGGTATGCCACAACTGTTTACCAAAAAGTTAAAAAAAATGCTTAGTTGCCTTGACAGGGTGCCGGTGCAGCGTGAGGGCAAAGGACCAAGCCCTAATATATCACAAAAAAGCAAAACGCTGCACTCCTGGAAACTGAAACCAATAAAACTTTTATTCTGCTCATTAAAAAGGCCAAATTCAGGTCCCACTGACGCGTTTCGACTTCCGTCTTCTTCAAAGTGGTTTCAACCATCACATGATGATGAATTGTGATTTTCACGTACTTAATTGGTTGTCAACAAGGGGGAACAGGTGTACAGCAAAGGGTGCTTTTGGTATGATTCCCAGTTCAGTGGTACGTAAGAACTATAAATACCAGCATGCTGTGCGAATCTTGTGATGCTTGAAACCACTTTGAAGAAGACGGAAGTCGAAACGCGTCAGTGGGACCTGATTTTGTCTCTTTCATGAGCAGAATAAAAGTTTTAATGGTTTCAGTTCCTGGGAGTGCAGAGTTTTGCTTCTTTGTGATATATTAGGGCTTGGTCCTTTGCCCTCACGCTGCACCGGCAGTTAGGCACACCGCTGCTTAGGACCGTCTGTTTGGATTATATATATATATATATATATATATATATATATATATATATATATATATATATATATATATATATATATATGTATATATATTTTTTTTCAAGGCCTGATAAAAAAATATATATATATATATATATATATATATATATATATATATATATATATCTCAGGCCTCGAAAAATCATTAGAATGTTACTAGACCTGCAGGGCGAGTAGCTTGAATAATCTACTCGACCTAACTGTAATGTACTTGACCCGGAAACGGGTCTCAAATTGTATGAACCTAGGCAAATATTGTATTTTACAGTCACCTTTTTCTTCATTCTCATATGTGATTGAACCTTCAAAGATGAAATGTGAGTTCAGGATTTCTGCTGTTAAAAATTCCTCTTTTGTTTTGATTAAATACACTAAACGTTCACTGTATGTATAATAAATCTAGCTACATATGATCCATACATAACTTGCCTCTTAGTTTACTAATAGCTATGCAATGAGGGCAGGATTGTTTCTAAATTTATGTTAAAACACTCACTTTTAATAAATATATTACTAATGCATGATGTAGTAGCCTACTGTCATTTACAGACCCTAAATCTCCAAGAAATGTCAAAAAAACATTCCCACTAACTTGCAGCTTCACTGATAAAAGTATATAGTGTATTAACAATAATCTCTGAAAATTGGGTTTCAGAAAACATTTATAATTTTCACATCACCAAGTAAAGTGTTCTGACTTTTTTCATCCTATTAAGATATTTTTTTCATCACACAGAGGTATACAAATTGGTCTTTTACAACTACAGAAATATATTTTGAAACGTTTGTAAACTTGACTTAGTTATATAAGTGTTGTGAGTTAGGAAAAACATGATGCCAAAAGCCTTTCATTTCACATAGGTCAGACAGTTCACCTTACAAAATCCTGAAACTCTGCCATCACAAGTAAAGTATTTACATTGCAAGAAGACAAACTGACTTTTGACCTCCGTGTCTGAACACAGAGCAAATGTGAAAAAAAATATTTAAAGGCATCTTAATGGCTAATTAGTCTCTGACTGAACAGAACACCGCATAAAATAAAACCCACCATAGCAAGTGGTCGAGTCGATTTTTCGAGCCCTGTAATATATATATATATATATATATATATATATATATATATATATATATATATATATACACATATAGCACAAATCATTTCCGATTTGGGGGTCCTACACCCCTTACATGGTGGCTTCCAGTGAGCAGGATTGGAGCAACCTGCTTAAACACCATGTGACACAGCAAACAACTGGAGCATGACTTTGGAGGGAGTTTGTCCTTTATTAATAACACAGCGGCAATGCTTAACCATTTCCAGAACCGTTTTGGCTATTCATCAGCCTTATTGGCAAGAGTCAGCAATAAAATCAATTAAATTGACTCATTTCTAAAATTTCCATCATAAATATCATAGTTTTTCAATTTATCTAGTTGACACAAATACTCATAGTTCATAATTACTGCGGTCTATAATTCTCATTTTAGAACTTTCTCCACAGTCAGGCTCTAGTTGATGTTTTATATATATATATATCCTACTAGTGGTCACCTGTAGGTATAGTTAGGACCATTTGACGAATCTTTACGAAATTTTCAAAACTGGCTTGCCAGTCTTTTCAGGTGCTGTCTTCAAAGTGGGGGCCAAGAACAAGGGGTCGGGGTGGGGAGGTGTGCTTTCTCCATGCAATTTCCCATTGGGAATTTGAACACAACTACTGCCAGAACCACTAGATGGAATTACATCAAATTTGGTAGAAAGATAGCCTTTGGTATAGAAATCGAGTTCAGTAGCTTTTGAGACATTCAAGGAAAATATATACATAGATATATTCTCATGGTGAGATCTGAATGGCTGTCAGCACATCAACCAGGAAGTGGTGGCAGCCATTTTGAGATCAATATTCATGATAGCACCCCCTTGAAATGCACTGTAGTGAATGGCAGGTTTTGAGGGTCACAAAAAGGAGAACGTATAAAGGGAGATAACAGATTTTAGCTACAATATAAATGATTTGTTGATGGTATCATAATAAGTTTAGGAATTGTGCTGTTTTCTAAGGTGATTTTGCCCTGTGGAAAAGCTCTAATTTCATTAAGTAAAGTGACGTTCCAGTGGTGCTAGGGGATTATAAATATGCACCTTAATTCAGAAAGGAACAAAATGAGGAGGGCTCCTTTTGTCATAGGACTTATGGTTAGTGCTGTAGAAAGAAAACTTAGGACATGTTTTAAGTGAGTTCTCAAATACATTCCTCTTCTATTTCATTAAAACATTCTGACATGCAGACTGAAACATGCACTTTCAGCACCAGCAGCAGACTGACAGGTAACTCCCTGGTGATCAGCAGCTTTTATCCAGTATTCTAGTGAGCATAGTGGAGTGCGTTACATGAGCATCAGTTACATTACACAAGGACACATTAAATTGGGTTTTAGGCAAGGGGAGATTAAGTGATTTGTCCAGAATCACAGGATGTCGAGCTGATGTTGAAACTCAAACCTTATACCCCAGTTACAAAGTCTGCAGCTCTGGCCATAACGCCACATCCTCTCCCCTAAGTGTAACATATAATAACGTGATCAACTGTATAAAATAACATAAAGATAGAAAATAATTTAAAAGTACTTTGCCACACTTTTGTAATAAATATATAATGTTAGCAATCTCGTTGTTCATTAGAATACTTAGGGAGGCAGAAGTCAGAGACACCAACTCGGATAATTGAGGGCAGGGAGGAGGGTGCAGAGGCAACAAGTTGACCATACTGGGCATGCAGGAGTGGCAGTGGCATCACAACAGACTATGGAGAGCAGGGGAAATGGGGACAGGGCCAACAAACCAACCATGCAGGACAGGCAAAAGAGGCTTTGGCTATATAGCAGACCATTGAGGGCAGAAAGAAGAGGCAATGGCAGTACAACCATGCATGCCTAGAGTCCCGATTCACGCAGGAGACTCCCGAAAGGGCTTTATTTTTTTGTCTCTTGCCTAAACTCTCCTCTTTTTCAAAGTAAGCCAATGGGGAACATCAATTCCCCACGTTAATTTTTTGAATCTCTCTTTTACCAAGTTCAGAATGTTGGCAAGTATGGTACATTGGATCACGGAGGGCAGGAGGAATGGGGTATGGACATGGGCTTGGACAACAGAGGGCAGGAGGGAGATGGGCAGGGGCATCACTCTGACCTTACAGGGTAGGTGTCAGGGGTTGCAGAAGCACAATATACCACACAGGGCAAGCAGGATGGCAGTGCAGCACAACAGACCACGGAAAGCACTAGGGAGGGGAAAGGGCCATGCACTTGGACAGCAGAGAGCAGAGTGGAAAGAGGCTAGGGCAGCAAGCTGACCACACTGGTCAGACAGGAAGGACAGGTACAGCATAATAGACCATAAAGGGCGGGAGGGAGCAGGGCCATGACAAACAGGCCAGACAAGACAGGAGGGAGGACATAGTGACCTGCACATAGAAAACGGAAGGCAAGGGGGCAGGTGAACAGGGCAGGGGCAGAACTCGGACCATGGAGGGAAGGTAGGATGGGCAATGGAAGCATGGCACACCATGGAGGGCAACAGTGACACTATAATGGCATACTCACAGACAACGGAGGGAAGGTGGGAGGGGGTCAGGGGCTGCATGTTGACCGCACAACAGCCATGGTGGTTAAAAGGAAGGGGCAGGGGCATGCACAAAGGACCATGAAGGACAGAAGGGAGCAGTAGGAACTTAACACTGACAAGAGAGGGCATGGACTTCACAGGAGACCATATTTTTGTTCACTAAAAAACTAAAGGTCACAGGGATGTAATAGTAAGGTTCACAATTTATACAAACAAAACCATAGGAAATTCAGCAGTTAAAAGTTAGAGTTATCTGAAGAAACTATAAAGCATGCCATGATGTAAGTATAACTTGCGCCCCACCACGTACAATTTCTCATCAATAATTTTACAGCAAATGTTGCACTGATATTATCAATGACGTCACATAAGATGTAATTAGTGATGTATTATGTGGGGTACTGAGCCGGCATTGCTCCCGCCGGAAGGGATGAGGAAAAGATGCTGCTCCCTGTGGGTGGGAGCAATTTTTCCATCCATTGCCCCACCCGCTTCAGTGGGAGCAGGAATACAGATGAGAAGTCTGCTTTTAGTGGGCAGGAACATTTTACTTGCCCCCAGCTGCTGGGAGCGAACTTAGGGGGTCATTCTAACATTGGCGGGCGGCAGAGGCCGCCCGCCAATGTTCCCCCTCCAAAATACCACTCCGCGGTCGCAAGACCGCTGAGGGTATTTTGGGATTTGCCCTGGGCTGGCGGGCGGCCGCCAAAAGGCCGCCCGCCAGCCCAGCCCAGGGCAAATCAACCTTCCCACTAGGATGCCGGCTCAGAATTGAGCCGGCGGAGTGGGAAGGTGCGACGGGTGCAGTTGCACCCGTCGCGTATTTCAGTGTCTGCAAAGCAGACACTGAAATACTAAGTAGGGCCCATTACTTTGGCACGGGCACTGCAGGGGCCCCCAGGGGCCCCGCGGCACCCCCTACCGCCATCCTGTTCCTGGCGGGAGACCCGCCAGGAACAGGATGGCGGTAGGGGGTGTCAGAATCCCCATGGCGGCGGAGCGCGCTCCGCCGCCATGGAGGATTCCCCCGAGCAGCGGAAAGTCGCGGGAGACCGCCGACTTTCCGTTTCTGACCGCGGCTGAACCGCCGCGGTCAGAATGCTCGAGGGAGCACCGCCAGCCTGTTGGCGGTGCTCCCGTGGTCGGTGACCCTGGCGGTCACCGGCCGCCAGGGTCAGAATGACCCCCTTAGTGTTTGCTCCCATTTAGTAGGAGCTTTGAAATTGCTCCAGCCAAGTGACAGCAAACACGCTATGTTCTGGGGCTAGGCACCCTGGGCCATAGCAGGAGCCCAGCCCGGGAGCTAATATTCCCTCTGGAAGGGGGGGGGGCACATGGGTATCTTCCCTCTAGTATGCATGGCCAGGCCCTAAAATGACTTGGGGAGGGGGGGCGCATGCATCCCTCTCCCCCTAAATATAGAAAACATTTCCCCCCGGGACGTGACCTACCCAGGAGGCAAAGAAAAGCAATCATGGGCAACCACGATTGTTTGGTTTTGTTTTTTTCAATTTTGTTAGGTTGCAAAACTCTTCTGCTGTTTGGTGACAAAACATTTTTGGCCCCTAGTTGGGTCCCTGTAGGACCCCACCACCAAGCCTAGAGTGTCACAGTATTCCTACCCTGCCCTCTTTTTGTCACTTTTTGCTTGGGATTTGGATGAGTTCCAGTCCCAAGATGGCTGCCACCACTTCCTGTTTGAAGTGGTGACAGCCAATCAGATCTCATTTTGTGATCTCTGGGATCTGTGGACACTCCACTTACCTAGATATATATAAATCTTGTTTTTTAATAACTTCAAAACTACTGAACAGATTTGCACCAAATTACAAAAGGGCTCTTTCTGGACCAAGATCTACCTCTCTGCTAAATTCAGTGTAATTTTGTTCAGCGCTTCGGGCTGTAGCCATAATCAGCAGCAGCAAATGCACAACAGCAAATTCTTTATTCTGTGAATCCTCGCCATCAAAGATCATATAAACACAATTGCATACAATTATAACTAGGATTACAATTTTAAAAACAATACAAATAACATAAAAATAGTTACCTAACAGGCTAAAACCAATGAATATAGAAACAGACTACAATTTATACATCCCTGCTTTTAAAGTGCTCTTGACCTAATCCTCCACATCGCTAGAAACTGTGAGACTGCAAACAGCACTAATTGCCTATTATCAGACTTAGCAATCCTTAGTGCTTCCCTATATTCTCTGACACCAAGGTTCCGGCAAAGTGGTGCAATCCACTTCTTCCTTACACCGCAATAGCCAGGGCAGAAAAATAATACATGCTCAGTTGTTTCAGCCCTAGATACACAGAATGGGCAATTGTCATCTCTTAATTCTGCCATTAGTCCCCAACTGGCTGTGGACAAGGCTAGCGGTAATGTCCCATATATAAATTGTAGATAGAGCTTCCTAGCAATGCGGGGCTGTGGATCATCCAAAAACTGCTCCTTCTGGAAATTATCTTTGTACATCAAAAGGTCTGTTGTCAAAGAACCCATGTTACTTTGAGATTGTGATAAGCCTACTTGGTACTACCAGAAGGCATTCTTTACCAGCTCCTTGGAGGTCACACAGGCCTCTTCTGGGGCAGTAGACAGGTGATCAATTCCAGTATCCAGCAGCGTTGTTCTCACATGCCTCACCCATAATAGGTCTCTTGTACCTAGAAGGGACAGAACTTCGGCCATACCCTGCTAGTAAAGTCTCAATTCTGCGGTCGCCCATAATCTCCTCCAAAACAAAAGGGGTGGGATATTCTTTAACCCCATATCCAATTGCAGGAGGAGCAGTGGTGTGCTAACCGGGAGGCCAATCAGCTGCCTCATAAAATGATTATCAACAAGAGCTAAAGATATGACCATCGCCTTATAGCCCCAGAGTTCCACACCATATAATGCAGATCCAAGTGCTTTACAGTCATAAGCATTGGTCTGAAGTACCGGCGAAATGGGCAGAATTGTGAGGCTTTAAATACTTTGAATAGTCTCCCACTGGTTTGCTATGGTCCAAGTTTACACCTGGTAATATGGGCCTGCCAGTGAAAATGTTCATCCAGAACCATGCCTAGATATTCAAAAGTCTGAACTTCCTCCAAGGGGGTCCCTCTCAGCATAGAATTGGGTCTAGAGGAACGGCAGGGGTTAAACACCATATACTTTGTTTTTGCTAAATGAATGTCCAGGGCCCTGACTTTGCAAAAGCTGTCAAATCTAAGATTTTTTGTAATCCATAGGGGACTTAGAAAGAAGCAATGTGTCATTGGCGAATATCAGGGCAGGCACCGGGAGGCTTGTTAGACAAGGTGTATCCAACTCAGCATGATACACATGAGCTACCAAGTGATTTATATAAAGCAAACACAAAGTAGGAGCCAGGACACACCCTTGCTTAACCCCTCCGTCGACCGAAAATCAATCAGTGAACTCCCCCAGTTGACCACACCTTACTTGGGCATAGTTGTGCTTATGAACCCCTATCATCAAGTACAAAAGGTAAGGTGAGACTCCCATGTCAGCTAGAACTTGCCATAACTTGGGCAGAGGAACAAGGTCAAATGCTGCCCTCAAGCAAGCAAATACCACATACAACCACCCATGACCTAACTTGACAAACTTGCAATACAATACCTGCAGCTGGAAGACTTGCTGGTGCACTCCCTGAAATCTGCTTGCAAAGGGGTCAAGATTTTTGATGTAGGCATCCAATCTTGCAATCGGCTCGAAATGACCCTCCCAAACAGTTTTTGAGCACTATCAATCAGGCTTATGGGCCTGCAATTTGAGGGGAGATCTCTAGTCCCTTTTTTTAAAGATAGGGACTATTTCTGCATCTAACCAAGTTGGGGGAGTTAGGGCCCTATCAATATGGCATTTAATAGTACAGTGAAATATGGTGTCCAGATATCCACCTCATCCGTAAAAAGATCACTGAGAACTTTATCAAGCTCAGGGGCTTTATTTCTCACAATTTTTAAATTGTCTGCTTAACTTCTCCACAGTTAAAGCTCATATCCTCCAAGAAGTCACCAAGCAGGATGGGTGATCCTGATGTGGTTACCACTATGTCTTGTTTTGCAAAGGTCTCATCACAACCATCTAATCCAAACCCTACATCCTGTTCTTCTTGGGGATGGGGATTAGCAAGAGAAGCAGATCCTCACAAGGATAAAGACTAGTGAAATGTGCAACCCAGTCCACCATTGCAACATGATTTTCAATGGGAAGGGGTACCCTTCACTAGAACTGGTGGAGATAATGTTACAAAAACATTCTTGAGTCTCCACTTTTAACTGCTACTAGCAGGCTTTCCCACTTCTCAATCTCCCAGCCACGCTTGCAACCCATACAGTATATTTATATTCCAGCCTAGCTTTCCTGATCAACTGCCTATCACGAGTTTTAATGGTGCCTATCAGTACCCCTCTGTTCTCCGCGCATTGGTGACTATACCAAGAAAGCGCATTAGGTCTTTTGACCATTCTGATAGTTTCCACAAAAAATGGTCCCACAGCTTTTGAAACATTTGGTTGTGAATATCAGTCTTTTTAGATAGCACAATACCCTCTTTCCCAGGTGTGTTTAATATGAACCACAGCTTCCCCATCCCTTCAGCACCCACCCCATAAACTTCAGCTACCGATTCCCTACAGCAAGATAGTGTCCTCCGTTTAACCCTGCGCCTATTAGAGTTCAAGGTTAACCTTCTGTCTAGGCGCTCGTACAATTTGGCTGAGCTATAGAAACTAGGTTTCTCAATTCCAAGTCGAGTGCATTATTGTCACTATCATGACGGGGAAGTACCACCATATCTACCAGTTTAGGCCATAGCTGAATATGGAGCAAGATATAATCCATCAGACTTGTACTCTGCAATAGATTAAACATATGATTACATTGCTTATCCGACCATGATCCACCATTACAGGCTCTTTCCCCTGCCTTAGTGCAACAGAGTTAAGCTGCAACACCAGAGGGGACCACTTCTTTTTTGGTGGCATAGTCAAAGCCGGTATGGACCACAGTTGATCTTCCTCAAGAAATGGAACCCCACATGTGCATCAAGAGGTGCAAACTGGTACTTAAAACCCCCCGCAATGATCTTAACAGCCTCTGCTGGAAGTTCACCCAAGTGGGTAGACAGCATGTGTACTACATTAAATTCCACCTTCTTTACAGTTGGTCTACAGTAAATATTATAAATGTAGATTGTAGCCACACCTGACGGGGTCAGGGCAATGCACAGCAAGTCTGGGTAATCCAGGTCCACTTTCTTAACACAGCAAGAGAGGGTTACCTTAACCCAAACTATCAAACTCCCTCTTAGGTCTACCCCTCCCTGATGTAACAGCCTCCTGACATATGACATAAAACCTGCATGATACATGGGGCTAGTTTGCCAGGTTTCTTGGAAGTGACAGATGTCCCATTCGTCTATGAAAGTACCCCACTCCGGGCAGGGCAACTTAGATGAAAGCACTGCTATGTTCCAAGACAGCAATTTGGTTGGGGGACTAAGATCGTACCTTGCCACACTTGTGCAAAAAAACACCCACCACGTTGTGTGGCGCTACACCTTCCATGGACCCATCCTCACATTCTTGGTCATCAAACCCTTAGAGAGCCCCATCCCCCAGTGGGGGCACACGTCCACCAACAACCCCATTAAAGGAAACGTCCTCTACAGGGACCACTACCTGCCCTGAAAAAATACCGAAACAAAAGGTTTTGGATTTTTTTTTTAAGTGCAGCTCGTTTTCCTTTAAGGAAAACGGGCTACACTTGAAAAAACAAAAACTGCTTTAGTAGCAAGCAGTCACGGACATGGAGGTCTGCTGACTACAGCAGGCCTCCATGTCAGTGAGTGCCCATAGTCGCTATGGGGCCGCAATTTGCGACCCACCTCATTAATATTAATGAGGTGGGTCTTTGCGACCCCATAGCGACTCGCAGACAGTGTCTGAGACTCCGTTCTGCATAGCAAATTGCGAGTTGCAATTTGCGAGTCGCTCGGACTCGCAAATTGCAAGTCGCAATTTGCTTTGTACCTACATCTGGCCCATTTTACTTGTAAATGCATATTTAAACATGTACATGAATTAGGCATATACAGCAATATAGAATCAACGACTCCAAGTTTGAATAAAGAAAGAAGAAAGAGAGAGGGAGAGAGAGAAGAGCTTTAGGGATAGAAAAGGGAATCAAGTGATAGCCATGTGGAGAGAGAGACAATAGGCATTAGCCACAGCGAATGTAAGATGAAATAAGTATATATAAGAAGAAAAACAGGAAATATATTGACATTTTTTAAAAAGGAGGAGAAAATCCATATCCTTCGCAGTGCGTGAGAGATAGCTACTTGATGGCAACCATAGCTGATGACATTTGAAGAAAGTTCCTGTTGAATCAAGCTTGTAGCTGTCAAGTCTATGATGATAACATACAGAATTCCACCACTGTCTGAGAGTAATGTTCTCCGAAGATTTCCAGTTAGAAGTAATAATAGAGATTGCAATAGAAAGCAAAAGGTCCACCAATTTTCCAAGAGGCCTGAATGAACTCCAGATATCGTGTACGCATCCCAAAAACAGTAATTCATAGGACATTGGTAAGGAGATCTGAGCTATTGCTGAAATGCAAGACCATACTGAGGACCAAAAAGTAGATAGGGATGGACAGGAAAAAAACATGTGAAAGTCAGTACCCTGCTGAGTGTGGCAGCGCCAACAATTGTCATTTTGTGCAAGTTTGAATTTGTAAAGGCGTACAGGAGTGTAGAAAAGTCTATTATAAAAAAAATATAGGGTCTGTGTGAGGCTTGCAGTGCGTGCAGTGGAATGTATCTTATACCATATTCTATCCCATAAAGAAGTTGGCCAAACAACACCAAGATCTGATTCCCACAATGTCTCAATAGGTGATTTGAGTCTAGGTGAAACAGACGTTCTTAAAAGTTTATAAATTCCAGCTGCCCTAGGATAATTAGAAGTTACAATCGGGTGTGGAGATGATGCAAGAGAAGAATGATTATGATGTATAAGTTTATTGAGGGCCTCTTGGACTAGAGTAGAAAGAATTATATATTGGGATTTCATGCAAATAGGGAGATTATAAATTGCTGAGAGAGCAGTAAAAGGGATGATAGAGTCTTTATGATATAATTGGGAAATGAGAAGAATACCTTTAGTCATCCAAGCCTTCCAACACAAGGTTTTACCTTGTTTCCTAAGCGAACTATTGTGCCAAATAGGACTGTTAAAGAATTGATTAATGGGGGTAAGATGCAAAATAAAAAAAGGTTTCAGTAAGTTGACTGAATGGGAGATAGTGCTGGGCAACCAGAATTTTGGGGGGTTAGACATAAATATAATGTGTTTATGGGAAAAGGGAGAAATAAATGTTTCTTCCAAAGAGAACCATAGCTTTTTAGGGGCATCATTGAGTGTAGATAAATAGGGATGTATTTGCTTAATGCCAAAAGATTTGTGATAAGTTATAAAGTCAGGGAAATTAACTCCACCGTGTACTTTAGGAAGTTTTAATTTCAAGAGAGAGATTCAGGATTGTTTACCGTTCCACAGGAACTTGGATAGAATTTTATCAATTGAACAAAAAAATAGTTTAGGTATCTTAATAGGAAACATCATAAGGAAGAAGTTAATGATAGGGAGAAGCATCATCTTAATGGTGTCCAAGCGGCCCCACCACGTGAGATATAACGGAGACCATTTCTGTGTGAGATCTACAAGCTTTGCAGATAGGATTTCTAAATTAGTCCTTAATGTATCCTTGAGAGTAGTGCAGTACCATACCCCCAGGCATTTAATCTTAGATGAATTCCAAGATAATCCTGCATCAGGGAATACAGAGCCAGTGCAATGAGCATTAAGTGGTAAGACCACTGTTTTGTCTATATTAAGTTTATAGCCAGATACATCAGAATATAAGCTGAGCTCATGCAGGAATGCAGGAAGAAAAGTGTCATGGTGAGACATGAACAAAAGAATATCATCAGCATATGCCATAAATTTGATGTGTGCATTATTAATTTGAAACCCCATAAATTGTTCAGACATTTTTAATTGGTATAGAAAAGGTTAGAGGGCCAAAATAAATAGTAAAGGAGATAATGGGCATCCCTGACAAGTACCCCTTTTAAGAGGGAAAAAAGGAGATCGGATACCGTTTGTTATAACCGAGGAACATGGTGAAGAATAAAGAATGGATATAAAATGTCGGAATTTAGTACCTAGTCCATGCCATTCCAATGCTTTCGACAAGAAACCCCAGTAGACCCTATCAAAGGCCTTTTCTGCATCCAATGATAAAGCTGCCAGAGGAATCTTAAGTTTAGATGCCTTGTTAATAATATTTTAAAAAGTACGGGAATTATCTGCTACATTTCTATTAGGGATAAAACCAGATTGATGAGAATCAATAAGGTCAGGTATATATGGGAGTAAATGGAGAGCTAAAACTTTGGCATAGAGTTTACAATCAGTATTAATTAAAGATATGGGTCTATAATTTTTATAGTCAGTTGCATCCCGATCTTTTTTAGGAATAAGACAAATCATGGCCTCCGTAAATGAGCCAGATGCAGAACCTGACATTATAAAATGATTAAGTAATAGAAAGAGTTTGGGGAAAAGAGACTTAGCAAACTGAATAAAGAATTCTACTGTGAAGCCATCTGGGCCTGGAGCCTTACCCTTGGGGAGAGATTGTAAAGCTGTATATAGTTCGGTAAGTTATAGGGGTTGGTCTAAAGATGAGAGGTCAATCTGCAATGGGTCCCTTGGTTTGAGATTAGAGAAATATTGGTTGAGAGATTCAACTGTTGGTATGTGTTCTGGAGTGTACAGGTCCTTATAGTAAGAAGCGAAACACGATGCTATATCTTTATCTCTAAAGAGTTTAACACCATTGTTATCTGTGATAGATTTAATAGTTTTTTTTTTCTTTGTTTCAAATAATGAGCTAGAAGAGAACAAGCTTTATTGTTACCACCATAATATCTGGCATTTATTTTCAGGAGGGTGCTGCATGCTTGTTCAGTGGTATATTGGTTAAACTCCATTTTAGCTGAGACTAGTGCTTCAAGATGTGATTTACTGGTTTTGTGAGTATAGTATTCATGTTCTAGGGACTTTATATTTTCAAGGATGGAAGTGGATTTTTGTTGAGCAGACTTTTTTTTGAGAGAGCGTAACTTATGATGAAACCCCTAGAGGCTGCTTTGAATGCATCCACACAAAATGAAATGATAGTTGATCACTATAGTTGATGTGAAAGTATTCTTCTATAAACTTATTGTAGGAAGCGATAAAAGTAGCATCTGAAAGTAGAGAGTTATTAAACCTCCATGAAGATGTTTTAGAACCATTAAGAAAAAGATCAAGGTCAGTAATCATAGGTGCGTGATCTGAGATCAAAATAGCACTGATTTCAGAGTTGACCATATGTTGCAATAAACCTTTACTCAGAAAGATATAATCAAGCCTGGAATGGGAATGGTGGGTAGGAGAATAAAAAGAGTATTCCAAGAGGTCGGGATTGCATACTCTTCAGGAATCAGAGAGAGAATGGTGTAAAATAAAGTTTTTAAAAGCTTTGTGGAAGGCATGTGGAATGAAACGTGACGTGGAACGTCTGTCCAAAAATGGATCGGGAATTTGGTTGCAGTCACCACCTATTAGTAAATTGTTTGAGGAATGTTCAGAGACAATATGTGAAAGATTCTACCAAAAATTTGGATCTGGATGTGTGGGGCTGTATATAATAAGGATAGTAAGAGAAATATTGTCAATTGTAAATGTAACAAGTACCCAGCGACCTTCTGTATCTTGATGCTGTGAAATTATGGTAGGTTTGAGAGATTTATGACAGAGTATAATTACCCCATTTTTGTTTGTGATGGAAGGGGAGTAGAAAATGTCCCCCACACATTGTTTTTTAAGCTTAATTGCCCCAGAGTCGTTGAGGTGAGTCTCTTGCAACAAAGCAATGTGGCATTTCAAACGATCTAGGTGAGATAAGACACGCTGACGTTTAATGGGGTGTTTAAGCCCCTTAACATTCCAAGTAACAGTTCTAAGTTGCATAACAAGAAGTATTAATAAACAGCTGCTGTAACAATGAAAAAACTAAGCATATAAATTTTGCAAAAGCAAAGAAATGAGGAAGAAACAAGATAGTAAAGAAAAAGAAAAGGAGGAAGATGACCTCCAGAAGTTGTATATACATGGATGTGGCACTACAAGGACTAAAGTCCATGAAAGCTAAAAAAAAAAAAACAAGATAGAAAGTGAATACCCCGAAAGGTAGAGGGACAGCGGAGAACCTGAAAAGACAGGCAAGAGTGGCTTCAGCACAAGAAAAGTGATATTAGATATCAAAACATATGAAGGCGAGTTTCATGGAAGAAAAAAAAAAAAAAAACATACAAACGAAAAACTCAGGAGACCAAATAACGTAATAACTACAGTAAGGGACTGTGACATGAAAAACAATAAAAATCAAAGCTTAACAGTGGAACGTGTAGGAGAACAGTTTGGATGATGAGAAAGGGATACGGTTGGGAAAGGAACATGAGGATTACACAAAGAACACTATCTAAAAAATATATATATATATATAAGAAAATAAGAAGATGCAGAGATGGAAAACCATGGATATAAATATTAAACATAACCATTACTATTAAACTGTCCAGAAAAAGAAAAAAAAAGGACATTAAAGACAAATTAAATTATATCTTCAAGTAATTGCAGATGCTCCTAGTTCCATTGCTTCTGTTTTGTGTTGGTTAATAAACGTTTGTAGTGCTGAAGGTTCCTCAAACGAGTAAGATTTGTCCTTGAATGTAATTTTGAAAAGGCATGGGTGAAGAAGACCATATCGAATATTCAAGGATTAGAGTTGTGGACGTAAGTCCAAAAACAGTTTGCGACGTGCAGCTGTACCAGGAGAGAAGTCTTGTGTGAAAAATACTTTATGACCTGACCATAGCAAAGGGCCCACCTTTTTGGCTTCCGAGAGTATTTGCATCAAGTCAGTAAATTGGAGAAAGAGAATAATAATTCCTCTAGGATGTGCACGAGGGCCAGTTGAAGTCTGTGGACCTAAACGATGTGCCCATTGGATAGAGAGGGGAGAGGTAGGAGGCAAGCAAAGAATTGAAGGTATTGCTTTTTGAAGGAATGCAATCATGTTAGAGCCTTCAGAACCTTCTGGAATCCCAAAAAGGCGAAGATTATTTCTCCTATTTCTGTTTTCTAAGCTTTCAGTAAGCCTTTTAAGTTGAGCTATGTCTTTAGAGATCTGAGGATTGACAGTGTTAGAATCTTCAAGGCTACTGACTCTGTTCCAGAGTACAAATTCATTGTTCGTGTTGAGACCATTGCTCCTCAATACGTTGCAAAGAGGCATTAGTGTGCATCATAAAGGGCTTTAGTGCACGCAATTCCTCCATGACATCATCTAGAGTAAGATGTGTAGGTGATTTTGAGGAAGAATCAAGGTCTTTTTTTGGGCGCTGGACGGAGGAGGTGTTAGATTTTTTTTCGCAAATGCGCCAGCAGCATGAGATGAAGAGGCGCCATCCTTTAAAAAGACTGCAGCACTATCCATTGTTAAAGTTGATGGTAGAGAAGATTTAGTTATATGTGTGCGCACCACTCGAAGAGGATTATTAGACTTGGAGAAAGATGATGACTGGCAACTCTAAGAATTATGTGGTCTCCCCATAAAAGCCAGCAGCAATTTGGTAATAGGAAGCCAGCAATGGGAGGTGTTGATGAAATTATATTACATTGAGAAGCTGCTGCCAGAAGTTTCCAACAACATAGGAAAATATAATAAAAAATATATAAATAGAAAATCCTAAATTATTCTCTCATAACAGGCATAACAGAATACCACAAGAGCAAAGCACTTTACTGCACATAGTCAAACAATTGGTGACTACTTTTAAGGGAACCTTCTGAAAAGGAAAAAAATCCCCTCCGTCAAAGGAAAGCATTTACCATGTTATGAAGAGCAATTTGAGAGAGCTCCTTGACAAGAGCTGCCAGTGAATACTGAAAGTTGAAAACCTCAGCTAAATGTGTTTGAAGAGAGAGGACAAACTTTCAGCTGGCTGTCAGAAGGTAATAAAGATTCCATTGCAGAGGAAACTAGATTTGTAGAATCACATCCAGGCAAGCAGTTAAAAGTCAAATAGAAACATTTCTGTGAAAGTTTAGGTTTGTGCAGAGGCTTATGGAGTGAAACGCAAATGACGCAGATAAATTATTACCTCAGGCCCTCACATGAAGTCTCTGAAATGACTTCAAAACTCGATGTCTCTGTAAGATAAAGGCATATTTATGCAACCGCAGTGCTCCGGTGCTCAAAAATGCTGAAGAAATTAATAATTTTGATGTGAAAACATCTCCTTCTTTCCAGGAAGTGCTGAAGCCTCACAGAGCTCTAAAGAGCAGCGGCCATCTTGCGTGACCTCCAGCCACGCCCCCCGTATCGGACTAGGTCTTGATCTGTAAAATGTCTTAGTTTCTATTTTCTTCTTCTCTCCCTCTAGTTCAGTCAACCTGTGATCCAGACTTAAGGTTAGGTTGATAAGATCTGAACAAGTGGTTGGCTGAGATTCAATCTTTGCCAGTGCGTCTTTTATTTCATCTTTATAATAGAGAGCTGTACTTTTATTTTCTGGCCACCCCATTTGCCACTAAGTGACTGAACTGAATTAAATAGGAAACTAGATCTTTACTACCCTGACGTAAATCTAGTAATTCACAGCTAGCCAGCCTAGTAATTGTCCTCCTATTGAACACTTTTTCAAACTCTGCCTTAAATCTGGCCCAATGGTATAGCAGGGTGTTATCCTCATTAACTAGTGGTGTTGCCCAAACCACAGCATCCCCTCCTAAACAAGAGACGAGAAATGCAACTCGGGATTAAGCTTTGCGAAATTATTGTGGGCATATCATAAAGTGGAATTGTACCTGTGTCAGGAAGGTCTGTACCTCATCGGGATCACCTAAAAAGTGCTCAGGAGTGGTCAAGGGACTGGAGATGGGACCAGCATTGCTATTACTGGAGGGGTAGGATTACTGGTATCCTGTGAAGTGGTGGCACTAGATGAGGATTCTATTTGAGTTTGCAACGGGTTTACTCTATTAGCTAAAGCAGTGGTTTCTGCTCAAGATAAAGGCCTTCATTACAACATTGGCGGGTGGCGGTAACCGCCATGCGGGCGCCAATGCGGCTGCACTCCCGTGGTGGCCATTACGACATCCCTGCTGGGCCGCAACACGGGATCCGGCTCCAAATGGAGCAGGCGGTGTTGCTGCGGTGCGACGGGTGCAGTTGCAGCCGTAGCGCTTTCCACTGTCTGCTATGCAGACAGTGGAAAGCTCCATGGGGCTGTGCCAGGGGGCCCCTGCACTGCCCATGCCAAAGGACCCGTGACTCCCCTTCCCGCCAGCCTTTTCATGGCGGTTCCTACCGCCATGAAAAGGCTGGCGGGAGGGGGATTCGTAATCCCCTGAGCAGCTATTACGTCTGCCGGGACCACTGTGGCGGAAAACCGCCGGTCCCGGCGGTGCGACCGTGGCACTTCCGCCGCGGTTGTAATACCCAAGATTGCACCGCCAGCCTGTTGGCGATGCAATCGACAAAATGAGGCCCGAAGTCATTTCACCCTTTAAGTCTGCCATCATAGCACATCGATCGTCTATGAGCACACCTTCCGGCTCTGACTCTGATTACAAAAGTACAGACTAACAGGGTGGCCAGACTGGGGTAAGGAAAATTAGGGGAGGTACACCAGGGAAGGAAATCTGAAAAACAAAATAGCAACCATCAAGAATGCAGGTGTGGTATAAGGCTTAGCCCAGGTTTATATCACAGTGTTAAAAGAATAGTAGTAGCACATGCTTTCATGGATACAGCATTTCATATGCTAAATTCCTATTTCTGGAATAACAAAACACCTTTTGAAATCATGAGAAATGCATTCACTTTAGAAGTGTGACATACTTCTAAGGTTGCCTCTTAAGTTTTACTAATAAGCACAAACACACTGCAAAAGTATATAATAAATAGACATGTGTCCCAATACCATATGGGCTATCAAGCTAATGACGCCACTGTAAATACCCAAAAGTGTTTTGCAAAGCGTTCACTGGTACCAACAACATATGAAGCACAAATACCCCTCAGTAAACACTGTTTCAACATGTTTGCTCATACTCTACAAAGCGCATCACACTGCTCATGAAGCGCAAAACGTGAGGGACTGAATGAGCGCTAGTATGCCACAGACATAGAAACCCAAACTTATTCTGAAACCTTTCACAACACATGAATAGTGCAGACCACACGTTACCATCTGTCGATACATGGTATCCTTTACACACAGCAGATATGTTCAGAGCAGTACACCTGCATCAGAATTATCTGAAGTGCAAGGAACCTCCATCTTCCTTTGCACACATCACAGGGTCGGACTCCTCAAAGTTGTGAGCAGAAACACCAGGTATAGTGCAGCAGTTCAGAATAGCAGACACTCGCCCACACTTAAGTTGCCTCCAATACAATGTCAATTCACGTTTGCAATTAGGAAGAACTTGCGTGATACTGACCCGTTCCAAACTATGTCTCAAGCTGGGGCCATCTTGGAATGTAGCCTCTGCCTACTAACATGCATATGTGTATGCCAGCAGTTCCACCACTGGCAGCCTCCTTGATCGTGACGTTTCACACACAGATCTTTGTCCTGAGTTTCATAGGATTGCACAGAACGGGAACAAGTACCGCAAGTCCTGACAAAAATCTCAGTGGAAAATTGCATGAGTAAAATGTGTTTGGGAACCCCACATTTTCCCGACCTTCACTTGCCGAATAACCCCCAAACTTTCCAGACAGCAGTTGAACTGACTGGCGTACTAGCTTTGAAAATGTATTGAAGATTCATACGATGGCGTCAAAGTTATTAGTATATTAGCAAATAAAAAAACGCTCCGTCTATGGAAATTATGTCCTAACTATAACAACCGGTTGGCGACATTATAGTTAGGTTTTGAATTTACCTGCCCAAAACCATAGACATTCATAGACATTCAGCAGTTACAGTTAACTCGACTAACTGTAACTCGTAGCCCCATCATGCACAGTTTTCTCATCAATAAATGTATTGAAAATGTTGCAGTGATAATATCAATTATGCCATAGAAGGTGTCATCAATTATGTAATATGTGGGGTATTTAGCTCTGCATAGCGAGAGCGCAAGTTATAGTTATCTTAGGGATCAAGCTATAGTTAGATGAGTTGACTATAACTGCTGAATTTCTATGGTTTTGTGCAAGTAAATTCAGATCCTCATGTAATCTTTGTTTTTTTTTCAGTTTATTTTGTATATTTTTTTAGCACACACACATGCAAATATAATTAGCGGCAGGCACAGCGGCCGACTCTCCCACATGCACCCAAACTACGAATGGCCTTTTGCAGTGGGAGTTTATTTTTTTTAATGTTTCTTTAAATCTGCAGATCCAATGCATGGATCAGCGAATCAGATGAAAAAAAGGACCATTTTTGGTCCCTGATGGGGTCCCTAAAGACCCTTCTATGTGTCCTATGTGGTCAGGATACCTGTGTCCTGACCGCTTATGCGTTTTTTCACTCTTCTTTTCCTACCCCCAGCTGATGTGACAAACAAAATTGCAGCCGCAACTTTTCTGTCAGGTTGCAGCCACACACTCAGGACCTTTCTTTTCCCACAGATCCGTAGAGGATCCGTGGGTGCATTGTTGATCCTCTGCATCCCTATTTTTGTATATATATATATATATATATATATATATACATATATATATATATATTCTTTTTTTTAACCTTAAATAACTCTGAATCTACAGAACGGACTTATACCAAATCACAAAAAAGAAGAATCTGTGAACCAAGATCTAGTTGGTGTAATTCCATACAGCTGTTCGAGCTGTAGCCATGCACACACAGAATGGGAAAAAAGTTTTTATGGACCCCCCTTTTTCTCAGCTCCCACTTGACAAATCACCAGAAAACTTTCCATGCAAGACTAGACCAAGTAGGACACTTTTGTGGGAAAATGTTGTGAAGATTCGTCAAATGGCAGCAAAGTTATTAGCAAAACAAAAAAAACTTTGTCAATTGGAAAAGTTGGTCCTAACTATAAATACCTGCTGGAGATATAGGTTACCCCCTGTCCAAGCAAAGACCCTTGCTCTAGTCAGGGTAAAGGAAAATCACCCTCAGTTAACCCCCGCTCACCCCCTTGGTAGCTTGCCACGAGCAGGCAGGTTTAATGTCAGAAGCAAGGTGTAAAGTATTTGTACCAACACACACAGTAACTCAGTGAAAACACTACAAAATGACACAACACAGGTTTGGAAAAATAGATATTATGTATCTAAACAAAACAAGACCAAAACAACAAAAATCCAACATAGACAAGTCAAGTTATGAATTTGAAAAGCAAAAGAGTCTTAAATCCTTTAGAAAACAGTGAGAAAGTTGCTAGCGTGCAAAAGTACCTGGGTAGCATCAAAATCAAGCCGCACCGGTGAGTGTGCGTCGAAAAAGGCCAGCGATGCGTCAATTTCCCATCCGCAGGCGAGAGAGCACATTATTTCTCCACTGGTCGGGTTGCGTGCATCGTTTCTTTTCTACCACAAGAGAGCAATGCGTGAATCCAGACAGGCACCTTGAATCTGGGCAGGCTTTGCGCTGATTTTCTGTGCCCAGCGATGTGGTGTCGAAATACGGTTGCATGGTTTCAAGAAACCGCGCTGCATATGGGCTCGCATCGTTAGCAGCCGCTGCAGGTGTTTTGCGCGTCATTTCCCCAGCCATGTTGCGTCGATCTCCCAGCCGCGATGCAGGTGGAGCATCGATTGTAGCCGCGAGGCCGGCGGCATGTCCTTTTTCAACCCTGAAGGTGGTGGTGCGTCGAAAGTTTCCCCACACAGCGGTCTCTGCGTGGATTTATGTCCTTTTCCACCAGCTGCACCTTTCAAGGGCCCAGAGACAGGTTAGTGCACCACTTGGCAGGCCAGGACATTCAGCAGAAAGCCCAAGTGCTGGCAGAGAGAAGTCTTTGTTGTCCCTGAGACTTCAACAACAGGAGGCAAGCTCAGTTCAAGCCTTTGGAGATTCTTTACCAGGGGGAAGTCACACAAAAGTCAGTCTTTGTCCTCTCTCATGCAGAAGCAGCTACTGCAGGCCAACCCAGCAAAGCACAGTCACAGGCAAAGGGGCAGTGCTCCTCCTCCAGCTTCTCCAGCTCTTCTTCTTGGCAGAGGTTCCTCTTGGTTCCAGAAGTAATCTGATGTTCAAGGTTTTGGGTGCTCTTCTTATACTCCCTTCTGCCTTTGAAGCAGGCCTACTTCAAAGAAAAGTCTCTGTTGTTCTCAGGATCCTGCCTTGCCCAGGCCAGGCCCCAGACACACACCAGGGGGTTGGAGACTGCATTATGTGAGGGCAGGCACAGCCTTTTCAGGTGTAAGTGACCACTCCTCCCCTCCCATTGGCCCAGATGGCCCATCAGGATATGCAGGCTACACCCCAGCTCCCTTTGTGTTACTGTCTAGAGGAGAGGTGCAAACCAAACAACTGTCAAACAGAGCCACAGAATGGTTTAAGCTAGAAATGCCTATTTTCTAAAAGTGGCATTTTCAAACACACAATCTAAAAACCAACTTCACTAAAACATGTATTTTTAAATTGTGAGGTCTGAGACCCCAAACTCCACATGTCTATCTGCTCCCAATGGGAATCTGCGCTTTAATCATATTTAAAGGCAGCCTTTATGTTAACCTATGAGAGAGATAGACCTTGCAACAGCGAGAAACAGATTTGTCAGTATTTCACTGTCAGGCCATGAAAAACAAATAAGTACATATCCCACCTTTAACATACACTGCACCCTGCCCATGGGACTTCCTAGGGCATACCTTAGGGGTGCCTTACATGTATACAAAAGGAAGGTTAAGGTCTGGCAAGTGGGTACACTTGCCAAGTCGAAGTGGCAATTTAAAACTGCACTCACAGACATTGCAGTGGCAGGTCTCAGCCATGTTTACAGGGCTACTAATATGGGTGGCACAACCAGTGCTGCAGGCCCACTAGTAGCATTTGATTTACAGGACCTGGGCACCTCTAGTGCACTTTACTAAGGACTTACTGGTAAATCAATTATGCCAATCATGGATAGCCAATGTACACATACAATTTATACAGGGAACACTTACACTTTAGCACTAGTCAGCAGTGGTATAAGTGTTCAGATCAAACAAAACAGCAAAAACAGAGTCCAGCACACATATATATATATATACCAGTCCACAGCAAACTATAAATATATATATATATATATATATAGATATATATATATATATATATATATATATTTATTTAACATTCACCCATTCACCCAAATGCTGCTCATTGTTACCGAACTCTATCAGGTGGGTGCCTCCTTCGTGGAAGCAGCACTGCACGTAATTAATGTCCAAACCAAGCAGCTCCACTACAGAGTCAGGGGCACTCTTGGATTCCACTTCCTCACCCCAGCATGACGCGTTTCGGTGAAGTGCCTTCTTCAGATGCCGGTAATTACAGGACACACTCCCACTAGTGTTTAAATACGTTTTTACTACTCCTTCAATTCATTCATGATTACAAATAGACTTCATTTCCCATAATGCACCAAGCTGGATATGCGCCCACTCTGATTTTTCTTAATTGTTTTTACACAGTCCCAATCATATTTTCTCTCAGTGGATTGTAATACCAAGAACATTTTGGTTTTGGACACTTAGCTGTACTGTAGTGGCAAGTGCATTCCCAGCCTCCATCTCTCTCTTACTCAAATTTCAAAATGTGCGTGTGTCCATTTATCAGTAGTTCTACTGATCCATTTCACCTTGCCACATCTCACCCCTGAGACTCCTCACACAGCCTGGAAATGCCGATTATTGTATGTATATATAAAAGTATCCTATATGATATATATACCAGTCCACAGTAAACCCTGGTGCCGCCCAGTCCAAACGATGGCAGTTGGTGTATGGGTCATGCTCCTGATAATATACATTTCCACAAATCTTCTGATGTGCTTGCAAAGGAAACACAAAATCTGCAGCACCTTCAAAACGTGATTTAATCAATCTCCATGTGCTAAAAAGGCACCCTAATGACACATCCAATGTGTTTTGGCATACAACACCTTGTTAATGGGTAGAGTGTCAACTTCCCCAGCATAGTATAAAGCCCACAGTGAATAAACAACATCAACAAAGGACAACAAAGTCCACAATAAACCCAACACATTTGTGGTGGTCATCTTATAATGGGGGTCATTCTGAGCCGGGCGGGCGGCAGTCGTCGCCCGCCTGGCGGGAACCGCCACCTTTCCCGCTGGGCCGGCGGGCGCTCGCCAAGGGAGCGCCCGCCGGCCCAGCGGGAAAGGGCCTGCAACACAGAAGCCGGCTCCAAATGGAGTCGGCGGTGTTGCAGGTGTGCGACGGGTGCAGTAGCACCCGTCGCGATTTTCACTGTCTGCTATGCAGACAGTGAAAATCATGCTGGGGCCCTGTTAGGGGGCCCCTGCACTGCCCATGCCAGTGGCATGGGCAGTGCAGGGGCCCCCAGGGGCCCCACGACACCCGTTCCCGCCATCCTGTTCCTGGCGGTAAAAACCGCCAGAAACAGGCTGGCGGGAAGGGGGTCGGAATCCCCATGGCGGCACTGCTTGCAGCGCCGCCATGGAGGTTCAGCCCAGCCAGGGGAAATCCAGCGCGGTCAGAATGGGCAATGAAGCACCACCAGCCTGTTGGCGGTGCTTCCGTTGCCTGCGGCCCTGGCGGTCTTGGACCGCCAGGGTCGAAATGAGGGCCTATGTGTTATCCTGAAATGCAATGGTGGTAATGACCCACTGAACAACTCTAAAAAAATTACAATAATCACAGGATAGTCCAGTGTCTCATATTTCTTAATCGTATTAATCATCTAGTCTGTACTGTCACTTTAAGTTTCCGTATTCCACCCCAGTGGACAGCCTCATACATAATAAGTTCATGATTTTAGTGACATAATCATCTTGTGTCTTCTATCCATCCCCCATTTTAACTCTGTGGATTCTCACATTAGGCCCAGTGGGCAGTCTCTTACATAATACGTTCATGATATTAATGACATCATCATCGTGTTTCATGTTATCAATCCCCATAATTATGTGTACATTCCAAGAAAACAACCAATACAAAAATAATAACAGCCATCTCATGATAAACCCCAATGGCACCTGCAAAAAAACTCTCAGTTATCAAATAGTATCGTGTGACACGTGTGAGTTCAATGTAACTATTATAAATAAATAATTGATTTAATAGGATAATTTTACATTCAGCCCATGTGGGCAGTCGCATACCCTAATAAGTATCTCACATATGCCAATACTCAATGCTATCTTCAACCCCCTGGCAATATACTGTATTCACAGTAAGTAAAATACAGTATGCATAACTGCAACTCATTACTAAATAATTAATTAACAGCTACTTTATTATCCATGTCACAGTGAATCTGGATGCCAGGAGCTGACTCGCAGCCAAACCACAGCATACCGGTTGTCTACTCTTCCACTTATTTCTGTGTGCCTTTGCAGAGGCAACATGCATAGGATAAAGGATAGGAAGCAGAGGGAAAAGGGGATAAGTAAGAAAAAAGAGATTTGGGGTTGCAGCGGGGAAGGAGACAAGAAAGAAAACAAAATGAGCATTATCTGTAAATTAACCTAAATATAATTCACATATTATCCTACTATAAGCGAGATAATCATAGCATTCCTACTGTATATGTAAGGGGGAGACATCTCGTCCAAAGGCCTTACCACAGACATTTAAAAATTACAAAATAGCACCAGACAGCCCGGGAAAATCTACTGTGAACAAACCTAGGAAAAGGAAAGACAACTGATGTATTTCAGCCAATATGAAAAAATTATATCTAAAAGATGTCAAAAGAACAGAGACACAACATCACTAGAGTTCTACCAAGTGCACCTCCAACTCCTCATCCTTATTCAATCCATGCGATGTCTTGGTATTCAATGATATAATATACTGAGGCTCTAACCTCCTCAACTGCAGTTCTCTGTTACCACCTCTCTTCTTTGGCGGTATCCTGTCAATAATGAAATACCTCAGCTTGGACACATCTCTATTGTGAGCCAACATCGGATATCGCTCTCATGTGCTCAAGTATTTGCCTTCTGGTGGCATGTATGGTGCTACCAATGTACCATAGTTTACAAGGGCATTCCAGAACAAATATTGTATAGTCACTCGAACATGTAAAGTAAGAGTTGCTAGTTTTTGAAATGTCAGTGAGGGGTAACCTGCATTGTGTTGCATTGTTTTTACATGCTTTGCAGCTTCTACAAGGAAAGAAACCACTTCTCAATTCTTTTTCGTTTCTCTACAGATATCGCTTACACAAAGGTTGTCCCTCAATGTTGTTCCTCTTCTGAATGTAATACTAGGTAACTCATCAAGGACTTCACCAAGTAGTGCCTCACTATGCTGAATAGGGCCTGGGTGATTCCAAGGGCTGGTTGGCCTGCCTCCTGATCGGAGCCCTAGGGCCCGAAAAGGTTCTAACCCTCTTAGACCTGCACCTGGACTTTGCTTGCTGTAAGTCCTAACCCCCCCAGTCCTAGACCGTTGGAAGTGGGGCTCAAGTGCTCTGTCTGCCCAGCTGTGGTCTCATCAGAACCAACACAGAGTGATGCAAACTCCAGACAGCTCTTCACAGCACCTCATAAGAATGCACCCTCAACAACAGCCCACATTTAGCCTGCACAGCTCATCAGAACAGCTGCTGTGCAGCGCATCTGTGACACGGATGTACATCCTTTCATTGGAACTGACGCAGTGCAACCCAGCCTCGTCACAAGTCTACAGTGCTGTCCTCGCAGCTCATTAGAACCGCCGATGCGTGACACACCTTGACTTGAACCTCGCATTGCTTCTTGGGACCGCTGCTGCATGGCAAAACGCTCTGCAACTAGATTTTAAGGCATTTTTCTCAAAAGGACTAGCTTGGAGCCCTTGCTATCCTGCCCACTCTCCATCCCAGTGGGCCAGAACTTGTGACTTTGTCCCAGTCTGGTGCCACTAGAAACCCAAAGATGGCACAGTAATCTTCCCTAAACATTTAAAATTGCTTATATCGAGTTCTACTGATTGGATTTTGGCACTTTTGTTGTAAAATAATGAATTACATTTTACGCTATTTTTCTAAATTGGTGTGGGGTGTTTCTTGTACTATGTTTTCACTTTTATTGTCTGTGTGGCATAAAAACATTACACATTATATCTAGGTTAAGCCTGACAACTTTTGTGCCACGCTACCTGAGGGTTGAGCACAGGTTAAATTGGGATTTGTGTTGAATTTCACTGGAGAAGAATTGTGGTTGCTGCTTGAATAGGATTTCACTCTCCCACCTGAACTAGTAACCCAATTACTTATATGTGTGTTCTGTTGTGAGAATAGAGAATGAGAACTTGTGTTTGTGCAGTGCCATAGAGTGATTTTGTGTAATACTAAAATCCCAGATAAATATTTGATACAATTTTTAGTTTCTTTTAAATTCTTGATTGGCTCTTTCGCTTTTTCCAAATTTACCCTTGTTCTACCCAAGTGTGTCTGCTTGTGGTTACACATGCAAGGATGTAATATGAGCTTGCTAACCTGGATAATTACACCGTGGTTGAGTGCAAAGAGTTCTGTAAGAAGCAGTGACTTCCATTCAAAGGGTACACCAAGACACCAAGAAGCGGGAGCTCCAGAAGACTCGGAGCACCTGAGTAGAAGTTCATCAATCACTGAGCAGGAGGGAGAGGATGGTGTGGAGGAGCAAGAAGAGGACCTGGGCATAGGTTTTGAGTGGCAGCACTCTGGAGGGGACAACATGCCCACAGGAGCCAGGGAGCAGTGTATCTTCCAATGGCTTGTCCCCAGAAGAGCTGGAGGACAGGACTGCTGAGAGCTACAGCTACAGCTAACCAAACTCAAGTTGGGGGCAGAGGAGAAAAGGGGTGAGTGAGTTTTAGCTGAAAAAGAAACTGGTCATGGAGAAAAAACTTGCTTTGGAGTGGCTGGCTCAAACATGGATCCTCAGAGAGCTGGACATCTTAGCTACACAGGCAGAAACCAGCAATAATAGTGGCAGCATATCTGCAGTGTTGTACTGGAGGAAGAGGGACACATTTTCCAAGGATCTAGTGTCTGACTTTGTTGTAGCACGAAGAACAGATGATGGACAGAATGCGGAACAAATCAAACATACACCCCCAGTCACAGATATGGGTTTAATCCATCATTTGTTTTAGCTCAACACACCACTCGAGTTTGGACCCAGCCATATGCAAATCAGTCTTGAACCTACACCCCATGGAACAGTCCAGCTAGAACTGCCAAGTCAGGTCCTCCCTGGACCAGAAACAAGCATCCTGGGACCAGTTTCAGGGTATCACCTCTCACCAATCAGGCTAGCTTGAATCCAGTGGTGCAGCGCGTAATGGACCCACTTCTGTGCATACCCTTGCCACTTAGGCACATAGAGCACAACCAAAATAAAATGGTAGACGGAGTGTTGAAACTTATCAAACACTCACCTCCAGTCATAGGTCTGGGTTTAATCCATCATTATTTTGCCTGCCACGTCACCCCAGCTGGATCCAGCCATATGCAATCCGTCTTGACTCTCTTCCCATTGGAAACAATCCAGCCCGAGCTGCCAGGCCAGGTCCTCGCTGGACTGGAAACAAGCATCCTGGGACCAGTTTCGGGCAATTACCCCTCAACAACAATGCTAACTTGAATCCAGTGGCACAATGAGCACAAGACCCAAGTCTGGTCATACCCTTACCACTTAGGGTGACAAAAGCAAAAAGAACAGATGATGGACGGAATGTGTAACAAATTAAACATTCACCCCCAGTCAAAGATCTGGGTTTAATCTATCAGTTTTTTTGCTCACTACGCCACCCTAGTTTGACCCAGCCATATGCAAACCAGTCTTGACCCTGCTTCCCATGAGAACAGTCTAGCCCGAACTGCCAGGCCAGGTTCTCTCTGGACCGGAAACAAGCATCCTGGGAACGGTTTTGGGGTATCACTCCTCATCAGCCAGGCTAGCTTGGATCCAGTGGCACAATGAGAACGGGACCCACGTCTCAGCATACCACTTAGGGTGACCAAAGCAAAAAGAACAGATGATGCATGGAATGTGGAACAAATCAAACATTTACCCCCTGTCACAGATCTGGGTTTAACCCATCAGTTTATTTGCTCATCATGCCACCCCAGTTTAGACCGAGTCAAATGCTAATCAGTTTTGACCTTGGCCCCCATGAGAAAAGTTATTTTTGAATTTGACTTAGGGCATGACATCAATAAGTGGTTTGCAGCCTGAGGTTCCTCTGGCAATGCATAGGATCCCTGGAGCAGGTTGGGGGCAGTCTCTGGGGAAACATACCTCTTGATGGGAGGGATGACCTATTGGCCCTGGCTAAGGGAACAGGATCAGTTACCCCCCCACACTATGAAGATCCCCCTTATCAGGAAGTATGGCCTCGTGCCAGAGGAGTACAGACAGACGTTTAGGGGCAGCCATAAGCTGCTCCACCAGTCAAGGGTGGATTCTCTAGATTATTTTTGCAAGGCACTGGATGATCGGGTAAAGTGCAGTAAAGTGAAGGATTACCAAGGACTGTACAATTTGATGGCAAGTGAGCATATGTTCAGTCTTTTTTTTACAGAGCTGTGCCAACACCTGGTGGATAGCTAGCTCTCTGGCTGAAAGGAGCTGGCTAAGGAGGCAGACCTCTAGGTCAGAACCAGGGTCCACCAGAAGGTACCTAGAAGTGACCACAGGAAGAGAGGTTCAGGTTCCCCCCCTGCTGATTGAGGAGGAAGTCAAGGAAGACACAGACAAGTCCTGAAATAAGGAGAGAGTAAAGCATTTCCAGACCCCTTCTGAGAAACGGGGAGGAGGTTCTGGTAGGCTGTGGCCCAGGACGCCCCATTTCCAGCCCCACTTCTTTGAGTGTTCTCAGTTAGGACACAAGCAGAGGAACTCTGTTTGTCCTAAGAAATCACTCACTTGTGTTACTTCCACAGGGGTGGCTGATGTGGCCTCAGGTGTAATTAGAACCCAGGGATAAGAAATAGGCCATGCCCTAATCTCCCTTAGTTGGCAGGTGAAATCAGAGTGCATAATTGTGATGCCTTAGGGTGGAAACGATCACTTCCATCAGGTCAAAGTCAATGGGATCCCTGTCACATCTCTGAGGGACACCAGGGTGAGCCAGACCATGGTTGTGGAAAGGCTACTTTGGCTAGAGCAGTACACCGGGCAGGTATGCAGGTTAACTCAGGCCCTGGGCAGGACCTTTTCCACACCATGGTTCTAGTATCTCTGGAGTCGGGTGTGGAGGTGACCTAGAGAAGGATCATAGTCAGTCCAAGATGACCATTGACTGCACTCTGAGAAATTAGCTGCCACTGATGTTAAAGGAGCTGGGAGACGTGGCCACCCAGGATGGCCTGAAAGCTCACATTTCTGGGGATACTTCTCCAAATGTAGGGCACACAGGATGAGACAGAGGGGCTAATACTCACCCCTGACTCCTGTTCAGCCTCAGGGTAGGGGCCTTGGGCTGGAAAACCAGTCTTAGGATACCACCCTTGGACTGGTGGGGAAGAGAATGGAAGCAGGATGACTAACATAGGGGGCTCTTGCCCCCCACTCTGAGAAACCTCAGAGGTCAGAGAACCCTTGATGGCTTTGGGCCTAGCTCTGACACTGACAGTTGTGAGTGGTCTCTGTTGTTTGCTGTCCATGTGGGTAGAGTTTTCCTTGGTTAGAAACAGAAGTCTGATCCGAGGGTTCGAATGGGCAACATCACTTTGTTGGTTATTGTAGTATTATCTGCCTACTGGCATGCATTTGTAAGCCAGATAAGGCTAGCTTCTTCACAGATGAGGTGGGGTCCACAGTTGCAGAGAAGACTTCCCCATGGGTCAGCAGAGTATAGACAGTGGAAGCCAACTGAGTTCAGGAGGGTAAGGACCTCTGCAGCAGAATGGCATTGGCCATGTTCTATCATCTAAGCAGGGAAGCTCATCAATGTATTGATTAGTACTCCCTGGCTTTTGTCTGGAAAGGGTTGTGTTGGACCTCGCCCTCTCTGCAGGGTCACCCTCAAACCTTTTGCCTTCATCCCTCTTATTTTTGCAGAATTTGTTTTTGCTGGCCTTATCACTCTGTGCACTTTACTACTACTGGCCAGTGCTAGAGTGCTTATATTCTCTCCTATAAGCATGGTAAAATTGGCTTACACACAAATGGCACGAATAATTTACCTATAAGACCCTACTAAAGTGGTACTCCCTGTGCTCAGGGTCTGCCATTGCAGCCTGTGTGTGCAGTTTTAAACTGACATTTCAGCCTGGCAAAATAAACTTTTTGCCAGGCCTAAACCTCCTTTTTGATAAAAAATAAGTCACCCATAGGGTAGGCCCTAAATAGCCCATAGAGCAGGGTGCAGTGTATTTAAAAATTTAGACATGTACTTTTACGTTTTACATGTCTTAGTAGTAAAAAACACTTACATTGTTTTTTCTCTACTGTGTGGCCTACCCCTCCCACAGGGTAACAATGAGTTATCTTATTACATTGAAGAAGTGATAACGTTGGATTGGGACCAGGTAGGAATGTTGAGATTTGTGTCTAAAGAATTGTAATTTAAAACTCTCTTTAATGGTACAGATGGATTTTAGGTCACAATTTTGAAAAGGTCACTTTTAGAAAGTTGGCATTATCTTCTCTGAACCATTTGGTTCCTGCAGCCTGTATCCCGGGTCACATGACTAGGTGTAGCTGGCAGTTAATCTTTGTATATTCCTCCCAGACAGTAGGGCAAAGGGGGACTAGGTGTGTCAGGATGGACCATATATTTTGGATGGGGGGAGAAGTTGTCACCTATTACACTTGCACATCACAAAGGCTCTGCCTCAGCACATTCATAAAGGGTTTCACAGAAGAACAGCTGTGTTGCTCGCTGCAAGAAAGACTGCCCTGCTGACTTGCTACTGTGCTACCCAGCTGCCAGAGTGAGAAGGACCAAACATGCACCTTAAACCCAGGACCACTAGAATGATTCTAAAGTCCAATTGGCTGACCTTCTGATCAGAGCTTCAGGCACAGAAAAGGCTCCAACCATCTTTAAGCCTGCACCTGGACTCTGCCTGCTGTGATTCTTAACCCCCCCAACTGGATCCCCTCCAGTCCTGGACGCTTGGAAGTGTGGCGAAAGGTGCTCTGTCACCTTGGCTCTGGTCTCATCAGCACCGATGCAGCATGATGAAAACCCCATGCAGCTCATCGCAGCACTTCTTTGGATCCGACACAGTGAGATACAGCCTTGATGCAAGCCTCCATCATAGCCTGCACAGCTCTTTGGAACCACTACGGTGCAACGCATCCTCGACGCAGACCTCACAGCCTTTCATCAGAACAAATGCTGTGCAAAGCAGCCTCAACACATGCCTAAATTGCAGCTTTCACAGCTCATTGGAACCAGTGTTGTGCAACGCATCTTTGACGTGGACTTCGCATCGCTTCTTAGGACCGCCGCTGCACTGCGCGAAGCTTCACAACTAGGGCTTAAGGTACATTTGTCAGGATAACTAGCTTGGTCCCTGTATCCAGCTCACCCTCCATCGCAGTCAGCCTTAACTTGCGAGTTTGTCTCGCATTGGTGTGACCAGATAATCACAGTTCTAGCTTTGTGCTCTTAAGAACTTTTCATACCTAAACATTTAAAATTGCTTACTTCTGATTCTACTTGGATTTTTGTCATTTTGGTGTCAAAGAATGTAATCAGTTTTACTCTATGTTTCAAAAATTTGGGGGGATTTTTCTTGTGCTCTGTGTCTATTTTATTACTGTTTGTGTGCAGTATACATTCTTTACACATTACCTCTAAGTTAAGCCTGACTGCTTTTGGTTGAGCCAGGTTAATTTGGGGTTTGCTTATGTTTCAACCTGACTAGAATTGTGGTTGCTGCTTGAGAAGAGCTTCACCCCCTCAACAAGTAACACAATTTCTTGCATAAGGACCTTTGCTCTGCTGTGTTCAAGTGTCATTTACATTTTACTTGTGCCCAGCACAGCATACAAAATGGAGCAATGAATCAGCTAACTTTATCCATTGGCTGTCTTGCATTGTTACTGATGACGTTTTACCCAATTATCTGTGTGCATCCGTCTGAAAAGTAGTGCACTTCAGAGCCCAGGATAGTATGTTAAGGCTCCTGGATCAGTCTTTCATGTTCATATGTTTTATTTATATATTTGCCAAAATTTCTTTAGTCCATATGTTTGAAACAAATATATTTTTAAAAAGGGCACACTTGCCAAGGACAGACCTATTTGTTTTGCCAATGCTTGTTTGATAAATTACACTGGCAAATCAGCTAAAGCTATCACTAGGCCAGCCATCAAGAGAAGTCTATGGGCGTAAGGGGCATAAGGGTTCAGCAATTACCAAGATGTATGGGACGAGAGAGTTGGAAGAAACAGGATGGAAAGGCCTTTAAGATAAACCTTTATAGTCACAGTTCTACGATGAATTAAAGCTCAAATAACAGAGCTAGCATCACACTAGCCAATCAACCATGTCCCTTTGATATGAAGGACAAAATACTGTAACTGAGCTGCCAGCCGTTGAGTTTGTTTTGGTCTTTCGAGGGGAAGCCTTTGTGGATGTTGGCACCTGAAGTAAGGGCAGTGCATTCCCCTGAGCGCAGTTGCCCATCTAGCAGTGTGCTGTCCAGGGTGGAAATGTACTAGCACACCCTGTGCTTGCGTGCCTGGAGTTGATTGCTGTTTAAGTGTGGGGAACTGAGCTCGACATGAGTTTCCTCTTCTTGAGCAGTGTCTAGTGTCTTGGACCACAGACCTGTGCAAGCATCAGAAGTGATTAATGTGGCGGGCTGACCTCTTCACGGAGCAGGACACTTATGCAATGCAGACCTCGGCCTGGAAGGATCTTAGCCCTTCCACACTACATAGTCACTATACAAAAACTGAAAATATTAATGCTGGAATGTTTCTCCTTACAAAAGATCAAAACATAGCCCTATTTCGAACTAAAATCTACTTAACTTATATTTATTTGTCTATGTATTTATTTAATTATGTAATTATTCCAATTACTAATTACTGCATAGCGTACTCTCCATAATTACTCCATATCTATGAGGCCATGCAAAGCCAGGCAGGGTGGATTTGCATTGCCTCACCGATATGATTGAGAGGCCTGCACCACTGGAGTGTCATAAAAGTAAGTTTTTTGTAAATGAGAACCCCTGGGGCATAATTACAATCGTTTGACACAGGGCAGTGGAGCAAGCCTTCTTGCTGCGTTGCCCTGCGTCAAATAAAAGGGCAGGAATGTGCTGTATGTATTCCCCTGTGATAGTGCACAATGGGCTGTTATGCTACAAGGCAGGCAGCCAGGCACCCCTGCACCATGGTGCATGGATGCCTGTGTTGCAGGGATGATTGTTTTTGTGCAGGAGGGAATACCTTCCTGCACAAAACCAACCAGGGGAGGTGTTTTCCTCTTTCTGTGTGTGTTACAAAATGCAGTACACATAGAAAGGGTTACAGACAGAGAGAAATAAAGATATTTCTCCCTGTTACATCACCCTTATGCCACCCCTGGGGTGGGGTAGGCTTTTGACGCATTCCCAGGTTTACAAAACCTTGTAAATCTGGGAATGCATCAAAATCCATGGGAGTTGCGTGGGGACACCCACTGCAACACCCATGGAGTGCCTCCCTGATGCAAAGTAAGGCAAAGCAGTGACTTCTGCTGCATTGCCTTACTCTTTATCTACAAGGCCATGTAAAGCCACACAAAGTGGTTTTTCCTAGCCTTGAAGGTATGGGTCAGCAGCCTGAACCACGGGTGCTTCACAAAAAGTGATGGGCCAGCGGCACAGGCAGCTTGTAAGTAAGCCCCAATATTTTGTAAAATAACCGATATTTGTGAGGACTTTCAAAGCAGAGGAGAGTGTGTGTTTTTGTCTGAGCATGTGTAGAAATTCCTGATGAAATCCGACTGACATCTCACAATACTCGACTGAATACATCTTTACCCAACTATCTATCTGAAAAAAGACACAACACAGCCTTAGTATTCAGCGGGAAGAAAGCCTCGGGCTTCTGAGCAGAGCTTTGAGCACGGCGCTCATGATTTTACAAATTAAGCACCGCCTCAGCCATTGGCAGTCCTTAGGGGCTATTATACTCATTACGCCACTTCTCAAAGGAAGGAACCATATAAATGTCTGTTCCAGCAGGAACTTTCCAACCTGAACTGCAAGGCCAAGTCCCCTACAAACGGAAGGGCAAGTAATCCCAGATCGGTTTCAATCATGAGGCCGAACAATACTGTAAACCTTTTCACACTTTAAAAAAACGGATTGCTTAATATACGTTTTTCTCAAGTTTCTCTCATTTCACTGGTATTTAATGATAACGCCCTACGTTTATAAATCAGTTTGCCTATGCTTCTCTATGATTTTAAATTAATAATGACTGTGCTGGTTCCTGATTTACTCCGGCTGTTAAAAATGGCCAACCCTATCATTGGTGAGCCAAACTACCTAAGCTGAAATGATGCAAAATTCAAATCCAGAGATTTATAGACCACAGCTGGGTCAGAAAACTTGACTTCTAATTTATGTCTCTCTCACAACATCCGGATTTTTGTATTCGAATAGCTTTACTTAAGCTTTTAGTTTTAAATGTTTTAGTACAGCACCTGTAGAAAAGTGGGGAGAGAGAGAAAGAAGGAAAGCAAAAAGGGAGGAGCGGGGTACAAGAGGGATGAAGAAAAACAGGCTTTCTAGAAAGTAACGCTTCATGATTTATAAAACATAATGTTTCCTTCCCTACGGTGCTCGTCCCCAAACCCAGTGACTAACAATCAAATTCAGGCGGTATGCACAGTGAAGGTTCAAATGGTTTCACAACCGAAATAACTGCTTTAACCACTTAGGAAAACCATCTACAACACCATCCAGGAAGGATGCACTGCACGTGGGAAATAGCCATCACAGTGCAGTCATAACCACACATCCCATTACCAAACATGCCTTTACAACAAATGCATGTTAATCACGCATGCCTTTACCACTCATGATTTTACAACAAACATGCGTTTACCATGCATGTCTTTACAATAAATTTCAATGTAAAGGCAAGGATGGTGAAAGCATATGCATGGTAAAAGTTTTTGATAAATATAAATGTAAGTTTTTTTGCAAGTAGGTAATGAGTTTATATATATATATATATATATATATATATATATATATATATATATATATATATTACCCAGTGGCGGGCGCCACTAGGTAGTTATGGTTAGGGCCTAGTTTCTATAGAAAAAGCATTTTTTTACTTGCCTATATCTTTGGCGTCGCATGATGAATCTTCATGAAACTTTTAAAGAAAATTGCTAGTCCCGTCAGCTGCTGCCTGGAAAGATTCGGGGTGATCCGTCTGGGGGAGGTGGGGGTGCCCAAAAAAAGGGGGGGCCCAAAGCACGTTTTCCCCATTCATTTTTTCCATGAGAATTTTGAACAGCAAGCGGCCTGGATGGAATTACAACATATTTGGCAGGAAGGTAGGTCCTGGTCCAGAAAGAGGGCTTTTTGTTCCATTCAGTAGTTTTTGAGAAATTAAGGGTAAAACAAATTTGTATGTCTAGGGACTTGAAGGATTCATGACCCCTCCCGATCTTGTGCAGAGATCTGATTGGCTAATAACACTTCAACAACAGAAGTCGCTGAAGTGTTGTCAGCCATCTTGGGACTCGGCTGAAGCTGCGTCCCACAAAAAAGTAAAAAAAAAAAAAAAGGGGGTCAGGGTACGAACACCGTGACCCCTTAACTCTGTTGGTGGGGTCCTAAACGGACCCCTCTGGGTTTATAAGCATTTTTTTAATGAGTGGAGACGCTGTGGATCCATGACTCTGCTTGTAAAATAATTAAAAAAAAGAAGCACGGTCTCCCTCGCTTCGTTAGTCTAATGCCCCAAGGTAGGCCAAGTCCTGGGGCTTTTAAAAAAATAAAAAATAGCAGGTGGCCTCCTGGCTTATTTTTTTTGTATGTGGGGGGGCCTGTGGCCCCCGCTGTTCTGGGGACCGCCATCTCCCCAGGGCTGATTTATTAAGAGGGAGGGGGCCTCTTGGCCCCCTCCCACTGCCCCGGGGACCGCCACCTCCCTGGAGCAATCTCATAATTAATGTGGAGGGCCCTGTGGCCCCCATTCCCCGGGCACCACCACCCCCCAAGGCAACACATTATTTGGAGCGGGGGCGTGCAGCCACCCCGCCGCCCTGGGGCCCATCTCCCCGCAGGTAACACGCTATTTGGAACAAGGGACCAAGCCCCCCGCTGCCCTGGGGACAACCACCCCGGTGCAAATATTTAAAAAAACTAAGGGGGTCCCTATGGGACCCTAGGGACCACCACCCCCAGGGGCTAAGTCCTTGTTGTAGATGGCCCTGGGGACTGCGACTTCTCCACCACCCTGCAGCCAAGCCCATGCCAAGCCCCAGCAAACACTTCGGGTTTTGACAGCGGAACCTATAAATCAGGTCCCACTTTCAAACATTTATCGCACACAGCTGCTGTCAAAGCAGCACTGTGCTTGCTGAAGCAGTGGCACTGTGAGGGAAGCCTTAAGGCTTCCTCAGCAGTGCCATGTAGCCCGTAAGAGCATTTCTGTAAAATTAAATATAATTAAAAAAATAAATAAAAAAGTAGGGACCACGGGAGAGCTCTTGTGGGCTCCCTCGCGGTACTACTTAGCCTGTAAAGGGCTTTTTAATAAAAATAAAAAAATAAAAATATTGATGAATAAATAATAAAGTAGGGACCGTGGGGGAGCCTTTGAGGGCACCACCTACCCTGCGCATGGGTGAAGGATGTGCACAATTGGTTGCTTATAGGGAGTTGCGCTCAGGGCCTGGCCAACAGATGCCGCACACCGCTGAAGGTCGTGTACGGCGGTGGTTGGATTAACGTATAGTAATTAAAATTACTAGACCTTAAAAAAACAAAGAAAATTCACTGAAAAAAAGAAAGGTTACAGGGACTTTATAATTAGGAAATAGAATTAAAAAAACATAGAAATTCACTTTAAAAACCAAAGGTTACAGGGGTGTTATAGTTAGGCTTACATTTTAAACGTACCAAACCATAAAAATTCACCAGTTATAGTTAGAGTTACCTCATGTAACTTTAACTCATGCCCCGGGTACCACCACCTCAGGGGCTAAGTTCTCGCTGGAGGGGGTCCACTCTGGAGACCACCACCACCCATGGCCGGCTCCTGCTATGTCCCAGGGTGCCCACCCCCAGGACATAGCTGTTTGCTGTGGCTTGGCTGCAGCTCTGAGGCTGCAGCCACTGCAAACACTTTGGTTTTCAACAACGGGATCTGTAAAGCAGGTCCCGCTGTCAAAATCCGAAGTTTCATCTCCGTCCCCTACATGTGTGCGGGTGACAGAGATGAAATGCTTCAGCAAGCAGGGAGCTGCTGTCAAAGCAGCTCCGTGCTTGCTGAAGCATTGAGACATAGCCGGTAAAGGGCTTTATTATAAAAATTAAATTAAAAAAATGTTTAAAAAAATAAATGTGAAAAAAAGTAGGGACCGTGGGAGAGCCCTTGAAGGCTCCTCCAAGCGGTCCCTACTTTTTATATATATATTTGTTTAGTAAAAAGCCCACAAAGGACTAAATAAAATACAAAAAAGGGAAACCCCCATAGCACAGGGAGCTATGGCGGTTCGAGTCCAGCTGGACTCATATCCTTTTTTCTTCTTCTATTTTTTTTTTAATAAAAAAAATTCTACTTTTTTTAAATATATCAAATACATTTTTTAATTAAATCCAACAAAAATATCTCACTCTAAGTATATGAGATATTAAAGCCTAAAAAAACTCTCTCTCTCTTTCTCTCTCACTTTCTTTCTCTTTTTCTGTCTCTTTCAATCAATTTCTCCCACTCACACACCCAATTAGACACTTACGTGCCCACTCACAGACCCACTGATACCCTCGTGCAGCCACTCACAGACCTGTGCACAGACTGATACGCCCACTAAACATTGATGTACGCACTCTCACACCCACACAGCCAATCTCACAGCCACTCTCACTCCCAGATACACCCTCTCACACTTATTGTCACACCGAGAGAAGCTGTGGCTAACTCCCGGCGTGAACGGCGAAAGGGCTGTGCACATCGTGGGTTTGGGTGGTTGGGGGGTGTTCGCCGCAGGGTTTCGCTGCAGGTCAGGTCTTGCGGGAAACCTCTCCTGCGCATGGTTGAAGGATGTGCACGGTTGGATGTTTATAGGGGGTTGGCTTCAGGCCAACCTCCGCCGAGCGTGGCCGATGGGCATGCGCAGCAGTGGTTGGGTTAATGTACAGTAAATGAAATTACTATACGTTAAAAAAACATAGAAATTCACTGAAAAAAACAAAGGTTACAGGGATGTTTCAGTTAGGAAATAGAATTAAAAAAGCCTTAGAAATTCACTGAAGAAAACAAAGGTTACAAAGACGTTATAGTTAAGAATTAGAATTTTTTTAAAAACGTAGACATTCACTGAAAAAAAACAAAGGTTACATGGACATTACAGTTATGTTCTGAATTTACTCGTACAAAGCCGTAGAAATTCAGAAGTTATACTTACCTGAGCTAATTATAACTTGCGCACCCGTAATGCAATACTTATGACCTCATATATTACATCACTCATGACATGGTCAGTGACATCACTGAGGACACTACTGACGACATCATCCACACAAACAGTCACACACCCACTCATTTGCTGATACAAACTCTTGTATACCACACACAGACATCTACTCCCATCCTATTTCCGAGATGCAGAAAAGTAGTGATATACAGACATTCATTCAGTCAAACAGCCACTGACACAACCACTCGCCCATACACTACTAAGTGAGGTATTCACATACTCATACTGTGGAATTACATTTTCCTGGAATCCATTTTTGGGCCTGCTAGGCCCTGTGATACCCAATGACAACTAGGCCTGTTTTTGTTGAACGACTGATGACCTACATGAACTATGCATGCTAGCTGAAGCAATCTTTCTTTAGAAAGTGTACCATTCTGTGTACGTGCTGTTCCTAGATCTGTAGAAAAATGTATCATGCAATATTAGTTATGTAGGACATTCTGTAATTTCCTTGTCTATGCTTTATCTTACTATATATGGTGCGTTATGAAGAATTAACGGTAACACCTCTTCCAATGTTGAAGAAATGACCATACGTCAATGCCAAGAACCAATGAAATGAACGAACACTCCTTGTGGTTTGCTAGAATAAAAGATCACGTATTACTTCCTTCTGTAGACTGCTCGGACGTGGTCTCCCAGGCTGACAGTCTCCGTGTACACGTAATAAATTACTTTATTTTACCCTGAGGGCAGGCTGCTCTCCGGTTTCTGAGCTGAGCTGCGCTGAATTGGCTTCTACATCTTGGTGGAGGAATGTGGTGTTTCAATTGACTATCACCCCTGCGTAGGCTCCCAGTTCTGTGTGGAGGGGGCCCTGCACCTGTGGGTTTCCCGCCCTCATGCTTAGGAGTGGCTCCTCCTGGACGGGGAGCCGGGGCTGTGGTGAGCTTCTTGCACTTCTTTGGTCGCCTCTCGTTTTTCCTTTCTTTGGTGCACATTTTTGTTTGGTGTATATTGTGCCTTAAAAGAGGTGGAGGTGGAGCACCACGTCTATTTCTTAATGGAGTTTGGGGTTCTTTCGATATTGACGGTTTCTGTTCCTCTGAGCCTCCCCTTCTTTTTAGCTATGTTTCTCTTTTGCCTTCATTGGCATTCTAGTAGCTCTGCCCCCACTCCAGTGGTTGCTCCAGGCTTTTCGTTGGTGGCAGTACGTCACTCATCGAATTCTGGGATTCTTTATTATTATTATTATTTCCTTCTCATTGAAGCGTTTCCTCTCCCCTTTCTTTTTCAGAGCATTGCTTCCTTTCTCTGCATTCTCTACCGAGATGTAGGTGGCCCACATAGGCGCCACAGAGAGGAAAAGGGGGAGTGCCGGGAGAAGAAGTAGAAAAGGCAAGAAAAAAAAGAATGGAGTATGTAAAGGGAAAAGTGCCAGAAGATAAAGTCGACTGGTCAAAAATATTACATACAAAACAGGAAAAAAACTCAAAGTGTAAACGGTTACTATGACCGTCTCCTCCAGGTATACCAGCAGAGCAGTGGGATGAAAAACCTACTAGGTGAGGTGATGCCAGCGTTTGCCACTACGTTTGTATATGGCTTACAACAGCCCATCCAGATGCACTTACAAACATCTTTCTTATGCTGGCAACGGGAACCTATAGATAAAGTATTAGCAGCAGCCAGGTACTGTGCAGACTATCAAATACATCTGCAGAAGGCAGAAGAAGAAAAGGCCAAAAGAGACAAGGTTAAGTTAGTGGTGGCACAGGAGCAGTTCTACAGTGGGGGCAAGGGCAGGGGGACGGGCAGGGGGCAGAATGAGTGAGCATCCTCTCAATCCCATCCAGGCACCACATGCTTCCACTGCAACCAGCAGGGGCACTGGAAAGCAGAGTGCCCCCTCCTGGCAAAGGGACCGAGGGGTAGAAGTCAGCCGAGACAACAACACAGTACACCACCCCCGCCTTACACCGACAATATATTTGATGCCCCTGCAAACAACATGGCACCCCATCACCAGATGGCACGGAGCAGCGGTGGACAGTGGAATAGGGAGGAGAATGTTTTCCTGTTACCGCCCCCTCCAAAAACATAATTTATGGTCCCGGTAATAACAGTAGATCAAGATGGCTCATATGTGGACGGGACAGTGTTGAGTAAAACAGTACACTTTCTAGTGGACACTGGAGCAACAAGGTCAATGCTGAGGGCATCGGACATACTAGATGCACCAATATCGGGAACACAAATAACAGCTGTAGGGATGACGGGACAACCTGTGGATGAATACTTAAAGCCCCTGAAATTCACAGTAGGCGCTACAACAGTAAACCATCAATTTATCTTTGGCAGGCATTGCACGGTTAACTTGATGGGGAGGGACCCTCTCTGCAAATTACAGTGTACTATCAGTTGCTCACCTGAAGGGGTAATATTGGAAAGCAAGAAGGACGGGATAATGTTACAGGCATTTATGAGATGTGACCACCAAGAAAAAGTGCAGGGTCTCCCACAAGAGCTACAAGACTCTGTCCCTAGAGAGGTCTGGGCACAGGGACCAAATGATGTGGAGAGGATACTGGATTACCCCCCAGTGCGGGTGACACTGCGTCCCAGGACACCATTGCCACAGGTACCCCAATACAAAATATCCAAAGAAGGGGAGGAGGCATAGCACCTGTGATAGAGGAACTCCTGAAGAAGGGGATACTAAGGGAGATACGGAACAGCACCTGTAATACACCAATCCTCCTGGTACAGATTTGTTCAAGACCTCCGGGAACTTAACAAGGCGGTGATACCCTCATTCCCAGTGGCCCCAAATCCTGCCACCAACCTGTCCAGCATTCCAATAACTGCCACCCACTTCTCAGTCTTGGACCTTCGTAATGCGTTCTTTTCCGTGCCCCTCCATAGGGAGTCCCAGTATCTTTTCAGTTTCCAATTCCAGGGAAAAAGACTAAGTTGGGAACTTATTCCCCAAGGCTTTTGCAACAGCCCCTCGATATTTTCCAATGCCCTACGGACAGATTTTGCATCCCTGCGCGTACCGGAAGGGTCCTCCTTAGTGCAATAAATTGATGATCTGTTACTTGCCTCGCCTTTAGGGACAGAATGCATTCAAGATACAGTAGCATTTTTATGTCATCTGGCAAGGAAGGGCCATAAGGTTTCTCCCACGAAACTACAGTTGTGTCAAACAAAAGTGCGATACTTGGGACATTAATTATTACAGAGTACAAGGAGATTACTGCCAGACAGGATAGCAGTCTTAATACAATACCCAAGGCCCCACACACAGAGGGAGGTGATGGACTTACTTGGGGTGGCAGGCTATTGCAGACACTGGATCCCAAATTTTTCACTGATTGCACGCCCACTCCAGAACCTCATGCACAAGAAAGTGCCAGATAAAGTACCGTGGTCCACGGACTGTGAGGAGGCTTTCCAAATGCTGAAGAGGGGCTATGTGCAGCACTTGGCCTCCCAGATTGCGCTAAAGACTTCCACCTATTTTGTCATGAGAAAGTAGGTTGCTCCTTGGGAGTATTGGCCCAAAAACACAGTTCCTTCTACATCCCAGTGGCTTACTATTCCGCCACCCTAGACCCCATGCCAACATCGCTTCCACCGTGTCTGAAGGTGATCGCGGCAGCTGCTGTAGAGGTAGAACAATCAGGGAACGTGGTGCTGGCACATATGAAGATACTGCACGTCCCACATGCAGTTGACACATTACTGACTACCACCAAGACCCAACACCTAACATTGCTGGCACCACACATAGGGGCTTATTATGAACACAGCAGGATTCCCCGCCGTGTTCATGCTGGTGGCCTAAACATAGACCGCCAGCCCCTAGAAGACCCCACCGGCCCTATAATATACATTCCATTGGGCCGGTGGGCCGAAACAGTGTTTCCGCCAGCCGTCCCAGCGGAGTGCTGGGCCAGGACATTGCCGACGGCTCCACATGGAGCCGTCATCAATGCTGCAGTGTGGTGGGTGCAGCAGCACCCGTTGCAAAGATCACTGTCCGTAAATTGGGCAGTGACCTGCGCAACGGGGCTGTGCACGGGGGCCCATGAGCACCCCTTCCGCCAGCCTTTCACTGGCAGGTAAAACCGCCAGAGAAAGGCTGGAGGAACAAGAGTTCTCTATCCGGAGGGTGGCGCTGCTTGCAGCGCTGCCCTTTCAGATAGAGAAATCTGCCATTGTCAGGCTGCCTGTCGGCGGAAACCTGCCAGTGGTGGAGGACCACCTGTGGTGGTCTTCCCTTGTTGATTATATGGCGGTCCAGACCGCCATGCTGGTGGTGGTAATTTCTGCCGCCGGCATGGCAGTCTGGACTGCCATGTTCACAGTGAGGCCCATAATGAGTAAGAGGTGTACCACATTAGGGGCCAGATGTAGGAAACGTTATGCATGGCGCAAACTGTGAAATCCGTAGTTTGCGCCATGCAAAAAGTGCATCGCGATGCACATTCCCATTTTGCGAGTCGGTACCGACTAGCAAAATGGGAATGTGACTCGCAAATAGGAAGGGGTGTTCCCCTTTCTAATTGTGATTCGCATCACTATGCAGAATTTCTTTGTGACTGCGAACGCGGTTGCAAAGCAATTCGCAGTTAGCACCCATGTGAAGTGGGTGCTAACAAATTCGCAAAAGGGTTCCATGGTTCCCATGGGACCCCTTCCCCTTTGTGAATGGCTCTAAAAATATTTTTTTAGAGCAGGCAGTGGTCCTATGGACCACTGCCTACTCTGAAAAAATGAAACCAAATGGTTTCCTTTTCACGAGTGTATTGCAACTCGTTTTCCTTTAAGGAAAACAGGCAGCAAAACCAAAAAAAAAAACTGTTTTATTGAAAAAGCAGTCACAGACATGGTGGTCTGCTGTCCCCAGCAGGCCAACATCCCTGTGAGTGCAGGGAATCGCAAGGGGGTCGCAAATTGCGACCCACCTCATTAATATTAATGAGGTGGGTCTTTGCGACCCCCTTGCGATTCGCAGATGGTGTCAGGGACACCATCCTGCATATGGGATTGCGACTCGCAAATTGCGACTCGCTCCGACTCGCAATTTGCGAGTCGCAATCCCATTTCTACCTACATCTGGCCCTAAATCCCTTTTGCCTTCTGCCAACTGAGCATGACCATGGTGGCCCCTCTATAGACAACTCCTTCCACGACTGCACTATGGCGTTCGATAGACACACGAAGGTGAGACCAGACATTAGAGACACCCCGTTCCTGAACGCAGAGGGTGATTTGTTTGTTGATGGGTCATGCATTAGGGACCACACTGGGACACTACAGGCTGCTTATGCTGTAGGAACAGCCAAAAGGTTGTTGGAAGGTGGAAGGCTACTGACAATAAAAAGTGTCCAGGCAGCAGAATTAGTAGCACTTACGAGAGACTGCAAGCTGGCAGAAAGAAGGTTGGCAAATATTTACACAGACAGCCAATATGTTTTTGGAGTTACACACGATTTTGGACAGCGGTGGGCAATGAGGGGGTTCCTCATCTCAGCTGGCCAACATATACAGCATGCGTCATTGATTGCTGAATTGTTGTAAGCACTACTTTTGCGAAAAAGGATTGCTATTGTGAAATGTACAGCTCAAACCTCCGCCAGGGATTATATTTCCATGGGCAATACATTTGTCGATAGGGAAGCAAGGAGGATAGCCTTAAGTGGGTGCGACTATGAAAAGGTGCAAGTTACATCTGTCCCACTGGCTAATGAAGAATTAGAAGAATGGAAGAGGGGTGGCTGCAGAGAAAATGAAGAGGGAGTTTGGGTAGCCCAAATGATAAGATATGTTTGCCATCCACGTTGCTCCCCTCCATCACCCGCCTTTTCCACGGCCCCTCACATGTGGGGTGGGATGGAATGATCTGTCTGTTTTCCCAATGTTGGTTCAATACCAAGTTTCGGCAATGTGCAGAACATTTGTGTAAAAAGTGGACTATCTGTGCACAGTACAATACAGGCAGGGCAACACCCACTCCCCCAGGCCACTTCCCACCGCCACACGGACCTTTTGAGAGTCTTCAGATGGACTTCATTGAAATTCCCCCCACGCACAAGTTCAGATACGTCTTAGTGATAGTTTGCATGTTTAGTAAATGGACAGAAGCGTACCCCACCAAGAACTGCAATGCACAAACAGTTGCTAAATGCCTTCTAAAGGAACTAATACCACGTTTTGTGGTCCCAACTCTTTTGAACTCTAACAATGGACCAGGATTCATCTCACACATGATTCAGGGCCTCTGTGAAGGGTTAGAGATCACCCAGAAGCTACACTGCGCATACCACCCACCCGCAGTGGGAGCTGTTGAAAGAAAGAATGGGGCACTAAAGAACAAGATAGGGAAAATATTTGCGGCGACTGAATTATCATGGATTGATGCATTGCCGCTGACATTGCTTGCTATGAGAAACACCCCTGACAGGGTAACCCAAATAAGTGCCCAAAGGGTGGTGTTCGGGTGTCCCATGCACATGCCAGGCCACATGTCTGTGGCACCACTAGCAGTGACAGATGACCAATTGATACAATACTGCAGAAAAATAACAGAGACATTACGTTATCTCCACTGCCAGGTACTGCAGGCCTTACCCGAAGAAGAGACACCACTAGAACACGAACTGCAGCCTGGAGAGTGGGTGTGGGTCAAGGCCCACACTAGATGCCACTGTCTCCAACCAAGGTGGAAGGAGCCTTACCAGATCCTACAGATGACAGTTACGGCAGTCAAGTGCGAGGGGCTAACATCCTGCACCCACAGCTCGCACACCAAGAAGGTCGCGGGACCAACAGATATTCAACAGCCACCTGCCGTTCTGACAAAAGCCCCATCACCACCGCAGAGACACAACCTCCGATCAACCAGCCAGACAAGTCAACACTGACAGGACTGCTCGTGCTGCACCCTCTACAGGAGCAAGGGGGTGCAACCGGGTCCTGCGGTGACTCTTCATAGGACTGCCTGTGCTGCACACCTCGGAAGGTACAGGGTGCAAGCGGGTCCTGTCTGCATATATCTGCAAAGTACCCTGGTGAGAGCCAAGTGCTTGTTAACCTCTGATGCCACACTGTGAGGTACCACCAAGGGAACAAGAGAACTATGAAAAGAATAAGAACTTTGAAAAGACCGCAATAAAGACTTCGGATACCGATTTGGGAACGGCTACAGTCTGTGATATCATCTAATTAACAATAAGGACAATGCCTAGAAATATGAAAGAAGAAAGGAAGTGGCCTGCAGTGTTGACTGCCATATGTACCCCAGTTCCAGGGATAATATTGATGCTAATAATAATAGTATATGCAAATGAAATATATGTACCGTTTTTGGATCAGGATAATTATATAAATAAAAGTGAAGTATATGTGAGTACATTGGAGAGTAGGGACACAGCCCCACTGGAAGAGGTGGGAAGCAGGGTACAGACATCATAGGGCGAGAATGAAGAAAATTATGCTGATAATGCATTTGTACAAATGGTTAAATTGTATACAGAAGCTGCAAATGTTTCAGATTGCTATGTATGCATACTCCTGCACACTACTGTCCATGGTGCCATGAATTATACGGACATCCCACTTAGCAAGTATCTAGGATGCCACGAGGTGAACAGTATCATAGAGCAGCAATTAAAGGCACCCATCAAAAGTAGTAACAGAGCACGTGATAAGGTGAACAATGATTATAGTAACAAAGTATTTGATATGGTGCTCAAGTGCATTCAACAGCATTCCCCAAGTGGTAAGGGAGGAGAGAATATGGGAAAGATAGACAAGGAAATGGGACAGCATGTGGAAAACTGATCCCTATTGCGGGGGAGCAACAGATCCTTGCCATATTCAAAGAAGAAAGGGGAGTGGAAACCAGGAGAAAAGGGATAAAGGAAATGGGGCAGGCCGGTAATGGGACTCCAGAAAGTGTGGGCACCCCGTTTCTAAGAATAAATGGGCAGAAAAAGGTACCCTGGTGCATCAGGTACACCAAGGGTAGCGCTCCACTTAAAAATGAGATCAATAAAGAAGTGTGCCCCATACTGAGGTAACTCTGCCCCTCCGCTGACGGTCACTTGACCAATTGTGAGGAGGTTGCCATAGACGATAATATCAGCATAGACGTGGACATTAGCAATTGCCACAGCTACACCAATTTAGATAAAATAAGGATTGGCCCTAAAGAATTATCAGTGAGCCTCTCAGGACCACAGGATATTTCTTTGTATTTTCAGTGAATATATATATATATCTGCATTCAGATCAGAAACATGAGATATGGTGCTAGGGATCAGAGACTGCAGAGTTATGGGGCAGAGACAGGCGCTGCAAAGACAAAAATCGGAGATGCCCGTCTCAGAGACACAGGCCCGAGACAGGAGAGCCTGCAGAGAGGGTCCCAGAGACTGCAGGCGCAAATACAAAGTTAAGAGACAGGTGAGGCTACAGAGTGGTGGGCCAGAGAATGACAGTCAGAGACATAAATTGGAGACAGTTTTGGTGGTAAGACGCGGATAAGAAACAGTAAACACAGAGGCTTCAATAGGAAAAAGGCAACTGCACAAACACAGATCCGAGACAGCAGAGATGGGCCGACAACCGAACACACTGGTTTGATACAAAAGGTGGCAGAAGGGGTGTGAGTGCAGAGACATGGATCAGAGACCACAGGGCAAGTGACAAAGACCAGAGAATAGAGACAAAACAATGTCACGAAGAACCAGAAACTGGTCACAAAAACATAGACCAGAGACAGCCGATGACAGACACACGGAGCAAATACTACACAAACTGTGTTAAGAAAGGTGACTGAAAAGACAAGGGCTATAAGTAATAGACACTGTGATAAGAGACATACAGAGAGTGCAAATGGATGCTTGATAAGGCGCAGGCTACTGGGGAGGCACTGATAGGAGGCAGAGGGGCTGCAGAGACATGGATCAGACACTGTGTAGACAACCATGCAGATCAGTTACAGGCAACTGAAGTGGCAAAGATGAGCGATTGCAGCCACCGATCAGTGATGGAGAATGCGGTAATCAAGACCAGAGACTGTGGAGGCAGGATGTGATATGTGACTGCAGAGGTAAAGGTACAAATACGGGAAAGGGGATCAGGTAGCTGAGGCAAAGATGTGAGATACAGTCTATAGACAGAGACAAAATCAAAGACAGGCAGCTGTAGGCACAGAAATCTGAGGCAGCAGATTGCAGACCCAGAAAGAGACAGGACACAAACACAATTATAAAGACTGCAGAGACAGAGACGTAGGACCTGAATCAGATAGGAAGCGATAGACAGAAGAGATAGACAGACACAAAAGTCCGCAAATACAGGTGCAAAGAGACATGCAACACCGGGTAATTAAATACATGAGACAGGGTACGTGAGAAACAGGAATCAGACACACATCAGAAACAGCACAGGAGCAACCGAGGGACAACAACACACAACTGAGACCAGACTCAGGCAAGTCAGCAGACCCGTTAAAAAAACACCGGAGAGCCTTACCTGTAGTTTTATGGAGCTGACAAACTGCGAGGCTTACTGGAGAGGGAGTGCGATCAACCAAGGGCATGGGAGCGACCTGGGCAGACGTGGGGGTGGGTCAGGAAAATCACCTACCCAATGCAGAGTTGTAGCATTACTCACACAAAGTGCAGCTGCGTGTATGCTCTATGATCTTACACAGAAGCAGTAATTATGAAATATTCCACCTAGATTACAGCGTAGCAAAGGATAGGATGTAGACGAACAATAATCAAATGCAAAGAAATGTGTCTGGCACAAAGAAAACAATAATGGGCCCCAGGGATTGGGCCACACTTCCAGCGTGTATGGACACCACCCTGGGGGAGCCAAAATATGTTGATAGCCCGAAGGGTAAGTGCTCACAGCAGGAGTTGATTTTTGACCTGCAAGCTACAAGTCTGCCCCTAATGGCGACCAGGCTACATCCTTTCGGCGTTTGCCGCACAGCAGGCTCTTGAGCAACCACATCCATTGGCTTCAGTTACAATTGTTATGATTAAATGGGTTAAATCTACCTGATGCTGCAATCCTCCTGGGGGTTTACAGCTTTAGTAAAACAACTCAGAGAGTTAAAGCACCCAGCACAGCCTGCTGGCCCCAATTAAAGTAAGCTTGCTCAAATGGTCAGCGCAGCTAATGCAGAGGTCTGGGCATCAGCAGTATGTGACACCATCACCAAGGGGCTCCGCGGAGTACCGCACACGTTGCTGCGTTTTGTGTATTGAGCTGCAGTGCAACACTACTGTTAATACTTGTGGGCCAGCTAAGTCTTTTATCTCTTCTGGAGTGATACAAGCAGGTCAGGTTCCAATTCCAATGAGTTACAGCGCTATGCAGTAGAATTAAATCAGCTGTAATAATTTCTACAAAAGAAATGAGTTACTGTAATTATAAACAAGCGATAAGTTATCAAAAAGGCGCGCAACAAAGCAGACCTATGTGAAAGCGAGTGCATAGCTCAGATGTGCGGCAGAGGTAATGAACCAGAAGAGGTGGGCAGACAAACCACAAACTGCAGAAGCGAGGCACAGTGGACCACATAGACAACAGAAATTAAACCTGGAGTAGAAAGATTGCTACCGGGTCTCTGTCGCTGGTGCGTGCACCAGCTGGAATGCGAGACAGCAGTCAGAACCACCCAAAAAGTTGCCAAACATCAGAAAAAAAACAAGACATAACCAGTGCTCCTGACCTGTGGGGGGACTATCATCCATTTTGAAAAAAAAAGTAGTCCTAAAACAATGCCAGAAAATGCCCGCTGCGTATGTTTAGCAGTAGTTGGGCGGTTCGCTTTGGGAGGGCTAAACCCCAGAAGAGGCATGACATATGCATGCCCTTGCCAAATGGAAAGAGCTCAAAATGGAGTGATGATGGTGCCAGCAAATGGCAAGCCTATGGGCGGGCTGAAGCCCATGATGTAGATACAGCATGTCTCAGTCCGAGGTAGCGCATGCACGGCATCTAGAGCTGAGACCTAAAAAAGGGGGACAGAAACAAGAGCTATGTTACTTGCAGCTGTTCGCTCACCGCCTGGCTCTGCACTCTTACTAGAGCCTTTTTAAACTGTAGCCTCTCTGAACCGTGTATTTTACAATACATTCCTTCTGCCCAATCCCAAGAGAATTTCATGTGAAAAGAATAATAAATGAATAGGATAATAACCACCTGTGACAAGTTCAGCTACCCATTAGGTGGGATCAGTCCAGTATACATAATGTGAGTAAATAAATGCTCTTACAAGGTGAAGTTGTGTATTCTGCAGCATTTGATCTCCTGTAGAAATGAGTTCAATGAGTAGCTATTTCACGTGATACTCTACCCCAGTAAGTGCTTTAACATGTGTCCCCTTCCGATAAAGATGAGGCTGCTTTCCTCTAGGTCATAATAAGTAATGCAGTAGATCAAAGATGAGTGGCTGTCTCCTATTAATATTATAATGCCTACTTACAGATCAGGGTCAGAGTGTTAATCACCCCTCGTTAAAAGGACGCTCTATTGCATATCAGGATTGGAGATGCACACTTCTCTTCATGATTGCATCCTAAGGATAAATGCTGAAATGGCTGTAGCCTCTTATTCGTCGAACATCTTGTGGTTATACCATCCACCTGCTTCAATGTACACTTGCTAATAAAGAGTTAAGTGGTAGCATCCCCCACGCTTAATATAATCCGATACTAGATTGGTAAAGAGTGGTATTTCCTTAAAGTATATACTTGGCACTGAGCTGCTATGATACACGCACTTGCCAATCACCATCAACATCACCAGTCCATGAACAATGCCACTGTGGCAGTTTGTGGTAGGCCACATTGCTGCATGTCAGCAGGACATCAGGTTTTACGTACTGGGTTTATAAATTATTGTTATCAGGTGTGTTTGTCCGTTTGGTTCAATACAAACAACCAAAGGCTACAGCACCCAGAATGCTTTCGGTTGTCAAATGAATGTCCAGATAAGGAACCAATCTTCCTACAGTAGGAAGCAAACCTGAACGAATAGTGAGTGTTCCAAGCTTGAAACTGATAATTTCGTGGCTTTCGGTGCAAAGTGCAAGGTCATGTCCGTGCACTGAATCGTGTACAGCTGAGCTGGCGTGCAAGATTGCTTCGGTTAATTTGATGACCTTGAGATAGACATACCTGAGATATGGGCTGCGGGCAGAGGTTTACATTCTCCGGTGAAAGTAGCATGCATCATCGTTGCATCAGAGCGAACTTATATACTTTTGCCCGATAAGTTTTTCCGCAGCCCAAGCGTTTTCTGGCAGAGGGAAAATAAAGTGCTCTGCCAATTTTCTCTTCATATCGTCAACACTTTTCATGCTTGATAAAATAAAATAAAAAACACTCGATACTATGTACTTTATGCTGATGAAGTCTTAGTGAGCCCGGGCTGAATTACATTAAGAGAAGAGTGGGAGAAAAAAAATGAAAGGCAAAAAGAGGACATGTTAACAGTGCCTGTTTGAGCAAAATCGAAAAACTTGCGTACAGTCACTAAAGAGAGAAAGTGGGGATGAAACGGACTCTGCAAGAGTGAGATGAAGAGACAGGGTATTGGGTGGTGGAAGATGGTTGCATCAGGATAAGAAAGAAATGGTTTTCGGCAGCCACGGCAATGCGCTGCAGCAGCCACGGACTCCTATCAAAAACGTTGGGCCACTGCACTTATTCTACAATCGAAGCCCTGAATAGAAGCGTGCACGATGCAATTGTAGCACAAGTGTACGTACAACAGAGTAACAGTACATAATTATTTAAAGGGTATCCTCAATAGAGAGTCTGAATTGAGTATCTGCGTGAGGGAAAGAACACACCGGAACCAGAAACACTAATCCCAAGCAAGGACTAACATAACACAATCACAAGGATTTAGATTCCTATGATTTTAGCGGAAAGCTCGAGGACCCCTCTCGCTCACTCGCTGTGGTTAGACAATGTGTGCATAGATTGTTAAAAGACATCCAAATCGTCAATCATTCGGCTTATCTCAACTTGCAGACAACAGTTCATTGGGCAATGGAGCCAACAGGCACTGATGGCAAGAGTGCATGGACACTAATGCAGTTGACTGAATGGTTAGACAAGAGGAATACCTCACAGAGTGCTCCTAAAGAAGAGGACTGTTAGAATTATGCCAGACTAAGCATGGAAGCGCATGAACTCATTAAGGGAATTATGGATGTGAACAGGTTAGGACCCTACACAGACGCAGAGTTGAGATAAGTGTGCCCGAAGATCACGAGGGAAGTGAGCAATGTGCATCAGAAACTAGCAGACCTGGCAGAGAAGTACAGCATAGAAATAGAGAAAACAAAGCATTTGAAAAGGAGTTACAGATTAGATTTTGAGGCTAAAGATTTTGAACATATGAGAGCTGCCAGAATGAAGGCACACCTTAAGGAATTGCTTCAAAGTGTTCAGACCTAGGGAGCATTAGACAAAAGGGAAGGCAGATGGTAGATAAAAGAGACAAGAGGAAAAGGGATTCTATGGAGTTGACTACAAATGTGCAGCAGGATAAAGATACAGTGAAAATTTTACCATTGAGAGAGATTCCAGGGGGGAATTTTGTTCATGTCCCTTGGAGCCAAAGTGACATTCTATAATTTACAAATGATTATCCAAGATTGAGAGAGAAGCAGTAGAATGGTATCAGCAGACAGACAGATTTGTGAAACTTGCCAAGTGCCTGTGGGAAGACTTGAACACATTACTAGAGATAGTGGTTCCAGCTGATCTGTGGATTGAGTGTAAGAGGAGTGTAGATTGGCCAACAAGCGAACCAGAGAGAGACAAAAATACAAGTGCACCATCTCCTGAGGTAATTAAATATTACTATAAATTGATTGAATTTTTGAAAATGAGAATTTCGCTCAAGAATATCGATTGACAGAGGATTGACAGGACAGCTCCGAAAGCAAAGGAGTCCATACATGCATATTATGAGAGATTGTCGCAGGCGTTCAAGCATTACAGTGGTACAAAGACAATTGAGGCGAGAGACATTACTCATTGTTTAAATTTTGTGTTCAGATTTGTGGAAAGGTTGAGACCTGAAATTGGCCAGATGATTAAGAGTCATTTGATTTGCTGGTAAGCAAAGACGATTGATGAGGTGTTGCAGTATACGAAATACTGTAGTGATGACATTGAGTCAAAGCAGAGAAAGTTGAAAGAAAAGACAATGGTGATGCAGATTAAAGCAGCTCAAACGGGAATGCAAGGGAATGTTCCGCAAAAGTTACTGCAGCAGCAGGGAAACATGAGATTTCAGCCCCAGATGAGAGGTAGAGGTCGTGGAGGTAATGTGAATCATTGTACAGGCCACATTTGCGGAGCCGTTGGACAGTGGAAACTGGAGTGTCCAAGGATGATGCAGGAAGGTGTCTTTTAGCAGAGTAATGACATCAATTCATTCCAGAATGTGAGAGGGCCAAGAGTGAGAGATCCTAATCCACATGTTCAGAATAATGTGAATCAAGAGAAGAATTTTCAACCTATGCAGCAGGTGCAAATGCCATGTGTACAAATGATTTAGTTTCAGCCAATGCAACAGCAGGTTCCCATGGTATCTAGACAGCAAATTCAAATACCTCAAGCCTCAATGGAACTACAACAGATGATGCTGTCTCAACAGGTCACAGGTCAAAGGCTTAACCAAAGTAGTAACACAGTGCACCAATTCTGATTACATAGTGAGAATGGAATAAATGATAACTGGATGAGCGACAGTTGAGATGAGGAGCCATGTGTCCTTGCAACTTCCTTAGAAGTAGATCAAAGAGGTCCCTATGTGAAGGGCAAGGTTATGTGTCACAGAGTTTCATTCTTGGTTGACACGGGAGCTGCACGCTCTACAGTGAGAGGTGCAGAAGTTCCAAATTTGCCACTTTCAGGTAGAACAGTTCGATTGTAGGAGTAGCAAACCAATATTTGACCAACCCGATTACAGAACCAGTTCAGGTTAAAATTGGCAACTTTCAGGTATTGCACAAATTTGTAGTCTGCGATTCAAGTCCAGTATCCCTACTGGAAAGAGACTTGCTGTGTCAAACAAAATGTTTGATTACTTGTTCAAATGATGGGATTGAGATTCAGACGAATAGTGATGATGGAGATGACCAAGCCCCAGAGTTAGAAAGAGAAACCATAAATGAGGAATACCCTTTGATTGCATTTTTCCCAATGTTCACAATGAAAGAGTTTCATCCTGATTTGCAGGTAACAGTTAAGGAGAAAGTGTGGGATTTGACAGGAAAAGTAGGTCTGACAAAGGGAGCTGAGCCAGGTAAATTACTGTGAAGCCGAATGCAGTTTTTGCTCAACCTCCGCAGTACCACATGCCGCAAGATGTCCTTATGAAGGTTGCCCAGATAATTGCAGACTTTGTCAAACAAGTGGTTTTGAAGGAAATATTGAGCCGGCCATGCAATTCACCAATAATGGGTTTGCAGCAGTCTTTTGAGAAAGTTCGAATTATCCAGGATTTGAGAAAAATAAATGAGATTGTGGTCAAATGTTGTCCTGTGGTGCCAAACCCAGCTGTGATAATGTTTCCTATTCCATGTGATGCCGAGTGGTTCACTGTCACTGATTTGTCGCAAGCCTTCTTTCCTGTGCCTCTTCATGAGGATAGTCAATTTCTCTTTTGTTTCAAATTTCTGGATCAAGTATACTGCTGGTGCAGAATTCCTCAAGGGTTTTCAGAGTCACCTTCCATATTCAATCAGATCTTGAAGAAGAATTTGGAGTCGCTGGAATTGCCTTTCCAGTCGACCTTGAAGCAGTGTATTGATGACTTGCAGATTGCATCCAAAACAAGGGACGAGTTAAAGTATGATATGATTGCCCTATTGAACCATTTGGGAAAGAATGGTCACAAAGTGTCTCTGCTTAAGTTGCAATACTGTCAGAAAGATGTGAAATACTTGGGTCACCAGATTGAGAATGGCTCAAGAAAGATATCCATAGAAAGAATTACAGCCATATTGTAGATAAATCCCCCGACCACACAGAGAGATGTCAGGATGTTTTTAGGGATGGTAGGCTACTGTCGCCAATGGACTCCAGATTTCTCAGTCATTTCAAGACCATTGCAGAAGCTGACTCATAAGGAAGTCACTGATCGTACAGTATTAGACCAGGCTGGAATGAAAGTGTTCACTGAATTGAGAAAGAGTCTGTGCAAGGCTCCAGCTTTGGGTATGCCTGATTGCACGAAACCTGTCACATTGTTTTGTCATGAGCGTGATGCATGTTCTTTGTCTGTCTTGAGACAGGTCCATAGAGGTGTAAATCACCAAGTAGCATATTTTTCAGCTACTTTGAACCCAGTTGCAGCAGCCTTACCAGGTTGCTTGCGCATAGTTGCAGCAGTTGGTCAAAGCCTTACACAGTGCGAAGGCATTGTGATGGGTCATCCCCTGGCTGTAATGGTCCCTCACTCTATTGAGATTCTACTTACAAGGACGAAGACCCAATATTTGACTGGTGCGAGGTTGACCAGATATGAAACGAGTATTCTAGGGTCAACAAATGTGTCATTTAAAAGATGTACAGTGCTGAACCTGACAACCTTACTTCGAAATGAAAATGTGGAAATTGAGCAAGTGGAAGATGTTGAGCATGATTGTCTTGAAGTAACTGACTTGTGCACAAAACCGAGACCTGCCATTAGAGACACCCGATTGGAAGAAAATTACCAAATTATCTTTGTTGATGGTGCCTGTCTGAGAGACAATTCAGAGACACTGAGAGCAGGATATGCTGTCTGGTATTTTGGAAGCTTCTTTGCTTTGAGGAGTGTATTCTGCCTAAGTAGCAGAACTGGTAGGCCTTACTAGAGTGTGCCATATTTCTGCTCAGCTGAAAGTTACAAACTACATGGATTGCCAGTATGGATTTGGAATAGTCCATGATTTTGGCCAGTTGTGGTCACAGAGAGGTTCCATGACCTCTTCTGGTTCACCAGTGAGAAATGGTGAAAGGATTAAAGAATTGTTACATGCTATTCAAATGCCAGAAAAGATTGCCATGGTGAAATGCAGTGCACATCTGAAGTCGCAGGACTTTGTATCACTGGGAAATTGATATGCAGATCAAGTCACAAGGTTTTGCGCATTGAACAGTATATCATTCAGGGAGAAGTCGGTATAGCTATCTGAAGAAGATGAAACATGTCTAAGTTTTGTATTGAAAGTAATTGACACCTTGGATGAATTGAAAATGTTTCAGAAAAATGTTGACAGGGAAGAAAAACGTTCATGGAGCAAAATCAAATGTGTGCAAAGACAAGATGAATTGTGGGTTTCTGAACAGGGTCAATTGTTTTTGCCAAATAGTCTGTTGTCTCAAATGGCGAGGTACTATTATGGTCAAGCACATATTGGGAGGGATGCAATGATTCGATTGCTCAAACATAATTGGTTTAATCCAAAGTTTAGACAGGTTGCTGAAGCAGTTTGCCATCATTGTGTCATTTTTCAACAACTAAACGCGGAAAAAGGGACAGTGGTTAATTTGAGCTACATTGGAAGAGTGCATTCAGCAGAATGCAGATGGATTTTAATGAGGTGCCTGTGTGTAGAGGTTTGAGATATGTGTAGGTGATTGCATTTTTAGCCATTGGATTGAAGCTTACCCTACACGAAGAAATTATAGTCTCACAGTAGCAAAACTACTGCTTAGGGAACTGATACCACGTTTCGGGTTTCCGATCTCTTTAGAATCAGATAGGGGAAGTCACTTCAACAATTAAGTAATTAATTAAATTACTGTGTGCAGCATTGAACATTGAGCAGAGGTTGCATTGTAGTTAACACCCTGATGCATCAGGACTAGTGGAATAGATGAATGGTACCTTGAAGTCAAGAGTTGCAAAGATGTGTGTGTCCATGAATTTGAAATGGCCTGACGCATTGCCTTTAGAAAACACACCCTACAGGAAGACAGGACTGTCACCGCATGAGATCCTTATGGGTCGAGCCATGAGGTTGCCTGTGGTGCCTGCAAATGCACTTGCCAACCTTACAGAAGATATGGTGTTGGACTACTGCAGAGGTCTGGCTGATGTGGTTCGCTCGTTTTCTCAGCAGGTGGAAGCCCCCACACTGTCACCGATCCATGACCTAGGGCACAACCTGAGCCTTTTTGGAAAGGTCCTTTCCAGGTAATTCTGACAACTACCACAGCTGTGAAGAGTGCTGGAATTCTGAACTGGATTCATGCCAGTCACACGAAGAAAGTGGCATGTCCACTGGCTCATGAGGAAGAAGAATTGTTGAGAGTATCAACAACAGCAAAACAAGTCTCAGGGCCAGAAAGAGAACAAAAGGGAACTGAGACCGTATCTGAGCCCGTTGAGGACAGTTCAGTTACTCTTGTGAGAGACAAAAGAGAAGACCTCCAGGAGGGTGACAAAGATCCTATCTCAGTTGAGGCAGCAGGAGAGCCTAGACAGAGGAGGGCTTTCCCAGAAGCAGACGATATTGAGAGACAAACAGAGCAACTGCCAGACCCAGAAGGGAAAGCAGTGGAGGTAGATCAAAGTCATTGTGATCTGACTCCTCCTGAACCGAATGCAGGTCCGTCAAGAGGAAACACCGCAGAACAAGAAGAAGGTTAAAGTTCAACTCTGAAGAGAACACTGACAAAAGGTCCACTGAGAGGAGATAAGTGGCCAGAGTCGCATGTAGAAAGAGAAAAGGAAGTGGTTGTTGAGGCAACAATCGAGGAAGAAGTAAATACAACAAGGAGAGAAGATCTAAGTGAAGGAGAATTGAATGGTGATCGAACGTTGAAGAGAAAGAGAATAGCAAGTCGAAGGTACACAGGTCCTGAATGGGTGTATGCAACTACAAGTGAATTGCAGCAAGCATTGTTGACTTTTTGTTTTGATAGATACATTCCGGGTCAGTATTTTGGCACTTGAAGAAAGCTGATGAACTGAACTGTTGAAAATAATCTGAGAACATTTTTGAGAAAGAGACTGTTGAAAGTAACTGGAAGAACATTGGTAACCTGATTTGACTTTTAAAACCTGATTTTGACAAGCTGCTTACCGATTTTGACAAGGGATCCTGGAAATGAGACTGAGGGAGCGTACCTCTTATACTCAAAATTAACATGAAATGTTTATGAACTAATGCATAATAATGTCGCATAGAAAATGTATTGATGTGTTTTTGCTAAATGTGCGCTTGAAATGTGCCCATGGGGAGTGGCCGTCAATGTATAAGATGATTAATGAAATTGACTAATAATGAAATGACAATGCGTTAATGAATGATTCTACACTAATATTAAATGAGTTATATGTTAAGGTTTTGCTAATTAATTCACTAGGCTTTAGTTAGTATGAGTCGAGGCCTAGCTACCCGGTTTCTTATTAAATGTATTTTTCTAACGTGCAGTGTGCTGACTTGCTGAAGGACATGTACTTGTACTTTTCCAAAACTAGAGGATGAATGTAACCGTAGTAGATCCGTTCCCATGAAATTCGACTTGCTCAAAGAAACATTTTTGCTGAATGCAACAGTGTAGACTCGTTACAGGTACAAATTCGCCTAAACCGTTACGGACAATGGAACCACTGACTGGGGATGCGAGAGGACCACGAGAGTATGAAATCATACCGGACATTCTACCCGCTGGAGACGTCAATCACAAGAACCAATAAACTACGTGAGTACTGTTATGGGGTGACAATTTTGATAATACAAATACACAGAAAGAGAGCAAGGGAAGCAAGGCTAACCCACACCGCCTCCCAAGAGAAACTATATAATCACTAAAGGTGTGGGGTAGTAGGAACTGAGGGTAGGACTGGGTTAGTCTTTTTTCAGTGCCTAGTTAAATTAGGTTGCTTTAGAGGGGGTGCTGTGTTGTCCTACAGGAGTAGTGGGGGATTTTCCTTTACGGACTAGGTGGTCTCACACACATAATAGTGTCTTGCTTCATCATATGACCACCTAGCCCCACCCAAGTAAGATGATACTACTCAGGCGGACTCAACCTCTGGTTAAAAGAACCAGAGGGAGTGCTGAAATTAAATTGACTGGATAGTTACAGTGATCCAGAGGGGGTGAATAATAAAATTACCAAACATGTCACCAGTAGCTATTGTTACTTTTAATGGTGGTGTATGTTGGTAAGACTAAAACTAAAGGGGGAAGGCTCGTTAGAGAGTGATGTCTCTTGGAGTCTAAAAAGGAATGGACAAGACCAACATGTTTCTGCCCTCACTGAGTGCTGGTAGGTCAGGGGCATTCATCAGGGTCGGAGCACACGTAATAAGTAGGGTGCTCAAAGTGAATAGTGTGTGGCCTACCTGAACAGGTAGTTCACGGTGAGGTAGCGGCATGTAGGTACCCCCCATGGTATTCCCTTTGGCGTGAGTGTGACTACAAGGGAAAACCCCCCCCCCGGTTCTAGCCAGACCAGAGGCAATACGCCCCCAGCTCCGGGGCCTACCTCACCGTGAACTACCTGTTCAGGTAGGCCACACACTATTCACTTTGAGCACCCTACTTATTACGTGTGCTCCGACCCGGACGAATGCCCCTGACCTACCAGCACTCAGTGAGGGCAGAAACATGTTGGTCTTGTCCATTCCTTTTTAGACTCCAAGAGACATCACTCTCTAACAAGCCTTCCCCCTTTAGTTTTAGTCTTACCAACATGCACCACCATTAAAACTAACAATAGCTACCGGTGACATGTTTGGTAATTTTATTATTCACCCCCTCTGGATCACTGTAACTATCCAGTCAATTTAATTTCAGCACTCCCTCTGGTTCTTTTAACCAGAGGTTGAGTCCGCCTGAGTAGTATCATCTTACTTGGGTGGGGCTAGGTGGTCATATGATGAAGCAAGACACTATTATGTGTGTGAGACCACCTAGTCCGTAAAGGAAAATCCCCCACTACTCCTGTAGGACAACACAGCACCCCCTCTAAAGCAACCTAATTTACCTAGGCACTGAGAAAAGACTAACCCAGTCCTACCCTCAGTTCCTACTACCCCACACCTTTAGTGATTATATAATTTTGATAATACCACTGGAAATCTATTGGATGGAGATAGTGGGGTGCCAACTCTACCCAATTAGGAATTAGGGGACTGTACAACAGAAAAGGGATAAAAACCTTTGACACAAGGAGCCATTAGGGGATGCCATTGCAAATTTTTGCTGTGACCCAGACACTTTGTTAATCTGCTTAGAGACTTTGCTGTTTGGTTCTACAAACCATCCTCACTCTTATCTTGCCTGTTCTATACTTCTCCTCCTTATGAGGGGAGTGTCCCTACTTACCCCGTCTTGCTGAATTACCTGGCTGATGGCGAATCAACTGATGTTCTGAGGACGAAGATTGACTCTGTATGCTGACCATTACAGAGGGTAACTATATGAGGATGAAATTGTAATTGTCTGTTTGCCTTTCCTTTCTAGGTACCAACTGCTACTTTTGACAGAGACCATAGTTTAGATGTTTTCTAAATTGGTGTTACCAAATTGTTTTGCATGAAGCCCAACATGCCAATGCTAATTCGAAATTAGTTAAGTGGTTCACTAAACGGATGCAAATAGACAAATGATTGAATTAATGCTTTGTTGAATCATTTGCTGATGATACTCTGCTAAGGTTAACCCATGCTGACGTCATGCTATGTTCTAATATTTGTGATCTTTGCTTTGATGAAATCTTATTCGAATTGCCACATTATGACAATGCTGATGTGTTTCATGGTTTTGAGACTAATAAACTTGCTAGTAGAATTGTAACCAATAGGGAAGAAACATCACAAAATTGCACTAAACTGGTGTGATTATTCGTGACTGAAAGGTCATGGTGGTTTCCGAGTCTTATTGATGACGTTATTGACTTGTTGATTGACATGTTGATCAGTTATCTTGTCCTAAGGTGTCTTCAATCAGGGTCAAAAGATTCATTGGCCTAAAACGAGTCCCAGAGTGAGTAAATTATATAGATTGGGACGCGTTAACAAGACTGAGAGCTGTAAATAACTCATGAAAGAAGAGTAATTTCGATTTTTGCTGCAGTTTTTCTAAATTTTCTTCTGCTCTCTCATTCTTTACAGATCATGAGTAACATTAGCCAGCACAGTAGAAATACTAGGCACTGTAAATATATGAGAATTGGTTTGGAGATTATGTGTGGGATATTGTTTATCGTGTTGATTGTAGGTATGTCTGTTCTTGATAAGAGTGATGTCAACCATAATTCTGCTTTTGAGACAACTACTGCACTAGTGGATTAGATTAGATGAGAAGTATTTGCATGGGGACACTAATGTGCAAGGAGAACTTTCTTCTAATGTCTTCTATCGCTTATTGAGGGAGTATGTTGAGACGATGGATGTGAGGAATTGTTATGTGTGTACGCAGATTCCTTCATCAGTTGAGGAAGGAGTTACATACCATAGCTTGCCACTAACTTCTGGAAAAAGTTGTAGTCTGCTACTAACAATATTTTATAACCAGGAGTACATTCAGTACTTTTATTCAAATTATGTCATAGTGTTTTCGTGTGCCCCTATAATTAGGTATTGGAGTAAAGTAGCTAGTGATAATGACATGGTAATAGTTAGAGGTTTCTGTGAATCTACATTGACGTTTGGCACAGCTTATGCTCACAGGATTAATCTCACATGCTTGCTTACACCTTTAGAGAAAAGCTTCTTAGATCACATAGATGACAGGAGAAAGGCATGGAAGGAGAAGTTAGAAAAAGACTTAGAGAAAAGGACTTACAGAAATGGTTATGCTTATAGTGCAGTTAAAACGCAAGGGAACTTAGCTTTAGATGCGCAACACACAGGCAAACGTTGTATATATAGGCCTAAATCATGCACTGACACTTTAATTGTGGGAATGAGGAATGTAAGCATGTGTTTCTGTTTCAGAGTAAATGGACTTTATGTTGAATGGACAGGCCCAGCGATTCCCGGAATATATTATATCTGTGGTCTGAATGCTTATTACCGTCTTCCAAGAAGATGGTATGAGACATGTTATTTGGGAATAGTTTTCCCAAAGATTTATCAAATGGATGATTTGAAGACGTTTTTGAAAGTGTCTGAATTACATCATATGAGACAGAGGAGGGAATCCTCTTCTGGTATAGTGGGAGATATATTTGGAGCAGTGACTCCTTCAGTGGGAGTCATTCTGAATTCGATAAGGATTTGAAAGTTGTCTACTATTGTGGATAACATGCTGACAAATTTTTCAGGAGCCATACTCCTGATAGATACTGAGTTAGCTGCTGATAGAGCCATGACTCTTCAGAATTGTCTTACTTTAGACATTCTTTTAGCGAGGATGGCAGAGTCTGTAGAATGATTAATTCTAGGCATTGTTGTCCGTATATTACTAATAATAGTAAATAAATTAGTGGTTTAATTACTAATCTGACTAATGAAAGTGCTGATTTGAAAGAAGTGAAAGAACAAGGTGTTTGGGAAAAGATTGGCAAAGGTTTTACTTAAGTGGAAATTGGCTCAGCAACATTTGGAACAGGATACTATTCAAAATCTTGCAGGGGATATTAATTATTGTGTTTTGCCTTAATTGAATATGGGGATTGTGTAAATTATGCCAAAGGGATTAAATTGAAAAGGTCAAAGAATAATCAGAGGAGAGAAGAAAAGAAAAGGGAAAAATTGTTTAGAGAAAATTCAAAAAGGGAACAAAGGTATGAAGGGATTGAATTGACAGAATTATAGCTGATGCAAAAATTTGTGGGAGGTAGTTAGTGTGATGACACATTTAGTCATCAGAGGAGGAATTGCTAGCACAGGTGTTCTAATAAAAATGATTAACAAGTGTTCATGTATTATGAATAATGGGTTTGTGTAGAAAATATAACGTTGAAAAATAATGCACTCATTTCGAAAATGTGATTATGATGAGTGGCCACCAATGTTCATGAAGTATACTCATTAATATTCTGATACTGTGAAATGTTGAATATATGTTTGATTAATGCAGTAATTTTTCACATTAAGGGTTATGCATTATGTCTTAGTTTTATTAATTGTAGGCCTTAACTTAGCGAAGGTCTTGGCCTATTTGGCCTATTTGCCAGGCCTCATGTCAAAGCTGTATTTCTTAATGTTTAATAAAGAGCTGCACCAGCACATGATTGACAGAAGGCTCACTGAATCCAGGAAGCTTTCTCAGGAGGTGGACTGTTGGGTGAGTACCAGGATCCACAAGCTGTATGAGAGAGACTCTGCCAAGGGTGGGCAGGGACCACAACAAAAAAGGAGGGGGGCAAGGACAAAAGTAAGCAGTTCTCCAAAGGCCCCCAAACTAGGTCCCAAGGTAAAGATTCCCAGCCCCCTGTTGAGAAGAAGAGTTGGTTCCCTTAGGTATGCCTGCAGGGAAGGGACCCATCAAGTGCTTTGCCTGTGGTCAGAAAGGGCACTTCAGAGGGAGTGCCAAGTGTCCTAAGCGGATGCAGCCCCCCACTGGTGGGCAGTCACTTGGAGTGGTCAGTGTAGTGCTTGAGGAGGAGTTGGCCCCAGTTAGTGGTGGGGAGCCAGCTGAGCCATCCCTAGTCTGCCTGGGTGAGGGGGTCCAGAGAACCCTCATGCATGATAATACAAAGAAGTATAGGCAGTGGGTGATCATCAATGGAAGGCAGGTGGAGGCTCTTACAGACATAGGAGTCAGTATGACAACAGTCCGCTGTCAGCTGGTGTCTCAAGAGCACGCAATCTCTAATGTGATCCACCAAGTTGTAGCAGTGGACTACAGTGAGCGCCAATGCTTGGTAGCTCAGGTTCCCTTTGAATGCGGGGTTCTCAGGTTCCTTGAGGGTGGCTGTGGGTCCATCCTTGCCTGTTGACTCTCTGCTAGGAAATGACCTAGAGCATACTGCCTGGAAGGAAGTGGAGCTCAGGTCCCATTTTGAAATGTTGGCATTGCCAGAGTGGGCGTGCATGACCACACAGTACATGGTCACCAGGGAGGGTGACCAAGAGGACCTGGAGCCTGAAACAGTGACTCAGGTGCCTGCCAGGAAAGGAAGGGGTGCAGGAAACCTGCTCCTGAGATTCCCACAGTCCAGAAGAAGGCTGAACCTAGAGGGATGCCCGAGAACCTGCGGGGAAAGGAGAGGCTGAACTGGGGGACCTGCCTGAGCTGACCCATAGTCAGCAGGTAGGAGGCCCCACCAGGGAGGAGCTCTGCAAAGTGCAGAAAGCATGCCCCACCCTTGAGGGACTTCGAAAACAGGCCGAGGCCCAGGCAGCTGGAGACACCTCTGGATCTCACCTGGTTTACCGGGAGAATGATCTCCTGTAAAGTGAGCATAAGGTTGCTGAGACTGGGGCAGCCATGTGCCAATGGTACCCCTGTGCTTCAAAGCCTTCCTACCGGGTCTGGCAGGTCATTTCAGGCAGGGCAAAACCTTTGACACGCTTGTCACCAATTTTTATTGGCCTCAATTCAGGAAAAACTCAGATGCATGCTACAGGACTTTCAGACCTGCCAGGCGAGTGGCAAATCTAGGAAGAAGTACAAGGCTCCAATCTGACCCTTTCCTGTCGTGAGCACCACTTTTGAGCCAATGGGCATTGACATTGTGGGGACTCTAGATCTCAAGACGACCATGGGAAACAGGTTTATCCTGGTCTTGGTGGACCATGCCACCCGGTACCCGGAAGCTATCCCCCGAGGACAGTGACTGCGCAAACAAGTTCACCAGACCTTACCACCCCCAAAGCAATGGTTTGGTTGAGAGATTCAACCATGCCCCAAAGGGCATGATTATGGGTCTCTCTGAACCCATGAGGCGTAAGTGGGACATTTATTACCTTGACGGTTGTTTGCTTACAGGGAGGTGAGGTCTGGTTACTCACCGGTTACTACAGGAGATTTGCCATGGGGTATGTGTAGGAAAGTACCATCTTGCCTGGCATGTTACCCCCATTTTTCACTGTATATATGTTGTTTTAGTTGTATGTGTCACTGGGACCCTGGTAACCCAGGGCCCCAGTGCTCATAAGTGTGCCTGAATGTGTTACCTGTGTAGTGACTAACTGTCTCACTGAGGCTCTGCTAATCAGAACCTCAGTGGTTATGCTCTCTCATTTCTTTCCAAATTGTCACTAACAGGCTAGTGACCATTTTTACCAATTTACATTGGCTTACTGGAACACCCTTATAATTCCCTAGTATATGGTACTGAGGTACCCAGGGTATTGGGGTTCCAGGAGATCCCTATGGGCTGCAGCATTTCTTTTGCCACCCATAGGGAGCTCTGACAATTCTTACACAGGCCTGCCACTGCAGCCTGAGTGAAATAACATCCACGTTATTTCACAGCCATTTTACACTGCACTTAAGGAACTTATAAGTCACCTATATGTATAACCTTTACCTGGTAACGGTTAGGTGCAAAGTTACTTAGTGTGAGGGCACCCTGGCACTAGCCAAGGTGCCCCCACATTGTTCAGAACCAATTCACTGAACTTTGTGAGTGCGGGGACACCATTACACGCGTGCACTACATATAGGTCACTACCTATATGTAGCTTCACCATGGTAACTCCGAATATGGCCATGTAACATGTCTATGATCATGGAATTGCCCCCTCTATGCCATCCTGGCATTGTTGGTACAATTCCATGATCCCAGTGGTCTGTAGCACAGACCCTGGTACTGCCAGACTGCCCTTCCTGGGGTTTCTCTGCAGCTGCTGCTGCTGCCAACCCCTCAGACAGGCAGCTGCCCTCCTGGGGTCCAGCCAGGCCTGGCCCAGGATGGCAGAACAAAGAACTTCCTCTGAGAGAGGGTGGGACACCCTCTCCCTTTGGAAAATGGTGTGAAGGCAGGGGAGGAGTAGCCTCCCCCAGCCTCTGGAAATGCTTTGTTGGGCACAGATGTGCCCAATTCTGCATAAGCCAGTCTACACCGGTTCAGGGACCCCTTAGCCCCTGCTCTGGCGCGAAACTGGACAAAGGAAAGGGGAGTGACCACTCCCCTGACCTGCACCTCCCCTGGGAGGTGTCCAGAGCTCCTCCAGTGTGCTCCAGACCTCTGCCATCTTGGAAACAGAGGTGCTGCTGGCACACTGGACTGCTCTGAGTGGCCAGTGCCACCAGGTGACGTCAGAGACTCCTTGTGATAGGCTCCTTCAGGTGTTAGTAGCCTTTCCTCTCTCCTAGGTAGCCAAACCCTCTTTTCTGGCTATTTAGGGTCTCTGTCTCTGGGGAAACTTTAGATAACGAATGCATGAGCTCAGCCGAGTTCCTCTGCATCTCCCTCTTCACCTTCTGATAAGGAATCGACCGCTGACCGCGCTGGAAGCCTGCAAACCTGCAACATAGTAGCAAAGACGACTACTGCAACTCTGTAACGCTGATCCTGCCGCCTTCTCGAATGTTTTCCTGCTTGTGCATGCTGTGGGGGTAGCCTGCCTCCTCTCTGCACCAGAAGCTCCGAAGAAATCTCCCGTGGGTCGACGGAATCTTCCCCCTGCAACCGCAGGCACCAAAAAGCTGCATTACCGGTCCCTTGGGTCTCCTCTCAGCACGACGAGCGAGGTCCCTCGAATCCAGCGACACCGTCCAAGTGACCCCCACAGTCCAGTGACTCTTCAGCCCAAGTTTGGTGGAGGTAAGTCCTTGCCTCACCTCGCTGGGCTGCATTGCTGGGAACCGCGACTTTGCAAGCTACTCCGGCCCCTGTGCACTTCCGGCGGAAATCCTTAGTGCACAGCCAAGCTTGGGTCCACAGCACTCTAACCTGCATTGCACGACTTTCTAAGTTGGTCTCCGGCGACGTGGGACTCCTTTGTGCAACTTCGGCGAGCACCGTTTCACGCATCCTCGTAGTGCCTGTTTCTGGCACTTCTCCGGGTGCTACCTGCTTCAGTGAGGGCTCTTTGTCTTGCTCGACGTCCCCTCTCTCTGCAGGTCCAATTTGCGACCTCCTGGTCCCTCCTGGGCTCCAGCAGCGTCCAAAAACGCCAAACGCACGATTTGCGTGTAGCAAGGCTTGTTGGCGTCCATCCGGCGGGAAAACACTTCTGCACGACTCTCCAAGGCGTAGGGGATCCATCCTCCAAAGGGGAAGTCTCTAGCCCTTGTCGTTCCTGCAGTATTCACAGTTCTTCAGCCTAGTAAGAGCTTCTTTGCACCAACCGCTGGCATTTCTTGGGCATCTGCCCATCTCCGAGTTGCTTGTGACTTTTGGACTTGGTCCCCTTGTTCCACAGGTACCCTCAGTCAGGAATCCATCGTTGTTGCATTGCTGATTTGTGTTTTCCTTGCATTTTCCCTCTAACACGACTATTTTGTCCTTAGGGGAACTTTAGTGCACTTTGCACTCACTTTTCAGGGTCTTGGGGAGGGTTATTTTTCTAACTCTCACTATTTTCTAATAGTCCCAGCGACCCTCTACAAGGTCACATAGGTTTGGGGTCCATTCGTGGTTCGCATTCCACTTCTGAAGTATATGGTTTGTGTTGCCCCTATCCCTATGTTTCCCCATTGCATCCTATTGTAACTATACATTGTTTGCACTGTTTTCTAAGACTATACTGCATATTTTTGCTATTGTGTATATATATCTTGTGTATATTTCCTATCCTCTCACTGAGGGTACACTCTAAGATACTTTGGCATATTGTCATAAAAATAAAGTACCTTTATTTTTAGTATAACTGTGTATTGTGTTTTCTTATGATATTGTGCATATGACACTAAGTGGTACTGTAGTAGCTTCACACGTCTCCTAGTTCAGCCTGAGCTGCTCTGCTAAGCTACCATTATCTATCAGCCTAAGCTGCTAGACACCCTATACACTAATAAGGGATAACTGGGCCTGGTGCAAGGTGCAAGTACCCCTTGGTACTCACTACAAGCCAGTCCAGCCTCCTACATTGGTTGTGCAGCGGTGGGATAAGTGCTTTGAGACTACTTACCACTCTTGTCATTGTACTTTTCATAAGAGAAAAATATACAAAACAAGGTCAGTGTATATACACATAGCCAAAAAGTTTTGCATTTCCTATTTTCACTCTTTTCTAAGTGCTGAAAAGTACTTCTAAACTTTCAAAAAGTTCTTAAAAGTTTAAAAAGTTTTTTTCTGTCTTTCCAAAAAGTTCTGAAAACTTTTTTCTCTTTGTCTATCACTTTAACTCTCTCTAAAAATGTCTGGCACAGGCCAAAAAGTTGAACTGTCCAAACTTGCATATGATCACCTTAGCTGGAAAGGAGCAAGGAGTCTCTGCATAGAGAGAGGTTTGAGTGTAGGGAAGAATCCTTCCTTAGAACTGTTAATTAATATGCTTAGAGTACAGGATAAGGCCATAAGTGCCCAATCTGTAGAAAAAGTAGCTAATGGTTCTCAATCTGATCCAGGGACTCCCCCAGGAAAAGGTTCAGGAAAGAAACTTCTCAGCCTGCCCATTACTAGACAGTCTAGCATAGTTGGTACAGAGGTTGAATCACATCATACTGATGATGTGCTCTCACATTATGCTGGTAGCCAAGCTGTTAGGGTGCCCTTGGTAAGGGACAGGTCTCCTTCTGTTTATTCCCATCATACCTCTGTATCTAGAAATGTCCCTCCCACCCACCCTGATGACAGATTGTTAGAAAGGGAGCTCAATAGATTGAGAGTGGAGCAAACCAGACTGAAGCTCAAGAAGCAACAGCTGGATTTGGATAGACAGTCTTTAGAAATAGAGAGGGAAAGACAGAAGATGGGTTTAGATACCCATGGTGGCAGCAGCAGTATTCCCCATAGTCATCCTGCAAAAGAGCATGATTCCAGGAATCTGCATAAGATAGTTCCCCCTTACAAGGAGGGGGATGACATTAACAAGTGGTTTGCTGCACTTGAGAGGGCCTGTGTTGTACAGGATGTCCCTCAAAAGCAGTGGGCTGCTATCCTATGGCTATCATTTACTGGAAAAGGTAGGGATAGGCTCCTTACTGTAAAAGAAAATGATGCTAACAATTTCCAAGTTCTTAAGAATGCACTCCTGGATGGTTATGGCTTAACCACTGAACAGTATAGGATAAAGTTCAGAGATACCAAAAAGGAGTCTTCACAAGACTGGGTTGATTTCATTGACCAGGCAGTGAAGGCCTTGGAGGGGTGGTTACATGGCAGTAAAGTTACTGATTATGACAGCCTGTATAACTTGATCCTGAGAGAGCATATTCTTAATAATTGTGTGTCTGATTTGTTGCACCAGTACTTGGTGGACTCTGATCTGACCTCTCCCCAAGAATTGGGAAAGAAGGCAGACAAATGGGTCAGAACAAGAGTGAACAGAAAAGTTCATACAGGGGGTGACAAAGATGGCAACAAAAAGAAGGATGGTAAGTCTTCTGACAAGGGTGGGGACAAATCTAAAAATGAGTCTTCATCAGGCCCACAAAAACACTCTGGTGGGGGTGGTGGGCCCAAATCCTCCTTTAATCAGAACAAGGAAAAGAAACCATGGTGCTATTTATGTAAAATAAAAGGCCATTGGACAACAGATCCCAGTTGTCCAAAGAAAGGCACCACAGCTCCTACCACTACAACCCCTACTGCTACACCTAGTGTCCCTACTAATAGCAGTGGTGGTGGGAGCAAACCTACTAATAGCCAATCCAAGGGAGTAGCTGGGCTCACTTTTGGTAATTTAGTTGGGGTTGGTCTGATTAGGGAGACCACAGAGGCTACTTTAGTCTCTGAAGGGGCTATTGACTTAGCCACTTTGGTTGCTTGCCCCCATAACTTGGAGAAGTACAAGCAACTAACCCTAATAAATGGTGTTGAGGTCCAGGCCTACAGGGACACAGGTGCCAGTGTCACAATGGTGATTGAGAAACTGGTGCACCCTGAACAACACATACTTGGACACCAGTACCAAGTAACCGATGCTCACAACATAACACAAAGCCACCCCATGGCTGTTGTAAATCTCAACTGGGGGGGGGGTATCTGGTCCAAAGAAAGTTGTGGTAGCTTCAGATTTACCTGTAGACTGTCTATTAGGGAATGATTTGGAGACATCAGCTTGGTCAGATGTGGAGTTGGAGGCCCATGCAGCAATGCTGGGCATCCCAGGGCATATTTTTGCTTTGACAAGGGCTCAGGCCAAAAAGCAAAAAGGACAGGGAAGCTTGGATCCTGGAACAATGGACCAAGTGCTCCCTAAAGCTAGGGCTAGTAGAAGCAAACCACTTCCTACTATCCCTCCCTCTACAGTGGATTCTACTTCTGAGGAAGAAGAATTCCCTCCCTGTGCAGAACCTACACCAGAGGAGCTGGAAGCAGACACTGCTGAGCTTTTGGGTGAAGGGGGGCCTGCCAGAGAGGAGCTGAGTGTGGCACAGCAAACCTGTCCCACATTAGAGGGTCTCAGACAGCAAGCTGTCAAACAGGCTAATGGGGATGTCAGTGACTCACACAGAGTTTACTGGGAGGACAACCTCTTGTACACTGAGCATAGGGATCCTAAACCTGGAGCTGCCAGGAGATTAGTGATTCCTCAGGAGTACAGAAAGTTCCTCCTAACACTGGCACATGACATTCCCTTAGCTGGGCACCTGGGTCAAATGAAAACTTGGGACAGATTGGTACCACTGTTTCATTGGCCTAGGATGTCTGAGGACACAAAAGAATTTTGTAAGTCCTGTGAAACCTGTCAAGCCAGTGGCAAGACAGGTGGCACTCCAAAGGCACCCCTTATCCCACTGCCTGTGGTTGGGGTTCCCTTTGAAAGGGTAGGGGTTGACATAGTTGGCCCCCTTGACCCTCCTACTGCTTCAGGCAATAGGTTTATCTTGGTGGTAGTGGACCATGCCACAAGATATCCTGAAGCAATTCCTTTAAGGACCACTACAGCTCCTGCAGTGGCAAAGGCCCTCCTGGGAATATTTTCCAGGGTGGGCTTCCCAAAGGAAGTAGTATCAGACAGAGGAAGCAATTTCATGTCTGCATACTTAAAGGCCATGTGGAAGGAGTGTGGTGTAACTTACAAGTTCACAACACCCTATCATCCACAAACAAATGGACTGGTGGAGAGATTTAATAAAACTCTCAAAGGCATGATTATGGGACTCCCTGAAAAACTCCGCAGGAGATGGGATATCCTTCTACCATGCCTCCTTTTTGCCTACAGGGAGGTACCCCAGAAAGGAGTGGGCTTCAGCCCCTTTGAACTTCTTTTTGGACACCCTGTTAGGGGTCCACTCACACTTGTAAAGGAGGGTTGGGAACAACCTTTAAAAGCTCCTAAACAGGATATTGTGGATTATGTACTTGGCCTCAGATCAAGGATGGCTGAGTACATGAAAAAGGCCAGTAAAAACCTTCAGGCCAGCCAAGAGCTCCAGAAGCAATGGCATGATCAGAAGGCTGTTTTGGTTCAGTACCAACCAGGGCAGAAAGTGTGGGTCTTGGAGCCTGTGGCCCCAAGAGCACTCCAAGATAAATGGAGTGGACCCCACACAATTGTTGAAAAGAAGGGTGAAGTCACCTACTTGGTTGACTTAGGCACTGCCAGGAGTCCCCTTAGGGTGCTCCATGTCAACCGCCTGAAACCCTACTATGACAGGGCTGATCTCACCCTGCTCATGGCAACAGATGAGGGACAGGAAGAAGACAGTGATCCTCTACCTGATCTCTTCTCTTCCACAGAACAAGATGCTCTTGTGGAAGGTGTAGTTTTGGCTGATTGTCTTACTGCTGAGCAGAAAGATAATTGCATAAATCTCCTAGGACAATTTTCAGAACTCTTCTCCATTGTGCCAGGCACCACTTCTTGGTGTGAGCACTCTATAGATACTGGAGACAGTTTACCTGTCAAAAGTAAGATCTATAGGCAGCCTGACCATGTCAGGGACTGCATAAAGCAAGAAGTTCAGAAGATGTTGGAACTAGGAGTGGTTGAGCACTCTGACAGTCCATGGGCTTCTCCTGTGGTACTGGTACCAAAACCCAATTCTAAAGATGGAAAGAAGGAAATGAGGTTTTGTGTAGACTATAGAGGTCTCAACTTGGTAACCAAAACTGATGTTCACCCTATACCCAGGGCAGATGAGCTAATAGATACACTGGCATCTGCCAAGTATCTAAGCACTTTTGATTTGACTGCAGGGTATTGGCAGATCAAAATGTCAGAAGATGCTAAACCTAAGACTGCATTTTCTACCATTGGAGGACATTACCAGTTTACTGTAATGCCTTTTGGTTTGAAAAATGCACCTGCCACTTTTCAGAGGTTGGTGAACACAGTCCTGCAAGGGCTGGAAGCTTTCAGTGCAGCATATTTGGACGATATAGCTGTCTTTAGCTCCAGCTGGGATGATCACCTGGTCCACCTATGGAAAGTTTTGGAGGCTCTGCAAAAGGCAGGCCTCACTATCAAGGCTTCAAAGTGCCAGATAGGGCAGGGTAAGGTGGTTTATCTGGGACACCTTGTTGGTGGGGAACAGATTGCACCACTTCAGGGGAAAATCCAAACAATTATTGATTGGGTTCCCCCTACCACTCAGACTCAGGTGAGAGCCTTCCTAGGCCTCACTGGGTATTACAGGAGGTTCATTAAGAACTATGGCTCCATTGCAGCCCCTCTTAATGACCTCACATCCAAGAAAATGCCTAAAAAGGTATTATGGACAGCAAACTGTCAGAAAGCTTTTGAGGAGCTGAAGCAGGCCATGTGCGCTGCACCTGTCCTGAAAAGCCCTTGTTACTCTAAAAAATTCTATGTCCAGACTGATGCATCTGAATTAGGAGTAGGGGCAGTCCTATCACAACTTAATTCTGAGGGCCAGGATCAACCTGTTGCTTTTATTAGTAGAAGGTTGACCCCTAGAGAAAAGCGTTGGTCTGCCATTGAGAGGGAGGCCTTTGCTGTGGTCTGGGCTCTGAAGAAGTTGAGGCCATACCTGTTTGGCACTCACTTCATTGTTCAGACAGACCACAAACCTCTACTTTGGCTAAAACAAATGAAAGGTGAAAATCCTAAATTGTTGAGGTGGTCCATATCCCTACAGGGAATGGACTATACAGTGGAACATAGACCTGGGAGTAGCCACTCCAATGCAGATGGACTCTCCAGATATTTCCACTTAGACAATGAAGACTCATCAGGTAATGGCTAGTCTTATTGTCCTTCGTTTGGGGGGGGTTGTGTAGGAAAGTACCATCTTGCCTGGCATGTTACCCCCATTTTTCACTGTATATATGTTGTTTTAGTTGTATGTGTCACTGGGACCCTGGTAACCCAGGGCCCCAGTGCTCATAAGTGTGCCTGAATGTGTTACCTGTGTAGTGACTAACTGTCTCACTGAGGCTCTGCTAATCAGAACCTCAGTGGTTATGCTCTCTCATTTCTTTCCAAATTGTCACTAACAGGCTAGTGACCATTTTTACCAATTTACATTGGCTTACTGGAACACCCTTATAATTCCCTAGTATATGGTACTGAGGTACCCAGGGTATTGGGGTTCCAGGAGATCCCTATGGGCTGCAGCATTTCTTTTGCCACCCATAGGGAGCTCTGACAATTCTTACACAGGCCTGCCACTGCAGCCTGAGTGAAATAACATCCACGTTATTTCACAGCCATTTTACACTGCACTTAAGGAACTTATAAGTCACCTATATGTATAACCTTTACCTGGTAAAGGTTAGGTGCAAAGTTACTTAGTGTGAGGGCACCCTGGCACTAGCCAAGGTGCCCCCACATTGTTCAGAACCAATTCACTGAACTTTGTGAGTGCGGGGACACCATTACACGCGTGCACTACATATAGGTCACTACCTATATGTAGCTTCACCATGGTAACTCCGAATATGGCCATGTAACATGTCTATGATCATGGAATTGCCCCCTCTATGCCATCCTGGCATTGTTGGTACAATTCCATGATCCCAGTGGTCTGTAGCACAGACCCTGGTACTGCCAGACTGCCCTTCCTGGGGTTTCTCTGCAGCTGCTGCTGCTGCCAACCCCTCAGACAGGCAGCTGCCCTCCTGGGGTCCAGCCAGGCCTGGCCCAGGATGGCAGAACAAAGAACTTCCTCTGAGAGAGGGTGCAACACCCTCTCCCTTTGGAAAATGGTGTGAAGGCAGGGGAGGAGTAGCCTCCCCCAGCCTCTGGAAATGCTTTGTTGGGCACAGATGTGCCCAATTCTGCATAAGCCAGTCTACACCGGTTCAGGGACCCCTTAGCCCCTGCTCTGGCGCGAAACTGGACAAAGGAAAGGGGAGTGACCACTCCCCTGACCTGCACCTCCCCTGGGAGGTGTCCAGAGCTCCTCCAGTGTGCTCCAGACCTCTGCCATCTTGGAAACAGAGGTGCTGCTGGCACACTGGACTGCTCTGAGTGGCCAGTGCCACCAGGTGACGTCAGAGACTCCTTGTGATAGGCTCCTTCAGGTGTTAGTAGCCTTTCCTCTCTCCTAGGTAGCCAAACCCTCTTTTCTGGCTATTTAGGGTCTCTGTCTCTGGGGAAACTTTAGATAACGAATGCATGAGCTCAGCCGAGTTCCTCTGCATCTCCCTCTTCACCTTCTGATAAGGAATCGACCGCTGACCGCGCTGGAAGCCTGCAAACCTGCAACATAGTAGCAAAGACGACTACTGCAACTCTGTAACGCTGATCCTGCCGCCTTCTCGACTGTTTTCCTGCTTGTGCATGCTGTGGGGGTAGCCTGCCTCCTCTCTGCACCAGAAGCTCCGAAGAAATCTCCCGTGGGTCGACGGAATCTTCCCCCTGCAACCGCAGGCACCAAAAAGCTGCATTACCGGTCCCTTGGGTCTCCTCTCAGCACAACGAGCGAGGTCCCTCGAATCCAGCGACACTGTCCAAGTGACCCCCACAGTCCAGTGACTCTTCAGCCCAAGTTTGGTGGAGGTAAGTCCTTGCCTCACCTCGCTGGGCTGCATTGCTGGGAACCGCGACTTTGCAAGCTACTCCGGCCCCTGTGCACTTCCGGCGGAAATCCTTAGTGCACAGCCAAGCTTGGGTCCACGGCACTCTAACCTGCATTGCACGACTTTCTAAGTTGGTCTCCGGCGACGTGGGACTCCTTTGTGCAACTTCGGCGAGCACCGTTTCACGCATCCTCGTAGTGCCTGTTTCTGGCACTTCTCCGGGTGCTACCTGCTTCAGTGAGGGCTCTTTGTCTTGCTCGACGTCCTCTCTCTCTGCAGGTCCAATTTGCGACCTCCTGGTCCCTCCTGGGCCCCAGCAGCGTCCAAAAACGCCAAACGCACGATTTGCGTGTAGCAAGGCTTGTTGGCGTCCATCCGGCGGGTAAACACTTCTGCACGACTCTCCAAGGCGTGGGGGATCCATCCTCCAAAGGGGAAGTCTCTAGCCCTTGTCGTTCCTGCAGTATTCACAGTTCTTCAGCCTAGTAAGAGCTTCTTTGCACCAACCACTGGCATTTCTTGGGCATCTGCCCATCTCCGAGTTGCTTGTGACTTTTGGACTTGGTCCCCTTGTTCCACAGGTACCCTCAGTCAGGAATCCATCGTTGTTGCATTGCTGATTTGTGTTTTCCTTGCATTTTCCCTCTAACACGACTATTTTGTCCTTAGGGGAACTTTAGTGCACTTTGCACTCACTTTTCAGGGTCTTGGGGAGGGTTATTTTTCTAACTCTCACTATTTTCTAATAGTCCCAGCGACCCTCTACAAAGTCACATAGGTTTGGGGTCCATTCGTGGTTCGCATTCCACTTCTGGAGTATATGGTTTGTGTTGCCCCTATCCCTATGTTTCCCCATTGCATCCTATTGTAACTATACATTGTTTGCACTGTTTTCTAAGACTATACTGCATATTTTTGCTATTGTGTATATATATCTTGTGTATATTTCCTATCCTCTCACTGAGGGTACACTCTAAGATACTTTGGCATATTGTCATAAAAATAAAGTACCTTTATTTTTAGTATAACTGTGTATTGTGTTTTCTTATGATATTGTGCATATGACACTAAGTGGTACTGTAGTAGCTTCACACGTCTCCTAGTTCAGCCTGAGCTGCTCTAAGCTACCATTATCTATCAGCCTAAGCTGCTAGACACCCTATACACTAATAAGGGATAACTGGGCCTGGTGCAAGGTGCAAGTACCCCTTGGTACTCACTACAAGCCAGTCCAGCCTCCTACAGTATGGCACCATTATTGCTCCCTTGACAGAGCTGACTTTCAAATAGCAGCCACGTCCAGTGATATGGACAGAGGTGTGCCAGATGGCTTTTGACACCCTGAAGGAGGCCATATGCATGGCACCTGTGCTCAAGGCTCCTGACCTTTCCAAAGAGTTTGTGGTGCAGACAGATGCTTCACCGCATGGTGTGAGAGCTGTGCCCTCACACCTGAATGAAGAGGGCCTAGATCAACCTGCAGCCTTCCTCAGTAGGAGGCTACTTCCCAGGAAACAGAAGTGGAGCGCAATAAAGAGGGAAGCTTTTGCTGTGGTCTGGGCACTGAAGAAGCTAAGACTCTACTTGTTTGGGACTCACTTCTGGGTTTTGACAGACCACCGACCCCTCAGATGGCTAATGAGGATGAAGGGTGAAAATCCTAAACTGTTGAGTTGGTCCATCTCCCTACAGGAAATGGACTTTGTGGTGGAACACCGCCCTGGGACAGATCACATCAACACTGATGGTCTTTCCAGGTTTTTCCGCCTTAGTGATGAGAACTCCCAAGGGGTTGGGTAGTTCCCCCCACTTTCAGCTGGAAGGGATACATGTTAGAACTGGCAGCTCTTGCGTGGCTTCCCTGTACTTTTTGATTTGCCTCCCTGTTTTTGGATCATGTGCTGTAATTCTTTTTTGCTGGTTTTGATACTCTGGCCACTTTACCACTGCTGACCAGTGCTAAACTGTATGTGATCTATGTCTAATAGACATTGGGAATTGGTTGTCCATGATTAGCACATTTGATTTACTGGTAAATTCCTAGTAAAGTGCACTATGCTTCCAAAGGACCTGTAAATCAAATGCTATTAGTGGGCCTGTAGCACTGATTGTGACACCCACATAAGTAGCCCTATAAACATGCCTCTGACCTGCCACTGCAGTGTCTGTGTGTGCAGTTGTGCACTGCAAAATCGACCTGGCAAGTGTACCAACTTCCCTTGCCCAAACCTTCCCTTTTACTACAAGTGAATCATCCCTCTGTAGCCCTGTGAGCAGGGTACAGTGTATTTAAAAGGCAGGACATGTACTGGTATGTTGTACATGTCAGATAGTGAAGTACTGCCAAATTAGTTTTTGACTATTGAAATACCTATCTCTCCCATAGGTTAACATGGGGATTTCCTTTAAATATATTTTTTGTGAAGTTTCCCATTGGGACCAGATAGAGATATGGAGTTTGGGGTCTCTGAACAATTTTAAAATACATCTTTTCATGAAGTTGGTTCTTAGATTGTCTGTTTGAAAATGCCACTTTTAGAAAGTGGGCATTTTTTTGCTTAACCATTCTGTGCCTCTGCTTGGCTGCTGAATACACATCTGGGTCAGATTGACAGTTGGGCTGTTTGTGAATGCACTCTAGACAGTGACACAAAGGGAGCTGAGATGTGTCTTGCATATCCTGGTAAGTCTTCCAGGCTAAAGGGGGAGGTAGCAGCTGACACTTGCACTTGAAAGGGCTGTGCCTCTCATCACACAGTACAGTCTCCAACCCCGTAGAGTGTGTCTGGGGCAGGGCAAGAAAGAGGTAGGTTCTTTTGCACTACACAGACTTCCCTTTGAAGTTTGCTTACTTTAAAGGCAGAAATAAGTATAAGTATTGGACTACTGACTTCACAACTTTATATTACTTCTGGATCAACAGGCGCCTATGCCAAGGAGAAGAGCTTGATGCTTGAGGAGAACCTGCCACTCTGCCTGTTGCTTTGATGTGCTTGCCTGCTGCTTCAGCCTTAAGAACGAAATGACTGGTCTTTGCTTTATGAAATCCTGCTTGTGAAGTTTCTCCAAGGGCTTGGACCGAGATTGCTTCCTGTTAAGAAATCTCAGGGAATCAAAGACTTCCCCTACCAGCACCTGGGTACTCCTGCTGAGGACCTTGACTTGCCAAGTGGTGCCAATCCAGTTCCTGGGACCTTGGGAGTGAAAGCTGGGCTGAAAGCAAGAAATAAAAGGCACCCGACAGACACCGCAGGCCCGATGCTGTCGTAGCTGTGCTGGGTCTCGTGTGCCATGTTAGCGACATCCGTGACACCCAACTCTACCGTGGCTCCTGTAGCTCCGTGGCATGACCGCGACCCAGAGAGTTTGCCCACTGCATCTTTACCTGCTGGATTCCTCTGCCCCATCAGATCCTAAGGAAAGGAACTGATGCCTTGCACCAATGCTGCATCCTCTCCCCAGCTCTGCAGTAAGGAACCAACGTCGCACTAGATTCAGCGACGCCTTGCCTCCCTGACTCCATGCACTGGTTTGTTTTTCTCATTACCAGTGGTACTGCCCCTGGGGGTCCATGCAACTCTGCGACCAGCGCTGCCCTCCCCGCGAGTCACGTCGGACTGTTGGAAATTACGCCATCAATGACGTCGTGGTAGCCCAAGTTGGAACTATTGTGTTTCTATGTGTTATTTTGAAGTTTAATCTTTGAAAAATTCATATTTTTGCTTGTGTATATTTGATTTTTTCGTTTTGGTCTTGTTTTACTCAGATATGTATTGGCTATTTTTCTAAGCTGGTGCTGAGTCCTTCTATGGTGTTTTCACTGTGTTAAGGTGTGTTTGTACAAATACTTTACACATTGCCTCTGAGATAAGCCTGACTTCTTGTGCCTAGCTACCAATGGGGTGGATAAGGGTTTTCTGAACTGTGTACCTCCCTTACTCTGACTAAATTGAGGGTCTATACTTAGACATGGTGTAAACTAATTGCCAACTACGACGTTTACTAAGCACTAGGCTGACTGTGAACCAATGTCCCTAAAACTTTCCCTGTGATGATATCCTGAACCATTTCACAGGTGGAGCTATCCGTAGCAGAAAAAGTTGGCACAGAAGAAAACATCTGCCAATTACTTCATGGAAACTTCATATCAGTTACAAGATTTTTAAAAAAGCTGGAAACCAGATGGAAAAAAAACTAGAAAGCAATGTAAATAAATCAGTTGCTAAATAATGCCATTGCAACTCAGTTCTAACACAAATAAACAATAATTCTCACACAAAATACACTATTCAAGGACATAAATAAATACTCCAGTTATCCTCATAGTGGCCCCCTCCCCATGCCGATCTTGTTCCGGAGACCCCATCCCCGGAGCCCGGCCGAAATTTTTTTTTGGGGGGGAGGCGGAGTGGGGCCACGTGGTGCCCCTCCCTAGGCCGATAGTGGCCATGGGGACTCTATCCCCCGGGGCCTGGCCAAATTATTTATTGTATTTGGGGAAGGGGCCCCCCTCCCTAGGCTGATCTCGGCCCCTGGGACCCCATCCCTGGGACCCCCGTAGTCCCAGCCGGCTCCCCGCCTCCTGTGGGAGCGGGCATTGCTGTCACAGAGAGGGAGCTGCTAATGCGGTATACCGCAATACATTGAGAAGGCAGTATTTTATTGGGTAATGTCTTTCTTTACTAAACGTGGGAGACAGCCATGCAGTGTTCATCACACTTTTGCTGTGTTCTCGGTTAGTGCCTTAGATATAAGCAACTAGAAAGTTTTATTATTGTACCCTACATATTACAGATTAATTAAAGTGGTAATAAGTAGAGAAATGTATTTGGGGCGTGGCTTGGCCACCAGGCAAGATGGCCGTCACATCGTGAGGCTCTGCCGGGGCCGGGCAATCGATTCGCTTTAATTTATCCTGCAGGCGGCATTGACAGGAGCGGACCCCTGGGACATCCCCCTGGAGCCCCCAGCAACATAACGTGGGCCGGGTTCGGCTGCTGCGGGCGCCCGGAGGCCGAGTCTGTGCTGTTGGGCCTGGCACCAGCGTTTGCCCGTGCGCGCTGGCTCTGACAGTGCGCGTGGGGGAGGGGAGGTGCTGCGGCTGTTCCCGGCCGAGAGGGAGAGGAGCCGAGAGTGCAGGGGAGCTCCGGGAGGCCTGATCGGCGGCTGCTTTGGGCCGCGGCCCCCCCCCCCCCCCCTCTCTGGTGTACATGGCGGCTGGGGGCGCCGGCCCTCTGGGCCCCTTCTGACCTCCGACTGGGGAGCTCTTTTGGGCCTCCCGATTTCCGGGTCCCTGACTGGTGCGTGCTGGGCCCGGCCGGCAAGAGGCGTGCGGAGGGCGCGCTGAGGCGGTGACTTGCCTGGCCCTGGGATGGTGAGGAGATTAGAGGAGGCGGGGGCCTGAACTTTGAGTCCTGGTGGAAAGACTACCGGAGAGGGCTGTGGCTTGGCCTCTGATAGCCTCCCTGCGGAACCCTGCTGAGGACCTGCATATTGCACTGAGGGCTCTGCACTACCCTGGCAGAACAGAATCAAGTGGATGCTGATACGAGCGGTGAGGCGGGGCGGAGGCCCGGGCTGGTGCGGCAGTGTGTTTTTGTGGTATCCCCTGGTGTATGGGGCTTGAACATACTGGCTTTGGAATCTGGTGCCTGCCTGGCTCCCCTCCCCCCCCCCCTCCTGTGTTGTATGGAACTCCCTGCTACTGGCGAAATTTGCGGAATCCCTGTAAAGGAAGCGGGTTTGACCTGGGAGGCGGGACGACTGATCGGTGCGTCTGGAAGCAGCCTGGTGCCCTGTGAGGAGAACAGAGTTGCCAGCCGGGTGATTTTTGGAGGTGTGAACTCGCAGTCTTGGTTCCTTTTACTTGAGCTGGCGCTAGCTGCATTATTCGTGTAGTATTAAAAGATGGGCAAGGCAGATAAGCGACAGGCTAAGCTCTCCTTCTCTGGAGGAGAAAAACGTGGTGCCCCTCCCGCCTCCCAGCCTGAGGACGCGGACGTCGAAGGGGAGCCTCCAGAGATGTCTGTGAGGTCCATGTTTATGGAACTTAAGACCAGCTTGGCAGGCATAGACGCTAAGCTGGACCATGTGTCGGAGAGGCTGGATCGCATCAGAGCCTGGGTCGATGACCACGATGCCAGATTTGAGGTTCTGGAGTCACGCACGTCTCAGATAGAGGATGCGCGTAGTGGTGACAGGGAACAGATTACGCAGATGGAGCGTCTCTTGGAGGTGATACGGAACAAAAATGAGGACTTGGAGGCCCGGTCCCGGCGTACTAACATACGTATTGTGGGGCTGCCGGAGGCAACTGACATGGGTCGCATGGAGGACTTCGTTGAGAATATGTTACAAGAGCTGTTTGCTGGCGAGCTCTCTCGGCTGTTGGTGATTGAGAGGGCACACCATTCCTTGGGCCCTCGTCCTCCTCCCGGCACGCCTCCACGTCCAATAATTGCACGACTATTGAATTATAGGGACCGAGATGCTGTTCTCCGGTTGGCTAGGGAGAGAAGACCTCTAGTATATAAGAACTCCGAAATTAACTTCTTCCCTGATTATACCCCAGGTGTACAGGCCCAGAGGCGGGCTTTTCTGCTGACGAAGCGCCTACTGAGTAAAGCTGGAGTCGGGTTTGCCCTGTTATACCCGGCTAAACTGAGGGTGCGGCATGAGGGCAAGGTGCTGTACTTCTCGGACCCAAAGCAGGCGACTAAATTCGCTAGACGATTACCAAAACAGTCGGGTGCGGGGGGGTCTGAGGGGGCGGGTACTGAGGACGCCGCTCTTAGCGACAATGACTAAGTGACGTGTGAGATACTACTACGTCTGAAGCTGTGGGTGCGTGTGGGTCCGCTCCGTGATCGGGCCCCTGATGTGTAGCTGTTGCTTGGCCCAATGGCTCCTCTCCCCTAGAACATCTGGGTGGAGAGCTGTTTGGCAGGCTTCTGCCCCTCGGATGAGTCCGGTTATTACCTGTTTTATGTTTGCAGTGTGGGCTTTGAGGTTGGTTGGGTGGGTCACTGCGAGGGTCCGATTGGGGGGCCTGTGTGGGTTGTTGGAGGATTGGGCCAATCGGGGAATGTTTCAGGTTTCCTTTTTGTTAAGTTCTTGGCAGGTGGAGAGGTGTGTTCACGCGCAGTGTTGTACGGCTGTAGTTCTGGATGGGGGATGACGCCACCTCTGCTGTGAGATGCTTGACATGGAATGTGCGGGGGCTCAATGATAATCGGAAAGCCCGGCTGGTGACGGCTTATGTTAAGCGACATGGTATTGACATCTGTATGATACAAGAGACGCATCTGATGGCATCTGTGGTTGGCAGGCTGAAAGCTGGCTGGGTTGGGGAGGCTCACTGCTCTACATATTCTAGCTACGCACGTGGGGTTGCAATCATTATCCGCAAAGGACTGCAGTGGCGTACGCGCGAAATTATTGTTGAGCCCAACGGCAGGTACGTGATACTGAGTGGAATGCTGCTGGACAGGGCTTGCCGGCTAGTGGCTGTGTATGGGCCGAATGTTGATGATCTGGAGTTTTTCCTAGAGGTATGGCGCCTAGTGGAGTCGTTGGGAGCTGGAGCTGTGATCTGGGGTGGTGATTTTAACGTAGTCCTAGATGCTAAGCTGGACCGAGAAAGTGTGTCTAGGGTGCAACATGTTTCTTCGGCGAGATCTCTGGCGGCTGTGATGGATAGCGGAGCTCTAGTGGATTTGTGGAGGCAGAGACATATAGGCGTGCGAGAGGGCACCTGCTTGAATTACTTCCATAGTAGTTGGTCTCGTATTGACCGATGGCTGGGCATTAGAGATTTGGAAGTTTGGACTAGAGCGATAGACCATCTTCCCCGTACGTTATCAGACCACTCGCCGGTGTTATTAGAATTGGCGATACCCAGTGAGTTACAACCGATGGTGATGTGGCGGTTGCCCAGCAGAGCTCTCCGAGACGAGATCTTCCGAGAGGAGGTGCGGGAGGTGGTTCGGCTATTTTTTGTTGAGAATCGAGGTTCGGTGGAATCTCCCGGCACTATGTGGGAGGCATTTAAAGTGGTTATCCCCGGGGTGTGTCTCGCGAAGCAGCATGGGATTGTGAAAGTCTTAAGGCGGGAGATGGCCGATATTGAAAGGAGGCTCGGTGAGCTGGAACGACGCTTGGAGGCGACATGGTCAAGTGAGGTACTTGCGGAAATTAGGCGTGAGGTGTCCTCGTACGAGGAGGCCTCTCTAAGAGAGGTCTGTTTCCTTGGGAGACACGCACAGGCTCGTAGGTATGGGGAGGGCGAGAGAGCTGGGAGGACGCTAGCGGGATTATTGCGTAGTCCCTGGGCCAGTAATTACGTTACTGAGGCGATAGACACTGAGGGCGGCAGGGTGACCGAATCGAGAGGCGTGATGCAAATATTTATAGAATATTTCACGCAGCTATATGCGCCCCCGGTGGGTCTGAGGGAGGCAGATATGAGGGAGTATTTTGAGAACATTGCACTAGTATGGTTTGAGGAGGCACACAGGATGTATCTGGATATGCCGTTCACAGTAGAGGAGGTGGCGGCGGCGATTCGAAGTTTACCCGGAGATAAGTCTCCAGGTACTGATGGTCTGACCCCCGCTTTTTATAAAGAATACGTGGATATCCTTGCTCCCTATTTGTTGGAGGTGTACGTGGAGTCTCTGGCGGCTGGGTCACTCCCGGCCTCCCTCCGGGAGGCTTTAATAATAACTGTTCTGAAGCCCGGGAAGGACCCGACACGATGTGATTCGTATTGCCCACTTTCCATGATAAACATTGATAACAAGATTCTTGCAAAAATGATAGCGACGCGACTACAACCACTTCTCTCTAGATTGGTGCTTCCGGATCAATCAGGCTTTGTCCCTGGGAGGTCCACGAGCCATAATCTGCGCACTTTCTTTGTGGTGCTGGGATCATTAGAGACGGACGCTGATGTAGCTGCGGTGTTTCTTGATGCAGCCAAGGCCTTTGATTCCCTGGCCTGGGAGTATATGTTTGCGCTTTTGAACCGAGTGTGCCTCAGCGCGGGCTTTTTGAACTGGATCAGGTTGCTGTACACCCTGCTCACTACCAGGTTACTACTTAACGGGGGCGTATCGGCTCCATTCTCGGTTTCGCGGGGTACGCGCCAGGGCTGCCCGCTGTCTCCGCTTCTTTTTGCGGCTGCAATGGAGCCGCTGGCGGCGGGACTGCGACAGAAATATAGCAGTAGTGGCTCACAGTTTCGGCAACGCCCTGTCTTGATATCCTTATATGCGGATGATATCGCGATATACGTGCGGAACCCAGGACAGAAACTAGACCCTTTACTAGATGAAATCGTGCGCTTCGGGAGTTTTTCTGGGGTCACTATTAACTGGTCAAAATCGATGATCCTGCCACTAACTCCCAGCGTGGAGAGATTTGACTCCCGATACCCTTTGGTTTGGGTGGAGGGACCGGTGCGTTATTTGGGTATACACCTGTGCTGTGACGAGGATGCGCTATGGGGCAGCGCTGACATGGCTAGAGGGAAAAGTGGAGGTCTGGAGCACTTTGCCACTTTCGTTGACTGGACGCATTGCTATTGCCAAGATGGTGGTACTCCCTAAATTTCTGTATTTGTTCGTGAATCTTTCCCTTCCACTTGCTAGGGGCTATTTCCGGCGCCTGCGATCTGTGCTTATTCGGTTGGCGTGGGCGGGGCGGCAGCCGCGTATTGCTTGGGAGAAAATGACGCTGACATTTGAACGGGGCGGACTGGCAGCCCCAGACCTGGAGTTATATTATCACTGTGCTCAGGTGCATTTTGCGTACTACTGGCTGAATCCGACCCGTTATGTGCCACATCTGGCACCTGAAAGTGATTCTGTCTGGCCCGATGGCTTGGTGTGCGTGCTCATTAGGCGGGTTCCACCCCGATCTAGGGGAATCGACACAGTGGCCTGCACGGCGGGAGCGTGGAGAGCACTGATGCAGCGGTCTGGGGTCTCTGTACCTTTTGCTCCTTCGCTGCCTGTTATGGCAGTTGCTGATGCTCAGATGTTCCGTGATGGAGGGGTGCGCGGGTTCCTGCGAGATGCCGGCTTGACGGTGCTGGGAGATTGGATAGTGGACGGCCGGCTGTTGGATATTCCCGAGGCACTATCGGACTGTGATGGTACTCCGTTGCAACGATTTTGCGCTCTCCGGGTCCGTGCTTTGCTGCGAGATTGATTTTTTGGTGCGCCGGGTGCTCCCTTGGAGTTTCGTGCCCTGGAGGTTCTCTGCGGCGCGAGATCCCCTTCTAAGCTGATAACAAAGCTGTATAATGCTATGCAGGAGCAGGGGGGTGGCCTTGTGGTGTCCTCTAGGACTGCATGGGAGAGAGATGTGGGGGAGCCTATCCCGGAGGCAATGTGGCGTAGCTGTTGTGCTCACATGAAGGCATTATCCCCGAATTACAGACTGCGCCTGTTGCACTTTAAGTTTCTGCATCGACTATTATACACCCAAGAGATTACATTCCATGGGGTTGCTGGTGGATGCATGCTGCACCCGCTGCGGGGCTCAGGATGCGGGCTTCTTGCATCTGGCATGGGAGTGCGCGGAAGTGTATAATTTTTGGGGGGAGGTAAGGCGGACGATTGCTGAAATGATAGAGGTGGAGTTACCCCTCTCCCCTAAGATAGCGCTGTTGGGATATATGGATGAGATTCAGGGCCCGCATAAACGTCTGGTGGGCCTCCTCATGTTGCTGGCTAAGCGTAGGGTTGCTATGTGTTGGGGTCGAGGGAGAGCTCCTCGTAGGTCCGACTGGTTACGAGATGCTGCTTTTTGCCATGATCAGCTGTTAGTATTTTGGGAACTTATGCCAGAGGGGTCCCGTCCCAAAGATATTTGGGCCCCCCTGAATGAATATCTGGCGACCCAGACGGAGTGTGCTGCGTGATTGATGGCTCCCATCTGCAAGGTTCACGCCCCCTCGGATCATGTGTGTTACCATGTTGTATGATAAGCCTGCGCGATGTGACTGTGTGCTCCACCTGCCTTTTTAGTGGTTTTAGCAATAGTTACTTCTGCAGTTCTTTCTGCTCGACGATGTTAGATTATTACCATTGGCGTGTATGTCCTCTCCTACATTGGGGCGGTGGATTTTTACGCTCCTCCGGTGTGGAGGCTCTTTTTGGGAATGGATCCCCCGATATTAGCATATAGGGAAAGACTTTAGCAGAGAGCTGCTTGCGACTCGGGATACCATAGTAGCTGTATGGTCTGTAATGGTTCTTATCTATCCCTGATCCTCTCGTTGAGAGATATGCTGTATTAATGTATGTTTTCTTTGGTTTGTGTTCAAATGAATAATAAAAAAATAAAAAATAAAAAAAAAAGTAGAGAAATGTATTTATATTTTTCAATATATTTTTACAGAACTTTACGAAGATCCACGTATTTATAAACTTTTTAAAAGTAGTGTGGTAATTCGTAGGTATTTCATAGATGTTTTTGTAAAGAAATAAACATGTAAAATTCGAAAATATACTGCATTGAACTACATTTGTACAATACAGTGTAGTATAGTGTATTTTTATTTTAACATATTCATTGATTTTTTGTTTGGTTCTACGGTACTTCCTAGGCGGTATTGTGATACTCCATAAGTTTAAAAAAAATATATATAGAGACTTATAAATAATTCTCCCCACCTACCACTTTAATATAGTGGAAGTAGAGAGGGAAAATATAAAACCTAATTTTTACCTATATCTAAAGGCTTTACACAGAACACAGTCAATGTTTACTTAAAACAGCATGGTTACCTTTAACTTTTGCAAAGGCACGCTTTAGCCAATCATGTCTTATACTTGCTTTGTACCACAAAAGTCTTACAAAATAATGTGAAATGCTGCAAAATGTGGCAAAACTAAACCGACAACAGATCTCTCTAAGTTAAAATGCCTTATAACTTGAAAAATACTTGTCCTACATACCTGCACTACCCAAAAGGATAATCTGCACCCATAATGTATAACCCTACCAAATTACATGGAAATGAGTTCAGTGTTTAAGACTATGTCCAATTCAAAAGACTATAGAGTCCCAGCGTGCAACAGTATTTTTCCTGCTCACACCCTCTGGCATTGGTTGAAAAATTCATTTTGGGAACCACCCTTTATCTTTGCACTGCCTTGACCACTCATCAAGTAATGTTCTGGCCTCTGGCAATGTAGAAAGAGCTATAGGTCCTGAAAGTTTCATGGAGCTCCGGCAAACAGGGGCAAAGTTACTAGCAAGCAAAAATCTGAGTAATGCCTCTACACTCTGTACGGTATATATATTCAGTGAAAAAAACAAAGGCTACAGGGACATTATAATTAGGTTCACACATTTCAACCACAAAACCATGGAAATTCAGCAGATATTGTTAGAGTTATCTCAAGTAACTATAACTCGTGCCATAAGGTATCTGAAACTTGCAGTAATTAAAATTACTTTACTTTAAAAGAACCAAAGAAATTAACAGAAAAAAACAAAGGTTACAGGGAATTTATAGTTAGAAAACAGAATTTTAAAAAACATAGAAATTCACTTTAAAAACTAAAGGTGACAAGGACGTTATAGTTAGAATCTGAATTTACTCACACAAAAACTATGGAAATTCAGCAGTTATGGTTAACTCGTGTAAATATAACTCGTACCCTAAGGTAAATATAACTCGCGCCTTTGTCATGCACTGCTAATGACCCCACATATTACATCACTCATACCATCTTCGATAATATCATTCATAATATCATTGTAACAATTGCAATAAAATTATTTAGCAGAAAACTATGCATGGCGAGGGCGTGAGTTATAGTTACCTCAGGGCACAAAATAATATAAACACTACACAAGAAAGAATCAAAGTTTCATTTGATATTGCTGTGTATTAGTTTCACTCTCTGTGAAAAGGAAAAGAGCTACAGTTAGAGTATATCTGAATAATTAGATGAGATGACAACGCAGCATACTTTGGTTGAAAAAGCATTGTCTAGTACTTTATATTTTTGTTTTTCAAAATTTGCATGATGTGTGGTTGTTAGAATTGACAGGTATAATTGGAGAGTTTGAGGTGCATATGGAGAGATGAAACAGTGTATTATGCACGGTTTTAACTATATCTATGGAGATGTACAGTACTTGATTTCAATAGATATTTAATGTTGCTATTGAAGTGTAAATAAAAGTGATATGTTTAGTTAACTCCCATAGCAGCCATACAGTTTTTTTCCAAAATTGCAGTAGCATATTTATGCCCATACTACAGGGAGTGCAGAATTATTAGGCAAATGAGTATTTTGACCACATCATCCTCTTTATGCATGTTGTCTTACTCCAAGCTGTATAGGCTCGAAAGCCTACTACCAATTAAGCATATTAGGTGATGTGCATCTCTGTAATGAGAAGGGGTGTGGTCTAATGACATCAACACCCTATATCAGGTGTGCATAATTATTAGGCAACTTCCTTTCCTTTGGCAAAATGGGTCAAAAGAAGGACTTGACAGGCTCAGAAAAGTCAAAAATAGTGAGATATCTTGCAGAGGGATGCAGCACTCTTAAAATTGCAAAGCTTCTGAAGCGTGATCATCGAACAATCAAGCGTTTCATTCAAAATAGTCAACAGGGTCGCAAGAAGCGTGTGGAAAAACCAAGGCGCAAAATAACTGCCCATGAACTGAGAAAAGTCAAGCGTGCAGCTGCCACGATGCCACTTGCCACCAGTTTGGCCATATTTCAGAGCTGCAACATCACTGGAGGGCCCAAAAGCACAAGGTGTGCAATACTCAGAGACATGGCCAAAGTAAGAAAGGCTGAAAGACGACCACCACTGAACAAGACACACAAGCTGAAACGTCAAGACTGGGCCAAGAAATATCTCAAGACTGATTTTTCTAAGGTTTTATGGACTGATGAAATGAGAGTGAGTCTTGATGGGCCAGATGGATGGGCCCGTGGCTGGATTGGTAAAGGGCAGAGAGCTCCAGTCCGACTCAGACGCCAGCAAGGTGGAGGTGGAGTACTGGTTTGGGCTGGTATCATCAAAGATGAGCTTGTGGGGCCTTTTCGGGTTGAGGATGGAGTCAAGCTCAACTCCCAGTCCTACTGCCAGTTCCTGGAAGACACCTTCTTCAAGCAGTGGTACAGGAAGAAGTCTGCATCCTTCAAGAAAAACATGATTTTCATGCAGGACAATGCTCCATCACACGCGTCCAAGTACTACACAGCGTGGCTGGCAAGAAAGGGTATAAAAGAAGGAAATCTAATGACATGGCCTCCTTGTTCACCTGATCTGAACCCCATTGAGAACCTGTGGTCCATCATCAAATGTGAGATTTACAAGGAGGGAAAACAGTACACCTCTCTGAACAGTGTCTGGGAGGCTGTGGTTGCTGCTGCACGCAATGTTGATGGTGAACAGATCAAAACACTGACAGAATCCATGGATGGCAGGCTTTTGAGTGTCCTTGCAAAGAAAGGTGGCTATATTGGTCACTGATTTGTTTTTGTTTTGTTTTTGAATGTCAGAAATGTATATTTGTGAATGTTGAGATGTTATATTGGTTTCACTGGTAATAATAAATAATTGAAATGGGTATATATTTTTTTTTGTTAAGTTGCCTAATAATTATGCACAGTGATAGTCACCTGCACACACAGATATCCCCCTAACATAGCTAAAACTAAAAACAAACTAAAAACTACTTCCAAAAATATTCAGCTTTGATATTAATGAGTTTTTTGGGTTCATTGAGAACATGGTTGTTGTTCAATAATAAAATTAATCCTCAAAAATACAACTTGCCTAATAATTCTGCACTCCCTGTATTTTAGAGTTGCGTGGGGGGGGGTTTATATGTATTTGTTAATAAATTTGGCACCATTTGAAGAATCTCCACTAAATGTTCCAAAAAGATGCTACTTTTGACTACTTTGTGCATGACAACTTTCGGGGCGATCCGTCAAGAGGAGGTTGAGAAAAAAGGGGGTTCCCAAAATGCAAAATCCCCATGCATTTTCCATAGACTTCTTTAAAATGGGCTACAGCAAAAATAGCTGAAAGGAACTACACCAATTCGGCAGGAAGCTAGATCATGGTCTGTGGATTGTGCATTTTGTGATTTGGTGTAAATTCATTTTATTAGTTTGTGAAAAATTAAGGGTGAGACATGATTGTACACTTTGGCAATTGGGTATGCAAGAGTCTCAGAGCCTCCAGCGAAAGGGGCAGTTTAAAAATTGAGCGTTCTTAACTGACACAGACTCCCGCAAGCACTCTGATTGGCCTCCAGCAACATGAGAAAACTGTTGCTGGCAGCCATTACAGGACTGAGGGACTTAGTCCCCTGTCCGGAAGTTCTACAAAAAGGTATATGGGGAAAGGACCCACTACACCCCAAGGGGGGGACCCAGAGGGACCACCCCAGGCCAAAAACCAAAAAAAAGACTGCAAAAAATGCCACGATCCCACAAGACTATCAAGGAATTGTGTACATATATATATATATATTTTTTTTTAAGCGTCTGGCCTGCATTTATTTATTTTAAACCCTGGGGAGCCTACAGCCAGGAATGTGTTTATAAACGGGACAGGAGGGAGATTGCATGCTCCCCTTCTTGACCCTCCAAAGCCCCCAGGGAAGCCCACCACTGGGGCCAAACAACATTTTTATGGGGAGGGTGTGTGTGTGTGTCCCTCCTTGAGCCATTAGAGGGCTCAGGGAATCCACCCCCAGGGCCGATCTCTAATTAAAGGGAGCGAGGACACACGCCTCCCCTCCCTGAGCCTATGGCAGTCGCAGGGAGTCCACCTCTGGGGTCGAATATAATGTGCATGGGGAGGGGAGCCCCCGCAGCCCACCTCCCTGTGCTTCAAGAGGCCCCCGGGAGCCCACTCCTGGGGTCGACCTTACCTTTTATGGGGGACACTTGCCCCCCCCACTCCCAAAGCCTCTAAAGGCCCCAGGGAGCCTGCAACACCAACAACACTCTTAATGTGCTCACCACAAATGTCTGTTTTCTAAGCAAAGCTCAGCCTGAATTGTGGTTTTTTATCCTATATTGACAGCAATGCCATGAGAGACACAAGTGCCCTGGGACTAGGCAGAGCTGACTACAAAAGGGATTACTGAAGAAAATGCCAGTGTATAAATCTCAGTTGCTAAGGGTGCCCCTCCTCTCACCACCTTTGCCTAGTCTCTGGGGAGCAGAGAAGCAGTGTCTCGCTCTGGATTGGGTCTTGAGTGTGTGTGTACTAGACATAGCAGAACTAACACTGGCAATAATTGGATGGCTGAAGAGTGTAGGGAGGGCCCCTTATTGAGTGGGCTGCGTGAATCCCTTAAACGAACAAGATGGAGTCAACTTCCTGGTGGAGCATAGAGGGCGATGTGGTTTGAGAGTGGAGTTCCTGAGCTAAACATAAAGATAAAGATTCTCTGCAACACAGTATGCTACATCACATACAGTAGGGCTAACACAATGTGACCCCCCTGGGTATCACTCTGCTCTAGCAGATCATGGAATGGGCTGCATGTGATATTATTAACTGAACTAACCCAATGAGAGGCTGATAAGCCACATATTGTCAACAGGAGGGAAATAAGACATGATCAGTAGATCACTGGATCCCTTGTCAAGTGGCAGCTAGCTTTGGGAATGCCTGAATACTGTCCCTGAACTTTTGGTAATCCATGACAGTGACAGACACAGACAACTGGTCAGTCACTGGATTGAGGCAGAAAAGCAACCAGCTGGATGGGAATAAATATTCAAAAGTGTATTTCTCTGCATAACACCAAAGGAACTTGATACTGAATACAAGATTCCTGTGATGTCCTGAATTAAATTAAGAAGGGTGACAGATTGTTCAATAACAAATACCTACAGACCATGGGTTCAGACAGAGCAATGAGAATAATCCGTCAAAATTGATTGGAGGTATGTGCCTTCTTGGAGGGACATCCTAAAGCAGCTCCAGAGACACCTTCTGGCGAGCGCCTGATAGACACATAGAAGTATGATGGTAATTGGCCATCTTTGGGGAGGTTCTGATGGTAGTTCATGAATCCGGTCTGGGTTAGAATAGAAAACTGATGCCATGGTTCCATATTATGCTTTTCTAAGTGCAACCCTTAGAAGAGTTCTGTGACAGTAGTGCAGTAGAAACAAGCCTTGGCAAAGGGAACAGGCCTTGCCTGTGCAAGAGCTATTGTCTTTCTCAATCTGTTTTAGCAATGTTGTACAGCAGCATGGATGCTGTTTAGCATGGCTAAAGGTTAATGGTGTAGAGGAGAGTGGTATGGAGTGGAGTGTCATATCGTGGAGTCCACAGAGTGGAGTAGAGTGTCAGAGTGGAGTGGCACAGAGTGGCATTCAGTGGAATGTCGGAGAGTAGAGAGATGTTGTGCAGTAGAAAGGAGTGGAGGACTATGGAGTGTTGTGGAGTGTAGTGGAGTGTCATATAGCAGATTGGATGGTGAGGATTAGAGAGGAGTGTTGTGGAGCAGAGCTGAATGGAGTGTCAGAGTGGGGTGAAGTAGAGTCTCGAGGAGTGGAGTGTTGTGGAGTGAACTGTCATGGTCTGTTGTGGAGTGACCTGTCATGGAGTGTTGTGGAGTTGAGTGTCACAGAGTGGTTGTTGAGTGACGTGGAGTGTCATGGAGTGGAGTAGAGTGAGGTAGAGTGGATCAGAGTGGAGTTGAGTGGAGAAGAGTGGTGCAGAGTGGAGTGGTGCAGAGTGGAGAGGTATAGAGTGGAGCGGTATAGTGTAGAGGGGCATAGAGTGGAATGTCGGAGAGCAGAGTAGTATAATGTGGTGAAGAGTGAAGTAGTGTTGTAGAGTAGAGAGGTGCAAAGTACAGTAGAGTAGAGAGTCAGAGTGGAGTGACAGAGTGAAGGTGAGTAGAGTGGAGTGTCAGAGAGGAGGTGCATAGAGTGCAAAAACGTGTCACAGAGTGGAGTCAAGTGTTGTAGAGTGGAAATGAGTGGAGTGGCATGAGTAGAATGAAGCGGTGTAGCACAGAGTGGAGTAAACTATCTTAGAGAGGAATGCTGAAGCATGGAGTAGTGTCATAGATTGGGGCAAACTGGCATGGAGTGTAATAGGGTGGAGTAAGGTGGCATAGTGAGTTGTAGAGTGCCATAGAATATTGTAGAGTCAAGTGTTATAGGGTGGAGTGGTGTATAGTACAGTATCAGAGAGTGGATTGTCATAAAGTGGAGTAGAATGGCTGAGGGTGGTGGAGAGTGGAGTGGTGTAGAGTGGAGTGGCATACAGTGGAGAAGAGTGGAGTGGCATAGAGTGACATAGAGTGGAGAAGAGTAGAGTGTCTTAGAGTGAAGTGACATAGAATGGAATGAAATGACAAGGTGGAGTGGACTGGAATAGAGTAGAGTGTCATTGAGTGGAGTACAGCGACAGAATAGAGTAGAGTAGAGTGGCATAGAGTTAGAGTGGAGTAGAGTGGCATAGTGTATCGTAGTATAGTGTAGAATGTCGTAAAGTGGCAGAGAGTGGATGGGCGTAGAGTAGCATAGAGTGGAGTAGGGTGATGTAGAGTGGCGTACAGTGGGGTATGCATGGTGCAGTAGTGCACTGTCACTACAGACAATACATTTTCAATTGAAATTACATTTCCACAGACATACAGTTTTACTGATAAAACTAAATAGCTCACAAACAATAATGTGTGGAAATGACTTCACCTAGTGTAGTCATTTGTTTTAATTGTTTTAAAATATTTGTTTCCAGTAAACTTCAGAATTAGAAAACAGTGCTTCATTTGAGCTTTCCTGATTCTGATACGATCTGAAATATTTGCACAATTTATTTACAAACATTTACATTTTGATGTATGCTAGTAAAAAACCTTTCCTTTCACAGCCTCAGATTGTCATATAAATTGTCTTACATTTAAGTCAGAGAAAGAAAAGTAAACATCAAGCTCCACTGGAAGACAGAACCTAACATTTGACTTCTGTTTTTTTAATGCACAGCAAATGTTACAAGATAAGAACAAACTTTAAAGGCCTCTTTACAGAAAGCAAGCACTCGTGGCAGAATACAGTAAACAGTATGCTCCATGGGAGGGACAAAGACATGTTAGACAGCCTAAAACAAATAAAGCCAGCAAACATAAAGCAAGCAAATGTGAGTTACAGACCACAAAGTCAATGGTAAACAATGGGTGGAAAGCATTTTTAGGCCAGCTTTCAAAATGTCCCCAAGAAGTCTTTAGCCGTCTGGTAGGCTTCAAATGACCTATAGACTTCAACCTATACAAAATATGAAATCAGGCAAACGCTGAGAACTGAGTAACTGCTAAATTGTGATAACTCACATGCTTGTTAAAGTCCTTAGCATTACTGATCAAAGTTGAGTACCGAGGATGTGGTTTTATTTTATATTCATATTATTGCTCAAGTCGAAGTGGAGCTTTGAGCCTAAAAAGTTGGGCACTGTCCCTATTTTGCTTGGGGGAATTGCATGTACATTTGACACATTTGGTTGGATAACATGTTTGATGTGAATTTCTGCATGACGGTAGTTCTTGGACCATGGCACAGATGTGGAGGGAGAGAGGAGGATGGGAAAGGAGTTACTGTTTGTTAGCACATGATGACCTGATATGGACACAGGCATACCATCTCCACAGTGAGACAAAAAGTAACATACTATTCAGAAATTATGTCTGGATGAAAAAAACATAAGAGGAGAAAAAACTTGCTGTATTCTAAATATGGTGGCTGTATGTTTGCAATCACAAACTTTAATTAAACACATTAATCATCACCTATTATTTAATAAAACAGATTGGTTGCTTCTCCGGAGGCAGATGTTCTGAAAACAGGCCTAGAAAATATTTTAGTTTTGAGGCAGGAAACCATGATTCGAACTGGTGCAAGAAAATGCACTACTGGCTCTGAATTACTACAACCCAAAGAAATAGTTTAAACATAAAAGGTAAAAAAGATGTAAAAAAGAATGTGAATGACAGTTGAACAGGCCAATGGATGAGGGGGGTGCTGACTAAAACTTCCTGCATGTATATATGTGTGTATGTATGTTTTATTTTCTGTGTGATTTTCGTGGGGACGATCGAACAATAGGCCACAAAAAAAAACGATTGAACACAGACCAGAGACTTTGGCGTGGTGTTGACACAATTTGATAATTCCAATTGTCACTTCAATGGGAACAAAGACACATTATTTGAAATAAAGTAATACAGTTCAGTAAGAACATTTTCATCTTCTTTTCTGGAGGTTTAAAGCTGGGTTCATTGATTTTATGTAATTGTGTAGGACAGTGGTCCTTAACCATTTGACTTCTGTGGACCCCCACTTACTCATTACAGTAAACCGGGGACCGCACGTCTCACTACTGGGATAAGGAGACCCTTACTGAGTCATTAGTGAAATCTGGGAACCCTGGCCTAAGCAATATTGATGATTTGAACTGTAAAACAATACACAAAATTATGGGCACAAGCGTTCATCAAACAAATAAATTTTTTGATTTTTTACGTATATACAATTTATTTATCTTTTAATATACTTTTTATTTTATAAGCTTTCGCAGACTCCCTGAGTATGTGTGACTAGAGGTTAAGAACCCCTGGCCAGAATGCTGGAGAAGTCACATTATTAAAATGAGATCATATGCAGAAGTGAAGTAAAATGCAAGTCTGAAAATAACTTCTCACTTTCATGTGTAAGTATTTTACCTTATAAATACTTTTCATCAACCACAGAATACTTGCAGGCAGACACACAGTACAAAGGGCCTGATTTAGAGTTTGGCAGAGGGGTTACTCTGTCACAAATGTGACGGATATTCTGTGCGCCATGTTACAAGTTCCATAGGCTATAATGGAATTGTAATAAGGCGGGTGGGTTATTCGTCGCATTTGAGATGCAGTAACCCCCTCTGCCAAACTCAAATCAGGCCCAAAATGTTAGATTAAGATTTGCTACAGAAATAAGGAGATATTTTCAAGAAGTAATGAAAATTGTTCATTTTGGAATTGTCATCTGTTTCCTGAATTTCAATTGAAAAAGTGTGTGCTTACAAATAAAAGCTAGTATTGTCAAAGGTAATAGGTCTGGCATTGGCCTCATGTCTTTGGCAAATCCTGTTTTGTTTTGTTATGATTTTTGCAAAAATGCATTGTTTGGGAAGCTGTCTGGCCCTCATGAACTTAAGTGAAAAAAATATTGAATAAATCCAAAAATGTTTTACCCCAGGCGTCCCTCTGACTTCTCGCCAAGACCACTGGGTTCCAAATAATTCTTCTGTAACCACTCCACTACCTTCAAATTTTCCCATGTTGGTGCAGGTAATCTCGTGCTCGATATGTGGCACACTCTAGACTCTGCAGTGGTCATGTCTACTCTCCACTTCTCCAAGGACGATCCCTTTACACAAGTGCAATATCACATTTAGCAATCACCACGCCAAGCCACAACTGTGCCCTCATATTGGTGACCGCATACATCTGCTGCACTGTGGAGTAGTACGAGTCTAGGGTCCCTAGGGGGAGTCCAATCTAGGATGGTCCCCAGGCAGGAGAGAACCCAGCCGAGAATGCTGCACGGTTGCTGTACTGCCACGTAGTGTGCAGAAAGTCCCCTACTGGAGGGGTATAAAGAAGGCACCCTGGTGTGGCAGCCAGTCCCATCCTTCAAAGGCGTTCTCTAGTGAAATAGGTGCAATTGAAGTATTTCAGCTGAAAGGCACAAAACCTGGTCGCCATGGCCGATTCCTGCGGGGATTCCAGTGCCTCCTGCCAATCATTGCTATTGAGCCCAGGTTGTGTTCCCATGCTTTTCACAGTCAAGTAAAGGAGTCAGGGGTGTTATTCATCAGGGATCTGTATGTATCTGAGATTTTGTGCTCACCAGGGTGTTTAAGTACAATCTTGGCTTCTAAAGGTCTGCAATCTGGAAGTACCTCAAGAGTAGAAGTGTATGATGTGAGGGAATGTCTAACTTGTAGGTGCAATCAGGATAGGGGAAGTGTGGACCAAAACCTGATGTCCTTAAGTAGTCTGTTCAATTAGGGTTCCAGGTTGTTCTGCTGTGCTTGCTGAGGATCTACCGAGATGTACACCCCTGGATATTTGAATTAATTTGTCAGAATCTGGATGTTTCCCACCCACGTTGTGGGGGAATAGGAGTGGTCAGTCATGTATATTGAGGACTTTGCTGTGTTAGCTCCAAGGCCCATAAAATCACCAAACACACATTGGTCCTGGAGAACCAAGGAACCGCCCAATCCAGGCCATGCAAAGAGACTAGGACATCGTCCACATAAAACATAACTCTATCTGCAAATGCCCGATGCCCACTCTAGTCCTGTTGTCTTCCGTCCTTCTGAATCTATGCCTAGATAGCCTCTATGGCCAGTGCAAAGAGAAGTGGGGTTAGGGGAACAGCCCTTCCAGGTACCATGCAGGCTAGAGAATTCATGCAATACAGTGCAACCAAGTCTGATCCTTGCTGTTATGGCCTGTAGAACAATTTGACATAAGTGATACATTGGGGCCAATAGTACATCTTAACCAGAGAAAAAGTAGCCCCACTTCACCAAGTCAAAAGCTTTATGGAAGTCTTTCAGGAGCAGAGTTTGTGCCTTGGGCAGGTGGTCTGACAGAGCTAGGGCAATGAAGCCCCGGCAAATTTTGTGCCTGTTGGCATGGTGGGGCAAAAAGCCCCTCTGATCCTGATGTACCAGGAAGCCCACGACCTGCAGTAGTCTGTTTGCTAGGACTTTTGCACAAATCTTGAACTCCACATTAAGGAGGTAGATTGGACGATAGGATGCCCAGTGAGTTGCAAGTTGGACTGATTTGGGTATTACTACGATGTAGGCACTGCGCAGATCAAGTGGTAGTATCCCTGCTTTAGGCGCTTCCTGTCAGACTTCCAAGAGGAAAGCCCCTGAATGTGACCAAGAGGCCTTATAAAACTCCACAGGGGACCCATCGGGACCCCAGAGCTTTGCCAGGTTGCAAGTGAGCAAGAGCCTCCTTGAGATCTTTGATCGTAATCTAGCCCTCGAGAAGGGTCTTTTCCTCTTCCACCAGCCTCTTGGTAGGGAGATCAGCCATAAATGAACCCAGGTCCATGGTTATTGGCACCTCATGTTTGAGAATACAGGTCCACATAAATGGTTTCATAACAGCACACCATAGGGTGGTCCCAAAAATAGGGTACACCAGGTCATACAGAAGATAAGCGATATGCCCAAGGTTGTAAGTATTGGAGCACAGCCAGGCAAAGTTTTAATGTTTTGTCTCCCCATTAATACTTGTGGCTCTGCGTGGCCAGCCATGATGTGCCATAATCATTCACTAGGGCTGGTGCAGGACGGACTGTGAGTAGAGAAGGTCTTGGAGAAGGGCTGAGTCTGAAGTCAAATGAAAAGTTGCCTCCAGTTCTGAAGGTCCTGCTGCTTCCTCCATTCCATCCCTGTCAAATTACTAATTTTGCCCCATGCAAGGAGGTCTTGAACGCCTCCCAGAGTGCCCCTGGCGAGGCCACAGACCCACTGCTAATGGACATATAGCTATTGATTGCTGTCAAGCTGTGGTCTCAACTTACAGGGTCCCTGAGTACCCATACATGAGGCGCCATGGAAGTAGGTCTTGATCTGTTGCTGTATAAACTAGGGACCGTCACCAACCAGGCAACACCGTTGTCTTTTTGCACCAAATCCTCTCCCACACATTTCATAACTCAAATCTCTCCTAACAAACCCCACAGCGGATGCCACACCTAGCGAGAGGTGCCCCACCTGACATTAGAACAATAAAGCACTGCAAACAAAATTTTGCACAGACAAAAGTGTGGCCTCAAAAGGTAGCCCCATCCATATTGTGAGCTCCACTTTGGAGTGGTCCCATCATCCGTGAATCTCTGTTTTAGGCATTATGAAGTAATCAAGTCATGAAACAAAACCTTGTGGGCCATGGTGTATAGCATGTAATTCTTCTCTGTGTGGTGCGAGAAACGCCAGACATTCGCAATGCCCATGTGTCTCAGTAAGGTAGGTATATACTCAGGTGTGTATGTCTCCCTGAGTCAGGGGAGGATCAGTCCTGCATCACATCAGTGGCCCCATTCAGATCTCTTCCTAAGACCCAGATGCCAGTGGGGTTCCACACAATGCTTAGGAACTCTAAGGACAAAGGGGGGATAGAAGCTTATCAGGGATAGAGGTTCCCCCGCAGGAGACTGTGAACTACTACACACCTGCTCAACATGTCATACCTTGTTCCTGTGACCTGGAGATCTGGAAGTGAAGGTATTTATGAATAAGAATGGCCAACTCACTTTAATCCTCAGTGAAACCTACACGGAACACCTGCTGGAATCCCACCTAGCCAGAAAGGGACATTTTAGGGCCCAACAGGGTTAGTCCATTGCGTAGCCTTCAGGACTGCAACCCTCTTAATCTTATTGAGGAGGCCATTTACACTCCACTTTAGGAATCTCTCAGAGCCACTAGCCCCATCCTTGTGGTGGTTAGACATCAGCGGGAAGGCATGGACAAGTGTCAGAGTACTGTGTTTATAGTCCCAGGAGCATCGTCAGTGAAGAGCTAGTCAGAATTTGTCTTGCCATGAATGCTTCGTTTTGAAATCCATAAACCACCCAAACCACCCTCCCTATGCTTTTAAATCTTGAAATATCTATTGCTGTATAAACTAGGGACTGTCATCAACCAGGCAGCACTGTTGTCCTTTTGCACCAACTCCCCCCCCCCCCACACATTTCATAACTCACATTTTGCCTCACAACAAACCCCACAGGGGATGCCACACCAAAGAGAGGTTGTCACCTGACATTAGAACAATAAAGCACAGCACACAACATATGGCACAGCCAAAAGTGTGATCTCAATAGGGTTGGGAGCAGGCTTGCCCAGAGTCCTTTGGTTCATCATCCACAGAAGATTTATGTTGCAGTTTGGGATTATTGTTCAGTGCATAGTCAGAGCAATGTCACTGCCTATTTCTGCAAGACATCTGTGGTAGTGAGGTCCAATGCACAGGATTGCTGCCTGTCTTCTTGGTGTCACCTAGTGGGGATAAGCGCCAACAGCAGGTATGGCTCACTTCATCCTACTCCCATGCACTTTCTAGGGTGTTGAAAGATAGGGTCTTGTCGTGAAAGATGATCTTGAGACAAGCGGCAAAGAGCAATGTGCACTTGAGTTGGATGGCCCCCAATTTTTCTTTCACTTCTAGAAAGGAGTGAGGTTGTTGTTGGACTTTTATTGTATAGTCAGGAAAGTAATTGATGATGTGCCATAGATTAAGATGTCTAGTTTGACAAGAGGCTCTCAGCATAGCACCTCTCTCTGAGAAGTTGAAGATATGGGGATGAAGAGCCACATGTGGGATGGTCTTGTGACCAAGGATCTGTGGGTGTGCTCCACCAAGAAGTACATGGAGACCACCTCTTCTGGAGGGACCCTGGATTTCTACCACTGTCAAATGATTTGCATGGAGGAAGCCCCTGCCGACTCCTCTGAGATGCCAACAATTCAGATGTTACTGCGCCTTGACCAACTTTCAGCGTTATTTACGTGGGCCTCAAATTGGTAGACCACTCCCTGAAGGCTCGCAATTTGGGAACGGAAGGTCTGGATGCTTGTTTGACTTGGCCCTTTCTGCATCCCCAAACCTTTGCCTTCGTCATCCTGTTTTCTGAACCTGTTTTGCTGGCTTTTGGTACTTCGCACACTTCAACACTGCTAATAAGTGCTAAAATGCATGTGATCTCTTCTTTAAATATGTTAAAACGGGCTTACACCCAATTGGCACTGGAGTTACATTTAATAATTGATAACTTTCAATTCAGAGCAGACAGACAGGTTGAGTTTGCTGTCTAAAGAATTGTAATTAAAAGCCATCGGTAATGGTAAAATCTGATTTTTAATCACAATTCTGAAATTGCCACTTTTAGAAAGTTGCTTTTTCCTTGTCCTAACCATTTGGTGCCGGAAGCCTGGCACTGGGTCACATGACTAGGAGAAAATTACAGTTGGTGTTTGTGTATTGCGCCCAAACAGTGAGGCAAAGGGAAGATAGGTGCTGGCTGGATGGGCCACTCTGAGTTAATGAGGAAGAGGAAGAGCTGTCAACTACCACACTTGAAAATCATAAAGGATCTCCATGAGCACTCTCACAAAGCGCTGTCACTAGCCTACTGTGAACCCAAACAAACTGGGGCCAGGACACAGAAGAATGGGATGTCTGACACATCAGTGAGGGTGGGGGGATGGTGGAAACCGCTAGATCCTTCTTTCACCTCATGGTGGGCATTAGGTATAAGGTTGGCCTCTTTAGATCCAACCCTACAGGACACTTCTGGATCTATGGAAGATTCTGCCAGGAAGAAGGACTGCTGCACTGATGAAAGGACTACCACTCTGCTGGGATGCTGCCCTGAAAGACAGCTGCCTTCTATGCTGTCCTGCTGCATACTGCCCTTTTGCCTGGGTGAAAAGGACTGGTCCTGCAAACTGTACTCGAGACCACTAGAGTGGCTTTGTCGCGTAGGTTCTCATTATCCTAATGAGGCTACTGGATTTGGGTGGTAGGATTGTATGGATCGCGGGTACTAAGTATAGTTCCACACCATGTAACACCTGTCGGCCTAATCCGGGTTTTCCGGCTAACTAGCAGAACCTCACATCTGTCCAAGAACAGGGATGATTGTGGAAACCGGGAGCATGACAAGAAAGACTCCTCAGGGGAATCGTGGTCAATCAGATCTTATCCTTTTCTCTCAGCTAGATTAGTCTCACACATGCAAGGACAAACAGAGGCAGAATATAGTTCAATAAGGATTTATTGAAGTAACAGCATCTTAGATATAATGGCATGTGTTGCAATAACTAGGATGATAAAACACAATAGAAGCAAAATTGTGACAAGGAGAGTGAAACACAAAAACAGCCCCACCATACTGTCACTAGGAGTGATATATAGTTCTCCTACCTATGCTATATAGGAGCACAGCATAATAAACCCTAATCAGTCCTTCAGGGTTCCCCCCTGGGAAGACATCATCCCTCATACCTGAGCAAGGAAGTCTTAGTCTAGAGAATTACTGTCCCCATGTAGGCCAGGGGTTTTGCACTCTTAGCAGCTGTAGTGAGGCAATGTGCAATCAGCATACAGTCGTGGTCAACTGGCTGGAATCTCCCACTAACGTGTATGGCACAAATGAGTGTTTTTATAATAAGACTGTTGACATTCTAAGAAAAACTCCCCAAGTAGAAATGTGTGCTTCTGTGAATGTCAGAGTAACAGTGTTCCACTTTTGCTGGCAAGCCTATCCGATTGCAGCCTTGAAGAAAGCACAAAGTGAAATGAATGTCCTACTGTGAACGTAATGCTTTCCTAGGCGAAAGAACAATTAGACAGAGAAAAAGAAAACAACACCGCAAATGTGGCTATTGCTAGAAAATAAAGTGAAGCTGAATAAAATGTAACTGGACTAAAGTGCACAACGGCAGGCCTAGTTTACTAAAATAATGTTTCTAAAATTTGGCTAAAATAGCGATACAACACGCGCCCCTTGCGGGTTCAAAGGTGGTTTAACCCCTTCGCTGCCAGGCCTTTTCCCCCTCAGGTGCCAGGCCATTTTTTGCTATTTGGGGCGGTTCACGCATAGGCCCTCATAACTTTTTGTCCACATAAGCTACCCACGCCAAATTTGTGTAATTTTTTTCCAACATCCCAAGGATTCTAGAGGTACCCAGAGTTTGTGGGTTCCCCTGGAGAAGAGAAATTAATTAGCCAAAATACAGCAAAAATCGTGTTTTTAAAAATAAAATGGGGAAAAGGGCTGCAGAAGAAGGCCTGAGGTTTTTTCCCTGAAAATGGCATTAACAAAGGGATTGTGGTGCTAAAATCACCATCATCCCAGCTTTCAGGAACAGGCAAACTTGAATCAGAAAATCACATTTTTCAAAACAATTTTGGCATTTTACTGGGACATATCCCTTTTTTACTGTTTGTTGTGCCTAGTGCCCGCGGCAGGAAACGCGACATGGACACATCACATTTTTACATTGAAATCTGACGTGTTTTTTTGCGAACTGGCTCGCTGTGGATTTTGGCCTCTAGCTCAGCCAGCACCTAGGAAACTTACCAAACCTGTGCATTTGTTAAAACTAGACATTTAGGGGAATCCAAGATGGGGTGACTTGTGGGGCTCTCACCAGGGTCTGTTACTCAGAATCCTTTGCAAGCCTCAAAATTTGGCAAAAAAACAAACACTTTTTCCTCACATTTCGGTGATTCCCCCGAGTCTCCTGATACAAATGGTACCTCACTTGTGTGGGTAGGCCTAGTGCCCGTGAAAGGAAATGCCCCAAAACACTATGTGGACACATCAAAATAATCAAACACAAAACGACCTGTTTTTGTGGGAGGGGACACCTGCGTTTTTTTGGTCCTGGGTTCAGCAGCCATATAGGGAAACCTACCAAACCCAACCATTTCTGAAAACTAGATACCCGAGGGAGTCCAGGATGGTGTGACTTGTGTGGGTCCCCCAGTGTTTTCTTACCCAGAATCCTCAGCAAACCTCACATTTAGCTAAAACAAATCATATTTTTCCCACATATCTGTGTGAGATCACCACACCGGTGCAAATTTCTGACCACCCAACGTTCCCCTCAGTCTCCCAGTAAAAATGATACCTCACTTGTGTAGGCGGGTCAAGTACCTGTGACAGGGAAGAGCCAAAAACATGTGGAAAATGAGTGGCAACCAAAGTGGGTCCAAAATGGCAGTTTGAAAAAAAACATTTTTAGGCTGAGAAGTGGGGCAGATTTTTTTTCTGTATGGATGCGACAGTGCTGGGTGATAGGAATTTTGTGGATTCCTGCAAATTCCCGAAGGTTCCATCACAAAAATGTGGGAAAAATGTGTGATTGCAGCTAAGTTAGAGGTTTGCAGGGCATTGTGGTAAGAAAATGGGGTGGGGTGCATGTGAAGCACACCACCCTGGACACAGCAGAGTCCTAAAGTCCAAAAAGTGCAGCCCTCACCATTCCAAGTGCGACGATTTTGAGAGTTAGACAAGCTCTCATGGCCCAAATGTAAAACCAAAACCCAAAATAATCAAATGCTCTCTTGCTTGCCATTGGATAAGATGTTTTAGAGTGTGGGGGTGGGAGAGCTGAAAGACTGTTACTCCCTTCAGTTGGGGTGGGGGCATAACCATGCCCATACTGGTTGGTAACCACCACCCTATTTTCTTTTTAATTCCCTGGTATCTATTAGGCTTTCTGCCCCCGAGGAGTGGCTCAGGGGTAATTACCCCATCTGCCCACCGGTGGGCAGAACAACTTTGTCCCCATGTTTTTGTGGTGGGGGCATGGCCATAACCCCACCCTCTTTTTTTTAAATAAATCTTCCCTGGTGCGTGGGGGGCAGATGAGCCTTACGAAAATAGGCTGCTCTGCCGCTAAGGGTGGGGGGGCAGAAATAGCCTAAATTTAAAGTGATCCTTGCCTAAGGGACCACGCCCCCTGCATGAAATTGGTGCACAAAAAAAATCCCTGGTGTCTAGTTGTTTCTGCCACCTTTGGGAGCAGATTGGCCTAAGAAAAACAGGTCGATCTGCCCCCAAGGTGGGCAGAAATGGCCTTAAATAAATTCCCCCCCCCCACAGGGGAACGACCCTTGCCTAAGGGGTAGCTCCCTTTTTTTGAAATTGTCGCAAAAAAACAAAATCCCTGATGTCTAGCGGTTTCTGCTCCCCTTGGGGGCAGATTGACCTAATAAAAATAGGCCGATCTGTCCCCAAGGGGGGCAGAAATGTCCTAAAAACAATTTTTCCCCCAAACGGGTCGCTCCCCTTACTAATGTAAACAACAACAAAAAACTGCCTGGTGTCTAGTGACTTCTGCCCCCCTTGGGGGCAGGATGGCCTAATTAATATAGGCAGATCTGCCCCCGGGTGGGGCAGAAAACGCCTCATAAAGAAATTGCCCATTGGGGAGCGACCCTTGACATAGGGGTCGCTCCCCTTATGACAATTTCATAAAAAATTAAAATCCCTGGTGTCCAGTGGCTTCTGCCCCCCCCCCCCCCCCCGGGGAGGGATCAACCTAATTAATATAGGCAAATCTGCCCCCAGCAGGGGCAGAAATGGCCTAATTACAAAATTGCCCCCTGGGGAGTGACCCATGCCTAAGGGGTCACTCCATTTATAGCAATGAATGAAGAAACACAAACATCCCTGGTGTCTAGTGGCATTCCTACAGCACGATCGCTATGTGCCAAAAAAAGTCCAAATTGAAACGTTCCACTTCGGCAGGTGGTAAAGTATCCAAATCGTTGCCAAGGAAAACCATAGAGCACTCATGTTCCAAAGCCTGAGCTCCAGCTGAGGCAGCAGAATTCCATGTCGTGCCCAATGTTGGGTAAGGAGTCACATTATCCACAAAGGACAACTCAGAGACAGCTTCCCATAGCAAACGCACCCTCAGTGCGCATGTCTGGTAATGAGCCCTCATCGAGAACATCAACAGATCAGCGTCCAATTAAAGTAAGCACTGCGTAGAAGGACAGACTTTCAGTGCACACTCGGAAAGGAACCAAAGGCATCGAAATACAGGCTGCACGCAATCCAAAACCGGTCTGAATGACAGAGACCCGTCACACTCCAATTGCCCCAGGGGTGGTGCTCCGAAATACTGCATCATGCCTTCACGACACAGTTGTGCTAGTGGAAGCGCTTTCAGTCCTACTTGCTGTAAAGGGACAGCCATTGCGCAAAATAAGTATCAACAGCAAGATATCACCTATTAAAGCCAAAGTAATCGGAAATTCCCTGAAAACACTTGAAACTATTGTGTGTATGGCTGAAGGTATTGAGCCAAATATAGAGGAGAAGGTGTAAATGAAACCAGAATCAACAACCTTAAAGAAATGCACGATTCCAGTAGTTCTAGATGCGTTGAATATTCGCCCCACAAGTTCACCAGTGTCTTGGAAAATTTGTGCTTAAAAGGGACTGAATCTCTGCTGACGACCTCGCAACCTGAAGCACATAGGTCTTGCGCGCAGAAGTAAGTGCCACATGTTTTTGAAACAATAAAGCCTTGAGTCTGATCAGCTTGTCAAAATTCACAACAAAAGTAGCAACATGAGGCCAAATGTCTCCTACTCCTATTTCTTGTGTAGGGGGGAAAAGGACATTCCAGCAACATGTGACAATTTGGGAGACCGAAACAACATAAGCTTTTCTGGCTTGCATTCCACAACAGCTCTCACTGTTAGAGAGAACACAGCTGCCATTTGAGAGCACCTGGAACGCAAGTCTAATCAAGGGGACTGGAACTCCCTTCAGATGACAAGCCAAGTTTCGCTGCTGAGGCATTACATGCCCCTGCAAGGACAGCTGTTTACAACCCATCGAATGGCTCACAGAAGTCTTGCATTCACTACTGCTATGAAAGACTTCTTTCATGCCATTAAAACATTTGTACGAAAAGGGAATCTCCCACACCTTGCGTATAACTATCTCCCAGCCTTTCATATCTGCCTACTGGGATGTGTTCTAAACAGGATGCAAATTGAAGTGTTGAAATAGGCAGATTTATAACCCCATGTATTAGCCATTCAGCAGATGATATTTCAGCCACAGTAAAAGCCAACTTTTCAAATTTTTAGATGTTTAGCATGACATAAGTAACTTCCTTCTAAGCCACTATTTGTTGTTGTCGCGTTAAAGTAAATGTTGAAAATATATCCCTTGCGCTAACGTGTTGCCAGGGAATGCGACCTGCTTTCAGTGTTTGTAGTGGCCAACCTAACTGCATAATGGACCTTAGTTGACTCTGTCCATGGTGTAAGGATGCCATGTCGCTCTGTACTATATCTATTGCAGAAGATACAATGTTATTTAAAGTGTATATGCGGGCGGACAATGTGTTAATACCATTATCTACAATGGCTAATGCTTTCTGTAAATTTTCCTGATCAATTTGCCTTAACGGGGCAGCCGCTTCTTGTTGGAAAGTTTCCAAATTTCATTATATACTGCATATAAGAAACATTTTCTGCATTGTTTTCTGGGGCCTAACAGGGAATCCTGTAAATATGTTTCATTGGCCAGGAGACCTAGGTATTCTTTAACAGCATCTAGTGAGGAACTCTTCAGCCATTGCTGGCATAATTTCCCCACACTATGGGGGTCATTCTGACCTCGGCGGTAAAAGGCCCTTACCGCCGGTCAGAAGACCGCCATAACACCGCCGCGGCCGCGGTTAACCGCCACGGTCATTCTGACCCACAACGGCCAAACCTCCAAAATTCCGTCCTCCACTGCAGTCCGCCACATCAGCGGGCAGCGATAAACTGGAGATGACCAAACCTCCACCGTCACGCCAACAGATATACGCCCATGCCATTACGACCCATGAATCCACACAGCGGTCATTCAAACGCGGTATTCCATTGGCGGTACACACCGCCGCGGTCAGAATACACACACATCACCAAAACACAGCCACATTGGACAATTTGAAATACACACACCTGATACACATACACACACCACTCCCACACAATCAACCAACTATAAAACACACACCCACATCACCCACAAACCCCTGCGACCATAATTACTGAGAGAAGGAGAGAGAGACACAGCAGACAATCCAAAGCAAGACACACTGAGGCACACTACACCATCACACACACCACATAGTAGCACAAAGCACCACTCACCAACATACTTATCATCACATACACCACCCCACACCTCACCCACACCACCCCATGGCACCCCAAAGGCACCCACGCTTTTCGGACCAAGAACTCCGGGTCATGGTGGAAGAAATCCTAAGAGTGGAACCCCAGCTCTTCGGCTCGCAGGTGCAGCACACCAGTATAGCTAGGAAGGCGGAGCTATGGCAGCGGATCGTGGACAGGGTCAACGCGGTGGGACAGCATCCCAGGAATAGGGAGGACATACGCAAAAGATGGAACGACCTACGGGGGAAGGTCCGATCGATGGTCTCCAGGCACAACATCGCGGTCCAGAAGACTGGCGGCGGACCCCCACCCACCCCTCCCGAATTCACATCGTGGGAGCAAGACGTCTTGAACATCCTGCATCCTCAGGGCCTCGCAGGAGTAGCCGGAGAAATGGACTCTGGTAAGTCCAATCTCAACTACTATATCCCCCCCACCCCACCAGCATGCCAACCCACACCCCCACCCTCACCCCCAACCCGCCAGCACACATCCTCCCTGACAATGTCTCACCAGCACAACCCACCCATCCCAACACCAACTCCTGCATGCCAACACAAATCATGGGCACCCATCACCTAAGCATGACCACTGCACTACCCCCCCCCCTAACTACCCTCACAACACCTCCCTCAAGGGAATGCCTGCACTGGGGGCCAAGGGCACCCATAACACGCACGCTATTGCACACACAGAAACAATAACCAAACTCTCTTACCCCATGCAGGACCCGAACGACAACACACCAGCCAGGAGGGTCCAGAAGTGTCCATCCCACCACCGGAACAGGCCCACACTAAGGATAGCAGCTCTGTCGACAGTGAACCTGATGACCAGCCCGGACCATCGGGGACCTCTGGGCAGTCGGTTCCCCTCAGGCAGCCACAGGCCACACCAGACCCGACCCCCTCTGCCAACACCAGCACAGCTCCCACCCAGCGGGCCCATGCCTCTGTCTCTAGGACAGCTCAATCAGCGGTGTGTCTGCCACTACAGGGCACCCAGGCTAACCCAACACCCCAACACCAACAGGGACCTGGGGGCAGTGGTAGCGGGCACACCGTCCAGGGGACAGAGGCCGGGGGAAACCGGGCAGCTCGGAGGGCTGCTGTGCGACAGGGGGGGGAGGAGAGGCCCAGGGAACCCACTCTCCAAGAGGCCCTCACCACCATCATGGGGGCATACCACCACTCCCAAGAAACGATGGCGACGGTACTGGCCAGGTTCACTGAGATCCAGGCACAGCAGGAGGAACGCTACATGGGGTTCAGGGAGGAGCTGAGAATCATCGGGACCGCAATGGGGACCATCGTCCTGGCCCTCAACAGGATAGAGGACGCGTTGCGGGACCATGGTGCACCACACAGGGCCCCTGTCACTAGCCCGGACCAGGAACAGCCTACCACCTCCGCCGGCGCTAGTGGACAGGAGGTCCCAACACCTCGACAGCCCCCCAGAACCCCACCTCCTGCTGAAGAACAACCACCCCGTAAGAGGAGCCTGAGACCAAAAAAAAAGACAGAGTAGGATGTCAAGACCCCCGCCAGCAGGACATACCCCCTCAAGTCTTCCCACTGTCCCACATTGCCACCCTGTCCAACCATGAACTGCCTATGCTCCATCCTTCCACAGGCAAAAGGACAATGCACCTGTGAGACTGAGAACTGGACTCTGCCATGGATATTCCTCCACCCCCACCCATCACCCTTAGAATCACATGTACCGATATCTAGCACTGTAAATAAATCACATTTTGCACACAAATCTGTTTTGAGTCATGCTGTATTATTAACAAATGTATTACATATTACTGTTCAATTTCTGTTCTGTCAATTAGTCATGACAACATACCAATGTCAGTACGCTGTATTTCATGGGCGAACCAAGCAGAAGTCAGGTACTGAGTCAGACAGCACTGAGAAGGGAAGGGAAAGGAAAGGCAAAAATTAATGAAAAACATCTGTGGGGAACTACAGAAAGTACAGATGCAGGAGACTATAAGCAATTGTGAAATGGTGTGGGTGATTCTTACCTGTGTGTTACTGGAAATACTGTTGTATCACTCTGTCCCTATTGTCTGTGTCGTCCTCAGAGTCTTCCTCCTCTTCACTCTCCACTGGCTCCACGGCTTCTACAACACCACCATCTGGACCATCCTCCTGCAGGAAAGGCACCTGGCGTCGCAAAGCCAGGTTGTGGAGCATACAGCACGCCACGATGATATGGCACACCTTCTTTGGTGAGTACATTAGGGATCCACCTGTCATATGCAGGCACCTAAACCTGGCCTTCAGGAGCCCAAAGGTTCGCTCAATCACCCTCCTAGTACGCCCATGGGCCTCATTGTACCGTTCCTCTGCCCTGGTCCTGGGATTCCTCACTGGGGTCAATAGCCACGGCAGGTTGGGGTAACCAGAGTCACCTATTAGCCACACACGCTGTCTCTGTAGCTGTTCCATCACATAGGGAATGCTGCTATTTCGCATAACATACGCGTCATGCACTGACCCTGGGAACTTGGCATTTACATGGGAGATGTACTGGTCAGCCAAACAGACCACCTGGATATTCATTGAATGGTAATTCTTCCTGTTCCTGTACACCTGTTCATCGTCATTTGGGGGGACTAAAGCCACATGGGTCCCATCAATTGCACCAATGATGTTGGGGATGTGTCCAAGGGCATAGAAATCAGCTTTCACTGTAGGCAAATCACCCTCCTCTGGGAAAATGATGTAGCTCCGCATGAGTTTCATCAGGGCAGACAACACTCTGGATAAGATCTTGGAAAACATAGGCTGAGACATCCCAGATGACATGGCCACTGTTGTCTGGAATGAGCCAGTTGCAAAGAAATGGAGGACAGACAGAACCTGCACTAGAGGGGGAATTCCTGTGGGTTGGCGGATGGGGGACATCAGGGCTGGCTCCAGCTGGGCACACAGTTCATGGATGGAGGCTCGGTCAAGTCGGTATCGTAGTATTATGTTGCATTCTTCCATTGTGGACAGGTCCACCAGCGGCCGGTACACGCGAGGATTCCTCCTTCTCATCGCTAGTCCCAGCGGACGGTGACTAGGAAGGAGAATATGGAGTACAGAGTCAATCCACTCACAGGTACGTACAACACAGCTTGCACAGTACAGGTAAATGTATGGTTTGATATGTTTGTATGTGTGCCATTGCAAGGCCTAGGCCTGTGTGACGCATTAGAAATTAAGCCATGTGGGCCCTTGAAATGGCCGATGCCTGACCTGTGAAGTGGGACAATGGGATGTGAGGTCACTGCGCTGGCGGGGCACACCGTGGCGGTAGGCGGTCGAAGACCGCTGTGCGAAGACGCATTGGTTAACATTGAAGCCTATGGGTTTCAGGAGCCAATGACGATGTGCGCCGGCGGTCGAGGGACGCACCGCCGCGGTACGCACCGCCGCGGGCGTGACCGCCATTTTCTATCTGCTCAATCATTCGAGACCTGATCATCCACAGGAGAGGACCTATACTGCAAGTGCTGCTGTGAACTCGGTCTGGAAGTGACAATGGCTGCTGCTACTGGTGAAAGGGCCCCCGCCTTCAGTTCAGAAGAGTTGGAGAAGCTCGTGGACGGGGTCCTCCCCCAGTATGCGCAACTCTACGGTCCTCCAGACCAACAGGTGAGTACACTCAGTGCACATTGAATGGGTTATGCCTGTGTGGAGGGGGGGGGATGTAAGTTGGTGGGGTGCGGAGGGAATGGGGAGTGCAACGCACGACAGATGAGAGAATGGGAACCATGACAAGGTTGGGGAGGGGGGGGCATGTACTCCAAACATGCAGATATGTGACGGTTTCTCTTTCCCACCCTATACATGTCAAACAGGTGAGCGCCCACCAGAAAATCGATATTTGGCGTGCCATCGCCGAGGAAGTCCGGAACTTGGGGGTCCACAACAGACGGGGCACCCACTGCCGCAAGAGGTGGGAGGACATCCGCCGCGGAACGAGGAAGACCGCAGAAACACTGCTGGGGATGGCCTCCCGACCTAGGAGGGGTGCCAGTCGCACCATGACCCCCCTGATGTCCCGGATCCTGGCGGTGGCCTACCCTAATTTGGATGGGCGCTTGAGGACAGCACAGCAGACACAAGGGGGTGAGTATCCGCACATTCTCCTATCTGTATGCGCATTGGAGGCGTCTGGGTGGGGGAGGAGGGCTGTGGGTGACATTAGGCCCGGGCGCTCTCTGTAGTGTAGTCCGCTCCCTTAGGCATGGCCCTGTGCCCCCGCCCCCCACATCTGTAGGGTGCCAAGTGCAGCTACCCATGCTCCAGCATCACACATGTGCGCGTGTGTTGTCCCTAGACCTGTTTGCCTAGTCAGAAGTACTGAGTAGTGTACCCCAAGTTCGCGACTTAGTGCACGAGGCACCTGTGTCTGTCCTCTCCGCAAAGGGTATTGCTAAGGCATGCACTCAACTTTGTTTAATTTCTCCCCCCACCCTAAATCTTTGTCTTCTTGTGTTTTAGCATCATCAGGCGGAGGAGATTTGGCGTCGGAGCAGGAGGGAGCTGCAGGTCACCAGGCCCCGGTGGGCACTGACACAGACACCGAGGGCACCAGTGATCCGGAGGGCGAGGGGAGCACCACAACGGGGGCCGGTGGAGACACCAGCGACACGGACACGTCCTCGTTTGGGAGCTCCCTAGCGGGGGCGGCACCATCTGTGCCCCCCGCAACAACAGGTACAGCCGCCACCCAGCGCACCAGCACCGCCCTCCCAGCAGCCCCTCAGTCTTCGCTCCGTGGCCGCTCGGCCAGGAAGGCGCGCGTCTCCTTCGCCCCAGGCACCTCAGCCCCTGCCTCTGTTACCCCTGCTGCCCTTAGTGCGGAGCTCATTGACCTGGTGAGGACGGTCATTGTTGGGGAGACTACCCTTCTGAATGCCATCCAGGGGGTGGAAAGGGAGGTGCATCGGAGCAATGCCTACCTGGAGGGCATTCATTCGGGTCAGGCTGCCCATCAACGAGCGTTCACTGCTCTGGCCTCAGCACTGACGGCAGCCATTGTCCCTGTCTCCAGTCTCCCTCTTCTATCTGCCTCCACCCTTTCTCTGTCTCCTGTACCTCAACCTATCCCATCCACACCATCAGACCAGCCTGCACACACCTCAACACCCAAGGCCAGCTCATCCAAACATAAGCACCACAGAAAACACAAGCATTCACACAAGCAACACACAGATGCAGACATATCAACAGTCACTACCACCTCTGTGTCCCCGTCCTCCTCGTCTCCCTCCTCCCTCCCTGTGACGTCTACACTCACACCTGCATGCACCCCAACATCAGCCAGTTCTTCCACCACCAGCAAACCCTCCACTACAGTCCGCACACCTGCAGTCACCACCCCCACTGGCATTTACACGTCCCCTGTGTCCTCTCCCACTGTGTCTGTCACCCCCTCTTCCAAGACACATAAACGCAGGCAGACACCCAAACAACAGCCAACCACCTCACCACAGCCTACGTCCCAGTCACCTGCACCCAAGGACAGCACACCTGGCTCTCATACAACCACATCCTCTTCCTCCACTTCTCTCACCACTACTCCTACCCCTTACCTTGGTCCCAAGAAAAATTACCTCTCCAGTTTTGACCTCTTTCCCTCCCCCGACCCACCCCCTCCAACTGGGAAAAGTCCCAAGGGCACCTCAGCCACCACCAGCCCAACTACTACAGTGCAAGTGGTGCATGGCATGTGGAGTCCACCCTTTGGCGGCAGTAACACTTCGGTGAGCAGCAAGGGGACAGCCAGCCCCCCCCAGGCAAGAGGACCCGGAAATTGAAGGGCCGCCGTGAGCGGACAGAGACGGCTGCCCCCAAGGAGGTGACTCCGGCCACTTCACCGGCCACAGCAGCCAGGGGAGGCAAGGGCCCGAGAGCCCCATCTAAGGAGCGGAAGGACAGCAGGGCGGAGAGGACAACCACCAGGAGCGCGGAGCAGGAGGGCCCCACAAGCCCCATCCCGGCTGCAAGGGACGACACCAAAGGGCCCAGGACTCACTCCCCGAAGGGGCCTGACACAGCACGGTCGGAGGGCGACTGAGCAGGGTATCCAGGCCAGGTATGACTCCCTTGACATACTGCAAGAGCACCGCTGAAGAGGGCCCCGCCGTGCAGAAGAGCACCGCTGAACAGGGCCCCGCCGTGCAGAAGAGCACCGCTGAGCAGGGCCCCGCCGTGAAGACAGGTACCGCTGAACAGGGCCCCGCCGTGAAGACAGGTACCGCTGAACAGGGCCCCGCCGTGAAGACAGGTACCGCTGAACAGGGCCCCGCCGTGAAGACAGGTACCGCTGAACAGGGCCCCGCCGTGCAGAAGAGCACCGCTGAGCAGGGCCCCGCCGTGAAGACAGGTACCGCTGAACAGGGCCCCGCCGTGAAGACAGGTACCGCTGAACAGGGCCCCGCCGTGAAGACAGGTATCGCTGAACAGGGCCCCGCCGTGCAGAAGAGCACCGCTGAGCAGGGCCCCGCCGTGAAGACAGGTACCGCTGAACAGGGCCCCGCCGTGCAGACAGGTACCGCTGAGCAGGGCCCCGCCGTGAAGACAGGTACTGCTGAACAGGGCCCCGCCGTGAAGACAGGTACTGCTGAACAGGGCCCCGCCGTGAAGACAGGTACCGCTGAACAGGGCCCCGCCGTGAAGACAGGTACCGCTGAACAGGGCCCCGCCGTGAAGACAGGTACCGCTGAACAGGGCCCCGCCGTGAAGACAGGTACCGCTGACCAGGGCCACGCCGTGAAGACAGGTACAGCTGAACAGGGCCACGCCGTGAAGACAGGTACAGCTGAACAGGGCCCCGCCGTGCAGAAGAGCACCGCTGAACAGGGCCCCGCCGTGAAGACAGGTACCGCTGAACAGGGCTCCGCCGTGCAGAAGAGCACCGCTGAGCAGGGCCCCGCCGTGAAGACAGGTACCGCTGAACAGGGCCCCGCCGTCTCAAGCACCGCTCCGCTGGGCCCTTCCTGTCAAACACCGCTCCGCTGGACCCTTCCTGTCAAGCACCGCTCCGCTGGGCCCTTCCTGTCAAGCACCGCTCCGCTGGGCCCTTCCTGTCAAGCACCGCTCCGCTGGGCCCTTCCTGTCAAGCACCGCTCCGCTGGGCCCTTCCTGTCAAGCACCGCTCCGCTGGGCCCTTCCTGTCAAGCACCGCTCCGCTGGGCCCTTCCTGTCAAGCACCGCTCCGCTGGGCACCGCCGTCTCAAGCACCGCTCCGCTGGACCCTTCCTGTCAAGCACCGCTCCGCTGGGCCCTTCATCTCAAGCACCGCTCCGCTGGGCCCTTCATCTCAAGCACCGCTCCGCTGGGCCCTTCATCTCAAGCACCGCTCCGCTGGGCCCTTCATCTCAAGCACCGCTCCGCTGGACCCTTCCTGTCAAGCACCGCTCCGCTGGGCCCTTCCTGTCAAGCACCGCTCCGCTGGGCCCTTCCTGTCAAGCACCGCTCCGCTGGGCCCTTCCTGTCAAGCACCGCTCCGCTGGGCCCTTCCTGTCAAGCACCGCTCCGCTGGGCCCTTCCTGTCAAGCACCGCTCCGCTGGGCCCTTCCTGTCAAGCACTGCTCCGCTGGGCCCTTCCTGTCAAGCACCGCTCCGCTGGGCCCTTCATCTCAAGCACCGCTCCGCTGGGCCCTTCCTGTCAAGCACCGCTCCGCTGGGTCCCGCCGTCTCAGGCACTGTTTATGGTTCACTGTGCCCACCATGCCTCCTCCTTGACCAGTGGACTCTGTAATCCACCTGAGAGACTGTGGCTTTGCACTCCCCAGGATGGCACAGTGGGCAATCCACCCACTGTAGAGACATTGAGAGACTGTGGCTTTGCACTCCCCAGGATGGTCCAGTGGGCAACCCACCCACTGCAGAGACTTGAGAGACTGTGGCTTTGCACTCCCCAGGATGGTACAGTGGGCATGGTGGCTCCTCGTGGATCTGGCGTCGTGGACTCATGTGGCTGTGGTGGCCCCCCCCTTCCCTTCCCCCTGAGGTGCCTGTAGTTTTGACATCGGATGCCCCTGCAGTGTTCTCTCCAAAGGACTCAGGTCTCGTGTGTGGGCTTTGCCCTTGTTTCGCAGAACCTTGGCCCACGGACATGTTAGATTCGTAGGATGTGCAGGACTTGTTACTTCAGTGATACACTGATTTGTATATCTTTTTGGTTTTAGTAAATATTTTTCATGGTTGCTCAATTATTTCCAGGTGCTTTTTTTGTACATGAAAATTTATTCCAAATTTGGTTGTGTCATTGTATTTTTAAAGGGTCTTTGTGTGGTGTCACTGTGACTTCCTGCTCTGCATTGGTGTGTACATATTGGGGGGGGGTCGCATATGTGTATGCCCATAACCTTTCTTCCTCCCCCCTCCCGTGTGTCGTAGGTGCAGTACTCACCGTTGACGTCTGCGCCGGAGTTCATACTCGTGGTAGATGAGTAGGTAGACGAGAGCAGGTATGATGTTCAATTCGGGTTCCATGCTGTCCGGATTCCGCGTGGAGTGTCTCGAGGTGAGCGTTTTCCATTGGAAATGTCTGTTTCCGCCGTGTTTTTATCGGCGGTGCTCCCGCCCCGGAAAAGGTGGCGGATTGGTGGGTCGTGATAGGGTGGGCGGTACATTGTCTGCCGCCTGTCTGTTGGCGGTGACCGCCGCGCTGTTTGTTTGTTCCGCCGTGGCGGTCGGAGTGTTAATGCGGCGGGCTGTGTTGGCGGTTCCCGCCAGGGTCAGAATTGCATTTTTTTGACCGCCGGCCTGTTGGCGGGTTGGCCGCCGCTTTATCACCGACCGCCAGGGTCCGAATGACCCCCTATATGTTGTCACTATACCTGAGTGTTCTGAGGACACATAGTCAGGGTCTGGCCTATTTGTTCTAAAACCCCCGTGGAGTTTACAAACTGGTGTCTACAGGCCACAATAACCAACCACCAAGACGTGAAAGTGGCGTGTTAAATGTTTCATTCTGGACCCATTCATCAAGTTCACCTTCAGATGCATTTATATACCTTTGCCATTTGTAACATTTTGCAGGGGCAAGAATACTGGGCGCATTCAGTTCCCTAATTTTTGCCAAGCCTAAACAACTCGTTTGTTGTACAGTTTCTTTTAAAAATATCATTTGAACAGGCATGCTCTAAATAAAGCTTCCTTTCCCCTTATTTGCCAATTTTTAATTCCTCACACACTTTTCAAGCCTATCGACTTCAACCAGTATTCATAGTCTTCTATAACTAATCGGAAAAACAAAGGAATCAGAATAAATTAATTTTGTGTCTGTCAATAAAATATGTTGACTTTCCATCACTGGCAATTTGAAATAATACGACTCAGCATTTTTAACATTGTGCACAGAGAACTATTCACATTTTTCTGTATGCGTTTTGGAGCTCCCCACTGGTGGAATCAAATAGTGTTCCACCTGTTTGTAATTAAAAATGGTCTTTGGGGTACTTGCTCTGTGAATGAAATGATGTCCATAATAATTATAACAGAACATTTCTCCATAATTTTCTTCGAACTGATAAGCACCTTAATTTTCAAATACTGTATAATATTGTAAATCAGACATAGAATCAACTGTTTTCACGTCCCAATCATCAGAAACCACTCCGGGTGTAATTACATCGTTCAAGGAAAGTATGACCACATATTGAGTTTGAATGACCTCCGTCAGGCCATATATATCAAATAATGCTTTAACACAAACAATCCCATCAGGAATTGGTATAGCAGAATTGTTCACTGGGGACAAGTCTCTGTGGGCTTTGTGGGAAGAAAAATGTGGTTTTAAGACCTCATCCACCAGTTCAACTGTAGAGCATTCAGGAAGGTAATGACCATGTATAAGTAAGAAGAAAACAATGACAAATCCAATCCAAAGGACAAAGGCAAGTGCAGTTAGTAAGAGCCATCGATAATTCCATGGAAGAATGAAATAGTTAATTTTGAGCCAAATTATTAGCTTACGTGCTCTTGACAGTTCTGTTGCAGTAGAGGCTGATGAGTCAGTGAAAGTATCATTGATGTCGGCAAACTATCCAGAAGCAGTTTGTGCAAAAACTGGAGCCGTACTTGGAATATTTGGAAGAGAACTTGCAGAAGACTGCCTCTGTGGTTCATAGTAGACTATGCCAACAGTTTGTGTAGAATTTGAATAAAATTGATCAATATAATTGGTGTTATTTGTTGTAGAAGTTAGTGGAAACAATGAAAGCTCATTACCCACCCTCCCCAAGCTCGGAGAGGTGTCAGCGTTGCTGCTTAAAACCTGTAGATTAACATCCTGGCCTGTAGTGAGAGGGATTCAGGTACTACCCAGGAGTCCCCTTGGTCTGCTGTGCAGGATCGGCCATATGGTGTAGTTTGACATTGTCGATGGAGACAAAGCAATTTTCTTTAGAACCAGGCAGCAGTGATAAAATGACAGTTCTGGTACCATGTGTTCCCAGGACTAGAACTGGTGCATGATAGGAAGGACCTAACTCCTTTTTCACAGCAATTTTTTCACTCATTAGATCCCCAATGTTTGGAATCCAACCGGTAGATGTTACTGGTACAGCCCTTATTCCCAAGGAAGCGGCACTGGTGGATGCGTTGTCATCATGGAACTGTTGTAAATCCTGCAAGACAGTGATGTTCATTTACGTCAAAAGGTGTTTCTGCCACCTCTATGCCGGGACCATCAAGGTCTGGAACATACATTTGTGTTATGAGCAGGCATTCGTATGAAGTGCGTCCCCCAGGGGCCTTCTGAACTGATTGTTAAGTGCTCTCTGGACTCCATACAGGTGTGTAAGCAAACTACGACCCGTGCCTAATACTCTGGCTGTTAAGGATTTTAATCTTGGTTTCATCACTCCACAATACTGTAGGAGGCTGGACTGGCTTGTAGTGAGTACCTAGGGGTACTTACACCTTGCACCAGGCCCAGTTATCAGGTGTCTAGCAGCATAGGCTGATAGATAATGGTAGCTTAGCAGAGCAGCTTAGGCTGAACTAGGAGTCGAGTGAAGCTCCTACAGTACCACTAGTGTCATATGCACAATATCATAAGAAAACACAATACACAGATATACTAAAAATAAAGGTACTTTATTTTTATGACAATATGCCAAAGTATCTCAGAGTGTACCCTCAGTATGAGGATAGCAAATATACACAAGATATATGTACACAATACCAAAATATGCAGTAATAGTATTAGAAAACAGTGCAAACAATGTATAGTTACAATAGGATGCAATGGGGACACATAGGGATAGGGGCAACACAAACCATATACTCCAAAAGTGGAATGCGAACCACAAATGGACCCCAAACCTATGTGACCTTGTAGAGGGTCACAGGGACTATTAGAAAATAGTAAGGGTTAGAAAAATAGCCAACCCCACGACCCTGAAAAGTGAGTGCAAAGTGCACTAAAGTTCCCCAAAGGACATAGAAGTCGTGATAGGGGAATTCTGCAGGAAAGACACAAACCAGCAATGCAACAACAATGGATTTCCAGTCGAGGGTACCTGTGGAACAAGGGGACCAAGTCCAAAAGTCACAAGCAAGTCTGAGATGGGCAGATGTCCAGGAAATGCCAGCTGTGGGTGCAAAGAAGATGCTACTGGACAGTAGAAGCTTAGGTTTCTGCAAGAACGACAAGGGCTAGAGACTTTCCCTCTGGAGGACGGATCCCTTACGCCGTGGAGAGTCGTGCAGAAGTGTTTTCCCACCGAAAGACCGCCAACAAGCCTTGCTAGCTGCAAATCGTGCAGTTAGTGTTTTTGGATGCTGCTGTGGCCCAGGAGGGACCAGGATGTCGCCAATTGCGTCAGGGGACAGAGGGGGCGTCAAGCAAGACAAGGAGCCCTCTCAGCAGCAGGCAGCACCCGGGGAAGTGCCAGAAATAGGCACTACAAGGATGCGTGAAACGGTGCTCACCCGAAGTCGCACAAAGGAGTCCCACGTCGCCGGAGGACAACTTAGGAGGTCGTGCACTGCAGGTTAGAGTGCCGTGGACCCAGGCTGGACTGTGCACAAAGGATTTCCGCCGGAAGAGCACGGAGGCCGGAGTAGCTGCAAAAGTTGCGGTTCCCAGCAATGCAGTCTGGCGTGGGGAGGCAAGGACTTACCTCCACCAAACTTGGACTGAAGAGTCACTGGACTGTGGGAGTCACTTGGACAGAGTTGCTGGATTCAAGGGACCTCGCTCGTTGTGCTGAGAGGAGACCCAGGGAACTGGTGATGCAGTTCTTTGGTGCCTGCGGTTGCAGGGGGATGATTCAGTCGACCCACTGGAGATTTCTTCGGAGCTTCTAGTGCAGAGAGGAGGCAGACTACCCCCACAGCATGCACCACCAGGAAAACAGTCCTGAAGGCGGCAGGATTAGCGTTACAAGGTTGTAGTAGTTGTCTTTGCTACCTTGTTGCAGTTTTGCAGGCTTCCAGCGCGGTCAGCAGTCGATTCCTTGGCAGAAGGTGAAGAGAGAGATGCAGAGGAACTTGGATGAGCTCTTGCATTCGAGACCCTAAATAGCCAGAAAAGAGGGTTTGGCTACCTAGGAGAGAGGAAAGGCTAGCAACACCTAAAGGAGCCTATCAGAAGGAGTCTCTGACGTCACCTGATGGCACTGGCCACTCAGAGCAGTCCAGTGTGCCAGCAGCACCTCTGTTTCCAAGATGGCAGAGGTCTGGAGCACACTGGAGGAGCTCTGGGCACCTCCCAGGGGAGGTACAGGTCAGGGGAGTGATCACTCCCCTTTCCTTTGTCCAGTTTCGTGCCAGAGCAGGGCTAAGGGGTCCCTGAACCGGTGTAGACTGGCTTATTCAGAAATGGGCACCATGTGTGCCCATGAAAGCATTTCCAGAGGCTGGGGGAGGCTACTCCTCCCCTGCCTTCACACCATTTTCCAAAGGGAGAGGGTGTAACACCCTCTCTCAGAGGAAGTCCTTTGTTCTGCCATCCTGGGCCAGGCCTGGCTGGACCCCAGGAGGGCAGAAGCCTGTCTGAGGGGTTGGCAGCAGCAGCAGCTGCAGTGAAACCCCGGGAAAGGCAGTTTGGCAGTACCAGGGTCTGTGCTACAGACCACTGGGATCATGGGATTGTGCCAACTATGCCAGGATGGCATAGAGGGGGCAATTCCATGATCATAGACATGTTACATGGCCATATTCGGAGTTACCATTGTGAAGCTACATATAGGTAGTGACCTATATGTAGTGCACGTGTGTAATGGTGTCCCCGCACTCACAAAGTCCGGGGAATTGGCCCTGAACAATGTGGGGGCACCTTGGCTAGTGCCAGAGTGCCCTCACACTAAGTAACTTTGCACCTAACCTTTACCAGGTAAAGGTTAGACATATAGGTGACTTATCTTAAGTGCAGTGTAAAATGGCTGTGAAATAACGTGGACGTTATTTCACTCAGGCTGCACTGGCAGGCCTGTGTAAGAATTGTCAGAGCTTCCTATGGGTGGCAAAAGAAATGCTGCAGCCCATAGGGATCTCCTGGAACCCCAATACCCTGGGTACCTCAGTACCATATACTAGGGAATTATAAGCGTGTTCCAGTAAGCCAATGTAAATTGGTAAAATTGGTCACTAGCCTGTTAGTGACAATTTGAAAGAAATGAGAGAGCATAACCACTGAGGTTCTGGATAGCAGAGCCTCAGTGAGACAGTTAGTCATAACACAGGTAACACATTCAGGCACACTTATGAGCACTGGGGCCCTGGCTGGCAGGGTCCCAGTGACACATACAACTAAAACAACATATATACAGTGAAAAATGGGGGTAACATGCCAGGCAAGATGGTACTTTCCTACACCATTTCCCTCGGGATGAAATGGAGACAAGTAATACAGTTGGACCCCTAACAAAGCCATGAAGTCCCTGAAAGCCTTTGAGGCAAAAACAGGGCCCGGTCAGAGTGGAAAGCCGCCACAGCATATGTGCCGATAAACACTTGCAAATCTTTAATAACAGTTCGAGCGTCAGCCGAGCGTTGTGGCCAAACCCATAGAAATCTGAAGCATGAGTCAACAGCGACTAAGATGTATTTGTATGCACTATCAGATGGCAGGGGACCACTACGGTCCAAGTACACACATTGTAATGGTTTGTTGCAAATTAGGAGGGGTGTCTATGGTGGGCGTTTGAAGGTGGATCCTTTTATTTGCTGGCAGATGTCACAACAAAACACATGTTGCTTGGTCTGTATGTAGAGACCTGGCCACCAAGAACGTGCTTGTAACAGTAAAATTGTAGCCGCCACACCAGCATGGACAGAAGCAACCCCCTCATGCGCTATCTTGATCAATTCTGGTCTTGGGTCTTTATTGAGAATCACACGATTTCCCACTCCTGGTATAACTGCTAGGGCTGTATTGAGGCATGATATGCGGTAGGAATATTTAGCAGGAGATGCTTTTGGTAAGGGCATGCCATCAGCCGAAGCCTTCACAGCTGCCAATCTTTCATCATCCAATTTCATTCTAGAACGAGTTACTGCAGCAACAGAAGCTGAAGCTACTTCTGATTTGGCTACTTCATCAGCCAAGGTGTTGCTTTCAATGTGTATTCCAACACGGTGATGTCCTAGTGTATGTACAACATGGACGTTGCACAGCATTTCTTTCAGATCTGCTACTTTCCCCCACAGAAGTCTGTGTTTAATGGTGTTTCCTTTTCAATCTCTAAACCCATTCTGGCACCAGTAATGCAGGTATTCATTGAAGGACTGGACACAAAACTATGAATCAGAAACAACCAGCGTCATCTGCTCAGGATTCGTATGTTATAGTGCCATCACCAAAGCCTTGAGCTCTGCAAGTTGTGCAGTGCAGTCCCCTAGGGTATGCGTGTAAGTATGTTGTGGATGGAACTTGCCATCTTTCATGTATCCACTCACAACTGCGCAAGCGGTGGAATATTGATGTTTAGTGCCTATTGCTGGTTGAGCTAAACCATCAGTATAAAAAATTGTCTGTTGTTCAAAAGGCAATTGCTGGAACTGGATATTCAAGTTCATATTGCAAAAACTCTTGAGTTTGTAATTTTGAGTCAAAGATATAGTCTACATCAGTGGCTATCAGAGATGTTGCCCATTGGATCCAACGTGTATATAATGCTTTAGCGTTAGGAACGCTAGCTTTGGTAACAGCCTCAAGGGTTGGAATGGGGGATAAGACAATAATACGTTTCCCCTGGGCCAGAGGTCTCTCTTTAATAACAGCCATCTGGACAGCAGTGAGAATTCTCTCAGTGGGAGCAAAGCGTTGCTCAGTTGTAGAGTACAAATATGATTTGTATGCAGTCAGGACGGTCTCACCCTCATTGAAAGTTTACCAGGTGAATCCAATGGCACCAGAAATTACTCTGATAACCAGGTGTTTTTTGTTGTCCCTTGTATTTAGGTGTTTTGCTTCAAGCATGTCTTTTTGTAATGCTCTGAGAATGCGTGTATGTTCGACTGTCCAGTATTTGTTGGTAAAGTCAGGATGTATTAAGTCATATAATGGTTTAATGCATTGTGCATAGTCTGGAATGTATGTTCTGCCAAAATATTAAAAACCCAATAAAGATTGGAACTTTTTGATGGTGTTTGGGGGTTGTAGTTATGCTTATGTTTCTAAACATTGGGGGGCGAGGCTCTTGCCTTCATCCAACAGTTTGTATCCCAGAAATAGGACACTAAGGAAGGCTATTTTTATTTTTTTTTAAATTGACTTTGTAGCCAAATTTGGCAAATCCTACAACAATGTGGGATACCGCTCTTATAGGTTTCATCAGGTCTTTGTCCGTAAGGTAGATATCATCCATATATGACAACACTTCAGAGTCAATGTCATGTAAAATAGATGTAACACGAGCTGAGAACAGTCTCTACTTTCTGGCGCTATGTTTTGACAGAAAATCCCGTTGGAGATATCCAGGGTCGTTTTGTAGTTTTGTTCATACATGCTGTGCTGTGTGCATTCTGTATAGCAAATGTGCGTGTGAGACTGTTTAAATATCTGTAGTCCAAGACTATTCTATATGAATGTTCGGGTTTAGTGACAGGGAACAATGGATTGTTCATTTGTGAGTTCAATTCCACCCTGGTAGTTTAATTGTTTGAAGATTTCCTTCATGGGTGCTTTAGCTTAATGTTTTATTGGGTATTGGGTACTGGGTATTGGGGTTGCGGCTTAGGTTGAGATTTATTTATAATTACATGATAGGGGGAATCTTCATCCCACGGTACGTGCTTACGATATAACGCAGGTGCTTGTGCCACTGCCCAATCAATGGCATGTATTTTCACGAGCTTTCTGGGAACAAAGGGCAAGAAGAATTTTTCAATAACCTCTTCTCCATACGGGAGATCACGGACAAATTCTGGTGACCAGTCTTTTTCGGCCAGTAAAATATCATAAATAGTGACGATGCAATCCCAAAAGATAGCATCTATCGTGCGTTCAATGTCTCCCTCTAATTGTATTGTTACTTTACACCCTGTCGTTTGTGGAGACATACATGTCTGCTTTCTCAGCTTGTAAGTAGTCATCAGTTGCTTTCACCTCCAGATGCTCTTGAAGATCCTAACAAATTATTGTGACCACTGCTGCAATGTCTAGCAGTACCAGTGCCCACTTCCTGTTCTTCAGTAAAGCCCTGTTCCTGATTGGCATGTCGTATTGCAACTGCTGTCACTTTTTTCTTTTTAAACTGAGGTTTTTGTTGGGGAAATTTTTCTTCTTTCTTAACAGAAACTTAAGTTGAGTGCTGTGAGTCTTTTCTCGGTTGCACGTACTCTTTCGTAGTTCTGACCGCACATCTCTCTCATTGTGTTTTCCGGTGAGTCATGAAAGGAACGAGATTGGCGTGTATCAGTATATTGATATCTGTCAGGCGTTTTTATATTATCTCTATTTCTAAGATCACATCTATTTTGAGGGGTCTCTGAATGCGGAGATTCTCTCCTTTCTTTTTTAAGTGTTTGTTGTTTTTTATCCCAGCACTTTTTAGAACCTTCAGGTGCTTGCTTAGTAGAATATTTATTAGATCTACATTGTAATTGTAGTTTAATTGATCTGGCACCCCGACTATCTCGACCAGTGCTGGAGTAGGTCTCAGTGATAATCTTTGGCAGCTCACGTTCTTGATCCTGTACAGGAACGTCCCGGAGCCGCATATGCACTGCTAGTGCATCTGGTTCCCCTTTAAGGTTACCTAATATCATTGAAGACATTCCCAAGTCCAGGGACGGGGCAGTCCCGTATTCATCTTGAATTTGTTTTAACACCTCTGGAAGAATGGCAAGTGTTGGTGTACTATGTGCAGTAGCATAGAGTGTGGCAAATACCGTGCCCCATGTGTTGCAGTTATCTAATGTGGGAACCATCCCAAATGGCAAGCACATAGTGAGTATTTTATGCTTATCCTAAGGACCTGTATGGAGGAAGTCTGCTTCCAGCGCACTTATTTTCTGAGGTAACCAAATTTCCTTCCACTTGGCAGGTCCCTTACACATGATCAAATGAACAGTTGCAGGTTTAATGCCTGGTGTAACTGCATGTGGTTGTGCTGAGGCAGCACGTGCTGGGTTAGTATTTAATACCTGCATTACAAACTATACTAATAGTCTGTATATTCCATTGAGCTCTATATATAAGCAACGAACCTCAGCTATCGCTAAGGTTGCTGCATCAGGGTTCGGTGTGTATGTGGCCAATAAAGGCCAGACCGGGCCGTCATTGCTCAGAGGACCTAACCTAACATATAACAGTGTTGTGGTAGAATGCCATCAAGCCAATTATTATGGTCTTGATAAGATGGAGGTATTTCTAAATATGCATAAATTCTGTATTGTGCAGGTATGTTTACAGGTGTATAGTGATGAAATGTGTTTGTGTTCCCATCAATGTCAGGAAAAGTCACCCAAGAATAAAATGTTTCTGTTGGCTAATTGAGCCTCAATAACAAATGTGACTTGATCCCCCTGGACCGTTAGGCTATTTGCCAATAAGTGTGCAGTAAGGGGTGGTCGCATATTTACTGCAATTGCTACCCGTTGCGGGTTTGCCAATTTAATGGTAAAGGTGTTTGTTCAGAGATAAGAGCACTAAGGGGGTCATTATGACCCCAGAGGTTGGTGTAATAGCGGAGGTATTACTGCCAACAGGATGGCGGTACATACCTCCACTATTATGTCAAACCGTCAAGGTAACACACCGACCGCCATGGCGGTAATGACTGCCAGGCTGGAGACTATAGTTTCCAGCCCAGTAGCCGTCATTAGGCCGCCCTTGGCATTTTGACCCCGCCCACCGCCATGGTTTCCGTGGTTTCTGTACCGCCATGGAAACCATGGCGGTAGGCACTATCAGTGCCAGGGAATTCCTTTCCTGGCAATGATAGGGGTCTCCTCCGCCTCCTGCCCCTCCCCAGAGTCCCCCCACCCTTCCCTCTTCCCCTCCCACCCTCCCACATATACACACATACATGCACATCCATACACACCCATACACACACGCATACACACATTCACCCATGCATGCATACATTCATACACACTCACAGCAACACTCACAATCATACATCCAGGCACACATGCAATCATACGACACAATATGCACGTACACACACACACCCACTCATGCACCCATGCATTACACACTCATGCACACATTCAAACACAGTCAAACATACCCCCACACACAACACCCCCTACCCTCTCCCCTGTCGGAGAACCCGACTTACCTGCTTGCATTCAGGAAACGGGATGCAGCCCTGCTACCATCAGCAGCGTCCGCTGGCAAAACATCACCGGGCCATATCATGGAACGTGATACGATAGGCAGTGTTTTGCTGACGTGGTGCTGCTGCTGGCAGCAGCACCATATACTGCTGTCCGCCACCATGACCATAGCTGGTATTCTGCCAGCATTCTGGCGGTCATAATTCCATGGGCAGTCGGTAGCCACGGCGACGGTATGTTGGAGGCTGTCGCCGTGGCGGTAGCAGCATTTGCCGCCAATCTTGTAATGAGGGCCTAAGTGAGGATTGATCCTTTTAAAGTTCAAGTTTGAACGACCTACAGCGTTAGATAGGTACTACCTACTAGCTGAGGAGGAAATCATCCATACCATGGACATCCCTGTACATAGTATTGAGGTGTCTTTAACCTTTAGTGGGACTTGAGATACTTAGAAGGATCCGAAAATTACTGCCTGACCAAACGTTAGGGGCGCCATGTCGCGTAGGTTCTCATTATCCTAATGAGGCTACTGGATTTGGGCGGTAGGATTGCATGGACTGTGGGTACTAAGTACAGTTCCACACCATGTGACACATGTCGGCCTAATCTGGGTTTTCCGGCAAACTAGCAGCGTCTCACCTCTGTCCAACAACAGAGATGATTGTGGCAACCGGGAGCATGACAAGAAAGACTCCTCAGGGGAATCGTGGTCGATCACATCTCATCCCTTTCTCTCAGTTACGTTAGACTCACACAAGCAAGGACAAACAGAGGCAGAATATAGTTCAATAAGGATTTATTGAAGTATCTGCAATTTAGATATAATGGCACGAGTTACAATAATTAGGATGATAAAACACAATAGAAGCAAAATTGTGACAAGGAGAGTGAAACACAAAAACAGTCCCATCATACTGCCACTAGGAGTGATATTTAGTTCTCCTATCTAAGCTATATTAGAGCACAGCATAACAAGCCCTAATCCGCCCTTCAGGGTTCCCCCCCTGGAAGACATCATACTTCATACTGGAGCAAGGAAGCCTGTAGTCTATAGAGACACCATCCCCATGTAGGCCAGGGATTCGGCAATCTAAGCAAGCAGCTGTAGCGAGGCAATCTACAATCAGCATACAGTCGGGGTTATCTGGCTGGAATCTCCATCTAACGTGTATGGGACAAAGGAGTGTTTTTATAATAAGACTGTTCACAATCTAAGAAGGTGTCCCCACGTAGGAATGTGTGCGTTTCTGTGAATGTTGGAGACACAGCGTACCACTTTTGACGGCAATCCTATCTGACTGCAGCCTTGAAGAAAGCACAAAGTGAAATGAATGTCCTGCTGAAAATGTAATGCTTTCCTAGGCGAAAGAACAATTAGATAGAAAAAATTAAACATCACTGCAAATATGGCTATTGCTAGAAAAATAAAGCAATGCTGAATAAAATGTAACTGGGCTAAAGTGCACAACGGCAGGCCTAGTTTGCTAAAATATTGTGACTAAAATATAGCTAATTTAGCTATACAGCAGCTTTAGGGGCTAATCTCTTGTAACCAGCACTTGGACTCTGCAGCTGTGAGTTTTACCCTGCCAAGTGGTGCCACCACAGTCCGAGACCCTTGGAAGTGGGCCTGAAGGTGCTCTGCCAGCCCATTTGTAGATGCAGCAGAACTAATGCATCTCCTCTGCTGAGCGGATCAACCCTGAGCAGAACTGATGCATCACCTCTGCTGCAAGGATTCTCTCAGCATGAGGACTTCGCATCGGCCCCACGATAGCCTAGAAGACAACACATGAATTTGCATCGCAAACCCCTCAGAACCAGACGGTGCTCAGCGTGTCCTCGATGCAGGACTTTGTAGTGTAAGTTTCCCCTCATTGAAAGCCTCTTCAACGATAATGCAGGACCTCGCACCGCAGCCTCGTAGCGCCTCAAAACCTATGTGGTGAGATGCATCTCTGGCCAGACCTTGCATCGCCTCTGCTGCCCGACGCGTCTTTGCCGCAGGACCTCGCAAAGCTCCTGTAGGAAGTTGGCTCTGTATATACTATCTCAAAGTGAGAGATAGTGTGCACAGAGTCCAAAGGTTCCCCTTAGAGGTTGATAGTGGCAAAATTAGATTATTCTAATGCTCTATTTTATAGTAGTGTGTGTGAGCAGTAGGCTTATCAGAGGGTAGTGTTAAGCATTTGTTGTACACACACAGGCAATAAATGAAGAACACACACTCAAAGACTTAACTCCAGGCCAATAGTTTTTTTTTAGACAAATATCTTTTCTTAGTTTATTTTAGAACCACAAGATTCAAGATTTGAAGTAAATACATAAAATGCAAGGTACTCCACACAGGTAAGTAAGGAACTTTGAATTAAAGCAGTAGTACACACAGTATAGATAAAAATGGCAATAAGCTATTTTAAAAGTGGACACTGCAAGAATCAACAGTTCCTGGGGGAGGTAAGTAAGGTTACGTTTCTGAGGTAAGTAAAGCACTAACAAGTTCAGTTTCCTGGGCATAGCCAGCCCACTGTTGGGGGTTCAAAGCAACCCCAAAGTCACTGCACCAGCAAAACAGGGTCAGTCAGGTGCAGAGGTCATAGGAGGGACCAAAACACATAGGCACCTATGGAGAACAGGGGAGCTCTGGTTCCGGTCTGCTGGCAGGTAACTACCTGTGTCCTCTTGAAGCAGACCAGGGGGGTTTTGTAGAGCACTGGGGAGGACACAAACAGGTACACAAAACACAACATCAGCGGCACAGGGGTGGTCGGGTGCAGTGTGCAAAGTTGGCGTCAGGTTTGCTGTAGAAAGCAATGGAGGGACCCAGGGTCACTTATGCAATGCACGCAAGGCACAGGGGGGCTTCTCGGGCCAAGCACTGACTGGGCTAGGAAGAGGGCTGCCTGCTGGTCACTCCTGCACTGGAGGTTGGTTCCTTTTGGTCCGGGCACAGTGCTTTGTCCAGGCGTTGGGTTCTTTGTTCCAGGCAGTCGCAGTCAGGGGGAGCCTCTGGATCCTCTCTGCAGGCGTCGCTGTAGGGGTGCAGGGGGGTCATCTCAGGTTACTTACAAGGTCGCAGTCACCTGGGAGTCCTCTCTGCAGTGTTGGTTCTCTGGAGCTTGAGCCGGGGGAGGGGGGATAAAGAAGTGAAGAAGTGAAGAAGTCTCACGCTTCTGGCGGGAAGAATGAGTTCTTTGAAGGTTGCTTCAATTTTGCAAAAATGTTGCTGTTGGTGAACAGTGCCGCTGTTCTCTGGAGTTTCTTGGTCCTTCAGTTCAGGGCAGTCCTCTGAGTCTCTTGCTGTTTGCTGTCGGATGCATCGCTGTGCAGGCCGGTAGGGCTGGGGCCAAGTCAGTTGTCGTCTCTGTCATCTCTGCAGGGCTTTCAGGTCAGCAGTCCTTCTTCTTTGTGTAGGTTGCAGCAATCTGATTTCCTGGGTTCTGGGTCACCCCTAAATACTAAATTTAGGGGTGTGTTTAGGTCAGGAGGGCAGTAGCCAATGGCTACTGTCCTGGAGGGTGGCTACACCCTCTTTGTGCCTCCTCCCTGTGGGGAGGGGGGCACATCCCTCCAATCTCAGGATGGAGGATTTCTAAAGGCAGGGGTCACCTCAGCTCAGAACCCCTTAGGGGCTATCCTGACTGGTGGGTGACTCCTCCTTGTTTTCCTCACTATCTCCTCCAGCCTTGCCACCAAAAGTGGGGGCAGTGGCCTAAGGGGCGGGCATATCTGTAGGAGGCTGGCCTGGCTTGTAGTGGGTACCAGAGGTACTTACACCTTGTGCCAGGTCCAGTTATCCCTTATTAGTGTAGAAGAGGTGTTTCTAGCAGTTTAGGCTGATAGAAGGTAGCTATGGCAAAGCAGCTTAGGCTGAACTAGGAGAGATGTAAAGCTCGTACTATACCACTGGTGTCATATGCACAATATCATAAGAAAACACAATACACAGAAGTACTAAAAATAAAGGTACTTTATTTTTATGACAATATGCCAAAAGTGTCTCAGTGAGTACCCTCAGTATGAGGATAAGTTATGTACACAAGATATATGTACACAAGCCAAACTTAGGTAAGTAATAGCAAGAAAAGTAATGCAAACAGTGTATAATTAAAATAGATTGCAATAGGAGCACATAGGTATAGGGGCAACACAAACCATATACTCCAAAAGTGGAATGCGAACCACGAATGGACCCCAAACCTATGTGAGCTTGTAGAGGGTCGCTGGGACTGTAAGAAAACAGTGAGGGTTAGAAAAATAGCCCACCCCAAGACCCTGAAAGGTAGGTGTAAAGTGCACCTACTACCCCCAAATAGCACAGAAGTAGTGATAGGGGGATTCTGCAAGAAGAATAAACACCAGGAATGTAACAACAGTGGATTTCCGGACCTGAGTACCTGAAAGACAAGGGGACCAAGTCCAATAGTCGCGACAGTGTCGAGAGTGGGCAGGAGCCCAGGAAATGCTAGCTGAGGGTGCAAGGAAGCTGCCACCGGATGGAAGAAGCTTGGAGTTCTGCAAGAAAGAAGAGAGGTAGGGACTTCTCCTTTGGTAGACGGATGTCCCATGTCGCGATGAAGCTTGCAGAGTTTGTTCTCACGCAGAAAGACAGCAAATAAGCCTTGCTAGCTGCACGGGTCGTGGTAGAGGGTTATGGGTGCTGCTGTCACCCAGGAGGGACCAGGATGTCGCCACTTGGAGGAGGAGACAGAGGGGGCACCCAGCATCTCCGGGAGCCCTCACAGAAGCAGGCAGCACATGCAAAAGTACCTGAACAGGCACTTGGAAGAAGAGTGAACCGGAGTCCACGCGAAGTCACAAAAGGGAGTCCCACGACGCCGGAGGACAACTCAGAAGGTTGTGCATTGCAGGTTAGAGTGTTGTGGACCCAGGTTTGGCTGTGCACGAAGGAAATCCTGGAGGAGTGCACAGGAGCCGGAGCAGCTGCAAATCACGCGGTACCCAGCAATGCAGCCTAGCGTGGGGAGGCAAGGACTTACCTCCACCAAACTTGGACTGAAGAGTCACTGGACTGTGGGAGTCACTTGGACAGAGTTGCTGAGTTCCAGGGACCACGCTCGTTGGGCTGAGAAGGGACCCAGAGGACCAGTGATGCAGTCTTTTGGTGCCTGCGGTTGCAGGGGGAAGATTCCGTCGACCCAGTGAAGATTTCTTCAGAGCTCCTGGTGCAGAGAGGAGGCAGGCTACCCCCAGAGCATGCACCACCTGGAAACAGTTGAGAAAGCTGGCAGGATGAGGCGATACAAAGTTGCTAGTAGTCGTCTTGCTACTTTGTTGCGGTTTTGCAGGCGTCCTGAGCAGTCAGCAGTCAATACTTTGGTAGAAGGTGAAGAGGGAGATGCAGAGGAACTCTGATGAGCTCTTGCATTCGTTATCTGAAGAATTCCCCAAAGCAGAGACCCTAAATAGCAAGAAAAGGAGGTTTGGCTACCAACAAAGGAGGATTGGCTACCAAGACAGGTAAGAGCCTATCAGAAGGAGTCTCTGACGTCACCTGCTGGCACTGGCCACTCAGAGCAGTCCAGTGTGCCCCCAGCACCTCTAAATCCAAGATGGCAGAGGTCTGGGACACACTGGAGGAGCTCTGGGCACCTCCCCTGGGAGGTGCAGGTCAGGGGAGTGGTCACTCCCCTTTCCTGTGTCCAGTTTTGAGCCAGAGCAGGGCTGGGGATCCCTGAACCGGTGTAGACTGGCTTATGCAGAGTTGGGCACCATCTGTGCCCATCAAAGCATTTCCAGAGGCTGGGGGAGGCTACTCCTCCCCAGCCTTCACACCTATTTCCAAAGGGAGAGGGTGTGACACCCTCTCTCAGAGGAAATCCTTTGTTCTGCCTTCCTGGGCCAGGGCTGCCTGGACCCCAGGAGGGCAGAAACCTGTCTGAGGGGTTGGCAGCAGCAGCAGCTGCAGTGGAGACCCCGGAAAGGCAGTTTGGCAGTACCCGGGTACTATGCTAGAGACCCGGGGGATCATGGAATTGTCTAGCCAATGCCAGAATGGCATTGGGTTGACAATTCCATGATCTTAGACATGTTACATGGCTATGTTCGGAGTTACCATTGTGACACTGTACATAGGTAGTGACCAATGTACAGTGCACTCGTGTAATGGTGTCCCCGCACTCACAAAGTCCGGGGAATGCGCCCTGAACGATGTGGGGCACCTTGGCTAGTGCCAGGGTGCCTACACACTAAGTAACTTTGCACCCAATTTTCACCAGGTGAAGGTAAGACATATAGGTGACTTATAAGTAACTTAAGTGCAGTGGTAAATGGCTGTGAAATAACGTGGACATTATTTCACTCAGGCTGCACTGGCAGGCCTGTTTAAGAATTGTCAGAGCTTCCTATGGGTGGCAAAAGAAATGCTGCAGCCCATAGGGATCTCCTGGAACCCCAATACCCTGGGTACCTCAGTACCATATACTAGGGAATTATATGGGTGTACCAGTATGCCAATGTGAATTGGTAAGTGTAGGAAGTTGGCTCTGTATGTGCTATTTCAAAGTAAGGAATAGCATGCACAGAGTCCAAGGGTTCCCCTTAGAGGTAAAATAGTGGTAAAAATAGATAATACTAATGCTCTATTTTGTGGTAGTGTGGTCGAGCAGTAGGCTTATCCAAGGAGTAGTGTTAAGCATTTGTTGTACATACACATAGACAATAAATGAGGTACACACACTCAGAGACAAATCCAGCCAATAGGTTTTTATATAGAAAAATATCTTTTCTTAGTTTATTTTAAGAACCACAGGTTCAAATTCTACATGTAATATCTCATTCGAAAGGTATTGCAGGTAAGTACTTTAGGAACTTCAAATCATCAAAATTGCATGTATACTTTTCAAGTTATTCACAAATAGCTGTTTTAAAAGTGGACACAGTGCAATTTTCACAGTTCCTAGGGGAGGTAAGTATTTGTTAGGTTAACCAGGTAAGTAAGACACTTACAGGGCTTAGTTCTTGGTCCAAGGTAGTCCACCGTTGGGGGTTCAGAGCAACCCCAAAGTTACCACACCAGCAGCTCAGGGCCGGTCAGGTGCAGAGTTCAAAGTGGTGCCCAAAACACATAGGCTAGAATGGAGAGAAGGGGGTGCCCCGGTTCCGGTCTGCTTGCAGGTAAGTACCCGCGTCTTCGGAGGGCAGACCAGGGGGGTTTTGTAGGGCACCGGGGGGGACACAAGCCCACACAGAAATTTCACCCTCAGCGGCGCGGGGGCGGCCGGGTGCAGTGTAGAAACAAGCGTCGGGTTCGCAATGTTAGTCTATGAGAGATCTCGGGATCTCTTCAGCGCTGCAGGCAGGCAAGGGGGGGGGTTCCTCGGGGAAACCTCCACTTGATCAAGGGAGAGGGACTCCTGGGGGTCACTCCTCCAGTGAAAGTCCGGTCCTTCAGGTCCTGGGGGCTGCGGGTGCAGGGTCTCTCCCAGGTGTCGGGACTTAGGATTCAAAGAGTCGCGGTCAGGGGAAGCCTCGGGATTCCCTCTGCAGGCGGCGCTGTGGGGGCTCAGGGGGGACAGGTTTTTGTACTCACAGTCTTAGAGTAGTCCTGGGGTCCCTCCTGAGGTGTTGGATCGCCACCAGCCGAGTCGGGGTCGCCGGGTGCAGTGTTGCAAGTCTCACGCTTCTTGCGGGGAGCTTGCAGGGTTCTTTAAAGCTGCTGGAAACAAAGTTGCAGCCTTTCTTGGAGCAGGTCCGCTGTCCTCGGGAGTTTCTTGTCTTTTCGAAGCAGGGGCAGTCCTCAGAGGATGTCGAGGTCGCTGGTCCCTTTGGAAGGCGTCGCTGGAGCAGGATCTTTGGAAGGCAGGAGACAGGCCGGTGAGTTTCTGGAGCCAAGGCAGTTGTCGTCTTCTGGTCTTCCTCTGCAGGGGTTTTCAGCTAGGCAGTCCTTCTTCTTGTAGTTGCAGGAATCTAATTTTCTAGGGTTCAGGGTAGCCCTTAAATACTAAATTTAAGGGCGTGTTTAGGTCTGGGGGGTTAGTAGCCAATGGCTACTAGCCCTGAGGGTGGGTACACCCTCTTTGTGCCTCCTCCCAAGGGGAGGGGGTCACAATCCTAACCCTATTGGGGGAATCCTCCATCTGCAAGATGGAGGATTTCTAAAAGTTAGAGCCACTTCAGCTCAGGACACCTTAGGGGCTGTCCTGACTGGCCAGTGACTCCTCCTTGTTTTTCTCATTATTTTCTCCAGCCTTGCCGCCATAAGTGGGGCCTGGCCGGAGGGGGCGGGCAACTCCACTAGCTGGAGTGTCCTGCTGGGTTGGCACAAAGGAGGTGAGCCTTTGAGGCTCACCGCCAGGTGTGACAATTCCTGCCTGGGGGAGGTGTTAGCATCTCCACCCAGTGCAGGCTTTGTTACTGGCCTCAGAGTGACAAAGGCACTCTCCCCATGGGGCCAGCAACATGTCTCGGTTTGTGGCAGGCTGCTAAAACTAGTCAGCCTACACAGATAGTCGGTTAAGTTTCAGGGGGCACCTCTAAGGTGCCCTCTGGGGTGTATTTTACAATAAAATGTACACTGGCATCAGTGTGCATTTATTGTGCTGAGAAGTTTGATACCAAACTTCCCAGTTTTCAGTGTAGCCATTATGGTGCTGTGGAGTTCGTGTTTGACAGACTCCCAGACCATATACTCTTATGGCTACCCTGCACTTACAATGTCTAAGGTTTTGTTTAGACACTGTAGGGGTACCATGCTCATGCACTGGTACCCTCACCTATGGTATAGTGCACCCTGCCTTAGGGCTGTAAGGCCTGCTAGAGGGGTGTCTTACCTATACTGCATAGGCAGTGAGAGGCTGGCATGGCACCCTGAGGGGAGTGCCATGTCGACTTACTCGTTTTGTCCTCACTAGCACACACAAGCTGGCAAGCAGTGTGTCTGTGCTGAGTGAGAGGTCTCCAGGGTGGCATAAGACATGCTGCAGCCCTTAGAGACCTTCCTTGGCATCAGGGCCCTTGGTACTAGAAGTACCAGTTACAAGGGACTTATCTGAATGCCAGGGTGTGCCAATTGTGGATACAATGGTACATTTTAGGTGAAGGAACACTGGTGCTGGGGCCTGGTTAGCAGGGTCCCAGCACACTTCTCAGTCAAGTCAGCATCAGTATCAGGCAAAAAGTGGGGGGTAACTGCAACAGGGAGCCATTTCTTTACACAAGCCCCCCCCAGCCCACAGGCCAGGAGACTCAGCCCAAGCTGGGAGAGTCTTCCTAGTCTGTCAGGCGAGGAAGAGTAGGAGAAATAGGCTGGTTAGTTGCAGGGCCTACTCTGCCTTACATCCTTCTGTTCAGGTCATTCCCTTTGGGGAACTGACCTACTTCCACAGTGATAGGACCTAGTCTGAATTGCCTCTTGTCTGCCTCTTCAATGTCTCCACCCATTCTTTCTATTTTGGTCTTAGAGGTATCCACCTCTGCTGACCTTATCTTGGCCAGGGTTACCCCTAGCTTACCCAGAGAGGTTACCCAGAGCTGGAGTAACCCCACCATGACCAATAGGGTCAGGGGGCCTAACTTGCTATTTGGCAGGGGGTCAGACCACCATGCTAAGGATAGTGCAGCCATAAAGGCTAACACCCAGCAGAGGCCACTGACAGCTGTCAGTGCCCAGAACCACACCTTTAGCTCTTCACCTAAAAGGGAAGGGGCTAAGTTACAGGCCTCTTTGGGTTCAGGTTGCCTGTCTGCTGTATTAGAGTGGGGGGTTACCACATCTTGTAGTAAACACCCTTCTTCCACTCTTTCTTCTGTTAGCTGAGGAGCCACCCACTCAGGTTTAACAGTTGCCTGTCTAGCCAGGACTTCTTGTGGGTCAGGTTGGACTTTATCAGGGCCATTTTTGGAGTTCTCCCCTACTGGAGCAGAATCTCCTTGGCTTGCTGTAACCTTGGCTAAAGGTTGTCCACCCTTCCTACTCTGTTTTCTTTTCTTCTTCTTCTGGGGCCTGCTTGCATTTACTGCAGAGGCAGGACTTCCAGAATCCTTGGGAGAGGACTGGCACTGGACCAGTTCCTCTCTTGGGCTCTGACTAACCTCTGGGTAGTCATTTCCAAGGAGACAATCAAGGGGGAGGTCTGTACTGACTACTACCCTTCTCCAGCTAAGAGTGCCACCCACTTCTATGGGCACTAAAGCCACAGGCCTCTTAGTGACCCTGTCTAGGCTAACTCTTACCCTGGCAGTCTCACCTGGGATGTACTGGTTTGAGAGCACCAGCCTGTCATGCACAATAGTGTGACTGGCACAAGTGTCTCTCAGGGCAGTGGTTGGGATTCCATTCACCAGTAGGTGGTGGAAGTGTCTACTTCCCTCTGGAATCTCCAACTCACCTGTTGGGCCCTGTTTCCAGTTGAAGGCTAGGAAGACCTCCTCATCTGAGGAGTCATCTCCCATGGCTACACTGGTTACCCCAGGAATTTTGTTCTGGGGTTTGTTTTTGGGACAAGAAGTGTCCTTGGTGTGGTGCCCAGACTGTTTACAGTTGTGGCACCATGCCTTAGTGGCATCCCAGTTCTTACCCTGGTACCCACCTTTGTTTTGGGTTGTGTCCTGGGGCCCACCCACCTGTTCTGGTTTTTGGGGGCCTACAGAGGACTCTTTTTCTTTGTTTCTAGTGTTACCCACTTTCTCCTGGGGAGTTTTTGTAACCCCTTTCTTTTGGTCACCCCCAGTGGAAGTTTTGGTTACCCTAGTCTTGACCCAGTGGTCTGCCTTCTTTCCCAATTCTTGGGGAGAAATTGGACCTAGGTCTACCAGATACTGATGCAACTTTTCATTGAAGCAGTTACTTAAAATGTGTTCTTTCATAAACAAATTATAAAGCCCAACATAGTCACACACTTCATTTCCAGTTAACCAACCATCTAGTGTTTTTACTGAGTAGTCTACAAAATCAACCCAGGTCTGGCTCGAGGATTTTTGAGCCCCCCTGAATCTAATTCTATACTCCTCAGTGGAGAATCCAAAGCCCTCAATCAGGGTACCCTTCATGAGGTCATAGGATTCTGCATCTTTTCCAGAGAGTGTGAGGAGTCTATCCCTACACTTTCCAGTGAACATTTCCCAAAGGAGAGCACCCCAGTGAGATCTGTTCACTTTTCTGGTTACACAAGCCCTCTCAAAAGCTGTGAACCATTTGGTGATGTCATCACCATCTTCATATTTTGTTACAATCCCTTTGGGGATTTTTAGGATGTCAGGAGAATCTCTGACCCTATTTAAGTTGCTGCCACCATTGATGGGACCTAGGCCCATCTCTTTTCTTTCCCTTTCTATGGCTAGGAGCTGCTTTTCCAAAGCCAATCTTTTGACCATCCTGGCTAACAGGGGGTCATCCTCACTGAGAGCATCCTCAGTGATTTCAGAAATGCTGGACCCTCCTGTGAGGGAAGCAACATTTCTGACTATCATTTTTGGAGACAGGGCTTGAGAGGCCCTGGTCTCCCTATTTAGGACTGGAAGGGGGGAATTGCCCTCCAAGTCACTAATTTCTTCCTCTGTGAAGTCATCCTCAGAGGGGTTGGCTTTTTCAAACTCTGCCAACAGCTCCTGGAGCTGAATTTTGGTAGGTCTGGAGCCAATGGTTATTTTCTTTATATTACAGAGAGACCTTAGCTCCCTCATCTTAAGATGGAGGTAAGGTGTGGTGTCGAGTTCCACCACATTCATCTCTGTATCAGACATTATTTTGCTAAAAGTTGGAAGACTTTTTAAAGAATCTAAAACTGTTTCTAGAATCTAATTTCAAACCTTTAACAAACTTTTAAACTCTAAAAGACAATGCTAAACAGGGACTTAACACACAAGGCCCTAGCAGGACTTTTAAGAATTTAGAAAAATTTCAAATTGCAAAAATGAATTTCTAATGACAATTTTGGAATTTGTCGTGTGATCAGGTATTGGCTGAGTAGTCCAGCAAATGCAAAGTCTTGTACCCCACCGCTGATCCACCAATGTAGGAAGTTGGCTCTGTATGTGCTATTTCAAAGTAAGGAATAGCATGCACAGAGTCCAAGGGTTCCCCTTAGAGGTAAAATAGTGGTACAAATAGATAATACTAATGCTCTATTTTGTGGTAGTGTGGTCGAGCAGTAGGCTTATCCAAGGAGTAGTGTTAAGCATTTGTTGTACATACACATAGACAATAAATGAGGTACACACACTCAGAGACAAATCCAGCCAATAGGTTTTTATATAGAAAAATATCTTTTCTTAGTTTATTTTAAGAACCACAGGTTCAAATTCTACATGTAATATCTCATTCGAAAGGTATTGCAGGTAAGTACTTTAGGAACTTCAAATCATCAAAATTGCATGTATACTTTTCAAGTTATTCACAAATAGCTGTTTTAAAAGTGGACACAGTGCAATTTTCACAGTTCCTAGGGGAGGTAAGTATTTGTTAGGTTAACCAGGTAAGTAAGACACTTACAGGGCTTAGTTCTTGGTCCAAGGTAGCCCACCGTTGGGGGTTCAGAGCAACCCCAAAGTTACCACACCAGCAGCTCAGGGCCGGTCAGGTGCAGAGTTCAAAGTGGTGCCCAAAACACATAGGCTAGAATGGAGAGAAGGGGGTGCCCCGGTTCCGGTCTGCTTGCAGGTAAGTACCCGCGTCTTCGGAGGGCAGACCAGGGGGGTTTTGTAGGGCACCGGGGGGGACACAAGCCCACACAGAAATTTCACCCTCAGCGGCGCGGGGGCGGCCGGGTGCAGTGTAGAAACAAGCGTCGGGTTCGCAATGTTAGTCTATGAGAGATCTCGGGATCTCTTCAGCGCTGCAGGCAGGCAAGGGGGGGGGTTCCTCTGGGAAACCTCCACTTGATCAAGGGAGAGGGACTCCTGGGGGTCACTCCTCCAGTGAAAGTCCGGTCCTTCAGGTCCTGGGGGCTGCGGGTGCAGGGTCTCTCCCAGGTGTCGGGACTTAGGATTCAAAGAGTCGCGGTCAGGGGAAGCCTCGGGATTCCCTCTGCAGGCGGCGCTGTGGGGGCTCAGGGGGGACAGGTTTTTGTACTCACAGTCTTAGAGTAGTCCTGGGGTCCCTCCTGAGGTGTTGGATCGCCACCAGCCGAGTCGGGGTCGCCGGGTGCAGTGTTGCAAGTCTCACGCTTCTTGCGGGGAGCTTGCAGGATTCTTTAAAGCTGCTGGAAACAAAGTTGCAGCCTTTCTTGGAGCAGGTCCGCTGTCCTCGGGAGTTTCTTGTCTTTTCGAAGCAGGGGCAGTCCTCAGAGGATGTCGAGGTCGCTGGTCCCTTTGGAAGGCGTCGCTGGAGCAGGATCTTTGGAAGGCAGGAGACAGGCCGGTGAGTTTCTGGAGCCAAGGCAGTTGTCGTCTTCTGGTCTTCCTCTGCAGGGGTTTTCAGCTAGGCAGTCCTTCTTCTTGTAGTTGCAGGAATCTAATTTTCTAGGGTTCAGGGTAGCCCTTAAATACTAAATTTAAGGGCATGTTTAGGTCTGGGGGGTTAGTAGCCAATGGCTACTAGCCCTGAGGGTGGGTACACCCTCTTTGTGCCTCCTCCCAAGGGGAGGGGGTCACAATCCTAACCCTATTGGGGGAATCCTCCATCTGCAAGATGGAGGATTTCTAAAAGTTAGAGTCACTTCAGCTCAGGACACCTTAGGGGCTGTCCTGACTGGCCAGTGACTCCTCCTTGTTTTTCTCATTATTTTCTCCGGCCTTGCCGCCAAAAGTGGGGCCTGGCCGGAGGGGGCGGGCAACTCCACTAGCTGGAGTGTCCTGCTGGGTTGGCACAAAGGAGGTGAGCCTTTGAGGCTCACCGCCAGGTGTGACAATTCCTGCCTGGGGGAGTTGTTAGCATCTCCACCCAGTGCAGGCTTTGTTACTGGCCTCAGAGTGACAAAGGCACTCTCCCCATGGGGCCAGCAACATGTCTCGGTTTGTGGCAGGCTGCTAAAACTAGTCAGCCTACACAGATAGTCGGTTAAGTTTCAGGGGGCACCTCTAAGGTGCCCTCTGGGGTGTATTTTACAATAAAATGTACACTGGCATCAGTGTGCATTTATTGTGCTGAGAAGTTTGATACCAAACTTCCCAGTTTTCAGTGTAGCCATTATGGTGCTGTGGAGTTCGTGTTTGACAGACTCCCAGACCATATACTCTTATGGCTACCCTGCACTTACAATGTCTAAGGTTTTGTTTAGACACTGTAGGGGTACCATGCTCATGCACTGGTACCCTCACCTATGGTATAGTGCACCCTGCCTTAGGGCTGTAAGGCCTGCTAGAGGGGTGTCTTACCTATACTGCATAGGCAGTGAGAGGCTGGCATGGCACCCTGAGGGGAGTGCCATGTCGACTTACTCGTTTTGTCCTCACTAGCACACACAAGCTGGCAAGCAGTGTGTCTGTGCTGAGTGAGAGGTCTCCAGGGTGGCATAAGACATGCTGCAGCCCTTAGAGACCTTCCTTGGCATCAGGGCCCTTGGTACTAGAAGTACCAGTTACAAGGGACTTATCTGGATGCCAGGGTGTGCCAATTGTGGATACAATGGTACATTTTAGGTGAAGGAACACTGGTGCTGGGGCCTGGTTAGCAGGGTCCCAGCAAACTTCTCAGTCAAGTCAGCATCAGTATCAGGCAAAAAGTGGGGGGTAACTGCAACAGGGAGCCATTTCTTTACAGTAAGTTTAGTCACTAGCCTGTTAGTGACAAATTTGGAAAGCAGAGAGAGCATAACCACTGAGGTTCTGGTTAGCAGAGCCTCAGTGAGATAGTTAGGCATCACACAGGGAACACATACAGGGCACATGCTTATGAGCACTGGGGCGCATATACTAAAACAACATATATACAGTGAAATATGGGGGTAACATGCCAGGCAACATGGTACTTTCCTACAATCTCCACTCGCTGGGATGCCCTGGGGTGTTGTAACAAGAGGCATGAGCCTTTGAGGCTCACCGCCAGGTGTTACAGTTCTTGCAGGGGGAGGTGAGAAGCACCTCTACCCAGTACAGGCTTTGTTCCTGGTCACAGAGTGACAAAGGCACTCTCCCCATGTGGCCAGAAACTCGTCTCATTGTGGCAGGCTGGCAGAAACTGGTCAGCCTAGCACTAGGAGTTGAACTGGTATTCAGGAGGCATCTCTAAGATGCCCTGTGGGTGCATTTTACAATAAATTTCACACTGGCATCAGTGTGCATTCCCAGATTTCAGTATAGCCATTATGAAACTGTGTAGTTCGTGTTTGACAAACTCCAAGACCATATACTCTTTATGGCTACCCTGCACTTACAATGTCTAAGGTTTTGCTTAGACACTGTAGCGGCATAGTGCTCATGCACATATGCCCTCATCTGTGGTCTAGTGCACCCTGCCTTAGGACTGTAAGGCCTGCTAGAGGGGTGACTTACTTATGGCACAGGCAGTGTGAGGTGGGCATGGCACTCTGAGGGGAGTGCCATGTCGACGTAGTCATTTTTTCCCCACCAGCTCGCATAAGCTGTGAGGCAGTGTGCATGTGCTGAGTTAGGGGTCCCCAGGGTGGCATAAGACATGCTGCAGCCCTTAGAGACCTTCCCTGGCATCAGGGCCCTTGGTACCAGCGGTACCATTTACAAGGGACTTATCTGGGTGCCAGGGCTGTGCCAATTGTGGGAACAAAGGTACAGTTTAGGGAAAGATCACTGGTGGTGTGGCCTGGTTAGCAGGGTCCTAGCACACTTTCAATCATAACTGGCATCAACAAAAGGCAAAAGGTCAGGGGGTAAGCATGCCAAGGAATGCATTTCTTTACAGCTCCAGAACCAGGATTTGAGGTACTTTTGTACATTTGACCTAGCCGACAAGCTCTCCATGCATATTCCACTTGAACTTGTAACTTTGTCGCGGTTTGGTGCTACCAGATATCCACAGCTGGCACTTTGTGCTTTTTGGTGCTATTTTCACTGAATATTTAAACCTGCATATCTTATTATGGTTCCTGCTTTCACCCCCTCAGCTAGCAACCAAGTTTCTTACACTGGTGATCTGGACTGAGGATTTGTGTTGTGTTTGTGCAGTGTCATTCAGTGTTATAGTGCCATCCCATATAAACAATTTGAGATGTTGGTAGTTTTGTTAATTCTCCTTGTTTGGCTTCTTTATCTTTTTAAAAATCTTTTCTCATTGCCACTGGACTGCCTGAGAACATATCTTCAGTAATAGAGTTTGAGCAGGCCAGCCTGTGAAGTTGCACTGTGATTGAGCTCAAACAGGTATGTAAGGAAAGAGGACTGCAAATGAAGAAGGACACCAAGAAGCTGGGGTTTCAGAAAGCTCAGAAGGCCTGGAGAGAGGTCCACCAGTTGACAACAGAAATAGAGAATGGGAATGAGGAGGATGATGTGGAAGAATGGGATCAGGACCTTTACAACAGCTCTGAAACACAGCCTTCGGGGGGATGACCCATCTCCTGAGCTGGAACTCCATGCCAGAGCAGGAAGCAGTGTCTCCTCGCACAGCTTGTCTCCAGACAAGCTGGCGGACAGGAACACAGAAAAGGAATTTAGAACTACAGATGCCCAATATTAAAATGAAGAAGAAGTTGGCCGTGGAGCAGAAAAGATTGCCTTATGAAGGGAACCTCAGAGAACTGGACCTTAAAGCTAAACAAGCTGAGTCTGGCAGCAATGGTAGGAATGTATGCTAAGTGTCTGAAGGAGACAAGAAGGCCCACATACCTAAAGGTCTGATGCCCAAATATGTGGCAGGGGATGATATAGACAAGTCACTTGCCACACATGATATAGATCTAAAAGTGCACAGGATTTCAGTCCCAATGGGGAGGTATACCCTACTCACACTGGAGATAGAAGACAAGTGTGTCCCCATGAAAGCCATCCTTGTCACCAAGTTTGGACTCACTCCAGAGAAATATTGCATCAGGTTCTGGGATAGTCAACAAATGCAGAACCAGTCCTGGGTGGATTTTCTTGATTATGCCAGAAAGGCACAGAATGGTTGGGTGTGGGGCAGCAAAGTTGATGATTTTACTGTGCAGTTTAATCGGATACTAAGAGAGCACATGAATGCTCAGTACATGTTTTACACAGCTGCGCCGGCATAGTTGTGTGCAAGGTGACTGGCCCCAGGAAGCATGCTGAGGAGGAGGACCTCTGCTTCTATATCACAATGTCCAAGAATTTAACTGGGAGGTTCAGGTTCCCACCTGAAGAGTGAGGGAGAGGCTAAAGATGACTCAGACAAGTCCCAAAGTAAGGTGAGGAAAAGAGTTTCCAAGCCCATGTAAATTAGCACTTGTATAGCGCACTACTCACCCGTTAGGGTCTCAAGGCGCTGTACTCATACCGCTATGGAACCCCTCCTGGCTTTTCCCTGTGAAGCGCCCACTCCTGAGCACCCCCAGGGTGAAGCCAGGCATCCAAGCGCTGTGGGGGCCGTTGTGGAGATTAAGCAAGCTATTGCCCAGAGTTGCAGAGTGGGACCCATGAATTAGATTAGGCACCGAGGCGAGAATTATCTGGTCAAGGGGAATTGAGCCCAAGACCTGCCGAAGCGGGACTTGAACCCTGGTCTTGAGCCAGATCTCTGCTTCAGGGTCTGCCGCTCTAACCATTGAGCCACACTTCTCCACTGTGGCCCTGTGGTGTGATCGCGACACCACAATGTCAACGCCTCGCAATCACACCACAGGGCCACGGGTGCTGTGGTGGAGTCGGAGCCAGGTGCCACGGATGTCTGTGACATGACACCATGGACTCACGCTGTGGTGGGACTGCAAAGGTGCTGTTGCAGCATCGGGCCTGCGTTTCAGGTCGTAGTCATTGCATTCAGGGGAGGCCATGACTTTGGTGCAGGCAGCGGCATGGGGTCGGACAGTAGCACCGGTTCCGACGTCGTTCTGGAAACCGATGCTTCCTTTTTGTACCAGAACTCATTCCCAAGGGCCCAGGAACTGGATCTTGCACCACTTGGCAAGTCAGGACTCTCAGCAAGAGAGTCCAGGTGCTAGCAGGTGAATTCTTTGATGTCCCTGGGACTTCTTAACAGGGGGCAAGCTCAGTCCAAGCCCTTGGAGAACTTTTTGAAGTAGGATGTAGAAAGCCAAGTCCAGTCCTTTCACTCACAGGACAGAAGCAGCAAGCCAGCACAACAAAGCAACAGGCAGAGTGGCAGCCCATCCTACAGCATCCAACTATTTTTCCTAGTAGACTTACCTCAGTCCAGAAGCATTCTAACTATGTGGTGTCAGAGAACAAATCAAACATTCACAGTCACAGATCTGAATACAATCCATCATTTTTTTTGCTCACCATGCCATTCCGGTTTGGACACAGCCTGGCCTGGCTGGCAGTTCGGGCTGGACTGTTCCCATAGGGAGCAGGGTCAAGACTGATTTGCACACAGCTGGTCCAAATTGGGGTGGCATGGTGAGCAGAAAAAAAGTGATGGATTAAACCCAGATCTGTGACTGGGAGTGAATGATTGATTTGTTCCACATTCCATCCATCATCTGTTCTTTTTGCTTTTGTCACTCTAAGTGGGAAGGCTATGCCCAGGCACGGGTCCCATACTCACTGTGCCACTGGATTTGAGTTGTCCTGGCTGATGAGGGGTAATCCCCTGAATCCAGTCCCAGGATGCTTGTTTCCAGTCCAGCGAGGACCTGACCTGGGCTGAGCTGTTCCTATAGGGAGCAGGGTCAAGACTGATTTGCCCATTGGCTGGGTCCAAACCATGGTGGCATTGTGAGCAGATAAAATAATGGATTAAAATCAGACCTGGGACAGGGGGTGAATATTTGATTTGTTACACATTCCGTCCATCATCTGTTTTTTTTTTTGCTTTTAGAAAGTGGGCATTTTCTTACTTAACCATTCTGTGCCTCTGCCTGTCTGCAGAATACACCTCTCAGTGAAGATGACAGTTGGGCTGTTTGTGCATTCACTCCAGAATATCACAAAAAGGGAGCTGAGGTGTTCCCTGCATATCCTGATGGACCATCACCAGGCTGATGGTTATTCCTGAACTAGAGTGGTGGGAGGAGCTGACACTTGCATCTGGATAGGGTTATGTCTGTCTTCATACAAAGCAGCTTCCAACTCCCTGGAATGTGTCTGGGGCTGGTGCAGGAAAAGGCAGGGTCTTGTGCACTACAAAGACTTCTCTTTGAAGTTTACCTACTTCAAAGACAGAAATGGGTATACGTACTGGACCTCTGACACCAAATAGAAAATGTATCTTCCTGGAAGAAGAGCTAGATGCTGTAGGAGGGACTGCCACTCTGCCTCGCATCTTGACCTGCTGGATTCATTGACCCCACCTTGTCAAGAGCAACCGATGCCTCGCCACTAACACTGCATTACCTCCCCTGCACCCGTAAGGAACCAACACCTCATCCCTCCTGCTTAGCAGTAAGGAACAGACACCTCACATCCCCCGTAGCAGTAAGGAACCAACGCCGCACCTCCCCTACTCCGTGCAACATCTTTGTTTCCTCATCGTTTTCCAAGGTACAGTACATGGGGTCCGTGCGACTCCGTGACCGGCCCACACTCCCTCAAGAGCTGCATGGGATTGTTGGAAGTGACTGCGTCAAGATGCTGTGATAGCCCCCATTGGAGCTACTGTGTTTCTAAGCGCTTCACTGAGATTTAATCTTTGAAAAATTGTATCTTTACTTGTGTATGTTGGTTTTGCAGTGGATCCTATTTAGTTTTAAGGAATCAGGAGTTTAGCTTCGCCTTCTGGCTTGCAGACCTGTGCCCCCATCACCTAATGATTTTTAACCTTCTTAGCCTGCTCTATTATAGCACATTTATTTATTTAAAAATGGCTGCTACGTTTATAGTTAGGAGGATGTTTTGATTTCACGTTATTAGTGCCACCTTGTGAAGGTGTCACTATCAGCGTCAAAGACAAGTGATATACGTAGGCATTGACATCATGTCCCTTTCCCATGTACGTGTGACAGGAACATAATGTACTTTTGAAGAAATGATTTATATAATTGCCACACCAAGCATGCCTTCTTATCTATTGTTTGGGAACATACCTGTGTCAGGGGTCCTACAAGATCTGTATAAATACATCTCACACTATCTATGCTACACTTTGCCTTAATGCAGACCCAACCTTCATGTCCCCACGGATTCTGACCTAGAGGCCTCATTCCAAGGTAATGAGGGTTGGGGGGCGCTTCTCATGGACACAGCATTGGCAGATTAGGTTTATCACCTAGCTCTCATTAGGTTAGAGTTTAGGTTCTCCATGCTAAGGTTTTAGGGTTTCTTACATTTCATGTTTATTGCAAGATGGCGGGGGTCTTTGTACTCACGACTCTAATCTTTACAATTCTGCTTCTTGCATTGTTCATTATCCTAATCATTGCAGCTCATACATTTTGCAGTAGATTGCAGTCTTTTTAATAAACCAATTGAAAACCTACCTGTATCTCCTTTATTGCCTGTGTGTGACTGAGACTTGTTGCTTATGTAAGAAAAGGGTACTCTCTGTTTAACCATGACTCCCCTGAGATGTCGCACTCTTGAGTCCATGCGTAAAGCCTGCCCGAAATCACCTTTCCCTGTTTAGGGTCTTGGTGAGGTACTACTTGTGAGCCGGGAGGGGTGACTGGTTATAGGATCGGCTTAGTCGCCTACAAACAAAAGTGGTGTCATCCCTAAACCAGCAGTCTCGCCTAGGAGCAAGGGTCCAACTACGATAGATTGTTGTCATTTCTTTTTTTTTTTTTTACCCAGGTAAATATTGGTTATTTACTAAAGTGCTTTGGAGTACTTTTGTGGCAGAGAGAAAGAGAGAGAGAGGGTGTGTGAGAGTGTGTGTTTGTGTGTGTGTGTACACTTCACAAATTGCCTCTGAGATACGCCTGCCGCCTTGAGCCAAGCTTACCAAGGGGGTGGTCAGGGGTTCTGTTAGCTGTGTGGGTCCCTTACCCTGACTAGAGTGAGGGTCCCTACTTGGACAGGGTGCAAACCAATGCCAACTAGAGACCCCATTTCTAACACTTATTTAAAGTGATTTTCTGCCAGCTGTCTCCATCTGTTGGTCTGTTGGTATGTCATTCACATTTTGCTTCCACCCACTACAACATATAGCATGTGTCAGGGATTCAGCCCACTTCAGCCACTGGATGGCTTCACTTTGGGTAACTGCATTTTGCTCTTTCACAAGGAGCACATCTGCAAACAATGAAGTTCTTTTCAGTGCCATTGTTTTTGTTTTTACTTTATTGTTCTGGTGTTGCCTTTGTTTTTAGAGTCTGATGTTACAGCAGGACATTTTCTCCCCGCTCTTCCATGTTGAACACAGGGCACACTCCAGCTTTATCCGATCCCATCTCCTGTGAATGGTGTTGGAAATTCCTTTTGCAGTGTCCTCTTTTTAGGTTTTGCCTGCAGCATGCATGAGCTGTCTGAGAAACAATTTCCTTTAAACAAAAATCTTCAAAGGTGCTTAGAGCCTCCCCATTACTTACCTCTTCTAACCATTAGTTGGCTCCCACGTCACTCGTTTTTTAGGTTGAGCATAAGCGTTCAACCTCATGTATCCTTTTAGTATACTTCTAATGGGTTAAAGCAATTTCATTTGTTGGTTGCAGTGTCCTTTAAAAATTCATGCTCGCTAGTGGTCAGTTCTGCCTTATTATCCCTCCTTTTTCTGTTTCAGAGCAGTGACCAACTACTGTATTATTACACTATGGTTTCTCTATCTGTTGCTGTGATGGACTATTTTTGTTATTTCTTTACTGCTCCCCTTTCACTGTGGGTGTTTTAGGCTGGTAGCTGCGTGCATTTTATTGAAGCATTCTGTTCCTCCCATCTCCTCCCACATCGCTGACACTTGTTTTGGCTTTATTCCAGCGCTGTCCTCCTTTACCTCTGGCTCCTAAACTAAGCTTATTTCACAGAATAAATCCCAGTCGTTTAGCTCACTGCTCACGATAGCCACAATATGCCCTTTCTAGTAGAATGTAGCTGAACCTAGAAGCAATGATGTGAAACTTGCTTAGCTTTGCATCGCATTTCGAGTCTCTCTCTCCAGGGCCCCTCCTCGCCAGCACTCACAACATCGCGCACAGGACATTACTTATATTCTTTATTGGGGCCATAAATCTTCTCAGGCTGCTCTGCTTGTTGAAATGTCAGGCATGAATGCTTGCAGGACTTGTCATTCTGTTAAAATTAAAAGAAAATACTTTTCAAGCCTTATTTTCCAATTTCCGTTCAGACATTTACACAAAGCGAAGTGCAGTCATCTTCCCATCTCTCAAGGGCTTGTGATTTCTGATGTAAGTAGCCGCCAGTGATCACGAAAACATGGCAGGAAAAGACAAACGTATGAGACAGGGTTGACCAATTTACATGGCAAGAAAAGTCCAGTTCTGAATTTACAATGCCAATAGCTCTAAGTGAAGAAAATATGAGACCTATTGTTGTCTTTACTTATCACTGGTCAGCACCTTCCCTTTGCTTTAGCTTCCTCCTGGGGCTTCTCTGCATGTCTATGCTGGGGAGTATGAACAAAAAACAGCTTCCTGTGGGCAGTGTCTTTCCACTGGCTGCAGTCTCCTGCAGGTACTCTTTTGTAATTTTTTAACATTCGCTCTTATTGAGTGCATGTCCAAAATTAACTCTCCTTCATCCCGCCCATGCTTCTCTATCACTCCTGCCCTCTATTGTTTTTCACTCACCCCCACCTTTCTACCGCTTTCTGATGTGTTGCCTGCACTCTCAAATAATCCCTTGCACTGCTTTTTTACATGTTGCACAGCAGCATGGGCTGCTGTGCAACATGATTTAAACTGAAAATGTGCTATAAATCGGTCAACACCAGCTGCCTCATAGCCATTTTTTTTACTTTAGGCCATGCTGTACAGCAGCTCTATCTATCTATCTATCTATCTATCTATCTATCTGTCTGCCTATCTATCTATCTATCTGTCTGCCTATCTATGCAATCCTCTATATCTAATTACCTATCCATACAATCCTATCTGTCTATCCAACCCTATCTGTCTGCCTGTCGGTACAACCCTCTAAATCTATCTGTCTTTCCAATACTATCTATACAGCCCTCTCTGTCTTTGAAACACTATCAATCTACTCGCTCTATCTGCACAATACTCTTTATCTGTCTTTGCCAATGCTATCTATACAACCCTCACTATCTGTCTATCTATCTGTCTATCAATCCAACCCTCTGCATCTATCTATCTATCTATCTATCTACCTATCTATCTACCTATCTATCTACCTATCTATCTACCTATCTATCTATCAATCTATCTATTTACATATCTATCTATCTATCTACCTGTTGCCTTGCAAGGACAGAGAGACAACTGGGTAGCGGATTCTGCCCTAAAGACTGACAAAGACTGAGACAACAAACTGTCACAACCTAACCTTCCTTTGGTTTTACAGCCTAATATCAGACTTATTCAACTCAAACGCCTCCAAAGAGTACAATTCCACAGGTCAAAACTATTTCCTGTATGGCTGAATGTCTGCCCCACTTGTGTTTGTTGCAAAAGGCGAGGAAGGCATCTTTTATCACACAGTTTGTGGGCAGTTAACTGCTCCAGCATTTCTGAGAATGGTTAAATCAAGAATGAATTTCTGCTACGGAAATATACAAGTCAGGGCCCTCAAATATAGCATTATCAACGATTAAAGAGGGGCTATATTCCTGCCATAACACATCCTCTAAATTTAGGCGTGATGTTGGCCTGTTCGAACATTACCTTTGAGATGGGAATTGCCAATATCCCCAATATAGGTACAACGAGACATACAAAAAAGGGAGCACACTGCCTCACACTCCAGCATAAAATAGCCCTAATGCATCATGGTAAATGCAGTCATTTGATTTAAAGATAGAGCATTGTTTCAAAAAGTCTTTCACCTTAAGTAGGTGCAGCAAGTGCTGTATCTCTGGACACGTGTTTCTGGCTTTTGGCAGTCATCAGCAGAGAGAAAATATATTTGAAGGGGTTGCTTGAAACGCCCCCCGAACGTCTTCACAGGTTTTTGTACCACTCAATAGGCAAACAGGTACAACGATTAGCGGAATAGTCTGATGTATTACTCCAGATGCCTCCTATTTCCTTTAGAATATGGGGGAAAATGCGTCTCCTGGGAGGGACTTCTGATTGTAACAAGCAAAAGTAGGATATTCCTGGGATTATGAGTTGGAGGTTTGAGTAAATGGGTAGGTGGATTGGTGCTAGGTCAGTAAAAATGTTACTACTGCAGAATGCCCTATTTTGTTGATTTGCCTTACACAAGGAAGGGTTTTGAACTGGATTCTGTCTCCATAACCAGACAGATAAATCAGCTCTTCCTCAAAGCGGGATGTGGGTGCTGAGCATAAATATAAATAGAGGCTTTAATCATGGGCGTCAATTCACCAAAATGACAGGGGGTGCGGAAATGATTTCACACGCCATTTGTCTTTGACTTACATACACCTGCTTACACATACACACTCTCACACACTCTCTCACATAAAAACAACCTCTCACCGCAAGCACGCATTCAACATACATTTAAAAGCATTCTTACTTGTTATAGCCACTGTAGTATCGCGCTGTGCAGCAAGCGCGCTACTATAAATAAACACGCAGAGACTTGTGGTGCGTGTTTACAATTGCTTTAATCTTCCAATGCATCTCTACTCTCCAAAACTAACTTCCCGCCTTCGCTCTCCCTTTTTATGCCCTCCCATCCTCTGTCATGGTGCAATCCATCTTGCACCACTTGCGGAGGGGTAGGGCTTTCAGACCCCCTCCACGGTTTCCCCTGGTGGTGTTGACTGGACCTCTGCTTCCGCTGTCAACACTACATCCCTCCCCAACGGGGAGGGTGAAGATAAATCAAAACTCGTAACTAACCTTTGCTTTCTGAATGGCTCATCGTCCGTGAATACTCAAATGCGTATCGCCGTGATGGCCCTGGGTTGTGCCTTAGCAGGTACCTCCCTGCGCCGGATCGCCCTGAGGCTTGTGCTCCTTCTTTGTTCGGGTCGGGTGTCTCCCTTCCTGTCGCTCGGGCCTGTCCTCGATCCGGTGACAGTCGATCTTCTAACTGTTCCTGGCTGTGTCTTGGTTCTTCTGGTGCGGTGTCCCAGTCATTGGGTTCTGTATCCGATTCGGCCCTTGCCTCCGTGTAGCTCCTGCCCTCTCCGCTGGGTGTCTGCGGGGTCAGCCGCTTAAGAACGCCACGTTTCGGGTTACCTTTTCTGGTCCTCTCTGGGCTGTCACCATTGTGCCTTTTATAGCGGTTACTGTCCATGGCTTTACTTCGAAAGGTAGTCGGAACTTGCTACCTGGATGGCGATCTTTTACCAGCACCGTATCTCCTACTTGCATCCTTGTTTGCCTAGTTTTCCTTTTCTTGGAGGCGTACGTGTTTGTGGTGTTTCTCCTGGCTGTTGACTTGTTGGGCAGTGGGGTACTCACTGCCCAGGATGGGTGGTGCGGGATAGCGTCCACTACTGTTCTGCCAAAACAGAGTTGACTGGGAGTGACCCCTGTGGTGGTGTGTGGTGTTACTCTGTATTCCCTCAGGAACGCGTAGATTGCTCTCTCTATGTTTCCTGCTTCCGCCACTGCTATGCGGATGACTTTATTGAGGGTCCTCACAAACCTCTCCACTTCGCCATTTGCATGTGGCCATCGGGGAGTGATGCGTCTGTGCTTTTTGTTCGTGGACGCTAGGAACTCTTCCCACTCATGGCTGTTAAACGGGGGTCCATTGTCTGTGCGGATTTCTCTGAAAAACCCGTGAGTGGCCATGAGCTTCTCAAACTTGGGGATGACTGTTTGTGCTGAGGTTGACTGCACTACCTCCACTTCTGGATACCGCGAGTAGTCATCCACCACAATAACCATGTGTGAGCCGTCAGGTAGATGCCCAAAATCTGCGCTCACTTTTTGCCATGGTGCCGTAGGGCCTTGCTCCGTTATGATGGGTGCGGGGGGGTCGGGCTACCACTGGCTTAGCAGACCATGCATTTTTGGATTGTGTCCTCCACTAGTTTGTCAAGGCCCGGGAACCAGACTTTGTTCCTGAGGCGGGCTTTGGATTTGACAATCCCTTGGTGTGCTCCGTGGGCCAGGGACACTACTCTGTTCGTGAGGCTCGCCGGCATCACAAGACGGAGTCCTCTGAGTAGACAGCCCTCTTCGCTTACCGATAGCTCTTGGCGCACATTGAACAATGCATGCTGGCAAGCCTGGGCCTGTTGTGTGCGGAACGAGTCTGGCCTTTGGAGAGGTCTCCATTCTCCTGTGCGGGTTGCTGCTATGGCTAGTTGCAAACACTCATCCAGTTTGGTCGCTGTCACCACTTCGCTGAGTGGTATGGGTAGCGGTCGTGCTCGTTCCACTACCAACCTCACGTACTCTTCTGTATCTTTGGCTTCCTCAATTTCTTTTGACGTGGCTGGGCGTGCGTGTCTAGACAGGAAATCTGCTGGGTTCTTTGCGCCAGGCTGATACGTGAGCTTGAAGTCGTATTCTTGCAGCTGCAGGATCCACTTCTCTATTCTTGGGGGTGGCTTAGAGGATGATCCTTTGAACAAGGACAGTAGCGGCTTGTGGTCTGTCACGACCAAAAAGGAGTTGCCATACAAGTACAGGTGGAAGTGACGGCATCCCCGGTGGATGGCAATGGCTTCTCGTTCAATTTGTGAGTACCTTTGCTCCGTAGGTGTCAGTGTACGGCTAGCAAAAGCGATGGGAGCCCATTCGCCGCAGTCCTGTTTTTGCACTAGGACTGCTCCTAGCCCGGTGGGGCTTGCGTCTACTACGAGCTGTGAGTGTTGCTGGGGGTCCAAGAACGCTAGCGTGGTGTCTGCTGAGAGTGCCTCTTTGGTGGCCCGGAAAGCGGCTTCTTGCTCTTCACCCCATTTCCATGGTTGGCTGGATTGCGTGAGTTTTCTTAGGGGCCCCATGATGTCAGCTAGGTTTTTCATAAATCGCCCACAGTACGTGACCATTCCCAGGAAGCTTCTTATTCCTGTGACTGTTGTTGGTGCTGGGGCGTCCTTGATGTCCTTGACCTTCTGTGGGTCCGGTCTGACTCCTTGTTTCGAGAAACAGTACCCAAAGAAACAGATTTCCTCCTTGAGGAAGTCGCTTTTGTCTTTGTGGAGCGTCAGGCCTTTTGTTTGTAGCCTAGTGAGGACAGCCCGCAATTGTTTCATATGTGTTTCAATGGTTGGTGCGTGTACTAGGATGTCGTCGCTGACGTTCAACACTCCTGGGAGGCCCTGCAGGACTTCCTTGATGACCTGCTGGAAGACCTCTGCAGCACTGGATATGCCGAACTTAAGTCTTTTGTAGCGCCACAGCCCGTTGTGTGTGGAAAAAGTGGTAATGGGCCTTGACTCGGGGTGTAACATGATCTAGTGGTACCCCGATCGAAGGTCCATCTTGGAGAACCAGCAGGACCACGTCAATTCACTCAGGATATCGTTGATCGTTGGGGTGAGGTGGCGCTCTCTTTTTATTGCTAGATTGGGCATGCGCATGTCCAGGCAACTGCGTCGGGTTGTTTGGGCTTCTTTTCGACCACGATCGGGGATACCCACGGTGTGGGGCCTATGACTCTTTCAATAAACCCTGCTTGCTCCAGCATGTGGAGTTCGTGTTCCACTTTGGGGCGGAGGTGAAAGGCAACGCGGTGATGTCTGAGTGCTGTCGGCGTGAAAGACTTGTCTATGTGAAGCCGTAATGGGGGTCCTTTTAGGCACCCAATGCCATCAAATAGAGTCTTGAACTCTTGTGTGAGGTGGAGCAATGCGTGTGCATGTATGCTGAAAGCAAAATGTACCAGTTCTAGGTCTTGAGCCGTTTGGCAACCTAACAGGAATCCTGTGCCATCCTTGGATACGTATACCTTTGTGGGTTTTACGGTGTCCTCATGGGTGACCTCTGTGGTGAAGGTTCCTGCTATTTCCAGAGGTCGGCTGTTCCCGAAGGCAAACACCTGGACGTTGGTGGGTCTTAGTGGTGGTAGCGGCTTAGGTAGGGTGTCATATACATCCATGGCCATCAAATTTATTGATGCTCCCATGTCCACCAGCGCTGATACTTGTGTGCCTTGAATTTTGACTTGGCATGTGGGCTGCCGGCGGCCTTTGATGGTGTGTACGATGTGCACCACGTGGGATTCATTGTCCATGTCACTCTCGGAGTCTGGGTCCCAAGTGGTTTCGACCATTTTGACTGTTTTCCTGGGGGCCGTAGTTGGTTGTTTCAGTGTTGATCTGCACACTTTCGCAAAATGGTTTATTTTTCCACAAGCACTGCATATCTTGCCCCACGCTGGGCAGGTCGTTGGGTGTGGTGCTGGGCCTCCACACCATTTGCACACTCTGCCTTTGGGTCTGCCTTTGTATGACTCTTTGTGTCGCACTGCCTCCCTTGTTACTGCATTGGCTGTTTCGGCCTTTGGTTGGGCTGTGGGGGCTTGTTCCATATGCGCTGCTCGAGCCCGCGCTAGCTCTTGCGATCGCCCCAGTGTGAGTATGTGTTTCCTCGCCATGTTCGGCTGTTGCAGGATGCGTTCTCTAAGTTTCGATGACGAGCATCCTTGAATGAACTGCGCCCTGATCTCCTCATCGGGCAGTGTGCAGGTACTTGCTAGTTCTCTGAGTCTGGTGTAGAAAAACATTGACGGACTCGTCGGTTACCTGCTGGGCTTGGCGCAGGAGGAACCTTTCATAGTCCGGGTTTGCATACGGTTCAAAGTGTGCTGTAATTGCCCCTTTTAGATTGTCGTACGTGCGTGGTCTGGCTTCCGTGACCGACTTGTAAATTTTGTGTATGTCTGCTCCCCCGATGTGGAGAAGGAGGGGTCTCCTTCTTTCTGCTTGTATGTCTAACGCCTCAAAGTACGTTTCTAGGCGCTCCACCCAAACTTTCCATCTTGCTGCTTGGGTGGGGGGCGCACCTGTAATTGTGAAGGGTTCTAGGGGCGGTATGCCAGCCATGCCTGCTTGTACAGTGGTGTAGGTACTGTTAGTTTCTAGTGGTATGTTCTTTGTGAGAAACAAGAAAAATTCAGTGTCCCTTTTCCTCTTTTTTTTTTTTGAAAATTCTGCTTGACTTTTTTTTTTTTTCGTTTCTGTCTCTTATTTTTTTATTTATTTTTTTGTGCAGAGTAGCGCAGCGGGCATCTGGGGGCTCAGTGCTGCCTGCAGGAGTGCACGGGGCTCGTGTGCAGTGGCCTGAGATGCAGATTTTGCGCAGCGGAGCGTTCCGAGGCTAAACAGCACCAGGGTGTGTCAGGGCTCCTCACCTAACACTTGCCGTTATTCTTTCTTGCGCGGCCTGCAGAGGGGCGTCTCCTTTCGCAGGTGCGCGGTCCGCCGATTGCAGGGCGCGGCCTCCTTCTGCCGCCAGTGGAAGTGGGGTCAGAGGTGTGGCGATGCTGCGCGGACACACTTGTGTGTCCGAATTTCGGTGGCCTCGCCGAACTTTGATGGGCTCCATTGATTGTGGCCGCGTACTCACGGTGAGAGTCGTCGGCGGTCTTTGGGTCTGGATGCAGGCGGGACCTCGGCGGCGCTGTGTCACGCAGGGTTTGTTTTTTCCTTCGTCGCCAATGTAGTATCGCGCTGTGCAGCAAGCGCTACTATAAATAAACATGCAGAGACTCGTGGTGCGTGTTTACAATTGCTTTCATCTTCCAATGCATCTCTACTCTCCAAAACTAACTTCCCGCCTTCGCTCTCCCTTTTTATGCCCTCCCATCCTCCGTCATGGTGCAATCCATCTTGCACCACTTGCAGAGGGGTAGGGCTTTCAGACCCCCTCCCCGGTTTCCCCTGGTGGTGTTGACTGCTTCCGCTGTCAACACTACAGCCACCATATAGTCATATTCTTGCGAATATTACTAAATTTTTATTATACCAATAGTGAATAATATTATTCACTATTTGCGTAATAAAACACTGACAGAAAACCAGGGAAGTGGAGCCCCCAACTATATCCTTTAGAACGAGCTGCCCCTGTTTCAAGCCCTGATTTTGCACCTCCGAGGCCAAGGGGTAGCAAAAGCAGTGCCAGGGGTCGTAAAGGGCAAGCCAGGGGTCGCAACTGCGGCCCCTAAATGACGCCCATGGCTTTAGTGAGGCCTGGAGTAATCATGCTGTTAATCACTCCCATGTGAAGCGTGTGCCCATGATATGCTCGCGTGCGCGCACGCACACACACACACACAAGCACAAACTCTCTCTCCATCATGGTTGAAAGCTAGGGTTTTGAACAGAGGTAGGTGGTAGCCCTCAAGTATAGGGAGGGGTAAAGGTAACGCTCTATCCCACTATTCCAATACATATGTTAGCCATACAGGGCTTCACTCACCAATTGAAAAGGAAATCCTTCACCAAGATTAAAAACATCGCCATCTTCAACATGCAGGCACAGTGAAAAAATACCATGTGGAGTGTTTTTTAATAACTGGGTTTTGCGAGATGAAAAATTTGAATTTGAAACCACATGTGAAGTTTGCAAAAGTAGCACAATTTGTATTGTGAAGTTTGTCACCTTCGCAAAATTTGGCTTGTAGAAAGAAAAGGTGACACAGTTGCAGTTGATTCAAAAGACATGACTACGCAGCATTGGTATTCCGCAAACTCGGATTAAACAGCGGATGTCTAGGAAAAACTTCGCATCCCTTCAGTTACATTTAGCCCTGGGGGATAAGTGAGACTCGACCCTTCCTGGGAGAAACGCAATACCAGGCTCGGACGGGGAACGATGAAATGCCAGTCACTATGGAAAAAGGGGAGCACACATCAATGGTGAGAGCAGGTGGCAGCAGCAGAAAGAACATCAAAAGATTCTCTTACATAATCAATACAGATGCAACACAGGTAGAGGACTTTCTGAAGACTTAATGAGAGGTGTTAAAGGACTGTTGTATAATTTTTGTGAACAAACTCAAACATACTGGAAGTACAAAACTCCTGCAAGAAATACCCAAACCTGTTATAGAATTAAGATACACTCATTGACTGATATAGGATGCTGAATGCTTACTTACCTAATGTGGTATGCTTTATCAATGGGTTCCATATCTTGCACTGGGAAGCATTCAGGAATACTGGCATCCACTGGTTGTACAGTCTTCTAGTTATAGGTTCCCTAGTTTGGGTGAGGTCATGTCACTTATATATACCAGGGGCGACTCCTCCATTAGGGCGGAGAAGCATCTCCTCCCCGCCAGCAACAGCAGCTGCAAAACCTTTTCAAGAAAACAATAATAAACAGTGTTTACTATCGTTTTCTTGAAAAGGTTCAAGAAAATAATAATAAACAGTGTTTACTATCGTTTTCTTGAAAAGGGGCAGGGCATTGGGTTGACGAGCACTTGATGGGAGTGCACAGAGCACTCCCCTCAGAGCGCATGTGTGTTTGGCTGGCCGTCTCAGGCCGGCCAAACACACATGCAAAGTAAGCTTTCTCCAGCCCAGCAACACAGTTGTCGGGCTGGAGAGAGCCTGCACAGGCTCCCAGTCTCCCTGGGAGCACCCTGGCTGTGCGCTCCTAGCCAGAGGGCAAGCTGAGAGCAACGAAACAGAGGAGCGGCACAGCATGGCGATAGGGAAGGTAACAGTTTTGAGAAAAAAAATTGTTTATAGAATATAATGTGTCTTCCTCTCCCCGTGCGCCGCCCCACCCCTTTTGCGACCCGCGGCTGGTATATACTGCCTTTTTCAAATCGTTAGACGTATATTAAAACTTTATGTGGGTAAACTAGAAATGTTTTCACTGTGTCCTCAATACCACATGGTTGAAAACAGGAGGGCTGAGCAATGGACCCCACTTCTCTTTTCTATCAACATGTTTTGGTACTTGAATATTGCCCCTTTGAGAACAGGCTCTTCCCCAGGGATATTAGTATCTCAGATCAAATATTGTAAAATTCCTGCTTCTTAGGGCACTTTCACCAACCTCAGAAGGGGAAGGGGAGATGGGGCAGACCTCACATCAGGCTACTAGCTCAGTTGCCAGTATGCAGCATGTTTCTCAAGGCAAGTCATTGTAATAGCAGACTGCTTTATGAAACAGACCAGCCTGTGCTGCCAAGCCACACCCACAATGGACTGGATTTGGGCAGCGAGTGTTCATAGGCCTTGACACCGTACTATATGTGCAACACCAAAGCATCTCTTACCGTGCTGCAACAGGGCAGTGGTAGTGAGTCAGTGGCCATTGGGTCCAATAATTCTATACAGCCCCAACTGTGTTGCTTCCTATCTGGAAATGCAGTGCAAAGGAGGCTTAAGGAAACACTCCTTTGCTCAGCCTCAAACTCCTACTCTTCTGCAAATGTCAGTGACTGTCACTTAAGTTATACCTGAGGTATGAACTTTTACATAAAATGTGTATTCTGATTTTCACTTTAGCACCTTAGATCATATCTCTGCTCTGAGTAGCCTCTATAAAAATTACCTAACCACAACCTTTCTGCTGTGACACTTTTGTTGAAGATTCCAGAGGCAGGTCAGTTGTCTTGTTTCCTCCTACATAAGCCTTTCATTATTATATATGGAGCAGCATTATGGTATATTAAACAATATGCAAGACAGGCTGTTGCACAGTATGCATCCTGAACCATTTGAAAGTGCTCTCAGATTTTGTAATCATGGAAAAGGAGGCACAAGGGAGAAAATAAATTGCTCAGGGTAACTTTGTTTGGTCAAGCTTGGACCTCTGATTAGAGGCGGGATTCTGGATTAGACACTGCAGTCCAGATTCTGGATGGACATCACATTCTTTCCTCCTTCTTCCCTGCTGAAAAATGTATTAGTGGCTGTAAAAAATGGGTTGTTGGTTCACTGGGTGTAACCCCTGGTCAAGCAGCAACCACAATGCTTGTCAGGGTGAGGCACAAGCCAACTCTAAATTAACATGTACTCAACCTTCTGGTAACTTGGCACAGAACAGTTAGGCTTAGCATAGAGGCAATGTGTAAAGTATTTGTGTTACAATTCAAACAGTAATAAAGTGAAAAACACCACACACAAGGATCCCGTACCAAGTTAGAAAAATAGACCTTTCTTTAATAAATAAACCAAGACTAGAAAAAACAAAAATCCAATCAGTAGAACCACAGATAGTTAATTTTAAAGATTTTAGGGATCATAGAGACAAAAAGCACAAAGCTCCAAGTATGGATATCTGGTCGCACTGGACTGGGACAAAGTCACAAGTTCAGGTAAACCACGATGAAATGCGTGCCGGCTACATGGACCCAGCTAGGCAAGATGAACAAAGTACCTTAAATCCTGGTTTGCGACGCATTGAAAGGATCTGCAGCAAAGATGTGGTGCGCAGCCATGGCAATGCGTCAGTATCGAAGAGCTGTGAGGCTGTGATGTAGAGTCTGATGTCGTCATCGAGGCTGCTATCAACAAGGGATGCATGAGCCTGCACTGAGGATACATTGCACAGCGGCAGTTCCAAAGTAGTCGTGGGCTACAGCAGCGATGAGCATCTTTGCGAAGAGTCCAATCCATGCAGCACCGGCGATGCATCAGTTCTGCTCGGGGTTGTGCAGTGCACCAGAGGAGATGTGTTGTATCCGTTGGATCCATTATGACTGGCAGAGCACCTTAGGCTCACTTCCAAGGGTCCAGGACTGGGGTGGCACCACTTGAAGGGTAGACTCACAGACTGCAGAGGCTAAGCCCAGGTACAGGGTTGTTGGAAGCCTTTTATATCCCTGAGGTGTCAGATCAGGAGGCCAGCCAACTAGTCCTTTGAGTTCAAGAGATGCAGCTCCAGTTCTTCTCATCCAGGCAGGAAAGCAGCAGTTCAGCAAAGCAGAGCAGCAGTCCTTCAAAGCAGCAGTCCAGAAGAGTGCCAGTCCTTTCATCAGCACAGCAGTTCTTCTTCCTGGTAGAGTATCCACAGGTCCAGAAGTGTACTGAAGAGTTAGTGCCTGAAGCCCAGTATTTATACCCAGTTGTGCCTTTAAATTGAGGAGCATTTTCTAGAAGCATACCTTTGAAGTGCCTTCCTGACTGTAGCTCCAGACTAACTACAGGGGGTATGCAACCCTTTCTGTGGAGACAGGACAAAGCCTATTCATGTGTAAGTGGGCCTATGCCCAGATCCTCCCTCCCGTTCTGCCAGTGATGACCCACCCAGGCACACCTAACCTCCCTATTGTGTGTAGATTTCTAGGAGGAATACACAAACCTCAACTGTCACCAACACCCAGTTATGTGATCCAGGTAAATGCTACAGGTACTAAATGGTTAAGGCAGGGAACTGACAATGTTCTAAAAGTGGCATTTTCAGAATTACAATTTAAAATCCAACTTCACCATAAGTGCAGATTTTAAATTGTGATTCCAGAGACACTAAACATGCGCTGAATACCTTTTCCCATTTTGAGGTAACACTTATAAAATGTAATAAGGTAACTTTAATACTATCCAATGAGAGAGGTAGGCCTTGCAGTAATGAAAAACAAATGTAAGAGTTTTTCACTACTTTGACATGTAAAACTTAAAAGTACATGTCCTACCTTTTAAATACACTGCACCCTGCCATCTGGAGTTTCCCGGGCCTACCCTAGGGGTGACTTATGTATATAAAAAGAAAATGTTTTGGCCTGGCAAAAAAAAGTTTATTTTGCCAGATCAACATGGCAGTTTAAAACTGCACACACACACAGGTTGCAATGGCAGGCCTGAAGCATTTTTAAAGTACTACTTGAGTGGGTGGCACAATCAGTGGTACAGACCCGCTAGTAGCATTTAATTTACATCCCCTGGGTACTGATAGTGCCTCTTTACTAGGGACTTGTAAGTAAATTAAATATGCCAAGTGGGCATAAGACAAAGTTACCATGTTCAGAGGACAGAGCACAAGCAATTTAGCATTGGTTGGCAGTAGTAAAGTGTACAAAGTACTAAAGGCCAGAAAAAACGAGATCAGTAAAAAATGGAGGAGGAAGGCAAAGGGTTGAAGGGAAAACCACCCTCAGGCTAACAGGTCTAACAAAGTTGCTCTCAAATGCGATGATCACTGAAAAGGAAGCAGGAGGAAGAAAGGTAATTATCTTCTATCACACACTTTGTTCAAGCTGGTAAGCTGTGGTTGAAATTGGGTCTCTGGGTCAGGGCCCTGCAACTAGTTGCGTCTTGTGTCCAATAAAAGGTTCAGACTTCCCTGCATGTTGTGCAAGGGCAATCAAATTATGCTTTGGTGTTTGCTTTTATAAAATTAAGCAATAGCAGTGGAAATACCCCTCATCATAGAAGAGCTACACTTTGGGCTGAAACAGTGCAAGCATCTCTTTTTCAGACAACAGGCACAGCTAGAGGAGCATCAGCAGAAGCAGGTACAAATCTGCAACAGTAGTGCAAGCTGTAGTGTCTCACAGAACAGGGATCGCACGGCCACAGCAAAGCAAGGTTATTCCCTCACAGAAGGCAATAAGTACAATTTTCCATTTCACTTACAGAACATGAATGGTTACGGCATGCGTGACATGTAGGTTACTGGCGGCTCTCTGGAAAAGGTACTTAATTCTGAAAGGTCAGAGACAGGAGTGCAGCAGCTAGTCTCAGTGCGGTGCAGCACATCTTCACTGGAGCGCTTCCTAGGGAGATGTGTGCCCTCCTGAATTTTGATGGTGAGGTGGAAAAAAGTGTGTAACGCTCGCGGCTGCAGAGGAGGGGTGTACCCAAGCAGTCCTTTGGAGATACGACTGTCTAATAACAATGTCTGGCCTCTGGAAGGGGGTGTAGATAAACAGGTGATGCAATAATGAAGTGGATGAACAGGTGAGACCCATAAGGGGGTTAAGTACATATACAAAGAATTTCTGCTCGGGGTGGGAAGATGTGCAAGGGAGCGCCTTCAGAAGGTGATGAGATTGCAGATGAGCCCCTCTGAACTGACGTCACCGCTGCTGTCTCAGTTGGTAGAAGCACAAACAAAAAGGCAGATAAAAAACAATGACCACCCTGAAGTGCCCTTCTCACACACATTGTCTTTGCTGAGCCAACAAATGAGCCTTCTTGTCACAGAGAATCAGTAAATACGATTATCTGAGTACCTTTGACTTGTTAACCAGCGTAGCTCCACCTCACCTCCTGCTTGCTCAACAATATTGCAGACAGAGATAGTTCAATAAGTTATCCAACCACTGCAGTTTTTCTTCGACTTATTATTGGAGACTGCACTGGAGTTCAAATAAAACACAACTGTTGTTTGGTGTTCTCGACCTCAGAAGCAAGAAAGAAAAAGCAGGGTCTACCATAAATGTATTGTATTGTGGCATTTATACAGCACTTAGAACCACAGGTGGGTTGCTGACGTGCTGGCACACAGGTAGCATGCTACACCGTGTAGGACGTGTAGTTGGGGATGTTGCGTTAGAATTGTGCCTATGTGGGAAGAGTTTCAATGACCTGCGTGATGGCCACCGAGGTGCGGTTAGCATGTTTTATCAGTGTGGTGCAGGACTTAGCTGAGTGTGGTGAGTGAAAGGAGTGCGAAGGAGAGTCGTGGGACTTCGGTCTAAGATATGCTAGCAGCATTAGTTAGGTCTACAGGTCGCTAAATACAACAAACAAGGGGGTTATGTAATAAAGAAGACTGGAACCGTGAATACCAAGAACACTGAAATTGAGCCAATTAGCACAAATCAGACAACAAACCCGCTGTCGATCAAAGCACTGCATGAAGCACTTCTGACCAGTCCCAATAATTCAACTAGAGTCACGGCTCAACTTTCTAGCAGCCAAAGCCGCTGCCAGGGTGCTCTGGACACAAGGCATCAGACGCTCCCTACCTGACAGGACTTGTTTAATGTGCCTTGAACTACTCCACCTCTCTTCACGGCACTGCTCCATGTCGAGTGTCCTCTTTCTGCAGGCAGCTAGACGGTATTACAATGCAGGGCGTCAGTTCTGAGGAACTAAAACAGCAGGGAGGCGAAAAGGTTGAGCTATCTCAGGTAAACTCCTCCCTCCGCCTCGCTTCCACGTCTCTTCAGCTGCGAACGACACACCTCCTCTCATTCGCGGATGTAACAGTGCTACCAGCTATGGCTTCCAGCTATAACACGGATAACTGAAATCTTTGCTATTGTGTCCAACCTCCTCACGTACAGCACGACGCTTCGTTTTTGAAACGCCTCTATTTATTCGTACATGGAGTGGTACACGGTCTAACCTATGAGGGGCTGGTCTCCTCACGACTTTGGGCGACATTCCATTTGCCATCTAACTACATCACTTTCTTTCATGTCTCGCTCACACTCTTTCACTATTTTGCATCTCACTGAGCGAATAAAGATAGGTTTAGGGCATATATGTTTGCTTGGTACTGCCTGTAGCTTATGTTATAGAGTTGGGGGGCATGGGCAGCCAATAGAAGCAGTTCGGTAAAGAAATGTTCTTTAAAGATCTTTAACATGAAATCACCTTTTTACTTTGGATATCAATTTCAAAGAAACAATGTACAGGAAAAATGTAGTACTCATCTCTAGCAGTCTCTTCAACTCCTTTCGACAATATCCGTAGGTGCTCAATAAACGACCTATTTGTGCTATTAGCAATTGTAATAGAGATCATTAGCACTGTGAGAGGATAAAAGGAAAACGCAAATATTTAATGCATGAGAATAAAATACCATCAAAAAGCAAAATGCCCTAAACATATCAAACAGTTGGGATCATGAGCTCCGGCAGTCCCGGGGCTAGGCAGCTATGGTCATTTGATGTTTTCAATTACCACCTCAACCATATTCAGAGAATTTCAAAGGAATACATGGATGTTTGCAACTCCGATGTATCTACAACTAAGACGCCTGAACTTCTTCCCTGCTTACATTCATTTTCTAACTCCCGACCTTCCGCAGCAAATCCTCCAGTTCAACCCAGTGTACGACTTATCTCCACATTTTATTGAAGGGGTCACAGTGGCCCTCCAATGTTGTGCAATATTTCTATTAGCCAGTACTGACGCCAGATCTATACATCTTGAACTAACCGCCTTTTTTCATTATAAAAGTAGACCTAGCAAGCACGTTTCTAGAGTGTGGTCTCCACATAACATTTGCATTCGCCCTCACTACGTCCTCCCTATAATTCACTAGGTGGGGTAATCCAACAACACACAATAAAAACCTGCTGCCCAAATGGGCACACTTGTGTAAATGTCCCAACTTCTCTTAGGGCTTCTATAAAAATTGTTATATTGCAAGAATGAAAGCCGTGAATTTGGGATACTTTGGGAACATAATTTAAAACCACCCTCCACTTCTAACCAACTAGGTCTCTCCCCCACATCTATGGACCTCGTCCAACGGAGACCACCACGTGATCTTTAATTTCCTTTAGTATTGCCTTGTATTATATCGGGATTCATGACAGCTTTCCGTCCATCGCTCATTAGGAGTATGGTTTGCCTTATTCTGGTCTCAGAATGTTCCATCTTATTCACGCCTAAGGGGTCCTGCATTAGAATGAATAACTTCCTGTGCAGACCCTGTGGGTCCGGTTTCCGGCACCTTGGAATTGAAAGGAGTGTGCTGCCTTGCCCAAGAAGGACTGTGCTGGAGAGAGGGGGATCCTCAGTAGAGCCCTAGAGCCTGTATGTTGGTGATGCGGTCATTTGGAGGGAGATAGTGGGACCTCCCCTCCCCCTATCTCCAATGGACTATCCACCTTTCTGAATTAGAGGGCATTTGAGAGGAGAAAATAAACGAATGCAGCAATAAGCTGTCGGCATAATCAGTCCCGCAGGATGGGAGATGGGGGGGGAGTGTGTCCTCCTTCTATGCCAAGTCATGGCAGAGTATAGGAGAGGAAGAAGGGATATCAGCCGTAAGGCAAGTGATCCTGGAGGAGATTATGGGCTAATACGCAAGGGTGATTTCTCCTTCTGATGGAGGGTTGCCCTGGACAAATAAGGATATTTGCTTCTGTCATTCTCCTCGTTCGCTTAATTGCCCTGGGACCCAAATAATAATTCCTTTTACCTAATACATCCTCTTATGTCCTACGGGTAGCATTGTGGGTCCTCTTGACTTATGGAACTCCTCACAGTAACATACCAGTTAAACCAGACACCAAAAATAGACCGCTCATGCTATCTTCTGAATACTGGACACTAGAAGCGTATCAAAACTTGAGGTGGCCCCCCTGCAATGTACCTAGGGAGGGGCCCCTTCCCACTGGACTCAGTCAGGGGCCTGCCACCCATGCACAGGGTACTGTGCTGAGGGGGGCCCTGTGGAGCTCGGGGGGCCCTCAGCACTGCAGGTGCTGCGGGGTCCTTTGTCCCCTAGAACAAAGGACCTAGAATCAAAGTTGAGGGCTTGTGGAACTACTCTCAATACTTAGACAAGCATTTGTAATGCAATAGGTCTCACATTTTCTTGAGTTAGAGCTATTGGCATTGTAAATTCAGAAGTGGACTTTTCTTGCCACATAAATTGGTCAACCCTGTCTCATAATTTCGTCTTTTCCTGTCATGTTTTAGCGATCATTGGCAGCTACTGACATCAGAAATCACAAGCCCTAGAGAAGAGAAGATGACTGCTTTGCCTCGCATTGTGTAAACATCTGAACAGAAACTGAAAAATAAGGCTGGAAAAGTATTTTCATTTAATTTTAACAGAATGAAAAGTCTTGCAAGCATTCTTGCCTCACATTGTAACGAGCAGAGCAGCCTGAAAACATTTATGACCCCAAGAAAGGAGAGAAGCATTACACTGTGTAGTGTCATGAGTGCTGGCAGGGACGGGCCCTGGAGAGAAAGATTTGAGATGCGATGCAAGGCTAAGCATGTTTCACATCATTGCTTCTAGGTTTAGCTACATTCTACCAGTAAGGTTATATTGTGGCTTTCGTGAGCAGTGAGCTAAATGACTGGGTGTTTCTTTTGTAAAATAAGCTTATTTTAGGAGCCAGAAGTAAACGAGGACAGCACTGGAATAAAGCCAAAACAAATGTGAGCTACATAGAAGGAGATGGGAGACACGGGATGCTGCAATAAAACGCAGGCAGCTACCAGCCTAAAACACCCACAGTGGAAGGGGAGCACCAAAGAAATAACAGAAACAGTCCATCACAGCAACAGATAAACAAACCAAAGTGGAATATTGCAGTAGTTGGTCACTGCTCTGAAACAGAAAAAGGAGGGAGAAAAAGGCAGAACTGACCACTAGCAAGAAAGAATTTTTAAGGGACACTGCAACCAACAAATGAAATTGCTTTAAGGCACAAGAAGTATACTAAAAGGATACACGAGGTCAAACGCTTACGCTGGACCTAAAAAGTACAGGTGAACAGATCCTAAGGTGATTCCATATAATATCTGACCAGTTGACTGTGGAACAGAGTTTTGCAAGGTTATATCAATGCTTTTCAATGTGTTCTGCTGCTGACCCATTGAATGATAGTTAAGATTGAGAAATGATCAAGCCCTGAAACAGGGCACACTTCGCAGATTCACACAGTTTACCTGCTATTCTAGTAATACAGAGGATATCATATCGGGAGAGATCAGTGCTTAGCCATGTGGCTCCTTGATGCCTTCTCAAGCAACCAATGTTGTCCTGCAGGCAAATCAATCTTCTAAGGAAGACAAAAGGCCTGATTTAGATATTGCCGGATGGGTGACTCTGTCACAACAGTGACGGATATCCCGTCCACCGAAATCTAAATCCCATTGTTAAAAATGAGGTCTCTAGTTGGCAGTGGTTTGCACCTTGTCCAAGAAGGGACCCTCACTCTAGTCAGGGTAAGGGAATCACACAGCTAAGATAACCCCTGCTCACCCCCTTGGTAGCTTGGCTCAAGCATTTAGGCTTATCTAAGAGGAAAGGTGCAACATATTTGTACACACACACAGTAACACAGTAAGAACACCACATAAGTACTCCACACCAGGTTAGAATAATAGCCAATATCTATCTGAGTAAAACAAGACCAAAGTGACAAAAATCCAACATATACAAATAAAGATACACATTTCCAAAGATGTAGTATAGCACTTAGAAACACAATAGCTCCAACTGGGGATGTCACGAAGGCTTGACGGAGTTGCTTCCAATAGTCCGGCACCACCCACGAGGGACCGCCATTGGCCATGGAGTCATATAGACCCTGGTTACAGTACCTTGGAAAACGTTGAGGAAACAAAGACATTGCATGGAGTCGGGGAGGTGAGAAGTCATTGGAGCCAGTGCAGCATCCGTTCCTTACTGCCACTGGGAAACGTGAGGTGTAAGTTCCTTACTGATAGGCAGGGGAGGGGATGCGTTGGTTCCTTACGGTTGTAGGGGAGGTGATGTGGCATTGGCGGCTAGGCATCAGTTCCTTACTACAAGGAGGGGTCAATGAATCCAGAAGGTTCAAGAAGTGAGGTGTCGACTTGCAGCGTCATGATCACACCATGGGGCCAAAGGTGCCATGGACATCAGAGACTGTAGGAAGGTGGCTTTCTTCTAGCATGGTTACCCCCATTTTTGGCCTGTTTGTCAGTGTGTTGTTACAGTCTCACTGGGATCCTGCTAGTCAGGACCCCAGGGCTCATAGTTTGTGGCCTATATGTCAGTATGTTTTACTGTGTTGTCAGTATGCTTGACTGTGTCAGTGGAGTCCTGCTAACCAGAACTCCAGTGCTCATGCTCTCTCTGTTTCTAAATATGTCACTATGGTCTAGTGACTCCATAATCCACTCCAGAATGGCATACTGGACCCCCCTTCTAACTCCCTAGTATATGGTACGTAGGTACCCAGAGCATTGGGGTTCCAGGAGATCCTTATGGGCTGCAGCATTTCTTTTACCACCCATAAGGAGCTCATACAAACACTTCGTCAAGACTGCCATTGCAGTCTGAGTGAAATAGTGTAAGCACTAGTTCACATCCATTTTCACTGCACCAGGTACCTTATAAATCACCTGTATGTCTAACTTTCAGTTCCTGGAGGCTAGGTGCAAAGTTACTGTGTGTGAGGGCACCCCTGCACTAGCAGAGGTGCCCCCACGTTGTCTAGGACCAATTTCCTAGACTTTGTGAGCGCGGAGACACCATTCTAAGTGTGCACCACATATAGGTCAATACATATATGTAGCTTCACAATGGTAACCCCTAATATGGCCATGTGAGGTGTCTAGGATTGAGAAAGTCTACCCCCAATCTGATTCTGGTATTGGGGGGCCAATTCCATGCACCTTGCGGGTTCCACCATGGACCCCCAGTGCTGCCATACCAGCTCTCTGAGGTTTTCACAGCAGCCACAGCTGCTGCAACCTCACACGCAGGCGTCTGCCCTCCTGGGGCTTGAGCAGTACAATCCCAGGGAGGCAGAACAATGCATTTCCTTTGGGACAGGGGTGTTACACCCTCTCCCTTTGGGAATAGGTGTGACAGGCATCAGAGAGGTAGCCTCCCAGAGCCTATGGAAGTGCTTTGAAGGACACAGACGGTGCCCTCCTTGCATAATCCAGTCCACACCGGTTCAGGGACCCCCAGTAAACTTCGCACTTGTATAGCGCACTACTCACCCGTTAGGGTCTCAAGACGCTGTACGAATACCATTGTGGAACCCGTCCTCGCTTTTCCCTGTGAAGCGCCCACTCCTGGGCAACCGCCAGGGTGAAGCCAGACATCCAAGCGCTGTCAGGGCCGTTGTGGAGATTAAGCAAGCTATTGCCCAGAATTACAGAGTGGTACTCATTAATTAGATTAGGCACAGAGGCGAGAATTATCTGGTCCAACGAACTGAGCCCAAGGCCCGCAGAGGTGGGAATTGAACCCTGGCCCGGGCCAGATCTCTGCATCAGGGTCTGCCGCTCTAACCATTGTGCCACACTTCTCCACTATCCCACCAGTCCCTGTTCTGGCACAAGACTGGACAAAGGAAAGCGGAGTGACCACTCCCCTATCTATTATCACCCCAGGGGTGGTGCCCGGAGCTCCTCCAGAGTGTCCCTGGGCTCTGCCATCTTGTTTTCAGGATGGTCAGGGAACTCTGGGACCATCTGAGTGGCCAGTGCCAGCAGGTGACATCAGAGACCCCTCCTGATAGGTGCTTACGTGGTTAGGTGTCCAATCCCCCTATCAGGGATATTTAGGGTCTCTCCTCTGGTTGTTTCCTCGGATTCGGGTTTGCAAGATTCCAGCGGGACTCCTCTGCAACCTCTGCTTCACCTTCTACCATTGGATCAACCACAGAACTGCTCCAGGAACTCTACAACTGCAACAAAGTATCCAAGAAGGTTACTGCAACTCTGTAACTTCAGCTCCTGGCAGCAACTGCAACAGTTTCCAGGTTGTGCACGCTCCGAGGACTGCCTGTATTCATCCTGCACCAGAAGGACCAAATAAATCTCCCGTGGAGATTCACGTTTGACTTTATAACATGAAGGAATATTAATTTAGATGTGTGGACTACAGATTCAAAGAAAACAATAAATTTAACAATTGTGAACCTTTTTCCAAGATCTGTCAAACTGTGTTTGGAATAAGTTTATAGGTTGAGCCTTCTGGGCTTTTTGAGTGCATGTTGGGACTAGTGCACATTTATTGGCTCTAGCTTGTTTTGAGAAGTGGAAGTACTTGCCAGGTCAAAATGGTAGTTTAAAACTGCCCACACAGACACTGCAGTGGCAGTCTGAGATATGTTTACAGGGCTACTCATGTGGGTGGCACAATCAGTGCTGCAGGCTCACTAGTAGCATTTGAGTCACAGGCCCTGAGTACACATGGTGCACTATACTAGGGACTTACTAACCAATCAAATATGCTAATCATGATAAGCCAATCACCAATAATAAAAATAAATAAGTAAAATAAAATGAATTACATAAAATTTAAAAATAAATGATAAAATACAATTTAAACCGCAAGCAATTGCACTTTAGCACTGCCAGCAGAGGTAAAGTGCCCAGAGTCCTAACGCAAGAAAAAAAACTAAATTCAGCATAAGATCAAAAACAGGAGGTAAGAAGCAAAAAGACAGAGGAAACCACACCAAGAGCTGTCAGGTCTAACACCCATTATTTCCTTTGGGATTTAGATTTCAGTGGATGGGATATCTATCACCATTGTGAAGGAGTAACCCATCCATCAATATCTAAAATAGGACACTAAGAGGGGAAAACTGGCAAAGTTGGAGCCGATGTCTAACTGCACAGAAATGGTTTAGGAAACACGGTTGAAACGATTACTAAAACTGAAGGGCAGGTATTGGAGTTAGAAGACACAGTCAATACGCCACAAGAAACAATAACTCACTTGTCTTGCCACTGTAAAAATACTGTAAGATTGTCCTGAAGACGCTCATGGACGCTCAAAGAGAAACTACATCCCACTCATTGAATTAAAAAAAAAAATTATTGAACCAGGCCTGAGCACTTTGTGGGGCCACAGTTGTGAAACTGGATCCCATATAAAAAGCTGTTCCAATAATTCATAATTCAATGTGCCCACAGGAAACTTTCACAGAATTCCTGCACCAAACTCCAAAATAGCCTGCTTTCTTAATTATAAGGACAGAGGTGAGATACTGAGACAAGCCAGAGAGAAGAACATGACTCAACATGGCTGTAAATGAATCACAGTTCCTGGCTGTACAAAAAACTCTCAAACTCTCCAAAGAAAGCTGAAATTGTTTGAAGAGGTTAAGTAAAAAAAGTAAAAGCCAAGAATATCCACTACAGGTTAATGTATCCAATCTGAAGGTCATTTATCAATCCTGCACCATCTCCCATGAGAGTGGAGGTCTGAGATTAGAATGGGCAAGCCCTCTCCAGCAAAAAAGACTTAGCTAACTCAAGGCATTCACGTTTACCGAAAGAGAGATGCAACACTCGAGGGGATAGAAATCGGTCTATGCCCACCCGAAGACCAAATCATAACCTGAACTCAATCACAGCCGCCAAAGCTGCTGAAGAAAAATGATCTTCTCTGCCAGATCCTGTCCAAGACACGCAGACAGATGAAGAGAATGCACAACTGTCAACCAGGGGGGAATACTGTGTGATGTCAGAAGATGTGTAACTACTGACAATTTAAATGCAGTGAGGGAGGAAGGCGGCCTTACATGTCACAGGTGACCTAACACTCGAAAGAACCTCTGTATGCATAAGATAACTAAACACTTGTGCAGAGATGCTTACACTGCCCCACCCTGAACTAATCACAATATACATTTTAAATATAGTTTTGTTAAAGGGCAATAGGAGGAAATTGGAAAGAAAAATCAATGGCTGTGTTTCTTCCACAATGTTGGACCCTGAGTCCAGCTATGCAAATCAGATGCTTCACAGTTGGAAGCATGGGGCAGGATGGGTTAAAGTTAATCAGTTAATAGTTTAGATGGTTTTATACACCAGGCACTCACAGACACACCACGCATTGTTGTGGGTTCATTTTACACATTGCTTGGGCACACATATTTTAGCTTAACTTAGGCCTGTGGCTGGTGCCCTTTCACCTACATATGTGCTCTGATTTCATTTATTCACTTTTATTTATTTTTAGTTAGCCTGCATTTCAGTAGGGATGTTTAATTTTCCTAAAGAACAAGAACAGCACATGATAATCCAGCTACCATTGTCACCACAAGAGTATGTAAACAGTCTGACACTTAGGCACATGCCCACATCAGGCCTTTATCACAGAACAGAAATATGTTTCTTATAAAAATACTGTACAGGCCCAAGGGAAAACAGGGAGGTCATTCCGGACAAGATATCCATCAACGCTGCATGCCATTTCACTGCATCAGCCCTGTCTCTACAACCAGATGAGGAAACGGCAGCCAAACCCTAATTTGCGAGTAATGGGGGTGGGTGCTTCTCTTATGGACTAAATACAGACAGATTGGGCTGTCACCGATATGCTCCTACCTAGGAGTTAGGAGTTAGGTAGAAACAGTTGGCCAAAATCTGTCAGTTCAGCTGTGTCCCCTACCCAGACCAGCTCTTAATCCAGCAGAGCAATGGCCTGAGGACGACAATGTCTTCAATGTATCTTACCCCAAGCTCCTCATGAACAGAAAAGGCTGGAGTGCGGTGTGAAACCTGCACTACATGTCTTAAAAACGTATTTTCAGCTAGGTGGATCTTGCAAACCATTTTAGATCCCCCAGACCTCAGTCCTGTATAGGGCCTTGGAAGCACATTTGACCTGGTATAGGTTCACTAAAGAGCCTTGGGACCAAGAGCCCAATCTATGGGCAAAACTACCTACTGTCCCCATGCCCTTCACCAGGTCATCCCTCCTTCCCTCTGTCATGGGTTTCCAATTCATCTGCAGATCAAACAACACCCCGAGGTAAGAGAAAGCTGGGAATTTTGCTAGAATGTGATTCCCTGCCTTAAAGATATTAGTGCTAGTGGACCCGGGAGCCAGGACCATAACATAAGATTTAGTAGAGTTCACAGCAAGATCTAAGCTGAAGAAAACAAACTTGTCCAGTGATAACTGCAGACCCACTGTAGTGCGTGCCCTAAGGACCGCATCCTCGCATACAACAGCAAGGGTAGTGATCTTGTACCTAGCCTAGGGCAGTCTGCCTGTGCTGAAAGAGGGTTGCACTAACCCATTGATCTGAAGGGTGAACAGTAAAGGGGATGGGATGCATCCCTGATGTATTCCCCTAGTGGTGCTGAAGTGTTCAGTGGGTTCTACCCCCTGTGATTACCTCACTGCCACTGTAGTGTTGGCCTGCAAGTTTGATACGAGAAGCACTATGCCTGGATCCACTCCCATCGCACGAGGCAGGATCCAAAATTTCCTGTGGTTTATCCTATCAAATGCAGAAGTAAGGTCCATAAATGTGAGTTGAAGTGTTCCTGGCCGGGCAACAGTTTACTCAATAATAATTAGATATAAGTTTAGACATTGATCAGTTGTAGACTTGCCTGGTCTGAAACCATATTGAACCACTGTGAGTATACTGTTCGCATCTGCCCACAACATCAACCTGTTTAAAAGTACCCTCCCAAGGACTTTCACAACTGCATCAATAAGTGAGATCAGAGGATAACACTGAGAATGTCCTTTTCTACCTTCTGAAATATTGGAGCGATTACAGCAGTGGACAACGAGTATGGCGCTTACTCCCTTACTGCAGCGTTTAAGACCATGGTCAAAGCTGGGCCCCAAACTTCAATGTTATCCTGAAACAGGTCATGGGGTATGCCGTCAGGTCCTGGGGCCTTGTTACATGAAAGCACCTGGATTCCTTGTGTAACTTTCTCTGAAGAGAAAACATCAGCTCTGCCCAACATTAAAATATACTGTTCCTCATCTCCATCATCCAAACCAAAATTATATATCCCTTTGAAATGATGCACCCATTGCTGCTCTGAAATATGATGACATAGGGCCGACCTTATGGTTCAGCAAAACAAAGCCTATTTATTACCTTCCAAAAAGGGGAACTATCTCTAGTTTCACTGACTTGCACTAGGTCCTCTTGCGTAAAGTAAGTTTACGATTGGCTAGGGCCTATGTGTATTCTTTCCGACAAGGGGCCACTTGCTCCCTATCTCTGGGGACCTGTTTTAAGGCAACATTCAGAAGACAAGGGGACCTAGAATATTGCGGATCAAACCATTTTGGCTCTGATGATCTAGAGTTTTTCTCTAGCACATTAGTTACACCATAGTCTTCTCGATAATGCATGCAAAGGCAGCCAAAATTGCATTCCCCAAGGACCTCAGTTCCAGGCAGGTTGCTATTTCTGTTGGCACTCAGTAAAGAGTAACAGGGTAAAGTCCTTTGGCTTTACCTGCAACCATCTTAGTTGTCTACTGTTAGAAATGGTGTTTTTGGTTGGCAGTCAGGTTACCCTCTGTCCAAGCAAAAACCCTCACTCTAGTCAGGGTAAGTCACACACAATCCAAGATTATCCTGTGCCCACCCTCTGGTAGCTTGGCACGAGCAGTCAGGCTTAACTTAGAAGGCAATGTGTAAAGTATTTGTGCAATAAATCATACAATACCACCATATAGCACCACAAAAATACACCACACAGTGTTTAGAAAAATATATAATATTTATCAGGATAATTGTAGGTCAAAACGAATATAGTTGCAATGTGAATTTGTAGAGATATCACTGAAAAGTGATATAAAGTGTCTTAAGTCTTTAAAAAGCAAACAAAGTCTCTTTCAAGCACAAAGTACCTGAACTGTTTGATGAGTTGTTCACAACTCCTTGATAGCCCCGGATGGAGATATTGAGTTCAAGGAATTGTATTTTTAAGTAATTCTTGCAAAATTCATATCTTTGTTACTGTATGTTAGATTTTTCTTGTTTTGGTCTTGTTGTACACAAATAAATATTGGCTATTTTTCTAAAACTGGTATGGTGTCCTTTTGTAGTGTTTTCACTGTATTACTGTGTGTTATGTACAAATGCTTTATACATTGCTTCTGAGATCAGCCTGACTGCTCGTGCTAAGCTACCAAGGGGGTGAGCAGGGGTTATCTGAGCTGGATATCTTCCTTGCCCTGACTAGAGTTAGGGTATCTACTTAGACAGGGTGTAAACCGACTACCAACTATAGACCCCATTTCTAACATAGACGCACATGCCCTCCCTTAAAACGAGGGGGGATTATGTGGCTTAATTGAGCTGTTTAATTTATCCAAAGCAAAGACTAAGTTATAAGTGTTTAACAAAAGATTTAACTCTGTGCCCATCTTTGTATGGACCATATGTATTTCATCTGAAACTGTACATGTGGGCTTGGTATAGTCTGAAGCTAAGGGGCAATCACAAAGATGGCCGTTGAAATCACCTACTAATATAATCTTATCCCGACCACCACCAGATCCCACCAGGGAGTCAATAGCAAAGCTTAAACTAGATAAGTGAGAGGACATGTGCAATCTTCATTTCGCATTATAAAAGTTGAATAACACTAAAGATGTTGACCCGGGGACGTTCAATTTGAGTGCCTGGAATTGGTGCGAATTCCACTTAAGATTTTGAATATATCTGTCTAACTCCAAAGACACAAAGATTATCAGTTCCCCTTTAGCCCTCCCTGACACAGACGCTACTGCAAGTAATAAATATTTCTTATAACCTTCTAGAAAAAGCATAATTTACTTCCCAGGTTTCCTGCAACTAGATGACATGGTGTGACCGAACAAACTGCACCCAGTTATTGTCACAAAACTTAGCAGACAAGCCTTCAGTTTTCCAGGACAGCAACCTCAGATCATCCTGATTAACAGAAGGAATATCCAAAGGAGCGGTTATAGATGGAATGGTTGTCTCAGAGGCAACAAGTCAGTTGCAAGACTTGAGACTGCTTGGGAAGCAAACTTGTTTATTAGCAGGGGAGTCGGGGACACTGGCGGCGCCGAAAAAGGGTGACCACAATAGGCTGACCGACATTGTATCAGGATTCACGGGGGGTGACACACAATTTCAGGTTTGTATAAAAAAACCTAACGGAAAGGACTGGACTTTGGCTGGTCTAGAAGAGCCAAGAGGGCCTTGAGTGGTCAAAACACACTGCAGTAATCTGATTATTAAAGTTAACCACCACACAAAACCCCGGCCATCTCTTGACATCAGGGCCCACTCAACCTACTCTCCTGACCATGTTAATAGTGTCAAAAATCACCATAGCTGGGGTAAGGAGGGAGATAATCCAATGTACCTCTTTTTCTTTAGTTCTCCAAAAGTTTCTGAAATGGGACTGTTGTGCGGAGGAACATTCTATAGTATTACCACATATGGAGTTGCTTCTACGGGCAAATTAATTACCACCCCTGGCCTGGGCGATGGAAGATGGGTGACTGGAGGAGCACAGGGGCCACCTTCAGGAATTTTGGTGGCTGGAGTGACATGCAGGGAAATGGGAGAAGTTCCAGTCAACTGAGAAGGAAGAGAAGCTAACTCACTCAACTGCATAGAAACCATGTGGTCGAGCTGGTCAGTACTAATAGACTTCATTCTGGATAAAGAACCCTAGCCCCTGTGTAACATGACATTTTCAGCTGATTAATGATTTGTGAGACTCAAAATTCAATAGTAGGGGCCATATTTATACTTTTTGACGCAAAACTGCGCTAACGCAGTTTTGCGTCAAAAAAATTAGCGCCGGCTAACGCCGGCGCTGCCTGGTGTGCGTGAAAAAAAACGACGTACACCAGGCAGCGCCGGCGTAGGGGGATATGGAGCTTGGGTGCCAAAAAATGGGGCAAGTCAGGCTGAGGCAAATTTTTCGCCTCTACCCGATTTGCGCCATTTTTTTCGACTCCCAACCCCCATTGAAATGACTCCTGTCTTAGTAAAGACAGGAGTCATGCCCCCTTGCCCAATGGCCATGCCCAGGGGACTTATGTCCCCTGGGCATGGTCATTGGGCATAGTGGCATGTAGGGAGGCACAAATCAGGCCCCCCTATGCCACAAAAAAATAAAAATAAAAAACTTACCTGAACTTACCTTAATGTCCCTGGGATGGGTCCCTCCAGCCTTGGGTGTCCTCCTGGGGTGGGCAAGGGTGGCAGGGGTGTCCCTGGGGGCTGGGAGGGCACCTCTGGGCTCCTTCCGAGCCCACAGGTCCCTTAACGCCTGCCTTGTCCAGGCGCTAAAAAACGGTGCAAAAGCGGCTGAACGTCATTTTTTTTGACCCGCCGACTCCCGGGTGTGAATTTTGCCCGGGAGTGTAAATACGGCGCACATGCCTCGGAGTAAATTTTTTAGACGGGAACGCCTACCTTGCATATCATTAACGCAAAGTAGGTGTCCACGCTAAAAAAGGACTCAAACTCCATGGACTTTGGCGCTAGATGCGTCTAACGCCAAAGTATAAATATGGAGTTAGTTTTGCGTCGGAATTGCGTAAAAAAAAACGACACAATTCCGGCGCAAACAGAGTATAAATATGCCCCCAGGTATCCTTGAAATAACTGGATCTAGTATGGTATTCATAATGCCCCTGAGCTCCCAAAGGTGAACAGCCAGAAGGTGATAAGTTTGATCAGAAGACTGGGAGCATGGCTCTGTCAGTACACCCGTGCTAGCTGCAATATCTTGTTAGGAAGCGGCCACACATCTCCTACGTTTACACCTGGGGCTTATGATGGGACTTGACTGTATACTCCCCCCCCCTGAATATATACTGCCAAAGTGTCAGCACTCAAGGGCCCAGAATAAACCTCTTGAACATCCCCCTGCGAACATATAGCAGCTGAATCACATTGATCTTAAGATGTAACTTAAGCAGCAGAACAGTCAGGAGCATGGGAGGGGGAGCAAAGAGAGGGCCTTCCCTTGTTGGGGATATCCTTCTTTCAGTCAACTAAATCTCCTTGGCCATGACCTCCACCGACAGAGACAAAAACCCGTCAATGGTCATAATTCAGGAAAAAGCAGAAGGTTTTGGTCGGCAGGTGCTCCGGTTTCAAAGACGCCCACAGTTCTCGGTTGGACCTGCAAGAAGGGGACAAAACAGGACAGCTAGGCCACTCTCAGGGCTGGCCTCTGTCATGCTGATATCCCTCATCGGCTGCTCAGTCTCTGCGGTATTGGAGTTCAGATTGGACTCAAACAAGCATTGGTTACTGCAAGGGGTCCAGTGCCCTGGGTAACAGTGCAGGGCGGCTCTGGTGGATCCTGCACCTTCTCACTTGGTGGCTAGATGGATCTGACCTCCTGGAGCATGGTGACCTCTTCCTGGTAGGCTGCTGCATCGGGGGACCCAGTGGTCAGCAGAATGGTGAGCCAAATGTTATGGTTGGTGCCTGCAGGCTGCAGAGAAGTAGCTTCTCCACTTTGACAGTGATGTTGATGGCTTGGGTAAGAGTTGCAGGTCCTCCGACGCTTCAGGAGGATGCACAGCTGCAGGACAAGTCCAGTTGTTGAGACTGTCCAGACAGGAGTATGTAGGCAGGCAGGGTTTGGGGGCAAAAGTCCAACAGCAGTCCATAGTTCCTGCTTCTTTGTCTCTCTTTTGGCCTCTTTTTTCTTCAGTCAGTCAAATCCAATCTTCTGGTGTTAGGGCCCCCCCTAAATACTCAATTTATGGGCATTTAGGGGAGAGTAGGGGAGAATCCAATGGACTACTTATTACTGGGATGACTTCACACCCTTACAGAACCACTTCCTGTGGGAAGTGGGTATAATCATGACCCAGAATTCCTAATTCCACCAAAACTAAAATTTTTGAACCCTTCTGCCCACCTTAGGGGTGTGGCTAGCCTGATAATGCAACACGCCTACCTGGACAGCTGATTTCTAGGGGGAGGCAGAGGTTTTCTTTCCACCGGCAGTACTGGAGTAATTTAATAATTCTGCATTATGCTTGTAACAAGGAATTACTAATAAATTCTGCTGCTCCGTGGGTGGAATTAATCTGCACCGTTGTGATAGCCTCGGTATTATGCACAGGTGTCTGGGCTGACATTCCGAAATGCCTGTCGAGGTTATGCGACCGACTACCACTGTGGATAGTCCTTTCTTTGTGTTTAGGAAGCCGAGATCTGGACGCAGTGACAGTAAGAGGGCCGAGAGGAGAGCCCAGCCAGGGAGCTGCACACAGTCACAGCGGAAGAGGCAGCGTCCTAGCGCAGGTGTAAGCTCTGTCACCCAAAGCAACTGCAGCCCTTCGGGACCACCTCCTGCCCAAGTCAACTTCTGCTTGTGGACAGGCACACAACAGTCTGCACCCTAGGCCTGGAGCGGACAAATTGCAGAGGATCTGGCTAGGGTAGCAGGAGGTGCTGTGTGCCAGCACTGTTAGATCTAGCTGCATGTTGCACACAACAAAAAGAGAGAGAGTCCAAGAGATCTGGGTGAGTAATGGGGAACTGGTTAGCAGGAACCTAGTGCACCATCAGTCGTAAAACATCAGTACCAGTGGCAAAATACAGGGGGTGGCCATGTCAAAGAGGGCACTTTCCGACACCTTGAAGTAAACACAGACACAGTAAAAAAGATATTTCTAAGACTAGGTTTGGTTCTCTGTAAGTGAGATATTACCCAGAACTGGTGGAAATTGACCACTCCAACCCGCCCCCCAAGCTTTATGAAATGAAAAAGAGGTCTGGACACCTTCCACATCTTTGAACATCCAATAAATGAGGGCAGTTGGCGTCGTCTGAAGAACTGGTAGAGCTGAGGATGATGGGCTGAATTTAAAGAGGGTGATTATGCAACCCTAAAAACCTATCCAAACCCCTGAAGAGTTTGGAAGCTGACAAACATTTGTGAGTTCTCAGTCTCGTCAGCCCGTCCATAATTTGTTTCTGGAACAGGGGAGAAGGGTCCACTTGCCACCTTACAACCCACTGCAGTTGCACCACAAATTATAATAATCTTCTAGGCCAGGCATGCCCAATCCGCCCTCATTCAAGGGTGGCAGAGTTTATGAACAGCCATTTTTCATCTGCGTGTGCTGTATATCAGTAAAATAAGCATATTATCAGTCTCTGAACCATTTACCTAGTAGCTTAGTAGGATGCTTAAAAAGAGATGAAGGATGTGTGAAAGTACCAACATTTTAATCAGAATGAACTTCCCTATCACAGGCAGTGTGAGCTCCTCCAAAAAAACCTACTATCCCCCATCAGTTTCGTCGTGGTCCTAATAAGGTTATCACTTGTAAGGGCAGAAGTGTCCTGGAATATTTGCTTGCCTAAACACTGGATTTTATCTTGTCCTCAACTGAGCTGACAACACACTTAGATTGGTACATATGCAGCCTAAGCCTGACAAATGGGGTACACACAAGGCTTTTGTCAATTAACACAACACCATGACACATTACCAAATCGCTCTAAGCCATCTCTCAAGACCTGAAAACTCTCCTCCAAATTTTGTGTATAAAGCAGGAGATCATCAGCATATGATATTGAGGGTGTTATGCCAGATAAATAGTGATACTGAGATCCCTATCCATTCCCCTTATTGGATTTGCTAAGGGTTCCATCAGTAGTGCAAAAACTATTTTAAAGGGATATGAGTCAGTCCTTGTATGTCCCTCTCTCCACGCAGCAGCCATCAGAAACTATGTTACCTGTGTGGACCCTGGGAATTGTTTTGCTATATGTATCACTGTGTCAAAATCCTTCCCTATGTCAATCGATACTGCAGTGGACCACAAAACAATAGAAGGAGTCTGCTCCAGCAACATACAAAAGGCACCTGATGTTGGAAGCCGTATTCTGTCCCGGTATGAATTCATTCTGATTTATGTGCACCACAAAAAGCAAAGGTCCTACTAAGGCTCTTTGGCCTAGATTTACTAAGTCCTTGTGTTGTATTTGCATCACGCAAGGAAATGCAATGGCCTTAAGTCATATTTACTAAGCTATGCAAAGACACCTTGCATGGCTCTGCGTGGCTTAGCAATTCCAGAGTAAAGCAAGGCAGCGCAAACTGCTGCCTTGTGTTATTCAGCATTACAAAGATGTTCCATGGGTGGAGTGTGGGCATTCCCACACATGCACCCACGGATTTTGGCACATTCCCCGAATTACTAAGGCTGGTAAACCTAGGAATGCATCAAAATGCTACGCCATCCCAACTGAGGCATAACAATTATAAATATGTTTGTTTCTCCTCGTTATTTCCTCTTTCTACATGTGCTGCATTCTGCAGCATACAGAGAAGGAGGAAAATGCCTTAGAGAATTGTTTTTTTGCAGGAAGGTGTCCTATCCTGCACAAAAACAATCCTGCTTTTAACGCAGGCACCATTGCACCAAGGGGAAAGGGTACCTTTCTTGGTGCTAGGCAGCACTCTGTGCGCCAGCACAGAGAGAAGTAATGCACAATATTTGAGTAAATATGATGCATTCCTGCTCTCTCCATTGGACGTGTCTTGTTGTATTGCGTTGTGTCAAATAAAAGTACATCTGTGCCTCATACACCACACTGAGCTTGGAAAGTGGTCTGTATGACTTTATTTCTTGGGCATCCCTTTTGTGATGTGAACTGTGAGGCAAAAATAATCTCATATGTGTTTGACATGCAGCTATTCTTCTTTAAAAAGAAGGGATTGCACCAAACTTTATTATGGCTTGTCTAGCTGCTGTTTTTCATTGGATTGCCCTTAACCAACTGAAGTGTAACGCAGATAAAACTGAAGATTTGTTCTTCAGCGTTAATACCCCGCAGACTGGCAGACCTTTAGGCTAGATAGAGCACCCCTCTTGGCTCGCAATCAGGTGTTGTTAAGGACTTCGGCGTCAAGTTCGACAATCTCTTGTCCTTTCAAGAAGTTAGCATTGTGGTGAGATCGATCATGCTTTGGCTTACTTCACATTTTGAAAAAGTTTCTACACTTCCTCTCTCTCTCTCAGGAAAAGTAATTCAGGCACTCATCACATCAAGGTTGGACTATGCAAACGCCCTGTACCTGGGCCTGGCTCCCTATAAGGAAGCACACTTTGTTCAAAGATCTGGGGCCATATTTATACTCCGTTTGCGCCGAAATTGCGTCGTTTTTTTTGACGCAATTTCGACGCAAAACTAATGCCAACTAACGCCATATTTATACTATGGCGTTAGAGGCGAATAGCGCCAAAGTTCCCGGAATGTGCGTCATTTTTTAGCGTGAACCCCTTCCTTGCGTTAATGATATGCAAGGGAGGCGTTCCCGTCTAAAAAATGACTCCCAGGCCTTTACGTGGTATTTATACTCCCGGGCAAAAGAGACGCCCGGGAGTTGGCGTGGCAAAAAACGGCGCATTTGCGCCACTTTTTAACGCCTGCTCAGGGCAGGCGTTAAGGGGCCTGTGGGCTCAAAATGAGCCCACAGGTGCCCTCCCATGCCCCCAGGGACCCCCCCTGCCACCCTTGCCCACCCCAGGAGGACCCCCAAGGATGGAGGGACCCACCCCAGGGACATTCAGGTAAGTTCAGGTAAGTATAATTTTTTATTTTTTATATTTTTTTTTGGTGGCATAGGGGGGCCTTATTTGTGCCCCCCTACATGCCACTATGCCCAATGACCATGCCCAGGGGACAGAAGTCCCCTGGGCATGGCCATTGGGCAAGGGGGCATGACTCCTATCTTTACAATGATAGGAGTCATGTTGATGGGGGATGGGCGTCGTAAAAAAATGGCGCAAGTCGGGTTAAGACGATTTTTTCGACGTAACCTGACTTGCCCCATTTTAAGACGCCCATGCGCCATTTTCCCCCTACGCCGGCGCTGTCTGGTCTACGTGTTTTTTTCCCACGCAAACCAGGCAGCGCCGGTCTGATTGCGCCGTCTAACGCCATTCCATAAATACGGCGCCCGCATGGCGCTTCAGAATGGCGTTAGACGGCGCAAAACTTTTTTACGCTAAACTGCGTTAGCGCAGTTTAGCGTCAAAAAGTATAAATATGGGCCCTGGTATTTATTCACAAAGCGCTTTACAAAACTGGGCCTCGCTATCTGGCATCCAGAATTAGATCCTATCTTTCTGGAAGGAATTTGCCTGCCTCAAACATGTCTCCAGTGAAGGGCCCTAAAATATGGCGAGCCAGGGCGGGTGTGCGCTCCTTTTCCTACATGGGTCCCCCAGTCTGAAATAAGCTCCCTCAAAACCTTCACTCAGTTAAATCGATCTCTATTTTTAAAAAGAGGTTGAAGACATGGCTTTTTGTTCAAAACTAAGTGGTCTTAATTGTGAGTTAAGCGCCGGGACACATCCAGAAGTACCTGCACGCTTTACAAATTGTGGTTCATCATCATCAACTGAAATTACCAGGAATTCTTTGGTAGAGGCTATAGCAGGTCACCCTTCCATGTTGAGGAATATATGTCTAAACATTTTGGTGCCAGTATGTCCACATATGTGAAACCCCTATCTGCCTTTGGTGCCTTCTCTTTCCCATGCTCACTAATCGCCCTTTTGATTTCCTGAACTCTCAGTGGATGTTCCAATAGGTCAACTAGTTCTGAGGTCAGAAGAGTAATCCCCACCTCATCCAAGAATCTCTGTATCTCAGACTCAGTAGCAGTGCTGCCCTCCCTATATTTTGTAGAAAAGTTGTCATAAAAAGCACAATTCATCTATTGCCTCAGATGTTTGATGCCCTAGTCTCCAATCATGAACAAGTCGAGCCACCTTATTTTGACTATCTGCTGTATTTGCAGTGAGATTTTGGAAAATCTTCCATTAAAGGAGTAACAATTATCTGTCCATTAGTTAACTACGGTCCGTCTGCAATACGTGATGTTTTAAGGATAAAAATGGAATGATTTTTGTCAACATCCGTGGCTGAAAATATTCTACTGGCAACAATACTGATTTGAGGAAGGAGGCTGTCATCGTAGCACCAAAAAATATGCCAAGGTTTGTTTATTTTTGTGTCTGTTAGTAATTTCACATAAAAACATACAAACAAACATTGGTAATACCAACAGATCTGGTTTAATGAAAAGGCAAGCAGCTCAGCAGGTAAAGGGAGATTCCAATTACTGGTTTGCTTACTTTAGCTGGGCCAGAGGGAATCAGTGTAAGGATGAAAAATATGTTGCTGGGAGTAGTGTCACAATGTAAGTGTCACTGCATAAAGCATTAAGCAAAACAGAAGTCAAGCTGTATGTAAAAAAAAGTATTGAGACCGTTGCACGTGGGTTACACATATACAGTGAAGAAAGAGAGAAAATAGGTTGATGGATCCAATAAAGAGGATAAAATAGCAGGACTACATGCAGCTTTTCTATTTCAGATGGGACAGTGTGATCTTGTTCAGGTAGCCATCACTGGGTCAGGCCATCTGGATCAGCAAAAAACGTCAAGCCAGATGATCAACATATGATCAGGCTTGCACACGCGTCCTGAGAAATGCACTTAAAATGCCTGTTGCAGTGAAGAAAAAAAATGCTTTCTCTTTAGAATGCACGTATGGAAGATAGGATTCAATGTGACAAAGAGCAAGACTATTGACTATAATTTGCTGAAAATAGTTTCTGGGTCGTTGGAATCAAAGCACTTCGTCAGAGGTGGAATAATAGACCCAACATTATGAAGTGGAAGACGTTTATTCCTCAGAAGGTAATTGTATGTATATTTTTAGATATATAGGGGCATATTTATGAAATATGACGCACAACTGCGCTAGCGCAGTGATGTGCGTCATTTTTTTAAATACAAGCTAGTGACATTTCTTAGTTCCATCCTTGAGCCATATTTATGAAATTATGTTGGATGGCACTAAGGAATGGTTAGCATGAAAAAAAAAGACGCTAACATTTGCAACATGCCTCAAGGAAAAACTACGCTAATGTTGCAAAAGTGGCGCTATACCATTTGGCGGCACTTAAACATGTCGTAAAGGTGTCAGCGCCATTTTTACACCACAGTACCATCAAAACAAAAGGCACAAGCAGGAAAGAGTGCAATTTCAAGGGAAGATGGAATCATCAGGCCAGGAGAGACCCCAGGGAGACCCCAAACACCAAAGTACCAGCCAGGAGGGTCCAGAAAAGTCACAGGAGAAGGAGAAGAGAAAGTGCAAGTATCACTTTTGCAAGGAGGAGCATGACATCCGGGTCAGAGAGGTGATGGAGCACCAACAGCAGCTCTTTGTCATTTCCAATTTGCCAGTTGGTAGGAGAGACGCAATATGGCAGGCAATATCGGACAAAATCAACAGCGCTGCAGAGGTGAAGAGTATTGTCACTGAGGTCAAGAAGCGATGGCACGATTGCAAGCACAGGACTTAGGAGAAACTCTCCAGGAACCTTAAGGCAGCACTGCAGACTGAAGGTGGAAGTCCCACACCACAGGAGGACCTGGATGAGCTGGGGAAGATGGTTGCAGCGGTCATCCCAGAGGAGCTGGTCACTGGAATCGCAGGACAGCACAGGCTACCAGGAACTACCAAAAATGCAGGGTAAGTTGCAGGGGGGTATATATGGAACTCCACTAATGGCAAAAGGGGGAGGCACATAGGACACACTCAATGCATACTAAAGGGTTGCATCAGGACACATAGGGGGTCATTCTGACCCCGGCGGTCTCAGACCGCCGGGGCCAGGGTCGGCGGGAGCACCGCCGACAGACCGGTGGTGCCCCGCAGGGCATTCTGACCGCGGCGGTTCGGCCGCGGTCAGACTAGGAAAACCGGCGGTCTCCCGCCGGTTTTCCGCTGCCCTACAGAATCCTCCATGGCGGCGGAGCGCGCTCCGCCATCATGGGGATTCTGACACCCCCTACCGGCATCCTGTTCCTGGCGGGTCTCCCGCCAGGAACAGGATGGCGGTAGGGGGTGCCGCGGGGCCCCTGGGGGCCCCTGCAGTGCCCATGCCAATGGCATGGGCACTGCAGGGGCCCCCGTAAGAGGGCCCCACTTTGTATTTCAGTGTCTGCTTTGCAGACACTGAAATACGCGACGGGTGCCACTGCACCCGTCGCACCTTCCCACTACGCCGGCTCAATTCTGAGCCGGCGTCCTCGTGGGAAGGTTGATTTGCCCTGGGCTGGCGGGCGGCCTTTTGGCGGTCGCCCGCCAGCCCAGGGCAAATCCCAAAATACCCTCAGCGGTCTTTCTACCGCAGAGCGGTATTTTGGTGGGGGAAGTCTGGCGGGCGGCCTCCGCCGCCCGCCGGACTTAGAATCACCCCCATAGGCCCTGAATCAAGATGCACCATCCCCACCCAAGCCACACATGTCCTGACGCTTTGGTTGTGCAATGCACTCCAACATATACACAATGTCAACATAAGCCACTCACTATGGCTATACTTCACCATGTACATTTTCACAACATCCCCTGGTTGGCACATTCAAATAGTGTGGCTGTGCCATTACAACACCCATTGCATATAGTCAAAGCCCTTGTACCAGGACAACGTAGACATCAGAGACTAGGACGGAAGTCAATACCACCCCAGGGGTGGTATCAGGGTGGTGTCTCTGGCCAAAATGCCTCCCTTCCTCAATGTCGCATCTTGCAGCACACATTGAAATGTCATCTCAGCAAAAACAGCTTGTACATGTGCAGGAAGGGACACCTCCCTGCACATGAACAAATCATTGCTTCAAGGCAGGCACCCCGTCATCATGGTGCAACAATGCCTGTGTTGGTGCAGGGAGCACATATCTATGCAGGAGCAGGGGGAATTGCAGGGCTGTATGGTATTCAACTAAATATGGCACATTACTGCGTAAATAAACTGCTGCAGTGTACTGCAACACATCTTGCAGCTGCCCTGAGCCATGCCAAATGAGAAAAAATCTACCTTAAAGCTTGCAACCTGTGGAACACAACCCATACAGAGTGAACCCACAACAACTCAGACACAACCATATGTGTCATATGGGAATGGCCACAAAATAAAATGCATACAACACATAGTGCATGTATGTGAACATCATGTGTGAAGCTGTACAAGTGGGTGCATTCTCACCATTTGACAAGATAGAGGGCTAGAACAAACACAAAATTATGGTGCATGCTGCTGTGCAAAATTAGGCAGCATCACACACCCTCATTTTCAAAACGCAGGGATGCGCCATATACAGAAGAATATAGTGCATTCCTGTGTAGCTCCTTCACACGCAGCCCTTTGCGTGGTTGGGGCATGCAATGGGTGTCGCTGTGGGTGTACCAGAGCAACAGCCATTGTATTTTGACGCTGCCTCTGATTGCCGAGTTTAGTAAACCTGAGGCAGCGCCAAAATCTAACTCCACCCCAGGGGTAACGTTAGCAAGGCGCAACAAGGAGGTATACTTTTGTTCCTCCTCGTTTTTTGTTTTTCTATATGTTCTGCATTCTGCAGCACGCATAGAAAAAGCAAAATGCCAGACATGATTGTCAATGTGCGGGAAGGTGTCTCTTCCTGCACATAAAAAATCCTTTTAAAATGACGCTTTGGCACTTCTGTGTGCCAAATCTCCATTAGTGATTGTGTATGTGCAGGAAGGGACACTCTCCCCCACATAAACAATCAAACCTTTCAACGCAGCCATCCTTGCACGATGGTGGAAGGATTCCTGCGTTGGCGCTAGGCAGCTCAATTTAGCGCCAGTGCAGGGGACAACACAGGGGTGTGTCATATACAATTAAATATGGCGCATCCCTGCATTGTGAAAATGACACAGCGAGGCGCTGCCACTTTTGGCGAAGTGTTGCGCTCCATCAATTTCCATTTCTAGTGAGCTTGACACATGTGTGATGCACAATGCTACACATAAGTACAACCACAACCTAGGGTCGGTGACATGTCACTGTGCCTCCAGTGGAAAATAGATGGGTGGTCAGTACAACTCTGGCGGTCGGTGTTAAAGCGGCGGTAAGACCGCCAACAGGCCGGCGGTAAAAAAAAGAAATTGCAATTACGACCGTGGCGGAAACCGCCAACAAAGACAGCCAGTTTAACGCTCCGACCGCCACGGCGGTACAAAAAAACAGCGCGGCGGTCACCGCCAACAGACAGGCGGGAGACAATGTACCGCCCACACTTTTATGACAGGCCAATCCGCCACCTTTTCCGGGGCGGATTCACAGCGGATAAAAACACGGCGGAAACAGGAATCCCGAAGGGAAAACACACACCTCTACACACCCCACGAGGAATGAGGACGCCATGGATCCGGAACTCCAAATTCTACCTGCAAAAGTCTTCCTGCTCCTCTACCAGGAGCACGAACGTCGGCGGCAAAGACCAAGGTGAGCACTGCACCTGCGACACAGGGGAGGGTAAAAACAGGGACATACACACGCAACACCCCCACCCTCACCCACTACAACACACAAACTAATGCATATCAATACATCACAGTTACACCCCCAAGTCCCCCAGAAGAACGCAGAGACAAAAGAAAATTAGTGTAACCATTGTAATATATTAAAAGCAAGTAGGCAGAAATATATATATATATATATATACACCATGTACAAAATATATACCAAGCATAGTAGTCCAGGTAGTGCTCTAAGAAAGTCCGTGGAACACTGGGACCACACGGTATGGGTGAGGCCCACACAAGATCCCCGACCACGACTGAGAGAACACTAAAGGGGCATCAGAGAGCAAGAAAACAGGCACCTCAGGGGGAGGGAAAGGGGGGCACCTCAGCCGCTTGAGTGCACGACACCAAATCCACGAGGGGGCCATATGCCCACTGACCACTGTTCAATCCTGGGGAGTGCAAAGCCACAGTCTCACAAGTCTCTACAGTGGGTGGGTTGGCCACTGTTCAATCCTGGGGAGTGCAAAGCCACAGTCTCTCAAGTCTCTACAGTGGGTGGTTTGCCCACTGCCATATCCTGGGGAGTGCAACGCCACAGTCTCTCAAATGGATGACAGTCTCCACTGGTTCTGGAGGGGGCATGGTGCCCAGAGTGCTTTATCCTGCTAAGGACAGAGGTAGTGGATGGATCTCTCCACTGGTTCTGGAGGGGGCATGGTTCCCAGAGTGCTTCATCCTGCTAAGGACAGAGGTAGTGGATGACAGTCTCCACTGGTTCTGGAGGAGGCCTGTTGCCCAGAGTGCTTCATCCTGCTATGGACAGAGGTAGTGGATGGATCTCTCCACTGGTTCGGGACGGGGCATGGTGCCCAGAGTGCTTCATCCTGCTAAGGACAGAGGTAGTGGATGACAGTCTCCACTGGTTCTGGAGGGGGCTTTGTGCCCAGAGTGCTTCATCCTGCTAAGGACAGAGGTAGTGGATGGATCTCTCCACTGGTTCTGGAGGGGGCATGGTGCCCAGAGTGCTTCATCCTGCTAAGGACAGAAGTAGTGGATGACAGTCTCCACTGGTTCTGGAGGGGGCTTTGTGCCCAGAGTGCTTCATCCTGCTAAGGACAGATGTAGTGGATGGATCTCTCCACTGGTTCTGGAGGGGGCATTGTGCCTAGAGTGCATCATTCATCCCGTGACAGACTCAGTTGCGTCATTGCCCTTGCCGCTCATGGGCCAGCGGTGCTTGAGACAGGGGTACCCTGTTCAGCAGTGCCTGAGACGGCAGTGCCCTGTTCAGCGGTGCTTGAGATGGCGGTGCCCTGTTCAGCAGTGCTTGAGATGGCGGTGCCCTGTTCAGTGGTGCTTGAGACGGCGGTGCCCTGTTCAGTGGTGCTTGAGACGGCGGTGCCCTGTTCAGCGGTGCTTGAGACGGCGGTCTCCATTGCAGGGACTCAGCTGCTGGCGGTCCTTCATGGCCCAGCAGGGCTTTTGCTGGCGGTCGTTCATGGACCAGCGGGGCTTGTGCTGGCGGTCCTTCATGGCCCAGCGGGGCTTGTGCTGGCGGTGGCCTCCTGGGCAAGTGGGCTGGTGCTGGCGGGCCTGTCCTGGGCAGCTGGGCTTGTGCTGGCGGGCCTGTCCTGGGCAGCTGGGCTTGTGCTGGAGGTGGCCACCTGGACAGCGGGGATGATGGCGGTCTTCCCTGCCGTGCTGCTCTTCCCAGACTTGCCGGGTTTCTTGTGGCCCTTCCCCACCTTGGAAGGTGTCACAGCTGACTCCACACTCCCACCGGGAACCCCGGGAGCGGCTTTGGTGGCTGGAGTCTTCCCTCTCTCCCGCCGGGCACTGGCCAACTTCTGATGCTTCACAGGTGGGGGACTGTCTGTGCTGTGGCTCCGTGCCACACTGGTTGCCCTGGTGGCCGGTGCACTCCAGATTCCGGTGACTACAGGCACCACTGGTCCCGGAGATGTTGTGGCTGAGGTGCTAGTTCGTGACCTATGAGACGGACGGGGTGGGGGAGGTGTGGGAAAGAGGTCAAGGTTGGACAGGAAAAGTTTTTTGGACACACTGGGACAGGTAGCTGGAGGGGGTTTGGGAGTGGAGGAAGAGGTGGTGGTTGTAGGAGGTGTACGTTTGGTGACTTTGGGTGAAGGTGCATGCGCTGGAGGCTGTCGTGAGGTGGATGGCTGTTGGGTGGGTGTGTGACTGCGTTTGTGTACCTTGGGAGGTGGGCTCACAGACACACTGGTAGAGGACACAGGGGACATGTGAATGGTAGTGGGGGTGGTGACTGCACGTGAGCGGGGTGTGGTGGTGGGTGTGCTGGAGAGGGACGTAGTGGCTGGATTCTGAACATCATGGGGGTCATGGTGCGACGGGCACCCCTCCCACGTTGGGAGGCCATCCCCAGCTGAGCCTCCGCCGTCTTCTTGCTCCAGCGGCGAATGTCCTCCCATCTTTTCCGGAAGTGGGTGCTCTGTCTGTGGTAGACCCCCAGGGTCCGGACGTCCTTGGCGATGGCACGCCAAATATGTTTTTTCTGGTGGGCGTTGACCTACATGAAATGTACAGGGGGAAGAGTAAGTAGTTACCAACTGCACTGTCAAACTGATTGGCCCCCATCCCTACCCTTGCCACGTGGCACATGCATTCACCGTCTTTCATGCACACAGCACTCTCCCCCCTTCCTTCTTACATCCAGCCCTCTCCACACAGGCATAGCCCATACAACATGCTCCCTGTGTACTTACCTGTTTGTCTGGAGGACCGTAGAGTAGCGTGCACTGGGGGAGGACCCCATCCACGAGTTTCTCCAACTCCTCCAATGTGAAGGTAGGGGCCCTTTCCTCAGACACTCGAGCCATTGTCTCTTCCAGACCGAGGTCACAGCAGCACTTGCAGTGTAGGTCCTCTCCTGTCGAAGATCAGGTATCGAGTGATTGAACAGATAGAAAATGGCGGTTACGTCCGCGGTGGTGCATACCGTCACCGCCGACGTACATCGTCATTGGCTCCTGGGACCCATAGGGTCCAATGTTAACCAATGCAGCATTGCGCTGCGGTCTTTGACCGCCTACCGCAATGGTGTACAATGCCAGCGCAGTTACCTCACATCCCATTGTCCCACTTTAGAGGTCAGGCAGCCGCCATTTCATGGGCCCACATGGCTTCATTTTCAACTGCGTCACACATACCTAGGCCTAGACTCAACACACATACAGGCCACCTTTTGTGTATGAATGGTGTTCTGTGTAAACTGTGGGTACGTACCTCTGAGCTGTTTGACTCTGTGCTCGCTGTTGTCCTTCATAGGCACCGTCCGCTGGGACGTGTGAGGAGATGGCGGCATCCTCCGGTGTACCGACCGTTGGTGGACCTGTCGACAATGGAGGAGAAACATGTGATTATCACATACAGGCTTGACCGTGCCACAATCCAGGAACTGTGTACCCAGTTGGAGCCAGACCTGATGTCAGCTATCTGCCAACCCACAGGAATCCCCCCTCAAGTGCAGGTGCTGTCAGTGCTCCATTTCCATGCAAGTGGGTCTTTTCAAACAACAGTGGCCATTGCATCTGGGATGTCCCAGCCTATGTTTTCCAACGTATTGTCCAGAGTGTTGTCTGCCCTTCTGAAACACATGCGGAGCTACATCGTTTTTCCTCAGGTGGAGGATTTGCCTACAATGAAAGGTGATTTCTATGCCCTGGGACACATCCCCAACATCATAGGTGCCACTGATGGGACACATGTGGCTTTGGTCCACCCCCACAGGAGTGAACAGGTGTACAGAAACCGGAAGAGTTATCATTCGATGAATGTACAGATGGTATGTTTGGCAGACCAGTACATCTCCCATGTGAATGCCATGTTCCCTGGCTCAGTGCATGATGCCTACATCCTGCGGAATAGCAGCATCCCTTATGTGATGGCTCAACTCCAGAGGCACCGTGTGTGGCTATTGGGTGAGCACCTGGGAGCAAGACAGTGGGAATGGTTGTCTGGGGCTATCCCTCCAGGTTAGTGTGTGTCTAACAGTTGTCCCTCACCATTTGCAGGTGACTCTGGTTACCCCAACCTGTCATGGTTACTGACCCCAGTGAGGAATCCCAGGACAAGGGCAGAGGAACGCTACAATGAGGCTCATGGGCGAACTAGGAGGGTGATCGAGCGGACCTTCGGCCTCCTGAAGGCCAGGTTCCGGTACCTCCATATGACAGGTGTATCCCTATTCTACTCACCAAAGAAGGTGTGCCAGATCATCGTGGCCTGCTGTGTGCTTCACAACTTGGCTTCGCGATGACAGGTGCCTTTTCTGCAGGAGGATGTACCAGATGGCGGTGTTGTGGCAGCTGTGGAGCCTGTGGACAGTGAAGACGAGGAAGCAGAGGAAGAAGACATGAACAACAGGGACTCAGTGATCCAGCAATATTTCCAGTGAGACACAGGTAAGAGTAAAAACCTGCCTACTACATGTACTTTAACACTACTACCTTTCTTCTGTCTGTCATTTTCACCCAGTGTATGGTCACTGAGTTGTCACTTTCCATTACGATTTCACAGATGTGGGTCCCACTGTGTGACATCTGCTTAGATTCATCATGGACTAGAGCTGTGTGACATAGGTATGTTGACATTACAATTGAAAGAGCATTTTGTCACTGTAATTGCTAATACACTATTTCGAAATCACAGACAGACTCAAGATTGTTTTGTGCTTTAAGTGTGTTTATTTAAGTGCTCAATTTTGGAGGGGGTAGTGAAATGGTGAGGGGTGATGGCGGAGGAATGTCCATGGCAGAGTCCAGTCTGTTAGTGTCACAGGTGCATTGCCCATATGAGCATAGGAAGTGGAGCTGGGGCAGTTTAAGTATGGGCAGGGTGACAAAGTGGGACAGTAGGATGACAATCAAGGTGGTCTCATTTCTTGGTGGGGGTCTTGGCATCGTGCTCTGTCTTGTTCATGGATCTCAGGGACCGTTTGCGGATGGTTCTCCCTCTGCAGGGGTTGGGGTGCTGGTGTGGTGGTCCTGTGGCGGGGCGTCCTGTCCACTAGCGCCAGTGGAGGTGGTGGGCAGTTCATCGTCCAGGCTAGTGTCAGGGGCACCTTGTTGTGCCACAGTGTCCCTCCTGGTGTTCACAAGTTCCTTCAGCACCCCTACGACGGTGCCCAGGGTGGAGCTGATGGTTCTGAGTTCCTCCCTGAAGCCCAAATACTGTTCGTCCTGCAGGCGCTGGGTCTCCTGAAACTTGGCCAGTACCGTTGCCATCGTCTCCTGGGAGTGGTGGTACGCTCCCATGATGGAGGAGAGGGCCTCGTGGAGAGTGGGTTCCTTTGGCCTGTCCGCCCCCTGTCGCACAGCAGCCCTCCCAGTTCCCCTGTGTTCCTGGGCCTCCGTCCCCTGGACCGTGTGCCCACTGCCACTGCCCCCAGGTCCCTGTTGTTGTTGGGATGGTGGGTTAGCCTGGGTTCCCTGTAGTGGTGGACACACAGCTGATTGACGTGTCCTGGGGACGGAGGTATGGGCCTGCTGGGTGGGTGCTGTGCTGGTGTTTCCAGAGGGGGGAAGGTCTGTGGTGGCCTGTGACTGGGTGAGGGGAACCGACTGTCCCGAGGTCCCCAATGGGCCGGGCTGGTCCTCTAGATCCAGTTGGACAGAGCTGCTGTCATCACTGTGGGCCTCTTCTGTTGGTGGTGTGGACATGTGTGGACCTCCTGTCCTGTGACGTTGGGTAGGGGTCCTGCAGGGGTATAAAAGGATGGTTATTACATCTGTGTGTGGCAAGGTGTGCAATGGGTGGGTGACCGTGTACCCCAGTGCTTGCATTCCTGTTTGGGACCTTCTGTGATGATGGTTTAGGGGGGTGTATGAGTATGTGTAGTGGACATGCTTTAGTGATGGGTGTCCATGCTTTGTTGTTGCATGCAGGGCTTGGTGTTGGGCTGGGTGGTTTGTGATGTTGGGACATAAGTGAGGAGTTGGAGTGCTGGGGGTGAGGGTGAGGGTGGGGGTATGTGATGGCATGCAGGTAGGGTGGGGGATGTAATAGTTAAGATTTGTCTTACCAGAGTCCATTCCTCCACCTACTCCTGCGAGGCCCTCAGGATGCAGAATCGCCAAGACCTGCTCCTCCCATGTTGTTAGTTATGGGGGAGGAGGTGGGAGTCCGCTGCCAGTCCGCTGAACCGCCAGGTGGTGTCTTGAGACCACGGAACGCACCTTCCCTTGTAGGTTGTTCCACCTCTTCCTGATTTCATTCCGATTTCTTGGGTGCTGTCCCACTGCGTTGACCCTGTCCACTATTCTTCGCCATAGCTCCATCTTCCTTGCAATGGAGGTGTACTGCACCTGTGATCCAAATAGCTGTGGCTCTACCTGGACGATTTCCTCCACCATGACCCTGAGCTCGTCCTCCAAGAACCTGGGGTGTCTTTGCCGTGCCACGGGGTGGTGTAGGTGATGTGTGGGGTGGAGTGTGTGGTGATAAGTGTGCTGATATGTAGTGGTGTGTTGTGTAAGGTGCGTGGAAGTTTTGTGGGTGATGGTGTTGTGTGCCTGTGGATGCTGTTGTTCTTGCTGGTGCTGTCTCTCTCTGGCCTTCTTTCAAAATTTTTTGTCATAGGGGTTTGTGGTTGATGTGGGTGTGTGTTTTATATTGTATTGGGTGTGTGGGAGTGGTGTGTGTATGTGTATCAGGTGTGTCTATTTCGAATTGTCCAATGTGGCTGTGTTTTGTAAAAGTGTGTGTATTTTGAGCGCGCCAATGGAATACCGCGGTTGAAAGACCGCCACGTGGATTTGTGTGTTGTGATAGTGTTGGCGTTTTTCTGTTGGCGTGATGGTGGAGGATTTGTTTTCGCCAGTTTATCACTGACCTTTGGTGTGGAGGACTTGTGTGGGTGTCTGAATTTTGGCGGATTCTGAAATGTGGGTCATAACAGCTGTGGCGGAATTCCGCGGCGGCGGTGGTGTGTTGGCGGTCTTCTGCACGGCGGTAACCGACTTTTACCGCCAATGTTGTAATGAGGGCCATGATGTCTTATGTCAACAGCCAATACAATTGAATATTGACTTTACACTATCTCATTGCAGAGGATGATGGCTTACCTCCTGTCGACCTGCCTTTCCTGGATTTCTCAGATGGCATGGATGACCAGCTGCCAACCATCAAGGAACAGACTCTCCAGGATGTCCTAGGATCACTCCATACACCAGCTCCAGTCTCAGGGAGGACACACTGGCCCTCATTCTGACCTTGGCGGGCGGCGGAGGCCGCCCGCCAAAGTCCCGCCGTCAGGTTACCGTTCCGCGGTCGAAAGACCGCGGCGGTAATTCTGACTTTCCCGCTGGGCTGGCGGGCGGTCGCCTTCAGGCCGCCCGCCAGCCCAGCGGGAAAGAGGCTTCCACGATGAAGCCGGCTCGGAATCGAGCCGGCGGAGTGGAAGCTGTGCGACGGGTGAAGTTGCACCCGTCGCGTATTTCACTGTCTGCGCAGCAGACAGTGAAATACATTTAGGGGCCCTCTTACGGGGGCCCCTTCAATGCCCATGCCAGTGGCATGGGCACTGCAGGGGCCCCCAGGGGCCCCGCGACCCCCCCTACCACCATCCGGATCCCGGCGGTCGGACCGCCGGGATCTGGATGGCGGTAGGGGGGGTCGGAATCCCCTCGGCGGCGCAGCAAGCTGCGCCGCCTTGGAGGATTCAATGGGGCGGCGGTACACTGGCGGGAGCCCGCCAGTGTTGCCGGTCCGACCGCGGCTTTACCGCCGCGGTCGGAATCCCCATTGGAGCACCGCCGGCCTGTCGGCGGTGCTCCCGCGGTCCTCCGCCCTGGCGGTCTTTGACCGCCAGGGTCAGAATGACCGCCACTGTGTTGCCAGGTCTCCACAAGAACCACCCAGCCACCAACATGCGCCATCAGCCAGTACTCACACAGCCCTAGACTCCGAGGACCCAGAGATCAGCTTTCAGAGGACAGTGGTAGGAGTCCAGTGGGAGCTGGCCAAGCAGGTGCGGGTAGGGATGGAGACCCTAGCAGGCAGCCTAGAGGGAGTGCGGACTTGCCTCAGTCCAAATAAGGACAACTCAGCTGCCATCAGAGGCACCTACACCCAGCTACGTGGCCAACTTAGCTGCTCTCATTAAGCAGAGGAAACAACAAATGCCCTCCCTAAATGCGAGCAGGATGCAGAATACCCTGGAGTCCATACAGCGGAAGTGGCCTCACTCAGGGAAAATATGGCTGCCTACCACTGTTGTGTTGCTGAGGTGTTGAAAAATCAGCAGTTCCTCCTTTCTGCAGTGATGCCTTATGTGTTGCCACAAATGGCAGCTGCTGGGACCTTTGACTCCACATCTCCATCCCCTGAAGTGTGTGGCCCGCTCTACCTCTACAACAGCATCAGCCATGGCACAGGAGGCACCACACACATCAGAGGATGAAGATGTGGAAGGAATAACGTTCACAAGAAAAAGCACCCAGTAGCACCAGTCTGTGCAACATGGACAGTTTCTCCTTAGTTCTGGGCTTAAGATCATGCCAGTGTTGTGACAGTAGGAAATGTGCCCTCTTCAACTAACCACTGTTGAATTTTCTGCTATGTGCTGTCATTGTCTCTTTCTAACCAATTGGCATTTTTTTAACTCCTCTGTTCCTAACCATGTCTAATGACATGTTCCCTAAACCCTGGACTCTCATTGAGCTACATATGGCTAACATTCACTTATGTGGTCTGTGAAATGGATATTGTATAGAAATCACAATTATATTTGCACCTGTAACTAAAGCACCTTGTACACATGCAGCATTTCTATGCTTAATGTGATCCATCTATTCAGCTCAAAGATAGCATTGTGTCGATCCATGTCAATGTGTACAGAATATCAGTATGTGAGTGCATGACTGTCAGACACTACGCCACACACTAGGATCCTAACATGAGAAAGCTGAAGGATTGTGTTGTCGGCTACAACCAACTTACTGGGTATACTATATGATTATGAACTGATATCCTTTAAACTAGACATACAGCATATATGGCTCTGAACCAATTCAATGGTAATTTACACAGATGGGAGTACCAGTAGAACTTATTTGTGTGGTACAGGAAAGGCTAACCACATCAGTGATGGCCACCTGTTAGTGTTGCAGGATACAGTTCTACATTTGCCTGTTGTCAGGTGTACCACACTTGCCAACAATGAAATTGCAGGACCCCACCAATGACAGGTGAAGTACCATATTTACCTGTCAAAGATAAAGTATACATACACATTGTGAGTGGCTGGACCATTGGATGGCAAATGTATGCACCAGTAGACGGTATGTAGCAGCCATTCTCACAGCTCCTTGGTCATAGGGGATGCATATGGGAAACCTGGGAAATCAAGACAGTAAGCATACCTTAGGCCATTCCCCCTACTTGGCCAGTGCACTCATGAGAACCCCAGACACTCAATCAAATAGCAAAATAATGAGGCTAAAATAAACAAGATTTATAGTAAAAACCATGGGCCAGATATAGGAAAATGCCAATTTGCGATTGGCAAATTGCGAGTCCCTGCGACTCGCAATTTGCAACTCGCAAATTGGTATGCAGAACGGTGTCTCAGACACCGTCTGCGAGTCGCTATGGGGTCGCAATGACCCACCTCATTAATATTAATGAGGTGGGTCGCAAATTGCGGCCCCATAGCGAGTCTAGGCACTCGCAAACATGGAGGCCTGCTGTCGTCAGCAGACCTCCATGTTCGTGACTGCTTTATCAATAAAGCAGTTTTATTTTTTTTTAAGTGTAGCCCGTTTTCCTTAAAGGAAAACGAGCTGCACTTAAAAAAAAAAACGAAACCTTTAGTTTCAGTATTTTTTCAGGGCAGGTAGTGGTCCCTTGGACCACTACCTGCCCTGAAAAAATTGTTTTGGGTCCATTCACAAACTGGAAGGGGTCCCATGGGGACCCCTTCCAATTTGCGAGTGGGTTACCATCCACTTGAAGTGGATGGTAACTGCGACACCATTTGCGACCGCATATGCGGTCGCAAATGGTATTGCATACCACTCCGAATCGCAAATAGGAAGGGAACACCCCTTCCTATTTGCGATTCTGAAATGCATATTGCGAGTCGGTCCCGACTCGCAATATGCATTTCTGCATAGCAAAGTGGCATTTGCGCCTAGCAAACGGCGATTTTCGCAGTTTGCGACGCGCAAATCCTTTGCTACATCTGGCCCCATATGCCAAAAGATTAACTAAAACCTACCATTGGCCCCCACCCCCCTTAACGGACAAGATACAAGTAGGACAACATGCACAATGACTACACATGTATTAACCTAACCTATGGCCTAAACAAAAATATATGTTTTTGGTATTTAATAAATTTGAAAAAAACAATTATACACAAATACCCCAACATGACCAACAATAACAAAATGCAGAAGAACCCACCCCCCACTATACTTAACCTAACCTATGTCTACCCTTCACTAACCTAATACAACCCATTTAAAACCCAATCTAAAACTATGTAAAATAGTAAAAGGGAGGGGAAGAAACTGGGAGGTTGTATGACACAAAAAGTAAATTTCTTGCTTTTCTTGATGTATCGCAAAGTCCTCTGGTTCTCTGCACTTTCCTCCGCAAATTATTTAAGTCTGGTTCAGTCTCATGTCTTGTTCAAACTGGCTAGGAGCAGCTGCAGCAGGTGGCTGAACTGGTGCCTGGGTTATGACTGGTGCAGCTGACGTGGAGGGCCATAGTCCGGCTGTGGCCACCTGCACCCCTGATGACTTTGCTCCAGTTTCCTTGTGTGGCGTCTGTGGAGGTCCACCATGTCAAATGCATGCCATTTCCCTGATGCCTTCTCATTGCAGAAGCTCCTTCCCGTTTCGCGGTATCCTGTCTCAACATCCATTATGTGGTGGTAGCATTCTGCCCTCTTGCAAAATGCTCGCCTCTGGTCTTGTGTCATATTGGCAGCTGAAATATGAGGAGAAGCAAGCATCAGTATCAGCATTGGGTGGAGGTTGTACAGACATATTATGTACACTGCAACTGCAGATAACACATACAGTCCACCACACATTCCTCAACAATGACTTACTCCTCATCTATGACTATTTCCTACCAGCCATCAACAGTATCATGTACATGTCACTGGGATGACGGCAATCCATTGTTAACCAACAGGGCCCAGAGCTGATTGGACAAAATTGACCATAATCAACATTTGTGTCATCAAACTTGTGAGGATCACGTGCCCCAACAAGTCTGGATTTCCTGCGTCCCTGTGCATAAGGGGGGGCTGTGCATGTAATTCATCACCTCGACACCCCTGGTGAAACATCAAGGCTTGCCCAGTCATCATGGATGCAAGGTGGCGGCCATATGGCAGGGGTCTGGTAACTTCCCACCAGCTATTCAAAGTTTTGGCAAATCACCATTCATGTGTCCTTGTCTAAGACCTGGCCTGAGCATGCTTTACAAGGGGGCACACCATTGCCCACGATGTGCCCACATGTACAACTGATGCAATGTTCCCAGAAGGTTTGGCCAAAACCTGAGCTGCACATCAAAGTTGTCAACACATTAGAGAACTGAAACCCCCTACCCTGTGCTATGTTGTGCTACATGCGTTAAACGGTACACACATGGTGGCTGTATGGGTGCCCTTAGGACCACAGTGAGTTTGGCACTGCACTGGGTGCTGCAACAGTATTCTGATACATTGTGCATCATTTGCACATGCATGTCAGACATCATCAAAGTACCAGGTAAGCACACAGCATTCACATCATATGCATATGTGATGTGACATACATCACTCACAAATATCATGGTGGCAGGACCATGTTGTGAAAACTGCTGAGATCTGGTGTGGGAGGAATCACAGACTTATCCCACAACCATCTGGAGCTGAGTTTGTTTACTAATTGTGTACACTACTGACTGTTGTGCAGCACACCATGGCTCCTTGCAATACTACAGACTCATTATATCTGAAGGGTACTGAGGCACCTGAGGTGCATGTGTCTCCTATACAAGGCCCATAGAGACCTCTGCAGATATAACCCACATCTGTATTGTCTTGTCAGTATATGTAAGCTATGTGTGGCACACAGTGCTGACAATGGTGCTATGACAAAGTGGTTGTCAACAGGAATGCTATGTACATAAACAGCTGCCCTGAGACCTATCATAGTAGACATCAATGAATAAGTGGCCAGCCATTACAACTCCTATTCCACACAATTCCACACACACATTGCCCATTGAGCTACAAGAAGGCCATTCTCATTGCCCAACACTCCAACAGACATGATGCCACCATCCATTCTCCAATGATATCATTGGTCAGGCAAACCATCTTTCATAGCATTCCACACTTCAGACTGACTCACACCAAACCAGGATTAGCACACAGGACTCACAAAATGACACTTACTGGATGCATCGGGGTCTTCAAATCGGGCAACCTCACCTCCGGTGGAGGCGGAGGTCCACCCGCAAGACATGAATGGAAAACATTGCTTAGTGTAATTTGTACATATCAGTTAATGGACGGCATTGTTCACTGTCAACTTGTTGGGCTGAGTGAGCAAGTCATCCTAGTGATAGATCAGAGCAACTGACAAACCTCCATGATCAGTCAATCACACATAGTCTCAGAGAATGTAGACCCACGCACCTACAAACCATCACTGTCCCTGACACTCCTGTGGTGCTTCTCACTGCACCACTTATACATGGTATTGTCATGCAGGTGTCTGTTAGCTCTACAACTCCATTACCATATGGGACTGCTTGACACTGTATACTGCATCTGAGGGGCATGCAATGGTTATTGCAGTGGCTGTCCCATTGTGACACCCATAGCATTTAAGCCTTCCTCAGATGTTGTAGACATCTACCTCATTGTCACAGCAAATTGACAAACTACTGCCCAGGGGTTGTGTGGGTATTTCAAAGTGTTGAGGAATGCCATGATATATCCTTCAGTGAAGTAAGTAATATGTGTGTGCCATCACAAGGCACACACACATACAATCAATAATGCTATGGGAGTTTGCTTGTGCAAAAATAGTTGTACCTACCTGCACATTGACTGTTTGAAATCATGGATGTATTGCCAATAGAGTGTGGCCAGCCATTGTTGGCTTGGTATACCATTATTTGTCCAGGGAGGGATAAGAACATGGGCATAGACATATGCCTCAACACAGACACACCTGCTCTGTGGTACAAGGTTGCATTTGTTGGTGCAGGTTACTGAGTAATGTGTCAATGATGGAGCAGATGCAGGGCAGCCCCATACTGTCAGTGAGAAGCAGCAGGCCTGTGGAACTGACTCAGCACATGTGTGTGTGGTAATTGACATAGTATAGGGTGTATGTGATACACAATGTACAGGAAGAAGGAAGTGCTAGTAGTCTGCACCCAGTGCATGGTCAAGCTCCCTTACATGGCCTTGGCCAATGACACAAAGGGGCCAATAGAACAACAGTGGTGCAACACAAATTGCATCAATACAGTCCTTGTGGCGCTCCGTGCACCCCTTGCCCCAGCCATGTGTGCGCCTAATGAGAATCAAGGCACAGCATGATGTAGGTAGGGTCCAACTGCATCTATTTATGTGTAGGTAAATGATGTACTCAGCAGGACTTGCAACAGATCATCACGACTTCTGCTAAGTACATGGGGGCCCATCACATAAATTTATATGCCCTCATATCACACCTGCTCTCAGCAGCCATTCAGAGTGCCTGAAAAATGGAAATAAGGTATTTCTCATTTTTTCCAGTGGCTTATACATTTGCCTCCCAAACAGGTTTTGGGACCCCCTTCCATACATGATGCATGGCACAGGCCTCATTTGGTGCTACTCCATACTGAGTTGCCCTACGCATGCATCACAACACTTTGTAATAGTTGTGCAGGGACAATGGTACATCTGCCGTGCATCAGCTTCATTACTGTACATTTGAATTGCAGGCCTAAAGTGGCTCTGGGGCTCTTCATACAGGTAGCATCCGACATGTCCAGATACACAACCATTACATGCAGCACTCAACCGTATCTACAACTGTCATGCACATGCAAAAGAAAGGACTTTGTATGGAAATGGGAAGCTTACCAACTGTTCCACCAAACTCTATGCCCAGATGATCCAGCAGACCTTGCTCCTTTGGAAAGAGGTCTGCCCCGTGGTGCTTAAGTTAGTGGTTGTTCCTTCTTGTCCCAAAGATTTGTGTTAGGTGCTGGAGCACTTTGCCTCACCGCAGCCTCCTTGCCTCTGTGGGGTAGCCTGGGATGACACTGCCATCCAGTTCCAGCATCATGGGGAGGTATTGCTGAACCAGCCATATAAAACCCCCAGCTCATCGGCCAACATCCACGTCATCCTCCCTTTCCCAGACATAATGGACTGCAAATGCAGTTCACGCCCCCAAAAAATGAAATTTCCAACACATAACCCAACTCCCCCAACTACCCCAACAATTATACTACCCCAGACAAACACCCCACAATACAGAGACAGAAACAGTACACTTACAATACAAAAGACAGGTTTAAAGAGAAATAAAAGACAACACCTACGGGACACAGCACAATAAACACTCCAAACGCTCCAAAACACCTACATCACCAGCTCTACACACCCTCCCACAGTCACAGACAATAAGACTGTGAAGTGAAAGTGAAAGTCAACTCACTGTACCATGTTTGCAGACAAGACGTCCTGTTTCACCACCTCCTGGGCGTGTGCGTCTCGTTTCCAGTCATGCGTAATTGTTTTTGACGCATGACTGTCATGTGTTGATTTTCTCACCTTTTGCGTGAAATTGCCTTTGGCCGTGCGATAGACTTTCAGGGGCTAGGCGTCTTTTAGCTAAGGGGTATTGTATAGTATATGCGTATGTGTAAAACATTTTGACGCATGACGGTCATACATCGATTTTTCACCATGTTGCGTCAAAAGGCATGTGAACGTGTAATTGCCGCTCGGAGCCCAGGTATTATATTATCTACGTTGCAGTGTGAATTTAATGTGTTTGCATCATTTTTTTTTACGCATGACATAATTGTGTGGAGTTTTGCATTGTAGGCCTTGAGTGCACCCTGATTCACTTAACATGTCACATGGGCTGTGCTACAATGTTGTATATGTGGTATGGCTACATGTGCATGACTATCCAGTAATGTCGTTACAGTGACATTGGTAGGTCAAATACATCAGTTTGTCTGTGAGTCTGCTGCATGCAATTACCCTTACCTTGGTGCATTTGTGCATGTGTAGCTACACTGTGTCCACATACATGTTGGCACATGTGTGCTACGTGTATACATATGTGTATGAATACTAATTTGTGAGTGGACTACATTGTTATGTCTGAGATACAAATGTACACATACCTACAACACAATATATATGATGACCTATGTCCAAAACATGGTAAGGCATGTAACAACCATGACAGTTTTTATTCAGAGTATTCAGTGGACTTGGACTACATTGAGATCATGTTACCCGTGGCAATTTGCGTGTGCATGTGTGTCCACTCTGTGGTATGTTGTTGGATTTTACTTCATGCTGCTCTGCTACACGTGTGCCATTTGGTTCCCCATGCCTGTTAGTAGTAAGAGATGTTACGTACACGTGTTAGGGAAGGTTGGTATAAGCGTTGTGTGTGTGTGTAAAGAGATGTCTAGTGTCATTTCTGTAACATATAACAACAGTGGTGTGTTCATGGGATGTGAAACTTCACATTACTATCTTCCTGCATGGACACATGTTGGCATTTTACAAATGCATGTGTAGTCGCATCAGTGCCACACATGTTTCCGTATGTCAGAACACATGTGAATGTAATTTCTTTCAGTCACTGATCTTGTGATACCTATGCCCCTTGCCTGTTGTTCAGAATCCATACACATTAGCATGCCTGAGGCATGTGTTCATGCCTCCAACTCAGCACTCACATTTGTCGACATCATGTTTGTTATGACATACAACGGCATACCATTGTGTAGCAGCATTGCATTCTGACATAGATGCCAACCTACACATCATCACAACTGTGTGAGTTTGTATGGCAACACAAACCCATGGTTGCATGTGAAGGGGCAGGTTAATGTTGCTCCAGTTTACTTAGCACCTTGGGCACATGAATTAGCCCCCTGACAATGACATACGTTAATGTAGCCAGGGCAGTGATGTGTGGGTTTATTGAGTGAGGATTTAGACCCTTCATGATTGCTACTCAGCAGAACTATGCACACTCCCCAGCAGACAGACACATGCACAATTGTGATCATACAGTCCAGGAAGTCACATTTTCCTCAGCTGCACTTCATGTCAGCTTCCCCCTCTCATGTACAGAGCTGTGGGTGCTTGCACATGTAGGACGTGTCTCATTATTTGATGTCCTTAGTTGTTTCCATGGCAGCTTGTTTAGGGGTTGTATATCTGTTGTGCCTTCAATATTGGAAACATGCCAGGGTACAGATGGTGTTGTCTGTCAGTGCCTCCTGTCATGGTGGCATGCAATGGGCAAATACCACGGTATGCTAGTGGCCAACATACCAGGGTTATATACTGACCTAGCCATCCTCTATGTACATATGTTAAATGCTGACATGTAGACATTGATGTGTTCGGCAGTCAGTATTGGTCTATGTGTGTCCCTTCTCTATATTTTCCTGCATTAGTGGTAAGGTATGTATTGTCTCCTACATTGCTCCCAATCTTTAGCCAGCTTGCACTTTGTGCTCATCTTCTACAGCAACATTGTCTGGTCATACATGGACAGGATGCAACATGTGAGTTGTGTAATTTGTTGACACATCTCCTACTCCTGGTTACTTTCTAGATACCGTTCCATTGATGGTACTTCTGAGATGTAATGAGTGCCACGCACACATGACATTACACCTGGCACTGCACTTGTGTTGCCTCCAAGTGACCTCCTGTGTTGTATTTGCAAGTATCTGTGGGTGTCTCCATCCACATCCGCCAATGAACATAGGTATGCTTTTCGTCCAGCATGCCACAACCTAGGTAACTCTTACCATGACTGAATGACGTTGAGGTGTGAAGTCATCTCAGTGCTGTACTTTTCATTAGCCAAATGCAACGTATATGGCTAGGTCTACTTCCTCTCAGTTTGATGTTGTGTCTCTGGCAATATTATTAAACAATGCTGGACATGGTAGCACATCCCGCACCTGATTGCTATGTTGGAGTCCAAAACATGTATGGGATAAATTGTTACTGTTTATGCCATGGACTTGTTCTGTCATGTGAGTGACAATGAGTGGTGTGTATTGCTATGTGCTTTTGTTATAGAGAGCATTCTCGGTAAACATGCTGACACATGTCAAGCATTGTTGATACTGGCAAACCCATTGCTACCTAGGACATACATCCGTACATCAGTCTTCACATGTTTATCTGGATTTGCTCTAGGTATGTGTAAAGACAGCAGATTTGTGTGACAAGTTTGCAGCTCATGTACATAGTGAGTGTAACACACTCTGCCTACATTCCACCCAGAGAATTATTTGGTGGTGCATTGGCCAATTAAATTCTTAGATCCTGACAATGGGTCATGTGTTTGGATAGTGATTCTGCACCCCTAGCTGCTTATTTTGTGTGGCAACCCATTGCGCACTCCATAGCCAACGTGTGTGTGCCATACGTGAGGTACAGTCTACCAAATGTCAGGGTTGTGCCCACTGGTAGTGCCATGACATAATTCCATGGATACACTGTGCAGGTTCAGCATCAGACAGTGGTTGCAATCCCTGGACAATTACTGAAGGTCCAGAGTTACTTATGATGTCCCACCCTTGTCACACATGCACCGTGCAGGCAAAGCTGCAATCACAGTGAGTTGTGACAGTTTTCTGTTCCAACATAACTTAATATCCATTAGTTGACAGCCCCTCCCTTATGTGTGCCCCCCTAGCATACACTCTGTTAGGCATGGTGTTGTTGTGGTGAATAGGCTAGGTTTTAGCACCTTGCCCACTTGACAGCACAATATATGTAATAGTGCATGGATCTCGGCCTTCAGGAGTGCCATGCCCGTGAATTGCGTGTCACTGATATGTGAGATGGAGGCAGTAGTCCCTCTTACATCACAAACAATATTGCTATCATACCTGCCACCTTTGTGTTTCTTACCCGCTCCCTGAGGTTCCAGTAACATTCCAATGGTATATGAAGTGGAGAATGAGTAGACCAAGAAGGATCAGGTGCAAAGTATTTTATTTGTGCTATTTACAATGTGATGGTATTAGTCCAGTGACTATGTATAGAAGTTCTCCCTCCAAATTATCTGCTCAGTCATCATCCTTCTCCTCGCTGAGGACATCAACCTGGTCATCCCAGGGGACACATTTTTCTGACACAGATGTTGTGGAGGGTTGCACATGCCAGTGTTATTTTACATACTAGTGGTGAACCATACAAGAGGCTTCTTCCTATCAGGGCCAGGCACCTGAACCTTGATTTCAGGAGCCCAAATGTCCTCTTCTCCACATTGCATGTTCTTCTGTGCCCTTCCTTGTAGGGATGCTCTTCCACTGTTGTGGGATTGGCAAATTGAGTCATAACCCACGGCTGTATGTCGTACCCTTGATCAGCTGCAAAGGAGAGAGAGAAGATGTGTTGGTAAAGCTTGATAGTGGTTTAGAACATACCATGGCAGTTGTTAGTTTTAGTTTTAGTTGGAGTGGTGTCTCAGACTTGCTTGTGGTGTATTGTATGTTCCCGTTCTTGCGAAATGGTTTCACTGGACTGTGTTGATGGACATGACAATCTTCGGTAGTGGCTCAAGGCCCAGGGAATTTGAATATTGATCCCAAAATGATGGTTATAATTTAGGAAAATGTGTAGTGTACTCAAAAATTTTGAAGCAGTGTTCTATTGTTAGATGTAATCTACCACCTCCTTGCACCAAAATGGTGTCCGATGTTGAGACACCACTGTTGCCTTACACAGCCAGACTGTGCTGTCTATGTTACCATGTGGCACTACTTAGGAGACACGTTGTGACCCTTTGTGGCAGATGATGCTTGTGGCAGCCATCAAGCGTACAAGGGTGTGTATAACACGTTAGTAGGATGTTGTAATTTAGTGCAGTAGTATCTCCTTGCTTCCAATACATGATTTCTCACAGACACTTCCTATACATGCACAGTGCAGGCTTTGAGAGGGGGCACAGCTATTTTTCTCATGGGTCCCTTAGTACGGTGCATGTTGGGTCAGGTATGTCCTCTATACTCCTACTATGGCATCCATGATTGTTACAGTATTTTCACAAACTCTGCACCATGGCAGACCATTTCTGGCATACGGAACAGACATGGTGGTGTTAGGGGGCACTAGGGGCGCATGTGAGGTAGAGTCGGTGCTGCCCCATTTCTCATGATTCTGCACTATGGTCTTTAATGGCAGATACTTTTGTATTTGATTGTGTGCAACACAATGCAGCAGACAGGTGTATGTGCACACTACAGGTATGTCAGGTACATGTACATGATATGTAGTTGGTTAAGTCACCACTTGGGTGACATTTGATTTAGGTTCTGCCAGAGGCTTGCACACCATGAACTACGTGGGACTGTGCCTACGTGTGACTTTCTTAAAATGACCATGGCCTATTCCATTGACATGCCTGGACCATTCTTTGTTTGGTGTAATGTGTGTGTGATCTGTATTTAGTTGTCAACCTGTGGACACTTGCATTTGTTTGTGAACAGCTTCTGTATGCAAAGGAGATTTGGCTCCACCTGTCCATATGTGGTGTGACAGTCAGGGTGTGGCTCTGTTTTGTACATGTGGGTGTATGTGTTTGTGAAGTGCAATGTATGCGATGTAGTGTGGCATGATGCATATGTGTTGTTGTCTGTACATCTATGTACCCCTGCCCATGTATATTTAATGTGGTGTTTGTAATGTTTGTCCAGATGGTTGGTGTGTTGTGTGTGTTATGATTGGTATGCTGGCTTACCCATGAGTAGACCATTGCCAATTGGCCATCCTGGAACTGCTCGTTGATGGTGCAATGGCGAAATATATATGCATTGTGGATGCTGCCGGGATATTTAGCAAGAATGTTGGTGAACAGCCCACAGTGGTCCACAATGGCCTGAACATTGATTGAATGTGTGTGCTTGTGGTTCCTATATAGGTGTTCTGTTGCTGCAGGTGGCACCAGTTGCACATGAGTGCAGTCCCTTGCATCCAGCAAATGTGGAAACCCAGCAATTTGATAGAAACCTTGCTTGGTCTTCTGCTGCAGGTGCTGGGTATTTGGGAAGCAGATGTGGTGGGATTTGAGGCCTATGATAGCCTCCAGGACCTTAGGCAGGAGGACCGAGAAGGATCACTGGGACAGACCAGTCACTTGTGCACCCGTTATCTGAAAATATCCAGAAGCCAGCATATGGAGGACATCTAGGAGTTTGGTCATGGGTGGAATGGTAGTGGGAGTTTGCACTCTTGCTGTGATGTATGGTGCAATATGGTGCAGCAGGCGTACAATGGACTCCCGGTTCAGTCTGTACATCCTGATCACGTCTTGTTCCCTGAGGCCAACGATGGTTGTGCACTGTCTGAAGATCCCCTCCTGCCTTCGCCACTGTGTGGCTGCTGTGGTGGTGTTTGGGGTTGCTGCGGTGGTGGTGGAGGGACCTGCTGTTTTTGCTGATGTCTCCGGTGTGTGCCAAGCTGGAGCAGTACCACTTCCAGGTTCTCCTGGAGGTTTCCAAAGCTCCTTCTGTGTGTTTTTCTTCAGTGGTGGTGTGTGGGCCTCTTTTGAACGCCTGGTCTGACCAGGAGTTCAAATTTAATGCTAATCGGACTTAGCGCCATTTTTTAGGTCTGCTTCCTTGGTTTGTGTTGTTTTTGCGTCGGTAGGTAAATATGGCGCTAGAGGGCTACCGTAATTTTTTGATAGGGAACGCCTACCTTGCATCTCATTGTGGCAATGAGATGCAAGCTGGATTGGAGCGCCCTAAAAATGGTGCTAACTCCTAAAGTTTGACGCTAGACGGGTCTAGCGTCAAAATGTAAATGTGGAGTCATGTTTGTGCCACTTTAGCATAAAAACAAGGACGCTAATACGGCACAAACATTTCATAAATACGGGCCATAGTAGCAAAATCAGTGATACACATCTGTGTTGTCACGCCAGACCTAGAAAGATCAATCAAGCACACATTGATAAGGCTGTGCAAAAGAGAAGAATGCAAAGGGACATGACAGATGGAGTCAATCTTATCTGATACAAAGGGAACAAGTTTCACCTTTTGTGAGTTTTTTATAATCTCTATGTGTCCAAATTCTCTCCATCACTTTATTCCAGAACTCTCTTTAATGTCTCTGTCTCTGATTTCCATCAGTGGTTTTTAGGTCTCTGTTTCATATGTGTAGGGACACAGGGGGAGCAGCATGAAGTGGGGCCCCAGATGCCTGGAAGAAAAAGGGCATTCAGCGGAGGAGCAAGAGGACAGCAGGAGAGGTAAGGGACTACTGTGACAACAGGAAGGGGATCCACTGAGCACTCAGAAAATATGGATGTGGATTCACCAAAATGCCATGGGTAGCGAAAGTGACATCACACACTCTTTGATTTCTGATGCTATCACTGGAAGTGAAAGCAAGACATTTGACCCTGGTGACATCAGAGAAAGTGATATCACAAGACAATTGACAGAGATGGCTTTACTTGAAGTGACTTCATAGTAGTTAAAAACACCTGCTGATAACGGAAAAAGATACTAAAATATACAATTTACATTTACTAATCTGCTGTACAGCAGGAGTGTAAGGATAAAATGCTACAAGGACACTCCTCTTATACCAGTAAAACAAATGGCATAAGTGAGATATATTCATCATATTCCAAGATATAATTTCAAATGCAAAGGTTCAACCTCAAAGGCTAGGTATAGTCATATGGTAACCCACAATCATCATTTACCAAGGCACAACTATATTATGGCTTTATTAATATAGTTTTTATTAAGGTTTGTAATTCTGTATAGCACATTGGTACATAAATGTCATACTAGCTTCTCTCAGCCATGTAATGTCCCATAATTATACAAAAACAGTTCTCCAACAATCCCTCTCCATTCCTCTGCTTTGTCAGTAATCACAAATGACAATCAGACATTGTTATCTCTTGAGAGCTGCATGGCCCCCATTCCATTCCTACTCCCCCTTCCCTTTCGGCAAGCGGACTGCTCCTACCCGGCATGCCCCACACACTCACCAGGCGCACAATGCTGGACTTTAGTGGGCTCCCAAACCACCTGAGTCAGCCCCAATTACCGTGTATTTCAGTAACCTCACTTGCCCCACTCCTGAGCTCCTGTTGGCAGCCTGACATCTCGCAGATCAGATCAGCCAGCATGGCTGCCCACACCCGCAAATCATGCTCAACTTTTACATTCCTTCAAGTGTGTTTCATGTGTACTTCCTCTGCCGCTGCCCACTCAGACATGTCCCTGAGCCAGTCCCCGTATCTTGGGGGCTCTGCCGCCATCCGCTTTATAGCTATGTGGTGTTTTGCCAGCAGCAGGCTGAGTAAGATTAATTTCCTGCTAAGTTTCTTGTTTTCAGGGGATCGGAGCAGGCTCAACAGTTTCTGCCTAAGTGTGGGCTGGACTGTCCACTCAGTGGCCCTGTTTATTTGCTCTATTACCTCCCGCAAGTAGGGTGCCAGCAAAGGACAGGCCCAGACAACTATATTATGCCTTGACATAGCCTGAAATGCCTAACTACAGCCTCAAAAGCCTACACGGAATTTCTGCATGCCAAAACAAAACCAATATATGCACAGTTATTACTCCATGTGCCAGGGCTGTCTCATAAGAGGATAGGCATGAATCAGATGCTGGTCCTGAATGGTAAACGTGTGCAGACTCTACTTATATCAGAACATATTTGTAAGTGTAGTACACAGACCTAGCTCCTAAAAGATCATTTTTAGTTGTATAGTTGCTTGATTTCATATACATAAGAAGTACCCACCGTAGGAGGACTGGACCCATGCCAGATTTTCTTGGAAAAACACTGACTCTCCTAATGAGGTGAATATAAATGAGTTCAGTATAAATTTCTTCTGTGGATGTCATAAAAATCTAACATGGATCTAGTCACCAGATGTACCAAGGGATTTTACCCATTCTGTGTCTATGGGAAAATGCTTTAGTACATATGGCCCATAGATACTAGTTGTGTTAGCCCTGTTGATAGCACATGCCCAACATTGACTTGCCTCTTTGCACTTTATTAATAGGTATTACCCTAAAATGTTTTACAAATGTAAGCCTTTATGCACTTAATTCCATTTTGTTTGTGTGCACTATTTGTACACCTAAACCATGGCTCACATGTACGCACCTACACATCTCTTGCCTGTGTGTACCTGGTTATGTTGCACCTTCTTTCATGACACAGCATGACTCATGTATGCATGTACTCCCATCGCCTGTGTGTGACCATAGGTAACATTCTCACTTGTATATTCGAAGTGACATCTTGTCTTTGTGCAATTACCTCGTCTTACCTATGCACACTTTGACCGTTTTAACTGTTTTCAATCAGACTAGGTTCACTTGCATCCACACAACACCAATCACCTGTGTGTACCACGAAATCCCTCACCTGTAAAATTGTACGCCTGACTTGTGAACCTAGTTCACTTTCATTTGTGCACCTCTAGCCCCCTCATCCACTTAGATCCATATCCCAGGTGTGCACCAAAGGCCACTCCCTCCTATGTGTACATGGTTAACACTTCCCTCCGTACTCATACCATAATCTAATATGCAGGACTGGGAATGTGGATTCAGTACCATAGGACTCAAGCCGCACTTTACATATTGTATTGTATTTTAATAGTATTTATATTGTGCTTTCTACCCCTGATGAGGCGTCAAAGCGCTTTTCAGGGAGTAGCATGCTACTCCGGAACCCAAGAGGAACTAGTAGTGGATTAGTATAGGGGATTATGAGTACAGTTTTAGTATTATGAGTTAATTTGAGCAGAGGATATGTGAGTTTGTTAGTTGGATTGATTAGAGTAATGGAGGGATGGATGAGGGAAGAATCCAGAAGTGTTAATTGGGAGTTTATAATAATAGGATGAGGCTTAGGTTGAGTAAAGGAGAGCTGAAGGAGAGAAGAGTCTGTGGAAAGGGTTAGGGAGATCATAGTAGCAGGAGGGGTTTTGGATGAGTCAAAGGTGAGATAAATGAGGGAGAATTTAGTAGGGTTGTTTGGGAGATCATGATAGTAAACTGAGGTTTGGGTGAGCTAGATGTGGAAGAGGAAGGAAGAGCTTAGGCAGGCTTATTTTGGAGATGAAAATATTAGAATGGGTTTGGGATGTGTAAGAGTGGGGATGGAGGATAGATTGATAGAGACATGGCATATGGTGATGGGTAGACAAAGTAAAGCTTACAAGAGAGTACATTTATTATTTATTTATAATTATATATATATATATATATATACATACACACACACATTTTTTAAATCATTTTTGTTTAATATATTTATTCATTATCTTTTTTTACTTTAATTTACTTATTTATAATTTGAATTGTATTTATAGATTTAATTTTGTTTATTTTTATTTAATTTTTCTCTAGTACAGTAGGACTAGAGTAAAAAATAGAGTGTAAAAACATAGTAAAGGAATATATGTACAAGGAATATAATAATGGGAATACAATGAGAAGAAAAGTAGTATTGTATTCCGACGACGCCCAAATAATCACAAATTGTTCTAAAGTTGCTTGTTTTCTCATCTGGAATGGCAAAATGCAGGACAATTGGTGTCCCACACCAGCTCATTTTCAGCAGTGAAAAAACCTGCAAAAAGTGAGACAGTTGGGTAATGGAAGAAGAAGCCTCTAGCAGGTCAGGAAATGGTGATGGCATTCATCTCTAGCCAATAGGCAGCAGAAGGCTGGAAGGTATTCCTTTCCCATTTATTCTGTTTCAGTTGCCCATCCCCTTTTAAAGCACTGAGAAGCAAGTGCATTCCAATCAGTTCAGCTATGACATCAAAGGCACCCAAGGCAGAGTCTTACAGTGATTGTGATCAGCTATCCAGGCTGCACCACAGGGGGTCGGGAGTGATGGGAACCAAAATGCAGGATGACTGGTGTCCTGCACCAGCTCTGCGGGACAGGAGGCAGGATTATGGCACAAACTTGAAAAAATGCAGGACAGTTAACCACTCTAGCAGGGCTATTTACAGCTTTTGGAAAAGTGGGCAGAGTTGCAGAACAGTCAAAAGTATTAGTGAAGATGATCAACAGGGACAATTCTGTCCCCACCAGGAAGGTGGAGACTTAGGCCCACATTTATACTTTTTTTGCGCCGCGTTTGCGTCATTCTTTGACGCAAAAGCGGCGCTAACTTACAAAATACAATTGTGTTTTGTAAGTTAGCGCTGCTTTTCCGCCAAAAAGAGACGCAAACACGGCGCAAAAAAAGTATAAATATGGGCCTTAATTCCTCAAGACATGCGATCGAAATTCACAGGTTAGATTTCCCCAAACACATAGACAAATAGTGCTTTCTGTAGTGACTGTCCACTCTCAAGGCTTGGCACAGTGCGAAGTGGCACACTTTACTGCCTTTGTTAACCTTAGCTCGCTATCTGCATATGACTCCCTTGGAGAACTACAACTGTGATTTTTGTCTGGGATCTGCCATGTGTTGTTTTGGACTTTCAATAAATGCGCAAAGGGACCAAGATGCTTTGGGGGGAAGACACCACCCAGCTCCAACCATCTGCAAATTGAATAAATAAACAAAAGCACATTGAGCCATAGCAGCAAAGGCTGAAGTTCTTCCTGTCAGAGTGCACCTGCTTGTAACTCCACCTCTGGTGTTTCTAAGCACAGCCAAAGTAAAACAACCATGAATTTTAGCTCAACTGATCAAACGGGAGGGACCTCTTAGCATAGCTCGATAACAGGAGCCTACTTTCCAAAGGAATTTTCTCTCTCAACACCTCATATAGAAGGAGTGAAATTACTCAGTGCTTAATTTGGAAATAAATAAGTGCAGGCGCCCAACCTTTTTCTTAGCTGGCCACCACACACTTCCTCCCACTGGCACCACCCAAGTTCATCACCAGCACTACTCACTGCATGTATAGAGAATGCCAAAGCTGGACCGCATGGAGAAAGCATGGCTGTTTCCCACAAAAGCCCTGCTGCTCACTGGAAACAGTATGGACCTGCTGATACTCTCCAGAAACAGCAGGGACACTGATACTTCTTCAGAGTGACTTCTTGAAAAACTGCATCCATGTCTTTTTTTAACAAAAAACCCAGTCTTCTAAACTGGCATGTGGATGAAATCATAAGCACCAAATACCCCATTTCCCATGTGTTGGACATGGCTCTTCTAAAGGAATTTTCCTGAATATTTTTGCTTTTTTCTCCTAGTCTTTGCTGACTATCTGTGAGTAACCTTAGGACCCTGGGCACTTCCCCACTGTCTGCAGTGGGAAAGTAGGTGTGCCTGTCGACCCATGATGGGAAGGGGTGGGTCAGGACATGGTTGATGTGCTGTACGCAGGAGAGCCCAATGAAACAGGTATACCACATACCCAGGGCAGGTATAGCTCTGGCTAGGTGCACTGCATCTGACACCCCCTAAAAGACCTAATTAACCACGTCCTAGGCCTGTGGAAGAGGCCTGCAGAGGAACTAGCGCACCTGGTTCAGGGTTGCCACCCCGATACTGCAGCTGCCTTATGCCTTCCTCGAAGGACCCCGTCAGCAGGGCTGGTCATAGGTGGAGGGCGGTGTAGGGTTGCAAAGGTATTCCCTGTCCAGGAAAATGAGCACCCCCTATGTGGGTCTCCCTACATAAGGGCAGTAAGCTGTGTCCACAAGGGTGGGCCGGTCCCTTACTAGTGGCCATGGGCACTGTCCCCCTTTATGGGAGGGGGGAAGTGTATGAGCATGTCCTCTCATGGAGGGGAGGGGGCGCTGACCGATGTGTATGGTTCACACCATGACAGGGCCCAAGGTGTGCACAGAGGCCAGGGGCCCTTTAGAGGTACTGAGCCTGGCATACCAGGGTAGTGGGTGCACACTTACACAATGGGGGATTTCAGGTATGTTGCACCTAGCACAGCTTGCCAATATGGGCACCCTTGTCAAGGGGCATCCGATCAGTAGTGAGCCAGCCCTAGGGGCCTTTCCATGCCCATATGCACGTGGGAGTTCATATATATGAGGAGCCTGGCATAGCTGGCCTTGAGGTGTCTACTTGCAGCAGGGTGACATATGCTTAAAGGAGACTGGCACAACTTGCCAATGTGTGCATACTTGCACTTAGGGGTTGCCATGTGTGAGTGGCGACCAGTAACACTCACTTGGGTGTGCAACGTGCACCCTGGGGCTTTTCCTATGTAGATATGGGAGCTGGTATTCTTGCCAGGGTGCGCAAATTTGACCGGAGGTACCCTAATATAGGAACTGAGCCTGATAGAGCAGGCCAGGATTGAGGCACACACATATTTGCAGTGGCTTTAATGAAAGTGCCCCACATGCCTTGCGGGCATGGGTGTATGCCAGGGCATATGTGCCCAGGATGTGCTGAACACCCATGTATGTTTGCACTACCTATAAGTGCTGCTCTACCCATAGGGTAATATGGGAGAATGAGTCTTATTAAGTTTGGCTGCAATAGTGGATTGCAGGGGAGCAGCCTCATGATGTTTAGTATTGTTATACTCAGGATGACAAACCCCTTCTGATGGTAAAAGCAGTTTTGTCAGCGATGCCCTAGAAATACCACTTCTGGGAAGTGGGCATTTCTATGTTATGAAGTGGTTCTGGGGCCCTGTAAATTAGGCTTCACCCTGCGGGTCTTGGGGTAGGGCACATCTGTGCATTCCCCAGGTGACCACTATAAAACTCAGTCATCCAGAACAACAGATTCCTGCCATTTGGGGCCTGGATAGATAGATTGGGGACGACGTTTTTGCCACTTAGGGGGTCATTCCAATGTTGGCGGGCGGCGGAGGCCGCCCGCCAGAATTCCCCCCTCCGAAATACCGCGCCGCGGTCAAAAGACCGCGGCGGGTATTACAAGTTTTCCCCTGGGCTGGCGGGCGGTTGCTGAAAAACCGCCCGCCAGCCCAGGGGAAAACGACCTTCCCACGAGGATGCCGGCTCGTAATCGAGCCGGCGGAGTGGGAAGGTGCGACGGGTGCAGTGGCACCCGTCGCGTATTTCAGTGTCTGCAAGGCAGACACTGAAATACTTTGCGGGGCCCTCTTACGGGGGCCCCTGCCGTGCCCATGCCATTGGCATGGGCACGGCAGGGGCCCCCAGGGGTCCCGCGACCCCCCCTACCGCCATCCTGTTCATGGTGGCTTTCCCGCCATGAACAGGATGGCGGTAGGGGGGGTCTGAATCCTCATGGCTGCGGAGCGCGCTCCGCAGCCATGGAGGATTCACACGAGCAGCGGAAAGTCGGCGGGAGGCCGCTGACTTTCCGCTTCTGACCGCGGCTGAACCGCCGCGGTCAGAATGCTCGTTGGAGCACCGCCAGCCTGTTGGCGGTGCTCCCGTGGTCGGTGGCCCTGGCGGCCACCGGCCGCCAGGGTCAGAATGACCCTCTTAGTCTTTTGAAGCCAGGACATGGCCCCACTGAAGATAAAGATGTGCATTCCAGAGCCTCCGGGCAGACAGGGAGGAAATTTAGTGAAGACATATGTGGTTCAAAGTAAAACCCTTTGAAGCACCCCCAACTTGAAAGGAACCGTCAGGTATAACTTTGGCCTGGGCGGAGTTCACAGTTCCACTCCGTGGAATTCTGAGGAGTTGATTAAAAACTCTGTGGAATTCCACAGAGGCGGAGTTCCATGACCTGCGGAGTCCTGAATGCACCCTATCTGAAGATGCTAAACAGGTTTGGGCCTGGTTAGCTCTTCCAAGATTGGGTACATTCAGGAGAGGGCCATAAGCAGTGAAAGCCACATTTTCAGGCCTCTTGTGCACCTGCCTGTCCCATGTGCACTGTACACGGGGCAGGCTGGTGCACAAGAGGCTTGAAACGGCAGCTTTCTTTTGCTGCCTAGGGCCCTGGCCTGAATTCAGGCCAGGGCCTTAGACAGCACAACCTGCCAGGGTCTTGTATACCAGCCTGACCTGTGTGCACTGCACACAGGACAGGCCCAGTGCAGAAGAGGCCTGAAACGGAAGCTTAGCTCTTCCAAGATTGGGTACATTCCGTAGAGAGCCGTAGGCAGGGAAAGCTGCAGTTTCAGGTCTCTTGTGCACTTGCCTGGCCCATGTGCACTGTACACAGGGAAGGCCAGTACACAAGAGGCCTGAAACTGCAGGTTTCTTTTGCTTCCTGGGGCCCTGCCCTGAATTCAGGCCAGGGCCTTAGACAGCAGGAGCTGCCAGATGTCTTGTGTACTGGCCTGGCCTGTGTGCACTGCACAAAGGACAGGTCCAGTGCACAAGAGGCCTGAAACAGCAGCTTTCACTGCCTACAGCCCTGGCCTAAATTCAGGGTAGGGCTGTAGGCAGGGAAAGCTGCCTTTTCAGTCCTTGTTTGTGCACCAGTGTGTACAAACAAGGATAAAGAAAAGAGACAATGACTTACCTGGATCCTCCCAGTAGTCCTCTCCTCGTCATCCTCCCCAGAGACCTGGCTCTCTGCCTCCCTCTGCCCCCCACTCCTGGGCTGCTGGCAAAGGGAGGCCATTCCTGGGGATAGCACAGTTTTTGGATGAACTCTGCCCTCAAAGAGGAGCGCGGAGTGCCAAAACCTCTGTTAGCTCTATCAGTGGAGCAGAGCTCCACGTCCATCCCTAGTATAACTAGGGATACTCAGCATCTGCAAGACAGAGTAACCTTTATGGTGACATGGGACTAGTGCTACTGGACCACGTAAGCACACTGCCAGAGGAATCTGTTGTGCCCAGGAGAATAATTGTCTGAGGACAAGATCTGCGTTCCTCTTCCTGCTTAGAGACTGGCCTGGGGCTGATTGCCTGCTGCTATATAGCATCCCGAAGGGTAACACACCAGAGGCAGGTTGGTTTGCCCTCTGAGGAGGTCTGAGGGACATCAAAGACCTCCTGAGAGGACCTACATCAATGACCGGTAATATCTGGAGGGCGGTGCTCTCTGCTGCATCTGCATCGTATGCTGAACTTCACCTGGCAGCAGTACCATTAACGTGGCCTAAGTATTGTGTCTGGAGACCAGAATTGCCTGGTGCGGAACTTGTCAAGGACTCACTTCAGGTGAGTGGCCTTTCATTGTGGAGATCATCGCACACTGCAGCGTCTTGTTGGTGTAAACAGGATCACCAGATATGGGACCCATCGGATCCGCTTTTGTCGAGTGTGTCTCATTTTCTCTCATGTGAGTCTTGTGTGATATGCCCTGTTTATTGGTTACAACCTTTGGAGGTGGGGATGTAACCTGAGTCGTGCTGTACTTGGCCTCGCATGGCTGAACTTGCCTCGAAGTGTGTGACTGGGGAGTCTGGTGCGACTACAAGTCATTGTGTACCAGACAGTGTACCTCATTCCTGAGAGGTACAGAAACCAAGTTCTGAGTGTGACCGGATGGTCTAGTGTGACTCAAGTCATTGTGTGCTAGATGTTGTGCCTCCCATAGGGGTGCAGGATTTACATCCTTTGTAGGAGAGTCTGGGAGGGTCTGGTGCAGTTCAAGTTATCACACACCAGACTAGTGACTCTGTCTGAGGAGTTACTACCTTGGGAATTGGCTTATGAATGATCGTACAGTCAGGGCGACTCAGATCAACGGACCTCTGATGTTGTGCCTTATTTTTTGTGGCAGTACAGCACAGAGTACTGTTCATGTGAACTCGTAACCATCTGGGGTCACTTGAGTCTTCGTGCCCCAGATGTGGCATCTCCTGGTACAGGAGGGTCAGGCCTAGTAACTTGTTGTGTGCAACTGGAAGTGTCAAGGGAGACTCACGTCAACAAGCCCAGATGGCGCCTCTCTGTGCCAGAGGTGCTAATATTGGTAACTATTTGGTAGCATTGAACTGTCTGGCTGGGCTGGGTGCCTTGGTGTCTAATGGTGACCACAGAGACCTTCCAACAGTGTTTTGCAGATCTCTGAGTGAACCTTCTGCGGGGAGCCCAAATGTCTCCTGTCAATTGTTTACTCGCTGTTGTCTTTCCTTTCCCCCACCTTGACCCCAGAATCCTGAGATTGGTGACTTAGCCACGAGCAGCTCATGAATCTGAGAGTTTCTGAGAGTCATAAATTCAAAGTCAAAATAGTCTTTATTCAGCTATTTCTCAAGCCATTAAAGCACAAAGTAAAACTTTACACTCATAAAACTACACAGGAGAGGTGATAAAAACATCATTAAAAAGGTAAATCGATTTTAATACAAGTGATCACAAAAATTCATGAGTTCATAAGTTCATATGCCTTCATGCACGGCCCCATAAAAGCTTGTAGTCATTTCTACACAACAATCAAAGTTTGATACTATTGCACGAAAATCCAGCTCACACAGTTTCTATATAGGGGAGTAATACTTCCCTATGTATCCTAACTTTAGATGAACATTGAGTTTAGCTCATGGTGCTCCTCCATGGATTAGAAGCAGGAATAGCAAAATAGAATAAAATGCATGGTGCTTTGCTTTAAAAACACTACAAAATAGTTTGGAAAGATTATACGCCAGACGGCTTCCTTAAAAGGGCGAACTATGGTAATTCTCTTTGTTTGGTCCGATTATAGACCAGTTAATCAGACATGCAACTGTGCATAAGAAGAAAAACAAAAATGTTAAGCTCATTTCCACAGTCTCCTCATGTAAGTTATTAGGTTCCCTTTCATGATTGTTTAAGATGGAGTATGTTAATTACATAAAAACTATTCAAACATTGGCAAACCAAAGTGAAAATGCTATCTGTTCTCATAATATAAACACTATAAATTACAATATGATACAATACAATACAATATCCAAAGCCTCAAAATAAAAACAATAAATGAAGAAAAAACCTTTCAAAGGGTGTGCCGATCTATGGTTCCCCAATGTTCCTGCTGTTTGTCCCAGTATTAAAAATCTGACGCTGGAATAGCACAGCGACGAATGGACCAAACTGCTGTCAGGAACTTGGTTACCGCACTTACAACCAGGGTAGACGAATCATATTTACATATTCTATAAGCATTGGCTCGATCATATAATTGCAGGGCTTTACACAAAGGGATAATCCATTTTTCCCTTGGGTTCTTGTATGAAGGGCAAAAAAGCAGAAGGTGTTCATAGGCGTGCCCTTCCCCAACTTGGTTATATATCTGACAAAATGATTCTCCTTAATTTGTAGGGCGTCCAACTGCCTATGGAAACCCCATAGCTCTGCCCCATACAATGCAGCACCTTGGATCTGAGCTTTATATATTTCAAAAATAGGATTCAGAGGTGGGCTAACTACGCTTCTTGCTTTGCGTCCTAAGGACCCCCCCTCTTTGGCATATAGTGAGACCCCCTTTTCTAATGGCTGCATCCCAGCTACCCGAATCCATTAATCTGGTCCCCAGGTAATCATACTCAGCAACCCTTTCCAAGGGGATGGAGTTCATTGAGATGGTCACTTTTGTTTTTGTTTTCCGTGAACTATATATCATAAGCTTGGTTTTCCTGACATTAACTTCCAGGTCAAAGTCTCTGCAATACAAACAGAATTGGTCTGCCAAATTTTGCAATCCCTTAGGTGTTTTAGCTAGTAAGATGGTATCGTCCGCATATAGCAGACCTGGGATTTTTTTGCCTGCCAGTTTAGGTGAGTCGTTGTTACAGTTAGTTAAATATTTGATACAATTATTTATATATAAGAGAAAGAGGGTAGGTGCTAGGACACAGCCTTGCCTAACTCCTCTTTCAATAGCTACTGGATCGGCTAATTCACCGTCTTTGCCACACCTAATTTGGGCAAATGCAAGTGTACTATCGACTATTTGGTAGGCTGGTCTACTCATTCTACGACTTTTGTTTGGTAATAACTGCGGGATACCCCGATAAATATCCTCTTCTACATAGAGTTCCTGGGCCACTGAATAGGGCTCAACGGTCGCATTGAAATCCCCTGCTATTATAATATAGTGGGTGATGGATTTGCTAGATAAAATATTGTCTAAGACCGTCAAAGCCTCAGACTCAAGATTACTACCCACACTTCTACTGTATATATTTACTAACAGTAGGGGTTTTTCCATATGGGTCGAAATTATCAAGCCTTGCAAATCAGCATAACCCGTGTTTATTTCTTCAATCCAACACTTAAGGGAACAGCTAACCCATATCAGTAACCCACCTGAAGGTCTCCCAGAAGACACTTTACGGGCTGGGTAACTTTTGAAACCAGACCTATACTTGGGCTCCAAAGCCCATGTCTCTTGGAATAAGCATATCTTCTGTTCATCTATAAAATGGCCCCAATCTGGGATTCGCATTTTATGCTCGAGCCCTGCTATATTCCAACAGAGAACTTTCCCTGGGGAATCATCTCGGGCTGGAGATGCGTCAGTCAAGACTGCAGATGTAATTTGGAGTGTATTGAATAGGTTACTCGTAGGATTCAAAGAGTTCGTATTACTCATTTAGTCTGTCATTAAACGCGACTCCGTGAATCCCCTAGCTTCGTTATCGTCGATAATATCACTCTCCCTAGAGAATTCAGAGTCAGTAGTGTTCCTATTAGTTACTGGGAATCTTGTATCACTCTGGGTTAGTATTATGGATTGAGTGGAGCCCCTAGGGTCTCTAACTCAAGTCAGGGGTCCCTCTGGATTGGCTTCTCTGGATCCTCCATGCTCATGCTTCTGAGAACCATACCTTAGATTCCTCTCTAATTCACTGTACTCTAGTATCATGTCACAATCCATATATCTAACATTGTGGACACAATGTGAGTCTCTTTGCTGTGTGTTCTTTACTTGGTACAGTTTCCATACTTTACCCTCATGTCTTTTCCTTTTCATTTTTCCCTCACTGGTGAGCCATCGTTCTTTGGTAATTCCTAGTTTATTGCTTTTCTACTGAGATCTTTTGTTTTTTTCTCAGTTGTCATCTAAACTCACATGAAGGTGAGCTTTTTGTATATACCATTTGCAGCCTTTAAAAAGTCTTGTAGACAAAACACGTGTCAACCCCCACTTTGTAGATGTGTTGTACATAATATGAAACTTGAGAGATAATGTGAAGAATAAAAAACATATGGTTACCTCTACTGCTGATACTTTATTGGACTGTGCGTTTATCAGAATTGCTTGGACTTAATTTTGTGCCTTGGTACCATCTTTGTATGAGTTTTTCAAATGTGTTTGGTTACATTCTAAAACAAAGGCCCTCTTTACAAAACATAAACTGGACTGTTTTTCATTGATTGTATAGCTGTTTACAGCAACTCTTACTGGCAGGTGCAGCCATAGGGAAATAGCAAGAAGTTGCATGGAGTCCGGACATCGTACTGAGGGGGTTTGTTGGAGTTGAGGGATGATTGTGCAGTAGTGTCCATCATGACTGTTGGTTCAGTTACTACTGTCCCTTTTATAGACAGCAGCAATATCAGAACACAAACCTGAACCTGAAGCAGCAAATCTGAATGCAGCCTACCCCAAAGGGATTAAGAGAAAATCAGTACACTGGAGTATTTGGATGACAAGTCAAGAGGGGTCCACAGAGGCTATACTGCAGGCAAAGAGAGGTGTGTGCAAGATGCATGAATAACCCACCCAGCTCATTTTACAATCAGATAGGGCGAGACAGTTCATGTTAGTGGCCAGGCCATTGCCATGTTCCAAGGCCATTAAGGAAAAATAATGGAAGTGACGACCAGATGTACATAGCTTTTTTTCGTGTCACAAACGGTCCGATTCACAGAATCAGGCCGTTTGGGACAAGAAAAAAGCATTTTGGTATGTATAAACCCCATATTGCAAATCCGCAATCTATTTACTCAATCGAAAAATAGGTTTGCAAGTCACTATTTGGAAGGGTCGTGCGGAGGGCATTCCTTCCAAATAGTGAGTCGCTGTGGTATGTACGATCGTTTTGCGACTGTGAATATGGTCACAAAACAGTTGCAGTTAACACCAACTTTAACCTGGTGGTAGCCCATTTGCAAACGGGACCCCTTCCCCTTTGTGAATGGTGGTGGCAAAAAAATTTCAAAGCAGGCAGTGGCCCCACGGACCACTGCCTACTCTAAAAAAATTAAAAGGAAACTTTTCTTTTTTTTTGTAATGCATACCGTTTTCACTTGAGGAAAACTAGCTGCATTTCAAAATAAAAACTGCTTTATTTATAAAGCAGTCACAGACATGGTGGTTTGCTGTCCCCAGCATGCCACCATCCCTGTGAGTGCAGCCATTCCTAATGGGGTCGCAATTTGTGACCTACCTCATGAATATTAACAAGGTAGGTCATTTGCGACCCCATTGGGAATCGCAAACAGTGTGCTTGACATTGTTATACATTTTCTTTTGCGAAACAGATCGCAAATTGTGAGTAGCTAAAGAAAATGTCATATATCTGGTCCTGAAAGACTTACTCGAGGCATGTTGCACTGTAAATACAAAACATAGCAGCAAAAAGTGACAGAGGAAGGTTCCAACAATGCCAGCAACAACAATTAAAAGCTGATCTGGCCCGCGGCCCATGTGATCATCTGCTGTAATAAGTACCGGTGGTTCACCGCACATTTTAACACCCAGTCATTCTTCTTGAGGAACTGGGGGCAAGATATAGAGAGGCGAGTTCCCACCTTTTGTCCCTCCCTTACACCATCAAAAGTAATTTTTTAGCTGCTGAAGGGTGGTTTTAAAGTAGTAGGGCCCTAGGCCCACATTCTAAGTAAAGGGTAACACAGACACCAAGATGGAGGGCACTAACACTGGGCACAAGCACGTGCCTCCGGACCCTTTTATTAACAGGGTCACCTGACTGCTGATGCCTGTGATGGATGAGTGAGGGGTGAGTGCTAGTACAGCCTCCGGAGAGGGGCTGCATTATTTTATGTTTAGTTGGTCACTACCTTCCTCCAAGAATCCAAACGAAAGAAGATAATGAATACAAACTGTGGAAACAAAGGGGAGAATGGCTCAGCCCTTGCTTCTATAGCAGGGGCGGCTCCTCCATATGGGTGGAGGAGCGTCGCCCCCTGCCAGCAGCAGTAGCTGCAAACCTTTCAGAACAAAAGGATGATAAACTACGTTTATCATCCTTTTGTTCTGAAAGTGGTGGGGCATTGGGTGTGACGTGCACTGAGGGAGAGTGCTCAGTACTCTCCCTCAGAGTGCATGTGTGTTTGTCCGGCAGTCTTGGCCTGGCCAAACACACATGCGTAGTAGGCTGTCTCCAGCTCAGCAACCACGTTGCCGGGCTGTAGAGAACCCTGCACAGGCTCCCAGTCTGCCTGGGCAGCGTCAGGATTGGCACAGGGCAAGCTGGGAGCCTGTGCCTGCAGCAGAAGGCAGCAGAGACGAAGGAGTGGCGCGCAGCTGGCTAAGGTACGTTAAAAAATAAAAAAATGTAATGTATTCCCCCCACCCCCTGTCCTCCTTTACCGTCCCCGTCGCATCGCATCCGCCCCGTCCCTTTTATGGGCTCTGAGCCGTGACTGTTCTATAGCCTCCTGGCTACTGGTTGGTGGCAGTGGGGTGGACATGATGCTTCCATTGTTGCTGTCCTGGAGAGTCTGCTTCCACAATCTATTTTGTGTTTCTCTTTGTGCCCTGTCAGCTGCTGACTCTATGGTGTTGAGCTGTAGGGAAGCACTCTACGAGGCTCACCCTCTTGTGGTAAGGCTCAGGCCCTGCACCACAAAGCCCCTTTCTTTGTTTTCCTACTGGAACAGTGCCTTTCTTGGTGGCCAGCAATATTATGCATCATGGCCCACATTGAGGCTCTAGCTAGGTAATGCAGTCTCCCCTCTGCCTGTGGGGACGTTATGCAGATGCCACGGGGCGTGCAGTTGTCCCCCTTACACTTGTTATGGCAGTTGTCCCCCTTACACTTGTTATGGCTTCTCTGTGTTGGGGTTGGCAGGCAACCATTTGCTGTTCTACATGCAGATTCTCCTTGTGGGAGGGTGGCCCGAGAGGCAAGATGTCGGTGAGTATCATGGGCCTGGAGGAGGTGGGGGTATCCAGCCACCTCGCTATCTTTCTGATGAAGGCACTGGGCCCAGACTGGTCTGTTCTTTCATGAGCCAAAATCTTTTGCTCATTGCTTAAGTATGTTAATGTTAATGTTCCTCACAATTCGTAAGGCTCTGACAGTCTTTTAAGAAGACACTAAGCTGAGAGTTATCTTCATTTGCAAGCGCTTGCCTGATATGTTAGGCCCACTCAAGCAGGGCAGGCACTTGGCATCTGAGGCCACACACCTTCACAGCTCCACTTAACCATGTTGCAGAGCGCCATGTGGTACTTGCGCCCTCTAGTGGCGCTGTGGCAGCACTGCAGCTTTTCTTTTCAGACTGGCAGCTTTTGAAGAGGAGCGTTAGCGAGATGATTCTTCTGCAGTCCCAGCCTCAGGTTGGTCCCCAGGGATGTTCTTGCTTTTCTAAAGGGGAGTGTTGGCCGATACGGCAGGGCTCCGATGGGAAGCATGTTGTCTCCCCACACAGCCACCAGTAGTGCAGTTTGCTCTCTGTGCCAGCCCCGTCTTCTCTGGTTGTTCTGTTGGGGTGTCTCACCATTTAATCCTTGTGGACAGAAGACGGTAGGTTTATTGAGAGGCACACTGCCTCTCAACCTCAGTGGTGAGGGCAGGCGGCCGTTATGTGGCATGCGGTTCCCTCAGCCTTTGTCTCCGCAGGCAGGTTGACACCCAGGGGAGGCGCGCACAGTGCTCCCTGCACCCTTGACGGCAGAGCACAAGTCCTTAAAAAAGAAGTGGGGAGACTAACCAAGTTAGGCAGTATGCAAGTGACATCACAGCGTGTGACACAGCATGTGGCACCACAGAAACTGACATCACAGAAAGTGATATCACAATCAATGGCTTTACAGGAAGTGACATCACAAGAAGTGACATCAGCTATTAGGACCTCACACATATGTTTAGCAGGTCTATCATGAGTACATTTGAGCACATTACCCGTATACATACAGACACACCTGATTTAGGCAGAAGAATCACACTTTTGTAAGCTACAGGTAAAACAATATTGCCTTTAGTCAGCGTAAAGCTTGATTTACCCAAAGATTGAACAAACTGAGTCCCCCGCTAGCCTACCCCACTAGGCATAGGCATATTTCCATGTAGATGTGATTGCTTTAGCTGCCTGAGCTCTCCGGAGTTGAGACCACCAACTCTGCCACCAGCCTACTCCAGCAGGCATAATCATATTTCCATGTAGATGTGATTGCTTTAGCTGCCTGAACTCTCCAGAGGTGAGACCCCTCTCCAATGTGAAGTATGCTTACTTAGCCCTACCTACCACTAAGTGAGTCAGTTGTGGGCACCTGTATTGTATTCATTTTAGGAGATTGTGGCTCATTTTTCACAAACAGACCATGACCCAAAAGAAGACAAAAAGACAGAAAGGTAAGAAAGGAGCGAAAGAGAGAGAAAAACAATGATGAAGGCAAAAAGGGGTGCAAAAAGGACCTGCATTAAAAAGCAAGTGTAGAGTAGTGAAAGAAAAAGGTTATGACAACGTTGACAGTCAGCAATGGGACCCTAAGAAATAAGAAACAAATTGGGGCTCTACTTTTATGTTTTTACAAATTACATGCTCCTCCACATTTAGCAGCAGACATCTTTCATCTTCTTGTAGTTGGCACAACTATATCTAAGCCACCCTTACATTCACCATTGCAAGCTGACAGCTCACCCGGAAATCAATGCAACCAGAACACCCACACAAAGAATGAACCATAAATTTCAAAGTAAGAGGTATCAGCTCCACATTAAAATAAATGGAAGCCTCCCAGTATCCAGAAAAAGGAAATGGTGACAAAGGTTACTCACAAGAAAACAGCTCATGCAATCTCAGTCTAACTAGGGCTTTCAATAAAATATTGGCCTTCACAAGGAAATATTGCTAGTTTTCATAGAAACACTACCCAGGTGGGGAGATGTAGAAATAGTGAGAGCCACAACAAACTATGGCCAATAATCTGAATCTACATTAGACTAAACTCAATAATAAGACATTTGCATATCCTAGACATGTTGCTCTGCCAAAATGGTGCACAGGAGAGGTCTACTTGACCTTGTTGTTTAAACTAACATTGACCTGAGGACTTGACTATTCACTGTAACAGAAGGAGCCAGTCCGACGTAACCACAAAACATCTTTCATTTCATAAATTGCCTAACCCAGAATTACACATTCTCCCAGCCCTAAGAGCATCATAACAACAAAGCTACCATCTGTTGCTGTGTTATAATGCAGTACCTCACAAACAGTAGGTAGGTGTGAAAAGGGCAAAAAACAAGACCAAGGAACAACTTGGCAAAATTTAATGAAAATCTATAAAGCTGAGAATGGATAAGGAACATGTAGCCCACACTCCAAGTCATTCCACAACCTAGGTGCTCCACTCCTTTGGTTAACCATTCAGAAAAATCCAAATATCATAGTAATTATATACAAAGATATGGGAGAGTCTCTCCCTAAACAATAGCACAACTCTCAAATTGTCCAAGAAGAAGCTAAAACTTCCAAAGCCAATTAATCAATACTTCAAATAGACAGGTACTCATTCATAAAGTTGGCACTTAATTAACCTCAGCACCCTTTTCTCCAACCTCATAATTAACATGTTAATTAAGTGCCAAGTTTATACTGGGTGTTCACTTTATTACAGATGTATATATGGTGCACTTCTTACTTCTTGTTGGAAAGTCTTACTTTTTTCCCTGGTCACCCCCAAACTTAGGTAGTGGTGGTTACTGACTCCCAGGGCCAGTGCTTTGTGTAAAGTGGATATGCAAATTAGGCTAATTATAATTGGCAGTATCAATCTACCTATAGTTCCCTAGTATATGGGAGGGCATGTAGGTTTAGGGACCACAGCGTAGGAAGTGTACCCATAGGTGCACTGCTGAGGTGCCCAGTGTAATTTTAAAGACAGGCCTTTCAAAGTCTTTCAAAGTCTTAAACTACCTTATATTTACATATGTCACCCCTAAGGTGTGCCCTAGGTTCCCCCAGGGTTGGGTGCAGTGTAACTATAAGCAGGGACCTTATAAAATACATTTTATAACTGCTGGTGAGGGAAAATAGCCAGATTAGTTGTCCCTCATTGTAGTGAATGGGCTCCATATGCTAAAATTAGGAGATTTTATTTTTACTTAATAAAGTCTCAAAAGGAGCTAGAAATTTCAAGTTTGGTATCAAACATATTGTTATAATAAATCCTACAACTTGCCATTGTTGAATATAATATAGCTAGTTCAGGGAAAGAGTTTTCGAACTCCACCTGAATGTTGCCAACTTCAGCTCTGTAGAGCTCTTCTCTAATTGGTCAGTTTCTGGCAGCCGGGCCAGGCTGCCTGGATGAGGTGTAAAGTGGCCTGGGCTGAGGACAAAGGAAGTGCTGGGGCTAGGAGATCTGCCTCAACAGATGTTGGAAAAGGATGGGGAGAGCAGCCAAACTGGTCTTCAAAGGAGGGAAGGGCATTTGGAGAAGCTCAGGACCTCCCATATTTCCTGCAAACCCAGACCACCAAGTGCCTACTTGATTAGATTAGGAGAGGGTAGGAAAGGGGTGTGTTAGGGAATTTTAGCCACACCAGTGGGTGGACTCAGGCAGACCTAACCTCCAAAATTGAATGTCTACCATTATGGATTTTTAAAGAATGTTGCCCCCTGTGATTGATTTTTGCCACACTTCCCAGGAAGTGGTCATCCAAGAGAGTGGTGGCCTGCCTGTGATTGGACAGTTGCCCCCCCCGCTTTACACCCCAGGAGGAAGAATAAATATGGCAGAGCTGCACCCACGCCTCAGATCCCTACCAGGAATAAGACAAGAAGGAGAATGACTGCCCTGCTGGGCCCCTGACCTGCACCTGGACACTGCACTCTGAAGGACTGCACCGGCTGCACACACGGGCTTCACAGCCAAAAGGACTTTGACTGGCTTCAACTGGTTCAAGAAGGGAATTCTTCTTTGCTACAGGTAGAAAATAGCTCACCAGAGTCCCCTACATCAAGTCCTGAAGAAACTGACCAGCTGACCACTGTCCAGGGACATCAGATCCAATTTCAACTTCGGCCTGGACGAAGAGTTCCATCCTGAAAAATCACCCAAGTCAAAGGTAGGATTCTTCACCAAGGTCTACTGTGACACGTACCCAAAGAGGGTTCCAGGGAGGTCGGATTGAATTGGTGACTTCGTACCAGTGAGAAAAATGGTCAAGAAAAAGACTAAAGGCCTCATTACGATTTTGGTGGTATTTTTGGACGCGCGCCATAGTGGCAGCTGCCAAAAGACAGCCATGTTGGCGGTGATACGACCGCCGTATTAAGATTCACAGACTAAAGACCACCAAAAAACAGCCCACATTCCGACACTGCCAGGACATTGGAAAGCAGGAAAGAGGCAGTCCCACCACCAGCAGAGCCAGCCTGACAAAATTCCACCCACCAGATTACGAGCCACAAATCAGTACAGCAGCTCTTTCACGGCAGAAAACCATTGGCGGTACGAACCGCTGCGGTCAAAACACACTACTGTCAGAACACAACACCACATTGGATAGTTTGAATACCCCATACCTGACACATATCCACACACCCGACACACATACTTACTGCACTATATAACCCACCCCTACACAACACACAATCCTTTGCAACAAAAACACCATTCACATACACTGAAAGCAGGAAAAATTTGAGAGAAAGCACCTTTACACATGTCACTCATCACAGAACACACAACTGCACAACCAGCACAATACACACATCACAAGCACACACAACCCGCAGCAACTGTCTCACCCTCACAACGCAGCACCCACACCTCACCAAGTACACAACACTTCACCCTAACACTCAAAACACCCCCACACACCGTCTACACAACCACTGCCATGTTCCCACAAAAACAGCTACGATTCACTGACGACGAGTTGAGGGTCATGGTGGATGAAATTCCCAAGGTAGAGCTACAACTCTTTGGAGCACAGGTACAACACACATTCATTGCCAGGAAAATGGATTTGTGGCAAAGGATAGCCGACAGGGTCAATTTAGTGGGAAGCCCTCCACGCACAAGGGATGACATCAGGAAGTAGTGGAACGATCTATAGGGGAAAGCGCGTTCCATGGTATCATGCCACCAAGTCGCTGTGCAGAAGACTGGCAGTTGGCCCCCACCTACTCCCCCACAGTTCACATCTTACGAGGAGAAGGTCTAGGACATACTGCATCCAGAGGGCCTGACTGGAATACCTGGGGGACTGGAGTCTGGTAAGTACCCACAGCAGTCATGTTACACAATTGTCCTATTTTGCATGACTCTTCACCACCCAAATACTCCCCATTTTACAAAATGTCCTACTATCTGTCCCACCTATTCACCTAATGCCCCTCTTGTGTATGCCACACCGAACTCACCCCAACTGCCCACACAGCCCTTGCCAATAGCACGTAAACCACTGGCCAATCTTATCACTACAAGTCCCAGAATGCATTAACCCATCATTGTGAAAACCTGGAATGTGCTCAGCACATCACATGTAATGCATGTACAACTAAAGTACTAACAACATCATCTGGATTGTACCAATGAGGACCAGTACATGGCAATGACAGCTTTGCAATGGCACACTCACAATAGCAACCAAAGCAAAATGCAGCTACAGCTCAGTGACCATTCCAATTGGCCATAGATCCAATATCCAAACTCATATATAGACTCAGCTGGGTTGGAAAGTAACATGGCAGAGTCAGTGCACATGCACAATATCCAGATAGTGAACTATTACCTTTGCATACTTCACATACTCTGGTCCCACTAGGGCAGCATTGTGCATTGTGCAGCTATCATGTGTGACATCTAGCAAGCCTGACCATACACAAGGCAACAGAGCTGAACAGTTATGTCAAATATCAGACTAAGCCAGAACACATCTGCAGTGCAAACTGTACAAAAACTTGTATGACAACTCCCAACATTGACAATGAAAACCAAGTCACCGAGTAGTATGTACAACAAAGGTATGCTGTGCAGCAGCTGTCTTTGTCTTTGCAGGGAATCAAGTTAAGCCACTGTCTGCATCTCACATAGTTGTAACCAAACACACAATCTAACCTGGACTCTGTGTCTCACTTCCCCCACAGGTAACCCTGCCATAGCCCCCATGGAGAGGATACCAGAGACTACCAGTCCCCCTCAGGATGATGCCCAGAGTGTGGACAACAAACCAGGATGTCTGGACAGTGACAACCAACCTGGCCCATCTGATCAGTTAATGATTCCCAGCCTTACCCCGCCCACATCAACTCCTCCCACCCCTGGGGAATCCACATCACAGGCAACCAGTTGCCCCCCAAACCTATGTCCCAAGCACTGCTCAATCAATTGTGTGCCCCACAGTACAGGGACCTGAGTCTAACCTTGACACCCCAGACAATGATGGTCCTGCTAACACTTGGAGTGGGCACACCGTGCCAGGGGCACAGGCACCTGGGGTAGGGTGCGTAGGAGGGAAGCTGTGGGCCAGAAGATGAGGCTAAAAGGGACTCCACTGACCAGGAAACCATCTCCCAAGTCCTGGAAGCACATTAATCTTCCCAGGACAGGATAGGCCAAATAATTACCATGCTGGGGGAAATCAAAGGCTGCAGAGGAATACCACCAGGAAATCATGCAGCAGTGGCAGGCACATAATGCCACCATGGCTTCTATTGCAGGGATACTGAGGGACATCAACGCCACCCTCATTGCTCTCTCCAGACAGTATCGGGCCCCTATCACTAGCACCCTAACATCTGGCATATCAACATCTGCGGCACCTAGTGGAATGGAGGCCCTGCCAGGGGAACCACAGTCCTCAAACACCCCTCCTTCTGTAGCTGAAGAATCCCCCCCCTAAATGTGGACGTCCATCCAGACATCTGGCTGGAGCAGATGCCAAGACCAAACCCACTGCCAGGAAGTGAACCTCTCCTGATTTGTCTCCCTTGTGTGCCACTGATACACCCTGTTGACTGTTCTGCATCATTACTCCATTTTCCCATGGGCACTAGACCTGCAGAACCAACAGCTGTAGCAGCTACCATGATGAATCCACATACTATGACCTCACGCATCACCTTTTTGTTAATCATTGCACCTTTATTTTGACAGTGATGATATACACAATAAATCACCATTGAACACAGATCCTGTATATGTGCCTTTAATTCAAAATCAACAATCGTCGTGCTTGCCAACTGTGGTCTGGACATGCCCCCTGCATCAAACATCCAGTATATTGGACATCAGAGGGAGGCACCCTCAGCAAGAGACACAGGACAACAGAAATGTCACAGGCCAGATGTGAGTGCCTGTGAAATCCAGAGTAACACACTGGTATAGTCAGTATTCCAATCTGCAAATAGAGCATGACAGAGAGCACACTTACAGGTAATAAAAGTCATGGCCCTGGTAGATTATCTACCAAGCAGGGTCACCCTGATAGGAACTATACATCACCAGGTACAGGATCTTCACATTACCATACCATAAAGACATATGCACTTATCCCATGGAACACACAAAGAACATCACTGGGGAACACAGTACTTAAACCATGCACTAAAATAGGCCCAATAACTGTAGGGTTGTCACTCACCTTTGTCAGTATACAGTGACCTGCAACTTGGATAGCACCGTCAGTATACGTAGGTCTCAAATTTATCACTAGGTACTCCACCCATTGTAAAGCCACAGGACATGATGCTAACAGCACACATGGGCTATTTACTACAACTGACACATAGCACACCATTGCACATCACCCCACCCCCGCTGGTACAAGGAAGGGATGAAGCAGTCACAACCCCACTTGTATGAAGGAAGTACTAACAAGGTACAACATACTGTACCTACATGCATATTATTAGCTGCCTGGCTGGTTCTACTCTCATGTCTGTCAGCAAATACCAGTACCTGTTGACAATGAATACCTCAAGCATTGGTTGCAGAGCCAAAAAGCACATGGCTACATCAGTGAGTGGAAGGAAAAGAGGATAAGAGAACGCAAGAAACATACCTCAATACTGATTGGACTATTACAGATTTGTTTGTCAGGATCTGATGTAACTATACACGAAATAGCTGAACATATTGTATTGCACACTTTACTAAGTAGCAGACTGCATCCACAACTCACGCATAGGCATTTGAGCACATTACACCACCACTGATGAGGCAAGAAGGGAGGTATAAAGGCAGCCATCTACTACAAGTTGTGCCCATTCAACACATCATGTGCTCCACTTCACATACCTGTAGGTCAGTTGAAGTACTGATTGATGAGATCTGCTCTAGAGTCACCGGCTCCTTCCTCTGGCTCTTCATCACTTGCCATGTTTCCATCTCCAGCCACAGGTCAAGCTGCCTCCCCCTCACCTGCTATCAATGGTATCTGATGGCTCAGGGCTAGATTGTGGAGCATGCAGCAGGCAACGATTAATTGGCATGCCTTTTGGTGCGAGTAGACGAGGGCTCCTCCAGATAGGTCCAAGCACCAGAATCTTGCCTTCAGGAGCCCAAACATTAGCTCAACTATATGCCTTGTCCTCCCATCTGTCTCATTGTAACAGAGTTCCCCTGGCGTGGCTGGGTACCTCACTGGTGTCAACAGCCAAGGTCGTTTTGGATAGCTGGAGTCACCTGTGTATACAAATGGACAACAACTCCAATGTTGTACGTGGGACTGGGTAGATTGTGATGACAGCAGACAAAACTCACAGATACACACAACAATACAAACTTACCAATCAGCTAGGCCCTCTCTGTTTGCAGTCATGCCATCAGAGATGCCGCATTGCTGTTCTGAATGATGTAGGAATCATGCACAGATCCAGGAAACTTGGCTGTGACTTGTGAGATGCACTGGTCTGCCAGACACACCACCTATACATTGATTAAGCAGTAGTTCTTCCTGTTCCTATACACCTGTTAATTGGCACTGGGAGGGACCAGGGCTACATGGGTACCATCAATGGCTCCTACCACATGAGGAATGTGTCCCATTTCATAAAAATCTGCCTTCACATAGGCCAAATCCTCTTGGTGGGGAAACCTGATGTAACTTTCCAGGTGTTTCAACAATGCACACTGTTAGAATTGGGGTCTTTGGTTGGCAGTCAGGTTACCCCTGTTCAAGCAAGGACCCTCACTCTAGTCAGGGTAAAGGAGAAATACCCTCAGTTAACCCCCGCTCACCCCCTTAGTAGCTTGGCACGAGCAAGCAGGCTTAACTTCAGAAACAATGTGTAAAGTATTTGTACCAACACACAGTAACTCAGACAAAACACTACAAAATTATACAACACAGCTTTAGAAAAATAGGTAATATTTATCTAAACAAAACAAGACCAAAACAACAAAAATCTAACATACACCAGTCAAGTTATGAATTTAAGAAGCACCAGAGACTTAAACCCTTTAGAAAACAGCGAGAACATTGTTAGCGTACAAAAGTACCTGGTAACGTCAAAATAAAACCGCACGGACGAGTGTGCATCGGAAAAGGTCAGCGATGCGTTGATTTCTCACTCCCAAGCGAGACCGTGTGCTGTTCCTCCTCCGGTTGGGTCATCGTGCGTCGGTTCTTCTCTCACGCAAGAGAGCGATGCGTCGATCTGGGTGGGCACCTCTGGCCTGAGCAAGCTTTGCGTTGTTTTTCTGCACCCAGCGAGGTTGCGTTGAAAATCCTGTTGCACGGTATCACAAAACTGCACTGCGTGGGGTTTGTGTCGTTATCAGCCTCCGTTAGCGGGTGTTGTGCATCGTATCTCCAGACACGTTGCGTCAATCTTCCAGCCACAATGCAGGTGGAGTGTTGATTTCAGCTGCGAAGCCGGCGGTACGTCGTTTATCAGCTGTGACATGGAAGGTGCATTGAAAATTTCCCCGCACTGCTGTCTGTGCGTGGATTTTCAGTTCTTGGCTGCCAGCTTCACCTCTCAAGGGCCCATGGACTGGATATGGCACCAATTGGCAGGGCAGGAGTCTCAGCAGAGGGTCCAGATGCTGGCAGGGTAAGTCTTTGGTGGCCCTGAGACTTCAACAACAGAAGGCAAGCTCAGTTCAAGCCCTTGGAGAGTCTTCTTCAAGCACAGCAAAGTCCAGTCTTTGCCCCCTTTTCACAGGCAGAAGCAGTAACTGCAGGATAGCCCAACAAAGCACAGTCACCGACAGGGGCAGCACTTCTCCTCAGCCCTTCAGCTCTTCTCCGTGGCAGCGGTTCATCTTCAATCCAGAAGTGATCTAATTTTCAGGGGTTTAGGGGGCTCTTATTATACCCCTTTCTGCCTTTGAAGTAGGCCTACTTCAAAGGAAAGTCTCTCTTGTTTGTAAGATCCTGCCTTGCCCGCACCAGGCCACAGACACACACCAGGGGGTTGGAGACTGCATTGTGTGAGGGCAGGCACAGCCCTTTCAGTTGTGAGTGACCACTCCTCCCCTCCCTCCCAGCACAGATGGCTTATCAGGATATGCAGGCTACACCCCAGCTCCAGTTGTGTCACTGTCTAGAGGAGAGGTGCAAACAGCCCAACTGTCAAACTGACCCAGACAGGGAATATATAAACAAGCAGAGTCACAGAATGGTTTAAGCAAGAAAGTGCCTACTTTCTAAAATTGGAATTTTCAAACACAGTCTAAAAAACAACTTCACTAAAAGATGTATTTTTAAATTGTGAGTTCAGAGACCCCAAACTCCAAATGTTTATCTGCTCCCAAAGGGAACCTGCACTTTAATAATATTTAAAGGCAGCCCCCATGTTAACCTATGAGAGAGATAGGCCTTGCAACAGTGAAAACCCAATTTAGTAGTATTTCACTGTCAGGACACGTAAAACACATAAGTACATGTCCCACCTTTAACATACACTGCACCCTGCCCATGGGGCTACCTAGGGCTTACCTTAGGGGTGCCTTACATGTATAAAAAAGGTTTAGGCCTGGCAAGTGGGTACACTTGCTAAGTTGAATTGGAAGTTTAAAACTGCACTCACAGACACTGCAGTGGCAGGTCTGAGCCATTCTTACAGGGCTACTAATGTGGGTGGCACAACCAGTGCTGCAGGCCCATAAGCTGCATTTGATTTACATGCCCTGGGCACCTCTAGTGCACTGTACTAGGGACTTACTAGTAAATCAAATCTGCCAATCATGGAAAGTCAATTACACATACATTTTACATAGGAGCACTTGCACGTTAGCACTGGATAGCAGTGGTAAAGTGCCCAGAGTAACAAACAAAACAGCAAAAACAGAGTCCAGCACACATCAACAACCTGGGAAACAGAGGCAAAAAGTAAGGGGAGACCACGCCAAGGATGCAAAGTCTAACACACACACACACACACAGTAAATCCATCAACACAAGACTGAACATGGGCTGAGACATCCCCGCTGTTAAAGCCATTGTATTCTGAAAGGACCCTGTGGCCATGAAGTGTAGCACTGACAAGACTTGAACGATGGGAGGTATGCCACAGGGATTGTGAATTGCAGGCATCACAATTATCTCCCACTGAGTGCAATGTTCCATGATGGTCAGATGATTCAGAAGATATGTCTGTACGACATGCCTGTCCTCCATGGTTTCCAGGTCTACTAGTGGACGATACACTGATGGGTGGCTCACTCTCCTCATGGCAGCCTTACTGTGTTGAGAGAGTGGAGTATACTATGAGTTTTGCTGTATTCACACATCTACTACACATTGCATATAACCTGACACCTAACATATGTAGATGATGCGTCGAACTTCTGAGGTATACAGTACAGCCCATGGATATTCACTGATTCCTGTCTCATTGCTGCACATTGGCTTCCATGCAAATTGGAATGTATTACTGAGACTAATGTAAGTGTACAAGTGTGTAACACTTAGCTGTCCTGCACTTTTCACACATAACTATTGTAAACTACCTATAGCTACCCAGGGCCTATGTACCTCTGAGTCACTATGCATAGTTATCACCATATAAACTCCCTAATCACCTCATTAAGTGAATATGTGACTAATATGTTGCACATACATGATAGCACTACAAACGTAAATACTGCTTTTCGGGTGAAATAGGTGTATGACGCAGATAAGTAAACACATCCATTGAAGAAATGTGCACACAATGGCAGATGCTTGACCTACTGTTGTGGACAGGTGGAAGTGACCTGAGTCCACCGGCGGTAGTCGTAATGGCAGAAGGCGGTCACAACCGCTGTGCAACTTGCCTTTGGATAACATTGCTGCCTTTGGCGGACTTGAGCCAATGGTGATGACCGCCGGCAGTGAAGGTCCTGTATGTGGCGGTTGTGACTGCCATTTTCTGCTGTATTGCTCACTTGACTCTTGACACTGTTGCCAGTAAGATCTCCATGACTTGAGCTGCTGTGTACTGCCTCTGGGACCCATCATGCCATGTCCTCCAGGTGTTAGGGCCCCTCCCTTCACACTGGAAGAACTAGAGAGGCTGGTGGATGAGGTCCTACTCTTGCATGGACAGCTATATGGTGCACCAGAGGAGCAAGTGAGTCCTATGCCATTGCCATTGCCATGTGTGATAGATATTGTGTGTGACGTTGCATACTGCATGTGCATTAGTGTGGGGGCTGATGCATGCAGATGGCGTGATGTGTAGGCGTGTGTGCTGAGAGGATGGGAATGAGTGGCAACTTGCTGTGCCTGTTGTACACTGAAAAATCCTATTGTTATGGTGCCAGTGTACATGACTTTCTGTTTTTGTCTGGCCACCCATGCAGGTGAATGTGCATCAGAAGAAGGGAATCTGGAGTGCCATCCCCAAGCTAGTGTGGACCCTGGGGATCCATACGCGGCAGAACACCCATTGCAGAAAGCAGTTGGAGGACATGAGAAGCTGGGCCCAGAAGACCACGGAGGCCCAGCTTGGGATGTCCTCCCAACAAGGAAGGGGTGCCCATTAGATCCGGACCCCGCTAATGACCCAGATTTTGGCAGTGGCTTACACTGAGGTGGAAGGGTGTTTGAGGGCAGCCCAGCAGCCACAAAGGGGTAAGTACTAACAGAACCCATGTAATCTGCTCTAATAGTTTGGTGCTTGCTGTCACACTTTAGCAGTTGAGACACTGTAGTAGGTGCTTAATGTATGTAGACAACTGGGAATACATTGTACTCTATTTGCATGACAAAGTGATGAAGATCTAGCCCTAGGCTAGCACATGTGTACGTTTAGATCAGGTGTGTCTAGGTACATCTATGTCTGCATGTGAGGATGTACACAGGCCAGTGCCACATGTGTCACTCCACCCAGGTGTATATAGGTCTGTAGGCTGCTGTTTCATCCTACCTGTCTAGTTTATTCTGGTCTGTATATCCGAATATATGAGTATGTAGCTCTAATGTGTCAGCCCACTCCCATCTATGTACATCATCTGAATTTACTACAGTGTGCCAGACATGTGTGGGACAGGAACTAGTTAGATTTTGTCCTGGTACACCGACAGCGAGGGACCCAGTGGCCAGGAGGGCGAGGGGAGTGCCAGGGGGAAACTGGAACATCATCATCATCTTCAAAATCCTCTTCCAGTGGTCACTTCCTGATGGTGGCGCACCCTTATGGGACCACCCCAGCACCATCTTTGTCCGTCACCCCCTTTCTACCACCACCCTCCCCGTAGCTCCCCACCCAGTTGTCCGTGCCCGGTCACCCAGGAGGGTGGGCGTCTCCTTTGCTGCAGCCTCCTCTGTTCCTGCCCCAGTCAGTCCTGCTGCCCTCAGTGAGGAGGCAATTGATCTCATGAGGGCGATCTCTGTGGGTCAGTCGACCATCGTGAATGCCATCCAGGGACTGGCAACTCAAGTCCAGCGTTCCTGGAGGGCATTCACGGTGCACTGGCAGGGCTACAGAGATCCTTTCAGGCTCTGGCCTCCACCCTGATGGCAGCCAGTCACCCTTTGTCTTCTGTCCCCCTTCCACCTTCCTTTTCCCAAACCCCACTTCCCAAACCCAGCCAAAGCACACAGGCAGACCAACATGCATCCACATCAACATCCAAAGGTAGCTCAGATAAACAACAGCACCACAAGACCCACCACCAGCATGCACAGAAGCAACACCCACCTGCACACACAGCAACAGTCACTTCCTGCACTGACACCCCCACCACCCCAGCACCTCAGTCACTACAGCTGACATACCTGCAGTCACCACACCCACATTCACCGATCCAGCCACAACTCCTATCCTACACACAGTCAGCAAAATAGCAGACCCTCAGACCTCCACCCCAGTCACCACATCCGCAGCCACCACAACTACTGACACACCTAGATGTAGCAAATCCAGCATGGCTGCAGTCACCACCCCAATAGACAGTCACCCATCCACCACAGCATCTCCTAGCACCTCCACAACCCCTCCTCCCAAGACACATAAATGCCCACACTCACCCACCCAACAGACACTCACCACCCACAAGCATGCCTCACTCACACATGCACACAAAACATCCACCAAGGCACCTCTTATAAGCACTTCCTCTCCCCCCACTCCTAAACCCTTTTGCCATGACCTTCCTCTGTGAGTAAGGAGCATTTCCTCTCAGAGTTTTTCCTTTTCCCTACTCCTCTCCCATCCTGTGATATCCCAGACGACCAGTGTCCCTCCCCAATTTCAGCCCTTCCACCTTCAAAACTTCCCCTGCCCCCCCTGCAAGTTCCCATGCCCCTGCCTGCCAAGAAGTCGACCCCTCCTAAGAGTTCCCAACCGTCCTCTAAGCCTCGACCAAAGCCCCCCCTTCCAAACCTAAGCCCAAACTGCCCTCTCCACCCCAATCCTTGAGGTGCCTGCCTGCCCCCTTGACGCCTCAACCAATGGAGGTCACATGGCAGTCAGGAGTCAAGTTGGTGCTCATACCTGTGCATTTGGTGCATTTAGCACTTGGACATTTAGGACTGGCCTATGGCCTTCGTATGTATTTTGATAATTATCAGGGTGCCAACCTGTTGTTGGTTCAAAAGTAACACCTTTATCCTGCATTTATTTTCTTTAGGCAGTTTTGCTATTGGCTGATATTGTTTGTGTGTAAGCATTTGTGTGTGACTGGTGGTTGTGCTACCATTTGAGTCTGGCCTGCATGTGTGGTTGTGTGCATGGCATTTGTCACCCAGTAATGGGTGTGTTGTGTACTGGGCATTGGGCATGGTGTATGTTGGGGACATTTAATTGTGTTGGTATTGTGTGGTGTTTGTGTTGGCAAGTGTAATTTACGATGTTGTGTGCATTGTGTGGTTGTACTGTGTGCATGTGTGGGGAATAGTATGTGTGAACCGCTGTGATGTGAGTTTGTGGGGGTATCTGTTATTGCTCATTGTTTGGATGTCTGATTGTGTGTACTTGCCTCTGGAGTTGTAATGTTGTGCTGTATGATTGAATTGTGATGTGGGGGTGTGTAGTGTGTGTTCTTAAGGGTGCTCTTGTGTTGCTGCAATATTGGTGTTGTTTTGTCATTTGGTGGTGTTGTGCATTGATGTGTGTGCATGAGCTGCTGCTGTGTATCTGAGTGTTTTTGTATTTTTTTTGCTTGTGTGAGATGGGTGTAGTGTATGTAGTTGTATGTGCATGTGTGTATGTGACAGTGTGTGAGTGTGCGTGTCAGTGTGAGGTAACACGTGTGTGCCACCCTCGCCACCCATCCTGGGTGTGTATGTTGTGTGTGCGTAGGTACTTTGACATTTTATAACAGTGACAGGTAAGTGTGTGTACTCACGGTTGGTGTCGTCGTTGTCGTCGCTGGTTCTGAAGTCGTTGGTCAAGCAGAAGCAGCAGGAAGATGTGTAGTTCTGGTTCCATGGCAGCTCCAGACAAGTATGTGTTCCTGGAGGTGTGTCTCCCTGGTGTTGCGATAACAGCGGAAACCTTGGCAGTGTGCAGCCTCGTAATTTGTCCGGCACAAACATGGTCTCCGCCAGTTTGAAGGTGGCTACTTTAGTCTGTGGCGGCTTGACAGCTCTGGTGGTGTTGGCAGGGGATTGGCTGTATTCTATTGGGAAGACTGCCATGGTCTTAATTTGGCGATATTCTCCGACCAGCCTGTTGGTGGTACGACTGCACCGCCAACCTGGCAGTCCTGAGACCGCCAAACTCGTAATGACCCCCTAAGTCCGAAGGGTACACTTATGACTGAGGCCATCCACTTGCTGTAGCCGAGCAGGCCTCCATCACAGTTGACCTCAAATTTTGACTTTGCCCCGGATCGAGTTGCGACCAGATATCTTGAGTGGCCCTTTTAGTTTCTATGCGCTATAAAACATTTAGGGGGTCATTCTGACCCTGGCGGTCCAAGACCGCCAGGGCCACGAATGACGGAAGGACCGCCAACAGGCTGGTGGTGCTTCCTAGCCCATTCTGACCGCGGCGGTAAAGCCGCGGTCAGAAAACCGGGTCCGGCGGTTTCCCGCCGGATTTCCCCCGGCTGGGCAAATCCGATAGGGCAGCACTGCAAGCAGCGCTGCCCTGGGGATTCTGACCCCCTTCCCGGCAGCCTGTTTCTGGCGGTTTTCACTGCCAGGAAGAGGCTGGCGGGAAAGGGTGTCCAGGGGCCCCCTAACAGGACCCCAGCCAGCTTTTCACTGTCTGCTTAGCAGACAGTGAAAAGCGCAACAGGTGCAACTGCACCCGTCGCACGCCCGCAACACCGCCGGCTCCATTCGGAGCCGGCTTCTGTGTTGCAGGCCTCCTTCCCGCTGGGCCGGCGGGCGCTAACATGGTTAGCGCCCGCCGGCCCAGCAGGAAGGTCAGAATGCCGGCAGCGGTCTTTTGACCGAGGAGCGGCCAAATGGCGGTTCCCACCAGGCGGGCGGCAACCGCCGCCCGCCGGGGTCAGAATGACCCCGACATTCTTTAAAAATTCATATCTCCAGATCCCCTTATCTGATTTTATTAATTTTGGTGTCAAATTAACAATATTTCCTATTTTTATAAATTATTTGTGGATTTTTAAACTGTTTCCTGTGTTCTATATTATTACTGTTTTGTGATATTTGAATGCTTTACACACTTTGGGCCTCATTACGAACATGGCGGTTCAGACCGCCATGCCGGCGGAAAATACCTTTGATGTAAAAGAGAAGTAAAGAGATATCCATTTAGTGGCTGAATTGCACAAAGTGAATGCAGAAAACCAGTGTGCTGCCTTGATCTTGTTATGATAGTTGGAGGCCACGGTGATTGAGGGCTTTCACCTTGGTGCATTGCTCATGCAGTGCTGTGACCTGAAGGGGTTTTATCCCTGTGCGAGCTGTTACAAACCTGTATGCCAGCAGGGGACATGGGTGAGGTGACAGTGTTGTCATCCTGTAGTAACATGAAGCTGTGAAAGAGAAGCAAGTTATTACCCACAGAAGAAGAACAAATATTCAACTACCCAACAATCCAAGAAGACCCAAGTACTGCAACCAAATTCAGAGAGGCTTACCACATAAGTGGCAGAGCACCCCTATTGTACCATCCAAACTTCTGCTCAACACAGGGCCGTAGACACGTGCCAGGGCACTCTGAACCTCAACTCCAGCGAGAGCGGGGAGGACTGAATACTTGTCTGCCAGGCCTGGGGGCAACTTACTCTGACTGAAACGCTACAGCGTAGAGGCACTTTGACTTTCCTGAAGCCATCATAGAACCTCTAAGACTTGAGCTCACTAACGGGGCCTAGCTGGAATGTGGCCTCACATAAATCAGGAATAACCATGACATTTTGACAGGGAAGTGGATGAACTGACCCAGGGAAGGTTAGTGTGCCTGCCTTAGTAAGATTATGTATTTTATTTTTACACAAAATACATGGAAGGATGTACAGGAACTCCCATGCACCACCCATGTAGTGCCTATATGGTGCACAGTAACGTAAGGCAGCGCAATGTGCTGCCTTGCGTTTGTATTAGTTTTTAACAAAGCCATGCAAAAACAATCCTATTAGGCTATTTGCTCTTGGTATGTGTGCTGCTGAATGCAGCATACATGCAAAGCGAAAATAACAAAGAGACTTAAAGTAATTTCTTTGTTACACCAGCCTTAGGCAGACTCACCAGTTTGGTGCAAACCTATGCTTACGAGTGTTTACAAATATGGGATTGTGTCAAAATAAATGGGCGGATGCATGGGAACACCCAATCACCACCAATATAATACCTACCTGACGCAAGGTAACGCATGGCAGGGCAATGTGCTGTCTGTTAGTTTCTTTTCCGTACAAAGCAACACAAACTGGATTTGAGTGTGGTACCAAAATAGATTTTGCATCAGTTGTGCCAGAAAAGTAGTACACTCCAAACACACAATATGGGCGTCAACTAATATATTCTTTTTAAACGCTGCCACAAATAAAAAATAGGCAACAAGGAGAAACGTGACAGTAAATTTATTTTGCTTAGTTGGTTGCAAGTCTGAATTTTTAAATATCTTATGGGGTTAAGGCACCTGCTGCAGAGATCTTGGTGTTCCCAGTAAATCATAGGGAATAATAATAATGGTAAGATAACTCTAGTGGTTAATGCATTTGCGGGAAACATCTATGTTTTGCTTAGCCCCAGTTTTGACTCAAAGTAGCATAGAGGGTAAATGCGTCTCCAGCAAAACACATCATGTAAAATACAGATGGCAAATTTTTATTTTATGAAGATAGGTTGGTGGTTTACTGCTTTTAACACAGAGATCCTCTTGTTACTTGCAGTTGCATTGTAATCCTTTTAATATAGCACAGTGAGCTTTGACCAATGAAATGTGACTCGTACACCTTGTAGCCTTCACTACCTTATGTAACATATCCTGTGCAGTGATTTGCAAACTTGTATGATTGTTGTCAATGTAATGTGTACGTGTGTTGTAATGTGCTCTGACACCCTGTGTTGAGATGAATAGCGCTATTAAAGGAATAAAAAAGTTGCATTTAAATTGCTATTTTGTGTAAATACTGGGACAGAGCAACTTATCGGACAGTCTTGCAGTCAATATTTCTTATGTACATAGACTAAACAAACGTTTGTTTGTTAGGCCCCAGATAGCTCCCAGGCAGAATACTCAATTAAAGGAAGCCTCGGGCCTGGCCACGGGCGTCAAGATGGCGGTCGCACTCTAAGAGTGCTCTGGACCCCTCTGTCATCCGCCCGGAAGACTAAGCCGATCCACACCCGTAGCGGTAACCGAGGGGACCCCCTGTGGGTCTGCGGGCACTGCAGGACCAGAAGCGGAAGAGCCAGAGGAAATCCGACACCGGGAGGCACCCCAGAGAGATCCGGGCACGGAGGCGAGAGAGGAGTGGAGTCGGCGCTGCCTGGCGCGGCCCTGCGGGCGGTGAGTCGGCCCGCGGCCGGTGCCTGAGGCTGCCGGAATCGGCCCCCGTGTGGAGCCGGGCGCTGCGATCCAGGCCCTGTGTGAAGGGACGCCGGCTGCGAGACGCCGTGCTGCGCCCTAGCGGGGACGGAGGACCAACGGGGCTGCGCCGAGCGTTGTCGGCTGCTGACGGGTCGCATCGGCGACTGGGTCCTGGAGAGCCGGGGACTGCTGGGCCCGAGGTCGGACCCTGCGGCTGGACCGGAGCCCTTGGCGCGGGCCGGGACCGTCGCCGGGGGTGCCGGGGAAGACTCAGCGGGGCCTGGCGGGGCTGTACCTGCATCCAGAGCCGCGGATGAGGGAGGATCCCAGGTACCCCTGTCCCTGGGGCCTAAAACTGGAGGTTGGTGAGAGGAGCTGCAGCGGGGATCACACAGGCCAGGGGTGGCCTCTGGAGCCGAAGCCCCCAAAGACGACCTCTGGGCTGGGGGCCAGACCCAGGTGGTGAGTGGCCGGTCCCCTGGCGACACTGGGGGGAGCCCAGCGAGGAAGACACCTGGAAAAAGAAGGCCTGCCCACGTGGACCACTTGAAGGGGGGGCCGGGGGCCCGGTGAATGAATTCCTTACCCCGCAAGGGGTGAATACCTGGAGGAACTCTGTCGAAGCCAGGCCCAGCCGGGGATAGCAGGACCCCCATTGCATCTGCCGCGGGGCGTCGTGCAGGGGCCCTGTGGTTGACGCTGCGATCTAGCTGACTCCGAGGCGAAGCAGGTCGTGGACTGTGTGCGAGGGCGACACAAGCCCCGGGAGCAGGCTGAAGCGGGGACCGTCTCCCCACCCGTCCTCCCTCGGCCGCTGAAACCTCGGTGCCCTCGGGAGACCTATCCCTCGAACCGGAGGGGTACCGGGAGCAAAATGGGAAAAGACAGGGCCACCAGACAACCCCCGGCCTCACAGCAGAAAATAGAGCAATATACCGTCCCGGCGCCCCCCCATGGAGAAACTACAGCGCTATCAGGAGCCTCTGCACCGGACGGAGTCAGCGCAATCCTCATGACCATTCAGTCTTCACAGCTGGCGGTGGAGTCCAAGATAGGAGAGGTCCGCGTGGACATGGGCCTCATTAGGCAAGACCTCAGGAACGCAGTGGGCCGCATAACAGAGGTGGAAACTAGGGTCTCACAGACGGAGGATGACCTCGCCGAACTTAAAGCTAAAGTGGCTCAATTACAAACCCGAACTGGTGAACTCCACCGAAGAGCCGAGGACGCTGAAAATCGCTCCAGGAGGAACAACCTGCGCTTGGTGGGGTTCCCGGAGGGAGTGGAAGAGAACAAAGCAGCCGAGTTCCTGGAGAGCTGGATCAGGTCCTGGATGCCAGACCAGTCGCTGTCGCCGTGGTTCTCGATTGAAAGGGCGCACAGATCGCTGGCCCCCCGGCCGCCCCCGGGGGCCTGCGCCGACCGATGATAGCTCGCTTTCTCAACTTCAGGGACAGAGACAGAGTTCTTGCGGAGGCCAGACACAAGGCCGATCTCCTCTGGGACAATCACAAAATCCTGGTATTCCCGGACTACACCAGCGAGGTAAAGAACAGACGCCGGTCCTATGAGCGGGTCAAGCAGAAGCTAAGAGCCATGCAACTCTCCTATATGTTGCTGTTTCCCGCACGTATGAAGGTCATCCTAAATGGAAAGGCCCACTTCTTCGACTCACCGGAGGAGGCATGGGCTTGGCTGACAGAGGAGGCTCCGAGACCCGGCAGAGAACCTGGAGAATGGACAGAGGCCTCGGCTGAGGACCACTCGCTCCCCCGGAGGAAGAGGAAGAGAAGCTGGAGACGCGCCGGAAACGGACATCGAGGCGGAGCAGAGATTGAGGCCCCGACGAGTAGGGATCGTGAAGTCGATCCGGAGCCGGGCACAGGGAAAGCAACGGAAATCACCCTGGAAGAGGGGGATGCGAGCTAAGGAACTAACGAGGGGGATCTGAGCCTATCCCAGGCGCTTGGCTGATGAAGCTGCTTGACCGATACCGGGCTGCTGAGCCCTGCTAGAGGGGACCCGATAGGGACACACTGAGTATGCACTGAATGCTTGCTGTGAGACAGAGCTCTGAGGCCTGAAGGGTGCACTACGGCTAACCTTCTAAACAAACATTGCAAGAGATCCGTCTTTCAGGAGGGGTCCATCACTCCACACTAGTCCGATTTAGTAATTAGAATGGTTAGAATGGGTATTAGGGCGACAGATGCTTCTTGGGTGGAAGTATGGGGTGGGGGGAGTTGGGGGGAATTATGTTTGCGCCACAATTACAAGTTAATGTATGCATAGGTTTCCTGAGACACGAAAATTTCTTTTTTCCCTTTTCCTTTTCCTTTTCCTCCCTTTTCCTGTTCCATGACGTGAAATACCTGAACGGACACCCCTGGGGTGCGGCCCAGCTTGTACACACTTTAGCCCGCTCACGCACCACACCCAATGATTAAGATTCTGTCCTGGAATGTAAACGGCCTCTTGGACAAAATTAAAAGATCAGCGATATATAGCACCCTGCGCAGGCATGCACCCGCTGCGGTTATGCTACAAGAGACCCATCTCCTCGGGACCAGGTGCCCCATGCTGGCCAGAGGAGGATACGACAGGGTCCATCACGCAGGCTTCTCCAGAGGTTCCAGAGGAGTAGCTATACTGCTCCACCGTTCACTGCCAATTACAATAACAGCCATGCGCACCGACCCACTGGGTAGATACATAGTGGTAACTGGGCTAATGCACGGGAGACCCCTGAACCTAGTGAGTGTATACGCTCCCCTGGCGGGATTGGAGACCTTCCTAGCCTCCCTCAAACAGATTATAGAAGACCTTCCCCAGGGTACCACATTAATAGGAGGGGACTTCAACGCAGTACTACACCCTGAGCTGGACGTATCAGGAAATAGATCAGCTAACCGCTCATCCAGAGCGTCGACACTCAGGGACTGGGCGGATAGCCTCAGCCTGTGTGAAATATGGAGAACTTGGCACCCTAAATCCAGACAATACACACACAGGTCAGCGGCACATGGGTCGCACGCCAGAATAGATCTCCTATTTGCCCCGGCGATAGACATAGCTGATGTTACAGGAGTGAGATCCTTCCACACGGAGTGTCCGATCTTGCACCTATACAGGTGCGCCTGGGCAAAACCGACCCGACCAATAGACCCACTTGGAGGCTGAACGCCTGGTACCTACAGGAAGAGGAATACAAAGAGGCAGTGAGAACTCAACTGATGCAATACTTCGAGGATAATGTAGGCTCAGTGCAATCACCGGGCACGATCTGGGCAGCATGTAAGGTGACAATTAGGGGCCACGCCAAACACCTCATCCGGGTGAGGGAACGTGCCCGTCTCTCCCGAATAGCTGAACTAGAATCGCGGACAATGCACCACGAGTGTAAGCACCTGGCCTCTCCCTCGGCCCAGGGCCTTCGCCAGCTCCTGAAGATGCGCAAAGAGGTCAAAGCCCTCATTCTAGAATCAGCCAAGCTTATGTGGAGGGCCTCCACCGCCCGAATATACGGGTGGGGAGACAAAAATGGGAAACTCCTGCACTGGCTGGCCACAAGACCATTGGCCAACAGAATTATACCCGAGGTCTCAGATGGGTCCGGCGGGCTCTCCAAAACCCTTAGGGACATTGCACAAAGATTCACGGCATACTATGCACATCTGTACAAAGACCACTCACGGACTCAAGCAGAGAGGGACTCCCCCCTCCTTGACAAAATTACCCTTCCCAAGGTGTCACCCACAGATAGAGACACACTCGACGAACCGCTAATCCTGAAGGAAGTAACAACTGTAATAACTGCATTGGCTTCGGGTAAGACCCTCGGCCCGGACGGCTTCCCAACAGAATTATATAAAAGTTGTAGCGACATAGTAGGGCAACACCTCCTTAACATGTATGAAGAGGCCGAGAGCAGAGGTAATTTTCCCCTAGGCATTGACCAAGCCACAATTGCAGTGATCCCTAAAACCCAGCCACCATCGTGGAACTGCGCGGATTATCGTCCCAATTCCCTTTTAAATATCGAAGTTAAGATACTCTCTTCGATCCTGGCAGCACGGCTAAAACCAGCCCTTTCATCACTAATCCACCCTGACCAATGTGGCTTCATGCCAACCAGGAGCACCAGGCACTGCATAAGACGCCTGCACCTGGCACACCGCGATGCCCTAGCCGACTCATCTAAAGCTCTTCTCCTTCTAGATTTCGAGAAGGCGTTTGATACAGTGGATTGGTCATACCTACATCAGGTCCTGGAGGGCAACGGGATTGGTCCCAGATTTAGGAGACTTGTGGAACTTCTGTACTCACAGCCGACGACCAGAGTGCAGGTGACCGGAACTGTGTCGGACCCCTTTCACGTAGGGCGGGGCATACGTCAGGGCTGTCCCCTATCCCCACTCCTCTTCGCGCTAGTGATAGAACCGCTTGCCAAACTACTCAGAAAGGACCCTCTGATTGAGGGATGGTCTTGGCCCTCTGGCCCAGAAGACCGAGTGGCACTCTTCGCAGACGATGTTCTTAAATACATTACAAACCCAGCCACAAGCGGTCCACGTATTTTACAGATACTCGACCTCTACTCGGAGGCCTCTGGCCTCACGCTAAACCACCGTAAATCCCTACTGATCCCGCTACACCCTACAAGGGACTGTATTGATTGGCAGCAGACCATCCCCATTCGTCAAAATAGTTTTAAGTATCTGGGGATCTTAGACTCCCTTGTACCAGAGCTGGCATGGGAACTCAATGTTACACCACTCATAACCAAAGCTAAAACCGACCTCCAGCATTGGCGAACCCTGCCCCTTAACTTACTTGGGAGAGTCGCACTCTTTAAAATGATGGTCCTCCCTAGATTTCTCTATCTGCTGCAGAATTTCCCATTCCGAATCCCCAAGAAATGGTTTAAAGACCTGGATTCAACGATCCGTCAATTTCTATGGAAAAGCTCTCCCCACGACTGGCGCTCACTACATGCCAACGAGGCATATACGAGGGAGGACTTGCAATGTCAAACTTATACTATTACCACCTTGTGACGCAACTTATCGTTGTTAATGACTGGGTCGGAGGCGGCTGGTCGGATCCTGCGTACAGACTTGAGCTCGGCATGCTGAAATACTCGGGAGTATTTGATGCCCTCTATGGGTGCCCAATTTCCAACTCCACCCCTGAGGTAACTAAGGTGACGCTCCTGGGATGGAGAGACGCCCAAAGGATTACCGGTTGGTGGAAACGAATTACCGGACAGTCTCCGCTGTGGCACGGTAGCCTCCTGGCCGAGGTCAGGAGACTGCAGGGATTCCAGAAGTGGGATGAAATCAGAATCTCCACGCTTGGAGATGTCTGGGAAGGATCACACATGCGGTCCTTTGAAGACCTTCAGGGCACCTTCTCCATGAACAAATCGCAATTCTATAAGTACCTCCAGATCCGCCACGCGCTAGCGATACACATGCGAACCGACACACCCATCCCAGACCACTCACCTATGGAAGCAAAGGTACTAATGGGCAACTTAGACAAGGGAGGAATCTCGCAGATATATCGTTCATTGATTACCAACACCCTCAGTCCTCTAAACAGACTTCGCAACAAGTGGGAGGGATGGGTGGGAGGAATTGAAGAGGGAGACTGGAATGAGGCCTTAGCAGCGCCTGGCACCCTAACCATATCCTCCAAACTCCGTTTGGTACAGTCCTACTTTTTACACGCTGCATATATGACACCCAAGAGGCTGTATGAAGCAGGTCTCCGCTCCACGGCTGCCTGCCCAAGATGCTCCCAGCTGGAAGCGGACTTCTTTCACATGACATGGTTATGCCCGATCATAGAGACCTACTGGAAGGCAGTTGAAACACAGATCTCTGGGGCCCTGCAGATCGAATTAACACCAGATCCGCTCCTGTTCCTGTTGGGGGTGGCGGGAAGCACAGATCTGGGAAGAATGAAGAGATCCTTTGTGGGAATAACGTGTCTGATTGCCAAAAGAGATATAGGCGGTCATTCTGACCCTAGCGGTTGAAAACCGCCAGGGCAGAGTGCCGCGGAAGCACCGCCAACAGGCTGGCGGTGCTTCTGGGGCAATTCTGACGCCGCGGTCAGAAAAGGGAAACCGGCGGTTTCCCGCCGGTTTCCCGCTGCCCCAGGGAATCCTCCACGGCGGCGCTGCAAGCAGCGCCGCCATGGGGATTCCGACCCCCTTCCCGCCATCCTGTTTCTGGCGGTTTTCACCGCCAGAAACAGGATGGCGGGAACGGGTGTCGTGGGGCCCCCTAACAGGGCCCCATTGAGATTTTCAGTGTCTGCTTGGCAGACACTGAAAATCGCGACGGGTGCAACTGCACCCGTCGCACACCAGCAACTCCGCCGGCTCCATTCGGAGCCGGCTTCCTCGTTGCTGGTGCTTTCCCGCTGGGCGGGCGGCCTTTTGGCGGTCGCCCGCCAGCCCAGCGGGAAAGTCAGAATGACCGCTGCAGTCTTTTGACCGCGGTACGGTCTTCTGGCGGTTCCCGCCAGGCCGGCGGCTTCCACCGCCGGCGGGGGTCAGAATGACCCCCATAATGACCAAATGGATGACAGAAGGGGCAGCATCCCTAAATAAATGGAAACAGGGAATGGACTGGTGTCCACAACAAGAGAGACTGGTATATGAGGCCAGGGGTTGCCCGGGAAAATATGACAAGATATGGGGAGGGTGGGAGGCCTTGAGGGATGACTAGAATACAGAAGATCCTAACACATACTTGAAATGCCAATCCCACTGATAGGCCCAAGCATCCACTGACCTTGAACCCCCCATCCGGCCACATTCTGGGTCGAGGGGAGTCCAATCCTCCACAACTAAGAGGGATGATCACCATAAGATAGACCCGCAATCGAGACCGATCCCTGGGCTCCGAAACGCCTCAAGCATGAGCAGCCTACACCACGAAACACTCATGGACAGGAGACACCCACAACCCCTTTCATTCCTTTTATTTTATTTCTCTCACCATTCCCCTCTTTTGTTTCTCCTCCTTGCGCTGCATTGCTTCAACTCAAGTGATCCTATTAGTTCCGAAATATGTCTCCTGCACACAGTAGGACGCTATGCAGTAATGTATGTCACTTGGTTGGAAGATGTTTATGTAAATCTTTATTTGCTGGAAAACAATAACATTTCTTTATAAAAATAAAATAAAAAAAAGGAGGCCTCATGGCCTCGCAAAATTCAGCCTTTGTTATAGGCCCAGCTGAAGTTTGAAACAAGAAAGCCCCCTCCTTGCCTGCACAGTGTTGCCCAGATCGGATTGAAAGCAGACAACGAGCAGGCACTGCTGAAGTGTCCTGTTGTTTGAAAGTTCTACCAGGACAGGTTAAGCTATTTTCAAGTGGGGCCCAACTTCTTGGCAGGGTAGACGGTGCCCCCACTATAAAAATAGTGGGTGGACGCCATCCTTCCGCGTGTACCCCAGACTTGTGCCCTGCTTGACAGGTTCGCTGGCTCAGCTCCCGTATTTCCACAGATTGCAGGAGTCCCCCTTTCAAGCTTTTCAGACTAGCCGGGCTACAGGGTGGCCTGTGCCTCGAAGAATGGATATTCTGTTGAGGCCCACTCTCACAGCAGCGGGATAGGAATTGTCTATCACTTCATGCCTTGCGGGCACACTGCACTAGCTGCCAGGCCCCGCCACATTCAATACTTTCCCGCCTATGAGGCCTCAGCTGTGGGCAGCTCCTCCGGTTTCTGCTGACACCAAACGGGTTCACATGCTACACTCCACTGCAGCCTTATCTCACAGTGTGGGGTCAGAACCCTTCCATCGCCCGCTTTTCACCAGTGACACTACTTTGACGGGGCATGGCGGAAGGGGCCCAAGGTGCTCCATTGAGGCACTAGCTGTCTTCTGCCTGGGAGGGCATCAGCAGGCACACCCTGCAGGCAGCTTGGGATGGTGGTGTATTACAGTTCTTCATCCTGTCCTCATTGCTAATGTAAAGTAATAGGGCCCCAGGCCCACATACTATGTAACGGATAACACATACTCCATGATGGAGGTCACTAACACTGATCACGTGTGTGCTCCCTGGCCCTTTTATTAATGGGGGTTACCTGGTGCCTGTAATGTATGAGTGAAGGGTGGATGTTAGCACAGCCTCCGGGGAGGTGCTGAGTCATTACATGTCCAGCAGTACACTACATGTGAATCAAGGGGTGGGATCAACAGGATGCAAACTTGGCTCTAGCAGAGCCCTATTTGCTTTCTGGTCTTGATGGTGCCTTGCATCCTCTGAACCAAGGGCCAGACGGACAGTCCCAGGAGTCACAAAGGGAAAGCCAGGGTTCACAGATGAGTCCCCTGCCAAACCCCAATTGACATCCATGCCAGAAAATGAAGAGGGGCTATGCAAAGGAGCAGTGGTTGGCTGGAGAGGGAGAAACACCATAAGGGAAGCACGGAGGTAGGGGGTGCCTGGTGCCTAGAATACGAAATATATCCCACTGGAGTAGTAAGGGGATGGTAAGGGAGGTAACCAGTATGAAGAGGTCTCTTTAGGGGACCCAGAGGAAGAACTGCCTTGCGGAGGCCAAGACGTAACTTCAAAGGCTGGTGTGAAGGGGTTTCACACCCCTCAAATATGTGCCTTCTGGGGTTGGCAATCCGATGGTGGGTAATCCCAATCAGATTTAGCAGTGTGTCTTTCAGGTATGGCATCAGCACCACTTAAGTAGGCTACAGGGAGTGCAAACTGTATACATGGCTGGAAAAGCTGTCTTTTGTAATCTGAAAAGGAGCAGGTGGTTGTAGTAGGTCTGCAGGCTGCCAGGACCCGACCACTCCCACAGTAGAAACATTTAATTTTCTTCCATTTGCCGGACTCCAAGATCTCTCCCATTTTTGATTCAGCCTTGCCTATATCATCACTTTTGTGCTGTAGGCCAGTGCAGGAATTCCAAACTGCAGAAAATTGACTGCAACCAAAACTGAAATTTGTTGGTCTTTGCTGGGGCCATTTATCATTCCCTGATTTCTTTGTAGGTCGAAGCTAAAGACATATTGGGGACATTCAGAAAGCTGGACTAGGAATGCACTCCACCCGTTGCTTACCAAAACTCACATTTTCTGGCTTTCTATTTGCTGGCTTTATTTGCTTTAGGCTCTCCAATGTGTTTGTCCCTCCTGTTGCCCAAACCTTGTTTATTTCATTCTTCCACAAACTTGCTTTCTGTAACCAGGCCTTTAAATCGTGTCCTTATCTTGTTACATGTGCTATGCATTCAAAGACAGGGGTCAAATGTCAAGCTCTCTTCTGAGAGAGCTTGCTGTTTACTTTTCTTTCTCGGACTTCAAAGTGGGAGAATTTATGTGACAACCCTGAGTATCCATGTGGGAAGAGAAGGTGTAGGATTTTTTTCAGCACACAGCACAAAAAATTGACTCTGTTAATGTTTCTGAATATATAAAAATTATTCAAATGAAGCACATTTTCTGTAATTCTGAAGTGTGGTGGAGACAAATATTTGAATGCAATCAAGCGGTCCAAGGAGAGGACAGCATAGGCGCACAGCGAGCGTCCCTTTTGGTGCATGTCTGACAATAAGGGGACACTTCCCCTCCTGGACACCAGAGGCCAATAGCCTCTAGGGATAGCGCCACCTCCAGGTAGTCCCTTGGTAAGGTAGGCCGTTTTCTTTACTTTTTAGACCTGTTAACAACCGAACAGTGTTTTCTCATACTCCTACCATGAGTCTTAGGGATCCGTTGCCCTGATGAATGCCCGAGACCTTCCTAGGCTCACCACTGAGGGCAGAAACATGTCAGCTATCACTCTTTAGATAGGTGACCCTGTAAGTCCTTGCTCTCACAGAGGTGTCCCATTCTACGCTTTTAACCACACCAAATAGACCCTATAATTTTTACACAGGTATCTGTTTAGGTGTTTTTATTCCCTAGATTAGATGGATCCCGATCTTTCCAGACCTACAATTGATTTACGCACTCCCTCCTGTTCTTTTAACAGTGATGTTGAGTCCGCCCAGGTGGCACTGTCCTACCTGGGTGGGGCTAGGTGGTCAAATGATGAAGCATGACACTATATAGTGTGTGAGACCACCTAGTCCGTAAAGGAAATTCCCCCCCCCTTTTTCTCTTCTTCCACTGCTCCCCCATCTCACACTGACCCCCTTCCTCTAAACAGAGGACCACGAGGAACCAAGGGCACAATTGGTACCCTTGGCGTCTATCCCTCGACGCATAAGAAGAACCCCGTACTCCATTTGTGTGTTTTTTGCAATCAACAAACATCAGTATACTAGGTGATGACATTTGCAAATAATGTAATTTTGTGCAGCAACACTGTATTCAGGTGCAAATGTTAATTTCATTTCAATTGAAATGTGTTGTCTGTAATGGCAGTGTGATACCAGACTATGCATACTACACATTAAGCAACTCCACGCCACTCTATGCCCTTCCACTCTATACCATGCCACTTCATTGTTTGACACTTCACTCAACTCTACGCCCCTCCACTCTAAGACCCTCTGCGACACACCACTCCACTCAGCTCTATGTCACTACAATCTATGCCACTCACTCGATGATACAACATGCAACTCCAGTCTACACCCCTCACCCCACTCCACTCTACTCCACTCCGATCTACCCCACTGCATTCCAATCGATCCCACTCCATTCCAATGTACCCAAATCTACTCCGCGCCACTTTACTACAATCTACCCCAATCTACTCCAGTCCAATCTACCCCACTCCAATTTACCCACCCCACTCTACCCAACCCAGATCTATCCCACCCCACTCCAATCTACCCTATTCTAACCCATTTACCCTTCTCCACTCCAATCCACCCCAATCCACTGCAATCTTCCCCACTCCACTCCAATCTACCCACTTCATTCCACTCCATATCTACCCCACTCTACTCCAACCTAACCCATTTTACCTCAATCTGCCCCACTTCACCCACTTACAATTTACCCCACTCCACTCCACCCCACTCCAATCTACCTTACTCAAATCTACCCCTCCACAATCTTCCCCACCCCAATCTACCCCTGACTTCACTCCAACTACTCCATTCCACTCCAATCTACTCCACCCCACTCAACCCAATCTATCCCATTCCACCTGACTCCAACCCAATCTACACCACCCCACCCTAGCCCACCTCACTCTACCACACCCCACCCCACTCTACCCCACTCCAGTCCAACTCACTCCACTACAGTCTACCTCAGTCTACTCCAATCTACCCCACTTAAAGCTAATCCACTCCTATCATCCCATTCAGTCAACTTGATTCCAATCTACCCACCTTCAATCTACTCCACTTCATTCCAATCTACCCTACTCTAATCCACTCAATCTACCCAGATCCACTCCACCCTGATCTATACCACTACACTACACTCCTATCAACCCCACTACACTCCACTCTTCACCAATCTATTTTACCCCACTTAAATCTCAGCTCCACTCCAATCTATCCAACTCCACTCTACACAAATCCACTCTAATCTACCCCACTTAACTCTACCCCAATCTACCCCACTCCAACCTACCTACTCCAATCTACCACATGCCAACCAAATCTATCCCAATCCAGTCCAATATAACCCAATCCTCCAACCCACCCCACCCCACTCCAATCTACTCTACCCCACTCTACCTCACTCCAATCTACCCCACTCCAATCTACCCTAATCTACTTCATTCCAAAGTACCCCACTCCAATATACCCCACCCTAACCCAATCTACTGCACACATCCCAATCTACCCCACCACTCTATCCAACTCCACTCCAGTGTACCCCAATCGACCCCACTCCAAACTACCCCACCCCTATCTCATTCCCATCTACCCCACTTCACTCCCATCTACCCCACTTCACTACAGTCAACCCTACCATAATGCTCCCAATCTATCCCACTCCAGTCTCCACCTCTCCACCCCACTCCAGTCCAATCTACTCCTCTCCACTTGTATCTACTCCACTTCACTCCAATCTACCCCAATCCATTGCACACCACTCTTCCAATCTATCCCACTGCACTCCAGTCTACACCAATATATCCCAATCCACTCTACCCCGATCTACCCCACTCCAATCTTACCCACTACAATCTACCCCAATCAACTCAAATCAACCCTACTCCACCCCAATCTACTCCACTTCACCCTAATCTGCCCCAATTCAATCGACCCCACTTCCCCTCACCAATCCACCCGACTCCAATCTACCCCAATCTACTCCACTCCATTTGAATCTACCCCACTGTACCCCAATCTACCCCACTCCACCCCACTCAACACCACTCCAGTCTACCCCACCATATCCCAATATACTCAGCACCACTCCAATCTACCCCACTCCCTGAATCTACTCCACTCTGCTCTAGTCTACCCCAATATACCCCACTCCAAATGACCCCAATCTTCCTCACTCCAATCCATTCTATCCTACTATAATCCACCCACGCTATCCCACTCAATCTACCCACTCCAATCTACCCCAATATATCCCACTCCTCTCCAATCTACCCTGATCTACTCTACTCCTATCTACCGTACTCCAATCTACCCCAATGTCCTCCCTTTTAAACTGCCCCACATCACCCAATTCCATTCTACCCCAATCTACCCCACTCCACTCTCAGCCAATCTACCCCATTTCACTTTATCGCAACCTACTCCACTCCAGTCTACCCCACCCCACTCCAAACCACTAACTTTTAGCCATGCTGAACAGCACCTGCACTGGTGTGCATAATGACTAAAGCACATTGCCAAACCCAATAGCTCTTGCATAGGTGAGACCCATTGGCTTTGCCAATGCTTGTTCTTAATTGTGGGTGCTTTAGATGGGAATGTTGATTTATTTGTAAGCTGTTTATTTGAGTTGGTGGCCTAATTCGAAATGTGCGAGGTGATGTCTGTTTGGATGGCTACATAGAACGGCTTGCAGAGCATGGCGCACCTATTGCCTTTCTGAAACATGTAAGGCTGTGATTTCTAAATGCATTTAAAAAAAAAAAAAAAAGCTCTTTAACTGATTTAGGAAAACAGAACTGACATAATTGTGAAGAAGGTTATTTAGTTAAGGGGTGTTTGACAGGTGCACATAAGGTTTCTTCATGGGATGCTTATGAGTAAATATTAGCACTACTGAATAACGACAATCACCCTGATTTGAGACAAATATGCACACTATTAAAAAAATTAATCTAACATTTCCACATACCTTCTTTTAATAAACTTATGAATAATTTGTGTTGAAGTTAAAATGTACATATGCTTTTTATATTCTATCTACCTTTCAGTTATTCACTTATTCCAATAATAAACCCAAGCTTACTCATGATTCAAATGCTTGCCCACACCACCCATCCTCCCACTAGGCCTTACCTTGCGTCATCATTTATTTCACCCACATCCTCATTGAGTGTCCCCATCCACTTGAAGTAACCCCATACAACCTATATGAGGAGTTGGACTGATGCAAACAAGCAGATGATTTGGATTATTTGACCAGTTTGGCTTCCCCTGTTCTTCTTCACAAATCTATGGCACAGGTTTTCTCCAGCCCAAATGGCTCCACCCCACTCTAGAACTGAAAACTCAGGCCCTTCACTTGGACACTTTGGGTGGATATCTGGCAGTAGCCATGCTGATGGGAGGTGGGCTTCTGGCGTTGCTACCACCTGCACCGTCCCGCCAATAGGACGTCGCCAGCCGTATTGAGATCATTAATACGGCCTGGCGGTGTCCTGCTGGAGGGACGCTGTCGGCGGTGGCAGCGCCCCTTCCCGTACCCTGCCGGACAACCTCCTCGCCGGACAAGGTAAATCGGGCATTCGACAGGGGAGGTGGTGGGAGAGTGGGGGGTTTTGTGTGTCAGTGTGTGGTGTCTGCATGTGTATGTGAATGTGTGTGTGCGTGTGTGTATGCAACTGTGAGTGTTGTGGTGTATGCGTGGTCGCATGCGTGTGAGTGAATGCGTGTATAAATGTTGAAGTGAGTGCGTGTCTGCATGTCAGTGTGTATGCGTGTGAGTATGCATGTTTGGATGTTTGTGTTTATGCGTGCCTGAATGCGCGTGAGGAGGTGTGAGTGAATGCATGTATGGATGCGTGTGAGTATGTGTGAGTGAATGCGTGTATGGATGAGTGTGACAGGATGCATGTCTGCAAGTGTAGGTGAATAGGTATATGTATGAGGGGAGGGGGTGGGGGCATCATGTAAGAAGGGGGGGTGGGGCCGCTATGTGATTAAGGGGGTAGGAGGGTGCTGTGACTGTAGGGGGCTGGAGAGGTCAGGTGCTTGTTGGGGGGGAGCCATCTACCGGTGACAGGGAAGGAATTGCCTGTCACCGGTAACCCTACCACCATGGTTTTCATGGCGGTGCTACCGCTGCGGAAACCATAGCAGTAGGCCTGCTCCTAATACCGCCATCGGTCCTCTGTGGACCGCCGGGTCGGAGATGAACATCTCCGGCCCAGCGGTTCATACCACCATGGTGGTATGGATGGAGATGTGGCAGGTTGGCAGTGGCCAACCTGTCACGTTCATATTGTGCCGGCCTTCACCGCCACCCTGTTGGCGGTGATACCTCCACATTAACCCATAATGACCACCTATGTCTGCGCCAGGCATAATGTAGGCAAGGGGGTGTTCTCCCATTAGGGGTGCCGAAAAAATGGCGCAAAGAAATCTAAAAGATTTCTTCGCATCATTTTCTTCTGTATTTTTAATGCCTGCCCAGAGCAGTCGTTGAAAGGTGGCATGCCATTGCTTTCAATGGGCCACTATGTACTGATCAGGGTTAGCGCTAACATTTTGGCAGTAACCCTGAACAGTACATCAATAGCGTCGGAAATTCTGATGGTATTGCCCCCTCCCCTGCACCATGGTGCACTGCATTTTAAATACAGTGCACACATGGTGGCGTTAGGGGAGCGCAATGGCCACAAGAAAAGTGGCACTACATGTAATGTACCTCTACTTTTCTTATCTGGCCCATAGTTGGTCTTTGTTAATTATATGGGGTAGATTTAAGAGCCCCTTGAGCCACTTTAGCGCCGCCTTAGCTTTTTTTTAATGCTAAAACTGCGCTAAGGTGGCATTGGATGCAGCACCACTTTTCTTAAATTCACCCCATGGTGAGGTAAAAATCCCCAAGTCGGAGAATACTCCCTGAAATGAAATGAAATGTCTGGCTCGACCGGATTGTGTGTACTACACTGCTGCTTGTCTTTGTCAACCCCTTAGTGACTAGTGTAACTTGGGGTACAATACTTGTCCCAATCCTGACTTGGAGAATCCAGCCTCTATGGGTGGAAGACACTACCTTTAGTGCCACTGTTCAGGAAGCAATTACTAATTATTTTACTGACAATGTGAACGCAGCCGCTACACTCCATTTTGGAGTGGGAGGCATTTAAGTGGTAACAAGGAGGTTAGGTATCAGAAATGTTGCTGGTGCTCACCACATTCATGACAGATGAAAGAAACAGAAAGGTCCTTAATGAAATTATAATCTAATATGATAACCACAGTAGCATTATGAGAAGACCTACAACATGAAAAGGACCGCCATGTGGAGCTGGTGGAACACCCGAGGTGCTTCGATTGGTCCATGCATATCCCCAAAACCCATGGAAAGGCTAACAGCTGGGGAGGTTCTTAGCGTGGCTGATATGAGCCCAATAATCATGTCTCTCCATCCACTCCATTTGGCAACAGTGCTTCTCACACTAGTTGAGATTAACTCTTATTTCTGCTCCTACTATGCTTCCATGAATGAGAGCGGCATGCCCCTGACAAATGAGGTGCTTTGCAATTTTTGGAAGTCTTCACTCTTCCACAGTTACCAGAGATACACAAAGAAATGCTGGATTCCCCCATTTTGGAAAAAGAATTTAAAGATGCAATACCCTCTCTCCTTAGAGGGGGTACCCCAGCGACTGATGGACTGCGGACTGAATTTTATGCACCTCTTGAATTCAGTTTTTCTCACAGACTCTTAATACTTTTTAACACTTCCAAGGACCTGGAGACCCTCCCGCCCTTGATGGGCGATGCTCTAGTTGCCCTCATAATGAAACCTGGGGGTGATCCCTCCTGCCACTCATCACAAAAACCAATGACCCTACTCTCAACAGACTATAAAATTCTTAGTAAGATAATAATGGAACACATTCTACAGCTCCTGCCAGATCTGGTCTACTCGGTCCAGAATGGATTTATTCCAAGACCTAACACCTCTCTTAACATTAAACATCTCTACTCAATCATGGAAGAGGTGACTCAGTCTAGGCCCTGATCAGCATACCTGTCCCTTGACCTTGAACAGATGTCTGAGTCATGAAATTAGGACTATTTATTCTGGGCTCTCCAGCATGTAGATTAGGCCCACAGCTCCCAGGTGTAGGAGGCTGGCCTGGTTTGTAGTGGGTACCTTGGGTGCTTACACCTTACACCAGGTCCAGTTATCCCTTGTTAGTGAATGTAGTAGTGTTCTAGCAGCTTAGGCTGATAGAGGTAGCTATAGCAGAGCAGTTTAGGCTGAACTAGGAGACATGCAAAGCTCATGCAATACCACTTATAGTTACACAGTACTTATACACAAGCAAAAACAATACTCAGTGTTACCAAAAATAAAGGTATTTATTTGGGGTGACACCAGTGGTGTAGCGTGGGTTGTCAGCACCCGGGGCAAGGCAAGTAATTTGCGCCCCCTAACCCCTAACCCGTGGATTTTAGCACTCGCGATAGCGAGTGCACCCCCCCAGATGTTGCGCCCGGTGCGGCGGCCCCCCCTGCACCCCCCACGCTACGCCACTGGGTGACACAGTACCAAAAAAATCTTAGAGCCAATACTCCTTCTGGAGGTACGTATTATAAACAATATATATAATAGACACCAAAATTAGACAAGTAAATAGTCATAGAACAATGCAAACAGTAGGAAATCCTATAGAATGCAATGGGAGAAAATAGGTCTGGGGGAACACAAACCATTTACTAAAAAAGTAGAATGTGAATCACAAATTCCCTCCTAGACAAGTGTAGTGTGTGCAGAATCGCTGGGAGAGTAAGAATATAGTAAATGTAAGTAAATTACCTCACCCAGAGCCCAGAAAAGCAGGAGTAAAGTACTGCAAGTTTCCTTAGGACACACTAGACTTCGTTTTTGGGATTTTGCAGCAGCCAATCAAGTCTGCACAGAACAACTGCTGGATTATTGGACCTGAAGACCTGCAAAGGAAGGGGACCAAGTCCAGAAGTCCAAAGAAGTTCCAGGAAGGACAGGAGCCCCTGCCCACCCAGGAGAGGGTGCAAAAGAAGAGTCCCCAGTTAGTCAAAGACTGCAGAAATGCACCCTAGGAAGATGTCAGCCGGTTGCTGCATGATGCAAAAGATGTCCTACAGTGTGAAGATCGTTGCAGATGAGATTTCGGTTTTGGAAGGCGCCAACAAGCCTTGGCTATGGCAAAAGTGCATTTTTCATCAAAATGGCGCTGGATGGACCCAGGAGGGACCTGGGGGCCTCAACCATGTGTGAAAAGAAAGGGAGGACTTTCAGCACTTTAGAGAACCCTCAGGATGCCAGCCAGCATCTCCTGAAGATGCAGGATCCAGGTTCAAAGGAGGTGCAAAATGCGGTTGATGCAGCACAACAAAAGAAGGTCCCACGCCGCCGGAGTACAACTCAGCGAGTTTAGCATTGCAGGGTGGAGTGCTGGAGACCTGGGCCAGGCTGTGCATGAAGGAATTTTGCAAAGAATGCACAGAGGCCTCAGGAGGTGAAGAAGACACAATACACAGGGGTACTGTTGTTCTTGGGGAAGGCAAGGTCTTACCTCCTCAAAATTGTGTCAGCAGGTCCTCAGGACAGTCTATGTCGACGATGCCCACCCTCTGTGTCCTTAGGAGCATGATCGTCACCATGAGAGGAGTCCCAGGGTACCGGTCGTCACCTTGGAAGGTGCCTGCTTGGAGTAGGGGAGCGACTCCGTCACTCCACAGGAGATTTCTTTGGTCCTTCTGGTGCAAGATGAAGACAGGGAGTCCCCGGGGCATGCACACTGTGGAAACTGTTGCAGTTGCTGACCTGGAGCTGAGGTTGCTGAAGAAAAGTGTCTCTTGTAGACACTTTGCTGCAGTTACAGCATTTCTTGGAGCAGGCTGCCGTTGATCTGAGGTCAGAAGAGTCTGAAGTTGTTCCAGAGGATTCCTGAAGGAAACTTGCAAGCAGAATCTGAAGAGGACCTTCAGGAGAGACCCTAAATAGCCCTGAGAAGGGAGGAGATTGGCTATCTTATCAGGTATGGACCTATCAGGAGGGGTCTCCGACGTCACCTGCTGGCACTGGCCACTCAGAGCCCTCCAGAGTGCCCCCACACCTTGCAAAGCAAGATGGCTGAAGTCTGGGACACACTGGAGGAGCTCTGGGCACCACCCCTGGGTTGATGATGGACAGGGGAGGGGTCACTCCCCTTTCCTTTGTCCAGTTTCCCACCAGAGCAGGGGAAAAGGGGTTCCTGAACTGGTGTAGACTGATTTATGCAAAGGGGGCACCATCTGAGCCCTTCAAAGTATTTTCAGAGGCTGAGGGAGGCTACCCCTCCCCAGCCCATAACACCTATTTCCAAAGGGAGAGGGTGTAACCCCTGCTCTCTGAGGAAATGCTTTGTTCTGCCTTCCTGGGACTGGGCTGCCCAGACCCCAGGAGAGCAGAACCCTGTCTGTGAGGTGGCAGCAGCTGTAGCTGAAGTGCAAGCCTCAGGGAGCTGGTTTGGCAGTAGTGGGGGTCCATGGTGGAGCCCCCAGAATGCATGGAATTGGCTCCCCAATACCAGATTTGGAATGGGGGGACAATTCCATGATCTTAGACGTGTTACATGGCCATATGCGGAGTTACCATTGTGAAGCTACATATAGGTATTGACCTATATGTAGTGCACGCGTGTAATGGCGTCCCCGCACTCACAAAGTCCGGGGAAATGGCCCTGAACTACGTGGGGGCACCTTTGCTAGTGCAAGGGTGCCCTCACACTTAGTAACTTTGCACCTGACCTTCAGCAAGTGAAGGTTAGACATATAGGTGACTTATAAGTTACTTAAGTGTAGTGAAAATGGCTGTGCAATAGTGCGTGCACTATTTCACGCAGGCTGCAGTGGCAGTCCTGTGTAGGGGTTTTTCTGAGCTCCCTATGGGTGGCAAAAGAAATGCTGCAGTCCATATTGATCTCCTGGAACCCCAATGCCCTGGGTACCAAGGTACAATATACTAGGGACTTATAAGGGGGGTCCAGTATGCCAATTGAAATTGGTAAATGAAGTCACTGGCCTACAGTGACAAATTTAAAAGCTGAGAGAGCATAAGCACTGAGGTTCTGGTTAGCAAAGCCTCGGTGACACAGTTAGGCACTACACAGGCATACACATTAGGCCACAAACAATGAGCTCTGGGTTTCTGACCATCAAGGTCCCAGTGAGACAGGCAAAAACATACTGACATACATGTGAAAATGGGAATAACATGCCAAGGAAGATAGTACTTTCCTAAACCAGTCTGGATACAATTGTTTTACCCTAATCCCACAGCAAGTGTCGAACCTGGGCAACATATATCGACCCTCTACACAGTAGTCAGAGGCACATGGCAGAGGTGGTCCTTGTCTCCTCTGCTATTCGCTCTGGCCTTTGAGCTGCCTGCGGTCAGGATGCAGGAGTTGGGTTGGAACTGGATTATGGATTTGGGAGATAAAACACACATTACTTCTGTATAAGTGGATGATATGATTCTTTAGCTCTGAGATGTTTATAATCTTAAATATTCTGATGCGAGCACTTGGAGATTTCAGCGGAATGTCTGGGCCTAAAGTTAACTATATCAAATCTTTTATGTTCCCCTTCATGGATAGTCTGCCAGACTGAGGTATCTTCAAGAGTGTTGGTACTATATCATGGGCCTCCACACTTTAAATTATCTAGGTATTGAGATATACCACTCGAAGGCAAGGGCATGGGATTACTTTGCTATCAAATTCCCTTTTGGACCACCTTTCTGCAGGCCATGATGTGCCACATTGCCCCATCTAAAATGTTGCTGTTACCCCGTCTTATCTATTCTGCCCATCAACCTCGTGGTTCTGATCCCCAAACCAGATGTTTCAGGAGTTGGACTTCTTTCTAGTGGACCTGATATGGGGAAAGGACAGGCAAAGGTTTGTACTGTCTAAACTAAGGCTCCCGAGCATGGGGGCGCAGCATGAGAGCACCTGTCATTATGGCATCAGTATTCATTGCCACTTATCAACTGTGCCGATGTGTGCACTTTGCAGGGGGATATGTACCTGTCATGTTGTGCTTGATTTGTGTGTGTGAGTCAGTACATGTATATGTGTGTACTATGTGATTGGCTGGGTGAGGTGGAGGGAGGTGTAGTGGGTGATATGGTTTTGTCAGTATGTGTGCCACTTGCATATGGCGTGGATGTTGTGTATGCTGTGTTGTGTTGCTGCGTGCACAAATCAGGTACATGTTGTTATGTGGCGGCCGCTGACGTGATGTGTGTAGTTGTGCTTGTGTGTGCATGTGTTTGTGTAGATGAGTCTGTTGGTTGTTGTGGTTGTTTCCTGTGTGGGTGCAGTGTCACTAGTGTGTGTATAGTGTGTGATGGATGTACATGTATGTGTTCTTGTGGCATCTAGGTGTTGTGTTGTGGTGTAATGGCAATGGATAATGGTGTATGTGTGGTGTGTTGTGCGTGATGCAGGGGGATGCATATGTGAAGGATAGAGTGTGCATATGTGACTTACCACTTTTCCACAGCCACTGACATTGTCTGATGTCCATTGGGTCCAGCGATGTCCTCCCTCCGTCAGAAAACCACTGCCAGTACACCGCCTGTCCAGTTATAACACCGAAGTATGGCCGTCAGGGACCCGCCTGCTTGATGGCTAGGAAGAGCACTCAGTCGTGCCTGCCTGCGGCTCAGCCAAAATACATCTAACGCTAATGTGATGGTCTTTTTGGGCCCGCGTCCAACGCGGCTTTGCGGTGCGACTGCCAACATCTAAATCAGGCCTATAACCTTGCTCACATAATTAGGAGGAATTTGAGGGGAAAATATCCTACCGCAAGAGCACATTTAGAGAGCGCAAGTGGCTGCATGGACTCGCCGTTCGTGTTCTGCTGCATTTAGTGCTGTTTCTTCATGCAAAATGCATCCTCACATCTATTTTGCAAGTGGTGCATTTTGTGTTAAGAAAATAGTGCTAAATATAGAAAGGAGTTTGGGGGAAAATCGTACCCCAAGGGCACATTTAGCAATCAGCTACTCGTTATTCATGTTCTATTGCATTTAATGCTATTTGTTAGAGCAAAATGCATTCTTTTGGACATTTTGGATGTGAGGAGGCATTTTTGTACTAAGAAATAACACTAAGAATTACTCTCCTTGCGTAATTTAAGTGTAATCTTGTGGAATTCTTAGGTAATTCTGTGTGGTAATGCTACACAGAATTATGGGACCACTCTCAAAGGGAATGGTTCCCATAGGGACCCCTTCCTTTTGAAAATGACTTACAACCAACTTCAAGTTGGTGGTTAAATGCAAATGTATTGCAACAGCATTTCAGTGGCAAAACATTTGTACATACCAATGTGAATCGGTATTAGGAAGGTACGACATCAACACGCCCCTCGCACATACTGAATCGCAATCCCAATTTGCAATTCCATAACAGGTTATCAAATTGCAATTTGGACTTTGTACATTTGAAAATGTATTTTTGCGTTCGCACACGCCCAATTCTGTGAATCGGGCCGTTTGCGCATGCAAAAATGCTTTGCACATAGTGTCTGGAGGAAGAGTGCAAATTAGGAACAGAATGGTTGGAAAGCCTCTCGCATGCTCCTTAGCTTCTTCTTCTTGGCACCCAAATGCAAAGCTGCGATTCGGTGAACAATAACAATTGTTTGGAAGCTTGCATTACTCCTCCCACTCACTTTTCAATTACCCTTCATTGCAAATGGGGACATACCCAAATCCACCCCCCACCACGCTGCACGAGGATGAGAAACCATATGAGGAATAGAAACTAGGCATTTCAGCAAATCAGAGACAACACTAATGAAAGTTTACTGAGAAAAAAGTATAGCACAGGTGAAATCACACATCAGCAGATACCAAAACAGATGTCATGACATCCAGTGCAGATCTGCCAGGGACCAACAAGCAGTAATGTACCAAAAAAGGTAAAGGGAGAAATCCAAATAGCAGCCAGGCTTGCATCCAAATTAGGAACAGCAGCAGGTGATGCTCAAAAAGCTGCCACCTTCATGCGTGGGATGCATGCAAGTATGAGCCCTGCAGAGAAGAGGTGTCTGGATGGTTGGTGGAAGGAGGTGCCATTGGTCAGGTAGATGGGGTCTGTGTTGTGTAGTCCCTGAATGTGTCTGTGAGGAGTTTGAATTGAGCACATCTGTGTATTCGGAGCTAATGGAGTCCCCTGAGGTGTGGTGGGAAGAGAGTTCTGTGTGGGAGGGTTAGGATGAATCTGGCTGCCGAGTTCTGGATGTTTTGTAGTCTTCTAGTGAGGTAAGATATCTATCTCATAAGAGACTGAACCCACCCACTAATAGTGACAGGGGCGGATTTAAGACACTTCTTGCCAAATGCAAAAATAAAGAATCTAAGATCCTGAATCCTTTGATTTGTTCCAAACAGGTTAGTATAACCTAGCATACATTCAAATCTTCACAAGCAGCATAAGGGCTGACCACCAGAGCTCCAGGCAGCCCCACCGCCTGGTCCAAATGAGAACGGAAGGCGAGAAAGGAAGCCCAGGCCACAGGCCCAAAAGTTATGTAGGACATTAGAAATGCAAGCAGAATGGATCAGAAAAGCCAATCACTCAGCCATCTTGGGGATGCGACTGCTGCCAAAAAACACATGCATGTCATAAACTCTAAAGAGGCATCCTGCAAAAGCTTGAATGGATAAGCCCTAGAAGCCATATAACCAATTGGGGGTCACAAGAGAAAAGCAAATTTTCAGGGAAGGATTCCATAACAAGAAGCCATTTAGAAGCTTTAGTGATCTCAGGCAGGCTTCCCGCAAGGTCTTGAAATTCCCTAACAATAGCCCACTGAACCACTAAAGTCGCCAAACACAAGCAATAGAAAAATTATCCAACAAACATATGGCACTTATAGAGGTCCCAAAGGGAAGGCTACCCCCCGGTGGATATCAACACCAAAATCTGCATTTACCACTTTCAAGATGGAAAGGGGTACATTCTACCCTTCCCTTGATTGTTGCCTAGTTACCCAAGGTAGTTTTTCTCACACTAATAACATTAAATATTGGATGAGGTGGTCTCATCCACATAATGTGGCATGCTTCATCATCGGCCACCTCATCCTACCCTGATATGGTAGATCTACCAGAGTGGACACAACAGATTGTTGAAGTAGTTCCTTGAATATTCTTCTTCTACATAACATTATCCTGTTAAAAGCTATTAAACATATCTTAAGGTACACCAAAGTGATACTTTGTTAGGTACTACTTTAGGCATCAATAAATATTACTGAAACAAAAAATTGAGAGGATGTTACTAGGTATAATGACCCAAATGTCGAAAGACAGCACTCAAGTACAATCAAATTCAACCTCACCAAGATATTTACCTGCTCTTTCATAGATACCAACACCACAGAAGAGTCAGCTGCCTTATTAATGAACCGATACAAGGCCTTCCTGAGCGATTATCGACATATTCATTATAGGCGCCAGCCTTTAAAGGAAAGCTGAATCTCATCAGTTGATAAAAAAAGACACAATGGTTGTCAGTAAGACGGTAGAACCCACATACAAAGAAGTTTCAATCTATTTGGTGGACACACATATGCTCGTTGCTTTTTTCAGGAGACTATTCAAGTGCATGCTGGTTGAGTTCTCTTCCTGCAGAAGTCATGCAAGCAATGTGTGGCAAGGTGATGGCTGGCAGGATAGCAGCTGGGTCTGCCTGACACCCGTGTAGTAATAGGGCTTCAATGACGGGGGCGCTGCCTTTGTTTGATGCCACTTTACCAAAAGGAGAGGTGTGTGCAGAGTTCACGACGTACTTTCACAGGCACAAGTGAGGCCTCTGAGGACATATGCAGAGTTTGCAAAGAGGTACTCATGTGATAGATGACTCAAGCAAAACACTTGTCTTTTATGGGGGAGAAACAGTATTGCACTGCGCAGATAAAGCAAATTGCACCCTATTACATCAGGGACTTGGGCTCAAATTTAAGAAGGTCTAGCGCCACATTAGTGTCATTTTTTTATGCTAATGTGGCGTTAGGCTTGCAAAATCGCCACACCATATTTACAAAGTTGCACAATGCATGCATTACACCACTTTGTAGCCCTTTGTGCCGCATTATGCATGCGCCATGCATAATGTTTGCAAAGGGGTGTCCCTGGCACAAGGAGGCCTGCAAAAATAGCGCAATGAAATCTACAAGATTTCATTGCGCCATTTTAGGCGTCATTTTTACCACCTCCTGAACTGGGCATCCTTGCACTTTGCTCCACTAGCGTCAAAATGTTTGACACTAGTGGAGCTAAGCGCCACAATAATGTAAATAATGTTGACGCTATTGTTCCTAATACCTCCATGGTGTGCCTTATCATAAATACAGTGCACACGTTTTGGCGTTAGGAGGGCGCAAGAAAAGTTCCTAAGTTCGGCGCTTTCTATCTTGCAACCTTAAATGGAACAAGATTAAAAAGATTATATTTCATTTCTGAAATCTAGTTATCATGGTGAACACAGGGCTAGTGGTTTTGCCACCCACAGTCTACTAAATGTGTGGCATGTTTACCTTTAAAATGTCAAAGAGTAGAGCCTGAAGCATTTTTTTCTGAGAGAAAGCATAACTAAAAAAATGGGATGTTACCTTCTGAAAACATCCGACTCTCGAAGTGACACTCAAATGTGCAGGCGAGGGTTGTTCTTTATTCATCTTTTCTCTAAAGAGGAGGTGCAGTCCAATTGTCAAACTAAATCTTCTGTAGCAAAGGCATGTGTTTGAATCTTCCTTTTTTCCTTTTTGTTTTTGAGAAAACAATATGGCCCTTTGCCTTTAAAAGTAGGGCCACTAAGAAGCAAGCTGAACACTCGTAAAATGTGCTGTTTTTTAATTATTATTTTTTTTAAACAAAGCAGGACGGGGGTTGTGCCACAATTCGGTAACAGTGTAAGCAACTAGGGTAAGAACAAAGTCTGGTTTCAAGGGCATTTTTAGGGCTGGCATTGGCCAACATCTTTTAATTTTATTAAAATGATATGTTTAATATACTTACTTATAGCGACTTTCAGCCAGACCTCTTCATCTATGGGTCTGTTACTGTGCCATTCACAACTTTACTTCCACCCATTAAAAATAAAACATACTTGTGGCAGGGAAGGGACAAATTATGTAGCAGGATTGACTAAATTATGCAGGAAGAAAAGGTAAATTATGTGACATATCGCACCACATAGTGCCAAAGTATTACTTCATTATTCTGTAATATTTACACATTGTAAGAATTTCTGGACAAATGTTTCACTTTATTAGTACCAGTGTAAGACCAAATACAGCAATAAGCAGTTAAAAGTGTTATGGGTTCCATTTAGTACCTAGGTTAGGCACCCTTATTTTATCTTTAGGACCGTAGCTTGTGACCTTTCACACACATATACGTTTTATTAATTTTCATATGTTTAAGTACAGCCACCTTTTAACTTTTGTTTTTATATTTAAATCAGCTGCCTTTTCCGAGAAGACATAGTTGAATGCATGGCACATTTTATCAGCCCCTCAAATGCATTTCACTTTGTGCCCTGCTCCAGGCTGTCATGTTCGGCACATGATATTCTAACTAGTGTGACCGCTCTAGGAGTTATCGAGCCAACCCTCAGTTTTAGACATAATATCACATCAGGTCTTTTCTTAGAACATTGTAATGTTTGTTATATAAGCACCACGTAGGCCTGTGGAGGGTGGAGGGCATTCCCGTCAAGGCCGTCCTGTGATGTACACCATTCCATTGACAGCTTTGCTGATCCTGGCACTGACTTATAAGCAAACCAGGAGGATTGCCAGCAGAAAAAAAGCAGACCCTTGCCTGCCTTTCAGGTACTGGGTTGGAGTCCTTCCCAAAGACCGATCGGGGCCGGCAGAAGGGTTATCACCTTTATGCTCTCCGGTTTTAGACACTAGGGTGTAGGTAGGAATCTGTAGTCTTTAGGATCATACCGAAATGTGGGCTTTCATCATTTTCACTCTGATAGTAACAATGATCACTGTGTTATGTTTTATCTGCTGAATTATCGCAGCCCATTGCTTTTTATAATTGGATGTAATTGCTTCAATAAATGTATTGAAACTTATTTAGCACCTCTTTGTTTGTCTTGGCATGTGTGAGTCTTTGCTTAACAGAAAGAAAAGGGTACGATCTGTACACCACAACTTCCCTGAGGAGTGTTGTGTTTAGGTTGCCGCAAATAACCTTAACCTTCTAGGTGTGTGAGGCACTTCGAGCTAGCCTAAAGTCAGGCCGACAGCTTCCAAACAGTGAGAGACCGACTCCGTCGCCTACAATGGGTGGTGCCGCTACTCAGCAACCGTACCACAAAAGGAGACCAAGCAAGCTTTTGTGAAGGGTTTTCCATTACACAGAGACTCATGTTGACATGCTTTTAGTACATTTTTATTCCTTTGAGTTACAAATATTTTTTTGTTAAAATCTGCAGAGTATACCGCAGATGATGGAGTATGTGGCAAACATGGCAAATCCATAATTATGTGAAAAACACTGTAGTCCCAAAAGCACATGACTCCACTGGCCCTGCATATAGCATGGGGAAATGAGTCAGCTCACTTTAGCCCTTGGCTAATTTCACTGTGAGTGACGTCATTCCATCCTTTCACAAGGAGCACGTCCACTTACAAAGGAGTTCTCTTCTATGCCAGGGAATACTATAGTAATGAGAAGTGGCCCTTTAGGAAATTGTCAATTGATGCTTGGGTCCAGCATTGTGCCCAGCATCAGCTAATTGTTGAAAAAAACAAGATACATACATTCTACTATGTTTTTAAAACACCTGAAATCATTTAAAAAGTTATTGCACTAATTTGGCACTTATTCAAATGATGGAGTGCGAGCCAACACTCTTCATAGGATTGTTTGGAAAAAGAAAACCTTCATTAGTCCTCGTATTTAAGGACAGTTTTCACCAAAAACAATGCCACCTCTGGGGTTTTTATGTACTTTCACTTCGGAACAGGGTACCGCAGTCATGCCAAGTACCACGCATCATTGTTTAGACCAATGCATCTTAGTGTGGTGGTCCGCATCACTGCACTAAAATCCAGTCATGCATTATTAGTGCCTTAACACCACCTGCACACTTCAAGGCACAAGCTGGGAGTGACTGTGATGGTCAAGATGAGCTGCATTAATAGTAGCATGGCCAGTACTGTGCACTATGAGCTGCAGAGGACCACACTTTTGACGACTTAAGTCTCTGTGTGAGTACTAGAGCAGCGGTTCCCAACCTGTGGTCCGCAGACCCCCAGGAGTCCATGACACATTCCCATGGGATCCGCAGGCCTGGGCCGACAGGAAGGCACACCTGTAGCTGGGGCCTCTACAGACAAACATGCATGTTTTTATATTTGTTAGTTCATTCGTGCAGCAGCTTTAAAAGCACTGCAACGTATCTTGTAAGCTTTCCCACAAAACTAAAAGCGTCAGGATAACTCTAGTGATTATTGTACCTGCTGGAGAGAGATAGGAGTTTTGTCTAGTTGCAGTTTTGACTCATCTAAGGTAGCGTAGATGGGTAATATGCCTGCTGCAAAGAACGTGTGTCATGCACGAAAAGTATAGTATGTGCATAGCATAGTGGGTTACTGCTTTTGTCACTGAGATTCTTTTGTTACTGTGCAGTTCATTAGTTACAATCGTAATCAAGCACAGTGAGCTATGAACTGCCAAGAAAGAACTGCATGGAACAAATTAGAAAGTGATGTTTTTTCCCTAGTCTTTCATTATCCTTATGCTGCTAAAAAAGGTTTGCTTGCATAGGAATGCATTATTATTAAAGTCAATGCTAGCCAATGTGTTATGTTCTGAATCATGAGTTTGTGCTTCTCCAGACCAAGCACTCTTAGAAAATGCCTACCAGTTTCGATGTCATGTGAATCCTACACCTTGTAGTCCCCTGTAAAGTGCTCAGACTCCCTACACTGGTATGAGAGGTGCTATAAAACAAATGAAATAGAAGTGACAGAGAGGATATGGAAAGATGACAGACCCTTATGGTTTTACTTCCTTTCCCTAACACATATCATATGAAAAAGCTTTCCCAGATCTTGTGTACCTAAAAAATAAAAACAAAAATCACTTTGGAAATGTAGAATCTGACCTAAGGATTCAGCTTTCCTAAATAAAACCAAACACTGAAAAGTTAGTTGCTGAGATGCAGGTCCGACCTTCCCATTCATTTTTCAATGTTTCCATATTTTGTCAATATAAAATAATTCTATCTCTAGTAATTTGAGTATTTGTATGGTGTGTACTTCTTTGTGAATTACTGTTTTAATGTTTGAAATTTAAATTGTAAAAATTGCTTGGGGGTCCCCGGCTTCCAGTAGTGATTCAGTGGGGTCCTCAGGAGACAAAAGGTTGGGAACCACTGTACTAAAGCTTATGTATTAATTTGAGTATATCAATTATTTAAACAGTGCTGCCTGCAACTACTCTCAATACTGCATTCTGCAGGCCCTGGGCTCAGCTGACTCCATTGATTCATGTTGGAACTGCATTGCAGCCACTTCGTAGGCCATAAATGTCACATGGCCTGCCTGCACATCCTATCCAGAGTTAATATTGTCACTGGCAGTGCCCTTACATGAATCTGGGGGGTGACGTCTTGCTGCTTGGTGTTTTTCTGGCAACTGGCACCACCCTACCATAGTGCTGTCAGTCACTGATCTTTTCAGTGGCAGCAGCAAGCACTGACAATGGTATCTTTAAAAGTCACATGAGAAGCCTCTGTAGGAAGGTTACCATACCATGAGCTCTCACCAGTCTGCAGTTTCTGCAGCAGTTGTACACTGCACAGAGAGGAGCATCATCTGTGCCGGTCTTCTCCTGACTGGACCAACAACTCACTTATGTCTTCAGTACATCAGTGACTGTCTCAGCAGCACACCAGTGAGTGTGAGTCCACAGACTGCAGGAGATACAGCAGCAGCCCAAGGCAGCTGGCATTATTTTCCTAGCACTCACTCTAAGTTGGTAAGTCAAATTTAGTGGCCAAATGAAAGGCGGACATGTACTAAGAGTGCTGTACAGGGCGGCCTTTACAGTGGTCTCACTGATGACACCTGTGCAGCCACACCTGGATGCTGAGCTGGGGTGTTGTGCTAGTGTTGTGTAGCCATTTTAGTCATAGCTCCATCCACGTTATTTTAACACACTAGGCGCTGTGCACTTTAACCTAGATATATTTTATTCGGCTTCGCATTGTTATTTTTACAATAACCATTTATACGGTCTTGTTTTTTTATCTTCTATCTTACTGTTTTTGCCTAGCCCAGCACTCTGTTCTCAAACAAGAATTTCTTGATCAGTCTGTGCTTCGTTCAAGGCTGCAGTTCGGTACATTGCCGGTGAGCGTGGTATAAGTTTAGTCTCCAACATTCATAGAAAATACACATCCTTACGTAGGGACATTTTCTCGGGACATCAGCTGTGTTATTATAAAAACACTTTCTTGTCCCATTACACGTTAGAGGGAGATTCCAGCCAGGGAACCACGACTGTATGCCGATTGCTGAATGCTTCGCTACAGATGCTAACGCAGACCACAGGCCTTTGCTCAGGATTGAGGGTTGATATCTTCCCGGGGGGACCTGAAAGGCAGAATTAGAGCTTAACATGCTGTGCTCGAATTATAACTTAGATAGGAAATAGTCCATCGATTATGGTGACAATATGAGAGCGTTGTTTTTATGCTTCACTCTTCTCGCCACTATTCTAATACTGTCATGTTGTGTTGTCCTGGTTATTGCAGCTCACGCTTTGCTATCTAAGATGCAGTCGTTTTATTAAACTCATTATTGAAACATGTACTGCCTCTGTTTGTCGTTTATATATGAGACTGAATTGTAAATGAGAGAACCGCAAGCGACCTGAATGACCACGACTTCCCTGAGAAGCCTAGTATGCCATGCGCTCGGCTGCCCAATTATCACTATCCTCTGGTAGAGATGAGGCACTGCTAGTTAGCTGGAGCAAAACCCGGATTTAGAGCGACAGGTGTCACCCGCAGTGGGTTAGACTCAGGGGGTCATTCCGACCCTGGCGGTCATGGACCGCCAGGGCCGGGGACGGAGGAAGCACCGCCAACAGGCTGGCGGTGCTTCAGGGGCAATTCTGACCGCGGCAGTAAGGCCGCGGTCAGAAAAGGGAAACCAGCGGTTTCCCGCCGGTTTCCCGCTGCCCCAAAGAATCCTCCACGGCAGCGCTGCAAGCAGCGCCGCCATGGGGATTCCGACCCCCTTCCCGCCATCCTGTTTCTGGCGGTTTTCACCGCCAGAAACAGGATGGCGGGAACGGGTGTCGTGGGGGCCCCTGGGGGCCCCTGCACCACCCATGCCACAGGCATGGGCAGTGCAGGGGCCCCCTAACAGGGCCCCATAATGATTTTCAGAATCGCGACGGGTGCCACTGCACCCGTCGCACACCAGCAACTCCGCCGGCTCCATTCGAAGCCGGCTTCATCGTTGCTGGGGCTTTCCCGCTGGGCGGGCGGGTGGCCTTTTGGCGGTCGCCCGCCTGCCCAGCGGGAAAGTCGAAATGACCGCCGCGGTCATTTGACCGCGGTACGGTCTTTTGGCGGTCTCCGCCCGGCGGGCGGCGCCCGCTGCCCGCCGGGGTCGGAATGACCCCTTCAGTCTCCCACACCATGGACGATTCTACTGCTCAAAATCCAGTAGTCTCATTAGAATAATGAGAGCCTACGCGACACTAGGAATCGCTAATGGCAAATATATGCTGCAGATTTCCTTGTGTATCCAGCAGTTTTCAGACCACAATAGAGATGCCAATTTAATTCTGGTGATTAATGTTCCTGCTGGAGAGAGCTCATAGTTTTGTCAAGTGACAGTTTTTTCTCATCATAAAGTAGTGCAGAGGGTTAATATGCCTTGTGCAAAGAATGTACACAATGAAGATTACTGACCTGTGTTTTTCATATGGCTAGGTCAGTGGGTTACTGCTTTTGTCAAAGACATCCTTTTCTTACGTGGAGTTCTTAAGTTACAGTCTTTCAAGTCTCTCAAGTGGGTGATTTGCCTACTGCTTTATCTTGGGGAATGCAAAGCCACAGTCTCTCAAGTCTCTCCAGAGGGTGGGTTGCCCACTGCTGTATCCTAGGGAGTGCAAAGCCACAGTCTCTCAAGTCTCTCAAGTGGGTGGTCTGCCCACTGCTTTACCCTGGGGAGTGCAAAGCCACAGTCTCTCAAGTCTCTCCAGTGGGTGGTTTGCCCACTGCTTTATCCTGGGGAGTGCAATGCCACAGTCTCTCAAGTCTCTCCGGTGGGTGGTTTGCCCACTGCTTTATCCTGGGGAGTGCAAAGCCACAGTCTCTCAAGTCTCTCCGGTGGGTGGTTTGCCCACTGCTTTATCCTGGGGAGTGCAAAGCCACAGTCTCTCAAGTCTCTCCAGTGGGTGGTTTGCCCACTGCTTTATCCTGGGTAGTGCAAAGTCACAGTCTATCAAGTGGATAACAGTCTCCACTGGTTCTGGAGGGGGCTTTGTGCCCAGAGTGCTTTATCCTGCCAAGGACTGAGGTAGTGGATGCCTTTCTCCTCTGGTTCTGGAGGGGGCTTTGTGCCCAGAGTGCTTCATCCTGCCAAGGACTTAGGTAGTGGCTGTGATACTCCACTGGTTCTGGAGGGGGCTTTGTGCCCAGAGTGCTTCATCCTGCTCGTGGCGGCCTCAGTAGCGGCGGTGCTTGCGGCGCTCATTGGCTTGCGGTGCTGGTGGGTGGCTCAGTGAGCGTGCTGCTGGCGGCGGTGTCCTGGGCAGCGGTGCTGCTGGCGGTGGTGTCCTGGGCAGCGGTGCCCTTGGCAGCGGTGCTGCTGACGGCAGAGTCCTGGGCAGCGGTGCTGGTGGCAGCGGTGTCCTGGGCAGCGGCGCTGGGTGCAGCGGTGTCCTTGGCAGCGGTGCTGCTGGCAGTGGTGTCCTGGGCAGCGGTGCTGCTGGCGGCGGTGTCCAGTAGCGGTCTTGTCCGCCGTGCAGGTTGGCGGCGACTTCCCTTTCCTTCTGTGCCCCTTCTCCACCTTGGTTGGTGGCACAGCTTTCTTCCCACTCCCAACTGTAGTCCTGGGAGGGCCCTTGGTGACAGGTGTTTTACCCTTCTCCCTCTGGGCAGTGGCCAACTTCTTATGCTTCTGAGGTGGGGGACTGTCCGTGGTCTGGCTCCTTGGCATACTGGCTTTCCTGCTGCTTGGCGCACTCCAGAATCTGGTTATTGCTGGCACCATTGTTCCCGCAGATGTGGTGGCTGAGGTGCTGGGATGGGACCTGGAAAGGCGTGCCCTAGGGGACTGAAGGGGTGGAGGAGGTGAGGGGAAGAGGTCAAGGTTGGACAGGAAAAGTTTTTTAGACACACTGGGACGGGAAGATGGAGGGGGTTTGGGAGTGGAGAAAGAGGTAGTGGTTGTAGGAGGTGTACGTTTGCTGACTTTGGGTGACGGTGCATGGGCTTGAGGCTGTCGTGAGGTGGATGGCTGTTGGGTGGGTGTGTGACTGCGTTTGTGTACCTTGGGAGGTGGGCTCACAGACACACTGGGAGAGGACACAGGGGATGTGTGAATGGTAGTGGGGGTGGTGAGTGCACGTGAGCGGTGTGTGGTGATGGGTGTGCTGGTGATGGACGTACTGGATGAAGATGTAGTGCATGCAGGTGTGAGTGGAGATGTGACAGGGAGGGAGGAGGGAGACGAGGAGGAGGGGGACACAGTGGAGGCAGTGGCTGTTGGTATGTCTGCTTGGGTATGATGCTTGTGTGAGTGCCTGTGGGATGTGCGATGCTTATGTTTGCCAGAGCTTCCTTTGTGTGTTGAGGTGTGTGCATGCTGGTCTGATGGTGTGCTTGGGATAGGCTGAGGTACAGGGGTTTGGGTTTGGGTGGAGGAAGTTGGAGGGGAGAGGCTGGACACAGGGACAATGGCTGCCACCAGTGCTGAGGCCACAGTCTGAAATGCTCGCTGTTGGGCTGTCTGACCAGAATGAATGCCCTCCAGGTATGCATTTGTCTGTTGCAACTGCCTCTCTACACCTTGGATGGCATTCAGAATGGTAGACTGCCCAACAGTGAGGGATCTGAGGAGGTCAATGGCCTCCTCACTGAGGGCAGTAGGGCTGACAGGGGCAGGGGCTGAGGTGCCTGGGGCGAAGGAGATGCCCACCCTCCTGGGTGAGCGGGCACGGGGCACACACTGAGGGGCTGCTGGGAAGGCGGTGCTGGTAGGGGGGGTGGCGGCTGTACGTGTTGATGCGCGGGGCACAGAGGGGCCGCCACAGCAAGAGAGCTCCCATCAGAGGAGGAGTCCTTGCCGCTGGTCTCAACTCCTGTCCCCGCCGTGGAGCTCCCCTCGCCCTCTGTCCCACTGGTGGCTTCAGACTCTGTTGTGTCGCCCTCCAGGGCCATGTGGGATGCAGCTCCCTCCTGCTCCGGTGCCACTGCTCCTCCGCCTGCTGATGCTATTGCACACAAGAACAGAGAGACCAAAAAAAGGGGGCGGGGAGACAGAAGAAAGACATGTTGAGTGCATGCAATACCGCTACCGTTGGCGGACACTACAGACACAGAAGAATTCTGCACTACGCTGTGCACTTAGAGTTCACTAATTCATCACAGGGACATGGGGTACAAGGCCTATGCCCGATTGATGCACACATGGAAGTCACATGAGTCTGACTAGGTGTAGTTGCCTCTGAACACTGGTGGGGTGCCACATGGCCTTCCTTACGAAAGGACCTTGCCAACTAAACTCGCCCTGGCCTAGGGGAACCCACTGCTCACCTCGCCCACCCAGACACCTCGTAATGTGCGCTGAATCAGCAGACTGAGAGTGTACTCATCCCCTTGTGGCTGCTGTGATGCTCTCAAGCGTCCATCCAACTCCGGATACGCCACCGCCAGGATCCAGAACATCAGGTGGGTCATGGTGCAACGGGCACCCCTCCCACGTTGGGAGGCCATCCCCAGCTGGGCCTCCGCCATCTTCTTGCTCCAGCGGCGAATGTCCTCCCATCTTTTCCATCAGTGGGTTCTCCGTCTGTGGTGGACCCCCACGGTCCGGACTTCCTTTGCGATGGCACGCCAAATATCCTTCTTCTGGTGGGTGCTGACCTACAGGAATAGCACAGGGGAAAGGAGAAGATATAATCGTCCAGACCGTCACAGTCATTGGCCCGCGTTCCTACCCTTGCCATGACGCACATGCACTCACTGTCGTTTCATGCACGCCTCATTCTCTCCCCCATCTTCCTTCCACACCACTTCACACAGGCATTGCCCATACAGCATGCTCACAGTGTACTTACCTGTTTGTCTGGAGGACCATAGAGTAGTGTGTACTGGGGGAGGACCCCATCCACCAGTTTCTCCAACTCCTTCGTGCTGAAGGCAGGGGCCCTTTCCCCAGACACATGAGCCATTGTCTCTTCCAGACTGAGGTCACAACAGCACTTGCAGTGTAGGTCCTCTCCTGTTGAAGATCAGGTATCAAGTGAGTGAACAGATGGAAGATGGCGGTCACGTCCACGGCGGTGTATACCGTCACTGCCGGCGTACATCGTCATTGGCTCCTGAGACCCATAGGGTCCAAAGTTAACCAATGCAGGATTGCGCTGCGGTCTTCGACCGCCTACCGCGACGGTGTACAACGCCAGCGCAGTTACCTCATATCCCCTTGTCCCACATTACAGGTCAGGTAGCCGCCATTTCAGGGGGCCACATGGCATTAGTTTTAAATGTGTCACACATATCTAGGCCTTGCATACACATTATGACAGGGACATAGCGGATTGAAAATGTGTGCAATAAAGTAGTGTTTTCGTACCTCAGTGTTGGCTGACGCTCTGCTCGCTGTTCTTCATAGAGCACTTCCGCTGGGGCAGGTGATGAGATGGTGGCATCCTCCGGTGTACAGTCCGCTGGTGGACCTGTCGAAAATGGAAGAGCGACATGTAATTGTCACCTACAGACTGGACCGTGCCACTATCCTGGAACTGTGTGCCCAGTTGGAGCCGGAACTGATGTCAGCTATCCGCCATCCCACAGGGATACCCCCCCTAGTGCAGGTGCTGTCAGTACTCCATTTCCTGGCAAGTGGGTCTTTTCAGACAACAGTGGCCATAGCATCAGGGATGTCCCAGCCTAAGTTTTCCAACGTGCTGTCCAGAGTGTTGACTGCCCTGCTGAAACACATGCACAGCTACATTGTTTTCCTTCAGGTGGAGGATTTGCCAAAAGTGAAAGGTGACTTCTATGCCCTGGGACACATCCCCAACATCATAGGTGCCATTGATGGGACACATGTGGCCTTGGTCCCCCTCCCGCAGGAGTGAACAGGTGTACAGAAACCGGAAGAGTTACCATTCTATGAATGTGCAGATGGTGTGTTTGTCCGACCGGTACATCTCCCACGTGAACGCCACGTTTCCTGGCTCAGTGCATGACGCTTACATTCTGAGGAATAGCAGCATCCCTTATGTGATGGGGCAACTCCAGAGGCAGAGTGTGTGGCTATTAGGTGAGCTCATGGACCCTATACAGTGTGAATAGTTGTCTGGGTCTGGGGTTGTCCCTAAGGGTTAGTGTGTGTCTAACAGTTGTCCCTCGATATTTGCAGGTGACTCTGGCTACCCCAACCTGTCATGGCTATTGACCCCAGCGGGAAATCCCAGGACAAGGGCAGAGGAACGCTACAATAAGGCACATGGGTGAACTAGGAGGGTTATAGAGAGGACCTTCGGCCTCCTGAAGGCCAGGTTCAGGTGCCTCTATGTGACAGTTGGTTCCCTATTCTACTCACCAAAGAAGGTGTGCTAGATCATCATGGCCTGCTGTATGCTTCACAACTTGGCTTTGCTACAACAGGTGCCTTTTCTGCAGGAGGATGGTCCAGATGGAGGTCTTGTGGCAGCTGTGGAGCCTGTGAATAGTGAATACAAGGAAGCAGAAGAAGAGGATATTGACAACAGAAACACGGTGCTTCCTCAATACTTCCAGTGAGACACAGGTAAGAAGACATCACTGCCTGCTACATCTGATACATTTGTTCTACCTCTCATATGTCTGTCACTTTCACCCAGTGTATGGAACCTGAGTTGTCACTTTTCCTTTTGATTTCACAGATGTGGGTCCCACTGTGTGACATCTGCTTTCTTTCCTCATGGACTAGAGCTGTGTGACATAGGTATGTTGACAATACAATGGATACATCATTTTTCCTCAATTATTGCAAATACACATTTTCGAAAGCACAGACTGACTCCAGATAGTTTTCTGATTTAAGGGTGTTTATTTAAGTGCAAAATAGTGGAGGGGGTTGTAAAATGGTCAGGGGTGATGGTGGAGGAATGTCCATGGCAGAGTCCAGTCTATTAGTCTCACAGGTGCATTGTCCAAAGGGGCATAGGAAGTGGATCTGGTGCAGTTGATGGATGGTCAGGGTGACAAAGTGGGACAGAAGGAAAGCAATCAGGGTGGTCTCATTTCTTGGCGGGGGTCTTGGCATTGTTCTCTGTCCTTGTCCTGGATCTCAGGGACTGCTTGTGGGGTGGTTCTCCATCTGCAGGTAGTGGGGTGCTGGTGTCATGGTCCTGTGGCAGTGGCTCCTGTCCGCTAGCGCCGGCAGAGGTGGTGGGCAGTTCATCGTCCAGACTAGTGTCAGGGGCTCTTGTTGTGCCACAGTGTCCCTCCTGGTGTTCACTATTTCCTTCAGCACCCCTACAATGGTGCCCAGGGTGGAATTGATGGCTTTGAGTTCCTCCCTGAACCCCAAATACTGTTCCTCCTGCTGCTTCTGGGTCTCCTGAAACTTGGCCAGTACCATTGCCATCGTCTCCTGGGAATGGTGGTAGGCTCCCATGATGTTGGAGAGGGCTTCGTGGAGAGTGGGTTCCCTGGGCCTGTCCTCCCCCTGCCGCACAGCAGCCCTCCCAGTTCCCCTGTGTTCCTGGGCCTCTGTCCCCTGAACCGTGTGCCCACTGCCCCCAGGTCCCTGCTGTTGTTGGCGTGGTGGGTTAGCCTGGGTTCCCTGTAGTGGTGGACACACTGCTGCTTGACGTGTCCTGGGGACAGAGGAATGGGCCCGCTGGGTGGGTGCTGTGCTGGTGTTTCCAGAGGGGGAGGCTCTATGGTGGCTTGTGCTTGTGTTAAGGGAACCGACTATCCCGAGGTCACAGATGGGCCGGGCTGGTCATCTAGATCCAGTTGGACAGAGCTGCTGTCATCACTGTGGGCCTCTTCTGTGGGCCCGCTGGGTGGGTGCTGGCGTTTCCAGAGGGGGGAGGCTCTGTTGTGGCTTGTGCCAGTGTGAGGGGAACCGACTGTCCCGAGGTCCCAGATGGGCCGGGCTGGTCATCTAGATCCAGTTAGACAGAGCTGCTGTCATCACTGTGGGCCTCTTCTGTGGGTGGAGTGGACATGTCTGGAACCTCCTGTCCCGTGACATTGGGTAGGGGTCCTGCAGGGGTGTAAAGGCATGATTATTGCCTCTGTGTGTGCCATGGTGTGCAATGGGTGGGTGACCCTGTACCCCAGTGCTTGCATTCTTGTGTAGGACCTTGTGTGATAATTGTGTAGGGGTGTGTGTGCGTATGTGCAGTGATCATGCATTGGTGATGGATGTCCATGCTTTGTTGTTGCATGCAGGGCTTTGTGTTGGGATGGGTGGGTTGTGATAGAGGGACATATGTGAGGAGTTGGAGTGACTGGGGTGAGGGCGAGGGTGGGAGTATGCGATAGCATGCAGGTAGGGTGGGGGATGAAGTAGTGAAGATTTGACTTACCAGAGTCCATTCCTCCAGCTACTCCTGCGAGGCCCTCAGGATGCAGTATAGCCAAGACCTGCTCCTCCCATGTTGTTAGTTGTGGGGTAGGAGGTGGGGGTCCGCCGCCAATCCTCTGAACCGCGATGTGGTGTCTTGAGACCACGGAACGTACCTTCCCCCGTAGGTCGTTCCACCTCTTCCTGATGTCATCCATAGTTCTTGGGTGCTGTCCCACTGCGCTGACCCTGTCCATGATTCTGCGTTGACCCTGTCCATGATTCTGCGCCATAGCTCCATCTTCCTAGCTATGGTGGTGTGCTGCACCTGTGATCCGAATAGCTGCGGCTCTACCCGGATGATTTCCTCCACCATGACCTGGAGCTCCTCCTCAGAAAACCTGGGGTGTCTTTGCGGTGTCATGGGGTGGTGTGGGTGATGTGTGAGGTGGTGTGTGTTGTGATGTGTGGGGTGATGTTTAGGGGTGTGTGGTGTTTTGTGCGTGGATGTGTATGTGTGATGGTGTTGTGTGTCTCTGTATGGTGGGGTTGTATTTGCTGTGCTGTCTCTCTGGCCTTCGTCTAAATTTCTGGTCGTAAGGGTTTGTGGGTGATGTGGGTGTGTGTTTTATATTGTATTGAGTGTGTGGGAGTGGTGTGTGTCTGTGTATCAGGTGTGTGTATTTGGAATTGTCCAATGTGGTAGTGTTTTGTAAATGTGTGTGTATTTTGAGCGCGTCAGTGTGTACCGCCAATGGAATACTGCCGTTGAAAGACCGCCGTGTGGATTCGTGGGTTGTGATAATGTGGGCGTATTCCTGTTGGCGTGACGGTGGAGGTTTTGTTATCGCCAGTTTGTCACTGACCTTTGGTGTGGCGGACTTGTGTGGGTGTCTGGATTTTGGCGGATTCTGAGCTGTGGGTCGTAATAGTTGTGGCGGAATTCTGCTACCGCGGCGGTGTGTTGGCGGACTTCTGCACGGCGGTAAGCGGCATTTACCGCCAATGTTGTAATGACCCCCCATGTTTGTCACTACGTAACCAGGGAGAAAAGGAACTGAACCCTGGTTGGCTCAATGGGAATAGTGACTTTTATCGTGGGACGGTCGGCAGAGTGGACCATTTGGGGGCCTGTGACCTATGCCTCCCAAGAGCAGGACCAACAATCCCGGAAAGCTGTAAGCCCCCAAAAATCAGGCATGGTGATTGGCCAGCATCCTACCAAGCCATCAATTGGAGGGCTGGCCAGGGGGACTAAAAGGTGAGTGCAGGATGCCATCACAACTTCAAAGAGAGGAGTGTCGCATTTCCCTGTCAAGGGACAGAGGAGTTTGCCCAGTGGAGCTACTGGACCATGGTCCGGATGACAGCGGCATTCACGGCAACATCTGCAAGAGATGAGGCGGCAATCGCAGGAACTGGGTCCCGGCGGAGGAGGCGTATCTAGGAAGTAGCCCTGCCCAAGTCTGAGCAGATGTGAGAGAATGCAGTGGACCTGGAGAGTGAATGCAGCAAACGCGACTCAAGGGGGGAGCCGGCTGCACCACGCACAATGAGGGGAGTCACCTGTAGCCTAGCAGTTAAGATCTCAGCCCTCACTCTGAAGGTTGAGGGTTCAAGTCTGGGTGTGTCATAGGCCACATCTCTGCTTTTGGGTCAGGACCTGCCTCTGCATAGCAGTTGTATTGAGTCTGGAGTCACTGTGAGGCGTTCAGGGGCAAGAAAACAACCACATGGAAGCAGCTACCCCGCAAGCCTGCTGTTGAGGCACAGACAAGGCAGAGAGGGGGTGTATTTGTAGTTTGGTGACAGGTGAATAAAACAAAAGAGCTGATAAACTATGCAAGAGCTGAGAGACCAATCAGGGGCTACGGCATCCGTGAACCAAGCCATGGGAGCAGATACAGAGGTCTCATGAACCATTCCCACCAGGATAGAACAGGATGAGAATCTGGTAAGGCAGGGTAGGGAAAGGAAATGCCCTGCCCACGCCAGGGAAGACATCAGGGTCCCTACAACAGCGAAGAAGCAAATGAGGGCAAGCGCAACACAGAACCAGAGCTGGACGACAATCTGGAGGAGCTCCTCATGAAAGCACAGTGACTTGTGGCCCGACAGGGCAAATATTGGGTAAGCAGGAACCTCATTGAAATGGCATAGCAAAACCATGTAGGATCACAGGGGAGCACAAAAGCATGAAAACCAGGGAACAGCAAAGTGAATGATAATGAGACCAAAATGCCCCTCCCCCAATCTATTCGACGCCAGGGGCTTGCCTTGCAGCCAGAACGGCAGCCCCTGTAAAGAGCATGGTGGCGCGGGGACATGGTGGGGAAAAATTGCGGGGGAAGTCTAGTGTGCCGAGTCTCGTCCTTGCATAGACTCCAGGAGAGAGGTCTCGCCAACCTCTACAGATGTGGATGAGTTATCCAGACCCAGCAACGATGACAGCAAGAAGGAGTAAGACTGGGTGCCGGAAGCCCATACCGCAGTGTCCACAAGACACAGGAAGGAGCAGCCAGCAGCACAGAATTGTACAACTCAGGGGCAATACATAGACAAATAGCAGCACAGCGCGATGGTTGCAAATGGGAGCATAGCAAACTTTGGGCCACAGGTAGGGGTAGCAAACTCCACATAGCAGGACTGACCTGGGCCACAAGTAGTCCAATGACACACAGTTCAGTCAGGTCAATTTAACAGCAGCAACCACAGCCTACAGCGCCTTTCATGGGCAATCCCAGGTGGGGATGGCCTGGGGCAGTGGCCACTATGCCACCAGGTTTCCTCTTCTTATATTGGCCGAGCATGGCCCCATGGGTGAGCCAGAGTGGGAAGGATGCAAGCACTGGGTAGACACAGAAGGCAGACGTTCAAGGGGAGACAGGTCCTGGGATAGAAGGAGGTAACACAGGGGCATGTTGGGGTAGGTAACCACAGTATCTCTTAGGCACTTAATACAATGATGAATGCAGTCTGTGGCTGGGGAATATGCATATAGTGCTACAGGGTGCTAATAGCAGTCTGTGAGCAGGCCAGTTCTAAGAAGCCCCAAAGTCTACTGAACACTATATCCAGAGCATCTCTAGGAAGTTTAATAGATTGCTGAACACAGTCTGTGACCAGGGTATCTGTAGGAAACTTGACATCAATGAGCATAGTATGTGGCCAGGCTCCTTTATGGAGCTCCACATCGCAGCTAAGCACTTTACGAGGGTCCTTCATAGCCTGAGGAGAGAAGCCTGTGGCCAGGGCATCTCTAGGGAGCTCGAAGGACAGATAAGTATTGTATTTGACCAGACTCTTGCATTCAGGGCCCATGTAGCATGGGTGGGCTGGGCCCAGACCAAGGTGCCAATATTCTGAGGGGCGCATGGATTTGTGTGCCTTATGGTTAGGCCAACAGCAGCTCCCATCTCATCTTGCTCCAGCCTTGTCCATGTCTGTTAACTTCTGTCTGATTTTCCAGTTTAATGTGGTTTTAGTCCTTCATTATGATACCCCTTTAGTGTAGCCTCCTTCTGACAAGGCTTTTTTCTATCAAGAATCCTAGTGATCACATTTTGCACTTTATCTTGATCAAGTAGATATTTGAGATTTACCTATAAAATATGGGAATCTCCATGTATACATTCTCTAATACACAGATGTATACCACAATTGTAGTACTCACACAGCATTTACAAGGAGGATTATAATGCAACTAGAAACCACGTAATCATTGAATAATATTGATAGTGTTTCCTCCTTGTTTGTTTTTGTTGTAGGTTCGAAACTAGTGCTTCAAATGTTGTTGCATCATAAGAATGAGAGTCACAAATTTATGGTGATAATTTGAGAGTCCCAAGCAATCTATTCATATCAGGTCCCGATTAAAGCCCTGGACCCTTGGTGGCCATTATATGCTGAAACATGTTGACTGTATTGTTAGATGTGTAGGATTCATCACTTGTCCTCACAACATCACTTGTTTTTAATCGTATCCCTATCCTTTTTATAGGTATGAATAGATAATTTTGGAGGATGTTGTTCTGACTGAGACAACGGCCCTACGGATAGGAGGAGACATTCACTTGGAGAACAGGACACAAGTGAATAAAGACTCCATGATGATGCTACCCAAGAGATCACGCCACAGGGATAACATACACCGTTGAGGGTAGAATACATGGCTAAGGGCCTGTTGAGAAACATCTCTGAGGGCCCTACATATATCAACATCAGGGTTCACTTCATTTAATTATTGCTGACTACCAGTGATTCAAAGAAACATGGCCCTGGTAACCATGATATTACTTCACAAGGACTAATTGTGCAGAGAAGAGCTACTGATAGGGTAGCTCAGTGTAGAGTGCAGGCAGAGTGCTCACTTGGCAGACTCCTAATTTATTTCAGTTAGTAATTCCCTCATTCAGGATTTGTCCATGTAAGGACTTACAACAGTCAGGAAGAAGATTTAAATGAAAGAGGAAGCAGCAAAGATGCCTTGATAAGAAGTTTGTTTTAGAGATTTTAGAATGCTAATTAAGTCATTGTTATGAGGGGATGGAAGTTGTACCTTGGTGTATGTAACATCGCATGATGCTGACTATAATGTTGTTCACGTTGGAGAGGATATGTTGTGGCAAATGGTGTTCATTCTGACAAAGGAGTGGTTGACATTGATGGATCTTTTAAAAGTGTTGGATGACCAGATTTTGCACAGGCTTTAAACAGTCAGTAATGGCCGTGAGCATCACTTCTATCGCACTGTTATAATCAGACAAGATCCTGATATAGTCCTCATGTTTGGCTTTGAAGATGGAGATTTGGCTTTGAAGATGGAGAACTGGTGGATAGTGAATGCAATTCTAGGAGCAGATAGATTTTTGGGAGAGTGCGGGAAACATCCAGTATTTCCCAGTGTTATATGTAATTATTGACTGGTGTTTAAGTGTTGTGCTTTCTAGGATGAATTGGGGTTTGGGTAATCATTTTTGTGCCAGTAGCTATTGACAAAAGCCTGAAAAGTGGATTTAGGGTTATCAAGAAGAGCTCCCCCTGCACTGATGTCAGTGAGACATGGACCTTTCTTTCTGCCTCAGTATTTCGACTGACTGGCCCAGTTTTTGCAACCTATCATACGACCACTTCATGCTATAAAGAACCCACCACAATATATAGAGAATCTGCAAGTGCAGTCACCAACACATTAAGGGGAATATTTAAAAGAAAGTGGCGCATCAGCATTGATGCACCACTTTTCTTGCACCCCCCTAGTGGCACTATGGGTGCACAGTATTTACAATACACTGCACCATGGTGCACAATACCACAATAGTGTCAAACTGTTTGGTGCTACTGTGGCGCTTTGCTGCACTAGCGCCAAAACTGTTGGCTCTAGTCCAGCAAAGCACAGGGAGGCCCGTAGGAGATTATGGGTGCGTCATTTTAACATCTACCCTGAGCAGGTGTTAACAATGAGGCCAAAAATGGGGCAGTGAAATCTAGTAAATTTTACTGTGCCATTTGTCTGGGCCTCCCTGTGTGGGAACGCCCCCTTTGCATACATTATGCCTGGCACAGGCAAAATATGGCGCAAGGGTTTATAAAGTGGCACAATGCATGCCTTGTGCCACTTTGTTTGTATGGAGCGCGGAAATTGCCTCCTTAACACCACATTAGTGTGAAAAAAATGACAAAACAAAAGATACAAGTGTGGCGCAAGGAGGCGCAAGGTACTTGTAAACATGCCTCTAGGTCTGTCTTTCACTAATTTTATCTCTAATTCGCAAAAAAAAAACTCTGTCAAGAATTGAATTACTCCCTGATGAGCAGCCTTTTATGACTTGTAACTACTTTTCTACTCTTCACTACTAGAAATGAGAATAGATGTATAATATTTTTGTGTAAAATATTCAGTAAATAAGAGTAAAAATATGTACTTAAATATGCATACAAGTGCAATTGCAAATCAGATTGCTTTGTGTGTGCTTTAGAATTTTACATTTTTATTTATCACATGTATTTAATTTTAATTATTTTGTCGTCTGCTATGAAGTCTCATATAATGCAAGTTCAAATATGACTACAGGACTTAATGCCACATTAGACTTTTGAAAAAACAGAATGCTTTCTACAAAACGTCCGGACAATGAGAGGACTTTGCAGTAAATGTTGGCATTGGCATTTGAAGTTGCTAAACTAGATAGAAAAGTACATAAACACTGGTAACCCTCCCTTGCCTGAGTGAGCCACAAATCGTTTCTATTTCCAAAGCCATAAAGACATTTCAAGACAAACTTTACTCAATAGTTGCCATAGAGTAAAAACATACTTTCTACTGTTGAGCAAAGATGAACGGTAAGGTCCTTGTACGGTACAGAAGAGATCACAAAACAAAGTAATTGCGAACAAGGCACAATTGCGTGCTCCAAACACGTGCATTCCAGTACACTGTCCTACTCCACGCCCACACACCTCGAGCCGTATTAAGGCACTGGGGCACAATCTTGACGGTATCCTCAAGAAACAAACGACCGTGCCATTTGATTACAGTGCTCCATAATAAACGCTTCCTACATTCTCGTAAGTAATTGTTATTACTCAATGTAAACCGGCAGTCATTTCTTTGGCCTCTGGAAGGATGAAAGGATGAGTTAACCTATCCTACATCTGAACAGATGGTCAAAAGATCACTCACACTGATCAGCAGAGAACGATCTCCTCTAAGCCTAGATTAGCACAAAAAACAATCCTATACATATAAACAGCCCGTATTTATACTTTTTTAGCGCCGCATTTCCGTCACTTTTTGACGCAAAAGCGGCGCAAACTTGCAAAATACAATTGTATTTTGTAAATTTGCGCCGTTTTTGCGTCAAAAAGCGGCGCAAATGCGGCGCTAAAAAAGTATAAATACGGGCCATAGTGACATATCGGTGTATCGGTGGGAGCACAGAATTCTGCATGTATGAAAACACTGAGTATGAGATTTTTAAAGACTGGAAAATGTACACATTCCCGAAAAAACTAAGACATATAATGGGGTTGGACTTTTGTTTCCTGTGACATAATTTATTGTGAAATTCTGTGAACGTTCCATATCCTAAATAATATGCTTCAGTTAACCCCATAAAGGTATCGCTATCTCGACTCAGCATGCTGTCTTTTTTGCCGTACTTATTAACATGCAGCTCCGCTCTAATTATTCAGTGCATGTACCAATAGCCTCCTCTCCTGGATTTTAGACGGAACTACATGCAAGAGTTCAGAGCTCAGAACACACTTGAACATTTTCACAGAAAGGAAACATACTGTCGGAATATAAGGGTTCAGAAATATAATTTTTTAGGGTGTACAAAGAATAGGTTGTGCTTAACCCTAAATGGGAGACATTGTGATGCCTGGCGGGCATCTCTGCCAACCGTACTCTAATTCCCCTCATGTGCCTATTTTAATTGAACAAATGGAGAATGAATCACTCCACACTCTCCTTTTTCACCTATCATCAGAATTTATAAAGCACGGCTAATCACCCGATAGAGTATCCAAGCACTTGCAGATCCAGGCGGCTTATTCGATCAGCCAAGTTGTGAGGGCCATTTGGAATTCCGGAAGTGAGGTGATGGTCCGGAGGTGCGTGGGGAGGCTGTTCCAGGTTTTTGCTGCAACGTGAGACAAGGAGCGTCCTCCACTTCTGCTTCAGTAGATGTGGGGAGTATGGGCAAGTGAAAGGGAGGCAGAGAGTAGTCATCAAGTAGGATCAACTGCGGCGTCCCCCAGGGATCCTTGCTGAGTCTCACCCTCTTCAACCTCTACATGACCCCACTAGCCGCCATCATCAGAAGCCACGTGCTCAACATCGTCTCCTACGCCGACGACACCCATCCGATAGTCTCCCTCACCAACAACCCGACCACCGCCAAAAACAATTTCCACAAAGGTATGAAAGCAGATGCTGCCTGGCTGAAAGATAATTGCTTCAAACTGAACTCGGACAAAACAGAAGTCCTCATCCTCGGCTCCACACCCTCCACCTGGAACGAGTCCTGGTGGCCGTCCACCCTCCGAAACGCTCCCACCCACCATGCCCACAACCTGGCATCATCTTAGACTCATCGCTTTCAATGGACTGACAGGTGAGCGCTGTCTCATTGGGTTGCTTCCACACCCTGCGCATGCTTCGAAAGAATACAAATAGATCCCCACTGAAACCAGAAGGACAGTCACCCAGGCCCTTGTCAGAAGCCACCTCGACTATGGTAATGCTCTCTATGCCGGAACTACTTCCAAGACCTGAAAAGACTACAACTCATCCAGAATGCCTCCGCCCGGCTCATCAAGAACGCCCCATGACACAGCCACACCTCTGCCCTCCTAAGAGACCTACACTGGCTGCCTACCGACAAGAGAATCATCTTTAAGCTCCTGACCGACACCTACAAGGCCCAACACGATGCCGGCCCAACCTACCTCAATCACAGACTCTCCTTCTACATTCCCACCAGACAAATCCGCTTGGCCGACCATGCCCTCGCCAAGGTCCCCTGCATCCAGAAAACCACAGCCAGAGGAAGATCCTTTTCCCACATCACCGCCAAGACCTGGAACACCCTCCCTATCCACCTCAGGTAATCTCCCACCCTGTCTCAGTTCAGGAAGGACCTCAAGACCAGGCTCTTCGACTGATTCTCTTCTCCCCCCCTTTGCCTCCCCCAGTGCCTTGAGACCCTCACGGGTGATTAGCCGCGCTCTAAAAATCCCTGATTGATTGATTGATTGATTCTTGACAGTTGGTGGAAGTTCAGGCGATGGTTAATGTACGCAGGTCCTTGGTTGTGTAGAGACTTGTATGCATGGGTCAGCAGCTTGAAATGGCATCTCTTCTGTACGGGGAGCCAGTAGAGTTGCCTGAGGTGGAGTGTGATGTGGGATCATTGGGAAAGGGCAAGGATAAGTCTGGCTGTGGCATTCTGTATGGTCTGAAGTCTCTGTAGGAGTCCTACGCAAAGCACTTACTTCTTGCCCTGCATTTCCTGCTTAGTCTTGCTTCTTTTTGTCCCAAAACATTAATCAATGGTATCAAAGGAACTCCAAAGTAAAAATAGTACACAGTCCCTGCCCCATTACGTTGTCATTCTTTCGGGCTTCTTATTCCCATTGTTGCCCCTTTCACTTTACCGATTTCCCATTAAGAATCCATGTTGCCTCCTCCTTGTCACCAGCCCTCATTTCATGACAGAGCAGCCTGACTCTCACTACAGAAGGCAGTAGTGTACACTGGGTATGCTTGAATTTTACTCTGAATTATGTAGTCTGCAGACTTCATGGTTCACTGATTTTCAGTTTTTCACCTTCTTTGGTTCGCTCCCGTTTTACCAAATGATTAAGAGGCACGGTAGGATTTGGCAAGTAAAACATAAAGAGCCACAGTTAAGAAAAGTGGCTCTGCACCCAGTGCAGGGCCACTTTTCTTGTGCCCTTTAGTACCTCCCTAACACCACCACATGTGCACGGTTTCTAAGATATGGCGCACTATGGCAGCAGTTAGGGAACTAGCAAAAAAAAAATTACGCTAATTCAGAGCTTTGCAGGATTAGCGTAAAAAATGTTGACGCTAATCCTGCAAAGCCCATCGAGGCCCATTGTGCTCTGAGCAAGCGATAAAAGTACTGAAATAAATGACACAAAGAAATCTTATAGATTTCTTTGTGCCGTTTTTTGGTCATTCCCTAATGGGGAACGCTCCCTTTGCATACATTATGGATGGGGCAGACATAAAGAAGCGCACAGGGATACAAAGTGGCGCAATGGATGCATTGCATCACTTTGTAAATTTGGCACTGCAATTTTGACCTCCTTGGGCCACATTAGCATTAATAAAATTATGCTAATGTAGCGTAAGGAGGCACTAGGGGCTCTTAAATCTGCCCTGAAGATTGCAAGAAAATGAGGGAGGGAGGAAATAAACTGAGTTTCCAGGCTGATGTTATCACATATCATCATGATGAGGTCATTGACATTCCCACATGTATATCATATTACAATTGACGCCATGGAAAAGTCACACAAAATATAGAATGATACATTTATGGCAGTGTCTTCCTTCCATGGTACCACCCAGCCAGGTGAAAGGAAAAGCAGGAACATGAAAAACTTTGAGAAATTGAAAAAGCACAGAAAAGTTTGAAGGCAAAAAAAAGACCTCATAAGAAAGCCCATGAACGTCATTTAGGGATCACAAGGGGTTGCAGCTGCCACACCTGGCTTTCCCCTTGCGTACCCTGGCATTGCCTTTGCTATCCCTGGCCTCGAAGGAGACAAAATCTGTGCCAGGAACACAGTGGCAGCTGACTTGTCCTAATGGACGTCGGTTAGGGCTTCACTCTTTATTTTTTCGGACTTTTTTTATTACACTAATAGTGAATAATGAAACGTTAGTCACTATTAGTGTAATAAAATATAGAATACACTTAAGTGGAATATGAATTTCCCTGGCAGCTAAGGTTAAGTATGAAAAATGCTTTTAAATGTAAGTTATGTGCTTGCTTGCGTGTGTGCATGTATTTATGTGAGGGAAAGCATGTTTGTAAGTGTGAATCAGCCAGGGCCCATGCTTTGGGGCTGAGGGGGCATGACCCCTTCACATCTGCCCCTCAAGAAGAGTGTCTGTCAGGCTGAACAAAGGTCAGCCTGAGAGACTCTTCATTTTCAAGTGAGGCAGCCAGGAGCTAGACATGCGCTATTTGCGCAGGCTCCAGGCTGCCTCAGCTGATCTTTGCTGGGATGAGGAGGTCACAGCTCCTGTGGGCATGACCTCCTCAGCTCAGCAAAGGTCCTCAAGGTCCTCCCCCTCAGTGACAAGGGATAGTGTCACCCATTGACTCCGACCTGGGCACTTCAGTTTTAGGACCTGAAGTGCCCAGGGCAGAGTGACAATCAGTGACACATCGTCACAGAGTGGGGGGGTTCAGCAGTCGCACTGACCCAATCCCACTCTGTGATGAGGTTGGGACTGCTGCCTTCCCTCATTGACTGACCTAAGAAGGGCCGGCTTTAGGGCTGGTGGAGCCCTGTGCAACAGTCTTTTGTGGTGCGCCCCACCCCATGACCACCTCCTTGGGTTCACTCATTACCACGCAGCAAATGTGCCCCTCATCTCTCCATAGCCCCCCTTTCACATACATTCATTTGTATTAAAGCGCTTGTAAAGGATGGCTTTACTAATCTACTCAACTATCCACATAAAATATAGTTCTGTTCTCTGCCACAGGTGTATTAACTCTCTGCATTACTTTATGGTGAGTCAAAGCTGCTGCTAGACAATATTGCTCTCCAGCAGGAATATTAATCACTAGAAGTATCTTGACATTTAATTGTTTCCTGAAGGCTGGACGCATAAGGAACTTTTCAGCAGGTGCTTTTAAATCACAAGTTTTGTAAGTCATTGCTAAACACAGCGCTCCCCTAAGGTCAGCGCCCTCCAATTCAGGTCAGTACCCGGTACGGCCGCACCGCTCGCACCGCCCTAAAGCCGGCCCTGGACCTAAAGTCAACTAATGAGGGAAGACAGCAGTTCGAACCCTCTTGGGACCTCTGAAGCTGATCTGCAGGTAAGTGTGTGTGTGTTGTTTTTAATGAATGTTTGGTGCGTGCATGTATGTTTAAATATTTGTTAATGAGTGTTGTGAATGGATGTGTGTATGTGCGTGAATGAATGCATCCCTCCCTCCTACAATTACCTGCCACCACTGGTGTAAATATGTGTGTTTATGAAAGCAGGTGTGTGTGCGAGTGAGACTGAAGGCCAACGTCATGTGATGTTACTTCTGCTACCCCTGAGATTTTGGCGGTGACTTTCATGAGAAATCCAGAATGCATAAAGTATAAGTATGCATAAGATACCGAGAAAATATGAGAAAGCAAGATAGCATAAATATGAAAAATGCAATAGTCAGGTAAAGAATGCTAAAATAACACATAATTGGAGCTAAAACACACAAAACTGCAAGGATACAAAAAAGATCAAGAACATAAAAGAGCAAAAACTTAAAAGAACAAGGCCAATGAATGTGAAAACAAATGTTAAAACGCAAAATAAAGTGAAAGCATAGAAGAGTTCTAGCACAAAAAACAGCAAAAATATGAAAGATGCTGAAAACACTAAAGAGAGGGTGAACACAAAAAGAAGAGTGAATTTGTAGTAGACAGCAAACACTAAGTAAAAGTGACAATTCAAAAAATAGCAAACATTAAAAGATGGTATAAGTTAATAAGAAAGGTAAACACAATGAAAATATAACTAGAACACAAACACCAAAAATGCAAAAGAGAACAAGAGCAAAATATAAAAGAAAACAAATCAGAAATGTATCAAGCAGGAACACAGGAGTATCACAATGCAAAATGCAGGAGACTACAAAGCGACACACAACACAATAAACAACACCATTGCTGAATGCATAAGAAAATGGGAATGACATTGATCAAGTATGCTAGAAAAATGAACACTACTGCTAAGGAAAGAACAATAAATACAAATAAGAGGAACAAAACAGATATAAAAACACAAATTTGTGAGCAAGCAATGCAAAGCGCCTGGAAACTATTTAGAAAAGGCAAAAGACCATGCAAGAGAGGTGTATGACAAAGTAAAAAAAAAAGTATTTTTAGAATTTTACAGAAATCATTAATTCTACAGATATGATAAACGCTTCTAAGCAAGAGGTTGTGGTTCCTAACAACAGAAAATTCTGGAGCATGTGTGTGGCAAACACTCTACTTTACTTCTAATTCATTTGTGCGGTGAGAAAGTCAGATTGAGAAAGGAAAGGAGAAAACAAGACATTAAGGCCCTTGTTACAACCCTGGCAGTAAATCCCGCTTACCGCTGTGCATAAGACCGCCAACATATCGCTGCGGCCGCGGAATTCCGCTACAGGTATTACGACCCACAGCCCAGAATCCGCCACAATACAGACACCCACACAAGTCTGCAACACCAAAGGTCAGAGATAAACTGGCGAAAACAAAACCGACACCATCACGCCAACAAGAATACGGCCACAGTATCACAACCCATGAATCAACGCAGCGGTCTTTCAACCGCTGTAATCCATTGGCGGCACACACCGCCGCGCTCAAAATACACACACATATACAAAACACAACCACATTGGACAATTCAAAATAAACACACCTGATACATATACACACACCACACCCACACACCCAATCCAATATAAAACACACACCCACATTACCCACAAACCCTTACTTCCAGAAATTTGAAAGCAGGCCAGAGAGAGACACTACCTAAAACAACACCAGCATCCACAGACACACAACAACATCACTTACACAACATCCATGCACCTCAAACAACACACACCAACACATCCCCTCACACATCACAACAGACACCACCTCACACATCACCCACACCACATCATGGCACCTCAACGACACCCCAGGTTCTCTGAGGAGGAGCTCAGGGTCATGGTGAAGGAAATCGTCTGGGTGGACCCACAGCTATTCTGATCACAGGTGCAGCAGACTTCCATTGCAAGGAAGATGGAGCTATGGTGCAGAATCGTCGACAGGGTCAACGCAGTGGGACAGCATCCAAGAACACGGCATGACATCAGGAAGAGGTGGAACGAGCCCACGGGGGAAGGTGTGTTCCATGGTATCCAGACACCAGATTGCTGTACAGAGGACTGGCGGTAGACCCCCACCTACTCCCCCACAACTAACAACTTCGAAGGAGCAAGTCTTGGCAATACTGCATCCTGAGGGCCTCACAGGAGTAGCAGGAGGACTGGACTCTGATAAGTCAAATCTTGACGACCTTATCCACCCCACCCCACCTGCATGCTATCATATACTCCCACCTTTACCCTCAAACCCATCACCCCAACAGCCCACAGATACCCCACCAACACTAACCACACATCCCAAAACCAAGCCCTGTATGTAACACCAATACATGGACACCCATCACCCAAGCATGTCCACTATATAGACTAACTCATGCCCCAAAATCACCAATCACACAAGGACCAAGCCAATAATGCAAGCACTGGAGTAGAGGGTCACTCACCCATTGCACACAATGACACACACAGATACAATAATTCTGCATTTACACCCCAACAGGACCCCTACCCAACGTCACCGGACAGGAGGTGCCAGACATATCCAGTCCCCCCACAGAAGAGGCCCACAGTGATGACAGCAGCTCTGCACGCCTGGCTCAAGATGACCAGCCCGGCCCATCTGGGACCTTGGGACAGTCGGTTCCCCTGTCACTATCACAAGCCACCACAGAGCCTCCCCCTGAGGAAACACCAGCACAGCACCCACCCAGCGAGCCCATCCCTCTGTCCCCAGGACACATCAATCAGCAGTGTGTTGACCACTACAGGGAACCCAGGAACCCATTGCTCCACTTCTTGTGCCCCTTTGGACAATGCACCTGTGAAACAAATAGACTGGACTCTGCCATGGACATTCCTCCACCATCCCCCCAGCCCATTTTACAACCCCCTCCACTTATTAGCTTGGAATAAACACACTTCAATCACAAAACAATCTGGGGTCAGTCTGTGCTTTAACAAATGTGTAATTGCAATAACTATGGAATATAGCAATGTCAATTTACTTGTTCACATACCAATGTAACACAGCTGTAGGCCAGCAGTAAACATAGCGGAGGGCACAAAGTGGGACCCAGATCTGTGAAATGGAAAGTCAAAGTGACAAGTCAGGGTCCATACACTAAATGAAAAGGACAGACTTATGCTAGCTCAAACAATAGTATGAGATGTGGGAAGCAATGACATCTTCTTACCTGTGTCTCACTGGAAGTATTGCATGATGATTTCGGTTGTCGATATCCTCTTCTTCTGCCTCTTCTTCTTCACTGTCCACAGGCTCCACAGCTGCCACAAGACCACCATCTGGCCCATCCTCCTGCAGAAAAGGCACCTGGTGTCCCAAAGCCAGGTTGTGCAGCATACAGCAGGCAATGATTATCTGGCACACCTTCTTCGGTGAGTAGTATAGGGAGCCACCTGTCAGATGGAGGCACCGGAATCTGGCCATCAGGAGGCCGAAGGTGCGTTCGATCACCCTCCTAGTTCGCCCATGTGCCTCATTGTAGCGTTCCTCTGCCCTTGTCCTGGGATTCCTCACTGGGGTCAGTACCCATGACAGGTTGGGGTAACCAGTCACCTGCAAATGTTGAGGGACAACTGTTAGACACACACTAACCCTTATGGACAGCCCCATACCAAGACACCTATGTCAACTGTATTGGGACCTTGGCCTCACCTATTAGCCACACACTGTGCCTCTGGAGTTGCCCCATCACATAAGGGATGCTGCTATTCTTCAAAATGTAAGCATCATGCACAGAGCCAGGATACTTGTCATTCACATGGGAGATGTACTGGTCTGCCAAACACACCATCTGCACATTCATAGAATGGTAGCTCTTCCGGTTTCTGTACACCTGTTCATTCCTGCGGGTGGTACAAATGCCACATGTGTACCATCAATGGCACCATTGATGTTGGGGATATGTCCCAGGGCACAGAAGTCACCTTTCACTGTGGGCAAATCCTCCACCTGAGGGAATACGATGTAGCTGCGCATGTGTTTCAGCAGGGCAGACAACACTCTGGACAACACGTTAGAGAACATTGGCTGGGACATCCCTGATGCCATGGCCACAGTTGTTTGAAAAGACCCACTGGCCAGGAAATGGAGTACAGACAGGACCTGCACAAGAGGGTGGATTCCTGTGGTATGGCGAATAGCTGACATCAGGTCTGGCTTCAACTGGGCACACAGTTCCTGGATTGTTGCACGATCAAGTCTGTATGTGACTAGGATGTGTCTCTCTTCCATTGTCGACAGGTCCACCAGGGGTCTGTACACCGGAGGATGCCGCCATCTCATCACCTGCCCCAGCGGACGTGCCCTATGGAGGAGAACAGCCAGCAGAGAGTCATCCAACACTGAGGTATCACAATTTGTTATTTGCAGAAATGTTATTAATCCGCAATGTGCCGGATTCTGTCTATATTCACAGCCTAGATAGGTGTGACGCAATTAACATCCATCCCATGTGGCCTCCTGAAATGGCGGCTGCCTGACCTGTAAGGTGGGACAAGGGGATATGAGGTAACTGCGCTGGCGTTCTACACTGTCACGGTAGGCGGTCGAAGACGGCGGCGCTATTCTGCATTGGTTAACATTGGGCCCTATGGGTCCCAGGAGCCAATGACGATGTACGACGGCGGTGACGGTACGCACCGCCGTGGACGTGACCACCATTTTCTGTCTGTTCACTCACTTGACCTTCAACAGGAGAGGACCTACACTGCAAGAGCTGCTGCGACCTGTGTCTGGAAGCGACAATGGCTCATGTGTCTGGGGACAGGGCCCCTGCCTTCACTTCGGAGGAGTTGGAGAAACTAGTGGATGGGGTCCTTCCCCAGTACACGCAACTGTACGGGCCTTCAGACAAACAGGTGAGTACACTGTGAGCACGCTGCATGGGCAATGCCTGTTTTGAGTGGTGTGGATGGAAGGTACATGGGGGGCTGAGGCCTGCATGTGTGGATGGGGAGTGTATGTGCGTCAGGGCATGGGTGGGAACTGGGGGGCAATGAGTATGACGGTCCGGACGGGTAAGTAATTTCCTTTCCCCGGTACGATTCCTCTAGATCAGCGCCCACCAGAAGAAGGGTATTTGGCGTGCCATCGCCAAGGACGTCCAGACCCTAGGGGTCTACCACAGACGGAGCACCCACTGCCGTAAAAGATGGGAGGACCTGCGCCGCTGAAGCAAGAAGACGGCGGAGGCCCAGCTGGGGATGGCCTCCCAACGTGGGAGGGGTGCCTGTCGCACCATGACCCCCCCGATGTTACAGATCCTGGCGGTGGCCTATCCGGAGTTGGATGGGCGCTTGAGGGCATCACAGCAGCCACAAGGGGGTGAGTACACTCTCATTCAGCAGACTCAGCGCGCATTACGAAGTGTCTGGGCGGGGGAGGTGGGCAGTGGGTTCCCCTAGGCCAGGGCGAACTTGGTTGGCAAGGTCCCTTGTGAGGCAGGCCATGTGGCACCCCAAACCCACCAGTGGTAAGAGCCATCTACACCAAGTCAGGCTCCTGTGACTTCCAGGTGTGCAGCAATCGGTCTTAGGCCTCGTACCCCATGGTCAGCTGAAATTTCTAGGAACTGTCAGTGCATGTCGTAGTGCAGAGGGCTGCTCCCTGTGTGCTGTGTTCACCAACGGTAGTGGTGTTGCATGCACTGAACATGTCTTTCTTCTGTCTTTCCCCCTCTTTTTGTGGTCTCCCTGTTTTTGTGTGCAATAGCATCATCAGGCAGAGGAGCATTGGCACCGGAGCAGGAGGGAGCTGCAAAGCACTTGGCCCTGGAGGGCGAAACAACAGAGTCTGAAGCCACCAGTGGGACAGAGGGCGAGGGGAGCTCCAGGGCGGGGACAGGAGCAGACAGCAGTGACAGAGACTCCTCCTCTGATGGGAGCTCCCTTGCGGTGGCGGGCACCTCTGTGCCCACCGCATCAACAGGTACAGCCGCCAACCCCCTACCAGCACCGCCCTCCCAGCAGCACCTCAGCGTGTGTCCCGTGCCCACTCACCTAGGAGGGTGGGCATCTCCTTCACCCCAGTCAGCCCTGCTGCCCTCAGTGAAGAGGCTATTGACCTCCTAAGATCCCCCACTGTTCGGCAATCTACTATTGTGAATACCATCCAGGGTGTAGAGAGGCATTTGCAACAAACAAATGCATACCTGGAGGGCATTCATTCTGGGCAGGAAGCGCAACAGAGAGCATTTCAGGCTCTGACCTCAGCACTGATGGCAGCCATTGTCCCTGTGTCCAGCCTCCCCCCTCCAACTTCCTCCACCCGGACCCAATCCCCTGTACCTCAGCCTATCCCGAGCACACCATCAGACCAGCATGCGCACTCATCAACACACAAGAGTGGCTCAGGCAAACATAAGCACCACACATCCCACAGGCACTCACACAAGCACCATCCCCACACAGACACAGCAACATCCACTGGCTCCACTGTGTCCCCCTCCTCCATGTCCTCCTCCTCCCTCCCTGTCTCATCTCCACTAACACCTGCATGCACTACATCCTCAGCCACTGCCTCCATCACCAGCACGCCCATCACCACACACACTGCTCACGTGCACTCACCACCCCACTACCATTCACACATCCCCAGTGTCCTCTCCCAGTGTGTCAGTGAGCCCTCCTCCCAAAGTACACAAACGCAGGCACACACCCACCCAACAGCCATCCACCTCACAACAGCCTCCGGCCCATGCACCTTCACCCAAATTCAGCAGACGTACACCTCCTACAACCAATACCTCTACCTCCACTCCCAAACGCCCTCCATTTTCCCGTCCCAGTGTGTCTAAAAAACTCTTCCTGGCTAACATTGACCTCTTCCCTACACCTCCCTGCCGTCCTTTCCCTGGGGCCAGGCTTTCCAGGTCCCAGGTCAGCACCTCAGCCACCACATCCCCAGGCACAGTGGTGCCAGCAACTGCTGGCTCATCAAGTGCGCCACCCATCAGGGCTGCCAGTGTGCCACATAGCGAGGGCAAAGACATTCCGCCACCTGCCAAGGTGAAAAAGGTGCCCACATCCTGGAGGGAGAAGCCGAAACTACCAGCCACCAAGGGCTCAGCAAAAACCAAAGGGGATAGTGGCAAGACAACTGCGGCACCATCAAAGCTGGGGAAGAGCCAAAAGCTGAAGAGCAGGTCAGGAGAGGGCATGGTGGCACTGACTGAGGGACCAGTGTCACACTTTCTGTCCACGACCACGCCAACCTGTACGGTGGCGAACACCGCTAGCTGCCCCGCCACCACAACCGCCACCTGCACCGCCACCTGCACCGCCCCCGGCATGTATACAGCCTCAACAACAGTCCCCAGCCTCTTCCCCAGTGGAAAGCTGTCCGAGGCTGCAGGAGACGTCCTGCTGTGTCCCTCAGTAGGTGCTGACCCATGCACCGCCGCCAGCACCCCCGCCAGCACAGCCGCAACAGACACCGCCGCATGCACCGCCGCGACAGACGCTGCTGCAAGCACCGCCACCGGCTCCGCGGCGTCCTCGGACACAGGCACCACCGTTGACATGGCTACCATCCCCATTGGTCAGTCATCTGAGGCTGGAGGAGAGTTCCTGGACCCTGGGCAGCTTCCATGAGGCATGACTTCCATCGCTGTTTGCACCTGCAGGTGGAAGGCGCAGACGCAGCAGTATGGGGTTTGTCGCTGCCTCCATGGCATATCATGCTACCTGAACCTCGCAAATCTCATGGCACGCACACCCAGGTGAGGGAATTGTACCAGCCACACTGCACGTGGAGCACTCTGGGCACCATGCCGCCACCAGAACCAGTGGAGAGATACATCCACTACTTCAGTCCTTGGAAGGATAAAGCACTCTGGGCACAAAGCGTCCTCCAGAATCAGTGGAGTATCACATCCACTACCTCAGTCCTTGGCAGGATGAAGCACTCTGGGCACAAGGCCCACTCCAGAGCCAGTGGAGAGATACATCCACTACCTCAGTCCTTGGCAGGATGAAGCACTGTGGGCACAAAGCCCCCTCCAGAACCAGTGGAGACTGTTATCCACTTGAGAGACTGTGGCTTTGCACTCCCCAGGATAAAGCAGTGGGCAAACCACCCACTGGAGCCACTTGAGAGACTGTGGCTTTGAACTCCCCAGGATACAGCAATGGGCATGTAGCCCCCTCATGCAGCAGTGGTGTCGTGCATTCATCAGGCTGAGGTGCCCCCCTCCCCCTGAGGTGCCTGTGTATTTTCGATCTGATGCCCCAGCAGTGTTCTCTCCTTTTCCAGTCAGGTATCATGTGTGGGGCTCGCCCATGCATTTTGGGCCCAGTGGTCCACGGACAATGATTAGTACACTATCCAGAATTGTGTAGTTGGTGTACATATTTGTATATACTGAATTTGGAGTTTTGACTAATGGATAATGATTACAATCGTTACAATCATTTCCTTTTGTCCTTGCGTTCTTCCAGGGGCTGGGGGGATGTATATGTAATGTTGCTGCATGTATTTGTGTGTATGTTGTGGGTGAGGGTGTGGGTTTTGCGTGTTGCGTGTGCGACACTCTCTTTCCTCCCCCCTTCCCCTGTGTTGTAGGTGCAGAACTCCTGCACACCGTTGTCGCCGCTGCCGCCGTTCGTACTCTGGATAGAAGAGGAGGTAAACCAACATGGGTAACACCTGAAGTTCGGGCTCCATGGCGTCCTGGTTCCTCGTTGGGTGTTGAGAGGTGAGTGTTCTCCCTTCTGTGTACTGTTTCCGCCATGCTTTTGATAGTGTTGGTTCCACCCAGGAAAAAGTGGCGGATAGGCCTCTTGTAATACAGTGGGTGGTACTTTGTCTTCCGCCTGTCTGTTGGCGGTGTCCGCCGCGCTGTATGTTTCTACCGCCGTGGCTGTCGGAGTGTTAAAGTGGCTGTCTATGCTGGGGGTTTCCGCCACGGTCGTAATCCCATTTTGTTTTCCGACAGCCTGTTTGCAGTATTACGGCCGCTTTAACACCGACCGCCAGGGTTGTAATGAGGGCCGAAGTGTAAAAGTAAAAGAGCAAAAAATGCTTGAAGTAAAAAAGCTATTTAAACACTGACGGGGCCAGTTTGAAGGGGGAGTCAGTGGTGGCCGATGCACCTTTCTACTTAATCTTGGTTCCCATGCCTTATATAGATTCGAGGAACCACAGGATTTCCAATAGAGCCATTTGAAACCTTCGCCTTTTGCCCATCAGTCCTTGCCCAAAAGTGAAGGGTAATTATTTGTGGACCAAACTATTACTATCCCGTTTTGCCCATCAGCAGGGGGCATTATTCCATGTAATGTAATGTTTGCCACTTACGTATCCAACAGCTGTCTGGGTACCCTCAGTAGCATAACCCAGAATATTGATGAGGGTCCCTGACTCTCCCATTTCTCACGAACATTCACTGTCCTTGTACCGAATTGGGGCAGTCTGTTGGGGCCTCCCAAAGTGCTGGGGTGACCCCTGGGCTTCAGGGCCTGCTTACACCCCTGGGAATCCTTTATAGATAACACAGAGTAGCTCATACTATCCCAGCCCTCACTAAACCTCATCTTCCTCTGTAGTGGTAATTCTCCTTGAATGTATTCTTTACAATCCTTAAGATTTGTATCTATGTTTTTACAAACATGGGAATGAAGGCGAGGTAGATGAAGTGCGCAGGTCTGTAGCCCCACAACTGGAGCTAGAAATACTGGAACTGTAGAACACTACCTCCACAGCACTATATGTAGACCTGAATACGTATGAGCATAGTCAGAGTTAAGGGTGTACAATAGTTAATAAACTGATTAAGAGCACAGTACTTGGATTATTAAAACAATCAAGTAGGAGAATGCAAAAGACAGAGAAACAGTGGATGAAGATAAGGTGAGAGGTGAGAAAAAAGAGATGCAGTGCAAATAAGAGTTTCTTAATAAAGGCTAAGAAAATCATTATCAAGTGACTGTGTTTTTACATAACTAAAAATAATTCAACATCAAAATATAGGGAATAAATTCAGGATGCAGCATCCAGCCGAGAATTGGTAGGGCAAGGAAGAGTGGAGACCTGACAGAACAGAGGCCCAGCTTCAAGTGACACCATACAGCTCATTACTGCACTTAGCACTTATTATGAGTGGTCCAGTAAATGAACCAGATTTTCCCCACTGTGGTATCTGCATCGTCTAGGACATTGTGTTAGTTTCCGCAGCATAGGTCATAGTGATGCAATAGGGTGTATGGGATCTCATTGGGCATCTTTATGTTCGGTAGTGAAATGCTGATATGATGATTTGAATCAATGCACCGTTGATGCTGTCTCCGGGGCCTTTCACTTGAATGCTAATCATGTGATGAACAATAAACGTCGTAAGGAAAAAACCTTTGGCTGGACTGCTACCTTTGATGCCCACTCCCAGAGTTACTGATGCTGGGGGTACCAATAACTTCAGGGATGAGTAAAATGTGGCTCATGATAAGTCAGACCCTTGGGGTACACAAAAAATAATGGGAATTGATAATTCTGTGTCCAATCTCCTTGGCAAGTCCTTATTTCCCTCGTATTTTCATCTAGAGATTCTCCAGGTGAAAATAAAGAGATTCACTGAGTTGCAAGTGATCACATAATTCTGATGGGGATGGTAACTGCTGCACACAGCCCCATTGGAATTAAAAGGCCACTCATAAAGAGGGCCTTACTGTCATCCCGAATAATTCACTTTGATGATCTGTGTTAAGTTAGAGCAGTAGTGTAATAAGAACTGTATATCCTGACATTTGGTTTTACTGTTCCTGTTGCCCAAGGCCTTCGGACTGACAGATCTCTGAAAAATAAGGGATATCACTGCTGTATAAGCCAAATGCCCAGCCTGTCAGATCAGTGCAATTTGAGCAATAGATGTATGGTCAAGGCCCTGCCATCTTAGATAATTCTGCAATCTCAGGTCTGAGCTTGTATGTTCTGTGACATCCATGGGAAGGCCCTGCTGTCAGAAGCCTGAAGCTGGATAGTTTAAGTTATAGTTTGACTGTCCTAGTGAGCAATGATCACCTTTTTGCTACCACTTTTGAGTGCTTGTTGTGCTTGATGCATAGTTTCTCTTTTCCTATCATTTAACAAAGCACAAACAAATGAATATAAGATGGGAAAGTAAGATGACCTTCGGAATAAGGGAAATTATTGTGGATGGTGGCAGTGAGGGAGAGTCAGTAGTTCACTTTCAGTAACTCTTCTTCTTTTTATAGAAGGTTTGAGTGTGCTTTTTCACTGTAAATCCTTCTGCACTCCATCTGCTTTGTACACTGCCCAGGCGACCTGGATCAACAGATTGGGTCTCAACCACCTTTATATGAACTATCTGGGGTTCATTGTGAAAAAGCCCCGGATGACATTTCCATGAACTTGTGGCACTAGATAGGGAGATGTCCAACTGGGTGAACATACTCCTGGCTTGAAGGACTTAGGGATTGGGTAAGAGTTTGGTGGATGGGTATTTACTCCATCAGGACCAGAGTGAAGTACTCAGTCACCCTGAGGGAGTTGCTGCCAACAAAACTTTGAGATGCCTGCCATCCCAGCAGACATCTCATGCATTTACAGGAACCACCATCATGGCAGTTCCTGTAAATACATGGAAAATGTGACAGACAGCTCCATCAATGTGACAGAGCCATGCGGCAATCTTTCAATATTATTTTTATTTTCAAAAAAAATCCCAAAGTGGGATTTACTTTTTGAAAATAAAAAAGCAATGACCCGCTAGCCACAGGAGTTTCCCCCCATGGCATGGCGGTCATTGAACAGTTTTCACTGTTCTTTATTACCAGATTTATCAGGCGGTGACAGAGAGTGCATGCTAACCATTTGTATTACCACTATAAATAGGGTGGGAGGACAAATAGGCAAACCTCTGATGCAGCTACTCTGTCAGGCTGTTGGAGGTGTATGTCAGCGGCGGAGACGGTGTAGTCTCTGCCGTTGACATAGTGAAGGTCCGCCTGACTCTAAATGAGGTAGGCAAAACTTCACTTTTGGGGAGTACCCTTTCTGCCAAATTATAAATTGGGCCCTGCCCTTAGTCACCAAATGTCACTCCTGTTATCTTTGAGACATTACCAATTAGCTGCTTTACCTCTCTTCCAATCCATCATCTCAGCGTGGCCTACCTTATTGTTCCCCTTGTGAGCTTTTCTTTCCCTCAAATTCAGTTCCTTTTGATGGACAAGAAATGCAGTTGACTTGACTTCAGCTGTTTGTTACTTAACAAGGTTGAAGGACCATGACTTAGCTTTTCGCAGGTCACTGTTTGTCCACTGTACATTGTGTGTCCAGATGATCTGTGACGGAATTTAGCTTGACCATGGGCCAATTTTTTGCCTTCCAAACAGACCATTTTTTCTATGTACCCTTCACTGCCAGACTCTGCATGAGCTCTAGACCTCTCACCTTCACTGTGGTCTCGTCTGGACAGATCAACGAAGGCTGGGAGGTATTTTCTGGTTCCTTTCCCACATGGATGGCCATGGTACACACTACAGCAATGTGTTCACCAATGGGAAGTGAGTTTCTCAGGGGAGAGCTACTCAACTCACTTACCTAGTGCTTACTCATCTAATGCCATCAAGAACACAGCTTTGTATGAAACTAGCTGCTGCAATTTGCTCCAGATGAATAATGTGTTATCCATCCATTTTTGAATGACCTAGAAGAGCCTTGCTCGAAATCCCTGGTCGACATAGCCAAGCACTAATCGTTTTCTGTCTAGACAGGGCGTTGTCCCTGGAGCAAACTACAAAAAAACAGCTGATTACTGACCTTCGTATTATCTTTGGTGTTTCACTGTTTTTCTGAGACCTCATTGTAATAATTACTTTTTGACATTACAATAAGGCAATGATATGAAAAAGTGGGTGCCTCACTTCTTCAATGGGTACCTAGATCCAGATGCGTCCAGCCCTACATCTTTCCAGACAGCTCAGTGACTCAGTGGCTGCCATTGCCAACTTGATCAGTGGTACTGATTCTTTAATCACCCCTCTAAAAGGGTATCAGATTTAGTTACCCATTCCTCTGGAGTTATCCATCAGTCTTCCTATTTACTTTCTAATCTTCCCAGCTTTGTTGACCGGTCCAGATGTAAATCATCACAAGCTCATTCTTAAATGCCATTTGCAATTTATCACTCGGCAAATGTCTGCAATTCATAGCATGCACAAAATGTTGGTTGTATTTGTTAGCACATGGAAGCCATTTCTATGGGCATTGCCAATGCTTGTTTGCATATGGTGAAAATAAATCTGGCGAAAGGTTGCTTTTCTAGAGGGTGAGCTCAACTCAAACTAGTAATGTCATTTAGGAGCATGAGGAGACTGAGTAAATAAGGTAATTGGTGAGGATTTAAAAACATTCACTTAGTAAGAGAAAGACTATAGACCTGCTGTCTGACGGCCTACTTCAGTATTCCACATAGTATTTTCTATGATGTCTGTGTAAACTCTGCAGCATTATCGGAGTAGAAATGTAGGAAAAAAAGAGCAGTGTACAGACCTGGTGAAAGTGAAAATACCCTGTTCCTCAAATAGGTGACCCAGCAATCAGCTGTAGATGTTACATTTTGAATTAAATATCATTGTTGTAACCTTTTTTTTGTTATATTTAAAAAAAATTCAAATACATTAATATTTAACATAAAAATATCGTACTATTTCTTTTTAAGTTTAATAAATGCGTTTTTCTTTTCTATACTTTACCATTGGGACATCTTCACCACCAGGGTGGAGATCTTCCTATGTAAAGTGTACCGCACATTAGTTAAATATATTTTTCATTATGTAAAAATAAGAATTGAAAGTGATGTATAGAATAAAATGAAAACTATTTAATTTTTTAATTATATTTTTTCAAAATTATTATTACATTACCTTTACATTTTAAATAGGTTATAAAATGTTACAATAAAATAAAAGAAATGCGTTATTTTTGGATCAATGTTTAACATTCAAATCAATGCCTTTAAATGTTGAACTATTTTTAAATCATTTCATTTAACATTATTGCCTATTATGGTGTTTTACTTTAAGTCCCTACCTCCACTATGTTCTCTGGAAGTAGTTGAAATATCAGTGGTTGGATATGTGTGGTGTGGTGCTGAACTTATCACTGCTCTTTTTGGCTGCAGTGACTTTGCACTCTTAAATTCGGCCCCACACACTTTTCAGGGGTGGAAACATACAAGTATGCATTTTTGAGTAACTTTACACTCATAAATGGTGAACAGACCAAAGTGGTGAAGTTAATGAAAATTGTCAGGGTAAATGTACGTGTGCAGATTTACTCACATCTAAGTTTACCTTTTTGAATATTCCCCAGAGAGTGCTAAGTAACATTGTGTTGAGAAGTTAAAGAATATACAAAACACACGCGTTTTGCCAGCTTTACTATTGGGAAATATTGATCTTTAAGAAATGGCTGGTATGAACAGGAACTCGAGTCTCCTAGTTCTCCTGAGCTCAACAGCAGCAGCACCTGAAAAAGCCCACAACCTGGGTAGCTGGATATTGAACTATGCCAGTATCATACACAATATAAATCAATGACTACAAGAAACACAGGGATAAAACAAGAATTGCAGGCACTATGGATATAGAAGATGTTTATAGTTCTACTGCTTTCTGAGGCTGCACAATTGTATTGTGTATGATGCAGACATTATTTTGGAATTGTGGTTGTACTACTTGGGTATTTGGCCTAGATATTTTTTTAGGATATACTTTTTTGTGGCCACGGTGCCAGCTCTTGTACCTTAAATCGTAAAGTAGCCATACGTGAAGTTACAAAAGCTTGTAACTTGGAAATAAAAAAGTGTTACAAATCAGATGAAAAACACAGGCCACTGACATGCGATGCCCAATGAAGGGCTGCAATCATTCATAATAAAGTCAGTCAAACAAAACAAACACGGAGATACAATAAAAAATGCCATTACAATATAAAAAGGTAAAAGCAAGCCCTCTGCGCCTCACAGCATGTATGAGTGGTAGACGTATTTGTTAATAACAATACAGTTTTGTGTGAACATGCTAAATAAAATGGGATGTTATGGCAAACGCTTTTATAAGCACAACAATAACAACTGCTGGCTGCAAAACGTGATGGAATGTATTGTGTATTGAGAAATGTACTTAAATCAGGCTTCATGTAAGTCTTTGGTTAGCACAATGTATTGGTTATAAGGGTCGAAGCTTTCTCTTTAAGATAGTTTAGGTATCATCCAAATAGTCTCTGCCACATGCTACAAATAATGTATCTCGTGCATTACAATGGAAATACTTGCTACGAGGTGAAATGATACACTGAACAATAGCAAGAGGTGAGAGAGGATTTCTCCTCTGGGAGGAGACACAATGAGACTAGCAAAGTCTGAGGTCTGTGGCTGAAAGGGCTGGACAAAAGTCCACTCTGTTAAAACAATATGAACAGTAGAAAACAATATGATTTACATATATGCACTGTCAAGTCAGGCCTAAAAATATGGATGTTAATCTTTGAACATATCCAAAATATAAGTCTCAGATTCAATTGCTACCACCTGTGGTGCAGGAAGGCAGATATTATCAACGGCCTCATTGGTTGTGGTGTTGAAAGTCACTGGGGTTTCTGCAGACAGTGGTCTGTGCTATTGTTTGGCCGGAGGGCAGCGCAGAGTTTTCCATAATATAATCTTTTACATAACAGAGATAGCAAACTGTTTTGGTGAAATATTAAAGTGTAGGATATGTAAATGATTGAATCTGTGAAACCTGCCCAGAAACCTTCATGCTTGAGGGAGACTTTCAGTGCTTACGGTGACATAACATTCCAGATTTCTTCTGAGGCTTTGGGCTTATAGCAGTGCCCTTTTACAAAAAAAACATAAAATTTAAGTGAAATGAAAGGAATTTTAACAGATGCGGAGATTGTGGGCCTGCTTTACACAATGGGTACACTTGGCAAATGGGTTTTCATTACGTACACTATAGAGTCCTGCTGAGCTCATACTAGTGTTTGGCAAGTGCTGTGCTACCACCCACTCCCTTAAGGGCTGTCCTTCACATTCACCCCACACCCGTCTATCACAGGCGTCACCGGTCAGGTGACCCTGCAAATAAAAGAGCCCGAGTGCATGTGCTTGTGGCCAGTTGCAAGTTGCCCCCAAATATGTGTCTGTATCACTTATTTGTCTAGCATGTGAGCCCGGGGCTCACAACATTACAATGGCGACGAGCAGGTCTGAGCCCGAGTGTGCGCCGGCTGCAGCTTTGTTGTGTCATGAGGGGGACATATAGCCAGAGGCACTTAGCACCTACTATTTGTAAGGCATGCTCCTGCAGCCACCCACCATGAGCCTACACACCAACTGGCCATAGAGTGAAAAGGGGGTGAAGTGCCACACTGAGTGACACCCTCCCCTGGCACCTACAATGCCCGCATGAGATGAGTAAACTGCGTCCAAGCGCATGCTGCGAGGAGAAGGGACAAGAGCAGTGAAGCAGTCCAGCGAGAGCCACACTGGCTGTCTGATGAGGCCCCACCTGCAAGTGAGACAAATGTGGATCGGCCCGTGGCGGCGTCCACGGTGAGTGTCACCCCCATTGCAGCCATTCAGAAGAGCCCACAAGGAAATTGTCGAACAGCACTACGAAGCCTCCAGTGGCCCATATTTGCAGCACCAAGTGACTTGTGCATGGCGGCCCGGCCAGGACTTATGTTGGGAGAAAACTAAAGCTGCCCTGCCGCACATCCCTTTTCCACCTTGGAAATATGCTTCAGTCTGGTGAGCGGAAGCAGTCACTCACAGCACCCTGCCAGCAAGAGGGAAAAGTCAGGGAGAGTGCCGAGAGTGCTGTGCACCCCCTAGTGATGGTCTGCTGCCATCATGGGGAGGAAAGGAGACTGTTTGCCTCTCACAGCAACCACACAGAACTGCCTGTCTTTTCTTGTGCCTGCCAACAAGGGAGAAGAGCAAGGCTGCACCTGCCATGAGCATCCTCCTGCCACACCTGCACATTGCCGGGGCTGCGCCAGCACCCGCAGCATCAGGGAGACTGCCCGAAGACTGCCATGGCCTGGTAAAGAAGGATTAACTGCAGAGCCACCTAGTTGCCATATCTCCACACCAGCACCCCAACGTCTGTAAAGCACATGGCATAAAGAAGACCACAGAGCGAATTTCAACACTTACCTGCAAAGGATGGTTGAGTCCCCGGGAAGCGCAGGGAAGAAGTACCTGTTCTGATCAGCCTCCAACACACAGCACCTGCATGTTAAGTCCATGTGTGGCCCGCGGTTTCAAGAGAGCGGCCGCAGCCTCACAAGGTGAGTGCATCGCCCCCTGGTGGGCGTCCAGCACCGTTGCAAGATCATGAAGAAGGCAAGGAGACTTCCGGCCATTGCTATGGTGGCGTGAAAAGGAAGACCAGGGCCAAGCACCAGAGCTCTGTGCACCCCTGATGGCCACCTGCCCCTGCCTCAAAGAAAAGAAGAGGTCCATGTGTAGGAACAAGAGAGACAGCACCGACGCTGAGTGGACAACCCCTGGATCCATATCACCAGTGCCCGCATGGACAGAAAAACCAGCGGCATCAGGAAAGCCTGCACCAGTCTGAGGAGAGTGGTGGTAGTGCCTCCCAACGGTCATTCAAGATACGAGCCCTAGCCATACTGAAGATAAAGGGAGAGCCCTGCCACCTGCATGACAGACAAAGAGAGCTGTCACCCTAGAAAGAATCTACCATATGCCACCTACACCTTGGTCAAGGACAGTGAGGGCCGAATGAGCAGAGCACTGTGCGCGCACTCCTCCAGCAGCTGTCGCCTGCCACCCCAATCAAGAAGATAGCACCACACGCCCCTGGAGGTGAATGGCCACCAGCACAAGCAAGAAGAGAAGACACATAAGGTGTCAGCAGAGGGCACCCACAAAGAGACTGTATGATAGTCCCACCACTGCCTGAAAGGGAACCAGCACAAACTCAAGGGGTGCAGAGACACTGCATGACTGCAAGGATGAAGCCGCACCTGCCTGCTGCCCTAGCACCAAACGACCACCGTCGGCCTGTCAAAGAGAATGTCACACAGAGTGACCAACCCAGCCAGGCACGCACAAACTTAGGCAGGACCAATCACTGCAACGGTGCACCCCCAAGGTGCAAGCACTACGCACTCAATTGAAGCGGAGCACCAAGAAGATCCCTCACAAAGGGACAGGACCTGTGAGATCCTCAAGGACAACAGTCAAATCCTACCAACAGGACAGGACCTGTGAGATCCATGAGGAGAGAAGAGTCAAGTCCTACTGACCTGTCAGAGGTCCATGGCGGAAGAAGATACACAGTCCTATGAACTGGACACGATCAGCAACAGGTCCATGTAAAGTGAACTTGCGACACATGGAGGAACGCCACATCACATTGAAAAAGCTGGTCAGAAGAAGGGGAGTGTGTGGCATGACACCACATTGCAAAAGAGAATGGGAAAGAAGAGAGAAAAGTGTGACACAAAGCCACGTCAGAAAGGATTGAAGAAGAGAAAAAGATGTGTGACAGAACCATCACACGGAAGATCCCCACAACCACAGGTGGGCAGCAGGAATGAAGAAACATGTTCAAGATCAAGAACTCGTACCATCACTGAGAGTGCATCCATCAACACAAGCCAGTCAGTGGGGTGCAGCGGCGTCACTGGAGACAGCCCAGTGGGAGTACCAAACATTAGCCACCTGCATGTGTGAACCGCATACCTGTCCCGCACTTCACAGTGAGACCATCCAACCACCTGTCACTGGCTGCTTGAGGCAGATGGCATCCCTGTCAGCAACTGCACATGCCAAAGAGGAAGAAGAACCACACGTAGCTACGAAGTCCCTCCAGTCATCATCACTCCAAGCAAGACATTTCTTACAGGTTGTCAAAAGTAACAATGTCATCATTATCATGGGCATCACCAGAGCCATCTAAGGAGCATCTCACCACCGGAGTCAAGCCTTACACCTATGAAACATCAAGATCAGGAGACCTACAAGGCACTTCTGGTGCCGTAGGAGACCAGTCAACCAGAAATCATCTGTTAGACCAGACGTGCAACCGAGTCCTGCTGGATAGAGTACACCCACCATGAATCACCTACTCTTGTGGTTGCATAAGCAACTTGGACGTGGCCCTGTTGGCGGTTCTGCAGCCACCCCCTTGACGCAGCCCACGTGAGGCCCTGCACAGCATGTGTGGCCCCATGAAAAGGGTCTCAAAAGGAATTCCTGCATGAGAGAATCCCAGCAGAGAGATGAGTATGAAGCTGCTCCACTGACAGGAAGCAGTAAGGCCTCAGAGGAAGAAGCCCGAATATCCCCTGTTGTCCCAGTCATTGCAGGTTTGCTGTTCACTGACCCAGGCACCTCCAAAGAAACCTCTTTAGCAGACTCCACCAATGCTCCTGATGCACCCCAGTTTGAACTGTTAATGTCAACTTCAACCACATGAGAGCAGGCAGTACTGAAAACATTGTAGAGATCCAGACTCAATCTACAATGCAATTGTGTCCAGACTTAGCTGGTTAAATTATGGATGGATGACTGATGCCTGGGTGCTCCCAGCACACCTGTCCACTTATCCTGAAATGCCCTGCAGACTGCCTGAGAGACTCAGTGGTGTGTTTTTTTTGTTGTTTTTTTTTCCCCGCAGGTTGCACTCATTTGAATTATTTTTTATAAGAATGTTTGGGAGCGATGTAGAGTCCTGCTGGACTCATACTAGTGTTTACCAATTACTAGGTTACCAGCCACACACTTAAGGGCTCGCCTTCACACTCAGCCCTCATCCATCCATCACAGGTGCCACTGGCCAGGTGACCCTACAAATAAAAGAGCCCAAGTGCACTTGCTTGTGGCCAGTTGCAAGTAGCCCAATTATGTGTGAGTGTCACTTATTTGTCTAGCATGTGGGCCCTCGGTCCACAACCTTACAGTACACCTTCGCACCACCACAGTCTCAACCGTCAACCTAGGGGAAGGAACAGCCAACTCTGTCACCCCAGCACAATCAGTATGTGGCTGGGTGGACTGCTTCAGAGAGGTGGAACGTGGTGCACTGACCCCTAATACTCTCGCCCACCACGAGATGTAAGGATGGCTTTGTGCATCAACTATGTAATGGGCCTGCAGAGGGCACCAGCTGCATGTGCCAGTGTTCAGGGAGTGTAATGAACATGGCAGACACTTATAACCATGCCAAAAGAAAACGCCCCAGTGGGTGCATGACTCAGTACAACCTGGCAAAAAGCACACCTGAGAGCTCGCTGTACATGAAGAAATTGGAACATATGCCAAAGTACAGTGGGGGAATATGGAAACAGCTCAGTAAGTGTGCGCAATACAACCCTTCAGTGAGCTCACTGACCCAGCCTTTGCTGCCCCAACATGGCACATCTGTGGGAACAGGCTGACCACTTACACTTGTGCGACCAGATATTCTGAAGGACTGTTAAACTATAATTATTCCTACACTTTGCTGATGAAGAGTTTTTCACATTATTTCAAAATCTCCCAGCTGAGAGAGTGATGATAAATACTAGAGAGTGGTGGCCGCCCTAGACACTTACTTTAACTCAAAACTCAACTCAGACTACGAACGCTTTAAACTATGCCAAGCAAGCCAAATAAATGAGAGACGATAAACTGCTTTTTCACCTGGCCACAAGAACTGGTCTTCACTATAAATGATGATCCCATGAAACAGGTGAGATGGTAAAATATTCAAGGCTGCCTCTCATTCCTTTGATGTTTAACTCTGCAAGAACTAGGAATATTGTTGGCTGCCATGCTTATACTAGCAAGGTCTCCTCAACTGTGCAATAGCTGTGCTAAGTAGACTGAGGATAGAACCAGACTCCCAGGCTCCATAAGACAGATTCAACTGTTGCAATCAGAAGCAGACAACCACCTTGTACAGAAAGCAAAATTTAAGTAAAAAAGACACACCTCACTGTGGCTATTTTGGAGCAGACTAGGTACCACTAAATTAAAATTAAGCCTGTGTGATTCACTTACGGAATTTCCCAATATGCTTGTTAGGTGAAATTTCAGAAATTATTCCATTACGGCAGGTTCTGTAACTACACTGTTGTTCACCCCAAAATTATAGCACAGAAGTGTAGGAGCAACGCAAACAAGCAGAATGTGAGAGGCGTTGTTTTACAGCAATTGACAAAAATTTACATGAGTAAGCATTTCATGCTAAAATATAGCTCTCAGTAGTTGACCTGCATTTTGCATAATTGTGTATAATTTCACATACTTTTCTCAAAATTTAATGTAATTATGCAAAAGTAAATTCTGTTAATTTTGCAAATGCCTCAAGTAGACCAATTTTATGAACCAGGTGCCTCACTCAAGTGAAGATCTGCTTAAGTTGAGTAAATCCCAGTGACTTTGCATGGATCTGTGTAAGCAGTAGAAAAAGCACATGCCGCATGAAGTGTCAAGTGGCAGCCAAATCTACAAGGAAAGTCTCCCAATACCCAGAAGCATGCACATGCCCCTCTTTGGTGTTCTTAGGAAAAGGGAGCCTAGAAGAAGATGAGGTGGATGCATTCTTAAGCTTGCTAGTGGACAGTGCAACAAGAAAGAAATAGAAGGCCTCAACCCCAGTGTAATGTCCTAATTCTAGGCTTTACAATAGTTTCCTTCATCAGTTTAAGAACAAAAAAACACAAAACTGAAATCCAGACTAAAGCACAGTTGTGCCACATAGGATGGTGCAATTGAGCTCCTCATAAACAGACATGACAATTACTCGGATTGGGTGAAGAATTCCACTCCGCAGGTGGAGTTCTCAGAGTTTTCCCCACTCCACACAGAGTGCAGAGTTCCAAAAAAGTCTGCAAAGTTATGCAGAGAGGAGTTTTTTCACTCGCTCATGCTCGCCATTGTTATGTTGGCGAGCAAGAGAAAGCGCTAAGTTGGCAAGCGAGATTTCTGAACACGAGCGGCAGGCCGTGACCTCTCACGATGAGAAAGCTGCCGTTCGTGTTGAGGAAGCTACCACTCTAGTAGAAAATCTACTCGAGTGGCAGAAAGAAGTTAGTGCCCTCTGGCACTCCGCGTGATGCAGTTTGTGCTGTTTTTACAGCACAGGAGAAATTCCTGGTGCTGTAAATCAGTGCCAACAGCACGACTTACCCTAGCAATCATATATCAACTTCCAGGTGGGTAATAAATATTTTGAACATTTTCTGTTTCCCTCTTTGGAGATTGTGACCCACAGTGGAAAGCAAAATGGCCCAAAACCACTGGACAATCAAGGAGTGTATGGGCCCATGTAATGGGTAGGTTTTTAGTGTTGATTTCCCTGATATTACCACAAACATTGCGTGCAGCAAGCACAAAAGTATGCGGTTTTCTATGCAATGCAAAACACCTATACAAGCTTGTCTTTTCAGATTCCAGAGATTTATACGCCTTGGAAGAATATAGCCATTAATGAGTCCCTAATACTGTACAAAGGGCGGCTGCTGTTCAGGCAGTACATTCCAAGTAAAAAAGATTTTAATGGCACCGAAAAGGACATGCTTTTTGAGAACTTTACTGGTTATATAAACAACCTGAGAGTTAATAAAGGGAAGGACTCTGCTATAGATCCTGTAGGTTTCCCTTCCATGTTAGCATTCATGGCAAAGATTTTATTGGAGCTTGTCCAATCACCCCTTCATAAAGGTTATAAACATTGTGTAGACAAATTATGCAGGTGTAGAGTTGTTCAGAGAGCTGTAGTAAGCTTGGATTCCTGAAAGAGCTTTTTTGTAAGATTCTCCAAAAACTCCCAGAGCAATGTGTTGCATTCAAAAAAGCTGCTCACTGTCAAATGCTCTAATGGACAGGATGCATATATACTTACTCCAATCCCTAATGAGAGCACTTCCCCGGTCATGGATTGGGATCAGTTGGCCGAAGTTTATAATCTTATCTATATACTTGATTACAGCAAGTAGATGGGTGGAGTGGATAAGAATGGTCAGGTACTTCAGCCATATAATGAGAGTTGTAAATCTTGCACATGGTATAAGAAGTTGTCTACCCAGTTGACAACGTGCAATGCGTATGTTTTTTGCCATCAGACCACCACAGGAAGATTTATGTCTTTATGTTGACCATCATTGAAAGCCTTCCAACTACAGAAGCAGTAGCCTCTACTTCATCTGCTGTGGAGGACATTGCAAGGCTGCAGGACCAGCACTTTGCCGACCACGTTCCAGAAACAGAGCGAAAGACTTTACCATGTTGTTGATGCAGAGTCTGCTGTAAGCAAGGAAAGTGACATGAGAGTATATTTTAATTCAGTATAATTGTGTTTTTTATCATTTATAATCTCATTGCATGGTAATTGTCTGTTATTTATTGGATACTTTTATGGCTTTCAGCCGAAATAAATTAATTTATTGATTGATTGATTGACTGACATGAGAGTCAGTATTACTGCATTCAGTGCCCATCTCAGCCAGGCCTATATTTTCCAACTTGCCTTACATTGTACCATACAAAACTGAAGTATTGGGAAGTTGACTGAGGTGGAGCTACCCTATTATGTACCTTTCAATGGTTCTGAATGAATACATGGAACACTACTTCACTAAGCAAGCTGCTTCAAATTGCTTCCTCTAGTTGAGGATGTCTGTGACTTGCTTATGGCTGACTTGACACCTTTATCAGCTGCCTGAATCTAGCATATGTTCTGCTCTCCATATCACAAGTACATTACAGTCACTGCACTGCACATAATGGTGGACGCAACATAGGCCACGTCTTCAGAGAGTACCCTGTGTGGCAAAACATGAAGTTGTTTTTTCAAGTGCCCTTTGGCAATTTAGGATTATGTTCCCCAGCATGTTTACCCTAGTTTCAAAGGTAGACATGCTCATTAGTTTGAGGAATGTAGGCTCAGAGGCATCTTTGCACATCCCCCAACTTCCATCCATAAACTATAAGGAGTTGGCTTTTGCACATGGAGTGTGCTAAAGGTGAATGAAAGATAAGTCTTCCTGTGCGTGAGGTGACTGCCACAGAAGGCATTTGTTAAGGGTAATTTGCCAAGTAAATGGGATTAGTCAGCACTTTGGAGGAGACCAATGCATGATCAGGTAGAAAAACTTAGGGTAGGAAAGCTTGCATATTGATATCACATAGGTAAAAAGCAAATAGACAAGCCAGGAAAGAAACAAAGCAGTCACTTTATCTTAACCAAAGGACTTGCTTACACAAGCGCCACACTCACCCCGATAGACTGTGACTCCCTCAGTCAACTAACCAGATGGCTCTACATCTTACAGAACTCAGCAGCCAGTGTCACCTTCAACCACCCACCCAACACCACGTTGCCACGCACAAAAAGTTCCATGTGCTCCCCATACACCAGTGAGCTATCTTCAAACTTTTCACACACTCATTCAAAGCCTTATAAACACTGACCCAGCAAAACTGAAAAAGTGCAGCAGATTTCAGAAACCTTCCTGATAACTGTGTTCAGCTTGACTCCTACTTGCACATATCCATCACATACACAGCATCAAAAACAGCAATTCTTCTTCTACCTTGCTTCGAAAGTCTAGAATGACCTGCCCCTACACATGAGTCACCTTTAAATTTTTTGAATTCCACAAGAATTTGAAGACTTGATCCTTCATCTAGGCGAGTACATGGCTCAGTCCAGACTTGTCCTGCATTGGCTGCAAAATACCCTTGCATGTGATAGTCTGTTTTACAAATACACATAACATTACACGGAACTCTGCACCCAACAGTGCACAAATGGGTCATATTTGTGGTGCTGCTTCCCATGTTCCTTCTCTATCATAATGTGGTAGATGGTCTGGTCGCCGTATGTTTACGGTATGACAAGTGTATTGCAGTCACAGTACTGCATTTAATGGTGGTGTGGACATACACCATGTTGCTACAGAGGGCTCTGTGTACCAAAAACTAATGTCCTTACTAGTTTTAGATGTGATCTTTAGAGTATGTGGGACAGTGTTCCACAGCATGTTTACCTTAGTTTCAAAAGTAGATATGCTCACTCAGTTTGAGGAATATAGGCCAGAGGCATCCTCAAACACTCCACAGTGCACATCCACACAAATGAAGAAGTTGGATTTAGAACAGCGAGTCCCCTAAAGGTGCACAAAAGGCATACATTCCTGAGCCTCATATGGCTCTCATTGGAGAGTTAGTAATTGTTCCATTTTATGTGCTCCATATTGCTCATAATGCCAAAGGGAGGTAGACAGATAACAGGTCGTAAAAACCTAATCTCAATTTAATTTCATTCAGGATGTTATGATGCTTGTTGAGGTGCCAACCTACAATATATCTGGTCATATGTGTGTAGAGGTTTGCTTCCGGTGTGTTTCTATGCAAGTTGGTCTGGATGACTGTGACTGGTGATTCAGTCCTGTAGGGTATAAATGGGAAAGGACTTTGAATTGCAGTGGTACGTTGATGTGAGCGTAGTGCTGTGTTTGACTAGGCTCGTGGCTGATGGTATGAACTTCATTCGGTGTGGTGTGTGAAAGGTATGTGGATATCCTGTAAAGTGGTTGGTACCTTAATGCAGGAGGTTGGCTGGAGGTGCCAAAACAAACCAGTGTTGGTCTGTACTTCAGAAGTGGATGAACTCCAAATGAAAAACAAGAACCTTGTATTTTTGTGAGAACCTAACACTCTAAGGTGTCCAGGTTAGTGTAACTCGCATTGATCCTGCTCACTTTCCCACAATCCCTTCCAAACTTCAAACTTTCCATAAGTGGCTAAGATCATGCATTTTCTTCATATATTGTGAGGGGAAAATTCTGGAATCTGTGGCCATCCAGAAAGGTCCACCCTCACAGCATTTCCACATGTCTACACCTAGAAATGGAGCTCAACATGTGGGCATGGGGCACCAACTACAATAGATAAGGGCACAAAACACAACATGGACAATCAATATTTTCCACTCAAATACAATGTTTTTTTGTTATGATGGGACTTGTGGATTTTGAGCTTGTGATCGCCTGCTACCCAAGTAAACCTACCAAACCCAGACAATTCTGAAAACTAGACACCTGGGGGAGTCCAGTGTAGCATGCCTTGTGTGGATCTCACAAGGATCTCATGAGTCTCCCATTGACCTTCTTTTGATCTGTTCTCGTCATGGGCACTAGGCCCAGCCACACAAGTGGGCCAGTGCTTTTATTGGGATAATTGGGGTAATGCTGTTTGGTAGGATTTGTGGATTCTTGCTGATTCTGGAGTCTCCATCATAGAAATGTAAGGAAAATGTGTGATTTTAGGCTACGTTTAACGTTTGCAAGGCAATGTGGGTAGCAAAACATCAAGGGATCCATGCAAGGCACAACCCCCTCAAATTCCCTGGGCATCCTAATTTCAGAAATGTGTGGTTATTAGTACGTTTCCCTGGGTACTGGCTAAACTAGGGCCCAAATTCCACAGCTAGCTAAGTAGCCAAAAAATAGTTTTTTTTAAATTAAAAAAATGGATCTATCCATACTGTGTTCTGGACCCTTTCCTATCACGAGTGTTAGTCCCACCAACACAAGTGAGGTACCATTTATATTGGAAGACTTGGGGGAACAGAGGGCGGTGGGTAATTTGGGGCCCCCACAGATTCCAGAAATTGCCCTCACGGAAATATGATAAAATGGGTATTTTTAGGCAAAGTTTGAAGTTTGCAGGGCATTGTGGGTAAGAAAACATTGTGGGATCCACTTGAGGAGGCACACCACCCTGGACTCATCTGCGTTTTTAGTGTTCACAAACGTGCATGTTTGGTAGGTTTCCCTGGGTGGCGGCTGAGCTAGGGCCAAAAATCCATAGCTTGCCAAGTTTTCCCCAAAGGTGGGTTTTGAGTTTGTAAAAATTGATCTGTCATTGGTGAAGTTTTGGAGCATTTTCTCTAACAGGCTTTAGGCCCACCCCCACATGTGAGGTAGGGAGATGATTGAGTGGGTGAAAGGATGAGTGAGTGAATGGATGGGTGGGTGGACAGGTGAAAGGATGGCAGAATAAAGTGATGGATGGATGGATGGCCAGGTGAAAGCATGGCAGAGTAAAGGTATGCATGAATAAGTGGAGGGACAGGTGAAAGGATGTCAGGGGAAAAGGAGTGGACAGGTTGATGGAAAGGTGAAAGGTAGAGTAAGAAGGAAGTAAGATGTGAGGGCTAGAAGGATAAATGGTGAAAGGATGCATAAATGGATGTGGAGTGGATAGATGGATGACCGGCAGAGTAGGTGTACTGCATGATGGATGGATGGCAGAGTGAATGGAAGAGTAGATGGTTACAAGGCAGAGTGGATGGATGGATAGACATCAGAGTGTAAGGATGGATGTATGGATGGATTAGTCATTGGATGGATAGGTGAATGGACAAGTGACAGGGTGGCAGAGTAAATGGATGGGTGAATGGGTGGGTGGCTGGATGGGTGGATGGATAGATGGATGGACAGGTGAAAGGATGACAGAGTAAAGGAATACATGGTTAGGAGTTGTATGACAGAACCACGCATACTGGAACAACACATGCCTTAACCATGCGGTCGGCACCGCAACAGCCTCTTTTCCACGCATGCCTTTACCACAGGTGTGTTTTCAACTAATTTCATTGTTAAAGCATGCTTAGTAAAGGCATGCGTGGTTCTGTCATTTAACTCCCTCTCCACCCACCCTGAGGCCCAAAACTGCTCCCACCCCTAATGAATAAACTGCCCAGACACTCCCCACTAGCCCTGAGCCCTAAAACCTTCTGCACCCCGAAAAACTAAACTTCCCCGACCCCTGCACTCATCCTAAGCTCTACAAAAAACTACCCTAACCCCCTCACCCTGCCCCTAAAAACTAAACTACCCAGACACCCTCACCCACCCTGAGCCCTAAAACCTTCCCCAAACCTCCAATCCTGCCCCTAAAGACTAAACTACCCAACACCCCCCACCCACCCTGAACCCTAAAACCTTCCCCATCTCTAATAAGCAAACTACCCTGACCCCCACCCACTCTAAGCCCTGGAAAATAAACTACCCGACCCCCTCAACTCCCACCCCTAACAAATTAACTACCCCAGTCCCCCACCCACTCTAAGCCCTAAATCTACCCCACTTCTAAAAACTATCCCAAACCCTGCCCCAATTCCACTTACCTCACAGTGTCCTCTCCTGATCCTTCCTCCTTTTCTCTCCTCTCTCCTCCCGCCCTTCCTACTCTGCCCCTAAAATATAAACTACCCATACCCGCAAACACCCTAAGACCTCAAATAAAATCTACCCCAAAGCCCTCACCTCCACCGATAAAAATAAATTACTCTATCACCACCCACCCACCCTAAGTACTAAATCCAACCCCACTTACCACACCGCGTCCTCTCCCGATCCTTCCTCCTCTCCTCCTGCCCTTCCTGAAACCTTCCTCACCCCTAAAAAATAAACTACCCTGCCCCACCCTAAGTCCTTAAAATAAAATACCCCAACCCCCATCCTCACCCCTAAAAAGATAAACTACCCAGTAAGCCCTTAATCCACCCCATAACCGTATAAACTACCCCCAACCCTCACTTACCTCACCTCATCCTCTCCCGAGCTCTGTCTTTTTCTCTGCCTTTACCAAGCATATGCGTAGTTTGGCACATGGGTGGTTAAGGTAGAGAAAAAGGCATGGTTTGTTCTGGAAAACATTGCTCTGCTTGCGTAGGAAACATCTGTGTTGTTGGCAACACTTTGTTTAGGACTTTCCCATGGATGGGTGGAGTGGCTAGATAGATAAGTAGAAGAATAGGTGTGTGGCAGGATGGATGGATGGACAGGTGAAAGGATGTCAGGGAAAAGGGGTGGACAGTTTGATGGACAGGTGTAATGATGGTAGAGTAGGAAGGGAGTGATAGATGGATAAACAGGTGAAAGGATGTATGAATAGATGTGGAGAGGATGGATGAACAGCACAGTAGGTGAATGGCAGAGTGAATGGTTGGATGGAAGAGTAGATGTTGGATGGTAGAGTTGATGGATGGACAGCAAAGTGGATGAATGGATGAGGGGTTGAGTTGACTGATGGATAGAAGGAGGGCAGAGAGGATGGATGGATGGATTGAGGGCAGAGAGGATGGATGGATGGATTGAGGGCAGAGAGGATGGATGGATGGATTTAGGGCAGAGAGGATGGATGGATGGATGGATGGCACATTGTCCATCCACCCAGATTGGAGGTAGAGTGGATGGATGAATTGAGGATGGATGGATGGATGAATTGAGGTAAGATTGAATGATAGATTAAAAAATCAAATGGTTGACAGAGTGGGCTCACTTACCTCCACTGCTTGGTGCCACCAGAGCTTTAATTTCAAGGTGGGGTGTTTTTTATTTTTTGGCTTCTCCCTTGCACACAAGTGGTGTACCATTTTTATCTGCAGACTTGTGGGAACTCTGGGTGATAGGAAATTGTGATTCTTAGAGGTTTACTGAATAAAGAATCAAGGTTTTATTAAAGACAAAGGAGGCTAGAATTATGAATTGAATCTTTTATTCACTCTTCTGAGCAGCTCCTTTAAAGCAAGTTAAATAGAACCTTGAAAAACATCACAATGAATAGAACTTTCAGTCCATCAAAAACAGGCTCTCCTCCATTGTATTCCTCTTTTATTTGATCTTCGAAATATTCATCAATTTCTTTGAAACCCTTGTCTTCAGTAACACATCGTCTTAATTTTCTTTATAAAAACAAAACAACATTTGATCATTAAATATTTTATCTGAAAAAATATAATCTAAAATCACCTGCAAAAGAAACAAATTAAACAAAATCTCACTTCCTCCAATAAATCAATCCACATTTAATACAAACCATATATACACCATTCATTAACCATCCATTTCCCAATCCGGAAAGGGTGGGTGGGAGGATGCTAGCCTCCCTTGTCTTTAATAAAATCTTGATTCTTTATTCAGTAAACCTATAAGAACCACAATTTTATGTCAAGACATGAGGCTAGCATCATGCATGTTCAAAGCTCTTCAAAGCATATCTTGAAACATGTTCTACAGATTTAAAATAGAACTTTCTAAAAGTGTCTACCTTTGACCAATCCGCTACTTTCAACATATCCTTCGGTCGTCCTCCTGAGATAATTGCCTTGCTTGCCATAGCACCTCTAGTGGAATGGGCTGTAAACCTATTCAAATCTATACCTGCCTCTTTCATTACTGACTTCACCCATCGAGCAATAATAACACTTGAGACTCCTTTGAATAGTTTAACATAAGAAATAAGTGATGGCTTATCACCTGCCCTTCTTTCTTCCAACAGCCTAGACTCATATTCTTTCAAACATCGTACCACACACAATTTTGGTCTGGAATCAAAGTAAGGATAGAAAATTGAACCATACATAGTTTTTGTTCTTCTACAAACGTCAAACAATACTCCTTGAGGCTGATAAAATCTTTTTGAAATTTCTAAAGCTCTAACATCAGAAACTCTTCCAAAATATATTAGTCATCGTAAAGTCGAAAGATTTCCAAGTAAGCTCTCAAATCTCTAAATATTTATTACTCGGCTAACTTAGAAAAAGTCTAAGTATCTCATCAACATCCCACAAAGTTTGATACTTCGATGTCAGAGGTCCTTTAAGTCTAAAACCTTTTATCACTCTGCAAACTAAAGGATTTTTACTAATAGAAATTCCTTGTACCAGACAATGTCCTGCAGCAATTGCCTATCTATAGCATATAACTGTTCTATATGACAAAACATCCTGAAAAAGTTCAGCCAAAAAGTTAGGCACCTCTACTTCATCCACTTGTGTGGGATCCAAATCCCTTTCCATGCACCAACGTACCAGACTGACAAAGCACCCTTGTATTTCTTACTGGTACCTGATGCTCATGATTCACTGAGTAACTCTGAAGCTGTTCTCGAAAGGCCTGAGAATCTCCCTGAATTTCTGATATATTCCATACTAGAAGGTTGAGTAAATCCTCCTTAACTAAAGGATGCTCGTCCATATCTACCCTTTTCAGGAGACCTATGCAAGATGGAATCAAATATGGTAAATCTACTGCCATTTCCAACACCGTTGGGAACCAAGGCTCAGTGTTCCAAAAGGGGGTCAACAAAACAATTCGATATTTCTCGGTTTCCTCACCTGAACCAACACTCTCTGAATCATTGTGAAGGGAGGGAAAGCATAACCTTGCAGATCTCTCCAATCTTGCGTGAAAACATCTATTGCTATCACCCCCGTATCTGGACTCCAACTCATGTACCTCTGGATCTGAAAAGTCAGTTTGGGCCGAAAAAATGTCCAATTCGAAAGGACCCCAGATCTCTAGCATCTTCAGAAAGAAATCCTCCCTCCACTTCCAATTGCTGAAATCTGTTAAATGTCTCACGTTCCAATCTGCTACTGCATTGGAAACTCCTGGAAAATATTCAGCTTGTAAACAAATATGGTGTCCCAAATATATTTCCCCTGTTTCTCTTGTTAAATCGGACAATCTCTTTGACCTGGCTCCCCCTAACTTGTTGATGTAAGTAAGTGCAGAAACATTGTCTATCTTTAATAGAACAGTGTAACCCTTCAATTGTTTCCTGCAACTCTGTAAAGCAAACAAACCTGCTGTCAGTTCCAGACATTTTGTATGACTCTGTCTCTCCTCCAAGGTCCATAAACCTCCAATTTCCTGACCTAAACAAAAGGCCTCCCATTCTAAACCACTTGCATCTGATTCCAGAACAAAATCTGCTTCTGTACCAAAAATGGCTTTTCCATTCCATGATTCCAAATTTTCCTTCCACCACAGTTATTCTATCTTTGCTTCCTGATTCAAATTAATCTTGTCCCCATACCAAAATCCTTTCAACAAACCTACTGTCTTGTAACGTTGTAACGCACAGTAATGCAAGGAACCTGGAAAGGTTGCCTGTATTGATGATGATAACAAACCAATTACACAAGCCAATTACCTCACATGAACAACTTCTTTTTTTAGAAGCACGGATACTTCCTGCCTTATTTTCTTTATCTTCCTGTCTGGTAACTGCAACTGGCACACTTTTGTGTCCACTAGAAAAGCTAAGTATTCCATACGCTGACTTGGAACTATGATATACTTTTCTAAATTTACCAAAGAACCTAGGTATTCCAACAAGTCTTTTACCAGTACTAATTGTCTCTTCAACTCCTCTACGTTTTGTGACAAGATCAAAATGTCGTTCAGATAGATTATCATTCGAATTCCCCTCTCTCAGATATCTTACTACTGGTTTCAAAAGCTTTGTAAAATACCATGGGGCTGCAGATAACACAAACGGAAGACATAGAAACTGATATAATTCTCCTTTCCAACCGAACCTTAGATATTTCTGACCCTATCTTCCCATAGGAATGGTGGAATACGCATCATTTAGATACATCTTCACTAGCCAATCTCGTTTTTGAAGTAGATCCCTTAATAAATGTTTCCCTTCCATTTTGAAATGTCAGTAAACAACAAACTGATTCAAACTTCTTACATTTATTACTGGTCTCCACCCCTTGTCCTTTTTTTCCACCAAGAAAATCGTTGTCACAAAACCTGATTCTTCCCAATTTAATATTTTCTTGACTGCTCCCTTCTCTATCAGTGATCTTATCTCGTTTATGACTCTCACCTCCACATCTGTATTGAAAATCAACTCTTTCGATTCCTTCTCTTGCCGAGGATAACTCATGAACTCTATTTAATATCCTCCTACGGGGGGGATAAAACAAGAATCTGTCTTCATACTCACCCTGTGTTGAATTGGAAGACTGTCCTCTTCCTTTATTGCTTCTAAATCTTCAAGACCTTCACCTTTGGGGATAGAATCCTCTATGGTTTCCTCTGGTATTGTAAGTTCCCCCAGAGTTATATCCTGAATTTTGGGACTTGAAATTTGCTTGGCCGGAGGGGTGCCTTCTCCTCCTGGCTTGTCCAGAAATACTCTGTTAATATAAAAGTGAGCTTTATCTAAACTTGTAAAAGTCTGGACATATTTGCCCAAAGACTTAACCATACCATCACCAAATAGGAGTCCTTTTGCGCCCTCAGATAATACTCTCCTTGCAAGATCAGCCAACTTAGGGCTAATTTGCAATTAAATTGCTCTCCTTCTCTCTTCCCAGAGTCCAGCGTTAGCGTTTCCCAGGAAGCAGATTGTGCTCTGGCACCACACCAACCTCTCAACAATTCAATATTGAGACCTCTTCCTTGTAGATAAACATCTTCTATTAAGTCAAACATTCTAGCCAATGGCCCAAGCACATTCAACAGTTTGTCTTCACATAGTTTGAAGGCTCTTTCTAAACCCTTTCTGGGATCTCTTCCCATTTTAAGTATGTAAGTAATTCTGGATCAAGATTTTGAGTCATAGTGACCTTTTCATTTATTATTGGTCTAGAACACACTGAGCGCATAATATTACGCTTTTCTCTCTCCAAAGGTTTCCTTATCCAATGTTTAATATATTCAGAAAAATGCTCTAAAGGCCACCAATCTATACTCCTCGTCTGCCTTATATCTCTAGGATTAAACACATTTTCACCCTTTGGATCCTTTAGTGTTTTACTTCTCTTGGATTTTTCATCCAAAAAACGACCAAACTCTTCATCAATATTTGCATCACGGGATAAATCTCAATATATTCATCCAAATCTGAATTTTGATCTTTCCCATCACAATAATCTGATGGTTTATCTATTACAGTGTTAAACTGCCTTTCATGTGTATTGCTTCGGACACCTTCTCTATCTGAATCACATAGGATTCCTGTCCTTTGTGTAGAACCTTTCATATGTCTTCTCTTTTATATTCAGAAATTGAGAAAAATTCCTGGTCTTCCTGATTAATTAAACATCTTTTGCCCAATAACGCTTCTTTAACAGAAACGTGCACTACACTGGCCAATTCGTCTAATATTATTTTCCATATTAAGGACTCTTGAGTGTGTTCAGCAGTGCCCTGCTCCTCCATTATCTTAAGAATAAGGTAATAACCTCCTTTCTGAAATCAAACCAATTAATCAAATCAACTTCTTCTCAAAATGTCTATAATACATATAAAATATTGATTTATATTTTCTATCCACTCTTAAAAATCCGAGCATAATGAAAAAAGGATTGTCTGAAATCCCCTGAGAGAATCGCTTCTGAGTCTCTGTTGGCAGGCAATGAGAAAATCGTCGCATTCCCCTAAGAAGAATCTGACGAAGCGATAGCCTGTCAAAAACTATGTACGCATCAAAGTTGCTCAGCAACATTCACACACAAGTCAATAACTCTTTGTATGACGTTGCAAAACAACGTCTCTCTGCTACTAGCGTCACACTCCACCAAAGTAACGGGAAGTGTGCCCTTTGTTGAGAAACGGCTTGGGGCTACAGCATCAACGGAACTTCCATTTACAGTGAGGTCCCACAGATGTTTATTTTAATTGTCACAGTTTTCTGGAATTTAGCATAAGCAGATCTCCGATTCTGAACCATAGCAAATCACAAAGTAAAAATGGATAATAACTTGTAAGACTTAATCGTTCTGCCGTTTACTTGCATATGTTTACCTGATCGATCCCAATTCCATTATTAAAAATACACAGCGAGCTACAAACCTCGTTTACATTCAGCTATCCTCATTTAACGCTACATTAAACAATGGATATATTAAAATTCTATATTTAAACAGCAGAAATAATATCAATGTATCCCTAAACCTCTAACTTAAAGACACTCATTATTTTTCTAAATACCAAACCCATAAATTGGGTTGAATATTTAAAACTCAAACATTACAGCACAAATTCTATAATTCCAAAAAAACATACAGCATAAAGATACCTATCTGCTCAGAAGCAGCAAACAAAAGAGTGGAATAAGAGAGCCTGTTTTTGATGGACTGAAAGTTCTATTCTTTGTGATATTTTTCAAGGTTCTAATTGACTTGCTTTAAAGGAGCTGCTCAGAAGAGTGAATGCAAGATTTAATGCATAATGGTAGCCTCCTTTCTTGACATAAAATTTGTAGCTCCCCATAGATTCCAGAACCAACCCTCACAGAAATGTGTTTTTAGCCAAAGTTTGAGATTTGGAGGGCATTGTGGGTAAGGAAACATCACATGATCCATGTGAGGCACATCACCTCTGACTCTCCACAGTGTTTAGTTTTAAAAAATGTGAGTTTGACAGGATCCCTAGGTGCCAGTTGAGCTAGTGCCCAAAATCCACAGCTCACCAAGTTGCCAAAAAATGGTGGGTTTTGAGTGGAGAAAAGTGATCTGTCCATGTTGCAATTTAGACCATTTACTATCATAGGTGTTAGTTACACCCACACAAGTGGGTACCATTGTCATCAGAAGGCTGGGGGGGAATGCTGGTTGTTAGGAGGGTTGCGGCTCCCACAGATTCCAGCATTTTCAGTCACCGAAAGTTGAAGACAATGTGGGTTTTCATTGCCTAAGCAGGGCACTGTGAGTAAGAAAACATTGTAGGATCCACATGAAGCAGACCACCCCAGAATCTCCTGGGTACCTAGTTTTTAGAAATATGTGGGTTTGGAAGCTTTCACTGGGTGCCAATTAAGCGAGGGTCCAAACTCCACAGCTAGCCAAGTTGCCAAAAAATGGTGGGTTCTGAATGGAAAAAGTGGATCTGTCCATGTTGTGTTTTAGACCCTTTTGTGTCACTGGTGCTAGGTCCACCCACACAAGTGATGTACCATTTTTATGGGGAAACTTGATAGAAGGCTGGGTGGTAGGATATGTGTGTCTACCCAGAGAACCCTGAATATTCCCTCACAAAAATTTGAGGAAAATGTGTGTTTTTGCCACATTTTGAGGTTTCCAGGGCAATGTGGGCAATGTTGTGAGATCCACACAAGACACACCACCCTGGACTCCACTGGGTATCTAGTTTTCAGAAATGTTTGGTACACAGTGATTGACCATTTCGAAAAAAGCCAGTGACTTGAATCTCAAAGGCTTTTTGCCATGTGTCAATTGCAAGGCTTATAAGAACAGCAAAATCAGAAAGGAATATGAGGTTCCCCATGGCAAAGGCAGAAAGAGCGTAGCACAATTTTTTACTTGTAACTCACAGTTTGTTGTGTACATACTAGAATGTCCGTGCATTAAGAGATATGTGGGCAGCATCACCCATGCTGTTAAAAAATGTGTGTTGGAACACATGAGGATAACAGACAACTCAGATCATCATTATCAGGTAGCAAGACAATTCAATGGGGTACATTTTAGAGATAGATCTAAGCTGTCATACTTTGCCATGGAGCACATACCTTACAATAACAGGGTGGGAAGGGACCGGACACTGTTATTTAGGAGCAAAGACTAGTGGGTTCACTGAGTTACTGTGTGTTGGTACAAATACTTTACTCATTGCTTCTGAAGTTAAGCTTGCCTGACTGCTTGTGCCAAGCTACCAAGAGGGGTTAACTGAGTATGATTCTCCTTTACCATGACTAGAGTGAGGGTCCTTGCTTGGACAGGGGGTAACCTGACTGCCATCCAATGGCCCCATTTCTAACACTCTGCTTCTTTGGTATTAACAGGGTGGTGCCAATAGAGAGAGGTGGCGACAGAGAAAGGAAACTTCAGATCATGGAGTCGGGTATATTGTGCTCCCCAATTGCAAGGCCCGATGGGTCTTAACTCTGATGAGGAATTGTTTGCACATATTGACTGACGTCCATCCTGTATGTAGAAAAATAGGGGGTCATTATGACCCCGGCGGTCGGTGTTGTATGGGCGGTAGTACCGCCAACAGGCTGGCGGTACATACCGCCAAATTATGACATTGGCAGTTTGTCAAAAGCCAAACCGCCAATGTACTACACCGACCGCCACGGCGGTAATGACCGCCTGGCTAGAGACTACAGTCTCCAGCCCGGCAGCCGTCACTAGGCCGTCCACGGGAATATGACCCCACCCACCACCATGGTTTCCGTGGCTTTCTTACAGCCACGAAAACCATGGCGGTAGGCACTATCAGTGCCAGGGAAGAGTCTCCTCCGCCCTTCCTCCCCCTCCCAGAGTTTTTCCCCACCCTCCCCCTCCAGACCCCCACATACACACACCTACACGCACAGACATACACATGCATACACACACATACCCACATTCACCCACGCATGCATACATCCATACACACACACATCCACACCCACTGACATACATACAAACACACACGCATTCTCACAACATACATGCACACTCTCATCCATTCATGCACACACGCATTCCACATGCCACACACCCGCATGCACGCACACACACACATAACACCCGCCACCCCCCCCCCGTCAGAGCACCCAATTTACCTGCTTGCAGGGGTTCCTCCTGAAGGAGACGGGACGTGGCCCTGCGGCCAGCAGCAGCGTCCGCCAGCAGAACACCACCAGGCCGTATCATGGATCTAACGGTGTGGCGCTGCTGCTGGCAGCAGCGCAACCTTACCGCCGTCCATCAGCATGATCGTAGTCGGAATTCCGCCATCCCTCTGGCGGGATTACGGCTACAGTCAGAATATGGTGGTCGGCTGGTAGCCATGGCAACGGTCTTTTGGCGGCTGTCGCCATGGCGGTAGGTGGCATTTACCGCCAATGCATTAATGAGGGCCATAATTAGTTAATATGGAAAATGCAAGGATTTGCTATTTAGATTACTTTGATTTTGTTCTTTGTAAAAAGAATATATATTTAGTTGTGTATATATTTTTGCATATTGTTTTCTACTTTGTATATATATGATTGGGGAGTGCAGTGCTTTTAAATCAGATGTTGGGTGGTTTTCTTGACAAACTCTTCTTGGTAACTGATTGATTCACATAAAGGGATTATTAAATAAATGGCCACCTGGCCTTGATTTTTGTCAATACAAATTATGTAATTGAAACTCATGCTGAATCTAACAGGTATTTTGTAAACCCCAGGCTCTCCTGGGGCAGTTTTTTAAACAATAAATTTAATGTGACGCTGAGGTTCATGTAGCACGTGTTTAAAGAATTAAGATTTACAATTTATGATTTTCTGTAACGATTTTTTTTCTTCTAAGAGGTAAAGTCAAGTTCACAGTCTTGCCAAGTTTACAGTCTTTTCACTACTTTCCTTGTTTTCAAATGAATTTGTTTTTCAAGTTGCCATTAGCCATTAAATTAATTTATTTCTGCAAATAATAAGCCTTGGAGTCCGAGTTCTTTGGTGTCCGTAATCCATGACACAGCACTTTCTCTGTAAACTTGTGGCGGTACTCGGTGTCCGCAACTCGCACTGTCCCTGTTATGGTGGGTGTGGCCTGGAATGCCGGAATTGATGCTTAGTAATTTGTGAACCTGGTTCCCGCCGACATTTCAGTTACTTGACCTGGCATGCAGTTCGTACTACTGAGGTACAGCAAAACAGCAGAGTCTCGGACGCCAGTTTGCAGGTGCACTGACGAGCATGGTGAGACTCTTGACTGACATTGCGCTGTTTTATGTGCTTATGTTGATGGCAGGGGTTCCACCCTGGTTTTGATTGCCTAGTGTGGCATTAGCTTAAAGTTGGAGAATTTGTGGAACAATAATACGCAAGTTAAGTGGATTTTCAATTTGACTTGCATGCAGACAAACTAATTTCAGGAACATGGACGAGGCACGGCAGAAACGTGCCAAAGTAGCACACGATAATTTTAATGAGACAGATGAAAGCCCAGACGAGATAAGTGGGGTGAGTACTGGCAACGAGCCCACAAACTTTGAAACAACATTTGGCCCATTATGAGAGATTATTGAAAAAATAAATTAATCGTTGGTGGTAAGTTACATCCTTGGATAATTACATCGACGTTGGCAGGGTTCCAAGAGGACTATGTATATTAATCACCCCCACATATCAAAACCCTAATCCTAAATTGTTGGAGGAGTGGTCTGCTTTACCGGCGTCTACATGTTGGGGGATGTTGGGACTATTATCTAAGTATGCTAAATTGGAGTTAGAACAGACTTGTGAGGAGATTGTTAAAGTGAAGAAACTTTTGGATCAATACCCAGAACAAGAAAAAGTCAAGAAGTTCAGCTCTGTAATGGAGCAAAGGCTTACAAAATATGAACAGGAAATTCAAGAGAAAAAGAGAACGATTCTAAGAGATAAACAGGACTATACTTCTAGCCATATTCTCACCTTCGGCAGAAGATTTGACATTGCTGTTAGACAGTTCAAGCAAGCAGGGGCCTTAAGACAACAGAAACTGGTCACATCTGAATCAGGATCTGAAATGTATTCAGATCTGGAGGAACAACCAAGCACCAGCAATAGAGACTTGTTACCATTGTCTACCTTGGATGAGCATCATTTTTTACGACGACAAAGTCGGGCCCACAAAGAAAACCCTAGCCCGGAGGAAAAGTCGCAGACAATGAAAAAGGTGGAAACCCAAGAGAGGAGGAAAAGAGAGCCAAAACTACAATGCCACATGGGAGGCCTACATGTCAGATGAAGAAAAAATGATGGGTGAGAATCAACTGACTGTTATCAATTTGTCAACACATGAACTAAGTGAGAGTGAACGACCCCTTTTAGAACTGGGCTTGTCCTTTTGCCCTGTAGCCAATATGGACTATTGTAGAACTCAAATTGACATGTTCTTAATTTGTCGCAAGTTAAAATTGTTGAATATTTTCTCACAGCAAGAGGACAGACATTCTAAGTCCTCCATTTGTGGATATAGTAGAGATAATACTTTTGATATTTTGTGTTTAAGTGATGTTGAAGGGCTGATGGCTTTACATGAATTGGAACATGTGGTGTTGGTTTTTATTAAGGGAAAGGGACTTTTTGGCCTCTATGAATCTTGAATTGAATAGGACAGACTAATCCTTTCAAACCTAAATTTAGATGTTATCCCAACACCCCACATGACAATATAGACATTTTTCACGAGGTAGCAACGAGAGACCTTTTAAAGATTTGGCAGCAGATTACAAATCATTTTGCAGAAAATGTAAATATATCCCAGAAATAGGCTTTACAGACATTATCACAGGATTCCAATATTGTAATGAAGCCCTTTGATAAGGGAGGTAATGTAGTTTTGTGGGATGTCAGGCAATATCTGCAAGAGGCAGACAGGCAATTGACAAGGGTAAGGGAATTTGAGGTCTCTCAAGTAGTGAGGCCAATAAACAGTCTATTTCTAGTTACCACGGCAAGCCTAATGATTGGAGAGAGTGAGGTCTCCTTAGTACTGATGAAGTTCAACTGCTGTATGTACAGAAACCTGTGTCACCATGTTTCTACATGCTTACCGAAATTCATAAAGATAAAACTAACCCTCATAGTAGACCAATCATCTCTGCCAGTTGTAGTCTTTTGGAACCTACCTCCATCTATTTGGATTTCTTTCTATTACAGTATGTATTGAATTTACCTGCATACTGTAGGGACAGTGCTGACTTCATTTCTAAGACTGAGGAAATACCCTGGCAGTCAACATATCTTTTGGTTACCAGTGATGTGGTATCATTGTATACTTGTTTCGGTCATGATTTGGAGCTTGCAGACATTTCTTTCCGGACAAAGCTATCCATCTGTATGATCATACCATGATGTTATTGGATATGTTGAAATTTTGTTTGAGCAGTAATTTCTTTCTTTTCAACAATAAATGGTACAGACAAGTAACCGGAACAGCGATGGTCCACATTTTGCAGGTATTTTTATGGGTTGGTGGGAGCAGCAACATGTCTGGTCAGAGGATAATTAATTTTGGACGGGACATATAGCACTCTGGACAAAATATATTGATGACATCTTTGTCATATGGGATGGTCCCAGAAGCCTCTTACAAGATTTTTTGTAACACATCTCACACATCTCACACAATGATCTTAATTTATCCTTCACACATCAAGTACACAATAGAGTGATGGATTTTCTAGATGTACATGTTGAAATCAAGGAAAGTAGGGTTCAGACCTCTCTTCATTGTGAGCAAATAGCAGGCAACAGCTTATTGCATGCATATAGCCATCACCCGGTTAAGCTGAAGTGGAGTATTCCCGATAGGGAACTACTCAGGGCATGACAGAATTGCAGCAGTATTGAGGCTTTTGAGAAGGAGGAAGTCACAATGTTAAGTAGATTCCAAGCTAGGGGCTATCCTCGTAAGGTACTTTTGGCAGCCAAAGAGAGAGTGAATACTGTTTCCAGAAAGGATCTTTTCGCCAAGAAATCTAGGGCTGTGAGTGATCAAGGGAAAGTGAGACTTATTACTACCTATAATGCAGAGTCATATAAAATCAAGAGAATGATTTCTAAACATTGGCACCTGGTAAAACCTGATTCTGTAATTGGACATAAAGTCTTGCCTTATCCTTTGATCACCTACCGCAAATTGAGGTCAGGGAGAGACATGCTGGTACACAGTGATATCAAAATAGATTCTAGATATGAGGGCTGGCAATTGGAACAGAGTGGTTTCTATAAATGTGTAAAGTGTAAAGCATGTAAGAGTAGTAAGAACATCAAAACTTTTTTTCTGCCTAATGGACAACGGCGGAAGATCAACAAATTTATCACATCTAGTAGTGATTTCTGTGTTTATGTTTTAATGTGGCCATGTGGTCTTCGTTATGTAGGAAGTACCATCTTTCCTGTTAAAAAACGGATTTTAGAACATTCAAGGGCAGGAATGGTGAACATTTATCCAGTAGCTAGACATTGGAAACAAGTACACTCTCAAACTCCTGGCATGCTCTACTTTTATGGTGTTGGCAGGATGGTGCCAATAGCGAGAGGTGGCAACAGAGAAGATGGGTCTTTACTCTGATGAGGAATTGTTTGTACATGTTGGCTGACGTCCATTACCTACGTAGAAACTGTCAGAATTAGTTGATATAGAAAATGCAAGAAAATTCAAGGATTTGCTATTTAGATTATTTTGATTTTTTTCTTTATATAAAAATATTAATATTTAATATTTAGTTATATATTTTTGCATATTGTGTTCTACTTTGTATATATATGAGGGAGTGTACTGCTTTTAAATCAGGTTTTGGGTGGTTTTCTTGACAGATTCTTCTTGGTAAATGATTGATTCATAAAGGGGGATTATCAAATAAATGGCCACATGGCCTTGATTTTGCCAATGCAAATCATGTAATTGAAACTCATGCCGAATCTAACAGGTATTTTGTAAAGCTCAGGGTCTCATGTGGCAGTTTTTTAAACAGTAAGTTAACGTGATGCTGAGATTCATGTGGCATGTGTTCAAAGAATTAATATTTACAATTTACGATTTTCGGTAACAATTTCTTCCTTCTAAGAGGTAATTTCACATTCAGTCTTTTCAATACTTTCCTTGTTCTGAAATGAGTTTGTTTTTAAAGTGCCATTAGCTATTAAATTAATTTATTTCTGCAAATAATAAGCCTTGGAGTGCGAGTTCTTTGTTGTCTGTAATCCATGGCACAGCACCTTCTGTGTGTGTGTTTATACAGTCACTGAAAAGAACTGAGGTTTAGTTATAGTTAGTTTAGAGATTATAGTTCACAGGTTATAGTTATCTCAAGTAGCGATAATTCATGTCCTAAGGGAACTATACCTCACACCCCCACCATTCACAGTTTTCTCATCAATAATTTCACTGCAAATGTTGTAGCGATATTATCAATGGTGTCGTAGAAGTCATGAGTGATATAATATGTGGGGTAAGAAGCAGTGCATGGCAATGGCATGAGTTATAATTACCTTATGACACAAATTATAGTTATTTAGGACACTATAACTAGGGAGTGTCTGTGGTTTTTAGAGTTTAAATTGTTGTTATTACTGAACATTTCATACAATATATTGTTATTTTAAACTTTATTTTTGTTCAACTAATTTCTAGGTTAGTTATTTAATGCAAAGTATTTTTTTAGTACCATACGTAAATCAAATCCAGGCCACGTTTGCAGCCAACCCCCTGCATACAGCCAACCCCCTGCATACAGCCAACCCCTTGCTGCACATTGACAACGGCCAGCGCAATGGCTAATTCCTCTAAAATGTCTGAACCAATTTACACCAAACTGCAAAATGCATGCTTTACAGGGGGATCTAGCTTTCTAGCTTTCTGCCACATTTAATGTAATTCTGTTAAGCCATTTTTTTCTGTACTGGCGTATAATTTTCCCTGTGGAAATTGCATGGAAAAGAAGTGTGTTTTGGGACTCCCCCTTTTTCTCGGCCCCTGCTTGACAGATCACCTCGAAACTTTCCAGGAAGGAGCTGAAGTGATTCACTTTTCTTTTAAAGGTCTGTGAAGATTTGTCATACAGCGATAAAGTTATAAGCTTTTCCTATAGAAACCTGATTAGGTATAACTATACAGTGGCTACTTCTACTGTTTAATGACATGTGTATAATAGGTGATTGTGGCTCTGTAGTTATGGTTAAGCCAGAGTAACATTGAAAAGCTGTTTTTATTTTATTATGACTTTGGTGCCATTTGACCAATATGCACAAATGTTTCTAAAAAAACGATTCACTCGATTTGAGTTCAACATGGCAAGTTTCATGCAGATTGTAAGACCTGAGAGTCTTAGGGTGGCCTCCCCCAAACTTTTTTGCCTACCTCCTCCAATTTTATGAACTTGTTTTGGCTGGTATAAGGACTCTGTCATCTTACCACTGCTAACCAGTGTTAAAGTGTTTGTGCTTTCACCATTAAACATGGTAATATTGGCATATCCCCAACTGGCATATTTAATTTATTTACAGTACATGTGCCCAGGGCCTGCAAATTAAGTGCTACGTGTGGGCCTGCAGCACTTATTGTGTCACCCACTTAAGAAACCCTTTAACTATGTCACAGGCCTGCCATAGCAGAGCCTGTGTGTGCAAGTTTACACTGCAATGTTGACCTGGAAAAATAACCCTTTAGCCAGGTGCAAAGCTTCCCTTTTTATACATATAAGTCACCACCAAAGTAAGCTATGGAGAACACAGAAAGCAGGGTGTAATGAATTTAAAAGGCATGACATGTAGTTTTAAATGTCCTGGTAGTAAAAATCTCTTGAAGTTGTTTTTCACTATTTTAAAGCCTATGACTCCCAGAGGATTACTTTGGGATTACCTTTTTTACATTTTATAAGTGTAATTCACAATCTGGAAGAGATAAATGTCCACGTCTGGTTTCTCTGGAATCACATTTTAAAATAGCTTATGGTGAAGTTGGATTTTAAATTGCAATTATAAAAATGGCACCTTTAGAACGTTTTTTAATAATAACAATGGTAACAAACTCATAGCTTCCTCCAGTTCTATGTCCTGAGGAGACACTTCAATCAAGTGGGTCGAAGCACGTCAAAATGTTACACTAGGGAGTTGTTGTTTTTTAAATTGGGGGTTCTCCCCTTACAAAGGCTTTGAGTCAACTCCTGGTTGCTTTCATAAAAGGAAGTACAGACGGGTACACTAAGGACATTGATTCTGTACTATTTATATGAATCAACCGGACTGGAATGGAGCCATGAGTAATGTTCAATTGCTTTAATTTGTGAATTGGGCACTTTTGTATCAAGGTGATGCATTGAAGAATGGTTTATGAGTTTGATGAACAATGTAAATTTCTACACTTTTCTTTAATGCATATGATATGAAAAATATTTTTCAAATGACACAAGAAACAAATAAACTTTGATTATTCATACCGATCATGCTAATTCATTCAGAAAGCTTTATTTGATCAACATGTGATCATAAAAGAACACTGACCCAGTCATTTCTTCCACTTTTATTGGGAGGGGCAGCAAAGGGTATGGACTTCCTGCCAAGAGCACCACCAGCGATGTAGAGTTGTAAAAGGCACTGAGGGCATGGGCAGAAGTGCATGCCATACTGGATTAAACCACAGCTGAAGATGAGGGGCTAAAGAATGGCCCTCGGGAGGAATCACTGATAGTAGATGAGGAGGATGAGATCCCTAAACTGGAACTTCATGCCAGGTCAGGGAAAAGCATCTCTTTCTACAGCCTCTCCCCTGTGGAGCTGGTAGAGGGAGGAGAGAAAATTCAAGCTGCAGATAGCTAAACTAAGAATGGAGACAGAGAAGAAAAGAGCCTTTGAAGAAAGGAACATCTTACTGGCTCATAAACTGAGTCTGAAGGAGCAGGAAATCAAGGCAAGGCAGGTAGATTCCAGCAGTGATGGTGGGAGCATACCCACAGTACCTAAAGAGAGAAAAGTGTTTGCATACCCAAGGATTTGATGCCAGGTATGTTGTGGGAGATGACATTGACAAATGGTTTTCTGCCTACAAAGTAGCACTTACTGTTTCACAGTACCTGAAGAGCACAGGGGTGATCTGTGCAAACCCATGTCTACTGTGGGAGGGAGACACTCCTAACACTAAAGGTTGGGGACCAAACCAAGTACACCCTTATGAATGTCATTTTACTTGTTAAGTTCAGGCTAACCTCTGAAAATTACCAACATATATTTAGGGACAGCCAGAAGCTCTCTAACCAATCTTTGGTAGATTATGTGGACTACTCCAGCAAGGCATTGAATGGTTGGGGGCGGGGCAGCAAAGTTAATGATTCTATTGGGTTGTACAATTTTATCATGAGAGAGCACATGCTCAGTGCCCACATGACGTTTCACCACCACGAGTTAACAGTAAACTGACTGACCCCAGGAAGCTTGCTAAGGAGACAGACCGCGGGCCAGTACCAGAGTGTCCAAAAAGGTATCTAGGCAGGAATCCCATGATGGTGATCAGGTACTTCCAACCAGAAGAAAGAGAGGGGAGAAAAGCATAGAAGTGAGTTCTCAAAAGGACCCCAAAGTAATTCTCAAGGCAGTAGTGGTAACCAGTTCCAGTGAGATCCTAAGAAGAAGAGGTTCTATTTTCACAAGACAAGGAGGTTTGTACCCTAATGTACTGAGTGTTACAAGTATGGGCTCTCCGAGAGTGGCTCCAAATGTCCCAAGAGGGCACAGCCCCCAAACAATGTGCAGACACCTTGGTTGGCAAGTATAGAGCTCGGGGAGGAGGTAGTCCCAGTTAACTTTGGGGAGCAGACAGAGGTAAACCTAGTTTCCCAGGGGATAAGGAGATGGTGCCTAAAGCCCATATGCCTGCAAAGACTTCAAAGTATAGGCAGTGGGCCACCATCAATGGGTAACTGGTGGAGGTTCTGCAATACATAGGAGCCAGCATGACTACTGTGAGGTGTCATCCGGTGTCTGCAGAGCAGGTCCTACCTACCTATCAGTGGCTCTGGTTCCTTTTGAGTGTGTGTGTAGGGGGGGGGGGCAAGCAGTCAGCTTAATAATTCCAGGACCAGGATATTGAAAGTAGAAATAAGTTTATTGCCTTCAGAAGGTTCCATCCAACCTTATAAACCGCTGCCCAGCCTCTCACTGAACCAGTTCTCTTCCGCCACATTCCATATGACCTAATAACATTCCACATGAAAGGCAATCCCTACCCACACATAGCAGGGCTAATCTTACAATGGTCCTACAGAATAACAAAACATAAAGTAACTAATAAAGAAATATAACGTTTTTTAGATGTGGATATACGGATACAATACATGTACACTGAGGAACATACACAAATGTACAGGATGCTAAGTCTTACATAACTTAATCTTTTAAATAAGTTGGAAGCACAACTTTCTGTTGGACTTCCTGACATGTATTAGTGTCTTATCCTTGTCAGCCAGTTTGCTTCTCCAAGACTGACCACAAACCAGATTTTTTTTTACCATGACTACTCCATTAAGAATCCAAATATGAGAGTCCCCTGTCTTAACTGCATTGGTAAATACCTTGGCAATCCTAAAGGGTTTTGTCAATCCTGCACACACCCCTCTCTTAACTCGTTTCTTGTTCAGCACCGAGTCTCCCACTTTGACTTCCATTTTCTGAACAAATTTCTTTAAACCCAAATTTTCTTTGCAAGCTTCTATTTGATTTGCCTTTTTCAGTTTCCCATCTTTGTCTGACTTTAACTTTCCTGACCTCAATTCCATATAATTTACTCATGTGGGTCTCACCAGGGTATTGGGCTGTCTTCTTCTGAACAGTTCAACAGGAGTTTTCCCTGTGATCGAGTGGGGAGAAACCCTGTAGGCCTCAACCCTCTTGACCACTTCCTTCGTCCAATTCAACCTGCTGTACTTGGCCAGGGCTATAGTCTGCTTTAACATCATGTTAAAGCGTTCTATCATACATTGGCTTCAGGGTGGTACAAGGCACACTTTTTGTGCCATATTGCACAGCCTGTCACAAACAATTTAATCTCTCTGGAGTCCAATTGTACCCCATTGACAGTGAGTATTACACTAGGTTTGCCTTCTCTGCCAAATAATTATTAGAAAACCTATGACATGTTTTGTTTCGATTCCTCTAGAGAACATAATCTCAGGCCACTTAGAGTACATGTCAATGAGAACTATGAGGTATTTTTTTTTCAAAACATTTTTTATTGCATGTCCAACATATTCCAGACAAAGCCAGATCATAATAGTGCATATTCACACATCCATGCAGAAGTTTAATTTTTCCTAAACTAAAACTGCATCTACCCCTAACCCCCCACTTCCCCAGCACACCCTGTACATAAAGCAATAGTCGTTACATAGACAAATAAAGGATCTTCTACACATCAACATTCAGTACTTCTATATCAGCTTGGTGAGACATCACCAGGGAATGCTGCTGTAATCTGCCCATTTTGGCCAAATCTTTGAATGTCCAACGCCTAATATATAGGTATTTTTAAGGCCATGCGTTAGTCTAGGCCTCGCTTCCAAACACTCAGTACAGGAGGCAACACTGCTTTCCACTCTCTGGCAATGTCTCTCTTCGCTACGATGAACCCCAGCAGTAATAGTGCTCGCTCATATCTATTTCGCCCAGTTCCCTTAACCACATGGAGAAGTATTAAATTGGGTTCAAATGGTATATTTGGTGATAAGACTGTGCTAAGACATCCTATAACCCCTTCCCAGCATAGTTTCAGAGTGGAACATTCCCACACAGTGTGTATGAATGTGCCTTCCGACCCTTGACACTGAAGGCATTGTGATGAGGCTATCACCTCCATCTGCCACAAGCACTGTTACATATAGTACGACCTAAAAAGATATTTCAATTGTATCATGCGCAAGCGTGAGGAAACATCCGCATCCCATGGGTGACCACAATGCTTCGGCCCAATCATCGTCATCTAAGATGAAGGTATCCCTCTCCCAGGACCGCCATAGAGCGTCCAATGAATGCAGGCTGTTAACTATCAAAGAGCGATATATTCTGGATATTTTGTGAGCTCCCATGTCTCCTTGCAGGAGCTTGCACTCCAAGAGGGTGAATTCAGGTAACATCGCCAAGGACTTAACATATGGTAACATGGCATGTTGCAGCTGCAAATATTTATGAAACTGGGTGCGGTGCACTCTGCAGGTCCTGAAAGGATTTTAAGTGGGTCCTGTTCATTAAGTCTCCAAACAATGTGACCCCTACCATGTCCCATCTCTCAAAGCCATCCAGTTGGGCCACCAGCAGAAGCCTCGACCCATGCCACAGAGGCGTCATTCCTCTGAGGGTGGCCCCAAGTTCCATTCACTTGTGGGCCTCATGCCACAGTCTGAGCACAACCTGTGATGCCTGAGGCAATATAGTAAGCCTCTGGTTACTGTACAACCAGCCAATTAGGGAGGTTCCACCCATCACCCATTTTTCAGTTGCATATGCAGGGTCATTATGATGACTGCTCCATCATTCATTAGTAGTCAACAGGTGAAACGCTACATAGTAGGAGTACAGGTCGGCCGCGGCCATTCCATCCTCATATGTAGATAAGAAGCATGAGGCTAAGGATATGCAAGGTGTCCCTCTATCCCACATAAATCTTGATAATATGGAGTTGAATTGTTGGACCCATCGACTCAGGATCAAAAATGGGAAATTCTGAAGTCTATATAGCAGCCTGGTAAGGGAAATCATCTTAAAAATCGTTGACTGTCCCATAAGGACCAGGGGAAGAAGCGACCACGTTTTGACCTCTTTTTGTGTTCTACTCAGCATCGGTTCTATATTCTTCCTACCATGACCAATCCTTGTCTGCCAATAAGTACACCCCCAGTTATTTCAGACCCTTATCTTCTTCACAAATGCCTGGTGCCCAATTAATGGGACCCCCATATCCATTGAGAGGGAGGATGGATGATGAAGGGTGAGACTGGGCATCCCTGGCGTGTACCTCTTTGTATTTGAAAGGTCTCAGAGGTGTGCCCAACAACTCTAAGGAGGCAGTGATATCCGTTTATAGTAGCCTAATGTATGAGATAAACCGAGGACCAAAATTCAGCCTACGTAATAGAGTGAACAAAACTGTCAACAGAATTGAAAGCTCAGTCCAGGTCTGGCGACAAAATGACAGCTGGGCCTCTGTGGCGGTCCGCCAGAGCCAGTGCATTGGAGGCTCTCCGTATGTTATGGCGTGTTGCCTGGCCCTGCATAAACCCAACCTGGTCCATATGTATTAACTGAAGGATGTATGGTTGCAACCTATTTGCAAGTTCCCTAGCAAGGAGTTTGACCTCAATGTTTAACAATGAAATTTGGTGCTATGAGGAAGGATCCTCTGGTAGCTGGTCTGGCTTCTGAAACACCACTATTTTGGCGTGGCGCCAGTTTGGGGGCAACAGCCCTTCTTCTAGGGCAGTATGAATTGTGTTTGCTAGATGTTTCCCCAGTTTAGAAATATATGTCTTCAGGAATTTGCAGGGGAATCCATTAGAGCCTGATACCTTGTCCATACGGAGGTCAGCTAACGCTAGAGCAAGTTCAGTCTCCGTGAAGGCCTCATCAAGGCTCAAACCAGCGTCCTCAGATAAGATATGCATAGGTAGGTCATACACATAATCTAGGATCAATTCTTGTCTGATTATCTCCTAACGAGCATAGGCCGATTTATAAAATGCAGCAAGTTTTTGGGCCAGTGTGTGTTGCTCAGTTGTCAGAGAGTTACGCTTGTACCTTAGTAGAGGCAGGTTTCGTGCATTTGGTTTATGAAGGCAAAGCCTATATAGTAATTTACTTGATTGCCTCACCCATAAGAAGCTGGCCTAAGCATTGTTGCGCCAAGGCGAGATGCCTGAGTACTTCTCAGCCAGATTGTGTGGTCCCACCCTCATCCAATGATATGATGTGTGCCTCTAGAGTCTTAATTTCTCGAGTTTTACATTTCTTTTCTTCCACTCAGAAGCTAATATCAACACCCCGCAACACAGGCTTAAGTGCCTCCTAGAATGTAATTGCTCTCAGTACATGATCCCTCCATATCAGTAAACTACTCAACTACTCCCCTGGTCATAATTTGGTGGTATTTGGGAAGCTGTAAATGCCAAGGTGAAATATGCCATTGAAAAGGAGGGTCTATCTGGTCCCATGAGCAGGGTCGTCACCAATGGAGAGTGGTCGGATAATCCCCTTGCCATTATCCCTATGGTTGCCATTCTATGTGCATGAATTGTGGGGATGAAGATATAATCAGCTGTGGACAGTGAGCCGTATACTGTTGGTAGATATGTAAAGCCTGGCCGGGTGGGATGATGTAGTCTCCAAACATCCATAAGTCCCAGTGGACTCACCAACACTGCCATCCCCATTATGTTGGGCCCTCGCACTGACAGCTATCTATGACTCCTATCTATGCTGAGTTGCATAATACCATTTCAGTCACCCCAAAACAGCATGAGCCCCTCACACACAAGCCTGTCAGGCAGAGACTGGCCCAATGAGGGGGGAGAGTAAATACAGTACAAAGTTAGAGTCTCCCCCTATAATGTGCCTGGCACAGCAATATAGCTGCCCAACCGGTCTGTCCAGACCTGTCCCACCTGATATGGCAGGATGCGGTGAATTAATATGCAAGTGCCCCTGGAGCCCCTAGTAAAGCCCCTAGAGCCCCAAGTAAAGCCAGATTGGTGTACCCGATGGTGCCCGTAGCCGTACCTGGCCAGGCATGGGTACTTGGTCCAAGAAGGTGGATTTCTTGTAACATCAAGATGTGTTCCCCCGTCTGCTTGGCATATGGCAGGACCATGCTGCGTTTAATACTATCAAGAACCCCCGTACGTTCCAAGACAGAATTTTGATATCTCCGAATGCTACCTCAGGGTTCCCTTTAGTCTCTGCGTGAATGTATATATGTGTCTGTCTGGGTTTGGAAGGGCAAGCCAGGGTGTAGAATGTGAGCACGTGCCTTAGTGCATACCAACAAAACACACAAACATACCCAGCAAACGCCCCCCACCCCTACATTCCAAGAACTCTGAAGTATCTGTTGCGGCATACATTTCATGGAACCTCAATCGGGGGTATCCACGTACAGCAACCAATGGATCCCTAACTCCCATGTAGCATCCAGTAGCAAAATTACACATCTTTCCCCATCATCCGACCCACAACCCAGGTGTGCCGCTTCAAGTTGGCACCTCTATTTAAGCAACAGTTATCAACATCTTCCATCTTACCACCCAATCCCCCTCGCGTTTTTGCCTCTGGCCCTCGGCCCGCCATACAGAGCGAGATCTATTCCTTTTTTTAATTAGAGGATGTGGCCTGTCAGGGCCCCTTTAGACCCTGTGATGAGTCTGAGTCAAAATGGGGGTGAGTATGAGGCCTCTGCACCACCTTTTCATCAGTCCAACTGAGAACTTCTTCTGGGCTATCGAAAAAGTGTGTCTGTGAGTCATTTACGACCCTCATACGAGCTAGAAATAGCAGTATGTACGATAGGTTGAGCTCTCTCAATCTTTGTTTGGCTTTAGTGAACGTTTTCCTCTGCTGCTGCACCATCTTCATGTAATCCGGAAAGATCATGATGGTGGAATTTTGATAGGTAAGTTTGGACTGTGACCTGGCAAATTTAAGGATAGTGTTTCTGTCTGTATAATTCATCAAGTGAGCTATTAACAGACGTGGATGCGCTCCCAGCGGCGGTTTCCGTGTCAAAGCCCTGCGTGCTCTTTCTATGACAAAGCAAGTGGATAGAGAACTTTCAGGCACCAAAGAGCGGATCCATTTGGCAATAAAGGCATCAGCCGAGGTTTCCTCGTAGCCTTCATGAAACCTACAAACTGTAAATTGTTTTTCCGTGCTCTCTCTTCAGCATCCTCAACCCGCGCCAGAAGTTCTTTTGTAATTGACTCCAAACTCTATACCTTTCGCTGTACGGTTTGTACTGAGTCTCCCACTCCTGAAGCTCTAGTCTCCGCCTCACTTATTCGCTTTACCGCATTCTGTAGGTCTTGTCACAGCAGGGTGAATTCTGAGCCACCTGCTCCAATCTTTCCATCAAGCAAATCTCTTGATTGGGAAATGGCAGCCAGTAGCGTTGCAGCGTTTGAGTGCATTCCTGGCTGTAAACCAGTGTCCGCCAACCTCACCTCGCCAGTCGGCTGTGTATATTGGTCTAAAGTACTCTGTTTTGAGCCCATTGGTGGCTTATCTTTAGTCATCATTAGTGAGCACACCACCTCTCTCTCTTATCCCTTGTATGTAGCTGTCCAGCCCAACGATTATCACCAAAGCAAGGGCGGTCACCCCTGGCATGTCTACCTATTCGCCCCAGCAATGTAGCAGGTCGGCAGTTGACTATCGTCAAGCACAATGGCCCGGAGCACCCTGCTCCTCCAAGCTGGGCCATGTGCATGTCCAACGGCGGTCCCACAATGTTACCAGAACCAACAGGGCCCCAGGGACCAGGAAGGTAGGATTACATTCTGCACCTGATCAGCCAGGCCCACGCCGGGGCCGCCAACACAGTCTTGGGCCTCCTCCCCCTCGGGTCGCAGTCAGACCAAAGGAGACCACCCCTAGGACTGCAGGTACAGGCCGGGCCCCCCCAGCACAACTCGATGGGAGGACCACTTACTTCGGGGGGAGCCCTTCGGCCGTCACCTCGGATCTCGCCTCCTCGCCTTCTTCTCCCACCTTCTTCCTTGCACTCCGTATGCCTCCGCCGACTCAGCTTTGACCCCCCGACCTCCCCTGGGGGCGCCACCAGGCCACCGTTCAGTGCAGCGAGGATCACAGGAGGAAAAAGCCATCTTTCTCCTGCCTCGTCAGCGCCAGCCCAGTGTTGCCACCATTGTTTCTTGTCGTGGTCATTGTGTACTCGATTCTGTCCCCCGACAGCATGCCACTAGTGTGCCCCAGCACCGCGCTGGGACACTGGGGCAATGTTTGTCGTGTTAGGGTGTCAGCAATAGGGGGATCATGAAGGATCAATATAGGCCACCGGGAGCGTCCTCAAAAGGCAGCTGCCATGTTTGGCCCTTGGGACACACCCCATGGGGTATGTTTTGCATTCCTCAATGTGAACAGTGCCCAAATTTTCTAGTGCAACCTCTTCCCAAGGCTGTGTGGGGTGAACTCTAATTGCCATTGGTTGCACTTTGGGCTTGACAGCCTTCTCACTGGTGGCACATTGCATGCATTTCTGTATCAACATCTCCACTTGACTGTCCATACCCGGCCACCAGTATGTCAATCTAGGCCTTTTTTTGGTTTTGGACATGGCCACAGTGTGCTAGAGTTATCAATTCTTCTCTCAAAACAGTTGGTGGAACCAGACTCGTTCCTCTGAACAACAAACCATCTTTCTCTGACAGTTCATCTTTGACATGCCAGTACTTCAAACTTTTGTTACTCCCTTTTCTTTCTGACATTCCATCCTTCCTTGATTAAAGACAAAAGCTCTGACATGACCTTGTCAGAGTTCAGTTTGGTTCGCCATCTAGTTCCTGTGATGGCACTGTTCTCGATCCCACAAACCATTTAATCATTATCATCATTATTCATCACTGCTTGATCACCTTCACCCACCTGCACTGACCTGAAAAAAGTGTCAGCTACTTTGTTCTGCACCCCAGGTATGCATTTCACCTCAAAGTCGAATTCTTGTTGAGCAACCACATACTTTTGTATTCTGCTTGAAACAGTGTCAATTCAGGGGGAGGGGGCTGTGAGCTCTCCTCCGATGGTGGATTTCAGTGAGTTTTTGGCACTCTGCGCTCCGAGCGGAGCATGTAGTTTGGCAAAAACCGCCACCAGCCGACGGCAGAGCAGATTTCACTGGCATGCCACTCACAAACCCGTAGTTCTCATCTAAAGCGCCTATAGTATTAGGGTACTTTTACTTTTTTGCTGCTTCACATCCCCAAAACTCTCACGCTGGCTGTTTTCTACCTTGGCATTTTTTTGTTGTTTGGGTAGAGCTGAGCTGCTTTCTAATTAGTGACTGATGCTTCCACCACCAATTAAAACAAATATCAGCTTGCACATTTTTGCTGACAAGGGGTCCTTCCTTCCCCTGCTGCCATGCACCTCTCCCCGGGGTAGCCATGAACTAGGCCAACACTTCTACTGAACAGATTTCAATGAGGAATGCTGGAACCTATCTGCATTTGTCGCGGCCCTTGGCATGCCTTGAGCACCGAATGTGTGAATGACTAAGTAGGGCCTTTGCAAGCCATTTGTAAAAGTTTTATCCTTGTGAATTTGCACTGCCCACAATGCAGCTTTCACTCCAAAGGCGAACTCAGAGCGGGAACAAAACTTTGTGAACTAGATGCTTCCTTTTTTAAAGCACTGCTTTTTGTAGCTAAGCGTGCACTACATCAAATCACCTCAGTTAAAAGGAAAGCAAGAATGTCCGCCTATTGACGTCCTCCTGCTAATACTTTCAGACAGTCTGGAAAGTTAACACCAAGGGGCAATATAGCATATGTTTCAATCAACAATTTCACCAAGATGGCTTAAGTGTCAAGTATCATAAAACATCGGGTTGGCTCCGGTTGGCTGAATAAAAAATACACCAAACTTGCTCCTGGTCAGCCAGGCAGGTCCATGTGTTATCTTAAAAGCGACCAAATATTTGATAGTTGCCCGAAAAACCCAAGGAACCTGGCTTCTTTGCTACATATTTTATCCCGATGTGCACAAGTTAGTTATCGATTTAAGGTTGTAGGTACATCTGTTTTTTTTGTCTCACATAACAAAATCGTTCCACATAAACGTGAGGTGGTTGCGTCCGTTCACTGGTCATGTGCCCCTCCATGCTGAATGTTGCCTTTCCCGTCCAGCGTGGAGAAACCAACATGGCTGCGCTCTTGAGATCTACCTAGCTTCTGCCACTGTCATGTCATTCTGTATGACTTCTGCTTTACTTCAAAATATCTCCCGTCATGAGGCCACTTCCAGTGTCGCAGCTAAGCACTTTCCCTTAGGTCTTGCAGGTCTCAACAGGTCTTGCAAAGTCATATTGTTGCCGCTTGATCCTGGCCACTGGTTACTTTATAACCCACATGCACATTCAGCGTGCCAGTATTTTATATTGGCAGCTTAGGCTATCCAAAAAACTGTAGGGGTTCACATGTCAGCAATCATGCACACCAGAGTCATCATCATCATCACTAGGATAGGGCAGCATTTTGCCGCACTCAGACCCCTGAATTTCACTGAGTTTTGAGATAACTGTGGAATTCCATGGAGTTGAACTCCACGAGCTCGGCCCACCCCAGTCAATTCCTTCCTTTTTAGAATTTATAACTCTCACAGAGAGGCTTTATTGTTATCAATTCAAACTTCAATTTTGCCACCCCACAATAGATTTGTACTTTTTTTGACAACCCAATGCACTGCTAGGACTTCCCTTTCTATGACAGAGTACTGTAATTCAGCACCTTTAAAATCTTGTGACAAGAATAAGATGACTTTTTCAGAATTGTATCCACCTTGCTGCGGAACCACACCTAAGATTTTCATGCTGGCATCGGTTGTAAGTATAGACTTGTAGCTTGAGTTGAAATTTCTCAACTTGGGAGCTTTGTTCAACCTTTCCTTTATTTCTCTAAACTCCCCTTCACACGCATCACTCCACAAAGATTCCACTCCTTTATGTAGCAAATTTCTCATATTGACACAGATCCCCACAAATCCCTTTACAAACTTGTTGTCGCACTTCACCGTACCAGTAAACCTCATCAGTTCTTCCTTATTGTACAGAAACTTTAGCTTCTGTGTGGAGTCAACAATATCCTCTTTGGGCATGATACCCTCATCTATAGAGTTCCTACGAAATTTGCATTTCTCCACTTTGATACTCGGGTTAAACTCACCAAGTCTTTACAAAATCTGTTTTACCCTTCTATCATGCTCAAGAATATCTTTTCCAAAGAACAAAACATCCTCTTGCTAAATCCTTATACCTCTGAGACCCTTCAACGCCTTCTGTAAGGCCCTCTGAAACACTGAGGCTGCAGATATTAAGCTTAGCGTATCTAAATGTTCCAAAGTGCATAAGGAAACCTATGAGGTCTCAGGCGCTTCATCAAGACTGGTCTGATGATATGCTGATGTTAAGTCAATGGTGGGAAAAAACGTCAGCTCCCTGCAGTAACATCAGTATATCAGAGATATTTGGCAAGGGATACCTGTCTACAACCACATGTTTATTCAATTTACTCATTGATGCGCAAGCGTAAACTTTCATTGGCCTTCCTGGCTGTGACTACCAGAGCTAGTCACTCTGTACCTTCCACTTCCTCAATTACACCCTCTCTCTTATGTTTTCCAGCTCCAAACTCATTTCCTTAATCAATGCTACTGGAACATTTGGAACCTTCCCACACATTGGCTTGTCTCCATCCACAAACCATGTATGATGTATGTAGTAGTGAAGACAGCCAAGCTTGTCTTGGAAAACCAGTGGGAAACTTGCTGTCAATCCTTGTACAAATGCATTATCTGTCATACTATGCATATACACTCCATTCACATTGAAAATTTCCTTCATTTTTATGGACAGTCAAATATTGGGATCAAGCATGACACCTAAAGCACTTTGATGGAAACAGCTTAATATGCTGCCCCCCTTTCTGTGATACATAAATGTTTGCATTTGTGTACCTTTTTGGTATTTGATCAAACCACAGAAACATCCATACAGTTTAATGGGTTCACCTCCATATGCACAATGCCTGATGTCTGGTCTAAATAGTATGAGTCTATCTTTGAGCTTTTAAAGATAAAAACTCCCTAGAGAAAATTGTGATTTTGGCTCCAACATCAAAGAGAACTTCCTTTCCTTCACTCTTGATAATGATCTCATCCATCGGACTAGTTCTTTCACCATCATTTACTTTTAGAACAATGTGTCTACATTTGAATCCTGTATCACAATCACTTTGACAAGTGGATTTATTTCTAACCTCACATACCTTTTCCTTGGAACCCCAAGTCAGTGACCTTGTCGAGAGATTCAGCAAGACCTTGAAAGGCATGATTATGGGCATACCTGAGCCCATGAGGTGTAAATGGGAAATCCTCTTGCCATGCCTTCTCTTTGCCTACAGGGAGGTGCCACAGAAAGGACTAGGGTTTAGCCCCTTTGATTTCTTATATAGCAACCCTGTTAGAGGATCTCTGAGCTTTGTCAAGAAGGGGTCGGAACAAGCTCCCAGGATATGGTCAGCTACACGCTGGCCCTCCGCAACCAGGTGCACCACTTCTGGAAAAAGCCAAAAAGCAATCTCAAGGCCAGTCAAAAACTCATGAAACTCTGGTATGACCAGAAGGCCACTTTGGTGGAGTTTCAACCTGGCCAGAAAGAATGGCTCATGGAGCCAGTAATGCTCAGATCTCTCCAGGACCACTGGACCAGCCCATATGAAGCAAAGGAGTGGTTAGGGGAGTCCATTTACTGGGTAGATCTCTAGGCTCCTAGGAACCCCTTAAGGGTGCTTCATGTGAAGCGACCTAAGCCACACTTTGAGGGGTCCGAAATGAGCACGTTCATAGTGACAGATGAGAAGGTGCAGGAAGAGAGCAAGCCTCTCCCTGACCTCCTCTCTGCACAGGAACACAATGGGTCAGTGGAAGTTGTCAACCTCTATTCTTCCCTAACCCCACAGCAGTAGAGCAACTGTTACCAGTTATCGGGACAGTTCACCTCTCTGTTCTCTCTCACCCCTGGACTCACATAACTGGGCATCCACAGTATCGACATTGGAGACAGCTTACCTGTGAAGAACAACATTTACAGGTTATCAGATAAGGTGAGGGCCAGAATCAAGGAGGAGGTCTCCAAGATTCTGGTATTGTGGTTGATTGAGCCCTCCAGTAGCCCCTGACTCAGCCCAGTGGCACTGGTACCAAAGGCTGCCTCACTGGGGGCCTCTTCAGAACTCAGGATGTGTGTGGACTACCGGGGACTATATTTCATCACCAAGATGGACGCACACCCCATCCCCTGGGCTGATGAGTTCATCGACAGGCTGGGTGCTGCCAAATTACTCAGTATCTTTGATTTGACATCAGGCTACTGACAGATTGCTCTGACGGGGGGGTAGCATTCTCAACCCCAGAGGAGGGCCATTACCAATTTCAGGTGATGTCCTTTGGCTTGAAGAATGCACCAGCCACCTTCCAGAGTTTGGTGAACAGGGTCCTGACTGGTAAGGAGGCCTTTTGTGCTTCCTGCTTAGGCTACAATGCTGTCTACAGTTCCAGCGGGAGGAACACCTGCAACACCTCCGTGAGGTGCTTCAGGATCTGCAGCAGGCAGACCTCACTGCAAGGCCAGTGCATGCCAGATAGGGCAGTGTTTGACCTGACAGCCTTAGGGTGGTCATCTCCCAACTTTTTGCCTACCTCCCTCTACTTTTCTGACACTGTTTTTGCTGGTTTTAGGGCTCTGCACACTTTACCACTGCTAACCAGTGCTAAAGTGCATATGCTCTCTTCTTTAAATATGGTAACATTGGTTCATCCCCAATTGGCATATATGATTTACTTATAAGTTCATAGTAAAGTGCACTACATGTGCCCAGGGCCTGTACATTAAATGCTACTAATGGGCCTGCAGCACTGATTGTGCCCCCCACATATGTAGCCCCTTAACCATGTCTCAGGCCTGCCATTGCAAGGCCTGTGTGTGCAGTTTCACTGCCACTTCGACTTGGCATTTAAAAGTACATGCCAAGCCTTAAATTCCCCATTTTCTACATATAAGTCACCCCTAGGGATGGCCCTAGGTAACCCATAGGGCAGGGAGCTATGTAGGTAAAAGGCAGGGCATGTACATATGTGTTTTATATGTCTGGGTAGTGAAAAACATCTAAATTTGTTTTCCACTACTGTGAGGCCTGCTCCTTTCCTAAACTATTATTATGACTGCCCTCATACACTTTTGAGTGCTAGATTCTGACCTGAAAGGGGTAATCAGGTCATATTCAGTATAGCCAGAATAGTAATAGAAAATCCTGCTTATTGTTGAGGTTGGATTTTATATTACTATTTTAGAAATGCCACTTTTAGAAAGTGAGCATTTCTCTGCACATCTGTTCCTTACAGCCTGTCTCCAATCAAAGTCTGATCTGTGCATTTCACCCAGGCAACCACAAACACAGGACACTCAGTCACATCTGTATTCATCTGCATGCTGAATTGGTCTTCCTGGGCTGGAAGGGTGGAGGACCTGACACTTACATTTCAAAGGCCAGTGGCCTGCCCACACACAAAGGACTGATATATCACCACAGGGGCCCTGGCACAGAGCACTGGGCTGAAAGGGGAACTTCTGCACTTCTAAACCACTCTTTGAAGTCTCCCCCACTTCAAAGGCATTTTGGGGTATATAAACTGGGTCTCTGACCCCACCAACTCAGTCACTTCTGGACCTACACCTGAACCCTGTCAGAGAGCAGCCTGGCTGCCCAAAGGACTCATTTGGACTGCTTTGCTGAGAAGGACTGCTGCCCTGCTGTTGCCCGGCCTCTGACTTGACTGGAAGGACTCTGCCTTCCCCAAAAGTGCTCTCCAAGGGCTTGGATTGAGCATTCCTCCTGTTTCTGAAGTCTTAGGGTCAACAAGGACTTAGGTGGTCATTACGACCCTGGCGGATTACGTCCGCCAGGGCCGCAGGACGCGGTGGCACCGCCGACAGGCCGGCGGTGCCCCGCGGGGCATTCTGAGCGCGGCGGCTTAGCCGCGGTCAGAGAAGGGAAACCAGCGGTCTCCCGCCGGTTTCCCGCTGCCCCCAAGGAATCCTCCAAGCCGGCGCAGCTTGCTGCGCCGGCTTGGGGATTCCGACTCCCCCTCCCGCCATCCAGTTCCTGGCGGTTCTCCCGCCGGGAACCGGATGGCGGGAGGGGGAGTCGCGGGGCCCCTGGGGGCCCCTGCAGTGCCCATGCCAACGGCATGGGCACTGCAGGGGCCCCCGTAAGAGGGCCCCAAAATGTATTTCACTGTCTGCCTTGCAGACAGTGAAATACGCGACGGGTGCAACAGCACCCGTCGCACCTTCCCACTCCGCCGGCTCTATTACGAGCCGGCATCCTCGTGGGAAGGGAGTTTTTCCCTGGGCTGGCGGGCGGTCTTTTGGAGACCGCCCGCCAGCCCAGGGAAAAACTCATAATACCCTCCGCGGTCTTCTGACCGCGGAGCGGTATTATGGAGGGCGGAATTCTGGCGGGCGGCCTCCGCCGGCCGCCGGAATCGTAATGAGGGCCTTAATCTCTTCAAGAAACTCCTTGTGCATTAAAAATTAATGCAACGCCTGCAAAAATTGACCCAGAGTCTGCATTACGGCTAAGAAATTGCCCCACAGCCAACCGGAATGATGCAGCACTGATTTCCTGACTGGAAATTCAACTCAGCGCCTGCCTTGTGACGGAAACTTTGACGCATTGCCTACCAGATCGATGCAGCGCCTGCTCCTTCTCCCAGCACATCAAGGATTTTCCATGCATCAACTCTGGGCGTCAAAATATCCCCGCGTCGCAGTGAGGAACCGAGACTGCAAGCTGAAAAACGATGCAAGCCCTTGAGGTGTGGAAAGAAACAATGCATTGTCTGTGCAGTGCCGGAAAATGTGACGCAACACCTTATTTTTCCATATCCTCCTCTGCATTCTCGTCGTTATTTTTGATGCATCCCAGGTACCGTGTGTAACAAAGAAACAACTGTTGATGTCTAAGGATTGAGACTCTTTTAAACCTTTTAAAAGTTATATTTCAACTCGTGCTTATTGGATTTTTGTCGTTTTGACCTTTATTTTATTCAGATAAATAATATCTATTTTTCTAAACCTGTGTGATGTATGCTTGAGGTGTTTTCACGGTGTTACTGTATGATTTAGTGGACAAATACTTTACACATTGCCTTCTAAGTTAAGCCTGTCTGCTCAGTGCCACGCTACCAGAGGGTGGGCACAGGATAATTTGGATTGTGTTGTGACTTACCCTGACTAGGATTGTGGTCCCTATTTGCACAAGGTTGTATACTCCACCAACTAAAGACTCCATTTCTAACAGGCAGCGTTCCTTGGTGTACCTGGGGTACCTAGTAGGTGGGGGCAAGTTGCAGCCCCACCCCAGGCCAAGATTTAAAGTATCACGCCCTGGCAACCACCAAAACGTCAGACAGAAGTGAGGATACTACAGAAGATTTGTTAAGGGGTATGGCATGGCATAGGTGTGGTTTTTGTACAGCTGAATGAAGAGGGCCTAGACAAACCAGTAACCTTTATTAGCAGGAAGCTACCTCAACTGGAACATGGTGGAGGGAGATTGAAAGAGAAGCTTTTGCTGTGGTCTGGGCACTGTAGAAGTTGAGACCATACCTGTTTGAGTTTACGTCCAGGTTCAGACAAACCAAGGGCCCTCAGATGGCTCATGCAAATGAGGGGTGAAAATGCCAAGCTGTTGAGGTGGTCCATCTCCCTACAGAAATTAGACTTTACGTTGGAGCACCGTCCGAGGCAGTAGTGGCCTGTCCGTACGGGCTTAGGTCCACGCCACCCACCTTTATCCAGGTAAAAAGTGTGTCTGTCAGGCTGAGCAAAAGACAGCCTGACAGACACACTTCTAGTTCAGGTCAGGCAGCCAGGATCTGAACATGCGCTAAATGTGCAGGCTCCTGGCTGCCTGAGCTGAAAATTTGCTGGGCTGAAGAAGTCGCAGCTCTTGTGGGCGTGACCTGTTCAGCCTGGCAAAGGGCCTCGAGGCCCTACCCCTCATTGACAGGGGTAGCGTCAGTGATTGCTTCAGACCTGTGTGCTTCAGTTTTAATCCCTGAAGTGCTCAGGGCCAAGTGTCAATCAGTGGCACCTCATCACAGAGTGGGGTGGGGTCATCAGTCTCAGTGACCCCACTCTTTGACAAGATTGGGACTGCTGTCTTCCCTCACTGACTGGCCTATATGCACATACATGTCACCCCTAAGGTAGACCCTGGACAACCCTGAAGACAGGGTGCAATGCATGTAAAAAGCAGTACATATACTTCGACGTTTTACCTGTCCTAGTAATAAAAAACTCCCAAAGTAATTTTCACTACTGCAAGGCCAATCTCTCCCATAGGCTAACATTGAGATTACCTTATTACATTTTATAAGTGTAATTCACAATATGGTAGAGATGAACACTTAGGCGGTCATTACAACCCTGGCGGACGGCGGAGAAGCGGTGGTAAGACCGCCAACAGGCTGGCGGTCTTTTTTTTGGGAATTATGACCATGGCGGTTACCGCCATGGTCATCCGCCGCTTCTCCGTTCCGCCCGCTGGGCTGGAGACCAGGGTCTCCAGCCAGGCAGTCGTCACTATACTGCCGGCGGTATTTGGACCCGGCTTACTGCCATGGATTTCCTGCGGTTGGAACCGCAGTGAAATCCATGGCGGTAAGCACTATCAGTGCCAGGGAATTCCTTCCCTGGCACCGATAGGGGTCTCCCCCACCCCGACTCCCTCCCCTACACCCCCCAACACCCCTGCCACCCCCCAAAGGTGTCAGGACCCCCCTCCCCACCCTGACCCTAACATCACATCACTCATGCACACACGACACGCACGCAGGCACCACCAATACACATACACGCACACACACCGACATACATGCAAACATCCACACACACAGTCAGACACGCACACCCACATTCAAACATACACGCACACAACCATGCAGGCAAATCTACAGACATACACGCACTCATTCCCATACTCGCGACACCCCCGCAAGCATACAGGCACTCAGACATCCTCACTACATATACACACGCACACCCCCATGCACGCACACAACACACAACACCCCCTCACCTCCCTCCCCTCACGGACGATCGACTTACCTGGTCCGACGATCCTCCGGGAGGGGACGGGAACCATGGGGGCTGCTCCGCCGACACCACACCGCCAACAGAACACCGCCACACCGAATCACAGGACGTGATTCGGTGGGCGGTGTTCTGTTGACGTGACGGTGGAGGTGGAGCAACCTCCACTTCCCCGCCACCCGCCAGTATGGCTGTTGGCGGCTCTCCGTCCGGAAAAGGACGGAGAGCTGCCAACAGTCATAATATGCAGAGCGGAAAACCGCCACCACTGGCGGTCTTCCGCACGGCGGTCCCTCAGCGGTCTTGAAAAAAGACCGCTGAGGTCAAAATGACCACCTTAAAGTTTGGTGTCTCTGGAGTCACAACTTATGGTGAAGTTGGATTTCAAATTGCACTTCTGAAAATGCTACTTTGAGAAACTTGGCATTTTCGTACTGTAGCCATTTGGTGCCTGCTGCCCGCCTCTGCTCACTTGTCTGGCGTGGGTGACAGCTGGGCTTTTTGTATTCCCCTTAGATAGCCGCACACAATGGGAGCTTAGGTGTGATTTAATGTGCCATCCTGGCAGGATAGTAAGGAGGAGTTGAATACAGCCTCACTTACACCTTAATAGGCTGTGTCCTGTCCCCACACAAAAAGCTGAATAACCCCCTGTAGTGAGTCTGGAGCCAGGTTAGGAAACACATGGTCTCTGTGCACTTCAAAGGCATGTCTCTGAGGTCTCCCCACTTCTAAGGCCCAACAGTGTATAAGTACTGGACCTCTGACACCACCACTTCAGTATACTTCTGAACCTGTGAATACTCTGTCAGGAAGAAGAACTGCTGTGCTGCTGACAGACTGCCACTCTGCTGGACTGTTGCTTTGTTGGACTCCTGCCTTGATGCCCTGTCGCCTGCTGTCCCCCTGACTGGTTGAGAAGGGCTTGACCTGCATCACTTGAACCCAGAGTGACTCCAAGGGCTACCTGGTTGGTCTCCTGATCTGAAGTCTCTGGGACATAAAAGATGTCCAAATACCCTGCTTCTGCACCTGGATGCTGGCATCTGTCAGTCTACCCTACCAAGTGGTGCCACCCCAGTCCTCGACCCTTGGAAGTGGGTCTAAGGTGCTTTCCCAGCAAAACTGATGCATCCTCTGCTGAACGTCACATCCCTGAGGAGGACTGATGCATCTCTTCTGCCGAGCAGCGCATCTTCAAGCTTTGATGTATTCAAGGTGAGTGGTGGTTTTCAGGGCAGGTGTGAGGGCTATGACTTGCAGAGAAAACCATAACTGGGGAATTTCAGGAGTTTTTTCATTTTAATTTGTAAGTAGAAGCTATTGAGAAGGCCATTAAGAAAGTCAGCACCATACACAGAGAGCACACAGACAAGAGCATGGGAGATAATGAGAATGGTATTGATCATAAAGTAGATTGAAAAAGCATAGAAATGTCATAGAGTGATACCTGATTGATCAAAACAAACAAGAAACTGTACAAACCTGGGTTGATTACTTGAACCTTGACAGGTTTGAACTGCTACTTTAATTGAATGTCAAACCACTTTCAGTCACCCTAGACACCAACCTCACCATCAAGAAACACATTGCCCAAAAAACAAAGGCAGCCTGACATCAGAAAGTAAGTCAAACTGTTTCCTCAAGAAAGCACCTTCAGAACTGTTGTTCAAGCCCTCATACTTGTATATGGATGATGGTAATGCTCTGCTCATTGGCCTTCCCATTTCCACACTAGCACCTTTTAAAGACATCTTACATTCTGCAACATGTCTCATCCAGGGCCTGAAGAAATATGATCACATGACCTCCATCCTCGGGGAACTCCATTGCCTTCCCTTGTCAGTCCACACCCTCAATAGAACCAGCTGCATCATTTACAAAGACATCATGAGCAGCGCTCCAACCAACTTTTTTTGCAGACAAGCTCACCCTCTCTAGTAGTTTTCTACAAGCCAGGACACCACCAGACTAAGACTAAGAAGTGTACAAAAAAAAAAAAAAAAATACAGCAGGACTTTTCCATCTATTCACCCAGGATCTAGAACAATATCCCTATATCCATCAGGATCACCCAACACTGTGTCAATTTAGGAGAGAGTTGAAGACTTTTCAAAGAACACTACATCCCAGTGCCCTAACTGCCCATAATCCAGCTTCCTCTCTTATCACTCATTGACTTTGCGCATGTCTTTGACAACGTACAGTACTGGTTGCCTTTTGACTAAGTTTTCGCTGTAGAAATATCATAAACATACATACATGGGGCGTAACTGTCACTGATGCAGTGGCACTGGGGCCCAGGGATGGTGGGGGCCCTAGCCTGCGCTGTGAAGGAGGCTGGCCTGGTTTGTAGTGGGTATCTTGGGTACTTACACCTTACACCAGGTCCAGTTGTCCCTTGTCAGTGAATGTAGTAGTGTTCCAGCAGCTTAGGCTGATAGAGGTAGCTAAAGCAGAGCAGCTTAGGCTGAACTAGGAGACATGCAAAGCTCATGCAATACCACTTATACACAAGTAAAGACAATACTCAGTCTTACCAAAAATAAAGGTATTTATTTGGGTGACACAGTACCAAAAATATCTTAGAGACAATACTCCTTCTGGGGGTAAGTATTATACACAATATATACACTGGACACCAAAATTAGACAAGTAAATAGTCATAGAACAATGCAAACAGTAGGAAATCCTATAGAATGCAATGGGAGAAAATAGGTCTAGGGGCAACACAAACCATATACTAAAAAAGGGGAATGTGAATCACGAATTCCCCCCAGACAAGTGTAGTGTGTGCAGAATCGCTGGGAGAGTAAGAATACAGTAAAAGTAAGCAAATTACCCCACCCCAGAGCCCAGAAAAGCAGGAGTAAAGTACTGCAAGTTTCCTTAGGACACACTACACCTCGTTTTTGGAATTTTGCAGCAGCTAACCAAGTCTGAAAAGAACAACTGCTGGATTATTGGACCTGAGGACCTGCAAAGAAAGGGGACCAAGTCCAGAAGTCGAAAGAAGTTCCAGGAAGGACAGGAGCCCATGCCAACCCAGAAGAGGGTGCAAAAGAAGAGTCCCCGATTAGTAGAAGACTGCAGAAATGCACCCTAGGAAGATGTAAAAGTTGTCCCACGGCGTGAAGATCATTGCAGACGAGATTTCATGTTGGAAGGTGCCAACAAGCCTTTGCTATGGCAAAAGTGAATCTTTCATCAAAATGGCGCTGGATGGACCCAGGAGGGACCTAGGGGCCTCAACTCTGTGTGAGGAGGAAGAGAGGGCTCTCAGCACTTTAGAGAGCCCTCAGGTTGCCAGCCAGCACCCCCAGAAGCTGCAGGATCCAGGTTCAAAGGAGGTGCAAAATGTGGTTGATGCAGCACAACAAAAGAAGGTCCCACGCCGCCGGAGAACAACTCAGTGAGTTGAGCATAGCAGGGTGGAGTGCTGGGCCAAGCTGTGCACGAAGGAATTTTGCAAAGAGTGCACAGAGGCTTCAGGAGGTGAAGAAGACACTAAACACAGGGGTACCGTCATTCTTGGGGACGGCAAGGTCTTACCTCCTCCAAATAGCGTCAGCAGGACCTCAGGACAGTCTATGTTGATGATGTCCAACTTCTGTGTCCTTAGGAGCACACTAGTTGCCGTGAGAGGAGTCCCAGGGTACTGGTCTTTGCCTTGGAAGGTGCCTGCTTGGAGCAGGGGAGTGATTCGTCACTCCACGGGAGAGTTCTTTGGTTCTTCTGGTGCAGGATGAAGACAGGGAGTCCCCAGAGCATGTACACCGTGGAAACTGTTGCAGTTGCTGACTTGGAGCTGAGGTTGCTGAAGAAAAGTGTCTCTTGTATACACTTTGTTGCAGTAACAGCGTTTCTTGGAGCAGGCTGCGGTTGATCCGAGGTCAGAGGATGCTGAAGTGGTTGCAGAGGATTCCTGAAGGAAACCTGCAAGCAGAATCTGAAGAGAATTCTCAGGAGAAACCCTAAATAGCCCTGAGAGGGGGATTGTCTACCTTATCAGGTATGTACCTATCAGGAGGGGTCTCTGACGTCACCTGCTAGCACTGGCCACTCAGAGCCCTCCAGAATGCCCCCACACCTTGCAAAGCAAGATGGCTGTAGTCTGGGACACACTGTAGGAGCTCTGGGCACCACCCTTGGGGTGGTGATGGACAGGGGAGTGGTCACTCCCCTTTCCTTTGTCCAGTTTCCCACCAGAGCAGGGGAGAAAGGGTCCCTGAACCGGTGTAGACTGGTTTATGCAAGGAGGGCACCATCTGTGCACTTCAAAGCATTTCCAGAGGCTGGGGGAGGGTACCCTTCCCCAGCCTGTAACACCTATTTCCAAAGGGAGAGGGTGTAACACCCTGCTCTCAGAGGAAATGCTTTGTTCTGCCTTCCTGGGACTGGGCTGCTCAGACCCCAGGAGAGCAGAACCCTCTCTGTGAGGTGGCAGCACCTGTAGCTGCAGTGCAAGCCTCAGAGAGCTGGTTTGGCAGTACTGGGGGTCCATGGTGGAGCCCCCAGGATGCACGGAATTGGCTCCCCAATACCAGATTTGGAATGGGGGACAATTCCATGATCTTAGATATGTTACATGGCCATATTCGGAGTTACCATTGTGAAGCAACATATAGGTATTGACCTATATGTAGTGCACACGTGTAATGGCATCCCCGCACTCACAAAGTCTGGGGAAGTGGCCTTGAACTATGTGGGGACACCTTTGCTAGTGCAAGGGTGCCCTCACACTTAGTAACTTTGCACCTAACCTTCAGCAAGTGAAGGTTAGACATATAGGTGACTTATAAATTACTTAAGTGCAGTGAAAATGGCTGTGAAATAGTGTGTGCACTATTTCACGCAGGCTGCAGTGACAGTCCTGTGTAAGTGTTTGTCTGAGCTCCCTATGGGTGGCAAAAGAAATGCTGCAGCCCATATGGATCTCCTGGAACCCCAGTACCCTGGGTATCTAGGTACCATATGCTAGGGACTTATAAGGAGGGTTCAGTATACCAATAGAAATTGGTAAATGAAGTCACTGGCCTCAGTGACAAAACTAAAAGCAGAGAGAGCATAAGCACTAAGGTTCTGGTTAGCAGAGCCTCAGTGACACAGTTAGGCACTACACAGGCATACACATTAGGCCACAAACTATGAGCACTGGGGTCCTGGCTAGCAGGATCCCAGTGAGACAGGCAAAACACACTGGCATATAGGTTTTTATCTATGAGCACTGGGGTCCTGGCTAGCAGGATCCCAGTGACACAGTAAAAACACACTTACACACACTCACAAACAGGACAAAAGTGGGGGTAACCATGATAGAAAGAGGCTACTTTCCTACACACTGGACCAGCTGTTATCAAGCACTAAATGCACTTGATGTTTAGAGTACTTCGGTCTGGCAATAGACGTCCATGTCCTCTCCAGGAACAGGGCTTAGCATCAGTGTCATGTTTGTTTTACTATGAGGGCTGAGATGCTGCTGCTTCGCCATCACTTTCAAGGCCAGTTCGTCACCGGGACTAACTTCCTTTGAGCCTATCCTTCGTCCCTGGAATTTTATTTGATTTGACATACTGTCTCGAAATAAACTTCTCAAATCGGAACCTCATGTTAGCGGGTTTCTCATCAATGCAATATGGCGTATATGAATTTAGGGCCAGATGTAGCAAAGGTGTGCGACTCGTAAACGGGCAGAATCGCAATTTGCGACAGTGCAAAATCGGAAATGGGATGCAAAAAGCCCATTTCCGACTCGCAAAAAGCGATGGGACCCGTTTGCGAGTCGCATCCGTTGCGACCCCATTTTGCGACCCGCAAATAGCAAGTCGCAATTTGCGAGTCTCAAACCTTATGCAATTGCAACTCGCAAATTGCGACTAGTCGCAAAAAGCCCAGTTTGCATGTCCCATTTACCACTAACTCAGAGCAGGTGGTAACCATTACCAAAGTATAAAAGGGGAACCAGAAGCCATCTGGGTTACTCAAGATGGCGGAGATATACCTGATAGCAGTGAGGAGGAGAGTCTACGCAGCCCAGCAGAGGAGGAGGAGGGGCCACAGACAGGAGAAGATATATAGAGCCAGGCAGACTCTTTTTCAGCAAACTGAAGAGGAGATCTATGACAAATACCGCCTTAGCAGCGCAGCCATTCTAGAATTAATAGATTTACTCAAACCACAGCTAGAACACCAGACTCTGCGTGGCTGCGCCATTCCTACGCATGTGCAAGTACTATGCTCACTGCACCTCTTGGCCTCAGGGAGCTATCAGGGGGTCATTGCTGTGGCAGGTGGGGTATCCCAAAGTGCAGTGTCAAGGTTCCTCAGGGCCTTCCTAGATGCCTTGGTTACGCACATGTCTCACTTCATATACTTACCAAGGAATGAGGCAGAAATGCACAGCACCAAGCTGGACTTTTACCGCATTGCCCACTTTCCCCATGTCATAGGGTGTGTAGATGGGACACACATTCAAATATGCCCCCCTGCTAATCTGGAACACATTTTCCGCAACAGGAAGTGTACCCACTCACTCAACATACAGGTTGTTTGTGATGCCCATTATGTCATCACCGACATCGTAGCTAAGTTTCCAGGCAGTACCCATGACTCATACATTTTTAGGCATAGTGGGATACATCAACGCCTGGAACGTGGGGAATTCGGAGACGGTTACCTCCTAGGTAGAGCCACAGACACTTGCAGACATACACACAGGTCACTGTGCACGACTATCTGGACTTCCTAACAGTGTACTTTTGTGCCCAACAGGTGACAGTGCCTATGCTCTCAGGCCTTGGATCATGACTCCGTTTTTAACACCCAGAACTGAATCAGAGAGGCAATACAACAGTGCGCATAAGAGGACCAGGAACCTCATCGAGCGCACCTTCGGACTCCTGAAGGCAAGATTCAGATGCCTCCACCGCAGTGGAGGTGCCCTCCAATACACCCCCATTACCGCATTCAAAATTGTGGTCGCATGCGCCATCCTCCACAACATAGCCACCCGACGTGGGCTACCTCTCACCCCTGCAGACCCAGATCCTGATGATGAAGGGCAAGAACAACCACATCGCCATCATGGGGATCGGAGTCTAGCTAATCAAGGCAGACTGAGACGGGACCACATTGCAACACAATATTTCGGACGGTACGTGTCAACTCCCACCATACTCACCTATTAACCAAAAACTCCATTTGTTAAGTGGAACAAAAATACCTGTTTTATTACTGTAATTAAGAAGCTATATACAAGTCGAAATTGTCCATGGGCAGGAAAATGCCAACCAGTCATGTGGCACATTAACGCCATGTGCCACATTTAATGGTCCTGGGTGTTATCTATGATCTCCTGCCCCTCCTGCCAGCCTGGCTGGTCCCTGCTGCGTCCGTGGTGCTCTGCCTACCACTCCTCAGCACCCTGCTGTCAGTGGCAGAGACACTGCTCACTGTTGAGCCCTCTTCACTGTCTTGGGGGGTTTCCCCTGTGGCCCTTGACATTTCCCGTGTCTCCATAAGTTCAATTATGTGGGTGAGACATCCCAGGCCCCTGGCAACATCCCCAGCAAAATGGCCCATCTCTACTTGCAGCCCAACTGTCCTCCTCGACAGGCCTGTTGTATTAATGGCGAGACTGCCGATCGATGTGGACATCCTGTCCGGTCGTTGCATTATCTGGCGATCTCTGCGCCGCCCAGCCTCTGCCTGGGCCAGCAGTCCTCCCGCCAGTTCCCTAATGGCAAGGGCAAGGTCCCCAGTGTTCTGGCACATCATGTCCATGCGTCTGTTGAGGTGCTGCAAGCTTGCATGGTTGTTTCGCACAAAACGGTGCAGCACACCACTAATCCTGCCCAATATTCTGTTCTGCAGGCGCTGACCACGCAGCAGATGTGCCTCACTGGTGGTTGGAGGAAGTATCCAGGATGCAGACTGCAGCCCAGATGGTCTTGCCCTGCGACGCCTGCGCAGCGGTGGCTGCCCTGTGCTCCCACCTGTGTCCTCCCTGCCTGTTGCTGGGGCAGCTTCTGGCGTGATTGTTGCAGCAGGTGTTACTACTGCAGGGATGCTGCTGACCGTGCAGGTGGGGGTGCTGGCGGGTCCTGGGGTGTCCTCCTGGGCCTGGGTGCTTGGGGTGTTGGGGGTGTCTTGCTAGAGACCTGTGAGACATGGGGAACAGACTGTCAGTGTCTACTATCTGTTGCACACATCCTAATAAACATTTGCCTATGAACTGACTATTTGCCTACATTTCCCATAATGCATCATTCTGGCAATTTCTACCCTGAAATGGAGCTATTTTGGTTGTGCATGCACCTGTGTACATGGTGGCTGGGGTATGACATTGATAGGGGTACAGGCTTATCACATGTAACTCACCGGTTGATGTGCTGGGCTCTGAGGTGTCCAAGTCCCCAAATCCACACACTGCCTCCTGCTCAAATGTTTCTTCCACCCTTTCTTCCAGGGGTGTGGGTGGTGGCACAGATGATGGTCCCCCTCCAGTGCCTCTCATCTCCCGGAGCCTTTCAGCCACCCTCTCCTTGGTCCGGGAGCGGAGGTCATACCACCTCTTCTTAATGTCCTCGATTGTCCTGTGGCTCACACCCAGGGAATTGATTTTATCTTGAATGTCCTGCCAGAGTTTTTTTTGTGGCCTAAGGAACATTGAGGGCTGCTCTCCCAAAAAGCTCATCATGGTGCTGACAGCATTCCTCTGTCAGCACCTCCAGCTCCCTCTCTGAAAATTTGAGTTTTCTTTTTCATGGGGTTCCCTCCATGGCAGCTGCTGTCTGTTCTGTGTGAAGACTGGCAGTTATAAAAGGGTGTGGTCCTCCCTCCTCCCAGGTGTATTTGTAAACTTCCTGGCTGTGATGTCATCATCATGTGCCAGGAAGTGTTTCCAGGGTGTTCTGGTGTGCTTTCTGGAGTGTTCTGCTGCACCTGCAATCAATTTTTAAGATAATCGCAATTTGCGACACCTACTCGCTAATTGCGAGTTCGTTTTTTGCACACTCGCAAAAAGCGACCTCGCAATCTGCGGACTCGCACACTGCGTTGCGAGTCCGGCTGCGAGTCGCAAAATCGGTTCGTTTTTTTTTCTGGCATTACAAATTGCGACTCGCATTTTGCGAGTCGCATCAACTCGCAAAATGCGAGTCGCAATTTTTCATTTTGCTACATCTGGCCCTTAGTTCGAATTTTTTTTTAATAAAGCAATCACACAATAGTAAGAATTTTTACTCGCGGGTTCATTGTTTGGATCTGATCAGGGTGCGTTCAGCGTGCCCTATTATGAATTACATTTTTTCACTCACAAACGTCATATTCTTCTACTCCCTCACTAATAGGGCGTGTACAGCACACCTGTGCATCAGTAACTCTGTTTGAGGCACACTATAATGCAGCTCAAAACGTACCTGTGGCAAGATGAACTGCCATAGTTTTTGAAAGTTACTAATTTAAGATGAAGTCCTGCTTTAGAGCTCCGTTTGTAAAAAAATTGTATTGGAGCATTCAAACCATAGTGGTTATGACAAAGTCCTGTTTTCACTGACTGAAAAGGTTGAACTTTCAAGGTATCCATTTTTTAGGTGGTATAATGGTACAAAGCCGCGCAGAGTCTCACTGGTTTGAAAATTAATATTAACAAAGTGTGAACATTTTTCAAATTGTACACTAGAACGATAATATATAGTATACACCTGTGTGTATTGTCCACTATTGTAATCTGGTGCTCATAGGGGTTTGAAAGTGTACTGTAACCCTTGTTGCTATCCAGTGCTTAATTTGTAAATAAAAAGGTGCTGGTGCTAAAAGCTCTCATCTTAAACACGCGGCTGCTTCAATTAAAAGTGCGAACACATAATACTGAGGCAGCGTAATCCTAAAGCCATCTCGGGCCTCTTCAATCCATTAACAGCCACTCCCGCCCCTTCAGCTCACTCTTGCAGCTTCCTGCTTTTCCCCTTTCTGACGCTTCTTCTTTTTCTCTTCCTCCGTCTTTCCCGCGTGTCTTTTGCTCGCAGTAAATGCTTGAGACACAAAACTAAGCGCCGGCCCTCAGAAATAAGTGCCGGTGCTCAGCACAGGAAACAACAAGCACAAATTAAGCACTGTTGCTATCACTTTAAAAACTGGACTCTCCTTTCTACTCTGCCCCTGAACAGAAATATTTCATGAACACGCATTTGCAATGCAATGGGTCTCGCGTTTGCTCATGTTAGAGCTGATCGCGTTGTAAACTCCTAACTCGACTTTTCATCTGTTGGCAAAAGTGCTTTTATATACGTAACCCGAAAAAGTGAATTAACTGTGTAAAGCACTCGACTTCTGCCAAGCAAAATCGCGCTAGGAAAATAGAGAAAAAGTAGTCCACGATCCGACAGAAAACAGCGAGCCTCGCATGTTTTCTGTACTTGGTTGCTGCGCTCGAGGAGGGCTAAGCACCGGAAAAGGCATGACGTGTGCATGCCTTCCACTAATGAAAGAAAGCAGATTTTACTAGGCAAGCCTATGAACCAATCAAACACACTGACGTGACGTCGACAGGGCTCTGAGCCCTTTTCTAATAACTAAAGCGTCTCACTGCGATACGCATGCGCGAGCGCATGCAAAGCAGGCTCGACCATAAAAAAGACCTGTTAATCCATACAAAGGCGTCCCTACAAATGGTGCAGCAGGTGCAGTGGCATAAGGGCCCAGGGGCCTTAGAGGCCTACAGTGCCCCGTTTATTGTTGCATTTTACTAGTCACCCAGCACTAAAGGGGACCATTTGCCTTGCTAGCACAGGTCCCATTACACGCTTACTACGTCACTGTACATACTTACATAATCAAGATGACAAGACAGAGTAAGAATGTGATCGTTTGTGAATAATAATTTCATACAGTAGCTGGGAGCAATCAAGAGAGGACGATAGCAGGAAAACAATAGGTTAAGGATGTTACAGTGGAAGAATGAGATGAATTCCATACGGCCACATGATCTACGCATCAAAATATCCTCTTTGGAAAGACCACCATCCCATCCCCCCACCTAAACCCCAGTTCAGACTACCTACAAACCTTGGATTTACAGACCACGTGCACACGGATTAAACAACAGGTCACCGATGTAGCCCAATCATTAATATGCACGTGTTCAGCGAAAAGTTGCAAGGCCTACCTCCCACCCCTTTCTGAGAACTCTCCAGCGGGACACCCCACAGAACACTAAGGGGCAGCTTTACAAGGCCCTAGCGCCTCCTTTACCACACTAGCATCATTTTTTTAATGCTAATATGGTTCAAGTGGCATGCATCGCACCACTTTGCGAACCCTTGCACCACATTATGCCTGCGTCAGGCATAATATGTGCCAGGGGGGTGATCTGGCTTTAAGAGGCCCGCAAAAATGGGGTAGTTTTTGGCATCATTTGTAACGCCTGCTCAAAGCAGGCATTAAAGTGACACACCCATTGTAATTAATGGGCCTCCTTCCACTTTCCTGCACTAGCGTCAACATTTTAGACGCTAGTGCAGCAAAGCGGCACAATAGCATCATAAATTCTGATGCTATTGTCCAAACGTGTGCCATGGTGTCGTGAGGTGCCGATAGAGGCGCAAGAAAAGTGGCACATCACAGCTGATGCTCCACTTTCTTGTAAATCTGGCCCTAAGTAACCAAACGCAGCAACACTGGCTGCAAGATGAATAACAGGCATGAAGCCCGCACCAAAGGACACACCCACCATTTCCAGAAAAGCCTCCTAACAGCACCAAGAAGGCAGAAAGGGTGAATACTGCTCTAGGCAAACGTTCTCTAGATTAAAATTCGGAACATCCTACATAGGGAGCCCACACTGCTAGTGTAGATCTGTACATGGATACAATATACATTTCATCTCAGCTCAATAACTCTTGTGGGTGATGAGTGCCCTCGTCCCTGTATCTGACAAGTTCCCACAGCAGAAATGTTTGTTTACCTACAGACAGCCGCTTTGAATACATGACGGGTAAGCATAGCCGGACTGGAAACCAAATCGTTCATCGCGAAAATGTTCTAAGCAGCCGCTCACCGAAGGCGGCCATGATTAGAAGGGTGTTACTGTACACGGTTGATTCGTGGCACATTCTGCTCTGAAGGCACCCAATGGTCTGCTGCCTGTTGTGGAGGTGACAAAGTGCCAGAAAGGGCAGTCGGCCTGTACAGTAAGACCGATGTCACCGAACTGGTGAATCGAACTCTGTGAGGTGTCGCTTTGCGGTAGGGTTGTCATCTGGCTGGTTTTACACCGGAATTACCGGTATTTTAATGTCCCTGCCTCACATAAATTAGAAAAATCATCTAAAGCCACTAACATTGGAGTTGAAATTATTAAGAAACAGTGGGGCGTTTGTTGTTTAAATAAATGGGTAAAGAACATTTGAGTGCTTTTACTCTATAAATTCCAAGCATTTTTATTCCATGTGCTTCAAATCACAGAGAAGTAGTTTAAATTGAATCTGTGTAGCACTGGCGCTGCGGAGATCCGTTTTCAGTGTCCCATTGTTTACCTACCAGGCTGGGGCGGCTAAACTATGAAATCTGACTCAGCACTTGGCTTTTAAAGGGAGCTTTTCACACAGATTATTCTGTAATGCAGCCACCAGCGCGATTTAATGAAATTCAGCAGCACCGTATAGACGGCTGAGCATAGTGTGTGAACGGCCATCGCTAGGAAGCTCTGTAGCTAGTGGGTCACTCACTGTATTTGACCAGAAATTCTTTAGGGAGCCCCTTGCACCGCCGGGTGCAGCCCGTGACCAGGCCATCTGCGGAGAACTCCATTGTTTGATGAGAACAGAGTGACCAAGGCATCTGTGAAGAGATCTGTGGGCTTGTACTCACGCTTTGTGACCAGGGCATCTCGAGAGATCTCTGTGAGCTTCTCATTACAGGGTGTGACCAGAGTTATTCCAGAGAGCGCTGTGGGACAACTGCACAGTATGCGACCAAAACATCTCTAGAGAACCCGGTTGGCTCATACACTACTGTATGACCAAGGAATCTGATAAGCCTCACGTGGGACTAAGGGGAGGGTAGAAAGGACAACTCTATGGAGTTCTGCGTCCTGCTGGGCACAATTCTGTGACCAGGCCATTAGTAGGTGGTTGTGTGCACTGCTGGGCATAATGTGTGACCAGGACATCTCCAGGAAGCTATGTGCAGTCTCTTAAGAACAGTGTGTGGCCAGTGCATCTCTAACACGCTCTGTAGAAAGCAGACCACTATATATGACCAGGGAACTTCCACAGCCTATTAAATGCTGTAGTGAGGACATCTCTAGAGAGCTCTGTTAATCTCTAAGCACAGTAGGTAACCACAGTATCTCTTGGGCACTTAATACAATGATGAATGCAGTCTGGGGCCGTGGAATATGCATATAGTGCTACAGGGTGCTAATAGCAGTCTGTCAGCAGGCCAGTTCTAAGAAGCCCCAAAGTCTACTGAACACTATATCCAGAGCATCTCTAGGAAGTTTAATAGATTGCTGAACACAGTCTGTGACCAGGGTATCTGTTGGAAACTTGACATCACCGAGCATTGTATGTGGCCAGGCTCCTTTATGGAGTTCCACATTGCAGCTTTGCACTCTTCGGGGGTCCTTCATAGCCTGAGGACAGAAGCCTGTGGCCAGGGCATCTATAGGGAGCTCGAAGGACAGATACTTATTGTATTTGACAGACTCTTGCATTCAGGGCCCGTGTAACATGTGTGGGCTGGGCCCAGCCCAAGGTGACAATATTCTGAGGGGTGCATGGATCTGTGTGCATTAAGGTTAGGCCAACAGCAGCTCCCATATCATATTGCTCCAGCCTTGTCCATGCCTGTTCGTTTCTGTCTGATTTGCAAGTTTAATGTGGTTTTAGTCCTTCATTATGATACCACAGACAATGTTTATAACACCCCTTTAGCCTCCTTCTGACCCCAGCTGACACACATCAACACAACTATCATCTCTGTGAGGCAACTAAGTTATCTGTGATTTACATGAGCTGGTGGAGGTCCGGGGATGTTTGTGTTCAGGCACCAGTCCCTGCTCATCCAGGTACTGGTCCAGTGAACACAAAAAGGACCCCCTGCTGCCTCACTTAATTCACTACCATCAGTTAGGGCACCAAATTTCTCTCCGTCCACGCCCACGGAGCTATCTTAGCAAAGGCTGTCTCTGCTTACATGGCTCCTTAAGCTCCATAGGTTAATTAAATGGTCTGTGACCAGGGCATCTCAGGGGAGCACTCTGCCAGCTGAGCACTTTGTTGAAACAGGGCATGTCTAGGAAGCTCCAAAGGCTGACGAGTGCACCCTGTGACCAAAGTATCTCCAGTGAGCTCTCTGGGCAGCAAAGCACTGTGTGTAATGAAGACATCACTAGAAGGCTTTTTTGACCAATGAACAGAGTCTGTGACCAGGGAATCTGCACAGAGCTCTTAAAGTCATGCACGCTGTCTGTGATCGAGCATCTATAAGGAGCAGATGAATGGCTGAGCACCCTGCCGAGCCAGGAGATCAGTAGGGAGCTTCTAGAATGATGAGCACAGTCTGTGACCAGGTCATCTCTAGGATGGTCTGCACACAAAAATCAAATATCACAACACAGGGCTTTACCCCGCATGCCTTTATCCCACAGGTATTACAACACATTCAACTTTATATGTGTTGTAATACTACACAGGGCTTTACAATGTGTGCCATTACTATGCAATGGAGTGGTATCGTCTAACATTCATATATATAAATATATATACTATATTTTGAGGGCAATCCCCCAAATCCCACCTTTTATGTTGTTTTTCCTTTTTTCCCCTTTTTTAACCCCTACCTCCGTTTTTCACTTCTCAAGTCTGAACCATAAAGCCCCTTGCCTCCCTTTACCTCCACCTGCAGCGGAACCCTAAAAAACATATGCCCCTTTTCCCCTACCAACTCCTAAAACTAACAAACCCTTTTCTCGCTTTACCTCTACCAGACCCTGCATCTTAAAAAATCCTTATCTTCCTCTGCCAATATCCACCCTCGAACTCTAAAAAATAATACCTCCCTTTACTCTCTCCTAAAACCATTAAACCCCTTTATCTCAATTTACCCCTACCCATCCCTAAGCCTAAAAAACCTTACCACCCTTTACCACTAACCACCCCTGAAACCTTAAAATCCCTCACCTTCCTTTACCACTATCCTTCATTACCTTTACTACCCTGAACCCTTACCCACCCCTTAACTCGTGAATCCCTTTATTAAATTACATAATATTTATGACATATAAAAAAAAACCTTTGTGGTAAAGGAGTGCAGGGAGGAGTGCCAAAAAGGGGCCTGCTTTATACTTACCTGCATGGTAGCATCCTGCAAGGGAAAAGCAGCATCCCCTGTGGACAGCTGAGTATAGTGTGTGAACTGGGCATCTCTAGGGGACTCTAGAGACTTCTGAGTACAACTTTTGAGCAGACTACTTCTTGGAAGCCCTATAGAAACTTGAGTGCAGATGATGTCCCTGCATCTCTCTATGGTGCTCTGAGGAAACAAGAGCACAATGTTTTACCAGGGCATTCATGTGGAGCTCTGTGGACAGATCATAATAAGATAACCAGATCATTCCACAGAAGCTCCCTAGCCTGACCATTACAAGCAAAATCCTCTGTATCTCAAGACGTTCTGCATAAATCAATACAACGAGTGACCGGGCCATCTTTAAAGTTTTAATTTGAGTAGCTAGCTGCAGGTGGGGCACAATGACACATTTTTGGGCAGTGGAACTTAATTTTCCTCATCAGACTTTGATGCACAACAAGACAGAGAAACACATAAAAGAGGGAAGAGAGGAGTAAGAGAAAAATAGAAAAGTGTGACAAAGGGAGAAAGCAGAGATGAAAACGAATGTGCAGGAGCGAGGTTGAGGGGCAAGGACTGTCTGGAGATGGATTAAAGATACATGATAGAGAATCAAGACTACACAGCTTGGGTATTCAGAACCCTGACCTTCTATATCGCCAGTGGAAGTTTATGAGCAAAAGCTTGTGCCCCAGCACTTTTTATTTTACAAATTACACACTGCCTTAAAAACGACACTGAGCACTTAACACAGTCTGAGAGCAATTCATTTCCATGCAGCGCTTAGCACAGCCTGCATTATGAATATGTCTAGGAAGGTGAGCGGAGGGAGGTGAATACTTGGGTAGGAAAGAGGGTATCTAAAGGAAATGAAAGGTTGTATCCCACTGGGGCACTTGATAGGAAAGAAAAGCTGCAAACGCTAAGGGAAGGGAAGCCGAATGGAGAAGTAGAGAGAACAGTAACTTTTAGTCAGAGACACAGGTAAAAGGGAAAAGCTTCCTGGGGTGCCAGAGGAGACGAGACAAAAAGGCGCTCCAAAGCTACCTGGCGCACCAAATTCAAATTCAAAATTAGCTTTAGTTGATTTTGTTAAAATCATAAAAGCACATAGAAAAAGAAAATAATTTATAATTTAAAAACATCAGATCTCTTGCAGCTATAGGTATAAAGACTACCTCTCACTCTTAGATAAAATATATTAACTTCCTGTGTCTAAAAATAGCCCATAAAAAATTGGACACGACGTTGCAAATATATATGGCTGGCAGAGACTGCAAAAACACATAAGCTGAACAACATTGTACCAAGTCCATAGATCTCAATAATGGTAACAAAAATGTCTTTATTGGAGAATTGTACAGTATGCAGAATAAAACTGGATGGAAAGTACTTTGCTCAGTAACCTTATCGCACGGGCATTTCACCAGTCATTCACGGTTGGAAAACTCACCAAATGGTAAAAAAGTTCCAGCCTAAACCTGGTTAAAACAAATCTATGCTGTTCATTGCTCACCTCCTATAAATACAGTTGCATGCCAAATGAGGGTAAAACCAACTGTTTTTTAACAAGACTTAGCTTAAGCAATACAGCAGCTAAGCTTAGCTCCTCCAAGTGTGACAAACACTCTTTTTTCAAATATTTTCTTACTACGGCCCGTAGAGTTTCTGGTTTATAGTAGTAATCTTGATGCCCCAAACAAATCATAAAGTTTTTGACATATTCTAGCCACTGTACTCCTCCTACACGAGAGGACCTGAGACAATCCCTCTATAATCTCTTGATTCAGCTTAGTGTGCTCGGAAGTCCATACCTTGTGCCATTATAGGATCGGCTGTATTTTAGCTAAATAAGTGGAACCCCTAGTTCAGAGTAACATACATACAATGGACTTCTCTGCAGAAGAGAGAGAAGATACTTCAAAAAGGTATTCTCTGTAAGTTGTAGGGAGTCATGTTTTACGTGCACCCAAAGGCCCGCCCCATACAGGTCCGTTGACATGCATTTGGGCTTATAAACTGATAATATCTCCCTAGGGGGTTTCTTTTCAACCTTGAAAGCAAATTTGTGCAAGGCTGTAACAATTTTATGAAAATGTAACCCTCTAGTTCTAGTTGCCATCCGCCATGTCCCATTTTGGTCAAACATAATCCCCAGATAGGAAAAGGATGTGACATAGTCAATTCTAGTGTCTTTTGTCATGAGACTGGGGGATTTCTGCATCACTTTCCCACACCTCATAGCAAATGTCTTGCCTTTATTTTAACTAATAACCCCAGATCCTCCATATAGGATACAAAGCATGTTAGTAGCTGTTGTAATGCGAGAAGGGTTTGTGCCATGAGAATGGTGTCATCAGCATATAATAAGGCAGGAATTATCCTGGACCCTATTTGAGGCAAGTGGTTACAATCAGCAGATAGTACATTACCCAAGCTATTAATGTATAAAGAGAAGAGGAAGGGTGCCAAAATACAACCCTGCCTTACCTCCTCTCTATGTTGAATGGCTCAGTGCATTCACCCATTAAACCATATAGCACTCTAGCCCTACACCCATAATATGTTTCCCTGAGGAATTGTACAATCAGTGGGTCCACCCCCAGATTCCCCATAATAGGCCACAATTTGCTATGGATTACGCAGTCAAATGCAGCTGTTAAGTCAACAAAAACCAGGTACAGTCTCCCTTGTTTAATGGTGGAACATTTCTCAATCAGCATGTTTAAGTTAAGGCCCTGCTCAACGGTCCCTACTCCCGCCCGAAACCCGTACTGTAAGTCTGATAAAACGTTCTTCTCCTTGGCCCAGTCTTGTAGTCTGTTCAAGACAATGCAATCTGCCACTTTCAGCATTGAGTCTTAAAGAGAGATAGGCCAATTACATGTAGAGCTGTGTCTGTCTTCCTTTTTAAAAATTGGCACAATAATTGATTCCCTCCAAGTCCTCAATAAGCCAACTTGACACTGGGTTCAGGACTTGAGTGAGCAATGGCCCCAAAGGCTCGTGTTGGCTTAAAATAAATTTACAGGGATGAAATCTGGGCCCGGCGCCTTGCCGGCTTTACTTGCATTTACGGCAGTAGTGACCTCTTCCAAGGCAAATACAAGCTTGATTGGAAAGTTCACAGGGGCAGAAAAATCACTGTCAGAAGCATCATCATTTGTCAAACATAACATGTCAGTTGGATTAGAATAAATAGCTGAGAAGTGTGAGACTCAGTCTCCCTTCGCTAATTGCCATTTCAAGGCATGGTCTGATGTCTGACCTAAAATAGGGTGAGGTGATTACTTGCCAAAAAGCTGCAGAATCTTTACTCCTGCTAGCTTCTTGCAATTTGTCCCATTGTTCCTTTTTCAATACTGCTTCCTCTGCACTAAGACATGCTTATAGTTTTTTCTAGCAGCCTTAACTTCGTTTACACAGCGTGAACGTTTGTGTAGGGTTATTTTCAATATACTAAGGCAAACCACCCCTTCATCCTATTTTTGCTGCTGCCCCTATCTGTAATCACCAGTCCCTCCTTAATACCCAAAGCAATCCTTTCAAAACTCTCAATAAAATCCTCAGGATTAGTACCCATTTCTAAGCATTTCTCAAAAGCCTGCATACATCCACAAATCAACTTTTTTAGGAACTCCTGAGAATCAATCTTTGACCAACGCAAGGTATACCCGTTAAGCCTAGAAATGTCCATGTCACCCACTGTGCAATAGTTAGAAAGTGATGCTTGGGATAAAAAATCCCACGACGCCACATCCAAGTCTATATGTGGGTAATGGTCAATGCATGCAATTGTATGGGTGATAAAGTTTCCATCCCTTGTGGCATGTCTGTTTGTGACCAATATATAGTCTATCACTGTGTTTTTTCGTTGACCATTGAATGTGGCTGCAAATGGAAGTGGTGGACAGCAGATCCCATTGCAGAACACTAGGTCAGAACTAAATATGAGCTAATTCAGTTGCTCCCCAAGGAAAGAGTGTATAAAGTGTGAGTGCCCATCATTCTCTTTCTCTTAAGCCACATATCTTCTCTGAGCCCTTAGTACATACTTCGGTATCAAAGGCTCCCCCCATAAGAATACCAAATCCTTGTGTCTCCCCTTCCTGAGAGCTTCAACATCCTTCTTTAATAAAGTCAGGGCTACTTTTACCTCAGCTTTCAGGATGTTATTGTAAAAGTTAATTAATGCCAACACACATGTGGCTGAGAGTTCAACAACAACAATATGATGGTAGGTTTGCAGGGCCAGCATAATTATACTAGAGGCACTCAGGGTCTTTGATACATAGGTACAAATTCTCCCCTTCGCTCTCCCTTAGTTAGACGGCACCTCCGGGGTATGATAGGTTCTAAAACCATTTTGGTGGATCTAGTACTGCCCACATTTCTTGAACACAAACTACGGTTGAACTATTAACAAATTCACACAAGTCTGCTATTGCCACTTTAGACAGTAGACCGCCACGTTCCAGAATGCTACCCTTAGCTTCCCCTCAGGAAATGCATTTCTAATGGGAGATAGTGCTTCCAATGGATCATAATTTAGTGTTCTCCCCACATCAGAGAGTCTCCGAACAGAAACTCCTATGTCGCTATCTTTACCATCAGGGTTGCTATCTTGTTCTGGCCCACCACCTTGGAAACCAGAAGGGGACACAGCCCTGTCCTTCTCTGGGGGGGATTATCCTCCTATTAAGTCAATCTACACCCTCCAGACCCTCAAGACTGCCAAAGCAATTGCTAGTATTATACTTGAGACATCTTCCACCCAGGCTGGAGGAATGATTAGGGGCTTCCTGCGTAACACAGGATTGGTAGAAATAATCAAGTGGCAGGACCGATATACCATTCGGCAACGCCTCCCTTAGACCTACTCTACTCATTATAGTTTCTACCAGGCAAGGAGTTTTAAAGGACAGGCTTACACAATCACCCTGTAGTTTTTTCCTTCCCCTCCCCATCTATTTCACTCTTCTGACCATTTTTATATCCTCAAACAATTCACTAGTGAGTCTAGTTTTCCGCCCTAGCCAGTGTAAAGCTTTATTCCTCAATGATATCTAGGTTTCCTTGGCTTCCTTCTTTATAGCAAGGGTTGGTACATTTGCCAACACTATCATATATGGAGCTACGGGGAGAGGTAAGTCAGGGTAATGAGGGGCTGTTTCCTCCTTGTCAGCAATAAGGGTATCCTTGCTAGACTCTTGTTCAGATTCTTTAGGGCTATGTTCCTGTACTAATCCACCTGTACTAGTAGATGTTAACAGCACAGGATGTCCGCCCGTGTTCTGGTTACCAGGTGCCATATGTCTAATTACTCCCATCAGATACACCAGCCCATCTCCTGTGTGCTTAGCCCCTACTGCTGCACTATTTCCAACTTCCTGATTCGAGGGAAGTGCCTGTGAGGGCTTAGTTATTCTTGAGGCCAAGGCTAATTCTAAACGGTCTGCACAAGTGGAGACCATATGTTCTTTCATTGTCACTCTATTAGTTAAGGAAGTTAGAGTCAATTTAACAAATGAATCCAAAGACTGCACAGTATTTAGCAACTCCTTGAACTCATCAGAGGTGACCTTAACCGTACTTTTCCTTGTAGTTGGTTTTACCGTGCCTGTTTTGTAGCCTGCCTTCAGGGTCTTGATCTCCTCTAACTTAATTCCCTGGGGGTATGATATAGGGCCTGGCGTCCTGATGCATTTTAGCGGGGGCTCAGAATCTATTTAATAAATTGAATTGGAAGCAGTTGGGGCAATGCATATGCTACCACTATCTGCAGTATCCACAGTCACTATTCTGGATGGTTTTGTGCACGAAGATATATCTTCACAAAGGGTGGTGCCTGTTGCTTCCCCCTCATGAGTGGACAGGGATTACTCGACTGTGGTAATTTGCTTCTCAATGGCACCCATAGCCCATGTGATATAGTGTAGCAGGGAAGTGCTGGAGTGTCTCTGCTCTTTCCCTTTTGTACCCAGTGCTGAGTGTTTTCTCTTCCCCAACCTATATCTCACACTCCTCGTTAATGCTCCCTACTTGACCCTTGCCCCTCTACACCTTGTGTTTACCCACAGGCTGACTTAGACACTCGGCCCTTATCTTATTTAAAGTGAATAACCAAAGGGGGTGGCCATGCCCTGCCTCTTCCTGGCACTGACGGGCGCAGGACAGGCCCGCCCTAGCCCGGGCACTGCCTGCATGGGTCCCGCACAGCAGTAAACACCCCCGTACTATATAGTGCTCGCTTCTGGTTTGAGTGGGGGCAGCTGGAAATGGCCACCCCCTTGGGCCACAGGCAATCTGGGAAATCAAATCCCCACACGTTGGTGTGCACACCCCACGCCGCGGTAAACACCCCCACGCTACATAGCACTCGTTGCTGGTTTGAGTGGGGGAAGCTGGAAATGGCTGCCTCTTTGGGCCACAGGCAGTCTGGGAAAGGAAGTCCCCACACGTTGGTGCACACGTCCCCAGAAGAGACAAAGACAGAAAGAAATAAGGATCTGCAAAGTAAATAGGCTTGAAACTTAAGAGAAAACAAAAGCAGTTGAAAATGCCTGCTCAAATCAAACGTTTTCAAAAGGATTGTTTTGTCCAGACAATGCATGGGTGAGATAAAGAATTGAAAGTGTGACAAGAGGGTGCACATTACGGATGTAAAATAGGCTGACATGCATTACAGTGGAGGTTGAAGGATTCAACCAAAAGCAGCCTCTGACTAAAGAATCCAGAGCTAAAGACCAGTGGGTGAAGAAGGTTGAACCAAATCCCCTTAGAGTATGTACATAGTTCAGAATGATTGCTGGACTAGTGCAAACATCGTTTTCCTTCAATTGCATCATCATGACCTCTGAGACAAGGAATATCAGAGCCACTGCTAGAAATACCAAATAGGCCCAGGCGTAATTTTTATTACACTGGAGTAATGAGAGTAATTTCAGTAATTCTGTGTTACTCTTTTTTCCGAAAATAAAATGATTTCGCCTGCTCAAGTAATTAAACGTAATTTGGGGGGAAACAGTTCTACCACCAGAGTACATTTAGCGACAGCAAGCGGAGGCTGAAGAATCACATGTGGCCCTGGTTGTAGGTAATCTGGTAAAATGGTAACGTAAGGATAGAGGACGAATTGAGGTGAGTGTTAAAGTTAAATATATGTAATAGATAGGACCAGGTTAAGGGTAAACGATAGGTTTAGGATTAGGCGATCCGAACAAGTTAAATATAATAACGAGGTAATACCGTTGAGGTATTGATATTTTTTGTGAAATGTATGTAGGGCTGGTAAAAGTAATGCGATACATGTGAGCGTGGTCGGTGATGGCAGAAGCTGGATCCATACACCCACCACTACGATAGGGCGCTAGTATTCTGCTACCCTTCAGTACGAAATGTTATTCTATAAAACTGCCTCTGAATGTATTTTATTATGCCATATTATATGTATTCTTGTGACTCAAAATTGCCGCATAAATCCACAGGCTCTGGATATAATCTAAAGTCAGCGCAGTTTCGTGAGTTGGTAAAAGGCACACACGCCCAAAACGTTTTACAATCACAGCATCGTTCTCACCTGTAAAGAGTACGTTGTAGAGGTTGCTTAGTTTATATTCATGACCACTGAACATCCTTCTGCCACGAAACTAAGGGGTGATGTCACGCGGGAGCAGGTGCAAAGCTATGCCTCGCTTCCCACTGTTCTGTTCGGGTGCACCGACGCATCTCTTACCGTTCTGGTATCTCAGCGCGCCGTAACACCTCACTGCATTCCCCGTCGTCGATCGGGCCCGTGGACTGCCAGCTGCACTGCTGGCCTGCGCTAGGCTTATGATAGGGGAGAGAGCTGGAGAGGACGGAGTAAAGTTTCCGGCAAGGAAACTCCTCCCTTATCCAGAGTGGGTGCCGGCTGCTCCGTCTGAAGGCTGAGTGCTCAAGTAATGTTCGGTTTATTTAGACTGGCAAAGACGTAGTCTTCCTGCAGATCCCTCCCTTCATTCTGTCTGCGGTGTTGGCGGCTGGAGAGTAGGGGGTGTTTTTAAAGGCACTGGCTGTGAGCAGCGAACGCGACTCCACGGACACACGGTGTGCTTGTTGGCGTATCACTGTCTCCTCTTGGTCCAATAATTACTTGGCGCCCAGCGGAGATCTTTTTTCATGCACGCAATTCACTGTATTAACACCTACTGTAAGCATCCTTTTTGAGTGGGCACTATGTAGATGTATAGTGTTGTTATTTATGTACAGTGCTTAATTTGAGCCGGTGGTGGGCACCGGCAATTATTTTTGGGGACCGGCACTTATTTTTCTGCATTAGGCATTTACTGCGAGCCAAAAAAACACATATGGGAAAGACAGAGGAAGAGAAAGACGGAAAAGCATCACAAATGGAGAAAGCAGAAAGCTGCAAGCGTGCGCTGAAGAGGCAGGTAGTGGCTGCAAATGGATAAAAGAAGCCGAGATGGCTTTAGAAATTACGCTGCCTCAGTATTCTGCGCTCACAAATTTAATTGTAGCAGCCGCGTGTTTCATTGGAGAGCTTTGGGCACCGGCACGTTTTTGTTTATAAAGTAAGCACTGTTAATGTACATTGATACACCAAAAAGTCTGCGTGGCGGAGATGGCATCATTCATCTGCAGCTTTGGACGGCCAAATTACATTATTTGTTACACCCCCGAATCCCACAGGGGTTCACTCAATTCTGAAGGGACATGGTGGTACAAGTAGTGGAGATTTTGCATATTTAAAGTGGCTGGGAGAATTCCGTTGAATTTGTGTTGCCCTTATGACCCCTGGAGCAAGGGGCAGCATTCGATTGCTAACAGTATCAAAGGGTAAACAGTTGCTGCTCCTGGCTTCCTCCAGTTGACATGACTGTAATTATTCTAAATTTGATATTGGAAGTCCAAATTCACTCTGCAATTCTATGTTGATTTGCCATTTCACATCATGTTTTAGAGTGCAAATCACATAGATTTCAGTCCAAAAGATCTCACATTTGAACACCAAGCACTTTGCTCGCAGCTTCCAACACTGCCCCATTGCGACTATTTGGGAACTCGTTTCCTGTGTTGAAATAGCCAGAGAAAGCAAACATTAATTTTCTTGGTTTCCAGCCCTATACCCTAAGAGTGAACCTTACAACATTTTATAAAGAAAGCAGTAGGAGTTCTCGGTTTTGGGAACATATCTTGGCTTCTACTTCATTACTCTAAGATAAAGTGCTGTACTATTTGATCTTTAAAAACAACTATGGTGAACAAATGCAAATACCTAAAGCAAAGATTATAGGAAAAGGGTTGGATTGCGGAACCAATGAGTACAACTAATTGTGACATGGATTATGTGAGAAAATGCCTCTTTTTGACATGGTTAGCCCCCACTTTTTGCCTGATATATGATGTAGCCTAAAATTGTAGTGCCCAGGGCCCCTGCTAACCAAGTTCCCTGGGCCAGAGCTCTTTCCCTAAAACTGTTGTGATGCATTGGCATAATTAGAAACACCTTTAGCTACCACTATATGTCCCTATTAAAAGGTACTTAGGTACCCAGGGCATGGGGTACTATGGATAGGCCCCTGAGGGCAGCAGCACTGATTGTGCCACTCTTCAGGGCCATGCATCCAGATGCACACAGCACTGCCATTGCAGATGGGTGTCCTGGTGCAAACCTAAAACCCAAACTCAACATGGCACACTGCATGTGTGCCCTGTTCACCATACACTGCATATACTATGGATAAGACACCCCTATGGCTGGCCTTCCAGCCCTAAGACAGGGTGCACCATATCATATGTGTGGGCAGAGCTGCTTGAGCAATATGCCCCCACTGTGTCCTTGCCAAACCCGAGACACAATGAGTGAACAGAGCAGCCATTTTAATACATGTGCTGGACACTGGTCAATACGACTTTCTCAGCTACATGACGGCCACTCTGAACCTTGGGCTGTTTATTACCAAACAACTCAGAATGATAAATCCAACCTGGTACCATTATTTGATTTATCTCTAAATGTACTCAGGGATCACCTTAGAGGTGCCCCCTCAAAAGCTAACTACTCTGGTATGGTTGCTGACTGGCCCTATCCAGCCTGCCACCTTCAGACACACAATCTACAAACCTTGGAGGAGAGACCTGTCTCTCTGTTTTGTAGAACAATGCTTTCCTGGGTGGAGGTGCTAATACTCCCTTCGTCAGGAATGTGCACTGCCCAAGCAGCAAGCTTTTAAGGGCTTACTGTCTTTGACATTCGATCCCCAGGCCAGCTGATATCAGTAGATAGTCACCCGCTTTGCAAAGCCTCACTTTTGGCGAGAGCAAAGGCAGGAAACTCCACAAAGAGTAGGAGGAGGGGCCCCAGCTGGTATGCACCTCCCCTAAGGTGTTGCTTGCGAGGTGGGCACTCCATTTCATTTTCCTCTGTCTAGAATGAAAGGAAAATAGTCAATCATGGATAGGGAAGTGATCCCTTTAGTGGGTGTAGCCACCCTAAGGTAGATTGCCCATTGGTCACTACCAGGTTCCCCCTAAAACGCCCACTAAATACAGTATTTAGTGGATATCCCTAGACCAGGACAACAGAAGACTAGCACCAAGAAGATCCAAGTCATGAGAACTGTGGACCTGCTGCAACAAAGAAAAGGTGCCAAACCCTGCCTGCTGCACCCAGGGTCCGACAATCGCCACTGAGGAGCTGCCACACAGCTGGAAAAACTCTAAAGAACCCCAGAGGACCTCCAGGCTTCAGAAATTGCCATAGAACTCCCTGAAGAGTGGAGGTACCACTCTGCAACAACAAGAAACCAGCAAGCCAGTGAGGGTCACTTCACTGACCAGCTGCTAACTCCCAAACTGGAAGTGGCAGCTGGACCAAACAACACATCAGCAACTTGGTATTGGTCAGCTAACATTGGACACTAAGAAAACCAGCTTGCCCGGGGCTGACAAAAGACCAGGAGTGCCCTCGTTGACCTGCAAACAACCCTTGAACCAACTTACCTCCTGCTCCAGAAAGCATACTTGGCCACAGCTCCTGGCTCACTGATTCGCTCTGCACCCAGCCACCCTGTGCCCTGCAACAAAGAACCTCCTGTGCCCGAAGGGTCCCTCACCCTTTGTGATGTTGAGACTCCAAGGAGATCCCAAAGAACCATCTTTAAACTTACCCGTGCAATGCCTTTCCAAGTGGTCCCCCGCAGAGGCCCCGCAGAGTTCCCGCTGCTCCTGCCAGAACCTGGAGCCGCCCAAACTTCTCCAGCTGGCACAGCGTGCCCACTGATGACCTCAACCAACCTGCAAAAGAAGAACTTGGTTAACCAACTGTACGATTTTATATATATTTTTGAAGGTGATTTTCCATTGATTCCTAATATGCGTAATTTCGCACAAAAAGACTATTTTTATTACATTTCAAAACTTAATATCTCAAAAAGTACTTAACCAGTTTTGATAATCTTGGTTTTAAAAACCACATAAAAATCTGAAGTATTTTTTATAAATTGTTCTTGAGTTATTCCTTTGAGTGTGTGAGTTGCAAGATCAATGCTGTGAGTACAACAAATGGTTTGCCCTTCTCCAAGATTGGCCTAACTGCTTGACCAAGCTACCTTAAAAACTAGAGCATTAGGTGATCTAGTTTTTACCCCTGTAAACCAACATGTGGGTGCCTGAACCCCCTGCACAGTGTGCCTAGCTTTGCACCCTGCAGAGCGGGTCAGCCTCCTATAGATTTGGTTTCAGGCTGCAGGAGTTATTAACAAACGTGTTTCTCACTAGCATCCTTAACTCCATCAAAACCACCTCCTATGAAGATAATGTCTTACTCTCAGCATTCATCAACTCTCTCCGTGAAGCCTGTACCTATTACTGAAGAAAACTGCATAGACCCTGATGGCCTCGCCAACTACCAGCCCATCACTCACATATGTTTCATTGAAAAGCTCATTGAAAAAGCAGTCTCAGCTCAAAACCAATGCCACGCCAATCATCCGCTTGACCACCTATCTGGCTTCAGATCACGCTCCAATACAGAGAGATCAACTTATAAATCACATATGACACCTTCCTGACAACAGCTACCAGAAGCTTGCCCTAACATGCAGAGTACGTAGGATTTTCTCATGTCCCCATCATCTTCAACATGGAGCTCCTTGTGTCTCTACTCACAGAAAAACCCATCAAAATTCACCACTATGAAAATAAGTACAATGATATTTGAAAGTCTTAATTGCCCCAGACGTTCATTGCCTAAGTCACTGCCTGCACCTCATCCAGACCAGGATGTCCATCATCTACCTAAAGCGGAATATCCGAAACAGAATTTCTGCTAAGAAGAGTAAGCAACAATTAGTCCAGAATCAGTTCAACAACCTGAACCTGGATGGATTCAAATCCAATTTGATCCTACACCAAGTTTTGGGGATACACTTTGTTCAACCTCAAGGACTACATCACCAAGAAAACTGAGATGGCAGGTACCTGACTTAAGGCCAGGAACCACTCTGCACGACGAGCAGCTCCACCAGACTGCCCTCGTGCTCCTAACCCCATCCTCGCTGCTGCCACAAGTTCGAGGCCCTCCACCACCCGCAGGGACCTGCCTGCGCCTCATCCCTGGTGTCTAGTGGTAGACGTAAGTATCGTGTGTTGGTCTTGTTATCTTGTGTGTTTGTCTTGCCATCTGTTTTCTGTGCTTGTGTGCCGTTTTTCTGCTTTTGCCTTTTTTGCTGTCTCTGCCTTTTTCTGCCCGTTTCTGCTTTACTTGATCTGCCCGGTCTCCCCGTTCCCGCCACTGCGTCCCCTGCATCCCTGCCCCCCGCACACCCCCATTCGCCACCCCCTCCCGCCTCCCAGCTGCTCCTCCCTCCCACCTCCCCTTCTTAATGGCGGCCGCTGCACGGTTCTCATAGTGACCCCTGACCTGACTTAAGGCCAGGAACCACTCTGCATGCCAAGCAGCTCCACCAGACTGCCCTTGTGCTCCTAACCCCGCCCTCGCTGCTGCCACGAGTTTGAGGCCCTGCACCACCCGCAGGCACCCACCTGCGCCTCATCCCTGGTGTCTAGTGGTAGATGTAAGTATCGTGTGTTGGTCTTGTTATCTTGTGTGTTTGTCTTGCCATCTGTTTTCTGTGCTTGTGTGCCGTTTTTCTGCTTTTGCCTTTTTTGCTGTTTCTGCCTTTTTCAGCCTATTTCTGCTTTGCTTGATCTGCCCGGTCTCCCCGTTCCCGCCGATGCCTCCCCTGCGGCCCCAACCCCCTCGCACCCCCATTCGCCACCTCCTCCCGCCTCCCAGCTGCTCCTCCCTCACACCTCCTCTTCTTAATGGCGGTCGCTGCGCAGTGCTCACAGTGACCCCTGACCTAAGGCCAGGAACCACTCTGCACACCGAGCAGCTCCACCAGACTGCCCTCGTGCTCCTAACCCCACCCTCGCTGCTGCCGCGAATTCGAGGTCCTCCACCACCCGCAGGCACCTGCCTGCGCCTCATCCCTGGTGTCTAATTGTAGATGTAAGTATTGTGTGTTGGTCTTGTTATCTTGTGTGTTTGTCTTGCCATCTGTTTTCTGTGCTTGTGTGCAGTTTTTCTGCTTTTGCCTTTTTTGCTATCTCTGCCTTTTTCTTCCCGTTTCTGCTTTGCGTGATCTGCCAGGGCTCCCTGTCCCCTGCGGCCCCGCCCCCTCACGCCCCCATTCGCCACCCCCTCCCACCTCCCAGCTGCTCCTCCGTCCCACCTCCCCTTCTTAATGGTGGCTGCTGTGCGGCCGCACGCAGCGGGCGTGCTGCTGGTATGCCAGAGGCAAGCCCATATGCACCTGTCCACGCCTCGTGCGCGCCCAGCACCTGTCCCCCTGCCCCTCGCACCTCCCACGCCTCCAGACGTGACTACACCAACGCTGAGCTGCTCGCGCTCAACCCCAGCCGGCCCACTTCCTGCGCCTAGGCCTCCCCTAGGCACACCCACTGACCCTTCGCCTGCTGTTTGTGCCGCTTCACCTGCAATCAAGCCACCAAGCACCACAACAACGCCAGACACCCCAACCATCTCAGCTGCATCCTCCTCAACACCCGCTCCATCCACAAGCACGCCATCGAGCTCTGGGACCTACTCACGTCAGCCTCCCCTGACATCGCTTTCCTCATCGAAACATGGATGAAGCCCTCATCAGAACCAGACATTGCCATAGCCATCCCTGAGGGCTAAAAGATCACCCGAAGAGACCGTATCAACAAACCAGGAGGAGGAATCGCCATAGTCCACAGATGCTCCATCAGGATGTCCACCGACACCCACGACGCCCTGGATGCCGCAGAACACCTGTACTTTCAGATACACATCAATGCCAACACCACCCTGAGAGGAACCCTCATCTACAGACCACCAGGCCTCCGCCCCCAATTCTGCAACGCCATCGCTGACACGATCAGCTCCCACGCCCTCACCTCCTCGGACTACATGCTCCTCGGCGACCTAAATTTCCACCTGGAGAACCCCAGCAACTGCAACTCCGCTGCCCTACTGGACAACCTCACCAACCTCGGCCTCAAGCAACTGGTCACCTCGCCAACCCACTCAGCCGGGGCACACGCTCGGCGCCATCTTCTCCTCCAGCAGCCACATCACCTTCACTCACACCACCGAACTCCATTGGACCGACCACCATTGTGTTGATTTTTCCTTCCTAAAGCCTACCACCCACAACCAACAGCATTCGATCCCTCACCGCAAGTGGAACAAGATCTCCAAGGAACAACTGATCTCCAACCTCGCCCAATCCCTATCACCCAAAACCAACAACCCCAACACCGCCGCCCTCAACCTCAAACAGTGGCTCGACGACTGCGCCAATACCCTCTCTTCACTCAAGAGAGCCAGTAACACCCGCGTCAACAAGAAGGCTCCCTGGTTCACTGCAGACCTTCAGGACTCCATACGAGAATGCCGGAAAGCTGAGAAAACCTGGCACCTAGAACAATCAGAGAGCAACTTCACCACCCTCAAATCAGCCATGCGCAAACACCACCAGCTCATCCAGACCACCAAAAGATCTTTCTACAAAGAATGGATTGACAACAACGCACACAACAGCAAGGAGCTATTCAACATCACCAAGGAACTCACGAACCCCAAGTCCTGCTCCACCGACCTTCCCCACTCACAAGACCTCTGTGACTCCCTCGCCATCTTCATCCACCGCAAGATCACAGACATACGTGGAAGCTTCGCAACGCCGTCCCCCACCACAACCACATGGTCGACCGTATCACACCCCGCTGCACCAACGTACTGAGCGCCTGGACCCCGACCAACGATGAGGAAACCACCAAAACCATGAGCACCATCCACTCCGGCTCTCCCGCAGACCCTTGCCCTCACCACATCTTCAATAAGGCCGCCAAATCATCGCTCCCCAGCTCCGGAACATCATCAAGAACTCCTTCGAGATCGCCATTTTCCCAGAAAGCTGGAAACACGCCGAAGTCAACGTCTTGCTCAAAAAGCCCAAAGCCGACCCGAAGACCTCAAAAACTACTGACCTATCTCCCTACTCCCCTTCACTGCATTGTGGTCATAGAGAAGATAGTCAACAACCAACTTTCCCGCTTCCTGGAGGACAACAGCCTACTCGATGTCTCCCAGCCTGGATTCCGCAAAAACCACAGCACTGAGTCCTCATCAACTGCACAGATGACATCATGACCAGGCTTGACAAAGGTGAAACTGTTGCCCTCATCCTCCTCGACCTCTCCACAGCCTTCGACACCGTATGTCACCAAACCCTTCGCACACGCCTCTTCAATGCCGGAATTCACCACAGAGCCCTGGACTGGCTCACCTCCTTCCTCTCCGAAAGAACACCCCCTGATCCGGTCCAAGGCCACCAAGACCATCTGTGGAGTCCCCCAGGGGTCCTCACTCAGCCCCACCCTCTTCAATATCTACATGGCTCCGCTCGCCAACATCGTCCGATCCCACGGCCTCAGCATCATCTCCTATGCAGACAACACTCAGCTCATCCTCTCCCTCACGAGAAACCCCGCAACCGCCAAGAACAACCTCCACACCGGACTCCTCGCTATCGCCAGCTGGATGACAGCAAGCCACTTCAAGCTGAATTCCGAAAAGACTGAGATCATCATCATCTTCGGCCCCAACAAGTCAGCATGGGATGACTCCTGGTGGCCGGCCACTTTGGGATCGCCCCCAACGCCCACCACCCACGCACGAAACCTCGGCTTCATACTAGACTCTTCACTCTCCATGACCTAGCAAGTCATCGCCATCACGTCCTCATGCTTCAACACCCTCTGAATGCTCCACAAGACCTTCAGGTGGATTCCCGTGGAAACCAGAACAGTCACCCAGGGCCTTGTTAGCAGCAGACTGGACTACGGCAACCTCTACGCTGGAACAATGACCAAGCTCCAGAAAAAACTCCAGCGCATCCAGAACGCCTCAGAACATCTCATCCTCAACCTCCCTTGCCACGAACACATCTCTGCCCACCTCAGGGGCCTCCACTGGCTACCCGTCAACAAAACGATCGTCTTCAAAATCCTTATCCATGCTCACAAAGCTCTCCACGACACTGGACCGGCCTACCTCAACGATCGACTCATCTTCCACAACCCGACACGCCAGCTCTGCTCTGCCAACCTCGCCCTCGCAACAGTCCCTCGCATTCACCGTACCAGAACCGGCAGCAGATCCTTCTCCCACTCGCCGCAAAAACCTGGAACTCCCTCCCCGCCGACCTAAGTAAGACCCAGGATCTCCTGACCTTCAGGAAGCGCCTCAAGACCTGGCTCTTCGAGCAGTTGCACCCCCAGTGCCTTGAGACCCATTCTGGGTGAGTAGCGTGCTCAATAAATTGATTGATAGTTCTCCATGCTAAAGAAAGTGAAACCATTTCTCCCAGAAAACAATTTCGAAACTGGCATTCACCTGTTCGTAGTATTGCATCTGTATGATAGCAACATTCCTGTAAGTCCTCTCAAATTCCACAATAGTCTGACTAAAGGTCATCCCACATGCCTTATTAAGGGCAGATGAAATATAACCGCATCACCCCCAGCGCTTATGGAACTTAATTGGACCCTCTTGCTGACCAACACCATATTTAAAATGAGCTGCGTCATCTACAGATCAATTACAACCAAATCCCTTGCCTATCCGGCTGATAAGCTCACCACCTTTGTTTGCTTCTTGATACAGTTATACTGGAGACAAATATGTGAGGAAAAGAGAACAAAACAAAGCAGCACAGTACTTTATATATACTCCTTGGATTTGGAATAACAGCCTGTTTTAATCGTAATGCAGAAATAAAACATTGATTTTGTTAGAAACTTGTGTGAGGAATTGCCAACCTCGAGTTAAAAAAATGAAGGAAGGGCGGGGCTGAGCCATGGGAGGGTGGAGGAGGTGGACGAGGAGGGAGTGCACCTAAGTTCGCATGTATGTTTGGTCGGCCATCTTTGGCTAGCTAAACACACATGAGCGCTCAGGTTTTACCAACCCAGCTGTGTTGCACAGCCAGGTTGGAGAAACTGCACAGACTCTCATGCAGTGTCTGAGCAGCAAACCAAGCTGGTCAGGCCAATCCTGATGATGCTCTCCTGCTAGGTTTACCATGAGAGCAGCACCAGGATTGCTGGGGAGCCTGTGTTGGTGCCCCAGGGAATGCTGGGTCACCAGAAGAGCAGAGGAGTGAGGCAGCAGGAGGTGGCGGCGAGGAAACGGAAAGCGTTTAAAAATTGTTTTTTTGTCCCGTTCCCATCCTAGTCCCTGCCCCCCACCCCCTCTTGACATTTGCAGGGGGTGCTGCTGAGAATAATATTGGTGTAGGTTAAAAGGTCAGGTGACAAAGGCAAGCAAAAAGCAAGCCTGTCCGTGCTCCACCATGCCTGAACCATGCCCAGTGCCAGGAACTCTGACCACCCACAGGTTCTCCACTGTTGAACTTCAAACGCTGGGCCATGGACGCCGCAACAACTGCTGCCTTGCTTCTCCTCATGCAACAGTTGGGACATTCACCTGCCACTGCTGTCTCTTCCCCAGCAACTCAGGACCTCCCGCCTTCAGAGATATCACAGATACCCACGTCACTCCCATTTCGCCGACTGCAACCCCCCTGAACCTCTTGGATGTCTCCTGCTCAACGCACGATCTCTCTACAAACATGCATTCAAATTCTTGGACATCATCACCACCCTCATTTCTGACATAATTTTCATCACAGAAGCCTGACTCAACCCCTCCTCCTCCCCTGTGTCATTTTTTGAAGCAAAAGTGGCACAAACTTACAAAATACAATGCTAAAAAATAATTTATATGGGCCTAACTCTGTCAACCTCCTGGAACGCATTAGCAACATCAGCCAAACCGAGCTGGTCACCGATCCCACAAACAAAAGAGGACACACACTGGATCCGTATTTCAGGGCAGCGACAAGGTCAAATACAGTCATGCCACAGTACTCACCCACTCCATTCTTGACTACACCATCGCAGTATCACCATGCACTGCCACCAGCTCTCCCCAACACGCCTTTCTGCAGCTGGAACAAAGTAACACAGACCCAATGGATGGACGCCTTCAACAACACCCAGCTCGACCCAACAACCAACCTGGAACAAGTAGTCCAGAACTTCACCACCTGGATCACCAACACCGCCGACCAAGTCACCCCCATCAAACAAGCTAGGACCCATAGAGCCATCAAGTAAGCCAGCTGATACATGACAAAGCTCAAGACAATGAAACACAGCTGCAGACAACTTGAGAGAAGATGGTGCACCAACAGAGATACCACAGCGCGAACCACTTTCAAGTCTGCCCTACACAAATTCCACCAGTGACTCAAAGACGCAAAAAAGATGCCCTGACAAACCGCATTGAAGCAAGTGCCAAACACACCAAGGAACTCTTCAGCAATATTAGATTTGATGCAGGATGCTGCTTTGCTTGCCGAATGGTGTCTTTTATATTATTGTATGACAGAACCATGCATGCCAGTACCACGCAAGTATATCTTTTTTATACCCACCCAAAACAGTTAATATATCCGTGCCAACCAAAAACCAGCACCCACCCTAAACCCTCAAAACGATATATATATTATATATATCCAAAGCGACCATTGGGAATGATCCTGATGCACTTTGGGTTCCTTTTTGCTGTGTGCGCCTGGTTACCATCAGATCCAGGTGAATGGTAATAGCATTTCATAAATGCTCTTTGCACAATTAGGAAATGATATGTACATGTGGTTTCTGATTCACAAATAGGAAATCCCTATTTGTGATTTCCTATTTTGAGAATAGCAAAATGCGATTTCTAATGGGTAAAAATCTAATTTTGAGACGCCGCATATGCCTTTGTACATAACGAAAGGTAGTTTTGCATTTAACAGCCCGAAATAGCGATTTACACCGTTAAGAAATGCTAAATCCTTTCGTACATATGGGCTTATATTACAATAGCTCTCCATCTCCAGAGCACCCATCATTAAGGCACCATGACTTGCATGGTTGGATGATATTATTATATAGAATCTCCACTTTCCTCGGGGCTGAAAAATAACGCATCTCTCCCGCCACGCGGGACGCGTAAGAGACTTGTTGGGGGGTCATTCTGACCACGGGAGCACCGCCAACAGGCTGGCGGTGCTCCAACGAGCATTCTGACCGCGGCGGTTCAGCCGCGGTCAGAAGCGGAAAGTCAGCGGTCTCCCGCTGACTTTCCGCTGCTCGTTTGAATCCTCCATGGCTGCGGAGCGCGCTCCGCAGCCATGAGGATTCTGACCCCCCCTACCGCCATCCTGTTCATGGCGGGAAAGCCGCCATGAACAGGATGGCGGTAGGGGGGGTCGCGGGGCCCCTGGGGGCCCCTGCCGTGCCCATGCCAATGGCATGGGCACGGCAGGGGCCCCCGTAAGAGGGCCCCGCAAAGTATTTCAGTGTCTGCCTTGCAGACACTGAAATACGCGACGGGTGCCACTGCACCCGTCGCACCTTCCCACTCCGCCGGCTCGATTACGAGCCGGCATCCTCGTGGGAAGGGAGTTTTTCCCTGGGCTGGCGGGCGGTCTTTTGGAGACCGCCCGCCAGCCCAGGGAAAAACTCATAATACCCTCCGCGGTCTTCTGACTGCGGAGCGGTATAATGGGGGCGGAATTCTGGCGGGCGGCCTCCGCCGCCCGCCAGAATCAGAATCACCCCCTTGCTGTTGGGAAGCCAGCCCGTGGTGGGACTTCATCCCCCAGGCTCCTCCACTTTCCTTGGGGCTTCAAACTAACGCATCTCTCCCGCCGCACGGGACGTGTAAGAGACTTGCTGTTAGGAAGCCAGCCGGGACTTCATCCCCCCTGGCTCCTCCACTTTCCTCGTGTTACAAACTAACGTGTCTCTCCCGCCACGCAGGACGCACGCGGGTCGCACCCAGGCTCATGCCCGGGTGAAGACCAGGCCAAGACGGGCCCATCTTCGCCCGTCATCGCCGGATAGAGGCCGGGCAGGGTACATTTCATTTTGTCTGTAAGAAGTAAGTGTACTGGGGAATTCTAACTTGGAGCTACAGGGTTTCCCTATTCTCCGATTGCTATTATTTTATGATGGGGAAACGTAAAGCTGTAGATGTCCCAGCTTCAATGAGTGGTATTAAAAAAGCTACAAAACGCTCTAATAACCAAGTGAGCTCTGCAACCACAAAAGGAAATAACTCCTTGGATGAAATTGATTTGGTATTTGAAGAGGTTGACACAATTCTAAAAAGTAATTCTCATTTATCGCCAACCAAGAGTGGAACATCCGGGGAAGGGAAAATCCAGGAAATATTTACGAGGAGGAAGAGGATGCAATCAACTTACCCCCCTGTGGAGACCACTACAAGTGTGGATTCTCATGCTCCCAGGGAAAAACCCTTGTATTCATCGTCTGCAATATCTTGTAGTGCTTTGGGTGTTCCGTTAAGTCAGAGGGATGTCTCATCTATGGGCACTGTGGTCTTCCCTCCCCTGCTTAGCCCAGTGTTTAGGGTGGTTCCTAACATCCCCTGTATAAATCAGTTTGGGCTACTGGCGGAGGAAGGAAGGAGACCCCCCTGTTTGTACAACATATACTGTGCCCAGAGTTGTTACTGATAATAACACACCGATTAATATCTCCTCTGTTTCTGATGGCCTGCAAATGCTTGACAAGGGTGTTAATTTAGCCCTTGTCCTTCAGAAGGTGGACAAAGTTAAGACTTTGGTTTTATCATTAACGGGGATAATGAAGGAGAAATTGATGCAGAAGTGTGGTTGCAGATGCCAGTCGCCCAAGGGGGAGGTAAGAGGGGGTGGGAGTACAGCTGTGTCCAAGTTAGTATCAGAAGCAGATACCCCTCCCACAGAGATAGTTATGAACCCCACTCTATATAATCCGCCTATACTCTGTGCAGAGGGTAATCAGTTAGAACCCGTAAGGGCATGGCGGAAACATAATAGATCCTCTAACATCAGGAGTCCCTGGGGGACACTCATATTGCTGCTTGGCCAGATGCTTTCGATAGTGGGCCCAGGGGGACGCCACCCTCCAAGTTTTTGGTGGAGTGGTTAGCTCCCTTGGACCCCCCACCAAATCTTCTAAACCCAATATTGATGTCCCACAGTATGACCAGTGTCCAGGCTCAAGAAGCAAAGATAGTACTATCTATGTGGTTATTCGCTCTGGACCCCTTCCTCAATTTCACCTCCTTTGTATCTACCACTGAGGTCCCTTTCCTACACTTGCTAATCAGCATTGAGGAAGGTCAATTGAAGACCCGCACCTTTCACAAAACTACTGATCGGAACAGCTTACTGTTATACGACAGCCACCATCCTAAGGCACTAAGAGAAAACTAACCTTTCGGGCAGTTTTTACACCTCCGACGGAACTGTAGTGATTTGCGGCTATTCAATACCCAAGCCGCTGATCTACAGGTTAAACTACATGACCGCCATTACCCGGATAGAGTCATTAATACAGCTTACAAACGAGCCAAGTATAGTGATAGAGATTCACTATTACAGCTAACCCCTACATCCACGGACAACAAACTTACCTGTGTATCGACATTTACACCACTTTCTAACACAGTTAAGAAGATAATCAACAAGAGATGGTCGGTCCTCTGCAGTGGTGGTGTAAACATTCCCAAGCCCGTGTTTGCGTTTAAGAGGACCTCGAACATAAAAGACATGTTGGTACATACCCGACCAAGACCCACTATCATCCCGACCAGACAAAGATCCCTATGGGATCTCCTCCCAGTGAAGGGTCACTTCCCATGTGGAAACTGCAACGTCTGCTCACTTACTAAACATACAGACACCTTACAACTAGAACCCTTCCTTACTTGGCATTTGATGAGACATACTAACTGCAACACCCGTAATTGTGTTTACCTGATCACTTGTCCTTGTAATCTAAGATACGTAGGGATGACCACACGACCTGTGAAGATCAGGATAAATGAACACCGTAGCAATATCCGGTGTGGACGCACTACTACTAAACTTAGTATACATTTTATTGAACTCAACCATACACCAGATGACATGCGGTGGGTGGTATTACAGACCTGTGACTTGTCAGGCACTCGCCCATTATTTGAACTTGAACAACGCTGGGTATACAGACTCAATACCCACCGCCAGGGATTAAATGATGATATTCCCTGGTTCCACCTCTCCAAATAGGCAGCCACTGGTTCCTTGACCATTTTTTGTCTCCCTTAAGATGACTGCAGAAGTTTCTGCTTGATGGTTACTCCATCCACGACATAATGTTTTTCTTTTTTTCTTTTTACCTGTTTTTACCCTTACTAGAAGGGACTGGACTTTACCATCCTGGGTCCTTGATATTTATAAGGCTATCATAGTCTTTCATAGGGCTCTGGCATTGTCTGTGAGTTAAGACTGAGTTATTTCTCGATTTTTAGTGACCAAAACACCATCTTAAGATGGCCGCCACATAAGAGTGCACTCTACACGTCCCGTTTTCTTGAGTCCTTTTTTCATTTCTTTAATGGCTCGCGACTCGCGATGGAGTTGCTGAGAAACTAATTACTTAATTGATGCACACGCGCTCAGTGCGCGCTGTATCTATACCGGCGGGCTCCCGTTCCCGCTCATATTCGGGAACGCGGCCCCCGGGTAGGTGCTGCTACCGACGCCGGCAACCACGAAAGTAAGTGCCTATACCACTTTCCCCCTTTTTAACTCGTGCCGAGATTTGTTACGGCGATTCTTTTGAATGCTTCAAGATGAATGCATTCTTTACAGAGGGACCTCGTACTTTGGACTTAATGATACGCCCGTGGGTTAAACTGAGCATATGCCTTCAGCTCAACTCTTTTATTATCTTGACTGATTGAGATGTGATACAAAGGGTAGGATTATATATGGGACACGATGGCCCCTCTATTTTTATCCCCCTCATGTGCCATCCAACTTTTGACCCTGGTCACCTTTTGTGACTTTTTTGAAAGTAGTATCTCTCTGCTCAATTGAACTGCCTGAACGTGCTATCTCTATGGATCACTCTACCATATACTTGACATTGAGGATGATCATTATTATTTCTGTTTAATTGATGACTACGTCATCTGGCTGCTTCTATGGTGTGTCTGTGTAGACTTGGAGAGATATATACAAACTTTATATATTTTATTTCTACTGTCTGTCCCTCATTTCCTGACCACGGTTGACTCATCCCCAGTCACTTTGCTTAGGACTTTAAAGATGACTGTATAACTACAATATGGTGTCCCTTTTGGTATATGTTTTCTTACTACCAGATTTTCTGTGTACCGGGCGATGGGCCAGCGTGATCCCATGGAGCCTATTCTTTAGTGGAGATGGTAAGCCCCTTTATATGTTACCAGCATGGCGTGCTTTCAACCACTTGATCACTGAGTGTTGCACAGTTTGTCACCCCTTTTTACATTAACTTGAACTCGTCACTCTTAAATACTGATGGAGCGATGATACCCAGAGCTAATCTCAGCCTTTTCCCCATATTTAGGGCGACTGATAGGAAAGGAAAACCAGTCCGGTTTAGTCCTAGTAAATGACTGATGACGCCCTGACTGTGAGCATTAGTCAGCAGGAGTGTAGGTATTTTGTTTTGTTTTTTTGAGAAAATCTTTGATTTAGTAGGTCCTGAAGAAGCGTCACGGGATCCTGTTGGACCAATAACGACGCGAAACATGTCGACCGCATACTAAGGAGTGTTGGATCTTCTCCGTCCTCCTTAAAATTTTGATTGTTTTTGTGTGAGTGTCCGAGCATTGTCTCTAGTTTCACTCCCTTGATTTCCTTTTAATCTTGACCATTTCCCAACAGCAAATAATAAACTATTGAGTGAGGGATCTGAGCCAATTTTACTTATTTCTGTACATTTTTTCCTCTCTCGGACCCATATTTGGCTCCGCGGCATCATCGAGTATATTCAAAAAGATCTCTGGCAAAGAGCCCCCCCTCGGGGGGTGCCCGTCAGACATTGCAGCGCCGGTCTGACGAGGAGCTGTCCGATGATGAAGCATGACACCAAATACGGTGTGTGAGGACTATTGCTCCTGATTATCAGGACTCTTTCTCTTTCCTTTTTTCTTGATTTCGGAACAGTGTACCATATCATATTTATTCGCTCTGACATTCTTGAGGTGGTTAGATGCAGCCACTTGGGGTCAAACTTTGATTTTATTTCTGTCTGTTTTGCTGATAGGTTATTGGCGGACCAACTTATGGATTTTGCAGCACGCACACATCACTTATGGGATAAGAGAGGGGCTGATATTATCCTTGCTCTAAATCCCCCTTGTACCCGCCCAATTGCGCTCTCTAAGAAATCAGTCTCTGTCCCAGAATGTGAACCACTTGTGGTACCCAAAACCTCTCATACACTGCCAGTTATCGATTGACTAAACACTGATCAGGAAGTGCACCCAGGGGCTACCAATGGGGATAAGCGTCTGAAGGGGAGGTTTCGCCCCATTCCTGGAGTCGATATAGTCAATTCTGAGGTATCAATAATGACATGGAATTTAGCTGGTCTTAATAGGAAGTTGGGGGAACCAAGCGTGGTTTACTTATATTAGTAACCTGAATGTCTGTCTCTTTCAGGAGACTTGGGCCGAGGAGCAAATTTACATAGATGGGTTTTTTTCTTATAGCACCCCGCCCCACCACCGGAGAAGGGCCTAGGCCGTGCTAAAGGGGGTTTATTGGTGCTGTTAAATAAGAAATTGCAATGTGACCATCTGTTATTAAAAATAGATTCAGTGGATCTAATGGGAGTACAACTTACATACCATAGGGATTTTAAGATCATTTTAATCAATGTTTATGCTCGATCTGTCCCTCAGGGATCTGAGTCTCAAACTTTAGTTCAACTGTCAGAATTCTTGGATTCCTTGCACCCCTCGGTCTTTTTAATAATAGCAGGTGATTTGAATTGCACCTTTGAACCTTCCATTTTGAACAATGGGCTAACGGATGAAGAAGACGAAATCTGGGGATTCACACAGTTAACAAAAAATCGTCAGTGTATTCGTTCTTGTGTGGCCTCCCAGTTGGCCTCTTAATGCTTATGCTGCAATGGTCGTATGCCTTCTGACTTAAATACAGCACCTGCATTCAAACGATGTATGTCCACTAGTGTAATTGATTATTTTCTGGCAGATGTTAGGTTGTGGCCTTCATTAAAAGATAGGTGTGAGAGTGATCATAATCCCTTGCTTCTTACTTTAAATGGGAATGTATTTAGGAGATCACTGAAAGCACAGTGTACAGTGGTTCCTACCTCACTGTTGAATAACAATTATACAAGGGTTTGCTGGCCCAAGGTCTTGTCCAATCCCTATATGATAAACGGGATTTACAAATTGTTTATTGATGAGATGGCAGTCTATGAGGAAGATGAAGTTGATAAATTCCCATTCTTAGTATTCATGAAGAGATGTTGAAGAAACTGCAGAGTTTTTTTTATAAAAAGTCTTTCTCCAAACCCTTCGATGTCAATACGAACAAAATTTAATGGTTTAATGAGGACTGTGCTAAGGCTAAGTCTGCATTAAAATCTGCTATCATGATTGGCTCCCAAGTGGAGATTCAATCAGCTAGATGCATATATAAGAAGGTCCTAATGCAAGTAAAAAAGTAATGGGAAGACTCCATCTGGCAGGGCTTGCTTGCCGCAACCAAAATTAACAACGATATGATGTTTTGGGAGTTATTGTCCAAAGGACAAAGAGGGGGCAGGAGGAATATCAGGAATCATATACAACCTGAGAGCTGGGTGGATCATTTCACCCAATTCTATGTTGCCCCCTGTAATTTTCCAACTTTTAATTCTCAAATTTGCGACTCAGCTTTCCCACTGTTGGCCAGTCCGAGTGATCGCTCAGACTTACTTAGCCTGGATATCTATACCTCTGAGGGCTCCATTTTTTTCTCTTTAGAGGAAACTACAGCTGCAATTAACTCTCTAAAATCAGGTGAAGCACTTGGCCCGGACAAGATACCGGGAGATTTAAATAAACCTGAATTAATCATTTAGTCCTGGTATATAAATTTGATCTCAAATAAAATTGCCACTGGTGGTGCAATCCAGAGTAACTGGAAAGGAGCTGAAATAATTCCTATTTATAAAAAGGGTAATGCAAACTCTCCAGCCAACTATAGACCCATTAGCCTTATTGATATTCTTCAGAAAATTTTCGCTAAACAGCTGTGTTAACAAATTGGGTGCAAGATCATCAGGTCCTTTCCTCATTACAGACGGGCTTCTGTCCTAAAACCAGCACGATAGATCAGGATTTTAGGCTGGTACTTTTATATTGGAAATATGTGGTCCTTGCTAAGCAATATCTATATGTTGTTTTTGTGGACCTTAGATCTGCTGGTTGGGTTTTCCAACAAATATAGTCCTTCTTTTACAACGGTTGCATGAAAACACATATGCGCAAGTGAGATGGGGTGATCAAGGAGAGCTGACAGAAAAAAATCCAATTCAGAGGGGAGTCCGTCAGTGTTGTGTTCTGGCCCCTATCCTATTTTCCCTATTTATTAATGAGGTGGTACAAACTCTGTCCTCTTGCCCAAATGATGCTCCCACATTGAATGTGCAGAAGATCCCTATATTACTCTTTGCTTATGATTCCCGTCTCATTTCCAAGACCCCCATGGGCCTCCAAGTCCTTGTTGACAGATTTAAATCTTTCTGTACGGAGTACGGTTTAGAGTTGAATGTTAACAAAACTAAATTAATGGTGTTCAGCCCTGGTCCTTGTAGGAGATGCACCATTAAATTGGATGGGATTCTCCTAAGGAGGGTTAGAACTATAGATTACCTGGGTGTGAGGATATCAAGCAATCTACACTGGGAGGACCAGATTAGCAAAAGTGTGGGGCTCCTTCATCATAGAGTGGCCGCTATCCTGTGTTTTTATAAAAGCTCCATATCTAAAGCTGTATCTCCAGCTATCAAAATCTATCTGGCAAAGGCGCAGGGTGCGGCCACTTACGGTGCCGAATTGTGGGGGGGTTTAGAGAGCAAAAGATTATCCGTGGGAGAAAATAATTTTGCCAGGGCTTTAACAGCATGCCCTTGTAGCACACCCTTGATCCCAATATTTTTGGACCTTGGATTTAATAGTATAGCTGATTTGATAGCTCTAAGACCCTTGCTTTTCTGGGTGAGGATTTGGACTGTTCCGGAACTTTCTGTGTGCAGAGATTCCCTCCTTGACTTATTAAGGAGGCCAAATGTGGCTACTATCCCATGGGTTAAACATGTGTCAAACTGGTTTCGTACCCTGGGATTGGTAAATTTCTGGCAGAACCCACATAATTTGGAAAAATCTCATAAAACTATTCTGAAAACAGGTTATTGGTCCTATGTAAGAAACAATTCCATCTGTTGTAAATCATATGGTTGGCTGACCAATTTATTTATTGACTTTAAGTGGTACCCCTAGTATGAACCGCACTTAGATCTCATACCTGATCTACTGGGGAAGGGCTTGTATGCACGCTTTCACTTTGGGAGTCTCCCGTTGTTGTCCCTATCAAGAAGCTGGGGACCTACTTTACTTTCTGATCTATGTCAATCAATCAATCAAAGAGACTTATAGAGCGCGCTACTCACCCGTGAGGGTCTCAAGGCGCCGGTGGGGGAGGGGAGATCACTGTTCGAAAAGCCAGGTTTTAAGGCTCTTCCTGAAGAGTAGGAGGTCCTGAATCTTGCGGAGGTGGGTGGGGAGGGAGTTCCAGGCTTTGGGGGCCAGATAGGAGAAAGATCTGCCTCCAGTGGTGGTGTGTTTGATGCGAGGAACTGTGGCGAGAGATAAGTCGGCGGAGCAGAGGTGGCGTGTGGGAGTGTGGAAGGTCACTCTTTCGTTAAGGTAGGTTGGGCCAGTGTTGTGGAGGGATTTGTGTGTGTGGATGAGGATCTTAAAGGTAATCCTTTTGTCTATGGGGAGCCAGTGGAGGGATTTGAGGTGTGGTGAGATGTGTTCATGGCGGGGGAGGTCGAGGATGAGTCGTGCTGCTGAGTTCTGGATTCGCTGTAGTTTGCGCTTGAGTTTTAGTGTGGTGCCGTAGTCAAGCCTGCTGCTGATGAGTGCGTGGGTGACTGTCTTTCTGGTCTCTGTGGGGATCCATTTGAAAGTTTTTTTCAATGTGCGGAGTGTGTTAAAACATGAGGAGATGAGGGCGTTGATTTGTTGGGCCATAGAGAGGGAGGGGTCCAGGATGATGCTGAGGTTGCGTGCGTGGTTTGCGGGGGTGGGTGCGGGGCCTAATGTGGTGGGCCACCAAGAGGGGTCCCAAGTGTTTTTGTGTGGGCCAAAAATTATTATTTGGGTTTTGTTGGAGTTGAGTTTAAGGTGGTTGGCTGTCATCCAGGCAGCAGTGTCAAGGAGTGCAGCGTGTAGGTTGGTTTTGGCGGTGGCGGGGTTGCGGGTGAGGGAGAAGATGAGTTGTGTGTAATCAGCGTAGGAGAGGATGGTGGTGCCGTGGGGTTTGAGGATGTTGGCTAGTGGGGCCATGTAGATGTTAAAGAGTGTGGGGCTGAGGGAGGAGCCTTGTGGGACTTTGTGATTTTGGTGGCAGAGGATTGGAAGGGTGGGAGACTGACTTTTTGGGTTCTGTCGGTGAGGAAGGAGGTGAGCAAGTCCAGGGCTTTGTGGCGGATCCCGGCTTCGTGAAGTCGTGTGTGTAGTGTGTGGTGGCAGACAGTGTCAAAGGCTGCGGAGAGGTCCAGGAGTATGAGTACTACGGTCTCGCCCATGTCGACTCTGGATCTGATTTCGTCGGTGCATGCGATGAGAGCGGTTTCCGTGCTGTGGTTCTTGCGGAACCCAGATTGGGAGGGGTCGAGTGTGTGGTTTGCCTCGTGGAAGTGAGATAGGCGGAAGTTGACTAGTTTTTCCGTGACCTTGGCTGGGAAAGGGAGGAGTGAGATGGGGTGGTAGTTGGAGAGGTCGTCTGGGTCGGCTTTGGTTTTTTTTAGGAGCGCAGTGACTTCCGCGTGCTTCCAGGGGTCTGGGAAGGTGGCGGTTTCGAATGAGCTGTTGATAATGGCTCGGAGTATGGGGGCAATGGTGGGGCTGGCCTTGTCGTATATTCGGTGGGGGCATGGGTCGGAGGGGGAGCCAGAGTGGATGGAGTTCATTGTCATTTCAGTTTCTTCGTTGGTGGTGGGGGCCCAGGTGGTGAGTAGGTTGGGGGGTGTGTGGTGTGTTTGTGTTGGGTGGGTGGAGGTTGCGTGTGGAGGTTGTGTGTGGTATGAAGCTGTTGTGTATGTCCAGGATTTTGCGGTGGAAGTGATTTGAGAGGGAGTTGCAGAGGGTTTGTGTGTGCGTGGGGTCTCGTTGCTGGCTTTGGGTTTGGAGAGCTCTTTGATGATGGTAAAGAGTTCTTTGCTGCTTTGGGAGTTGTTGTCAATACGTTCCTTGTAGTGTGCTCTTTTGGTGGTGCGTATGAGTTGGTGGTGGGTGCGTGTGGTGGTTTTGAGGGCGGAGAAGTTTGTGTTGGAGGGTTCTTGTCTCCAAGTTTTCTCTGCTTTGCAGCATTTGCGTTTGGACACGTGGAGTTCAGTGGTGAACCATGGGGCGCTCTTGATATTGCGGGTGTTGATGTTTTTTCTGAGGGGCGCGAGAGCGTCGGCACAGGTGGTGATCCATTTGTTGAGGTTGTGTGCGGCGGTGTTGGGGTCGGTGGTGTCGGGGTTTGTGTCAGTTGGGAGTTCAGGCGCTCTGTGGGGATCTTGTCCCACATGCGGTAGGGGGTGGTGTGTTGGTGGTGGTGTGTGGGTGGTTTGTTGTAGGAGAAGTGGACGCAATGGTGGTCCATCCATTGGAGTTTGGTCGTGTGGGTGTAGGTGACGTGTTGGCTTGAGGTGAAAATTGAGTCGAGTGTGTGTCCAGCCGAGTGGGTGGGGGCTGTGACCAGTTGTTTGAGTCCCAGGTTGGTGAGGTTGTCCAGGAGGGAGGAGGAGTTGTGGTCGTGAGGGTTTTCTAGGTGGAAGTTGAAGTCACTGAGGAGTATATAGTCTGTGGAGGTGAGACCGTGCGTGCTGATGGTGTCAGCGATGGTGTCACAGAAGGGGGGGCGTGGTCCCGGGGGTCTGTATATGAGTGTGTCTCTGAGGGTGGTGGTGTTGTTGATGTGGATGAGGAAGTGCATGTGTTCTGCGTTGTTGAGGGTGTCGAGGGTGTTGGTGGTGACCTTGATGGTGTCTCTGTGAAGGATGGCGATGCCGCCTCCTGGTTTGTTAAGGCGGTCTTTGCGTTGGAGTTTGTAGCCCTCCGGGGTGGCTGTGGCTATGTCTGGCTCAGATGTGAGGTTTGTCCAGGTTTCTGTGAGGAAGACGATGTCGGGTGAGTGTGATGTGATGAGGTCCCAGAGTTCTATGGCATGTTTGAGTAGGGACCGGGTGTTTAGTAGCAGACAGCTGAGATGGTTGCGGGTGGTATGGTTGTTGTGATGTGAGATAGTGTTTGCGGGGGTGCTTGCAGTGTTGCTGTGGGTTGCGGTGGCATTGGTGTGGGGCTTGTGCAGGTTGTGGGGTTTGTTGGTGGGTGCAGGTGTTGATGTGTGGAGGCTGTTGTGTTTGGTGTTGGTGTGGGGTGCGTGGGAGGTGGAGCAGGACAATAGGCAGGTGCGGCAGGAGAAGGGGCCTTGTGTGTGTGTGGGGCTGGTTTGAATGCAGTTGGGGCAAGCTTCGGGGTTGAGGGAGAGGAGGGAGTGGGGGTGGTAGTGTAGTGTGGGGGGAGTTTGGCCAGTTGGGCCAGGGGGACTGGCGCTGGGCGCTGTCTGGGTGCGGACGGGCGCAGACGGGCTTGCCTCTGGCGCGCCTCCAGTTTGTCGTGGTAGTCTAGAAACTGTAGAACATTTTGGGGGTTATTCCAACTTTGGAGGAGGTGTTAATCCGTCCCAAAAGTGACGGAAAAGTGACGGATTTACCACCAGCCGTATTACGAGTCCATTATATCCTATGGAACTCGTAATACGGCTGGTGGTATATCCGTCACTTTACCGTCACTTTTGGGACGGATTAACACTCCTCCAAAGTTGGAATAACCCCCTTTATGTTTTTTCTGTCCTGCATACTCCATTCCACTGTCAAAATGGATTTGAGTAATCTGCTGAGATTTGGGTCTGAGCCAGTGTTGCACAGCTATAAGAATTTTAAAAAGTGATACCTCTAATTCTTTAATTCGTGCGGTTCACAAGTTCCTTGTGGCCGCCTGGCATATACAAAGTCGTTTTTTAAATAATCCCCTATGAAATTAATTTTAGGTATTTAATTTAAGTATTTTAAAGTTATGAAGTCCAAGATTGTATTTTATCAGCTTTATGTTTTTATATTTTGTATAAATTCAAAATTTTGAATTAATTGTATTTGATGCTTTGATGGTTATGATGAAAGAATAAAGCTTGTTGTTGATATAGAATATAGTACACAATTGAACATATCCGTATTTTTACAAGACGAAACCGTTTAAAAGGGACACAGAACCTTGTGTCAAATACCTTTTGTAAAGATGTGTAACTCCACTATACTCATCAGGGAGCTGCACTTCCTACAGCCTTATTTTTACAGTTCTGCATCTTGCGTCATGCGTTTATTTTACATAGCGGCTAACATCTCCTGTTCGGACTATATTGGAATGCTTTGCTACCAATGAAAGGAAATTAACAGATTGAGCTAAATGAAATAGATGTAGTGGTGTTCCCACATATAACTAAAAGAAAGAAGAAACTCGCTACGCTCAGTGGATCAGTTTATCTTGAGTCCTCCCCACCTTTACTCGGTAGCTCGGGGCATTGCTACTTACTGGCAGTTGAAGGATGTATTAATAGCATATATGTCACATGTTTCCCAAACTGCCAGAGGGCTGAAATTGTTTTTAACAATGCATGCATTGGGTCCCAGAAACTCCTGGGATCTACATCCGTGTTTTTAAGTACTTGAATTTCAAATTTCGAGCACTGGATTGCCAAGGTTATGCAACGTGTGTACCTATCATAATCAAGCGTGTATCCATCCTAGACTAATGCAGAGAGAAAACAACAGTGCTTCTAAGCTTCATAGGCTAGAAGATGCAAATACATTCAACACCTGAAACATCAGTGCGGGTAGTCAGGACACAATTTAAGAAAGAAGGGGAAAGAGTGGAGTGGTCCCAATTCCTGTTATCCCTCTCGATACACCTTTTATTCTGCTGCTTGGTTCATCTGACCAATATGTAGTCACCTGAACCCCATGTGTACATGACACATTCCTACTTTCTTTTGGATTTGGTGAGTTGGGGTACAGAGAAGCCCTGGTAGTTTTAGAGCGAAATGCTCTGCTATAGTGCCTTATTCCTGTCTACATGTCCGCTCACTACAATTCCTCCACAGGCATACTGCAATAATCCATTCACTAACTCTTTCACTCATTCACCTATTCACTCTTTTAAACGTTTTCACTTTAAACGGGCTAACAGCATACTGAGGAGCACTACTCCTCGAACCTGACACATCTGCCGTCGCACAAATCAGAGCAGGTGTTAATGTTACACTATCTAGTGCAAACTCGCAGTTGGAGTTAATGGAACCCAACCCTTCGTTTCCATGGGTGTTCTTTCTCCCACCATTGCCCTCCTCAGCTTTTCGACAGGTAAATGTATCATCCTGGAAGAGGCGACAGGGTGTGGTCTGATCACAGACGGTGCCAGGCAGGGGCATGGTTTTTTACTTCCCTGGGATTTTTCTGGGCCTGGTATCCCTCTAACAGACATTATTTATTTTAATAATCTGAAAGACCAACATCTGGCACCACATTGTCATGCACTCCCTCATACAAAAACCACACATTCACATACCATGACTCTTTTTCTCCCGCACTCTTTCCCATTGAAACACTAGCCTACTAACAGTATGAATAGAGCACCCAGATCAAGCAAGGACTTCAGTGGCATACTATGGGGGTTATTCTAACTTTGGAGGAGTGTTAATCCGTCCCAAAAGTGACGGTAAAGTGACGGATATACCACCAGCCGTATTATGAGTTCCATAGGATATAATGGACTCGTAATACGGCTGGTGGTAAATTCGTCACTTTTCCGTCACTTTTGGGACAGATTAACACCTCCTCCAAAGTTAGAATAACCCCCTATATGTTGAAGATGACAGACAAATGCAAATCACGTAGCGTGTCTGTAGGTTTGTTTCGCATGCCTGGTTATCTTACCATGAATACTCAATGGTCTTAAAAATAATTAAAATGTAAATATTACGCATTGATTGCATTACTTTTAACACCTTGGACCTAATCACATGAGAACTGCAGGGTTGGTATATATGTGAGTGTCAAGACTGTCTCTACTTGTGCTTTTCTCGTTGTTCTCTTCTTTTGTATTGCGATCATCTGATAGCCCAAATGTGGGCTTCACCTATCTTCTAACAACCCCTAAGCCAAGAATAGTATCGTCCCAATCTGCTCTACAAATGGCCTTAATTAAACAGCACACATTTGAAAGAACACTCACACCATAATGCACACATCATGACAACAAAGACATGTAGTTGGGAAAGTGCTGCCAAATCACCAGCATTTTCACACCACACCAACATACACGCTGTAAAAACACACAAAATTGGCATTAACATAGCACATCCTCCAATGCACAACATGCCATAGTAAGACACAGACCTTGGTTGTGATGCTTGTGTAAAGCATTCTATATCCTAGCCAATCAAAGGACGCCAAATCAATAGACAATTGTAAAGATTGTCAGCATTCTGCAGCACGCACTCAAAAAGGAATAAGCCTCTAAGAATAGTTTTCACGCAGAAGGGTGTCACTTCCTGCACAAAAACTATTCTGACCACAACACAGGTACCCTCCTGTCATGGCACAAAGGTGTCTGCATTGGTACTAGGCTGCTACGTGTGCACCAAAGCAAATAGCAGAGGTCTGGGTCGTAGCTCAAGGGGATGCGTTTGGGGTGTTGCACCCCCCTAAAAATAGAACTTGTTGGTAAAGAGTTGGGTACATGTGCTTTTACTCTCTTTCCTTCCACTGCCCCTTGAGTCTCTCTCATGTCTTGCTTCTCATATAATGTGCTTTAAAACAATGTCCTTGCATGATTGTTGGGAAATCTGAATCTTATACCCCCCCAATCATACTGACCAAGCTGCGCCCCTGGCAGAAGTGTGCCATAACATAGTTAAAACAGCACATTTCTGCTCTCTTCCTTTCAGGAAATGTTGTGCAGCATGTACCCTTGGTGCGTTGTGTTGCACTGCGTGAAAGCTCAGTAAATCTGGGCCCAGTGCTTAATTTGTAGATAAAAACATGCCGGTGCCCAAAGCCCTAATCTTAAACACGCGGCTGCTGCAATTAAATGTGCAAACACGGAATGCTGAGGCAGTGTAATCCTGAAGCCATCTCTGGCCTCTTCAATCCATTTAAAGCCACTCCCTGCCCCTTCAGCTCACACTTGCAGCTTTCTGCTTTCTCCCATTGTGACGCTATTTCTCCTCCTCTGTCTTTCCCACATGTGTGTTTTCCTCGCAGCAAATGCTTGCAGCAGAAAAATATGTGCTGGCCCTCAAAAAAAAAGTGCCAGTGCTCCGCACCGGAAACAACAACCACAAATTAAACACTGTCTGGGCCCAACTGTGGGCAAACAGGCTGTATTCAGGTTTTGTACTCATTCCTCAGGCCATAATGTAGATCACATTCCACCACCTTGGAATTCTCTTTGCCAAATAATATATTTCCTTCCATGGAATAATCACAATTCCATTTTCCTCCCGCTGCTAATGCAATGGAATTATCTAAATTAATTAGAAAATCCTTTCTTCTTAACTCAGGTTTTAATAATGGAATGGGTTAGCAGTCATTTTTGCGCATCAGTGAGTAGCAATAAAACATTATGAGCCGGTATTTGTTGCAATCATTGTTTTTAGACCTCTTGGTCAAGTTCTACTTTCATTAAGCATTAGCTCGTCCAAGAATTCACTAAACAGATACAGGCCGTCCAACAAACAATATAAGCATGCAGCACAATTCATGGACTATCTGTCGATGCACTTCAGTCGTTCTTAAAGAATATAGGTAATAAGTCTGCCATTTTTTTATTTGTAGTCTAGTAAACAATTACATATTGATATGTTTTTGCCACTGTCAGGAACCTGAGGGCAAACGTTGCAGCAGGTTCCCTTGGGTCAAAAGAAATTTTTTAAATAATAAGTGCAGGGCCCAAACTTTTTCTCAGAAGCTGCAGAGAGTGCCGCAGAAGGTCGAGGTTCCAAATATCATGACTGTGTAGTTTTTCTGCAACTATTAATGTGTCAATCCATTAATCAATCAAACAATATAGTCTTTATTTCGGAATTTATCAACGTCCATAAAGTTCAAAATTAGATAAACACAGATTATAAAATATCAACATTACATTAAAATGTCACAATAAAAGAATTGATAAATGAATGTCAGTTGCCCCTTATTTAAGCCACTCCCCTAAGTGAAATGGGACTCCCTACCGTTATTTGAGTTTCTCTGTACAGAGTGAGAAGTTCAAGGCAAGCACCTATAAACTAATGGGCAATCGATCAGGAAGTGAACATCTTATTTTAACTGAGTCTTCAAGGAAACTTGCAACGGAGAAGCACCAGGGGCGTTTCTTCGTTTTAGTGGGGGAGCTTTGTCCTCCTGCTCAGTCAGGCAGGCAGCGGCAAATAAAATCATAAAAAAACAATGTTATTATCATTTTATTTGCCGCTGTCTGTCTGACAGCTTGGAATGTAGGGTGGGCGGGGCCAGGCCAGAGGAAGGAGTGGTGGGCACTGTAAAGTGCGCATGTCTGTTTGACCGGCTGTCTCAGGCCTGCCAAACAGACATGCATGCTTACATTTCTCCAACCTGGCTGTGTTGCACAGCCAGGCTGGAGAAATGGCACAGGCTCCCTGTGTCTGTGCGAGAGTCAGAGCAGCCCGCTCAGGCCACTCCTGGTGCTGCTCTCATGCTAGCTTTTGCATGAGAGCAATGTCTGTATTGAGAGGCTGTGGTGACTGCTGGAAAGAGAGGAAGCGACCAGCAGCAGGACGGGATGGAGCAGCAGCAGCAGGTACGTTTTTCTTATTTTTATACCCCCCTGTCACCCCTCTCCGATTCACTCCCCCACCCCCGCCCCACCACCCTTGATTAGCACCGTTTTGTATTCTAGTAACTGTAAAATTATTAGAGCCGTATGAACTTGATTAAAAAAGCCATGGATTTTGAGCAGCTGCATGATGAAAGCTATGCGTGGAATCACATAAAATTCACAAAACATAACCAAATGTAATGTGCCTTGGCCAGAGATAAAATCACATCTATAAGGACTTAAATTGTGCCATTGATTCAACCTAAACCTTGTCAACAAGAAGGGGTAGCTTGGCATGCTGACCCTGAAGAGACAGGGTTTGATATGTCCGCCTGTTTTTAATATATAGTGAGCTTGAATCGATTGTTTCAAAAGTCCTGGCCAAAAATAGAAGCATCATCTGCATTTAATAGGGCTGGTAGAGGACGTGTACCTACCAACGAAACAGCCTGACCATCTTTTAATGACTGGCATTCAAGGTCATTAACAAAAATTTAAACAGGAAAGGTGCCAGAATGCACCTCATTTGGACCTCATGGTGCACCTTAAAGGGGTCAGAGCAGGATCCATCAGTTTTATAATGAACTGTGGCTGACATGTCTTTGTGCACGTCAATGAGAAGGACAAAAATGTTAGGATTGACCACCACAGTCAATAGCATTGCCCATCGTTTTTCATGGTTAACTCTATCAAAAGCCTGTGTTAAATCCACGAAGGCCTTGGAAATGGTACCTGGTTTAGTTATTGTATATTTAGAGATCACAAGTTTCAAATTCAGACATTGATCAATTGTGCTCAGGCCTGACCTAAAACCATACTGCAGATCTGATAAAATGTGGTTCTCTTCTGCCAAGGTCAATAGTCTATTATCACCCTCCCGAGCACCTTCACTACGGAGTCTATTAAAGAGATGGACCTGTAACATTTTGGGTTCTCCTTGTCCATCTTCTTGAAAATCAGGACACTGATTGCGATAGATAGACCATGAGGGCAAAGGGGCAACCCTGATAGCCGTATTAAGGGTCTGTATGAGTACAGGGGCCCGCATCTCTGGTTCACTCAAGTACAGATCAGCAGGGATCCTGGTCCGTGCCAGGGGCCTTGTTTCTAACAAAACTAAAATGTCAACCTTGACGGGTTCTACTGAGACACTCAGGAATGAGATACCGGGGGTGGGGGGGTGGGGGGCACAAAAGCACTATCCTTTGTGAGAGTAGGACAGGAGGAATAGATTTCGGAAAAATGACCGCCCCACCTATCAACTGTGATATGAGGGCAGAGCTGAGGTCTCTCTGGGGACAGTTAACTATTTCCCAAAATCAACTTGAGTCTGGCAGACAAGCAGTGTTGTTTAGATGCTTACATGCCTCCTCCCTCAAAAAAGATTTACTCCTTTTGATCTCGGACTTATAATTTGAGCTGCAGGCCGCAATCTGCTGCTTATCTCTAATGGACGTCTTTAACACATTAGTTAAGCTTCTATGAGCCCTAGCACAGTAGTTGTGTCAAACAGCATATGGGGGATGAGGCCAGGACAGCTAAAAGCTGACAGACACCTCTATTTGTGTTTCAGTATAACACAATCAAACAAAACAAAGTTCAGACCTACAATCGTTCAGTCATGCGGATCATCATGTAATTTCATGTGGTGAAACAAGAAAGAAAAAAAAAACAAAGGCATTCGCCTATTCAGGTTACAATCACAAGAATCACCAAAAGTCTCGAGGAAACTGAACCTCCTCTCATTAACAATCGAGTCTTAGATCCTGCGTTCAGAACCTAAACTGCGTAGTCTTGGTTCACCCTTATGCACCTATCATCCATCACCAGACGCTTCCCGGCCCTCAAACTAACTCCTGCACTTTCTTTTTCATCCCAGTTTCCCCCTTTGTCATTGTTTTCCCACCTTTCTTCCTTCGTATCCACTTTTGTATTTTCCCTCTCTTGTTTTGGATCAAAATGTGATTAGGAAAAGAAAGTACCTGTGTTGAAAAATAAGTGCAGGTGGGCCCATAAGCAACCACCGGCTCAATTTAAGCACTGCACGAATGTGGCTTGTTAGAAGGCCCATTCTGTGATCTTATAGCTTTGGATGTGCCCATTATTTTTGCGCTACTTGGGAAGGTGCGTATCTCAACCGTGCACCTCCTGGTGTCTTCTAGGGCAGCAGGGATGATGTGCGAGCTTTGTTTCAAGTCAGAGGGAGGCAACAGACATCTTGATTCTTGCCAATTCTCTTGAAACTGAACGTGGCCATCTTGGACATGATTTATAAAAGAGAACAATTTGCTGGTTATGGCTGATGTTTTTTACGGCGAGACCAGCTCATGCCTGACTGTCAGCACCCGCATGAAAGGAAGTCCAGCACAGCAGCCTACAGGCATCCCCTTTAGCTCTCTACAATGCAAAAATACCAGCCTGTGCTGTGAGTACTGTACAAGTGGGTCCTCATGGAAACAGAATCATCGGCTCTGCTTCTCCGCAAGCACGCTCCTACTCCCGAAGCCTTGAGAAGGAGGGTAATGCCACTAAGTACTTCAGGCCGCTACAAACTAATTGCCACAAGCTGGCTAGATAGCTAACAGTATTTCTTACAAAAGCGTTTGTTGTGCTGAAACTGCATGTGGCTGTATCACTCAACTGCTAACTGGAGCCTAAGGATTCTGACTCAACAGCACTAACCGCTCACCACACTTTTAACGTTTCCTCAGGGAAAATGATTATGCCACAACCCACAGTGAGTTTAACCATACGCATTTTGGCATCAGGTAGGTCTGGGAGGGCCAACGAGACCCAAAACGCGTTAGGCATAATAAAGGAAGTCTGAATGCCAAGTTGGATGAAAAGCTTGAATCAAGCGAAAATACCTGTCCAGTGAGTGCATCTTCGTCCTGTGGGGAACTGTGAGATAATGCACTATGGCGGGCCTGCCATGAATATTACACCACCACTGAAATGGTAAAGTAGGTCTGCACGTTTTGGGAGCAGAGAAAAACCAAATGGCAGAACGGCAGGTAAAGCAAGAGACATTACATTGCATCTGACGTCTGACACTGGGAGGCCCACCGGAGGGTTTGGTCATTGCATTTTAATTTCAGTATTAAAATGTATACCGACAGAAGGAAGTAAACTTCATTGGACTATAAATCCCAGCATGCATGTGCAATGACTCACCGGAGAGCAACGCAAGTAATTAGCATGTGATTTAAGGTTCAAAGCAATGCAAGTGCAGGTTCACACTGTTGCCTGTGATCAAGGGCCAGGGAGGCATTTGAAGAAGTCTTAATGCAGATATATATATATATAATATATATATATATATATATATATATTACATTATATATATATATATATATATATAAATTATTTTTTTTTTTTTAACCTACTGGAGGTCGCCTGTAGGTAGGAAATGTGTTTTTTGTTTTGCCAATAACATTGGCAACGCTTGATGAATCTTCCCAAAATTTTCAAAACTAATACAACAGTCAGTTCAGCCACTGACTTGAAATTTTCAGGGTGATCCGTGAAGCGGGGGCAGAGAAAAAGGAGGGGGCCCCAAAACACATTCTCCCCATACATTTTCCACCAGGGTCTTTAGACAGGCCTACAGCTTGAACCGCTGAAAGCAATTACACCAAATTTTGCAGGAAGTTACATCTTGGTGCGCAAATTGTGCTTTCTGTAATTTGGTTTAAATCAGTTCAGGAGTTTCAGAGATATTATAAGTTGAAAAATATAGCTATCCAGGGGCCCAGAGGATCTGAGGATCCCAGAGACCTCGTGCTGAGATCTGATTGGCTGCCAATACTTCAAATAGAAAGTATTGGCAGCCGTTTTGGGACTCAGATTCAGCAGAGTTCCAAACAAAAGCAAAAAAAAAAGAAAAGGGACCAGGGACCCCAACCCGGCCTGGATCGTGGATTTTGCTGAGAATTAAAAACAAAACGTGGTATCCCGCGTTTTTTGTTTATATTATCCCCGGGTTGGCCTGTTCTGGAGATATTTATAAAGAAGGAGGGCACACAGGGTCTTACCTCGTAGGGCTTATTAAAGCCCTGGCAACCACCACCTCCCCAGGGCTGAAAAATGTAATATGGGGGGGCTGCGCTCACCCCCTGTGCCCGAGGTCCACCCCTTCCCCGGGGCTCAATAATTTAAAACGGGGTGTGCACGGTCCACCCTGGACCCCAGGGACCACCACCTCCTTGGGCTCTGAATTTATAATTCTGCGGGGGCCACACGGGCCAGGCTCTTCGGCCAACCCTTGCCTTGTACAGCCCAAAGGCCATGGGTGGCCCGGGATTGGTGTGGTTATAGGAGGTTGGGCACAGGGCCCGGCCTGTGGCCAGGCCCTGAGGCTAACCCCCACCAAGCACGACCAAAGGCGGTGCATGGCACAGGGTTGGTTGGTTATAGGGAGTTGGCCGCAGGGTTAGGCCACAGGCCAAGTCCTGCTGCTAACCTCCACTGCACATTGCCGAAGGCAGTGGTTGGATTAACAATAACTAATTACAATATCTTTATGTTAAAAAAAACATAAAAATTTACTAAAAAAAATACAAGGGTTAGAGGGAAGTTATAGTTAGGAAGAAGAATTTAAAAAACAAAGAAATTCAATTAAAAAAACAAAGGTTACTGGGAAGTTATAGTTAGGCTCACCGTTTAAACATACAAAGCCAAGGAAATTCAGCTGTTATAGTTAGAGTTCTTTCAAGTAACTATAAGTCGTACCCTTCGGTAACTACAACTCTCGCTCTCGCCATGCACTGCTAATTACCCTAGATATTACAGCACTCATTACATCTTTTACGACATCATTGATAATGTCAATGTAACATTTGCAGTAACATTATTGATGAGAAATCTGTGCATGGTGGGGTTGCACGTTATAGTTACCTTAGGGCATGAATAACTAACTATAACAGCTGAACTTCTGTGGTTTTGTACATTTAAAGCACAAGTCTAACTATAATGTCCCTGTAACCTTCGGATTTTTAAGTGAATATGCATATACATATAGATATATATTTATATATATATATATATATATATATATATATATATATATATATATATATATATAGAGAGAGAGAGAGAGAGAGAGAGATAGATATTGCAGAGCGGTGTTAGCCGCTCTGTAGTTATAGTCAAGGTGACTAGAGATTGGGAATTTTTGTCCCCGTTTGATGAATGTCCATAAAACTTTACAGACCTGCTGCCCCCATTTCTTTTTCATAGTCTTAAAAGTTTTGTGGCGTTTTGTGAAGAGTGTGCAAACAAAAAGAAGGGGGGTCAAAAAAACGGGCTTGAAATTCAATGCATTTTCCATAGACGTTTCTATTTTGTGTAGTGCGAAAACCGTCAGCTGGATTTTGTTTAATTTGACAGAATTGCATAGTAGGGGGTTTATATTTTTCTTTGGGGGAGCGCAGGCAAGTACAATAAGTAAAAGCTAACAAATAAGGAATTTTATTTTGGCTGTATCTGTAACTGCAGTAGTTTTGAGGTAGTACCGTGGTACACAGTGATGACAAGTCACTATCTGATTAGATAATGACTGTCTTTACAAAAATTTCAGGCCACCATGTTGTTTTAAGGCTTCCCTTTCCCTTGGTCTAGCTTAGGGCCTTAAATATAGGCAAGTATTAGGTTGGATATGTTTTCCCTACCTATTACCACTTAATGTAAGTGGTTATAGGTAGAGAAATATAATTATAAGTTTCTATATATTTTTTAAAAAAACATTACGAAATACCGAGGTTCTACCAAGGTACTACCTAGTGAGTACCCTGGTACCTTAAAGGAAATGTATGAAAAGTGAACAAACATTGTAATACACAATGTTTCACAAATATAATGCACTACAGTGTCCTTAGAATTTTTTACATATTTAATTATGTAAAAAAAAAGATCTATGCATTACCATGACAATCCCTAACATTTACTGTGTTGCTTTAAAAGAGTTACTTAAAAAATGACCATTTTGTAAAAAAACACATAGGGGCTTATTTACAAGCCACGTGGTGCAGACCAGCACAGCAAGTGACCTTGCTGTGCTGCCCTGCCCCACAGGGAAAGGGCAGAAATGCATTTTGTCTACAAGATACTGGGCATTTCTGTCCTCTTTCCCTACACTGGAGAACAATGGACTGCGCAGCGCTGATGCAGGCACCTTTGAACCATGGTGCAAGGATGCCTGCGTCGCAGACAGGATTGTTTCTGTTCAGGTAGGGACACCTTCCTGCACAAAAAAAAATCAAAGGAGGCGTTTTTCTCTTCCTATGTGTGCTACAGAATGCAGCACACATAGAAAGAGGGAAAAACAAGAAAAAAAAGAAATATTGCAAATCTCGGAATGCCCAAAACCAATGGATGTTGCGTGGGAAAACCCACTGCAGCGCCCATGGAACACCTCCCTGGCAAAGAGTAAGGCAACGCAGCACCTTTAGCTGCGTTGCCTTCCACCATATCTACAAGGTCATGAAAATCCACGCAAAGTGACTTTGCATGGCCTTGTAGATATGAGCCGGCGCTATGCGTCGCCGGTACATCACAAAAAGTCACACACTGGGGCACACAGGGCTTGTTAGTAAGCCTATTGGTACGTGCTAGGTTTTACTGCGGTACTGCATAAACTGGTTACATATATAGAAAATGATACAAACATAAATTCAGGCATCTATTTTCACTTTAAGAAAATAATAATAGGTAGGGAGCCACATTGATAACTACTACTTACCTTTATTTAAGGCCCTAAGCCATAACAATCCATTTGTCAACTAACAGGATTACAACTGCCTTTTAAATTTGGAAAGGCAGACAATAGCAAATTAAACACTGCCTTTTTGTCGCAACATACCACGGTAAAACACTAACTTACTCCGGTATACCGTGGCACAATGTATCACTATGGGTCAAATCTGGGATTGTATTGCGCTACCCTTGCGTTACGCATAGTGTCGCAAGGGGCAGCACAGTACTGATGTAAAATTTACAAAACTATGCAAGACCACCAAACATTGACCTGTTTTGCTTGGTACATATGCAAAAATGCAATGCAGAGCAAGTCACTGCTTTGCGTTACTCTGCACACCATAAACTATAGCCCTTAAAAATTTCAGCTTCATACATACTCCACTACACTGTACAGCACTACACTGTATATCACTCCACTTTACACTATTCCACTCTACACCACTTCACTGTACCCAACTACACTGTATGTGCCTCAGTATACTCTATTCCACTCTACGTCACTCCACTGTACGCTATTCCATTATAGGACACTCCACTCCACGCTTTATCACTGAATGGCGAGCCACTCTGCTCCACTCCACTCTACGCTGCTCCACTGACTCTGTCATGCACTATGTCATCATCTGAACTGAGATATAATTAGTTTTGTTATGAAAGCTAAGATTTCTCATGCTATAAGTAATGTCATATGCAAGGGTATAACCAGTGCAGTGAGAAGGAGTGATTTATAGGTTATGCAGTATGACGAATGAGGTGAAAACACTGTGTACGAAGCTGCATGACTTATATTGATTTCAAGGTGGTGTGTGAAGTTGAAATGTAATTTATAATTAACACTGTGTACGTAGGTGGACGACTGATAGTAATGTGAGGTAGAGTGTAAAGTCATGAATATAAATTCAGAATTTGTATTATTTGTGTAGTTTCAGAATGGTTTGCATGGAAAGAATAAATTAAGCTTTCCTAACTATAATCTGTAGGCTTTGTTTTTCTCATGGTGTATATGTGTATATATATATATATATATATATATATATATATATATATATATATATATGCATTCACAGACATATGTCCACACACATATATTATCTATATATATATATATAATATATATAGTACCGATAATATATATATGTATGTGAGGTCCAGTCGAAAGTATCTTGCCGAAACGTGTCGCCGTTAATTATTCCCTTTTTAGACCCTTGTTTCACTTTGTTTTAAGAAATTGAAAATAACAAACCTTTCTGCACTGCATACCGATGGATTCCTGACTCCATTGTCTGTGCTGCCATAACCACAGAGATAATTCAGCATAATGAGTGATGTATATATAACCAGTTTTCTCCTGGGGTCCCTCCTGCCTGGCCCTGCTTCAGCATTTGGTGCCCAGAGCGACTGTCAGACAAAAGGTGACACAGTCAGGAGCAGTTTATCCTTTTGTTTCTTTTTTAATCAAAATGTGTATGTGGTGCCATCCAAAAGAACATGCAACGCATTTCGGCCGTAGCCTTCAACTGGCCATTCTATATTAATTGTAAGGCTAAATTTAGAGTCTAGGGGTGGTGGTAGTAGTAAAGGGTGGTAAGAGTAATTTGAGGATTTAGGGGTGAGTAGTGGTAAAAGTGGTAATTTTAGGGTTTGGGGTGGGAAGTGCTAAAGGCAGGTTATGAGTAAAATGTAAAAAAAAAAGTGAAGGCATGTGTGGTAAAGTCATAAACCTAATAATCATACATGAGGCAGATGTGACCATTGAGTTCATTATTGCTGCAGGGTCTATCACCAGCAGCCTACATCATATACTATTTTATATAGGGTTCCCAATCATCAAATGTGTGAGGTTTTTTAAGAAGAACATGGCCTTTCAAAAAAATAGTACCTGGTCTCTCTAATATAAAAGGCACAAAGTCAACTAGGAAAAATCTATTTTTTATGTTGTTATACAAAGCACACATGCAACATTGTGTGTGTTGGGAAAGAAGCTAACGTTATGAAAACAAAACAATATGCATTTATACGTTTATTGTATGAAAAGCAAAAGGGCAACCCTGAGCATAATCAATTGCCAAACAACAAGTGAAAGTAACTGAGTTAACCTATACTAAAGTGTTTTACATAGTGAAAAGCACATTCCAAGAGATCGAAGGAATGCTTGCTCATAGTACATTGGCATCCAGCAGAAATGTATTCCAATGGAAATCTAAAATGAACTGTTAATTATTACAGAACATTAGGATATCTCCCAAAGAAATAAAAAACGCGTGTGAGGTACTTTTTTTTGCATGCTAGAGGAACACATTTACCAGCATTAAGAACTTTAAAAGCAGACAAAAGGAGAGGCAGAAAACATTTGGACAATTTGAATATTTTGTTCTGTTTGCAGGTCCCTGGTCAAGCAGCAAATGGGCCAGGGGTGTTTGTTGGCATGCTGTAAAGATAATAATATGCTCTCTATTTGGGCTAACTGACCTGCAGATCTTAGCAGTTGTAAGATAAATATGACAGCTTCTGGAATCACAGTGGAAGACATGCTGTGGTCGCTAGTGAAGCGCACACCCTGTGAAAAGCGACCTTTAAACAAAACACACACTTTCATGAATAATATTTGCCTCTAGTACTGAGGCAAAACCAAAACAAGGTCTGATAAAAGTGACTTCTGGATCCACAAAATGCCTTACAGAAGCCATACAGAGGGGTGGAGATACTGCATTGTATGTCAGGAAGAGTCCCACCAGGAGGGTGCAGGTGTCTCCCAGTTCCTGGAAGGACAAGAAAGCTCTATCCTTGAATAGGTCCCCCATATGTTCTACTCCGACATCCCACCAGCTCTGCATCCCATGGTGAATGTGTAATCCCTAGAGTGCTGCTGTGTACCAGATGGGAAGCAGTGGTGAGTATGAGGGTCAGGCCATACTCCCAGGGATGTAATTCTGCCAACAGGGTCCTGCTGTTTCCTTCTGGTGCATCAGGTGGGGAAGATGCAACCCAGGGGAGGACAACCAGGTGTATGTATGTGACCCATCGAGGGCATGCCGGACCTCAGCAGCTCCAAGCATGGTGCTAACCCCAACCACTGCACTGACCACTGTAACTGAGCTGCTGTGTTAAAGAGCTCAAGTTTAAGGGCCCAAAGTCCTACTTCATGTAGTGGACGGCAAAGCTTGGCAAATGCTACAGAGCATCTGCCCGTTCCCCATTTCAGTTCTACCAACATTTTATTGAGGTACACAGAGATGAATGTGGGAATCACAACAGGCAGAGCTGCAAAAAAGTACAGAAGTCATGGGAGTATGAGAAACTTAGAGACTGCCACATGGCCTACGGGCGAGAGTGGCAATGATACCCAGGGAGCCCCAGATTTGGGTCAGTGCTCTACCCATATTTCCCTCATAATATTGCCATTAGAATGGAAGATTTGTATGCCCAAGTACTTGAACATGTCAAATTGCCATGGGTGGTGAGAAGGGGGCAGTCTTTCCTGTCTCATTCTGGAATACAAGGGAACAGGCAGGACTTGGGCCAGTTTGACCAAAGGCCTGATACCACCTCAAAGTCATCCAGTAGAAACATTAAGTCCGGGAGTAAGGTACCAACCTCTCGTAAATAGATGAGGGCATCATCAGTATTTAAGGAGATCACGTGTTGAATGTCCTGCAACTATGTTCTGCACTGTTGGGCCCGTAGGTGCAGTTTACAGGCCAGTGGCTCCATGACCAGGAAAAAGATTAAGGGAAATAGGGGGCTCTAATGCTGGTTGCCTTGCTGGATATCAGAGCTCTCAGAGATCAGTTGTCCTATCTTACCCGGCACCACTGGTTGCCCTTAGAGGGTGTGGAGCCACTGAAGATATGCTGGACCAAAGTGCATCTTCCTCAAGATTGTAAATAAGAACTTCTTATCCAAGCAATCAAAGGCCTTCTCTATGTCGAGGAAGCCCACCAATGGGAGCCTGGTTCTCATTGGGAGTCCCTCACCAGTCGAAGAAGGGGAGGGATGTTGAGGAAAGTGTTATGCCCAGAAATTAACATTTTGATGCGGGTTTATGACCACACTAATCACAGGTAGCAACCTATTTCCCAGGACCTTTCCAAGAATTTTATAGTCTAAATTCAGTGGCAATCGCAGTCTATAACACTGGCCATCCAACTGGTCCTGGCTAGGTTTGGGGAGCACCACTATCAAAGCTTCTTCTAGCAAATCAGAAAGTTGGTTCCTCTTGCTTGCCTCAGTACACATCACCAGCAACCTGAGGGATGGTGAGGCACTGAAAGCATTATAGTATTCTATGCAAATCCCATCTGTGCCTGGGGCCTTATTATGAGCTATCTGCCAAACTGAGTTCCTCCACCTGAAGAGGAGCATCAAGCTCTACACACTGGAGTGGATCCAATTGGGGGAGAGGGAGTCCCTGTGAAAAATGCTGCTGCTTCTCCATGGGAGTGCTCCTCCTACATCATACAGGGCCATATAGGAAGCCACAAAGGCGTCATTAATGACTACCTGTGTGTTAATGATGCACTCCCCAACCATCCTCAGCAAACCAATCAGAGATTGTGTCCAGCCTTCACACACCAGCCATGCCAACAAGATCTAGCTTCTCCAAATGGGCTTCAGGGATCCAGTGTTCCAGTCTCCAAATTCTGAATTCTGCAGTCAGCAAAGGCGGCTCAGTCTCCAGTTGTCTCAGCTTCCTTTCCTGCACAGTGAGCTCATTCGGGAGAGTCTGTCATACCCCCCCCCCCCAACACCCTGGCAATGAACTGTCACCTTCATAAACATCTTGTTAGTGTTCCATTTCACCACCATGAGGGCTTTGGGGCCCGTGTTTGCGTCAAAGTACTGAACGATGTGCGTCGCAAGTGCATCATGAAAAGAAGCATCTTGGAGCATCTTAGGCTGGATCTCCACATGGCTATGCAGAACCGTGTCCTACTCCATTGCAGCATTAGCAGAAGAGGGCAGTGATCACAGAGCATATGTGACAAGTACTCAGAGTGTAGGATCATTGGGCCAAATGCTACATCACAGAGCAAAAGATCTAGTCTGGAGTGAGGGCGGTGGACTGGCGAGTAAATGGATAACTCACTGTCCTCTGGATGCTGGAGGCACCAGATAAGCAGCCTGCAATGAGATAGAGAACCCTGAAAATGTTGGGTTGTGCATGTCCGGAGGGCAATTGAAGTCTCCTTCCCAAATGGTAGGGGCATGTGGGTAACTACAAAGAGCTGGAGTGAGGCAGCCCAGGATCGAAGAGTAGCCTGCATTTGAAGCATAGATAGCAAGCAACGCAAGAGGGATGCTGGCTAAGTGGCCATCTACTACCACTTATCTTCCCTCCGGATCTACTTTGCGAGTGGCTGTCACAAAGATATGATTTTAGAATCAACCAATCAGTTGAATTCTGGGCCGTATAAGGTGGACATGCCAGGCCCTTGGCATGCAGCCATGTCCAATCATCCTAAGGACTCACGAAGAAGCGAGTCTCCTCCCCCTCAATGGCTTTGCATTTTGCAGGGAAGTGGAGTGCATATTTCAGACTAAGGGACTCATTACGAGGCTTGCGGTCGCAGTTAGGATCGCCGCTGCTGTGATGATGCAACCACCACAATAAGACCCTGGTAGTCAGACCGCCAGGGTTCCGCCGTCCCTGCCGGCATGCAGCGCCGCCCTGCTGATTACAATCTCGTTCTCCGCCAACCTTTTCATGTTGGTATTAACACTATGGGAAGGCTGGTGGAGAGCAGAGTCAAGGATCCACGGGGGGGCTGCACTGCCCATGCACTTGGCATGAGCAGTGCAGGAGTCTCCATGCCCAGCACCATTGCAATGTTCACAGTCTGCTATGCAGACTGTGAACATTGCGAAGGTGCTGGTGCACCCTGCAGGCGACAGCATTGCCACTGATTCGAGTTCGAGCCGGAGACAATGCTACTGCCAGTTTTACACTGGGCTGACAAGAGGAAACCTCAGTTTCCGCCCATCAGCCTAGCGGGAAACTCGTAATAGGTCTGGTGGGATGGTCGCCACTGCAGCAGCAGCCACCCTGTTGGGAGTTTGGCGGACGGGTGGTATTACCACCATGAAAACACTGGCAGAGAATAGGTGCAGGGAGCCACAGGGGGCCTCTGCACTGCCATGTACTTGGCATGGACAGTGCAGGGGTCCCAATGCCCAGCACCATCGCAATGTTCATTGTCTGCTGTGCAGACTGTGAACATTGTGAAGGTGCTGGTGCACCCTGCAGGTGACAGCATTGCCACCAGCTCACTTTCGTGCCGGAGACAATGCTGCTGCCAGTTTCCTGCTGGGCTGACGGGTGGAATCATCGGTTTCTGCCCATCATCCTAGCGGGAAGCTCGCAATATGTCCGGCGGAGTTGTCGCCACTACAGCGGCAGCCACTCTGTCCGGAGTTTGGCGGACGGGTGTTCTAGTCCGCCCAACTCATAATTGGACACTAAGGCTCCTCAGTTGCTGTGACACTGCCGCACAGGAGCCACAATGCCGCTGCACCTCCACAATCAAGTCAGATTAGGCAGTGATGTTAGTGCCCTCAAATTGCTCAGTACCCTACATCCTAAAAAGCTGAAGACTCAAGTCCCTGTCTCTAAAGTTCAGGAGGCATGCTATCACTGGATGACTTGACAGCCAACAACTTAGACACCAGCCAGTCCTCAAGTAAAAGTTCCACACTTTGGCTTTCTGAGTGCTTTGGGAAGCCCAGGAATCGAAAATTGTTCTGTTGTTATCACCCTCCTGCATCCTGTGCCCTGTGCTGTAAGGTGCTGATATTTGTCCTCAAGCCTTGTATCTGTGACTGTTGTTCCTACACTGAGGAATGCAGCGAGATCAATGGCAACTTTGTGCTGTGCACCCTTTCTGTCAGTTTCCGGTGATCTACTCAAAGTGGCCCAACATCCACAGGAGACCACATCGATCTTGGATTCCAATTTATTCTTAGTAACCAGGATGGTCTATAAGATATTCTCAAACTGGCCTGAGTGTTGGTCCCAAGTGGCCTCCGGGTTGTGCAGAGCATCATTACCTCTCATCACCCCACCGTCCTGGGCCACAGGGACGTTGCCAGGCAGGGACAAGGCCCTGGACTGTTTAGGCTTCCCCATCTCTGCATTCATGGGCAGAGGGTGTTCAGATGAGGTATTCCACTGTCAGATGGGAGTCCCTTAATTTTTCCTGGCTCTCCGGAGTGAAGGCCACACCTAGGTCCCGCGATAGGCTGTCACTTGACCAAAGATGTGCCTGACTGTAACTTGAGCTTCAACCACAAGGGAGCCCCATTCCACGACTCCCCAAAGCCCAATGGAGTACCAATAGAATGTTCGGAGGAGCCGTGGAACCTGCGACCTCCAGGCCAACACCCCTAGACAGAGTTCACGTGGTGTGAGATGCCTCCCGACTTGCGGGGTCTCTCAGGTGAGGGAGTGACACTGCATATCTCCTGACACCATCGTGACATATAAGGGTACGATTCACAAAAGAAAACTTAGACTTGTGGTCTAAGTTTAGACCACAAGTCTAACTTTACGACTTTTTGGTATTCAGAAAGGTAAGATACAAGTTGTATCTACCCCGAGTTCAAAGATTCTGCCCCTAGGCAGATGTAAAGATATGACTCGTATGTTACCTTTCTAAAAATTGAAAAGTTGTAAAGTTAGATGTTTGTTCTAAACCTTACATCAAAAGTCTAACTTTATCTTTGTGAATCGGGCGCTAAGTTTTGAAATGCGGGGGGAAATCACCAAAGGGGGATCCCCAAACATTGAGCCAGCAGCACTTCCCTGTCATCCTACACGGAAAGACCGCTATTGCCCACTCTTCACCGTTATCCAAGAAGGCACAGCAATAACTCCAGGTATGTGGAGTCCAGGCTGCCAGGATCCCATGCACTCTCCTCCTCTCACTCACTGGCCTTTTCCTCATAGGCCTCACAGTACCTGGCTTTGGCCATGTCTCCCACATGAGTCATAATCACACCTGGCTTATGATGGCCACCACCAAACAACTGGGGCCCTGGGCACTAGCACCAACTCGGGGAGCTCAGCTGCGAGTTGCGGGGAGCTACCTCTGCCCTCAGTGTCTACTCCATCGGGGTGGGCTTTGGGCATCTGGGGGCACTCCTGCTCCTGTATTGGATGTCTGTGCGGGCCTCACTGCTCACCTGCCACGCATTGCTGCAGGCCTCAGGTGTCACCCCTGGAGCTGGCTGCTCCAGTCCTCAATGTCTGCCCCAGTGAGAGGGGCTGCAGAGTCTCCGGGGTGGAGGGCCTCATCACTACTGGCAGAGCCTGCACTGGCCGCTGGAAATGCTGGCCCAACAGGCTGTAACTCATCTTTAACGGCCTTCCCCAGGGCTGGGCACTTCAACCCCCCCAACGTCCGATCCACTCAGAGCGGCAGCAGATGTTCAGGGGGCACCCTCAATGCCACTATTTTCCCCCTCAAGGGTTAGCCGCAGTCTCCACCGCCCAGTTAGGGCCAGGCGGGTTGCCACAAGTCTACTGAGTCCTGCCCAGGGAGCATAGTAGTCGTCCTTTGGGTTGGTTGCCCCTGATGTCCACAAAGGTTGAGAGGATATCAAACGTGTAGGCAGGCACTTTTGACCCCCACAGGCCGCAGGGACTTCATCTGAGGGCAGCTGCCATCGCAGGCCATGTGACCTCCCCACCAACAACACCTGCGCTCCCCAACTTCTGTCTGCGCCCGGGCATCTGACCAAGCCGGGCTCACCACTATGTAGGGTGTCACCAGGGAGGTATACTTCCACCCCAATGCACCCAGGATGAGACAGGATACAGGCCAGGTGCTGGCTGGAGCTCGCAATGAAGCATCTGCTCCGGTCGCCATCCTGCCCACGTCCCCGTAGTAATGCAACACAGTTAAAACATGTAACAAAAGGAGGTTCACAATATAAACTGCAAAATAAAGGCTAAAAAAAAAGCACCGCTACCTGTAAAGCAAAAAAATATATATTTCCCTACAAAAATAATGACTTCAACTATAGTGAGTAGCAACGTGCACCACCATAACGTGCTAATACTAGTAGGGTAATTTATCCTATTTCTACATAGGTGGTAAGTGAACTTGACTGGTTTAGCAATTCTTAACTAGTTTAAGTTCTTCTAAATAGGTGTGTTTGTATGGTCTCTCTGTTTGCAGTCTACATTGTTGAACTTTAATTTTAGCAGTATATACTGCTGAGGTCTTAATTTGATGTTGAACGCATTCCAAGGATCCGCTTCTCCCATTGCGCTATTTTAACATCTTGCTAGCTGCTGAACTGACTTCAAGGCTACCTTTTAGATTCTGGAGTGATTTACAGTTCTATATGCAAAATCCTGAATATTGTACAATGTATCAACAATCCCATCTCCTCCTTTATAACTCTTCCCCATAACTAGAGACAGAAAACAAAAAACCAACGTAGGGCCGTCAGTTCTCTGACCTGCCGGTGACTTTCCAAGTTATTGCGGTTCTTTGAGGACCGTTAATAACGGAAGAGTCAAGGCATGGTGTGGGGAATCCGTGTTATCGATCTACCCACACTGACGGGGTGACGATGGAGGTGAAACTGTACTAAAGCTCTAAGGACATAGTGCACCCCAAACCACAGAAACTGTGCATTCTATACAAGAAAGGCCGATTGGAATCCTACTCAGCACCTGAGAATCGTCTAGCAAGTGCCTTCATTCTGCATGCTGACTAATGTATTTAATGGTGTATTTCTTATATTCCCGTTTTAAGAACAAGTATTGACGCTGCAATGAAGAACATTTGGACCATAGGCGAACCTGTGGTTTTGGGAGCCCACCTGGAGCATTCTGTATTTATGGCTTCCCTAACAAAAAGCACATACGCTGATCAAATTGTTTTGGGACAGGCATTGTAGACAATTTCCATGTTATGTTCGGTTCATTTTGTCACACTGTAAAATTGGGTAAAAGAAAACAATTAAACACACACACAGGCACAACAGAACAAAAAATATTTTAGATCAACGCAAAATGCAAAAAACACCTCCACAGCTTCCTATCATATCATCATCATAACAATAATAACAACAATTTTTGAAGCACCTTGAATAGTTCCAATTTAATGGTGCGAATTTCACAAAGAAACTATTTAACACAGTGCTTAACTTGTAACAGAATAAGTGCTGGGGCCCAAAGCATGACGCGAATAACAAGACTTGAGTACAGTAGCATTAAGGGCAGAGGTGTGCAATAATGACAACTGAGGTTGGAAGCATAGGAGTTGAGGATTGGCATGCTAATCAAATCTTGTGTTAGGCCTCTGAATGAGCTACCTCTTATGAGAAAGGCAGGCGAGCAGGTAATCCATCGTATGGACGGGGATAAAAGGACCTGGAATCAGGTAATCCACCGTATGAACGGGGATAAAAGGACTTGGAATGCAGAAGAATATGGGAAATCTGGTGCTGATCCGGCACCCATTTTCATTGCAGAAAGGAGGGTGATTTCTGAATTCCTAAATCATGACACTACACCTGAAAAAATTATGACACTACTCTGGAGAAGGAGAACTAGCAATAGCCCTACTAGGTCTATGCACTCAAAGGAACGATTAAAATGTGTGTGAAAAGAACTGAAATCAACAACTGGAAAGGGGCAATAATGAATCTTAGCGAGTATGTTATGAGTTTTACTGGGGTAAGTTAGGTTAAGGAAAGCTCAGACATTGGATCTGTTCATCCACATACTTCAGGCTCACAGACTGCTTCTACCAATTCAGTAGCAGACCACTAGCTGCTGTGGACAGCACTTCAAGTTCGTGACTTTATTGATTCAGCAAATATCAGTAGTGCAGCAGGTGCATTGGCGCCGTGGTCCCGAGGATCAGAGGGGCACATTGCACCCCATATACATGGGTTTTCACCATATCGGAAGATGAGGGCTCATTTTCTTTGCTTGTAATAGAGCTCGTGGCACCATTGCAACTCCACTGGATGGGTTCGCTTGGTGACTCCAGGATCAGCATTAACGATACTCCAGGGGATGGCAGCAACTTGGCTGGAGCGATATTTTAACCAAGCCTAAGCAGAGGCGTACCTTCATGGGGGTTGGGGGGTCTGTTTGAGGTGCTATACGCCACAAAATAATATTCTGTAGTAAATTGTTGGGGACAGGCGCTTTCAGTCGGATTTGATGAAGTGTCTGTCGGATTTCACCTGGGATTTTTTACATGCCCAGACTGAAAAACACACACCTTCTCTCATTCGCCTCTGTTTTGAAGGCATTACAAATGTTAGTTTGAACAATGTTGTGTTTTAAGTGACATTGACAACCAGCCCTCCTCTATTTGCACTGCCCCTTAAGTGCCCCTCGTGTCCTGCTTCTCATATGATGTGTTTTGATAAGATATCCCAGCGTGATTGTTCGGAAATCTGAAGCGACCCCCGCCCACCCCCTCCATTGCCCAAGCTCTGCTTCTGAGCTGACTAACCCACAAGAAAAGGGAGGCAGGAAGGTGTATGTGGGGGGAGACTAAAAGAGAGAGGTTGGATATATCTTAAAGAGCTATGGTCGGCTCCTACCTTTAAGGGGTCTGCTGGCATCTTGTTCGAGGGCACTACTCTGAGCTGCTGCTGACTGCTCATGGCTGGCGCCACGGAGTGCGCCATGGGAGGCAGGGTTATGCCCCCATCTCTTGGATCCTGCTTTTCCGAGTCCTGACAGGAACTGCCCCAGGAGCTGGCATCGATGCAGCACTCGGGACCGTACCTTCCGGGCAAGAAGGGAGCGCGTCTGCTGCTTCGGTGAAACAGATGAGAAGGCACGTGGCATCAGATGTTATTAGTAATACTACCTATGCTAATATAAAATCTGGGCAACGGCTTTAGTAAACGATATATGCCCACCTCGACCCATAGAACAGTCTGTCCTGCAACCTACGCGAAATTCTACGGAAACATTTTGTGAACGTACAGTTGCTTAGTTTTTATATTTTCCCTCATTTGTATGCAAATCATGACGTTTAAAACCATGATGTCAGAGAATGAAAACTTGCAGAAAAAAATACTGTACATATGTTCCACCTTAGATGGGTTTGATAAGAGGTAAAATAATCTCACAGAAAAAAATAATCTGGCAAATCACAGAACGCCTGCTCTCGTTTGAAAACGAATTTACATTGAGAAATTCTGGTAAATCAAAGGTGGGTGAAAAAAACAGTTCCAAAACTTTGCACTAATAAACAAAATTATGGACCTCTTTTTTATAATATTTAATGGGGTGTATGATGAAGGGTGTTACAAGGCCCAGAAAATGTGTTTATGTGCCTGCAATGTGTAAAGTGAGTTCAAGTTGAAGTGTGTAAAGTGAATCCGAGTTGGAGAAATACATTAAGCAGCACGGCCCAGAGAGAGAAAGAGGCAAACCCCGCTCATTCTTTCCGAGCTGTGCCGTCTAAAAATTAAGCCCTACCGCCGAAATAAATCTAGTTAAATGAATTCACTTTACTCACTGCAGGCAAATAAAATTCAGCTCCGCTATGAGCCAGGGCAACCTATCACGATGCGGCCCTAGAGGGAAAGAGTGCAGTTTCACTCATACACCTCAGATATATTTAGACAGATATTATGTGAAACACATAAACAACACCAAAACGATCATATTTGAAGTCTTACTCCAAAAATAAGTGATTTGACGGAGGCATGGAAGAATTAAATCACACAATTCAGTTGCATTTATATTGTTTATATACTGTTATAATTTTGGCGTGCATAGTGAGATATGATGACAGCAAAGTGAATAGATAGGCACATGATCATGCATTTTTCAAGTGGGAAGAAAATGAGATAGATTCAAACTTTAGTCCCCAGTTTCCACTTGGTGACGCAGATATGTTAATTAAAAAATATTAATGAGTGTTTATGCATTTTGAATAATAATAATAAAAAGAAAATTAATGTAGAGAAATAATGTGCACGTTTGAAAATGTGCCCACGGAGATTGGCCACCAGATTGCACGAGTTATACTAAAATGACAGGAGATGAGGGAATCAAATTTGTATCAAATCCGGTGTAACGCAGACGAGATGTACTTTCCCAGGACTCGAACAATAGAGACACTGACTGGAGAAGAATATGCAACATTTCAATACCTGATGAGCCGGATGATGAGGACATCGTACAGTGAACCAATCGACAACCTGAGAGAGACGAAATATTAGAACTCATAGATTTGTAGAATAAAAGACATTGGCTAGTGTCTCATATGGTGATTAATTGACCAATTTGGTTTTGGGGGATATGCTGGGTAACTTTAACATAATGCTATGACAGAGGAAAAAATCTTCAGAACTTAGTCTGAAATTGATGCGATATTGGGAGAGAAGAGATTCGAGATTCTGTCATTGGGCTCATGCTCTTGGGAGCCTGATGCGATGCTGATCGATTGATGACCTGAAGACGAAGACTGACTTTGTTGCTGATCCATACCGTGCATAGGTAGCTATGACAATGTGACTGATTGACCTTTGTGCCTTTTCTTTCTAGCTACCAACTGCGCTGTTTTATAGTTATTCTCCTAGATAAATGTTTTTCCAAATTGATGTTCTAAATTGTTTTCGCATGAAGTCCCACATGCTAATGTTAATCTGGGCTAGGTAGGGTTCTTATTCTGAGACGTTGACATATATGGCGACAAATGATTGATGGACTAAATTGCTGAACTCTGCTATTCATGTTAGCACATTCTTCTTTATTGGCTTATGTTGAGGTATTAGAATGCACGTTTTCTCAAGTACTGATTAGCTTATGTTATTGGTGATCACTAATGAATTAATACTGAGTGGAATGAATAAAGTTGAATTAACCTTATGACTTAGAATTGTAACGAATAGGGAAATAAAATTGATAAAATGTATAAATGAGTTGTGGTTATTCAGGAGATGTTGATGCTATTCACAGATGATTAATATTTTACTTATTGATCATTGATTTGTGTATTGGCTATTGATGTGCATCGATTACTACATAGCTAGGATACTCCATGCGAATCAAAAGGTTCATTGACCTATACGTGTTCCCTTGTAAGTTTACTTACTAAGGACCAGGTGCGCAAAAAGTTTTTGATAGCAGGTTTATGGTTAGTTTCCTTGGAGAACTAGTTATGTGGTGACCGATGGTTATGGCGGTAGTTTAAATTAGGGATAGTTATTCTTTTTATGAGGTTTGAATTCCCCTTCGCCCAGAAATTACTTTCCCAGATCCTGGATCCTGCTAGTAAAGTTGGGTATGTTCTCTGCGTCTTTTTGATAGTGTGAAAGTGGTAGGTTACACTTGCAAAGGTTTATGCAAACCACAGGTGAGTTGTAATGTTTGTGAGGGAAGTAGAGAGTCTGCATACTCCAGTTAAGGTTTAGTAGGAGCAAGTGGTTCAAGGCCGATGCTAGTACAGACTGAGCCAACTCCAATGTTGTTGCCTCAGGCACAGCCACATGGTTTGCCAAAGTTCAAACCAATGACAGGGACACAGTCAGATGTGACACCAGTAATGGCCCAGACAATGGGAGTAGCCCTTCCACAAAATGCAGGTGCCAGAGCAGCGCCAGATACAATATCTTTGCCAATTAGTGTTGGTCCAGCGGTATCATTGTTTGCACAGAAGAAGCCGATTGCAGGAGAACAGGGTGAGATGTCACAAAGCCTCGTGAGGAGGGGGATGAGAGATCATGTACAGGTAATATCTATGGGGAAAACCTTTGATGGATATAGGCCATTAATGGACCTTAGTCCACCGGTTGCACTTCCAGATGCCGTAAATGGCCCGAGTGTAAGTCAGAGTTTGAAGCTTTTGACACCGCAAACTCTAGGTGCAGTGGTACAACAAGTGCCATTGCCGAAACCAAGTAACATTACATTACAGGGATTAACAGCACAGCAATTAAATGAGTGGTTAGACAGTCAGAATTCCCCTCGAAATACATCCAAGGGTGAAGAGTGAACTGATCGCGTAAGGCTTGCTACTGAAATAACTGATCTGGTCACGGGATCAATGGGAGTGAATAGGTTAAAATCCTATACAGAAGAAGGGCTGAGATATTTGTGTTTGAGAATTATGGGAGAAGTGGACACGATACATCAGAAATTGGCAGATGTGGCAGATAAACATGACATAGAAATTGAGAAAACAAAGCACTTGAAATGAAGCTAAAGGTTAGATTTTGAGGCAAATGATTTTGAGCACATGAGGTCAGCTGGGATGAAAGCGCATCTCAAAGAATTATTGCAGAGTGCTCAGATTTGGGGAGCATTAGAGAAGTGGGAAGGCAGATGGGCAAAGAAGAAGGATAAACAGAAACCTGATTCACAAGTAGGGTCTGAAAGTGTTCAGAAAGAAAAGGACCCAGTAAAAATATTACTGATGAGAAAAATTCCAGGAGGGCAATTTATTCATGTTCCTTGGCACAAAAGTAATATTCTGTCATTCACCAATAATTATCCAAAACTGAGAGAGAAACCGGTTGAGTGGTACCAGCAGACAGATAGATTTGTGAAGCTTTTGAAATGTCTGTGGGAAGTCTTGAATGCTCTGTTGAAGATAGTAGTGCCAGCCGATTTGTGGGTTGAGTGCAAGAGAGCAGTGTAATGGCCGACGAGTGAACCAGAAAGGGACAGAGTTACAGGTGCACCGTCACCTGAAGTGACGAAACATTATTGTAAAGTGATTGAGTTCCTGAAGATGAGAATTTCACCTGAAAATACTGATTGGCAGAGAATTTACAGGACAGTGCAGGAAGTAAAGGAGTCGATACATACTTACTATGAGAGATTGTTGAAGGCGTTCGAGGAGTACAGTGGTAAGGAAGTGATTGAGCCTAAAGACATGTTGCACTTTATGTTCAGGTTCGTAGAACGATTGAGACCTGAAATAGGTCAGATGATTAAGAGTCATTTGATTTGTTGGCAAGCGAAACCGATTGATGAGGTATTGCAGTATGTGAAATACTGTAGTGATGAGATTGAATTGAAGCAGAAAAAGCTGAAGGAGAAGGCGATGGTGAAGCAGATTAAGGCAATTCAAAATGGAGTGCAGGGAGCTTTAGTGCAAAAGATACTGCAACAGCAGGGAACTGTCCTGTTCCAACCCCAAGTGAGAGGTAGGGGTCGTGGAATTAACATGAATCGTGGTCCGGATTTGAGTACTGTAGTGGTTCAGAATGATGTGCAAGGGATGAAAAAGATGTTACCGTGTCATCTTTGTGGGACACTGGAAATGGGAGTGTCCGTTGATGGTACAGAATGGTGTTGTTCAGCAAAGTGGTGATGTCAATACATTTCAAACTGTGAAAGTCCCTAGAATGAGAGGACTTAATCCGACTTTTCAGAATAACATGAATCAAGTGCAGAATTGTCAACAAATGCAGCAGATGCAAATGCCTCGTGCACAAATGACACAGTTGCAACCAATGCAGCAGCAGGTTCCTATGGTACCTAGACAGCAAATGCAGATACCCCAAGCCCCGATGGAACAGCAACAGATGATGCTTACTCAGCAGGTCAGACAGAAGTAGTGACACAGTGCACCATTTCCCGTTACATAGTGAGAATGGAATAAACGACGAGTGGACATGTGAGAGTCAGGACGAGGAGCCATGTATGCTTGCAGCATCCCTAGAGGTAGATCAGAGAGGACCTTTTGTGAAAGGAAAGGTGATGGGTCATAGGGTCTCATTTCTAGTGGACATAGGAGTTACACGCTCTACAGTGAGAAGTGCAGAAGTTCCAAACTTACCTCTTTCAGGAAGAACAGTTCAGGTTGTAGGGGTAGCGAACAGACAGTTGATAAACCCGATCACAAATCCAGTACCGGTTGAGATTGACAACTTCCAGGGACTGCATAAGTTTGTAGTCTGTGACTCAAGCCCCTTATCATTACTGGGAAGGGACTTGTTGTGCAAGACCAAATGTTTGATTAGCTGTTCAACTGCTCGAATAGAGGTCCAGACGAATAGTGATGATGAGGAAAAACAAGCTCCTGAAACTGAGAATGAAACCATGAATGAAGAGTACCCATTGATTGAGTTTTTCCTGATGTTTACTGTGAAAGAATTATATGCAGACTTACAGGGAACAATACAGGAAAATGTGTGGGACCTGACAGCTAAAGAAATGGTTTGATCAAGAGAGTGGAGCCGATTAAGATCACTTTGAAGCCGAATGCAGTGATTCCGCAGCTTCCACAGTATACCATGGCACAGGATGCTCTGATGAAAGTGGCACAGATAATTGGAGATTTCCTGAAACAAGGGGTTTTGAAGGAAGTGTTGAGCAGTGTAGGAGGCTGGACTGGCTTGTAGTGAGTACCAAGGGGTACTTGCACCTTGCACCAGGCCCAGTTATCCCTTATTAGTGTATAGGGTGTCTAGCAGCTTAGGCTGATAGATAATGGTAGCTTAGCAGAGCAGCTTAGGCTGAACTAGGAGACGTGTGAAGCTACTACAGTACCACTTAGTGTCATATGCACAATATCATAAGAAAACACAATACACAGTTATACTAAAAATAAAGGTACTTTATTTTTATGACAATATGCCAAAGTATCTTAGAGTGTACCCTCAGTGAGAGGATAGGAAATATACACAAGATATATATACACAATAGCAAAAATATGCAGTATAGTCTTAGAAAACAGTGCAAACAATGTATAGTTACAATAGGATGCAATGGGGAAACATAGAGATAGGGGCAACACAAACCATATACTCCAAAAGTGGAATGCGAACCACGAATGGACCCCAAACCTATGTGACCTTGTAGAGGGTTGCTGGGACTATTAGAAAATAGTGAGAGTTAGAAAAATAACCCTCCCCAAGACCCTGAAAAGTGAGTGCAAAGTGCACTAAAGTTCCCCTAAGGACAAAGAAGTCGTGTTAGAGGAATAATGCAGGAAAGACACAAACCAACAATGCAACAACTGTGGATTTCCAATCTAGGGTACCTGTGGAACAAGGGGACCAAGTCCAAAAGTCACAAGCAAGTCGGAGATGGGCATATGCCCAGGAAATGCCAGCTGTGGATGCAAAGAAGCTTCTACTGGACAGAAGAAGCTGAGGTTTCTGCAGGAACGAAAAGGGCTAGAGACTTCCCCTTTGGTGGACGGATTCCTCTCGCCGTGGAGAGTCGTGCAGAAGTGTTTTCCCGCCAAAAAAACGCCAACAAGCCTTGCTAGCTGCAAATCGTGCAGTTAGCGTTTTTTGACGCTGCTATGGCCCTGGAGGGACCAGGAGGTCGCAAATTGGACCAGGAGAGAGAGGGGATGTCGAGCAAGACAAAGAGCCCTCTCAGCAGCAGGTAGCACCCATAGAAGTGCCAGAAACAGGCACTACGAGGATGCGTGAAACGGTGCTCACCCGAAGTTACACAAAGGAGTCCCACGTCGCCGGAGACCAACTTAGAAAGTCGTGCAATGCCGGTTAGAGTGCCGTGGACCCAGGCTTGGCTGTGCACAAAGGATTTCCGCCGGAAGTGCACAGGGGCCGGAGTAGCTGCAAAAGTCGCGGTTCCCAGCAATGCAGCCCAGCGAGGTGAGGCAAGGACTTACCTCCACCAAACTTGGACTGAAGAGTCACTGGACTGTGGGGGTCACTTGGACAGAGTCGCTGGATTCGAGGGACCTCGCTCGTCGTGCTGAGAGGAGACCCAAGGGACCGGTAATGCAGCTTTTTGGTGCCTGCGGTTGCAGGGGGAAGATTCCGTCGACCCACGGGAGATTTCTTCGGAGCTTCTGGTGCAGAGAGGAGGCAGACTACCCCCACAGCATGCACAAGCAGGAAAACAGTCGAGAAGGCGGCAGGATCAGCGTTACAGAGTTGCAGTAGTCGTCTTTGCTACTATGTTGCAGGTTTGCAGGCTTCCAGCGTGGTCAGCAGTCGATTCCTTGGCAGAAGGTGAAGAGAGAGATGCAGAGGAACTCGGATGAGCTCTTGCATTCGTTATCTAAAGTTTCCCCAGAGACAGAGACCCTAAATAGCCAGAAAAGAGGGTTTGGCTACCTAGAAGAGAGGATAGGCTACTAACACCTGAAGGAGCCTATCAGAAGGAGTCTCTGACGTCACCTGGTGGCACTGGCCACTCAGAGCAGTCCAGTGTGCCAGCAGCACCTCTGTTTCCAAGATGGCAGAGGTCTGGAGCACACTGGAGGAGCTCTGGACACCTCCCAGGGGAGGTGCAGGTCAGGGGAGTGGTCACTCCCCTTTCCTTTGTCCAGTTTCACGCCAGAGCAGGGCTAAGGGGTCCCCTGAACCGGTGTAGACTGGCTTATGCAGAATTGGGCACATCTGTGCCCAACAAAGCATTTCCAGAGGCTGGGGGAGGCTACTCCTCCCCTGCCTTCACACCATTTTCCAAAGGGAGAGGGTGTAACACCCTCTCTCAGAGGAAGTTCTTTGTTCTGCCATCCTGGGCCAGGCCTGGCTGGACCCCAGGAGGGCAGATGCCTGTCTGAGGGGTTGGCAGCAGCAGCAGCTGCAGTGAAACCCCAGGAAGGGCAGTTTGGCAGTACCAGGGTCTGTGCTACAGACCACTGGGATCATGGGATTGTGCCAACTATTCCAGGATGGCATAGAGGGGGCAATTCCATGATCATAGACATGTTACATGGCCATATTCGGAGTTACCATTGTGAAGCTACATATAGGTAGTGACCTATATGTAGTGCACGCGTGTAATGGTGTCCCCGCACTCACGAAGTTCAGGGAATTGGCTCTGAACAATGTGGGGGCACCTTGGCTAGTGCCAGGGTGCCCTCACACTAAGTAACTTTGCACCTAACCTTTACCAGGTAAAGGTTAGACATATAGGTGACTTATAAGTTACTTAAGTGCAGTGTAAAATGGCTGTGAAATAACGTGGACGTTATTTCACTCAGGCTGCAGTGGCAGGCCTGTGTAAGAATTGTCAGAGCTCCCTATGGGTGGCAAAAGAAAAGCTGCAGACCATAGGGATCTCCTGGAACCCCAATACCCTGGGTACCTCAGTACCATATACTAGGGAATTATAAGGGTGTTCCAGTAAGCCAATGTAAATGGGTAAAAATGGTCACTAGCCTGTTAGTGACAATTTGGAAAGAAATGAGAGAGCATAACCACTGAGGTTCTGATTAGCAGAGCCTCAGTGAGACAGTTAGTCACTACACAGGTAACACATTCAGGCACACTTATGAGCACTGGGGCCCTGGGTTACCAGGGTCCCAGTGACACATACAACTAAAACAACATATATACAGTGAAAAATGGGGGTAACATGCCAGGCAAGATGGTACTTTCCTACAAGCAGTCCATGTAATTAACTGATAATGGGCCTAAAGAAGCCTTGTTGGAAAGTACGAATTGTACAGGACTTGCGAAAAGTGAATGACCTGGTGGTCAAGTGTTGTCCTGTAGTGCCGAACCCAGAAGTAATATTGTTTTAGATTCCATGCGATGCAGAGTGGTTCACAGTGGTTGATTTGTTACAAGCTTTCTTTTCTGGCCCTCTCCATGAGGATAGTCAGTTTCTTTTTAGTTTCCAATTCCTAGACAGAGTCTACAGCTGGTGCAGGCTTCCTCAAGGGTACCCGGAGTCACAGTCTCTGTCCAATCAGATCTTAAAAAAGAATCTGAGTCATTGGAACTACCGTCCAATCGACTCTGGTGCGGTACATTGATGACTTACTGATTGCGTCCAAAACAAGGGACGAGTGTAAGTATGACTCGATTGCCCTGTTGAATCATTTGGGAAAGTTCGGACATAAAGTGTCACCTTGGATATTGAGGTACTGTCAGAAGTCAGTAAAATATCTTGGGCACCAAATTCAGAAAGGCCCAAGCAGAATTTCCAGAGAAAGCATCACAATATTATTGCAGAGAAGTCCCTCGACTTCGCAGAGAGATGTCAGGATGTTTCTGGGAATGGTAGGTTATTGTCGTCAATGGATTCCAAATTTTGCTGAGATTGCCAAACCATTGCAGCAGCTGACACATAAGGATGTTACAAATCCCATTACCTTAGATCAGGATCAGATGAAGGTGTTCACTGAGTTGAGAGATAGTTTGTGCAGGGCTCCAGCATTGGGAATGCCTGATTACACAATGCCATTCATATTGTTTTGTCATGAACGTGATGCTTGTTCTTTGTCTGTCTTGACACAGGTCCATGGAGGTGCTTATCGCCCAGTAGCCTAATTTTCAGCTACCTTGGACCCAGTCGCAGCAACCTTACCAGGTTGCTTGCATGCGGTTGCCGCAGTTGGTCAAAGCCTATCACAGTGTGAGAGTGGTGATGGGATACCTATTGACGGTAATGGTACCTCACTCTGTTGAGATTTTACTGACAAGGACGAAAACGTAGTATTTGACTGGTGCCAGACTGACAAGATATGAGACGAGCATTCTAGGTGCTCCAAATGCAACATTGAAAAGATGTACAGTGCTGAATCTGGCAACATTGCTTCCAAGTGATCCTGTTGAAATTAAAAAGGAGGAAGACATTGAGCATGATTGTCTTGAGGTAACTGAATTGTGCACAAACCCCAGACCAGATATCAGAGATACACGATTGGAAGAAAATGACCAAATTGTATTTGTCGATGGCTCATGTCTCAGAGATGTTACAGGAAGACTGAGAGCAGGATATGCTGTGTGCACGATTACAGGTAATTTAGAATCTTATTGGCTTCGAGGTGTATATTCTGCACAAGTAGCAGAATTAGTAGCTCTTACTAGAGCATGCCAAGTATCTGCTAGATTCAGAGTTACCATCTACACGAATAGCCAAATTGGATTTAGAATTGTTCATGATTTTGGTCAATTGTGGTCGGAAAGAGGTTTCCTGACCTCTACTGGTTCACCAGTAAGAAATGGCGACAGAATAAAGGAATTGCTGTATGCAATACAGTTACCTGAGGAAACTGCCATGGTGAAATGCAGTGCACATCAAAAGACACAGGATTACATCTCACTAGGAAATGGAGATCAAGTTGCAAGATTTTGCGCATTGAACTGTATATCGTTTAAAGACAAGTGGGAACTGATGTCAGAAGAAGATAACCCATGTACAAGTTTTGCATTAAAAGTGATCGATACTTTGGAAGAATTAAAAACATTGCAAAGTAATGTTGACAAAGAAGAGAAAGGACTCTGGTCCAAATTAAAATGTGTCCAACGTGCTGATGAGATTTGGGTTTCTGAGGAGGGTCAGATGGTCCTGCCCAATAGTTTATTGTCACAAATGGCCAGTTAGTACCATGGCCAGGCACACATTGGGGGGAATGCCATGGTTCGTTTGTTCAAGATCGACTGGCCTAATCCCAAGTTTAGGTAGGCAGCAGAGGCAGTATGTCATCGCTGTATAATTTGTCAGCAGCTAAATGTGGGAAAAGGGACAGTGGTGTATTTGAGCCACATCGGAAGAGCAGGAGGACCATTCAGCAGAATGTAATTGGATTTCATTGAGATGCCTGAGTGTGGCGGTTTGAATTACGTGTTGGTGACTGTGTGTATCTTTAGTCACTGGGTTGAAGCATATCCCACAAGAAGGAATGACAGTCTCACAGTAGCAAAGTTGTTGCTTAGGGAGTTGTGACCACGTTTCGGGTTTCCGATCTCTTTAGAATCAGATAGGGGAACTCACTTCAACAATGAGGTGATTAAACTCCTATGTGCAACACTAAATATTGAGCAGAAGTTGCATTGTAGTTACCGTCCTGAAGCATCCGGACTAGTGGAACAGATGAATGGTACCTTGAAATCAAGAATTGCCAAGATGTGTGCAGCTATGAATCTGAAATGGGCAGATGCATTGCCTTTGGTATTGATGTCGATGAGAAATACACCTGACAGGAAGACAAGTCTGTCTCCCCACTAGATCCTCATGGTCAGAGCAATGAGATTACCAGCAGTTCCAGCCAATGCATTTGTAAATATTATAGATGATATGGTGTTTGACTACTGCAAGGGTCTTGCTGATGTGGTTCACTCTTTCTCTCAGCAGGTGCAGGCCACCACCCTGCCACCCATCCACGATCCAGTCCACAATCTGAGAGCAGGAGATTGGGTCGTTGTCCAAAAACATGTGCACAAGATGTGTTTAGAGCCACGCTGGAGAGGGCCTTACCAGGTGGTCCTAACGACAACGACAGCTGTGAAGTGTGCAGGAAGTCCGAACTGGATGCAGGCGAGTCATACCAAGAAGGTGGCATGTCCACAGGATCATGAAGAAGTGTTGTTGAGTGTACCAACAACAGCGAAACAGGTTGCTGCACCTGAACAAGAAAAAGGACCAAGAGACCCTGAGATTGACCAAGAGCTTGTGGAAGATGGTTCTATTACCCCTGTAAGAGACGAAGGTGAAGAATTATAGGAGGGTGCGGAAGAATCAATCTCAACGGATACAGCAGGAGAGCCTAGCACAGAAGGGGTTCTCCCAGAAGCAGATGGTGTTGAAAAGCAAACAGAGCAAGTGCCAGACCAAGAAGGGAAAAGAGTTGAGACGGATCAAAGTCATAGTGATCCGACTCCTCCTCAGCCCATTGCAGGTCCATCAAGAGAAAACATCATAGAGAAAGAAAAGGAGAAGAGTCCAATTCCGAGGAGAATACTGACAGAAAGATTGAGAAAAGGAGAAAGTTGGCCTGAGTCGCAAGTAGGGAAAAGAAAGGAATTGATCATAAATGAAACAACAGAGGAAGAGGTAGATACTACGAGAAAAGAAGAAATGAGTGAAGGAGAACTAAGTGGTGATCGAAAGTTGAAAAGAAAGAGAATAGCAAGTCGACGTTACACAGGTCCTGAATGGGCATATGCAACTACTAATGAATGGCAATACAAGTTTATCTTCTTTTGTTTTGATAGAGAGGTTCCGAGTCAGTACTTTGATGTAACCTGAAGGGGAATAGGAAGCTGAATTGTTGAACCAATCTGAAAAACCTAAAGGAGACTGTTGAAAATAACTGAAAGAGACATTGATAACCTGATTTGACATAAAACCAGACATGACAAGCTGCTAATCGATTTTGACAAGGAGAAGAATTCCTGGATATGAAACTGAAACTGTGAGAGAAGAATATTTCTTTATTCTTGATTTTTACTGCACTATATATAAATATAAAAGAGTTACTTCTGCTTTCTGATTCTTAACTGATCATATCTGAGTTAAATAATGAGGATGGGAATGCTAGGCGCTGTAAATATATGAGCATCGGATTGGAGATTATGTGTAGGATTTTGTTTAAAGTAGTGATTGTGGGAATGTCTGTTCTTGATACGAAAGGAGCCAATCATGCTTCTATTCCTGAAACTACTACACTAACAGCTTTAGAGAGGTTTAAATTAGATGAGAAGTATTTGCATGATTATACTAATGCTCAAAGAGAGCTTTCTTCTAACGTCTTCTATCGCTTGTTAAGTGAATATGTTGAGACGATGGATTCAAGGGATTGTCTTGTGTCTACGCAAATTCCTTTGTCAGTAGAAGAAGGGGTTACGTACCATAGTCTTCCGCTAACTTACGGAATAAGCTGTAGTAGGCTACTAACAAGGTTCTATAATCAAGAGGATATACAGTATTTTTACTCTAATTATGATTTAGTGTTTTCATTTGTTCCTATTATTAGATATCTGAGTAGAGTAGCTAAGGGTCACAATATAGTATTAGTTAGAGGATTCTTTAAGCCTGCACTAACGTTTGGAACTGCATATGCACATAGAAACAATCTTACATGCTTACTTACACCTTTAGAAAAGAGCTTTATAGAGCATACTGATGACAGGAGAAAAGCATTAAAAGAAAAATTAGAAAAAGGCTTAGAAAAAATAACTTATAAGAATGATTATGCTTATACTGCAATTAAAACGCAAGGGAAATTAGCATTAGATGCATTACACATAGGGAAGCTTTGTATACACTGGCCAAAATCACGGACTGACACTTTATTTGTGGGAACGAGTGAATGTAGGCATGTGTTTTTGTTTCAGAGTAAAGGGGTTTTACCTTGCAATTCCTGGTATCTATTATAGTTGTGGACTTAATGCTTATTGCCGTCTTCCAAGAGGATGGTATGGGACATGCTATTTGGGGATAGTTTTCCCAAAGATTTATCAGATAGATGTTTGAAAGAAGTTTCCGAAATTGACTTAATTACATTATGAGCGACAGAGGAGGGAAACCTCTTCTGCTATTGTGGGAGATATCTTTGGTGCGGTGATTCCTTCACTGGGAGTCATCCTGAATTCAATCAAGACACAAAAGTTGTCTACTATTGTGGAAAACATGCTGACAAACTTTACAGGGGCAATACTCCTGATAGATACAGAATTAGCTGCAGATAGAGCTATGACGCTTCAGAATCACCTTGCGTTAGACATCCTTCTAGCGAAGGACGGCGGAGTCTGTAAAATGAGTAACTCTAGGCATTGTTGTTCTTACATTCTAGATAACAGTAAGGAGATAAGAGACTTACTTACTAACGTGACTAACTCAGGTAAGGATTTGAAAGAATTGAAGGAACCAGGTGTATGGAAAAGGTTGGAAAGGGATTTGCTTCAGTGGGAAATTGGCTAAGTAACATTTGGAATGGGGTATTATTAAAAATCATACAATGAATATTAATTGTGATTGCTTGCATATTAGGATTATGGGGTTCATGCAAATTGAGTCAAAAGATTACATTGAAAGGGTCTAAAAATAATCAGTGGAGAGAAGGACGAAACAGGGAAAGAATTTATAGAGAAGATTTGAGAAGGAGACAAAACACTGAGGAAAGTGAATTATGAAAATAATTATGGTAAAGGTGATGTGATGACATATTTAGTCATCAGAGGAGGGATTGCTGACGCAGATATGTTAATTAAAAATTATTATTGAGTGTTAATGCATTTTGAATAACAATAATAAAATGTAGAAGAAAATTAATGTAGAGAAATAGGCCCATATTTATACTTTTTGACGCTAAACTGCGCTAACGCAGTTTAGCGTCAAAAAGTTTTGCGCCGTCTAACGCCATTCTGAAGCGCCATGCGGGCGCCGTATTTATGGAATGGCGTTAGACGGCGCAATCAGACCGGCGCTGCCTGGTTTGCGTGGGAAGAAACCACGTAGACCAGACAGCGCCGGCGTAGGGGGAAAATGGCGCATGGGCGTCTTAAAATGGGGCAAGTCAGGTTACGTCGAAAAAATCGTCTTAACCCGACTTGCGCCATTTTTTAACGACGCCCATCAACATGACTCCTATCATTGGAAAGATAGGAGTCATGCCCCCTTGCCCAATGGCCATGCCCAGGGGACTTCTGTCCCCTGGGCATGGTCATTGGGCATAGTGGCATGTAGGGGGGCACAAATAAGGCCCCCCTATGCCACCAAAATAAAATATAAAAAATAAAAAATAAAACTTACCTGAACTTACCTGAATGTCCCTGGGGTGGGTCCCTCCATCCTTGGGGGTCCTCCTGGGGTGGGCAAGGGTGGCAGGGGGGGTCCCTGGGGGCATGGGAGGGCACCTGTGGGCTCATTTTGAGCCCACAGGCCCCTTAACGCCTGCCCTGAGCAGGCGTTAAAAAGTGGCGCAAATGCGCCGTTTTTAGCCACGCCAACTCCCGGGCGTCTCTTTTGCCCGGGAGTATAAATACCACGTAAAGGCCTGGGAGTCATTTTTTAGACGGGAACGCCTCCCTTGCATATCATTAACGCAAGGAAGGGGTTCACGCTAAAAAATGACGCACATTCCGGGAACTTTGGCGCTATTCGCCTCTAACGCCATAGTATAAATATGGCGTTAGTTGGCGTTAGTTTTGCGTCGAAATTGCGTCAAAAAAAACGACGCAATTTCGGCGCAAACGGAGTATAAATATGGCCCATAATGTGCACGTTTGAAAATGTGCCCCCAGAGATTGGCCACCAGAATGCACAAGTTATACTAAAATGATAAAAAATGCATGAAATATTGAAAATGCATAATAATAATGTAGTAATATGTCATATTGAAATGTATAACATATGTTTTGCATTATATTGTAGAGTTAACTTAGCTGAGGTTGTGGCCTAGTTTTGCCAGGCCTAATGCAGAAGCCGAATAATCATGCAATGTAGAAAAGCTGATGCGTTGAACTGACCAAGAGCCATTTATGTTAATAAAATTTGGTTAGCTAGAATATTCTGCAATGAACCGACAGACAGGAGATGAGGGAATCAAATTTGTATCAAATCCGGTGTAAAACAGACGAGATGTACTTTCCCAAGACTCGAACAATAGAGACACTGACTGGAGAAGAATATGCAACATTTTCGATACCTGATGAGCCGGATGATGAGGACATCGTACAGTGAACCAATCGACAACCTGAGAGCGAACAAATATTAGAACTCATAAATTTGTAAAATAAAAGACATTGGCTAGTGTCACATATAGTGCTTAGGTTTTGGGGGATAGGCTGGGTAACTTTAATATAATGCTGTGACAGAGGGAAAAAACTTCAGAACTTATTCTGAAATTGATGCGATATTGGAAGAGAAGAGATTTGAGATTCTGTCATTGGGCTCATGCTCTTGGGAGTCTGATGCAATGCTGATCGATTGCTGACCTGAACACGAAGACTGACTTTGTTGCAGATCCATACCGTGGATAAGTAGCTATGACAATGTGACTGATTTACCTTTTGTGCCTTTTCTTTCTATGTACCAACTGCGATGTTTTATAGTTTTTCTCCTAGCTAGATGTTTTTCCAAATTGATGTTCTAAATTGTTTTCGCATTAAGTCCGACATGCCAATGTTAATCTGGGTTAGGTAGGGTTCCTATTCTGAGACGTTGACATATACGGTGACAAATGATTGATGGACTGAATTGCTGAACTCTGCTATTCATGTTAGCACATTCTTCTTTATTGGCTTATGTCGAGGCATTAGAATGTATGTTTTCTCAAGTACTGATTAGGTCATGTTATTGGTGGTCACTAATGAATTAATACAGAGTGGAATGAATAAAGTTGAATTAACCTTATGGCTTAGAATTGTAACAAATAGGGAAATAAAATTGATAAAACGTATAACTGAGTTGTGGTTATTCATGAGATGTTGATGCTATTCACAGATGATTAATGTTTTACTTATGGATTATTGATTTGTGTATTGGCTATTGATGTGCATCGATTACTACATAGCTAGGATACTCCATGCAAATCAAAAGGTTCATCGACCTATACGGCTCCCCTTGTAAGTTTACTTACTAATGACCCGGCGCGCTAACGCACTCCATCACAACCAAACACTACATCAACCCTCCTGCCAAACACTCCTATGCCATTCTCCAAAGGAAATCAACTGCTCTTTCCGTTTCTCTCCTGCCGTCCTGATTTATACACAGCATTCTGGGATTGATAGTCCACAAAAATCCCCACACCTGGAAACAATTACGACACTTTTCCTCCCGTCAGCACGTTCGTTTCACTTTAATGTGCTGACAGGAAGAGAAGTGTCATAATTGTTTCCAGGTGTGGAGATTTTTGTGGACTATCAATCCACATGTATAAATCAGGACGGCAGGAGAGAAACGGACAGAGCAGACAAAACCACCTGGAATAAGACATTAGGTCGAAACGCGTTGTGGTGTCGGATGGAAAGCTTTTGTCAAGGAAATAAATGAAAAGTAATTATTGTAGCAACCGGAAGTGCAGCGTCATTCTTCTATGCTTATTTATGAAGGTTCTGGTCTTAACCCTAATGCTGCATGGCAGGAAGGCGCGTCGCTATTTATGACTAAGTATTTGTGATTGAAATATTGAAACAGGGACAATGTCCGGCATCAAGGATTGTGGAGAATTTTGGCGTGAGCAAGGAAATATTGATTACTTGCATGTGTACATCACACTGGAAGATAAGGAATTGTGGTCTGACTCCCAAAAGCACCTGGTGCTACCCTAGAATGGAAGGCACTATCTCGTCAGAAAAATATGGTGAGTAGATGCCTCTCAAGTTTCTTATATTGCTGATGCGGCCCTAAATATAGGGTCCGGAGACTGCGTGTTTTACTTCAGTTTACATAATTGAAAGCATATGGAGCAGGAAATGGTTTGAGGGTTTAAATCCTGCATGGAAACAAAGAGACATTCAGAATGGTGTTTTCAAGGGCACGATTTGTTATGAACGCGGTGAATTGAGAAATTTCATATACTATCCTAATTAGGAGTGAAAGATATGTGCTTAAAGAGAAAAACTCTGCAATGGTTAAATGGATGAAAAGACGTGGAGAATGGCTTTTATGTAAGCATCACGAAGATGAAAGAATACTAAAAATTGAAAATACATATTACCATAATATTTAAAGTGAAACAAACATGCTGAAGGGGGGAGAAGTGTTGTAATTGCTTCCAGGTGTGGGGATTTTTGTGGACTATCCATCCCAGAATTCTGTGTATAAATCAGGACGTCAGGAGAGAAACGGAAAGAGCAGACAAAACCACCTGGAAGAATACATTATGTCGAAACGCGTTGGGGTGTCTGATGGAAAGCTTTTGTCAAGGAAATAAATGTAAATTAAAAGTAATTATTGCAGCCTCCGGGAGTGCAGTGTCGTTCCTCTGTGGTTATATATATATATATATATATATGTATATATATATATACATATATATATATAGAGATAGATAGATAGATAGATAGATAGATAGATAGATAGATAGATAGATAGATAGATAGATAGATAGATAGATATCCTACTGGCAGTCGCCGGTTGGTAGTTATAGTTGGGGCCTACTTTCCATAGGAAAATAATTTTCTGTTTTGCTAATAACTTTGGCGCCGTTTGACAAATCTTCATGCACATTTCAAATCTAGTTTGCCACTCACTTCAGCTGCTGTCTGGAAAGTTTCTGGGTGATTTGTCTAAAGGTACTCAGGAAAAGGGGGCTCCCAAAATGTATTTTCTCCATGCAATTTCCTATTGGGCTTTTTTACACATCTACAGCCCAAACCGCTGAGCATAATTACACCAAATTTGGCAGAAAGTTAGGTCTTGGTCCAGAAAGATCTCCTTTCATAAATCTGTTCAGTAGTTTTAGAGTTATTAAAGAAAAAAGATTTATTCATATCTAGAGACGTGGAGGGTCTGCAGAACCGACAGATTCCTCATTGAGCTCTGATTGGCTGCCATCACTTCAACCAGAAAGTGGTGGCAGCCATCTTGGGACTCAGATTCAGCAGAGTCCCAAGAAAAAACACCGAAAAAAAAGTTAAGGGGGCAGGGTAGGAATACCTTGAACCACTAGGCCTAGAGGGGGGTCCCACAGGGACCTCGCTTTGGGTAAAAATGCTTTTTTTTAAATGTTTACATTTTGCAGTCGATCCTTTGCTAATTTCGGGGGGGGGGGCACACACAACCCCCACTCCAGGCCGATTTCTACCCTGGGGATCCCATCTCCCAGGACCCGACATCATAGGTAAGTGGGTGGGGGCAAGCGGACCCACTACAGAACCTATTTTTTTCCCGGTGACTCCATCCCCCGGGGCCCGGCCGCAGGTGAAAATAGAGAGGGGGGCTTCCCAGCACCCCTTCCCAGCCCGAATTTGGTCCTGGGGTCCCCATCCCCTGGGGCCCTGCCATGTTGCTAATGGAGCAGGAAGCCATACAGCCCCCCCCTCCCTGGGCAGATTTTGGCCCCAGGGATCCCATCCTCTGGGCCAGGCTGCAGTTAGAAAGGGGAGGCAGGCAGCACAGCCCCCATTCAGGAGCCATTAATGGCCTTGGGGACCCCATTCCGCAAAACCTGCTCCTGCTGTGTCCTGGAATGCTCACCCCAGGACAAAGCAGTTTCACTGATAGGGAAACTTGTCCTTGCTCTCGCTTGGCGCAAGCAATTAAAAAAGTCACCAAGCAAGAGCAAACACGAAGTCCACTTCCAGCAGGCTGGAGCACAAAAAGTGCTCCCAACCACTGGGAGTGGACTGTTTCCCTGCCCGCAGTGATGCGGGCAAATAAACATGACTGAATACTGCTTCTGTCTGCAGGAAGCAACATTTTTAGCTATTCCCTCTGGGTGTGAACAATGCCGGCTCGCCCTAGATGTCCACACTTTGGTTGCTGAGATGGGGTCCCCTGGCCAAAGATGGTTGGAGGAGAGGGGCCATATACTCTCTCCCCGAAAAAAAATGCACTGGGGCCAGGGGATGGGAGTCCCTTGGGCCAATATTGACCCAGGGAGGGGGGAATATGTCCCACTCCCAGACTAGGTGTGTCAGGCCCTGGGGGATGAAATCAGCCCAGGGTGGGGGGTGCATTTCCCCTCCCTCTGCAGAATATGGCTGGTGCCTGAAAGATGAGGTTCCTGGTGCTGAAATTGGCCTGGGGAGGGGTCTGCATACCCCCCTCCCCCACAAATATAATTGTGGACTCCAGAGGATGGGGCCCCGGGGACAAAAGCAGAAATTCACTACAAAAATCAAAGGTTACATGGACTTTATAGTTAGGTTCAGCTTTTACTCACAGAAAACCATGGAAATTCAGCAGTTATACATATCTCAAGAAAGTATAGCTCGTGCCCTAAGGTAACTATAACTGGCACCTTCTCCATGGACAGCTAATTACCCCACATATTACATCAATCATGACATCTTCTGTGACATCATTGATAATATCACTGCAACATTTTCAATAAAATTATTGATGAGAAAACCTTGCAGGGCGGGGAAGAGTGCTATAGTTAGCTAAGGGCATGAGTTATAGGGCCTCATTATGAGTTTGGCGTTCCCACCACGGGACAGCCAAACTCACGAGGAGGATGGGCTGACCGGTGGGAACAGGGTTAGGATATTGGTCTTGGCTCTTTTAAGGGAGCCAAGACAAATATCCTAGCACTGCAGCACCCTCAGAATGCGCACAGTCTGCAAAGCAGACAAAGCGCATTCTGACAGTGCTGGGCAGGGGCCCCTGCACTGCCCATGCCATGAGTATGGGCAGTACAGGTGCCCCCCTGTGGTCCCTGGAACTGGCTTTCCACCAACCTTTTCATGGCAGGGTCCTCGCCATGAAAATGCTGGCAGAAAGAGGGGTTGTAATCAGCCAGGCGACAGCTGGTTCCAAGCCCAACTGCCGTCATGCCGTTGGGAACCATGTTCCCAGCGGGGACTGTGGTCCCCTAGCGGGTCCCCCTGCCAGGGTTGTAATTTGGGAGGTCGGAGCTCCAAAGTTGCAGCGGTTCGACCATCTACACTCATAATGAGGCCCATTGTTTCTTGAGATAATCTGAACCTAACTATAACTTCCCTGTAACATTTGTTTGTTTTAGTGAATATATTACCTATTGGTAGTCACCAGTATGTAGTTATAGTTAGGACTTAAATTTGATAGGAAACGCGTTTATTGTTTTGCTAGTAACTTTCTTGTTGCTTGATGAATCTTCACAAATGTTTCAAAACGTATACTTTGGTCAGATCAGCTCCTGTCTTGAAACTTTCAGTGTGAACCGTCAAGTGGGGGTCGAGAAAAAGAGAGGGTCACAAAACGCCTTTTCCCCAAGCATTTACCCTTAGGGATTTTGAAGACGACTACAGCCTGAACCACTGGAGGTAATTACACCAAATGTGGCAGAAAGTTAGGTCTTGGTCCAGAAAGCACGCTTTTCATGATTTGGTGTAAATCTGTTCAGTAGTTTTAGAGATATTAAAGGGCAAAAAATATGGATATCTAGTGATGCGGATCCTCTGCAGATCCAGCTGTCCCCGTGATGATATCTGATTAGCAGCCAACACTTCAGCAGCCATCAATTCATCAAGGAAGTGTTGGCAGCCATCTTCGGACTCGACTTCAGATGAGTCCCAAAAAAAAGGTGAAGAAAGGGGTCAGGGTAGTGTCACCCTAGCCTTTATCCAGTGTTCCCTTACGGACCCAGCAATGTCTAAAAAGCATTAAAAAAATGTCAGCAAAATCAGTGGATCTGGAACCACAGGTGTTTCAGACATTTCTTTTTAAAAAGGTCAGTCTCCAGCCGTTTTTTTATTTTGACCCTGGGTGAGCCAGGTCCCGGGGGCACTAGGGGCTTTAAAAAGGAGGGGGGGTGCATGAGGTCCCTTTTCTAGGGCCTGTATTAGCCCCAGGGACAGCCACCTCCCCAGGGCAATCACAGGCAAATATGGAGGGGGGGGGCATGCCACAAGGATCACCATCACCCTGGGGCAAAACAATAATTTGATATGGTGTAGGCCTGTATGGCCTCCCCCAGAGCCCTGGGGTCTTCCACCTCCCCGGGGAAAAAGATTAAATTAACAAGCCCCCCCTCCCCACAGCACTGGGGACCACCACTTATCCAGCACTGAAAAAAGAGAAGGAAGGGAGACTGTTGTGGACCCCTTTCCCTGGGGACCACCACTTGCCCATGGCAAATTTCAAATTCTGGAGGGAGGCCAGACGGCCCTTCTCGAGGAGCCACTAATGGCCCTGGGGACCGCCACCCCCAGGCCAGCTCCTGCTATGTCCCAGGGTGCCCACCCCCCGGGACATAGCTGTTTGCTGTAACTTGGCGGGAGCTTTGATAGTTCCCGTCAAGTCAGAGCAAACACTCCGGTTGCAGCACGCGAGAAATGTCAAACAGTTCTCGCTGGCTGGAAGCGGAGGTTTCCTCAGTTTTCCTTCCCACAAACATGTGGGCAGGGAAACAGAGGTAACAATTGCTCTCACCGACAGTGAGTTATATGTTTAACAGCTCCCTGTCTGTGACGGCAATGCTGGCTTCCACAGGAGGTTGTGGAGCCGGCAGGGAACACAGTGTCCTTGAGGCTCCCCGTGGTCCAATTGCACACTGGGTGCTCTGTGGGGCACCCAAGACAGATATCCAGGCCCCAGGCCAGGAGATTGGGTTCCTGGGGCCAAAATCAGCCAGGGGACGGGGGCAGTGTGGGCCACCCTTCCCATTGAGTAGAGCTGGGCTCGGAGGATGAGGTCCCTGGGGTCGAAATTGGCCCCACTGAAAAATGGTGGTAGGCCTCAGGGGATGTGGTCCGTGGGACCTAAATCGGCTGAGAGAAGGAGGACAAATGCCCCCTCCCTCCCATGGTTCTCCCTTTAAATTGCAAATTAAAGTATGAAAATGTGCAACTCACTTGAAGCTGCGCCTGTTTGGCCTGCACAGTCTACCTTGATAATATGCATATGTCTTCCCCACTTTGGCAGGATGATGGACAGCTTCCTAAAGGGCCCCACATTGCATTTCCTGTTGGTTTTGATGGCACATTCTTGATGCTGAGACTATAAGGACATCTCCACAAAACAAAGAAGCACTTACTTCATATAGATAAGAGGAAGGACCCTAGTTTGGTGTAAACTTATGTCTTTGTGGCAGAGTCACTCACGCAACTACTGACACACCCACACAGACACTCACATACCCACTCAGAGATGCACTCACTCACTCAGACACTCATGCATCCACTCACAGACTCACGCACCCAGCCGCTCACTCACTCACAGACCCAGTTACACACTCACACACCCACTCACAGACCCACTCAGAGACTCATGCACACACTCACAGTCCCACTTAGAGACTCATGCACCCACTCAAAGACCTACTGAGAGACTCATGCTCCCGCTCACAGATCCACTCAGACACTCACACACCCACTCACAGACCCACTGAGACACTTATGCACTCACTCACAGACCCACTGAGACTCACGCACTTACTCACAGACCCACTTAGACATTCAGGCAGCCTCTCAGAGACCCTCTCAGATATTCATGCACCCACGCAAAGATCCACTCAGACTCTTACTCATAAACTCACAAACCCACACAGACACTCACACACCCACTCACAGAGACAATCTCACACCCACTGACACACCCAGAGACACCCTCTTACACCTTCTCTGACACCAAGACAGACACTCTCACTCCCACTCTGACATCCACATAGACCTTCTCACACCCAGACAGACATTCTCACACCCACTTTCACACCCATAGACACCCTTTCACACCTATTCTCACACACAGAGAGACAGACCCTGCGGCCAACTCCCTCCGCACATGGCCAAATGCCGTGTGCAGCGTGGGGTTGGTTGGTTAGGAGGACTGGCCACAGGGTCATGCATGGCAGTGGTTGGATTAATGTATAGTTATGAAAATTACTTTACGTTAAACAAACAAAGAAAGGCCCTGAAAAAAACAAAGGTTACAGGGTCATTATAGTTAGGGAATAGAATTAAAAAAACTCAGAAACTCACTTAAAAAACCTAAGGTTACAGGGACGTTAGAGATGGGTTCGGAATGTACTTGCACAAAACGAGAGAAATTCAGCAGTTATAGTTAGTTATTTCAGGTAACTATAACTCACTGCCTAAGGTAACTATAACTCACGCCCTCGCCATGCACTGCTACTTAGCCCAGATATTGCAGCACTCATGACAATTGTTATAACCCCAATAAAAGTATCAATGAAATATTAGAAGTCAAGGTATTGAAAAAAAAACAGTGCATGGCAGGGGAGCGAGATATAGTTACCTTATACTGTGAGTTATAGTTACTTGAAAAAACTGTAACTATAACTGCTGAATTTCTCTGGTTTTGTGTGACTACGTTCAGAACCTAACTATAAAGTCCCTGTAACCTTTGTTTTTCAAAAAGACTATATATATATATATATATATATATATATATATATATATATGTTATGGTTAGGACAATGTTACCATAGAAAAAGCATTTTTTGACTTACCTATATCTTTGGCACCATTTGACAAATCTTCATGAAATATTTAAAAAACAAGTGTGCTGCTGATTCTTGTTGTGCATGGGAAATTTTAGGGTGATCCATCAAGTGGGGGCTGTGAAAAAGGGGGAGAATCAAAAAATGTGCATTTCACCAAATTTGGCAGAAAGCTAGATTTTGTTCCACAGATTGTGGTTTTAGTTATTTGGTGTAAATCAGTTCAGTAGTTTCAGTAAATTTGTATATCTAGGTCCGTGGATCCTCCCCGACGATTTCGCAAATAATAATAGCTCGTGCACTGAGCTGCAGAGCCCTGATTGGCTGCCAACACTTCAAACCAGTAAGTGTTGGCAGCCATCTTGGGACTAGGCTTCAGCCAAGTGCCAGAAAAAAGTCAAAAAAAGGAAAAGGGGCCAGGGTTGGTACACCCTGCTCCCTTAGCTCTGGTGCTGGGGTCCCAGAGGGACCCCACCAAGGCAAAAAAGCACTTTAAAAAAAATTGTTGCTGTAAATTTGCGGTATTGTCACAAATGTCCCATATTCACTGCAAAAATGTTTTGAAAAACAAGCACTAGTTTTTATGAAGATCCCAGGTGGCTCACGTTCCGGGAGCATTTTAAAATAAAGGAGAGGGGTTGAGGTACTGGGTTTTTCAGAAGCGGTACTGATCCGGTAACCCAGTGGTGCCAGGGTACACCCAAAGACCTCGGGTACTTTCCTGATTCAGACCACAGAAACTCAGAGTCTTCTAGGTGAAGTCAAAGATCGAATTTATTGGCTGCAACCAAGTAACAAGCGTCCTAGAAGTACAACAGCACGGTTTGTATGTTCTCAGGAGACTGTGTGTCAATGCAAAGTCAGGTTTCCTTATATACAGTTTTTTAAGCTTCAGGCAAACATTCTTGACATTTTGGTTGGTCATTCACATGTTTTCACTACAAAGGAAAAAACAGTGTCATGATGAAACCTCATATTTCATGTCATCCAACCCATAATAAATTACCCGGCAAGGCCTAGTATTTTACATCAGATAAGTGTGGACCCCCAATAAAAACGAGCACCTCCCCCTCGTAAAATAATAAGAAGAAAAGAGCAGGTGCAGGTGTGAGCAAGATTAGGCAGAGTGTGTGAGCGATAATAAGGGTTTTATGGCATGGTGTGCCTTGATGCTATCTGATTCGGCCACTGGGAGAGGGACTGACCAAACAGGTTTGGCCTGAGGCAATGGTTCCAGCTTGCCCAGGTCAGAGAAAAGTCAATCAAGGTGTACGTGTCCTTGGAATCAAATCTGACTGTATTATAAGCCTATGTGAGGGCAACTTTTAAAAATGGCTGCCGTGTATAAAATGGGAGCCACGAGTGCAGGACGAAAATGCCGATTTCGAGGTGAAAACGCTGCTGGAATTGAGCGAAAATGCTCATGCTTAGTGTACTAGTCATTATCGGTCTTTTGATACTAAAATCGTACTGCTGTGGCAAAGTAAATTACATGGGTCCAGAATTTTTAGAACCACAAACCCTCCTTTTGCCCTTACATAGGCAATAAACCTATTCTCATGCTAATCTGAGTCCAGGTCTATGTTTCTAAAGTCGTTGAGATGTTGCTGTAACATCATCCTAGTATTTAGCTTGTCTCTTGGTGCAGGTTTCCTTATGCATGATGTAACACAGAGGCCACATATCGCAGGAGCACACTGCACGCATAGACAGAACAGGAAAAGAATGGCCAAGATCATCCCAATGACCATCAGTATCTTCCATCCCCATGCTGATATGAGTTCCCAGAACCATCCCATTAATGACCAATCTCCTCTATCTAAATGAATAGATTCGGAAATTCTATGCAGTTTGGAGATGGCCTGGTATACTGTTGGAGCGTTATCTGGGACAAAAACACAGCAACTCGATTGGATCAATGTACATACTCCACCCCGGTCTGCAAGTATGACATCTAATGCGACCCTGTTCTGAAGGGTCATAAGACGATCCGACTGGAGCTCAGCAGTCAAGTTACCAAGGGCACCAGCGGTTTCAGCCACAGTGGATTCAACCACTCTTATCAATTGCCTTATGCTCCTGCTGTTACCTATTTGTCCCCAGAACGGCAGAAAACCCTTTACGAAGTCCCCAAATTCTTGTCCTGCAGTGTCTTCTTCACTGAAGACGCCTCTAACTATCCTTGTCTTGTGGTAATCTGCCGCTGCTGTGTAGGTAGGGGGCAAGAGGAACGAAACGAAGCATGTGCCCGAAAAGTCAGGGGGCAACCATGTAAAGGCTCTATCATGGCAGATGAAATAGGTACCCTTAGCTGCCAAGAGCGGAGGGGAGGTCTGAGATGCGAAGACATATGTCTCAGTGCAGACACTTTCCCCTAGCTGAGCTCTGGGATTCTTGCCAGTACCTTGCAGACACAGGTGACCCTGATGGGGTACAACCCAAATCAGGGAAGATATCTTTGCTTGCTGTTTCTCACTCATTGTGGCTTCATATCCGGTCATGTTCCATCCTATATATGCTATTGTCTCATCTCTGGGGATAGTCTCGTAGAAGATATTGTCCTTCATCATGTCTATGATACCTTTAACTAAAGCATTTTTCTTAGGGTTGTCTTCGGCAAAACGTAGGGGGTAGTGTGCATAGATGAATATCGTTCTGAATGCCCACACGGAACCATTGTGGCTGAAAGGCAGGATCAGATAAGGGATACCTTTATCTGCTGTGTGAGGCATAAGGCCACACACCCAACAGTTAGTTGTATTTATCACTAGTTGGTGTTGGTGCAAAAGCTGGATGAAGGAGTTATTAATGAACTCTAGTCTCCTAGCAGATTCATGTTTAGGGAGGAGTTGAAAAGAATGTGGGGAAACAGTGGAAGGAGGAGGTGTAGACGAGGTAGTGGGTGCCAATATCACGTTAAAACAGAATAAAACATATCCTATAAAAAACATAAGTATACTAAATAACATAAAAATGCACAGCAGCAAAAACCATTTCCTGGTTATCGTTTCACATATTCTCTTCTTGAAACTCAGTCTTTCAACATGTTCTCCATTTTGGAAAGATTCCATCCTCTAACCGTTGCCGTTCGTGGCGGTTGGTTTACTTCACTTAGGAGTGTTCTGAATGTTCCAGGCCGCCCTAGAACAAACCAGACCTGTAGACCTTGTGTCCACAGGCTACCCCCCTAAGTCTTTTCAGCCACGATCCTACAGCTGAACCCAGATGGAGGTTCGAAAAGCACAAAAAAAACAAAAAGTCATTCAAAAATAATTTTCCATATTGGAGAACTTTGCTAAAGGGAAGAAAAGTAAACTGTTTTATTTGTCCTTTATTCTTGGTCGTAGATTATAACGGTTAGTCCCAGGTATCGTGTGGTCCTGAAAAAGGAGTTCAGGTTCTGTAGTGTCCAATCGAACTGACGGTGATACTGCTGATTGTAAAATGTCATCACTTTCTTTCTCAGTGAGTGTTCCTTTTATTCGTGCATCGCTGAAAGGCAGAAAACGTGGCACGGTTTCAGTCTCTGAGTCGGCGACACCTTCCTGAACCCACCGGTCATATGGCAGAGGTAGGGGTACCCTTTTGCAATGGGTCCCATGGATCCAGTGTTTCTTCCCTTCTACTCGAACAGCTGATCTTGTGGAGAGAAGAACGAGGTGCGTTCCGGTCCACCTGGGCTGCTCGTTTTTGGTTCGCTGAAAGTTCTTTATTAAAACCCAGGATCCAGCCTCAATGGGATGACCTGGAGATTCAGAGACCGGAGGCAGGGTGTCGTGGACTTGTTGATGTAAAACACTCATTTTAGCCGTCAATTCATACAGATAGTCAAGCAAAACAGGATGCTCTATCTCGCTAAACTTCTTGGGCCTGGGCACACCCCATATATTGGCCGGGTGGCCAAAGACTATTTCATAAGGACTAAGTTTCACTCGTGAATGCACAGTCATTCTGGTTGATAGGAGTGCTAAGGGTAGAGCGTCAGGCCATTTAAGACCAGAGCTCACTTGTATCTTGGCCAATTTTAGCTTTAGAGTGCCATTATAGCACTCCACTAATCCAGCTGATTGGGGGTGATTTGCAGCGTGAAACTTTTGGTTTATGCCTAGCCCTTCGCATACTTTCTTCATCACTTGACCCACAAATTCACTTCCATTGTCACTCCAGATCATTCTCGGCATTCCGAATCTAGGGAAGAACTCTTTCACAAGGGCTTTGGCTGTGGATAGCGCAGTATTGTCTTTTAGGGGATAGGCTTCCACCCATCTTGAAAAGGCACAAACAACAACGAGTACGTATTTTAAGTTGTTGCACCTCTCCATGTGGATGAAATCTAGCTGCAAAACCTCAAACGGATAGGTAGGAGGTGCAAAATGACCAGCTGGAGTTGGGGTTCCTCTACCAGGGTTGTGTTTCAGGCATACCATGCAATTTTTAACCACATTTTCTGCGCACTTGGGAATTCCTGCATTATGCCATACTGGGGCCAACAGCTTACAAATCCCTTTCACACTGATTTGAGCCATTCCATGAGCCATTGTAACTACTGCAAGCACATACGCATCGGGTAGCAACCATCTTTGATGTTCTGACAACTCGACCCAACAACCATTCGCATCCAATTTACCCGTACTTTCTCTCCACACACTCAATTTTCTCTCTGTGGCTTCAGCTTGAATCGATTTCAAGCTTTCTATCGTGTCTTCACACATTCCAACATCACCAATCCATCTTGCAGGGCCCGCGACATACATTCGACTCATCACATTCCTTGCCATTTCTTTTGCGACCTCGTCAGCAAATGCATTCCCACGACCAACATCATCAGTCACCTTTTTATGTGCGCTACACTTCACAATCGCAACTTGCAACGGTAAAGTAAGTGAATCAAGGAGCTCATTTACCAACTGACCATGCTGTATTTTAGTTCCATGCGAGGTCAGGAACCCACGTTCCTTCCACAAACGCCCAAAACTATGGGCCACACCAAACGCATATTGGCTATCGGTATAGATCGTCACTTTCATTCCTTTTGATACTGTACATGCTCTTGTTAGGGCTATTAACTCAGCTGCTTGGGCTGAATTGTGTGGGATACGTGCAGCTTCAACAATCGTACACAAAGTTGTCACAGCATACGCCGCAGTCGTGTCACCATTCGTGAGCTTAAAGCATGAACCATCCACCCACAAAGTACCATCACTCTTTGCAAGGGGAGTGTCCAGAAGGTCTATTCTCCCTTTCGTTTCTTCTTCTGTTCTATGGAGACAATCATGTTGTTCAGAAGTATCTAACTCCGTCACAATTGGCAATAACGTAGCTGGGTTAAGTGTAGTGCATCTTTTTATATGTACATGGCTTGCTAACAATGTCAACTCGTAACCTGACAATCGAGCACTAGTTAAATGCTGTGTCTTGGTTCTGTTTAACAACGTGTCCACTGCATGTGGAACCATTACGATTAATGTGTTATTCATCACTAAACCAGCAGACTGTCGGATAGAAACAGCAGTTGCCGCTGCCGCTCTTAAGCAGCTTGGTAGTGCCTTAGCTAGTGGGTCTAAGGTTGAAGAGAAATAGGCGCATGGACGCTCCTTGTCTCCAAACTGTTGTGTCAAAACTGCTAACGCACAACCTTCTTTCTCATGGACATACAATGTAAAAGGCTTGCTGTAGTTGGGGGTACCCAACACAGGAGCTGGACATAATGCATCACGTAATTCGACAAAACTTTTCTGACAATCTTCAGACCATGGGACGGGATTTGGTGTATCTTTACAAGTTAATGCCACCAAGGGTTTGGCTATTAACGAAAAATTAGGTATCCATTGTCTGCAATATGATGTAATACCCAAGAAAGCACGCACTTCTCTCTGTGTTCTTGGCACACTCATTGCTGCAACAGCCCTGATTCTCTCTGGGGTCAGTTGCCTTCCCTCCTTCGAAAAGAGATGACCTAAATAGGTCACTTCTTTTTGACAATACTGTAACTTTGAAAGGGACACTATGTGGTGTAAATCAGACAAATGACGCAATAATGACAATGTTGCTTCTTTGCAGATCTCCTTAGTATCTGCAGCAACTAGCAAATCATCGACATATTGAATGAGAGTGGCGCCATCAGGTAACATAAGAGTGTCAAGTTGTGCTTTCAAAGCCTGACTATAGATAGATGGACTTTCACAATAGCCTTGAGGAGCTCTCTTAAATCTGAAGCTTCGTCCTCCCAAATTGAAGCCAAAAATGTCCCTGCTCTCTTCTGCATTAGGGATGCTGAAGAAAGCATTTTTCAGGTCTATCACTGAAAACCAAGTGGCTGAAGCTGGAATCATTGTCAACAATGCAGTGATATCGGGGACGACTGGAAACTGTGGCACAACTATTTTGTTCACCTCTCTAAGATCAATTACAAACCTATAAACATGTGGCTGAGTAGGGTCAGTATGCTTCAAGACAGGCAAAACAGGACTATTGCAAACATTGCCTCTTGTCTCTTCAATTACATCCTTCTCAATCAGATCACAAATAATTGCTAACAACGCTTTTTCCCCTTCACTAGAGATCTTGTATTGGGGAATACGTGGCATTTTAACATTGGCTTTTAATGTTATCACATATGGCTGAATTTCCAAAAGACCTACATCATTAGGTCCAGTAGCCCAAAGAGTATTAGGAAGAGACGAAAATTCTGGTGGAAATCTGTCCTTTGACAAATACATTGGTGAAACCACTTTCTTACTCAATGTGAGTTGCACTCCAGAAGGAGAGCAATACAATGTCGCATACAATCTCTTTAACAGATCTAATCCTAACAAGTTCTCGCCACAACCTGTCGTCAAAATAAGGGGTGTTTCAAATTTACAAGGTCCAACAGAAAGAGATATAGGGTTAGAAATCGGATTTCTAACTGGGGCGCCGGAAAACCCTACTGATACATTTGTTTCGCCAGACAAAGGTGCGCCAGGGAGTTTTGAGTGCATAATAGAACTCTTGGTAGCACCAGTATCCAACAGAAAAGGTTCTGACACACCTGATGCAATCACCTTAACATAAGGCCCACTCTGATCTACTGGAACTGAAACAACTCCCGCTCTTTGTCTATGGCTGTCCTAGCAATCATTACTGTCCAAATGCTCATCCTCTGTATAGTAATCATCAGTATAGTACTGAGCCGTCCTACCAGATGCATTAACCTGTTGATCAAATCTGTTCATTGAGTTTTGAGGGAGGAATGGGCGCGTGCTCTGGGGAACATATCCACGTCCTCTTCCTCTAGGTGCTTGTGGAACACCTCGACCTCTTAAACCAGAAGTACCATTTGCGCGCTGTAGCAAAGCAGGGCAACTATATTTGAAATGACCCTCTTCCTTGCAATATGAACACTGATTGGGACCTACTGGGATACGTGGTTGAGCATACTCGGCTCTTTGCGAGTTTCTCTGAAACGGTTGGGGCTGATAGTTATTCTGATAGTTGTTCTGATAGTTACTCTGTGCACCACTATTTTGACCACCACGTGGCGGGTACGCTTGTTGTAACAGAACCTTCGTTTTCAATTCTTTAGTTTTCTTCTCTACTCTATCTCTCTCATCTTTATCTCTATTTTCGTAGTACTGTGCAGTAGCCAATATCTGCGCTGAAGAGGAAACTGCCCAAGAACTTTCTGAATCTTTTAACTTTTTACACAACTCAGGAAGCAGATTATGCACAAATTTATCGACGAACAAACGTTGACCACCTTCCGTGCTCATATCTTGACCACTGTGGTCCACAAACGTTTCTTCAAACCTTGTGAAGAAATCTGATACCGTTTCTTCTTTCTTTTGCTTACATGCAGACAATTTATCCCAGTTTACACGCATCGCAGGCATTATAGTTTTCATGTAATCAATAATCCTACCAGGAAGCTCTGTCACTAAAGGCTCAGGTTTAGCACCACCAATTTTTCGGGCATCTGCAGCAGCAATATTAGCCCATGTGTCACCTAACTCTTGAGCATGGTCTGTATGGCGAATCTTTCCCCATAAAGGCTGTGGAACAACATTCCCAAACAACATGTCTATGTCAGCTAAATTCATAATGCAAGACCCCGCAGTCTGTGACAATTCCTTGTAATACCCTGTGGGATTCTTACGGGGATCAGGCAATGTCTGCTTAAGGGCTAAAACTTCAGCTCGCTTCCATGGAACGTGTACCCATACACGCTGGAAATGAGGCAGGACAGGTGGATTAGCATTTGGGTCCCCTTCCCTCCATTGTGGGGGAACTTCTCTCATGGGGTACTGTTTCCCTTTCTTTTTAGCAGAAGAATCATATTTAAACAATAACCTGGAAACACCTTCAGTCCTAAACGACAATAACATCGCAACTGCTTTCTCGACATCTGAACCCACAATCAAACCTGTGGCAAAATCGAACCGTACACGACACAACTTAGGCGGATTGGGCTCCAAACCATTTTCCTCTAAATCCTCAGAAAGAAAAGTACACATTTTCTCAAAAACGTATCTCTGTTTCGGTTCTTCCCACTGATGGAAGACATCCATAACAGACTCTAGTTCATATCTCGCTGGTTCAGTAACCCATTTATGCACCAAATAATTCAGTGTCTCTTTCTCCCTACCATCAGGCAATTGGCTACGCAATTGTTTACGCTCTGAAACTGGGGTCGTAGCTAATGACCCAAAGAGAGGGGATAAAAGACTAGTCACAGTGTTTGTCATTCTCTGACGGATAGAGGGAGAGGTTGACAAATGAACAGGAGGAAAAACAGAATGAGACAAGGCAGAGACAGAAGCAGTGTCAGAAACAATACTAGGAGTGGTAGTCGCTATAGTAGTAAAAGTTGTAGGAAGTAAAGGCAGAGCATATGTCAAAGCCAGTGGCCCTTGAGGAGGCTGCACCGGAGGAATAGGAACCAACTGAAGAATAGCTGGTGGGTGCTGTGGCGGAGCAGGAGGCAATGCAACCACTGGTTGTGCAACTAGAGGTTGCGGAGGTGCCGTGGCATTCTGCGCATAGGGTGGTGGCGAACTTAGCAAATGCGACATTAGGGGATCTTTTTCAGAGTCTTTTGCTGCATCTTGCTGAAGAGGCGGCAAAACTGGATAGCATTTATCTACTGTCATTTTATGTCGCCTATGCAACTGCTCATTCAACTGTTCTACTTCGTTATCTTTAAACTGGATAGCAGCTTGCATAATTGAAATACCTTTTTCTCTCTTATTTTTCTTAGCTAATTTAATTTCCTTTTGCTTGGCTTCCTTACGCCATAAGTGGAAAGAATCAAACATTGCCGGCCGGGCTTTCTTCTTAAAAAGTCTAACTTCGAGGTTATCTAAGATTTCTGTGTCAAAGCTACCATTTTGGGGCCATTTTAAAACACCATCTTTTCTGGTGTATCGGATCCATACTTCATTATATGTGATGGGGCCTACTCCATGCTTCACATATAGTTCATAGGTTGGAGTTCCAATCGGAGGAACCGGACATGAGTCCTCCAACCGGGAGTCCCTTTTACTACCAAGACAAAACAAATTTCCAAGTCTGCTAAGACCAGGCATCTTCGCTCACTAGTCTAGCTTCAAACTTCAAAGGATTATCGTTTACGATAGTCTCGTGAATACACGAGTCCTTCGGCTTTGGTACTTGCAAGTTCCAAATCAAAGTGATACCAAACCAAGTGTCCAACTAAGGACTGGGAGACGCTCCACTTATACTTAACTGAAAATATCGATGACGTCACCTGAAGACTCGTCTTATCGTTTCGCTCTACGAAACATCAAGGGTCCAAATCAGGGCGATAGCCAGGGCAGCAGTCCTTCGTAGCCGTCGGGAAGCGGGGAACCTCGCAGCAAAGACTTTCGGAGCACGTCGACATGCAGGGGTCGATGAAGTGGCGGCCTTCCTCCAGAATTTTCACACGAAGCTCCTCACGGACCTCAGGCTTGGACTGGTACCGCTGGTATCGCCCCACGTTGGGCGCCAACTGAGGTACTGGGTTTTTCAGAACCGGTACTGATCCGGTAACCCAGTGGTGCCAGGGTACACCCAAAGACCTCAGGTACTTTCCCAATTCAGACCACAGAAACTCAGAGTCTTCTAGGTGAAGTCAAAGATCGAATTTATTGGCTGCAACTAAGTAACAAGCGTCCTAGAAGTACAACAGCACGGTTTGTATGTTCTCAGGAGACTGTGTGTCAATGTAAAGTCAGGTTTCCTTATATACAGTTTTTTAAACTTCAGGCAAACATTCTTGACATTTTGGTTGGTCATTCACATGTTTTCACTACAAAGGAAAAAACAGTGTCATGATGAAACCTCATATTTCATGTCATCCAACCCATAATAAATAACCCGGCAAGGCCTAGTATTTTACATCAGATAAGTGTGGACCCCCAATAAAAACGGGCACCTCCCCCTCGTAAAGTAAGAAGAAGAAAAGAGCAGGTGCAGGTGTGAGCAAGATTAGGCAGAGTGTGTGAGCGATAATAAGGGTTTTATGGCATGGTGTGCCTTGATGCTATCTGATTCGGCCACTGAGAGAGGGACTGACCAAACAGGTTTGTCCTGAGGCAATGGTTCCAGCTTGCCCAGGTCAGAGAAAAGTCAATCAAGGTGTACGTGTCCTTGGAATCAAATCTGACTGTATTATAAGCCTATGTGAGGGCAACTTTTAAAAATGGCTGCCGTGTATAAAATGGGAGCCACGAGTGCAGGACGAAAATGGTGATTTCGAGGTGAAAACGCTGCTGGAATTGAGCGAAAATGCTCATGCTTAGTGTACTAGTCATTATCGGTCTTTTGATACTAAAATCGTACTGCTGTGGCAAAGTAAATTACATGGGTCCAGAATTTTTAGAACCACAGGGTGCCCAGGACTACCCCCTCCAGGGCATTTTGATGTCCCAGGGACCACCACCTCCCCAGGGCTTGGATGAAATATAATGGGGGGGAAGGCAGTGCGGACCTCCTACAGCCACGAGGACCACCACCTCCCTGGTGCTTCACTCAAATACAATGCGGATGGGCCGCAAATATTCAGGCAGGGAAACAGATAAAAATATCGCTCCCACAAACAGGAAGCTGCTATTTAAAGCAGCTCCCCGATTGTGGGAGCAATGCTGGTTCATGGAGGGGAAGCGAGTTATAGTTACTTGAGATAACTCCTACTATACCAGATGAATTTCTATGGTTTTGTACATTTAAAATGTGAGCATAACTATAACGTCCATGTAACCTTTGATTTCTTAAGTGAATTTCTATGTTTTTTAAAATTCTATTTGCTAACTATAACTTCCCTGTAGCCTTTGTTTTTTCAGTGAACTCCAGCACCTAATGATGACTTTTTGCCACAGCTCCTACCAGGCACACCTTTAGCAAATCAGCAACACTGTTATCTATTATTGTGACATGAGATAGAGTGGCACAGAAGTCCAATAAGCATGGGCTCCACAAAATATGATATGAACTGATGGATGTACTTACTGTTGACCCTTAAACTGTTGCCATCATGGGTCAAAATGTCAGCTTTTGATGCAGTACATGGATATAATGCAAGCAATGCATTATTCTTCGCTGGAAAGAGAGTGAGTCCTATCTAGATATGAAAGGTATAGAGGCCTCTTGTATCTCTTGGCTGCTTTGTATATAAATTGCGCAATCACCTTATCACTGAGCACCACACCATCAGCACCTGCACATTAGTATATGTACCTTTTTGGAATCATATGTTTTATTTCTTTATTTTAATGTATGGCTGCAATTAAGTTTGACTTTTGGGGTCTATATATTATATTACATTCTTTGTTGATCTGACTTAATATTATTCTGTGACTCAATTTATTTGCTTCCAAGTTTATCATTACCACTGATAGAGTGACCTGGCATTCTATAAATCATTCATCAATTAAATAGAATGCAGTACTTCTCTCAGATAGACCAGATTACCAAAGAAAATTGGGGAAATCATGTATAATTTCCTATAGCTTTTACAGAGCCATCAGGACCAGAATTCAAGCTTATCTGCATGAAAAGTGTACCATCTCTGGGTGGTTACGTTCAAGCTATACAAATAATATATGTAAAATAAGCTGACCTGTCCAGTATTATTCCCAAATATATTTATTCTGTCAGTGGGGGAAAAAATTATAGACTATAAATATTTTCATCATCAGAACTAGACAGAAAATGAGCACACCATATATCCTGGGCTGAGCAAGATTAAGATTAGTTCATCTCACCACTGCACACAAAGAAAGTAAATATGACAACTCAGCTGTGTGATGAATTACCAGTTTTAATATTCTGATTTATTGGGCTACTTCATTGCTGCTGGTAAAGTGAAACTTCAAAGTATAGGGAATCAAAATATTCACCAAATGTGAAAATCTGTTGAAATATTTGGAAATCCCTTCCATAGGCAAGTGTATATTTTTTCTACACACCTCCTGACCTGTCCTTATTATGTGCAAACTCCTTGCTTTGTGTTCCACTGTTCTCGAGTCTGTCTGCAAACTTCAATCCTGCCTTGATGAGGGTACAGATTTCCCAACAGAGGTGACTTTCATTGGAGCATGCAAACTTCCTTTAAAATACAACAAATCCCTCAAATGCACAACATTCAGAGAAAATGCCACCCCATTCATAGAGCACCTACACTTCAAGCTGCAATTCTGAGAAAACGTGACCCTAAATGGAACCCTTGCCTACCAACCCCCTGACCCCGAGCCACCTTTAGCAACCTCATAACCAACTCCACCCCGTTCACCATCGGCTCCAAAGCCTACATGCTCCACTGTGACCTCAACTTTCAACTGGAAGACAGAAACAGCCTCTGCTTCACAGCACTCCTCTAAAGTTTGAGCAACATCAGAGTCACCCAGCTCATCTCAGAGCGAACACACACCACAGGACACACACAGGATTCACTATGGACCCCATCTTCATCACAAGTGACAGCCTCAAATACAACTCCATCATGCCGCTCACATAGACCAGCCATTCATTCATCCACTTTTAAATCAAGAGATGTGAAGTCAACTACCTTACCAGGTTCAATGTTCTAAGCTGTAGTTGGGGCAAACTCACAAAAGCAGACTGGCTCCGCCCCATCAGCACGGATCAATCTAGCCCTACAGATAAAGTCAACAAGGACATCAAAAACTGAGTGGACTCTCTCACACCCATCAAACCCAACAAGCATGGTGGATCAAAGAAGCTGGCTACCTAGTACACAGAAGACCTCAGAGACACCAAACGGCATTATTAGCAGCTAGAAAGGAAATGTAGAGTGAGCCATGAATACCACAAAATAAAATGATGGACAGAGTGTTGAATCCATAGTTATTTGGCTCACCACATCACCTACGTTTTGACTGGTCCCAGGATGCTTGTTTCTGGGCCAGGGAGGACCAGGTCTGGCAGTTGATGGTGGACTGTTCCAATGGGGAGTAGGGTCAAAACTGATTGACTGGTGGCAACCTGGCGGTGCCTGCAGTCGGACTGTGGCTGCTCCACCAGGGTCATAATATGTAGGCCGGATAGCTGCTTTGGTGGCGGTCCAATGGTGACTCTGGCAGTCCCAGGATCATCAGACTTGTAATGAGCGCCTAAGTGTCTGATCTAATTATGGTGTACACTAACACCCAGCCATTGTTAATTGTCATGATTTTAATGCTGTAAAATTGTGCTGTTTGTCGCATGAGTTGTAGTCCAAACCACTAACCAAGCCCCCAGTCGATGTAATTGGAAGGTCCTCTCAGCCAAGCCCTAGGTAGGAGATGGGGCATAAGGTGGGGAAGGTTGATACGTTATAGGTAGACATAGTGGGGTAATATCTTTCTTTGCAGGACCATCCCATTGTCATAGAGACTATAGAGTGCAAGAGAGCATCACAAGTGGGAAAGGGGATCACCGCAGGTAGCTAAGTTCTTACATTATGACCAAAGAATAGTCATTAGTACACTCCGTGGTTATACGAGATATTAAGCAAACACGGTTTATTACAGGAAGAGCTAGGACACCATAGCTGGACCTGATCTCCTACGATTGCCATCCAATGACCAGCGTGGAATCTTCATCTCTCTCTCTCTTTCTCTCTCTCTCTCTCTCTCTCTCTCTCTCTCTCTCTCTATCTCTCTCTCTCTCTCTCTCTCTCTCTCTCTCTCTATCTCTCACAATCCCCTCTCCCCCAAGTGTGTCTCAGCACTGGTCATGTGAGTTTTGTGACCAGGACTCGGACACCCAGGTGGAGTTGGGAGTCAGCGACCTGAGTCACTATTGTGTCTCCGTGGGGCAAACTAGCTAGAGATTGGCACCTATATTGCTTCTTTCAAAACAAAATAACAAACATCTACAGCAATTTTGCATACCAACCCAACCCCAAAGAACTAATCTCTTTACCTACCCTTCACCAACCAAGGCGGCCACCTGCCTGAATGGACAATGCTCACCAGAAATGGCACAGTGGCATTCATGTGTACCATCTGTTTAGGGGCCCTAAGAAACCCATGCCCTCACCATAGTTACATCACCAATCAGTACTATCCTGACCCTGACCCACATCATCAATACCCCCATCACATCCACAACTTTACCAGATGAATGGAAACTTGCAGAAATCACTGCTCTCCTCAAAAATATCTGAATTCAAGTGAACAACCTCTGACCCATCTCCCTGCTCCCCTAAACAGCTAAAGTGATTGAGAAGGCCATCAGCAAGCAACACTGCCCACCTCAAACATCTAGACAACACTCAAACAGGATTCAGAAAGAACCACAGCACCGAAACAGCTCTCATTGGAGCCACCAACAACATTCGAACCGTCCTGGACTAAGGAGAAACAACGGCCCTCATCCTGCTCAATCTCTCCCCGGCCCTCAACACTTTCTCCCATAACACCCTCATAAGAAAATTCCATGAGATTGGCATACAAGGATTCTCTCTCAAATGGATCTGTTCATTCCTCAATGGAAGAGCCCAAAGGGGTCAGGCAGCCACCTTTCCCATCAGAGACCACAAAACTGTTATGCGGAGACCTACAGGGATCATTACTTAGGCCCACCCATTTCAACATATACATAACACTATTCACCAACATCATGCAATCACAAGACATCACTATCATCTCATACACCAAAGACACCCAACTGATCCTCTTTCTGATGGACAAGATCACCACATCAAGAACCAAGTTCACCAACTGCATGACCATTGTGGCAGACTGGATGCAAACCAACTACTTGAAGCTCAAGTCTGACAAGAAGAAAGTACTGGTCTTCGGTGACAAGTCCGTTCTATGGGGTTCCACCTGGAGGCTGTCGGAGCTATGACCAGCACCCATACCCACAGACCGCGCAAGAAATCTAGGGATCATCCTAGTTGACAAGCTCAATATGAATGCTCAATTCAAAGTAGTGAGCACCTCCTGCTTCCACATCCTATGCATGGCACTAAAGATCTTCAAATAGTTGCCTCAGAACACCAGAAAGACCATAACACAAGCACTCATCCCCAGCATGCTGGACTACGGCAATACTCTCTACACCAGAATCTCCAAACAACTCTTAGGCAGACTCCAGACCATCCAGAATGCTGCAGTAAGACTCATAGCCGACCTTTCATGTGCACCCACATTACAAAGCAGCTCAGGAAGCTTCACTGGCTCCCCATTTACAAGCCTGGCCAATTCAAACTTCTCACACACACATATAAAGCCCTGCACAACACAGGACCAGAATACCTGAACAGCTGCATACATTCTCACCTCCCACCATACACCTGCACTCTGCCTCACTCTCACAGGCACACACTTTCCACATCCACAAAAGCGAAACAGAAGATTGCTCATTCTCCTGAGTGTCAAGACATGGACCTACCTCCCTCAACATATCAGAGCCTCGTTCTCATTTCTCAAGTTCCACAAGCAGCTTAAGACCTGGCTCTTCACATAAACACCTTGGGGACCAAACACAAACACACCTGCCCAAGCTCCTGGACACTCTCTCCGGTGATTTGTGCACTGTACAAATCAACATAACATAATAACGTAACATATATATTTATGATAGTATATCTAATGGTTTCCTGCTTTGTACCTTTCTGTTGTTTGTTATTTAGTATTAGTCCTATCTTTCCAGTTTTTTCTTTTACAGGTTTACCCATTTCACCTTGTCTGATCCACTTCTGTTTCAACATACTTCAGCCCACAGCTTACGTCTTGTTCTTCTGCTTCCTGACTTTCAGTTACTGACTTGTGTGTATACTGAACCCCTTCTTAAGAACTACCTTGCCACTGCAAAGAGGAAACACTCCCATTTAGCTACCTTGTCTTGATCTCAGCAGGATGCATGACACTGATGGGAGTTTGAAAAAGTAAGGCACTAATTCAGAATCAAGCTGAAGAATATATAAAGAGTTACATTCACTACAGCCCACAAAGACTTTGCCTTTTCTAGTTTTGCAGCTCTGTCCATTGGCAGTGCCAGCAGGGTGTCCTGCAAGTGGAGAGATGTCTTGGTCAGGAAAATGGAAGCCCCCTTTTGAGAATAAAATGTAGACTGGCTTTTTAGCAAATTCAAAGCAATAGTTCCAGCCACATATATTTCAAGGCATTGTTCCACTTCTTCGAGAGGGATTGAAACCATGGTCACTTCTAAGGAATTTGTGGGCAAATTGGGCACAAATCCAACATGAGGAAAGGTTGAGGTTCTGCTTAAATATGCTCCAGGAAATTCATAAACATATTGCTAAGATTAAGTGAACAGCGGATTCAGAAGTAGACAGTAGGTTTAATGCGATTGATTTCTTCACACCCACTACGTATCCCTTCCGAGTATATCCTATGTTGGGCCAACCTACAAGGCTCACAGCAAATAGGACTGAGCAGACCTAATGAAGGACCATGTCATAGCTGTGGGAAGCAACAGAGGCTGCTTTATGATGAGATATGATCAGATAGGCAGCAGAAACAGGAGTTCTTGAGAAGACAAGCCACTAAGGCAGTAGCATGCTGCAGAGAAGGTGCAGAATCTTCTTGCTTGACAGGGACGGATGCTAGAGTGGCTAGGTTGACTGGCTAAGAGACTTTTGCTTCAGTGGTCTGCCTGCAGTCAGATATGTTAATTCAGACAGGCATTCCTTGGCACTTTACATTGGTGTTCATTGTAATCCGGATCTGGGAGGGGGCTCGCCAATGGAGTTGGAGTACCAACTTTCACTGAAGAATCTTCACATGCACTCACTCACTATGGTGAAGATCAGGACTAGTTTCAGTCAGCCAGGTGGACTGGGCCAATAGGGTATTGGAAGCTGTTGAAGCGGCAAGTGAGTTGTTAACAATACTGCAGTGTCATATCATCATTCAGATGCAAATCAAGCAATGCCGTAGACATCAGAGACATAGAAGGAAGAATTGTGTGTCAAACCATTATTATTTCATAAGACTCAGATTAATCTTTTGGTTAGGTAGGTACATGAGAAAATGTACGTTCGGCAAACCTTGGATTCCAACAATATCTTATTAAGTATAGCTAGCATATCCTACAACTAAAGTTCCTTTTTGTTCTAAGACATGAATCAACAAGATATTACTGAACATCACAGTTTGGTAAAGATAAATCAGTAAGATTCCTACAAAGTTGGGCCATTTCAAGGTGTTTGACCTGTCATTCTAAGGGTGGTCTTCGCCTTAAACATTGTGCCTCCTTGCCTCATATTTTTGCTGATTGTTTTTGTAGGCCTTGGGACTCTTAGCCCTTGACAAAGCTCATCCCATGATATTTTTGGAGATAAATGCCATTTTCATACTTTAAAGGATGTTTGGGGTTTGAGGAAACTGGCGCAAGTCAGTTGATTTGTATTTTGGTTATCTTATCTCTATGGTACAGTACTTGAGCACTTTTTCACGTGGTGCCTATCGTCTTAGTGTCTCCTCTTTTGGTTGATTGTGCAATTTTTGGGAGGGCATGTTTTCTCTTTCATTATGTAATTTTTCATGTTCTTTCATGTTTTAATGCCTATCATTGATAGAAGTCTGTTGATTGTTATAGGGCTGATTCCTTATTGAGGAATTTTCTCTGTTGGGTGACCAGCAATGTATTTGTCACTGGCCCTTCTTATTCTTTATCTGATTTTCTATATTAGTTCCCTATATAACAGTATCACTTTTGTATTTTAGAGAATCAGTATCTGTGTGTGCTCCAAAATGTACATGCCCTGATGATGACCCAGCAAATCTTGGGGGTTTAAACATCATCAATGTATCTTTGACTGATTGGATACTAATAGTGATTGTGTTTTGCGTCTGGCCTATTGTTGTCTTTTTGTTTTTTAGGATCCATCACCCTTTTGTTTGTGTTTTACACTTTGGGGGTTATTCTAACTTTGGAGGAGCTGTTAATCCGTCCCAAAAGTGACGGAAAAGTGACGGATTTACCACCAGCCGTATTACGAGTCCATTATATCCTATGGAACTCGTAATACGGCTGGTGGTATATCCGTCACTTTACCGTCACTTTTGGGACGAATTAACACTCCTCCAAAGTTAGAATAACCCCCTTTATGTTGTATATCTATATTAGTGTAATATCTGTAGTCATTCTTAAATGTATATTTGTCATTTAATAATTATCTTTATATTTTTCATTACTTTCTGATTTGGCACTGGTTTTTAAATTTGGATTTTCAATTCACTTCAAATTGTATTAATTTCTTATTATTTAACCTCCTGGAACTGTTGTGTTTAATAATACTTTTAGAAAGTGGGCATTTCTCTGCTCTTACAAATCAGTGTGCCTGCAGCCTGTCTCCAATATATGTCTAGGGTAGGGGGCAGCTACACTTTGTACATTCCCACTAGACATTGACTAACACAGGAATGGTAGGTTTGTCTGAGCGCCCGTTCACATTCCTCTGCATTCTGATGGCTCTTCTTAGGTAGGAAGGGTGGGAGACCTGAACAGGCAATGTCTCTCCCCACACAAAGGGCTTCTTAACCTTTACTGATAGTCAGATGCAAGGCTGAGGAAGAAAGGGTACTTGTGCACGTCAAAGACCCTTCTTTGAAGTCACTCCCACTTCAAAGGCACACTTGGGTATAACTACTGGGTCTCTGACCCCAAAATCAGACACTTCTATATATATAGTTGGACTCTGTCATAAGAATTGCTATGCTATGTCACTCTGCCTGACTGTTGAATTGGAAGGACTACTTTTTCTGCTGTGCTGCCATACTGCCTGCTGCTCTCTGACCTTACTGAGGGAGAGCTGGACTCTGCCTCGCACCCCACATTGATCTCCATGGGTTTGTTGTCTTGCCTCCTGTTGCTAGAGACTCGGAAATCAGTCTCTACCCCTGTTCCTGTGCCTGGTTCACTGGAAGTAGGCCCAGAGACTTGCCCCAGCAAAAACCACACATCTCCTGTCTACTGGAAGTGGCAAATGATGCATCAACACTGCTGCAGGAGAAAAACCGGCACATCACACTGAGGGCCCGAGCAGCACCTCTGCAACCACTGCATTGATCAATGCATCCTCTGCCTGCTGGAAGCAGCACCTGGTACATCGTCATTGATGCAGCACTGAAACCAATGCATCGTTGCCATCGCTGAAGGAAAATTGATGCATCCCTTTGAGAGCGTGGAGAAACCACGTGCATCAGCTTCGGAATCAACACATCGCGCCTTCAACGTTCTTCTTCGGAAACCAACATGTGTGAAAAATAAATGCATCCCTAGACTGCGTAGTGACGCATCAACTGACCCATCAATTCTGCATCTCTTGTTTGCGACCAGGATCTGTTCCTGCGTGGCTCCTGTACCCGGCCCATGCGCCATTGCGGTCAGCTTGAAAGTTTGACTTTGCCCCGATCCAGCATGACCTTAAGTAACCCCTAATAGGCTACTTGCTTTTTAGAGCTATAACTCTTTAAAAATTCATAACTCCTCTCCCACTTATTGGATGTTTGTCATTTTGGCCTTGATTTATTCATACAATTATTGTTTATCTTTAAAAACCTGTCTGGACTATTTATGTGGTATTTTCATTGTGCTACTTTGTGTGTTTGTTGCACAAATACTTTATGGTGATCAGTTGTAGTGAACAGGTCCTTTTAAACTGTGACACTTGAGAGAGGACTACAGGCTCACTCATTTAAAGTTCCACTGCTATGTGCGTAACTCACCCTTGTCCTGCATGAGTTGGTTTGTGAATGCTGCGCAACACAGGAGCAGTGTATCTGTGCAGGGTGTATCTGTGTCTGGGAAGGGTATGAGACCAGGAGAATGCAGTACTGTGCAGTTCATGCATGTTAAATATATGTGCTGGATGATGTGTAGTGCGGTACCTGAAAGGTGTTGTGCTGTGCAGTGTGTGCTGGATAAATGCATCTGCTGGCTGTATATACCTGTGAGTGGTACAATACATGAAGGGTGCAGTGTGTGCGTGTTATGTGCATATGCTGCATGTATGTGTGCCTATGAGTGGTACAGTACATGCAAGATACAGTGCTGGACAGTGCATGCATATTAAATACTGGTGCTGGATATATGTGTGCCTATGAGTGGTATAGTATATGGAGGATACAGTACTGTGTAGTGTGCGCATGATGTATACAGCACTGGGTTTATGTGTACCTGTGAATGTTACGTTTCATGGAGGGCCCAGGGTTCCATTCTGGGAGACCGAGGCCTGCATGGTGAAACATGGAGTGGAGGTATAGAAATCCCCGCAGACATATTTGCACACACTGGAGTAGGGAGATCAGGCTTCCCATGTACCCTTCAAAGGGTGCTCTTTGATTCAGTGAGAGGTCACAAGGAAGGGGCCTGGTCACATCTCAGACATGAGATAGTACTGAGAAGAGAATCATACAGAGTAGGGCTGTGGGCTAGCCTTTTGATGCAAATATCACTGTGGCTGACATCCATGTGCGAACTCTAGTCACTCCCATGACTTGTGTAGTGGTCTCTATGAGCTTTGGAGACACCACTGCTGTGACAGACTGCTTTTCAAGAGGAAGAAGGAGCAGAGGAGGGGTCAATGCTAAAGATGCAAAACACCAATATACAACTTCAAAAATGCAGACCCTAAGTCACATTTAATTTCTGGAAATGGACTATAAGAATGGGAGCGTAAGGCTCCAACAATTGTCATCTGCCAAGAATCCAGATGGGCTGTGTGAGGAGGGGAAGTTCTGCAAGACTTTTGCCTGTGACCAGGACTTAGGGCCCAAGGTCTGCTGGTCTCCCTGGTGGGTGAGGGGGCATCCACAAGGGAGTCCGATATCACCTGCCCTGGAGCCTAGAGCTCCAGTGCCTGCCTGCTTGCCAAGACCCGTGTGCCCTATGAAGAAGCAGAGAGAGTTCGAGTGAGCAAGGTCCAGTGGGGAGCCTGTTGAGTGCACTCTCTGTGCGAGGTGTGAGGCAACAGCTGTTGCACTAATCAGGTTATTGCCAGTGTAGACAACCCCCGTGCACCAGGAAAGTGGCTCTGTGAATTGAGGCCTGTGCCATGCTTCACCGATCAGGCCACAGCCCAAGCATAGTGCCAAGCTGGCATCTATGTATATCAGGAGAGGCCACCATAAAAAAGACTGCTATGCGGTAATGGCTGTAACTTTGTGCAGTAGTGGGCAGTGACCCTGTGTGCCTGGAGGGGCCGTTGTGAAGGATTTCACCACACCGATCGAGTAGGAGCCCCTGTGCTGCGAGATATAGTGACCTAATATGTAGCAGGGGGCCATCAGGAGCATCAAGAACCGCAACCTGATCTTCTACCTCTTGCCGGAGAAGTAAGGATGCCATGGGAGCACCAGTGCACTATCATCCAGGTGAGGGATCCAAGGCAGAATAGTCACAACCAGTGCCCCACTGGAAGAGGGACCGGACATTTACCTCATAGGAAGAGCTACAATGAGCCACTGGAGCATGGTCATGAGTCAGAGACACTGAACCCGCTAAGTGTAGCCACCAGGCCACTTGCGACCGGCTCACCTGACCTCAGCTGCAGCACCTCCAAGTGCCCGAAAACGAGACACACTCAGGAGCTCCAGACACTTCACACCTGCTAATGCTGCTAAGACTGGTTTTGGTCCTATTGCCCTCAGGGGAACTTGCTGCTAGTAGAGCTGAAACACTGTTGATTTTAACTTAGAGTCAAAATGGACTCTTGAGAATCACACTACTAGTTGGGCATACTGTAGGTGTTTCTGATAGTGAAATCGACTGTTGCTAAAGTGAAGAGGGAGTAGGACCGGGTATCGTCAAAGAAAAACTAAAGTCTCGACCCGAAATGGGGACTGTCCGATTGTTCATGAATGCCATATTATTCCTTGTGCTGACAGCGGTAGTAAATGAAATTCTTCTCTTGTTCATAAAAATGAGTATTTGGCTGAATAATGATCTATTACTGATACAACACACATTTTGAGTTGTGGGTCAGTGTTCACTGTCCTGTACCCACACATTGCCCCCAAGGCAGCCTTGGACTGCTCAGAACATGCTATCCTCAGAGTCAAACGCAGAAGAGGTACTTGGCCCAGCTGGTCAGAAATCTTAGTAGGTCGGGCCACTGGATTGTAGGAGTAAAATGCCTCAAGCCACCCCCCCAAGGATGAACCCAGTAACCCCTACTTGCCCTATGGCCCTCCGAAAGTGGGTCTGACAGAGGTCCACTGAATTTGGTGAGAGACGAAAAGGAGAAGCCCATCAAAGAACCATAGCAGGAAATAGTGGACCTTTTGCTAGGCCTTCCATCTTGCCTGGCTGATTACGTGGAAAAGGCAAATCTGAGGTTGTCAAGCACTGGTTTGGCAAGAAGTCCTCTTTGATGGAGTACAAGTCAGATCAGATGGTATGGGTATTAGAGCCTGCAGTTTCTATGGCTGCCCAGGACAAAAGGTGACCTGGAAACCCCCAGACACCCACGCAGTCAAGAGACTAAAACCACAAGTGACCAATGGGTGAAAGTAGAAGAGAGTGAACCTCTCCCTGACTTACTGCCAAATAACAACAAGAAAGGATCAGTGAATGGAGTGGTACTCTCCTCCACTTTGACGGACTAACATCAGAGGGACTGGTATACCTTGCTGAGGCAGTTCGATGGTCTGTTTTCCTTGACCCCAGATCTGACAAATTATGTCAGTTGTGGATACTGGGGACAGCTTCCCTGTCAAAAGCAAGATTTGTAGACTGTCAGACAAGGTCAAAGCTGGTATCAAGACAGAGGTAGCCATGATGATAGAGCTTGGGCTGACAAAGGCCCTCATTACAACCCTGGCGGTCGGTGTTAAAGCAGTGGTAATACCGCCAACAGGCAGGCGGAAAATAAAATGGAATCACGACCATGGCGGAAACCGCCAACATAGACAGCCACTTTAACACTCTGACCAACATGGCGGTAGAAACAAACACCGCGGCGGTAACCGCCAACAGACAGGCGGAGGACAAAGTACTGCCCACTATATTACAAGAGGCCCATCTGCCACCTTTTCCGGGGAGGAACCAACGCTATCAAAAGCACTGCTAAAACAGTACAGAGAAGGGAAACCACTCACCTCTTGACACCCAACGAGGATCCAGGACGCCATGGAGCCCGAGTTACACATATTGCCCATGCTGACCTTCCTCCTGCTGTATCAGGAGCAGGACAGACGCCGTCGATGACCAATGGTGAGTACTGCACCTACAACACAGGGGTGGGAGTGAAAAGAGAGTGACACACACACGCAATACCCCCACCCTCAACCACAACACCATATACACAAATACATGCAGCATCATTACATATACACCCCCCTATCCCCTGGAAGAACGCTAGGACAAAATTAAATGATTGTAACGATTGTAATCATGAAAAATCAGATAGTGAAAGTTCAAAAATCAGTATATACAAATATGTACACCAACTACACAGTCCAGATAGTGTAACAATCATTGTCCATGGACCAGTGGTCCCAAAATGCATGGGTGAAGCCCACACAAGATACCTGACTCGAAACGGAGATAACACTGCAGGGGCATCAGATCGAAAATAAACAGGCGGAGGTGTACTTTTGCTGAATTTGGGTGAAGATGCATGGGTCAGAGGCTGTTGTGAGGTGGATGGCTGTTGGGTGGGTGTGTGCCTGCGTTTGTGTACTTTGGGAGGAGGGCTCACAGACACACTGGGAGAGGACACTGGGGATGTGTGAATGGTAGTGAGGGTGGTGATTGCACGTGAGCGGTGTGTGGTGATGGGCATGCTGGTGATGGAGGTAGTGGCTGTGGATGTAGTGCATGCAGGTGTGAGTGGAGATGAGACAGGGAGGGAGGAGAAGGACATGAAGGAGGGGGACACAGTGGAGGCAGTGGATGTTGCTGTGACTGCATGGGGATGGTGCTTGTGTGAGTGCCTGTGGGATGTGTGGGGCTTATGTTTGCTATGTCCACTCTTGTGTGTTGATGAGTGTGCATGCTGGTCTGATGGTGTGCTTGGGATAGGCTGAGGTACAGGGGATTGGGTCTGGGTGGAGGAAGTTGGAGGGGGGAGGCTGGACACAGGGACAATGGCTGCCATCAGTGCTGAGGCCAGAGCCTGAAATGCTCTCTGTTGGGCGGCCTGCCCAGAATGAATGCCCTCCAGGTATGCATTTGTTTTCTGAATATGCCTCTCGACACCCTGGATGGCATAAAAAATGGTAGCTTGCCCAACAGTAAGGGATCTCAGGAAGTCAATAGCCTCCTCACTGAGGGCAGCAGGGCTGACTGGGGCAGGGCCTGAGGTGCCTGGGGCGAAGGAGATGCCCACCCTCCTGGGTGAGCAGGCACAGGACATACACTGAGGGGCTGCTGGGAGGGCAGTGCTGTTGTCGTGGTGGCAGCTGTACCTATTGATGCAGTGGCCACATGGGTGCCTGCCACCGCAAGGGAGCTCCCATCAGAGGAGGAGTCGCTGGTGTATGCTCCTGTCCCTGTCGTGGAGCTCCCCTCACCCTCCGTCCCACTCGTGGCTTCAGACTCCGTTGCTTCACCCTCCAGGGCCAAGTGGGTTGCAGCTCCCTCCTGCTACGGTGCCACTGCTCCTCCGCCAGATGATGCTATTGCACGCAAGAACAGGGAGACAAAACAAAAAGGGGGGCAAACAGAAGAAACACATGTTGAGTGCATGCAACACCACTACCGTTGGCGGACACAACACACAGGGAGCAGCCCTGTGCACTAAGCCATGCACTAACAGTCCCTAGCTAATTCACATGCCCATGGGGTACGAGGCCTAAGCGCATTTGCTGCACACCTGGAAGTCACAGGAGCCTGACTAGGTGTAGATGGCTATTACCAGTAGTGGGGATGGAGTGCCACAGAGCCTGCCTAACAAGGGACCTAGCCTAACAATTCCGCCCTGGCCTAGGGGAACCCACAGCCCACTTCGACCACCCAGACACCTCGTAAAGCATGCAGAGTCAGCTGAATTAGAGTGTACTCACCCCCTTGTGGCTGCTGTGATGCCCTCAAGCGCCCATCCAATTCTGGATAGGCCACCGCCAGGATCCGGTACATCAAGGGGGTCATGGTGCGACGGGCACCCCTTCCATGTTGGGAGGCCATCCCCAGCTGGGCCTCTGCCATCTTCTTGCTCCTGTGGCGCAGGTCCTCCTATCTTTTACGGCAGTGGGTGCTCCGTCTATAGTAGACCCCCAGGGTCTGGACGTCTTTGACGATGGCACGCCAAATACCCTTCTTCTGGTGGGCGCTGACCTAGAGGTAAAGTGAAGTAACAATGGATTTTACTCCACCCTCTGGTTCTTCTTACTCATTGGCACAACTTCCCACCCTGGCCCAGTAAAACATACACTGACCATCCTCACATGCTGGCCTCAGCCCACCCCCCTTGTATCTTCCATCCACCCCACTCCGTACATTGATGTCCCATCCATCATGCTCACAGTGTACCCACCTGTTTGTCTGGAGGACTGTACAGTTGCGTGTACTGGGGGAGGACCCCATCCACCAGTTTCTCCAACTCCTCCGAAGTGAAGGCAGGGGCTCTGTCCCCAGACACTGTAGCCATCATCGCTTCCAGACACAGGTCACAGCAGCACTTGCAGTGGAGGTCCTCTCCTGTTGAAGGTCAGGTATCAATTGAGTGAACAGACAGAAAATGGTGGCCACGTCCGCGATGGTGCGTACCGCCACCGCTGGCGTACATCGTCATTGGCTCCTGGGACCCATAGGGCCCAATGTTAACCAATGCTGAATTGCGCCGCGGTCTTCAACCGCCCACCACAACGGTATACAACGCCAGCGCAGTTACCTCATTTCCCCTTGTCCCACCTTACAGGTCAGGCAGCCGCCATTTCAGGGGAGCCACATGGGATGGAAAAAAACTGTGTTGCACCTATCTAGGCCTGGGATACAGACAGATACCGGCACACTGCAATTTCTCTACATTTTTGCAAATAACACATTGTGATACCTAAGTGTTGGATGCCCCTCTGCTCGCTGTTCTCCTCCATAGCGCACATCTGCTGGGGCAGGTGATGAGATGGCGGCATCCTCCGGTGTACAGACCGCTGGTGGACCTGTAGACGATGGAAGAGAGACACATCATTATCACATACAGACTTGATCGTGCAACAATCCTGGAACTGTGTGCCCAGTTGGAGCCAGACCTGATTTCAGCTATCCGCCATCCCACAGGAATCCCCCTCTAGCGCAGGTTCTGTCTGTACTCCATTTCCTGGCCAGTGGGTCTTTTCAAACAACAGTGGCCATGGCATCAGGGATGTCCCAGCCAATGTTCTCTAACGTGTTGTCCAGAGTGTTATCTGCCCTGCTGAAACACATGCGCAGCTACATCGTTTTCCCTCAGGTGGAGGATTTGCCCACAGTGAAAGTTGACTTCTATGCCCTGGGACATAGCCCCAACATCATTGGTGCCATTGATGGTACACATGTGGCATTTGTCCCCCTCCGCAGGAATGAACAGGTGTACAGAAACCAGAAAAACTACCATTCAATGAATGTGCAGATGGTGAGTTTGGCAGACCAGTACATCTCCCATGTGAATGCCAAGTATCCTGGCTCTGTGCATGACACTTACATTTTGAGGAATAGCAGCATCCCTTATGTGAAGGGGCAACTCCTGAGGCACCGTGTTTGGCTAATAGGTGAGGCCAAGGTCCCAACACAGTTGACATAGGTGTCTGGTTATGGGGTTGTCCCTGAGGGTTAGTGTGTGTCTAACAATTGTCCCTTGACATTTGCAGGTGACTCTGGTTACCCCAACCTGTCAAGGCTACTGACCTCAGTGAGGAATCCCAGGACAAGGGCAGAGGAATGCTACAATGAGACACATGGGCGCACTAGGAGGATTATAGAATGCACCTTCGGCCTCCTGAAGGCCAGATTCCTGTGCCTCCATCTTACAGGTGGATCCCTATACTACTCACCGAGGAAGGTGTGCTAGATAATCGTGGCCTGCTGTATGCTGCACAACCTGGCTTTGCGACGCCAGGTGCCTTTTGTGCAGGAGGATGGGCCAGAGGGCGGTCTTGTGGCAGCTGTGAAGCCTGTGAACAGTGAAGAAGAGGAGGCAGAAGAAGAAGATGTCGACAACTGAAACAACATCATCATGCAATACTTCCAGTGAGACACAGGTAAGAAGTTGTAACTGCTTCCAACATCTCATACTATTGTTGGAGCTAGCATAAATCTGTCATTTTCACTCACTGTATGGACCCTGACTTGCTACTTTGCCTTTCCATTTCACAGATCTGGGTCCCACTTTGTGCCCTCTACTACATTGGTATGTGAACAAGTACATTGACATTGCTATATTCCTGAGGTTTTGCAATTACACATTAGTGAAAGCACAGACAGACTCCAGATTGTTTTGTGATTCAAGTGTGTTTATTGCTGTACAAATAAGTGGAGGGGGGTGTGAAATGGGCTGGGGTGATGGTGGAGGAATGTCAATGGCAGAGTCCAGTCTATTAGTATCACAGGTGCATTGTCCAATGGGGCATAGGAAGTGGAGTAATGGCAGTTCAAGGTGGACAGGGTGACAAAGTGGGACAGAAGAGTGACCTTCAGGGGGGTCTTATTTCCTGGCGGGGGTCTTGGCAATGTTCTCTGTCTTGTTCCTGGATCTCAGGGACCGTTTGCGGGGTGAATCTCCATCTGCAGGAGGTGGGGTGCTGGTGGCCTGTTGTTCCTGTGGTGGTGCCTCCTGTCCACTAGCGCCAGCGGAGGTGGAGGGCTGTTCATCGTCCAGGCTAGTGTCAGGGGCCTGTTGGTGTGCCACTGTGTCCCTCCTGGTGTTGATAAGGTCTGCCAGCACCCCTGCAATGGTGACCAGGGTGGTGTTGATTGGACTTCAAATCCTCCCTGATCCCCAGGTAGTGTTCCTCCTGCAGCCGCTGGGTCTCCTGAAACTTGGCCAGTACCGTGCCCATGGTCTCCTGGGAATGGTGGTAATCTCCCATGATGTTGGAGAATGCCTCGTGGAGAGGGAGTTCCCTGGGCTTGTCCTCCCCTGTCGCACAGCAGTCCTCCCAGCTTCCCTGTTATCCTGTGCCTCTTTCCCCTGCACCGTGTGCCCACTGCCACTGCCCCCAGGTCCCTGATCGTCCTGTGTTAGTGGGGTTGCCTGGGTTCCCTGTAGTGGTGGACACACTGCTGCTTGACGTGTCCTGGGGGCAGAGGGTTGGGCCCGCTGAGTGGGTGCTGTGGCGGTGTTTCCTGAGGGGGGAGGTTCAGTGGTGGTTTGTGACTGTGTTAGGGGAACCGACTGTCCCGAGGTCCCTGATGGGCGCAGCTGGTAATCTTGATCCAGGCGTGCAGAGCTGCTGTCATCACTATGGGCCTCTTCTGTGGGGGGACTGGATATGTCTGGCACCTCCTGTCCGGTGACGTTGGGTATGGGTCCTGTTGGGGAGTGAATGCATAATGTTAGTATCTGTGTGTGTCATCTTGTGCAATGAGTTACCCTCTACTCCTGTGCTTGCATTAGTGCCGTGGCCCTTGTGTGATTGGTGATTTTGGGGCATGAGTGAGTCTCTCTACTGGACATGCTTTGGTGATGGGTGTCCATGCTTTGGTGTTACATGTAGGGTTTGATTGTGGGATGTGTGGGTTGTGTTAGTGGGGTATCTGTGGGTTGTTGGGGTGATGGGTATGGGGGTGAGGGTGGGAGTATGTGATGGCATGCAGGTGGGGCTGGGGGGCTATAGTAGTAAACGTTTGCCTTACCAGAGTCCAGTCCTCCTGCTACTCCTGCGAGGCCGTCAGGATGCATTATTGCCAAGACTTGCTCCTCCCATGTTGTTAGTTGTGGGGGAGAAGGTGGGGGTCCACCGCCAGTCCTCTGTACAGCAATCTGGTGTCTGGATACCACGTAACATACCTTCCCCCGTAGGTCGTTCCACCTCTTCCTGATGTCATCCCGTTTTCTTGGATGCTGTCCCACTGCATTGACCCTGTTGACAATTCTATGCCATAGCTCCATCTTCCTAGTAATGGATGTGTGCTGCACCAGTGATCCGAGTAGCTGTGGCTCTACCCGGACGATTTCCTCCACCATGACCCTGAGCTCCTCCTCAGAGAACCTGGGGTGTCTTTGAGGTGCCATGATGTGGTGTGGGTGATGTGTGAGGTGCTGTCTGTTGTGATGTGTGAGGGGATGTGTTGGTGTGTGTTGTTTGAGGTGCGTGGATGTTGTATAAGTGATGGTTTTGTGTGTCTGTGGATGCTGGTGTTGTGTTAGGTAGTCTCTCTCTCTGGCCTTCTTTCTGAATTTTGGTTGTAAGGGTTTGTGGGTGATGTGGGTGTGTGCTTTATATTGGATTGGGTGTGTGGGTGTGGTGTGTGTATGTGTGTCAGGTGTGTGTATTTTGAATTGTCTAATATGGTTGTGTTTTGTAAATGTGTGTGTATTTTTAGCGCAGCGGTGTGTACCGCGATTGAAAGACCGCTGCGTTGATTCATGGGTCGTGATACCGTGGGCGTATTCCTGTTGGCGTGACGGTGTAGGTTTTGTTATTGCCAGTTTATCACTGACCTTTGGTGTAGCGGACTTGTGAAGGTGCCTGTATTGTGGCGGATTCCGAGCTGCGAGTCATAATACCTGTAACGGAATCCTGCTGCTGCAACGGAATGTTGGCTGTCTTCTGCACAGCAGAAAGCGGGATTTACCGCCAAGGTTGTAATGGGGGCCAAAGTCCTCTAACAGTCCTTTGGGCAGCCTAGTAGTGCTTGTGCCCAAACCCAACTCCAAAGGACAAAAACCTGTGATGAGGTTCTGTGTGGACTACAGAGGCCTAAATGCAGTTACAACAACTCATGGTCCCCCATACCAAGTGCTGATGAGCTAATTGACAATTTGGGGCTGCCAAGTACTGAAGTACCTTTGATCTAACTTCAGGTTACTGGCAGATCGCCCTCACCCAAGGAGCCAAGGGGAGGTCTGTTTTTCAACCCCAAAAGGCCACTTTCAATTCAATGTTGCTTCTATTGCAACATACCTGAATGATGTTTCGGTATTTTGTTTTACCTGGGAAGAGCACCTAGTCCACCTCAAGGATGTGCTTCAGGCCCTGCAGTTGGCAGGACTGACTATTATGGCAAGTAAGAGTAAAATAGAGTAAGGTTCTGTGGTGTACTCTGGCCACCAAGTGGGTAGAGGTCATATACAACCTCTTCAATCCAAGATCCAGACCATACTGGCTTGAAAGTCTCCAAAGACTCAAACGAAAGTCAGAGCTGTTCTTGGCTTGACTGGCTCTTACAGAAGATTTATTAAGAGGTATGGTATCATTGTGGTACTATTGACAGAATTTGCTTCAAGAAACAGCCCCAAAAAAGTTATTTGGACCGAAGAGTGTCAAAATGCGTTTGACATACTGAAAGTAGCTGTGTGCTCAGAACCTGTCCTAAAGGCACCTGATTAGTGTTCAGACAGTGTTCAGCAGAGACTTCTGAACCTGGGATTCGGGCAGTGTTGGCACAGCTAAACGATGAGGGCCAAGATCAACCAGTTCCCTTTATTAGCAGATGACTCCTCCCCAGAGAGCTGCATTGGAGGGTTATGTTATGTTATGTCATGCTATGTTATGTTATGCAAATTTGTTGAGCACAGTACCACCTAGAGGTGTATCTTGGAGCTGAGCAGGTTTGAGTCTAGGCACACCTACGGCCTAGTGGGACTACTTGAAAAGCCAAGTTCTCACCTTTTTGCTGAATTCAAGAAATGAGGAGGAGTCTCTTAAATGTACGGTTAGGACGTACCTAGCTTTAGGAGCAATGTAAGAGAAGGCTTGACCACAAGATCTGGTTTTCCATATGCGTGGGATTTGTGCAAGTACTAGTCCAGATGAGAGGAGGTGTCTGGAAGGCTTGTTTGATAAAGCAGATATGATTGTTGAGGTATGCTGGGCCAGTGGTGTGTAATTCTTTGAAAATGCGTGTGAGGAGTTTGAATTGTGCTTGATTGTTAATTTGGAGCCAGTGGAGCTCCTTCAGGTGTGGAAGGATTCTAGCAACCAAGTTCAGAATGATCTCCATCCTTCTGGCAAGTTTTTTTGTTGATCCTGGCTTAGAGCGTGCTTTTCTAGTACAGCTTGCTTGTGATCAGGGTCTGCAAGACTGTTTTCAGGTCCTGATTGGAAGCTATTTGAAAAATGTCCCCAGCATCTTCAGGGTATAGAAGTGACATTGACTTGGGAAATCATGTCGAGTTTGCTGCTGAGGATGATCCCAAGGTTCTTGGTGTGGGTGGTTGTCGGTGCTGACTCTGTTGGCCACCCGAACCCTGTTGTTCAGTCAATGAAGATATTGAGACCCTACCTGTTTGGGACTCACTTCAGAGTTCGAACACACCACAAGTCTCACAGGTAGCTTATGCAGATGTACAAAAAAAGAACCCCAACTGTTGAGGTGGTCCACTTCCCTACAGGATGTGGACATTTTTTATTGGACCACAAACCTGGGAGTGACCATACGAATGCAGATGACATTTTTAGGTTCTTTCACTTAGATGATAAAACCTTCCAAAGTATAGGTTAGTTGCTTATCACCTTTCTTCTGGAATGTGCCATGTAAGGAAATGGCTCTTTTTGCATAATAGCCCTGAACATGACTGCAAGCTCAAATTTGTTTTCAAACCAGTAGGAAGTCCTAAATCGTCCTTTTTAATATGCATATGTCATTCCTAAGGTAGGCTTACTGAGCCCTAAAGGCAAAGTTCATTATATTAAAAAGATGGGCATGTATTTTACTAACTTTGGATTTCCTGACAGTATAAAACCCCACTTTGTTGTTTTAACTGTGGCAATGCTAATAGCGCAATTGGCAAGTATAGAGTTACTCGCTGAAAACTCATCAGTGCCTACTTCCAAATGGTACTACTATAAATCACTGCCACTTTGTTTTCCTGAAAGCCTCCAGTACCCATTCATGGTTGCATACAAGCTTCTGTCCTGGAGACAGTCTTCTGCACTACTGCTAGAAGGTGAGAATGACTTTCACGAAGCCAAACGGTCTGCCAAGCGAAGAGGTGCAGCCTCCTCCTGGCAGGACGATGGTCAAGAGTGGGTATGTGCCCAAAAGGTAAGCTTCAAAGGGGAAACTATTTTTGAAGGGTAAATTGTAATCATGCAGGGAAGGGGCTGCTCTCTTGCTTAGGAAGACAGGCTGGCAAAGAGGAAGTAGCTGTTGTCAACCTGCTATTTTGAGGGGAGTGTAACCATCCGATAGCCACACCTCTGGTTGGTCCAAGGAGCTCTACAGAAGGGTTCCGCCATGTTGGGAATGGACAGAATGGTGCATTCAGGGCTTGCCAGATCCCATATTTTGCAGAAAGCTTTCACTGGGCGAGAGGAGATTAAGTAGCCATGTTCTAATAGTTACCTCATCATCCAAGAGCAAGAAACAGGTAAAAATGTGGCACTCCTGGCACCCAGACCTCAGATCATTTCTGAGCTGGAGAGAGGAGCAAGGAAGGACTACCCTGCTGTTCGCTGGACCCAGAAAATAGAGTCTTTCCCAAAGACTATACTGCACCTGTTGAACCTTGGTCTGACAAAGAAAAGACTGTGCATGGAATGCCCCACTCATAGAAAAGTCATCCCCCAGACAGAAGAGGTGACTCCAAGAGTCAGTTGGCTGTCTCCTTGTTACAGCCAAAGGACCACAAAAGCTTCACCCTTGTGATCCCAGCACAAAGAAACCTTCTTGCCACTGGATGCTGAGGTGTAACCTGGGAAACCAAGTCCCAACTGTCAAAAATTGCAGTCAAGCCTTCTGGATCCAGGATAGTTGTTAGAGTTCAGTTTGGCCGCCCAGCATGAAGGATTCTGGTAATGGAACCAGTAGTTGTGCTGTAACTGGAGACCAGTGGCAACTGGTTTTGTGCTGGGCCTCATCAGGGCTTCTTGGGCCATTGACTCCTGAAGCCAAAGTCACCCCCCTTTGCTTGCAATCTTCAGGGGGCCACAGGATGAACCCTGACTGGTTCAGCATCCTCAGTTTCCTTGAGCATCTGCAGCATCCTGTACCCATTGCATCAGGATCACTCCATTGATTCCTACGGCAGTTCACTCATAGAGCTTGGAACAGGCTGGAGACTGTTTTCCTTGCAAGGTAACTGTTCAATTGGACCTGACTGGTTCCTGTGATTAGCCCCTGTCAGAGTTAAAATCCACAAGAGTTCCCATGTAGCCATTTTCAAGTCACATGTTGAGGCTAACACTAAACTGTGAGTTGCCAAAGATTTTAACGATTTATTACATTTGAGTAGAAATGATGTATTGTTTGCTTAAAAACTCATCTCTCTGGAATCATCCAGTGGATGTTTGTCACTGAGGTGTGTATTTATACAGAAAAATTTAACCTATATTTTATAAATTGGTGTTGTATTTTTATTGTGTTGCATTGTCTTCTTATTCAACTGTTTGGTACTTCTTAATGCTTTGCACTTGTTAGTTTGATAAAGCCTGACTGCGCTGAGCTACAATTACTGCGCTTAGCTACAGCTAAGGTTTTTCAGCAAATCTGACTGGACCTGATAAAGAACTGTGTCATTATTACATATTAGGGTCACACCACAACACCATATAATAATCTCTATTCTAACAGTCCCTTTAACCTTTGTTTTTTCAGTGATATAGGGGGTGATTCTTACCTTGGCGGGCGGCGGAGGCCGCCCGCCAAAGTACCCCCGCCAGAACACCGCACCGCGGTCGTCAGACCGCTGGGGTGATTCTGGGATTTCCACTGGGCTGGCGGGCGACCGCCGAAAGGCCGCCCGCCAGCCCAGTGGAAATCAACCTTCCCACGAGGACGCCGGCTCTGAATGGAGCCGGCGGAGTGGGAAGGTGCGACGGGTGCTGTTGCACCCGTCGCGTATTTCAGTGTCTGCAAAGCAGACACTGAAATACAAAGTGGGGCCCTCTTACGGGGGCCCCTGCAGTGCCCATGCCATTGGCATGGGCACTGCAGGGGCCCCCAGGGGCCCCACGACACCCCATACCGCCATCCTGTTCCTGGCGGGAGAACCGCCAGGAACAGGATGGCGGTATGGGCTGTCAGATTCTCCATGGCGGCGCAGCAAGCTGCGCCACCATGGAGGATCCATTTGGGCAGCGGAAAACCGGCGGGAGACCGCCGGTTTTCCGCATCTGACCGCGGCCAAACCGCCGCGGTCAGAATGCCCTGCGGGGCACCGCCAGCCTGTTGGCGGTACTCCCGCCAACCCTGGCCGGGGTCAGAATGACCCCCATAGTGTGCATACATACACATATTTAGATAGTGACTACATATAGTTACAGTTATCTCAAGTAACTGTAAATCGTGCCCTAAGGTAACTATAACTTGCACCCACCACAATGCACAGTTTTCTGCTAAATAATTTTACTGCAAATGTTACATTGATATTATCAATGATGTTATCAAAGATGTCATGCATGATGTATTATGTGGGGTAATTAGAAGTGCATTGTGACAGCGCAGGTTATAGTTACCGTAGGCCACGATTTATAGTTACTTGAGATAACTATTACTATAACTGGGGAATTTCTATGGCATGTTATGATTAAAATGTGAGCCTAACTATAACATCCCTATAACCTTTGGTTTTTTGAGTGAATTTCTATGGTTTAAATATTTCTATGTCCTGTGGCCAACCCCTATAACAACCCAAACCCACACAGCCCTCCCTCCCCAGGCCAATCTCCGTCCCAGGAACCCCCCCCCCCCCGGAGCCTGGGCTAAATTTATATATATTTTTTTTTTTAGGGAGGGCTGCCCTCCCCAGGATAGTCTTGGCCCTGGGGTCCCCATCCCCTGGGGCCTGGCCATGGGCTCTGGGTGCCCCCCAGGGCACCCAGTAACAATGTTGGCGACCACAGGGGGAGCCTGAAGGCCCCTGCAGTCCCAGCCAGCTCCCCAACACCTGTGGGAGCCGGCGTTGCTGTCACAAAGAGGAGGCTGCCAAAGCAGCTCCCTCTCTGTGAGAGCAATGTTTCCTCTGTTTCCCTGCCTGCCTCTCTGCGGGCAGAGAAACAGAGGAAACCTCCGCTCACAGTGTTTGACAGCTCTCCCTCACTGCAAGCAGAGCGTTTGCTGTGACTTGGTGGGAGCTGTCAAAGTTCTCATCAAGTCACAGCAAATAGCTATGTCCCGGAGGTGGACACCCTACTACATAGCAGGAGCCGGCCCTGGGGGTAGCAGTCCCCAAGACCATCATTGGCTCCTCAAGGGGGGCCGCACGGCTCCCCTTAATCATCAGTAGCTCAGGGGAGGTGGTGGTCCCTGGGGCTGTTGGTGGGGGCTGGCTGCCATCCTGTGTTTGTTTATATTTGAGCCCTGGGGAGGTGGCTGTTACCCGGACTGCGGGAAGTCTGAGCAGTCCCCCGCATTAGTTTTAGAAAAATGCCACTTGGAAGCTGACAGTCCCCAAGGCTGCAGGGGGGCCAGGTGGCCCACCACATTACTTTCAGAGATGTGCCCCGGGGAGGTGGCGGTCCCCGGGCTGCATTGATAATTTCAATGCCCCCAGACCTGGCCCACCCGGGGGCCTCATAGAAACAAGTGTGCAAGCCTGCGCTCGTTTTTATTTATTTTTTTGTTTACATTTTCAGCGGAGCTGCAGATCTGCTGCGACTTCTGCAGATTTTTTTTTAAATGCCCTTTTTTGCCCTTGAGGGGGTCCCTCAGCACCTACCCTGGCCCCTTTTGTTTTTTTAATCTTTTTTTCTGGGACTTGGCTGAAGTCGAGTCCCAACATGGCTGCCAACACATCTTTGTTGAAGTGATGGCAGACAATCAGATCTCAGCACAAGATCAGGAGGGTTTGTGAAGCCTTCGCATCCCTATATATACACAAATTTAGATTTTATTTAATTTCTCAGAAACTACTTAACAGATTTACACCAAACAACAAAAAGGGCTCTTTCTGGACCATGAGCTTACTTTCTGCCATATTTCGTGTAATTCCGTCAAAAGGTTCGGGCACTATCGCTCTTCAAAATCCCTATGAGAATTAACACGGGAAACACACCTTTTTTGCCGCCCCCCCCCCTTTTTTCCTGGCCCTCGCTTGACGGATCACCCCAAAACTTTCCAGAGAGCAGCTGACGTGACTGTTGAATGTTTTTTGGGATCATTTTGTGAAGCTTCATCAAGCGGTGCCAAAGATATAGGCTAGCAAAGGAAACCCAGGACTTGCTCAATCAGGAGACTCAGGGCCTCAAGAGGCAGTCCATGAGCTCCTGCTCCGGTCAGATTTTGCCCATCTCACTAGCGCTATTTAGAGCGCCTACTTGTCCTATGGTGCGGGACGTGAGCGGCCCACACCTGGGCCAAGGGCCGGCCCATCCTGCACCGTCAGCAACAGGTGGTGGCAGGGCAGGGCCACCCCCTTGGCTCTACCATCAAGGACTCGGTATAGCAAGAATTAATTACTTTTTTCAAGTGAGCTGATAATTATTTTTCATGTGATGTTACTGGCCCCTTAAGTTGTTTCTGAGTGGGAGGTTGTGCAACTCTATGCAGGAGCATTTACGTCTTATGGGACTTTTGTGCAGTCTCATGCCTTTTCTGCCTCTTAGCTTTTCAAGCTACACGTTATCCAGTTAATGTGAAGGGCACTGCTGCCTTTGGTGAAATTGGCTGTGATTTCTGACATTCCAACCTTTTCAATACTCAAATAAGGAGTCTTAAACACAGACAGTTCTCCCTTATCTTTTGTGTGGGGACAACAAAGTGAGGGACCTGTTATTGGGGAATATTTGCGCATGGGGTTGCTCTCTGGGGGCTGAGCGCATTGAACCAGGCCACAGTTTCACAACTACTGGGTGTACCTATTCTTGGAGTGACTTTTTGTTTTGCTCTATTTTACTTTTTGTCGTGGGGTTTTATGATTCTGTTCCCACAATGAGAAAACGTAAGGCCAACGATAAATCATCTGACTTAGGAAATCCAACAAATAACCAAGACACGCAGCGAAAAACTGAGCTTGACTATATAGATGTTTTGATTGAAAAGGTGAAAGGACTATTGGGACCAAAATCCAGGGGTAACAAGGCGAAGAAGGGGGCGCGAAAGGAAATTTTATCTTTTTTTTTTATTATTAAAAAAAGGCTTCGGCTGCAGTTTCGCAAACAAGTAGCACACTCTCTGAACTTCCCCAGTCCATATTAGTCGATAATCCCACTGAAACAACATCAAGAAGAATGACGTTTAGGTTCTTAAGGTCACTGAAGCCCCAGTCCACGAGCCACTCAAGCGAAGAGAAATTAATTGCAGTAGAGTGCTCTAATGCTTTGATCCCTTTGGTCACCCCAGACGAACACCGAGCAGATCAAACATTAACGAGGAAAGATCCCCATAGAGTACTTGGTCCTGGACTAAATCCTAAAGGTGCACAGATGGACACGAATAACACAGAGATTGGAGAATTTGGAGATAATAGGCCAGATTGCACCACATAAGCGTCTTTTTTTATGCTAATGTGGCTCAAGGAGGCAATTGTCGCCACCCCATACTTACAAAGTGACACAATGCATGCATTGCACCACTTTGTTACCCCTTGCGCCACATTATGCCTATGTATGCATAACTGATGCAAGGGCGGGTGTTCCGGCATTAGGAGGCCTGCAAAAATGGCACAGTGAAATGTACAAGAGTTCACTGCTCCATTTTTTGCATCATTTTGAAATCAATGGGCCTCTTTGCACTTTGCTACATTACCGTCAACATTTTTGATTCTAATGTAGCAAAGCGCCACAATAGCGTCAACATTTTTGACGCTATTGACCTAACTTGGCCACATACGGCACACACATGGTGTTGTTAGGAGGGGCAAGAGTGACGTAAGAAAAGTGGCACATCAGTACTGTACTTCTAAAACTGGTCTTATATCGCTAAGCTGTCAGCGTTATTAAATGAAAAAGTGGATAACCTGACTAGCTTGGAAACATCCCTTAATACAAACTTAAAAAAACAAGTAGTAAAGGAAGTAGGCACATGTAGGAGTGGTTCAAAATATGTTGGTAGTACTATTACTAATATTAATACTACCCCTTTGGCAGCAGTCAGTGCTCCATCTACATTACAGATACATGGAACTAAAATGGATAAAAGAGGGATGGCTTCTGACAAAGCTGTAAAGAGTCCTGGTAGCAGATTTGCCCCCATGAAGAGACTAGGTGTAAAACCTTTGCCACAGCAGGACCTTGGGGAAGCTTAAACTAGCTTGATGGGGGTTTAATACATTTTCCTGTCCCAAATTGACTACATCAGATAAGACAGCCTATGTTATATTTTTTATAAATGTCCCAGAATTACAGACTGGTGTGAAGGAACTGCCTGGTTCCTTAATGAATAAGGTTGTTCATTTAAATCGTAAGGAGAGGGGGTGTAGGTCAGTTATCAGAGAGAACAGTCTTGTGGCCACCCAATTTAGTAATTCTTGTTTAGGGTGGAAGCACATTGGGTTGAAGTTGGTAAATTCTAAAATTGCAGAAGATCTAATTGCCCTAGAACTCAGGTTCAGACCCTGTACTAACTCTCAAATATGAATGAAGATTAACACCCCTTATATCTTAATAGAAAACTGGGCTACTTCCACTAATTCTCACAAGACCCAATTGTTCCCTAGGACTTCTACTATGAGGCATGTACACAATCTATCCGATATTGACTGACTGCTAGATGATTGGGAGCAGTTAGTTATGCTGTTAGGGCATGGAAGTTGTCCCTTAAACATTGAATCATCGGATCTTATCTGTATTAAAAAGTGTTTACATACAGGGACCTTAAATTGTGCCCATGAAGATCCGAAATGTACTGGGGAGCAGGTTTTTCAAACGCAACATTGGCTGGAGCAGGTGACTCGAACCACGAATCCATTAGAGCAAGGAGTGAGTATAAACTCTAGTAAATCCACTAGTTTGATATTACTATCTTGGAGCATCTCAGGGGTCAGAGATAAACCAGGGGATAATGACTGGGAAATATTTATTGATCAGCATTACATCATCTTGCTCCAGGAAACATGGGCAATGGAACCTATTTTCAGAGCAGGATACATCATGTTTGTCTTAAATGCAGAACCCTCTAGGGCAGGGAGGGCATCGGGAGGACTGTTGATATGGTTAAGAATGGATCTTTTTATTTAGCAACGTCAAACAAATCCCAGAAAAAAATCAGAGACATTCTGGGCATAACAATAAATACTGGCCGTAGGAAATAAATAGGGCACATTGCAATATTTAATATGTACTTACGGTCTATAGCTCCTACTGCGTATTCTGGCACAGTAGAGATGTTGTCTGCACTGATTGATGAACTTGAATCAAAATACATAAAAATCGTTGCTGGTGATTGTAACACTTGCATTCTTCTAGGGCTAGAACACTGGGCTGAGGAAGATACACAGAGTGAAGACAGGAAACTGTCTCTTGCACCAATTGAAAATATGTCCAGGTTTTCTAACAGTTCTGTCCAAATTGTTGATTTGATGGTGTCCCACGATCTGAAAGTAGTAAATGGGTTTGCTCGTTCAGATGATCCTGCCCAACCAACGTTTAAGAGAAGGCGGTGCGTTAGTAAAATTGACTATCTCTTTCTACATCACCAATTATGGCTTTTTTTATGGATATGCAGGTCATCTTGAGGCCGGACAGCGACCACAACTCACTGAGTGCTCTTCTTAACAGGGAACACTTTCCGAGCATCAGTCTCCCAGTCAATAAACAAATAAATGTAATGGAGTCAACTTACAGCAGGAGAGGGATACAATAGCAGGGGCTTGCAGTTATCATAAAAGTTCAAATTCAAATTTACAATGTTTTTGCAAAATAACTTGCCCCCTATGGATGACAGGAGAATGTCAATTTAAATCTAGTCAGCACTCACTGTGAACTCATGGAGTCACCTTATCCTCTTTTTACGAAAGAGGTTTGAAGAGGATGCAATGAACAAAGAGAGAGGGGTGGGATACTAGTGAGTGTAGGCTAGCTAAAACTAAACTCCTAGAAGCCATCAAAAGAAAGGGATGACACATTGGCTATCATGAAACAAGCAAAAAGAAACTGAAAGAAGACACAATGGGATGAAATGGCAGATGCTCTGCAAAAAAGGAATGCTACCGGCTTTTGGAAGCTTGTAACAAAGGGGTCTGGTGTCATAGGAGATCATCTGGAAATTGTGGTAACACCAGAGGCTCGGACAGCTAATTTTTCATGGTCTGGAACAAGGAGGTACTGGGGGGTGATGTACCCTACTTCGCAACCCCCAGAAGAACAGATATGGGCCAGGGCAACAGGGAAACCCAAGAACAGATAGAGCAACTGGGAATAGAAAGCCATTCGCCCCATTCCATTCATATAACAGGGGCAATTAGAGGTAATCCGTTCATATTTAGTAAGGAAGAGACACCCTTGGCAATGAAGCAAATGAAGGCAAAAAAGCCCCAGGCCCAGATGGTATCCCTGGTGACCTATTTCGGTCGCAACTTGAGATTTGGACACCCTATCTAAACACTTTTGGAAATGCCATAGCGAGTTGAGAGGAGGTTCCACTTTCATGGAATGGAGCCATCATAATACCGATTTATAAAAAAGGTAGGAGAGACATTCCATCTAATTATAGACCAATCCACTTGTTAGACAATAGCCAAAAGATCTTTTGTCAGCAGGTGCTGATGAGACTGCAATCCTGGATGTCTGATAATAATATACTTTCAGACTGTCAAGCTGATTTCAGGTCAAAGGTCAGTACTGTGGACCAAGTGTTTGAGTTTATACTAATTTGCATGAAATATATGACCTTTATGCAGGATCATCTTTACGTTGCCTTCATTGATTTAAGGGAGGCATTTGACCTGGTACCTAGAGAAAGCCTCTGGAGGGTACTTGTTTCTTATGGCATTCCTGCATCTGTTGAGAATTCTGCGGCTCCTGCATAGCAGCACATATGTTCAGGTTTGGTGGAATGAGAGAGGGGACCTCACTCCAAGGATTCCAATTAAGTGTGGGGTCCAAAAAGGTTGTGTATTAGCTCCCACTCTCTTTACTCTGTATATAAATGGGGCTGTGAACTGGCTTGAAGACTGAAGGCATGACACTCCAAAATATGCTGGCATTAGTGCGCCTATACTCATGTTTGCAGATGACACCCTTCATATTTACAGAACACCCTCAGGCTTCCAAACACTTCTGGTATTTTGAAAAAATGGGGCAACCCAGTACCCTGGGACCTGGGCAAGTGAATAATATAACAAAACATGTTTTGGTCCCTCTGGGGGAAGGATATGAATTAACCTCCATGACAGTGGTTGTACCATAAAGAACTTTCTGTACAGATGAGGTTTGTGAGTAATATTTCACATTTATTTGAAACTTAAATTCAACAATTTAAAGTAAAGTAATCAAGTTTGGTTTTACTTCTCGTGTAGATAGCATTGAAACACTTATACTAACATATAATTCACTCACACTGCGCCGTTATACAGGAGCACCTCAATTACTTTACTTTAAATTGTTGAATTTAAGTTTCTAGGGGACCAAAACATTTTTTGTTAAATCCAAACACTTCTGGACAGCTTTTCTAAATTTTGTGTACTAAGAAGCTTAGAGGTGAACCCCTCAGAATCCAAGTTCATGACCATGAACCCACACAAGTCTTTTATTGGTGGGATGAGACTTGATCTAGTACTACTGGAGCCAATTAATTGTTTTGATTACCTGGGTGTAAGACTTGTTGCAAACTTATTGTGGTTTCCCCAGATAGGGAAGAGCAGGGCTGCCCTTCTCCAAAGCTGCTCTGCAATAGGTAGGAAGTACAAGGGTACCTCTTGAGGTCCTGTATCTCAGTCCATTGAGCTTTACAAGTGTACTACTGTGGCTGGTGCTCTGTTTGGTGTCGAATTCTGGGGATGCGCTGATGTGTCCGCACTTAATGTTATGGAAAATACATTTCTTAAGTCATTGTTTTCCCTTTTACAGAGTACTTCCCTTATTCTCCTCTATTTGGACCTTTCTTTGCAACGAATAGACCATGGCATTAATTTAAAAATATTATCTTGCTGGGTGCGTCTGTTGTCCTCAGAGGAACTGGGCCCCTACAAGGAAGCATTAATTGAGTACATTGGTACTGACAAACATGTACAAACCTGTGGATAAATAAAATCCAATTCTCAAGCAAAAAAAATAGGGATGCTAGAAGTGTTGGATACACCTGCCCTTCTAAAGAAAAGTAATCTTCCTAAATTGAAACAGTCTTTTTGGGATCACAAGATGCGGTAAATCTGGAACTATGAATTTGAAGGTAGTCTAAGTGAAAAATGGCTATCATAAATGGTATAATGGGTTTGAACTGTACTTGGATAGGATTAGTCCCCCACATGCTAGAACATTGCATGTGAAGTTCAGATTTGGCATTTTACCCCTGTTTTCCTTTATAAACAAATGGGATAGGTAATACTCTGTCTCCCAAACTGTCCATTTTGCTTGACTATTTCAGAATCCGAAGATCACTTCCTATTCTTTTGCTCAACTTATGCTATTCTTAGGAGCTGGATTATTCCATTATGTAAGCCTCAGATATATTTCGTGAAGAAGCAGTAAAACAAAATTATAAAATAAGATACTTGTGAATATTTTGTTTATGCTGGCTGCACGTATCTTGTGTGTGCATGGAGAATTTGAAAAAAGAAGCTGGCAGGTAACAGAGAAGTAAGGCAATGCTAAAATCAGTACTATTTACAGCAATTATTTTTGAGGGGCAGTTATTTTATCTGAAAATTTGTATCATTCTTAGTTATTATACTGTATCTTTTCCTTTTACTTATTGAATGTTTTGTTGATTATGTACATTTTGCCAAAATAAAGATTCATATATATATAGACTAGGTCCTAACTACAACTACCTAGTGCCAACCGCCATACGCCATATATATATATATATATATATATATATATATATATATATATATATATAAATCCAATATTTCCTTATCCCATTTTAAGGAAAAGTCAAGACACCTTCGAATAGTTGCAAAATATATTAGCAATAACACGAAAAGACTTCCTCCCAACGCATTTCAGCCGTAGCCTTGTTCACGGATGGGGAAGCTCTCAATTCAACATCTACAAATACAAAATACATAAACATAAAAAGTGGACTCAACCTCCAATACATACTAAACACTTGAAACGGTGGGCGCCATCTTGTAAGTGTTCATATACACAGTATTTTGTATAAATACTGAGATAAATAAATTGAATAGTCCTACTGGAATTATAATTCATTCCAAATGCACTATACATTCATAATCCATAATCAATAAGATCGAAATACTTCTATATTCCATAATACTGTTGATTACCTAAATCAAAACAATATCCTCATAATCATAATCAATTTGTCAGTCCCTCAATATCATTGCATTAGTGTTTCCCACCGAAAATGTATATTTTGAGTCCAACACCCCCAAAAAACACCATAAAATACATTATATTTGCAAAGTATAAGAAAGAAGCTCAACTAGCTTATTGAAAATTTCAGAAAAACCTTTATCTACCAAGATGTGTATTCATCTCTTCACTTAAATTTAAACCCCTTGGGGAGAGAGACATGAAATTAATGATGTACTTAGATTCCAAGATACGTAACATTTTCTATCTATCTCCTCCCCGAGAGTTTAATTTGATTTGATCACACACCAAATAACTGAGTAATCTTTCATCCCCTTGGTGCACCTCATGAAAATGTCGGGCCACAGGATAGCTGCGATCATAATTTCGAATAACTCTTACATGTTCCAACATTCTCTTTTTCGCCTTGTGTATCGTACTTCCCACGTATATTTTATCACATGGGCATCTCAAACAATATACACAGAAATCCGTATTGCAGGTAAAAAATCCCTTTATCTCATAATCTCTTTGTCCATTTCCCAATCTTACATATTTACAATCATTGCTGTATTTACATGCTGTACATTGATGACAGCAGTAAAACCCCGTTACTTTAGATCTCACATTATCAGAATTATTACTACTCACCACCATATTCTGACTAATATTGTCCCGTAATAATCTACCCCTTCGGTATGTTACAGCAGGGGCATTACATACGAATTCTTCTAGATCTGGATCTGTCTATAAAATAGGCCAACTTTTAGTAAGTGCCTGTCTCAAATTATATGCCTGATTTGAATAGGTAGTAATAAATCAAATTTTCTCGTCAGTCATAGTACGATGTTGTGCTCGATATAATATCTCTGATCTCGAACATCCCTCTACTTTCTTTACAGCCTGCATGATGACATTATTACTGTAACCTCTTTCTTTGAATCTTGGGCACATGATCATACATTCCTGCTGATGTTTCCCATTAGTGCTGCAAATGCGTCTCGCTCTCAGTAACTCTCCATATGGAATACTTTTAATCAAATTGGGTGGGTGAACACTCATAGCATTTAATAAACTATTTCCTGCTGTTGCCTTCTATCTAATATTGTATGCACCAAATCATTCTCTACACTCACCTCTACATCCAAAAACTGAATAGATGTTCTGCTGTGCTGCTCACTTAGTTTCAGATATATTTGTTATCATTCAAAACTGCCACAAAGTTCAGTGCCGATTCTACATCACCTTTCCAGATGATGAAAATATCGTCTATATACCGGCACCATAACACAACTTTGTCTTCATAATCTGCTATATCAGATGACACCTGTTGCTCCCACCAACCCATAAAAGATTCGCGTAACTGGGAGCAAAACATGTACCCATAGCAGTCCCTTGGATTTGCTTGTATACATGGTCATCAAATAGAAAGAAGTTATTAGTAAGGCAATACCAGATCATGTCACAGATCATTTCAGTATGCATTAAGTACGATATAGATCTTGCTCTCATGTCGTGTCTAACTGCTGTAAGACCCAATTCGTGTTGAATGCATGTTTATAAACTTGTAACATCCAATGTCAGAAACAAAAAAAATCATCCTCCCATCCTAGGCCATCCAACATCTTTAAAGATTGTGTGGTGTCCTTCACATAGGAAGGTAAACTTTACACAAAAGGCCTCAGGAAATAATCTGTATATCTTGAAGTATCTTCGAGTAATGATCCTATTGCTGACACAATCGGTCTACCAGGAGGGTTCTGTATATTCTTATGTAACTGAGGTAAAAGATAAATAACTGGAGTCTTCAGTTGATCACATTTAAGAAACTGGTATTCATCCCATTCCAATAAACCTCTATCTCTCCACCCCTTCCCCTGGCCTATCATTAGCACCTCAAGGGGGGGGGGGCTATATTGAATTACATTATGGCCTCAGGGAGGTGGTGGTCCCCAGGGCTGTAGGTGGGCCATACATCCCCCCTGTGTAGAATTTAACAATATCCCCTGGGAGGTGGTAGTTCCTTGGGCTTGTGGGGGCCGTTGCTGTCCTCCTTACAATTCATGAAGGCCCGGGTAGGTGGTGGTCCCCAGGGCTGCAGGGGAAGCGTGTGCCCCCCAGACATTAAAATTAACAGTGCCCCCGGGACTCGGCCCACCCTGGGGCTTCAGAATTACGAATAGCGAAAGCCTGCACTTCGCTTTAAAAAAAAAAAGAAAAAAATTGCCTTGGATTCGGGACTCCATCACAAATTTGCAGCAAAAATGTATTTAAAAAATGCTTTTTTGCTCTGGGGGGTCCATCTGGGACCACGGCATCAGAGCTAAGGGTTAAGGGTGTCCGTACTCAGGCCCCTTTTATTTATTATTTACATTTTTTCTTTGACTGGGCTGAAGCTAAGTCGCAAGATGGCTATCAACACTTCGTTGTTGAACTGTTAGCAGCCAATCGGATCTCAGCACAATATCGGGAGGGGTCGTGAATCCTTCGCGCCCCTATGTATACAAATTTGGATTTTCTTTAATTTCTTGAAAACTACTGAACAGATTTACACCAAATAACAAAAAGGTCGCTTTCTGGACCAAGATCTACCTTTCTGTCAAATTTGGTGCAATTCCAGCCAGTGGTTTCAGTTCTAACGCTGTTCAAAATCCCTATGGAAAAATGAATGGGGAAAATGCGTTTTGGGATGCCCCCTTTTTCTCAGCGCCCACTTGATGGATCACCCTGAAACTTTCCAGACAGTAGCTGACATGACTGACAAATTTTGGGGGGAAATTTTGCGAAGATTCATCAACTGGTGCCGAAGATATAGCTAAGTAAAAAAACGTTTTTTCTGTAGAAACAAATATATATATTTATTTTTATCTTTATTCTATTTGTAATAATATATTACAAACAGAATAAAGATAGAAATGTATATGTTTATTGAAAAACGAAAATTGTAATGTTTATAATGTACTGGATAGGAATGTGCCCACTTGGTATATAATAAGTTATGAACTACGAATTTTTATTTTAAGAAGACTAGTATGAATACTGAAGATTAGAATACGTTAAATAGTAGTGAAGAAAAATGACAACTTACATTGAATGAAGTGTATCTAAAGAAATGTGCACACTGGGGCAGGAATAACATGGTTAATTTTATTTTATTTGTTATTATTGGTGGTTGTTTGGTAGGTAAACTTTGTAACAAACAGAAATGAATTTGAATATTTGGAGTTCGATACTGCAAAGGATCAGTAGTATGTATTTTTTGAGTATAGGCTAAGATGGCCGCCGTTTAGGTAGTGGCGGTAACAGTGTGTCTTTCGTTTATATTTATGTTGTGTACACCAGGTTTTCAATTAGAGAGGAAAGTGTATGAACCAACGTTTACTCATAATCAAGGAGACTGTGTGAGAAAGTGGCCTCTTTCTAGCATAGTTACACCCACTTTTGGCCTGTTTGTGAGTGCGTGTCAGTGTGTTTTTACTATGTCACTGGGATCCTGCTAGCCAGGACCCCAGTGCTCATAGTGAAAACCCTATATGTCAGTGTGTTTTGCCTGTCTCACTGGGATCCTGCTAGCCAGGACCCCAGTGCTCATAGTTTCTGGCCTAATGTGTGTTTGTTGTCAGTAGTGCTTAACTGTGTCACTGAGGCTCTGCTAACCAGAACCTCAGTGCTTATGCTCTCTCTACTTCCAAATATGTCACTGTAGGCTAGTGACTTCATTTACCAATTCCAAATGGCACACTGGACCCCCCTTAGAAGTCTGTACTATATGGTACCTAGGTACCCAATGCATTGGGGTTCCAGGAGATCCTTACGGGCTGCAGCATTTCTTTTGCCACCCATAAGTAGCTCAGACAAACCCTTTCACAGGACTGCCATTGCAGCCTGCGTGAAATAGTGCACACACTATTGCACAGCCATTTTCACTTCACTTAAGTACCTTATAAGTCACCTATATGTCTAACCTTCATTTACTGAAGGCTAGGTGCAAAGTTACTAAGTGTGAGGGCACCCTTGCACTAGCAAAGGTGTCCCCACGCTGTCCAGGGCCAAATCCCCGAACTTCGTGAGTGCGGGGATGCCATTACACACGTGCACTACATATAGGTCAATACCTATATGTTGCTTCACAATGGTAACTCCGAATATGGCCATGTAAGGTGTCTAAGATCATAGAACTATCCCCCCATTCCAAATCTGGTATTGGGGAGCCAATTCCATGCATCCTGGGGGCTCCACGATAGACCCCCAGCACTGCCAAACCAGCTCTCTGAGGCTTGCACTGCAGCTACAGCTGCTGCCACCTCACAGACAGGGTTCTCCCCACCTGGGGTCTGAGCAGCTCAGTCTCAGGAAGGCAGAAGAAAGCATTTCCTTTGGGAGGAGGGTGTTACAACCTCTCCCTTTGGAAATAGGTGTTACAGGCTTGGGAAGGGTAGCCTCCCAGAGCCTCTGGAAATGCTTTGAAGGGCACATATGGTGCCCTCCTTGCATAAGCCAGTCTACACCGGTTCAGGACCCCCATTCCCTGCTCTGGCATGGAACTGGACAAAGGAAAGGTGAGTGATTACTCCCCTGTCCATCACCACCCCAGGGGTGGTGCCCAGAGCTCCTCCAGTGTGTCCCAGATTTCAGCCATCTTGTTTCCCAAGGTGTGGGGACACTATGGAGGCCTCTGAGTGGCCAGTGCCAGCAGGTGACACCAGAAACCCCTCCTGATAGGGCCATACCTGATAAGGTAGCCAATCCCCCTCTCAGGGCTATTTAGGGTCTCTCCTGTTGGTTTCTCTTTAGATTCTGCTTGCAAGTTTCCATCAGGAATCCTCTGCACCTACTACTTTATCCTCTAACCTCGGATCGACCACAGACTGCTCCAGGAACCTATGTAACTACAACAAAGTATCCAGAAGGGCTACTTCGACTCGGCAACTTCAGCTCCAGCCAGCAACTGCAACAGTTTCCATGGTGTGCACACTCTGGGGACTTTCTGTTTTCACCCTGCACCAGAAGGACCGAAGAAATCTCCAGTGGAGTGACAAAGTCACTTCCTTGCTCCAGCAGGCACCTTCTAAGACAATGACTGGTTCTCTTGGACTCCTCTCCTGGTGATGAGCATGCTCCTTGGAACACAGGTGGTGGATCTCTTCGACACAGACTGTCCTAAGGTCCTGCTGTCCAAATTTGGAGGAGGTAAGAGCTTGCCTTCTCTGTTTGCGACAGTACTGCTTTGCACCTCGTCATCTTCACCTCCTGAGGCCTCTATGCACTATTTGCAAGAATCCTTTTGCACAGCCTGGCTCAGGTCCCTAGCACTCTATCCTGCGATGCTCAACTCGCTGAGTTGTTCTCCGGCAGCGTGGGACCGTCTTCTGTAGTGCTGCAATAACTGCAATTTGCACCTTCTTTGATCCCGTGTCCTGGGACCTCCGTGGGTGCTGTCTGGTCATCTGTGGGTTCCCTCCAGTGTCGGGAGCCCGCTCTGCCTCCTCAGTCTGAGTTGAGGCCCCCAGATCCCACCTGGGTCCAGGCGGTGCCATTTTGACGCAATCCGCAACATTGCTTGAACCAAGGCTTGTTGGACGAATCCAGTGCTGCAACTCGCCTACATCCAACATCTCCACGTGGGACATCCTTTACATCATGCAGGAACCCACAGCCATCTTCTTTAGTGCTCTTCTGCAGACTTCTTCTAACCGGAGAATCCTCTTTTGCACCTTCTTCTAGGTTGTCAGGGGATCCTGTCCTTCCTGGAATCTTCTACGACTTCTGGACTTGGTCTCCTCTTTTCACAGATTTCTAGGTCCAGGAATCCACCATTTGTTGCTTGCAGTCTTGCTTGGTTCTTGCAATAACTCTAATCACAAATTGTAGTGTGTCCTAAGGAAACTTGCAGTACTTTACTCCTAATTTCCTGGGCTCTGGGGCGGGGTATTTTACTCACCTTTGTGGTTTTCTTACTCTCCCAGCGATTCTCTACACACTACACTTGTTTAGGGGGGAATTCATGATTTGCATTCCACTTTCTTAGTATTTGGTTTGTGTTGACCCTAGACCTATTTCTTCCTATTGCATTTTATGGTATTTTCTATTGTTTGCACTAACCTATGACTAATTACTTACCTTATTTGAATGTCTAGTGTATATATTGTTGAAAATACTTACCTCCAGAAGGAGTATTGCCTCTAAGATATTTTTGGCCTTGTTTCACCAAAATAAACTACCTTTATTTTTGGTAACACTGAGTATTGTCTTTACTTATGTATAAGTACTGTGTAACTATAGTGGTATTGCAGGAACTTTGCATGTCTCCTAGTTCAGCCTAAGCTGCTCTTCTACAGCTACTTCTATCACCCTAAGCTGCTAGAACACTACTACATTTCACTAATAAGGGGTAACTGGACCAGGTATAAGGTGTAAGTACCCAAGGTACCCACTACAAACCAGGCCAGCCTCCTACAGACTGGGTCTTCGAAACACATTGGGTTTGTGCCGTACAATTGCACAATAAAGTGAAGTTTTGACATCTGGATGTGGAGCCATCTCAGCTGCTTTTTCTGGTGGACCCTCAGACATGTGTGAACACTTAAGGGGTAGCGTTTTCGAGAGGATATATTTAAATATTTGTGTTTGAAGCAATCACCTTGAAGTCAAATACATTCAAAAAATCATCCTGTTTACTACTGACTACACCAGTGGCTCTCAATATGTGGTATGGATCTGGAGTGACATTTTGCTCAATGCACTTTCGACCCCTTTGAAATGTACTTTTGTCAATGCTACTCTGTACAAATACTTATTTTGTTTTGACTGGATGATGAGATGTCCCTCATGCTTTGTTGTCACATGAGCTGCTACTTCTCCAACATTTTTAACCCGGAGTAATTGTCTGCCGAAGACAAATGCACATTTCTGCCTGGGCGGCTTCTCCATAAGGGCAGAGGAGCGTTGTCCCCCCTTCAGCAGCGACAGCTGCAAAACCTCTGCTCAATTGCATCCTCTTCGCTACAGTTACAGCAAATTCTTTTGGAACACTCCATATAATGTGGTATTTGTTTCTAAGCATGTTTTGACTAATGTTCATGTCCTAATGTTCTTCATATTACATAATAAGTCCTTCCATTATTCAAATATCTATGTGGGAGATCTGTAAAACCCCTTGTGAGTAGAGGTTTAAATCCATGCAAGTAGTGTTGATTAAAACTAGGGGGCCTGATTTTATGATATCTATTTTTTGACATTTCCATCTGTATTAATTTTTTGTTCATTTTATCATTGTTTATCCATAATGACCTTGGGCTTTAAAAAAAAAAAAAAAACAAAGCTAAAACTAGTATATTTCCACTTATATATAACCGATAAATATGCACCCATACTTGAATGCCTGACAGGTTACATTGAAGCAAACCGCCACAGATGATAAATCAATGCATTTATATGGAAAATTGTAGATATTAGTATAAAATGTGTGCATATCTTCTGCTGGTTAAGCCTCGCTACTAAAATGTCCTAACCCCTTTGCCTATTAATCCGCACAGCCATTGGCCTGGCAGTCATGACTCATACCATCAGATTCACTGTTAAAACAACCTAATTTCCATGTTGATCCACATTTAAAAATAAATGGACAGGCTTAAAATGGGTTACTGTTTGTATTTATCTGGAAAAATCAGTAAAAACGGAAAAGGGGGACCCTTGATTAAATTTAATAACTCACTATTATTTTATTGATAAGAGCCTACGCACTTTATTATTCCTAATTCTGACCACTCATAATAGTTTATAATCTGATAAAAATTTCAGTTTGCCACTAAATTGTTGCAAAGGTATTGTTTGCTTACTGCTAATAGTATGTATTATTTTTGCATACTGTGTTCATTACAGTACTAAATCATGCAGAAATGAATTTGCTAATGCCCATATTTTCCATTATAGTTTGGATGTTGCTCACTATTTTTACCGACACAAAAATATTGATTAGTGATCACAAAATGTTGCGAATCCTTGCACTAAAGCATCCCCAGATTGATCAAGTAAGTAGATCAAAGCATAAACCTCTTTTTTTAAACCATAATTATCAAGGCTGTCAACTACAAAACCATCTTTGGACGGACATAAGCAATATTGGTTCTAAATAACATGGACTCTCAAAGGACCAAAGGGATACAGGTGTTGATATGGCGCATCCTACCTAAGGATCAAATAGTAGACCTGCATGAACTTTAACAAGTCATCTTTGTAAAGAGAATGCTTGTACCAACTCGTGTGCATCAGATGCAAGCTCTGCCGTTGATTTTGCCCTCTTAATTAGAAAAGAAAACCAGAGAGAAAGAAAATCCAAGTCGGAAACTCCATCCTTCAATCATAAACTTAGTACAACATATCACGCATCTAGGCCCTTTGATCTCATTTATCCCCCGGACATTACAGCTAACTCTTTAAATATCTCAGTAACAGTCCACACTCCCGCTTCTTTCCACAGTGCAAGATGAACCATCATCCAAAGAAACATATTGAGAAAAACAGGTCCTGACGAGAAATCTTATTTATCCTTCTTTTATTTTAAAAACTGAAGCCACAATAAACGCATTGTTTAAACAGTAAAACTATTCCATGAAAAAAAAAATCTTCAACCAACTCACCATTGAAGGCAGCAACGTGGTATGCGTTCACATTAAAAGTGACAAAACCTAGAAGACTTTTGTACCGCTCTAGAGGGGAGGGGGGGTTGGCTTTCCCTTGCCTCCTACGATATTTTCAGGTGGCGCAGTTTTGTTTTCTTTTAGAGTGGAATCGTCCACTTACTGAGGAACATTGGTGCTTCATGGATCAGGCGGTGGCGGGGTCTCACATTTGCACGGAGCCTTGGCTCCGGCACAGGGCACGGGCCTTGTACTCCTCCCCGATTACGGGAGCAACGTTACGTGTATGGGACGCAGTGGCATGTCGATTGGGGCTTATGTCGTTCCCGTCCCCGATGACCCGATAGGTGCGAACCCTGATTTCGAGCCCGGTCTGCGAGTAGAAAGTCTGCGCCGATGGTACGATGGGGGCTGTAAGAGGGTGGGGAGCCTGTTCGATGAGCAGGGGGTGGTCTCCTTTGATCAGATGCGGGAGACATATGGTTTGACAGAGGAAGATAGGCTGATGTATTACCAGGTGCAGCATTGGGCTCTTTTGCCGGCGAACAGAGCACTGATGGATAGGCCGCTCACACCGTTCGAGAAGTGGCTGTTGACGAAGAAGGATGATAAGCGAGTGCTTTCAGAACTTTATAGATTCTTGCATGGGGTGGAGCGCCTGACTAAGTCTAAAGGGCAGTTGAGATGGGAGAGCCAGCTGGAGAGGGAGATCTCTGAGGAGGAATGGGACAATATATATTATAGAACACACCATATGGCCTATAATACAGGGGGGACGGAGACAGTGTATAAGGTGGATTCCTATTGGTATTACACCCCAGCAAGGATATATTCATGGGATTCCACCAAGTCCAGCCTTTGTTGGAGGGGGTGTGGTAATACAGGCACGCTGGTGCACTTACTTTGGCAATGTCCCAAACTTAAGAGAAATTGGGCGTGCATCTTAGACGATATTGACAAAGTGTTTCAGACCGAGCTTCCTAGATTTCCATCGTATATACTGCTAGGTCTGCCCAACCCCCTCACCTTTCCTCTCCGATTGCTGAAGGGGCAACAGATGGCACTGGCCCTCAATGCGGCATTGCAGTCGATACTAGCTTTATGGGGGATGGACAGGGTACCGACGTGTGTGTCTTGGCTCCAGAAGCTGTGGTTTATTCTTGCAATGGAGAAGCTTACCCTGGTTTCTCAGCAGAGAGCGGGTGACATAGATACGTTATGGAAGCCGTTTCTTCAGATCTTATCGACAGAGTTTACTGAACTGACATGTCTGGCTTATTTGAGGGTCTTGGGGCTGACACAAGCTTCTTAGAGGACGTCTGGCCTGGTGGGGTCGGGGGCCTGGGACAATGTTGCTGGGGGAGGGGGGGAGAGCACTGGGGGAGGGGAGGGTCACAGCTGTATGGGGGAAGCACGGTTCTTGTATTGTTAGTTATTTATATGTTCTGTTCTATTATGTACGGAGCTCTGAGCTCATCAGACTTTTGTGCTTGGCTACCTTGTTCTTCTGGATGACAGGAGGCAGATGAAAGGGTGAGATCCCTCCTGGCGATAGAACAGTGATCCTGTGGATGTCCTCCCTCGTGACAGACTGGGACGTTAGTAACTTTGTGGTCGAAATGTTGGCGACTATGATATTGTGCTTTGTACTTTTATATGTTAAAACCAATAAACAGATTTGATCCTTAATGTGACAAAAGCATCAACAGATTAAGGATTAAGGCCCAGATTTATACTTTTTTAGCACAGCATTTGCATACTTTTTTTACGCAAAATCTGTGCAAATTTACAAAATAGAATTGTATTTTGTGTTTGTGCCGCTTTTGCGTCCAAAAATGATGCAAATGCTGCGCTAAAAAAATATAAATATGGGCCATAATTGTATTTTGTAAATTTAAGCTGCTTTTGGTCAAAAAATGGCCAAAAGTGGTGCTAAAAAGCATAAATCTGGGCCTAAGATTGTGGTTTAGGTGATTAATCTTCACTTCAGAGAAGTGTCTTGATAGATTCCAAACCACTTGCCATATTTTTGAGGGAAACTGAGCATGCCAATACAAGACCAAAGGCGATTTAACAACAGTAAGTAGTGAGCAGGCCTGTTAACATCCATCCTCTCCATCTTGCCCTCTTCCACACCCCTCCAGAGAGTGAAGACTTCCATTAGTGTTTATATTTTGACTGCATTAGGCTACTGTTTACTCACCAGAGCGCCAGGGATCTCAGCTATGAAAGTTGAACGCCTGCCAGTGGCATTGTGAGACACATGAGCCACAGATTAAAAGTAGATGGTTTTGAACGTATTGAACCGATATTTCCTGCACCCCACCTGAACTGTGGAAACCTCCTTTTGTGTTTTTTAAAATCCACCTTCATCATCTCTCCATCCAATCCTCAGGCTGAGGGAGACCCTCAGACAATGAATACCATTTATCTACCATTGTACGTGTATAACAAAACTGTTAAAAAATTTGACATTTTTCACAGGACAAAATGTCTAATCCCTCCTGCTTAAAAAACCTGCAAATGATCCATCATCCTTTTTATGGCTATTTTGTGACACTGCTCCTAAATATCGTCATATACTGAAACACTGTCTATTTCATTAAAGATTATGAGTCTAGGAAGAACTAGTTGAACCGAGTGACACTAAAAGTCAATTCTAGTCTGTACTCCTGACTAGTTTCTAAGACCCAATGCTTTGAAGTCTTGCTTCTACTGCTGGAGAAAGAGGGTGAGCCTGGCACCTAACTTTCTCAATGTGAAAACTTTAATTTTAAACGACTTACCACTATTGGTGCAAGAGCAGCCCCTGCTTCTTTGTCCTTTTCCATGCCACGAACCCAAGACAGTTAAGGTAAAAGAGCATAAAGCCACCTGTATCATTGTAGGTTAATGCATGACCTCCTCTGGGAACAAAGAAAGTAGATTTGAAAGTGCCCTTTTGTGGAGGGTTGGAGAAGTAATCTCTTCCTTAGCTGGCCTTCCCAAAAACATGAATGGTAAGCACGTTTTTCGTATTCTGCTGGGCTGGCAATGGGCTGGACTATTCCCATGAGGAGCAGGGTCAAGAGTGATTTGCATATGGCAGGGTCCAAACTGAAGTGGCATGGTGGGCTCAAAACGATGGACTGGGATGGGACCCAAGTGATCGTCAGTGGCTGAGATAATTTGAAGCATTCCTTCCATCACCTTGTTGTTTTTGCATTTGCTGCTTTAAGTGTACCAAACATGGGTCCCGGTATCACTGTGTCACTGGAACCAAGGTATACCTGGCTTAGAAGCCCTAACTAGACCAAACCCAGCCCCTGTTTGCTTGTGTTACGTTCAGGAAGGACCTGGCCTGGCAGTTCAGGGTGGACTGTTACCATGAGGAGCAGGTTCAAGGCTGATATGCATATGGCTGGGTCCAAATTGAGGTGGCATAGTCATCAAAAAACAATGGATTGGGATGTGACCCTGAACGATCGCCAGTGGCTGAGATTAATTCAAGCATTCCTTCCATCACCTTGCTGTTTTGGGCTCTATACACTGACATAAAGGTTTGAGATGAGACTGATACCTTTTCACAGCCCTCCTCAAAGGCAGTGCCCTTCAGCATCCACCCACATCTCCGTACCCAAAAATTCTGCCAACTTTGGGACAATCCTCATCAAGAAGGCCTTTGTACATTCAGTCAGAAAGGAAGCATTGGTAAGTCCTGACAGACATATAGACTGTTGACTCCACCCACCCTCCTAACAACAGCAGATTCACCGGATTCCCAGACTTCAGCAACTTCTATGATTTGGATATGAGAATCCAAATTGTCCAACAATTCACACTGGAATAATATTCTAGAATATACATTTAGAGACTAGGCAATTCCTTATCTTAGGAATTCACCATTCTTAGACCAAAATGGTAGCAATTTAATGGTGTCAGTGTTTGGTGTTGCAGACAGTTTATGAGAAAGAAAAGGGCTCAGCCATTCAGAGCACAGCTTATTTTGAATTGAACAAATACAATGGTACACAAAGGGGCATATTTATGAGCCCCGTCACTTTATGTGACGCTCCGGTGGGGATATGCCCTGCGCTGTATTTACAAGGTGGCATTGAGACAAAGAAAAAATCGTACAGTTACAATCGCAGCACTATCACAACAATTTTAGGTAAATGAGGAGATCTGGGGATTGGGAGTGCGAGTGGTAGGGGCAGACAGAAACCCGCTAGGAGGACCACAAAGCAAATATATTTCTGCATAAAAGTAATGACACCAGTGTGTCAGTAGGCATAAAGCTGCATAACATGCATATTGAACAGAGATTTAGAGGCAAAATGTTCAGCAGTGTGTGTCAGCCAAGATACCCATGTGTGTTGTGTCCCTTGTCTATAGGAGAGCGTGTGTGGAAAAAAGTGAGGACATATGTAAATGCCAGAAGTGGATTAGAGTCTAATGGGTGGAGTTGGGGATAACGTGAGGGGCACTTCTTATCGGGTAGTGACAGTTAAGATAATGCAGTGGTCGGTAATGTCCAGCCTGACGGAGATGTAAGGGAACTTGGTGCGCATAATTACATAAGGGCATCATAGAGCCTATTACTTACATACAGGGTTACGGTGTTGTGTATTGTTCACGGGGGACAAATATAATTTTTTGCTTCTATTTTGATGATGAACTCCTCCCAAATTTCACCACTGCCTCGTGCTAGCCCCTTATGCATCAGCGTATGCATCACTTCAGCCTCCTCTCAAGACCACCGCAGCAATGTGCGCAACCTTTTAGTAGTGTCAGAGGGTGCCTTCCAATACATGGCAATGATGCACTTAAATGTGGCAACCACCAGGTGTGTAAATCTATGGAGGTGTTTGTCCCCTCGGGCTCTGTGGTGCAGTCCCAACAGGAAGGATTCAGGGATGGGTGATAGGGAGTGGTCTATTGTGTCAGCTGTAGTCTCAACTACCCGTTGCTAAGCCCCTGTAAAAGGGGGCATTCCCATCCCATATGATAGAAGCTAGCTTCGGGCAAACCACAACGTGGGCATTTAGGGTCAGTTGTTGGGAACATACATTTAATGTGGTGAGGGGAGAGATAAGCTTGGTGCAAGTAATTGAACTGTATGAAAGCCTAATTTTACGCGATACTCTTTTAATGCTGGATAAGGCTGATGACCATGAGCACTGGGATAGAGGACTAACAAGCACTGTGTCCCACCGAGCGCAGGAGCTATCCATCCTAGGGCAGTTTGTGGCATGTTCAAAGCAGTATGTAATGTGGAAATTGCTTTTACAGTCCCTGAAGCAGACAGTATTAGTGTAAGTGCTTGCGACAGTGTTGTTTCACATCGCCGTTTTGCCATGTGTTGTGTCTAAGTCATCTGATTGCATTGTATGATAAAAATAAAGTAACTTGCAAGCCCTAAGTTCATTGAACGGCAGTAGTGTACCCTCTGCAAATTAATCTCTCACCGTTGTGAGCTTTGCAGCTCTCCACGGGGTTATGTCATGATGCTGGAGCATGACTCAAGCCGCCGGAAACAGCATCACGGGTATCAGTGTTGAGTATGGTATGTTAGTAAGTTTACTGTATATAAATCTGTGCTAGCAGACTCTGGCTGTGGTCATCAGAATAGATCTGCATATGGGGGCATGTCTTGTCCGTTAGCCAAGCATACACTGAGGTGACACCGAGGAGGCTGGTCACATTTGTTTTGTCTGGGTTCTGAGTCTCACTCAACCACTGTAGTGGCCATTGTAGCTGAGCCTCAGCATAGTATAATTCGGGGTTAGGCGTGCCAAGGCCCCCCTTGTCCGGTGGGCATTGTGTCGTGGTCAAGGCCACGCAGCACCTATCTTTCCCCCAGAGTAGATCAGTTAACAAGCTATGTAGTGTTCGGAAAAAAGATCTTGGGGGAACAATCGGTAATGCCGCAAAAAATACAGTAATCTAGGTTGAACTATCATTTTAGCTATGGCTACTCTGCGCATCAGTGAAAGTGGGAGCGAGCCCAGAAGGGGAGCAAACCTCTTATAGATCTGGTGGCACGGTCGAGATTACCCTCTTTTAGATCTTTTATGGAGTGATATACTTGCATCCCAAGGTATTTAAATGTATTATGGCACCACTGTAGTCAGTAATTTGGAAGGATATGTTGTTCATCCAGTGGGACAGGAGACATGGGAAAGATGCAAGATTTGGACCAGTTTACCTTCACCCCCGATATTGTGCCGAAGGAGTCTAGCAAGGACATAGCCTCCAGGACAGACTTTTCATGATCACATAAATATATTAAGGAGTTGTCTGTGTATAGGTATATAGGGGGTGATTCTAACCCTGGCGGTCGGTGATAAAGCGGCAGCCAACCCGCCAACAGGCCGGCGGTCGAAAAAATTGAATTCTGACCCTGGCGGGAACCGCCAACACAGGCCGCCACATTAACACTCCGACCGCCGCGGCGGTGCAGACAAACAGCGTGGCGGTCACCGCCAACAGGCAGGCGGCAGACAATGTACCGCCCACACTATCACAACTCACCAATCCGCCACCTTTTCCGGGGCGGAAGCCCCGCCGATAAAAACACGGCGGAAACAGACTACGAACGGGAAAACGCGCACCAAAACACACTCCACGAGGAAGGAGGACAGCATGGAACCCGAATTAAACATCCTACCTGCTCTCGTCTACCTTCTCATCTACCACGAGTACGAACTCCGGCGCAGACGACAACGGTGAGTACTGCACCTACGACACACGGGAGGGGGGAGGAGGGAAGCTTACGGCACACACATATGCGACCCCCTCCCCCAAACTATGTACACACTAATGCAGAGCAACAATGCACAGTGACACCACCCAAACCCCCCTTAAGAATGCAAAGACAGAAATAAATTGGGACGAAAATTTTATATAAAAAATAGACTCTGATATGGAGCGGTCAACTACGCAAAATATCCATAACAAAATGATACTATATACACTGCCATGGAGAACCGAGGCAATTAGTCCTGTACATGAAAGTTAAATGGAACAGTCCGTGGGCTACAGTGTAGCAACACAAGGGCAAAGCCCACACAGGAGACCTGAGTCCTTTGGAGAGAACACTGCAGGGGCATCTGATGAAAAAATACAGGCACCTCAGGGGGAAGGGAAGGGGGAGGCACCACAGCCACATGAGTCCACGACGCCAGATCCACGACGGGGCCACCATGCCCATTGATGTATCCTGGGGAGTGCAAAGCCACAGTCTCTCAAGTCTCTCCAGTGGGTGGGTTGCCCACTTCACCATCCTGGGGAGTGCAAAGCCACAGTCTCTCAAGTCTCTCCAGTGGGTGGGTTGCCCACTTCACCATCCTGGGGAGTGCAAAGCCACAGTCTCTCAAGTCTCTACAGTGGGTGGGTTGCCCACTTCACCATCCTGGGGAGTGCAAAGCCACAGTCCATCTGGTGGATGACAGTGTCCACTGCTCAAGGAGGAGGCATGGTGGGCACAGTGAACCATAAACAGTGCTTGACAGGAAGGGCCCAGCGGAGCGGTGCTTGAGACGGCGGGGCCCAGCGGAGCGGTGCTTGACAGGAAGGGCCCAGTGGAGCGGTGCTTGAGACGGCGGGGCCCAGCGGAGCGGTGCTTGACAGGAAGGGCCCAGCGGAGCGGTGCTTGAGACGGCGGGGCCCAGCGGAGCGGTGCTTGAGACGGCGGGGCCCAGCGGAGCGGTGCATGACAGGAAGGGCCCAGCGGAGCGGTGCTTGAGACGGCGGAGCCCAGCGGAGCGGTGCTTGACAGGAAGGGCCCAGCGGTGCGGTGCTTGAGACGGCGGGGCCCAGCGGAGCGGTGCATGACAGGAAGGGCCCAGCGGAGCGGTGCTTGAGACGGCGGGGCCCAGCGGAGCGGTGCTTGACAGGAAGGGCCCAGCGGAGCGGTGCTTGAGACGGCGGGGCCCAGCGGAGCGGTGCTTGAGACGGCGGGGCCCAGCGGAGCGGTGCTTGACAGGAAGGGCCCAGCAGAGCGGTGCTTGAGACGGCGGGGCCCAGCGGAGCGGAGCTTGAAAGGAAGGGCCCAGCGGAGCGGTGCTTGAGACGGCGGGGCCCAGCGGAGCAGTGCTTGACAGGAAGGGCCCAGCGGAGCGGTGCTTGACAGGAAGGGCCCAGCGGAGCGGTGCTTGAGACGGCGGGGCCCATCGGAGCGGTGCTTGACAGGAAGGGCCCAGCGGTGCGGTGCTTGAGACGGCGGGGCCCAGCGGAGCGGTGCTTGACAGGAAGGGCCCAGCGGAGCGGTGCTTGACAGGAAGGGCCCAGCGGAGCGGTGCTTGAGACGGCGGGGCCCAGCGGAGCGGTGCTTGACAGGAAGGGCCCAGCGGTGCGGTGCTTGAGACGGCAGGGCCCAGCGGAGCGGTGCTTGACAGGAAGGGCCCAGCGGAGCGGTGCTTGAGACGGCGGGGCCCAGCAGAGCGGTGCTTGACAGGAAGGGCCCAGCGGAGCGGTGCTTGAGACGGCGGGGCCCAGCGGAGCGGTGCTTGAGATGGCGGGGCCCAGCGGAGCAGTGCTTGACAGGAAGGGCCCAGCGGTGCGGTGCTTGAGACGGCGGGGCCCAGCCGAGCGGTGCATGACAGGAAGGGCCCAGCGGAGCGGTGCTTGAGACGGCGGGGCCCAGCGGAGCGGTGCTTGACAGGAAGGGCCGAGCGGTGCTTGAGACGGCGGGGCCCAGCGGAGCGGTGCTTGACAGGAAGGGCCCAGCGGTGCGGTGCTTGAGACGGCGGGGCCCAGCGGAGCGGTGCTTGAGACGGCGGGCCCTGTTCAGCGGTGCTCTTCTCCACGGCGGGCCCTGTTCAGCGGTGCTCTTCTCCACGGCGGGCCCTGTTCAGCGGTGCTCTTCTCCACGGCGGGCCCTGTTCAGCGGTGCCTATCTTCACGGCGGGCCCTGTTCAGCGGTGCTCTTCTCCACGGCGGGCCCTGTTCAGCGGTGCTCTTCTCCACGGTGGGCCCTGTTCAGCGGTGCTCTTCTCCACGGCGGGCCCTGTTCAGCGGTGCACATCCAGTAGGTCAAGGGAGCCAGACCTGGCCTGGACTCCCTGCTCAGTCGCCCTCCGACAGTGATGCTTCTGGATCCTTCGGGGACGGAGTCCTGGGCCCTTTGGTGTCCTCCTTTCCAGCTGGGATGTGGCATGTGGAGCTCACCTGCTCCGCGCTCCTGCTGCCTGACTTCTCCGCCCTGCTGCCCTTACGCTCCTTAGATGGGGCTCTCGGGCCCTTGCCTCCCCTAGATGATGTGGCTGGTGAAGTGGGCGAAGTTTGCTCCTTGGGGGCAGCCGTGTCAGTCCTCGCACGGCGGCCCTTGTGTTTCCTGGTCCTCTTGCCGGGGGGGGGCTGGATGTGTCCTTGCTGCTGATGGAGGTGTCACTGCTGGCAAAGGGTGGACTCCAGAACCCATGCACAACAGTGACACCCGAAGCTGGGCTGGTGGTGGCTGTGGTGCTGTTGGGACTCTTTGCAGATGGAGGGGGTAGGTCATCGGAGGGAAAGAGGTCAAGATTAGCCAGGAAAACTTTTTTAGGGCCAAGGTAAAGGGTAGGAGAAGTGGTGATGGGAGTGGAGGAAGAGGATGTGGTTGTAGGAGAGTCAGGTGTGCTGTCATTGGGTGAAGGTGCTGGTGCTGTAGGCTGTCGTGAGGTGGATGGCTGTTGGGTGGGTGGCTGCCTGCGTTTGTGTGTCTTGGAAGAGGGGGTGACAGACACAGTGGGAGAGGACACAGGGGACGTGTAAATGGCAGTGGGGGTGGTGACTGCACGCGTGCGGACTGTACAGGAGGGTGTGGTGGTGATGGAAGCACTGGCTGATGTTGGTGTGCATGCAGGTGTGAGTGTAGACGTCACAGGGAGGGAGGAGGGAGACGAGGAGGAGGGGGACACAGGGGTGGCAGTGACTGTTGGAATGTCTGCATCTGGGTGTTGCTTGGGTGAGTGTTTGTGGGATCTGTGGTGCTTGTGTCTGGATGAGCTGCCCTTGGGTGTTGAGGTGTGTGCAGGCTGGTCAGATGGTGTGGATGGTATAGGCTGAGGAACAGGAGACAGAGACAGGCTGGAGGCAGTCAGAAGAGGGAGGCTGGAAACAGGGACAATGGCTGCCGTCAGTGCTGAGGCCAGAGCAGTGAACGATCGTTGATGGGCAGCCTGACCCGAATGAATGCCCTCCAGGTAGGCATTGCTCCGATGCACCTCCCTTTCTACCCCCTGGATGGCATTCAAAAGGGTAGTCTGCCCAACAATGAGCGTCCTCACAAGGTCAATGAGCTCCGCACTGAGGGCAGCAGGGGTGACAGGGGCAGGGGCTGAGGTGCCTGGGGCGAAGGAGACGCCCGCCTTCCTGGGCGAGCGGTCACGGAGCGTAGGCTGAGGGGCTGCAGGGAGGGCGGGGCTGGTGCGCTGGGTGGCGGCTGTACCTGTAGAGGCGGGGCTCCCGGATGTTTCCGCCACCGCTAGGGAGCACCCATCTGAGGACGTGTCTGTGTCGCTGCTCTCACCACCGGTTCCCGTTGTGGTGCTCCCCTCGCCCTCCGGATCACTGGTGCCCTCGGTGTCTGTTCCTGGGCCCACCGGGGCATTGTGACTTGCAGCACCCTCGTGCTCCGATGCCAAATCTCCTCCGCCTGATGATGCTAATGCACACATGCACAAGTAGATGAAGAAGAAGGGGGGGGGGAGAAAAAAGAAGACCAGGTTGAGTGCATGCAATGTCAACACCGTTGGCGGAGAGGACAGACACAGGAGCCTCATGCACTAAGCCGCGCATTCGGGGTACACTACTCAGTACTTCTGACTAAGACAACAGGTCAAGAGAGGACAAACGCGCAGATGTGTGAGGCTGGACCATCAATAGCTGTACTTGTCACCCTACAGAGGTGGGGGCCGGGAGCACAGGGCCATGCCTAAGGGAGAGGACTACACTACAGAAAGCGCCCTGGCCTAATGTCACCCACAACCCTCCTCCCCCACCCAGACGCCTCCACTGCACAGAAAGATAGCAGAATGTGCTGATACTCACCCCCTTGTGTCTGCTGTGATGCTCTCAAGCGCCCATCCAAATCAAGGTAGGCCACCGCCAGGATCCAGGACATCAGGGGGGTCAGGGTACGACTGGCACCCCTCCTAGGTTGGGAGGCCATCCCCAGCAGTGACTCGGCGGTCTTCCTGGTTCCGCAGCGGATGTCCTCCCACCTCTTGCGGCAGTTGGTGCCCCGTCTGACGTGGACCCCCAGGGCCCGGACTTCCTTGGCGATGGCACGCCAAATCTCGACTTTCTGATGGGCGCTGACCTATGTGACATGTACAGGGTGGGAAGGAAACATTCATCAACTTACTGCATGTTAGATGTGATTGGCCCCCCCTCCCCAACCTTGCCATATGGCACATGCTCTCATCTGTGGTGCGTTGCACTCCTCATTCGCCCCCCACCCCACCAACTTACATCCACCCCACTCCACACAGGCATCGCCCATTCCATGTGCACCCGGTGTACTTACCTGTTGGTCTGGAGGACCGTAGAGTAACGCATACTGGGGGAGGACCCCATCCACAAGCTTCTCCAACTCTTCAGACGTGAAGGCAGGGGCCCTTTCCCCAGTCGCAGCAGCCATTGTCACTTCCAGACCGAGGTCACAGCAGCACTTGCAGTATAGGTCCTCTCCTGTGGATGATCAGGTCTCGAGTGATTAGGCAGATAGAAAATGGCGGTCACGCCCGCCGCGGTGCGTACCACGGCGGTGCGTACCACTACCGCCGGCGCACATCGTCATAGGCTCCTGAAACCCATAGCATTCAATGTTAACCAATGCGGCTCCGTGTAGCGGTCTTCGACCGCCTACCGCCACGGTGTGCTCCGCTTGCGCATTGACCTCACATCCCATTGTCCCACTTCACAGGTCAGGCAGCCGCCATTTCAAGGGCCCACATGGCATAATTTCTACTGCGACACACAGGTCTAGGCCTTGCATTGCCACACATACACGCCTTTCAAAACATAGATAACCGTGTGCTATGCAAGCTGTGGTGAACGTACCAGTGATTGGCTTGACTCTGTGCTCCATGTTGTCATTCCTAGGCACCGTCCGCTGGGACTTGCGAGGAGAAGGATGAATCCTCGCGTGTACCGACCGCTGGTGGACCTGTCGACAATGGAAGAACGCCACATCATACTACGATACCGACTTGACCGTGCCACTATCCATGAACTGTGTGCCCAGCTGGAGCCAGCCCTGATGTCCCCCATCCGCCAACCCACAGGAATTCCCCCTCTGGTGCAGGTTCTGTCAGCCCTCCATTTTCTTGCAAGTGGCTCATTCCAGACAACAGTGGCCATGTCATCTGGAATGTCTCAGCCTATGTTTTCCAAAGTTTTGTCTAGAGTGTTGTCTGCCCTGACAAAACACATGCGGAGTTACATTATATTCCCTGAGGAGGGTGATTTGGCCACTGTGAAGGGTGATTTTTATGCCCTTGGACATATTCCCAACATCATTGGTGCCATTGATGGGACCCATGTAGCCTTAGTCCCCCCAAAAGACGATGAGCAGGTGTACAGAAACAGGAAAAGTTACCATTCAATGAACGTCCAGGTGGTCTGTTTGGCTGACCAGTACATCTCCCATGTGAATGCCATGTTCCCTGGGTCAGTGCATGACGCGTATGTGATGCGTAATAGCAGCATCCCTTATGTGATGGAACAGCTACAGAGACAACGTGTGTGGCTAATAGGTGACTCTGGTTACCCCAACCTGCCTTGGCTATTGACCCCAGTGAGGAATCCCCGGACCAGGGCTGAGGAACGGTACAATGAGGCCCATGGGCGAACTAGGAGGATCATAGAAAGGACCTTTGGGCTCCTGAAGGCCAGATTTAGGTGCCTGCATATGACAGGGGGATCCCTGATGTACTCACCAAAGAAGGTGTGCCAGATCATCGTGGCCTGCTCTATGCTTCACAATCTGGCATTGCGACGTCAGGTGCCTTTCCTGCAGGAGGATGGTCCAGATGGTGGTGTTGAAGCAGCTGTGGAGCCTGCGGAGAGTGAAGAGGAGGAAGACTCAGAGGACGACACAGACAACAGGGACAGAGTTATCCAACAGTATTTTCAGAAGCACACAGGTAAGAATCAACCACGCCATTTTACTTTTCCTGCAAGCCTCCTGCTTCTCAACTTTGTCTATGACCCCCCAGTTCTTTTAAACTGATGTTTGATTTTCCCTTCCCTTTTCAGTGCTGTATGACCCACTCCGTGACTACTGCTTGGTTAGCCCATGGACTAATGCTTATTGATCTTGGTATGTGTTCAGCACAAAGTTAACAGAACATAATTGATCGGTAATGTGTTATACATTTGTAAATAATACAGCCTGACTCCTGTTTGATTTCAGTGCATTGAGTGATTTATTTTTTGTGCTAGATAATGGTACATGATATAAACACGGTGATGGGTGGGGGTGGAGTAATGGCCATGGCAGAGTCCAGTTCTCAGTCTCACAGGTGCATTGTCCATATGCCTGTGGAAGGATGGAGCAGGGGCAGTTCAAGGTTGGACAGGGTGGCAATGTGGGACAGTGGGATGACTTCAGGGGGTGTCTCATGCTGGCGGGGGTCTTGACATCCTACTCTGTCGATTTTTTGGATCTCAGGCTCCTCTTGCGGGGTGGTTGTTCTTCAGCAGGAGGTGGGGTTCTGGTGGCCTGTCGTTGTGGTGGGGCCTCCTGTCCACTAGCGCCGGCGGAGGTGGTAGGCTGTTCCTGGCTAGTGACAGGGGCCCTGTGTGGTGCCACACGGTCCCGCAACGTGTCTTCTATCCGGTTGAGGGCCTGGACTATGCTCCCCATAGCGGTAGAGATGTTGGTGAGTTGATTGGTGAACCCCATGTAGCGTTCCTCCTGCTGTGCCTGGATCTCCTGGAACCTGGCCAGTACCGTCGCCATCGTCTCGTGGGAGTGGTGGTAGGCTGCCATGATGGTGGTGAGGGCCTCTTGGAGAGTGGGTTCCCTGGGCCTCTCCTCCCCCCCCCTGTCGCACAGCAGCCCTCCTAATTGCCCTGTTTCCCTGGGCCTCTGTCCCCTGGACGGTGTGCCCACTACCACTGCCCCCAGGTCCCTGTTGTTGTTGGGGTAGTGGGTTAGCCTGGGTGCCCTGTAGTGGCAGACACACCGCTGATTGACCTGTCCTAGAGACAGAGGCATGGGCCCGCTGGGTGGGAGCTGTGCTGTTGGTCCCAGAGGGGGTTGGGTCTGCTGTGGCCTGTGTGTGGGGAACCGACTGTCCAGAGGTCCCCGATGGTCCGGGCTGGTCATCAGGTTCCAGGTCGACAGAGCTGCTGTCATCACTGGGGGCCTCTTCCGTGGGGGGGATGGACATTTCTGGACCCTCCTGGCCGGTGTGTTGGCGTTCGGGTCCTGCATGGGGTAAGAGAGTATGGTTATTGTTTCTGTGTGTGCTATTGCGTGCCATTGATTGGTGCCCTTGTCCCCCAGTGCTGCCATTCCCTTGGGGGAGGTGTTGTGGGGGTGTTTTGGGGGGGGGTATGTGCAGTGGTCATGCTTGGGTGATGGGTGTCCATAGTTTGTGGGGGCATGCAGGGGTTGGTGTTGGGTGGGTTGTGCTGGAGAGACATTCTCAGGGAGGATGTGTGATGGGGGGTTGGGGGTGAGGGTGGGGGTGGGGGTTAGCATGCTGGGGGGGGGTGAAGTAGTTGAGATTGTACTTACCAGAGTCCATTCCTCCGTGTACTCCAGCGAGGCCATCAGGATGCAGGATGTTTAGTACCTCTTGCTCCCATGCTGTGAATTCGGGTGGAGTGGGTGGGGGTCCCCCGCCAGTCTTCTGCACTGCGATGTTGTGTCGCGAGACCATCGAGCGCACCTTTCCCCTTAAGTCGTTCCAGCGTTTGCGGATGTCGTCTCGATTTCTGGGATGCTGTCCCACCGCGTTGACCCTGTCCACGATCCGCTGCCATAGCTCCGCCTTCCTGGCTATAGTGGTGTGCTGCACCTGTGAGCTGAAGAGCTGCGGTTCAACTCTTATGATTTCCTCCACCATGACCCGGAGTTCTTGGTCCGAAAAGCGTGGGTGCCTTTGGGGTGCCATGGGGTGGTGTGGATGAGGTGTGGGGTGGTGTATATGGTGATGAGTGTGTTGGTGTGTGGTGCTTTGTGCTTCTATGTGGTGTGTGTGATGGTGTAGTGTGCCTCTGTGTGATGTAGCTCTCTATTCTGTGATGTGTCTCTCTCTCCTTCGTCTCTGATCTTCGGTCGTAGGGGTTTGTGGGTGATGTGGGTGTGTGTTTTATAGTTGTATGGATGTGTGGGAGTGTTGTTGGTATGTGTGTTAGGAGTGTGTATTTCAAATTGCCCAATGTGGCAGTGTTTTGCAGCTGTGTGTGTATTTTGCGCGCGGCGGTGTGTACCGCCAATGGAATACCGCGGTTGAAAGACCGCCGCGTGGATTGGTGGGTCAGAATGGCATGGGCGTGTTTGTGTTGGCGTGGCGGTTGAGGTTTGGTCATCTCCAGTTTTCCGCGGCCCGCTGATGAGGCGGCCTTCCTTGGATGTTGGGTTTTTGGCGGATTCACAGTTGGTGGTCAGAATGACCGTGGCGGTTTACCACGGCCGCGGCGGTAGTATGGCGGAGTTCTGACCGGCGGTATGGCCCTTTTACCGCCAAGGTCAGAATGACCCCCATAATGTGGCACAGTTGAGTCTCCGGTATCCCCCAACGTTCTGCATTCTGTCTCAATTGGGCTGCCAATGGTTCCATCGCTAATGCAAACAATAGTGGGGAAAGTGGGCATCCCTGTCTAGCGCCCCAGTGTATAGGGAAACTCAGATATAATGTGCCCTGTCCTAACGCGGGCTGTCAGGTTGATATACAGGATGTTTATCCAATTCAAGAAACCAGCCCCGAAGCCCATACGATTTAGAGTCTCAAAAAGGTAATCCCAGCTGAGTGTGTTGAATGCTTTTTCTATGTCAAGCGAGATGGCCACCCCTCTATAGTCTGTATGTGAGCCTTTATAAAGGAGTTGTACCACCCGCCTGAAGATTAAAAAAGTACTCCGTCCAGAAATGAAACCCGTTTGATCCACGTGTATCAAACCAGGCATTAACGGTAGATGTCTAGACGCCAAGATTTTTCCCAGGATTCTACAATCTTGGTGTAGTAGGGAGAGCAATCTATATGATCGCACGTCTAGTGGGTCACATCATGGTTTGGGCAAAACCACTATGAAGGCTTCACATAGTGATCAAGGCAGACGGCCTGTTGTATGAGCTTCAGCAAACATGTCAAGCATGGGCGGTAGGAGGTGAGACAAGTATGCAGAGTAATATTCTATTGGTAGACCGTCCATGCCAGGGGCCTTTTTGCGGGTCAACTGGGCCAAAGCTGTGAGGATCTCCTCTATCCGAATCAGTTCGTCTAATTTGTCTCTTTGCGACATGTGTATTTTGGGTAGGAGGAGCGTGTCTAAGAATGCGGATAACTGTGCAGGTGTAGGTGCCACGGTAGCAGCGCACAATAATTGATAATTGAGACTCCCGAATTAGCGACGTCAGAAGGCCACCAGAGCGGTCACCTTCAGCGTATTGCCTTGTCATGTAATGTCTATAATCATGCCTAAGGAGCCTAGCGTCTGCCTCTTTGTATTACGCGTGGAGGTCGCAAAGTAAATCCGGGTCAGCAGTTTGGTCAGCGACAGCTATCTCTGCCTCACAAAGCCTAACTTCCAGTGTGGCCACTTCGCGGCGCAACACCTGCCGAACACCCAGGGACGCAGACATTCAGGGGGTCATTCTGACCCTGGCGGCCAGTGGCCGCCAGGGCCACCGACCACGGGAGCACCGCCAACAGGCTGGCGGTGCTCCAACGAGCATTCTGACCGCGGCGGTTCAGCCGCGGTCAGAAGCGGAAAGTCAGCGGTCTCCCGCTGACTTTCCGCTGCTCGTTTGAATCCTCCATGGCTGCGGAGCCAGAATTAGAATCACCCCCTCAGTGTCCGTGCACTACCTCTTTGAGTGCGCCCCACTCGGTGGCGCGAAGAGACATGGACTTATTATTGTGTATGAAAAATGTGGAAATGCATGCAGCTAGTTCATGATGAAAAGGGGATCCATAAATGCCTCAACCTTTGTAAGTGGTCTGCCACGTTGTAGAGTTACCTTCAAGGGACAGTGATCAGACATGGTGCAGGCTAACTAAGCGGAGCTCAATACTTTATGAGTCAAAGCCACTGGTCCCAAAAATAGGTCTATTCTAGTATGTCAATCGTGGACTAGGGAAAAGAAGGAGTACTCGGGTGTCGATGGGTGACCTACCCTCCATAGGTCGTGAAGTCCTCTATCTGATCTCCAGGATGCGAACCCCTGGGAGGTTTTCCTGCTCAGCATCCCCAGTGGATGGGATCGGTCCATGGAAATGTCAGGTACACAATTAAAGTCACCCCTCCAGAGTGCAGCCACAGATGGGTCCTGAAACAGACCGGGTGTGAGCCTGTTCAAGAAGTCCTTGTAATTGGCATTAGGGGCATATATTCTCACTAAAACTAGTGATGTTCCATCTAGTAGGCCTTCCGTGATCACAGATCGACCATCAGGGTCTATTGGTGTGCATTCCATGACGTATGGAATGCCCGGTGTCAACCATATTAACAGTCCCAAGACAAATGACGACACTGCAGTGCCATGGATCTGGCCTTTCCAGCTAGTTCTAAGCTTTTTGAGTTCAGCCTCCGAGAGATGTGTTTCTTGGAGTATGGCAATCTGTGCCTACCGGCGCCTCAGGTATGACTATATGCAATGCCTCTTGGATGGGAATGCCATGCCTCTTACATTACACGTGATAACATTGTAGTTAGTGAGGGATGGCGTGATTTGTGTACTCATGTATGCTCGTGACGCTGAAGTAGGGAAAGAATTAAAGTCCCTTTCCCTTTGTCTTATCCGTGGTGCAGGTGTGAGCCCAGTGTGTCGTGGTGTCCAACCCCTAGGGCCCCCGACCTGCTCCTCCGCCCAGCCGCCCAGCCTCCCTTTAGTGTGCAGTTGTGTACATGCAACAGCAGCAACAAAAACAAACAAAATCGGCAACATGCCTAAGATAAACACTGCAGGCCACAGTAAGTTGTGGCTGTGTGAGCAATTACTATGCGTGAGAGAGCTCTGGTCCATACAGTAGTGTTCATGCGGAGGGCACCCAAGACCAGCTTGCCACCCTCGCCCGGCCTTCAGGATATAGCAGAGTTCTGACTATCTTTACCCTGCTTAAGTATATAATCCTGCCCCTCAGTTTCAAATGTGGCCCTTGAGTGGACAGCGGAGGCATCGGACCACCAGGCAGCTATGCAATCGGGATATCATTGGATATGCAGGCCTCATGGCAACAGAATGATGTAAAGTCTTATATTCCACCACCACCGCTGATTACAGTGTCCTACGTAAGACTCGTTGTTAGGGTAACACGCACCCCTGGGTTTTGGCAGACAATCCCAGGCTGACCCCTAGCTTCTGATGGATATGTACAATCCTATAGGTCGTCGGCAGAGCAGGGGGTGCGAATCGAGTTATTGCAGGATTCAGCTGAGTCACTGTGGTCCCCCTGTTCAGAGTTAGTGTCTGATGGCGACTGGAATACAGCGAAAGAGTTTGACATGATCTGTGTGGTCTCAAGCAATACCCTTGCTCATTTCTCTGCTGCTTGTGCTCTTCTGGGTTTGGCATTGGAGCCTGTGCAGCATTTACGTTTGGACTTAGAAGACAACCATTGTGCTGTTTTTTCCTCCTCAAGGGAAGGCTGGGCCAAGCCTGTGGCATGAAGCCACGTCCAAGTGTCTTCAGGGGTGGCGAAGATATGGGGTTTCGCGTCGACTATCACGCGGAGCCTCGCCAGAAAGAGCAGAGTGTACTTAATATTATGATCATGAAGCTGTTGTTTGACCACGAAAAATGAGTTCCATTTCTTCTGAACCTCTGCTGTGAAGTTGGGGTAGGCAGTAATGTTCGCATCCTCAAATTTCCATGGACCATGGGGTCGGAAGCATTGGAGCTCTAAGGGGGTGATTCTGACCCTGGCGGTTCTCTACCGCCAGGGCCAACGGGGGCGGGAGCACCGCCGACAGGCCGGCGGTGCTCCCTTGGTCGTTCTGACCGCGGCGCTTTGGCCGCGGTCAGAACGGGAAAACCGGCGGTCTCCCGCCGGTTTTCCACTGCCCCTAGCTCGCTGCGCCGCCGAGGGGATTCTGACCCCCCCTACCGCCATCCTGTTCATGGCGGGAAAGCCGCCATGAACAGGATGGCGGTAGGGGGGGTCGCGGGGCCCCTGGGGGCCCCTGCCGTGCCCATGCCAATGGCATGGGCACGGCAGGGGCCCCCGTAAGAGGGCCCGCAAAGTATTTCAGTGTCTGCCTTGCAGACACTGAAATACGCGACGGGTGCCACTGCACCCGTCGCACCTTCCCACTCCGCCGGCTCGATTACGAGCCGGCATCCTCGTGGGAAGGGAGTTTTTCCCTGGGCTGGCGGGCGGTCTTTTGGAGACCGCCCGCCAGCCCAGGGAAAAACTCATAATACCCTCCGCGGTCTTCTGACCGCGGAGCGGTATAATGGAGGGCGGAATTCTGGCGGGCGGCCTCCGCCGCCCGCCAGAATCAGAATCACCCCCTAAGTCTCTGTCACTATAATTGAGAAGAAGGCTATCAAAGGGCAGGGAGGGACGCCCGGTGGTGGTGGTCTGACCGGGATCTTATGGGCACGTTCTATTGAAAAGAGGTTTGGGATTTTGTCTTCTAAATCTGTGTTCGTGAGCCACTGCTCCAAAAACAATTCCACGCTGGGGCCTTCTTCTCTCTCTGGGAACACCATGAAGTGGATGTTATTGCACCTTGTAGGAGGCTGGCCTGGCTTGTAGTGGGTACCAAGGGGTACTTACACTGTGTACCAGGTCCAGTTATACCTTATTAGTGTAGAAGAGGTGTTTCTAGCAGCTTAGGCTGATAGAAGGTAGCTATAGCAGAGCAGCTTAGGCTGAACTAGGAGACATGCAAAGCTCCTACTATACCACTGGTGTCATATGCACAATATCATAAGAAAACACAATACACAGATATACTAAAAATAAAGGTACTTTATTTTTATGACGATATGCCAAAAGTATCTCAGTGAGTACCCTCAGTATGAGGATGCCAAATATACACAAGATATATGTACACAATACCAAAAATATGCAGTAATAGCAAAAGGAAGTAATGCAAACAATGTAAAGTTACAATAGATTGCAATAGGAGCACATAGGCATAGGGGCAACACAAACCATATACTCCAAAAGTGGAATGCGAACCACGAATGGACCCCAAACCTATGTGAGCTTGTAGAGGGTCGCTGGGACTGTAAGAAAACATTGAGGGTTAGAAAAATAGCCCACCCCAAGACCCTGTAAGGTAGGTGTAAAGTGCACCTACCACCCCCAGAGAGCACAAAAGTCGTGACAGGGGGATTCTGCAAGGAAGACCAACACTAGCAAAGCAACAACAGTGGATTTCCAGACCTGAGTACCTGTGAAACAAGGGGACCAAGTACAAGAGTCGCGACAATGTCGAGAGTGAGCAGTTGCCCAGGAATTGCCAGCTGAGGGTGCAAAGGAGCTGCCACCAGATTGGAAGAAGCTTGGTGTTTTGCAAGAACGAAGAGGACTAGGAACTTCCCCTTTGGAGGATGGATGTCCCACGTCGTGAAGAAGCTTACAGAGGTGTTCCCACGCAGAAAGACCGCAAACAAGCCTTGCTAGCTGCAAGGGTCGCGGTTAGGGTTTTTGGATGCTGCTGTGGCCCAGGAGGGACCAGGATGTCGCCACTTGGATGAGGAGACAGAGGGGGCACCCAGCAAGTCAGGGAGCCCTCACAGGAGCAGGCAGCACCTGCAGAAATACCGGACCAGGCACTTAGAAGAGGAGTGAACCGGAGTCCACCCAAAGTCACAAAAGGGAGTCCCACGACGCCGGAGGACAACTCAGAAGGTTGTGCACAGCAGGTTAGAGTGTCGGGGACCCAGGCTTGGCTGTGCATGAAGGAAGTCCTGGAAGAGTTCACAGGAGCCGGAGCAACTGCAAATCACGCGGTACCCAGCAATGCAGTCTAGCGTGGGGAAGCAAGCACTTACCTCCACCAAACTTGGACTGAAGAGTCACTGGACTGTGGGAGTCACTTGGACAGAGTTGCTGAGTTCCAGGGACTACGCTCGTCGTGCTGAGAGGGGACCCAGAGGACCGGTGATGCAGTCTTTTGTTGCCTGCGTTTGCAGTGGGAAGATTCAATTGACCCATGGGAGATTTCTTTAGAGCTCCTGAGGCAAGAAGGAGGTAGGCTACCCCCAGAGCATGCACCACCAGGAAAAAGTCGAGAAAGCCAGCAGGATGAAGCGATACAAGGTTGCAGTAGTCGTCTTTGCTACTTTGTTGCGGTTTTGCAGGCGTCCTGAGCAGTGAGCGGTCGATCCTTTGGCAGAAGATGAAGAGGGAGATGCAGAGGAACTCTGGTGAGCTCTTGCATTCGGTATCTGAAGAATTCCCCAAAGCAGAGACCCTAAATAGCCAGAAAAGGAGGTTTGGCTACCTAGGAAGGAGGATAGGCTAGTAACACAGGTAAGAGCCTATCAGAAGGAGTCTCTGACGTCACCTGCTGGCCCTGGCCACTCAGAGCAGTCCAGTGTGCCAGCACACCTCTGAATCCTAGATGGCAGAGGTCTGGGGCACGCTGGAGGAGCTCTGGGCACCTCCCCTGGGAGGTGCAGGTCAGGGGAGTGGTCACTCCCCTTTCCTTTCTCCAGTTTCGCACCAGAGCAGGGCTGGGGGATCCCTGAACCGGTGTAGACAGGCTTATGCAGAGATGGGCACCATCTGTGCCCATCAAAGCATTTCCAGGGGCTGGGGGAGGCTACTCATCCCCAGCCCTGACACCTTTTTCCAAAGGGAGAGGGTGCAACACCCTCTCTCTGAGGAAGTCCTTTGTTCTGCCTTCCTGGACCAGGCCTTGCTGGACCCCAGGAGGGCAGAAACCTGTCTGAGGGGTTGGCAGCAGCAGCAGCTGCAGTGAAACCCCGGGAAAGGCAGGTTGGCAGTACCCGGGTCTGTGCTAAAGACTCGGGGGATCATGGAATTGTCTCCCCAATGCCAGAATGGCATTGGGGTGACAATTCCATGATCTTAGACATGTTACATGGCCATGTTCTGAGTTACCATTGTGACGCTATACATAGGTAGTGACCTATGTATAGTGCATGCCGTAATGGTGTCCCCGCACTCACAAAGTCCGGGGAATTTGACCTGAACGATGTGGGGGCACCTTGGCTAGTGCCAGGGTGCCCACACACTAAGTAACTTTGCACCCAACCTTCACCAGGTGAAGGTTAGACATATAGGTGACTTATAAGTTACTTAAGTGCAGTGGTAAATGGCTGTGAAATAACGTGGACGTTATTTCACTCAGGCTGCAGTGGCAGGCCTGTGTAAGAATTGTCAGAGCTTCCTATGGGTGGCAAAAGAAATGCTGCAGCCCATAGGGATCTCCTGGAACCCCAATACCCTGGGTACCTCAGTACCATATGCTAGGGAATTATAAGGGTGTTCGAGTATGCCAATGTAAATTGGTGAAATTGGTCACTAGCCTGTTAGTGACAATTTAGAAAGCAGAGAGAGCATAACCACTGAGGTTCTGGTTAGCAGAGCCTCAGTGAGACAGTTAGTCATCACACAGGGAACACATACAGGGTACACTTATGAGCACTGGGGCCCTGGCTGGCAGGGTCCCAGTGATACATACACTAAAACAACATATATACAGTGAAATATGGGAGTAACATGCCAGGCAAGATGGTACTTTCCCACACAATCCCCCCCCCAAACGAAGGACAATAAGACTAGCCATGACCTGATGAGTCTTCATTGTCTAAGTGGAAATATCTGGAGAGTCCATCTGCATTGGAGTGGGTACTCCCAGGTCTATGTTCCACTGTATAGTCCATTCCCTGTAGAGATATGGGCCACCTCAACAATTTAGGATTTTCACCTTTCATTTGTTTTAGCCAAAGTAGAGGTTTGTGGTCTGTCTGAACAATGAAGTGAGTACCAAACAGGTATGGCCTCAACTTCTTCAGTGCCCAGACCACAGCAAAGGCCTCCCTCTCTATGGCAGACCAACACTTTTCTCTAGGGGTCAACCTCCTGCTGATAAAAGCAACAGGTTGATACTGGCCCTCAGAATTGAGTTGTGATAAGACTGCCCCTACCCCTAATTCAGATGCATCAGTTTGAACAATGAATTTCTTGGAGTAACATGGGCTTTTTAGGACAGGTGCAGTGCACATGGCCTGTTTGAGCTCCTCAAAAGCTTTCTGGCAGCTAGCTGTCCAAAATACCTTTTTAGGCATCTTCTTGGAAGTGAGATCATTAAGTGGGGCTGCAATGGAGCCATAGTTTTTAATGAATCTCCTGTAATACCCAGTGAGGCCTAAGAAGGCTCTCACCTGGGTCTGAGTTGTAGGGGGAACCCAATCCATGATTGTCTGGATTTTCCCCTGAAGTGGTGTAATCTGTTCTCCACCTACCAGGTGTGCCAGATAAACCACTGTCCCCTGCCCTATCTGGCACTCTGAAGCCTTGATAGTGAGACCTGCCTTCTGCAGGGCCTCCACAACTTTCCACAGTTGGACCAGGTGATCATCCCAGGTGGAGCTAAAGACAGCTATATCGTCCAGATATGCTGCACTAAAAGCCTCCAAACCTTGCAAGACTGTATTCACCAACCTCTGAAAAGTGGCAGGTGCATTTTTCAAACCAAAGGGCATTACTGTGAATTGGTAGTGCCCTCCAATAGTCGAAAATGCAGTTTTTGCTTTAGCATCCTCTGATAACTTGATCTGCCAATACCCTGCAGTCAAATCAAAGGTGCTTAGATACTTGGCAGATGCCATTGTATCTTTGAGCTCATCTGCCCTGGGAATAGGGTGAGCATCAGTTTTTGTTACCTGGTTGAGACCTCTGTAATCTACACAAAACCTCATCTCCCTTTTTCCATCTTTGGAGTGAGGCTTTGGTACAAGCACCACAGGAGAGGCCCATGGGCTTTCAGAATGTGCAACCACTCCTAGTTCAAGCATTTTCTGAACTTCTTGTTTTATGCAGTCCCTGACAGTGTCAGGCTGCCTATAGATTTTACTTTTGACAGGCATGGTGTCTCCAGTATCTATTGTGTGCTCACACTAAGATGTGGTGCATGGCACAGTTGAAAAGAGTTCAGAAAACTGACCTAGGAGATTTATGCAGTTGTCTTTCAGCTCAGCAGTAAGATAGTCTTCCAAAACTACACCTTCCACTAGAGCATCCTGTTCTGTGGAAGAGAAGAGATCAGGGAGAGGGTCACTCTCTTCTTCCTGTCCTTCATCTGTTGCCATGAGCACGGTGAGATCAGCCCTGTCATAGTAGGGTTTTAGGCGATTGACATGGAGCACCCTAACGGGACTCCTGGCAGTGCCCAGGTCAACCAAGTAGGTGACCTCGCCCTTCTTTTCAACAATGAGATGGGGTCCACTCCATTTGTCTTGGAGTGCTCTTGGGGCCACAGGCTCCAATACCCACACCTTCTGTCCTGGTTGGTACTGAATCAGAACAGCCATCTGGTCATGCCATTGCTTTTGGAGCTCTTGGCTGGCCTGAAGGTTTTTACTGGCCTTTTTCATGTACTCAGCCATTCTGGATCTTAGGCCGAGTACATAGTCCACTATGTCTTGCTTGGGAGCTTTTAAAGGTTGTTCCCAACCCTCCTTCACAAGTGTTAGGGGACCTCTTACATGGTGCCCAAAGAGGAGTTCAAAGGGGCTGAAGCCCACTACTTTCTGGGGTACCTCCCTGTAAGCAAAAAGGAGGCAAGGTAACAGGACATCCCATCTCCTCCTGAGTTTTTCAGGGAGTCCCATTATCATACATTTGAGAGTTTTATTAACCCTCTCTACCAGTCCATTTGTTTGTGGATGATAAGGTGTGGTGAATTTGTATGTTACACCACATTCCTTCCACATGGCCTTCAAGTATGCAGACATAAAGTTGCTACCCCTGTCTGATACAACCTCTTTTGAGAAACCCAGCCTGGAAAAGATTCCCAGGAGGGCTTTTGCCACTGCAGGAGCTGTAGTGGTCCTTAGAGGAATAGCTTCAGGATATCTTGTGGCATGGTCCACTACCACCAAGATAAACCTATTGCCTGAAGCAGTAGGAGGGTCAAGGGGGCCAACTATGTCAACCCCTACCCTTTCAAAGGGAACCCCAACCACAGGTAGTGGAATAAGGGGAGCCTTTGGAGTGCCACCAGTCTTGCCACTGGCTTGGCAGGTCAAGCAGGACTTCCAAAGTCTTTTGTGTCCTCTGACATCCTAGGCCAGTGAAACAGGGGGACAAACCTTTCCCATGTTTTAATGTGACCCAAATGTCCAGCCAAGGGAATGTCGTGTGCCAGAGTTAGGAGGAACTCTCTGTACTGCAGGGGAATGACCAGTCTCCTGGCTGCTCCAGGTTTTGGATCCCTTGCCTCTGTGTACAAGAGGTTGTCCTACCAGTAAACTTTATGTGAGTCACTGACATCCCCATTTTGCTGTTTGACAGCTTGCTGTCTGAGACCCTCTAATGTGGGACAGGATTGATGTGCCACACTCAGCTCCTCCCTGGCAGGCCCCCCTCCACCCAAAAGCTCAGCAGTGTCTGCTGCCAGCTCCTCTGGTGAAGGTTCTGCACAGGGGGGAAATTCTTCTTCCTCAGAAGTTGAATCATCTGTAGAGGGAGGGATAGTGGGTAGGGATTTACCCTTACTAACCCTAGCTTTAGGGAGCACTTGGTCCATTGTTCCAGGATCCAAGTCACCCTGTCCTTTTTGCTTTTTGGCCTGAGCCCTTGTCAAAGCAAATATATGCCCAGGAATGCCCAGCATTGCTGCATGAGCCTCCAACTCCACTTCTGCCCAAGCTGATGTCTCTAAATCATTCCCTAGTAGATAGTCTACAGATAAATCTGAGGAAATAACAACTTTCTTTGGACCAGTAACCCCCCCCCCCCAGTTGAGATTTACAACAGCCATGGGGTGGCTAAGAGTGTTGTTATGAGCGTCTGTCACTTGGTACTGGTGACCAAGTAGGTCTTGTTCAGGGTGTACCAGTTTCTCTATTACCATGGTAACACTGGCACCTGTGTCCCTGTAGGCCTGAACCTCAACATTGATTAGGGGAAGTTGCTTGTACTTATCCATATTAAGGGGACAAGCAACCAAGGTGGCCAAATCAAATGGCACCTTCAGAGACTAGCACAGCCTCTGTGGTCTCCCTAACAAGACCAACCCCAACTAAATTACCAAAAGTGAGCCCAGCTACTCCCTTGGATTGGCTATTAGTAGGTTTGCTCCCACCACCACTGCTATTACTAGGGGCACTAGAGGTTGCAGTAGGGGTTGTGGTAGTGGGAGGCTTGGTGCTTTTCTTTGGACAACTGGCATCAGTTGTCCAATGGCCTTTTACTTTACATAAATAGCACCATGTTTTTTTACTTGATTAGAAGAGGATTTGGACCCACCACCCCCACCAGAGTGTTTTTGTGGGCCTGATGAAGACTCATTTTTAGATTTGTCCCCACCCTTGTCTGAAGACTTACCATCCTTCTTCTTGCCATCCTTGTCATCCCCTGTATGAACTTTTCTGTTCACTCTTGTTCTGACCCATTTGTCGCCCTTCTTTCCCAATTCTTGGGGAGAGGTCAGATCTGAGTCCACTAGATATTGGTGTAACAAATCAGACACACAGTTATTCAGAATATGCTCTCTCAGGATTAGATTGTACAGGCTTTCATAGTCAGAAACTTTACTGCCATGTAACCACCCCTCCAAGGCCTTCACTGAATAGTCAACAAAGTCTACCCAGTCTTGTGAGGACTCTTTTCTGGTTTCTCTGAACTTAATCCTGTATTGTTCAGTGGTTAAGCCAAATCCATCCAAGAGTGCATCCTTCAAAACTGTAAAATTATTTGCATCACTTTCTTTCACAGTAAGGAGCCTAGCCCTACCCTTTCCATTGAAAGATAGCCATAGGATAGCAGCCCACTGCCTTTGAGGGACCCCCTGTACCATACATGCCCTCTCAAGTGCAGCAAACCACTTGTTAATGTCATCCCCCTCCTTGTAAGGGGTAACTATCTTGTGCAGATTCCTGGAATCATGCTCTCTCACAGGATCGCTATCAGGAATACTGCTGCTGCCACCATGGGGTCCTAACCCCAACCTCTGTCTCTCCTTCTCTAAGTCTAGGGATTCCCTGTCTAGAGCCAGCTGTTGCTGTTTAAGCTTCAGCCTGGTCTCTTCCACTCTCAACTTATTGAGTTCCCTTTCTAACAATTTTTCTTGAGGGTGGGTGGGTTGGGAATGCTTTGACACAGAAAACATATTGGATTCAACAGAGGGAGACCTGCCTCTAACAGCTTGCACTCTAACAACCTGGCCTTCAGGAACAAAACCCTCCCTGCTATGATGGGATCTTCTATTACTACCAGCATTGCTAGGTGGTCTGCTAAGGGGCAGATTTGTAAGAGAACCTTGTACAACTCCCTCAAGGGGCTCCCCTGAGTCAGAGTGTGAGCTATCTCCTAACTTGTCAATTGAAGAGGCACCCTGGGCCTCATCATTCTCAATAAGCATGTTAGACAGAAATTCTCTAAAAGGGTTCTTTCCTACCACTAAACCTCTATCAATGCAGAGACTCCGTAGGCTCTTAAAGTTAATATGTTGTATTGACCATTTTAAGAGAAGTTCCTACATCAGACATGATAGAAGAAGGTTTAGGGACAGAGAGAAGAGAGAAAAAGTTTCAGGACTGTAGGAGGCTGGACTGGCTTGTAGTGGGTACCAAGGGGTACTTACACTCTGTACCAGGTCCAGTTATCCCTTATTAGTGTAGAAGGGGTGTTTCTAGCAGCTTAGGCTGATAGAAGGTAGCTATAGCAGAGCAGCTTAGGCTGAACTAGGAGACATGCAAAGCTCCTACTATACCACTGGTGTCATATGCACAATATCATAAGAAAACACAATACACAGATATACTAAAAATAAAGGTACTTTATTTTTATGACAATATGCCAAAAGTATCTCAGTGAGTACCCTCAGTATGAGGATGACAAATATACACAAGATATATGTACACAATACCAAAAATATGCAGCAATAGCAAAAGGAAGTAATGCAAGCAATGTAAAGTTACAGTAGATTGCAATAGGAGCACATAGGTAAAGGGGCAACACAAACCATATACTCCAAAAGTGGAATGCGAACCACGAATGGACCCCAAACCTATGTGAGCTTGTAGAGGGTCGCTGGGACTGTAAGAAAACAGTGAGGGTTAGAAAAATAGCCCACCCCAAGACCCTGTAAGGTAGGTGTAAAGTGCACCTACAACCCCCAGAGAGCACAAAAGTCGTGACAGGGGGATTCTGCAAGGAAGACCCACACCAGCAAAGCAACAACAGTGGATTTCCAGACCTGAGTACCTGTGAAACAAGGGGACCAAGTCCAAGAGTCGCGACAATGTCGAGAGTGGGCAGATGCCCAGGAAATGCCAGCTGAGGGTGCAAAGGAGCTGCCACCGGATGGAAGAAGCTTGGTGTTTTGCAAGAACGAAGAGGACTAGGAATTTCCCCTTTGGAACATGGATGTCCCACGTCATGAAGAAGCTTGCAGAGGTGTTCCCACGCAGAAAGACCGCAAACAAGCCTTGCTAGCTGCAAGGGTTGCGTTAGGGTTTTTGGATGCTGCTGTGGCCCAGGAGGGACCAGGATGTCGCCACTTGGATGAGGAGACAGAGGGGGTGCCAAGCAAGTCAGGGAGCCCTCACAGAAGCAGGCAGCACCTGCAGAAATACCGGAACAGGCACTTAGAAGAGGAGTGAACCGGAGTCCACCCGAAGTCACAAAAGGGAGTCCCACGACACCGGAGGACAACTCAGAAGGTTGTGCACTGCAGGTTAGATTGTCGGGGACCCAGGCTTGGCTGTGCATGAAGGAAATCCTGGAAGAGTGCACAGGAGCCAGAGCAGCTGCAAATCACGCGGTACCCAGCAATGTAGTCTAGCGTGGGGAGGTAAGGACTTACCTCCACCAAACTAGGACTGAAGAGTCACTGGATTGTGCGAGTCACTTGGACAGAGTTGCTGAGTTCCAGGGACCACGCTCGTCGTGCAGAGAGGGGACCCAGAGGACCGGTGATGCAGTCTTTTGTTGCCTGCGGTTGCAGTGGGAAGATTCCGTCGACCCACGGGAGATTTCTTCAGAGCTCCTGGTGCAAGAAGGAGGCAGCCTACCCCCAGAGCATGCACCACCAGGAAACAGTCGAGAAAGCCGGCAGGACGAAGCGATACAAGGTTGCAGTAGTCGTCTTTGCTACTTTGTTGCGGTTTTGCAGGCGTCCTGAGCAGTTAGCGGTCGATCCTTTGGCAGAAGGTGAAGAGGGAGATGCAGAGGAACTCTGGTGAGCTCTTGCATTCGGTATCTGAAGAATCCCCCAAAGCAGAGACCCTAAATAGCCAGAAAAGGAGGTTTGGCTACCTAGGAAGGAGGATAGGCTAGTAACACAGGTAAGAGCCTATCAGAAGGAGTCTCTGACGTCACCTACTGGCCCTGGCCACTCAGAGCAGTCCAGTGTGCCAGCACACCTCTGAATCCAAGATGGCAGAGGTCTGGGGCACGCTGGAGGAGCTCTGGGCACCTCCCCTGGGAGGTGCAGGTCAGGGGAGTGCTCACTCCCCTTTCCTTTGTCCAGTTGCGTGCCAGAGCAGGGCTGGGGGATCCCTGAACCGGTGTAGACTGGCTTATGCAGAGATGGGCACCCTCTGTGCCCATCAAAGCATTTCCAGAGGCTAGGGGAGGCTACTCCTCTCCAGCCCTAACACCTTTTTCCAAAGGGAGGGGGTGTAACACCCTCTCTCTGAGGAAGTCCTTTGTTCTGCCTTCCTGGACCAGGCCCGGCAGGACCCCAGGAGGGCAGAAACTTGTCTGAGGGGTTGGCAGCAGCTGCAGTGAAACCCCGGGAAAGGCAGTTTGGCAGTACCCGGATCTGTGCTAGAGACTCGGGGGATCATGGAATTGTCTCCCCAATGCCAGAATGGCATTGGGGTGACAATTGCATGATCTTAGACATGTTACATGGCCATGTTCGGAGTTACCATTGAGACGCTATACATAGGTAGTGACCTATGTATAGTGCACGCCGTTTTGTGGTTCTAAAAATTCTGGACCCATGTAATTTACTTTGCCACAGCAGTACGATTTTAGTATCAAAAGACCGATAATGACTAGTACACTAAGCATGAGCATTATCGCTCAATTCCAGCAGCGTTTTCACCTCGAAATCGCCATTTTCGTCCTGCACTCGTGGCTCCCACTTTTAAAAGTTGCCCTCACATAGGCTTATAATACAGTCAGATTTGATTCCAAGGACACGTACACCTTGATTGACTTTTCTCTGACCTGGGCAAGCTGGAACCATTGCCTCAGGCCAAACCTGTTTGGTCAGTCCCTCTCCCAGTGGCCGAATCAGATAGCATCAAGGCACACCATGCCATAAAACCCTTATTATCGCTCACACACCCTGCCTAATCTTGCTCACACCTGCACCTGCTCTTTTCTTCTTCTTACTTTACGAGGGGGAGGTGCCCATTTTTATTGGGGGTCCACACTTATCTGATGTAAAATACTAGGCCTTGCCGGGTAATTTATTATGGGTTGGATGACATGAAATATGAGGTTTCATCATGACACTGTTTTTTCCTTTGTAGTGAAAACATGTGAATGACCAACCAAAATGTCAAGAATGTTTGCCTGAAGCTTAAAAAACTGTATATAAGGAAACCTGATTTTGCATTGACAGACAGTCTCCTGAGAACATACAAACCGTGCTGTTGTACTTCTAGGACGCTTGTTACTTGGTTGCAGCCAATAAATTCGATCTTTGACTTCACCTAGAAGACTCTGAGTTTCTGTGGTCTGAATCAGGAAAGTAACCGAGGTCTTTGGGTGTACCCTGGCACCGCTGGGTTACCGGATCAGTACCGGTTCTGAAAAACCCAGTACCTCAGTTGGCGCCCAACGTAGGGCGATACCAGCGGTACCGGTCCAAGCCTGAGGTCCGTGAGGAGCTTTGTGTGAAAATTCTGGAGGAAGGCCGCCACTTCATCGACCCCTGCATGTCGACGTGGTCCGAAAGTCTTTGCTGCGAGGTTCCCCGCTTCCCGACGGCTACGAAGGACTGCTGCCCTGGCTATCGCCCTGATTTGGACCCTTGATGTTTGGTAGAGCAAAACGATAAGACGAGTCTTCTGGTGACGTCATCGATATTTTCAGTTAAGTATCAGTGGAGCGTCTCCCAGTCCTTAGTTGGACACTTGGTTTGGTCCTTAGTTGGACATTTGGTTTGGTATCCCTTCGGGATCACTTTGATTTGGAACTTGCAAGTACCAAAGCCGAAGGACTCGTGTATTCACGAGACTATCGTAAACGATAATCCTTTGAAGTTTGAAGCTAGACTAGTGAGCGAAGATGCCTGGTCTTAGCAGACTTGGAAATTTGTTTTGTCTTGGTTGTAAAAGGGACTCCCGGTTGGAGGACTCATGTCCGGTTCCTCCGATTGGAACTCCAACCTATGAACTATATGTGAAGCACGGAGTAGGCCCCATCACATATAATGAAGTATGGATCCGTTACACCAGAAAAGATGGTGTTTTAAAATGGCCCCAAAATGGTAGCTTTGACACAGAAATCTTAGATAACCTCGAAGTTAGACTTTTTAAGAAGAAAGTCCGGCCGGCAATGTTTGATTCTTTCCGCTTATGGCGTAAGGAAGCCAAACAAAAGGAAATTAAATTAGCTAAGAAAAATAAGAGAGAAAAAGGTATTTCGATTATGCAAGCTGCTATACAGTTTAAAGATAACGAAGTAGAACAGTTGAATGAGCAGTTGCATAGGCGACATAAAATGACAGTAGATAAATGCTATCCAGTTTTGCCGCCTCTTCAGCAAGATGCAGCAAAAGACTCTGAAAAAGATCCCCTAATGTCGCATTTGCTAAGTTCGCCACCACCCTATGCGCAGAATGCAACGGCACCTCCGCAACCTCTAGTTGCACAACCAGTGGTTGCATTGCCTCCTGCTCCTCCCCAGCACCCACCAGCTATTCTTCAGTTGGTTCCTATTCCTCCGGTGCAGCCTCCTCAAGAGCCACCAGCTTTAACATCTGCTCTGCCTTTACTTCCTACAACTTTGACTACTATAGCGACTACCACTCCTGGTATTGTTTCTGACACTGCTTCTGTCTCTGCCTTGTCTCATTCTGTTTTTCCTCCTGTTCATTTGTCAACCTCTCCCTCTATCCGTCAGAGAATGACACACACTGTGACTAGTCTTTTATCCCCTCTCTTTGGGTCATTAGCTACGACCCCAGTTTCAGAGCGTAAACAATTGCGTAGCCAATTGCCTGATGGTATGGAGAAAGAGACACTGAATTATTTGGCGCATAAATGAGTTACTGAACCAGCGAGATATGAACTAGAGTCTGTTATGGATGTCTTTCATCAGTGGGAAGAACCGAAACAGAGATACGTTTTTGAGAAAATGTGTACTTTTCTTTCTGAGGATTTAGAGGAAAATGGTTTGGAGCCCAATCCGCCTAAGTTGTGTCGTGTACGGTTCGATTTTGCGACAGGTTTGATTGTGGGTTCAGATGTCGAGAAAGCAGTTGCGATGTTATTGTCGTTTAGGACTGAAGGTGTTTCCAGGTTATTGTTTAAATATGATTCTTCTGCTAAAAAGAAAGGGAAACAGTACCCCATGAGAGAAGTTCCCCCACAGTGGAGGGAAGGGGACCCAAATGCTAATCCACCTGTCCTGCCTCATTTCCAGCGTGTATGGGTACACGTTCCATGGAAGCGAGCTGAAGTTTTAGCCCTTAAGCAGACATTGCCTGATCCCCGTAAGAATCCTACAGGGTATTACAAGGAATTGTCACAGACTGCGGGGTCTTGCATTATGAATTTAGCTGACATAGACATGTTGTTTGGGAATGTTGTTCCACAGCCTTTATGGGGAAAGATTCGCCATACAGACCATGCTCAAGAGTTAGGTGACACATGGGCTAATATTGCTGCTGCAGATGCCCGACAAATTGGTGGTGCTAAACCTGAGCCTTTAGTGACAGAGCTTCCTGGTAGGATTATTGATTACATGAAAACTATAATGCCTGCGATGCGTGTAAACTGGGATAAATTGTCTGCATGTAAGCAAAAGAAAGAAGAAACGGTATCAGATTTCTTCACCAGGTTTGAAGAAACGTTTGTGGACCACAGTGGTCAAGATATGAGCACGGAAGGTGGTCAACGTTTGTTCGTCGATAAATTTGTGCATAATCTGCTTCCTGAGTTGTGTAAAAAGTTAAAAGACTCAGAAAGTTCTTGGGCAGTTTCCTCTTCAGCACAGATATTGGCTACTGCACAGTACTACAAAAATAGAGATAAAGATGAGAGAGATAGAGTAGAGAAGAAAACAAAAGAATTGAAAACGAAGGTTCTGTTACAACAAGCGTACCCGCCACGTGGTGGTCAGAATAGTGGTGCACAGAACAACTATCAGAATAACTATCAGCCCCAACCGTTTCAGAGAAACTCGCAAAGAACCGAGTATGCTCAACCACGTATCCCAGTAGGTCCCAATCAGTGTTCATATTGCAAGGAAGAGGGTCATTTCAAGTATAGTTGCCCTGCTTTGCTACAGCGTGCAAATGGTACTTCCGGTTTAAGAGGTCGAGGTGTTCCAGAAGCACCTAGAGGAAGAGGACGTGGATATGTTCCCCAGAGCGCGCGCCCATTCCTCCCTCAAAACTCAATGAACAGATTTGATCAACAGGTTAATGCATCTGGTAGGACGGCTCAGTACTATACTGATGATTACTATACAGAGGATGAGCATTTGGACAGTAATGATTGCTAGGACAGCCATAGACAAAGAGAGGGAGTTGTTTCAGTTCCAGTAGATCAGAGTGGGCCTTTTGTTAAGGTGATTGCATCAGGTGTGTCAGAACCTTTTCTGTTGGATACTGGTGCTACCAAGAGTTCTATTATGCACTCAAAACTCCCTGGCGCACCTTTGTCTGGCGAAACAAATGTATCAGTAGGGTTTTCCGGCGCCCCAGTTAGAAATCCGATTTCTAACCCTATATCTCTTTCTGTTGGACCTTGTAAATTTGAAACACCCCTTATTTTGACGACAGGTTGTGGCGAGAACTTGTTAGGATTAGATCTGTTAAAGAGATTGTATGCGACATTGTATTGCTCTCCTTCTGGAGTGCAACTCACATTGGGTAAGAAAGTGGTTTCACCAATGTATTTGTCAAAGGACAGATTTCCACCAGAATTTTCGTCTCTTCCTAATACTCTTTGGGCTACTGGACCTAATGATGGAGGTCTTTTGGAAATTCAGCCATATGTGATAACATTAAAAGCCAATGTTAAAATGCCACGTATTCCCCAATACAAGATCTCTAGTGAAGGGGAAAAAGCATTGTTGGCAATTATTCGTGATCTGATTGAGAAGGATGTAATTGAAGAGACAAGAGGCAACGTTTGCAATAGTCCTGTTTTGCCTGTCTTGAAGCATACTGACCCTACTCAGCCACCTGTTTATAGGTTTGTAATTGACCTTAGAGAGGTGAACAAAATAGTTGTGCCACAGTTTCCAGTCGTCCCCAATATCACTGCATTGTTGACAATGATTCCAGCTTCAGCCACTCGGTTTTCAGTAATAGACCTGAAAAATGCTTTCTTCAGCATCCCTATTGCAGAAGAGAGCAGGGACATTTTTGGCTTCAATTTGGGAGGACGAAGCTTTAGATTCAAGAGAGCTCCTCAAGGCTATTGTGAAAGTCCATCTATCTATAGTCAGGCTTTGAAAGCACAACTTGACACTCTTATGTTACCTGATGGCGCCACTCTCATTCAATATGTCGATGATTTGCTAGTTGCCGCAGATACTAAGGAGATCTGCAAAGAAGCAACATTGTCATTATTGCGTCATTTGTCTGATTTACACCACAAAGTGTCCCTTTCAAAGTTACAGTATTGTCAAAAAGAAGTGACCTATTTAGGTCATCTCTTTTCGAAGGAGGGAAGGCAACTGACCCCAGAGAGAATCAGGGCTGTTGCAGCAATGAGTGTGCCAAGAACACAAAGAGAAGTGCGTGCTTCTTGGGTATTACATCATATTGCAGACAATGGATACCTAATTTTTCGTTAATAGCCAAACCCTTGGTGGCATTAACTTGTAAAGATATACCAAATCCCGTCCCATGGTCTGAAGATTGTCAGAAAAGTTTTGTCGAATTACGGGATGCATTATGTTCAGCTCCTGTGTTGGGTACCCCCAACTACAGCAAGCCTTTTACATTGTATGTCCATGAGAAAGAAGGTTGTGCGTTAGCAGTTTTGACACAACAGTTTGGAGACAGGGAGCGTCCATGCGCCTATTTCTCTTCAACCTTAGACCCAGTAGCTAAGGCACTACCGAGCTGCTTAAGAGCGGCAGCGGCAGCTGCTGTTTCTATCCGACAGTCTGCTGGTTTAGTGATGAATAACACATTAATCGTAATGGTTCCACATGCAGTGGACACGTTGTTAAACAGAACCAAGACACAGCATTTAACTAGTGCTCGATTGTCAGGTTACGAGTTGACATTGTTAGCAAGCCATGTACATATAAAAAGATGCACTACACTTAACCCAGCTACGTTATTGCCAATTGTGACGGAGTTAGATACTTCTGAACAACATGATTGTCTCCATAGAACAGAAGAAGAAACGAAAGGGAGAATAGACCTTCTGGACACTCCCATTGCAAAGAGTGATGGTACTTTGTGGGTGGATGGTTCATGCTTTAAGCTCCCGAATGGTGACACGACTGCGGCGTATGCTGTGACAACTTTGTGTACGATTGTTGAAGCTGCACGTATCCCAAATAATTCAGCCCAAGCAGCTGAGTTAATAGCCCTAACAAGAGCATGTACAGTATCAAAAGGAATGAAAGTGACGATCTATACCGATAGCCAATATGCATTTGGTGTGGCCCATAGTTTTGGGCGTTTGTGGAAGGAACGTGGGTTCCTGACCTCGCATGGAACTAAAATACAGCATGGTCAGTTGGTAAATGAGCTCCTTGATTCACTTACTTTACCGTTGCAAGTTGCGATTGTGAAGTGTAGCGCACATAAAAAGGTGACTGATGATGTTGGTCGTGGGAATGCATTTGCTGACGAGGTCGCAAAAGAAACGGCAAGGAATGTGATGAGCCGAATGTATGTCGCGGGCCCTGCAAGATGGATTGGTGATGTTGGAATGTGTGAAGACACGATAGAAAGCGTGAAATCGATTCAAGCTGAAGCCACAGAGAGAGAATTGTGTGTGTGGAGAGAAAGTACGGGTAAATTGGATGCGAATGGTTGTTGGGTCGAGTTGTCAGAACATCAAAGATGGTTGCTACCCGATGCGTATGTGCTTGCAGTAGTTACAATGGCTCATGGAATGGCTCACATCAGTGTGAAAGGGATTTGTAAGTTGTTGGCCCCAGTATGGCAAAATGCAGGAATTCCCAAGTGCGCAGAAAATGTGGTTAAAAATTGCATGGTATGCCTGAAACACAACCCTGGTAGAGGAACCCCAACTCCAGCTGGTCATTTTGCACCTCCTACGTATCCGTTTGAGGTTTTGCAGCTAGATTTCATCCACATGGAGAGGTGCAACAACTTAAAATACGTACTCGTTGTTGTTTGTGCCTTTTCAAGATGGGTGGAAGCCTATCCCCTAAAAGACAATACTGCGCTATCCACAGCCAAAGCCCTTGTGAAAGAGTTCTTCCCTAGATTCGGAATGCCGAGAATGATCTGGAGTGACAATGGAAGTGAATTTGTGGGTCAAGTGATGAAGAAAGTATGCGAAGGGCTAGGCATAAACCAAAAGTTTCACGCTGCAAATCACCCCCAATCAGCTGGATTAGTGGAGTGCTATAATGGCACTCTAAAGCTAAAATTGGCCAAGATACAAGCGAGCTCTGGTCTCAAATGGCCTGACGCTCTACCCTTAGCACTCCTATCAACCAGAATGACTGTGCATTCACGAGTGAAACTTAGTCCTTATGAAATAGTCTTCGGCCGCCCGGCCAATATATGGGGAGTGCCTAGGCCCAAGAAGTTTAGCGAGATAGAGCATCCTGTTTTGCTTGACTATCTGTATGAATTGACGGCTAAATTGCGTGTCTTACATCAACAGGTCCACGACACCCTGCCTCCGTTCTCTGGAATCTCCAGGTCATCTCATTGAGCCTGGATCCTGGGTTTTAATAAAGAACTTTCAGCGAACCAAAAACGAGCAGCCCAGGTGGACCGGACCGCACCTCGTTCTTCTCTCCACAAGATCAGCTGTTCGAGTAGAAGGGAAGAAACACTGGATCCATGGGAACCATTGCAAAAGGGTACCCCTACCTCTGCCATATGACCGGTGGGTCCAGGAAGATGTCGCCGACTCAGAGACTGAAACCGTGCCACGTTTTCTGCCTTTCAGCGATGCACGAATAAAAGGAACATTCACTGAGAAAGAAAGTGATGACATTTTACAATCAGCAGTATCACCGTCAGTTCGATTGGACACTACAGAACCTGAACTCCTTTTTCAGGACCACACGATACCTGGGACTAACCGTTATAATCTACGACCAAGAATAAAGGACAAATAAAACAGTTTACTTTTCTTCCCTTTAGCAAAGTTCTCCAATATGGAAAATTATTTTTGAATTACTTTTTTTTTTTTTTGTGTGTTTTTTGAACCTCCATCCGGGTTCAGCTGTAGGATCGTGGCTGAAAAGACTTAGGGGGGTAGCCTATGGACACAAGGTCTACAGGTCTGGTTTGTTCTAGGGCGGCCTGGAACATTCAGAACACTCCTAAGTGAAGTAAACCAACCGCCACGAACGGCAACGGTTAGAGGATGGAATCTTTCCAAAATGGAGAACATGTTGAAAGACTGAGTTTCAAGAAGAGAATATGTGAAACGATAACCAGGAAACGTTTTTTGCTGCTGTGCATTTTTATGTTATTTAGTATACTTATGTTTTTTATAGGATATATTTTATTCTTTTTTAACGTGATATTGGCACCCACTACCTCGTCTACACCTCCTCCTTCCACTGTTTCCCCACATTCTTTTCAACTCCTCCCTAAATATGAATCTGCTAGGAGACTAGAGTTCATTAATAACTCCTTCATCCAGCTTTTGCACCAACACCAACTAGTGATAAATACAACTAACTGTTGGGTGTGTGGCCTTATGCCTCACACAGCAGATAAAGGTATCCCTTATCTGATCCTGCCTTTCAGCCACAATGGTTCCGTGTGGGCATTCAGAACAATATTCATCTATGCACACTACCCCCTACGTTTTGCAGAAGACAACCCTAGGAAAGATGCTTTAGTTAAAGGTATCATAGACATGATGAAGGACAATATCTTCTACGAGACTATCCCCAGAGATGAGACAATGGCATATATAGGATGAAACATGACCGGATGTGAAGCCACAATGAGTGAGAAACAGCAAGCTAAGATATCTTCCCTGATTTGGGTTGTACCCCATCAGGGTCACCTGTGTCTGCAAGGTACTGGCAAGAATCCCAGAGCTCAGCTAGGGGAAAGCGTCTGCACTGAGACATATGTCTTCGCATCTCAGACCTCCCCTCCGCTCTTGGCAGCTAAGGGTACCTATTTCATCTGCCATGATAGAGCCTTTACATGGTTGCCTCCTGACTTTTCGGGCACATGCTTCGTTTCGTTCCTGTTGCCCCCTACCTACACAGCAGCGGCAGATTACCACAAGACAAGGATAGTTAGAGGCGTCTTCAGTGAAGAAGACACTGCAGGACAAGAATTTGGGGACTTCGTAAAGGGTTTTCTGCCGTTCTGGGGACAAATAAGTAACAGCAGGAGCATAAGGCAATTGATAAGAGTGGTTGAATCCACCGTGGCTGAAACCGCTGGTGCCCTTGGTAACTTGACTGCTGAGCTCCAGTCGGATCGTCTTATGACCCTTCAGAACAGGGTCGCATTAGATGTCATACTTGCAGACCGGGGTGGAGTATGTACATTGATCCAATCGAGTTGCTGTGTTTTTGTCCCAGATAACGCTCCAACAGTATACCAGGCCATCTCCAAACTGCATAGAATTTCCGAATCTATTCATTTAGATAAAGGAGATTGGTCATTAATGGGATGGTTCTGGGAACTGATATCAGCATGGGGATGGAAGATTCTGATGGTCATTGGGATGATCTTGGCCATTCTTTTCCTGTTCTGTCTATGCGTGCAGTGTGCTCCTGCGATATGTGGTTTCTGTGTTACATCATGCATAAGGAAACCTGCACCAAGAGACGAGCTAAATACTAGGATGATGTTACAGCAACATCTCAACGACTTTAGAAACATAGACCTGGACTCAGATTAGCATGAGAATAGGTTTATTGCCTATGTAAGGGCAAAAGGAGGGTTTGTGGTTCAAAAAATTCTGGACCCATGTAATTTACTTTGCCACAGCAGTACGATTTTAGTATCAAAAGACCGATAATGACTAGTACACTAAGCATGAGCATTATCGCTCAATTCCAGCAGCGTTTTCACCTCGAAATCGCCATTTTCGTCCTGCACTCGTGGCTCCCATTTTTAAAAGTTGCCCTCACATAGGCTTATAATACAGTCAGATTTGATTCCAAGGACACGTACACCTTGATTGACTTTTCTCTGACCTGGGCAAGCTGGAACCATTGCCTCAGGCCAAACCTGTTTGGTCAGTCCCTCTCCCAGTGGCCGAATCAGATAGCATCAAGGCACACCATGCCATAAAACCCTTATTATCGCTCACACACCCTGCCTAATCTTGCTCACACCTGCACCTGCTCTTTTCTTCTTCTTACTTCACGAGGGGGAGGTGCCCATTTTTATTGGGGGTCCACACTTATCTGATGTAAAATACTAGGCCTTGCCGGGTAATTTATTATGGGTTGGATGACATGAAATATGAGGTTTCATCATGACACTGTTTTTTCCTTTGTAGTGAAAACATGTGAATGACCAACCAAAATGTCAAGAATGTTTGCCTGAAGCTTAAAAAACTGTATATAAGGAAACCTGATTTTGCATTGACAAACAGTCTCCTGAGAACATACAAACCGTGCTGTTGTACTTCTAGGACGCTTGTTACTTGGTTGCAGCCAATAAATTCGATCTTTGACTTCACCTAGAAGACTCTGAGTTTCTGTGGTCTGAATCAGGAAAGTACCCGAGGTCTTTGGGTGTACCCTGGCACCGCTGGGTTACCGGATCAGTACCGGTTCTGAAAAACCCAGTACCTCAGTAATGGTGTCCCTGCACTCACAAAGTCCAGGGAATTTGACCTGAACGATGTGGGGGCACCTTGGCTAGTGCTAGGGTGCCCACACACTAAGTAACTTTGCACCCAACCTTCACCAGGTGAAGGTTAGACATATAGGTGACTTATAAGTTACTTAAGTGCAGTGGTAAATGGCTGTGAAATAACGTGGACGTTATTTCACTCAGGCTGCAGTGGCAGGCCTGTGTAAGAATGGTCAGAGCTCCTTTTGGGTGGCAAAAGAAATGCTGCAACCCATAGGGATCTCCTGGAACCCCAATACCCTGGGTACCTCAGTACCATATACTAGGGAATTATAAGGGTGTTCCAGTAAGCCAATGTAAATTGGTGAAATTGGTCACTAGCCTGTTAGTGACAATTTAGAAAGCAGAGAGAGCATAACCACTGAGGTTCTGGTTAGCAGAGCCTCAGTGAGACAGTTAGTCATCACACAGGGAACACATACAGGGCATACTTATGAGCACTGGGGCCCTGGCTGGCAGGGTCCCAGTGACACATACACTAAAACACCATATATACAGTGAAATATGGGGGTAACATGCCAGGCAAGATGGTACTTTCCTACACACCTCGAGTGCCCCTCTAAGTCTTCCGCTCTCCGTTGGAACAGGGTTACTTTCATGGTCAATCGTTTCATCTGATTCTGTAAGTCTTGGACAGATGCTCACATTGTCGATACAACAGATTCTGTTTCCCCAACTCTATTGGATAGTTTGCGGTGATCTGCCCTAAGTAAATTGGCAACCTGTGCTTCTGCATTAATCTTGGTTTCCAAGGATGTTTTAGTGTTCTCAATTCTCAAATTGGGAGGAGTGGCGGTGGAGGGTAGCATCCAATTGTTGCAAGGCGTGTGCAATGCCCTCTGATGGTCTAACTGAGTGGTTGGGGTGAGGTCCTGGGTTCTGGATTCCCGCCAGGTACAGCAGCTAAAAAGAAAAACTGCACTTGCGGTGCCCTGTGCTCTATAAAGTGCCAGGAATTCAAGTTCCAAGCAGTCTCTGCAGATATGACTGTCTATCTGGTGTGTTAGAGGTATGGTCATTTTCACAGGTGACGCAGTGCAGCAGTAATCTAATTTGTGCAGCGTGGGTTCTCTGTTGGCACCTCACTTCACGTCTGCTATATGGCACTTACTGTAGCATCATGTCTCCCACTAACTTGAGTATCATAGGCCACGTCAGCAGCTGTGTCATGACAATAAGTAATTCAGCACACTGCAATGCGGTTACCTCGCTGCAGCCTCAAAGCCATGTTAGTTGATAGCCCCTTTGGCTTATAGTCTATTTGTAAGCCTTCTGTAATGGTGACACCATATGCAAAATCTTTCCCTTCATGCCTGTCCCGCACTCAGTGCGCAACCAATATGCCGCCCTGTCTCAACCTTCCATTGTGCAGATGTCAGCCCCCACTGGGGTAGCCCAGATCCAGTTAAGATCCGCTCAGGGTTCCAACGGCCTCGTAGGGCATGCAGACTAGAGGCCTTGTCAGCCCAGTGGGCTCCACAGCAACCGCGCGGGCCGGATTGGCATCCCAGAGGGCTGGACCACTAATTGCCTCTGTAGTGGCCCCACCATGCCATCTCTCCTCTCTGCTCAAGCCTCGGACCTCCCACAAGGCCGCTCCGGGGCCTCCACAAGGCCGGAGACACAAACCTGGCACGTGGGCCCCACGTCGCTGCTGCGTCTCTCCCTCCGGGCCAAACAGTAGGCCAGACTGACAGCTGGTAATCCGCCCGGCGCAACGTGCCCTCTGAGCCATCCTGTTGCGGTTACTGGGGCAGCAGGAAGCAGATCGGGGAAGTATTATATTTAACGAGGATAATAGAGTGGCCGAGCTGCTGCTCCGGTCTCCATCTTGAACACGCCCCGCCCCCACTTTTTGTGGCTTAGCATCACCTTGTAAACACCTTGTGTGGAAGGGGTGTTGCTGTGGGTGTGCCACAGCAACACACATTGCATTTCAACACTGCCCCAGATTTACGTTTTTTTGTAAACCTGGGGCAGCCTCAAAATCTGACGCCGCCCCAGGGGTAGCATTAGCAAGGCGCAATGCATAGAAAGAGCAAAATGTCAGAAATGATTGTTTGTGTGCGGGAAGGTGTCATGCCCTGCACATAAACAATGTTTCAAAATGACACTTTTGCACTCCTGTGTGTGCTGCATTCTGCACACACAGAAGTGCCAAATCGCCATTATTGATTGATTATGTGCAGGAAGGGACACCTTCCCGATCATAAACAATCAGACGCCTCAACACAGACATCCTTACACAATGGTGCAAGGATGCCTGCGTTGGTGATAGGCAGCTCAATTTAGCAAAGGGGAAAATACAGGGTTGCGCTGTATTCTTATAAATATGGCACATTCCTGCATTAATAAAGTGATGCAGCACGGCGCTGCCAGTTTTGGTACAGCACCACACTGCGCCACTTTTTAGTAAATCTGGCCCAAAGTCTGTATATGAATGGAGCAGAGTCCACTTCCCATTCTTAGGATGTGTTAACATTAGGCTCAAAGTACAGCTGCACCACCAATTGCACAATCACTGATAAAAACCTTCAAGAGGGTTCAGGGTATCTACTTGAAACAAGCTGCTTCCATTACCATCATCATCTGTGTCATACCCTTGATTAGTTGGAGATGAAACATATCTACCCTAGATGCACCTCCCAGTGAAGTAATACTAACATTCTGTCTGTGCAGAAAGGTGTCACCCATCTGATCCAAAATTGTGACTCTTTTTACAAGAAATTCCTGATAGGTTGAATCTCCTGCCGGGTCTAAGGGCCCCAAGTGCCCCTCTTCCCCCTCTGCAACTGAGGCACTTCAGAAATATTCTTTCTCTTGTTAGAGCACTTTTTGCCTTCCTGAGCACCAAGGAACACGAGTTATGCTTGTGATCCAAATATCCCACATCACAAGGACATGGAAGTGAACAAGATATTAATCTACCAAAAGAGTTTGCAGTTGTACTCCCTATTGCATCATGCACACATTTCATAGTGGCCCTCGCAGCCAAAAGGACTGTTTCCTGAACCGGAATCTTGTATTTCTCTTTAGAAGGTTTCTGCTGCTTATCCTGCTCCTGTCTTTCTTCATCATTAAAGGAGTCAGACATCCCTGGCTCTGTAGCTTATAAAGAGTCAGATTCGATAGCTCACTTTTCTCTATGCCTTTCATTACAGAAATGAATCAAATGAAACAAAATAGATGAGTAGCCTTTAATGGAACTATTTTTACAAGTCCTACCCCTATTTTAGGGTTGAGTGCAAAGCGTTCTGTCCCTGGTGTAATCCTTCTATGGGCTTTTAACTACGCCCATGAGTTTGGTTGATTTGTGGGCTTTCCTTTTACAATTCGCTTAATTTCATCAGTGGAAGCCATGCATACATCATGGATTTTCCGATGTTTAGCCCTCCTCCAGCCACCGACCAACTACTGAAAACATACAAGGCTCCATGTTTTCAGCATGGCTTCTGGACTACTTTTTCTCAATATTTTGCAGGCAGCGTGATCTCGCTGGGCAGTGGTCGAATGCTTTGCATGACATCGACCTTGTTACATGGCTAATTGCACTTTTGCCAGTTACATGGCTAATTGCAATTTTGCTGATATGTTTCACTGCAAGCAAACTTCTGTTTCCTTTTGTGTGCATCCGTTATGCTTCATGGTGGCCATAGGCTTGCTTATGTGAAACTGTTTTACTTTTCAGTTTATGTGGCAAGAAAAGTCCGGTTAGAAGTTAAAAACGCAAATAGCTCTAACTCGAGCAAACGTGAGACCCGTTGCATTGCAAATGCTTGTTTAAAAATTGAACTTAAGGTACAGCCATCTACTTTCGTGTGAGCAGGCAGAAAATGAAATGTGCAAGAAAGCCCCTAGTTAAACTCTTTCTAATTTAAAGGGGAACTATTTGTGCATAAACTGTGATCATGGCATAGTTGGTTCTTTTATTGATCCATGCTGGTCCATGAGACCAAAGAATTCACCCTGTGCTAATTCGGCTCCTCAACCATGGAAAACATATTTTAATTAATCTTCAGGAAAGCTGACTGAAAAACTAAGGGGCTGATTTAGGAGCCCCTAGCGCCCTCCTAACGACACATTAACGTAATTTTTTGTACACTCAGAGCAGGCGTTAAAAGGGGGCATGCCATTGAATACAGTGGGCCCCTATGTACTCTGCAGGAGAAGCACCACAATTTTGGCTCTACTCCTGCAGAGTACATCAATTGCATCAAAAACAATGGCGCTATTGCCCCCGACCCTGCACCATGGTGCACCATATTTTAAATATGGCGCACACATGGTGGTGGTAGGGGGGGTGCTAAGGGGCATAAGGAAATTGGTGCTACACTGGGTGCAGCACCACTTTCCTTAAATCGCCCCTCAATTCTCTCAAAGGCAGGTACAACAGGAAAGAGCTACAAGACCTCAACAAAGGTCTCCTATGGCCAACCTACCGTAAGAGCACCAAAAGCACTTGTGCCAACCAAAGTATGTCTCCCAGTAGCCTAGCTGTTTAAGGGGAATGAGCTACAGCTGCCCAACATGGTGCTGGCGGTTCCAAGTGGGATAGGGCCAAAGAGGTAACTTTGCAAACACAGAACAGAGGCCTTTTGAGGGGTTCAGTGGATTGAAATTACAAGCACCCAGCAACATGAAGCAGTGAAAAGATCCCAACTACAACAGTGTTCACGGTACAGGCTACACCCTCAGAAAGGCACCAACTCATAATAAATAAGGCATGTAATAAATAATAAAATTCAAGAATAAATGTGTAAGGTTTTTTAAACAAAAAACACATATTTTACTAGAGTAGCAAAAAAGAGAAAGTGTGGACTGTAAATAGAATGTTTAAAGGGTTGGCTTTGATGTCATTGGGAATCATTATGAGGCCACATGGGCTGGATGCAGGATTAGTATTGATTATATAAGGGATAAACTATCCCCTGCTTATTATTATATGTCACTGAGGAGTTCCAAAACCATATAGAGGAACCATGCCGAAGGTTAAGGTCCTCTATATATGTCTATTGAACTCCAAGTTGACTTGCATTATCCTCCTCATGTATGGCAGGGGGTACTTTATTCCATATAATACATGGTCACACTATCACCTTTCCCACAAACCACTTAAAACTTTGGTGTTGTAGCTCTTTCATATGAAAGAGCGAGCATGTTTGCAAGTATGAAAGATGAATATAAAATATTTAGTGCAAAATTATGCACATCCAAAACTTTTTAGATATTTGTTGCAAAGAGATATTAGAAACAGTTTAATCCAAGTCACCTTAAAAAAAACAGCTGCATTAGCTCGGAATAGGTAGAAACATGCAGAAAGATTCTGTTTTTTCTCTAAGGAGAGCAAACCCTAAACATATTCTCTCTGCTTGTTATTGTAAGTCATTAAAATGGAGTACAAGAAAGAAAAGCAATGTTCTGTGTCATTACTTTAAACAGCTGCTTCAGCTATGCTCCACGGCTAAACATCCCTTTCATCTGGGCTGCTGGCAGCAGGCATTGTTATGCCGGAACTCAACTGTAATAATTTATAATAGTAGAGTTGGGATGCTCTGACTTTGAACTCCTGGGGGGGGAGCCTGAATTCACATACATTTCCCAGCAGGCAGAGCAGCAGGAGGGCCATGCTGCCACCAAGAGCATCAGGAGACGCTATTTACAGCAGCCCGCCCACCCCCAGCGTGGGACACACTGACTTTGAACTCAGGGGGTAGCCTGAACTCATCTACATTTCCCAGCGGGCAGAGCAGCAGGAGGGCCGTGCTGCCACCAAGAGCGCCAGGAGACTCCTATATACAGCAGGCAGACACCCACAGCGCAGGATGTGCTGACTTTGATCTCCAAGGGGGGAGCCTGAACTCGCCTACATTTCCCAACGGGCAGAGAGGCAGGAGGGCCGTGCTGCCACTAAGAACATCAGGAGATCCTATCTACAACAGGCACACACCCGTGGCGCGGGACGCGCTGACTTTGAACACCCAGGGAGGAGCCCAAACTCGCCTACATTTCCCAATGGGCAGAGCGGCAGTAGGGCCGTATGCAGCAGGCACACACCCATGGGGTGGGACACGTGCAGGTCGAACCTTGCCGCGTGCCTGAGCGAAGATCGGGCCCGTCTTTGCCCATCTTCGGCTGGCATAGGATGGGCTGGGCCTACCCTCTTTCAGCCCTCTGGCTGTGAGAAGGTCAAAAGGACAAGGAGGTAACCGGTGCAACAGGAGAGTCGCAGGAATGTAGGGTGATAAGCATGGACAAGCGCAGGGCAGGGGACATAGAGTCATCAATAAGCAGCACCAAGAAACCAAAAAAGCGAACACGACTTGAAACCCGGGGGGCATCCTTGAGTGCAGATGTAGGCACACTCTCTGATATTAACAACCTTATCGGGGAGGTGCAATCACTGTTGAATGGTAAATCGACTAAAGGGATAAGGAATGGAGCACAAAGTAAGGTCTCTGACATGTTTATTAAATCAAGGAACACTGCAAGGCTTGCTCAAGCTGGCACTGAAGTCCCATTATTGACTAGTGTTAATACCTCCTGTGGTCTGATTGAAGTAGCTAAGGCACCTAACGTTGACACGGCCCCACCAAGCATTCCCTTCTCTCCAACAGTAACAATTAATAAGACAATAGACTGTTCAAATAGGTTTTCTTCCTTGGCTATAACTGACAGTATTACTATGTCCACTAGCGACAGGGACAAACCTCACAAAAAGCCCAGTGATGGATCAACAGTGAAAGAGCACACCATTGATTGCGTACCCCTACATCATGAATGTAGCAGACTCAAAACACTGGCTGCTGCCTTAGTTAACAGGATGGATAACCTGACAGCAAAACTGAAAGACTGTAGATGTCCATGTCGGGGCGGCTGCAATGATCCCAATAGCGAGGCGCCAGCCCCGAGGAGAAGCCAGGAGGCTTCCTGCCTAGGTATCAGCCATGTTCCTGGGATGGTTCCAGTGGCAACAAATAAATCACTAGAACTAAAGTCAAACTCACATCCCGTAGGGAGGGTTAAAGTTTGTACTAACTCTAGTGGCAACTCAGGCACCAATGGGTATCCGGTGAAATTGAATTCCTTAGCGCCATAATTATCCCCCTGTGCTAAAATCAAGCACGGGGAGATGGGAGCCCTAAATAATGGCGCTAAGTTTGCTTAGCGTCATTGTTTAACACCTGGATCACGGCAGGCGTTAGGGGACCTGTGGGCCTTTTTCCATGGTCAGAGACCATGAAAAGAGCCCAAAGGTGCCCTTCCCTAGCCCCAGGGACACCTCACCCACACCAGAGGGACAGCGGAGAAAGGGGTAACCCCATCCCAGGTAAGTATAGGTAAGTAGAGGTAAGTACTATTTTTTTATTTTCTATAGTGCCGTGGGGGGGTCCTAACTTGGGCCCCCCTACATGGCTCTGGGCCCAATGGCCATGCCTCGGGGATGTATGTCCCCTGGGCATTGCCAATGGGGTGGTGGGCATGACTCCTGTATTTACTAAGACAGGACTCATGTCCACGGGGTTTTAACGTCAGAAAATGACGCTAGTCTGGTAAGAGGCATTTTTATGCCTCTGCTCATACTAGCTTCATCCTTTGACGCTAAACTCCCTGTTCTCCATATGCCTCCCCCACCCGGCTAGCATCCTTTTTTATGACGCTAGCCGGGCCTTACCGCTAGCTACTGTCATACCATAAATATGACGCCATGCCGGCGTCTTGGGATGGCGCCAGCCGGCAGTATACTTTTTGATGCTAAACTGCGTTAGTGCAGTTTAGCATCAAAAAGTATAAATCGGGGCCTGAGTCCTTAATCAACAAAGTCATATTTTGGCTTAGGTATCAACGCAACTGGTTGTCAATAATAAGGTCTGACATAATCTACGTGAAGAGATAGAGATTCTCATCTAAACAAGCAACAAATGATTACATCACAGTGCAGATGAGATCCAATGCCCTGGCTGACAATCTTATAAGCTTTGAGCTACGTACCTGTCATCTCAGGAAGAGCAAATCATCAGCAATTGGGCTGAAACTGCTCCTTCCAGAGATTGGGCCAGGGAAAAAATGCAAAGGGGGTGCCATATTGCTCGCACATCGGTAACTGCTCAACCATGAACCAAGCGCTTCTCCCCTCGAGCCTTCTTCCCTTGAAAAGTGGATTGACTGCGTACAGGGGTTGGCATAGAGGTCAACTCACACTTGCCTATCCCAAACAGATATGGACTAACATTGAAGGCTTGTCTGAGGAAGGAACCAATTCTGATGTTTCACCCATCGAGTGATCTGGTGCTATTAACAATGAGCCAACAGCTGTCAAACTAGTCCTAGTACCTCCTTAGGACTACAACAGGGTGGGTTTATTATGAACCACCCATTGCATCACAAGAGCTCTCCTTACAAAGCACCGCTGACAGCCCCTTCTAGTTGGGAGAGTTGACGAAGCTACAACTATATTAGGTTGTCCCTAACCTGGGAATCAACCTGAGTGGGGGAGTAAATGTCACCCCTAGCAGCCAGCTTACATTTATGTCATGGAATTTAGCCGGAATTAGACATAAATTAATTGATGCTGAAGGGTTGTCTTACATGGAGAAATGTGATATTTGTATGTTCCAAGAGACCTGGGCCAGATAAAAAATACTCATCAATGGCTTTACCTCATATAGCATAGAATCTAAACCATCGCAGAAGTTTGGGAGGGCTAGTCGGAGTTTGCTGATTCTGTTGTGTGTTGAAGAATGTTTTACCTAGCCTATGTAAGATCATGCAAACAGACTCACCTGACATAGTGCACACATCATTTTTATTAATATCTATGTACGACAGGGAATAGGAAACAAAGAGGCCCCAATCCTATCTTTACTAGAGGAGGCACTAGAATATATTAACACTGACATAAAGATTATACTGGCAGGTGATTTTAATATACATTTGAGCCTTTCCCACTCTTGAAGGAGGTCACTGATTTAGAGTATGAACTGTGGAATGTTTTCCCTATAGCTGGAAAATTTTGCAGTAATCATTCAGCCACTGCCCTTAAGATAGTGTCCCTGATGATTAGTAGGGGATTAAGAGCTTGTAATGGCCACACTGTATCTGATCCTGGGATGGCCAAAACCTTTAAGAGTGGTAACCACTCCAGTGTTATTGATTTCATCTTTCTAGATGTGAGATTGTGGGCTTTCCCAGGAGAAATGAAAGTAAAAAATCACTTGGATAGCGACCATAACACTTTGGCCCATGTTTATATTTTTTTAGTGCTGCATTTGCGCCGCTTTCTTACGTAAAAACGGCGCAAACTTACAAAATACAATTGTATTTTGTAAGTTTGCACCGATTTTGCGTCCAAAAATTATGCAAATGCGGCACTAAAAAAGTATAAATATGGGCCTTCGTTTTTATTGCTATCAGGGGATTTAGTGAGGAAAGCAAATAACATCTTTGAGGTGACGGCTCCTGAGCCCATTGTGGCCAGAAATGGCCTCTGTCTCTCCTGACCTGCTGTGAAGTCCAATCAGAACATGTATATAAAGATCTATGATCTTTTTGTATTCTATCTCTCCAGAAATGAGGGATATCAACCGTCAGACATCCAGATTCTAAATGTGCACAACCAGTTATTCATAAAACTAAAGGAACTGTTTTATAGGGACAGTCACGGGAAGGAGGGACGGGGCAAAACAACTAGTTGGTTCAATGTAGATTGTAAAGCTGGAAAAGCCCACCTGAGAAAGGCCAATAAGGAGGGTGCTAGAGAAGGAATAATGGAAGCCAGGCGAGAATACAGTAGAGTTCTCCACACTGCAAAAAAAGAGAGGGATGACTTGATCTGATGTGATATGTTAAAAGCAGTGGAAGAGAAAGATGCACAGACTTTCTGGAAGCTGGCAGCCACAGCAAAGTCTGAATATATGAACCCTCTTCACGATCATAAAAAAAATGACAGTTGGGGATCCCATTTTACTACTCTCTATACACTTGAGGGCTCTTCTGAGTGTGAATGTAACAAGGACGAAACACCCACTGGGGAGTTAGGCCCTCATTACATCACTGGCGGTAAATGCCGATTACCGCCATGCAGAAGACCGCCAACACACCGCTGCGGCGGTGGAATTCCACTACAGCTATTACGACGCACAGCTCGGAATCCGCCATGATACAGACACCCACGCAAGTCCGCCACACCAAAGGTCAGTCATAAACTGGCAAAAACAAAACCTCCACCGTCACGCCAAAAGGAATACGCCCACACTATCACGACCCATGAATCCACGGGGCGGTCTTTCAACTGCGGTATTCCATTGGCGGTACTCACCGCCGCGCTCAAAATACACACACATTTACAAAACACAACCACATTGGACAAATCGAAATACACACACCTGATACACATACACGCACAACTCCCACACACCCAATCCAATATAAAACACACACCCACATCACCCACAAACCCTTACTACCCAAAATTCTGAAAGAAGGCCAGAGAGAGACACCACCAGAAACAACACTAGCATCCACAGACATACAACATCATCACTCACACAATATCCACGCACCTCAAACAACACACAACACATCCCCTCACACATCACAGCACACACAACCTCACACATCACCCACACCACATTATGGCACCACAACAACACCCCAGGTTCTCTGAGGAGGAGCTCAGGGTCATGGCAGAGGAAATTGTCTGGGTAGAGCCACAGCTATTCGGATCACAGGTGCAGCAAACCTCCATTGCTAGGAAGATGGAGCTATGGCGCAGAATCGTCGACAGCATCCAAGAACCAGGGATGACATCAGGAAGAGGTAGAACGATCTACGGGGGAAGGTGCGTTCCGTGGTCTCAAGACACCAGATTGAAGTACAGAGGACTGGCGGTGGACACCCACCTCCTCTCCCACAACTAACAACATGGGAGGCGCAAGTCTTGGCAATACTGCATCCTGAGGGCCTCTCAGGAGTACCAGGAGGAATGGACTCTGGTAAGTCAACTCTTAACTATTATATCCCCCACCATACCTGCATGCCATCACATACCCCCACCCTCACCCTCACCCACATCACTCCAAAACGTCACATATGTCCCACTATCACAACCCACCCATCCCAACACCAAGCCCTGCATGCAATGCCAAAGCAGGGACACCCATCACCAAAGCATGTCCACTACAGATACCCACAAAGACCCCACACCACATATCACACAAGGACATAGACAAGAATGCAAGCACTGGAGTACAGGGTCACTCACCCATTGCACAGATGCAATAATCATGCCTTTACACCCCTGCAGGACCCCTACCAATCGTCACTGGACAGGAGGTTCCAGACATATCCAGTCCCCCCACAGAAGAGGCCCACAGTGATGACAGCATCTCTGCACAACTGGATCAAGATGACCAGCCCGGCCCATCAGGGATATCGGGACAGTCGGTTCCCCTGACACTGGCACAAGCCACAACAGAGCCTCCCCTCTCAGGAAACACCAGCACAGCACCCACCCAGCAGGCCCATCCCTCTGTCCCCAGGACACGTCAAGCAGCAGTGTGTCCACAACTACAGGAACCCAGGCAAACCCACCACCCCAAGAAAATCAGGGACCTGGGGGCTGTGGCAGTGGGCACACGGTTCAGGGGACAGAGGAACAGGAAAACAGGGGAACTGGGAGGACAGCTGTGCGACAGGGGGAGGACAGGCCCAGGGAACCCACTCTCCACGAGGCCCTCTCAAACATAATGGGAGTGTACCATCGTTCCCAGGAGACAATGGCAACGGTACTGGCCAACTTTCAAGAGACCCAGCGGCTGCAGGAGGAACACTATCTGGGGACCAGGGAGGAACTGAAGTCCATTAACACCACCCTGGTCACCATTGTAGGGGTGCTGAAGGACCTTGTCAACACCAGGAGAGACACTGTGGCACAACAAGGGCCCCCTGACACTAGCCTGGATGATGAACAGCCCTCCACCTCACCCGGCGCTAATGGACAGGAGGCACCGCCACAGGACCACGACACCAGCACCCCACCCCCTGCAGATGGAGAGCCACTCCGCAAACGGTCCCTGAGATCCAGGAACAAGACAGAGAACATTGCCAAGACCCCTGCCAGGAAATTAGACCCCCTGAATGTCACCCTTCTGTCCCAATTTGTCACCCTGTCCATCCTTCAACTGCCCTTGCTCCACTTCCTATACCCCTTTGGACAATGCACCTGTGAAACAAATAGACTGGACTCTGCCATGGCCATCCCTCCACCATCACCCTGCCCATTTTACAACCCCCTCTACTTGTTTGCACAGAAATAAACACACATCAATCACAAAACAATCTGGAGTCAGTCTGTGCGTTCACTAATGTGTTATTGCAATAGCTATGGAATATAGCAATGTCAATTTAATTGTCCACATACCGATGAAACACAGCTGAAGGTCTGGAGGAAATGTAGCAGAGGGCACAAAGTGGGACCCACATCTGTTAAATGGAAAGTCAAAGTGACAAGTCAGGGTCCATACACTGGGTGAAAATTACAGACTTCTGATAGCTCAAACAATAGTATGAGATGTGTGAGGCAGTGACATCTTCTTACCTGTGTCTCACTGGAAGTATTTCTGGATAACGTTGTTTCTGTTGTCGATATCCTCTTCTTCTGCCTCCTCTTCTTCACTGTCCACAGGCTCCACAGCTGCCACAAGACCTCCAGCTGTACCATCCTCCTGCAGAAAAGGCACCTGTCGTCGCAAAGTCAGGTTGTGCAGCATACAGCAGGCCACGATGATCTGACACACCTTCTTTGGTGAGTAGTAGAGAGAACCACCTGTCATATGGAGGCACCAGAACCTGGCCTTCAGGAGACCGAAGGTCCGTTCAATCACCCTCCTAGTTCGCCCATGTGCCTCATTGTAGCGTTCCTCTGCCCTTGTCCTGGGATTTCTCACTGGGGTCAGTAGCTATGACAGGTCGGGGTACCCAGAGTCACCTGCAAATTTCGAGGGACAACTGTTAGACACAGGCTAACCCGTAGGGACAACCCCATACCCAGACACCTATTCACACTGTATAGGGTCCTTGTCCTCACCTATTAGCCACAAACGGTGCCTCTGGAGTTGCCCCATCACATAAGGGATGCTGCTATTCCTCAGAATGTAAGCGTCATGCACAGAGCCAGGAATTTGGCATTCACATGGGAGATGTACTGGTCAGCCAAACACATCATTTGCACATTCATCGAATTATAGCTTTTCCGGTTTCTGTACACCTGTTCACTCCTGCGTAGGGATACAGAGGCCACATGTGTCCCATCAATGGCACCTATGATGTTGGGGATATGTCCCAGGGCATAGAAGTCACCTTTCACTGTAGGCAAATCCTCCACCTGAGGGAAAACGATGTAGCTGCGCATGTGTTTCAGCAGGGCAGGCAACACTCTGGACAGCACGTTAGAGAACTTTGGCTGGGACATCCCTGATGCAATGGCCACTGTTGTTTGAAAAGATCAACTTGCCAGGAAATGGAGTACTGACAGGACCTGCACTAGAGGGGGTATGCCTGTGGGATGGGGGATAGCTGACATCAGGTCTGGTTCCAACTGGGCACACAGTTCATGGATTGTTGCACGATCAAGTCTGTAGGTCACTATTACGTGTCTCTGTTCCATTGTCGACAGGTCCACCAGCGGTCTGTACACCGGAGGATGCCTCCATCTCATCACCTCCCCAGCGGACGTGCCCTGTGGAGGAGAACAGCGAGCAGAGAGTCAGCCTATACAGAGGTATCACAAAATGTCATTTGCACACATATATTAATTTGCAATGTGCCTGGTACTCTGTGTATGCAAGGCCTAGATAGGTGTGACGCAGTTAATATTAATGCCATGTGGCCCCATGAAATGGAGGCTGTTTGACCTCTAAGGTGGGACAAGGGGATATGAGGTAACTGCACTGCCGTTCTACACCGTCGCTGTAGGTGGTCGAAGACCGCGGCGCAATCCTGCATTGGTTAACATTGGACCTTATGGGTCCGAGGAGCCAATGACGATGTACGCCGACGGTGACGGTACGCACCGTTGCGGACGTGACTGCCATTTTCTGTCTGTTCACTCACTTCAACAGGAGAGGACCTACACTGCAAGTGCTGCTGTGACCTCAGTATGGAAGCAACTATGGCTCATGTGTCTGGGGAAAGGGCCTCTGCCTTCACTTTGAAGGAGTTGGAGAAATTAGGGGATGGGGTCCTCCCCCAGTACACACAACTGTACGATCCTCCAGACACACAGGTGAGTACACTGTGAGCATGCTGCATGGGCAATGCTTGTTTGGAGTGGTGTGGATGGAAGATACATGGGGGGGGACTGAGGCCTGCATGAGCGGACGGTGAGTGTATGTGCATCAGGGCAAGGGTCGGAACGTGGGCCAATGAGTATGACGGTCCGGATGGGTAAAGATCTTCCTTTCCCCCTGTACTATTCCTCTAGGTCAGCACCCACCAGAAGAAGGATATTTGGCGTGCCATCGCCAAGGACGTCCGGACCCTGGGGGTCCACCTCACAGACGGAGCACCCACTGCCGATGGGAGGATATTCGCCGCTGGAGCAAGAAGACGGCGGAGGCCCAGCTGGAAATGGCCTCCCAACGTGGGAGGGGTACCCGTCGCACCATGACCCCCCTGATGTTCCGGATCCTGGTGGTGGCGTATCCGGAGTTGGATGGGCACTTGAGGGCATCACAGCAGCCACAAGGGGGTGAGTACAGTCACATTCATCTGACTCTGCGTGCATTATGAGGTGTCTGGGTGGGGGAGGTAGGCAGTGGGTTCCCCTAGGCCAGGGCGAGCTTGGTCGGCAAGGTCCCTTGTGAGGCAGGTTCAGTGGAACCCCAACCCCACTAGTGGTTAGTGCCATCTACACCTAGACAGGTTCCTGTGACTTCCATGTGTGCAGCAATCGGGCTTAGGCCTTGTACCCCATGGGCATGTGAATAATATAGGAACAATAAGTGCATGGGGTAGTGCAGAGGGCTGCTGTGTCTGTAGTGTCTGTCAACTGTAGTGGTGTTGCATGCACTGAACATGTCTTTCTTCTGTCTCCCCCCCCCCTTTCTGTGGTCTCCCTGTTCTTGTGTGCAATAGCATCATCAGGCAGAGGAGCAGTGGCACCGGAGCAGGAGGGAGCTGCATCCCACTTGGCCCTGGAGGGTGAAACAATGGAGTCAGGAGCCACCAGTGGGACGCAGGGCGAGGGGAGCTCCACGGCGGGGACACGAGGTGACAGCAGTGACAGCGACTCCTCCTCTGATGGGAGCTCCCATGTGGTGGCGGGCCCCTCTATGCCCCCGGCATCAACAGATACAGCCGCCACCCCCCCTGCCAGCACCGCCCTCCCAGCAGCCCCTCAGCGTGCGTCCAGTGCCTGCTCACCCAGGAGGGTGGGCATCTCCTTCGCCCCAGGCACCTCAGGCCCTGCCCCAGTCAGCCCTGCTGCCCTCAGTGAGGAGGCTATTGACCTCCTGAGATCCCTCACTGTTGGGCAGTCTACCATTCTGAATGCCATCCGTGGTATTGAGAGGCATTTGCAGCAAACAAATGTATACCTGGAGGGCATTCATTCTGGCCAGGCAGCCCAACAGAGAGCATTTCAGGCTCTGGCCTCAGCACTGATGGCAGCCATTGTCCCTGTGTCCAGCCTCCCCCCTTCAACTTCCTCCACCCAGACCCAATCCCCTGTACCTCAGCCTATCCCAAGCACACCATCAGACCAGCATGCACACACCTCAACACACAAAATTGGCTCAGGCAAACATAAGCACCACACATCCCACAGTACTCACATAAGCATCATACCCATGCACACATACCAACTTACCAACATCCACTGACTCCACTGTGTCCCCCTCCTCCACGTCTCCCTCCTCCCTCCCAGTCTCATCTCCACTCACACCTGCATGCACTACATCCTCAGCCACTACCTCCATCACCAGCACGCCCATCACCACACTACGCTCATGTGCACTCACCACCCCCACTACCATTCACACATCCCCTGTGTCCTCTCCCAGTGTGTCAGTGAGCCCTCCTCCCAAAGTACACAAACGCAGGCACACACCCACCCAACAGCCATCCACCTCACAGCACCCTCCAGCCCATGCACCTTCACCCAAATTCAGCAGACGTACACCTCCTACAACCACTACCTCTTCCTCCACTCCCAAACCCCCTCCATCTACCTGTCCCAGTGTGCCTAAAATACTTTTCCTGGCTAATATTGACCTCTTCCCTACACCTCCCCCCCCGTCCATCCCCTAGGGCCAGGCTTTCCAGGTCCCAACCCCGCACCTCGGCCACTACATCCCCAGGCACAGTGGTGCCAGCAACTGTGGGCTATTGGAGTGCGCCAACCATCAGGGCTGCCAGTGTGCCACGGAGAAAGGGCATGGACATTCCACCACCTGCCAAGCTAAAGAAGTTGCCCAAATCCTGGAGGGAGAAGCAGAAAACACCTGCCACCAAGGGGTCAGGGAAAACGAAAGGGGATAGTGGCAAGACAGCTGCGCCATCATCAAAGGTGGGGAAGGGCCAGAAACTGAAGGGCCGGTCAGGAGACGGCATGGTGGCACCGACTGAGGGACCAGTGTCACACCTTCTTTCCATGTCGACGCCAACCTGTACGGCGGAGAAGACCGCCACCTGCACCGCTGCCACAGAGCCCGCCGCCAGCACCGCCGCCACAGAGCCCACAACCAGCACTGCCGCCACAGAGCCTGCAACCAGCACCGCCGCCACAGAACCCGCAACCAGAACCGCCACCACAGAGCCCGCAACTAGCACCGCTGCCACAGAGCCCGCAACCAGCACCACCGCCACAGAGCCCGCAACCAGCACCGCTGCCACAGAGCCCGCAACCAGCACCGCTGCCACAACCAGCATCGCCGCCACAGAGCCCGCAACCAGCACCGCCGCCACAGAGCCCGCAATCAGCACCACCGCCACAGAGCCCGCCGCGAGCACCACCGTGACTTACACCGCTGCAAGCACCGCCAGCGGCCCTGCGACATCCTGAGCCAGTGGCATCACCGCAGGCATGGCTGCCATCCCCAGTGGTCAGTCGTCCAAGGCTGGTGGTGAGCTCCAGGAGCCTGAGCAGCTTCCATGAAGTATCACTTTCAGTGGAGAAAAGCATCCACTACCTCTGTCCTTGGCAGGATGAAGCACTCTGGGCACAAAGCCCCCTCCAGAACCAGTGGAGAGATACATCCACTACCTCTGTCCTTGGCAGGATGAAGCACTCTGGGCACAAAGCCCCCTCCAGAACCAGTGGAGTATCACATCCACTACTTCTGTCCTTGGCAGGAAGAAGCACTCTGGGCACAAAGCCCCCTCCAGAACCAGTGGAGACTGTTATCCACTTGAGAGACTGTGGCTTTGCACTCCCCAGGATAAAGCAGTGGGCAACCCACCCACTGAAAAGACTTGAAAGACTGTGGCTATGCACTCCCCAGGATAAAGCAGTGGGCAACCTACCCTCTGAAAAGACTTGAGGGACTGTGGCTTTGCACTCCCCCGGATAAAGCAGTGGGCAACCCACCCACTGTAAAGACTTGAGAGACTGTGGCTTTGCACTCCCCAGGATAAAGCAGTGGGCAACCCACCCACTGGAGAGACTTGAGAGACTGTGGCTTTGCACTCCCCAGAATACATCCGTGGGCATGGAGCCCCCTCGTGGAGCAGTGGCGTCGTGCGTTCATCAGGCTGAGGTGCTCCCTCTCCCCCTGAGATGCCTGTATATTTTCGGTCTGATGCCCCAGCAGTGTTCTCTCCGTTTGGAGTCAGGCATCTAGTGTGGGCCTCGCCCATGCATTTTGGGCCCAGTGGTCCAAGGATAATGGTTGGTGCACTATCCGAAGTTGTGTAGTTGGTGTACATAATTGTATATACTGGATTTGGAGTTTTGACTACTGGATTTTTATTGATTACAATCGTTCAAATCATTTCCTTTTGTCCTTGAGTTATTCAAGGGTGGGTGGGGGAGTGTAAATGTAATGTTGCAGCATGTATTTGTGTCTATGGTGTTGTGGGTGAGGTTGGGGGTGGGGGTGTTGCGTGTGTGTGTCACTCTCTTTTTCCCTCCCCCCTCCCCTGTGTTGTAGGTGCAGTACTCACTGTGGTCGTCGCCGCTGTCCTTGGAGTTCCTGATAGGGTGGGCGGTACATTGTCTTCCGCCTGTCTGTTGGCGGTTACCGCTGCGCTGTTTGTTTGTACCGACGTGGTGGTCGGAGTGTTAAAGTGGCTGTCTATGTTGGCAGTTTCCACCGTGGTCATGATTCCATTTTTTTTCCGCCGGCCTGTTGGCGGTATTACGGTTGTAATGAGGGCCTTAGTCTTTGAGCAGGAAGCAAGGGGTGGGGCAGGCCCAATAGTGTTTAGCCTAGCTGATATAGCCAGAGCAATTAATGCTCTGAAATGTGCCAAAGCACCTGGTCCACATAAAATCCCAGGCGACCAATATAAATCTGAATCATTAGTCTACATAAACGTATTATCTAGTTCTATTTCTAGGGGAGGGGATATGCCTGAGATATGGAGGGGTGCTGAGATCTTTCCGATCTATAAAAATGGGGTCGCCTCTTGCCCCTTAAATTATAGACCAAAAAGTCTCATCGCAACCTCCAGAAAATATTTGCCAGACAAATCCTAGAGACATTGTTACTGTGGGTTGAAGACGAGAAAATGTTGCCCCCTTTACAGGCAGGTTTCCGCCCCAAGACCAACACCAAAACCACAGATCAGGTTTTCAGGTTGGTGGGTGTGCATCGGAAATATATGCTACTAGCAAAACAAAGGCTCTACGTAGCCTTTGTAGATCTGAAGGCTACTTTCAATTCTATCCCATGCAACACGTTGTGGTAAGCACTGTCGAATATGGGCGTCCCCCAAATTTGCTTGTATTGATTATCAGGCTATACTCGAAGAACTGTGCTCAGGTGCGATGGGGCAAAAGGGGAGAATCGACTGATAAATTCGCCATCAGATGTGGCATACGTTAAAGGTGCGTACTTGTCACCAAACTATTCATACTGTACATGAACGATGTGGTGAAGGAACTCCACCACGTAATAATGGAAACATTTCTATTTCACTCTTTACTGATTTTTCCCTACTACATTCAAAATCACCAAGGAACTCCTTGACTGTGAGAACGACTCCTTTACAGTGAATAATGTAAACATTTCTATTTCACCCTTTGCTGACGACTCCCTACTAAATTCAAAATCACCAATGGGGCTCCTAGTCCTCATCAATAAATGTTTGAATTTCTGTAATTCTAGAGGCTTAGAGCTGAATGTAGGGAAGACTAAACACATGATTTTTGGACATAGGGGAACAAGGATAAGGGTAATCAGAGTGGGCACTGAAATACTCCAGAGGATTAAATCCTTCGACTACTTAGGGGTCAAATTAACCAGCGATCTAAAATGGCAGCCTCAGTTAACAAAGTGAGCATAGTTCCTAACAATTGAGCATAGTTCCAATGCTATTATAAGGGTCCATACGACCACCAGCTCATGATCTGTCTCTCCAGCCCTAGCAGTTTATCAAGTTAAGGCATAAGGAGCTGCCCTATTTGGTGCAGAATTGTGGGGACATAAAAATATGGACTGTTTAACTACTGCAGAAAATATATTTTTAAGGAAACTCCTAAAGTTACCTGCAAGCACTCCATCAACCCTTCTTCACTTGGATCGAAACCTACACGGAATAGCAAATTTGGCGGCTCTAAAGCTCCTGGCCTACTCGGTTCACTTGTGGTCCACCAATAAAATGAGTCATTATAGGTACTCCTTAAGGGATTTAACTATTTGAGCCAACATCACCAGCATTCCCTGGATGAAGTCAGTGTGTGACTGGTTTAGTTGACTGAACCTGGTTAGATTTTGGAATGAGCCAGATTGTTAACGCAAAGCTGATATTCATGTACTCAAAATGTACTCAAAAATCGTTATTGGGAGTACATAAATGAGCAACGAGTTTTGATAGATACCCATAGTGCTCTGACAAGCAGGTTCTTGGATAAAGTCATTCCCATGTTTTAAACCACTTCTTGCTAAGATCACTCCTGCTCTTGCCAAAAGTTTGTATATTCAGTTTAGGATTGGCACACTCCCTCTATGTCCCCTTACCAGCAGGTGCATAGGGGCTCTTGCTCGAGTTTGTGCCCTGCATGTGGTTTAGCAAATGAGACTGAAGCCCATGTCCTATTCTCATGCCTAGAGTACAGAGAGCTGCATAGGAGATGGATTCATCCATTCTGCTTGCACCTTGGGACAACACACCACCTGCAAGCCTTAAGAATTTTGAAATATGATACAACAGAAGCAATTGTATTCTCAGTCAGCAGATTTTTGCTGACATTTTGGATAAGGCGCCATATGTTTTTAACACAAAATGATTATTATTTAATTGGAAACTTTTATCTTATTTATCTTGACACCAGTCGACTTTGTTGCACAACTTAATGCACTTTCTAGCGGGCTCTTGGTAACCAGGAAAAATGAGTTCCACTGAGGGTAAGGGGGTTTGGGGCATTTTAAGGTTCGAGAGAATCAAGAGCGTGTACTAGAGAAATTCCTTGCCTTTTAAGGGACATTGATTTTTTAAACAAGGTTTTTAGGCTTATATTGTTTAAAAAAAATTTAAATGAAATCAATGTTATTTGCACTATGATGGTCATTGATGACCGAATAAAGTATTTATACTACTAATAGTCGAGTTTTGATGTCTTTTCATTATAATCGGCAACTAGGTGCAGTCACCAATTATGACGAAATTAGAGACTGCCATTTATGCGGGGATTACAGAATCCCATGTATTATACACATATTGTTTCTTTTTGCATACCTGTCAGTAGTGTCCACCCATTACTACCAATACCAATTGTCCTCACTCTCCTTCTGTAGTTGGGATGTGTTTCCTTGTTGTATGGATGCCCACATAGCTTTATTGCTGTGGTGTTGCAGAATGAGAGCTTGGGACTGACAGAGAGAAGAGTGTATTGTGTTTATTCTTCCCCTCAATTCACCATTGGATGACAGCCAAAACTGGCTCTCTAATTAAGGATTGTAGTACTCTAACCCTATCAATGAACCTCACTCCAGTTCTGAAATTAAACATGCTCCTAATTAAATATCCCCTTTCTACACAATCACAGATATTTTCAGCATCCTATGACCAAAGATAAGTCACTTTATGTTAGTTGTCTTTTCTGGACTGTACAGTAGAATGCAAATGGATGTTTGTGTGTATGACGTTATCCAGGATGTTCTCCTTTAATGTCAATTTGCTACTAACATTGGTTACAGGTATTGGTAGCTTTCCATTGGCAGTGGACAACTCTCTGATATCTAATAATAGCTATATCTAGTGGAAATTAAAATATTGGACATTAATGTCTGATCCCTTCCTTGCCCTGCATATTTTAAGTAATATTATCCCATATGAAAATCAACAAATTTCTTTGTATTCTATGTTTGCATATGTAATTTCTATTTGTTCAATTACCTGGATCTGGACTGCCATGTGATAAACATAGAAAAAGATGCATAGGAGTTTCAAGGGGGTAAATGGCATGTCCACACCTTCTGTGGAGACTGCCAATGTTTGTGATAAACCCGAGACCTATTTGGTGCTGGTGTAATCCTCTACAGAGGAGCTCTAAACAAAGTCATCAACCCACTGTCTTCCAGGCCTCTTGGGAGATCAGCACCTATTGGTTGAACTCTTTGAAGTTGAAGAGCCCACCAAGGTTGGAGATAACACATAAAAGGCTTGAAATGTTGCAGAGCTCTCAAGTTTCCCAGGTCCATGGGTGAATGCCTTATCCAGGCCAGATTGTTTCAGTGCATTCATGTGTTTGAAGATCTGTTGATTCCATTCTAAATTTAGAACTAGAAGTACCAGCATGCACATGAAAAACCAGGACTGGATGACCTACTCAAACGGGAGCTGGGGAACTTGAGGGCTGGGGTACTATCTTGCCCAATCATCTGCTACATTTGTGACAGTGCCTTAGAAGTGTCAATATATGTCTATAAGCCTGTGGTATTACTATAGTGAAAACCTAGCCAAAGGCAGCAGAATGCCGTTCATTGTCAAAAGCAAGCATTAAGTCAACAAGTAATAGGATAGGAATCCAGTTGTGGATGGGTAGAGCAATGTGATGCAGTGCTCTTTAAAGAGGTGAGACTCCAACTCTTTCCTAAATTCCAGCAGTGTTGCAGCAGTCATGATGGATAGAGAGATGTTCTTCCAGATCATGGGTGCATAGATGGAAAAGGCCTCCTGCCTTGGTTTTTTTTTTACACTTCTTAATCTTCTGTCTGATGGTGTCCTGGCTGCGCCTATACCAAGAACCATCAGTGGCTGTGCTGAGGACCACCAGAAATGGTGAGCTTGTTTGCTAGGTAAGAGGAAGGGCAGGCGGGTGATGAGATCATATTTCTTCAATCCTGGATGACGTGCCATGGCCAGTAGGATGCCCCTAAAAAGTACCATTGTGGTGTGTGGAACACCATGGAGTAGGGCATTACCACCATCCAGATGAAAGAGTATGAAGGCTTAAAAAGCAGTTCTAAAATTGCTTTCTAGAAGAAACATTTTGATTTTCCTTTAAAAGTCAACCATTCTGGAATTATTGCTCACAGTTCTGAAGAAGGGGTTTGGACTAATGTTAGAGCTTACAGATACGGTGGAGGGTGGGGGTAAAACCGCTCTCCCATGAGTAGTCTGGGATCTGGAATGAAGATTACTGAAGAAGCGAAGACATTCACAGCAAGGATATTTGCAGGTATTTATTGGTGCAAATATATAAAGTACAGCCAAATCCCACAGTGCGATCCACCAACTGACTCTCTCACAGGGTTCCACTAACTCCAGAACTCCGTGAAAGAATCCATCAGTACATCACCGCACTTACAATGTAAACATAAACAAGAACACAACACATCTCCCTACTTATAAATATGCAAAACTTAATGCACTTTTTAATATAAAGTATCACTAATTACATTTCATAGTATTTAAACCATTTCAGTGGATTCTGTTGCCATTCACGTAATAACACTTTATCTTCCAAACTATCCTCAATTGAATTCCTAGTTTCTTGTTCACATCTTCCCTTACATGGAACCAGTCTTCTAATGTTCCATTTCCCATTTCCCTCCAACACCAGAGGATTGCCAAAGATCTTTGAAATTGTCTTGATGTTTGAAAACTTAGATTCTCCTTTTTTAACTACATAACCTAATTTTACTCTCACATATTCTCCTACACTCAATTGATAGGGATCTCTGTTAATTCTCCTATTATGTCTATCACAGAATTTTATTTGCTTCTCCTTAATTTTCCTTGAGATTTCAGACAAATCAGAATCTTCATTCTCCTCTCTTTTCATCCAAACCGGAGAAAAAACAGTGATTGGTCTCCTCCCTCGTAATAATTTAAAAGGAGATTCTTGCGTCACAGAATGTGGAGTACGCCTATAACTCCACCACCTACTTCTAAGTTCACCTTTCCAATCCAACCCACTTTTAACAGCCAATTGCAAACACTACGATAGCACTCTGTTAAATCTCTTAAGCAATCCATTTTCTCAAGGATGATAGAGGGCCGTCCTATGATGCTGTATGTCAAGTAACTCAAAAAAACTTTACATTTTTAACGAAGTGAATTTAGGACTATTATCCGTAACAACTTCTTCTGGAATACCCTCTCTCGCAAACATGTCTTTACAAAAATTAATAATATCATCTGATTTTACCTCATCCACCATCCGAACCTCAGGCCATTTTGAGCAATAGTCCATCATCACTATAGCAAACTTGTTTTTTAACCCTGGAACCTTAAATGGACCACAGATGTCCATACCAACCTTTCTCCATACACCCTTCGGACACTCAAATGGCATTTTAGGTGACTCTTTAACCACCCAAGATTTATCACTATTCCAACAACATTTGCAATTCCTCAGAAACCTACCCATATCCTTGTCCATTCCTGGCCACCAAAAGTCCATACGTGTCTTTCGCTTCATAGCTTACATGCCTCCATGACCCTCATGCAATAATTAAATTAATCTTTCTCGAAGCAAAATTGCTACAATTAACCTTTCCTCTCTATACATCATATTATCCACTATAGCAACTCTGACCACCTCAACTTATACTTCCCCAGTAATTCATCAACACCCCACTGCTTCATCCACGTACTTGTCACATTTTCTTTATTCTTGCACAATGCCTCATCTCTATCTACAGCTCCTTTCCAATCCTTTTTGGTAATAGCTTTATCAGATAATTACTTCACCACAGCTACCATCCACTCCTCAGATTCCTGCTCTTCCATAGTATTTTCCTCCACCAAACCAATTGGCATGCAAGAAAGGCAATCTGCTTTGGCATTCTTTTCACCCGATACATATTTAATGGTGAATGCAAATTCCTGTAACCTATACAGCCATTTAGCTATCTGTGGTGCAGCCTTCACTCCTCCCTTAGTTGAACACACATCCACTAAAGGTTTGTGATCTGTTCTTAATTCAGATTTTAGACCTCATAGATATGGTCGAAAATGCTGCATTCTCCTTTTCAATAACCGAATAATTTTCTCCTGCTCCCCTTAAAGTCCTAGACGCAAATGCAATTATCCTTTATTTTCCTTGATGTACTTGTATGAGTACAGCACCCAAACCATAAGCATGAGCACCAGGATAAATAATAGTTGTATATTCTAAATTAAATGGTTTCAAAATAGGAGCTTTGGAAATCCCTTCTTTCACAGCCACAAATGATTCTTCATACTCCCTTGACCAAACATACTTTTTGCCCTTCTTGAGCAGTGATCTCATAGGCATGGTTAAGGTTGCAAAATGATTCACAAATTTGGTGTAATATTCTGCCAATCCCAAAAATGAATTCAACTGTTCCTTATCCATTGGCATAGGGGCACATTCAATGGCCTGAAGTAATTTAAATTTTGGTTTAATTCCATCAGGACCAATGATGTGTCCAAGATATTCCACTTCTGGTACAGCACATTTACATTTTTTAATGCCGATTGTGAGCCCCGCATTTTGCAACCTCTTCAAAACTCGCATCAATATGTCATCATGCTCTTGTTGATCCTTTCCATTTACTAGAATGTCATCTTGCAACACAGTTACTCGTTCTACGTCCTTTTAAATGTTTTGCATGGTGCGTTGAAACACCGCACTGGCAGAAGCCAAACCAAATGGCATTCTAAGATACCTAAATGCCCCTTGTGGTGTTGCAAATGATGTTAAATGTCTACTGTCATGGTGCAACACAATCTGATGATATGCCTTGGACAAATCCAATGTGTTAAAACATTTGCCCTCTTTATAACATTTATATTAGGTAGAGGGTGACGGTCTACCCATAAGCACTCATTAAGGTTGTGTAAATCCACACATATGCGAATCTTTCCATCAGGTTTCTGCACCAAGACAATAGGGCTTAACCATTCTGACTCCTCTATGGGTTCAATAACCCCATCAGAACATAGCCCATTCAACTCCACAGAAAACACTTCCTACATTGCAAAGGGAATCCCTCTAGGTTTATGCACTTTGGTGACAGTTCCTTCTTTTAATATAATACGATGAGAAAAACCTTTCAATTTGCCTAACTTTTCTTGAAAAACTTCTGGAAATGTTTTTTTCCCACTTTTCCATGTAAGAGGTTCCCACAAGCAAAACTTGGTCTCTCCTATTTGGGTCCAATGTGATTCCTAGTTTTCCTAGTTCCCTACAACCTAACAAGAGTCTGCCTTTTTCCACAACAATCACACAGCTCATGACATTCTTATTCTTGAACGACACCATAGAATCAAAACAACCCAAAATTGGTAATTTAGTATCACAATAACCTACTGGCGATACCTTAATTTGCTTAAGTTGTACCCCAGGTAACTGGACAAACATGTTCAAATTGATAATAGTGTATGGTGAAGAAGAATCTGCCCACATCCCCAGTATTGTACCAGATATTGCTATTGAACACTTAGGAGGACAGTATGTATCATCAACATTCAAAACTTGTGTAATGAGATTCTGAGCATCCTCCTTTTGATCTTCAGACTAGCACTCCACAAGTACTTCATCATCATCATCTCTTGAATCCTCATTGATCATCCAAATTATATTAATGTTTTCCTTTTTTGTATAACCATTTTTCTTTCATTGGAATTCACTTTGCAGACTCCAGAAAAATTATCAATACGAGCACAATGATAACACTTAATTTCAAGTGCCGGGCAATTCACACACGTAGCTACATGTTTGAAACTCTTGCATCTAAAGCATTGAGTTTTGTTCCTAGCTGAATAATTATTACTCAGCCTAAATTTAGATTTATTGTCTGCTGTAACCAGATTAATCCCTTGTGAACTCCACTTCACAAAAAACCACTTGAGATGACGATATTCAGTTTTCAGACTTTAAAATTGTCATATATGAAGATGTGTCTTCAATTGTTTTTGCAAGAGCAATCACTTTATCTAATGTAGGTTCATGCAATCTCAACAATGTTTCTTGAATTTTTAAATTAGTTAGCTTGCTAAACAATTGGTCTCTAATAATTTCATCATGCAAATCCCTAAATTTACATGTAGTAGCAAGAACCCGAAAACATCCCACATATTGTTCTATGTTCTTCCCCTTGTAATTGACATCTCGAGAAAAACCTATGTCTTTCTATCACAACATTACATTTTTTCCTGTAGTGTTCATTGAGAGCATTAATAGCCCTCTCAAACACTTTTTGGCCTTCATCGTCTTCTACATCCTGAGTGCCAGGTAAGGTGCGTACAATTTTCCTTCCTTCTGTTCCTAAATTGTGTTTCAATAAACAAACTTTCTTTTGGAAGTAAAAATGTCTCCTCCAATTGCAAAAGCAATTTTCCAATCATCCCATGGCATTAGGGGCTGACCAGAATGCTGTAAAAACATGGGTGGAGCAATCACAGACTCCAATTCAGATTACCTGAATTATACAAATAACAATAAATACGGTTGTCACGTAGGAAGTTGGCTTTCTTCTAGCATAGTTACCCCCATTTTTGGCCTGTTTGTCAGTGTTTGTCAGTGTGTTTTTACTGTCTCACTGGAATCCTGCTAGTCAGTCAGTGTAACACAGGTGGTGGACCAAAATGATCCTGACTGTCCATAGGTCCAGCTGTCCAAATTTGGCAGAGGTAAGGGCTTGACTCCCTGTGCCAGACAGTACCCCTGTGCATTGCATCTTCTGCAGCTCCTTGGGCTTATGTGCACTTCTTCCAAAAGTTCTTTGTGCACAGTGTAGCCCAGGTCCCCAGCACTCTATCCTGTGACGCTCAGCTCCCTGAGTTGTTCTCCGGCGGTGTGGGATCCTTTTGTGTAGTGCTGCGACGACCGCATTTTGCAATTCCTTTGTCCCTATGTTCTGGGACTCCCGTGGGTGCTGCCTGGTCTTCTGAGGGCTTTCTGAAGTGCTGAGAGCCCCCTCTGTCTCCTCAGTCCAAGTTGAGACCCCCAGGTCCCTACTGGGCCTGGGCAGCACATCTTTGATGCAAAACGCATTCTTGCGTGAACCAAGGCTTGTTGGCAGAATCTAGTGATGAAAAAAGCCTGCATCCAACGACTCAACATGGGATATCTCTTGCACCAAGCAGAAACCCGCAGCTGTCTTCTTTGGTGCATTTCTGTACTTTTCTTTTAACCGGAGAATCCACTTTTGCACCTTCATCAAGGTTGGCAGGGGCTCCTGTTCTTCCTGGACTCTTCATCGAATTCTAGACTTGGTCACCTCTCTCCACAGGTCTTCAGGTCCAGGAATCCATCACTGTTTTTTTGCAGTCTTGCTTGGTCTTCGCAAAATCATTTATCATGACTTCTAGTGCGTTCTGAGAAAACTGCTGTACTTTACTCATGTTTTCCAGGGCTCTGAGGTGGGGTATTTTACTTACCTTTGATGTTTTCTTACACTCCCAGCGCCCCTCTACACACTACACTTGTCTAGGGGGGAACCCGACATTCGCATTCCACTATTTTAGTATATGGTTTGTGTTGCCCTTAGGCCCATTGGAACCTAATGTGTTCTTCACGGTTTGCACTATTTCCTGACTGTGTACTTACCTGATTTTGGTTACTAGTGTATATATTGTGTATAATACTTACTTTTAGTAGGAATATTGTCTCTAAGATATTTTTGGCCTTGTGCCACTAAAAGAAAGTACCTTTATTTTTAGTAACACTGGGTATTTGTCTTTCTTGTGTATCAGTAGTGTTTGACTACAGTGGTATTGCAAGACCTTTGCATGTTTCCTAATTCAACCTTGGATTCTCTGCTACAGCTACCTCTAGACAGCCTTAGATGCTAGACACTGCCAACATTTCACTAAGGTGGATCACTGGACCTTGTATAAGCTTCTCTCATACCAGTAGCATAAAATAATGAATTAATATAAATAAAGTGGTCACCGTCATCTTTACTGTAATGCACAGGATGAGGAGAGTCTTAATCTGAAGTGTATTTACATTGCATAGATTGACATATTAAAATATCACCTTGTTGTTGTTTCCTACATGAATATCATACAACTGATGTGCATCGCACTGGATCTGTAAACATGCTCAGCCAATGGTGTGCATATCACCAATAAAACGTGTGCACACCGCCATGTATCTGGAAAATACTTTCACAATGGTGTGCGTATCACCGATAAACATGTGTGCACTGCATTTACTTTTTGCAGACTAGATGAAAACAACGTGATGATGTTGTCTTCTTGTGAGATGCCCCAACGTGCACAGGAAGCGTCTCGAGCGCACTGGAAGTGGCTCGAACATAAATAAAACAAATAAATGAAAAGAAAGCAAAAAGAAAGGAAAAAAATATACTGCACACATCTGAGATCCTACAACAGCATGCCTACAACCACGGCCAGAGTTTAGCCAGAAAACCATTGAAAGACCACTGCCTGCTCTGAAAAATTTTTTTTTTTTGCATTCACAAAGGGGAAGGGGTCCCTTCCCATTTGCGAATGAGTTACCATCCACTTCAAGTGGATGGTAACTGCGAGTTGATTTGCAACCGCTTTCGCGGTCACAAATCAACTCTACATCGCGATGCGGTCGCAAATAGGAAGGGAACACCCCTTCCTATTTGCGAGTCGGAAACACATTTTGCGAGTCGGTACCAAATCGCAAAATGTGTTTCTGCATCGCGTGAGGCCTTTTGCGCCTTGCAAACGGCATTTTTCGCCGTTTGCGAGGCGCAAAAGGCTACCTACATCTGGCCCTTAAAGTTTAAACATAAACAAGAATACAACAATTACCACTAGTGAATCTAGTCAAAGCACATAAGGTGACATTGTGTAGCATGACTGAACACTCATTCCAAGTTACAGCCCTGCACATACTGTAGGGTTTTTAGATCTTTGCTCTAGACGGCACTCTTGAGCTGTGTCGATGAGGCCTGTGTATCCACTTCATGGGCTTACAGTCCGCCCATAGACAACCCATTTTTCAAGGACATGCATATGTCATGCCTTTTCTGGTGTTGAGCCCTCCCAGAGAGCACAGGCCAACTACTGTTAAAATATGCAGCGGATATTTTTACAAATGGGTGAACTGTCCCATCACAAGTGCGCTGTTAATATCCTGTTGTGGGTGTGTCTTAAACTCACTCCCTCTGGGTGTTTGATTATGGTTTTTATTGGTTCGGGGTTACGTGTGAACTATCTGTGTTCGTGTAGTGTTAGTTTGTCGTGTTTTAATCGAACGTTTGCCACCTTCCTTGTTTTCGGGTGTGGTGTGCGTAAGGGGCTTCAGACTCCAAAGTCACATAGTGGCTATATGCATTTTCTCAATGAAGTGACTTTTTTTCCTTTTTTTGTTTAGAGAAGGCTCTCCTCCACCTCCCCCCTCGTTAAATGCCTGCACGTAGTGCGTGTGCACATAGAATCCAGCAAAACATCTTACGAGTATGCAGCAGGCCTGTCTATGGATGATAGCTGCCAGCTCTGTTTGTCTGAGGATGTCACTGGTCATGCCACGGTACGAGCCACGGTACGCGAGTGGTACTGGTCAAGTGGTTTGTGGGAGTTGTTGGTCCGGGCTCAGCACACTCTTTCTCAATGGAGAAACCCTTTCCTCGCCCCATGCATCCTATTGTATATTCCGTCCTCATAGTTCCTTTAATGCGCATTTCCTTGTTTTCAGTAACACGTTTTAACATAACTTTCAGTTATGCTGAACAGCACCGTGCTGATCTTCAGTATGGTTAAAAGACACTGACAAAGACAATAACTCTTGCATTGCTAAGACCCATTGGCTTTGCCAAAGCTTGTTTTTATAGTGAAAACATCCCCTACTGTCCAATCTAGAATGGTAAATTGATACAGGGCTGGCTTTAGTGCAGTGTGACAGGTGCGGCCGCACTGGGTGCTGACCTAGAGTGGGGGCACTGACCTGGGGTGTGGGGATGCTGTATTCAGCTTAACATACTTTTTAAAACGCACTAAATTTAAAAGCACAACCTGCAGAGTTCCTTGTGTGCCCAGCTTTCAGACGGCAATAAAAATGTCATGATAACTCTTGTGATTAATGCTCCTACTAGAGAGATTTGAGTTTTGTTTAGTGGCCATTTTGACTCATCATAAAGTAGCTCAGAGGGTTAATATGTCTGCTGCAAAGAACAGAGCTGTATTTTAAATGGATAGGTGAGTAGATTAGTAAAGCCAGCGTTTACCAGCGCTTTAAAACACATTAGATGTATGCAAGAGAGGAACTATAGAGAAATGAGGGGCACTTTTGCTGGTTGGTAGTGAGGGAATCCTATGAGGTGGTCATGAGGGGTGCCAAAATATATGGTTGCACCAGGTGCCACCAGCGCTGAAGCTGGCCCTGATCTGGCAGGCTAATGATTCGATCCCTAGATATCTCCGTCCATCTGCTTGCCCGTATCCATAGATACAAGGTAGTATTTCATTAAAATCGGGCCCTGTGAAGAGCAGAATGAAGTCCATTCTCTTTATGGGAGCTCTCGTGTCAGATGTAGACGGCCAGGGTGAGGATAGGCTGGGGAGCGGGCGTGGGAGGGTTCTTGGGAGGGTACAAATGGGGGTAGGGGCGAGAGGATCACCCTCTTTGGTGCCAGCAAGTCACGCTGCGCAGAGGTCGGCCGATCTAGGTAGGAGCAGGGAGGCGCGTATTTGATCGTCAGAGTAGGGAATCGATTGGACAGTTTTCCGCATTTCTTTATGAAACGTGAGGCACAACAAAGGGATTATGGCCAGGGGCCATGATATTAATGCTATCCTGGCCGCAATTCGCGTGCTGGGCGAAGTGGGCTGTGGACACCTACTCAGGCCTGGCGTTCTGGACCAGGCCCGGGCGGGCATTTCGTGTGCGCTGCGTGCGGCGGCCCAGGGGGTGGCAGCGGCGACCTCCACTTGCGTTCCCCAGTGCAGCAAACCAAGAAAAAGCACAAAAAGGGGCGGGGCGCAGCGAGTCCACCCACCCCACTGTTATTGCAGATGGGACACAGGGGAAGCCTCTGAAAGAAGCAGAGCAGGGGGTGAGGAACTGGGGAGAGGGGAGTCACTGGGGGCCCTCTGGAGCTGGGCGTGGCATGGAAAGGACCTCCTCAGCAGGCATTACCCGAGCTTGTGGAGCCAGTAGGGGCTGAACAGCCCTTAGATCTTACATTGTCTGGGGCCATATTTAGAGACTCCGGAGCAGACACTGGGCAGGGACTGGGGGGCACCAAAAGAAAGGCAAACCCATGTATTTCTGCAGCAAGGAGCCCGGGGGTGCATTGGCAAGCACTAGTGGCGTGACAGTTGGCAGGGGGGCTTGGGGGCAGGCAGATGAGTGTAGACAAGTGCAGGAGGCAGTGGAAGCACAACACCGTATTTCCACTGACTGGTCAGGAGTGGACATATAGGCCAGGATTCATGAGCAGAGGAAACTTGTGGCGGAGACAGATCTCAGGTGGGCCAAATTATGCAAGGAGCGGGGGCAGTCAAAGGGGAGGTCCAGGAAGGCGAAGAGGAAGTCACTGAGTGTTAGGGGATGCCAGGATGAAGGACACAGGTCTGAGAAGGGTAGTTGGATGTGAATTCCACATGAGAGCAGTGGACAGCTCAGGAGGCCGGTGCGGCTGGTGGGAGTGGCAGCATGACGGCAGTGCCTGGCGCACACAGCCAGGCGCAGCGAGGAGAGGCAATGCCAGCATTAGAGGCTGGCTGAAAGGTGGCAAAGCCAATGGGGCACACCACGGTCCCAGGACGTTGGTCGGAAGCGTTAGAGGGGTCTTCTGTGGCCTTCCCTACACCGTGGGAATGCACGAGGAACACGCCTGGCTTACGCTACGGGGTTTTAGGTTGGATGATGAATACAATATGGTGGATGCAACTGGCGCTGATGAATGAATGGGTGTGGATGAACAGGAGGTGCTTGAATTAGATTATGAGGAGGAGCTGGACGACTGGGAAGACGGGGAGATTCAAGAAAAAGAGGTGAGCGGGGTACAAGGGAAAGGGCAGGAGCTCAGTAGCGGCGCAACCCCTGTTTTCTGCTTCTGTTTTGCAGGATTCAACGTCTTCAGCACATGGACATATGGTCTCCTCCAAGGATGGAGGCAGGCTCAAAGCATTGTTGGACGCTGGAACGACTGGTCGTGGGGTCCAAGGTGAAGGAGATTGGTGGGTGCCATGGGATGAGAGGAGGTGAAAGGCTGGCACGGCACAATACAAATCTATTGGTGTGGGTGAGGATTTGATACACTTACATCCTGATACAGGTGCGGTAGTTGCAGGCGGTAAGGATAAAGGGGGGACAAGGCGCTGTCAGCGCAAAGCGGAGATGGAGATACAGTGGTAGGCGGGGAGAAAGAGGATGAGGATAGGGGGGTACAAGAGACTCCCTTACATGGGACTCTCTATGCCGTTGGGGTCACATGTAGCAGACAAGACATAAGCAAGGATATGGGGGCATGAGTATGTGGATATTTTCAAACTTTTCAACAGGGATATTCAGGCAAAGAGAGGTTCTAAGGAAGAGGAGTGGGAATTGGCATGGAGGCCTCGGGTTCCAATAACTATGGACAACTGGACTTCTGACTTTTTGATTTACGCCAGTATCTACTGTGAGAAATACCTAGACAGGGCCATTGCCATGTTTAAGTACATGGACATTATTCAGAAAGCCCAACTGCACTTCGGGGGCTTTGCATGGCTGAATTATAATGAGGAGTTCAGAGCCAGAGTTAGCATTAACACTGAGAAGCCATGAGGGGATATGGATTCGGAATTATGGATGCAGTGGATGGCATCTTCGCATTCTGCGGCATCCACCCATGCAGCTAGTGGTCTTCCTGTGGTTTACAAGTCTTTTCAGCAGCATCCCGCTTAGGGCGGTACGGGTATGCCTCAGAGGTCGCAGGTACCTAACTCAGGAGCATGTTGGAATTTCAACAAGGGGTTTTGCTTCAGGCACCCCTGTAAATTCAAACATGAGTGTTCCAAATGTGGGGTAAACACCCAGTCATGCAATGTTTCTCACTGGCCAGTCTGGCCGAGTAGTGGAGATCTACCAGGGGCAGAGGGGGCCAAGGCGCTACTGGGTCAAAGGGCGCCTACTCCAATTAGGTTAGAGAGGTTACTGGATACGGACACGGCGCTCAAATTGGAATGGGGTTTCAAAGGGGGTTTCCAGGTGGGTTATCAGGGTCCATGAAGAAGGAGATGGGCAGATAATTTGCAGTCAGAAATGGCCATTCCAGAGGTGGTGGCGGCGGCGAAATTGAGCAAAGAGGTGTCAGAAGGCAGGATTTTGGGCCCCTTTTACGAGTGACCCATGGAGAATTTGATGATCTCACCTTTGGGAGTGGTTCCAAAAAAGAGCAGAGGGGGCTTTAAGCTGATACACCACTTGTCATGGCCTAAAGGGGCATCAGTGAATGATTTTATAGCACCGGAAGATACAAGGGTGGTATACGCCACAGTGGATGATGACATCCAGCTCATAGGGGTGTGTGGGAAAGGTGCTGAGCTTTCCGGCTGCTCCCTATTCACTCAGATGATTTCTCTTTGCTAGGAATGCAGCTGGGGGGGCATATATGTGGACAGAGTCCTGCCTATGGGATGTGCGATTTCCTGTGCATTGTTTGAGGCTTTTAGTACCTTCTTGCAGTGGTTTTTTTTTCAGGTTAGTGGACATCAGATGGTGTCACACTATTTGGATGATTTTCTCTTTGTAGGGACAGCACAGTAGCACAGTCGGACTCGTGTGGCAGGGCACTGAGGTGTATTGAGCAGTTGGCACAAGATTTTGGGGTACCTTTAGCCCTGGAGAAAATGGAGGGCCCTAGTTGTGTCTTAACCTTTTTGGGCATTGAACTGGACACAAGGGAGTTCATAGCTCGCTTACCGGTGGGAAAGGTTGAAAAGATTGTACTGTTTTTGAGGAAGATCAGATTGAGGCGGAAGATTGAACTACGCGTGGCTCAACAACTACTGGGTTTCCTTAATTTTGCATGTAGAGTGGTCCAGGGAGGGAGAACTTTTTGCAGGCGCATGGGCCTGGCAATGTCGGGTGCATCCCTCCCACATCACAGGATAAGATTGACCACGGGTCTGTGAGAAGACATTAGAGTATGGGACCTGTTTCTGACACAGTTTAACTGGGTCTCAATGGCTTTCCGGGAGGAAGACACTGTTTGGCAGTTGCAGATTGTTTCGGATGTAGCAGACACAGCTGGTTTTGGGCTGTTATGGGATGAACGTTCGTGTGCAGAGACATGGCCTGCCCAGTGGTTGAGTCAAGGGAGGAGCATTGTCTTTTTGGAATTCTTTCCTCTGCTAGTGGCGCTGTCTATATGGGGAGACGAACTGGCTAACAGGACAGTGATGTTTCACGTGGATAACTTGATGGTGGTTGATTTGGTAAACAGAGAGCTAGGGATCTTAAAGTGCTGTGGTTGCTGAGGGGGTTTATGTTGCGTTGTTTAACTTTAAATATAATATTTAAGGCTGCGCACATTCCAGGGGTAAACAACTCCATTGCAGATTCCCTGTCTCATTTGCAGTGGCAGCATTTCTGACAGTTGGCACCCGGCGCAGATGAGCACAAGACAGCGGTCCCAGCAGACATTTGGGAGTGGGGGGCGTGATGGTCATGAGACTGGTGGAGAGGTCACTAGCAGAATCAGCCCTCAGTTACTGCCTAGCATAGTTGGAATTTCAGGATTTTGAAGCTTGCAGGGGGCAGTTTTGGAGACAGGAAAGAGGAACGCTTGAGGTTCGGGTGATGCGCTTTGTTGTGTTTCTGATTCAGAAGGGTTTATTGCCAGCCACGATTGGGGGCAAGTTGGCAGGGGTGTCTTTTTATGGGAAGTTGTTTTTTGGCTGGGACCCAGCGAGGAAAGACATTCTGGGAAAAAAGCTGAAGGGTTGGGGGAGGATCCGCACATGATCAGTTTTTGTTTGTGAAGTTATTACATTTGAGTTACTACTGGAGATCTTGCACATGTTGCCAGTTTGTTGTTTGAATGCCGATAAGGTGGCCCTGTTTCATTTGTGTATGATATGGATGTTTTTTGGGGCATTTCTTGTGTCTGAATTGCTGGGAGTGGGGAAAGCTTATGGTTTAAAGGTAAGTGAGGTGCAACGTCAAGGTAAGAGACTAGGGATGTGGTTGAGGTGATCAAAGATGGATCAATTGGGTAAGGGTAAGTGGATATGGTTGGAGAAAAGGGGAGTGTCAGAAGCATGCCCTGCACAGGAATGGGACAAGTTCAAGGAGCACAGGGTGAGTCAAAGGAAAGAGTGTTTTGTCATGCGAATGGCACAAAGGTTACAGCTTTTCAGTTTTTGTCTGTTTTTTAGAATGCTTCTGAGACGCCTGGGTAGGCAGGTGGGTAACTTCGGTACTCACTCCTTTATAATCGGCGCAGTGACTAAAGCGGCCTGGTTGGAGTGGGATTGGGAAAGGATCAGGTGCATTGGACGGTGGCGATCAAAATGCTGTGAGAGATATGTAAAGTCCTAATTTGGTTAAGGGGAAAGGTAGAGGCAAGTTTGGGGGGTAGTGAGAGGTTGTCTGGTGGGTTTTCGAGAAAAGGGGTGGGGGGAGGTTTTGTTGTTTTACAAGCTGACATTTGTTTCTCTTTCCAGGTTGTGTGAGTGGCCCGGAGAAAAATAAAGTGATCACGTGGTTGGTCGGACACTCTTTTATCCATTGGGCGGCTAAATATGCAGAGAAGCAGGTCTATGGATGATCTTTGGGACTCCTGAGTAGTAGGCATGGAGTGCTGTGGTGGGGAAAGAGCAACATGAGGTGGGGCAATTTGCTTCCTTTTATTACATCAATTTTGCCGACGTGGGGATGTCCTGATATGTTGGTATTACACCTTGGGGAGAATGACCTGGTCCATCTCTCTGGGCTCACCCTACTGCAACACATGCAACGAGATCTGGTCCTGCTGAGGCGCAACATGCATGGGACTTGCTGAGTGTTGGCAGAATTTGTGCCACGGACGAAATGGCGTGGAGCACAAAAGCATGGGGCTATTGAGAGGGCTCGGAGGAAGCTCAATAGGGCTATGCAGGTTTTCTGCTGGACTCATGACATTAAAGTACTGACACATGAGGGGCTAAAAGAAGATGAGCAGGTGCTTTTCAGGGATGACGGTGTGCATCTCTCGGAAATGGGGAATGCACATTACATGATGGAGTTGCGTTTCTTGCTGACTAACTTGTGGGGAGAAAAACTGTGGCGGAGTGATATTGATGGACAAGCATGAGGTGTTGTAGTGGGTTCGCTGGTGGGGCAGCAAAATGCCAAGTGGGTTTTGCTGAGTGGCAGTAGATCGGGGAGGGTGGAGAGTCAGATGCGGGCTTGTCCACCCTTCTAGGGAAGAAAAAGAAGCAGGTGAAGGATGACAGACTGGGGAGGCCTGAGTCAGGCAGAGCATAAAAAGAAAAGGTGGATGTGTGGGAATGGAAGTGGAATTTGGGTGAGTGAAGGATAAGTGGTGGATTGAAATGAGGATGGAAGGAGGGGAGTTACAAGGTTAAAGATAAAGTCCCATATTTATACTTTTTTAGCATCGTTTTTGCGCCGCTTTTTGATGCAAAAACGGTGCAAACTTACATAATACAATTGTATTTTGTAAGTTTGCGCCACTTTTGCATCAAAAAGTGCCGCAAATGCGGCGCTAAAAAAGTATAAATATGGGCCAAAATGTTGTCATTTAAGTTTTGGTTACATTGATGTGCTATTATGATGCGCAATCTGTCCTAATAAATGGCCTTTTACGCTAAACAAAGGTGTCGGAGTCAATGTCCCAATAAACACAGTATTTCTATGACCAGGAGATGCTGCCTTGACATAGTAGAAAAAAATTTATTTTGTTCTTGAAGGAATATCAAGCGCCACAGGTTTTTAACCTCTTAAATGCGGGCGTCGGCCACTGGCCGACGCCCACACACCCTCCCTGGTGCGGGTCACGACCAGTGGCCGACACCAGGAAGGGCATTAATAAATCCTCGGGTGCGTCGCACCCGAGGATTTTTTTTAAATTTTTTTTCCCCCCCGGGAGACACGGAAGCTACCGTGTCTCCCCCCGCCCCCCACCCGCCCCTTTGTGACGTCAGCGCGCTGTGAAGCGCGCTGACGTTGCAAAGGTGTTTTCCCCATGAAAGCAGGAAGCAGCCGTGCGGCCGCTTCCTGCTTTCATGGGGAAAACGGCCTTTTACACGTTCGGGAAGGCCTCGTAAGAAAGGGGAGAGTCTCCCCTTTCTTACGAGGCCTTCCTGAAAGTGTTTCCTGGCCCCCGATCGCAGCACAGCTGCGATCGGGGGCCAGCAAACACTTTCAGGAAGGCCTCGTAAGAAAGGGGAGACACTCCCCTTTCTTACGAGGCCTTCCTGAAAGTGTTTCCTGGCCCCCGGTCGCAGCTGTGCTGCGATCGGGGGCCAGGAAACACTTTCAGGTTTCCTGGCTCCCCCGATCGCAGCACAGCTGCGATCGGGGGGGTCAGGAAACATTTTGAAAAGGCCTCGTAAGAAAGGGGAGACTCTCCCCTTTCTTACGAGGCCTTCTGAAACTGTTTCTGGCCCCCGATCGCAGCTGTGCTGCGATCGGGGGCCAGGAACAGTTTCAGAAGGCCTCGTAAGAAAGGGGAGAGTCTCCCCTTTCTTATGAGGCCTTCTGAAACGGTTTCCTGGCCCCCGATCGCAGCACAGCTGCGATCGGGGGCCAGGAAACCCCACTAGACACCAGGGATTTCACTTTTGGGGGTCGGCCCCCCCCCCGGAAAACGGGCCGCCCCCCCCCGGCATAATTTTCCTAAAAAAATAAAAAGGTAGGTGCCCCCTGGGGAGGGGGGGGGGCGCGATCGCGCCCCCCCCCCCCCGGGGATTATTTTTTAAAAAAAAAAATAATAAAAATGAAATGACAGGATGTCGCCCGTGGGCAGGGTGACCCCCTGTGGGGGCAATTTTTTTTTTAGATGTTGTAGGGTTTCCCTGGGGGCCATTTTGGCCCCCAAGGAAACCATACAACAACTAAAAAAAAATATATGTATATATCTATATATATATATCTATGTAGATAGATATATCTAGGTACATGGATATATCTATAGATATATCTATGTAGATATATATTTATATATATATATATAGGTAGATCTGTATCAAAGAGATTTATAAAGCGCGCTACTCACCTGTGAGGGTCTCAAGGCGCTGGGGGGGGGAGGGAAAGGGGCTAGGAGGTTCACTGTTCAAAAAGCCAGGTTTTGAGGCCCTTCCTGAAAAGAAGTAGGTTTTGGGTCTTGCGAATGTGGGTTGTGAGTGCGTTCCATGTTTTGGGTGCAATGTAGGAGAAGGATCTGCCCCCGGTGGTGGTGTGTTTGATGCGGGGGTCAGAGGCGAGAGAGAGGTCAGCTGAACGGACGTTTCGTGTGGGGGTGTGGAAGGTGACTCTCGTTGAGGTAGGCAGGGCCTGTGTTGTGGAGTGATTTGTGTGCGAGGATGAGGATCTTGAAGGTGATCCTTTTGTCAATGGGGAGCCAGTGGAGGGATTTGAGGTGTGGAGAGATGTGTTCGTGTCGGTGGAGGTCGAGGATGAGTCGTGCTGCTGAGTTCTGGATGCGTGTAGTTTGCACTTGAGTTTTAGAGTGGTGCCGGCGTAGAGGGCGTTTCTGTAATCAAGCCTGCTGCTGATGAGTGCGTGAGTGACAGTTTTTCTGGTCTCTGTGGGGATCCATTTTAATGTTTTTCAGTATACGGAGTTTGTTGAAGCATGAGGAGGTAAGAGCGTTGATTTGTTGGGTCATAGAGAGGGGGGAGTCTAGGATGATGCTGAGGTTGCGTGCGTAGTTGGCGGGGGTGGGTGCAGGGCCTAGCGTGGTGGGCCACCATTGGGGGTCCCAGGTTTTTTTGGTGAGGGCCAAAGAGGATTATTTCGGTTTTGCTTGAGTTGAGTTTCAGGTGGTTGGCTGTCATATATACATCACTTTTGTCAATATGTGTGTGGTTTCCCTGGGGGGAAAAGGGTCTGACTTGTCTAGTGGCAGTTTTAGTGCCATAAAGAAGCGCAGAAGGTTTATATGCCTACTGCAAAGAGCACATCTGTATTTTATGTAAATAGCTGAGTACATTAGTAAAGTCTATGGAGAGATGAAGGGCACTTTTGCTGGGTGGTAATGAGGGAATCCGAGGAGGAGGGAGTGGGAGCACCAATAATGATTGTTGGACTGGGCGCAGGAGGTGCTAAAGACTGTGACGAATGGTATGTGACAAGGTGTTTTTTGAGTGTCTTGAAAGTACGTGCTGATTGAGGGAAGAAGCGCAGGTAAGGTGGCCTCTACTGTTGCACGTATCTCACACACACCATCGATTTTGTGACTGTCTACGTAGGCTAGTGTTTTAGAGCAACAGTTTAGCCAATAGCAGAGATGGCATCTTGATGGATGACTGCTGCCTGCACTCGGGTTATAGAGGACCGCTCTGACATAGGATCAGAGACTGAGACATCAGATACTGAGACAGCATCTGAGGGATAGGACAATGGCGCAGACTCTGGGAGTGATTTTTCAGTCAGAGGAGTCCCATTCGAAAACTCCTCTTCCAGTACATTATGAGGGAGGTGATGAGGACAGTCCTGCTGTCCCTTCGCAAGCTGTTCGTGCAACTGGGTAATAGTGGGTTAGGCCAACCCAGAGAGCAGGTGAATGCGGCGGCAAGCAGAGAGAGAGTGCTCTCTTGGGAGCTCACCAATTTAGTTCAGCCCCAAATTCCACCACCCAAATCATATTGTGGAGACATCAAAATTGTCTATGGCAAAACAAACTGGTTTTGTAAGGCAGGCACCTGTGTTTTTGGTCCTGGATTCGGCGGCCATATAGAGAAACACACTAAACCCAAACATTTCTGGAAACTAGACATTCGGGGGAGTCCACAGAGGTGTGACTTGTGTGGATTCCCCAAAGTTTTCTTACCCAGAATACCCTGCAAAGCTGAAATGTTGAGAAAAAACTCTATTTTTCTCGCATTTCTGTCACACAAACTACAGGAATATGCTGGGATCCACAACATTCCTACCACCCAGTGACTCCTCACCTGTCCTGATAAAAACACTACCCCACTTGAGTGCCTACACCTAGTGCCTGTGTCAGGAATGGATCACCCCAGGGTCAACAGCTGCCTCACGTAAGGACCAACATTGACCGTTGTGTGATCTATTCCTGTCGCAGGCACCAGGCCTAACCACACAAGTGAGGTATCATATTTATCGGGAGACTTGGGGGAACGCTGGGTGGAAGGAAATTTGTGGCTCCCCTCAGATTCCAGAACTTTCTGTCACCGAAATGTGTGGAAAACGTGGTATTTTAGCCACATTTTGAGGTTTGCAAAGGATTCTGGGTAACAGAACCTGGTCCGAGCCCCACAAGTCACCTCATCTTGGATTCCCCTGGGTTTCTAGTTTACAAAAATGTGCTGGTTTGCTAGGTTTCCCCAGGTGCCGGCTGAGCTAGAGGCCAAAATCCACAGGTAGGCACTGTTTTCTATGAAAAAATGTGATGTGTCCACGTTCTGTTTTGGGGCATTTCCTGTCGCGGGCGCTAGGCCTACCCACACAAGTGAGGTATCATTTTTATCGGGAGACTTGGGGGAACGCCGGGTGGAAGGAAATTTGTGGCTCCTCTCAGATTCCAGAACTTTCTGTCACCGAAATCTGAGGAAAACTTGTTTTTTTAGCCACTTTTTGAGGTTTGCAAAGGATTCTGGGTAACAGAACCTGGTCCGAGCCCCGCAAGTCACCCCTCCTTGGATTCCCCTAGGTCTCTAGTTTTCAGAAATGCACAGGTTTGGTAGGTTTCCCTAGGTGCCGGCTGAGCTAGAGGCCAAAATCTACAGGTAGGCACTTCTCAAAAAACACCTCTGTTTTCTTCCAAAAATTTGGATGTGTCCACGTTGCGCTTTGGGGCGTTTCCTGTCGCGGGCGCTAGGCCTACCCACACAAGTGAGGTATCATTTTTATCGGGAGACTTGGGGAACGCCGGGTGGAAGAAAATTTGTGGCTCCTCTCAGATTCCAGAACTTTCTGTCACCGAAATGTGAGGAAAACTTGTTTTTTTAGCCACTTTTTGAGGTTTGCAAAGGATTCTGGGTAACAGAACCTGGTCCGAGCCCCGCGAGTCACCCCTCCTTGGATTGCCCTAGGTCTCTAGTTTTCAGAAATGCACAGGTTTGGTAGGTTTCCCTAGGTGCCGGCTGAGCTAGAGGCCAAAATCTACAGGTAGGCACTTCTCAAAAAACACCTCTGTTTTCTTCCAAAAATTTTGATGTGTCCACGTTGCGCTTTGGGGCGTTTCCTGTCGCGGGCGCTAGGCCTACCCACACAAGTGAGGTATCATTTTTATCGGGAGACTTGGGGGAACGCCGGGTGGAAGGAAATTTGTGGCTCCTCTCAGATTCCAGAACTTTCTGTCACCGAAATGTGAGGAAAACTTGTTTTTTTAGCCACTTTTTGAGGTTTGCAAAGGATTCTGGGTAACAGAACCTGGTCCGAGCCCCGCGAGTCACCCCTCCTTGGATTGCCCTAGGTCTCTAGTTTTCAGAAATGCACAGGTTTGGTAGGTTTCCCTAGCTGCCGGCTGAGCTAGAGGCCAAAATCTACAGGTAGGCACTTCTCAAAAAACACCTCTGTTTTCTTCCAAAAATTTTGATGTGTCCACGTTGCGCTTTGGGGCGTTTCCTGTCGCGGGCGCTAGGCCTACCCACACAAGTGAGGTATCATTTTTATCGGGAGACTTCGGGGAACGCCAGGTGGAAAGAAATTTGTGGCTCCTCTCAGATTCCAGAACTTTCTGTCACCGAAATGTGAGGAGAACTTGTTTTTTTAGCCACTTTTTGAGGTTTGCAAAGGATTCTGGGTAACAGAACCTGGTCCGAGCCCCGCAAGTCACCCCTCCTTGGATTCCCCTAGGTCTCTAGTTTTCAGAAATGCACAGGTTTGGTAGGTTTCCCTATGTGCCGGCTGAGCTAGAGGCCAAAATCTACAGTTAGGCACTTTGGAAAAAACAGCTGTGTTTTCTATAAAAAAAATAGGATGTGTCCATGTTGTGTTTTGGGGCATTTCCTGTCGCGGGCACTAGGCCTACCCACACAAGTGAGGTATCATTTTTATCGGGAGACTTGGGGGAACACAGAATAGCAAAACAAGTGTTATTGCCCCTTATCTTTCTCTACATTTTTTCCTTCCAAATATAAGAGAGTGTGTAAAAAAGAAGTCTATTTGAGAAATGCCCTGCAATTCACATGCTAGTATGGGCACCTCGGAATTCAGCGATGTGCAAATAACCACTGCTCCTCAAAACCTTATCTTGATCCCATTTTGGAAATGCAAAGGTTTTCTTGATACCTCTTTTTCACTCTTCATATTTCAGCAAATGAATTGCTGTATACCCAGTATAGAATGAATACCAACTGCAGGGTGCAGCTTATTTATTGGCTCTGGGTACCTAGGGTTCTTGATGAACCTACAAGCCCTTTACATCCCCGCAACCAGAAGAGTCCAGCAGACAAAACGGTATATTGCTTTCAGAAATCTGACATCGCAGGAAAAAGTTACAGAGTAAAACATAAAGAAAAATGGCTGTTGTTTTCAGCTCAATTTCAATATTTTTTTATTTCAGCTGTTATTTTCTGTAGGAAAACCTTGTAGGATCTACACAAATGACCCCTTGCTGAATTCAGAATTTTGTCTAGTTTTCAGAAATGTTTAGCATTCCGGGATCCAGCATTGGTTTCACACCCATTCCTGTCACTAACTGGAAGGAGGCTGAAAGCACCAAATATAGTAGAAATGGGGTATGTCCCAGTAAAATGCCAAATTTGTGTTGAAAAATTCGGTTTTCTGATTCAAGTCTGCCCGTTCCTGAAAGGTGGGAAGATAGTGATTTCAGCACCAGAAACCCTTGGTTGATGGCATTTTCAGGGAAAAAACCACAAGCCTTCTTCGGCAGCCCTTTTTTCCCATTTTTTTGGAAAAAACAAAATTTTCACTGTATTTTGGCTATTTTCTTGGTCTCCTCCAGGGGAAACCACCAACTCTGGGTACCATTAGAATCCCTAGGATGTTGGAAAAAAAGGACGCAAATTTGGCGTGGTTAGCTTATGTGGACAAAAAGTTATGAAGCCCTAAGCGCGAACTACCCCAAATAGCCAAAAAAGGGCTCAGCACTGGGGGGGGAAAGGCCCAGCAGCTAAGGGGTTAATAGCGTGCTTGTTGTGTACATATGAATTTGCTGTGCATACTCAGCTGTGTCACAAGACTCACAGAAGTAGATCTATGCTTATTATTTTTGATTAGGGCCAACGTTCCAGGTCTTTGGGAGATCCGGATCGTGTGCGGTCTTGGTTATGGGCTCCTCTTATTTTGAGACATATAATAAAGTCTCCAAAGCCCTCTTGTGTGGTCTTTACTTGTTTATTAAGCTCAACAGTTCTACATTTTAAGCACTGTTTTAGAATGGGCGTACCATATGGCTCCATGCCACAAGCGCAAATTCTTTCTATTCCAGGAGTTTAATTACAAATGCAAAAAAAACAAGTTATGGACAGAATGCTGAACAATGTCAAACATTCATCCCCAGTACAGACATCTGGGCCTAAATCCATAATTTTTTTTGCTACCCATGCCATTCCAGTTTGGACCAAGCCATATGCAAATCAGTCTTAATCCTGCTCCCTATGGGAACAGTCCAGGCTGAATTGCCAAGCCAGGTCCTCCCTGGACTGGAAACAAGCATCCTGGGACCAGTTTTAGGGTCTCACCCTTCATCAGCCAGGCTAGTTTGACTCCAGTGACATAGGGAGCAAGGGACCCACGTCTGGGCATACCCTTCCCACTTAGGTTGACAAATGAAAAAAAGAACAAATGATGGACGGAATGCTGAACAATGTCAAACATTCACCCCCAGTACAGAGATCTGGGCCTAAATCCATTGTTTTTTTGCTGCCCATGCCATTCCAGTTTGGACCAGGTCACATGCAAATCAGTCTTAACTCTGGTCCCTATGAGTACAGTCCAGCCTGAACTGCCCAGCCAGGTCCTCCCTGGACTGGAAACAAGCATCCTGGGGCCGGTTTCAGGGTATCACAGGGTTTCTGTAATACAGATAGCACTGGTGCACGTATACACTGTAACAATTCTAAAGGGATATTCCTCCATTAGCATGGATACGGTGTCACGCTAATGACAGAAACACGTTGCCTCTGCACTTGCGCCATATTATGGATGTAGGCGCAGAGGCAATAATACTACCAGGTGGTACACTGGCTGTACATCACAAAGAGAGAGATGGCACTTAGGCCCTCATTACAACCCTGGCGGTAAATCCTGCTTTCTGCCGTGCAGAAGACCGCCAACATACTGCTGCGGCCGCGGAATTCCGCTACAGGCATTACGACCCACAGCTCGGAATCCGCCACAATACAGACACCCACACAAGTCCACCACACCAAAGGTCAGTGATAAACTGGCGATACCAAAACCTACACCGTCACGCCAACAGGAATACGCCCACACTATCGCGACCCACAAATACACACAGATTTACAAAACACAACCACATTGGACAATTCGAAATACACACACTTGATACACATACACACACCACACCCACATATCCAATCCAATTTAAAACACACACCGACATCACCCACAGACCCTTACAACCAAGATTTTGAAAGAAGGCCAGAAAGAGACACTACCTAAAACAACACCAGCATCCACAGACACACAACACCATCACTTACACAACATCCACGCACCTCAAACAACACACACCAACACATCCCCTCACACATCACAACCGACACCACCTCAGACACCACCCACATCACATCATGCACCTCAAAGACACCCCAGGTTCTCTGAGGAGAAGCTCAGGGTCATGGTGGAGGAAATCGTCCGGGTAGAGCCACAGCTATTCGGATCACAGGTGCAGCAGAAATCCACTGCAAGGAAGATGGAGCTATGGCGCAGAATTGTCGACAGGGTTAATGCAGTGGGACAGCATCCAAGAACACGAGACGACATCAGGAAGAGGTGGAATGACCTACGGGGGAAGGTGCATTCCGTGGTCTCAAGACACCAGATTGCTGTACAGAGGACTGGCGGTGGACCCCCACCTCCTCCCCCACAACTAACAACATGGGAGAAGCAAGTCTTGGTGATCAAGCATCCTGAGGGCCTCGCAGGAGTAGCAGGAGGACTGGACTCTAGTAAGGCAAATCTTAACTACCATATACCCCCCACCCCACATGCATGCCATCACATACCGCTACCCTTACCCTCACACCCATCACCCCAACAACCCACAGATACCCCACTAACACAACCCACACATCCCAAAACCAAGCCCTACATGTAACACCAATGCATGGACACCCATCACCAAAGCATGTCCAGTAGAGAGACTCACTCATGCCCCAAAATCACCAATCACACAAGGGCCACAGCAATAATGCAAGCACAGGAGTAGAGGGTCACTCACCCATAGCACAAGATGGCACACACAGATACAATAACTATGCATTTACACCCCAACAGGACCCCTACCCAACGTCACCGGACAGGAGGTGCCAGAAATATCCAGTCCCCCCACAGAAGAGGCCCACAGTGATGACAGCAGCTCTGCACGCCTGGATCAAGATGACCAGCCCGGCCCATCAGGGACCTCGGGACAGTCGGTTCCCCTCACACAGTCACAAACCACCACTGAACCTCCCCACACCCACCCAGCGGCCCCATCCCTCTGTCCCCAGGACACGTCAATCAGCAGTGTGTCCACCACTACAGGGAACCCAGGCAACCCCACTAACACAGGACGATCAGGGACCTGGGGGCAGTGGCAGTGGGCACACGGTTCAGGGGACAGAGGCACAGGATAACAGGGAAGCTGGGAGGACTGCTGGGCGACAGGGGGAGGACAGGTACAGGGAACCGACACTCCACAAGGCACTCTCCAACATCATGGGAGCTTACCACCATTCCCAGGAGACCATGGGCACGGTACTGGCCAAGTTTCAAGAGACCCAGCGGCTGCAGGAGGAACACTACCTGGGGATCAGGGAGGACTTGAAGTCCATCAACACTACCCTGGTCACCATTGCAGGGGTGCTGGCAGAACTTCTCAACACCAGGAGGTACACAGTGGCACACCAACGGGCCCCTGACACTAGCCTGGACGATGAACAGCCCTCCACCTCATCCAGCACTAGTGGACAGGAGGAACCGCCACAGGAACAACAGGCCACCAGCACCCCATCCCCTGCAGATGGAGAACCACCCCGCAAACTGTCCCTTAGATCCAGGAACAAGACAGAGAACATCGCAAGACCTCCGCCAGGAAATAAGACCCCCCTTAATGTCACCCTTCTGCCCCACTTTGTCACCCTGTCCACCTTAAACTGCTATTGCTCCACTTCCTATGCTTTGGACAATGCACCTGTGAAACAAGTAGACTGGACTCTGCCATGGACATTCCTTCACCATCACCCCAGCCCATTTTATAACCCCCTCCACTTATTTGCACAGAAATAAACACACTTCAATCACAAAACAATCTGAAGTCAGTCTGTGCTTTCACAAATGTGCAATTGCAATATCTATGGAATATAGCAATGTCAATGTACTTGTTCACATACCAATGTAACACAGCTGTAGGCCAGCAGTAAGCATAGCAGAGGGCAGAAAGTGAGACCCAAATATGTGAAATGGAAAGCCAAAGTAACAAGTCAGGGTCCATTCCCTGAGTGAAAATGACAGACTTATGCTAGCTCCAACAATAGTATGAGATGTGGGAAGCAGTTACATCTTCTTACCTGTGTCTCACTGGAAGTATTGCATGATGATGTTGTTTCGGTTGTCCATATCCTCTTCTTCTGCCTCCTCTTCTTCACTGTCCAAAGGCTCCACAGCTGCCACAAGACCAACATCTGGCCCATCCTCCTGCAGAAAAGGCACCTGCTGTCGCAAAAGACAGGTTGTGCAGCATACAGCAGGCCACGATTATCTGGCCCACCTTCTTCGGTGAGTAGTATAGGGATCCACCCGTCAGATGGAGGCACTGGAATCTGGCCTTCAGGAGGCCGAAGGTGAGTTCTATAATCCTCCTAGTTTGCCCATGTGCCTCATTGTAGCGTTCCTCTGCCCTTGTCCTGGGATTCCTCACTGGGGTCAGTAGCCATGACAGGTTGGGGTAACCAGAGTCACCTGCAAATGTCGAGGGACAACTGTTAGACACACACTAACCCTTAGGGACAATCCCATACCCAGACACCTATGTCAACTGTATTGGGACCTTGGGCTCACCTACTAGCCACACCCGGTGCCTCTGGAGTTGCCCCATCACAGAAAGGATGCTGCTATTCCTCAAAATGTAAGTGTCATGCACAGAGCCAGGATACTTGGCATTGACATGGGAGATGTACTGGTCTGCCAAACACACCATCTGCACATTCATCGAATGGTAGCTTTTGCGGTTTCTGTACACCTGTACATTCCTGCGGGGTGGGGGGTACAAATGCCACGTGTGTTCCATCAATGGCACCAATGATGTTGGGGATATGTCCTAGGGCATAGAAGTCACCTTTCACTGTGGGCAAATCCTCCACCTGAGGGAAAACGATGTAGCTGCGCATGTGTTTCAGCAGGGCATATAACACTCTGGACAACACGTTACAGAACATTGGCCGGGACATCTCTGATGCCATGGCCACTGTTGTTTGAAAAGGCCCACTGGCCAAGAAATGGAGTACAGACAGGACCTGCACTACAGGGGGTATTCCTGTGGGATGGCGGACAGCTGACATAAGGTCTGGTTCCAACTGGGCACACAGTTCCTGGATTGTTGCACGATCAAGTCTGTAGGTGATTATGATGTGTCTCTCTTCCTTTGTCGACAGGTCCACCAGGGGTCTGTACACTGGAGGATGACGCCATTTCATCACCTGCCCCAGCAGACGTGCCCTATGGAGGAGAACAGCGAGCAGAGAGCCATCCAACACTGAGGTATCACAATGTGTTATTTGCAGAAACGTTTGTAATTCGCAATGTGCCGGTATCTGTCTGTGTTCCCGGCCTAGATAGGTGTGACACAGTTGTTATCCATCCCATATGACCCCCTGAAATGGCGGCTGCCTGACCTGTAAGGTGGGACAAGTTGAAATGAGGTAACTGCGCTGGCATTGTACACCGTCACGGTGGGTGGTCGAAGACCTCGGCGCAATTCTGCATTGGTTAACATTGGGCCCTATGGGTCCCAGGAGCCAATAATGATATACGCCGGCGGTGACGGTACACACCGCCGTGGACGTGACTGCCATTTTCTAGCTGTTCACTCACTTGATACCTGACCTTCAACAGGAGAGGACCTACACTGCAAGTGCTGCTGTGACCTTTGTCTGGAAGCGACAATAGCTACAGTGTCTGGGGAAAGGGTCCCTGCCTTCACATCGGAGGAGTTGGAGATACTAGTGGATGGGGTCCTCCCCCAGTACACGCAACTGTACGATCCTCCAGACAAACAGGTGAGTACACTGTGAGCATGCTACGTGGGCAATGCCTGTTTTGAGTGGTGTGGATGGAAGATACATGGGGGGGGTGAGGCCTGCATGTGCGGATGGTGAGTGTATGTGCTTCAGGGCATGGGTGGGAACTGGTGGGCAATGGCTATGACGGTCCGGACGGGTGAGTAATTTCCTTTCCCCTGTACCATTCGTCTAGCTCAGCGCCCACCAGAAGAATGGTATTTGGCGTGCCATCTCCAAGGACTTCCTGACCCTGGGGGTCTACCACAGACAGAGAACCCACTGCCGTAAAAGATGGGAGGACCTACGCTGCTGGAGCAAGAAGACGGCGGAGGCCCAGCTGGAGATGGCCTCCCAACGTGAAAGGGGTGCCCGTCGCACCATGACCCCCCGATGTACTGGATCCTGGTGGTGGCCTATGCGGGGTTGGATGGGCGATTGAGGGCATCACAGCAGCCACAAGAGGGTGAGTGCACACTCATTCAGCTGACTCTGCGCGCATTACGAGGTGTCTGGGTGGGGGAGGTGGGCTGTGGGTTTCCCTAGGTTGGGCTAACTTGGTAGGCAAGGTCCCTTGTTAGGCAGGCTCTGTGGCACCCCAACCCCACTAGTGGTAAGACCCATCTACACCTAGTCAGGCTCCTGTGACTTCCAGGTGTGCAGCAATTGGGCTTAGGCCTTGTACCCCATGGGCATGTGAATTTTATAGGAACTGTTAGTGCATGGTGTAGTGCTGAGGGCTGCTCCCTGTGTGTTGTGTCCACCAACGGTAGTGGTGTTGCATGGACTGAACATGTTTTTTTTCTGTCTCCCCCCCCTTTTTGTTGTCTCCCTGTTCTTGTGTGCAATAGCATCATCAGGCGGAGGAGCAGTGGCACCGGAGCAGGAGGGAGCTGCAACCCACTTGGCCCTGGAGGATGAAGCAACGGAGACTGAAGCCACCAGTGGGATGGAGGGTGAGGGGAGCTCCACGATGGGGACAGGAGCATACACCAGTGACAGCGACTCCTCCTCTGATGGGAGCTCCCTTGCGATGGCGGGCACCTCTGTGCCCACCGCATCAACAGGTACAGCCACCACCCCCCCTACCAGCACTGCCCTCCCAGCAGCCCTTCAGCGTGTTTCCTGTGCCCGATCACCCAGGAGGGTGGGCATCTCCTTCGCCCCAGGCACCTCAGGCCTTGCCCCAGTCAGCCCTGCTGCCCTCAGTGAGGAGGCTATTGACCTTCTGGGATCCCTCACTGTTGGGCAATCTACCCTTTGAATGGCATCCAGGGTGTTGAGAGGCATTTGCAACAAACAAATGCATACCTGGAGGGCATTCATTCTGGGCAGGCGGCCCAACAGAGAGCATTTCAGGCTCTGGCCTCAGAACTGATGGCAGCCATTGTCCCTGTGTCCAGCCTCCCCCCTCCAACTTCCACTACCCAGACCCAATCCCCTGTACCTCTGCCTAACCCAAGCACACCATCAGACCAGCATGCACACTCATCAACACACACAAGTGGACATGGCAAACATAAGCACCACACATCCCACAAGCACTCACACAAGCACCATCCCCATGCAGACACAGCAACATCCACTGCCTCCACTGTGTCCCCCTCCTCCACATCCTCCTCGTCCCTCCCAGTCTCGTCTCCACTCACACCTGCATGCACTACATCTTCGGCCAGTGCCTCTATCACCAGCCCGCCCATCACGTGCAATGACCACCCCCACTACCATTCACACATCCCCTGTGTCCTCTCCCAGTGTGTCAGTGAGCCCTCCTCCCAAAGTACACAAACGCAGGCACACACCCACCCAACAGCCATCCACCTCACAGCACCCTCCAGCCCATGCACCTTCACCCAAATTCAGCAGACGTACACCTCCTACAACCACTACCTCTTCCTCCACTCCCAAACCCCCTCCATCTACCTGTCCCAGTGTGCCTAAAATACTTTTCCTGGCTAATATTGACCTCTTCCCTACACCTCCCCCCCCGTCCATCCCCTAGGGCCAGGCTTTCCAGGTCCCAACCCCGCACCTCGGCCACTACATCCCCAGGCACAGTGGTGCCAGCAACTGTGGGCTATTGGAGTGCGCCAACCATCAGGGCTGCCAGTGTGCCACGGAGAAAGGGCATGGACATTCCACCACCTGCCAAGCTAAAGAAGTTGCCCAAATCCTGGAGGGAGAAGCAGAAAACACCTGCCACCAAGGGGTCAGGGAAAACGAAAGGGGATAGTGGCAAGACAGCTGCGCCATCATCAAAGGTGGGGAAGGGCCAGAAACTGAAGGGCCGGTCAGGAGACGGCATGGTGGCACCGACTGAGGGACCAGTGTCACACCTTCTTTCCATGTCGACGCCAACCTGTACGGCGGAGAAGACCGCCACCTGCACCGCTGCCACAGAGCCCGCCGCCAGCACCGCCGCCACAGAGCCCACAACCAGCACTGCCGCCACAGAGCCTGCAACCAGCACCGCCGCCTCAGAACCCGCAACCAGAACCGCCACCACAGAGCCCGCAACTAGCACCGCTGCCACAGAGCCCGCAACCAGCACCACCGCCACAGAGCCCGCAACCAGCACCGCTGCCACAGAGCCCGCAACCAGCACCGCTGCCACAACCAGCATCGCCGCCACAGAGCCCGCAACCAGCACCGCCGCCACAGAGCCCGCAATCAGCACCACCGCCACAGAGCCCGCCGCGAGCACCACCGTGACTTACACCGCTGCAAGCACCGCCAGCGGCCCTGCGACATCCTGAGCCAGTGGCATCACCGCAGGCATGGCTGCCATCCCCAGTGGTCAGTCGTCCAAGGCTGGTGGTGAGCTCCAGGAGCCTGGGCAGCTTTCATGAAGTATCACTTTCAGTGGAGAAAAGCATCCACTACCTCTGTCCTTGGCAGGATGAAGCACTCTGGGCACAAAGCCCCCTCCAGAACCAGTGGAGAGATACATCCACTACCTCTGTCCTTGGCAGGATGAAGCACTCTGGGCACAAAGCCCCCTCCAGAACCAGTGGAGTATCACATCCACTACTTCTGTCCTTGGCAGGAAGAAGCACTCTGGGCACAAAGCCCCCTCCAGAACCAGTGGAGACTGTTATCCACTTGAGAGACTGTGGCTTTGCACTCCCCAGGATAAAGCAGTGGGCAACCCACCCACTGAAAAGACTTGAAAGACTGTGGCTATGCACTCCCCAGGATAAAGCAGTGGGCAACCTACCCTCTGAAAAGACTTGAGGGACTGTGGCTTTGCACTCCCCCGGATAAAGCAGTGGGCAACCCACCCACTGTAAAGACTTGAGAGACTGTGGCTTTGCACTCCCCAGGATAAAGCAGTGGGCAACCCACCCACTGGAGAGACTTGAGAGACTGTGGCTTTGCACTCCCCAGAATACATCCGTGGGCATGGAGCCCCCTCGTGGAGCAGTGGCGTCGTGCGTTCATCAGGCTGAGGTGCTCCCTCTCCCCCTGAGATGCCTGTATATTTTCGGTCTGATGCCCCAGCAGTGTTCTCTCTGTTTGGAGTCAGGCATCTAGTGTGGGCCTCGCCCATGAATTTTGGGCCCAGTGGTCCAAGGATAATGGTTGGTGCACTATCCGGAGTTGTGTAGTTGGTGTACATAATTGTATATACTGGATTTGGAGTTTTGACTACTGGATTTTTATTGATTACAATCGTTCAAATCATTTCCTTTTGTCCTTGAGTTATTCAAGGGTGGGTGGGGGAGTGTAAATGTAATGTTGCAGCATGTATTTGTGTCTATGGTGTTGTGGGTGAGGTTGGGGGTGGGGGTGTTGCGTGTGTGTGTCACTCTCTTTTTCCCTCCCCCCTCCCCTGTGTTGTAGGTGCAGTACTCACTGTGGTCGTCGCCGCTGTCATTGGAGTTCCTGATAGGGTGGGCGGTACATTGTCTTCCGCCTGTCTGTTGGCGGTTACCGATGCGCTGTTTGTTTGTACCGACGTGGTGGTCGGAGTGTTAAAGTGGCTGTCTATGTTGGCAGTTTCCACCGTGGTCATGATTCCATTTTTTTTCCGCCGGCCTGTTGGCGGTATTACGGTTGTAATGAGGGCCTTAGTCTTTGAGCAGGAAGCAAGGGGTGGGGCAGGCCCAATAGTGTTTAGCCTAGCTGATATAGCCAGAGCAATTAATGCTCTGAAATGTGCCAAAGCACCTGGTCCACATAAAATCCCAGGCGACCAATATAAATCTGAATCATTAGTCTACATAAACGTATTATCTAGTTCTATTTCTAGGGGAGGGGATATGCCTGAGATATGGAGGGGTGCTGAGATCTTTCCGATCTATAAAAATGGGGTCGCCTCTTGCCCCTTAAATTATAGACCAAAAAGTCTCATCGCAACCTCCAGAAAATATTTGCCAGACAAATCTTAGAGACATTGTTACTGTGGGTTGAAGACGAGAAAATGTTGCCCCCTTTACAGGCAGGTTTCCGCCCCAAGACCAACACCAAAACCACAGATCAGGTTTTCAGGTTGGTGGGTGTGCATCGGAAATATATGCTACTAGCAAAACAAAGGCTCTACGTAGCCTTTGTAGATCTGAAGGCTACTTTCAATTCTATCCCATGCAACACGTTGTGGTAAGCACTGTCGAATATGGGCGTCCCCCAAATTTGCTTGTATTGATTATCAGGCTATACTCGAAGAACTGTGCTCAGGTGCGATGGGGCAAAAGGGGAGAATCGACTGATAAATTCGCCATCAGATGTGGCATACGTTAAAGGTGCGTACTTGTCACCAAACTATTCATACTGTACATGAACGATGTGGTGAAGGAACTCCACCACGTAATAATGGAAACATTTCTATTTCACTCTTTACTGATTTTTCCCTACTACATTCAAAATCACCAAGGAACTCCTTGACTGTGAGAACGACTCCTTTACAGTGAATAATGTAAACATTTCTATTTCACCCTTTGCTGACGACTCCCTACTAAATTCAAAATCACCAATGGGGCTCCTAGTCCTCATCAATAAATGTTTGAATTTCTGTAATTCTAGAGGCTTAGAGCTGAATGTAGGGAAGACTAAACACATGATTTTTGGACATAGGGGAACAAGGATAAGGGTAATCAGAGTGGGCACTGAAATACTCCAGAGGATTAAATCCTTCGACTACTTAGGGGTCAAATTAACCAGCGATCTAAAATGGCAGCCTCAGTTAACAAAGTGAGCATAGTTCCTAACAATTGAGCATAGTTCCAATGCTATTATAAGGGTCCATACGACCACCAGCTCATGATCTGTCTCTCCAGCCCTAGCAGTTTATCAAGTTAAGGCATAAGGAGCTGCCCTATTTGGTGCAGAATTGTGGGGACATAAAAATATGGACTGTTTAACTACTGCAGAAAATATATTTTTAAGGAAACTCCTAAAGTTACCTGCAAGCACTCCATCAACCCTTCTTCACTTGGATCGAAACCTACACGGAATAGCAAATTTGGCGGCTCTAAAGCTCCTGGCCTACTCGGTTCACTTGTGGTCCACCAATAAAATGAGTCATTATAGGTACTCCTTAAGGGATTTAACTATTTGAGCCAACATCACCAGCATTCCCTGGATGAAGTCAGTGTGTGACTGGTTTAGTTGACTGAACCTGGTTAGATTTTGGAATGAGCCAGATTGTTAACGCAAAGCTGATATTCATGTACTCAAAATGTACTCAAAAATCGTTATTGGGAGTACATAAATGAGCAACGAGTTTTGATAGATACCCATAGTGCTCTGACAAGCAGGTTCTTGGATAAAGTCATTCCCATGTTTTAAACCACTTCTTGCTAAGATCACTCCTGCTCTTGCCAAAAGTTTGTATATTCAGTTTAGGATTGGCACACTCCCTCTATGTCCCCTTACCAGCAGGTGCATAGGGGCTCTTGCTCGAGTTTGTGCCCTGCATGTGGTTTAGCAAATGAGACTGAAGCCCATGTCCTATTCTCATGCCTAGAGTACAGAGAGCTGCATAGGAGATGGATTCATCCATTCTGCTTGCACCTTGGGACAACACACCACCTGCAAGCCTTAAGAATTTTGAAATATGATACAACAGAAGCAATTGTATTCTCAGTCAGCAGATTTTTGCTGACATTTTGGATAAGGCGCCATATGTTTTTAACACAAAATGATTATTATTTAATTGGAAACTTTTATCTTATTTATCTTGACACCAGTCGACTTTGTTGCACAACTTAATGCACTTTCTAGCGGGCTCTTGGTAACCAGGAAAAATGAGTTCCACTGAGGGTAAGGGGGTTTGGGGCATTTTAAGGTTCGAGAGAATCAAGAGCGTGTACTAGAGAAATTCCTTGCCTTTTAAGGGACATTGATTTTTTAAACAAGGTTTTTAGGCTTATATTGTTTAAACTTTTTTTAAATGAAATGAATGTTATTTGCACTATGATGGTCATTGATGACCGAATAAAGTATTTATACTACTAATAGTCGAGTTTTGATGTCTTTTCATTATAATCGGCAACTAGGTGCAGTCACCAATTATGACGAAATTAGAGACTGCCATTTATGCGGGGATTACAGAATCCCATGTATTATACACATATTGTTTCTTTTTGCATACCTGTCAGTAGTGTCCACCCATTACTACCAATACCAATTGTCCTCACTCTCCTTCTGTAGTTGGGATGTGTTTCCTTGTTGTATGGATGCCCACATAGCTTTATTGCTGTGGTGTTGCAGAATGAGAGCTTGGGACTGACAGAGAGAAGAGTGTATTGTGTTTATTCTTCCCCTCAATTCACCATTGGATGACAGCCAAAACTGGCTCTCTAATTAAGGATTGTAGTACTCTAACCCTATCAATGAACCTCACTCCAGTTCTGAAATTAAACATGCTCCTAATTAAATATCCCCTTTCTACACAATCACAGATATTTTCAGCATCCTATGACCAAAGATAAGTCACTTTATGTTAGTTGTCTTTTCTGGACTGTACAGTAGAATGCAAATGGATGTTTGTGTGTATGACGTTATCCAGGATGTTCTCCTTTAATGTCAATTTGCTACTAACATTGGTTACAGGTATTGGTAGCTTTCCATTGGCAGTGGACAACTCTCTGATATCTAATAATAGCTATATCTAGTGGAAATTAAAATATTGGACATTAATGTCTGATCCCTTCCTTGCCCTGCATATTTTAAGTAATATTATCCCATATGAAAATCAACAAATTTCTTTGTATTCTATGTTTGCATATGTAATTTCTATTTGTTCAATTACCTGGATCTGGACTGCCATGTGATGAACATAGAAAAAGATGCATAGGAGTTTCAAGGGGGTAAATGGCATGTCCACACCTTCTGTGGAGACTGCCAATGTTTGTGATAAACCCGAGACCTATTTGGTGCTGGTGTAATCCTCTACAGAGGAGCTCTAAACAAAGTCATCAACCCACTGTCTTCCAGGCCTCTTGGGAGATCAGCACCTATTGGTTGAACTCTTTGAAGTTGAAGAGCCCACCAAGGTTGGAGATAACACATAAAAGGCTTGAAATGTTGCAGAGCTCTCAAGTTTCCCAGGTCCATGGGTGAATGCCTTATCCAGGCCAGATTGTTTCAGTGCATTCATGTGTTTGAAGATCTGTTGATACCATTCTAAATTTAGAACTAGAAGTACCAGCATGCACATGAAAAACCAGGACTGGATGACCTACTCAAACGGGAGCTGGGGAACTTGAGGGCTGGGGTACTATCTTGCCCAATCATCTGCTACATTTGTGACAGTGCCTTAGAAGTGTCAATATATGTCTATAAGCCTGTGGTATTACTATAGTGAAAACCTAGCCAAAGGCAGCAGAATGCCGTTCATTGTCAAAAGCAAGCATTAAGTCAACAAGTAATAGGATAGGAATCCAGTTGTGGATGGGTAGAGCAATGTGATGCAGTGCTCTTTAAAGAGGTGAGACTCCAACTCTTTCCTAAATTCCAGCAGTGTTGCAGCAGTCATGATGGATAGAGAGATGTTCTTCCAGATCATGGGTGCATAGATGGAAAAGGCCTCCTGCCTTGGTTTTTTTTTTACACTTCTTAATCTTCTGTCTGATGGTGTCCTGGCTGCGCCTATACCAAGAACCATCAGTGGCTGTGCTGAGGACCACCAGAAATGGTGAGCTTGTTTGCTAGGTAAGAGGAAGGGCAGGCGGGTGATGAGATCATATTTCTTCAATCCTGGATGACGTGCCATGGCCAGTAGGATGCCCCTAAAAAGTACCATTGTGGTGTGTGGAACACCATGGAGTAGGGCATTACCACCATCCAGATGAAAGAGTATGAAGGCTTAAAAAGCAGTTCTAAAATTGCTTTCTAGAAGAAACATTTTGATTTTCCTTTAAAAGTCAACCATTCTGGAATTATTGCTCACAGTTCTGAAGAAGGGGTTTGGACTAATGTTAGAGCTTACAGATACGGTGGAGGGTGGGGGTAAAACCGCTCTCCCATGAGTAGTCTGGGATCTGGAATGAAGATTACTGAAGAAGCGAAGACATTCACAGCAAGGATATTTGCAGGTATTTATTGGTGCAAATATATAAAGTACAGCCAAATCCCACAGTGCGATCCACCAACTGACTCTCTCACAGGGTTCCACTAACTCCAGAACTCCGTGAAAGAATCCATCAGTACATCACCGCACTTACAATGTAAACATAAACAAGAACACAACACATCTCCCTCCTTATAAATATGCAAAACTTAATGCACTTTTTAATATAAAGTATCACTAATTACATTTCATAGTATTTAAACCATTTCAGTGGATTCTGTTGCCATTCACGTAATAACACTTTATCTTCCAAACTATCCTCAATTGAATTCCTAGTTTCTTGTTCACATCTTCCTTTACATGGAACCAGTCTTCTAATGTTCCATTTCCCATTTCCCTCCAACACCAGAGGATTGCCAAAGATCTTTGAAATTGTCTTGATGTTTGAAAACTTAGATTCTCCTTTTTTAACTACATAACCTAATTTTACTCTCACATATTCTCCTACACTCAATTGATAGGGATCTCTGTTAATTCTCCTATTATGTCTATCACAGAATTTTATTTGCTTCTCCTTAATTTTCCTTGAGATTTCAGACAAATCAGAATCTTCATTCTCCTCTCTTTTCATCCAAACCGGAGAAAAAACAGTGATTGGTCTCCTCCCTCGTAATAATTTAAAAGGAGATTCTTGCGTCACAGAATGTGGAGTACGCCTATAACTCCACCACCTACTTCTAAGTTCACCTTTCCAATCCAACCCACTTTTAACAGCCAATTGCAAACACTACGATAGCACTCTGTTAAATCTCTTAAGCAATCCATTTTCTCAAGGATGATAGAGGGCCGTCCTATGATGCTGTATGTCAAGTAACTCAAAAAAACTTTACATTTTTAACGAAGTGAATTTAGGACTATTATCCGTAACAACTTCTTCTGGAATACCCTCTCTCGCAAACATGTCTTTACAAAAATTAATAATATCATCTGATTTTACCTCATCCACCATCCGAACCTCAGGCCATTTTGAGCAATAGTCCATCATCACTATAGCAAACTTGTTTTTTAACCCTGGAACCTTAAATGGACCACAGATGTCCATACCAACCTTTCTCCATACACCCTTCGGACACTCAAATGGCATTTTAGGTGACTCTTTAACCACCCAAGATTTATCACTATTCCAACAACATTTGCAATTCCTCAGAAACCTACCCATATCCTTGTCCATTCCTGGCCACCAAAAGTCCATACGTGTCTTTCGCTTCATAGCTTACATGCCTCCATGACCCTCATGTAATAATTAAATTAATCTTTCTCGAAGCAAAATTGCTACAATTAACCTTTCCTCTCTATACATCATATTATCCACTATAGCAACTCTGACCACCTCAACTTATACTTCCCCAGTAATTCATCAACACCCCACTGCTTCATCCACGTACTTGTCACATTTTCTTTATTCTTGCACAATGCCTCATCTCTATCTACAGCTCCTTTCCAATCCTTTTTGGTAATAGCTTTATCAGATAATTACTTCACCACAGCTACCATCCACTCCTCAGATTCCTGCTCTTCCATAGTATCTTCCTCCACCAAACCAATTGGCATGCAAGAAAGGCAATCTGCTTTGGCATTCTTTTCACCCGATACATATTTAATGGTGAATGCAAATTCCTGTAACCTATACAGCCATTTAGCTATCTGTGGTGCAGCCTTCACTCCTCCCTTAGTTGAACACACATCCACTAAAGGTTTGTGATCTGTTCTTAATTCAGATTTTAGACCTCATAGATATGGTCGAAAATGCTGCATTCTCCTTTTCAATAACCGAATAATTTTCTCCTGCTCCCCTTAAAGTCCTAGACGCAAATGCAATTATCCTTTATTTTCCTTGATGTACTTGTATGAGTACAGCACCCAAACCATAAGCATGAGCACCAGGATAAATAATAGTTGTATATTCTAAATTAAATGGTTTCAAAATAGGAGCTTTGGAAATCCCTTCTTTCACAGCCACAAATGATTCTTCATACTCCCTTGACCAAACATACTTTTTGCCCTTCTTGAGCAGTGATCTCATAGGCATGGTTAAGGTTGCAAAATGATTCACAAATTTGGTGTAATATTCTGCCAATCCCAAAAATGAATTCAACTGTTCCTTATCCATTGGCATAGGGGCACATTCAATGGCCTGAAGTAATTTAAATTTTGGTTTAATTCCATCAGGACCAATGATGTGTCCAAGATATTCCACTTCTGGTACAGCACATTTACATTTTTTAATGCCGATTGTGAGCCCCGCATTTTGCAACCTCTTCAAAACTCGCATCAATATGTCATCATGCTCTTGTTGATCCTTTCCATTTACTAGAATGTCATCTTGCAACACAGTTACTCGTTCTACGTCCTTTTAAATGTTTTGCATGGTGCGTTGAAACACCGCACTGGCAGAAGCCAAACCAAATGGCATTCTAAGATACCTAAATGCCCCTTGTGGTGTTGCAAATGATGTTAAATGTCTACTGTCATGGTGCAACACAATCTGATGATATGCCTTGGACAAATCCAATGTGTTAAAACATTTGCCCTCTTTATAACATTTATATTAGGTAGAGGGTGACGGTCTACCCATAAGCACTCATTAAGGTTGTGTAAATCCACACATATGCGAATCTTTCCATCAGGTTTCTGGACCAAGACAATAGGGCTTAACCATTCTGACTCCTCTATGGGTTCAATAACCCCATCAGAACATAGCCCATTCAACTCCACAGAAAACACTTCCTACATTGCAAAGGGAATCCCTCTAGGTTTATGCACTTTGGTGACAGTTCCTTCTTTTAATATAATACGATGAGAAAAACCTTTCAATTTGCCTAACTTTTCTTGAAAAACTTCTGGAAATGTTTTTTTCCCACTTTTCCATGTAAGAGGTTCCCACAAGCAAAACTTGGTCTCTCCTATTTGGGTCCAATGTGATTCCTAGTTTTCCTAGTTCCCTACAACCTAACAAGAGTCTGCCTTTTTCCACAACAATCACACAGCTCATGACATTCTTATTCTTGAACGACACCATAGAATCAAAACAACCCAAAATTGGTAATTTAGTATCACAATAACCTACTGGCGATACCTTAATTTGCTTAAGTTGTACCCCAGGTAACTGGACAAACATGTTCAAATTGATAATAGTGTATGGTGAAGAAGAATCTGCCCACATCCCCAGTATTGTACCAGATATTGCTATTGAACACTTAGGAGGACAGTATGTATCATCAACATTCAAAACTTGTGTAATGAGATTCTGAGCATCCTCCTTTTGATCTTCAGACTAGCACTCCACAAGTACTTCATCATCATCATCTCTTGAATCCTCATTGATCATCCAAATTATATTAATGTTTTCCTTTTTTGTATAACCATTTTTCTTTCATTGGAATTCACTTTGCAGACTCCAGAAAAATTATCAATACGAGCACAATGATAACACTTAATTTCAAGTGCCAGGCAATTCACACACGTAGCTACATGTTTGAAACTCTTGCATCTAAAGCATTGAGTTTTGTTCCTAGCTGAATAATTATTACTCAGCCTAAATTTAGATTTATTGTCTGCTGTAACCAGATTAATCCCTTGTGAACTCCACTTCACAAAAAACCACTTGAGATGACGATATTCAGTTTTCAGACTTTAAAATTGTCATATATGAAGATGTGTCTTCAATTGTTTTTGCAAGAGCAATCACTTTATCTAATGTAGGTTCATGCAATCTCAACAATGTTTCTTGAATTTTTAAATTAGTTAGCTTGCTAAACAATTGGTCTCTAATAATTTCATCATGCAAATCCCTAAATTTACATGTAGTAGCAAGAACCCGAAAACATCCCACATATTGTTCTATGTTCTTCCCCTTGTAATTGACATCTCGAGAAAAACCTATGTCTTTCTATCACAACATTACATTTTTTCCTGTAGTGTTCATTGAGAGCATTAATAGCCCTTTCAAACACTTTTTGGCCTTCATCGTCTTCTACATCCTGAGTGCCAGGTAAGGTGCGTACAATTTTCCTTCCTTCTGTTCCTAAATTGTGTTTCAATAAACAAACTTTCTTTTGGAAGTAAAAATGTCTCCTCCAATTGCAAAAGCAATTTTCCAATCATCCCATGGCATTAGGGGCTGACCAGAATGCTGTAAAAACATGGGTGGAGCAATCACAGACTCCAATTCAGATTACCTGAATTATACAAATAACAATAAATACGGTTGTCACGTAGGAAGTTGGCTTTCTTCTAGCATAGTTACCCCCATTTTTGGCCTGTTTGTCAGTGTTTGTCAGTGTGTTTTTACTGTCTCACTGGAATCCTGCTAGTCAGTCAGTGTAACACAGGTGGTGGACCAAAATGATCCTGACTGTCCATAGGTCCAGCTGTCCAAATTTGGCAGAGGTAAGGGCTTGACTCCCTGTGCCAGACAGTACCCCTGTGCATTGCATCTTCTGCAGCTCCTTGGGCTTATGTGCACTTCTTCCAAAAGTTCTTTGTGCACAGTGTAGCCCAGGTCCCCAGCACTCTATCCTGTGACGCTCAGCTCCCTGAGTTGTTCTCCGGCGGTGTGGGATCCTTTTGTGTAGTGCTGCGACGACCGCATTTTGCAATTCCTTTGTCCCTATGTTCTGGGACTCCCGTGGGTGCTGCCTGGTCTTCTGAGGGCTTTCTGAAGTGCTGAGAGCCCCCTCTGTCTCCTCAGTCCAAGTTGAGACCCCCAGGTCCCTACTGGGCCTGGGCAGCACATCTTTGATGCAAAACGCATTCTTGCGTGAACCAAGGCTTGTTGGCAGAATCTAGTGATGAAAAAAGCCTGCATCCAACGACTCAACATGGGACATCTCTTGCACCAAGCAGAAACCCGCAGCTGTCTTCTTTGGTGCATTTCTGTACTTTTCTTTTAACCGGAGAATCCACTTTTGCACCTTCATCAAGGTTGGCAGGGGCTCCTGTTCTTCCTGGACTCTTCATCGAATTCTAGACTTGGTCACCTCTCTCCACAGGTCTTCAGGTCCAGGAATCCATCACTGTTTTTTTGCAGTCTTGCTTGGTCTTCGCAAAATCATTTATCATGACTTCTAGTGCGTTCGGAGAAAACTGCTGTACTTTACTCATGTTTTCCAGGGCTCTGAGGTGGGGTATTTTACTTACCTTTGATGTTTTCTTACACTCCCAGCGCCCCTCTACACACTACACTTGTCTAGGGGGGAACCCGACATTCGCATTCCACTATTTTAGTATATGGTTTGTGTTGCCCTTAGGCCCATTGGAACCTAATGTGTTCTTCACTGTTTGCACTATTTCCTGACTGTGTACTTACCTGATTTTGGTTACTAGTGTATATATTGTGTATAATACTTACTTTTAGTAGGAATATTGTCTCTAAGATATTTTTGGCCTTGTGCCACTAAAAGAAAGTACCTTTATTTTTAGTAACACTGGGTATTTGTCTTTCTTGTGTATCAGTAGTGTTTGACTACAGTGGTATTGCAAGACCTTTGCATGTTTCCTAATTCAACCTTGGATTCTCTGCTACAGCTACCTCTAGACAGCCTTAGATGCTAGACACTGCCAACATTTCACTAAGGTGGATCACTGGACCTTGTATAAGCTTCTCTCATACCAGTAGCATAAAATAATGAATTAATATAAATAAAGTGGTCACCGTCATCTTTACTGTAATGCACAGGATGAGGAGAGTCTTAATCTGAAGTGTATTTACATTGCATAGATTGACATATTAAAATATCACCTTGTTGTTGTTTCCTACATGAATATCATACAACTGATGTGCATCGCACTGGATCTGTAAACATGCTCAGCCAATGGTGTGCATATCACCAATAAAACGTGTGCACACCGCCATGTATCTGGAAAATACTTTCACAATGGTGTGCGTATCACCGATAAACATGTGTGCACTGCATTTACTTTTTGCAGACTAGATGAAAACAACGTGATGATGTTGTCTTCTTGTGAGATGCCCCAACGTGCACAGGAAGCGTCTCGAGCGCACTGGAAGTGGCTCGAACATAAATAAAACAAATAAATGAAAAGAAAGCAAAAAGAAAGGAAAAAAATATACTGCACACATCTGAGATCCTACAACAGCATGCCTACAACCACGGCCAGAGTTTAGCCAGAAAACCATTGAAAGACCACTGCCTGCTCTGAAAAAATATTTTTTTTTGCATTCACAAAGGGGAAGGGGTCCCATGGGGACCCCTTCCCATTTGCGAATGAGTTACCATCCACTTCAAGTGGATGGTAACTGCGAGTTGATTTGCGACCGCTTTCGCGGTCACAAATCAACTCTACATCGCGATGCGGTCGCAAATAGGAAGGGAACACCCCTTCCTATTTGCGAGTCGGAAACACATTTTGCGAGTCGGTACCAAATCGCAAAATGTGTTTCTGCATCGCGTGAGGCCTTTTGCGCCTTGCAAACGGCATTTTTCACCGTTTGCGAGGCGCAAAAGGCTACCTACATCTGGCCCTTAAAGTTTAAACATAAACAAGAATACAACAATTACCACTAGTGAATCTAGTCAAAGCACATAAGGTGACATTGTGTAGCATGACTGAACACTCATTCCAAGTTACAGCCCTGCACATACTGTAGGGTTTTTAGATCTTTGCTCTAGACGGCACTCTTGAGCTGTGTCGATGAGGCCTGTGTATCCACTTCATGGGCTTACAGTCCGCCCATAGACAACCCATTTTTCAAGGACATGCATATGTCATGCCTTTTCTGGTGTTGAGCCCTCCCAGAGAGCACAGGCCAACTACTGTTAAAATATGCAGCGGATATTTTTACAAATGGGTGAACTGTCCCATCACAAGTGCGCTGTTAATATCCTGTTGTGGGTGTGTCTTAAACTCACTCCCTCTGGGTGTTTGATTATGGTTTTTATTGGTTCGGGGTTACGTGTGAACTATCTGTGTTCGTGTAGTGTTAGTTTGTCGTGTTTTAATCGAACGTTTGCCACCTTCCTTGTTTTCGGGTGTGGTGTGCGTAAGGGGCTTCAGACTCCAAAGTCACATAGTGACTATATGCATTTTCTCAATGAAGTGACTTTTTTTCCTTTTTTTGTTTAGAGAAGGCTCTCCTCCACCTCCCCCCTCGTTAAATGCCTGCACGTAGTGCGTGTGCACATAGAATCCAGCAAAACATCTTACGAGTATGCAGCAGGCCTGTCTATGGATGATAGCTGCCAGCTCTGTTTGTCTGAGGATGTCACTGGTCATGCCACGGTACGAGCCACGGTACGCGAGTGGTACTGGTCAAGTGGTTTGTGGGAGTTGTTGGTCCGGGCTCAGCACACTCTTTCTCAATGGAGAAACCCTTTCCTCGCCCCATGCATCCTTTTGTATATTCCGTCCTCATAGTTCCTTTAATGCGCATTTCCTTGTTTTCAGTAACACGTTTTAACATAACTTTCAGTTATGCTGAACAGCACCGTGCTGATCTTCAGTATGGTTAAAAGACACTGACACGACAAAGACAATAACTCTTGCATTGCTAAGACCCATTGGCTTTGCCAAAGCTTGTTTTTATAGTGAAAACATCCCCTACTGTCCAATCTAGAATGGTAAATTGATACAGGGCTGGCTTTAGTGCAGTGTGACAGGTGCGGCCGCACTGGGTGCTGACCTAGAGTGGGGGCACTGACCTGGGGTGTGGGGATGCTGTATTCAGCTTAACATACTTTTTAAAACGCACTAAATTTAAAAGCACAACCTGCAGAGTTCCTTGTGTGCCCAGCTTTCAGACGGCAATAAAAATGTCATGATAACTCTTGTGATTAATGCTCCTACTAGAGAGATTTGAGTTTTGTTTAGTGGCCATTTTGACTCATCATAAAGTAGCTCAGAGGGTTAATATGTCTGCTGCAAAGAACAGAGCTGTATTTTAAATGGATAGGTGAGTAGATTAGTAAAGCCAGCGTTTACCAGCGCTTTACAACACATTAGATGTATGCAAGAGAGGAACTATAGAGAAATGAGGGGCACTTTTGCTGGTTGGTAGTGAGGGAATCCTATGAGGTGGTCATGAGGGGTGCCAAAATATATGGTTGCACCAGGTGCCACCAGCGCTGAAGCTGGCCCTGATCTGGCAGGCTAATGATTCGATCCCTAGATATCTCCGTCCATCTGCTTGCCCGTATCCATAGATACAAGGTAGTATTTCATTAAAATCGGGCCCTGTGAAGAGCAGAATGAAGTCCATTCTCTTTATGGGAGCTCTCGTGTCAGATGTAGACGGCCAGGGTGAGGATAGGCTGGGGAGCGGGCGTGGGAGGGTTCTTGGGAGGGTACAAAGGGGGGTAGGGGCGAGAGGATCACCCTCTTTGGTGCCAGCAAGTCACGCTGCGCAGAGGTCGGCCGATCTAGGTAGGAGCAGGGAGGCGCGTATTTGATCGTCAGAGTAGGGAATCGATTGGACAGTTTTCCGCATTTCTTTATGAAACGTGAGGCACAACAAAGGGATTATGGCCAGGGGCCATGATATTAATGCTATCCTGGCCGCAATTCGCGTGCTGGGCGAAGTGGGCTGTGGACACCTACTCAGGCCTGGCGTTCTGGACCAGGCCCGGGCGGGCATTTCGTGTGCGCTGCGTGCGGCGGCCCAGGGGGTGGCAGCGGCGACCTCCACTTGCGTTCCCCAGTGCAGCAAACCAAGAAAAAGCACAAAAAGGGGCGGGGCGCAGCGAGTCCACCCACCCCACTGTTATTGCAGATGGGACACAGGGGAAGCCTCTGAAAGAAGCAGAGCAGGGGGTGAGGAACTGGGGAGAGGGGAGTCACTGGGGGCCCTCTGGAGCTGGGCGTGGCATGGAAAGGACCTCCTCAGCAGGCATTACCCGAGCTTGTGGAGCCAGTAGGGGCTGAACAGCCCTTAGATCTTACATTGTCTGGGGCCATATTTAGAGACTCCGGAGCAGACACTGGGCAGGGACTGGGGGGCACCAAAAGAAAGGCAAACCCATGTATTTCTGCAGCAAGGAGCCCGGGGGTGCATTGGCAAGCACTAGTGGCGTGACAGTTGGCAGGGGGGCTTGGGGGCAGGCAGATGAGTGTAGACAAGTGCAGGAGGCAGTGGAAGCACAACACCGCATTTCCACTGACTGGTCAGGAGTGGACATATAGGCCAGGATTCATGAGCAGAGGAAACTTGTGGCGGAGACAGATCTCAGGTGGGCCAAATTATGCAAGGAGCGGGGGCAGTCAAAGGGGAGGTCCAGGAAGGCGAAGAGGAAGTCACTGAGTGTTAGGGGATGCCAGGATGAAGGACACAGGTCTGAGAAGGGTAGTTGGATGTGAATTCCACATGAGAGCAGTGGACAGCTCAGGAGGCCGGTGCGGCTGGTGGGAGTGGCAGCATGACGGCAGTGCCTGGCGCACACAGCCAGGCGCAGCGAGGAGAGGCAATGCCAGCATTAGAGGCTGGCTGAAAGGTGGCAAAGCCAATGGGGCACACCACGGTCCCAGGACGTTGGTCGGAAGCGTTAGAGGGGTCTTCTGTGGCCTTCCCTACACCGTGGGAATGCACGAGGAACACGCCTGGCTTACGCTACGGGGTTTTAGGTTGGATGATGAATACAATATGGTGGATGCAACTGGCGCTGATGAATGAATGGGTGTGGATGAACAGGAGGTGCTTGAATTAGATTATGAGGAGGAGCTGGACGACTGGGAAGACGGGGAGATTCAAGAAAAAGAGGTGAGCGGGGTACAAGGGAAAGGGCAGGAGCTCAGTAGCGGCGCAACCCCTGTTTTCTGCTTCTGTTTTGCAGGATTCAACGTCTTCAGCACATGGACATATGGTCTCCTCCAAGGATGGAGGCAGGCTCAAAGCATTGTTGGACGCTGGAACGACTGGTCGTGGGGTCCAAGGTGAAGGAGATTGGTGGGTGCCATGGGATGAGAGGAGGTGAAAGGCTGGCACGGCACAATACAAATCTATTGGTGTGGGTGAGGATTTGATACACTTACATCCTGATACAGGTGCGGTAGTTGCAGGCGGTAAGGATAAAGGGGGGACAAGGCGCTGTCAGCGCAAAGCGGAGATGGAGATACAGTGGTAGGCGGGGAGAAAGAGGATGAGGATAGGGGGGTACAAGAGACTCCCTTACATGGGACTCTCTATGCCGTAGGGGTCACATGTAGCAGACAAGACATAAGCAAGGATATGGGGGCATGAGTATGTGGATATTTTCAAACTTTTCAACAGGGATATTCAGGCAAAGAGAGGTTCTAAGGAAGAGGAGTGGGAATTGGCATGGAGGCCTCGGGTTACAATAACTATGGACAACTGGACTTCTGACTTTTTGATTTACGCCAGTATCTACTGTGAGAAATACCTAGACAGGGCCATTGCCATGTTTAAGTACATGGACATTATTCAGAAAGCCCAACTGCACTTCGGGGGCTTTGCATGGCTGAATTATAATGAGGAGTTCAGAGCCAGAGTTAGCATTAACACTGAGAAGCCATGAGGGGATATGGATTCGGAATTATGGATGCAGTGGATGGCATCTTCGCATTCTGCGGCATCCACCCATGCAGCTAGTGGTCTTCCTGTGGTTTACAAGTCTTTTCAGCAGCATCCCGCTTAGGGCGGTACGGGTATGCCTCAGAGGTCGCAGGTACCTAACTCAGGAGCATGTTGGAATTTCAACAAGGGGTTTTGCTTCAGGCACCCCTGTAAATTCAAACATGAGTGTTCCAAATGTGGGGTAAACACCCAGTCATGCAATGTTTCTCACTGGCCAGTCTGGCCGAGTAGTGGAGATCTACCAGGGGCAGAGGGGGCCAAGGCGCTACTGGGTCAAAGGGCGCCTACTCCAATTAGGTTAGAGAGGTTACTGGATACGGACACGGCGCTCAAATTGGAATGGGGTTTCAAAGGGGGTTTCCAGGTGGGTTATCAGGGTCCATGAAGAAGGAGATGGGCAGATAATTTGCAGTCAGAAATGGCCATTCCAGAGGTGGTGGCGGCGGCGAAATTGAGCAAAGAGGTGTCAGAAGGCAGGATTTTGGGCCCCTTTTACGAGTGACCCATGGAGAATTTGATGATCTCACCTTTGGGAGTGGTTCCAAAAAAGAGCAGAGGGAGCTTTAAGCTGATACACCACTTGTCATGGCCTAAAGGGGCATCAGTGAATGATTTTATAGCACCGGAAAATACAAGGGTGGTATACGCCACAGTGGATGATGACATCCAGCTCATAGGGGTGTGTGGGAAAGGTGCTGAGCTTTCCGGCTGCTCCCTATTCACTCAGATGATTTCTCTTTGCTAGGAATGCAGCTGGGGGGGCATATATGTGGACAGAGTCCTGCCTATGGGATGTGCGATTTCCTGTGCATTGTTTGAGGCTTTTAGTACCTTCTTGCAGTGGTTTTTTTTTCAGGTTAGTGGACATCAGATGGTGTCACACTATTTGGATGATTTTCTCTTTGTAGGGACAGCACAGTAGCACAGTCGGACTCGTGTGGCAGGGCACTGAGGTGTATTGAGCAGTTGGCACAAGATTTTGGGGTACCTTTAGCCCTGGAGAAAATGGAGGGCCCTAGTTGTGTCTTAACCTTTTTGGGCATTGAACTGGACACAAGGGAGTTCATAGCTCGCTTACCGGTGGGAAAGGTTGAAAAGATTGTACTGTTTTTGAGGAAGATCAGATTGAGGCGGAAGATTGAACTACGCGTGGCTCAACAACTACTGGGTTTCCTTAATTTTGCATGTAGAGTGGTCCAGGGTGGGAGAACTTTTTGCAGGCGCATGGGCCTGGCAATGTCGGGTGCATCCCTCCCACATCACAGGATAAGATTGACCACGGGTCTGTGAGAAGACATTAGAGTATGGGACCTGTTTCTGACACAGTTTAACTGGGTCTCAATGGCTTTCCGGGAGGAAGACACTGTTTGGCAGTTGCAGATTTTTTCGGATGTAGCAGACACAGCTGGTTTTGGGCTGTTATGGGATGAACGTTCGTGTGCAGAGACATGGCCTGCCCAGTGGTTGAGTCAAGGGAGGAGCATTGTCTTTTTGGAATTCTTTCCTCTGCTAGTGGCGCTGTCTATATGGGGAGACGAACTGGCTAACAGGACAGTGATGTTTCACGTGGATAACTTGATGGTGGTTGATTTGGTAAACAGAGAGCTAGGGATCTTAAAGTGCTGTGGTTGCTGAGGGGGTTTATGTTGCGTTGTTTAACTTTAAATATAATATTTAAGGCTGCGCACATTCCAGGGGTAAACAACTCCATTGCAGATTCCCTGTCTCATTTGCAGTGGCAGCATTTCTGACAGTTGGCACCCGGCGCAGATGAGCACAAGACAGCGGTCCCAGCAGACATTTGGGAGTGGGGGGCCTGATGGTCATGAGACTGGTGGAGAGGTCACTAGCAGAATCAGCCCTCAGTTACTGCCTAGCATAGTTGGAATTTCAGGATTTTGAAGCTTGCAGGGGGCAGTTTTGGAGACAGGAACGAGGAACGCTTGAGGTTCGGGTGATGCGTTTTGTTGTGTTTCTGATTCAGAAGGGTTTATTGCCAGCCACGATTGGGGACAAGTTGGCAGGGGTGTCTTTTTATGGGAAGTTGTTTTTTGGCTGGGACCCAGCGAGGAAAGACATTCTGGGAAAAAAGCTGAAGGGTTGGGGGAGGATCCGCACATGATCAGTTTTTGTTTGTGAAGTTATTACATTTGAGTTACTACTGGAGATCTTGCACATGTTGCCAGTTTGTTGTTTGAATGCCGATAAGGTGGCCCTGTTTCATTTGTGTATGATATGGATGTTTTTTGGGGCATTTCTTGTGTCTGAATTGCTGGGAGTGGGGAAAGCTTATGGTTTAAAGGTAAGTGAGGTGCAACGTCAAGGTAAGAGACTAGGGATGTGGTTGAGGTGATCAAAGATGGATCAATTGGGTAAGGGTAAGTGGATATGGTTGGAGAAAAGGGGAGTGTCAGAAGCATGCCCTGCACAGGAATGGGACAAGTTCAAGGAGCACAGGGTGAGTCAAAGGAAAGAGTGTTTTGTCATGCGAATGGCACAAAGGTTACAGCTTTTCAGTTTTTGTCTGTTTTTTAGAATGCTTCTGAGACGCCTGGGTAGGCAGGTGGGTAACTTCGGTACTCACTCCTTTATAATCGACGCAGTGACTAAAGCGGCCTGGTTGGAGTGGGATTGGGAAAGGATCAGGTGCATTGGACGGTGGCGATCAAAATGCTGTGAGAGATATGTAAAGTCCTAATTTGGTTAAGGGGAAAGGTAGAGGCAAGTTTGGGGGGTAGTGAGAGGTTGTCTGGTGGGTTTTCGAGAAAAGGGGTGGGGGGAGGTTTTGTTGTTTTACAAGCTGACATTTGTTTCTCTTTCCAGGTTGTGTGAGTGGCCCGGAGAAAAATAAAGTGATCACGTGGTTGGTCGGACACTCTTTTATCCATTGGGCGGCTAAATATGCAGAGAAGCAGGTCTATGGATGATCTTTGGGACTCCTGAGTAGTAGGCATGGAGTGCTGTGGTGGGGAAAGAGCAACATGAGGTGGGGCAATTTGCTTCCTTTTATTACATCAATTTTGCCGACGTGGGGATGTCCTGATATGTTGGTATTACACCTTGGGGAGAATGACCTGGTCCATCTCTCTGGGCTCACCCTACTGCAACACATGCAACGAGATCTGGTCCTGCTGAGGCGCAACATGCATGGGACTTGCTGAGTGTTGGCAGAATTTGTGCCACGGACGAAATGGCGTGGAGCACAAAAGCATGGGGCTATTGAGAGGGCTCGGAGGAAGCTCAATAGGGCTATGCAGGTTTTCTGCTGGACTCATGACATTAAAGTACTGACACATGAGGGGCTAAAAGAAGATGAGCAGGTGCTTTTCAGGGATGACGGTGTGCATCTCTCGGAAATGGGGAATGCACGTTACATGATGGAGTTGCGTTTCTTGCTGACTAACTTGTGGGGAGAAAAACTGTGGCGGAGTGATATTGATGGACAAGCATGAGGTGTTGTAGTGGGTTCGCTGGTGGGGCAGCAAAATGCCAAGTGGGTTTTGCTGAGTGGCAGTAGATCGGGGAGGGTGGAGAGTCAGATGTGGGCTTGTCCACCCTTCTAGGGAAGAAAAAGAAGCAGGTGAAGGATGACAGACTGGGGAGGCCTGAGTCAGGCAGAGCATAAAAAGAAAAGGTGGATGTGTGGGAATGGAAGTGGAATTTGGGTGAGTGAAGGATAAGTGGTGGATTGAAATGAGGATGGAAGGAGGGGAGTTACAAGGTTAAAGATAAAGTCCCATATTTATACTTTTTTAGCATCGTTTTTGCGCCGCTTTTTGATGCAAAAACGGTGCAAACTTACATAATACAATTGTATTTTGTAAGTTTGCGCCACTTTTGCATCAAAAAGTGCCGCAAATGCGGCGCTAAAAAAGTATAAATATGGGCCAAAATGTTGTCATTTAAGTTTTGGTTACATTGATGTGCTATTATGATGCGCAATCTGTCCTAATAAATGGCCTTTTACGCTAAACAAAGGTGTCGGAGTCAATGTCCCAATAAACACAGTATTTCTATGACCAGGAGATGCTGCCTTGACATAGTAGAAAATTTTGTATTTTGTTCTTGAAGGAATATCAAGTGCCACAGGTTTTTAATAGCGTGCTTGTTGTGTACATATGAATTTGCTGTGCATACTCAGCTGTGTCACAAGACTCACAGAAGTAGATCTATGCTTATTATTTTTGATTAGGGCCAACGTTCCAGGTCTTTGGGAGATCCGGATCGTGTGCGGTCTTGGTTATGGGCTCCTCTTATTTTGAGACATATAATAAAGTCTCCAAAGCCCTCTTGTGTGGTCTTTACTTGTTTATTAAGCTCAACAGTTCTACATTTTAAGCACTGTTTTAGAATGGGCGTACCATATGGCTCCATGCCACAAGCGCAAATTCTTTCTATTCCAGGAGTTTAATTACAAATGCAAAAAAAACAAGTTATGGACAGAATGCTGAACAATGTCAAACATTCATCCCCAGTACAGACATCTGGGCCTAAATCCATAATTTTTTTTGCTACCCATGCCATTCCAGTTTGGACCAAGCCATATGCAAATCAGTCTTAATCCTGCTCCCTATGGGAACAGTCCAGGCTGAATTGCCAAGCCAGGTCCTCCCTGGACTGGAAACAAGCATCCTGGGACCAGTTTTAGGGTCTCACCCTTCATCAGCCAGGCTAGTTTGACTCCAGTGACATAGGGAGCAAGGGACCCACGTCTGGGCATACCCTTCCCACTTAGGTTGACAAATGAAAAAAAGAACAAATGATGGACGGAATGCTGAACAATGTCAAACATTCACCCCCAGTACAGAGATCTGGGCCTAAATCCATTGTTTTTTTGCTGCCCATGCCATTCCAGTTTGGACCAGGTCACATGCAAATCAGTCTTAACTCTGGTCCCTATGAGTACAGTCCAGCCTGAACTGCCCAGCCAGGTCCTCCCTGGACTGGAAACAAGCATCCTGGGGCCGGTTTCAGGGTATCACAGGGTTTCTGTAATACAGATAGCACTGGTGCACGTATACACTGTAACAATTCTAAAGGGATATTCCTCCATTAGCATGGATACGGTGTCACGCTAATGACAGAAACACGTTGCCTCTGCACTTGCGCCATATTATGGATGTAGGCGCAGAGGCAATAATACTACCAGGTGGTACACTGGCTGTACATCACAAAGAGAGAGATGGCACTTAGGCCCTCATTACAACCCTGGCGGTAAATCCTGCTTTCTGCCGTGCAGAAGACCGCCAACATACTGCTGCGGCCGCGGAATTCCGCTACAGGCATTACGACCCACAGCTCGGAATCCGCCACAATACAGACACCCACACAAGTCCACCACACCAAAGGTCAGTGATAAACTGGCGATACCAAAACCTACACCGTCACGCCAACAGGAATACGCCCACACTATCGCGACCCACAAATACACACAGATTTACAAAACACAACCACATTGGACAATTCGAAATACACACACTTGATACACATACACACACCACACCCACATATCCAATCCAATTTAAAACACACACCGACATCACCCACAGACCCTTACAACCAAGATTTTGAAAGAAGGCCAGAAAGAGACACTACCTAAAACAACACCAGCATCCACAGACACACAACACCATCACTTACACAACATCCACGCACCTCAAACAACACACACCAACACATCCCCTCACACATCACAACCGACACCACCTCAGACACCACCCACATCACATCATGCACCTCAAAGACACCCCAGGTTCTCTGAGGAGAAGCTCAGGGTCATGGTGGAGGAAATCGTCCGGGTAGAGCCACAGCTATTCGGATCACAGGTGCAGCAGAAATCCACTGCAAGGAAGATGGAGCTATGGCGCAGAATTGTCGACAGGGTTAATGCAGTGGGACAGCATCCAAGAACACGAGACGACATCAGGAAGAGGTGGAATGACCTACGGGGGAAGGTGCATTCCGTGGTCTCAAGATACCAGATTGCTGTACAGAGGACTGGCGGTGGACCCCCACCTCCTCCCCCACAACTAACAACATGGGAGAAGCAAGTCTTGGTGATCAAGCATCCTGAGGGCCTCGCAGGAGTAGCAGGAGGACTGGACTCTAGTAAGGCAAATCTTAACTACCATATACCCCCCACCCCACATGCATGCCATCACATACCGCTACCCTTACCCTCACACCCATCACCCCAACAACCCACAGATACCCCACTAACACAACCCACACATCCCAAAACCAAGCCCTACATGTAACACCAATGCATGGACACCCATCACCAAAGCATGTCCAGTAGAGAGACTCACTCATGCCCCAAAATCACCAATCACACAAGGGCCACAGCAATAATGCAAGCACAGGAGTAGAGGGTCACTCACCCATAGCACAAGATGGCACACACAGATACAATAACTATGCATTTACACCCCAACAGGACCCCTACCCAACGTCACCGGACAGGAGGTGCCAGAAATATCCAGTCCCCCCACAGAAGAGGCCCACAGTGATGACAGCAGCTCTGCACGCCTGGATCAAGATGACCAGCCCGGCCCATCAGGGACCTCGGGACAGTCGGTTCCCCTCACACAGTCACAAACCACCACTGAACCTCCCCACACCCACCCAGCGGCCCCATCCCTCTGTCCCCAGGACACGTCAATCAGCAGTGTGTCCACCACTACAGGGAACCCAGGCAACCCCACTAACACAGGATGATCAGGGACCTGGGGGCAGTGGCAGTGGGCACACGGTTCAGGGGACAGAGGCACAGGATAACAGGGAAGCTGGGAGGACTGCTGGGCGACAGGGGGAGGACAGGTACAGGGAACCGACACTCCACAAGGCACTCTCCAACATCATGGGAGCTTACCACCATTCCCAGGAGACCATGGGCACGGTACTGGCCAAGTTTCAAGAGACCCAGCGGCTGCAGGAGGAACACTACCTGGGGATCAGGGAGGACTTGAAGTCCATCAACACTACCCTGGTCACCATTGCAGGGGTGCTGGCAGAACTTCTCAACACCAGGAGGTACACAGTGGCACACCAACGGGCCCCTGACACTAGCCTGGACGATGAACAGCCCTCCACCTCATCCAGCACTAGTGGACAGGAGGAACCGCCACAGGAACAACAGGCCACCAGCACCCCATCCCCTGCAGATGGAGAACCACCCCGCAAACTGTCCCTTAGATCCAGGAACAAGACAGAGAACATCGCAAGACCTCCGCCAGGAAATAAGACCCCCCTTAATGTCACCCTTCTGCCCCACTTTGTCACCCTGTCCACCTTAAACTGCTATTGCTCCACTTCCTATGCTTTGGACAATGCACCTGTGAAACAAGTAGACTGGACTCTGCCATGGACATTCCTTCACCATCACCCCAGCCCATTTTATAACCCCCTCCACTTATTTGCACAGAAATAAACACACTTCAATCACAAAACAATCTGAAGTCAGTCTGTGCTTTCACAAATGTGCAATTGCAATATCTATGGAATATAGCAATGTCAATGTACTTGTTCACATACCAATGTAACACAGCTGTAGGCCAGCAGTAAGCATAGCAGAGGGCAGAAAGTGAGACCCAAATATGTGAAATGGAAAGCCAAAGTAACAAGTCAGGGTCCATTCCCTGAGTGAAAATGGCAGACTTATGCTAGCTCCAACAATAGTATGAGATGTGGGAAGCAGTTACATCTTCTTACCTGTGTCTCACTGGAAGTATTGCATGATGATGTTGTTTCGGTTGTCCATATCCTCTTCTTCTGCCTCCTCTTCTTCACTGTCCAAAGGCTCCACAGCTGCCACAAGACCAACATCTGGCCCATCCTCCTGCAGAAAAGGCACCTGCTGTCGCAAAAGACAGGTTGTGCAGCATACAGCAGGCCACGATTATCTGGCCCACCTTCTTCGGTGAGTAGTATAGGGATCCACCCGTCAGATGGAGGCACTGGAATCTGGCCTTCAGGAGGCCGAAGGTGAGTTCTATAATCCTCCTAGTTTGCCCATGTGCCTCATTGTAGCGTTCCTCTGCCCTTGTCCTGGGATTCCTCACTGGGGTCAGTAGCCATGACAGGTTGGGGTAACCAGAGTCACCTGCAAATGTCGAGGGACAACTGTTAGACACACACTAACCCTTAGGGACAATCCCATACCCAGACACCTATGTCAACTGTATTGGGACCTTGGGCTCACCTATTAGCCACACCCGGTGCCTCTGGAGTTGCCCCATCACAGAAAGGATGCTGCTATTCCTCAAAATGTAAGTGTCATGCACAGAGCCAGGATACTTGGCATTGACATGGGAGATGTACTGGTCTGCCAAACACACCATCTGCACATTCATCGAATGGTAGCTTTTGCGGTTTCTGTACACCTGTACATTCCTGCGGGGTGGGGGGTACAAATGCCATGTGTGTTCCATCAATGGCACCAATGATGTTGGGGATATGTCCTAGGGCATAGAAGTCACCTTTCACTGTGGGCAAATCCTCCACCTGAGGGAAAACGATGTAGCTGCGCATGTGTTTCAGCAGGGCATATAACACTCTGGACAACACGTTACAGAACATTGGCCGGGACATCTCTGATGCCATGGCCACTGTTGTTTGAAAAGGCCCACTGGCCAAGAAATGGAGTACAGACAGGACCTGCACTACAGGGGGTATTCCTGTGGGATGGCGGACAGCTGACATAAGGTCTGGTTCCAACTGGGCACACAGTTCCTGGATTGTTGCACGATCAAGTCTGTAGGTGATTATGATGTGTCTCTCTTCCTTTGTCGACAGGTCCACCAGGGGTCTGTACACTGGAGGATGACGCCATTTCATCACCTGCCCCAGCAGACGTGCCCTATGGAGGAGAACAGCGAGCAGAGAGCCATCCAACACTGAGGTATCACAATGTGTTATTTGCAGAAACGTTTGTAATTCGCAATGTGCCGGTATCTGTCTGTGTTCCCGGCCTAGATAGGTGTGACACAGTTGTTATCCATCCCATATGACCCCCTGAAATGGCGGCTGCCTGACCTGTAAGGTGGGACAAGTTGAAATGAGGTAACTGCGCTGGCATTGTACACCGTCACGGTGGGTGGTCGAAGACCTCGGCGCAATTCTGCATTGGTTAACATTGGGCCCTATGGGTCCCAGGAGCCAATAATGATATACGCCGGCGGTGACGGTACGCACCGCCGTGGACGTGACTGCCATTTTCTAGCTGTTCACTCACTTGATACCTGACCTTCAACAGGAGAGGACCTACACTGCAAGTGCTGCTGTGACCTTTGTCTGGAAGCGACAATAGCTACAGTGTCTGGGGAAAGGGTCCCTGCCTTCACATCGGAGGAGTTGGAGATACTAGTGGATGGGGTCCTCCCCCAGTACACGCAACTGTACGATCCTCCAGACAAACAGGTGAGTACACTGTGAGCATGCTACGTGGGCAATGCCTGTTTTGAGTGGTGTGGATGGAAGATACATGGGGGGGGTGAGGCCTGCATGTGCGGATGGTGAGTGTATGTGCTTCAGGGCATGGGTGGGAACTGGTGGGCAATGGCTATGACGGTCCGGACGGGTGAGTAATTTCCTTTCTCCTGTACCATTCGTCTAGCTCAGCGCCCACCAGAAGAATGGTATTTGGCGTGCCATCTCCAAGGACTTCCTGACCCTGGGGGTCTACCACAGACAGAGAACCCACTGCCGTAAAAGATGGGAGGACCTACGCTGCTGGAGCAAGAAGACGGCGGAGGCCCAGCTGGAGATGGCCTCCCAACGTGAAAGTGGTGCCCGTCGCACCATGACCCCCCGATGTACTGGATCCTGGTGGTGGCCTATGCGGGGTTGGATGGGCGATTGAGGGCATCACAGCAGCCACAAGAGGGTGAGTGCACACTCATTCAGCTGACTCTGCGCGCATTACGAGGTGTCTGGGTGGGGGAGGTGGGCTGTGGGTTTCCCTAGGTTGGGCTAACTTGGTAGGCAAGGTCCCTTGTTAGGCAGGCTCTGTGGCACCCCAACCCCACTAGTGGTAAGACCCATCTACACCTAGTCAGGCTCCTGTGACTTCCAGGTGTGCAGCAATTGGGCTTAGGCCTTGTACCCCATGGGCATGTGAATTTTATAGGAACTGTTAGTGCATGGTGTAGTGCTGAGGGCTGCTCCCTGTGTGTTGTGTCCACCAACGGTAGTGGTGTTGCATGGACTGAACATGTTTTTTTTCTGTCTCCCCCCCCTTTTTGTTGTCTCCCTGTTCTTGTGTGCAATAGCATCATCAGGCGGAGGAGCAGTGGCACCGGAGCAGGAGGGAGCTGCAACCCACTTGGCCCTGGAGGATGAAGCAACGGAGACTGAAGCCACCAGTGGGATGGAGGGTGAGGGGAGCTCCACGATGGGGACAGGAGCATACACCAGTGACAGCGACTCCTCCTCTGATGGGAGCTCCCTTGCGATGGCGGGCACCTCTGTGCCCACCGCATCAACAGGTACAGCCACCAACCCCCCCTACCAGCACTGCCCTCCCAGCAGCCCTTCAGCGTGTTTCCTGTGCCCGATCACCCAGGAGGGTGGGCATCTCCTTCGCCCCAGGCACCTCAGGCCTTGCCCCAGTCAGCCCTGCTGCCCTCAGTGAGGAGGCTATTGACCTTCTGGGATCCCTCACTGTTGGGCAATCTACCCTTTGAATGGCATCCAGGGTGTTGAGAGGCATTTGCAACAAACAAATGCATACCTGGAGGGCATTCATTCTGGGCAGGCGGCCCAACAGAGAGCATTTCAGGCTCTGGCCTCAGAACTGATGGCAGCCATTGTCCCTGTGTCCAGCCTCCCCCCTCCAACTTCCACTACCCAGACCCAATCCCCTGTACCTCTGCCTAACCCAAGCACACCATCAGACCAGCATGCACACTCATCAACACACACAAGTGGACATGGCAAACATAAGCACCACACATCCCACAAGCACTCACACAAGCACCATCCCCATGCAGACACAGCAACATCCACTGCCTCCACTGTGTCCCCCTCCTCCACGTCCTCCTCCTCCCTCCCAGTCTCGTCTCCACTCACACCTGCATGCACTACATCTTCGGCCAGTGCCTCTATCACCAGCCCGCCCATCACGTGCAATGACCACCCCCACTACCAAGCACACATCCCCTGCGTCCTCTCCCAGTTTGTCTGTGAGCCCTCCTCCCAAAGTACACAAACGCAGGCATACACCCACTCAACAGCCATCCACCTCACAGCAGCCTCCGGCCCATGCACCTCCACCCAAATTCAGCAAACGTACACCTCCTACAACCACTACCTCTTCCTCCACTCCCAAACCCCCTCCATCTTCCCATCCCAGTGTGTCCAAGAAGCTTTTCCTGGCTAAGATCGACCTCTTCCCTTCACCTCCCCCCCGTCCTTCCTCCTGGGGCCAGGCTTTCCAGGTCGCAGCCCAGTACCTCAGCCACCAAATCCCCAGACACAGTGGTGCCAGCAACTGCGGGGTCATTGAATGCGCCACCCATCAGGGCTGACAGTGTGCCATGTAGCGAGGGCAAGGACATTCTGCCACCTGCCAAGGTGAAGAAGGTGCCCACATCCCAGAGGGAGAAGCCACACCTACCAGCCACCAAGGGCTCTGCAAAAACAAAATGGGATAGTGTCAAGACACCTGCTGCACCATCAAAGGTGGGGAAGACACAAAAGCAGAAGAGCAGGTCTGGACAGGGCATGGTGGCACCGACTGAGGGACCAGTGTCACCCCTTCTGTCCACAACAGCACCAACCTGTAAGGCGGTAAACACCGCAAGCTGCACCACCACCTGCACCTCCACCTGCAGAGCCACCGGCACATCTGCAGCCTCAGCGACAGTCCCCAGCATCTTCCCCAGTAGGCAGCCGTCCAAGGATGCAGGAGACGTCCTGCTCTGTCCCTCAGCAGGTGCTGACCCATGCACCACCGCCAGCACCGCCACCACAGACACCGCCGCAAGCACCGCCACCAGACCCGCAATGTGCTCTGACAGTGGCACCACCGCTGACATGGCTACCATCCCCAGTGGTCAGTCGTCCGAGGCTGGAGGAGTCTTCCTGGACCCTTGCCAGCTTCCATGAGGCATGACTTCCATCACTGTTTGCACCTGCAGGTGGAAGGCGAAGCCGCAGCAGTGGGGGGTATGTCGCTGCCTCCATGGCTTATCATGCTACCTGTTCCTCGGCAATCTTGTGGCACACACACCCAGGTGAAGGAATGGTACCAGCCACCGCTTTAACACCGACTGCCAGGGTTGTAATAAGGGCCTTAGTTTGTATGTCATTAAAGGCAACATATGCATGGTGACAAAGGGCCTCCCCAGACATCCACCTGCAGGTAGGTGCAGTGACTTACTGCACTAGTATGCAGGAGGTCCTGTCTTCCATATTTGAAGCGCAGGCTTGATGGCACCTGCAGTGTCAAAGACAAATCAGCTGCTTTAAACAGCTGCTCTCCCATTCATTAGTGCACTGTTCCCAGGGCAGGTGCATGTTCGTGACTACCCTGAATGCCTTGCATTACTGTAATGGAGTGCACTGTTGCTGTTTGCACCCAGCACACCTCGTTAAAGGTGCACCACAGGGAAAACATGGACAGTGAGCTTTAAGTATAATATGGCCCAAGTATACAACCATACAGTTCCCACCATGACATCAGAAACCTTTTCAGAAATGTTCCAGTTAGTTGCCAGTGATCATAATTACTCTGAATCATAGTCTTCCTAGTTCTGATCCTAACATACAGGAGGGTGGACCTCCCATGAGAGTATTACTCTCTATGACATATCTCAAGAGAAATACTTTTTATTACTTACTAGAAGAGCCCGTCTTCTCTTTCCATGTTTTACATGAACCACTTCTGTATAACTCATACCCGAGCCCTCTAAAGTTACTTCCTTTGTTTCTCCTGTGCAGATGATTGCTCATTCTGTGTAGTTATGTCTACTTTTTAATACTTTTCAAAATATTGTAACCTGTCCAATATTAGCACACAGAATGTGTTTTTCAGGCGAAGCTCCAGCCCAGATTGACTGCTGGAGCTCAAGAGACTCCTCCGAAACAGAATCTGACATCCCACTCTTTCTTGCATAAGCAATAGCAGGACAAGTAGATTAGGCACTTTACATAAAATTACTGCTGGACTAAAAAGACCCCAGCATGGTGATGTACTTGCCTGCCTCCACTGAGTGCCCCTGCTTTAGAGATGTTTGGATACTTGGTAGAGATTTTTCATCATGGGTAAATAGGGATCATGCGTTTGTTCCATGACCTAGGCCTGTCTCATGGATATCCATCTTATTAGACTGTTGGGGATGCACAAAACATTAGCCTGCTGGTGGAAAAGGGCTACTGCCCTTAACAAGACTTAAGTAGCACAAATGCGGTGGTGGTGGCACACTGTTTTCGTAATAGTTATCTATAGAGTGAACAGGTGTTTTTTACTTGTGTCACTGGAGTGAGGCCTAGTGGGCCATCTAAGAAGCTGGCTCTGTAAATACTATACCAAAATGAGGTATAGTGCGCACAGAGTTTAGGGGTTAACCAGAGGCTAAAGTAGATAATACTAATGCTCTCTTTTGTGGTAATGATGTCAAGCAATTAGGCTTATCAGAGGCTAGTTCAAAGCATTTGTTGTACACAGAGTCAATAAATGAGGCACACACTCAATGACTAACTCCAGGCCAATTGTTTTTATGTAGCAAAATTATATTTTTGTTACTTTATTACTAGAACCAGAAGAACTTTGATGCAGGTTAGTACAGTTGTAAGTAGGTATCAAGCATATGTATCAAATGTACTTTGTTTGATTTTAGCAGATAAAGCAGTTTACAAGTAAGTACCACATTTCTATTTCTGACAGTGCAATTTTCCATAGGAGTCTATAGAGTCCTAGGGGAGGAAAAGTATTAGTATAGTTAACAGGTAAGTCCACAACTTACAACTTCAGTCCTTAGAGGTTAGGATGTCCAGAGGTCGAAGGTGAGGTTGACCACAAAAGTGCACCATCAGCAACACAGGGCTGGCTGGATGCAGAGGTCAAAGTTGGAGTTGTGTTTGCAACAGAATCGTATGAGGACTGGGGGTGCTTGGAAATGATCTGCTTGCAGGTAAGTACCCGTGTCTCCGGAGACCAGATGTAGGGGTTTTAGGTAAGCACCGGGGGGCACAGGTATGCACCATTCACACACCCTCGGAGGCACAGAGGCGATCGGGTGCAGGGTGCAAACACCAGGAAGGGCGTCCAAGGCTTTTTAATGGGGGGACCCCGGGAGTCACAACAGATGCTGCAGGCTGGGTCATGGGAGTTGGTTCCGCAAACGCACAGGCTGGACAAGGACAAGGGATGCCAGCTGAACGTTGCTGGACCATCGGTCGGATTCCTCAAGGCCTGGGGGCTGTGGGTGCAGGGATAGCTTTAGGCGTTGAGAATCTTCTTTGGATCCGGTCACAGTTGCGGGGGGTCCTCTGGTTTCAGGCTGCAGATGTACTTGCATTGGTCAGGAGGGGTCAACCCAGGGTGGACACAAGGTCGGAATTGCCTGGGGACCTGCTCTGGACAGGTGGGCCACCTGGACACAGGCCGTGGGCGTCAGGTGCAGAATGGGAAGGCCTCGTGGATCTGGGGCAGTTCTGGAGTCCTTTTTGGAGTTTCTTGTGGACAGGGCCACTGTCCTCAGAAGTTCTAGGTCCTCTGCTGGGCAGGCAGTCCTCTGGGAGTTTTTATAGGTCACTGGTGCTGCAAGATGTGTCGCCTTTTTGTAGCAGGGTTTCTGAAGCTGCAGACAGGCCTGTAGCCTGGTTTCATGTCAGTTTGTGTGTGGAGTCTTCTCTGCTGAGGTCGGCTTAGCACTCCTTCTTCTTTCTCCTTTTCTTCTTGATAACACCAGAAATATGGTGAGCTATGTTCAGGGGTGCCCCTAAATACTTTATTTAGGGATGCTAAAGGAGTCAGAGGGCAGTAGCCAATGGCTATTGTGTCCCTCAGGTTGGCTATACCCTTCTTATTCTCACTCCTTTTTGGAAGGGGGCACATTCCTAACCCTATTGGTCCCTGTCCTCCAAACCAAGATGTAGGATTCTGCAGGGAGGGGTCACTTCAGCACTGAACACTTTACGGGTGGTCCTAGCTGGAGTGGTCACTCATCTCTGTTTTACCTAATTTTCCACCTGGACTTGCCGCCAAAAGAGGGGCTTTGCCCGGAGGGGGTAGGGGAGCAGGCATCTCCACTAGCCGGGGTGCCCTGGGGCACTGCATTAGGAGGCCTGAGCCTTTGAGAAGCATCTCCACCCAGAGCAGGCTTTGTTTCTGACTCCACAGAGCACAAAGGCTCTCACCCTACGGGGTCAGAAACTTGTCTTTTAGTGGAAGGCTGGCACAGACTGGACAGCCTTACACTAAAGGGTTGGTTAAAATACAAGGGGAATCTCTAAGATGCTCTCTGGGTGCATTGTACAATAAATCCAACACTGGCATCTGTGTGGGTTTATTGTACTGAGAAGCTTGATACCAAACTTCCCAGCCTTCAGTGAATCCTTCATGGAGTTCATATTGACAAACTCCCAACCCATTTACTTAATATGGCAACACTGCACTTACAATGTCTAAAAATTACCTTAGACACTGTAGGGGCATATTTTTCATGCAGCTATGCCCTCACCTGTGGTATAGTGCAGAGGGGTGACTTACCTATAGCACATGCACTGGTTGGTGGGCATGGCACCCCGAGAGGGATGCCATGTCGACTTTAACTTTTCCTCCCGACCAGCACACCCAATCTGCAATGGCAGTGTGCATGTGCTTTTTGAGGGGTCCCTTAGGGTGGCACAATACATGCTGAAGCCCTGAGGGACCCTCCCTGGTCACAGAGAACTTGGTACCACTGGTACCTTTTACAAGGGACTTGCTGTGTGTCAGGGGTTTGCCAATTGTGGGAACAATGGTACAGTTTAGGGAAAGAACACTGGTGCTGGGGCCTAGTTAGCAGGATCCCAGCACACTCTCAGTCAAGTCAGCATCGATACCAGGCAAAATGTGTGTGTGTGTGTGTGGAGGTAACCATGCCAAAAGGGGAACTCATGTAAAGTTTCACTGCTATTTCCCTAAGTCGCTGGTTGTCTTCATCATTTTAGTATGTAGAACTGTGCAGGGTGTGTGATTATGTGTGTGTGCTGTATTGTATGTGTGCCTGTGTGTGGTACAGTACATGGAGGCCTGCGGGTCCCATGTTGGAAGTCAAGAGCCTGGCAAAGGCATGTGGAGGTGGAGAAGCCATCCCAGACAGATTTGTGGATTGCTTGTTCTGCTGTAAACTGGGTGCAGTGCTTAATTTGAGTTGGTGGTTCCCACGGGGAGTACCAGCACTTATTTTGGGGCACCAGCACTTATTTTTCAGCATCAGATATTTAATGAGAGGAACAGCGTGAAAACATACTGATCAGACAGATGGAGGAAAAGTAAGATGTCAAAACCGTCACTAGGGGCAAAATCAGGAATTTGCAAGAGTGGGATTAAGGTGCAGGGAGGGTCTGGTAGTTAATTAAAGAGGCATCAGGTGGTTTTAAGTCTGCTAGCTTGCCCTGAGAGATTCTCAGCAGAGCTTTGGGCACCAACTCTCTTTCTTCTATAGATTAGGCACTGGCTAGGTGTGGCACACACAGTGAAGGAAGGCTGTCTTGCCTTGTGCACTTCAAAAGGGTTCTTTGATTCTGAAAAGCTCACTGGTTTGTGGGGCCTGGGCACATCTAAGAAAGGAGATGGGATTGCATAAGGGAAGCACAAAGTGTAGGACTGACAATATAACATATTTATAGGTATATACCAAAGAGGCTGACATCCAGGTGTGATACTCTTGTAACTCGCATGGCCTGAGTTATGGGGTTATCAAGAGTGGAGCAACTCCTTCTGTAACAGACTGCTTCCCGGACAAGGGACAGGAAAGAGGAGTGGGCTCTTCAAAGTAGGCAACCCCCTAACACTAATTTCAAAGACTAAGACACTGACTCACATTTGTGTCTGGAAACGGATTATGAAAAGGGGAGCTTGAGTCTCCCAAAATCATCAAACTGCAGATATACATCAGAGTCAAGAAGCTCAGCATGACATCTGTGTCTGTTGTGGCCAGGTCTGGGGACTAAGGTCTGCTAGTCTCCTTGCTTTGTTAGGAGACATTGCCCAGGAGAATCAAGACCACTTGTCCCGGAACCTGGGCACCACCATCTGCCTGCTGAAACCAGAGGATTCTGTGAGGAGGAGGAGAGTGCCTTGAGGGAATGCGGTCCAGTGGGCATCCTGTTGCGTGGGTTCCTGAAGCAGAGTGTGAGACTCAGGTCCATGTCAGGACAGCCGCATTGATCAGCCCATTCACCAATGTGCTGTTGTTTGTGACACCCCACATGCCAGGTGGGTGACTTGGTGAAGATTAACGGCTGTCACTCTGGTGCATTAATGTGACAAAAAAGGGCTGTCAATCTAGGCAGCTATGTGACCCAGAGGGGCTGTCATTCAATGTGCTGCTGTTCATGACTCCCATATTCCAGGAGGGAGCTGCACAGTAGATAAAGGCTCACTGCCCTGGTGCATCACTTTGATAGATAAGGGTCATCACCCAGGGCAGCACCGTGACCCGGAGGGGCCATCACCCTGTGTCCTATAGTTTGTGACCAACATATCCCAGGTGGGGGTCATATGAATATTAAGGGCTGTCACTCTGGTGCATTACAGAAGAGGACTGTTGCCCAGTGCAGCACTGTACCCTGGAGGGGCTGCCTGCCTGTGTGCTGCTGTTTTGACCCCTGTAGCCCAGGCCAGGGCCATGGCGAAGAATAACGATCATCACCTTGGTGCATCACTGTGAAAGAAAAGGACCATCGATCTGTGCAGTGCTATTACCAAGAGAGGCCATTGTCCAATGTGCAGCTGTTCGAGACTCCTGTATACCAGGTGGGGGCCACACAGAAGAATAAGGGCCACCACCCTTGTGCAGCACTGTGACAGAAAAGAGCCGTCACTCTGTGCAGCGTGTAACCTGTACCATTTGCAACCCCTGTATGCTAGTTGTGGGCCACAGTGAGGAGATAGGGCCATAGCCCTGAAGCATAGCACAGCACTGAAGCATAGTGTTCGCAGCCCTTGGAGGCAGAGCAAGTATTTTGCTTCACCACCCTGAGCCACCAAGAAAGGGCAAAAATGTGCAGTATCTACAAGAGAGGGTGTATTTTTGTCCTCCCCCCCTGCGCTGGCGCACAAATTGCTGCCATGCGCCAATGCAAGCCCCCTTGCACCATGGTGCAAAGGTGTCTGCATTGAGGGGATGATTGTTTTTGTGCAGTAAGGGATACCTTCTTGCACACAAATAATCAAAAGAGGCGTTTTCCTCTTTTTATGTGTGCTGCAGAATGCAGCACATATAATACAGAAAGAGGAAAAACGGGGAGAAATAAAGATATTTCTCCCTGTTCCCTGTTCGGTCACTCTTACGCCACCCCTGAGGTGGTGTAGGAATCCGACGCATTCCCAGGCTTGTAAATCTGGGAATACATCAGATTCCTTCGGGTTTCATGGGTGTTGCTTTGAAATACCCCAAGCAACACTTTTGGAGTGTTATGTGGGAAAGGGCTCCATTTTTACAAGGCCATGAAAAGCCACGCAAGGTGGCTTTGTGAGTCCTAGTAAATATGGTGTGGCACACTGTGAAACTAGAGTATCAAAAAAATTATGCTCTGGGGGCGCAGTGTGCCCACACGGCCTCGTAAATGAGGCCCTAAGTATCCAGGCTGGTACTCACAGCAGGGCCTCTGGTGTGAACCTGGGCCTTGCGTATCGCAAATCCAGTGAGACTGATACAACTAAATATTGGGTCACCGAGCCTCTGGGGGTACTTGATCTGATGGAAGTACTATGGCACTGAGACTCTTTAACTTTCAAAAACCCATCATGGAAATTCTAAGGCTTGTACTCCCTGGCATGCCTAGCCTGAACTTTGCCTCACACATATGGGGAATAACCACTGTCCTTAGACATAGAAGGGGACACAACCACAGAGAGTCAAGTGCTCAAGAGAAACTTGGCCCAGTTGCTCAGAGCCCATAGTAGGTCTGGCCCGGGGACATCAGGAGTAGTCAGTCTCAACCCTCATGGCTGGGCTCAGTAGCTCCTGCTTGCCCCATGGCCCTCTGAAAGGATTTCTGACACTGAACAATGACAAATATAACATTTTACTACTAAATAAATATTGTTTAAAGTGCAGCACTTTTGTTGGTTCTAATTTAACTTAGAGGCCTAATAAAGTAAATTATTTAGGATTAAAGTTCTCTGCAACTCTAAGGGAAACAGGTAAAATGTGTTCAAATGAGTTGATAAAGGTAATTGGTGCCTCAACAACTAGATGGAACCTTGTATATTTATCCTGATGAGGTTGGTTAGATTCAATGATAATTATGTCTCTGCTGCCCATTAACACCTCAGCTTCCATTTTTAAGAAAATTGACTTGTTATGAATATCATTTTATGAAATAAGAAAAAATTAAGTATTTTGATTTCTAGATGAAAACTAAGCTAGATGGAGTGGTTCAATTTCCAGATTTTTGGTATTTTCATAAGGCAAACATTATTACCTAGCAGCACAGTTGCAATTGTCAGCTTGCTGGCTGGCGGGTCCGCTTGTGGAGGAACTTAGTATGCCCTCTGAGGCCCATGTGCAGCGGGTGGTGCAAGAGGCCTTCTTATCACGAGGGATGAGCCCTCAAGGGGCCAACAGCCTACTGCACGTGGTCTATGAAAGCTTTCATAGGAGCCTGCGGCTTATGCCCACTATTAATCAATGTGCGCCTGGGATATGACTTGAATCCATCAGACAGTTTAGGGATTTAATCGGAAGGGTGACATGGGAAGCGGCTGGTGTGGGTAATATGAAAGATTTGTTCCAGGATGGTGTGCTCATCCCCTTTGAGCAACTTTGAGCCAACCATAATCTCCTGGCAGGCCACTTCCTAGCCCACAGCGAATTAGTGGCCAAGCTGGGTCACCTGTGGCAAATAGTTGTCACAGATCCCAATCAGCACCTTATCTCACACTTTACAGGACCCATTATTGTAAGCTGGACATAGGCCAGGACTTGACACAGAAAGAAGGGGATAGGGTGGTTCTTCACCCACATAAAGTTTCCTTCAATGCTAAATTTCAATATATCCAACACAACATTCTACCTGGGGCTTATCTTACACAGGCAAGGCTCCATAGAATATTCGGATCTGGTTCAAACTGTCCGCGGTGCCAAAAGCCCAATGCTGACATTGCACATAAGTTCTGGAACTGTCCTATGGTCACAGACTTGTGGTTTGAGGTCTTGAACTCAGCAGACATAACCAGCCGAATCCACCTCAATACCTTGGCAAGAGGCATCTTGGGACTGTTTAGATGCAGGAAAGCAGGAGCTGCAAATCGCTTCATAGACCTGGCAATGCTGATGGTTTGTAGTTTAATTGCTATGTACTGGAAGACTAACACACTGCCTGGGTTGGGGCACTGGCGTGCAGCAGCACTTAAGTAGGACAGGGCTGAGATGGTGGCACTGAGCAAGACACTCATAGCAGCAGACTGGGAACGTTTGTTGGGGGACTTGCAGGCACCCTAGAAGGAGCTCCCTGCACAGGAGTGAGGTATTTACCCTGTTGGTAAATGGTGCCACCCTGTTTAGCACTGCCTTTCTCCCCCATTACCAATGTTCGATCTTTCTGGTGACAAGAGTTGCAGTGCACAGGTTTGGTGGGGTGAAAAATACTCTCTGGAGCAGAGATTTCCTGAAAATAGAGGTGGGCATGAGGGCTGGGTGGGCTTTGAGGTAGCAGGAACCATTTCCCCCCTTTGGGTCCCATTGAACAAGACTGTAGTTGTCACTGTGTATTGTTTACTATGTTCTAGTGTATAAGTCAATGAACCAATAACTCCTGTTAGACAAGGTGTAATACAGCATATGTACAGTGATTATGGTGGGATCATGATCCCTTGCTATGTGCAAATGGTCAGCACAACTGTTTATAAACTGTACTGTGATGCTATAAAACCTAATAAAGATGGTTTAAAAAGTTACAAGGCATTAATTAAAACAATCTTCATTTTGGTATTAGATGAACAGAGTACATTTTGTCCTAGTTGGGTAGATATTGAAAAAACATTGGTCAAGCCATACTCCTTTAAGAAGTTGTGAGGATTTGGGTGTACCATATTGTATGGCTGTGGGGCCTTATCATGCAGAACTCTCACAAATACTGTCTTGGGTACTGTCAGGCGTGTTTACTTAACCCCAAGTTCAACCCTGGGTAGCTGTGGCTGTGAGCAGTGGGAAAGGAACTATGTGTAAAGCATTTAACAGCACCAAGCAATGAAATAAGAAAGCAACAGCAAACAAAAGAAATAAGACATTAATTTATCAAAATAGATCACATTTTTATGAATTTTTAGAGTACTTGATGAACACAAGCCAACACAGGGATCTGGAGATGCAGATTTAAGAAAATATTATCACTTTTAAATGCAACCGCAAACAAGTATTGGTCAACAAACAATGGAAACTTTTGAAAAGTTTGAAACAGTTTCGCTACCCTGGCCCAGGTGGGGCAACCTATTTTGGCAGGACAGAGGTCTAGGGGGCCAGAGTAAACAATTTGGACAGTAACCTGGCCATCAGAGTGATTTTGAAGCAAAATCCAAACTTTACAGGACAATTGCGATAGACATCAATGGAGTGGTAAAGATGCTGAGGGATGCATGCAAAAGACGTTAAAAGGATGAGCGGGTTGTTGTGCTGTTGATGTGGCATCTTTATGGGTGTTCCTCTGTCCATGGGTGAAGTGGGGCGAACTTAGCCACAGAGATCAAGGTCCCTCAAAGTCCTCTACGTTGCAGTAGCAAGCCAGCCGATGCTAGGCTACTTTTCATTCTTCACCGCGGTCGGGTTGAAATCCTTACGTGATGGCTAGATGTGACAAATCCACAGCTGGATAACACTCCTAGGTTAGGCAGACTCTGGTGCAAGTTTTAACTATCTCAGATTAGTCCTCTATTGTGCTCGACGATTAGTAGCAGCAAAACATCTGTGATGGCTACCAACTTGTCGCTTTGGGCTACTTCAGCTTTTGTGTTCCTGGAACTGTCTCCGAGAGATCAGACAACTGATCCTTGGACTCACTGCTGTTGAGTGGGTCCTGGAATCAACTTTTCCCTGAATCAGGAGCCACAGGCACTGTCCAAATTTTGCTGTCCCGATGTCCAGCAGGTGCAATCCTTCTGACGATGCAGCCTCTCTTTCGGCAGATCCAAGGGCAGCAGGGCAGTCCTTATTTGGTTCTCTCTCTGATTCCAGTGTGATACAAGGGTCAAAGTACCAGGAGTGCTATATTTTTTCCAGAAAGGCACCCCGAAGGGACCACACGGTCACTAGCCAATGGGCTACTGGGTACCCTCATACCTACTGATGAAGTTCCTATGATATGTGCCATCTGTCTATCCCAAGGTGCCATATTTGTGCCCCTTTCAAACTGGCATAAACCTTACTCGGTCATTAGGAGCTTGGTAGCCCACCCTAGAGAGTGTGGCTGCCAGAGGGATACACACCCACAGTAAAACCGGTTTGGAGCAATTGTTCCCTCCTTGACCCTGTCTCCACTTTGTCTGCAAGAACAAAAGGTATCCTGCTTAGGGGTTTGGCACTACTTCCCTCACAAAGGAGGCTTCACCTTTTGGGCTAACACCCTCAGTGACTATCCTGGGGAAGGAGGTAACACCTCACTCCACGGCAATTGCCTTTATTTCTGCGCTAGAGTCTTTTTTTTTTTTTCTTTTATAACTTTATTTCGGCTGCAAGCCTTAAAAGTAAACAATACAAAACATAACATGATTAGGGGTCATATCAGTTAACAATTGTAAGGATATATGGATTACATTATTTTTATACTTTTTACGATATCCCAAAAGATATAAAAAATAGGTCATTATAATTTGGCTCCAATCAATTAAAACTTATCAAACTAAATAAATATAATCTAAAACCAAATTATTAAAAAACACATGCTTATAAAAATTTTCTAGTTCATATCTCCCCTATGTTCTACAAGTATCTCACCGCTGAGGAACCAATTTTATCATTTATCTCAGTTGTCTGGTATAAAGGGAGAAAATACCATAATTTACTTTGAGAACCCTAGAAGAGTAATGGGTCACAAATTTATAAAAAAAAAAAAAAACAAGCGAATCATCATTATTCTTTAAGTCTGAAGATCCAGACCATTGAGACTTTAGCTTCATCCAGTTAAGACCTGGTATATAAAATAAATATAATCTAAAACCAATGTGTTAAAATACATTTTTATAATAATTCTTTTGTTCTTATGGCCCATGCACTTCGCAAGTATCTCGTAACAGAAAAAACTATTTTATCATTTGTGTCAGTTGTTAGAAGTCGTAATGCTGTATTCCATTCCCTTATCCCAGCTGCCCTACATAATGGTGCAATCCACTTTTTCCTAGGTACCAGATATCTAGGGCAGAAAAACATAAAGTGCGTGAGTGACTCTTTTGTCTTTTGACAATGATGGCAGTATATTGAATTGCAGTCCTCCGGTCTCCATTGTGCTGTAAATGTCTTGAGCGGGAGAGTCCCTAGTCTAAACTTGATGAATAGTGTTTTAGTATAGGGAGGATTTACATTATCCATATAGGCCTCAAATTTGGGGCTGCATTTATGGTCTAAGAACTGTAGAGTCAGACTGCCATGATTTTTTAACCAGATTTGGGCCAAGATATTCTCCCAATAGCACCTTTTTACACGCTCCTTTATTTCCTTGGCCAAATTATGAGGGGCACTCCACACCTCCTCTATTTTTAGGAATTTACACGTATCTCTGATGTGTCTGAACCAAGGGATCTTTAGTACGCTGTCACTTGCGAGAAATTCATCTAATGCTATATGGAGAGTGGACCGATGCTCTGAGGTCCAAAGACGAATCCAATACATTAGTGGTCTTAGTGCAATTTCATTGTGTATTTCGTTTAGGGCTAAGTCAAATCTGAGCGGGGTGAGAGGGGTGCTCATTGGCAACTTCAGGAAAGTTCGTATAAAACGGTTTTCTACCGTGGTCAGACACCTAGAATTGGTATGCCCCCAAAGCTCAGCACCATAAATTGAGGCTGCTACTGCCACTGCTTTGTAAACGGTGATGGCAGGTGTTATCTCCCCTTCACAAGTATTCGCTATTTTCCTTGCTATCACTGTTGACCTTTGCCTGAGTGCTGTCAGACTCTTCCTGATCTGTGCCGACCAGCGTTGGTCGTCACTTAACCTTATCCCCAAATAATCGAATTGGCTGACTCTCTCCACCGGTTGGCCTGCTATCGTCATTTTTCCCCTAAATAGTTTATGCGGGTTGAGAGCCATGAACTTAGATTTTGATGGATTAATTTCAAGTCCTCTGTTAAAACAAAAATTATAAAAAGTGTCCAATTCATTTTGTAAGCCCATGGGTGTTCTTGAAATTAGTAAAGTATCATCGGCGAACATTAAAATAGGGACCGGGGTTCCAGCTAACCTTGGGGCATCATGATTACAATGTAATAATTGGTCCGCAGCACCGTTAATGTAAAGGTTAAACAGTGTTGGTGCCAAGATGCACCCCTGCCTAACCCCTCTATCGACAGGTATAGCTTCCATTAGATCGCCGCTATCTGACCAGCGCACGTGAGCATAAGTCCCCTGCGCTAGAGTCATTTACATCTCTTCACAGGTGTTCAGAAAGCTGTCTGTGTGCCAGGGCCTTTGTGAGGCTGTTAGACTACTTGGAGTACAGAGTGGCAACTTTCTAAAAGTTTCTTACCTTCAGTAGTGGTATTAAATTCAACCCGGGCAACGGGTCGGGTTTAATGCCATGCTAAAGTTGATAGCTTACATGATCCAGTTAGGTAGTCACATTCACGAGTTAGCCGGGCTGAAGTGCCAACCCGTAACCCTGTGTTAGCCAATAGGGCTACTAACTTTATCCACAGCAAAACATCGATTTGGAAGTATTGCTGTTAAAACATATTAAAAATATATGTTGCACTGAACCTAATTCAACTCTCTGCCATAGGCCTTTCTGAGATGAGACTTACATATAGGGCGTTATTACAACTTTGGAGGAGGTGTTAATCGTCCCAGAAGTGACGGTAAAGTGACGGATATACCACCAGCCGTATTACGAGTCCATTATATCCTATGGAACTCGTAATACGGCTGGTGGTATATCCGTCACTTTACCGTCACTTTTGGGACGGATTAACACCTCCTCCAAAGTTGTAATAACCCCCATAGTGTTAATGGACGGGGTGGCTTTGCTATTGGGGTGAATGACAAACTCGAACTGGCAGTGAAAACACTGTCCTTCCAGTCTGCAGTGGCAGACTGAAGGCCATTTTTTACTTTGTCACACACAGAGTGGCATAAATAGTGCTGCAGCCCTGAGTGGACAGCTTGCCTTATGTGCCCTGGGTACAACATACTAGGGACTTAAAAGTAATTAATTCCTTGCCAATTGGGTGTATCCAATTCAATGTGCCATTTATGTAAGGTCGAAATACTGGCACTGAGGTCTGGTAAGCAGGATTCAGTGCACTCTCAGAGTTGAAAAAACAGCAGCATCAGTCCAAAAATGTGGAGATGAACATGAAAAACAATGCATTTCCTTACAGGAGTATTTACCATTTTCTCAAGTACCACGTTCTATAATATCACCAATCCTAAGAACTGTATGTTTACTTTTGAAATGACTATTATTCAAAGACATTGTGGGGAAGGAGGAACTGTATGGCATAATATCATGGAATACATGATGACACAAAAGAACGATTTGGATTTATCAATTATTTTCCAACTTTTCAATATATGAATTACGACAGGATGGCCGCCAAGACGGACGTACCTCTCGGAGCTCCAGAGGGACGGGTCACAGTTCGTGAAAATCCTGGTCTTTTTCCCTCGACCGCCCCCTCTGACTGTCGCCGCGCTGACTCTGCCCATGTCGAGGTTTGACCGCCAGGGATCAGCCGCTTCTCTGGTCTCGCGTCAGGCTGCCATCTTTGCCTGCTCGAGACCGCAACAGGCTCAGGTCTCCATTTTCGGGGATCAGCCGTTTCTCTGGTCTCGCCGGCAGGCTGCCATCTTTGCCTGCCCGAGACCGCTACAGGCTCAGGTCTCGATTCTGCCAGAGCTTCGCCTCCGGCTCGGGATGCCTGTCCGATGCTGAGACTGCCTGCTCCTCCGACTCTCGAAGCTGGAGCCGGGCAGATTACAGATGACAGGATTTCGCCCGGGCCCCTCCTTGGGCTCCAGCCGCCACGCCAGTCCACCTCGGGGCTGCTCCTCCGACTCACAGGGCCGGATCCAGGCAGACCTCAGGAATCGGGTCCCTTGCCTGACCCTCGCCTCAAGCTCTGGTCCGCCGCGCCTGTCCGCCACAGGGCCTCACTTCTTTCTCCCGGATCTGGAACCCACCTCGATGTGGCTGGCTCCTGCTTGGGGGATTTGCCCTGGTCTCGCCAAGCTCCTGCCATCTGACTCCCACACAGCAGCCAGCCACATATTTGGACTCACAGTGCCGGCCCCTCAAGCCAAGAGCCTCGTTCCCTCCCGGCTGGAGGGCTGATTTTCCCTATCGGAGTCCTCGCCTGCAGAACGCCGGAATCCTCGCCCTCCTTGACGCCTACCAAGGACCAGACTCCCGGATCTGGACCCCCCGTTGAGTTTATCCTTGTTTCTGCCGGGATAATCGTGCTGACTCTGCCCTGTTTCCCTGTTTGGACCTTCTTTTGACCATCACTGTTTTTCAGGGAAAGTAGTTCACAGTGATCCACATCCAGGTAAACTTTTACTGGAGTAACTTCTGCCCTTTTCTTTGTCTGAGACTTGTTGACTTTCTTTTCCCGATACTCCTGGAAGATGCATTGTAACCCTGTTGTCGAGTGATCATGGTCTGGCCTAGCCCCCTTCTCTTAACCTACTTGCCTCTACCCTTTGAGACCACCCTCAGTCACTGTACGTTTTGCTGTTGCCCTCTCCACTCGGAAAAGGAGTGGCTGCTCAGGTTATGACCCTGGGGTTTCCTCCGGCAGAGGTGTTTCAGAGCTATTAGTGAGTAGGGAAGATTGGCTACCCTCTGGATGGTGCGCTCTCCTCGTCCTTCCCCGTTTTCTCCCCCACCCCCTGGGGCCATCTTCCTCCCCTTCACACACATTGGTGGGGCCAGTGTAGCTCTTACGAGGTGCAAGCCTTCTGCTGATCTCACCCATCTCCTCCTTCCTTAAACCCCACGGGCCCAACTCTTTCTCCATATTCCCCCCAACCACCTCTCCTCCACTGCGCTGAAAAACTTTAAGTGCAATCTTATCAGGCAACACCCGGAGCTACTTATTGCTGACAACTATTACAATGCCCATAAAGGCCCGAAAAGAACAGATCTTATCTTCTTCACCAAACGCCCAACTAGATGGAACACCCTCCTCACTAGCTACCTCCTCCCCTCGAAAACTACCATCATCCCATATGGCTGCAAACTCTCAATCTCCAGCTCTCCCACGTTCCAGGGAAATGTCATCATCTCCATTTTCAGAAATGGAACCATCATGATTCAAGCTAACGACACTAAGCTCTGTGCTTTAGAATCCATATTCCCTTCTTTAAAGTCAGCTCTCCCACACCCTCAACCCCCCACAAGCCCCTCAGAACTCCACTCTACCCCCACAGCCCCCCCAACACCACCCCCAGCTACCCCTCCGCTCCCAAAGTCTCCAGCCACATCCTGGTTGACCCACCCATCCCCATCAACCCCTCTCCCCCTGACCAAGCCCCATACTCCCCTAACCCTAAAACCCTCAATCACAACATCTGTACAGGCTCCCCAGCCCACACCTTCACTATCCTCTCACACAATACCTTTTCACTCTCCGAACATCTCCAAGATTCCCCCAACACTGTCTCCCCTCCAAACCCCCTTCTCCCACCTCCCACTAATAGGCTAGACTCGACGAATTGTAGAGACAATCATATTCAGCCCGCCTACCCTATCACCTCTAACCCACTCCCTAATACCAATCCCAAACACTCCACTACACTACTACCTCCTATCACCTACTACCTAGGAATCTTAAAATCCATCAGAAACAGTCGCTTCAGAGCCCGGCAAAGAGGAACCTCATCTTCCACACTCCCCCTTCAAATCCACCTCCTCCTCAAAAATCAATTTACGGCTCTCCAATCTTGAATCCCAACTCGAACTCATCATGCAGGGGATCAACATGATAGCGAGAAGCCTCAACCCGCTGATGCACCCCTCCCCGACCCCGACACACACGCCTTCGCCGGACATGACCACCCCTCAGAGTCTCATCTGGCCGACCAGGCCCTTCCACCTAAACACCTCAAGACCAAGAAGAACAAACTCTCTTTTGTCTCACAATGAAGCTATTAAACTCGCTCATTCTTACAACTCGCTCCTACCCATCCCGAATCCCCCTTCCAACATCCAGGTCATCACTGGCCTAGGGAGACATCACACACAGCCTTCCTCACCCAGACCCACAGCACACCTCGTTAATATCCCCTTGATCCCTCCCATGCCAGACCACAAGATCTATCAGCATACAAACTGCATGCTCATTAACTGCAGATCAGCAGTCAAACACGCTACGGATCTTGCTGATGCCATCCTCAATCATAACATTGACATTGCCTTTGTCACAGAAACCTTGCTGACTGAACTCTCACAACCAAACAGGACATCCTTGTCCCTCCCGGCTACTCAATTTCCAGCAAAGATCGAAAAGACCACCCGGGGGTGGCATTGCCATCATTCACAAAAATGACATAGAAATTGAGTTAAAAGACTCATTCAACTACAATTCCTGTGAACACCTTAATGCCTCCATAAAGACTAGTGACAATTCCAAGGTGACCTTCCACCTTCTCTATCACCCCCCTGGAAACACTATACCTATTGCTGACCACCTAGCTGACCTAATAACGCACTGCTCCCTCTCCTGCCCCAGCTCCATCATCTTGGGTGACCTCAACCTCCACTGGAATGTCGAGAACACTGCTCTCATCCAAGCCCTAAATGGCCTTCTTCACAGCAACGACCTTTCCCAACATTGCAAGGGCCAAACCCACATCAAAGGAGCTACACTAGATGCGATAATAGCGCATAAAGACTCACTCACGATTGATGATATCCTTCCTGTCGAGTGGTCAGATCATCACATCATCCTATTCCATCTCAACTATACCCCCCAACACACTACCCAATCCCAAAAGACATTTAAATGGAAAAGGAACATTAGCCAAATCCCTTTATCTACTCTGGAAGAAAAAATCACCTCCCTACTACCGCCCCCTTTGAGCAACCTCTCACCTATGGAGTTAACCACCCACCATAACTCGACTATAACTACCATACTTGATCAATTAGCTCCATTGAAACTGAAAAGAGTGAAAAACACACCATCCAGAGTCTGGTTCAACAATGATCTCAATTTAGAAAGAAGAGAACTGAGAGCAGCTGAAAGACTCTGGAGATCCGACCCTTCCTCCACTCACCTGGAGCAACTCAGAAGAGTACGTTGAAGCTACAAAAAACACATATCCAACAAAAAAAACTCCTTCTTCCGCAATGCTCTAGACAGAGCCAAAAACCGCCCTAAGGAGCTCTTCAACATCATCAAACAACAAACTACTAAATCTCCCCTCAACCCCTTACCTGCAACCATAGACACTTGTGTCAATTTCGCTAATTTCTTCACAATAAAATCACTGGGATTGAGCTTTCCCTAGTGCTGGATACCCCTCCTATCAAAGAGCCTTCCCGGCCCTCCACTAACAATTTTATCCTTGTCCCCTGTCTCATCCCTCTCTGACAACCCGCCCCTCAAAACTGAAATCTATCTCCTCAACCAGATGCAGCTGTTGACCCCCGCCAGCTGGAGATCCTTCCAACCCCTCCTGATATTGGACATCTCCAAACAAATGTCCACCTCCAAAACATCCTCCCACCTAGCCGACCCTCTCCATTCCTCCCTGGCAAACAAACTCCACCAGTCCCTCTCCCCGACATGGACTAAGATCATCAACAGCTCCCTTCAACTGGTGGGATTCCTGACTTCCTCAAACTAGGCCAAATCACGCTGATTTCAAAGAAACCAGGAGCCGACCCCAACATCCTCCATAACTACAGACCATTCCCCAACCTTCCCTTCCTTGCCAAAACTCTAGAGAAATGTGTTCTCCAACAACTAACCCATCACATTGATAACAACAACCTCCTCAACCCTCTACAATCAGGCTTCCGAAAAGGTTGTAGCACAGAATCAGCCATCCTCAACATAGTAGATGACCTCCGCAACTCCCTTGACTCCGACCGATCCTGCCTTCTGATTCTCCTAGACCTAACAGCGGCCTTCGACACTGTCGACCAAAATCTCCTTTTGGACTCTCTCCAGAAGAGACTCGGCATTGAAGGTACAGTCCTCCGCTGGTTTTCCTCCTTCCTACAAAACCGATCGCAACAAGTAAAACTACTCAACTCGACCTTGCCCACCTCATTAATTACCAGAGTAGTCCCCCAAGGATCTGTCCTCTCTCCCACACTCTTTAACATACACATGGACCCTCTTACCACCATTCTCGCTTGAGCCAATATCCCCTTTCTATCTCTATGCTGACGACACGCAACTTTATATTGAAATATCCTCTTTAGAAGATGTCTACCGTCTGAACAACAACCTCAAAGAAGCCCACTGTTGGCTTTCCCATAACCATCTCAAACTAAACCAATATAAGACAGAAATACTCCTCCTTTCGAAATCAAACCAGCTCCCTCAGTTGCAAGTATGGCTAAAATCCATTGACATTCTCAAATGTATTCTCACCCCTTCGAGCACGGTCAAGTCTCTGGGAATCACTCTGGACTCCAACGTGACTATGCAGGACCACATCAAGAAGAAGACTAACAACACTTTCCACAGCCTTAAACTTCTGCACAAAATCAAAACCTTCATTACTCATGATGATCTCAAACAGGCCACACAAGCACTGGTACTCTCTAGACTAGACTATGGGATCTCCATCCTTACCGGCACGGCCAAATCCCAACTTGCCCCTATGAGGTCCACTCTTCACGCAGCTGCCAGACTGGTGACGGGAATTAAAAAATATGACCACATCTCCCCGGCCCTGAAGAGTCTTAACTGGCTCTCGATTGAGGCCCGCTGCTCATTCCGCACTGCCTGCCTAACACACAAAGCCCTTCACACTGGGAAAGCAGAATACCTCGCCAAAAAAAAAGAAGATCACTAAGAAGCTCAAACACCTTCCTCCTCCTCCCTGCCAAAATCTAAGAAGCAAAAAACTCGGTCATGCTCCTTCTCAAACAACGCGCCGAGAATCTGGAACTCCATACCTATCCACATAAGATCTAACCCTTCCCATCAGATCTTCAAGAAGCTACTTAAAGAATACCTCCTAAACCAACCTCCACGCCAAAAAGAATCTCTCACCCCCCACCCCACCACTGCCGGATCTCTATCTTCTTGTCCATGAGAACCCTACTGTATAACCCGTCTGTAATGTGATTCTTATGTTTTTCATGTGTTTATTATCTATACTGCTGTAAAGCGCTCCGATACCCTCGGGGTCTTGCCAGCGCTATAGAAAACTTTCAAAATAAAGAAATAAATAATATATATCTTCAGTGATGTACAAAACATATTTGAGCTGCAAAGGCCTTTGGGAAAGAAATACATGACACTGTCTCAAGGAATACTAAATTCCTATATGAAAATACATGATATGTTCATGCTCTTGTGTATTACTTCAACACAAGTTGAAGCTTCTAATAGCTCAGGGTTAGCTTGGATGATAGAATAAAATCTAAGGGTGAATTAGCTTTGGAGCAGTATTTTAACTCACCTTTGTCTACCAATATATGGAATACCTGATGAGGACCCACGCGCCCCTCCCACCCTCCCGTAACCCCACTACCTCTGCAATATCTATTTTGCCAGTCGCGCCAGATTCTATTAAATCTAACCATAGAACCTACCCTTTTTGTATGCAGCATTTCCCTGCATTGCACTCAATCCATCTTGCTTTCCCACTCTGTGGCTAATGGAATTTTGGTTGATCTCCAATTGCAAATAATCAAAGATCTGGCCTCTAGGGTTAAAATAAACATTAGCTGTTTTGGATCAGTAGTCACATCTAGCGAAGGGCTCCCGCACAAATAATGCGATCAAAGGATTTGGAGAAAGAGTCAGGTTTACTTTATGCTCAAGTTTCTGAAAAACGTCCTGCCAGAATTTAAGCAATAAGGAACATGTCAAAAACGTATGCAGCCAGTCTTCAGTACTCAGATTGCATCTAAAACATGTCAACAGCACCGCAGGGTACATCTTTGCTGGCGTATAATAAATCAACCATTTTCAAAATAAGGAAATTTTTCCCAAATTAGCTGCTCTGACTGCCTTTAGCCTAATCTGATTCCAATACTGCCATTGCCTAACATTAATATTATAGCATTTGTTATTTGCATTCGTCTGGAGATGGTACCTAATTACGATCGTATTCTTAGCAGCAATCAGTTCCCCATACCAATTGCCAATAGCCTGGATTGAGGAGACGAAATACAACCAACGAAGTTTCTCTGTGATCGGGTTTTCACCCTCACTATAGCTTAAGCAGAATTTCCTAACCTGAACAAAACTAAAAAAGAAAGAAGCATTTGTCTCATTACGAAGGCCCGACAGCTGCTGCCATGAGGAAAATTGCCCCACATAAAAAATTCCTGCAGCTGATGAAGGCCTAAACTCGCCTAGTTTCTACACAGAGTTACGATGACCTGTAATTCCAACGGGATACACTCTAGTATCTTCATTTCAGGATTAAACCCCGATTCTCAGATTCTTGTAGAGCCAAATTCATGAAAAAATGTGCCTCATGGAAAGATGAGCGGAAAGATCTAACCAACCAATCCAAACGTGACGCCTTTAAAATCAGATAGCGCAATCCCACCCCCCTCGGAATGCAACTGCAGAACTTGCCCTGCCATAAAAATGATGCAATTCCCCCTTCCACTGACTTAAAAAAAACATCTGCGGAACCTTGATCAAAATATTGGTAAATAGGAAAAGAAATAGAGGAAGAACAGACATTTTGATTAGCGCTACCCACCCTTTGATTGATAAGGGAAGATCTTTCCACAGAGAGAATAAAGCGTGTATCTTCTGGAAAGTTGTCTTGACTTTGAGGGTAATAGATTATCTATAACCCCTGGTCTCTGCATAAAATGAAAAATACACACAGTCTTACCTGCTAGAGATGTAAACAAGACTTTATAGACTTGAAACATATGCTTTTTAGATGTTCATCTGTTTTTAGCTATTGGAAACAGGTTTGGAATCAAAACAACTATGTTTTAAATACTGATTTCTCTTTCCACATTACTAATGTATTTTTAAGTATCCTTGCAGATGACTGGGACTCTTGCTTCTTTGCTTCTTTGATGCTCGTTTAGCAGACTTAGGACCTGATTTAGATCTTGAAGATGTTACAAGCCACATCGGCGGCGGGACTGAAATGTTCATCAAGTTGATGGTGTTCTGCCCTCCTTATTTAGATGTTTTTTGGCTGAGACAAAAAGTGCCATGATGGAGTCCACTCCGTTGTGCAAGCTGCCACTCATAGGCCTCCAGTGTTGATGAGTGGGTCCTCCATCACCATCTTGATGGTGGGATCCCAGAGAGCCTATTTAGAATGTGCAGTCATGCTGGCTATGTGTCTGCGAGGGCCCATGACTGCAGGTGTCCATCAAGGGGCCCGTTAAGAATAGTACCATGGCTGTGGCCACTGGTTGGATGCTAGTAGCCACACCTGTTGTATATTGGACAATTGTGAACACCTGCAAAATACACTATAAAACACAAACCATTTCAGACCATGATTCTTTGCCATCAAACTGCAGAAAACCATACAGCCAGACAAATTCACAACACAGGAGACAGGTTTTATTCTGTGTTCTTCTCCCTCTGTGCTTCTTGTTAATTTTACTTTCTCTCAGTATCCTTAATTTTGTTTGGCCACTAGATTTGTTTAGAAAAATGCACAATGGCAGGGAGGAGAAATCCTTGCTTCACAGATGGAGAGCTGTCTGTCATGGTGGATGGAATCATTAGAGTAGAGCCACAATTTTACAAAATACAACCATATCTCAGAAAAGGCAAATGTGGTCCGGAAGAGTGGACAAAGTGAGTGCTGTATCTAAAAATCAGCACACACTGGAGGAGATTAGGAAGAGGTGGAATGGCCTGCAGAGGAGAGTGCATGCATTCCCTGGCTTCTACGAGTCACCTGGAGGCCCAGAGGAAGGGTGGTGGTTCTCCCAGCCCCCATTTACAACTCTTTCCCTGGGAGGGAAGGTCTTACAGGTCCTACATCCTGAAGGCTTGACTGGAATTCCTGGTGGAGTGGAGTTTGATAAGTTGCACTTAGCAGTGTCTCCACAATCACAAATGGAGTCCTGCCCTTAAGTTTAATGTTTAGAATGGTTAATCGCCCTTAGCAAAACAGATATCTCTAAACTTGACCCCACCAATTGCTAGCATTATGTTGATATCTCTCTTTTTAACAATGTGCAATATGTTTAGTCAGATTGTGTGTTGTTCCCCATGGATAATCTCTTGCATTTGCTCATTCCCTTGCTGTCCATCAATGTATGTAGTTCCTCTCCCAAAAACAGGTCCAAAACTCCATCCTTTTGCACATAAAGGGACAGTGGCCCTCATTATGACCCTGGTGGTCGGCAGTAATATGGTGGAAAGTACTGCCAACAGGCTGGCGGTACTATGTACCACACCGATCGCCACGGCCGTAACAGCAACCGGGCTGGAGATATCAATCTCCAGCCCGGCGGTCGTAACTGTACCGCCTGGGGGATAATGACCCCGTCTACCTCCATGGTTTTCATGGCTTTCTAACTGCCACGAAAACCATGGTGGTAGGCACTATCAGTGACAGGGAATATCTTCCCTGTCACTGAAAGAGGTCCTCCACACCCCCAACCCCTCCCCAGATTCTTCCCACTCCCCCTTCCTCTCCAAACCCACCCTTCATTCACGCCCCTCCCTTCACACACGCACACACGCATTCACACACCCATTCCCATATTCATCCATGCATGCATCATCGATTCACCCACACATCTGCACACACTTTCATACATACATGCAGACACGCATTCACAGAACACAACATACACGCACTCACACATCCATACATGCACACACATTCGACACGGAACACACACCCGCATACACGCATGCACAAACATTCACACACCACACCACTCCACACACACACACAACACCACCACCCCCCTCCCCTGTCAGAGCACCCACTTACCTGTGTTTAGTGGGGTCCTCTGGCAGGAGACAGGATGGGGCGCTGCTGCCACCAGCATCATCTGACAGCAGAACACTGCCAGGCCTTACCGCCATCCGCTGGCATGCCACAGACAGATTTTCGCCATCCTTCTGACAGAAATCCGTCTATGGTCATAATACGGCGGATGGCTGGTAGCCGCGGCAACGGTCTTTTGGCAGCTGTCGCAGCTGCAGTAAGTGGTTTTTACCGCCAATTTTATAATGAGGGCCAATGTTTGTAAGTGGTATTTTCACCTACTCGCATCATACCATATGTGTTTATATGTTGTAAATGTGTGTTCATTTCCATCATAGTCATTAAAACAGATATGTGTAACTCACTTTTTAAACTAGTATGGTCTATGATGTGAACAGATGACTACAACTACCATGATGCCCAGTTTTTGTATCTTTAACCCAAAAGTGCAATGTAATGTTGCTCCACCTTCCTTTACTTCCATAGATGCACACATCACAAAAACTTGTGCATTTGACAGTCACCATGTCAGACTATGGACTAAAATGTAACTTGTGTATCTCAAGCATGTTGACACCTTCCCATGGCTACAATGAAGTGATATAAATGCTTACATAATTCATAGTCTTTCTAATCCAAGATTTCCTACAATGTGATGAAGCATACTGAATAGAAGTAGTAGCCACACACAATGTGCTTTACACTGTCCATATGATGACCAGTGACAGTCTTAATTTTAAGTTGCACCATAGTTTTTCTAATGTTTTGTAGCCTGCTCGGCTTTGGGATGGTCCAGTACACCAATTTACCCACCACTGCGCTGGATTGAATGTCTGCTACATGTAATGTACAGTTCAGAAATAACACTTTTGCATTTCAGGACACCTCTACAGCATCATCACTGGAGCATCTGTGTAAATCAGCCTGCATGTGTGAAACGATGAAAATCACACAAAAGCCTAAGCAATCTATCAGTCTGCTTTTATTTTTTTACGTTGCCCCAATTGTAGATAAACACTCATATGATGCACTAGCTAGATATTAATTCTGTGCACTCTTCTCAGGTCTAACCTCCCCCCCCCCCCCCGGGGCAGTGGACCACCACCTGCCACCCAGGACACATGCACTCCAGACCAGGAGCAAGCCTTCAGTGAGGAATTCACTCCTGCAATTCTGGATGACCGGGAGCCAGCTGGTCCACCTGGTCTGTATACCTATACAGCTCCAGTAAGTTGCATTTAGCCCACACCTACAGCTCCCACCCTAGCTGCAACAGCATCTTAGCGTGAGGACACCTGCACTTTCTGTATGAAGAGGAGCTACACACCAATCCTGTGCCCCCCAGCCCTGGCTGCTGTTGAGCCAACACCATCACCGCCTCCAGTTATGCCAGGACCCAGTGGGATGAGGCACACTGCTTCAAGGGCACAGGATAGTGGGGGTAGGTGTTGTGGGAGGGAAACTGTGCACCAGCCATGTGAGGCCACAGAGTCTTTGTCAGCCAGACTACCATTGACCAAGTACAACAATCCCAAGACATGATGGGCCAGGTTGTAACTGAGCTCTGGGAGATCCAGGAGGTGCAGATGGAGCTCATGCTGGAAATATGCGACCACAACGAAAATATGAGCTCCCTCACTGGGGCGCTTTATGACATCTACCAACACATGAGCTCCGTGTTTCCCATTCCATCTGCCCCTGTCTGTGTTCCCTCTACAACTGGCCCAATTACACCAGTGCCAGCCACAGACAGGGAGGCCCTGACACCTGAGAAGCCTGCTCCTCCCACCCTAGTCCTTGCACCTGTTCCCCCCACCTCCCCAGAGGTGACACATGACCTTAGCTGGAGCCAGACATTCTGCCCTCACAATAGGAATCCTACATCAATAACACCAATAGTCTACATTATGGCAGCATAACAAATTGAGGCCACCTGACCATTACAGAACAATGTGGCAGTATCTGGTGAAATGTCACACCCACCATTCAGTAGTGTGCTAAAAAAGACACATCAACAGCGACCTGAACACAAATTGAAGATTTAGCCAATGTGAAGGAAGAACAATAGGCTATGGCTTGATATACACATTTGGACTGGTTAGATTAAATGGCACACATTGCCTTGATGGGAACAACACACAGAAAACATGTCTGGTTCATTCACCAGAACTTCCAATCACTCACAGTACAAGTTGTCTCTGTACAAGATCTGTCCATCCTAAGTGGGTGTCTGCTTCAGGATCAACACATGTTCACTTTATACTTTCCAACAGCAACAAAGCACTGCAAATGTCACAACTTTGAAATGTCCAAATGAAGATGAAATGGTGAAGGACCCTTAAACAGAATAGCAAAGGATAATTAATGGTTCTTCATACTAAATTTGACTTAAATCACAAGTTAGGAAGCTACATACGCTTAGCACAAGCAAAGTTAGTCTAAGGTAACAAGCACAGTAGTCAATGTAGGAAAATTCTAATCCTCTAACATCCTTGCCTTGGACTTTGCTGAACTGTCTATTCCTACCAAATCACCATTGCAGACTGATATGTTCCCTATATCACAAGTTGTACTTACACTAGTCACTACATTATGCAAAGGTACACTCAGGTGGATAGGATAAGTATTCAAAGACATCTTGACATAGGTCAATTTCTTCTTCTTCACCACTGTCATCTTCATTGGGCATTTCAACATTCTCCCCCAGTGGCTCTTCGCAGCCTCTGTCCTCTGCGATTACTGAGATTTTCTGTTGCACGGTGATGCTGTGGAGCATTCAACAGGCAATTGTGATTTGGCACATCATATTGGGTGAGTAGAGGAAGGCTCTACCGGTCTTGTCCAGGCCCCTAAACCTGGCCTTCAAAAGCCTGCACCACTGGCCCCCCTGTTCTTCCAGGGGCCTCATTGAAGCAGTCTTCCCCTGGCATTGTTGGAGTCCTGAGCAGTGCCAACCATCATAGTCAGTTAGGATACACTGAGTCTTCTGCATAGAAGTGACATATCAACAGATTAACATCATAGCAAACCATTGCCCCTTCCTAAGCTAGGATTCAGACAATTGATCTTAAAGTCAAATTGTACTTGTCAACAAGCCAGGCCCCCTCAAGTCCAAATTGTGACATTTGCAGGGGTATGGTGCTGTTCCATAGCACAGAGGAATCATGTGTTGACCCAGGAAAGCGGGGACACACACGCACTTGAGATGTACAAATCCAATAAGCAGACAACTTACATATTGATGGATTGGAAGTTCTTCCAATTGTGGTGGACCGGTTCCCTTGTGTGTGATGGCACCAAGACAATATGCATGCGATCTATTGCTCCAACCACATGTGGTAGTCCACCCAAAGCATAAAATATTCCCTTCACAGTGGCCAAATCCTATTGTTGTGGGAACTGGATACAGGTGTTGATGTGTCTCAGCATTGAAGAAAGTACTTCTTGTAGCACACCACTGAACGTTGGTTGGAACATGCCCCAGATACTCCCACAGTGTATTGAAAAGAGTCAGTGGCCACAAAATGAAACTCTGCCATGAATTTCACTATTGGTGTTATTGTGTTGTATTCATATTGTGAGGCAGGAGATCAAGCTCCTACTGGTGACACAAATCCAGGATAGTTTGCCTATTTAGCCCAAACTTTTTTTTTATCACATCCCTTTCCTCCTTGGAGGCAAAGCTCGGAAACTACCTAAAGACTTGAGGCAGTCATCTCCTATCTATGCCTGCGTTCAAATGTTTGCAAGTATGGAAAAGAAAATATCAGCTTAACTGGTTGCACCATACCTTGATAATCAACACACATCTGATATCTTTGGTACATTATGAAACTCATTGTGGCATATGTGTACATGCAATGTTCTCCAAATATTTTCTAAAGACAAAAAACAGTTTTTCCCGGTCTATTTTTTATATTATGTGCAAATAATACATTTTAAATGTAATATTTGCACATACATTCTTTTTAAATACAGTCCACAGAGGTATTACTTCCCCTGCAGCACTATGGATATGTCATATCTTGCCAAAAAGAGTGTTGTTAGTATCTGACGATTGTAAATACACTTGCTTCCATCTTGAGCGCTGGTGACGCACTAACAATTAAAAAGTGCATAGCTTCACACCTAAAATTGCGGATGCCTGACCTCGCTATCAGGACATAGGATACCCAATGGCCGTCGGCAGATGCTGACCATGCAGTAGGTGGCATCCTCCATGACAGACCCTGCCATAGGCTAGTGTGTGGGACAACTATACACGAAAGCCAATGGCTGTGTCCATCTCCATCATGGATCATGTCCGCTGTGTACCTGTACGCAGCATATTGAAAAAAGCTCACTATCTTCCCAACACTGCAGCCAACAAGACCTCCCAATTTTTTGCTATTGATACTGACCTCGGGGAGCCAGGAGGCTTGGCAAAGCAGGTGACAGGGTCCCTGCCTTCAGCACAGGGAAGATGGAGCTCCTTCCCAGGGAGGTCCTGCCCCTATACAGTCAGCTCCATGGGATCACAGAGGAACAGGTACTGTCTGTCTGTCTACTGACTGATTGGGAAATGTTTGACTAACTAACTGGTTCCTTTTTTGTCCACAGACTAATACGTCCCTTTTTGTTCATGGGTGACGTGTTGTGATTTGAGTGTAGTGAATTGAATGATTTAACTGGGAACAGAATGTTCTTTGCCACTGTTAGAAATGTCTGTGAATGGAAATGTAAAGTCGCCTGAAAGGAGAAGCTGGAATATCTGTCCAGGTCATTCACAATTCCAGTTTCATCAGACAAACTGCAGGCCCCTTACTACCAGTGACCTGTAGACAGTGTACCAGTAAAATGAATGACAACATGCAGCCAATACCAAACTGATAACGATGTTAAGTATTGAGTAGTTCCTATTAGGTATTCCTATTAGGTATACTGTTTCTGTTAATGAGTTTGATTTTATTTGGAAATTAATGGACACACCTGTGAGGACATAGTTCTATTTGTGATTGATGTGACATTTGTGTAGGTGTCCATTAGCATGACCATGAAGGCAGTTATTACCTGATTAGTGGATGCTACTAATAGCTTGAGCTGTGTTATGATACATTTTCTGAGCACAACACTACACACATAAGCATTGCACATCATTATGATGTTGTTTTCAAAAAGAAGTTTACACATGCACAAGTGCTGTGCTACTGTATAGCAACAATTCTGAGGATGACAGGTATCATCTTCTGTTCCGGCGATGACAGGATTGATTTCCCTCTTGGTCCAGGAGCAGCAGCAGCAGGACTGGTGTGACTTGGTTCATGGAGGCAGGTAATAGGAAAAGTGTAAAAAAAGGTGAGTTTCATCCTTTTATCCTTCCCAATCCTCCAACTCAGGTGTGCTGGTTTAGCCGCCACAGTTGCTTCTGCGGGAATGTACATCATGATTGGCTATTATGTAAAAGGGGCTGGGGTCCCAGCACCAGTTGCTTTAGCCTATGGAGCCATCTACGCAGATGGGGATTCTTGGTAGTGATGCAGACCGAAGGCGGTCTTTCGCCCATCCTCTTGCTAACATCTAAATAGGAAGGTGGACTGTCATGGCAGCAGACAGGTTTTCAAACGGAAAAGCCACAGCAGGATCATTACCGTCAAGATTTAAATCAGGCCCCATATGTTGGTGATTGCTTATCAACAAATCAAAGAAAATTTGAATGATGCTACTGAAATTTATTTTAAAGCCTGTTGGTGAGGACTTATTTTTTCATTTACCAGTTTGTACTGGTATTTGTGAATTTGTATCTGCTCAAAATGTACTGCAACTTTAACATTATTGCACATTCATATATATTTTACATAAACTGCCATGTTTTTATCCGATGTTCTGCAATGCACATTTAAACTAACTCTTTTAGTAAGTGTAGCATTATTCTGAAGTTGGTACAACAAAGCAAGAATTGCAGAATTAGTGGTGACAGCATTTTTACTCTGGCTCACTCTATGCCTCTTCAAGGTCTTCTTATATTCTTCCCATAAAAAAAACAGCACCTCCTCACTATTCAAAATATTTAGGGGCATATTTGAGAATAGTGGTGTTGCAGACAGTGCAGCTCCACTTTTCTTGTGCCCTTTAGCGCCCCCTCTGTCACCATCTGTGTGCTGTATTTAAAATACAGCACCCAATGGTCCAGGGTAGGGGGCAATAGTGTTGTTTTTTTACGCTATTGATGTACTCTGCAGGAGAAGTGCCTAAATGCTGGAGCTACTCCAGCAGAGTACATAGGGGCCCATTATAAATAATGGTATGCCTCCTTTTAACGTGTTAAAAGTGAAGAAAAAAAATGGAGCAAGGAAATCTCGTAGATTTCCTTGCTCCATTTTTTAGGCCCCCTTAACGAGGGAATGACCCCTTTGCATACATTATGCCTGTCGCAGGCATAATGTGGCGCAAGGGTTTATAAAGTGGTGCACCCAGTGCAGTGCCACTTTCCTTGTGCCCCTTAACTCCTCCCTACCACCACCATGTGTGCTCTGTATTTAAAATACGGCGTACCATGGCGCAGGGTAGAGGTCAATAGCGTCACTTTTTTAAGCTATTGATGTACTCTGCAGGAGTAGCACCAAAATGTTGGCTCTACTCATGCAGAGTACATAAGGGCCCATTGTATTCAATGACATGCCCCTTTTTAATGCTTGCTCTGTGCAGGCGTTATAAGTGGTGAAACAAAATGATGCAAGGAAATCTGCTAGATTTCCTTTCACCATTCTTTCACACCCCCTAATGGGGGAACGCCCCCCTTGCTTACATTATGCCTGGTGCTGGCATAATGTAGCGCAAAGGGTTACAAATTAGCACAATGCATGCATTGCACCACTTTGTAAATATGGCGCAGCGTTTTTGGCCTTCTAATGCTACATTAGCATCAAAAAGTGACACTAATGTGGCGATAGGGGCTCCTAAATATGCCCCAGAATGCATTATAACTGTTTATTACAGAAAGGTTACACATATAATTACATGTGCAATTAAAAAAACAAGCACAGCTCAGAGAAACACATTTAATTAACATTATAAGCCTATTACATAAATGTATTTATTTACTCTTACAATATAAATGAGAGAAAATGTTTTTAAAAAATGAAAAAATACTTTAATTATTAATAATTAAAAGACACAATGGTAACATACATACGGGGTCATTCTGACCCTGGCGGTCCAATGACGGAAGCACCGCCAACAGGCTGGCGGTGCTTCCAATGCCATTCTGACCGCAGCGCTGCCCTGGGGATTCTGACCCCGTACCGCCAGCCTGTTTCTGGTGGTTTTCACCGCCAGGAAGAGGCTGGCGGTAAGGGGTGTCCTGGGGCCCCTGGGGGCCCCTGCACTGCCCATGCCACTGGCATGGGCAGTGCATGGGCCCCCTAACAGGGCCCCGGCCAGCTTTTCACTGTCTGCCTAGCAGACAGTGAAAAGCACGAGGGGTGCAACTGCACCCGTCGCACGGCAGCAACACCGCCGGCTCCATTCGGAGCCGGCTCCTGTGTTGCGGCCCTCATTCCCGCTGGGCCGGCGGGTGCTAACTTGGTTGGCGCCTGCCGGCCCAGCGGGAATGTCAGAATGGGGGCTGCGGAATTTTGGCCGCATGGCGGCCAAATGGCGGTTTCCGCCTGGTGGGAGGCTAGGAATGACCCCCATAATTCTTAATAAATGTAATATATAATATTATCTAAATGTATCTAAATACTTTAAACATTTATGAAGCTATCGGTTTTATAGAAAAAACATTCACTGGTAATATAAGTATAAATATTTAAAAAGTCAAACTACAGTAGAAAAATCATCAAAAAGGTTGATACTACCTCCTCATATTATATAAATCTCATCCTGAATATTTTAATAATCACAATTCCGTCCTGATTACTTCAGGATATGTTTACTTCCACACTTCATACACTTATTCACAGTGAGCTCTGCATTCATTTCTTTACCATCCCAATTACCCTCCATCCTGGTCTATATGTACTTACACAAGTACACACTTTAAACACAATCTCTACCTCAAGTAAGCCACTACTTTTTTATTTATTTTCCATAAGCTGACAATTTCTCCCCATGATTTACCTGTACCATATTTACCTTGAAAGGCCCCGTTCTTCCGATCACAGGGCAAAGTTCTTCAAAATGGGCCAAATACAACCCTCCCCAGACTTCCTCCCAGGGTAGCAAGAGCGAGCTGCCAGTCGTGTGAGGAAGGTAATATGAAGGGCAAAAGCTCAGAACTCAACAGCCCTACAAAAGAGACAATTACTTAATGTCCAAGTCAATGCGTGTCTTTTATGTGAAGGAACCTTCTTTTTATCACATTACAGAACTAAATGCTAGAAAATTTAATTGGATGATCGAATGCAGAGCAGTACTCCTGGTTACAATCTTGCACTTTCCAAGATTCTCTCCCTGTTCCGATGATCCTAGTAACTATAGAGCCAATACTCCGTGGGCAGGGCAATAAATTAAAGGCATGTGCTAATTAGTTGACTTTGGCCCAAACGGGTTTAGATGTGCAACTATTTTCAATAGATCTTACCCCAGATAACGATTTGCATAGAAAGTGAGTGGTAGAAATACACCACTTCGTTTGCAAACTTGCTCGATGGTTCTACAAGTGGACTGGAATGGTTGGGTACAGCCAGCGCCCTCGGCTTGCGTGGAGCCTCCCTTTGGAGCAGAAATCCTCAAAGGAGTTCAACACGACTGTTCATGACATAGGGCCTCATTTACGAGTAAGTGGCACAGCATAGCATTGCTCCAAAATTGACAGTGCCGCGCCACTTCAGAAACGCAGGGATGCGCCATATTTACAAAAATATGGTGCACCCCTCTGTTTCCCATAGCGCACTAAAATTAGCTGCCTATTGTCAACGCAGGCACCCTTACACATTGCAGGGAATTATTGTTTATGTGCAGGAATTTGTCCCTCCCTGCACATAAACAATCAATAATGGGGATTTGCTAGTTCTATGTATGCTGCAGAATGCAGCACAAATAAAAGTAGCAAATCGTCATTATTTAATGATTGTTTACGCACAGGGAGGGCCACCTTTTTATGTGTGCTGCATTCTGCAAAAACTAAGAGAAATAAAAAAAAAAATCTCCTCATTGCTCCATGCTAACACCTCCCCTGGGTTTGCATTAGTTTTTGGCGCAGCCTCAGGTTTCTGATTCCTCGTAAATCTGGAGCAGCATCAAATGCAATGGGTGTTGTAGGGGAACACCAACAGCAACACCCAGTGCACTCCCCTTTCACGCTAAGTGATGCGTGTTAAGGGGCCGTGTTTACCAGGAGCCATTTTTACAAGGTGGGGTTGAGCCACAGAAAGTGGCTTAACGCCACCTTGTAAATATGGCATAGGGCATTGCACCACCATAGCATTGCTAATAGTGAAGCTCCCGTGGCGCAAGGGCCTCGTACATAAGACCCATAGGGCCTGATTCTAACTTTGGAGGACGGTGTTAAACCGTCCCAAAAGTGGCGGATATACCACCTACCGTATTACGAGTTCCATAGGATATAATGGACTCGTAATACGGTAGGTGGTATATCTGCCACTTTTGGGACGGTTTAACACCGTCCTCCAAAGTTAGAATCAGGCCCATAGTGTCATAGCACATTCAGCAGTTGCAACCATCCAGGCTAAGGGTAGGTGGATCTTACGGAAAGGCAGTTGCAGCCCCATCAGGCCAATTTGTCAGCAGTCATGTATCTTCAGCAACTGAGGCCTTCCCAGGCTGGTAGAGCTACATTTCAACAGTCACACAATATCTTCCAATATTGTTGGTGCAGCGCCAGAAAACGCTACCAGCAGACACCGTGGTAGTTGAGCTTATGAAGTCTTTAAGGGAAGTTCCTAGCAGGAACCATGTAGGGGGGCTTGGAGACTCACAACACAGGTCATTCCTACCTTCGCTGTCTAGTGCAGTCTGTTTTCTCTGAGTGTTTCTCACTCTGGTAGTACTCTGAGATTCTCCTCTTGGACAGTCTCTCTTCCCTCAGGGCCAGGCACACTCCTTCATTCTCTAGAGAGGCAAACAGGATTCTATGCACTAGGCACACCCTCAGCTACTCTAGTTAAAAGTGCAGATTTAGTTATGGATCAAATCTGTTTATTGGTATTTTAACATACAAACAGTACATAGCTCTGTATCAATACCGCTACATATTTCGACCATTGATATATCAAAAGTCCCAAATCTTCACATTTAAGACTATGGCACATGATCACTGTTCTGCCGCTGGCAGGAAACTCCTCCCCTTGTCCGGTCCCGCTCGTATAAAGATCAAAGTAGTCAAAGCACAACAGTTGAATCTCTCAGAGCTAAACGTAAAATACAAAAGGAACAAAAAAAGAAAACTACACTTCCCCTTCAAAATACTGCGCCCCACTCCCATCTCCAGACACTCTCAGCCTCTTCACACCATTGCTCCAGCCGCTCACCAGGCTCCACATGATTCCTCATTCCTCTAAGGCTCTTGTGTCAGCCCCAGGACCCTTAGATATGCTGGACATGTCAGTTCATTAAACTCAGACGACAGGATCTGGAGGAACGGCCTCCACAAAGTACATATATCACCCGCCCTCTGATTAGAAGCTAGAGTAATCTTCTCCATCGCCAGGATAAACCACAGCTTCTGAAGCCAAGATTCATACGTCGGCAGCCTCTCTGAGCTCCATAAGGCGAGGATCACCTGCAGTGCAGCGCTGAGAGCTAAGGCCATTTGGCTCCCCCTCAACGATCGAAGGGGAAAGGTGAGAGAATTGGGTAGGCCCAACAATATGTACGATGGAAATCTGGGGATCTCTGTCTGAAACACCTTATCAATGTCATCCAGAATACCCGTCCAATATCTCTTCAGCTTGGGGCAGTGGCAAAGAAGATTTACGAGTGTGCCCGTGTTGCCGCACCCCCTCCAACAAAGGTCAGTCTTAGCGGGGTCCCAAGCATGTATCCTTGCTGGGGTGTAATACCAATAGGAAGCCACCTTATAAGCCTTTTCTGTCCCCGCAGCATTGTAGGCCGTATGATGTGTTCTATAATATATGTTGTTCCAGTCCTCTTCTGTAAGCTCCCTCTCCAGTTCCCTCGCCCATCTCCACTGCCCCTTAGACTGATGGACGCTCCACCCTCTGCAAACATCGATAAAGCTCCGATACCACCTGTTTATCATCCTTCTTTGTCATTATCCATTTCTCAAACGGGGTAAGCGGCCTGCCCATAAAAGCCCTGTTCGCCGGCATGAGGGCCCAGTGCCACACTGGATAATACAACAGTCTATCCGTCTCGGTCAATCCGTATGTCTCCCGTGTCTGATCAAAAGGATTCACCCCAGTCTCATCAAAAAGGCTTCCCACCCTTTTGCAGCCCCCATCATACCAGCGGTGAAAGTTCTCTACCTGCTGACCGGGCGCAAAGTCAGGGTTCGCACAGATCGGTGTCATAGGGGACGGGAACGTCGACAGCCCCAGCCGACGCACCACCATATCCCACACACGGAATGTCGCACCCGTGATCAGGGAGGCGTATAGCCCTTGTGCTCTATGCCGGCGCCGGAGCCAAGGCTCCTTCCAAATGTGGGACCCCGCCACCGCCTGATCCATGAAGCACCAGTGTTTCTCAGTAAGTGTCCGACTCCACTCTAAAAGAAAGCGCAGCTGAGCAGCTTGGAAATAGCGCAAGAGGCAGGGTACAGCCAATCCCCCCTTCCCCTTGGGGCGATATAGGATGTTCCTGGGGAGGCGGGCGGGCCGTCCATCGCAGATAAATTTAAGAACAGCAGAATAGAGGGTCGCAATCGTCCGAGCCGGAGGAGTCAGAGAGAGCACCTGGAAGACATAGAGTATACGCGGCAACACGGTCATCTTCACAGCCGAAACCCTACCCAACCAGGAAAGTTTATATTTCCCCCAGTTCCCCAGATCCCGCAGGACTCCGCAAACTAACGTAGCGTAATTCAAGTTCACCGTATTCGCTGCTGTGGTTAGCAGTTCAATACCCAAATAGGATACTTGCGACATCGACCAGATAAAAGGGTACTGGGCCCGCAAGGTTTCTTCCTGCTCTGGGGAGGTGGCCAGACTGAGGACCTGCGATTTCTGCGTATTCACCCGAAACCCAGATACCTGACTGAACTCACTAATGAACGCCATTAGTGCAGGTAGCGTCTATTATCTTTAGCCGATAGTGACATTACTTCCCCCCCGGACCACTACTTTCAGGGGTCTCCCACAAAGTCTCCAAACTAATATCCCCATCGTCATTAAAGCAAAGTTATTCCACAATCACTCGCCGCAGCGCCTCCTCCACCGCCTTGCTCTGCAGTATAGTATCCCTAAAGCACCAACACGGGCTTCCCACGCTCCCTACATCCAGTCTGGCCTCTAGATTAATAGGTGCATGGTCTGTTAGAGCTCGAGGCTCAATTGTGGTCTCACCAATCCGAGACAGGAACTAGGGGGAGGCCAGGAAAAAATCTATACGTGCATAGGTGTTAGTGGCCGCAGAGTAAAAGGAGTAATCCCTAAGTGTAGGATGCACCCTCCTCCACACATCATCCAGTCCGCAGTCAGCCAGCCACTGTCTCCCAGCCACTGTCAGTGCCCCAGTCTTTCCAAATCGATGCCCTAACCTGTCTAACTCATTGTCCATTACCAGATTAAAATCGCCCCCCACTAGCAAAGCCCTATCCGGTGTATTGAGCATTGGGGAGATGGCCTGCTTCATAAAGGTTTCTTGCTGCACATTAGGGGCATATAATGTAGCAATAGTAAAGAAGAAATTCCCCACCCGTACTCTAAGGGCCAGAAACCTACCCTGCACCTCATGTATCTTGCCTACCACCTCCCCATGGAAAGTCCTTGACAATAGTATCTCTACCCCGGCATGTTTTTTGGAGGCAGAAGACCAAAACTGCCTAGGGAACCACTTGGAGCACATACGATAGGTGTCCTTGGAAAGCAAGCGTGTTTCCTGCAAAAGGCAGACATGGCTCCCAGACCTCTCTAGACCCAGCAGGATCGCCAACCTCTTAGCTGGACTGTTGAGCCCCCGGACATTTAAGCTTAAACACTTAAGGGACATGTGGCACCAAACAGGTTACGCTCTGGGGCGGGGACCTCTACTTGGGGGCAGGAGCCCGGGCCAGCGCACAAGCCACTCACCGGTGCAGGGCCAGCAAGCCAGTTCGGCTCCCATATAAATTGCAGGGGAAGCAAACCAACACTCAACCAAAACACACAACAGGTGCTTACAACATAGAAGTCCTCTGACACTCATCTCCAAAGAGGCAAAGACCCTTCAGGAGCAGAAGAACCACCCAAAATCATTGTTTTGCAATCAGCGACTCCACCACCCAGGCCCCTCCCAAGTGGTCTCAAGACCTAAAAAGGAGCGACCCTAGATTAATATAGCAGCATCCGGTTGCCCGGTGCTTAGGCATTGGTCCCAGCGGCCAAGCTACTCAGTACTGATTGCCTTTCAAATGCCCGCTCCGTCGAAGTAGGCCACTGTTGCTTCCTCTTTCTTTCTTTCCACCTCCAACGTGGTCGGTCCCCTGCCGCCACCTCTATGCGCGTGCCTGCCTCTCGGTTGTTCTCTTCCAACTGCAGGATCCTTTGCGCCTCTGACACCGATTTCACCTGACGAACCTGATCCTCCCACCGGAATATGAGGCGGAAGGGATGGCCCCATGAGTAAGACGTGGATTGTGCCTGCAAGTACTCCGTAATGGGCTTGAATTCTCGCCGTCTCTGCAAAGTCCGGAGTGAAAGGTCCTGAAACAGCTGAAGCACATGCCCCCGGAATGGTACCTGAGAGAGATTGCGGGTTCTCTGCAAGATACTTTCTTTAATACCAAAGTTATGGACACACACTTAAATGTCAGGCGGACGATCCCCGGTCCCTCTGGGGCGACCCACCTGGTGAACCCAATCCAGCATAATCTCTCGCACATCACCCGGGCCTAGGACCGAGCGAAACAGTGCTGTGACAAACTCTCCAATGTCCTCCTTCTCTGCCCCGTCTGGGGCACCCCTAATACGTATGTTATGCAGTCGTGACCGGTTCTCTAGATCCTCAACCGCAATCTGTAGGAGATCCTGTTGCTCCCGGAGGCGTATAATCTCCTGTTCATGTTTTCCACCTCCTCCCCTCGAGAGATCTCGCCATCCTCTGCATTTGCCGTGCACTCCCCAAGTGATGTGACCTCCCCACGGAGATCCTTCAGTTCTTGAGAGATATCCCTCCGAAGTTCTTGCAGATCTCTCCGAAGCGAATCAAACAGGGATGTAAGGAAGCCTTTCGTGACCGGGGCCTCCCCTTCCTCCTTCGCCTCTCCACTTTCCTCAGGAGGCCGCATCACAGCCGACCCTTCGGCCAACCTACCCTGCGCCGGGTGGGACCTGGTTCCTCACTGACTGGTCCCGTTTGGGCTTGGAGGACGCCATGAGAGGTCCAGACTTACACAAGTTTAATGTTATGCCCAGATGCAGTCTTGCTGCCCTCACCTCAGGGCCTTCGGTTTGTGAACGAGTCTCGGTCACTGATGTTCTCCTCTAACTATCCTCCACGGATCAGGCCAGCTATACTATGACTCCTCGCTCCGCCGCACTCCAACCAGTACCACGGGCATTCGCCACACTCAGGCTCTCACCGGGACCATCTACTCCCAACGTGCCCTGTCCTGTCCTGGGCAACTCACTGCGGGCCGGCCACACCGTCGACCAGAGGGCCCCGTTTCTCTGAGCCATGACCAGCTCCCCCACCAGGGACCCAAGGCAGGCTGTCCGCACTCTCCGCTGTCTCCGCCTTCTCACCAGGTGTCCTTCTCTGCCGCCGGGCAGAAACCCCAAGTCGGCCACTCCAACCTCCGAAGGCCCCGCTCTCTGGGCACCTCTCGGGACCTGGCTCCAGGCGCAAGGCTCCCCTTGCCTCCACCGCCACCTGGGCCCCGCACAGCACCTCTATGCCCCGGTGGGCCGCTCCTGGTGCCACCAACCGCTGGGCCGCACCACGCGCTCCACCCTCATGCGCGGGCCAAGGCCGGAAGGTGCAGCACCATGGTCCTCCGCCCCCGCGGGCACCCCCAACACCTCCTTGGGGTGCCCTCAGTCTCCTGGTGCCCGTCTCCAAGCTGGGGGGGGGACCGAAGCGCGGCAATCCGGGGTCGCTGGCTTATGTTGGGGCCTGGGCTGCAGAGCTCACAGAAACGCATCTGCTCACGCCGCCATCTTGCCCACGCCCCCCAGATTTCGTTATATCAGTGACGGTGACTAACTGTCGGGCTGTCACCAGCCCTGGTAGCGTAGCAACTTCAAGTAGTCTGTGGTCACTCCCTTCCTTGACATGAAAAACACTGAACTGAAACGAAGTGAGGGGTTTCATATTACACCTTTATACACATTTTCTAGACATGACATGTGGATCCCCAGTCTGAGGCTTAAGAACCAGTTTTGGTTGGTTTTCTTTCAACTGTTACCTCTATACTGCTCTACAGACACGATTTCATTGATTTTTCACCACAGAACAAGCTCCCAATGCAAAAAAAAATAGCACGAACAGCATGGCATGCCAATTTCCACCCATTTGGAGAACTCCAATGAATCTCATGAAGTTTTCATGTAACGTCATTTAATTCCACTGAGTGAAAGTCTGTGACTTATGCCCACCCCTACAGTAAACCACATTTTCACTGACACATAAAAAAAGGTCTGTTCATACTTGGAATCATAAAACATGGTTTGCCACCACCACCACTTTATGTGTTGAATCCAAGCCAGGGATAGTAGACCACTGCCTATCATGAGGGCATGCTTGGAGTGGCCTCTGCAATCATGTTAGATAAACGTGAAGCCAGAGCCTGAATAGAAGTTAGGATAATGGTTTCTCATGCAGATGGGCACTTTAAGCAGGGCTACTCACTTGTTTACCATGCAGACGACATTCCCATCCCACCATGCTGTTAGTGTTTAATGTGCTCCTGAGCCAGCTATGACCATCACCACTATACCATTTATCTTAATATCTAAAAAAAGAGCATCTTGGTCATCTCTTACACCATGAATATGAACTCTTCTTCCTTTACTATGTGATCATATTCAATATATTTTATAAACCTGTTATTACCATCATTCTTTGCACCTCGTCCTCTACATCAGAGTATAACACCATTTGTCTACACCTCCAATTTGCTTGATTCAGTACATTGTCCCTTGCATTCTTATCTCTATCGTTATCCCATTTATTTCCAGCTGCTTACGTCTATCACTGTTATTAACTCTAAGTTGTTTTGATCCCATAGACGTATGCCCTTGAACGCTACTAAATTTCAACTAATCTAATATTAAGTCGTTTGTGAACAAACATTTATATCATATGTCCTCTTAGCTAGAAAATTTCAGTGTTTGTGGATCATCTGCACTTCTCCTCGAATGACTTATAGTTACATATTGCTACTAGTCTCCATTAAGACCAACATAGTCACCGAGGGGCATATTTATACTCTGTCTGCGCCGAATGTGCGTCAAAACGTTTAACGCACATTCAGCACAGACCTTGCCCCATATTTAAACTTTGACGCCCGAGACCGCGGACGTAAAAATCCCGCTGTGTGCGTAATTTTTTGGATGCGGCAACCCATCTTGCATTAATCATATGGAAGGTAGGCGTTCCTGTCTAAAAAATGACTTAAACGGCCTTGCGTCGTATTTGTGCTTCCAGGCAAAAATCGCGTACGGCCGGGAGGTGGAGCCGGAAAATGACGCACAGTCCGATTAGCATCAAAAATTAACACCTGGGTCAGGGCAGGCATTAAAATGGGGCAAACACACCTCTATTTAATAAGAACACACAGAAGCAACAGCAGAGCAGCAAAAGGGAGACATGGAGGTGATTGTCATCCAGCGTGCACGCAGATGCAGAGCCCAGCAACAGCAACAGCAACAGCAGCTACCACAACACCAGCAGGGACCCCAAGGGCAGCGCAGAATGCAGGAGAGGATATTCCGCACCAGAACAACCCTTCATGGCCTCAGGGAACATGACATCATCCAGAGGTACAGGTTGAACTGGCAGGCCATTCAGCAGCTGCTGTGAAACATAGAGCCACAGTTGGCACCCACCTTGCTGACACCCCGCACCATCCCAACAGAAACCAAGCTGCTAGCTGTACTTCACATGTTGGCAAGTGGCTGTTTTCAAACAACTGGTGCCCTTGTTGCCGGAATATCACAGCCATAATTTTCTGCCTTCTTGCCCAAAGTACTGGATGCCATCATTGGACTCACACCCGCCACATCCGCTTCCCAAACACACTGCAGAAGCAGCAGGAGACAAAACAGGGGTTTTACCTCATTAGTGGCTTATCACACGTCCTTGGTGCCATCGACTGCACACATGTACGCCTTGTGCCACCTGCTGCAACTGAACACCTCTACCGCAACAGGAAGCACGCACATTCTATCAATGTGCATGCCATTGTTGATCACCAAGGATTGATCACCAACATCGTGGCAAAATATCCTGGGAGTGTCCATGACTCATTCATCTTCCGTCACTCTACCATCAATCAGCACTTCCAGGATGGACGGTATGGCAATGGACTACTTGTTGGTAAGTACAAAAACCTAATTATGTACACACTGCACAGCAACCCTCTAGGACACACAACACATACACCATGACAGCAACACACTGAGGTCGTGACATCGCTAGCCATGTTTCATAGGTCTGCATTGAATCTGTCACACATCTGAAATTAGTGTACAGTCTAATGTTAAGACGTCAATGATCACAACGTTTGGAGAGGTTTGCCTAATTGTCACCTTGCAAAATGTAAGAGTCTCACTGATGTTTAAATTAATACATTGCATAAGTCTAAAGTTATGGGATGTCCAGGGTACATTAATGTGAACGTGTTAACAACACTGTCAAAATTAATCTGTGTATGGAACTATCATCTCACCCCCAGTGAAGACACAGGGTCTCCTGTCTCACAAGTCACAATGCTAGGGAGCGCACACTGTACTGCAAATCCCAAAACATACTGCTGACAACCGGTCAGCAGCCAAACACTCATTCAGCCAAGGAAACAACTCAATGCAGATGGTACATCCTACAAGCCTAAGAAGGAACACTATAATACCAGAGTCACAGACAACACAAGACAACTACTGCCATGCAAGGTGATTTCAATGGGGCAAGCTACATCAACATGATCCCATTCATTTTCTTTTTCAGCTGATCAGGGGTAGGGGATCCAGCCATGGATAATGACGCCATTTGGCAACCCAAGCACTGCAGCAGAGTGTGCCTACAATGACGCACATAGGAGGACACGCAACATAGTCGAGAGGACCTTCGGCATCCTCAAGTCAAGATTCAGGTGCCTCGACATCACTGGTGGTAGCCTCCTATATTCCCCTGAAATGGTCTGTAAGATCATTCTAACATGTGCCATCCTGCACAACATTTGCATATGAAGGAACATTCCCCTCTTGGAACCAGAGCCACACATGCCTGAAGAGGAGGAAGAGGAGGATTGTGGCCTGCAACATGAGGGGAAACAACAAAATACGGCTGCTGGATTGCGTAGGCGCCAACATATCGTGAACAATTTATTTTAAAACTAATCACCATCACCACTGTATTAACTAATGTAAATAAACACCGATAATAATCACCATATCATGGTCTGGGTAATCATTTTTGCTCACCTTTATCTCTAACTATCAGAATAAGAGTGTAGCCTGATGGAGCATTGCTGATATACCGATCAGGACACAGAAAATTCCTGAGCAATTGTGATGCTTATAATACAACAGTCACATACACACACACTGAAAATTACATATATCCTGTACATTTAACCTTTGAAGGGCAATAGCAGAGGTCCACACCAATTTCACACATACATGTTGGCAACATGGTTCATCGCAGCATATAGCACACAACTAAGACATCATCACTCAATAAGGGGAAAACAACCCTCATACATGAGGCAGTTGATGTGCTATTGCATTGGTAACAGGAATGTATGACCAGACCCTTGACAGCAGTAAGTCCAACTGCACCGATCTTTGCAAGGACTATCTGTGACTAGAGTTCCATATAAGCAGAACATAGACAGCACAAGTGCCACACCTATGACAAGCATTGCGCACATGACATTCTATGTACATGTCAGCCCATTTCCTAACACCTGACACACCCATGCTCCTGGTCACAACCCACCTGTCTGAAGAGGTCCCTGGAATGGTAATATGTATACCCCGATATTCCCTCCTCTACACACGCAGACTAACAATACTAATCCTGTGTGCTACACCCTTTCCTATGTTATGCCATTATCATAGTACATCTGACTGCATGGACGTCAGGTCAATTAATACACTGGCTTGTAGTTTCTAAGCCCTGTTATCACCTGTAGATTGCTTCCCATGTGAAAGGTACTGCTGGCCATTTGAATTCGAATCTCACTTACAGGACTTGTGAGAAAATGTTGGAGCACACACCTGTGATCACCTCCATGCACACCACCCATTTGAACATGCACTGCCCCTGCTAATGCCTGGAACAGCATAGAAGTTTCCATTTTGTCAAATACACCATTATGCATTGCTAGTAATTAAGCTGTGTAACACAGCCCTTGGGTTTATGTGTCACCTTCAAAAACACAGGACATACACAGTTTTCCATGTCAACTGTCTTGTTCTTCCTCCGACCAGTCTTAGACAGATCACTGATTATGTACCTTGTGAAATTGCTGGATCCAGATTGACCCTGCATCCTGTCAGCCTGACTGGCACCTCTCTGTGCGTTACCCTAAAGGTTCCTTGTGGCTATATAAGTACCACACTTGCGTTAGCAAACCTCTCATTCCTCAGAGGGTATTTTGTCATGTGCTTCATCAATGTATACCCAAATACATTGTATAGCATCATCTGCTTTTTAATTGTACCATATTAGTACATTTGTATTTGAATACCAAAATCATGGCCCATCCCTTGTCTGAGTCTCATGTATGCATGAACGACAAAGTCTGACAGTGTACCAGGGCCGTATGCAGGGATTGGGTATGGTGCCTCCAGCAGAACCAACTACCTCTGATAATGTGCATGAAAAGTCCACACATATTAGGACCCTGACAGTTAACACGCTGAATCACATTGCTCACAACATATTGATGGCCTGTGCATGCTCAATAGCTGCTACATTAATCAACACAGAGGCTATGATGTTCCCAGATGCAGTGGGAACTTCACAGGCCAACCTGTGTACAAATGTTGTAATGACACCTGCCGAAACATGACACCTGAGACATTATCTCACTCAGCACACCAAGGTTGCCCTGTTGACATTCTCATTACATGTCTTCAGTGACAGGGTGGGACCATTCCCATGTAGGTTCTCATGTCCTCATCCACTTTACTCACATTGATCTCCAAAGGTTACTCAGTAGATACAGGAATAGCTGCCACTGACTCATGATGAGACCTGGACGTAACTGTGACAAAATACACCCCTAAAAATATACAGGATCAACATTGGACCACACACATGAAAAAGACACCTCTGTGCAATTGATCTCTGGAAATATGTGGCCACGTGCTGCCTTGTCTGCTGGTCCACCACTGCCACTGGAGAGTTGTGGCTCAGTCTTTTGACCACAACTGTGGCGTCATATTACATTTGTGGTTCACCTTTGGCTGTCTGTGCCAATAACATGGTACCCACTTCGTCTATGCATGTGCCTGACTCACTGTGGGTTCACCAACAAGTGCCTAGGAAGCAGTTACCAAATTTCTAGGACATGGGATGGCCAACTTGTGGACCATTGACATGACAAGCGTCTGCCATCTATCCGTCGCATGCTTTGTCATTTGTGGTGTCTATGTTACCCAAAATCTTGGAAGTGCACACAACAGATGTTGCTACATGTATGACTAGCACATGTCCTCTCTCATTTCCACAATGACTTGCATCTAAGGTTTGGACACATTGACTTCACATTCATACAAGCATATTTGCAATAATGCATCTTGTGATGCACTCACACTGGGTCAACAACTACATTAGTAGCCAATGCACACACATTGAGCCATAGGCATTGAGGTATTTTACTTATGTGCATCACATTGCTATCCTCTCCTGATGCCAAACATGCCCAAATTGTGCAATACATATATGTAGGCCACACATATGGCCATCTAGTGCGTCAGCCAAGCGTGAGAATCCTGTTAAGGAAGTAGCGTGTCATGGTCCGCAGCAGTATGATGTCTCACATGTGAACATATACCATCAACACCAAAGTGGGTGCAATCAGCCTATCTCAGTTGTGTCACAAATGTAACATTACATTAAAATGGAAAAAATACCTCAAACCAGTTCATGCCCTGAAATTTTGACGCATACGCGTCACAAAATGAAGCTTATGCCCGAAAAACGATGCATAATACCCTGAAAATTGGTTACGTGTTAAGACTATTTCCAAATATATGGATGCGGCCTAATTTTTACTCCTGTGCGTTGAAAAAAATGACGCACATACTGTATGCGTGAAAAAATATGACGCATAACGATAAAAACGGCGGCCATTTTATGCAGGAAGTGATGTCATAGGATATCCTGTTCACAGATTATGTACAGTGGTGGTACTTTCACTTTCACTTTGCAGTCTGTGATTCTTCTAGACTGTGTGGCTGTGTTCTGAGTTTTGTCCAGTGAATTTTTGCTTTTGTCTCCTGTGTTTTCCATTACTTGTTAGTTTGTGAAATAAATATTGTTGTTGTATACTGTCTGAGTGTGTTTAGTGTACTATTGTCCAGTATTGTATTGTCTTTGTTGTCTGTGGGAGTCTGCTGTGGGTAGTGCTAGTTTGGGGATAGTTGGGCTCTTTTAGTTGTTAAGTTTACTTTTTTGTACTTCTACTTTCCCCCTTTTCTCCTTTGTTCTTCTTTATCCCCTATTCCCCTTTTCAGTGCTAAGATGTTGGGTAGGCCACGTCTTGGCAAGATGGGTGAAGAGGAGCTTGGGGGGTTTATATGGCTGGTGTGCCATTTCCTCCCACTGATGATCGAGGCAGGGGGCAGGGTGATATTGGGGTATCACACCGAGGCACGACGAATCCGGTGGGGAAAGGTCCTGCATCACTTGCAGCGCGTGTATGGGAGCCAGATGAATGACCACCAGCTGAAGCACCGCTGGGCTGACCTCATCATCAGGGAGCAAGATCTGATGGACCACCTGGGAATAGTGATTGGTGGCCCTGTTGGTGAGTACAAATCATGTAAATGTGCACAATTAAAAGCTCTGTAGTGACATCAGATGATTTGTACAATATCTGCCAGCTAAGTTGCTGACTGTGTGGAATGCTTCAGAAACATACAGGGTCATTGATGGACCATGTGAAGGACAACACTTGCTAGCTGTCAGGAAGCACGTGCTCTGCAAACTTACTGAATACTTTTGCTTAATGTAATTTGGTGCCGCCTTTGTGTCAGACAGCAACACAAATTAGGAGCCAAGCATGTATAGGTCACATTTGCCAGTGAAGAATAGATTTTCCAAAATATTGGCAACCTTGGTTGACGCAACAGCTAGACTGACTTTCTAAACACTACATGATGCAGAAATTGAGTGCTGGCTTCACGTCAATTGATGATAGCAATGTGGCCCTGACATATGTCTCATGTGTGTCTGGTGAGTGTGTAAGGAAAGCGTTTTCGGAAGTTCTATGAATGTTAGGGATTATTGTGGTCCCTCATCATTTTGGGTAGATGTCAGATCTGGATTTGGAAACATTGGGAAAAGGTGTAAGGTGCCCTTTGCTAACATATTACACTGGTATTTGGTGTTTGGTGTTCCACCTTTCGTTTAGGGATGGCAGGCCAAAGGTATGCACATGGGTTCAAATCTCTATGGTTGGTGCAAATCACCATAGCTAGGCCACATCAAATGAAGAAACTGTAACAACATGAGGGCTTACAAATGTCCCTGCCCCTCTGTACATTGTACCTATGTGTCATAAATGTGGCATGGCCACATAGGCTGTTTGATTGGTAATGCACTCCTCAAGTAACCAGGCTTTGGATGTCTCTCTTGGATGCATATGATGAGATGAATACAAGCCATTATTAGGTCTGCTCACTAATGAAGGAGCATGTTTGCCACCACATGATAGTTAGGGACACTGCATGTGTGCAGAAATGTGTGTAATTGTCACAGGAGACCCATGCTATGTACATGTTAGCCGTGCTATATTGGATGCAGTATCATCATGTCTGAGTGGCTTTACTTACTTATGTTATCTTACACATAGTTTTTGTCTTTGGAATAGCTGATCAGTGCACAGATTTTGAGCACATTTCTTCCTTCCATGCCTTACAGGAGGACCGGCACCCTACACTGTGGGCGAGGTGGCTTCATTTGAGGACCCCAACAACTCCAGTAAGTGTTGATATGTCTTTTATGTGTTGTGTTTGCTGGTGATGTGTGATGGACTCCTGTGTGTTGAACACATAGCAAGGTATGATGCGCTGGCCCATCATTTGTCTTGTTCCATGAGTGGGATTTCATTTTCTATGCATTTTGGAGTTTGACAATGCTTATCCTATTGTCTTATCTGGGGATTCTAGGTCATTCCTGTAGGCCCCACAATGTGAACTGGGGTGAGTCATGTGGATAACACTTGTATCAACAAGAGTCGACTGGGCCTAATCTCAGATTTAGTCTGCCTGTCAGACCCACATTCTCCCAGAATGGGGCTGCAAATGCTTACCCACAGATTTCTGCTTCCCTATTCACCAAAGTACTCATGAAACTGTAGGGTGAACTTCCTAGCAGCATGTAGCTCCACATGTAGTGCTACAAGTATGTGGCACTTGAGTGCAATGGCCTAGGTGTGCATGCAAATCATGGCCAGGGGTGTTCTTGCAACTCTGTGTCTGTTGTAAGGCATGCCTTACTGGAAGTATGTGATGTGGACAAAGGCCTGCATTTCCAGACATGTGTGGCGCTGCGATTGGTCAAGGGTTTGCTGTCTCCTATTTGTAGATACACCTTACCTGTGGGGGGTGTGTAGAGCCAAACACATGTCCGGCTTTCCTAAGCTTCCTGGGTGTCCATGTTGTTTGAAATTGTTAGTTGTTTCTCCACCCCCCCACCCTCAAACACATGCATGGGTTTGTGAATAGTGTACCTAGGACTGATGATACAAGTATGTTACACAGACATGTAAATCTGTGAATGTTTGGTTGGAACCTAGTATACACACTCAGGTATATCACATGAGTATTATAATAGCAAGTCCATTTACAACTTGCAGATCATGTGGCCCTAGATTTCCATCCCGTACACTGACATTTGTAGCCCTGGCATTGGTGGAGGATGTGCTGCATGATTGTTAGCTGACAACAGTCCGAACTCTGATGCCAAATTAATGCCAGTTGTTACCCATCTTGTAGGGTTTGGATGTGCTATGTGTGAGGCGACCTTTGTAGGCTGGTCTGCCATGTACTTCCTCAGGGACATTCAATGATCTGTATGATGATAGGAGCTGTTACAAGTACAGTAGATGTACTGTCTGATTTACTTCTTGTGCCATTTCACACAATGCAGTTCCTAATGTAATTTTTTGCCTTTGTCTTCACAGCTGCTAACATGACACCCATCCAGGTCTGTGAGTTCCAGAGGCGGTCATTGCGTTACCAGCATATCCTGCTGGTAGAGTGGGGGTTCAGACGGATGGCCCGAAGATACAGGAACGAACGGGCCTCCGGAGCATGGAGGGCTTTCCCACAGGGTGGGCAACTTTGCCCACCACAGCCACCACCAGCACAACCACCACTTCCACCGAGGTGGCACCACCCACAGCTGGGACTGTTGTCTCAACAACGTCTGCAAGTGCTCCAGTCCCTAGCAGTGGACCACCTTCAGGGCAGCCCACAGGCATTGAGTATACACGCCCACACACGTCCTCAGCTGGTACCCAGACCGCCCCAGCTGCTACAGTAGATCCTGCAGCTTTTCAGGACATGCAACGCAAAATGGTCCGTGTCCTACGTAAAATTAGTCACCTGAGCCAGGATATTCGCCATATGAACAGGCGTGTGTGGTCCATAAAGCGGACCCTCCGAGGGCCAACCTCTAGACTTTTTAAATGGACATGATTCCCTCCCCTCCCTCCTCTTTCCTTGTTCTTATACTTAGTGGGCTTAGGGGGCTTAGTGTTAGGTTAGTATAGGCTGTTAGTTTAGTTAGTGTTAGTGGGTGGGGGGTGGGGGTCCTGATTATTTCTATTTTTTCTTTATGAGTGAGTTGGCTATGTTGGGGTTCTTGTGTGTTTACAAAAAAAAAAAAAATTACAAAATATAAAAAAATACAAAAAAAGATATATTTGTTTAGTATAGGATAGTATGTGTTTAGGTTAGTATCTGTTGTCCTCCATGTGACCCGTCTCATAAGAGGGGTGGGGGGTTGATGTTTAGAACGTTTTGTTACATGTGATAAGTAAGTTTAGCTTAGGTTAGTTAGGGAAAGTTGTGGGTAATGAGTAGTTAGGGTAGATTAGGGTAGCTAAGACTTTTCCCTGAGTTTCCTCTTCTGTTATTACCGTTTAATAAATATATAGTGAACCCTTTACAGTATGTGTTAAATGCTTGTTGATCAGGGCCTTGGCATAAGTGTACATGAATTTTGTTCTATTACATTTGTGTCCTATGCTACGAACAAATCCCAACTGAGCTGAAAGATTGGCAGCCACCCCAGAGCTACCTTGCAAAGATTCCACCATTCATTGCAACCACCAATCACGGTTAATATGGATCCCAACGTGTTTTTTTCAATAAGGATGTTTTCAAAGTCACAAACAGTGCTTCCAGATTTGGTATTGGGGAAACTGTTTTATGTCTGACTGCAGTGTGATGCTCAAGGAAACCCCTATAAGCTGAGTGGTCGTAAGCACTCTTGTAGTATCGTCTTCATGACTCACAGACATCATTTGTCACACTGTTCAGCATGATTACTTATTTGGATGGAAACTCAGACACCTTCATTCATGCAGTTTTTTGAGTGTTTGCTTAGATTTGTGGGCACTGTTATATGTGTTAGTATTGCATGATGACAACATTTTGCTGCCACTATTTGATGGCTTAGATATCCCTTGAGGAAGCATTATTCTGTCCAACACAGCATGATGGTGTATGGTTTCTCTTTTCATCAGATATTACCCTCAGGAAGGGCAGAGCATGATGCAATCCAGGCCACTGTGCAAAGTTATCAGACTACATAATTTCAGGACAGTTGTATTGACAAGCTACGTAATTTGACAGGAGGCACATTTCTGTTATCTACTGCACAGTTGATGTGTCACATTACACAGAGACAAAGTGGTTGTGGAAGTGTTTTTTATTGAAAAGTGCTCTAGTGCTATACGTACATTGTCCATGATTGTGAGTCCATTATAGTGACATCTTCCATTGTGATCCTACACAAGTGGTAAAGGAAAATGCATTTGACATGCTGGGGTGATGTGTCAGACAGTGAAGAGGGACAGGATTTGCCAGTGAGTAAGTGATACACAATCACTGGGCAGGATGACAAGATAAACAGTGGTTTGCAGAACAGTCATTGAGTACAGTTGTTGTAAGACTGGCATGTTACAAAGCGCTGGACCTTGGTAATAGTTGGCCATGTGGCAGGGACTAGTGCTTCCGGGTACTTTTCCGTGTGAGAGTGATCTGTTCCATGTCTTCTTCTTCTGATGTGTGTGTTGCCTCCTCTGTTCTTGGTGGTGGTGGTTGTGAAGGGGCAACACACATCTCAGTGTTAGAAGACGTGGAGTCAGACATCCCGGACACTGCTACCTGTGAAGGTCTTAAGGGCAGTACTGCTGTAAGGAAGATGTGCTGATTCTTATGAATAGCAGCCACATCCTGATGGTAGGCAGCCAGGTCGGTCTTGAGGGGGTCATGATTGCATTCATGCATGCAGTGGAAGGTTTGGGGTGCGAGGTGTTGTGGCAACTCCCTCACTGCAGTGGTGAATTCCTTGACAGTTTGTTGTAGTCCTTGCAGGATGGGTGTTAGGGCTTGCATGGCTGCTGCCTGATATGCAGATGACATCATGCACGAGTGCACCCCCTCTAGGCTGGCTGCCATAGTTTGCATCCCCACCCGCACCTCCTTGGCCAGCTCCCGCTGTACTCCGACTACAGTTCTCTCAAAGCTGGTGCCTGTGTCGTCTGAGTCCTCAGCTGTATTGGAGCTGGCAGGTCTTACAATTGGTGTTGTGGGTGGTTCCTCTGTGATGGCTGCTTGTTCTGAGCTCCTCCTTGTGACAGAAGGTGGGGTCTGGAGGGTTCCAAGGACATCTTGGAGGGTCTGCTGGGTGATATTTGTCAGCTCGTCATCCATGTCATCGGGGTAGTCCTGGACAGGCACATCCCCAGGAAATCCATCATCCTCTGCAATGAAATAGGGTACAATTAGTGTGTCTGTGTTGTGGCATTGGTGATGTGACATGCCTGCCTTGTGATGAATTCACATTGTGATCTTGTTTCCTGTTCATTGCTCCAGTCTTTCAGATAGGCATTCTCCGAGGCCTATGGCCCACCTGCATGTCACATGTATTGTATTAAGTTATTAGACTTGTCAGCATCATCTCCTTTAGTGTTGTTTTAGGCCAAATAGTGAATTGCCACATTCACGTTCCGTCTACATCCATTCTAATGGCGAGGCTGTGGGTGCTCTGATGGCACTTGCAGCACACTTAGCAATCTGGACCTGCCCCAGTCTCTGATCTTTCACATCCACTTATATGTAGTTGACAAGTAGCGTATCCTATGCATAGCATTGTTATGGCACAATATGAATGTTAGCATTGGTAATGTGTACAGCTGATGTTGGGGAATGTGTGGTACATTGGATTGCCCTTATAGTCGTAGCAGTGTCCTATTTCCTCCTCTGACTGCGCAGATGTATGTCAGTGACCAGTTACATGTGTCCTCCCCCTCAGTGCTGTGGTCTGAGCAGTATGACATGTGGGATGTTGCATTGTGACCCAGGCACAGGATGGACTCTGGCATATGCAGCATGGGTGTGTCCTTGGTGCTGTGTAGCTCCTAATGTTGATGATATTGGCTGATGTTTGCGACAACTATGGGCATTCACATTTGACAGGACTGGAGCCTTTGTCTTGTTTCAGGGGATTGTTAAAGTTGTCATCCTCAACCCACTAATTTAGGTGTGTATGATCCATGGGACGTTACTGCCATTGGCTACTTGACCAGCACACACAGCAGAGGTGGTAGTGGCAACTGTTGTCACTGTTACATTCCAGTTGTCAGTATGGCTAGAGGTTGTAAATTGGGCCCTAGTTAATGTAGGGGGTATAGTGGCTGACGTGTGACGGGATGTAAGTTTGACGTTGTGCCCTTCCCTCCTGGCGTGGCTTTACCTTTGCTCCATCGTTGGCATGGCAGCATGCCCCCATGGGACTGTGGTTGGTGTAGTGTAATGGTGTGCCCCAGCTTCTCTCTGTGCAGGCCATGCCCCCATGCCATACCCCTTTACCCATGCCACTCCATGTATATGATGACTTCCATGCATTTTGTGGTCCGTATCCCCCCTGCTTACAGTTGACATTAGTGCATTATAATTCCCCATGTGACTTACCCTGCATGTGTGTTGTCTCCTGGTAGTCTGCACTGTCCTGACCTTGAATCCCTGTGACGATCTCCTCAGGGATGACGGGTGCGACCATCTCCTCCATGTGGTCCAGGGCCTCTTGGTGTCCTGGACTCCCATCTCCAGTCTGCAGTGCTGCCTTCCTGTTCCTGGCCATCTTTTCCTTGGTCCCGCGCTTGTAATCATGCCAGCGTTTCTTGCACTCGATTACTGTTCTGCATACTTCTGCCACAGTGTTAATCTTGTCAACAATTTGTTGCCATATTGCCTCTCTCCTACTGATTGGCAACTTTGAGGTGACAAACAGTTGGTGCTGGTGTTCCGTCACCTCTTTAACCAGAATTCCCTGTTCCTCTGCACTGAAGCAACACTTTCTTTTCTTCCTAAAACTGTCCTGGGTCTCGTGTGGGTCCTCCAGACTGGTTCCTGGTCTGTTGTCATCTTCCTGGGGTCTGTACAGGCATCTGGGATCCATTTTGGCTCTCCTCTGCTGAAATGGCTGTGTTTGCGGGGAGTTTTGACGCTATTGCGTCACAAAACGCAGCATATCCGGTGTGCAGTGTCGTAAATCGACCCAGAGTCATTTCCGCCGCATTAACGTCATTTTGCTTTACAACTTGACGCTGCGGTGTGCGCAAAAAAAAATGACTTACACCTGTGGTCTGCGCCGCAGGGCGTCAAAGTATAAATTTGATGCCCGCACGGCACACAGAAATGGCGTTAGCCGGCAGTAATATTTTTGACGCAAAACAGCGTCGGCGCAGTTTTGCGTCCAAAAGTATAAATATGGGCCCTGGTGTGTCACTTACCAATTGGTCTTTATGTATAAAGGTGTCTTTCCATGACCTAATTATTTCTCTTAAACATTGTCTCTAATTTCCTTATGGCAACCTTGCTGCTCATTCGGTTCATCAACCCCTGTGGGAGGTCTTTAGAATATCTCATCTTTCAGCACTGAAGTAGGGCTTGAGCAAGGCTAGCTAATGTTTACTCATAAAATTACTTCCAACACCTTCAACATAAGCATCAAATCCCTTCTTTAATTTTATCCATTACCAAGTTGGTTGTTCAGGGGACTGTAAGAATACAGGCGGCGCAGACTTTCCCCTCACTAGCTGTTTCTTTAAGGACAAAAATGTATGCACATTAAGTAGCCAAAATCAAGATATATGTATGCTAGTTGCACTTAAGTCTAAGGTAGATCTGTTAGGTTCTATGAATGAAATGGAGAAACTGGTTAGACTATGACATGCTATTGTTTTTGTCTGGTGTGCATATCACCGATTCAGTCTTCTGCTAAGGGAGGTATAGGTGCCAATATGTTGCTACAAGCACTTGGATAGCTTCTTGAAGTGCTTCAGTTTGGTGTTTCTTCAAAAATAATATCACTCTGTCATGCGTTAAGCAGCTCCTAAATTGTAGCTGAGCATAGTCTTTCACACCGTATACAGCAGGACTGAGAGGCTCACATTCCTGTGCAAGCCATGAATATATGCTGATGCTGTTGTTACTGGCTCATGCTAGTTGTAAGAAATTGGATTAATAATTGAAGTGAGTGACTACTGACCTCAAGGAACAATCACATCTCTCATCAATCCTGATAGTAACAAAATTAACCTAAACGTACCCTCCTGATAGCTATGGCATAGAACAGACAGGCTTAACCTAGGGCAATGTGTAAAGTATTCCTGCAGTGCAAAAACAGTAATAATGTCAATATACAAAAAAATAAAGTAAAATTTACCAAACAAAATGACACCAACATGAGAAAAAAACAATAATGTAAGATTTTTCTAAAGTGACTCCTGGGCATGCTTGAGGCAACTGGGTAAAAGCTCCTGAGGCCAACCACTCCCACTTTGACCATTTTCAAAATGGAGAAAGTCCAGCCACGCTAAACCTAGGCTCTATGTGTGGGGGTGTGTCTCTGGGGAGGATACTATGGTAATACTAGTGTCCTCTCACATCTAACACCAACTTTCAGTTTGAAGCAGCCAGGTTACTCCCAGGAAATACAGAGGCAGAAGTCTGGTAACACAAAGCTGGGTTTTCCAGAGCCCAGACAGTAAAAACAAAAGAATTGTTTTGGCATGCTGCTTCTCTTCCTTTAAATTGTGTCCCAGTGTTATATGTAAAACCCCTGCTGATTGCTAAGCAGGGTGTGACATTTAAGCAGGATCTGATACTGTAATGTAAAAAAAGATGGCCAAAACCCCTACCCTGCATATTCTGGAGGGCTCTGAGGAATCAGCTCTGACCATCCAGGTTAGCCTATTTTTTTGCTGCTGGTAGGCAATTTGCACCTTTTCACACCTATTTGAATTCTAATTACTGGGAGAGAAGTGGGAGAGGAAATGCAAATGTACCATCCAGGAACTTCAGGCAGAGAGACAACTGTATTAAACTTACTTTTGCTTAATAATTATTAAAAAAATATGGATTCACCATTAAATTGGAGTTTTAATAATTATTGAAAATGGCTGTTTTTAGATGGTCCCATTCCTGAGATACAGCTTTAGGATTTTTAATCTGCATTCTTGTTTTATACATAGAACAGCTAGGCCTGCAACAGTAAAAAATAGCTTTTGGGTGTTATTGTAAGGACATGTTAACGTTGAATTTTTACACGCCCTATTTTTAGATACCGTGCACCCTGTTTTGTGGGTGACAATGACTGCATAGGAGTGACTTCGAAATATTTAAAAGGGAGGTTTCGACCTGCCAAAAGGGTGTATTTTGACAGGTTGAATTGCAGTTTCTACACTATAGTAAGGGTATAATGGTAAGCCTGAGTCCATGTTTGCATTAAAATTGCAGTAGATGGTGCAAAAGATGCTGAAGTCCACTAGCAATATTTAACTGTCAGGCACTAGGTAAACGTTTCACCATATACTGGAAATGTAAACGTAAGTTACATACTCGAGTTAGGACTACACTAAACCATCATGTTGAAAGGAGGAGCACATGTGCTTTACTACTGGTAAACACAAATAAAGTGCAAAGCCTTAAAGTGAGAAAAATATAGGGTCCTGCAAAGGCAAAAAATCCAGGGAAACATTGTTCCCAGAATATTAGAACTCATTCTGCTTTATCTGGAGTCATCACAGGCTACTAGATATGGAGATGCATTCTGGGATAACACTTGTGATCAAGGATTTAGGCCCAGATTTAAGAGGGCCTAGCGCCACACTGCGGCACATTAGCTTCATTTTGTTTTTTGCTAATGCGGCCCAACAAGGCCAAAATCACCGCACCAGATTTACAAAGTGGCGCAATTCATGCACTGCGCCACTTTGTAACCCCTTGCGCCACAATATGCCTTCGCTAGGCATAATGTATGCAAGGGAGGTGTTCCCCTGTTAGGGGCCAAAAAAATGGTGCACAGAAATCTAAAAGATTTCTTTGTGTCATTTTTTGTGGCCTTTTCAACGCCTGCACAGAGCAGGCTTTAAAACTAGGCATACCATTATTTATAAAAGGCCTCAATATGCTTTGCAAGATTAGCGTCAACATTTTGTGACGCTAGTTCCCTAACTTTTTTTTTTTAAATATATTTATTTATTGATTATTACATATTACACACACAACAGAACAACAGAGACTAGCCCACGGAGCATGAATACAGGCTTTGGTGAAGTTCATCCCCACCCTGACACTGGGATACAATCTATAGGGAATGGCACAAACTTTACTCCGTGCGGGTGAATCGCATTTAAATCCCGTAATGTCGGCAGGGTTCACCCAGCCTCCGCAAGTAATACGTTCCGAGCATGTAGTCCAGGTGCGGGGCCTTCCACCAAACACCGTAGGGCATTGGACTAACAGCAGAAAAAAAACATATGGAAAGAGAGGAAACAGAAGGCAGGCAGAGTACGTGCACAGAGGCGCCCAACCACTATCATCTTTACACAATGCACAACATAAGGGAAGGGCTGTGGGAGATAGAGTCACCTAGGACGCGAGCATTCATGCAGCACTTACACAGCCCCGCTTGAGGCCTCCCAAAAAGATCGCAGCGGAGCCAAGATATCCTTTGCTCAGGAGCCCTCCGGAGTCAATTCCTAAAAGATCATCAGCTGTTCCTGATAAAAGGAGCGTCACATAGCCAGTCGTACCCACGGGGAGCCCGCCCCCTGCCCCAGCACATGGCAACTCTGCGCTTAGCCAGCAAAAGAAGCAGGCCCACCAGCCTCCTATGTGTCTGGCGAACCTCGTCCACACACCCAAGCAGCGCGATTTTGGGGGATATAGGCAGCTCCAACCCAGTCATCTCAGCAATCATGTGCATTACGTCCTCCCAGAAAGCATAGACCTCAGCACATTCCCACACAAGATGTAAGAATCTAGCATCAGGGGCGTGACACCGCTCACAGCACGCATCCGCGCGCAGACCTATAGAACAGAGTCCGCTGGGTGTGTAATATAGGCGGTGCAAGAACTTGAAATGTATCAGACGCAGCCGATAATTAGGGGACAATACTCTCATATGCGCACAGCATCTCCGCCACATCTCTTCCATAATAGGCTCTCCCACATCCACCTCCCATTGAACCCTGGCAGACCTTCCAAGGTCACCCCGCTGCTCCTGGATGCAATTATATAATTTAGTAATTAATTTACGCGGTGACAGAGCGCGGCACAGCACCTCCAAAGCCCGACACTAAGGTGGAGTCCCGGGAATTCCAGAAGAAATCATACGACCATCCACAAACCAGTCGCCCAATTCAGTCAAGTTAAAATCTCAAAGAAAATCACGCAACCCCACATCACAAAACATCCGAACATCAGCAGCAGCAAGAACAGGCAACGAAGGGGCAAAGGGTATACTAACTCCAGAGCAGCGCAACAGCGCTGTCCAGGCTTTAGCAGTGCACGCCACAGAGTCAACGCCCCGCGATCGAGGCCTGGGTGGATTTCCAAGGACACGAGCCAAGCCATCCCGCCAAACCGCATCACTCTCAGGCACCACATGTGGCAAATACCGAATCGGACGCAGGCAATATTATGCAAAGTGCGCCTGAGCGCAATGATAATAAAGCTCCAGATCAGGGGCAGCAAGGCCACCCAACTCGAAAGGCAGCATGAGCAATACAAGGTTGTCCGCCCGTCCAAACAAAGCAAATCAGAGCAGAGCAGAGACGCCTCAAAAAACTCTTCGGGAGTATGAGCAGAAGGTTCACAAACAGATATAATAATTTTGGTAGCACCACCATCTTCACAATAGCAATACGCCTAATCAGCAAAAACGGTAGTGAGCGCCATACCCCAACCTTCTCCTCCAACCACGAGATCGCCTTACCGTAATTGGCCATCCAGAGAGTCTCCATATCACAACTCAACTAGACTCCTAGATAACGAACCGGGCAGTTCGCCCACTCAATGGGGTACCGGGAAGAGAACTCCGCCGCACCTGAAGACAGAGGCAACACCACTAACTTAGACCAATTAATCAATTAATCAGAAAAAGTGCCAAAATGGACAATCTCATCCAGCAAAACGTCTAAATTCCTATGCGGATCACATACATACAGTGCAATGTCATCAGCATACATAGAAATCAGAATAGGCCGCTGTCAAAACGGCAGAACCCTATCGTTATGCTGCTGTCTCAGCCACGCTGCAAGGGGCTCCATCAAAAAGTAACGGGGACAAAGGGCATCCCTGACGAGTCCTATGGGTGACCGGAAAAGAAGCCGAGACATTCCCGTTCAAACGCAGTCTAGCAGTGGGGGACGTAAACAGTAATCTGATCAGTTTCACAAATCGAGCACTCAGCCCCACTCGAGCAAGTAATGCAAACATGTATTCCCATGCCAGAGAATCGAAAGCCTTGGTAGTATCTAAAAACACCACCGCCGCATTCTCATCAGCCTCCATTGACCCCCCGACCGCAAAAAACTTACACAAATTGTGAGATGTGGCTCTTCCTGGCACAAATCCAGACTGATCGGGCAGTACCAGCTTAGGAAGCAACGGCAGCAACCGTGCCACAATCATTTTAGCCAATATTTTATTGTCAATGTTAATCACAGAAAGCGGGCGATACGAATCACAACAACACGGATCCTTACCCAGCTTGAGGATCATGACAATCAGAGCCACATGGAGTGAGGCAGGAAGAGCCCTGGCCTCCAAGGACTCCGCATATACCTCCAAAAGATGAGGAGCAAGAATATCCGCGTGCTCCTTGTAAACTGCAGGAGTCAAGCCATCTATTCCAGGAGACTTATCGCTAGGCAGGCTACGAATCCCCGCAGCGACCTCCTCCACAGAAAATGGAGCATCAAAATAAGAGCAGTGGGCAGCATCAACCCACAACAACGCAATCTCAGAGAAGTAAGCCTGTGCGGCAGCAGCGTCCAGCCTGGTCGATTCCACATATAGATTCGCCAAAAATTGCGTAAAAACCTGCATAACTCCACGCGTCCCAGCCACACGCTCACCCCGTGCCATCAATCTCAGTGACATAATTGCTAGCCCATGGCTTACGCAGCATGCCTGCAAGCGTGCATCCGGCCCTCACCATAGCGACGCGCCCGAGCAGTCCTCTATAAAAAACAGACCTCTCTGAGGGAGGCCTCTTCATACAAGGACACAGCACTCCGCAGCTCTGCCATCACCTCACCCGACCAGTCCACCACCAAACGCCGCTCCAGCTCCTCAATCCCCCCTTCTGATCTGCCAGCTCCCGGCGGAGTGCCTTCAACACCACATGCTGCTTCGAGAGGCACACACCACATATAACCACCTTAAATGCCTCCCACAAAGTGCCGGCCAAACTCACAGAGCCGCAATTTTCAGTAAAGAACAGTACTATGGCCTTCCGGACCTCCTCACGGAACGCCGCATCCCGGAGCGCCCCGTGCGGCAGCTGCCACAAGAACATGCGCTCCAGCCCACAGGGCACCTCCAGCACTAACTGAAACGGTGAATGATCCAACAAAGTGCGAGGCAGATGATCCGCGGAACGCATCCATAGCTCCACATCTCTTGTACCCAACCAGCGATCAATGCGGGACCAGCTACGAATATAGTTAACACACGTACCCTCTCTAGCGACGCCACTCTGCAGCCTCCACAAATCCACCAGAGCACCCTCCTTCATGACCAATGCCAAAGCTCTCGCCACTGCAACGTGCTGCACCCTGGCCTCACTTTCGCGGTCCATCCTTGGATCCAGAATCACGTTGGAGTCACCACCCCAGATCACTGCGCCAGCTCCTAACAACTCCACCAGGCCCCACAGCTCCCGAAAAAACTCAGGGTCATCAGTGTTAAGACCATAGACGGAAACCAGCCAACAAGCTCTGTCTAGCAGCGTACCACTCAGCATAACATATCTGCCATTCAGATCAGCAATAATCTTCTGAGTGCACCACTGTAACCCTTTACGCAGCAAAATCGTCACACCGCGGGCCTAACGTGAAAACACCGAGCAGTGATATTCACCAAACCAGCCGGCCTTCAGCCTGCCCAGGCTAGTAGAAGTTACCAAATGAGTCTCCTGCAACATACAAATATCAATTTCATGGCGTTTAACATACACAGACATAAGACGCGCCTTCCGCCTATCATTCAGCCCACGCACATTCCAAGTCACACAACGCACTTTTGTCATGCTTCTCGTTCCCATCTCAGCCTCCTCACAAACACCAGGCACCCCTGCAGTGCCCCACCCTGCCAGCCAGAAACAAACAAACAGACAGAGAAGAGGGTATAGAAGCCTACAAAAAGGATAAAGCAGAACTGAGACAATCCCAAACCCCTCTCACGCAGACCCCCCAATTGGGCCATAGCGGAAGCCCACCCCTCCAAAACAACAAACCACCCATTCATAACAAGTGAACTATAATCAGGACTCATCCAGAGGGGGAAAGCAAGGCCATTCATCCCACCACCCATTCAGGACTGGGGGAGAAGGGCAAAAGGGCCAAACAGCACATCTAACAGCAGAGCGACCCCAGACATAGAAGTAGAACATTTAGACCTCCAGCAACCCCAGTAAGCCGCTCCAGTCCCAGCATCTCGCCAATTAGTCATTATCACTCAAGGCGGCCTGCTCAGATCCGGAACCGTCCAGGCCCTCAACCTCCAACCGCTTAGGTACCCTTTTGGCGAATTTGGCAGTCAGCTTTGGGTCAGTAAAAAACAGCAACTTCCCCTTATGTCGCACCCTCAGCTTAGCAGGATACAGCAAAGCGAATCTTACGCCCGCCTGGCTTAACATGCAACTGATCGGCAAAAAGGCACGCCGTGCCACCTGCACACCAGGAGTATAGCCTGGGAAAAAGTCAAGTTCAGAGTTCTTGTACACCACTGGTCTCCTCTCCCGGGCCAGCCGAAGGATAGTATCTCTGTCACGATAATTCAGCAGGCGGGCAATTATGGGACGCGGAAGAGTGCCAGGCAGGGGCCGAGATCCCAAGGATCTATGGGCCCTCTCAACCACCAGCAGTCAGGAGAGCTCACCAGCAAACAGATCAGACATCATGCCCTCCACAAATTCCTCCATACAACCCATGTCCGTAGTCTCCGGCAACCCAATTATGCGAATATTGTTTCGGCGCGACCGCGCTTCCAAGTCCTCATTCTTATTCCGGATAACCTCCAGGACTCGCTCCATTTGTAAAAGTTGTTCTCTATTGCCTCAGCGGTAATCCTCCAGCTCTGATGCCCGAGACTCCAATAGCTCAAATCTGGAGCCATGATCATCCACCCAAGCTTTTATTCGATCCAACTGCTTGGTCACATGATCCAGCTTTGTATCAATACCGGCCAGGCTGCTCTTGAGTTCCAGAAACATGGCCTTCACTGAAGCATCCGTGCTCCCCTCCTTGACCCTATCACAGCCAGATAGAGAGAAGCAGATCCACCTCTCTTTTTTCCTCCATCAAAGGTAAGCTTGGCCTGTCTCAGCTCCGCCTTGTGCCTCTCCCCAAACTTCGGGGGCCTCACCTCACAGGCCCGGCAGGGCATATGCGGGCCTCCAACCAGTCACTCAGTCACACCCTGCAGGCCAATTCAGAAAGCTCCAGCCGCCACCAGCAGTCACCACAGGGGCCAGCTCCGACGTCCAGCCCCAGGACACCTCCAGTTGTGGGCCGAGATTCGGGCACCCCAGCTCAGGGCCAAGTCCGGTAGCGTCTATCCACTTTCTTCAGGCGCCCTGACGTTCACTAAGGTGAGGCCAGTCAGGGCCTCACCCCCTACAGCAAGCAGGCTACCTCCTCCAGCCCGATCTAGCCGGCGACGTCCCTCGAGCAGCCAAGGCCAAGCGCCAGCCCGATAGGCACACCATGCGGCAATCAGCCCACGCGGGCCTGTAGGAAAGTACCATCTTGCCTGGCATGTTACCCCCATTTTTCACTGTATATATGTTGTTTTAGTTGTATGTGTCACTGGGACCCTGGTAACCCAGGGCCCCAGTGCTCATAAGTGTGCCTGAATGTGTTACCTGTGTAGTGACTAACTGTCTCACTGAGGCTCTGCTAATCAGAACCTCAGTGGTTATGCTCTCTCATTTCTTTCCAAATTGTCACTGACAGGCTAGTGACCATTTTTACCAATTTACATTGGCTTACTGGAACACCCTTATAATTCCCTAGTATATGGAACTGAGGTACCCAGGGTATTGGGGTTCCAGGAGATCCCTATGGGCTGCAGCATTTCTTTTGCCACCCATAGGGAGCTCTGACAATTCTTACACAGGCCTGCCACTGCAGCCTGAGTGAAATAACGTCCACGTTATTTCACAGCCATTTTACACTGCACTTAAGTAACTTATAAGTCACCTATATGTCTAACCTTTACCTGGTAAAGGTTAGGTGCAAAGTTACTTAGTGTGAGGGCACCCTGGCACTAGCCAAGGTGCCCCCACATTGTTCAGAGCCAATTCACTGAACTTTGTGAGTGCGGGGACACCATTACACGCGTGCACTACATATAGGTCACTACCTATATGTGGCTTCACCATGGTAACTCCGAATATGGCCATGTAACATGTCTATGATCATGGAATTGCCCCCTCTATGCCATCCTGGCATTGTTGGTACAATTCCATGATCCCAGTGGTCTGTAGCACAGACCCTGGTACTGCCAGACTGCCCTTCCTGGGGTTTCTCTGCAGCTGCTGCTGCTGCCAACCCCTCAGACAGGCAGCTGCCCTCCTGGGGTCCAGCCAGGCCTGGCCCAGGAAGGCAGAACAAAGAACTTCCTCTGAGAGAGGGTGTGACACCCTCTCCCTTTGGAAAATGGTGTGAAGGCAGGGGAGGAGTAGCCTCCCCCAGCCTCTGGAAATGCTTTGTTGGGCACAGATGTGCCCAATTCTGCATAAGCCAGTCTACACCGGTTCAGGGACCCCTTAGCCCCTGCTCTGGCGCGAAACTGGACAAAGGAAAGGGGAGTGACCACTCCCCTGACCTGCACCTCCCCTGGGAGGTGTCCAGAGCTCCTCCAGTGTGCTCCAGACCTCTGCCATCTTGGAAACAGAGGTGCTGCTGGCACACTGGACTGCTCTGAGTGGCCAGTGCCACCAGGTGACGTCAGAGACTCCTTGTGATAGGCTCCTTCAGGTGTTAGTAGCCTTTCCTCTCTCCTAGGTAGCCAAACCCTCTTTTCTGGCTATTTAGGGTCTCTGTCTCTGGGGAAACTTTAGATAACGAATGCATGAGCTCAGCCGAGTTCCTCTGCATCTCCCTCTTCACCTTCTGATAAGGAATCGACCGCTGACCGCGCTGGAAGCCTGCAAACCTGCAACATAGTAGCAAAGACGACTACTGCAACTCTGTAACGCTGATCCTGCCGCCTTCTCGACTGTTTTCCTGCTTGTGCATGCTGTGGGGGTAGTCTGCCTCCTCTCTGCACCAGAAGCTCCGAAGAAATCTCCCGTGGGTCGACGGAATCTTCCCCCTGCAACCGCAGGCACCAAAAAGCTGCATTACCGGTCCCTTGGGTCTCCTCTCAGCACGACGAGCGAGGTCCCTCGAATCCAGCGACACTGTCCAAGTGACCCCCACAGTCCAGTGACTCTTCAGCCCAAGTTTGGTGGAGGTAAGTCCTTGCCTCACCTCGCTGGGCTGCATTGCTGGGAACCGCGACTTTGCAAGCTTCTCCGGCCCCTGTGCACTTCCGGCGGAAATCCTTCGTGCACAGCCAAGCCTGGGTCCACGGCACTCTAACCTGCATTGCACGACTTTCTAAGTTGGTCTCCGGCGACGTGGGACTCCTTTGTGCAACTTCGGCGAGCACCGTTTCACGCATCCTCGTAGTGCCTGTTTCTGGCATTTCTCCGGGTGCTACCTGCTTCAGTGAGGGCTCTTTGTCTTGCTCGACGTCCCCTCTCTCTGCAGGTCCAATTTGCGACCTCCTGGTCCCTCCTGGGCCCCAGCAGCGTCCAAAAACGCCAAACGCACGATTTGCATGTAGCAAGGCTTGTTGGCGTCCATCCGGCGGGAAAACACTTCTGCGCGACTCTCCAAGGCGTGGGGGATCCATCCTCCAAAGGGGAAGTCTCTAGCCCTTGTCGTTCCTGCAGTATTCACAGTTCTTCAGCCTAGTAAGAGCTTCTTTGCACCAACCGCTGGCATTTCTTGGGCATCTGCCCATCTCCGAGCTGCTTGTGACTTTTGGACTTGGTCCCCTTGTTCCACAGGTACCCTCAGACAGGAATCCATCGTTGTTGCATTGCTGATTTGTGTTTTCCTTGCATTCTCCCTCTAACACGACTATTTTGTCCTTAGGGGAACTTTAGTGCACTTTGCACTCACTTTTCAGGGTCTTGGGGAGGGTTATTTTTCTAACTCTCACTATTTTCTAATAGTCCCAGCGACCCTCTACAAGGTCACATAGGTTTGGGGTCCATTCGTGGTTCGCATTCCACTTCTGGAGTATATGGTTTGTGTTGCCCCTATCCCTATGTTTCCCCATTGCATCCTATTGTAACTATACATTGTTTGCACTGTTTTCTAAGACTATACTGCATATTTTTGCTATTGTGTATATATATCTTGTGTATATTTCCTATCCTCTCACTGAGGGTACACTCTAAGATACTTTGGCATATTGTCATAAAAATAAAGTACCTTTATTTTTAGTATAACTGTGTATTGTGTTTTCTTATGATATTGTGCATATGACACTAAGTGGTACTGTAGTAGCTTCACACGTCTCCTAGTTCAGCCTGAGCTGCTTTGCTAAGCTACCATTATCTATCAGCCTAAGCTGCTAGACACCCTATACACTAATAAGGGATAACTGGGCCTGGTGCAAGGTGCAAGTACCCCTTGGTACTCACTACAAGCCAGTCCAGCCTCCTACATTGGTTGTGCAGCGGTGGGATAAGTGCTTTGAGACTACTTACCACTCTTGTCATTGTACTTTTCATAAGAGAAAAATATACAAAACAAGGTCAGTGTATATACACATAGCCAAAAAGTTTTGCATTTCCTCTTTTTACTCTTTTCTAAGTGCTGAAAAGTACTTCTAAACTTTCAAAAAGTTCTTAAAAGTTTAAAAAGTTTTTTTCTGTCTTTCCAAAAAGTTCTGAAAACTTTTTTCTCTTTATCTATCACTTTAACTCTCTCTAAAAATGTCTGGCACAGGCCAAAAAGTTGAACTGTCCAAACTTGCATATGATCACCTTAGCTGGAAAGGAGCAAGGAGTCTCTGCATAGAGAGAGGTTTGAGTGTAGGGAAGAATCCTTCCTTAGAACTGTTAATTAATATGCTTAGAGTACAGGATAAGGCCATAAGTGCCCAATCTGTAGAAAAAGTTGCTAATGGTTCTCAATCTGATCCAGGGACTCCCCCAGGAAAAGGTTCAGGAAAGAAACTTCTCAGCCTGCCCATTACTAGACAGTCTAGCATAGTTGGTACAGAGGTTGAATCACATCATACTGATGATGTGCTCTCACATTATACTGGTAGCCAAGCTGTTAGGGTGCCCTCTGTAAGGAACAGGTCTCCTTCTGTTCATTCCCATCATACCTCTGTATCTAGAAATGTCCCTCCCACCCACCCTGATGACAGATTGTTAGAAAGGGAGCTCAATAGATTGAGAGTGGAGCAAACCAGACTGAAGCTCAAGAAGCAACAGCTGGATTTGGATAGACAGTCTTTAGAAATAGAGAGGGAAAGACAGAAAATGGGTTTAGATACCCATGGTGGCAGCAGCAGTATTCCCCATAGTCATCCTGCAAAAGAGCATGATTCCAGGAATCTGCATAAGATAGTTCCCCCTTACAAGGAGGGGGATGACATTAACAAGTGGTTTGCTGCACTTGAGAGGGCCTGTGCTGTACAGGATGTCCCTCAAAAGCAGTGGGCTGCTATCCTATGGCTATCATTTACTGGAAAAGGTAGGGATAGGCTCCTTACTGTAAAAGAAAATGATGCTAACAATTTCCAAGTTCTTAAGAATGCACTCCTGGATGGTTATGGCTTAACCACTGAACAGTACAGGATAAAGTTCAGAGATACCAAAAAGGAGTCTTCACAAGACTGGGTTGATTTCATTGACCAGGCAGTGAAGGCCTTGGAGGGGTGGTTACATGGCAGTAAAGTTACTGATTATGACAGCCTGTATAACTTGATCCTGAGAGAGCATATTCTTAATAATTGTGTGTCTGATTTGTTGCACCAGTACTTGGTGGACTCTGATCTGACCTCTCCCCAAGAATTGGGAAAGAAGGCAGACAAATGGGTCAGAACAAGAGTGAACAGAAAAGTTCATACAGGGGGTGACAAAGATGGCAACAAAAAGAAGGATGGTAAGTCTTCTGACAAGGGTGGGGACAAATCTAAAAATGAGTCTTCATCAGGCCCACAAAAACACTCTGGTGGGGGTGGTGGGCCCAAATCCTCCTTTAATCAGAACAAGGAAAAGAAACCATGGTGCTATTTATGTAAAATAAAAGGCCATTGGACAACAGATCCCAGTTGTCCAAAGAAAGGCACCACAGCTCCTACCACTACAACCCCTACTGCTACACCTAGTGTCCCTACTAATAGCAGTGGTGGTGGGAGCAAACCTACTAATAGCCAATCCAAGGGAGTAGCTGGGCTCACTTTTGGTAATTTAGTTGGGGTTGGTCTGATTAGGGAGACCACAGAGGCTACTTTAGTCTCTGAAGGGGCTATTGACTTAGCCACTTTGGTTGCTTGCCCCCATAACTTGGAGAAGTACAAGCAACTAACCCTAATAAATGGTGTTGAGGTCCAAGCCTACAGGGACACAGGTGCCAGTGTCACAATGGTGATTGAGAAACTGGTGCACCCTGAACAACACATACTTGGACACCAGTACCAAGTAACCGATGCTCACAACATAACACAAAGCCACCCCATGGCTGTTGTAAATCTCAACTGGGGGGGGGTATCTGGTCCAAAGAAAGTTGTGGTAGCTTCAGATTTACCTGTAGACTGTCTATTAGGGAACGATTTGGAGACATCAGCTTGGTCAGATGTGGAGTTGGAGGCCCATGCAGCAATGCTGGGCATCCCAGGGCATATTTTTGCTTTGACAAGGGCTCAGGCCAAAAAGCAAAAAGGACAGGGAAGCTTGGATCCTGGAACAATGGACCAAGTGCTCCCTAAAGCTAGGGCTAGTAGAAGCAAACCACTTCCTACTATCCCTCCCTCTACAGTGGATTCTACTTCTGAGGAAGAAGAATTCCCTCCCTGTGCAGAACCTACACCAGAGGAGCTGGAAGCAGATACTGCTGAGCTTTTGGGTGAAGGGGGGCCTGCCAGAGAGGAGCTGAGTGTGGCACAGCAAACCTGTGCCACATTAGAGGGTCTCAGACAGCAAGCTGTCAAACAGGCTAATGGGGATGTCAGTGACTCACACAGAGTTTACTGGGAGGACAACCTCTTGTACACTGAGCATAGGGATCCTAAACCTGGAGCTGCCAGGAGATTAGTGATTACTCAGGAGTACAGAAAGTTCCTCCTAACACTGGCACATGACATTCCCTTAGCTGGGCACCTGGGTCAAATGAAAACTTGGGACAGATTGGTACCACTGTTTCATTGGCCTAGGATGTCTGAGGACACAAAAGAATTTTGTAAGTCCTGTGAAACCTGTCAAGCCAGTGGCAAGACAGGTGGCACTCCAAAGGCACCCCTTATCCCACTGCCTGTGGTTGGGGTTCCCTTTGAAAGGGTAGGGGTTGACATAGTTGGCCCCCTTGACCCTCCTACTGCTTAAGGCAATAGGTTTATCTTGGTGGTAGTGGACCATGCCACAAGATATCCTGAAGCTATCCCTTTAAGGACCACTACAGCTCCTGCAGTGGCAAAGGCCCTCCTGGGAATATTTTCCAGGGTGGGCTTCCCAAAGGAAGTAGTATCAGACAGAGGAAGCAATTTCATGTCTGCATACTTAAAGGCCATGTGGAAGGAGTGTGGTGTAACTTACAAGTTCACAACACCCTATCATCCACAAACAAATGGACTGGTGGAGAGATTTAATAAAACTCTCAAAGGCATGATTATGGGACTCCCTGAAAAACTCCGCAGGAGATGGGATATCCTTCTACCATGCCTCCTTTTTGCCTACAGGGAGGTACCCCAGAAAGGAGTGGGCTTCAGCCCCTTTGAACTTCTTTTTGGACACCCTGTTAGGGGTCCACTCACACTTGTAAAGGAGGGTTGGGAACAACCTTTAAAAGCTCCTAAACAGGATATTGTGGATTATGTACTTGGCCTCAGATCAAGGATGGCTGAGTACATGAAAAAGGCCAGTAAAAACCTTCAGGCCAGCCAAGAGCTCCAGAAGCAATGGCATGATCAGAAGGCTGTTTTGGTTCAGTACCAACCAGGGCAGAAAGTGTGGGTCTTGGAGCCTGTGGCCCCAAGAGCACTCCAAGATAAATGGAGTGGACCCCACACAATTGTTGAAAAGAAGGGTGAAGTCACCTACTTGGTTGACTTAGGCACTGCCAGGAGTCCCCTTAGGGTGCTCCATGTCAACCGCCTGAAACCCTACTATGACAGGGCTGATCTCACCCTGCTCATGGCAACAGATGAGGGACAGGAAGAAGACAGTGATCCTCTACCTGATCTCTTCTCTTCCACAGAACAAGATGCTCTTGTGGAAGGTGTAGTTTTGGCTGATTGTCTTACTGCTGAGCAGAAAGATAATTGCATAAATCTCCTAGGACAATTTTCAGAACTCTTCTCCATTGTGCCAGGCACCACTTCTTGGTGTGAGCACACTATAGATACTGGAGACAGTTTACCTGTCAAAAGTAAGATCTATAGGCAGCCTGACCATGTCAGGGACTGCATAAAGCAAGAAGTTCAGAAGATGTTGGAACTAGGAGTGGTTGAGCACTCTGACAGTCCATGGGCTTCTCCTGTGGTACTGGTACCAAAACCCAATTCTAAAGATGGAAAGAAGGAAATGAGGTTTTGTGTAGACTATAGAGGTCTCAACTTGGTAACCAAAACTGATGCTCACCCTATACCCAGGGCAGATGAGCTAATAGATACACTGGCATCTGCCAAGTATCTAAGCACTTTTGATTTGACTGCAGGGTATTGGCAGATCAAAATGTCAGAAGATGCTAAACCTAAGACTGCATTTTCTACCATTGGAGGACATTACCAGTTTACTGTAATGCCTTTTGGTCTGAAAAATGCACCTGCCACTTTTCAGAGGTTGGTGAACACAGTCCTGCAAGGGCTGGAAGCTTTCAGTGCAGCATACTTGGATGATATAGCTGTCTTTAGCTCCAGCTGGGATGATCACCTGGTCCACCTTTGGAAAGTTTTGGAGGCCCTGCAAAAGGCAGGCCTCACTATCAAGGCTTCAAAGTGCCAGATAGGGCAGGGTAAGGTGGTTTATCTGGGACACCTTGTTGGTGGGGAACAGATTGCACCACTTCAGGGGAAAATCCAAACTATTATTAATTGGGTTCCCCCTACCACTCAGACTCAGGTGAGAGCCTTCCTAGGCCTCACTGGGTATTACAGGAGGTTCATTAAGAACTATGGCTCCATTGCAGCCCCTCTTAATGACCTCACATCCAAGAAAATGCCTAAAAAGGTATTATGGACAGCAAACTGTCAGAAAGCTTTTGAGGAGCTGAAGCAGGCCATGTGCTCTGCACCTGTCCTGAAAAGCCCTTGTTACTCTAAAAAATTCTATGTCCAAACTGATGCATCTGAATTAGGAGTAGGGGCAGTCCTATCACAACTTAATTCTGAGGGCCAGGATCAACCTGTTGCTTTTATTAGTAGAAGGTTGACCCCTAGAGAAAAGCGTTGGTCTGCCATTGAGAGGGAGGCCTTTGCTGTGGTCTGGGCTCTGAAGAAGTTGAGGCCATACCTGTTTGGCACTCACTTCATTGTTCAGACAGACCACAAACCTCTACTTAGGCTAAAACAAATGAAAGGTGAAAATCCTAAATTGTTGAGGTGGTCCATATCCCTACAGGGAATGGACTATACAGTGGAACATAGACCTGGGAGTAGCCACTCCAATGCAGATGGACTCTCCAGATATTTCCACTTAGACAATGAAGACTCATCAGGTAATGGCTAGTCTTATTGTCCTTCGTTTGGGGGGGGTTGTGTAGGAAAGTACCATCTTGCCTGGCATGTTACCCCCATTTTTCACTGTATATATGTTGTTTTAGTTGTATGTGTCACTGGGACCCTGGTAACACAGGGCCCCAGTGCTCATAAGTGTGCCTGAATGTGTTACCTGTGTAGTGACTAACTGTCTCACTGAGGCTCTGCTAATCAGAACCTCAGTGGTTATGCTCTCTCATTTCTTTCCAAATTGTCACTGACAGGCTAGTGACCATTTTTACCAATTTACATTGGCTTACTGGAACACCCTTATAATTCCCTAGTATATGGTACTGAGGTACCCAGGGTATTGGGGTTCCAGGAGATCCCTATGGGCTGCAGCATTTCTTTTGCCACCCATAGGGAGCTCTGAAAATTCTTACACAGGCCTGCCACTGCAGCCTGAGTGAAATAACGTCCACGTTATTTCACAGCCATTTTACACTGCACTTAAGTAACTTATAAGTCACCTATATGTCTAACCTTTACCTGGTAAAGGTTAGGTGCAAAGTTACTTAGTGTGAGGGCACCCTGGCACTAGCCAAGGTGCCCCCACATTGTTCAGAGCCAATTCACTGAACTTTGTGAGTGCGGGGACACCATTACACGCGTGCACTACATATAGGTCACTACCTATATGTGGCTTCACCATGGTAACTCCGAATATGGCCATGTAACATGTCTATGATCATGGAATTGCCCCCTCTATGCCATCCTGGCATTGTTGGTACAATTCCATGATCCCAGTGGTCTGTAGCACAGACCCTGGTACTGCCAGACTGCCCTTCCTGGGGTTTCTCTGCAGCTGCTGCTGCTGCCAACCCCTCAGACAGGCAGCTGCCCTCCTGGGGTCCAGCCAGGCCTTGCCCAGGATGGTAGAACAAAGAACTTCCTCTGAGAGAGGGTGTGACACCCTCTCCCTTTGGAAAATGGTGTGAAGGCAGGGGAGGAGTAGCCTCCCCCAGCCTCTGGAAATGCTTTGTTGGGCACAGATGTGCCCAATTCTGCATAAGCCAGTCTACACCGGTTCAGGGACCCCTTAGCCCCTGCTCTGGCGCGAAACTGGACAAAGGAAAGGGGAGTGACCACTCCCCTGACCTGCACCTCCCCTGGGAGGTGTCCAGAGCTCCTCCAGTGTGCTCCAGACCTCTGCCATCTTGGAAACAGAGGTGCTGCTGGCACACTGGACTGCTCTGAGTGGCCAGTGCCACCAGGTGACATCAGAGACTCCTTGTGATAGGCTCCTTCAGGTGTTAGTAGCCTTTCCTCTCTCCTAGGTAGCCAAACCCTCTTTTCTGGCTATTTAGGGTCTCTGTCTCTGGGGAAACTTTAGATAACGAATGCATGAGCTCAGCCGAGTTCCTCTGCATCTCCCTCTTCACCTTCTGATAAGGAATCGACCGCTGACCGCGCTGGAAGCCTGCAAACCTGCAACATAGTAGCAAAGACGACTACTGCAACTCTGTAACGCTGATCCTGCCGCCTTCTCGACTGTTTTCCTGCTTGTGCATGCTGTGGGGGTAGTCTGCCTCCTCTCTGCACCAGAAGCTCCGAAGAAATCTCCCGTGGGTCGACGGAATCTTCCCCCTGCAACCGCAGGCACCAAAAAGCTGCATTACCGGTCCCTTGGGTCTCCTCTCAGCACGACGAGCGAGGTCCCTCGAATCCAGCGACACCGTCCAAGTGACCCCCACAGTCCAGTGACTCTTCAGCCCAAGTTTGGTGGAGGTAAGTCCTTGCCTCACCTCGCTGGGCTGCATTGCTGGGAACTGCGACTTTGCAAGCTTCTCCGGCCCCTGTGCACTTCCGGCGGAAATCCTTCGTGCACAGCCAAGCCTGGGTCCACGGCACTCTAACCTGCATTGCACGACTTTCTAAGTTGGTCTCCGGCGACGTGGGACTCCTTTGTGCAACTTCGGCGAGCACCGTTTCACGCATCCTCGTAGTGCCTGTTTCTGGCACTTCTCCGGGTGCTACCTGCTTCAGTGAGGGCTCTTTGTCTTGCTCGACGTCCCCTCTCTCTGCAGGTCCAATTTGCGACCTCCTGGTCCCTCCTGGGCCCCAGCAGCGTCCAAAAACGCCAAACGCACGATTTGCATGTAGCAAGGCTTGTTGGCGTCCATCCGGCGGGAAAACACTTCTGCACGACTCTCCAAGGCGTGGGGGATCCATCCTCCAAAGGGGAAGTCTCTAGCCCTTGTCGTTCCTGCAATATTCACAGTTCTTCAGCCTAGTAAGAGCTTCTTTGCACCAACCGCTGGCATTTCTTGGGCATCTGCCCATCTCCGAGCCGCTTGTGACTTTTGGACTTGGTCCCCTTGTTCCACAGGTACCCTCAGACAGGAATCCATCGTTGTTGCATTGCTGATTTGTGTTTTCCTTGCATTCTCCCTCTAACACGACTATTTTGTCCTTAGGGGAACTTTAGTGCACTTTGCACTCACTTTTCAGGGTCTTGGGGAGGGTTATTTTTCTAACTCTCACTATTTTCTAATAGTCCCAGCGACCCTCTACAAGGTCACATAGGTTTGGGGTCCATTCGTGGTTCGCATTCCACTTCTGGAGTATATGGTTTGTGTTGCCCCTATCCCTATGTTTCCCCATTGCATCCTATTGTAACTATACATTGTTTGCACTGTTTTCTAAGACTATACTGCATATTTTTGCTATTGTGTATATATATATCTTGTGTATATTTCCTATCCTCTCACTGAGGGTACACTCTAAGATACTTTGGCATATTGTCATAAAAATAAAGTACCTTTATTTTTAGTATAACTGTGTATTGTGTTTTCTTATGATATTGTGCATATGACACTAAGTGGTACTGTAGTAGCTTCACACGTCTCCTAGTTCAGCCTGAGCTGCTTTGCTAAGCTACCATTATCTATCAGCCTAAGCTGCTAGACACCCTATACACTAATAAGGGATAACTGGGCCTGGTGCAAGGTGCAAGTACCCCTTGGTACTCACTACAAGCCAGTCCACCTGCACACCAGGAGTATAGCCTGGGAAAAAGTCAAGTTCAGAGTTCTTGTACACCACTGGTCTCCTCTCCCGGGCCAGCCGAAGGATAGTATCTCTGTCACGATAATTCAGCAGGCGGGCAATTATGGGACGCGGAAGAGTGCCAGGCAGGGGCCGAGATCCCAAGGATCTATGGGCCCTCTCAACCACCAGCAGTCAGGAGAGCTCACCAGCAAACAGATCAGACATCATGCCCTCCACAAATTCCTCCATACAACCCATGTCCGTAGTCTCCGGCAACCCAATTATGCGAATATTGTTTCGGCGCGACCGCGCTTCCAAGTCCTCATTCTTATTCCGGATAACCTCCAGGACTCGCTCCATTTGTAAAAGTTGTTCTCTATTGCCTCAGCGGTAATCCTCCAGCTCTGATGCCCGAGACTCCAATAGCTCAAATCTGGAGCCATGATCATCCACCCCTTCTTTTATTCGATCCAACTGCTTGGTCACATGATCCAGCTTTGTATCAATACCGGCCAGGCTGCTCTTGAGTTCCAGAAACATGGCCTTCACTGAAGCATCCGTGCTCCCCTCCTTGACCCTATCACAGCCAGATAGAGAGAAGCAGATCCACCTCTCTTTTTTCCTCCATCAAAGGTAAGCTTGGCCTGTCTCAGCTCCGCCTTGTGCCTCTCCCCAAACTTCGGGGGCCTCACCTCACAGGCCCGGCAGGGCATATGCGGGCCTCCAACCAGTCACTCAGTCACACCCTGCAGGCCAATTCAGAAAGCTCCAGCCGCCACCAGCAGTCACCACAGGGGCCAGCTCCGACGTCCAGCCCCAGGACACCTCCAGTTGTGGGCCGAGATTCGGGCACCCCAGCTCAGGGCCAAGTCCGGTAGCGTCTATCCACTTTCTTCAGGCGCCCTGACGTTCACTAAGGTGAGGCCAGACAGGGCCTCACCCCCTACAGCAAGCAGGCTACCTCCTCCAGCCCGATCTAGCCGGCGACGTCCCTCGAGCAGCCAAGGCCAAGCGCCAGCCCGATAGGCACACCATGCGGCAATCAGCCCACGCGGGCCACCCTAGGCCGGCCCCCAGCACTCAGCCCTCCGGCAATCAGCCGAGCGCCAGGCCCCCGCACCTCCCCCACGGCCGAGGGTATCCAGATGGTACGGAGCCGTAAGCGCCCGGCGCACCGGGAGGCAGGCCTCAGCCCTCCCGGGCAGTCAGCCCCCAGCAGGCGCGCCTGCCCGGATACGTGGTGCTGCACACACCCAGCGCTGCACACACCCGCACCGGGAGGCACATTCCAGGCCCCGGTCCGACCCGACCGCTGAAGGCTTCAGCAGCAGGGGCTGAAATGCCCCCATCAAACACTCCTGCCCCCCCTGGCAGCAGCAACACCTCCCGGAGAGGCCCAACAGCAGAACGCGCCCCAGGAGAGGAAGCGTGTGTGCCCACGCAGGCCGCGCCATGCGGCCAGCCCCCTCTCTCTCTGGGCCAAGGAAACACCACAGCCAGCCACCACCAGGGGCCCGCCGTCAAAACAGAAGTGGCACCGGGGGTCCCAAGGGTCTGACGCCAGTTCCCTAACTACCACCGTGGTGCACCGTATCTTAAATATGGTGCACACATGGTGGCATTAGGAGGGTCCCAGGGGGCACAAGAAAAGTGGTGCTGCATTGGATGCAGCACCACTTTTCTTAAATGAGGCCCTTACACTTTAAATTGTGTATTAATACCGGGGTCACTTTTTCCAAGATTTACAAACTCTGATGCATTTTAATATGTTGCAAGAAGAGGTATAGGAATGCTCAACTTATTTATGTCATTTTGTATCAGTATGGTGTTCGAACTGACATGCTTGGCATGGTTTCCCCTAACATTTTTGCTCTCTGACCTACTGTTTTCCTGACCTCATTTTTGCTGGCTTTAGGACTCTCTGCACTTTTCCACTGCTAACCAGTGCTAAGGTGCAGGTGCTCTTTGCTTAAAACATGGTAACGCTGGCTGGCTGACATATTTATTATACTTATACGTCCATAGTAAAGTGCACTACCTGTGCCCAAGGCCTGAAAATGTAATGCTGCTGGTGGGTGTACAGCACTGACTGTGACACCCACTTTAGTAACCCTTCAGACATGACCCAGGACTGCCATGCAAAGCCTCTGTGTGCAGTTTTAAACTGAAATGTTGACCTCGCAAGTTAACCCCCTTGCCTGGCCCATACCTTCCTTTTTTTTAATATATATGTCACCCTTAAGGCAGGCCCTGGACCGCCCCAAGGGCAGGGTGGAGTACATTTAAAAAGTTGGACATGTACTTTTAAGTTTTACATGTCCAGGTAGTGGAAATCTCTTTAAAAGAATGTTCACTACTGCAAGGCCTATCTCTCTCATTGCCTAACATTGGGGTTGCCTTATTACATTTTATGTGTCATTTCCAATTGGTAAGAGAATGGACTCCCAAGTTTGGTGACTATGGAATCACAATTTAATATCACAACTGATGGTAAAGTCAGATTTTAGAATTTTAATTCTGAAAATGGCACTTTGTTACCTTGAATCATCAAGTGCCTCTGTCTGTCTCTGAATACATGTATGTGTGGGTGACAGCTGGGCTCTTCTGCATTCCCTCTAGACAACCACACACAATGGAAGCTTAAGTGTGACTGATGGATCATCAACATCCTGAAGGCCCAACCTGGGCAGAATGGGAGGGAGGAGCTGACACTTATACCTGAATGGGCTGTGTCCTGATCCCACACAAAGGGCTGTATAACCCCCTGTAGTGAGTCTGGAGCCAGGGCAGGAAGGGCAGGGATGCTGTGCACTTCAAAGGACTCTGTTTGAAGTCTCTGTCTCTTTTAAGGCACCACTGGGAATAAGAAACAGACTTCTGAGCGGACCAAACCAGTAAACTTCAGACCTGAAGCGTTCTGTCAGGAAGAAGGACTGCTGTGCTGCTGAAGGGACTGTCACTCTGCTGGATTCACTGCCCTCCTTTCCTGGGAGTGAGAAGGACCTGCATCGCTACATCCCAAGAAACCAAAGTGACTCCAAGGGCTTGTTGGCTTGCCTCTTGGTCTGAAGTCTCAGTGACATCAAAGACTTCTCTTCATTCAGCACATGGCCTTTGCTTGCTGCAAGTCATGCTCTGCCAGGTGATCCCAATCTAGTGTGTGCCTTTGAAATGGGGTATCAAGGGCTGCAACTACAAAATCCATGCATTGCCTTTGCCGGTCAGAACGGACACATCTCCCCTCAATGGTGACCTCCGAGGACTAAGATGTTGCATCGCTGGATGCACTCCTTGACACGATACATTACTAAGAAACTGCTGATGACGCATCTTGGATTGCGTGGCTCAGAACTGACGAATTGCCTACATCCAGTGGGATCAATGCTTATGCATCGCCTCCTCTGCTCCACACATCAGGCCCCGTTAATGGTGCAACAAGGTACTTTTTCAGCAGGACAATATTGGTCCCTGTATCCAATCTGCGCTCCATTGCGGTCGGCATTAACTTTTCGTATGTCACCCAGTGTAGCGCAACCAGATAGCTTTGGTTAGCACGTTATACTTTTAAGCACAATATTTTCAGATATTCTTTAAAAATGTACATCTTAACTTCTACTTATTTTATTTTTGTCATTTTGGTCTTGTTTTGTTCATTAAATTAAGCTATATGTTTCTAACCAGCTGCGGAATCTTTTTGTGTGGTGTTTTCACTGTTTTTACTGTTTCAAGTGTTGCACAAATAATTAACACATTGCCATAAGTTAAGCCTGACTGCTGTGTGCCAATCTACCAGTGGTCATCAAAGGTTAATCTATCAGACTTACCCTGACTAGGATTGTGGTTTCTGCTTGGACGGGGTGCATGCCATTGAAACCTAATTTCAAACATATGGTATTAAGCAGAGCCCCTGGATTTATGTGAATCTCCAACCACAGTATTTTCCACATAATTATGGACTTGGCATGCGTGTCCATCATATGCTGCATAATTTTCAGATTTTATCAAAACAACTTCTACATCAAACAGATCAAACGTTACTTAAAACTCTGCCACCCTTGTTGTCATGCAGTGAAAGGCCCTTTGCAAAGCTTTACAGGCCACATTTGAGTTTATGTTTGATATGTTTAGGTTTGAAACTGATACCACTGAAGTGAAACCTTGACCTAGATAGTGTTAACATGTAAAAACTACAAAGTAACGAATACTAACACAAAATGTGCTGCATGATTCCCATAATTTGCCTTTTTTTGCTGCATAATTTAGTCTACCTACTGCATCATTTGGTCCTCTCTTGCTGAACAATTCCCATTGCCCTGGTATAAAGGTGTTTCCATTGGTGTGGAAGTAAATATATATTATGAGGATGCCAAGCAAACTAGTACTATGTGTTCATTATGCTACCACTGATGAGTTTGTTACATTAAGAATCATTCAGATTACAAATTTGATTTCAAATCAGTGACGGTAGATGTCTATATAGGGAAACATTCAGGTAATTTTGTACACTTGTAGTAAAGATTTATTTCATATTTCATCTTTAGGATGTTTTTTTAATTGTAAATATCAATGCTTGGGATTGAGCTCTGCTGTAAGAGGTGGAAGACTGATGATTTTCAGTGTCTCTGTTTCGCTTGCTCTTGGCTTCTTCCATGGGTATACTGCTGACCAGCATAACTATCCTTTACATGGCTGTCAATGGGTTCTGAGAAGTGTGGATATTAGGAACACTCTTGCTGGATACAGATTACAAAGGTAGCACAAACTTGTTTGCATACTGTCATGTGCTCATAGATGTTGGAAAGTTCTGGCGGCAAGGGTCTCTAACTCTGTTTGAGTCAATGAGTTTTGGTGGGGAGGCCGACTGCTGGGAGTGACCCCCCGAGGAAATTTGAGGGGGTGGTTCAGCCCAGAACTCTTTGGACAATATTTTGGGCTACATAGTATAGCTCAAAAATAGCAACCTATATATTAGTCCATTTTGCTCCTCCAGCCACTGTTTCCTTGGAAGGTGATCCGGTGGCTGGAGAAGGGAGATAATGGTTTTAGCAATATACACATTTTTTTAACATGGAGGACATGAGAGTTACAGAGGTGTTATGTTTGCCTCAGGTTGCCGGCAGGTTGGACCCGCTCGCCCCCGGCGTTGCATGAGGCAGCCTGCCCAGCCCGCAAGGTGGCAGGCGGAGTGGCCTTGGCGATAGTGGTCTGCTCCCCAACATGCTGGTGGACAATAAATCAAAAATAGGCAAGCGGGGATGCTCAAGTGCATGGAGAGAGGCCCCCAGGCAAAGGGGAGGGACACATGGTGCAGTTCCATGGCCCACTCCACAATTAATGCCAGGGAGGTGGGTAAAGCCTTGGCACTGCAAACCATGAAGTGCATGCAGCTGGCCCCAGGGAAACAGGAGAACTGAATTGCCAGGCATATCAGTGAAGTCCATGCACACATGTGCTGCTCTGGGTGGAGAGGATACTATGAGGCTGGCCCCAGAGGCAGGAACAGTTCAGGGCTTGTTAGAGGCAGAGCTCTCACTCTAGGGTGTCAGCTGGCAGGGAGGGGCCAAGTAGTCCCCTGCCAGGAGAGGATGAAAGGGGTGTATAATGAGGGGGACATTTCTGCCTGGCCACATAGCAAAGTCACCAGAGAATACATGGAGGCTGGGGATCAATAGGGAAAAAAGGTGGGCTAGTGAGTCCCATGCCTTGGGCCAACAGCCGACGCAATAATGGTATGTAGGCAAAGTCTAACAGAGTGCAATGAGAGGGTGAGACCCTGAAGCACAATGAGGCACAAGTGGAGGGAAAGTACCCTGGGCGGCAGGGCAGAGCCCCTGGGCAGCAGGTCAGAGCCCCTGAGGGACATGCCTTAGGGGACAGTGGGAAGGGAGGTAAGAGTACCCTCCCCTCGAGGGTACCACAAAATGGATGGCTGTGTCATTGGTGCAAGATGGTTGGTTGGACGGGGCTCCACAAGGGCTACACTCCCATTGGCTGGAGCAAACTGGGTGGTCAATGGGACAGGGACAGATCTGGGGAGTCTATCTTTTCTGGGGGTCTTAGGGGAATGGCCTGCAAATTGTGGGGGTCCCGGGGCAAGAAGGAGGCAGGGCCCGGTTTTGGATCTTTTGGCTGCGTGTTTGGAGTGGAGCGAGGGGGAGGAAGTCATCACTGATTTCGAAGAGGAGGGGTGCTCAGGAGTGAATGATCTAGACCTGGGAAAAATGGCAGTTAAGGGCTCTCGGCGCAGAGATTATATGCGGCCAGCCAGTGGGAAGGGCGTGTTACTGTCTCAAAAGGGGAGGGCATTTGATGGCAGATGTACAGTGTTGGAAGGTGGGTCATTAGTTGTGTGGCCTGCAGAAGTAATGGGTCCACACGTGACCGCCACTGGGAACCAAACACCCCATTGTAGCGCTTGACTCTCATAGGGTAGCGTTGCAGAGCAGTCCAAGGCTTACTCAAGGGAGGTAGTGTGGACTAGTAATCCCCATTCCTGAGCACACAAGCAAGACTCAATGAATGATTGTCCAGTCTGTGCTTTTTCTTTTGATAAAGTAAAAGCACATTTATTACTCACACACACACTACTCAATACTATGCAACTATCTACAAATATACCCAAAGTGATGGAATCACTCTGGGAGGACACTGTGTAATCTCTCATGTCTCCTCCAAGGGAGGATATAATCCAACAACCCCTATGGCAAAACAATCCCCAGTGTCCCCCTGCAACATTTGAACATTTGACAGTAATGTGGAATGAACAAACCTATATCTGCAATTAAGTACACCTATTTTGCCAAGAGTTGGCTGGCAGTCTCATTATTCACATTAGCATCAACAGGGAACATATAGGACCATATTTAAGCAATTTAACCATTAGGATTACTTTTAGATTACTTTTGGATTACTTTCAAATTACTATTAGTTGACCATCAAATAACAGTTGAATACATTGGGTAATACCAGCCTACACCTCTAGTAGGCACAGTCCCACAAACCAGAACAAAAGTCCACATAAGCTTGTGCTTTAACAACATATAGAACCCTTGGGGGTTATCATTCCTTTGTCCCACCCTACCACGTTGGGGGGAGGCTGCGCTGCTCCTGCAGCTCCCCCTGTCCATGGGTTTGGTGGTGGCCCCATCTCCCTGGTACCACCACAAGCTGGTTTAGGGGACTAAACCCCTGCTCATGCCCCACAAAGCATGCTGGGGCAGGCGCATATGAAAGGAGCGGCTCTCCCGCTGTGCAGTGGAGAGCCGCTGTGCCGGCAAAACTGATGCTTCTTCCAGGGGGTGCCCGGTCCCACCCGGACACCCCCACACAAGGTAAGTGCTCCCTCATTGGAGAGCGGTGCAGGGAGCCCACCCTTGGCCGCCCACTTCCGCTCCCTGCACAGCCAGCCTTCTCTGTGGTGTCTGCCCGCTCCCGCGGGCAGGCGTGCGCAGGCTTGTGGCCGGACGGGCCGCTGGGGGGAGTGCAGCGGCACTCCCACTTCCTCCACGACAACTGTGGGGCCCTGGACCAGGGCCCCTCCACACCTCCACAGGGAGAGCAACGGCGCTCCCCGATGTCCTCCTCCACTTGGGGCCACGGGATGGGGTCTGGGGCCCATCCACGACTCCACGGGGAGTGCAACGGCACTCCCCAACACCATCTTCCCTGTTGGGGCCCCAGGATGGGGTCCGGGGCCCTGTTGGTGATTTGCACAGGGGCGCAACAGCGCACCCCGACTTGACTTCGGCTGGGGCCCCTCGGATCCATCTTCACGGGGAGTGTGACAGCGCTCCCCAGCTTCTTCTTCGGCCGGCCCCTCCACCACTGACTGCCATCTTGCGGGGGTGCGCAATGGCATCCCCCCACTGCTCCTTCTTCCTGGGGCCCCAAGATGGGGTCCCGGGCCCCTCTTCACCATTTTCACGGGGAGTGCGACGGCGCTCCCCGATTTTACTTCGGCCACAGAGGGGTCCCTACCCACCGCACCAGGGGGGGTACACGAGGGCGCCCCCCCCCCAGAATCAAATCAAACAGACCAGGCTTCATGGGGCCCCGGGATGGGGTCTGGGGCCCCGTCCTCTTCTGGAGGGGGAGTGCGATGGCACTCCCCCTCGCTCCTCTTCCTCCTGGGGCAGCCCCCAGGCCCTGGCCCACCCGGGGGCACAGTCAGGAGCAGCTGCGGAGACCCACGCGTTTCGTAGCTGCTTCTCCAGAGGTCAAAGATCACAATCCTTGTTCCCTGGATATCTCGGGCTCCCAAGGGCCGATTTTCATCATTCCGGTGTTGTTTCGCTCCTGGTGACAAGCCCTTGTCACCAGGAGCACTCTCCTTAGGTATCCTGGCCTCGAAGAGTCCCAGGTCATAGGAGCCAGTCCCACTGACTCCCTGCACCAACATACAGGATACCTATAGTAACACTGTGCTAGGTAGGTCATGGCCTGAGGGGTTCATAGCTCAGATCGCTGGGTTAATTCTCCAGAGTTTGAGGGGGTAGAGGGATGGGGCAGGTGGCTATGGATGCCAGAGGTTTAGGGTTCTAGGGTCAATGGAGCCAGGAATCTCAGCACTCTGGAACTTTCGTTTTTCTTACTTGCTCATCATGGCAATGGACAGGCAGACTCAGGAGAGCTTATTGAGGCTCTTTGGACCTGAGGTGAGGAGAAGGCAATGCACGGTTCAGCCAGCCGGGTGACAGCAGAAGACCTTGACAACACTGCCACAAGAAGGTCTGGTGTGGCCTCGGCAGGGCATCCATCCGGACGTGTTGGTGCAGCCCCCGCGGCAGGCGTAGTTGCGTGGCCCATGTTAGACACAGTGGCAGTGCCGGGAGGGCATTTTATGGCCCCTCTGCACCCCACAGATACCTTAGGAAGTACACAATGTAATGTAACACAGCAATGGTATGCACAGGATGGAGATGTCTTGATGTTGACGAAAGCGGAGATGAGAAGGAGCAGCTGGATTATGACAAGATGAGTTTGGAGGATGGTGGATGATGATGGCCTGGGGGTTGAGGAACAGAGATGGTGGCAAACTGGTGTATGTAGAAAGAGGGTGGGTGCAGATAACATAGGTATGCCTAGTCTCTTCCAGGCTTCTGCAAGCACATGGATAGTACGTGCTGCAGACAATGGTTGTAGAAGACCTCTGTCATTGGTTAGGGGGCAAGCTCAAGTGCGGACATGGACCTTGATGCCAGGTAAGGGTAAAAAAGGGCCAGAGACAAATAAGCTGCTGGTTTCTAAGGTGGTGGACACACAAGAGGTGAAAATAATAGATGACTGCAGTCTACAATAATGTTTGAATGTGGTGGTAACTGACGGATCTGGCAATGCTAACCTCGGGCACAGCGTGCATGTCGGTGTGGGTGGGGAAGGAGGGAAAGGGAAAGGGTCACAAGGGGACAAGTCTCTCCCGGGCGCTAAGGAGTGAGCAGAAGCAGGCACATCTGGGATTGCAGAGCAGATGATGGGAGGGGGTGGAAAGTGAGGAGCTTTAGATTAAAAAGCTACCATATTTAGGAGTCACAGGGGTGGAGGAGTGGTCAAAATAGGAAAAAGAGGAAGAATATGAGTTGTCAAAAAGACCTAAGGTGCCCATGACAATTAAAAACTGGACGGGTGCATTTTTGATTTCCAGAATGTTGTGTGTCCTTGTTCAAGTATGTGGATGTGATCCGTAAGGCACAGTTCACATATGGGGGGTAAGCGTAGGCATGATATGATGATGAGTTTAGGGCAGGCCTAGCCTGGGACTCAGAAACAAAGTTTTTAGAAACTGATTACAACCTCTGGTAGCCCATGATGGGTCTGGCAAAATCTGGGAAGACAACTTTCACAGCCAGTGGCCTTAGGATAGTATACAGTCCCATTCATGGGTGTCCCCCTTAGGGAAGTGTGGGGAATAGGAACAAAGGACAGGGTGGGACAATTAGAGCATACTAGGACTTCAACACAGGTCTAGAGAATACTGTAAGTTCAGGCATGTGTGCTCAAACTGTGCAGGGAGACATAATTTTGTTCAATGCTGTGGGGCAGCAGTGGTCCCCAAGGGCAACAGACAGGGCAGTGGTCACATCAGCAAGGGACAAGTGGAACATACCACTTGAGTCAGAACTCAGGTTTCTAAGGAGGTAGGGGATGGGAAAGGGCTCATATGCCAATTAGCCCAGATCATCTGTATTTCTGGTTAGAGTGCTACTTTCACAAGGAAGATGCAAGGCTGCTGAGCGAGGTCTTTGCATCAGGCTTAAGGTTGGGATAAGAGGGAGCAAGAGGGCGGAGGAGGTCTGAAAACCTAACGTCAGCCAGGACACATAAACAGGTGGTTTGCAAAAAGCGTCACATGGAGATTTAGGAGGGCAAGATGGCGGGCGCTTTTGATAATTCGCCTGAGGAGACACCCAGTGGTGTGGTCCCCAAAAAGAAGAAGGGCCAGTTTCGGGTCATTCAACATCTGTCATGGCCGGAAGGTAGCTCAGTAAATGACTACATTGCTGACAAAATTGAATCAGTGTCTTATTCTTCAATGGACGTGGCTATGACACTGGTTGAACAGAAAGGTACAGGGACGCTCATGGTCAAGAGCAATATTAAGGGCCTGATTAAGATCTTGACCGTAACGGTCCAGCCATCTGCTTTCCTTCGGAAACCACATCCACCGCCTTGGTGGTTCGCTTACTCTATTTAAGTGTTTCCGGGACCATAGGCAAAACACTGCCTGAGTCCCGCCGAATCTGTCAGGAATCTACACCTACGTCAAAGGCACCATTAGAAATAGTGGCTGGTGGAGGGACTCTAGCCACTGTTCCCACCAAGCCAATTTCAATGTGACTTTCCACCAAACCAACTGTGGTGGTGTTACCTGAGTTAGCAGATTGGAAGGGAAATGGGGTGAAAACTCACCTTTTCACCCATTTCCACTTCCATTTTTGTCGGGCCCATACTGGACAAGACCCTCCACTGTGGCTGCCATGGAGGACACACAACCCTGTATTTGGCGGACTCGAAGGTAAGCAATCCAGATTGTGTACATTGTTTAGTCACTTCACATGAGCAGTAATATACATGTCACAGTAATATTTAAAAAAACAACTTGTGACATGCATATGTCTGTAAAACATCTGTGTCAGACATCAAAGGGGACACACCTGTATATTACACAAATCAATGACATACACATTATTTATTTTGGTGTAAGTATTCATTACCAAATGAATGCTTGCACCAAAATAAAAATATAATCACAATTGTAAACTGTGTTCATGTGAGCACTTTGCAATGGGATCTGTAAGTGTAACATAGTGCTTCCAGTTGTGTATGTTTAGTCATTACATGTATGTTACTGGAACAACAATTCCATTCCAGAGACACAATGATTTGTACAGCACATATCAGGCACCTCACACCTTTTACTTGGGAGGGGTGCGAGTGGATTGGCTAGTTGAGGTAGAGGGTGATGTGGTTGTGTCTGTTTGTGTGCCACTTGCATGTGGGTCTGATGGTTATTATGTATGTTTGGTTTGTGTTGTGTTGCTGTCAGCAACATTCTTGTGAGTGTTGTTGAGGTCATTGTTGTGATGTGTCTAGTTGTGCTTTTGTGTGAGTGTGTCTGTGTAGATGTGTGTCTTATTGTGTTGGTTGTTGTGGTTATGTTGTATGTGGATGTGGTACCAATAGTGTGTGTATATTGTGTGTGGGATGTGTGACATGGAATATTTTCTGCCTGTTCGTGTTGTGTAGCGGTGTAATGGCAATGGATCACAATGTGCATGTGGTGTGTTGTGTAGTGTATTATGCAGGTGGACACATTACGAGGGGGCATGTTATGTGCATGTTTCCATGTACCCTGCCATTGTACAATGTACATTGATTCCTGCGACGGGCTCCCTCCATCAGCGATCCACTGCCAGTACAGCGCCTGTAGAACTGTAACATCTAAATATGGTAGGTGGAAACCGAATAGCCTGACGGGCCGAGAGCGCACTGCTTTGAGGAGGTCGGGGGCTCAGCCTGAATACATCTGAAAACGGCTGTCAGAACTCTGTCAACTTGACATAGTACTTGGGTCCGCATTGGGACAGCAGTAATGCCATCAAGATCTGAACAAGGCCCTAAGACTGCTTTTAGGCTGCTGCTGGTACAACCTGATGACTTTCAGCTACTTAGCATTCAGTTCAATGGTCAGTGGTTTGTGGACAAGGACTTGCCCATTAGCTGTTCCAAATCATGTGCATTGTTTGAACGTTTTAATTCTTTCCTACATAGGTTGTTCACATGGTGTAAAAGGGCACAGAGCAGTGACACATTATCTCAGTGACTTCTTTGTAGGCCGACCCCATCCTGCAGACTGCCAATAGCAATTATTACTTTTCCAAGAGCTCATGGGTGGCCTAGGGGTGCCATTGGTGCCCAAGAAGACTGTGGGGGCCCAGAACCATCCTCTTCTTTTTTGGCATAGAGCTGGACTCCACGGCCAGGGCAGCCGGTTTGCTGTAAGACAAAAAATGTAACCATGAGTTTGCCTTTGGACGCAATGCTGGCAAAAGACAATGGGCCTCATTCTGACCCTGGGGGACGGCGGAGGCCGTCCGCCAGGGTACCGCCGCTGAATGACCGCACCGCGGTCAAAAGACCGCGGCGGCCATTCAGACATTTCCTCTGGGCCGGCGGGCGCTCTCCAAAAGAGCGCCCGCCGGCCCAGAGTAAATGCCCCTGCAACGAGGACGGCGGCTCAGAATTGAGCCGGCGTAGTTGCAGGGGTGCGACGGGTGCAGTTGCACCCGTCGCGTATTTCAGTGTCTGCTTAGCAGACACTGAAATACTTTTCGGGGCCCTCTTACGGGGGCCCCTGCCGTGCCCACGGCAGGGGCCCCCAGGGGCCCCGCGGCACCCCCTACCGCCATCCTGTTCCTGCTCGGGCGAACCGCCAGGAACAGGATGGCGGTAGGGGTGTCAGAATCCCCCATGGCGGCGCAGCAAGCTGCGCCGCCATGGGGGATTCTAAGGGCAGCGGTAAACCGGCGGGAGACCGCCGGTTTGCCTCTTCTGACCGCGGCCGAACCGCCGCGGTCAGAATGCCCTGCGGGGCACCGCCGGCCTGTCGGCGGTGCTCCCGGCGACCCTGGCCCCGGTGGTCTTAGACCGCCGGGGTCAGAATGACCCCCAATGTGTCTGTCATGGAAATACAAGAGTTGCTGGGGCACTTGAACTTTGCTTGAGAGTCATGTAAGCCAGCAGGACATTCTGTAGGCATCTGGGAATGTCACTTACAGGTTTGTCACAGGGTCACTATAATGTGCGGTTGTCTGCAGGAACGCACACACACTTGAAGGTGTAGCGCACGTTCCCAGAGGATTTCAATGGGATCCCTTTGATGGCACCAAAGGAATGTGATTAGAATGCCCAGATCTACTCGGACGCAGCAGGTCGTGGCAGCTTTGGGCTATGCTGGCAGGGAAAATGGTGCGCAGAGGAATGGCCGGAGGGATGGAAGAATGGGGGAAGAAGCATTGCCTTATTAGAATTATTTCCACTTGTGGTGGCAGTGTCACTGTGGGGAAAGGAGTTGGTGCCTAAGAAAGTCCTTTTCAGAGTAAAAAACATGGTAGTGGTGCATGTGGTTACCAAACAGTCAGCCGGGGGCACACAGGTGCTGAAGCTTCTGCAGGTGTTTCTGATGTGTTGCTTGCTCTATGACATTTTGTTTAAAGCCTGCCATGTGCCAGGAATGGACAAATACATTATGATGCTTTGTCTTGTTCACAATTGGAGAGATTTCACAGGCAGGCCACAGAGGCGGAAAGGGTCAAGACACCGCTGCCGACAGGACTATGGAGCATAGGCGACAAAGGATGCTTCAGCTGGTGGTAGGGTCATTGGCAGTTTCAGCTAGACTGGCATATTCACATGCGTGGGGAGAATTCTCACTATCGGGGGTAGGGCACAGGCAGAGGGGCATGAAAAGGATGGAGGATGTAGTTCAGTTTATCTTGGCTCTGATCGAGAAGGGGTTGTCGCGGATAACAAACGCAGAGGAACTAGCAGGCATAGCATTCATGGGGGAAAATGTTTTGGGGGTACACCCCATCAGCCTGGGAGCTGGGAAGGAGGATTTTCGAAGACTGGGAGACAGAGCGCAGTAGTGGGGGTAGCGGATGAGACCTCTGACTCAACAACTTTTCGGTAGGATCATAAGGTCATTCCTGACGGTTTGGGACGAGGAACACAAGGACTTGCTGGAGGCTGTGGGATGTCATGGAAGGATGTGTACCGATCAGGAGACACTTTGGAGCTATACTTGCACAGATCAAAGATAGACCATAGAGCATGTAGGAAGACAGTTTTGCTGCAGAAGCACCCAACGCACCTGTTGTGCCCAGTTCAGTGGAGTGAGAAGATGTAGGTGGTGGGATCAGACATGAATGGGCAGGTTTTTCTCCATTCAGGAGGCTCCAGGGTCACAGCATTTCAGTTGTTGCCAGTGTTTCTCAAGGCACTATTATTGCTGGCAAAAGACCCTGGTGCATTCAGCACTCATCCGTTCAGGATTGGGACTGCCACTGAAGCGGCCCAGCAGGGTTGGAGCAGGGACGAGATCATGGCTTGGGTAGGAGTTTGTCTGACTGCTCTAGGAAAATGTGAGCTGAATGGAGAGGTATGTTGACTTGATTGTTGTTTTTTTCTGCGATGCTGATTCTAGTTATCTTTTTAGGTGCTGTTGCGGGTCCGGAGGTTGCTGTTTTGTCTATCTGGATTGATGGGCACTCGTTCACTAAGTGGGCAGAGAGGAACGAGGAGCAGAGGGGCCATGGCTCAAATCTGGGTTCAATGAATGTTGGTTTCAGGTCTTGTGGCGAGGAAAAGGGGGGGAATTGTTGCATTGTCTCAGTAATATGTGGTGTTGTAATTCTTGCCCTGGCATCTTGCTTCTTCACTTGGGGAAAAAGATTTGGTCATTTTCAAGGGTCTAGCTTTATTGAAGGGGATGAAGAGGGACTTCGAGAGACATCAAACAGCTATGGGTAGGATGCCACATCATATGGACAGAATGGAGGGGAGTGAGGAAACCGTTGGCCATTAATAAGGTGATGACAAAGATAAATGGGGATATGAGGTATTTCTATAGGTACGAGGCGATAGGTAAAGTGGAGCATCCTGAGTTGACGTATGAAAACATCAAGTTTTTTCAGGGCGATGGGGTTCATTTGTCTCACTTCGGGATGAGCAGTACTTTTTGCAAATTAAGGAGATTCTGGGGAGGGATCTGCATGCAAAATAATAAAGGGTTGGTCCTGGTCCTGGTTGTGAAGTGGGGGGGTCAGAAAAGTCAAAGCAGGGTCTCTCATTTCTGTGTGGTGGTTGGGCTAAAAAGGGTATGGTTCTGGATAAACTTTAATGCTGTTGCCATAGGCAAGCAGGTTAAAGGGATGGGTGTCGAGGAAGGACACCTGGATGATTTAAGAAGATTGAAATTTATGTTTTAAGATCTTAGTTAGAGGCTATTAGATGTAGGTTAAGAGATAATGGAGGTTAAAGGTTACCATTATATTGTGTGACAGGGTAGGAGTTAGATATGTATAGGATATTTTGTGAGGGGTGAGAAGTTTATGGGAAGAGGTTTAATTATATTAGGTGGTATATTATATAGTGAGGTTTATAGATCGTGAGACAAAGGCCTATGGTTTTTAAATGTTACGTACACCTGTTTCAATGAAGCAGCCTTTTTAACACCAAAATCAGTTGCGTTTTCCTGAGCTTACACCTCTCACAATGGGTTTTGGAGGGGAGGCAGGCCCCTGGGAGTCACCCCTCTGGGATATTAGGGGGAGTGGTTCAGCCCAGAACTCTCTGGACTATATTTTGGGCTCCCAGCCTGCCCTGCGGCCAATCATGACACTGCTCAGAGCAACGTTATGATTGGCTGGAGCACCCTAGTGGGTGCTCCAAGGCAGAGTGCGAGTCTGGGCCTGCTCTCTCCAACTCGGCAACACAGTGACGGGTTGGAGAGAGTCCTGGGCGCATGTGTGTTTGGCCAACCTGAGATGGCCGGCCAAACATACATGCGCACTGAGGCTGTCACCTCTGATGGCCATGCCCCTTTAAAAATAAAACGACAATAAACATTGTTTATTACTGTTTTATTTTTAAAGGTTTGCAGCTGCTTCTGGCGGGGGGCGATGCTCCTCCGCCATAGTGGAGGAGCCTTCCCTGCATATACGTTATTAACTGACATTCTCCTCACACCCACTGGGACATCTGCCAGGACCTTGTGTAGTATCCTGCATTTCCACCACAGTAGCCTATACCACAGTAACCTATACTTCCAACCTCTCCTCCGAACTTTAAAGCCTATAAGCTTACAGACCCTCTAACAGCCACATCTCATCTATGGCAATTTTATTTACCTGCTCAGCTATATCACACACCCATAAATGTTAATCCTTATTTCAGCCTATCCAGATGGACACTGTCTCTCTGTGTTACTCACAATCACACACTCACTTATCTCTCATAATTGCATTATGAACACAAGTTCCCATCGACTCTTCACACATAGCACCAAGCTCTATCAACTGGCTAAGACTCTATAAACCCCCCTATGTCAAACCACCTTCTCCTAAACTGTTGTCTACCATTTATCCTCTAGGGCTGGGTAGCTATCTGGCTGGAGCAGGACAAGCCAAATCGTAGCTCAGAATGTCCCGTGTGGAACATGGGTAGAGGAAAGCATCCTATATGCATTCCTTTGGTGGGGTGGCGGGTGGGTAGGGAGTGGGATTGTTTATCTTGTTACACTTATTATTGTTAATTTTGTTCCGCTGGCTCTTACTCTCCCCATTATCTATCTAGTATCTTCTTATCTCTCCTTCTTCTACAGAATCTCTTGTTCTCTATCTCGGCTGCCTGGGCAGTTCACCATCCCACAATACCTCCATGCATAAGTTAATTTAGTCCATAATACAGGCTATATCCAGGTCCTAATAACACCACAGGTGGCCACTCACATTAGACTAACACACATTGTCTCATACTCACTCCCCATTGCAGGCTTTGACACCTACAGTCTACTTCGGACCTGAGAGACCACAAACTTAGCCCATGGCTTTTCTCTAAGATAAAAAAAGAAATCTAGAATTCTTCATTGTGAACATATACGCACCAAATGCCCGCGCCTTTGATTTCTGGAGGGACTTTGACCAGCAACTCTTGGACCTCCTGAACAACTTGGGTGTTGTCTTGGGTGGCAATTTTAAATTGCCTATGAATGGCAAATTAAACAGAATATCAGCACACAAATTTATGAGCAACAAGGCGCATAAACAAATGAGAATCTGTTGTAATAATAATAATTTAGTGGATGTCTGGCACCTCCATAACCCCACTGGCAGTGACTGCACCTTTTATTCTTCGACCCATCACTCATTCTCACGAATGGATTATATCATGGTGAGCAACTCGCTGCTCCACCTTTCCCAATCTACAAAAATTTAACCCATTGTGATCTCTGATCACACTTGAATATCAATCCAACTAACACTCAGTGACCCCACACCACCGACCCCATTAGTGGTGCCTTAATGAAGATCTCCTAAACAACTCCAACAGTAAAAAAGAGATCAAGATAGGCAACAGCCACTTTCTTAAAGTGAACCGCCCGAATGATGCATCCCCCAAAACCCGCTGGAATGCCCTCAAAGTCACGTTGAGGGGGACAGTGATTCATATCACATCCCTAAAGAAAAGGCCATCGCTAATCACCTCAAGGAGCTGGCCCGATCTATCTAAACCCTAAGCATGCAACTCAGACATTCTAGAGGTTCTGCTCTCCTATCCAAACCACGCTCAGAACAGTATGGATACAACCAAATCCTGAGTCAAAGAGCCCAAACATTGATTGATGTGGCATCAGCAAGTAGGCTTTGTAATAATAACAAAGCTGGTAAGTCTCTGGCTAACTATCTAAAATATATAAAAAAACAAATCTCTCAAATAGGCCATTAAAAACCATGATGGGGTGGTCACCACTTCCACATCTGGCATACTTGACTCTTTTAGGCGCTTCTATGTTGAACTCTATAACTCCAATGCTCCCTCCTCCTTTACTAAAATTACAGAGTACTTCACCGCTTGCAACCTTCCCAAAATATCACAGCAAGATTACATAACCATTTATAAACCCATCACAGAGGAGGAAATCATTTCCGCGATATGCTCCCTCAAAACTGGGTAAAGCCCCTGGCTCAGATGGCAATTCAGCCAAGTTCTATAAAACCTTTACCAGCATTTGTGGCAGGCCCCCAGCATTCCTATTTTTACCAATATTCCACAATGTGCCTCTGTACTGTGTCCACCACTAGGTCCACTAGGTCCACCATAGTATTGATATCTAAAGAAGGAAAAAAACATGCAAATGTAAAAAATTACAGACCGATCTCCCTTATTAATATTGACTGTAAGATTTACGTGAAAATTGCAGCCCGCAGACTCAAAACGGTCATTCAATAGTTGAACCTAAATCTCACAAACGGGCTTCCTTTAGGGCTGACTCACAGCAGATAACATCAACACATTCTGCCACATCTTAGAAAGAGCTAAACTATTTCACTCACCAACAGCGCCTTAAAGCTGGACGCAGAAAAGCCCTATGACAAGGTCTCATGGTCTTTTAGACATGCCAGCTTACACAAATATTACCTTGACAAGAACTTTATATGGTTCACTATGGCCCTTTATTCATCTCCAACTGCAAAGGTAAGGGTTAACGGTCACTTCTCCAGCCTTTCACTCTCTAAAGGTACTCGCCAAGGATGCCCACTTCCTCACTTGCTCTTCCTCTTGGTCATCGAACCGCTAATCAACACTTTTACAACTAACCCATTGATAACAGGTATAAACTTCACATCTGGCAGACATGTTGTGGCCGCATATGCAGACTAGATTTTACTACTCACTAAAGATGCCCCACAAACCAAACCAATCATTATGATAGAAATAGACAGATACTCACAAGTGGCTGGCTGTTCTTTATATAAAGAAAAAACAAGTATTCCCCTTAAATGACAATGCACAGCTGTTGTAATCAGTGATCTTGGCCTAAAATTGCAACCGACGGCCATCAAATACTTAGGCATAGGGTTCTCCTCAGATCTTAATGAACAAAAACACTAACCAAAATCAAAGAACTTCTTTACACATGTTCACCAAAGGATGTGACCTGGTGGGGACGAATGAACATGGTAAAGATGATGATAGCCGTCCTGATTAACGTCATCTCTACCATGCTTCCGGTGACCCTATTTCTCTCTTTCTTTGAAACAGTGGACACTCCATCTCTGGATTAATTGGAAAAGTAAAAAATCTCTATGAAAATCTTGAAGAGGCGTAAGTGTTCTAGTGAGCTATACCCTGTACCAAAGAGCCTTCCTGATTTCCAAGGGAACGTGGTGGCTGAGAATACATGACCTAAACACCCCTCATGGCTCAACACTGAAACTAGCCTCACCGCACCACCACCCCTCAGCTCCATTCTTAGATCCCATTATATGTCAAAGCTCCCGATAGAACACTCCACACAATTTTTGACACAGACTACAACCTCAATCCTCTTGCTTGACAAGCACTTAGAACATCGACTACAGGGTTCAACCGTAGTCTTCCTATGATTTAACTGCTCAATTAAATTGGACGGGAAAACAATATTCTGGGATTTATGAGCTCATAAAGGTATAAACATCATATATAGTCAGGGCCGCAGGCCAACCCCATCCCCTTTTCCACCCTGCAAACACACTTTGACCTACCTAATATTGATTTTTATAATTTTCTATGACTGAAAAGTGTTCTGAGCAAACTAAAGCCCCCTCACGAACCAGACCTTCCTGCCGTGTTAGACACTTTTAGGAGGAGTAGCAATACCTCCCCCTACTGTATAAACTCCTTGACACAAACAACGGTCAGTCTCCGAGACTTTATAACAGAAAATGGGAATCCCACACCCGGTCGACAAATGCATTGCACCTTAGTGTAAAAGCATGGCAAAAGATCTGGAATCCTCCCTTTGATACCGAAATCACCCAGTGCTAGCGCAATCCAGGTTCTGGGATCCAGCCAGATTACACAAATTTAGGGCAAGGGACTCGCCCACTTGATGACCTTCTGAGGGAGCCCTCGGAAACCACCAACAAATGTTCTTTAAATGCTCAGTCAAAAGCACTGACAACACGTTATATTCTAATCTTGGTGGTTCCTCAGGCCTCCAACGGCTTTGGGATGCACTCGATAAATACCTACAGAAGAACAAACCCCCATAAAGTCCTCTACTGTCTTCCCTTCCACTTAGGCTAATGCTTGGAGCCACAGCATGAAGCTAGCTTTCCCCTACCCAATATAGCTGTTCCCTCCTTGCTTCTCTCTCTCTTTCTCCTCTTCCTCCTCCTCTTGTGAACCAGGAGATTATTTTTCCTTTTTTGTGGTGCACTCTGTTTCGATTATTGTTTTGTCACAATGACTTCAAGTTACAAAATGCCAGATACACTTACCACCATACTTGTCTTGTAATAAACCACATCTACTAACTACTATGTGTAGACTATTATTAGTAGCATTTTATCACTGATGTCATTGTTTTTCTCTTTCTGCTGTCTTTTGGAGTATACTGCATATTGCTGTATTATTTTTTTCTTCTCATTTTGTATAAAATAAAACATTTTTGAACTAAAAAATAAAGGGTAGGGTGTATAAGAAGGACACCTGGATGAGACAAGAAGATTGAAAGTTATGTTGTAGGATCCTAGTTAGAGGTTATTAGAAGTAGGTCAAGAGTTAAGGGAGGTTATAGGTCATCATTATATTGTGCAACGGGGTATAAGTTAGATAGGTTTAGGATATTATGTAGGGAGTGGGAAGTTTAGGGGTGAGGGGTTTAGTGAAATTAGGTAATATATTGTATGGTGAGCTTTATAGTTTGTAAGGCAAAGGTCTAGGGTTTTTCAAATAATGCGCACCTGTTTCACCAAAGCTGCCTTTTCACACCAACATTAGTTGTCTGTGGTCTGAACCTACCTCTCTCACTTAATTGCCCTCTCTGTGGTCACAACTATACAATTGCTCTCACTAGCCCTAGCCTAACACCTGGTGATCGTGAGTAAAATTAAGGCAGAAACAACATTTTCCTCTTTCTCACCTCCTGCCCTCAAGATCACTACCAATGCTCAATTCGTAGCAATCATCACCAAATGACAGGGCAATGTCATAGTATATGCCAAACATTGTAATAGCTTTTGGAGCTCCTCTTCTACAGATTGAGGGACTGATTTATGAGGCCCTAATGGTACACTGCCCCACTGGAGCATCTTTTTTTTTGTTTTACACTCTGGCGTCACAGTGTGCCGGCCCATATTTAGATGGCCGCACAAAGCCACCTTGTGTGGCTTTTCATGACCTTGTAAATATGGACCCTGTCATGCATAACACTGCATGAAAGGGGTGTTCCATGGGTGTTGCTGTGTGTGTTCCTACACAAGACACATGGAATCCGAAGAAATCTGACTAATTTCCAGATTTACAAGTCTGAGAATGCATAAGATTCCTATGCCACCTCAGGGATGGTGTTAAAGTGGCGCAACAGGGATGAATAACATTATTTCTCCCTGTTTTTCCTCTTTCTGTGTGCTGTATTCTACAGCACACATACAAAAAGTAAAACGCCATTAATGATTGTTTATGTGCAGGAAGGTACTCCTTCCTGCACATAAACAATCATTCCTGTAACGCAGGCACACTTTCACCATGGCACATGGGTGCCTGCACTGATGCACCATGGTGCACCAGAGCAGGGCACAAGGACAGGAATGCACTGTACCTTACAGATGCAGTGCATTCCTGCCCTTTTGTTTTGACTCAGGGCGGCCCAGCAAAAAAGCTTACTAAGACTTAGTAAATGAGGCCCTGAGTCTGGTCTTCTTGCAGTTCAGTTCAGCTCAGAACCAAGCCACAAAATAGCAGAATGCCATACATATATAATAGCAAGTAATCTATTAGGACAAAACACCACACTCCTAAATGCCTTTCTTCATTTTTTCTCTGCTGGACATGTTTCTATGAAAGATCAACAATGAACTCAATTAATCAATCAATCAATCAGAATTTGTATAGCACACTACTCACCCATAAGGGCCTCAAGGTGCTGAGCTGAAGGAACTGAGCAAGATCGGTCTGGTGGCAAATTGCTGTCCCTAGGTGCCCTGGTTTCCCATCCTCTGCCAGATTGTTGCAGCCTCTGTGGATATTTCACACATGCTCATGTCCTCTGTTGGTCTCTCTTTTGTCTGAACCCTTTTTCTTTCACTTCAGAGTGGGTTTTGGAGCTTGAAAGGATAGGCCTTAGGCTGTTTCCTTGAAGTCATCCTTTGTATTCCCGCTGCTGGAGGAATTTCAAGACCTGGTGTTCCTCTAGATGGTGCAGACACCCCCCTACAAACCAATCAGGGTTCTTTACTTTGACAGGGATGGTTTTGGATTGGGACTGACTGCCTCCACCCTGCAGAGCTAGTAGGCTACAGTTCACACCTCCTGAGGCTCACTTACCAAATCTGTGGAGTTGCTGTCTTACCCATCGCCTAAGAAGATTTACCATTGATGTCCAGAGGTCCAATACCCTTACCCTCCCTGACCTTTGTACCCCACCACCACCACTACCACCACACCCCAAGACGTGCCTCTGGTCCTACTGAGTTTTCATAGGAATCCCTAATAGTCTCTGGACTCAGATTGCCTCAAATTTTCACCACCAAGGTTTATAGCTTAGGGACATTTTCTCTGGCTGCAGTCTAGGAGACCGGGTCTTTGCTCTGTTCTGAAAGTTTCCTGTGGTTCTCCTTGAACAAGTTGATTGCATCCTGCCCAGATATCTTTTCTAAGGTTCCTTCTTTTCACTCTTCCCCGTCTTGTTCCTATGTCGTCCATCTCTCTCGTTCATTGCATAAGGGGGTACGTTTAAAAACTTTAACCCTTTAGAAGAACATGGGTGATTTCTATTTATCTGTCTAGAACAGCCTTCTTCCACCAGGTTGATTTTTTTTTATTTTGTCACATTTGGACAAGCAGTCAGAAGCTGATGCCTGTCCAAACTGACTTTAAGTCACTGGATCTGCCTTGCCACCCCCCCTGGCTTAACTGGCTGCAGGTGCTGCTCCTCTCGGCCTGGTCCAGGGTCATTCTATCCGCGGGATCTCCACTGGCTGGGCAGCTTTCATGGGTGATTCCCTGAAGGATACTTGTAACTCTACCACCTGGGCGTCCCTCCACGCTGTCATGTCTCACAATGCACTTCAGTTGGGTAGTGACCTTTTGGATCCCGAATTTGCAGTATCCTAACTGTATCACCGTCGTTCTTTGGTTAATAAATATCACATGGTGTTCAAATACGTCACCTATGTGTTGTTCTCTTTTGTTTCCTTTCCAGCGGTCGGTTTCTGTGCTTGGACATATCCTCATGACATAAAGACTGAAACAGGAAGAAGGATAAGGAGACAATGACTCGATTCAATGAATTAAATAAACTGAGTTATAGTCTTCCGTTTCACAGTCCTTATCAGCCATCCTTCACACCCATGTCGTGGTGTGGCGATGAGTGGCCTGTCGGGTCACTTGGTATTACAGGATGATTGTTGCAAACAGTCCCGTTTTATGTTATACAGATAGAGGTGGGGCCATCATAACAGACCACTCCCAAAAAGCAGTTTGAGTTGTTTTAGGGGTAGGTTAGGTACATCCTGTAGAGTTGACGAGACAATCCTCATGACATAAGGACTGTGATGGGGAATTCTGGACTTAGAATAATGACGTTACTGATATGTAATAAGAGCAGAAGGGTGACTCAAACTCTCTAGTTACTGTTTGGCTTTTTGCGATTAGCACACAAATGCTCTTTCTAGGCAGAGAGAAAAATGAATACTGGTAAGATGAAGAGAAACCAACAAACTTAACAAACTTCAAAGAGTGAAATTACAAACTATTAAAACTGCATCGCAAACAAATGCTCTACGCACCATAAAAATGCTTGTCTGAATAGGACAGTCCATCCCAGATATTTCTGTGTTTGTATATTAACTTTCAAAATGTGGTTCGTTATATGTTCTGGCTCAGCAATCCCTATCCTTATTGTTTTCTACCAAACATCACACCAAATATCAGACTAGTGACTTCACTAAAGAATAATGGCCAGATTTACTAACATTGATGCAACGCTGCAAGACAACTTGCTGGGTTGTGTTGAATGAAGAGTGCAGGAATGTACCCTATTCTCATATGGTGCATTTCTGCTTTCTCTCTGCGCTGGCACTCTGTGTGCTGCCTACCATCAATGCACCATGGTGCAAAGGTACCTGCAATACAGGCAGGATTGGTTTTGTGCAGGAAATTGCACTTTCCTGCGCAAACACAATCCTCAGACACATTCTCCTCTTTCTATTTCTGCTGCAGAAAGCAGCAGACATAGAATGAGGAAATAACAAGGAGAAATAAATGTATTGCTTCTTGTTACACCTCTGTTGGGATGGGATAGCATTTTACACATTTCTGGGATTACTGCTATACCAAAATCCATGGATGGGTGCGTGGGAAAGCCTACACTCTACCCACGAGATGTCTTCCCAATGTAGAGTGCCGCAAGGCAGGGATTTGTGCTGCCTTTCTTTACTCTAGATCTAATGATACCGTGGAGAACCGCGCTTAGTAAATATCACTTAAGCCCTTGCAGTGCCTTCCATCCCCTTCTGTGATGCAGTGGCAATGGAAGGGCACAGTAAATCAGGACCTAAGACTCAGAATTACTTAAAAGTCGCACAAAGCAGTAAGGACACTTGATGCACTGCACTGCATGACAGAGACAACAGGAATGCACCATATCTATTAAGGTATGACACATTCCTGATCTCGCCCCCTGCTGGTGCACTGAGTACTGCCTAGCGCCACTGCAAGCACCCTTGCACCATCCTGCACAAAAATAATCCTTGGAGGCATTTTCCTTTCTGTATGTGAGCTCCAGAATGCAGCCCATGTAGAAAGAGGAAAAACATATTTCTCCTTGTTGCGCCTCTGTTGGAAAGGCATACCATTTTGACACATTCCCAGATTTACTAGTCTTAGTAAATTTGGGAATGGGCCAAAATACATGGGTGGAAGCATAGAAACACCACACTACCCCCATGGAACACCTTCCCAAAAGTAGAATAACTCAAGGCAGCACAAGTAGAGCCATTCTGCGTGGCTAAATAAATCTGACTTAAAGGGTTGAGTTGCCTTGCGTCACCTTACGGCAATGCCAAGCTCTTAGTAAAATTGGGTCCCAGCTCTTAGTAAAATTGGGTCTCAATTTTGAACTCAAAAACAACCCTTTCATTGCAGCAGGCCTCCTTTGGTGTTAGTTTTTTAACATTAAAGTGACTCCCCACTAGATGGCGATGGAAGGCTGAGAAAGCGTCTCCAAGAACTGGTGGAAAGGCAGCAGCTGCAGCCGGGCTCCATCTCCCGGGCACCTTGGCCTGACTGCGACAATTTGATGGATGAAACGTCTGGCAGAGCAGCCAGGCAAGAAGCCGAAGAGTGAGGTCACTGGCTTGGGCTTTACAATTAATTGAAGTATCCCGAGGGATTGAGAGGTCAGCGGATGGATCGGTCCTCCCGCTCCCCCCCACACAGCAGTTCACCACCTCGCTTGCTATTTAGCGAAGGTTTGCGGGCATTTCATAAGCCGCTTCTTGCTGTGTGTGCTACGAACAGCACATGTATAAGCAAAGTTGCGCAATGATGGGATTGTTCAATGCACATTCTTTAAATGTTCAAGGCGGAGGGGCGTTCATTCAGCAAAATATTTAAAAGTCAATTAAAGAATACACGATTCCTAGGCCTGCAGTTACCCCTGTTCCCAGAAAAACTGAAAAGCGCAGCGGACCTGTCGCGTTGGACCTGCAGTGAAATCCATCATTGTGAACAACACTACATCTAACTTTTGTACTGTAGGCGAAATGCAAACTTTTGACATTATAATAAAGGATTCTAAAAGTTTTATTGGGAAAATACAATTTCCTACATTAACTCAAGCTCCACAGTGGAGTTGTGAGAGACAAAGCTTCCTCAGTTTTCAACATAAGATGTTAGGGGCTTGATGTAGATAATTTCACATCACAAAATCCTCAGTTTTTCCAACGATTTCTGAATTGCAACTAGAAGGGTGGGTGAAAGGGGTGTCCCTCACATAGTTAAGAGTCGCTATGGGGTGTGACAGGGGGTTGTGACTGCACTTGCCTTAAAGAATATGAGGCTGATTTAAGAGACCCTAGCGCCTCCTTGTACCACCTCCACGTCATTTTTTGTTGACGCTAATGTGGTCCAGCGAGAAGTTGTGGTTCGCTGCGTGTTAAAGGGGCGGGCGGCGCGCAGGGGGGAGGGGGAACGAAAACATTAAATTAAAAAAATTAAAACGTACCAGCACCGAGCCATGCTCCTCCATCACCTCAGCAGGCACAGGCTCCCAGCCTGCCCTGCGGCCAATCCTGATGTTGCTCAGAGCAGCATTGGGGTTGTCTGGAGCGCCCAGCTAATGCAATCCGAGGCACACTGCGAGCTTGTACCTGCTCTCTCCAGTCCGGGAACACAGTGCCGCTCTGGAGAGAGCACAATGCGCATGTTTTTGGTTGGCCTGAGACGGCCGGCCAAACACACATGTGCACTGAGAGGAGTGCACAGTGCCCTCCCCTCGTCCCTGTCATCCCCATTGGCCCTGAACCTTTAACACCGAAGGTGAATAAACAGAGTTTATTATCCTTTCGTTAAAGTTTTGCAGCTGCTGCTGCTCGCAGAGGGTGCGGGCGATTCTCCTCCGACATAGCGGAGGAGCGCCTTTGTCAAAGAGGCTATAATCGCTGCATCAAATTTACAAAATGGTGCAATGCATGCATTGCGCCACTTTGTAACGTGTTGTGCTAAATTATGCCTGCGCCATGTATAATGTATGCAAAGGGGTTGTTCCTCCTTTGGGGGGGGGCGGCAAAAAAATGGAGAAAAGAAATCTAAAAGATTTCTTTGCGTCATTTATTTCGTCACTTATAACGCCTGCTCAGAGCAGGTGTTAAAAGGAGGCATGCCATTGTTTTCAATGGTCCTCAATGGGCTTTGCAGGATTAGCGTCAACATTTTTTACACTAATCCTCCAAATCTCCAAACTAGCGTCTAAAATTTGGGGGAACATCCGTAACAACGACTCCGGAACAACGACTACATTGTTAACGCGAGTAGAACCACGCTTGCGTTAGCAACCACTCCCTTTTTCTCTGCCTTAACCACGCATGTGCTGAACAACGCACATGCACGGTTAAGGCAGAGAAAAAGGGAGAATGCATCGGGAGAGGACTAGGTCAGGTAAATAAGGTAAGTGGGGCTGGGGCACGGTTGGGGGTAGTTTTTAGGGGTGGGGTGTGGATTTAGGGCTAAGGGTGGGGAGGTCGTTTTTTGTTTTTTTAGGGTGGGTTGGTGAGATCGGGGAATGGTTTGGGACTCAGGGTGGGTGGGAGGTATCAAGGGTAGTTTTGTTTTAGGGGTGGGGGTAGTTTTAGTATTAGGGGTGGGGTACTTCTGTGCCTTAGGACAGGTGGGGGGTTGCATGCTAGAACCAAGCAAGCTGTTCCGACACATGCCTTTACTAGGCATGCTTTTACAATGAAAAATCGTAAAGGCATGCATGGTAAAGGCATTTGTGGTATCAATGCAGTCAAAGTTGTGACTGCGTTGTTCAGGCATTCGTGGTTCCAGCATTCGTTGTTCCATCATAAATTCCTAACATTTTGATGATAGTTCCCATAATTACCTTCATGGAATGCCGTATCTTAGATACAGCGCACACATGGTGGCAGTTAGCGGGGCGCTAAGGGGTGCAAGAAAAGTAGCACCGCACCGGGTGCAGCGCCATTTTTCTAAAATCAGGGCCTATATGTAAAAACACCTGGAATAAATCATGAGTCAAATTTATTAATGCATAGTTAGTTAAAACCATTGCATGTTAAATATACAGTACAAAAAAATAATTACAATTTCACCATACTACACCATGTAACCACTGTAGCGTATAGATAAAACTTGGGTTAGTTGGATATTAAAATATATCTTAATAACAAGAAATTCGGATCTAGATTCAGATAGAAAGACCCAATGGACTAGTGGCCTAAGCCTAAAGAAGTGAAGGGGCCGGAGCTAGCTGTTCACTAAAGTGCCAAAGGAAACAGAAATCAATCATGATTGCTCAAGACAAGTTCAGAAAACCCTCCTAAGTCTCAACCAATCGGGATAGCAATTTTTTAACATACAAGAGGAATTTGGTAGCGCTAGCTGAATTTTATGCCTATCCAAAAGCGCCATCACAGCTGTACGACAAGTTCTAATTCATAGGGCTTTCAATGGGGGACGTAAAAGTGTCTTTCTGATTTACAGGACCACCGGACAAACACACAAGAAATGTAAAATGCTTTCAGTCGACAAGCCACAAAGGCAGCAAGAAAGATCTGGCCAAGTTTGCTTCCACGATGGAATCAAGGCCTTAGCCTGGAAAACACCCATGTAGATTTGAAGAAAATGTTGGATGGAGCCGGCTAGATGGGTTGTAAGGCAGAGCTGGGGGTACCAGGCAGTATAAGTGTGCAAGACTGACCAGCCCTGATGTTGACTCACCATGTCAGCTTTGTCAGTTGTCCAGCAATGAAGTTTGGAAGCCTTGTTAATAATTGTTTTTTTTTGCTGAGGGAAGGTGATGTTGGTGTCCCATGCAGCCTGTAAGTTAAAGTTAGTCAAGGCTTGCCTGAGTACAGATGACCAGCATGAGCTATCGTCAGGTTGCAGCCCCGTTACTTTCCAGCACAGGGCAGCCAAAGTGTCAACGGGGCGGCTCTTAATTTCCAGCACATTTTTATTATTGTCCCCCCAACGGATCGGAACTTGATGGAACAATCCAAATTCCACCTCACCTGAGCTTGCGACTAATGCTTTGGTAGATGGAAAATGTGTTTGAACAAGACTGACTGTAGGCTGTTAAGGAGAGGGGCGTCACGCCCTTTAAGTAGCTCCTATCTGTAGTTTAGTGATGGAAGGAATTTTGCTCTGATTACCTGCAAAAGATAACTCTGCAATGTACTGCCCAGCTATTTTTGAAACTGGGAGAAAGCAAAATGTAGTTTGCGAGCCAACCCTTTTATTTGCAATAAATGTTGTTTGTAAGTTAAAGATGCATCCAGCGTTATGCCAAGATATTTATAATGTTTGACCAGCCCTATGTGTTTGCCAGCAGCCACTCATTTGCACTTGATGCGACTCGTATTATGTGTGCCCGAAAAGCAGATCACTTTGGTCTTGTTGTGATTTAGCTCAAGACCCCACGTGGTCAGGTATTCCAGCAGTTTGGTAATTAAACGCTAGAGACCCAACTGTGTCTGGCTGAAGAGCACAATGTAATTTGTGTATTGCAGAACATGCACCTGTTAGTTCACTAGTTTTGGAGGGCCACTTGCCACTTCTGCTAATCTGGAGTCAAAATCTGCCGTATAGATGTTAAATACGGCCGGATTGAGCATGCACCCCTGTTTTAATTCATTGTACATAGGGATCTTCTGGGTGCTTCTATTGCCATTTCCAGTTTTAACCTGAACCAAGGTATCTGTGTGTAGATTTCTGATTACATCTAGCAGATTCAGTGGTATACCCCAGCTGTCCATTTTTGACCATAGTTTCTGGTGCAGCACCTTATCAAAGGTGGCTTTTATGTCAACAAAGCAGCCATAAAGTGATGTGTGTTCTTTTGACTTTTTCAACAAGAACTGAGATCGCTAAAAGATTGATCGAGCTATTCAATCCTGCCCTAAAACCTGCCTGTGTTTTGGGGATGATTTTTGAGGCGGAAGTCCACGCTTCCAAGTCCAATATTAGGTTAGAGGCAAAGATCTTGGCTTCCATGTCTATCAGGCCAATTAAACAATAGTTTGGTGGTTTCTGATCCTGAACCAGCTTTATGTATGGGATGCAAAATGCTGCCTCTCCCTGAGAGTGCTATAACATTGGCTGTAAAAGCCTGATTGAACAGTGGAGTAAGGATCGATGCCCAGATGGGTTGGGATTCCTTTAATAAACGGTTAGGGAGACGATTTGGACAGGGAACTCCGTCAGATCTCAACTTCATGAGGGTTAACTGTAGTTGTGCCTTGGTCAGCCAATGTGTTTCCGAAGGGAACTGAGATTGACAAGTTGCAGAAGCGCTTTCCACTCAAAGTGGGGCGGACAGCGTGTTCCTTACTTCCTGGTCCCCTGAGAAGGCTGCCATAATGAAAGTTGAACATTCTGCTTCCAAACTTCCTGCATTATGATGACTGGTTCCCCCATTTGCAAGGGAATTCATTTCATCCCAAAAGCGGTGGCTATTTTTCATTTTGCATGCGTGAAAAAGCTTCAACCAAACTTTGGTCTGGTAAGACCGTTTATCAGACCAAATGTTGTTCTTGTATTGTTGTCTTGGGCAACGATTTGTTGTCTTTAATAGTAGCTGGCAATTGGGACATACTTCTGGAGCTTTCTGATGGGCCTGTTTAGTTTTATTTTTTCCAGCCGAAGGGCATTGGTAAACCATGTTGCCCCTCCATTGGTGGTTTTACAATTTTTTGCCCTGGTTGCTGCAAAGCGACTCTGGAGTGTCGTAGTTAAGGTCTCCCAGAAGTGTATCAAATGCTGATCATAAATGAAGTGATACTGTCGTACAAGGTTGAGTATGAAACAAATTAAGGACTCAGTTTCTACTCCTTTTCATATTAAATGACTTATGGGCCCTTGGAGTGATCAACAGATCATTAGCATGAGATGCTTTAGGAGGATTTAACAGGAGTTCAATGTGTTGGCCGAAGTGGTCACTCTTTACCCTGTTGAGGATACTGTAGTGAGTGACTATTGGAAGTAACTCCAAGTCAACAAAAGTATAATCCAGAGTAGAATAGGACTTGTTCATGACTCTGGTAAAGGTTGCTGGTTGGTCTTGAGAGAGACAGCAGTTGAATGTGTACAGACCCCTGTGTTCCAAAGCCATGACGCATTCTTTCCCAAGCCAGTCATTTTTGTGGAATTATGTTATTACCGGGAGGGCTTTGTTATTCGCACTCAACAGCAAAGATTGCTTATAATTGATGTTGCTTTCTAATAGATGCATGTTGAAGTCCCCCCGATAGGACCAACCTTGTGTGGGGAAAGGTGTGTTATAAAGATTTAACTAGTTCATATAAAACCTCAAGTTTCCCCACTTTGCCTTTTTTGTTTGGATGTATATAGACATTGCACAGTAGGAGGCAGGGCTCATGGTCTAAATGTGAGGTAGTTAGGGCTGTAAATTTAACATCTTGGTCCCATGAAAGGGCCAAGTCAGTCGGAGCATTTTGCCATAATAGATGTGATCCAATGTATGTTGACATTCCACCTGCTTCTCTGCCAGCCTTTGTTCGTTTCTTGGCAGGTAGGTGGTAGTTCTTAAAGCCTATGATGGAAGTCAGCTGCTCTGACCATATTTCCTGCAACAGCACAATGTGGTATTTGCCCGATCATTGATGAAATCGTCCTCTTCTACCTTGCTGTTTAGGCCGTTTATGTTCCAAGAACACAGTGTTATTAGGCTGGGATTATGGCTGTTTTAGATTCACTCCGCTATCTTGTCCACTCCTGAGGCACATGGTTCGCTAGCAAAAGAGGATTGTCTCATGTAACTGGGTGCACCAGGAGACGTAGTTTGTTGAATCGTAAAATTCAAGGGAGTATTAGGAGGTGGTTCAAGAGGGCCAATTGCTCCCCTTAGCATCCATGTGCTCTGGTTGTTACTCCTCATTGATAGACTGCGTTTTGGATGAAGTGGACTAGGATAGGGCTCTGATACAATCCTTGTCAGTTTGATGCCCCATCTTAGAAAACTGTCCCTGTTTTGCCATGCTAGTGCAGCAGTCTTACTATCAGACCAGGTGACCACCGTTGTTTCTCTTCCTGGTGATTCTGGATTAGCCTTGAATTGAATACGCTCAATGTGATCTGATTGAAGATGTTTGAGATTGGCCTGGACCAACTTTAAAATTGCTGCCTTATTTAAGATGGCATGCCCTCCTCTAGACTTATAGTGGGGAATCATCTCGGTCTTCAGTGATTCTGCTTCCAAACTGCCTCTGTACCATTGATGGTCCTCCTGGTGGCTGTAAACAGGATTCCGTAGGGGGTTACATGGGTGATAAGGTGGCTGTTCCGAGTCATTGTTCACTGACAAGTCACGGGAATGTTAGGAAGTTGGTGTCCGGGTTAAATGGCTTGCCAAAACAGCATGGCGGAAGGAATTTGTGTGCTGCTGAACTTAGCTGAGTTTAAAGGGCTGATCTTTGGCCAAAGCAAAGGGCTGAGCTTTGTCTTGGACCTGAGTGAAAATCTTTGGATACTGACGTGCGTTGGATTGGCGGTTCCGCGCCATTATTTACAAACAGGTCTCGAGTGTATTCAGGAGTGACTACTTTGGTTGAGTGTCCTATCAAGGCTGGTGGCATGGGGGAATACACTGATGTTGAATTTGGCTGAAGTTACAAGGCTGAAGATTAGCAGAGCCGGTGGACTGAGTTGTTACTTGAACATGAGCAAAGGAGACCTGCCTTGGGTTAAGGCCAGTTTGTTAGTTGCCCTGGTCCTTTGGGCTGTTATGAGGTGGTGCCTTACTCTGTTCCTCTTTGGCACCTTTGGTGCTTCGGTGGAACTGTGTTTAGGACAGTTTGTGCTATCTAGAGCTGTGTGAGCCAGGTCTGACCTTTCCGTTTGGATGAGCTTTGGTGATGTTAGCACTTTAGATTGCAAGAGATTATGGGGGTCATTGTGACCCTGGCGGAAGGCGGAGAAGCGGCGGTAAGACCGCCAACAGGCTGGCGGTCTTTTTTTTCGTATTATGACCATGGCGGTTACCGCCATGGTCATCCGCCGCTTCTCCGTTCCGCCCGCCAGGGCGGAGACGACCGCCGGGCTGGAGACCTGGGTCTCTAGCCCGGCGGCCGTCACTATACCGCCGGCGGTATTTTGACCCGGCTTACCGCTGTGGATTTCCTGCGGTTGGAACCGCCATGAAATCCATGGCCGTAAGCACTATCAGTGCCAGGGAATTCTTTCCCTGGCACTGATAGGGGTCTTCCCCACCCCCACCCCGACTCCCTCCCCTACACCCCCCACCACCCCTGCCACCCCCCAAAGGTGGCAGGGCCCCCCTCCCCACCCCGACCCCCAACATCACAGAAACTCACACACACACGACACGCACGCAGGCACCACCAACACACACACACACATACGACATACATGCCTACATCCACACACACAGTCAGACACGCACACCCACATACAAACATACACGCACACATCCATACAGACATACCCACAGACATACACGCACTCATTCCCAAAACACGCAACACCCCTGCAAGCAGACACGCACTCACACACCCCCTCTACATACACAGACGCACACCCCCATGCACCCACACCACACACAAAACCCCCCCACCCCCCTCCCCTAACAAACGATCGACTTACCTGTTCCGTCGATCCTTCGGGAGGGGACGGGAGCCATGGGGGCAGCTCTGCCGACACCACACCGTCAACAGAACACCGCCACGGCGAATCACAGGACGTGATTCACTGGGCGGTGTTCTGTTGGCGTGGCGGTGGAGGTGGAGCAACCTCCACTTCCCCGCCTCCCGCCAGTATGGCTGTTGGCGGCTCTCTGTTCGTAAAAGGACGGAGAGCTGCCAACGGTCATAATAGGCCGAGCGGCAAACCGCCACCACTGGCGGTCTTCCGCACGGCGGTCCCTAGGCGGTCTTGTAAAAAGACCGCCGAGGTTGTAATGACCACCTATGTGTTCTTTTTGGTGGAAGAATGGGTAGGGTGGCCATAATCTCAGTGGGTCGTTTGTTGTTCTTGGCCTTCCTGAGGCATTTGCGCTCCCTCTTGGTCATAGGTGGTTTTGCTTTTTGGGGGATTACATCCTGGGACCTCATAAGGGAGCTCTGTGAAACACTATGGACCAGAGATTCTAATTGAACCTCTGTGTTTCCTTGCTTAAGGGACCCATCATCGTATTTTCCTACATCCGGCACATGACCATGGCAAGACTCAAGACTTAGGCCCTCATTACAACCTTGGCGGTAAATACCGTCTGCTGCCGTGCTGACGGCCACCAAGAAACCGTGAGCGCTGCAGTATACCGCTACGGGTATTATGACCCACACAGAGAAATCCACCACTATGCAGACACCCACACAAGTCCGCCAGCCCAAAGGTCAGTGATAAATTGGCGGTACCAAAACCCTCACAGTAACGCCAACAGGAATACAACCACAGTATCAGGGCCCATGAATCACCGCAGCGGTCTTTCAACCGCAGTAAACCACTGGCGGTACACACCGCCGCGCTCAAAATACCCACACATTAAAAAAACACCACCACATTGGACAATTTAAACTACACAGACCTGACACACATACACACACCACACCCACACACTCACACCACTATAAAACACACCCACATTACCCACAATTCTTTCAATGAAAAAAAAGATTGCGAACAGAGAGAGAGAGAGACAAGCCAGGAGCACCCACTCAATCTGAGCCACAGGACACCATCACCCATACACCATCCACGCACCTCACAGCACACACCACAACACATCAACCCACTCATCACCCCACACATCCTCACACATATCACTCACACCACACCCATGACACCTCAAAGACACCCCAGGTTTTCAGAGGAGGAGCTAAGGGTCATGGTGGAGGAAATCATCCGGGTAGAGCCACAGCTATTCAGATCACAGGTGCAGCAGACGTCCATTGCTAGGAAGATGGAGCTATGACGGAGAATGGTGGACAGGGTCAGCGTCATGGGACAGCACCCAAGAACAAGGGACGACATCAGGAAGAGGTGGAACGACCTACGGGGGAAGGTGTGTTCCGTGATTGCAAGACACCAGATAGCTGTACAGAGGACTGGTGGTGGATCCCCACCTCCTACCCCACAACTAACAACCTGGGAGGAGCAAGTCTTGGCAATAATGCATCCTGAGGGCCTCGCAGGAGTAGCAGGAGGAATGGACTCTGGTAAGTCATATCTCTACTACTATACCCTCACCCTACCTGAATGCCATCACAAACTCCTACCCCTACCCTCACCCCCATCACTCCACCACCTCACATATACCCCACTATCACAACCCACCCATCCCAAAACCAAGCCCTGCATGTAACACCAATCCATGGACCCCCCATCACAGACCTGCATGGACACCCATCACCACAGCATGCCCATTACAGAGAATCACCTAACCCACAAAATCACCACGCACAAAAGGCAAAGCTGAAAGGGCAATCACAACCATACGGGGAAACACACCCATCCAAAAGATGGCACACGCAGATACAATAACACTGCATTTTCATCCCCACAAGACCCCTACTTAACATCACAGAAGAGGAGTTTCCACCAACATCCAGTCCTCCCCCCCCAGAGGAGGCCCACAGTGTTGACAGCAGCTCTGCACGCCAGGATCACGATGACCAACCTGGCCCATCAAGGACCTCTGAACAGTCAGTTACCCTGCCACAGTCCCAACCCACCACAGACCCTTCCCCCTCCGGAAACAACAGCACAGCACCCACCCAGCGGGCACATGCCACTGTCCCCAGGACACGTCAATCACCACTACAGGGACCCCAGGCAACCCCATAAACATAGGACGATCAGGGACCTGAGGTCAATGGCAGTGGGCACACAGTTCAGGGGACAGAGGCACATCCTGGGAGCATACCACCATTCCCAGGAGAACATGGGCCAGATACTGTATAAGTTGCAGGAGACCCAGCGGGTGCAGAAGGGACAGTACCTGGGGATCAGGGACGACCTAAAGAATATCTACACCATCCTGGTCACCATTGCAGGGGTGCTGGCTGACATGGGCAACACAATGAGGGAGACAGTGGCACAACAAAGAGCCCTGATACTAGCCACACTGAAAAACAGCCTTCCACCTCCACCGGCGCTAGTGGACAGGAGGCCCCGCCAAAGGACCAACAGGCCACCAGCACCCCACCCCTGCAGAAGGAGAACCACCCTGCAAACAGTCCCTGCGATCCAGGGAGAAGCCAGAGAACATTGCCTAGACCCCTGCCAGGAAACAGGACTCTCCTGATTGTCACCCTTCTGTCCCACTCTGTCACCCTATCCACCTTGAACTGCCATTACTCCCCTTCCTATGCCCCATTGGACAATGCACCTGTGATACCAAGAGACTGGATTCTAACTGGACATTCCTCCACCATCATCCCAGCCCATTGCACATCCTCCTCTACATATGAGCACTTAAATAAACACCCTTAGAACAAATACAAATCTTGAGTCTGTGAAATGATTGAAATTTGTATTAGTACAACAGTCTGAAAACCTTGCAAGTCATATGTAGAGTTATATAAACATTGGCATGACCTTTAGTGGGCAGCAGGAAACATACCAGAAGCCAGAGTGGGCCACAGAGATCTGAAATTAGAGATGCCAAAGGGTACAGTAAGTGGCCATAGACATAGGGAAATCAGGCTGCCATGTACAATTTCCAACAGAAAACTGAAAAGTAAAGTGAAGTTACAGTGTCTTACCTGTGTGTCACTGGAAGTACTGCTGGATGATATTAATTCTATTGTCCACATCTTATTCCTCTGCCTCCTCTTCCTCACTGTCCACAGGCTCCACCGCTGCCACAAGACCATCTCCAGGCTCATCCTCCTTCAGAAAAGGCACCTGGCGTCTCAAGGCCAGGTCGTTCAACATGCAACGATGATCTGGCACACCTTCTTGGGTGAGTAGTACAGGGATCCACCTGTCAGATGGAGGCACCGGAACCTGGCCTTCAGGAGGCCGAAGGTCTTCTCAATTATCCTCCTATTTCGCCCATGTGCCTCATTGTAACGTTCCTCTGCCCTTGTCCTGGCATTCCTCACTGGGGTCAGTAGCCATGAGAGGTTGGGGTAACCAGAGCCACCTGCAAATATCGAGGGACAATTGTCAGACACACACTTACCCTTAGGGACAACCCCATACCCACACACCAACATATACTGGGTGGGGACCTTGGGCTCACCTATTAGCCCCACCCGGTGCCTCTGGAGTTGGCCCATCACATATGGGATGCTGCTATTCCTCAAGATAAAGGCGTCATGCACAGAGCCAGGATACTTGGCATTCACATGGGAGATGTACTGGTCTGCCAAACACACCATCTGCACATTGATAGAGTGATAGCTTTCTCTCTTCCTGAACACTTGTTAATTTCTCGGGGGGTGCAAATGCTACATGTGTACCATCTATGGCACCAATGATGTTGGGGATATGTCCCAGGGCATAAAATTCAGCTTTCACTGTGGCCAGATCCTCCACCTGGGGGAATACAATGTAGCTGTGCATGTGTTTAAGCAGGGCTGACAAAACTCTGGTCAACAAATTTGAGAACATAGGCTGAGACATCCCTGATGCCATGGCCACTGTTGTTTGGAAGGAACCACTTGCCAGGAAATGGAGCACTGACATGACCTGCACTAGAGGGGGGAGACCTGCGGGCTGGCGGATGGCTGACATCAGGTCTGGCTCCAATTGGGCACACAGTTCTTGGATTGTGGCCCAATCAAGTCTGTAGGTTAGGATAATATGTCTGTCCTCCATTGTCGCAAGGTCCACCAGGGGTCTGTACACAGGAGAATGTCTCCATCCTATATTCATCCTCAGCGGTTGAAGCTTATGGAGGAAAACAGTGAGCAGAGGGTCATAATCACGCATCTGATGCAATAATGATGCATTTCTTCCTTTACAGAACCATTATGTGAATCCAAGAGTCAGTTGCTGTGCCAATGTCTGCTGTGACGCTGTTAGGTGCCGTGGCCTTTGCTCCCCTGAAATGGCTGCTGCCTGACCTGTGAGGAGGGACAAGTGGAAAAGAGGTCATTCCGCAGGCACTGTGCGCCATTGTGAAAGACGGTCGACGACCACCGCGCAACTTCGCATTGGTTATCATTGGGCCCTATGGGTTTCAGCAGCCAATGGCAATGAACGCCGGCAGTGACTGTACGCATAGCGGCAGATGTGACCGCCATTTTCTATCTCTTCACTCACTTGCTACCTGACCTTCAACAGGAGAGGACCTACACTGCAAGTGCTGCTGTGACCTGTGTCTGGAAGCGACAATGGCTCATGTGTCTGGGGAAAGGGCCCCTTCCTTCACTGCGGAGGAGTTGGAGAGACTGGTGGATGGGGTCCGACCCCAGTACACGTTACTCTACGGTCCTCCAGACAAACAGGTGAGTACACTGTGAGCATGATGCGTGGGCCATGAATGTATGGAGTGCTGTGTATTGAAGCCACATGTAGAGGGGGGCTGAGGCGTCCTGGCCAGAGTGCTGCATGCATGGTGGTCAATGTATGTGCGTCAGGGGATGGGAGGGATATATTGGACCATGACTGTGACGGTCCGGATGGTTAACTAATTCCCTTTTCTGCTGTCTTTTTCCTGCGGGTCAGCACCCATCAGAAAAAGGGTATTTGGCGTGCCATCGCCAAGGAGGTGCGGACCTTGGGGGTCTTTGACAGGCAGAGCACTCACTGCCGCAAACGGTGGGAGGACCCGTGCCACTGAGCAAGGAAGACGGTGGAGGCCCACCTGGGGCTGGCCTCTCAACGAGGAAGGGGTGCCCGTCGTACCCTGACCCCCTGATGTTCCGCATCCTAGCAGTGGCCTATCCGGAGTTGGGTGGGCACTTGAGGGCATCACAGCAGCCACAAGGGAGTGAGTAAAAAATGTGATTCAGTACTTTGCGCACGCTTTTACCTGGGTGGGGATGTGGACTGTGGGTGCTCCTTGGCCAGGGCGAATGAAGCACTCCAAAACCCAATAGTGTTAGTGGGCATCTACTACTGGTCAGGGCCCTGTTTGTTTCAGGTGTGCAGCTGATGGTGTTAGGCATTGTACCCCATGGGCTGGTGACTGGCTTTGTAACTGGTAGTGCATGGAGTAGTACATAGGTCTGTTACCTGTGAGTTGTGTACGCCAATGGTAGTGTTGTTGCTGACATTGACCAAGTGTATCCTCTGTCTCTGCCCCCTTTTTGTTTTGTCACCCTGTCCTTGTGTGCATTAGAATCATCTGGCAGAGGAGCAGAGGCACCGGCTACAGAGGGAGCTGCATCATACATGGGCCTGGAGGCCGAATCCACCGACGGTGAGGGCACCAGTGGGACGTAGGGTGAGGGGAGCACCACAACGGGAACCGGAGGGGACACCACAGACAGTGACTCCTCCTCCGATGGAAGCTTCATGGCGGTGGCGGACACCTCTGTGCCCACCCCAACAACAGGTACAGCCGCCACCCCCCACCAGCACCGCCCTCCCAGCAGCCCCTCAGCATGTTTCCCGTGCTCGCTCACCCAAGAGGGTGGGCATCTCCTTCGCCCCAGGCACCTCAGGCTCTGCTCTAGTCAGTCCTGCTGCCCTCAGTGAGGAAGCTATTGACCTCCTGAGATCCCTCACTGTTGGGCGGTCAACCATTCTGAATGCCATCCAGGGTGCCGAGAGGCATTTGCAACAAACAAATGCATACCTGGAGTGCATTCACTCTGGCATGGTGGCCCAACAGAGAGCATTTCAGGCTCTGGCCTCAACACTGATGGCAGCCATTGTCCCTGTCTCCAGCCTCCCACTCCAACTTCCTCTATCCAGTCCCAATCCCCTCAGCCCCAACCTATCCCAAGCACACCTTCAGACCAGCATTCAACCAAATCAACACACAGAAGTGGCTCAGGCAAACACAAGCACCACACTTCATCTCACAGGCACTCACACAAACACTATCCCCATGCAGACACACCAAAATCCACTGCCTCCACTGTGTCCCCCTCCTCCTTGTTGTCCACCTCCCTCCCAGTAGCGTCTCCACTCACACCTGCATACATTACATCCTCATCCACTAACTCCATCACCAGCACGCCCATCACTACACACCCCTCACTTGCAGTCACCACCCCCACATCCATGCACACATCCCCGGTGTCCTCTCCCAGTGTGTCTGTGACCCCTCCTCCCAAAGTACACAAACACAAGCACCCACCCACGCATCAGCCATCCACCTCATGACAACTTCCAGCCCATGCACCTGCACCCAAAGTCAGCAGACACCTCCTACAACCACTCCCTCTTCCTCCACTCCCAGACCTTCTCCCTCTTCACGCCCCAGTGTCCCTGAGAAGATCTTCCTTGCAAACAGTGAGCTCTTCCCTACCCCACCGACTCCCCCAGTCCATACCCTCAGGCCAGGGTGGCCAAAACCCAGCCCCTCAGCCACCAAGTCCACATCCGCTGTCGTTCCTGCAGTTGTCAGAGGATCAAAGGGGGCACCCGTCCACCCAGCCAGTGTGCCGCCAACCCCTGCCAAGGCAAAATCCATTCCGCCACCTGGCAAGGTGAAGAAGATGACAGCATCCAGCAAGGAGCCACAACCACTCAGCAAGGCCACCTCAAAGACTCCAGCTGCCAGACCCAAGGTGACACCACCATCTGCCAAGGTGAAGAAGGGACACAAAACACCAGACAAGGCACTTCAGCTGTCCGAGGCTGCAGGTGAAGGGCTGGTGGATACCAGCACAACCGCCAGCACCGCCACCTGCACTGCCGCTAGCACTGCCGCAAGCACCGCCACCTGCACCGCCACCTGCACCGCTGCAAGCACCACTACTGTCAGCAGCAGCAGCCCCAGTGGGCAGCCGTCCGAGGCTTCAGGAGATGGGCTGGAGCCTCCCCCCCACCACTGGCAACACCGGCACCTGCACCGCAGGCAGCACTGCCACCTGCACAGCTGTAAGCACCGCCACAAGCCCTGCCACAAGCCCCGCCACCTACACCGCTGACAGAAGCACCACTGCCAGCAGCAGCAGCCCCAGTGGGCAGCCGTCTGAGGCTGCAGGAGAGGAGCTGGAGCCTCCCTCCAACACTGGCAGCATCCCCAGCGACACCGGCACTAGCACCACAGTGCAGACATAGCCGCCACCGGATGGACTCTAGCCCTGCCTCCATGGACTATCATGCATCCTGGCCACTGCAAATCGCGTGTCTCAGACACCCAGGTGAGGGACTGTGAACTGCCACAACCCAAGTGTTGCATCACTGGGCTCAAAGCCCCCTCCAGAACCAGTGAAGGAAGGCATCCACTCCCCCTATTCCTGGCAGGATGAAGCACACTGGGCACCAAGCCCCCTCCAGAACCTGTGGAGAAAGGCATCCACTCACCTCAATCATGGCAGGATGAAGCAGACTGGGCACCAAGCCACCTCCAGAACCTGTGGAGAAAGGCATTGACTTGAGAGACTGTGGCTTTGCACTCTCCAGGACCAGGCAGTGGGCAAACCACCCACTTGAGAGACTGGCGAGACTGTGGCTTTGCAGTCCCCAGGACCAGGCAGTGGGCAAACCACCCACTTGAGAGACTGTAGCTTTGCACTCCCCCAGACCAGGCAGTGGGCAAACCACCCACTTGAGAGAGTTGAGAGACTGTGGCTTTGCACTCCCCAGGACCAGGCAGCGGGCAAACCACCCACTTGAGAGACTGTGGCTTTGCACTCCCAGGACCAGGCAGTGGGCAAACCACCCACTTGAGAGACTTGACAGACTGTGGCTTTGCACTCCCCAGGACCAGGCAGTGGGCAAACCAACTACTTGGGAGACTTGAGAGACTGTGGCTTTGCACTCCCCAGGACATTGCTGTAGGCATGGAGCCCCTTCCAGGAGCAGTGGCTTTGTCCCATCTTCCAGCTGAGGTGCCCCCCCTTCCCTGCCCCCATGAGGTTCCTGTGTGTTTTCGACCTGAAGCCCCTACAGTGTTATCTCCATATTGAGGCAGGAGTCAAGTCAAGTGTGGGCTTGGCCTATGAGTTTTGGCCCAGTGGCCCACAGATATTTTCAGTCGACAATGTTCCGCCTTATGTACATATTGTATATATTGTAAATACTGTTTTTGATTTTGTAACGTGTATCTGACTATTTCTAATATGACACTCATTTGACTCAATTCCTTTTGTTCTTGCGTTCTTCCAGAGGGTTACGGGGTGTATACGTAATGTTGATGGATTTATTTGTGTGTATAGTGTTGGGGGTGAGGGTGAGGGTGGGGGTGTTGCGTGTTGCGTGTGTGTGTCACTCTCTTTTTCCTCCCCCCTCCCCTGTGTGCTAGGTGCAGTACTCACTGTGGTCGTCGCCGCCGACATTCGTACTCCTGGTAGATGAGAAGATACACCAACATCGGTATCACCTGCAATTCAGGCTCCATGGCATCCTAGTTCTCCGTTGAGTGTCGAGAGGTGAGTGGTTTCCCTTCCAAGTACTGTTTCCGCTGTGTTTTTGATGGCATTGGTACCGCCCCGGAAAAGCTGGTGTATGGGCGGGTTGTAATGTGGTGGGCGATAGATTGACTTCCGCCTGTCTGTTGGCGGTTACCGTCGCAGTGTTTGTTGCTACCGCCATGGCGGTCGGAGTGTTAAAGTGGCTGTTTGTGCTGGCAGTTTCCACCGTGGTTGTGATTCAATTTTTTTTACCGCCGACCTGTTGGCGGTATTACCGCCGCTTTAACACTGACCGCCAGGGTTGTAATGAGGTCCTTATTTTCTGATCAGAAATGTCCTGCACCCTCCTGAGCTTACTTGCTCCATGGTTTGCCTGCTTAAGATTCTCACTATCAGATTTTATGGCGGGGTCAGGTGCCAAAGAGGATTTTGAGAGCTTGACTGCAGCCAAGATTTCAGCCAGAATGGACAGCATAGTTTTTAGATGATCAAAAAAAGAGGAATATCGGCAAGAATGACAAACTGTGTTAGGATCTTTCTGCACTCATCTGATAAGGTTGTTAAGAGCTTGCAACCTTTGCTCAATGCCGAGGGAGTTGAGGATGTGGACTTGGAGGTCAAGTTTTTCTGAGTGATAGGAAAGGGCCAAGAAGATCACCTCCATTGAACTTAACAAAGGAGCCCATAGAGGCGGCGACACCAGTGCATTGTGCCCCATGTCGTTTGAGGGCCCCTTCAAAGGGGCATGCTGAAATGAGGAAATCTGTGCTGTGGTCCCGACTTTCTGCCAAGTTCAAGGAGAGCCGCCAAAGTGCTGTGGCCCTTATGAAGGGATGGGTCTGTTATAAGTTCTAGGCTACGCCTAAAATTTACACTCCCTGGAAAACAGAAATTCGATTGGACCGGTTAATTTGGCCATTGGAACTTTATTGGAGAAAGCAGGACATTATACTCTTGTTTGGGCCCTGAAATTATAGTCACGTCCTGCTGCACAATGGGGCCTTCTTGGCTCAATAAGGGCACTTAACATAAGGTAGAAGAATCCAGACATTTGCTTGTGGAGGAGTTTGTTTGATATGGTTCACATGGGAAATTAAGAGATCTCTGTGGAGAGACATGCTGGAGGATGATATTGTTTCCCTCAATGGCACTGGAGGGTGACCCCATTGAGCACAGATCTTTTTCAGATACGTGCACATCGGCTAGGATTTCCAGTTGTTGTGGCCTATTTAGGATTAAAGGTACCTTCCCTGGCGACATAGGGCAGATTTCAGCCAACATGCTGACTGATGAACAGCCATGAGCAGGGGCAGGAGTTCCTGTTGGAGCTTTAAGGAAGTCAGTAATCTCTTCCTTCCTTAGTCTTTTGGACACTGGATTAGAAGTGTCCAATGTGCACTTGCTAGGGCCATCAGTAAGTGTCGGAATAGCCTTTATCTTTGGCCCACGTTTCTTAGAAGCTTTTGAAGCACTGCCACCGTGCCAGACCTCATTGTGTAGAATAACAGATGGTGGACGAAGGCAGTAGGAAATTGGTATGATCTTGCACTCAAGGCCTTGTTGTTGTGCTAATGAATGACTGGGGGAGTGGTGCAACTTTACTCACTGACTATTCAGAGTAGTGGCAGGTGGACTGTGAGCAGTAGATAATTATGTAACTTAGGCCCTCATTACAACCCTGGCAATCGGTGATAAAGCAGTGGTAATACCGCCAACAGGCCGACTGTAAAAAAATTGAATTTCGACCATGGCGGAAACCGCCAACACAGACAGCCACTTTAATAGTCTGACCACCACGGCGGTAGCAACAAACACCGCGGCAGTCACCGCCAACAGACAGGCGGAAGACAATGTACCGCTCACACTATTACAAGGCACCAATCCACCAGCTTTTAGGGGATGCTTTTCTCCACTGGTTCTGGAGGGGGCATGGTGCCCAGAGTGCTTCATCCTGCCAAGGACTGGGGTAGTGGATGCTTTCCTCCACTGGTTCTGGAGGGGGCTTTGTGCCCAGAGTGCTTCTTCCTGCCAAGGAATGGGGTAGTGGATGCTGTTCTCCACTGGTTCTGGAGGGGGCTTTGTGCCCAGAGTGCTTCATCCTGCCAAGGACTGGGGTAGTGGATGCTGTTCTCCACTGGTTCTGGAGGGGGCATGGTGCCCAGAGTGCTTCATCCTGCCAAGGACTGGGGTAGTGTATGCTGTTCTCCACTGGTTCTGGAGGGGGCTTTGTGCCCAGAGTTCTTCATCCTGCCAAGGACTGGGGTAGTGGATGCTGTTCTCCACTGGTTCTGGAGGGGGCATGGTGCCCAGAGTGCTGCACCTGCGGTGTGGCAGTTCCCATTCCCTCACCTGGGTGTGTGAGCCACGAGATTTTCAGGGAACAGGTAGCATGATACTCCATGGAGGCAGAGACACACTCCACCCTGCGACGACTTAGCCTGCCAACTGCTGGTACTGCCAGTGCTGGATGTGGTGCCTAATGTAGTGTGTGCAGGGTCCAGGACGTCTCCTGCAGCCTCGGGCAGCTGCCCACTGGGGATGCTGCTGATGTCCGCTGTGGTGGCACTGGCTGGGCACGTTGTGGGGCAGGTGGCGGTTGCTGCAGCGGTGTCTGCGGCGGAGATGCTGCCGGTGGTGTATATGTCAGCACCTGTGGAGGGAGACACCAGGCCTTCTCAGGCAGTCTCGGAAGGGTGCCCACTGGGGATGATGCTGGGGACTGTAGCAGAGGCAGCAGATGTGCAGGTGGTGGTAGCCACCGCTGAACAGGTTTCTGTTTTGTCTTGCAGAAGGGGTGACACAGTCTCTTACCTGGAGGCTCCGTGCCCTGAGCTGACTTCCCTTTGGCCTTGTGTCCCTTCCCCACCTTGGAAGTTGCTGCGGGGACCTTGGAACTGTCCTCTTTTGTTCTGGAAGAGGCCTTGCTGGGTGGTTGGTGCGGCTTTTCCCTTTGGCATGTGGACCCCCTCTTCACCTTGGCAGGTGGCGGAATAGGGTGACCATTGGCCTCACTAGGTGGCACACTGGCAGCCCTGATAGGTGCCGCCTTCGATGTTACCGGACTTGCAGGGACCACAGTGCCCGAGGATTTTGAGGCTGAGGTGCTGGGCTGGGATCTGGACATCCGGGCCCTAGGGGAAGGACAGGGGGAGGTGTAGGGAAGAGGTCAATGTTAGCTAGGAAAAGTTTTTTAGACACACTGGGATGGGAAGATGGAGGGGGTTTGGGAGTGGAGGAAGAGGTAGTGATTGTAGGAGGTGTATGTCTGCTGAGTTTGGGTGAAGGTGCATGGGCTGGAGGCTGTTGTGAGGTGGATGGCTGTTGAGTGGGTTTGTGCCTGTGTTTGTGTAGTTTGGGAGGAGGGCTCACAGACACATTGGGAGAGGACACAGGGGACATGTGCATGGTAGTGGGGGTGGTGATTGCATGTTAGCGGTGTGTGGTGATGGGCGTGCTGGTGATGGAGGTAGTGGCTGAGGATGTAGTGCATGCAGGTGTGAGTGGAGACGAGACTGGGAGGGAGGTGGAGGACGTGGAGGAGGGGGACACAGTGGAGGCAGTGGATGTTGGTGTGTCTGCATGAGTATGGTGCTTGTGTGAGTGCCTGTGGGATGTGTGATGCTTCTGTTTGCCCGAGCCGCTTTTGTGTGTTGATGTGTGTGCCTGCTGGTCTGATGGTGTGCTTGGGATAGGCTGAGGTAGAGGGGATTGGGTCTGGGTAGTGGAAGATGGAGGGGGGAGGCTGGACACATGGACAATGGCTGCCATCAGTGTTGAGGCCAGAGCCTGAAATGCTCTCTGTTGGGCCGCCACACCAGAATGAATGCCCTCCAGGTATGCATTTGTTTGTTGCAAATGCCTCTGGACACCCTGGATGGCATTCAGTATGGTTGACTGCCCAACAGTGAGGGATCTCAGCAGGTCAATAGCTTCCTCACTGAGGGCAGCAGTACTGACTGGGGCAGGGCCTGAGGTGCCTGGGGCGAAGGAGATGCCCACCCTCCTCGGTGAGCAGGCACGGGAAACACGCTGAGGGGCAGCTGGGAGGGTGGTGCTGGCAGGGAGGGTGGTGGCTGTACCTGTTGTTGCGGTGGGCACAGAGGTGCCCGCCACCGCAAGGGAGCTTCCATCAGAGGAGGAGTCAGTGTCGCTGGTGTCTCCTCCTGTCCCCGTCGTGGAGCTCCCCTCGCCCTCCGTCCCACTGGTGCCTTCAGACTCTGTACATTCACCCTCCTGGGCCATGGGCCATGTGGGTTGCAGCTCCCTCCTGCTCCGGTGGCACTGCTCCTCTGCCAGATGATTCTAATGCACACAAGGACAGGGTGACAAAACAAAAAGGGGGGGAAGACAGAGGAGACACATGGTCAATGCCAGCAACACCACTACCGTTGGCAGACAAAACACACAGGGAGCAGCCCTATGCACTAGGCCATGCACTAACAGTTCTTAGGAAAATCACCTGCCCATGGGGGACTGTGCCTAAGCCCATTTGCTGAACACCTGGAACCCACAGGAGCCTGACTAGGTGTACATGGGCACTACCATTTTTGGGGTTGGTGTGCCACAGAGCCTGCCTAACAAGGGACCTACCCTAGCAAGTTCGCCCTGGCCTAGGGGAATCCCCAGCCCACTTCCCCCACCCAGACACCTCGTGAAGCGCGCAGAGTTGGCTGAATGACACTGTACTTACCCCCTTGTGGCTGCTGTGATGCCCTCAAGCGCCCATTCAACTCCGGATATGCCACCGCCAGGATCCGGTACATCAGGGGGGTCATGGTGCGATGGGCACCCGTTCCACGTTGGAAGGCCATCCCCAGCTGGGCCTCTGCCATCTTCTTGCTCCAGCAGCGCAGGTCCTCCCATATTTTGCGGCAGTGGGTGCTCCGTCTATGGTAGACCCCCAGGGTCTGCACTTCCTTGGCGATGGCATGCCAAATACCGTTCTTCTGGTGGGTGCTGACCTAGAGGAAAAGTAAAGTAAAAATGGATTTTACTCCCCCGTTCGGTTATTCTAACTCATTGGCCACAACTTCCCAACCATGGCCTGAAAAACATACACTGACCATCCTCACATGCTGGCCACAGCCCCCACTACATGTATCTTCCATCCACTCCACTCCATACATTCATATCCCATCCATCATGCTCACAGTGTACTTACCTGTTTGTCTGGAGGACTGTAGAGTAGCGTGTACTGGGGAAGACCCCAGCCACCAGGTTGTCCAACTCCTCCGCGATGAAGGCAGGGGCCCTTTCCCCAGACACTGCAGCCATTGTCGCTTCCAGACTCAGGTCACAGCAGCACTTGCAGTGTAGGTCCTCTCCTGTTGAAGGTCAGGTATCAAGTGAGTGAACAGATAGAAAACGGCGGTTACATCCGCGGCAGTGCATACCGTCACCTCCGGTGTACATCGTCATTGGCTCCTGGACCCCATAGGGCCCAATGATAACCAATGCCGAATTGCGCTGCGGTCTTCGTCCGCCTACCGCAACGCTGCACAACGCCTGCGCAGTTACCTCATTTCCCCTTGTCCCTCCTTACAGGTCAGGCAGCTGCCATTTCAGGGGGCCACATGGCAGGGCAGCTAACTGCGTCACAGCACTTTTGGGCAGGAAAATGGACAGACAGCGCCACACACCGATTACATCACAATAGTGCAAAACACCCTTGTGCAAACTATGTGGTATATGACCCTCTGCTCACCCTTCTCCTCCATAGGGCTTATCCGCTGGGGCAGATGATGAGATGGTGTCATCCTCCAGTATACAGACCCCTGGTGGACCTGTCGACAATGGGAGACAGACACATCATTATCACCTACAGACTTGATCGTGCCACAATCCATGAACTGTGTGCCCAGTTGGAGCCAGACTTGATGTCAGCTATTCACCATCCCACAGGAATCCCCCCTCTAGTGCAGGTCCTGTCAGTACTCCATTTCCTGGCCAGTGGTTCCTTTCAAACAACAGTGGCCATGGCATCAGGGATGTCACAGCCAATGTTCTCTAACGTGTTGTCCAGAGTGTTATCTGTCCTGCTGAAACACATGCGCAGCTACATCGTTTTCCCCCAGGTGGAGGATTTGCCCACAGTGAAAGGTGACTTCTATGCCCTGGGACATATCCCCAACATAATTGGTGCCATTGATGGTACACATGTGGCATTTGTCCCACCCCGCAAGAATGAACAGGTGTACAGAAACTGCAAAAGCTACCATTCCATGAATGTGCAGATGGCGTGTTTGGCAAACCAGTACATCTCCCATGTGAATGCCAAGTATCCTGACTGAGTGCATGACGCTTACTTTTTGAGGAATAGCAGCATCCCTTGTGTGATGGGCCAACTTCAGAGGCACTGTGTGTGGCTAATAGGTGAGCCCAAGGTCCCCACACAGTTTGACTAGGTATCTGGGCATGGGAGAGTCCCTAAGGGTTGGTGTGTGTTTAACAGATACCCCTCGATATTTGCAGGTGACTCTGGTTACCCCAACCTGTCATGGCTACTGACCCCAGTGAGGAATCCCAGGACAAGGGCAGAGGAACGCTACAATAAGTCACAAGGGCGAACTAGGAGGATAACAGAGCAGACTTTCGGCCTCCTGAAGGCCAGGTTCCGGTGCCTTCATCTGACAGGTGGATCCCTATACTACTCACCGAAGAAGGTGTGCCAGATCATCGTGGCATGCTGTATGTTGCACAACCTGGCTTTGCGACACCAGGTGCCTTTTCTGCAGGAGCATAGGCCTGATGTTTGTCTTGTGGCAGCTGTGGAGCCTGTGGACAGTGAAGAAGAGGAGGCAGAAGATATAGACAACCGAGACAATATCATCATGCAATACTTCCATTGAGACACAGGTAAGAGACTGGCACTGCTCCTCTCATATTAGACTACTGTAGGACATTGCATGATTCTGCCTTTTTACTTCTGTGTATGGACCCTGACAGTTCACGTTGCCTTTACTTTTCACAGATCTGGGTACCACATTCTGCCTTCTGCTATGTTTACTGCTGCCCAACAACTGTCAAACATTGGTATGTGTAAATGAACATTGACATTGATGTTTGTCAGAGAGGTTGTAATAACACACTTGTGAAAGTACAGACTGACTCCACATCGTTTTGTGTTTCAAGGGTGTTTATTTAAGTGCTATTCAGTGGAGGGGTATGTGCAGTCGGCTGGGTTGATGGTGGAGGAATGTCCATGGTGGAGTTCAGTCTCTTTGTATCACAGGTGCATTGTCCAACGGGGGCATAGGAAGTGGAGTAATGGCAGTTCAAGGTGGTCAGGGTGACATAGTGGGACAGAAGGGTGACAATCAGGAGAGTCTTATTTCCTGGCGGGTGTCTTGGCAATGTTCTCTGTCTTCTGCCTTGATCGCAGGGACCATTTGCAGGGTTGTTCTCCTTCTGCAGGGGGTCGGGTGCTGTTGGCCTGTTGGTCCTGTGGCGGGACCTCCTGTCCACTAGCACCGGCGGACGTGGAGGGCTGTTCAACGTTCAGGCTAGTGTCAGAGGCCCGTTGGTGTGCCACTGTGTCCCTTATGGTGTTGGCCATGTCTGACAGCACACCTGCAATGGTGACCAGGGTGGTGTTAATGGACTTCAAGTCCTCCCTGATCCCCAAGTACTGTTCCTCCTGCAGCCGCTGGGTCTCCTGAAACTTGGCCAGTACCGTGCCCATGGTCTCCTGGGAATGTTGGTATGCTCCCATGATGTTTGAGAGTGCCTCGTGGAGAGTGGGTTCCCTGGGCCTGTCCTCCCCCTGTCGCACAGCAGTTGTCCCAGCATCCTTGTTGTCCTGTGCCTCTGTCCCCTGAACCGTGTGCCCACTGCCACTGACCCCAGTCCCTGATTGTCTTGGGTTAGTGGGATTGCCTGGGGTCCCTGTAGTGGTGGACACACTGCTGATTGACGTGTCCTGGGGACAATGGCACAGGCCAGCTGGGTGGGTGCTGTGGTGGTGTTTCCTGAGGGGGGAGGTTCAGTGGTGATTTGTGACTGTGGCAGGGGAACCGACTGTCCAGAGGTTCCTGATGGGCTGGGCTGGTCATCTTGAGCCAGGCGTGCAGAGCTGCTGTCATCACTCTGGGCCTCTTCTGTGGGGGGACTGGATATGGCTGGCACCTCCTGTCCGGTGACGTTGGGTAGGGGTCCTGTGGGGGTGTAAATGCATTGTTATTGTATCTGTGTGTGCCATCTTGTGCAATGGGTGAATTACCCTCTACTCCTGTGCTTGCATTTTTGCCTTGGCCCTTGTGTGATTGGTCATTTTGTGGCCTGGGTGAGTCTCTCTACTGGACATGCTTTGGTGATGGGTGTCCATGCATTGGAGTTACATGCAGGGCTTGTTTTTGGGATGTGTGGGTTGTGATAGTGGGGTATCTGTGAGGTGTTGGGGTGATAGGTGTGAGGGTAGGAGTTTGTGATGGCATGCAGGTAGGGTGGGGGGATATAATAGTAAATATTTGCCTTACCAGAGTCCAGTCCGCCTGCTACTCCTGCGAGGCCCTCAGGAAGCATGATCGCCAAGACTTGCTCTTCCCATGTTGTTAGTTGTGGGGGGAGGAGGTGGGGGTCCACCGCCAGTCCTCCGTACTGCTACCTGGTGTCTTGATACCACAGAATGCACCTTCCCCGTAGGTTATTCCACCTCTTCCTGATGTCATCCCGTGTTCTTGGGTGCTGTCCCACTGCATTGACCTTGTCGACAATTCTCCGCCATAGCTCCATCTTCCTTGCAATGGAGGTATGCTGCACCTGTGATCCGAATAGCTGTGGCTCTACCCAGATGATTTCCTCCACCAAGACCCTGAGCTCCTCCTCAGAAAACCTGGGGTGTCTTTGAGGTGCCATAATGTGGTGCGGGTGATGTGTGAGGTGATGTTTGTTGTACTGTGTGAAGTGTTGTGTTGGTCTGTGTTCTTTGAGGTGCGTGGATGTTGTATGAGTGATGGTGTTGTGTGCCTGTGGATGCTGGTATTGTGTTTGCTATTCTCTCTTCTTCTAACAAAAATGTCTTTGTAAGGGGTTGTGGGTAGTGTGGGTGTGTGTTTTATAGTGGTGTGATTGTGTGGGTGTGGTGCGTGTATATGTATCAGGTGTGTGTATTTTGAATTGTCCAATGTGGTTGTGTTTTGTAAATGTGTGTGTATTTTGAGCGCAGGGCTGTGTACCGCCAATGGATTACCGCGGTTGAAAGACCGCCACGTTGATTCGTGGGTCGTGATAGTGTGGGTGTATTCCTGTTGGCATGACGGTGTAGGTTTTGCTATCGCCAGTTTATCACTGGCCTTTGGTGTGGCAGTCTTGTGTGGGTGTCTGTACTGTGGCGGATTACGAGATGTGGGTAGTAATACCTGTAGCTGATTTCTGCCGCGGCCACGGTATCTTGACGGCTGTCAGCACGGCGGTAAGTGGGATTTACCACCAGGGTTGTAATGAGGGCCTTAGTCTTCCAGCCACTCCGGTTTAATGGAAGGAAAAGGAATGATGTCGCAAATAGTCACATAGAAATGCCGCCACCCCCCCCCTGCACCTTTGGTGGGGGCACAAGCACTCCACAGATTTTATTATGGATGCTGCCTCTGCCCAGCTTTCACCTGAGATGGGGGGCATGAGCAAGCCCTTAACACGTTGCTGTTGACGCCAGTATGATGATTGAAGAGAAATGAGTAGCAAGCAGGGCACTACAGGCCTCCTGCAAGCCTCACCCGGACTAATCTGCCCGCTTCCACTGGAGGCCCGGACACGCACTGAGCAGAGGCCAATTACGCTCGCATCAGATGCGCAATTTGAAGCTCCCTGAGGGCAGCAGGTCGCAAAAACAGAGATAAAAGTAAAGTCAGGGACTGAGCACAGAGGCCCAGCTACACAGTACTGACCACAATAGGGTAAATTTGCGGGGAGGAGGGAGCAGGGTAGAACCTGCAGAGGCACCAGGACCGCCAGAACAGGCGAAGAGCCGCAGGTGTTCTCACAGGTACTCACAGGTGTACTCACAGTGAATTCACAGTTTGCAATTCTCAATAGACTCCTCACCTCCTCTCCTCACCTGCTCCTCGCCTGCTCTGCCCGCTCTGCTCTGCTCCACATTCCTCAGTCACCACGGGTACTCGGGCTGAACGGAGGGGCACGGCAGGGATCTACAGGATCTACGGGGAGGTGTAGTGCAGGTATCAGGGAAGTCGGCATGGAGATGTCAGGGGCCTTGGCCATCTCGGGCCATTCCGGAAAGTACCCGCACTACCACACTGTTGCCTTCAATGCCCCTGAGCTCCCGTGCTTTTTCTGTGCGAGTTCCCATGCTCCTTCTGTGCTCCTTCCGTGCTCCTTTCAGCCTGTCCAGTTCTTCTGTGTGATGCAAACAAATCTTAGGTAGGTGCAAAACTATTGCCATTAATGCAAATCCAGGATATGGGCTGGGACAGGTCTCCTGAAAAAGATATTTGACTCTTTTTAGCACAGTTTTTTACTCCGTGACTAAAGGGAACTGAAGCTTCAAGCCACTAGCTCCAGTTAAAAATGTGTAAATATTTGGAGACAAGTGCTCCCAGTACAGTTGAGATAAAGCCAGAGCTCTACCCGAATATACCACACCTGGAATATATCTTGACTAGGGTCCCAAAATTCTTCAGTGACAGTGGGTAGAGTAGCAAACAAACGCAGAGGTAGAGGTTGGCACAGAGAGGGAAATATGTTGAGAAAGAGATATAAATGTTGATACACAGAGAAAGTTCGCTCTGGGAAGATCGGTTCCAGTGCAATTGCCCACTTTACCAAGGTCCTCCTGCTTCTTCAGTGGAATTTCAACGACATGATTTGATTTTCTTTGTAGGTGGTAGATGTGTGTGTTGATCTGTGCGATTCACAGGGTCAGACTGTCCTGTTGAGAACCATGCAGTGCCTAAAAGGCTGGTCTGACAGGTCAATATGTGGGATGATTTTTTGACTTTTTGTGACCTGCTTTATAGTCTGTTGGATCAGTCTTTACTGTTGATTTCCCCGATATCAAAACATATTGCCTGTAGCAAGCTCCAATCCATGTAGTCTTTCTTACATGGATGTCAATTCCCCAAAATGCCAGAGCTAACGGAAGTGACATCACGCACTCTTCGACCTCCACTTTCATTCACTCACGCATACATACCTACATATACACACAAATTCACACTTACACACACTCTCTCACATAAACACATTCTCACTCGAAAGCCTGCACACAACATACATTTAAAAGCATTTTTACTTACCTCAGCTGCCATGGAAGGGCATAGTCCAGCTAATTGTACCGCATTTTTATTACACTAATAGTGAATAATATGCTATTATTCATTATTCACTATCAGTGCAAACAAAATTGACAAAAAACAAAGAGAGTGGAGTAACAACTAACGTCCATAAGGATGAGCTACCACTGTGTCCCTGGCACTGATTTTGCCACCTCAAAGGCCAGGGGTCGCTACGGGCAAGCCAGGGATCGCAGCTGTGACGTCCATGCTTCTTTACCTTGCGAAACACATACAGCACGCTTGTACATGTTAAAAAACTGCCCCAATTTGCAAACATGGGCCACGTTTTTCGCTTTCTAATTCACTAATGGAGGCCACTTTTATCTTGGTGTCCAGACCTATTTTCTGTCCAAGTCTGGCCCTTTGATAGACATCATCAGCTAGGAAAGAGTCTAAATTTCAGGTAATCTTGGGTGTTTCACGTCTCTGCTGAGAGGAACTTCCATAACTATGATGCCCATATTCAAAGCAGGTTATACCATTGGATTTCTTCTCTAAGAGGGCAAGATCAGCAAAGTTGTTAGTTTACAAAGTGAAGTTCTATTCTGTATTTTTGTAACTTAGCTTGGATGAACATTCAGGGTCCAGATTTATTAAGGGCTTGTGTTGCTCTTGCATCACACAATTGGACAAAAGGGCAACACAAGCCTTTAAGTGAGATTTACTATGCTGAGCAGAGACACCTTTCATTTCTCTGTATGGGTTAGCACATAGTGGCAGCCGCCACCAGTCTCAAAGGGGTTCAGGGTTACTGCTTCCTCACGATAGATTGAAGTATGGTGCGTATAGCCTCCAGGTGGTTGGCAACCTCACTAGTGTAACATTGGCAGGGTTGCCTCTGTCTCATGACACCAGCAATGGCAGTCAGGGACTGTTTCAATCTCTGCAGTGGAGTGTAGGTATCTACAATTGCATCAGAGGTGTCCTTATGGTGATTCAGAAACCTATGGTCTCCCTCTAGGCTCTCTGCAATGGTCTCCATCCCTGCCTGCACCACATCCAATATCTGCTGCTTGACTCCTACCACTTGGGATAGAAATACAACCTATGGGTCTTCAGAGTCCAGAGCTGGCCAGGGACTTGCTGATGGGGTAGTTTGGGTTGTAGGCTTTTTCTCTGGAGACCCGATGATGCTGTCAGCCCCTCCCACTCCCAAAGAAGTGAGACAATGTAGTCCAGAATTTGCTGAAATGTTTCTTCATCCCTGAGGAGCAGGATATCATTGGCAGCAGGTTGGTCATCCTGGGGAGGCAGCTGGTCAGAAGGAGTTGTTTCTCTCTCTGCAATGAATTGGATATATGTCAACGTTGATCAATGCTAGATATTGACAGTAGTTATCCGACTTACGTACAGGATGTATTTCTTCATCTGTGTTCTTCTCTGCACCCCGCCCTGCGTGTTCTTTCTTCTTTCTTTATCTGTGTTCTTCTCTGCACCCCGCCCTGCGTGTTCTTTCTTCTTTCTTCATCTGTGTCCTTCATCTGTGTTTTTCATCTGTGTTCTTCTTTCTCCTCTGCATCCCGACCTGCGTGTTCTTTCTTCTTTCTTCATCTGTGTTCTTCATCTGTGTTTTTCATCTGTGTTCTTCATCTGTGTTCTTCTTTCTCCTCTGCACCCCGACCTGCGTGTTCCTTCTTCTTTCTTCATCTGCGTTCTTCTCTGCACCCCGTCCTGCGTGTTCTTTCTTCTTTCTTCATCTGTGTCCTTCATCTGTGTTTTTCATCTGTGTTCTTCTCTCTCCTCTGCACCCCGCCCTGCGTGTTCTTTCTTCTTTCTTCTTTCTTCATCTGTGTCCTTTATCTGTGTTTTTCATCTGTGTTCTTCTTTCTCCTCTGCATCCAGACCTGCGTGTTCTTTCTTCTTTCTTCATCTGTGTTCTTCATCTGTGTTTTTCATCTGTGTTCTTCTTTCTCCTCTGCACCCCGACCTGCGTTTTCTTTCTTCTTTCTTCATCTGTGTTCTTCATCTGTGTTCTTCATCTGTGTTCTTCTTTCTCCTCTGCACCCCGACCTGCGTGTTCTTTCTTCTTTCTTCATCTGTGTTCTTCTCTGCACCCCGTTCTGCATGTTCTTTCTTCTTTCTTCATCTGTGTCCTTCATCTGTGTTTTTCATCTGTGTTCTTCTTTCTCCTCTGCACCCTGTCCTGCGTGTTCTTCTCCTCCTCTGTACTTTTCTCTGCATGTTCATTTTCTTCCTCTGTGGCCTCTCCTCTTCTTCTGGACGCTTCCCCTCTGCTTCTCAGGTCTCTCCTCTTCTGCCTGACTCTTCTTCTTGAATCCTCTCTCTCCTCTCTTGACTCTTCTCTCCTCTTCTTCTTTACTCTTCTTCTTGACTCTTCTCTCTTCTGTTCTTGACTCTTCTCTCTTCTGTTCTTGACTCTTCTCTCTTCTGTTCTTGACTCTTCTCTCTTTTCCTCTTCTGTTTCTTCCTTACTCCCCTCCACCTCTGTAACCCCCCTCCCCTATCTTTTCTCCCCTCCACTCCACCTGACCCCCCCACCCTCCGCTTTCCCGCCGCCACCTCCTGCTCGGCCCCGCCCCCCCTGCTCCCATTCGTCGCCCCCCTACCGCCCCGACACCCGCCCCCGCTGACCCCTCCTCCCTCTTATGGCGCCCGCTGCGCGGCATAGTCAGCGACCCTTGACCCGAGGGTAGGTCGCTCCCCCTGCCGCTGCAGCTCCACCAACCCAGGCTCCTGACACCTCCCAGCAAGACCTGCTAAAACAGTAAGTACTCCCCCCACCCTGCCCCTCACCCAGCCCCGCGCTACTCACCTCTTTTCCTGTACCTCTGTCTTCTGCCTTCCGCTCCCTCCTCCAACCTCTCTCCGCACCTCTGCTGTCCTTTCTCCCTTCGCTCTCTGCTCCTCTTCTGCAGCCCACTTGCTGCGTGTTCTGCTCTTCCTCGGCCCCGCTCCTCTTCCTCACCGCGTTCTCTTCCTGCTTCTTTCTTCATCTGTGCTCTTCTTTCTCCTCTGCACCCCGCCCTGCGTGTTCTTTCTTCTTTCTTCATCTGTGTCCTTCATCTGTGTTTTTCATCTGTGTTCTTCTTTCTCCTCTGCACCCCGACCTGCGTGTTCTTTCTTCTTTCTTCATCTGTGTCCTTCATCTGTGTTTTTCATCTGTGTTCTTCTTTCTCCTCTGCACCGCGTCCTGCGTGTTCTTCTCCTCCTCTGTACTTTTCTCTGCATGTTCCTTTTCTTCCTCTGTGGCCTCTCCTCTTCTTCTGGACGCTTCCCCTCTGCTTCTCAGGTCTCTCCTCTTCTGCCTGACTCTTCTTCTTGACTCCTCTCTCTTCTCTCTTGACTCTTCTCTCCTCTTCTTCTTTACTCTTCTCTCTTCTGTTCTTGACTCTTCTCTCTTCTGTTTTTGACTCTTCTCTCTTCTCCTCTTCTGTTTCTTCCTTACTCCCCTCCACCTCTGTAACCCCCCTCCCCTATCGTTTCTCCCCTCCCCTCCACCTGACCCCCCCACCCTCCGCTTTCCCGCTGCCACCTCCTGCTCGGCCCGCCCCCCCTGCTCCCATTCGTCGCCCCCCTACCGCCCCTGACCCCCGCCCCAAGCTGACTCCTCCTCCCTCTTATGGCGGCCGCTGCGCGGCAGAGTCAGCGACCCTTGACCCGAGGGTAGGTCGCTCCCCATGCCGCTGCAGCTCCACCAACCCAGGCTCCTGACACCTCCCAGCAAGACCTGCTAAAACAGTAAGTACTCCCCCCGCCCTGCCCCTCGCCCAGCCCCGCGCTACTCACCTCTTTTCCTGTACCTCTTTCTTCTGCCTTCCGCTCTCTCCTCCAACCTCTCTCCGCACCTTTGCTGTCCTTTCTCCCTTAGCTCTCTGCTCCTCTTCTGCAGCCCACTTGCTGCGTGTTCTGCTCTTCTTCGGCCCGCTCCTTTTCCTCACTGCGTTCTCTTCCTGCTTCTTTCTTCATCTGTGCTCTTCTTTCTCCTCTGCACCCCGCCCTGCGTGTTGTTTCTTCTTTCTTCATCTGTGTTCTTCTCTGCACCCCGCCCTGCGTGTTCTTTCTTCTTTCTTCATCTGGGTCCTTCATCTGTGTTTTTCAACTGTGTTCTTCTTTCTCCTCTGCACCCCGACCTGCGTGTTCTTTCTTCTTTCTTCATCTGTGTTCTTCATCTGTGTTTTTCATCTGTGTTCTTCATCTGTGTTCTTCTTTCTCCTCTGCACCCCGACCTGCGTGTTCTTTCTTCTTTCTTCATCTGTGTTCTTCTCTGCACCCCGTGCTGCGTGTTCTTTTTTCTTTCTTCATCTGTGTCCTTCTTCTGTGCTTTTCATCTGTGTTCTTCTTTCTCCTCTGCACCCCGTCCTGCGTGTTCTTCTCCTCCTCTGTACTTTTCTCTGCGTGTTCCTTTTCTTCCTCTGTGGCCTCTCCTCTTCTTCTGGATGCTTCCCCTCTGCTTCTCAGGTCTCTCCTCTTCTGCCTGACTCTTCTTCTTGACTCCTCTCTCTTCTCTCTTGACTCTTCTCTCCTCTTCTTCTTTCCTCTTCTTCTTGACTCTTCTCTCTTCTGTTCTCGACTCTTCTCTCTTCTGTTCTTGACTCTTCTCTCTTCTGTTTCTTCCTTACTCCCCTCCACCTCTGTAACCCCCCCTCCCCTATCTTTTCTCCCCTCCCCTCCACCTGACCCCCCCACCCTCTGCTTTCCCGCCGCCACCTCCTGCTCGGCCCCGCCCCCCCTGCTCCCATTCGTCGCCCCCCTCCCGCCCCCGCCCCCAGCTTACCCCTCCTCCCTGTTATGGCGGCCGAAGGCGCACCAAAGGCAAGCCCGTATGCGCCTGGACCGTGCCCAGCGCCACGCCCCCTGGCCCCCAGCACCCCCAAGCCCCACAGCACCGCTACGACCCCAACACCCTCCACGCCCTCAACCCGGGGCGCTCCAGTACCTGCTTCCAAGCCAACCCTAAACGCACCCATGGACCCTTCGCATGCCTCACCTGCAAACTCACCTTCCACCGCGAAACCACCCCGCCCGCCAGCCCACGCGCCAACAATCACCTCAAATGCATCCTGATCAACGCACGCTCCGTCCACAAGCACGCCGTTGAACTATGGGACCTCCTGGACTCCACCGCACCGGACGTCGCCTTTACCACTGAGACCTGGATGAACGCCTCTCCGGCCCCCGACATCGCCATAGCCATCCCCGGCGGCTACAAGATCTCCAGGAGAGACCGCTCCAACCAAGTCGGTGGAGAAATCGCCATCGTCTTCAAGGACTCCATCAACGTCACCACCTCCACCGAAGACACCCCCCTCGCCGCCGAACACCTGCACTTCCAGATCCACACCGACCCCAGGACCACCCTCAGAGGAACTCTCATCTACAGACCACATGCCCTCTTCAGCGACTCTATCACTGACTTCATCTCCCCGCACGCCCTTGCCTCGCCGGACTACATCCTCCTCGGCGACCTCAACTTCAACCTGGAACAGAACAACGACTCCAACACCACCGTCATGCTCGACAACCTCGCCAACCTAGGTCTCAAGCAACTGGTGAACACCCCCACCCACACCGCCGGACACACGCTCGACCCCATCTTCTCCGCCAGCAACCACGTATCCTTCAGCCACTCCTCCGTAATACACTGGACCGACCACAGATGTGTCCACTTCACCTTCCGACGCGAGACTCACCACCTCCGCACACAACCCATCACACGCAGACATTGGAACAAAATCCCAGCGGAACAGCTTCTCTCCACTCTCAGCGACAACAAACCCACCTTCTCCACCGACCCCAACGACGCAACCCTCAGCCTCACGCATTGGATCACCAACTGCGCAGACACCCTCGCACCCCTCAGAAGTCTCCCAAGACAGACCAACACCAAGAAACCTCTTTAGTTCACAGACACACTCAAGGAATCTAAAAAAAACAGACGCACCCTCGAGAAAGCCTGGCGCAAGAACCACACCGCAGAAAACATGTCTGTCCTCAAAAACGCCACCCGCGAACACCACCAACTGATCCGCGCCACCAAAAGAACTTCCTTCACAGACAGACTGGACAAGAACACCCACAACAGCAAAGAACTCTTCAACATTGTCAAAGAGCTCTCCAATCCTAACGCCAACGCCATCACGCCCTCACAAGAACTCTGCAACTCCCTCGCCACCTTCTTCCATCGTAAGATCACCGACCTACACGACAGCTTCGGACACCAGACACAGCCAACCACCATAGAGCCTACAACCCCAGCTATCACCCTCAACGCCTGGACTCACATCAGCACGGAAGAGACCAAAGCTACCATGAACTCCATCCACTCCGGTGCCCCCTCGGACCCATGCCCACACTTCATCTTCAACAAAGCCGACGACATCATCGCCCCGCATCTCCAGACCATCATCAACAGCTCGTTTGCTTCTGCCACCTTCCCTGAGAGCTGGAAACACGCGGAAGTCAACGTCCTACTGAAGAAACCTACGGTGGACCCCAGAGACCTGAAAAACTTCCGCCCCATCTCGCTCCTCCCCTTCCCTGCCAAAGTCATAGAGAAGACCGTCAACAAGCAATTCACCAACTTCCTTGAAGACAACAACCTACTCGACCCCTCTCAGTCCGGATTCCGAGCCAATCACAGCACAGAAACCTCCCTCATCTCAGTCACAGACGACATCAGAACTCTGATGAACAACGGAGAAACAGTCGCCCTCATCCTCCTCGACCTCTCGGCTGCCTTCGACACCGTCTGCCACCGAACCCTAATATCCCGCCTCTGCTCCACCGGCATCCAAGGACAGGCCCTGGACTGGATCACCTCCTTCCTCTCCAACCGCTCCCAAAGAATCTACCTCCCACTGTTCCGCTCAGACCCCACCGAGATCATCTGCGGCATCCCACAAGGCTCCTCGCTCAGCCTGACTCTCTTCAATGTCTACATGAGCCCCCTCGCCGACATCGTACGCAAACACAACATCAACATCACCTCCTACACCGACGACACTCAGCTGATACTTTCCCTCACCAAGGACCCCACCAGCGCCAAGACCAACCTGCAAGATGGAATGAAAGACGTCGCAGAATGGATGAAACTCAGCCGTCTGAAACTGAACTCAGACAAAACAGAAGTCCTCATTCTCGGAAACACCCCATCCGCCTGGGACGACTCCTGGTGGCCCACGGCCCTTGGCACCGCACCAACCCCCTCAGACCACGCACGCAACCACGGATTCATCCTGGACCCACTTCTCACCATGAGCAAACAAGTCAACGCTGTATCATCTTCCTGCTTCCTCACCCTCCGCATGCTCTGAAAGATCTTCTGTTGGATCCCCGCCAACACCAGAAAGACTGTGACCCACGCCCTCGCCACGAGCCGTCTGGACTACGGTAACACCCTATACGCAGGAACCACCGGTAAACTCCAGAAACGTCTGCAGCGAATACAAAACACCTCCGCCCGCCTCGTCCTCGGCATTCCCCGCAACAGCCACATCTCCGCCCACCTGAGACACCTGCACTGGCTTCCCGTCAACAAAAGGATCACCTTCCGGCTCCTCACCCACGCACACAAAGCCCTCCACAACAAGGGACCCGATTACCTCAACCGTCGCCTCAGTTTCTACACGCCCACCCGCCAACTTCGCTCCGCCAACCTCGCACTCGCCGCCGTCCCTCGCATCTGCCGCACCATGGCAGGTGGGAAATCGTTCTCCTACCTGGCAGCAAAGACATGGAATTCCCTTCCCACCAACCTCAGGACCACCCAGGACCACCTCGCATTCCGGAGGCAACTCAAGACCTGGCTCTTCGAGCAGCAGTAATCCCCCTCCCCCTAGCACCTTGAGACCCTCACGGGTGAGTAGCGCGCTTTATAAATGTTGTTGATTTGATTTGATTCTCATTGACTTTCATCTCAACAATAATGTGTGCTACCTATGTGACTTGTATGTATTGAAAGGAAGTGGCACTGTAGTTGCCTTTCAGATGGCAGTATCTGTGCATTGTTCTCATGCCACCTTGTGACAAGGGTGTTTGTTTGCGCCATACCACACTTTGCAACACAGTTACCCATGTTGCTGGCCTGCCCTGCCAGTGCAGATATGTTAAGGTTCGGTACACATCGAGCTTGGAGATTGGCACTTCTTTTCATGAAGGCTATGCCTAATGTTTTTCAGGTATTTACAGCACTACTGAGCACATTGCACCAACATTGTCCCAAGTCATCAGTGTGCAAAGCATTCCCTGTGGCTACTACTCAAGCCACAGCTCCTGTGAAAGTGAACAGGGCTGTTGATATATTCAATTGGATCCTGCTGTCATCCTTACACATGCCACATCATAGCAGTCTGCCTTGTTGAGCTGTCTGGCATGCACATTTTGCATTCATGTGGCCAAGGTTCATACTGGTCATGCTTCCACACTACTCTGTACAGCCAGCAACCTGCTACACTGCAGGAATGTGTAAGTGCATGTGCTTACCATGAGTGTGCTATCTGTGTTAACACTGGCCAATGTGTGCTAACTCTGATGGGATATACACAGTAAAACTAGGTAGATAGCTAGCACTGACGCTCACATCATTTCAGCATTGCCAGAGTTGGTTATCTGCTGACTATCACACATTGTGAGACTCAGACCCACTCACTTTAACATGTACATTACTCCTCTGGCAATCCTCATTTGGGCTCAGTGACTCACTGACTGTCACACACAAATGGAAGCCTGATCATACATTGTCTCACATGTGATGCCAACGCCTCTATTTACACTCACCACTTTCAATTGCCTAACATCACTGTGTGTATTTGTGATCTATACATCAGGCTGGACCCACACATGCCAGTAGTTTTGATAATGCATAATGTGTATATACCTTGGTTTGCCACACAACTTTACCCATACTTCTCGGCCTCCAAACATCACAGATTCCTGCACACAGTTATGGCAAACGAGCTCATCCTGTCACTTCTGAATTATTTCCTGATTGTCTTTGACATATGTAGCCTGGTACGAGATTTCTTCTTTCATCTCCCTACTGACACAGGCTACATCTTCCCCCTGGTGCACATCAAATGTAGGATGTAGTAAACCTGTGCTCACTTCTATGTCATCCCTTCCCATCTGCAACAGATATGTGACACCGTCAAACACAGCAGTGTGTGTGTATAGTTCAGGCTACCTTGCAGGACACACACCACTTTTCACCTCCTTAGTATGCTATGTGCCCCCGTTCAAACACTGTGACAGTTCAACATGCTCAGCCAAACCTACATTAAACAGCACTTTCAGGGGACAACCTGTCTCACACACCATCTATTTTTTAGCAGAAAACAAAGCTTACTATTTTATGCATCACTTGTTTCACACCCCTGAAATTCTTTACATACCAGGTTTTAGGGTGTTGGTTACCATCGCGGGCTACACCTATGTGCTTACACCCCTCACAGTGCAGCTGTGTGCAATGGCAATATAGTTTAATGCTAGGGTCTAAATGGCATATTTATGAGCCCCATACGCTGCCAGTGCAACACCTGCTTTGATGCACCAGCGGCTCAGAGGGCAGATCCATATCTATAAGGCCATGTGAAAGCTATTTGCGTGCCTTGGTCTGCATCAGGGGGGCATTCCATGGGCATTGTGGTGGGTTTTCTAATGCAACCTTCATGGGTTTTCTAATGCAACTCATTCCCAGGTTTACAAGAATGGGTAAACCGGGAAATTTGTAAAAACCATATGCCTCCCAGGGCAGCCATAACAAGGAGAAATAACTTTATCTCTCTTACTTGTTGCCTCTTTCAATGTGTGCTGCATTCTGCTGCATAGATGGGAAGAGGCAAATGCCTCCATGGATTGTTATTGTGCAGGAAGGTGTGCATTCCTGCATGCAACGCAGTCACACTTGCAACATGTTGTAAGTGTGCCTGCATTGAAGCTAGGCAGCCATAAGGGCCCGTGCACTGAGGTAAAGACCAGGAATGCACCAGTCCTTTGTTAAATTGCATTTCTGCCCTTTCCCTGTGGTACAGGGCAGCACAGCATGGTCACTTGCTGTGCTGTCCTGGGCCACTATTGTTGTACTTATCCCCCCTGGAAGTGGCTCTGCACATGGTCCTATGTGGTGGTACTTCACATGCCCAAAACCTGACTCCCCTCTCAGGTAAGGAATTGATCCGCTGCCACCCACATTCCACTCCATTGATTTGCAGTCCAGATTTGGCTGCAGCACCCGAAGAGAAGCCTACTAGCCTCACGGTGCAAGGGGGCATGAATTATTCAAGTAAGGGTGGTCAGGGTTCCATTGTCTTGCCATGTTGTGGTGTTCTAGTCCAGATCTTTTGCTTGGTATTGTGGGACAGCTCCTCCTGGAACTCAAGTCCTCCTTCTCCGGTCCGCCTGCCCGCCTTCAAGTTGCTGGCCAGTTTCTGCTTGGTCCTGCGCTTGTAGTTGTGCCATCGCTTTTTGCAGCCTATCACTGTCCTTTTGACTTGCCCTACACTGTTGATTTTATCCACTATGGGCTTCCAAATTGCTGCTTTCTTCACAAATGACAATTTTGGGATGCCAAAGAGTTGCTGTTCATGCTTTGCCACCTCTGTTATGAGCAGTTAATTCTCCTCCTCACTAAAATGACTCTGACTCTTCCCCTGGGAAACTGTCTGTCCATCCTGGATGGTGATGGAGCTGTTGGGGTTGTTGCCCAGGCCGCTGCTTCCTGCTCCATCTTTTCCTTTCAATAAATGGGGCAAACTTTTTTTTTAATGCGTCACTTCTTCAAGGATTTCATGACACATTACGCCCTCAAAAGTGATGCAAGGCTTATTTGCCTTGCTTCACGTGCCGCAAATCAGCCCTCCCATGGATGTGTCAATTTCATTAATGCACCATGGGACCTTACTCCATGCTGCACATTGTTGTAAATATGCATGGAGTAGAAAACTGTCGGATTGCAGCACACGTTTTTTTTTTACACATCGCTGTCGCAATGCAGCGATGCATCACTGCTTGTAAACATGCCCCCAAATGTTTACCAGCATGCAATGTGATGGGGATGTAACAGCTTTTAATTATTACATGCCATCATCTAGTAGACATGCAGGCATTCATCTTTCGGGTCACTGTGCATGATTGCACTTTTTCTTGATCACTTGCGCACTTCTGTGAGTTTTAAATAATTTTTTTCTTGTCTGTTTTTATGCACAATGATCTCCTACTCATGCTTCGAGAAATTGCCCATGGATTTGTAAATGGGCTTCTAATTGGGGTAATATTAAATTTTTTCACCCACAACGTTTCATCATACTTCCAGCATCACATTATATTTATATGGAATGTGTTTATGTCGAGATGGATTCTCACTTTTGTAAGTTTGCTTTGTTAGATTTATACACATCTTTAGGACAATTTTCATCTAGGCCCTTGGATTTTTTGTCACTACTTCAGGAGCATATGATCAGGTGAGCAGACCTCTGTTGTTTCACCTGTGTCTGCACCACATTCGTTGCGGTTCTGACAGGTCTTATATTTCTTGTATGTTGCTACCATTCTGTTTTGTCCTGAGGAATATCCCCTTTGAATCACTGTCAGGAGTGAAAACTCCAAATTATTGAACTTAAACATCCTTCATCAGAAGTTGGACACTAGGAAATCCTGAATGTTCATTCCTTTGGATTCCCCAAAAATGTTATGCCCTGGTGGTTATGACAGGTATATATATTGTCTGCACATTGTACTGTTAATTTTGCTTTGTTCGCTTTCTTCACTTACAGTGTGCCATCACCAGGAGCAACTCTAGTTGTTTTAACTGTCGATACACCATGGATGTATATATAATATGTGGACTAGATAAAAGTGCAAACCATGTTGTTTGTCATATTGATTGTGTTGGAATAGCAGGGATGGCATACATTGCAGGCTGTTGCTGAATTATAAGATTATCTTTGGGTGAACCCTTAGGGAACAGTTTTCTGTAAACAGCCCTCATACCCGTGATCCTTGGTATACAAAGTGCTCAGAGTTTAAGCTGCATTGTTATACTGGCCTTAGTAGACAGTTCTTGTCTGTTGTCTTAACAGTCTTGTATGGGGTACCAGTCCTCTCTAAGTGAGAACAGTCACCGCAGTTCACCTCCAGAGCTCCTTCACTGCCCTCTTCTTGGTGGCATCTTCCTTATATAAGTGCACCTCCAATGCCACACCACAGCAGTCAATCAGCTCTTCCTTCAAGGCAGGCTCCAAGGCTACTTCTCCTGGCATACTGTCAAACTTCCCCTTGTTCTTATCCCAAACATGATAAGGCGAGTAGGTGGTGGATGCCCCAGAGCATAAAATAATTTCTTGCTGCCAGTGGAGTGTGGCTCCACAGGTTATGGTAGAGAAATCATGACACACTGGCTTTAGGTTCGAGCCACATCTTTCTATCATGGTTGCAGACAGTAATGAAGTGTTCCAACAGTCCGTTTTGAGACTACTTCTGGGCAGTTCTGCCCTTTTGCTTATTCCACTCAGACAGGTCCAGTCAAAGTCTTTGTCACAAGCTGTGAGCAAGATGGTAGGGTGGAGCTGGGAGCCCCCTTTCAGGAGAAACTCACAACAAGGGCATAAAGTCAAGGAAGATTGCCCCACTTAACTACCTGTTAAAGGGTGAGTCGGAAAGGTAGCCCTTCACAGAGCACAATGAGCCGTTAAATGGGAGGGCTAAACTCTCTAGCTTTAAAGGTCCCCTAGGTGTCCTTTCCTTAACAATCCTTTGATTGACATACTCTAAATGAGGCCTGGAATGATCTGGAATGAGCCCTGCAGTTTACATCTGCCACTTGGCTCTCCCTTCAAATCCTCCATCTTAGGTACCACTAGAATGTTGCATATGGCATGCAGTTCAAATCTGCTACATGGGCTTTCCATTCATTCCTCCTTCTTAAGTACCTCTAGAATGTAGTAAATACAAAATGGACCTGAATGAGACAATGTCACCAGTGTCACCAGTATCACCCATACACCATGAACACATCCTCTGTACAAACTAAACAGTACACACAGGCATCATCCATGTCCCACATTGATGGACAACTGGCCTGGTTGCAGGATTCTGGCAGACCTATTTAAAAAGGCAGGGGAGGCCACAGTCCCTTGCAGGAGTGAAAGAAAGAAACACTCAGAGAATCTTACAGAAGTCTAATACATGTTTAATGCAAAAAAGAACCAAAAATGCAGGCAGCAAAAATATTCTACTTCATAGTGTCAACGGACCAGGGCTTCACCATTGAAGCATGCAGTGCTAAAGTTCATTTATTTTATACCTTATTTTATACATTTTCTATTATGCAGCAAGGAGGGGATAGAACACCTGGTCTAAGAGAAACTGAAACTCGCCCCCAAAAAACATGCGGCTAGCTCTTCTTGTGTGAAGAATGTAAAAAGTCCTTGAGAAGGAGATGCTTCCGGGAACAGTAGAAAGCTGATCAATCTGAAGCTTCTCACTTATCTATGTCAACTTCAAGACGAGGCTATTAGAACATCCAAAGCAATGTACAACACAGAAACACAAGATGACCATACGTTTTAAATGTATGTTAATGTTCAAGAATGCCAACTTTTTTTTCTTTTTCTTTATATCTGTAGGTATCATAACCTATATCAAATGGATACACGGGGCAATGCCTTTATTTTTGCAAGCACACTGATTGACGGATAAGCTTAGTTTAATCAAAACATATATGATCAGCATGATAAGAATTACTTCTAGTACTATTTTACAAATCTTCATTCTCAGTTTCCCCATATAACTGAAATACTCAAGACCAGGTAGCACTTCCAAATACATTTAATTTCTTGTCGTTTTCTAATCCCACTCTTGATGTGATCTATTTATTAATGGATATTTAAATAGGTATTAGGTTTTCTGTTTGTCCATTCTATTTTGCGTGAGCTTGGCTTTCAGGGCATCTAGCTAAAGAAATGACTGTGGCATTGGTAATTTCTTGTAGTATTTTTGCATTTAATCTCGTTTCAGGAATAGCCTGTCTTACATCATGATTAGGAAACAAAACAGAGAAGAATTAGTTTGTCCTGGAAGCTTCACGGAGTCTCTACAATTGCAGATGGGGATGTTCAGAAGGGTGCCTGATAATAAGGACCACATATCCTAAATAATACATGTCAGTTGGGTGTCGGGGTAACCAAAGATAGGCAACCTTGCCGTAAATGAAATGTTCATGCACCTTTCGGAAGAGTCACTTCTAAAATAGCTTGTCAGTGGAAAAATGTTTTCAAAGTCAGGTATGGTCTCTACAACAATGTCACACTCACTCTAGCCAACAAAGACGCTCCAATTACTTGATTAAGGCAAGTCTTATTTTGCGTAAGGACACTCCAATCTAATGCACACACACACCCCCAGACACACAGCAGGCAAGTGAGTGCAAACCCAGCATGAGGAAAGGTTTATAATTTGGCAATAGCTCTTTAAAGGCAGAATTAGGGATTTGTTCTGGTACACAGACCAGTGGCTCCATTCAAGGACAGGTGTGGTCACCTTGACTTTCTGCCATTCAATCTCGATGAGGTGTTCCAAAAGATGCCAGAGTACAAGGCAAGAACCAACGAAAGCAGGCCAGAAACACAGCGGGAGCAAGTGTCATGAAGACAGTGGTTCACCTCTTACATAGGTATTACTGGTGAAGGTGGTGGGTGTATCATTCCACAACTGCAGGGGAACAGACAGACAGGTTAGACAGCCACATAAATGGGGGGGGGGGGACTAGTAGGCCTTGAATGTCCAGTCCAGCTGCAGAAGCAGAGGCAGAAACAGAAACAGTTGAGGGGCAGTGCAGGTCCAGAGGTGGGTGGGTGTGTTGGCGTCTGGTGTGGGAGCCATACATTTGCCCTCAGTGGAGTATATCCATTTTAGGAATTCACTACTTATCAGGGCTGTATTGCTGATATAAAGTACAAGATAACACAAGGCTGCAAGGTAGACTTCCTCTGATATACCTTCACAAAAACTCAGTCACCGAGTTGAAGAGCATAGCTGACCTCAGATGGGCAGTCAGTTAAAGTGATTTGAATTTGGGAAATTAAACTGTATAGACAGTGAATATGTTTTTGACTGTACTGGAGAACAGCATCATCAGTCAACTGCTAGTCTAAATTAGATGCAAGGACAGATGGAGTTGTAGGTACCATCATGGGGCATCCTATAACTATCTCATAGGGGCACAGCTTATTTTTAATTTTTTTAATTTTTTTGGTGGATTTTTAAAAGTAAAAGCATAACAGGTACAGGCATAAAAAACATATACTGTAGGCTCATGATAGGTCAAGCATGACTAGGGCCCTCATGAACACAGTGGGATTTCCCAACGTGTTCATGCTGGCGATCTAAACACAGACTGCCAGCCCGTTGAGGACCCCGCCAGCCCAATAAAGAACAATCTGCTGGGCCGGCGGGCGGAACCAGTGTTTCCAGCGGAATGCTGGGCCTGGACATTGTCAACGGCTCCACATGGAGCCACCGTCAATGTCACAGTGCGGCAGGTGCAGCAGCACCTATAGTGCATATCACTGCCCGTAAATCGGGCAGTGACATGCGCGACGGGGCTGTGCAAGGGCCCCCATTCCACCAGCCTTTTCCTGGCGGGGGACACTGCCAGGGAAAGGCTGGTGGACACAGGTTCTTTATCCAGCGGGCAGCGCTGTCAGATAAGGAACTCCACCATGGTCAGGCTGCCTGGCGGCGGTAGCCTGGTGGTGGCGGAGTTCCGCCTGTGGCGGTCATGCCATGAACATTATATGGCGGTCCTGACCGCCAATGTTCATAATGACCCCCCCTAGGTCATGTTTATCTATCATCAGTATTGTTGACACTGTATCACAATATCTCACTAATCCCATTCAACAGCATTATTTGCACTATTTCCGTTAGGCTGAAGGGCCAGAAAGTGTCTGAGTGAACCCCAAGTATCTCTTGGTTGCATTTGTAATACCTGCACCAATGTGTATTTAGCCTGTCTCTCTGCTGACAGCAGCAACCTTTAGCAAAGCCTCCACTTTTGAAGTTGGACCTTTCATCCAAGATCGAAGTATTCTACCCTTTGCTAGCAGTATCAACACTGCCACCAGTCTCCTTATTGATTAGGGGAAACGCTTGACATATCCCAAGAACATTATCAGAGGAGTGAAATCTAACTCTATGCCCTCTGTCTCTCCGATAGTCAGATAGACCTCTGCCCAGCATGCTTCAATTTTTGGACATTCTTATGCCAAACAAAAAAAAATCTCTGGAACTCTTATGCACTTCGCGCAGTGGGAAGATCTGTCAGAGTCCATTTCTTACAAACTAAGGGGCAGATTTAATGAAAGTGGCGCTGCACTCATTGCAGCGCCACTTTCCCTGTGCCCCTTAACTCCCACCATGGCGAAGGGCGAAAGGTAGGGGTCAATAGCGTCATTGTTTTACGCTATTGATGTATTCTGCAGGAGAAGCACCAAAATGTTGGTGCAACTCCTGCAGAGTACATAGGGGCCTATTATAAATAATGGTATGCCCCCTTTTAACGCCTGCTCTGAGCAGTTGTTAAAAGTGAAGAAAAAATGGCTCAAGGAAATCTATTAGATTTCCTTGCTCCATTTTTTAGGTCCCCCTAACGGGGAAACAACACCCTTGCATACATTATGCCTGGCGCAGGCATAATGTGGCGCAAGAGTTTACAAAGTGGTGCAATGCTTGAATAACACCACTTTGTAAATATGGGCCCAGATTTAAGGGGGTTAGCGCCATTCAAACACCACATTAGCGTCATGTCTTTACGCTAAAGTGGCTTTGGAAGGCCAAAAACGACATGCCATATTCACAAAGTGGCGCAATGCTTGCATTGCGCCCCTTTGTAACTCTTTGTGCCACATTATGCCTGCGCCAGGCATAATGTATGACAGAGGGGCATTCCGGGGCTAGGGAGGCCGAAAAAATGGCACAAAGAAATCTAAGAAATTTCTTTGCGTCATCTGCATTTTTAACAACTGCTAACAGCTGGCATTAAAGGGAGGCTCCCATTTTTTTCAATGGGCCTTTTGGTGCTTTGCAGGATTAGCTTCAAACCTTTTTTCCTGCAAAGTGCTGGACTAGCATAAAAATGAATGATGCTAGTATCCCTGACTGCTGCCATGGTGTGCCGTATTTTAAATACAGTGCACACATGGTGGCATTAGGAGGACGCTAAGGGGGTGCAAGAAAAGTGGCACTGCACTAGGTGCAGCTCCACTTTTCATAAATCTGCCCCATGGTGCGGGGAAAAAGCCACTTTAATGCCGCCTTAGCATAAAAAAAATATGCTAAGGCAGCGCTAAAGTGATGCAAGGGGCTCTTAAATCTGTCTCTAGGAGAGCAGTACAGTCTATGCAGAAATGCAAAAATACAGCAGGTTACACCTATGATTTATAGACATTACTTTAACCTGAGCGCAGCCAAATTTACACAAATCACATCTTATATCCTCTCTCAAATCCAGATCCCATTTTCTAAGGGCCTTATTGGTAACTATATTGTTAACTATTTTACAGCATTCGGTGTATAGCACATATAGGGCCTGATTTCGACTTTGGCAAATGTGACGGATATCTCGTCCGCCCTATTACAAGTTCCGTTGTAACTTATAGAAATTGTAAAACGGCGGGCAGAATATCCGTCACATTTGTGATGGAGTATCCCATCCGCCAAGGTCGTAATCAGGCCCATAGACTCGAAATCCAACCCCATGATAATTTGGGTAAGCAGTTGAAACTCCTCAAGTTCATCCTGAAACAAGGGCCATCTAGTGATTCACCATTACACAATCTAGGATAATCAAACGAGTGTGAGGCAGTCATCACACTGTTTTCCTTAAATTGTTCTAGCATCATAAATGTACTGTCTCTGTACATTTGTCCTGTTCTTGACAAGCTCGCCTTCTCAGGTCTCCAGATTTCACTCCCTTATCCAATGTTGCAGAGGAGCAGGGTTGTTAACAAGTGGGAAGGAAGAAGAGTATATATGTGTTATTCTAGTCACTTTGGACATGGTCCACATTGATTAATTAGCACAGCGAACCTTTTGTGTAAACTGTAAAGGTTTATGTAATCTGATTGTAACACTAGCTTTTTTTTAAACCTCCACCCTTACTTGGTCACTCTATGGGAATATGCGGAGCCTGAATGACCCTGTGAATCAATCCAGTCCACAACTTAATGAGATTGCGTTTCCAACCTGGATTGCACATATCGCATCATAAAGAAAATGATTTACTAAGAAAGACTGGACTGTTATTGAACAATTATTGATTGAGTTGCATTTTCTAGAGAGCAATGGCTGCTTCCAAGGAAGCATCCCGGCACTAACCTGCAGGTTAATTCTAACAATTATCGATACATAAAAAGAAAAGCTTTCAGACATTTTTCAAGTTTAGCGGGTGCTTTAATCTTTCTTAGTTTTCTTTAAATTGATTATTCCATAAATGTGCCACAGGCATGGAGAAGTGGTGACCGCATCGCCTTGACTTCCCAACTGTGGGAATGGAGAGAAAACCCTGATTAGAAGACCTCAGGTTTTTGACAGGGGAAAATTCACTAAATCTCTTACAGGGATAAAGAGGCCACTTTTGGTGAAATGTTCTGAAAGTGATCAGCAGGACCTTAAAGGTGACTATTTCAGTCATTGGTGACCTGTAATGTTGCTCTATCCGTGCTGAACAGATGTTCTACTGGGACAGTGCAGGCGCACACGAGTTGCTGCATTTTGCACGACCTGTAGTATTTTTAATATCAAAGAAGGGCCCCCCAAAACAGAGAGTTGGTGTAGTCTAACAAAGAGATCACTAAAACATGCACAATATGTTTCCTTGTTTGAACCAATAGGAATTTTAAGGCCATTTCTAGCCATTTGAGCCCCCCAAAACTGGTTGCAGTAGGCGTCCGCCCGAATTTGTGGTGTAAAGCAGAGGTCTTTATCAAACTTTATCCCCAGGTTCCTCAGCAGTGAGGTGGAGCAGGGTACACTCTATGGTCTTAGTCCAAAGTCTAGACAGGTCGAGAGGGGAGGAGTTGCCAAATGCATAATTGTATTTGCACTTTAGGCAACTCAAGTGTACCCAGTTTGCCGTAGCGGAGAGACAACCCTGGAACCTTTCCACCATTAGATTTTTGACCTGCTGGAAGGAAAGCTTCCATAGTGTGTTATCCACTTATGTTACTATATTAAAGCTTCGTGGTTCCAAAACCTTATCTAGAAGTGCCATATAGATGTTAAACCAGGTGGGAGTAAGGGCCGAGCCCTCAGAGATACCGTGTCTTAATTCTTTGTAGCTTGATGTAAACGGGGGAAAGGTGGACGGCCTCCCCTCTCCTGAAAGAAAGGATTTTAAGCATGACTTGGCCCTGCTGCCCACCCCAGCTGCTCCAACAAGACATTGCGGGACATAGGCCCTCATTCTGACCTTGGCGGTCGGCGGAGAGGCGGCGGTCGGACCGCGAACAGACCGGCGGTATTAAAAATGGCATTCTGACCGCGGCGGTCACCGCCGCGACCGACCGCCACTTCCCCACTCCGACAGCCACGGCGGTCATGACCGACGGGCTGGAGTCTGCGCACTCCGGTCCGGCGGTCGACCCAAGACCGCCAACGCTATCATGACCCTGCTTACCGCCGCGGTTTCTTGCGTTCGGGAACCGCCATGCGAACCATGGTGGTAGGCACTATCGGGGCCAGGGAATTCCTTCCCTGGCACTGATAGGGGTCTCCCCCACCCCCCACTGCCCCCCCGAGTCCTCCCCCCACACCCTCCACCCCCCTGCCACCCCCCAGAGGTGGTACGAACCCCCTCCCCACCCCCACCCCGACATGCACACACCCCCAACATGCACATATACACACCCCCTACACACACACATACACAACGGGTACACATACCCGCACACATACATGCCGACATGCGCACCCGCCGAACTACACACATTGCCCATAGGCACAGCAGCACTCCCCGCCCGCATGCACGCACTCACACACCCCCTCTACACACTCCCACGCACACCCCCATGCACGCACACATCACACAACACCCCCCCACCCCCTCCCCTCACGGACGATCAACTTACCTTGTGCGTTGGTCCTCCGGGAGGCGACGGGAGCCATAGGGACGTGACCGCCAACAGAAGACCGCCAACAGAAGACCGCCACACAGAAATGTGGGTCGTAATTCTGGGGGCGGTGTTCTGCTGGCGTGGCGGTGGAGGTTGACCAGTCTCCACTTTCCCGCCGACCGCCAGTGTGGCTGCTGGCGGTATTCCGGCGGAACGCTCCCAGCGGTCGGAATACGCGCAGCGGCATACCGCCGCGGTCGGCGGTCTTTACCGCGGCGGTAACTCGGCGGTCTTGCGAAAAGACCGCCAAGGTCAGAATGAGGGCCATAGTGTTGAAGGAACCTGAAATACCTAAAGCAGCAACCTCAGCTTTTTTCCCCATCCAAGCTGATTTTGATAAATTCAGAGACCACTACTAGTGCAACATCAGTGTTAGATCTAGGGCAAAGAACCTGATTAGTTTGGATGCAGGATCCAGTTTGACTCTGTAAAAAGTATTAGCTGTTTTTCACCATCTTTTCCACCGTTTCCCCAAGGCAGGGAGCAAGGAAATCTGCCTGTGTTTGCTCAAGATCATAGTATCTTTTATCCAGCAGAGCGAACTCACCCCAATCCTAACAATTGATTGAACAATGCTTTAATCACTTTGTTCAAGGTAGAAGCAGCTATTTTTCTCATTCAGGGAGGACAAGGATCTAGGAGGACCCTGAGCTAGCAATAAGAATAGCCAATTCAGAGTCTGCTGTTGAAAACCTAGAAAAGCATTTAGTACTGCTCCCACTGTCTTGAGCAGGAGAGTCATGGGTATGTGTGCAAGAAGACTCCCATTACATTGTTAAAATTGTAGTATATATCCTCCCCCTTCCCATGGAAGTAGTCTGGGAGACTGTCACAAAAGTATAACAATCTGGTCAATATTAACAATTTAAATGAGATGACTCTACCAACCATGGACAGTGGCAACATTATCCACTGTTCAACCTCCCGCTTATTTTTTTAGTTACCGTCCATAATTACCCCAGACAAACAGATGTTTCCCTCGTTTTATAAGTATGGCTAGGTAACTAACTGGCTGCTCTGTCACACCAGCATAAGGGGTAAGTAACCTGTAGTCTGAGGGTCTCATCTGTGAGGGAGAACATTTGCCCTTTCTCCCTGTTAATATCTATACAAAACGCGCCCCATACCTTGTTATTTCACTAACAATGAAATCCAAGATAGCAAACCGGGACCGCATCAACAAACACAGAGATGGAATCGCCATCATTCACAAAGAAACCACCCACTGCTGCACTGCCACAGACAATACCATCTTGATTATGCAACATCTCAATTTCTAACTCCAAATCAATAGCAAAACCACCATTAAAGGCACCCTCTCCTATATGCCTCCAGGACCATGTCCCAGTTTCTGTTAAGCTATCCTCAAATGTATTACCCCGCTCGCCATTGGCTCCAAATACTACATCCTCCTTGGTGACCACAACTTTCATCTCGATGACCTCAATAAAAACAACACTGCTAACCTCCTCGAATGCATGAACAACATTGGCCTCATCTAACTAGTCACCGATCCAACACAATACGCAGGACACGCTCTCAACCCCATCTTCATGGCCAGCGACAGAGTCAAGTGCAGCCATGTCACCGAGCTCACCTGGATAGACTGCGCCATTGTCCACTTCATCATCACAGGATCCCCCGGCACTGCCACCAAGCCTCCCAACACCTCGCACCACAGCTGAAACAAAGTATCAGAGAGCCAGTGGACCAATGCCCTCAACACCTCCCACCTGACATCGCAACAAAACTAGAACAGGCTGTTGAGAACTTCCCAGTCTTGACCACCAATTGCGCCAACAGAGTTGCCCTGTCAAGCCCACCACACCAAGGAGACCCACCAAACAGGCCAGTTGGTACACCATGTACCTGAGAACACTGAAATGCAACTGCAGGTGACTAGAATGGAAATTGCACACCAGCAACAAACCCATAAGCTGCGCCACCTTCAAGTCGTCCCTCAGCCAATAACATCAACTACTAAAAGAGATGAAGAGGAGCACCCCAGCCGACCACATCAAATGCAGCTCAAACCACCTCAAGGAACTCTTCAGCATTGTCAGCGAGTTCTCCAACCCATCAGCCACCAAAAACAACATCACCCCTTCTCAGGAACACTGCAAGACCCTTGCAGAATTGTTCCACGACAAGATCTCCACCATCTACAACAATTTCAAACCCACCACTGCTGACACCCTCAGCATCCTTGCTCCAACAAATACAAACCCTGATGCTATCTTCAACTGCCTGCTCAATGCCTGGGACCAGCTCACCACAAAAAAACACCACAATCACTCTGTCCACTTAGGAGTACCCAAAGACCCCTGCCCCCCCCCCACATTTTCAACCTCTGGAGCAAGAAGAGCAGCAGCACGCTCAAAGCCATCTTCAACTCATCCATATCTACAGTCACCGTCCCTGAAATTTGGAAGCACGCAGAAGTCAAACCCCTTCACAAGAAACCTTCCGCCAACACCAGCAAACTCAAGAACTACTGTCCCATCTCTCTGCTCCCCTTTCATAACAAAAGCCTCAAAGGTCTTCATTCACCAACTCACAGAACGCCTGCAGATCAACAATCTACTGGACCCCTCCCAATTCCAATTCTGCACCAAACACAGCACCGAAACAGCCCTGATCATTGCCACAGACAATATCAGAACGCTCCTCGATCGGGGAGAAACTGCGGTCCTGATCCTCCTTGACCTCTCAGCGGCATTTGACACCGTATCCCACCACCACCCTCATCAAGAGGCTTCATCACATTGGAATCCAGAGACACGCTCAAATGGATTGCATCTTCTCACCAGAAGAACACAGAGTATCTTTCTACCTCCTTTTACCTCACAACACAAAAACATCATCTCCGGCATCCCTCAAGGCTCATCCCTCAGGCCTACACTGTTCAGCATCTACATGACCCTCTTGGCAAACATTGTCAGAACCCACAGAATGAACATCATATTCTACTCAGACAACATCCAGCTTATCGTCTCACCATCAGAAGACCCCTCCACCACAAAACCTAACTTACGCAAGTGTATGATGGACATCGACGACTTGATGAAAAACAACTGCCTAAAACTCATCACAGACAAAACGAAAGTGGTGATCTACGGGAACAATATCTCCCTGTGGAACGACTCTTGGTGGCCTACTGAACTTGGACCAGCACCCACTCTGACAGACCACGGTCGCAATCTTGGCACCATCCTGGATGGCAAGCTCACCATGAAAAAACAGATCAATGCAGTCTCTTCCGTCTGCTTCCTCACTCTTTGCATTCTCTGTAAGATCTTCAAAAAGCTCTCCGCCAACAGCAGGCAAACCATCATCCAAGTCAGGCCACCAGCCGGCTTGACTACGAAACACACTCTACACAGGAATCACTGTGCACCTCCTGAAGAGACTACAGACCACACAGAATTCAACAGCCAGACTCATCCTCAACCTCCACAAATGGACCTTCACCACCCCCCACATCAAGAAGCTTCACTGGCTCCCATTCAGAAGAGATGTGAATTTTAGATGCTGATCCACACCTACAATGCCCTTCACAATCACGAACCAGCATACATCAATAACCACCTGAAAATCCACCAGCCCTCAAGACACCTGTGCTCTGCTCTGCTCTCCCTTGAAAACACACCCCTCTTCCGCCGAAGCAACAGTGGAGGATGCTCCGTCTCCAACCTCGTAGCAAGATCCTGCAATGACCTCCCCCTTCATTTACAGACCTCATCCTCTCTGATGGAATTCAGGATAGGACTCGAGACCTGGCTGTTCAACTGAACCCCTTAGCAACTATGTTTGAAGCTCCTGGATACCATTGTAGCTGATCAGCTGCGCTCCATAAATTTTGCTTTGATTTGATTTAATTTGATGTTTTCTGCTCTTTGTCAATACGTTGTTACAATTGGTTAAAATTTGTTATATGTGTGTATGGGAAGGGGAGGAAGAAGGAAGTGCTCCTGGAGTGATGGTGCTGGGAGACTGGTGTCCCTTTCCTGCTCATGAAGGTTTATAAGCATTTAATTGCACTTTTATGGGAGGAAGATTATGAGTTAAACTGTCTTTGTGAGTTAGTTGTGGTTGTAGGAATCTCTTTTGGTGATGTATTGAAACAGAGTTGAGTCTTTTTTGTGAGGTAGTATGGGTAATGCCTACTTTGTGTGATTGGTGGTGTTTGTATTTCTTTTTTGTTTCTCGATAATGTAAGGGGTAAAACGTGGTGGGGTAGAGTGGTTGTCTAGTTTTAGAACTCTAAATTCAACCATTGATACGAGTCATTAATGGGTGCTTATGAAAGTTGTGGATGAGTTGGTTTGTGTGGTGCTGAGAAGCATTGGGTTGTTCTGAGTAATTAAGGTGTTAGATGAAGAAGAAGTCTGCAAGGATCAGGTTTTTGTGAGGGATGAAGTTGGCAAGATCTGTGATGTGTTTAGGTGGTAAAGTTAGTTATGCTCTTAGATGAGGACTGTTGGTGGATGTAAAATATGGAATGTGTTTGTGTTTGTGAGTGGAGATTGAGTGTTTGTGTGCGAGAGGTTGTTGGGGGATGAGATAGTATTGCATATCAGATTATTTAATAGGAGATGTTAGTGGCAAGGTAAGGGAGGGGTTGTATGAGTTAATATAGGAAGCTGTGAGATTAGGTATGTTAGGATAGGTGAGATAAAAGTGGGGTGAGTGTGGATGTTTAAGTTTGGGGTTAGCATGCTGTGATGGGAATAGGATTTGTGTAAGACGGGGATAGGAGCTAAGCAATCAGCCCATACCACTTTTAAAAACAGGTATTGCACAGAGGATTTTCAATGCTTAGATGTAGATGATTTATCATTAAAATATGCTGAATCTTTCCTGAGTTTTCCAATTTTTCATGCAAAATGCTGAAACATTTCTGTTGAGGGTAGTTAAAATTACATTCTGGATCATTCAATGTAGTCAGTGATAATGTTTCATTGTAATGAAATTGTTCTTGGTAACAGGACTGGACTGATTAACTGTGGTATAGACTAAGTGCAAACGAAGGACTGCTGCTCTAAAGATATAAAGGTTATAATCCATGAGCTACGTTTACTCATAGGGGCTAATTTACAAAGAAATGATGCAACATGGCGCTGCAAGCCAGCTTGCTGCGCCACGCTGCTTTATTTTGTAAGTGCAGGGATGCGCCATATTTACAGAAATACAGCACATCCCTGTACTTTCCTCTAGGCTGGAGGACAAACTGCTGCCTAGCGCCAGTGCAGGCATCCTTGCACCATGGTGCAAGGGTGTCTGCTTTGCAGGGATGATTGCTATGTGCAGGAAGGGACACCTTCCTGCATGTAGACAATCTTTAGTGGTTTTTCCTGTTTCTATGTGTGCTTCAGACGGCAGCATAAATAGCAAGAGAAACAAGCATTTGCAATGCACTAGGGTCTCGCGTTTCTCTGAGTTACAGCTATTAGCAGTTGTAAACTCCCAACCGGATTTTTCTTTCTACATTGAAAGAAAAAAACAGCGTGATCGCGCTGCTACAGTTCACTTGTAAGGAAACCTATCAGCAAAAGTGCAATTATCTACGTAACCAGCAAAAGTGCAATTAACTATGTAACATGGTCAATGTTATGCAAAGCGCTCGACTTCTGCCAAGCGAGATCACGCTGCAAACACAAGATAAAAAGTAGTCCACAAACCTGACGGGAAACAGCGAGCCTCATATGTTTTCAATACTTGGTTGCTGCGCTTGAGGAGGGCTAACCACCAGAAAAGGCATGACGTACGCTACCTTCCACTAATGAAAGCAAGCAGATTTTAACAGGCAAGCCCACGAACCAATGAAAGACCACTGACGCAAATGAATGAGCGACTAACCACATTTGTTTCTCAGTACCATCATAGGACGTGATAGCACATGACCTGTACTCACTAAGATAAACAGAAGCAACATTATGCGAAATGACATCACAAGAGTGACATTAGAACAAATATACAGAAGTATAGCAACCGCCTTTAAATAATTTCTAAACACACCTACTAGAGACACACTTTGCCTAAATCCTATTGAAACACATCAATAAATATCTGATCAGATGGAGACCGTCACTTACAAATCTTGCATTCAAATATCATTACTTCAATCTCACTGATCTATACTGGTAAAGGTTAGCGTCAAAGAGGAATATAGTTTATATGACAAACGTACTTCTACATTTAGCATATGTGGGTTGCTACAAACCTGTGTGTCACACTGCTCTTGAGCTGCCGGAGAAACCCTTCTAGTAGCAAAAGGTGCTGGAACGCAGGTGGCTTCTGAAAACAATATACACAGTCATTGACAAACCCAGTAGTTTTGATTGTTTTAAAAATGAAAATGTTTTTTCGAACTCCACTATCACACACAAATTATGTACTGATTGGGAATCCGCAGTGCAATCTTTGTATACAAGTAATACAAGCCCTGAAGGGCAGAAGCACAGAAAGTGCATCTTCTGTGTAAAGGAAAGGCAGAGAACCACCAACTGCCCTGCGAGGCGCACACAGAACACGTTAAGTAAGAGCAGCAGCAGTACAAACCTCTTTACAATCACACCGGACAGCTAAAGTCAAGGAAGCACTGTTGCAGGTTTCACCCAGACACACACATACCCCAAAATAAGCATAAATACCACTGACTACAAATGAATTTACACAAACACAGGTACACACACGTTTCTTTAAACAGTGAATATTTACAGAGTGTGCAGCAAAACACATCGCAGATTGTCTACAAGCCACATATCTATAATTCAATTGTTACACTTTTGTATTCTTGTCATTGTCTAATTAATAACTGAAGCTCGATTATGTTGAAAACAAAGACAATCAAAAAGGGGGACTGTTGGAAATGGCCCTTTTTGCAGGGTTATACCCAAACTGTTTTGCTTCCGACCTACTGTTGTTGATCCTGTGCTGCATTTCGTTTTTGCTGGCTTTAGGACTCTGAGCACTTTACCACTGCTGATCAGGGCTAAACTGCAAGTGTTCTTGTCTAAATGATAATATTGACTGCTTTATTGATGATTGGCATATTTGACTACTAGTAGTAAGACCCATATTTATACTTTTTTGGCGCCGCATTTGCCTCAATTTTTGACGCAAAAGCAGCGCAAACTTACAAAATACAATTGTATTTTGTAAGTTTGCGACGATTTTGCGTCAAAAAACGACGCAAATGCGGCGCTAAAAAAGTATAACTATGGGCCTAAGTCCCTAGTTTAGTGCACCATGTGTGCCCAGGGCTTATAAATCAATGCTACTAGTGGACCTGCAGCACTTGTTGTGCCACCCACATAAGTAGCCCTGCAAACATGCCTCATGCCTGCTATTGCAGTGCCTGTGTGTGCAGTTTTAAGACGCCATGCCGACCCGGCAAGAGCGCTCACTTGCCAGGCCCAAACCTTCCCTTTTACTACTTGTGAGTCACCCCTAAAGTACGCATAGGCAGTCCCAGGGGCATGATGCAGTGTATTTGAAAGGTAGTAGTACTAGTGTGTTTTATATGTCCTGATAGTGAAATACTGCTAAATTCGGTTTTCACAATTGCAAGGGGCATCTCTCTCATAGGGTAACATGGGGATTGCGTTGAAGTATATTTCAAGTGTGATTTCCCACAGGGAGCAGATAGACTTATGGAGTTTGGGGTCTCTGAACTCACAATTTAAAAATACATCTTTTGGTGAAATTGGTTTTTAAATTGTAAGTTTGAAAATGCCACTTTTAGAAAGTTGGCATTTTCTTTCTTAACCATTCTGTGCCTCTGCCTGGCTGTGGAAAACACTTCTGGGTCAGGATGACAGTTGGGCTATTTGTAAATCCACTCTAGACAGTCACAAAAAGAGAACTGAGGTGTGTCCTGCATACCCTGATGGGTCTTCCTGGGCTAGAGTGGTGGGAGGAACTGACACTTGCACCTGAATAGGGCTGTGGCTGTCCTTCCATAAAGCAGTCTCCAACCCCCTGGAGTGTGTCTGGGGCCAGGGCAGTAAAGGCAGGGTTTTGTGCACTACAAAAACGTTTCTTTGAAGTGTGCCTTTTTCAAAGGTAGAAATGGATATAAGTATTGGACCTCTAGCCCCACCAAGTCTGGACTGAGGACTTTCTGCCAGGAAGAAAAGCTAGATGCCACAGGAGGGACTGCCACTCTGCCTGTTGCTTTTTTGTGCTGGCCTGCTGCTTGCTGCTTCTGTCCTGGGAGTGAAATGACTAGACTTTGTTTTCTGCATCCTGCTTTCCAAGGTTCTCCAAGGGCTTGAACTGAGCTTGCCTCCTGTTAAGAAGTGTCAGGGATATCAAAGACTTCATCTGCCAGTGCCTCGGCTCTTCTGCTCAGTCCTGACTTGCCAAGTGGTGCCAACTCCAGTCTCTGGGCCCTTGGTAGTGGAAGCTGGTGACCTGTGGAAGAAAATCCTCGCATTGACGAGACGCAGCAGAAAAAGTGATGCAGTGCCTGTTTCGCAGCTGGAGAATCAATGCAGTGCCTGTTTCACAGCCACTCCATCAACACAGCGCATCTGGATTTTCCACGCATTGTCCCCAGGGTGTCAATTTCTCATCAACCCCGCACCGCAGTAAGGAACTGAGGCTGCATGTCCAGAAATCATTACATTGCCTTTCCTGCGAGGAATGAATCGATGCATCACCTCCCCTGCCAGTAAAGAACAGACACATCGCCTCTTCTGCAGAGAAAGAATCGACACATCACCTCCCCTGCACAGTAAGGAACCGACATACCATTTGCTTTTCAGCACCTCCCGGCCCCTGCGGCCCACATCATCTTTCTTTTTGACGTATTCCAGGTACTTTGTGCTAAAAAGATACAATAATTGATTCCTATGGTTTAAGACTTATTTCAACCTTTAAAAAGTGATATTTTTTGTCATTTTGATCTTGTTTTTTTCAATAAATATGGGCTATTTTTCTAAACAGGCGTGGAGTCCTTCTGTAGTGTCTTCACTATGTTGCTGTGTCTGTACAAATACCTTAGCTGTGTGGCTCCCTTACCCTGACTAGAGTGAGGGTCCCTACTTGGACAGGGTATACACTACTACCAACCAGCGACCCCATTGCTAACATTGGTAATCAGTGGTGAGGCTTGGACTTGTATTTGTACTTTACAAATAATGATTGGTGTACACTACTTCCATATCGTAGACCATTACACCCCAACATACTAATTAGATTTTTCCTTTTTTTTTGCAACTTTTGAATTTGAGTCACAATCATGTCTCCTTCTGGTGGCCCATCAGTGGGAGCTGAAGAGTTGGTATTTGAGCAGGAGAGGTTGGAACACTATTTGGTGCCTCAGCTCAAAAGGAGGAGCTCAAATGTTCTATTAAAGGCCTCACTAAAAAGTAGGAGCTGCAAAAGGTGATGTGGCCCTGGTTGGCAGCAAAGAAGGCTGATAAGCACGCAGGTCAGGAGAATGTTGTTGTGGAGGGAGTGGCTCAAAACCTGCAAGATGATTTTGTGAAGAATTAGGATCTGCCGGGGAGGAAGGCACCTTCCAGGGCAAGCAGCAGTGTTTCCTCAAGAGGTCTGACCCCAGTGGAGCTGGAGGACAGGCGGGGGGCTAGGAGGCTCCAGATGGAGCTAGAGAAGCTTAAGGTGAAGCATGAACTAGAGCTTCAGTTGGAACAAGCCAGGTTCAAAAGAGAGGCAGAGAAAGAGAAAATTGCCATGGAGGATAAAAAAGAGCTGAGCTTGAAGGAACTGGATCTGAAGAGCAGATCCAGCACAGATGGTGGCATCAGTTCTACAGTGGAGTCTGAGGGGAAGGTGCATATACCGAAGGATGTGCTGAAGGATTTTGTTGTGGGGGATGACACAGAGCAGTGGATTAGGGGTTATGAGGTGGGCACTGAGGATGCACAGGGTCCCTGAAAGAGATTGGTGGGCAGGCCTGTGGAAGTATTTCTCAGTGGAGGGGGAGGACACCTTGTTGGCTTTAGAAGAAGAGGGTAGGATAAGGTACTCTGCCAAGAAGGATGCCCTGACCAGGAGGTAATGTCTCACACCAGAGAGTAACAGGGTAAAGTTTAGGGACAGTACTAAACTTGGGTCTCAAACTTGGATGAAGTATGTTGATTCTTTCTGCAGAGCACTGGATGGTTGAAGGGCAATGAGGTATCAGACTATGATGATGGTGATGATGAAACTTATAGGGCGCTCAAATGCCCAGAGGAATCTTTGTGGTGTATGTAAACAAGGATGGGGATAGACTATATAATAAGACAGACAAGAAACGGTTAAAACGAATCTAGCTGGGTGCTGGATAGCCAGGTTTTAAGCATTTCTTTTAATACTAATAATATGAAAGCAGGTTTCAGTTTAACTGGGAGGCTGTTTCACTGAAGAGCTGTACACATAGCAAAGCTTCTGGCACCCCAGGAGGAGCGCTTAAATCAGGGGCTGTACAATTTGATTGCATGGGAGCACATGTCTAGTTGTTTTCCAGAGCTGCACCAGCACTTGATTGACAGCAAGCTTACTGGCCCCAGGATGCTTGCCAAGGAGGCGGACTGCTGGCTCAGCACCAGGGTCCAAAAGAAGTTGTATGTGGGAGACTCAGCCAAGAATGGGCAGAGTCCCCAAAAGAAGAAGGAGGGAGAGGTCAAGACACAGACAGGTCCCAGGATAAGGAGGAAGAATGAAGTTCCCATGTCCCTTCTGACAGAAAGAAGGAAGGTTCTTCTTTATCATGTTTCCATTATGCCGTTTTGCAACATTCTAATGACGAAGTATGCTGCTGTCGTGTCACAGTCGCACACCTGCCTTGTGCTGTTCTCTGACAAATTTGTGAAATTAATTTCTGCATTATACAGATGTGTGCCATTCCCATGTCTAAAGTTTGCTTATGATGTGTGCAATTTCTGTATTTGCAGTATACTAATGTGGAGCATTTCAGTTTCAGAAAAAAATATATGATCCTACTTATGTAAATACAGTACATTTCGTGATCTGCTTTTGCAAGGAAAGTCGCTGTTCCAAGATCCTTGTTAATTCTCAGCAACTAAAGTCTTTCACAGCCTGAAAACCACAAAACTGTGTATACTGTTGAGTCCACCACTTCTACTTCCCCAGGCTTCCATTAAACTCCCTACTGCCTAAGACACTGAACATGCTTGCTACCTCTTACCATCATTTACTGCCACTGACCAGTACTGGTACACTGCTATTTCTCCACTTATCTCCCACCGATCCCAAGATCCACTTCCCCCCATTGGTTTGACTGCGAAGCACTCCATCTTAAATTGATCGCCCAACATCAACCAAGCTCCCTTGCTCCTCATGGCATACGGACCAGAGCCCCTAAAGACCACTCATTGCCCTTGAATGACCTAAAGTCGTTGTAGATAGGGAGCCACTTCTAATTCTGAACCACTTGCTTATCGTTAGCCTAATTAAAACCCTCTGAGCCTTGAGCTTGACATCATTTCTAAATCCAACTATCAAATAGTGGACTCACAAATAACGGGTCTGGAGACAAAGCTGCCATTGGTATTAACAACAACTGTCTTCTGGGCCATAAAATCATCCTGAAATACAGAGAGGGTAAGCAGAGTTATATTCCTATTCTTTGAAAGATTTTTGGTCCATTACAACGTCATTCCTATTGACTTTTGTCACATTAAATATTCACTCATCTACACAAAAACAAACTTTTCAATCAACAATAGGAAAAACCTTCACCAGTTGCAGAAAAAAGCCAGACCAGCAAGTTTTGTCAATGCGAGTTTGAGAGAGATGGAATATATGATTCTGAAACTCTAGTAAGAGCGGTTTTAATTTCCAGCAGCTTTGGATACGGGGGCACTATAGTGGAGGATTTACTGGAAGGTGGCAGATGTTTTCCTGGATGGGAAGGGAAGAAGGCATGCTAGTGAAAAGTGTTTCTAGCAGACGTGCTGTTGTCAGGCACCATTATGTGCGCTCAGGTGCATTCCTATGCTTCACTGTCTGGCGCCTCAGTTTGTGTCTCAAGCTTGGGTTCTGCCAGTTCCAAGAGATGAAGGCAAGAAAGCTGTAGGCTGCTTTAGATGCCTGGTGAGAAAGGGCTGTCGTAGAGCTGGGCAGTTTCTGCTTGTCAGGGCGTCATTCCCTCATTCGAGAGTGGGAAAGCACTCTTTTATTTTTGTTAGTCTCATAAATCCCTGCTGAAACTACTCCTTGTACATGTGACAACTCACCTAAGATTATAGTCACTGTCCCTCTCCCTGTATAGGAGGATGGAATAAAAGGGTCCTCTCTCAAAAAAGCCCAACTGACCCGGGGCAAGGGCAACATGCTATTTCTTAACGTCAGTGGGGTTGTGTATTCATTTATTTACTAAACCTGTGTTTGGCACTGATGTTTCCACATAATTAATTTAAAGCCAGTCATTGCCTGTTCTGGTTTACTATTGTTATGTGTTTCCCAGACCATCTAGGAGCAAAACTCCATGTGTTCCCTTCTGACAGCAATGTAGAGTGCTTGGTCTCAGTGGAAGGTTGGGCCTCTGAAGCCTACCTATCTTTCCTGGGTATCTTTGGTGTTTAGTTTAGAAAAGATAAGGCAAAATAGTATCAAGATTGAGTGAAATACTTGTAAAAGAATAAGGATTACAATTAGTGTGAGAGTTAGGGTGAAGGTGAAGACAAGGTTTAGCATTAGGGGTAGGATTAGGATTGTCAGTCTGTCACTGATTAGAAATGGTGTTAGGGTTCAGATTATACTTTATCGTCTGAGTTATTTTAAATGACAGATTCTGTATTATGAATTCTTCATTTTGTTTGTGTCACAAGTGTATTCCATATAAAAATATTTATTACTTCCACGTAGATCTCAAAAAGCAGTTTTAGCTTCTCTTTAACATCCTTGACTAGGGCATAATACATCAACAGCAGTAACAAAAACACAGCTTAATGGTAAGAAGGACTAGCTAGAGTCATATCAATGCAAGATGTTTGGCCGTGTCGCAGTCTTTGTTCGCAATCCATGTTAGGTGTCAAGTTATATTGGAACTGATAACGCGTCCTTCTGTGTTAATTTATTACACATTAGGACTCGTTTTAGGCCCATGAATCTTGTGACCCAGTAGAGAGACACCGTAGGACGAGATAACTGATCAATATGTCAAGCAATATATCAATAATGTCATCAATATTTACCACCACAGTGCACTTTACTTTAGATAAAGACATTAATCAAATTGTCGACGCAATCATGACCTTTCAGCCATGAATAACCACACCTTGGTAGAATTTTATGAATTTTATTCCCTATTGATTACAATCTACGAGCAAAAGAGTTAATCTCAATATCAAGAAGCAGAAGAGTATAGCCACAGTATGGCAACTGTGATAAGATTTAATTAATGCAAAGATCACAAACATAAGAACATAGCACGGCGTGAACATAGATCAGAATACTGCGAACAACATATACGTCTCAGTTCAGCATAGCATAACATCAGTCATTTGTCTATTTGCGTCAGTCCAAGTGAACTCTGTACTAACCACTAATTAGCATCAGCATGTTGGACTTCATGCAAAAACAATTTAGCACACCAATTTGGAAAAACATCTAACTAAGGTCTCTACCAAAATGAGCAGTTGGTACCTAGAAAGGAAAAGCAAACAGACAAATTACAAATTGCATTGTCATAATTACCCTCCAAGGATTAGGTCAGCACACAGGATCAGTCTCAGTCTTCAGGACATCAGTCGAACACCATCAGTCTAACTGTGTCTAAAGGACAGGGGAAACTTCCCTCATAAGGAGGAGAAGTGTATAGGGCAGTCTATGGGTGAAGATGGTTTTAATAAGTCTCAAAGTCACCAAACAGAGTGACAGAGTTTCTGGATAAAATCAATAGCATTCCCTACCTAGTTCTCTCGACCTTTCTGTGACATGGGTTTTTATCCCTTTTCCGTAATACCTTCCCCCAAAATTCTATTGGACATCTGCTATACCCCACTATCTTTAACCTATCAAATTATACATTAGGTAATTCTAATTGTCACCCCACATTTATTCATAACACTTTGATTGGTCTTCATAATTGACGTCTTGGGAGGTGGCACATCCGGGGGCCACTTCACATCTTGGCAAGTCTTCTCGGGTCATGAGTTCCTTTGTCCATGGTTTAAACGTCCTTGTACATTACATTAATCTACAATTGTTTCAATTTAGTGTATAAACTCATACTAAAGCAACAAGCATGCGGATGAGAACAGGATTGTACTGATACATTCATCTTCCAAGTTGAAGAAAAAGAACATTTGCAGGGTCATGGCCCTTTGCGAGTCAGCATACTGGAAAACAGAAAAATGCTTTTAATATGAGAGCCAGGCAACTAAAAACCCACAGCTCACGCTAATTTAAGGCCTATAAGATTTTCAATATAAATGCAATATCATAATCGTTAATATAACTTGATTAACCATAGCATTAATGATTCTATTTATGAGTTATTAGTTTGCGTATACATTTGTGGCCACACACATTATAGTCATAATTCAAATGCATGTTTAAGCAAATCATTGTCATTTTCTATGCAACATCGTTAAGCATTGATATGAGCATTTCATATGTGTTATTTAAACTACGCTCTCTCAGTCCCTCCTCTGATGACGCTCGTCAGCACACAAACCTTTCCCTTTGACCTTTCATTTTTAATTTTTCACCTTGTGCATAATGCGCATTTCAACATCTTGCCCTTTATGTGAACTTTCCCAAATTTCATTGAACATTTTCTCTCTTTCACTTTCTTCATTTCTTCTGGTTCTTTTAGTCCAATTTTTCTTGACTTTATCATTGATTTTGCATGCCCCCCATAATCCTAATGGACAGGCCAGAACAATTAACAGACCCATTAATATTTTAGCAAGTACCCCATCCCAAATATTGGTAAACCAGCTCCCCACTCTGGCAATTCCTTTTCCAAATTTCTCCCAAACTCCAGGTTCCTTCAAATCCTTCAAATCTGCACTATCTCTAGTTAGGTTAGTAAGCATACCTCTAATCTTTTTACTATTGTCCGGAATGAACGAGCAACAATGACGCTCGTTGAGCATCTTGCAGACCCCTCCACTCTTTGCTAAAAGAACGTCTAAAGCAAGCCAATTTTGAAGAGTCATAGCTCTTTCTGCAGCAAGTTCAGTATCCATTAGGAGTATAGCCCCTGTGAAATTTGTCAGCATGTTATCCACGATAGTAGACCACTTTTGAATCTTCATAGAATTCAAGAAAACCCCCACTGAAGGGATTATAGCTCCAAATATATCACCAATGACAGCAGCCACTGATTCTCGTTTTTGTCTAGCATGTTGTAATTCAGACATTTTAGGTATTTGTTTGAAGTCATCAATCTGGTAGATCTTTGGGAAAACTATTCCCAAATAACATGTCCCATACCATACCATCCCCTAGGGAGACGGTAATAAGCATTAAGCCCACAGATGTAATAGATCGCAGGGATCGCTGGATCCTGTCCATTCAACATAAATGTCCATTTACTCTGAAACAAAAATACATGTCTGCATTCACTCGTTCCCACAAACAAATTGTCCTGCTCAGATTTTGGCCTATATATACAAAGCCTACCTACATGTAATGCATCTATAGCTAGCTTGCCTTGTGTCTTGATTGCAGTGTAAGCATAATCATTTGCATATGTGCGTTTTTCTAATCCTTTTTCTAGTCTTTCTTTGAATGCTTTGCGTCTATCAACAGTATGATCTAAAAAACTTTTCTCTACAAGTGATAGCAAGCAAGTCAAATTGCTGCGATGTGCATAAGCAGTTCCAAATGTAAGCGTCGGCTCAAAGAATCCTCTAACTATTTTTATGTCATGTTCCTTGGCTAACTTGTTCAGGAACTCAATCACAGGCACAAAAGAAAACACAACATTCAGATTCGAATAAAAGTATTGCACATGCTCTTGATTATAGAACCTTGTTAGTAGCAAACTGCAGCTAATCCCGTAGGTTAGAGGAAGGCTATGGTAAGTAACTCCCTCCTGCACAGATGAAGGAATTTTAGTGCACACATAACAGTCTTTCGCATCCATGGTATCCACATACTCATTCAGCAAGCGATAGAAGACATTAGTAGAAAGTTCCCCTTTTGAATTAGTTCCCTCATGCAAGTGTCTTGCATCTTGCTCAAATCTTTCCCACGGTGTTAGTGTTGTAGTTTCAGATTTTGAAGTTGCGTTAATAGTCTATTTCTCTATCCATAGCATTCCCACAATCACTCCCACAATTATTATTGCACACACAATACCTATTATAAGACCTAACCAACCACACACCTTACTTCCCTTGTTACTACCTCTATTATAAGCCATGTCTGTATAGAATCAGATAGTAGACTAACAATCAACTTGAGATTGATTTAGAATTTTCCCTTGCTCTCTGCGTATATTTACAGCGTCTTCACACACTCCAGGACCCCTTTTTGTCAAATCAGGTTAGCAGCTTGCCCTAATCGGGTTTCATAAAGTCAATCCGGTTCTCATGTCACAAACGGAATTAATTAATGAAGTCTCTTTTCTCAGTTTTCAATTTTCGATTTTAACCAAGTCTCTCCTTTTGATTTGTTCAAGTACCGTAGTATTGGCCTGGTACTTCTCGGTCAAAACAGAATGCTAGGAATTCTTGTTGCCACTCAGGTGTTGTAGCATATGCCCATTCAGGACCTTTATATCTTCTGTTTGCGACTCTCTCTCTTTTCAGCCTTCGTTCACCTTGCTGTTCTCCTTCACTTAGGTCTTCCACTCGGGATGTATCGTTCTCCTCTGTTATTGTTTCATTTGGTGTGTCTCTTATCCGTACGAGTGGTTTCTCTGGCCAGTTATCACCCTTATGCGTTTTCTTTCGATGTGTCTTTTCAGGACGCTGGACAGCACCCTCCTCTTGTGATTTGATGTTTTCTCTTGATGGACCTGCAACTGGTTCAGGAGACTCTGGCATACTCCGATCTTTTTCTATTATTTCTCCTTCTTCTTCTTCTGGGTTTGTACTGGGTTCAAGTTCTAACCCGTATCCGTCTACTTCTGGGAGAACCTCTCCTTGATTTAGTTCTCCTGCTGCCTCTACTGAGATAGGCGCTCTGTCACCTCTCTCAAACTCATTCACTGTTTGAGGGACGAAGCTGTTCTCAGTGGGCCCTCCGGCAGTCTCAGTTCCTTCTTGACTGTTTTCTAACTCTGAGACTTCTCTTCCTGGAGCTGTTGTGCCGGTAACTTCAAGTTCCTCTTCAACAGGACACGTTACCTTTTTTGTGTGACTGGCGTGTATCCAGTTTGGAACTCCTGCACACTTCACAGCAGTAGTCCAATACCATATCATCTGTGATATTCACTAGAGCATTTGCAGGTACTGCTGGCAACCTCATAGCTCTACCCATGAGGATCTCATGGGGGGATAGTCCTGTTTTCTTATCAGGGGTGTTTCTCATTGACATCAGCACTAAGGGCAATGCATCTGGCCATTTCATATTGGTAGCTGCGCACATTTTTGCCATTCTCGATTTCAGAGTACCATTCATTTGCTCCACTAGTCCTGATGCTTCGGGCAATAGCTACAATGCAGTTTTTATTCGATGTCGAGTGCTGCACACAGGAGTTTAATCACCTCATTGTCGAAGTGTCTGCCCCTATCTGATTCTATAGAGACCGGAAACCCGAACCTTGGTATTAACTCCCTAAGTAGCAGCTTTGCAACTGTGAGACTGTCATTTCTTCGTGTGGGGTAGGCCTCAATCCAGTGACTGAAAACACACACAATCACCAACACGTACTTCAATCCTCCACAAACAGGCATTTCAATGAAGTCCATTTGCATTTTGCTGAACGGACCGCCAGCTCTCCCAATGTGGCTCAAAGTTACCACTGTTCCCTTTCCAGCATTCATCTTTTGACAGATGATGCACCTGTGACAAATAACCCCAGCAGCATGTCTGAATTTTGGGTTGAACCAATCGATTTTAAATGACCTGACCATTGCATCCCTCCCAAGGTGAGCCTGTCCGTGATATATTCTGGCAAACTGAGACAGAAGACTGTTTGGCAGGACTAATTTTCCCTCCTCTGAGACAACAAATCATCAGCCCTCTGTACACATTGCATTCTTTGCCAGGAACGTTTTTCCTCTTTGCTTGCACGACCTTGTAATGTTTTTAACTCATCTAGGGTATCAACCACCCATAATGCAAGGTTCAAACATGTGTCATTTTCAGCTTGCGGTAACAATTCCCACTGCTCCTTGAACGATATACATTTCAATGCACAAAACCTTGCAACTTGATCTGCATAACCGTTTCCCATGGACACAAAGTCCTGCGACTTAACATGAGCATTGCATTTCACCACGGCAATTTCAAGGGGTAACTGAATTGCATGTAACAAATCCTTTATTTGTTCACCATTTTTCACAGGAGAACCAGAAGAGGTCATGAAACCCCTCTGTGACCATAGTTGGCCAAAATCATGCACAATTCCAAATCCGTATCTGCTATTAGTATAGATAGTGACTCTCAGATTCACAGCTGCGTGGCATGCCTTGGTAAGGGCAATTAATTCTGCCACTTGTGCGGAAAACACTCTCTCGAGCCAGGAAGATTCAATGATACCAGCTATGGTACATACAGCATATCCAGCTCTCAGTGTTCCAACAGAATCTCTTAAACAGGACCCATCGACAAACATGATACAGTCATTTTCTTTAAACTGTGTGTCTTGAATATCTGGACGTGGTTTCGTACATAATTCGGTTACCTCAAGACAATCATGTTCAAATTCTTCCTCATTGTTAATTTCAGTGTTTTCAGCAGGAAGTAAAGTTGCCGGGTTCAATACAGTACATCGCTTTAGCGAGACATTTGGTGACCCCAGTATGATTGTCTCATACTTAGTAAGACGAGCATTTGTCATGTGCTGAGTTTTAGTTTGAGTCAACAAAATTTCAACTGAATGCGGAGCCATTACTGTTAGGGGATATCCCATGACTATGCCTTCACACTGCGTAAGGATCTGACCAACTGCTGCAACTGCGTGCAAACAACCCGGTAAAGTTGCTGCGACGGTTCCAAGGTAGCTGAAAAATATGCTACAGGGCGATTTGCACCTCCATGGACCGGTGTCAAGACAGACAAAGAACAGGCATCACGTTCATGACAAAACAGTAGAAAAGGCTTCGTATAATCAGGCATGCCTAACGCTGGTGCCCTGCACATGCATTCTCTCAATTCCATAAATGACTCAAGCTCCTCTTTGGACAAAGCTATGCTATACGACTCATCCTTGATTTCCTTTCCTGTCAGTCTTATTAAGGGTTTCGAGATGATTGAGAAGTTAGGTATCCACTGACGACAGTAGCCCACCATTACCAAAAACATCCTGACATCTCTTTTTGTCGTTGGAGGGTTCATTTGTAAAATGGCTGTTATTCTTTCTTTTGATATTCTCCTGGACCCTTTTTTGATTAGATGCCCTAAGTATTTCACCTCTTTCTGACAGTATTGCAGCTTCTTAGGTGACACCTTGTGTCCGTTCTTTCCCAAATGATTCAGCAAGGCAATGGTATTGTATTTTCAGTTGTCCCTTGTTTTGGATGCAATCAGCAAATCATCGATGTACTGTACTAAGATCGAGTTAAAAGGCAGTACTAAGGATTCCAAATCCTTTTTCAGTATCTGGTTAAAGATGGACGGTGATTCAGAAAACCCTTGAGGTATTCTGTACCAACTGTACAACTTAACCAGGAATTTGAAACTGAACAAAAATTGGCTGTCGTCATGAAGAGGTATCGAAAAGAAGGCTTGTGACAGGTCTATAACGGTGAACCACTCAGCATCACATGGAACCTGAAACATGATCACTGCTGGATTGGGTACCACGGGGCAACATTTTACCACAATTTCGTTTATTTTTCTCAAATCTTGCACAATTCGAACCTTTCCACAGGGCTTCTTTAAACCCATTATGGGAGAGTTACACGGACTGCTCAGGACCTCTCTCAGGACTCCCTGCCTCAGAAAATCTGCAATTATCTGTGACACTTCGATAAGGACATCTTGTGCCATATGATATTGTGGCACCTGAGGAAACACCGCATTCGGCTTTACCTGGACTCTAACTGGTTCTACGCCTTTTATTAGTCCCACTTCTTTTCCTGTCAGATCCCACACCTTCTCTGTCACAGTTCCCTGTAATTCAACAGGTAGATCGATCATGGTAAGCATTGGGAACAGGGTAATTAAAGGGTAATCCTCATTTGTTGTTCCTGTCTCTTCTTCTAAGAACTGACCTTCATCCCCTTCATCATCACTATTTGTCTGTACTTCGATTCCATCATTGGAACAAGTAATCGAGCATTTTGTCTTGCACAGTAAGTCCCTTCCCAGTAAGGATACTGGACTTGAATCACAGACTACAAACCTATGTAGCTCCTGGAAGTTGACGATCTCAACCTGTACTGGATCTGTAATCGCGTTTGTCAGATATTGGTTTGCTACTCCGACTACCCTTATGGTACGCCGCAAAAGTGGTCATTTTGGAACCTCTGCACTCCTGACTGTAGAGCGTGTAGCTCCGGTATCCACCAGAAACAAGACTTTGTAGCCCATCACCTTTCCTTCCACGTATGGACCCCTCTGATCCACCTCTAAGGATGCTGCAAGCCTGCACTCTTCGCTGTCTGAGCTATCATCTGACCACTCTTCATTCATGCCATTTTCACCTCGTAATGGAAACTGTTGTACTGTATTATTTTGACTCATTACCTGGCCTGTGACCTGTTGAGGAAGCATCACCTGTTGCTGTCCCATCGGAGCCATTGGTAATTGCATTTGCTGTCTAGGTACCATGGGAACCTGCTGTTGTACTGGTTGCATTTGCGCTGGCTGTAAATGCGGCATTTGCATCTGTTGCATGGGCTGTGCCCCTTGCATTTGTACCAGATTGTTCTGAAAATTCGGGTTTTGATGCCTTATTTTTGGGCCTCTTACATTTTGCAATGTACCAACATTAGTGCTTTGCTGAACAACACCATTCTGCACCATATTCGGGCACTCCTGTTTCCAGTGCCCCACGCCCCGCACGCGTGACATGGCGACATCCTTTTTGCCCCTTGCATGTCATTTTGAACCACAACAGTATTCAAGTCCGATCCGCGATTCACAAACCCTCGGCTTCGACCTCTTGGCTGTGTCTGAAACGCACCATTCATTTGCGGTTGCTGCTGTATCATTTGTTGAAGTCCATTTCCCTGTATTCCTGCCTGTGCAGCCCTTATCTGCATCACCATCACTTTCTCTTTCAACTTTTTCTGTTTCAGCTCAATCTCATCACTACAGTATTTCGCATACTGCAACACTTCATCAATCGGCTTCGCTTGCCAACAAATCAAATGATTCTTAATCATCTGGCTAACTTCTGGTCTCAACCCTTCGACAAATCTGAACACGAGATGGTTCCTGTCTTTCGGTTCAATAGTTTCAGTACCACTGTAGTGTTTGAATGCCTTTAACAATCTCTCATAGTAAGCATGTATTGATTCCTTAACCTCTTGAGAGGTCCGGTCGATCTTCTGCCAATCAGTCAGCTTCGGGGACACCTTTTGTTTTAAAAATTCAATCACCTTATGATAATACTTCATCACCTCTTCAGAGGGTGCCCCGGTCACCTTATCCCTTGCCGGCTCCTTCGTCGGCCAATCTACTCCTCTCTTGCACTCAAACCACAAATCAGGCGGAACAATTATTTCAATTAAAGTATTCAAGTCTTCCCAAAGACACTTTGCAAGTTTCACAAACCTGTCTGTCTGTTGGTACCACTCGATCGGCTTCTCCCTCAATCTAGGATAGTCATTGGTAAATTATAGGATGTCTCCTCTGGTCCATGATACATGAACTAAGACACCACCGGCTGTTTCTCTCATGGGTAATATTTTCACTGATTCCAGATCGGGTGAGGCCTTGGCTTGATTAGACCCTGGACTGTCACCCTTTTCCTTATCTCTTTTCTTTGCCCACCTGCCTTCCCATTTTTCCAGCGCACCCGAAACTTGCGCACTTTGCAACAATTCTTTCAAATGTGCCTTCATTCCAGCAGACCTCATGTGCTCAAAGTCTTTGGAGTCAAAATCTAATCTGTAACTTCTTTTCAGGTGTTTAGTGTTTCCGATATCAATGTTGTATTTATCTGCCAGGTTGGCTAATCTCTGATGCACCTTGCCTACTTCTTTGGTAATCTTGGGACACGAGTATCTTAATTCTGCTTCCGTGTATGACTCTAATCTATTTACTCCCATTGTACCTTCCACTAATTCTGCAGCTTCTGCACCTAACCTTACAAAGTTTAGGTATTCATCTTGCCTTTTCTTATCTGGTTCAACTGTAGTCACTGCGGCCTTTTGTGAAGTATATGTCCTTTCTAGCCATTTGTTTAGCTGTTGGACTGTGAAACCCTGCAGTGAGATGTTCCCTGCATGTATCATCGGTGACTGTGAGGTGTTTGTACTCATTGTCTGCGGGGTTAAAACCCCTAGCCCTGCTTGACGCATTGCTTCTATGGGTGCTCCCACTGGGCTAAGGTCTATTAAAGACCTCAGCTTTTCAACTGCTTGTTCTCCTGGGGCCATTATCTGGGGGGTTCCCATAGACCCTCCTCTTATCACATCTTGAGTCATTACTCCCTGGTCACATACGCCAGTTTTGCCTTGCGCCTACCATGGCACTGGTGGACCCACAGTAATTGGTAATGATATGGCGGCAGGTGTCTGACCTGGTCCCAGACTTCGTGGAGCAGTAACTCCATAGGTCTGTTCTAAAGTACCCAGGACAGGCACTAATGGCGGACCAGCTACTGGGTTGTATCCTGGTATCAGTTGTGGCTGCGGGTGGGACAGTAATTTCGGAGTTGACTCAATCTGCACTAGCTTGGATTTTGTATATATCGGGTCTGGCGGCACTATCAGATTTGTAGTAGTCTCAAGAACTGGGACGTCTGGGTAGATTCTCTGTATCTGCGGTGGAGGCTGCAACTGTATCGGTATATCTGGTGCAGTGGGTACACTGACACCATTCTGTATCGAGGCCATATCACTAGTCTGTACCATATCAGCAACTCCCTTTTCCTGCGTCTGGTTCCAAGGACCCATGCTAGTGCTTGGAGCACTGTCGCTCACCGCATAAGGTGGCGGGTGATTATGTAATAATCTGTCCATGAATTCTACATCGTCTGAATCATCTTCCTCTTCCCAAGGTCTTTTATTCTCTTTAGAATTGTTCGAGTCTTTATCTGTCTTACAGGAGGCTTTCTTTCCCTGTGTTTCTTCTCCCTGTGCTATTGCTGGGAACACATTTTACTCTCGTTATCCCATCTAGCCTCAGCATAGGATTTTTCTGCCCTTCTCAGTCTTCTCTGAAACTTTTCTTGCCTTTGTTTAAGAGCCACTGTATCCCAAACCGCTAAAGCTTCATACTGAGCTGGCCTCAGAGGTAGTTTCTGTGTACTTAACATCCACCTCAAATTGTCTAGCACCCTCGTATTGAACGTCCCATGTTCTGGGAATGCTAAACATCCCTCCTTCTCTGTTAATTTGCGCCACTGTTTCATCCATAAACAAGGCGCGACACCTTTCTCTTCCATGACTATATAAGCTGGAGTACCTTCTGGTGGTGTAGGCTCCCCATCAGTTGCTACAATATATACATCTCCTTTCAGAGCGCTCTTAAATGCCTTGACAAAATTTGTTTTGCAATTTTCTCATATTTGTATTTTAATCAGAAGTGTCTTAGTTCCCAGGACACTCTTTACCCACCTTTCTCAACCTATTGCCTCTCACGGACGGCAGCCAATCCGTGCGCGACCACTCTCGACAACTGACCTATCTCAGCGCGGCACCACTGACGTCACACTCACACACACTGCAGCTGACAAAGTCTTGCGGCTAGTCTGCTCACCACTGAATTCACACAAACTAATGCAAATTATTGTGAGCACCTTAAATGACAACACAAATCTGCCGGTTTACTACAGGAAGGGTAACTCATTCGCTTCAGAACTTTACAGAGATTTCACTTGAAGCCTCAGCCGCTACTTTCTCCTTATCAGTTCCCGCATACGCAAGTAGAATTCGACCCGCAATTTCTACTCTCGACTTGTCAATGGCTCATCCTAGTGCACTTTAGAACTTGCCAAATCTCCATCGAAGGTTTCACACATACGTTTCAACTCAAACTTGACTTGTCAACCACGCCCGATTGACCTATTAAACCGCACAGATTACAACATAAATCCTAGTGTCTCCTACACTTATCAACATACTCCGGAGTCTTAGACAACGACAGGTCTGTACATAAACAACCAACCACGTGGATAATTTTGAACACCAAGCGTCACACTCATATGAAGTACGCCGACTTCCCTACTCTCATACTGCGGAGTACATCCACTCCTACTAAAACAACATTTACTTGGCCTAGATACACACAAATTTCACAATCACCTGCGAAAGGCATAAGCTAAGCAAGCGCAAGAACCCTAAACCACACACATTATGGCGCCGAGAACATCCCCAACTCACTTAGGCAGGCTCCGAGATCCCGGCAAAGTCATGGTGAACTTAGAAACCCATCATACCTACAATCTGCATCATCACAGAAAAACAAATTAAAACAATGATTCTCCGTCCTAGGGCCCCCAAGGGCCAAAACCGTTGCTCTGCTACCAGAACTAATAACGCGTCCTTCTATGTTAATTTATTACACATTAGGACTCGTTTTAGGCCAATGAATCTTGTGACCCAGTGGAGAGACACCGTAGGACGAGATAACTGATCAATATGTCAAGCAATATGTCAATAATGTCATCAATATTTACCACCACAATGCACTTTACTTTAGATAAAGACATTAATCAAATTGTCAACGCAATCATGACCTTTCAGCCATGAATAACCACACCTTGGTAGAATTTTATGAATTTTATTCCCTATTGATTACAATCTACGAGCAAAAGAGTTAATCTCAATATCAAGAAGCATAAGAGTATAGCCACAGTATGGCAACTGTGATAAGATTTCATTAATGCAAAGATCACAAACATAAGAACATAGCACGGCGTGAACATAGATCAGAATACTGCAAACAACATATACGTCTCAGTTCAGCATAGCATAACATCAGTCATTTGTCTATTTGCGTCAGTCGAAGTGAACTCCTGTACTAACCACTAATTAGCATCAGCATGTTGGACTTCATGCAAAAACAATTTAGCACACCAATTTGGAAAAACATCTAACTAAGGTCTCTACCAAAATGAGCAGTTGGTACCTAGAAAGGAAAAGCAAACAGACAAATTACAAATTGCATTGTCATAATTACCCTCCAAGGATTAGGTCAGCACACAGGATCAGTCTTAGTCTTCAGGACATCAGTCGAACACCATGAGTCTAACTGTGTCTAAAGGACAGGGGAAACTTCCCTCATAAGGAGGAGAAGTGTATAGGGCAGTCTATGGGTGAAGATGGTTTTAATAAGTCTCAAAGTCACCAAACAGAGTGACAGAGTTTCTGGATAAAATCAATAGCATTCCCTACCTAGTTCTCTCGACCTTTCTGTGACATGGGTTTTTATCCCTTTTCCGTAATACCTTCCCCCAAAATTCTATTGGACATCTGCTATACCCCACTATCTTTAACCTATCAAATTATACATTAGGTAATTCTAATTGTCACCCCACATTTATTCATAACACTTTGATTGGTCTTCATAATTGACGTCTTGGGAGGTGGCACATCCGGGGGCCACTTCACATCTTGGCAAGTCTTCTCGGGTCATGAGTTCCTTTGTCCATGGTTTAAACGTCCTTGTACATTACATTAATCTACAATTGTTTCAATTTAGTGTATAAACTCATACTAAAGCAACAAGCATGCGGATGAGAACAGGATTGTACTGATACATTCATCTTCCAAGTTGAAGAAAAAGAACATTTGCAGGGTCATGGCCCTTTGCGAGTCAGCATACTGGAAAACAGAAAAATGCTTTTAATATGAGAGCCAGGCAACTAAAAACCCACAGCTCACGCTAACTTAAGGCCTATAAGATTTTCAATATAAATGCAATATCATAATCGTTAATATAACTTGATTAACCATAGCATTAATGATTCTATTTATGAGTTATTAGTTTGCGTATACATTTGTGGCCACACACATTATAGTCATAATTCAAATGCACGTTTCAGCAAATCATTGTCGTTTTCTATGCAACATCGTTAAGCATTGATATGAGCATTTCATATGTGTTATTTAAACTACGCTCTCTCAAAAGCATGTTATAATAATAACATATTTTCTCTCTTTTAGGGCGCCCCTTTTGAATTATATATCTTGATTTATTTTCAAATGTAAATCTAAATGTATTGATTGAATCTTTGAATTATATATTTCTGGTAGTGTTCTTGAGTGTGCCTATCCATGGTGAATGAGGGTTTGGGTTCCACTAACTATCCCTGTGAAATCTCAAAGGGCTGTCCATTACCTAAACCGCAACTCACTTAAGTAATACTCAGTGGGTTGCAGAGTTCACCAGGCTTTTTATTTCTCAGGTTGGCATATTGACTAAATCCTTAGTGCCAGAAGGTCAAGAAGACCCATTCAAGGCCACGTTCTGGAAAGAAATGCAGAAAACATGTCAGGGAAATCTGTATAGGTGAGTTGTCAAAGATTCCTGTTGGACTTTAGTGAAGTTCAGATCCCCAGTTTGGGTAATGGGTGTGTGATCGAACAGGGTCCGACAGCTGACTTCAGTTCACAAGCTGGGGTTTAGGGTTATAAGAAAATCACTTTATTGTACCATTCAATTTCCTGAACTTAAATTTCTTTACTTTTTATTTTGTTGGTTTCTTTCCAATGTCTTCCTATCTACATTTCTCTTGACAGATCTGATCTTTTTCTGAGGACTTTCTTTTGGCAGATAGAATCACTCGGAAAGTATAGACAGATATGGCTGGTATTATTCTTTTCCCTGGTTTTATTTTCCTGATTCTTTGTCTCTTGCCTCTGTTTCCTTTTTACTTCCCTTGTGTCTTTTGGCTTTGCCTTCCTCTATATTTTTCCTGTAATCTTTTCTATTCTTTCTCTGTACTTCCTGTAAAACCAAGCACACTGCCCTTTGCATGGCTAGTGAGTAATAAGTACACAAAACGATACACAAAAAATAATTCCCAACTTAAATTTTTCTTTCTGGATTAAACAAGTGTTTATGAATCGAAGGCAAAGGACTAATCCCCCCTTAGAGTCACCTTCTTCTAGAGACCTCAAAAGCCTTTCTGGCTTACTAACTTTTATGGTTTTCCCCTTTCCCCCAGCCTTACCCCATGATGCCCCCTCCATTCCTATTTACATTCACTGACCTGATTGAGCAACGCTCCCCTGTGAGCGTGGCCAGGGCTGATAGCTTCTCCAGTCCTTCTGTCCCTTGGGAGGCCCTGTGACTCAAGTGTAGACCTCCCGAATTCCATCTCTGATCAGTTGCTTGCCTTGGGTTCCTTCGGGTCTCTCAGTGTGTGGTTGCCAGCCACCTGTTAAATCCATCTCACTTCTTTGCTAGCTTCCATCATTTCCCCTTGCTCCTCCTCGGTTGCCAAGCAGCTGTTCCTCAGTCTTTCCACGTCCTGTTTCTTCTTCTCCCATTTTCTGCTCTGCCTCGTCTTGCTCCTGTCCTTCTTCTATCTCTCCAGCTGCATGACTTCCAGTATTTCTCTGTGTGGGAACAATGTGAGTTGTTTTTCTATCTTCTTGTGTCCTCATTTGTCCTTTCCCTCTTTCTAATGAGTCTGTTCTATTTCTTTTAGGAGTTGGTATGGAGGACCCGGTTTTCCCTAATGCTGGACTCACCAGTTAGTATGTGGCTCCCTCTTGTTTCTTTTCCTCTCCCTCACCACAGGTTGTTCTATAACAGTGGTTCCCAACCTTTTGACTTCTGTGGACCCCCACTTTATCCGCACTGGAACTCGGGGACCCCCACTGAATCCTAATTGAAATCCAGAGACCCCCAATGAGTCATTACTGATAGCTGGGGACCTAATCTGTTAATATTATTTAATTTTCTAAGTAGTCACCGACCCCCTGTGGAGGCTTCGCAGACCCCAGGGGTCCCCGGACCACAGATTGGGAAACACTGCTCTATAGTATTCTGTTGGCCAGTCTCCAAAATTCTTCCTCTAGAAGAATCATTGATTAATCAGGTGGACAATCTTTGAGTGAAGTTCCCTAGATGGAAGGTAGTGAGGTATTAGTTGTATTGTCCTCATCCAAGGAGAGAAAGAACTCTTTCTTACATTAGCCAAGACAGTTTCAACACTCCCTCACAAGTTGGAATCCAGATTGATATTTATGGAGAAGGAGATTTCGTTCCACATGTTATTGGAGCTGTCTTGTCACGTTCCTAACCATGATATGATTTTGATTTTTTTTTAAAGGGAGATTAGTGAAAGGCTTGTATGGTTTAGCGTTTCTGGATCAATAGGTGTTTTTCTCAGACTAAGGGAAGTTAGTGGTGAGTGTCAGAAGGCTAGGGAATGTTTCAGAAAAAAGAGGGGGCCTTAAGCATGTTAGTCATATCTTGAGAGAAGAAGAAGAGTGTTTGAAGCATGTGGCTGAACATAGCTCCTCTGAAGAGTTGGACACCTTGATTTTGAAGGCCAGATTTAGAAATGTAGTAACTTTCAGTGGTTTGAAAGTTGTGAATGCAGACTATAGTGGAGAGGTGAATTGGGAGAATAAAAATACATTTCTGGGGTTATGTTAATGAAATTGTGTATTTTAGTCATTCACACTTCTAGAAAGTGTTTTTGAGAAACGTACAGTTTACTTTATTTATAAGGCACATGGGTTACACAGTTTCTGACCTTGAAAATGTCCTTCATTTTGCAGGGAATTTAAAAATGTGTTTCACAAAATACATTTTTGTGTGTATTTTATCCACTTCGATCCTAAAGAGGACGGCCAGTTTAATACAGTTGAATAATGGGATTGTGAGTTATGAGGGCTGATTTTTTTAACCCAGGATTATTTAATGTATCCACAAAAGAAAAGAGCCCCTGTGCAGGATTTTTTGAGGAAATAATAGCTTGGCTGAAGAACTCCGCTTTTGTCAGTTTGATTTGCGACTTATACTATGGATGACCTCTCTCCAATTGATTTTATTCTCATCCTTGTATTCTCGTCTCCTTTTATTGTCAAGTTTCTTACTTAGTTTCTTTATATGGCTCAACGTCTCTGAGAACCAAGCAGTATGTGGCCTGGTTTGACTAGGCTTGATTTCACATGGAGTTGTGATCATATTCAGGGCACTGATAAGCCAGATCTCATATTATTCACCAAAGATGTTGACATCTCCAGCATTAGGTTGTTTATGGCTGTCTAGAGCCTTACTAAAGATTTCCTGGGTGCCTAGTTTCCATGGATGTCTTTTACTTATGTCTTAAATATAGTTGGCAGAATATTGTTGAGAGAAACTTAAGAGAAACTTGATCAGAAAAGGTATTGCGTCATGACTTAACAATGTTGGAGGTAAAGGCACGCTAGTCTTAATAAAGCTGTGATTAACAAATATAGGGGCTTATTAAAAGCCCGTAGTGCAGGGCGGCACAACAAGACACCGGGAAAGTCCAGAAATGTGCTGTGTCTACAAGATTTGGTGCATTTCTGTCCTCTTCCCCTGCCCTGGCACACAAATTGCTGCCTAGCACCAACCAAGCACCCTTGCACTCTGGTACAAGGATGCCTGCAGTGTGGGGATGATTGTTTTCCTCTTTCTATGTGTGCTGCAGAATGCATCACACATAGAAAGAGGAAAAAAAGGGGAGAAATAAAGAGATTTCTCCCAGTTGAGTCATTTCTCTGCCACTTCAGAGGTGGCGTAGAAATCTGACTCATTCCCAGACTTGTAAATCTGGGAATGCATCAGATTCCCCAGCGTTCCATGGGTGTTACCCATGGAACACCCCTTTGTCGGAGTTTTATGCATGAAAGGGGCCCAAATTTACAAGGTAATGACAAGCTATGCAAGGTGGGTTTGTGTGGCCTTGTAAATATGCAATAGCACACAGCGCCCCTGGAGCATCAAAAGAAATGACGCTCCAGTGGCGTAGTGTGCCGCTAGGACCTTGTAAATGAGGGCCATAGTGTCTAAAAAATGACCCATGGTATGAGTGTTTGCTTTTACAAGTTGTTCAAAGCCTAATGCTGCAAGTCCATCCATAAGTTTGGAATTTTCTTGAACATCTATATTGTGAATGTGAAGATTTAAAACTCCCACTAATGTGAAGTTTGAAAATGACTTTTAGCATGACCTACAAATCCTCTATAGCATAGCACAAATTATGTCTCAGACTTGGCAGCTAATAAATCAGAGCTCTTTAGATTTAAATAGTTCATGTAGGGGTATTTTGGGGGATAATAGCCAATCGTCCTCTTTTCCTGCCTAATCTATCTTGCCTAATTGTTATATCTTGTGTTTCTAAATTGTATTTGTAAATGTCCCACGCATCATGCCCTTTGCGCCACTTTTTGTATTCCATTCTTACATGCAAGCAGAACAAGGACTATTCTGAGGCTAACAGTTGTGGTGATACTTGGAGGGCACCATTCTAATTGAAAAAGTAGTACCTTCCTTCTTGGGTCCACTTCTTCATTACAAAATTGGCAACAATCCTTTCTACACTTTGCTGCCTTCTCGCATGAGTGTTAGTATACCTTACCACACGTGTGTTTTATACAGCTATTGCCTAGCTTTGTTTTCCATGTCATGCCCTTTGACTGTTAACCTCTGACATAACGAAGCTCTGTGATCAGGAGTTCATTGAAACTTCCTGCTGGATTTTAGCTGTCTCTTACTCAACAATGAGGATTGCTTCTCATACAAGACCTTTACATCAACATTGTATCTCCCCTCAACACATGCGAGTTTGGTGATTAAGGCCCTCACTATGACATTGGCGATAAATTGCGAATACCGCTGCGGTGACTGCCGCCAGCATAGCACCGCGGAGGCGAACATCTGCACACCAGATTATGACACATACACACAAAACCGACAGAAAACAGCCATACCCACAAATCCACCAGACCCACTGAACGTGATAAACTGTCGGAACTATTACCCATACCATTACGCCACCAATACAATGCCCTCCAAATAATGACCCACGAATTACCACAGTGGACATTCAACAATGGTAAACCATTGGAGGTGCACACCCCCAAGGCAGATATGGCCACCCAAATACAAAACAGAACAACATTGACCAGAACAACAAACCCACACCTGACACAAATACACACACCCCACACACCCACCAACAGCACTATAAAACACCCACCCACATCACCCACAATCCTTTGTTAACATGACAAAATGGCTGCACTCTGTGACGACAATCCAAAAGAGAACTGCAAACACATCACAACTACCAGTTCGTCCGACATGCACCGCACACCCCACCACATCACACATCACCCTCTGCACAACCTACACACACCACACAACACCCATGTCCCCACAAAGGCACCCCCGTTTCATTGATGAGGAGTTGCAGGTCTTGGTTGAGGAAATAGTCAGGGTAGAGCCACAGCTGTTTGGAGCACAGGTACAGGAGATATCCATTGCCAGGAAGATGGAGCTATGGTGGAGGATCGTAGACAGGGTGAACGCTGTGGGACTACATCCACGCACAAGGGACAACATAAGGAAGAGGTGGAATGACCTATGGGGAAAGGTGCGTTCCATTGCAGAAGAGCACCAGCTCGCCATCAGAAGGGCTGGTGGTGGACCCCCCACCTCCTCCCCCACAGCTGACAGCATGGGAGGAGAAAGTCTTTGCAATCCTGCATCCTGAGAGACTCACTGGAGTTGCTGGAGGACTGGACACTGGTGAGTCAACATTTACTACCTATCACCCTCATGCCTGCATGTCATCCTGACCCCTCACCCTGACTCCCATCACCCCACTCCATCCCAGACAGTGCACCACCACAATTAACAAACCTAAATGCCGAGCCTGGCATGCCATACCCACTGCATTTACGTCCCCTCCAGCCCTGCATGTACACCCACCACCAATGCATGCACAGCATAGAGAACTAACAGTCCCACAATCCATCACCATACAGAAACAAAGGTGGCTAGTGATGCAGAAGATGTCACAGACATGTAGCATAATACACTACTTACATCCCCACAGGTGCCCCAGCCAATCTCAGCGGCAAGGAGGTGCCACGGCTACCCATTCCTCCACCAGCATATGCCCCCAGTGATGACAGGAACTCTAGAGCCCTGGTTCTAGAAGAGCTACCCCAGACCACACGCAGACCACTACAGAGCCTCCCCCCTCAGAATCCAACACTACAGCAGCCACTCGACATCCCCAGACCTCTGTCCCCAGGACACGTCAATAAGTAGTGTGCCCACCTGTACAGGGACCCCAGTCCACACCTCACAGGCAAGACAATGAAGGCCCTGGGGTCAGTGGGAGTAGGCACACCCTTCAGGGCTCTCAGGCAGAGGGTGTCAGGGACGATCCGAGGACAGCTGTGCGCCACGGGGAGCTGTGCGCCAGGGGGAAGACAGGCCCAGGGAACCGACTGACCAGGAGGCACTCACTAATGTCCTGGGGGCTTACCAACAATCCCAGGACAAGATGGGTCAGGTGATAAACATCATGCAGGAGAACCAGCGGCTGCAGGGGGAACACCTCCAGGAGATCAAGCAAGAATTGCAGACCCTGAACACCACTATGGTCTCCATTGCAGGGGTGCTGGGTGATATGGCCAACCTCATGAGGAACTACACAGCACACCAGCAGGCCCCTTCCACTAGCTAGTGTACTGACCAGCCCTCCACATCTGCTGCAGCTAGTGGACAGGAGGCCCTGCCACAGGACCCACAGGCTACAAGCACCCCCGCAGAAGGTGAACCACCCCACAAACGGTCCCTGCGACCCAGACAGACACCAGAGACAGTTTCCGAGATCACCGCCAGGAAATTAGCCCCTCCTGAATGTCTCCCTTGTGTTCCACTGTGTCACCTTGTTCACTTTGAACTGCCATTGCTCCCCTTTCTATGCCCCTTGGACACTGGACTTGTGCTACAACAGACTGGACGACTACACTGGACTATTCTCAACCATCACCCCACTCTATTGCACTTTGCATTGTATACACATTTTTAATAAACACCCTTGGACACAAATTGAGTAATAATGCTTTATCTGAAGGTAATGTACAATGTATTGAACTGTAATGAACTGCATGATCCTATGTAAATATCCAGTGATATGTTGATCCATCCTACAAATGTGTCTCAATAGTCTGTACACATCACAGCAGTACACTGCTGTAACTACAGCAACATCTGCAATAAGGGAAGGCATGGGTGACAGTCAGGTGGGATGTAAAGGTAATGGCTAGCATTATGCTACAGCCACACAGCACAACACTGAAATGGATAAATGTTTAGCTCAACAATCTTACCTGAGTGTCATTGCAAGAACTGTTGGATCATATGTGTCCTGTTGCCCACATCCTCCTCCTCTTCATCCTCCTCATTGTCCTCATTGTCCACTGCTGCCACAGCTGCATTGTCACCCCCTCCTCCTACAGACAGGGCACACGGTGTCTGAGGGCCAAATTGTGTAACATGCTGCACACAACAACAATCCTGCAGACCTTCTCAGGGGAGTAGCATAGGTATCCACCTGGGGTATGACTCTTGAAGGCATACACTGACATACATTGGGTGGGGACTGAGGCTCACCTATTAGCCACACTCTGTGCCTCTGTAGTTGTGCCATCAACTGTGGGATACTGCTATTCCTCAGAACAAAGGCATCATGCACCGACCTAGGATACTTGGCAGTGATGTGGGAGATGTATTGGTCAGCAAGGCATACTATCTGGACATTCAGTGAGTGGAAACTCTTCCTATTCCTGTACACTTGTTCATTGGCCCTGGGGGAGACTAAGGCAATATGGGTCCCGTCAATACTCCCAATAACATATAATACATGTCCCATTGCATAGAATCCAGCCTTCACAGTGGGTAAATCATCTACCTGGGGGAATGCAATGTAGCAGCACATGTGTTTGAGCAAGGCTGCCAAAACCCTTGCAAGCACAATAGAGAACATTGGCTGTGAGATTACTGCAGCCAAGTCCACTGACACCTGGAAAGAGACAGTTGCCAGCAAATGGAGCACTGAGAGTACCTGCACACAAAGGGGTATTACATTGGTGCAACGGATAGCAGGTAGCAGATCAGGCTCCAATTGTGCACACAGCTCTGTGATTGTGGCCCTGTCCAGACGATAGGTGAGTATGATGTGCCTGTCCTCCAGTGTAATCAAGTCCACAAGGGGTCTGAACACAGGTGCTTGCCTCCTCCTTTTATTCGTCTGAAATGGTTGGTATCTAAGGGACCCAAAAGTAAGAAGGGAGTGACAACATGAACCATGAACACACTACAGCAGTGTACACAGAGCATGCTTGTATGTTGGACACTGGAATTGTCTAGGTGAGTACATTCGACTACAATGACGCACTTATTCATCTGTACATGTGTACCAGCATTAGAAAATGGCAACTGCCTGTCCTGTATGCAGGGACAGGTGGAAGTGACCTCACTTTGCTGGCGTTTGCGTCATGGCGGGAGGCGGTCTGCACCGCCGTGCGATTCCTCATTGGCTAACATGGACCTCTATGGAGTATGGGACACATTGATGATCAACGCCGGCCGTGACGGTGTTCACCGCTGTGGACGTAACCGCCATTTTATTTCTACCACTTCACTTGATTCCTGACTCTCAACAGGATGACATCTCCACTGCGTATGCTGCTGTGACCTGTGTCTGTAACCTCCCATGGTACGTGCAACAGAAGAAAGGGCCCCAGCCTTCACATCAGAGGAGTTGGAGAGGCTGCATGGAGATGTGTTAGTGTGCTGGCAGTGTGTCATTTGGGGGAGGTATGGCTGGTGTCAGTGTGAATACAGGGGTATGGGTCATGTGTGTGCCTGATGAGTGGCTAATGCAGTGTGTAGGCCATATGTGTGAGAGGCTGGATTATCTGGTTCAAGGTGTCCCGCTGTTTGTGTTTCCTCTGCAGGTCAGCCCCCATCAGAAGAAGGGGTTATGGCGTGCCATCACCAAGACATGCGGACGTGCTATAGACTGGGGGTCTATAGCAGGCAGAGCACCCACTGCAGGAAACGGTGGGAGGACCTGAGAAGCTGGGCACGGAAGACCATGGAGGCCCAGCTGGGACGGCCTCCCAACGAGGGAGGGGCACCCGTCGGATCCTGACCCCCTTGATGGCCTGCATATTGGTGGTGTCCTAGTCAGAGCTGGATGGGTGCTTGAGGGCATCACAGCAGCCACAAGGGGGTGAGTACAGTGTGTTTGAAAACCATCTCTGTTGCCTGGCATGGGATTTGGATGCAGGGTACTAGTCAGTGGATGCCCCAGTATGCCAGTTTAGACATTGCTGTGTGGTCTAGCTTAAGTTTCTAGGGTGAAATGCATGTTTATGATAGCCAGGTAGCTGGTTTTCCATGTCAGACAGGGTTTAATTGGTCCTAGTTGGTGTGTAGCTGGCAGTGTTTGGCTCCTACCTGCTGTGGTACTTAGCCAATGTATGCCAGTGCGGTCCATACTGCCCATTCTCAGTCTCAGTGTGTGACAGTGATGTGTATGTCATCTGTGCTGTTTGTGCTTTGTTTGACCCTGTGCTCCCTTTCTTTCTCCCCCTCTCTCATTTTATCATCCTCTCCATGTGTGCATTAGCATCATCTGGCGAGGGAGCAGGGGCACCGGCGAGTGAGGGAACTGCAGCCCACGAGACCCAGAAGGTAGAGTCCACTGATGCAGAGGGGACCAGTGGGACAGAGGGCGAGGGGAGCACTACGGCGGGGACAGGAGCTGATACCACTGACTCTGATTCCTCCTCCGATGGGAGCTCCCTGGTGGTGGCGGACCCCTCTGGGACCACCCCAGCTACAGGTTCTACCACCACCCCCTTACCAGCACCGCCCTCCCAGTAGCACCCCACTGAGTTGCCCAGGCCGGCTCACCCAGGAGGGTGGGCATCTCCGCCCCAGGTACCGTTGGCCCTGCCACAGTCAGCCCAGCTGCCCTTAGTGAGGAGGCTGTTGACCTCCTGAGATCCATCTCTGTAGGCCAGTCAACCATAGTGAATGCCATCTAGGGGTTGGCATCCCAGATGCAGCAATGCAATGCCTTACTGGTGGGCATTCATGGTGGCTTGGTGGCCCTACAGAGATCGTTTCAGGCTCTGGCTTCCTCTCAGATGGCAGCCAGTGTCCCTGTTTCTTCCGTTCCCCCTTCAACTACCACTTTCCAGTCCCAGTCTCCTCACCCCCAACCCATCCCACGTACACTTTCAGACAAGCATGCACAAAAAGCATCACACAAGACTTGCACAGACAAACACAGGCAGCACACTTCAGTCCACAAGTACTCTTACAGCCAACATCCAGATTCACACACAACATCATCCACTGCCTCCACTGTCTCTCCCTCCTCCTCCTCCCTCATAGTCACATCCGCACTCACACCTGCATGCACTGCACCAACAGTCCCTGAACGTGGCACCTGCACAGCCTTGCCCACAATCACCACAACAGCAGACCTGCAGAAATGCGCCCCACACACCACATGCGCAGCCACCCCATCACCACATCATGCATCACACCCACTTCACTTGCAGAAACCACCACAACATCCATCCACACGTCCTGTTTGTCCTCCCTACCCTGTCTGCCCTCTCCAAAGACACACAAACGCTCGCACTCAGACCCTCAACAGCCATCCACATCACACACGCACATTGAGCGTGCACCTGTACCCAAGTCCAGCACACCTGCTCTGCCTACAACCAATCCCTCTACCTCCACTCCCATTCATCCTCCCACATCCTGCCCCATTGGCCCTAAGAAGCTTTTCCTTGCCTGTTTTGACCTCTTCCCTCCCCCATCCTACCCATAAAAGGAAGGTCCCACCCCCCCAGCCCAGTACCTCAAGCACTCAGTCTGACACTGTACCAACCTCAAAGTCTCCAGCAGCCACTATGGGGCACATGAATGCGACGGTGGCCACCTGCCCCAAGAACACTCCTCCGCCCCCAAAACAGAGGTCTAAAGTGCCACCCCCTCCCCAACAGACAACCAAGACCATGGAGCCCCCTCCCAAAACCAAGGCCAAGGGGATTCCTCCAAAGACAAAGGCCAAGGAATGCCCCTCCCAAAACCAAGGCCAAGAAGACTCGTCCCAAGACAAAGGTCAAGGAGGCCCCTCCCAAAACCAAGGCTAAGGAGGCCCCTCACAAAACTGAGCCCAAGGAGCACCATCCCGAACCAGAGGCCAAGGCGGCCCCTCACAAAACTGAGCCCAAGGAGCCCATCCCAAACAAGAGGCTAAGGAGGTCCCTCACAAAACTGAGCTCAAGGACCCCGAACCAGAGGCCAAGAAGCCCCTCACAAAAATGAGCCCAAGGAGCACCATCCCGAACCTGAGGCCAAGGAGGCCCCTCTCATTACTGAGCCCAAGAAGCCCCATCCCAAACCAGAGGCCAAGGAGGCCCCTCACATAACTGAGCCCAAGGAGCTCCATCCCGAACCAGAGGCCAAGGAGCCCCCTCCATCACCAGAGGGCAAGAAGCCCCCTCAGTAACATATGGGCAAGGACCCCCCTCCAGAACCAGTGGGCAAGGAGCCCCCTAAGTAACCAGTGGGCAAGGACCCCCTCAGAAACCAGTGGGCAAGGAGCCCCCTCCAGAACCAGTGGGCAAGGAGCACCCTCCAGAACCAGTGGGAAAGGAGCCCCCTCAGTAACCAGTGGGCAAGGACCCCCTCCAGAACCAGTGGGCATAGAGCCCCCTCCAGAACCAGCAGGCAAGGAGACCCCTCAGTAACCAGTGGGCAAGGAACCCCTCCAAAGAGATGCCCTCCCCCACCCCCTGAGGAGCCTGCCCATTTCCAACATGATGGCCCTGAAGAGTAGAGTCCTGATGTTGTCAGGAGTCAAGCTGGGGTTTGGACTTTGCCTTGTGGGCATTAGAGACTTTGGACTGGCCTTTGGGCCCGCATATATATGCGGTTGTGTATGTTTTGGGATTTTTAATATTCATCCAACATGATTGATTACAGTGGTTAGAACAGAGGTATGTGTCCTGGCTTTCTTTGCTCCTGGGTACTGTTACCGTTGATTTATTCTGCAGCTGGTTCTGGGTGTGTGTGTTTGGTGTGTGTTGTGCGAGTGTGTGTCACTCTCCCCTTCCTTCCTCCCTCCTTTGTGTGCTAGGCGCCTGTACTCATTGTCGTCATCTTCGTCGGCGTCGGTGTTCCAGGACGGCCATGGCGTGGTACAGCTTCGGGAAGACTTGCCGTTCAGGTTCCATGGCGGCTGGGGACTCTTCTGTGTCCCTGGAGGTGAGTGTCTTCTATTATGTGATGTGCTTCCGCCAGGCTTTTGGTGTTGTTGCTACCTCCCTGGAAATCCTGGCGGTGTGCTATGTCATAATATGGTGGGCAGATCCTTGTCTTCCGCCTGCCTGTAGGTGGCTACCACTGTGTTCAGTGATCATACCGCGCTGGTGGTTGGTGTGTTACATTGGCTGCCTATGGGAGGGCTCACCACCATGGTCATTATTTGGCAGTCGTTACCGCAGGCCTGGCCGGCGTGGCGGTAACCTGACCGCCAAGGTCCTAATGACCACCTAAATCTGTCTCAGCCTCACAGAGTTTGCCTGCTTTCGCATAACAATGTGCAATGACTGCAAACGGTATGTGTCTCAAAGCCTGCAAATACAGAAGATTTATGTTTCTCCATGCCTGTCAAAATAATGGAAACAAACAGCCTGAGAGCAACCAGCCATTCCTCCTACTTAAAACAACTAGCTACAACACTGTTTTGGTGGCAACAGTGTGATATTTTCTCTATATTGTCTTATCAATTTGTCAAGGTGGAAAACAGTTTTGCCACACCATTGGTATGTACTATTTCTGATTTATCATTTCTGTGATACACACATATTTACTATTTATAGCATATCTTTTGACACTATTATAGTACTATTACTGTGATATGCAAACATGTTAAAAAAAGAGTGCCAGCTACTTTGGTGTTCTGACTGACATTTTTGCTGGACTGTTCACTCCTTATCTCATCGCGAATTTATGATACGCACACTGCATGTCTGGGTTACATTTATATTACATATTTCTGTGATACACCCTTATTATATGGAATTGCGTGTCTCAACTGGACTCTGGCATGCACACGTCTCACTAATTATTACTTGTAATGTTTGTGTCTGAAGTAATTGTGCTTTACATTAGGATGTATCTGATATATTTTTTCAGTTTTTGTGTCCAGTCTAACTTTTATAATTCCCATAATATTTCTTACATTATTAAATTTACATTTGATAGTGTCATAATGCAATTTGAGCCTCCAGCAAGCTTTCTTCAGCATACAGAAGAACCACTTCTTCCCTGGAGAACATGAAAAGAGAATTTGTATACATATACGAAGGCAATAGAAGGGGGTAAAATGCCTGTAGATAGGCATTAACACATTTTATTGCACTGTTGGGCTCTGAAGGTCGAGTTGTTTTTCTAACTTTACTGCATATAGTTGTTCTAGAGGAACACAGTGAAGTTAATTAATATAATCAAGCGATTATGCGTGTAGAGAATAGGTTTAAGAAATGCTCCAGCATTTTAGCCCTTTAACAAGCTTCCATTATAGATGAATGTAAGAATCCCCCATTGGGTAAGTCTACGTTTTGGGCAAATGTGTAATCTTATAGTGGATTCCGGTTCACCTTGGACCATAATCACTCATGCTTTTCCAAATAACAATTTGAAGATGTTTTAAAAGAATGTGATTGTGAACAACCTATCATTGTACCTGAATCATTTGATGGCAGTAAAATATATTTTCTTGGTTTTGTCAGAGCTGACTTAACTTTGAAAAGATTAAACTGTGAGAACTCAAATGTATGTAGGCCACAAATGGTTAAATGTATTGAGTTGGAGAAACCAATAGAATATTGGCATTATCTTGAGTCATTGCAGTCGGTTTATTTTATTTATTTTCATGTCATTAGTTAATTAAAACCATACCTGAATTACAACACCTAAAAAACAATAAAAGAAACAGAGAATTGAATAAATAGCTCTAATACATTAATAAAAAATGCTTCAGACCAAGCAGAATAAAAACTGGCAAAACTAGCTTATTGGCAAAAGTGCACAGTGCATTTGGTCAGATAGTCCTTATACTATAAGGTGTGCAGTACGTTCTTAGGCAGGCAAACGTTGGATAGTAGCCTTCAAGCACGGCCCGTCCTTTAGGGTGGAGCAGCCACCCCCCCCCCACCTTTTGCCCCTCATTAAGAGTGTCTGTCAGGCTGGGCAAAGGTCAACCTGATAGACACTCTTCATGTTCAGGTCAGGAAGCCAGACGCAGGCATGCGCGGTTTGCGCAGATCCTGGTTACCTGAGCTGAACTTTGCTGGGCTGAAGAGGTCACAGCTCCTATGGGCGTGACCTCCTCTGCTCAAGCAAAGGTGCCTCAAGGCCCTCCCCCGGGTGACGAGGAAAGCGTCACCCATTGACTTCGACCTGGGCGCTTCAGGTTTAAGCCCTAAAGCACCCCGGGCGAGTGTCAATCAGTGACACCTCATCACAGAGTGGGGTGGGGTCAGCAGTCTCACTGACCTCATCCCACTCTGTGACGAGACTGGGACTGCTGCCTTCCCTCACTGGCTGACCTAAGGTCAGCCAGTGAGGGAAGGCAGCAGTCCCAACCCTCCTAGGACCTCGGAGGCTGAAGGTAAGTGTGTGTGTTTGGTGCGTGCGTGTATGTTTGAATGTTGATAAGTGTTGTTAATGGATGTGCGTGCCTGTGTGTGTGTTGAAAGTGTGAGTGTGCTTCCCGCCCGCCCCCCTCCCTCCTAAAACTGCCGGCCGCCACTGGTAGCCTTGCTGATCTGATACACGGCTTTGCCAACCCTAGGAGACAGACCACATTTCTGGAGACAAAGTCAATCCCTTGCAAATGTCTGTCAGAATTACAACTGCCAAAACTAGCTTATTGGCAAACGTGTACAGTGCGTTTGGTCAGATAGTCTTTATACCAAAAGGTGCGCAATACATCTGTAGGCAGGCAAACGTTGGATAGCAGCCTTGCCGATCCTAATACATGGCTCTGCTGGCCCTAGGAGGCAGACCGCATTTCTGGAGACAAAGTCAATCCCTTGCAAATGTCTGACATATTAGTTATTGGTGCTGGTAGGTTTAATTGGTTAAACTTGAAATAAAACAGACAAATAGTCTTAAAATCTCTGTATTTAACTGAAGTGGTGCCTTGCCTAAATGCTCAATTCTAGACTAAAAAGGTGCAGTGCACAAAATGTGGATCTCATGTAGTTCTAACCAACACTGAGTGGGGACGCCACTGTGCGCAATCTAGGCCAGAGGTGCTTTTTACAAAACTGCTTCCCTTCAATGGCTCCTGAGCATTTACTGCCATATGCACCATTGATGTGCCTACGAGTGGCATAGTGGGCACTTTAAGCATAAGCATGCAGGAGCAGAGCTTATGCCTACTTGTTGAGCCAAGGGTGATATCCAAAAAGTCCCTGTTACCCACCGGAGTGACCAGAAGTGAGTCCTTTCATTCGAAACACTCATTGATCATTGTCTTGCGTTTCCTGCAGTTTCTTTTTGACTTTGACAAGGTATTTTACAAAACAACAGGCCAGTTGTATGTCCATGGGCGAGGAATAAGACAGAACCACTTGTCTGTAGGCCCAAAAACCTCTTTGTATAAAGAGTGGCCGGGGCTTCTTTTTTGACCTCGCTACTAGCTCCTTACAAATGCATATCAGATGAACTAGATCTTCCTTCCCATTCCTGCTCAGTCGGCAGACTGTTACTGACGATTTACACTCCCTGTGGGGTGGATGTAGATGTGAGGGTAAGATGCCCGGTCAATATCTCAAGAATTTTCCTTTAAGAAGATTAGAAAGCCTGAATAAAGATAAGGTTGTGATTCAACTTTACGTTAGCCTTGCAGCACCACCCACTCATGAGTTCTCTTGGCAACTGCTGCCTTGTCCTTTATGAAAGATGTGTGATTGATTTACTTTTCTTTACTGTGGTTTTACAGCTGGTAAGTAGGGCTGGCGTTGCCCAGAGATCCTGGTCAAGTTGTGTTAAGAACTCATTGATGTTTGCTCAAGAAGGGAGCCACTTCTGGTTGCCAGTTCTGCCCACAGGAGGGAATTTACTAGCAGTTGATATGGCCTGTCTTTGGAGACCAAGCTCCAACCTTATCTGAGCAGGAGAGGAATATTTGGGAAGGCAAAGGATCATCATTCTGTAGGCCTTGGTGACCACCTGGTCAAGCCCTAGAGCATCCCTCCCTTGTAGACCCTTGCTGTCGTAGGTTGATAGCGGAATCAATTTTGCTAGGATTACTCGCAATAGTGGGACTAAGTTCGGTACAGACAATTTCCTTTTTAGATTCTTTATGGGTAGTGCGAGAGCAGTGCCCTTTCTCTCCTAGGCATCGCATTGCAATTTAAAGGTTCCTGTAAGAGGTCCGTACTACCCGATAATGGAAGATGACGACACATGATGTCAGTTGATAGAGGTTTTATTATGTTATAGTTGTTAAGATGGTTTAAAGTTGCTCAGTATCTTGTACGTTTTCCTTTCTCTCTTCTCTCTTCTTTCTTCTCTTCCTTCCTCTGGCTTTTCTTTTCCTGGTCTGAAGTAACGTTCTTCTTCTCTTCTCTATTCACTTTCTTCCTCTTTAGGTTGGTCTTTGGATGGGGACCTCCTCGTCGTGGGATCCAAGGAACAGCAGGAAAAGAAACTGAAGAGAATGGTCAGTGGCCTTTTCTATCTTCTTTATAGATCCTACAGGTGGGGGGTGGGGGATGCACCACTAAATGACCAGAAGAATTGTGCCCAATAGTAGTGTGAGACAAATGAAATTGTTAGGACACATTCCCATATTTCTAATTCTGCTGTTCATAAAGTGACTTCCGTGCTATTTAAGTTTGTGTGGAGCCCAGGTGCCTTTACAGTGTAAGCAAACAAACAAAAACAAAATCCATACAGTCTCTCCAAATAGAAATTAAAAAAATATAATTTAGTGCGCAACCCCTCTACCACCAATATCCCGAGGGGTTGAGCAAACAGCCACGTACCTGAGTAAGCCACCTTCCTCCTGGGACGTGGCTGGCTTTCACGTTCATCTGGTCCCTCTGCGACAGTGTCTCCGCGTGTGGCATCTTGGATGGCGGTGTTCCTGGCTTGTCAGTCTTCGGCACCCCGTTCTCCTGCTTTCCTCTTTCGTCGGTGCACTCCGGCTCTTTTGTGTTCCCTAGCAACCACGTGCGCGTCTAGACGCGGTCCTCCTTTATTACCCGGATGTCTGTGTTGACGTCCCGCGACATCACTTCCGGGAGTGCAAAAGCCCCCCCGGGGCACTGTTCTGCTTGTCCCTGGGTATCCTTTTGTAGCCGGGTTACATCGACCCGGTTATAGTTCCTATGTTGTCAACACTGCCACCAAATATTCATAGGAGGATACCGTCTCAAGGAGTTGGGCGGCAGTACACCAGCTTGAGATCTTCCTTTCCAGGCTGTTTACAGACATTCCTTTAGTTTTATCAAAATTAATTTTTAAGCCGTTTGCAGTTGAGTAAGCATTAGTGGCATTGAGAAGACATTGTAGCCCAACCAGGATCATTCTTAATAGCACCAGGTCATCTGCGAAGAGAACATCTGAAATGACTAGGTTGCCCAACTTAGGAGCGTGAATATTGCATTGTTCCAAAGTTTCTGTTAGGTCAGTAAGAAAAATATTAAATAGCATGGGGGCGAGCAAGCAACCCTTCTTCAATCCTTTGGCAGTTAATATGCACCTTGAGAGATGTGTCCCCAACTCCAGGTTAACTTGCACAGTGATGTAGTGTGATTAGAAGCCTTATGAGAGTAGGCAGTATTTTCTGTGCTGCCAGTTTTCTCCATAACGTGCCACAATTAATGTGGTTGAAGGTGGCCCGAAAGTCCATGAAACAGAGGTGGAGGGGGGGCTTGGCACCAACAGCTCCATCGATCAGCAGGGACAGAGCCATTATATTTGTTATGGTTCCCACCTTCCTACTGAAGCCAGTCTGATTTATTGGGATGATAGTTGTTGTCGCCGCCCAGGCTATTAACTCTTTCAAAATAGTGCCGGCAAACTATTTAGCCTCAGTGTTGATTTGTGCCACTGGCCAATCATTTTTTGCTCTATTTTTATCACAATGCTTGTAAATCAGGGAGAGGATGGACCCTCTCCATGAAGCTGGGATGTTGATATCTTCCACAATCTGCAGGGATAGTGGGTCCAGCTGCTCTGACCAATAGTTGGCATCTTGCTTCTAGAGTGCTAGAAATATTCTATTAGGGCTCGGGGCCTCCTCCCATCTCCCCTAACATATCTGCTTCTGAATTAGTTGGCTTGATACTAGCAGTCTGGCTGTAGAATGAACATGACCAACCCCCCCAGTCAGCAGCTGATATTTCCTCAGCCCGAGTTAAAGTGCAGTAGGGGGGTCTGATTGTCTGGCCTCTTACGCCTCTGAGGAGCTTTGCCCTTGTTACAGTTGAAGTGCTCCTGTAAGAAAATCACCCAGGTGGCTTCCCACGAGGCATTGTATTTGATTATTTTATTGTTAATGGTTTATGCTGCACTCTGAGGTTCGTATGAAATACAGGGGGTTCCAGACCTTATATTGAGCATGAACATCCGAGGAAGACGGCCCTAGAGTTCTCTGTCACCAGTTGATACAAAAGAAATTTATGGAACAATGCTAGGCTAATCAAGGTATAATCTAACGAAGATGAGGCCCTCGGGGAGTAGAACGTTGCTGCTGGAGGGTCGTCATTCGGAAAGAGCACATTTAGGGCCCGGGGACCGAGAAACTCTAGTTCCTTTAGCAGGTGTTTGCCAGTTTTGGTTAATTTACCCATTGTGTTCTTCCCATGTTGTGGAATTCCCCATTGTGGAGACTGAACCACTATGAAGTCGTCGTCTGTTGTTCCCAGGAGATGTAAGTGAAAGTTCCCTGAGAGGACAAGGTTAGGGTCTTGTTCTTCACCCATCAGCCATTTGATTTCACTGATCACCAGTTTGGAACCCTTTACACTGCCTTTGGGGTGCAGGTAGACATTTACAATTATGACCCGTGTATTTTTGTTGTGGCTCTGGATCATTACTCTGACTGCTTTCATCTTGATGTTTTCCACCAACTTCACTTCTAGTTGCTTTACTTCAGTAATGCTTGTTATCGAAGTATAATTTGACATGCCACTCTCTGAGTGCCCAAATCTGACGACTTTGTGGGCTGTGATGTGATGTTCCGTAAAGCTCTGCACGTGGAATGACTGTTCCAACCATGTTTCCTGGAGAAGGATAATATTAAAAGATTGGAGAAAGAGTAAGACTTGTATGTCCGGTGTTTTGTTCCCAGCCAATTAATGTTCCAAAAGCAAATGTGTATGGGGCATTGCTTTTGTGCCCAAGCTGGAGAGCTTTTCTTAATCTGTGATTCAGTCACTGCAGGTAAGCCTTGTCATGCAGTTATACTACCTATTGTGCAAAATATCCAGTGCCAAACTTGTGTGTCGAATCTAATTATATTTGTGCCTGGTTGAGAGATATGCCTTGTTCTTTCAGCTGGCGAGGAGCTCTGTGCCCCTTTGAGAACTGAATATGTTGTTTTATAAGTGTTTAAGCTTTGGTAGGCTGTTTTGAGGCATGTAGGGATCCTAGGGCATGGTATGGAGTCACTGTTATGCCTCAATTTTTAAACAAAATCTGTTATTCCAAGATCTTCCCAGCTATTTCAGAAGTAGCCAATATAGCCTTTGTTGCTTGATTTCCTATGGAATTTCCGGTTTGCACAAATTCTTTTGCCGACAAGTCTGATGATTTCAAGTGGTTCAGATCCCTAGTTGTTGCTAGGATGGATTGGATGCTTCCTCTTTTCATAATATTGTGATTTCCTTGCAATTTGTATTCTGGTAGGAAGAGCAGGGTATTAGTGTTGAGGAAGGCATTTGAGGGAGGTGCAGTAGCATGTTGTTCCTGCTGAACAAATCTGCCCACGCTCATGCTAGATTCTCTGCTCAAGAAGTTGGGGAGAGGTGGGTGCAATGTATCTGGAGCTGACTGTGCCGGCTGAATTGCCTCCATGGCCCTTCCTGATGCTTGGTGGGCAGTTGGATTGTGGGCCCCCATCCATGGGGCTTCTCCTACCCCAACCCGGGTTGGAATGTCATCTTGTAGGGTTCCTGGTTCTGGCATTGCAGAGCCCATCAGGTTTTCGTGCGGGAAGCCCTGTTCTGGCACCACTACCACCTTTTTTATGGGGCAGACAGATCCCTCATCCTCTTGGAGACTGATTTTCTTTGGCCTGTCCTCTACTTCTGCCTGCTCGATGGAAGTGGCTAGATTGTTATCCTCTGGTGACTCCCTTACAACTGGGAAGCTTGTGGAGTACGACTGGAAGTACTCGGTGGTGACTTTTTTTGCCATTTCTACCCTTCCTTTTCTGTTTCTGGTGAGACTGCGCATCGTTCCTTTGCTTGTGTGCCCTTAGTTCGCCTCCCTGGTTAAGGTCTTGATTTCTTTCTCTTCTTCTGCAGTGATCTCCCACAGAGGGCTTCAATTGATTCTGAGTGCTTTGTTGAGGTGATTATTCCTTTCCCCTGTGACTTGAGCTGCAGGGGAACTGCAGTGCATTCTTTGGGCCTCTGTTGTTGGACCCACCTGTGACTGGCAGTAGACTGTACTCTGTTCAAGGGAGATGATGGCCCTCCTGTTTTCGGTGGTCTGAATAAGTTTGGTTAGTAGATCGCCCATTAATGTTGGCAGCGTGGTTAGTTTGTCCAAGACTGGGCCGCAGATGCAAGAGCAGCCTGCTTGTGATAGTTGGGAGTCGGTTTGAGTTCACTGTATCAGGCAGTTTAAAACGGCAAGCTTGTCATCTATACCTGCTGCTATAGCGGCAAAGGAGTCGAGGATAGATAGCTAAATGTCCATCTTGTCCGCCTGATATGGAAGGGTGTTCGCTGAGGGCTGCATGGGGTTTGAAAGGGATGGCCAGATGGTATCAGAGTACCAATCCTTCTTTTCTCTTTTCTGATAGTTATTCAAGGTGGTTCCTTCACCTACTCTAGGCCAGACCCTCTGGAACATACTGGGGGTATTTTGTAGGTATGATGAAGCTAATTCTTCCCACTCTTGGGTCATTAGATAAGAAATATCACAGCCGTTGTTGTTAAGCTCTTCTCTTTTTGCTGAGTTGCTTCTTCCTTGCACAGACTTAATAGTTGACTTGACTGAGACCTGGACTGATGGTGTGCTGACAGGCAAGAGGACCAGCATCCCCCTTTGGGCTGGTGTCTTGAATCATGGGCCATGGAAAGAGAGCTTCAACCTCCATCGGTTGCTCCCTCCGGGCCTCATGATGGATGTCACAAGAAAAGCTGAAGCTATGTGATAATTTTACCTACCCATCACTACCCTTCTGTAAAATTGAAGAGTACTGGGCCATGGAGACCTCTGTGGCCCAGGGCGGTGAGGTTGCACCTGTTGTGTTCCGAGGTGGGTAGGGTAAGAGATGATCCCTCCCTTCCTCAGCGTCTTTGGTGTTGTTTATATCCTCTGAGCTACTGATCTCTATATGTTCTGGGGAGCCGTTTGTAGCGGGGGCCAATTCCCTGCCAGAATTACCACCTGGCATTGATATTATCACTACAGGTTGCAGGAGAGATGGGAGCCCCGTAACTTCATCATTGTTATAGAATATCACTGAACCAGCGTCCTTTAGAAAGGTGAATTTTGTATAGATTTTTGGTTGATGGCTGTAGGATTTCGCCTTTCTCAGTCCCCCTCCTGAGCTGGCTGTTCCTGGGCCTGTTATTGCTGTTGGGACTGCCAAGACCTATGCGAGCTCCACTAATGGCTCCTCGCCCCTTCATGCCCTTGGCCTGTTGGTGGTGTTGGCCCTCTGTCGATCTTCTTTCTTTCTACTGACTACTGTGAAGACTGGCCCTCTTTCCTTGCCTGATCTCATGTTCATCTGTCAGCCAGCAGGAGAGCTAGGTTGCTTTGAGGTCTTCTTCTGTGGGCAAGCAGCAAGGGGGGACTTAGCTTGGCCACTCTGTGTGCCGCCACAACCCTTGTACCTCCCTGGATAATCCTTTGGGCTATGGGGGCATGATCACGCCCAGTACTAGATGCTCTCCACTCCTCAGGTAGTTGTTATGCACTTAAAGCAAGTGGGGCCCCCGGTAGGACCAGCCGGGGAGTATGCAGGGTGGTCGGCAGGGCTGTTCTCCTGTTAGCACAGCAGAGCAGAGCGTTATGCAGGGGAGCATGGATGTGCACGCTCTGAAATTGTGGTTTCCTTCTACATGTGGTCCAGAGGAACGCAGAGTCAGCAAGCCGCACCAAGAAGTAGCTTGACTGCCTCCGCCAGCTCTGGCGATCCCCCTTGACTGAGCCCTCACGGGTATACTGCCAAAAAAAGAGGGTTTGCGGGGAGTTCTGTGGGGAGGATTACTGCTCCAGGCTTTCCTGGGCCGTAGCTTCCTGTACTTTAGGTCACGGTTGCAGGAGGACCTGGTTTGCCCCAATTATGTGCCTCCTCTCCCCTCAGCCTGAGCGCTAGATAGGGTGGTTTATTATTGTTTATTTAATTTTAATAATATTGATGGTATTATGAATATTGTTGATAATTGATGATACTGTTGCTGGGTGGCAGGGGGTGGCAGGTAAAGGCCGTGGCGTGAATACATGAATATGTGTAGGCAGCTGGTAGGGTAGCCGGGCAAGCGCAAGTGCAACAAGAGTTAGGCGAAAAGTTACAGGCTTGATTTACCCTGCAGATGGCCACCCCCCGGCAGGCAAGTCAGGGGAGCTCAGGTGGCAGCCAGGAGGAGCCTGAGAGGAGCCTAAAAGCAGGAGCAGGTTAGCCACTGCGTGCAAGGGAGTCAGCGGGCCAGTGAGAATCCTCAAACCTGCCCTGCTTGGCCCCTGTACCGCCCTGTGCATGCTGCGCCTCACCCCTTCAGATCTTTCAGTCCAGTCCTTGGTGCTCCAGTGTTCCGGCGAGAGCCCCTGTCTTCTTTCCCTGGCTGAGTCTTCCACAAGGACTCTGCTGCAGTCCCACCGCGCGTCTCCGGACTCCGCTCCTCCACAACACCTCACCTTCCGATTCAAATTCTTCTGATCGACTTCCAATTGGGAGTGAGCAGGAATCCCTCATTGCAGTAAAGAACAAGAACTTTTAATTAAAGAATTTTTATATTTGAGTGGGTTGCCAAACAATTTCTAAAAGTGCTTTTTCAAGATTTAGGAAGGATATGCACCATTTAAGGAAGGTGTTAAACCTGTGAAACAGAAACTAAGAGGATATGGAAACATTCATGAAATGCTTCCAGGATGAAATGTGAATTTGTCCAAAAATGAGTCCGATCACATGGACTTGTTTGTACCAGACTCCAGAAAAGGGATCTAACATTAAAAGAGGAAAAGTTCAGATTATTTTATAATAAAGTGGATTAAGTAGGCCATACAATAAGAGGTGATGGGGTATTGCAAAAGAAAAATCTTGTGGGCACCATACTTGAAACTTCATCTCTAGTCAATAAGGACCAATTACCTTCTTTTGCAGCTTTGTGTGAGTATTATAGCAAGTTTTAGTGTAATTTTAGGGAGAAATTGGATCTTTGAGAAAATGAATATGTGAGGTGTAGAGTAACAGTGTGAACTAATGATCAACAGAAATCTTTTGATGTTATCAAAAAATATTGTTAATGCTCCCACACTTAGTCCATTCTGCATGGGCAGGGAGGTAAAGTTTTATCTCGGATGGCTGGAGAGGAAAAGTACAATCTTGCTTTTGCCTTGAGAATGGCATCTGCAGCTGAATGTAGGTATTCCGTGATTGAGAGTTACTCACATTTATGTGGCAGATTGAACATTTTCATAATTACATTTGGGGAACCGGATTTGTGGTAAAATCTGATCACAAACCATATGGTCAACAGTCTGTTTCCTGGTGTAGAGTGGAATGTTGCAGCACGTTTTGCCAGATTATTGTCTCACTTACAGCCGTATTGTTTTGAGATGCAGTATGGCCCAGACAAAAAGGATATTACTGCTGACTTTCTGTCCAGGTTTCCTGCTCAAAGCAGTGAAGCAATGCATGTTTTGGACCATGAGGGTTGAACCATGATGGTAGTGAGTATGGTATATGACGTATTTGCTGGTATTTATGAATCTGAATGGTCTAAATGGACTGCATTTTCTAAAACTCTAAAGCCAGTATGTGAATGGGCTGTTAAAGGATGGTCGAAACATAAAGAAAAAAACCTGTGAATGTCCACTTTCTTTTCGGTTGCAGGAAAGTTAAAAGTGGAAAGAAATTTGTTGTTCAAGGAAGGAAACTGTGTTGCGTGTCTGCTGCTAATAACATGAAAAGATTGTTGCTTTTGCAATTTAAGTCTCCAGGAAAGGACAAAATAGTAGAAAGTGACTGCGGGATTCCTCTCAGTGTTCCTCAGGTGAAAAGATATGCAAGGTCCAATCTGGTCCTTAGGTTTCTGTTCCCTGGCCAAGGGAACTGAAGGAAAAAGTGGGTTTGACAATTCTGGCCTACTTTGTCATCTTCCAGGTGATTCTGAATTTGCTTTAGTACTTGTAGATTTCCACTCTATATTTCTTGATGTTAAGTTTGTTCCTAAGACTACTACATCTGTTAGTGCAGATTTTCTCAAGGACATATTTATGAGGGACGCTTTTCCTCATACTAATGTTACTGACCATGGTGTTTGGTTTAGATATTCTTTGTTTCTTGAACTTTTGGCCATATCTAACATTAACTATATGCCCCGGCTTGGCACGATCCCAGCTGCAATGACCAGGTGAAGTTTTTCAATTGAGTTCTTAAGGAGATTGTGAAGTAGGCAAAAAACTAATGGGCTTGATTGGAAGGCTTTTCTGAGGTCAAAGTTATGAATTATTGGATCACAGCTCACAGTACCACTAGGAATAGTCCATTCAAGCTTCTGAAAGACAAGGTTCTAAGGTGTGTCCCATGTCAACAGCATTAAAGCAAAAGTTCCTTGTAAAACAAGTTGCTGACACTATGATTGCAAACAGCAAAAAATGAAGGAATGCCATCATAAGAAAAATGATTTTACTGTTGCAGTGGCCGATTGGGTCTGAATCAAAAAACCTAGATTCATTAGAAACAGTTCTGACAAGTTTGCAAAACATTGAAGGCAATAAAGGGTAATCTGCAAACTGATGATGCAAGATGGGTCAGTTTGGAATTTGAGAAGAGTATCAAAATGCTGGTACATGAATGATATCATTGATGAGAGGATGTTGAATGAGCCACATGGAGAATACATGTTCAGGATGTGGGAAAACAATTCTCATGCTATTAGTATGGATTCTGCAGCTTCTGTTTTGGAAATACCCATATGCAGAGTTTAGCACCAGATGATTTGCCATGTATACCCTCATCCAAATCAGGATTGGAATAATCATCAGAGGGAATCATTGTGTTTAGGGTAAATAGAAATGTTCATACTCAGATGCCTTCCGTAAAACTGAAAGAATTTGTCTATTTCTTTAATCTCTTATTTTGTAGAGCTGTGTATTTTGCATAGTATTCCCATTTGCATCATTTTGAACTATGTTTACCTATTCTCAATTAACTTTTTAATAATTCTATTTGGGTTTTTTGCATCACATTTGGTAGTTTTGAAGGGACAAAATGTGTTTTATCTTGTATTTATAGATGATATTTGTATACGTCCTACTTGCCATTCTTTGTGCCCCACTCTTTCTATTCTATTCTTAATTGTGCATTGTGTGAGGGATATTCTGAGGCTAATGGTCGCAATGACAGTTAGAGGACACCATGCAAATAAAGAAGTCTTACCATCCTGCCTACTTCTGCTTCTTCGTTACACTAATGATTTTGCATGTTGGTGGTGTTGCTGCCTCTACTTCGGGTCCACATGAGTCTGATAGCAAGGTTTTTGGTAAGAAACTAAACATAAGGAGAGTTAGAACAATCAATTAAAATATTTCTAGATTGTGTTTAATTAGAGATCTAGTATTAATGCAATAGACTTTTGTCTCGTTACCCGAATGCCGAACTCTAATGTTGGTAACATTTGGACTAGGAACATGATCTAAGATGGTCACATGATCACAAGTAGTACATTTAAAATAAGGGAATATATCACAGATGTAGTAAATGCAGTAGAATTTGTCTTACCCATCTGACAGTAATTGCGATGTTGTGCACAGTCGGGCTTGCTTTTGCCCGCGTCCTCACTGCATTTGCTTTCAAATATGGTTTGCAGGTCATGGTCTGGACCACAACCACACAATAGACACAGAGCACTCCCAGGATGGTGTTCATGTCTGAGAGCTCAAGAAATGACTAGTTAAATTGTGACGAGCTTGGGATCAGGAAGACCTATGTATTATTTGAACATGTACATAGCAGTATTGAACATGAGATCCAAAGTATGGGAGCATGAAGAGAACATTGGATATTCACTTATAGTCAGTGACTAGGGGGGTTGAAGTGCATGGTATGATAATTGGATCAATGGATTAAATTAGATCTTGAGTCATGTCTAGGTTTGGGATGAGCCTGTCAGTTTGCTGGAGGAAGGTAGGGCTTATAGTCATTGCCACATAGCTATACAAATGAATGCATGAAAAACAATATGCAAATCAATGGTTAAAAATATGATTACCTTAGAGGAAACACCAAAAATAGAGTAGTAGAAATATTTGCTAACATGACGGTGCATCATAGGGAAGAGAAAAAAAGGTCAGATCTATGTGGTTTTACAGAAAATACAGTTTTGAAAAAGGGGGCTTAGAGGTAAAAGTGACAAATTTCAATTGAGGAGGTACCTTGGATGGATAATGTCTTAATTACCCATGTTCAAGGAAGACTAGTAACCATAACTGTTAGGCTGTAAGAAATATGGAAACAATTTAGACAGATGCTAGGGACCTTTCAGGGGTTAGTTGATGAGCCCTTGAGAGAAGGTGGACTTACAGGTAAACATTTAGAGGCCACTGATTAAGGACCATGCATTCTTATTCATGTGTGGTGCATAATGTGTGCAAAACAACATCCATTTAAGAAAACCCTGTCTCCTCAATAGGTAGACAGTCAGCCTGGGATCAAGTCAAATGTGGCCTGAATAGGTGATGTGGTTGCAGCAGGAAAGAGCAGCTTAAGTGGATACAAATGTGTTTAAAGTTATTTGTGGCTGAAAATAGCAAACTGTCCTCATGCTGTAGCCATGTTAAGGTCAAAAAGGAAGCAAGCTGACTCGTCAAAGGTACATGGAAGGGCGTCTTCATCAGTCATAATAGGGTCCATATAATATGGTGGGCTGGGTACTTATAGAGAGGCAAGAGCAGGGATCTGAGGATTGGCTAACTGGAAGTTGGAATACTTGGAAAACAGGAAAGAGTGACCATATGTGTAAGGGATTTAAGAATGAGAAAATGGCAGACATATTGGAGAGTTCAGGATTATGCAAGTGCTGTATTAGGGTGGTAGCAAGCTGGAGAAAATAAACCAAAATTGACTAGAGACAATTCATATGATAAACGCAGAGAATCCATACAGCATGAAGTGAATAACTGATCACATCTGACTCAAAACCAAAAAGATACACTTAGACATGGAGTATACTATAAACACCAGAATTCCATAACATACAGGTACAAATGTAAGTCCTTCCAGAAAAGCATGTTTGTGGAAAGTTAAAACTTTAGGACAAGTTTACTAGAGATACTGGAAGAGTATAGTAACCATCGAGTTAGGCAAGTCATCGCAGAATTACCTGAAATGATTCTGCAGCTCTGCAATAATGTTGGAGTTCTTACAGCAAGCAGAGTATCAGATGTCACGATAATGCGGACATTTGCATCATAAGCAGTGGGAGTGGGTGGAACTCACGGAGTTTCACTCTGTGGGATTCTGTGGAGTTACATGAAAACTCTGTGAGATTCCACGGAGGTCGGTGAGAAGGCAGAAATCAGTACTTTGTTGATTTTTAGCCTCTGGAGCTTGTTCCACGCTGAAAAATCGGTGTGAATGGCACCATGAGACACACAAGAGTGTGCTTCTGCTCAAGCTGATTATGCTGCCGCTTGAATAGATTTTCTAATCGAGTAGCAACTTTCTCACTGGCAACGGCTGCGTGGGCATGTGTTTGGAGAATCTCGCCAGGCGAGTGCATGCACTGTCGTTTGCGAAGAACTATTATTTCTAAACAAGCAAAAAACAAATCTAAAAAGGTTTTTTTTGCCTACCCATTACTTACCGTTGATTGGCTTCACTGTCAATCTTATTTTCTTCCTTTTCATTGGTGAGCACATGTTAGCACATGCCAGATTCACTTTGTCTCCGTGTGTTTGTTTTCTTCCCTGGAGCATAGACCAAGTTTGGATTGATTTCTTGATTGGTGTTCTTCTGTGCTGCTTACACTAAGATTGCGGTATTTTTGTTTTTTTCGTTTGCAAGACAACTTGCAACCATCAGATTCGAAGCTTGAGCTTCCGCATATTTCAGAGAGCTAATTGCAAAAACTAGCAATAGCTAACCTTTGTGGCATGTGCCCAATCACTGCAGCACACATTTCAGCCACCTATCACTTTTATTGCTGATGAAGTTCTAAACATGCTACCTTCATTTAAGACTGTTGCCATACAGTATGTGGTTTTCAAAATTAACATTTGTCGCTGTGTCACATTTACTTATTTGTTGGTTGAAGTTGTTTTATTCATCATTAAACAATCAGTGATTTCAAAAGGTTTAAGTTTCACCTGTACCTCTACCCACCCCTAACCCCTAAAGTCACATTCACCTTCCTTTACCTCTGCCCAACCCCAAACTCTCGTCACCCTCACCTCCCCTTACCTCTACCTAACCCTGAGCCCTACACTATCTTAACCTCCCCCTACCTTTACCCACCCATGAGCCCTCAATTCACCCTAACCTCCCTTTACCTCAACCCACCCCTGACCCTTACATTATCTTTACCTCCATTACGTGTACCCACTCCTAAGCCCTTAAGTCAGTCTCACCTACCTTTACCTCAAACCACCCAGATCTTTAAGATACACTCACCTACCATTACCTCTATCCATCTTCAAACCCTCAAGACACCCTTATCCTCCTTTTAATTTGAGCCACCCCTTATCCCTCAAGTCACTGTCACTTCCCTTTCTCACTACCCCTGAAACTTCAAATCACCCTCATCACCTTTTGCCTCTACCCACCTGTAGGAGGCTGGCCTGGCTTGTAGTGGGTACCCAGGGGTACTTACACTTTGTACCAGGTCCAGTTATCCCTTATTAGTGTAGAAGAGGTGTTTCTAGCAGCTTAGGCTGATAGAAGGTAGCTATAGCAGAGCAGCTTAGGCTGAACTAGGAGACATGCAAAGCTCCTACTATACCACTGGTGCCATATGCACAATATCATAAGAAAACACAATACACAGATATACTAAAAATAAAGGTACTTTATTTTTATGACAATATGCCAAAAGTATGTCAGTGAGTACCCTCAGAATGAGGATGCCAAATATACACAAGATATATGTACACAATACCAAAAATATGCAATAATAGCAAAAGGAAGTAATGCACGCAGTGTATAGTTACAATAGATTGCAATAGGAGCACATAGGTATAGGGGCAACACAAACCATATACTCCAAAAGTGGAATGCGAATAACGTATGGACCCCAAACCTATGTGAGCTCGTAGAGGGTCGCTGGGACTGCGAGAAAACAGTGAGGGTTAGAAAAATAGCCCACCCCAAGACCCTGAAAAGTAGGTGTAAAGTGCACCTATATTCCCCAGAGAGCACAGAAGTCGTGATAGGGGAATTCTGCAAGGAAGACCAACACCAGCAATGCAACCAAAGTGGATTTCCGGACAAGAGTACCTGTGGAACAAGGGGACCAAGTCCAAGAGTCGCAACAAAGTCGAGATTGGGCAGATGCCCAGGAAATGCCAGCTGAGGGTGCAAAGAAGCTGCCACTGGATGGTAGAAGCTGTGGATTCTGCAAGAACGAAGAGGGCTAGAAACTTCCCCTTTGGAGGATGGATGTCCCACGTCGTGAAGAAGCTTGGAGAGGTGTTTCCACGCAGAAAGACCGCAAACAAGCCTTGCTAACTGCAAGGGTCGCGGTTAAGGTTTTTGGATGCTGCTGTGGCCCAGGAGGGACCAGAATGTCGCCACTTGGGTGAGGAGACAGAGGGGGTGCCCAGCAAGTCAGGGAGCCCTCACAAAAGCAGGCAGCACCCGCAGAAGTGCCGGAACAGGCACTACAAAGAGGAGTGAACCGGAGCTCACTCAAAGACACAAAAGGGAGTCCCACAACGCCGGAGGACAACTCAGGAGGTTGTGCACTGCAGGTTAGAGTGTCGGGGACCCAGGCTTGGCTCTGCAAGAAGGAAATCCTGGAAGAGTGCACAGGAGCCGGAGCAGCTGCAAATCACACGGTACCCAGCAATGCAGTCTAGCGTGGAGAGGCAAGGACTTACCTCCACCAAACTTGGACTGAAGAGTCACTGGACTGTGGGAGTCACTTGGACAGAGTTGCTGAGTTCCAGGGGCCACGCTCGTCATGCTGAGAGGGGACCCAGAGGACCAGTGATGCAGTCTTTTGTTGCCTGCGATTGCAGGGGGAAGATTCCGTCGACCCACAGGAGATTTCTTCAGAGCTCCTAGTACAGAGAGGAGGCAGGCTACCCCCAGAGCATGCACCACCAGGAAAACAGTTGAGAAGGCAGCTGGATCAGTGATACAAGGTTGCAGTAGTCGTCTTTGCTACTTTGTTGCGGCTTTGCAGGCGTCCTGAGCAGTCAGCGGTCGATCCTTTGGCAGAAGGTGAATAGAGAGATGCAGAGGAACTCTGATGAGCTCTTGCATTCGTTATCTAAAGAATTCCCCAAAGCAGAGACCCTAAATAGCCAGAAAAGGAGGTTTGTCTACCTAGGAAGGAGGATAGGCTAGCAACACAGGTAAGAGCCTATCAGGAGGAGTCTCTGACGTCACCTGCTGGCACTGGCCACTCAGAGCAGTCCAGTGTGCCAGCAGCACCTCTGTTTCCAAGATGGCAGAGGTCTGGAGCACACTGGAGGAGCTCTGGCCACCTCCCCTGGGAGGTGCAGGTCAGGGGAGTGGTCACTCCCCTTTCCTTTGTCCAGTTTCGCGCCAGAGCAGGGCTGAGGGTTCCCAGAACCGGTGTAGACTGGCTTATGCAGAGATGGGCACCATCTGTGCCCATCAAAGCATTTCCAGAGGCTGGGGGAGGCTACTCCTCCCCAGCCCTGACACCTATTTCCAAAGGGAGAGGGTGTAACACCCTCTCTCTGAGGAAGTCCTTTGTTCTGCCTTCCTAGGCCAAGCCTGGCTGGACCCCAGGAGGGCAGAAACCTGTCTGAGGGGTTGGCAGCAGCTGCAGTGAAACCCCGGGAAAGGTAGTTTGGCAGTACCCGGGTCTGTGCTAGAGACTCGGGGGATCATGGAATTGTCTCCCCAATGCCAGAATGGCATTCGGGTGACAATTCCATGATCTTAGACATGTTACATGGCCATGTTCGGAGTTACCATTGTGATGCTGTACATAGGTAGTGACCTATGTCCAGTGCACGCGTGTAATGGTGTCCCCGCACTCACAAAGTCCGGGGAATTTGCCCTAAACGATGTGGGGGCACCTTGGCTAGTGCCAGGGTTCCCACACACTAAGTAACTTAGCACCCTGCCTTTACCAGGTAAAGGTTAGACATATAGGTGACTTATAAGTTACTTAAGTGCAGTGGTAAATGGCTGTGAAATAACGTGGACGTTATTTCACTCAGGCTGCAGTGGCAGGCCTGTGTAAGAATTGTCAGAGCTCCCTATGGGTGGCAAAAGAAATGCTGCAGCCCATAGGGATCTCCTTGAACCCCAATACCCTGGGTACCTCAGTACCATATACTAGGGAATTATAAGGGTGTTCCAGTATGCCAATGTGAATTGGTGAAATTGGTCACTAGCCTGTTAGTGACAATTTGGAAAGCAGAGAGAGCATAACCACTGAGGTTCTGGTTAGCAGAGCCTCAGTGAGACAGTTAGTCTTCACACAGGGAACACATACAGGGCACACTTATGAGCACTGGGGCCCTGGCTGGCCGGGTCCCAGTGACACATACACTAAAACAACATATATACAGTGAAATATGGGGGTAACATGCCAGGCGAGATGGTACTTCCCTACACCACCCTTGAGCCCTCAAGTCACCCTCACCTCCCTTTATCTCCAGCCACGCATGCACCCTCCAGTCACCCTCACTTCACTTTACCTCTACCCACCCCTGAGCCTTCCGGTCACTCTCCCCTCTCTTTACCTCTACCTACTCCTGAATCCTCAAATTAGCATCACCTCCCTTTACCTCTACCCACCTCTGAGCCCTTACATTATCTGTACATCCCTTTACCTTTACCCACTCCTGAGACCTCAAGTCACCTCCCCTCCCTTTTCCTCTAATCACCCAAGTCCTTAAGATACACTCATCTCCCATTACCTCTATCTACCTCTAAACCCTCAAGATACCCTCGTATTAATTCTAGCCACCCTCATCTCCTTTTACCTCTACTTACACCTGAGCCCTAACATTACTCTCACTTACCCTCCCCTTACCTCTACTTATCTATGAGCCCTCAAGTCACCCTCAACTTCCTTTATCTTTAACCCACCCCTGAGCTCTCAAATCACCCTCACCTTCCTTTACTTCTACCCACCCTAAGCCCTTAAGTCTCCCTCAACTCCCTTTAACTCTACCCACCCATCGACCCCAAACTCACTATTATGTCCCTGTACTTCTACACACCCCTAAGCCCTCAAGTCTGTCTCACCTCCCTTCACCTCTACACACCCCTGAGCCTCCAAGTCACCCTCAAGTCCCCTACCTCTAAACACACCGGAGTCTTCAATTCACATTCACCTCCTTGTACCTCTACCCATCCTTTAACCTTCAAGTCACCCTCACCTCCCTTTACCTCTACCCACCACAAAGTCCTCCAGTTGCCCTCACATCCCTTTACCTCCACATACCTCTGAGCCTTAAAGTCACCCTCAACTCCCATTACCCCTCCCACCACTGATTCCTCAAGTCACCCTCACATACCTTTACCTCTATAAACCCCTGAACCGTCAGGTCATCCTCATGTCCCTTGGCTTCTGCCCACCCGTGAGCTCTCAAGGCCACCCTCACCGCCTTTTACCTCTACTTACCCCTGAACTCTGAAGTCACCCTTACCTCTCTTTATCTCTAGCTACTTCTGAACCCTCATGTCACCTTCTCCCTCTTTCCCTCCACCTATTCCAGAACCCTCATCCCCCTCACCTCCCCTTACCTCTACACATCCCTAAATACTAAAATAACTTTTTTTAAATAGCATAAAAAGTATGGTATTTAAGAACCAATACTTGTGTGGTCAATTACTACGTGGTGAAGGTACAAATACTTACCTGTGTGGTAAAGTGTGCATGGTAAAGGTCATGCATGGTAAAGGCTGTGTGATATAGGTTGTTTCCCCTCAGGCAGGACACATCCTTACGCTTCCCTTAAATACTCTCCTGTGTACACCCTAGGTCTTGTAAATGTTCTGGGGGCACTGTTGTTTGTTTTATGCCCTTCAATGTGTTTGATGGGCACATCGACTCTTTGACACTCTGCCACCTTTCTCCCACACACACACACTGACTTTAGGTTTTGCCTGAGAGATTGGATGATCTTTTGCTTGTGAGACAGTTTGTTTACTTACAGGGGCTTAGAGTCTGTCCACTGATTAACATTAGTTGGCTTCATCGTTACTCTCATCTTCTTGCTCCTCTTTGGGCAGCGAGTGTTGGTTTCACTTCCTTTTCGTACGTTTGGCCCAAGTACTTCTTTACATGCCTAGTGTCTTTTGGCTGCTCACCACTTCCAGATGTGCTTTTGTTTTCTTTTACTTGACCCTCCTCATCCCTTCCCCATCCTCCATTGTTGCTTGCCCTGCTCACTCTTTCTTCTTCTCCGTTTTTGCTTGCCTCGTCTACCTCCACCCACTCCCATTTTGCTGCTTGCCCACCTTCTCCCACTAGAAAAATGCCCCATCCACCTCCACCCACTCCCCTTTCACTGCTTACCCCTTCCCTTCCTGCCAGAAAAACAGTGACCAAAAGTCACACCAGTGGGTTTTAACATGTGAAAACGAAGTCCTGATATATGTATGCCTTTTTGCTATTGTCTGTTTATATCAGGGCCAACACAGAGAAGTTCATCTCAGACATAATATAATTAAACTATTTTTTTTATGAAGGCAAAGATTATTCCTCTGAGTAGCAGTTTATTTTATCTTGTGGCTGTGAGGCCTCATTGAGTAATACACTCATTACCGCCTTCGGTCCAACCTGGCTTGTTTGTAAAATCTTAACTTAACCTTTAGTAGCTGTGGCTTTGAGCATTAAGGTAGTAATGCTTTAAGAAATACAAAAGCAATTGAATATGAAAGACATAGAATATAAAGAAAATCCAACACCTATTTATAAAAATACATTTTAAAAAATCTTAAATAAATGTAAATACATTTATGAAAATACATTTCTTTTTTATGAAATTGGAGAAACCAAAATGAACAAAATTCACCAGATGGTTCTGGAGACATAAAGTAATAAGCAAATTGTAAATCACTGCTTTCCACTCAAAATGCAAACAAGCATTGGTAACTAGTGGGGTTAGCGGCTACTTTGGAAACTTTAGAAAAATGTTTTATAAAGTTGTGTTTGGGTACTCCAGCCCACTTTAGGCAACCACCTCTGTCAGGGAGCAAGTCACATGGGCTAGTAAGACTCAGTAGTACAGTTGCCTTGCAGTTAAGGAGTCTCCAGTCCATTTCCAGGCTCTACTGGCTCACTGCCATAGACATCAATGGAGTGGCCCTGATGCAAGGGATACAGGATTCTGAAGATGCTGATGGATTCTGTAGTTGCTGATCCACTCAATGGGGATCTTCCTGGGGCCACCCCTCAGTCCATGAACACAGTAGGGTGACTTTGGCCAAAGAGGTTAATGTCCCTCGAAGTCCAGGTGAAGTCCAGCCCAAATCAAGTTGCCACTGGTCTAGTGGTCTCTGGTCACAGAGAAACCAGTGGTTACTTTACACTGAGGATAGTATCATCTTGATTGACCAAACTGCACTCCAATGACTCTCCTGGGTCCAGCAGACTCGAGTGCAACTTTTGAGTGTCAGGACTTGGACTCCAATGCAGCACTTCAGCGGTCAGTGGTGATCAAGTGATTGTGGCTACCAATTTGCTAAGTCAGGCTTGTTCAGTTTTTGTGGCCCTGGAACTGTAACAAGAAGTCAACCAACCAACTCTTGGAGTTCCAATCTTCTGTCTGGGGCTCAGGCACAATTTTCCTTGAGCAGGGAACAACAGGTACAGTCCTGCCTTTGCTAGCCCAAGGTTCAGCAGCTGCAGTCCAGTCTTTAGTGAAAACTCTCTTTGTGGGGTGCAGGGAACAGCAAGACAGTCCACTTTTATGCCCACAAGGTGCCCTCAGGGATGCGGTGACTACTAGCCAAAGCACCAAGGTCTCCTTCCATCTGATTAAGGCTTTCTGCAAAGTATGGCATCTAGGTATCCCAGAGTGCAATATTCTGCCAAGTCCCAAGCTAGCAGCACCCTTCTCTCTGTGTTTAGAACATGGTAACCCACCCTGGTTATGTGGCTATCTGAGGGCTACAAGCCCACAGGAAAACTGTTTTGGCAACTCTTTTCTCCTCACTGTCCCTGACACCAACCTGTCTAGCAGTATAAAAGAGCAGCCCCGCTTTGTCTGTGTCCACCATTTGCCTAGAAGACTTGGGCAATGGAGTAGCAACTTTCTAAAGTTTTTTTTACTCAAACGTTACATGAAATTCGACTTTAGCACCAAGTCAGGTTTAATACAACAATACGTTTGATACATTGAAGCAATTACTTTAATAGTCCCATTCAGAAGTTAGCACAACTGAGTGATCAGTGTGTAACTCTATATCTGCAAACGGGGCTACTAGCCTTTCTACAGTAAAAATGATAGTTTGGGGTTTTTACAGTTAGGCCATTATAAAATACATGCCTTACTTTTTAATACAGCACCCTGCCTCAAGGCTTGACAGGCCTACCTTAGGGGAGACTTATAGGCCTACCTTAGGATTGACTTATATATATTTAAAAGAAGGGTTTGGACTTTGTCATTAGTTTAAATGGCAAAGTCAAGTTTGCAGATTAAAACTGCTCTACCAGTGAGCAGTGACAGGCAGGGAGACATGTTTTACTTTGTCACACTCATGGTGGCACAATAGGTGCTGCAGTCCATGAGCAGCACTTTATCTTGCAGGCCCTTGGTATCCCCTGGTACCATATGATAGGGTCTTATAAGTAAGTTAACCTATGCAATTGGGTACAGCCAATTAAATATACACTTTTAAGGGTCAAAGCACAGGCACTGAGGTGTGGTTAGCAGGCCTCTGTGAACTCTCAATGTCAAAAACCCAGCAGCATCAGTCCAAACCTTTGGGGGTGATCATGCAAAAAGAGACATTTCCTTGCAATCCCATACTAAGAAAATAGATCACTGAAGTTAGCACTAGCCATGTCATATCTTGTTTTGTTTTACCTTTCAGCCATGCCGCACAGCAGCTGTGTTGCTGTATAACATGACTAAAAGAAAATAACAATGTGAATAGCTCTTTAATAGGAGAGACCTATTGGCTTTGCCAATTCTTGTTTGGCATATGTTCTATTGCGTGGATGTGGTGCCTTTACTGAATCTTTACATTTTCAGAAGGTAACTGAATGCACCACCATTATTACAATGTGTGGATGCTTCACTGTCTGTGCACTGCAATAAAAGCCAAAAGGAAAAAAGAGACACCCATCTATCTATCTATCTATCTATCTATCTATCTATCTATCTATCTATCTATCTATCTAATTTACATATTGAAAACAAGAAAAGAAGTGATATCCCTAAGTGATGTACGAGGAAAAGAAAATAACTCCCAGCAATGCAACTATTGGGTCTGATTAAGGCCTGATATAGAGTTTGCCAGAGAGGTTACTCCATCACAAAACGGTGAAGGCTATCCTGTCTGCAGAAATACAAATCTCATACGATATAATGGAATTTATATTTCAGCAGACGGGATACCTGCCATCGTTGTAACGGAGTAACCCATCCGCTGAAATCTAAATCCCGCTGTAAGTCTTCAAGATGGCTGAATTATAGCTAACAATGCTAACCTTTTGCCTCTCTCTCTCTGCATGAGCTATATCGGTTCTGCAGACAGCAAAAGCTGTTTCTAACCAGCCATAAAACAGGCATTTGCACAGGTAATACATTTGCCTTGTAATTAATACTGTTTCCATTAATTGTTAAAATTGTAAATAAAGTTAGAGAATAACAATACTTTTTTTATAATTTAAATATGTACACAATATATTGAAGTTCACGTAAAAACACAGCGACCTTTTGGAAATAAATGGTGGCCAGTATTTCATCACTCCTTGTAAGCTAACGTTTTGTCTTCTTAAATGCTCCCTTGCTGTTCAACATTGTGCAGCATCTCCTTTCAAAGAGCTCCATTAAGACAAGATGTTCACATTAGTCATCCGAATTAGCAATACTAAGCCAAAACATTCACAATATGCCTGGACACCAAAGGTGCCACCAACAGGGGTATAGATTGCCCCAGAACATCACATATTGAATCACTGACACGAGGGAGAGTCGGCAAAATGTGAATTCACTGAGCACAGTACTGGTCCTGTTTCTAGGCACTAGAGACAGGGCCACAACTCACTTGTACTTTCAGTCTCAGAAGGAATGAAACGGTGAATCAACACCCAGTAACATGAAAACTTTCTTTCAAGGTGATTCAGAGATATCTTAAGTGAGGCCATTAGTCAACGGAGCAAGGGTTTAGACACTATAGAGGTTAAATTGTACTTTTCTGTACTATGCTATGCAGTATTTTATTCCAGTTACATAATGATCTATTGTGCTTTGCTAGGTTGTGTTATGGTATGATCTGTGCTATGTTAGGGTGTGTAAAGTTCTGTTGTGCTATGATGTATTATTGTATGGTGGGTTATGTTGAGTCACACCTTGCTATACACTGTTATGCCATGGTGTGTTATGCCATGTTTTGTCCTTCAACACTACGGTATGACACCGTATGCTATGTTGTTATATTATGGTGTGTTGTATTGCATTTTGCTAGAGTCTGCTGTTCAGTGTTATATTAGGTGTAATATATTGTGTTGGGCTGTGCTATACTGTGTTACGCTCTGCTTTATTTGTATATGCTATGGTGTATCCTTGTGTTGTGCAGTGCCGAGCTTCGTAATGGTATGCAATTTCGTCTTGTATTGTGGTGTGCTATGGTGTGTCATGCAGTGCTATGGAGTGTTAAGTTATGTAGTGTGCTGTATGACGTTGTGCCATGCTGTCTTCGGGTGTGCTATAGTATATGTATATGTATTGTGTTCTGTTATGACCTGCAGTGCCGTGCTGTGTTACGTTATAGTGTATTGTGTTATGCTATGCTGTGCAGTGCCCTGTTATTTTCTGGTATGCTGTCTTATCTTGTCTGCAGCTGTGCTAAGCTGTGATCTGTTTATAGTGAGTCCTGCTGTGCTATGCTATATTGTGTCATATAGTATCATGCATTACTATATTATGGTGTGATAATTTATGTTGCCCTTTTTTAGGTTGTATTAAGTTATGTCATTGGGTCAGCCAAGTAAATACATCAAAGGGCAAACAGCTAGTTTCTCTGGAACTCTGGAGGTCATTTAATTTCCCCATTTTATGAAAAGAGTCACTTGCTACCTCATTACCAAAACGTAATGGTAACACAAATAGAACCGTGTTAACCTTCCTTGAAGTACCATGGGAATAATGAACAACTTAGCCCAAGTAGTGGTAAACCATTTAAACCACATGAACGCCAATAGCTTGAAGGGGTTGATTGAACGCCTACGGTCCATATACAAATACTTCTTATTATACATTTAGGGTCTTGCCTTGAGACAGCTTTAGCTGCTTCACCTGCTTCACATAATAAAAAAATCATAAACAAGGCAGTACATATATCTGTGTCTACATAGTGGAGGCTTTGGGTGAGCCCTCTAATAATGGATTGCTTACCAGCTATTTAATGTCGTCGATTAGTTTATTTTGGGGGGGAAAAATCCTTAAAAACGCCATTCCACATAAATATAGTTAAACAATACAATAACATGTAACTATAAAAAATATTTAAAAATAGTATGAATTAAAAACTTTCAGTAATCACTTTTTATTATACGGATTAAAAAAGCCTACAAAACAATTTAGATAACAAAACAATTAAAGAATATTCCAATAGCTTTTAATAGAGTGAAGAGTTTAACACCCTAGACATTAACTAATATTTTCCTTTATGCAGCCTCTAATCAATCTAGTAGACATCAAAAATCGTGAGACACATGGACAACAAGTACACTTGTATCGCTCCTAAGAATTCTAAGGGACATATTTACAAGAAAGTGGCGCATCAGTCCCAATGCGGCACTTTTCTTGTATCACCCCTGCCACACCAAACAACACTATGGTTTTGCTGTATTTACAATACGGCAGATCATGGTGGTCGTTAGAACAAAAGTGTCAAACATGTTTATGCTATTGTGGCACTTTGCTCCACTAGCGTCCAAAATGTTTACGCTAGTGCAGCAAAGCACAGGGAGGCCCATTGATTTAAATGGGTGCATAATTTTAATGCCTGCTCTCAGCAGGCGTTAAAAATGAAAGAAAAAATGGCGTACTGAAATGTTGTAAATTTCACTGCACCATATTTTCAGACCTCCCTGTGTCTGAACGCCCCCCTTTCATACATTATGCCTGGCACTGGTATAATGTGGTGAAAGGGTTTACAAAGTTGCGAAATGCAAGCATTGCACCACTTTGTAAATACGGGGCATGAGAAAGGCCTCCTTAGTGCTGCCTTAGCCTAGAAAAAGACGCTGGGATGGCTTAAGGTGGTGCTAGGGGCTTGTAAATATGCCCCTAAGTGCCTTTTAGTACCAATTCTTTATCTTTATTGTAAATATGCCCCTAAGTGCCTTTTAGTACCAATTCTTTATCATAACAGAACTAGCGACTCCTTCTTCGGTACCATGTACAAACATAAACGTGGGCTCCTGACTCTTTTTCTGCAGAGCAATGCGGGGCAGAGTATGGAAGTAACTCCCAACTACGATCATGTTTTGATCGAAGAATACTTGTGTATTTAGGGTGCCTTAACTGAACTGTGAGTGAAGATGTTGGCTAGTGGGACTGAGACTAAATTCATAAATGCCTCATAAGCAGGAATAGGTTTGAATCCAAGAACATTTCAGGCCAACTCCCCCTACTTATCTGCTCGGAATGTCTTCTTTGATGACATGTCTAGTAATGGAGATCACATCCTCTATCCGAAAGCAGAATCTTTCAAGGCCCAGTTTTAATAGCGAACACTGTACAAATCACAACCTTGAAATCTTTAGACTGCCTGGCGGTTTCTATTCTTCTTTGATCCCTGCTCTATTGGAAACAAGTTATTTACTTGTCCTTAATCGATGATAATATAGTAGAGGTAGGCTACATATTTTGATCATATCTGGATATGAACCAAATCTATACAGGAACGCACTAAAGGCACTAGAGGGGTACTCAGCAGTAATGAGAGAAGGGATCTCAAAAATCTGTTCTCTGCAACTGACAATTAACACAACCTCATATTTCTGCCCCGTTTAGGGCGCCCGTTGTGCCATGATGGTATAAATTTCAATTGGTAGGGACGTGGCTTTTGAGTGTGTGGCTTTTAACACTTTCACTACACTAGACGAATAATGAAATACACTCAGTTGACTTTTTTGTATCTGTAAAAGCCAAGCTAGACCTATAGAAAGCTTAATACCCATATAATCAAAGTTATCCACCTGTTCAGTCCCTGCCACGCCGACACTCAACTTACCTCTACAGGCCTTTGCTGCATTAAAGATCATAAACTCTGTTTTGGGGCTGTTAAGACCCATTCCTCTCTCTTGTTTAACTGCAATTAACATTTTGCTACAGCCCACCACAGCACACAGCATGGGGAAGTGGGTTAGCCCACCTCAGTCATTGACCCTCTTGCACTTGATGACAAAATTTCCCTTGGAGACATGAGCAGATCTGCCTTAAAATAGAACATTTCAGTGCTAGGGCAGATTGGCAATACTTCAATTTGCCAAGGCTTTCTCCTTTCCATTCTTTGTCCTTTTTCTTTAATATTTTTTGTGTGTTTAAACTGTGTTCTTGGATTACATTTTCTTTGTGCCAATAATAGTCATATTTTCATATGATGTTCGTTAAAACTAACAAGCATTGGCAAGGCCAATAGGTCTCGCATTTGCAAGAGTTATTACCTTTGCCAATGTGTGTTAGAAATGTTGCACACTAGTGTGGCTGCTGCTCAGCATGGCTAAAAGTTAGTGACATAGAGTAGAGCAGCGTGGAGTGTCATAGAGTGGAAAGGTGAAGAGTGGAGTAGAGTGTTGTAGAGTGCAATGGCAAAGAATATTGTGTATTGGAGTGGCATAGTGTGGAGTTGTGTAGAGTGGCATACACTGGAGTTGCATAGAGTAGAGTGGACTGTGTAGGAGGCTGGCTTAGTATATGGTGTACACCTAGAGGTGAGGCACCCTGTACTGAGTCCAGGCAACCCTTAGTGATGCAGCTCTAGATAACCAGCGCTCTCATAGGGGTTGCTGTGGAGAGCAGCTACGGCTTTTCCAGGAGGGTGTAAAGTGGTTGCAAATACCACACAGGTCAGTCAGTGAAGTGCACACAGGAAAGAACCACACAGGTGTTAGAAAAATATGTAATATTTATTATAACACACACTATAGAACTAACTTTGGTATCTTTCCTAACTGGAGATGTGGCCATACACAATATACTTAGTAACACGTTTGTAAAGGCATAAAATATCATGGGCCCTTATGGGGGGGGACATACCATATACTAAACAAATGGGTTGTGAAAACCACACCCAACCCACACTACCACCCATGAACCCTTAGGACTGGGGAAGTACTAACACCATAAAGGTAAGTAGGTAGGATTCCCCAGGTGCCCGGGTGCAGAGTGGAAATCTCGGTTTAGTGTACATAGGCTAATGTGTGGAAATCGCAGTTGGAGTTTTTGTTTTAAGGGCCCTTCCCAGAGGACCCCAAGAAAACCTGTAAGAACACGGAGGTTGGATAGTGCCCCCACCTGTGGATACCCAGAACAGTGGCATACATACACCAGGGATCCCCGGTGCATAGGAGTGAAGTTGTGTCAGAACCTCCCGTTGAAGTCAATTGAGATCTCGGTTGTCTAGCTGCTGTGATGACCCGTGAACTAGGTCAGTGGAACCCAGGCATGGATGCTGGATGAAGAGGATTTAAGGAGAGAAAGGACATAGTCCAAACCACCCAGTGGTGCCCGGGTAGTGCAGGAGGGAAATGCTCACCCTTCTCTGTGATGCTTTCTGAAGGATGGTGGATGAAGAAGTGCAGCTGTGGAATCCAGGCGATGCAGGAGGATCCCAGAAGTCACCCACGAGCTGTCTCATAGCAGTTGTCGGATGGCAAAAGGGGTCATTGGTCAGCAGGCCCACCAACAAGCCTTGGCAAAATCAAAAAGTGTTGTGCAGAATTTGCAGGAGTTTGGAGGACCAGCAAGGTCCAGGTGACCCAACCTTGGCAGGTAGGTCAGGGCCAGTCCTCAGTAGTCAGGAGCCCCCAACAGGACCCTGTGACTGCTGGCACAGGGAGTCACAAGGAGACCTCAGTAGCACAGCAAAGAGGGATGCCCACATCCCAGGAGTTGCAGAGAGGATGTCGTTCTTGGAGTTGGAGAGTACTAGAGGCTGGGGCTTCTTGGAGCTAGGAGATCTTTGGACTGAAAAGCCAATACGCCTTGGCATCAACAAGCAGAGACAGTGCACAGGGGTTCCCAAGCCAAGCAGCTCCAGTGAGGGACCACACACTTCCCAGTTGCAAGGAAGATTGGTCAGACCTCTGGAGAGCCACAAAAACACCACCTGTGTTGCAAAGCCTTGGATAGTCCGTGGGACAGCAGGATCCACAAGCCGGTCATTGTCATTGAGTGCCTGTGGATGCAGAGAAGTGACTCTTTCACTCCAAGGGATATTCCTTTTTGCCTTCATGAGTGCAGGCACCTCAACGACAGTTCCAGTGACTCTGGAGGATGCACGACCATAGGGTTGCAGAAGTCTTTGCAGAAAGAAGAGACACAGTTGCAGCAGGAGCGCTCCTATTGGTTACAAGTTTGCAGTTGGTTCCTGAAGTGCAGCAGTGGTTCCGGTGTCCAGGTTACAGACGTGTCTTGCAGAGGAGACTTACAGATGGTTCCTGAAGTCTTGCAGAAGAATCTGGGTACCCACCCTCGTAAACCCGAAAAGGGGGTTGGGTGCTATCTGCAGTCACCCACCTATCAGAGGGGGTCAGGGATTTCACCCACTTGGACTAGCCAATCAGATGCTTTCAGGGGCCTCTATACATCTTATTTCTAAGATGGCAGAATCAAGTGGCCATGTGGCACAGCTCTGTGCACGTTCATAGGGGAGAAGCTGTACAGGGGGTGGACACTCCCCCGTCCTCTGTGTGGTTTCACACCAGAGCGAGAATCGGGGGTCCCTGCACTGGTGCATACAGGTTTATGCAAGGAGGGCACCAAATGTGCCCTTCAAACCAGTCTGGTGGTGCTGAGAGGCACCCCCACCCTAGCCCAGAGACACCTATTTTTAAGGAAGAGATGGTCACACCTCTGTAATACAGGAAATCCTTTGTTGTGCCAACCCCTGCCTGAGTTAGGCTCAGAAGCAGGACAGCAGAATAGTGTCTGGGGTCGGCAGTAGCACAGGTTGGCATGCAGACCCCACAAGGCTGTACAGGGAGACATGAGAGATCCACCATGGAACCCCCAGAGCACATGGCATCATGCAACTAACACTGGAATCACTGTAGTTTCATGATTCCAACATGCTTCATACCAAACATGCCTAGATTCAGTGAAGCCATTATGTAACTGCACTACTCGTACTGACTAGTGTCCACTACATACCTTAAAATGGATCCCCACCCTTACAAAGCCTAGGAAATTGAGTCTGGGGTTTGTAGGGGCACCTCTGCTCATGCATGGTTGCCATAGAGTGGCATAAAGTGTAATTGCATACATTGGTGTAGGCTGAAGAGGCATAGAATGCAATGACGTAGTGTAGTTTAGAGTAGCATCAAGTAGATTGTGCAGGGGCATAGAGTTGAGTGTTACAGAGCAAAGTGCATTGGCATAGAGTCTATTGGAATAGAGTGCAGTGGCATACAGTGCAGTGTTGCAGAGTGGCATTGAGTTGAGTGGCATAGAGTGAAGTTGTGCAGACTAGATTGGTGTAGCCTACACTGGAGTGGTTTAGAGTGCAGTGGCAAAGAGTGCAGTGGTGTAGAGAATGGCTGGTGAAGAGTGCATTGGCATAGAGTAGAGTGGTACAGGGTAGAGAGGCCTTGCGTGAAGTAGCATAGAGTGCAGTGGTGCAGAGTGCAGTGACGTGGAGTGGTACAGAGTAGAGTGCAGTGATGTAGAGTGGTGCAGAGTAAAGTGGAGTGGCCTAGAGCAGAGTATGCATGGTGGTGGCGCTCTGTCATCACAGACCACACATTTGTAATTGAAATGATCATTATATTTGCACAGACATACAGTTTTACTACAAAATTGTACAGTGCACAAACGAAAATGTGTGGGAATTACTTCACCTAGTGTACCTATTTGTTTTAATCATATTAAGTTATTTGTCTCCAATACACTTCATAAATAACAAAATATGTGCTTCATTTGTGTTAGTAATTCTGATATATTCTGAAATATTTACACGGGTCATTTAAATGTTATTGTGTACTAGATTAAACCTCTTGCCTACATTCAGTACCCAGCAAGATTTTCACATAAATCCCCTCACTTTGAAATCAGAGGAAGAAACGTAAACAAGTGCCTGACGTTGGACCTCAGCCTTTGAATGCACAGCAAATGTGACACGATAAGAAGAACATTTAAAGGCCTGTTTACAGAAAGGGAATTAATGGAAGGATACAGTAAACATGATTTAGGCAACAGGAGGGGCAAATGGAACCTGGAGAGCCTAAAGCAAATAAGGACAGCAAATAGACAGCCAGAAAGTTTGAGTTACATACCACAAAGTTAATGGCAAGCAGCGGGCGGAATGCATTCCTAGGTCAACTTTCTGAAAGTCCCCAAGATGTCTTTAGCAAATCAGACAGCTGCACTGCCTGATAGGCTGCAACCTAAACAAGCATTTTCAATGCAACGGGTCTCGCATTTGTTCGAGTTAGAGCTATTACCATTGTAAACTCCTAACCGGACTTTTCTTGCCACACAAATTAAAAGAAAAGAAAAAACGCAGCACAATCGCGCTATGTAAAATGAAGCACGATTGCGCTGCATCGGAAATAAACAGATAAAGTAGTCTGGAATCCATGCTGAAAACATCGAGCCTCATGTGTTTTTAGTAGTTTATCGGTCTGTGCAGGTGGGCTAAACACCGGAAAAGGCATGACGTATTCATGCCTTTCACAAATGAAAGCAAGTGGATTTTAAAAGGAAAGCCCACGAATCAATAAAAGTGACTGACGTGACATGGGCGTGGTTGGAAGCCCAAAGAGAGATTACAGTATGGGACGGAGCACTTTGCGCTTGCCCATAAAAGGATTTTTATTCCTGTTATAAGCACACCTGCTTGATAGACAGTTTAGGTACAGTTATATTCTAATAAGTAATGGTTATTTTTTATTGCAAGCATATTGCTTCCATTTAAATTGTGACATGTTTCTCCTTCTATTTTAAGTCATATGTGGGCAGTAATTAAAGTTACACAAAGTCAGACTAATTTTTTCTTTATTTATTGGAAAAGGGAGATTATCTGATTGTCCCCAGAACCATAGGATGTTGAGCCCATGCTTGGACTTTAATCTAGGTTCTCAGCACCAACGTGGTCACATCCTCTCTTTCATCTGTAGGTAGCAGGGACATCTTAAAGATTGTAGGGGCCTGGGGTCGAATGTATTTTGGGGAGCCCTGTTCGGAACAGCTTTTTATTTATGATGCCATTTCTTTTCTTTCAGTCCCTCTTTGGCCAGGTCACTGTCAGTGCACAGGCGCACTAGTCCAAATTCTAGAAGTTCTAATATTCAGGGATAGTGACGTGGTTTCAATATTGTAACACAGCAGCAGCTCACTAATATTATTACTGCAAATAACCTCCTTGATGTGACATTCTCCCATTTCTTATCTTATATGTGAGGTCCTGTTTTGATTTAGAAGAAACTGTTTTATGGATGTTGCATGAAACATGAACAGATCTCGTTGCAAAATTAAAGGGAAACAGTTTTTAAAACAATCTGTTTAAGAATTCTTCATGGGCGTCATGGCAAGGCTCTGCGCGAACGGATTTGGCTCTATCAGGGGGGGCCCTGAAAGGCTGGGGCCCAGGGCCACAGCCCACTTTGCCCATGTCTAAAAACGTCTCTTGTAGGTGGGAGGGTTTCAGCTGCGCGAGCTTCCAGTGTACTGCTTTCTGCGTTCCTAAGCGTGTTGTTTTCCATTGCTGGAAAAATATAATGAAGTCTGCAGTAAAAGTATCTTTGCCTGTCTGGTCCATATTGGTACCACATGATCGTGCGCCAGACGAGGAAGATGAACGAATAGATAACATCACGTACTGGTACTGTCCATTTCAACATGTAAAAAGCGCACATAACCGGTTTATGCGGAACTATTAGCGGACTTCTTTTGAAAGACAGTCGCTGCCAGGAACGCGGACTCGAGGCCCAAAGGAAAACACACCACCACGTTCTGTCAATAACGCACGTGTAGACTTCAGCCCCTCACGTATGAGAGGGCAGCGCTGGCCATATGAGGCACGTACCCTTCTATTTGCATCATCTCAAAAAGATATAAATATGGGTTAGAGGAGGAGAGGTGTAAGTAATACAAGTAGGATACACATATGTTTTTCAAATATTTTTTTCGTACAATAGTGTGGTTTCTTATGGAAAAAGCGGGTACTGGAAGCCTGTAGCAATCCACACGTTGCCCATTTTATTAAAATATGCGGCGCAGAGTAGACCCAGTGTGAGGAGTGCAGGAGAAGGAATGAAGGGGGAAGGGTGTAAGTAGCGAAGAATGGAAATTTCTCTTTTAAATAGAGTAGTCTGCACAGTGAATGGACTACACACAATGGCAGCAGGGTCCTTCACACGCCTTTTGTGGATGTGGAGGAGCTGGTGGGGGCCTGCAGACCCCCACCCCTCCTCTCCCTGGCATGTCCAGATGTGTCAGGCCTCGACAATAGCCCAATGGCAGCGCAGTAGCTGGGACAGATGGGACAGGCGCACAATGGTGTAGCGCTTTAGCATTCAGCAGGCGCCCCAGCCGCCCAGGCCCCCCAGCACCTCCCATCCTCCCCTGAATAATCCTGAAAGCAGAGATTCCCTTTTGAGATGGAAAGCTTAGTCAGGGCCCATCTGCTGCGCCCGTCCTTTGTAGGCAGGAGCCTTGGCAAGGGTGTATGAGCATCGAACGAGCTGAAAGACAGAACGGGCAGGCCAGAGGTGCCCAAAGGTCCTCCCGAAAGATTACACAGGCAGCCCATGGGGTAACCAAACGCTTCGTCTGAAACACTGAAATCTATCGGTGCGGAGCTTTTTACAGTATCAAGGGGGCAAGCGGGGGGTGCGGCGTGGCGAAAGGCTCTCATTGCCCAAAAGCCTTTATTCGAATGACTAGGAACATTGTCGATCAAAGCCATAGTTAATCACCACTCAAGGGAGGGAAGGAGAGGAAGAGAGAGCGATCTGAAAGTAAAAGGTTCATGTAGTTTGGGGCCATATCAGACTGTCATCCTTCCTAAATAGGTAAAACGAGTACCATTGAGTTGAGCATTATTTCCTTAAGCACTAAATAACAATTCAGTCGGAAATGTACTCTGGGCTTTCCTTCCTTCTGGTTTAGTCAAAAAGCCTCCTCCTCCCTGCACAGAGTATTCCACTGTACAACAAAAATTCACTCTGATCGAAAAGGACATTTACTCTTTCTGCGACACGCCCATCTTTACTGGTAGGATACCTCAGTCGTCTAATTCACTAGCCATGAAATCTATGCGGTCATTGGTTCAAATCGCAAATGGGCCAGCTGCTCCTTATTGGACAATGTTAACGACACAACAAAGCGACCGGGCTGTTGGAAAGAACTGCATAAAGGCTTTTATTCTAGTTATTGTCGGTTTTGCTCCTGGTGTGACTAGAAGTGAATGTCTGCGCACCTTTCATGAAAAATCCAGTCCTAGAGGTAAAAGGCTCTGCACCCATCGAAATAAACATTACACCAGGCCGATACGTTTATCGCTTTGAACCAGTTCTGATCTGACTTTCTATTGCTTCACTGCCAGTTCTTCTGATTGAACAGAGATACAGTCTCTGCGTTATTGACACGGATGGCTCTTCACCACGCACGTGCTGCAAGGACAGATACGTTATTTTAGGTTTTGTTATGTTATGTTGCGTTGGTGTCACTGATTTTATCTCCGGTAAGTTTGCTTGCTTTGTGGCCTCCTGTGGGTCTCAGACCTGATCTACGCTTTAATGAATGGGGTTACTACTAAGATCTGGATGGAGAAGTAGCATGAAGGTCTAGCACTTCAGGAGTGCTAGTGCCATTCTAGGGTGCTGTGTTGGTGAAGCGCGGATGAGTGCGCATTATATTGTTGTCTACTGTCTCATCTGCGCAAATCCCAAATGAAGAAGGTTCTTTTAGGCTTCAAAGAAGCACAATGCTGAAACATCTTTTAGACTGCAAAAAGCACAAGGGCGAAGTACGTCCGCTTTCAAACGTGGAAAACTACGTAGAAATGCGGATGTTCTTCTTGCTCCTACTTTACATTGCTTCCTGCCAAATCGTTCTCTCCTGCCCCCCACAGGTATTTGACACACTCAGACTCGCGTAGTCACTCACTTGTTCCCTTGCTATCCAATATTCGGTAATGTAGCAAGACCCAGTATGAAAACTGTCTCCCTTATGACAAAACTCAAAGCACTAGATATAGTATGGCATTTTGTGGTTGAATAGGGTCCGATTCACTAAATTGGGCCATTTGCGACCCCAAAATGGCTTTGTGCCTGGTACTAAATTCCAATTGTGATTTAGTAACACATTATGAAATAGCAATTTGGGTTTGTGATTTCATATCGAATTGTTGTTTGGAAGGATCCCTTTCAAATAGCGATTTGCAATATGATATATTAATGTTTTCTGTCCAAAATCCGGTCGCAAAACATTAATATTTTACAAACTAAAGAAAAGTAGTGGTAACTTATTCGCAAACTAGAAGGGGTCCCCTAGTGACCATTACCTCTTTGTGAATGTTGACAAAAACATTTTTTAGAAGTAGGCAGTGGTGCCATGAAACAGTGCCTAGTCTTAAAAAAAGTTTACAAAACTTTTCTGTTTTTTTTAAATACAGGCTTTGTTTCCTTTAAGGAAAGAAGGTTGCATTATAAAAAACAAAACACCCATTTCTAAATTTAAATGCATTCACAGACATGGTCTGCTGAGCCCCACAGGCCTTCATAAACATCTGTTTCTTAACCTATTGGCAAAATCAGTTTGAGTCTATACAGAGGTTGAAGGGTAGAGTGCAGAGTGGTGAGTAAGGGGGCGTGGCCTAGGAATGCGAACTGCGAGGTGCAAGGAGGTGGCAACGGCTCTTTGTAGTCTCCGAAAGATTGGGTCTCTGTTTTTTTTTATACAGCTTACGGACACTCAACTGCAGGGAAGCCTTAAGGAGCTCTAAGGATCCGGGAGCTGGAGTCAATGGTCCCGGTGGCCCTGCTGAATTGAACCTACGGAAGTGGCTCAGGTGTGTTTGCTGTAGCCAGTGCGGTGTCTTCTCCCTTGCACTCGTTGGTGGTAGGTATGGCCCAAACCCCGCTCCTCCCACACACAGTTCTGTTGGTGGCGCCCTTCTTTCTTGTTGCGTAGGCGAGTGAGTGTGGGGGTGTGTCTTTGCGTGGATGGAGGTAATAGGGTGCAGTCAGTTAAACCAGGTGGGCTAGCAGTCAGTTGACTCATCCCAGCTTGGCTGTGGGAGGTGCACTGCTGCAAAGTGGGAGCTGGGGGTTGGGTTCTGCAGTGACTGGCTGGTTTGTAGCATGGGTGTGGCGTGTGGCCAGAAAGTAAGTCCTCACACAGGAGCGAGTCCGGCCACCAAGTTTATCAGGAGTACCAAGGGTATCAGGAGGTGGCAGTTACAGAGTGATATGCGTAGGCGAATAGGCACAGAGGAGAGTGGTGCTTTATTGCAATAGTACTCAGTGACAGTGCAGTATTAGCGGTACAAACTGGGGGGATCTTTAGAGGTCTCATAATTGGCCTCATAAACTGGCAGGGTGTTGAAGATCATACCAATGGGCCTCTGTACTAGCTAAATTACAAGTATAAGGGATGAGGTGTCTTTTTGATTGTTGTCTCCTTTCGGTTGGGGCAGGCTTGTTCAGTGCAGGTGGTTTCTTCTACAGGATTGCCTACTTAAGGAGGATGCGGTAGAGGTGGATTAAGATCTCCTTGAGTGGCTCGCTTCAACAGCGCAATCACAGCCTACACCTCTTAGAGCCAAACAAATTGGTTCTTACCATTTGGTGCCCCAACAAAAATAAAGTTGATGGCTAAACATTGAGATCAGGTCATATAGTGACCACCAGACTGTGCCAAAAGACCAAAGCAAATCCATTGAGGAATAGAGCTCCCCATTTAAGTATTCTTAAAGGCGGGATTTAAGTATCAGCCTTTTTTCAAAGACTGTCTGATGATAAAACCACCACACTAGAAGCTGTACAGTTAATTCCATTGGGGGAGTCAAAGGGTAAAGTCATCCCCACTAATGATTAGGGGGTACAGGGAGATCAGTCAGCTGTTTTAAACTTTCCATACTCGAAGACTCAAGTGTCAACTTTGGTCAGATCTGTCCAGTGTTTTTTAGGGGAGCATACCTTGTTCTGCTCCTTGTCAGGAGGAAAAGATATGGAGTCGCTGCCCATCCCCCAGCCTCTCAGCCATCACTAAGTTTTGACATATAAACCAGTATCTCTGGCTTCGATTAGGAGGGTGGAGGCACTGCCTGAAACATCAAAATAGCAGAAACATGCCATGGCTCTGTTTTCAAGTACACCTAGACTTACAACCTCGGAACAGGGTACATTTTCTGCAACCTCAGATCTAACATTGAATCCTCCAGTGAATATTTCAGCAGATTATGAATGTTTTCCTAGATCTCCCCAGAGTCTGGAATGTATTTTGGCATCCATCTTGTCTTTATTCAGAAAAGAATACTGACATCTCTGACCTCATGTTAGACATTCTGGGGGTTATTCTAACTTTGGAGGAGGTGTTAATCCGTCCCAAAAGTGACGGAAAAGTGACGGATTTACCACCAGCCGTATTACGAGTCCATTATATCCTATGGAACTCGTAATACGGCTGGTGGTATATCCGTCACTTTACCGTCACTTTTGGGACGGATTAACACTCCTCCAAAGTTAGAATAACCCCCTCTATCTGTCATACTGAAGGAATTGCCAGTATTTCCAAAAAGGGAAGAGAACAAGCCCAATGTAAAGAGTTTTGCAACTAGTACAGCGGATATGAGCACCCAGGCGGGTGATCCTAGAGTCCTTCCGTTTAGCCAGGAAAACAGATGTGATCAATCCTTGGCCATAACCGATCTTGAAGTCTTCTTTACGGAGGATGGTCTATCATCCCCTAAGACCACAAATAATAGACTAGTCCCCTCGGGGTGTACCCAGGCTTCAGGTGCAGCACGGAAAGTCTTTCCCATTTTTAATAAAGTCAACAGGATCAAGCCGTAAGTCATTATCCAAGAGTCAGGCCAGCAGCCTTTAATGGGAACATCTCAGAAAACCCCCCATAAAGAATCCATACAAAAAAGGCAAAAAGAAAAGTGAGAAGAATAACCAAGAAAAGTCAAGAAAGGGTAAATGTCCGGCAGGGGTACAACATCTGAGAAACCTTCAGTGTTGCTGAAACTGCCTCTACTTCCCTGGGTTCCTTGGCTCCGGCATCTGTTTACATCTTCGCATCTCTTGACGTGGCAGTAATTTAATCTGAGCCCTGGGTGGCAGATACAAGGTGGTGTTTGAACCTGAGCAGCCAATCATGTGGTCCTCTTGACTACCCAGGTAGAGGGGACCCCACCCGTGGGAGTAGGAGGATGGAATGCTGGATATGAGGAGTGCATATGGAGGGGGCTAAAACCCACAGCAAATTCCCATGATTATATTGTTTGGGTTCTCTAATTTATGGACATTTTTGTTGACTCCAATGCAAATGGGATGCTCAATAGAACACGTATATTAACTAGTGTTAGACCTGTCAGCTCTTAGCATGGTTTCCTCTGTACTTTTTGCTTCTGACCTCCTGTTATGATCCTGAGCTGAACTTTGTTTTTGCCAGCATTAGGACTCTGGGCACTTTACTACTTCTGACCATTGCTAAAGTTCAAGTGCTCTCTGTCTAAATTGGATTGGTATATCCATGATGGGCATATCTGATTTACTGGTAAATCTCTGGTAAAGCACACTGTGAGGCATATTTATACTTACTTTGCGCCACATTTGCGTAATTTTTTTAACGCAAAAGCGCTGCAAACTTAGCTCCATATTTATATTTTGACACTAGACCCATCTAGCATCAAAATATAGGAGTTAGCTTAATTTTTTGGATGCGCCAAACCACCTTGCGTCATTTTGCGACAATGATATGGAAGGCAGACATTCCCTTCCAAAAAATAACGCCAAGCCCCTTGCGCTATATTTATCTTCTAATGCAAAAACGATGCACACTTAGGAAGCGGACCCACAAAATAGCGCAAAACCCGATTAGCGTCACATTTTAACTCCTGGGTCAGACCATGCGTTAAAATGAGGCCTACACACCACTACTTAAGGAAAACTCACAGAAGGAACATTTGCAACCTCCAGGACAACATGGAAGTCATACTGCTCCACCTTGGCACAACCCGCAGATGTCAGTGACGACAGCACGTCCCTCTACCACCACAGCAGGAACCACGAACACCACCACAGCACCCACAAAGGCAGCGTAGAAGACGGGAGAGGATCTTCAGTTAGCGCAAAAACCCTACTTGGCCTCAGGGAACAAGACATCATTAGGATTTATAGCCTCAACTGGGAGTCCATTGTATGCCTGCTGCACCACATTGCACCAGCCATCACAGCCAGGCTGCAAACCCCAACAAATATACCACCCATTACAAAGCTCCTCACTGTCCTGCATATGCTGGCGTCTGGATCCTTTCACACAAAAGGGGCACTAGTCACTGGTGTCTCCCAGCCATAATTCTCAGTCTTCCTACCAAAGGTCCTAGATGCCATCATCCACCTCACACCCCACCACATCTGCTTCCCAAACACCCAGCTACTGTGGCAGGAGACCAAGCAAGTTTTTTTTTAATCAAATTGCCGGGTTTCCATATGTGCTGGGTGCAATGAACTGCACACATGTCCAACTGGTGCCACCTGCTGCTATGGAACACCTATACAGGAACAGCAAGCACTCACATTCCATAAATGTGAAGGCCACTGTGGAACACCGTGGGCTCTTCATTAACATCCCGGCAGCGTCCATGATGCATTCATATTCCGGCACTCCACCATCAACGAGCAGTTCTAAGATGGGCAATATGGCAATCACCTACTTGTTGGTAAGTCAACAAACTGATCAAAACACACACAACACAGCAACCCTATAGGACAAACAAGACATACCCCACAACAAATACGCATGGGCCGGGCAGCACAGATGTACAGGCAACAACACATATGCACCATGCTGCAGTATATGGCAATTATTGCACATCACAAATGCATAAACCCACCTGTACCTAACACAGCCACAACCTGACAGCCACACCACGTGAAGGATAGGTGCAGCTATGTTCCTTTTGCATACAGAGGAAGCCCACAAACCACTACAAGTCTCCACTACTTGACTACTAAATACACTTCACACACATTACACCAAACTAAGAATAGCTCTGCTATGTCAATGGCATATGCCGTGGCCATGTAAACTAAGTCTCATCTAGGCACAGCCCCACCTATAGCATGGTGTGCAAGACTCTGGCACAACCTATTTCAAATGCCACCCAAGTGGCGGCAAAATCAACTACATGTGATCTCCACATACCAGACATACCTGTAGTGTGCACATACATCTGTCGGATGCAATGTGTCGCACACATATGAATACTAATTTAACTACCATGAAATAAAATGGGGCAGAATCATGAGAAATTGTGCCACGCCTACTCTACTGCCACCTCACATGCTCCGCTTAGCGCCCCCTAACACCATCATGTCAATTTAGTAAATTTAAATTGTACACCATGGTGCAGAGTCAGTGCAAAACTTTAATTATCATGAAGGCCATAGTAGGCCCCTGTATTAGTATGGCGGACATGACTGACCATACATGCACTGTACTATGTGACACTTTAGAAAAATAGTTGTACCCCCTCCCAAAGTCTACATTGTGCATATGTTGAAAGTATGGCAGAAAATCCATTAAAATCTGTGTCAGGACAATTGTCCCCTGGGATGACCAAGTTGATGTCCCCAATGAGGAGGATGATGGAGCAGATAACTTGGAGGGGGGACAAATAAACACAGCTGCAGAAGTACGCAGGAGACTCAACATTGTAGAGCACTTTTATACATAGGAAGTAACAACATCACTTTGTAAATAGCACAAATAAAGTACCTTTAAACTAATTCTCCTTGGTCTACTCATTCTCCACTACATATACAATTGGAATATGACACAAACCTCAGGGAGCTTACCAGAAACACAAAAATGACAAGTATGGTAGCAATATCCTTTATGATGTAGGGGGCTCCACTGACTCCATCTCACATATCTGTGACACGCTAATCACTGACATGTAACTTCGGAAGGTGTAGATCCATGCACCACTACATATATTGTGCCATCAGGTAGGCACGGTGCCAAGTCATAACCCAATCACCACAACAACACTATGCCTAACAGGATGTATGCAAGGGGTCACACATAAGGTAGGGGCTGTCAAGAAATGGGGGTTAAGTAATGTTTTAACTGAACACTGTCACTACCCTGATTTTAGCTTTGCCTGCACAGTACATGTGTGACAAGTGGGGGGCATCATAAGTAACTATGCTCCTTCAGTTATTGCCTAAGGATTGTAATCAATGCTTGAAGCTGAGCTTCCACAGTGTATCAATGGGATTATATTCAGGCACTGCCATTGGGCACAACCCTGACACATGGTCGACTGTACCATACATACGGCACACACACACACATTGGCTAGGGAATGCGCAATGGGTTACCAGACAAATTGAGCTGCTATGGGTGTAGAATTCCTATACAAACACATATCAGATTTACAGAATCTATGAATTTAATGGGACAATGCGTCAGCCAAATTATAGTCTGGGTGGAATGTAGGCAGAGTGTATAACACTCCCTATGTACATAAGATGCACACTTGTCACACAAATCTGCTGTCCACACACATGCCTACTGATAATACTGATAAATATATGAAGACACATGTAAGGGTGCCTGTCCCAGGTAACAACGGGTAAGCCATTATCCACAATGCATGACCTGTATCTGCATGTTTACCTAGTATGCTCTGTATCACAACATCACATAGCAATACACACCACTCATTGTCACTCACATGACAGATCAATTGCATTTTACTAACTGTAACCAATTAGCCCATACATATTTTGGGCTCCAACATCACAATCAGGTGTGTCATGGGGTAATCTGTCCAGCATTGTTCAATACTATCAGAGACCCAACATCACACTTCGTGGGAGTACACAAAGACATATAGGTAGAATTTGGCAAAAGATTAATACAGCACTGAGACAATTTCACACCTCAATATCATTCAGTCATGGTAAGACTTCGCTAGGTTGTGCCATACAGGAAGAACTGCATACCCATGTTCAACGGAGGATATGGATGGACAGCTCAGAGATACCCACAGATAGTTGCAAATAGAATACACCATGTCACCTGGAGACTACACAAGTGTTGTGGCATCTGTAATGAGATGTGTGCGTTGCACTCATTACATCTCACTAATACCGTCAATGGGACAGTAACTACCAAGTAGTAGGAGAAGGGTACATTTCCACATTACACAAGTCACATGTAGAATCCTGTCCCTATATGACCACACAATGTTGCAGCAGAAGATGGGTATAGAGTGCTAGCAGCCAAAAGACTGGGAACAATGGAGGACACAAAACATATCTTAACAGTAATGGCTGAAAAAAGAAGATAATGAACAAACATACTCCAAAACAGACAGTACAACACATCAATGTCTACATGTCAAACTTTCACAAATGTACATAGAGGGTGGCCAGGTACGTACATGACCCAGACATGTTTGGTGCTAGCATACCACGGTATTTGGCCTTTACATGGCACCATGACCGGAGGGGGTCACATACAATACCATCTGTACCATGCCATTTGTCCAACATTGAAATCACAACAGTTATACAACCCCTGAACAAGCTGCACATGGAAACAGCTAAGGACTTCAAATATGAGACATGTCCTACATGTGCAAGCAGCCGCACTCTGTATCTCAAAGGGGAAGGCTGACAACAAGTCCCGCTGAGCAAATCATTACATCAGAAACTGTATGACCACATTTGTGCATGTCTCTATCTACTGGGGAGTGTGCATAGGCTGCTGAATAGCAATCACTTGTACACTTGATGGCTACCACATCCATCATCTGCCGCTATGGACCACTAAGTGTTGCACTGCATGTATAGTGCCACATGGTAACATGGACGGGATACTCTTGCTATGTACGTCTACTATGGGGTCTTCACATCTGATACCATTGTGCTGCAAGGAGGCGCTATCTTTCATCTAACAATAGGACACTGCCACAGTTATGGACTGCACAAAAGATGTAGCATACATGATGAGCATCAATATTGAAATCATAATGATAATTTACAAGTCCTTGAGTCAATACCAAGATTTTCATGTACATCAACACAGTCAAATTAAGCCATTTCACAAGAGCAGGAACATACACAATACCACAAGCATGTCAGAATCACCACTCAAACTACAACTAACTACTGCCATTGTATATACCTAATCCGTCTCAAACTTTTACTACAATGTTACCTTCTTATCTTTGCAGCTGATCAAGGTTACAGCATGCAGCCATGGGTCATGACACCATTTTGAAATCCAACAACGTGGAATAGCGAGCCTATAATGAAGGACACTGGAGAACACACATTGTGGTAGAGATGACATTTGGGCTTCTTAAATCCAGGTTCCGGTCCTGGCCTTGACAGGAGGAAGCCTCTTGTATGCCCCACCTCTCGTATGCAAGATCATACTGGCATGTGCAATTCTACACAATATCTGTGTCAGGACAAATGTCCCCTGGGATGACCAAGTTGATGTCCCCATTGAAGATGAGGAGGATGATGAGCAGATAACTTGGAGGGGGAACAAATAAACACAGCTGCAGGAGTACGCAAGAGACTCAACATTGTAAAGAACATTTATACATAGGAAGTAACAACATCACTTTGCAAATAGCACAAATAAAGTACCTTTAAACTAATTCTCCTTGGTCTACTCATTCTCCACTATATACACAATTGGAATATGACACAAACCTCAGGGAACTTCTCAGAAACACAAAAATTACAAGTATGGTAGCATCATCCTTTATGATGTAGGGGGCTCTACTGATTCCATCTCACATATCTGTGACACGCTAATCACCGACATGTGACTTCGGAAGGCCTAGATCCATGCACCACATCATATATTGTGCCATCAGGTGGGCAAGGTGCCAATTCATAGCCCAATCACCACAACAACATGCCTAACAGGATGTATGCAAGGGGTCACACATAAGGTAGGGGCTGTCAAGAATTGGGGTTAAGTAATGTTTTAACTGAACACTGTCACTACTCTGATTGTAGCTTGCCTTCACAGCACATGTGTCACAAGGGTGGGACATCATAGGTAACTATGCTCCATCAGTTCTTGCCCAGGGATTGTAATCAATGCTTGAAGCTGAGCCTGCACAGTGTATCCATGGGATTATATTCAGGCACTGCCATTGGGCACAACCCTGACACATGGTTGACTATACCATACGTATGGCAGACACACGTTGGCTGGGCAATGCGCAATGGGTTGCCAGACAAATTGAGCTGCTATGGGTGTAAAATTCATATACAAACACATATCAGATTTACAGGATCTATGAATTTAATGGGACAATGCATCAGCCAAATTATAGTCTGGGTGGAATGTAGGCAGAGTGTATAACACTCCCTATGTACATAAGATGCACATTTGTCACACAAATCTGCTGTCTACAAACATGCCTACTGCTAATACTGATAAATATATGAAGACACATGTATGAGTGTCTGTCCCAGGTAGCAACGGGTAAGCCATTATCCACAATGCATGACCTGTGTCTGCATGTTTACCTAGTATTCTCTGTATCACAACATCACACATCACATAGCAATACACACCACTCATTGTCACTCACATGACAGATCAATTGCATGGTACTAACTGTAACCAATTAGCCCATACATGTTTGGGCTCCAACATCACAATCAGGGGTGTCATGTGGTAATCTGTCCAGAATTGTTCAATACTGTCAGAGACCCACAACACACTGAGTGGGAGTACACCTAGACATATAGGTAGCATTTGGCAAAAGATAAATACAGCACTGAGATTATTTCACACCTCAATATCATTCTGTCATGGTAAGAGTTCACTAGGTTGTAGCATGCAGGAAGAGTTGCATGCCCATGTTCAACGGAGGATGTTGATGGACAGCTCAGAGATACCCACATATAGTTGCAAATAGAACATGCCATGTCACCTGGAAACTACACAAGTGCTGTGGTATCTGTAATGACCTGTGTGTGTGGCACTCATTACATCTCACTAATACCGCCAATGGGACAGTAACTACCAAGTTGCCAGTAGTATGATAAGGGTACATTTCCATATTACTCAAGTCACATGTAGAATCCTGTCCCTATATGACCACACAATGTTGCTGCAGAAGATGGGTACAAAGTGCTAGCAGCCAAAAAACTGGGAGCAATGGAGGACACAACACATATCTTAACAGTAATGGCTGAAAAAAGAGGACAATGAACATACATACTCCAAAACAGACAGTGGAACACATCAATGTCTACATGTCTAACTTTCACAAATGTACCTAGAGGGTGGCCAGGTCCATACATGACCCAGACATGTTTGGCACCAGCATGCCATGGTATTTGGCCTTCGCATGGCACCATGACAGGAGGCGGTCACATACAACACCATCTGTATCATGCCATTTGTCCAACATTGAAGTCACAACAGTTATACAGCCCCTAAAGAAGCTGCACATGGAAACAGCTAAGGTCTTCAATTAATGAGACATGTCCTACATGTGCAAGCAGCCGCCCTCTGTATCTCAGAGGGGAAGGCTGACATTAAGTACCGCCGTGCAAATCATCCGTATGACCAAATTTGTGCATGTCTCTATCTACTGGGAAGTGTGCATAGACTGCTAAATAGCAATCATTAATGGTTGAGATCCTAGCTCTATAAATCCACACACCTCTGCACTGACTACATCAATATACGCCATTATCAGGTGCCTGATGCATCTGCACAGGGGGCACAACAAAGTGGAGCACCATTAACCTGCCCCTTCACATGCAACCATGGGTTTGTGTTGCCATATAAACTCACACAGTATTGATGATGAGTAGGCCTGCCATCTATGCCACACTGTAACACTGCTACTCAGTGGTACAGCATAGTAAGTGGCAGTCATGAACAATCTGAGTGTCCATTTGGAGGCAGGCACACATATACCACTTATCTCTGCACATATGTACCACCATAATTGCCCAGGCATGGTAATATGTAAAGGTTCAGTACAAAAAACAACCTAGCACAACAATCATGGCATAGGTAGCACAAATCCTGTGACAGTAAAAATGTATCATCACATGTGTTCTGACATACAGGAACATAGGTGCCAGTGATGTGACTACACATGCAATAGTAAAATGCCAACTTCTGTCTATGCAGGACGATTGTAATGTGAGTGTGCACATCACTTGAACACACCAATGTCATCATGTGTTACAGAAATTACACAACCCATGTTTTTACACACATATGGCATATACCATAATTCACTAACACCGGTGTTCATGACATCACCAGCAACTAAGATGCATGGGGAACCGCATGGCACACGTGTAGCTGAGCAACAAGATGTAAAATCCTACAGCAAACCACAGAGTCGACACACATGCACACGTAACATGCCAGGGGATATGTGATGTTAATGCAGTCCAAGTCCACTGCATACTCTGAGTCCAAAAGGTAATGGGTGACACATGCCTTAGCATGTGTCGAAGACAGGCCATTACATATATCCTGTTGTAGCCATGTGTGAATATATTGTTTCAGACATAACTAGGCAGCCCACTTACTCATTTAGATTCATACACATATGTACACACAGAGCACACATGTGCCAGCGTTTATGTGGACACAGTATAGGTACACATGCACATATGTACGAGGTATGTGTGATTGCATGCAGCAGACTCAGAAACACACTCTTATTGGTAGATAAACCAATGTCACCGTAATGACATTGCTGCAGAGACTTGCACATGTAGCCATACCCCATATGCCACATTGAAGCACAGCCCATGTAACATGTTAAGTGAATCAGGGTGCAGTCAAGGCCTACAATGCAAAAAGTGGCGCAATTCTGACATGCGCAAAAAAAATACGCAAATGCATCAAGACCACACTGCAACATTAAAACAAGCATTTTCAGTGCAACTAGTCTCGCATTTGCTTGAGTTAGAGCTATTAGCTTTGTAAACTCCTAACCGGACTTTTCTTGCCACACAAATGAAAAAAAAAATGCAGCGCGATCGTGCCATGTAAACCCCAGCATGATCGCGCTGCATTTCTTTTTCTTTTCATTTGTGTGGCAAGAAAAGTCCAGTTAGGAGTTCACAACGCTAATAGCTCTTACTCGAGCAAATTTGAGACCCGTTGCATTGAAAATGCTTGTTTGTTTTTCCCTCTGTTGTCCTCTTGAAATGTCTGATGTGGAGAGAAATAAGTGCCAGGCCCCCAAAAAAAGCACTGGTGTTCCCGATCGACAACCACCTGCTCAAAGTAAGCACAGAAGTTAATGCTGCAAGTAGAATACAGCCACTCAAAATATGAGTGCATTTTCTTCCAGTTCCATCAGCTCTTGCATAAACACATGGATCGTGTTTTACTGATCAGCACACACAGGGATGAAAACAATAAGCTTTACAGCTCAACTCGCATAAACACATGGGTCCTGTTTTACCGTGACCTTTTATAAATATGCACGAGAAACGGAATCATGTTTACACAACATAAAAAAAGCAGTGAGGGGAGAGCAAGCTGGCCCTGGAAAAGCCCCCCTCTGTTTTTATATGTTTGCAAAGGGAGCTGGTGGGGAGGAGGGACTGAACAAGCACCCACAGTGTTGAAGTGAAACAGGAAAATGCTAAAAAAAAGTCCCTCACAGAAGAGCTAAACAGGACATAGAGTAATTACACAGTACTTTGTGCTGCTCCAAAAGTGAAAAAGGCAGGACTGACAACTAGCAAGCAAGGATTTTTGAAGGACACTGCAACTAACAAATTAAAACGCTTGACCTCACTGTATAGTATACTTAAAAGTATACAGCAGGCCGAACGCTAACGCTCGACCTTAAAATTATGCCTGGGCCCTGAGCGGCAATTTAACGTTCACACTACCCTTAATGCACAATGGTGAAAGTCCGACGCATGACCGTCATGCTTCAATACAAACGACGCATGACTGTCATGCGTCATTAAAAACAACGCATGACTGTCATGCGTCATTAAAAAAACGCATTAACCCAATGCGTCAAAAAAAGACGCATGACTGAGAAACGTGATGCACACGACCTGGAAGTGATGTACCAGGATATCCTTTCTACAAGCATGGTACAGTGAGTGTAGTTTCACTTTCACTTAACAGTCTGTTCCCCTGTGACTGTGTGTGGTTGTGTTGCTGAGGTGCTGGTGGATTTGTGGAGTGTTTGAAGTATTTTGTGTTGTCCATTGTGCTGTGTCCTGTGTATTTTGTGTAGACTTTTGTATAATAACATGTATTTTGTGTAGTAAGTGTACTGTTTGTTTCACTGTATTGTGGGGTGTTTGGGGTAGTTAAGTTGTTGGGGTAGTTTGGGGTGGTTTGAAGGGTTAAGTTTCCTTTTTTATTCTATTATTTGTGAACTCCGTTCACCAGGGAAAAGGGAGGATGGGCAGGATATCTACAGATGAAATGGGGGATGGGGGTTTCACCTGGCTCATGGCACACTACCTCCCTATAATGCTGCAACTGGGTGGCCGGGTGATCCTCGGCTACCCCACTGAGGCAAGGCGGCTGCGGTGGGGCAAGGTGTTCCATCACCTGACGTGGATTTTCAACACCAGAAAGGAATGACCACCAGATAAAGCATCGCTGGCTAGATCTGGTGTCAAAGGAGCAGAATCTGCTGGACCATTTGGGGATTGAAATTGGTGGAACTGTTGGTAAGTCTGCGATTGGCATACAATATCAATTTTAAATGCATGTGCATGCCAGTTGCAGATTAGCTTGAGTGCTGCACACAGTGGTTGTGAACATGTCATATGCAACCTGTAAGAATAGTCTCTGTGCCACTTTAGGCCTGCTGTAGAAATGTACATCTAAGAAGATAATGCAGGACAGATGTCTCACTAACCGTGCACAACCATCACAAATTGTTGTGATGCATGCATAGCGCAACTTGGCAATGAACAGCTACAACTGACACCTGCACCATGGAACAGGTATGAAAGGGTGTCCCCAAACAATTTTGGGAGCTCAAAGTATAATCTTCTGAGTCAAAAGATAATTCTGTATGTATAGTTTCCAATCACTCTGTACGGCTGCTGAGAGAAGGTGTGATATGTGGGCATATAAATGTATGAGAAGGGCCCCCATGTACTCAGCAGAAGTTGGAATGATCTGTTGCATCTCCTGCTGAGTGCATCATTGATCTTCACATGAAGAGATGATGTTGGACCACACCAGCATCATGCTGTGACTCATATCAGACTACACACACACACATGGCATTGAATAAGGGGTGCCCCGAGGGCCACAAGGAGAGTACAGATGCAATTGGTGCTGCACCACTGTAGTTCTATCGGCCCCTTTGTGTCATTAGCCAAAGCCATGTAAGGGAGCTTTACCATGCACTGGCTCCAGACTGCTGACAGTTCCATTTTCCATTTCATTTTGTATCACAGACAGCCTATACAATCTCTCTAACCACATACAGGTGCAGAGTCAGTACAAAAGGCCCGCTGCTTCTCACTCACAGTATGGTGCTGCACTGCTTCAGCTCCATCACTGGCACATCACTCACTAACCTGCAATACCATATGCATCCTTTTACCACTAAACAAGTGTTTGCGTGTTGAGCCGTATGTCTATGCCCACGTTCTTATACCTCACTGGACTAACAATGGTATACCATGGCAATAATGACAGACTTCACATTCGTACACTCTCCTAGCAATTCCACGAAGGATGTATAATGCCATTCCTCAACACCTTGGAATACCCACACAAACCCAGGGTAGTAGTTTGACAGTTTGCTGTGACAATGATATAGATGTATACAACGTCTGATGCTGGCTGAAATGCTATGGGTGTTCCAGTGAGCCAGCACTGCAACAACCATTGCATGCCCCTCAGATGGAATCTACATTATCCCATATGGTCATGGAGGTGTCGTGCAATGATAATGGCTTGCATGTAGTTCAAGGGCCAACGTGTACTGGCATGGAATTGTGTGTAATAGGAATAGTGATGGCTGACCACCTTTTCACTATTGTCTACCATTATAGGTCACAGGGCAGCTGTATATGTACATAGCATGCCTGTTGACACCCACTTTGTTACAGCACCATTGTCAGTAATGTGTGCCACACATAGTTCACACTTATTGACAAGATGGTACATATGTGGGTTATATCTGCTGAACTCTCTCAGGGGATTATGTAGGAGACATAGACACCACAGGTACCTCAGTAACCTTCAGATAGAATGAGTTAGTAGTACAGCAAGGAGCCATAATGTGCTGCACAACAGTCCGTAGAGTACGCAATTTGTGGACAACTCTTCCCCAGATGGTTGTGGGGAAAGATCTGTAACAGATGTCTGCAGTTTTCACAACATGGTCCTGCCACTATGACAATTGTGACTGATGTAGGTCTCATCACATATGTATATGATGTTAATACTGTGTGTGTACCTCGTAATTTGAGGATGTCTGACATACATATGCCAATAATGTCACATGTTTCAGGATATAAGTTGCAGCACCCAATGCAGCACAAAAATCACTGTGGCCTTAAGGGCATCCATACAGCCGCCAGGTGTGTGCCGTTTAACACATGTAGGACAACACAACACAGGGTAGGGGTCTTCAGTTCTGTAATGTGTTGACAACTGTGATGTGCAGCTCAGGTTTTACCCAACCTTTCTCCTGCCAACATTGCATCAGTTGTACATGTGGGCACATCATGGGAAATTGCATGGCTCCTTGTAACATATGCTAAGGCCAGGTCTTACACTAGGACAAATGGTTAATTATGTAGCAAACCTTAGAATAGCAGGTTGATAGTTAGCAGGCCCCCCATCATATGGGCCACAACTTGACTCCATAATGGGTGGTTGGGACTTGATTTATAACCAGGGGTGTTGAGGTAATGGATTGCCAGCCCCCCCCCCCCCCCTTATGCCCAGGGATTCATGAAATCCAGACTTTTAGAGGCATGTGATACTCACAAGTCAGAAGATGCAAATGTTGATCAGGATAAAAACAAAATGTCCCATCAGGTCTGGGCCCTTTTGATTAACAATTGATTATTGTCATCTTACTGGCATTTACAAGATACTGGTGATGTCTGTATGGAAATAGACATAGATGAGGATGAAGACATTGTTGAGCGATGTGTGTTGGACTGTACATGTTATTTGCTGTTGCAGTGTACTTTAAAATTCTGTTCTTACTCCACCCAGTGCTTATACTGATGGTTGCTTGTCCTCATATTTCAGCAGCCAACATGACTAGCGAGGAGTGGCGCACTTTCATGTTGAGGGCAGAACGGTACTGCCACATCCTACAGGTGGAAGTGGAATACCGCAGGATGGGCCAGCGTTTCCACCAGGAGGAAGCTTCCAGTGAATGGCGTGCATTTGTACATGGTGGACCCAGAATGCAGGGAAAGAAAGACACTGGAGCAAGTTCCTTAGGTAAACAGGAGGTCACAGGTGCACCCATCCCAACAGCATCTGCTCCACCTATCACCATGCAGGCCCACAGGACCCACACAATTTGAACTGGACCTTTAAGGGACATCTTCAACATCCTGATTAGACTTGATAAGTTGGAGAAGAAATCCTTCGACAATCGTAAAATGTTGAAATACATTAAAAAAATGAAAAAGGCCAAGAAATGAACAATCAATGTTTTGGACTACCTCCCAGTTTCTTCCCCTCCATTTTAAAGTTCTTATTTGTCTTGAGGTTGGGTTTTAGCTAGTTAGTGTTAGGTTAGTGTACGGTAGGCCTTAGTAAGGTTAAGTATAGTGGGGGGATTTACTTCTTATGTTCCTAATGGGGGTGTTGGGTGGGAGTCATGTTCAGGTATTTGTGTATAAAATGTTTTTTTTAAAACAATTACAAAATATATTTATTAGTTTAGGTCATAGGATAAGTTAGTACATATGTAGTTCTAGTAATTGTTGTCCTACTTATATCTTGTTTCTTAAGGGGGTGGGGGGAAATGTTTAGAGTGTGGTGTTTCATGTGTAAGATAAGTTTAGCATAGGTTAGATAGACTTAGTTGTTTTATTATAAGTATAGTTAGTATAGGTTAGTTTAGGATAGGGTAGATTTTAGGTAATCTTACGGTAAATGTTTTTTGTAATAAATGTTGTTAATCGTCTCATACATTTAGTGTAAGTTGCTTGAGTATCTGGGTCATCCCGTGAGTGCGGTGGGCAAATTGGGGGAATGACCTAGGGAATCCTTCCTGTGTTCAAATCCCTGATTTACCATGTGCTTCCACTATTGACAAAGGAGCTGTGACATTGGCTGCAACATCCTGTCTAATAGTGCATGCATCTGCCTTCCAGTGTCCCCACCATTCACGATATATATAGGTAAACTTTGTCTTGGGCATGTAAGTCTGGTACTTAAGTTGTCATTGTAGGGGTCCTGTAGTTACAATGTTGGGACATCTGACAACAGGCACAATTGGAACTGTATCCTGGAACACAGACAGGTGGCCATTACTGATATGGTTAGCTACCTCTGTACCACACCAATGAGTTGTTCTGGTACTCCCAGCTGCCTATATTGTCATTGATTTGGTTCTCAGCCATGCCTGCCATATATCATTAGGAAATTATATATGTATCCTAATTTTATTTTACACTCTTTTAATTGCTTCTATAATACAACACCATCATACACATTTCTCATGTTAGAATCCATGTGTGTAGCTTTGTGTCCCAAGTCCTGCACTCATGTACTGCTATTCTGTAATCATTGACATGGATTGGGACAATGCAATCATTTAGCTGAGTAGATTCATCACAGAAAAAGTAGACATGCTAAATGTGTACAATGTGTTTTTTTACAGTTGGAAGTGTGAAAATGAAATATTTACAATGTCCAGGTCCTAGACCCTATTTGTGAAATTCATAGATATGTGACACAATCAGAGTCCAGGGTTAAGGGACATGTCATGAGACATGCTTAGGAGTAGTGTTGATTAGTGAGGAGGAACAAAAATTGTCAATTGGTATGTAAGAGACAATGACAGTCCATATCAGACAAGTCTACAGTGGGTGGGTGAAGACAGCATATTTCCTTCTGTGACAGCACTGGCATGATCTTAACCCCAGAACTAGGAAGAAAATGTCCAAGTGGCTCCGACTGGTGCTACTGGGTACTTTTCCTACTGAAAGTAATTTCTTCCATATCTTCATCCTCCTATGTAGTAGAGGGGACCATACACACTTCAGGGGACAAGGATGTGGAGTCCACGCTCCTGGCAGCTGCGATTTGTGGTATGACATACGGCATCACTGCAGCAAGGAGGAACTGCTGATTTTTCAATATAGCTGCAGCATCGCAGTGGTATGCAGCCATGTCTTCCCTGAGGGAGGCCACTTCCCGCTGAATGGACTCAAGCCTATCATGCTGCTGCCAGTTTAGGAGGGCAGTTGTTGTGGCCGCTCCCTCACGGCACCAGCTATGTCTGCCAGAGACTGCTGAAGTCCACACAGTGGGGAGTGTGTGCCTCGGATGGCAGCTGTGTTTTCATTAGCTGTCACGAGGCATGTCCGCACTCGCTCAAGGCTGCCTGCCCTTTCTCCATCCTCACCCGCACCTGCTTGGCTAGCTCCCACTGGACTCCTACCACTGTCCTCTGAAAGCTGGTCTCTGGGTCCTCAATGTCCAGGGCTGTGTCAGTACTGGTAGTTGCCATATTCTGATTGTTGGGTGGTTCATCTGGAGACCCTTCAACACTGTGTGTCCTACTTGCAACTGGAGGTGGTGTCTGGAATGATCCTAGGACATTCTGGAGAGTCTGTTGATTGATGGTTGTCAGCTGGTCATCCAGGTCATCATTGAAATTCAGGACAAGCAGGTCAGCAGGAGAGCCATCATCCTCTGCAATGAGATAGTGTAACATCAACCTTTCATTGTTGTGGAAGTTGACTTGACACATCATTTATTTGGTAGTGGAGGCTCAGTGACAACTTACAGGCCAAAAGTTGTAATTGTACATTATGGAACATATTTATGAGCCCTTAGCGCCACCTGAGTGTCACATAAAGGGACGCTCCGGTGGCGCTATGGGCTGCGTCATATTTACAATGTGACATTAAGCCACTTATTATGGCTTGACGCCATCTTGTAAATTGGGCCCCTTCCCATTCATCAATTTGATTGGAAGGGCCGTGCAATGGCTGTTGTTGTGTGCGGGCCACACCAACACCCGTTGCATTTTGACGCTGCCCCAGATTTACGTGATTTTGTACACCTGAGGCAGCACCAATAAATAACACCACCCCAGGGGTGGCATTACCAAGGCGCAATTAAGTATCCTTTAATTCCTCCTCATGTTTAGCTTTGTCTAGGTGTTCCACATTCCACAGCACACATGGACCTAGCAGATTGCCATTTCAGTTTCTAGTTGTGCAGGAAGGTGCTCCTTCCTACACAACAATAATCTCCCTCTCAACACAGCCATCCTTGCACTATGGTGCAAGGGCTGCAGCCTTGGGGCAGGACAGCTATTTTACCACTGGCACAGGGGTGGACACAGGGATGGCCAGTATGGGTATGCTTTTTGATGAAAACTCCATTTTATACTTGACAATGTGTGATCCCACCTAATTTTGTACAGAGCCTGCCACCTTAATTTCCACTTTGATCAGGGCCTTTAGCTAGTTTGATGGAGAGGTTTCAGCTACTTGTACAACTGCACACATGGACCCTCATTACGAGTCTGGTGGTCCTATGATCACCAGACTTGCAGTGCTGGTCGGATCACCACCAACAGTGGCAGTCAAACCGGCACATCAGGACCCTGGTGAAAGCCCCACGGTCCAATGGCCTGGCACTGACAGGTTGCCAGCAGTAAACAGCCTGGCAATGCCACCGGTCTTATTACAACAGGCCATCACTGCAATCAGCGCTGTCCTCCAGATGATGGTCCCGCTTTTCCACCAGCCTTTGCATGGTGGTCCAGCCGCCATGCACAGTTTGGTGGTAATGGGGTGTGGAGGGCCCCTGGGTGCCCCTGCACTGCCATTGCACCTTGCAGGGGCCTCCACTGGTAGCCCCTTTGCGCTTTCCACTGCCTGATTTACGGGCAGAGAAAAGCGCAGCATGTGCTGTCACACCCAATGCAACCCAAAAATTGGTGCTGGCTCTATTACAATCCAACAACAATGCTGTGGTGACTTTCCCACAGAACTAGCAAGTGGAAACACAGATTCCACCCGCCGTCCCAGCTGGAAACTCGTTATGCCTACTGCAGAGGGAAGACCACACTGGCGGTCTTACTAAAACTGGACTTTCCTGGGCAGCATCCAGCACCCACCAATGTCGTAATGGGCACCATAATGTTCACAGACATATGCCATATGTTGTATTTGTTTGATTATTTCCCCATTCCAATGTGGGTAATATGGTTGTGTCAGAGTTATTGTGGGTTCACTCTTTATGTGTTGTGTTCTACAGGTTGCAAGCTTTAGTGCAGATTATTCTCTAGTGGCACGGTTCAGATCAGAATCAATATGTGTAGCTCAACCCTGCACCAGGTCAGATACGCAGGGAAGTGCCATGTTTACTGAGATACGGGACCGCCATGCAATTCCCCCTGCGCCTGCACCGATTTGTTCTCCCTGCACCGAGACAGGCATTGTTGCAGCATGATGGAGTGGCTGCCTTGAGGGCATGAATTGAATATGTGCTGGTTGGTGTCCCTTCCTGCACATGTGCAAGTCATGTTTGCTAAGGTGGCATTTCAATGTGTGCTACAAGATGCAGCACACATGTGTTTAGGCAATGGGACATTGAGGTAGGGGAGCATTTTAGCAAGATACATTTTCACCCAACCCCAGGAAGGTATTGGCTTTCTTTCTAGTCTCAGATGTCTAAGTAGTGTAGGTAGAGGAGTTTTGACTATATGCAAGGGGTGTTGTGATGGCACAGCCATAGGCACAGTAATTAGAGGTCCCTTTCAGCCAATGAGCTGCATATGTACATGTTGGAGTATAGCCCTGGTGATTGGTGTATGTCCAGATTGTGTACATGTTGGAGTGTATAGCACAACCAAGCCTTGTGTGTACATGTGTTGCTTGTGTGGGGATGGGGCATCCTAAATCAGGGCCAATGTTTCCTGATGCAATCCTTTAGCATGCATTGAGTGTGTTCTATGTGAATCCCCCTTCTGGCATTTGTAAAATTGCAGTTATTTCTCCCATGCAACTTAGCTTGCATTTGTGGTGGTGGTTGGTAGTTTGCGCTGTCCTGTCCTTGGATTCCTGTGACCAGCTGTTCCGAGATGACCGCTGCAGCCATCGCCTCCAGATCATCTAGGTCCTTTTGTGGTGCAGGACTTCCACCTCCAGTCTCCAGTGTTGCCTTTCTGTTCTGTTCCTGACCATTTTCTCCTTAGTTCTGGGCTTGCAATCATGCCAGCGCTTCTTGCACTCTGTGACAGTTCTCTTCACCTCTACCACACTGTTGATTTTGTCCACTATTTGCTGCCATATGGCCTCTTTCTTACCAATTGGCAATTTGGAGGTGACGAAGAACTGGTGTTGGTGCTCCGTCACCTCTCTGACAATGATGTTGTGCTCCTTCTGACTGAACCAACACTTTTGCTTTTTTTTCCTTTTCCTGGGACTTCTGTGTATCCTCCTGGCTGGTGCTTGGGAGTATAGGGTCTCCCTGTGGTCTCTCCTGGCCTGCTGCTTCCATCTTCCCTTGCAATTGCACTCTTTCCTTCATGTTTGTTTATTTTTTTACATTAATGCGATGTACATATGGTGTTAACCCATTTGCAACATATTTACGTGCCGCAAAATGGGTTTACAGCACTTTTGCAGCATTAACCTAATTTTGCCTTATGACAGGGCACAAGGGTTAGCGTAATTTCTTTTACACTGACCATTCCTTAGCGCCATTGTGAGTCATTTTATAAATATGGTGCACCGAAGGCGCTAAGGAATGACGCTAGCTCCCATTAATAACATTGACTCAAAACTGTGTTAGCACAGTTTTGCATCAGAAAGTATAAATATGGGCTTATGTTTGCCCAGGGCCTGTATATCAAATGCTACTAGTGGGCTGGCAGCACTAGTTGTGCCACTCACCTGTGTAGCCCTGTAAACATGTCTCAGACCTGCCACTGCAGTGTCTGTGTGCAGTGTTGTACTGCCAGTTCGACCTGTGTACCCACTTGCCAGGCTTCAACCTTCACTTTTACTACATGTAAGTTACCTGTAAGGTAGGCCCAAGAAAGCCCCATTGCCAGGGTGCAGTGCATTTAAAAGGTAGGACATGTACTGGTGTGTTTTACATGTCCTGATAGTGAAATACTGCAAAATTATTTTTTCATAATTGTAAGGCATATCTCTCCCATAGAGTAACATGGGGATTGCCTGGAAATATCTTTTAAGTGCAGTTTCCTATTGGGAGCAGATAGGGATGTGGAGTTTGGGATCTCTGAACTCACAATTTGAAAAACAAACCTGGAGTATGGCTGGGGCAGGGCAAGGAAAAGGTAGGGTCTTGTCACTACAAAGACTTTCCTTTGAAGTTTGCCTAATTCAAAGACAGAAATGAGTATAAGTATTGGACTGCTGACCCCACAAATTCAGCACAGTACTGAACTGAGGACATTCTGCCAGGAAGAATGGCTGGATATTATAGGAGGAATTGCCACTCTGCCTGCTGCTTTACTGTGCTGGTCTGCTGCTTCTGTCCTTGGAGTGAAAGCACTGGATGTGGCTTTCTACATCCTCCTTTCCAAGGTTCTCAGGGGGCTTAAACTGAGCTTGCCTCCTGTTGTGAGTTCTCAGGGACATCAAAGAATTTATCTGCCAGTGCATGGGCTCCTCTGCTGAGATCCCTTACCTGCCAAGTGATACCAATTCCCTGGGCCGATTGGAAGAAGAAACTGGTGACCTGAAGAGAAAATCGACGCACAGCACTGTTGCGGGAGAAAAATCGACGCAGGGCCTGTACCGTGGCTGAAAAATCAACACAGCGCCTGAGAGATTCGATGCACTCCTGCTCAGAGTGGATTCCTCTACGCTGTGTGTATGAATTTTACATGCACCACCTCTAAGTGCCATTTCTCTATATCGACGCTGCTTCGCAAACAAGGAATCCATGCATTGCTAGTCCAGCAAAAAAGAATCCACGCATTGCCAGCCGGGTAGGAAAAGGATCAATGCATCACCCGCCGGGTGGGAAAATAATCTATGCATCACCTGTCCAGCATGCAAATAATCACATTGCTTGCTTTTTTGATGCATCACCTCCTTTTCGGCCCTCATCATCTTTGTTTTTGATGCATCCAAGGTATTGTTTGCTATTAGGATACAACCACTGATTTTTCAGGGTTAAGACTCTTTTAAATCTTTAAAATGTGATAACTTTCTTTGTGTATGTTATGTTTTTGTCGTTTTGGTCTTAGTTTCCTCAGATAAATATTGGCTATTTTTCTAAACTGGTGTTGAATACTTTTGTGGTGTTATAACTGTGTTACTGTGTGTGTACAAATACTTTACACATTGCCTCTGGGATAAGCCTGACTGCTTGTGTTAAGCTATCAAGAGGGTGAGCAGGGGTTGTCTGAGATGTGTATCACCCTTACCCTTACTAGAGTGAGGGTACCTACTTACACAGGGTGCAAACAGACTGCCAGGTAGAGACCCCATTTCTAACATCTCTTCTTCAATCAATCCCACAGCTGGTGAAGATCTCCTCAAAAGATATTGCTTTAGTCATCTAGCCACGTACTAGTGTGTTATTTGCGACCTGACCACATGCTTGGCCTCCATTTTATTCTATTGTAGTGGCAGAAGAAGTCCTGAAATCACTTGATGATCTGAGGCAGTCAGGTTTTGATGTTTATGGCACTCCAGTACATCAGCAGGTCTTCTGCTAAATCATACATTGAATCCAACGAGTCATGGGGTGAGGCTGGAACCTCATTTTTCCTTATCTAATTTGTGCTCCCGCCTGCGGTTGTGGGAGGCCATTGGGGTTTAGGGATGGATCAGCTCCTTGTAGTGAAGACGGACAAGGGCATACACATTTTTACTAATCGAGTGGAGCCAGCAGAGAACATAGAAATGAAATGGTATTGGATTGCAGGGCAATTAATTAAAACAGGGAGTGGTCAAAACCCCTCTTTCATACATCTTGATGCCTCCAGGGTTAATTTTTTGTGCTAGAACATGGCTGGGCTGAAAAGGAACTTTGAGTTGCTCTATTTGGTTATTAAGGATAATAAAGTAGTGATTGCTACCTTACAAGAAACATGGAAAATGGAGGACTGGCAGTGAAGGGGCAATAAAGGCAACCAGCGGGAGCCTAGCAGTTTTGGTAGCAGTTGAGTATGATATAGTGATGTCTGTCCTCCTAAGGGATTTAGCATATGTTCTTCTATAATTGTTTACTGGTCTACCCTCAATCATGATACAGATGGGGAGGGGGTCCATAAGGGAGGATCTTACCAGATATTAATTAATACATACCTCTGTAGCAAGGTGGCTCTTTATATAATGGACGAAAGTGAGATACACTGTGCAAAGAGATCTGACAAACCCCAGAAGTATCACAGAGGCACAAATAACATCCAAAAAGATCTATTTTGTGACAGTGTGGGCAAGCAGTTAGGCATATCACAGGGTAGTGCTAAGCATGTAATGGTCACACTTGTACAGTAAGTGAGGCACACACTCAATAAAAGAAATCTGACACCAATTCATAAAAATAATGCATACCTTTAAATAAATTTAGATACCAAGATCACCGGAATCAGGTGAGTACTTTTCAAGTTAGGAATTTTTAGTTATTAAAAGTTGACACACTCATTTTTCAGATACAGTAATGTTATCCTATAAAGGAAGAACAAGCACTGCATATAGATATAGTACAGCAGCTTACGGGACCAATCTCCTGGACTTAGGGTAAGTCACCTCAGGCGGCACTGGGACAGCCGGGTGCAGGGATGCAGTTCAGCGTTGGGTGCTGTAGGAAAGTACCATCTTCCTTGGCATGTAACCCCCATTTTTACCTGTATATCAGTGTGTTTTTGCCTATCTCACTGGGATCCTGCTGGTCAGGACCCCAGTGCTCATAATTTATGGCCTAATGTGTATGCCTGTGTAGTGCCTAACTGTGTCACTGAGGCTCTGTTAATCAGAACCTCAGTGCTTATGCTCTCTCTGCTTTTAAATTTGTCACTGTAGGCCAGTGACTTCATTTACCAATTTCAATTGGCATAATGGACCCCTCTTATAAGTCCCTAATATATGGTACCTAGGTATCCAGGGCATTGGGGTTCCAGGAGATCCATATGGGCTGCAGCATTTCTTTTGCCACTCATAGGGAGCCCTTACACAGGTTTGCCATTGCAGCCTGCGTGAAATAAAGCACACGTTATTTCACAGCCATTTTCTCTGCACTTAAGTAACTTATAAGTCACCTATATGTCTAACCTTCACTTGCTGAAGGTTAGGCGCAAAGTTGCTAAGTGTGAGGGCACCCTTGCACTAGCAAAGGTGCCCCCACATACTTCAGGGCCATTTCCCCGGACTTTGTGAGTGCGGGGACACCATTAAACGTGTGCAGTGCATATAGGTCAATACCTATATGTAGATTCACAATGGTAACTATGAATATGGCCATGTCACATGTCTCTGATCATGGAATTTTCCCCCCATTCCAAATCTCATGTTGGGGAGCCAATTCCATGCATCTTGGGGCTCCACCATGGACCCCCCGTACTGCCAAACCAGCTCTCTGAGGCTTGCACTGCAGCTACAAGTGCTGCCACCTCACAGACAGGGTTCTGCCCTCCTGGGGTCTGAGCAGCTCAGTCCCAGGAAGGCAGAACAAAGCATTTCCTCTGAGAGCAGGGTGTTACACCCTCTCCCTTTGAAAATAGGTGTTACACGCTGGGGAGGGGTAGCCTTCCCCAGCCTCTGGAAATGCTTTGAAGGGCACAGATGGTGCCCTCTTTGCATAAACTAGTCTACACCAGTTCAGGAACCCCTTCTCCCCTGCTCTGGTGTGAAACTGGACAAAGGAAAGGGGAGTGACCACGCCCCTGTCCATCACAAACCCAGGAGTGGGGCCCAGAGCTCCTCCAGTGTGTCCCAGACTTCAGCCATCTTGCTTTGCAAGGTGTGGGGGCACTCTGGAGGCCTCTGAGTGGCCAGTGCCAGCAGGTGACATCAGAGACCCCTCCTGATAGGTCCTTAGCTGATAAGGTAGCCAATCTCTCTCTCAGTGCTACTTAGGGTCTCTCCTGTGGGTTCTCTTCAGATTCTGCTTGCAGGATTCCTTCAGGAATTCTCTGCAGCAACTTCAGACTCTTCTGACCTCGGATAAACCGCAGCCTGCTCCAAGAAACACTGTAACTGCAACAAAGTGTCTACAAGAGACACTTTTCTTCGGCAACCTCAGCTCCAAGTCATCAACTGGAACAGTTTCCATGGTGTGCACGCTCTGGGGACTCCCTGTCTTCATCCTGCACCAGAAAGACCGAAGAAATCTCCTGTGGAGTGACAGAGTCACTCCCCTGCTTCAAGCAGGCACCTTCCAAGATGACCACCGGTATCCTGGGACTCCTCTCACAGCGATGAGTGTGCTCCTAAGGACACAGAGGGTGGCCCTCATCGACATAGACTGTCCTGAGGTCCTGCTGATGCAATTTGGAGTAGGTAAGACCTTGCCTTCCCTGAGAGCAACGGTACCCCTGTGTACTGTGTCTTCTTCACCTCCTGAGGCCTCTGTGCACTCTTTGCAAAATTCCTTTACGCACAGCCTGGCCCAGGTCCCCAGCACTCCATCCTGTGACGCTCAACTCGCTGAGTTATTCTCTGGCGGCATGGGACCTTCTTTTGTTGTGCTGCATCAACCACATTTTGCACCTCCTTTGTCCCCAGATGCTGTGACTCCTGGGGGTGCTGTCTGGCATCCTGAGGGCTCTCTGAAGTGCTGAGAGCCCCCTCTTCCTCCTCACACAGAGTTGAGGCCCCCAGGTCCCTCCTGGGTCCATCCAGCGCCCTTTTGACACAAAACTTACTTTTGTTGTAGCCAAGGCTTGTTTGTGACTTCCAACACAAAATCACATCTGCAACGATCTTCACGCCGTGGGACATCTTTTCTGTCATGCAGGAACCTGCTGGCATCTTCCTAGGGTGCATTCCTGCAGTCTTCGACTAACCGGGGACTCTTCTTTTGCACCCTCTTCTGGGTTGGCAGGGGCGCCTGTCCTTCCTGGAACTTCTTTCGACTTCTGGACTTGGTCACCTTCCTTTGCAGGTCTTCAGGTCCAGTAACCCAGCAGTTGTTCTTTGCAGACTTGGTTGGCAGCTGCAAAATCCCAATCACGAGGTGTAGTGTGTCCTAAGGAAACTTGCAGTACTTTACTCCTGTTTTTCTGGCATCTGGTGGGGTAATTTACTTTCCTATACTGTATTCTTACTCTCCCAGCGATTCTGCACACACTACACTTGTCTAGGGGGGAATTCATGATTCGCATTCCACTTTCTTAGTATATGGTTTGTGTTGCCCCTAGATCTATTTTCTCCCATTCCATTCAATAGGATTTCCTACTGTTTGCATTGTTCTATGACTATTTACTTGTCTGATTTTGGTGTCGAGTGTATATATATATATATATATATATATATATATATATATTGTGTATAATACTTACCTCCAGAAGGAGTATTGTTTCTAAGATATTTTTGGTACTGTGTCACCCAAATAAATACCTTTATTTTTGGTAACACTGAGTGTTGTCTTTACTTGTGTATAAGTACTGTGTAACTATAAGTAGTATTGCATGAGCTTTGCATGTCTTCTAGTTCAGCCTAAGCTGCTCTGCTATAGCTACCTCTATTAGCCTAAGCTGCTAAAACACTACTACTTCACTAATAAGGGGTAACTGGAGCTGGTATAAGGTGTAAGTACCCAAGGTACCCACGTCAAACCAGGCCAGCCTCTTACAGGTGCCCCCTGTAAGTCTGTGGGGATCGGTCCGGTTACAAAGTTGCTGCAAGGATAGACTGGAAGATCAGTCCAGGGTAACCCATGAGGGGCTCAACCCTTGAGGTCTTTGGGCATACGGGGATGCTGTCAGGCCACTTCTCCTCAGGCTGTGGGGCACAGGTGGAGTGGTGTCTTCTGGCGTCGGGTCTGGTGCTGGAGTTCCTCATGTTTGCAGGGGGGCTTGCAGAAACAGTCTTCAGGTGTGCACTAAGGGTCCAGTCCAACCAATTTGACAAGTGGGCTCAGGTCTCACGAGGCTGGGAGATGGGGGGAGACCCTTAGTCTTCTTCTCCTTGGTCCAGGGCAGACAGGTGCAGTGATGTCCTGAGGTGTTGAATCTTTGTCTCCAGGTCCCTTGCCGTTGGAGGGTCGGTCTGCAGAAACAAGCTGTAGGTGCTGTTGGGAAGTGCACAGTGGGCAGACACAGGGTGGACTTCATCTCTGGAGGGCCTGGGGACCACTCTTACACTGCTGGACCACTTCAGCACAGGCTAGGCGGCTGGCAGGGTTGGCGCCACGTCAGTCGTGCTTCTCAGTACTCGCATTCCACAGGGTTCTTGTCCACTTCTTCCTTTTTGTCCAGCAAAGATCTGGTATCAGAAGGTCCCCTAAATACTCAATTTAGGGAGAGTTCAGGGGAGTAAAGGGTAGTAGCTAATGGGTTACTTACCCTTGGGCTCAGTACAGCCCCCAGAAGACCACTTCCTGTGGGGAATGGGCATCACCCTGTCCAGAGTTCCTAAATTCCACCACACACAAGATAGTGGAATTTCCTCCACTTCAGGCTGGTCACCCTAGGTGTATTTTCAGTCTGGAATTATAACACACCTCCTGCATAGCTAATTTTCACACCTGTCCAGGTGCCAGATGGGTCCTGAGGCGGGGGTATCTGCATCTTCCTCTGAGAGAGGAGAGATCAACATACCAGAGCTGGTGGGCTTCTTTGAAGCTTCCTACCTTGGAATGCAGACCATCTTGTGGGAAGGGGTGGGCCACACCCCAGCCGAAGCAGGCTTTGTTTCTGAGCTCCAGAGAGTGAAGGATCTCACATCTTGAGATCAGTTTCTCATTTGTTTGTGGCAAATTGGCTAGAACTGGTCAGTGAGCTCCCCAGCAGTTGATAGGTTTTCAGGGGGCACCTCTAAGGTGCAGGTATTAATAAGGTGCAGGTATTAATAAATCTGTCACTGTTATAATGTGCTTAAAATGGCTTTTCTGTTCACTTACTATGTTTAAGAATTGACAAAGACATAGCAAGGGCATATCTGCTTTATAATGCACCTAGCCTTAGGGCTATGAGGCCTGCTGAAGGGATGGCTTACAATTTTCACATGCTTGTCATGCAGCCTGCAATCACAGTGTGCGTGTGATTGGTGCTGGGTCCCTTAGAGTGGCACAAGTTGTGCTGCAGCTCTTAGTGGCCCTCTTCAGTACCCATGCCCTAGTTACCATGGGTACCACTTACTAGGGGATTACAGAGGTGCTCAAGGGCCTGTCTACTTGGGGATCAATTGACCAGCTGTCTTGTTTTGACAAAGGAACACTGGCGCTAGGAACCTGGCTAGCAGGAATCCAGTGGACGTCAGTCAATGTTGCATCAAAACACAGGCAAAAAAGTGGAGAAATTACAAGGCAAACCACTGTTTAACAAGAAAATACGAGAGGAGTTCAGAGTAGGGTGAGGACCAAAGGGATAGTTTGGTAAGACAGCATAGGAAAACCTTTAGGAAAGATATGGAGGAAATCAAGCGCAAAGGCAATTATTTTCCTGTGCACTGGCAACCTAAAGAGCTTTTGGAGGATTTCAAATGCATTCTCGGGCTATACACATAGATTACAGTAGGTTATATTCCTGAACAAATCTGAGTAAGCTATATCTCAGATTTGTACATAGCCAAAGATGAGGGTTGGGGAGTGTTGCGGGTACATGGTTAATGAGTCTGAATGGAAAGTGGAGGATGCAAGCATTTCACTCCCTACAGTTAGTGGTATCGAAGAAGTGATCAAAGGCCTGAAAAGTTCATGGGCACAACGCCAGATGGCATTGCTTCAGATATTATTAAATGCAATCCCCACGTCTACTACAGCTGTTTGAAGAAAAAATTGAGGGGCATGATTTTCCGGAAACGTGGAAAGGTAGCATTTCGGTGCTTTTGTTTAAAAAGAGGGATAGTGTCCTGTACCCTAATTATCACAATTAGATTGCTGGATATCCGGAGTAAAATTTATGCAGGGCATTTGCTAGGCCTATTAGAAGATTGGGTGTGCCTCGCTAGAATTCTCCTTTTGACCCAAATGGGCTTTAGAAAAGGGCCTTCAGCTATGAATGGTTGTGTGATATTAAAGCTGCTGGCGGTAGATTGCGCACTCAAAAGAAAGCAGCCATTTTACTTGTTGTATCTCGACTTGTGTGCAGCGTTTGACACTGTAAATAGATCTCTCCTTTGGAAAAAGATGGTTAAATGGATGTGTCCATTGAGTCTTTTGAAGTTGGCAGTCCAACTGCATGAGGCTTCATGTGCTAGAGTGGAACTGGGGGGTAATGGGGCCGTGTCCAAAAAGATCAGTAACCCTAATGGGTTGAGGCAAGGGTGTATTATGGGTCCGCTGTTGTTTTCGATCTATGTAGCAGATGCCTTGGGGACCCTAAATCAGGCCAGGTGTTTTCCCCTAAAGTTAGGGACGTGCTGTACGTGGTGACACAGTGTTATTTGATCTAACGCCGGTCGGTTTGCAGAAGCAACTTGATGCTTTCTCACATTATTACTACAAGAGAAATGACTTAAAGATACACACGGTCAAAACAAAGATCATGTTTTTTTCAAAAGGTAAAAAGCAGTTCCCGAGCTTTAGGTGATGGCTGCATGGTATTCAAGTGGAGGTGGCAACAGAATACAGATATCTAGGCCTGTTGTTTAGCCACAGTTTGTACTTCAGGGCTCAAGGCTTGTCGCAAAGAATTTAGTGCCAAGTCGATTGTTGGTGCACGTCAGAGACTGGATTCTTCTCTGGGTCATCAGTCTGTTGAAGTGCTGAGAGAGGCGTAGAATACAAAAATAGTTACTCTTTTGCTTTATGGTTGTAAGGTTCTGCTAGAAAACAGGTTTAGCGCTTCGAAAATATAGAAACAACCATTTGGGAAAAATGGTTAGGATTGCCCCCAGGTTCTGTGAGTAGTGCCTTGAGGTTAGAGCTGGGCCTTAGTAACATTCATTATTATAAATATAGACAGAGGGTGCTCCATTATAGGACCAGGCTCTTAAAAGCTGAAGAATGCTCCCTGAAGGTTTCTCATAAAACTTAATTTACAAGGGAAGCACTAAGGTCGGTCAATGGGTAAAACAAATACAGGTTATCGAGGCTTCCCTTATTTTTGCTGCAGGGTATACACCCTTAAATATGTTGGCGCTCCAACAGAATTAAGCACTAAAAGGATTAATAAAAGAGTGTTCACTAAATAGCTACTTTGTTGATGTTCACTAGAGAATCAACTTGCAGCATCTATGGGAGGCAGATTACAGGGGTCTATTCCATCCCTACTTGAGGAATATTAAGAGCAGATCTGTTAGGCAGTGGGCCCTGAAGACCAGGTCCTCTCTTTTATTTGGTGGAGGGGGATTAGTCAGTTGGGGTACGTCAGAGATCCCTGCCCTTTTTGTAAGCTGGGCACACTGTCAATTTCACACATTATTGTCTTTTGTGACTCCTTTGCCAAAATAAGATGTAGCCTGCTACTACCAGTTTTAAGAAAGCTGCAGGTATGCTATATTAGAGATCTGGGGAGGATAATTCTGCAATGTAATAATATGTTGGTCTCTGGTTAACTGTTTGTCTGTTGTATTAGAAAAGAGAGCAACTATGCCCTTGTTTTCAAATAACGTTCTTTGCGCTTTGCACTATACTGCTGATTGTGGGCATATAAGCACTTTACTATAAGTCAAACGTTTATGACTGTCAAATTTGCTGACATAGCAAATAACTGGCATCTTGTGGGATCTGGGCAGGATGGCTTATATAGCCATGTAGTCCATACCGGGGATTGGGTAGGTGCAGAAACCACCTTTTGAAGTTTTATGAGTGCATTCTCTTTTTTAATTAGAGTACTGGTTCGCAGTTCCATTATTGGAGGTATTAATCTGTATGTGAATATTATTTGTTTTATTTATATTTAATGATTTCTTTGTCTATTGCGTTTTTTATTGATATGCTATGAGATGTGTGGTTTGTATGGCCTAATTGGCATATCTAACTCATCAATATACCTACCTTGAACCTTAACTTTTTGATTTCTGTGAACCCCCAATGAGGGACTACTGGAAGACGAGGACCCCCGACCTAAGCAATGTTTGTGATCTGAACCTCAAAACAACATACAAAAAAAAGAAAATAGTATACGTCAAACAAACACACAAACTATGTTTTCTTATCTTTCCCTTCATTTATTTTCTAATTTTACTCTTTAATTCACTTATTGGATCAATGTCTGATGTGCAAAAATAAGTACAATGCAGCAAATATTAGTGCTGGGACCCTCCCATCCACGACCACCAGGACAAATTAAACACTAGGCTTCACCAAAGAAGCAATCTGTACAAATTAGATCAAGGTCTAGGCAAGTTCCATGACTTAAACTTTGATCACCTTAGGTATGGTTACGTCCTCAGACCTTAAGTGTACTTTGAAGTTACCCCAGAACAAGATTTTTATTAACAAAAGGTCTCTAAATTTCACTCCAGACAATGTTGTGTTTTAAGCGAGCGCACACTTTAAATTAAAAAGTTCAAGCAAGATTATGCAAATCACAAGACATTTTGTGAAATTTGAAAAAATATGTTATTTTGCACACATCTACTTATATTCTCAACTCTCTTTGCCTTCAAAGACCACTTCTGATTGTAGGGCCGGTAAATAAATGTATCTGTTTTGGAGAGGTCCCAGAGATGGTCGGCGTAGAGATATCAGAAGAAGGAAAAGGCTGTTAGTCTTCTCACCTTTATCTTGGTCTCCTATCATTCCAACAGGATACCCAGATGTCTGCTTGAAAGACTACGATTCCTAACAGAGACACAGAACATCGCTCACTATCACTCACTTACAACACAAACACCCTGGTTCAATCCATCTATCAATGGGGTGCTAGTATTTCTCACTCTCTATCAGATCTGATTGCCTTTTCTCTCTCCTACTCACTCCTTCTTCTCCCTCAAATACCCGTCATGCCTTTCCTGATCTCCCTAGCTTCTTCTGCTGCCCCCTACCTTTTCAGAAAGCTAGGTGGCTTAAGCACTATGACCCCACCAATCAGTGATGTACAATTGCTTTGTGGACTATCATTCTATTTACAAATGTTTTTCTATCATTGCCATGATCTGCTCTCTCTTTTCTCCACCCCATTCTGCCTTACATTTCTCAAACTACCAGCACTTTGATGCAACCAGAGGGCTGAGTATGACACTTTACCACTTTTGCTTTACAGAGCAATAAAGTACAAATTGCTTAACAAAGCAATAAAATATAACAAGTTAACAAAATAACATAGCTTTTTTTGCTCAGTCAGTTGTCTCAGTAGTTTGTCTACATCCTAATTGTGGGCTTAACTGTGGGGTATGTTTTGTAACGTGATCGTGTTTCCCAAATTATGAGTTAGTAGCTCCCTGCTCCGCAGTCAACAAATGGCTTCTTTACTCGATGTCAGTGTGTTCTCTGTGTCCATCTTGGTGTCTTCTATGTCCAAGGGTCAGCGTCTTCCCTGTCTCTGTGTGTGCTTGTTCCCTTTTCGAAGGGTCTCCTGACTCATTGTTTGTGTGTTCCCCTCTTTTGAAAGCATGTGTCTTCGATGACCCAGTGTCTATGTATCTCCCTCTCTCAAAATTTTAGTTCTCTAGATTCCAGCTTCAGCGCCTTTCTGCACAAGTGTCAGTATCTATGGGTCCCATTGCGATTGTATTTCTTATTTCAGTTCCCCCATCGTCTTTTGTTGCCTCCCTGCGCGAGTGTCAGTATCTATTTGTCCCTTTGTGAATGTATTCCATATTTCAGTACCTCCATCGACTTTTGGTCCCACCATTACCCCTGGTTGGTGTTACATCTCCCATTGTTGGTGTCTCTGTGTTCCCCGTAGTCATGGGAATGGGATATATCACTCCTCTGATGCCTAAATCAATGTTTCTCAATCTTGGTGACAGGGTGTCATTGTAACGGGGTCTGTGTCACGCATCCTTTCCCTAGCAGTTCAAGATTCAGTCTCACTGTTCCAATGGCAATGTTTTCATAACCCTCTGCCTGTGTCTCAGTTGAGATATAAATGTTTCCATTTTCGCAGTTTCAATGTCTGTCTACCCTAGTGTGAAATATTCCTCTGTCCAAATGTCAGAGATTCTCATTGCTAGTAGCAGAGCAGGGGCAATGACTGTATTTCCTTCTCTGACTCATTGTCAGTTTCCCTGTCCCTTTGTCATGTCCCCTATTACAAGTGTAGATGTCTCATATTCCAGTATAAATGTGCTCAATTTCACTGTCTGAATCTCCAGTGTCAAAGTCTCCCGTGGATCAGTGAACAATTATTTACTGTTTCATTTTCAGAGTCTCTCTGTTCCAGTGTCCCCTGTCGTCGTGTCAGAGTATTCCAAGGGTCAGGATCCCAGATTTCCTTGTTGTGTCCACTGCCCAGGTGATATTATTTCACTGACCCTGTTTCCATGATGCCAGTACAGGGACTTGTGGTTCTGTGTATGAAGTATAGATGCAGTACAAGGTCTGCTTTTAAACCATATTCACATCAGTCAAGATATGCCTACTTTCATTTGTAAAGTGTTTTTAAAAACAATTATGGACGTTTTCATTGCTCTATGTATGTATGATAGTATGTATGTATGTTTGTATTTATAGGTCATTGTATAGCTGAACATTGCTACAAGACAACAGAATGCTGCACAGAGCCACAGAGGTTATGAATATAGAAAGGGGATGTAAGACAAAGGAAATGTTTTGGGAGGATGAGGATGGAAGGTGAAGGGAAGAAGAGTGGAGGGGAAAAATGTCTAAGGGTGGTAGTCGATGGGTAGAAGGGCAAGTTCGCTGGCTTGGGGGGCAAGATTATGATAAGGAAGAGTTGCAGGATGGGAAGACAAAGCCAGACCAGCATACGGCCTGCGAAGAACGCCTAGCAATGTGGGACAGGCAGGAGGCAGGAGGGCCACGAAGCCTGTGAAAAAGGTACACAGGCCCACATGATTTGAAAGTGCTCAATCCAGGTAAGGGGCGTGGTGAGACACAAAGTCAAAAGGGCAGGGTGCAACACCATTGGCACAGGCTGATCTTGATACAATGGAGTGCTCGGTGACCACGCAACATCAGGGGAAATCTGCTGCAGACGCGGCGTTCACTGACGAAAGAGCTTTCACAGGTGGTGGGAACCGGAGCCGTTAAGCCCGCAACCCCACAGAGACCACGATACCTCAAGGATCTTACGGGAGCAAGGGGAATCAAGAAGGGTGCAGGAAGCTATGCGAGGCCCCACCCACCTCAACGCCACCAACGACATGGCACAGGGAGGTCTCGCTGGGCTGAACTGCCTGTCCAAGAACAAGAGAGAAGCTTGGATAACTGCCAAATCGAGAGGGCCAGATTCGCGAGACAAGCTAATTGGCAGCACCTCCTCTTCATACAAGGGACCCCGCAACTGAGCGTGCAGAGGGCTACGGTGAGCCGCACAGGCTGGTGGAAGCGTAAGGGTCCAGTGAACAGACAGGCAAGTTCATACAGTGGAGGGACCAAGTGCAGGAGGCATGACGAGCAGAGGAAGAAGCACTGGAAGGGAAAGAGATTGCAGAAGCCGGCCTGCTACAGGTGCCATGTGGAAGATGAGGAGGTACAATTAGTGCAGACAGAGAGGCATTTAGCCTGCAACGGGCGAAAGGATGTCGGCCCGAGCTGGGCGAGGATTTGCAGGAACTGCATCTTAGGGCAAGGAAGCTGGTGGTCAGTCGTGATGGAGCTTGGCTCAGCAGGTAGGTGCTGGCCTGTGTTGGACTGGAGGCCTGAAAAGAAGCACAGGCTGACCCAGGGCCCCCAGCCTGGGGCACCATGGGTGGCAAGCAGTGCTTATGGCAGGGCCCAGGCCTGGAAAACCATCCCCTCAGGGCATGCAGCCAGAGTGGCAGTCCCCAGGAAAACTGGTGCTAGCAGGCCAGTGAGAGTCACTCAGCTTCAGGTGGCAGGCCGTGACAATAGAAGGAACATGGCCTACAGAGCAGGGAAGTACTGAGCTGAGGCAAAGGGGCAAGCAGGAATACCAGCACCCTAGCTGGAGCAGGACAGCTGCTTTAAGATCAGTGACGAGGACAGTGATGTTGATCAGTGGATGGCACCAGTAGACTGGACAGCGGCAGCCAAGGGGTCCGATGCTGGTAGAAGCAACCTGGTGAAATGGTGAGCCACAAGAGCAAAGCGACGTGGGCGGGGATACACAACGATGGGTGCACACAACAGCAGGTCTTTGGGGTAGTGGCAGGGGCATCGCTAATTATGGCACACAGTTAGGAGTCCTTAACTCCACAGTACAGGTGAGTAGGGGCAGCAGGGCAAACCAGATCAACTCCAAACCAGTCAGACAGGACATCAAGGTGGGGGGTCATGGCAAGGGGGCTTTGGGGCATGAGGGCAGAAGGTCGTGGGACCACTGACACAGCCTCCATCACCCTTCAAGGGCATGCCCTGATGACCTTGGCTGGGGACAGGGAGCCCCTTGCCCCGGAGTTGCACTCAGTTCTATTGGTCTGGTAGGAAGCGACAAGTACAGGCAACAAGAACCCAGTGGAGGTGCCAAATCAGTAGTGCACAGGAGACCAGGTAAGAGAAAGGTGGTGACGTTAGCAATGAGGTAGCTTGCACAGCGACCCAGCACCAACTGGTGAGGTAGATCCCACCATGTCCTGGGCCATGGGGGTACTACCAGGGGTGGTGGGTGGGAAACCTGCCATTGAATACATACAGCCCTCTCCAGGTGATCCTCCTATCATAGCTCTGGAAACAGGTTTGGCAAGCCTCATCCAGCTTGCAATTGAAGAAAGGATCCGCCGAAGGAGTTCATTGATATATTCCTACTCCTTGATGTGCGCCAAGCAGGGCTAAATCTGACCGCACATGACAACAAAGAGGAGGAGAAAAGAGACAGGTGCAGACCTTTAGTGGAAGGATCCATCAACAATTGGCTGCAGCCCTTTAGAACTCTAGCATGCTGCTTCGTTGTTAGTTCCCGCTGAGCGCAGCCGCGCTGTTTCTCCACTAGCAAAGGGTGCATGAGGCACAGCAAAAGTACCAGGGGGACACTTGGCTCCATTTTGATAAAGGTTTTAGAGAAAAGGTGCAGTCGTGGCCTGCTATTGAATTGGATCATTAGGATGTAGAAAGTTACACTAATCACATAGTAGCAGCAAGGGAAGGGGTGAACACGCATGAACCCCTTTTTCCTCCAGGAGGGACTAACGGGAAGTACAATGGTTTTCCACAGGTTAGCAAAGCAAAAGCATATTCTGTGATGCCATGAGGACCTTTGGCACCCCACTTGCGGACCGTGGTCAGATCGGCAGTCCATGTCCTGATCGGCTGTTTCTGCCAAGGGCCGCGCTTTGAGCCGCGTTTGGGACCTTGCCTATTTTTCGGTTCACAGCGCGACCAGTACATCTTTCTTGGGCGCTGCTTCTTGCTGCGCCCGCCTTTTGCCCTTATAATATTTCTTACCTATTTTTTCTGTCTTTTTTCTTGTTTTCCCTTTCTTTGTGGTTTCCATCTTAGCCATCTTTTCTTCTTCCCAGGAGTCTGTGTTTTTTTCCCTGCATGCTTTGCTTCCTCTTTTACAACATGGCTATTTTTCCATTCACTCTAATATGGCTTTTTCCAATTCAAGATGGTGTCTTGGGAACTTCCTGCACGTCACTTCCTGTTTGCCAGTATATATGCACAATTTGACTTCTGTTCCTTGCATTGCAAACACTTCCGTTCTGGTGGTGCTCCTCGCTCCTGTATCCTGTGATTTTTTAGGACTTCTTTTTTAAATTGTCTGCAGTTTTTGCTGTTTCCAGTTCATATTACGCTTCTCTTTTTTCTTACCTCTTTTTCAGGAGTTTCTGAGATTTTTCCCAGGATTGGGTTTTTTCCTCTGGGACTCCTTCTGGAGGTCACGGTCTGCCTGGTGTTACTCTATCACCCCTGTGGGAAGGAAGGGGAAGGGAGGTACTGAAATTCCTTCAATCTGCTACTCCAGAGAAGACAACTCCGCTCTTTTTATCATCTCAGTGATTCTACAGTACCTGAACCAGGAATAATAAGTCTTTGCATTATTGGATTGTGGACCGATTTGGTCGCCGTGCCAAGAGTGCTTTACTCACGTAGACTGAAGCGCTTTAATTACCATGCCAAGGGCGATTTCCTCATGTGGACTGAAGCGCTTTGATTGCTGTGCCAAGGGCACTTTACTCATACGGACTGAAGCGATTTGATTGCCGTGCCAAGGGCGCTTACCTCATGTGTACTGGAGCGCTTTGATTACTGTGCCAAGGGCACTTTACTCATACAGACTGAAGCGATTTGATTGTCGTGCCAAGGGTGCTTTCCTCATGTGGACTGGAGCTTTTTGATTGCTGTGCCAAGGGCGCTTTACTCATGCAGACTGAAGCGCTTTGATTGCCATGCCAAGGGCGCTTTACTCATGTGTACTGAAGCTCTTTGATTGCCGTGCCAAAGGTGCTTTACATGTGTGTCCTGAAGCGCTTTGCTCGTTGTGCTAAGGAACGCTTTACTTCTGTGCTCTGAAGCGCTTTAATCGTCGCGCCAAGGCTACTTTACTCTGAAATCTGAAGACGTGTTTGCTCGTTGTGCTAAGGGGTGCTTTACCTTTTGTAACTAACAACTCCCTTCTAGATTTGGACTCATCAAGACCTTACCGCTACGAGTACAACCTACTCATATCTGAATTCACCATGGAAACAAGGATACTCCGATTTGCCGTCCATCTGCCATGCAGGAATTCTGCTCTTCTTCAGAGGAACCCCCACGAGGTCTGACTGCATTGAAGTCTTCAAAATAGTGAGCAATGTGCTTGGGTGTGGCTGGGCTTTCTAGGCCTGCCACACCCCAAGATGGCAGCTGCCTCTAAAACATGGGAATTGTAGTCCCTTCATAGGATAGCACTGATAAGTGCATCTTGTCCACCAATGTCCTGAACCTGCAGTTCTGTGAGCTCTGCCACAGGGCAGACGACGCTGATGGCCACCTTTGGCACAAGAGGGGATGACAAGTGGTGCGCATAAAGCGCCTCAAAGCCATGCAGTGGAGTTTCGGGCGGGACCTGGACCGCGCACGTCCTTATTCCTGACAGGTATGTTTTTAGATGAGAAATGGGCTAAAGAAAAAGGAATACCTTGTGTTCCTAAAGAAATCCCAGAACATGTCCAAACAGTAGATGGCTCTCCTCTAACGTCTGGACCAGTGGTTGATACCATGCCCAACCTTGCCTGCAATTCGGAAGACATAGGGAGCATGTGGCCTTCAACCTGATATCTTCCCCTAACCATACTATGATTTTGGGCATTCCTTGGCTGGCAAGACAAAATCCATATATAAACTGGGAGACTGGGACTACATCACTTTCCTCTCACTTTTGTCAGTTGCATTTCTGTTCAACTGACTCCTATTGGTAACCAAAAGAGTACATGGTTTCCTCCAACGAAGCAAGCAGTACTATTAATGTGATTCAAGGAGTACCCAGATGCTATCAGGGGTACTCGGAGGTATTCCTGAAACCTCAAAGACCCATTTTGCATCCTCATAGGGACTATAACTGCTCTATTCCTTTGATACCTGGCGAAGTGGTCCCATTTGGAAAAACGTATTCCCTATCAGAACAGGAAAAGAAGGTACTCAAGGAATACATAGAGGAAAACCTACAAAGTGGATTGATTGCTCCTTCTTCATCACCTGCTGGGGCTCCTCTTTTCTTTGTACCTAAGAAGACTAAAGATCTCCGCCCCTGTATAGACTTTCGAGAGTTAAATAAGGTTACCATCAAGGATAGGTATCCCTTACCCCTTATGAAGGATGTTTTGGAAGCAGTCCAAGGAGCCACAATATTTACTAAGCTAGACCTAAGGGATGCCTATCATCTCTTACAAATTAAGGAAGGTGACAAATGGAAGACTGCTTTTCATACCCTTTTGGGCCACTTTGAATATCGTGTCATGCCTTTTGGTCTTACCAACGCACCTTCCATATTCCAAAGATTTATGGATTCGTTTTTCTCTGATCTTTTGAACCAGAGTGTCGTCTATCTAGATGACATTCTAATATATTCTCGTAGTCCCAAACAACACACTAAACATGTTCTTCAAGTTTTGGAAAGACTCCAACAAAATAACTTGTACTGGAAACCGGAGAAGTGTGAGTTTAACAAGACCAAAATTCAATATCTAGGTTTTCATATCAATCCAGTTGGAATCGTCATGGACCCAGAAAAGGTACAGGCCATATTAGATTGGCCGTCTCCTATTTCTGTCAAAGAAACACAGTGCTTCTTAGGGTTGTCCAATTTCTATAGGCAATTTATAAAGGACTTTGCCCAACAACAAGGATGTATAACCCAGACCTTCAAAAAAGAAGGCCTAAAGAAGGGGTTCATTTGGACTGAAGAAGCGGAAAAGGCTTTTCAGACTCTAAAGCGTGCCGTTACTCAAGCCCCGAAACGCCGTTATCCAGACACTACTAAGAAATGTATTGTGGTCACGGACGCTTCAGATTGAGCCATTGGAGCCATGTTACTTCAAAAACAAGATGATGATAACCTTGAACATCCAATCTTTTATCTATCCCACGTGTTATCGGATGCAGAACAAAACTATTCTGTATTGGAAAGAGAGTTACTGACATTGAAGGCTGCGTGCAAGGAATGGAGGCATTTCCTAATGGGTTCTCAGGAGACTTTTGAAGTACGAACTGATCATCGCAATCTACAATGCCTCCGTAGTTTTCAATGCCGGAATAATCGTCAAGCCAGGTGGGCTATCTTTTTTAGTCAATACGATTTCATTGTTACTTACATTCCCGGATCTGAAAATATTGTGGCAGATGCTTTATCCCGCCGATATCTGGAGAGCTTTTTTTCTATTTCTCCACACATCATTGAGCCATGTCGCATTGTGGGAGTAGTTCAATCTTTTCTTGACCTGGTGAAGACCGAGTATCAGAAGTTATCCATGGAGGAATGAAAACTTTAAGTCCCCACTTAAAGAAGCATCAGGAATATTACTTTAAAAAAAACACCATATTTTTGCCTACTAAGAAAGTACAGACAGAAGCTATGCAAATGTGTCATGACTCTCCTATTGTTGGACATCACAGAATTAAGAACACACAGAAACTACTCCTTCGCTCTTTTTGGTGGCCCACGTTAAAGTCTGATGCTGAAACAAATGTAAGCTCTTGCCCAATGTGTACTCAAACTAAAACACCTGGGACTAAGCCAGCAGGTCTATTGATGCTCTTACCATTACCATCCGTTCCATGGCATACGTTAACCACAGATTGTATATGTTCTTTCCCATCTTCTGCAGGTTATCAGGTCATAATAGTTACAGTGTCCTGTTTTACTAAGATGGCTCATTTTTCAGCCCTCAAGAAATTACTCACCGCTAAAGAAATGAGTCACGTCTTTATACAAGATATATTTCGATTAAATGGTCTTCCTCAAGTAATTATTTCTGATCGGGGCCCTCAATATGTATCCCATTTTTGGAGAGAGTTTTGTGAATTTTTACATATTGATGTGGCCCTATTTCCGGTTTCCATCTGCAGACCAGTGGTCAAAACAGAACGTCTAAACCAAGGACTCCAACAATATTTGCACTGTTTTTTTAATGCAACTCAAAATAATTAGTCTTCTTACCTAGCATTGGCTGAGTTTTCTTATAACAATACAGTCCAAAGTGCAACTAAGTCTACACCTTTCTTCTGCACTTATGGTGTTCACCCTACTGCTTTTCCTAATGTCACTCCTAAGGATTCCCCTGTTCCTGCAGTTACCTCATTTGTTTGTCATCTTCATCAGGTCCAGAACCTAATACGTGCTAATCTCTTGGCCGCAAAACGATAAATGAAGAAGGTAGCTGATGCTCGTCGTAATACTGCTCCATCTTTTCAGCCTGGGAACAAGGTCTGGCTTTCTTCTAAATTTCTGCCTTTTTGCTTATCTCAGAACTAGTTCAAACCTATTTACTATGGGCCTTTTCGAGATTTGCATGTGATTAATCCAGTCTCTGTTCGACTTCGTCTGCCATTGACTTGGAATGTGCATCCTGTTTTTCACTTATCCCAACTCAAGCCTTTTGTTCCAGATCCCTACTAGAGAATTGCCCATGGTCCTCCTCTTCTTTGGTTGATGGTCATCCTGAGTATGAAGTAAATGAGCTATGCGATTCACACATTTTTCGCAATCACCTCCAGTTTTTGATTTCCTGGAAGGGCAATCCCATTAGTGACTGTTCGTGGGAGGATGCCTCCTCTGTCGATGCTCCTTGCTTGGTCTGTACCTTTTTGCAGCATTTTTCGGACAAGCCTGGGCCTTTGGGTAGGGGACCTACTGTGACGCCCCGAGGACCTGCGGTGCCCCACTTGCGGACCATGGTCACATCGGAGGTCCGTGTCCTGGGCAGCCGTTTCTGCCACGGGCTGTATTTTGAACCGCGCTTCAGGGCGCTGCCTATTTTTCGGTCCACAGCGCGACCGGTACATCTTTCTTTAGGCGCTGCACCCGCCTTTTGCCCTTATAATCTCTCTTACCTATTTTTTCTGTATTTTTTCTTGTTTTCTCTTTCTTTGTGGTTTCCCTCTTTGTCATCTTTTCTTCTTCCCAGGAGTCTGTTTTTCCTTCCCTGCATACTTTGCTTCCTCTTTTACACCATGGCTATTTTTCCATTCACTCTAATGTGGCTTTTCCCAATTCAAGATGGTGTCTTCGGAACTTCCTGTGTGTCACTTCCTGTTTGCCAGTATATAAGCACAGTTGGTCTTCTGTTCCTTGCGTTGCAAACACTTCCGTTCTGGTGGTGCTCCTCGCTCCTATATCCAGTGATTTTTTGGACTTCCGTTTTTTCTTGTCTGCAGTTTTTGCAGTTTCCAGTTCATATTACGCTTCTCTTATTTCTTACCTCTTCTTCAGGAGTTCCTTGCTGCTGAGGTTTTTCCCAGGATTGGGTTTTTTCCTCTGGGACTCCTTCTGGAGGTCACGGTCAGCCTGGTGTTACTCTATCAGCAGCACCTTGGCTACTGGAAAAAGGTCGCCCTTACCTTGGTCAGTCCAGAACCAGCAAGAGATTGACAGATAACCGCGGTAAGAAGCATTCAGATACTGACATATTCGGGGGGAAAGCCCAGGAAGAACCACACCACACCTTGCTGGGAATATGACTAAGATGAGTGCAAATTCGAATAGTCCTGCAAATATAGAAATGCCTGCGGCAACTGTGCTAGGGCACACCTGGCAATCAACTGCAAAAGGGTAAGGGAGCATGTTATAGCAAGGACAGCAACAGCAGGAAGTAGCGGGCTGGCGGAGGCTTCCTGTGTGAGGGAAGCCCATGAGTCAACAGCAACTCTGCCTAATCTCATTCGTATTGGAGTATTAACTCAGTACTAAACAGGTATCCCAAACTGAAAGAAGGACAAATACTAGCAAGTGGTTTTGGGATGGGCTTCACTATTCCTTACCAGGACCCCAGGTCCATCGTCTTAGCCAGAACTTGAAATCAGTGAGAGAGAATCAAGCCGTGGCTAAACAGAAAGTAGCAAAGAAGCTCTGTCTGGGCAGGATTGTGGGTCATTTTCTGAACCTCCCTTTGACAATTTTGTGATCTCCCCTTTAGGTTTAGTGCAAAAAAAAAGAGGAGCGAAGACACTGCCTCATCAATCACTTGTCATATTCCCTGGCAAATCGGTCAATGGTGGGCTGGACCAGGATAGTTGTTCAGTGTCCTACGCTACCTTAGATGCTGCAATTGATCTGATTTGGTCGGCAGGGAAAGGGGCTTTGTTAGCGAAAACAGACATCAAATCTGCTTTTCTCCTCCTTCAGGTGCATCCGGACAGCTGCCAGTTACTGGGTTTTCAGCTTGATAATTTATATTACTATGACTAATGCCTGCCCATGAGTTGCCTGATCTCCTGTGCGTATTTTGAAACTTTCAGCAGTTTCCTGGAATGGGAACTAGGAACACCGACACCCTGAAGAGAGGCGCATGCACTACCTGGATGACTTTCTATTCATTTGTAGGTCAGGCATCTCAGAATGCGGGAACCTGATGCATCATTTTGTGGAAAGGACAAGGGAGCTCAGGATTCTACTGACTGGTGAGAAAACAGAGAGCCGTGCCAGTGGACTGTCCTTCTTGGGGATTGAGTTGGATACGATGGAGGGCCTCAGCAGGCTGCCCAGGGCCAAAGTGGATGAATTGAAGCAGACAATTGAACTGCTGCTCACAAGAAAGAAAGCTACGATGGGCAAAATGCAACAGCTGCTAAGCAAACTCAATTTCTTCAAATGCTTGTGTTATATCCTATACTCAGGTTGAAAGTGTGAGTGTGTGAAGGTGTATGTGAGAATGTGTGAGCGCGAGGATGCGAATGGAGAATGTGTGAGCGTGCGAGAGAATGGAGAGTGTTGCCAAAGGAGAGGACGGTTGCAGAGGGAGGCTGAGGTCGGGATGCTTTCTCTTCGGAAGAACTTATTATTTTTACAATAAACCAACGCGTGTTAACTCAAGAACTGTATCCTTGTCATTATCTTCACCGGATGTTACACTGGCGACGAGAGGCTTTCCCACGCAAACTTCAGAAAGCATCCTGACTCTGAAAGATATCACCGGAGAAAAGAAAAGAGACGTTCGAATGAACTCGGTTGGACTGTAACCGTAAGCTGCCTACAATTTCATAGCTTTCTTCATTTTCTTCCGCATTTCTTCTGTCTTTCATACTTCTATCTCGAGCGCAGGTTGCGCTCTCGAGCTCCCTGTTCCCACGACAACCGAGTCACTTGCTGATGTCAGGGCAATTCTCATGGGGATTCCAGCGCAATGGCCTAGCCCGTTTCCAAGGCAACCTACACGCTTTTCAGACTTAACGTCTTCTGTGTCTCCTGTTTTCAGGACAATTCTGTTGCTGATTGTGTATAAACGCGAAATACATATGATAAGCTAACTTCAGCGTCCAATGCTCCACGCAAGATTGATAAAATAAGCCTTTTCAAATATTTTACACTAGCTACTTATATATATATATATTTTTTTCTGCTGCACAATGCAGAATGTTGCTGCCCCTCCTTTTTTTCTCTCCACTCCTGGAGATCCTCCAATCAAGTGGAGCAAGTGGAAGAAAGTATTTGAAAGGTATGCTAGAGTTTGTGGTACATCACTTAGTATTGAAAGGAGGACTGCTTTGTTACTCCACTGCCTAGGAACAGAAGGTCAAGAGGTTTTCAACCATCTCCCAGATATTCCTGACACTGATTCTATTGCTTTAAACGAGTATGAAATGTGTATTAAAAAATTAGACTTGCATTATCTGCTGAAAATCAGCAAAATTTTGGAGAGGTACTATTTCGGGAGGAGCCTTCAAGTTGAAGGAGAAACAGTTGAGAATTACCTAACAGATCTGAGACGTTTAGCCTCCTCCTGCAAGTTTGGCTCTACATTGGATGAACGAATACGTGATCAATTCATGCTAGGATGCAAAATGGATAAAGTACGTGACGAGCTATGGTTGTTAGATGATCCACATCTAGATGAGGTCATCCTTCTTGCAAAAAGAATTGAACACTCTGTAAAGTGTGTTGAGGTCATGAAGAAACAAGAGTACAAGGAGGTGTCTGTAGTGGGGAAAGACAGTAGACCCAATAACTCCTCTAAAGGGACCGTCAACAATAAAAGATGTTTTAGATGTGGTAAAGAAGGACATTTTGCCAATGACAAGTTACGTCCTGCTTCTAAAGCTTACTGCTCGTACTGCAAGAAGAAGGGTCATTTCTTTGCGGTATGCAACCAACGAAAGTTTCAGAAGTCAGTCAACTCCATTGATAATTACCCTGATGAAACTCAGAGGGTTGGTGATTTTCAGTGTGGTCAGATTGTGTTGCAAATCTCTGACTGCAAAGTTAAGGGGCCGGTAGTCTATGTATTGGTGGAAGGGCAAAGGACCTTAATGCTTTTTGACGCTGGCACCAAAATAACAATAATATCCAATCAATTTTATCTGGAACATCTAGAAGGGAAGGTTCAACTTTCCAAGCCTGACATCAGACCATGCGCTTATGGCGGAGAACCCATAGAACTACATGGTTACTTCCTATGTTTACTGGAATATGCTCAGCGATTGGCCACAGGCAAAGTGTATGTTTCCAAAAAAGGGGATAGCATAATTAGTTGGTGGCATCAAAGAGATTTGGGGGTGATGCTTGACCCCAACAATTCTCCTTCCATCGTCCTCAAGGAACTGCTGTGTGTGAGAGAAGTAAATAACACTGAAGTAAATCCAGATTTCATTTCCACTCTTCGTCAAGACTTCAGAAACTTATTTAGCGATAAGATAGGGTGCATGCGAGGTTTTTCACACAAGATCAAATTGTTTCCTGGATCTGTTCCTTTTTGCAGCAAGGTACGGAGTGTACCTTTTTCCATAAGGGATGATCTTCAAACTGAACTGATGAAACTAAAGGAACAAGGAATAATTGAAGAAGTAGAGGGCACAGAATGGTTGGCCCCTATTGTTATTGCAAGGAAAGCTAATGGCCAGATTAGACTTTGTGTGGATCTCCGCAAGCTCAACAAGTGTGTTGTTGTAGATAGGTATCCTCTCCCTAACATTACGGAATTGCTGTCTACAGTCACAGGAGCTAAGGTCTTTTCTACAATCGATCTCACGTCGGCTTATCACCAAGTCGAACTAGATGAATCATGTAGAAACTACACAGCCTTTATTACTCCGTATGGCACTTTCAGATTTGTACGATTACCTTTTGGTCTGATTTCTGCTGCTTCCGTATTTCAAAGGTTGATGGAACGTGTGTTGAAAAGATTGTGTGGAGTATGTGTATATCAAGATGACATACTAGTATATGGTAAGGACTTCAAAGAACATATGACAAGACTCAGAGAGGTGCTTAAAAAGTTAACAGAAAGTGGTCTAACTATAAAGGCTGAGAAGTGCAAGTTTGGAGTGGAGGCTATTGATTATTTAGGGCATACTATTTCTGGTGGGGGTGTTTTACCCAAGAAAGAACTGATCAACTCTATTCGGTGTTTGTCTTCCCCACTTCGAGAGAGGAACTAGTGCGATTCCTTGGTATGGCTGAATTTTACAGCAAATTTGTCAGGAATTTTTCCAGTTCATGTTTTAACATGAGAAATTTGCTAAAAAAGGGGGCTGATTTCAAGTGGAATGATGAGTGTGAGAGGGAATTTTGTAGTCTCAAGGAGTCTCTTACGACAGCGCCCACACTTAAGAATTTTAATCCTAATGAGCGTTCTATTTTGACGACCGATGCCAGTAACAAGGGGTTGGGAGCAGTTTTACAACAAGGTGGTTTAGATCCAGAAAACACCATTGCCTTTATTTCTAGGAGTCTTACAGGTGCTGAGAGCAAATATTCAGTGATCGAGAAGGAGGCACTGGCGGTCTTTTGGGCGATTAAGAAGTAAAAAAAGTTTTTGTGGGGAGGTTCTTTTGTCGTGCGGACTGATCACAAACCTTTATGCCAAGTTTTCTATTCTAAGGGAATTGATTCTGTCTCAAGCAGGATCACTAAGTGGATTGTTGGATTACAGGAGTATGATTTTGTCGTAGAATATGTTCCTGGTTCGCATAACTTGCCGGCTGATGTTTTATCTAGATTAGTTTCTACAGAAAGTCGGAAGTATGAGAGTGATGGTCTGGAGGGTGATGATACAGAATGTTTTGATTGTGTGTGTGAAGTCAGTTTTGAAATAATCCCCGAGGCCAAATGGCGTGAAGAAACTTTGAGAGATGTAGTGCTACAAGAAGTCATCAAGTTGTTACAAGATAATTGGAGGATTAAAAAACAAGGTAGTGGGGGGAGTGCAGAATTTTGGAATGTAAGAAATGAATTGGTTTGTGTTGATGGACTGTTATTAAGAGGTACGAGGTTGTGATCACTAAGGAAACACCAAAAGGGCAGTGGCAAGATATTGCACTAGATATCTTAGGACCCATTCATAGTGGTGGCATGGCCGAATATATGATTGTGGTTATTGATATGTTTTCAAGGTGGCCTGAGGTGAATTTTACTGGAAGTATCGAAACTAACAAGGTAATTAAATTTATCAAGAAGTTAATAATTCAAGAAGGCTTACCCACTACCATTCTCACAGATAATGGAGTACAGTTGGTTTCAGGAGAAATTAATGATTTTTTGCATGGGTGTGGTATCAAGCACAAACTTTGTGCTTTGTACCATCCTGAGTGTAATGGTATGGTGGAACGTTTTAATCGGGTTCTCAAAGAAACCATCTCCATTGCTAAGGATAACCAATTGAACTGGAAGGAAGAAGTGTTAAAAAAGGTCTATGTCTATAGACACGTCTACAGGGGAGACTCCTTTTTCCCTGTTTCGAGGTAGGTGTGGTAATTCTGAATTGGAACCTACTTGGGTTAATAACTTACTTGATGGTAGAGGTAGGGTGATGGTGAATGATGAGTGGATGTCTAGGGAGCGTGCATAGAGGGTGAAGAGTAAAATTAATTTTGATAGGACCCATGCTGTGAAGAAAACTGTGGTTAATGTTGGTGATTGTGTTCTAATCAGAAATCCTCTGATGAAAAAGAAACTCTCTGGTCCTATGAAGGTTGTGAAATTATTTACCAATGCTGTGAAAACAGATGATAATAGAGTTTGGAATTTGAATAGAATTGTTAAATTTAGAGGAGATCCCAATTCCTTGTGTAGAGATGTATTTCATAAGAAGGCCGTTGGAGTCTCCACACAGAACTCAGACTCAAGTAGTCGGAAAGATAACACTGGAGATTTGCCATGCAGATCAGATGTGAGGAGATCGAATAGCTTCGTCAAACCTCCGTCACATCTCAAAGACTATAACTTGTCGTCCACACAGAACTCAGACTCAAGTAGTCGGAAGGATAACACTGGAGAGTTGCCATGCAGATCAGATGTGAGGAGATCGAATAGATTCGTCAAACCTCCGTTACATCTCAAAGACTACAACTTGTCGTGAAGTACCTGTTTTCCTGTTTTCCAAAGTCCTGTAGTTTGTTATAAGTAGTTTGTAGTTTTAAACATTTATATTTTGTTACTGTTGTTTTGTGTTAAGGAAGGGAGAAGTGTTATATCCTATACTCAGGTTGAAAGTGTGAGTGTGTGAAGGTGTATGTGAGAATGTGTGAGCGCGAGGATGCGAATGGAGAATGTGTGAGCGTGCGAGAGAATGGAGAGTGTTGCCAAAGGAGAGGACGGTTGCAGAGGGAGGCGGAGGTCGGGATGCTTTCTCTTCGGAAGAACGTATTATTTTTACAATAAACCAACGCGTGTTAACTCAAGAACTGTATCCTTGTCATTATCTTCACCGGATGTTACAGCTTGATCTCAGGAAGGAGCCCATTTGCCAGGTGCTTGTCTTTGGTGACCAAGGGCCTTGCAAAGAAACACTACAGGATTCGGCTCACTCAGGGAGTAAGGGAGGACCAGGGGCAATGGGTGGTCTTGTTAGCGGGACTCTCATATGATATGGAACCATTGGTAACCACTAGACAGCTGGTACTGTTGACAGATGCCATGGGGGGTGAGGGTTTTGGGCCGGCTCTGCCTCAGCATGGGCAGCTGCCCACTGGCCAGATACCTGGCATACTAAAGAAATCACAAAGAACATCACAGTACTGGAACTCTTCCCCATCATCGTCACTTTCTCAATTAGGGAAGGCAAGCTCGCTAACAGGCAGATTATGCTGTGAGCTGGAAACCATGCAGTAGTGCAAGCATTAAATCTAGGGACTGCATGGTGCTTCGCAGTATACACTTATTTTCGCCACCTAGTCTGTTACTAGCTGAGAGCCAATATAGCCATTGGAGGCAGGCACATTTCAGGCTGTGATAACTCAGTGGCTGATGCAGTATCTAATTTTTAGTGGAATTGATTCAAAGAGCTGGCACCGTATGAGGATACCAACATGACACCTGTCCCCGAATGACTATAGAGCCTGTGGACACCACTTAACAAAACTGGTGGACAATGCGCTAGCCCCCAAGATGTGAAGGAAGTACGGTAAGTGTTAGGCGGTATTTCAGAATGTGACTGGTGCAGTGGGGCAAGGCAATGTAACAAGCAGGGATGTGGAAAAAGTTATGAACAGGGCATTCTTGGGGGGTGGGGACAAGCATGGCATGGGCCCACGCACACATCAGCGCAGTGTCTTATTACGCAAAACTGGCTATGGGGAGGGACCCAGATGGCTCTTTTTACTCCTGGGCAGCGATGAGATGACGGGGCGTATGCAACCCAAGCACCAGGATCGAAGGCGACCCATTGATTTTACCATACTAAAGAAGTTGCTCAAAAGACTTCCCGGCATCTGCATGACGGCACAACAGTAGGTGTTGGCGCAGAAGGACTACAATGGAATTTGGGTGTGTAATCATGTCAGATCTACAAGGTTTGAGCATTGATGAGGACACTGTCCAAGCAATGCTTCAAACCCAGTCTATTTTAGGAGAGGAGAGTAGTGGTCCTTCTGGATGTTCGAAGGAAGATTGTGATTGATGATCATCTTTGAAAAAAGAGTTAATCAAGACAGTTTTCCATAGTACAGTTATGACGGAATATCTGAGGGCCAACATTTCCCCCAACTGATTAATTGTTACTAATGTATCCGTATTTTTTTACCAGATTTCAATTCCGTAATGAGTGGGCACACATATCTTGGAAATGTACCCGCGATTGGCTGGTGTTGATCATGAATACATCTAAACGACTGGCAGATTCCATTACTGTACAAATTTCCATGATGGAAACTTTCATCAAGGCTACCATCCAATTGACTCAGTTCAGGTCTCGATTAGCAGAGATTAACTCAGAACTTAACGAGATCAAGGAACATCTCACTCACCAGAAAATCACTAAATTGCAGAAGGACATCAAGAAATTTAGTAGAGAAAAAGTCTACCCACATACCAAAGTGGATTATCATTACGATGGTGGCTCAGAGTCTTCAGATGAAAGAAGCAACCTTCCACGTAAACCTCGTGCCCATTACTACAGTTTGAGTTCAGATGGTTGGAGTAGTGATGAGTAATGGAAAAAAGACCATAGTCACCAGTTTTCACAAATGAATATGCCCCCCCTTACCCTATCCACAATTTCCAATGTGGCAACAACCTCTATACCCGTTCTTCCAACCACGACCACAAGCATCTTACAATCCTTTTTTAGGAAGAGGCAGGGCCAGGGGTAGAGGCAGAAACAGAGGAAGAGGAAAGAATGTACATTGGGCACAAGAAGAACCACAGATGATAACCAGGAGTTGCAGCGGAGTATCGACAAAGAAACCCTAGTTGTCAATCTGTTGGGTAAATTACTAACTCCCAGTGAACTATCAGTTTTGAAGAAAGGTTTGGGATTTGTTCCCTCACCCAAGGAGGATTTCTTCCGACTCAATTGTGAAATGACTGCTTTATTTTGAAAAATGTGCTTACATTTCTTCTTTAAAGAACATCCAGCGATGACCTTGACAGGAGACACCATTTTGAGGAATCCATCCTCTTTCATGCCCCCCTCACCACAGTACTTATTGAGGTCCTCACTTTTGAGAAAGCTGTACGACATGAGATTGAACAACTACAACCTTTTCCGGCTTTTCAGAATCTGTCTAACCTTAAGCAAACAGCCATTCGCTCCCTGTCCCAGGATCCAGACATTACTATAAAACTTGCAGATAAGGGGGGAGCTATAGTAGTACTGGACACCACATTCTATAAACAATAATGCTTGAGATTGCTTAGTGATGCAACATACTATGAATGCATCTCAATCAATCCCACCCAACGCTTACAACGTACCATACGAGGGATGATAATGGAATGCTGAGATTTCACATCAAGAAGCAGAATTTCTTGACACCAAAGAGCCTTGGATTCCATATTTCTACTGCCTTCCTAAGATACATAAAAGCACTCCTCCTCCTGGACGCCCGATCGTGTCAGGAATAGGGTCTGTATTAGAACCTCTGTCTAAATTTTGCGACTTCTTTCTACAACCTATAGTCCAACAGACTTCCACTCTTTTTAAATAAAAGACACTAAGGACACATTGGTCTTGCTAGACCACGTAAATGCCAGTGGTACTTCAGATATGCTTATCTGCTTGGATGTAGAGGCGCTATACACCAAAATACCCCAGGATGTGTCCTTGGAGGCAGTAGAGGAGATCCTTACCACAATGATCTGGACCTATAAGACTCCTATATGTTTTGTCTTACAATGTGCCAGTTTAGCTCTAAAAGAAAACTTATTTCAGTTTGAAAAGCGCCTCTTCCACCAGGTACAGGGGCCCTCAATGGGAAGCACCTTTGCTCCTTTCAGGAATCCCCATGGTGCCTCCTGCGTTATCTGTCAGCATCCCCAGGGATTAGGGTAAAATCATATCTCTGTTCTTGGTTAAACCTTCATGTTTCTAAGTAAACATAATGTGCTGTGTTACACAATTGGTTTTATCAATGCTTGTTTTACCAATGCTTGTTTGCTAATGTGAGCAGATGTAGACGTGCTTCTAATTGGGTGTGGTGTAGACATGTGCTTCTAATTGGGTGTGTTGACTCATCCACATGTGGAAACTCAACTGCTTTCCTGATTGGCTATAAATAGCAGAGTGAAGCATGCCTCACTGCATGGCTTTGTTTTGCTTCCTGATCTCAGCATCTGATTTGGCAGTCCAGCCCCTGCTGTCATTCTCCTATTCAGGACTTTTGAGGCAATTCTTTTCTTCGTTCCTGTACAAGCTGACACCAGGCATTCCTCCAGCACTCTGTAAAAGACTGCAGCTAAGTGACTAGTATTCTCCAGGGAGTTTGTTCTTTGTGCGCTGCGCTTTCTTAGAACAGCTGGTGTATTTCAGACCTCGTATGTTGGCAGAGTGCTTACCTTGAAGAGGCAATGCATTTCTGAACATTCTACATTATTATTGTAGTTACTTGCCTAAATATGCTTGAGGAAATCTGCTTCAGCTCAAGTACTACAAAAAGTGACAGTGCAATTTTAAAATAGCATTTACATGACTTTTCTTTCTCTAATACCATAACTCTTGGATTTAAATTGTATCATTCATGCCTGTGTTTCAGGTTTGAGGAATTTGCTTTTGAAGGGGTTTTCACACACACGGGGAAACCAAACCAAACTGTGCCACCCTAACCGTTTAAACCCAGAGTGGACATTTGTATTTCTTGGGTTGTTGTTTTTAATTTAACCCTATGCATGCAGGAAAGTTATATGTGACATAATTAATGTCCTTGTTTGTCTTTCTTGTGCATGATAAGTGCAACCACAGTTCTAATTGTGGTGTGCAACAGTGAATTTCTGTGAAGCCAGCCCTAGTGTCACAGTACTTATTGTTATGGTACTCAGTTTGAGTTTTTGGTAATGCAGTGTTAGTAATTGTGCCAACAGTTATTATTATCAAAGAAAAGTGCAGGAGCATTAAGGTGTTTTTCTACCGCTCCAGAGCCCATATCAGAAAAAGAGATTCAGTTCAAAGAAGTTGAGTGCACTAACTCTACTATCACTCTGTCAACAACAACCTACCCCCGAAGATACAGGGTGCCTGGCTGGACCGGCAAGATGTGGCAGTGTTTTGTCTCTTTCTCTTCCACTCCCCCTTTCCTTCTGGGACACCAGCCGGGGTTTCTGTGTCCACCAGGAAGTGCAGAGAGGTGTTCCAGGAGGTCAGGGGCATACCATCGCCCCTGCAGACATCCTTCTTTTCAGGTAAGTGGCCCGTCTCGACAGCTCCTAGTCTCGCCTGTCTTTATATGTACACCTTTGAGAAACGCCACATCTTGTCACCCTCACAACCTTTTTTCTCCAGTATCAGACTGTGCCGTTGTTATATAGACAACATTGGTAGTTTGGAAGGGTGACTCAGGCCAGGCAAAGGGCTTCATCAATTGGATCAATACTTTGGATCAGCACTTTCATTTTAGTGCTACCTTTTCCAACAAGGAAGTTTATTTTCTGGATTTATGGATCATATTGACAAATGGGTTTTTACACTCCTCCATCTTTCATAAAGAGACCAATAGGAATAGCTTGTTATTATTTGATAGCCATCACTGTAAGTCTTTGAGGATCAATCTACCCTTTGGTCAATTCCTAAGACTGAGGTGTAATTGTACTGATATCATTGACTTTTATACACAGGCTGACACTTTAAGCCAAAAGTTGAGGTCCATCATTATCCCCAATGGATCATTGCGCAGGCAAAGAAGAGAGCCCGCAATATACCTAGAGATGTTCTTCTGATTGACTCTACACGCAATCCACACACTTGATTAACATGTGTCACCACCTTTACACCTTTGAGTAGCAGTGCCAAAAAGATTATCAATAAATGTTGGCCAATTCTGAATAGTGCTGGAGAATCCCTGGAACGTCCTGTGTTTGCATTTAAGAGGACACAGAATATCAGGGATCTTTTAGTACATACCAGACCTAGACACCCCAAGAAGTTGGGCTACTGCTCTATCTAAATCCTGGCTTGGGGTTGTACGTCACCACCCCTGTGGAGGATGCAATGTCTGTCCTTTGTCTATGAACACCTCTGAGATTGACTTGGGAGAGACCAAGAAATGGCAGTTAATTAAACATACTAACTGGCGTACAAAAAACTGCATTTATATGATTGTATGCCCTTGTGAACTCCGTTATATTGGGATGACTACAAGAATGGTTAAGACAAAAAATTAATGAGCATCGTAGTACTATTAGATGTTGTCGATCCTCTACAAAACTGACAAAGCATTACATTGAACAACATCATACCCCTGATGACTTGAAATGGGTCATTTTGGAATGTGTTATGGACAATAGGGATTGCACTTATAAATTATTCGAAAAAGAACGACGTTGGGTGCATAGATTAGGTACACACTTGATGGGACTGAATGATGATGTCCCTTGGTCTGAATTTATATATGTCACATACTGACCAGTGACCTGGTTTTCATTTTTTCTTACATTTTTTTCAATTTTTTCAATTTATTTGATATTTTACACAGCTTCTACCCCCATGAACTTCCATGCGATATCCTTATTGGATTATATTTCCTTTGTTCTTGATTAGGAATTTATTTTTATTCCTCTAACTAAATGACTTGACTTTCTTCTAACACGGATGCTTATCCTTCAAACTGTGGTGTTAAATGTCGACCAATATCCAATTCAGTCTGTTTTTCTCCATTCTAAGATGGCCGCCGTCTTTGTCTTCCCATCGGTAGTCCTTCTACAGTTTCTATTTCCTGACGACCGGATTGTTCAAAACCCAGCCCCCTTCTCCACTTCTTCACTACAGGGAGTGCGGAGCTGGGGTTGGTGTATTCGACCGGTCCGTCTTTCCTTCTCTCCGCTTTTTTTCCGACAATAGTTTTGTGTCGGTGATTACAGACCATGTGATGCTTTCACAGTCATGATTGCGGAGGTACTTTTACGATCATAACGTACTTTGAATGCTATTTAGATACCACGCGTTCCAGTGTCTGCCTATGTATTTCTCTGATATGTCCCTTGGTGGGAGCTGTCATATTATCCCAGGACCATACCAGTTACAATATTGAATGTCTGATTTGCGATCTATTGTTTACTTTTTTCTGATTATTTATGATTAAATGACCTTGGTGTGAGTTGGTAGATGTATTATCCAGAAACAGAAACTTTTATTCAGATTCTCTACCTTCAGCACAATAATGGTGTCATATTTCTGTAAGTTACTAAGTGTATACTGTCGAGTGCGCATTGAGAGGTACCTACACATTGGTAGCTTTGTGCGCTTTACATTTCACTACCGTTTTGAAGACATGTTTGACTGGCTTATAAGTGTCATTAACATGTAGTAATGATTTACCATGATTTCTTTTGTTTAATCCATTGCATCCATATATATGTGGATGTCCGTTAGTGACTGGACTACTGAAGCTCTCTGACATCCCCATGGGGGCCATCCTTTAATATGAGGAGGGTAAGGATGGTTTCCATTGATAATAAGGAGTGAACATTTATTTTAACGATTTGTTGATCACCTCACAAGGGTTTTTTCACCAGTGTGTTTTGACTTTCTTCCTTTGGTTCACTAGTGCACTTGGTATAAGTTTTATACTGTGCCTTATGTTTTTCCTTTTTTCCTTGCAGGTTCCTGTAATATACAGTTATTTTAGTCCATTAGTGAAGTGAGGATGAGGTAGGTTGGTTTAGGTCTTGACGAATCGAACCAGATCTTTATTGACTACTTGAGTGAGAAACAGGTTGACCCACTTTATGCCAGTGTATGGGTGACCGATCCTGCCTTAACTACATCCCCAGAAGATAGGGTTTGTGGTTACCAGACACCGTATGGGAATAGGGTAAAATAGACATTATTCTATTTTCCCCTTACTTATTGTTTTTAATCATGACAGAGGTTTTTTCTTTTCTCAATAAATTGTTCTATTGTGATTTTTCCCTCTAGTCATCTCCTTTTACCAATCCCCACATAATTGCACTCACACACCTGCAAATATCCTTACTAAAATATATCTGGCAAAGAGCCCCCTTGAGGGGCCCGTTGGGCATTGCAGTGCTGGCCTGACAAGGAGCAAAGCAAGATGATTAAGCATGTCACCAATTGGTGAGTGAGGGGTCTTGTTCCAGATTTTGGATATTCACAGGGACCTATTTTCTCCTTTCCCTCATTGCGTTTAGCTTTTATTATCCTTTTTGTGGAACTGTACATTCAGTAGTTTTGTAACACCTCAGTGACCTGACTGGGACAACCAGGCATGAGACAGGCCAAATTATTACCCGCCATTCAGAACGCATTACGGCAGGAAGAGAAGCCTGATGTTATTCTAGTGCACCTAGGGGGGAATGATCTGGCCTGTCTTGGTAGCGAGAACTTGCTAGGGGCAATAATATTTGGTCTCCTGGTAGCTGCCAGGCTTGTTCGCCCCACAGAGCACATATGGTCAGAGGTCATAGCTCGATTTGAATGGAGGGGGCACTAGATCACTGGGCAGTAGAGAGGTCCAAGAGGAAGCTGAGTATCTCCTTTGTGAAGGTATGCAAAGGTGGTTGTGGGTTCGTAAGGCATGGGCTCATCCATCTCAAAACACCAAGGTATTACGTAGCGGATGGAGTCCACCTGACCAGGGTGGGTATGGTCATGTGTTTATTCACTATAGTTGCGGCATTCGAACAGCTAGACTTCACTTAGGTGAACACTGCAGGGAGGAGCTGCTTGCGGTCGGGGAGCCACAGACAGCGTGGGGGAAACAGAACACAAAACAGATAGGAAAAGCACAATAGCCTAAGAAGATGAGCTGCTCAAACAGTGGCTTTGGGATGCCTCCTGACAGGGGCACTGCAAGCAGGTGAATGGCCAGCTAAGGGTCAGTATTAGGCTGACACAGCACTTGCAGCCCAGGCAAGGACCCAAGGGCCGTCTACATTGATCTCAGTAGTAAGGGAAGCCTACAAGCTGCAATGTGCTAGACACCTGCAAAGGGGCAATCGCTCAGGAGCTGTAGCTGAAGTGCTGTCTAGAATTAAGGTGGAACAATGAATCAAAGACTATTTGCTAACAATGACAGATGTAATCAACTTAATAACTTAATGCATGAAGCGTACAAATGGACATTAAGTTATGATGATTATGATCCATGTTTTAATGTATTGTGAATAAACTGAGGCCATTAAGCACCAACAAGAGCCCCCCCCGGTGTTTAACCAAAGAGGGGAGGGAGGTGTGTCGGTTGACAGCTGGGAGGAGACTGATGGTCACTCGCCCGTTTAGGAGTGGTTATATGCACAGAGGTCAATAGTAGTAAAGGATTAATGAAGGAAGAAAGTGGAGCAAGGCTTGTATGAGTAGGGCAGAGAAGAGTCTGAACATTTCTATTGGTCTGGGCACCATGGTAAAAAACAATAATTAATGGTTGGATTTATGTCAGAATACCCTTCTAAGATATATGATCTGATGTAACTAGTGTGCCATATTCTTTGCTTACCAAAATATCATACCACTGGGTATACATTTTCTATTATTAACTCCAGTGGAATGACAGATGTGTAAACAATGTTTAGGATGAAAGAGCGTAGCTTGGCTGTGCCACTACATCTCTGGAAAAATGAGCGTGAAGGGGGGTGATCATTTTTTTGGTGGTCACAAAATGGTGGCCACATTTTGTGTAACATTGAATAAGATTCATTTAATTCCTGCACTGCAATGCATGTGAGTGTAGTGCGTCTTTGTTTATGGCATATCATGAACATTATATGATTATTTTTTCAAGACTAACATTTTAATAGTATAAGTTTTCATACCCATCTTGTATTCTCTTATATGTAGTGTTGGGAATTTATCATAATTTGAAAATATATTTGTGTTTTATTAACGTGGCTGGAGTGAAGGCCTATATATATATAATTTTCTTTTTCCACTTAACATTCATTGTGGAGTTGTTTCTTTTTAAATGTTTCTTTCAAGATGCAGGTGTTGAGAGTGCAGACGGAAGCAACAAGAAGCGCATTGTGCATGAAAGTTAAGAAAGCCTGGAAATAACTATGCAAGGATGAAGAGGGGTGTGTTCTGAAAGCTTGGCAGTCGTAATTCTTGAACTTTCCGAGACCGAAGAGTATTAAGATGGGATGCATAAGGGGTAGGAAATTGTAACTCTCAATTAATTTAATTAGGGTTTCATTTGTGAAGCTTCGACTGTGATGTCATCGTCGTGGGACATTGTGATTTAAGGAGGGTTTAGTTAGTGAAGATTCAGATCCTTTCCAATATTTAGAGCTGAATGGACTCTTCTGAGGTATAGACCTCTTACTTTGTGTGGCTTCATGTGATCACACCTCTCTTAACAGAATATTCTACTTAATTTCTGTTTGCAGACCTTTCTCAAATATTTTTAGTATTTGGATGGTTAGAGTTTAGTTTAAATGGTTAAGCAGGAGAGTTTGGTTCTTGTGACCAAGAATCATATGCTTTTCCTGATCTTTTGTATTGTTGCAATAGAAATGTTAGCCTTATATATGCTAACTAGGTTTAACATTCTGCAACACTTTAATTCTCCTTTAGTGATATTATATGTTTATACTATGGTTTACAGGCTCATTTATGTAACATTGACTTTGAGTCTGTAATAAACCCATTTAACCTTATGAATTGACTCTAATGTTATTATTTGACATTTGGGTAATAAAGAAGCTGTTTGATGAAATTGAAATGTGTTACTCTTCACCCCTCGGAATTGAAAAGAAAAGATTCATCTGCCCTCAGAATTAGAGAAAGGGCCCCAGGCTCTATTAAGAACAAGATATTTATATCAGATAATAGTCTGACAATAGTATTGTGGTACCATACCTAATGGTCAGGTGTTCCCCTCATTTTCCAAGTCTGTTGGCTGCCTGCCCGGGCAAATTGCTACAACTATCTGTAAGTCAGTTACATAATGCATGGTGTACAAACGTTAATGTTGATGGAGGCATACAAATTAAATGTTGTTCGAAATTAGACATTTGCAAGTTTGTTTTCTTTCTGGGTTATATTAAGCAGGGGTAAACCATGTCCCCCAACTGGTTGCTGCCTGCTTTGGCTTACCATTTTTAATGCCATTGACCTCTTAGCAAGCTAGAAATATTCCTAGAGATCTAAAAACTCCCAGATATCAGAGTTCTTAGTGCAATACATAACGGACAGTCTAAAGGGAGACTTAATAACATTATAGCTCAACAATTAGATCCCCCCACTTTGTCAAATGCAAACCTTGTTATCACTTCCTTAGACGGGAGTCTATATGACCCCGAGGATCACATTTGTTTCTCCCTAGAAGAAACTGCTGACGCTATGAACTCCTTGAAACCTGGTAAAGCCCCAGGACCAGACAAAATCCCAGGCGATCTTTATAGATCAGAGCCAACTATATGGACCTGGTATATCAACTTACTGCCGAATAAAATCACAGAAGGAGGACAGATTCCCGGGACGTGGAAGGGTGCCGAAATTATCCCCATCTACAAAAAGGGTAACGCAAATCTACCAACCAACTATAGACCGATTAGTCTAATTGATAACTTGCAAAGTTTTTTTGCCAAACAGCTCTTAGATAGACTATCGAGTTGGGTTATGGAACAACAGATTCTCTCTCCTCTCCAGGCGGGGTGCCGGCTTAGAATAAGTACGGTAGACCAGGCTTTTAGGTTGGCAGTGCTACATTGGAAATATGTAGTCCTGGCAAAGCAAACTTTATATGTTGTCTTTGTTGATTTGCGATCTGCTTTTGATCTGGTCCCAAGAGAAAAGCTGTGGGAGGTGCTATACAAAATAGGGATACCAGCTAATATAACTCACTTATTGAAACGCATGCATGAAGATACATACGCGCAGGTGAGATGGGGCAACAAAGGTGAGCTGACTAATAAATTCCCCATAAAAAGGGGTGTTCGTCAGGGTTGTGTGCTAGCACCACTCTTGTTCTCCCTATTTATTAACGAGGTGGTGCAAGAACTAATGACATGTCAGAATGATGCTCCCACCTTAGACGACCAGAAAATTCCTATTCTTCTTTTTGCAGATGACTCCCTACTCAACTCAAAAACCCCTATGGGCCTACAAATTCTTGTGGACAAATTTAATCTATTTTGCCGGAACTCTGGTCTAGAGTTGAACTTGAAGAAAACGAAATTGATGGTGTTTCGCTCTGGTTCTCGGAAGAAATGTATTATAAGACTAGATGGTGTTACCTTGGATCAGGTTAGTTCCATCGATTACTTGAGTGTGAGGCTCACAGATTCACTCCACTGGGAAGAACAGGTTAGCAAGAGTGCTGGGCTCTTGCAACATTGGGCAGCATCCATACTGCGCCTTTATAGGAGCACGATGGCCAAAGCTGTATCCCCAGCAATTAAGATCTATGTGGCCAAGGCGCAGGGAGCCGCTGCCTATGGTGCAGAGATTTGGGGTTTCTCTGATAGTAGCAGGATAACCAAAAGTGAGAATAGCTTTGCAAGGGCCATATGTGCATGCCCTTCTAGTACCCCACTAATCCCTTTGTTTTTAGATTTGGGACTAAAACGAATGGCCGACCTAATTATTTTACGACCTCTGCTATATTGGGTGAGGCTACGGATAGTCCCAGAATTGGTTGTATATAAGATCTCACTTCTAGAATTGCTAAAATGTTCAAAATCTATCTCTATCCCATGGATTAAACATGTATCTAGTTGGTTTTGTACATTGGGATTGGGAGACTTTTGGGAGAATCCCCACCAACTTGAGAAATCCCATGTAAAAGTATTGAAGGGTGTTTACTGGTCCTATGTACGGAACAATTATATTTCTCACAAATCCCATGGCCGTCTAACTAACCTTTTTATTGATTTTAAATGGTACCCAGAGTTTGAATCATATCTAGATATAATACCTGACTTACTAGGCAAAGGACTGTGTGCCAGATTCAGTTTTGGGACATTACCATTGAAGACCCTGACGAGTAGATGGGGATCCAATACCACTTCTGGTATTTGTCCCGTGTGTGGCAATTCCCCTGAAACAGTAGAACATTTCATGTTTTTCTGTCCTGCATACTTAGTCCCAAGGTCTAAATGGATCCACAAAATCTGCTGGGAAATGAAGATAAGGAAATGTGCTTTAGCTCTGAGATTCTTAAAAAGTCACAATTCAAATGTGTTAATTTATGGAGTAAGTAAGTTTTTAGTAGCAGCATGGCGTATATGCAACTTTTATATAAACAATGATTTTAACTGACTTTTAAGACTGGGCAATCAGGGTTTTTATCCTTAGATATTGGTTTATGGTAGACTTGTACTGTTTTATTTATGGTGCTATTTATCTTTGTATTGTATTGCTTTTATGGTCTGTTGACCGAATAAAGTTTATTGTGAATCACATTAAAAGCAACTGTGCTTTACTGCTTTTCTAAAAACAAACAGTAGATTTTTTCCAGGCAGGTGGCCATATGTCATTGTGTTCACCCAGCCATACGTGCAGTGAACTAATCCAATCTTACCGATGTAAAGGCATGCGTGGTTTGATTCTGTTCTGCTAGTCAATACGACGCTGGGCTTAATTTAGCAGTTTTAGATGCAAAAGAGGTGCCACCACTATATCGTTAGTCTGGTCATCCATTAACATTCAGACATCAAAAAATGAAACTCAAATGTTTGTTTTTCACCTTGACTGGGATATCAGTGTTATCTTCCCCTATAGTTTTATATATTTAATCTGCCTGGTTCAGAGTATGGTCAGACCGAAAGAAGTTATTTTGACCCCTGGTTTTCTGTCAGCTATTTGCTGACAGTTTGGGAGATAGATTCATCCTTCTCTGATCCCCTGTTGGGTCTAGAGACAGTGGGATGACAACCTGCATAATTACGAAATGGGATGCGAGTCTGCAGAAGTAGATTGTGGGGGACGTTGCTGAATATATTGAAGAGTACTGGCAGCAACAAAAGCCCTAGAGAGGCCCACAGCCTATGGTGTGTGCAAATTACTTACTGTTCCCACCCTCACTTCAATATCCGGTCCTCAAATAAAAGGTGAAAAACATGAATAGCCTTGACCTGACACCCCCGCCACCTTATAGGTTCAATTTGGTAGATTACTGTATCCCCGGTTGTTGAAGGCTGCCGACAGATCTGGTAACATTAGCAAAGTAAGGCCTCCTTTTCCATTATTTATTTTTTGTTTATTTATGTAACGCTTGTATATTGTGCGCAGGCATTGGGATGTGTGGACTCTTTGCCTTCCAAACTACTACAGAAAAACATTTAGAAGAGAAATAAAATGCGAGAAATCAGAAGCTATATGGTTAGTTGAAGTGGGTAATACGGATATTCCACAAAGAAACAGTTGTTTATAGGTCTCATAAAGCTGCCCGTTTATCTCTTTAAGGAAGAATCCCGACTGCCAGTAACCTAACTTGTATTTGACCTCCAAGTGGGTTTGCAATTACAATGTCGCTGCTTCTTCCACGACTTTTAGTAAAGAAATAAAATTATATATAGGTCTAGGTTTGAATGTTCTAGTGGAGACCTTAAGAAGGCATGGGTTATTTTTAATTAATTACCAATGCTTTCTTAAGCTCTATGGGGATTGTTGGAAGGGTTCAAACGTTTAGTTATTTTTTTGATACTTCTTCTCTAATAGTCTCTAGAAAATAATTATTGTAGTCTCTAATCCTATGGAGAAAAGATGATTGAAAAATTAAAATAATTATACGTAATTCCCACCACTCATCATTCCAAAGTGGTCCCATCGGTGGCTACATCAGGTCAGCCATGATTTTAAGGTTTTACATCATTTGCGATAGAGTAGCCAGCATTATCAATCTTATCTTCTAAGAATGTTTTCTAACCCCAAGAATTGATAGTTTGTACCTCCTTCTAGTCCAATTTGAGGCTAGAATTGCTCTCAGAAGCATCCTTTTGACAGACACAGGGATCACTTCTTGCTTTGCCTTTATGGTATAAATTCAGCCAGTGGTAGTGTATGTTAGCATGTCTGACCTTAATAAGTAAACTTACAAGGGGGCGTGAATAGGTTGATAAACCTTTTGACTCGCAAATAAGACTTTCCCACCATAACTCCAGAGCATACAGATCAAGGATCAATAATCAATCAATAACATCAATAGTCAATGGAGTCAGTAATTGTCACTCACCATGACCTTTCATCATGAATAACCATACTTTTTAGTAAAAGTTAGAAATGTTTATTTTCCTATAATAACAATGCTAAGGTCACGTAAATTAACCTCAAAATCAAATGATACACGTACAGAAACAACACTGGCTGTCCAAAGCGACGGAAGAAACACAATCTAATCAAAGCTTGAACTATTACACATTCTAAAGTTACAGTGCAAATTATTAACAAGAATATTTGCACAAATGATATCACATACATTTAGATTCAGCAAAGAAAATACAACAAACGTTATTCCCTATAGCAGACTTTCATTAGTGAGAATCCTTAACTAACACCAGATTAGCATCAGCATGTTGGGCTTCATGCTAAACAATTTAGTAACACAAATTTGGAAAACATCTAACTATGTCTCTATCAAAACAGTGCAGTTGGTACCTAGAAAGAAAAAGCAATTAGGCATAACATACACATGGGTACAATAATACCTCTCCTCAATTGGATCAGCAAGCTAAAATAGTCTTAGTCATCAGGACATCAGTTCGGTCAGCAAGGCATCTGGATTCAGCATCAAAGTTCAGAAAACTTAAAGTCTTTAAGCAACTCGAAAGAATAGAGGTAAACCCTCAAGAAAAATAGAGAGAATGGCATGGCAAAAAGCAAAAGGTGCAATGCCTAAATGCTGGTTTCTTCTCCGTGCAGTCCTGTTAAGTTAAATTCCCTAAAACGAATTCCACAGTCCCTATTGGTCAAGGGATTGCATGTTCACACTTTGTCCAATAAAACTAAAACTTCAAATCTATGAATTCTACCACTACTCCATTCACATGTCGCTGATTGGCTTTTCTTGTAATGTCCTCATCGTCAGGCTCGCCAGGTAACAATATTGTTGCAGCTTATACTCCAGTCAATGTCTTCGTTGTTCTCCTCCTGAGAAAGTTAATCTCACACACATTACACTCATAATGTTACATTTAGTAGGAACAGCATCTTCTAGCAGTTGGTTCTCATGAGAAAACTTTTAGCTACAAGCACATTTACACAATACAATGGAAAGTCACAGTTTAATTCTCTAGGACATCCATTTATTAAACGTTAAGAAATACAGCTTGACCTGAGGCCGGGCAACTGGGCCAAGATCTCCGCTAAGTTAAAGCCTACAATTAATAGAGCTAATGCATACTGCATAACCCTTTATATGACACATTACTACATTAAGCTAACACATAATCAACATTTCATATTAATAAACTATTAATAAGTATACTTTGTAAACATTGACCACCACTCATCGTGATCACATTTTCAAATGCTTGCATTAATTTTCTACGTTAGTACCTTTTCTACACAAATCCATTACCTATAATACAAGAATACTCACTAATAGTTTTTTATTAAAATACTTGCGCTGGCATGTATAAGACTTTTGGTTGCAGATAATCTGACATCTTTCAGAGGGAACATCAGGGATGGATTGGCAACGCGGGCAGTCTGGCATTGGCCGATGGGCCGGAGTCTTAGTGCCCTTTGTGGGCCGGTTTGTTTTTCTCCTTCCCAGCTCACAGAGGGCACTGGACAAGGGAAACAGAGCAGCCTCACACTAGAGGCCGTGTGAAGTGGCCGTACATTGATCAGCGGCTGTGTCCCCTCCTTGACACCCTACCCGGCTGTGAAATCACCCTGAGGCAATGGTGGGCTGGGGAGGGGTTGATTATTGTCAAGATTCTGCCTCCCTGGGGGCCAGGGGCTGCTCTGGCACTGAGCCATTCTCACTTCGACTCCCAGGGCGTACACAGCCCATAAACAATGCTTTTCCTTGCCACCTCGCCCCAAGGCACTTCACATTCCCCACAGTGGGTGAGGGAGAGTGGGTTTATACTGGGGCCTCGCTGTGGGGGTCAGGTGATGTTGTGGCCTTGGGCCATCTTCATCTCAGCCCCCGCCAACCCCATGAATGGTCCAGCAGCTGTGTTTTGCCTTAATCCCATCCTCTGCCAGGCCATTGCCCTGAGGCAATAAAGGGCTTGAGTAAAAGAAGGGGCCTCGCTGTTGTTCTGTATAGCACTGGCACTAGGGCAATGCCAGTGTACCGTGATTTTTAAAACACCTCCTGTCATGGTTCCTTGCCTCCAGCTAAATTTCAGGCAACAATAAAAATGTCAATATGCATGATTATTGTTATTTCTGGACAGAGATCATAGTTCTGTCTAGTGGACGTTTTGACTCATCATAAAAGGGTGACTATGTAAAAGGGTTACTATGTCTGCTGCAAAGAACATATACCATGCAGATCGCAAAGTGCATATAATTAAAAAGGTCAGAGTGTTACTGCTTTTGTCAGAGAGATCCTTTTGTTACTTGCAGTTTATAAGTTAAAATCCTAATATAGAACAGTAAGCTATTAACTGTCATCTAAAAGCTGCGTGCAAACAGTAATGTATAGATTAGTGTCATGATTCTTTCCCTAGTCTTTCATTATCCTAATGTTGCAAAAAGGGTTCATTTAGGTAGCAATCAATTCTTATTATTAAAGAGAACCCACAACTCTGGTGTTACATTTTTAATTCTGAGTTTGTGCTTCTCCAAAACAAGCACTATTAAACTTTACTACCTACCAGTATGGATGACTTTTGAGTCCTATACCTCGTAGTCCCCTGTCTTATGTAACAAATCCTATACACTAACTTACACACATTGGATTGATTATCTCTATGCTCTGACACCCTACCTACATTGGTATGCTGTAAAACAAATTAAATTCATTCGAGATAGAGTGGCTAAGGAGACTTGAGTGGATGTGTCAAAGGGTGGCAGTGAGGGAATCCATGGTGGTCATTGGGGGGCGTCTACAATCATTCTATGGTCTTTTTTTTATTCAGGGAAAATCAGCTTGCACTGGGATAAAAACATTTTTTTCATATTTTCCACTGACTCCTTCCTCCGCATGCAATGGGGAATGTTTTTTGCTGATGTTTGTGGCTTTCCCTTCCCAACAGAAAGGGAGAATAACATTTCCTGCCTCACATCCATATAGCGACACCCCTCCCTCACTGCCTGCATGAGTGGAAAAACAGCAGAACTATGGGTTTCTGCCTCGCTGCTCTGACCACACCCACTTTCTCAGTCAGTCAGTAAGTCGCAGTTTCTGGATTGAAGTGGGGGGGGTGAGAATGCATAGATTTCCAACCCGCCTCCTGATTACCACGCCCATGTTAGCCAGGAGAGGGACATAAAAGCAGCAGGCCTGCATCTTGCATAAAACAACCTCAAGTTGGACTCTACTGCACCCACCACCAGGAGGATCTTTTCCAGATGTCGCAGAGGAGGTTAAAGCGAAGATCTGTCCAGCCCCCAGGATCCCAGAAGCCCTGCTTGAAAAGGCTGCTCCTTCAGCCTACTTCTTTATCTCTTTAGGCCTAACCTTTTCCTTTCCTTTCCAGGAGGAAGGAATCTATGCTTAGGCTTTCAGTGGTCAAGTCGAACTCATGAATCTTAGGTAGAAGGCAGCCCAACTCTCCCATACAGAACAACAGAGTATTCACCCAGCCTTTTCCTTTTAGGTAATCTATCCAGATGCACCACAACGCAAAGCTCCTATTCAAGAGGGCTAATCCTATTGGCACCCCACTCCCCAAACAGCTGACCAAAGCAGGCTGAGTACAGCAGTACACAAAGCCACATATAGTGCTCTGAACTTGCGGTCCCACCACATCCAGAAAATCTTGCACTAAGCTCAGTGAAGTAGATATGTCCCAAAGCTTTACTGACGAGCACCAAGGCACCCAGAAATGCAGCGTATTGCTAGTCGATCCCTTCCTATGAAGCAAGAAGATACAGGTATGAACCATTTGTACTTTTTTTTACCAATTCTTTTCAAAATTAAACTGAGTCATTTGGGTCACAGTCAAACTTTTAGCTCTATTTTAAAGGCCTCATCCGAAATGCAGACAAGGGACCTATTTCTTCACATGCCAGGAATTATATTCAGCAACTTTTGGTTAATTTTTGGTTGTAGTTTGTAGGTCGTTCTGAATAGACTCTGTTTTAGGTCCCAGGCCGGAATGTGCCAACCTCTCTATGTATTGATTTCAGGATATGGTTAAGACTTTGTGTTAATGTTTGTGTTTCTCAAAAGAGAACTGTTTGGGCCTCATTCTAAGCTATGGCCTGCTCGAGGCCTAAGCAAAATTTGCAAACTTGATACCTCTTTCTCTGTGCAGCAGGATTGCCTCTTCTAGGAGAGGTTATATGTCCTTTCTGTTAATTTTCTAACGTTTTTCATGATTATTGCCATCCACAGAGGAGTTTTTCAGCAAGATAATTGCCTCAGGTCTGTTTAAGGGCTTTGGCCCTGTTATGACCAAACAAGTGTCTTTATTTTGCCTAGAAGAGGAGAGCCATTTGGTATTGCACAATTGTTTCTGGTTGGTTGTGTTTCGTTCTCATGCATGTGGCCTGCAGAACATGCTTCAGTTTTGGTGCTATAGCATGTCTCTTACACATGGAGGGGCATGGGAAGAATTGTGAGGGGTTGTTACACAGATGAAATACTTAAACCAATAACACTAGTTGGCTGCAGGGCACTTCAACTATGATTCTAAGAACAGAGGGTGTTTATTGCTTCGTCTGAATTCCGTGTTGCATTTGATAAATAACCCTTTGGGAAAAGTGAAGAAGTTGCACTTTGTAGGTTTGCATGTCTTTTTCTATGACAATAAAGTATCACCAATATCTCTTAGATTCATTATCTACCTACCTCTTCCTCTTTCTATACCTATGTATCTTTTCTTCTGTCTACCTGATCTTTCCATCTCTACCATATGTTTCTCCCCATCACACCTATCAATATCTCATTTCTAGTTCTACTTCACCTCTCCGGTTATACTGTCTCTTTACTTCTCCGTTCACCTCTTCTTTTCCCCCAGCCATGCAGAAGAACTGGGGATCATTATCAAACCAGAGTAGTGCACACAAAGAAAGAGGGGAAGAGGGACAAGGCAGGGAAGAGAAATAAGGAGGAAATTATTACATTTCATCCAACGGAAAGGTGAAAATCCTCAGAACAGTGCTTTGGTTTTCATTGTTGCTGTAAGAATGACTTCAGTAAATATAACTAAAGCTACATTTGCAAACACAATGCCCGTGTGCTTTACTGAGATATTATGTGCTAGCTCACTAAACATCAACCAAATCACCCTTACCGTATGACAAAAAATGCAGGGAATAGGCTGGTTAAACAAATAATTCCACATAAAATGTTGTTGTAATTTAATGTACCGAGTATTATTAATGTACACAATTCACCTAAGGAATGTTTTTGAAGCTTCATTCCAGATTATATATGTTATGACATAGGCTTGAACATGGGTGTTCACAAATGTTTTTTTCGAGACTCACAAATTTCGGTCTGTGATGTGACCAAAGGCTGCATTTATACCAGCAAGGTGGCGGTCCGGGGGGGGTTGGGGAGGATGTTGGTGGTAAGGCGAGTGTAAGGGAAGCGAGGCATCTACATCTAGTGTCTGAATTATACAATGTGAAACCATAAACTTGGGATTAATCCAAGCTTCTCAACTTAACCGGATTGTGTGATCCTAGGCAATTGTTTTATTTCACTTTCCTTCCTATTTCTTCATTATCACATATGAGGGACTCGAAATACATGACTTCAGGATGCATGCTGTACAAAACCTTCTCCTGTGTTTGATTTAATAAACTATAATGTTGTTCATGTATAATAGAAACCCAAGTAAACCAAAGATTGCAAATAAGAACTGACTTGCTTCTTAGTACACTACTGGCATTGTTGTCAGGGTGGCGGGGAAGAGTGAATGTTTCTGAGTTCATGGTTTAAAACTATCACTTCTAAAAATACTTCTCAATGCACTGATATAATTTGATGTACAAAGGAGAAGCAGTTCTGCAGTAATGAAATACACTATTTGAATTTTAAACAGACTCTATCAGTTTTAAACTTTTGCTGCAAGATACTTTAAAAAAGGAGGTGTACTAAAGTTGAGCGGTGCAGGATACCCTAGTTATTTCCTTTCGTTAACTTCAGTACATACTTGCCTGTTTATTTGGTATCTTTTAATGTTAGAGCTGAGTCAAGTAAAGAGCAGCCCAGTGCCGCTCTTGACTAGGGGGCCGCAAGTTAAGGTCAGGAGGGCTGCATGTGGCCTCTGGGCCATACTTTGACTATCACTGGGCTAAAATGTGTTTTGTTTAAGTATCACTGGCCTAAAGTACTTTCTTTGTGCAGTGTTTTTATAAAACAATATAAAGCTGTTAAAATAAAATGACAAATTATGTTTAGCAAATAACCATACTTCATTAGAAGTCCAGGAAGATGTATTCCTTATTAGTTTTCCTCTTTTCTGGTTGTTCTCACTTAGCCTGAATTAATGAGATAAACAACAGGATGTTTTGTTTGCCTAGGAAAAGAAATGGAACAGAAGAAAAGAAAAGGGGTGCTGAAAAATTATGAGAGAAGAAGAGAAGACAGTTTGAAGAGAAGTGAGAGAAAACAGAACATTTTTGACATATTCACAATGCAGACCAAACAGCTGTATTACAATGCTTGTACTACAGCAGTGGGTTCTCTATTGTCAGGTGCAAATGTTTTGGATATTTGTTAATATTGGTGAGCTTTAGACTCTGCTTTCCATAGGTGACTTATACATTTTTGTCTCTGTCTCTCTCTGTTATTACAAATTTGATTCTCAGAGGCTCAACCAGGTGGATCATACAAGAGCTAGCACAGCCAAGTGTTTGAGAAAATTGTATTTGCGTTCATGAAAAACTGCAAAATTTGTGAGGGAGTTAGATTTCATTTCTTGTGAGTGTTTTGCAAAACGTTTTTATGGCTGATATGCAAAATTTTTGTCAGTAAAGGTACTATTCTCCAAGGCAAAGTCCACAGCTGCTCTTTATCTTATTTTTTAATATTACATGTTCTGTTCCCGGAGATTCCAGTCTAACTTTTTCCCCTTGATTTTGCACTAGATTACTGATTTATGTGATGATCATAGTCAAGGATCTAGCTTGTTGGGAAAGTGTATCTAACTATACTGTGCAGAGTGTTAAGACTGCACGTAAGTATTCAGTTTTCAGAACTGCAGTGCTCCTAGTCTTCACCAACGTAACTGATTCTATGAGCTATAAAATGCTAAATTTCATAAACATTTCTCTAAAAATGTTACCTCTTAGAGTAACCAATTAGTGTTTCATTAAAAGGGAACGCCGCGCGAATGTGGGCCACTTTTTTTTGGCAGTGCCCGGGGCAAATTGTGATTCCAATCCGACCCTGGGGAACATGTAATTAAAATTTTCTCCCAGACGTTTCACGTGTTGTTCCTTGCCATAGTATTTAGCCTAAGTGAGGACATAAGAAAGGCCAAGGGGGGCAGAGGAGAGCAATGCTTCATCGAACCGCAGCTCCCACAGGTCAGGCCTGAAGGAGGAGGTTCTTCCACCTTACAGCAGGGATAAAAGTGGCAGCAGTTTTCCCGAAGCACAGAACAAGAAAACACATAAAGGAGGAGAGCAACGGGAGGGTGCACTACTGCTTCCAGAGTCCCTTGCAGGAGCTGGAAAGTGGAAGCCCTGCCTCCCTTGCAACAGGGCTAAAAATATGAGCAGCTCTCCCTCAGCACCAGACACAACAAAAGCCAAAGGGTACCATAGGAGAGCAATGGGCTCAGGAATTACAACTCCCAGAGTGGCCAGTGGGAAGGGGGAAGCCCTGTCCGCCCTACGGATAGGAACTAAAACTGTGAGGACCTATCCCGACCCAAGGGAGGGACCTGGGCCAAGGATAGGTTCATCCAATGCCCTTCAGTGGCCAGAAGAGGCTGGGCCAGGCTATTCCTCTTGTTCCCTCAGCAAGAATTGTAGATGAGGAGGGAAGGAGGGCCCTTAAATCCCTACTAGCCTCTTGCTTATGCTTAACCCACCCAGCCTGCTCAGAATGCTGCGCGATGAGGATTGGCTTTGATATTCAGAAACTTAGGCAACATAGCAAGAAGTGGTGCACACTATATCCAAGCACCTTAATGGTCTTTGCTGAACAATAATGAAATAAAATTACTACGTAAAACCTAGGCCAAGACATTAAATCTAATGACTCAATGGCCAAGCATAAACCAAGGGTGCTGAGGGCACCATACATAAGTGTAAGTTAAAAAGCCATTCTTCACACATAGCAGGAAACAGTCCAAAGGCCACTCCAGGAGGATGTTAAACACCCTGCCCCTTCACATTCTATGGCCACTGTGTCAGATGTCATATATATTTTGAAAGCATGACCAGGACTAATTCTGCTGACATAGCAGTTGTGACGGAGACTCCCGCGTAAGAATGTTGTGTCACTATTCCTCTTACAGCCCACTGACAGATTTCCCTACGACCATTGGTGAAATAGGTGTGGCTGTCAGTCACATCAAAATAAGACACTCATATAAGAAGAAGGATCTTGCTGGCACTTCCTCTTGGTTTTAAGTTATTTCACCCAAAATAATGCTTCAGCCAAAAAACAGGAAATTTCACTGCAACAGTTAGAATAGCGATTTACTCTCACTGCTTAACAACTTGACTGACACAGTAAAAAATATGAAGACATATTGCAGGAAATTTATAATACAAGAATGCCACAAACGGTTGAAAGACCGGGGCAGATTCAGGGTGAAAAGAGTGTATTGAGTCAACTGTGTCAAGTGTAACTGCCGCTAGTCTTAACTGGACTTAAGTGCAGGATGTGGGCGGATCATTGATGTAATCAATACTCACAAACTACACCAGGGCCCCATGAGTGTTTAAAGGTTTAATGTACGTACTGGTCAAACAAGTCTACCCAATGTTACAAGGAGAATCAATAATGTAGCATTCTGCTTGTTGCTTGCCCCTGGCTTTGTGGTTTGACAACTCACAAATTCTGGCTTTCCATTTTCTGGCTTTATTTGCTTTAGGCTCCCCAGCACAAGTTTGTACCTTCCCATGCCACAGCTGTGTTTACAGCATTCTTCCACAAACGTGTTTTCTGTAATAAACAGGCCTGTAAATCTTGTTCTTATCTTGTCACATTTGCTGAGCATTCAAAGAACGAGGTAAAATGTCAAGGAGGCCCAGGCTCTGCCTGTGGAGTTTTCATATTTTGAGCCCTTTGTGCTATGCGGAGCAGAAAGGAGTTCCTGAACTCCGCCATGAGGCGGAGTTAATTTTTCTCCGTTTGCGTGTGCGACATTTGCTCGCAAGCGCCACAATATTCTCAGGTTACTAGCATACCTGTGCAAGATTTTACATGCAAGCGCACAGCTTCTGGCCACGACAGTGCTGATATATTGTAGCTCGCGATCGTGAAAGCATCTCTAGTAGATTTTTTCTTGAGAAGTAGCTAAATCTGCTCAAAAATAGGTTTTTGAGTGGATTTTCTTCTCCAACTGACCGTTCAAGTTGCTTTTAAGTATGAGAAGCCTTTATTTAAAAAATAAAATTCCAACAGGAAGGAAGTGCCCCAGAGACTCCAACTTCCTGTTCATGTCCAGCCGGCTCCTCCCAGTGCTTTGTCCTTCTCCTGGTCACTTTTCCTTGGATTTTGAGGTGGAAGAATCGCTCTCTTTTCTCCTGAATATATACTTTTGGATTTAAGGAATTTGTTTTTGTGGTATCACACACATTAAGACACTATTGTATAAGGGTGTTATTTGTCTGATTTGGCATGCACAAGTATTTCTTTATACTTTTATATGATTTTTCAATGTCATTATGGTAGGTGGCCTGGTGTGTAAGTAGTAGGCTAGTTATTTTTTTGCATTTCACTGACTGTTCATGTTTTGTAAAAGAAAATTGTTGCACAGCTCAGTACCTTTTCTCCATGTTTGCTACATTTTCAATATCAGTTTATTTTACTATGTGGCCTAGACGTCCAATGGGCCATCTAGCCAGTAGGCCCAGTACTAGTCACCAGTGCATGAAAGAAATGTTTAGTGACATATGGTTTTAAAACTTCAATTACGGGAAGGATGGCATTGGATTAAATTAAAAATGTTGGCTATTGTTTGCATTTCATTTTTTCTGCAAAAAGTGTATATGTATGATGACATAGGAAGATGTGTGTTGTTGTAAAATGTTTATAGCTCAATTTAATTTTTGTTTTGCATTGCTGAATTAATGTTAGTGTTTTCTTCCGTGTTACCACCATGCCTCCTTTTTCTGGTGTGTGAGTGTGTGTGTGTATGTGTGTTTGTTTGTCATCGGCCACCACTTGTCATTGTTCTCCATGCCATTTGGGCAGGGACCACTTTGTCCATAGGCCTCAATGTGTTCTTTGTTCCCAATGCCTCCTAGCTCCCTGCCATTGTTTGAATGTGTGGCTGGTGGGCATTTTGAGCATCCAGGCAGTGTGTCTTTGCCATAGGTTTGTATGTGTTCTTTGTTCTCCATGCCTCCTTACTCACTGGTGTTGTTTGACCATGTGGCTGGCAGCCTTTCCTCTTTGTTCTCTGTTGTTTGACCATGTGGCTGGCAGCCATTTTGTGCATCCAACCAATGTGATTTTGCAATAGGCTTGCATGTGTTCTTCCTTCTCTATGCCTTCTTTCTCGCTGCTGTTGTTTGACCATTTGGCTGGTGGCCATTTCGTGCATCCATGATGTCGAAGGTGCACCAAAAGCAAGCCTATCAGCGCCTGTCCGCGCCCAGCGCCAGTCACCCTGGCCCACGTGCCCCGCAACACCAATCACCGCTACACAGCCAATGACCTCCACGCCCTCAATCCAGGATGCTCCTCCATCTGCTTCCAGTCCACTCCGAAGTACACCAAAGGACCCTTCTCCTGCAAAGCCTGCAACTTCACCTGTAACCTAACCACCAAGCCCCAACACAAAGCTACAGACAACCACCTCAGCTGCATTCTGCTCAACACATGCTCCGTCCACAAGCACGCAATCGAACTCTGGGACCTACTGACCTCATCATCGCCTGACATCGCATTTCAAACCGAAATATGGATGAATCGGCCTCGGAACCAGACATAGCCATAGCCACACCTGAAGGCTACAAGATCACCAGAAGAGACCGCAGCAACAAACCAGGAGGAGGAATTGCCATAGTCCACAAAAACACCATCAGTGTCTCCACCAACTCCCACAACACCATCAACTCCGCCGAGCACCTCCATTTCAAACACATCAACACCAAAGCCACCCTCAGAGGAACACTGGTCTACAGACCCCCAGGCCCTGACCTCAATTCTGCTATAACATCTCCGACACCATCAGCACCCAAGTCCTCGCCTCAACGGACTACATCCTCCTCGGCGACCTGAACGTCCACCTAGAAAACAACAACGATATCAACACCACTAACCTAATCGCCAACCTCGCCCTCAAGCAACTCATCACGTCGCCCACCCACACTGCAGGACACACACTCAACCCAATCTTCTCAGCCAGCAACCACGTTTCCTTCAGCCACACCACCGAACGCCACTGGACCGACCATCGCTGCATCCATTTCTCCTTCCAGGAGCCGGTCAATCACCACCTCCCCACTCAACCCCCCATCACTATTGGAACAGAATCTCAACAGAACAACTGATCTCCACCCTCGCCCAGGCACCTCCTCCCAGGACCCCAACACAGCCTCCACCTATTTGCATCAATGGATAGAAGTCTGCGCCAACACCCTCGCACCACTCAAACAACCCTCAGACATCCACCACAGACCCAAGGCCAGCTGGTTAACCCCGACCTGCAGGCCTCCAAACAGAAATATCGAAGAATGGAGAAGACCTGGCGCCTTGCACCCACCGAATCCAACCACATCGCCCTCAAGACTGCCATCCGCAAACATCACCAGATGATCCGCACTACCAAAAGAACCTACTACAAAAGCTGCATAGACACCAACACCCACAACAACAAAGAGCTCTTCGGCATCATCAAAGAACTCTCCAACCCCAGGCCCTGCTCCCACAAACCCCCACCATCGCAGGAGCTCTGCAACTCCCTCGCCACTTACTTCCGTCGAAAGATCGAAGACATCCACAACAGCTTCAAACTCCAGACCCACCAGCCAACCACTGACAACCAAGGAACCCAACGCACCAAGCAACACCAACTCTCAATGCTCCTTGACCCACATCAACAATGAAGACACCATCAACACCGTGGCCTCCATGCACTCTGGCTCGCCCTCGGACCCCTGCCCACACCAGATCTTCAACAAAGCCAGCAACATCATCGCCCCCCACCTCTGCACCATCATCAACAGCTCCCTCGAGACAGCCACCTACCAGGAGAGATGGAAACACGCCGACGTCAACGCCCTGTTGAAGAAACCCAAAGTGGACCCAGATGACCCCAAAAACTACCGGCCCATCTCCCTCCTCCCCTTCCCAGCGAAGGTCATTGAAAAAATAATGAACAGCAAACTATCCCGCTTCCTGGAAGACAGCAAAGCGCTCAATACCTCCAAATACGGATTTCGCAAGAACCACAGCATGGAGACCGCACTCATTGCTGCCATAGATTACATGAGGACCATGCTCGAGGAAGGAGAAACCACAGCGCTCATCCTTCTGGACCTCTCCGCAGCCTTCGGCATATCTGTCACCACATCCTTCGAACACGCCTCCACAACACCGGGATCCGTGGTAAGGCCCTCGACTGGATCTCTTCTTTCCTGTCCCGCAGAACCCAGAGAGTCCGCCTTCTGCCCTACCTGTCAGAATCCTCCAAAACCATCTGTGGCGTCCCCCAGGGATCCTCCCTCAGCACAACACTATTCAATGTTTACATGGCTCCTCTCGCCAACATCGCACGATCCCACCACATCAACATAGTATCCTACGCAGACGACACCCAACTGATCATCTCCCTCACGAAAGACCCTACAACCGCAAGAAACAACCTCTACAATGGACTTCACCCCATCGCCAACTGGATGGAATCAAGCTGCCTCAAGCTTAACACAGACAAAACAGAGATCCTCATCCTTGGCAGCAACCCCTCCGCCTGGAACGACACCTGGTGGCCTACCTCCTTTGGAGCCGCGCCCACTCCCACCACCCAAGTACAGAACCTGGGAATCATCCTGGACTCAGCACTCAGCATGACGCAGGAGATCAACGCAGTCTCCTCTTCCTGTTATAACACCCTCTGCATGCTCCGCAAGATCTTCAAGTGGATTCCCGTCGAAACCAGAAAGACAGTCACCCACGCCCTAGTCAGCAGCCGACTGGACTTCGGCAACACACTCTATGCAAGAACCACGGCCAAACTACAAAAGAAAATGCAACATATCCAAAACGACTCTGCCCGACTCATCCTGAACATCCCACGCCGCAACCACAACTCTACCCATCTCAGAGACCTACACTGGCTACTCGTATCAAAGAGGATTACCTTCAAACTACTCACCCACGCACACAAAGCCCTCCACAACACAGGTCTGGCCTACCTCAATGACAGACTCACCTTCCACACCCCTGTCTGCCAGCTCTGCTCCGCCAGCCTCACCCTCGCCTCCATCCCCCGCATTCACTGCACCACCGCCGGAGGAAGATCCTTCTCTCCCCTCGCCGCCAAGACCTGGAACTCCCTACCACTCCACCTATGCCAGACATAGGACCTCCTGTCTTTCAGGAAACGCCTGAAGACATGGCTATTTGACCAGTAGCTCCCCCCCAGCGCCTTGAGACCCTGACGGGTGAGTAGCACGCTTTATAAATTACGTGATTGATTGATTGATCCAGCCAGTGTGACATTGCCATAGGCTTCCATGTGTTCTTTGTTCTCCATGCCTCCCTGCTTGCTGTTTGACCACATGGCTGGCTGCCATTTTGAGCATCCAGCCAGTGTTTTATTGCCATAGGCCTGCATGTGTTCTTTGATGTCCATGCCTCCTTGCACTTTGCTGTTGTTAGACCATGTGGCTGGAGGCCATTTTGTGAATCCAACCAGTGTGACTTTGCCATAGGCTTGCATGTGTTCTTTGTTCTCCATGCCTGCTTGCTCACTGGTGTTTTTGACCATGTGGCTGGCATCCATTTTGTGTATCCAACCAATGTGATTTTGCAATAGGCTTGCATATGTTATTTCTTCTCCATGTCCCCTTGCTCGCTGTTGTTGTTTGACCATGTGGCTGGTGGCCATTTTGTGCACCCAGCCAGTGTGCCTTTGACAAAGGCTTGCATGCGTTGTTTGTTCTCCATGCCTCCTTGCTCACTGTTGTTGTTTGACTACGTGGCTGGTGGCCATTTTGAGCATCCAGCCAGTGTGTTAGTGCTAAACGCTTGCATGTGTTCTTTGTTCTCCATGCCTCCTTGTTCGCTGTTGTTGTTTGACCACATGGTGGCCATTTTGTGCATCCAGAGAATGTGCCTTTGCCATAGGCTTGCATATGTTCTTTGTTCTCCATTCGTCCTTGCTCACTGCTATTGTTTGATCATGCTGCTGGTGGTCATTTTTTGCCTCTTGCCAGTGTGCCTTTACCATAGGCTTGCATTGTTCTTTGTTCTCTATGGCTCCTTGCTCGCTGTTGTTGTTTGACCACATGGCTGGCCACCATTTGTACATCAAGCTAGTGTGCCTTTGTCATATGCTTGCATATGTTCTTTGTTCTCCATGCCTCCTTGCTCACTGCTGTTTGACCATGTGGCTGGTGACCATTTCGTGCATCCAGACAGTGTGCCTTTGCCATAGGCTTGCATGTGATCTTTGCCCTCCATGTCTCCTTGCTCACTGCTATTGTTTGAGCATGTGGCTGGTGGCCATTTTGTGCATCTAACCAGTGTGCCTTTGCCATAGGCTTGCACAGATGGATGGGATGCCAGTGTGATAATGTGCTTGGGGATCATTGTAAATTGTGGATACTAAGAGTAGGATTTTGATGAGCAGTGCTTAATTTATTACATGTTTTTTTTAAATTTTGTATTTTGCATCTCCTTGCCCCATAATAGGTATCTTTCTTTATGTCCTCCCATACAACCATCGGCAATTACTGATCATTTTTTTTTTATGTAGTCTTTTATTTAAATTTTATTATTTTATTTTTTATTTAATTGTTTATAATTTTTATCACTTATGTTTTATTAATTTTTTCATTTTTATTTTATATTTTTTCTTTTTTTATATTTTAAATTTACTCACTTAGTTGTTTTGCCTTTTGCCTTGATAAGCGCACAGCCGCACTCCAGCATTCACTTTCTTTTTATTCCCTCCAGGACACCCTGGCTGTGGTGCACTGCAGACACATCAGCAGCATCATTCATTTTTTTAAATGATTATTTCATTTCCCCGAACCACCTTTTTTAGGGATTGTTCCATTTACCCATGCACTTCTCTGTCTACCACAGGTGTCTCCTTTAAAATAACAAAGAGCTATATCTGTATGCTGTGTTGTCTGATTTGTAATGAACTTTTATGGTATGTGGTGGTGTGGTTTGACCTGACAATGTTTGGATAAAATGTTATTTATTGCATAAGTAACTACCCACATTTAGCATTTGTTGTGCTATTTCAACCTACCATAATACCACGTTTCACTAACAAAATGTTTTTCTTGCTTGGTTGCTTTTAGGTGCACAAGAAAAGAGACATCACCCACAGTACTTCCAAAGAGAAGGCCTGTATAATGATTCACTCCTCCAAACCCTTCCGCTTGTATAGATTTGTGCCTCTGCCAACTGAGAGTTTTAAAGAAAGCTGCTTCCAAGAAAGGGTTCAGTGAGAAGAAGAGGCATTCCACCAGTGGCATGCCAATCACAACCTTTTTCAGAAGACGTGTGCCTGCCACACTGGCCTCCAGGGAGGAACCTGGAAGCAGCACTTCTGTACCAACAGCACGCCCGACCTAAGCCCGAGACCATGTCTGTCAGTGAGGCAGCCACTGTAATCTTGGCGATGCAGGCAAGCAGTGTCCCTTTCACAAAGTACTACCCAATCATTTCAGGACATGGAGCAGAGTGGACAGCAGCTGCAGCCAGCACTAGTAGATCTTCCTGAAGTTGGTGCAGATCAGGAGGTTGAGCTTCCTGACAAGCAAAAACCTCCTCTTATAGAATCATTGGCTCCCATATGTCCAGCAAGGAAAAGGAAGGGTATTACTCCACCATCTTCTCTAAGCACCACTTATGATGACGATGATAGGGACATGGAGTGGACCCTGTTTTAGTCTGAGAGACTCCAGAAGAGGCAAGGGAAAACAAAAGTTTCTGAAAGCCTTAGTATCATGGAAGGGGATGATGAGGAGAATGACGACGATGAGCCAATCATTGTGGAAGCTGGCACATAGGAGTCCGACATTACTATCCAACCTGCTCCAAGGGATGCAACACAGGTAGCCCTGCCAGTTCCCACATTTGGAAGGCGTCAGCTGAGACGTGCACCAGCCCCTACCTCAGTAGAACTATGCACTGCAGAGAGGCAATAGACATATCCACCTACCTCCAGTTCTTCTTCAGGCATTGACAGTGGCACACTAAAAAAGTACACCCCTGCCCCAGATTAGGACTTTCTTTCACTTAGCAAGCAGGAGAAGAACATTGCAATATGCTCCATTTACCACTCAAGTGTTCGTCGAGGTAAGCCTGGTTCACATTATGGTACTGAAGGCCAGACAACCCATATGAAAATACATCACGCAATCCGGTGCGATGAGCACCTTAAAAAAATTACAGACCATGGTTGTGGTGGTGGAGGTGAGGAGAGCCAGGAAACATCAGCTACAACTAGTCAACTCAAGGTAGAAGATGAGAGAGTAGTGAGTGACATCCTCATCCAAAGCAGCCCTATCCCCAGCAGTGTTCAAGAATCACTCACCTCAGCAACCTCACAATGGCACAAGAAGACTCAGAGTCAGATGGAGAAAACCACTGCATACAGTGACTGCCCTGCGACGAACATTGAGTCTACCACCAACAACTCCTCAAAAGTCACCTGAGACAGTGATCCCAGAAAAGAAGAAAATACAGAATACTATTATGGGCATGCTTAGACAGTAGGGGCACTATGATCACAACCACTCAATGGCACATTTGTATAATGGGAAGCTGGCAAAAATGTTAGCACTGGACCTCCTCCCTTTTTCTTTTGTGGAAGGAGTGGGATTTTTATAATTTGTAGCAGCCATCTGCCTGAAATGGAAGGTTCCAAGTCAGTCCTATTTACCAATATTGCTGTTCCAGTGCTGCATCATGATGTGCTGCAATTGGTTGGAGCAACTTTGCAGCAAAATGCTGTCCTCAGTATACACCTGACAACAGACATGTGGACTAGTTGTCAGGCGACTGATTACATGTACTTCACTGCACGCTGAATCTCTTTTGCGGGGGTGAAACAAAAGCTATCTCCAAGTTTAAGAGAGTTTGGTGCATGCTACAGTAGCCATGTTTGCTATGGAGAAATCTCATACAGCTTCAAACATCTTGGAAGAATTTAACAGTCTCTGAATGGCTGTGACAAAGAGGTCTCCAAATTGGATTTGTTGCTACGGACAATGGCAGTGACATAGTCAAGGCTATGGCAGATGGTGGTTATTTCAGGGTCCTGTATTTGGCGCACTGCATCAACCTGGTTGTACAAGACTTTCTCATAAAAGAAGATACAGCAAAATATTGACCACCTGCAGATGAATCTGCAGATCATTACAGCCATTCTTTTAAAGTCTGGTAGCACTTGAGGATAATTCAGCATGCTAATAGAGTGCTGATAGGGTAACAGTAAAAGCTCTGATACAGGAGGTGCCAAAACGTTGGAACTCGACCTATTATATGTTGCAACTTTTGTTTGAGCAGTACGGGCAGATCAATAACTATGTAATTTAAAGAGGAGGAGATGCAATTGGGAAAGCTAGGACCATGGATGCAGACAAATGGGTCCTAGTCAAATGCCTGACACAGATGCTGCTTCCTTTTGAGGTTTTCATACGGTAAGTCAGCAAGTAGGACAGTACGATGGGCCAAGCTATCCCCTTGTTGCATCTGCTACAGGAACAGCTAAAGAAGGTGTCTGAAAGGTTTGACTTCAGAGATGTGAACAGAAAGCACAGAAGTGCATGCCTTGGTTAAGAGCTCAAGCTACTGCTTGAATTGTAACTCAATGCTGCAAAATGATATTATCTTGTCCAGAGAGCACATCAGTGCCACCCTATTTGATCCATGATACAAAAAATTCTTCCCACTTTAATTCCTTTTTCTTAAGGGGATGTTCCAAAACACAGGAGGTGGAATGTTGAGCAAGCCGGAGACCTCGAAGAAGAACGGCTGGAACTTATAGTCCCATTCCATAGTACTGGGGTGCCACCTTTAACTTCCAAAGAGGGCAGTCTTGTCTCACAGCAGCCAACACCAGCAACAAGAACACTGACAACAAGAAAAGAAGAATCAGACCCAACCTCTGCATTGGTTCGGTTTCAAGTGGCAGGTCTTTAATCCAGTGTGGAACAGCTAGAAGGAGAAAGTTATTGACTTCAAAGAGAAACCATGAGAATGATGCAGAATCTGAGTCCTAGTACTGCGGACTGTAGAGATGTGCGTTGATTTGGGAAATGCTGGCAGGTGTGCATTGTTGGCTCAAACGTTAAACTCCTCCTTATGTTCTTGCTCTACCCCTGAGTCTTCTTGGTATACTCCTGACTCCTCATGAAGCTTACCTTGCTTCCTCCAACACAGTTGCTGTTTTTAATACGCAGGCCTTTTCCTAGTCCTCTCCTGCATGAACAAAGCTTGGTAAAAGCTGAACACACAAGCTTACCTACCAGACTGGTTCAGTCAGGCAGTCATGAGTGACAGACATTCCAAGAAGAATGGAGATGCATCACCTAATTTGGTAATACAATATTATTTTCCTTTTAACAGTGATATTTTTTGGAACTGGGTGGGTTAAATTCAGTCCTCCAATTTTTCTATTTTTTAAACCTAGAACACAGAACATTTAGAGATATGCTATCTCGGGTCTGTCTCGGAAGAAGAAGGACAGTTAACAATACATTTAGCTGAACTGTGTCATACTTATTCCTTCATTTCCTTCCACAACAGATTGATGATGGTGTGCCATTCCGTGCCCCAATGAATATTGTCAAGTTTTCTTTAGTATAGTGTTTGTCTTTGTTACACCTTTCCCCAAATCCCCTTTCCCACCCATTCATCAAGACCCCTAATCCTCTTCCCTGGGCTGTGTGGTTTATTGAGGTGTGGCCTTTACACCATATATAAATCACACACTTTCATGTTTGGATGTGGTGAAATTGACACCAACTCACAGCATGACCTACTATTACTTGAGCAATATTATACACCAGCCCTATCAAAATCATCATTAGGCCTGTTGTGTTGTGTGTTGTGTGTTGTGTAAATGCTTAACCTTGTCTAACCACTCCTGACTCTGAGCCCACTTTTCCTGGCTTCAGCATTTCATTTCCTAAGCTCAGTTTTCTTTAAATACTAGCTCCCCATTTCTCAGAAGAAGTTGATATTGATAGTTTTATTATCAGAGCAGGTCTCCTTTTCCTTTGTTTTGTGTCAAACTGTCATTCTGGTAGTCTGGTCTAAGTTTTTCTAAAGTTATGATCTAATATAACCTCCTAACTCTCTATTTTCTGTCAATCTAGTTGACAGTGAAGGCTAACCCTTTGATTAATACTACAGTTGGAGTTCACAGAGGTGGGAGTGGTACCTTGTGTCTTCCTTGTTAGTGCTCACCTGCTACTACTACTACCACCACCTTAAGATAAGATTTCACTTTGGGAAAACCCTGTAGTAGAAAATCTGAGGTGGCAGCCCTCACTTCATCTATTCAGTTAAGAGAAGAACTATGGATTGGAGTGAACTCCTTTAGTTAGTAATCATCTTCTACCTAAGAAGATGTTGTTTGTGTTTATCTAAATTTTCGTAGGCAAAATGGGCAATGGCAATCACCCACTAATGGTCAATATATTTACAGAGGGCAGTAGAGCACGGGTTTAACTAACTGACATTCACTTTTTTAAGAAGATTTTTAAAAAAACAGGCTACAATAAAAGACAGCAGTGCAAAATAAAATATAAAAATAAAGATTTGAGGCATAAATGTAGCAAAATAAAGTATTCCGTTATTATTATTCACAAGCAGAAAACCCACCTTTTCCTCCCACAACAGGCCCACCCTTCTCCCCAAACAAATCACACCATCCCCAACCAAAGTCCAAAGAAAAGTCCAAAGTGAAAAAAAAAAACAGTCCAACTCCCTTTCCCACCCTCTCCACCCACAAAAAGAGTCCCTCCCACCAAAACAAAAAATTAAAAAAAGGGCCCAAAGAGGGCGTTCTCCATGCAGGTCCAGAGATCAACATGGTTGTCCTTACGTGTTCTTCCCGGCAGCCCAGGCACGCAAAATGTTGCAGGATGCAGCACTGGAAATTGTGGATCGAGTGTGAGGAAGGGGCAGCAGTAATAAGACACAGGCGGGCTGTTCCCAGTTGGTGGAACCATTGATGGTGCTGCTGGGACGTGCTGGTAGATGGGTGGAGGAGCTCAGACCGGAAGGAATGTTGGTAGCTGCCTGTGCCTCGTCCTCCTCCTGAATAGCCACTAGCTGCTGATATTCAGTGAAAAGGGCCTCCAGTCTCTGTCGCCGCAGCCGGGCAGCTATTTTCTGGAGTGTAGGATGTTGTCCACTAGGAGAAACTATAGCAAGAAAAAAAAAGGAAAATGACAAATTATAAATAGCGCTCTGTGCAAACAATTTAAAAGGTAAAGTGGCACAGTTGCAGTGAATTATTGGTCCCCTAGGACCATTGGAATTTGATGTGGCTGATTAAGAGTCACAGAGCCATTTTTTACCCACACATGCCTCACTGTAGTTGACAAATGTCAAAAGGGTCAAATTTGGACTGGCATGAATCCGTTATAGAGGCCATGAAATATTAATCACTTATACATAAATGTGGTGCTTTTGTTTGGGTGGCTGTAACAGAAGTTTAGAAAGATTAAAGTACTGAAGTACTAGGAGGTGACAGGGGCGTGGCTGGAAGCAGATCGAACAGCACGCGTAATGCAGAGCTCCCGAGGGCTGCCGATCCTCGCATGAATAATCCTGTCACTTGGACCCCGGCAAAGAACAAGAAAAACTTATGGCATCTAAAGAAACCCCCATGCACTGAGAAACGGCAATCGAAGAACTTAAAACAGTAATTTGAATGTTTCGCAGCCTCGAAACTGAAACTGAGCGATGAGGCAAAATGGCGGCCCTGCAAAGACGTAAGACTGAATGCCGAACAATGGCAGAGAACCAAGGAGCCGTGCAACATCGGCGCAACAGAAAGTTGCCGGAGCACAGAGAACGCGCCCGGAACTTGCCCCGGCCCCGGAGCGGCGACTCGGACGAGCGGTAAGGGGGGCCGGAGGAGGGAACCCGGGCAGAGAGCTAGGCCTGGAGGTGGCGCGGGAGAAACCCAGCGGGAGCATGGGAAAGAACGCAGGCGCTAGTCCCGATCCTTCCACCAGCGCGGAGGAGAGGTAGGGGAGGCAAGAAGCAAGGGGCCAAAGAACAGCAAGAGGACCCAGCGGCGAGCCTGGGGGGCCCTGAAAATTGCGGACCGCAGACCCTGTAGGCCAGATCTACCGGAACAGCGCAGGCCCCGGGGGGGACCGGGGGAGGCCGCCCAGAGAAACAAAACAAAATAAGGCCCACTCCCCAGAAAAGGAAACTGGCAAATAGAAAATACATCCAAGGGAGAAGCGGAAAGGGCAGTACAGGGGAGCGGACGTCGAAAATATGACCAGATGCCCAGCCTGCCAAAGTGGGGCAACATGAATCGCGGAAACAGCAACACGCACTGCCAGGAAGGGGAAAAGTAAGCAGAGCTCTCCTTACCATAGGACACAACATAAAGGACATCTAGGGCACAAGCAGCCCAGACGGGAGCCCGCGTACAGCGAAGCAAAGACATAGCACCCACTGAAAATGGGCAAACCTAAGAAGCGGGAGGGCCCAGGAGAAGACAGCAGCTCAACAAAAGAAGAAACGCACGGGGAGGCCAATGAGGGAACCACCCTAGACACTCTGTTGCAGGCAATTCAAGCCTCTAGAAAAGCCCTGGAACTTAAAATAGATACCCTGTCTGTAGATCTGACGCCGTTAAGAGATGATCACAGGAAGCTGTCCGACAGTGTGGCGGCCAATGAAAAATCATTAGAACGATTAACTCCTGAATATAAGACACTCACCAAAGCCACGACCACTTTGATGGCCAGGGTAAAAATACTTGAGCCACGAGCAGAGGATGCCTAAAACAGGGAATGAAGGAACAACCTGCGCTTGGTGGGCATCCCTGAAAAATTGGAATGTGAAGCACCAGACGTAGAAACCTTCCTTGAGCAATGGATACGTAAGGAAATAGCACCAGAGGGCCTAACACAACACTTCGCATTAGAAAGAGCCCATAGGGTGCCAGCAAGACACACCCGCCTGGAGCTAGACCGCGCCCGATTGTAGCAAAACTCTTGCATTTCAAGGACAGAGACTTTATCCTGTCACAAGCACGGAAAAAAGGCGAGATTAAGCTGAGTGGACAACGAGTAATGATCTTCCCGGACTTCACTAAAGACACTCAGAAGCAAAGATCCACTTTTCTGGAGGTCAAACGGTGCCTTAGAGAAAAGGGCATCCAGTATGCCATGCTATTCCCTGCCAAACTAAAGGTCACCACGAATAATGGCACACTTTTTTTTACGACGCCACAACAGGCACGGGAATGGTTGGAAGAGCAAGGCCCGAAAGAGCAGCGACCCAGAGAAGGAGCGAACGGAAAAAGAGAAAGGCCCTCCCGGCAACGAGAGAAGCACATGATGGACTTGACCTCGCCGCTCACCCAAACCATACGGGAAAGACAAGAAGCTGTGAAGGCAGTAGCATCCCAGGGGCATAGAAGTGCCACCTCCCCGCACCAGACCGAGTCGTTGTCCGAACAGGACTTAGGGCCTGATGAAACTTCCTGCTCCTCACATAACACAGCTGGGGGCCTTCTGCGAATCACCCCTGGGACATCAGACGAGATCATCTGACACGCCACAACCAAGGGAAAAAAAAGAAAAAACAAAAAAAAGGAAAAAAGGAAAAACAAGAGATCATTAAACCACGACTTCAGCCACCGACAATGGTATAGCAGAGCAAACCCCGCAACAACGGGGATAAGCCGCAATCCATTCACCGCAAGTATAACCGGGGTACGGGGACACCAGGGAGAAGACACATGGAATGTTAAATATAAGCGACGGGTCGGGCCTGAGGGCCTGGCACACGGTCCCAGCCTAGCCCCCTCTAAACATATATACAATGGTCAGCAAGTTGGGGACAGTTTGAACAGGGAAAGTTCTCATACCGGTCCTGGGGATAGGGAGTTTGGTTTACAAAAAAGTTGTTAAGTTAGCAGTTAAGGAGCTTCGAATAGGGGGAATAAACTTACATGGAGGAATCAACCGACAAAAGCTCCAAGGCACTATCGAACACAAGGCGAGGGCACGGGCACAGACACACCAAAGATCCATTTATAACAAGGACATATGGAAAAACCGCTAGATTACAAATTCCTTACATGGAATATTAGAGGATTGAATAGCCCAGCTAAACGACACAGGGTATATAATCAACTTAAAAGACGAGGGGTACAAATAGCAATCCTACAGGAGACCCATCTGATAGGAAAAGAAGTAACAGCTCTGTCCAAAAAATGGAGAGGTCAGATATACGCCACACGCATGCGCGTGAAGAGTCCTGATATGGATACGCCCGGGGACTCCCTTCCAAAAAATAGACACGATAATAGATAGAGACGGGCGCTACATACTGGTGAAGGGCTGACTAGGGGGTAAGGACATCACGCTGGCAGGTATCTATGCCCCGAACCAGGACCAGAGCTCCTTCCTACAGGCACTGTCCCGCACATGGGGTCCCCACCTGACTCAGACAACAGTGGTAGTGGGGGATTTCAATTGTGTGTCAGACACGATCTTAGACAGATCTCATCTGCCGTTAGAGGCCTCCCCTATACACAGGACAGCCAAGACCTTCACAGACTGGCACAGGAACTGGGGACTGATTGATACGTGGAGGCATCTCCACCCGCGGGAATGGGACTATTCGTTCTACTCACCTATGCATGACCTACACGTTCGCCTGGACGCAATCCTAACCTCCCCGGATGTGATTAGCACGGTATGCGGAATATCTATGCCACACAGTATCGGATCACAACCCGCTGCTGCTTACCCTAGACTGGCGGAGAGACCGTCGGTGTGCAGTGCGGAATATCTATGCCACACAGTATCGGATCACAACCCGCTGCTGCTTACCCTAGACTGGCGGAGAGACCGCCCCCCTATCCCTGACTGGCAAATGAACATAGAGTCACTAGAGGATAGCGTCCACCGACGAGCCATCAGAGAAGCAATCAAGGAGTTTTTCACACATAACACAGGCTCGACCTCCTCACGAATGCAAGAATTGGAGGCGTTCAAGGTGACAATAAGGGGACACTGTATAGCAGAAATGCAGGGGGTTCGAAAGACAATAGAAGGGGAAATTGACAAGCATGAGAAAGCACTGAGAACCCTGGAACGAAACAGACCAGACAACCCAGACCTGGCACCCAAAATATCAGAAACCAAGTATAAGATAACAAGCGCCCTAGAAAAACTCAGGCGATTCGATTACAGGAAATGTATTAGTAGACAACACAGTAGACAACACAGGGAGGGGGACAAAGCAGGAGTACTGCTGGCTTGGCTGGCAACACCGCCGAGGCAGAAATCCCTGGTGATGGAAATAAAGACAGCGGAGGGCAGGAAATTATACAGTCAGGGAGAGATTAATGCCAGCTGCGCCAAACATTACGCAGCACTTTATGCCTCCCCTGGGAACCCATAGAATACGACCGACTGAGATGCTTGAAAAATATCCAGTTTCAGACCTTAAGTGAGGAGGCCCATAACTGCTGAGGGAGGTGATAGCCCCGCAAGAGGTGACTGTGGCGGTTGAAGCAATGGCCAAAGGGAAAGTACCAGGTGCAGATGGGTTACTAGCAGAATTCTTTAAAGAGTACGTGGACCTGCTAGCACCACGGATCAGTGACATATATAGAGAAGCGTGGGAGAGTGGTAACCTGCCCAGATCTACTAATGAGGCCATTGTGGTCCCATTACCAAAGCAAGATCATCAGTCTACAGACGTTAGATTGTACCGTCTATTGTCTATGTTGAATATGGACTGTAAAATATTGAGCCGTATCCTAGCCAACAGGCTGATGCCCCACATGGAAACATTAATCCATCCCGACCAAACAGGCTTCATACCAAATCGCAATACAGCCATAAACATTAGAAGACTGATATGAATAATGCAATCAGGCTCGCCAAACCTCTCCAACGCAGTGGTGCTGGTGGTGGACATTGAGAAAGCAATTGATAGCCTAAGATGGGACTATCTACAAATAATAATGAACAAGATGGGCCTGGAACCAGGGTTCCTAAGGTGGTCTAGACTGTTATACACCACCCCCACAGCAAGAGTTTGCACGGGACATACAATATCGAACTCATATAAAATAGGGAGGGACACCAGGCAGGGTTGCTCATTATCACCACTACTGTTCGCCATCACAGTAGAACCATTGGCGTTGATGGCCAGAACAGAGGAACACTATGAGGGAATAACTATAAGGGAAAGAACGCACCAGATTGCACTGTATGCCGACGATATTATACTATTATAAAGGATCCAAGCAGGGATCTTCCCAGGATCATGTCCCTACTGGACTGGTTCAGGAGCGTCTCGAGACTCCATATTAACTGGCAGAAATCCCATCTCTTCCCGTTACAGAAGGGGACCCCTAAGATCACAACCATCCAAAACTTGGGATGGTGTCTGACAAGGTTCAAGTATCTAGGCGTACAAATATATCATGAACTGGGAGATCTGCTAGAAGGAAATGTAAACCAATCAGTCCGGGCATTAAAAACAGCCACCCAGTTCTGGAAAACATTGCCCCTCTCAGTGACCGGCCGAGTGGCCTTAATAAAAATGGTGGCGTTACCCAGAATGCTATATGGCTTCACGACTCTGCCGGTGTTGATACCCAGAGCAACCTTTAGGGAAATCAATTCCGTTATCACTATCTTCATATGGGGGGCAGGACGCCACAGACTAGCCCTGCATAAACTGCAACAGCCCACCACGGAAGGCGGACTAGTACCTCCTGATGTGGAACTATACTATTTGGCGGGACAGCTCCAATGGCTGGCAAAAGAGCGGCACACTGTAATAACGATGGAAGCAGAAAGCCCAGGAAGAGATGCAAAAGCGGCGGCTCTCGCGGGGATACTAGTAGCCCAAGGGGGTAGAAAGGAGACAAAATCACCGGAACATCAAGTCATAAACACATGCTGGAAATGTAGCCTGCAGCGTGCGCGAGTTAAGTCCCCATACACACCGAAAATCCCCCTAAGATTCCTGACTTTACTCCCCGGAGGCGGCTCGATAGCAGGGATCCAGAAATTAGAGACGCACGGAATAACCACGACAGGAGACCTATACAGGAATAGAGAGCTCATGACATACATGGACATGATGGCACACTGCGGGGTTGCACCCGGGATGTTCCTCACACATAGATCCCTAACAGCTCTCATACAGCGACACTGGAAGCAGGGGCTAAGGGAACCACCCACACAGTCAGGAAGCCACACCACTTGTACAATAGGGGGAGACAAAAAGACAGTATCCACGATATACAAAACACTGCAAACAGAAACACTGACCTCTCTAGAAACTCTAAGAACCCAATGGCAGGCAGATATTGGGGAACACATAGACGATGAACAGTGGAGTAACATCACAGCCCAAGTCTACAAAGTATCTAGGAATGCCCAGTTTAAATTGATCAACATCTACATATACCATAGAGCGTACCTGAACCCAGCCAAACTAACATCAATGTACAAAAACACAAGCAACGCATGTCCTAGATGCACAGAATTAGGGGCAGACCTACTGCACATGCTATGGACCTGCAGAGAGCTAACAAATTACTGGGAAGAGGTAATGAGAGATACCGAAAGGATCAAAGGAAGGAAACTGGCGAGAACCCCAGCAGTAGCCCTACTAGGAAACTTTCCCAGACCCCACTAAAAAAAAATGAAGAATACATTCGTAGACTAAGCACTAATCTTAGAAAGAAGAGAAATCACAATGCACTGGAAAGACCCCAGAGGACCGAGGGCTCAAACATGGAAGGAGACTTTGATTAAATGGAATGAAGCAGAAGGCGAGGCGCTAAGCCTAGAGTTGACAAAAGGAGCGGGAAATGCAGAGAGGGCACATCAATGGGACAGTCTGACAGACCGTATGAAACACCCAACAGACAACTCTCAGGAACAGGACATCTCCTCAGAGGAATCAGACTCAATTGAAAACAATAACAATAACACAGACTAGCAAACAGGATTGCCCCATGCCAGACAATAAACAATCGATAGCAAGAACCAAAGTGACGGCGCCTAGGGGAAAGGAGCACAGAAATCTGGCCTGAACAACTGGAGGGGGGGAGGGGAAGAAAGGGAACATAATTAACGATATGTAAGTATAAAACAAAATAATAAAAATATATTTAAAAAAAATACTAGGAGGTGACAGAGTGGGCACTGGGAGGAAAGGGAAACATACCTTGCTTTAAGTCTTCAATGCATTAACAACTTTGTAAATGCTGTATTAACTGAAGCAGATGCACATTGCATATACAACACTATTGTACTGCCTAATTGAACCACGGTGCAGTAATATCATAGTAGCATGGGTGACTAATAGGCAGGGAGGTATGATAATGGGTGGGAGGTTACATATCTGCCTTTCTTTACAACTGCAATGAGTTATGGGAGTATACAGAAAGTTAAAATACCCCTCTATTTGAACTCAAGCTTTGATAACCATGCAAACCAAATGAAGTAGGTGAACAGACACACCCATCCCTATAAGAGATCTCTTATTTCATGATCCAAGCAACTGTTCATTCATCTTTTTCAATCATCTATCCAACCTTGGATACCCACCATTTAAGCTTTACACTATCTCTTGTCCAGTCTTTCACCATCCCAATCCAGCCATCCTTATATCCACCCCTCCATCCATACACTCACCTATTCATTATCCACCCTTTCACCTGTCCATCCATTTAGCCATGCATCATTTGTTACCATTCACTCATCCTTTAACCCACCCGAGCAGCCTTTTATCCATCCACCCTTCACCCACTGAGGCATCCTTTCACCCATATACCCTTTCATCCGCCCTTTCACCCAGCCATGCACTGCCTATCACTAATCTACACATCCTTTCCTTTCACCCACCCACACATCTTTTCAATCCTATATAATGTCACCCAATCTTTCTTTTAGCCATCCATTCTTTGTTTACTTTTCCATCAACCCATCATTTGTACTGTCCATTCATTATGAGCTTTTGTCTGCTGAGTTGCAGACAGAAGAGGCCATTAAGAACTCAACTCCCACTGTAGCTGCTAAAGCAGGGGCTTCACAAGCAACACCCTTGCAGTAAGTATACTAGTAATTGTCAATAAGAAAGTGTAATATGACTTACCACCACCCATGCCTGCTGATGCTGGTTCTCCACCTCCGACTGATGCCACGTCTTGTACACTTGTGCTGCCGCTGGCCCTTGCAATGGTGGTCAGTGCAGCTGGAAAAAATGTTGCACATTTTAGGTGTCAGATGCACCTCCCATTGTTATTTTTTAAGAATTAATTTAACAAAATACAACCACAAAAGATCACTACAGTTCTATCTTCTTCTATCATTCACTTTAATAATCTTGTCGGTTAACTATGTTGCAAAGGACAGGTAGTCAAATCAACCACAAGCATTTCTTAATGGAAGGGCAGAGCTAAGTCACTTAAGCGCAATGAGGGGGTGGGACTTTTTTGGTCAATTTAGGAAAACCTGTGGTAAGGTCTTGGTTGGCAAGTGCAATGCGCATGAGCAAGGAAAAGAAAACCTTCACAAACATGCATAGAAAAGCAGACTTGGCCATATAATCTTGTTGGTAGAGTAATTGTCTTAAATATCTGTCCTATTCATATTACAGTATAAGTACGCGAGATATACAAGGGGAGAAGGGAAAGCTAAGCTCAGCAACAAAGCAGGGGAAAGCTACATACTAGTACAGACAGGAGGAAGTCAGGTACAGAAATATGAAAAATAGAAAAATGCAGGGATATCAAGAATTTAACAAACGTTAGCTAGAATGAAAATAAATACAAAAAAAGGTAGACAGGCACAAATTAAAGAAAAATTATTTGAAATGAGGAGAGGTGAAAGTATAATAATATAACAGGAAGGCTTACTGTGGCCAGGAGATCTGCCCGCTGCCGCACTGGTGGTGGCACTTGCACCCACTTCTCTGGGACCTGCCTTAGATATTGCCCTCTTCTTCCCCTTGGGTACTGAGGTAAGAAATAACGAAGATACAAAATTGACTAGTGATACAGTTAATCTCCCAAGAAATATTTTGACAGGCAAAGGCAAACACAGTAATATTGTACTCTTCTAAATTAGATCGCCTATAGTACTAGTATCGCTTCTACTTGAGTTGACCTATTCATTTCCTACACCTAAGCCCTACTCCAAATGTCCCAAACTTAAACTAGATCTGCAACTAGGTACCACTACTAATGCATTCATATTGCAATGAATGATCTATGCTTCTCAACCAGCGTTGATGGGCCAACTCAGTCAACATATTTTTCAATGCATAGATGCATACTATTATACTACATGTCACTGGGAGATTGCGATTGGGAGGGACTGCATAAGCTACATAAAAAAGGCATAGAGAAAAGAATGCTAACTCACTGATATTACTTACTATTACTATCACTAACTTATTCTTGGTGACAGGAGGAGTCTCAGTCTGCACGACTTCTTACATAATCAGCCCAAATGCGACCAAGTAGAATTTGGAAGCGCTAGTTCAAAGTGGATCACATAATATTCATCGTAATGTAAACTTAGCTTTACCTCTGAGAGTCAGCAGCACTGCTATTAGAAAACAAATAGCCTTGTGAAACACACACAACAAATAAAGAACTATGAACTCACTGAGGCCCCACACCTCGATGCCTTGGAGGTCAAGCAGGTCCTGCTCACAGTATGTCCACCCAGCAGTGTGTTAACTTCTCCTGGGTGTGCTAGACCCCAGTGTGCCGACACAACTACCAACGTACCCTTCTCCATATCAGTCAATGCTTCTGAAGGGCATAACTACTCCCAGGCCTGCTGTCTATTGCCAGGGGAGGTGGCACTGCACAAAAAACACAAGTGCTGCCACCTTCACCTTGGTAAAAAATGGGGTGGGGCTGCACCCCTTGGTGGCACTGACATCCTGCAAGGTAAGCGACTAGCAGTTGCTCTGGCGCTGCTACTCCCTCTGCCGCCCGGCTCTGCCATGGTGCTTGGTGGAAAATAGAAAGAGGAAGAAATAGAAGGAAGGAAGAAAGAAAAAAAGAAAAATAAGGAAGTAAAGGGAAAAGCAAAAAAATAAAGTATTCAAAAAGTCACAAAAACACACAAAAAGGCAGTAATGTGACATGCATAAACAGAAAGACACAAACTGATAAAATAATGGACAATGAGGGGTGGATAATATAGAAAAGGGTGGGACGGAAAAGATTTAAGGTGGATTGCGTGCTATTTTCATGAAAGAATGCACATAGTGCTACTGAACATGTAAATCGTGCGATCGGCACGCTGAACAATTCGACCCACTGGCAGAGTTCCACAGAGCTCACGGAGTTTTTCAACCACTTTGCGGAATTCCACATAGTGGATTTCCACGAGCTCGACCCAGCCCTAATGTCAAGCTGTGTCTTTGAGGGAGTCTGGTGTTTATTCTGCTTTTGCCTGACTTCAAAGTGAGAGTGTTTACAGGAAAAAGGAATGAAGCATACTTTCCCCATGGAGCCTGCTTGTTCCCTTTTTTTAATTGTATTTTAGACACAGCCATCTCAAAAGGCATCTCCACTATTGGCATTGTCAAGATAGGTAGAAGCATGAACGTTTCTAAACTTATGTTTTAAAAGTACTGCAAAAAAAACTTGCACTGATTTAGTCTGATATACTAGTCCTTTTTAAGTTGAAGATTCTGCATGTGAATGAAATACATTTTTAGAATTTTTGCTGAGATTTTCTTCATATTTAACATGTTTTTTGCAAAGTGTTTTTACAACTGAAGGTGGCCCGAATGTTAAGTGTGAAGGACACCCTTGTTACTTGTTTTTTCACATTGATTAACTTGTAAATAAATGCTTGCCCTTTTTCAATGGGGGGCTGCATGCAAAGGTCAGGAGGGCACTTGCGGACTGTACTAATAAGTCTGATGTACTAGTACTACTAAGATGAAACAGTTCTGCATGTGAATGAAATACATTTTTGGAATTTTTGCAGGTATGTTTTCATATGTAGCCTGTTATTCGCAAAATTCCTCTTCTTTGGTGAGTCCATTCAATTTGTGAAACTGCCTTTTTAGAAACAAAGTACAAAACCACATTTCAGTCTCAACTTCAGCCTAACATACAGTCATCTTGGGCAATTTAAACTGTTTATGATCCTTTCACTGTCAAGCACAGGATAAGCTATTTTCACAGGAAAGAGCCAGCCATATTGTAACACAATTTAATAATGCTTGGTTTTCGCTTTGATGTGTAGAGCATACGCATCTCATTTTGGAGACTTGGATAAGACTTGGATAAGTTTAAAGGCACTTTTTATGAAAGCTTTTGTGTTTATGTTTAGCTACACAATAATTATGTATGCCATATGCAACTGTACCTTTTTCAGAACACATATATTACTCGTTATAAACGATTTCCTCATTTGTCCTGCAGGCACTAACTTCATGATTTGAGTGGTGCAGCAGGAGCAGTGGCACAGGGTCAAAAGCTTTAGGAAACCCATTGAACACTGATTATTGCCATATTTTACTGTAAAACAAGCAATCACAAGTGCAATTCCCTTGCAGGCACTAGGGCCATGATTTCAATGGCAAAGCCGGTGCAGTGGCACAGAGACTAAATGCTCTAGGAATCCACTGATTACAGATTACTGCTTTATTTTACTTTTAAACAAGCAGTCACAAGTGCTGTTCCCTTGCGGGCACTAAGGACATGATTTGAATGGTGCAACACATGCAGTGGGTGCAGTGGCACAGGTGGCAAACGCTCTAGGAAAGTCACTGAACACCGATTATTGCTATATTTTACTACTGTCCCCAAATTGGAACCAGCTATGGCTGAAATCTCACCACTCGCTAGCGACCATTTGCCATCCCAGTGCTCCCTGTGACGCAGTGCAAACTCCATCTCCTCCACCGCCATTACTGCACTTCCTGACCATTCCTCTCTCCCCTCACGGGCTTCCTCCCTTGCAGGCTTCCTCTTCTCCTGATATAGGACACTGTCACACCTTAAAATTTATGGATCACCTTTTTTCTCAGTATGGGTAGCTTTTATAAAAAACACTTAAAAGTTCAGTATGGTATTTCAACACTTTATAAGGGAACCAGTTATATTGCTGAAGAACACTTTTTATGGCACTGGAGAGATTACATGATTTGGCCAGGATCACAGAATGTTGAGCCAAAGTGGAGACTCGAACCTGGTTCCTCAAGTCGGCAGCTCTTTCCATTACTTCACATCTTTATTCTAGTCATCTGCAACATGTACAAAAAACATTGACAAAGACAACAGATTTTAAATAGGTGAAACCTATTAGCTTTGCCAATGTTTGTTCTTTATTGTTACATATAACACGATCTTGAAACACATACCTTCAGGATATGCGCTGTACAAAAACCTCTCCAACATTTGATTTGACTAAAATGTTGTTCATGTAGAACAACTGACTTGTCTTTTAGTTCACTATTAGCATTGTCAGGGTGGGTGGAAGCTTGAACTTTTCAAACTTCATTTTTGAAAACTATTCCTTAAAAAATATGTGCACGTGCAGGCAAGAGGAATGCAGCATACTTTCTCCATGGAGCCTGCTTGTGCCCTTTTTAAATGGTATTTTAGATACACCTCAAAAAGTATTTCATTCTTCAGTTGCACAAAATATTTGCCTTTCATTCGTGGGGCACGAAGTTCACTATCGGCATTGTCAGGGTGGGTAGAAGCATGAAGGTTTCTAAAATCATGTTTGAAAACTATTACTTATAAAAAACTTGCACTGATTTACTGCTCCTACTAAATTGAAACAGTTCTGCATGTGAATAAAATACATTATTGGAATTTGTGAAGAGACTTGTTTTATATTTTACACTTTTTGTTCAGAATATCTTTAAAAATGAAGGTGCCCAAAAAGGTAACTGTGCAGGACACTCTTGTTACTTGCTTTCTTTCACCTCAATTAACTTGTAAATACATGCTTGACCTTTGAACAGGGGGCCACATGCAAAGTTCGGCAGTGCACTTGTGGCCTCAGACTACAGATCCACAGGGGCCTTATAGTATAGATTATACAGAGTTTAGAGCTGCGCTGCTTCAGTGCAGCATAGCTGCAAGTAAAAAAAATGCTATAACACAGTCAAAGCTGGCTGTGCTATAAAGCTTTTTATCTTTCATTGCAACGTGGCTAAAAAACTTTGACAAACCTAATAGCTCTCTCATTTGCAAGACCTATTGGCTTTGCCAATGCTTGTTCTATTTGAGATCCTGAAACCTCCCTGGATATGCTGAAGTGAAGGTGAGGACCCATTGATTAATAAGGCCTTCTCACTGGATCACAAAGGTCAGGCATTGTTACTTAGTGATCTGCATTGATATCCTAGTGGCCTGGAGAGTGGGAGCACCAAATGGACATGTTTACATCAACTTCAACTAACTGATAAAGAGTTCACTGAGGACCTTCTTGAATTAATATTGGATTACTAGCATTGGCTCACAACCATTTATATAAGTGCCTTTACAGCTTCATCAGACTTTAATAATAATGACTTGCAGTAACGTGGGGATCAACAGGAGAGGCCAGGCAGTTTTCTCTTTTAGTACCCAGAAGAGCCCCTTTTAACGCACCTGTCCTGAAAGCCACTCAGTGCTAAAGTAACAAAGCCACTATTTTATTTATTTTATTTAGAGAGTTTGATAAAGCACGAACATGACCACAGGCATCAGAGCACGGCACATAGAGAAAGATTGTTTCGATTACATACATAAATGAAATACAACTTTTACCTATCAACAGACGTTGTAGCAAATTTATCAACCCCATGCCCGCATACTGAGGGCCATATTTAAGCGATTTTGGCACAGGGCAGCACCACAGGGATTTTTTCTGTGCTGGAATGGCAGGAATGCACTGTATCTGCGAAGTATGGCATATTTTTGTCCTTTTCCTCTGTGCTGGCGCACAGTGGGCTGCATGCCCTAACGCAGGCACACGCTCGATGTGCAAGGGTGTCTGCCTTGTAGGGATGATTGTGTTTGTGCAGGAAGAGATACCTTGCAAGGGTGTCTGCCTTGTAGGGATGATTGTGTTTGTGCAGGAAGGGATACCTTCCTGCACAAACACAATCACAAGAAGCTTTTTTTCTTTTGATGTGTGCTTCAGAATGCAGCACATATGCTTGATGGTGTAAGGGTGTCTGCGTTGCAGGGGATGATTGTTTTTGTGCAGGAAGGGACACCTTCCTGCACCAACATAATCACAAGAGGCTTTTTTGTCTTTCGATGTGTGTTTCAGAATGCAGCACACATGGATAAAGGTATTTCTCCTCATTATGCCTCCCTTACACCTCCCCTGGGCAGGCGTAGGCTTTTGACACATTTCCAAATCTTGTCAATTTGGGAATGTGTCAAATGTCATGGGTGTTACGTTGGAACACCCACTGTGACACCCATGGCACGCCTCCCTATCACAGGGTGAGTCAACGCAGCAACTTGCACTGCATTGCCTCAGTCCATATCGACAAGCCATGAAAAACTATGCATTGTGGCTTTCGGTGGCCTTGTAGATATGGCCCTGCACTGCCCAACCGTTACTAGAAGCAATGTTCTGGCAGGGCAGGGGGGCTTGTGAATAACCCCTTAGGGGCATATTTACAAGCCCCTAGCGCCACCTTGCGCCTCCCTAGGAGGACTTTCCCCCACACCATGTTTACAAAGTGGCACTATGCTTGCATTTTGCCACTTTGTAAGCTCTTGCGCCACATTATGCCTGCGCCATAAGAGGGGTGTTCCAAAGCAGGGAGGCAGAAAAAATGTCGCAGTGAAAATTAAATTTCACTGCACCATTTTTTCCTTCATTTTAAACGCCTGCTCAGAGCAAGCGTTAAAATGACACACCCATTTTTATCAATGGATCTCCCTGTGCTTTGCTGCACCAGTGTAAAAAAATGTTGACGCTAGTGCAGCAAAGTGCCACAATAGCGTCAAAAATTGTTGACGCTTTTGTCCTAACGCCCACCATGGTGCGTCATATTGTAAATATGATGCAACCATGGTGTCGTTAGTTGGAGTAGGGGCGATGCAAGAAAAGTGGCGCATCGGGACCGATGCACCACTTTCTTGTAAATATGGCCCTTGGTTTGTGGGTAGTTTATGATATGACTACTGATTGTGGTGATGGGAAAGAGAACTTGGTGTTGTTTCCTGTTTGCAGAGTCTACTCGTGGTCTGGACAGTCTAGGGTGAATCTGTTAAATAAAATTCGTTTGACCTCCTTTTTAAAAGTGATAATGAAAAAATACTTTATTAGTTAATAAAAACCATAAAAAATCTAGAGGAGACAGACCAAATTAACAATACCACCTGTGTTCATACCCATTCACCCATAACCCTCTTCGATTAACATTCAAGACTCTTATGCTAGATAAAGTGCAAGTGCAAAAGTGTCAAATAAGCATACACATACTAAAATGACATAACACAATCATAACACAAATACCTCATATTAAAAACACCTAAAACCCAGGAACAATTCTTAAGCAGAGATCCTCCTGTCCATCACATCATTACATATCTCATTTGGTCTAGGCCTATTTGTCCGTCCCCTAAATGTTCACGCCCAATAGCCCACCCATACTGTCTTTAAATCCTCCCTCCTTGACAAGCAAGGCTGTTATGCTAACAATAATAAAGTGTGATACACAAATAACAACGACACCCAACATTAAATCAATAATTCATCATTATAAAAGAACACAGTCATGGTAAAAGCCCCGGTGCCCCGAAGCGGTACTATAGGAATACGGCCTAGTCCTCACTTAGATGCTTCAACATATCTACCGGGCTGGGGGCAGTTATTGAGTGGGTTATTTTCATAGCTTTACCTAAATTTATTTTAAAAACATCTATGTCCCTTGCATACCTTGACATACAAAAGGTTGTTGGGCAAGAAATCATACTCTATACCCTTTGCCTTAAGTACCAGATGTAAATTTTTATCAAGACATCCCCTACTCCTTCGTTAGAGGGAGCGGGGAGGGGCGACCAGGGAGGCAAAAATTCTCAGCAATTGAGCTAATCTAATGTTTAATATTTTATTGCTTGGATCTAGTGCTGACGTGACCGCTGGCCTACAGGATTGAACTCCTAGGGCATGAAATTCCCTTCTCAGTAGTTCCCTTCTCTGGCTTTGGAGGACTGGACATATACAGACCACCTGGATCAATGTCTCCCTGGTCTGGTGGCATAACCTACAATCCTGGGATTGTATCTCAGCCTCCTTTTTCCATTTAGGTAGGAATTCAAGGGTTGGAAAAACTCCCAATCTAAGCTGTATAAAGGCTCTGTTTAAATTTCAAGGATAGAGGATCAGACAGAATGGGTGATTCCATACCTAGTTTATATGAGTTTGGAACCAACCATCCTTGTGGCCGTTTAAGTAGCTCTTCCATATCTCCTAGCCAGCTTAGAATTTTGCCTGATTTATTTACTGCTTTCCTAAAGGCAGGGGACGGCAATGATTTACCCCATAGATCACCCAGCTCCACCTGTGCTATGCTTTATTTTCCAAATGCTCCTTAAAGCTGCTGTTACCCCTTTCAAGATTGATTTCCTGCCAGTCTAAATGAGCTAGCGTTCCCTTAGTGGCAAGGTGTAATCTATAGCAAACCTTAATAAATACTGCCAGCTTGGCCAGTGATTGCTTTACTAAGGAAAATTCTAATCTAACTTGAGCCGGAGAGGCCGATCTAGGTAGCCGAAAGACTTGTTTATATGATTTAATTAGTAACTTATCTAACAGGGCCACCTCCGCCCCCCTCATTATTTCTGTAGCATTGGAAAGTGTAGGTAGTAATTTAGCTCTCATAACCATGGTCATCGGCTTAAGAGGACTCCCGAGAATTGATTTTGCTAGATTCCCAGAAGCACAATTTAAGGCTTGGGCCTTCTCCCTACTTATTTCTCCATGGCCTGCAAACGTACCTTTTGAGTCGATCCTGGCCCCCAGACATGTGTATGCTGCCACTTCCTCAATATGACACCCGTTCAAATACCACTTACAGTGTAGAGAGGGTTTGCGGTTAAGGGTGATTATTTTCGCTTTTACCTTGATTTATTTACAAATCATTGGCCAGCACATATCCTCCTAAACTGTCCAGAACTTTCTGTAAACCTACTCTAGAGTTGCTAAACAGCACCAAGTCATCTGCATAACGTAGGTTGGATATTTGGCAGCCGCCAACGGAAGGGGGGTGGACTGGCTGATTGTCTAGGACTGGGGATTGGGCTGCTATATATAGATTGAAAAGAAGTGGAGCTAAAATGCAGCCCTGCCTCAATCCAGTTGTGGTCTTAATAGACCTGGATAGATGGAAACCATCCCCAAGTTTAAATGTAATAGTCCATGGGTTCAGCCAAATCTCCGGTGGGAGAGAATTCCATATTTTGGTGGGGAGAAAGCCTGGGCTTGAGTCATTTATTTTTTCAATCTTTCAGGGTCTACTAGTAGAAAACTTGCACATCTTAGAGAGCAACTACCACCTGAGAAGTTAGGTTGTAGGCTAAATAATCAGAAGTTCCATTGTGCGTGACCTTATGAGTCAGGTATTATATCTTAAGCTAGGGAAACAGCCTTTACAACGTGGAAGTTACCACGCATTGCCTTTACTACGCATTTTTTACCATGCAGATTTTTCCCATAAGTTAGGACCTAGATTCCATAGGACAAGTGTTTTTTGTTTTGCCAATAACTTCGGCACTGCTTGATGAATCTTCACAAAATTTATACTTCGGTGGGTTCAGCTGCTGTCTTGTTTCAGGGTGATCCATCAAGGAGGGGGCAAGAAAAAGGTGGGTGCCATACTATGTTTTCCCAAACCATTTTCCCATAGGGATTTTGAACAGATCTATAGCCCAAACCGCTGGATGGAATTATACCAGATTTGGCAGAAAGCTAGCTCTGGGTCCAGAAAGCATGCTTTTTTGTGATTTGGTGTAAATCCGTTCAGTAGTTTTGGAGTAATTAGAGATCAACAAATATAGAGATGTATGAACGCTGATCTTCCATGGATCCAACTGTCCCTGGGCTGATATCTGATTTCCTGCTAACACTTCAACAAAGAAGTGCTGGCAGGCATCTTGGAACTCTGCTTGAACCAAGTCCCACAAAAAATTGTTTTTTTTAAAAAAAAGGGGCCAGGGTATGATCACCCTGCACCCCCAGCCTTGGTCTAGGGGTCCCTTACAGACACCACCAGAGCTAAAAAGCATTTTAAAAAAACATTTCGGAAAAAATCTCAGAATCTGCTGATAGGTATGAGATTTTAAAACATAGGCGGCCTCCCACCCTTTTTTTCATTTGGCCCCTGGGTGGGCCAGGTCCCTGGGGCATTGGGGGCTTTAAAAAGGAGGGGTGTGCATGAGACCCCCTAAAGTAATTATAACTCGCACCCTCCCCATGCACTGCTAATTACCCCAGATAATCCAGTACTCCTGACAAATTCTAGAACATCATTGAAATATAAATGAAATATTAGCAGTCAAATTCTTGAAGAAAAAACTGCATGCCAGGGGTGCAAGTTACAGCTACCTTAGGGCATGGATTATAATTACTTGAAATAACTCAAACAATATTGCTGAAATTCTATGGTTTTGTGCAAGTAAATTTAGAACCTAACTATAATGTCCCTGTAACCTTTGTTTTTTTCGGTGACTATATATATATGTATATATATAAAATTATTTATATATCACAGACTCTCCTGTCACTCCCACCAAACTGCCTGCTATAGGAGCAGTGCGTAGTGTACGGTGTGGCTTCTAGCATCATAATTCCAAAGGAAAACACTCAATGAAGAATATACGCAACTCAGGCACGTTTCAACAAAGTTATCATCATGATACAATTACCAGCCCCAGCGACATGTTTCAGCTAAACAGCCTTGTTCATTATTCCTGAAGTGTCCAGGCGTGAACAAGGCTGTTTAGCCGAAACACGTCACTGGGGCTGGTGATTGTATCACAATTAAAACTTTGTTGAAACATCCCTGTATGCATGTATACTCTGTTAAAACATCCCTGATTGCATGTATAATCTTCACCTCTCTCTCTCTCTATCTCTCTCTCTCTCTCTATATATATATATATATATATATATATATATATATATATATATATATATATCCATATATTTCCATAAGTGGTAAAAGCATGCGTGGTAAAGGCATATGCGTGGTAAACAATTGTGTGGTAAAAAAGCGTGGTAAAAACATGCATGGTATTGGCCATGTGTAAAGTCATGGAACCCTTAAGAAGGATCCTTGCTGTGACTGGAAGCCAGTGGAGGGATTTCAGTAACAATGGGATGTGCTCAAAATGCCTGTGTCTGTTATTAGTCTAGCTGTGCCACAGGAGGTTGCCTTTACTAGTACCAATAGTCTTTTGGATAGACCTGTTAGAGTTGCTCTTCCATTGTCAAGTCTGGATATTTGGTTGTCGAGTTGAATGGTTTCACTTTCTTTGAGGGTCTGATATGGAGGAATGCCCCACGTGTGGATGTGCTGATGCAGGCATGCATGGTGAGATGTTTGCTGAGTGTTATCCGCAGGGATTTAGTTGGTTCAAAAATAATGGGTTTGCAGTCAAGAACATCCAGATAGTGAGTCATTCTTGTAGAGGAGTGTCTATAAGGTTTTATGGGATTTAGTGCTAGCCAGATTTGGGTTTTCTGTAGTGGATTGTTATGATGGACAATGTCTTTTGAGGAAGGAAATCTGGGTATAAATTGCATACATGTGGTATACAAGGTTGGTTTGTTTCAGAATCTCCATCAGCGGTTCCATATAAAGGTTGAAAAGCGTTGGGAGACTGTGGAGCCTTGGGGTACTTCCAATGTAACTGCAGATGGGTTCGAGAGCAAGCTACTTAGTTTGATAAGTTGTAATTGGTTTTGTAGTTAGGAGGTGAACTATTCCAGGAGGTCTCCCAACAGCCCCATTTGTTGTTGAAGCACATCTACTGTAGGTAACCCTGTTAAACGCTGAAGGCAGATCAAAGAGATTAAGTAGCATATATTGTTTTGATGCCTGGCACCCCCCCGATCACTTGAGGCCCCCCTAAGGGGGCCCTCCCCCCAGTTTGAAGACCCCTGCTGGAAGAGGTCTCTAGTTATAATCTTAGAATTTCAGAAGACTTTTGTCTAAATGTGGTGGTTTAAACTGGTGGAGGTATATATCCTTAATCGTAAAATTTGCCTTTCAGGAAACCTGGTGTCTAGAGCCTACACAAATACCGGAACATATAAACATAATCACTCCCGCAGTCCCTCAAACAGGAACAGTCCATTGGATGGTTTGGCTATATAGGTGGATATTAGTAGGCCTGGTAGAGCTTGTAGAGTTCTGCTATGTGGAATTCCATGGAACGGCCTGAAAACTCAGCGAGATTCAGTGGAATTCCATGGGCGGGTGGAGCTGCTTGACACGCCTGTACGTGCTATGTTTTTGGCATTTAGGAGTTCGATATGTATTCTCGCGCTAAAAGCTGCACATGAGTAGCACCACGCGGTTTGCATATGTGCAGCCATTTTGTTTCCTGTTCTGTGCATGGTGCTGAGCCCTGTTTTGATAATCCACCCTTAATATTTTCAATCCTTCCCCCTCTAACTCATCCACCTCTCATTTTCCTTTACTATATCAGTTATGTTTGTGTGTTTAACGCTTTTGTCATTTTTTTCTGTTTTTTGTAACTTTTTCAGAATTTTTTTGGTTGTCCTTTAATTCTTTAGTTTTTCCTTTCTTTCTTCCTTTTCCTATTTGTTCGCTCTTTTTTTGACCACCCAGCGCCATGGCAGAACAGGGCTAGAGAAGCAACAGACAAAGCAGGGGTTGTGCTTGTCAGTGTCAAGGAGTGCATTCCTGTGCCATTTTTTCAGAGGAGGTGGTGAAGGTGGCAGCACTTGTTTTCTATGTACAGCACCACCTCTCTTCAATCCTGGTAGCAGACGTAAGGCCTGGGAGCAGCTACACCCTACAGAAGTCACAACTGCTGTGGGTGAGGGTGCACTGATGTGTGCGTCAGCACACTGTGGTCTCGCTCACCAAGCAGCAGCTAACGCACCACTAGGCAGGCATACTGGACTGCGAGCAGGACCTGCTGGGCATCAAGGTGTCAGGGCTTGGTGAGTAATTATTTATTTGTTGTATTTTACAATGCTAATTTATTTTTCAAATAGCAGGCTACTCACACTTAGAGGTAAGTTAAGTTTAGGTTACGACAAATATTATGTGATCCAGTTTAAGCTAGCCAGGTGCTCTGGGCTTCCTAGTCGTGCTCATTCACGCTTGCTTGGGCTGATTATTTAGGAAGCCATGCAGACTCCTCTGTCACTAATATAGTGGCAGTAGTAGTAACTAATATCAGTGAGTAAGCATTCTCTGTGCTTTTCTTTATGTAGGTCATACAGTCCCAATCCTAATTTCTCAGTGATATGTAATATGCATCTATGCATTGAAAGGGAGACTGAGTTGGCCCATCAAAGGTGATGAGAAGCAAAGGTCATTCATTGCATAGCATTCGTAGTTCCAAATGTAGTTTAGGAAATTTGGAATAGGGATTACGTTTTAGAAATTAAGAATAGGTCAACTTGATATTAGTATTACAGTATAGGCGATCCGATTTAGAAAAGTACAATGTTACTGTGTTTGCCTTTCAGAATATTTTTGAGGATTTGAACGGTTCCTCTAATCTATTTTTTTAATCTTCTTTATTTCTTACCTCAGTACCCAAGGGCAAAAAGTGGGCAAGTTCAGAGGTAGATTATAGAGACAGGGGCACAACCACCAGTGATACAGCTGGTGGACTGATGGTCCCAGTAAGTACAACTGTTATATTATAATTATTTCCCTAACATTTACTTCTCCCCATTTAGAATATTTGTTCCCTTTTTTACTGTCCCTGTCTCCTTTTTTACTACTCACCTGCATTATATCTAAGGTGTGTTAAATTCTTGTTATCCCTGCATTATCCTAGTTGTTTTCTATATTTCATGTTTCTGTAGCTGGCTTCCTCCTGTCCATACTAGTCTGGAGCTTTTTTCCGCTCTGTTTGTAAGCTCGCCCCTTAGACATCTTGTGGACTGGTACAGTAAGACTAAAAGAACAGATTTTAGGACAGGTACTCTACCTTGAAGTTTGCTTGCCCAAATTAGCTTTTCTACACATGTTTACTGAGAAGGCTTTCTTTTTCTTACTCAAGTTCAGATGGTAAAACAAGAGAGTAGCCATGGTCGCGATGGACCCACCCTAAATGCTGTGTTGTATGTATTATCATTCATTTATATAGTAGTACATCACACCAGCAGGTTTGATGACAGGGCAGCATGGCTGTAAAGTAGTATGAGGACGGTCCCATTGCATTTCCCAACTAAGACCTCACCAAATATTCTTCATTGACCAATTATTCCACCCATTCATTGACTTCAGTGACTTAGCTCTTCCCCTCCATTTTGAAACATTTGTTGCTGGCTTGACTTGACTACCTGGCTTTTCTAACATAGTTAACCAACATAATTGCTAAAGTGAATGATAGAAGAAGATAGAATTGTAGTGATCTATTAAGGTTGTATTTTATTGAATTTGTTCTTAAAAAAAATAAGGGGAGGCGCATCTGGAATCTAAAATGTGTAATGTTTTTTCTAGCTGCACCGATCCCAGGGCCGGGCCAGCAGCAGCACCAGTGTGCAAGACGTGGTGGCGGTTGGGGGGTACCAGCAGAAGCAGGGACGGGCGCAGAAAAGTCACATTGGTTACTTATTGACAATTACTAGTATATTCACTGCAAGGGCATAGTGAACCCCCTGCTTTATCAGCTACAGTCGGGGTTGAGTTCTTAATGGCCTCTTCTATCTGCAACTCAGCAGACAAAAGCTTTTAATTAATGCTACAAATGATGGGTTGATAGAAAAGGGAAAGAACGATGGACGGTTAAAAGAAAGGATGGGGAAATGGTATATGAGTGAAAGGATGTGTGGGTGGGTGAAAGGATGTATAGGTGAGTGATAGGTGATGCATGGGTGGGTGAAAGGATGGATGAAAGGGTATATGGGTGAAAGGATGCCTGGGTGGGTGAAGGGTGGATGGTTAAAAGGATGCTCAGATGGGGGGTTAAAGGATGGGTAAAGATGCATGGGTAAACGGATTGATGGGTAAAAGGATGGTTGAAAGGACAGAGAAGTTATTGGATGGATCGATGATCGAGGGGTGGATGGTTGCAAGGGTGGATATATGGATGGATGGATTGGAATGGTGAAAGACTGTATGAGAGAATTTAAAACTTTAATGGTGGGTATCAAAGTTTAAATAGAACAATGAAAGGCTGAATCGATAATTACTTGGATGAAGAAATAAGGGAGCTCTTCTGGAGGGAGATGTGTCTGTTCACCTTCTCTGCTTGGTTTGCATGGTTACCAACACTTTTGTTCAGAGTGTGGGGTATTTTAATTTTCTGTCTACACCCTTAACTCACTCTATTTGTTGAGCAAGGTAGATATGTATCCTCCCACCCATCATCATTCATCACCTTCCTGCTCATGCCATTGAGTCACCCATGCCATGACCTAACTGCGCTATGGTTCAATTTGGCAGTACAATAGTGTTGTCTGTGCAATGTGCGTATGCTGCAGTTAATGGAGCATTTACAAAGTTTTCAATGCACTGCAAACCGAAAACAAGGTGTGTGTCCCTTCCCATCCAGTACCCATTCAGTCACCTCCTAATACCTCACTCCTTTATTCTTTCCTAAGTTCTGTCCCAGCCTACCAAAAAGAATTGAAAAACCAATTTTTGGCATCTGCCTCACTTTTCTGGACAAGTGATTCCAATATTTCATGGCTTCCATAATGGGTTCATGCCTGTTCAAATGTTTTCCTTTTGATATTTGTCAACTGCAGTGAGGCATGTGTGCGTAAAAAAAATGGCCCTGTGACTCATAATCAGCCATATCAAATTCCAAAGGCCCACGGGGACCAGAAATGTACTGCTACTGTGCCCCTATAATTTTAGACAAATGTTTGCACAGAACACTATTTACAATTTGTATTTTTTCTTTTTTTTTCTTTGTTGGTATAGCTACTCTTAGTGGTCTATCTACATGCCAGGAGATAGCAACCCTGCTGCATTTGCAGAGGTAGCAGGCTATCCGTTTGGAGTATCAGCATCTGGTGGCTCTGCAGAAGGAGAAGGATGAGGTAGCAGTCTTTACCCTGGGCACCAGTTCCTCCAGTCACCTGCCGGAACCTCCAGCCTCCCAGCAGCAACAACATCAATAGCATCACCACCAGCTTTCAGCCTCCATCCACATCAGACCACTGCGGTCCCTGACCCTCAGACCGCATATTCCAGCACTGCTTCCTGCAACATGTGGAGTGCCTGGACCGGATGGTGGCATACATCGAGGAAAACCTCGACGATCTCCGGACCCACATAGAGAATGCCCTATTTTAGCCCTTTTTACATTTTTGCTTTGGTGGGAGGGACTTTTGTTATGGGTGGAGATAGTGGAAAAGGGAGTTGGGATCAGGGTTTGGAGTTGGGCACTTAATGTTTCTTTGGATATTGGTTGGGGATGGGGTGATTTTTTTAGGGCGAGGGGTGGCCCTGTTGTGGTTGGAAAGGGTGGGTTTTATAATTATTAAAAACAATAAAATAAAAGGGAAATCATTTATTTTACTTTATATATGCCTCAGATCTTTATTTTGGTGTTTTACTTTGCATTGCTGACTTTTAGTGTAGTCCGTTTTTAAATATGCTTGAAAAAGTGTATACCGGTTAGTTATACCCATTCCCCTACTTCCCTCTGTAATTATATTGAACACTAGGGGGGATTTCCATTACCTATATTGCCTACAACAACCTAGATAAACACAAACAACATCTTCAGTAAAAGTTAGTTATCAACTAAACTAGTTCACTTCACCACACAGTTCTCTTACCTGCTACCTCTCTCGGTCTTCTTACTTCAGGGTTTCCTAACATGCCATCTTATGGTGGTGGTAATAGTAGCAGACTATCTTGCTAACAGGGAAGGATAGGAATCACAAGTGAGGGCCCAGTCTCACCTAGGTGAACTCCAACCATAGAATTAATCAAAGGATTATCCATCACACACAGGAAACTAGATTGAAAGTAAACACAGAGTTAGTGGGTTATATTATTTATATCATAACTTTAGAAAAACCGAGACCAGACTACCACCATTACACAACAAAGAAGTACTATATTACTGAATGGTAAGATCCCATAATTGAAGTATCTTATAATTGAAAACACAATATATGCATTAAGTCACATAAGTCCAGTTCAGCACACTTTTATTTTGAAGTGTTAGAGATTCAAAGGTCAACAAAATTTCAGCCTCTCAATTGGCACGTTTTCATTAAGGGGAAATGGTGTGGTCCAAATAAAATGAGAACAAACTTCAGGCTGAGAAAAAATATAATGCTCCACGAATTGAGTTTTAACGTTCAGCGAAGTTGCAGTCAACACGTGTTTCGCTCCATATTGCAAGTGTCAGAGGAGGACTGCGGTCCAGGCCCTCCGTTCTTAAGTTCCCACAGCCCAGATAAATCGGCATTTCACACAGGAAGTCATCCGTCTGGACCCTTTCTTTTTTGATGCAACACAACAAAGAAGACCTGATATAATAACAAAATATAGCAATAGTAAATTCTTCCGAGCAATGGGGAGCTAGTATTGAATTTAAACTAAACGTACAAAATCTTCAAGTCAGGAGAAGTGAACTCAGAGTCAGGATCGGGCAAGAGTAAGTATTTATGCAACACAACCCAAGGCCTGAATATTGATGTTGATGAATGATGCGTGGGTGGGTAAATGGGTCTGGTGTGGGCTATTGCTAAGGTAATAGAAAATCCTGGAGAGAGTTGGTGTTGCTTTCACCAAGTCCGCTCCACCAAGTGTGTGGTCCATTTATGGTATAAAATTAAATCACACCTCAATAAATCAGACAGCCCCGGGGAAGAGGGTTAAGGGTTAAATGAATGGGTGGAAAAAGGGGTTTGGGGAAAGGTAAGGCAGACATTACATAACAACAATATTCATCAAGGTGATAAGCAGGACACCATCATCAATCTGTTGAGAAGGAAATGAAGGAATGAGTATGACATAGTTCAGTTAAATGCATTGCAAACAGTCCTTCAGCCCCAGAGACCCAAGTTATTATATTAAATGTTCAGTCATCTAGGTTTGAAAAATACAAATTATGAAGGAAGGAAATGAACACACACAGTTCTAAAAAACGATTCTGAAAAGAATAAAGATACTGTATTGCGAAACTGGGGGAGTGCATCTGCATTCTTCTTGGAATGTCAGTAACTTTTGGGTGCCTGGCTGAACCGGTCCGGTAGTTAAGCAGGAGTGTTAAGCTTTTGTATTTCAGCCGTGCAGGAGAGGAGAAGGCCTATACATTATAAAACAGAAAATGTATTTTAGAGTCATGGAGAAGGACAGAAGGAAGGTAAGCTTCATGAGGAGTGTGGCAAGAAGACTTGGCCTGAACATGAACATAGGTTTGAAAGGGCAAATCACCTTCAGGAAAAAATGATCATCCATCAGGACCCAAACATTGCAAATCATCAAAATAAAGTTTCTTAATTAGTTAAATACCCTCCCTCACCGCTACCACATAAATAATCAATCATCACTCATGACCACATAATAATATGTCATCACTTATTGGTGCAATAGTTACGGTGATAGGTACACTATTGTATAACCTCTTTGATGCAAGCAACACATTTGGATTTAGCAGTCTTGTAAATCAATGATCTTCTGGGAAAGCCCTGCTAGGGGATGGAAAAAAAGGACAGGAATGACATGGGAGGGTGGCAGGCCTTGTCTCCAATATTGTGAAGGGAATGGTGAGCCTTCTTCACTGCACACTGATCCAACTTTAATCTGGCCATATATTGTGGCATACTCAGTCAGGGAAGGAGAGTTCTTCCCCAACTCAGGTGGTTCACCCAGAAGTTGGTCAGCTAACACACTTGTGTCTGACCAATCATCCTCCTCCTGCTTCTGTGCTGTTTCAGGAACAGTGTAATTGTTTGGTATAAAATGTTGGTTTATTTTGATCATGGTCAATCTCGCCACAATTTGAGGTGAAAGATCGGTCCTTCTCACTGTGAAAACTGCAGCAGCTGCATTGAACACATACTCAGCTGACGCACTGGCTACCAGACAAGCCACATACGTTATTATCAGCCTGCTGAGCAATGGCCATTGGTACATCTTCACATGCCAATACACCAATGGGAATTAATCCACATAGACCTCTTTTGGGTCATCCAGATACTCCGGGAACATCCTCTCAATGGTCATTGGTGCTGCCACTTGCTTTCACCTGTGCATGGGGCATATGACCTGCCACTCGAAACCAAGCCAATGCAGAGGTTGGGACCAATTCTTCTTTTCCTGTAGTTGGGGTTGTTGCCAGTGTTCTTGTTGCTGGTGTTGGTTGCTTTGAGACAAGCCTGCCCTCATACGGAAGTTAAAGGTTGCACCCCAGAACGTCTGCTTGGGAGTGGGACTCTAGTAATTTCCAGCCATTCTTCTTCCAGGTCTCTGGCTTCCTCAACAATCCACATCTTGTATTTTGAAATACCTCTTTCAGAAAAAGGAATGAAAGTGGATAGAATTGTTTTCATGCCGTGGATCAGGTAGTGTGACACAGATGTACTTTTTGGACAACATGATCACAATTTGCAGTCTTGTATTAACAGCCAAGTGAAGGATTAAGCTCTCAACCAAGGCATGGGCTTCTGCATTTTCGTTCACATTGGCGAACCTTTCAGGCTCCTTTTTTAACTGGTCCTGTAGCATGTAACCACAGGATAGCTTAGCCACGATGCAACCATGTGATAGTTTAGCCCATTGTACTGTCCTCCTTGCTAACCTCCTGTATGAAAAACTCAAAAGGGAGTAGCATCTGTGTCAGGCATTGAACTAAGCCCCATTTGTCCACATCTATGGTCATACTTTTCCCAATTGCATCAGCTCCTTTTTGAATGACATAGTCATCAATCTGTCTGTAGTGCTCATACATTGCAACACATAACAGGTCGAGTTCCAGCATTTTGACACTTCCTGTCTGCAGGCTTTAACTGTTACTCTATCAGCACACTGACTAATCCTCAACTGCTTCTTGGCTTTAAGAGAATAGCTGAAATGAGTGCGGATTCTTCTGCAGGTGGTCAGTATGTTGCTGACTATGGGCCTGATTTAGATATTGCCGGAAAAGTTACTCCATCACAAAGGAAACAAATATCCCATCCGCCAATCTCAAAATCCCATAGGATATAATGAGATTTAGGTTTTGGTGAACAGGACATACCTTACTGTTGTGACGGAGTAACTCATCAGCCAGTAGCTAAAACAGGCCCTATGTTGAGAAAGTCCTACACAACCAAGTTGATGCAAAGCGCCAAACACAATACCCTGAAAATAGCCACCATCTGCCATAGCCTTGACCATATTACTGCTATTGTCCATGGCAAGAAATCCATTTCTGAGACCCCTGGGTCACAGCCATTCACACACCTTGCTGTTAAAGTCTTCCAAGATGTATACATCTGTATGGGATTTCTCCATGCCGAATATGGCTACTGTTGAATGCCGCTGAGAGTCCTTAAAAATATCTTCAGTGCTGAGACCTGTAGATAGCCGTTGCCTAACCCCGCAAAAGAAATGTAGTGTGCAGTAATACATATGTAATCAGTTGCTTGACAACTGGTCCACATGTCTGTTGTCAGGTGGATAGTGTGGACAGCACTTTGCTGCAAAGCTGGTCTAACCAACTGCAGCACAGTGTGATGGAAAGCTGGAACAGCAACTCTTGCAAAATAGGTCCATTATGGAACCTTCCATTTTGGGCAGATGGCCCACACGAATTCTTAATTTCCCACGCCTTCCCAAAAGAAAAAGGGATGAGGTTCAGGGTTAAATTCCCAGCCAGCTTCCCATTGTACAAACATGCTGTTAGATGGTTATAGTCGTAGGGCACCTCCTGCCTAAACAATCCCATGATACTAGCATGGATTTCTTCTTTTCTGGTGCCACTGACACAGGTGATGTCCGAGAAGTAGGAGGTGGAAGACTCAATGTGCATCTTGGGGCAGTTGCTGTATAGCGTGGTGTCTGCATCTGACTCTTGTGCCATTTTGAGGCTGCTGAGGTGGTTGGTGCTGGTGCACTGCTGGGAACAGGTCTGCTTTGCATAAAGATCTCCCACTCTTCTTCCTCATTATCTCCCACCATGATTGGAGCTGATGATTCCCTGCTCTCCTCACTTTCATCAGCATCACGTCCTGCAATTTTTTAAGGTGCTCCTCCCATCGGATTGTGTGCTGTTTTTTCATGTGGGTTGTTTGGCCTCCAGTACCATAGTGTGAGCCAGGTTTATCTCAACAAACACTTGTGTGGTAAATGGAGCATATCGCAGTGTTATTCTCCTGTCTGCTAATCAAAAAAAGTCCCAAACTAGGGAGGAGAACTTTCTTAGTATGCCAGTGCCAATGCCTGAAGAAGAACTGGAGGTAGGTGGGTATGTTGTTGATTGCCTGTCTGCAGTGCATACTTCTACTGAGGTAAGGGTTGATGTTGGTTTCCACTGTGCCCGTTTATCTAACAATGACTTGCTTGCAATCATACTCCTCATCCCCTTCCATAATTCTAAGGCTTTCAGGAAATTTTCTTTTCCCTTGCGTCTCCCGGAATCTGCCGGAGTCCACTCCAGGTCCAGATCAACGTCATCAGAAGGGTTGCTTGGAGAAGATGGTGGAGTACCCTTCCTTTTTCTTGCTGGAGATCTGGGAGCCAATGATTCTAAAAGAAGAGGTTCTTTCTTGGCATGAAGCTCTACCTCCTGTTCTGCTCCAACTTCAGGAAGATCTACTATTGCTGGTTGCAGCTGCAATTGGGTACTACTTTGCGAAAAGGAACAAATCCAATTCAATGTCACTGCTCATCAGTGTTGCCATGATTGCAGTGGCTGCCTCACTGACAGACATAGGCTTGGACTTAGGTTGGAGTGGTGCAGTTGATGCCTTTGTGCTGCAGCCAGATTCCTCTCCTGCGGTTGGTGCAGCAGGTATAAGTCCTCAGAAAAAGGTTGTGGTCAGCACACCAGTGATGGAAAACTGCTTCTTCTCATTGGCCACTTTCTTGGATGCACCTTTCTTTAGGGCCATCTTAAAGCTGTCAGCAGTGGCACTAAGCTGCACAAGCGGAAGAGATTGGAGGACTGATGTCACATGTTTCTGTACAGGCCTTCTGCCTGGCAGTACTGTAGATGACGCCTCTTCTCTTGTACACCTAAAAGCAATCAAGCAAGCAAACCATATAGTTAAATGTGGCACTGTTGCAGTATGAATTAGTACAGATAAAGACAATATAATTTAGTGTAGTTGGTTACTTATGTTACGGTCCTAAATAATTAACAAGAATATATCCAACCATTTTGAAGTCAAACCACATCACCACATAAAATGTCATTTCCAATCAGAATATCTTCTTTATGTGCATCGATTCTAAGATAGACACCTGAGGCAGTCAGGGAGGTGCATGGAAAAATGGAATAATCCTAAAAAATTAAGGCTGGTCTGCGCCTATGGCAGGGAAGAGGGTCGAGGGGGAAAGGGAATAATCCTGTAAAAATTAATGTTGCTGGTGTGTGTGCAGGGCACCTAGTATAGCGGCCAAGGGGGCCAGTGGCAAAATGGAATAATACATAAATACATGAATGCTGTTGTACGGCTGTGCACCTATTACAGTCAGGGGAGGAATGGATCATGAATGGAGGCAAAATGCAAAAAGAAAATTACAAAGAAATCAGAAAACGCAAACAAATAAAAAAATATATAAACACTGAAATAAAAAAATGAAATAAAAAAAGTAAAACAAAAAATAAAAAAATAACAAATTAATTGCTGATGTTTGTAATATTGTAATGTTAGAAACATATTGGGAAGCAAGCGGGTACAGGTGAAAATTGCAAACAAAAGCATGTAATATAAAGCACTGTTCAACATAGGCATATTCATACTACAATGATGCTCAAGCATATTATTAAACTGAAATCAGGGAAAAGTAAAAAAATGAACAAAAACAAAAAGCCACATAAATCTCCCTAGAAAAGGGCTTTGAAAGTTGGCCACATGGACAACAGCAAACAAGTAGGCTGGAGAAAACATGCAAGCCTATGGCAAAAGCCCACTGACTGGCTGCACAAAATGGCCACCGGCCACATGGTCAAATAACAACAGAGAGCAAGGAGCCATGGAGAAAAAGAACATATGCAAGCCTATGGCAAAGTACACTGGCTTGCTCCTCAAAATGACCGTCAGCCACATGGTCAAACAACAACAATGAGAAAGGAGGCATGGAGAACAAAGAACACATGCAAGCCTATGGCAAAACACGCGGGCTGCTTACACAAAATGGCCTCCGGCCACATGTGCAAACCAACAATAGCAAACAAGGAGGCATGGAGAACAAAGAACACATGAAAGCCTATGGCAAAAGCACACTGGCTGGCTACGCAAAATGGCCACCAGCCACAAGGTGAACCAAGCAGGAGGCATGGAAAACAAAGAACACATTCAGGCCTAGTGACACAGACTACACAAAATGGTTCCTGGTCACACGACATGGAGCAGAAAGACAAATGGTGGCCTATGGCAAACACACTCACACACACACTGGCCAGACAAAGGAGACATGATAACACTGAAGAAAACGCTACCATTTATTCAGCAGTGCCAAACACAAGTTTTAACTGAGCCATAACTATTTTGCAACAACACACATCCTCCTATGGCATCAAATATCACCCCACAAATACACTTTTTGCAGATATTTTCCACACCTTTCCACATCTGTAATTTAATCCAATCCCATCCTTGCCCTAAATAATGTATTAATTAAAACAACATATACCACAGAATCCGTTCTTCAATGCACCAATGACTAATACGGTGCCTATTGGCTGGATGGCCCATTGGCACACTAGGCTACAAAGAAAATTAAATAAATATTGCAAATGTAACAAACATGGAGAAAAGGTACTGAACTGTGCAATATTTTTCCTTCACAAAAGATGAAAAAAAAAAAATGCAAAAAATTCCTAGGCCCCTACTGAAACTCCAGGTCAACCACCACAATGAAATTTAAAAATCAAATAAAAGTACAAAGAAATACTAGTGCATGCCCATATCAAACAATCTATACCATTATACAATAGTACCTGAACTTACTTGTGTGATATCACAAAAAACAAAGGCCCTTATTACAACCCTGGCGGTCGGTGTTAAAGCGGCGGTAAAACCACCAATAGGCCAGCGAAAAAAAAAAATAGAATTACAATCGTGGCGGAAACCGTCAACATAGACAGCCACTTTAACACTCCGACCGCCACGGTGGTACAAACAAACAGCGCGGCAGTAACCGCCAACAGACAGGCGGAAGACAACGTACTGCCCACCCTATCACAACACTGCAATCCGCCACCTTTTCCGGGGCGGAACCAACGCGAATAAAAACACGGCGGAAACAGTACACAGAAGGGGAAATCGCTCACCTCTCAACACCCCAGGAGGAAGATGATGCCATGGAGCCAGAACTGCAGATCCTGCCGGCGATGGTCTTCCTGCTCCTCTATCAGGAGCTCCAGACACGGCGGCGATGACCACAGTGAGTACTGTACCTACAACACAGGGGAGGGGGGAGGGAAAAGAGAGTGACACATACACGCAACACGCAACACCCCAACCCCCACCCACAACACCAAACACACAAATACATGCTGCAACATTACATATACACCCTCCCTCCCAACTTGAATAAGGCAAGGACAAAAGGAATTGATTTGAATGATTTTAATCAATAAAAATCCAGTAGTCAAAACTCAAAATACAGTATATACAAATATGTACACCAACTACACAAGTCCGGATAGTGCACCAATCATTGTCCGTGGACCATTGAGCTCAAAATGCATGGGTGAGGGCCACACTAGATACCTGACTCCAAACGGAGAGAACACTGGAGGGGCATCACATAGAAAATATACAGGCACCTCTAGGGGAGTGGGAGGGGGGGGCACATCAGCCTGATGAACGCACAACGCCACTGCTCCACGAGGGGGCTCCATGCCCATTGATGTATCCTGGGGAGTGCAAAGCCACAGTCTCTCAATTCTCTCAAGTGGGTGGTTTGCTCTCTGCTGCATCCTGGGGAGTGCAAAGCCACAGTCTCTCAAGTCTCTCAAGTGGGTGGTTTTCCCACTGCTTTATCCTGGGGAGTGCAAAGCCCCAGTCTCCCAAGTCTCTCAAGTGGGTGGGTTACCCACTGCTTTATCCTGGGGAGTGCAAAGCCACAGTCTCTCAAATCTCTCAAGTGGGTGGTTTGCCCAATGCTTTATCCTGAGGAGTGCAAAGCCACAGTCTCTCAAGTCTCTCAAGTGGGTGGTTTGCCCACTGTTGCATCCTGGGGAGTGCAAAGCCACAGTCTCTCAAGTCTCTCAAGTGGGTGGTTTGCCTACTGCTGCATCCTGGGGAGTGGAAAGCCACAGTCTCTCAAGTGGGTGGTTTTCCCACTGCTGCATCCTGGGGAGTGCAAAGCCACAGTCTCCCAAGTCTCTCAAGTGGGTGGTTTGCCCACTGCTTCATCCTGGGTAGTGCAAAGCCATAGTCTCTCAAGTGGGTGGTTTGCCCACTGCTTTATCCTGGGGAGTGCAATGCCACAGTCTCTCAAATCTCTCAAGTGGGTGGTTTGCCCACTGTTTATCCTGGGGAGTTCACAGCCACAGTCTCTCAAGTCTCTCAAGTGGGTGGTTTGCCCACTGCTGCATCCTGGGGAGTGCAAAGCCACAGTCTCCCAAGTCTCTCAAGTGGGTGGGTTACCCACTGCTTTATCCTGGGGAGTGCAAAGCCACAGTCACAAGTGGATGCCTTTCTCCACTGGTTCTGAAGGGGGCTTTGTGCCCAGAGTGCTTCATTCTGCCAAGGGCAGAGGTAGTGGATGTGATACTCCACTGGTTCTGGAGGGGGCTTAGTGCCCGGAGTGCTTAATTGTGCCAAGGACAGAGGTAGTGGATGTGATAGTCCACTGGTTCTGGAGAGTGCTTTGTGCCCAGAGTACTTCATCCTGCCAAGGACAGAGGTAGTGGATGCCTTACTCCATTGGTTCTGTAGGGGGCTTTGTGCCCAGAGTGCTTCATCCTGCCAAGGACAGAGGTAGTGGATGTGATACTCCACTGGTTCTGGAGGGGGCTTTGTGGCCAGAGTGCTTCATCCTGTCAAGGGCAGAGGTAGTGGATGTGATACTCCACTGGTTCTGGAGGGGGCTACGTGCCCAGAGTGCTTCATCGAACGAATGACCACTGGGGATGGCAGCCATGTCTGCAGTAGTGCCACTGGCTCAGGATGTCGCGGGCCGCTGGCAGTGCTTGTGGCGGTGTCAGTCGCGGCGGTGCTGGTTGCGGGCTCTGTGGCGGCGGTGCTGGCAGCAGGCTCTGTGGCGGCGGTGCTGGCTGCAGGCTCTGTGGCAGTGGTGCTTGCGGCAGTGTCAGTCGCCGCGGTGCTGGCTGCGGGCTCTGTGGCGGCGGTGCTGGCTGTGGGATCTGTGGCGGCGGTGCTGGCTGCAGGCTCTGTGGCGTCGGTGCTGGCTGCGGGCTCTGTGGCAGCGGTGCTGGCTGCGGGCTCTGTGGCGGTGCAGGTTTGCGGTGCAGGTGGCGGTCTTCTCCGCCGTACAGGTTGGCGTCGACGTGGACAGAAGGTGTGACACTGGTCCCTCAGTCGGTGCCACCATACTCTCTCCTGACCTGCCCTTCAGTTTCTGGTGGCGCAGCTGTCTTGCCACTATCCCCTTTCGTTTTCCCTGACACCTTGGTGGCAGGTGTTTTCGGCTTCTCCCTCTGGGATGTGGGCAACTTTTTTAGCTTGGCAGGTGGCAGGATGTCCTTGCCCTCGCTCTGTGGCACACTTGCAGCCCTGATGGTTGGCGCATTCCAATAGCCCGCAGTTGCTGGCACCACTGTGCCTGGGATGTGGTGGCTGAGGTGCTGGGTTGGGACCTGGAAAGCATGGCCCCAGGGGAAGGACGGGGGGGAGGTGTAGGGAAGAGGTCAATATTAGGCAGGAAAAGTTTTTTAGACACACTGGGACGGGTAGATGGAGGGGGTTTGGGAGTGAACGAAGAGGTGTTGGTTGTAGGAGGTGTACGTCTCATGGATTTGGGTGAAGGTGCATGGGCCAGAGGCTGTTGTGAGGTGGATGGCTGTTGGGTGGGTGTGTGCCTGCGTTTGTGTATTTTGGGAGGAGGGCTCACTGACACACTGGGAGAGGACACTGGGGATGTGTGCTTGGTAGTGAGGGTGGTGAGTGCATGTGGGCGGTGTGTGGTGATGGGCGTGCTGGTGATGGAGGTAGTGGCTGAAGATGTAGTGCATGCAGGTGTGAGTGTAGACGAGACTGGGACGGAGGAGGGAGACGTGGAGGAGGGGTACACTGTGGAGGCAGTGGATGTTGGTATGTCTGCATGGGTATGATGCTTGTGTGAGTGCCTGTGGGATGTGTGGTGCTTATGTTTGCCTGAGCCACTCTTGTGTGTTGAGGTGTGTGCATGCTGGTCTGATGGTGTGCTTGGGATAGGCTGAGGTACAGGGGATTGGGTCTGGGTGGAGGAAGTTGGAGGGGGGAGGCTGGACACAGAGACAATGGCTACCATCAGTGCTGAGGCCACAGCCTGAAATCCTCTCTGTTGGGCTGCCTGGCCAGAATGAATGCCCTCCAGGTATGCATTTGTTTGTTGCAAATGCCTCTTGACACCCTGGATTGCATTCACAATGGTAGACTGCCCAACAATGAGGGATCTCAGGAGGTCAATAGCCTCCTTACTGAGGGCAGCAGGGCTGAGTGGGGCAGGGCCTGAGGGGCCTGGGGCGAAGGAGATGCCCACCCTCCTGGGTGAGCTGGCACCGGACACACACTGAGGGGCTGCTGGAAGGGCGGTGCTGGTAAGGGGGGGTGGCGGCTGTACCTGTTGATGCGGGGAGCACAGAGGGGCAAGCCACCGAAAGGGAGCTCCCATTAGAGGAGGAGTCGCTGTCACTGCTGTCACCTCCTGTTCCCGCCGTGGAGTTCCCCTCGCCCTCCGTCCCACTGGTGGCTTCAGACTCTGTTGTGTCGCCCTCCAGGGCCAAGTGGGATGCATCTCCCTCCTGCTCCTGTGCCACTGCTCCTCCACCTGATGATGCTAATGCACACAAGAACAGGGAGACCACAAAAATGGAGGGGAAGACAGAAGAAAGACATGTTTAGTGCATGCAACACCACTACTGTTGGCGGACACTACAGACACAGCAGCCCTCTGCACTACGCCATGCACTTATAGTTCCTAGGTTTATCACATGGCCATGGGGTCCAAGGCCTAAGCCAGATTGCTGCACACATGGAAGTCACAGGAGCCTGACTAGATGTAGATGGCACTAACCACTAGTGGGGTTGGGGTTCCACTGAACCTGCCTCACAAGGTACCTTGCCTACCAAGCTCGCCCTGGCTTACGGGAACCCACAGCCAACCTCCCCCACCCAGACACCTCGTAATGCGTGCAGAGTCAGCCGAATGTGACTGTACTCACCCTCTTGTGGCTGCTGTGATGCCCTCAAGCGCCCATCCAACTCCGGATACACCACCGCCAGGATCCGGAACATCAGGGGGGTCATGGTGCGATAGGCACCACTCCCACGTTGGGAGGCCATCCCCAGCTGGGACTCCGCCATCTTCTTGCTCCAGTGGCGAATGTCCTCCCATCTTTTACGGCAGTGGGTGCTCCGTCTGTGGTAGACCCCCAGGGTCCGGACGTCCTTGGCGATGGCACGCCAAATATCCATCTTCTGGTGGGCGCTGACCTACAGGAATTGTACAGGGGAAAAAGAGAAGTTATTACCAACTGCACCGTCACAGTCATTGGCCCGCATCCCTACCCTTGCCATGTGGCACATGCACTCACCGTCGTTTCATGCACGTATCATTTTCCCCCCCCTATCTTTCATCCACACCACTCCACACAGGCATTGCCCATACAGCATGCTCCCAGTGTACTTACCTGTTTGTCTGGAGAACCGTACAGTTGTGTGTACCTGGGATGGACCCCATCCACTAGTTTCTGCAACTCCTCCGAAGTGGTGGCAGGGGCCCTTTCCCCAGACACAGGAGCCGTCGTCGCTTCCAGACTGAGGTCGTAGCAGCACTTGCAGTATAGGTCCTCTCCTGTTGAAGGTCAGGTATCAATTGAGTGGACAGACAGAAACTGGCAGTCACGTCCGCAGCCGGGCGTAACGTCACCGCTGGCGTACATTGTCATTGGCTCCTCGGACCAATAGGGTCCAATGTTAACCAATGCAGGATTGCGCCGCGGTCTTCGATCGCCTACCGGGACAGTGTAGAACGCCAGCGCAGTTACCTCATATCCCCTTGTCCCACCTTACAGGTCAGGCAGCCGCCATTTCAGGGGGCCACATGGCATTAATTTTAAATGTGTCACACCTTGCATACGCACAGTAACAGGCAAATTATGGATTAATAACGTTTATGCAAAATACACATTGTGGTACCTCAGTGTTAGCTGACTCTCTGCTCGCTGTTCTCCTCCATAGGGCATGTCCGCTGGGGCAGGTGATGGGATGGCGGCATCCTCCGGGGTACAGACCGCTGGTGGACCTGTCGACAATGGAAGAGAGACATGCAATAGTCACCTACAGACTTGATCATGCAACAATCCATGAACTGTATGCCCAGTTGGAGCCAGACCTGATGTCAGCTATCCGCCATCCCATAGGACTCCCCCCCTCTAATGCAGGTCCTGTCAGTACTCCATTTCCTGGCAAGTGAATCCTTTCAAACAACAGTGGCCATTGCATCAGGGATCCCCAGCCAATGTTCTCTAACGTGTTGTCCAGAGTGTTGTCTGCTTTGCTGAAACAAATGCGCAGCTACATCGTTTTCCCTGAGGTGGAGGATTTGCCCACAGTGAAAGGTGACTTTTATGCCTTTGGACATATCCCCAACATCATAGGTGCCATTGATGGAACACATGTGGCCTTGGTGACCCCCCGCAGGAGTGAATAGGTGTACAGAAACCGGAAGAGCTACCATTAGATGAATGTGCAGATGGTGTGTTTGGCCGACCAGTATATCTCCCATGTGAATGCCAAATTTCCTGGCTCAGTGCATGACGCCTACATTTTCAGGAATAGCAGCATCCCTTATGTGATGGGTCAACTCCAGAGGCACCGTGTGTGGCTAATAGGTGAGGACAAGGACCCTATACAATGTGAATAGTTGTCTGGGTATGGGGTTGTCCCTACGGGTTAGTGTGTGTCTAACAGTTGTCCCTCGACATCTGCAGGTGACTCTTACCCCAACCTGTCATGGCTACTGACCCCAGTGAGGAAGGAATGCTACAATGAGGCACATGGGTGAACTAGGAGGGACCATATGACCAGTGGTTCTCTCTACTATTCACCAAAGAAGGTGTGCCAGGTCATCGTGGCCTGCTGTATGCTGCACAACCTGGCTTTGGGACGACAGGTGCCTTTTCCGCAGGAGGAGGGTTCAGCTGGACGTCTTGTGGCAGCTATGGAGCCTGTGGACAGTGAAGAAGAGGAGGCAGAAGAAGAGGATGTCGACAACAGAAAAAACGTTATCCAGCAATACTTCCAGGGAGAAACAGGTAAGAATATGTCACTGCCTCACACATCTCTTACTATTGTTTGAGCTAACCTAAGTCTGTCATTTTCACTCAGTGAATGGACCGTGACTTGCCACTTTGCCTTTCCATTTAACAGATGTGGGTCCCACTTTGTGCCCTCTGCTATATTTCATCCACCCTTACAGCTATGTTTCATCTGTATGTGAACAATTACATTGACATTGTAATATACCATTGTTATTGCAATTACACATTTGTGAAAGCACAGACTGACTCCAGATTGTTTTGTGATTGAAGTGCATTTATTTCTGTGCAAATAAGTGGAGGGGGTTGTAAAATGGGCAGGGGTGTCCATTCTATTTGTTTCACAGGTGCATTGTCCAAAGGGGCATAGGAAGTGGAGCAAAGGCAGTTGTAGGATGGACAGGGTGACAAGGTGGGACAGAAGGGTGACATTCAGGGGGGTCTCATTTCCTGGCGGGGTCTTGGCAATGTTCTCTGTCTTGTTCCTGGATCTCAGGGACCGTTTGCGGGTTGGCAGGGGGTGGGGTGCTGGTGTGGTGGTCCTGTGGCGGTTCCTTCTGTCCACTAGCGCCGGCGGAGGCGGAGGGCTGTTCATCATCCAGGCTAGTGTCAGGGGCCCCTTGTTGTGCCACAGTGTCCCTCCTGGTGTTGACAATGTCCTGCAGCACCCCTACAATGGTGACCAGGGTGGTGTTAATGGACTTGAGTTGCTCCCTGATCCCCAGGTAGTGTTCCTCCTGCAGTCGCTGGGTCTCCTAAAAGTTGGCCAGTACCATTGCCATAGTCTCCTGGGAATGATGGAACGCTCCCATGATTTTGGAGAGGGCCTCATGGAGAGTGGGTTCCCTGGGCCTGTCCTCCCCCTGTCGCACAGCAGTCCTCCCAGTTCCCCTGTTTTCCTGTTCCTCTGTCCCCTGAACCATGTGCCCACTGCCACTGCCCCCGGGTCCCTGATTTTCTTGGGGTGGTGGGTTTGCTTGGGTTCCCTGTAGTGCTGGACACACTGCTGCTTGACGTGTCCTGGGGACAGAGGTATGGGCCCTCTGTGAGGGTGCTGTGGTGGTGCTTCCTGAGGGGGGAGGGTCTGTGGTGGTTTGTGCCAGTGTCAGGGGAACTGACTGTCCTGAGGTCCCTGATGGGCCGGGCTGGTCATCTTGATCCAGTTGTGCAGGGCTGCTGTCATCACTGTGGGCCTCTTCTGTGGGGGGACTGGCTATGTCGGGAACCTCCAATCCCATGACGTTGGGTAGGGGTCCTGCAGGGGGTTAAAAGCATGATTATTGCATCTGTGTGTGCCATTGTGTGCAATGGGTGAATGGCCCTGTACTCCTGTGCTTGCATTCTTGTCTAGGTCCTTGTGTGATATTTGGTTTGGGGTCTGTGTGGGTATCTGTAGTGGACATGCTCTGGTGATGGGTGTCCATGTTTTGATGTTGCCTGCAGGGCTTGGTGTTGAGATGGATGGGTTGTGATAGTGGGACATATGTGAGGTGTTAGAGTGATGGGGGTGAGGGTGAGGGTATATGATGGCATGCAGGTAGGGTGGGGGATATAATAGTTAAGATTTGACTTACCAGAGTCCATTCCACCTGCTACTCCTGTGAGGCCCTGAGGATGCAGTATTGCCAAGACTTCTTCCCACGTTGTTAGTTGTGGGGGAGGAGGTGGGGGTCCACCGCCAGTCCTCTGTACTGCAATCTGGTGTCTGGAGACCAACGAGCGCACCTTCCCCCGTAGGTCGTTCCACCTCTTCCTGATGTCATCCCTAGTTCTTGGATGCTGCCCACTGCGTTGACCCTGTTGACGATTCTGCGAAATAGCTCCATCTTCCTAGTAATGGAGGTGTGCTGCACCTGTGATCCGAATAGCTGTGACTCTGTCAGTTGTGATGTGTGAGGGGTTGTGCTGTGTGTTGTTTGAGGTGCGTGGATGTTGTGTGAGTGATGATGTTGTGTGTCTGTGGATGCTAGTGTTGTTTCTGGTTGTGTCTCTCTCTGGCCTTCTTTCGAAATTTTTGTAGTAAGGGTTTGTGGGTGATGTGGGTGATGTGGGTGTGTGCTTTATATTGGATTGGGTGTGTGGGAGTGGTGTGTGTATGTGTATCAGGTGTGTGTATTTTTAATTGTCCAATGTGGTTGTGTTTTGTAAATGTGTGTGTATTTTGAGCGCAGCGGTATGTACCGCCAATGGAATACCGAGGTTGAAAGACCGCCCTGTGGATTCGTGGGTCGTGATAGTGTGGGCATTTTCCTGTTGGCGTGACGGTGGAGGTTTTGTTATCACCAGTTTATCACTGATCTCTGGTGTGGCAGACTTGTGTGGGTGTCTGGATTATGGCGGATTCCGAGCTGTGGGTCGTAATAGCTGTATCGGAATTCCACCGCCGCAGCAGGTGTGTTGGCGGTCTGCTGCACAGCGGTAAGTGGGATTTACCGCCAATGTTGTAATGAGGACCAAAGTCCTCAAATCCAATGATACAATTTCAGCAGTGATCCTCCTTCCATCAAAATCCAAGTGAAAAGTGACCAAGAGATGGACAAAGCACTGGGAGGAGCCTGCTGTACAGGAACAGGTAGTTGGAGTCTCTGGGGCACTTCCTTCCAGTTGGAAAAAAAGTAAAAAAAGAAGAAAAAAAAGCTTGCATGAAAAAGCAACTTGAACGGTCCATTGGAATAGAAAATCCACTCAAAATGTCTCATTGGGTGGATTTACCTACTTCTTGAGTAGAGAATCTGCTCGCAGTAGAGCCAAGGTCACTAGGCAATGCACACTATAAAGGTGCAGTTGCAGCAGCAACCTGCGCTGGCGGGTGCAAAATCGTACCTGCGCTTGCAAAAGGCCTGATAGTATCATGGCTTTCGCCAGCACATGCCAAAATCAAGTCTCGGTGTGCTAACAGAAAGAAAATTCCGCAACGCGCCAGATGGCAGAATTTAACTAGCTCTGTGTTACTCTGCAAGCGTAGTGAATTTTAACACCCACCCCTAGATATAAGGTTGAAATGAAATGTTAAGTTAATTGATATTGACTCAGGGGATGTACAATATATTGAATTGACTCTGCAGTTGAGAGATTCACTTGTCATTTAAAAAAGATACAACCCACCCAATACCCATGTTGGTGGACAAGGCACAATTTTAGACAATTTAGACAGATAAGGTTCTCATGATCAGAGTAGCCACTAGCGGTTCTCACAGTTCCTCCCAGGCTAATATTGACAGTCGCATAGGCTCTCATTAGCCTAATGAGAATACTGGATTTCGAGTGGCAGAATCGCCTGCGGTGTGGGAGACTGAGTCCGACCCACTGCAGGTGACACCTGTCGCTCCAATCCGGGTTTCGCTCCGGCTACCTAGCAGTGTCTCATCTCTACCCAAGGGCAGGGATGATTGGGCAGCAGAGCGCATGACATAAATGGTTTCTCAGGGAAGTCGTGGTCACTCAGGCCTCATCTGTTTCTCTCAGTTACATTAGTCTCATATACATAATGACAAATAGAGGCAGTATTTGTTTCAATAAGACTTTAATGAAGTGAATGCATCTTAGATAGCAATGCGTGAGCTGCAATTGCCAGGACGACACAACATAATAAGATTAAAATTGTCACTAGGAGAGTAAAGCATAGAAATAATGCTACCATGTTTGACTAATTCCTACCTAGGTTATAATAGAGCACAGCGTGTTAAGCTCTAATTCTGCCCTTCAGGTTCCCCTGGGAAGACATCAGCCCCCATACCTGAGCAAAGGCCTGAAGTCTGCATTAGCAGCCGTAGCAAAAAAATTCAGCAATCAGCATACAGCCGTGGTTCTGTGGCTGGACTCTCCTTCTAACGTGTAAAGGACAGGGATGTGTTCTTATAATAAAAGAGCTGATGTTCTGAGAAACTGTCCCTACGTAAGGATGTGCGTTTTCTATGAATGTCAGAGACTAAACTTATACCACATTTCACCGGCAACCTATCTTTCTGCAGCCTTGTAAGAAGCACAGAGTGAGCAAGAATGTCTTGTTTTATAACATAGTGCTAGCCTAGGCAAAAACAGTTAGATAGAAGGAAATAAAAAAGATCGTAAAAGTGGCTACTGTAAAGATAATAAAGCAAAGCTGAATAAAATATATCTAGTTTAAAGTGCACAGTGGCAGGCCTAGTATGCTAAAATAACGTGCATGGAGCTGTAACTAAAATGGCTACACAACAACAGATAAGTTTAACCTGAAAACAAGTTTTGAGCCCATAGTTGGTCTTTTTTGCTTTGTAAACGAACAGGATGAAATGTTGGACCTCCCTCTATCAAAGTCACCTATCATTAAATAACCTACTGCAGAGTTTCAACAATTAGCTCTATTGACTACTAGATTTGACCTGAGAGCAGTTAATGGAAGAATACAATCTGATTAGCCCCCAAAATGTACTTTTGATTTTGGAAGGACTGCAGTACTATTGACTATATTTTGTCAAACCAGTCTGACTATTACTATATTAATGATATGAATGATGACACTAGGGCTGAAAGTTATCATACTCCCTGGATTTAGTTTTGGTTTTCAGTTTTGACTGCATATGTAAGAGGCAACTGAGGACTAGGGGACACTGTGATAACATGGGTGTCTCAAATACCAGGAGACAAGTAAAATGGAATTGTATTATCATAATAAGTTGTTTTACTGTCTTATGCCAAACATTTTACCTTCATTGGAAAGGACCTTTAATGTTGCATATTAATATCTACTGGTCATCAATCTTCTTTTCACTGGCTATAGTCAACCTAAACTAGAGAGGGTACCCACAATGGTAAGATTTTGCCAGCAGAAGAGGGAAAAGGCTACTTAAATGTGCATTAAAGTCCAAAACTAGTAGTGAAAGTGTGATTAAGAGGAAATCTTCTCTGAACTATTAAAGAGTTAAAAAAAAGCCTAGACAATAGATGTAAGGGGCTACCTTCCTGGGGCATGTAGGCTTTAAGCCTGGATTTCTAGTAAATTGTAATGTTTGTAATTCCGTATCTGAATCAGAAGGTCATTGTTTTCTTTTTATTCCCCCTATACAAGAACTACATAAAGAATTATGTAATACCCTGACTGAGGAATTTGGGGGTTAGGAGGTTTGAGATTGAACTAGTTTTGAAAAACACCCAAGTTGGTGTTTTTAGGTTGAAGCCTAAAGACTTCTGGGGGACATTCAGAAAGCTTCCCTGTGAATGCATCCTGCACATTGTTTATCATTGGCTTTGTGTTTTGTAACTCACAGTTGCTTGCTTCCAATATGCTGGATATTTTTGTTTTCGGCTGTCCAGCATGTTGTTGCCCCTCCTGTGGAGCATAGCCTGTTTACTGTATTCTTCCTTGAGTGCTTGCTTTCTGTAGACCAGCCTTCAAATCTTGTTTTTATCTTGTACATTTTGCTGTGTATTCAAAGACAGAGGTCAAATGTAAGGCTGTATCTTCTGAGGGACCATGGTGTTTACTTTCCTCTCTCTGACTTCAGAGCAAGAGGAATTATCTGCCAATCTAGAGGTGTGAAAATAAAGACTTTTTCTACCAGACAACAAAATGTAAATGCCTGTAAATGAACTGTGCAAATATTTCAGAATTTATCAGAAATAGGAAGGAACAAACAAAGCAATTTTTTTTGTAATTCTGAAGTGTGCTGGAAAAAATATTTTAATATGCTCAAAACAAATCAGTAAATTAGGAGATGCCATTTTTATACATTATCGTTTGTGTGCTATTTCGTTTTATCAGTAAAACTGTCTGTCTGTGCAAGTGTAATGGTCATTTCAATTGAAAATGTGTTTTTTTTAATGTCAGTAGACTACTACACCATTCACACTCCACTCCATGCCACTCCACTCTATGCCTCTCTACTTCACTCTATGCAACTATATGCTCAGTGGCTCTATGACACTCTATGCCTTTCCAATCTATGCCACTCCATGACACTCTACATAACTCCACTTAGCAACGCTCTATGCCACTCTACTCTATGTACTCCACTCTAGGACACACTACTCTAATCCACACGATGACACTCTACTTTAGTCTATACCACTACGCTTTATGCCACTCTACTCCTCTCTTTGCCACTCCACTCTATGCCACTATATTCTATGCTGCCCCACTCCACTCTACGCTACTCAACAAAACTCCACTCTACGACACTCTACACCAGTCCACTCTACGACACTCTATGCTGCTCTATGACAGTCTAGGCCCATCCACAACACTTGATACCACTTTACTTCACACTATGACACCCCACTCTATGATACTCTATGCCACTCTGCTCTTCAACACTCCACTCTATGCAACTCTATGCCGCTCCACTCTACCCCACTCCACTCTATGCTACCCTATGACACTCCACTGACCACACTGCACTCTATAACACTCCACTCTGCAACACTCTATGCCACTCTACAGCAATCTATGCCACTCCTCTCTGATACACGCCACGCCACACCACTTTACCTCACTCTATGACACTCCATGCTATGCTACTCTACACTATACTCCTCTCTGCACTATGCTACGTCACAGCATGTCACTCCACCCTACCCTACTCCACTCCACTCTACTCCACTCTGACACTTTACTCCACTCTATGTATGCCAATCTACAACACTCCACTCTATGCTCCTCTGCCCTATGCCCCTCCATTATAAGCTGCTCTATGCCACTCTATGCCCCTTCACGCTACGCCTTTCCATACTATTTCACTATAGACCTCTACGCTCCTCCACTCTACAACACTTTACTCCACTCCACTCAGCACCTCTTGCATCTACACCCATACTCTATGACCCCCACTCTGAGTACCTCCACTCTATGACCCTCCACTGTACGCCACTCTATGACACTCTATGACACAATATTCTATGCCACCCCACTCTACAACACTCCACTCTATGATGCTCCACTCTATGACACTCTATGCCAATCTGTTGTAGGGCCATTCTTAGTCCCCAATGTAGATTTCCCTTTTAACTTCACATCTATCCCTAATGGTGACTTTTTACATATTTTCCTCTATCACGAGAATGTGCTACATAAACATTTGTTCTTGGTAGGAATTGTCGCCCAGTAGTCTGTACATTTATTTCAAGGGTCATCCAGTCAGATTGCGATGCCCTTGTTTTATTTCTAAGTTCGTCGGAGACAACTTGTTTATTCTGGACAAACCAAAGAAGCTGTTCTGCACCTCTGCCACAGTGTGATAAGGGCAGTGTTTTATTATGTAAACAGCATCATTTCTAGGCTCGGTGAGAGGAGCACTTCATGATGAGGTTATCATGGAACTGCTGTGAAGTGTAACTGAGATGTAGACCTGCTTTCTCCGACCTTCCATCCTCTGAAAAGAGATAACCTGCACACTTAGAATGGCTTCCGGACACATAATACCATGGTATGAGGGCTAGATCATCCCAACAGGTCTGACAGAGGGTACTCTCGCTATGCTCTATTTAGTGCAGGTATTAGTGACAGACAGGAGTAGAGTAACATTAGTAACAGTTAACATTGTTGAATTGATTGTCTTTTTCACCATCCTAATAATGCTTATTACAAAATTGTGTCTCATCTACTTAATCATTGCAGCTCACATGTTCTTTACAGGAATACAATCATTTCAATAAATATTTTCCAAATGCATTTTTGTGTCGTTCTTGTTTATACCGTGGGCTTGCAAAAGTAAGGAATGGCAAGGTTTAATCTGTTTCCATTAATTCCTTGGGAACAAGAGTGGTAATGTTTGGGGTTACCAATAACATCTATTACCCTGGTCAGATTAGAAGTTTAGATGTGGTACTGTGAGATATCCAAAACAATCCAACATTTACTGATGATATAAGTAGTCTAAGTCTCTATAGTGACATAATACACAGTTCTTCTAAAGTCATAGGAAGCGTATAACATGGTGTCACCAAATGTCTGGATCAGGTACTTATATAATGGGTCTCCTGGTTAGTTTGCGAGGCTCCTTTTTTACCTCTTTACTAAGACATCCATGGTGAAAAGGATTCATCCTCCTCAGCCTTAATAGAAAGCACCTACTTATGTCTATAGTTTGTTTACGCTTGAACTTTTAAAGGGATTGCCCTCACTATAGTGTTTCCTTTCTTTGAAGTCCATTCATTAAGTAAGTGCAAATAGTGAATATTTCTGTTAGTTGTAGTTGTAGACAGGCTGTTACCACTCACTCAGTGGGGGTGGGGATGTTACCTTTGTGGTTGAGACACACAATGCTTGAAAATGTGAAAAATAATTTTCCTGGGTTAATTTTCCTGCAGTCAATGCCAAAATAGTGCCATTTCTCACATACACTGCAGCTCCAGTTCCAGCTGCTTATCAACCTTATGGATATTTAGAAATAGCATTAGCGTATCAGGAACAATAAAATTGGTTCCAAGGCACCCTCCCACATTCTATTCAAAATGTCAGACAGGGTTCTCTCAGCAATGAGAGGGGAAATGAGCTGGGAACCTGGCCAGCTTTGGCAAGATATACACCATATCCAAATGCAGCAGCATTAAATCAGTATGACATGGTTTCTCTTTTAAACCCTCTGGTTCAGCTATATCAACGTCCGATGCAGTTTATTATGTGTACGTTAAATACTGCCCCAGCAAGGGCTCCTCAAGCCTGGCAGATACAGTTTGCTGTGCCTGCTATTAGATCAGTTAGTATTAATACCATTGTAGGCAAAATCCCTACCAAATGGGATGACATTTCATTTGGGATTACAAAAAAAACAAATCAGCTTGAAGTGGTGTTTTCCCATGCAGGACTCCAAGATAAATTTTGAATTCTCACTATGGGGCATATTTACAAGAAAGTGGCGCATCAATCCTGATGCGCCACTTTTCTTGCATCCCCCTGCGCCTCCCTAAAGACACCATGGTTGCACCATGTTTACAAAACAGCTCACCATAGCTGTTGCTACCACAACAATGTCTACATTTTTGACGCTACTGTGGTGCTTTGCTACACTAGAACCTAACATTTTGGTGCTAGTGCAGCACAGCACAGTGAGGACCATAGGCCAAACTTAGGAGCATCACTTTAATGCCTGAATTGGGCAGATGGTAAAATGGCGAAAAAATGGTGCACTGAAATCTTGTAATTTTCACCGTGCCATTTTTTCAGGCTTCCCTGCGGGGATACACCCCCCTTCCATATATTATGCCTGGTGCAGGCATAATGTAGTGCAAGGGGTTGCAAAGTGGTGCAATGCTTGCATTGCATCACTTTGTAAATACAGCAAGGGGGAATGGCCTAATTAGTGCCACCTTAAAGTAAAAAATGATGCTAAGGCACCACTAAGAGACTCTAGGGGCTTTTAAATCTACCCCTATGTGTCTTCCACTTGGTATCGTTCGCCCAGTTGAAGATTGTACCACATGGGATACTTCCTATACTGCTATATACACCATTACACATAGTACCTCATTAACTGCTGTTTTGCCTGAAGGTCTTAAGAAATTACAAATTAAAAAGGGGACGCCCCTACCCTGGATTTGGGGATAAAAATAATTAGCAACTTTGCCATGGTATCCTCAATAATTCTGAGTAATATTGATTAAGAGACAGCATCTTAGGCAATTTGCTAATGTCCTGGGTTGGTTCCCGCTGCAGATCAGGAATGCAAGCGACCTAAAATTATTTCTGAAACTTATACATCTGTAGGTCAGGATATTTAGGAAACCAGGCATAGTAAGCCACAACTTAAAACAAAATCTGAAACACATACTGCAATTTAAACATCTAAGGGGGTCATTCTGACCCTGGCGGTCGGTGACCGCCAGGGTCACCGACCACGGGAGCACCGCCAACAGGCTGGCGGTGCCCCGTCGAGCATTCTGACCGCGGCGGTTCAGCCGCGGTCAGAAACGGAAAGTCGGCGGTCTCCCGCCGAATTTCCGCTGCTCGGGAGAATCCTCCATGGCTGCGGAGCGCGCTCCGCAGCCATGGGGATTCTGACACCCCCTACCGCCATCCTGTTCCTGGCGGATCTCCCGCCAGGAACAGGATGGCGGTAGGGGGTGCCGCGGGGCCCCTGGGGGCCCCTGCAGTGCCCATGCCAATGGCATGGGCACTGCAGGGGCCCCCGTAAGAGGGCCCCACAAAGTATTTCAGTGTCTGCAAAGCAGACACTGAAATACGCGACGGGTGCAACAGCACCCGTCGCACCTTCCCACTACGCCGGCTCCATTCGGAGCCGGCGTCCTCGTGGGAAGGTAGATTTGCCCTGGGCTGGCGGGCGGCCTTTTGGCGGCCGCCCGCCAGCCCAGGGCAAATCTCAAAATACCCTCCGCGGTCTTGCGACCGTGGAGCGGTATTTTGTCGGGGGAAGACTGGCGGGCGGCCTCCGCCGCCCGCCAGTCTCAGAATCACCCCCTAAGTCTTTTTAAAAAGCATTGGAATTGAAATAAATATAAAGCTAAAACTAAAACACGGACTGGATCTCCGCAACCGGAGTCCTCTGAAAAATGCTATAATTTGATACAATTAAACAGTCTGATAGGTATCAATATTCTGACACCTGTTGTTATTGTTCCTTTCAAGACGCTTCAGGCAAAAGGTCAGAGAGAGCAGGATGAGGTAAATACAGACACGAACAGTATGTGAAACCAAAAACAGACCAACAGTGCTCCTCTGATCTCACCATAAAAAAGCAAAGACACTTCCAGAACAAAAAACACAAATAAAAAAAAAAGAAAGTGGCAGAAATTTCAACTTAACAGTTCAGCAGAGGTCACAATAGTTCTCCAGATTCTTCAAGATTTTCTGGTGGCGAGTCTGACTAATGACTATATACAAGTTGACACTCCAGAGCAGTGGCTAAGCCCCCCAGATAAACCTTATGATTTGAACATTCAAATTATGAGTGACATATGTGTACTATTAACAAAAATATTCAGGCAGAATTTTAGTAACGCATATGCAATTCTCTTAACTGAGGTAGACTGGCGTCCTGAGTTTGTTAGGAAAGTCCCACAGGAGGAGAATGTAATACTGCCATCCTTTACTGTTCTTGTTCCAGAAGAAGTTAAAGAAGCATATGCTGCAGATTGGGCTTTTCCGCAGCCCCGCAATTATATCACAATCAGGCAGGTTAGGATAAGGACTTGCCTTATTATGTTGTACCTATAAGATCCAGCCTGCAAGTGCAACTACAATACCCTATTTAACATGAAGCTAAATGTCCTGTTAGGGAAATTCTATCACAATTAGAATATCAAGGTATGATTAAGCCTCATGTCTCCCTTATGAATAATGTATTATTTCCTGTAATTAAACAAGATCATTCCTATCACATAGTCTTGGACTATAGACATTTCAACAGTCATACACAGACTTTTGCTACACAAAATTCTATGAATACAATTGTTTTTAAGGAATTGAAAGGCAGTTTCAATACGTTTTTTTGGTCAAAATATAGAATCTGAAAGCAGGTGTTTCACCATTTCCACCAAGTTGGGAAGTCAAAGGAGGTTCTGTAGGTTCCCTCAAGGGCATAAGAACAGTCAAGGTCTATGTGCTGCCCTAGAGATGTCAACTGTACATGAATTTAACTCTGTAACATTGTCTTACACTGATGGCATTTACTTACAGATGATTATTTAAACACACATTTAGCCACATTTGATTGTATGATTGTAGGATTCGCTAACCATGTCTATAAATTACATTTTCCAAAATCTAAAATGGCTTTTTCAGTGCCCTGTTTTTAGGATATGAATTATCAAATCAATGCTGAAGCCTTGCACCAAGCTTCTTAGAAAAGTGTACCCTCTTACAACAAGCAAATACCTTAAAAATACTTCTTTAACTTTTTGGCTTTCTAAACTGTATTAGAACTTACATACAAGATTGGGCACAATCGTCTAAACCATTGTACAATTTAATTTGCCCTGATTTTTCTAGTATACATTGGACTGCTGAATATACTACTAAAACATTCCAAACAGACATGATTTCATCTAAACACATAAATACTCATCTTAATCCTACTAATTTAGTGAGCCTCATAATTGTGGGTTCCAGTGGTTACACATGTCACATTTAATGAAGGTGAAAATCTACTGATTGCTTATACATTTATTTATACTCCAATGCAGAAATGTACTTTGCATCAACAGACAAAATTCTGACTGCAGTTCAAACAGCTGTCCCAAAGGAGCTTCCTTTGGGTCAAGGGAAATCCACATTTGTGGAGTCTCCTATTCCAGCCTTAAAAGCTGTCACCAAGGCAAGTGTCCCTAATGTGGAAGCCTTACATTCATGGTGGATCCAGTGGGCCACTTCCTTAACAGCAACTGATGCGGATCTTTGTATTTGACCATACTCTGAGAACACAGGAATTTCCCCATTATGAACAAGAATACCCTATGTCGAATTAAATGTTGCCTCTAGACCAGTATGCTTACATAATATATATTGATGGGTTAATCTAACCAGTGGTGGGTAGTAAGCATAGTATTCGACTGCATCTGCTGTAGTGAAGGGTGTGATGAAAGATAGTGCATTTCAGGCATAGAAAACACATACAGAAACTTTGGGTGACTGTATTGCTCAGCTGGCAGAATTGAAAGCTTTGGTTCTGGCACTGCAAAATATAGGTCCAGAATTCTCCACACTGATAATGTGTGATTCCTATTACTGTGTGCAGTCCCTTAATGATAATTCTAAAGGTAACACTATCAAACACAAGTTGTTTTGGGAAAGGTGGCAGCTATGAAAGATGCTTTGCCACTGGCTCATGTCATTCATACATTGTTATTGACATGTTGGTGTACATGTTGTAGGGAATTCATTGCCTGATGAAGCTGCCAAGGTGGCTGTTCAGACTATTGTAGTAGCTGTGATTGCTAATTCACATATAAGAATAAATGATGACATTATGGCGACGATCCCTGCTTAGGCTAGAGACGCACCCCTGCCTAAAGGCTATTCATCAAAATACTCCTTTCTGTTGAGTGCTCTAAATATTCCTATTGCCCACATTCACGAGGTGGGTGATCAAGTGCTAACCAACCAGGACTGCAGGTTAGAATTCATAATTGCTGCTCATGAAGGATTAGCATCTTCCCATGCCTGTGTGGCTGCTACAGTTTCCTGGTTACAGAAACACTACTGGTGGCAGAGTCTTTGTAAACAGACTAAAAAATATGTCCTGTCTTGTGACATTTGTCAACAAATTAAAAGTTTCATTGTTGCACACCCGCCCATTGCAATGTGTCTTTTTAAATTATTGTGGCCCACTCCATACGGATGGTACATTTAAATTTCTCTTATATGCTATTTATTCCTGTTCTTGATTTCTCTTGAGTGTGGTCACAGTAACTGGCTGACACTCAAGCTGTTATTAAAGATTTGCAGTTCTTTGTTGGAGCATTTGCAGTGGCAGCATTACACTTAGACCAGGGACTAGCTTTTGGTTCTAAGGCTTTCAATACCATGGGCACCCTGGGTGTTGTTGTGCATTAGTCCGCTCCCTATCATCCTGAGGGAAAGTCAGTAGTGGAACAGAAGAACCGAGACTTGAAGCAGCCCTTAACAGCTAGAGCATTAGGTTCAGGTCATAGTTGGATCCATCACCTATATGTTGTCCAGGCAGCTTTAAACAATGTGGAAAGAGGAGTGGCCAGGGCACACCAGTAGCATGAATCCTGATAATGTTCAAGAATAAATAGAAAGTTCGTTCTTGGAAGATGATGTGTAGATATTTATTATAAGTGCAGGTAGAAAGTAGAAATCTCAATCAAAAGACTGCGTTGTACAAAATGACCATGTGTCCAGAGCAGCCAGATGGTGATAAATGGTCAAAGTTACAATAGGATGTTCGAAAGTAACAATAAGTCCATACAGCAAAACAGCCATGGCTGTTTTGCTGTATGGACTTATTGTTACTGGCTGCTCTGGACACATGGTCATTTTGTACAACGCAGTCTTTTGATTGAGATTTCTATTTTCTACCTGCACTTATAATAAATATCTACACATCATCTTCCAAGAACAAACTTTCTATTTATTCTTGAACATTATCAGGATCAGGATTCATGCTACTGGTGTGCCCTGGCCACTCTTCTTTCAATATTTAGGCAACCACCCACTCTTCAGTGTGTGGCCCTCCGACACCTGTGGTGGCAGGTTTTAGGGCTAGCCTGGCACCCAACACCATATTGTTTAAATTTTATGACTTTGCTCGGATTTCACTATTGACATACGCTTTGCAGATGTGTAAGCACTCTCTGGCATCCGCCACCTTCTTCGCCTGACTTAGCTTTAAACAATGTGCCTAGACGACCTTTGGGTGGTCGTGCTTCTTTAAAGGTCCTATTCAGAGCCCAAACTTATATTTCAGATGATGATAACCCTGGCACAGTGATGGCACCCTTAGACATCAAGTGTCCTGTCCTACAGGAATTATAAAACTTCCGATATGAGAGCGTGAATCTGACTTCTAAACATTTTGCCACTGATGAAGTGAAAAAGCAAACAGTGACTTCTGGCTGTGTTCTTAAAGTTGGGGATCTAGTCCAGGAGAAGACTGTAGACAAGAAAGAGTTTGGCCCGTCCTATCTTGCACCGGTGCCTGTCCTTGCTGTTCAAGGTACTCAAACTGTGATTTTGCCACTGCCTGTTGGCTGTAAACACAAATTACAAGATTCCATTGATTTGATCAAGTTACATCATGTGACCAGTTCTCCACAGTAGGTTACAAGGGTATATGGGCAGATCCTTGTTTCCTCTCCCTACCCTGCAAGAGATTCCTCTACATGTACTAATTAGTCCTAATCTTTTTAGTCCCTAGCTGGGAACATCTGATGGTGAACTTTCAGTACTGTCTGTTGCTAATGCCAAAAAGGATATGTCTCTAAGTGTGAGTTAATCTTTTTCTACTGATGCAACTAACAATGCAATTGTATATTATCAAATGCCTTTGGAGGTGCCTACTGCTCTCCTTTGCCGAAAGAGGTAATTGTTTTTACTCAGACTGTCTCTGGTTATTTAACCTTATCTCATTGTTATTTTGGTTGAAACAGACTTATTTGATTCCTTCATGGTCTGAACTTTGGATTTTTCTTTCATTGTTTTTTGTCTTCATCTCGATTGGATTTGTTACAGTTTTCTTCCTGCTGTTGAATGTGCACCATCTTACACATCGCTCTTCTCCAGAACTGGTAGCTGAAGAGCTTACGCTACATTCTTCTTCACATAAGGTCCAAAGAGACTTGTCCCTTGTGAGCAGTACTGAATTTAGGGGCATATTTATACTCTCTTTGCGCCGAATGTGCGTCAAAATGTTTGACGCACAATCGGCGCAAACACTGCCCCATATTTATACTTTGACGTCCGACCCCGCGGGCGTCAAAGTTCCACCATGTGCGTCATTTTTTAGAAGGGGGAACCAGCCTTGCGTTAATTATATGCAAGGTAGGCGTTCCCTTCCAAAAAATGACTTTAAGGCCTGTGCTCCTTATTTATACTGTGACGTCATTTTGATGCACAGGAGGGGGCAGGCCTTAAAAAACGGCGCCCAGCCTGATGGGCGCCGTTTTTTAACGCCTGGGTCAGGGCAGGCGTTAAGGGACCTGTGGGCTCAGAAGGAGTCCAGAGGTGCCCTCCCATGCCCCCAGGGACACCCCCTGCCACCCTTGCCCACCCCAGGAGGACACCCAAGGATGGAGGGACCCATCCCAGGGAAGGAAAGGTAAGTTCAGGTAAGTATTTTTTTCGTAATTTTTTTGTGGCATAGGGGGGCCTGATTTGTGCCCCCCTACATGCCACTATGCCCAATGACCATGCCCAGGGGACATAAGTCCCCTGGGCATGGCCATTGAGCAAGGGGGCATGACTCCTGTCTTTGCTAAGACAGGAGTCATTTCAATGGGGGTTGGGCGTCAAAACAAATGGTGCAAATCGGGTTGAGGCCAACATTTTGCCTCAGACCTGACTTGCCCCATTTTTTGACGCCCAAGCTCCATTTTCCCCTACGCGTTGGCGCAGTTGTGCGTCAAAAATTATAAATATGGGCCTTACTATCCAGGATTGTGTCTTTTGGGATAAGGCCCTGAATTACATTTTTGATTTTACTGAGACTTTGCAAATTCCTTATGTTTTTAAGATTGTTATTGATGATGTTATTACTCAAGGTTCCATTTCTGATGACTGAGATGTTGTGGCTAATAGGCTATCTGAATTAGAATCATATACTGTATTTTAAAATGAGGATTGGTATTTGAATTCTGCAAATTATGATGAAATGTTTTGCTACCATCATTATCAACCTCGCTATTTACACAGATCTAGTACAGCAAATGCTGTTTTTATTTATACACAGTGGAAACACTGTCTGACACCACTTGCGGGTAGTTCTAAAACATATTTGATGAAGTTCACTTATTTCTGTGGTCATGTCCCTGCAGACCCAATTTCATTTTTATTAAAAGCTTACACCTCCTCCTGAAGAAACATATGCTGGCACAAACAATATTGATTTATTTTGACTCCTTTATTTCCCAAATGACCCTAAAGGGTTATGAATACTGGAAGGACAATAATGATGTAAAATATTGGTCTAAAATCAGTTGGGCGTCCACAAGACTGCCAGGTCTAGGACATTGATGCTTTATTTAGGGCTTGTCTAATCCCTTGACAAATAATATTTTTAAATAATACAGTACAACAGACTTTGGCCTAGATTTAAGAGGGTCTAGCACCATCTAACAACACATTTGCTTCATTTTGTTTGATGCTAATATGGCGTTAGATGGCCAAAAACACCACACCAGATTTACAAAGTGTCGCGATGGTTGCATTGCACCACTTTGTAACCCCTTGTACCACATTATGCCTGCACCAGGCATAATGTATGCAAGGGGCTGTTTCGGCATTGGGTGGGGGCTGAGAAAATGGTGCAAAGAAATCTAAGATATTTCTTTACCTAATTTCTTCCAGCAGTTTTAACGCATGCTCAAACCAGTTGTTGAAAGGAGGCTCCATATGGTTTCAATGGGCCTCTAGGTGCTTTTCAGGATAAGAGTCAAATTGTTTTACGCTAATCCTGTAAAGTGACAAAATATCATTAAAAATTCTGATGCTAGTTCCATAACTATTGCCAAGGTGCTCCGTATATTAAAAACTGTGCACACATGGTGGCAGTAGGGGGATGCTAAGAGGCTTGAGAAAAGTGGCACTGCACTTGGTGCAGCACCACTTTTTATAAATCTGCCCCTTTGAGTCTTGGGTTAGCTAATATCAAAAAATTAAATACACCTAGCACTCCCTCTGTTGCATGGTTTAACAACTGGCAACAGTACATTAATTCCATAGAAGAACACCTTACTTAAATGATGAAGAATGGAACATTCAACTCTTCAGTTTCTGTTTCAGGTGGGTGGTTAATGTGGCCCATTGACACTAATGGCTGCAATTCACATTTTTAGGCTGAGTGCAAGCATACCGCCTAAAGCCATTTCATTTGTTCGTTTACATGTCATTTAAAAATTCTTGCTTGCTAGTTGTCAGTCACGCGCCTTTGTCCCTCCTTTTTCTCTTTGAGAGCATGAACTAACTACTGTATAATTACACTTTGTCATGTTAATCTGTTCTTGGGGGACTTTTTTTCTTGGTTACCTGCGTGTGTTCAGCGATACTTCCCTTTTCATTTGCAGAGCATTCTTGCTCTCAGCTAATGTGACCATGTTGTTCCTAATTACATTTCACATGCTTTACTTAATCTAGCATTCTCTATGAGTGTTTGCTTTTTCCCTGATGTTACTATTTTTTTTTCCGGTACCATATAATTCTTGTCTCCTCTCCCTCATAACCTGAATGCACTGCATAAACCTTTTCACAAAACGGGTGCAGTGCTCTATTTTTCAGCACAGCACCTAAAAGTCAATGGGGATGTGTGGAATTAAAGATTGCATGGTGCAGTATCTTATGTGGCCAAAAGTGGTTCCAAGGAACACCTAGGGACAGACTGTGGGAAATGCACCATTCCCTGCTTTGTGCACATTAGAACGGTAAATGCTGCAGGTTTTTTTTTCAGCCAGTGTATTATAAGTGTGAAAGCGTTAATGTAACCATGTTCTTCCTGATGACATTTCACATGCTTTACTGAATCTTGTTTTTTGGTCAATGCTATCCAAAGCATTCCCACAGTAACGAAAACGCTCTCCATCAACAGATGCCTCAAATGTGTTGTAGCTCCCTTTGTAACTGGGGAACAAGGTTTGAGTATTGGCGTTGGTTCACCATCCCGTGATTCAGGGTGATTCACTTAATCTCCCCCTGTGCCCCAAAAAATGAATCTGCATTTGTGTAATATAATTGGTGCTCCTGTAAAGCGATTTGATGCCTGCTGGTCGAGTTGGCGCTATACAAAACTGCAATATAGAGAAGATTTTAAGGCATAAGTCATCCAGCACCAAGAATTCACATAGATGCCGAGCTTGAAGTCCCTTGAAAATGTATACCCTGTCATCCTCTGTGGCATGGAAAGGTGCTTTCACTCAGGTATGGTGCAGTTTCTGACGGATTTACCAGGAATTTTTACACACAGGCAAAAATGCGTCCACACTCTCCCCCACTCTCTGTATAGAAAAACTTTGGTGATTTCACACAGTAATGTGCATTATCCCACTTACTACACGTACAAATCCACATTCCTCTTTTTTTCCCTTAAGCCCTTCTTGTGTGCCCTGCTTACCATATAATGGTATGTTTCAGCCACTGAAAGCATGGGATGAAAAAGTGTGTTTACACAGATTAGCGCAAGTCACGTTAATTAAAAGTTGCTTCTCCAGTTCCAAGTTCTTGTTAGTAACAGCAACGAGATGTCAGCAATCATGACTCAGTTTCACCCTGTGTAAAGCTCTTTTCAGGAGAAGAACCATCTTCATAAGATATACTCTCCCAGCTACTGACAACAGCAGCCTAATCCACTTCCATACTTGTGCAACCACATTTATCATACTTTTGCCCTAGTTCTCTCCTGAGACATCTTAAGAATTTTGGGGGCTCTCGGCCAAACACATTTTGAGGGCCCATGTGTACAACACATTTGAATTTATCCAGTTTCAGCTCTCTTTGGCCAGGTCACTGACAATGCACAGACATTGGGGGCTCTCGGCCAAACACATTTTGAGGGCCCATGTGTACAACACATTTGAATTTATCCAGTTTCAGCTCTCTTTGGCCAGGTCACTAACAATGCACAGACACAACCTTCCAAATTCTTAATATGTTTACATATAATATTCTGGTATAGTGATGTGTGTTTTCAATATTTGCAACACAGCAGCAGTTCACTAATATTACTGCAGATAACCTCCATGACACCCTCCCATTTATCATATGTGAGGTCCTGTTTTGGTTTTAAAGAACCTTTTTATAAGGGTGCTGCATGAAACAAACAAAATTTCTCTGAAAATGTCAGTAACAGTCCCTCACACATCACCCACATTAAAAATACATTTCAAGAAACCAGTACTAAAAACAATCTAAGAAATATTCAAGGTCATCAGGGCAAGACTCTCTACAGTAAATAGAAGTCCTTTAGTTATATGCAGGGCCACTGGAATTATATGGCAGAGAGGACCAAATTATGCAGCAGGGTTGACCAATTTATGTGGCAAGAAAAGTTGTTATACATTTACAAGGCCAATAGCTCTAACTCAAGTAAGTGCAAGACCTATTGCATTAGAAATGCTTGTTTAAACTTTTCAATGGAATTTAAAGCAAGCAGACCAGATTCCCAGTGTATTCAGTCACAACAGTTGGGTGTAGTTACTATCTGTAGTGCAGGAAAATTATGCCAGCAATGGTTGGAACATTCCACCTTGTTTGTAGTTAGAGTACAATTATCTTTCCTTTCGGATGAAGTGGACTTCCAACATTTTTTGTTGGATCCCAGATCTCCTCTTTCTAAAAGTTTCATATAAGCCACTTATAATTAAATTTGGGAAATATTTCAACAGGAAGCTGTTGAACGGTTGAGACAAATTGATAAGGAGAATGGGGAAAAAAGCTTTGGCTGTTGTGTAATGGCTTGACTACATTCTCAACTCATATTTATTCATTAAATAATATTATTTCATCTGCATTCAATTTCATACAAAATGACATGTCTATTCTTTGACATTTGAGATTGATTTTGCAAAGGAGTTGGGCATTGCAGTGGCATGGAAATATTTGAATGCATCCAAATTGTTTTTGCCATATAATTTGTCACATGTGCAACAGGTCATGGCAACAAAAGATGCAAACTACACTATGCTTAACACAGAATGGATAGGAAAATTGCCTTTCACTGTAGCAGAAACTTTGCCTGCCGTCTGATTTATTCATGGTTCATTTCCTTGCCCCTATTTCTATGTTTCATTTCACATCATGTCTCTTTAACTGTGAAATTCTTGTTGACATAAGACACATTCCTACTAAAACAGCTAGAGTCATACAAAAACTCTACAACACTCTCTACTCCACTCTAATGTATACCATTCTACCCTACTCAACTCTTGTCCACTCTACTCCATTCTACGCCACCCTACTCTATGCCACCCTACTCAATGCCACTCCACGCAATGCCACTCAATTCTATTCGACTCTACTCCACTCTACTCCATCTGCTCTACTCCACTCTACTCTACCCCACTGCACTCTACTGCACTCTACTCCATGCCACTCTACACCACCCTATGCCACCCTACTCTACACCACTCCACTCTCCACAGCTCTAACCCATTCTGTTCCTCTCTACTCTACCCTCTCTACACCACTCTACTCAACTCTACAACATCCTACCCCACTCTATACCCCTCCAGCCAAGGCCCCTCCACTACATGCTCCTCCACTCTACAACACTCTATTCTACAACACTCTACTGTGTGACACTCCACTCTATGGCACTCCACTCTACAACAATCCTCTCCACTCTACTACGCTGTACAACATTCCTCCACTATATACCACCCTACTCTACTCCACTGTAGCCCACTCCATTCTACTCCACTCTAGGCCACTCTATGCCACCCTCCACTCTATGACACTCTACTTCACAACACTCCACTCTACGAAACTGCACTCCATGACACTCCACTCTATGTCACTCCAATCTATGCCACTCCACTCTACTCTACAACACTTAACTCCCCATCATGCCACTGCACTCTAAGCCACTCTACTCCACTCTATGCCACTCCACCTTACAACACTTGTTACGGGGTAGACGAATATGCTCTCACACCTCAAAAATGACCACGCACACTCTTCTTGGCAGTTCTGAAGACAGTCACGACAGGGAGAAAAACACTGCAGACTGCACCTCTGCCCTGCATGACCTGCCGCTACAGTTTTTCTCGTTTGCCTGTTCACAGACAGGCCCTTTTATACAAATCTGTACAACACTTTATTACACATGATTAACAATAGATAGCTTGCAAGTTACAGATTATAATGGAAAAAACATTTGACCCCCATAACCCTGAATTCCTAGGTTAAGACATTACTCGCTCTTTATTACACATTCGACAAACGTTTATGATCGAGCATTCTTTGATCTATGAAAGAATACATCCTCTATTATAAATATAATTTATTTGAAGTGTGTGCTGACAGCATTGTGTGTCGAGACTCTTGGGTGCTCAGAAATTGGTTTCTTCCCTGCACCCTTTGTAAGTCATGCACCTTTGTGCTTTGGGCTATTTAAATTATGTGCCCAGTGTCTAATCTGTCCGTGATCTTATTTGTATGTATGGAGAGTGTGCCGGGGACGTGTATGCTTATGTCTTAAATAGCTGCAGGTTGGTTAGACATGAGTTGGCCTTTAACAGACGACATTTTTGTGTTCCTTATTCCACTACATCCTTGAATGAACCTTTCACCTTACTCGTGTCAGTGTGGGGGTTTGGCCTAAACTAGCTCTTGATTGCGAACAGTGGTGTGACCTCTATTGGTGCTAGATGTTGTTCGATGTTTTCACATTTCATGTTCACAGTGGTGCACTTATTTTTTACATTTCCTACAACACACTGAACTCCACTGTAGCCCCTCCACTCTACGTCTCTCCACTCTATGACACTCTATGCCACTCTACTCTGCTCTATGCTACTCTATTCTGTGACACTCTACCCTACAACATACAACTTCACTCTGCTCCACTACTCCACTCCATGGCACTCTATACCACAACACTCTATTTCAATCCACTCTACAACACTCTACTCCACTATGCTTCACTATATGCGCCTCCACTCTATGCCCCTGCACTCTACATCACTGTACGTCATTCCACTCTATACCACTCTTCTCCATTCTACTCCACGCTACTCCACCACAATCCACTCTAAGCCATGTTATTCAACTTAACTCTACTCCATGACACTACAGTCTATTTCACAACACTCCACTCTACCAATGACACTCCACTGTACTTAACTCTACGACACCCCACAACATTCCTCTCCACTGTACGCCTCTCCACTACCATCCAATTCATGACACTCTATGCCACTTTATTCCACTCTACAACACTCCACTCCATGCCACTCTCCTCTACACCACTAACTTTTAGCTATACTCAACATCAGCCAAGCTGGTGTACAACATGGCTAAAACACACTGTCAAAGCCAATAGCTCTTGAATAGGTGAGAACTATTGGCTTTGCCAAAGCTTGCTGGAATTTCTATCTACTTGTATTTTGCATGGAATGAACTGAATTTGTGAAGATTGTGACATATGAGTTGTTTGTAGTTAGGTGAATATTTGAACTCATAATAATATTTTGATGTTTTTAAATATTTTAAATGTTAATATTAACTGTAAACATGTATATTCATGAAACGTGATCTTACAAAATAAACCTATGCTTGACTTGACTTAAGAAATAGCTGAAGTGATCCTGTATAATTCCTAGGATCAGATTCCTAATATTACAAGCTTTTGTAATGATATTATAGATGCCAAATTAAAATGCATATTCTTATGATCAAGCTTTCCACCGTTTGGGTGGAAACTTTGATCTTTACTTCACGTTCTATCAGCCAATCAAAGGAATATCCTTTATAATGTGTGTATGTTTGTAATAGCAGTTCAGAGCCCAAGTTTCCTGTAGTGCACCCCCAGAGCTTGGTCTTCAGTAGCATCTGAGTTGATTTCATATAGTTTACTCTTGGGTTGCTTAATATTGCTTCCAGGCTTAGGCCAGCTGTGATTTGTGGGTGGCCATCACATAGGGGGTCATTACAACATTGGGGTAAAAGCCACTTACCGTCGTGCAGAAGACCGCCAACACACCGCCACGGCAGAGGAATTCCGCCACAGCAATTGAGTCCCACAGCTCGGAATCTGCCATAATTTAGACACCCACACAAGTCCGCCACACCAAAGGTCAGTGATAAACTGGCAAAAACAAAACCTCCACTGTCACGCCAACAGGAATACGCCCACACTATCACGACCCACAAATCCACGCTGCGGTCTTTCAACCGCGGTATTCCATTGGCGGTACACACCGCCGCGCTCAAAATACACACACATTTACAAAACACTACCACATTGGACAAATCAAAATACACACACCTGATACACATACACACACCACTCCCACACACCCAATACAATATAAAACACACACCCACATCACCCACAAACCTCTACGACAACAATAGCGACAGAAGGCCAGAGAGAGACACCACAATCTACAAACAAGCATCCACAGGCACACAACACCATCACCCACATAACATCCACGTACCTCACACAACACACCACTAAATATCACCCCACACATCACAACACACATCACCCCACACATCACAACACACATCACCCCACACATCACCCACACCACCCCATGGTACGGCAAAGACACCCCAGGTTCTCTGGTGGTGGAGGGTAGAGCCACAGCTATTCGGATCACAGGTGCAGCACACCTCCATAGCTAGGAAGATGGAGCTATGGCGAAGAATAGTGGACAGGGTCAACGCAGTGGGACAGCACCCAAGAAATAGAGATGACATCAGGAAGAGGTGGAACGACCTACGGGGGAAGGTGCGTTCCGTGGTCTCAAGACACCATCTTGCGGTTTAGAGGACTGGCGGCGGACCCCACCTCCTCCCCCACAACTAAAAACATAGGAGGAGCAAGTCTTGGCTATTCGGCATCCTGAGGGCCTCGCAGGAGTAGCTGGAGTAATGGACTCTGGTAAGTCAAATCTTTACTACTATATTCCCCACCCTATCTGCATGCCATCACATACCCCCACCCTTGCCCTCACCCCCATCACTCCAACTCCTCACAAATGTCCCAATATCACAAACCACACATCCCAACACCAAGCCCTGCATGCAACAACAAAGCATGGACACCCATCACCAAAGCATGGCCACTGCACATACCCATACACCCCCCTAAACCATCATCACACAAGGTCCCACACAGGAATGCAAGCACTGGGGTACACGGTCACCCACCCATTGCACACCATGGCACAGACAGATGCAATAATCATGTTTTTACACCCCTGGAGGACCCTTACCCAACGTCACCGCACAGGAGGGTCCAGATATGTCCACACCACCTACCGAAGAGGCCCACAGTGATGACAGCAGCTCTGTCCAACTTGATCTAGACGACCAGCCCGTCCCATCTGGGACCTCGGGACAGTCAGTTCCCTCACACAGTCACAGGCCACCACAGAGCTTCCCCCCTCTGGAAACACCAGCACAGCACCCACCCAGTGGGCCCATACCTCTGTCCCCAGGACACGTCAAGCAGCAGTGTGTCCACCACTACAGGGAACCCAGGCTAACCCACCACCCCAACAACAACAGGGACCTGGGGGCAGTGGCACTGGGCACACCGTTCAGGGGACAGAGGCCCAGGAAAACAAGGGAACTGGGAGGGCTGCTGTGCGACAGGGGGAGGACAGGCCCAGGGAACCCACTCTCCACAAGGCCCTCTCCAACATCATGGGAGCCTACCATCATTCCCAGGAGAAGATGGCAACGGTACTGGCCAAGTTCCAGGAGACCCAGCGGCTGCAGGAGGAACAGTATTTGGGCTTCAGGGAGGAACTCAGATCCATCAATTCCACCCTGGGCACCATTGTAGGGGTGCTGAAGGATGTCCTTAACACCAGGAGGGACACTGTGGCACAACAAGGGGCCCCTGATACTAGCCTGGATGATGAACTGCCCGCCACCTCCGCCGGCGCTAGTGGACAGGAGGCACAGCCACAGGACCACCACACCAGCACCCCACCCCCTGCAGAGGGAGAACCACCCCGCAAACGGTCCCTGAGATCCAGGACAAAGACAGAGAACGATGCCAAGACCCCCGCCAAGAAATGAGACCACCGTGAATGTCATCCTTTTGTCCCACCTTGTCACCCTGTCCATCCTCAAACTGCCCCAGATCCACTTCCTATGCCCCTTTGAACAATGCACCTGTGAGACTAATAGACTGGACTCTGCCATGGACATTCCTCCACCATCACCCCTCACCATTTTACAACCCCCTCCAATATTGAGCACTTAAATAAACACCCTTAAAGCACAAAACAAACAGGAGTCTGTCTGTGATTTCAAATTAGTGTATTAGCAATTACAGTCACAAAATGCTCTTTCAATTGTAATGTCAACATACCTATGTCACACAGCTCTAGTCCATTAGAAAACAAAGCAGATGTCACACAGTGGGACCCACATCTGTGAAATCTTAAGGGAAAGTGACAACTCAGTGACCATACACTGGGTGAAAAGGACAGACAGTAGAGAGGTAGTAGTGTTAAAGTACATGTAGTAGGCAGGTTTGTCTTCTTACCTGTGTCTCACTGGAAGTATTGCAGGATCACAGAGTTCCTGTTGTCGATGTCCTCTTCTTCTGCTTCCTTGTCTTCACTGTCCACAGGCTCCCCAGCTGCCACAACACTTCCATCTGGACCATCCTCCTGCAGAAAAGGCACCTGTCATCGCAAAGCCAAGTTGTGAAGCATACAGCAGGCCACGATGATCTGGCACACCTTCTTTGGTGAGTAGAATAGGGAACCACCTGTTCTATGGAAGCACCAGAACCTGGCCTTCAGGAGGCTGAAAGTCCGCTCTATAATCCTCCTAGTTTGCCCATGGGCCTCATTGTAGGGTTCCTCTGCCCTTGTCCTGGGATTCCTCACTGGGGTCAGTAGCCATGACAGGTTGGGGTAACCAGAGTCACCTGCAAATAGCGAGGGATAACTGTTAGACACACACTAACTCTTAGGGATATCCCCAGACCCAGACAACTATTCCCACTGATTTGGTTCCAGGTGCTCACCTAGTAGCCACACACGGTGCCTCTGGAGTTGCCCCATCACATAAGGGATGCTGCTATTCCGCAGGATGTAAGCGTCATGCACTGAGCCAGGGAATTTGGCATTAACATGGGAGATGTACTGGTCTGCCAAACACACCATCTGCACATTCATTGAATGGTAACTCTTCAGGTTTCTGTACACCTGTTCACTCTTGCGGGGGGGACCAAGGTCACATGTGTCCCATGAATGGCACCTATGATGTTGGGGATATGTCCCAGGGCATAGAAGTCACCTTTCACTATTGGCAAATCCTCCACCTGAGGGAAAATGATGTAGCTCCGCATGTGTTTCAGCAGGGCAGACAACACTCTGGACAACACGTTGGGAAACATAGGCTGGGACATCCCTGATGCTATGGCCACTGTAGTTTGAAAAGACCCACTTGCAAGGAAATGGAGTACTGACAGCACCTGCACTTGAGGGGGGATTCCTGTGGGATGGCGGATAGCTGACATCAGTTCTGGCTCCAACTGGGCACACAAGCCTGTAGGTGATGATTACATGTCTTTCCTCCATTGTCGACAGGTCCACCAGTGGTCTGTACACCGGAGGATGCCGCCATCTCCTCACATATCCCAGCGGACGGTGTCTATGGAGGACAACAGCGAGCACAGAGTCAACCAACTCAGAGGTATGTAAACACAGCTTACTCAGAAAACTATTCATAACCCGAAATTTCCCTGTATGAGTGTTGAGCCAAGGCCTAGGTATGTGACGCAGTTAAAAATAAAGCCATGTGAGCCCCTGAAATGGCGGCTGCCTGACCTGTAAAGTGGGACAATGTGATGGGAGGTAACTGCTCTGGCGTTGGACACCATCGCGGTAGGCGGTCGAAGACCGCGGCGCAATTCTGCATTGGTTAACATTGGACGCTGTGGGTCCCAGGAGCCAATGACGATGTACGCCAGCGGTGACGGTACGCACCGCCGCAGACGTGACCGCCATTTTCTATCTGTTCAATCACTCGATACCTGATCTTCGACAGGAGAGGACCTACACTGCAAGTGCTGCTGTGACCTCAGTCTGGAAGAGACAATGGCTTGTGCGTCTGGGGAAAGGGCCCCTGCCTTCAACACGGAGGAGTTGGAGAAACTCGTGGATGGGGTCCTCCCCCAGTACACGCTACTCTATGGTCCTCCAGACAAACAGGTAAGTACACTGGGAGCATGCTGTATGGGCAATGTCTGTGTGGAGTGGTGTGGATGAAAGATAGGGGGGTAGAATGATGCATGCATGAAACGACGGTGAGTGCATGTGCCACATGGCAAGGGTAGGGATGGGGCCAATGACTGTGACGGTGCAGTTGATAATAACTTCTCTTTTTCCCCTGTACAATTCCTGTAGGTCAGCGCCCACCAGAAGATGGATATTTGGCGTGCCATTGCCAAGGACGTCCGGACCCTGGGGGTCTACCACAGATGGAGCACCCACTGCCGTAAAAGATGGGAGGACATTCCCCACTGGAGCAAGAAGACGGCCGAGTCCCAGCTGGGGATGGCCTCCCAACGTGGGAGGGGTGCCCGTCGCACCATGACCCCCTGATATTCAGGATCCTGGCGGTGGCGTATCCGGAGTTGGATGGGCGCTTGAGGGCATCACAGCAGCAACAAGGGGGTGAGTACACCCTCATTCTGCTGATTCAGCGCGCAGTGAAGGTGTCTGGGTGGGGGAGGTGGGCTGTGGATTTCCCTAGGCCAGGACGAGTTTGCTAGTTAAGTCCCCTTTTTCAGGCAGACCCTGTGGTACCCTACCCCACCTGGGTACAGTGCCAACTACACCTAGTCAGGCTCCTGTGACATCCATGTGTGCATACATCGGCCATAGCCTTGAAGGCCATGTCCCAGGGATTTAATAGTGGACCCCAAGTGCGTGGCGTAGTGCAGGGGGCTTCTGTGTCTGTTGTGTCCCCCAATGGTAGCAGTAATGCATGCACTCAACATGTCTTTCTTCTGTCTTCACCCCCCCTTTTTGTGGTCTCCCTGTACTTGTGTGCATTAGCATCATCAGGCAGAGGAGCAGTGGCACTGGAGCAGGAGGGAGCTGCATCCCACATGGCCCTGTAGGGCAACACTACGGAGTCTGATTTCACCAGTGGGAAGGAGGGCGAGGGGAGCTCCACGGCGGGGACAGGAGCTGACACCAGTGATACAGACTCGTCCTCTGATGGGAGCTCCCTTGTGGTGGCGGGCCCAACTGTGCCCCTCGCATCTACAGGTACAGCCACCACCCCCCCCTCCAGCACTGCCCTCCCAGCAGCCCCTCAGCCTTTACCCCATGTCAGCTCACCCAGGAGGGTGGGCATCTCCTTTGCCCCAGGCACCTCAGGCCTGCCCCAGTCACCCCTGCTGCCCTCAGTGAGGAGGCCATTGACCTCCTCAGGTCCCTCACTGTTGGGCAGTCTAACATTTTGAATGCGATCCAGCGTGTAGAGAGGCAGTTGCAACAAACCAATGCATTCCTGGAGGGCATTCATTCTGGTCAGGCAGCCCTTCAGCGAGCTTTTCAGACTCTTGCCTCAGCACTGATGGCAGCCATTGTCCCTGTCTCTAGCCTCCCCCCTCCAACTTCCTCCACCCAGACCCACACCCCTGTACCTCAGCCTATCCCAAGCACACCATCAGACCAGCATGCACACACCTCAACATACAAAGGAAGCTCAGGCAAACATAAGCACCACACATCCCACAGGCACTCACACAAGCATCACACACATGCAGACATAACAACATCCACTGCCTCAATTGTGTCCCCCTCCGCCTCGTCTCCCTCCTCCCTCGTCTCCACTCACACCTGCATGCACTACATCTTCAGCCACTACGTCCATCACCAGCACACCCACCACTACACCCTGCTCACGTGCAGTCACCACCCCCACTACCATTCACACATCTCCTGTGTCCTCTCCCAGTGTGTCTGTGAGTCCACCTCCCAAGGTACACAAACGCAGCCACACACCCACCCAACAGCCATCCACCTCACGACAACCTCCAGCGCATGCACCTTCACCCAAACTCAGCAAACGGACACCTCCTACAACCACAACCTCTTCCTCCACTCCCAAACCCCCTCCATCTACCCGTCCCAGTGTTCCTAAGAAACTTTTCCTGGCCACCCTTGACCTCTTTCCCTCACCTCCCCCACCCCGTCAGTCTCCTAGGGCCCGACTCTCCAGGTCCCAACCTAGTACCTCAGCCACAACATTGGCGGGACCAGTGATGCCAGTAGTCACCGGATTCTGGAGTGCACCAGGCAGCAGGGGAGCCAGTGTGGCAAGGAGCCACAGCACGGACAGTCCCCGACCTGTCAAGCATCAAAAGTTGGCCAGTGCCCGGCGGGAGAGGGGGAAGACACCAGCCACCAAAGCCGCTCCCAGGGGTACAGGTGAGAGTGTGGAGTCAGCTGCGACACCTTCCAAGGTGGGGAAGGGGCACAAGAAAACCGGCAAGTCTGGGAAGATCAGCACGGCGGAGAAGACAGCCATCAGCCCCGCTGCCCAGGAGGCGACCGCCAGCAACCCCGCTGCCCCAGACAGGAACGCCAGCATCAGCCCCGCTTGCCAGGAGGTGACCGCCAGCAGCCCCGCTGCCCCAGACAGGACCACCAGCAGTAGACCCGCTGCCCAGGAGGCGACTGCCAGCAGCACCGCTGCCCCAGACAGGACCGCCAGCAGCCCCGCTGCCCAAGACAGGACCACCAGCAGCCACACTGCCACAGACAGGACCGCCAGCAGCCACACTGCCACAGACAGGACCGCCAGCAGCTGAACCGCTGCTCAAGACAGGACCGCCAGCAGCCACACTGCCGCAGACAGGACCGCCAGCAGCTGAACCGCTGCCCAAAACAGGACCGCCAGCAGCCACACTGCCGCAGACAGGACCGCCAGCAGCTGAACCGCTGCCCAAGACAGGACCGCCAGCAGCCACACTGCTACAGACAGGACTGCCAGCAGCTGAACCGCTGACCAAGACACCGCCGCCACAAGCACCGCTGCCAAAAACACCGCCGCCACAAGCACCGCTGGCAAAAGCACCGCCGCCACAAGCACCGCTGCCAAGGACACCGCCGCAACAAGCACCGCAGGCCCATGAGCGCCAAAAGCTCTGCTGCTACTGAGGCCGCCACGAGCAGGATGAAGCACTCTGGGCACAAGGCCCCCTCCAGAACTAGTGGAGAAAGACATCCACTACCTCTGTCCATGGCAGGATGAAGGACTTTGGGCACAAGGCCCCCTCCAGAACAGGTGGAGAAAGACATTCATTACCTCTGTCCTTGGCAGGATGAAGCCCTCTGGGCACAAGGCCCCCTCCAGAACCAGTGGAGATTGACATCCACTACCTCTGTCCTTGGCAGGATGAAGCCCTCTGGGCACAAGGCCCCATCCAGAACCAGTGGAGATTGACATCCACTACCTCTGTCCTTGGCAGGATGAAGCACTCTGGGCACAAGGCCCCCTCCAGAACCAGTGGAGAATCACATCCACTACCTCTGTCCTTGGCAGGAGGAAGCACTCTGGGCACAAGACCCCCTCCAGAACCAGTGGGGACTGTTATCCACTTGAGAGACTGTGGCTTTGCACTCTCCAGGATTGAACAGTGGGCAACCCACCCACTGTAGAGACTTGAGAGACTGTGGCTTTGCACTCCCCAGGATTGAACAGTGGGCAACCCACCCACTGTAGAGACGTGAGAGGCCTTGGCTTTGCACTCCCCAGGATTGAACAGTGGGCATGGGGCCCCCTCGTGGATTTGGCGTTGTGCACTCAACCGGCTGAGGTGCCCACCCTTTCCCTTCCCCCTGAGGTGCCTGTTTTATTTCTATCTAATGCCCCTGCAGTGTTCTCTCCGTCTTGTTCGGGTATCTTGTGTGGGCCTCGCCCATGCATTTTGGACCCAGTGGTCCATGGACTGAAATGGTGTAATACCTTGGACTTATATTATTGGTGTATATATTTGTTAATAGTGTATGTATATTTTTGGAATACTGAATTTTAATATATTGCAATCGTTCACCTCATTTCCTTTTGTCGTTGCATTCTTCCAGGGGGTTTGGGGGGTGTAACTGTAATGTATCATGCTTTATTAGTGTGTGTGTTGTCGTGGGTGAGGGTGGGGGTGGGGGTGGGGGTGTTGCGTGTTGCCTGTGTGTGTCACTGTTTTTTCCCTCCCCCCTCCCCTGTGTCATAGGTGCAGTACTCACTGTGGTCTTCGCCGCTGGCGTTCGTGCTCCTGGTAGAGGAGCAGGAAGATAAAGGCTGGTAAAATGTGGAGCTCCGGTTCCATGGCATCCTGGTTCCTCGTGGGGTGTGTAGAGGTGAGCGTTTTCCCTTCGAAGTCCTGTTTCCGCTGTGTTTTTGTTCGCGGTGAATCCGCCCCGGAAAAGGTGTCGGATTGGTAGGTTGTAATCCTGTGGGCGGTACATTGTCCTCCGCCTGTCTGTTGGCAGTGACCGCCGCTGTGATTGTTTGTACCGCTGTGGCGGTCGGAGTGTTAAAGTGTCTGTCTATGTTGGCAGTTCCCGCCACGGTCGTAATTCCATTTTTTTACCGCCGGCCTGTTGGCGGTCTTACCGCCGCTTGAACACCGACCGCCAGGGTTGTAATGACCACCATAGTGTACTCTTTGGCTGCTTCACAGTGCTTACAGAGGTTGGCCCCATTCATGTAACTCCCAGTTGGGGGGGGTGAAATGTAGTTGATCAGAGTTTTGTCAACCATTTGGGGGGTCGCCGCCCGCCAGGCAGGAACCGGCATTTGGCAGCCATGCGGCCAAAATACCGCTGCCTCATTCCAACATTCCCGCTGGGCCGGCGGGCGCTAACCATGTTAGCGCCCGCCAGCCCAGCGGGAATGGGGGCCACAACACAGGAGCCGGCTCCAAATGGAGCCGGCGGCGGTGCGACGGGTGCAGTTGCACCCGTCGCGCTTTTCACTGTCTGCTAGACAGACAGTGAAAAGCTTCATGGGGCCCTGTTAGGGGGCCCCTGCACTGCCCATGTCAGTGGCATGGGCAGTGCAGGGGCCCCCAGGGGCCCAGGGACACCCGTTACCGCCAGCCTCTTCCTGGCGGTGAAAACCGCCAGAAACAGGTTGGCGGTACGGGGGTCAGAATCCCCAGGGCAGCGCTGCTTGCAGCGCTGCCCTGGCGGATTACCCAAGCCGGGGCAAAAACGGCGGATGACCGCCGGCCCCGGCAATCCGACCGCGGCTTTACCGCCGCGGTCGGAATGGGGATTGAAGCACCGCCAGCCTGTTGGCGGTGCTTCCGTCATTCGTGGCCCTGGCGGTCTGGGACCGCCAGGGTCAGAATGACCCCCTTGGTTCTTTTGGATCAGCATTTCAATGTGAGGCCGTGTGCTGGGGACAAGGGTTTGCAGGACAACTCAGGAGTTGCTGTGAAAGAGTGGGACGATAGGAGTTTGACGTCTAGTTGTGTCTCCTAGATAGGAATTCTGGGGTTTAGTCGAACTTGGGAGGAGAGCAGAGGTTCGGTCCCTCCAGACCTAAAAATTAATAGAGAAAGGCTGCCACCAATATCTTTTTTGACACTTTGCTTAGATGACTGGATTGGAATACCGTGAGGTTATTTCATTAAAAGGAGGGCTGTATAACCATGAATGGCTCATTGTAAACACCTGGAGATCACCAGGCAAAGTGAAAATGGGGAACGAACTGGGAGAGTGAGTGTTCCCTGTCATGAATGTCACAGGATGTACTCCTCCTCAGTGCAAGCATCAAAGTGGGAAGTGAATTATAGAAAGCATGCATTTGTATTCGCCATATGTGGCCCAGGAGGCCTAGATATGCGGAAATGCACTGTATCTCTCTCAGTGCTGGTGACGTGCCCCTGTTCTTGTAGCAGAGGACAATTTAGGAAGCCCGGCTGTATTGACAGTTCCAAAAATGCTCCAATCTATGTGATGGGGGTCCATTCGACCGAACTGACAAAAGGATGACTTCCATGTCATAGAGGCCACCTAGCATTTTAGTGGTGTTGCAGAAAAAAGAAAGCCTGGGGCAGGGATTCCTTTCTGAAACGCCAAAAATCAATGACACTGTCATGCTGGTTCAGAAATGTATCGCCCTACATGTAACTGTTCTAGTTTTATTTTTCTGGGAAATGAGAGCATGAAAAGGCTCGCCCTTCATTATGAAGCTCACTCCCAGTGGCTCTGGCACCACTAAATGAGGGTCGAGGTGGTTGTGGGTGGGTAGGGGATGTTAATCTCAATTTATGGCGGTTGTTCCATCCTGTCATATTTTAAATAACTCCATAAATATTTGTCATGCACTCTGCACCTCTTGCCATCAAAACAAGGACATGCTCTAAAGTGCACCCAATACTCAATACAGAATCCTAACCACAACTGAACCATAAGGAACTTTGTTATACTTAAAATCCACAGGACAATATGTTTGAGAGGACACTTTGCCTCACTCGGTACATATGCCACTAATGGGACCTAATCTCCCAAAATGCACTGCCACACAGAGGCCCACTTCCCAGTCAGAAGGCATGCTTCCTCAGTCATTCAATAAATCTCAACAGAACTTGAAACCCCTGAATGCTCACTGTTGCTTGCTACCTGTGGAAACGTGCTGTAGAATGGACGATATCTCGCTCATTGCTGATACTCCAAAAAAACGTCATGTCCCAAAATATACTTGCCTCGCTTTTCACTCATGGATACGGTCTTAAACTGCACTCTGACTGATTCAGGATAGAGGACTCATTGGCTTCCCAACAAACAACTGTCACCCAAATAGTGGTAGAAGGCAGCTCACACAGTAGAGCAGTCCAGACAGTCGCCCGACCCAGGACGTAAGATGATTCCTTTTGTGATCAAGTTACCCAAACAAGAGAATAAATTTGCCAGCAGTTTAAACATACTTAAGCCTATGAAAGCCAGATGTTATGAAATGTCGTAGTCAATATGAAACCCACAGAAGAAACTCTTGGAACGACCCGACCAACCACCTGTTGTGGCAATGCTGATGACATTAATATTTTGGTTCATTATAACATCTTCAGCAGGCAACAACGTGTTGTTTTGGCAGATTGTGTTTCAGAGGTACAGAGAAATTCCAACATAAACACATCACTTTACAAAGGCAAGCAGTTGAAATTTCTAGTAATTCAATGGACTCTCCCAGGTTTTTCAATACAATTCAATCAGTTGCTACTTGGTCTCCGGAATAGGAGTCTGGAGCAGTATTGGCGCGTATGTGACCTTTGATCAGTGACAACCACCCAATATTTTTTCATCCATAAATCAGGTTTAACTTTTTTGCCTCACGAGTAATTCTCATGACCCAGAGGTAAGTTGTGATATGGACGACATTCTGCACTGGCCTCATGCTAAATATATAAAGCAGCAAAGCAAATGAGACAAACTAGAATCAAAATGTAGTCCAATTGTCCCTGAACACTCACAGGTGAGCTGGCCCGCCACTAGAATATTCTCAGACGAGCAGGGACGGCGATGATGAAGCAGGACAGCGGGGGTGCTTGAGTCCAAACCTTTCAGTTTTTTAATTGGCTCTCACAGTATAACAGGGACAAAAAACCTAAGGTATTCTAAAAATGGACAAACTGTCCTCACATTGACCCTAGTTTGACTCATTTGCTTCGTTGTACTATGTAGAGGGAAGATGTGAATGTTTTCTCCTCTCGTTCCCCTCCACCCCTCCACTCTTGTGGTGCATATTCTAGCATGCATGCTAAATATGTCATGATTTAATATTCGTTTTGCTTTACTGTGTCTACAAATGTGTATGCGCTTTGTTGGGATTCCTATGCTTTCAGTCAACATTCAGCCACGGCCTTGTCTCAGGATTCTGCCTGCACCACCCTCCCTTTGCCTATAGAAATATCTTTCCCAGCAGTACACGCCTATTTGAGTGTTGGTCGGTGCGTGAAGAATATTTTTGTTTTCAAATTATGATTATATCTTATTACGAAAGGCAATCAATAAACTGGTTAAAAAAAGGTTGAAGGTATCTGCATTCTAATTCGCATTACCTTTATTTTAATTTTCATATAAGACCCTTAATGATTCAGTTCTTTATCATGAATGATCCAAGCATATATTTCAGGGTGTACCCTTCAGCAAGAGAAAACTCCCACTCCAGACAATTCCAGTGTTAATAAAAGTAACATACACATTCACACATTAGGCTTATGCAGGCCATAATAATAAAATGGTGTGATAATGTTACGCTTACTTATTTTCCTTTTTTCTCCCACTTCCTATTGCACTTGCCCTTTTCATACATGGAACTCGGGCCTGAATGTTCAAGAAGCATCAGTTTACATTTGTCCGTGGTGCTGTCGGATGCTGGCATGTCTTTTGTATTGCGCCCAACTTTCCTTGTTAATAGATAATTGTGAGAACTACTGCAATGCCTCTTCGTCCTTCAAACATTGATTTGATGACCAGGAATGGGACCCCTATGTGCTTGATGTGCTGCCATACCTGTGTAGTGAGTCCCGGAAATAGTGCACAGCGAAGGGACTCCACTGTTAGGCTGATCTGCCTGAAAAGGTCTGATGTCACATCATCTTCTGAGTCCTTGGCTTACCTCTTCTTAATTCTACAATATGCTCCATCGTGAATAGGAGTCAGAGCACAGGGCTGCTTATCTGATGCACTTTCTTGTACCTTAAAACTCTAGGGTAGTTGTCTATCAGATTATGCCACTGGTCATAAGGACCTTTGATTGTCAACTGAAAATGTATAATAGGATCTAGTGTCAGCACAACATTTCCATTACAGTTAAATCAATTTGACTCCACAAAGATGACAGAGGATGATATCCAAACCATGAAGATTTTTTCAAATAAGCACACATATTAATTTGAGCATGCAACCTGAATTTGTATATTATGAAAAAAAAGATGCAAAATATAATGATGTACAAAGTTCAAAACAGGAAATAGATAGGTTTCTTGAAGGAACTTCCCCAAGCTGAATAAGTCATCGGAAGTGGCAAGAGGAAAACTCTAAGAGGAAGGTGTCAGCATCTGTTGAATAAATTAAGGTTCAGGGAGAAAAAAGGTGCAGGTGTTCAACCATGATGAATACACATGGAGAGAGTATGCAGGAGAAAGGGGAAATTAGGGGGATCACAACCGTACTCAGCTCCCTATATAACCAAAAAACACACAAAGGAGTACGGGGTTCTCTTATACATAGAGGGCTAGACACCAAGGGTACCAATTGTGCCCTTGGTTCCTCGTGGTCCTCTGTTAGAGGAAGAGGGTCAGTGTGAGATTGGTGAGCAGTGAAAGAGGAGAAAAAAGGGGGAATTTCCTTTATGGACTAGGTGGTCTCACACACTATATAGTGTCATGCTTCATCATTTGACCACCTAGCCCCACCCAGTTAGGACAGTGCCACCTGGGTGGACTCAACCTCACTGTTAAAAGAACAGGAGGGAGTGCGTAAATCAATTATAGGTCTGGAAAGATCGGGATCCAGCTAATCTAGGGAATAAAAACACCTCAACAGATACCTGTGTAAAGTTACAATTTAATAATAGGGTCTGTTTGGTGTGGTTAAAAGCGTGGAATGGGACACCTCTGTGAGAGCAAGGACTCACAGGGTCACCTATCTAAAGAGTGATAGCCAACATGTTTCTGCCCTCAGTGGTGAGCCTAGGAAGGTCTTGGGGCATTCATCAGGGCAAAGGACCCCTAAGACTCATGGTAGGAGTTTGAGAAAACACTGTCCGGTTGGTAAAAGGTCTAAAAAGTAAAGAAAAACGGCCTACCTTATCAAGAAACTACCTTGAGGTGGCCTGCAGGGTATGAAACAGATAGACAATGAAGGCAACAGTGTAACACAGCACTGCACAGCAAACCAACAACACATGTGACAAGAATACTGCTCATGCACAGAACAAATACACTTATTGTAGGCAATAAGCATGCACATAGAACACATATGTACATCATAGATAATACTACTACTAGGGGCAAGCAGAAAAATCTTACCGTATCCCTAGAGGCTATTGGCCTCTGGTATCCAGGAGGGGGAGTGTCCCCTTATTGTCAGACACTAAGGTTCAAGAAAAGAACAGAGAAAAAGGGCATAAAGGTGGGTACACAATTATATAGAGAGGGTGGGCTCTGGGTGAAGAAATTACACAGAGGAGAGGTCCAGCTGGTCCAGCAGGGGACCTATATTATCCAGTGAAGGAGGCTGGTTGAAAGATATCAGCCTACAGAAAGTAAAAACCAAGTAAAGCACTTGTAGTTATTAGGGAAAGCCATATATCTATAGCGCGTTAGAATGGGTACAAAAAAGGGGGAAAGGGAGCAGAAGATTCTTATCTGTGTGTCCAGGGCGCTGCTCCATCACTCACTGCATCAAAGGAGGCGCTCACTGTGCGCCTATGCCGTCCTCTCTTTGGACCACTTGAAAGAAACGGTCAAGGGGAGACGGGCTTTTATTGCAGTAAACCGCGTCAACAATTGGGCCAGGTGTGTGTAATCACTGCCGCAGCCCGTGGTCTCATCGTCGGGTGGACGTGGGGGCCGGAAGCGGAGCTCCCGTGTCGGAGCCGGCACAGCCGACTCATCATTGCAGCGCTTCCGGGGCAGCCCGAGGTCGGAGCCTCCGGCTGCATGCCGGAGCGCAAGGACATCACGGGAATCCTGCGGCCGCTGGGAATTGTTGTTCCCAGCGGCCAAAAATGTGAAATAGAGTATGAAAAAAGGGAAACGAACGAAAAAGTGAAGAAAAGGGGACAGGTGCGGGAGGGAGGGGAAGGTGGTTTTTTTTGGGGTGGGGGGAAAAAGGGGAAGGGAAAGGGGGAAGAAAAGAGGTGAAGCGAGGGGGAAAAAAGAACAGTGGGAAAAAGGTTAAGACAGGAGAGGAAAAAGGTAAAACAAGGGAAAAGAAGGGGGGAAGAAGAACGGAAAAGATAAAAGAAGACCAAGGGCAAGAAAATATAGAAGGAAAGTAGAAAAAAGGAAAAAGAGAAAAGAAGAAAGAGGAGAGAATGAAAGGAAACCAGCTGTGAGGAGGAGAAAGAAAAGGACACCAGAAGGAGGGGGGAGGCGAGAGGGGGAGGGGAAAGAAAAGGGAGGGGGGACAGGGGGAAGGAGGGGAAAGGGGAAGAAAAAAGGGAAGGGGGGAAGAAGAGGGAAGGGGAAGGGGGGTTAGGATGGGAAGGGGAGACGAGCGGAGAAAAGGCGGAAAGCAAGCCGGTGGGTGAGACAGGGAGGGGGGACAAGGATACACAAGGGAGACCGGAGTGGTCAAAGAGGCAAGGGGCAGAGGGCTTATTTATAAAGTGAGAACCAGGGGATCTCATCGTTCATACCAACCATGTCTGTGTGTAATCTCCACACCCAGTGTTGTTCAGCCAGAAACAGTTTCTCTGACATGTTGAGAGTCGTAGGGGGCAGTTGCTCTAGAACAGTCCAGGAAAGGTCATCTGGGGAATGATTATTCAGGAGGAAATGGTTGGTCAGCTTGGTGGCATTACGTTTACACTGGATCGTGCTCCTGTGCTCGCAGATCCTAGTGCTGACCTTCCTGGTGGTCATACCCACGTATTTGAGTTGGCACGGACATCTGATCAGGTAAATCACGTTCTTACTATTGCAGTTAGTAAGAGATTTTTGTACCCATGGGGTTTTTAGGTCTAAGTTTATCGTAGTGGGTTTTTGAGTTTGACGACATACACTACACTTGCCACAAGGGTGGTGGCCTGTTGGTGGTGGTAAGTGCCAGAGTGTAGTCTGTCTGGAGTGGGATTTCTCTTTTGGTCTTGTGTGAACCACCATATCCCGTATGTTGGTGGCTAACTTGTAGGCATGTAATGGCTGCCTGAAAGGTAAGCCACCAGACATGAGGATCTTCCAATCCTCTTTAATGATCTTCTGGATCCTGTTGAATAGTGGGCTAAAGGTCGTGACACACACTATTTGTTCCATGTCTGGTTTCACTGCCCGAGGTTGCAGTAACTGGTCCCTGTTGTTATTGCGGGCTCTTTTACGGGCCCTACTGACCAGGTGTGTGGGATAGTCCTTTGCTTGTAGTTTAGTGGCTGGTTTGTCAGCATGCTTGCGATAGTCTATTAGAGTGGAGCAGTTCTGTCGTGGTCGTAGAAATTGTCCTACTGGGAGGTTATCCTTCAGGGCCCGTGGGTGAAAACTCTGAAACTGTAGCAAGTTTTTGCGGTCCGTTGGCTTATAGTATACCTCTGTGGCCAAGCCTCCGTCATGTTCATAAATGAGTAGGTCTAAGAACGGAAGCTTGTTTTCACCTATAGTGATGGTGAAGTTCAGGAAAGGATTGGCCCCATTGAGCCAATTAGAGAAGGAAAGAGCCTCTTCTTTAGTTCCCGTCCAGACCAGAAGGATGTCGTCTATATATCACTTCCAAAGTTTGATCTGCTGTAGGTAAGGGTTGTCTTCATGAAGGACCACACGTCTCTCAAAGTTGTCAACATAGAGGCATGCCAGACTAGGGGCAAAAGTGCAACCCATCGATGTACCTTGTGTTTGTAAGAAGAAACTTTCTTCAAATTTAAAGTAGTTCCTCATGAGTGCTAAATATGGAAGGTCCAGTATAAATTCAGGAGGCGTACGTGACTCTCCTCTATTGACTTCGAGCAGATTATTGATCACTTCCAGCGTGGCCTCTTGGGGGATATTAGTATATAAGGATTCCACGTCTAATGTGATCAGGAGTTCTTTGGTTTTATCAAAAGACACAGACTCAAGTAGTAACAGAACATCGGTGGTGTCCTTGAGGTAGGTTGGAATTCTTTTCACTAGTGGTTGTAGGAAGAAGTCTACGAGCTTAGAGAGAGGCTCTAACACTGAGCCGATCCTGGATACTATTGGTCTGCCTGGAGGGGGGATCCTTTCTTTATGCACCTTAGGCAGATTGTAGAAATAAGGGATCTTTGGGTTTGCTTGTACCAGGAAAGCTGCTTCGTGCTCAGTGAGCCAGTCGTTCTCCATACCTTTAGCCACTAGGAAGGAAATTTCCTCTTGAATGTCGGGAGTGGGATCTCGGGACAGGCTCCGACCTTGGGCTGCCTCGGAAGCGCTGCAATGATGAGTCGGCTGTGCCGGCTCTGACACGGGAGCTTCGCTTCCGGCCCCCACGTCCGCCCGACGATGAGTTCACGGGCTGCGGCAGTGATTACACACACCTGGCCCAATTGTTGAAGCGGTTTACTGCAATAAAAGCCTGTCTCTCCTTGACCGTTTCATTCAAGCGGTCCAAGGAGAGGACGGCACAGGCGCACAGCCCCCTTTGATGCAGTGAGTGATGGAGCAGCGCTCTGGACACACAGATAAGAATCTTCTGCTCCCTCCCCCCTTTTTTTTACCCATTCTAACGCGCTATAGATATATGGCTTTCCCTAATAACTACAAGTGCTTTACTTGGTTTTTACTTTCTGTAGGCTGATATCTTTCAACATGTTGACTTTGAGCTAAGGTTGAAGTCATTGTGCTCTACCTCGCAAATGTAAAAAGTGTGGGATCATTTTTTCCCTGTCACTTTTACCGTGTTTTTAATCTTGACCGAGTCCTTGCTTTTCATTAAAGAACTTTTACATTGAGGAGGTACCCAAGCCAATTTTATATTTCTTTTTTCTCTCCAGCAGCCCTCTCAGTAACTTTCAAGAAATTATTTTTGTACTGGGAGATCCTCAATGGCTTGATGGTCCCACGTCGGACCACGCCAGACATTGCAGTACCAGTCTGGTGTGGAGCACAGCCCGATGATGACGCATGAGGGCTATAGCTTCTGACAGTGTGTGCCTATGTGAAGGGGAGTGAACATTCCCCCGTTATCTGGAACAGAGCACTTATTGATATTTACAGTATTATTGGGAGAACGTGCTCTGGACCAGTCAATCCCCCAGCCCCTTCTTTGTCTTTACAACCCATGAACAGCCCAGAGGGATGGGTGCAATATATGTAAAAGGTTGTGCATGTACGTTTAAGGTTTACATGCCATGGTAGTGAAAAACTCCTAAATTCGCTTTTCACTACTGCAAGACATATCTCCCCCATAAGATAACATTGGAGTTGCCTTATTATATTTTATAATTGCAATTTCCAAATGGGAACAGACAAGCACTTCAAATTTGGTGTCTCTGGAATCACAATTGAAAATCCTGACATGATGAAGTCGGATTTTGAATTATAATTTTGACAATGCTACTTTTAGAAAGTTGACATTTTCTGGCTCAGCCATTTAGTGCCTGTAGCATGTCTCTGGTCACATCACTGGGTGTAGTTGACAGTTGGGCTTTGTGTATTCCTGCTAGAGAGCCACACACAATGAGAGTTTAGGTCTGTCTTGATGGGCCATCCTGGTCAGAATGAGAGAGAGGAGCTGGACAGAGCCTCACTTACACCTGAATAGGCTAGCTGTGGGTTTTGTGTCCCAGCTCAGGCAGCGCCTAAGGAAACCTGGCAAACTTCCACAGTTTTAAAAGCTAGACACAAGGGGGAATCCAGAGTGGGGTGACTTAGGTGGCACTCACCAGGTTTTCTTATCCAGAAGCGCTTCCAATCCTCAAACTTTGACTAAAAAAAACATTTTTTTCTCACATTTGAGTGATGGTAAATACCTCAATATGCAGGGAAAAAGTAATTTCCTAGCATCTACTATTTCTCCAAGTATCCTAATAAAAATGGTACCTCCCTTGTGTGAGTGTGGCTGGATGTCACAACAGGAAAGAAGCCAAAACGCAACATGGACGCATCACAATTTTCCACTAAAAACTGACCCTTCTTTAGCAATGTGGCTAGCTGTGGGCTCTGTGCCCTTGCTCAGGAGGCGCCTAGGCAAACCTAGCAAACCTATATATTTTTGTAAAGTATACACCTAGATGAATACAAGATGGGGTGACTTTTGTGGCTCTCGCCAGGTTTTCTCACCCAAAAGCCCTTGCAAACCTCAAACTTTAACTGAAACACATTTCTGTGATGGAAAGTTGTGGAATATGCAGGGAGCAACTGATTTCCTACCATCTACAATTCCCCTACGTTTCTCGATAAAAACCGTATCTCACTCATGTGGGTAGGGCTAGTGGCCATAATAGGAAAGGCGCCAAAACACAACATGAGCACATCACATTTTTCCATTAAAAACGGACACTTTTTTCTGCAATGTGCCAAGCTGTAGATTTTAGGCTCTAGTTCAGCTGGCATATAGGGAAACCTACTAAACTTGTACATTTTTGAAAACTACATACCTGGGGAATGTAGGGTGGGGTTACTTGCGTGGCTTTCTACAGGTTCTCTTTCCCAGAAGCCCTTGCAAACTTCAAAAGTTGCCTAATACACATTTTCTCCTATTTCTGTGACGAAAAGTTCTGGAATCTGAGGTAAAGCACGAAATTCCTTCCATCCAGCATTCTCACACATATCCCAGTAAAAATGCTGTCCCACTTGTGTGACTGGGGCTAGTGCCCGCAACATGGATGGATCAGACCAAGGTCATTAAGTGTCCCTTTACGAAGAGTCCCAATGATGTTAGTTTGATCCATTCTTGTTGTGAGCAATACGTACAGACACACAAGTCGAGCAGCATTTTCATTGTGACAAGTGGGGAAAAGCTGTGTGGTAGGAATATTGTGTATTTCTTCTAATTCTGGAAGAATATGTCACAGAAATTAAAGACAAATGTGCAATTTTAGTTAAATATTGAGGTTTGACGGGCATTGTGGGTAAGAAAACTTTATGGGATCAATGTGAGGCACACCATCTTGTACTCCCTGGGTGTCTAGTTTTCAGAAATGCCTGGGTTTGGTAGGTTTTACTGTGTGGCTGTCGAACCCAGGCCCCAAAACTGCAGCTACCCTTTTTGCTGATGTTGCCACATTGAGTCTTAGACCCTGCACTTTTTGCGGGCACTAGGCCACCCACACAGGTAAAGTACCATTTTTATCAGGAGATGTGTGGAAACTCTGGACGGCAGGAACTTTGCAGCTCCCAGTAGATTCCAGTACTTTGAGGGATCCACACGAGCCACCCTGAAGTCCCCCTGGTGTGTAGTTTACGAAAATATCTAGTATTGGTAGATTTTCCCTAGAGACAATATACACCCTGGCAGAGAAAGGCCGAAAAGACAAATATTACTGCCCAATCATCTATTCCTCAAGTACACAAACATACTGGTTGGTTGTGACACGGAGTGAGTGAAAAGTTAAAAATGTAAACTTTATTAACAAAAGATTTCACACAAATGAAATTCATTGTTAATAACTGAACGTTTATGATGCTGAACCAATGACTCACAGCTCATGAGCTGTAAAGCCATGGCAAGGCACCAACCGCTTTACAGGCTATTCACACATATTTAATGCAAGACATACAGAAAGCCATTCCAACTGCCAGCCACGGACCCAACACATTATAACATTCACATAAACAAACAGCAGCATTCAAGAGCCCATCACTGTCATACGCCCACAGGACTGACACAGATATCACTCCACCTGACATCTGATGGAGTGTGTGGACTGCAAGTCACTACTCAAACATCGCCAGCTGAATGCCAGCTCACACACACCGCCAGCCAAGCACCAATCCATACACACTGCTAGCCAAGTGCCAGTCCACACACACTGCAAGTCAAGTGTCAGTCCACACACACCGCCATCAAAGCACCAGTCTATCTACACTACCAGCCAAGTGCCAGTCCTCACACACTGCCAGCCAAGCGCCAGTCCACAAACATCTCCAGCCAAATGCCAGTCTACACACATCACCAGCCAATGGCCAGTACACACACACTGCCATCAGATTTTCATTTTTTTTAAACAAAAAATAAAACACAAACCAATTTGAAGGAGATGAAAAACGAACTATGACTACAAACACAACAGGTCTAACTAAATACATCAAACTACTGCCAACGGTGAAACTAAACAAAAAATATAAAACAATACAAACCACTTAGTTCACTTTTACTCTCATGGTTGCTCCCAATACTTCAGTTGCTTGTGGTAGGATTTAAAACATGCAGTCACGTACACATAGCCCAGGATTAGAAGGACACACAGAGCAGAACATATGAGTCCCCTTTCGCACACCTCTTCGGGCATAGACTTTACATCTTTTACAGGAAACGTGTTTTGGGGTGCGGTAGGAATGTCATCAGGGAAGTGGCAATCTTTGAGTCTACCCACAACCTCTACCACTCCAGCTCCAGGAACACTTGCCTGGTCAACAACAACAAGGCTGCCTATTACACACTGCTGGAACTGATAAAACGTCATCTTTGAATCTGGAGAACAACCCTTGAATACAACAAAAGCACTGAAGGTTGCCAAATGAAACAAATGTACAGCCAACTTCGTATATCAAACGTATGCCTTACGAACATCACTGTAAGGCTCCAACCATTGATCTACTCTATTTATGCCACCCATGTGCTTATTGTAGTCTAAAATGCACACAGGTTTGCATACTTCAGCATTATGAGCCCAAACACTCACAGGTGAAGTACTTTCGTCATGAATGGTTGTCAGCATATGGACATCTCTTCTGTCTGAAAAGTTCACAGCTAGAAGTTCACCACTACACAAGGCACTGCACTTTCCCCATTGAACCTTTTTTTATATACAAGCTCTTTACGGTAACCTTTATTGTTAGAGCAAATTGTGCCACATGAAACAGTGTCAATTTGAACAAATCCTTGAACAAATGCACACCATTGTAGAAGTTATCTACATATAAATGTTGTCATTTGATAAAATGTCCTCTACCAAGTACCCACACAATAGTCTAACTGGCTCCAAACAATCAGGGGGTCAATAGAAGAATCCCTACCAGTGTACATCCTGAAATTATAGACAAATCTAGTACTACTTTCAGATAACATAACATATACAGCTTAATTCCATAACATACCCTCTTGCACGGAATGTACTGCTTCAAAAACAAAAAGGCTCTTGAACAGGTCCTAAAACCCCTCCACAGCTATTTCTTTCCCTGGAACATAGATCTCTGGAAAGCGATCTACAAAATGATCAGGGACAGGCCGAATCCTAAAGGGGCAGTCACAATTGGGGTGATCCTGTGGCAGTGCTGAAGCATTGTCAACAAAATTCAGCATCCGAAGCAGAAGCAAATCCCAATCACATCTCATGGTTGCAGGAAATACAGCAGTTTCCATAAAGGGAAAAGTAGACCAACATGGAGACAGCGATGGCTTTCTTATCAATCCCATGGGAAAAGGTGAACCCCAGAAGTTCTTCAACTCATCCAGATTTGTGGGAGTCCAACATCTGCCTCTAGAGCAGGACTTACGTCTGGCACTCACGTCTGGCACTCTTGTCCCTCAAATACTGTCCAGCATACAAATTAGTGTGCTCAACAATTTCATCCAAAATACATACTCCATAAACAACGGAAAGAGAATAATAGGCAATAAGTTTTCAGTGTTGACTCTAAATCCTGCGACAGCAGTAAATGCAGGCAACACAGAATGCAGAATGTTTGGGGTTACCTAGAGTTTATCACTTCAGGCTGCAATCCAGATTGCTCTTGCTACACTATCGCATATCAATGTCCGCCTATAAAAGAGGCACTTGCTCTGCACTTTTAGTGGCTTCTTTAACAAATGATTCCTCTCGGACCGAAAATTTACTGCTGGAATCTTGGTCTTCCTCCTCTGCCTCAGAAGCAGAGGCACTCCCAGAACCATGGTCAGAGGAAGAATAAAAAAGCAAACCAAATACTGCCGAGCGGTAATCCTGCGGTTAGCCATAATCCTTGCTAATAAAAGTAACACAACAAATAAATCAACAACACTTTGTCAGCAACACTTTGCAAAATAAGTAATAAACAAACTGTGGCTTTATCAAACAGAAAGTAAAACTACTGGCATATAGCAATCTGTAAGGAAAAGTCAATCAATACAAAGCACACAAAGACCTATGTACTCAAAAAAGATACCACTTACTGGCCAGAGAGAGCAAGTCTGTGGATCAGTTGCACCTACTCTGCACAGCTATAGCAAGCACTAAAGTACCACTAGAAAGGAAAAAACTAAACAATATATTGCACATATCAGAAAGGCAGTAGAGAATATGCACAAATCAACATATTACTTTGAAAGACAATCACACAATTAGCTAAAAATGTAAACATTGGTACAACAGTGAGAAAATTATACTAACAGGCCAAGGATACACATCAAATAAAAAGATAAAAAATTAGTTGCTTACCCACCACAACTCCACAAACTACAGATCTGCCAAAGCTGCATCTGCAAACAGGATTCACCATCATGACAAAGAAAACAATTGGCTCTACAATAAAAAAATAAATTAAAACAAAATAAAAATGATAGCAAAACATCACTCAAAAGACACTGATATTCCCCTGAAAGGAAGTGTGACACAGGCAAAAATTGACACCACCAGATGGAAGCAAATCTTATCCCAGAAACAGATCCCCTACTGCATATATAACCTTATTCTCAGGTGACTCAAGTGTTACCACCCACCCTGAGGCCCAATCCACTCAAAAAAGACTCCCTTCAAGGTGGAGAGCAGAATGCAAAAACAATATGGCCCGAAAGGAGAGCTACCCTTGCCCAAAGGGTCTTTCCTATACAAAATCCCAGGTGTATAGTGGGTTTTTATCACACCCCCAGAGGGCACATTGGCCTGCAAATGGCCAATCTGCCCTCAGGGGGGCAAAATAAAAATAAATATGGCCCCTCAATGGGAGGGGCCCTTGCCCAAGTGAATGCTCCCCTTCAAAACATAATTCCATGTTGTCTAGTGGGCATGGCTTAAAAATGGCTGATCTACCCTCTGGTGGGAGGAGGGATACAAAACAACATTGCCAACAAGGGGAGTGGCCCTTGTCTAAGGAGTAGCTGCCCTTCTACACACAATTCCCTGGTGTCTAATGAGCTTCTGCCCCCTCCCCAAGAGGGCAGATTGGCCAGAAAACAGCTGATCTGCCCTCAGGGGGTTATAAAGAAAACATCATTCACAATGGAAGCAATCTTTGTCAAAGGGATTGCTCCCTTTCAAAACATAACTCCCTGTTGTCTAGTGACAGATGGGCCTAAAAATAGTTGATCTGCCATCTGGGGGGATGAAGAATACAAAATAAAATGTCCCACACAGGAGCAACCCTTGCCTGAGGGGTCGCTCCCCTTCTGAACACATTTCCCTGATGCCCAGTGGGCTCCCCCTGGCAGAGGGCAGATCAGCCTAAAAACAGCCAATCTGCTGCATGGGGGAGGTGGATTTAAAAAAACAATCATCCCACAAGGGGAGCGACCCTTACCCAAGGAGTTGCTCCCTGTAATCATCATAATATATAACATAAATAAAATCCCAGGCATCTAGTGAGTTTTGACTGATTGGCCAAAATAACAGCTAACTACCCCCAGGGGACAGCAAAACATAGATATATTATTTTCCCCCAACTCAAAGATTCCTGCTCCACGATAGTGGCCCTCACCGCAATCATGGAGCAGGAATCTACTACAGACAGGCACAGGAGAAAGGGAAAAACTCTTTCTTTTTACCTGTGTATGTTCTTCTAAACACTGCCTGCCCCCCACCTCCGGAGAAGGACGTACTGATGGCAGGTCCTCTCTTCCAAAGCACTGGAACCAAATGGCTTCCAGCGCATTGCTACCACCATTTGATGAAGTCAGTGTGCCGTGCGTGCACTGATGCCATTAGATCACCAAGGGAGGGTTTGGGGGTGGCAGCTGCCACCCCCAATGGAGCCATGTTGTGCGTGGGCCTGTGGGGGGAGTGCCAGCATTCCCAACATGAGTGGGTGCCAGGATGCCTTGGAGCCACCCTCAGCACATGACCACTGTTGTTGAGGACGGCTCCAAGGGATTAAAACAACATCCACTGAAGGTACCATAACACCGAAAATATCTTCCACATTTTGTGATGCACTACTCCTACACTTATGTCTAGCAGGCAATCCAGCCACTTGCCTATGCAAATTGTCTATGAGAGTGATCTTTGGAAATACTAACGCTGGGTAACAGCTCCCCACCAAATTGACAAGAAGTGTAACATAAACATTTGGCCCACACACATAATAAACTCCAGGAATGATAGGAGATCAGCTCCTGTAAGTATCTGATCTATATAATAAAGAACCTGAAACCAATGATAACACTCACTCCATCCCACCCTTTGAAACTTTGAATCAATTTCTTCTTTCTTCTTGAAACATAACTTCCCCTTCTGTTTCGAGTCTAAGCTTAACATAGGCTGTATTTCCATATTTCTTTGCTCTCCTCCTCCTTTCCCCACGTATCTTTCCCAATATCTCTCCCCATCTCTGTCCTTTCCTCTATAACTGCTCTCTTGTCTTCCAAATCAACAATACATTTCTTCACAATTGGGCTTAGTGAACAAGGCTCTGTCTGTGGGACATTGGCAATGTCAAGTTTCTCTGGAGATCTGATGAAATGCCACACAGTGTCCAATTCTTTTGCATTAGCATTGGGATTCAAATCTTTGCACATAGGCACCTCTGATAGAACCAAATCGTAATTTGAAAAATAATATTCAAAATGATCTTGATGATAGAGTAAACAAAGGATTATGCTACACAATATGCCATAAGTAAGGGGAATGTAATGGTAACTTATGCCTTCCCCCACAGATGCAGGTAAGTGAGTGCAGACACAGCAATTTTTAGACTGTTTTAGATTTAAATTTCTATGTAACAATTTAAAATAAACATTCAAAGAGAAATCTCCCTCTGAAGCATCCTTTATGCAAAGCTCTCTGCTCTATAAGGCACAAAACAGTAGAAGTAACTGTGGAATTAGATTTAACAGGACTATCAGATACAGGAGAATTCAACCCTACTAATAAAGCAATCATAAAATGATAATGACAATCAGCACCACAGTCACAATCACTCTGTGTTGTTTTCTGAAAGGATAGCCATTGTTTTTTCCACAGTCAGACCTAAAGGAAATAACAAGTGCAAGCAAATTTATAATTACTGCAAATTACTTCTACTTGTGCAAAATAGCAAAACTGTGTTCATCGTTACATGACTATTTTATGTACAGTTGCATTTGTGAGACTCCATCTTATTCTAACAGAGCAAACCTACACTTCTTCAGGAGAGCTGGCCCAAAGGATTCTCTAGAGTTTAATAGATTTAAAAGTTTAACAAAGTTCAGTTCATACATACAGTCAGTTATAATAGTTATAATTAAATAAATGCAGGGGATCAAAACCTCTCACTGAGGTAGCCGTATGCACTGTGGTTCTGCAGGCACTGTCCATTGGTCACCAGGTTCATAGGTGATGTCCCTGACAATAAAGTACGTCCACTCAGGAGCTGTGAACCTTCAAATGGTCACTCCTTCCTCCTGACTACTTGCTATTCATCTTCACTGTGACTCAGCCCACTAGTTTCAGTTTCTTCTGTCTGTCTTAGTTTCTCACAAATCTTTGTCAATGTTTCCCTTCTGCAGTCACTCCTCATCACATTACTCATCCCTTCTCCAGGATCAGAGTCATTGTTCCCTTATGCACTAGGCTCATTTACTATGGCTATTCCAGACTCATTCACCACAGGCTCAGGATTTGCTTTAATTCGACTCTGCATTACTTCTGGAATTTGGATCACTGGTTTACTCTGAGGTTTTTTCAGTGCTCTCTCTACTCCCTTTCAGTCCTTCCGGGTAAACAAGAATTTGACTTTGTTAATCAGGGTTGTCATCAACACTTCATTATCAAGACATCTCACTCGCCTTGTATGGGATGCGTGCACCTAGTTAGGCAGTCAATCATATTTCACTTCTGTGTTTGTGACCTGAATCACCTGAAAGGAGACCCGCCAACGAAGTTCCAGGCATAACCTTCTGGTGTGTGTCCCCAGAACTAAGGTCATAGCACTGCTCCTGCTTCAGGAGGGAAGCCACAGCTTCTACTTTATGAGAGGCAGAATGCACCACGTCAGTCAGTCCTTTGCAGTAGTTGAGAACCATGTCACCTAAAATATTCATAAGTGCATTCGTAGGCACAGTTGGCCACCTCATGGCCCTTTTCATGATGATTTTGTGGAGGTCCAATCTTGTTTGTGGATCAGGGGTGCACCAGAGACTCATCAGCACCAAAGGCAAAGGGTTCTGCCACTTCAGAGAGGTAGACGCCCACACTTTAGCTAGGTGGGTCTTCAAAGTCATATTCAGTTGCTCAACAATTCTAGATGCATCAGGTCGAAAACTACAGTGCAGTCGCTATGCAAGCTGTAAGGTTGTACACATCACTCTCGGATTCTCATTGCTGAAATGTGTTCCATGGTGTGACTCAAGAGAAAACAGAAATTCAAAATTGGGCATTATTTCTCATAGTCAAAGCTTAGCTATAGTGAGACTGTTATTTCTTCATGTGAGGTAAGCTTCTACCCACAGGGAAAATATACACACTACGACAAAGAAATATTGTAACCCATTCCACATGGGCACTTCAATAAAATCCATCTTCATTCTGTTAATGGGACTTCCTGGCCCTTCTATGTGACTCAGCTCTATTGGGGTTCTCCTCCTCAATGTAACTGCTAGCAGGTAACACAGCACTGGCAGAGTCTCAGCCATCAATCTAAAATAGGGGTAGACCAGTTCTGTCTGAACAACCTCAGCATCGCATTCTTCCCTATATGTGCGGGACCATGACAATGTCTCATCATAGGTGACAACAAACTATCTGGCAACACAAGTCTCCCATCTGCTGAAATCTAAATTTCTTTTTAATTCTCAATACAACTTGCTCTTATCCAACGCTGCTATTTAATTTCTGGCACTTACTCCTGCACATTCTTTACGTCCTCCTATGTATCAGAAACAGTCAACAACAAATTGATGTCGGCCTCCTTCTCAAACTCATTCGCGTATTCTCCGTTAAATGCACAGGACTGATGAGTAAAATATCAACAAACCTCATTGACATATTGGGTTCCTACTGTGACATAATCATTGCCATTCCTGTGTGCTGTACAGTTCACCACTGCAATTTCCAATGGCATTTGCAGTTCCTCCAACAACTTAACAACATAACTCCCATTTCGGATCAGGTACCCAGAAGATGTCATAAACTTTCTTTGTGATTACAACTGTCCGAAGGCATGGACGACACCAAAGTCATACTATCAGAGAAAATTGTAACTTTCAGTTGGTTTGAAATACAGCAAGCTCTAACAAGGGTGACCACTTGGGCAGAGTTTACATCACACAGCCAGGAGGCTGCGAAGAGGCACACTCTAAGGAGCAGACAGCAATCACTGCTCTCATATTTTCCTCATCATCTCTTAAGCAAGAGCTGTCCACCAACAATACAAAATCAGGTTCTAAAAGGGATTAATACTTATTGTCAGATTTTGGTTTTGTGCACAGTTCAGTAATGTAGAGACAGTCATGCGCAACCTCCCCTCCACATCAAGTTCATTTTCTTGTAAAGACAATAACGTGGCACAAGTCAAGTTATTACAATACCTCAAAGTAATATTATCTACTGCCAATATAACTTGCTCATACCTCATGTGTTGGATGCTAGTCAGGTGTTGTGTCTTTGTTCGTGTGAGAAGCAACTCCACGGAGTTGGGAACTATCACTATAAGAAGATAGCCCGTAATGATGCCTGCACTTTTCTTGATACTGACACCTACGACAGCCACAGCCTTTAGATAACTGGGTCAAGTATAATTGAAAAATAGGCCACTGGCCTTCAAGAATCACTATGCATTTGTGTAAGTAATGAGAAAGTGCATCCTTCCCTATCACTGCTGCACAGAACACATTATTTACTGTAATCTGGCAGTCTTAGCATTCTCACTGCTTGGGGCATTCATACCGTCATTTTCCTATGATGTCAACTCAGACACATCCTTATGTGTCAACCTCTTTAGAAATCTTACCACTAGGGAAAAGTTTGGCATCCACTGACCACAGTAGCCCACCATTCTCAAAAACATTCTGATGTCTCCCTGCGTATTCAGAGGGTTCATTTTCAGAACAACATAAATCCTTTCTTGTGACGCCTTCCTTGCTCAATGTGATGTCCCTGATACAGAACTTCTTTCTAGCAGCATTGAGGTTTACTTGGGGACACCTTATATCCATTTTCAACCAAGTGATTCAGCAAGGCAATACTGTCCAACTTACATGCCTCTTGTGCTATAGGCACCACTAACAGGTCATCAATATATTGTACAATAACTGAGTTACACAGTAGTTTTAATGTCTCCAGGTAATTTTTCAAGTTCTGGTTGAAAATCGAGGGACTTTCTTTATACCCCTGTGGAACTAGGCACCATGCCAAAATTCTGTTCCAAACCTGAATGCAAGGAGAAACTGTCTCTCTCTGCAATGGGATGAAAAAGAATGCTTGGCACAAATTGCTAATGGTGAACCACTCGGCTTTACAGAAATAAGAAACTATATCACAGCAGACTTTGGTGCCACAGGACAACAAATGTATTAATCTTTCTAAGGATCTGCACTATGTTGTACTTTCCACTAGGCTTTTGTAGGCCAATAACAGGAGGGTTAGATGGGCTTTTCAAAATCTCTTAAAATCCAGTGCTGTATCATGGACTCAATCACTGTGGCAATTCCATCTATTGTTTCTTGTGAGCTGTTATATTGGGGTGCTCAGGAAGACTCTGTATTTGGTTCAATAGTGATCCGAACAGGCTCTACACCTTTTATGTGTACAATATCTTTGTCCAAAAAATCCCCAACTTCTGGTTTTACTGTATCTGTCATATCAGGAGCAAGTCATCTACGGGCATTTAGGGAAACAACCCAACAGCCATTCCATGCTTACATATTTTAAAACCCACATCTTCATCATGAATTTAATATTCAATACCCTTTGGAGTACAAATAATTATGCAATTTAACTTGCATATTAAGTCTCAGCCCAATGTTGCAATCAATGATGCATCCCAAGTAGGTAGGTAGAGTAGGTGCTTTGATGAAGTTTATTTGAAGCATAAAGTCTTATTTACAGGTTACAAGTGTCATCTCAATGCTATATCAAGGCCCCACCAGGAGCAGCATCCTGTTGCTCAGCCCACTCTCTCCAACTAATGTTTCCAGACATACTTAAACATTCTATGTCATCACACACACCTTGATTGAGCAGCAGGTATCAGAGTAATTAGGGAGAGAGAATGCATTATACCTAAATCAGGATTTAACACATGCCCCCCCTTACAAAATAATAAAAATACATAATGGGTATTTTTCAACGCTCATCAAAGAAGTAAGAAAAGGTCTCTCATGACCCACAGCATCTTTCACATAACAACAGAGTATCTTTCAACCCTAACTGCAGTAGACAAAGAAAAGGTATCTTTCATCCTACACTCATCCCCGAAAACAAGGGCATCTTGTGACCATAGAAAAGGGTCTCTTTCACCCAACACTCATCCCTGAAACACACTTAACAGGTTAACTGGCCTTCAATCAGATACTACAAACTGATGATCCTCTTCAAAGGAGCCAATCTTTATTGAGCCCTTCCTTGACACAGGATTTTCAATATGCTTGTTTGCAATGGCTACAACATAGATCTGTTTTCCCAAGAGGAATAGTTTTAGGACTCTCTTCCAACAGTGGATCTGTAGAGAGGGCCCTTGGTGGCCATTCATCTCACCTTCAATGAATGGATCACTTTGGTCTTCCTCAAAAACTGTGCCAAGTAAGCAATTTTTCTGCCCCCTCAGGCACCATCATTGCGATTGACCAGACCCATTGTCTATGGAAGTATTGAAGAGTGGTAACTGTTGGAACTAGCTTGATGATTAAAGGGTTCCACATTAGCTCTTAAGACCTGATTCACACTGAACCTCGGGGTCCCCATATTATGTATGGACATCGAAGCTTAAGGAACCTGAATTGTTGGGGCTTTTGACATATTGACATTATTAGACTGTTTCTATGTCACCACATCTGTCCACTTACTAGGATTGATCAGAACACCACTACCCATACCTTTTGGAACACCACTCCCATTATGCATCGTCGGTCTTCCACCTTGAAACCCAGCTCCCTGCATCCTACCAACAGCACCATCTCACATATACAGAACATTCTGAAATCCTTTCTGTGAAAGCTTAGTTTGGGCTAGTGCACATTTTTTCTTAAGCCTTTTTTTGTTTCAATATCAACTCATCACTTCAGTACTTGCCATATCGAACTATCTCATCCAAAGGGTTACTCTGCCAACAAATCATATTCTGCTGGATGTGTAAGTTTATTTCTGGATGCAACCCGAGAACAAACTGTGACACAAAGTTGCTCATATCACCTCTTTCAGGGTTTTCAACACCGCTGTGCTTTCTGAATACCTGCATAAAATGCTCATAATAAGCATGCACAGACTACTTAGCCTCTTTGGTTGTCAGATTTATCTTCAACCAGTAAACCTCTTGCTGAGACCTTACCCTTCAGATAATTTATCACTTGATCATACTTCTGTTTCACCAAAGGAGCATTTGTCTGAGCTGCTCTTTGAGGTTCTGCATTCAGGCACTCTACCATTTAGTCCATAAATCACTGGGAACCACAATGTCAAAAAAGGTATTCATGTTTTCCCACAACTCCTTTGAGATCTTCACAAATATCTTAACCTGGATATGCCACAAGTCAGGAGTTTCTCTCGATTTTGGGAGCTGATTTGTAAATGTGGCAAGATCGCATCGACTTCAGGGCACATGAATCCCTCATTTCATGCACTTCCCTTAAAGGGAAGGCATTTGCAACTGTGTTATTCTGCAGGTCACTTTCTTCGTCCCCCAGTAACCTTCATTTTTCTCTTAAATTCTTTCTTAATCCACCTGTTTGTTACTTTATCCAAATTATTCTATTGTTTTATACTAACAACTAATACCTTAATTATGTATCTTCAACTCAGAAGTCCTCATATTGGCCATAGTTCCTTCATGGACATGCTCTCTTAAGCTCCTCTGTAAGGCCTGACTCCGAGATAGTTCAATATTGTATTAATTTGCTAGTTCTGCCAATTTTTCATATGCCTTAACAGCACAGCAAGTGATATGCTTACTCAAAAGCTGCAATTCATTTTCGTTTTACCCCTCTAGATATCTTGTATCCACATTTACTTTAATACGCTTATGTAATTCCATAACCAATCTAGAGACATCTAAGGGTCTTAAAGTCGGTCAGGTTAGTGGATTGTCATCAGCCTCATCTGATTCAGCACTTCCTGGGGAAGTTCCAACCCGTCAGTGCCATGCTCCTTGGTCCAGGAGCCCAGTAGCACCATGAGCAATTGAGTTTGTGAATACTAAAGACGTTTCCAGGTCAAAAGTTCCTACTAACGGGTTGGGATTCTATACAACTATTTGTGAATATTGAGTCATGGGAACAGTTGTGGTAATGGGAATTCTGGCTGTCACACCTGAAGCTATGGGTACCGAGGCTATTGCAGTCGGAGTGGTTGCAATGGGGACTTTTGCAGTCTGAGTTGTTAGGAAAGGGATAGTCACTACTGGAATTGGCATGGCTGAGGCTGTCGTAATTGGACTGTCACACAACTGGGGCTATCTGAATTGGTGCTGTCAAACCTGGTGCTGTCAGAGTCAGTCCTCCTTCCTGGGACTGAACTGGACCAATGGGGGTGTGTAGGCAGCTGGCTATCTATGTAGCGCACCAATCTGTGGAGGTACCATGCAGATAGTCCAGGCAACCCTTATTGGTTTACAGGGCTACAAATGACAATCCCAAAAGCTCTATTTTGCGATAGTGTGGGCGAGCAGTTAGGCTTATCAGAGGGTAGTGCTAAGCATTTGTTGAACTCACAGAGGCAATAAATAACACACAGACTCAAGAAGGAACTCAAGACCAATTGTTTAGAAAAATTGTCACTTTTGTTTTGTATCATGTTTCAACACCAGAATACTATTAAAAGAATAAATACGGATGTGTTTTGAAGAACACACGCAAAATACTTGAAAGGTCTCTAAAGCAGTAATTGAGTCCAAAGGAGAAGAACACATATATTGCATTCGGGTACTCAACAGCGACTTACAGGACTACTCTTCAGGAGTTAAGGTAAGTACCGGGTACTATCCAGGTCAGCACCAACAGGTCACCTCGGGGAGATCCGGGGCTTCCGGGTGCAGAGGTGCTTTACGACGTCAGGTCAATGGAAAATGGTCCTGGGGAAAATAAGTTAAAGGTAAGGACTGGGGGGGCAAGTCTGGCTGAACCAATGGGGGAGCTCAAGTCTTGTGATGCTCTGGGACGTAGAGACACCTTTGGTACTCTTCTCCTGGGTTTAGGATGGACAGGTGCGGAGGTGTTCTGAGGCATTGGGTCTTTGTCACCAGAGATTGTCATGGTAGAAGGGGCTCGCACAAAGAGGCTGCAGGTGGCGTTTGTAAGTCCACAGTTGAGAAACTCAAGGTGGGCTTTGGCTCTGGGGGGCCTGGGGACCCCCTGGAACTGCTGGCCCACTTCAACTCAGACTAGGGCCACTGGTGCAGTGGTGCTGTCTGGTGCCGGGTTTTGGCGGTCCTGAGTCCTCATGAGTCTTCTTTGGTGCCTGCAAAGTGCATGGAAGCAGCTCTGCAACTCCACATGAGATCCTGGTAACTTCTTGAAGAGCTGGCAGTCCTTGCAGGCTTTTGGAGGCAGAACAGCTGCAGGATGAGTTTTCTTTGGCACAAATGAAGGCCGGCAAAGTTGGAGCCAAGTCATTTGATGCTCCTCAGTTCTTGCTTTTCGGTGCTCTTTGGATACTTCTTCTTCAATCCAGTGAATCTTAAGTCCTGGTATCAGGGGGTCCCCTAAATACTGGATTTAGGGGTGTTAAGGGGAGTGAAGGGTAGTAGCCAATGGGCTACTTACCCCTGGGGTCACTACACCTCCTAGATGACCAATTCCTGTGGGAAGTGTGCATCACCTAGAGGTGTGTCCAGCCTGGCAATGCAACATGCCTCCTTTATACCTAATTTTCCCACCTGTCCTGATGCCAAATGGGCCTCAGGGCAGGGAGTTGCCTCTCCCAGGTCTTGGGGAATCTGGGGATCACATACCAAAAGTGTCAGATACTTTAAAGTCTCTGGCCTTGGTATGCAGATTTACTAGTCATTCTGTTGGGGGAGGTGATAACCCCTCCTACTAGAGCAGGCATTGTCTCTGACCTCGGGGAGCAGAGGCTCTCACCTGCAGGGGGTCGGAAACTCATCTGTGGTGGCAGGCTGGTCGAAATCAGTCAGAGAGCAAACTAGAGAACTGGTAGGTTTCAGGGGGGACCCCGAAGGTGATCTCTGGATGACTGTCATAATATAACCACTACTGGCATCAGTATGGATGTATTATTAAGGGGAGGTGTTTGATACCAAACATCACTATCTTCCATGCAGCCATCATGTAGCTGGGTCACTTGTGCTGTCCACTGTCCAGTACATGCTTTAAGATGGCTGCCCGCTCACTTGCACTGACAAGGAATAGTACTAGACATCACAAGTGCATATCCGCTCATGCAGATATGTCCTCACTTGTATTGTAATGCACCCAGCCTTAGGGTTGTTAAGGCTTGCTGTAGGGTAACTTCCATATAATGCATGCAGTGACTTTGGCGTGCCAAGTCGTGTTTTCACTTAGGGTGTGCACCCTGACATGCAGCCTGCTACGGCTGGCTGCGTGCAATTTATGTGTGGCTTCCTTAGGGTGGCATAAGTTATGCTGCAGTCCTTTGGGACCCTCTTTAGTACCCACACCTTAGGTACCATTTACTAGGGACTGCTAAAGGGTGCTATCTTCATGTGCCAATTGTGGAACAATTAGACATACTTTGTTTTAAGGGAAGAACACTGGCACTGAGATCTGTTTAGCAGGTCTCAGTACATTGTCAGAGTCGGAAATCAGCCTCCAGTAGCTCTAAAAGGCGACAAAACGTGGGAGTGCATCTGCAAAGAAGCCCAGTTTCCTACAGGATGTTTGCTTCATCACCACTACCTGAGGAACCAAGAGGTGGATATATTGTGTGGGGGTGGTCAGCAAGATCTCCAGAAAATTGTTACTAGACTAACTAGTACTTGATTCAATCTGGGCACCTGTGTCCTTCTCTCCCTGTGCTTTTTTCTTCTTTGAGCTGACATAACTCAATACTGCATACATTCTAACAAAGTACAAAACAGCAAATAGATAGGTTCCACAAAGGAACTTCCCTATTTGGCCAAGTAAAGGTTAAGGGGGAAAAAGGATCTGGTGTTCAAGAATAAAGTTCAACATCACTAGGAGAAATCAACAGAATTCGAGAAAGGTCTTCCCTCTGTGAAGTCAGGTCACAATCTGCTAAAGTATGCTAAGCATCACACAATTATTGTGAAATAGATAGTCCTGGAAACTTCGCCAATCAACTCCTTTTATATAGGCCAAGCAGGTACACTTCCTGCATTCTCATCACCAAAAAAGAAGCACACAGCTGCACCTCCTTGGAAAAATACTGATGGTCCTGTCTGCCTGGTACAGGATGCTCTTTCCCATGCACTGCATATCCACAGCCAAATTCCAATTGCTGCTCCCTAATCTGACATTCTTAATAATGAAGTAAATGAGCCACCTTCAATTGAAATCAACCATCGGAACAACTCAAGAAGAATATTTTATTCTGAATATGAGGAAGACCAAAAATATATCTGGTTAGGCTTAGGGACCAGCTACAATCACACTAAGGTTAGAAGTCTCTATTTGGTTTTAGTTGGGTTAAAAGATATACATTGACCATACTTCGATCATATGTGTGGCCTAATTATACCATTATGCTGCCACATGTTAACACCTAGATTAACTTATTAACCAACCTGTCCACAGACCTACCAAAACCCTTGATACAACCTAGAAGTTTATAATACTTGTGCCTGTTATGTTTTTGTCATGTATATCTTCTGTCACTGATTCTCTTTTTCCATATAGTCTGGAGTCCTTGGATTATGAATGCATCCAATCCTCCTACTTTTCTAGACAGACCCCCAAATACACTCACTTGTTCATGTTGTATTGCCAACACTGAGATATCCTACTCCTTGAACTCCTTGGTGGTGGAACAACCTCTCTGACCCTTATGTCCAGAGATAGCCCTTACCCTGGGCACAGTTCTGCATCTCCTTGAAATTTCTACTTTATTAGGCATGACATCACTGCAGCCAGTAGTGGGTGTCCTGTTACTTGTTGCCCTGTAGCTTGTGTAATAAGATTCTGGTGGTCCACAACTCTAACACATGTAGTTGTGAATATGGAACTGGTCTTATAAAAGATGTAAATTGGTTGGGCTGTCTTCTGCCTTATGTTTGCTCCTCCTGATCCATTATTCATGACTCTTTTGGCCAAAATGCATGGGCACCTGTTTGCAAAGGTAATTTTTAGTCTACATTGACAGGGGTGTGTTATTTGGCACAGTACATTTTTACATCCTACTTGTCTAGGGCTTTTATTGGAATTGTCTGAAATCTTCAACATAGATGGCTATACAGGTGCAGTCCAGTTCTTTCAAAGGGTGGGTGTAAATGGCATAATTCTCTTTAGCATATTTACTCATAATTGTAGCCACTCATAATTATGCATAATAGTGTGAAAAGAGTAATCCAGCCTTAAGTGTTATTTTCTTAGTGCAAAATGTACCCGTTGCATCCAAAAGAGCCAGAGGATGCACTGTGGTCTAAGGCATCGCACTAAATGCTACAGGACACAAACAGCAGTAGCCAGCATCTGCTCACTCCCCCTTAGTTCGCTGTTTCTGCGCTCCTGCAATAGGATTTTTGCCCCAAATTACTAAAAATTATTCAAGCTGGAGTAATCACGTACTTTTGGTAATTTCACATCAGAAGAATAATAGGTTTCGTTTTACATACTTTATTCGGGTCAGAAGAGCCATAAAAGACATGGACCTTCATTACGACCCTGGCGGTGGGTGATAAAGTGGCTGTAATACCGCCAATAGGCTGGTGGTAATTACCGACAAATTATGACCATGGCGGTGATATCTCCAAAGACAGCCAATGTACCACACCGACCGCCAGGGCAGAAACAACAGTCACCACAGCGGTAGCTGCCTACAGCCAGGCAGAAGACAAAGTACCGCCCACCATATTTTGACACACAAATCTGCCACCTTTTCCGGGGTGGTACCAATGCCATCAAAAGCCTGTTGGAAACAGAGCACAAAAGTCAAAGGACTCACCACTGAAGACACAGGGAAGAACCATGCCGCCATGGAACCCAAATTGCAAGTCTTTCTGATGATCTTCTATGTTATGCTCCACCTGCAACACTAAAGCCGGCAAAGAAGATGACGGTGAGTACAGCTGCCTAGCACATAAGGGAGGGTGGGAAGAAAACGAGAGTTACACACATACTCACAACACACACCCAATACACACACGCCACACACGCAACCATATGCATTACAAAAACAATTTGACCACGAAAATCTGCAGAAAAATGCAAGGACAACAGGAATTGACGAAAGTGATTGTAATCAGTCCTACAATAAAATCAACAATCTGATTTGGCCATGAAACAGATATGTACAATTGTATAAAAAAGGGACACTGCCAAGTTCATAGTTCAAAGGGCCCACACGGCCATAGTTTCAAAGCCCCACTCGAATCCTGCAGCAATCTGGCTAGAGCACTGCAGGGGCATCAGTTGTCAAATAGGCAGGCACCTCAGGGAGAAGGGGGGCACCTCAGCCAGATGCAGGAACAAGCCCACTGGTTCTGGAAGGGGCAACATGCCCATTGCTTTATGTCCTGGGGAGTGCAAGGCCACAGCCTCTGGAGTGGGTGTCTTTCCCACTGGTTCTGGAGGAGGCAACATGCCCATAGGTCTTTGTCCTGGGGAGTGAAAGGCCACAGTCTCTGGAGTGGGTGAATAACCCACTGGTTATGGAGGGGGCAACATGCCCATTGCTCTTTGTCCTGGGAGTGCAAGGCCACAGTCTCTGGAGTGGGTGAATACCCCGCTGGTTCTGGAGGGGGCAACATGCCAATTGCTTTTTGTCCTGGGGAGTGCAAGGTCACGGCCTCTCAGGTGGGTGAATACCCCACTGGTTCTGGAGGGGGCAACATGCCCATTGCTCTTTGTCCTGGGGAGTGCAATGCCACAGTCTCTCAGCTGGGTGAATACCCCGGAACCATGCCCATTGCTCTTTGTCCTGGGTAGTGCAAGGCCACAGTCTCTCAGGTGGGTGAATACCCCACTGGTTCTGGAGGGGACAACATGCCCATTGCTCTTTGTCCTGGGGAGTGCAAGGCCACAGTCTCTCAGGTAGGTGAATACCCCACTGGTTCTGGAGGGGGCAACATGCCCATTGCTCTTTGTCCTGGGGAGTGCATGGCCACAGTCTCTCAGGTAGGTGAATACCCCACTGGTTCTGGAGGGGGTAACATGCCCATTGCTTTTTGTCCTGGGAAGTGCAAGGCCACAGTCTCTGGAGTGGGTGTCTTTCCCACCAGCTCTGGATGGGGCATCATGCCCATTGCTCTTTGTCCTGGGGAGTTCAAGGCCGCAGTCTCTCAGGTGGGTGAATAACCCACTGGTTCTGGAGGGGGCAACATGCCAATTGTTCTTTATCCTGGGTAGTGCAAGGCCACAGTCTCTCAGGTGGGTGAATACCCCACTGGTTCTGGAGGGGGCAACATGCCCATTGCACTTTGTCCTGGGGATCGCAAGGCCACAGTCTCTCAGGTGGTGAAAACCCCACTGGTTCTTGTGGGGGCGGAACGCACAGCAGCTCTTCGAGGCTGGACTATATGACGTCCGCCGTGGTGATGGCTGCACTGTGGTAGTGGATGTGGGAGGCTCCCGCTCAGCCCCTGCACCCTCTGATGGCTGCACTGTGGTGGTGGTTGTGGGATGCTCCTGCTCAGCTCCTGCACCCTCTGATGGCTGCACTGTGGTGGTGGTTGTGGGAGGCTCCTGCTCAGCCCCTGCACCATCCTATGGCTGCACTGTGGTAGTGGTTGGGGGAGACTCCTGCTCAGCCCCTGCACCTTCTGATTGCTGCAGTGACACTGTGGTGGTGGTTGTGGGAGGCTCCTGCTCAGCCCCTGCACCCTCTGATGGCTCTACAACCACAGCTGGTGGTTGGGGCCCTGTGACAGTTGCTGGTGGTGGTGGTGTTTGGCTGGCAGCTTCCGCTGGCGGTGATTGCCTTCTCTCCTCCTGCTCATGGGTTGGGGATCCCTTACCCTACCTGGCAGGGGTGGATGGATTCTTCCCCCCTCTGCCTGCTGGTGCAGGCTCCTTCCCCTTCTTTCCAGCTGGTGCAGGCTCCTTTCCCTTCTTAACAGCTGGTGCAGGCTCCTTCCCCTTCTTTGCAGCTGGTGCAAGCTCCTTCCCCTTCAGTATTGTTGGTCTGGAATCCCTACCACCACAAGTAGGTGGTGCTACCACTGGGCCTATGGACTGTTTGGCTGAGGTGCTGAGCTGGGTCCTTGCTACCCTGCCCATACATGCAGGATGGGGGGAGGGGTAGGGAAGAGGTCAATTGTGGACAGGAAAAGCTTTTTGGTTCGCTGGGGCACGAAGAAGGAGGAGTAATGTGAGTGGAGGATGAGAGAGTGGTTGTTGTAGGTGTTTGTCTGCTGGATTTGGGTGCAGGTGCATGGGCTGTATGCTGTTGTGAGGTGGGTGGCTGTTGAGTGTCTGAGTGCTTGCGCTTGTGTCCTTTGGGAGGGGGGACAAACACGGTGGGAGAGGACACAGGGGACGCATGCATGGATGTTGTGGAGGTGTCTGCCAGTGAGGTGTGTGTTCTGCTTGGTGTGGTGATGATGCTGGTAATGGATTTTGATGTAGTGCATGCAGGTGTGAGTGTAGACGTAACTTGGTGGGAGGTGTAGGAGGAGGGGGAGACAGTGGAGATAGTGGATGTTGTTGTGTCTGCAACTGTATGGTGTTTGTGTGAGTGCCTATGTGATAAAGTGTGGTGCTTCTGTTTGCCTGTGACACTCTTGGGTGTTGTCTTGTGTGCATGCTGGTCTGGCTGTGTGCTTGGGATGGGTTGGGGTTGAGGAGAATGGGACTGGGAAGTGGAAGTTGGAGGGGGGACGGTTGAGACAGGGACAATGGCTGCCATCAGAGAGGAGGCCAGAGCCTGAATCGAACTCTGTTGGGCCGCCAATCCACCATGAAGGCCCTGCAGGAATACATTTGATTGCTGCATCTGGGCTGCCAGCCCCGGGATGGCATTCACAATGGTTGTTTGCCCTACAGAGATGGATCTCAGGAAGTCAATAGCCTCCTCACTCAGGGCAGCAGGGCTCACGGGGGCCGGGCCTGAGATGCCTGGGGCGAAGGAGATGCCCACCCTCCTGGGTGAGCTGGATCGGGCAACTCACGATGGGCTACTGGGAGGGCGGTCCTGGTAAGGGGGTGGCGGCTGTACCTGCAGCTGGGGTGGTCACAGAGGTGTCCCCACCACCAGGGAGCTGTCATCGGAGGAGGTATCAGAGTCTGTGTTGTCCCCTCCAGTCTCTGCCGTGGTGCTTCCCTCGCCCTCCGTCCCACTGGTGCCCTCAGCGTTGGTGGACTCTGCCTCCAGGGTCCGGTGGGAAACAGCTCCCTCTGTCGCTGGTGCCTCTGCTCCTCCCCCAGAAGATGCTAATGCACATAAGGACAGGATTACAAAATAAGAAAGGGGGGAGAGAGACAAAGGATACACAGGGTCAATGACTGCACCAACACCACCGTTGGCATACAAAGCACCCTCACACACAGGGAACAGGCCTACGCACTATGCATTGCACTACCAGTGAAATGGCTAGTCACCAAGGAATGAGGAGGGGCACACACCGCCAACTGCAGCACACCCGGGACCCACACAGCCCTGCCCAGGAGTGAATACTAACAAGCTAGGTTACCTGTATTTCACATTCAAACCCTTAGCCACCAGAGGACCTACATTGCTATGTCTAGCCTGGCCTAGGGGCACCCATGGACACACAACCACCACTCGGATACCATCCCACCAGCCGTAAGTTGTAATGATAGCCACTGTACTCACCCCCTTGTGGCTGCTGTGATGCCCTCAAGCGCCCATCCAGCTTAGGATAGGACACCACCAGTATGCAGGCCATCAGGGAGGTCAGGGTCCAACGGGCACCCCTTCCTCACCAGCTGGGCCTCCGTGGTCGTCTGTGCCCAGTTTCTCAGGTCCTCCCACCGTTTGCAACAGTGGGTGCTCCGCCAGCCATAGACCCCCAGGGTCCACACATCCTTGGCGATGGCACGTCATATTTACTTCTTTTGATGGGCGCTGACCTGCAGAGGCAAAACAGGCAGGAGTACACCATTAGACAAACAGTCCAGCCTGTCACACAAATCGACCACCATACCCCTTTGCATCACCACTGGCACACACATAGCCCAGCGCACACCATGTACACCGCCAAGAGAACATCCACCAACCCCCCTTACACAAGGCTTTCACACACTTTTCACTCAAGAACTGCTCTTTGGCTCTACAGGTTCTAAAAAGCCATAATTCAGCCGACGTAATTCTTTCAGTAAGCAAGTATTTAGCAACAGCTTGGCGCATACGATGCCATCTCCAAAAAGTAATTTAAGGTCTCATCTCTTTTATAGATAAGTTTTAGAGTCATATGTGCAATTCAAGTTATTGTTTTAATGTTATTACACCAATTTATAGATGTGTATTTATTTATTTACTTAAGAATTATTTATTATCTTGTTTTATGTGCTTTTATGGTCATTGATCGAACAAAGTTGATGATGATGATGATGATGAATTATTGACCATGTGGTTTGGACAGGGCTTTGGAATAGATTTTTTTCAGAGAATATGTGGGTAATCATCCTGTGTTTCTGCTATTTTATCACTAGTGTTAGCCGCAAAGAGTTATTTTTATGCACCTGTCTGGTATTCGTGCCATTTTAACATGAATCCGATATCCATTTTAAGTTATTATATAAGCTTTTTATCACACTGTGCTTGTGTCTTTAATGACTTGACAGTGCCTAAATTTGCCTATATGATTGTGCCGGTAGTAGGCTCTCTTTGTCAAAGTATGCTATCTAAATTATCAAGAAACTGTATCACTATGTAACATCAACTTAGCACTTTAAATCTTTAAATCTTGGGTCGGATAGTTTGCATTTATCTTGATGATGGTATCACCTGGGAAATTTGAATCTGAAACCACCTCATATTGTTTTAAGAGCTTTTAAATATTTGTATTATTCTAACATTATGAAGCAGACGTTTTAGAAACCTTGGTATCTAAATGTTAAGTTATGTATCGGGAATAATGGTGGACTATAGTAGGCCATGGCCTATGACTGTTTTTTTTTTTTTTTTTTTATTGTTAGAATTTGAAGGTTTTAGAGAAGCTATTTTTATTCTAAACTCTATTTTAAGCCAGTGTGAAAGCATAATGAAACAAACGCACCTTCTTTGTACAATTTAATGTGTAACTTTTATGACCTATGGTCGAAATAAAGTATATGATGATGATGAAGGCTTTCACACACAACGCCATGCATTCATGCCACATGCATCATGTACAAGGTGTACTCACCTGTTGGTCTGGAGGCCCATACAGCAGTCCGTACTGGGGTACTATCCCATCCACCAGTCGCTCCAACTCCTCAGAAGTGAAGACTGGGGCCCTTTCCCCATTCACACAGGTTATGGTAGGTTCCAGACACAGATCACAGCAGCACATGCAGTGTAGGTCCTCTCCTGTGGAAGGTCAGGAAACAAGTGAGGCATCAAATAGAAAATGGAGGTCATGTCCGCGGCGGTGCGTACCGTCACCGCCGGCGTAGATCACGATTGGGCACTGTACCCTGTAGGCCCCAATATTAACCAATGAGGAATCGCACAGCGGTTCATGACTGCCTACTGCCGCAGCGCACAACATCAGCTGCATTACCTCACTTCCACCTGTCCCTACACACAGGACAGGCGGTCTCCATTTCAGGGGGGGTGAACCGGCCAATCGGGTTTTGCTGCATCACAGGATAAATAGGCACATACTTCAATAATTACTGTCCCATAACATGTTTGCATATTGTGGACTGCTATTGTTGCTCCATTGTTCAGTTTGTGAGAGCCTACTCACTCTTGTGTCCCTTAGATACCTACTGCTGCAGATGAATAGGAGATGGAGACATACCCCCGTGTACAGACCCGTGGTGGACTTGGCTTCACTGGAGGACAGGCACATAATACTCTCTTATAGACTGGACAGGGCCACAATCTCAGAGCTGGGTGCCCAACTGGAGCCTGACCTGATATCTGCTATCCGTCACCCCACTGGGATCCCCTTCTTGTGCAAGTGCTATCAGTGCTCCATTTCCTGGCAACTGGTTCTTTCCAAGTGACAGTGGGCTTGGCAGCAGGAATGTCACAGCCAATGCTCTCAAACGTGCTAACAAGAGTGTTGTCTGCCCTGGTCAAACACATGTGCAGCTACATTGCTTTCCCCCAGGTTGAGGACTTGGCCACTGTGAAGGCCGAATTCTATGCAATGGGACATATCCCCAATATAATTGGTGCGATTGATGGAACACATATTGCATTTGTCCCCCCGCCAGAATGAACAGGTGTTCAGGAATCATAAGAGTTTCCACTCCATTAATGTGCAGATGGTGTGCTTGGCGGACAAGTACATCTTGCACGTCAATGCTAAGTATCCTGGGTCTGTCCATGATGCCTTTGTCCTGAGGAATAGCAGCATCCCAAATGTGATGTCCCAACTACAGAGGCACATGGTGTGGCTAATAGGTGAGCCCTGGTTCCCACCCAGTATATGTTGGTGTATGCCTGTGGTGTTGGCCATATAGGATAGTGTGTGGCTAAATGTTGTCCCTCAATATTTGCAGGTGACTCTGGTTAGCCAAACCTATCATGGCTGCTGACCCCTGTGAGGAATGTCAGGACAAGAGCAGAAGAACGTTATAATAAGGCACATGGACGAACCAGAAGGATCATTGAAAGGACCTTTGGCCTCCTGAAGGCAAGGTTCAGGTGCCTCCATCTGACAGGTAGAACCCTGTGGTACTCACCCAAGAAGGTCTGCCAGGTAGTAGTGGCATGCTGCATGTTGCACAACCTGGCCCTCAGACGGCATGTACCTTTTCTGCAGGACAAGGAGACTGGAGATGCCCCTGTTGCAGCAGTGGACCCTAAGGACAGTGAGGATGAGGAGGCAGGGGATGAGGATGTGGACAACAGAACATCTGTGATATGTCAGTACTTTCAATGAAACACAGGTGAGACAATGCAACTTCACATTTCTGTGGCTATTGGTGTATTCTGTGTGGAATTGCCATGCTGGCATTAACCACTTCTTTGCCCTACCTACTGTTACCTCTGGATATTCATTTTGCAGATGTTGGTGATATGATACATTCTCCTGGTGTGATCACAACAGCCAGCTACAGGTCTTTAAATCTATGCTCATTCTATGTACAGTTAATTTTCAATGGTTGTAGCTGTTTCAATCAATACAAATTTGCAATACATGAAATACTAGTAGCTGAGTTTTATCCAACGGTGTCTATTGTTGTGCTAAAATATAGAGTGGAAAGTGTAATGGAATGGAGTGATGATGGAGGAAAGTCCAGGGTATTGTTCCAGTCTGTTTGTAGCACAGGTGCATCGTCCATGGGTACATAGGAAGGGGAGCATTGGCAGTTCACGGTGGACAAGGTGACTGAGTGGGACACAAGGGGGACAATCAGGAGAGTCTCATTTCCTGGTGGTGGTCTTGGCAAGTGTCTCTGGCTTCTGTCTGGTTCGCAGGGAACGTTTGTGGGGTGGTGCACCTTCTGCAGGGGTAGGGGTGCTGGTAGCCTGTTGGTCCTGTGGCAGGGCCTCCTGGCCACTAGTGGAAGCAGAAGTGGGGGGCTGCTAGGATGACTGGCTAGTGGTAGGGGCTGCTGGTGTGACACTGCCTCCCTCATGATGTTGGCCATGGCTGCCAGCACCCCTGCTATGGAGACCAGGGTGGTATTAATGGCCTGCAAGTCCTCCCTGATCCTCTGATACTGTCCCTCCTGCAACCGCCTGTTCTCCTGCACGTTGTCTTGGATCTGACCCATCGTGTCCTGGGAATGTTGGTAGGCTCCCAGGATCTCTGAAAGTGCCTCCTGGAGAGTCGGTTCCCTGGCCCTGTCCTCTGTCCCTTGAATGGTGTGCCCACTGACCCCATGTCCCTGATTGTCTTGGAGGTGAGGTGTGACCTGGGGTTCCTGTACAGGTGGGCACACTGCTGATTGAAAGGCCCTGGGGACAGAGGTGTGGGTACTGTCCAGAGGTCCCTGATGGGCTGGGTAGATCGTCCAAATCCTGAAATACAGAGTTACTGTCATCACTGTGGGCCTCTTCTGATGGGGGACTGGAAAGTGGTGGCACCTCCTCTCCACTGACATTGGCTGGGGTACCTGTGGGGGTGTAAATGATGTATTATGCTTCAGGTGTCTGACATTTGTACTTCTGTAGCTTCCCCTCTATGGTTGTTGTTCCCCGCCAGCCTTTGCTTGTGTATATTGGTGTATAGTGGTTATGATGGTTTCCCTATGCTGTGCATGTTTTGGTGATGAGTGTCTATGCAGGGCTGGGAGAGGTGTCCATGCATTGGTACAGCATGCAGTGCTTGGCATTGAGATTAGTGTGATGTTATGGTGGAGTGTGTGGGATGGAGTGGAGTGATGGGAGTGAGGGTGAGGGTGTGTGATGGCATGCAGGTATGGGGGTGATGATTGTTAAAAGTTGACTTACCAGTGCCCAGTCCTCCTCCATCTCCAGCCAGGCCCTCAGGGTGCAGTATTGCCAGTACCTGCTCCTCCCATGCTGTGAGTTGTGGGGGAGGAGGTGGGGTCCACCGCCAGTCCTCTGTATAGCGAGTTGGTGTCTTGCTGCAATGGAACGTACCTTCTCCTGCAGGTCATTCCACCTCTTCCTGATGTCATCCCTTGCTCGTGTGTGCTGTTGCATGGCGCTGACCCTGTCTATGATTCTCTGCCATAGCTTCATCTTCCTTGCTATTGATATCTGCTGCACCTGTGCTCCAAAGAGCTCTGGCTCTATGCTGACGATTTCTTCCACCATGACCCTTAACTACTCCTCAGTGAAACAGGGGTGCCTTTGTGGTGCCATGGGTGTTATGTGATGTGTGCTGGTGTGGGTGTTTTGGGTAATGTGTTGGGGTGTGTGATGTGGTGTGCGTGAGGGGTGTATGGGTGTGAGTGGTGTGTGTGTCTAGTTGTCTCTGTGCTGTTCGTGTCAATCTCCTGGCAGTAATTGTTGTTCGTAAAGGGTTGTGGGTAATGTGGGTGTGTGTTTTATAGTGGTGTGGGTGTGGTGTGTGAATGGGTGTCAGGCGTGTGTTGTTTGAATTGGCCAATGTGGTGTGGTTTTGTCTGTGGGTGTCCATTGTGAGTGCAGTGGTAAGTACCTCCAATGGTTTACCGCCGTTGAATGTCCGCTGTGGTGATTCGCGGGTCATAGTGTGATGGCCGTTGTTCTGTTGGCGTAACGGTGTGGGTTTTGGGACCACCAGTTTATCACTGACCTTTGGTATGGTGGATTTGTGTATGTGGCTGTATTCTTCCGGATTGGTGTGTGTGTTTCATAATATGGTGAACGGATATTCGCCAGCACAGAGATAAGTTTGCAGCCGTCAGCACGGCGATAAGCGGCATTTACCGCCAATGTCATAATGCGGGCCATAATCAATTGAAAGCACTATAATCAAAAATATGAATATAAATAACAATGTCAGTATAAATATAAAAACATATTGCAGAAATTAATAACATTTGCAGATTCAAATATTAGCATATATAAAATTTAACACAGCCTGGATCGTCCCTTCACTTCCTAGGTCCTGCAAATAAGAGAAAGCAGAATGTCTGAACCTACTGCCCGTAGGGTGGAGTATAGGGCGTAGAAACCTTCTCCTGGGTACTATATATAAGTTACAGAAAAGAACAAAGTGCATTGACGTGATCTGCCATCGCAACAGCATGGCGACAGTTTCTTAAACCAAGTGCCTTGAGTGGGAAATGCTAATAAATAATGTATGGAGTTCAAACGAAGTCTAGTGAGTAAAAACCTGTGCCGCTCAGAGGTAATAATATTGAGATATAACTAGGGATGTAATGGCTGTAGCAACAGACTAATGTGACACTGGTTACATTTGAGTCAGAGATAGAATGCCAGTATAGATCCTTAATTCTGTCTTTGCCCCCCCCCCCCCGGTAAAGAGTTGGGGTCTGGAATCAATCCCCTACCCTGACTCTGTAAATATGGAATTAACATATATGAGCCAGGGAATGTCCATAAACCGAGTTAATGACAAACAATCCATAATCACTGATCTACACAGTTGGGCTTCACGATTTAGCCAGACTCTTAACCAGGGAAGTAATGGATGTAATATTATGTAAGCGGCTATGCTTCTCAAGCCTGCTTGAACATGGCAAAACACAGCCGGAGTGGATTGACGGACTGCTAACAGCCTTCTTAGAAACTAATTTTCCACTACCTGGAGATCTGTGCAGTCAGTATGCCCCCACACTCCAGCTCTGAATGATGCAATTGAAAGACATTTACTTTTAAAAACAATCAACATTTCCTTCACAGGTTTGTGTCCCAGCTTATTTGAAAATCTAAAAACTGCATCAATTGCTCTTTGAAATTGCAGGATGCGGATACTATGCAAGAATTTCCAGTTAAAATCAACATCAATTGGGACCCCCAGACAGGTAAAATTAGAAACTTTAAGTATTTCTGTGCCTTCTAGGACAAATCTTTGCTTTTTGATACCTTTGGGCCACTCTTAATCACAAAGGATTTTGTTCTATTAATTTTAAGACCAAGGCTTTCCATAAAAGTATTAAAAGCATTCAATAGGGTTTGAAGGCCATTTGGTGTCCTTGACATAAGGACGGCATAGTCCCCATAAAATAGTACTGGGATTGCCTGGGAATTGATGAGGTGTGAATCCTTCCCCATTTTACACAAAACATCTTCCAGACCATTTATATAAAGGAGGAAAAGAAACCCTCTCTAGAGATAGAAATTCTTCAGTTAGATCACCCATCTGGCTAAAACTAAGTACGGAGATTATATCTTTATCCACCCCCATATCTGACATGACTTTCCACAGTTTGGATCTGTCGACTGTGTCGTAGGCACAGGACAGATCCATAAAGGCTAATTGTACACATCCCTTTTTACCTTAGTATATTTTTTTACTATCAAAGTCAGGTTGAGAGTCTGTTCAATTGTTCCCAACCGTGAGAAAGTAGCCTCTTTCTAGCATGGCTGCCCCCACTTTTGGCCTGTTTGTGAGTGTTTGTCAGTGTGTTTTTACTGTCTCACTGGGTTCCTGCTAGCCAGGCCCCCAGTGCTCATAGTTAAAACCCTATTTGTCAGTGTGTTTTGCCTGTCTCACTGGGATCCTGCTAGCCAGGACCACAGTGCTCATAGTTTGTGGCCTATGTTTGTGTTGTCAGTAATGCTTAACTGTGTCATTGAAGTACTGCTAACCAGAACTCCAGTGCTTATGCTCTCTCTACTTAGCAAATTAGTCACTATAATTTAGTGCCTCATATTCCAATTCCAATTGGCAAACTGCCCCCCCCCTTATAACACCCTAGTATATGGTACCCAGGTACCCAGGGCATTGGGGTTCCAGGAGATCCTTAAGGGCTGCAGTATTTCGTTTGCCACCCAGAACACACTATTTCACAGCCATTGTCACTGCACTTAAGTAACTTATACGTCACCTATATGTCTAACCTTCATTTATTGAAGGCTAGGTGCAAAGCTACTAAGTGTGAGGGCATCCTTGCACTGGCAAAGGTGCCACCATGCTGTCCAGGTTCAATTCCCCGGATTTCATGAGTGCGGGGATACCATTACACATGTGCACTACATATATGTCAGTACATATATATATCTTCACAATGGTGACTCAGAATATGGCCATGCGAGGTGTCTAAGATCATGGTATTGCCCTCCCATTCCAAATCTGGTATTGGGGGGCCAATCCCATGCATCCTGGGGGCTCAACCATGGACCGCCAGTATTGCCAAACCAGCTCTCAGAGGTTTCCACTGCAGCCCCAGCTGCTACCACCTCACAGACGGGTTTCTGCTCTCCTGGGGTCTGAGCAGCTCAGTCCCAGGAAGGCAGAACAATGTATTTCCTTTGGTAGGATGGTGTTACACCCTCTCCCTTTGGAAATAAGTGTTACAGGCTTGGGAGGGGTAGCCTCCCAGAGCCTCTGGAAATGCTTTGAAGGGCACAGATGGTGCCCTCCTTGCATAAACCAGTCTACACCGGTTCAGGGACCCCCAGTCCCTGCTCTGGTGCGAAACTGGACAAAGGAAAGGGGAGTGAACACTCCCCTGTCCATCACCACCCCAGGGGTGGTGCCCAGAGCTCCTCACGTGTGTCCCTGTCATTAGCCATCTTGGATTTCAAGGTGTGTCGACACTCTGGAGACCTCTGAGTGGGCAGTGCCAGAAGGTAATTTCAGAGACCCCTCCTGATAGGTGCATACCTGGGTAGGTAGCCAATCACCCTTTCAGGGCTATTTAGGGTCTCTCCTCATGGGGGTTCCTCAAATTCAGCCTGCAAGACTCCTCCAGGAATCCTCTGCATCCTCTGCTTCAGCTTCTGACCGTCAGATCAACCGTAGATTGCTCCAGGAACCTCTGTAACTGCAACAAAGTATCCAGGACGACTCCTGTGACCTGCACCTTCAGCTCCGGCCAGCATTTGCAACAGTTTCCAAGGTGTGCACGCTCTGAGAACTCCCTGTCTTCACCCTGCACCAGAAGAACCAAAGGAATCTCCTGTGGAGTGAAAGTGGCAGGCACCCTTCTGCGAAATCGACCGGTTCTCTGGGACTCCTCTCCTGACGATGATTGTGCTCCCTGGAACACAGGTGGTGGGCCAACACTACCCAGACTGTCCTAAGGTCCAGCTGTCCAACTTTGGCAGAGGTAAGAGCTTGCCTTCCCGATTTGCGACAGTATCCCCGTGCAACATGTCATCTCCAGCTCCTTGGGCTTCTGTGCACTTCTTCCAAGAATCATTTGTATACAGTGTAGCCCATGTCCCCAGCACTTCATCCTGCGATGGACAACTCGCTGAGTTGTTCTCCGGCGGCGTGGGACCTTCTTTTATTGTGCTGCACCAACCGCACTTTGCATCTTCCTTGTCCCTGTGTCCTGGAGCTCCTGTGCTTGCTGCATGGTCTTCTGTGGGCTCTCTCCAGTGTTGATAGCCCCCTCTGCCTCCTCAGTCCAAGTTGAGGCCCCCAGGTCCCTCCTGGGTCCAGGAAGCACCATTTTGATGGAAACTGTGACCTTGCTTGAACCAAGGCTTGTTTGACAAATCCAGCGATGCAAACAGCCTGCATCCAACATTTCAACGTGGGACATCTCCTGCACCACGCTGGAACCCGCAGCCATCTTCTTTGGTGCTCTTCTGCAGACTTTTTCTAACCGGAGAATCCACTTTTGCACCATCTTCTAGGTTGGCAGGGGCTCCTGTCCTTCCTGGAACCTTTTGCAACTTCTGGACTTGGTCTCCTCTCTTCACAGGTCTTCAGGTCCAGGAATCCACCATTTGTTGATTGCAGTCTTGCTTGATTCTTGCAATATCTCTTATCATGACTTGTAGCGTGTCCTGAGGAAACTTGCAGTAATTTACTCCTACTTTCCTGGGCTCTGGGGAGGTACTGTACTTACCTTTGGTGTTTTCTTACACTCAAAGCGCCCCTCTACACACTACAATTGCCTAGGGGGGAATTTGTGATTTGCATTCCACTTTCTTAGTATATGGTTTGTGTTGCCCCTAGGCTTATTGTATTCTATTGTATTTTCTACTGTTTGCACTATTCTATGACTATTTACTTACCTGATTTTGGTCTCTAGTATATATATTGTGTATAATACTTACCTCCAGAAGGAGTATTGTCTCTAAGATATTTTTGGCCTTGTGTCACTAAAATGAAGTACCTTTATTTTTGGTAACACTGAGTATTGTCTTTTATTGTGTATAAGTACTGTGTAACTATAGTGGTATTGTAGGAGCTTTGCATGTCTCCTAGTTTAGCCTAAGCTGCTCTGCTACAGCTACCTCTAGACAGCCTAAGCTGCTAGAACACTGCCTACAATTCACTAATAAGGGATAACTGGACATGGTACATGGTGTAAGTACCTTAGGTACCCACTACAAACCAGGCCAGCCTCCTACACCAACCCTGGTTGAAACCCATACTGTACCTTTGATAAGCACTTGGTCCCCATGGCCCAGTTTTCAAATTTATTTAATACTACTCGGCCTAAGATCTTAACAGAACTATCCAAGAGGGAGATTGGGCGATAGCACTGTGGGTCAGCCCTATCCCCTTCTTAAAGATGGGCACAATAGTTGCCTCTCTCCAGGTATCTTCCAGGGGCCCATCATAGCGGATCTCAGAATTTTAGTGAGTAGTGGCCCCCAAAATTCTGGCAACATTTTATATATATATCAGCTGGAATTCTGTCAGGTCCGGGAGCTTTGTCTGAAGGACAATCTTGAATGGCCTGTAATACATCAGATACTTCTATTGAATTACAGAAGGCTATACCTAGGGAAACATTTCTCACGGTGAAGGAACCATTTGCTTTTTCCTGGGAGACGTTATTCTCTGTTTTAAAAATTTGGGAAAAGTGTTCCACCCAAGCTTGCACTGGAACAACAGTGTCCATTACAGTGTTATCATCTTCGGCCAGTGAAGTGGAATTGACCACTTGCCAGAAAGCCTTCATATATTTGCTTCAATTAACTTGCCCCAGGCATTCTCCCTCAGTTCTTTCTTCCTGGCAACATATCCTTCTTGCCACTTTAATAGCAGACTGATTACGTGGGGCAGAGCTATTAATCTTCTTTAAATCTTTAAGTGCAGATGCGCATGCATGATTAAACCAGCGAAGTCTTCTATATTTACATATATTTGGGTGCTACCATATAACTTGTTAATGCAGAAAATGCCTCAATAATTTTATGCGCAGGGGTATGCTCACCCAATACAATCATGACCTCTTCCTTCATATTCGACATCAGATCTCTATGGAAATTATATTTATCAATTTTACCCCACTTGATAGTCAAGCCTTTCTGCCCCTTAACCCTCAATACAGGCTGCTGTGCCTTCGCACCAGAGCCCTTGACCGAACCCATCCTAATTTCTAAGATAAGTGGGCTGTGGTCACTCATGCAGGTTAACATCACCCTGAACTTCCCTACCAATGGGATAAGATTTCTTGAATAAACTATAAAATCAATTGTGGATTGAGCACTTCCACCCAAGAATGTGGGGACCCCCTTAACTTCCGAAATTAGAAAAATCAAGGAATTGGCAGCCAGCATTCGAATAACCGTGTTCCCCTATGAAGTATGTTTAGAATGTGGCATAGGGCAGTCATATTCATCCAAAAATCCACAATAACCTAAATGTTCAGGTTCACACAGATGGACATTAAAATCACATGGGCCAAAATAATCATAAGGTCCTTCTTACTTCCATTCAGTGCCCTATGCACCCTAGTCTCAAGACTATCAATCACATTAGTGTCTGATGGATCGAGGACATTATTGTGATAATTGATCAACAAAATATTGTATGGCTCAGTTAGTTCACGGAGAAGAACCAAATAATATGGCGTTATGTCAGTAACACGTACATCTACCCCTCTAAGAGGAACAGATATGGATGTGACCAGACCTCCCTTGGCCCTTCCCGAAGGAGACTTAATTGCAGGAGCACAATAGGTGGTAAAGCCATTAATGTAGGGAGGATCTAAAAGCCAAGTCTCTTGACAATAGATGTGTTAATATTGGCCCACAAGTCCTAGCCATTCTGGATTGCCCAGCTTTTTCTTTAGTTCTGCCACATTCCAAGAGATAATCCCAGGGGTTACAGTAGCAGTAGGGTTTGTTGGTTCAGAGGGCTGCGGATTAAATAAATAAGACATATCTGCCTCCGAATCTCCATCAAGGGTGTTACTAGCAGAGGCTCAAAGCTATTGGATAGGGGCAGTGGGCAGTCAAGAGGCTTGGACCTAGGGGTGATGCAGGATTTCTGCTTAGCTGGTTTGCTGAAACAGGACTGCTGGGCCTGAGAACAGATGCTATTAAAATATGTCAGCCGTTGTACTCTGGTAGGTCCGGATCTAATGTTGATATTGAGAAATTGTGATACAGGGTAATAACTAACTGCGAATTCCTAAAATTAATAAAAATACAATCCCCTGGTAAAGTTTTGCTAGTTAACCCAATCCAAGGTACCCTTCTCACAGTTAAAATTTCTCTAGAAAGATCTGATCTCCAGCCCGAGTGACCCAGTTCATGACCTTATTTAACAATGAAGTGTGGGACTCAGGGGCCTGGGGGTGTAGAATGGGTACATTTTCCGGGATTATAATATATGGGGCACATGCCAGAGGAATACATGGATCAGGGGCCCTCGAATTTTTAAACACGGGAGGAAAAACCTTGCGGCCCCTGGGTTCATCCGCCCTCCGCTGATAAATTGGCTTTTCCATGTGATCTGTAAGTGCAGGGATCAGGGTTGTAGAGATAGGTTCTTGACCATAAATTAGTCCTCCTCCATGGTCTAGGGCGATGGATAAGGCTGGGGAATGCGTAAGCTCGCTGGTTTCATGGGGGGTTTGCTCACCAAAGATGGTAGGGAGACTGATGTTTTCCCTGCTGCCAAGAGGGCATTGACCTTCCCTTCTAGTGATTCCACTTTTTCTAAGACCGAGGAACACAATTGCCTTATATCTTTAAAATAATTTTCTAACAGGCTAAGCTGGTCACAGGAGATAATGGATGGCTTCTTATTAACAACACGTTCACAGGGGACTTTCTTAGGTAACTTTGGTTGAGACTTTCCCTTGCCCATCTGTATCTCTGATAAGTCCTTGCCAGATTTAGTGGTAAACCTTGGGCAGGATGATATTGCGCCAAAGGTGGGGCTGTCGTAGTTTGGACTCTTGCTCTGAGCAAGACTGCTGGTTTAAGGATGACAGTACTTTTGTTTGTAGGCAACTGCGTCTTTCCTACAACAAGTCACAACTGTTGTCCCAACCTTACCGGCTCACTAGCAGCACCTCAACAGAAACACAATAGTAAAAGGTGATTTATGGCAGCCGTTTACGCATGGACTCGAAAATAAGATATCTCAGGGAGTGTCGTGGTTAAACGGAGATTACCATTTTCTCACAGATATATTATGTCTCATACAAACACAGGGAATGACACAGATGTAGTAAAGTTACAATAGTTTTTATTTAACATAACTGCAATTTGCGATAAATTGCATGAGCTGCAATGATTAGGATAATGAATAAAGCAAGAAACAGTATTGTGAAGACGAGAGTCATTATTACAAAGACCCCTACCATCTTGCAATACATAAAAAATATATATGAGATGTAATATGCCCTAAAACCCTAATGTGAAAAGGCCTAACCTCCTACCTAAAGGAGAGCTGGGTTTGTTAAACCTAATCTGCCAATGCCATGTCCATGAGAGGAGCCCCCAACCCTCATTACCTTGGAATGAGGTCTCTATCTCAGACTCCGCAGGGACACGAAGACTGAGTCAGCGTCAAGATGACTGCAGCATCGGTATCAGCGATGGTGGCGATGCCCTCTGGTCGGAATCCCTCTGATTATCTGTCTAAAGTGTGATGTATTTATACAGATCTACAAGGTCCCCTGACGTAGGTGTGTTCCTAAACAATAGATAACAGACATGCTTGGGACGGCAATTAATATCAACAATCCCTCGAAAGTATAGAGAGGGAAAATCCCTAAGTGTGAACACCTACTGTTTGTTTGTCTTTGATGCTTGATCTTGACGCCTTGGCGTGGTGACACTGATAATGTTACCCATAACAAGTGGCCTAACTATAAACAAGGCAGCCATCTTAGAAGAAATAAGTAATTAAATGGGCTAAGACAGAGCAAGCTGAGTAGGTTAAAAGTCACTAGGTGACGGGGGCATGAGTCTCCAAGCCAGAGGCTAAGCTAACTCCTGTTATCCCATTAAAACGAACTAGGATTCATTACACCCTCCCCATTGCCGTAACAGGTATGACAAAGGAACAGGAACCCAAATGCTAAAACTTGCTTCTGAACTAAAAGCTAAAAGCAAAAAACAAGCTAAAAAAGCTGTAGCATGTCTTAAAACAAATCTGCTAAAATACATACAGAGATGTTAATGTCAACTATGACAAGCACAGCGTGCAACAATTCCAATTTAAATGCATAATTTGGAATCGGGAATGGCAATTCAATTCATCAAATTATTTGTTATAAGCATGATCTTGAAGAATGTCATCGAAGTCACCAACCAAGGACCTAAAAAATGAGTCAACATCGCCCGATGTTAAGTCGAGTGCTGGGCGGACAAACGGATGCACAGAGCAGAAATGAGCCACATTTCCTGGTGTATCGTTATCCGTTGCAGTGTCCTCATCGATCATAGATCTCAAAACGGAAGGCTCATAGGTGGCCTCGCGGAGCAACCTCAGTCTCAAGGGACATGACCGTGTATGAACCCTCATCGGGGACATCGGCAGTTCGTGGTCCACAGGAGATGTCGGTGCAACAGCAAGACAGACCATAGGCAGATGTTCAAAGAGACACCATATGCAGCGGAAAACTGGTTGTACGCACCAGAGAAGGGGCCGAAATGACAACGACCAGTCATGCTCCAGTTCCACCAGCAAAGGTGCACCGAAGATCCGAACCATGCGCTCACGGCACAGTGGAGTTGGTGGGAGTGGCTCCATTGCTCTGTGTTGCTGGAAAGAAACAACCACTGCGAATCAGAAGAAATAGCAGTAGTAGTCCGCCAATTAAAGCTAAAATAATCGGAAAGCCACCAAAAACACTTGAAAAGAGAGAATGGATGGCTGATGGGATGACTCCGAAGACAGTCTGGAAGATGGACACGAAACCAGACCCGACAGCCTTAAAGAAATGGACAATCCCAGTGGTGCTTGAAGCATTGAATATTCTGGATACCAGTTCTCCAAAGTGTTTGGGCATTCGGTATTTAAAAGGGATTGTATCTCGGCTGATGATCTCGCAATCTGGAGAGCATACGTCTCCTTTGTGGATGTCAAGGCGACCTGTTTTTGAAACAATAGTGCTTTTAGCCTACTCAGCTTGTCATAGTTCACATTAATAGTATCTATGTGGGGCCACATGTCAGATACTTTAATCTCTAGTGTGGGGGGAAACAAAACATGTCCACAACACGTAACGACCTTCGAGACGAGATTGCGTAGGCAATTCCGGGTTGCATGCCGCAACAACTTTGATCGTTCAGTACAACATAACTTCCATTGGAAAGTACATGAAACACCGGACGAATCAAGGGGACGGGAGTACCCTTCAGAAAACAGGCCAAATTTGCGACCCCGCATTGCAAAGACTGTGAAGAGACACCTGTTTGCATATCATAGAATGACAAACAGCAGTCTCATATTCGCTTCCGCTAAGAAAGACCTCCCTTTCACCGTTCAGACATCTATAGTCAAAGGGCAACTCCCACTCTTCCTTAATAAAGCTATCTCCTAGTTGCTCATATCGTCCCACTGCAAGATATATACGAAAATCTTGCAGAAATATATACAGTACGAGAAGTAGTGCAGATATGTACATATCAATGTCCGTGCACCACCAGTCCAAAAATGCATGGGTGAGGCCCACAAAAGATTCCTGACCACAATCGGAGAGAACACTGCCGGGGCGTCAGATAGAAATACTACAGGCACCTCAGGGGGAAGGGAAGGGGGGGGCACCTCAGCCGGATGACTGCAAAGCCAGATCCACGACGGGGCTCCATGCCCACTGTGCCATCCTGGGGAGTGCAAAGCCACAGTCTCTCAAGTCTCTACAGTGGGTGGTTTGCCCACTGTTCCTTCCTGGGGAGTGCAAAGCCACAGTCTCTCCCACTGTTCCTTCCTGGGGAGTGCAAAGCCACAGTCTCTCAAGTCTCTACAGTGGGTGGTTTGCCCACTGTTCCTTCCTGGGGAGTGCAAAGGCTCAATTTCGCAAGTAGATAACATCCGCCAGTGGCTCGTGAGGGGTACTGGTGCCCAGACTGGATTAGTCTCCCCGTGAAAGTTCCTGTCCCGTCACTGATCCAGCTGCACATGGGATAAGGATGCTTGATGTGGCGGTCTATTCATTCTTACCCGGTGCATGCCCTGTTCAGCGGTGCTTTGCGATGGCGGTTTGGGACTGTTCAGCGGTGCTTTGCCATGGCAGTTCTGGACTGTTCAGCGGTCTTCACCATGGTGGTTCGGGACTGTTCAGCAGTGCTTTGCCATGGCAGTTCTGGACTGTTCATCGGTCTTCACCATGGCGGTTCGGGACTGTTCAGCGGTCTTCACCATGGTGGTTCGGGACTGTTCAGCGGTGCTTTGCCATGGCGGTTCTGGACTGTTCAGCGGTCTTCACCATGGCGGTTCGGGACTGTTCAGCGGTGCTTTGCCATGGCAGTTCTGGACTGTTCAGCGGTCTTCACCATGGCGGTTCGGGACTGTTCAGCGGTGCTTTGCCATGGCGGTTCTGGACTGTTCAGCGGTCTTCACCATGGCGGTTCGGGACTGTTCAGCGGTCTTCAACATGGCGGTTCGGGACTGTTCAGCGGTGTTTTGCCATGGCAGTTCTGGTACGGACATTGGTGTGTGGCATGACATTCCCTAGACTGGGCATTGGTGTGTGGCATGACGTTCCCTCATAGCCCACCTGGGCTGTGGCAGCCGGGGCCCTCCTGGGTACTGACTCTGGCAGTGGTCTCCTGACCAGTGACGATACTTGGGCCCTCCTGGGCTATGACTCCGGCAGTGGTCTCCTGACCAGTGACGATACTTGGGCCCTCCTGGGCTATGACTCCGGCAGTGGTCTCCTGACCAGTGAAAATACTTGGGCCCTCCTGGGCACTGACTCCGGCGGTGGTCTCCTGACCAGTGACGATACTTGGGCCCTCCTGGGCTATGACTCCGGCGGTGGTCTCCTGATCAGTGATGATACTTGGGCCCTCCTGGGAACTGACTCCGGCGGTGGTCTCCTGACCAGTGACGATACTTGGGCCCTCCTGGGCTATGACTCCGGCGGTGGTCTCCTGACCAGTGACGATACTTGGGCCCTCCTGGGCTATGACTCCGGCGGTGGTCTCCTGACCAGTGACGACAGTGCTGGCGGTTGAGTCTCGACCGCCGGGAATGATGGCGCCCTTCTTCGCTGTGATACTCACAACATGCTGGCCAGACTTCCTCTGGGCCTTCCCCACCTTTGGTGGAGTCACAGCTGACTCTCCAATCCCCTTGGAACCCATGTGAGTTGTTTTCCCACCAGGAGGCTTCACACGGTCCCGTCGTCCACTCTCCAATTTCAGAGCCTTTACAGGGGGTTGGCTGCCAGTACCTTGGCTCCGGGTCACACTGCCTGCCCTGGTGACAGGTGCACTCCACATACCTTGAACAGGTACCACTGGTATTGGAGGCTTTTTGGCTGAGGCGCTACGACGGGACTGATGAATTGAAGGGGGGGTGGGGGCAAAAAGGTCAACTTTACAGAGGGACAGTTTCTGACGAACACTGTAGTTGGAGGGGGTCTGGGAGTGGAGGAAGAGGAGGTGGTTGTAGGAGGTGTAACTTTAGGTGATTTGGGTACATGTGCAGGTACTGGAGGCTGTCGTGAGGTGGATGGATGTTGGGTGTGTGATTGCCGGCGTTTGTGTACTTTGGGAGGGGGCGTCACAGACACACTGGGAGAGGACACAGGGGACGTGTAATGGCAGTGGAGGTGGTGAGTGCAGGTGAGCGGCTTGTGGTGCTGGGTGTCCTTGTGCGATTCCTGGTGCCTGTAGATGTGGTGCATGCAGGTGTGTGTGTAGACGAGACTGGGAGGGAGGAGGGAGAAGAGGAGGAGGGGGACACAGTGAAGGCAGTGGATGTTGCTGTGTCTGGATGTGTGTGATGCTTGCGTGAGTGCCTGTGGGTTGTGTGGTGCCTATGTTTGCTTGAGCTACTTGTGTGTGCTGACTTGTGTGCATGCTGGTCTGTAGGTGTGCTTGGGACGGGCTGGGGTACAGGGGATTGGGTCTGGGTGGAGGAGGTTGGAGGAGGGAGGCTAGACACAGGGACAATGGCTGCCATCAGTGCTGAGGCCAGAGATTGCAGGGTTCGCTGAAGGACAGCCTGACCAGAATGAATGCCCTCCAGGAATGCATTACCGTGTTGCAACTCTCGCACCCTGGATGGCATTCACAATGGTAGACTGCCGAACAGTGAGTGACCTGAGGAGGTCAATGGCCTCCTCACTGAGGGCAGCAGGGGTGACTGGGGCAGGGCCTAAGGTGCCTAGGGCGAAGGTGATGCCCACCCTCCTGGGTGAGCGGACACAGGGCGAACGCTGAGGGGCTGCTGGGAGTGCGGTGCTGGTAGGGGAGGTGGTGGCTGTACCTGTAGAAGTGGGGCGCACAGATGGTGCCGCCACCAAAAGGGAGCCCCCATCGGAGGATGAGTCTGTGTCGCTGGTTGGTGATCCGGTGGCCGACGTGAAGCTCCCCTCACCCTCCGTCCCACTGGTGCATTTTGATTCCGTGGTGTGGCCCTCCATGGCCATGTGGGATGCAGCTCCCTCATGCTCCGGTGCCACTGTACCTCCGCCTGATGATGCTGATGCACACAAGAACAGGGAGAGCAGAAAAAGGGGGGGAGACAGAAGAAAGACAGGTTGAGTGCATGGCATACTGCTACCGTTGGTGGACAAGACAGACACAGCAGCCCCCTCCATTACGCCGTGCTCCTACCCTATGCATATGCAATTTCTGGGATATGGCCTACATGGCAATGGTGGACATCTGCACACGTGGATGCCACAGGGGCAACTATACCTCAACTTGGCACTCTACTGAGGTGGGGTAGAGTGCCACATGGGCTGCATTACAGAGGGGCCTAGTCTTCGTGTTTCTGCCTGGCCTAGGTTACTCACCCCCTTGTGTCTGCTGTGATGCCCTCAAGCGCCCATCCAACTCCGGGTAGGCCACCGCCAGGATCCGGAACATCAGGGGGTCATGGTGCGACGGGCACCTCTCCCACGTTGGGAGGCCATCCCCAGCTGAGCCTCCGCCGTCTTCTTGCTGCAGGGGCGAATGTCCTCCCATTTTTTCCGGTAGTGGGTGCCCCGTCTCTGGTGGGCCCCCAGGGTCCGGACCTCCTTGGCGATGGCACGCCAAATGTCCCTCTTCTGGTGGGCGCTGACCTACATGACATGCACATGGGAAGAAGAGAAGTCATTACCAACTGCACCGTCGATGTGAGTGGCCCCCCTTCCTACTCTAGCCATGATGCCCATTCATTGACATGCATTATTGTTCCCTGAACTCTGCCTCCTTCCCTCTTCCAACCAGCCCTCTCCACCCAGGCCTAGCCCATACAACGTGCTCCCTGTGTACTAACCTGTTGGTCTGGAGGACTGTAGAGTAGTGTGTACTGGGGGAGGACCCCGTCTACCAGTTTCTCCAACTCGTGAGTACTGAAGGCAGGGGCCCTTTCCCCAGACGCAGCAGCCATCGTCGCTTCCAGACCGAGGTCACAGCAGCACTTGCAGTGTAGGTCCTCTCCTGTCGAAGGTCAGGTATCTAGTGATTGAACAGACAGAAAATGGAGGTGACGTACGTGGCGGTGACGTCCGCGGCGGTGCGCATCATCACCGCTGGCGCACCTGTTCATTGGCTCCTGGGACTCATAGGGTCCAATGTTAACCAATGCTGCATTGTGCCGCGATTTACGACCGCCTACCGCCACGGTGTGCAACGCCAGCGCTGTTACCCCACAATCCCATTGTCCCAGTTTAGAGGTCAGGCAGCCGCCATTTCAGGGGCCCACATGGCTTCATTTACCTCTGCGTCACACATAGCTAGGCCTACACTCACACACATACAGGAAGGGTTTTGTGATTGGTGTAGTCTTGTGTGTAACTGTGGGTACATACCTGGATGAAAAATGACTGATTTGTCGCTGTTGTCCTTCGTAGGCACCGTCAGCTCGGACATTTGAGAAGATGGCAGAATCCTCCGGTGTACCGACCGCTGGTGGACCTGTTGACAATGGAAGAACGACATGTCATCATCACCTACAGGTTTGACCGTGCCACAATCCAGGAACTATGTACCCAGTTAGAGCCGGACCTGATGTCAGCAATCCGCCATCCGACTGGAATCCCCCCTGACGTACAGGTGCTGTCAGTGCTCCATTTCCTTGCAAGTGGGTCATTCCAGACAACAGTGGCCATGGCATCAGGGATGTCCCAGCCTATGTTTTCCAACGTTTTGTCCAGAGTGTTGTCTGCCCTGCTGAAACACGTAAGGAGATACATCATTTTCCCTGAGGTGGAAGATTTGCCTACAGTGAAAGGTGACTTCTATGCCCTTGGACATATCCCCAACATCATCGGTGCCATTGATGGCACCCATGTAGCTCTGCCCCCCCCCCCCACAGGAGTGAACAGGTGTACAGGAACAGGAAGAGTTATCATTGATGATGACATGAATGTTCAGATGGTCTGTTTGGCAGACCAGTACATCTCGCAGGTAAATGCTATGTTCCCTGGCTCAGTGCATGACGCCTACATCCTGCGGAATAGCAGCATCCCTGGTATGATGGGTCAACTCCAAAGGCACCGTGTGTGGCTATTGGGGGACTCTGGTTACCCCAACCTGTCATGGCTACTGACCCCAGTGAGGAATCCCAGGACCAGGGCAGAGGAACACTACAATGAGGCCCATGGGCGGACTAGGAGGGTGATCGAACGCACCTTCGGCCTCCTGAAGGCCAGGTTCAGGTGCCTCCATATGACAGGTGGTTCCCTATTCTACTCACCGAAGGTGTGCGAGATCATCATCGCCTGATCCATGCTTTATAATTTGGCTTTGCGACGCCGGGTGCCTTTTCTGCAGGAGGATGGTCCAGATGACGGTGTTGTGGCGGCTGTGGAGCCTGTGGACAGTGATGAGGAGGAAGCTGAGGAAGAAGACAACGACAACAGGGAGTCAGTCATACAGCAATATTTCCAGTGAGACACAGGTAGGAACATTTTAATTTTTAACATTACATTAACTTTCACACGTCCACCTCTATCCTGTCTGTCGATTTCAACCAGTATGTGGTAACTGAGTTGTTCCTTTACATTACAGTTTCACAGGTGTGGTTACCAACGTGTGTCATCTGCTTGCATCCTTCAAGGACTTGTGATGTGTGACATAGGTATGTTGGCTTTACAATGGGGAACGCATTATGACTCTGTCATTGATAATACATATTTACAATCTCACAGACTGACTCCAGATTGTTTTTTGTTTCAAGGGTGTTTATTGAAGTGCTCAGAAATGGGAGGGGGTTGTAATATGAGGATGGGTGATGGTGGAGGAATGTCCATGGCAGAGTCCAGTCTATTAGTCTCACAGGTGCACTGCCCATCTGGGCATAGGAAGTGGAGCTGAGGCAGTTCAAGTATGGACAGGTTAACAAAGTGGGACAGTGGGGAGACAATCAGGGTGGTCTCATTTCCTGGCGGGGGTCTTGCCATCTTGCTCTGTCCTGTTCCTGGCTCTCAGGGACCGCTTGCGTGGTGGTTGTCCGTCTGCAGGGGGTGGGGTGCTGGTGTAGTGGTCCTGTGGCGGGGCGTCCTGTCCACTAACGCCGGCAGAGGTGGTGGGCAGTTCATCGTCCTGGCTAGTGTCAGGGGCCCCTTGGAGTGCCACGGTGTCCCTCATGGTCTGCTGTATGTCCTTCAGCACCCCTACGATGGTGCCCAGGGCGGAGCTGATGGTCCTGAGCTCCTCCCTGAAGCCCAAATACTGTTCCTCCTGCAGGCGCTGGGTCTCCTGAAACTTGGCCAGGACCGTTGCCATCGTCTCCTGGGAGTGGTGGTATGCTCCCATGATGGAGGAGAGGGCCTTGTGGAGAGTGGGTTCCCTTGGCCTGTCCGCCCCCTGTCGCACAGAAGCCCTCCCAGTTACCCTATGTTCCTGTGCCTCCGTCCCCTTGACCGTGTGCCCACTACCACTGCCCCCAGGACCCTGTTGTTGTTGGGGTGGTGGGTTCTCCTGGGTTCCCTGTAGTGGTGGACACACAGCTGATTGACCTGTCCTGGGTACGGAGGTTTGGGCCCGCTGGGTGGGTGCTGTGCTGGTGTTACCAGAGGGTGGAAGGCCAGTGTTGGGCTGTGCCTGTGCAAGGGGAACCGACTGACCCGACGCCCACGATGGTCCGGGCTGGTCATCAGGATCCAGTAGGGCAGAGCTGCAATCGTCACTGTGGGCCTCTTCTAGGGGTGGAGTGGTGTTGTCTGGACCCTCTGGTGTGGTGACGGTCCTTCGGGTTCCTGCAGGGGCATAAGAGCATGATTATAGCATGTGTGTGTGTGATGGTGTGCAATGCGTGGGTGTCTGTGTACCCCAGTGCTAGCATTCCTGTGTGGGGGCTTGTGTGATGATGGATAGGGGGTGTTCTGGATATGTGCAGTGGGCATGCTTTAGTGAGGGGTGACCATGCTTAGTTGTGTCATGCAGGGCTTGGTGTTGGGATGGGTGGTTTGTGTGATTAGTACATTAGTGAGGAGTTGGAGTGATAGGGGAGGGGTTGAGGGTGGGGGTGTGTGATAGCATGCAGGTAGGGTTCGGGATATGATAGTTAAGATTTGACTTACCAGTGTCCCATCCTCCACCGACCCCCCCGAGGTCCTCTGGATGCATGATGGTCAAGACTTGCTCCTCCCATGTTGTTAGTTGTGGGGGAGGAGGTGGGGGTCCGCCGCCAGTCCGCTGCACCGCGATGTTGTGCCTGGAGACCGTTGAACGCACCTTCCCGCGTAGGTCATTCCACCTCTTCCTGATGTCCTCCCTATTTCTTGGGTGTTGTCCCACAGCGCTGACCCTGTCCACGATTCTGCGCCATAGCTCCATCTTCCTGGCTATGGAGGTGTGATGTACTTGTGAGCCAAATAGCTGTGGCTCTACCCGGATGATTTCCTCCACCATGACCCTGAGCTCCTCCTCGGAGAAGCGGGGGTGTCCTTGGCGTGACATGGGGTGGTGTGTGTGATGTGTGGGGCGGTGTGAGTGTTGATGTGTAGTGGTGTGTGGTGTTTTGTGCGTGGATGTGGTGTGGGTGATGGTGTTGTGTGCCTCTGTATGGTGGTGTTGTCTTGGCTCTGCTGTATCTCTGGCCTTCGTCCGTGAATTTTGGTCATAGGGGTTTGTGGGTGATGTGGGTGTGTGTTTTATATTGTAATGGGTGTGTGGGAGTGGTGTTTGTATGTGTATCAGGTGTGTGTATTTGGAATTGTCCAATGTGGCGGTGTTTTGGAGATGTGTGTGTATTTTGAGCGCGGCGGTGTGTACCGCCAATGGAATACCGCGGTTGAAAGACCGCTGCATGGAGTCGTGGGTCGTAATAGCATGGGCGTGTTTCTGTTGGCGTGGAGGTGGAGGTTTTGTTTTCACCACTTTAACACTGACCTTTGATGTGGCGGAGTTGTGTGGGTGTCTGTATTTCGGCGGATTCCGAGATGTGTGTCATAATAGCTATGGCGGACTACCGCCGCCGCCGCGGTGGATTGGCGGTCTTCTGCACGGCAGTAAGCGCCTTTTACCGCCAATGTTATAATGACCCCCTATATCTCCTTTCGGAGTTCTCCGGGTGTGGAGAATCAGCTCTCTTATTTCTTCTTTATTTGAAATCTTTTTGTTTGTCCCAGCGCTTCTTAGAGCCCTCTTGTGACTGCTTCGTACCCTTCTTATGGACGGTACCTTGTAAATCCAATTTTTTAGGTTTGGCTCCCAAACTATCCCGTCCTATACTAGTATAGGTATCGGAAATTAGTTTCGGTAGCTGTCTCTTCTGTTCCTGGTTTGGAGTTTCCTGGAGACGCTGGGGAATTGCCAGTGCTACCGCTTCCCCTTTAATATTAAAGTGCAGCCCCATGCTCATTTTGTATTTAACACTTCCGGTAAATTGGCAAGTGTTGGGTACCATGTGTGGTAGTATATATGGCAGCAAAGACTGTACCCCATGTGGCACAGTCATCCACGGAGGGAACCATCCCAAAAGGCAAGCACATAGTGAGCAATCTATGTTTTTTTTCCTGTGGTCCCGTATGGGGAAACACAGCTTCCAGCTGATTTGTTTTCTGGGCAATCCAGAACGGTATTTTTTCCCGTTCCGTGGGTACTTTACCCATAATAGTATGCACTGTTTGTGGATTAATCCCAGTAGCCAATTGATAACCACCAGCTACTGGCGGTGCTGGACGCGCTGGCGTTGTGTTCAATGTTCGCATTACGAACTGTACTAATCGTCTATACAATGCCACTAATTCATTATATAAAACTCATAAATCTGCTATCGGCATATTCTGTATGCCTGGGTGAGATGTGTATGTGGCTAACATAGGCCACGTAGGTCCATCATTACTTAAGGGACCTAACCTCACTCTTCATAGTACATGTGGTAGGGCGCCTGCAAACCAGTTCTGTTGCTCCTGGTAGGTGAGTGATATTTCATGGTACTGGTATGCTTGGTACCGTAAAGGTACGTTTGCAACTTCATATGTGTGGAATGTGTTTGTTCTTTGGTCAACCTCAGGAAAGGTGACCCAACAGTAAAATGTTTCTGTTTGGTATGCTTCAGTAGCTTCTATTATCATGGTAACATCCCCGCCCTCATCTGTAAGGCCATGCATTAATTAATGTTGCGTTAGTGCATGTCTAGCATTTTCAGGAATGTCTATTGCATCAGCCATATTTGTTCAGAGAAATGGAACAACAGAAATGGGAAGTATATTTCTTTTATGAGTTCGAGCTCGAACAACCTATAGCTTAATTAGGTGTTACCTTTTCAGCTGAGGAGGATTCTCCCAAAGACCACGGACGTCTCCGTATAATGGTACTTAGGGTACCTGTTGTCTGTGAGACAGTAATAGTCAGGGTGTCCGTAATTTTTTTAATTTTTTTATTATTATTATTTATTTATAGATTTATATAAACAACATACAACAGAAATATAAAGTTACCTCTTCTTCCCTTACAGCTATAAATCAAAGCAGTTAGTTTTTATAATGGATCTTCGGCACTCCAAGCATTAGCCATGTCTCAAGTCTCAAAAGTTCTCAAACTTCAAACAGAGGGAGACCGAAGACAGTACCAAATATCCGTATACAAGCAGTCCCCTGCCAAGTGGACTCAGCAGGCCGTCAAGTCCAAAGGCAGGCCTCTAAACACATGTGGCAGAGAGGAAGAAACAGAAACCCCAAAAGAAGTAGGAGAGAAAAAGCCGGAAGGAGCAAGCAACACTCTCAGCAGCCATTCCGTACGACTGCAGCCTATAGAAGCGGGAACAGCACTCAGTATATCAAGATACACATCCGCAACAGACTCTTCAGACAGACGCAGATTCAAGATAGGATCGAAGAGGCGCCCAGATGTCCCGTGGCCTGGAACCAACTGGTGTCAACTCCCAGTAGTTTGTTAATTGCTCCTGGCAGAACGCGGCATCTCGCAGCCAATCTGAGATCTGAGGAGACCGAGCCCGGCCCCAACAAATTGCCACCCTGCGCTTAGCCAGCAACAACATCATGCCAACCAGACGTTGCATTGTAGTCTGCACTCCACTCACCCCGCCCAGCAGCGCCATCAAGGGAGACGGAGGAATCTCCAGCCCAATAATCTCAGAGAGTGCACAAAAAACCTTCCTCCAGTAGGCATACACTTCCGGACAGGTCCACGCCAAGTGCAAAAAATCAGCAGCAGGGGCCCGGCATCTTGCACAGGTATCATCTGCTCGTAGCCCCATAACGCATAAGCTTCGAGGGGTATAATATAAACGGTGCAAAAACTTAAAGTGTATAAGGCGCAACCTGTAGTTAGGTGACAACTCCTTCATATGCGCACAGCACGCCCTCCAGTCATCCTCTGCAATGTTCTCCCCCACATCCTCCACCCACTTCACCCTTGCAGACAGTCCTGTCCCCTCCCCCTGCTCCTGCACACAACCATACAGCTTTGTGATAAGCCTCTTTGGCGACTGCGCACTCCACAACACCTCTAGCGCGCGGCAAGACGTTGGGGTTGCAGGCAAGCCGGGGTAGCGAGCACGCAGCATAGCACATATCCACAACACATAAAAACAGTGGAGCGCAGTGGCAGGTCTATCCCCCAGGATCTCCTCCGGGGACATCAACCTGCCATCAACAAACCAATCATTGAGGGTTATCAAATCGAAGGCCCGAAGGAAATTCCGGAGCTGCGAGTCCTGAAACATCACCTCAACCCCAGCAGCCGCCACATGCATAGATGGCGCAAAAGGCACATTCGTCCCAGAACGCTTCAGTAAGATCGACCAGGCCCGGACCGTATAGGCCACTGTATCTATGCATTGAGGTCGAGCCCTGCCCAAGTTGCCCAATACTCGCTCAAGTCCGTCCGGCCACACCGCATCACTTTCGGGAGCTAGGTGCGGCAAATAACGGATCGGCTTGATGCAATAGTATGCAAACGGGGCCTGCGTGCTGTGGTAATAAAGCTCTAGATCAGGGGCCGCGATTCCTCCTAACTCAAATGGCAACACTAGTGTTTTCCAGGCTGTGCGAGGCTGACCCCCGCCCATACCAGTCGAATCAGCGCGGAACGAAGTCCCTGCAAAAAAACGGCCGTAAGCACCAGCGGGAGGTTAATGAACAAATACAAAAATTTAGGCAGTACAAGCATCTTAGCCACCGCAATCCGCCCAGTCAGGGACAATGGCAATGAACGCCATGCTGTAATTCTATCTTCTAGCCAAGTCATGGCTTTACCATAATTGGCAAGCCAGAGCGCCTCAACATCACAGCTCAGCCAGAGACCTAAATATTTAACAGGCCCATCCGCCCATATAATAGGATAGCGGGACCGGCATACTGCCGTTCCAGACGACAGAGGTAACACGACAGACTTAGCCCAATTTATCGCCACTCCAGAGATACCTCCAAACCTGACAATCTCATCCAATAACACGTCTAAATTGCGTGCAGGGTCACGTACATACAGCGCCACGTCATCAGCATACATGGAGATCAGAATCGTTCTCTGACGAAACGGCAGCCCCCGTATACTGTGGTGCTGTCGCAAATAGGCCGCCAGCGGCTCCATCGCGATTGCAAAAAGCAATGGCGACAGGGGGCATCCCTGCCTAGTTCCACGCGCCACCGCAAAGGGCTCTGACACACATCCCTTCACCCGTAGTCGAGCCACTGGCTGCGAATATAACAAACGTATCCAGTTCACAAAACGCTTACTCATTCCCACTCTCTCAAGAAGCGTAAACAGATATTGCCACAGCAATGAATCGAACACCTTAGTAGCATCTAGGAACACCGCCACAGCCACATCGTCAACGGAAACTGAGCGCAAATTATGTGCTGTGGACCGTCCCGGAATAAACGCCGACTGATCCGGCAGCACCAGTCTCGTCATAAGAGGCTGCAGCCGTGCCACGATCATTTTAGCCAATATCTTGTTGTCAATGTTGATCATCGATAGAGGCCGGTATGAATCCCAGTTAACTGCAGCCTTACCAGGCTTAAGAAACGTAACAATAAGCGCCTTGCGCAGAGAGGCCGGGAGGACTCCGTTCTGTAGGGCCTCATTGTACACCTCTAGTAAATAGGGCACCAAAATGTCGGCATATTCTTTATAAAACACCGGGGTCAACCCATCCAACCCAGGGGCCTTGTCCCCCAGAAGGCTCCGAATTGCAGCCTTCACCTCTTCTCTAGCAAAGGGACCATCAAAATATTCCCTATGCGCCCTGTCAAACCAGAGGAGACTAATGTCAGAGAAATATCCCTGAATCACCTCCACAGGAACCGCAGAGGGAGCAGAATAAAGATCCTGAAAAAATGTAGTGAAGACCTTCAAAACCTCAGACGTACCCGTCACTCGCTCCCCACTCGGATCATCCATTTCGGTCTCGTAACTACTAGCCCACGGCCTGCGGAGTAAATTCGCTAAGGTGTGTCCAGCTCTGTCACCCTCTCCGTAGCGCCTGGCCCGTGCAAATTTCCCTAAAAAATGTAATTCTCTCAGAGATGCCTCTTCATACGCGGAGACTGCAGCCCTCAAGGCCGCCAATGTATCACCAGACCAGTCCAACACTAGCCGAGCCTCCAGGTCCGCAATCTGGGCCTCCAACTCAACCAGCTCACGACACAGCGCACGCAACACACCGTGTTGCTTTGAAATGCATATTCCGCATACAACCACCTTAAAGGCTTTCCACAGCGTACCAGCAGACTCTACCGTACCCGCATTCTGTTCGAAATAAAGATTAATGTCACGGTGCAATTCCTCATGGAACAGCTCATCTCTAAGTGCCCCAAGCGGCAGCCTCCACATATAAGTCTGAGCAGGCCCGCCAGCTATATCTAGCTCTACTCGCACCGGGGAGTGATCGGACAGTGTGCGTGCCAAATGATCAGCCGAGCGGGTCCATAAAGCCACATCGCGTGAGCCTATCCAGCGGTCAAGGCACAACCAACTATTATGCACATAATTAACACAGGTACCTTCCCGAACCGCAGGGTGCCTCAACCGCGACAAGTCCACCAACGACGCATCCTCTATAATCGCAGACAGAACGCGAACAGCAGCAGTATGCTGCACCCGAGCCGCGCTTTCTCTATCCAGAATGGGATCAAGGGTCACATTGAAGTCTCCTCCCCATAACACAGTTCCTCCCCCCAGAGACTCAATCAATCGCCAGACCTCACTAAAGAACTCAGGATCATCCGAATTAGGTCCGTACACCGTCACGAGGCGGCATGGCTTATCCATCAACACTCCGTTAAGCAGAACATACCGCCCCAATGGGTCAACAATCACCTTACGAGTACGCCACTGTAATCCCTTACGTATCAAAATCGCTACGCCGCTAGCATAACGCGAGTACACAGAGCCGTGGCATTCGCCAATCCATCCCGCCTTTAAGTAATGCAAAGTATTCTCCACTAGGTGTGTCTCCTGTAGCATGTATATATCTATATTCTGCCTCTTGACATAAGCCGACATAAGACGCACTTTCCATCTGTCATTCAAGCCACGCACATTCCATGATAAGCAACGAATCAGAGACGCTCTCATCGGTGTCATCCCTGCTCCCAGCGGACATACAGCACAATACTATCGCTCCTCCATCACGGCCAACCACTCGCAGCCACAGAACACAGAAAGAAAAACAGAAAAGCACATAGTGTACCAACCCCAGGATCCCCCCAACCCCCCACCCACACAGACCCCCCAAACAGGTCAAATGCAAAGCCCTCCCCCCAAAAACCACAGTTACCCAAATATGTAAATAGAGGGGACTCATCCAGAGGGCGGAAAGCTAACCGCCCAACCCGCCTAGTATCGGGGCAGGGAGGGCAGGCAAGGGACCCAGCACAAAAGGAGTGTCTTCAGGACGAGCTGCACAAAAATGTCTCACAGCCAAATGCAGCGGCTCATTCTCTGCTAGAAGATGTCTGTGTCGATCAGTCATTATCACTCAGCGACTCTCGCGCTGCAGCACGATCATCCGCAGACACCGCCTCAGACCTCCGAGGGAGACACTTGACATATCTCGCCGCCAGCTTCGGATCCGTAAAGAATTGAAGAGACCCGCCATGTTGCACCTTTAGCTTCGCCGAGTATATGAGAGAGAACCTAGCGGCCGTTTGGGCCAGAGAGCGCTTCACCGGCAAAAACGCCCTACGTGCCGCATGCATTCCAGAGGTGTAGTCTGGAAAAAAATTCCGTTCAGTGTTTTTATAGACCACCGGGCGGTGCTCCCTGGCCAGTCTCAAAATCGTATCTCGGTCCCGATAATTTAGGAGCCGAATGATGATAGGGCGCGGGGGAGTCCCAGGCGGGGGCCGTGGTCCCAGCGATCTATGTGCTCTCTCCACTACCAGCAGGCGGGACAACTGGCCGGGGAAAAGATCGGACAACATTTCCTCCACAAAATCCTCCATTCTGCCCATGTCAAAATCCTCCATTCTGCCCATGTCTGAGCTGTGGACTCGGGAAGTCCTATCAGCCTAAGGTTATTCGGGCACGACCGGGCTTCCAAATCTTCATTTTTAGCCAGGATAACCTCGAGCACCCTCTCCATGCGCAGCAACTGTTCACGCTCACCTCACTGCGTGACCTCCGGCCCGGAAGTACGCGCCTCCAACTGGTCAAGGCCGGAGTCATGCGCGTCCACCCGAGTCTTATTGCGATCAAGTTGCTCCGTCACATGATCTAGCTTCCCATCTATGCCAGCCAGATTGTTTTTTAAGTCCAGAAACATAGCCTTGACCGATCCATCTGAAGGCCCCTCATCCATCGCAGGCTCCTCCGACTGAGCAGCAGGTGCACCCCACTTCCCTCGGCCCCCCTCAAATGAGAGCTTAGCCTGTCTCTGCTCCGCCTTCCCCATCACTCAGTCAGTAGGTCGTCTCCGAATACACACCACTAACCTCCTTAGGAGTCAAGTAATGGATGCCGGTTATTCAGTCCACTTTCACAAATTCCACCAGGCTCCCGCTAATCAGCTCTATCCGGTACCAGCGGCACTGTTAACCTCGCAAATGTCCAACACCAGGCAGGCCGCTGCACCAACGGCACCCAGTCAGATCACCACCGCGCCAGCCCTCGCTCCTGTCCCCTCCTCCACCACCACCGTACCTCCAGGCCCTGGCCACAATCCCGTCCTCTCCGTTGCTCACCAGTCTTTAAATATGTTTTCCAGGCCGCACATCCGACTTCGCCACACCAGCGGTCCCACAGTAATTGCAGCAAGGAGGCACAGCAGCCCCAACGACCTCTAGAGATCAGGCCCAGATCCCGCCGATCCGCCACTCCTCCTACCGCTCCACACTGATCCCGGTAAGTCCAGGCCAGTCACCGTCAGCCAGCCGCCAGGCTAAATGACTCCAGCCTGGACCCGACCGCCGAACGGCCCCCCGGTACTCTCAGGCACCAATAAGTATCCTCCACGATGGCGGCCACCAATATTACAGGCCGATTCCCTGCAAAAAGTGACCCTCAGGCCGCCAACGCCCAAAGCCAGAAACAGGCTCCCGAGGCAGAGATGAGATCCTCGGGCGTGGCGGGGAAAACCACCAAGCGCAAAAGGGGCCGCGGTTCAATACCATCGCCGGTCAGGCCCCCCGGCGCAATTCAATGAGCGCGATCCCGGGAGCCCTCCAGGTCTCACCCAGGACGGCGCAAGACAGCCCTGTTTCAAGCACGGCGGCCGGGAGCACGCCGTGCCACGAGGCAGCGATCCCACCGCCTGTATCCAGTCTACGCCGCAGATCAGTCACCACCGCTGCAGCGAGGGGACAACACCGACTTCAGGCGCCCCCCGGCTGTCTCGCTACTCAGCCAGCTCCGTCCTGAACGGAGAAATAGGCATAATAGGCCCCAGCCGAAGCAGAGCCTCACAAAGTGCCGCCCATCTTGCTGGCTGGCTAGCTGCGCCCCAGGGTATCAGTAAATTAGTGCCTAAACACCATCGTTGGTGGTGCCATGTCGTAGTTTGGACTCTTGCTCTGAGCAAGACTGCTGGTTTAAGGATAACAGTACTTTTGTTTGTAGGCGACTGCGTCTTTACTACAACAAGTCGCAACTGGTGTCCCAACCTTACCGGCTCACTAGCAGCACCTCACCAGAAACACAATAGTAAAAGGTGATTTATGGCAGCCGTTTACGCATGGACTTGAAAATAAGATATCTCAGGGAGTGTCGTGGTTAAACGGAGATTACCCTTTTCTCACAGATATATTATGTCTCATACAAACACAGGCAATGACACAGATGCAGTAAAGTTACAATAGTTTTTATTTAACATAACTGCAATTTGCAATAAGTTGCATGGGCTGCAATGATTAGGATAATGAATAAAGCAAGAAACAGTATTGTGAAGACGAGAGTCATTATTACAAAGACCCCCACCATCTTGCAATACATAGAAAAGATATGTGAGATGTAATATGCCCTAATACCCTAATGTGAAAAGGCCTAACCTCCTACCTAAAGGAGAGCTGGGTTTGTTAATCCTAATCTGCCAATGCCATGTCCATGAGAGGGGCCCCCAACCCTCGTTACCTTGGAATGAGTTCTCTATCTCAGACTCTGCAGGGACACGAAGACTGGGTCAGCGTCAAGACGACTGCAGCATCGGTATCAGCGATGGTGGCGATGCCCCCTGGTCGGAATCCCTCTGATTATCTGTCTAAAGTGTGATGTATTTATACAGATCTACAAGATCCCCAGACGTAGGTGTGTTCCTAAACAATAGATAACAGACATGCTTGGGACGGCAATAAATATCAACAATCCCTCGAAAGTATAGAGAGGGAAAATCCCTAAGTGTGAACACCTACTGTTTGTTTGTCTTTGATGCTTGATCTTGACGCCTTGGCGCAGTGACACTGATAATGTTACTCATAACAAGTGGCCTAACTATAAACAAGGCAGCATCTTAGAAGAAATAAATAATTAAATGGGCTAAGACAGGGCAAGCTAAGTAGGTTAAAAGTCACTAGGTGATAGGGGCACGAGTCTACAAGCCAGAGGCAAAGCTAACTCCTGTTATCCCATTAAAATGAACCAGGATTCACTACAGGGCTTGTGGGATTAGGAGGGCCTAATTGCCTGCTCCTTTTTAAAGTAGTTGTAACGGAATTGGACTCAATTAATAACTCCTCATCCAAAACAACACAAGGGTTCCTGGGTTTTGCCACAGGGTACTTTGTAAGGCGAGCTACCTCTTTATCTCCATGGCCGGGCTTCTTTGTAATTGGGCCCAGACTAGCTTCTACCGTCCCTAACTCAGATTCGATTGCACCCATCACAGAGATTAGGTGGCTAGTTATTAATATCGGTCCGGAGTCCCCAGACGGAGTGCCTGCCGCCCGAGTGGCACCTTTCCGTTTCCCCATCACGTCTTTAGTGGGTTGGAAAAACCTAACACAGACCGATTAAAAGCTAAACAGAAGCGGACCACACAATCACCAAATACCATACCAAATAACCAAAGCAAGAGACAGGGCCCGGCCCGACCTCATATGGCCGCAGACGGGCCCACTCTTGGCCTGGTCTTCACCCGGGCGCGTCCTGCTCAGTGGGAGAAATGTCCAAATAAAAAGCGTCTCCAAGCGCGAGGAAAGCAGCAGGGTTGATATCCTGCCGCCGGTGATCCTGGGGAATGGAGTTCCAAGGCCCTGAGCCCTGCTGTTAGTGTTCTGGGCGTCCTGCAATGCAGGAGAAATGTCCGAATAAAAAGCGCCTACGTGCACAAGGAAACCAGCAGGGGCAGTTTCCTGCTGCCAGTGATCCTGGGGAATGGAGTCCCATGGCCCCCAGCCCTGCAGTTAGTGTTCTGGGCGTCCCGTGCAGCAGGAGAAATGTCTGAATAAAAAGCACCTCTGTGCGCGAGGAAAGCAGCAGGGGCGGTTTCCTGCCACCGGTGATCCTGAAGAATGGAGTTCCGGGGCCCCCAGCCCTGCAGTTAGTGTTCTGGGCATACATAATTACTGAAATTTCCTTGATTAGTTCAGTGTAATCAAAATGTGACCCAGGCCTAGTTATTTCTCATGTTCATTGAACTAGGACTCCAACAAAGCATTTCACTGGTTTTATTACCCACTGGTCTAGGCTTTATATTTTTTGTTACTGTGTATGTGCTTCATGCGATTATCGATCTCTTGCCCCTACACCCTTGATGTGTGTTTCATGGGCTCACTAAATAAATACATGTCCGGAATAGAGGTGTATAACACTGATATGTAAGTGTTAGTGGTGCTGACATATCAGTTGTACTGTCTCCAGTCACTGCCTCAGGCTGTAATGTGGAATATGTAAGCCCCTCCATTGGATGGTGGGTGGTTTGGTAAATTTGACAGAGACTCTTTCCTTCAGCGGGCAACCTCCACTTTCATCACTGAATACAGGTGTTAGACCTGGCATCCTTGGCATGGTCCCCCTAACTTGTTGCCTTCAGACCTCCTGTTACTGCTGACTTTGCTTTTGCTGGCCTTATGATTCTGAGCGCTTTACCACAGCTAACCATTGCTAAAGTGCTTGTGCTCTTTCCCTAAAACATGGCAAAACTGGCATTTACCGAAATGGCATATTTAATTTACTTATAATTTCCTAGTAAAGTGCACTGGATGAGTCCAGGACCTGTAAATTAAGTGCTACTAGTGGGCATGCAGAACTGATTGTGCCACCACTTTAAGTAGCCCTTTAAATATTTCTCAGGCCTGTGTGTGCAGTCTGAACTGTTGTTTCGTCCTAAGAAAATAAACCTTTTGCCAGGCCCAAAAGTTTTATTTTTATACATATGTCACCCCTAGGGTAGGCTCTAGATAGCCTAGAAGGCAGTGTGCAAAGTATTTACAAAGTGGGACATGTACTGTTTAGTTTTGCATGTCCTGGAGGTAAAACACTCTTTTGAAATTGCCTTATTACGCTTTATAAGCCTACTTTCCAAATGGGAAGAACACCTTCAAATTTGGTTTCTCTGGAATCACAATTTTAAATCCTAACTAATGGTGAAGTCAGATTTTAAATTGCAATTCTGAAAATGCCACTTTTAAAAAGTTGTCATTTTATTGCCTTAGCCATTTGGTGCCTGTAGCCTGTCTCTGGTCACCTGACTGGGTGTAGTGGACAGCCACACAAATGTGATTTGATGGACCACCCTTGCCAGGATGGAAGAGAGGAGCTGGACCTCTGTAGGCTAAGTCCTCATCTCACACAAAGTGCTGCATATCCCCTGTAATTAGGCTAGGGCCAGGGCATGGAGAGCAGGACATCTGTGGAGTTCAAAGTGATATCTATGAAGCCTCTCTCACATCAAAGTCACCACTGGGTGTAAGAACTTGTTCTCAGACACCACTACCTCAGTACACTTCTGGACCTGTGGATGCTTTGCCATGAAGAAGGACTGCTGGGCTGCTGAAGGCCTGCCACTCTGCTGCATTGCACTATGCTGGACTCCTGCCTTGCTGATCTGTTGCCTGCTGCCCTCTTGCCTCAAAGATAGAAGAAGGACTGGACCTCCATCTCTCCAACCCAGAACCCAGAGTGAATCTAAGGGGTAGTTGGCTGTATTCCTGATCTTTAAGTCTCAGGAGCATAAAAGACTTCCAACTCATTGCAGCTTCACAACTCATTGGAACTGACTCATTACCCCAGCTGCGCAGTGATCACCAGCCCCGTCAATGAGATCTATTAAGTTGACGCAACAAGACCCTACACTGCAACCTCACTGCATCTCAAAACCAAGGCATCATATCAGCTGCGTGATGCATCTTCAACTTGGATCTACACAAAGCTCCTCAATCAGGACTTAAGGTATGTTATTCAGTGGGCTTAACAAAGTCCCCGTAGCTGGGTGATGCTCCATTATGGTTGGTCTGAACTTTTTGACTTTGTCCTTGTCCGGCGTGACCAGTTATCCCTGGTTGGCACTTTTTACTTTTGAGAAATATAGTACAATTTATCAATTAAAAATCATAACTCAAGTTCTACTGATTGGATTTTTGTCTTTTTTGTATTTTTTGTCTTGTTTTATTTATTAAATTGAGTCCCATTTGTTCAACCTTGTGTGTGTACTTTTTGTGGAGGGGTTTTACTGTAATACTGTTTGAAGTGTTTCACAAATACTTTACACATTGCCTTCAAGTTAAGCCTCACTGCTCTGTGCCAAGCTACCAAAAGGTGAGCACAGGTTAAATTGGGGTTTGCTTTTGTCTTACCCTGACAAGAATTATGATTGCTGCTTGACCAGGGCTCACACCCGAGTCGACCAACAACATATTTTCTCACAAAAGGTCATAACATTGGTTCCTCATGGGACAATAATCCTAATTCCAGTATTTAGTGCAAAAGGCCATTTATTAGGATAGGACTGCAATAAACATTGTAACATGTCACTGTGTTTTCTCCTTTGCCCCCCTCCCCCAATGCCTCACCATAATGTCTCAGACATTCCTTTTACCTTTCACCCTGTCACTCTCTCCCATCACCGTTATCCTCCTTACTTCGTTTCCAAAACATCCTCCAACTACCACTTCATTCACCTGTTCCAGCCAACCTACCCTCAGATCTTCCTTCACCAGAAAACCTTATTCTTCCTCCAAAGGGAGGGTCGGCAAGCATCTGACTACCAAACCCTTGCACCTGCAAATCCATTCTAAACTGCCATTACTCCCACACCCCTACCCATAACTGCAGGGTGGGTGGCTAAATGCTCCTTTCCCGTAAAACTGCAATCTGGGAGAGGATGTCATTTCCTCTCCTGGCTCCCTAAAATAACCCCCCAATGTGACCCCCCTACTCCCTAGCCCAGTCAATCCTGTCTCCCCTCCCTCCGCCTCACAAAACTTCCCGGGGGAAGACTAGCTTCCCCCAGGACCCTCCCTCATGGGACAATCAACCTGACTCCAGTATTTAGTGCAAAAGGACATTTATTAGGACAGGATTGCAATAAGCATTATAACATGTCACAACACAACATATTAAATCCTTAACATAACAAATGTGTTTTCTCATTTGCCCCCATCCCCAATCTCTCACCATAATGTCTCACACATTCCTTCCACCTTTCACCCCTTCACTCTCTCCCATCAACATCGTCCTCCTTGCTTCCTTTCCGAAACATCCTCCAACCACCACTTCCTTCACCTGTTCCAGTCAACCTACCCCCAAATCTTCCTTCACCTGAAAATCTTATTCCTCCTCCAAAGAGTGGATCCCCTTGCATCTGACTCTCCACCACCCCCCATGTACCACCATCCAGAAAAGCCCTGGAGGGTGTTCTTCTGCCCCACCCCAGTATCTATTCACTACTGCAACACCATCATCCCCCAACAACTACACCCTCACCATACTGTCTCATTCCACAACCGCCCCAAAACATCCCTTAGTTCCACAATATAATAGGCGTAGCCCAGCTCAGAAAGGTGGACACCATCCGTCCGGAAAAAAAACACTTCCTCTTCCTTGATGCATTAATGCCTTTCCATGCACAAAAAACCCTCAGTGCCCTATACACTTTTTTCCGTGCCTTGTCAATATCTGCATGTTGAACTTCTCCCCTCCATATCCTACACAGTACAAATTCTGTCCACACCATACATGTCCAAGAAAGCCTATATTTTAGAATCTTCAAATCCCTCTGCATGTGTGCAGTAGTGTCAGTCCCGATAACTGTACCAAATCATTTTCCACAAGCTGCAAGACCAACATGCCTGAAGATCCCTTTCTAAGCACCATTGATACTAGCCAAGGCAGTAAACTACCCCATTTCATGCCACCCTTTCCCTAAAACCTTGTAACGTCTGCTAGGCAGTCCCAGATTGGATCCATATAGCTGCTGTTCAGCATATTATGCTGCCCAGTGGATGAACGAGTGCCCCACTATCCACATCACCCCCTTGTTACTCATTGGGCTGCTTACCCACCCTAGGGGAAAAGAAACATGTTAGCCACCATCTTTGGAATCCACAATACCCTCCTATCGACCCCTCACTTTCGCTCACTACACTTAGACCTCCACCTCCCAATCTTGCAAACACTCATCATTCCCCACCCCAATCGAGCCCCCGATGTCGCTGCCCAAATCCGAAACGAGTGGGTCACAAATGAAACAGGACCTCAGCCTAACGCCGCCACTCCTCTGTGCAACACCATCAACAACTGAAAAGCCGTGACCCTGCTGCATTCCTGATGGCAAAACACCATCCCTTGCCTGCCCCCCAGCCACACCTGAAACAACCACCACTCTCTCACGGGGCAAACCGTCTCACACCCCTGTTCATTCAGCCAGGTCCACTTCCCTCTCCCAGCTTGGTCCGTCTTAGACTTCCGCAGCCATATCCCCAGATGACCAGATTCCATCTTTACCTCTTCATATAGCACCATGTCCTCACTCCCAAATCCTAAAATTTCAGACACCCTGAAATCCCCCAAAAACATCCAAATCATGCACAAGAGGAACATCGCCACCTCGAATTTGTTATAGCAGTATCCATCTAGGCATCCCAAAAGCTCACACAATTCAAATGTAATGGCTCCCCTCAATCTTTTCCGGGCACCTGGTTTCTCCTTGCCCCAATCCTTTAGTACCTTGCCCAACATCTCATCGCCCGCCGGATTGAAACCCCACAGACGTTTCCCATAAAAAAGGCAAACCAGACAGTTTGCCCACAATGGTCATGGGGGACAGACCTCTGTCCTTTAGTTCTAACACACAGAGCATAACAGTTGCGTCCCTGTCCTTGCAATCCCTGCTCGTAGTCCTCCCTGCTCCCGCCTGGAATGACTGAAAATTCTCCCACACTAGCTGATAGCTCTTCCTGCTTGACTCGGCTAAAGACATCTCCATCAGCAAAGAACTTTTAAGCCCCCCACTCCCAGGCTTCCCTAGGGATCGACATCTTGACTTATTCCGCTCCCAGTGCCATACTGTGAAAGCTGTGCCATTGAACGAGACGAGTCAGCTATAAAATAGTTTACTCCGGGCACATGGGTCTCCTTGAAAATTAAATTTTTTCGCAAACGCAACAACATGAATTGCCTTAGCAGCCTCACATCCGGGGCCCTCTGCCAGTTCACCAGGTCCACCACAGTCATGTTATCCACATGAGACATCACCTTCCTGTTCAGTAACTCATCACCCCACACAGCCAATGCCACCAGGAGTGGGAAGAAGTCCAGGAATGCAATGTTGCACCCCTGCTGCAACACTGCTGTGGCCATCACTCCGCACACCACTTGCCTTTCCAAAACAATCCAAAACCATTCACTCCTGAGGCATCTGAAAAAATTTGGACCTGCCACATCACTCTCTCCTCCTGAAACCACATGGACACACTATGGAATTCTTGCAGAAAGGAGAGCCACAACCTCAAATACACCCTTACTGCCAAGGAAAGTCGAATCCGGTGGTGTCGTAGTGTGGTGCCTGACATAGCCAGGCCCAGCCGTCTGCAGAATGTACACCACCCCCCACTACTCTGCAAGCAAAGTTGAGAAAACCCAACAATTTTTGTGCTTTCCGAAGCTCCAGGCATCTTTCACCTATCCCTGCTTCCCAAAAAGTCTAAATCTCCCATACCTTCTGTCATGGCAATCTTGCAACCATGCTGACCGTATCCAACTCAATCCCCAGAAAGGTCAAGGTCGTACTGGGGCCCTTTGTCTTTTCCAGGGCCAAAGGCACCCCGAACATCTCTGCCACATCCTCAAACTTCTGCAGTGCCCCCCTACAAGCACCAAAACCCGGCTGTCCCACTAACGAGAAATCATCTAAAAAGTGTGTGACCGCTCTATACCCACTCCTTCTCATGAAAACCCACTGCAAAAAGGAGCTGAAAGCCTCCAAAAGAACACAAGAAATAGCACAACCCATAGGAAGAACCCAGTCCACATAGATGGCTCCATCAAACTAGATCGCCTGCAAAGAAAAATCCCTGGGCTGAATGGGTAACAAACGAAATGCTGATTTAAAGTCGCACTTCGCCAGCTCTGCTCTCTGTCCACACTACCTGACCAGGCCAATGGCATCATCAACTGAAGCGTATACCACCTTGGTATCCTCTGTGGCTATGAAATCATTGACAGATGCCCCTTCAGGCCAGGATAAATTATGGCTCTACCTAAAATCCCCTTCTTGTTTTTTAGGTACCACTCCCAAAGGAGATATCATCAGATTATGCAACAGCCATTCCAAAAAGGGGCCCACAATCCTCCCTTCTTGGACTTCCTTTCTCAATTTTTTCCTCACTACCTCCGGAAGCTCCTTGCTGACTGCAAATTGTCATCCCACCTCTAAGTCCTTGATAACCCACTTGAAAACCCTCCTTGAACTCCCACTCCAGTCTCAAAGCTGCATCCGCCTCCGGGTATTGCGCCAGCCATGGCAAGATTGCTTCTAACTTAATTGGCATAGGAGCCCTTTGGACCAGCAGGGCCCTGCTGTTCTCTACCCCTCCCCACCTTCCATTGTTCTGCCGGGCTGGCCATTGTAAAGCATTGTGTAGTGGGATGTCTGCCCCTGCACTTGGAGCAGTCATGCTTGAACCTACAAGGGTTCCTGTTGCAAAATCCCTTATTGAAGTTCCAGCAGGCCCCCAATGATCACCCTCTGTGGGTATCTCTGCCTGCGCTGCTAGTTGTGGCACCCGACCCCTGTAGGGCAGGACATGGCTGAAAGGACTTGTACGTAATAGGAAAGCCACTCACTGTATGCATCAAGGATGTAGATTGTGTGGACGACATCCACTGCATCCATAATTCTGAGTCCACATCCCCCATGGATACATCAACATACTCATGTCTCTAGATTCTACTCTTCGTCTTGTCTGATAAATGTGATCCCAACGGCATGGCTAAACCCACGCAGGGAAAGCGTTTCTAGTGACCTGGATCCTCCTTAGATTCCTCGCTTACCCCCTCGCCTGCTTTATAGGAATCCGCTGGATTCTTGAAGTACCTTCTCTGTCCTTCCTCTCCGACTCCTGTTGAGCCTCTCCCTCCTAATCAATCACCCGGTCACCAACTCCTATTGATTTGCATGCCTTCTTCTCCGATCCACCCTCCTGTGCCTTCTACACAGCCGACCAATCCATCTTACATGTTGGTAAACCAGTTTCCCTCCTCCTTGGGCACCTGGCTGCCATGCCTGCCTGCTTCCACCGCCCTTGTGTGCCTCTGGTGTCCGCACCTGACTCCTGCAAAACACCAATCTCTGCCACCTGAGAGTCTACCCTGCCACCAACCGTCACATCAGGGACACCCTAACCTTCACCAAAGACCTCCCCTTCCTTCCACTCGTCACTTGCATCCTCATAATCCAGCTCCAATTCAACCTCACCATCAATCATATCACCCATCCCCTGTTCCTTCAATCATCCATCTGCTGAGGGGCGCGTAGAATATTCCCAGGTCATCCACTTCTTAGGTGTCACCCTACGCACATGGTCCTTGTGGTAGGGAGGGCCGCCGTAAACCCCCCTAGTTCTTCAGACCAATGTCCTGGGGCCATCATGCTCCCCAATGATGTCGCCAACTTTCTGCCAGCCTCTCCTGCTGGCCTCACAACACTGCCCGTCACGCTGATCCAGCCTGGCGCATTGTCGACATTACTGGACCCACAAGCCTCACCAGCTCCCCCTGTCTGACCTCATTCTTCCGACTGCGCAGGCACCCACAACCAGTGTCCTCTTGGGCCTGGAATCTCCAGCCCTAACCTGGCTCCTCCTTTCACCAGTGCCTCTTTTGCCTTCTTGACCTGCTGCGCCTACTGATCTCTGGCCCTACACAACCTCTTCCAAGGGGCCTCGGTCTCCTCCACTGCCTTGCGCTGTTCCTTGATTCTGGCTTACAAATCCATCATGGACTCACTCCATAGGCTCATCGCAGGGCCCCTCTGCCCAATGACCTGTGGGACTCTGTCTGTGCCATACAGCCTGCCCCAAATCCAGCTCACGCTTGGCACCAGGCCTCCGCCCCTGCGGCCTTCCACCTACGCAACTGCATTACCTCTGGGCCTACTGGTACCTTCCCCTCTGAGAAAGTAGCCTCTTTCTAGAATGGTTACCCCAATTTTTGGCCTGTTTGTGAGTGTTTGTCAGTGTGTTTTTACTGTCTCACTGGGATCCTGCTAGCCAGGACCCCAGTGCTCATAGTTTGTGCCCTATGTGTGTTGTCAGTATGCTTGACTGTGTCACTGAAATTCTGCTAACCAGAACTCCAGTGCTTATGCTCTCTCTACTTACCAACCTACAGTTTAGTGACTCCATATTCCAATTCTGATTGGCACACTGGACCCCCCCTTATAAGTCCCTAGTGTATGGTACCTAAGTACCCAGGGCATTGGGGTTCCAGGAGATCCTTATAGGATGCAGCATTTCTTTTGCCACCCATAAGGAGCTCATACAAACCTTTCTTCAGGACTGCCACTGCAGCCTGAGTGAAATAGTGCACACATAATTTCACAGCTATTTTTCAATGCACTAAGTAAGTTATAAGTCACCTATATGTCTAACCTTCATTTACTGAAGGCTAGGTGCAAAGTTACTGAGTGTGAGGGCACCCTTGCACTAGCAAGGGTGCCCCCACGTTGTCCGGGTCCAATTCCCTGGACTTCGTGAGTGCGGGGACACTATTATAAATGTGCACTACATATATGTCAATACATATATGTAGCTTCACATTGGTAACCCCGAATATGGCCATGTGAGGTGTCTAAGATCATAGAATTGTAACCCCTGTCTAAATCTGGTATGGGGGGGTAATCCCGTGCACCCTGGGGGCTCCAACATGGGCCCCTAGTACTGCCAAACCAGCTCTCTGAAGTTTCCACTGCAGCCCCAGCTGCTGCCACCTGACAGACAGATTTCTGCCCTCCTGTAGATTGAGCAGCTCAATCCCAGGAAAGCATTGCAATGCATTTCCTTTAGGACAGGGGTGTTACACCCTCCCCCTTTGGAAATAGGTGTTACAGGCATGGGAGGGGTATCCTCCCAGAGCCTCTAGAAATGCTTTGAAGGGCACAAACGGTGCCCTCCTTACATAATCCAGTCTACACCGGTTCAGGGACCCCCAGTCCCTGCTCTGGTGTGAAACTGGACAAAGGAAAGGGGAGTGACCACTTCCCTGTCCATCACCATCCCAGGGTTGGTGCCCAGAGCTCTTTGAGATGACAACCGATACTCTGGGACTCCTCTTCTGTCGACAAGCATTAACCCTGGAACACAGGTGGTGGACTGAAGTGACCCAGACAGTCCAAAGGTCCAGCTGTCCAAATTTGGCAGAGGTAAGAGTGTGCCTCCCCGTGCTGCGACAGTACACCGGTGTACTGCGTCTTCTGCAGCTCCTTGGGCTTCTGTGCACTTCTTCCAAAAGTTCTTCAAGCACAGTGTAGCCCAGGTCCCCAGTATCCATCCTGCGACGCACAGCACCCTGAGTTGTTCTCCGGCCAGCGTGGGAACCTCCAGTGTAGTGCTGCGACAACTGCACTTTGCATCTTCCTTGTCCCTGTGTTCTGGGACTCCTGTGGGCGCTGCCTGGTCTTCTGAAGGCTCTCTGAAGTGCTGAGAGCCCCCCCCGGTCCCCTCAGTCCGAGTTAAGACCCCCAGGTCTCTCCTGGGTCCAGGCAGCTCCTTTTTGCCGCAAACCGTGTATTTGCTTGAACCAAGGCTGGTTGGCAGAATCAACGATGCAAACAGCCTACATCCAACAACTCGACATGGGACATCTCTTGCACAAAGCAGGAACCATACTCTGCGATGGGGCACCTGCTTTCTGAAGCCTGTTTTGCTTAAACTCAGTTTCAAGTGGCCCACTAGCCCCATGTCCTCCTTTGTCCCCTCATCCTTTCCCTCACCCTCCTGTGCTTCCCTAGAGGACTCCATAATGGGGTGCTCCCACCGCCCTCGTGCCTGTAAACTTCGTACTTGTATAGCGCACTACTCACCCGTCACTCAAGGCGCTGTACGCATACCGCTGTGGAACCCCTCCTGGCTTTTTCCCTGTGAGGTGCCCACTCCTGGGCAACCTCCAAGATGAAGCCAGGCATCCCAGCGCTGTTGGGGCCATTGTTGAGATTAAGCAAGCTATTGCCCAGAGTTACAGAGTGGGACCCATGAATTAGATTAGGCACGATGCGAGAATTATCAGGTCCGAAGAAATTGAGCCCAAGACCCACCGAGGCGGGAATTGAACCCTAGTACCGGGCCAGATTTCTGCATCAGGGTCTGCCGCTCTAACCATTGAGCCACACTTCTCCACCTGTCCTGCCCCATCCCCCTGTGAACAGTGGGGCTCCTATGCCTCACTGCACTTTTGGACCCCCTGACCATGGGCAAATGCTCCTTCCAACCACACCTTTTTGTTTGATTTTAGGTGACGAGCTGCCTTTCTAAGCCGACCCAGGCCTCCCCCAGCACTGCGGGTTGCAGTAATCTGCCTGTCCGGCTTTGCCAATGGTGCGCAGTGCCGGGCGAACTGCATCGTCCTCGCTTCTTGCAGCCATCCGTCCTGCAATTAAAACGGAGCCGTGCACCTGAGAAAAAAGGAATGGAGCTCTAAACACTCCTTTCCCGTACTGCCACAATCCAGGAGAAGATGTCATTTCCTCTCCCTCATCCCTCCGTCCCTCTAAACTTCCCAGAGGAAGACTAGTCTGCGACTAGCTTCAAACTGGATCCTCCCTTCTTACGTTACTAGTTCTGCTGACAGAGCAACCGTGTAAATATTCTTCACGATATCGGAGTCAGATTGTTTCTTTGCTGCCTGAGGCGGTATAACAGGGGCTTTTCCAAAACGTTGTTCATGATGACAATCACATTCGTCCATTTATTTCTCATTCTCAGGGTGGCCAAATTTTTCCTTCATTTTCCTTCCTCTTTCCCCTCATTCTGATTGCTGGCTAGCATCGTCACAATATCGTAGTAATCTAAACAGTTCCTCCACTCCTCCTGTGCACTTTCCTCATGGCAAAATGAGAAATTGATGTTAAACTTTCTGCTTGGGATGTCATATATTTCTGCTAGTGAGACAGTCGCAATTTCCGACCAGGTCTGAATTTCAGTTTGCGAGCCTGTACTTTGCCCTTGCAAACCATTATCACAATTGCTAAAGGCTTCTGTTGACATATTTGCTTTTGCAATTCAGGGATAGCAATTCAGTATTTTTCGATATTTAGAATCACATATTTCTTTGTCCATGGGTCTCGAGATATCTGCACTTTGAAAGAATAATTTAGGATAAAAATGTGAAACAGAATATTATTTTTAGCACAGTTGTTTGTTGAATTTATTCTAAACAGACAAATGTGCCTGGAATGGCAAGGAATTCTAATCTAGTTCCAATTTGGTGTTGTACTCAAGCTTCCATTAATGTCTGCTTTTTAGAGGAATACTTTTAACTGCGGTGTCATACAAGTTGTTGTATTTAGCCAGTTGCTAAACAGAACTTACTGTAAATATTTAAAATTTTAAGACAGGGAGCACACTTTGGAAGAATATTCAAGTCCAATTGGCTGCAACATGCTCCTTCCGACACCATGTTTTAAAGAGTTAATTGAGTGTGATAGTTCTGACATGGTAATTCAAGTGAAATAAGACGGTGTTATAAGAGTTTGTTCCCTGACTTAATTCTGTTTTGAGATTTAGGCAAGGTAGCTATGCACTCCTTAGAATAATATTTTGGGATAGAAAAAGATGAAACAGGTAGCTACTTTTAAACTATTCATTCCCTGAACTCACTCAAAACAGCTAAAAGTGCCCCAGACAACCGGGGGTTGAGTATAGGGGTAGCTGCCATATAGAAGAACATTTCTGTACAGAAGTATGCCATTTTATTGGATGCATTCACAACTAACTGTAATAATGATGTATATTTAAGAATATTCTAGCAAATATCATGGCTAAATTTGATGCTGTTTTTAATCTTTTTGTATCTAAAATCCATTCCGAAGAGTAGAGAAGATGGTAGAATGCCTGAAGAATATCATCTTTTTAATAATTTCGTAGTAAATTCAGGCACTGGGTAATAAAGCAGTGATACCTGGTATTCTGGTAGTTTGCTCCACCTCCACAATACCCTAGATCAGTGGTTCCAAACCTTTTAACTTCTGTGGACCCCCACTTTATAAGTATTGGAACCCTGGGACCCTCATGGATTCATTATTGGAATCTGGGGACCCACCCAATCAGTCATTACTGAAAGCTGGGAACCTAACACAGACCGACTAAAAGCTAAACAGAAGCGGACCACACAATCACCAAATACCATACCAAATAACCAAAGCAAGAGACAGGGCCCGGCCCGACCTCATCTGGCCGCAGACGGGCCCACTCTTGGCCTAGTCTTCACCCGGGCGCGTCCTGCTCAGTGGGAGAAATGTCCAAATAAAAAGCGTCTCCAAGCGCGAGGAAAGCAGCAGGGTTGATATCCTGCCGCCGGTGATCCTGGGGAATGGAGTTCCAAGGCCCCGAGCCCTGCTGTTAGTGTTCTGGGCGTCCTGCAATGCGGGAGAAATGTCCGAATAAAAAGCGCCTACGTGCACAAGGAAACCAGCAGGGGCAGTTTCCTGCTGCCAGTGATCCTGGGGAATGGAGTTCCATGGCCCCCAGCCCTGCAGTTAGTGTTCTGGGCGTCCCGTGCAGCAGGAGAAATGTCTGAATAAAAAGCACCTCTGTGCGCGAGGAAAGCAGCAGAGGCGGTTTCCTGCCACCGGTGATCCTGAAGAATGGAGTTCCGGGGGCCCCAGCCCTGCAGTTAGTGTTCTGGGCATACATAATTACTGACATTTCCTTGATTAGTTCAGTGTAATCAAAATGTGACCCAGGCCTAGTTATTTCTCATGTTCATGACAAAGCATTTCACTGGTTTTATTACCCACTGGTCTAGGCTTTATATTTTTCGTTACTGTGTGTGTGCTTCATGCGATTATCGATCTCTTGCCCCTACACCCTTGATGTGTGTTTCATGGGCTCACTAAATAAATACATGTCCGGAATAGAGGTGTATAACACTGATATGTAAGTGTTAGTGGTGCTGACATATCAGTTGTACTGTCTCCAGTCACTGCCTCAGGCTGTAATGTGGAATATGTAAGCCCCTCCATCGGGTGGTGGGTGGTTTGGTAAATGTGACAGAGACTCTTTCCTTCAGCGGGCAACCTCCACTTTCATCACTGAATACAGGTGTTAGACCTGGCATCCTTGGCATGGTCCCCCTAACTTGTTGCCTTCAGACCTCCTGTTACTGCTGACTTTGCTGTTGCTGGCCTTATGATTCTGAGCGCTTTACCACAGCTAACCATTGCTAAAGTGCTTGTGCTCTTTCCCTAAAACATGGCAAAACTGGCATTTACCGAAATGGCATATTTAATTTACTTATAATTTCCTAGTAAAGTGCACTGGATGAGTCCAGGACCTGTAAATTAAGTGCTACTAGTGGGCATGCAGAACTGATTGTGCCACCACTTTAAGTAGCCCTTTAAACATATCTCAGGCCTGTGTGTGCAGTCTGAACTGTTGTTTCGTCCTAAGAAAATAAACCTTTTGCCAGGCCCAAAAGTTTTATTTTTATACATATGTCACCCCTAGGGTAGGCTCTAGATAGCCTAGAAGGCAGTGTGCAAAGTATTTACAAAGTGGGACATGTACTGTTTAGTTTTGCATGTCCTGGAGGTAAAACACTCTTTTGAAATTGCCTTATTACTCTTTATAAGCCTACTTTCCAAATGGGAAGAACACCTTCAAATTTGGTTTCTCTGGAATCACAATTTTAAATCCTAACTAATGGTGAAGTCAGATTTTAAATTGCAATTCTGAAAATGCCACTTTTAAAAAGTTGCCATTTTCTTGCCTTAGCCATTTGGTGCCTGTAGCCTGTCTCTGGTCACCTGACTGGGTGTAGTTGACAGCCACACAAATGTGATTTGATGGACCATCCTTGCCAGGATGGAAGAGAGGAGCTGGACCTTGGTAGGCTAAGTCCTCATCTCACACAAAGTGCTGTATATCCCCTGTAATTAGGCTAGGGCCAGGGCAGGGAGAGCAGGACATCTGTGGAGCTCAAAGTGATATCTATGAAGCCTCTCTCACATCAAAGTCACCACTTGGTGTAAGAACTTGTTCTCAGACACCACTACCTCAGTACACTTCTGGACCTGTGGATGCTTTGCCATGAAGAAGGACTGCTGGGCTGCCGAAGGCCTGCCACTCTGCTGGATTGCAATATGCTGGACTCCTGCTTTGCTGATCTGTTGCCTGCTGCCCTCTTGCCTCAAAGATAGAAGAAGGACTGGACCTCCATCTCTCCAACCCAGAACCCAGAGTGAATCTAAGGGGTAGTTGGCTGTATTCCTGATCTTTAAGTCTCAGGAGCATAAAAGACTTCCAACTCATTGCAGCTTCACAACTCATTGGAACTGACTCATTACCCCAGCTGCGCAGTGATCACCGGCCCAGTCAATGAGATCTATTAAGTTGACGCAACAAGACCCTACACTGCAACCTCACTGCATCTCAGAACCAAGGCATCATATCAGCTGCGTGATGCATCTTCAACTTGGATCTACGCACAGCTCCTCAACCAGGATTTAAGGTATGTTATTCAGTGGGCTTAACAAAGTCCCCGTAGCTGGGTGATGCTCCATTATGGTTGGTCTGAACTTTTTGACTTTCTCCTTGTCCGGCGTGACCAGATATCTCTGGTTGGCACTTTTTACTTTTGAGAAATATAGTACAATTTATCCATTAAAAATCATAACTCAAGTTCTACTGATTGGATTTTTGTCTTTTTTTGTCTTGTTTTATTTATTAAATTGAGTCCTATTTGTTCAACCTTCTGTGTGTACTTTTTGTGGAGGGGTTTTACTGTAATACTGTTTGAAGTGTTTCACAAATACTTTACACATTGCCTTCAAGTTAAGCCTCACTGCTCTGTGCCAAGCTACCAAAAGGTGAGCACAGGTTAAACTGGGGTTTGCTTTTGCCTTACCCTGACAAGAATTATGATTGCTGCTTGACCAGGGCTCACACCGAGTCGACCAACAACCTATTTTCTCACAAAAGGTCATAACATTGGTTCCTCATGGGACAATAATCCTAATTCCAGTATTTAGTGCAAAAGGCCATTTATTAGGATAGGACTGCAATAAACATTATAACATGTCACAACATAACATATGAAATCCTTAACATAACAACTGTGTTTTCTCCTTTGCCCCCCTCCCCCAATGCCTCACCATAATGTCTCAGACATTCCTTTTACCTTTCACCCTGTCACTCTCTCCCATCACCGTCATCCTCCTTACTTCGTTTCCAAAACATCCTCCAACTACCACTTCATTCACCTGTTCCAGCCAACCTACCCTCAGATCTTCCTTCACCAGAAAACCTTATTCCTCCTCCAAAGGGAGGGTCGGCACGCATCTGACTACCAAACCCTTGCACCTGCAAATCCATTCTAAACTGCCATTACACCCACACCCCTACCCATAACTGCAGGATGGGTGGGTGGCTAAATGCTCCTTTCCCGTAAAACTGCAATCTGGGAGAGGATGTCATTTCCTCTCCTGGCTCCGTAAAATAACCCCCCAATGTGACCCCCCTACTCCCTAGCCCAATCAATCCTGTCTCCCCTCCCTCCGCCTCACGAAACTTCCTGGGGGAAGACTAGCTTCCCCCAGGACCCTCCCTCATGGGACAATCATCCTGACTCTAGTATTTAGTGCAAAAGGACATTTATTAGGACAGGATTGCAATAAACATCATAACATGTCACAACACAACATATTAAATCCTTAACATAACAAATGTGTTTTCTCATTTGCCCCATCCCCAATCTCTCACCATGTCTCACACATTCCTTCCACCTTTCACCCTTTCACTCTCTCCCATCAACATCGTCCTCTTTGCTTCCTTTCCGAAACATCCTCCAACCACCACTTCCTTCACCTGTTCCAGCCAACCTACCCCCAGATCTTCCTTCACCTGAAAATCTTATTCCTCCTCCAAAGAGTGGATCCCCTTGCATCTGACTCTCCACCACCCCCCATGTACCACCATCCAGAAAAGCGCTAGAGGGTGTTCTTCTGCCCCACCCCAGTATCTATTCACTACTGCAACACCATCATGCCCCAACAACTACACCCTCACCATACTGTCTCATTCCACAACCGCCCCAAAACATCCCTTAGTTCCACAATATAATAGGTGTATCCCAGCTCAGAAAGGTGGACACCATCCGTCCGGAAAAAAAACACTTCCTCTTCCTTGATGCTCCCATGCAACATCACATTAATGCCTTTCCATGTACAAAAAACCCTCAGTGCCCTATACACTTTTTTCCGTGCCTTGTCAATATCTGCATGTTGAACTTCCCCCCTCCATATCCTACACGGTACAAATTCTGTCCACACCATACATGTCCAAGAAAGCCTATGCTTTAGAATCTTCAGATCCCTCTGCATGTGTGCAGTAGTGTCAGTCCCGATAACTGTACCAAATCATTTTCCACAAGCTGCAAGACCAACATGCCTGAAGATCCCTTTCTAAGCACCATTGATACTAGCCAAGGCAGTAAACTACCCCATTTCATGCCACCCTTTCCCTAAAACCTTGTGACGTCTGCTAGGCAGTCCTAGATTGGATCCATATAGCTGCTGTTCAGCAGATTATGCTGCCCAGTGGATGAACGAGTGCCCCACTATCCACATCACCCCCTTGTTACTCATTGGGCTGCTTACCCACCCTAGGGGAAAAGAAACATGTTAGCCACCATCTTTGGAATCCACAATACCCTCCTATCGACCCCTCACTTTCGCTCACTACACTTAGACCTCCACCTCCCAATCTTGCAAACACTCATCATTCCCCACCCCAATCGAGCCCCCGATGTCGCTGCCCAAATCCGAAATGAGTGGGTCACAAATGAAACAGGACCTCAGCCTAACGCCGTCACTCCTCTGCGCAACACCATCAACAACTGAAAAGCCGTGACCCTGCTGCATTCCTGATGGCAAAACACCATCCCTTGTCTGCCCCCCAGCCACCCTGAAACAACCACCACTCTCTCACGGGGCAAACCGTCTCACACCCCTGTTCATTCAGCCAGGTCCACTTCCCTCTCCCTGCTTGGTCCGTCTTAGACTTCCGCAGCCATATCCCCAGATGACCAGATTCCATCTTTACCTCTTCATATAGCACCACGTCCTCACTCCCAAATCCTAAAATTTCAGACACCCTGAAATCCCCCAAAAACATCCAAATCATGCACAAGAGGAACATCGCCACCTCGAATTTGTTATAGAAGCATCCATCTAGGCATCCCAAAATCTCACACAACAATTCAAATGTAATGGCTCCCCTCAATCTTTTCCGGGCACCTGGTTTCTCCTTGCCCCAACCCTTTAGTACCTTGCCCAACATCTCATCGCCCGCCGGATTGAAACCCCACAGACGTTTCCCATAAAAAGGCAAACCAGACAGTTTGCCCACAATGGTCATGGGGGACAGACCTCTGTCCTTTAGTTCTAACACACAGAGCATAACAGTTGTGTCCCTGTCCTTGCAATCCCTGCTCGTGGTCCTCCCTGCTCCCGCCTGGAATGACTGAAAATTCTCCCACACTAGCTGATAGCTCTTCCTGCTTGACTCGGCTAAAGACATCTCCATCAGCAAAGAACTTTTAAGCCCCCCACTCCCAGGCTTCCCTAGGGATCGACATCTTGACTTCTTCCGCTCCCAGTGCCATACTGTGAAAGCTGTGCCATTGAACGAGACAAGTCAGCTATAAAATAGTTTACTCCGGGCACATGTGTCTCCTTGAAAATTATATTTTTTCGCAAACGCAACAACATGAATTGCCTTAGCAGCCTCACATCTGGGGCCCTCTGCCAGTTCACCAGGTCCACCACAGTCATGTTATCCACATGAGACATCACCTTCCTGTTCAGTAACTCATCACCCCACACAGCCAATGCCACCAGGAGTGGGAAGAAGTCCAGGAATGCAATGTCGCACCCCTGCTGCAACACTGCTGTGGCCATCACTCCGCACACCACCTGCCTTTCCAAAACAATCCAAAACCATTCACTCCTGACGCATCTGAAAAACTTGGACCTGCCACATCACTCTCTCCTCCTGAAACCACATGGACACACTATGGAATTCTTGCAGAAAGGAGAGCCACAACCTCAAATACGCCCTTACTGCCAAGGAAAGTCGAATCCGGTGGTGTCGTAGTGTGGTGCCTGACATAGCTAGGCCCAGCTGTCTGCAGAATGTATGCCCCCCCCACTACTCTGCAAGCAAAGTTGAGAAAACCCAAAATGTTTGTGCTTTCCGAAGCTCCAGGCATCTTTCACCTATCCCTGCTTCCCAAAAAGTCTAAATCTCCCATACCTTCTGTCCTGGCAATCTTGCAACCATGCTGACCGTATCCAACTCAATCCCCAGAAAGGTCAAGGTCGTAATGGGGCCCTTTGTCTTTTCCGGGGCCAAAGGCACCCCGAACATCTCTGCCACATCCTCACACTTCTGCAGTGCCCCCCTACAAGCACCAAAACCCGGCTGTCCCACTAACGAGAAATCATCTAAAAAGTGGGTGACCGCTCTATACCCACTCCTTCTCATGAAAACCCACTGCAAAAAGGAGCTGAAAGCCTCCAAAAGAACACAAGAAATAGCACAACCCATAGACAGAACCCAGTCCACGTAGATGGCTCCATCAAATTGGATCGCCTGCAAAGAAAAATCCCTGGGCTGAATGGGTAACAAACGAAATGCTGATTTAAAGTCGCACTTCGCCAGCTCTGCTCTCTGTCCACACTACCTGACCAGGCCAATGGCATCATCAACTGAAGCGTATACCACCTTGGTATCCTCTGTGGCTATGAAATCATTGACAGATGCCCCTTGAGACCAGGATAAATGATGTCTCTACCTAAAATCCCCTTCTTGTTTTTTAGGTACCACTCCCAAAGGAGATATCATCAGATTATGCAACAGCCATTCCAAAAAGGGGCCCACAATCCTCCCTTCTTGGACTTCCTTTCTCAATTTTTTCCTCACTACCTCCGGAAGCTGCTTGCTGACTGCAAATTGTCATCCCACCTCTAAGTCCTTGATAACCCACTTGAAAACCCTCCTTGAACTCCCACTCCAGTCTCAAAGCTGCATCTACCTCCGGATATTGCACCAGCCATGGCAGGATTGCTTCTAACTTAATTGGCATAGGAGCCCTTTGGACCAGCAGGGCCCTGCTGTTCTCTACCCCTCCCCACCTTCCATTGTTCTGCCGGGCTGGCCATTGTAAAGCATTGTGTAGTGGGATGTCTGCCCCTGCACTTGGAGCAGTCATGCTTGAACCTACAAGGGTTCCTGTTGCAAAATCCCTTATTTAAGTTCCAGCAGGCCCCCAATGATTACCTTCTGTGGGTATCTCTGCCTGCGCTGCTAGTTGTGGCACCCGCCCCCTGTAGGGCAGGACGTGGCTGAAAGGACTTGTATGTGATAGGAAAGCCACTCACTGTATGCATCAAGGCTGTAGATTGTGTGGACGACATCCACTGCATCCATAATTCCACATGCCCCATGGATACATCAACATACTCATGTCTCTAGATTCTACTCTTCGTCTTGTCTGATAAATATGATCCCAACGGCATGACTAAACCCACTCAGGGAAAGCGTTTCTAGTGACCTGGATCCTCCTTAGATTCCTCGCTTACCCCCTTGCCTGCTTTAGAAGAATCCGCTGGATTCTTGAAGTACCTTCTCTGTCCTTCCTCGCCGACTCCTGTTGAGCCTCTCCCTCCTAACCAATCACCCTGTCACCAACTCCTATTGATTTGCATGCCTTCTTCTCCGATCCGCCCTCCTGTGCCTTCTACACAGCCGACCAATCCATCTTACATGTTGGTAAACCAGTTTCCCTCCTCCTTGGGCACCTGGCTGCCATGCCTGCCTGCTTCCACCGCCCTTGTGTGCCTCTGGTGTCCGCACCTGACTCCTGCAAAACACCAATCTCTGCCACCTGAGAGTCTACCCTGCCACCAACCGTCACATCAGGGCCACCCTTACCTTCACCAAAGACCTCCCCTTCCTTCCACTCGTCAATTGCATCCTCATAATCCAGCTCCAATTCAACCTCACCATCAATCATATCACCCATCCCCTGTTCCTTCAATCATCCATCTGCTGAGGTGCACCTAGAATATTCCCAGGTCATCCACTTCTTAGGTGTCACCCTACGCACATGGTCCTTGTGCAAGGGAGGGCCTCCGTAACCCCCCCTAGTTCTTCAGACCAATGTCCTGGGGCCATCATGCTCCCCAATGATGTCGCCAACTTTCTGCCAGCCTCTCCTGCTGGCCTCACAACACTGCCCGTCACGCTGATCCAGCCTGGCGCATTGTCGACATTACTGGACCCACGAGCCTCACCAGCTCCCCCTGTCTGACCTCATTCTTCCGACTGCGCAGGCACCCACAACCAGTGTCCTCTTGGGCCTGGAATCTCCAGCCCTAACCTGGCTCCTCCTTTCACCAGTGCCTCTCTTGCCTTCTTGACCTGCTGCGCCTCCTGATCTCTGGCCCTACACAACATCATTCAAGGGGCCTCGGTCTCCTCCACTGCCTTGCGCTGTTCCTTGATTCTGGCTTCCAAATCCATCATGGACTCACTCCATAGGCTCATCGCAGGGCCCCTCTGCCCAATGACCTGTGGGTCTCTGTCCGCGCCATACAGCCTGCCCCAAATCCAGCTCACGCTTGGCACCAGGCCTCCGCTCCTGCGGCCTTCCACCTACGCAACTGCATTACCTCTGGGCCTACTGGTACCTTTCCGTGTGAGAAAGTAGCCTCTTTCTAGAATGGTTACCCCAATTTTTGGCCTGTTTGTGAGTGTTTGTCAGTGTGTTTTTACTGTCTCACTGGGATCCTGCTAGGCAGGTCCCCGGTGCTCATAGTTTAAAACCTATTTGTCAGTGTGTTTTGCCTGTCTCACTGGGATTCTGCTAGCCAGGACCCCAGTGCTCATAGTTTGTGCCCTATGTGTGTTGTCAGTATGCTTGACTGTGTCACTGAAGTTCTGCTAACCAGAACTCCAGTGCTTATGCTCTCTCTACTTACCAACCTACAGTTTAGTGACTCCATATTCCAATTCTGATTGGCACACTGGACCCCCCTTATAAGTCCCTAGTATATGGTACCTAAGTACCCAGGGCATTGTGGTTCCAGGAGATCCTTATAGGATGCAGCATTTCTTTTGCCACCCATAAGGAGCTCATACAAACCTTTCTTCAGGACTGCCACTGCAGCCTGAGTGAAATAGTGCACACATAATTTCACAGCTATTTTTCAATGCGCTAAGTAAGTTATAAGTCACCTATATGTCTAACCTTCATTTACTGAAGGCTAGGTGCAAAGTTACTGAGTGTGAGGGCACCGTTGCACTAGCAAAGGTGCCCCCACGTTGTCCGGGTCCAATTCCCTGGACTCCGTGAGTGCGGGGACACTATTATAAATGTGCACTACATATATGTCAATACATATATGTAGCTTCACATTGGTAACCCCGAATATGGCCATGTGAGGTGTCTAAGATCATAGAATTGCAACCCCAGTCTAAATCTGGTATGGGGGGGTAATCCTGTGCACCCTGGGGGCTCCAACATGGGCCCCTAGTACTGCCAAACCAGCTCTCTGAGGTTTCCACTGCAGCCCCAGCTGCTGCCACCTCACAGACAGATTTCTGCCCTCCTGTAGATTGAGCAGCTCAATCCCAGGAAAGCATTACAATGCATTTCCTTTAGGACAGGGGTGTTGCACCCTCCCCCTTTGGAAATTGGTGTTACAGGCATGGGAGGGGTATCCTCCCAGAGCCTCTAGAAATGCTTTGAAGGGCACAAACGGTGCCCTCCTTACATAATCTAGTCTACACCGGTTCAGGGACCCCCAGTCCCTGCTCTGGCGTGAAACTGGACAAAGGAAAGGGGAGTGACAACTTCCCTGTCCATCACCATCCCAGGGTTGGTGCCCAGAGCTCCTCCAGAGTGTCCCTGGTGTTAGCCATCTTGGATTCCAAGGTGTGGGGACCCTCTCGGAACCTTTGAGTGGCCAGTGCCAGCAGGTGACATCAGAGAACCCTCCCACCTAGGTAGGTAGCCAATCCCCCTCTCAGGGCTATTTAGGGTCTCTCCTCTGGGTGTTTCCTGAGATTCGGTCTGCAAGATTCCTCCAGGTCTCCTCTGCATCCTCTGCTTCAGATTCTGACCGTCGGATCAATGACAGACTCCTCTAGGAAGCGCTGTAACTGCAACAAAGTATCCAGGACAACTCCTGTGACCTGCAACTTCAGCTCCAGCCAGCATCTGCAACAGTTTCCAAGACCTGCACACTCTGAGGACTGCCTGTCTTCACCCTGCACCAAAAGAACCGAAGGAATCTCCAGTGGAGTGACGGAGTCACTTCCCTGCTTCAGCTGGCACCTCTTTGAGATGACAACCGATACTCTGGGACTCCTCTTCTGTCGACGAGCATTGACCCTGGAACACAGGTGGTGGACTGAAGTGACCCAGACTGTCCAAAGGTCCAGCTGTTTAAATTTGGCAGAGGTAAGAGTGTGCCTCCCCGTGCTGCGACAGTACCCCGGTGCACTGCGTCTTCTGCAGCTCCTTGGGCTTCTGTGCACTTCTTCCAAAAGTTCTTAAAGCACCGTGTAGCCCAGGTCCCCAGTGCTCTATCCTGCGACGCACAGCACCCTGAGTTGTTCTCCGGCCAGCGTGGGAACCTCCAGTGTAGTGCTGCGACAACTGCACTTTGCATCTTCCTTGTCCCTGTGTTCTGGGACTCCTGTGGGCGCTGCCTGGTCTTCTGAGGGCTCTCTGAAGTGCTGAGAGCCCCCCCCTCCGTCCCCTCAGTCTGAGTTAAGACCCCCAGGTCTCTCCTGGGTCCAGGCAGCTCCTTTTTGCCACAAACCATGTATTTGCTTGAACCATGGCTGGTTGGCAGAATCCAGCGATGCAAACAGCCTACATCCAACAACTCAACATGGGACATCTCTTGCACAAAGCAGGAACCATACTCTGCGCTTGGGCACCTGCTTTCTGAAGTCTGTTTTGCTTAAACTCAGTTTCAAGCGGCCCACTAGCCCCATGTCCTCCTTTGTCCCCTCATCCTTTCCCTCACCCTCCTGTGCTTCTCCAGAGGACTCCATAATGGGGTTCTCCCACCGCCCTCGTGCCTGTAAACTTCGTACTTGTATAGTGCACTACTCACCCGTTAGGGTCTCAAGGCGCTGTACGCATACCGCTGTGGAACCCCTCCTGGCTTTTTCCCTGTGAGGTGCCCACTCCTGGGCAACCTCCAAGATGAAGCCAGGCATCCCAGGCTGTTGGGGCTGTTGTGGAAATTAAGCAAGCTATTGCCCAGAGTTACTGAGTGGGACCCATGAATTAGATTAGGCACGATGCGAGAATTATCAGGTCCAAGGAAATTGAGCCCAAGACCCGCCAAGGCGGGAATTGAACCCTGGTCCCGGGCCAGATTTCTGCATCAGGGTCTGCCACTCTAACCATTGAGCCACACTTCTCCACCTGTCCTGCCCCATCCCCCTGTGGAACAGTGGGGCTCCTATGCCTCACTGCACTTTTGGACCCCCTGACCATGGGGAAATGCTCCTTCCACCCACACCTTTTTATTTGACTTTGGGTGACGAGCTGCCTTTCTAAGCCGACCCAGGCCTCCCCCAGCACTGCGGGTTGCAGTAATCTGCCTGTCCGGCTTTGCCAATGGTGCGCAGTGCCAGGCGAACTGCATCGTCCTCGCTTCTTGCAGCCATCCGTCCTGCAATTAAAACGGAGCCATGCACCTGAGAAAAAAGGAATGGAGCTCTAAACACTCCTTTCCCGTTCTGCCGCAATCCAGGAGAAGACATCATTTCCTCTCCCTCATCCCTCTGTCCCACTAAACTTCCCGGAGGAAGACTAGTCCGTGACTAGCTTCGACCTGGATCCTCCCTTCTTACGTTACTAGTTCTGCTGACGGAGCAACCGCGTAAATATTTTTCACGATATCGGAGTCAGATTGCTTCTTTGCTGCCTGAGGCAGTATAACAGGGGCTTTTCCAAAACGTTGTTCATGATGACAATCACATTCGTCCATTTATTTCTCATTCTCAGGGTGGCCAAATTCTTCCTTCATTTTCCTTCCTCTTTCCCCTCATTCTGATTGCTGGCTAGCATCCTCACAATATCGTAGTAATCTAAACAGTTCCTCCACTCCTCCTGTGCACTTTCCTCATGGCAGAATGAGAAATTTATGTTAAACTTTCTGCTTGGGATGTCATATATTTCTGCTAGTGAGACAGTCGCAATTTCCGACCAGGTCTGAATTTCAGTTTGCGAGCCTGTACTTTGCCCTTGCAAACCATTATTACAATTGCTAATGGCTTCTGTTGACATATTTGCTTTTGCAATTCAGGGATAGCAATTCAGTATTTTTCGATATTTAGAATCGCATATTTCTTTGTCCATGGGACTCGAGATATCTGCACTTTGAAAGAATAATTTAGGATAAAAATGTGAAACAGAATATTATTTTTAACACAGTTGTTTGTTGAATTTATTCTTAACAGCCAAATGTGCCTGGAATGGCAAGGAATTCTAATCTAGTTCCAATTTGGTGTTGTACTCAAGCTTCCATTAATGTCTGCTTTTTAGAGGAATACTTTTAACTGCGGTGTCATACAAGCTGTTGTATTTAGCCAGTTGCTAAACAGAACTTATCGGGACATACATACATGACACTCTTGCTGGTGTAAAAGGTCATTTATTAGAACAGGATTTAAACACAAACAATACTTCAAAACATTAACTGTATATCTTTTAAAGCAAACTTTAACTTTTACAACTCCCTCGCCTTCATTTTCTCCACAAATGTCTCCCTTCAATTTTCCTGCCGTATATGCTCCCCTATTCCGCCCATGCCTTCCTTGCCTGTAGCCTACCCCTCCCCGCTCTGATGCTTCACCTCCTTGTTTTCCCCCTGGAAGGGTGGACAAACCCGCACCTGCCTCTCCACCCTCCCCCATCTCCTGCTACCTCTTCACAACTCACCTGTCCTAAATGACTGTTGACCCCCCCTACCTGACCTAACTACCCTACCTAACTAAAACCTTTCCTCCCCCTGTCTTCCTAAGCTGGGTGGGTGGGTGGTCACTTAATTAAACCTTCCCCCTCCTAAGTCGGCGCGCAAAAAGGGGCGACCCCACCCTCCACCCCCCTTATAAACCTACTCTAATCCCCACCCCCACTTACCAACTATCCAATCAGGCGCCTTGCGCGCCACTTCCGCCGTCCCGAATCCACCCGCGGAGAGACTAGACTGCGTCTCTCTCTCCGCGGGTCCCTTCACTGTAAATATTTAAAATTCTAAGACACGGAGCACACTTTGGAAGAATATTCAAGTCCAATTGGCTGCAACATGCTCCTTCCGACACCATGTTTTAAAGATTTCATTGAGTGTGATAGTTCTGACATGGTAATTCAAGTGAAATAAGACGGTGTTATAAGAGTTTGTTCCCTGACTTAATTCTGTTTTGAGATTTAGGCAAGGTAGCTATGCACTCCTTAGAATAATATTTTGGGATAGAAAAAGATGAAACAGGTAGCTACTTTTAAACTATTCATTCCCTGAACTCACTCAAAACAGCTAAAAGTGCCTCAGACAACCGGGGGTTGAGTATAGGGGTAGCTGCCATATAGAAGAACATTTCTGTACAGAAGTATGCCATTTTATTGGATGCATTCACAACTAAGTGTAATAATGATGTATATTTAAGAATATTCTAGCAAATATCATGGCTAAATTTGATGCTGTTATTAATCTTTTTGTATCTAAAATCCATTCCGAAGAGTAGAGAAGATGGTAGAATGCCCGAAGAATATCATCTTTTTAATAATTTCGTAGTAAATTCAGGCACTGGGTAATAAAGCAGTGATACCCGGTATTCTGGTAGTTTGCTCCACCTCCACAATACCCTAGATCAGTGGTTCCAAACCTTTTAACTTCTGTGGACCCCCACTTTATAAGTATTGGAACCCTGGGACCCTCACGGATTCATTATTGGAATCTGGGGACCCACCCAATCAGTCATTACTGAAAGCTGGGGACCTAATCTGTTAATATTATTACATTTTCTAAGGAGTCACGGACCTCCTGATGAGGCTTCGGAGACCACCAGGGATCTCCGGATTACAGGTTGGGAACCACTGCTCTAGATATAAAGGACCTTCAGGGTGGTGAAAGGTGCCTAATTGATCTGCTCTCCTCGTCCACATGAGCTGTATCCCAGACAATTCAGCATAAATCTTCAAATGCAGCATGAGATGTGAGGAGGGGCTGTGATGTATGGTAGATTTAACTTACAGTAAACATGGAGTAGTGGCAAGAATCAGTGCAGCGCCAGCAGTGAAGTGTGTACAGATGACTGTGATTGCCCCACAGAGCAGCCACCAAGAAATTCTGAATGAACTATGTGCAGTGACAAGAGTAGAAAGCAGCAATAGAAAGTCGTGAAGAAACATTGGCAAGTGTCTTCAGGGATTGTAGAAAGGTGACTGTATTATGTGGTATCACAGGTGAGTCTTGCATGCTACCACACTAGCAAGCCATAGCTCAGTCCTGGTAGTATGTCAAAGTGCAGTCAGGCTACTTAGAAGAACATGTGTAAGGCATTTCACAATACCAACATGGATGATAAGTAAATTACACATCTCAAAAGAAATCCAACACCAATTTAGAAAAAAAACAGTTTTTATATAAATTTAGACACCAAAATGAACTTTTTAAGTTACACACAACCAGAGTTATGATTTTTAGAAGCTTCTGAAAACAGGACATTTTCACCCTTTGAAGGCAGTGGAGAAAATCAAAGTGTGCACTCGGGCACTTGCATGGTGAGTTTGTGGGAGCCCACCTTGACTTTAGGTTCTGCTGGGCCCTAGACCAAGCGTCAATAGTCAGCTTCTTATTACCTTGCCCAGGAAATCTGGGTACAGAGGTGCTTTGTCTGTCCTTGTTGCTGACGGGTCTGTGGCTGCTGGTGCGTTTGCACCACTTGGCGAACGAGTACTTGGGGGTGGACACACGGTCTACCCTTTTGATGCAGAGGTCTGTGGGAGGCCAGGACTAGTAATTGATAGTTGGAACTTTGCCACCACATCCGGTGGCCCTGGGTGCAGAGGTGGTTTCTAGCTGTCAATCATGGGAGCTGGTTGTGCCAAGATGATTTGCTGCTCCTCTCGAGGTCACTTACTTCAGGATGCAGTACCACACGGGCGGGGTCATTGCTGACATCAGTCTATATTCTGGGGCGCTGCTCTGGAGTTGATTATGTCTGAGTGGCCGTCAGTTTCCAGTTTGGTGACAAACAAGCCTTGGTAGCTGCAAAGATGGTGCGCTGGTTCTTTGTCAGCTGGTGGTCATCTGACAGAGATTAGAGGCTTGAAACTTTTCAGAAACATCTCTCCCCCTCTTTTGATGCTGGACACCAAGTTTCCTTAGGCTAACTCGCACGGAGCCTGTCGGGTCACAGTTCTTTGACTTCAGCACAACGTTTACTTCTGCAGTTTAAGGGGACTGGTGCCACCAGTGAGGGGAGTCTTTCTTGCTTTCTCAGTGTCCACTGGTGTCACTCTTGCTGGGACCAATGAGTCTTCACCTCGGGCAGACGTCAGTCACTCAGTTCCAGCGGTGGCCTCTCTAGGTCACTTCAGTGTCCTCTCTTCACACTACGGCTGGAGTCTAGATCATGCTGTCAGTGACAACGTCTTCTTTGTGCCTCTTCTTCTTTACAAGTTAGAACTAACTGGTTTTATGGGGTGATGAAGGTGAGGGGACCAGTGGCTAATGGGCTACTGGTCCCCGTGGCTAGCCCACCACTTCCTGTGGGAGTGGGTCACTTTCCTACCCAGAATCCACTAAAGCTAAGAGTTGCGAGGAGGGCAGAACCCTACCTTGGCTTTACAGACCCCCTAGCCCACCCTAAAGGTGTGGGTAGCCTTTTGAGAGTGTACACCTCTTGGATAGCTACCGTTCCCACCTGTTGGGCTGGACAGGACAGGAAGAGCTTTGTCCTCTACAGAAGGACAAGTAGTTACATTTCAAGGGTGGGTAAAGCCTTTGAGGCTCACTACCTTGATTACCTTTTCACACTAGCCAACCTGGAAGGGAGAAAGTATGACCTCCTGCCTGCCCAGGCCCTTTGTCGGCATCCTGTAGAAGTGCTAGCACAACCAGCAGGAGGGCAGAGTCCTGTCTGTGGTGGTAGAAGCTCATGAGAGCCCGACAAAACAACACAAAGCTTGGTAACTTGGTGGGCACTCTCTAAGGGTGCCACCTGGGCACATGCTAGTTAATCCTGAGCATGGGCATTATGCTCAGGGTTAAAAAGCAAGATGTTTGATACCAAACATGGAGGAATCGGCCGGGCCATCATAGAGCTGGACATCTGGGAAGTGCCCAGATGCCAGTCCATATTATCCTATGGACCGCCGGTTACTCATGGTAGCATTACGTTTTAAATGCTATCACGGGGTCATATATGCTCATGCATAGTACGGTGTACCCTGCCTTCTGGGTTATAGGAGGCCTGCCTTGGGGTGAGTGACCTGTACTATGGGCAACAAAGGGACTCTGCCTGACCTGGAGTGGGCAAAGTTGCACTCGAGCAGCAGGCTGGTCGTGCAGACTGACATGGCAGCTCTGCAGTCTCACTTTTACTCTGGTCACACAGGGTAGCACAATCAGTGCCGCAGCCCTCGTGACCCCTTTACCACACTTGCCGTGGGTACCACTGGTACCAATTACTAGTGACTTGCAGGGGTAGTAAAGACCTCGCAAATTGGCTTATGCAATTCAACATACAGTTTAAGGGAAAGAGCATACATTCTGAGGTCTGGTTAGCAGACCTCAGTACCCTAAGAGGTCAAAAACAACAGCATCAAGCAACAAAAACTGGAGGGGGTGACCATCCAGAAAGGGAACTTTACAACACTGATGATTAGTCCAGCCAATTACTGATTGGAGAGCTGAATGACTTAAAAAAAAAATATATATATATATATATATATATATATATATATACATATATATATATATATATATATATATATATATACACTGTAATCCTGAAACCTGTGACAAATATATTTTTCCTACATAAAAGGGACTGTTTGTCCACATTAGAGAGTGAGCAGCAGCAGACCTGAGTTAAAAGTAACAGAGCTTCAGACATCCCTTCATTGCTCTCATACCATTAAAGAAATTCTGTCTTTGGGGGTATCGTTTGAGCTGCCCTGTTTATGTTGTGAACAAAGATTCCCTACCTTTCGCCTTTCTCTCCAGTCCTTTCACAGTAGTGTGCGTTAGGAGAGCATTGACAGAGAGAGGGCTGAAGTGATCACTAAGTCCTGACAAATGTCCCTGTTGGGCACTCAGTTAGAGCAGGAAAATGTCCATGCACATGACAGATACGATATGACTGCACTGGGCTCGTCTGGCCTTTTCTTTCCACTGGACACTTCCCCATGGGGTTGGAGCCTTTGGGGAGGATTTTCAAAGCCCATTGTTTCTGTTGACTCCCCAAGATTAGTTACAGCAGACACAGGTATTCCTCAAGAGAGAGGGGGAAGGTGTAGATTAGAAAGGGAGAAGAACGAGGAGAGAATAATACAGAGAGAAAGAATGGATGGATGGAAAGATAGAGAGAACAAGGAGAGAAAGAAACAGGAGCTGGTATGAGCATTTGTGTCAGGGCTGCTTCTGGTTCTCCAGTCCAGCCCTGTAGCTGTATGGTACAATATTTAATGTGTTTGTATATGGATTCAAAACCCCTAGCTGCTTTATGTCACTGCCAAGCAATTGACCATTCCCCAGCCAATGTGTATGTGCCATACATAATTTACAGTCCTCCATGTGTCAGGTATGTGGCCTATTGTAGTGCCAGTACATATTCCCATGGACACACTGTGCAGGCTCAGCTTCCAACATTGACTAATTACAATGGGCAATTACTGAACAAGCAATGTTACCTATGATGCCGACCCCCCTTGACACACACGTATGGTGCAGGCCAAGCTACTCTCACACAGTGTTGTGACAGTGTTCAGTTCTGCCATTACTTTACCTCTATTTCCTGACAGCCTCTACCTTATGTGTGGCCCCCTTGCATGGCACCTTTTAGGGATGGTGTTATGTTGGTGAATGGCCCATGAAATAGCACATTGCCCACATCATGTAACAATATATGTAGTGTGCATGGATCTTGGCCTTCAGAAGTCACATGCCAGGGATTTGGGCGTCACTGATATGTGAGATGGAGTCTGTAGAACCCCCTACATCACCAAAGATGTGTGTACCATACTTCCTGTTTCTGTGTTTCTGACACACTCCCTGAGGTTAGATTCACATTCCAAAGGTATTTGTATTGGACAATGAGTAGACCAAGAATTATGTTGTTGAACAGCATTTATTTGAGGTATTTACAGAATACATTTTTGGTTGACCTTGTTTAAAAGTTGTCCACAATTGTCTGTCTCTTGGGGACTCCGGCCGCTGTCTTTGGTTGGTCCCCATCCCCATCATCATCATCCTCCTCATTGTGGACATTTTTCTGTCCATCCCGGGGGATATTGTTTCTGACACACATGTTGTGCAGGATAGCACATACCAGTATTATTTTGCATACCAGCGGGGGAGCATACAGGAGGCTTCCTCCTGTCATGTCCAGGCACCTGAACCGGGACTTGAGAAGGCCAAAGTGACTCTCCACCACATAGCATGTTTTCCGGTGTGCTTCATTGTAGGCACTCTGTTCATTGGTATCTGGATTTGCAAATGGGGTCATGACCCACGGCTGTATGGCATAACCTTGGTCATCTGCAAAGATAAGAGGGAGAAATTTAGTGAAGAGTTGAGAGGGACCATGAGTATTCCATGGCAGTAGTTGTTTGCAGTTTGAGTGGTGACTCAGAGGTGTTTGTGGTGTTGTGTATGTTTCAGGTCATGTAATATGGTTCAATTTGACTGTGTTGATGTACATGTCATTCTTGGGTACTGACTCAAAGACCTGTATGTGACCATCTGGATTCCAATACGTGTGCTCATCATGTATGTCACATGTTTTGGGTAGTCCGTTTTAGTTTCAGGGTCCTCATATTAGATGGAGGCTACCACCTCCTTGCAGCACAATGGTGTCAGATGTGTAGCCAGCATAGTTGCCCTACAAAACCAGCATATTCCGTCAATGTAGGCATGTGGCATTATGCATGCATTGCAACACTAAGTGGGCCTTGGTAGCAGATGGTCGTTCTATCAAGCATCTTGGCCCTCATTGCAAATATGGTGTTCTCAAGTATGCCAGACTCACTTTGGCAGTTGGACCGCTGCGGTCGTGGCAGTATGACCCCCACATTATGACCGTGGTGGACCCACCATGTTTTGATTACCAGCATTGACAGGTTGCTACCAGCCAGCTGACTGGAAGACCCAGCAGTCTCAATCTGCCAGGGCAGCACTGCAAGCAGCACAACCCTCTGGATTTGTACTCCCAAATCTACCAGCCTTTGCATGGCGGTGGAACTGCCATGCAAGGGCTGGTTTAATGGGTGTGTCAGGTGCCCCCTGGAGGCCCCTGCACTGGCCATGCACTTGACATGGGCAATGCCGGGTCTCACATGGAAAGTCCGGTAGCACAATCCAATTCACAATTTACTTGCAGTAATTACTGCTACCGCTGCTGCTGCACCCACCACAACGCCACATTGCAGCCAGATCGCTTACAAACCGGGTGCAGTGTTTTGGCCCTCTTCCCAGCTGGGCCAGCATACAGAAAATTATGTTTCCACCAAAGGCCTAGCAGTGAACACCTAATTGGGCCAGCAGATTTCCGACCACAATGGCCTGTCTAACTTTGGTGGAAGTTTCACAAGCAGCCTCTGCCGTACATCAAACTCATGATGAGTGTCCAGGTGTCCAAGAGTGTGTATCATATATTAGCATGATAATCATATTTGGTACTGGTGTATGTCCTATTTTCTTAGTAATTGGATTTTCTTCCTGACTTACTACACATGCACAGTGCAGACTTTAGGAGGGGAGCATGCATTATTTCTGAAAGGTCACTTAGTACAATGCATGTATGGCCAGTCATGTCTTCCATACTCCTATAGGGGTCTACTATGGCATCCATTGACATTTCAGTTTAGCAGTGAATCTGTGCCATGGTGTACTATTGTCAGTCTACAGTACAGGCATGATGTTGTTATGGGGCACTGAGCGGGGCATGTGAGGTGTCAGTTGAGTAGTTGTGGCACCATTACTCATGATTCTGCCCCATTGTCTCTAATGGCAGGCACATTAGTCTTCCGATGTGTGCACTACAATGCTTTTGACAGATGTATGTGCAGCCTACAGGTATGTCAGGCATGTGTAGATGGGATGTAGTTGTGGTTAGCAGCACTTGGGTGTCATTTTATGTGGATTGTGCCTGAGTCTTGCACACCATGAATGAGGTGGGGATGTGCCTAGGTGTGACTGTCTTTACATGCTCATGCCATAGGCCATTGACATGACAGAGCTATTAATGGTTTGGTCTCATGTGTGTGAAGTATACATAGTAGTCAACCAGTGGACACTTGTAGTGGTTTGTGGTCTTCTTCTGCATGCAAAGCAAACATAGCTCTTCCTGTCCTTCACATGGTGTGGCTGTTAGTTTGTGGCTGTGTCAGGTACATGTGGGTGTCTGCACTTGTGATGTCCAATCATTGTGGTGTACTGCGACATGTTGCATATGTGTTGTTTCCAGCACGTCTGTGGTCCCATGCCCACGCGTCTTTGTTGTGGTGTATATGTTGTTTGTCCGATAGGGTTGGCGTGTTGTGTGTGTTTTGATTGGTTGTTTGAGTTACCGACAAGTAGGCCATTGCCATATTGTCCATCCTGGAACCACTTATTGATGGTGTAGTGCTGGAATATGTAAGCATCAAGGACGCTGCCGGGGTACTTGGCTAAGATGTTGGTGAAGAGCCCACTGTGGTCCACAATGGCCTGCACATTTATCCAATGTATATGTTTGCTGTTCCTGTATAGGTGTTCCATAGCTGCAGGTGGCACCAGTCGCACATGGGTGCAGTCCATTGCACCCAGCACATGTGGAAACCCAGCAATCAGAGATAATCCTTCCTTGGTCTCCTGCTGCAGTTGCTGAGTGTTTGGGAAGCAGATGTGGTGGGATTTGAGGCGGATGATGGCATCTAGGACCTTAGGTAGGTAAACAGATGGCTGTGAGACACCAGCCACTAGTGCCCCTGTTGTCTGAAAGAATCCAGAAGCCAGCATATGCAGAACAGTGAGGAGCCTTGTGATGGGTGGTATGTTGTAGTTGTAGGGAGTTTGCAGCCTTGCTGTTATGTCTGATGCAATCTGGTTCAGCAGACGTATGATGGACTCCCGGTTGAGACGGCCTCCTGCATTGCCTTTGTGGGTGCCGCTGTGGTATTTGGGGTTGATGTTATGAGCAGCTGTCGTTGCGGACGTCTGCGGTGTGTGCCTAGCTGGAGCATTACGACTTCCATGTTGTCCCGGAGGTAGCAATTGCTCCTTCTGTGAGTTTTCCTTATATAGTGGTGTATGTGCCTCATTTTAACACCTGGTCAGACCCAGGTGTTAAAATTTGACGCAAAACAGGGTTGACGTCATTTTTTGGGTCCGCCTCCTACCGTGCATCATTTTTGCACGGGGAGTTAAATGTGGCGCTAGGGGCTTAGATTCATTTTTCAGACGGGAACGCCTACCTTGCATCTCATTAACGCAAGGTGGTTTCACACATCTGAAAAATGACGTTAACTCCTATTTTGACAGGTCTAGCGTCAAAATATAAATATGTAGGTAAGTTTGTGCTGAATTTGCGTTAAAAAAAATGATACAGATTCAGTGCAAACAGAGTATAAATATGCCCCTGGGTCTTTTGTCAGCATCTGAGTTTTGCACAGCTGTTCTCGTCTCAGCCCTTCTGTACCAATATCTCTAGTTGACTCACTCAGACCTACCTCAGACCTCAATTGTGCTGTTGCATTTACTTGTTCATCTCCTACAGGTTGACTAACCTGCTCCCTCTGTCTGACTGTAACCAGCCCTTCAGTGACAGGTGCTGTTTCATCAAAGGGGCCTGGAACTTTGTGAGTCTGTAACCCATGCACCCAGTTGGGGAGACCACCACACTTTACGGCTGTCATCATAACTAGAATGATCTAGTACGGCCCCTTCCACCAAGGCTCCAAGCGGGACTTCCACACATGGGTTTTCACCATCACCCAGTCACCTGGACACAGGTCATAGCATTGTTCCTGCTGCAGCTGGAATGTAGCTTCTCCAACATGATGAGACACAGAATGAACCACGTCAGCAAGTCCTTTGCAATAATCCAGTACCATGTCATCTATGATGTTCACAAGAGCATTTGCAGGCATAGCTGGTAATCGCATGGCACGGCCCATAATTATTTCATGGGGCAATAATCCTGTCTTCTGTCAGGAGTACTGTGTAGACTCACCAACACAAGTGGTAAAGCTCCATGCCATTTCAATAGGTGGAAGCGAAACATTTTGCCAGTCTGGATCTTAAAGTGCTGTTTTGCAGTTTACTTGTTCCACCAGTACGGAAGCCTCTGGCCTGTAACTGCAATGCATTCTTTGCCCAACTTGTGATGCTGTACACAGTAACTTGAGGACCTCACTATTGAAGTGAGTCCCTCAGTTTGACTCTAGAGAAGTTGGAAATCCAAAACAAGGAATCAATTCCTTAGGCAACATTTTTTCTGCTGTGAGCCTGCCATTTCTCCTGGCCGGGTAAGCTTCAACCCAGCAAAATAAAATGCATACAACAACAAAGGTGTATCTCAGTACATTGCATATGGGTAGCTCAATAAAAATTGAGCTGCATTCTGTTGAAAGGTCCTCCTGATCTTCCCATGTGGCTTAGTGTAACTGCAGTTTGTTTGCTTACGTTAATCTGTTGAAAAGTGGCACACCTCTGTCAAAGAGCTTCTTCCATCAACCTAAATCGGGGTTTAAACCATGTCTGCCAGAACACTTTGACCATGGCATCACAACCAACATAAGCTTGACTGAGGTAACGCCTCGCCTTAGGTGGTAACATTAGGCATCCCAACTCTTCCATCACTTGAAACCCCAAACATCATCCTCATCCCTTTTGACACAACCTCCTCTAATCCAACTTTGCTGTTCCTCCTCTGGCACTTCTTCCTGCAAACTTTTGGCTTCCTCCCATGTATGTGTAGCAGTTAACAAGAGATTGTAATTTGTCTCATCAGTACCCTTGTTGACATACTCTCCATTAAATGCTGTACAATTTAAGGCACAATATCTAGCCACCTCATTGGCATAGTTATTGCCAAGAGAGACATAGGTGGTCATTATGACATTGGCGGTGTACTGACCGCAACTGTTAAAGTGGTAGTAATACTGCCAGCAGTCTGGCTGAAATTACCGCCATAGATAGCCAAAGTACCACACCAACCGCCAGGGCATGAACAAAACTGACCACGGCAGTAGTCACCTACAGCCAGGCGGAAGTCAAGGTACCGCCCACCATATTATGACATAGTAAACCGCCAGGATTTCTGTGTCGGTACGACGCCATCAAAAGCCTGGCAGAAACACATTACAGAAAATGAAAGACTCACCATCAGGGACAAAGAGGATTCCGTGGCCGCCATGGAACCGGAACTCCAAGTCTTCCCGATGCTCTACCACTCCATGGCCGTCCTGGAGCACCAACAACAACGAAGATGACGACAGTGAGTACAGCCACCTAGTACAAAAGGGAGGGAGGGAGATAAAGGAGAGTAACACACACACACACCACACACACCATACACAAACACACCACATACACAGAACCAGCTGTGTAGTAAATCGACTGTCACAGGACCCACAAGCAAATAATGCAAGAACAAAAATTCTGAAGTACGAACACTGTAATTTGCTGCCAACAGCCACCATAATGAATCATGAAATCAAAATGCAGACCGCAATGTACAGATTGGGCCAATGGCCAGTCCAAAGTACCAAAGGGCCACAGGGCATAGTCCATGCCCCAACTTGACTCCTGAAAACATCCGGACTTCACTGTTCAGGGGCATCATGTTGGAAATAGCAGGTGGGTTGGGGGCACCTCAGCTAGAGTAGGTTCTGGAGGGGGCTTCTTGCCCAACAGTCTCTAGTGGGGAGTGAAAGGCCACAGTCTCTGGAGTGGTTATCATTCCCACTGGTTCTGGAGGGGGCTCCTTGCCCATCAGTCTCTGTAGGGGAGTGAAAAGCCACAGTCTCTGGAGTGGGTATCATACCCCACTGGTTCTGGAGGGGGCTTCTTGCCCAACAGTCTCTAGAGGGGAGTGAAAGGTCAGAGTCTCTGGAGTGAGTATCATGCCCACGTATTCTGGAGGAGGCTCTTTGCCCAACAGTCTCTGGAGGGGAGTGAAAGGCCACACTCTCTGTAGTGGTTATCATGCCCACTGGTTTTATAAGGGGCTCCTTGCCCAATAGTCTCTGAAGGGGAGTGAAAGGCCACAGTCGCTGGAGGGTGGGCTACATGCCCTCAGTTGGTGAGGGTGCTCCTTGCCCTCAGATGGTGGAGGGGGCTCCTTGCCCTCAGGTGGTAGAGGGGGATCCTTGGATTCCTTTGGTGGTGGAGGGTGCTCCTTGCCCTCAGATGATGTAGGGGGATCCTTGAGTTCCTTTGGTGGTGGAGGGGGCTGTAGGAAAGTACCCTCTTTTTGACATGTTACTCCCAATTTCTGCCTGATGTCAGTGTGTTTTTGACAGCGTCACTGAGATCCTGCTAGTCAGAACCCCAGTGCTTATGGTTTATGGCCTGCTTCTCAATGTGTTTCACTGTTTTCTAAATTGTCACTGCAGTCCTGCTAACCAGAACTCCAGTGCTCATGCTCTATGTGTTTCTAAATTTGTCACTACAGTTTAGTGACTCCATATTTCATTCCAAATTGGCACACTTGTCCCCCCTTATGAGTCCCTAGTATATGGTACATAGGTACCCAGGGCATTGGGGTTCCAGGGAATTCTTATGGGCTGCAGCATTTCTTTTGCCACCCAAAAGGAGCCCATACAAAGGCTTCTTCAGGACTGCTACTGCAACCTGTATGAAATAGTGCATGCACTATTTCACAGCCATAGACACTGCACCAGGTCACGTATAAGTCACCTGTATATCAGGTCTTCCAACCCTGAAGGCTGGGTGCTAAGTCCCTGTGTGTGAGGGTACTCCAGCGCTAGCAGAGGTGCCCCCACATCGTCCAGGCCCATTTTTCCAGACTTCGTGAGTGCGGGGATACTATTTTACGCAGGCACTACACATAGGCCAATACCTATATGTAGCTTCACAATGGTAACTCTGAATATGGCCATGTAAGGTGTCTAACAACTGGGAATTGTACCTCAATACTGATTCCAGTATTGGTTTTACCATCCCATGCACTCTGGGGACTCCACCATCGAACCCCAGTACTGCCAAACCAGCCTACTGAGGTTTTCACTGCAGCCCCAGCTGCTGCCACATCACAGACAGGCTTCTGCCCTCCTGGGTATTGAGCAGCTCAATCCCAGGAAGGCAGAACAATGCATTTCCTTTAGGAGAGGGGTGTTACACCCTCACCCATTGGTAATAGGTGTTACAGGGATGGGAGGGGTATCCTCCCAGAGCCTCTGGAAATGCTTTTAAGGGCACAGATGGTGTCCTCCTTGCATAATCCAGTCTACACTGGTACAGGGACCCCCAGTCCCTTCTCTGGCACGATACTGGATGAAGGAAAGGGGAGTGACCACTCCCCTGTCCATCACCCCCCAGGGGTGGTGCCCAGAGCTCCTCCAGAGTGTCCCTGGGTGCTGCCATCTTGTTTTCACGATGTCAGGGAACTCTGGGAGCATCTGAGTGGCCAGTGCCAGCAGGTGAAGTCAGACACCCCTCCTTATAGGTTCTTGCCTGGTTAGGTGACCAATCCCCCTCTCAGGTCTATTTAGGATCTCTCCTCTGGGTGCTTCTTCAGATTTGGATTGCAAGACTTCAGCAGGAATCCTCTGCATCCTTTACTTAATCTTCTACCAACATATCAATCACTGACTGCTCTAGGAACTCTACAAAACTGCAACAAAGAAGTAAAGACGACCTCTGCAACCTTGTAACTTCAGCTCCTGCCAGCAACTGCAACAGTTTCCAGGTCATGCATCCTCTAAAGGACTTCCTGTCTTCAGCCTGCACCAGAAGAACCGATGGAATTTCCAGTGGAGTCACTTCCCTGCTTCAGCAGGCACCTCCCTGCAGTGACGACTGGTGGCTTGGACCCCCTCTCCAGACAACAGGTGTGGATCCAGCAACACGGGTGGTGGACTACAGTGACTCTGGCGGTCCCACTGTCCAGTTGTCCAACTCTGGTGGAGGTAAGGGATTGCCTCCCCATGCAAGACAGTACCCCCGTGCACCGCCTGACTTGCAGATGCTAAGGCTTGTGTGTGACCTTCTACAAAGTTTTGCGTGCACATCACAGCTTAGGCCCCCAGCACTCCATCCTGCGACGCACAGCTTTCTTGAGTGGTTCTCCAGCGGCATGGGAATCTTTTGTGTCGTGCTGCGTGTGTCTCCTTTTGCGCTGCCTGGTCTTCTGAGGGCTCTCTGAGTTGCTGGGAGCCTCCCCTGTCTCCCCCTCCTGGGTAGAGACCACCAGGTCCTTCCTGGTCCTGGGCAGCGCCGTTTTCTACTAACTGCAAGCTATGCGGGTGCCAAGCCTTGTTGGCAGAATCCAGCGATGCAAACCAGACTGCATTTATCCATCCGGCATGGAACATCTTCTGCACCAACCAGGAACCCGCATCAGTCTTCTTTGGTGCAATACTGACTTTGTTTTCTCACTGGTGGTTGCATTTTTGCACGTTCATCCGGGTTAGCAGGGGCTCCTGTTCTCCCTGGACTCTTTAATGCTTCTTGGACTTGGTCCCCTTCTTCCATAGGTCTTCAGGTCCAGGAATCCATTGTTGGTGTCTTGCAGTCTCTTCTGGTTCTTGCATTATCTTCTATCACAACTTCCAGGGTGTTTTAGGAAACTTGCTGTGTTTACTCCTGCTTTCCTGGGCTCTGGGGTGGGGTAGTTTACTTACCTTTGGTGCTTTCTTACACTCCCAGCGCCAGTCTAAACACTACCCTTGCCTAGATGGCAAACCGACTTTCACCTTCCACTATTTTAGTATATGGTTTGTGTTCCCCCTAGGCCCATTGCAACCTATGGTGTTTTTCACTATTTGCACTGTTTTCCTACTGTGTACTTACCTGTTTCTGGTTACTAGTGTATATATTGTGTAATTTACTTTCCTCCCAAGGGAGTATAGCCTACAAAGTATTTTTGACATTGTGTGACTAAAATAAAGTACCTTTATTTTTGTAACACTGAGTATTGTCTTTCATGTGTGTAAGTACTGTGTGACTACAGTGGTATTGCAAGAGCTTTGCATGTCTCCTAGTTCAGCCTTGGCTGCTCTGTCTACAGCTACCTCTAGACAGCCTGGCTTCTAGACACTGACTACATTTCGCTAATAAGGGATAAATGGACCTGGTATAAGGTGTAAGTACCTTTGGTACCCACTACAAACCAGGCCATCCTCCTACAGGGGCTCCTTGCCCTCATGGTGGAGGGTGCTCCTTGCCATCAGATGGTGGAGGGGGATCCTTGGGTTCCTTTGGTGGTGGAGGGGGATCCTTGGGGTCCTTTTTGTGACGGACCCCTTGACCTTTGTCATGTGACTTGTGTCCTTGGCTCCAGGTCTAGGAGGTGCCTCCACTGACCCCGTCCTCTGTCCCTTAGGTTTCAGCACCATAGAACTCAGTTTTTGAGGCAGAAGTGTGGACTTACTGGAAGTGCCTGCCGTCACACTCAGAGCTCCGTAGTGCCAGCAGCAGATTTCTTGGTGGGAGCAGTGGCAGACTGTTTGGCTGAGGTGCTGGGCTGGGACGTTGGGACCCTGCACTTACGGCCAGTACGGGGGGGGTAGGGAAGAGGTCAAGATGGGCAAGGGAAAACTTCTCAGGGACGTTGGGGTGGGATGTGGGAGGAGTGATGGGAGTGGAGATAGAGGTAGTGTTTGTAGGGGGTGTACGTTTGCTGGACTTGTATGCAGGTGCATGGACAGTGCGGTGGATGTCTGTTGGGTGTCTGAGTGCGAGTGTTTGTGTTTCTTAGGAGGGGGCAGACAGGATGGGAGAAGACAAGGAGGAGGTGTGAATGGATGTTGTGGAGGTTTCTGCAAGTGAGGTGGGTGTGCTGGATGATGTGGTGATTGTGGTGGTGGCTGTTGATGCAGTGCATACAGGTGTGAGTGCGGATGTGACTGTGATGGAGGAGAAGGGGAGACAGTGGAGGCAGTGGATGTTGTTTTGTGTGCAACTGTCTGTTGTTTCTGTGAGTGCTTATTACATGAAGTTTGCTGCCTGTGTTTGTGAGTAGATTGGGACTGGGAAGTGGTAGTAGTAGGGGGGACAGTAGGACCGGGGACATAGGCTGCCATCAGAGAGGAGGCTAGAGCCTGAAATGATCTCTGTAGTGCAGTCAACCCACTGTGGATGCCTTCCAGGTAGGCATTGCATGGCTGCATCTAGGATGCCAGCCCCTGGATGGCATTCAGTATGGTTGACTGACCTACAGAGATGGATCTCAGGAGGTCAATAGCCTCCTCCCCGAAGGCAGCAGGGCTCACTGGGGCAGGGCCTGAGGTGCCTGGGGCGAAGGAGATGCCCACCCTCCTGGGGTGAGTGGGCACGGGCAACTTAGAGGCGGCTACTGGGAGGGCAGTGCTGGTACACGGGAGGTGGCTGTACCTGTAGCTTGGGTGGTTCTAAAGGTGTCCGCCACAACCAGGGAGCTCCCATCGGAGGAGGATTCTGAGTCAGTGTTGTCACCTCATGTCCCCGCCGTGGTGCTCCCCTCACCCTCCGTCCCACTGGTCCCGTTGGCGTCAGTGGACTCTGCCTCCTGGGTCCTATGGGCTGCAGCTCCCTCACTTGCCTGTGTCCCTGCTCCTCCGCTAGATGATGATAATGCACACATGGACAGGATGACAGAAGAAAATTTGGGGGAGAGAAAGGCAGCACTGAGTCAATTACAGCACCAACACCACGGATGGCATACATATCACCATCACACACAGGGACCAAGATTGGGCAGTATGCACCACACTGGCATTCCTTTGGCTAGGTACCACAGCAGGATGAGAGCCAACCACCACCATCTGCACCCCTCCTGGGACCTACGAAGCCCTGTCTGACATGGAATGCCACCTAGCTAGCTAACATGATTTTGCTATTCACCTTTTACCCTGAGCTGGAGCACTCAGCAATGTATGAGCTTGTATTAAGGGGCACCCACTATGCCAGGCAACAAAGATGTGTGTTACACACACTGTACTCACCCCCTTCTGGCTGCTGTGATGCCCTCATGCGCCCATCCAGCTCTGGGTAGGCCACTGCCTCTATGCAGGCCATCAAGGGGGTCAGGTTCTGATGAGCACCCCTCCCTCGTTGGGAGGCCTTCCCCAGCTGGGCTTCCGCAGTCTTCCAGGCCTTCCCACTGTTTCCTGCAGTGGGTGCTCCACCAGCTATAGACCCCCAGGGTCCGCACGTCTTTGACGATGGCACACCACAATCCCTTCTTCTGATGGGCGCTGACCTGCAGAGGAAACACAGACAGGAGGACACCATTAACCATACAATCCAGCCTGTCACACATATGGCTCACAAAAAGCATTTCCCCTCATCAGGCACACACATCACCTGGAGCCCTGCATGTACACTACCAACAGCCATACCCCCACCTAAATGAGACACTGCCAGCACACACACACACATCTCCATTTAACCTTGTTGCATGCATCGTCCCCATGGCGTACTCACTTGCTGGTCTGGAGGCCCATACAGCTGTCCATACAGGGGTAGTAGCACCTCATCCACCAGGTGCTCCAACTTCTCTGAAGTGAAGGCAGGGGCCCTTTCCCCTCTCACACGGGCCATGGCAGGTTCCAGACACAGGTCACAACAGCACAAGCAGTGGAGGTGTTGTCCTGTGGAAAGTCTGGGATCAATTGCGGTTATAGTCAGAAAATGGAGGTCACGTCCGCTGCAGTATACACTGTCACCGCCGCCAGTGATCCTCATTGGACACTGTACTCCATAAAGCCCCATTTTGGCCAAAGAGGAATAGCAGGGCTGTGCAAGACCGCCTACCGCCATGACGCCCCAAGCAGGCAGAGTTACATCACTTCCACCTGTTCCTACATACAGGATAGGCAGTCGTCATTTTATGGTGATGGTGCACATTCTTGAATAGAAAACTGCATATTGCTGTCAATTGTACATAAATTGCCATTTTCATAGTCCAGTAACATACATGTTCAATGTACACTGAAGTAGTGGTTCCATTGTTTAGTTAGTCACTCCCTTCTCACTCTAGTGTCCCTTAGGTACCTACCACTGCAGAGGAATAGAAGGAGGAGGCAAGCCCCTGTGTACAGACCCCTTGTGGACTTGGCTACACTGGAGGACAGGCACATAATACTCACCTATAGACTGGACAGGGCCATAATTACAGAACTGTGTGCAGAATTGGAGCCTGATCTGATATCTGCTATACGTCAACCCACTAGGATTTCCCCTCTTGTGCAGGTCCTATTGTATTGTATTGTATTGTAATCGTATTTATATAGCGCTTACTACCCCTGATGAGGCATCGAAGCGCTTTTCGATGAGTAGCACGCTACTCCGGAACCCAACAAGAATTAGTGATGGATTAGTATCATTTAATAATGAGTACAGTTTTAGTATTATTATGAGTTAATTTGAGCCGCGGATATGAGAGTTTGTTAGTTAGATTGACTGGAGTAATGTAGGGGTGGAGGAGGAAAGAAATCCAGAAGTGTTAATTGGGAGTATATCCTTCATTTACTCAACCCAAAGGCTTGGGATGAATAAAGGGGGGCGGAGGGGGAAGAGTATGTGGAAGAGTTAGGGAGAGCCTAGTAGCAGGGTGAGATGAATGCAGGAAAATTTAGTAGGGTTGTGTGGGATGTCACAGAGGTAGAGTAAGGTTTGGTGAGTTAGATGTGGAGGTGGAGGGAAGAGCTTAGGCAGAGATATTTAGGAGATGAAAGTGGTTGAAGGGATTTGGGATGAGTCAGAGTGAGAATGGAGGATAGTTTGATAGAGACATGACATAAGAGTGATGAGTAGATAAGTGTGATAAAATGAGAATAGAAATTCATAGATATCTAGTATAACAACCCAAAAACCAGGAGCCATGCAATGATCCACAAACATGCCAAGCACAGAAACAACATATACACATACATACACATATATATATATATATATTTATACACACACGAATACACACACATATGCACATACAATACATAATTAGAATCATGGGTAGAAAATACTTAGTCAGACAGGTTTAAAAGAGTGTGTGTGTATTTTATTGTTATGACAGTAGCAATACATATTTTCCAAAGAAACTATAAATAAATAGAAATATACATATAATCTGAAAAAAATATTTATCCACATAGGCATATGCAGTTCATAGTTGTTTGAAAAAGGTGGTTATGAAGGAAAGAGCCAACTCTTGAGTAGTTTTCTGAAAACAAGAAAGTTATCTGTGGCTCTTATAGTTGGGGGTAATGAATTCCATAGTTTGGCTGCTTGGACGGAGAAGGATGTACCACCTACACTCTTTTTCTTGTATGGTGGTGTTCTAAGGCGGGGTGCCAGTCTTGAGCGGAGGGTTCTTTGTTGGATGTATTTGGTAATTTTCTTTCTGATAAAAAGTGGTCCTGTTCCATGTATAGCTTTGTGGGTGATACAAAGCAGCTTGAAAGTGCATCTTCTGGCAACGGGTGACCAGTGTAGTGCTCTCAAGGCAGGGGAGATGTGGGCTTGCGGCTTTATATGTAGTAGTAGCCTGGCTGCGGAATTCTGGATACGTTGTAGTTTTTTCATAACAGATAGAGATGATCCATGGTAGAGGCTATTGGCATAATCCAGTTTGGATAATACAAGTGAGATAGTAGCTTGCACCTTGTGTGGAAATCCGAGGTGGGGGAAGATGCGTCGTAAAGTCTTTAAGGTGAGGAAGCTTGTGCGTGCTAATTTGTCTACTTGGGCATTCATAGTTAGCTTGGAATCCATGGTGATTCCTAGGTTTTTAACTTCCTTGGATAATTGAGGAGGTGGTCCGAGATCGTCAGGCCAGACGCACAGAGGGTCAACATTTTTCCAGTCACCACATATGAGTATTTCTGTTTTGGAGGTATTTAGTTTGAGATGGCTCCAGGTCATCCACTGCTCAACGGCTCTGAGGCAACTGAAGATTTGTGAGTTTTCAATGTTTTTGGGGTCTTCTAATTGAAGTAGTATTTGTGTGTCATCTGCATAGTTGTAGCATGTGAGATGGAAATCATTAATCAGTTCTGGTAAAGATATCATGTAGATGTTAAAAAGCAAAGGTGAGATGATTGACCCTTGGGGGACCCCTGTTTTTGTGAAGTAGGGTTCGGATGAGAAGGGGGGTGAGTGGATGATATTCGCTCTTTTTTGGAGATAGGAAGTAATCCAGTCGAGAGCAATCCCTTGTATGCCGGCTTCGTGGAGTCTTTGAGTTAGGGTGTCATGGTCAACCGTATCAAAGGCAGCTGAGAAGTCCAAGAGAAGTAGTGCAGCAACTCCATTTTGGTCGACTGTGTTTTTAAGATGGTCCCAGATTGCCATGAGTGCCGATTCAGTGCTTCTTCCTGGGCGGAATCCAGTTTGGAAGTCTGAAAGTATAGAATTGTCTTCAATGAATTGTGACATCTGGGCGAATGCTGCTCTTTCTATCAATTTGCCCAGGAAAGGTCCATTTGTGATAGGTCTGTAGTTGTTGGGGTCTTGCGGGTCTAGGTTTGTTTTCTTTAATAATGGTCGTATGTATGCCTTTTTCAGGTCTGTAGGAAAAGTTCCTGAAGTTAAGGAGTTGTTGATGATTCTTCTTACAGGTGTGGCAGCAGAAGTAGATAGCAGGATGTTCTTGAAGATTTGTGGTGGGCAAGGGTCAGAAGGGCAACCAGAAGGTCTGCTTGCTTTGACCAAATCCATAAATTCATCCTGGGATATTTGATTGAAGGACTGTAGAGGTTGGGATGGTTTATTCTTAAAGGGTATTTTAGTAAAGGGGTTGGTGCTGATGCTTTTCTTCGGTTTTAAATAGGAGTCCAATGTGTCTGCCTAGGTTGTGTAGTGAGTTGCCAATTCGTTTGTGTAATCTTGAGTGGTGGGATTACTTCCTTCCATGCATGTAGGATTTCGAAATTCATTGAGAATTTTATAAAATTCCTTGGTTGTAGATTGAGCATTTAGAATTCTGTCTGAGTAGTATCTTTTTTTAGCTTTTTTGATTGATGATTTGTATATCCTGTTAAGTTTGTGTAGCTGCAGTTTGTCTTGACTGTTGTTTGTTTTGAGCCAGGTCCGCTGCAACTTTCTGATTTGTTGCTTTATCTTTTTAAGCTCTGTGTTTCTCCAAGGTGTTGGTTTTCTTTTGTCATGTTTAGTTTTTCTGAGTGGTATTAGGACATCAAAAGCTTCCTGTAGCCACTCATAAAGTTTTGGTACAGAATTAATTGTATCTAGATCTGTGTTTGCTGTTAGTTGTGTTTCTAAGTGATCCAAATTGAGTTTGCTCCATGGTCGATAGGTGTATGCATGTAAGTGGTTGTGGGGTGTGTTGATTTGTGGAGTTGTCTGTCGGAAAGTTATCAGATGGTGGTCTGACCAGATGGTTGGTGTGATGCTATGAATAGTAACGAGTTTAGGCTTAGCAAAAATGACATCTAGGATGTGACCAGCGATGTGTGTGGGATTGTGTACAATCTGATGTAGGTTCAATGCGAGTAGGCCAGTGGTGATAGCTTTTGGATGGGGCATATTGGGTTTGTCAAACCAAATGTTTAGATCCCCAAGAATGCACAGATTGGAGTATAGTGTAATAAGGTTTGAGACTGTGTCAAGAAAAGCATCTGGGAAAGTGGAGTTGTTAGGTGGAGGTCTGCAAAGGAGGAGAAAGTTACAGGAGGAAGTTGGAGTAGGGTGGCATCTGGTAAGGAGGGCTTCACAACCTTGTATGGAGATGTTGTCTGTTTTACTGAGGTTTATTGCCTGATTGAATATAATAGCTAGTCCACCTCCTCTCTTGCCTATACGGTTTTGTGTGATGGTTTGATAGCCCGGAGGAAGGGCTTTGTGCAACACTGGTGCCATGTCATCTCCCAACCAGGATTCCATAATGAATAGTAAGTCAGGTTGTGTGTCTGTGAGCATGTCGTAGATGTGGTGCTTGTTTTTTGAGAGTGATCGAGCATTTATGAGCTGGCAGTTTAGATAAGGTGTGTTAGTGGTAGTGTTGTTTTGTTTAGTAGAAGGGTAAGTAGTATAATGTGAGCTTGAAGCAGGAGTGTTGCTAGTTGTGATAACTGTTTGAGGCTCACAATAGTATTGCTTTTCAACATAGTGTTCCACTTCCAGCAGGTTAAGGAGGCATTTTGTTGGGTCTGTGTGTGTGGGTGGTGGACTTGGTGGCTGAGAGAGCCATGAGGAGTTTAGTGTTTTTTGTAGGGTAGTTTTATTATGTAACAAACAAGGGGATGCGAGGTTGCTATGAGTGGCATGTTTTTTATTTTGTTTGCGTTTGTTTAGTGTGGATGGAGTATGGGTTAGGGGTGGTGGAGGAGCGTTTTGGATCATGATGTAAGGCTCTAAATTGTGCAATGGAGGAGAGGCGAGTGAATGAAGGTTGCTGGGATGGGGTGCTTGTGGTAGGTGTTTGTGAAGAGTGGAGGGGGTAGGGGTGGAGATAGGATGGAATTTATATCCTTTGTGTAGTCCTGAGGGTGGGAGTGGGTATGATGATGAGTGTAATGTAAGTTTGTGTTGCTTTGATGTGCTGATGTTTGTGGTCGGTTTGTTTTTGTGGAATAATGAGAGGGGCTATTGGTGTAGTTGTTTTTGGTGAGGGATTTGTATGTGAGTTAGTGCTGCTAAGTGGAATTTGAGTGTTTGTTGGGGTGTTGATGTGTTTTGGAGATGAATGTATGAGGTGTGTAAGAGGTGATGGGTGTGTGTCAGGGAAATAAGTATTAGTTGAGATGACTGGAAGGGGTAATATGTGTGGCGGAGTGAAATGTGGGGATTGTATGGTTGTGTGTAATTGGTGAGGAGAGGGGAAGAGTGTTTGTAGATGATGTGTTTGAAGGCAGGGTTTGGGCATTGTTATGAAGACAGGCGGTCTGTGTGGTCTGAGCGAACAGCGGATAGTGTTTTTGGTTAGTATGAGCAGAGAGTGTGTATCTGGGAGACTGAAACTGAGAGAATTGTATGTTGTAGTTTTGTATTGTGTGGGTGGTGGCAGGTAGTGTTAGTGGGAGGGGACAGAGTAGTGTTTGCTGTGAGAATGAAGGTGTTTGACTGTAGTAGTTATGGGGGGTATGTGTATATGTGTTGTATGTAGGGTATTGTGTTGGGTGGTGGGGCAATGCAATATGTCTGTGGTCAGTTTGTGATGCATGAGTTGGATATCTTTGCAGATAATGCGTTTGCATGTTGAGGGATGTGTTGGGGTAGAAACCATTCCTGGTGAAATATGAATTGGGCAGCATTTCTGGCCCTAGTCCCTAGTCCCTAGTCCCTAGTCCCTAGTCCCTAGTCTCTAGTCTCTAGTCTCTAGTCCCTAGTCCCTAGTCCCTAGTCCCTAGTCCCTAGTCTCTAGTCTCTAGTCCCTAGTCCCTAGTCCCTAGTCCCTAGTCCCTAGTCCCTAGTCTCTAGTCTCTAGTCTCTAGTCTCTAGTCTCTAGTCCCTAGTCCCTAGTCCCTAGTCCCTAGTCCCTAGTCCCTAGTCTCTAGTCTCTAGTCTCTAGTCTCTAGTCCCTAGTCCCTAGTCTCTAGTCTCTAGTCTCTAGTCCCTAGTCCCTAGTCTCTAGTCTCTAGTCTCTAGTCCCTAGTCCCTAGTCCCTAGTCCCTAGTCCCTAGTCCCTAGTCTCTAGTCTCTAGTCTCTAACAGGCCCAAACAGACAGCTGCCCTTGTCCTTGACGCCCGGGCTGAGACGCCCTGAATCCTGGCCTTTTATAGCCCTACTGGCCAATAAGAAGCTGGTCCTAACCCTAGCCAATCCTATTTTAAACCCTGATTTAGCCAACTAATGGAAAACCCAGCCCTATTCACCAGTCACAGCCCTATTCCTGGCCACCAATCACAGCCCCAGCCCTAAAAACAATAGCCAATCAGAATCACAGCCCTATCCACCAATCACAGCCCTAGAACCAACAGCCAAACAGAATCCCAGCCCTATCCACCAATCACAGCCCTAGAACCAACAGCCAATCAGAATCCCAGCCCTATCCACCAATCACAGCTCTAGATCCAACAGCCAATCAGAATCCCAGCCCTATCCACCAATCATAACTGCATCCCTGGAGCTAGCAACCAATGAAACACCATCTCCCAACAACCAATCACAACAGCATATGCAACAACCACGAGTAAACTATATAAGGAGCAAGTTAACTAAACTCCAGTCCCTGTGGCCAGGGGGAAGGCAGCTGCTGCTCTATTCAGTATCTCCTTGGATACAGACAGGCTGAATCCACACTTCCAAGCTAGCAGAGTCTACTTTCCAGGTAAGGGGAGATTGTTTAAGAGACAAACACTGCAATAGTGCTGGGCGCACACTCTAAAATAGGGCTTTTTTGAAGGCAAAAATACAGGGGGGCAGACAGCTTTTAAGCACAATTTAAATCACACAAACAGATTAAAACAGTCTCCTAAAACCACACTCTGAAAGATATATGTAGCCTTTTTACTAAGAATAGGGGTGAAAAAAAGGGGGGCACAGGGGAAGAAGGGGGGGGCCACAAACTAGCAAGGGAATTCACACAGTCACGGCAAAAACGATTTTTAAACAAACACCACTTTAAAAGAGGCCAGGCTGCCTGAAACACAGAGAGTCCACAGTAAAACAAACACTTTTTGAACAATTAATACTATTTAACCAGAAATATCTTTGGGCTCCTTACCTAGGTCTTTTTGCAATCCTTGAACACTGGGCTGTATCAGGACACAGGGGAGATGCACAGAGGAACACAAAATGGAGGTGCCTGTCTTTGGCCTTCCCTCCACAAACTTAACGAGCCAGAGCAGGTGGTGGGGGCGGGGCTCAGGTGCAGCAGAGACTCAGAGAGCCAATCAGCTAAGTCCAGTCCCTGTGGCCAGGGGGAAGGCAGCTGCTGCTCTATACAGTATCTCCTTGGATACAGACAGGCTGAATCCACACTTCCAAGTTAGCAGAGTCTACTTTCCAGGTAAGGGGGAGATTGTTTAAGAGACAAACACTGCAATAGTGCTGGGCGCACACTCTAAAATCGGGCTTTTTTGAAGGCAAAAATACAGGGGGGCAGACAGCTTTTAAGCACAATTTAAATCACACAAACAGATTAAAACAGTCTCCTAAAACCACACTCTGACAGATATATGTAGCCTTTTTACTAAGAATAGGGGTGAAAAAAAGGGGGGCAGAGGGGGGGAAGGGAGGGGGGGTGCCACAAACTAGCAAGGGAATTCACACAGTCACGGCAAAAACAATTTTTAAACAAACACCACTTTAAAAGAGGCCAGGCTGCCTGAAACACAGAGAGTCCACAGTAAAACGAACACTTTTTGAACAATTAATACTATTTAACCAGAAATATCTTTAGGCTCCTTACCTAGGTCTTTTTGCAATCCTTGAACACTGGGCTGTATCAGGACACAGGGGAGATGCACAGAGGAACACAAAATGGAGGTGCCTGTCTTTGGCCTTCCCTCCACAAACTTAAGGAGCCAGAGCAGGTGGGGGGGCGGGTCTCAGGTGCAGCAGATACTCAGGGAGCCAATCAGCTAAGTCCAGTCCCTGTGGCCAGGGGGAAGGCAGCTGCTGCTCTATTCAGTATCTCCTTGGATACAGACAGGCTGAATCCACACTTCCAAGCTAGCAGAGTCTACTTTCCAGGTAAGGGGAGATTGTTTAAGAGACAAACACTGCAATAGTGCTGGGCGCACACTCTAAAATAGGGCTTTTTTGAAGGCAAAAATACAGGGGGGCAGACAGCTTTTAAGCACAATTTAAATCACACAAACAGATTAAAGCAGTCTCCTAAAACCACACTCTGAAAGATATATGTAGCCTTTTTACTAAGAATAGGGGTGAAAAAAAGGTGGGCAGAGGGGGGGAAGGGGGTGGGGGGGTGCCACAAACTAGCAAGGGAATTCACACAGTCACGGCAAAAACGATTTTTAAACAAACACCACTTTAAAAGAGGCCAGGCTGCCTGAAACACAGAGTCCACAGTAAAACAAACACTTTTTGAACAATTAATACTATTTAACCAGAAATATCTTTGGGCTCCTTACCTAGGTCTTTTTGCAATCCTTGAACACTGGGCTGTATCAGAACACAGGGGAGATGCACAGAGGAACACAAAATGGAGGTGCCTGTCTTTGGCCTTCCCTCCACAAACTTAAGGAGCCAGAGCAGGTGGGGGGGGGGGGCGAGTCTCAGGTGCAGCAGAGACTCAGGGAGCCAATCAGCTAAGTCCAGTCCATGTGGCCAGGGGGAAGGCAGCTGCTGCTCTATTCAGTATCTCCTTCGATACAGACAGGCTGAATCCACACTTCCAAGCTAGCAGAGTCTACTTTCTAGATAAGGGGGAGATTGTTTAAGAGACAAACACTGCAATAGGGCTTGGCGCACACTCTAAAATCGGGCTTTTTTGAAGGCAAAAATACAGGGGGGCAGACAGCTTTTATGCACAATTTAAATCACACAAACAGATTAAAACAGTGTCCTAAAAGCACACTCTGAAAGATATATGTAGCCTTTTTACTAAGAATAGGGGTGAAAAAAAGGGGGGCAGAGGGTGGAGGGGGGGGGGTGCTACAAACTAGCAAGGGAATTCACAGTCACGGCAAAAACGATTTTTAAACAAACACCACTTTAAAAGAGGCCAGGCTGCCTGAAACACAGAGTCCACAGTAAAACAAACACTTTTTGAACAATTAATACTATTTAACCAGAAATATCTTTGTGCTCCTTACCTAGGTCTTTTTGCAATCCTTGAACACTGGGCTGTATCAGGACACAGGGGAGATGCACAGAGGAACACAAAATGGAGGTGCCTGTCTTTGGCCTTCCCTCCACAAACTTAAGGAGCCAGAGCAGGTGGGGGGGCGGGTCTCAGGTGCAGCAGAGACTCAGGGAGCCAATCAGCTAAGTCCAGTCCCTGTGGCCAGGGGGAAGGCAGCTGCTGCTCTATTCAGTATCTCCTTGGATACAGACAGGCTGAATCCACACTTCCAAGCTAGCAGAGTCTACTTTCCAGATAAGGGGGAGATTGTTTAAGAGACAAACACTGCAATAGTGCTGGGCACACACTCTAAAATCGGGCTTTTTTGAAGGCAAAAATACAGGGGGGCAGACAGCTTTTAAGCACAATTTAAATCACACAAACAGATTAAAACAGTCTCCTAAAACCACACTCTGAAAGATATATGTAGCCTTTTTACTAAGAATAAGGGTGAAAAAAAGGGGGGCAGAAGGGGGGGAAGGGGTGCCACAAACTAGCAAGGGAATTCACACAGTCACGGCAAAAACAATTTTTAAACAAACACCACTTTAAAAGAGGCCAGGCTGCCTGAAACACAGAGTCCACAGTAAAACAAACACTTTTTGAACAATTAATACTATTTAACCAGAAATATCTTTAGGCTCCTTACCTAGGTCTTTTTGCAATCCTTGAACACTGGGCTGTATCAGGACACAGGGGAGATGCACAGAGGAACACAAAATGGAGGTGCCTGTCTTTGGCCTTCCCTACACAAACTTAAGGAGCCAGAGCAGGTGGGGGGGCGGGTCTCAGGTGCAGCAGATACTCAGGGAGCCAATCAGCTAAGTCCAGTCCCTGTGGCCAGGGGGAAGGCAGCTGCTGCTCTATTCAGTATCTCCTTGGATACAGACAGGCTGAATCCACACTTCCAAGCTAGCAGAGTCTACTTTCCAGGTAAGGGGAGATTGTTTAAGAGACAAACACTGCAATAGTGCTGGGCGCACACTCTAAAATAGGGCTTTTTTGAAGGCAAAAATACAGGGGGGCAGACAGCTTTTAAGCACAATTTAAATCACACAAACAGATTAAAACAGTCTCCTAAAACCACACTCTGAAAGATATATGTAGCCTTTTTACTAAGAATAGGGGTGAAAAAAAGGTGGGCAGAGGGGGGGAAGGGGGCGGGGGGGTGCCACAAACTAGCAAGGGAATTCACACAGTCACGGCAAAAACGATTTTTAAACAAACACCACTTTAAAAGAGGCCAGGCTGCCTGAAACACAGAGAGTCCACAGTAAAACAAACACTTTTTGAACAATTAATACTATTTAACCAGAAATATCTTTGGGCTCCTTACCTAGGTCTTTTTGCAATCCTTGAACACTGGGCTGTATCAGGACACAGGGGAGATGCACAGAGGAACACAAAATGGAGGTGCCTGTCTTTCGTCTTCCCTCCACAATCTTAAGGAGCCAGAGCAGGTGGGGGGGGGGGGGCGAGTCTCAGGTGCAGCAGAGACTCAGGGAGCCAATCAGCTAAGTCCAGTCCCTGTGGCCAGGGGGAAGGCAGCTGCTGCTCTATTCAGTATCTCCTTGGATACAGACAGGCTGAATCCACACTTCCAAGCTAGCAGAGTCTACTTTCCAGGTAAGGGGGAGATTGTTTAAGAGACAAACACTGCAATAGTGCTGGGCGCACACTCTAAAATCGGGCTTTTTTGAAGGCAAAAATACAGGGGGGCAGACAGCTTTTAAGCACAATTTAAATCACACAAACAGATTAAAACAGTCTCCTAAAACCACACTCTGAAAGATATATGTAGCCTTTTTACTAAGAATAGGGGTGAAAAAAAGGGGGGCAGAGGGGGGGAAGGGGGGGGGGGTGCCACAAACTAGCAAGGGAATTCAGTCACGGCAAAAACGATTTTTAAACAAACACCACTTTAAAAGAGGCCAGGCTGTCTGAAACACAGAGAGTCCACAGTAAAACAAACACTTTTTGAACAATTAATACTATTTAACCAGAAATATCTTTGGGCTCCTTACCTAGGTCTTTTTGCAATCCTTGAACACTGGGCTGTATCAGGACACAGGGGAGATGCACAGAGGAACACAAAATGGAGGTGCCATTTCCTGGCAACTGTCTCTTTCCAAGTAACAGTGGGCTTGGCTGCAGGAATGTCCCAGCCAATGTTTCTCAATAGTGCTGGCAAGGGTTTTGTCTACCTTGCTTAAACACGTGCAGCTACATCGCTTTCCTCAAAGTGAATGATTTGGCTAATGTGAAGGCTAGTTTCTATGCAATGGGACATATTCCAAATGTTATTGGGGCCATTGATGGAACACATATAGCATTTTCTGGATGGAATCACAAAGTTCAGGACAATTGCACAAGATGAAACAGGTCAACACATTGCACATTTTTGTGAGATAAAGCACTATTACTCAAGTTGTGTTCAAGGGTGTTTATTGAAGTTAAAATTTTGAAGGAATATTGCAATAGAATGGGGTGATGGTAGAGGAAAGTCCAGGATATTGGTCATATCTGTTTGTAGCACAGGCCCAGTGCCCAAGGGGCCATGGGAAGGGAAGCAATGGCAGTTCAAAGTGGACAAGATGACAGAGTGGAACACATCGGGGACATTTAGGAGGGTCTCATTTCCTGGCAGTGGTCTTGGTCTTGGCAAGTGTCTCTGGTGTCTGTCTGGGTCGCAGGGAACATTTGCGGGGTGGTTCACCTTCTGCAGGGTGGGTGCTGGTGGCTTGTAGGTCCTGTGGCAGGGCCTCCTGTCCACTCGCTGCAGCAGATGTGGAGGGCTGTTCAATTGACTGGCTGGTGGTAGGGACCCGCTGGTGTGCTGTGTAATCCCTCAGGATGTTGGCCATATTACCCAGATCCAGTAGTCCAGAGTTGCTGTCATCCCTGTGGACATCTTCTGGTGGGGGACTGGGTAGCTGTGGCAACTCCTCACCGCTAAGATTGGCTGGGGCACCTGTGGGGATGTATTATGCTTCATGTCTGTGACATATTCTGCATCACTAGCTTCCCCTATATTGTTGTTGTTGCCCCGCCATCTTTGTGTATCGTGATATATTGTGGATTGTTAGTTCTCCATGCTGTGCATGCATTGGTGTGGGTGTACATTCAGGGCTGGAAGGGATGTGCATGCAGTGGGTATGGCATGCAGGGCTTGGCATTTAAGATTGTTGGTTTTGTTGGTGCACTGTGTGGGATGGAATGGAGTGATGGGTGTTAGGGTGAGGGCTGGTGGTGGTGGTGGCATACAGGTATGGGGAGATAGGTAGTAAATATTGACTCATCAGTGTCCAGTCCTCCGACAACTCCAGTGAGTCTATTGCCAAGACTTGCTCCTCCCATGCTGTCAGCTATGGGGAAGGAGGTGGGGGTCCACCGCCAGTCCTCTGGATAGCGAGCTAGTTCCTTGATGCAATGGAACGTACCTGCCTCTAAGGGGTGTTTGTTAACCTTCCATGAACCAGGGTATTATAAGAAAACCTGGTACATGGTATTAGAGGCAGCCTATAAATGCTGGCGGCCGTGGCGCATAAAAATGGGCTCGGAAGATTTAACTACTATACCCTAATTAAGAATAATCCGTTGCTCCCGGAAATATTTAAGGATAACTATATGGTAAAATGGGCCTCCAAAGGTATAGCGAGATTAGGAGACTTTTTTGACGACGTTGGAATAAAGACATTTACAAGTCTTCAAGAACGGTACGGCCTAGAACAAAGGGATTTTTAAAAATTTTTACAGGTACGAGACTTTTTGGGCAAGAAAGCGGGTGGGCCACAGGGGTTTAAAAGTAATCAATTGTTAAAAAGTATTCTGGGAGAATCTAATATGACTATTAAAGTAATCTATTCCTCATTGATGGCAGAGCAACCCGATGACTTGGTGAAGCATAGTGAAAGGTGGAGCGGTAAACTGGAGGATGGAAGTGCTAACTTTTTTAATTCACTTGAGTTAGGTCATACTATGTTACTCTCTTCGTCTCTACAGGCACAACATTATAAGACTATGTTCGACTTGTATTATACGCCGGCCCACCTTGCCAAGTGGGGGGGGTCATGAGGACTCAATTGTCCAAGGTGTGGGGCCCATGGAACAGATGTAATTCATATGTTTGCTACGTGCAGGGAATTAACGACACTGAGAGATGGTATGCAACTTGTGCTAAAAGAAATATTGGGGTATGACGTGGTCCTTACCCCAGAGATCATGGTTCTAGGGGTTGCTGAACAAACAAGGGGACGACAGAGGGCGTTTATTTTCCTTGCCATGGCGGTTTATCGATTATTTATCTCCTCTGCATGGTTGAGCACGCAACCACCATCATGGCAGCAGTGGTTGGGTAGGTTATTATCAGTGTATCATCTGGAGATGTCCCTGTATGAACGGAAGGGGAGATTGGCCAGGAGGAAAGGGAATACTTTCTGCGGACAATTTCGGAACTGGCTTATGGCTAATGATTGATGTCCTAATTCAATGTTTTCTTTCGGGATGATAAACGGGGGAAATGTCCCTCTCCAGTCGAAGGAGAAGATGTATTCATATATTGTACTTTTTTTTGTGTTTTTTTTTCTTTTCCCACAAATTGTTTGTTCAGTGGCAATGATGTATGAATTTAATCATCTCTCTTCCTTTTCCAAAAAAAAAAAAAAAAAAAAAAAAGGAGCGTACCTTCCTGATTTCATCCCTTGTTCGTGGATGCTGTCTCACGGTGTTCACCCGGTCCACAATTCTCTGCTATAGCTCCATCTTCCTTGCAATGGAGATTTGCTGTACCTGTGCTCCAAACAGCTGTGGCTCTACCCTGACTATTTCCTCCACCATGACCCACAACTCCTTGTCAGTGAAACGGGGATGCCTTTGTTGGGACATGGGTGTTGTGTGGTGTGTGTTGTGCAGTTGGTTTTGATTAATGTGGTGGTGTGTGGGGTGTGTGATGGATGAATGGGTGTTTGTGGTGTGTGTGTTGTGTCTATGATTTGCGTGGCTATCTCTTGGTTATTTTTTGTGTTAGGAAAGGGTTGTGCGTAATGGGGGTGTGTGTTTTATAGTGCTGTGGGTGGGTGTGGTGTGTGTATCAGTGTCAGGTGTGTGTTTTTAGTATTGGCCAATGTTTTGTTGTTTTATATTTGGGTGGCCATTCTGACTGCGCCGGTGTATACCGCCAATGGCTTACCACTTTTGAATGTCCGCTGTGGTGATTCGTGGGTCGTAATGTGTAGGGCGGTGTTTTGTTGGCGTAACGGTATGGGTGTTCGTGCCGACACATTAACACTAACCTTTGGTCTGGCGGATTTGTGTTTGTGGCAGTATTCTGACGGTTTAGTGTGTGTGTAGCATAATATGGCAAAAGGATGTTCGGCTCTATGACGGTATGTTGGTTGCCATCACCGCAACGGTAAGCGGGATTTACCACCAATGTCATAATGAGGGCCATAGTCATTACCTTTGTGGTGCATTGAACACTTCACATTTGCAATCTGGCCAGGCAACTGTAACGCATTCAACAAGTTGTAATCTTTTTCTCCGTTTCGAATGAGAGATCCAGAAGAGGTCATAAAACCTATCTGGGACCATAACTGACCAAAGTCATGAACAATACCAAATCCTTCCTGACTATCAGTGAAAATGGTCACCTTCAGCTGTTAAGATAGACATTGTGCTCTTGTAAGAGCAATCAATTCAGCTACTTGGACAGAAAAGGCTCCTTGAAGGCAGGAGGCTTCAGCCACACCTGAGGCAGTAAAAACTGCATAGGCAGCTCTCAGCGTTCCTTCATGGTCTTTCAAACAAGAGCCATCAACAAATGTTAAATGATCAGATTCAAAAAGTGGGGTATTTTAAATATTGGATATTTCAGTGACATCCAGACAGTCATACTCAATTTCATGAACATCATCAACAATTCTGTCATCAACAGACAAGAGTTGTAAAAAAGCAGGGTTCAAAGTCAAAGATCTCTTCAATGTAAGATGAGGAGCAGCTAGAATGGTCTGCTCATAGCATGATAACCTGTTTCTTGTAAGGTTTTTAGTCTTGGTACGGGTTTACAAAATTTCCATGGAACGAGGCACAAAAATATTCAAAGGATGACCCATAACAATGCTGTTGCACTGCTCAGTGCTGACACCGGTTACCGTGCCCGCATTAAGCCGGGCAAGTGGGGGGGGGTCATGAGGAATCAATTGTCCAAGGTGTGGGGCCCATGGAACAGATGTAATTCATATGTTTGCTACGTGCAGGGAATTAACGACACTGAGAGATGGTATGCAACTCGTGCTAAAAGAAATATTGGGGTATGACGTGGTCCTTACCCCAGAGATCAGGGTCCTAGGGGTTGCTGAACAAACAAGGGGACGACAGAGGGCGTTTATTTTCCTTGCCATGGCGGTTTATCGATTATTTATCTCCTCTGCATGGTTGAGCACGCAACCACCATCATGGCAGCAGTGGTTGGGTAGGTTATTATCAGTGTATCATCTGGAGATGTCCCTGTATGAACGGAAGGGGAGACTGGCCAGGAGGAAAGGGAATACTTTCTGCGGACAATTTCGGAACTGGCTTATGGCTAATGATTGATGTCCTAATTCAATGTTTTCTTTCGGGATGATAAACGGGGGAAATGTCCCTCTCCAGTCGAAGGAGAAGATGTATTCATATATTGTACTTTTTTTGTGTTTTTTTTTCTTTTCCCACAAATTGTTTGTTCAGTGGCAATGATGTATGAATTTAATCATCTCTCTTCCTTTTCCAAAAAAAAAAAAAAAAAAAAAAAAGGAGCGTACCTTCCTGATTTCATCCCTTGTTCGTGGATGCTGTCTCACGGTGTTCACCCGGTCCACAATTCTCTGCTATAGCTCCATCTTCCTTGCAATGGAGATTTGCTGTACCTGTGCTCCAAACAGCTGTGGCTCTACCCTGACTATTTCCTCCACCATGACCCACAACTCCTTGTCAGTGAAACGGGGATGCCTTTGTTGGGACATGGGTGTTGTGTGGTGTGTGTTGTGCAGTTGGTTTTGATTAATGTGGTGGTGTGTGGGGTGTGTGATGGATGAATGGGTGTTTGTGGTGTGTGTGTTGTGTCTATGATTTGCGTGGCTATCTCTTGGTTATTTTTTGTGTTAGGAAAGGGTTGTGCGTAATGGGGGTGTGTGTTTTATAGTGCTGTGGGTGGGTGTGGTGTGTGTATCAGTGTCAGGTGTTTGTTTTTAGTATTGGCCAATGTTTTGTTGTTTTATATTTGGGTGGCCATTCTGACTGCGCCGGTGTATACCGCCAATGGCTTACCACTGTTGAATGTCCGCTGTGGTGATTCGTGGGTCGTAATGTGTAGGGCGGTGTTTTGTTGGCGTAACGGTATGGGTGTTCGTGCCGACACATTAACACTAACCTTTGGTCTGGCGGATTTGTGTTTGTGGCAGTATTCTGACGGTTTAGTGTGTGTGTAGCATAATATGGCAAAAGGATGTTCGGCTCTATGACGGTATGTTGGTTGCCATCACCGCAACGGTAAGCGGGATTTACCACCAATGTCATAATGAGGGCCATAGTCATTACCTTTGTGGTGCATTGAACACTTCACATTTGCAATCTGGCCAGGCAACTGTAACGCATTCAACAAGTTGTAATCTTTTTCTCCGTTTCGAATGAGAGATCCAGAAGAGGTCATAAAACCTATCTGGGACCATAACTGACCAAAGTCATGAACAATACCAAATCCTTCCTGACTATCAGTGAAAATGGTCACCTTCAGCTGTTAAGATAGACATTGTGCTCTTGTAAGAGCAATCAATTCAGCTACTTGGACAGAAAAGGCTCCTTGAAGGCAGGAGGCTTCAGCCACACCTGAGGCAGTAAAAACTGCATAGGCAGCTCTCAGCGTTCCTTCATGGTCTTTCAAACAAGAGCCATCAACAAATGTTAAATGATCAGATTCAAAAAGTGGGGTATTTTAAATATTGGATATTTCAGTGACATCCAGACAGTCATACTCAATTTCATGAACATCATCAACAATTCTGTCATCAACAGACAAGAGTTGTAAAAAAGCAGGGTTCAAAGTCAAAGATCTCTTCAATGTAAGATGAGGAGCAGCTAGAATGGTCTGCTCATAGCATGATAACCTGTTTCTTGTAAGGTTTTTAGTCTTGGTACGGGTTTACAAAATTTCCATGGAACGAGGCACAAAAATATTCAAAGGATGACCCATAACAATGCTGTTGCACTGCTCAGTGCTGACACCGGTTACCGTGCCCGCATTAAGCCGGGCAAAGCAGAAGCCACTGGTCAAGAGTATGCAAGAGGTTTGTGCGTGTTTCCATGTAGCTGAGTCAACACTGACAGAGTGCAACCCTGCCTCTCACAGCAGTACAAAGTAAAACATTTGTTGTAATCAGACATTCCCAGAGCAGGGACACAACAGAGATTTTTGCTCAGCTCTGTGAAGGCATGTATGCAGTTGTCATCCAATGGCACGGGATCTGACACAGCATTGTGTGTTAGCCTCTGTAAAAGCTTAGCTAAAGAGAAAAGTTTGGAATCTACTAGCAAAAGTAACCAATCATTCCCAAAAACATCCTGACTTCTTTCTGAGTTGCTAGGGGATTCATTTTCAGAATGAGATGCTCTCTTGTGACACCTTCCTTGCTCCTTTCTCAATCTGGTTTCCTAAGTAAAAGACTTCCTTCTTACAGTACTGCAATTTAGTCAGGGAAACATTTATGTCCATTCTCGGCTAAGTGGTTCAACAGGTAATTGTGTCACTTTTGCAAGCTTCTTGGGTATTTCACACCACTAACAGGTCGTCAATATATTGAATCAAGACTGAATGGTAGGGTATATTAAGAGACTCCAAATTCTTTTTCAAGATCTTGTTAAAGAGGGAAGGGCTCTTGTTATACCCTTGTGGGACTCAGTGCCATGCAAAAACATGATTGCCAAACTGAAATGCAAAAAGAAACTCACTTTCCCCATGCAAGGGTACAGAGGAAAAACGCTTGGCACAGGTCAATCACAGTGAACCACTCGGCTTCACATGGAATTCGAAACAAAATCACTGCTCGATTTGGTACCACAGGACAACTAGGAACTGCTATTTTGTTTATCTTTCTAAGGACCTTGACTATGCAGTACTTTCTGTAGTGCTGCTGCAGTCCCATAATGGGAGAGTTACCTGCACTTCACATTATCTCTTTCAAAATTCTCTGTATCATCATGAACTAAATCACTGGGGTAATCCTTGCAATTGTTTTGGATGACATGTTATATTGCGCTATTCTTGGATACTCAACATTTGGCTTCACAGTTATCTTGATAGGCTCAACACATTTTGTGAGTCCTATCTCTTTTCCTGAAAAGTCCCAGAGTTCAGGTGGTACAATATCTCCCAAATCTGCGGGTAAATCATTACATGTCAGCTTAGGAAATAATGTGACACTTGGAGTTTGATTTGCAATTTTAAATGCCATATCCTCATCATGGGTCTGAACCTCAATGGCTTTTGGAGTACAGTAGATAGAACAATTGAATTTACATAGCAAGTCACATCCAAGCAAACTCACAGGAATCGAATCACACACTACAAATTGGTGCTCATCTTTAAAGGATCCTATTTTTACAGGACAGCTTCTGTTACAGAGCTTCTCAATTGTTGATTTGCAACTCCTACAACCTAGATTCTCTTTCCCAAGAGGGGCAGGTTGGGAACCTCTGCTGTTCTCACAGGCAGCACCAATGTCAACCAAAAAGGACACATGGTGGCCATTCACATTACCATTAATGTATGGACCACTTTAGTATCTCTCTAAGGATGCGCCAAGCATGGATTCCTCCTCCCACCCCTCAGACACCGCCATTGGGAAGTATCTGGGAAGTACTCATCATCCAAAGGAATCAAAGGTAACTGACTTACTATTTGGTTCAAATTTACATTTGAGGCTTGATTCAAGTTTTGCCTGGAAACATTTGACTGTTGTTGGGGCATTGGGCTGGTGGAACCTGCATCTGTTGTCTTTGAGACACATTTAAATTCTGCATTTGGGGTCTCTGCACTTGCTTCATCTGAGCCTGATTGTTTCCCTCTGATTGTACAAATCCACCATTCTGCAGCTGATTATTATTCACATGAAGGGGACACTCCCTCTTCCAAGGGCCCAATCTGCCACCCACGTGACATGGATTAGTCCTCTCTAAAGTCACTACATCCACACCTGTATTCAGATCAAAAGGAACACCTTGTCCTCTACCACGCTGCTGAAAACCATTACCTCCTTGCATCATAGTATCTCTCTATTGATACGCTCACTGCATTCCACCGTTATTCCCTGCAAACTGTGGATTCTGATTTCTCTTGTGCAGCCTTCAATTGCATTAAAATCAGCTTCTCTTTTAACTTGTTCTTCTTCAAATCCAATTTGTCACTACAATACTTGGCATATCGTAGGATCTCATCAATCGGCTTGTTCTGCCAACAAATCAAATGTTGCTGAATCTTGATATTCATCTCTGGTTTCAAACTCTGTACAAATCTGAACACAAAGGCCCTCATTTCGACCTTTGTGGTCTTTATCAAAGACTGCCAGTGCAGGCGATTTTCCATGCGGCCAATTATGACTGCTGGCAGCCCTCCGTCCTTTTTCGGACGGAGAGCCGCCAGCAGCCATACTGGCGGTCGGCGGGGAAGTGGAGGTTGCTGCACCTCCACCGCCACGTCATCAGAACACCGCCCACCGAATCAGATCCCATGATTCGGTGTGGCGATGTTCTGGTGACGGGGAGCTGGCGGTGGAGCAGCCCCCATGGATCCCGTCCCCTCCCGGAGGATCAACGGACAAGCTAAGTTGATCGTCCGTTAGGGTAGGGGGGTGGGGGGCATTGTGTGTTGTGTGCGTGCATGGGAATGTGCGTGTGAGTATGTAGAGGGGGTGTGTGAGTGCGTGTATGCATGCGGGGAGGTGTTGTGTGTATGGGAAATGTGTGAGGGTCGGTCTGTGTGCATGTATGTGTGCGGGTATGTGTTGTTGCAGTGTATGTGTGTGTGTAGGGGGTCTGTGCATGTTGGGGTGGGGATGGGGAGGGTGTGTGTGTCTGTGCATGTTGGGAGTAGGGGTGGGGAGGGGGGTCCTGCCACCTTCGAGGGGTTGCAGGGGGGGTGGAGGGTGTGGGGGGAGGACTCGGGGTGGGGTAGGGGGTTGGGGTAGACCCCTATTAGTGCCAGGGAAGGGATTCCCTGGCACTGATAGTGCCTACTGCCAAGGATTTCGTGGCGGTTCCAAACCACCTGAAATCTATGGCGGTATGCAGGGTTGTGATACCGCCGGCGGTCTGGTGACGGCCGCCGGGCTGGAGACCGAAGTCTCCAGCCCAGCGGTCGTCACCGCCTGGCGGTCGGAGTGTAGAAGGGGCGGATGACCATGGCGGTAACCGCCATGGTCATAATTCCATTTTTTTCCCGCTTGCGTGTTGGTGGTATTATCGCCACTTCTCCCCCGTCCGCCAGGGTTGTAATGAGGGCCTAAATGTTCCATATCCTTCCTTTCAATAGTCTCTTTACCACTGAAATGCTTGAAAGCCAACAACGATTTTTCATAATAGGAATGTATTGACTCCTTAGACTTCTAAGTTGTTTTGTCAATCCTCAGCCAGTCAATATCTTTAAAGCATACTTTTTCCTTCCAAAATGCAATCACCTTTTGATACTGTTTCATAAGCACTTCAGACAGCGCATTAGTCAATGGGTCTCTTGGAGGTTCCTTATCAGGCCAATAAACAGCAACTTTGCATCCACTCCACAAATTACTCGGAACCACAAAGTTAAACAAAGTGTTTAAATCCTCCCACGAACTTTTGGAATGTTTAACAAATTGTTCATTGTGTCTATACCATTCTGCAGGTTCTCTCTCAAATTTGGGAAATCATTTGTGAATGACAAGATGTCACTTCTGCTGTTTGTTACATGAACATATCCTCTACCAGGAGCCTTTCTCATTGGAAGCATCTGTACCTTTCCCTCACTCTGAGCTGCTCCAGTCGAGGCAGGTCTATCCTCACTTTCTTGTGATCCTTCTTCTTTATCCATTGTCCTTCCCACCATCCAATGCACTCCATTTTTTTACGTAACAAAATAATTCCCTAATATGCAATTTCATTCCCGAGGTCTCATATTCATAATATCCTTGTCACTGAATCCTAAATGATATCTTTTCTGTAAGGCTTTTGATTTCTCCAAATCAGCTTCATATTTCTGGGTTAATTCAGCTACTCTTTCATAAGCTTGTCCTGCGTGTATTGGAATGTCTTTGTATACGAACTGTAGTTTGTCATACCTGTAAGCATCTAATTGAGATGTGTATAAAGTTCCCAATATCATCTCAATTAATTCTAATTTCAATTTGGACACATCTAATGTCCTTTCTCTTTCTGGGGTTTGTATTTTTTTTTCCACTGTGCCTGAGCTTCTTTCTTCGTTTGTAGGGTTCAAACTAGTTAACCAGCCACTTCACTTCTAGGCATTAAGAGCTTGTACATTCACTGGAGTATTCACCAATATCTCTCCCCCTGAAGAATTTGAATTTGATGATCTGGGATATTCGCAATAGACATTTCTACTTCAGAAATGTCAAAGGATAGTTTTCTATTTGGGATTTTACAATCAATGTTCAGTATAGGTTCTGATCTTAGCACATACTATGAGGAGGATCTCTGAGGAAACCTCGCATCAGGCATAAATCCTGTCTGAATTATCATCGGAGTTGCATCTGAATTGTGTGTAGGGATCAATGGTAAGTGAAAATGATCTTTCAAATTCTAAACCACTTGGACTAACATTACTTTGGGCATTTGTCAATAAAAGAACAGTTGGAACAACTGAAATATTTGGAACATTCAGACAGTCAATGCGTGTCAATTATTTCCTGTCCTACCTGGACCATATAAAGGAAAAACTAGATCTATTGTTACTGGAACTGTCAATGCAACTGGAGTAGTGTAATTTGTTGGATTCTGCGGAATTACCATCCCTAAACTCTGTCCTGCCTGATTCTAATTTATATTCTGACCGGTCAGATTCAAATTTGAACTCTGTTCAAAGAGTGCAGTGGGTATATCAAAATAGTATTTCTCGGTGTCTCACTTGACTCTTGTAGGAAAGTACTATCTTACTTGGCATGCTACCCCCAATTTCTGCCTGTTTCTCAGTGTGTTTTGCCTGTCTCACTGGGATCCTGCTACCCAGGACCCCAGTACTCATGGTGTGTGGCCTATATGTGTTGTCAGTATGCTTGACTGTGTCACTGAAGTTCTGCTAACCAGAACTCCAGTGCTTATGCTCTCTCTACTTACCAAATTTGTCACTACAGTTCAGTGACTCCATATTCCAATTCTTATTGGCACACTGGACACCCCTTATAAGTCCCTAGTATATGGTACCTAGGTACCCAGGGAATTGGGGTTTCAGTAGATCCTATGGGTTGCAGCATTTCTTTGGCCACCCATAAGAAGCTATTAAAAACCTTTCTTCAGGACTGTCACTGCAGCCTGAGTGAAATAGTGCACACGCTATTTCACAGCCATTTTTCACTGCACTAAGGGCCAGATGCAGGAAACACTTTGCGAGTCGCAAACGGCAAAATCTGCCGTTTGCGACTCGCAAATGCGTGTTTCCAATGCAGAAATGCATTTTGCGAGTCGGGACCGACTCGCAAAATGCATTTCAGAATCGCAAATAGGAAGGGGTGTTCCCGTCCTATTTGCGATTCGTAGTGGAATGCAATACCATTTGCGACCGCATATGCGGTCGCAAATGGTGTCGCAGTTACCATCCACTTGAAGTGGATGGTAACCCACTCGCAAATTGGAAGGGGTCCCCATGGGACCCCTTCCCCTTTGTGAATGGACCCAAAACTATTTTTTCAGGGCAGGTAGTGGTCCAAGGGACCACTACCTGCCCTGAAAAAATACCGAAACTAAAGGTTTAGTTTTTTTTTTTAAGTGCAGCTCGTTTTCCTTTAAGGAAAACGGGCTACACTTAAAAAAAAAAAACTGCTTTATTTACAAGCAGTCACGAACATGGAGGTCTGCTGACTACAGCAGGCCTCCATGTTTGCGAGTGCCTATAGTCGGTATGGGGCCGCATTTTGCGACCCACCTCATTAATATTAATGAGGTGGGTCTCTGCGACCCCATACCGACTCGCAGACTGTGTCTGAGACACCGTTCTGCATTGCAAATTGCGACTTGCAATTTGCGAGTCGGAAGGACTCGCAAATTGCAAGTCGCAATTTGCAATTTTCCTACATCTGGCCCTTAGTAACTTATGCCACCTATATGTCTAACCTTCATTTACTGAAGGCTAGATGCAATGTTACTGTCTGCGAGGGCACCCTTGCACTAGCAAAGGTCCCCCCACATTGTCCAGGACCAATTCCTGGCACATCATGAGTGGGGGGATACCATTTATAAACGTGCACTAAAAATATGTCAATACTTATATGTAGCTTCACAAAGGTAACTCCTAATATGGCCATGTTACACCCTCTCCAATTAGAAACAGGTGTTACAGGCATGGGAGGGGTATCCTCCCAGAGCCTCTGGAAATGCTTTGAAGGGCACAAACGGTGCCCTCCTTGCATAATCCATTCCACACCATTTCAGGGAGCCCCAGTCCCTGCTCTGGTGCGAAACTGGACAAAGGGAAGGGGAGTGTCCACTCCCCTGTCCGTCACCACTCCAGGGGTGGTGCCCAGAGCTCCTCCAGAGTGTCCCTGGCGTAAGCCATCTTGGATTCCAAGATGTGGGGACCCTCTGGAGACCTCTGAGTGGCCAATGCCAGTAGGTGATGTCAGAGACCCCTCCTGAGAGGTGCATACCAGGGTAGGTAGCCAATCCCCCTCTCAGGGCTATTTAGGGTCTCTCTTCTGGGTGTTTCCTCAGATTCGGTTTGCAAGATTCCTCCAGGACTCCTCTGCATCCTCTGCTTTAACTTCTGATCGTCAGATCAACCACAGACTGTTCCAGGGACCACTGTAACTACAACAAAGTATCCAGGATGACTCCTATGACCTACAACTTCAGCTCCAGCCAGTATTTGCAACAGTTTCCAAGGTGTGCACACCCTGAGGACTGCCTGTCTTCACCCTGCACCAGAAGAACTGAAGGAATCTCCTGTGAACTGACCAAGCCACTTCCCTGCTTCAGCATGCACCTCTCTGCGACGACAACCGGTACTCTGGGACTCCTCTCCTGTCAACGAGCGTGGTTCCTGGAACACAGGTGGTGGACCAAAGTGACCCAGACTATCCAAAGGTCCAGCTGTCCAAATTTGGTGGAGGTAAGAGCTTGCCTCCCGTGCTGCGATGGTACCCCTGTGCACCACGTCTTCTGCAGCTCCTTGGGCTTCTGTGCCCTTCTTCCAAAAGTTCTTTGTGCACAGTATAGCCCTGGTCTTCAGCACTCCATCCTGCGACACACAGCTTTCTGAGTTGTTCTCTGGCAGCGTGGGATCCTCCAATGTAGTGCTGCAATGACCACATTTTGCATCTCCTTTGTCCCCATGTTCTGGGACTCCCGTGGGCGCTGCCTGGTCTTCTGAGTGCTTTCTGAAGTGCTGAGAGCCCCCTATGTCTCCTCAGTCTGAGTTGGGACCCTCAGGTTCCTCCTGGGTCCGGGCAGCTCCTCTTTGACGCAAACCTCATACTTGCTTGAACCAAGGCTTGTTGGCAGAATCCAGCGACGCAAACAACCTGCATCCAACAACTCAATGTGCGACATCCCTTGCACTAAGCAGGAACTCGCAGATATCTTCTTTGGTGCATTTTTGTACTCTTCTTCTAACCGGACAATCCAATTTTGCATCTTCTTCCAGGTTGGCAGGGGCTCCTGTTCTTCCTGGACTCTTCTTCGACTTCTGGACTTGGTCTCCGCTCTCCACTGGTCTTCAGGTCCAGGAATCCATTGTTTGTTACTTGCAGTCTGGCTTGGTTCTTGCATAATTCTTCATCACAACTTATAGTATGTTTTGAGGAAACTTGCTGTACTTTACTCCTGCTTTCCTGGGCTCTTGGGTGGGGTACTTTACTTACCTTTGGTGTTCTCTTACGCTCCCAGAAACCCTCTACACACTACACATGCCTAGGGTGGAATTCAACATTCGCATTCCATTATTTTAGTATATGTTTTGCGTTGCCCCTAGGCCCATTGCAATCTATTGTATTTTCCACTGTTTACACTATTCTATGACTGTTTACCTGATTTTGGTTACTAGTGTATATATTGTATATAATACTTACCTACCTCCTGAAGGAGTATTGCCTCTGAGATATTTCTGGCCTTATGTCTCTAAAAAAAGTACCTTTTTTTGGTAACACTGAGTATTGTCTTTTATTGTGAATAAGAACTGTGTAACGATAGTGGTATTACAGGAGCTTTGCATGTCTCCTAGTTCAGCCTTGGCTGCTCTGCTACAGCTACCTCTAGACCTATGAGATATCTGGACCTGGTATAAGGTGTAAGTACCTTAGGTACCCACTACAAACCAGGCCAGTCTCCTACAACTCTCCTGTCTGTTTAGTGTGGTATAGAGGTGAAAGATTTAACAGTAACTGATTTATAAAATTATCATCTGAATCACTCTCATAAGTTTCAGCTTTATTTTCTGAGTCTATTGTCTAGTCTGTATTTTTCTTTCCTTTTGGTTTGGTGCTTTCTCCTTCCTCACTCGTTAAGGCAGGATATAATCTAGTTCCCTCCATTATGTCTGCTCTTTCTATTGATTATCCCATCTTACTTCTGTGGAAGTTCTTATTGCTTTCCTTATCTGCCCTCATACCTCTCTTTCTGTTTCTGATGAGCTATGTGTTCCCAAGTATTACGTGCTTCAAATTGTGCAGGTCTCAGAGGCAGTTTCATTTAATATAAAACTTACCTCATATTCTCACATTCTGAAATTGTGTGTTCCGTAGCATGAAAGTGCTAATGCACCTTCTTTCTCTGTAATCTTATGCCATTGTTCAAGCCAAATACATGCATGGAGACCTACATTGCACAATGCATAATGACCTGGTGCACCTTCGGGTTCAATTTCTGTTTCCTCTCTAACCATGATAAATGCATCACCTTTTATCAAACTTTTCAGTGCTTTAAAGAATTTCATTTTTCAATCAAATTACAGCAATTTACAATTGACTTTTCATTCGAAGTCAGGAAGTAATTCTGTTTCCACAGTCATCTATTCGACGTTAACAAGTATTAGCAGCACAACACTCTGATGTAGTCCAGCAATACTAACGTGGCTTCACACCAACTGACCTATATCAGTGTGGCACAATATGACGTTAATCTCGGTTCTTGCAGCAGCAGCCCTCCTTTACAATTTCTCTAACAGTGACTCTTTCACGCAAACCTTATTGCAATATAATGTGAGCCAAAATTCAACAACATCTTTGTCTACTTCACTAAAAGATCAGTTAATCAAACACTTCAAAAGCAGTATGGAGATATGCTTTCCCATTATGCTTTCACAATTATACTGCAGATGAGACTTGACCAGCGGATCTCCCTTGGATTGATACAGTTCCTCTCTGTGCACTCGAGATTCACTAATACCAACTTCTGACACATCTCATGACCAGCACCTCATACGCAGCAGACAAAAGTACCATTAACAAAGTATCTTCTACACTTGTATGGTATCCTGGGATCTTAGGCCACGATGGACCCGTTAACTGACTTAAATTTCTTAACTGTAAGTGGCACATTCACAAAAAAACTTTGAAGACTCCGCAAAATACTTCACAAACATCATACTTCCCTGCAATCCTAAGCTAAAGCAATGCAAAGCGCAACCCTATGAACACTCACATATCAGCTGCAAAGGAACGATGTTGGAGCTCCTTCAATCTTCAGAATGAACTATGGGATCATCATCAAATTCTTTATTCGGTTATATAAAATGAACCATGAATCACATAAATACATGATATAAAATAATGAAAACAAGCTAAAAATTCACATTTAAAAAAAAAAAAACTTCAAATGCCTACAATTTATTTTTCCAATCAAAATTAAAAAGATAAGAAATATATAAATAATAAAAAACAGAATGTACACTTTTAGGCCAATGTATTGCTCCTTTTAAGAAAGATCCCACCCCGACACACCAGCACATCAGGGATAATACACAACCACAAATAAGCTGGGCGATACTGTGCAAAACCCTTTTTTCCCAAAAGGGGAAATAAAAATCTCCATCTAAACGATGCGTAAAACTCACATAACAGGGTAAATTGGATTAAGGTCTGTAAAGACTCCCCATCACATGGACTAATTTCTTTAGATTTCAAATCGTACTGGCGAAGCGGGAAGCACAAATTACTTCTAATTACTCCTAGGCAGAAATGAGTGATGAGTGAACTTTCCCAAACATTTTGTACCATCAAGAGATAAATCTCTGGACCCACCTGCATCTTTAACATTAGGAAATCCCTCACCATCTGTTTCATTAGTTCCTCTGCCTCCCTTTTGACTCCCAGAATTTTAAAGAAGTTTTCCTTTATCCAGCCTTTCTCACTGCATGTTACGCACTCTGGAGCATTGAACATTTCTGGGCGGCCAAGGGATGTCAACCAGGGGATATCCAGCGCACGATCATATGTCAAAAAGTCATGCAATATTTCCCTGTTTAGGGAGGCACACTCATTTGACCAGATTGAGATCCATAACGAAAAGGCCGCAATCTTAATGCTATCATCCACAGACTCCAAATTCAGTTCCTCATGTAGATAGAACCCAGAAGTATCTTGCCCCACACCCAATAACCTTCTACAGAAACGATTTCCCTCTATCAGGGGGACCTTTCTGCCTGAATAGCCCCAGAGTGGTGCCACATACGTGAGAACTGGGAGACATTTACATCTATACACCACGATCAGAGGATGTATAGGTTTATTCCCCACTCTAGAGGCAAATCCAAAGGTAGCTCCTATGGTGGCATTAAAGCATGCGCATAGTCTCGAAATGCAGGTCTTCCATGTTCCCTTATCATCAAAGTATAGCCCTAAATAGTGAAATTCCTGCACAGGGATGATGATTTGGTCATTGATCTTCAACGCACCCACTTTGCTCAATGGTTTTCCACAGACCATGAAATGTGACTTACTGCTGTTTACCTCTAAGTCTAAGTCAAACATAAAATTGCCATACGCCTTAACCACCTCACGGAGACCATTCATAGTCCGGGCCATAAGCACTGCATCATCCGCATACATTAGGGCCGGCACACTCTTTCCATTTATTGTGGGGACATCCTTACATCTTTCTACCACACATTTGTGCAACCCATTTGTGTATAAGAGAAATAGGGATCAGAATTTGGGCTGGGTTTGGACAATTTCATAATAGGACACTGTAATGCTCTATCATCCCTTATTACTGTCTTCCCCCACCCATTCCCCACTCCATGGCAGAAGCCATACATCTGCTACCAGATTTGCTAGAGCATTTCAGTATGCTTTAAAATGAGGTTGAAAAGTCCTTTACAGTAGCAGGGGGCAAGAGTACTTAAACATTACATCAATCAACATTCAATTTACAGTATGATCAATTTGACCACACAATGAAAACCCAAATCGAAAATAAAGTTAAAGGTTTTTTTTTTAAGTTAAAACTCATGTTAATGTAAACTGTTCTCAAAAACAGGCTAAAGAGGTACAGAAACCACATGGTGCCCGAACCTCTGAAAGAAATGCAACCTAATCAACATTAAGCAAATTAAGCATTCCATCACTGCTATGCGAAATAACAATAACAGCACTTGGTGCACAGAAAATAAGCATTGTCCAACTTGTCTAAACATTAGCACAAAAAGAGTCATCTAAATAGCACGCTAAAACTAAGGGATCTTTCAAAGTCAGCATGTCACAATTTGGCAAGTGCTGAGTAACAGAAATATGGGGACAAAAAGTAAAATGGAAATAAAAGACAAAAATAAATTCAAAGAAGGACATCTGGGGTAAGATGAAGCTAAGTAGAGTTGGCAAAAAGTAAATAAAAAGGTAAGGTGTCAGCATATCAGAAGCTCGGTCAAGAGTCTTCTCATTGGTCAAAAAAAATCGAAGTTCTCTCACCAAGCATTTGGGGAAGTGTGGGGCAAGGGCAAAAAGGTCTGTACCTCTCAAACTCCAAGGTAATCTTCTCACTGCAATCTACTGAAATCTAATGAAAGCAAATAATTAAAGTCTGAAGTAAAAGATTATTTTGTCCATTGACAACATCCATGGGTCAGAATATTTAATTTTCCACTCCCCTCGCATCATAGGACAGACATCTGTAACAGAGCTAGAAGTTCCCAAGACAGTCCCGGGAAGGTATCCATCCTTGATGCCTTGTATGACTTTGCAACGGTATGAATAGGACTAGTCTTTATATTCTGAGTATCCCTGTGTACTTTCCTCAGCGTTAATTCCTCCGGCTCTCTATGAGTAAGACAATAGCTCATCTGTTTTCAAATTAACATTTTATGTGAAAGTATCTGAAAGAAATGACATGTTGGCAAAAAAGGAAAACAGGTTTTTCCCACATTTAATGAGGCTGAGGCCCAGCAGGCCTAGCATAGCTAAACTAAGACAGAATTATAATTACACACTTTATTCAGATTAACGAAAAAATTATAAACCTTTTAATTATAAAACTGTCAGTAATAATTCTCATTTAAACATCAGGCTACATAAAACAAAAAAAGTGTTAATGCTTATGAGACGGTATGATATAGAACTACATTTTTTCAACATTAGCCTATTACATCTAGTGCACATTTGTTGTGACATTCATTATTGTTTCAAAGTTAAATGCTCTTTAGTATTATAAGTATTAATATAAAATCATAATCAATGATTACATTTCAATTAATATGGTTATACCACACGTTTCTTTACTACACTACAGTAAATGCACCTTAATATAGACTTTTAGTGCACCACTTCACAATTGGCATGTCATAAATTAACGTGTTTTATTTTCAGTGTGGTTACATATAGATCAACATTGTGATGTCAAGTCTCAGCTGCACCACAATGCTTTAAAAAATTCATTTTTCAATCAAATTGCCATTCTCACAATAACCTTTGTTTACAACCAGGAAGTCATATTTCACCCACAATCCTCTGTTTGGCGTTCACAACCAGCGTGACTCTCTGTGGTTTAGTCCACCAATTCCAGTGTGGCTTTACACCAACATACCTATACCAGCATGGCACAATGTGACATCAATCTCACTCCTTGCAGTAGCTCACCCTTCTTTGCAATTTCCCTCGCAGTCACTCTATCACTCAAAAATCTATGGGCAATAACAAATGCAATCAATTTTCATCAGCAACTTTGTCTGCTATTCTAAAGATTTAGGGGTAGTCAATCACTTCATAAACGGTTCGGAGTTCCACTTTCTGATATACTCTCATGCACTTTCAAATGAACCCTCGCTCAGCGGATCTCACTCAGATTGAGACAGTTTTCCCCTTGTGCACTTGAGATTCACTATTCCCACCACTCTGAGGCTAAGCTATTGATAAAGGAAAGCTCCATCTAGAAACAGACATAGAAATGATAAATGGAAATGGAAATAAGGAGGAAAATGAATGGGGAATGAATAAAAAGATGAAGAGGAAGGTGTCAGCATTTCCGAAGCTCAGTCAAGAGTCTTCTTATAGAGTCAAGTGCAAGTCTAAGTCAGGCTCAGCAATGCATGGGTAACAAAGGGGAAAGTCAGAGGTGTGTACCTCTCAAAGTCCAGGGTAACGTGCCTGTGCAATCAGTTTGTGAAAGCCCTAGTTAATACCTCACAATTCAATTATGTAACACCTCCAGTCACGCCATCATGAGCTCCATTGTATTCTTATGTCCCACGGTGTAACTAGTTACAATCTCTTTCTCCCCCAGAGCAGTCTTGAGAAGTTTGCTGTCCTTGGTGTTCTAGACATAATTTGCAACATCTATGAAAAAGGAACAGTCATCTCACTCTTGGTTTCTTCATATTCTTTTTATCAAGGGTGTTTTCTAAGGCTCTTTGTTTCCAAGCTAACATGTCATGTGAATGCACCAGCAATGAAATGACACTTTAGCAAAACATTGGAAAACACTTTTTCACATTAAAAGAAATACAGGCCTAACCATGTCAAATTTAGAATGTTATTCACCAATGCACATTTAATTTGACATTATACTGTGCACATATTAATTTCTACATGTATTTAAATGTCAGTTACAAAAAGTCTTATAGGATTTCAGGTTACAATTAAACAAATACAAACTTTATTAATACATGAGCCTAGGTATGATTGGGAAAAGCATTTCAACATTAAACTATAAAACATCAGTGTATACATTACATAAATTGTTGTTGGTTCTAATGCAAATACATTCAAATAACATGACGGTGGTTATGAAAGTACACTCAAGGATTACATTTCATGTAACAATACAAAGGCTCATAGTGTACAGTTTTCCTAAGACTACTGTGAATGCACTTCATTATTGAATTCAAGCACACCACTTTCAATTAGTATAATGTTAAAACTCACAGTATATATCATGTAATGAGTACATGTAGGCCATGACTGTGACATCAGGGGTTGCAGCAAAATCTACGCTGCACCAAGTTCATAATATGAAAGGGGGTTCAGGTCAGCATCTTCATGGCAGAGGCCCTCCATAATCAAGGGGTTTTCAAAAACCATGAAAAATGTGCCAGCCAGGTGGTTGGAGTCAGGGAGAAATCAGTGGACTCATATTTGTGCATCCAGGAAAGAGTGTGGTTCCTGTCATAACATGGCAGTATCAGTACAGTGGTCACATAGTCCAATATGATCTCATTCCCTATCCAAGATGATTTATCATCGCACTCAGGTCAGAGAACATCCTCTTCTGGGCCACTTCTGATAGAGCCAGTATATTAGTGTGTCAGTTCAGGAATACAGTGACTGGTAACTTTTTGTGTTGTTGTTTTTTTCCACTGCCATTAATTCATTCACCCAGCCCTTCTCTTGCTACACCTTTCTTCTTTTACTCACATTCTCGTTCTGTTTTTTCCTACTCCGAATACTTGCAGATTGTTTTGTTGTTCTTGTATTTATGCCTTGCTCATTATACAAGACCTCTAGAAGAGTACCTTTATTCATCTCTTGGAGGAAGTGTGCCAACAAAGTGGCCCATTGGGGGGAGATTAGACACCTGCTCAGGTGCCTCACCCCCTCATATCGAAGGGCATCTTCTTCAGCTGTGCCCCATTTCCATACTGCTCTGTGCCTTGCAGTGATGGAAGGGATAACGGGAGACCACCAGTGCAGTGTGAAGGTACACTTGGCCAGGAGGAGTGCTAATGAAGCTAAGTTAGTGCGAATCTTCTGCTGTTTTGAACACTTGAAGATTTCGAGGGAGTATGCCTCCCACATGTGTAAGTTAGGAAGCTCCATGATAATCTGTAGGGTGGAATGTACAGAGTGCCAATAGTTGTGTAGCGTGGTGAAGGACCAGAGCATATGCTTTCAATCGGCGTCTCGGATGTGGCAGCGGGGGCAACTCGTTTGGGGAGGTGGGATCAATCAGTTCTTTTATAGCGCAACTACTCACCCGTGAGGGTCTCAAGGCGCTGGGGGGGGCAGACACAGCCTCATTCGAAGAGCCACGTCTTGAGGTTCTTCCTGAAGATGGTGAGCGATGGACTTTGTCTGAGGTGCAGGGGTAGGTTGTTCCAGATCTTTGCCTCGAGGTAGGTGAAGGAGCTTCCTCCGACAGTGGTTTTCAGTATGCGTGGCATGGTGGCCAGTGCTTGCTAGGCAGTTCAGTTGTGCTGGGGTGAGATATGCCATATTGAGTATGTGAAATGTGATATTTTTTTAATGAGTGTTGCGGGAAACGGTTTTGGGGAAATTAAGGGCCTGATTACAACTTTGGCGGAGGGGGTTAATCCGTCCCAAATGTGACGGATATCCCACCCTCCGTATTACGAGTTCCATAGGATATAATGGTTTCGTAATACAGAGGGCGGGATATCCGTCACATTTGGGACAGATTAACCCCCGCCGCCAAAGTTATAATCAGGCCCTAAGTGTCCTGTCCCACTCCTTATAATGTAATGCGCTTCCAAAATCATCTTCCCATTTTTGGCATACGGGCACCAAAGAAATGAGTGTACGGTCACGATCAGCTCTATAAGGTCATGAAGGCTCTATAAAGGCATGTGAAGAGGTGTCAGCCGGTGCCCATGGTAAGGATGGATTGGGATACTGGCTGGATGGGGTATTCCCCCCCCTCAGTGTTCCAGAGTTCACAACCGGTGTGATGGAGTTGTCGGTGTAGGAGAAACTGGCCTGGTGGTAGGCCGGAATCTTCAGCTAACTGTGTGAAGGGAAGGAATCGTCCCTTGGAAAAGAAGTCCCACACTGTGTTAAGTGATTGTCCTGTCCATATGCTTAGGGTCCCAGCAGAATAAAACCCTGGATGGTGGGGTAAAGCAATCAAAGTAAGGGTTGGAGTATGCTGGGGTGTTACAGTAGAGGTGATGTATGTGGGACAAACAAGACTGTGCTACAAAGACCAGCAAGGGCCAAGTCGAAGGGAGTAGAGCCTTCAGAAGGAGAAGGACCCAAAGTGTTGATACTGAGATAGGCTCTTGGTCAGTGGTTGCTTCGCCAAGGTATCCATTCACCATCCAGCAAGATAACCATTGAAGTTGTGATGCTACAAAATGCGCTTCAAAGGATGGGGCACCCACGTCTCCCGGGTATGTCAGCAGCTGCAGCTTGGCGAGAGCCACTCGATGGCTCTTAGTGCCTCTAATTAGGTTGGGTAAGATGGTGTCTAATTCTTTGAAAAAGGATTGTGGGGGGACAACTGGTAGGTTTGCGAAGTAGTAGAGGAGGCGGGGTAGAATGACCATCTTTACCAATGCTATCTTGCCCATGGGAGCTAAGAAGAGTGATTTTCAGAATTTAACTTTTAATCCCATCCAAGGCCTTATGGTGGTTCCCCTCATAAACGTCTGTGGGCATGTAGTAAAAATAAACTCCCAGATATCGAGTTGTTTGCGTATGCCAGCTCAGTTGGATATTGCTCAAGTGTAGGTTAAGGGGTGGCTGATCTAGGCATAATGGGTGTATAGCTGACTTCGTCCAATTGACGCGAAGGTCAAACTGCCACAAAGTCTGCCAGGGTGGTGTGAAGGGGTGTAAGATCCACTGATATTTTTCATAAGTATATGAGTAAATCGTTCTCATACAGTGATACTGCATATGTCCTGTCTGCTATGGGCATGCCCCAGTCACGGCCTTCACTGCACAGACGAGTGGCAAGGGGCTCCATAGCCAGTGCAAATAAGAGTAGAGAGAGCACTCTTGCTGTGTGCAGGGTTCAACCGTAAAAGGGGCCAAGATGAGACAACACAGTTAGATGCGGGAGATGATGTTAGAATATAGCAATCAGGTGTACGCTAATAGTTTGGGTCCTACACATATGCGGGTGAGGACAGTGTAAAGATAGAGGCCAAGCCAGGGTTTCAAAAGCCTCTCTAAACCAAGGATAAGGCATGCTGCCTTTGAAAAGTGGCCCTTTACTTGGCTCTGTATATGAAATAATCAGCATATATTTTGGGAGGTGCTGCACACCTGCACAAAGCCATTTTGGTCTGCATGGATGAGGGTCAGAAGGATTTGTGCATATTTATCTGCAAGTATTTTACCCAGTATTTTATAATCTACACCAAGAATGGTGATAGGCCTGTAGGAACCTAAGCGCATAGGGTCTGTGTCTGGCTTGGGTATGAGTATGAGTAGGGAATCACGCAATGACTGCGGGAGGTCTCCAAGATGGAGTGCTGCCCGAGGTGGGGAGGAAGGGGATGCAAAAGTGGTATAGTATTCTAGGGGCAGGCCATCTAGGCCCAGTTTTTTGTTCTGTGTGAGGTCTAGAATTGCCTGAGTTACATCCGTTGTGGTGATTCCCACATCCAGTGGGTTACTATTGGTCGCTGGAATTGAAGGGAGGGAGATGTTAGCAAGAAAGGTGTTGATGTGGTTCTATTGTGGGGGGGCAGGGCGGCTTTGTATACGGAGGCCTAATAGTGGTAGAATGTCTGTAATACGTTCGCTGGAAGGTGAATGGCGGTTCCCTTGTGGTCTGTTAGCTCAGTAATGTGGGGTGTAGTAGAGTCCTGTTGAATAATCCAGGCAAGGAGTCTTCCGGCCTTATCACAGTTCCTATGTACTTTAGAGGCATGTGTGGCAAAATTATAGCAATGCAGGTCCTCCAAGGGGGCTGGGAAGTCAGTTTTGGGTTGTGTCAAGCGTGGGAGAAGTGCTGTCCGAGGCTTTATTCAAGGCTGCAAGCTTGTTTTCAGTGCTTGTTATGTAATTTTCTAGGGTTCTATGGACCTCATGATTTTTTTAATGCAAACACCTTTTGTTACCACCTTAAAGGTGTCCAATTCTCACACTCGATTGGAGGCCATGTTCCAGTTCTCAGAGAAATATTGATGAATATGATTGTTCTGCTCTATCCTGAAGACTGTGTCTTCTAAGCAGTCTTGTAGCAAGCGCTATGTGGGGACTGGGGAGTGAGGAGGAGCCCAGTGTATATCCACTGTGTGTGCATTGCTGCTGGAGACTACCTGTTCCAAATGATAAGAGTGGCGAATCAGTGGTAAGAGGTGGGTAGAACAGAGGAAGAGATCCAATCAGACATAAAGGCAATAGGATGGGCAGTAAAATAAATACAGATGGAGAACACCAGGCATCTGTCAGCAACCCTAGGTGGGTCTTAGCCCGGAGGTGGTTGGCCTTCAGCTTGGGGGAGGAGTGGGGTAGAGGAAGATGGGACCTGTCCAAGGTGAGGTCTAATACACTATAATAGTCTCCTCCCAGTAGCCATGGTAAGTGGGTTTTTATGGGCTAGTGCAGTGGATAGTGTGTCCCAGAAAGCCCCTTGTTCGGTTTTGGGGGAGCATTTGGATCCTATGATTGTGGGATGGCCAGCGAGGCGGCCTTCTAGAAGGACAAAGAGGCCCTCTTTGTCTATGGTTGTGTGCAATTCTTGGAAAGGGACACCAGGGCTCATCCATATCAGGGCACCCCGACAATAGAGTAAGTGGTGGCATAGATGTGATCTCTCCAGCGGAGATGAATATGTGACAGAACAACTAGGTCCTAAACAACTATACCCTAAACCACTACTTCTAAACAACCAAAAAGTCTCTACAACTAAGTACTGAACAACTACTGTCTAAACAACAATTGTGCTTGATTAACAATTGCCTGAACAACTAATATGTATGTATATATATATATATATATATATATTCTAAACAACTAAAAACCATAAAAACCAAAAAGAAAACCTTACCTTAAATTTAGATGTTCAGGCAATTGTTATTCAGGCACAATTGTTGTTTAGTAGTAGTCCAGGAGACAGAGATAGAGAGGCAGGGGTGTACAGGATAGAATCAGTTCACAGGGAGAGAGCTTTGGGGTACCGTGACCTGCAGCCTTAAACCAGGGAGGAAAAACTTAACAACAATAAAAGCCAAGGTCTATAAGCGTCAATATGATGCACTTGGAGCAGGTGCATGATGTGGGATGCCACCCAGGGTATCGTCATTTGACCTCAGGAGGACACAGCAGTGTGAAGGTGATGACCTCGCAGGTCGTAGGGCCAGTGAGAAGGTACTGTAGTGGAGGGCGACCCGGGTGAGCAAGGTCTTTGTGCTGGCCTTATTGTCGGCACCCAAGTGGAGCAGACTGGGTGCAGAGGGGCCTATTGCAGGTAGACGCTGTGGATCCAGTTTCGGAGGGGGGGCTTGAGGCCAGTGCCCAGATCATGTGAAATGCTGAGACTCCTCTAGGGAAGGGGTAACATTCCAAAAGAGAGGTGGGGTATAAAGCAGGTTTTGCAGTTCCTAACTTGTGGCATCCAGAGGAGGAGGCAGGGTGCTGGCCTTGAAAGCATTCTTAAATTTTGTAGTACCCATAGAAAAAGGAAAAAGCCTCCCAGGATTGTTTTTGTACAGAAAGGTTCCCCTCACTGCACAAAAAACATTCCTGCTGTTGTGAGACCTCTTTAGCACCTATCTTTGACACCCTTATTTTAGCATGAGGCCGGCAACCTGAGCCTTTTACACATTGATACATTTTATTTGTGCTCATATTTTTAGAACAGCTTGCTTTTAGCTCATTGTTTTTATATTTTGATCGGCTGCCTCTTTCTAAGACAGAGTTCGAGCTGCACATTTAATCAAGCCATTGTACAGCATGCACTCTGTGCCCTGTTCAAGGCTGTTATGTACAGTACATATTATGCTAACTCATATTGCCAGTCCAAGAGCCAGCCCTAGCCACAAAGACACACCATTATGTGAGGCTTGTTCCAAGAACTCTGTTTGGGTTCATATATGTACAATACATAGGCCTAATGAGGGCAGAGGGCATTCCAGTCATGACCACCCAGGGATGCATACCAATTCTTCAGCTTCCCAAGAGGACTGCCGTCTAGATAACAGGCAGACCCTTGTCATCCTATTCAGGTACGGTGTTGGGGTTACTCCCTGAGATCGGGACAGGCAGAAGGGTTACAATCACTATGCTCTTAAATCTAGACATAGGGTTTAGACAGGAATCTGTCGGCTTTCTAGAATCACACAAGATTGTGGGGTTGTTTATTCTCTTTACCTTGGTTGTAATGATGATTAATGTATTCTGTTTCATCTGCCTTATTATTGCAGCCCATGCTTTTTATACTAGGATGAAATTCCTTCAGTAAATGCTTTGAAATCCAGTTTGCATCTAGTGTCCTGCCGTGGCATATGTAAGTAACTGAGTAACTGAGTAAAAGGGGTATGGTCTGTTTTCTTGACTTCCCTGAGGAGTCAGAGTGTCAGGTTTAGGTTGCAACAAATCACCTTTTCCTTTCCAGGGTTGGGTGAGGGATTGCGGGCTAGTCAGGACTCAGGCCGGTGGCTTCCAAAGTGATGTGGGGCTGACTCAGTCTCCGTCACTAGGTGGTCCTACTTCCCTAAACACACAGTCTTATTACCATAATAGGAACCACATGACATTGGTCAGGTACTTATTTAGCGCATCTCCTGAATAACTCTATATCTCATATTCCAACGATACCCTAATAACCTTTTATACAGAGCCGTCCGTGGTGTTAAGGAAAATTCCTCCTCAGCTATATTGATAGTACCTATATTATTCTGTAAGTTTTTCAATCTTGAACCTTGCAAAGATACCCCATTTGGTGGTTCTATCTCTGAATCCTACCTTACTAAAAAGGCATAACCACACCCAGTAGTAATTCCAATAAAAAGTAGGCAAGTACACAATATTTACTTGCTAATGGGCTAACTAATGGAGGTGGAGATGTTACATTCATGGTAGAGGCAGGCAATGAGTACAGAACAGAAATGTTCTACTCATGGGTCACCTTTCCTGCTGTTGATACAAATACAAACATTTTTCACAAATCCACTGTAGCAAAGCCACATGCACAATACAGAGCTTATCAATATCTCAATTTACCACTAACATATGAAGAACACCAAAATTGGTTTCAAGGCACCCTTCCACACGTTATTGATAATGTTAGACTAGGACCCCTCAGTAATGATAGGGTCTCATTGCCAACTCTAGCCTCCTTCACACACACCAGTTCCAAATATACAATATTTACAGGCAGGAGATCTGCGCCCACTATACAATAATTTAGTTAGAATACATAGACATTTAATACAATTCGTAATGTGAACTCTGAATACTGCCCCAGTAAAGGCTACTCTAGCTGACAAACAATTGGCTTCACCAGGGATGAACGAGATAACTATGGCGGTCATTCTGACCCTGGCGGTCAAAGACCGCCAGGGCGGAGGACCGCGGGAGCACCGCCGACAGGCCGGCGGTGCTCCAATGGGGATTCCGACCGCGGCGGTAAAGCCGCGGTCGGACCGGCAACACTGCCGGGCTCCCGCCAGTGTACCGCCGCCCCATTGAATCCTCCACGGCGGCGCAGCTTGCTGCACCGCCGCGGGGATTCCGACCCCCCCTACCGCCATCCAGATCCCGGCGGTCCGACCGCCGGGATCCGGATGGCGGTAGGGGGGGGTCGCGGGGCCCCTGGGGGCCCCTGCAGTGCCCATGCCACTGGCATGGGCATTGCAGGGGCCCCCGTAAGAGGGCCCCTACATGTATTTCACTGTCTGCTGCGCAGACAGTGAAATACGCGACGGGTGCAACTGCACCCGTCGCACAGCTTCCACTCCGCCGGCTCGATTCCGAGCCGGCTTCATCGTGGAAGCCTCTTTCCCGCTGGGCTGGCGGGCGGTCTGAAGGCGACCGCCCGCCAGTCCAGCGGGAAAGTCAGAATTACCGCCGCGGTCTTTCGACCGCGGAACGGTAACCTGACGGCGGGACTTTGGCGGGCGGCCTCCGCCGCCCGCCAAGGTCAGAATGACCGCCTATGTATGCAATTATGGAAAAGGCTCACACCAAACATGAAGAAATTCCTTTTTGGATTGCACAAAAAACAAACCCGGTGGAAGCAGTGTTTCCTCATACGAGACCCCAAGATGAACACAAAATTCTCACAATATGCTTGCCATTTGGGATGGTTCCCTCCATAGATGACTGCGCCACTTGCCAGTATTTACTACAATTTACACCACAATGCATAATACACCAACACTTTTGAATCTTCCAGAAGAGTTAAAACAAATACAAAACGAACACCGGACTGCCCCTGCCCTGGATTTGGAGATGAAATGAATGGGTAATTCCTCAATCATTTTAAGTAATATGAAAAGAGAAGCAGCAGCATTGGCCAAACGAAAGCAGCTCAAAGACGTTCCTCAAATTGATCAGGTACATGCACTACCAAAGATTATTTCCGAAACTTATAATACTATGGGTCGGGATAGTCTGGGGGACAGAACAAATAAGCCAGAGCTTAAAATTAATTCTGAAAAGGATAATACAAAGCAAGTGCAGGAGGGTTTTAAAAATGCTGGGACAAAAACTAATAAAGATAAAGTAAAACTACAAGGAGAATCTCTGCATTCGGAAACCTCAGAGAAATGCTACAATCTTAGAAATCATGACAATTTGAAACCTCCTGACAGGTATCTGTATACTGATACACTCCCTTCTAATACCGTTCAAGACTCATCTCACAAACGAACTGAGAGAGGTGGCGGTCAGAACACAGAAATGAGTACATGAAACCAAAAAATGACTCACAGCACTCATCTGATATCACCATAAAAAAGGAAGAGAAAGTTCCACAGCACAAACCTCAAATTAAATAGAAGATGTTGGCAATTTCGGCTAAACATGCCACACATATTGAGAACATTACTGAAGAAGCGGACGTGGGCAGTGACTGCTAGAAAACACGGCAGAGGTCACAATAGTTTGCCAGAATCTTCAAGAGCTTCTGAAAGTACCAGACACTAACAACTATCTTGCAGTCAAAACCCAAGACAGGAGCATTGCACCACCTGATAGGGTCTATAAATTAAAAATTCAAATTGAGGGAGACATTAAGCACACAATTAAAGTAATTTTCTGCAAAAAATGAATGCTAACCTATGACATTCTCCTGGCAGAAAAGATTGACCACTAAAGTTTGTCAGAACGCTTTCTCAGGGGGAAGTGTTATTTTGCCATCTTTGTTTCATTCCTAGATCCCGATCCAGTAAAAGAAAACTATGCTGCAGACTTAGCTCTGGCAAAGGCCCCAGTGCTGTACCACAACCACATGGGTTGGGATAGATGCTCTCCTTATCACAGTATACCTTTACATTATAATCACAAATAAAACCTCAATAACCAATGAAACCTGATGCAAAAGCTCCAGTGAGGGAAAGTCTCTCAGAACTTGAGTACCAGGGAGTTACTGAACCCTGTGTATCAGCTATGAATAATGCTTTATTTCCTGTAGCTAAGCTGGACCAATTCTATAGAATAGTCTTATTATACAGACATTTAAACAATGACACACACATTTGTCATTCAAAACTTACATAGCACAGCCCTTATGAACAACATTGTGCATAAAATATACAAAATTACCTTGCATATTTCCAACAGGTTCTTCTGCCAAAATTAAGCACCTGAAAGACGAGTCTTAAGCACATTTCGGCGTTAGGCACTCAGCATCCCTTTTGTCGAATTTGGCTTTACTTGCTTTCCTTCTATTGATTGGATTTGTTATTGTCTTTTTTCTGCTTCTACATGGCTATTATCTTCCTGAACTCTCTGCTGTCAAACTAGTGGATGAAGTTTTAAAGCTTTATTTGTCTTTCCATAAAGTGCAAAGAAACTTGTCTCTTGTAAGCATTTCTGCTGTTTCGGTACCTGACGGGATCGTTTGGCATAAAGTACCTTTTAATATATTTGGACCTACTGAAATGATACAAATTCCATATGTTTTTAAAATTTCTATGAATTACATTATTACATCTGGGGTTGTTTCTGATGACTGGAATGTAAAGACAGTTGATTCTATGCTTTCTGAGTTTGAGTATTATACTGTGTTTGAAAGTGAAGATTTATATATGAACACTGCAAATTATGGGGAAATCTTCTGTTACCATTATTATGGACACCCTTATTTACACTGAGCTAGTACACCCAGAGTAGTTTTTAATGACACACAACGGCAACATTGTCTGACTCCACAAGTGAGGAGTTCCAAAAATTAATTAGAGGAATTCACTTATTTGTCTGGGTATGATTTCATAAATGCTCAGTCATAGTATTTCAAATTACTCACATCAAAAGTAAGGAAAGTACTGCTAACTGACACAAAATTAATTTATTCTGATTCATTTGTTTCCCAGTTAGACATACAAAGCCATGAGTATTGGAAAAAGTCAATAGACTTAAAAAATGGTTTTGGGAACAAAAGACTGACAGATACAAGGCATGGAAGCTTTATTTATAGCATGCTTAATTCCCTTATAAATTATTTTCTTGAACGATACTGTTTAGCAAACAACTTGCCTTGGGTTAGCAAAAGTAAAAAAAAACTAATGCACCCACTATTTCCTCCATAGCTAAATTTAACAATTGGCGAAGAATTGTGAACTTTTCAGAAGACCAGTTCAATGGTATGGTTCAGAACTGTACCTTTAATTCCTCACTCTCAGGTCCCAACGGGTGGTTATTGTGGCCAGTGAACACAAAATGTTGTTAAACACATTTCCTCACCTGCACGCGGGGTTTCGAAGAGAGCAGACTGGACCCTCGTTACATCATCACACAGCACTCAGGTATCGCCACCACATACAACGTGAGTAAATTATGTCAGCAATGGTTGCAATCCTCCACATTCACAGCTGTAATCCTCCACATTCACAACTGTCTGAAGATATAGAAGATAAATAATGAAAGATTGGTAAAACCAATGCTACCTTCAAAGATGACCAATATATTAAGTCTCATATTTGGGCAAAATACACAATACACAATATGCAATATTTATGCATGATTCTAGTCAACAGGCTGAGCACACATGTAAGCAAAAAGCAACATATTTGCAATACAAATAATTAATGAGGAAAGGCCAAATACACACCTATCAAGAAAAATGGAACTGCACCTTTTCTAAGTAACGACATGCATGATACCATAAACTATTTTCTTCCAGGCCTAGTTGTGCATAATTGGATGAGATATTTCATAGGGAATATTAATGTATAATATGACCAAAGATGATTAGAAAGTAAAGTAATTAAAAGATAGTCAGCAAAATCACTGGTCTTAGATGGTTAGTATTTAGAATTGTGTATTTAGTGTCCAGATATTAAGTCACTTTTTTGTGCAATGTACTGGAAATTCATAATAAAAATTGCCAGTGGAATGAGGAAAGCATTAAATTACTCTGATATAAAAAAGGAGGCCAGCATAAAAATAGCAATGTGTTTAACAGTCAGAACATATGATAGTCCATTCCAAAATAACAAACAAGATGCAGGCATTGTAGGTCACAGCTCCCACCACCATTAAGGCCGGCTGACCCATCCTTCCAACACGCAGACCATCTATTTTGATGTAGTCGGAGGGGAATATTTAGTAACACAAAAGGATGATGGACGGAGTGCTTATTCTTTTCAAACACTCACCCCTAGTTACAGATCTGGATTAATCCATCCCATGCTCAGTGTGCCACTGGATTTAAGCTAGCCTGGCTGATGAAGAGTGATACCCTGAAAACGGTCCCAGGATGCTTGTGTCTGGTCCAGGGAGGACCTGGCTTGGCAGTTCGTGCTGGACTGTTCCCATGTGGAACAGAGTCAAGACTGATTTCATATGGCTAGGTCCAAACTGGGGTGGCATGGTGAGCAAAAGAACGATGGATTAAACCCAGACGTGTGACTGGGGGTGAGTGTTTCAGCACTCCGTCCATCATCCTTTTGTGTTGCTGTAGTCTGAGGGGAATACACATATGCCAACTTCTACTGGCGCCTAGTCATGTGACCCAAGAATAGGCTGCAGGCACCAAGTGGTTAGGACAAGAAATGTCAACTTTCTAAAAGTGACATTTTCAGAACTGTGACTGACAATTTGACTTTACCATCAAAAATGCTTTACCATTACAATCACTCAGACACCAAACGTGAAAAAAATGTGTGAGTGGCATGAGGAAAACATTAAATTACTCTGATACAAAAAGGAGGAAAGAATAAAAATAGCAAAGTCATGTGCTTAACTGCCAGTACATATGACAGTCCATTCCAAAATACCACAGCCTCAGTACTCATACAAAATAATTCTGCCTGGAGCTCCTTTATACTTAGACTTCCTGCTTGCAATAAATCTAACCAGTGTCAATGGCCTGGGTTAGAACCCCATTCCATCTATCTTTTGTCCACCATGCCACCTCAGTTTGGACCCAGCCATATGCAAATCAATCTTGACCCTGCTCCAACAGGAACAGTGCTGCCTGAACTGCCAGGGTAGGTCCTCACTGAACTGGAACACAAACAACACAAGCAACCCAAAACCCTGAAGTTTCAGATCTCCCAGAACTATTTCTCAATCCCAACTGTTGGCATCAGTCTCCAAGGACATTTGGCCTGGGAGAGAGAAGGGAGTCCCCAGAGACATGTCTGGAGGCTGTATGCAACAGGCCATTTGATTTTGTAATCAATGTGTCACTGGAATGCAGGCATGGTAATCGTCAGAGTTTGGAGACCAGTGTTGTAGAATGTAATGAGCCACCTACCCCAAGTGAAAACGAGCCCAAGGGATGATGAACCTTGTTGCTGTCTGCAAAAAAAGGAAGGAATTCAAAGATACTCACTCTTCTATTCCATACACACTAATCATACAAGGATTGTAACTAAATAACAACAATAGTTACCCTGTCTCCTTGGTCTCTAATGGGCATTTTTATACTTTTTTTGCGCCAAATTTACGTCATTTTTTTATGCAGATTCAGTGCAAAACTAACTCCATATTTATACTTTTGCGCAAGACCCGTCTAGCACCAAAGTTATGCAGTTAAAGTCATTTTTTGGACGTAGAAACCTACCTTGCATCAATGAGATGCAAGGTAGGCGTTCCTGTGCAAAAAATGACACTATGGCCATATTTATCCCCCTGTGCTAAAATCACGCTGGGGGGGAGGAGGGGGTCAAGTAATGGTACAAAGCTTGCTTTGCACCATTATTTAACCACTGGGTCAGGGCAGGCTTTAGGGGACCTGTGGGCCTATTTCCAAGGTGGAACATGATGAAAAAATCCCACAGGTGCCTTCCCCAGTCCCCAGGGACACCCACACCAGAGGGACATCGGAGGATGGGGGAACCCCATCCCAGGTAAGTATATGTAAGTACAGGTAAGTATTTTTTTTAAAGTTTCATTGGGGGCCCTGAAATGGCCCCCCCTACATGTCACTGAGTGCAATGGCGATACCCAGGGGACCCTGGTCCCCTGTGCTGGCTATTGGGTGGTGGCAATGACTCCTGTCTTTGATAAGACAGGAGTCATGTGGTATCAATGGTTTTGCATCAGTAAATGATGCTAGGCTCATTGGAGTCATTTTTTTTTTACTCTAACCTGCCTAACGTAATTTTTTGGTGCAAAACCTCCTTCTCCCGGCTCCGTAATTTTTTTTTATGCTAGCCGACCCTTTGCGCCGGCTTGCACAATTCCATAAATATGGTGCCCGGCTGGCGCTCAAGAATGGTGCAAGCTGGAGCAAAACTGTTTGATGCAAAACTGTGTTAGTGCAGTTCTGCACCAAAAAGTATAAATATGCCCCTAAGTCTCTCACCATAGCCTCTTGTTTCCTCAGAATCTTTTCCAAATTATAGCATAATTTCATTACTCTTGGAGCTGAATGTAACCCTTTCCCCCATGCTTCCTATAGTTGGCCCCAATGTAATCCAGATTGTTCATTTATCCATGTATTTGGCCATGTTGATGAAGGAACCCAAATCTCTTTAATGCTAAGCAAACCATCCTGGTATAGAGAACAGACTGAGAGCAGAAACATGCCTGAATCAACAGGTCATCAAAATAAAGGTAGACTTTTGATCTCTTGTAATGAAGGAGAGCAGTAACTGAAGCTCGGACCTTGGTCCAATCTCTTAGAGCAGTCTTCAACCCAAAAGCAAGGACTTGGAATTGCCAATGCTTTTTCCCCACATAGAATCTGAGATATTGTTGGTATGACAGGGAAACTGGAGTGTGTGGAGAAAGATCCTGCAAATTTATTTTGTCAGAAAATCTCCTTGCATCCCAGCGAATTACCTGTTGAAGAGAGCTCATGCACTGTGGGAGCTTAACTGTTGAGATCTTTCAGGTCTATAATCATTCTGAATTCCCTTGACTACTTCTGCACTATAAAAACCCTTGAATACCAGCCGCATCTCCATTGCTTTGGAGGCATCTGAATTATTGCTCACTTCTGAACCAAAGCAAAAACACTGTCCATTAACCCCTTCGCTGCCAGGCCTTTTCCCCCTCCTGTGCCGGGCCTTTTTTTGCCTATTTGGGGCAGTTCGCGCTTAGGCCCTCATAACTTTTTGTCCACATAAGCTAACCAAGCCAAATTTGCGTCCTTTTTTTCCAACATCCTAGGGATTCTAGAGGTACCCAGACTTTGTGGGTTCCCTTGAAGGAGGCCAAGAAATTGGCCAAAATACAGTGAAAATTTCGTTTTTTTCAAAAAAATTGGAAAAAGTGGCTGCAGAAAAAGGCTTGTGGTTTTTCCCCTGAAAATGGCATCAACAAAGGGTTTGCGGTGCTAAACTCAGCAGCTTCCCAGCTTTCAGGAACAGGCAGACTTGAATCAGAAAACCCAATTTTTCAACACAATTTTGGCATTTTACTGGGGCATACCCCATTTTTGCAGTTTTTTGTGCTTTCAGCCTCCTTCCAGTCAGTGACAGAAATGGGCATGAAACCAATGCTGGATCCCAGAAACCTAAACATTTCTGGAAAGTAGACAAAATTCTGAATTCAGCAAGGGGTCATTTGTGTAGATCCTACAAGGGTTTCCTACAGAAAATAACAACTGAAAAAGAAAAATATTGAAATTGAGGTGAAAAAAACATAAATGTTTCTCTACGTTTTACTCTGTAACTTTTCCCTGCAATGTCAGATTATCGAAAGCAATATACCGTTACGTCTGCTGGACTCCTCTGGTTGCGGGGATATATAGGGCTTGTAGGTTCATCAAGAACCCAAGGAACCCAGAGCCAATAAATGAGCTGCACCCTGACGTGCGTTTTCAATCTATACCGGGTATAAAGCAATTCATTTGCTGAAATATAAAGAGTAAAAAATTGTTATCAAGAAAACCTTTGTATTTCCAAAAAGGGCACAAGATAAGGTGTTGAGGGGCAGTGGTTATTTGCACATATCTGAATTCCGGGGTGACCAAACTAGCATGTGAATTACAGGGCATTTCTCAAATAGATGTCTTTTTTACACACTCTCCTATATTTGGAAGGAAAAAATGTAGAGAAAGACAAGGGGCAATAACACTTGTTTTGCTAATCTATGTTCCCCCAAGTCTCCCGATAAAAAAGATACCTCCCTTGTGTGGGTAGGCCTAGCGCCCGCGACAGGAAACGCCCCAAAGCGCAACGTGGACACATCCAAATTTTTGGAAGAAAACAGAGGTGTTTTTTGCGAAGTGCCTACCTGTAGATTTTGGCCTCTAGCTCAGCCGGCACCTACGGAAACCTACCAAACCTGTGCATTTCTGAAAACTAGAGACCTAGGGGAATCCAAGGAGGGGTGACTTGCGGGGCTCGGACCAGGTTCTGTTACCCAGAATCCTTTGCAAACCTCAAACTTTGGCTAAAAAAACACATGTCCCTCACATTTCTGTGGCAGAAAGTTCTGGAATCTGAGAGGAGCTACAAATTTCCTTCCACCCAGCGTTCCCCCAAGTCTCCCAATAAAAATGACACCTCACTTGCGTGGGTAGGCCTAGCGCCGGCGACAGGAAACACCCCAAAGCGCAACGTGGACACATCCTAAATTTTGGAAAAAAACAGAGGTGTTTTTTGCGAAGTGCCTACCTGTAGATTTTGGCCTCTAGCTCAGCCGGCACCTAGGGAAACCTACCAAACCTGTGCATTTCTGAAAACTAGAGACCTAGGGGAATCCAAGGAGGGGTGACTTGCGGGGCTCGGACCAGGTTCTGTTACCCAGAATCCTTTGCAAACCTCAAAATTTGGCTAAAAAAACACATGTCCCTCACATTTCTGTGGCAGAAAGTTCTGGAATCTGAGAGGAGCTACAAATTTCCTTCCACCCAGCGTTCCCCCAAGTCTCCCGATAACAATTATACCTCACTTGCGTGGGTAGGCCTAGCGCCGGCGACAGGAAACACCCCAAAGCGCAACGTGGACACATCCTAAATTTTGGAAAAAAACAGAGCTGTTTTTTGCGAAGTGCCTACCTGTAGATTTTGGCCTCTAGCTCAGCCGGCACCTAGGGAAACCTACCAAACCTGTGCATTTCTGAAAACTAGAGACCTAGGGGAATCCAAGGAGGGGTGACTTGCGGGGCTCGGACCAGGTTCTGTTACCCAGAATCCTTTGCAAACCTCAAAATTTGGCTAAAAAAACACATGTCCCTCACATTTCTGTGGCAGAAAGTTCTGGAATCTGAGAGGAGCTACAAATTTCCTTCCACCCAGCGTTCCCCCAAGTCTCCCGATAAAAATGATACCTCACTTGCGTGGGTAGGCCTAGCGCCGGTGACAGGAAACACCCCAAAGCGCAACGTGGACACATCCTAAATTTTGGAAAAAAACAGAGGTGTTTTTTGCGAAGTGCCTACCTGTAGATTTTGGCCTCTAGCTCAGCCGGCACCTAGGGAAACCTACCAAACCTGTGCATTTCTGAAAACTAGAGACCTAGGGGAATCCAAGGAGGGGTGACTTGCGGGGCTCGGACCAGGTTCTGTTACCCAGAATCCTTTGCAAACCTCAAAATTTGGCTAAAAAAACACGTCCCTCACATTTTTGTGGCAGAAAGTTCTGGAATCTGAGAGGAGCTACAAATTTCCTTCCACCCAGCGTTCCCCCAAGTCTCCCGATAAAAATGATACCTCACTTGCGTGGGTAGGCCTAGCGCCGGCGACAGGAAACACCCCAAAGCGCAACGTGGACACATCCTAAATTTTGGAAAAAAACAGAGGTGTTTTTTGCGAAGTGCCTACCTGTAGATTTTGGCCTCTAGCTCAGCCGGCACCTAGGGAAACCTACCAAACCTGTGCATTTCTGAAAACTAGAGACCTAGGGGAATCCAAGGAGGGGTGACTTGCGGGGCTCGGACCAGGTTCTGTTACCCAGAATCCTTTGCAAACCTCAAAATTTGGCTAAAAAAACACATGTCCCTCACATTTCTGTGGCAGAAAGTTCTGGAATCTGAGAGGAGCTACAAATTTCCTTCCACCCAGCGTTCCCCCAAGTCTCCCGATAAAAATGATACCTCACTTGCGTGGGTAGGCCTAGCGCCGGTGACAGGAAACACCCCAAAGCGCAACGTGGACACATCCTAAATTTTGGAAAAAAACAGAGGTGTTTTTTGCGAAGTGCCTACCTGTAGATTTTGGCCTCTAGCTCAGCCGGCACCTAGGGAAACCTACCAAACCTGTGCATTTCTGAAAACTAGAGACCTAGGGGAATCCAAGGAGGGGTGACTTGCGGGGCTCGGACCAGGTTCTGTTACCCAGAATCCTTTGCAAACCTCAAAATTTGGCTAAAAAAACACGTCCCTCACATTTTTGTGGCAGAAAGTTCTGGAATCTGAGAGGAGCTACAAATTTCCTTCCACCCAGCGTTCCCCCAAGTCTCCCGATAAAAATGATACCTCACTTGCGTGGGTAGGCCTAGCGCCGGCGACAGGAAACACCCCAAAGCGCAACGTGGACACATCCTAAATTTTGGAAAAAAACAGAGGTGTTTTTTGCGAAGTGCCTACCTGTAGATTTTGGCCTCTAGCTCAGCCGGCACCTAGGGAAACCTACCAAACCTGTGCATTTCTGAAAACTAGAGACCTAGGGGAATCCAAGGAGGGGTGACTTGCGGGGCTCGGACCAGGTTCTGTTACCCAGAATCCTTTGCAAACCTCAAAATTTGGCTAAAAAAACACATGTCCCTCACATTTCTGTGGCAGAAAGTTCTGGAATCTGAGAGGAGCTACAAATTTCCTTCCACCCAGCGTTCCCCCAAGTCTCCCGATAAAAATGATACCTCACTTGCGTGGGTAGGCCTAGCGCCGGCGACAGGAAACACCCCAAAGCGCAACGTGGACACATCCTAAACTTTGGAAAAAAACAGAGGTGTTTTTTGCGAAGTGCCTACCTGTAGATTTTGGCCTCTAGCTCAGCCGGCACCTAGGGAAACCTACCAAACCTATGCATTTCTGAAAACTAGAGACCTAGGGGAATCCAAGGAGGGGTGACTTGCGGGCCTCGGACCAGGTTCTGTTACCCAGAATCCTTTGCAAACCTCAAAATTTGGCTAAAAAACACATGTCCCTCACATTTTTGTGGCAGAAAGTTCTGGAATCTGAGAGGAGCTACAAATTTCCTTCCACCCAGTGTTCCCCCACATCTCCCGATAAAAATGATACCTCACTTGTGTGGGTAGGCCTAGCGCCCGCAACAGGAAACACCCCAAAGCGCAACGTGGACACATCACAGAAAACAGACCTGTTTTTAGCAAAGTGCCTACCTGTAGATTTTGGCCTGTAGCTCAGCCGCCACCTAGGGAAACCTACCAAACCTGTGCATTTCTGAAAACTAGAGACCTAGGGGAATCCAAGATGGGGTGACTTGTGTGGCTCGGACCAGGTTCTGTTACCCAGAATCCTTTGCAAACCTCAAAATTTGGCTAAAAAAACACATGTTCCTCACATTTCTGTGGCAGAAAGTTCTACAATCTGAGAGGAGCCACAAATTTCCTTCCACCCAGCGTTCCCCCACGTCTCCCGATAAAAATGATACCTCACTTGTGTGGGTAGGCCTAGCGCTCGCGACAGGAAATGGCCCAAAACACAACGTGGACACATCAAATTTTTTCATAGAAAACAGTACCTACGTGTGGATTTTGGCCTCTAGCTCAGCCGGCACCTAGGAAAACCTAGCAAACCAGCGCATTTTTGAAAACTAGAGACCTAGGGGAATCCAAGATGGGGTGATTTGCGGGGCTCTGACCAGGTTCTGTTACCCAGAATTCTTTGCAAACATCAAAATCTGGCTAAAAAACACTTTTTCCTCTCATTTCGGTGACAGAAAGTTCTGGAATCTGAGAGGAGCCACAAATTTCCTTCCACCCAGCGTTCCCCTAAGTCTCTCCATAAAAATGGTACCTCACTTGTGTGGGTAGGCCTAGCGCCCACAAAAGGAAATGGCCCAAAACACAACATATTTTTTCACAGAAAACAGAGGTGTTTTTTGCAAAGTGCCTACCTGTGGATTTTGGCCTCTAGCTCAGCCGGCCCCGGGGGGGGGGGGGGGAGGCGGAAATTCCCTAAAATAAATTTGACCCCCGACCCCCCCAAACCCCCCCCTGCCCAGGTGCGACCCTTGCCTACGGGGTCGCTACCCCTGCGTGACATTGGCGCCAAAAAACAAATTCCCGGTGCCTAGTGGTTTCTGCCCCCTTGGGGGCAGATTGACCTAAAATCGACCAATCTGCCCCCAAGGGGGGCAGAAATGGTCTAAACACAGTTTGCCCCCCAGGGGAGCGACCCTTGCCTGATGGGTCGCTCCCCATCTCTAAAAAAACAAACATACAAAAAAAAAATCACACAAAAAAAATTTGCCCTGGCGCCTAGAGGTTTCTGCCCCCCCCCTGGTGGCAGATCGGCCTAATAATAGGCCGATCTGCCCCCAGGGGGGGCAGAAATGGCCTAAAATAAATTTGCCCCCCGAACATCCACCCCCCGCCCCCGGAGCGACCCTTGCCTATGGGGTCGCTCCCCCTGCGTGACATTGGCGCCAAAAAACAAATCCCCGGTGCCTAGTGGTTTCTGCCCCCTTGGGGCAGATTGACCTAAAATCGACCAATCTGCCCCCAAGGGGGGCAGAAATGGTCTAAACACAATTTGCCCCACAGGGGAGCGACCCTTGCCTGATGGGTCGCTCCCCTTCTCTAAAAAAAAACAAACAAACCAATAAAAAAAACACAAAAAAAAAATTTGCCCTGGCGCCTAGAGGTTTCTGCCACCCTGGGGGTAGACCGGCCTAATACCAATAGGCCGATCTGCCCCCAGGGGGGGCAGAGATGGCCTAAAATAATTTTGCCCCCCCCACCCCTACCCCCCCCGGGGAGCGACCCTTGACTACAAGGTCGCTCCCCTTGTGTGACGGCGCAAAAAAAAGATCCCTGGTGCCTAGTGGTTTCTGCCCCCCTTGGGGGCAGATTGACCTAAAATCGTCCGATCTGCCCCCAAAGCGGGCAGAAATGGCCTAAATACATTTTGCCCCTCCAGGGGAGCGACCCTTGTCCAAGGGGGCCGCTCCCCATCTGTAAAACAGAAAAACAAAAAACTCCCTGGTGCCTAGTGGTTTCTGCCCCTCTTGGGGGCAGATCAGCCGAATCAAAATAGGCTGATCTACCCCCCCCAGGGTGGCAGAAATGGCCTAAAATAATCCCCCCCCACCCCCCCCCAGGGAGCGACCCTTGCCTAAGGGGTCGCTCCCCTTGCGTGAAATTCACACACAAAAAAAAAACTCACTGGTGTCTAACGGTTTCTGCCCCCCTTGGGGGCAGATTGGCCTCATCAAAATAGGCCAATCTTCCCCCAAGGGGGGCAGAAATGGCCTAAATATAATTTGCCCCCTAGGGGAGCGACCCTTGCCTAAGGGATCGCTCCCCACCTAAAAAAAAAAGAAAACATAACAAAAAGAAAAAAAAAAAAAAAAGATCCCTGGTGCCTAGAGGTTTCTGCCCCCCCTGGGGGCAGATCGGCCTAATAATAGGCCAATCTGCCCCCAGGGGAGGCAGAAAAGGCCTTCCTAAAAAAATGCCCCCCTGGGAGCGACCCTTGCCCAAGGGGTCGCTCCCTTTTGCCAATTTCAAGGAAAAAAAAAAAAATCCCTGGTGTCTAGTGGGGTTTCAAAAGCCGGATTGCAAGCAATCCGGCTTTTGAAACCTGTGAGAGACTTCAAAGGGAAGGAAATACATTTCCTTCCCTTTGAAGCCTCTCGGGGCCTCCCCCATGGGATTAAAAAAGAAATGCAAAAGCATTTCTTTTTCAATCGCGCTGGAAGCTCTGCTTCCAGCGCGATGGGGGAGACCCTGTGACTAATCAGCGCGCGCTCGCGCGCTGACGTCACAGGGGGGGTTGGGGGGGTCGGGGGTGGGAGGTTCCATCCCTGACTTGGGGGGGTGGGGGGGAACCCCACAGAGGGAGCGAGAGCGCTCCCTCTGGGCTCTGTGCACAGGACGTAATGGTTACGTCCTGGGCACAGCAGCACTGTGCCTCAGGACGTAACCATTACGTCCTGGGCACAGAAGGGGTTAAAATGTGTCTCTTTGTTGGATTCAAGGGAATGATGAGAGGTAAAATCCAAGACCTGGGGAGAACAGGAGAAAACTTTATTCTGAATCCCACAGAAACATTCTGTGGAACCCGATTGTCAGCGAGCATTGATAACTATTGATTCTGAAAGAAATTAATGTGACCCCCCATCAGACTCATCTGCACGGCATAGGCAGGAACACTGTTTGGGGTTAACCTTCACTCCATAGAGTTGAAGTGAGGAATCATAAAGTGAGGAATCATAACCCTGGGATTTAAACTGGAATCTAAGGGGGTCATTCCGACCCTGGCGGTCATGGACTGCCAGGGCCGGGGAACGCGGATGCACCGCCAACAGGCTGGCGGTGCATCCAGGCCAATTCTGACCGCGGCGGTAAAGCCGCGGTCAGAAAAGGGAAACCGGCGGTTTCCCGTCGGTTTTCCCCTGGCCTGAGGAATCCTCCATAGCGGCGCTGCAGGCAGCGCCGCCATGGGGATTCCGACCCCCTTACCGCCAGCCTGGTTCTGGCGGTTTTGACCGCCAGAAACTGGTTGGTGGTAACGGGTGTCGTGGGGCCCCCTAACAGGGCCCCACCAAGATTTTCAGTGTCTGCATAGCAGACACTGAAAATCGCGACGGGTGCAACTGCACCCGTCGCACCCTTTCCACTCCGCCGGCTCCATTCGGAGCCGGCATCCTCGTGGAAGGGGGTTTCCCGCTGGGTGGGCGGGCAGCCTCCTGGCAGTCGCCCGCCCGCCCAGCGGGAAACTCAGAATTACCGCGGCAGTCTTTTGACCGCGCAGCGGTATTCTGACGGCAGTACTTTGTCGGGCGGCCTCCGCCGCCCGCCAAAGTCAGAATGACCCCCTATGTCTGTTGAAAGGAAAATTGGATTGCTTACTCTTATTTTTGTCAAAGCGTATTTTCCCTTTATCAAAGCACCTTAGTATTGTATTTCTTAAGGCCCATGTCCTACAACTTTCGATAAGTCAGTGGGGAAAGACTAAATCTGCTATGAGAATGACCTCTAACACCATGTAAACATGTTTCCCCAGGCGATAGAGGAGGAACATAATGTTTATTCCTTCATTCAGTGATGTTCTTCCTGCTAGCGCGCCTGGTCCTTAGTAAGTAAACTTCAAAGGGGACGCGTATAGGTCGATTAACTTTTTGAATCGCATGGAGTATCCTAATCATGCAGTGATTACTGAACCAATAATCAACATCATAAGATAATATCAACCACTTAAAGAACCAAATTGAAAACCACATGAATCAAAAATAACCATCACTCATGGTAAAGGTTAATAGTTTTTATTCCCTATTGATTACAATTCTAATCAAAAGTTAATTTTGCTTTTATTAATCAATCTGTATTAATCATCAAGGAAATCAGTATTCTCCAAAGAAAATCATAAGCAACAATGCAGATCATAGGTCAGAGATTATCAACGTTAATGGAGTAACTCAGAAATTCAATCGTCAGCCATTTGTCACTGTCAGCGTCTCACCTATCAGCCTACCTAACCAAGATTAGCATCAGCATGTGGGTCTTCATGCAAAAACAATTTAGAGAAAAACATTAATTTGGAAAAATCTACCTAAGAGAGAATTTCTCTAAAACAGCGCAGTTGGTCCTAGAAGGAAATGCACAAAATTAGTCAGTCATATTTTCATAGCTACCTATCCAGGATGGATCAGCAACAAGTCAGTCTTCATCCCCACGTCATCAATGGTCAGCTACGGATCAGGCTCACAGAGTATAAGTTCAATTATCAGCACTTCGGACAGCGTGTCCTGACGTCATCAACTTTCTCCTCGCAGTTCTGATTTTGCTACCCTTGTTATGACTTTTTATTAGGGTCTCCCAGTCCTTCCCACTAATTGCTAATTGGTCAGTCTCGTCGGAAGTTATTACTCTAACCTATAGTTTTTATTTACCAAAACTCTATTTCTGCATTGGCTTAAAGCCCCCTAAATTTGATTGGTCCTTCTTGTGATGAGAACATCATCCGCCTCTTCAGGTAATTAAATTGTTTCATACATAGGGGGTCATTACAACCCTGGCGGAAGGCGGAGAACTGGCGGTAAGACCGCCAACAGGCTGGCGGTCTCCCTTCATGGAATTATGACCATGGTGGTTACCGCCATGGTCATCCGCCGGTTCTCCGTTCCGCCCGCCGGGCTGGAGACCTGGGTCTCCAGCCCGGCGGCCGTCACTATACCGCCGGCGGTATTTGGACCCGGCTTACCGCCGCGGATTTCCTGCGGTTTGAACCGCCATGAAATCCATGGCAGTAAGCACTATCAGTGCTAGGGAATTCCTTCCCTGGCACTGATAGGGGTCTCGCCCACCCCGACTCCCTCCCCTACCACCCCTGCCACCCCCCAAAGGTGGCAGGGCCCCCCTCCCCACCCCGACCCCCAACATCACATCACCCATTCCCACACGACACGCACGCAGGCACCACCTACACACTCACACGCACACACGCCAACATACATTCCTACATACACACACAGACAGACACGCACACCCACATTCAAACATTCACACACACATCCATACTGACATACCCACAGACATACATGCACTCATTCCCATACACACAACACCCCCGCAAGCATACACGCACTCACCCCCCCTTCACATACACAAACGCACACCCCCATGCACGCACACAAAACCCAACACCCCCCACCCCCCTCCCCTCACGGACGATCGACTTACCTTGTCCGACGAACCTCTGGGAGCAGACGGGAGCCATGGGGGCAGCTCCGCCGACACCACACCACCAACAGAACACCGCCACGGCGAACCACAGGACGTGATTCGCTGGGCGGTGTTCTGTTGGCGTGGCGGTGGAGGTGGAGCAACCTCCACTTCCCCGCCTCCCGCCAGTATAGCTGTTGGGGGCTCTCTGTCCGAAAAAGGACGGAGAGCTGCCAACGGTCATAATAGGCCAAGCGGAAAACCGCCACCACTGGCGGTCTTCCACACGGCGGTCCCTCGGCGGTCTTTCAAAAAGACCGCCGATGTCAAAACGACCCCCCTAGTCTTTAGTCAGTGCCTCTATTGTTAAAGTCCTGGGAAAGGACATTTAGCCTACACTACACATAATTGTATCAAATTGTCTTTATCATCTCCTGTCCGCTGGTACATTGCAGAAGGTTCTACTAGAGCCAACTGAACTCTTAACAGTTCAAGGTCCTTTCTTCCGGTTACCAGTCCTCACAAGGCTTTTTGAAGTCTCCACGTTATGAGCAAGCAGGGCCCAGCAAAACCAGGCCTTTGGTCCAGCTAATTTAAGAATATTAATTAACATAAAACATAGGTTATACATCCAGTTACGATATATTAATACGTTTTATATAGGTCTTCTCATTATTGAACATCTGTTAATACAGATGGTAACCACCCCCCGTGGGCACATTTTCGATTACACACGTTATTTTCCAATATTAATTTCTCTACACGTTTTTCTCAATAATAATCACACATTAATCATTAGTAATTTCTTTAATTAACATATCTGCTCCTTAAGTCCCTCCTCTGATGACTAAATATGTCATTACACCTTTCTTGTCAACATTTTACAAATTTGTCTCAGCTGTATTTTGCCTTCTTCTCGAATTTTCCCTATAAATTTGTCTCCTAGATGGAGAAACAAACAAACGGTTCGCAGTCACCGCCAACAGACAGGCGGGAGACAAAGTACCGCCCACCCTATTACAAGAGGACTATCCACCACCTTTTCCGGGGCAGAACCAACGCTATCAAAAGCACGGCGGAAAAACAGCACACAGAAGGAAAAACACTCACCTCTCGACACCCAACGAGGAACCAGGATGCCATGGAGCCCGAACTTCAGGTGTTACCCATGTTGGTTTACCTCCTCTTCTATGAGGAGTACGAATGGCGGCGGCGGCGACCACGGTGAGTACTGCGCCTACAACACAGGGGAGGGGGGGAGGAAACAGAGTGACACACACACACAACACCCCCACCCTTACCCACCACCACACACAACAACAGACACACAAATACATGCAGCAACATTACATATACACCCCTCGACCCCCTTGAAGAACGTAAGGACAAAGGGAAATGATTGTAACCATTGTAATCAAGAAAAATCCAGTATTCAAAGGTCAAAATTCAGTATATACAAATATGTACACCAACTACACAAGTCCGGATAGTGTACTAATCATTGTCCGTGGACCACTGGGCCCAAAATGCATGCGCGAGGCCCACACATGATACCTGACTCGAAACGGAGAGAACACTGCTGGGGCATCAGATTGAAAATATACGGGCACCTAAGGGGGAGAGGGGGGAGGCACCTCAGCCTTATGAACGCACGACACCACTGCTGAACGAGGGGGCTCCATGCCCATTGATGTATCCTGGGGAGTGCAAAGCCACAGTCTCTAAAGTCTCTCCAGTGGGTGGGTTGCCCACTGCTTTATCCTGGGGTGTGCAAAGCCACAGTCTCTCAAGTCTCTCCAGTGGGTGGGTTGCCCACTGCTTTATCCTGGGGAGTGCAAAGCCACAGTCTCTCAAGTGGATGCCATTCTCCACTGGTTCTGGAGGGGGCCTGGTGCCCAGAGTGCTTCATCCAGCCACGGACTGAGGTAGTGGATGTCATTCTGCACTGGTTCTGGAGGGGGCCTGGTGCCCAGAGTGCTTCATCCTGCCAAGGACAGAGGTAGTGTATGTCATTCTCCACTGGTTTAGGAGGGTGCCTGGTGCCCAGAGTGCCTCATCCTGCCAAGGACAGAGGTAGTGGATGTATCTCTCCACTGGTTCTGTAGGGGCCCTGGTGCCCAGAGTGCTTCATGTGTAGTGTGGTCGGTACAATTCCCTCACCTGGGTGTGTGTGCCACGAGATTTGTGAGGTTCAGGTAGCATGATACGCCATGGAGGCAGTGACATACCCCACACTGCTACGGCTGCGCCTTCCACCTGAAGGTGTAAACAGTGATGGAAGAAATGACTCATGGAAGCTGCCCAGGGTCCAGGAACTCTCCTCCAGCCTCAGACGACTGACCACTGGGGATGGTATCCATGTCAGCGGTGGTGCCTGTGTCCGAGGCCGCTGCGGGGCCGGAGGCGGTGCTTGCGCCAGTGTCTGTCGCGGCGGTGCTTGCGGCGGTGTCTGTTGTGGCGGTGCTTGCGGCGGTGTCTGTTGCGGCGGTGCTGCCGGCAGTGCATGGGTCAGCACCTGCAGAGGGACACAGCAGGATGTTTCCTGCAGCCTCGGACGGCTGCCCACTGGGGAAGATGCTGGGGACTGTCGCTTATGCTGTAGACGTGCCGGGGGCGGTGCAGGTGACGGTGCAGGTGGCGGTTGTGGTGGCGGTTATGGTGGCGGGGAAGTTAGCAGTGTTCGCCGCCGTACAGGTTGGCGTGGTCATGGACAGAAAGTGTGACACTGGTCCCTCAGTCGGTGCCACCATGCCCCCTCCTGACCTGTTCTTCAGTTTTTGGCCCTTCCCCAGCTTTGATGGTGCCACAGTTGCCTTGCCACTATCCCCTTTGGTTTTTGCTGAGCCCTTTGTGCCTGGTACTTTTGGCTTCTCCCTCCGGGATGTGGGCACCTTTTTCACCTTGGCAGGTGGCGGAATGTCCTTGCCCTTGCTACGTGGCACACTGGCAGCCCTGATGGGTGGTGCACTCCATGACCCCGCACTTGATGGCACCACCGTGCCTGGGGATTTGGTGGCTGAGGTGCTGGGCTGGGACCTGGAAAGCCTGGCCCTAGGAGAAGGACGGGGGGAGGTGTAGGGAAGAGGTCAATGTTAGCCAGAAAGAGTTTCTTAGAAACTCTGGGATGGGAAGATGAAGGGGGTTTGGGAGTGGAGGTAGAGGTAGTGGTTGTAGGAGGTGTACGTCTGCTGAATTTGGGTGAAAGTGCATGGGCCGGAGGCTGTTGTGAGGTGGATGGCTGTTGGGTGGGTGTGTACCTGTGTTTGTGTACTTTGGGAGGAGGGCTCACTGACACACTGGGAGAGGACGCTGGGGATGTGTGCGTGGTAGTGGGGGTGGTGAGTGCATGTGAGCGGTGTGTGGTGATGGGCATGCTGGTGATGGAGGCAGTGGCTGAGGATGTAGTGCATGCAGGTGTGAGTGGAGACGAGACTGGAAGGGAGGAGGAGGACTTGTAGGAGGGGGGCACAGTGGAGGCTGTGGATGTTGCTGTGTTTGCATGAGTATGGTGCTTGTGTGAGTGCCTGTGGGATGTGTGGTGCTTATGTTTGCCTGAGGCACTCTTGTGTGTTGATGAGTGTGCATGCTGGTCTGATGGTGTGCTTGGGATAGGCTGAGGTACAGGGGATTGGGTCTGGGTGGAGGACGTTTAAGGGGGGAGGCTGGACACAGGGACAATGGCTGCCATCAGTGCTGAGGCCAGAGCCTGAAATGCTCTCTGTTGGGCTGCCTGCCCAGAATGAATGCCCTCCAGGTATGCATTTGTCTGTTGCAAATGCCTCCCGACGGATGACATTAACAATGGTAGATTGCCCAAAAGTGAGGGATCTCAGGAGGTCAATAGCCTCCTTACTGAGGGCAGAGGGCTGACTGGGGCAGGGCCTGAGGAGCCTGGGTCGAAGGAGATGCCCACCCTCCTGGGTGAGCGGGCACGGGACACACGCTGAGGGGCTGCTGGGAGGACGGTGGTGGTAGGGGGGTGGTGGCTGTACCTGTTGATGGGATGGGCACAGAGGTGCTCGCCACCGCAAGGGCGCTCCCATCAGAGGAGGAGTCGCTGTCACTGCTGTCTGCTCCTGTCCCCGCCGTGGAGCTCCCCTCGCCCTCCGTCCCACTGGTGGCCTCAGACTCCATTGTTTCACCCTCCAGGGCCAAGTGGGATGCAGCTCCCTCCTGCTCCGGTGCCAATGCTCCTCCGCCTGATGATGCTATTGGACAAAAGAACAGGGAGACCACAAAAAGGGGGGGGAAAGACAGAAGAAATACATGTTCAGTGCATGCAACACCACTACCGTTGGCGGACACAACACACATGGAGCAGCCCTCTGCACTACGCCATGCACTAACAGTTCCTAGACATTTCAGCTGACCATGGGGTACGAGGCCTAAGACCAATTGCTGCACACCTGGAAGTCACGGGAGCCTGACTAGATGTAGATGGCTCTAACCACTGGTGGAGTTGGGGTGCCACATAGCCTGCCTCACAAGGGACCTTGCCTACAAGCGTCGCCCTGGCCTAGGGGAACCCACTACCCACCTCCCCCACCCGGACACCTCGTAATGCGCGCAGAGTCAGCTGAATGAGAGCGTACTCACCCCCTTGTGGCTGCTGTGATGCCCTCAAGCGCCCATCCAACTCCAGATACGCCACCGCCAGGATCCGGAACATCAGGGGGGTCATGGTGCGACGGGCACCCCTCCCACGTTGGGAGGCCATCCCCAGCTGGGCCTCCGCCGTCTTCTTGCTCCCGCGGCGCAGGTGCTCCCATCTTTTACGGCAGTGGGTGCTCCGTCTGTGGTAGACCCCCAGGGTCCAGACGTCCTTGGTAATGGCACGCCAAATACCCTTCTTCTGGTGGGCACTGACCTAGAGGAATGGTACAGGGGGAAAAGGAAATTACTTACCCATCCGGACCGTCATACTCATTGCCCGCCAGTTCCCACCCTTGTCCTGACGCACATACACTCCCCATCCACACATGCAGGCCTCAGCCCCCCCATGTCTCTTCCATCCAAACCACTCAAAACAGGCATTGCCCATGCAGCATGCTGACAGTGTACTCACCTGTTTGTCTGGAGGACCATACAGTTGCATGTACTGGGGGAGGACCCCATCCGCTAGTTTCTCCAACTCCTCTGAAGTGAAGGCAGGGGCCCTTTCCCCAGACACATGAGCCATAGTCGCTTATAGACTAAGGTCACAGCAGCACTTACAGTGTAGGTCCTCTCCTGTTGAAGGTCAGGTATCAAGTGAGTGAGCAGACAGAAAATGGCGGTCACGTCTGCGGCGATGCGTACCATCGGCGTACATTGTTATTGGCTCCTGGGACCCATAGGGCCCAATGTTAACCAATGCTGAATTGCGCCGTGGTCTTCGACTGCCCACCGCGACAGTGTAGAACGCCAGCGCAGTTACCTCATATCCTCTTGTCCCACCTTACAGGTCAGACAGCTGCCATTTCAGGAGGCCACATGGGATGGATGTTAACTGCCTCACACCTATTTAGGCCGGGAATAAAGACAGATACAGGCACATTGCGGATTAATTACGTTTCTGAAAATAAAACATTGTGATACCTCAGTGTTGGATGACTCTCTGCTCGCTGTTCTCCTCCATAGGGCACGTCCGCTGGGGCAGGTGATGAGATGGTGGCTTCCTCCTGTGTACAGACCCCTGGTGGACCTCTTGACAATGGAAGAGAGACACATCCTGGTCACATACAGACTTGATCGTGCAACAATCCAGGAACTGTGTGCCCAGTTGGAGCTGGACCTGATGTCAGCTATCTGCCATCCCACAGGAATCCCCCCTCAAGTGCAGGTGCTATCAGTGCTCCATTTCCTAGCAAGTGGGTCTTTTCAAACAACAGTGGCCATGGCATCAGGGATGTCCCAGCCAATGTTCTCAAACGTGTTGTCCAGAGGGTTATCTGCCCTGCCGAAACACATGCGCAGCTACATCGTTTTCCCTCAGGTGGAGGATTTGCCCACAGTGAAAGGTGACTTCTATGCCCTGGGACATATCCCCAACATCATTGGTGCCATTGATGGGACACATGTGGCATTTGTCCCCCCGCAGAAATGAACATGTGTACAGAAACTGGAAGAGCTACCATTCGATGAATGTGCAGATTGAGTGTTTGGCAGACCAGTGCATCTCCCATGTCAATGCCAAGTATCCTGGCTCTGTGCATGATGCTTACATTTTGAGGAATAGCAGCGTCCCTTATGTCATGGGCCAACTCCAGAGGCACTGTGTGTGCCTAATAGGTGAGGTCAAGGTCTCAATACAGTTGACATAGGTGTCTGGGTATGGGGTTGTCCCTAAGGGTTAGTGTGTGTCTAACAGTTGTCCCTCGACATTTGCAGGTGACTCTGGTTACCCCACCCTGTCATGGCTACTGACCCCAGTAAGGAATCCCAGGACAAGGGCAGAGGAACGCTACAATGAGGCACATGGGTGAACTAGGGGGGTGATCGAACACACCTTCGGCCTCCTGAAGGCCATATTCCGGTGCCTCCATCTGACAGATGGATCCCTCTAATACTCACCGAAGAAGGTGTGCCAGATAATTGTGGCCTGCTGTATGCTGCACAACCTGGCTTTGTGACGTTAGGTGCCTTTTCTGCAGGAGGATGGACCAGATGGTGGTCTTGTGGCAGCTGTGGAGCCTGTGGACAGTGAAGAAGAGGAGGGAGAAGAAGAGGATATCGACAAACGAAACAACATCATCAGGCAATACTTCCAGAGACACACAGGTAAGAAGATGCCACTGCTTCCCACATCTAATTCTATTGTTGGAACTAGCATAAGTGTGTCATTTTCATTTAGTGTATGGACCCTGACTTGTCCTTTGACTTTCCATTTCACAGATTTGGGTCCCACTTTGTGCCCTATGCTATGTTTACTGCTGCCCTACAGCTGTGTTACATTGGTATGTGAACAAGTAAATTGGAATTGCTATATTCCATAGTTATTGCAATTACACATTTGTGAAAGCACATACTGACTCCAGATTGTTTTGTGATTGAAGTGTGTTTGTTCCTGTGCTAATAAGTGGAGGGGGTTGTAAAATGGGCTGGGGTGATGGTGGAGGAATGTCCATGGCAGAGTCCAGTCTATTTGTTTCACAGGTGCATTGTCCAAAGGGTCATAGGAAGTGGAGCAATGGCAGTTTAAGGATGGACAGGGTGACATAGTGGGACAGAAGGGTGACATTCAGGGAGGGTCTCATTTCCTGACCGGGGTCTTGGCAATGATCTCTGTCTTGTTCCTGGATCTCAGGGACCGTTTGCGGGGTGGTTCTCCATCTGCAGGGGGTGGGGTGCTGATGTCCTGTTCCTGTGGTGGTGCCTCCTGTCCACTAGCGCCAGAGAAGGTGGAGGGCTGTTCATCGTCCAGGCCCCTTGTTGTGCCACTGTGTCCCTCCTGGTGTTGGGGAGGTCTGCCAGCACCCCTGCAATGGTGACCAGGGTGGTGTTAATGGACTTCAAGTCCTCCCTGATCCCAAGGTAATGTTCCTCCTGCAGCCACTGGGTCTCCTGAAACTTGGCCAGTACTGTTGCCATCGTCTCCTGGGAATGATGGTAAGCTCCCATGATGTTGGAGAGTGCCTTGTGGAGAGTGGGTTCCCTGGGCCTGTCCTCCCCCTGTCACCCAGCAGTCCTCCCAGTTTCCCTGTTATCCTGTGCCTCTGTCCCCTGAACCGCGTGCCCACTGCCACTGCCCCCAGGTCCCTGATTTTCTTGGGTTGGTGGGTTTGCCTGGGTTCCCTGTAGTGGTGGACACACTGCTGATTGACATGTCCTGGGGACAGAGGGATGGGCCCGCTGGGTGGGTGCTGTGCTGGAGTTTCTTTAGGGGGGAGGCTCTGAGGTGGCTTGTGACAGTGTCAGGGGAACCGACTGTCCCGAGGTCCCAGATGGGCCAGGCTGGTCATCTTGATCCAGTTGTGCAGAGCTGCTGTCATCACTGTGGGCCTCTTCTGTGGGGGGACTGGATATGTCTGCCACCTCCTGTCCGGTGACATTGTGTAGGGGTCCTGTTGGGGTGTAAATGCATAATTATTGTATGTGTGTGTGCCATTGTGTGCAATGGGTGGTTTACCCTGTACTCCAGTGCTTGCATTATTGGCTTGGTATTGTGTGATTGGTGATTTTGGGGCATGAGTGAGTCTCTGTAGTGGACATGCTAGGGTGATGGGTGTCCATGCATTGGTCTCACATGCAGGGCTTGGTTTTGGGATGTGTGGGTTGTGTTGGTGGGGTATATGTGGGTTGTTGGGGTGATGGGTGTGAGGGTAAGGGTGGGAGTATTTGATGCCATGCAGGTAGGGTGGGGGGATATAGTAGTAAAGATTTGCCTTACCAGAGTCCAGTCCCCCCTCTACTCCTGCCAGGCCCTCAGGATGCAGTATAGCCAAGCTCCTCCCATGTTGTTAGTTGTGGTGGAGGAGGGGGGGGTCCACCACCAGTCCTCTGTACAGCAATCTGGTGTCTGGAGACCACAGAACGCACCTTCCCTGTAGGTCGTTCCACCTCTTTCTGATGTCATCCCTAGTTCTTGGATGCTGTCCCACTGCGTTGACCCTGTCGACGATTCTGCGCCATAGCTCCATCTTCCTTGCAATGGATGTCTGCTGCACCTGTGATCCGAATAGCTGTGGCTCTACCCAGACGATTTCCTCCACCATGACCCTGAGCTCCTCCTCAGAGAACCTGGGGTGTCGTTGAGGTGCCATGATGTGGTGTGGGTGATGTGTGAGGTGGTATCTGTTGTGATGTGTGAGGGGGGGTGTTGGTATGTGTTGTTTGAGATGCGTGGATGTTGTGTAAGTGATGGTGTTGTGTGTCTGTGGATGCTGGTGGTGTTTTTGGTAGTGTATCTCTCTGGCGTGGTTTCAAAATTCCGGTAGTAAGGGTTTGTGGGTGATGTGGGTGTGTGCTTTATATTGGATTGTGTGTATGGGTGTGGTGTGTGTATGTGTATCTGGTGTGTGTATTTCGAATTGTCCAATGTGGTTGTGTTTTGTATATGTGTGTGTATTTTGAGTGCAGTGGTGTGTACCGCCAATGGATTACCACGGTTAAAAGACCGCTGCGTTGATTCGTGGGTCGTGATAGTGTGGGCGTATTCCTGTTGGCGTGATGGTGTTGGTTTTGTTATCGCCAGTTTATCACTGACCTTTGGTGTGGCGGACTTGTGTGGGTGTCTGTATTGTGCAGGATTCCAGGCTGTGGGTCGAAATACCTGTAGCGGAATTCCGCGGCCGCAGCGTTATGTTGGTGCTCTTCTGCACAGCGGTAGGTGGGATTTACCGCCAGGATTGTAATGAGGGCCTAAGTCTCTTATCTCTTCATCATTTTCAGGTATGAATGAACAACAATGCCTAGCATTAATCATGTTACAGACTCCGCCGTCTTTCGCTAAAATTATGTCTAGAGCAAGCCTATTTTGAAGCGTCATAGCTCTACCAGCAGCCAATTCAGTGTTTAACAGTATTGCCCCTGTAAAGTTTGTCAACATATTATCCAAAATAGTAGAACATTTTCGTATCTTGTTTGCATTCAAAATAACTATAGCGGTTTCTCTCCTCTGTCGCACATGATATAATTCAGTCACTTTTGGTATTTTCTTTAAATCATCTATCTGATAAATCTTAGGGAAAACTATCCCTAAATAGCATGTCCCACACCATCCTCTAGGAAGACGGTAATAAGCATTGAGTCCACAAATATAATAACTCCCAGGAATCACAGGGTCCGCACCATTCAACATAAAAGTCCATTTGCTCTGAAACAGAAACACATGTCTACATTCACTCAGTCCCAGAAATAAAGTGTCAGTGCGTGATTTTGGCCTATATATACAAAGTTTCCCCACGTGTAACACATCTAAAGCTAATCTCCCTTGTGTTTTAATAGCAGTGTAAGCATTGTCATTTTTATAGGTTCTTTTCTCTAGCCCTTTTTCTAATTTCTCTTTTAATGCCTTTCGTCTATCATCGGTATGCTCTATAAGGCTTTTTTCCAACAGAGTTAGTAAGCAGGTCAAGTTATTACAGTGAGCATAAGCAGTTCCAAAAGTTAGTGTTGGGTCAAGCAATCCTCTAACTAATACTATATCATGCTCCTTAGCTATTTTGCTCAAATATCTAATGATGGGTATGAAAGAAAACACTAGGTAAAAATACTGGATATGCTCTTGATGATAGAATCTGGTTAGTAGCAAACTACAAGTTATGCCGTATGTTAGGGGCAGACTATGGTACGTAACCCCTTCTTCCACGGAGGAAGGAATTTGCCTACACACAAGACAATTCTTTGCATCCATCGTTTCCACATACTCTCTCAACAACTGTTAGAAAACATTAGAAGAAAGCTCTCCTCGTGCATTAGTATAGTCATGCAGATATTTTTCATCTAGCTTAAACCTATCTAAAGCAGTTAGTGTAGTAGTCTCATGAACAGGAGCAATAGCAACTTATCTCATCTCATGAATAGACATACCCACAATCATTATTATAAACATTATTCCACACATAATTGCCACTCCAACACTCAAATATCTACAATATATAATATTTCTAACACTATTATTTTCCTCAGCCATGATCTGTAAAGAATCAGAAAGTAGAAGTACTCTTAGAAAAGGTGCAACAGAAAAAATCAAAATAAAAAATATGCTTCTTTCTTGCAATTTAGTTTCACACACGGGAACCCTTTTCTCCTTTGTCAAAATGGTTAGCAGCTTGTCACATCAGGTTTTCAAATGTCATCTCAGGTTATCAATGTCTTTTCCAGATTTATTTCAACAGTCTCTTATTAAATGTTCCTTCAGATTAGCTCAACAACTCAGTCTATTGCTTCCCTTCAGGTTGCATCAAAGTACTGATTCGGAACTTCTCTGTCAAAGCAAAAGGACATGAACTCATTTTTCCATTCACTTGTTGCTGCAAATGCCCACTCAGGACCTGTGTATCTTCGACTTGCTTCTCTCTTTCTTTTCAACCTTTGTTCTCCTGCTAGTTCTCCTTCACTTAGTTCATTTTTTCTCGTAGTGTCTATTTCTTCCTCTGTTGGTTCGTTTATAACCAACTCCTTCTTCTTGCCTATTTGTGATTCAGGCCAATTGTCTCCTTTCCTTCCTCCTTCTGTCAGTAATCTCTTTAAGATTGGACTCTTCTATTTCCCTCTCTCTGTGGGGTTTTCTCTTGATGGACCTGCAACAGGTTCAGGAGGAGTCGGATCACTTTTACTTTGATCCGTCTCAACTCTTTCCCCCTCTAGGTCTTGCACTTGGTCTGCTTGTGCTTCAGCACTGTCTACTTCTGGGAGAACTCCTTGTGTGCTTGGTTCTCCAGTCACTTCTGTTGGGTTAGGCTCTTGCTCTGCTTCTTCTACTCCTGTACCTTCATCTCTTACTGGTGTAATTGACCTGTCTTCCACCAGCTGTGGGTCAACTTCAGGCTCAACTTGCTCTGGCTCAGGAAGTGCCACTTGTTTCGCTGCTGTTGGTGCTCTCAACAACACTTCATCATGATCTTGCGGACTCACCACTCTCTTGGTATGGCTCGCATGAATCCAGTTAGGTAGTCCAGCACATGTCACAGCCGTCATAGTTGTCAGCACCACCTGGTATGGGCCCTTCCAACAAGTCTTTCGAACATGCTTTTTGATGACGACCCAATCTCCAGCTCTTAGATTGTGACCTGGGTCATGGATGGGTGGCAGGGTAACGGCCTGCACCTGCTGAGAGAAAGATCGAACCACATCAGCCAGACCTTTGCAGTAGTCCAACACCATATCATCTGTAGGAAAGTACCATCTTACCTGGCATGTTACCCCCATTTTCACTGTATGTATGTATGTATGTATGTATGTTTTAGGCCCTGTGTCACTGGGATCCTGTTAGGCAGGACCCAGTGCTCATAGTAGGTGCCCTGTGTGGTGCCTAACTGTATCACTGAGGCTCTGCTAACCAGAACCCCAGTGTTTATGCTCTCTCTGCTTTCTAAATTTGTCACTGCAGGCTAGTGACTACATTTACCAATTCTCATTGGCACACTGGTACACCCATATAATTCCCTTGTATATGGTACTTACGTACCCAGGGTATTGGGGTTCCAGGAGATCCCTATGGGTTGCAGCTTTTTTTTTTGTCACCCATAGGGAGCTCAGACAATTCTTACACAGGCCTGCCACTGCAGCCTGAGTGAAATAACGTTCACGTTATTTCACAGCCATTTTTCACTGCACATAAGTAACTTATAAGTCACCTATATGTCTAACCTTCACCTGGTGAAGGTTGGGTGCCAAGTTACATAGTGTGTGGGCACGCTGGCACTAGCCAAGGTGCCCCCACATCGTTCAGGGCAAATTCCCCAAACTTTGTGAGTGCGGGGACACCATTACACGCGTGTACTATACATAGGTCACTACCTATGTATAGCATCACAATGGTAAATCCGAACATGGCCATGTAACGTGTCTAAGATCATGGAATTCTCACCCCAATACCATTCTGGTATTGGGGGGACAATTCCATGATCCCCCGGGTCTCTAGCACAGAACCTGGGTGCTGCCAAACTGCCTTTCCGGGGTTTCCACTACAGCTGCTGCTGCTGCCAACCCCTCAGACAGGATTCTGCCCTCCTGGGGTCCAGGCAGCCCTGGCCCCGGAAGGCAGAACAAAGGCTTTCCTCTGAGAGAGGGTGTTACACCCTCTCCCTTTGGAAATAGGTGTGAAGGGCTGGGGAGGAGTAGCCTCCCCCAGCCTCTGGAAATGCTTTGATGGGCACAGATGGTGCCCATCTCTGCATAAGCCAGTCTACACCGTTTCAGGTATCCCCCAGCCCTGCTCTGGCGTGAAACTGGACAAAGGAAAGGGCCAGTACCTCCCAGGGGAGGTGCCCAGAGCTCCTCCAGTGTGTCCCAGACCTCTGCCATCTGGGAAACAGAAGTGTTGGCGCCACACTGGACTGCTCTGGGTGGCCAGTGCCAGCAGGTGACGTCAGAGACCCTCTCTGATAGGCTCTTACCTTTCTTGGTAGCCAATCCTCCTTTCTTGGTAGCCAAACCTCCTTTTCTGGCTATTTAGGGTCTCTCCTCTGGGGTATTCTTCAGATAACGAATGCAAGAGCTCACCATAGTTCCTCTGCACTTCCCTCTTTGACTTCTGCCAAGGATCGACCGCTGACTGCTCCAGGATGCCTGCAAAACCGCAACAAAGTAGCAAGACGACTACCAGCAGCTTTGTAGCGCCTAATCCTGCCGGCTTTCTCGACGTTTTCCTGGTGGTGCATGCTCTGGGGGTCACCTGCCTTCACCCTGCACTGGAAGCCAAGAAGAAATCTCCAGTGAGTCGACGGAATCTTCCCCCTGTTAAAACAGGCACCAAAAGACTGCATCACCAGTCCTCTCGGTCCCCTCTCATCCTGACGAGCGTGGTCCCTGGAACAAAGGAACTCTATCCAAGTGACTCCCACAGTCCAGTGAGCCTTCAGTGGAGGTAAGTCCTTGCCTCCCAACGCTAGACTGCAAACCTGTGTACTGCGTGATTTGCAGCTGCTCCGGCTCCTGTGCACTCCTCCAGGATTTCCTTCGTGCACAGCCTAGCCTGGGTCCCCAGCACTCCGTCCGGCAGTGCTCAACCCTCTGAGTTGGCCTCCGACGTCGTGGGACCCTCCTTTGTGACTCTGATCCAGCTTCGGTTCACAAATCTTCTAAGTGCCTGTTGGGGTACTTCTGCGGGTGCTGCCTGCCTCTGTGGGGGCTCTCTGAGTTGCTGAGCGCCCCCTCTGTCTCCTCCTCCAAGGGGCGACATCCTGGTCCTTCCTGGTCTCCAGCAGCACCCAAAAACCTCTACTGCGACCCTTGCAGCTAGCAAGGCTTGTTTGCAGTATTTCTGCGTGGGAACACTTCTGCAACCTTCAGCACACCGTGGGACATCTCCCATCGAAAGGAGAAGTTCCTAGCTCCCTTCGTTGTTGCAGAATCCTAAGCTTCATCCATCCGGAGGCATCTTCCTTGTACCGTCATCCGGGGTTTCCTGGGCTCCTGCCCCCCGGACACTATTGTGACTCTTCGACTTGGTCTCCTTACCTTGCAGGTCCTCAGGTCCAGGAATCCGTCTTCAGTGCTTTGCTGGTGTTTGTGGTTCTTGCAGAATCCCCCTATCACGCCTATTGTGTCCTTTTGGGGTAGTAGGTGTACTTTACTCCTATTTTTCAGGGTCTTGGGTTGGGGTATCTTGGACACCCTGACTGTTTTCTTACAGTCCCAGTGACCCTCTACAAGCTCCCATAGGTCTGGGGTCCATTCGTGATTCGCATTCCACTTTTGGAGTATATGGTTTGTGTTGCCCTTAGACCTATGTTCACCTATTGCATCCTATTGTAATTCTACACTGTTTGCATTACTTTTCTGACTCTTACTTACCTGTTTTGGGTTTGTGTACATATAACTTGTGTATATTACTTACCTTCTAACTGAGAGTACTCACTGAGATACTTTTGGCATGTTGTCAAAGAAAATAAAGTACCTTTATTTTTAGTAACTCTGTATATTGTGTTTTCTTATGATATTGTGCTATATGATGTAAGTGGTATAGTAGGAGCTTTGCATGTCTCCTAGTTCAGCCTAAGCTGCTTTGCCATAGCTACCTTTTATCAGCCTACGCTGCTAGAAACACCTCTATTCTACTAACTGGACCTGGCACAGGGTGTAAGTACCACAAGGTACCCACTATAAGCCAGGCCAGCCTCCTACATCATTTGTAATATTGACAACAGCATTTGCTGGAATGGCTGGCAGTCTCATTGCTCTGCCTATGAGAATCTCATGGGGTGACAGTCCTGTCTTTCTGTCGGGTATTTTTCGCATTGACATCAACACCAAAGGTAATGCGTCTGGCCATTTCAGATTTGTTGTGGCACACATTTTGGCATTCTTGATTTCAACTTACCATTCATTTGCTCTACAATTCCTGATGCTTCTGGACGATAGCTGCAATGCAGTTTCTGCTCAATGTTTAATGCTGCACATAAGAGTTTGATCACTTCGTTATTGAAGTGTGTTCCCCTATCTGATTCCCCTATCTGATTCCCCTATCTGATTCTAAAGAGATCGGGAATACGAACTGTGGTATTAACTCTCTAAGCAACAGCTTTGCAACCGTGAGACTATCATTTCTACATGTGGGGTATGCTTCAATCCAATGGCTGAACACCCACACAATCACCAACACATACTTCAGTCCACCACACGCAGGCATTTCAATGAAATCCAACTGCATTCTGCAGAACGGTCCTCCTGCTCTTCCAATGTGGCTCAAATTCACCACCGTCCCTTTCCCCACATTTAGTTGCTGACTGATTACGCATCTATGACATACTGCCTCTGCTCCTTGTCTCAATTTTGGATTAAACCAGTCTACTTTGAACAATCTAACCATGGCATCTCTTCCAATATGTGCTTGGCCGTGATAGTACCTGGCCATCTGAGTCTATGAACTGTTTGGCAATACCATCTGGCCCTCCTCAGAAACCCAAGTCTCCTCTGGTTTTTGAACACATTTAAACTTCAACAATAGCTTTTTTTCTTCCCTGTCTGCACTTTCCTGCAACATTTCCAATTCTTCTAAAGTGTCAATTATTTTCAAAGCAAAACTTGCACAATTTGTTTCTTCTTCAGGCATTAGTTCACACTTGTCCTTGAACGATATACAGTTCAATGTGCAAAACCTTGTAACTTGATCTGCATATCTATTTCTCAGAGAAATGTAATCCTGTGTCTTTTGGTGTGCACTGCATTTCACCACAGCAATTTCTTCAGGTAACTGAATTGCGTACAACAACTCTTTTATCCGGTCGCCATTTCTCATAGGAGTTTCAGTTGAGTTCATAAAATCTCGTTGCGACCACAATTGACCAAAATCATGAACAATTCCAAATCCATATTGACTATCAGTGTAGATTGTGACTCTTAACCTCGCAGAGACATAGCAAGCCCTAGTAAGAGCTATTACTTCTGCCACTTGTGCAGAATACACACCCGGAAGCCATGAAGCTTCTAATGTGCCTGTAATTGTGCACACAACATATCCTGCTCTCAGTGTGCCTGTTCCATCTCTGAGACACAAGCCATCAAAAACAATTTGATCATTTTCTTCTAAACGCGTGTCTCTAATGTCAGGCCTCGGTTTTTCACACAGTTCAGTTACTTCAAGACAATCATGATCAATATCTTCCTCTTTTTCAATTTCGACAGTATCGCTTGGAAGCAATGTTGCTGGATTCAGCACTGTACATCTTTTCAATGTTACATTCAGAGCACCCAATATGCTTGTCTCATACCTTGTCAGTCTTGCTTCCGTCAAATATTGTGTTTTCGTCCTTGTCAGTAAAATCTCAACAGAATGTGGTACCATTACCATCAAAGGGTATCCCATGACTACCCCCTCACATTGGGAAAGATTCTGACCAACTGCGGCCTCTGCGTGCAGACACCCTGGTAAAACTGCTGCAACTAGGTCCAAGGTATCTGAAAAATAAGCTACTGGGTGATAAGCACCTCCATGGACCTGTGTCAAGACAGACAAAGAACAAGCATCACGTTCATGACAAAACAATGTGAAAGGCTTTGTGTAATCAGGCATTCCCAACGCTGGAGCTCTGCACAAACTCTCTCTCAATTTGGTGAAAGCTTTCATTTGGTCCTCTTCTAGGGTATTAGGATCTGTAATTCCCTTATGTGTCAGCTGCTGTAAAGGTTTGGCTATTTCAGCAAAATTTGGACTCCACTGTCCACAGTACCCCACCATTCCCATAAACATTCTGACATCTCTCTGTGAAGTCGGGGGATTTCTCTGCAGAATCATAGTAATCCTCTCTCTGGAAATTCTTCTCAAACCCTTCTCAATCTGATGTCCAAAATATTTCACTGACTTCTGACAGTACTGTAATTTAACAGGCGAGGCTTTATATCCATACTCTCCCAAATGATTCAACAGGGCAATCGAGTCATGTTTACACTCGTCCCTTGTTCTGGATGCAATTAGCAAATCATCAATGTACTGTACAAGAGTCGATTGGCATGGTAATTCCAACCACTTCAGATTCTTTTTCAGGATCTGATTAAACAGTGATGGCGACTCCATATACCCTTGTCAAAGCCTGCACCAGCTCTAGACTCTGTCTAGGAATTTGAAAACTAAAAAGAAACTGACTATCCTTACGAAGTGGCACAGAAAAGAAAGTTTGTGACAGATCTACCACTGTGAACTACTCCGCATCGCAAGGAATCTGAAACAGTATCACTGCTGGATTGGGCACAATCGGACAGCATTTAACCACCATGTCATTCACTTTCCGCAAATCCTGTACTACTCATACCTTCCCACATGGCTTTTTCAAACCCATCATCGGTGAATTACATGGGATGCATAGCACTTCTTTCAAAACTCCTTGTTTTAAAAAGTCTCTGATTATTTGTGCCACTTTCATCAAAACATCCTGTGGCATGTTATACTGTGGAAGCTGCAGGAATACTGCATTCGGCTTCAGAGTGATTTTAATCAGCTCCTCTCCCTTAATCAGACCTATTTCCTTTCCTGTCAAATCCCAGACTTCCTCCTTTACAGTTCCCTGTAAATCTGTATGCAATTCTTTCACAGTAAACATTGGAAAAAATTCAATCAATGGGTATTCTTCATAGGCACTGCTAACTATCATTGCAGATACCTGCTCTTCTTCATCATCACTATTTGTCTGGACTTCTATCCTCGTTTCTGAACAGTTAATGGAACATTTGGCCTTGCACAATAAGTCTCTACCCAGCAAGGATCCGGAACTTGAATCACATACCACAAATCTATGCATTCCCAAATAGTTTCCAATTTCAACCTGCACTGGCTCTGTGATTGGGTTTGTCAACTGTCTGTTCTCCACTCCCACAACTTGCACTGTTCTGCCTGAAAGAGGTAAATTAGGCACTTCTATGATTCTTACTGTAGAGCGTATAGCTCCTGTATCAACCAAGAATGAGACCTGGTAACCCATCACCTTTCCTTTCACAAAAGGACCTCTCTGATCTACTTCTAAGGACGCGGCAAGCATATAGGTTCCCTCATCCGAACTATCACTCATCCATTCTTTGTTTATTTCATCCTCATTGTAAAATGGAAACTGGTGCACTGTGTTATTATTATTATCTTGTCTTTGACCTGTGACCTGCTGAGTAAGCATCACCTGTTGCTGTTCCATCGTGGCTTGATGTATTTGCTGTCTAGGTACCATGGAAACCTGCTGCTGTACTGGCGGTAATGGAGCAAATTGTGCACGCGGCACCTGCAGTTGCTGCACTGGTAGGAAATTCTGTCCTCAATTCTGAACATTAGGAACGAACCCCTTCATTCTTGGGACTTTCACAGTTTGAAATGTACTGACATCACCTTGCTGAACCACACCATCCTGCACCATCAGCAAACACTCCCGCTTCCAGTGTCCCACGTTTCCGCACAAATCACACAGTAACATCCTTTTCATACCTTGCATGTCAACCACAGTTCCCAAATCCAGACCGCGCATCATATCCATTCCACGCCATCTACCCCTCACTTGAGGTTGGAACATAACAGCTCTCTGTTGCAACAGCATAGGTGGTACTAAAGCTCCCTGCGCTCCTGTTTGGGCTGCTTTAATTTGCATCACCATTGCATTTTCTTTCAATTTCTTTTGTTTCAACTCAATCTCATCACTACATTATTTTGCATGTTGCAACACCTCATCAATTGGTTTTGCTTGCCAGCAAATCAAATTATTCTTAATCATCTGTCCCACCTCTGGTCTTACACCTTCGACAAATCTGAACACAAAATGCAACATGTCTTTCAGCTCAATTGCTTCTTTACCACTGTACTCTTTGAATGCTTTCAACAATCTCTCATAGTAAGTGTGCATTGATTCTTTAGATTCTTGGACTGTTCTATCAATCCGCTGCCAATCAGTGTTTTTGGGAGAAATCCTCATCTTCAGAAACTCGATCACCTTATAATAATTTTTCATTACCTCGGGTGAAGGCCCCCCTGTTACCTTATCCCTTTCCGGTTCACTTGTTGGCCAGTCTATTGCTCTCTTGCACTCAACCCACAAGTCTGATAGTACCACTATTTCCAATAACGTGTTCAAGTCTTCCCACAAACGTTTGGAAAGTTTCACAAATCTTTCTGTCTTTTGAGACCACTCAACTGGCTTCTCTCTCAATTTTGGATAATCATTTGTGAATGACAATATATCACTCCTGTGTCACGGGACATGAACAAACTGCCCTCCTGGAATTTCTCTCATTGGAAACATTTTGACTGATTCCCCTTTGTCAACACCTTCTGCCCCTTCTAGGGAATCCCGCTTTCGTTTATCTTTTTTCTTTGTCCATCTACCTTCCCACTTCTCTAATGCTCCCCAAATCAGGACACTCTGCAACAGTTCTCTCAAGTGTGCTTTCATTCCTGCTGATCTCATGTGTTCGAAATCCTTTGCTTCAAAATCTAATCTGTAGCTGCGTTTCAAATGCTTTGTCTTCTCAATGTAAATGTCATGTTTTTCTGATAATTCTGCTACTTTCTGATGTATTTTACTCATTTCTCTTGTAATCTTTGGGCATAAATACCTCAACTCTTCTTCTGTGTAATAATCTAGTCTGTTCACACCTATTGTTCCCTCAACTAATTCAGTGGCTTCTATGTTCAGTCTAACACGATTTATCTGATCCTCACCCTTGGATGCATTCTGTGGAGTGTTTAAACTGTCTAACCATTCATTCAACTGCTGAGCTGGTAGTCCCTGCAGTGAAATGTTATTTGCATTCGGTACTGGTAGTTGTTGTACTACTGCACCTGAAGTTTGCGGAGTCAGAAGTCTCAAACTCTGACTTGCATTCAGCCCGTTCACAGCATCTGGAAGTGCTACAAATGGACTAAGATCCATTAGAGGTCTAGATCCATTGAAAGTTTGTCCTGCAGACGACATTAGCTGCGCAGGATCACCCATTCCCTCCTTACAAGGCTCTGTGACATTTCACTCTGTTCCCCTGCATCTGGTTTCTTTTGTGCAAATAAGGCTACCGCTGGACCAACAGTAATTGGTAGCGATATTGCATCTGGAGCTGCCCTAGCACTTGCACCTTACGGAAGTGTTACCACATTGCCTGATTCATGACTGGTGTGAGATCTGACTGCATTCCTGCTAGTGGTGTAAACTTCGGTAGACTCTGTGCTTGAGCTGAAGGCAACAACATTGGGGTCAGATCTGTCTGAATCAGCATTGGCTTCGGAAGCACCTGCTCCCTCAGCACCATGATGTTCAAGACTGTCTCAAGAACTGGCACATCTGGATAGATTTGCTGCACTGAAGGTGGATGTATCTGCGCCTGAACTACATTACTAGTTCCTGCATTAGATGTACTCTGTACTATCCCTGGTAATTGTCGCCTTCTGCCTGTACAGCTCCCTCAGATCCCTGTGCTTGTGCAGAGCAGCTGTAAGGGCAGTAGCATTAGTGCCTGGACCCCTCACATAGGTTGTTGAAGGGGGACGTCTGTCTCTCAACAACTGCGTAGTGAGATCCTCAACATCAGAATCATCATCATCTACATTAGACTTTCTCTTTTTCTTTCTCCCTCCACTCTCATCCTCTTTAGCACTATCTTCTTTCTCTACCTCATCTCCTTCTGAAATTGCAGGGAACAATTTGATATCCTGTAATGTCACTGCTCTCCATCTCCTTTGCTCCCAATCCCATCTAGCTTCGGCTAATGATTTTCTACTCGCTTCATCCTCCTTTTGAACTTCATCTCTTGTTGTTGTCTAGCCACTAGCTCCCAAACCGCTAAGGCTTCAAACTGTGTTGGTCTCTGTAATGGCTTCATGTCATACAATGACATCCACAATTGATCCAAAACTCTCAAATTGAACATTCCATGCTCCGGAAACGCTAAAAACCCTTGATTTTTAGTTAATTTGCACCATTGATTCAACCACAAACACGGTGCTACACCTCGCTCCGCCATCACAATGTAAGCCGGAGTATTTTCCGGTGGGGTCGGCTCTCCCACTGATGCCTTAATGTAAGTATCACCCTTCGTCGCACTCCTGAATGCCTTGAAAAACTTCAATTTGTCTATTCTGTTTACTTTTGATTCAATAATGAAATGACTTTTACTCCCAAGATTCCCTTCACCTGCTTACTCAACCAATCGCCTCTCACGGCGGCTGCCAATCCAGTCACGGCTCTTCTCACTGACCAACCTATCCCAGTGCGGCACACTCTGATGTCACACCCACACACAGCGGCTGACAAAGTCTTGCGGCTCGTCCTCCTTAACTCGATTCACTCAACTAATACAAATTATTGCGAGCATTTACCAAAAACCCAATAACTAAAAAACAAACCTGCTGGTTTACTACAGGAAGGGACACAATCGCTTCAGGGACCTTACAGATTTTCACTAACGGCTCCTTTGGCTCATATAGCTATTCCTCTTTCTTAGTCCTCCACATTCGCAAGCAACATTTAACCCGCATATTTTACTCTCAACTGATCAATGGGTCTGTTCTGGTGCACATAGAACTCGCCACATCTCAGTCAAAAAATTTCTCGTACCCAATTACCATACTCACTCACTTGACCACGCCCGATCAACCTACTAAACCAGACACATTACAACATATAACAAGTGTCTCCTACACTTGTCAATATATTCCGGAGTCTATACCAACATCAGTACATCACCAACAACCACATCGAAATTTTTTTTTTAGCACAAAGCGCCACACACATGTGAAGTTTGATGACTTCCCTACTCTTATACTACAGAGTACGCACACTCCTACTAACCTCAACTGGAGTATGCAGACCCCCTACTATACCTCACAATTTACCTGCAAGTTGCTTAAGCCTGTGCAAGTGCGACCTACCACTCTCACACTATCTCAAAGATGCCGAGAACATACCCAACTTTACTAACAGGATCCAGGATCTGGGAAAGTCATTTCTGGGCTTAAGGGCACATCATCTTTGCTACAATTGCCATTTCAGAAAAAATAAAATTAAAACCTCATAAAATACAAACAACTAATCCTTAACTTAAACTAATACCATAACCAATATTCACCACATAACTAGTTCTCCAAGGACTGTTACTGGCGCGGATGATTAGTCCTCGAATCACTCTGCCGGCACGAAATATTATGCTGATGGTAGCCCTCTCCTGTTGGAAAAGGTGCCTGAGACGCACAGGTACGACGGTGGCCTATTCCCCTGAGGTACGGCTGACGGCCTTGCCTTTGGGAGTCCTGAACCATATACCATTGCAGAACCAGATGAGGACTTGGACCCGGCCAGGTGTGTTGACCCTGGGGGACTGCTTTTGGGGCGGTGTTCTGAGATCCTTTGCAAATCTGGTAGAGGAGAACGGAGTCCCAAGAGGACAATTCCTCTTACACCAGTCACTAACTCACGCTATAAGGGAATTATGGCCTATAGTGAACGTGGAACCCGAGACGCATAGTATTCTCCAACTCCTATTAACCACAGGAGACGACACGCACCTTACTACTAGACTTTATAGAGCCCACAATGAGGGCATACAGGAATCCCTGCAGCCGCTGAGAGCGAAATGGGAAGGGACACTAGGCAAGGAGTTGACAGACACAGAGTGGCGGAGGGTACTGGCAGGTCCCAGTAGGGTATTGCGCAACACGCATCTCAGTTACATCCAATTCCATTTCGTACACAGAACATATCTCACCCCCTACAGACTTAGGGTAATATATGGAAGCGAACCCCGGTCATGTCCCAGATGTAGTGCAATGGACTCAGGCTTAGATCACATGCTATGGGAATGTCCTGAGATACAGAGGTGTTGGCGGAGTGCCCTAGATGACTTGGGGGGAACTCTGGACTCACGGCTGGACTTGGACCCCTCCTTCTGTCTGCTGGGCTTACACTCCAGACCTGCCTCTAAGAAAGTTGGCAGTAGGTTTCTGGACCTAGCCCTGGGGCTGCTCAAGCGAAGAATTGCCATGGCCTGGAAATCCCCTAGGGGCCCCTCTCTGATGGACTGGAGATGGGATGTCTCGAACTGGGCCCACGCCGAGCTACATGCATTAAGAAGGGAGGAGGCTCAGGGAATCTGTGCACGGCCAATTGCCCCATTGTGGACTGAGATCCTAGAGGCCTGGGAGAAGCAGATATGTGAAATTGCTGAGACCCGGGCATCCGGGGAGAGTGAGCCAGACGCGAACCAAACTGTCACCTGACCAGATGGGGAGGAGGGGTATGTAAAGCATGGGCTGAGCGATGGGAAGAGGCCCTGACACTAACACCATGGGAAGTGAGAGACCGAAACCACAGGGCAGATGCTAACATATCTGCACTAACCCCACTGATTAATGGTGGACTAGGACCGTAACAACCTGGCGTGACCGTGACCCACTCAGCAGACCACAAGGAGAAATTGTTGCACTAACATTGACATCCCTAACCCAGCAGCTCGGGTAACCCAGACCACCATAACCATACCACAACACAGAAATGCTCCTCCAGCGCACTGTTTTTAGTTTTTAGTATTAGTTAGATATGTTCTTAATGTAAATGGTACGTGCCTTGACAGCAGTGACCTCCTACTAACTGCAGAGATACAAGGGCCACTGAACCGTATAATGAAAGGCAGACCTGTTGAATGTATGGCAATTAACAATATCGTAACTAATAGAACCACGATCATTATACATTATTGTTTATCATCTAGCTGCACAGTTTGCATATGTATTTGTACCGTGCATATAAAACCCTGTACCCAGCAGCATAATATGATTTCATGAAAATACCAATAAACAAAGTAAAAAAAAACAAAAAAAAACTAGTTCTCCGAGGAAACTAACCCTCAAGCTGCTACCAAAAACTGCTAGCGCACCCGGTCCTTAGTAAGTACAAATACAAGGGGACGCGTATAGGTCGATGAACCTTTTGAATCGCATGGAGTATCCTAATCATGCAGTGATTACTGAACCAATAATCAACATCAGAAGATAATATCAACCACTTAAAGAATCAAATTGAAAACCACATTAATCAAAAATAACCATCACTCATGGTAAAGGTTAATAGTTTTTATTCCCTATTGATTACAATTCTAATCAAAAGTTAATTTTGCTTTTGTTAATCAATCTGTACTAATCATCAAGGAAATCAGTATTCTCCAAAGAAAATCATAAGCAACAATGCAGACCATAAGTCAGAGATTATCAACGTTAATGGAGTAACTCAGCAATTCAATTGTCAGTCATTTGTCACTGTCAGTGTTTCACCTATCAGCCTACCTAACCAAGATTAGCATCAGCATGTGAGTCTTCATGCAAAAACAATTTAGAGAAAAACATTAATTGGAAATATCTACCTAAGAGAGAATTTCTATAAAACAGCGCAGTTGGTACCTAGAAGGAAATGCACAAAATTAGTCAGTCACATTTTCATAGCTACCTATCCAGGATGGATCAGCAACAAGTCAGTCTTCGTCCCCAGGTCACCAATGCTACGGATCAGGCTCACAGAGTATAAGCCCAATTATCAGCACTTCGGACAGCGTCTCCTGACGTCATCAACTTTCTCCTCGCAGTTCTGAATTCGCTCCCCTTGTCATGAATTTTGATTAGGGTCTCCCAGTCCGTCTCACTAAGTGCTAATTGGTCAGTATCTTCGGAAGTTATGACTCTAACCTATAGTTTTTATTTACCAAATCTCTATCTCTGGAGGGGCTTCAAGCCACCTAAATTTGATTGGTCCTTCTTGTGATGAGAACATCAGCTGGCTCTTCAGGTAACGAAATTGTTGCATACATAGTCTTTAGTCAGTGCCTCTATTGTTCAAGTCCTGGGAAACGACATTTAGCCTACACAACACATACTGTAATTGTATCAAATTGTCTTCATCATCTCCTGTCTGCTGGTACATTGCAGAATGTTCTAGCAGAGCCGACTGAACTCAGAACAGTTCAAGGTCCTTTCTTCCGGGTACCAGTCCTCGCAAGGCTTTTCGAAGTCTCCACGTTATGAGCAAGCAGGGCCCAGCAGAACCAGGCCTTTGGTCCAGCTAATTTAAGAATATGAATTATCATAAAACATAGGTTATACATCCTGTTATGATATATTAATACGTTTTATATATGTCTTCTCATTATTGAACATCTGTTAACACACATGGTGACCACTCCCTGTGGGCACATTTTCGATTATACATGTTATTTTCCAATATTCATTTCTCTACACGTTTTTCTCAATAATAATCACACATTAATCATTAATAATTTATTTAATTAACATATCTGCTCCTTCATTCCCATCAGGGAATATATAAGACACCTCATAAGGACATAGGAAATATATCGTCGCTGCTTTTCCCTTAAATCCTCCTCTCGAGGACTTCTAGTCTGACTGCAACCCTGGAGAGCAAAAATCAGCTTCAGCAATTAAGTAAATTGACCTCTGATGAGGCCAATTTCACGCATCCCATCCATATAAATGAGGAAGAACGCTTGCTCCGCAACATGCTCACTATAAGAACTACACACCGGCAGTCTAATCGCGGGCCCATCTTCAGCTCGCACTGAGAGGACAAAAGAAAGTGTCCTTTAAGTTAATGTTTCCCCAAAAATTAGGCATTGTTTGTAGGAGTAGGAAGCCCAACAGGAAAGTGTAGTCGCATGCTGAGCAATGTGCAACGCTGCATTGTCCGGGAATAAAGTATTTCCAAAAAGAGAGCCCAGGCATCATATATGCAGAAATCACTAAAAAAAAATAGTTCTAAAAAGAAAAAGGATATTAGGAGCACCATGGCAGCTCTTGGCTGCGCCAGAAAAATACAGGAAGTGTCGGGAGTGGTAAGGTGCATTATATGAGAAGGAGAATGCTACCTGTGTGCCAGCACTATCAGTAATACAGAACGAGGCATGCAAGCGTCTGCAGCCCCTTCTCTAATACCACAGTGCTGGGGGTGGGGTGAGGTAATACAGCCCCCAGCGTACAGTAGTGCAGGGAATTGTTTCCTGTTGGTTGAATGTGAAGCTTTCTCTGTGCATGTAGAATTCTATTCCACTTCAGTTGCTGCGTAAAGATGTGTTTAACTAAATGTTGATAATTACATTTGGAAAATAAACTGAAGGATGTGGAAATTAGTTGAAAAAGGGGTAAAGTTAGTGGAGATATAGCAAAAGAAAAGGTTACAGAATGGAGTGAAAGACAAAAATAATTTTGTACATCTGTTTGGACTGTTTTATCAATCAATCATTGGATTTATAAAGCGCACTACGTACCCGTGAGGGTTTCAATGCGCTGGGGAGGGGAGCTGTTGTTACTGGTCGAAGAGCCACGTCTTGAGGAGTCTTCTGAAGGTGATTAGGTCTTGAGTCTGTCGCAGGTTGGTGGGGAGGGTGTTCCAGGTTTTGGCGGCGAGGTATGAGAAGGATCTGCTACCGGAGGTCTTTCTTCGGATGCAGGGGACGATGGCAAGGGCGAGGTTAGTGGAGCGGAGCTGACGGGTGGGGGTGTAGAAGCTGAGTTTGTTATTTAGGTAGGCTGGTCCGGTGTCGTGGAGCACTTTGTGAGCGTGGGTAAGAAGCTTGAAAGTGATCCTTTTGTCCACGGGGAGCCAGTGAAGGTTTCTCAGGTGGTGAAAGATGTGGCTGTGGCGGGGTACGTTGAGGATCAGCCGGGCGGAGGCGTTTTGGATGCGTTGGAGGCGTAGTAGGTCTTTTGCTGGGATGCCTGTGTAGAGTGCATTGCTGTAGTTCAGCCTGCTGCTGACGAGGGCCTGTGTCACTGTTCTTCTTGTTTCTGTCGTGATCCACTTGTAAATTCTGCAGAGCATGCGGAGTGTGTTGTAGCAGGAGGAGGAGACTGTGTTAACCTGTTTAGACAAAGTGAGGGAGGAGTCGAGGATGAAGCCCAGGTTGCGAGCGTGGTCGGACGGTGTCAGTGGGGTTCCTAGTGCAGTGGGCCACCAGGAGTCGTCCCAGGTGGAGGGTGTGGGTCCGAGGATGAGGACCTCCGTCTTGTCCGGGTTCAGTTTCAGACGGCTGTTTCTCATCCATTCTGCGATGGATTTCATTCCCTCGTGGAGGATGGTTTTGGTGGTGCGCTGGTCTTTGGTGAGTGAGAGAATGAGCTGGGTGTCGTCGGCATAGGTGAAAATGTTGAGGTTGTGTTGTCAGGCCACTTGGGCGAGGGGGACCATGTAGATGTTGAACAGCGTCGGGCTGAGGGATGAGCCTTGAGGGACGCCGCAGATGATGTCAGTGGCTTCGGAGCGGAAGAGGGGGAGGCGGACTCTCAGTTCTGCCGGAGAGGAATGAGACAATCGAGTCAAGGGCTTTTAATTGAATTCCGGTTTCGTGGAGGTGGGATTTCAGGGTGCGGTGGCAGACTGTGTCGAAGGCGGCAGATAGGTCCAGGAGGATGAGTGCTGATGTTTCGCCGTTGTCTGTTTGGCGTCTGATGACGTCTGTGGCGGCGAGAAGGGCGGTTTCGGTGCTGTGGTTTCGTCTGAAGCCGGACTGGGAAGGGTCTAGGATGCCGTTGTCTTCGCGGTGGCTGGTTAGTTGTGTGTTGACGATTTTTTCAATCACCTTTGCTGAGAAAGGGAGCAGGGAGATGGGTCGGAAGTTCTTGAGGTCGTTAGGGTCTGCTTTGCGCTTCTTGAGGAGAGCGCGTATTTTGGCGTGTTTCCATTTTTCAGGGAATGTCGCTGTTTCGAAAGAGATGTTGATGACCTTCCGTAGTTGGGGGGCAATAGTGGAGTCGGCTTTGTTGTATATGTGGTGGGGGCAGGGGTCTGACGGAGATCCTGGGTGGATGGAGTTCATGATCTTGCGTGTCTCTGTGTCGTTCACGGTGGTCCAGGAGGTCAGGTGGTTTGCACAGGTGGAGTGTTCGGGGGTGGGGTCTGGCGTGGGAGTGGCGTCGAAGCTGTCATGGATGTCGGTGATCTTCCGGTGGAAGAAGGTGGACAGTGCGTTGCAGAGTTCTTAAGAAGGACGGATGTCGTTGACGTTGGCGCTGGGGTTGGAGAGTTCTTTCACGATGCTGAAGAGCTCTTTGCTGTTGTGTGCGTTGTTGTCCAGGCGGTCTTTGAAGTCGGAACATTTGGCTTGTCTGATGAGTTGGTGGTACTTGCGGGTGGCGTCCTTGTGGGCTGTGAGGCTGTCAGGTGTGTGTTTGAGGAGCCATTCCTTTTTTAGCTTCCGGCAGTCGCGTTTGGAGTTTAGGAGCTCGTCAGTGAACCAGGTGGCTTTTCTTCTGGCTAGGTTGTCGGTGGGTTTTTTGAGTGGCGCGAGGGTGTTGGCGCAGTCGTTGATCCTTAGGGTGAGGTTGTGGGCGGCGGTGTCTGGGTCGGTGGAGTCGGGGAGTGGGTTCTGGGCGAGGGCGTTGGTAAGCTGGTCTTCCGTAACTTTGCTCCAGCATTGGCGGGTTGGTTGTTGAGTGCGATGGTGCTCGGTATGTTTCTTGTAGGTGAAGTGGATGCAGTGGTGGTCGGTCCAGTGGAGTACGGTGGTATGGTTGAAGGTGACGTGGGCGCTTGAGGAGAAGAAGGGATCAAGCGTGTGGTCGGCGATGTGGGTTGGTGTGTTGACGAGTTGTCTGAGGCCGTGGTTGGTGAGGTTGTCGATCAGAGTAGTGGAGTTGGTGTCGTTGTTGTTCTCCAGGTCGAAATTTAGGTCCCCGAGGAGGATGTAATTCATTGAGGTGAGTGCGTGGGTGCTGGTGAGGTCGGCGAGGGATTCGCTGAATGGTGCTCGTGGTCCGGGGGGTCTGTAGATGAGCGTTCCTCTGAGAGTGGTGTTGGGGTCGGTGTGGATGCGGAAGTGTAGGTGTTCGGTGGTCTTGAGGGAGTCGTCAGTGTGGGTGTCGACCTTGAGGGAGGATTTGTGGGCGATGGCTATGCCTCCTCCGATTCCGTTGTTGCGGTCCCTACGGATGATCTTGTAGCCGTCCGGGATGGCTATTGCGATGTCGGGCGCCGAGGAGTCGTTCCACCAGGTTTCGGTCAGGAAGGCTACTTCTGGGGTTTTAGAAGTATAACTCACAAGCATTACGTGATCAATGGTGTATTATATTGTGCCATCTTAACAGGACAGGAGAAAACGCAACAGGTGTTTTTTAGTAACAGTATTGCATAGGGACGGGGCATGTAACATGGACAGCGAGGGGGCGGGACAGTCAAGGAAGATAGTTGGAGCTGGGAGGCAGTGGCAGTACAAGGGGCCAAGGGGGGAGAAGGCTGGGGCGCACCACAGGAAGAGCGAGCGAGCATGGGCGTGGGAGCAGGGATAAGGACCACGGAAGGAGAGGCCCAGGCATGCCACAGAGGGGAGAACGCAGGCAGGAAGGCCAGTGGCAATAAAGAGGTAGGAGCAGAAGAGGGGACCAGGGAGATAGAGGGGTGGAACATGCGATATGGACAGTAAAGGAGACGAGTCAGGTGGTATTGGTAGGGGCAGCTACAGTGCTTAATTTGTGCTCGTTGTTTCCGGTGCTGTGTACCGGCACTTATTTGTGAGGGGCGAGGCTTATTCTTATGCCTAAAGCATTTGCTGCGAGCAAAAGACACATATGGGAAAGAAGGAGTAAGGGGAAAACGAAAAAGCGTCATAAAGGGAGAAAGTAGAAAGTTGCAGGATGAGCTGAAGGGGCAGGGGTGGCCGTAAATGGATTGAAGAGGCCCGAGATGGCTTCAGGATTACGCTGCCTCAGTATTCAGTGCTGGCAGATTTAATTACAGCAGCCTCATGTTTAAGAGAAGGGCTTTGAGCACTGGCACCTCTTCATTTAAAAATGAAGCACTAGGGAGCTAGGGAGGACAGGATCAGGGCAGAGACTAGAGAGAGAGCAGCTATGGGCTCAGCACATTGACAGCGAGGGGGGATGAGGGCATGAGCAGGGATAGTGAGCGAGGGAAAGCAGTTCAAACACAGGAGCAGTGGCAGCATTAGGAACCAAGGACAAAGAAGGCTCGGTAAGCCATATAGAGATAGACAGGGATGGGAGGAGGGGCAACGGAAGGAGTATCTAGGAGGGGTAGTGCCAACAGAGTGGAAGTGAGAGTACAATGGTCCTGGGTGAAGGAGGCAAAGGCAGGCAAAACAGATAGGGATGGAGGAGGAAGCCAGAGATAGTATAAGGGGCAGTCAGTGAGCGTAGTGGCCGCACAGGGTAGTTACAGCACAAGGAACGAGGGCAGGAGAAGGCTGGAGAATACCACACAGATCGGAGTGGAGGAGGGCTGTAGGAGCAGGTGCAGAGACAGGCAGGGAGGGCAGTAGCGGCACTGGGGCAGTGACAGAACCAGGAAGCACTCAGGGAGGTAAAGTGTCATGACACTCAGACAGGAAGGAGTGAACAGAGGAGAAGGCTTGGCACACTAGATGAACAGCAAGAGTGTAGTAGGGCAGGGTCAGATTGCGAGAACAAAATAGGCCCGGACACCAAAATAAAAGTAGCCCCTATTAGCAAACTCTATAGCTAAAAACGTGGTCCACATATGCAAACCAGGCCAGTTTTGATCTAGTAAAGACACACTGTATGAGTATTTTTCATATTATGGAAGAGTGTATGCATTTGTGTTTACTAAGGCCAATGCTTGTGGTAATATCAGGGAACTCAAAAGTAAAAAACGACCCACCAGACTATAAAACAGGCCCACAACCAGTCACAAACCACCCCACACACCAATTTGGAGACTAGCCCCTCAGGCACAGACTGATTGCCCTGTAGGGCAGTCCGCCCCAGCGCTGGGGCACAGGGAAAAGCAGCCAAGGAGGGCAATAGCAAAACAGGTGCACATGCAGCACAAGGGGGAGGGGGGGGAAGGAGCAGGGTTACACCAAATGGACAGTGCAGAGGAAGGTGGGCAGAGGCAGGTGCAGCCAGAGGCGCTAGTGGGAGCAAAGGGAGAGAAGAAAGCACAAACAGTAGTGTCGGTTTGAGAAGAATATGTAGGATTGCCTGTTCCTGTCTCATCAAGAAAAGAATGTAGTCCCTGTTTCAAAAACACAATTGTGTGAAACTGTTGTGTTCTGTGGTTTGGCACGAGGTAATGTTACCGCGTGCCGAACCTATTTCTGCGTGCTGCCAGCTGTCGCGTTCTCCCGTGCTCTCGAGCGCGAGAAGAGACGGTTGAAGGCTGCCGAGCCGGAGGACGTGACAGCGGCGGTCCTTGTATAGGATCGAAATAAACGTCTCCAAATCTTTACAGCGCTTCTTACCGTGATTTCACAACATCAGAATTTGTCGACGAGCGAGCCAGGACCGCCGCTAGGCACCCACGCATTAATGTGTAGACTGATCTCTGCCTTCTTCCTGCTGGGAGCATAAGGGTGCTTCTTGATCGGTGCTATGCAGTCTGTTAATCCTCCACCACCCTTTTTGGAAACTCCAGGTGCTCCTCCCATCCCTTGGACACAATGGTTTGACGGTTTTGTGACTTACCTTGGAGCTATTGGAGCCTCTCGTTTTCACCCTGAAAGGAAGAAGTGTCTTCTTTTACATTCTTTGGGATATGAAGGTAGAGAGATCTTCAAACATTTACCGGACCTGCCGCAAACTGATGAAGAGCTTGATGAATATGATATGACCACCAAGAAGTTGTCCACAAGATTTGATGTACTCCCGAGTTTGGTGTTTTTACGGCACAAATTCTTCAAGCGTCAGCAGTCTCAAAGTGAGGATGTTGACACATATGTCAGCGCACTGAGACAATTAGCCGCGAAGTGTGAATTTAGAGATTTCCAAGACCAGTTAATAAGGGACCAGTTTATCGGTCACTGCTCAAATAAGCACATTCAGCAGAAGCTACTTACCATGGGCAATCCTACCTTGGAAGATGTCATTAAAACAGCTAAAAGCGTTGAACTGGCGCAGATATCTCTAAAGTAACTTTCAATAAGTACTGGGCTGAAGGACTCTGATCAAATGCATGTGAATGTCGTTACCAAACTGAGTGCGGTAAAGAAAGGCGACTCGAGAAAATATGACAATCCATTTTTCAGGTCGTCTAACATATGTTTTAGATGTGGGAACATGCCTCACTTTAAGGATGGCAAAAGTTGTCCAGCAAAGAATGCTGCATGTAGGAAGTGTAGTAAAGTAGGTCACTTTGCTAAAGTCTGTCAATCCATGTTTAATAAACAAGCTAAGGTGTCCACAGTGGTAGAAGAAGAGGGGGAAAATGAAGAGGATTCTTTTGTTAAGGCCTATCAAGATATGATTATGGTAGTCACTGAAAGGGTATGTGGAGTCAAGGAGCAAAACCAATGCGTAGATCCTCTTGTTGATATTCGGGTTGGTGATAAGTGGCTTCGGTTGTTAGTGGATTCTGGGGCACGTATTACTATGATCACATCGGATCTTTTCCACAATGTTTGGGGTGATAGGAAGTTATTGCCTCCCGACAGATCACCTGTGTCTTATGAGGGCAGGAAAATTAACCTGGAAGGCTACATAGAAGATAGTCTTGAGTTCAAGGATCGGAAGATCTTCGGTAAAATTTATGTGGCGTATAAAGGTTTGAACATTTTAGGATGGTACCATCAACGGCTGTTTGGCATGGTGTTGAAACCTGGTGCTAAAGAACAAGTCCTTGTTGTAGGGAACTCAGAATCTAAGGCACCATTTGAAGAGGAGTTTCCTAGCATTTTTGCACAGGGTTTAGGAAGGATTGCTGGTTTCAAGCACAAATTTAAGGTAAAGGATCAGGCTATCCCAGTGAGACATAAGGTCAGGTCGGTGCCATTTAGTCTAAGAGAGGATCTTAAAACTGAATTGCACAAACTACAAAATAATGGTGTAATTGAGCCTATTGAGTCCAGTTTGTGGCTTTCTCCATTGGTGGTTGCCCGGAAACGAAATGGGGACCTGCGTTTATGTGTGGACCTGAGGAGTCTCAATAAGGAGATATGGGTAGACTCATACCCTTTACCTAAGATTAGTGACCTGCTCGATGAGCTCAGAGGCTCTGTGTGGTTTTCCAAAATAGATCTTGCTTCAGCATATCACCAGGTGGTGTTGGATGAGGATTCGCGTCATTAACAGCTTTTAATTCTCCGTTTGGCACTTTCCAGTTTTGCAGGATGCCATTTGGGTTGGCCTCTGCTGCGTCAGCGTTTCAACGCATCATGCACAAAATGTTGGGGGAAGTACAGGGCATTCTTGTTTTCCAAGATGATGTCTTGATTCATACTAGGGATTTGGAAGGTCATCACAAGAAAATCAGATCTGTCTTTAAAGTTTTTCAGTCTTATGGCATCTGTGTAAGGAAAGAAAAATGTGAGTTTTACAAGAATAAGATAGAATTTTTGGGTCATTGTGTGTCTGGGGATGGTGTTGCACCGCGGCCCGGTTTGGTAAAAGCGATTGTGGAATTGCCTAATCCCAAGGACAAAGACGAGTTGCGATCATTTGTAGGCATGTGTGAATACTATTCTAGGTTCATTTCCAATTATGCTAGCAAAATGAAGATTTTGTCTAACTTGCTCAAGAACAAAGTACTGTTCATATGGGACAGTGAGTGTCAAGCTACATTCGAAAGGGTCAAACAGGAGTTGGTCGATGCTAGGCCATTGAGTCCGTAGGACCCCAGCCAATTGTGCACCATCACTGTTGATGCTAGTAGGTATGGGTTGGGTGCGGTGCTGTCTCAAGGTATGGGGAAGGATGTGAAGGTTATTAGTTATGCCTCTAGAGTATTACGTGAGCCAGAACTCAATTACTCTGTGATTGAGAAAGAGCTGCTAGCATGCTATTAGGCTAGTGAGAAATTTAGAAGCTATTTATGGGGGAGAAAATCTGTTGTTCAAACTGATCATAAACCATTGTTGTACATTTTGAATGGAGACAAGATCAATTATACAACCCCTCGTATAGCAAGCCTCACCACGAAACTGTTACAATATGACTTTCATGTCAGATACATTCCAGGAAAAGACAACTTCACAGCTGACTTTTTATCTCGTTTACCTATTAGTGATGAAAGTACTGTTGATGTGGAGGATTGTTTTATAGCGGCTGTGGATGCCGATGAATCCAAAGTGTGCACAGAAACGGTATGGAAGATGGCTGAAAGCAATGATGAGGTGCTTTCCAGGGTTAAGCAATATATTGTCAACGGTTGGCCTAAGGAAAGGAATTTGAATTCAGAAGTCCAACCGTATGCCAAGGTGGCTGATGAGTTATCTATTGAGGATGACATTGTGTTAAGGAATGATAAATGTGTACCCCCATGTGAGCTTAGACAAAAATTGGTGGACCATGCGCATGATGGGCACCTTGGTGGCACCATGACAAAAAGACGGATCAGGGCGCTGTATTGGTGGCCTTCTATGGATAAGGATGTGGAAAGGGCTGTTCATGGTTGTGTTGTGTGCAATGGTGCTGAAAAAGGGTTGAAGATTGTGAAGCCACCATTACAACCCATACCTTTACCAGAGAAGGCTTGGGTTAAAGTGGGTGTTGATATGTTTGGGCCTTTCAGTTTTCTCCCTAGTCACATGCACTATGCTTTTGTACTGATGGATTATTTTAGTAAGTGGCCAGAAGTGCGGTTTTTCGCTAAGCCTTCGGCAAGTTCTGCCATACAGTTCCTCAAAGAGATTTTTTGGAGGGAAGGTTTTCCAGAATATTTATTCTCGGACAATGGTGTACAGTTTGTGAGCAATGAGATGGAAACCTTCCTAAGAGAGTCTGGTGTGAAACATTTGAAGAGTTCGCAGTACCATCCTCAAACGAATGGTTTAGTTGAAAGAATGAACAGAGTGGTTGTGGAAGGCATAAAGTGGGCTAAAGCGAGTAGATTGGATGTGGAAGAAGCTGTGAATTCGATGTTGTGGTTTTATCGCACCACACCACATTCAGTGACGAAAATCTCCCCATTTGAACTGTTGAAAGGTAGGCGTAGTACGTCTAAACTTTTCCCGGCTTGGTTAGCCAAGATCGTGTCGGGTAAATTTCCTGATGTGGTGGACAAGGATAAAGTTAGGGGTGAGGTAAAGAAAAATCAAGACAGGGTGAAAGCTAGGTATGACCAGAAAAATTCTACAAAAGAACGCTCTTTTCAACCAGGTGATAGTGTGCGCATCAAGTTACAGACCTTTGTGAGGAAAGGGGAAGCTTGTTATGAAAGTCCATATACAGTGAGGAAAGTGTGTGGTAATGCTATCATGGTTGAGGGTGGTCAATGGTGGAATATAAGCAAAGCTGTGAAGGTGAATGACGACAGGGACGGTGGAATGAAAAGGTGTAGTAGAGCGGTATCAGGGGGCATGGTTCAGGAACGGTTGGTGTCAGACACTAAGTTGGGAGTTCCCCAAACACTTAGAAGATCTGTTCGAGCGAAACGGGTGCTGCTCAAACTTAGGGTATATCATTGCCCTTAACAAGAAATCTACTTGGTGCTATGGTTATTTTTGCCAAGACTGTTTAGTGGTTTAATGTGATGTTATTATAATGTTTGTTCTAATGCTGGGTTGTGTTTTTCTGGTTTGGAAGTTAAAAAAAAAAAAGAAGAAGATATTATGTTGTGTTCTGTGGTTTGGCACGCGGTAATGTTACCGCGTGCCGAACCTATTTCTGCGTGCTGCCAGCTGTCGCGTTCTCCCGTGCTCTCGAGTGCGAGGAGAAGAGACGGTTGAAGGCTGCGTAGCCAGAGGACGTGACAGCGGCTGTTCTTGTATAGGATCGAAATAAACGTCTCCAAATCTTTACAACGCTTCTTACCGTGATTTCACAACAGAAACCTCATAATGAAATAGATGAAATGACCACAGAGATGGATACAACAAAAGCTCCATTGGTCATTGTGAGAGGAGATCCTATATCTATTTCTCACTTGGCACGTGATTGTCTCGACGTGTAAGGTGCCTCCAGCTGTGCTGTATGATACAAGAGGGTAACAAGGTGATTCAGACTTTTGGCTTTAAGCAAGGTGTGTAAATTGAGTTTCGGCTTTAAGCAAGGTGTGTAAGGTATCCTGGGTCTTGGGTGGCAGCTTTTACGTTATGTCGTAAGCGAATGTACAAAAATATATTGAGTCAGAACGGTGACCCCCCCCATCAAAGAATGCATCCCGAGACACAAAGGACCCCTCACGGGACAGATCCCCTCAATTAGTACTTCCACATTTTTGGAGTAGACGCCTGCAGGAAGTCTCATGTGTAACTGGTAGCAGTGGGTGATAAGGCAATAAAAATGAGCGGGGAATACAGCAGGAGCTTGTCAAGCTTTCGGGCCAGTCTAGGCCGTGACATGGAGGCGCATGCAACCAAAGATTCAGCCAGTGTGGTAGAAGTCATTAATGATCCCAGATATGAACAAGGGGGAACAGGGGCCATATAGTCTTGTTCTATCGCCGGATGTGGTAGAAATGGAGTGGGTTTGTTTTAGTGTATGGCATAGTGCGCTATGACACACAGTCAGTACAATTCCATATCTGGCCCTTCAAGTCCTCCTTTAGAGAATGGCAGTGTGAGAGTGTCCCATTAGTTACGGAGATGTTTACCTGCCCACACTAGTCTTATCATCTGCGTTTTAAGTACTTTGAAGTAGTGAAATCCCAGTTGTAGAGCGGTATTGAGGAATAAATATAAACATTTTGGTAGACTGACCATTTTCATGAGTGCAATGCATCCCGCTAATGATAAGGGCAGCAAAATCCATCACATAGTACTATCAATGATGGATAATAGTGGAGTGCCATAATTCACTCTGCCAGTCTCCTCTTTGTTCCTTGACACCACCACCCTTAGATACTAGAGTTCAGAGTTGTACCGTTTCAATGGAAAGCCTGAGGTGAATGGTTGTGTGATTGGTTTGAGGGGGAAAAGATTAGATTTTTCCCAATTGATCTGGAATCCAGATAGTCCCCCAAACAGTCCAAATTCGTAGAGAACCCCATTAAGGCTGACCTGTTGATCCCTAAAATAGAGGATGATGTCATCTGCTTATAATAAGGCTAATATATGTATAGAGGGGTAGTGGATTGCATATTCTCGGTGGCCTTAGCGGAGTTTGGCAGCCAGCAGCTCCACTGCCAGGGCAAAAAGTAACAGTGCTAGCAGGCCATCCTGTCGTATTCCTGTAATGATGTTGAATGAAGCTGAGACCGAACCATTATTATTTTCTCTAGCCATTAGTTGTGAGTAGAGGAGAGCAATCCATGTAAAAAAAGAGTGGGAGATTCCCTTCCGGCGGAGAACAGTCATTGAAAAATTCCATTCCAGAGAATCAAAGGCTTTGATGGCGTCAAGGAAGGCTGCCTCCGCAGCTAGGTCAGGATTGATATCCTGCAACAGAGCAAATAATGTACATCAATTGTGAGACATGAATCCCCCTGGAATAAAGCCTGATTGTTCTGGTCTAACTAAAAATGTCCTGAGGAGGGTAGGTTGGTTGGCAAGTATTTTTGACAAAATGTTTAAATCGCAATTGATGAGAGACAGTGGCCTGTAAGAATCACACCTGTTGGGGGTTCACCCGACTTCAGCAGAACAATAATCATAGCCTCTCTCATGGATGGGGGAAGTAGACCATTTGTGCTCGCTTCTTGATATACGGACTTTAAGATTGGTAGCAATCTGCTGATATATGATTTGTAAAAGTAGCAGGCAGACTATCATGCCCAGGGTCCCTGCCAGACTACAGCTGTGTTATCGCCTTTCTGATCTCACCCTCCTCAATATCTGCTGCAAGGACGTTTCAGTGAGTGTCACTTAGCCAACCTTGTGCCACATCATCAAGGTAGGAATCCGTAGCTGCGTGGCTTGACCTGAGGGATGTGTAGAGGACGCCATAAAATAGGGAGAATGTGTGTAGGATTGCCGGTGTATCACTATAGAGCACCCCGTCTTCTCCCTGCAGTTTGAGGATATCATTGGCAGAGCGTGTCATAGAAATCAGTGTATGCCCTGGGCATTCATCCTCCCCATATGCTTGAGCCTTGGCATATTTAACTCAATAGAGGCATTCTCTCTCCACAGTCTCCTGGAATTCAGAAAGAGTGGTCCACTCAGATAAATCAGGATCCTTAGAATCGCCCAGGCAAGCCTCAAGGTTTTTCAAGTCTCTCTAGTTTGCTCAACTGGTCACGCAAGAGGCGCAAAACTCCCCCACTTGTAGCCAGGCATATACAACAGATTGTGACTTTGGAAGCCTCCCAGATAGTGCCTAATGCTGGCACTGAATCTGTGTTTCTGGCAAATAAATTAGAAGTCTCCTGTCACAGTTCTTCATTGAATGGAGTGTCCAGGGGTAGAATTGGAGAGAGCCGCCATGATGCATATGCTGGAGCCCGGTCAGGGAGGCGCCAAACCATTACAACTGGGGAGTGATCTGAGTATGTTTGTGCAAGGCGTAAGACTTCATGCAGGTAGGGCCCTACCCCTCGGGAGACAATCCAGGAGCCTAACCATGACCAACTATGGTGCACCCCTGAATAAAAGGTGCCTTCTTCATTAGATGGATGAAGTGTCCTCCAAGCATCTAGGAGCTCATGATCATCCTTAATATCCTATATATAGTGAGCAGCAGTACTATGGTTGATGGAAGGAGTGTGTGATCAATCAGTAGATGTGTTTAGTGTAACGTTGAAGTATCCCCCATATAATGAGGGACGGGCCTGTGTCTGCAACTTGTCCCCAGAGTCGGTCAAAGAAGGTGGGATCATTAGTATTTGATCCAAGATAATAGCAATTGAAGCCAGTCTGCCCCATATCAATGAATAGCGGCCTTGGGTATCATTCAATGAGCTCTGTGGGCCATACAGCACCCCTTTCCAAATGAGGGTAACAGTGCATCTTACGTAGGAGGAGTATGTGGAGAATTGCCTGTGGGTGGCACAATGGACAGCAAATGTTCTACTGGTGGATTCTATTGGATGGGATTTTTGTAATAGGGCAATGTGAATGTTGTGTCGGGCCAAACATGCCAGTATATGTCTGAACTTTCAAAGATTACCAAGCATTCCATTTAAGGCATTTATATGTTGTACATGGAGAATTTGTCTGTGCAACAGCATCTTTCGTCATCTCAGGGTGGGTGTTTGGTCATTGGTCAGAGGTTGTTGATTGACAGAAGCAATTAATGTGGGATGTAAAAAGTGTGGCATTAGAATGATGGCTCGATGTGCACAGTGTAACATTTCAGACAATCCAATTTCCCCCCTCCAACACTAGCAGCCCAAACTCACCAGGAATACATATCTCTCCCATACAAACATTTTACTCCTTGCAGCACAGCTGCTGAGTGCCTCAAGTTTCATCACTCAACCCCATCCTGTTCAAGGTATACATGATCCCTTTGGCTGTCATCTACGCAGACAACATCAACATCCCCTCCTACACCAATAACACACAACTCATGCTCCCCCTCACAGACAAGACCCCCAGCACAAGAAACAAATTGGCCACCTGCATGACCAAAGTCGCTAACTGGATGAAAGATCATTGTCTCAAGCTCAACACTGACAAGACAGAAGTAGTGATCTTTGGCAAGAACACTTCACCAGTGGACATAAAACTGGTGGTCAACCACTCACACCCAAATCCCACACCAGGAACCTCTCAGTAATCATCGACAACAAACTGGACATGATCCCATCACAAGTCAGTGCTGTCACTACGTTCTGCTTCCACGCCTTGCAGATGCTGAGGGAGATCTTCAAATGGCTCCCAAGAAACATTAGAAAGACTCTGACTCATGCTCTAGTCAACACCAGGATGGACTATGGGAACACCCTCTATGCCGGGATCACCAAACAACTCGCCAGAAGACTGCAACCATCCAGAACTCGGAGGCCAGAGTCATCCATAAGCTCCCACAAAAAACTCACATCAAACAGCACCTCAAGGAGCTCCACTGGCTCCCGTTAGACAAACATATTCAATACAAACTCCTCACAAACATATTCATGGTACTACACAATTCAGGCCCAACCTACCTGAACAGTTATACCTCCTTGCACCAATCACCCAGACTACCCTGCTACACAGGGCTCCTATACCCACACATCCCACACATACAGAGAACCAGACTCTTCCATCATTCCTAAAGTGTGCAATGGCCTTCTACTGTACATCAGAGCCTCCTTCTCACTTCCTAATTTGTGCAAGAAGCTGAAGATCTGGCTTTTCAATTAACCAACATAACATTGAGAGGGCTAGGCATGCACACCTGATCAGCGCCTCGTAGGTGATCGTAAGCTTTACAAATACATGTAACATAACTATACCGGCTGCAAAAGGCCTGCTCGAGCATTATAGGCCTGAGTTAAAGGTGAGGGCCTACAGCATGAGAGTAGGCTTTTAATTGCTGGTATTGCCCATTATAGCAAGCTATTAGTACATTCAGCCCATTGAGGACAGAATGCCCAAATTTTAAAAAGGGCTCCGGAGATCAAAGGGGTTGAAACTTTCCCTGGCCCCAAAGCCTTTGTTTTCCAGGTGCTGCTGTGAATGTTCAACAATTACAGCCATGCACAGACCATGGCTGTTAACTCTTCAGCCTACTAAGTAATAGCTGTGAAAGGTGTCTGAAGTGGGCCCCTGGTTCTCGTTAGGCTTGGTCAAACTGATCAAACTTCTGTTCCTTATTCAACTAAGCCTTGAGAGACCTTGGAGCTGAGGAGAAATCCATCTTTCAGAGGCTTAGTGATACTGTGAGCAATGGCAGGAGGGAGGGGGAAGCCTTCTGTGTGTCTTAGTCTGCAGCCTTTGCCAGTGTTTTCCCCTGAACAATTCACACATCCTGGAGAGGCGGGAGAAAGAGAGGAGAGGTTGTACATTCGGACATTGTAACGTGGAGAGCATCGGGCTTATTCAAGCTTTTATAGCATGCTGATGATCCATTATCCTCAATAGATCTCTCAACACTCAATTTCATAATGGCTGGCTTGTATAATCCACTACAGTGGAATTATACTATAGGAGAACATGGGGTGTTGAAAGCTCTGTTGACAATAGAGCAGCAAGCTATAAACGCTGGTATATTCCCACTCTTGTAAATATTACATTGTCTTTATTGAATGCCTTTGCCGCTCTCTTTCTCCTGCCTCTCCAGGATATATGGATTGGACAGGGAAGAGATAGAGGCAGAGGCTGTGAACCAGGGCAGACAGTAAACTTTCATCCCTCCCTCCTTCCCAAAGCTTGCAGTTCCACCTGAGCCTTGGAAGGTAGGAGGGGGAATTCTGCTCAGGTCTTGTCTCATTTGGCTTTGCCAAATGATGACAAACAGCTTGGCAGAGCCCAAGAGGAAAGATGCGGATTGTTGGCCACTTTTTCAGTTCTTTGTGTGTGTACATGTGCTAATAACTGCCAGACACACCCAGGAAAAGCCGACAAAGACACTCAAACTTCAGATCCGTGAGGGGTTGTAAACATCATGCATCTCTCTTGAGGATGTGTTTTTGTCAATTAGGACATTCCACCCTTTTTTAGTAGAATGTTGTAATAGTCGTATAGCCTGCCATAACTGACTATATCAGCCTTTAAAGGCACACTCGCTTGTTATAAGCCCTTGATTTCTGTTCGGGCCTATAACTCTGGAGTCTTATAGGCCTTTAATGGTGAAATAGCCTGCTTTAATGCTATAATGGGCTATAAGGGTATATAAGGACATTCTTTTATCATAGTGTTCATATATATATATATATATATATATATACTAATATAGCTTTATAGTCCACTGTAGCAGGCTACATGAGTACATTAGAGTCCTACTCTCATTTTAGGAGTTCACCATTAGCTTGCAGCTATAACAGTTGAGTCAGCCACTAACTGCTACTGTAGCCTGCTTTTGTGGAACATAAGGATTTACTAACATCATTCCCACACAATGGACCCTATAAGAAATAGGACTCAACCCTACTTAAATCAGAGCAGTGCCCCTAGAAATATAACCCATCTATCCGGCGGTGTTTTATCTCCCTGTTTATCAAAGGACCAGTACGGTATTCCTAAACAGAAAGCGGAGATAGCTTTACTGTTTAGGAACATTGCAGGTCTAACCAACAAGATAGGCAATGAGACCTGGGTGAACTTTATAGAAGAATATTCATGTATCTGCCGCCAAAAGACGTGGCTATTAAGTCCTCTCCACATTAACGGCTATAAAACATTTCACTCACCAGCCGCTCAGTCCAGGTACGGTAGACCAAAAGAGGGGCTATGCACATATATTTCTAAGAAGTTACGTTTGCAGAATCTAGAGATGAAATTTACGAGTTCGTTCTATCAAATGATAGAGAGTAACTTGGATCATAAGACCCATCTAGTCATTATTAAGTTTTTATAATAATGCAGCCCCTGGAGAGCTTCCCAATATTCTAATGGAGATGGGAAATGACCTAAAAAAAATAAGTGCAAATAATAACCGCGAGACCTTCATGATCTGGGGCGGTGATATTAACGTCCACCCTTGCAAAGAAACCTCAGACAAGGTATGTGGCTGGGATCCTGAAGGTGCTGGCTTAAGACTTCACTTTGCACATATCACCCAAGGAGACGCAATGAATTTACTGGCTCAAACCCATAACCTATCCTTTGTAAACAAATTATATTCGGATGAAACACAGTTTAAACCAACTTACAATGGAAGGGGTGCGAATACTGTGATTGATTATGTTTTAATGTCAACCCACTTTGCACACTACCTTATGAATTATACTTTGCATGACATCGCAATTAGCGACCATTATCCCCAGAGCCTGAACCTCTCACTAACTCCCCTTATAGCAGACAGGGATGACAGGGCCACTCTGGTAGATGGCATCGCATTAGTGCCGCGTAATGGATATACCCTGAAATGGTCTCAGACAGACCCCAAGTCTCTGTTGAAACAGTTATTATGTGACTGCAAGCATGCTTTTGCAGACTGTTTATGTGAGAATCTAGATCCAGGGCGATGCTTAAGTGCTTTTACACTGAGTATGCAAACCATAAAGGAAGCCCTTACTATCAGAGGTGGTAAGTCGGGGCAAAAAAGGGCTACTGGATGGTTTGACTATAACTGCTCACAAGCACATAGGAAACTGAAAAAGGCTCTAAGAGCCCCAAAAAGATCTTCAACTGATATACGCAAGTGTAGACAAGAATACAAAGCAGCAATGAAGGAAAGGAAATTGACCTTAAAAAGAACTCTGTGGGAAACTTTACATATAGCTAGCTGTACGAAAAATAACATCCTCTTCTGGAAAACAATCAATTCTCTTGTGTTTGGGGACCGAGATTCCCCCAGGATGGAAATAGCGATTTCCGAAGAGGATTGGATTGCACACTTTTCTAAAATATACTCGCTGGCTAGCGACTTGAGGCCTACAGTTCCTGTATACGATCAAGGTCTCCAGGAAGGTTCACGTCCGACCATAACCCCTCAATTTAGCCTTGAGGAGGTAGAGGAAGCCATAACTCTAAGTAAATCAGGGAAAGCTCTGGGCCCCGATGGCGTTCCGATTGATTTATACAAGGCCAATATTCAGCTATGGGGGCCTGTACCGATGCAGACATTGAGGGCCATACGAGGTCCCTTACCATCCTGGCGAGACTCCAATATCATTCCAATATATAAAAAAGGTGATCGCCTTAACCCAGCCTGTTACAGGCCAATCTCATTGCTGGATACAATGGCTAAACTAGCAGGGAGAATTATTTTGAATAGGCTGCAAACATGGGCGGAAGAAGAGAGTGCTTTTTCTTCCGTCCAGTATGGATTCCGGAAAGGAATCAGACAGAGGAGCAAAGCCTGAACTTAAGTATTATTATTGGAAAGTATACAAAGATTAGAGAAGGTAACCTGCATCTGGCTTTTATTGACCTATCATCAGCATTTGACTGTGTACTACACAAAAAGTTATGGGATATCCTAAGCAGCATGGGGGTAGAACCAGCCATAATTCAGTTTATACGAGAAATGTACACAGGGTTCAGAGCAAGAGTGAGGTATGGGCTAAAAGGGGAATGTACTCGCCCTTTTGGCCTACATAGAGGTGTGCGCCAAAGTTGTGTTCTTGCCCCGTTCTTGTTCTCAATGTAGATAAATAACTTAGAAAATGTATTGGCTAGTAACTGCAAAGATCTACCCCAAATAGGTAATCGCGCTGTCCCGGTATTACTCTATGCAGACGATGCAGTTTTAATGGGCAGGACCCCGCTAGCTCTTCAAAAACTCTTAACTACTTGCATTACGTTTATGTCACAATTGGGACTCACTGTCAGTCGCTCAAAAACGTTTATTATGAACTCTGGGGGGAAATGCGGCAATATCTATAATAGTACTGCCGCGGATGGGAGGGTAGAAACTGCGCGAACCTTCTCTTATCTGGGCATAATGTTTGACAAACAGGGCTCGTGGGTTAACTGTAGGAAAATGAAAAAAGCCCAGCTTATTAAAACAACGGTGGCCTTAAGGCTTTTTTCCAAAAGGATAGGGGGGATTACCCCGCCGAACATGATAAAAATTTACAAAGCCAAGTGCACCCCGGCTGTCATGTATGGGTCTGGAATATGGGGATATACTAACTGTAACCCGGTACAGACGGTGGAAAATTATTTTTTAAGACATCTACTGATGGTACCAAATGGTACATCATCATACATTATCCACTCTGAACTGGGGCTCCCCTTTATTGCAGACTTGATAAAGATTCAACCATTATTGTTATGGCACAAAGTTTGGACCTCGGAGTATACTGAATTAAACAAGGCCATCTTGACTGACTGCATGGAGTCTACATACGCAGCAAGGGTGCCCTGGTTAAGATACATTATGACCTTCTTTGAAAACATGGGTAACAAAGTTTATTGCACAAACCCAGCTTCGCTGGGAAAAATCTCTAGGAAGAACCTGAGTGTTCTGGCATTAAAATATTTAGAAGATTCACGATGGGAGGTTGAATCAAAAAAGCCCAACGTCATTCACAATCAAATAATTTTGTTGACGGAGGGCATACAGCCTTATTTGACGAATGTGGTAAACCCCCACCACCGCTTTGTTCCCACCAGACTGAGGCTAGATATATTTCATCGTTTAGTAACCTTTCCAACTATGAACGATTGGAGGACCACGCTGAAGGCCTGTCCCTGTGATGCAAAGGCACCCCAAACTACAATTCACGTGGTCTTATTCTGTAAATTCTATACCAAGCAGAGAAAGCGCTTGGTAGCCCCTCTTTTCAGGTTAATCAACTTGCCCCAGTGTCGTATCGCGTACGCCAACCTCCAGGTGTTATCCTCTATTGAGATGTGTGGAACCTTGGCTAACTTTTTATGCTCCGTATTAACTACAAGAAAGCGTATGAGGGTAGCGATGTAATTTTATCTAGTCATGTAATGGTTCGCAACTAGGAAATTTTAAAGATATTGTTAATACTCTGTACGTATCCTTTTATTATTTTAATTTATTTAAATCTTATTTTATTTATTGTATACTGAAATGTATAATATTTGATACTTTTATGACTTGTTGAAAGTCGAATAAAGTTTGTACTACTACTACTACTAACATCATTAGACAGGGATGACAAACAACATAAATTGCTTTTATATCTTTTGACCTGGAAAGGTGGTACCTACAAGAACACTTTAATTTTTTAAGCAGTTTAAAAAAAAAATATCCAATTCCATTTTTGAATTAAAACAATAAGGGGGCATTAAAACAAAAACTATTTTCACACCTGCTCGCCTGTGGTCAAGTGCTGGTCCCTGGTGCTTCTACTTTGCTCTCCTGCAGAGACAAAAGGACCGCATATAATGGAGAGCAATTTGGTGTTACAAGCAATTCCGATGGTGCCCTGAGTTGGGAGAAGCAGTGAGCAGTTTTGCCAGGTTACACCCAGTGAAGTGGAGCACTGGATGTAAAGACTCATTCATTCTCTTGATGTTTTCATTTTTCAGCATTGATCTGCCTGGTGGGCCACATCTTTAAGTGTTTCAGCGTGACAGATGTACAGAAAGAAAACTTCTTTCCAGTACCTCTGTCGTGGTTGCTGCAGGTCACTACCTTGATGGACCCTTTCTTTTCACCTGGTGGAATGGTGAAAAACTCCAAGACTATGGATTGGGAGATGCTGTGAGGTTCTCCTTGCTGTTGCTCCTCTTAATTGCCCAATTAGTATTTCTGTTCTTGCTTTCTAAATGCCATTATTTTTGGTTCAATTCCCAAAAAATGTCCAAGATTGGGAAAAAACTCCAGAGACTATAGAGGTTGTGTGTACCAAGACATGCCACTCCATAATAACAGTGAGTGAGTGGAAATATTATATATCAAGGTGATTATATTTGCCAATTAAATTGTGTTTCTTCTTCTGACCCAAGTACTGCTGTACCATTTTCCGGTACTGTGGTACCATTGCTCCTAAAAACTCAGAGATTTGACTAAATCCTTTAAGAAACCTTTCTGATTTGGGCCTGTGAGGAAATCACTATACTCAAAGTTAAAATAAAAGTACCTCTTAATGCAAAAAACATTAAAAAAAACTCCAGGTCCCACGGGGCTTCTGCCTAACCCGGAGAAAGAAGAATTACTTATATGGGATTCCTATGGAACCCTCTCATTGATTCTTTGGGTCTGTGGAAGTACCACAGAACTGTATGGGAGGTCAAACAAAATATAAAAGTGAAAGCATGCTTTTCATTGACCACTGAGGAGACACTACTCAAAATCTCACACCCTTTAAAAACATCCTCGAATGATTTTGCTCAGCACAGTTACTGCATTCATGTTTAACAGCGACACTTTGCTGTAAATACAAACAAAGTCATCATGGCCTCACACACCAAGTGCATCATGCAATATGCCTATCCGAGGTACACCATCTGATGATTATAACATCACAGTTATCGTACCTACTTCTGCAGCACAACAAAAGCAAGGCCTGCAAAGGAATCAATGGTGTGGTAGATTTTCATGCCTTCCATATGGTGAAAAACAATTAGTATGCATGAGTTTAAGTGATGTCATTTAGCATGCAAGGACTGATGTAATACTTGAGATCATAAGCTGTGCATGGCAGGGGCATAGGTTATACTTACCTTACTGACCTATAACTGGCGAAATTCAATGTTTTTTCATTTTATAAATGTTACCTTTTGTGTGACTTAGGGGGTCATTACAACCCTGGCGGACGGTGTTAAAGATGCGGTAATACCGCAAACAGTCAGACGGAAAAAAAAGGGAATTATGACCCTGGCGGAAACCGCCAACAAAGACAGCCACTTTAACACACCGCCCGCCACGGCGATACAGACAAGCAGCGCAGCGGTCACCGCCAACAGACAGGCGGAAGACAATGTACCGCCCACAGTATCACAACAGGCCAATCCGCCACCTTTTTCGGGGCGGATTCACTGCAGATAAAACACGGCGGAAACAGCTTTTGCTATGGGAAAACGCTCACGTTCCACACATCCCATGAGGAACGACGACTCCATGGACCCGGAACTCCAAATACTACCTGCCCTTGTCTTTCTGCTCCTTCACGACCAACAACGACGTAGGCGCAGAAGATACCGGTGAGTACTGCACCTACGACACGGGGGAGGGAGGAGGCAAAAGTTAGGGGGACAACCACCAAACACCCCCATCCCCACCCTCGCATATTACAACATACACACCAATGCAGTCACAAACATAACAGTAACAACCCACAATCCCCCAGGAAGAATGCAAAGACAATGCGAATTTCGGTCAAACTTTGTAATGTGCCGCTATACATGTCATACAAAAATATACAAATATATGTATTCCAAAATCACTCATATTTACATATACAATCCGAGAAGTAGTGCAGATATGTACACAACAATGTCGGTGCACAAACAGTCCAAAAATGCATGGGCGAGGCCCACAATAGATACCTGACCAAAATCGGAGAGAACACTGCTGGGGAATCAGATAGAAACACTACAGGCACCTCAGGGGGAAGGGAATGGGGGGCACCTCAGCCACATGAATGCAAAGCCAGATCCACGACGGGGCTCCATGCCCATTTATGCCATCCTGGGGAGTGCAAAGCCACAGTCTCTCAAGTCTCACAAGTGGGTGGGTTGCCCACTGTGCCATCCTGGGGAGTGCAAAGCCACAGTCTCTCAAGTCTCACAAGTGGGTGGGTTTCCCACTGTGCCATCCTGGGGAGTGCAAAGCCACAGTCTCTCAAGTCTCTACAGTGGGTGGGTTGCCCACTGTACCATCCTGGGGAGTGCAAAGCCACAGTTTCTCAAGTCTCTACAGTGGGTGGCTTGCCCACTGCTGCATCCTGGGGAGTGCAAAGACACAGTCTCTCAAGTTGATGCAGGTCCATACTGGTACTGGGGGGTGACTGGTGCCCAGACTGGATGAGTCTCCCCGTGAAAGATAGTGTCCTGTCACTGTCCCAGCTGCACATGGGATAAGGATGCCTGATGTGGTGGGCCATTCATTCCTTCCCGGTGCATTGCCCTGTTCAGCAGTGCTTTGCCATGGCGGTCTTTGCCCTGTTCAGCGGTGCTTTGACATAGCGGTCTTTGGCCTGTTCAGCGGTGCTTTGACATGGCGGTCTTTGCCCTGTTCAGCGGTGCTTTGACATGGCGGTTCTGGACTGTTCAGCGGTGCTTTGACATGGGGGTTCAGGACTGTTCAGCGGTGCTTTGACATGGCGGTCTTTGCCCTGTTCAGCGGTGCTTTGACATGGCGGTTCTGATACGGACATTGGTGTGTGGCATGACGATTTCCACACTGGACATTGGTGTGTGGCATGACGATCTCCATACTGGACATTGGTGTGTGGCATGACGATTTCCACACTGGACATTGATGTGTGGCATGACGATTTCCACACTGGACATTGGTGTGTGGCATGACGATCTCCATACTGGACATTGGTGTGTGGCATGACGTTCCATCATTGCCCAGCGGGGCTGTGGCATCCTGGCCCTGCCTGGGCTGTGACTGCGGCAGTGGTCTCTGGACCAGTGACAATACTTGGGCCCTCCTGGGCTGTGACTCTGGCAGTGGTCTCAGGACCAGTGACAATACTTGGGCCCTCCTGGGCACTGACTCTGGCGGTGGTCTCTGGACCAGTGACGATACTTGGGCCCTCCTGGGCTGTGACTCTGGCGGTGGTCTCTGGACCAGTGGTGATACTTGGGCCCTCCTGGGCACTGACTCTGGCGGTGGTCTCTGGACCAGTGACGATACTTGGGCCCTCCTGGGCTGTGACTCTGGCGGTGGTCTCTGGACCAGTGACGATACTTGGGCCCTCCTGGGCTGTGACTCTGGCGGTGGTCTCTGGACCAGTGACGATACTTGGGCCCTCCTGGGCACTGACTCTGGTGGTGGTCTCTGGACCAGTGACGATACTTGAGCCCTCCTGGGCTGTGACTCTGGCGGTGGTCTCTGGACCAGTGACGATACTTGGGCCCTCCTGGGCACTGACTCTGGCGGTGGTCTCTGGACCAGTGACGATACCTGGGCCCTCCTGGGCTGTGACTCTGGCGGTGGTCTCTGGACCAGTGACGATACTTGGGCCCTCCTGGGCTGTGACTCTGGCGGTGGTCTCTGGACCAGTGACGATACTTGGGCCCTCCTGGGCTGTGACTCTGGCGGTGGTCTCTGGACCAGTGACGATACTTGGGCCCTCCTGGGCACTGACTCTGGCGGTGGTCTCTGGACCAGTGACAATACTTGGGCCCTCCTGGGCACTGACTCTGGCGGTGGTCTCTGGATCAGTGACGACAGTGCTGGTGGTTGTGTCTGGACCGCCGGAAATGATGGCGCACTTCTCCACTGTGACACTCACAACAGGCTGGGCAGACTTCCTCTGGACCTTCCCCACCTTTTTTGGAGTTACAGCTGACTCACCAATCGCCTTCGATCCCATTTCACTTGTTTTCCCACCAGGAGTCTTGACACAGTCCCGTCATCCACTCTCCAATTTCGGAGCCTTTACAGGGGGTGGGCTGCCAGTGCCTTGGCTCCGGGTCCTACTGCCTGCCCTGGTGGACGGTGCACTCCAAAAACCTGGAACACGCACCACTGGAACTGGAGGCTTTTTGGCTGAGGTGCTACGACGGGACTGATGAATTGGAGGGAGGGGGTGGGGGCAAAAAGGTCAATTTGACAGAGGGACAGTTTCTGACGAACACTGGGATGGATAGCTGGAGGGGGTCTGGGAGTGGAGGAAGAGGAGGTGGTTTTAGGAGGTGTCACTTTAGCTGTTTTGGGTGCAGGTGCAGGTACTGGAGGCTGTCATGAGGTGGATGGATGTTGGGTGAGTGATTGCCGGCGTTTGGGTACTTTGGGAGGGGGCGTCACAGACACACTGGGAGAGGACACAGGGGACGTGTAAATGGCACTGGAGGTGGTGAGTGCTGGTGAGCGGCGTGAGGTGCTGGGTGTCCTGGTGCGAGTCCTAGTGCCTGTAGATGTGGTGCATGCCGGTGTGTGTGTAGACGACACTGGGAGGGAGGAGGGAGAAGAGGAGGAGGGGGACACAGTGGAGACAGTGGATGTTGCTGTGTCTGTATGGGTGTGATGCTTGTGTGAGTGCCTGTGGGATGTGTGGTGCCTATGTTTGCCTGAGCTACTTTTGTGTGTTGACTTGTGTGCATGCTGGTCTGTAGGTGTGCTTGGGATGGGCTGGGGTACAGGGGATTGGGTCTGGGTGGAGGAAGTTGGAGGGGGAGGCTGGACACAGGGACAATTGCTGCCATCAGTGCTGAGGCCAGAGATTGCAGGGTTCGCTGAAGGACAGCCTGACCAGAATGAATGCCCTCCAGGAATGCATTACCGTGTTGCAACGCCCTTTCTACACCCTGGATGGCATTCACAATGGTAGACTGCCCAACAGTGAGTGACCTGAGGAGGCCTCCTCACTGAGGGCAGCAGGGGTGACTGGGGCAGGGCCTGAGGTGCCTGGGGCGAAGGTGATGCCCACCCTCCTGGGTGAGCGGGCACGGGGCGAACGCTGAGGGGCTGCTGGGAGGGCGGTGCTGGTAGGGGGGGGTGGCGGCTTTACCGGTAGAAGTGGGGTGCACAGATGGTGCCGCCACCACAGGGGAGCTCACATCGGCGGATGAGTCTGTTTCGCTGTTTGGTGATCCGGTGGCCGACGTGAAGCTCCCCTCGCCCTCCGTCCCACTGGTGTATTCAGAGTCTGTGGTGTGGCCCTCCATGGTCATGTGGGATGCAGCTCCCTCGTGCTCCGGTGCCACTGTACCTCCGCCTGTTGATGCTGATGTACAAAAAGACAGGGAGAGCAGGAAAAGGGGGGAGACAGAAGAAAGAGAGTTTTAGTGCATGGCATACCGCTACAGTTGGCGGACAAGACAGACGCAGCAGCCCCATGCACAACTCCTGCCCTCTGCACATGCAATTTCTGGGATATGGCCTACATGGCAATGGTGGAAATCTGTGCACATGGATGCCACAGGGGTAACTATACCTCAACTTGCTAATTTACTGAGGTGGGGTAGAGTGCCACATGGCCTACATTACGGAGGGGCCTTGCCTACCTAACTCGGCCTTGCCTAGGGACACCCACAGCCCACCTCCCCCACCCAGACACCTCCACTGCACGCAAAGTCCGCGGAATGAGGTTGTACTCACCCCCTTGTGTCTGCTGTGATGTCCTTAAGCGCCCATCCAACTCCGGGTAGGCCACCGCCAGGATCCAGAACATCAGGGGGGTCATGGTACGACGGGCACCCCTCCCACGTTGGGAGGCCATCCCCAGCTGAGCCTCCGCCGTCTTCTTGCTGCAGCGGCGAATGTCCTCCCATCTCTTCCGACAGTGGGTGCCCCGTCTCTGGTGGGCCCCCAGGGTCCGGACCTCCTTGGCGATGGCACGCCAAATGTCCCTCTTCTGGTGGGCGCTGACCTACATGACATGCACAAGGGAAGAGGAACAGTCATTACCAATTGCACCATCAATGTGTGTGGCCCCCTCCATACTCTGACCATGTGGCCCATTTATTCCCATGCTTTACTGTAGTATGACTTCTGCCCCTTCCCTCTTCCACCCAGCCCTGTCCACCCAGGCCTAGCCCCTACAACGTGCTCCCTGTGTACTAACCTGTTGGTCTGGAGGACTGTAGAGTAGCATGTACCGGGGGAAGACCCCATCCACAAGTTTCTCCAACTCCTGTGCAGTGAAGGCAGGGGCCCTTTCCCCAGACGCAGCAGCCATCGTCGCTTCCAGACCAAGGTCACAGCAGCACTAGCAGTGTAGGTCCTCTCCTGTCGAAGGTCAGGTATCTAGTGATTCAACAGATAGAAAATGGTGGTGACGTCCGCGGCGGTGACGTCCGCGGCGGGCGCATCATCACCGCCGGCGCACCTGTTCATTGGCTCCTGGGACCCATAGGGTCCAATGTTAACCAATGCAGCATTGCGCCGCGCTCTACGACCGCCTACCGTGACGGTGTGCAACGCCAGCGCTGTTACCCCACAATCCCATTGTCCCACTTTAGAGGTCAGGCAGCCACCATTTCAGGGGCCCACATGGATTAATTTTCAACTGTGTCACACATACTGAGGCCTACACTCAACACACATACAGGAGGGTTTTATTGTCTGGTGTACTCTTGTGTGTGACTATGGGTACTATGGGTACATACCTGGAGGAATAGTGACTGGTTCTTCGCTGTTGTCCTTCGCAGGGACCATCAGCTGGGACATATGAGAAGATGGCGGAATCCTCCGGTGTACCGACCACTGGTGGACCTGTTGACAATGGAAGAGAGACATTTGATCGTGACCTACCGGTTTGACCGTGCTACAATCCAGGAACTATGTACCCAGTTGGAGCCAGACCTGATGTCACCAATCCGCCATCCGACTGGAATCCCCCCTGACGTGCAGGTGCTGTCAGTGCTCCATTTCCTTACAAGTGGGTCTTTTCAAACAACAGTGGCCATGGCATCAGGGATGTCCCAGCCTATGTTTTCCAACGTGTTGTCCAGAGTGTTGTCTGCCCTGCTGAAACACTTAAGGAGATACATCATTTTCCCTCAGGTGGAGGATTTGCCTACAGTGAAAGGTGACTTCTATGCCCTTGGACATATCCCCAACGTCATAGGTGCAATTGATGGGACACATGTAGCTCTGGTTCCCCCCCCCGCAGGAGTGAACAGGTGTACAGGAACAGGAAGAGTTATCATTCAATGAATGTCCAGATGGTCTGTTTGGCAGACCAGTACATCTCACAGGTAAATGCTATGTTCCCTGGCTCAGTGCATGGCGCCTACATCCTGCGGAATAGCAGCATCCCTGATATGATGGGTGAACTCCAGAGGCATCGTGTGTGGCTATTGGGGGACTCTGGTTACCCCAACCTTTCCTGGCTATTGACCCCAGTGAGGAATCCCAGGACCAGGGCAGAGGAACGCTGCAATGAGGCCCATGGGCAGACTAGGAGGGTTATCGAGCGCACCTTCGGCCTCCTGAAGGCCAGGTTCAGGTGCCTCCATATGACAGGTGGATCCCTATTCTACTCACCGAAGAAGGTGTGCGACATCATCATCGCCTGCTCCATGCTCCATAACTTGGCATTGCGACGCCCGGTGCCTTTTCTGCAGGAGGATGATCCAGATGACGGTGTTGTGGCAGCTGTGGAGCCTGTGGACAGTGATGAGGATGAAGCTGAGGAAGGCGAAAACGACAACAGGGAGTCAGTCATACAGCAATATTTCCAGTGAGACACAGGTGAGAACATTTTCATTTTTACCATTACATTAACTTTCACACATCTACCTCTATCGTGTACCGACATTTCACTCACTATGTTAATTGAGTTGTCCCCTTCCATTTCAGTTTCACTAATGTGGTAACCTACGTGTCAACTGTTTGCATCCTTGAAGGGCTTGTGATGTGTGACATAGGTATGTTAGCCTTCCAATGGGTAACCCATTATGAAACTGTAATTGATAATACAGATTTACAAATCATAGACTGACTCCATTTTTTTTTAGTGTTTCAAGGGTGTTTATTTAAGTGTAAAAAAATGAAGGGGGGTTGTAAAATGGTGATGGGTGATGGTGGAGGAATGTCCATGGCAGAGTCCAGTCTATTAGTCTCACAGGTACATTGCACATCTGGGCATTGGAAGTGGAGCTAGGTCAGTTCCGATTTGGGCAGGGTAACAAAGTGGGACAGTGGGGGGACAAACAGGGTGGTCTTATTTCCTGGCGGGGGTCTTGCCATCTTGCTCTGTCCTGTTCCTGGATCTCAGGGCCCGCTTGCGTGGTGGTTGTCCGTCTGCAGGGGATGGGGTGCTGGTGTGTTTGTCCTGTGGCGGAGCGTCCTGTCCACTAGCGACGGCGGAGGTGGTGGGCATTTCATCGTCGTGGCTAGTGTCAGGGGGCCCTTGGAGTGCCACGGTGTCCCTCAAGGTCTTTTGAATGTCCGTCAGCACCCCTACGATGGTGCCCAGGGCGGAGCCAATGGTCCTGAGCTCCTCCCTGAACCCCAAATATTGTTCCTCCTGCAGACGCAGGATCTCCTGCAACTAGTCCAGGACTGTGGCCATCGTCTCCTGGAAGGGGTGTGCTGCTCCCATGATGGAGGAGAGGGCCTCGTTGAGAGTTGGTCCCCTTGGCCTGTCCTCCCTCTGTCGCACAGCAGCCCTCCCAGTTCCCCTGTGTTCCTGGGCCTCCGTCCCCTGGACCGTGTGCCCACTACCACTGCCCCCAGGTCCCTGTTGTTGTTGGGGTGGTGGGTTAGCCTGGGTGCCCTGTAGTGGTGGACACACCGCTGATTGACCTGTCCTGGGTAGGGAGGTTTGGGCCCGCTGGGTGGGTGCTGTGCTGGTGTTACCAGAGGGTGTAAGCTCGGTGTTGGGCTGTGGCTGGGCAAGGGGAACCGACTGTCCCGAGGCCCACGATGGTCCGGGCTGGTCATCAAGATCCAGTGGGGCAGAGCTGCTGTCGTCACTGTGGGCCTCTTCTGGGGGTGGAGTGGTGTTGTCTGGACCCTCTGGTGTGGTGACGTTCCTTCGGGTTCCTGCGGGGGTATAAGTACATGATTATTGCATGTGTGTGTTTCATGGTGTGTAATGGTTGGGTGTGCGTGAACCCCAGTGCAGGCATTCCTGTGGGGGGGCTTGTGTGCTGATGGTTGGGGGGTGTTGTGGGTCTGTGCAGTGGGCATGCTTTGGTGATGGGTGTCCATGCTTAGTTATGTCATGCAGGTCTTGGGGTTGGGGTGGGTGGTTGGTGTCATGGGTAGATAGATGAGGATTTGGGGTGATAGGGGAGGGTGTGATGGTGGGGGTGTGTGATATCATACAGGTAGGGTGGGGGTTATGATGGTTAAGATTAGACTTACCAGTGTCCGTTCCTCCAACTACTCCTCCGAGGCACTCAGGATGCAAGATGGAAAAGACTTGCTCCTCCCATGTTGTTAGTTGAGGGGGAGGAGGTAGGAGTCCGCCGCCAGTCCGCTGTACCGCGATGTGGTGCCTGGATACCGTGGAACGCACCTTCCCCCGTAGGTCGTTCCACCTCTTCCTGATGTCCTCCCTATTTCTTGGGTGCTGTCCCACAGCATTGACCCTGTCCACTATTCTTTTCCATAGCTCCATCTTCCTGGCTATTGATGTGTGCTGTACCTGTGAGCCAAATAGCTGTGGCTCTACCCGGATGATTTCCTCCACTATGACCCTGAGCTCCTCCTCGGAGAAGCGGGGTGTCTTTGGCGTGACATGGGGTGGTGTGTGTGATGTGTGGGGTGGTGTATGTGTTGATGAGTGTGGTGAGTGTAGTGGTATGTGGTGTTTTGTGCTTGGATGTTGCGTGGGTGATGGTGTTGTGTGCCTCTGTGTGATGGGGTTGTCTGTTCTGTGCTATCTCTCTGGCCTTCGTTCGTGAATTGTGGTCGTAGGGGTTTGTGGGTGATGTGGGTGTGTGTTTTATATTGTATTGGGTGTGTGGGAGTGGTGTGTGTATGTGTATCAGGTGTGTGTATTTGTAATTGTCCAATGTGGCAGTGTTTTGGAGATGTGTGTGTATTTTGAGCGCGGTAGTGTGTACCGCCAATGGAATACCGCGGTTGAAAGACCGCCGCGCGTATTCGTGGGTCGTAATGGCATGGGCGTGTTTCTGTTGGCGTGGAGGTGGAGGATGTGTTTCCGCCAGTTTATCGCTGACCTTTGGTGTGGCGGTATTGTGTGGGTGTCTGAATTTGGGCTGATTCCGTGATGTGTGTCATAATAGCTGTGGCGGTCTACCGCGGCCGCGGCGGTGTATTGGCGGTCTTCTGCACGGCGGTAAGCGCCTTATACCGCCAATGTTGTAATGACCACCTTAGTCACATAACAATAAACTCAACCTTTGTTTTTTTCAGTGAATAAATATATAAGTAGAGGAGTTCTGATAATGATACCATCCGAAACTGAGATTTATAAACATAATCTTGGGAGTCTAATTAGGACACAGGCGCGGCTGAATTTCCAAAGCCCCAATCATAAATGGGAACACAAAAGTTTGAGTCATTCTACAAAGTAAATCCCAAGCAGGGTTCCCACTAAACCAGTAGGGGCCCTGGCTGTTTGCCTATGTAAACACTCAAGGTGACAATTTACATCAAACCAGTAGAACTTCAAACCTTTTTCTGACACCAGCACCATGAAGATCTAGCTAGCACAACAGATCTGACAAGGAAGGGGAATTTAACGGAGGTGGAAAATGAAGAAAAGTAGTGAGAGGTTGCTTGACTTCACCTCTACTTTCTGACACTGTTTTCATCGGTCTCCTTCTCTTCAGATCTCTGACGTCGGTCCAAGATCCCAGTTAGCCTTACCTCTGGAATCATCTGTTATCTTACTGCAGAGATCTTGATGCAAGGACAAGGAATTTAGGAAGAGAGGGTGGGTTACACTAATCTGAAGATTCTCTAACCTATAATGCACTCCTGCCATCACATTTTGAAAAATGTTTATATCTAAGAGTACGCCATGAGACATACTCGAGAAATTTTCCACTGGGAGTGGTGAAAAGAGCCAATTACCTTGGATGTGAACTCATTCTGACTAGGGGGACCACAGATGATAAATGCTGATTTTTAAATGGAATGCACTCCCGAGTGTGATCATTAAACTGTGGGGAAAATTCTATTAAAAATAGCACAACCCTTAAAACGACACAGAATATAATGCTGGTAGGCAAATCCTTAGCTATCAGAATTAGAAACAACTGCTCAGTGGTCTCCAGAGACTTCAACTCCACACTTGAGACCTGATTTAGATCTTGGCGGTCACAGTGCCACAGTTGACGTTTCAACTGAAAAGCCATCCGCCACCGTGACCGTCCGCCCATCTTATTTATATGTTGTCGGTCCCATAGACAAAAGCCCGCATTAGAACCACCATATCCGCCATGAAATGCCGCCCGTGTTGACAGTGGGAGTGGGAAAAGTGGATGCCGGCAAGAACCCAGACACACTTTTCGCCATGCATATTTAGATGTCTCCAACCTCCAAGCAAAAAGTGGCAGTCTATCCTGCATGTCTGAGTTGGTGCATTGTTGGGGGGGGGTGAAAAACCACCTTTTTTCCACACTCCACCCTCATCCGCATCTGGACACAACTGGACAACACCCGATGTCACTGCTGCCACCGACTCATGGAGAAAACACCCCCCCCCCATTGCCAGACTCGAAGGTAATCACAGTACATTGCCAGAGTACGTTGGGTGGACACTGCATTGGACGTCGGGACCACTGCAGGCATCTACATTTCACAGTATTTCTTTAATTGCTGTGAAATGCCTAAGTGGTGTACACTATGGTGTCACACATGGCTGGGGGCACACTTGCACAACACACATATCTCACCCAAACACAACTGTCATTGTGGTGTCATAATTCATTGCAAAATGAAAGTTGACACCACAATGATGGCATATTCACACTGGAGAATGGTGCCCATGTGTGTGCATTGCAAAGGGACCTGTAGGTGTAGGTTTGTGCTATCTCTTGTGTATATGAGTGAGTATGTGTCTGTGTGTGTGTGTGTGTCTGTACTGGCTGGATGAGGTGGAGGGAGCTGGAACAGGTGGTTTGATTGTGTCTGTATGTGTGTCACTTGCATGTGAGACTTGTTGTTGTGTATGTTGTGTTGCGGTGTGCAATATTCAGGTGAGTTTTGTTGTGTTGTGTAGCGGATGGTGCAGTGATGTGTGTAGTTGTACTTGTGTGTGAGTGTGTTTGTGTAGATAGGTATGTAGTTGTGTTGATTGTTGTGGTTGTGTTATGTGTGGGTGCAGTGTCAATGGTGTGCGTATGCTGTTGCATGGATTTTTGACAATGTGGGATTCCGGCATGTAGAGGTTTTGTTGTGTCGTCATGGCAATGGGTTTTTGTGTGAATGTGGTGTGTTGTGTAGTGTGTAGTGCAGGGGTATGCACATGGCTAAGGAACAGTCTGGCAAAGTTAAGAACCCCTTGTGCCAAATATTGCCACATTAGCATCATTTTTTTATGCTAATGTGGCGGTAGTATGGCAAAAACGCTGCGCCATATTTACAAAGTGGCACAATGCATGTATGCATCACCTTGTGACCCCTTGTGCCACATTATGTCTGCGCCATGCATAATGTATGCAAGGAGGGCATTCCACGGTTGGGGGGGGCAAAATAATGGAGCAAAAAAAAAAAAGATTTTTGTTGCCATTTTTAATGCCTTTCTCACAGCAGGTGTTTAAAAGGGGGCAGACCATTGGTTACAATGGGCCCCTATGTACTGTTCAGGGTTAGCACCACAATTTTGGCACTAACCCTGACCAGTATATCAATAGCATCCAAAATTCTGGTGCTATTGCCCCCTACCCTGCACCATGGTGCGCCGGATTTGAGATACAGCACACACATGTTGGCAGTAGGGAACATTAAGGAGTGCAAGGTAGGTGGCACTACACTGGGTGCAGCACCACCTTTCTTAAAACTGCCTCAGTGTGTGTGTGTGTCACTTACCTCTCTTCTATAGCACCTGCCAGTGTTTGAAGTATGTTGGGTCCCACCACTGCCTTCCTCCATCAGCGATCCATTGCCCGTCAATCCTCTTGCAGAGCTGTAACATCTAAATAAGGCAGACAGAAAAACGTTGATTTGATGGTCTTCTCTGGTCCACAGCTAACACGGCTTGGTCAGGGCGACCACCAAAATCTAAATCAGGCCCTTAACCTTTTGGTTCTTCTAACACAACATCCTGTAGAACAGTAGAAATCTTACTTTATGAACTATTGGCCAGGTCCTTTCTTTTACCTAACCTTATAAGAATACCATTTACATAATCAGATTGTGTTGCCAAATATCAAATACTAGCACACCTACACTGTAACATTGTGCTGTAACTTTTTGCTTTCACTTCATTTACTTTCATTATAATCTATTGCTAGTGGCTTTTGGCTTCTTGGTCTACATTGTCTTCATTGAAAGTTTAAGCTATCTTTTCCCGGTTGGATTTAGGGATCAATTCAATTTGCAATGTGATGGTATTAGGTAATGTTAATTTTGGAATAAGACTTTGATTTGAGACAAGTATGATTCAGGTGTGATTGATATGCTATGTTTTCATTTTCTTGCGCGTGACAAATTGGATAATTTGTACCACTTAAAATATAGTTTATTTTGCATTGCATTTATATAGCACTTACTACCCCTGACCAGGGTTTGTTCTTCTTGTGTGCTTTTCATTGGAAAATCGCTTGATTGACTGAATACATGAAATTAGAGTAAAACGAGGAACAGTGACGAATGTCTGAATAATTGGGAAAATGTCTTGTTCTGATAGTAGACATTGTGCAGGTTGTAAACATGTCACCATTTTTTGCAGGAGACAGGGCGCGAAATTGGAAGATGAGGAAGTGGCTCTTTTGATAAAGAAGAGGACATAGCTACATGGATCGAAAGGCACATGTTTGTAACTGGATTTAGGGATAATGAAGACAAGAATGCTTGAGACTTTAGTGGGAAGAGTCATAATCCCATCGCACAACATCGAGAAGGATGGAAACTTGCTCCTAAATCGAACATTTCTTCAGTTTATCTAATGCTGAACTAATTCACAATCCTCTCCAGTTATTCTAGTTCCACGGCAAACCGGTTCATTTATTTTGTAACATTTTTATTGCAAATCTTCAATGCAAAAAATAGACCCACACCCACCCCACACAGGAGGAATAATATAAATACAGTTCATGCAGATAACCTCTTAGAGACATATGTCCATGTACTTAATTGAGTCACAAAAAAATCATAGATAAATTAATGAATAAAAGACTCAGGGAAATGCACAAACACCGAAGCGCAAGTCAAACATACTCTTCCCATAATTCAGAGAAAGACAACACCCTTAGATCCGCAATGCTCAATCGTGCCAAGCCCCTACTCCTCTTTTTGTTCCTCGATCCAGTCTGAGCGCGCAGCCGAGGTCTTCACCCACCTTTTCCTCACCCTTTGACCCTTCCGCAGGTAGATAGCCCTTTCCAAGTTGTATATGGCCAGTAACCAGGCCAACCATTGGTTAAAAGGGGTAGGTAGAGAATCGAGCCAAGCTGATGCAATACACAGCCAAGCTGAGGCAATGCACACAAAACCCAGTTCAGTTGAGCAAATTTACTACTAACGAGCACCGGAAACCACCAGAAAATTAGATGAAACAAACAACAAATATATTCCATATTATTCTTCAGGCAGCGTCATTAATCAAGTCAGGTAGGTATTGAAAGATCCCAATCAATTATTCGCACGCTAATGGATTGGGCCTGAATGTTGTCATGTCAGTGAATTGCACTTCATTATAATCAATTAAATCACTAACCATTGGCATTGTTAGACAAAGATGTGTTTCATTCCCAATTATTTTTTGTTATCGTGACCCCTGCTTATTACAAAGAAGGGTGGAGTGCACGTCCACACTGTTAAACTGCACTCTGCGAACAAGCAAGGTGAGTTCTGGGTTCTGCCATCAAGAACTGTTATTAAATGGTGTACAGTTATGCATTCCAGAAATATTCCTCTAAGTAATTGGCCAAAAAACAGAGGGCCTGATTTAAATCTCATGGGAGGGGTTACTCCGCCACAACAGTGATGGATATCCTGTCCGCCGAAATCAAAATACCATTGTTTTCTTTAGAATTTAGATTTCGTCAGACACTGTGTAATCCCTATATTTCTCAAACTCAAAACCCCAGAGTGACTCCAAGGGCTAGTTGGCTGCTTGAACCTCTGAGACACAAGTCTCCAACACCCTTGACCCAGCACCTGGACTCTGCCATCTTTGAGTCTACCCTGCTAAGTGGTGCCACCACAGTTCTGGAACCTTGGAATTGGTACTAAGGTGCTCTCCCAGACTCTGTAGATCCAGCAGAACTGATACATCGCCTTTGCTGTGCGGCATGGCCCGGAGCAGAACCAACGCATCACTGCTACTGCGTGGATCGGAACTGTCGCAAAGACCCACACTGCATCACAGCGTGTCACGGCATCGGGACAGCTGCTGCACAATGCATCCTCAGTGCAGGCCATATAGTCCCACATTGACAGCAGCCTCTATGACGATGCCAAACTCCGCATCATGGCCTCGCAGCTCCTCAAACCAACACATTACCCCCAACTGAGCAGCGCATCCTTTACTCCGGACTTTGCATCATATGCCCTGGTCATCAGGATTCTCGATGATGATGCAAGACCTTGCACCTCAGCCTTGCCACATCTCAGAACCAACGCATCTATTTGGCTGTGCGATGCTTCTTCGACACAGATCCTTGCAATGCTCACCAACCAGGATTTAGGTACATTATTCAGCTAGCCTACCTGAGTCCCTGCTGCTAGCCCATGCTCCATTGCAGTCGGCCTAAACTTGTCCCTTTGTCCCAGTCCAGCGCTTCCACAGTTGGCACTTTTCGCCTTCTGGAGTTTATTTCACTAAAATCTTTCAAACTGAATGTCACCCGTTCCACTAATTGAATTTGTTGTTGTTGTGTTCTTGTGTTATCTGTTAAAAATGACTATATTTTTCCAGCCTGGTGTGGGATCCTTTTGTGGGGGGTTTTTACTTTCTTACAGTTCGAAGTGTTGTATAAAACGTATTTACACATTGTCTCTGAGTTAAGCCCGACTGCTCTGTGCCAAGCTACCTGAGGTCTGAGCACAGGTTAATTTAGGGTTTGCTTGTGACTTCACCCTCAGAAGAATTGTGGTTGCTGCTTGAAAACGGTTTCAACCCTCAACCAGTAACACAATTTCTTACCTTTCCAAACTCAAACTCCAGACCAAGAAAAGGGTAAGGAATTGTAACTAAGATTCGTTTGCAACCTTCACTAATGTTACCAGTATTTGAAAAACACACCCAAACACATTCACCTAGCCATGCACTCTCACCCATCCTGACATTCTTTCACTCAATATGCTTTCACCCACCCAGTCACGCATCGTTGTATTTTTATTTCTTAAGGTCCTTTGATGTGAGCTGTTTATTGCATTTCAGTCATTGTAAATCACTTCCCCCACACAGCTACTCATTCACCAACCAGCTACTCTAACTCACTCACCCACCCACACCTACCAACTGCCATTCAACTGTTCACTCACCTTACTTATATTCATCCATCCAGATTAAGCATTCCACTGGCATTCGACATTTCACATTTACCCATCCACGCAGACAACCCCACAATCACAGACGATTCGCACAAACAAGTACAGTGTTACTGACCAAGAAGCCATCGGTTTCACTGATAAATATCACTCCTAGTGTCTTTGTAAATAATTGCCTTATTTTTCCTACAGAGCACGTTTTTACTGTGACAGTAAACCAGTTAGCACCGAGCCCGTTGCTCACCTCATAAGAGAAACTAGCAACTCCAGAGGCAAGGGGGAATCGGGACGAAATTGAACCATATTTTTACTTTTTTTCTATTTAGATGCGCTGAGAGAAAAATACCAACTTACTTATAGCTGTATTTTTAAAACAGTGTGCTGTTCCATTCATGGAGCATGGACGTAATTTAAGGGGCGCCATGGGATCAAGCTGCGCCCCCAGGCACTGCCTTTGCGACCCCTGGCTTCAGAGGTGGCAAAATCAGTGCCAGGAATATAGTGGCAGCTCATCGCTGCAGACACTGGTTTTAAGCTCCAGGCTTTGCTTTCTGTAAATTTATTATGACACCAATAGGGAGTAATAATATATATTATTCACTGTTCGTGTAATAAGAATGAAATACAATTAGCTGGAATATGACCTTCCATGGTAGCAGAGGTATCTATAAATTGCTTCTAACTGTATGCGTGCTTGCGGGTGAGGGTTTGTTTATGTTAGAGAGTGTAAGCGTGAATGTGTAAGCATGTGTGCGTGAGTAAAAGGGAAGTTCAAATGGCGTGTGATGTCACTTCCACTCCCTCTGGCATTTTGGTGAATTTAAGCCCATGTCATGTTGTGTGCACTGAAGGCTTACTAGAAGTTGGAGGATCCACGATTCTTTTACCAGCTGAGATTCCAAGATTCTTACTGAGCTTCCCTCCTCCCTCTTCGGACCCGTATATGGACCTGCCCGAGTCACTACACATGCGTTAAGTACAATGTAACAGTGAAAGCAACCTGACGTCATACAATGATAACTTCTTATGATCTGTGATGTCAGAGTAAGTACTTATTAACACATCTTGTCACAGAATAGGCTCTGTTCAGTGAAGGTTGCTGATCCCACCCCACCCTTTGATGATTTAGGAATGCATGAGATAACTGACGTTGGCAGACATGCATTCTCGCACAACCTGAAATGGAGAGAAAATGCACAAGGCTGAGAGGAGGAGGAAACGAGAAAGAGAGGAAGGGAACCTCTCAAGAGTGTAGTCCCACTAAAAAAAAAACCAAGCAGCTGAAAAATTAAATTGTAATAAAGTTTATTTATTACCATTTTATTTTTCAGCAACCAGTCCTGAGCCGAGTGTCAGGACGGGCGTGGCAACTGCTGCTGCATGGCAGCAGGGAGCTATGCACTTATGTTTAAAGTGCGCATATCTCTTTATCCGGCCGTCTTGTGAAGGCCAGCAACTCATGTGCATTCTAATCTTCTTTAACCTAGGTGCCTTAGACAGCTGAGTTAGAGAAAGCACAGGCCTCCAGCGCTCTTAAGAGCGATGAGAGAGGCAGCTCCCTCTAATCCTGACACATCTCTCATACTGTTTAACAGCATAAGAGTAGCACCAGGATTGTGTAGTACAGTTTCCTGCGTCCGAGCTTTGAGGAGAGGAGACACCTGAGGGGGAGGACATAATGCAGCACGTCAGAAAGGTAAGTGGCATTTTTTTAATTATTATTTTAATATCACCAGTATTTTGCCCACCTTGCCACTCTAAATATGTGCCAACCGCCACTGGAACCTATGCTCCCAGGGAATGCAAGAACTGTGCAAATGCTCTATCAAAGCTCATGCTTACACATGCGTAGTGGTCCTTTAAAAGTGTATGCGTGCCTCTGACCCTCACTTGGTGAATTATGTGATTTTTATTACTTTTTGTTCCTACAGTCGGCTAAGAAGGCCACAAAATTGGTATTTTGAAGCCCTCACACCCATAAGCATGAACCACCACTGCCCCCTAACATTTTTCATTTAGTCATGAAAATATCAAACATACAACATTTTAGCCAATAAAATCCCAAGTATATACAACAACAACATTGATCTATCAAAAGACCTTAATGAGCTAGCTCATAGCCTCCTGTCCCCTCCCATCACCTTTACCTCAGAATATGCCCTCCTGGATCTCCCTCCAATCCTGATTCCCCATTGATATGATTAACACTCTTCAATCCCTCAATTCTACCTCTTACAATAAAAACATTCTCCGCTTATTGCTTATAAACTATCTCCCTCATTCTACCATATCCCCTTATTTTAACTAAATTGTATCAAAAGCTCCTCTCACTGGCACTTTGGCATCTGCCTAGGAAACCAGACAAATACGTCCTGTACTCACAGACAAGGGTGATCCCTGCCTTCTGGACCTCCTAAACCTCTCACTGCATTCAGCGACCCAAGCCATAAAATAATATTTACCACGCTTGAAAACAGCATCTTTGGCATAGTCCTCAGGTGGTTCACCTCGTTCTTCCCATTATGTCCAACAATTTGTTCAACTAGACTCCTTCATGTCACCTTCTCTCCCCATAATGTTTGGTCAGCCGCGTCCTTAAGGGCAGAGGGGCCACACACCCCCACCTTTTGCCCCTCATGAAGAGTGGCTGTCAGGTTGAGCAAAGGTCAGCCTGACAGACACTCTTCATGTTCAGATCAGGCAGCCAGGAGTGAGACATGCACGGTTTGCGCAGTCTCCTGGCTGCCTGAGCTGAACTTTCCTGGGCTGAGGAGGTCACAGCTCCTATGAGCGTGACCTCCTCAGTTCAGCAAAGGTGCTCAGGGAAGTGCCACTCATTGACTTCGACCTGGGTGCTTTAGGTTTAAGCCCTGAAGCGCCCAGGGCGAGCGTCAATCAGTGACACCTCGTCACAGAGTGGGGAGGGGTCAGAAGTCTCACTGACCCCATCCCACTCTGTGACGAAGTTGGGACTGCTGCCTTCCCTCATTGGCTGACCTAAGGTCAGCCAGTGAGGGAAGGCAGCAATCCCAACCCTCCTGGGACCTCCGAGCTGAAGGTAAGTGTGTGTGTGTGTTTTAAATGAATGTCTGGTGCGTGCGTGTATGTTTGAATGTTGATGAGTGTTGTGAATGGATGTGCGTGCGTGTGTGAATGAATGAGTGTGTGTGCTTCCCGCCCACCCCCCTCCTTCCTAAAATTACCGTCCGCTACTGTGCTTGGTGCCCCTCATGATCCAACCACTTAGAATAAATGCTTTGACTTCTCCTATCACCAGTATCACCAGTAAGCTGATGACGCTCAACTTTCCCTCAAAGTATCTACTGCAGCTGATATCCAATGCCTAAATCTTTCTGTAGATTATTCAATCATGGATATCTGCTGTATATCGCAAGCTGAACCTATTAAAAATAAATTCTCTGTAAAGTTACGATGTGAATGGTAGTTACCCTCAATGAACCTTAATACTTTCCCCTCCCGCTCCTTTTAACACTAAGGGACATATTTATACTTGTTTTGCGGCGAATTTGCATCATTTTTTTTTTTACTCAGATTTGGTGCAAATCTAACTCCATATTTATACTTTGGAGCTAAAGTTATGGAGTTCATTTTTTGGACATGGAAACTACCTTGCTTCAATGAGATGCAAGGTAGACGATCTTATGGCCTTAGCACTATATTTATCCCCATGCTAAAATCACACACAGGGGAGGAGGGGTCAAATAATGGTGCAAAGCTTGCTTTGCATCATTATTTAATGCCTGGGTCAGGGCAGGTGTTAGGGGAGCTGTGGGTCTATTTCCATGGTGGAACACCATGGAATAAGTCCACAGGTGCCCTGCCCAGCCCCCAGGGACACCCTCACCCACACCAGAGGGACAGCGGAGGATGGGGGACTCCATCCAGGTAAGTATAGGTAAGTACAGGTAAGTATTGTTTTTTTAAATTACCATTGGGGGCCCTGAAATGGGCCCCCCACATGGTGCCTGGTGCAATGGTCATGCCCAGGGGACCCTGGTCCTCTCTGCTGGCTACTTGGGTGGTGGGCCAAGAGTCATGTGGTATGGATTGTTTTGTGTCAGAAAATTACCCTAGGCAGGTTAGAGTAATTTTTTTTTTAATTCTCACCTGCCTAACATCATTTTTTGGTGCAAAATCCCCTTCTCACATACCGCCACCCCCACCCGGCTAAAGCAATTTTTTTCACACCAGCCTACCCTTTGTGCCGCCTTGCACCATTCCATAAATATGGTGCCCGTCTGGTGGTCAAGAATGGTGCAAGCTGGTTCAAAACTTTTTGATGCGAAACTACGTCAGTGCAGTTTTGCACCAAAAAGTATAAATATTCCCCCAAATCCTTTGACCTTTACATTAATCATCTTTTTCCTCATGAAGCATTTCAATTAAAATGTTCAAAAAGCTTGGTATCAAATCACCTTTCTCTGCAAGATAGAACCCTATATAATTTCGAGCACCTTCAAAACCACTGAACAGGGTTGATTCTGTTTTTCTGAATTCTCAAGATTGATGCATCATTTGCTTCCTCTAGGGAAATAAGTAACCACATTGCATTTGTATGTTAGGTACAGGTGAGTAATGTGCCCCTTGGCCAATACTTCTCCTAATCACTCTATTGGTACAGTTGGAGCTCTCTTCTTTCGTGGTCTGAATTGCATTAGCCAACCTTTATTACAGTATGTGGTGCCTTGGTCTCTGTTGGAGAGTGTTTCTCATGGCTTGTATTTCAGACAGTATTTACATTTTGATGAATCACTCTAGGGTTCAGTAGGACTGTAATGTACTATATTGCACGTGTTGTGTATGCCAGTGTGATGGATGATTGCTTCCTGTGACATGCTTTAAGATCTGTCTTCTTATCTTCTGATAAACGATTTCTGGGAACAACGTTTCTCTACTGTCAATAGATTTACTAATAATTTTACCCTTTAGAATTAGAGTTGTTGTGACAGTTGCACCTTAGTACGACCAAATGCTCTACTGATTTGTTTGCAAATTATGATTATTGACAATGTTATTGACGATAATACTCAAGGTATCTTTTTCTTCCTCCCCTTCATCAATTAAATTTAGCCTTGCCCTCTATGTCATGGGTATGTCAGTGGCTGACTACTGAATGCTGTGTGGTCTACCTGTATATGTTACTGATTGGTGAAACTATCTCTTCATCAGTTGATTTAAATGCTAGACCCTTACATAAAAATTATAATCAGGATTGTCCTTGAGAGCAAAGTTTTATTTGGGTGAATGATATGGAAGCTTCTGAAGCTCCAGTAGAATGTCTGGCAAAAAACTCTAACCATGTGTGGTTATATCCTTGTCAAGCAATGTGAATTTACTCAAGAGTTCAGTTATCAGGCATGCAACAGATGGTCATTCATTATGTGTGTAACAACCTCTTCCTAGTACAATGATAACATGGTAACATTTTGTTAAACAGTGCCCTTCCATGCAATCCAAAGCTGAGCTCAGCAAAATACCCTTAATTGTCCATTGAAATGTGTTTACGTGACAAAAGTAGGATTGACTCTGTTTTTTGTGTATATTTGCAGCCCAGGTGCCCACATTGACTTCTCTACTTTTGCAAGTCAGAGGGTGTTCTGGCATTTTGTGTATCAAACTGCAGTACTTATCATACTTAGCATTTTACTTGGGCATTCTTATTTTCACTTGAGGCCTGTGGTCTGTGCCCTTTTACCTAATTGCACATTTTATTTCATATATTCATTTTATTATATTTCACCAAGGCTTGCTTTTAGCAAGGATTTTTTTATTTCTTAATCAACTGGTTTTCTGCGAAAACATTATTGTCAGTTCTTTGCACAACATTTCTTCCTGTGCCTCTGCTCAAGGATGTACATGATAGTTTACACAGTATTGCTACCCCAAGACAAGAGTACAGCCAACCTTCTAAAGCCTAGACATAGTAGTGCATCAGGCCTGTTCTCAGAACGCAATGGGTTTTGTTATAAAAACACCACACAAGCCAAAGGTTAGATGAGATGCCAGCCAGAGCCATCGCATGCTGTCTGCCATTTTGTCGACAGCTACACCGATCCTGGTTTTGTCTTCCAGCTAATCTGGAGGATTGCCAGTAGAATAATTGGCAGATTCCTGCCACACCCCAGGTATGAGGTCGGGACTCCTCCTTTAGACTGGGACGGCTACATAACAACATGCTCTCAGGTTTAGAGAGCTGGGCGTAGGTAGGAATCACTATATTAATGCTTATTCCAGGATGTTGGAGCTTTTCATATTTTTCATGCTAGTGGTGACAGTCATCTCTGTGCTATGTTTCATGCTCCTAATAATCACAGCTCATGTTTTATAGACGAGGATGCAGTCACTTCAATAAAATATTTTGAAACTTTCCCTCCATTTCTTTATTTGCCTTCAGATGTATGCGACATTGTGGCAGTGAGAGAAAGGGGTGTGATTTGTTATCCATAACTTCCCTGAGGAGTCTGAGTGTTATGTCTCTAGGCTTCCAGAAATCATCTTCACTCTCTAGTTATGGATGAGGTGCTGCTAGCAAGCCAACGCAGTCAGGCAGACAGCTCCCATTCAGTGTGAGACCGATTCAGTCACTCACACGCTGTGGTGTTGCCGCCCTAAAAACAGCAGTCTTCCCACATTGGTAAGAGTCCTACGACAATACCCTTGGTATTGTTGTAATGTTTTTGGCAAGTTCTGGTGTTTTTGTTTCCTTGAAGCTTATGTTTGTGTAGACTAACAGTGTTTGGCTGCTCTCCTGAAACCTCATATGAAAATTTGAGGGAATCCTTGCTTTAATGGCTTTTATGTCTTTTCTTGAGATATGGGCTTATGGTGGTAGTTTTGGTTTCCAAGTTATCGAGTAATTTGTTACAAAATCAATTAAGTGCATTTCTGAGTCTTCTCTTGTGGTAGTTAATCTTGTCTATTTTATTCTGTTTGTGCGGGACACATTGGCGGTTGCCAAGAAGACTTTCTCCTTCTCAGTGAATCTGCATGAATTTATGACTGTTTCAAAGAAAAGGGCAGAAAGGTATTGTTAATGATATTAATGAGCAATCTTTCTTACACTCTTTAATACTTTTCTTCTGCATATTCTTGGATTCACTACCTATGGTGAGATGCATCTTCTCTTCTACCATTCTACCAATATATGCAGTTTAGGTTTTGTAAACAGAAATTTCCAAGTGAGAGATCAGGTAAAAGTGTCCTCGATTTTAGGTGAGGGGATGAAGCTTCAAATTAAATGCAAAGGTGATACAAGATTAATTGCCTACAATGTTGCAAATAAAACACTGACAAAGAAGAGTAAACTCATAATGAATATCATTGTTGAATTAATCGGACAAATTGACTATGAATGATGCAGGGAGTCGTTTCACCACAACCGAAAGGTAAAATAGCGTTGATTTTTGTAATGTACATCCAAGAATAGTTTCTACCTTCCATTTACAGATGAAGCAGAGGTGTGTGCATTTAGTAAAATTCACAGCTGTCTGTTTCACTAACTTGCCCCATAAATGCCTCCGGGTTAGGGAAAAAGGTATTAGCAGATTAAGTATTAAAAGTGTTCAAGGAAAAAATCAGTAATAATGTGGTGAGGCTAGACAAATGTTCTTCTTTCCTTAGTATCTCTTTGTGTGGCATTGCACCAGCCTCTGGCCCGGTGAGTGGAAAGGGTTCCATGTCTTGATGGGAAAATAATTACTGAGATCCTTGATGGGTTGCAGAATGTATTCTTGCATGAAGTAAGGTCAAACCTACCAAGGGGAACCCACACGAGAGTATACAAAAGCTTGAGAGCTAGTAAAGAAAAGCATCATAAAATAGAGGATACAATACAAAATGAGCTTTAAGATACCTAGAATGGTGTTTGCATGCCAACTCCTTGGGAGAAAACAATAATAATCGCCTCATCATATCCCTGAGCCTAAATTGAGGGTAAGCGAACAGTACCTATTACTCAGCAGACTACCCCAAAGACAAACACCAACTTCACCCCAAAGGGTCGGTAAGAAAGAAAAACAATGCCTCTCTCCTCCAAAAGGTTAAAGAGTTTCCTATTAGAATTAGATTGAACTCGAAACTAGCTGGAACCTCCGAGTGGAAGGGGTGCTCTACTTTCCTCCTACCAAGAACTTGGGCAAGGACAGTCACAACTCTGATAAAGTAGAAGACAAGTAATGTTCTCCCAAGCTAGATGCACCAGAATGAAAAGGAAGAATTCCAGCATATGTGTCACTTCCGAGCAGGAGTAACTCGCGCACACAACATTCAGCCTTGTCTTCCAGTAAATGTCACCAACCCATTTTATTCAGTCATGGTCAGCCTTCCAGATCCTCATATAAGAGCGTCCGGGACTCAAGAGCCCTTTCTCACACTGAGACAGCACAAAAGTAATGGACTGAAATCAAGGGCGTAACAGAAGCCGTTGCAACCCCTGCAGCGAGGAGGGCGGGCAACCTTTAAGGGGCTCTCAATACCCTTCAGATGGCCCTCTTTCACCCCAAACCTAATAAATTTCTGTGAGATATGGGATACATGGCGATGTTCTTCACATTCTGCGCCGGGGGGAGCATCCTTTTACGGTATGCCACTGACAGAAATGCTGTCTTTAATTTGAACCACTTGTAAAATATCTGAGTGCACTCCATTCCATCTTTTTTAGGGCAGGCATATCATATGAAAATCGTTTTGGCCTTGTCCCATGACAGCTAACCCAGCCTAAGCTGCAAAGCTATGATCGCCTTTCATCGAAAACACAAGCATCTCCAGACATGCTTTAGCTATTTTTGTGCCCCAACAGTTTGGTGTAGTTTGAATCATGTGGCTCAGCGAGACTGGGACCCACCTCTGTCTGTAGCCACTTCACTTAGGACAACACACCGAGACAGCAGGAACCGAATGGAAGCAAATTCTTCAATTTAGCTAAACTACTAGCAGCCACTCTGGAAACCCAACAATCCTTTTGTGCCACATTAGTCTTTTTGGGCCTCATCAATAAGTACAGATTCATTCCTCTGGCACAGGTGGCATTGCAAACTTGGGAACCAAAACACACTCAGCACATACTTGAATGAAACCAGGAATTGACAGGTATTACTAACCTTAGGCACTCTCAGACTCATAGGCCATTCAGGGTGAATTGGGGTTCAAACATATTTGTATAGAATCCACATCCTTCAAAAGACACAACAACTATAACTTTGTATTTAAGTACATTCTACTGGCTTCTTCTAACAGAAAAGCTGCGCAGGCACATAGCTTTTGGTACCAAGAGTACCCTATTCGTGCTCTTTGACAAAGTAAAGAGAAGCCAGCAGAACTGTTGAGTCCCTGTATTATCATCCGGCTTTTAAACTGTGGCTATCACTGACACCATCCATAGCGTGTTCCAAGCAAACCCCCTGGATTTTACGGGACATTATCACAACTTGTCCAAATCCCCGAAACAAAAATAATGAAATATCCCTTATTTGTGTAAGGAACAACACTTATACAAACGGCAACAAATAAAAATACAATTAACGTTTCTTCAGTCATTTGAATGACTAAACTACAGACAAAAGTGAGCTAAATACTTCTGTGGAAACTAAAAAGAAGAAGGTGAAATTCTTCTGGATTTCCGCTTAATTGCACATTTCTTCTACAACATAAAAGTACTAAATAATTACCAGAAAAAAACCAGCACTTGAATAGTTTATTTCTGCATAAATGCTGCAACTAGATTAATTAACAAACAATTAATATAACCAATCGGAATAATAGAGTTTTAGAATAATTCTCACCAGAAATCAGTATTGCTAAGTTGTTTTATTCCATAAAATGTGTACTTGAATTTACCTGTAGTCTATGAGCAGTAAAGCATTCATCTAATGTAAGACGTGCAGTTTCTCTACATAAGAGCGCATCTGAGTTAGTCAGGCAACCAGGATTATCAAGCATGAGCAGGGGTCATCAGTAGTGAATAACTTAATACAAGGATTACTTCTGTAACAAACGAGCTCTCAACGTTTTCAATAGGGTTAAATCGATTTTAAGAAATAAAATTGTATTGTCATTGCTGACAAACAGCACATTGAGTCTCATTTACAGTAGTAAATGTAAATGTTCAGCTTTCCTCACGAGTAGATTTATGCCTATGCCAGGGCTGAGACTGCCGGGGTAGTATCCACCAATTTTCAGGTGGGAATATTCACCCAGTCATGGGATTCATGAGTCTCCATCCCCTTACTTGAGAGGGCAGGGTAGTAGACACGCCTGAATTTATGACTGTTATATCAATGCTTGTGAGTTTACATCCACATGTACAGAAAATGCTTAATGGAGGAGCGAATGTCAGCCTCTGCTATGGGAAGCTCTGAATGGAAAAATATAGGCAAAATGCATCATCTGGTCTAACTCACACACAATCGACTCAAATCAGTCCTGTCTTCTTTTCCGGGGATCGCATGACTTTGGTTGTGGCTGAAACTGGGAGATCTGCTAGAGTGTCCAGGATTCAGCCACAACTCACTCAGAGGAAGAGGCACTTCATCGAGGAGGTGGTAGACATTGTTGTTATCTTTGTTGTAGATCATTACAGGAAACTACATGGTCTACCTCCATGCACCTCGGTGGAGCGTAGAAAGTAGCTTGTGGCATGAATTGGCATACTTTGTCAATACATTGGCAGTCAAGGTACGCACCATGGGGAACCTGGAAAAAGCAGCAGGAAGTGAGGCGGCTGGGAGATCAGACTTTTAAAGTTCTCCAGGATTCGGGTAGCAAAGGCTTTTCCTGAAGGTGGAACCAGATACTGTTTCCATCTCACCTCCTATTTCCACCCAGTTGAACATATTCTCTCCAGCAAGCACCCTGCTCTGCCATATAGACTGCCTGTTCCAGGAAATCCTCATGACAGACTAGGTAAGAAACTATACACCTCTAGCTATTAAATTACTACTCCTCCTCATCCCCAAAACAGCCACATATTTCACACATCTCACACTCATTTTTAACCACCTCCCCTTTTATATTGTAGATTGAACATAATATTCCTATAGTTCTGCTTCTCCCTTTTATACAGTCCCCATATCAAGTGCATTTGTAGCAACAGCTGGATCAGACTGTACTGTGGCAGTGCAACAACCGGGATAAATGTCTAAGGGCCTGATTACAACTTTGGAGGAGGTGTTAATCCGTCCCAAAAGTGACAGATATACCACCAGACGGATTACGAGTTCCATAGGATATAATAGACTCGTAATACGGCTGGTGGTATATCCGTCACTTTACCGTCACTTTTGGGACGGATTAACACCTCCTCCAAAGTTGTAATCAGGCCCTAAATGTATTCTACTACCCACACAGGTAGACCACACTGATATCGATGTCACTAACAAACACTAGAGAATTTTCTATCTTTGCAGCGAGACAACATTGATACGGTTGTTTCTTTATTTTTATTCAGGCAAAATGTACTCAACACATACTTATGTTGTCATTTTTTTACGCCTCTAAAATGGTCGTACATTTTGTCTCATCTTTCACTTTGAAGGTCTTGTATTGCCCGCCCATTCTCCAACTGCCACAGCCACCATTGCTGCTCCGCCCGGTCTGCTCATATGTGTAACACACACAGCAAAACAATGGCAGAGCCTGGAACTTCTTAAGCAAGATCAATAGGAATATGTATAATAATTTCTTCCTGTACAAGTGTCAGGATATGTAACATATTCTTCTTAACATAATATAAATCCCAAGTTCTGCATGAAAGTAATTATATTTGAATGGCTGTTTGTCCTTGCTATCCTTATGGTTGTAAGTATGTCATCACACTGTGCTGTTTTATTGTTACCTCTATGTGGTTATGCATTACAGCATTTCCAACAGAGTGGAGAGTGATCATTTTGGCCAGCACGTTAAATTGCTGTCGAACCCCTTAGGGCACCTCATGCAAATGATCTGTTGATAACATCAAGCGCTTATAATCTCAGGCGCCTAACATGGAAGGGAGTGGAAATCGAGCCCACAATCCTCTTAATATCCAACTTTGTATGTCAGCACAGCCCTGTACAAGGTTTACATCTGATGCAGTTCTGGGAGTCCCTGTCTACAATGCTCTAGGGTAGGTTTGCAGCAATCGGCCCTGAAAATCGTAAAACCATCAAGGAAGGAGCCGCTTGGTTCTCACTCACTCCAACTCACTCCGGTTGGAAAAAAGAAAACTAAATAGGGCTGTTAGAAAGCTTCGACAACAGAACCCACTAGCTGGTCATGATTCTAGCCAACAAATATTAGCCCTAAAGCAATAATACAAGAACAACAGCTGGCCTGCCAAACTGTCATATCAGACCCACGTATGGTTAAAACTCTTACACGTAAGCAAAAAAAAAAATAGCAGTCTTTTATGGGCTGAAATTAACTCCCTTGTAAACGGGAGAACCAGTCACTACAACACAGGTATCTCGGAAGCGGAATGGTCATCCTTTATCATGGCGGCGTTTTCAGAGGATCAGAAAGCAAGGAACACGCCACCCACTCTGCATAACGCGGAATGTACTCCCTTTAAGTCTCTAATTGCAAACGTCTGCAGAAACCCAATGGTTTTATGATAAAACAACTGTGGTTAACCCTCAAGAAACTAAGAACAGATGGGGATCCTGACCCGAACAGTCTCCCTAACCGTTTATTTAAACAAGACCAACCTCTCGGGCCTCAATTCTTACTCCGTTATTTATTCATTCTTTCACCACCAACATTATACCACCATTATGGAGAGGCAGTATTATGCATCTACAAAGATGGTTCAAGAACAGATCCAACGCTTTACTGTTTAATTGCTTTGATAGATGCGGAAGCTAAGATTTTTGTCTCTAATTTATTGTTGGATCTGGAAGGTGGATTTCTGCAACCAACACCATTCCAAAAACATAGACAGGTATTAGGGCAGGATTGAACACTATGATCAATCTTCTTGCGGTCTCACTTCTTGATGAAAAAGCCAAGAAAAGACATATAACGCTCTATTCCTGTTTTGTCAATTTAAAAGGTGCCTTTGACAAGGTGCAGCCTCAGAAATTAAGGACAAGAATTGCTTGCTGTGGAGTGGCCCCAAAATTGTTAGATGTGGTGAATAACTTCACACAGACACTTGGGTTCAAGTAAAAATCAGAAATGGCAACAGAATCACTCTGAAGATTCCTGCTCACACTGGATTAAAACAGGGGAGTGTGCTTGCCCCGACTTTATTTGGCATCTATACAGCAGACCTTGACTCTTGATTAGCAGAAGTGGTATGTGACCCTCAAAAATTATCAAATCAACCTGTGTGTGTTTTACAATACACAGATAACTGTGCTTTTCAGCCAGACGCAGCTGGGCCTCCAGTGCCTAATTTTCAAACTGGTGGTCTTGAGCTAAATCACAACAAAACCAAAGTGATTTGTTTTTCGGGCAAACCAAACACCAGCTGCATCAAGTTTCAGTGAGAGGCAGCTGGGAAATTGATAGTGCTGGTAAATTCTAGTCTCTCATACAAAGAGCATTTACACAAAGGGTGTCTCACAAACTATGCTTTGCCTTCTTACCGCTACAAAAAATATTAGGCAGCACATTGCAGAGTCATCTTCTGTAGGTCTTTGGAGCAAAATTCCTTCCATCGCTTACCTACGGCATGCAGTTACTTGAAGGGCGTGATGACTTCCTGCCCAACCGGCTCCAGTCAGCTCTGTTTAAGACCATTTTTCATCTTCTGAAGCATACATCGCAAGCTCAGGTGAGATTGGAGTTTGGCTTGTTCCATCAAGCCCCGATTCATTGGGGGGCAATAATAAAAGTGTGCTGGGAATTAAGAGCCGTTCTTGCTGACATGCTGGCTCCTTTATGTTGGATGGAAATGGGTCTGCAACAAGATGACATAGGCGGTCATTCTGACCCTGGCGGTCATGGACCGCCAGGGCCGGGGACCGCGGGAGCACCGCCAACAGGCTGGCGGTGCTCCCAAGGGCATTCTGACCGCGGCTGTACAGCCGCGGTCAGAAACGGAAAAACGGCGGTGTACCGCCGGTTTTCCGCTGCCCTGGGGGCCATGGGGATTCCGACCCCCATACCGCCATCCTGTTCCTGGCGGTTTTGGCCGCCAGGAACAGGATGGCGGTATGGGGTGTCGTGGGGCCCCTGGGGGCCCCTGCAGTGCCCATGCCAATGGCATGGGCACTGCAGGGGCCCCCGTAACAGGGCCCCACCATGATTTTCAGTGTCTGCCATGCAGACACTGAAAATCGCGACGGGTGCAACTGCACCCGTCGCACCCCTTCCACTCCTCCGGCTCCATTCAGAGCCGGCATCCTTGTGGAAGGGTGTTTCCCGCTGGGCTGGCGGGCGGCCTTCTGGCGGTTGCCCGCCAGCCCAGCGGGAAACCCAGAATACCCGCTGCGGTCTTGTGACCGCGCAGCGGTATTCTGGCGGCTTCCGCCAGCCCTGCAGATACCACGGCCGGCGGGAGTCAGAATGACCCCCATAATCTGTTGGCTATCTGTACTTAGGCAAGCTCTGAACAACCTGAATTTACATGAAGTTTGGGACACCAATATTGCCTTTCCTTTGATCAAACAAATCAGACATGGCAAGACAAGGCCACGGTTGGTCCCTCCTTCATTCATATACCTCCTGGCACCCCCAACCATATATAACGACCCATCTTGCAGGCACTATCCAGCACTCATTTCTTCAAATCCATATGGGTGTTTTCCGGTCCAAGTATCTGGTCCCATTTTGGAAGCAAGCTTGGCCACATCCTTTCAACCGCCTTTGTAGTTTGTCAAGCTAAATTGTCTTACACTTTTTGTGTATTTGTCCGGCGGTCATGCCTATGAGAGAGAAATTGTTATGTCCTTAATTGAAAGCTTTACGAATTAGATCTTGTAGCATAGCTATGATGGCGCTCTTAAATGAGGATTACATGCAGTTAGTGGCTAGAGTCACAAAATTTGTATTGCATGTTAAAGAGTTGCTCACTTGATTAGTAGAGAATGACGAGGGTTTTTACATTTTTTTATCCTTTTATTTCTTAAATCTAAGAGAGGTAACTCTAGTATGTATTATGCCGTTCCTCATTAATGGGCTAACATCAGGTGTATGCAAACTGCACTCCTCTCGGGTCTCTTACACATAGACTGAGAGCCTTCTGACTTTGCACTGGATAACTGGCTGATTTTGCTTCCCTCAGAACTTTAGTGACTGGCTAGTTCCGGTCACCTTATCATCTATGATTTAGCTGGTGATTTCAAACTAGTAATCTCCTCACTAGGCATACTAGTATGAAAGCACAACTCTGTGTCAGTGGTTTCTGGCTTAACCTTATTAATTTAAGTATAGCAAACTGGAGTGCCACAAATGTGCATGATATGATAAGCTGCTAGCCTTTTAGGCTAAACACACAGGAGCGTTGCCTCCAAAATACTCAAGTGGAGGCCGTTAATACATAGGCCCTCATTTTGACCCTGGCGTTGGGTGATAAAGTGGCGGTAATACCACCAACAGGCTGATGGTAAGTACTGCCAAGTTATGACCATGGTGGTGATATCTCCGATAGACAGCCAATGTACCACAAAAACCGCCAGGGCGGAAACAACAGCCACCACAGCGGTAGCTGCCTACAGCCAGGTGGAAGTCAAAGTTCCGCCCACTATATTAAGACCCTGCAAACTGCCACCTTATCCGGGGCGGTACCAACGGCAACAAAAGCCTGGTGGAAACAGAGCACAAAAGTCAAAGGACTCACCATTGGAGACACAGGGAAGAACCACGCCACCATGGAACCCGAACTGCGAGTTTTCCAGATGATCTTTGAAATTATGCTCCACCTGGAGCACCAACACCGATGAAGACGACGACGGTGAGTACAGCTGCCTACCACACTGTAACTCTGTGATGGCTGCATGCTGGTCTTGGTTGGGGAAGGCTCCTGGGCAGCCCCTGCACTCTGTGATGGTCATGGGTTGGGGATCCCTTACCGCTACCTGGTGGTGCAGGTTCCTTCCAGCTTTCTCACAGCTCGTGCAGGCTCCTTCCCCTTCTTCACAGCTTGTGCAGGCTCCTTCCCCTTCTTCACAGCTGGTGCAAGCGCCTTCCCCTTCCTCACAGCTGGTGCTGGACTCTTCCCTTTCATCCCAGGTTGTGCCTCCTCCTTCCCCTTCAGTGTTGTTGTTCTGGTATCCGTACCACCACGAGTAGGTGGTGCTACTTCTGTACCCATGGACTGTTTGGCTGAGGTGCTGGGCTGTGTCTTTGCTACCCTGCCCATACATGCAGGACGTGGGGAGAGGTAGGGAAGAGGTCAATCCGGGAAAGGAAAAGCTTTTTAGGGATGTTGGGGCAGAAGGAGGGAGGGGTTATGGGAGTGGAGGATGAGGGAGTGGTCGTCGAGGTGTATTTCTGATGAATTTGGGTGCAGGTGCGTGGGCTGTATGCTGTTGTGAGGTGGATGGCTGTTGGGTGTCTGAGTGCTTGCGTTTGTGTTCTTTAGGAGGGGGTGGCCAGACACGGTGGGACAGGACACAGGCGACGCGTGCATGGATGTTGTGGAGGTGTCTGCTAGTGAGGCGTGTGTTCTGCTTGGTGTGGCGATGATGCTGGTAGTGGATATTGATGTAGTGCATGCAGGTGTGAGTGTGGATGTAACTGGGTGGGAGGAGGAGGGGGAGACAGTGGAGACTGGATGTTGTTGTGTCTGCAACTGAATGATGTTTGTGTGAGTGCCTGTGGGATGAAGTGTGGTGCTTGTGTTTGCTTGTGCCACTCTTGTGTGTTGTCTTGTGTGCATGCTCTTCTGCCTGTGTACTTAGGATGGGTTGGGGTTGAGGAGAATGGGACTGGGAAGGAAATTTAAATTTAAATTGGAGGAAGCTGACCTTCATTTTGTGCCACATGTTGAGTGGAATGTTTGAAAAGGTTTCAATTGAGCAATTGTACTGTCAAATGACAAAAATGTTGTCATTGTGCTACTTAGATTTGTTGCAATGTTCATAAGTCAAAGATTGTCAGAGTTATGGATACGTTATGGAACACAGAAGAAAATACACTTAATCTGGCTTCATATTCTGTACAAGAAACTTGACCCAGAGATGCCCAGTGTTCTTATCAAGGCACATATTCTTACAGGTGATTACACTATGAGCAAAACTGGAACAAATCTTGGAGCTTTAACTGCTGAACCTGTGAAGTTTCTAAAAGTATTTGCTGAGACAGAGGAAGATTGTGAGTTTAAAGACATAAAAAATACCTTGTGCATGTGTGGAAAATAAGTTCTGATAGTCACATATTTGACGATCTTTGTACTGTGAGTTCAAGAGGTCAATCCCACTCAATTACTTTCCACCTACATCATATTCTGTGTATGGACACAATAAAAGAGTGTTCTTCTTAAGCAGAAGATGTGTAAATGTTTTGGCCCATACATATGTAGAGAAAGATCCATGTGAATTTTGTTGGAAAGACATTAATGGCATGCTAAAACCTGTGAAATTTCTAAAGCCTGTACTGACAGAACATACATGTGCATGTACTTGCAAAACCTGTGCTACAAAAAGAAGTCCCTGTCGATATGCTCTCCTCAAATGTTCAACATTCTGCAAATGCACCATGGGCGATTGCAGAAACAAATACATAAAGTGAACTATGAAAATGTGTCTAAAACAGTGAGTGATAAACCCTCCACCTCCAGCCTAGACAACATCTCTCAAGCAGCAAACACCAGCCACATGATAACCTCCTGGTCCCAGATTATCACACAGACCACCGCAGCCATCATGGCATTCATCCACTCTAGGGCACCCACCGACCGCTGCTCCCACCAGCTTTTCAACCTCGGAGCCAACACTATTAGCACGGAACTAACCCGCATCCTCAACACCTCCATCTCCATGACAACCTTCCTGGATGAATGGAAGCACGTAGAGGTCAGACCCCTCCTAAAGAAACCCTCTGCTGACCCCAGTCACCTCAAAAACTACAGGCCGATCTCCCTGCTCTCCTTACCAGCCGCAGTGCTTGAAAAAGCCATCAACCAACAGCTCACCAACTACCTCAAACCAAACCACCTTCTCGACACCTCACAGTCGGGATTCTGGGCCAACCACAGCTCGGAGACTGCACTGATCACCGCCGTGCACAACATCAGGACCCTCCTCAACTGAGGAGAGTCAACAGCTCTGATCCTTCTAGACCTCTTTGAAGCGTTTGATACAGTCTGCTACCACACTCTCCTAAACAGACTCCTCAACATAGGCATTTAACAAAACACCCTTAATTGGGTCGCCTCTTTCCTCTCAGGCCACGTGCAGAGCGTCCGCCTTCCTCCCTTCACTTCTACACCCAAGAACATCACCTGCGGTGTGTCTCAAGGATCCTCTCTCAGCCAATCCTGTTCAACATCTACATGACCTCCCTTGCAGACATCGTCAGATCGCACGGACTCTATATAGTCTCTTATGCTGATGACACTCAACTAATCCTCTCACTCACCTAAGACCCCCACAATGCCAAAGACAACTTCCGCAACGCAATGTCCAACATAGCAACATGGATGAAAACAGCTGTCTCAAACTAAACACCGACAAAATGGACATCCTGATATTTGGGAAGAACACCTCAGTATGGGACCACTGCTGATGGCCAGCAGAACTCGGACCAACACCCTCTCGGTCACACATAAAACCTTGACATCTTCCTCGACTGCTAGCTAACCATGAATCAACAAGTAAACTCAGTCGTCTCCCCCTGCTTCTACATCTTCTATATGCTTAGCTGAATCTTCAAATGGATCCCTTCCGACACCAGAAAGGCAGTCATACATGCCCAGGTCGCCAGCTGCCTCAACTATGGCAACACTTTCTATGCCCGAGTGTTCTCCCAGCATATTAAAAGACTCCAAACTCTACAGAATACCACTGCCAGACTCATCCTCAACCTCCCCAAATGCTCGAGCATCACTCCACACCTCAGAAACCTCCACTGGCTCCTCATACTGAAGAGATGGCAGTTCAAAATCCTCACAATCATATACAAGGATCTCCACAACCTAGGGCCATCCTACACCAACTATCGACTGAGCTTCTAGGTCCCAGCAAGAGAACTACACACCACCTCGCTAAACCTCACACACATACCAGCATCCATCCCAGTCGCAGCAGAGGCCGTTCCTTCTCCTACTCAGTAACCAAGCCCTGGAACAGCCTGCCCCTCCATCTCCAAAACGCTCCCTCCCTGGTGGACTTCAGAAGGAGACTCAAAACATGGCTTTTTGACAGACACAGCACCCTCAGCTCCCAGGTACCCTTAGGGGTGATAGTGTTGTGCTTCACAAATGCTATGATTGATTGATTGATCATAAACATTGTTTGATGTATACATAAAAGTATTACAAAACATTATTTGTTTTATTTCTATATATGTCTGTTCTTCCTCTATTATAGCCACCATTTTGGAAAATGATGGAAGAGTTGCTCTGAGGAGTTATTTTCTGTCTCCATAGGACTACTTGACCCCCAAATCCTATGTTTTGACACCAAAATGAAGTATATAGGTCTCATTGTTCCTGAAATATTTCATCCTCACTGCAACACATCTGCCATTTTTAAAAATGTAGTCCAGACAGATGTGGCCCAAATAAGCAATGTCTACCCAAGTTAAATTACTTCTCTAATAATCACACAAATCAAAAATGAAAATCTGTAGACAATACTTTTTTTATGGAGGTAGTAGGTGTGCATCTCCCTACCTTGGCTAGAATGATGGTCCCTGCTTGGACAGAGTGCAAACTCACTGCCAACCAGAGACCCCATTTCTAACATATCCAACAGTTTTCAGGCAACAATAAAAGTGCAAAGATAACTCTGGTGATTAATGTGCATGCTGGAGAGAGATTGGAGTTTTGTCTAGTGACAGTTTTGACTCTTTTTTTGGGGGGGTATTATTATTAGCTTTATTACAGCTAGAGCCATAAAAGCGTGATACACACAATGAATTACAAAATTAATTATATCATTAAAAAAAAAACATATTTAACAGCACGTAAAATCTTAGATAAGCAGATCACAGTTCATAAAATAGCTAATACAAAGTTTAAAAGGAAGTTTAAAAGGAACCCAATGGGGATAGACGCAGACAGTTCATTTTGTAACTTTAGGTTCTGAGCAACAGTAAGCATTCTGTCATAGACTGAGCCCTCCTCTATGTACCAGTGTGGTAATTTTATGCGTACTGTTGGAATGAAATTAAGGTGGCTTGGACACTATTACAATCTCAATTTTCAACTGGTTACCATGGTACAGGTATTTGTATCCACATGATCTCCCAATCCAAGCGCAACGTAAAAAGCTAGCAAATGCAACCACTAGATTTCCGCTTGTGTCTATTTAGTATGCAGAGCGTCTCCTGATGTTTCAGGGAACCGAGGGACCTACATAGAGGAATGATCCACTTCCTCCTGGGCTTTAGATATCTCAGGCAAAAGCACATAAAATAAGCTAAGGATTCTATTTATATCTGACAAAAAGGTCTAAAACTAGTTGCACCTTTATCTTTTTTCCATTTGAAGGTGACTGGATTCAGTGGCAAGGTCCCTAGTCTAAATGTAATAAACAGATTTTTGGCCTGAGCTGGATATATGCTGTCAGTGTAATGTTCAAACATAGATGAGCACTTATGCTGTAAAAATTGCTCAGTTCTTTTGCCTATTGTCTGGTCTTGCCAGATCTGAATTAATACCGCCTCCCAATATAGATGCTTTACACGCTGTACCATGCTTCTCGTTATGCTCTGTGGGAACCTCCATGCCTCCCCCATTTTGATCCTGTGGCACAGATTCTTGATGTATTTTACCCAGGGGATTGATACCATTTTGTCAATGGACAGTAGCTCTAACATAACTGCTCTATAGGAGCCCAAATGCTCAGACGATCATAAACGCACCCAATATAGTAGCGGTTTTAATTCATGCAATTGCGCGGTGTATTTGGTTTAGAGCCAGATCAAATCTAATAATATAGGAATAAGGCGTGTAATGACAGGTAAACATAACAATGAGCATAAGAACTTATTTTCAGTCAGGGTTAGTCTGTACGAATCGCAGTGACCCCAATCTTACGCACCAGAAGTTGCAGCTGTCCCTGCTGCAGCCTTGTATACCGTAAGGGCTGGAGAAAGGGGCCCTCCTGTTGAATTCTTAATTGTTCTTCCAATTCTTCCAATTGCCATTGACCGCTGGTAAAGGGTAACAGAACTTTTTTCTATTTGCGGGATCCAAGATAGGTTCTCTGTTAAGCTTTTAACTAGGTAATCAAATTGTCTGACTTGCTCTATGGGAACACCTCCTATGGTCATTTTCCCCCTAAAAGATTTGTGTGGGTTTAAGGCCATGAACTTTTATTTCCCTGGATTAATTTTGAGCCCCCTCATTTCACAGAACGCCGCAAAAGAGTCTAGTTAATTTTGCAATCCCATCGGGGTTCTTGATATCAGCAGAGTGTCATTGGCAAACTTAAGAATTGGTACAGGCTTTCCATCTAGTTTCGGGGTGTCATGATTACACTCAGCCAGCTGGTCCACAATGCCATTTATATAAAGACTAAACAATGTAGGGGCCAGAACGCACCCCTGCCTAACCCCTCTCGCGATAAGAATTGGGCTGGTAAGGTCGCCCCCCTGGGTCCACCTAACTCTTGCGAAGGTGCCTTTATGCATGTAAATTATCAGCCTTAAAAGGTCGCTATACAGACCATAACTGTCTAGAGCTCGCCAGAGGAGCCCCCGAGGATTAGATCGAATGACGCCTTCAAATCAATGAATGCGACGTACAAGTGGTCTCGTTTTAAAGTCAAATATTTCCAGCATAATGATTTGAACCTAAACAATTCGTCCACTGGGCTCACCCCTTTTGACAGTTTTGACTCATATAAGGAAGCGGAGAGGGTTAATATAACTGCTGCAAAGAACGTGTACTATGCAGATTACAGAACAGTATTTTATGTGCATAGCTCAGTGGGATACTGCTTTTGTAACAGAGATCCTTTTGTTGCTGTGCAGATCATAAATTACCATCATAATCTAGCAGAGTGAGCTATGAATTTCCATCAAAGAGCTGCATGCAAACTGCACGGTACAGGTTAGAAAGTTATGTTTTTTTCCTGAGTCGGTGATTATCCTAATTTTGCTAAAAAGGGTTTGTTTGGATAGAAATAAAATGTTATTATTGAAGTCAATCCTAACCACTGTACTACATTCCTGAGTTTCTGCTTTCCAAAACCGAACACTTTTAGACAATGCCTACCAATATGGATGACCTGTGAATCCTACATCTTGTTGTCCACTTTGTCTTATATAAACTTTTCTATACACTGATTTAACACATATGATTCATTGTGTCTGTTTGTGTGTGTGATATAAAGTGCTCCAACACCCTACACTGGTAAAAGGGACATTATAAAACAAATGAAATAAATGTGAAAGAGTGGTTATGGAAAGATGAGAGGCTCTGTTAGAAGGTGAGGCAATCATTGAAGAGTCACAATAAAAATTGTCATATCCTGATGTGAGTTCATCATTCACTGTGGTGGTTAGGCTTGCTCGCTATGTACCCCATGGGGGCAAGTCTGATCAAATTTGCCAGGGCTACTTTGGGTTCCCATACGGCCTTAGTCTGCAGTCCATGGTTGGATTGACAATCCACACTTTTAATGGTAAAGACAAAAGCACTGAATATAGGTGTTACAAATGACTTATGAAAATATAAATCTCTCCAGCTGCGCTCTTTTTTCAGGATACATTTTGTTAAATTTTCAGGAAAATGTTAAGTTTGTTTCAGGTCTGAGATGCACTGAAAACAGCAGCTGGAAGACATTAGCATTGGAAGTAAACACATTGGGGGTGATTCTAAGTCCGGCGGGCGGCGGAGGCCGCCCGCCAGACTTCCCCCACCAAAATACCGCTCTGCGGTCGAAAGACCGCTGAGGGTATTTTGGGATTTGCCCTGGGCTGGCGGGCGGCCGCCAAAAGGCCGCCCGCCAGCCCAGGGCAAATCAACCTTCCCACGAGGACGCCGGCTCAGAATTGAGCCGGCGTAGTGGGAAGGTGCAACAGGTGCAGTGGCACCCGTCACGTATTTCAGTGTCTGCAAAGCAGACACTGAAATACTTTGTGGGGCCCTCTTACGGGGGCCCCTGCAGTGCCCATGCCATTGGCATGGGCACTGCAGGGGCCCCCAGGGGCCCCGCGGCACCCCCTACCGCCATCCTGTTCCTGGCGGGAGACCCGCCAGGAACAGGATGGCGGTAGGGGGTGTCAGAATCCCCATGGCGGCGGAGCGCGCTCCGCCGCCATGGAGGATTCTGCAGGGCAGCGGGAAACCGGCGGGAGACCGCCGGTTTCCCGCATCTGACCGCGGCCGAACTGCCGCGGGCAGAATGCCCTGCGGGGCACCGCCGGTCTGTCGGCGGTGCTCCCGCCGACCCTGGCCCCGGCGGTCTCTGACCGCCGGGGTCAGAATGACCCCCATTGTTTCAAATAATTAGCCAGACAGCGATCTGACCTTTTCACATATGTGTTACAGAAACTTTCGACAGACTACAACTGTAGTCACTGAACTCAAAAGTATCACACAAATTTGATTAGTTCAGATTCAGGCCGAACAGATTTGGCATGTTTACCACTCAAGAAGTTTATTGTGGGTTGGCCCTACTGTATAGATAGATACTGCATTGTAATATTAGAGCTGGCTCCCCATTTTTACTGCTGAGCTCTAAAAACATTAAATATTGTGACATCAGTTCTATGGGTGGGGGTAACTCACATAATTCTGTGAAGCGTAATCACACAAAATTACTTAAGAATTCTGAGAGAATTAAGAGAGAAGAATAATTCTGCTTTAAATGGTATTTCTTAGCACAAAAATGCCTCTCACGTCCGAAATGGAAGCAATGATGTATTTTACCCTTAAGAAATAGTGCTAAATGCAACTGAACACGAATAGCAAGTGTGAGCAGCTGCTTGCACTCACTAACTGTGCTCTTGGGGTAGGATTTTTCCCCAACTTACTCCTAGACTTTAGGCTTATTTTCATACACAAAATGCACTCTTGTATCCAAGATGGATGCAAGGATACAACAGAGCTAAATGCAGCAGACTATGATTAGAATTTCCACCTCAAAGAGTAACAAGGAATTACCAAAATTGCTCAGATTACTCCAGCATAATTGAAATTCCACTCAAGCTTAATTAGTGCTGAGGTAAAAGGAGTTAAAAAATTACTATTTTGCTGTGTGTCCCACAGTTTTTGCATTATAGTCTAAATGAGGGCTCAGTCGAACAGCACGGCACATTCTAGAAGAGCTGCTAGACCTATGTACCCCAAACTTTATAATAATGTTGCCATCTTCCAGCCATTTCTTTTTCATTTCATTTATTGTATTATTAACTAAAACTAACTTAATTCTATACAAATCCATAAGAGTAGATTACAAGCAAATTGTCGGCATTAATATTAAAATCCCTTGATTTACAAATGTAAAAGATGATGACAAAAGCTGTTATATCAGATAGCAGTAAGATTATTTTCCCTCACCCGTGGCCACTTTAACCGTTTTGGCCAGTAATATGATCTGACCTTCTACCAGCACTATGATAGATTTGCATAGGGCAACTCCAGGGGATTACTGGTTGGCTGCCTTGCCTCTTTTTTACTAGTCGGGTGTGGGACCGACATACTGTGTGCAATGAGGCACGCTCCCCCACCTCATTAATAAGAATGGAGCAAGAATTAGTTGTGTACTTCATTACACACAGTAGCAAACAGAAGCATGGAGCCCTATGATGCATATAGGACTGCTGTCTCTAATTCTCTTTTGAAACATGCAAACACTGCGACCTTTCTCCTTTAAAAGAAAATAGTTCACAGTGCCATAAAATGAGTCAGTTTAAAAAGGATATCCACATAGAACGCCATAGAGCTTGGACCCATTTTCCGGCCCATCCTCCTTCTCCTCGTGCTAGATTTTACACATACATAGAGGAAGCTGTCTGAAAAGGACGCCTTTCACTTTAAGAATGCTTACCCATTGTCCACGGCAGTCGGTGGTCATTCCATGGTTTGAGCAGAAGGACTCCAGGCAAACTATTGGTGTATTCCCCTGTGAAGTGGAAAGGCAGAAGAATGCAGGGCTCGCACTGAGACTTAAATTGACAATCGATAACCCCAAGGTAGTTTATAAAGAGCTAATTGTATCTTTGCATTTGCAAAAGTTAACACTGTCCTTGCTAGTTAGTAAATAATGAGTGGGCGAACTGTGCTGAGTTATTCACAATTAATTTTACCTCTCACTGCTAACTAATGCAATGAAGATAAAGACGGTATGCTGTGGTCAGATTTGAGGATTTTAACAGCTGGAACAGTAATGTTTGATTTAAACCTGTGATGTGTGGTTGCACTCTGTTCTCAATATTGAACACTTCAATCAGGACCGATCTTCTTGATGTACCTTGCTTTGCTTGCTATGGGAACTGTGGCCTTTAGTGTATGAGGAAATGTTATGATATGCAAAAGAGCATCGGCTGCCTTTGAATTGGAGGAATCACATTTATCGTTGGTGAGTTGCATTATGGGTCATAATAGAGAGCTTGAAAGTAATATATAGTTTGTCTGAAGTTGGCATGCCCCCTTGGTCCTCTTCTTCTATGAATGGTGAATCTGAACATGGTGTTTTCACCCTTTGACATGATGGGGGTCTACTTTCATCCCTAAGGATAAAAATAATGATATGTTCTTGGTTATGAGGATCTGTGGTCAATACAACTTCAAATTAACCTTTTGATACAGCAAGTCAGAAAACCATTAGGATGAAAATCAGAAACCATACAATGTTTGGCAGTTTAAATACCTACATACTTAGAATGGTCTGGATAATTGACTTCCATGACAAAAAAGGAATCCCACAGTTAAGTATGATGCTGTGCAGAAGTGTCCTTTCCTTCATATTTGAAATTTGAAGAAGAGCAGGGAAAAGGCAGCCATGGTGATCTGTAAGAATGACAACCTGAGCAGAAACATCAGACAGTGAGGGATTGGAGGCAGTGGGTCAATCATTGAGTTATATAAGGGACCTACTACCATAAATTATAAGGACTTTGCAAGCTACTGTGGAGTTCTAAAACCATGTGCTGAAGGCGGAGTCCCTTTATAAGGTTATGGAACTCTGAGGTGAGGTGCAGTATCCTTATCATGTATGCCAGGGGGTACTTTATTCACTATAATACATGGTCATACCATCACCTTTCCCACAGACCACTTGAACCCTTGGTGCGTACCTTCTTCATATGAAAGAGCAAGCATGTTTGCAAACATGAAAAATAAAAAAAAACGTAGTACAATATTAAAGCCATCTTAAACTAGTTACATATTTGTTGCAAATAGATATCAGAAACAGCTCAGTACAAGACAATTTTTCTTTTAAAAAAAACTGCAGTAGCTCGGAATTTGTAGAAATGCAGAGAAAGATCTCATCTAAGGAGTGCAAAAAAATAAACATATTCTCTCTGCTTGTGGCTGTAAGCTATCAGAATAGAGCAGAATCTATAAGAGCAATGTTCAGTTTTTGCTGCTTTAAACAGCTGCTTCCATTATGCGTCATGACCTGACCTGCCTTTCACCTCAGCTGCTGGTTCTGGCAGAAGGTGTTGTGGCATCAGAACTGGACTGTAATAACATAATAGTTGAGTTTGTAGGTATTTTCTTTATAATTGGTGACTGGATATGTCACAGCTCACCGATAATAAAACAAATAGAGACTGGCGTTTATACAGAGATTGTAGAATCCCATGTATTATACAATATTTCGAATGCTCAAGGATGGAAGTGATATCTTAAACACGCTGCAAGCCATGGCACTCCAAAACTTGATTGTGTGCCCTTGTAATGTTTAAAGAGACATAACGTTTGCCCTGAGTGGTTTTGGCTGAATACATGATGTACACTGTGGTCGGATGAAGCAGATGGATGCAGCATCGTAGCTATCAATAGTGCAGCAGGTGCAGTGGCACGGAGACCACTGCACCTCAAATACAGCTGCTTTTTTTTTTTTTTTTTTACTTCCAAACTGGGAGCCGGGACCCCTTTTCATTGCTTGCCTTTGGGCATATGCTACCCCTGTTACTCCACTGGATGGATGGCTCGAGGGTGAGGCTAGGAGTGTTGAGCTGCCCCGCACCCGTAATGGATGTAAAGTTACCCAGGTGCCCACCACTATAAACTGGGGCTCGACTACCAAGTAGGGGACGTCCCCCGGTGTACAAACTTGTAGAACAGGGCTTGTAAAAGTGCAGAAACTGGTAACATAAAACGGGGAACCAACATAGATTTCTATCACAGATTTCAAGGTTAATTAATATTGTCTTCTGCAATAAACGAATCACTATTCCACTCATTTAACATTCTTCTAAGAGCTAAGTTCACCCATCAACATGCATAGTGTTTACAATGTGACAAGTGTCTTCGTAATGTAATCTTTAATGATATCTTTAAGACTGAAATAATCTCAGCTTCTGTCATGCTCCGCGTTCTCCAGACCAATGAGAGAGCAAGGGACAGGGCGATGTGAAAGTCTGTGGCCAATGGCGATGATGAAGGCGTACCCTCTCTGGGCCGTGACGTCAGGGCCGGAGCCCTCGTCCGCTCTCTCCTAGGCACTTGCGAGGGATGCACCACCCGCACCCGCCCCAGGCAGCAGCAGCAGCAGACTCCAGCCTCATCCGCGTACTGCTGGCTGAGCTCCGCCTCCTATCGCTCCCTAAACCTGCTCCCTCCCTGCCCCGCATCTTCCCCCATCATCCCCAGTAGATATTAGGCCCTACGGTCTGTAGCCCGGCCCCCGGTAGGATCCTTTGTGCGTCCTGAGCATCTTGCCGCTACCTCCCCTTTGTTATTCCAACACAAGCAGGCAGGCCCAAGTGACCTCTTCCGGACTGCTTGTCTTGGCTTTTTTGGGGTGAGTTAGAAGGATTTCGGAGGAGCAGGGCGAGTTGTGGTTGATCGGAGGCAGTGTGTGCCTCCCCAGCCCCCTCCTGCTCCCTGGTCCCTCTCCCCTCCTCCGGTGAGTGTGTATGTGTGTCTGAAGAAGATGATGGCAGGAGGCTCCGTGCACCAGAACGGCATCTTCTCTTCCTCCGGCGGCAGCCCCCACCAGCAGCAGCAGCCCCAGCAGCAGCCCCCACACATGGACTCTGAACCCCCCGACTCCAGGAAGAGGCCCTTGGAGACCCCCACCGAGGCCACCAGCACCAAGAGGACCAACACTGGAGGTGAGTCAGGGATGCTACTGCGAAAGAAGGCTGCTCTTCTCTCCTGCCGTTCCGGCATGGGGTGTGCTACCTCCTGTGTGGTTGGGGGGCGCTCAGATCATTTGAGGAGGAAGACTTATGCTCCTGTTGTATAAGCTGATTTTGTAATTAGCCTGGAAAGGTCATCTGCGGCGTATAGAAGGGATGTGTTTTGATTGTTTGTGGTGGGAGGGAGAGTTTAACATGTCTAGAGAAAGTGGGGTGATTTACGTCTAAAGTCGGTGTCCGACTTCTCTTGCGGGTGGCCTGCCTCACAAGCATCAGCTCTGAGGATGGTGGCTGGTGTGCCCTGCTGTAAGGTAGCGGTGCGTGCTCTTGCAGACATGTCAAACTCTCTTAGAGAGCACAGCGAGGGGAAACAGTGTGCTCATCTCGCACCCTGCCCTGTCTACAGACAGAATGAAGCATGCTTTGTACCGGACTGTTGAACCTTTCCATACTTCTGTAGGGCACCTTTTACACGAGGGCCTGCGTGGTACCCGGTGGTCTATCTTGGAATGTAAGGAAGGATGTAGCCATGCAGCCCTGAAGCTCACCAGCTTGTTTTGCACATAGATACAACTCCCCCACCCCCTCCCATCGGCGGACATTGCACATAGTTCATATGCCCAGACATCCCCGGTGCAGCGATAAAGGCGCAAGCACCTATGGAGACCGCTTTGGGGTCTGGCAGGTGGTGCGCTCGCTGTTCGAGGGATTCTCCCGCCCCCTCCAAATGTTCGGACACAAAGGGACGGTGTTGGCTCCCCTAGGACGCGTACACTTCACTGTGGCGCACCGTGTATTTACATATCGTGATTTGTAAGCAGGCGACATATCGGTCAAGGTCCATCTGGAGTGCGCTAGAATAGGGCTTTGTAGTCCACGAAGGAGTATCGTGGAGGCGGAACCACAATAAACAATAGGTGCACGTCGGGGATGGTGAGGCTTGTCGGGGCCCCCTGATCTGTCACATTTCTACCCGATCCCGGGTGCTGTTTCTGACCCTCGGAGGTGTAGGTGGTTCGTGGGTGAGGGGCAGCGCTAACGCACTGAAAGCTAGCGGTGATGGCGCACTGCATCCGCCTGTATGTGCCGGAGGGTCTGGCGACACAGGCGGGGATGGAACTGCGACACTGGGAGCTGGGCAGGCGGGCGAGTGTGTGTGGCGGGGGGTGCAGAGGGTACACAGAAACGAAGCTGAGAGTGCAGCGTGGGGGTGGGGTGAAATTGTGAAGCCAGGGTCGTGAAATGATACAGGAAGCAGCTTTAAAAAAAAGAAGGGTGCTGAATGAAGGAATTACTTTTCGGGGATACAGGAAGGCGGGAGCAAGACGGCAGGAGGAAGGATATAAGGACGCGAGGAGGAGGCTGAAGGGATGCAGGAAGAAGGGGGCCTGGTTACAGGAAGGAAGCTGGAGGGATGTTTAGAAAGTGTCAGGGAGCTCGGGGTCGGGGCTGGTAATATATGAAGTGCAGGCTGCGAAGATTTAAAGGGCAATCTGTGGATGCGTGGAGAGAAGGCCATAAAGATGCAGGGCGAACAGGGGACCCTTGCGGAGGCTGGAATGGATTTTAGGGGCGCTGGAAGGGCAAAGGTCATACTTTAGAGGCAGCAGCAGGCTCTGCAGCACAATGCCCCACAGCTATTGTTCTAAAATGGGAGCCTAGCAACAGGAAACGCGAAGGGTTCCAGCTGTGCTTGACTGTACCGACTGTGCAATGGCCGCTGGCATTCCGAATGTGGGAGACACATGCAAACACCGCTGTCCATCACCCATCCGAGTCCCTCTTTGTCCGTTTGTCTTCCAGCTACCGCACCGGCCGCCTTCACATTCTCGTTCGTGGAAGCCATCCCATGCCCAGTCCTGCTTATGTGTACATATATTTATACCGTGACAAGCGGACCCGTCCGTTTCGTGGCATCTTGAATAGACTTGTAATAAGAAATTGTTATTTGGTTTGAGTGGAAGGGGGAGGATTTTTATGCCACTGGGGATCTTTGTTCAGGTTGTGTGCGCCGTGCTGTGTACAAGAATGTCCAGCTGTGCTATTAATATTTAAAGCTCTTCGTTTTGGAAGAGAACGCTTAATGTTGCAAATCGGAGTAGGAACCCTCGTTGCAGAAATCAATCTTTCCAAATGAAGTGACGACAGGAACTCTGCGATGTTTGTCACAATAAAAGTACAATTTTAATATGTACATATATGTTGTTGGCATCTCTTAGTGCACATTTAATAATCATATTCAGCTATTTATGTATATATACCTATATGCATTATTATTTCTCCAAGTGTTGTAATGTACTTACTCCAATCATCCTCTTTTTAGATCATTGTTTGTAGTAGAACATTATTTCTAAATAAGCATTTCGATATAAATGACTAACTATCTAGCTATCCAGTTTTTACACACATAGCAAAGTAATATTTCATTTTTATTTATGTGTGTCGTATATCAATACAAAACTCTTTCCTTCTTTCATATTAAACATTGATATTTAATTTGGAAAACTGTCTTAGACTAGAATTTATGAGAGTATCGTGGTGCTTCCTGTTGAGAACGTAGTAGAATTAAAGCATCGAAATATAATCTTAGATGTCAGTCTTTCCATCTATAATGTTTGACTCTATGCTATCTTTATCGATCAATCTAAATGTCAATATCACTCTATATTCATTAAGCTACTATCAGATTCGTTTTAGAGCCTTTCGACGTAAGGCCATGAGATTCATAAGCAGTAGTCTACATTGAATTCCAGCCTCTACCCTCCCCCTTTCTGCCCGTCACTCTGGCCAATATGGCTGGACTAGCATGTCTGAGTCTATATAGACAGCGTAGGGACTCTGCAAAGCTGCGCAAGACACTCGCTGCGGATTGGGTGAAAATGACTGCGCTATGCTAAAGGCAAGGAGCAGGAGCCCGAGGCGTGCGGCGTGTCACCGGCACTGCCGCCAGACGTACGTGGCTCATGGGGTAGCCGCTGGTTGTGCAGGGAAAAAAAACCTCCCATTGTCTATAGCCCCCGTCTGACGGTGGCAAGGAGGGCTCCTTCATTATGTAGGTGCGAACTGCGGGCTTTTGTGACGATGACAACAATAGTCAATTTCACACCAGCTCTGAATACGCCGCAGTCGCTCTACGTCTCCTCAGCCGGTGCCCACTGAGATCGAGAGGGGCCGCCATGCCGTCCAGCCAGAGCCCAGCGGGCGAGCCAGCAGGTGCGTCCCTTTTCGTTAGCCAGGCGCCCAGGGAATTGCTGCAGTAGTGCAGGGTGAGCGCGTTTTAGGACAATCCCTGTAGAATAGAGGGGCGGGGGTATGGGATTCCCCCCATTTTCTACCCATCCTTTTGTCCCATGACACTGAGCACAGGATGGTGGTAGATGCCCTGACAATAGGAAGCCAGGGGTGTTTTTTTGGTTTATTTACCACTCCGTGTAGGAAAACGTTGAGGTAGAGATTGAATTCAGTCAAGGGGGTCACTTCATTTCACTCCGCTTCCCCCATGACAGATTTCCATTCACAATTACCCTCCGCCACATTAGCTCACCATTTTGACCTGTAGAAATTGACGATAAACCAGCAACCTATTGTCATTTAATTTGGGCTTTAGTTGATTTTTGCTGCTTTTTTCTATTCTGTACAATACTCTATTTATGAAGGAAAATGGTTGACAGTTGCCTTTCTGAGAGGAGCTTGACCTGCTTTATTCTAAGCATGTCCATCTGGTACACCACTGGTTCCTGCTTGAAGCAGAGCGAAGAGGAATATCCTTTTGTAAATGGTATATTTTATTCTGTAGTGAGTAGACAAAGGCTGCCCTGTTTTTAAAAACCGGACACTGGTAAGTCATTGATGATCTTATTTGATATGACTACTGTGTCTCTCGCCTAACAGGCTTTTGGAAATCGTGATGGCATTCCTTCATGCAATAATTCTTTTTGGTAGGTCTGTTTAGGTGGTGTGAATGTGTATGTTCAATCTTCCTGCGGTGCAGATTGTTTGCAGCATGAATGAAAAAATGACTAGCAGTAGCTGTCTGGGTTTCAGCTTAAACCGCAGTACTTGATGACATCATCTCATAGTCCTCCAGCAGTTATCCACAAGGGTCCATGCCTGCCAGCTCTGGCTACCTGAGTCCGCCTCAACACAAGACTCCTGTGAAGTGTGGTTTCAGTGGGTACAGCCCTATTTCTGCACCATGGGATCCTGGACGTGTGAACAGGAGAAAGATGGGGAGATGAATTGGGACATGAGTTCTAAAAAGGGATGCTGGTGTCTCTTCCTATGACATTGTGGTAGTTAGCGATTTCCAAGCGCCATCATCAGGACCTAAAGAGCCTCTTAAGATCGAGATACTTTTTGCAATGGAGAATAGAGAAAAATGAAATGTGGAAACCACCGTTATTCTGCCACCAGAAACTCCAGAGCTCTCTAAGTGCACCTTCGACCAGTCGCCGCACCGTCTACCACTCAAGTGCTGTGCACCATAAACCCCCCACAAAAATGCACCTCATAAGTGAACTGCACTTCCAGCTACACCGTTAGTGCAATGCCAGTTCAACCCTGAACAGCAACATTTGCTGAAGTTGTAGTACTATAAACTACACACTGCTCTGGTAATGCACACCTGTTTTGACATTGTGCAGCTGCAGATGCATAGGACTTTCACACGTGCACTGCTTTGACACTGGCACCCCTGATTAATTTGTCCAAAGCGATCCCTTTTAATAAACACAGCTTTTCTCATGCATGTTGACATCACATTGGGCATCACGGCTTGTGGCTCTTCCATTTGACAGGGGCATCTTGGATCACCCTTTGAACAATTGAACTATTTGTTGGGATAAAGTATTTTTTGCAAACCACCCAGACCTGATTTTGCCTGTACCTGCTCCTGGTTGTGATAGGTGTGCCCAATATGCTAAGCATGTCTCTGGATTTTTTTCACATGTTATTTATTCGGGCTACTAAAATATATTTCTTTGATGGAGGAGAGGTGGTGCTGTGAATATGCCAGTCATCAATTTCAGTTGGGTGCTAATGTATGGAGTTCTGTGGTGAGAAGAACCAACAGAATCAACCGACCGTATGCTTTCAGCGACTTCTGGTCACCTACAGCCCACCCAAAGTAGAATTTCCTATTTTTGTGCCTCTCCTCAAAGAGTTATTTTATAGAAGACCCATTTAAAAAGTGGTGTGAAAAATGTTTTTTTCCATGCTGCATTTATTGGTGTGTATGGACGTTATTCTACCCCCCATGATAGACAGCTGATTTTCTTAGACATAGTGCCTCGAAGATCTTTATTTATTTCTTTGGGTTTTTGTTTCTTTCTTACATATTACCAAATGGTAGCCCCATAGAACTTGAGAATAGGTATTAATTGGAGAGAGATATTAAAGGAACAACTAAAAGATGACAGAACATGTCAATAGACCAGCAGCACGATGGATTTTCCCTGTGAGATCTACTTGTAGAAAACCAATTTCAATATGTATGGAGTGGACACACCCTGGGATACTAGCACTTGTTACATCCTAGCAATATTAATGGCAATCCGAGAAGTTAGAGGTGACCAGATTCACTGACACATAATTTGCTTCAGCCTTTGGGGTGTATTGGTACTTTGTTGTCTGACCCTTGGAAAGTTAGTGTATGAGTTGAGCTTGTTTGGGGCCACAGCCAAGCAGCTTAGAGCTAATTGCTAACTTGAGGCAGGCCCTTGCTATTGAAGAAGATGAGGTGCTTCACACGTAATCATTGATTTGACTCAACTCTGGCACTGCATCTACACCAAATTCACTGGGAAGTATGAGGCAGGGCATTCCTGGATCAGGAGAGGACCGAGCAGATACTGCAAATAAAGCCTGCCTCATTTAGTGAAGTGCAGGTTTCAGTTCTAGCCATCGGGTTGGCGTGTCTTCTTCTAAAGTGAGGGCATCTTGGCTTCAGTTTCCCTCTATAAGTGCCTCTCCAAGGATGGACTATAGGTTATAATCTTTCACTGACAGTACAGAATCATAAAAACTACCTAGCACCTCTTCTAGGCGATTCAGCTGCAAAGAAAGCAGCCTTGACTGAACATGGATACGTGTCAGTTCACATTACAATGCTCAATTCATCTGCACATTTATTGCATAATGTATTGAACGCTCCCTCTGATATTTTTCATATCTAAAGACATGAAGGGATGCATAACAAGTCGCACCACAGAGACCAGGGATGATCTATTTTGTTCTCATGGAGTTAGAAGCTTTCCATAGATCCCCCTGTTAAGGCTTCTGCTCCTCTGTTTTGGCCTCAGTGTTGGCTACAAGTGTCTCACAGATGCCTTGTGCACAACACTGGAGTGAGGGGAGGGTAGCCTGATACAAATGCCCTGGGCCTAACACTTCAATCTTCTCAGTATATTAGGATAGGCCCTTCAGTTACACCATTTGAATCCCTTGAATGTCAGGTAGAGCATCCTGCTGGTTCTGTATTGTTACTATTCCATTTTTTTCTGAGGCTCTATTCTGACTTCTGACAACTGTATAGTTTTAGGATGCTTCTTTGTTTACATTGTTGTGCACATAGCCTTTTTGGCAAACTAATCTTTGTCTAATCTGATCACCATAAGGGGGACATTAAGGTGCTTTCTGTGAAGGTCACCATACTCGTCGGTTTCCTGCCTCCTGTTCTGCAGGTCGTGGGTGGCAGTAATGCTTCAGGACCCAACTGAGTTTGCGTTGTGTGCAATACAAATCTGAATCAAGTGAAGTGCTCCTCCTTTCAAGAGTGGTGAGAGACACCAGCCTCGGAAGGCTCTTCACTCACCTGCATTTTTCATTCTCCTTACTAAAGGTAGTTTCCATCTGGTAGTCTTCCTGCTCCTATAACAATGTGGACAGCCTACCAAACACTATGACTGCCTGCTTGACCTCTGTTTTATGCATGTAACACATCCTTTGACCTTCAATACCTTTTTAAATATTTCAGCTCCCTGTTAAGTGTTATTTTAATGTCACTATATTGCCATTGCACATAATATAAAATACTTCACTATTTTACGTTCTCATTGGGATTATGATCTCATTAACTGACCATAAACACCTAGGGCCTGATTTAGAGTTTGGTGGAGAGGTTACTCTGTCACAGACATGATGTAAATCCGATCTGCCTTATTACGATCCCATTATATTCTCTGGGAGTCATAATACGCCGGACAGGATATTCGTCATGTTTGTGATGGAGTAACCCCTCCGCCACAATCTAAATGAGGCCCTTAGTCATCTGACTATAGGGTGTTTGGGGAAAAGATCATAAGTCTTAGGGCGCAAAAAGAACAGGTGCAAGCCCTCCATTGGACTTCTTGGCTAAAAAGGAGAAAACATCATCAAGCAGCATTAACATGGCGAGGGACGCAGAGACAACTAGTCAGCCGAAATAGGATGAAGAAAATTAAGAAATTGGGTTTACTTTACACATGAAAAATGTGAATCACCTCATGAGGACTTTTTCCCATCTTCTTTAACCTTCAGATGTACATAATGAGCTCGGGGTCTCTAAAAACTTAAATCGTGACTAGATTAAGGATTTATTGCCAAGGTGGTATAAACGCTTTAGCTTCAACTGTAAGAGTTATTCACTACCCAAAAAGCAGGATTTTGAGCAAGGAACACATTGAACATTCAAACATAAAATGAAGATTAAGCAAGATAGGTGAACGTTTAATGTTGTGTTCTTGTACTTGTTAGATGACTGTGAAAGATACAAGCAGACTCAGACCTTCTCAGTTCAGAAGTATGCACAAGCTTCTATAGGTAACACTCAGGTGTATGGCGCAGCTATTTACTTTTTTGTCTGCCCATAGACGATAAATAAAATGCAGTTCTACTCCAACAAACTTCACATTTTTCTTCGTAGTTTATGTTGCTTCCCCGTTGTAAAATCTGTTTCCATTTCTGTCGATGAATAATTACGTTTGAGAATTTATATTGAATAGTGAAGTAATTTGACAGTTATGGAATGATGGGGTGTTCTGTGCTAGTTTGTATGTGATTTTACAGAACACTGAGCAATTTATCCAGTTGATGGAAAGGCAAAATTCGGGATAAGCGATTAATTTCTGCATTACTATTTGTACATGTTTACTATTGGTTGATTCGTTTAAAACTGCAGAGGTGATTTGTTACCTATGTTCCGGGTGTGTAGTCATTTCCCAGTCATTAACGCTGTGGTTCACAAAATCACAGGGGTTGTCACTGTAAATTGTTTTTTGCAATGTCCTAAACCCAGTTTTCAATTCAGAAAAGCGTTTTGTATCTTAAAATAGGTTTACTGACTCATTCCTAATTGCAATTAGGAAGAGGCTCCTTCTAATTGCGAACCTCAATGAGATGTATCAAGGGTTTGTGACAGCAGTTGTGGTTGCAAATCGGTGATTTTTTCTGACTCCTTAAAGGATCTCTCAATCCGTTCACAAAGAGGAAGCTGCCCTCTTACACAGCTTTGCCTGTGGGGAACTTATCAGGCATCCTTTAGGGAAGCAGGGAGTGGTCCCCAGGACCACTGCCTTCTTCCCCTGATGTTTTTCCAAATGTATTTTAAAAATCAGCACACGTTCCTTCATGGAAGACAAGGTGTTTAGAAAAAAGCTACCAGTTTAGTTATGCAAATAAAGGGATGGTAGTCTGCTACTCCTTGCAGTCCACCATTCGTATGTTTGTAGCCTATCACAGGAGCTGAACATCGAGGCCTGGTGAACCAATGTTCCGAAGGGAGCAGGCTGAAAGGGAGAGAAGCTGCGGCATGGAATGCAAGAGGATTTGGAACTGAAATCACCAGACATTTTTAAGGCTACCATAACATAGTCTCGGTGTTTCTTTTCAAATGCAAGCGTTTGAATTGCATTTATATTGAACCTGCCAAACATCTACTGGATTGTTCTCGTGTGTTATATCCTTGCACAAACTTGCATGTGGATAAAAATGTGAAGATGCAATAAAACTCTCACAGACGGGTGCCTGTTCCAGGTGAGTGGTGCCTACCCGCGGCAGGGTGACTATGACAGAATCCTGCTCATTATGTTGTCAGGAACTGGGGCTACAAACGGTGCCAAATTCGTTTTTTATTTCATGAATTGTTTATTGGGCTCATATGGCCTCTCCGAGGGTAGGTAATATTGTACTTTCCAAAATAACAATCAAACCATTTGCACTTCAAATAGCATGTTGACAGTGGGAGGGAGGCCAAAAGATAATTTGGTCCTGCAAGAGGTATGTCATGCTTTCACATCATCGCCATGCACACCGGTGGGGCATAGGTGATAACTGCTCATGCCTCCTGAAGTAGAAGACTTAGGCCCAGTTCTGGGAAACATTTAACAGGAAATGAGATTCCCTAATAGTGTATGAACATCTTGATACATGGAAGACTTGTTCTGTAGGATTCAACCATATAGATTCCATGTTGGTAATGTGTCTTTCTCTCGGGGCAGTACTAGCTGCAGGTACTGGTACCCAGATTTCCTGTTATGAAAGTCTGTCCTCTTGTATGATGAATAAGACTTCGAATCTTCGTCAACCACCATTGCTGCCACAGGCTTCTTCAGGAATTAAAATAATCCAAGCAGCCAAATGCACTGCGTATAGTCATGATATGGAGTGCCATGCACGGTCACTTTTGAGCCATTCGCTTTACCCTACGTGATGTCAATAAAATAACATTCCTTCAGGAGTTTCCTTCATCCGCCCTCCACCTCCCTTTCCCCCTTCTACTAGAGGGCCAGCAAATAGGGGGTACAAAGTTGCTCTTGAAATCTCTGTGGAATTCTCGTCAACTCCTGTGATTCAACCATTCCAACTTACAGAAGAATTCCTTTGGCTTTGGTAGGCTCTTGTTGCAGGTTATTTATGTCTGTTAGGAGTAATTGTTTAGCAACATTCTGCTACCTGGTATATTCAATAAAAACAATTGAAGATTAAATAGTCTGGAATGTCACTTCTGCTGCACTGTCGCCCTGATGAAGAGTTCACAAAATGTGTTAGGGTAAATATTAACATATGGTTACCACTCTTTCTTCTTATGGCTATGTGTTTGTCCTTGTATAGGTAGGTAGTGGTTGTTAACATAGTGAGTTACTGGATGTTCCTTTCTACTTCTGTGCATCATGACATATGGATGAACAATGGTTTTCTCACTTCACAGTGAGGCTGCTGCAGTCCTACACATGCTGGCCCTGATCCAGTGTTGGGTGTACTGAATGTGTGGCAGTGAGAGTGCACAGGTATTAGATAATGTTTATTGAGTGCGCAGGGGTGAAGGCTACCTTTTTTGATCTACTCACTCTGATTGTTCTAGCTTCCTACACAGTGACCCGGCAGTAAGAATGTTTCCATGTTACACTTTCTGACTGTGACAATGTGAGTGCCAGATAGACAGTGTGACAGGGAGAGCACTCTAGTGTTCTAGTGTAGGGTATACTAGCAGTGAGAGTGCTCCTGTGTTAATACTGACTGTGGCAGTGAGAGAACCCTAGTGTTAAATATACTGACTGACACTAAGGTTGCAGATTGGCTGACTGAAAGCGAGTGTGCTCCAGTGCTAGATATCCTGACGGCAAGAGTGTTCCAGTGCTGCGTATGTTGACAGTGAGTGACCCATTGTTAGATATACTAACTGTAGGAGTGTTCCAGTGTTAGACATACTGATATTGAGCGCGCCCCAGTGTTCCACTGTTTGGTGTACTGAAATTCAGAGGATTCCAGTGGTAGATGTAGTGATTGTAGGACTGTTCCAAAGTTAGATATACTGCTAGTGTGAGCACTCCAGTGTTCCAGTACTGGGCGTACTGACAGTGAGAGCTCTCCAGCGTTAGAAATACTGCTAGTGAGAGTGCTCCAGTGTGCTGTTGTCAAATGTACTTCAGTGTTAGATATACTGACTCTTGGAATTTTCAGTGCTAGATATGCTGCTAGTGAGAGCACTCCACTATTCCAGTGTTGTGTTTGCTGACAGTGAGAGCTCTCCAGTGTTAGATAGACTGCCAGTGAGAATGATCCAGTCTTCTGCGGCCAAGTGTACTGACAGTCAGAGTATTCCATTGTTTAATACATGTATTGACTCTAGGACTGCCCCAGTGTTAGATATACTGCTAGTGAGAGCACTCCAGTATTCCAGTGTTGTGTTTTCTGACAGTGAGAACTCTCCAGTGTTAGATATACTGCTAGTGAGAGCACTCCAGTGTTGTGTTTACTGACAGCGAGAGCTCTCCAGCGTTAGATATACTGCTAGTCAGAGTGCTCCAGTGTGCTGGTGTTGAATGTACTTCAGTGTTTGATATACTGACTCTAGGAATTTTCAGTGCTAGATATACTGCTAGTGAGAGCACTCCACTATTCCAGTGTGGTGTTTGCTGACAGTGAGAGCTCTCCAGTATTAAATATACTGCCAGTGAGAGCACTCCAGTGTTCCAGTGTTGTATTTACTGACAGAGAGAGCTCTCCATTGTTAGATATCCGCTAGTGAGAGCTCTCCAGTGTTAGATATACTGCCAGTGAGAATGATCCAGTCTTCTGCAGCCAAGTGTACTGACATTCAGCGTACTCCATTGTTTGTTACATATATTGACTCTAGGGCTGCCCCATTGTTAGATATACTGCTAGTGAGAGCACTCCAGTATTCCAGTGTTGTTTTTGCTGACAGTGAGAACTCTCCGGTGTTAGATATACTGCTAGTGAGAGCACTCCAGTGTTCCAGTGTTGTGTTTACTGACAGTGAGAGCTCTCCAGTGTTAGATATACTGCTAGTGAGAGTGATCCAGTGTTAGATGTACTGCTAGTGAGAGCTCTCCAGTGTTAGATACACTGCCAGTGAGAGTGATCCAGTCTTCCGCGGCTGAGTGTACTGGCAGTGAGAGTACTCCACTGTTATATATATATATATATATATATATATATATATATATATATGACCCTAGGACTTCCCCGGTGTTAGCAGTGCTGCTAGTGAGAGCACTCTAGTGTTGGGTTTATTGACAGCCAGAGTACTCCAGTGATAGATGTCCTGCCAACTCCAGTGTTGGGTGTACCACAGTCGCAATACCCACTCTAATTACTGACCGTGGGAGTGCTCCAGTTTTAGATATACTGCCAACGAGAGGTGCCAGTGATCCATTGTTCTGCTATACTGACTGTAGGGGTGTTCCAGTATTAGGTATGCAGGCAGTGGCAGGGAGAGCCTTGTAATCTGACGCGGGCTCTGTTGTGTCGCGTTTCCGGGTGATAGTGTAGGCCGTTAGCTGGGCCATCAGCTGTGAGAGACCATAGCCTGTTAGCTGATAAGATGAAAAGTTGCATGAAATGAACTGTCAGCGAAGTAAATTTTCTTTAGCTTTTTAATTAGTGACAGCTGAGGTTCAGCCGCCCACCAGGTCATAGTCCCAAAGAGGTACTGAGAGAGCCGGAGTCACAAGTGCAGGTTCAGCTGTTTATTCGAGGACAGGGTAAGGCGCAGTGCTTAGAGGGATGTGGTTTATGAACGTGCTTTGCATGTTCCCATGTGATTATTCCATGCTTCTGTATTGGCTTTGGCTTATGAAACATGCATGGTTCCAACACTGCTTGATGGATTTGAAGAGTTAGCAGGGCCGTAAGAGTCTAAGAGACTAAATTCCAATCTTCTCAGAAGCAATGTCAACCCGTGCTCTGTATTGGGGATGACTGAGGTGGTTAGTTACAGGACAATCAGATGAAATTCGGAGGCAATATAGATCCTTGTGGTAGCGGTAATCTAATGAATTCAATGTGCATGATAAAAATCACAAAACAATAATTGTAAGAAAAAAAGAAGGAAAGTTGAAAAGAAAAGATTAAATACACTGCAGCATTCATTATTCTTTAGCATAAAATAAAAGTAAAATATTTTAAATTCCCAGGTGTAGTTACAACATGTGTAGTCATATAAACATGCTAAGATATATTCTGTGCTCGACTAAGACTTTGTACGTCATAAGTGTACATTTCTTAATCATCAAGGGTCTACATCCAGCCAGTATACTTTATTGAGTCTCTCTACAGAAATGCTCCAAAAACTTTGTAAAGCGACTTCTAATATGATTTCTTTTCCCTGAGAAACCTAGAGCTGCAGCTGCCATTATGGTTTTGCATAATTCCTCTTTGAAGAATAATTGCAGATGTTATTTGCACAGGTTTAGCATTGCTGCTCAGAGAAAGCATAAGTTTGTCAGTAGGTTTAGCACAGGCTGCACAAGCACTTTTGCTTGGAGATTTTACTTTAAGAATCCTCATATTCTAAATTCAGAGTAGTTAACAAATGGGGCGAAGAAACTCAATTTTTATACGAGCTTCCATAGACACAGTTCTAAAATGCTTCTTATGGGACCAGGCTTACAATATCACCGGAAAAGCCTAAATGTTGATGTGCTGTTGTAGTTGTCTGGCTCTGTGTCATCGTGAACATATTTTTCAGGCCTCTCATGTTCACGGATATTTCTGTGCTATCAGGTTTGTTCAATGAATTAGTTCTATGGAAACAAACCAAGACTAGCACATCCAGAATGCACCAGATTGTCACATCAAAGCCTAGTCCTGGAAACTGTGTCCTTGATTATATGGAGTCTGGTCATCACAGTAGGGGTGTTGCTCCTTGGATACCCTTAAGTGTTTGTTCTGAGGAAGCAGGCACTTTAGGCTACGAGGGCAGTAGCATACAGATGTAGCAGGCAGATTTTGCTTTTTGAAAAAACAGGTTAACCTGATAACCTGATTGCAATCCAAAGACGTTTTGCTTTAAATTTCAGCTGCAGGTTTGTCTAGACCCTAGTCTTGCGAGAGGGGTGATCACTTCCTAGCAGCTTTATCATCTCCTTAGCGGTTGACGGGTTCCTGAGACTTTACCTATGTAATGGATAGCACCATCTGGAGATATTTGCTTCTGCCACTGTGGCCACGTAGAGAGCTAACCTGCTCACAGAGGAGCCTCCCTTTGAAGAGAGGTCCTTGTTTAAGGTTGGGAAAGCTCCAGTGAACAGAGGAGGAGTGCCAAGGACTGTCATCACACTGAAGGGAGTCCCTGAAATAATGTTTACCTAAGAAGATCAGTTAGCCCTCAATAGCTGCCAAAGGTAAGATTAAACCTAGAAAGGCATGTAAGTGTGAACTGCAGAGATGTTTCACTTCCCAACCCAATGCCTGGAAAGATTTCTCATAAAAAAGAGAATATCAAGAGACAGTTCCCAAGGCCTAGGGAGAGGTTGTTACATAAATATGATGTTTCAAGTGCCAGCGACAGTTGGCTGAGTAACGAAAGGAAAGTGTGGATTTTGGCTGTATATGGGACCAGTCACCCTTTCCAAGTCTTTATAGTGAACAATTATGGGAACCTAAAGGTATGTGACCTAACGTTGAAGAAACCAGCACTGGAGAGAAGTGCCGATGGATTTCAGACCTAGCACAAGCCAGAATGACATGATAAAGAACACAGATGATCGCACATAGGAGGCAAGGCAAGCCTTGGCTTGACAGACAGAAGGAATATTCACCACAATGGCCTGAAGCTAACAGTGAATAGAACCACTTTGCCTTGCAGATCACTATAGACCACTCCTGCAGGAAGAGGGAATACCTGGAAAGTAACAAAAAGAAGTATCTGATCAGACAAGCCAGATTTCCTATTTCAAAGAAAATACAATAAACTATTACACATAAAGTGTGAGTCGAAAGTTGGAGCAGAAGTTCTATACCGACCATTTATGCCCATATCCACACCATTTCCATTCTTGCATATTTGGATGATTTTTTGTTGTTGCAGTTTTATATAGCGCAAAATTGTCTCGAAGGTATTGGAGCGCTTTACATTACACAAGGACACATTCATTTTTTTTGTTAGGCACCGAGAGATTAAGCGATTTGCCCAGAATTAAAGGATGTTGAGCCGACGCCGAGAATCGAACTGGTTCCCCACTTCCAGAGTCTGCAGTCCTGGCTATTGCACCACATTCTCTCAACATGACCTGTTCCAAAGGACGTTAATCATGAAGGAAAAGTTGAACCTGTGTTGGGCGCAATAAAAACGTGACTGCTGTTACTATTAGACATTGAGCAGTAAAGGTTGCTCTGCTACAGGGCTCTGCAGAATCCTTGCTTAAGCTGATGGTGTTGTTTTACAGTGAGTTTTCCTAGCTTTGTGTGATGATGATTATATTAGCATTGTATTCAACAAGCACGTCTAATTTTGGCGAGCGTCTGCTAGTGCGTTACTTTTGATGGTTCTGCTGCGATCGACGTTATTATTTTGCACGTTCTGTCAGGCTTCGGCTCCGACCCGGAAGCCAGAATCACAGTTCTGCCCAGACTCCGGCCTCCCCCGAGCCCCACCCCGTGCTTCCTGATACAAGCGTTTCCTGTCCGTGAACAATGACCGGAAGGGATGCTCTCGGTCTATTCCACTAGCCTTTGGCAGCTGTTTCGCTTCGCACCACGTCAGTCCCCCTCGCGTTCAATGCTCCGGCACCGAGCCAGGGTCCAGCCCCCCGGCCCCAACTAGGAAGCGAGTGCGCGGGCTTTGTGGATAATATTGGCCTCAGTTTAGTTGGCTCGCAGATATGCCAGTCGTATTAGTTCAGTTACCGCTCAGCACAGCTTCGGTCCAGCGCGTAGTGCACAAAAGAGAGACTATGGGACACAAGAGAATTCGTTCAGTGTTTTACTCCTTGAAGGACAAACGAGCGTCCTGACCCCTCAGTCTCAAATCCGTCGAAAATCACATGACGTTTGGCTTGAGTTAAAAACTAGAGCCAAATCTTACCAGGACACCTGCCATGCAGTGCCTTTGTGTACTACACACCTGTTAACATCGAATGGTGCGGGTACAACACTCTAGAAGGGTTAGCAGGAGGTTAATGGTGGAGCTTCAAGGAGAGACATGTGTGTCACGTGGGGCAGGAGGGTCGTGATGCTCCGCCAGGTAAGTGAGCGGTGGATTATCACAGAAGAAAGTGTAGTATATTGTGCTGTTCCAGAAGACAGACGGGATTCTGGTGTCCCTACAAGTTCAGAGATGCTCTGTGCTATTAAAAAAGGTGAGCGGACACTGTGACCTCATTACAAAGGCACAAATATGCGTTGTCACAGAAGAGGAAGGCGGCTATGAAGTCACCGCAGGAACAGGATGTAGTAAACTTTCCAGGGAAAAGAGAGCAAACTATAAATTAAGTGCAAGGAGTGGAGTGTGTTGTCTGAAGAAAGCGGATGATTGTGATATCACTGCTGGGCCAGAAAAGTATTGTGTTGTAAAAGAAAGTAGGATGTTGTGACGTCACTGGAGAGGTAGAAATACGGTGAGAGGAGGATCCGAGGATCATTATGTCCCATGAGGGATGGATGTGTTGTCATGGAAGTGAGAGCAGTGTTACAATATCACTACAGGCACCCACGTGAATAACACTGAGTAGAAGAGAACAGTGGGTTACATCACTGCAAGGTAGATATTCTGCAGTGTACTTTGAAAGAAAGATAATAAAGGGATGGTGTGTGGTGGGTTGGAACAGAAGAGCAAAGAGGGTGTAACTGGAAGATGTTAAAATAATCTGGGCGACAGAGGCTGTGTAAATGCCTCGGGTCTTCCTCTAACAAGCCTTACTTCCTCTGAGGCCATGGCGAGTCCCCTGTGGCCTTAGAGTAGGTGATAGTGATATAAACAGTAGATTGTTCATGGGGTCAGCCCCTCTCTCTGGCATGTTTCAAGATCGAGAGTTAGCTTCAGTGCTACAGTAAATATAGTAGTGTGTTGTGGTTGCATTTCTATAGCACTTCATACCCCTGTTGAGGCACCAAAGTGCGTGCGGATGAATTGCAGTAGTTGGGAATAGTTTGGATGGAAGGTTATGTGTCTGTCATGTCACATATGGACGGTGTTTTGATATCGTGCTTGAGGACCGGATTGTGCTCGTATGGTGATTTATTGCTGCACCAATGTGTACATTTGAAACTATAAAGGGGTCAGTAATAGAAGACTTAAACATTACTTAGTAATACATAGATTGATACAAAGTGTGTAAGTGCAGTTTGGCCTTCATGGTAAGTGATGAACACAGAGTTGATTCCTGGGTCACTGCAAAATCTAATAGACTGCATAATAGTGGTTATTTATACAGCTCATACCACAAACTGAAAGTTATCTCAGTACATATCCCCACTCAAAGTGGTCCTCTTACCTACCTTCCAGCCTGTGACATCAGATTTTTTCATGCAACGCAAGGACTTTTATGAGGATTATGTTTTTTCATACATGCAGAAGATGTCTGAGCAATATTCAATCCTTCACGCAAATAAAACGGGGCAGCTCTTTGGGTGTAAAAGGGCTGACTCTGAAAACACTTGGCACTTGCTTAGGAATTGAACCCATTCACATAAAGTTTAAGAAACCCTTAAAAACTGAACTTTTAGGTCTCACCTTTAACTGAGATTATCTAGGAACGAGGGTCCTTTTTTATGTATTTATTTTATTTTTGAACGTTTGTATAGCACAAAAGAGGCCGATCAGAGCACTTTACATAGGAACAAGAGAATTACAAAGTGGTGATGGATAATATGTAACACACTGGCACTGTGTAGTAAGGGTGTGAAGTGAACAAGTTAGGAGAGTGAGTCTGTCAGTCGGAAAACACCACCGTGCCTTAAATGATTAAAAGAATTCTGAGGAAGCATAGTCACTAAAAGTTTCATAACCTTCCACATGGTGTCCGCACATTGAAACCAGATCAATAATTTCTTCCCTATAGCCCAGAATGTACTATTCCCAGAGGGCCAGTTGAATTGGGTGGTCATCGTTGGAAGTGAGGTTGTGAAACGTTGCCCCGTAATCAGTTTTAGAGGTACCACAACACTTCTGCATGATAATATAATCTAAATCAGCACTTGTTTTAAGAATGGTTGATGTTGGTACATGAGAATATTTTGAGGTTGGAGGTAATTAAAATGTTGAAAAAATCGCTAAATGTAAAATATGTAAATAACCTTTTTGTCCTCTGAATTAGGTTCAGCAATCACTGACGGTTTGAATCGTGTGTGGCTGGTCAGTGTGATGGGTTTGTCATGTTTTAAGGGTTAGGACGCCTGCGTGGCAACCAGCAGAATCCTAAAAACCAACAGTAAAAGGTATGATATCCAAATGCTGATTGAGTCCGACGTATGACTTATTTTGCCAAAGTCTTCCCGACCTTTCTGAGCTCTGGGATCTGATGCATTGCTGCTCCAGCCTTACGGGCCTCATGGTAACCGATACATGACGGAACTTTCTCCAGCCCAGAACAACTGGCAGGGTGGTAAAGTGTTCTGCCTCACCCCCTGGCGTTTCAGAGGCACAAGACTCGGTGCGCCCGTGACCCTCAACCCTCCCAGCCCTGCCGGGCACTGGCCTGACAGGAACTCTTATCTGCAGGCAGACGGCCTCTGCTGTCCTGCCCGGCTCTGACTTTCGGTGGTGGAAAGGTTAAACTGCCTAATGACTTGATCAGAGTATGAAGGGGGAGACGGCGCAATGGATTGGGATAATCCCACATTTAATTACATTCCAGCGCCCATCTGCCGCGCGCCAGACCCGGCAGACCCAGGTGAAATGGAGACCTCTTAATGGTGGAAATCCCTCTGACGCTTTATTCTCTGTTCATGGGCCTCTGGGTTTGCAGGGAACCCCGTGGCAGCAGAGGACGTACAGACCTGTGGCATAGGACCAAGAGGGGAGAAGAAAACATGGGAGCAGGGCCTTTGAAATAAACACTCTACACCAGCGGTTCTTTCGAAAACTCTGGAACCCGACTGAAGTAGTTTTGATGATTTAAAGCTGACCGTCTCCTGACTGGGGGTTGCCACAGACCTCCGGTTACCACCACCTCTGCTGTACACAGTAAAGAGACATGGGCAGTCAGAAAGTCGCTGCACAGAGACGCAGTGAGACAAGCACGTCTTTAACTGGTAATGGAACAGTCAGGCAAACAGAGAGCGTGGGACTGTCAAGCGCACACTTTGGGCTGAAACACACACAGGGATATCAACAGTGATGCCGCAAAGACAGAGGCCTGCAAAGGCAATGGGGGGTAGCGGGGCTCTAATGGAATCTATAAAAAATAACCTCCCTACTCCTGGTACGGTTGTAAAGGACCGCCGTATGTAGGGTGCAGTGTGTCCCTCAGTTCCCTGGTTCCGGGTGCCATTTATCTCCTGCATCGTGCTACCCCCCCCCCCGGATAACAGAGACACAGAAACGAGAACAAACAAACAAGCCAACCGATAACACAGCAATTGGACAAGCCAGACGACACACGGGGTAGAGAATGTAAGAAGAAGCATAGTAGCCATGAAGGTTACTTGCACTGCCATATACACACGATGCATAGCTACGATTATAAACAGATGCACTCTACGGAGAAATAGAACCAGTGAACAGAAACGCAGAGAAAGGAGCAAACCTAGCCAGATGCAAACTGTACAGAGACACCGGCGCAAACATGGCTAGTTAGTTGTTTAGTAAACGAACACAAGCTGTACAGAGACACCGGCGCAAACATGGCTAGTTAGTTGCTTAGTATACAAACACAAGCTGTACAGAGACACCGGCGCAAACATGGCTAGTTAGTTGCTTAGTATACAAACACAGGCTGTACAGAGACTCAGGCGCATACATGGCTAGTTAGTTGTTTAGTATACAAACACAAGCTGTACAGAGACGCCGGCGCATGCATGGCTAGTTAGTTGTTTAGTATACAAACACAAGCTGTACAGAGACACCGGCGCAAACATGGCAAGTTAGTTGCTTAGTATACAAACACAAGCTGTACAGAGACTCAGGTGCATACATGGCTAGTTAGTTGTTTAGTATACAAACACAAGCTGTACAGAGACACCGGCGCATGCATGGCTAGTTAGTTGTTTAGTATACAAACACAAGCTGTACAGAGACACCGGCGCAAACAAATCAAATCATTAACATTTATAAAGCGCGCTACTCACCCGTGCGGGTCTCAAGGCGCTAGGGGGGAAGGGGGGGTTATCGCTGCTCGAACAGCCAAGTCTTTAGGAGTCTCCGGAAAGCGGAGTGGTCCTGGGTGATCCTGAGGCTGGTGGGGAGGGAGTTCCAGGTCTTGGCCGCCAGGAAGGAGAAAGATCTCCCACCCGCCGTGGAGCGGCGGGTGCGAGGGACGGCAGCAAGTGCGAGGCCAGCGGAGCGGAGGGGGCGGGTGGGGACGTAGAAGCTGAGGCGTCTGTTGAGGTATTCCGGTCCCTTGTTGTGGAGGGCTTTGTGTGCGTGGGTGAGAAGACGGAAGGTGATCCTTTTGCTGACTAGGAGCCAATGCAGGTGTCTCAGGTGTGCGGAGATGTGGCTGTTGCGGGGTACGTCGAGGATGAGGCGGGCCGAGGCGTTTTGGATGCGTTGCAGGCGGTTTTGGAGTTTGGCTGTGGTCCCGGCGTAGAGGGTGTTGCCGTAGTCCAGGCGGCTCGTGACGAGGGCGTGGGTCACGGTTTTTCTGGTGTCGGCGGGGATCCAGCGGAAGATCTTACGGAGCATGCGGAGAGTGAGGAAGCAGGCGGAGGACACGGCGTTGACTTGCTTGGTCATGGTGAGAAGAGGGTCCAAGATGAAGCCGAGGTTGCGGGCGTGGTCTGCGGGGGTCGGTGCGGTGCCGAGGGCCGTGGGCCACCAGGAGTCGTCCCAGGCGGACGGGGTGTTGCCGAGGATGAGGACTTCCGTTTTTTCAGAGTTCAGCTTTAGGCGGCTGAGCCTCATCCAATCTGCGACGTCCTTCATACCCTCTTGTAGGTTGGTCTTGGCGCTGGCGGGGTCCTTGGTGAGGGAGAGTACAAGTTGGGTGTCGTCGGCGTAGGAGGTGATGATGATGTCGTGCTTGCGTACGATGTCGGCGAGGGGGCTCATGTAGACATTGAAGAGTGTCGGGCTGAGCGATGAGCCTTGAGGTACGCCGCAGATGATCTTGGTGGGTTCTGAGCGAAACGGAGGGAGGTAAATTCTTTGGGAGCGGTTAGCGAGGAAGGAGGCGATCCAGTCCAGGGCCTGGCCTTGGATCCCGGTGGAGCGTAGGCGGGTGATTAGGGTGCGGTGACAGACGGTGTCAAAGGCAGCCGAGAGGTCGAGGAGAATGAGGGCGACTGTTTCACCGTTGTCCATCAGGGTTCTGATGTCGTCTGTGACTGAGATGAGGGCGGTTTCCGTGCTGTGGTTGGTTCGGAATCCGGTTTGTGAAGGGTCGAGCAGGTTGTTGTCTTCCAGGAAGGTGGTCAGCTGTTTGTTGACGGTCTTTTCTATTTCCTTGGCTGGGAAAGGTAGAAGAGAGATGGGGCGGAAGTTTTTCAGGTCGCTTGGGTCAGCCGTAGGTTTCTTTAGTAGGGCGTTGACTTCAGCGTGCTTCCAGCATTCGGGAAGGTAGCAGAAGAAAAAGAAGAGTTGATGACGGTCTGGAGGTGCGGGGCGATGATGTCGTCGGCTTTGTTAAAGATGAAGTGCGGGCAGGGGTCCGAAGGGGCGCCGGAGTGGATAGAGTTCATGATGGATTTGGTTTCTTCCGTGTTGATGTGGGTCCAGTTGTTGAGGGTGATGTCCGGGGAAGCGGGTTCAGTGGTGTATGGTTGGGTCTGGTGTCCGAAGCTGTCGTGGAGGTCGCTGATCTTGCGATGGAAGAAAGTGGCGAGGGATTCGCACAAATCCTGTGATGGCGTGACGGCGTTGGCGCTGGCGCTGGGGTTGGAGAACTCTTTGACGATGCTGAAGAGTTCTCTGCTGTTGTGGCTGTTTTTGTCTAGTCTGTCGGTGAAAAAGTTCCTTTTGGCAGTGCGGATCAGGTGGTGGTGTTCGCGTGTAGCGTTCTTGAGGGCGGTCATGTTGTCAGCGGTGTGGTCCTTGCGCCAGGCCTTCTCAAGGGCACGACAAGTTTTCTTTGATTCTTTGAGGGTGTCAGAGAACCAGAGAGGTTTTTTGGTGTTGGTCTGTCGATGCGTGCGTTTGAGGGGAGCAAGGTTGTCAGCGCAGTTGGAGATCCAGTTTGTGAGGTTGAGAGCTGCGACGTTGGGGTCGGTGGTGAGGGTGGGTTGGTTGGCGGCTGCTTAGTATACAAACACAAGCTGTACAGAGACTCAGGCGCATACATGGCTAGTTAGTTGTTTAGTATACAAACACAAGCTGTACAGAGACTCGGGCGCATGCATGGCTAGTTAGTTGCTTAGTATACAAACACAAGCTGTACAGAGACACCGGCGCATACATGGCTAGTTAGTTGCTTAGTATACAAACACAAGCTGTACAGAGACTCAGGCGCATGCATGGCTAGTTAGTTGCTTAGTATACAAACACAAGCTGTACAGAGACTCAGGCGCATACATGGCTAGTTAGTTGCTTAGTATAGAAACACAAGCTGTACAGAAACACAGGCGCATGCATGGCTAGTTAGTTGCTTAGTATACAAACACAAGCTGTACAGAGACTCAGGCGCATACATGGCTAGTTAGTTGCTTATTATACAAACACAAGCTGTACAGAAACACAGGCGCATGCATGGCTAGTTAGTTGCTTAGTATACAAACACAAGCTGCTCAGAGACACAGGGGCAGGAAGCTGAGTAGGGACACTGGAGCATGCGTAGCCAGACAAGCACTGTACATGGTAACATGGACAATAATACAAGCACACCGTGTACAGACAAAGGAACACGAACAGAGGCACTGTGCAGACACAGAAATCAGACAGCAATACTGCACAGCGATACCTCAGATGTGCAGTAATAATGTGGATGAGACCCGTTGAGATGGACTAAAACTATTCAGACACCAGGACAAACTCATTTAGATCGACCCAAGATGTACAAAGGCACAAGAAAAAAAGAACAAGTTAGATATACCGCTGTAGTGCAGAATGATGAACAGACCTAAACAGCTAGAAGCTTTTTAGAGACACTAGAGCAGGAATAACCAGGCATAACAGAAAAGAACGAAACATGAGCAATTAAAAAGAAACTCAAAAGAGACACAGGAATACCAATGGATACCCGAGATAGCAAACCCTACTGTAGTGAGACACCTACACCAAAAGGCACGTCATGAGACAGAAATAGGGTCATTAACGAATGCACCCGAGAGAGAGAGGAAGAGACAGGTGCAGCCAGATAGACACAATGTGCAGAGAGAAATTATTGGTCGCTGTAGGACAACGCCCTGCACAGGGACCCAGGACAGGGTGCAATCGGGCAGTCGGTGTACAGACACACATTAGAGTAGAGAAACACACCCCCAGCAACACTAGAGAAATCCCCAGCAACACTAACACACTGTCCAGAGACACAAGGGCATCCTCAAACACACTGCAGGCTAGAGAGAGGAAAACTACGACCCACTCAAACGCTCTAATCCGAATAATGAGCACCGTTTCCTGCTATTGTTGAGCTTGGGCTGGGCGTTAGGCAGTGCATTGGGTAAGTATTGTATAATTTTAAAAAGTGGTTTGTGTAAAAATGTTTTCTCTCAAGTGGAAACATTTATCACGATTTTAATGTACGCACCCGAAAGGTACATTAAATATTTCTTGGAGCTGTGTTTGCATGCACCAGGGTTCTCTCCAAACCTCTGTCACATGCAGCCACTGACCTGGGATTCCCAGCCTCCCACCGCACATGTTGGCATAGCATGTCTGTGCGTTTTGGCTGGGGTCCAGTGTATCCTAGGGATTAGTTTAAACGCCAGGGCTTGCAGCTCTAAAGATCCCGCGACCTCTGCTGGATATTGACACAGATTCCGCGTTCATTTCTACCCTGTGATCTCAGCGCCCAGCTCCGCGCTACTTTTTGTATTTGATAATTCAATTGGTTTAGGCTTTCTGTTCATACATTTGGATTAGATCGGGCCAGGGCTGGACAGGCTTTGCTCTGGGTTCTAAACATCGCTTGGTAAAAAGTGCCCCTCGAAGCACTGGCTCCGCATGTCATCGGCGTATGTGACTGTGGCTCTGATATACCAACGATCTGGTCGCAAAGGGGTTGCTATGTTTTCACAGCGCTGCCATTTTAACTCATCTTTTTTTACGTTTCAATGGATGTACCGATAAACACACTGTGCAAACCCTCTGTTCCGAAAGATTAATTGAAATCCGGCCTCATGACTATTAATGAAGTGGGATTCCCTCTGAGACCCTCCCGATTGGTTCCGAATGCTGTGACTACGAGGGACAACAGACCCCAACACTGCCTTCGCATTCACAGAGTGCACAGATTGCAGCCCCTCAAGGTTACAGGAGGCACAGCCTTTATAAAACAATTGGCGTGATGCGAGGGGACTTTAGGGCAGCAGCGCCCTCGATGGCGCAGTCCACATTCGCAGTGTGAAAGCTATCCCTCTTCGAACTCCAGAACTAGGGAGAGCACGCCGTCTCTTGGAGTTGTGGGGCCCAAGAACAGAAGCAGTGCGCCTGCTCCTTGGGCTGTTTAGCCAATCAACAGCCCCGGCCATCAGCATGCAGGTAGCACTCCCCTAGCACCGCGAGTCTCTCCCTTTCAGAACGCGCCCCATTACCCCTTCTCCTTTTAAACCAGGCCACGAGTCTCCACTTGTTAGCAGACTGGCACTGTACCCATTTCCTCCCGGGATGGTCAGGCCGTTGACCCCTTCCTTCCTTTGAGAACAGGTAGCGAGAGAGTATCCCTCCTTGCTTTGGGAACAGGTAGCGAGAGAGTATCCCTCCTTCCTTTGAGAACAGGTAGCGAGAGAGTATCCCTCCTTGCTTTGGGAACAGGTAGCGAGAGAGTATCCCTCCTTGCTTTGGGAACAGGTAGCGAGAGAGTATCCCTCCTTGCTTTGGGAACAGGTAGCGAGAGAGTATCCCTCCTTGCTTTGAGAACAGCAGATACATACCCATTTCCTTGGAGAAGAGGCAGGTGATGATCAGCCCCATGTTCTCAGGGTATTTGTGGAAACAGATGGCAGACAGTAACTCCCCTATATGAGAACGGAGATACAGAAAGCCCCCCCGTTCTCTTGGTTCTCCTTGAGAACAGCTGGTGTACAGTAAGCTATCCACATACACACCCCACCGGCTGTCGGCTCCCTTTGTCTGAAGGCTCTAAAAGGAGACAGCAAGTGAGCCCCTCACCATTAGGCTCGAGGACTGTCAGGTTGTCTTCTCCCACGCTGAAATTAACAATGAAGCTCAGATTTATACAGAGAAACGTTTCAATTATTATTTAATACATATAACTTAATTTTTACACAAAAGAGAACATTTATATTGAGGTTATCATTCTTTTTACAATGCACTGAAAATCCAGTGGACACAAAAAAGTCTAATGCTGAACAAATGCATAAAAAGATAAGCACCCACTTCAGCTGGCTTTTGGGAGACCCAGTATTTCTAATCCATATCATATATTTGGTGGGCTTAGTGTCAGCCCCGTGCTCTTGATTGAATGGCTTTGTTGTCTGTCCAAAGCGTTCTGCTCTTCTTTGAAAAGGTTTTCTTCCCTTTCTTGTGTTTGTCCCACTCAGGAGCATTTCAGTGTCGCAGTGTTCTGCTGAATGAGTTGCATCCTTCACATCTGCCAGTAGGAGACTCTTTCTTTGCGTACTTTGCATCCATCTAAAGGAGTTAGTGTGTTTCCATTCTCTCACTCTCTCTTTTCTTTATTCATCAATACTCAAGCTGCTTCCTTGGGGAGACAGTTTTTACCTTTAGGCAGCAGCAATCACTGGGAGTGTATGTGTTTCCATGCTGTAGCCACATATTTTTTATTTATCAACACTCTAACCGAGTGGATGTGTTTCCAATAGAAAACCTACTGCAGGATTCTGAGCCATGCATGTGTGTGCATTGTGGAGCACACACTCGAAGATGACTGGCCTGTTGGCAATGCCAATAGCTCAGCCTTATAAATCTGAGACCTATTACTTTGGTAGGACTTGTTTAGGGTGGTCCTCGGCAATTGAATATCTAGACTGCTAGCTCAGCCGTAAGGGCATCCAGTGAGCTGTACATTTTGCTGTTTGATAGTCAAGCTCCAGTGTGGGGGGAGGGGCACTCAGAACTAGCCCATCGTAGCAGAGCTGTACAAATAAATTATGCAAATGATTATTCTTCTATATCTCCAAAGTCAACTGTTTAAAGGCAAAACATGCACACTGCAAAACTGGGGTGGTGAATTAGTGAAAGGCCCCAGAATTCCTTTGCTGTGGGGCAGTCTACCTGGAGATGAGGTCTAGCCCCAAAAAGAATGAAAGGGTAGCGAGCTACAGGGTTGTGGAGGAAAAGTCAAGAGTGAGTTGATGGGAGTGGCTTTTTCTAATCATCAGTATCTGATCAGAAACCAAAGAGACTCAACTGCCTCAATTGCAGGGTTTAAACCCTCATGTTTTACCCAGCCTCAGGTCCAGAGAGGAATTCCTGAAAACTCCTGATCACCAACTAATGTGGCAGTAAACCCAGGAAACACTTTGCATTGACAATGATGACCAAAAGTATTCCACTGATAAACATCCCAGTCATAACCAGTGCCAGCACTAAATGCCTTGCACTTCATGTGAGTCCTGAGCTTGTATTCTCAGCTTCACCTTGCACTAAGAATAGTAAAATTATATATAGATGTTGGCCTTGATGAAGGCCACACAGTGGTCTCTCTTTACTCTGGGTTCTATACTTACCTGTGTGGCCTGAACCCCACCAGCCCTATTAGGAGTTCGCCGCAGAGCCAGCAGGCAGAAACAGTGTTTCCGCCCGCTGGCCCTATGGTGAACAGGGCCTTAACATTGTCCCCGGCTCCTAATGGATCTGGCGCCAATGTGGCGGTTCGGCGGGTTCAGTAGCAGCCGTCGAGCAATCCACTGCCTGTAATTCAGGCAGTGGAATGTGCAACGGGGCTGTGCATGGTGGCCCCTGCACTGCCCATGCCAAGCCCCCGACACCCCCATTCCGCCAGCCTTTCCGTGGCAGTGTTAACCGCCATGGAAAGGCTGGTGGTATGAGACTCAGAAGCCCCAGGGCGGCTCTGCAAGCAGTGCTGCCCTGGAGGATGAAAACCAACTGGACCGCCAGGCTGACGGCTTGCGGTAGCCTGGCCGTATCAGTGGTCTGACCGGGGCGGCACCAGACTCATAATGAGGGCCATAGTATTTGAATGTGGTACTAACTCCTGTAGTGGATGAATATCGATTTCCCTGGAGAAAAGCTTACTTAATACATGAAATTCACACACAAATCTTTAATAATTTATTTTATTCATGACAGTCCACCATTTATAAAATAAATAAATAAAACAAGTGCAAGGCCCCTAAAATTGTTTAGGAGCGTGTTCCTACCTTTTCTGCCTTTCTCCGCCTTTTCAAGGTCAAAGTTGGAGGAAATAAGTCCTAGTCCACAAAAAAGAGTGCCTGTGCCAATCACCCACACCCACCAGCACAAATTAAACACTGTTTGATGCCCTAGATTAATGTATTATTTGACCTTTCTTGTGAAAGTGGTGTGTTCGTCGTCTCTTTTCTTAGTGGGACAATGGAGATTTTCCTTGCTTATTTCTTAAAATAGTGTTGCTTTCTCTGACGCACCGTTCATCCATGGTCTCCATCAGCGAGAGTGGAGCGCACCTCTGTGACCTCCTACCTACCACAGAGCCCTTTGCTATGGAGTTAATCTGCTTTCAGAGCATTCAGATCGGACCTGGGCAGATCCGAGAGCGTATTGACTCGGGGTTTATCCTGGGCCTGATATCGGTTTAAGTGGATTGTGTATAACAAAGCCTGCGGTACTTGGAGCTGTGGGTGTTATTAAGACACTCTTTAAAACACAAATGTCACAGGTCACGTGATGCCATTCAAAGTTTCAGTTTGTGTTGCGCATCAGAGAACAGTATACGATGTTAATGAAAAAGAGCAAAAACGAACAACTAGCTATTTTGTAAGAAGGGGCAACTGTAGTGGAACACAATGAGTTTGACATAAATTTAGCACTTGCATGAAGTGCATGACGAGTCTAAGACTACCTCTTCATCCTGTGTACAAACAAAGCTTGTGCGATAGTATGGTTTTCAGTGCTTTCACCATCATTACAAAGTGTAGTGCGATACCTGAAATACCAAGGAACAGTGGGAAGGGATACACATTGTACTGAAGTCTGATACTTACCATCTGACTTTGTGTACACACAGAAGCAAACACAGGCAGGCTCCAATGTTCGCTTTTTCTGCATAAAATGAAAATATCAGGATTTGTAAATACGAATGATGTGCAGATTAATGACACTTCACAAACGGCTCTTACAGAAGGCTTCTGTACAGTTATGCAAAAAAGCTCTTAGGCCTGTTTGCCTGCGAACAGTGTAGTATGATGATGCACCGCTTGCACAGTTGGGGTAGAGATGCAGATGGAAATCCATGAACATCAGTAGTTTTGTAAAATGGAATCGTCACACAGCAGGTGTTAAGTTATTGAGTCTTTACACAGAAGGATTAATGTTGCTGCTGCAAAGAAAACCACCCCTGTATGAGTTCAAAGAGCGCTTTATTAACATGCAAGATGACAGCCTCTGAGCCACATCAGCTGACTGGGTCCAGTGCTGTCATAGCAACTGTCAACAGAACATGGCATGTACCAACTGGGGGGTAGGACAGGGGAACTGGTAAGGGAGAAAAGAAGGCCCCGGGCAAAAAGATTATATGGGACAACATATGTCAGCTTAATATTGTAATAAATTACAAAAGTTGCACAGAAAAATGAGGTTCCTGCAAGTATGAAAATTATTGTAGAAGCAGTACGATGCACAGAATGAGTAGTATAATAATGTAACTTTTTAAATACTTTTAATTTTTGTCTAATCGGTTTATAGTAAAATAGCTGTTCTTCTGTTACAAAGAAGACACCGATGTCCATGATAATCGTCGAAGTATATAGTATGTGCAGTGTTATAAAATGAGATTTTCACACTAATAATATGTGGTTCCTGCATAGAAAATGAATTTTTATGAAGGTTTTTAAAAAGCGGTAAGGTAGAGAAATAACTGTTTTTTAACAGTAGGGACAGTATGGTGGAGTGGCATAGAGTAGAATAGTGGCATAGAGTGGAGTGGCATAGATTGGAGTAGAGTTTCTTTGACTTGAGTGGCGTAGAGTGGAGTGTTGTGGAGTAAAGTCACATAGAGTGACGTTGAGTGAGTACAGTGTTGTGGAGTAGCATAGAGTAGAGTGTCATCGAGTAGAGCAGCATAGAATGGATTAGAGTGTGGTAGAGTGGAGTGGAGTGTCATAGAGTGGAGTGGTGTAGAGTGGAGTATTGTTGATTGGAGTGGTGTAGAGAGGATCAGAGTGCTGTACAGTGGAGTGTCATAGGGTAAAGTTGTGTGTGATGGAGTGGAGTGGTGTAGAGCAGAGTAAAGTGACATTGAGTGGCGTAGAACAGAGTGACATAGCGTGTCGTAGAGTGGCGTGTCATAGATTAGAGTGGCTTAAAATAGAGTGGCAATGAGCAGAGTGGCATAGAGTGTTGCAGAATGCAATGGCATAGATTGGAGTAAAGTGGCTTGGATTGGCATAAAGTGGAATAGAGCATCAAAGTGTGGAGTGGCCTACAGTGCAAAGTGAAGTAGAGTGTTTTGGAGTGACGTAGAGTGGCATGTCATGCAGTGGAGTGATGTAGATTTGCATAAAATGGTTTGGAGTGTCAGGGGGAGGAAGAGTGTTGTAGAATGGAATAGAATGATGTGAAGTAGAGTGGACTGGAGTGACAAAGAGTGGAGTAGCATATAGTGGCGTAAAGTAGTGAGGAGTAGCATAGAGTGGAAAAGAGTGTTGTAGAGTGGAGTGACGTATTGTGGAGTAGTGTTGTAGAGTGTAATGGTGTTGAATGGAGTAGAGCAGAGTGGCATTACGTGGAGCAGGATGGAGTGGTGTAGAGTGAAGTGGCTCAGCGTCGCGTAGAGTGTTGCAGAGTGAAGGGGTAGAGTTACATGACTAGAGTGACATTGAGCGGATTGGCACAGAGTGGAGTAGTGTTGTTGAGTGGCATGTGGAAGAGTAGAGTAGCATAAAGTGGAGTAGAGTGGCAAAGAGTTTAGTGGTGTATACTGGAGTCGAGTGTTATAGAGTGGAGTGGCAGAGTAGAGTGGAATAGAGCATAGTGGCATAGAGTGGAGAGCTAGAGAGTGTAATAGAGTGAAGTGACTTAAAGTTCCACAGAGCGGAGTAAAGTGTCATAGATCGGAGGGGCATACAGTGGCATAGAGTTGTGTAGAGTGCAGTATGCCTGGTGTGGTAGCGCACAGTCTTTACAGTGGACACATTTTCAATTGAAGTGACCATTACATTTGCACAGTCATACAGTTTTACTGATAAATCTATACAGTGCACAAAAAAGAATGCCTGATTATTGGCATCATCTAGTGTATTGATTTGTTTTGACCTACTAAAATATATGTTTTAACCACACCTCTGAATTACAAAAAAGGTGCTTCTTTTGTGCTTTCCTAATTCTGATATATTCTGAAATATGTGTACAGTTAATTTTCCAGCATTTACATTTTGTTGTGTGCTAGAAACAAATAACATCCTTCAGCCTTTTTACATTACCATGCCCAGCAACATTGTCACATAAATCCTTTCACTTTGCTGTCAGGGAAAGAAAAGTAAACACCAAGCTTCCTGGAAGACAGAGCCTAACATTTGACCCCTTTCTTTGAATGTACAGCACATGTTACAAGACAGCATCAACATCTAAAGGCCTGCTTATTGCTCATTCACTTCTGAACTCCAGCATGGTTATATTAGAGGTGCTTCAGAACCCCTTCTCCTCTACTTCCAGTGCCTACAGAATGGGCATGAAATTGAGGATGAGGATAGTTTACATTATGCTATTAGTAAAAAGCACTGAAAAAAAAATTAAACAAGCTCATAGATAGAACATTGTTCCTCATAGGCATCTGGTATTGGCAAAGATAATTAGAATCAGTCTCGCAGAAATATAGGCGGCAGGAAACCTTTTGAAAATACAGCATGTTTACTGCTGTGAAATAGCATACTAAGGAGACAGCTGAAACCACATCCATAGTCCTGGAGTGCCTTGTGAAAAAGAATAAAAGAGATCCCAGAAAGTAAGCACTCGTGGAAGAATAGAAGGAGCCAGTCAGAGAGGTGGTAAGTAGGCAATGATCCATGGAAGGGATAAAGACCTGCTGGATGGCCTAAAGCAAATAAAGCCAGCAAATAGCAAGTAAATGTGAGTTACAAAACCAATGGTAAGCAATGGGCAGAATGCATTCCCAGGAAAGTTTGCCGAATGTCCCCAAGAAGTCTTTTGCAAGCAGACAGCTGCACTGTTTGGTAAACTTTGACTTAAAACTTACAAAGTGAAGTTCTAACACTTTTGTCTCAAGTGAGGTTCCCATGCTGCATATGCAGCGTTATTAAGTGGGTTAATTGTACTGTATATAAAGGGTTAGTTAGTGTGATTCTTGGACTGTTCATTGGGTGTTATAAAGTAAGATTCCAGTGCAGGTGGTGTTCTGGTATTTAGTTACATTCCCGCTCTGCACATGCTGTGATTTTAGTTGAGATTCTTGAACTGTCTATGCAGTTTTGAATGATGCTCTTGCACGATATACACTATGTAATCTAGAGAGACACTCTTGTTTATATATGGTGTTTTATAAATTAAGGTTCCTGAACAGTGTATGCTGTGTTATCAAGTGAGGTTCTTCCACTGCCTATGCAGTGTTATTAAGTAAGATTATTACACTGCACAAACAGTGTTCTTAGGAGAGATTTGTGCACCGTATGTGCAATGTTTTCAAACAATGCTTCTGCCAGTGTGTGAGCTGATTTATTTTGTGAGGATTATTCATAGAAAATATAGTTTCCCGAGTGTTCCGCCAGTTCCGGGTTACGAAATTGGCAAAGTAGGCACCGGCCTATGGGCAGCACTCCTTTTAGGGGCCCCGCAACAAGATAATCTTGATTTGTTCCTCAAAGAAAATTACAATCAAGCTTTCTTAAATTGTTTTAAAAAGATAGATAAAAAAATAATCAACTGAAAGAAACGAAAACCTTACATTAAAGCCTCTATAGAGAAAATACTGTATTAATGTAATGCACCCATTACCAACTTAAAGTACATAAATCATAGAAATCAGATTCGCATAAGTTTGTCTCTTAAAATCTCATCTTCTGTCAGCTGCCAGTTTGTAAAAACAATTCGGTGCAAACTACATACGTGTAATATACAGTGGTGATGGTCATCTCCATCTAACTGCCGTCGTGCACACTACTTAGTTCAATGTTATCCCACTAGAGCGCACACATGAGAAACCTCCAGTAGAGTCACTACATTTTACAGAGTACCGCAAACGACTGCCATTTTGGGTCTTTTTTTAAAGCTGGAAATTTGAATGTGTAGGTTGTAATGCAATCACTGTTTTTTACAAATTCAAAAGTAGTGCCTCTAGTGTTAAAGTACATTATCAACAAGTGTACAAATAGTGAAAATAACCTAATAACATTAATAATAAAGAATTTGTAAATACATTACTTTGTATTTTATCATTTTATATACATTTTATTGACTAAAATGAGTAAACTTGAATTACAATTTATTGTTAAACGATTGGATTTTTAATTGGTATCATAATCATATATTTTACAAACCGCCATTTTGGGTCGGAAATCATTTCCTCTCTGTCTTACGGGACACTGTTTACGGTACTCTGTAAAATGTAGTGACTCTAACCTCCAGAAATGAAGCTTTCTGTGAGTTATTGTGCTGCACGTTCCTGCCGACTCCAGACCCTAGCAGAATATTTGTGAGTAGATGCTTTGAGAACATTGATGTCCTATGTATACCCGACGTTAGTAAGTTAGCTTCTCTGAGTTATAGTGAAGTTTGAGTAACTTCACCATCTAATTTCTGCTATAACAGATCGCTACCTTGTTCATGTACTTTTACCCGTTTTTTGCTGACTTAAGAATTCTTTCATTTTCTTGAACAAAGCGTAAATATATTGTTTGTCGACACTCTTTTGTAGGCCCAGAGTTTCGGCGCCCGAAATTGTTGTTTGGTTAAATTAAAAAATGTATTAGGAGATAATTTACGATGGGGGCACTGGGCCCCAAAATTTCAACTGCCGAGGGTCCTCCACAGGGTTTAATCCGGCACTATGGTCCTCTGTAGCAGAGGTGCTGCAGCACTGAGAAACTTTAGCACAGAAGGGATAGTGTACTAAAGTAGAATTGTGTAACACTGAAAGTGGAATTACAAAGAGTGAATTTAGCCCAGTGAACACTTTTTCTTCTATGTGCTTTTTGGATAGGAGTGTTTTTGCAGTGTGAGGACTGTTGTAAAACAAGGGACTTGTAGGGTAAGATTACATAATATTTTAATGAATGAGAAATAAAACAAGAATTAACATAACCAGAAGGTCTCTGCTCAAAAAGGTTAAACTATTAGCGTTGACAGTGCTTTTTTCATTAACGGTCACCCTCAAATGCATGCATTACCCATTCCAAGACTGACTCTGATGTGTACTTATGCGTCATGAGCAAACAAGGTGGATAGTTCGATATTTTTAATTTACAATTCTGAAATGACAAACGGCGATGTAGGAGTGGTAAACTATAAGTAAATATGTGAAAAACCCAATGTGCACATGCACAAAGAGTGGAAGTGAGTGGCCCAGTAACAACTTGCGGCTGCTAGGGCATCATTACTTCTAAGGGATGGGAGTACAAAACAGAGCACACTGCAAGAACAGAGGAGCAAGGGGGGGAGAGTGCAAGGAAGCAGATGCACTCCCATGGCTTGCTAAAGAATGAAAAATAAGATTCGTAAGAAAGGGAGATGTAGAGAGATACATATCAGATCACTGATACCAAAATTCTCCTGGTTGGGACAAACAAAAGAATAGGGGGATGTTAATTAAATCAAAAGCAGACAGCGAAGAAACAGAACAAAGCTCCCCGAATATTCACGAGTGGAGGGCTGACACAAAACCCACTCTAAGTTTATGTTATGTATTGGAAACGATAGACCTGCCTACAATTAGCTAAAGTTGTTTGTCACCAAAATCTAAATATTTAATTCGGGGATACCATAGTGACAGGCATACTAGCAGTGATATTGGACATCAAAACTTACTTCTACACTTTGACACCTTTACTATATATTGCATAGAATCAACATTCAAGAACTGCATCAGAGAAGAGACAACTGCTGGCCATCTTGGAGGACTTACAAACCCAAAACAGGGATGCCTTTATTACTTATTAAAGCCTTAGTGCATTAACTAACAACTTTAGCCCGACAATTTCCACAACTCATACAGCTGGAGCTTTAAATTCCACTTTCCCTCAGTTTTATCCCTATCTCTTTCACCCAGTTGAGACATCCAGTATCATATATGAACTCTCCGCGTTGTAGCATCTGTATGTCCTATTCAGATTCCAAGAGTTACCCACACAACTAAATAGGTCTGAACATTTGAACATGATAGAGATACAGGTAACATAACTAAGCTATGTATGCTCCATCTCCCCTGTTTATATATAACAGTTGCTTTCAGTCCCGTTTGGAAAAAAATGTTATAGCATGAATCAAATACATAGAGAACACAGTTTGGGAAAGAGTAAAGTTCATCATACCAGGGGAATGTTGTTACAAATATGATGACATGTAAACACCTCAATGTGGCTATCATAGCTTTCAGCGCTGTACTAAACCATGTCCTGCTACCAAAGGCAGCTGTTCTTATCAGGGCATCGTCCTTGTACTAGAAAAAACTTACCTCAGAATGGAAAAGGTAGAAATGTATAACAAGTTTTTTGCTTATAAAAGTCAAGAAATTCAATTAGGTAGAGCTTTCAGTTCATTTGGAAGCATGAACTCCCTCTCTGGTCATGGCACAGACTAGGTTACCTTTGCAGTTTCCATGGGTTCAGAGGACAATTTTTCACGTTGGATGCTGTTGCAAGAAGGAGGCATAAACTTCATTTTGACTCATCAGTGCCTATTATAATCCATTTCACAGTCAGTTAATTCTGACAAATTTACCTAGGTATCCCATTCTTATTCTCTCACGTTTGAAGACATTAGATAAGCACACAATATTTTGTGGATTCTGTCTGTAGAACTTACATTGATGGTCAGAGCACATTCCATGTCCCACGCCTTACTCCCCCCGTGGGAAGGTCTTCTTTTTTTATGGGAAATTGCTCCTCCTCTTCACTCTTGATCTTTCTCTTGAGGAGCCTTTATCCTGCCCACTCTTTTCCTTCTTCGTTTGTGGAGATTGTAATCCGTGCACACTCTTTAAGACTAAAGCTCTTCTCGAAAAGGTGGCATTTGTATCCTGTTTCCTATTTCCCCCTTAGCTGATCTCAACATCCTAACTCGTCTTTGTCGAGTCTTCATACTCTCACGACTTTTTCTCAAGACTTCTTTGTCAGAATTCCTTTTTGAGATGTTCTCAACCAATTGTTTTTGTCTCACCCCCACATTAGTCTGATGGTGCATCTAGCGGCTCACTCGCAATAGCGAGGGGAATATCTCTCCTACGCCATCTGAAGCAGTCGCTCTTCAAGTTTCTTGTGACAGTGATAAAATGTCCCCAGAAATCCTCTTCACCTACTCCTGGAAAGTGAGACAGTAAATAATAAGGTATACTTTATAATGTGAGCATGTGTGGATGTGAGTCAATTGAAATCTCCTTGTATGGTCCACCTAAATGGACGGGCTTTGCAAGTTATCAACAGATAAGAATACAGTGGAGTATGGCAGTGGCTGAGAATCCAAGGACCTTGCAGTCTAGCAGTCATTTGATTGAGCCTAGAACCGTCAGTCTATCCAATTGTCTCCTGTTGTTGTGTCCATCTCTACAGCGAGGTACAGCTATTCAAACAAAATGCACATCTTGAGGAATCTAGGTCTTTATGACTTCTGCAAGGCAATTAGTGGGGTCAGAGCTGAGTATGTAAAGACCACATTAGTTGGGTTAAGGAATAGGTGGGGCACAGATTCTGTTGCTTAACAAATTGCCTTAGGATTACCACACAGTTGAGTAATGAGCCACAATATCTTATTAGAACCAATACATGAGATACCTATCAGTGAACTCAAGTGCACAAGAAGGATTACCCCCCTCCACAACAATAGGCATGATTCCATCTCCAGGTTTTGAGGATGTGACCACTTGGTAGAGAACGGTACTCAAGCAAGATAACAGGAACACCAGGAGACTATAATGCCTTGCCCAAGAGTAGGTCGTGGTTCCAATGACCAAAAGTAATAATGAAATTGGATGTTATCTTGAATAGTTGTCACCCATATGTGTTTAAAGTGACGAAGTGAGAAGGCTTGTGTGGGACCTCTGACGGTTACTCGTCCATGTTTATGTACAAGCTAAAGACTAGGCAATTTTACATAGCGAGCACTGTGTAAAGCCAGTTCTGTATTGGTCTTTATTTCCCAGTAAATCACGGTTACTGAAACAATGACACCAGATGGGGGTACTAAGTATAGACTTTTATAGAAACATGTGCGACTTCTGCCAAGAAGCCTCTTGCATTCCTATATGTTCCAGGTGCATCCCAACCCAGAATGTTATCCGTCACCTTTTCAGAGAAGCACCGTATTTCAGCATAGAAATGTACCTCCACTGAAGAAGGTGTTTGGGTATGTTGAACCAAGCACTCCATACCTATTCAGCTTCTAAGATCAGCAAGCCATTGGCATTGCATCCTGTGTGAGGGACAGCAGTTGTTTGTCTCATTTCTTTACTGCACGTGCACGTGCACGTGTACGGTCACAGGAAGCAGTTTGGGCCTTTATTTTGGTCAAAGTACCAGATGGGCACTAGCTCTTCTAATTAGCAGACTACAACTGATCTAAAATGCTATTGTGTTGGATATCAACTACTAAATGCCACCCGACCACTCACACACAGTGAATGGCCTCATCTCTTAAAGATGATTTTTTGTCCATAATTGAATCGGTGAGTTGATGAAATGGGGTAGATGTGGAATGGAACTTTCTGGAACTTCTTTCTTATTGCTGTAATTGCTAAATGTTTCTGGACATGAACATAGACTTGAAAATTCTATACGTGATTTGGGAGGAACCCGAGCTTGGTGTGAGACAGATCTCAATAGTTTCTTCCCTCATCACTACAGTTACCCCACTCATTCCAGTTTTCGCAAAGTGGCAAAACAGACCTAAAACTCACCCAAGAGCAGGTCATCCGAGTTTCAAAACGTTTTTTAAGAGTGAAAGCCCACAAGATACCCACTATACCCCACACCACCTTGCTCATTTGAATATAAATGTTTATTAGTAATTGTACATGAGAAGGAGGAGGTAAACCCCTGATGGCAGATGCACGTGGAGGCAGAAAAGTAACAAAATGCTTCCAACGATCAGAGATGAATGGATGATCTACACAATGCATTTATCTGTATAGCGGGGTTTCAGGTGTGCTAGAATTTGCTGAGGGTCTGCAAGCTTGTGGGCTATATTTTCAGCTAGAGGTGTTGTTATGATACAGCTTTAAAAGTGCCTAGTCAATATATTACAAACAGAGTGATATAATTTGCAGAGTGTGGATCAATTATTTCTAACCATTGTTTTGGTAGTAGAAGAAATATATCTCCCTCAGCCCTAGTGCAGAAGGTTACTCAATTGACAGTGTGAAGTGGGGGCAGATTTTAGCATTTTTCTATGTCTGCCTACCTTTGGTGAGTTAAGTTATGTTACATTACTTGGTTTCCTAAATAATGCTCCTATATGGCAGGTAGGAGTTTCAAGTGATTTTGATTAGATGATCAAAGAAAGTACATACCTGAATTTTGCCGAATACAGTGAAAATGGGCGTATATGCTGGGGTGTATATCCTGTAGAGGGAGCTATGTTTTATTTGTGGTAGCCTGCAAACATTTAAGAAAAGCTCTATCTTCTGTATGATAATGATTAATAGAATCTATCTATCTATCTATCTATCTATCTATCTATCTATCTATCTATCTATCTATCTATCTATCTACATCTCTTAATTTCCTTGTTTCCTTAGTCGTTCTTTCTTTTGTTGCTGTTCAAAAGTGTTTAATAAGCAGTGCAACTGATGGCACATGTCTAACTTGCGTAGTGAGTACATGGCTAACTTATGTATTCTGCTCTCTTGCAGAAGAAGGGGAGTACTTCCTGAAGGTGTTGATACCCAGCTATGCAGCAGGCTCCATTATTGGGAAGGGTGGCCAGACCATTGTGCAGCTGCAGAAAGAAACCGGTGCCAGCATCAAGCTCTCCAAATCAAAAGACTTCTACCCAGGTAAGAATTAGATATGTAAGTAGAGATGGAGGACAGTGGGCTCGGCTTTTCAAGCTAAGTTGGGAAAACACTTTGTGATTACCATTTCCATTATACAGGTCCAGTGTTAATGTTCAGCCATCAGGTTAGAAATCCTGGGCTGGAATTTCTGGCATGGTCCACTCAGATCAATCAGACTGTTAGTACATTGCGGAAGAGCATTCGAAAACTTGTCTCATTGTTCACTAACATCTTTAAATTGCAGAAATCCCAAGGTGGATATCAAATCTGCTTGTTAATATTTGGCTGCCAGAGCAAAAAATGTCACCAGAAAAATACTGAAAGCAAAATATTGCAAGATACAATGTGTCAAGAAAAACATGTGCAATATCAGTGACTGGCAAAACAAGAGAAGTTTCAACCTTGTAGGGTGGTTGGGTGACACAGGTTCTCTCCCGCTAGTGATGGAGGACTGTAGTGGAAGCAGCTGGGTTTAACTTCGGAGGTGGGGTGAGGAGTGTGGGGGGGTGGTGGCGTGGGGTGTTACACCCCCCAATGTATTTTCTAATAAATAGTTTGGTTACAGGTACTTTCAGTCTGGTATGGTGAGGTGCCTGTCGAATTTCACCAGGAATTTTTATATATACACAGACAAAAAAACCACACACCCTCTCTGTTTTGAAAGTCTTTAAAAATGTTGGTTATTATTCAAAATATTGTTTTTTCTCTCACTTAGTACCCCTACCAATCTGCATTTGTCTCCCTTTTCACTGCCCCTTTAGTCCCTCTCATGCCCCCTGCTTCTCGTGTAATGTATTTTAATGTTACATGCCAGCACAATTGTTGGAAAATTTGAAGCTCAAATCCCCCCCAATCCAACTGACAAGGCTACGCCCCTGGGAAGCAGACACCATCGCCGTGGAGACAACCCAGATTAAACATGGCTTTCTTGCGAGGAGAGGTGGTGGAGTTACAACTCATGATGTGTGCAGGTGGTATGAATCTTTGCCATGAACAGAGGTTTGGAGGGGTTAAATATGAAGGTAGATCTGGCTACCATGTGTTCCTCTATGCAAGATGATCACAATGAACAGGGTTGCTTCCAAATCAAATTTATTTTCTTAACTCGTTAAAAGTTAAGATATTTTGTTTTGCAATATAGGCTCGTATTATTTTGTACATTAGATTTTTTCCACTGAGGGGAAGAAACAGCAAAAAAAAACCTGCATCCAAGAAACCAGCTTGTAGAGCTCAATGCACAGGAATCTTCAAACTGGTGTTTTCGACATATACAAAAGCTCATTTTAAGAGATGTATTTTTTTAATTATCAGACGTAGACTCAATTAGACTGATTACCTACCCACACACCAGATACCATTTCAAGTGCAGCTCTGGTATGAAAAATATTCCTACAATTTGCACCTGTCCCTAGAGGTTTAGTGAGCCTCTGTTCTCCTGTGAGCAATTTATCTTGGTCTTTAGTCTTTACCACTGTAGTCCCTGTGTTGTAGAGGCAGGCATACTCAAGTTAGATAAACAGGTTACTCCCTTTGTAAGACTGGCTTTACATGGGAAGTGAGGATAAGCTGTCAAGGGCTCACTCTGTAGGTGAGCCTGAGACCAAGAGACTTTGTGACAACGGTAACTACACCCAATAAAGTTAACGGGGAAAGGTCCTAAATAACACGTTGTGAACAATGCAGATGTTTATCACACAACCGTAACAATGCTTGCCGGAACAACTGCCTTTTTCTGTGCCTTAGACATGCATGTGCCAAACTGCACATATCGGTGGTTGAGGCACAGAAAAACTCAGAGTAGATCGGGAGAGGATGCAGTAAGGTAAGTGAGGCAGGGCTGGGGTTAGTTTTTGGGGGTCGTGGAGGATTAAGGGCTTAGGCTGAGTGGGGGTTCCAGGTCATTTTTTGTTTTAGGGGCAGGGGTGGTGGGCAGGGTATTTTTTTCTTTTTTAAGGCTTAGAGTGGGGGACGGGCTACTTTATTTTTTAGGGGTGGGTGAAGGTTTAAGGAAGGGCAGGATGTAGGAGGAGAGAAGAGGAGGAAGGATCAGGAGAGGACGCTGTGAGGGTTAGTGGGTAGTTTTTAGTGGTGGGGTGGATTTAGGGTGGGTGGGGGTTGGGGTAGTTTACTTAGTGGGGAAGGATTTAGGGCTCAGGGCAAGTCGGGGGTGTAGGGTCGGGTGTTTGGGTGGTTTAGTTTTTAGGGCTTAGGCTGGGTTGGGGGTCGGAGTAGTTTAGCTTTTAGGGTTGGTGGTCGGGTATTTTTTTTTTAGGGTGGGTAGGGAGGTCAGGTAGTTTAGTTATTAGAGGTGAGGGTGGGGAAGTCAGGATATGTTTTTACCTGGGGTGAGTGGGGGGTCGGGGTAGTTTAGTTTTTAAGGGTGGGGGTTGGGGTAGTTTTTTTAGGGCTTAGGGTGGGTAGGGGGTTGGAGTAGTTTAGTTATTAGGGGTGGGAAAAGTTTTAGGGCTCAGGGCGGGTGGGGGCTTGTCTGAGTAGCTTACTTTTTAGGGGTGGGGGGTAGTTTTGGGCCTCAGGGCAGGTAGGAGGGTTGTATGACAGAACCACAAATGCTGTTTCCCCATATGCCTTTACTATGCATGCTTTTACAACTAAATTTGTTGTAAAGGCATGCGTGGTAAAGGCATGCATGGAAAAGACGCGGTCGTGGGTCCAACCTCGTTGTTAAGGCATGCATTGTTCCTGCATGCGTGGTTCTGTCATACAACTAAGTTAACGTCTAGAAAGGGATTTATCTTTTAAAAATAGATGTTATTTTTTATACCTTGGCAAATGTGGCACTTAAAACATAGAATACCTTGGGAAAAATCATTTTTCTTATACCATAAGTCTTCATAGTGCAAATAACATGAGGTCCTATGCCCAGTATTAGTCTAAGAGGATGGGTTTGGACTAGCCTAGCTAAATCAGCCATGCACACAAAAGGTAGAGAAAGCATGAGAAGACCAAGATACACCCTCCAATAACTAATGTCCACAAACAAGAATCTGGTCTCTGACTTTAGGTCTGGAACAAACTGTGTGTAAAAAATTCTCATATGTAGGATGTTTTCTATGTGATGGGCTCGGGGATGTTTCCTAAAAAAGGACGTAGGCCCTCAACCACCAAGGTGGCATACTTTATCACTGGTACCTGAACCCACAAACCCGTTGACTGGTGAGTGTGGCGGGCTCCAACTGGAGCTCTTTAAGAGGTTGTGTTACTTGCTTGTTTTATGTTTGATGCCTTCCAAATAGTGAGATAAACTAGCACTGTACTTTTAAATGTAAAATGCATCAAGGAAAGATGTATGTTATTTTGGTGCTTCATCATCGCATCAGTAAAACACGGTGCACAAGGGCTTTTTATAATGCAGCTCCATGGTATGTTAATACTAATTCCTCATTGGTCCCTATTATTCCTAAAAAGTGACAGCCATTGAAAGGAAGAGAAATCTTATTTCATACTAGGTTTTCATACATTGACAGACTACCTAAACTAAAGTGTGACAGAGGTACTTGGCTCGATAGGTTCACAGGTTGGGCACCTCTCTAGCAGGCACCTTTGGCATGTTGTGAGCCAATCTGAGGATTTCTGTGCTTTTTCTTTGGTCGCTCTCCTAGTCACCAAACACATTTCAGGGGAGGCCAGTTACTGTTTAATGCTTCCTGAAGGAAGAGAGCTAGTACTGGAGTTAGTTAACACATGCTTTCGAGGGGTGCTACATACAGAGCCCCACTAAAATTCTCAGATGAGGGCAATCAGCTATACTTGGAGTATTCACAGGGCCCACTCTTTCACCAGCTGTAACAGCGGCACTGAAATGTAGGATTAGGCTTCTATCACGACATGAAATTGTGATATATCTAACATTGCTGGGTCACAAAAGGGCTTTAAAAGTGTTCCAGAATGAGAGAAACCAGTCCCAGTCAATAGACACTATCTTCAGACTGGAGGTGAAGAGGAAAACATATTTGTCATTTTCAGGCTGCTAAGGAAACAATCCACGCTCCCAAAATGTCAGTGGGTAGTGTGAGAAGAATCGGGGCAATGCAGGAACAACCAAGTACTGGATGATATAGCTATATTAGGGGCCCTTCTAATTGATGGTCTAACTCTCAGAAATGTTTATAACGACTCACATTGTTATTTGCTGATTGGAGATCTTCGTTTTGTTTGCCAGTTACAGAGAAGTGCTTGAGTTCCCGCCTTAGAAGAAGCTGCAATAGACTTTGAATGTGGTTCTGGTGTATAGAGGGAGCCAGTAGAATGCTAGAAGGAAGTGGGGAATGCTGTCAGATTTCTTTAATCAGCCAGGACATGTCATTAAGGACACTTTTCACTGGGATCTAGTGTAGAGCCAGGGCTAATCAATTTGGAATGCCAGGTCAAAAATCGTAACCCAGCAAATCAAATTTGAGAGCATACCCACAAGCTTTCTTGTTGCACTTGACAAAGGAGGGAGATGGCATGCACCACATAGTCCTGGGAGGCAGTGCAAACGTTCTGACTTAGATCTCTCTGCTTTCCAGACAAAACCTGCCAGAAAAACAAAGTGATGGGGACAGACGATGTGGATTTTCCCCACACAAACCAGGAACTCCGAGCTAGGGGTCAGCTTATGTCCAGGCAGACCGGCAGGTACAGTGGCCAATCATCGTATTCAATTTTGTCAGTAGCAGGGCTCAAGCTGATCGTATGCTGCAGTGAGAAACCATCGGTTAGAAACCCTTGCATATTACATCCACCATTTTGTGTAGTGTGTCCTCCCAGGGGGAATGAAGGAAAAGGACAACAGCCATTCTCTAATACGTCAGATATTACTCCTTGTGGAAACTGCTGGCAAGAAATACATGGAGTTCTGATGAAGAACTTAAAAAAAATGGAGCACCTTCAGTATAATCCCCGAATAGCGATTTTCAGGGCAGGTCGCACATAAAATCAAATAGCTGCAGGGTAGCAAAACCTTCCTTATCATGCTAAGACCTTTCGGTCTGCGGCTCATCATTCCATGTCTATCCATATTACACCTTTTTTCTGCTGCTTATGAAACTGGAGAGCTTTACTGGCATATACACAGGACTCATTGCCTCTAGCACATCCAAAGATGGTCGATCCTCATGCCTTCTAACCACATATTAGAACAGGCATTTTTGTCAAGTTTGCACGGCTTCAGGGCCCTATAATTATGCAAGAGAAATTCTAAATTCGGGGCCATATCAACATCAGACACAAGTCCCACATCCATAAAAACAACAAGATCACGAGGTCAATAAAAGGGAATGCTCTCAGAATACAGCAATTCAAGATTCTATCAATATGATCTTCCACACTAGCCTCATCTCCTGGTAAAAAATTAATGACTGAAGAATTCTGTCAAACTTTCAAAGTTTTTTAGACCTCACGAGGGCTTTGGAGTACATCCACCGCCCCCTTTACTCCTGTCAACAGAAAGAGTCCTCAGCCAGCTTGTATTTCTTCAAAAGTGCTCTAAAGCTGAATCTTGGCACTGTGTGGCACTACACACGAAAAAAGTAAATACATTTTAATTGACCTCAATGCCAAGAGTCCCTCATCCTGATTTTATTCACCTGGAGAAGAATTAGGCGTCGGTAGGCCAACACAAAATTATGCACAGATAAAACTGCGGGTTAGTTCGGTCCTGAATAGACTCCCACCAAGCTCCCTTTTTCGCCAGCCAACGGCTCTTTTACTTATGACGCGGTATTCTGGAGTGACGAAGCAGTACCCCTCTCCAGAGGTCGGGGTCAGTGCCCTGTAGGGCAGCTGTGGTGTGTATGCCTCAGCTGAGCCAAATTGATTATTGAGAAAGAATGTAGTTGTGAATAATTTTTTTCTGAAAGTGTAGGAGGAGCAGATGGATTCCCTCTCCTCAACCCCTCTCCGTGCCTGTGCATACTCGCCCCATTTGGCGCGCCCTCTTAAAGTAAGTTCGGCTCTGCAAGCTACCAAAACCTCTCACACGCCACTAGCCTCATTTGCATCTTATTGTCTGTGCCAGAGCAGCTGTAATTCCATGACCAGCTGTCTTCAGGAGTCATGACCTATGCTCATGACCATATCCATGGTGATGCTAAGAAACCATTGTTTTCGTAGCATCATAGCTCCCACGCTGGATGTGCCAGTCCTGTGTGCAACACTCCTTGAAACCACCCTGCCTTGCTGTTGCCTGCATGTTGGGATCAGAGCGAGCTGGGGGTCGAAGACGGTTGCACAGGAGGAAAATAAGAGTACCAAGTTTAACGAGTCTGTTGATGTACACACTTCTTTATACTTGATGGCAAGGCACTGGATATTAATATTTTTTATAGAACTTTTGATACTGCAGTTTTTGCTGTGCCCTGGCACTGTAGATAACCTTTTTGATGCTATTGAAATAAATGGTACGTACTCAACACAGATATCTCATAGCTAGGCACGCACAGAGTTAATTACTGCATGCGAAGGAAAAGTTTACAGGTGAGTAACTGAGCCCACACAATGTTTTTTCGGGAGAAAGTTATGTTGCAGGTTTATTTGAGAAGGTGATGAGTTAACTTACAGGCAATCCAAGGGCAGCCGGTGACGATATTACCTAAGTTGGCTGCCCACCTGTTTACCCAATGAGGACCAGGAATACTTTAGAAATGGGAACTCTAGTTGGCAGTGGCTTGCACCCTGTCCAAGTAGGGACCCTCGCTCTAGTCAGGGTAAGGGAGTCCCACAGCTAAGATAACCCCTGCTCACCCCTTTGGTAGCTTGGCAAAAACAAACAGTCAGGCTTATCTCAGACGCAATGTGTAGAGTATTTGTACACACACACAGTAACACAGTGAAAACACGCCAAAAGTACTCCAAACCAGTTTAGAGAAATAGCCAATATTTATCTGAGTAAAACAAGACCAAAACTACAAAAATCCAACATTCACAATTAAAGGTATCACTTTTGAAAGGTTACAGTGAGCCTTAAGCCACAAGAATCAATTGTTGTATCTTTTTAGCACAAAGTACCTGGGATGCGTCAAAACAAAGACGATGCGGGCCACAGGGGAGGTGAGGCACCGATAAGTGAAGCGATGTGTTGGTTCCTTACTGCACAAGGGAGGTGATGCGTTGATTCTTTCCTTGGTTCCTTACTGCGGTGCAGGGCTGATGAGAAATTGACACCCCAGGGATGATGCATTGAAAATCCAGATGCCCTGTATTAAATGAGCTTCTGGGAAACAGGCGTTGTGTCAATTCTGCAGCCACGAGACAGGTGCTGCGTGGAATCTCCTGCCGCGGGACAGGTGCTGCATCGGTGTTTCTGCTGCAGCGTGTTGGCGCGTGGATTTTCTCCTTCAGGTCACCAACTTACACTTCCAAAGAACTAGAGTTGGCACCATATGATAAGTCACGACTCTCAGCAGAAGAGCCCAGGCACTGGCAGATGAAGTCTTTGTCGCTGAGACATCTTAACAGGAGGCAAGCTAAGTTCAAGCCCTTGGAGATCCTTGGAAAGCGGGAAGTAGACAGCAAAATCCTGTCCTTTCACTCACAGGAAAGAAGGAACAAGCAGCAACAAAGCAACTGGTAGAGTTGCAGTCCCTCCTATGGTATCCAGCACTTCTTCCTGGCAGAATGTCCTCAGTCCAGAATTGTTCTAAAGTTGTGGTCTCAAAGGTCCAGTACTTATACTCATTTGTGCATTTAAAATTTGCAAACTTTAAAGGAAAGTCTTTGTAGTGCCCAAGACCCTCCCCTGTCCCAGATTCATTCCAGGGGGTTGGAGACTGCTTTGCTTAAAGACAGGCACAGCCCTATTCAGGTGCAAGTGTCAGCTCCTCCCACCACTCTAACCCAGGAAGACCCATCAGGATATGCAGGGCACACCTCAGCTCCCCTTATGTGACTGTCTTGCGTGAATGCACAAACAGCCTCATTGTCATCCTTCCCCAGACATGTACTCCACAGACAGGCAGAGGCACAGATGGTTGAGCAAGAAAATGCCCACTTCCTAGAAGTGGCATTTTCTAACTTACAATTTAAAAAACAACTTCACCAAAAAATGTATTTTTAAATTGTGAGTTCAGAGATCCCCCAAACTCCACATCTCTATCTGCTCCCAATGGGAAATTACACTTGAAAGATATTTCAAGGCAATCCCCTTGTTAAGCTATGGGAGAGATAGGCCATGCAATAGTGAAAAACGAATTTAGCAGTACTTCATTATCAGGACATGTAAAACACACCGATACATGTCCTACCTTTTAAATACACTGCACCCTGCCCATGGGGCTGCCTTGGGCCTACCTTAGAGTTGACTTACATGTAGTAATAGGAAAGGTTTGGGCCTGGCACGTGGGTGCACTTGCCAGGTAGAACTGGCAGTTTAAAACTGCACACATAGACAATGCAGTGGCAGGTCTGAGCCATGTTAACAGCACTACTCATGTCAGTGTCACAGTCAGTGCTGCAGACCCACTAGTAGCATTTGATTTACAGGCCCTGGGCACACATAGTGCACTTCACTAGATACTCACTAGTAAATTAAATATGCCAATCATGGGCAAACCAAATAACAATACAATTTAGACATGTACTTTAGCACTGGTCAGCAGTGGTAAAGTGCCCAGCGTCCTAAAGACAGCTAAAACAAAATTCAGCACAGGATCCAAAACAGAAGGTCAGAATGAAAAAGACAAGGGAGATCTTGCAGAGAGGGCCTTTTTCAACAATACACAATATCTGGTGCTGAACCTTTAGAGGTTCACCCAACATCTGGACCCCATAGTCAAGGAAAGGAATTCATGTAGAGGAGGAGCATTACCAGGCAAGCCCACAGTTTCTCAGGCTTACAACTACTCGTGGGAATGAAAGGGCGCCGCTCCTTTTATCTAGTGGTCCTGACATGAGGACTCTCAGGGTATTAGCATGAAGCCCCTATCGGCTCTTTCTTGTGGTTACTTTTCACATCAACGACCTTTGGAATGCCGTGTAACTCTGCCTGCAACGCAAAACAAGAGAAAATAAAGCGTCACAACACATGCATTACATTGGTTATTTCAAGCATGTGAATAAGGGTAATTGGTAGGGTGGGTTTCGCTGTACCAAATCGCCAAAAGAAGACGACCGCTGCAGGTATGCTGCATGTAAAGGGAAACCTACACCCCAGAAGCGACTTCACTAAAGGGGCTTGGCTTTCCTCTCTAGATGTAACCACTCCCCCAGCAACCCAGACCATCCAACAGTAAGGATAAAAGAAGATGTAACAGTGTACAATCTGGCTGGGTAATGCTGCACTAAGCTGCTGCCTGCCCAAATTGTAGCCTTGTGTTCGATTCAGGGATTCAGATGTTGTCAGCTGCGCCAGCCGTGCTGAGATTCGAACATGCCACACATTCATTTCCTTTTTGTACAGGTTCTTGGTGGAAAGGACAGCTTCACACATCCCTGGCAGTGGAGTAACACTAAATTATGCCCCTCGTGGAATGTTATGAGGGGCCCCGGAGTCTCCCATATCTAATAGATATTTATGTATCTTCCGATGAATGGGGGCTGCTTGGAGGGTTTGAGGCCACCAGAATGGTGGGCCTCTCCACGCTGCAGGGGCTGCTGGGGCTGCAGGGGTTGCACTACCCCCCTTTGCCTTGTATGTGAGACATGGTGTGGGTATTCCTCTCTCACACCAGTCTGGGAGTCTCACCACCATGTGTGAGGAGGGGGCTAACAGGTGGACCTATCCACTACCTCCCTGGCATGTGCAGTGCACATTTTCACTGCCTTGCTGACATGGTGAGGAGGGGCCCACGTTTCAGGTACTTGACAGAGGGGGGTCATGCTTTCTAACAGAGCTATCGTATGAGCCACATGGCTGGGCAGTCAGCCTCTTTCGAGCCTCTTTTCTCTGTTCATTTGTCACTGGCCAGCGAGGTTGGTGAGGGACTGATTGGAGGCAGCTGTAATCTGATAAGAGGGATGCACTCCAACTCTTAATCCCTCCCTCCAGCCATTAATCGGAAGAAAGCGCTTGGTGTTGCCTGGGAGGAGTGTAGAGAGAGGAATAAGCAGCTTTGCCCCTCTGGCTGCTTCCATTGGGTGATTTCGGCCTGCAATCTCAGGGATGTGTTTGGAGGGGGCAAGGGGGGCTCGCTAGAGCAGCTGAGGGAGAAGGGACCAGAAAGCCCACAGAAACACCATAGCAACCGGGGGCTTTTTATTTTATGTTTTTCAGAAGCAAGAATGTTTTCCACACAGGATGTACTGTTAGAGTAACCTCCTTCGGCCGAATCCACAGACAAGGCGTCCTGCTCAGTGTGACTGTATCTGAAGACACTGAGCAACATGGCTGCTTCAGAAAAACAGGTCTGGGACCAGTCTATTGGGCATGGCTAAATTGGTGGGCAAGGATATGTTCTGATTATATGCTTAGTGCGCCTCAAGGATATGTTCTGATGAAATTGTCAGTGCACCTAAAACATGTCTGAGTCCGAGGGAAGGGTTAGCCCTGTAGTGATTTTGTCTAGGAAGAAGCCCAGCCTAGTGTAAATAGGACTAATACAAATGCCATAACACTGAGTGGTCAGGCAGTAAATTATAGCTAATTCAAGCTGCATAATAATTCCTGTATACTGATTGACACTCTTACAGCTACAGGGGATAAAACCACTATGGGTTATGTCCATCACTCAATACTGTACCACTCTACAGGAATAAACCACCCATCACCAACTGAGCAGACATGGAATAACAAGAGAGATCTGCTGCATGCCACTGGCAAACGGAGGAGTTTAATTTAGTCCACCACTGAAGGAGCCAAACAAGCTACGCACATTTCTTGTGAGCTCACAGTGACACCTCCTATGGATAATATTAATAAAGTCTACCCCAGCAGATGATCTTGCCACCATTTCTCCCTCCCACCAAGCTTGCTTAGGCTCATATACTTTAAACAAAATATGTCAGCATGGACACCTCATTGCAGTAATCTGTTAAGTGGACTATGGGCATAACAAATACCACAAAGTGACCTATAGAGCAGTTCAACCTGCCGGCTTACTGAAAAACATGTACTGCTCCCCCTCTGTCATAACTTTCCAGCTAGCACACTGCTAAGAGCTGTATCCCGTCAAACGATAATCTCACCTCGGAGGTCATTATGCCCAACATGGGAGCACTTCCCACACAGGAACAAAACAAAGACAGCACACTTGCAAAGATAAACCTGGCATAGTATAGCGTGCTACTCATGTAGACAAATGGTTTGGCACCCCACAATGGAGTAGTAAGTATATGTTGCAACACAATATAATATGCTTGTGAAAAATGGCGTACCATACAACTGTATCTAAGAAAAGACCCTGCACATTCAGTGTAACTTTATCTCAGAAAAGTCCCAGAGCAGGGTAGTTACATTATATCTGTGGCTACAGAGAAGACCAGCACAATGTAAATGTTTGTTGATAGTCCCTGTACAGTATGACTGTCTGATGAAAGGCCCGGCACAGTGTGTCGTTTTGTCAGGGAATGTCAAATACATGTCTGGTGTGTTTGAGGAAAGGTCCAGAATAGAGAGATCACACCTGCACACATGAACAGTGTAGCTGTCTGATAAATATTGTATGACTCCATGTTGAGGCCAACAATATCAACCTTAAATATTAACACATCCACTACATTGCGTACCACTAAATTGTCATGATAAGTAAATATTTATTATTCTTAGCCTATACTTAACACGCAATGTAGCAGTTATGTCTGTGCAATGGATGCTATATTTTTATCATACGATAAAACACATGCAATATAGTGGTGGTACATGTCCAACAAAATGAAAAGCACAATGCCACCTTCTCACTACAAGTATCTGCACAGTGTTACTGGGTCTGAGTAACGATCCAAAGCAGTGCAGCAATGTTTTAGGAACAGCCAAGCCTACAACCATTATTTCTAAGGAGAAGAAAAAAAGTACAGTAGAGCCCTGCACTTTGCATCTTAGTGGGAAAAGGCACTGCACAGTGAATATGTGTCTGTCCAAAATCCATAGTAATGTACAGTGTTTAAAAAAAGGCCAGGAGCAGTGTCACTATATCCGAAGAATGGCGTGGCACCACACACCTGTATCTAAAAATGGCCTCACTATAAACAGTGCTTAAACTGACAACAACAATTTTGAGCAACGCCATTAAAACAGGTGTGGACTAAGATGCATAGCTAGGAAAGAGGCAGAGTCTGTGTAACTAAGGAGAGAGCATAATACGTGGGAAATAGAAAACGTTGCATCAAAAACTCATAAATTGAGACTTACTGAACAAAAATAACAGAATCTAGCAGACAGCAATGCTTTATAACAGTCAGTTAATATAGCACTATATTTGACCATAATCAATATTCTATTCTATTCTACTATTCTATTCTATTCATTATGAATTTTGTAAGGGCATGGCTACCCAGAAGGGCGTCCCAGCGCTATGACTACCAGATACCGTACATACAGAATCACAGGTTAGAAGAGACATGTTTTCAGCGGTTTCCCAAATGCTAGTTGTGATTTGGTTTGTCTTGGGTTCTGTGGGAACGCGTTCCAAAACCTGGGTACTAGGAAAGTGAAGTAGCTTACTCCATTCCTGGTCCTCATAATCCTAGGGACTGCAAACAGTAGCCGGTCGTTACAGTGCAGTGTTCTGTTGGGGTTGAAAGCTGTAAGTAGATTTTGAATCCTTTTGGGACCCCTTTTGTACACCATTGTGTGGGCCATACACAACTTTAAAGTGTAGCGTTTGGATCACTTGCAGCCAATGGAGGCTTGCCAGGGCTATGGTAGAAGAGTAAAGATCAGGAATGCATAGTATTCTATTGGAAAATAAGTACCAATTATACATTCAAATTAGTTCAAAGCTCGTTGTCCCAAAGCTCATTATTATGCTATTATCACTCACAAAGTGAAAATAGTTAATTATGATCATACTATCATCAATCCAGATATACAAACAGCTCCTTATCATTATTCAATCAAAAGTGAATTCTAGTTTGAAGATAAATGATGTATTTAGATTCCCGTTGACATAACAGCCCTAGCTTCTCCTTTTTTAGCCTTTACGACATGGTCAATTCCATAATAATGCATTGATTTTCATTTTCCTTCTTAGTATTTCATGTAATGCTTTGCAATGGCATATAACGCATCCTTGTTACATGATGACATTACAAAACATTGAATAAAATACCATGAGGGAAAGTGGAAATTTAAGCATTATTACCATGTTGTGAAGGCTTAAAGAGGAGATAGGGCGTGTCTGTTATGTCAACAGGAATCTAAATACATATTCATCTTCAAACTAGAATTCCCTTCGGTTGGAATATTGATGAGGAGCTGTTTGTACATCTGGATTGACAATAGTGTCACCATGACAACTGTTTGTGACTGACAACAGCATGAGTATGGGCTTTGGGGCAATGAGTTCTGAACGAAATCAATGTATTATTGGGACTATTTTTGCAAGAGAATAATGTGTCTGAGTCAAGACAACTCATATGTAAAGGAGAGCACGATGATAGATGTGTTTAGAGTGCAAATAATAGTTTAATAATGTAATATTTAATTTGAAGTGATTGGACTATTTTTGATATCTGAAATTGATCTGGTGGCTGTCAAAGATTGATTTAGATGAGTAGAGATCAGGAATAATATTTTTGATTTGAAACTAGGTTTGAATGTGACTTGTGTATGGATTATCCTCTGGTGACAGAAAGAATGACAGGCAATATGGGGCTGAAGGATACTGAAGAAGTAGTGCATGCAGGCATATCACTTGGAAGGACTTTATGGATGAATCTCACTGAAAAACATGAGAAAAAACGATTGTTTTAAGGGACAGTATTGAATAGGCATAATTTTGGTCTATTCTCAAACATATCCCATAATTAACAATTGTTTTGCCACCAAATATGATCAATTAACAAGTCAGTTGCATCCCCTTTTTCTTGATTATTTTAACCTTTATCACTTTATAATGATGTAAGTAATGTGCAAATGGCAGTTTATTAACTACAAATCCCAGAATGCCGCTTTGTGGGCAGAACGAGGAAAGTATGTAAATAGATACTGACGAAAGTCTCACTGGCCGTCAACAGGAACGAAAGGTTTGAACGCTTCAGCTGGGCAGTTGGTTACCATTGTCTTCACAAAAAAATTCATTGTGATACTAGCCTTTGGAGTGCCTCACTTTCTCTTGTTTGTTCCATATATGTGAGGGTGGTCTGACCTTCTTGCAAGCACCAGCAATATTAAGCATGCCACGCTACACAGACTGCTTTGGAAAAAAAATTATATACATATCTATTCATTCGTAGTAGCAGTTGCCAGTGGATACTTATAGCTAGGACTACGTTCCAATAGGAAATAGATTTTTGGGCTTGCTTATAACTGTGTCGCCATTTGACAATTTTTCACATCTTAAAAAACAAGTTCATCCACCCCAGCTTTTACCTGGAAAGTTTCAGGATGGTAAGTCATGAGGAGGATGAGAAAAAGGGTTCCCAAAATGCATTTTCCCCATGCATTTGACACAGGAAAAAAGGACACAGCTACAACCAAAACGGCTGAATGGAGTTACTTCAAATTTGTCAGAAAGCTAGACCTTGGTCCAGAAAGTGTGCTTTTTAATGATTTGGTGGAAATCTGTTCAGTAGTTTTTGAGAAATTAAGGTTTACAGTTTATGTACATATAGAGAGACAGAAGAATTGCTGCCACCACATCAACAGATGTGGCAGCAGCCCTTTTAGGACTCAATCCCCTATCTTGGTAAAAAATATTTCAAAACAATAGGGGGCAGGGTTGGGGTACCCTGCCCAACTATGCGGTTGGCCCTACATGTCAAGATAAAAGTGCCTTGATCCAAGGAATGTATTAGCTGGGACTACAGCAGGTCAAGATAGAGGGGCTTTGGCAGAGTTGTATGTGGGCCTATTTTGTAACATTTGTCAGTGCTGTAGCAGAATATGGTTTGGGAGGAAAAACAGAGCAGTCTGTGGGACTGAGTACTGGAATATTAAGAGGTGCTGCCAGTCAAGATTGACGTGCATTGTCAGATATTCCTTTGGTCTGAGTAAAAGAGAGGCTTGGGAAGCAAAAAGTGTGATTTAAAGGGACATTATAAGGGGCAGGGGGCTTATGCCCCTTGACGTTTGTCAACGAGTCAATGAGTCTTTGTGTATGTCCCAGTATTAGAATACAGGATTGTTGTCAGGAAAGATGTGCATAATCATAACGTTAATTCTAGACCATGATCAAGAATGATGTCTAACCCCCTCATCCTCAATCTTTGTTTCTATCTTCCTCCCCTCTTTCCTCTTTTTCACCCTCCTGCCCATCACTTTCCTATCTCTGTTCATTCATTAACTTCTCTCCCCCTATGCCCGCTAAACCTCAGTCCACACACCCCCATGAACCTCTTTCTTCCTTCACAATGCTTTCTTCTCTGCTGGACCCCTACAAGGCTTATCGGTATACACTTGAGATGGGAAGTATAATTCTTGTTGCTATGGTGTATGAAAGCGTTGTCGTGGCAACTCACACGGAGATGGAGAACTCTCCAGAAATGGTGAACATGCGTTTTCAGTGAAGGCTGGTTTAGCACATGAGTGTTTTGCCCTATGTAATTGGGTGCGTGAAATAGTGTTTTTGGGGAGGGTGCATTCACGAAAGTGCATATTTTTCTTTTGTATGAGACACAATGCCTTTTCATTGTTTGTACGTGAGCAAGTATGTACATCAGCGTGGGGTTATGCATACATTCACTTTTGTTCACGTCTTTTGGTTGTCTGGAAATGTGAATGGAGAGGGCGTGCTTTCATATGGAAGAATACTATAAATTGTTTTCAGTTTCAATATTTAGGAAGAATAAGTAACTACTATTTTTTACTCGTGGAGTGCAGTTCATGTGGAAAATGTACCTGTGTATTGCGTATGCGATAAAAATAAAAACAATGCCTGACAGTGTTAAGTAATATGAATAAGTATCACTTTCTGTAGTGTATATGATAGGACTAAACAATGTGTAGTGTACAGGATACAAAAGAGAACAACATCCTATATTCTATAACTTGCCAAAAACTGCATGTTCTATATTTGCATATGATGGGCATAAGCAACAGATTAGGTGGTCTACGCAATGGGATTAAAAAACACATTCTGTATTATGGAGATGAGAATAAAGATCATATGATAAAATGTAAGTAGTAAGAATGAAGTTCACATTGTACAGAAATAAATAAAATTTGGGGCGTTTTATAGGGATATCTACTTTTAAACATTGATACAAGTATAGCAAACTATTAACTCAGTAAGTAAATGTGTATATATATATATATATATATATATATATATATATATATATATATATATATATATATATGTAGTTTACACTTAGGGTTACTACCAGAGATAGGAATTCCCCATTTTTTGCCCCTTAATAACCTTGCACCCATTTGACAAGTCTTCTCAAACCTTTGCAGATCTATTGCACCCACTGCATTGGCTGAGGATTAAAAGTTTGGTGACGTTTGGTCTGGGGGGTGCAAAGGAAAAAGGGGAGTCCCAAAACACACTTGTACTCCAATACATTTTACATAGACCTTTGTATTTCATGTAATGCAAGAGCAGTCAGCTGGTTTTCAGTGAAATCTGGCAGGATTGAAGTTTATGGTGTGCAGATGATTGTTTTTGTGGTTGCGACTAAAAACGTTCAGTACTTTTGGAGTTATTAGCATTTTAAAGTTAATGATATCTGGTGGCGCAGTATTTTCATGGTACTACTGAATTACATAGCAGTGACAGTCATTATCTGATTGGATAATGGCAGTCTTTACAAAAATTGCAGGCAGCTATGTTGTTTTAAGGCAACTTTGGCAGTGTTCCAGCTTAGGGACTTAAATATAGGTAAGTATTAGGTTTGTTTTCCTTACCTAGTACCACTTACTTTAAGAGGCAATAGGCAGAGAAATATAATTATACGTTTCATTATATTTAAAAAAAAGATTATGGCCTACCGAGGTACTACCTAGGTACTACCTAGGTACTGCCTAAGTAGTATAATGGTACCTTAAAAAAATTTAAACATATTGAGACAACAATGTAGTACACAATCTTCCATAAATACAGTGTACTACAGTGCCTTTACATTTTTTACTTATTTTATTATGTCAGAAAAAGGCTACGCATTACTGTGTTAACACCAACAAATTACTGTGTTAAGTAAATTACAAAAAAGGTGTATTTTGTAAAAATCATGGTATGTGCTAGGTACTACCATGGTACTTCATAAACTGGTTAAATATATATATAGAAGATTATAAATTTACATACCTATTTACACTGTAACAAAATAATTAGTTCAGAGCAACAATAAAACCCACTATTTACCTATGTTTAAGGCCCTAAGCCACAACAATCCAAAAGCCTACTAAAAAGAATATGACTGCCTTTTAAATTTATAAAGGCAGACATTAGTCAATTATACACTGCCTTGTTACGGCTATGTACCACGATATACCTTTAACTTACCGCAGTATACTGTGACACAGCATGAATGGGACAAATTTGGGATTCTGTTGCATTACCCTTGTGTTACGCATAGTTGTGCAAGGGCAGCACAATACTTACGTAATATTTACCAAACTACGCAGGACCACCATGCTTCACCCTGCTTTGCTTGGTCCATGTACAGAAACGCAATGCTGCGCAATTCGCTGACTTGCATTACTATGCACACCATAATCTACCGTCCTTCAGAATTTCAAGTACATACATACCCCACAATACTGTATGGCACTACACCATACACCACAGAATTCTACGATATTCCACTGTAGGCCACTGCAGTGTACACCACTCCACTGAATGCAATTTAACTGTACGTGACTCCACTCTACCCTATTCCACTGTATGGCACTCCAGTGCATGCTACTCAACTGTACGTCACTCCAATTTATGCCACTCCATTCTACCCTCCTCCCCTGGATGACATCCCACTCTGCGACACTCCACTGTATGCTATTCCACTCTACCCCACTCCACTGTACGCCACTGCAGAATTCGTGACTCCACTGTACTCATCTCTGCTGTATGGACTACACTGGACCCCAATCCAGTCTACACTCCACTGTACGCAAATTCACTCTACGCTCCCTGACTATATGCTATTCCACTGTATACCACTCTGCTATATGTCACAGCACTATACGCTTTTCCACTGTATGCCACTCCAACTGTATGTCACTCAAATGTATGTCAGACTCCTCTAAAACACTCCATTATATGCTATCCCACTGGACGCCACTCCTTTGTATATGACTCTACTATATGGTATTCCAGTTTATCACACTGCACTTTTACCCAGCCAAGGCTAGGCCACTCCACGGTACGCCATTCCACTGTATGCCACTCCACTGTACCCCACTCCACTGTGCACTATTCCAGTGTATGGCACGCCAGTCTATGACTCTCCAGTTTATGCATTTCCATTTAATGGCAATCCATTCTTTTACAACTCAATGTACACTAATATACTGTACAGATTCCACTGTACACTATTCCAATATATGTTACTCCACTTCACACCACTACAGTGTATGCCACTGCCCTCTGTGGTTCCACAGTATGACACTGCTCAGATCTCTATAACTGCACTCTATAAAAATACACTGCATTTTATGGCACTCTACAAACTCTACTTCACTCTACCCACACACAGTCTACTGTCTAAATCTACAGTCCGTTCTACGCCTGTACACCCCATTGTACAACACTGTATTCCACTGAACAACACTTTTCAATACTGTACAATACAGCATTCCAATCTACTGTATCAGATTGCACTCCAATTTATAAGAGTTTAGATAGCTATACACTATGCAACTACACTATAATCCACTTCACGCCACTCTATGACATGCTAATACACTGTATTATACTTTTCTCCACACTGTGCTATGCAAATCTACTGAACTGTACTCCACAGTACTCCACTCTATGAGACTCTACCTTGCTGTACATCACTTTGCAATCATCCACTTATGCAGCTCCACTGCATAACACACTACTGTACTCTGTGCAGTTCAACTTGACATCACACTTCTACACTGTTTCCCACTTACTCCACTATATATTAGTACTCTACACTCAATTCCACCATAGAACACTCCACTCTACAACCCTCAACTGTACGACACTCTTTCATTTTGCTGTATGACACTCCAATTAATGAGACCTTAATAAGTAACAATCAATACTACACATAAAAACACAAAAATTCCAGGGAAAAAACAAGGGTTAGAGATAAGTTATAGGTAGGAAAACTTTAATTATTCTTTCCATATAAACCATACTTGAACTACACAAACGTAAGAAATTCTAAAGTTATAGTTATAACTTAAATTTAGCATTTTCACACCACCTTTTAATTAGTATATGTCACACACCTACATATGCAGTTTTACTTATTACATACATCTTAGCTTAACACACCTCTTTCAAAGTATTATGTCACCCACCTCTGTATTCAGTGTTCTCACCTCCCTTACCATATTAGATTAAGTATAACTTGCGCCTTCTCAATGTACTGGTTATACAGTTGCATATGACATAACTTATACCATGTCAAATCATAGCTTTCATAACAAGACTTATGACACCTCAATTGAGATGATTTTCAGAACACAGTGCATGGTTAAGTCACGAAGGCCAATTCGTTTTTTAACACCACAATCCCAGGATCGCAGCTTAAATAGAGATGAATTGGTGGCCAGGGCCTGGGGTACACAACAAAGGGAAGAGGGGTGCACAGTCGTCGTCCCCCAGCCTCTTTGAGGCTCCGGGAACCTCATTCCCCAGGGCCAACCTGTAATAATTAGAGAGGGGTGCATGCAGCCTCTCCTCCCCCATCCCCTGGGGCTTGGTATCATTTGAAAGGTGAGGGGGCATTCAATCCCCCTCCCCGAGCCTTACTGAGGCCCTAGAGAACACATCCCTCCCGGGCAGAGTTAAAGTTAAAGGGTAGGGGGTGCTTAACCACCATCTCCAAGCCTGTAAAGTTTCCAAGGACCCACTCCCCGGGGCCGACATATATAGTAATAGGGAATGGAGTGCACGGCCCCCCACTCCCAGAGCCTCTAAAGGCCCTGGGGCACTATCTCCCAAGGCTGGCTCCACTATGGTGCTCCAGGGAGCCCACTCCCAGGTGCAGTTTTCCGCCCCACAAGGGCTCGAGCAGGGAAAAAGTTTTGCTCCCATCTGGCGGGGGCTTTCAAAATGCTCCTGCCTAGTGGGAGCAGACTTTTGTTTACCTGCCTGCACTTTTGTGGGAAGGGAATTTCATCCAGCCACATCACCCCCTCCCCTTAAAAAAAGTGAGTCTCTGGGTGATTGGGTCCCCAGGGCCGTAAAGGCTTTGGGTGAGCAGCCAACCCCCTCCACTGCCTTTAAAAAACAGAAAGACCCTGGTGGATGAGGTCCCTGGGAGTGTAAATGCTCAAAGAGGGGGCTGCATGCCCCTCTCTCCATAAGTATTTAAAATATCCCACTAAAGTAAATATAAAATGAGCGTCAGGAGCATCTCATTTTTTATTCACTGCTCCTTTGATGGAGAGCAGCATAATGCCCTGCAAGGGCTTTATTTTCTATATTTATTTGAGCTTGGTGGTGCCCCTATAATAGGGAGGGGTGCTATCAAGCCTTTTTATTTTTGTGTTGATGGGAGCCTTAGGTAGTTCAGGAGCCCCCTGGCAACATTAAAAATAAACCGTAAGTCTCCTAGGTCATGAAAGCCATTACCTGAGGAGAACTAACCAATTGTTTTAAAGGACTCCTAGCTGGAGCTCTAAAATCTTCAGCTGGAGTGCAAGCCTTCTTCTGGTTGTTTTTCTGATTACATTTTGTGGGCCAAAAAATGTTAAAAGAAAGACTCAGGGACATGTTGGTTTTATTTAAAACAAAAAGAAAAAAACAATATGTCTGTGTCTATTATAAGATTTTTCACCCACAAAATTGAATAATAAAAACTATGTTTAAAGAAAGCGTCACTGACATGTTTTCAATTAAGACTTTAAAAAACATTTTTAGAATAAAAAGTTTCAAATAGCACAGTATTTTGTGGGTTACTGAAATATACATTAGATTACAAATATTGGTGATTTTCGGAGAATGATGATAGATCTGCTTTATATATATTGATATTGCCACCCATTATTAAAGCCAATAGGCTCACTTTTTATATTTTGGTGTTGTGACTCTTTGACAAAGTCAGTAAGTCTGCCTGAGTTCAACCATGTCCTGCGAGACCAACTGCATGCCGCACATGCAAGAAGGCTGGGTCTGGTTTCAGTTTGGTTGCTCACTGACTAGGCCCTGTGGCCAACCTTATGCCATGCAAGGCTGTGTGGTTGGCTGCCCGCAGAGGTTTGATGCAGGGCCATCAGCCTTACGCAGCAAGGGGTTGACTGCCTGCTGGGATTGGCATATATATGTTAATAAAATAGTACTTTACCTTTAAAAACCCTAGAAATTCAGTGAAGAAAACAAAGATTGAAGTAACATTATAGTAAGGTGAAAAGTTCAGTGACAATGTAATGTTTTAACTTAAAAAAATACCACTGCAATTCACCAATTATATTGATCTCAAGTAACTATAACTTGTATCCTACTGTAACTAAAAGTTCTCACCCTCACGATGCTGTACATAACACACACACCCCTGCACTGTGGTGTATGTGTGGTGCAAGGCAAGCTCAAAGAGTGCAAGCATGGGGGAGAGATAAACAGTCATATCTATGTTGATATTGCATTGTCGTGCTCTTCCTCATATGCACTGAAGTGCAGAGCTGCATGACAGATTTGTAAATCTGTTCCTTTGAGAGAAATGAAACTAGATTAGTGTCTAATGAAACAGTTTCAACATTGTGTTGATGCACCATCATACTTTTTAAATATGGGTCGGAAGACACAAACATCTGGTGGACAATAACTTAGATATGTAGTACTTATAGGGGGAAAGTGCTATGTTCTTTTTATTTACTGAATACATACTGGTAGGTCACTCTTCAGCAGGGGGGCAAGAGGGTAACTGACCAGAAGATTATTCTGTAGTTAGGAATAAATTTGGGGGCAGAGTTTGTGCAGAGTGTGCCGTTCAGATTTGAAGACAAATAGTCACTGCATTATAACCAGTGTTATTTCTGATTCTTTTGTTTCAAGATAAGTGATCTTCTCATACCAAATACTATTCCTACATAGTAAGGAATGGGGGAGTTAAACTGTCTCACTGAACTAGGAGTAAAGATCAGACTGCCTTGAGAAATTCTGACAAGGGTTAATGACTGCAGACCAACGGTTAGGTTTGGGATGGAGGGTGAACTCTCTCCCCAAATTAAAATCCACAATGGGAACAGGCAGGGTTGTGTGATGGTCCCCTTACTGTTTGTAATTTACGTTAATGACCTCAAATAGAACCTGTGTAAAGCTGGGAAAGATTTCCCCAATGTGATGTGAAGGGTCCTGCCTGTTTTATTATATGGTGACGTTTTTTTGTGGTACTTATTTCAAGAAATGCAAACGCTTTACAATGCCTTTGGACTCTTTCTATACTTTTATGGGGGGCTCAATTTGCATGCCAATCTCAGCAAATCCTTTGCCATGAGCATTGGTCTAAAAATGTTAAAACCTGAACATTTTGTCTGGGTGAGGAAGGAATTCAAAAGGTCAAAACTTTTAACTACTTAGGCATCCCGCTTTACCAACAATTCTCTTGGTGTACGCTAATAGGGTCATCAAGTCCAAAGAGCTGTGGAGGCGATTTTCACCTTTGCACAAGGGCTAGGGCAAAAACCAGCGTGCAAAATGATTAGTGTTTACTACTTGGTGCTCTGCAAGCCACCCCCTCTTTTATGTGCAACTCCAAGGCAGAACTTTACTCCCTGGGGACAGGATTAAGTTGGCCCCTTTGCTGCTCTGGGTCAAAATTTGGGGGGAAAAGGGAACTTCCTTGTCACAAGACATTTTGAAAGACTGTCTCTCCATGGATCATGTTTTGGAGATCCTCTGATTTAATTATGTTGAAGCAGGGTTTATTGACTTGGGTCTTGCAGATCTATATTCCAACCCAAGAGATATTAAACGTACTGTGATGGCCGTGGTGACAAAAGCATTTAGAGAAATACAGTGCAGAATCCACCAGGTCAACTTTGACATACTTAGTAGTAGTTCCAAATATAACTCTATTAAAATATCACTAGGCTGTGAATTTTATTTGATGTCAATTTCTGATGCAAAAGTAGGTTTTTGCTTACCAGGCTGTGTTTTAACCTTCTTTACTTATTAGTGGCCTTCCCTAAGGAAGTCGACTGGCGCACACCTTTGCCAAATTGTCCTTGCATGACTTATCAAAGCAAAGCACTATGCACTTTACCTTATTTTGTCATTTATATTCCCATCCTTGGAAGCGCTTCCTGAGACTAATTGTCCATTCATCCATGATCAGATCTCATAGAGTAGCCCTGCTTTATTTGCAACATCTATGTGAGTTAGATCTCTGTGGAGCAGTCTTAAATTGTATTTGTTGTGCAATTGGGATCAGATACCCCTATGGTGCTGTGTGATGGATGTTCCTGCTGGTATGATTGTTTGTAGCCTTATGAACTGGATTTGATCCAATTTTAGTTATGTTTTTACTAACTGTATGTAGTTTTTATGATTCTACTGGTTTATTCTGTGCTTTTATGGCTCGAATTCAGCAGAATAATTATCCTTGACTGACTGACCGACCAACGGTCAGCATTTAGGATACATCCAGAGGGTCCTCTGCATTGCAATCATTATTTAAAACAAATCTTGCCGCTTCACTTAATGGACTCTCCAGCTTTTTTTAACATATTTTGTATTGCGTAGCCTATCCCAACTCATATTTTATATTAGCTGTCAAAAATAATTGTTCGATGGCATGTGTAGCTGTAGATACATATGCTTTGCATAAGTCCGCCATCTAGTGTTAGGCTTGGTGTGTTACAAGTTGTTTTTCTTCAAAGAATATTTTTGAGTCACGAGATCGAGTGACTCCTCCTCTCAGTGATACTGCAGATGGATATCGAATTCTTTGTTTTTTTTCTGCTATTGGGTTCGGACGTGTTTCCTCTTGCTCCAGTGAATCTTGGTTCAGTATCTTCTGAACTTTATTTCCACCTTTCTATCAACGTCAGTATCATTTTCGATTGCGTTTTCTATACTTTTAATAGTCGATCCGGTTTCTATTGTCGGGATCGATTTAATGCCCTCAGGGGCATCCATGCCATTTTTTGGGGCCTATTTCGACAATTGTAGTCGGAGAATGATAGGCTGATGGAACAAACTCAGTTTCGGTTCTGTCCTCGGTGTCACTCCAAGTTCCCCTACACAGATCAACATTTGGTGTGTAATTTGTGTCTGCCTCCAGAGCACAAAGAAGAGACCTGCAATGCCTGTAGATCTTTTCGGTCGAAGAAGACTCTCCAGGACCGAAGAGCGTGTCGACTAGAAATAGTGTCAAAAGCAACAGAAGACACACCTGACATCTTTGGAGAAGAGCACGCGCAGGAAGAAATAGGACACCACTCATCCTTCTCCATTCAGGACTCCGATTCGGATCAAGACTCAGATGTTGAGAGCCAATCCATCCCACCGGCGAAGTACGTGAGTACATCACCACCATCGCACCAAACAAAGACTTTCAAAAAGACTCCAGTATTGGTCTTTGTTTCTCCACTGCCCTCAGGCCATGGTAGGAGCCAAAAAACACATTCGGATGCCCCACCTTCCGGTTCGGCACCGAAAATGCATAAGACCAAAATGCATTTGGCACCAACCAAACAGACATTCCAATCTGTTTTGGTATCAAGCTGAAAAGCGGACATTTCCACTTTGGAGTCGGTTCCAGTAAAACATTTGGTATTGAAGGGCTTGGAATAGAAACCTCTATTCACTAAACCTTCTACAGCTACAACAGAGGAATCATCTTCTATAGAGCCGATATTTGAAGCAATGGACACTAGACAGTGCAAGCTCCAAATACAAAAAGGAACAGGAGGGATTATAGCTTCCCCTCCTGTTCCAATTAAAAGGAGACACATTTCAAGAGACTTTGGAGGCTGGGTCTCCCCCTGAAAAATCTCCAAAGAAAAGGACAAGGCTTCAGACGAACCTTCGCCTTTACCACCTCATTCTCCTGTATTTCCTTCTACTTCATCACCATCACTTCAACATTCTATTTGTACACAGTTCTCTCCAAAAGCATCATCAGCACCACCTCATAGGGATGATTTAAGTGATGCCCAGCAGGATGCAGGCCAAAGGGACCTATACCATCCTGATCCCATTTTATCCAATGACCCTGACTTATATCCAGCAATACCTTCTCCTCCTGAAGGTACCACTGCTTGCAACCAAGTCATAGCTAGAGCAGCTGCATATCAGAATGTGCAGCTACATACAGACCCAACTGAAGAGGACTTTTTATTCAACACTTTAACAAGTACACACAAAGAGTACCAATGTCTACCTATGTTTTCATGCAAGCTTATAGATGCCAGTGATATATTTAAATAACCTGCTAAAGCAAGGATTATCACACCAAGGGTAGATAAAAAGTATAAAGCTGCACCCTCTGATCCAACTTTTATAAAATCACAACTACCACCTGACTCCATAGTGATAAGTGCGGCACGAAAACATGCTGATATTCAATCCACAGGGGATGCTCCTCCTCCAGGTAAGTAGAGTAAAAAAATACACGCAGCAGGAAAAAGAGTGGCTGCTCAAGTTGCTAATCATAGGGGAATTGCACATTCTAAATCTCTCCTGGTGAGGAATGACAGAGTCCACTCGGATGAAATGAAAGAATTATTACAATATCTTCCACAAGAACATCAAAAAAAGGACAGGAGATAGTAGCAGAGGGACAGGCAATTTCAAATAATTCCATCAACTGTGCCACTGATGCAGCAGACACAGCAGCCTATCGGGTTAACAATAGTGTGATTATAAGAAGGCACACATTGTTAAGGTGCTCAGGTTTCAAACCTGAAATATAACAGGCTGTATTAAACATGCCTTTTGATAAAGAGCATCTATTTGGCCCAGGTGTGGACACCACTATAGAAAAACTTAAAAAGTTCTATGAAGCAGCTAAAGCCATGGAGTGTTATACAATACACCCACTAGTGTTACTTTTTGTAGGCCACAATTTAGAGGTGGTTTCAAACCATCAACCTCAGAGCCTTCCACCTCCCAACAAAACAGGGAGCACATTTCATAATAGAGGTTCCTTTAAAGGATCGTATAGAGGATCAAACAGCAGAAGAAGAGGTAAAACATCTGCCTCTTGAGGTTCTTCCTCTACCACACTTTTTACAAATCCCCACAGCGCGTACACCTCCTGTTGGAGGAAAACTGGTAAATTTGTATCCACAATGGTACAACATCACCACAGACCAGTAGTTTCTATCAATTATCCAACATGGCTATTGTCTAGAACTCACTTCCACTCTACCAAACATTCCTCCTCTTTTCCGCCAACTCTCTCACGACCATCCTGTTCTACTAAAAAAGGAGGTAGAGTCCCTTCATTTCAAAGGGGCTATAGAACCAGTTCCTCCATCCCAACAAGGATTAGGAGTATATTCACTGTACTTCCTTATACCCCAAAAGGACAGATCATTAAGACCAATTCTGGATCTCAGGCCTCTCATTCTATACATACTTTTAGAGCATTTCCACATGGTCACTTCGCAAGACGTTATTCCTCTATTACAGCAAGGAGATTACATGATAGCATCAGATCTCAAATATGCTTATTTCCATATTCCCATACATCCAGCACACCGCAAATATCTACAATTTGTCATTGCAGGAAAGCATTACCAATTCAAAGTACTACCATTTGGGGTAACAACAGCCCCAAGAGTATTCACAAAATGCTCGGCGGTAGTAGCAGCATTTCTCAAAAGACAACACATACACTTGTTCCCATACCTGGATGATTGGCTCATTAAAGCCAATACCATTCAAACATGCAAGCAACACACTCAGTACACAGTAAATCTTCTACACAATTTGGGATTCACAATAAATTACCTGAATTTCCATCTTCAACCCTCACAAATACAGCCTTATCTGGAAGCAATTCTGAACACTCAGCATTAGCATATCCAAACCCAATAAGGATTACATCTTTCCAAAATCTCATATCTCGATTACAACAGAATCATATTTACACAGTAAAACTTGTGATGCAACTGTTAGGGATGATGGCTTCTTGTATAGCCATCATTCCCCATGCAAGACTACATATGCATTCTCTGCAGCAATACCTTTCTCATCAGTGGCCTCAGTCACTGGGTAATCTTCAGGATCTAGTGTTGTTGGACCACCAGACTCATCGCTCTCTGCAATGGTGGAATCCCACCAATCTTTCAAAAGGGTGGCCCATTCTGGACCCTGTGCCTCAGGTCACTCTCACAACAGATGCATCACAGGTGGTTTGGGGAGCTCACCTAAATGACCTCGCCATACAAGGGGAAATGGGATCCCATTCAACAGACTTACCACATCAATTATTTGGAGCTGCTAGCAGTCTTTCTAGCACTTAAGGCATTCCTTACACAAAATCTCACACAAAGGTGTGTTGGTCTGTACAGACAATATGACAACAATGTACTATCTGCAAAAACAGGGGGGACACACTCATCTCAATTGCCCCTTCTAGTTCAGACAATTTGGAAGTGGGTGATTCACAATCACATTCAATTACTGGCAGAATATCGCCCAGGAATGGACAATCAGCTAGCAGACCTACTAAGCAGGATGCAGCAACAAGTCCACGAATGGGAAATTCACCCGCAAGTACTTCATGAATACTTTCACCTATGGGGAATACCAGAAATAGACCTCTTCGCCACCGCAGAAAACTCAAAATGCCAAAACTTTACATCCAGATACCCATACCCTCAGTCCAAGGGCAATGCTCTATGGATTAATTGGTCAGGGATATTTGCTTATGCATTTCCGCCTCTCCCACTCATTCCATTTCTAATACGCAAATTGAAACAAACATTACTCACCGTGATTCTTGTAGCCTCCACCTGGGCACGTTAGCCTTGGTATACAACGCTGTTGGATCTGTCTGTGGTTCCACATCACAAGCTTCCAAACAGACCAGACCTTTTGACTCAAAATAAAGGTCAAATCGGACACCCAAAACACTTAATCTTGCGATATGGCTCCTGAAGCCATAGGGTTTGGGTATTTACAACTGAATGTATAGACATTCTTAAAGAAGCACGCAGACCTACAACTAGAAAGTGTTATGCTGCTAAATGGAAACATTTTGTATATTACTGCCAACCTAAAAATATCGGTTCACTTAATTCGACTGTACAAGACATTGTTTATTATTTGCTACATTTACAAAAGGCAAATTTAGCATACTCTTCTATTAGACTTCATTTAGCAGCCATAGCTGTTTACCTCCAAAATAGAGAACATGTTTCTTTATTTAGAATCCCTGTTATTAAGGCATTTATGGAAGGGCTTAAAAGAGTTATTCCACCCAGAGTTCCTCCAGCTCCTGAATGGAACCTGAACATTTCACTTACCAGACTTATGGGTCTACCATTTTGCAATTTCATGGAAGGTTGCTTTCTTGGTAACTATAACTTCCCTAAGAAGAGTAAGTGAAATACAAACGTTCACTTTAGAGGAACATTTTTTCCAACTACACAAAGATAAAATAATTCTTAGAACAAACCCTAAATGCCTATCTAAAGTAGTTTCACCATTTCACATTAACCAATCGGTGGAGTTGCCAGACTTTTTCCCCACAGCCAGACTCAGCTGCTGAAAGAGCTTCCCATACACTAGACTTCAAAAGAGCTCTTATGTATTACATTGACAGGACAAAAACCTTTAGAAAATCAAAACATCTTTTTGTAGCTTTTTCAATTCCTCACAAAGGTAATCCAATTTCAAAGAATGGATTAGCAAGATGGATAGTCAAGTGTATGCAAACTTGATATCTTAAACCTAAAAGACAGCTACCAGTAGCTCCTAAAGCACACTGTACCAAGAAAAAAGGTGCTTCAATGGCCTTTTTAGGTAACATTCCAATAGCAGATATTTACAAAGATAATCCACACACATTTAGTAAACATTATTATGTAGATGTTCTAGCTCATCAACTAGCAGATGTTGGCCAGCCAGCCCTTAGAACACTTTTTCAAGCTACTCCAACTCCTACAGACTAGCCACCCCTTATTTGGAGGGGACTACTTTACAGTCTATGCAAAGCATGTGTATATACAGCTACACATGCCATCGAACAGAAGATTTTACTTACCCAGTAGACATCTGTTTGTGGCATGCAGTGATGTAGATTAACATGCTCCCTCCCTCCTCCCCAGAAGCCTGTAGTAGTATATATACATACACACACACACACACCCACACCAGAAGGAGAAGTCACTCGATCACATGACTCCAAAATATTGTTCAAAGAAAACCAACTTGTAACACTCCAAGCCCAACGCTAGATGGCGGACCTATGCAAAGCATGTGAATCTACAGCACTGCATGACACGAACAGATGCCTATTGGGTAAGTAACGTGTTCCATTTTCACCTTCTTTCATAGTCATCATGTGAATGAATAATTGCTTTAGTTGGAGTAGACAATGAAAACAATGAGGTTCCCCACTTGCTGTGAAGGTTCCAGAAGAGAGCGTCCCATCGCTGGCCACTTAAAGGGGACCCAGTCCACATGATTAAGACTTCAGGTTTATCTTCACCTCCATTTAAAATGAAGAAACTCTTTTGCACCCAGTTGCACACTTGGTGGAGGCATACTGAAACATTAACCATCTTCTCTGGGCATCATCTGTGTACACTTGAATGTTCACTTGGATTGATCAACAACGTGAGTAAACAGGAGCATGTAGATGTTGTAGAGCAGTGGTGCGATGAAACACCACTCCAGGGACTTCAACTTCACATGGCATTTTGAGAGATCAACTCATACTTGCTGCATTTGAGTGTGAAGGAAGCAGTGCTTAATTTGTGAAACAAAGTAAAACTACCAGAACACAAATAGAATTAACAGGGCGGGAGATGGCCTCTGGAATGGAGTTACCAGAGATCTGTAAAATAAGATGCCAAAGCAAGGTATTGGAGTCTATCTATACAGAAAAACAAATATATCTTAGTATATATCTCAGAAAGCACACATAATACAGCAAGAATTATACAGACAAGACAAAACAGTTCAACAAATGTTATCTTGTTTCTTTTACCTTTAGCTCGCTGGCCTGACACATACAGAACAGAACAATAAAAGTAAAGGTTTCAGCAAACTGATAACTGTTCACCAAACAATGCACAAAGTGCTCAATCTTTCCCATCCCAGCCCTTTTCAGAGCTTAGTGTTTCTCCAAAGTCTGTTTTTTTAATGATTTTTTTTACTTGTTTTCTTGCATTTCTTCACGTATAATTCAACAACAAACTACAAGTATCAAAATGCAGAGGCAAAGATACAGTGTACTTGAGCGACCAGCAGATGACTGTACCAACTGAGATCTCATTATGTGCATTGAGTTTGGTGGTCTTATTCATTCCCCCCTTGCCCCTGTGTATCACACAAGATACACTGTGACAATTGTGTTGCATGCTTATTGCAGGCAAGTGTCCTGACTGAATGTAAGCACTGCACTCTACTGTTTGTAAGATGTACCTATCAGGGCACACTGTCTGTAGCGATCATCAGGCGTTTTCCCCTTGGGCTGGAAGGGTGGGGGGCGGTTTTTCAGTGGTGGAGGCCGGTTTTTACATTGGTGCTGCAATATTGACCCCCGAGTAACAAAAGGACAAAGGCAGCAGTGCTTCGTCCTCCCTCCCTGGTCTCACAAAATTGCCAGGGCTGCTTTGGGTTCCCAGTCCAGCCCTCGCACCTATTGAAGCCAGTTGTACATTTGCAATATTTGTTCATAGTTCAGGCAGACAAGCACACCATAAAAACTGTGCAGTTTGTGTGATGAGCTTAGCATTATTAAGGCCCACGGACATCCACAAGCATAGCTGCCAAGTGGCCACAGGACATCTTCAGCCCGTATCAGATTTTTAGCTCACATCAGTTAGTTTTCTGGCCAAGGTAGATTGGTTTTTGGGTATCGCCTACCTGGCAGAGCAGACTGTTTGGTTAGAAAAGACCTATTGTGGACTTACCAAGAGCTTACAGTAGACTTGCAGCCCAGCCATTGCTTACCATTGGTTGGCTTTATCATTTGCTTCCTTCTTAGTCATTCGTTTTCCTTGTCCATCTTGTGTTTATCCCTCCCCTGGAACCTATCTTCTTTACCATCCTTAGTTGGTTGGTATCCTTCCACTGCTCACTTTTAGGGAACTATTTTTTTTCTTTCTGTTTAAGCAGTCCATAAAAGTGCATGTGTTTTCCAGATTGCTTGGTCTTGTGCTTCTCCTTCAGCCAAACTCCCTTTTATGTTCCTGTTGCTTTCTTGAGTTTATGCTTCTCCCTCGCCATTCTCCCCCACATGCTGCTTTACCCTCCCTGTTGCCTCCCACCCTGCAATATCTTATTTTTTTCTTTAAGTATTTTATTATAGTTTTGTGTGTGTGTGTGTGTGTGTGTGTTGGGGGGGAGGGGGTGATAGGACAGGCAACAAATTCCTACTGGCCCTCTCCCTTAAACAAACACTTTCATAATACCTTATTTAATTTTTTATTATATACGATCTATCTCAAACCAGTATGTAAATAAATAGCACCCACATCAATTTGTAGGCTGTACATGCATAAGGGTGCATAGATGTGCACATCATTACATATGTGCATGTGTTTTTTGTTCTATTGGCAATGTTGCACACCATCTAGCCAGTAGGTCCCAAAGGTTGCCAATGCTTGTTCCTATATTAGGCGTGACCCTAACAATCCCAGCATGCAAATGCTGGTATATAAAAAAGCTAGGACTAACTGGAGTTGTCACACACCAAACGGGGCTACTGGGAAACAGTTATTTAATTAATTATTTTTATATTGTGCTTATGCAACCAGAGAATGTAAGTTCATGGATCATGATAGGAGTAGTGGAGCCATGGAGTTTCCCTACCGATTGGCTACTAGGAGTGTCGAGGATGGACTCTGTAGTTTTATTCTACTAGAAATCTGTATATTGATCTTTCCAAGCCAGAGTGGCCATAGTGATGTTCAGCATCGTTCTTCTGAGAACAATGACAACGTGAACCTTGAAAGTGGAGGGACCACTGCGAGTGAGCAAGCCTGAATTCTACCAAGAGAGTTAGAGCGGTTCTCTCCCAAGAAAATGTTGAAAATGTTAGGCCAATTGTGCATTGAAAGCACAATTTTCACATGAGTGTGCTAAAAATCGGTAGGTTTGGACCAGGCACTCATTAAATAATCATGTATTTTCATGATGTTAAATCAATAAAGCCGGATACTCCACAGGACTTAAACCTGTTTTTAAAATGTTTTCAGGGTGCCAATTTGTATGGCAATAATTATTTTCATTGTGCAAGGCCCTATATTTTGATAAGGGTGTCCCCTTATGCCAAGAATGAAATACAATGTGCCAATTTGCCATTGATTTGTCATTGATGCTGTCCATATTCCATGTGTGCCCAATGTATCAAAAATTACCTCTAGTATGTCAGAGTCAGCATTTTCTCATGGTTATCTATCCCCCCTCTGCCCCCACCCCCTTCCTAAAGCCATGGATTACCGTCAATGCAAGAATTACTGCTACCGTGAAGTGCAAGCATTTTTATGTGGGTGCCCCTTATTCCAAAAATTAGCTCCAGTAAGCCAATGTCAGCATTTTTCCTTCTGTGACTCCAAGAATTACCACTAGTGTGCCAGTGGCAGCATGTTGTCATGTGTCCCCCTTACACTATAAATTACTTCCAGTAGGCCAGCATTTTGTTGTCGGTGCCTTCAGAACTTCCTCCAGTATAAAGGGCCAGTGGCAGACTCGCAAGCATTAAACCCTCACACGCATTCTCTCACTTTCTTGTGCCCACTTAAACTCACTCACACGCCGCTGTCATTTACTTGCACTCACTCATTCACACAGCCTCTTCTTTATTCTTTCAGTCTCACTCAGACTAACGCACAGATGCTCACACATACATGCATATGTTAACTCATACATAGGATCGCACACATTGGACAGATATATATTTTTTAACTTACCTTCCAGTTTCTGTGAGGCTGCTCAATAGTTGGATGCTCCCATGGACCCTCAAACAGAAACACAGCTTTTTCCACCTAAAGCACTTATGCAAGAAAATGAAAACTCAGGTCTGCACAGCATATACACCAACCAAATGCAATAGCAGACTTGAGCTTTCAGCCTCTTGTATTTACACCCTACTCCCTCCCAACTCATCACACGGTGGGGTGAGGTCAGTGAGACTCCTAACCCTACCCCAACCTGTGACAAGAATTGAGAGGGTGCAGTGACAGCCTAATGACGTATTACCCATAATTCTGCAGGGCTTAAATCAAAAGCACCCTAAACTACCTTTACAATTGATGTTGCAGCATGTCACTAATGGGATGGCCAGGGGCTCAGCTTCAGGGGGGTGTTGCACCCCCCTAATAAATGTATTTTCTGATAAATAGTTGGGTACAGGTGCTCTCCGTCGGGTATGTTGAAATGACTGTTGGTTTCTCCCGGAATGGTTACATGCACACAGACACAAATGCACACACACTCTCTCCCTCTCTGTTTTGAAAGTCTTCAAAAATGTAAAGTTATTTCACAAAATATTTTATTTTCTCTCTTAGTGCTCCTACCAATAGGCACCCTCTCCTTTTCTACTGGCCCCAGGCTTCTCTCATACATCCTGCTTGTTGTATAAAGTATTTAAATATTATATGCCAGACTGATTGTCAGAAAATCTGAAACTCATACAACCCCTCACCCCAATCTCTATGATCAGGCAGATTCACTGCTCCAAAGCTGTTGCTTGCAGCAAGGTTTGGCATTTTGATATTAGGTTATTATAACAGTAGTGAATTATAAACTATTATTGACCATTGGTATAAGGGAAAAAAGGCAGAGAACAAGGAGGGCAGAGCCCTGACACCCAGAAGGGCAAGCTGCAGCTAGCTTAGGACAGCCCATTACTGCGCCATCATGAGCGCATGCATCATATGCTTTTCTGGAGAGGAAAAGGGTGGAGCAGCACAACTGAAGTCATGTTTCCTGGTTATGAAGCCATACGTATCAATTTGTAGTATACTGTGTTGTGTAAACTGGGTTTTAAATTTTAAACCCTGTTTGTCCTGTGGGCAATGCAAAATGTCCTCTTGTGGTGATGATCAGGATTAGTGAATGGGATCATTAAAGGAGCTGGAAAAAGGATTTGTCAACTGCACCAATAAATAAACTTCTCAGGAAGCAGCAAGACCCATGCAGGTCGAGGTAAAGCACAGACAGTGTACAGCTACAGACACATAGTTACACAGACATGCACAGATACAGACAGACTACCGATACAGAGAGACACAGAAATCTCAAAATACACAAACGTGAACAGAAACTAGCAGTGTACAGCTTCACAGACACATAACAATCAGACGAGAATGTAGCAACATTGGTGCACTAGGTGCAGTGGCACCTGGGCCTAGATGCCTCAGGAGCTCACTAAACCCTTACTATTGCTGTATTTTATAATATTTAATAATTTAAACAGTAGTCTAGGGGGGCATTTACGTCCTTGCTCGAGAGTCCATGACACACTGGCTACACTACTGCAATCAGACACATACCAGGCAAGTTCGAGCACACTCCTAGATATAGAAGGCATAGTAACCTCACAGAGACACCTCTAGTAGGGACAGAGGCACATGTACAGAGGTATAGCAATCACAAAATGCACAGATGTGTACAGACAGAGACAGTGCACAAATGTAGAGAAGGCAGCCGTCCCACTGATATACAGTTTTGTATAGACACAAGCAGATATTGAGAGATGTAACAGTCATCGAGAAAGACAGATGTGTACATATACATGCAGTGACCAGATTTAGAGAGATGCAACCACCACACAGATAGATAAGTATATATATATTTACAAACATTTACGTTCTTTAAAATGTATATACTTTGACAGGATAAATATACAAAGGAGCAGACCAATATGGAACTACCAAAGCAATAACAGATATCCACATTTACATAGGCAGGCCATATGTATTGAAAAACACATACAATCACATGGAACTTGATATATAGACACTTAACCAGAGGTACATAGCAAACAAGTACACCAATCCACAAGTTTGTGCACACACACAATCACGCAGGCTACAGACAAGGAGAGAGACAACGGTTTTTAAGGCAGTATACACATAAAGAGAGACACAACAACCCTACAGATGCACGATATATACGTAGGAAGATTACAGCTATTGAGAGACACAACAATCACAAAGCTAAAAAATGTGTATGAACAGGCATAGTACAGAGAGACATAACAGTTACAGAAGACAGGCGTTTAGATCATGTTGGGTCTTCAGTCAAATAAAGTCGCAATGTTTTTCTCAAAAACACGTTTCAAAATTTCACATAAATTTGATATGGAAAATTGTTAACGCACTGCAATAGGATGGGAAAATACAAGTATATGATGCAGGTAAATGGCAGGGTATTTCTCTAGAAAGTCTCGTAAAACATTGTTATCAGATGATGGAACGAGGCAGAGACATTAATTAGACCAAAAATTCACTCATTGGTGAAAATTGCCATATTTTGGCATTAGTGTGTTCGTTCACTATCCCAAATTTATACAAAATGGTTGACTCATTTCTATTTCAGCTTAAATATTAGTCCAATTAAATGTAGACAATGGAGGTTGATTTTTCTTTCAAGTCTGTATAATCAAAGTACGATTGGACATCCTCTCAATTTCCGGGCACAGAATTTAGGTGCTTCTGCTGTTAAATAAACTATAAATATTTGTACCAGGTTTGTAAATCCCAATCTTCAATGGTAAATGCATAAAGTCAACCATATGCAATGAAAACTCCTGCAGTAAAATCATTTGGGCAGGGTGGTGCTCTGTATTTACTCACAAAGGTCAATATAGTGTGTTGGGTAATATTTTGAGTATTTTTAAAGGATCCACAACCACATGTTGGGCTTCTGTTATCCTTCTAAAAAAGTACAACTTTTCAAGAATTGATGATCTGCAAAAAAAAGTAATAAACCAACAGAGCAGTCTATTCAAGAAAACTGTTTAGTTCGAGGGCTCCCATAATGATTGGAAAACAAGATATGTCTGACAGATCAAAGTGGTATATTCAGTAAGCCATAAACTCTAAAGAAAATGCTTTCTTCATTTTTTTGATCTTACTTCACATTTAACAGGGTCAGCCGAGCACAGTGACTTCCATTATTGGATTGTCATCTTTGCTGATGAAGAAACTGGAACGGATTACCTAACGCTAAATTTTGATTAAGGAATTTGATCCCAAAAAATAGTTTCAATTAATACCTTCACCTTTAGATCCGGCATCACCTCTGGGGTTAGAATCCTTAGAGACGAAGACTGTTTATGATCTGGTTTTGCCCGTATGGTTGTCCAACCTAGCCCTACTATTTAAGACCGATGTTTGGTGCTTCTCACAAAATAGAGACATTTTTCTGTATGATGAGCTTTTTTGAGGTAAAGAAGACAACATATCTTATTTGTGTTTTTTTCTTCGTCCTGGACAGATCAAGAGTCTTACAGACATTATATATGTATAAAGAATATTCTAGATAAAATAAACCTTGCCGAATTAGAGCTCAGGGAGTCACCTCAAAACCTTTGATCAATTTATAAAGTTAGATTTATCGAAATGCAGGTATGTTTAAAATGTCACATTTTTTAGTTAATGTTTGCAAAGCTTTTTGTGAAGGTGCCTATACTGTCTCAAAAGAAATTCTGCAAGAGCCCTGTTCCCTGACGGGTATTTGGAGCGTTTAATAAATGTGACCATAAGATCCGTGCAACCTAATAAAATCACTGTATGGTCCAAATCCGGTCTGTGTGACCTTACTGAGTAGCCTTGGCCTACAAAGGCTGAATGACACATTTATAGCTTGTTTCTTTGAAGACTGAGTCTGTCGGATATGTGTGTAACCTGAGAGCTAGCTCTGCTGTCGAATGTCTGAATCATCACTATCTTTTCAGCCTGAAAAATAGTTCTCCTCTCTGGGGTCTACGCCTGACTGAACTGATGAACTGGGGTATTAGATGTATTGTTTTAGGACTCGGTCTGGAAGTGTTATATGAAGGGCAAGCAAATCTGCTGTCCAAGGTGTGAGACTTTAATGCTACATGTCATTAAAGAAATGATTTCTTTCAAGGTCAGAGCCTGTAAAATCACCTTGAAAGAAAAAATAGGTGCACTTTAACTGAGAAGCTGTAATCTGTTTAGCCCGAGGAATACTGTGTAAGGCCGTAGCCTTTACGATCCGTATAATCTGGAAGATAACTCTATTTTGCAATTGCTGACCAGGTACAATATGTGTACCTTTAAAGACACTACTGCCGTCTGAGGCCTGGGCCAATCTGTTTAAAGTAAAGGAGAGCTCGGATCTCTTAGACCCTGGTCTGCAAGATCTTTGTAAGCAAGGTGTTAGGTCTGATTTCTCAAGCATGAACATGTAAAACTTGCGAAGTCTGAATAGTAGCCAGTCCACCTGAGGTCTAGGCAATCTGTATAACTCAACTCTCCAAAATTCAAGAGATCAGTCATTTGCCTGAGATCTAAACTTGTGCGGACATTGTCAAACGAATAATGGATTTATAAGAGTGCGGCATAAAACTAATGCCTGTATTCAACGGGTTAGCTCTTCTAACTGTAGCCTTAGCTTTAGGTGTTCGAATGGAACAAGTAAAGTGTGACATGTAAATGTATCATGGGTTAAAAAATACACTTGTCAGTTTTGAAGTTTTTATCTCACACCCTCTTAGTTCACTGCACTCTGACTGAAGAGAGACAGCAAGCACTGCCTCTAAATGATGTGTGTTCTTTTATGCTAAACGAGAAAGAGCTGACACCTAGTACTGCATGCATACATGTCTTCCATGTCACTATCTCCTATGCATCCTGTCTTCACGCACAAATAAGCATGTAGCATCCTGATTTAAATGGGACCTGTTTGGACTCAGAAGAGTCACCTAGGATACCAGCATAGGACCCTAGACTCCATTTTCCTGGCCTTGTCCCATCGAGGTTCGTGCCTCTCATGTTTCTTCCGTTTTTTTATAGTGATAAGATCTTAACGGGAAGAAGAGATATTTTTCTCTCCATCTCACACATTGTCGTGTTTGGTCAGCCATCGCCTCTGAGAAGGGGTTGTTTCCCATCTCTATTGTGGCAGCACATGCTGGATAAGGGGGTGCTGGTAACCATAGAAACTGCACTGCGACAAGCTCAGTGTAGGCCGTTTTAAGGCCTGAGCTTAATTGGAGCAGCGGGTGGGAGGGAGGAGAGGATGGCTAAGGGGGAGGACTGCAGGTTGAGGGGGCTGAAAGAGAAATTGTGCGTGTTGCCGCAGTAACATAGACTGGAATGGTGATGCGGCATAGCTCTTTCTCCATAATGGGAAGACTGTTGGGTTTCAATGGCGGCCGTTTTTTAACACTGCAGAAGGTGAAGCAGCTGCTAGACTGCGTCACAAGAATCAAACATAACAGAATGGTGTGAACAGCAACATCCAATCATAGAGGGAACTACCCACCTTGAACACACACACAACCGCACATACAACCATAGTCCCCATCAAATAAGAGGAACCACTGTGTCCTAAATGAAAACAAAGCCTCTCACTGAAAAATAAGGACCTGCCAAGAGTAAGGAGGCTCATCAAGTGCCAAGAAAGGGCTCTTGGAAATATCAGGATCCGCATAGTATAGATAGTCCTCTCCCATACATCTTGATGTCCTTGGGATTTAAACAGATTTATTTTGGGGTCTGTTTTGGATAACTGCATTTTGGTATCTCGCCCAGACAACCTCTTGGCAAGGCAACAGAGAATAATTCTCTCAGCCCAATGACAATCCCTCCACTAAAGTGTTAGAGGATTTGAATACCCTGCCCACATGCACACCTGTGTAAGTATCTCTAGTGAGTGAAGGTAAGACTAAGGAGAGATGTTCTAAACATCTTGCAAGGCTTTCCAATCACTATATGAGTATCGTACCTTTTGACTGAATTACTCTTTGCTGTTTATCCATGCCAATCACCCAACTCGGCGTGGCTCATTTGGCCCCCTTGTACGCCTGGTTCCTTTTATGAAGTGCAACACATGAGTTTGGCAAGAGATGCTCACGTGTGCTCCTCTCTCCTGATCTTCTATGCCTCAGTCTGTGGCATAGATTGTGTGGATATTGTATCTATAAACACTACTCTGTGTCTGGTGTACAATGAAGTTATACAGGAAGGCACCCTCCGTGCCTCACCTCAGTGATTCAGCGCACCTTACAGTGGGAGGTGAGGGGATCAGTAGATGCCTTCAGATGATTTATACATCTGTTGGTTGAGTCTACATTAACAGCCACCATTCATGCCCAGCTGTTGCTTGCATCTGCTTGAAGCACACACAAGAATGATAGTCTGTATTGCCTCTCTCCTCTTCCAGTCCAGTGAGGACGTGAGAGTGCTGAAGGAGTTTTCTTGTATTAGGCATACTGTGAACTTCATTGCCTCTTGAAGCTTGGACTAATTCATGTTAAAGATTTAGGGCCTGATTTAGGTCTTGGCAGAAGGATTATTCTGTCACATGACAGGCAGAGCACATGAGAGTGGCTAAAGGGGCAGTGTAAAGGGAGACAAATGCAGATTGATATGGGTACTAAGTGAGAGAAAACACAATATGTTTTCAAATAACCAGCATTTTTTAAGACTTTCAAAGCAGAGAGGGCGAGAGTGTGTGTCTGTTTTTGTCTTGATTTATGTAAAAATTCCTTGTGAAATCCGACAGACACCTCACCATACCCAACTGAAAGCATCTCAAGCACTTTGCACTGTACCGTTGTTTCTAATCCACCTCCTTCAGCTTGGGCCATAGGGAAAAACCACTGTCTATCTCTGTTCTCTGATGCATGTCCTTACCCTCAGGTGTCTCACCACTTTCTATAAAGTATGTCTCAGTTTCCCTTGACCTAGGTGGCAGCAACAGCTTTTTTACTCATATATGTAGCAAATGGCACACACAATATGTAATGGTAGTGCATAAAAGACTGCTTTATTCATGAGCTAGAGTTGAACTTACAAAATATAATACTCTTGCCCTTTGCCATCAGCTCTAAAAATGCCCCTGCACTTCTACCCAATTGAACAAATAAACACCATTATTTGCTATTGGGTTCCTTTTCGTGCCTTTAGGATCAACATTTTGGCAACCTTAGAACCCCTCAGTTGCCCTTTCAGTCCTCGCTGTTCCATGTAAACACCTGCCTGTTTTTCTCACAGAATCCTCTGGTGAGCTTGTCCACATGTTCACCTGGGTTGCCATTGTTTCTACCCCCAAACCCTCAACATATAGGGTGCAAACGTTCCATAAACCTTTCCTTAACCTAGCAGTCAGTTGCCATTGGTCTCAAGAAAAAGTTAATTTCACTGGCAAAAAATTGTCCAAATTCATAAAATATGTCTCAAGATATACAGCCAACATCGACTGGTTCTCTAAAAATACCAGAGGAGAGATGCGGCCTACATGGACTGGGCCTTGCCTCAGTGAGCAAAAGGGGAGAAGGCTTAACCTAATATCTAACAGTATTCACTGGAAGAGAACACTGACCTTGGGTTCTGGAGCTGTGTGATGCCTAGTGAAATAAGTGCTATAAAATGCATTTACAAAACAATGCAATATATAACACTCCTGGCCCACAATAATATGAATGAAATAACATCCTGCGCTGGGCAGTCATATGTAGTTCATACAGGCTGCATAATAATTCCCTTATACTGATTGATGCTCTTGCATTCAAATAAGACAAAACTGCTAATGGTGATGTCCATTGTCCAGTAAAGTATCAGTTCACAGCAAAATACCACGGCTCGCCATCTGAAAAACCATGGCATAACAAATAGGCCTGCTGCATGCTACTGGTCTATGGAGGACCTTAATTTAGTCCACCACTGCAGAATTGAACAAGCTACATATTATGACCACTTCTTGACATCTCACAATGACGACCAGATATAGGATGATCCATAACTAGAAATCTCACCCTCATGTCTCCCTCCAATCTATGCCTGCTCAGGGCCTTAAACTTTAAACATAGTATCTCGGAATGGGCAACCCAGTGCTGTAACCAGATAAGCAGACTATGACCATAAGAAATACCATAAAGGGACCTACAGAGCTGTTCAGTGTCCAGCTTGCGGGAAACTAGAAACTATGCGTCTATCTCTTGCACATCTTCATCAATCACAGTCAAGTATTGTATTCCTCAAGATGATAACCATATGTCAGTGATGCTCACATTTCCCATGTAGGATCAAAACAAAGACAACACTCTTACGTCTGCAGACCCTATGCGGTGTAGCATGCTGCCCATGTAGACAAGAGCTTCAGAGCTCCACATAGAGGAAGAAAGCTTCTATATAAATGTTGCAATACAATGCATACAATACATATTGTCATCTGTGAAACAACCAAGCAACATCTTTGATGCTGTTGACTGATGAGAACCAGCATGTCTATTTGTGCACCTTTGTCTTCGCTGTCTTACCTGGAAGACAGTGATGAGTTCACAGGCTCTCACAGATCTGCATTGTACAGTGTTGACAGCGCTTAGAAGCTGTATCTCAGGCATCTCCAACAGAGAGAGGGAGAGACACTACTGTTTTTAAAGCGCACACAAACAGCTTGATCACTAACCGTTCTGGCTCGTGTAACAAATGTCTTGTGCCACTCAGTTCCATTTTCCCAAATGCCAAGACTGAGTGCTAAAGATGCTTCAGTGGCCTGCGCCTTCACCCTCAAGTCAGACCCATTTGCAGAGGGGAGGGAGTGCTGTCTTGCTGCCAAAGTGAGATGGCTGCTCCTCACTGATTTGTTTGGACTGTTTCCAAAAAATGGCCAATCACCAATGTAGAATAAAATCACTTTTTACACCACATATTAAGAAATTAGCCAATGAGATGTCTAATTGTGGACAGGGGTCCCTTTAAAATGTGGTAGAAACGTGTCTGATTTCGGTAGTGTTGGGTGAGCAATGAAAGTACCAGCCAAATGTCTGCCTGTGGCTCAGCTGGAGGTCCTGTTGAATCCTCAAGTCCAAAATGAGCTGAGCATTCGTGTGGCTTTTTCCTGCCACCCACACTCAAAAATTAAAGAAAAAGCATTAACTTTGATGCACAACAGGAGTAAGTGATACCCATCTAGTAGCTGAACTGCACAATGTGAAAACAGAAAACCCGGGGTCAATCTTGGCTTTCCACTTGGCCAAAGTGTGTGATCCTGTTCCTAGGCACATATTTTATTTCAGTGAACTTCTTTTTTCTTATCACTTATGAAGCACCTTCAAACATGCGAGTTCAGGATGTCAAAAACCTTGTGATATATGTATTTATTAGGATGTAAGTACTATAAGACTATATACCACATATGGTTTATAGGATGCACATGACAATTGACTCGCCTGTTAATTCGCTAATGGCATTGTCTTCAGGTCAGGTGGGCAGAAATTGTTCTAAGTTTATGTCTTTAACTCACTTTTAATAATACCTCTCATATTGCAGTGATAACATTTCATTTTCTAAAGGTAAGACAGCTTTTGCCTGTTACAGAAGTTAAAGAAACGTACTATTTTGAAAGGTACTTTATCATACCTTTACATGAAGTTTGTTGCATGATTTACGTGCAAAACATCTTCAGTGCCAGAGCCTTAGCTCCACACTGGATCGTCGGCTCCCCTTTTCACTTGTTGGCTCGAGCACCCCCAGATTTCAAAAGTCAGGAACGCGATTAGAAGTTAATACCAGCGCACACTGTGACAGATTTAGCTATGCACGGTTTGATTTGAAACAGAATATTGTTCGACTTTACAGAAGTGGGTTATTCAAGCTCTGCTGTCTTGTCTCAGCTGTAATTACAGGGTGTTTGCTTCGAAAATTGGAAATAGCGGCTCAGCATCTCGGCCCCTGCGATCATTTATTTCCTTTTGGTTAGAATTTCACGTTTGGTGAGCTAATTGCTTAGCAATTGTAAGCAGCCTGCTAATTTTAATTAATATAGTTAGATACTGGGCGAAATCTATAAAGAAAACATGTTTTAGAATAGAGGCCGCAATTGAATAATTGGATTAAATAAGGAAAAGAGAGATATTAATGATACATGACAGGAGCTCACAGAAGTAGGTTTCGCGCACTCCTTGGTGGGAGCAACCAATTGATAGTGTGCTGTTTTTAAGCACAGGATGTTGACTGCACTCATAGAGCAAATATGCTATTTGTCTCTGCTCTAGGCACCAATAACTGGTGCACAAAAACCTCGGCACTATTCAGAGGGGCCAATTTTAGCTAACTTAGTGGTACTCATTTTATTTAACTTCGGGGAGTGATGGGGATATGAGGGTCTTAGTAGACTAACAAGGATATGAGAGTCTTAGTAGACTAACAAGGATATGAGAGTCTTAGTAGACTAACAAGGATATGAGAGTCTTAGTAGACTAACAAGGATATGAGAGTCTTAGTAGACTAACAAGGATATGAGAGTTTTGGTTTACACACTTGACTCTGCAATGGATGCATTAGTCCACTGATCAAAACTACCAACTTCACATTACATTATAAATACTGAAAAACAAATGCATCTGAATGCTTATTCGTTTTTTTTTTCTTTGAGGGCACATCAGCTGCAATTTGCTGCTGGCTCCTTTCTTTATAAATCAGGTGCGTTTGTTCACTTTTTACCACTGCAAGCTCCGTGATCAATGCGTTCGAGTGGTTAATTTTACAAATAAATTGCTGCTGAAGCATCATGACGCATATATACCCAGTGACGCATGGGAGTATATTGATCACCACGCAGTGGCTAATGTAGGTTCTTCACACATACGTGTGCAGGCCTGATGGAGTATACCTGCTTAGGCATCAGCACACTGTTTTTTATCGACAGTATTGAACATTGGCAACTACAATTTTCCTTTACATTTCGCTGATACTGCACACAGGTAAAAATCATTAGCAAAGCCAAATAGTGAGGCTTATTGGCGTTGCCAATGCTTTTTGTAATATTGTTATGCATTTGGCGTCATTAAACCGGCAAAATCAGTACTATTTCGTTCTGCTGTAATTCTCTTGTTTGGCTCACAAGGGTTGAGTTTACGTTGCATACGCGAGTCTGGTCCAAAATGTAATGTTTAGCCTTTAAAGCTGTGGTTCTAGCAGAGAGCAGTGCATTTTGTTTGTGGTATGGCTGTGTTTTTGAAAGGTCGAGTATGTTACCGCTTTGGTAATGCTGGGTTTGGCACAATTAGGAGAATGTGTTATCTGAGTTGTCGGTTTCGCACAGTGGAGTGGCCTATTAGTGGTCATTCTGTGGGTTTGGGTGGAACATTCCCCGCAGATCCTCACAGAAATGCCCATGTTTAAAGACTGCATAATGGGATATTTTTCAAGCCCTTTTTCCCCTTGGCCGCAGCTGCTGTTTCCTTCATGGTGCCGCCTCCTGGCTGTCTCTGGGCGCTACAGAACACTTGCGTGGAAAAGGGAGATGAGGAATGTAGGTTTACTTGTGTTCGCTGGCAGAGGGAGGGTGGGAAAGAAAGGGCTGAGCTGGTGTCAAGGCCTAGGTGACATTAAACGACCCCAGCCCCTCGGGATTCGGCAGAGTGAGCCTGACTCGCAGCCCCGTGCGCACAAGGGTTTACAGTGATCTCCTGTGTCAATACAGAGTGTGACTGCGGCGAGTTTTTAAGCTCACGTCTGTGATAACCGGCCTCCGCCCTGAAGACCAAAACTGTCCAAACCAGCCTCACACCGTAGCTCGACTAGAAAGGTGGCTGGGGGCATGCCTGGATCATGGTAGTCCATTCAGCACTGTAAGCTGGCTCTAGGTCTGCTGAGAACATGCCAGTGTGGCAGAATGGCCTGTCGAGCCCTAATAAGAAATGTATCTTCATGTGGGTAAAAGTCTCCTCGGTAATTCCAAGGACTGTAATATTAGCTGTTATCATCAGAGACCAGTATGGTTCTGCTTCTGTCGACCTTCAGGTGAGAAATATGAATGGCTGAATTGGCCCGACCTTGTTTAAGATGTTCCACACATTCTCATGCATGAAGCACATTATAGCCCTCAGCTTTGTTGCTGCCTGTGTTGCAATACGGAACTGAACAATCGGGGATAAAGGGTAACTTTAAAGGCTAAGCGAATAAATGGCGACATTTAATTTACGGCTGACCTGTATGTACTAGTTACTTTTGTGTGCCGTTGTTTTGCACTGGTATTTATACCGAGCTTGAATGCATCTTATGTGACAGTGATGCATCAGCGGATGGCATTGCCAAGACATCTGCACTGTTTCCATGAGAGATCATACAATCATACACCATGCATACATTCCCTTAGAAAAATGCGTGTGTGTGTCTGTAGCAAATGTCTCTTTTTATGTATGATGCCATTCGTAAAGGGCTAAATCTAACATTCCTCTAAATACACAGTTTGTACAGAATTAAACACATTATAGATGCCACGGGTGCACCGATGTCGTGTAATTTCAAGGCAGTCCTGGACTTGGTCAGTTCTTTGCATACTCAGATGTATGTGTTTAATTTTTCTAGTGTAAATAAGAAGGGTGTAATTTGTTAAATAAATCCACAAATAAATAAACATGTAAAGGGGCCAAAACTATTTCTTAGGAGCCTGATATCAGAGCTGCCGAATATCAGGGATGCCGAATAACACGGACGCCTTCTTTGATTCTTTCCAAGTCTCTTTCTGTGGCACTTCACATTTCCTGTCCCCTTGTCTCACTCTTGCAGGTTATTTTTCACATTCCTGCGTTATCACATTATTACAGTTTTCCTACCTATTCCTCCTTTCTCCTTTTCTCTTGCTCTGTGTCAACGTTGTATGACGAAAGTGAGTGACGGGGCCTGCACTGTGCAAACACCGGCACAAATTAAATACTGTAAATGTGAGTTTAAAAGTCCCAACAGGCAGGTGTGGTTTGCTGAAAAGCCGTTGATCAGTGAGGATATCTCGTAGGATGTCTTTACAGTGCAGCGGTACATGCAGCTGTGTTTATGCCATCTGTGAAGGTCTGAACAGTTCATCCATATCTTTACATATTGCGTATGTGATTGAATGAGCAGCACAACCTATTATTTTTGTGATATCATCAGTGAAGGCTGTGATGCAGAGCTAAATCTGTACTCATATTTTTAATGCTCATTTACAAGTTGGCGTAGAGTAAGAAATGAGGAGAGGAACAGGACTGGCCCATTGGGTGTTTTGTCACACTTTAATCATGGTCCCTTATAGATTACACCACACTACTGGCTTCATTACAAGTGCTACGGAAACCCCGATTCAGACATTATGGGGTCACCTGCAAATTCAGGATTATAGCAAATGCGGTAATTCCGAACCCCAGAGGACATTTGCAGACATATCCCTTCAGTGATCAATGGTATCCAATGGAGATGGGATAGGAAGTTGTATGCCACTAGAATACAGTAGGAACAAAGCACCACCACAACTACTTACAATACCTGACAACACTACCACTGCAACGCTAAATCACAACACTAAGGCTGCAACAACAAAATCTTACCTGCAAACCTGCAAATCCAACTTTACCATCATCACACTATAACTACAATACCACACTACCACACCTTTACACTCTCTGCAACAACTAGAGCACAAGCACACTACAAACAGAACACTCAAATTGCAGGGCGAAAAGTATAACATTCGAATGAGAACACTACAAAGGAAACATAACAATCATATCTCCACAACTGCTAGAGTGCAACGACTGCACGACAACTACAACACTACAGCTGCAGCTGTACTTCCGGTAGCCCACTGCTTCTCTCGAGCCGGATATAAGGAGGTAATGCTACAGTGTAACCCTTTAACTGGGTCAGTTTTATTGCATGTGTGACATATCACCGAGTACTTTCATTTAGTGAAAGCTCCAGAATCCTAAAAGGTGATTCCAGAGCACACAACACAATGAAGCAACTAGACCCTATTTCCTCCCAAATGACCACTACGCGCCTCTTCATCACCATTAAATATGTTTCCTACATATGTTGCCCAAGTCACCCTCCACCCCGATGCTAAAGAGGGGTCTGTGCATTTGTCAGCTGATCTTCATGCCGAGCAAACTTCAACAGTGCTTACCTATCTAGCAAATTGTTTTGAGGGGCCGCGATCCTATCTTGTTGCATAAAAGGTAGACTTAGACTACTGTTTGATGACATTACTTTTGGCAGCCAAAGATCTATGTTCTGATGTGAACATCTTACCCAGTCACATAATCCTACAGATATACACAGCGGTATAGCTCTAATTTAAGTCCTTTCATATCTCGCACTTTCACCCCACCACTGCTTCTGCCCAGTGGAGTCAGCTTGAGGGTCCATGAATTTCCGAAAGAAACTAAATTCCACTTTCCCAATCATTGCTATTTTCCACCCCTTACTAAGGATAATAAATCTTCAAGTGAGAATAGGCTCAGGAATTAAAAGTATACGACAAAGAACACGGGAATTGACAGAATAAACCTAGCTCATACATTTGCAGCACTCATCAATAAATAAAAGTTAAGCTAGAACTACAGTTAGTGAAGGGAAGGGTACAATAACTTTGAGTACACCATAGGAAAAGGGAGGGAGCTAGATTAAGAGTCATGCTGACAGTAGCAGGAGCTGACATTGAAATGCTAGTGTGTAAGTATTTGCCCAGAATAGCATTGAAAAAATAAAGTGAACAAGTGCGAGCTGTCCCAGGAGATTTGTTGGGCTTCTTCCCCCAAAGAAAAAGTGGTCAAATGGCTAGTTTAGCAGTACATTTAAAAATACATTTGCGATAAAATGAAACACGTTTCAAAAGCAGTTCTGAAGGGACACTGATCCGATTACTTACCAGTAAACTTCATTTACTGCAATATGATATGTTTTAATAATTTGCAGAGTGTGCTTTAGCAATCTATATATTATTTGGACTGATCGGTTGCACCTGGATATTTGCTATGGTGAGCTTGTTCTCAAGCATGTGGATCTTTTCATTGAAGAGCGATGGAGCTGGAGCAGGATAGAAATGCCAGTTTTACCTTCAGAGAGTGACACCTGAACTACCATGGAGGAAGGAGGAAGCCATCTATCTCTGCAGAGGAATACTCCATATTTCACCGTAGTGCCTTCTCTGAATTGGCAGCACTTGCAGTTCCGAGAGCATGCATCCTAAGGTTAGGACCACCTGTCAGCTGTGACCTGGAGGGTGAGGTTTGGCAATGGGAGGGGGATAGCATATTACAAGTTGCTTGCATTTGAATAGGGCTTCGCATGCCAGGAAACCTTACTTTCTGATTTTGCAACAGTGCAGGTCATAACTGTGCAGTTTGAAATCTAGAATGACTTTGGTTCTCTACGTGCCTGAGTAATGGGGATTCTGAAACTATTAGTAAAGGCTCTGTACAACCTGGGCAATGGGTGCTCTATGTACTTCACAACAATTTCGTTTCTGGCATGGCGTTAGTGCTTTACATACTTGGTTCATGTGGACGCTGGTATGATGATGGTGCTTTACACACTAGATTAATGCAATATCTAGCAAGAAAGTTGTTGAGCTATTGGCGTAAGTGTCTCCATCACCGAGTTCACACTTTCATTTTCCTGTTTGCATGTACTATTGATGGAAGAGTGGGCTTCCAAAGGGAAATTCCCACAATCTTCCAAGTGTTCCCTCTTGCATCCAGATATGGTGTTTGTGTACTTTGAATCTAGGCAAGGCAGTGGACTGCTAATAAAAGCTTTATTTTTACCAATATACATATTTATTTGAGAATACACTCTATCTCTTTTTTGCAATCAGATTCCTCAAGAATAAGAACCTCGAATTGGGTGGCTTACCCCACCAGTGATGATTCCTGACATGTAGACATCCTGGGATAGGACGGCTCTGCCTCCGGGCCCCTGAATTCCTGGAAAAATAATTTAACCAGTTGCATGTCCATTGTGTCTGAGGACCCCAAGTGGGTGGCTCTGCACTGTACTGCACCACCAATCACGGCTGCTACTGCGTAAGTACTCGAGGTCAAACCTGTTCCTGAAAGGAGAAGAATGATGAGGCAAGGAGAACAGGGAATACGTCATGTTTGTCTCATGCTTCAGTTACATGAGACTGATATTGTCAGTCATGGAGGATGTGACAGAGAGCTGGCCAATCAACTTGAAAGGGAACTGAGCACCCTGCGTGAGGTGCTCTTGGTGGAGCATATCAGCAGAGAATGCTTTCCAGCAGATTCTTGCTTGCTTCCCACTGGAGAACTCTCAAGTTGGCTGATGCGTCGACCCCACTTCCAACCTAACAGTAGTGGAGTAATTCTGGCTGCTGCATGCAGGTCCATTTTATCAGACAGGAGAAAATAATGGCGCCTGCAGGTTACAGCAGTGCAGTGGTGCGTGATCTGGAAACAAAACAGCTTTCTTATACTGCATGTTAGATGCATCATAAGCCCTCCAGGCCCAGGTCGGAACCTCTAGCATGCATCTAAAGTATGTGCTTACCAAATTCATAGCTTCTAAGATACTTAAATAACCACAGAACAAAAAAAGATCAGATTTAGTTTCTGCTACTCAGCTGCAACGAAATAAGCTAAAGTGGTGCTTGGCATCTACGGGTTAATGGCAGATCTGTCATTGGTTGATCTGTGTCAAATGTTTGGGGACTTATTGCTATTTTCCCTGGGTTTATGAGAAATTAATCTGTAACGTTTTTCTTGTTTTGAAGGCTGCAGGTCAGTGGCAAATTATGAGATGAAGCATAATCCTTACTCTCCGACCTGAAATAGGTTTCGGCGCTGTTCATTCCACTGTCTATACATCAATTAAACTTATCTCACTCACGTGAAGGAGAGATAAAGGTGCTGTGCTCTTAATTAACTTCCTGAAGGAAACAGGGTTGGAGCAGTGAGGCTAAGTGAAGGCAGAGCAGAAAGGTTGGCATGGGTACGGAGATGTAAATGTAAAATCGGATTTATTTTGTTTTATGTAAAGTGGTGGATAATTTCGGTTTAACATGCTTACAGTGTGTTTTTCTAGCCTCTTTCTATCATTTTAACACTTTGCCATTTAGCTTTTAGGCCTTAACTTTTTGGGACAAGTGAAGTTTGCCACACATGCCCCGGCCAATACCTGTCAAATATCAAGGACCATTAAGTAAGAGTCTCCTATCAAAAAGTAGGTGTCTGCTCAGAAAAAGATAATTCAGGCCCAGATTTATCAAGGGCTTGTGTGGCCCTTGTGTCACATGAGCACCTTGTTTGCCTCTGCGTGGCATAGTAAATTTGGAGTAACGCAAGGGTAGTGCAAGTCCCTGCCTTGCATTACTCTGCATAGGTAATGCGTTGGATTGGTGGGCGGTGGGTGTTCCCACGCATCCAGCCATGTTTTTGCTGCATTCCCAGATTTACTAAAACTAGTAAACCTGCATCAACATAAACATATTTCTCCTCATTATTCTATGCATGCTGCATTCCACAGCACACATAGAAAGTGGAAAATATATGTGCCGATTGTTTTAATGCAATAAAGTCTCCCTTCATTCACAAAAACAATCCAGGCTGTAACACAGGCAGCCTTGCCCCGTGGCGCAACAGTGCTTGTGTTGGCACATGGCAGCCATAAGTCCACCAGCACAGACACAGAGAGAGCAGGAATGCACCATATGTTAGTAACCTTGGCACATTCCGTCTCTCTTTATTTGACACAGCGCAGCAAGTTGTTTTGCTGCATTGTGTTGCACATATTATGAAAAATCTTGCCCTTAGTGTCTTCAGCAATTACTGTTCTCAAAATCTGTGCAGCTCACTCGCCCATTACCTCCTCGTCCATCTTCCTTTGCACAGTCTTTACGTCATGAGTTGAAGCTTATTTTGACAGAAGTAGTAAAGTAGCGCAAAAAACCTAGATCTGTTCTGCGTCGCTTCCAGTTAGGGTGACTTCTTTTTCCACCACTAGTAATTTAATTTAAAGAAGGGGTTCTCCCATTTCACTTACTGTTTTTTATCATTTCTGTGTACAAAGAAGGACTTCGAGGCACGGGTGAGTATGTAAATGTAACTTAAATATTATTTGTATATTATTTTACAGTAAATATTGTTGGAGAGCCTGCTTAGTTTATTTGATATAGAGACTCTGTTATAGAGGGATCATTAGTAGAAGCAGTGGTTCTAGGTAGGCAGCAATAGCCATAAGGATTCCTGTCAGGCCTGTATTTAGATCCTTCTTAAGCAGATCATCACATTATGTGAAGAAGTGCACTGCATTCAGGCCTATGTTGTGAATTATAGCCTTTGCTTTAGCAATGCCTTTTTCTGTGAAGAACATTGTTTCCAGCTCACAAGTACTGCCTGACTCTCTAATGGCAGCGTCAGTGGCATCTGTGAAGTGGGGCCAGATGGGGCCTGTGCCCAGCTTTATTTTTCCTAGTCCTCCCCCTATTGTGCCCCACCACCATAGTTGCTGACTGTAACAGGAGGCAACACAGAAAAAAAAAAAACACCATACTGTGCCGCACATAATTGCTTATACATACACAGAAATGTGCTGTCACATACAAAATAATACTAAAACAGTTTTCTCAGTAGCTCAATGTGTGCCTCCCATAACATTCACTACTGGTTATGTCACTGGGTGGCTTCTCACACGTTTGTGCATTGCTTAGCTATGCGGCAAACAATCTCTAGGCATTTGTGTGGTAGAAAAGCAAACTGAGGATACTTAATCATTGGTTCTTGTATTGGCTGAGGTTGTTGGCAACGGATCAGCCTAAAAGAATCAATGAGAAAAGGCACTGTTTGGAGAAGACAGGGGCCACTTAGAGAGAGGATCCTCTTGGTGTGAGCCCAGTAATAGCAGATATTCAGTAAATGATTGAAATGACAGTGATTGCTGCCTTTAGAGCAAGAGCCATTCCTCCTTCCCCTAAGAGGATTCTCATGGATTTGCTAGATCCAGATGGGAAAGATACTGATGAGGAAAGGTTTAAAGCTAGATTCATACAGAGATCTGTCCTGAGCAATGTCCTGCATCATATTAGGGGAAATATGTCCTTTCGTGATAAGCCAGTGGAGGAGGAAATGAAGATTCCTTTTGTCAGTACCAAAAGAAAGATCTGGAGAGCCTTCCACTACTTGGTGCAGTTAAGAAGGTTATAGAGGCTGAATAAATGGAATTAGAGCAAAGCCCGTTTTTTAGTTTTTAGTCCAGAAGATATGCTATTCAGGGTTTTCAGATCAGTTTCCTACCATGTTCAACATAGATTCATCAATAGCATGATTAGCGACGCAAGGCTCTATATCAGAAGAAGCTGTTGGCGTAGCTGAAAAAAGAGTTGATTGGCAGTAAAAAAAGATTACGCTGTGTGTAGCATTTCTATCGGGGCAGCAGCCTATTCCAGCAACATTATTCAGTCTTTAAAGATTTCATAAAATGGCAGAACAACTGGAACAGGGAGCAGAATTGACTGACGCATTGGTGATGATGGAACACCAAGTGTACTTTCTCTTGATTATATCCCAGGACTCCTGAACTGTGGCATCAGAGGGTTCCCCTATTGCAGCCACACACCAACTCTTGATAAGTTCATGCTAAGTTCATGAAAGGCTTATGCAATGCAGAAAGGCCTCTTAATGAAGATTCTTTTTGCAGCAAAACATTGTTTGGAAGTCAGCTGGGAGACATGGTTAAGAGATTGGCAGCCTCCTGGAGGAAGATCTTGTGGAACCTGCAGAGCAGTTATGCTGGTGGTTCATGCTAGGAATGCAAATCAGCCCTTTAATGGAAGGGGTCATGGCTGGGGTGCCCTTTTGTGAAGAAAAGTCAGTCTCAGCAGTCGAGAGCTTCAGGACAAGCTCATCTTCCATCTAAAGCATGACCATGCCAGGACATCAGAGGAGTATCCTGTGGAAGGCAGACTCAGATTTTTCTGGCAGAATGGGGATAAACTGGTCACGGATCTTTAGGTGCAGAAGATTGTGCAAGAAGGATACTAGATAGTGTTTTAATCAATGTCACCAGACTGGTTCTGTTACACACACCTTCCTGTAAATTGAAAGAAAACATTAGCTTTACTAAAGGGAGTTCAGAAATCGCTTCAGAAAAAAGCAACTAGACCAGTTCCATTCCATCAGAGGGGGAGAGAAATGTACTTACTTTTGTTGCTGGTGAAAAAGTCATCCAGATACTTCTGACTGGTTCTTGACGTAACAAAAGGGGAATTCCTTCATTCCTCATAGAAAATTCAAAATGCTAACCTGTCAATCAATTTTTCCATTGATAAGGAGTGGAGAATTTTTAAAGTCTTTGGATCAGCTCGACAATGTGCCAGTGTATCTGACATCTCAGAGGTATCTTAGTTTTTGTTTAGAAGGAGAACATTTTTAACTCGCGGTGCCTCTGTTTGGTTTGTCATCTTATTCTAGGATGTTTATTGAAGTGTTAGAACCTTTTGGTGAGAGTTGTTCATCCTAAGGGAATTTGGTTGTTTCCTTACCTGGAAGACTGCTTATTTTTTACTTCTTCTCTTATTAAGGCACAGCAACATGTGGAGGAAGTATGCAAGCTGTATCCAGAGATAGAGATTTTTGTTAAATCATGCTAAGTGTCACTTAACAAACAAAAGATGTCCAATTTATAGGGGATTATTTCAATAAGAACTTGAGACCTGTATTCCTTTCGATAGCAAAAGGCAAAAATTGGTTTTGAAACTGTCAATACTCTTGAGCCACAACACTCTGAAAGTTAGAGACTGTTTGAGAGTACAGGGGTTGATCCTTGGACGACATTACACATATACCCTATGATAAATTATTTGTTATCCCACTGGAACACAGAGTCACAAAATTATGAGTGAGAGATGCCAATGATTGTGCAGGTTCATTATCACTCCAGTGGTGATTGAGAAAGGAGAATCTATCACAGGGTCTCTCTTTCAAGTGGTGCCAACCAGAATAGTGACCATGGATGCCATCATTTTGGGCTGGGGTGCTACTCTAGGAGAAACTTCAATCAAGGAGGAGTGGTTAGTTCAGGAAACAAAGACATCATCTAACTGGAAGGAACCGGAGGCTATTCATCAGGCTTTAAACAGTGTAGGTACTCAATTCTAAATTCATGCGTGCTGATCAGGACAGACAGAGCGGTGATGAGCTATATCAATCTTAAGTGGGAATTGTCATGTTCAATCCTTGAGTGTCCTAGTGCAGAAAACTAGTATTATGGGAGTGGGCAATCTACGGTCATTGAAAGCAGTTTACTTATCAGAGATAAAAAATTGGACAGTTGGTCATCTGAGCAAAGTGGCCCCCACACCTTATAATTGACAACAAAGACATTTAGCAGTTGGTGAAGATGTTTGGGTTACCCGATACAGATCTTTTGCATCAAGGGAAAATTGTGTCCTTCCCTTTACCTGCACAATTACTCCTTGCTCAGAGCCCTGGAAAGTAGATGCAATGTTGTTCAAAGGGCCCAAATCTTTGATGTATGCTTTCCCCTAACATACTTTGTCCCAAAAAGGTTGCTGAAGATCAGGAAGGACCAGACAACACTTGTTTTGGTGGCTCTTTACTGGGAAAGACACCCTTAATTTCCCCTCCTTTTACAACTTGCAATTATTCCTCATTGGAGAATAATTCTGTTGGTTAAATACCATCTCTAATGACCTTCAGATTCCACAACGTGTTCTCTCGGCTTCACTTAGCGGCATGATTGTTGAGAGATAAATTTAATGGCTAGAAGTTGTTCAGCAGAAATAGGTGAATTTGTTCAGCAGTCTAGGCACAACTCCACATTGAAGACATACTCTTGACACTGGAAAACGTTTGACAGATGGTGTATAGATAGGCCATTGTCTGGATTGTTGTTAGATTTTGGATTTTTTGAAAGTTGGTGTCATGATAGGGTTCACAACATCAAATCCTAGGACCGTGTGGACAACAGTAAGAGCATTTAGAAACTCCCAGTTTGAATACATAGAGCCTTTAGTCTCCAGGTTTGTAAGGGCTTTCATTTTTAATAGAGCAGTAAAGCATTCTCCTGCTCCATTATAGGATTTACTGTTGGTTCCACAGGTGTTCAACAGGTCCCTTTTGAACCTTAAGAAAAAGTAGATTTGAAGTTTTTGACAAACAAGGCTCTTTTTTGGTGGCTGTCTGTTCGGCTAAAAGGATTGGATAATTGGGGGAATTTTCAGAACTTTTTTTCTGAGAAGGAGGTTCTGCGCTTAAATCCTCATTTTACACCAAAAATTCCTTTAGGCTGTCATTGTATCAGTGATATAACACTGCCTGTATCATTGATACAGTAATTTACTTAACAGCTGTTACATACCCTAGATGCGAAAAGGGCACTTAGGATTTTCTTGTATCGAACAGAGCTTTAGAGTAGGTGAAAGATCTGTTTGTCACTTTTGGAGTATTGGGTTAAGGATTAAAGCCATCAGGTTCAACCCATTGTAGATAGTTGAAGCAAATTATAATTTTAGCATATAACATACAGGGCAGGCCATTGTCATAAAAGGTACAGTGGGGGTCAACAAGGAGGATCACAGCTTCCTGGGCTTCTTTTAGGGGTTTGTCAATTGTAGACATTTGTAAAGCATCGATGTGGGCTAAGCCAGACATTTGTGAAACACTACAGATTGCAGCTTGGACGAAAAGTTTAATCAAGTTCTGGTTCTACAGTATTGAGCTCTGTAAGACATATGTACTCCATGGTTGCTTTAATAATTTGTGATTATTGAGATATTTATACCCATTATTAAATTTATAATGAACAACAAGAAGAAATATTTGTGATTTAGGGAGGTGATTCTTGCTTTGCTATCAGCTCATGACATAAAGGCTGTAGAGTGAAACACAGACAAGGAGCTAATGGACCAATTATTTATTGGTAGTCATCTCATCGCCCCGCTGTGTTTCAATACTTTTTAAATAGAGGCAGTCCTGCCTCACCAGACAACCAATCGTATTCACACCAACATTAAAATAAAACACCCCTCCCCCTTCCACTCTTCCTATTCTTTTTGGTCGTACCAACTCATCCGTATGCGGGGTAGCAGGCACATTGCAATGCTTCAGCAACTTAAGATTTGGTAATCAAACAGCCAGCAAGTGTAATGCGCTGTAGCCCCTGAGTTGATTCATTTTCCAGTGGGGAGTGCAGCGCTGGGAGCCTTCTATGTGGTTCCTGTGGTGTGGTCCCCTTTGACTGGCTGTGACATCACCTGGCTGTTCTTCTTAAGCTGCGGCTGAGCATCCAGGTGCAAATTTAGTGGTGTTGACACAACCAGCATGACCAGGAAGCAACCACCATCAAGGTTAAGTGAGCCGCCCTTACAGGGCTACAATATTTCATTATTTTTATATTTTCGCTAAGAGTTCTGTTACCTTTCAATGCTTGGTTATTGGAGGGGGCAGTTTTTTTTTTTTTTTTTTACAGGGGCATGTAGCCAGCGGATTGGTCCTGGATCAGACAATGTGTTCCTTTTGTGTCATGTTTGAGTCATATGATACACAGGTGGTCATTACGAAATCAGCGGTCTATTTTCAAAACCGCAGAAGCTGCTGCTGCCAACAGACCGCCAGTGCTGGCGGTCCAAAGACCGCAATATTTTGACTTAGGTAGGATTATGACCCCGTCGGCCCGGCCGATGGAGGAAGAGAGACAGTTCCAGCACCGCCACGCCACGCCAACAAGACTCCGCCTGCCGTATTACGATAAGTGATATGGCGTGGCGGAGTCCTTTCGGCGGTGTGTTGCTGGCGGGGGAAAATGCCAGGGCCCATCCCCTCCTGGACGACCACCTCGTCAGAAAAGGTAAGTTGATCATCCGAAAGGGGCGGTTGGGAGAGGGTGTTGTGTGAATGTGAGTGGTGTCGGCATGTGTGTATGAATGTGAGGAGGGAAAAGGGGGTGTCTGTGTGTGTGTGTGAGTGCATGTATGTTTGTGTGAATGCAGGGGGAGGGGGTGTCTGTGTGTGTGTATGTTTGTGTGAATGAGGGGGGAGGGGGTGTCTATGTGTGTGCGTGTGAGTGTGTGTATGTTTGTGTGAATGCGGGGGAGGTGTCTGTGTGTGTTTTTGAGGGGGTGTATGTTTGTGTAAATGCGGGGGGAAGAGGGTGTATGTCTGAATGCGTGCATGCGAGTGAGTGTGTATGTCTCAGTGTGTGCATGTGAGTGAACGGGTGTATCTGAGTGATTGGGTGCGAGTGTGTGGGGGGTGTATGTAAGTAAATGCGTGGATGAGTGGGGATGCACGTATGTATGTGTGTAGTTGTGTGGGGGTGTGTCTGCCAGCAATAGGAATGGAGATTCCTGTCACCGGGTGCATGACCGCAGCATTTTCGTGGCCGTGCAACCACCACGAAAATGGTGGCGGTCTACAGAGTCGTAATACTAATGGTGGTGTTGCAGCTGTCGCCTGGCCGGAGGTGCTCAGCTCCAGCCCGGCAGTCCGACCGCCCTGGCGGTACGAGCAGCATTTCGGCAAAACCGCTGAAGTCGTAATGTGGCAGTCTTCACCACCAGCCTGGTGGTGGACCGACCGCAATCGCTGCCATGGCGGTCAGGTGACTGCCAAAAGCATAATGACCCCCACAGTTTGGGGTTGCAGCCATTTTGAGGTACACTGTTACCTCAATATGCTAGGCCCCTAAGAATAGCAATTCCTATGCATTCCAAGATTTAGGACTTGATATCTGAAGAATGGAAAGAACCGGATCGGGTGTCTGTCCTATTTTTTTTTTAAAATTCTACATGCTTGATAACTTTAATGCTACATTACCTCACAGTCTCAATGTGAATGCTACCTTGGCACCCTGATGGAAAGAACTTCCTCAGATCCAGAGTAGTTCCCTTTTTTCAGATATAACTGACAAAAAAGTGGAGAACACTGAAAAAGTGTGCTATTTTCTACACAAAGTCAGTTTTTTTATGCTGCATATTCTGCCCAGTAGTTGGTAAAGGATTTTCATGGTTTAGCAACAGTGCTACACGAATGCTCTGATTGCTTGTAGAGTTTGGTAACAATTAAGCAACAGGCAAACTATCTGGCTAACATTTCCTCTGATGTACTGAGCAGCCTCAGTGGCTACTGGTATATCCTATTAACAGGATCAAACTTTAGACCCAGGGGAATCTGGGTATATGGCTATAACAAAAAACAGAGCATCTCATTGGTGTCATTCTTTACCAAAATGTAATTTAGCAGCAATTATTATTGTTCACAGTTAATGTACAACATAAATAACATGACATTTGTTCTTTTCAAATAAAAGGTCATAGTTCATCAGTTTCTGACAATTTTCAACAAACTCCAACATATATAATAGAAACAGTGAAAAGATCAAACTTTGTGGGACACAGTACTGACAAACTATAAGAACCCAGATTTAGGTAACAGGCATTGTGTGAGAATGTAGCCTCTTTCTAGCATGCTTACCCCCACTTTTGGCCTGTTTGTGAGTTTGTTTCAGTGTGTTTTTACTGTCTCACTGGGATCCTGCTAGCCAGGACCCCAGTGCTCATAGTTTGTGGCCTACGTGTGTGTTGTCAGTAGTGCTTAGCTGTGTCACTGAAGTTCTGCTAACCAGAACTCCAGTGTTTATGCTCTCTCTGTGTGCAAATTAGTCACTATAGTTTAGTGACTTCATATTCCAATTGGTACACTAGACCCCCCCTTATAAGTCCCTAGAATATGGTACCCAGGTACCCAGGACATTGGGGTTCCAGGAGATCCTGAAGGGCTGCAGCATTTCTTTTACCACCCATAAAAAGCTCAGACAAACCTTTCTTCAGGACTGCCACTGCAGCCTGCGTGAAATAGTGCACACACTATTTCACAGCCATTTTCACTGCACTTAAGTAACTTATAAATCACCTATATGTCTAACCTTCATTTACTGAAGGCTAGGTGCAACGTTACTAAGTGTGATGGCACCCTTGTGCTAGCAAAGGTGCCCTCGCGCTGTCCAGGGCCAATTCCCCGGTCGTTGTGAGTGCGGGGATACCATTACACTTGTGCACTACATATAGGTCAATACCTATATGGAGCTTCACAATGGTAACTCCGAATATGGCCATGTGAGGTGTCTAAGATCATGGAATTGTCGCCCCATTCCAAATCTGGTTTTGCGGGCTCAATCCCATGCATCCTAGGGGCTCCACTATGGACCCCCAATACTGCCAAACCAGGTCTCTGAGGCTTGCACTGTAGCTACAGCTGCTGCCACCTCACAGACAGGGCTCTGCCCTCCTGGGATCTGAGCAGCTCAGTCCCAGGAAAGCAGAACAATGCATTTCCTTTGGGAGGAGGGTGCTAGACCCTCTCCCTTTGGAAATAGGTGTTACAGGCTTGGGAGGGGTAGCCTCCTAGAGCCTCTGGAAATGCTTTGATGGGGACAGATGGTGCCTTCCTTGCATAGGCCAGTCTACACTGGTTCAGGGACCCCCCAGTCCCTGCTCTGGCACAAAACAGGACAAGGGAAAGGGGAGAGACCACTGCTCTGTCTATCACCACCCCAGGGGTGGTGCCCCCCCCAACAGATATAATAGAAACAGTGAAAAGATCAAACTTTGTGGGACTCAGTACCGACAAACTACAAGAACCCTGATTTAGGTAACAGGCATTGGCACGCTGGACCTTAGAACTATGATCCAGGGTTCTTTGTTGTAAACATGCAGTTTGATCTTTTCACTGGTCCAGTTCTAGATGTTGTGGTTTTGTTCACTTAGGGCACATTGCCCGTTAGCTCTTGAATATCTTTGTCCAAGATTGTCACAAATTGATAAACTATTACCTTTTGGTTGGAAGGAGTGATGGTCACAATATTTATGTTGTACATTAACTTTGAAAAGTAATATTTGCTGACAAATTACATCTTGTTAATGAATGATACCAATGAGGACCACTGTTTTTTCAGTGGCTACTGGGGCAGATGTGGCTGCAAGGAGGAACCTTTGGGTGTATGACTGGAGCATAAGAGAAGGTGTCTTTTTTAAAGCTACCCTTTCATGGCAAGATGTTTTTTGAGGAAATACTTGACAAGATGATTACCAAGGCTTTCAAACATAGAAATCATATATTTCCTTATAAGGATAAATCTCCCTCATCTTCATATCCTCAAATACTTTTGGATCATTCATCTCATTCTTTTACTAAAGTATTAGAAAACTTCTTCATATTGCAAGAACAGGTTCCAGTCTGAGAAGCAAACAAGTAATCTGACTCTACTGACCAACCAGAGAAAGTGGAGCAAAGGTCCCAACTATTACAGTTCCTTAGCATCCACAGGGCCCCTGGGTTGGACGATTCAGGAGTTCACAGAAGCCTGAGAACACAACATCAGCGAACAGTGAGTCTTGGTTGTGATTCGACAAGGTTACCTTATAGTCTTTATGGTGCTTCTTCCTGAGTTAGGCTTAAATCCTATTTCAGTCCCAAAGATCTCTTTGAAATGGGAGGCTCTTTTGTCAGCTATTCTAGATTTCTTCTAAAAAAAGGCCATTGTGAGAGTTTCTTCGTCAGAGCATAGCAAGGTCTCATATTACATTCTATTTCTCATCCAGAAAGCATCAGGGTCTTTCAACCCAGTACTGGATATAGAGGGGGTGGACATCTGGGTACAAACAGTCCATTTCAAGATTGTGACTCTCCAGTCAATCATACCAATGAAAAGGGAAAAAAGACTTTGTAACCACAACAGATTTTCATGATATCTACCTCGATGTTCTTATTGCTGTAGAAAATCAGAAGCACTTGCGTTGTGCGATAAGAGGGCATCATTTCCAATTATCAGTTCTAGTCTTTGGCTTAAAATCGGCTGCAAGGTTATTCACAAAAATGCTTTCTCCTCTGGTAGCTTTGTGTCACAAGGAAGGCATTTTCATTCATGCAACCTCAAGAGACTTCGTCCACCTTTCTACTCTGAGGGTTCTAGACTTGTTGCAAGTACATAGATTTCACATTAACTGTTTTACTTAATCCCAAAAAAGACTCTTAATCAGAGCTCGATTCCACACAGCCCAGGGGTAGGTTACTCTTCCTCAAGTAAGGCTTGTAAAGTTCTAGTCTCCTTCAGGTCTCTTCTTACGTGATCTCCCAGGCTATACGCATGCCTTTCTAGTTCCCTGGGCAAGATTTCACCTTCAAAAGTTGATGGGATTCATTTTATTGCTCTGATATCCTCTCCCATGGAATCATGCATAGAGTTTGTTTGTCAAAGGAGGTGCGTCAACAGCTTTGGTGTGGCTGAATTCTTCGATCATCTTGAGGAGAGATCACTTATCTCCTCCAGCTCCCCTAGGCATCATTACAGACACTAGTATTTCAGGTTTTGAGGCATGGCTAAAACATCATCAAGCGCAGGGAGGATGGTCAGTGGCTTAGAGCATGAAATCAAATCCCCAAAGTGGAGGGATCTAGAAGCGATTCATCAAGCCATGAAAGACTTTTCGCCGCATAGCTCAGAGAAGTATGGATGTGTAATGTAACTACCAAGGCCTACTTAAACAGGGGGACAAGATTGGCTTCCTTGTTAAAAATATCAAACAAGATCTTTCAAAAGAGAATCATCTCCATCTCAGCAATTGACATTCAGGGGGCCCTGAATATTGTGACAGACTCCTTAAGCAGAAGAATTCTTTCTTCAGTGAACTTTTGCCTTCATCCCTCGATTTTCTCGCATGTTGTCCAAAGATGGGGGTCTCCAGTGATAGACTTATTTGCAATGAGGGAAATTCTCTGGTGGATGGGTACTGTTCCCAAAAAATGGAAAAAGAGGTATAGACAGAAGATGCTCTGTCTTACAGGTAGCCACCCTTGTCTCCTATTTAACTTTTCTCCTTTTACTCTCCTTTTCAAATTTATCATGAGGGACAGGAGGAAGAGAGCTACTGTGATACTTATCTCATCAACTTGGGCCCATCAGTTGGTATCCTCTCCTAATGTCCATTAGGGAGGGGGAAAAATTGAGACCCCCAACCAGTTAATCTCCATAAATCTTTTCAATCTTACTGCAGGAGGTTCTGGGGAAGGTTAGAGATCAAGAGGTGGGAATGAGGAGGAGAGAGCTTCCTGACAACTTAGTCCCCACAGGCATCTTGGAGGTCCCCCTCTCCAAATGCTACTCCACATACTAGTTGTCAATCAGTAAATGATGTGGGTTAAGGCAGTTGGATCCCTCTACTGCAAATCTATTCTAACGTATGTTCTTTCCTGTATGATGGGGATTTGCTGGATTTAAGAATCTCCACTCAGTTAATTCAGCGGGCCTCTATAAGAGCGTTAATATCCCTACTGGATACCCTGCTTGAACCTGAGGGTTTGGTTCCTAGGTTCTTCAAGGGATTCTTTGTATATTCATCTAGCTCTCCCTCAACAATTTCCTTCTTGGGACCTACTTCTAGTTTTGGAGGCATTAAAATGTCCTCTGTAGAAACACTGGAGTGAATTTGATATGAAGATTTTGACTCTTACATCCTTTTTGGTCGCAATGACCTTGGCAAGGAGGTTGTGTGAACTGGCATCACTGTCATATAAACACACTTTTTGCCACGTGTTTGAGGATACGGTGTTTTGCATCCTTCCTTCCGAGGGTTAATTATTCCTTCCATATGGAGCAAGAGGTGATTCTTCCTCAATGTTTTTCTTTTCCTTGTTCTGAGGAACAAAACAGTCTCCACAATTTAAGGTGCTTGGAGAGCCCTCCAAATTTACCTTGAGAGGGTAGCTTCCTTTAAAGTATCAGAATCTTTCTTTGTGAATTCCAACCCCACTCGGAAAGGATATAAGCCAGCCAGAGGCATAGCTCCTTGGGGGGTGTTACACCACCCTAAAAAATGTGTTCTGCAACAAATAACTGGGTACAAGTGTTTTAAGCCAGGTAATGTGAAGTGTGTGCCCGATTTCAGCTGGTATTTTTACATGCCCACACTGCCAAAAACACACACGTAGCCTGTTGTCTATGTTTTGAAGGCTTTAAAAATGTTGATAAGTTTAAAAAATATTGAGTTTTAAATATCCCTAACAATTGCATTCCTCTCTTTCCACTGCCCTTTAAGCCCCCACTGCTTCTCATATGATGTGTTTTAACAGGGGTAGCTCCTCCATAATGGCGGAGGAGCGTTGTCTCCCTGGTCAACAGCCAGGAGATGAAAAATAAAACAATAGTTGACTATTGTTATATTTTTCATCTGCTGGCTTAGCCAGCAGTGCAGAGAGGTAGCGGGGCTGGGTCACAGGAGGGGGGAGGAGGAGAGAGTGCACCTAAGTGTGTATGTATGTTTGGCTGGCCGTCTCAGGCCGAACACACACATGCGCACTTAGGTTTCTCCAGCTCAGTTGTGTTGAACAGCGGGGCTGGAGAAACTGCACAGAGCTCAGTGTTCTGTCTGAGCAGCAGTCCGAGCCGCTCAGACCAATCCTGGCACTGCTTTCATGCTATGTTTAGCATGAAAACAGCGCCAGGATTGCTGGGGAGCCTGTGCTGGTGTCCCAGTGAATGCTGGGACACCAGCCATCAGGAGCAGAGGAGCAAGGCAGCAGGAGTCGGCGGGAATGGCAGAAAAGATATGTTTTTTTGTTTCCCCTGTCCCCGTCATCCCCGGGACCCACCCCCCTTGACATTTGCAGCGGCTGCTGCTGTGTTTTAACAGTGTCAAAGCATGAGTGTTGGGAAATCCGAAGCTCACATCCCCCCAATCATACTGACGAAGCTACGCCCTTGAAGCCAGCTGTAGCTTCACTAAGCAATAAGATTAGATTCCTCATTGCTATGTCATATTGGCAACAGAACACTCTATTTCAAAGGCTATCCAGTGTAACTCTACTTGAGGAATGTCAACTTCCATTGCAGAAATGCAGGTTGCCTCTATTTCAGAGAGATGTAGGACACCTACCTGGGCTTCTACTTCCACCTTTGTGAACCACTAAAGAAGTTCACAGGAAATAGAAGGGGACAATGTATTTGGGTCACGAGTATTGACTTCTATGAAGTAATAGAGGCATTTTCTTTCCTTTCTGTGACTGTGTTTCTTTATTAAAACTACTATTGTTTTGAAGCAAACAAGGTAGATATTTCCTGGTTTTATTTGGCTTTGTACATCGTGAATAGGTAAGAAATTACCAGTAATTGTATTACTCTGAGCCCTTCCCCTCACTTTCATTATTTATATCCCTCCCTCCCTCCATCCCCCACCCCTTTCCAGTAATCCAGGACAACTAAAACAGAAGCATGCAGGGTGCTTTGGAATGAACAGGAGGAATTGGGGAGGGGTGGCTTTTCATTTTAATGTTGGCGTGACTACGATTGGTTGTCTGGTAAAGCAAAACTGCCTTAAGTAAGTAGTGAAGGCGAGGGAAAGGACTCATGGCATGCAGGAACTGGTATTTGAAGTCTTCCTCCCCACAGTCCAAGTATCCCTTAATTTCGGTTTCACTTGCTGGAATAGGTAATTCAGTAAATGGAATGGCATAATAACTTTTTATGTAAATTACAGGTAGTGGCAAAGGAAGTCGGCCACACGGGGGAGGAACAGATATACATTTGTTTTGTGCGTCGTGACTACTTCTGTTCACATTAATTCCTGCTCATGTAGTAATCCCGATGAAAGATGATTCTGTACTTTAGTAATGGATTTTTGTGACTTTCCTGCTAAAAGATAGACCGCCAAAAGATTGTAGAGAAAGATTGACCAGCCCCACATAACCTGGAAAGACACTACTTTCGAAAGTCATTTTAAGTCTTAATTGAAAAACAGACCCTGAAGCTTTGTTTTTTGACACGCTTAGTTCAGCGTCAGCGGCTCGTAAGAGTTGGATCTGTCAGGGGGCAACAGCTGCGCCATTGTAGCTAGGGCAGCTGGAGCGGGGCCTTCCGGGCCATCCTGTCGTCTGCATTCTGCGGCACGTTTTCCCCTTCCGCTTTCACAGCTGTGATAGATCAAATGAATACAACACCCCCGAATTAACGCTACCTCTCAGAACCCCGGAATCGAGCGATAGGTTATACCTGTTCTATTTATTGTTTGACATAACCCGTGGCTCCACCTTGTTCGATTTCAAAAACTAGAATAGTGGGTGTTATCTAGACTCTTCCATTTTTTTGTGGCACTGGATAACCTATTGGCTTTTTGTTCGGCTCCGAGGTTAGTGGGGAAGGGAATGCAGTTTACGGTGACCCCCGGGGAAGTGAGTGTGTGGGGGTGGGGGTGGGGGCTGGCTTGTTTGAAAATTCAAAGGACAGCTGTGCATTGAACATTTGCATTTTGCCAAAGTAACTACATTAAAATGCACCACAATAAATAATGTGAAGCCCAGTAAAACGTTATACAAAAGCACTGGTACAAACTCCACAGGTCTTATAAAGCAGGTGCACAGTCGTCCAACAGTGGCTCTTAACCTATTGACTTCTAGAGATCCCTACTTATTCATTACTGGGATCCGGGGCCCACCACTAAATCATTATTGGAATCCAGGGACTCCCAATTAGTCATTATTGGGAGCATTTTTGATTATTTCAACCTCAAAACAATACACAAAAAATACAGAAACAAGCATTCATCAAACAAATAAAGAAATTATGTTTAATTCACGTACAAATATACAAAAAATCAAAAGTTTATTTTAATATGAGGGAACTTTTCTAAATACATTTTATGACATTCATGCTGCATACTGTATTCTATCTGATATACTTGCATTGCTCTCACAAATCAATCTGATGGTATTAACTGAATTTTTAGCCTCCAAATTCAAATTCCTTCGCATTTACAGAACATTTAAATTTTCATTTGTACATTTTGCATCTTTGTTTTGACATACTTTAATAATGTGTTAATATATATTTTTTTTTTCTCAGCAGTCTCGACCTCGTAAGTATGCCTTGTGGCATCCCAGGTTATGAACCACTGCAATAGAGTATTGTATGTTGTAATTGAAAATCAGCTAGGGGTATTAGACTTCAATCAGTAAAGGAAAGATCCTTCTAATATATTTTTAAGTCATTACCCCTGGAGATGCAGGGCTTAGTTGAATACAGTCTAGAACAATAGAAAAGTTGTAGTGAGGTTCAACCTGATGCTTTGGTTCAGTGAGTTGTCATTCTGACATTGTTCTCCAATTCTGGTCCTATTCTACCTTGCTTCTGTACATTGATCTCTCACCTTAGTCTCCATATTCATGTTTTAAGTGCTTTCTCCACAGGTACCACAGAGCGGGTCTGCCTCATACAGGGAACAGCTGAAGCCTTGAATGCTGTGCACTCCTTCATTGCTGAGAAGGTGCGGGAGATTCCACAGTCAGTGGTGAAGCCAGAGTCCATGAACCTCCTTCAACCACAGACCACAATGAACCCTGACCGCGCAAAACAGGTGAGTCAAATCCACTGCAGAAACCAACGGTTTGTAGCATTCCACCCTAGACTTTGTTTTGTACATCACAAACCTCGTGTCCAGTTGGATGTCCAGAGCATTTTATTAATGTAGAGTAAAGAGTTAGAAGGTCATATATGTGGATAAATAAAAGAGAGGGACAAGGGTACTGTGATGGAGCTGTGTTGAGTGTACAAGGTGGGATATTCTGGATGAAGGAATTGCCATTAGGAAGTGGGTAGGAAAGTCTTCTATGGCGTTTCTGGTCTGCAGATGGCATCCAGGCTGTTTCAGAATCTGTGTACTGTGGAAGAGGTAGGGGATATAAGTCTATTTGACAGTTTAAAGCAAAAATGGATGATGAGCTGTTGCTGTTGGTCTGGAGGCTGTCCATTGTGTAAGCGCCACAGTGAAAGGATGTAGCCTGGGTGCCGTGGCTATGGCCAGTACACTGATATACAGTCTTCATGTTGTAATGACGGTCACTAGGCAATTCTAACTCGCCTGTAACATTCTAGGCTTTTCAGTTGTTTTTGTAAATTTAATAACATGGTACATGGGAAGGAATAGGATATACAATAATTGATAATGTGATTTGTCCAGGATCAAACAGGGTCAAGTGAGGGTATCTAATGACTCAGACTTTAAAGCACCATATTTTAAATGCCAGGTTAAACATTTTAGTTGCTCTGCATTGTCTATATGTTCACAAATTGTATAGCTAATGAAAGTGAGAAAGGGACCTGTTTATAACGTGATTTACCCAGAATCATTTACTGGGTAAAGTGAGTCTATTGCGATTGGAGCTCAGGTCGCCTTCTTCTGAACATATATTTTCCTTAAATATACAGGATCAACCAAAACTTGGTCCCAGGACCTCATCTTTACCATTCCACCCACATAACTCAGTAACCATTGTCAGTAGTTCCATTCTTACTCTGTACATGATAAAAACAACCACGAACAACATGACTCACTCAATTAAATGATTGCTTCTGCCATCTGCGATGATTTGCAGATCACACATTTATAATTTGTCAAGCACAACTCAACCTTCTGCCCTTCTGAGGCACCATAACATTGGTTAACACTGACACCTGCTATTCGCTGAGTTTAGAAACAGAAATTAAACACCAAAATGCATGTGAAAAGTAGATCATAGACCATGTAAGGCAGCAGATTTATATTGATAGTCCATCGTGTGATTGCTCTTCATGGATGTAATTAAGTCAGATCTGGCTCACTGAAAACCTTGTCTCACCTGTTGTTTTCATGTGTGTTTTACCTTTTTACCACATAGCTTTTGAGTCCATGCCTTATAGTCTGGAGTATAACGACTAAGCTGTCGAGTGAAGGTACAGTGGATATGGAGTAGGCAGGTCAGAGGAAAAGAAAGAGCAGCAGCACACAGCTCCACAATAACATGCTCATAATCATGGCACATACTCATAGGAACTGATCACAGGAAGGAAAATCACAAGCTCATCAGCCCTGTCATTTCAAATCGACATGCACACCCCTCAACTACAATTCTGTTGACTTTGTATGTGTACAAAATTAGATTGAAAGGTCACATTTTCTACTCTCATTCCAGTCCGACCAACAGCAATGTCACTGGTAGACTTTGGAGGGGTTAGATTTTAATACTCCCACTCCAACATAAGCAACAGTAGAGAAAGCATTAGACTTTTGTGGTGGCAGATTTACTATTCCCACTCTGTCCTCAGCAACAGTGAGGAAAGTGTTGGACTTTGGAGGGGTCAGGCTCACTAGTCCCAGTCTAACATAACCAACAAAAGGGAAAGTGCTGACTTTGGAGGAGTAAGATTTACTATTCTCACTTCAACGTAAGCAACAGTAGGGAAATTGCTGGACTCTGGAGAGGCCAGTATACTATTCCCACTCCAACCTGAGCAATATTAGAGAAAGTGCATATTGTTAAAATTATCTATTAAATAAAAACACAAAATTAATATTTTAATTAAGAAAGTAAAACATATAAAAATGTATAAGGTTTTTTCCTTCCACTACCCATATTTTACCACTACTTCATTGCTCTCTAATTTGCTCTTCTCAGTGTCTGTTCTGTTTGTATTTATTATCACAAAACAAGTGGGTCGAATCTGCCAAGTGAGAGGGAATTTTGGCTATGCTTACCATGAATAAAAACACTGGCAAGAACCAACGTGTTATAGGCAATATATGACACTGATAACTTCAAATGCTTACACAAATGCAGATGAGCCCTTAGTGAGCCACTGTTTTTATGCTGCATACTGTTTGTTTTTACAGCAAGATTCACAGGTCTTTCTGGGCACACTGAAAAATCCTTAGTATGGTGAAGGCTGAGGGATTCCTTACATTGCTTGGCGGTGCGAGCATGCCTGGGACTGGCTAGCCCTAAAAGCATTTCTGATGGATTGGCACATAGTTTTCTTTTAGAAGCATGCATGATTTGCTTTTGCAAAGAAAAATTGTTCCCTGGTGCCGAAGCATACCCTGAAACTGTCACATCAATGGATGGCTGGGCCGGAGGGGTTGACTAAGCGGCCTTAGGCCTTCTCCAGTTGGACTGGATGACTGTGGGAGTTGGTGCCGGGATGCAGAACTTGTTAAGTCTATGACTAGATGGGGTCAGGAGGAAGGAACATGGATGCTGAGCCAGTTATGCTCCCAACTGGACACTGCCACCTTTAGATAGGAGGACCCATAGAATGGCTCAGAGATACTGAGCCTTTCACATAGAGTACATGAAACGGGGACAGAGACTGCCAAGCCAAAACTAGATGGTGCACAGAAGTAGCACTGGACTACAGAAAATGTCACCTTGAAGACTGTATATCTGAGGAATTAGTACAAACCTACAACATTTGCCTCCCCTAGGGCTGGAAGAGCACAAAGGACGGACAGAGGGAAACAGAACATTTTACCTCTATAACTGTGCCATTCATGCATACAGAATATTTACCTCCAGCAGCGAGCGTTTGGAATCTGCAACCTCGATACAGCACATGCCACACAATCCACCATGGCTGCACAATTATTAGCTTTCCAAAACAAAAAAAATTCTAGTTGAGACGAATAAAATTGTTAATCCACAAAAAAAGCCTCTCGTGGTGCCTGAATTTGCTAATTCGTTTCAAAGGTTACTGGCTTCGTTTAGTTGCTTATTGTATATTCAGGTGAACTAGTATTAATGCGGTGAAACTTTAGCCTGACAATATTAATGAGTGTTAAAATGGCAAACTATTAAATTCAGCCACTGAGTGTGCACATCATTTGGTATTTCTTGCCACATAATTTAGGCAACTTTGCAGCATAACCTGTCCCTATATTCCCACATACCTCTACTTTCCCTGTGCCAGAAGTTAATTACTTTAGAATTTGCACACGATGAAAGCCTTTTACCTCTAGATGTGCCAAAGCTTAGGAAGTAAGCCGAAGAACACAGACCTATCATGCTGGATTTAATACTGCCACAAAAGACATCAGGTTACTAACTCCTTTGCATCCATGGTTGGTGGAGACATGCGTTTGATACGGTTACCATAATAAAAGAGGTTCTCAACCACAAAAAATACAAGCGAAGATGTGCACACACTAGAAAGATCAGCGTGGAAGGGGTAAAATGACTTTGGCATACAATGCCACGATTGGAGCATTTTTAAAGCAAAGGTTGATTTCGGAACTAATGTGTGAAGGTACTGTAATGAGAGTGGGGAGACTCTCTGCTGTAATATGAGTTAATAAATAAGGGAAAAGGGACCAATGCAAGGAGAGTAAGTGACTTTGTCATTGTGCAGCTTTGTGCACACTGAGCCTCATTCACCATACAGCAGGGACGGGTCGTTAAGATCCCTGTACATGGAACATGCCTGGAGGCGATGAAGACCAAGGTGAGGTGGAAAGATTTCCCTCAGCGATCCACCCCTCCTTAAGTTGGTGAGCTCGGCAAACGCCTTAGTCCTACGCCTCCTCTCAGATCAAATAATTTTAAACCAGCAGGACATGAACTGATGCAACCATCGTTTTGCCCTTCGTCTCCCTTCTGTTGAGATACGCTCATCCTATCTACTATTTATGCCACAGCGAGCTCCACTGAACCAACCTCTCTCTCTCTCTTTCTCTCTCTGTCTCTCTCTCTCTCTGTGTCTCTCTCTCTCTCACACACACACTCTCTCTCTCTCTCTCTCTCTCTCACACACACACACACCATCACTCTCTCTCTCGTTGGAAGTTGGCTTTAGATTTCCCCCTTTCTAAAGTAGCAAAATACAATCTAGGCAGTCCCCACCAACATCTTTTTTTTAGTGATTGTACCTTACATATTTTCAATTATTCTGATAATGTTTTGGTATTGCATATGCATTATTTCCTGATAATGTAGCTTCTATAAGAAATGTAAATGGTAGATTAATCAAAATGTTCCTTCTTCTGTAGTTCCTTCCTGGCTACATTACTCTTCTTACAGTGTAAAAAAAAAGCCAATAATGCTAGTTATAAAAAAATGAAGATCCCCCCCTATAAGAATGTAAGCTCATAAGGTGTTTAACGAGTCAGGAAGGTAAGCTTACCTTACTCAGGCTGTCTGCATGTGAATTTTCTAAGCTTCTTGTACTCGTTTTCATGGTCCACACTATACATTCCGAGCAACGCAACCTATCATCACAGTTATGTAAGTTAAAGGACTACATTTCTCTGTCGATTCACCTGCTACCAATGTACTTAAAAATAACAATTTCTTGTGCAGTGATTCAGTCTGCCTACTTAATCTCAAAATTCACCAGAAAAAGTAAAAGTACCAACAGAGATTTATATTTTCACCTGAACATACTTTTTTTTTTTGTATTCATCCACATTCCCTTTAGTATGCCTGAAAGGCTGCACTAGCCACAGGTTTCAAAGAGGGGCGGCTTCCATCGCCCCCTTGGCCAAGAGCCAGGTGATGAAAAATAAAACAATATTTTAATAGTGTTTTATTTTTCACCTGCTAGCTCAGCCAGCAGTACAGGGAGGAGCGGGCTGGGTCACAGGAGTTGGGGAGACAGGGTTGTGGAATTTAATAAAATATCTAGTTGTCCATGGGACAGGTTGCTTTTTATATTTACTTGTCCTTTAAAAAAAATCTACTTGTCCCTTTGGTGCCATGAAGTGCGGCGACAAATTATGGGAGCAATCTCATTATGTAAGAGCTCTGATAATAGCCTCTTTGATTATGCCACAGCTTATGCTTCGTTATTTTGCCACCTTTCCGCAGAACTACATACTGGGGCTGAAGGAAGCAGTAAGCAATAGTTCCAGGGCTGGAATGCCATTGAATCTGCAAACCTACTAATTTGCATGTTTTAAGGATTTTCACCAGCTCTTCTCTAATCTTTTCTTGTACAGAGAAAGGCTGGAAATTTCCTCCTGACGATGGTAGAAGTAGAAGTTCTTCCAGGGTTGGGAGAAAAGTGGCTGGAGGGAAAGTGAGCTTGTAAACGCTCAATAGTTTTTTACACGAGCAAATCTACACATGCATATTTGCTTGTGCTAAAATGCAGTTCACAAATATTTTGTAGGAGTACGATTTCCTGATCTACTTCTGCAAGTTCTTGTGAATTCATGAAAGCCACTAATTCAAATACATATACCAGCGGTTCACTTTTGTGGCTTTCTTTAAGAATTGGGTCCCTAATTAGGTCTGGCATTAACAAAGACATTTTGTTTTTATTAAACTTCTATTTCTCTATCTATCCATAGGCTGGCTTTACTGTGAGTGATCACATTCAGCTTTTCCACAAGGAGCATATTGGCAAACAAAGTAGTTTTATTCAGTGCCAGGAACTACTGTGGCAATCAGCGGCATAACGAAACTGGAGGTGGCCCCCCTGCAATGAACCTGGAGGGACCCCCCCCCTCCAGACTCCCTCAGCGCAGGTGTTGTGCTGAGTGGGCCCCCTGAAGGGGGGCTGCGGGGCCCTTGTTACGCCACTGGTGGCAAGGTGTACTTTTTGAGACCAAAAACTTGTTCTTGCTTTTTGCAAATGTTTGTTACAATGGTGAAGGCCTGACATTTCTCACAACAATAATGGGTTACAAAAGCCATGTCAAAACAAGGCATGCATTGACGAAATCAAAAGCCTCACAAAAAATGTTGGATTGTTTGGGTTTGCCAGTGCTTGTTTATTTTCATGCTTCTCATAATCTTGTTGAAAATGATTACACTGATTTTCCATTGGGAATATTTTTTGTAAATAAGCTGCCGCAAACATTTGCATCTAATCAGAGAGCATTATACTTAGCCGCATATTGTTAAACCTTTTAATACAGCCCTCACCCTAATAATGAAGGCTTTTCATTAATGAACCATAAATACAAATTCAAACAGCATTAACCTATGGCCATATTACCTCAAATGCAGATAGTTTCCTTCTCTGTAAACTGGGAGACAAAGGGTTTGTGTTGCAGGGGGTTGGGTCTACTTGTCCTAAGGATAAAATAAACATGAAAACTTGTTGCCTTTGACCCCAAACAATATTTCCTGGGTGTGGGGTGATAGGAATTTCACATCTCTGGGAGACTGCACCTAAGTGTGCATGTGTGTTTGCCCGGCCATCTCAGGCTGGCCAAACACACATGTACACCTAGGTTTCTCCAGCCTAGCTGTGTTTAACAGCTGGGCTGGAGAAACTGCACTGACCCCAGAGCTGTGCCTGAGCTTCAGTCACTGCCACCCAGACCAATCCTGATGTGCTTTCATGCTAGTTTTAGCATGAAAGCAGCACCAGGATTACTGTGGAGCCTGTGCTGATGTCCCAGTGAATGCTGGGACACTAGAAGAGGAGTGACGAGCTAGGCAGCAGGAAACAGTGGGCGGCGGCAACTAACCCATAAGTATTTTTTTACCTCGTTTCCCCATCCCCATCGTCCCCCGCACCCTCTGACATTTGCAGCGGCCACCGCTGGCTTAAAAAGGTACTAGTAGGAATATCATATGACTATTCCTGTGTGCTCCTATTCCTGCTGTGCTACGTTCTACATATTGTAGAAGTTTGCATGGTAGAATTGAGCTTCCTGTGCAAATATTTTTTTTTTCTATGCAGGAAAACCTTTTTCCCGACATGGAGACAGCTCTTCCCTTACAACCTAAACAAATCTGTGGTCACCCTTTTTCTTTTGCATCTAGGGTGAAAGGAATCAGAAATTAGTTTGGGAATGCCTACAAAAGTAAACTTGTAGGCATTCTCAAGTCAAACTACGCCTCGGAACACTCACTTCCCATTCATTGAGTGGGATTTACTACTCAAAATTTCTCTGCACTGAACTAATGGCAGGAATAAATTATGTATTTTCGACAATAAACATACATTTATGGCAAACATCCCTTTATAAATATGAAAGGTAATGTTATAGAGTTTTCAATACAGTATGTTCTATACTATGTTATGTGAAGTGATATTGCAAGAGCACAGCTTTTTTAAATGCCCTGATTTCTTGGTGCTGAGAGCACTCAGGGTTATGTTACTTTACTGGGCACTGTATCCACTTGTTAGGGTCTGTCAGACCTGCTAAATTGGAAAGAAAATTCACTGTGTGAAAAGGGGGGGTTTAGAGTGGTCGGACCTCTATGCCAAGAACTACCTGAGAGGCCAATTTGCCTCCTTCCCCTACCCCCCTATCGAACTCCTCCCTCTCCAAACAAATGCAAACATAAAAGGTTGCTGATGTCCTGGGTTGCTTTCACAACCCTTAATGGGCATTGGCTCATACAACCTCAAAATATGAGCTTAAAATACAATCTTTGCAGTGGTTTCCAGCTCGTGTTGCCAGCCACTGTGTGAAATCGACCACTCCCCAGGTGACCATGTGAGGGGAGCGGATATCATGAGGCACACAGTGGCACTGTGTGAAATGCAGGTCTGGTATGAATCTCTTTGTCCAGTATTCCCACCTGCTTGTCCCATAATTCATCTCTGTGTATACTTCTCCGTTCTATTTTTCATGTGTCTTCATCACAGTGTACACAGTAGGCATCTATATTTACCTATTACATTTGTCTATGTGCCTTTGTGTCTCCTAAGTGCTTTTTGTCACAGAGCCTGTGTGCTCATGTGTCCCTGTTTCACCACTTCTGTCAAAGTCCTCTTTTCCTATTGTCCTTGTCCGTGTCTCCTTGTATCTGTTGTCCCCTAAAGTAGTTCTCATGTTTCCATGTACCAGCTCCCTTGTCCCTGTGTGTGGTGTCAATATTGTCCTTGGCTTTCCAGACCCGGTGTTATTAGTGCACTCCCTGTTTGAGCACCCATGTTTACTTGTTTCAGTGCCAATGTCTCCAAGTTGGAATATCTGTTACCTATTCTATGCTATTGTCCCATTAGAAGTGTTTCCTTGTCCCCTTGCCCATATTCCCAAGTCCCGTGTTTTCTTGTTGTAGTACCTGTGGATCACTGTCCTGATTTTGGGTCCATCTCTCCTAGTGTCCCAATACCCCGGTCCATTGTTACTATTTGTTACCCCTTTCCCCATTACCAACATCTATGCTTTTCTGTCCCATTGTCTGTGTTTCCTGTCCCGGATGTCTGGATTTTTTATACTAATGTTTGAGTGTCCCTGTTTTAGTGTCCCTCTCTAGTTCATGTATCTGTCTGGGCTTGTATTAATGCCTGTTTCTCACTGTCCAAGTTGATATGCCTCTGTCCTACTTATGTCTCTGTCCCCCTGGATCCTCTTGTCACAATGGCCATTTACAAATCGTCTCTGTCTCGTTGTCCCATAGTAATTGTCAGCATTTCCCAGGTGAAAATTAGTTCCCATGACCTTGTCTCTTTACCTTTTTGTCTGTGTCTGTGACTTAGAACCATCGTCAGCATTTTCCTGTCCCAGCATCTGTTTGCTGTCCCACTATCTATATTGTTTGTCTCAGTATCAATCCTTCCCCTTCCTGATGTTTGAGTCTCATTATTCCATTGGCAATGTAACCTTGCTCTTGTATGTTCCTCTCCATGGATCAGTGTCTGTGGCTCAGACTCTGTAATTCCCAGTATGTTCAAGTGTCCATTTTGCCATCTTATGGTATCTGTGTCACTCCTTTCTAAAGCCCATTTATTTTTCACCAGTGTTAGTGTCTCCCTGTTGTACAGTCAATTATCTGTGCATTTGGGTAGTCTCTTGTCAATGTTCCCTGTTCAAGAGCCTTTGTCTCCTTTTGCTCAGTGTTAATGTGTACTTGTATCCAACATCCAGAACTCCTGTCTCCTTCACCCAGTGAGTGAATCTTCTCAGAGACCCAATGTTTGTGTCCCCTCTGGCCTATGCACAGTCTATGTACCTCTGTAGCCATTGTCCATGCCTCTCAATGTCACTATGGATGTCTTCTTGCTTCTCTCCCTTCATCCCAGGTTTTCTTTTTCTCATCATCATTTATATTTTTTAAATGAAACTATCCCACTGCAAGAGTTAGTGCTATGGAGAGCATAGTTTCCAACATGACAGAGAAAGATACATTAAAGTGTATACAAGCTATCAAGAATGAAATGTGTCCTTGGAGAAAAATATAGGACACAGCACCCCACTCATGTGGAGTAGAAATACGCCTCACAATTCAAGACCATACTGAAGAATGGGAGCCCTACAATTATCAGGTGAGGACCCGCAGTCAGATACCAGACCTCTGGATCTCGCATCATGTTGTAATGTAGACGTTAAGTGCCCAGTAGAAATTGAGCGCCGAGTATTGCCTTAATGATAATTATGGCAAGCTTGACTTTAATGCAGAAGATCCCAGGCAATCCCTACACCTTGTGCAAGATGGCCTAATGTTCTCAAAGGGATAGACGTCTCAACATCTGAGCTGCTGTATTCTGTAATAACCAGAGTTTCGACATCAAATACAAGGAGAGTTTTTCATATTCGTCAGTCCCATAGTCAAGATACATTGATGAAAAGGCCTGGATCCATATCTCTAGGTCTGGCTATTTGAATCAGTTTTACTCTCAATGTGCTATACGGTAAATCATGATACTTAGTTTTTCAGACATATTCAGCAGATTTCGCCTGGTTCCTTTTATGCAACTGTCCCTATTCTACCACTTCTTCAAATATGAATAGAGCAAGAATACAACTGTATTTACACGTTTTAAATGTGTAAAAATGTGATTCCCTTTGTCAGATGAATACTGATATTCTGGTAATCTCCTCCCCATAGGACACACATTTTACTGGCACCAAGTCCTCTAGCAGAAGTTTCAAACCTCTTGTTGGTTTCCTTCTCTTGAAACATTGATGGGCTGCCTTTTCTGCAAAGGTGCCAACTCTGCCAAGGGTTCATACTTTGGAGAATCCAGTAGGGTACCAATCTTAAGTTCATACGTTGTAGGTTGCAGAAGAGAACTTTGACAAAGACCTTACAACTGCTATAGAACACTGTCTTTGCAGAAGGTGAAGCTGTGCAATAGCAAGGAATGTTTAGGTGTGGATAAATGTTTTAAGGAAACAGTTGACCTATGCTCAGCATCTTAGCTGTATGAAGCAGTGGAGAAGTTTCTAAAATGTACATCTGACTGTTGAGGAATTGAGCATTAAGCTTTTGCAACATGAATGGGAGAATTCTCCTGCCATTGTCTCAAGTAGACATGTCTGGGAGTCCATGCAGCAAGAGCTGTGTTGTGTATTACATTGGACGCCCATGGGTAAGATTATTACAGTCAGACACTTGCTGGAAAGTTATAAGGGAGTTATAATTATATGCTGCTAGATTGTCCCAGAACTGTAATATGTTGGACACTGGTAATCGAGAGGGTCCTGTTTAATTGTAGGAATAGAGTGCATGACATAGTGAAACTTGTTCATTTTTATGACGTTTGGACCCAACATGCAGCTAACAAACTAGATTTTTTTATAAGTGGGATGGTGGCAACTTTGTTGATGTAGATGACTGAACTAATGAGCTCTCAAAATTAGCCACTCTAGACAGAGTTACATACTATGTTAGAAAATAGAGGAATACATTTAGGGAACTATTTGGAATTCTATGACTAAATATCCTCTTAATGTATGTATTAATGTGTCTGTATTTTATAGAAGCCTTACAACTAATAAACACACAGACAGTAAAATTCAAAGTGCAACATTTATATAGTCACAGCTGCATGGAGCAGCATTGTACCGCTCTGACTAGTTCGGAATTCAAAAGAGTGCATGAGGTTTTTATAGGTTACAATACATTTTGCACAAACACCCACAGCCAATGAGAGCAGTTTGCCTGGTGAAAGATTGGGAGTTTCCAAGCCATATCCAGTCAAATCAAAATTAAACATTTAGCCATATATGGGGATTGTCTTATGAAATCAGCTAATGAGGCACAACAACAGTTTGTCACTTGTGGTTATAGCAAAGGTACTGCAAGTCTTAGGGATTGGATTCCGGACTAAGTTACTGTTGTGTTGTTACATAATTGTATAAGCACAACACGCTGAATCTTATTTGCTTCCATGTATGATACACATCGACCACTTGTTCTGTAAATGTGTCAGATGTACTATGCCTTCCAGACTGAACAAGCCCCGCAGGATGGAGACAGAGGCTATTATACAGTCCTAACAGGTCATCTGATCAATGTCACTTGTACACATTATCTATACGCTAATCCAAATTTCCCTATCATCTAACATATCGATGTGTGTCATATGCTATGGACTTTGTATCACGGAGTCCTGTCATTATGATTGTTGAATATGCTTTGTATATCTATCTCTCTGTATTGAAAAAAAAATGAAAAAAAAGATTCAAGCAAAAAAAGATACTACAAGGCCTTGGTACATATTGTAGGCTCCATATTGAGTGTCACAAAATGAAACCTGAAACAAAACCGATTCCACATCCCCTCTCTGACACTCAATATTGTAATTTAATCAATCTCAATGGCCAGCAATACGTTTGTTTTCTACTCAGTAGTAGGTTCTCCCTAAATGCTGTCATTTCATCCATGATATTCCTTAGGGCAGCTGTTTTTTCATCAGATAAATCCTCAATCAGGTTTACCAATTCCTTTATCTGATTACTATTACTGGACACACTTAGTGGTGGTATTATTATTCCTGTACCTGTTAACATGTTACTAACCCAATTAGCACTCTCCTGTACCTCACCATGTCTTCACATGCTTCAGGCCGTACTTCATGCACATTTTGGGCATTGAAAATCCTGGGCACAACAAAGGATGGGCAGCAGCTCCAAAACCCCATGGCAGATGGAAGAACGTCAACTGTGTATATAGAAACCTTAGGGAAACACCTACCTTCTAAGCCTCCCTCCACATTGGGCCTGCAGGACTATGTAATCCTTAGATATTCTCTAATATTCCTAAACTGTCGTTCGTTAAGTACTGTCTTGTGAATTCCATTGTAGTGCTTTATCAATGACAATTTTGCTTCTGGTCTTATATGTTTGGTCCTGCAGGAAGTGGAATTTCTATTCCTTTACATGTTTGACCAACTGTAAGACTTTCACTGATATGTTATACTCTCCAGAGTCATAGAATATTGTTGTCAATGGCCCTACACTGTAGGCAAGTTCATACTGAGTACTGGTGGGCAGGGTGTGCAAACATAACATGTTGATGCAACTATTACTGTTAATTAATTAATGTGATGCCTTCTTAAGTCTGTTACGATTGTGACTGATGTAATATTCATCTATCTTTGTAATACTAATTATCTCTAAAGTTGAGCAATATGTGTTTTATATAAGGTATGGAAAAAAAACAATAAAAAAAGAAAATAGAACACATGAGTACCAATAGGCTGTGTCCCTGGGTTGTATGGAAAGGACAGAGATCATAAGCATTCCTTATGACCTAGCCTGAAATGCCTCTCCACACCTCTAAATCAACTGATCCTCCTTGTCTGGATTGAGTTTCAAGTAGTATCTTTTCATATTAAGGCAATGATGATGACATATATCTGCCTGCCATCAAAATACTGGGTAAAGACCACTTCCTCCAATGCCTACACTCAAAAAAACAGGTAGGGGATATGACAGTAGTAGGTGAGCACGTCAACCTCAATATCGCAATAACGCTCAGTACCATTGCCTTTTTCAGTTAAATTGCTGTCTCCCCTTAAAAAGGGTTCTATTGATACGCTCCCCTAACTAATATTGATCCCACCAGACAATAAATGTCTCAGAGAGCCAAAGACGGACAGGGCGTACCAAGCATTTGGCATTTCCCCAGGAGGCTGGAAGTGTGGAGGGACGTTTTTGTTACCGGGGGTCGGTTTTGTAGCAGTGCAGTAGTTTTAAAAGCGTTGCAAAGTTCCTTGTATATCCAACAGTTTTCAGGCAGCATTAAAAGTGCCAAGATAATTCTGGTGATTAAGGTACTTTCCGGAAAGAGTTTTGACTCCTCTAAGGTAGCGCAGAGGGTTAATATGCCTGCTGTAATGTACGTATCCTATGCAGATCACAGAACAGTATTTTATATGCAATGCTAAATGGATTACTGCTTTTGTCACCTGCTTTTTACTGTGCAGGTCATAAATTACAATCATAATCGAGCACAGTGAGCTATCAACTGCCATCAAAGAGCTGCATACAAACTGCATGGTACAGGATAGAAAGTTATGTTTTTTCCCCCGTCTTTGATTATCCTAAATTTGCTAAAAAGGGTTTGTTTGTGTAGAAATAAATTATTTGTAAAGTCAACCATAACCACTGTGTTAAGTTCTGAATCCTGAGTTTACACTTCCCCAGACCAAGCACTCTTAATAAATGCCTACCAGTATGGATGACATGTGAATCCTACTCCTTGTAGTTCCCTTTGTCTTATGTAACATGTTCTATACACTGATTTACACATGTATGATTCATTGTCTCTGTATGCATGTGTGATGCAATGTGCTCCAACTTCCTACCCTGGTAAGAGAGGTGCTATAAAACAAAATAAATACACGTGGGAGAGAGGCTATGGAGAGATGAGAGGCAATGTTAGAGGGTGATGGTGAGTGAATCATTGAAGAGCCCCAATAAAGAATGCTGTATCCTGGTGCACTGTAAGGTCATCATTTACTATTCTTTCAAAAACAATAGAATTGAATATACAGTGAAAATGTGTTGTAGAATGCACTATTCCTGAATTTTCTTCCACATTTTCTTGGGGGTAGAACCCCAACTCCTCCCCCCAAGAAGCCCCATTGTAGTGGTGGGTGCTCTCTTTGCACCCCATGGGTGCTGGTCTAATTAAATTCGACAGGGCTGCTTTGGGTTCCTATTCTGGCCCTGCAGAGATCCATGAAAAAGAGTAGCTGAAGTCCACCTCACTTCTGCAGTGAATGTATCGTGGACTGGAGAGGAGTCTTAGTGCCTCCATAACAAAAATTGCTTCAGGCTTATGACAAGCAAACAGGCCAGTCAGTTGGCAGATAGCAAAACAAGTGCAAGTGGTCTCATCCACAAGCAACCAGAGGAAGTCACAGCTGATGACATGTATCACAAGATTATTCTCTTCAAGATTGCCACTGGTGATAAGGGTGCTTACAATATCGTTAGATTTTGGGTGCGCTCACAAAAAATATTCACACTTATCCACATCTCTCACAAAGGTCGAATAAGTGCTTTGTGTTTTATGTATTCACTTATTTGTTTATCTAGGCTTCTTACAAAGCACTGCATGTCGCATAGGCCACTTTGGAGCACTCTGGGACATGAAGACAGGCCACCCTGTCTAATACTGATTTTTTCTCAACAAAAAAGGGGCAGTGTTCCAATCACACCTACTTAATTCTTATACGTTTTTGCTTCAGATCCTAATTTTAGTCCCACAAGAGGGCCTTAATGTCACAACAGTTTAACTCTCTTTTCAAAGTGTCTGTCTTTGTGTAGTGGCACATCTTTGTAGGGACCCTGAGCGTTTTTTGAATTTCCCAGAAGGATGTCAACATCAGCTTTTACCGTTTTCCTAGTGTTTTTAAAGGGTTCAAAGCTACAGTGCCACCTCTTAAACCAAAAAGGAACAGTGCCACTTGTTTTTTTCAGAAGCAGCACAATATTAGTTAACTGTTTAAAAACATACATCACAGAAAGTATTATGAAAAGCCTGAAGCATTGGGTTTCATTACAACGCTGTAGGAAGGTAGCCTCTTTCTAGCCTTGTTACCCCCACTTTTGGCCTGTTTGTGAGTATATGTCAGGGTGTTTTTACTGTCTCACTGGTATCCTGCAAGCCAGGGCCCAGTGCTCATAGTGAAAACCCTATGTTGTCAGTATATTTGATATGTGTCACTGATATGTGCTAGCCAGGACCCCAGTGCTCATAAGTTTGCGGCCTGTGTGTGTTCCCTGTGTGTTGCCTAACTGTATCACTGAGGCTCTGCTAACCAGAACCTCAGTGTTTATGCTCTCTCTGCTTTTAAAATTGTCACTGCAGGCTAGTGACTAATTTTACCAATTCCGATTGGCACACTGGAACACCCTTATAATTCCCTAGTATATGGTATCTAGGTACCCTGGTTATTAGGGTTCCAGGAGATCCCTATGGGCTGCAGCGTTTCTTTTGCCACCCATAGGGAGCTCAGGCAATTCTTACACAGGACTGCCACTGCAGCCTGAGTGAAATAACGTCCACGTTATTTCACAGCCATTTTACACTGCACTTAAGTAACTTATACGTCACCTATATGTCTAACCCTCACTTAGTGAAGGTTAGGTGCAAAGTTACTTAGTGTGCAGGCACCCTGGCACTAGCCAAGGTGACCCCACATTGTTCAGGGCAATTCCCCCGGTTTTTGTGAGTGCGTGGACACCATTACATGCGTGCACTACATATAGGTCAATACCTATATGTAGCGTCACCATGGTAACTCCGAACATAGCCATGTAACATGTCTAGGATCATGAAATTGTCCCCCCAATACCATTCTGGTATTGGGGGGACAATTCCATGCATCCCCGGGTCTACAGCATAGAGCCCAGGTACTGCCAAACTAACTTTCCGGGGTTTTCTCTGCAGCTACTGCTGCTGCCAACCCTCAGACAGGTTTCTGCCCCGCTGGAGCCTGGGCAGCCTAGTCCCAGGAAGGCAGAACAAAGCATTTCCTCTGAGAGAGGTACACCCTCTCCCTTTGGAAATAGGTGTGAAGGGCCTGGGAGGAGTAGCCTCTCCTGGCCTCTGGAAATGCTTTGAAAGCACAGATGGTGCCCTCCTTGCATAAGCCAGTCTACACCGGTTCAGGGATCCCTCCCAGCCCTGCTCTGGCGCGAAACTGGACAAAGGAAAGGGGAGTGACCACTCCCCTGACCAGCGCCTCCCAGGGGAGGTGCGCAGAGCTCCTCCAGTGTGTCCCAGACATCTGCCATCTTGGATGCAGAAGTGTGAGGGCACAATGGACACCTCTGGGTGGCCAGTGCCAGCAGGTGACATCAGAGACCCTTCCTGATAGGTGCTTAACTTTCTCTGTAGCCAATCCTCCTCTGTTGGCTATTTAGGGTCTTTCCTGTGGGTATCTCATTAGATAATGAATGCAAGAGCTCACCAGAGTTCCTCTGCACTTCCCTCTTCGACTTCTGCCAAGGGTCGACCGCTGACTGCACCAGGACGCCTGCAAAATCGCAACAAAGTAGCAAGAAGACTACCAGCAACATTGTAGCGCCTCATCCTGCCGGCTTTCTCAACTGTTTCCTGGTGGTGCATGCTCTGAGTGCTGTCTGCCTTCACCCTGCACTGGAAGCCAAGAAGAAATCTCCTGTGGGTCGACGGAATCTTCTCCCTGCGATCGCAGGCACCAAACTTGTGCATCACGGTCCTCTGGGTCCCCTCTCATCCTGACGAGCGTGGTCCCTGGAACACAGGAGCTGGGTCCAAGTGTCCCTGACAGTCCAGTGGCCCTTCTGTCCAAATTTGGTGGAGGTAAGTCCTTGCCTCCCCAGGCCAGACAGTAATCCTGTGTACTGTGTGAACTGCAGCTGCTAGGGCTTCTGTGCACTTTTGCAAGACTTCCTTCATGCACAGCCTAGCGCAGGTCCCCAGCACTCCGTCCTGCATTGCCCAACTCGCTGAGTTGGACTCTGACTTCGTGGGACTCCCTTTTGTTGTGCTGAGTCGACCCTCGTGCTCAGATTTTCTGAATGTCTGTTCAGGTGCTTCTGCGGGTGCTGCCTGCTTCTGCGTGGGCTCTCCATGTTGCTGAGCGCCCCCTCTGTCTACTCCTTCAAGGGGCGACCTCCTGGTCCTTCCTGGGCCCTGGCAGCACCCAAAACCTTCAACCGCGACTCTTGCAGCTAGCAAGGCTTGTTTGCGGTCTTTCTGCGTGGAAACAACTCTGCATCCTCCACCACGCCGTGGGACATCTTCTGACCAAAGGAGAAGTTCCTGGCACCTTCTATTGTTGCAGAATCTTTGGCTTCTTCCACCTGGAGGCAGCCCTTTTGCACCTTCATCCGGGGTTTAGTTGGCTCCTGCCCCCACCTGGACACTTGCGTGACTCTTGGACTTGGTCCCCTTCATTTACAGGTCCTCAGGTCCAGGAATCTGCCTCCAGTGCTTTGCAGCCAGTTGTTGTTCTTGCAGAATCCCCTATCTCGACTTTACTGTCTTTCTGGGGTAGTAGGGTAACTTTACTCCTACTTTTCAGGGTCTTGGGGTGGGGTATCTTGGACACCCTTAGTGTTTTCTTACACTCCCAGCAACCCTCTACACACTACACTAGGCCTGGAGTGCATTCGTGGTTCGCATTCCACTTTTGGAGTATATGGTTGTTATGCCCCTAGGCCTATTCTCTCCTATTGCATTCTATTGTGTTCTACAGTGTTTGCACTAATTTTCTAACTGTTTACCTACCTGATTTGCTTGTGTGTGTATATTTAGTCTATATTACTTACCTCCTAAGGGAGTATATCCTCTGAGATACTTTTGGCATATTGTCACTAAAATAAAGTACCTTTATTTTAGTAACTCTGAGTATTGTGTTTTCTTATGACATAGTGATAAGTGATATAAGTGGTATAGTAGGAGCCTTACACCTCTAATCTACTAATAAGTGATAACTGGACCTGGCACAAGGTTTAAGTACCAGGAGGTACCCACTATAAGCCAGGCCAGCCTCCTACAAACGCACATCCACCTATACACAAACTATACCACAAATATCACATTAAGCACAGAGTCTTCTTCCATTTGAACAAATTATAACACCTATTAAACACTACTTTGAACACACCAACCTTAACTTTCAGAACACATTAAGGAAACCTAGCTGCCTCTTAAAGGATGTGAGCTTAGAAGAAAATCTCTAGCACTCAAGAGCTTCAGTACTGCCCATCTTTCTGCGAGATGGATGCACTCCCAATGAAGGTTGGTTGGACAAAAAGCCACTTGGTACAGAAAAAAGACATCATGGGAAAGTCTCTTTTAATAGTTCTAGGTAGAAAGCTTTTAGTTTGTTTAGAATATTGAGATCTTTTATCTGCCATCTGCTGTATTTGAAAGTATGATGCAGGCTTCTGACCTTCTTGTGCTCTTACTAAGTTCCTAGATTTGTAACCCTGGAACCAAAATCCGTCAATAATATTGGCATCCAATTGGCTGGAGCAAACAACATTAGTCAGCAAAAGAAAGCCAGCTCATTAGAATGCGCTTTGAGTGCTCTAGCTGCTAGCTTTGGCTAGCTGAAGTCTTTGACATCCATAATTGTGCTTGTAAAGATGTGCTAAGTTCCATTACTTAGTATTGCACCTGCAGAGTTTGACACTATTTCGCAGTTATATTGCTGACCTGAAAGAGCTGATAAGAGATGACCCCTCATAAAGAAAAAAAAGTGTGACTGGCTTGGAAAATCCCTTTTTGCGACCAAACATGGTGGACGTCTTGCAATGGAGCAGATAGGACTTTACAGTAAAGTAAAATAAATGCATAGGAAGATAAAATTAACATACTATCTTTTAGCAAAGCTTGCAAGGAAGCGAACCCAATTGTAAGTGATCAACATGCACGGTAATTAGAAATAGTTATTTCATGTTTTTAGGTCTACTTCCAGAGTGACAGTCTGAATTCCATATCCATTTAAATCCCCAGAGCAGTGTCAAAAGAAGAAATTATTATAACCTTTTTCAGTTCTCATTTCATAGACTTCAGGAGGATGAGCGGCTGAGTAGGCCTTGCTGCTATTAAAACATATGAACTGCAAATGGACATGGGGTGGCTCCTCTATTAGGGTGGAGGAACGTCGCCCCGCCTGCTGCAGCAGCTGCAAAACCTTTACAAGAAAACGATAATAAACTGCTTTTGTTATCATTTTCTTGTAAAGGGGTGGGGCCACGGGGGTGACAAACAGTGAGAGGGAGTGCACAGCACTCCCCCTCAGTGCACATGTATGTTTGGTCGGCTGTCTCAGGCCGGCCAAAACACACATGTAGTAGGCTCTCTCCAGCCCACCAACTCAGTTGCCAGGCTGGGGAAAGCATGCACAGGCTCCCAGTCTACCTGGGAGCGCCCAGCCAGAGCTCTGAGAAGTGTCAGGATTGGTGGCAGGGCAGGCTGGAAGCCTGTGCCTGCAGCGACGAAGCAGAGGAGACGGAGGAGCGGCATTAAGATAAGTGTTTTTTTCAAATGTAAAAAATAATTTAATGGTTATTCTCCTCCCTTCTGCATGCCGCGCTGCCCCGCCCTTTCCGCGCCCCATGAGCCGCAATTGAAATGGACCAAAAATTTCGGCCACCAGTGCATTATTTTACTGGTCCCTTCTACAGGTGCAACAATGTCAACACAAAGGGAAAGAACAGCAGATGTTTCATGGTTGCTCAGTCGTGCTCATGAATCTTTTTCAAGGCATGTTATTTGCAGAGTGTACTTTTTCTTTGGCGGGTATGCCTAGTGTTTCCTTTTTATTGCCTGAACGATCCTTCCTTTGAACCTCCTCAGCTCCCCCCACAGACCTTTATAACATGTTCTAATACATCAACAGAGCCATGGGTTATTTCCTTTATGAGGAGTGTAGTTTGGATCACCCCATATAGTTCCCTGAAATGGCAACCTCACAAAAACTCAAGCCATTTCACTTGATGGAAGGGTTTACATATTGTTGTATTGAAGCATTATAAGGAGCACACCTTTTATGGCACAATAATACCTGCAGCAAAATCTCAAAACAGGAATAGCGCCAGTGATTAGGCAATGAGTATTAATTTTTCTTTTCCATGCACTAATTTCTGCTTTGTAGTGCTTGTCGAGAGGTGTTTTCATGTCAGAATATGTATGATATAATTAACTCTTGCCTTATAAAGGCACTGGGAAATTGTTGTTAAATGTATGACTGTGTTCATCTCAGCTTTTAAAGGGTAAACTAACTGCGTGACCTGTGACAAGTAATTGTATTGCCCCTTATTTGCCAAAATTGGGATGCTTAAGAATGAGCTAAATGTCCTTATCCCTATGACCACATTGTGTATCATCACACAGTTCTCACTTACATACAACCATATATTTAGACATAATGTGAAGTGACCCTTGTGGGCTGGAGCTGACATAAATTAACTGTGTGTAAGGAAGAGAAAGAAAATTTCCTTTGGGAAGTTGAAATGATTTATGATTTAACGTTAAAGTTCCAAAAACAAAAGCTACACCTCAAAATAGATGGAGGCACGTGATTACATTAGTCGGAAAAGATAAGATATTCAAGACTTTACATACCATGTTATGTTATATATTATGTTATGCTTTGTTATGTTAAGTTAGACGGATTTGTAGAGCACACCATCAACTGACAGCGTATCCTAGCGCTTAGCAGGTGAGAGTCTAGGCATACTTAGGGCCTAGTGGGACTACTTGAAAAGCTAAGGGCCTGATTTATATGTCTGTAGAAGGGATACTCGAGTCACAAAAATGATGGATATCCCATCCACCGTATTACGATCTCCATAGAATATAATGGGATCATAATACAGTGGACGGCATATCCGTCACATTTGTGACAGAGTATTCCCCTACCCCGACATCTAAATCAGGCACAAAGTCTTCCGCTTCTTGCAGAATTCAAGAAGCGAGGAGGCTTTTGTGTGTAGGGGTAGGTTGTTCCCTGCTTTAGGAGCAATGTAGGAGAAGGCTCGGCAGCCAGATTTGGTTTTCCTTTTGCATGGTATTGTTGCAAGTAGGAGTCCGGACAAGCAGAAGTCTCTGGAAGGTTTGTGAAACCAGATATGATTGTTGAGATTTGCCGGGCCAGTGTTATGTAGTGCTTGAAAGTGTGGGTGAGGATTTTGAACTGGGCACGTTCCTGCGAGCCAGTGGAGCTCTTTCAGGAATGGTGTGATGTGACCACAGCAAGGGGATACAAATCAAGATTGGAGTCAGGAAAGCTCTTCAGAAAATCAATTTGTTAGATTAGTTGTGGGCAAAGAGTCACTACTGAATTAATTGCTCTTTCTTTTGTGAAAATCACCTTGGGTACCAAGAACCACAGTGGACTCTGGAAGAAAACATAGCGTGTGCCATTGACGCATGGGAGGAATTTTAAAAAACATACACACAACTTCGCTGCACAAGGATCCCTTTTAAAGGCCCTTGAAGCTCAGATAAATCTGTGCTGACAGAAGGAAATTGCTTCAGACCCTGGCTAGAGAAAGCCAATTCCCGAGTGGGGAGAAGGCCCTGCATATTAGTCATGTCTCAGCTGTATGTTAAACCTGTCATTAATCCCAAAGGAAGGTTCTATTTGGTCAGCCGCCAAAAATCGAACCAATTTATAAAAGTGCAAAGTCGGAGGAGATAGCGCAGTAATAGGCTACGGCGACTGGAAGGAAGAAATACACAGCCTTAGGGTGGAGGTGGGGGGCGGGAGAAGCGGGCTCGCTGGTCCATCAGAACCAGAGTGACGGTGCCTGCATAAGGTAGCGAACTGCCTGGCTTAAACAAAGGAGTTCAGTTTCACCCACTCAGGAGCTCTTAGAAAATTCAGGGAACATGAGTAATACTTCCACTACTGCTCGCTATCACTAACAGTTCTCTATGTGCAGGAAGCTTTCGCTGCAGCTCACAGTGCAAGGCCCACCTTGTACTCGTGATCGAAGATTGCTCTGTTGCTTGTTATGCTTGATACCGTGTCGAGGCTGACGCACCTGTGTGTGTGATGGCATTTGGAAGAAGGGTGACGCTGCTCTACTGGACCTGTTCAGTGTGTGAGAGGGTTGATAGCATCGATGCAATTTGTGCTGTGCCTGGTCCTTGTGTCACGAATGCTTGCCACCTTGGTGCTCGTGGCAATGCGGACGCCTTGACTATACCCTTTCTATGTGTATGAGGGGAACTCAAGGGAGTGCCGAGCCTGTTCTTCATGCACCCTATTTTCTTGCCCATCATGCTGACCGGTTGGAGCTCGAAGGTTAATGTTCTGCTGCAGTAAAAACATTACTGTTTGCCACCACCATGTCAATTTGATAGAATAAAATTGTGAAAGACTAATTGTACTATAACTATTTCAGAAAAAAAGTCCCCTTTAATAGTTTACCAGGAACAAATAGAAGAAAGAACGCAAGAAAGGGTCTTAAATTATACTTTATTTTTAATTTTAAGAAGACTCTGGCACCCTTGCCCCAGAAAAGAAAACTTATAAAAGTAGCAGAGGCCAAATGATAGCTACACGGAGTAATGCAGAAATGTCCAAACACTGTTCAGTCCCACCTTGCTAATGCTCTCTTTGACAGCTCTTACCAACACTTCCAACACTGGATGCTCATACTACGACACATTGGAAGAACATACGTCAACTGGTCAGTCACCCAAGTATGCTTGTGGGCAAACCATGTGGCGTGCTTGTATATTGAACATTGAGATAATGCGAACAGCCAGTGATCTGATCTTGGTACGCTCAACTCAGTTCCAGAACACCAGAGATGGCGTCAAACTACTTATATCCTAGATAGATCCATGGTAATAGCTGTGTCTGATCGCCAGCATGGAGCAATTAGTTAAACATCTGCAACTGAGAAATATACAGGGAGTGCAGAATTATTAGGCAAATGAGTATTTTGACCACATCATCCTCTTTATGCATGTTGTCTTACTCCAAGCTGTATAGGCTCGAAAGCCTACTACCAATTAAGCATATTAGGTGATGTGCATCTCTGTAATGAGAAGGGGTGTGGTCTAATGACATCAACACCCTATATCAGGTGTGCATAATTATTAGGCAACTTCCTTTCCTTTGGCAAAATGGATCAAAAGAAGGACTTGACAGGCTCAGAAAAGTCAAAAATAGTGAGATATCTTGCAGAGGGATGCAGCACTCTTAAAATTGCAAAGCTTCTGAAGCGTGATCATCGAACAATCAAGCGTTTCATTCAAAATAGTCAACAGGGTCGCAAGAAGCGTGTGGAAAAACCAAGGCGCAAAATAACTGCCCATGAACTGAGAAAAGTCAAGCGTGCAGCTGCCACAATGCCACTTGCCACCAGTTTGGCCATATTTCAGAGCTGCAACATCACTGGAGTGCCCAAAAGCACAAGGTGTGCAATACTCAGAGACATGGCCAAGGTAAGAAAGGCTGAAAGACGACCACCACTGAACAAGACACACAAGCTGAAACGTCAAGACTGGGCCAAGAAATATCTCAAGACTGATTTTTCTAAGGTTTTATGGACTGATGAAATGAGAGTGAGTCTTGATGGGCCAGATGGATGGGCCCGTGGCTGGATTGGTAAAGGGCAGAGAGCTCCAGTCCGACTCAGACGCCAGCAAGGTGGAGGTGGAGTACTGGTTTGGGCTGGTATCATCAAAGATGAGCTTGTGGGGCCTTTTCGGGTTGAGGATGGAGTCAAGCTCAACTCCCAGTCCTACTGCCAGTTCCTGGAAGACACCTTCTTCAAGCAGTGGTACAGGAAGAAGTCTGCATCCTTCAAGAAAAACATGATTTTCATGCAGGACAATGCTCCATCACACGCGTCCAAGTACTCCACAGCGTGGCTGGCAAGAAAGGGTATAAAAGAAGGAAATCTAATGACATGGCCTCCTTGTTCACCTGATCTGAACCCCATTGAGAACCTGTGGTCCATCATCAAATGTGAGATTTACAAGGAGGGAAAACAGTACACCTCTCTGAACAGTGTCTGGGAGGCTGTGGTTGCTGCTGCACGCAATGTTGATGGTGAACAGATCAAAACACTGACAGAATCCATGGATGGCAGGCTTTTGAGTGTCCTTGCAAAGAAAGGTGGCTATATTGGTCACTGATTTGTTTTTGTTTTGTTTTTGAATGTCAGAAATGTATATTTGTGAATGTTGAGATGTTATATTGGTTTCACTGGTAATAATAAATAATTGAAATGGGTATATATTTTTTTTTGTTAAGTTGCCTAATAATTATGCACAGTAATAGTCACCTGCACACACAGATATCCCCCTAACATAGCTAAAACTAAAAACAAACTAAAGACTACTTCCAAAAATATTCAGCTTTGATATTAATGAGTTTTTTGGGTTCATTGAGAACATGGTTGTTGTTCAATAATAATATTAATCCTCAAAAATACAACTTGCCTAATAATTCTGCACTCCCTGTACACCAGTGCAACTCCTACATCAAGACGCTGTAAGGCTCGTCTGTCTCGTGTAGTGTTTGTCTCAGTTGCATTAGCACCATACTCAAAAGAAATGGGTATTTATTTATTTCAAATTTTTCATAGTGCTCCGTGTGTTTTCCCATTAGGAGATCCATTTGAAATACATAAACGGAGAGCTAGAGTCCAGTCGTTGAAAACAGAACCTTGTCAGATATTCTTCAGTCTCTGCTCCAGAAATGGCAACTTTAATGGAATGGGTGAGGGGACAGTTTAGTTATCAAACCTTACATGAAATGGTTATAATCTGGAGCTGTCCATTGGGGTTCAGGGACCGCCAGGCATTTTTTTCCACAATTGTCTGAAGGTTTGTTTTTGAAGAGCAAAAGTTTATTTTGGGTACATAGTCGAGATCCCCTTTGTTGGCGCTGCATTCTCAAGCATGCCCTCAAACCCAATGTTGTACTTCTCCATTAGTCTCTCTAGATTTCCACATACTTTCCTCTGATCATGTCACTCTCACTGTTACTGTTGGACCTGGCCCTTGCTATAGGGTTATCACTGAACTTTTTGTCTTTTCCTCCTCTTGTTATCTGATTGTTTTGGTTGGCTCTGGACATTCTACCACTGCTAACCAGTGCTAAAGTGCATATGCTCTCTGTCTAAAATGTTTTGGGGATTGGTTTATCCATGACTGGCTTATTTGCTTTACTGGTAATTTCCTTATATAGTGCACCAGGTGTGCCCAGGGCCTGTAAATCAAATGCTACTTGTGGGCCTGCAGCACTGATTGTGTCACCCACGTGAAGAGCCCTTGAAACATGTCTCAGGCCTGCAGCTGCAGTGTCTGTGTGTGCAGTTTTACACTGCCATGTCGACCTGGCAAGTGCACCCACCTGCCAGGCCCAAATCTTCCTTTTTACTACAAGTATGTCACCCCTAAAGCAGGTCCAAGGCACCCCAACGGACAGGGTGCAGTGTATTTAAAAGGTAGGACAAGCACTGGTGTATTTTACATGTCCTGATAGTGAAATACTGCTAAATTGGGTTTTCACTATTGCAAGGCCTACCTCTCCCTTACGGTAACTTGGGGATTGTAATATCTTTTAAATGTAATTTCCCATCTGGAGCAGATTTTAGTGAAGTTGTTTTTTGAATCGTAAATTAGAAAATGTCACTTTTAGAAAGTGTCAATTTTCTTGCTTACCCATTCTATGCTTCTGCTGAATACAAGTCTAGGTCAGGATGACAGTTGGGCTGTTTGTGTATTCACCCTAGAGAGTCACACAAAGGGAGCTGAGGGGTGTGACCTACATATCCTGATGCCACATCATCAGGCTGATGGGTCTTCCTGAGCTAGAGTGGTGGGAGTACCAGGAAGAAACTGGTACACCAACTTCTAGAGCATCTTCGGAACCAGGTCCGCTCCCATACCCAGCACCCCTGCCTTCACTGGAGCCATGGTACCCGCTGAGTGCAATGACCGTGACCTATAATGCAAGCCCCAAAGCTGCGCTTCCGAATTCCTGCCACAGTGGAAGTCCAGAGTGCTGTATCACCGACATCCGTGACATTCAACTCCGCCTCAGCACGTGTAGGCCCATGGTGTAATTGCGATACCCAGAAGTCAACGCCTCAAGTCTTGACCTACTGGATACATTGACCCTGCCTTGTCGTAAGGGGCCACCGCCTCGCCGCCAATGCCACATCACCTCCTGTGCAACCGTAAGGAAGCGACGCCTTACCTCCCCTGTTTAGCAGTAAGTAACTGACGATTTGCATCCGCGGTGGCAGTAAGGAGCCAACACCGCACCAGCTCTAGCGATGCCTCACCTCCCCAGCTCTGTGCAACTTCTTTGTTTCCTCATCGTTTTCCGTGGTACTGTAACTGGGATCTAAGGGACTCCGTAGTCGGGCCGCGCCGGACTGTTGTAAGCGACTCCGTCAAGCCATATTGATAGCCCCAGTTGGAGCTATTGTGTTTTTAAGCACTATACTACATTTCATCTTTGAAAATGTGCATCTTTACTTGTGTATGTTGGATTTTTGTTGTTATGGTCGTTTTACTCAGATAAGTATTGTCTATTTTGCTAAATAGGTGTAGAATCCTTTTGTTGTGTTTTCACTGCGCTGCTGTGTGTGTACAAATACTTTACACATTGCTTCTGAGGTAAGCCAGGCTACTCGTGCCAAGCTACCAAGGGGGTGAGCAGGGGTTATCCTAGCTGTGTGGCTCCCTTACCCTGACTGAAGTGGAGTCCATGCTTCGACAGGGTGCGAACCACTATTAACTAGAAATCCCATTTCTAACAATGTCATTGTCTCCCTCTGGAAGGGATAGAGTCACAGCGTGAGAAAGAAATGAAGAGTGCGTGTGTTTCTGCCTGTGTGATTGTGTGTGTGTATGAACGTCTAGATCATTCCATTTGTGTCTTGTTCTACGCATGTGTATGCCTTACTCTAAGTCTGCCTCGCTCTTCTTTTTATCTATGCTTCTTTTGGTCTCGAAAGGCACTATCTTTACGTTTTGCCTACCAGGCAGCTCAAGCTGTTTGTTTGCAAACAGACCTATTTTTAATTTACAGTGCGCCTACTAGCCGTCCTGTGCTTTCCATTGATTGGCTATATTGCCTCTCTCATTTGCTTGCTATTTATTTGTCAGATTATGTGGGATTACCTTTCTCTTCTTGTGTATCCAGCCCCAGCCCCCAAGAGCATTGCCTTATTACGTGTGTCATTCAATTGCATAATTTTCCAGCACTATTTTTTCTTTTTGGTTAAGCACTCAATAAGAGTGCATGTGTTTTCCAGCTGTTTCTTCCTCTGCATGCTCTGTGTTGCTCTCGCTCATCCATGTGCTTTCCCCACCCCTTTCTGTAGTGTGCTCAGCCTTGTGTCCTTCTTCCACTGTTTTCCTGCCCTGTACTTCTCCCTTCCCAGCCACATGTTCCTCTCTCTAACTGATGCTTCCACCTCCTTTACCCTACATGTTGTTTACAGCCCTCCAAAGTTGCTTCCCCTGTGCTGCATCCTTCTCCCATGTTGCTTCCTTCCCCTGCCCACTGCGTTGCCTCCCACAACCCAATCCCTCTGTGTTGCTTTCTCCGGCTTGCTTCAAAAAACATTTACGCTCACACAATTTTTTTATTTATTTACCAATCCAACTCAGATCTCTAAATAAAAAAGTGTTCATGTAATTCTGAAGGTGCGTGTGGTTGAAGTAAACACTCCCACAAAATGATGGTCGACCCATCCATAATTTATGCTTAAAACTCTTTATATTTGATATATTTTCTATTTTTTTCATCTATTCACTGGCACCTGCTGTTTTGGTTTTTCTTGTACTCCTTCTCTTTTAATTCAATTATACTTTTATCATGGCGAAAATGCAGATTAAGTGCAGTGGTGCTCCCTGGGTTGGGAAGAAACAGTTCCCCATTTAAACCTGTGGGGGATTAGGATGGCAACAAGAAGGCAAGTCATGGAAACCATAACTTCTGGCTGATGCATGACCACTTCCGTTTCCGGTAAGCAAAGGAACAATTCTCTCTAATGTGACTAAAAAGAAGTGGTCGTAGGTGCCCCTCAGCAGACTTAATTGAAAGAGTCACTAAAGTCCTATACATGGTAATAAAGTACAACATTGGTGGATTTCTCAGCTTTTGTTTTGGCTCAGCCTACAGGAGGGTTGTTAGAAATTGGGTTACTTGTTGGCAGAAGTATGAACCCTGTCCAAGTAGGAACCACAATCCTAGTCAGGGCAAGACAGATCCCTCTGGTAGCTTGGCACAGATCAGTCAGGCTTAACTTAAGAGTCAATGTGTAAAGTATTTGTGCATACACTACAAACAGTAACATAGTGAAAACACTAAACAAAGACTCCACACTAGGTTAGAAAAACAGAGCTTAACTTTATGAATAAAACAAGACCAAAATGAGAAACATCCAGTAAGCAGAAGTCGAGATATGAATTTTTGAAGAATAAACTGAAATGTAGCTCTTAAAAGGATAAAGCACTAACTGGGGCATTCTGGTCACATTAGACCAGGTTAAATCCATAGGTTGAGGCCATCTGCTATGGAGCGTGGGTCAGATACAGTCGCAGGACTGGAGAAGCACCTCTTGGGGGTTAGGAGCTGGTTGAAGACGGGTCCAGGAACTGTAGCAGGTGAGTTGGAAGTCTTTTGTGTCCATTTTGGGGCAAGCCAGAAGCCCTTGGAGTCGCTCTGGGTTCAATTGAGATGGGTCCAGTCCTTCCTCAGCAAGGCAGAGGGCAGCAGGGCCCCAAAGCAGGAAAGCAATTCTTCCAGAGCAGCAGTCCAGAGTTGCAGTCCTCATAGCATCACAGCAGTCCTTTCTGGCAGAGTTCTCCACAGGTCCAACAGGGTATTTTGTTGGGAGGGTCAGAGGTCCAGTATTTATAGCTAGTTGTGCCTTTGAGTGGGGATGACTTCAAAGAAGGGTCTTTAAAGTGCACAGAGGTTATTTCTTCCTGCCCTAGCTCCAGTGTCACTACAATGGGGTATACAATCCTTTGTGTTTGAACAGGACACTGCCCGTTCAGATGTGTAAGCTCCTCCCTCCCATCCTGCCCAGGATGGCCCATCAGGATGTTGATGGCCCATCAGTCACACCTAAGCTCCCCTTGTGTGAGCTGTCTAGAGCGAATGCACAAAGTCCAGCTGTCACCCAGTCCAGACCTGTATTGGAGATAGGCTGCAGGCTCACAGGGCTAAGAGCAGGAAATGCCAACTTTCTAAAAGTGGCTTTTTCAAAACTGGAACAATAAATCTGATTTTGCCTTTATCATATTGTTTTTATTACAATTCCATAGGTGCTAAACATGACATATCTACTTCTTCTTAATTAAGGATTTCAGCTTATTAAATGTAATAAAGAATCCTCAATGTTACCTATGATTGGGTAGCCCTCACAGTAGTGAAAAATGAATTTAGGGAGTTTTCACTACCAGGACATGTAAAACTTAAAAGTGCATGACCCACCTTTTAGTTACATAACACTCTACCCTTGTGGGCTACTTATGGCCTACCTTAGGGGTAACTTACATGTAATAAAAGGAGAGGTTAAGACTTGGCAAGAGGTTTTAAATACCAAGCCTACATGGCAGTGTAACTGCACAAACAGGATCTGAAATGGCAGGCCTGAGACAGATCTAAGGGCTACTTCAGTGAGTGGCACAAGTAGTGCTGCAGTCCCACTAGTAGCATTTAATTTACAGGTCCTGGGCACATGTAGTGCACTTTACTAGGGACATATAAGTAAATTAATTATGTCAATTGTGGATGTACCAATCAAACCATGTTTGGGGGAGAGAGCATGTGCACTTTAGCACTGGTCAGCAGTGGTAAAGTGCTCAGAGTCCTAAGGCCAAGAAAAAGAAATCAGCAATGATTTTAGACAAACAGCTAAATGTTTGGCAGAGACCACCCTAAGGCTGGCAGGTCTACAAGGATGAAGAGCTTGAGTAGTGCCTCTGCCAGTGGAATAGAGAAGGTCTGGGGTCATGAAAGAAAGGTGGGGTAGAAGTGTGAGGTGCACTTGAATAACACAAGGAGCTCCAAAGAAACAGCTTGGGTCAGTATAGGGGCACAGCGGCAGCACCTTGGGCATTGATGTCTGGTAATGGGATGAGATTACAGGGGCGAGAGAACAGGCCTAAAGTACTGTGCAATATTTGAAAGAGCGGGGCATCATTTTATGTGTGCTGCCCCCAAAAAAGGGGAACACTTCACAACATAAAACAGAGCAGGTGATTACTGAGTGTCCCCGCATGTTACAATACCAGCCCCTCAGAATGTATATCAGTGGGTGAGATATTTGTAGCACCACTTCAGCGAACAAGACTAGGGACGGAAGGTTAGTGTTCCCCCACACACCCAGATTTTAGATAAATAAAGAAAACAGGTCTTTGTTCCATCAAAACTGAAAGTAAAGGAGAGAAGGCTTATTCAGTGCCCCCATGAAAGCAACTAAATGTGAAAAATCCAATGTGTCTCTCCAATCAAAAAATGAAGGGGGATAGGGTTTGTATGCCACATGTCCAACACTATCACCGAAAGACAGTGCTGGTTCACATTTCTGAAAGAATGGCACAAAAGACAATCAACCATTCAGAATGGTTGAGTATGAAGTAAATAGTAGAGCAAAGCATGGGTGCTGTGCGTCAGCAAGGGAGGCTATGAAGTGATGGATTACAGTGACTATAAGCTGTTGAGGAAAGGGAGAGAGGGCTATTGTGCCATGTTCCCATGGCCAAAAGAACTCCTGTTAGCAAAAGAAATTTGGAGGAAAGTGCCTTTTTTAGACTTGGTCACCCCCACCTTTTGCCTGGTAATTAATGCAGTTTTGACTAAAGGTGCACTGAGTTCCTGCTAACCAGGGCTCTAGTGCCGGATCTCTTTCCCTAAAACTGTGCAGTTGTTTCCCAATTGGCAATACCTTTGGCCTCCTTTAGGTCCCTAGTAAATGGTACCCCTGGTACCTAGGGCATGGGTACCAAAGAGGGTCCCCAAGGGATGCCTCATGTATTGTGCAACCCTCAGAGACCCCTCACCTAGCACATGCAGACTGACATTGCAGGCTGTGTGTCTTTTTGCAGTTAAAAGTGAAAACAGGACATGGCACACATCTTCTGTGCCATGTCCTGTAATACTGCATGCAATATATGTAAGTCACCCCTACAGCGCTAAGGCAGTGTGCATTATATTCCATGTGAGGGCATATCTGCAAGAGCAGATAAGCCCCTGCTATGTCTTTGTCGATTCTTAGAGAGAGTGACTGAACAGGGAAGCCATTTGAAGTACATGTGCTGGACACGAGTCAGTACGAGTTCCCCAGCTACATGATGGCTTCACTGAACATAGGAATGTTTGGTATCAAACATCTCTTATTAATAAACCCTCACTGATTCCACTGATGGGTTTATTAACACATGTACCCAGAGGGCACATTAGAGGTGTCCCCTGAAAACCTACCACTACCTGTGTGCTGGTGGGCCAGTTCTAACTAGCCTGCAACCACTAGACACATTGCTGACCCCCAGGGGTGAGAGCCTTTGCTCTCGAGCAGACAGATACAAAGCCTCCTCTGTCCAGTACCCCATAGCCCATTGACTACTACCCTACGCTCCTTGAAACACCCCTAAAAGCACTTTTTAGGGGAGGACCTGGAACCAGGAAATCAGATTCCTGCTCACTTGAAGAAGAACACTCCAGCGACGCAAATGGCAAGAACTGAAGATCAGTGACTACCTCCGCGCCAACCCTGCCAGCCTGCTGACTTTGACAATTACGAGAAAGACATCTCATCCGCTGGCTGCTGAAACTTCTAAAAGCCTGGAAAGACTGCCAGCCTTCACCCCACCACCAGGAACTCCTGTAGAGCAGCAGAGCTGCTTCCCTGCATCTTGGCAGGCACCCAAGAAATCCTGAAGAGGACTCAAGGTGACCAAAATCCGATGCCAGACAGCCCCTGCACCCATGCCCCCTATCTATTTGTTATTTTTGTAAATTGTTGTGGCTCTCCTTATTGAGTTGTGTGCCTTATTTTTTGACTGTGTGTGTATTTGCAGATGTCTAACACTCCTCTCTGGGGAGCCTAGGGCTGCTCGACTACCCTCCCTCTAAAAAGATCACCTTGAGATTGGTAGAGCAAGTCCTGCCCACTAGTAAGGGAACCCCTGGACCCTTTGCACAGTTTACCTCATTTTGTTACACCATATAAAGAGCCAGCAGTGGGGTACAAGACCTGTCATTTGCTGTACCACTAGGTTAATAAGTGATACCACAAAGGAATCCAAAAAGTGTCTGTAGTTAGGAAACATATTTTCCAATCATTAACTTTTCTAAATTGTTTAAATGTACTGCTAGGGCTTTGTTAAGTCCCCCAGTCCAAACTGTTTAGAACTGAAAGTACTTTAGTTAGTCCTTTTAGTAGTTTTAGAATTTTTTAAAGTTGCTAAAAAGGTCCCAACTACTTTAAAAACCATAACTTGAGACAGCAGTTACATCCCAGGAGCTCAACCAGGTCCCCTGTTACAACCTCACGCTGTCCCAACTTAAGGCCTTCTGCCAAGCATGGAAGCTTGCCATGGGGTCTAAACTCACAAAAGCCCACCTGCAGCAGCTTCTTGCAGACAATGATAGAGCCATGGCAAGTAAAGATGTCCCTCATGAGAGTGAAAAGGAAGAGGAGGTGGAAGAGGATGATGAATCCCTCCACAACTCCACTGACAGAACTGGGAGCACTTCAGATAGTACCCACGGAGATGGAGATAGTGAAGATGCTGAACTCCAGAAGCTAGCTAAGAAGATAGAATCAAAGGCCAAACTCTTAGCTATAGAAAAAGCTTAATTGTTCCCCTCATCCTCATACTCCTCTGGTGCTTAGGGCCCATCTCTGGTGGCAGCAACATTTTAAATAGGGAGTAAGAAGAAGCTTTTGACCCTAAGATCCCCAAAGGGATTGTCCCCAAAGATGTAGAAGGTGATGATATCACCAAGTGGTTAACAGCATTTGAGAGGGCCTGCAAATGAGGAAACAGTCAAACCTGTTGTCAAAACTATTGTGGCTGTCTACTCTGGGAGCTGTTCTCAGGAAAGTGTAGGGTGAGGCTCCTAACACTGAATGAGGCAGATGCTGAGTCCTGTGACAGGCTAAAAAGTTATGGATCACGGTGACTAGGAGAGTGATAAGGAAAGGGTGAGAGGGCTATTGTGCCATGTTCCCATGGCCAAAAGAACTCCTGCCAGTTGGCCCAAGGATGTTCACTAGTACCTAAGAGCTGCAAGACTAAAGAGAGTGGAGGAACATGTGTAATGTTGCACAGCAGGGTAGAGGGATCATTCAGGAAGGAGTCTGAGATTATGATGAGGACCAATCTGAAGGAAGGAACCTAAAGGGGACGTAAGTTAACATTGCAAGTAGGCACCAAGATGTTTTGCTAAGGTGATGATTATTATTTGAAAGGAGTGGAACTAGACTTCAGGAATTTAGGTATGTGGAGAGAAGTGTTATTACAGGGGCAGGCTAAGAAGAAATGGTCTCGGAATGGCAGAAGAAAGTTCATGATAGAATCAAGGGTACATCTTCTATAAAGAGATGAGAGCCGAGGGGGCATAGTAATTTGCAGGGAGGATGAAAAGGTATTGGATACTCCTCAGAAAATGAGACGATGACCACCGTCCAAGAAAAAGAACCAATAGATGGCTATCTGGGGGTTGAAAACAGTGACAGCAAGATATCCCACGATAAATGGATGAAGAAACAATGTGTAGGGTAACTGAAGGGTATGAAGTGACATGGAAGATTTATTTATCCTGAGGGACATGAGAACGAGATCAAAAGGAGTTGCAGGAAATGTGAACTGCAAAGCGTTCAAGACTTGAGGAGCAGAGGGTGTAAGAAATGGCAAGGAAATGGAGTTGGCACAAAACCAAATCGTGAACAATTTCTAGAATCTGAAAGGAAACAAATGAGTGGTAGTAAGGGGAAATGTCAGTGGATTAGAATACAAACAATGATACATCTGAGGGGCTAGATGTAATGCCATTGCATGTATCATAAACGACAAAAGTCTGTCTGTGGTCCACAAGTGGAAGGAAGTCTGTTCCACTAAGATGCAGACTCGAGCTAAACAATCTAGCAAGTAACTTTGGCAAAGATAACACAGAGCAATCTCAGTGGAGTAGCAAAACTTGAGGGAGCCCCCCCAGCAAAGTACATGGAGCACCCCCACCCCATACTTAATCAGGAGCTCTCAGGCCTGGGTACTGTGCTGAGGGGGGCCCTTGGAGCTTAAGGGCCCCATAGCACCTCAGGGCTGCGGGGGCCTTTGTTACTCCAGTAAGCAAGCTAAATACACAAAAAACAGACTTTCGCCTAAAAAGACATAAAATTACTTTGGACTCAGATTTAGCACATTCCAAGGATTATGTAGGTGGACACATTTTTTAACATCTTCAAACTATTACACTGGAAAATTAGACATAGAGGTTTGAAGAAATAAGAATCAACGCTAACCCAGAGACCCAGGATGCCAGTGAATATTGAACAAGCACTGGTTATCCTCTAGGTCTGGTGCAGTGATAATATATTTCTTTCGTTTTTATGACAAGCATATGCAACAAAAATAACATAGAAGGAAAATAAAATATTTCCTTAATGTGGTGGCCATACGATTGCAGTAAAAAAAGGTAATTCAAAAAACAGTATATAATTTTAATAGACTAGAATGGGTGCATCCTGGCAAGGAGGTGTTCTTAAAACAGGTGCAGAACTCTTTGCCAATGATTTTTTTTTTTTTTTTGCAGCGGTGAATGCATTTTACTGCTGCTGTTCAGCACTGGCAAATAAAAGGAAAAATATGATCATTGTAATTACCGATAGTGCTCAGCATTGGTGAAAAAGTGCAATGTCGTACAAGTGTGTATGTGAGCACCACAATTTCAGGCAGATATCATTTTTGGGCTGATTTAATGATTAAGTTTGACTAGTTTTACGGTTCCAAGATGGCGGTTACCCATTTTGCAGTGGTAAATTAAAATAGATTGGACATGCAAAATGTATTACCACAAAGGAACAGCCTATTAACAAATTGTAGCTGACAGACCCCCTGCCTAAACATTTTAAACGAATGAATAACTTTAAAAAAAAGATGGCGTGGCAGTGAGGCACCAGAGGAGTGTGAGGATGAGGGGAACAATTAAACAGCACTGATGAGCGGTGAGCAGGGAGGCACAAATGGAAGAGGGTTATTTAAAAAAAGTTAGTAGGGATGGTGACTAAAGCAGTGGACAAATATGAGAGCAACAAATAGACAACAGGGAAGCTTGGAGTGGGACGGTGAAAGCATCACACGGGAAAGCTCGAGTGAACGAGGTAATGCATGCACTCTCATATAGTGCTAAAGGTGAGGAAAGTAGTTCCCTGAATGTAAGCAGTGCACGGATACAATTCATGTGTCTTACAATCAGAACATTGTAAAGAAGAAGTGTTCCCGAGGTGGGACAAATAACAAGCATTTTCAATGCAACGGGTCTCACATGTGTTCGAGTTAGAGCTATTAGCGTTGTAAAGCAAAAAAAAAACGCAGCGCTATGTAAAATGCAGCGTGATCGCGCTGCATGGAAAATAAACAGATAAAGTAGTCCGGACTCCAGGCTGAAAACGTCGAGCCTTGTATGTTTTTGGTACTTTACCGGTGCTGTGTAGGTGGGCTAAACACCGGAAGAGGCATGATGTATGCATGCCTTTCACAAATGAAAGCAAGCGGATTTTAAAAGGCAAGCCCATGAACCAATGTAAGTGACTGACGTGGCATGGGCGTGGTTTCAAGCCCAAAGAGAGATTACAGAATGGACGGAGCACTTGGGCTCGCCCATAAAAATAGGAAGAGAAGCTATTGAGTACAAAGCAAAGAAATGAGGGAGACTAGAAAGCACTCCAGTCAAGAGCAAGATGACCCGAAGCCCACTAAATGTATATACTTTATTGTATGTGCGACAATAAGTCTTTGACAGCAGACAGCAACAGCTATCAGTAGGTGAGACCTGAAACGATTAAAGAATGGAAAGAAGAAGCATTGGCAAATAAAGACCCCCCCCAATCCCAGGTACTGAAGTGTGTTTATTTTAAATATCTGCACATATGATGTGGGAAAATGTATTCACTCACAGTGCAAGATAGCAAATAGCTGACGTTGGCTGACCTATTGCCCTCTTTGAAAATATATTTATGTATTTTTTATTAGGCTTTTTGACATAAATCTGGTAAAGCTGTTTGTGGACCGGACCTTAATATGGACAATGTACTGTCATTTGTTATGTATGTCAGAGTCCATCATGAAAATTATTCAGATTGTTTTTGACTTTAATGGATGTTATTTAGACTGCTTTTGACTTTAAGTGCATGGATGTTATTTTAAACTACTTTTGACTTTATGTGCATGGATGTTATAAGAACAACCAGGCGATCTTCGGAGGATTGCATGTCCGATATGATGTGGAATTCCCTTCCCATCTGCTATAAGGCCAATCAGTTCTATCCGGATGAATTAACAAGGGTATGCTGCACATCAGTGGTACTGGGCTGACGCCAACTAGGTCCGTAGCTGCACTTCACACTGAGTTAGTTACTTGTGCAACACAAATCCTTTCTTTGATATTTCCCCATGGGAAGGGGTGGGGGTGCTTGTTATTACAGTAAGAGAGCTTCTGTTAAGCAGAACTGTAAAGGTAAAACAATTTTCAAAATATTAAGACAAAAAACACTATTGTAGCGAGATAAAGGAACCGCAGCTAAATAGGCGTCGGTAAGGAAGGAGAGAAGGATTTTTAGGATAACGCATACATAAGTGTTGGGGCCTGAGGAAACGCCTAGGGGCACTGGTCAATGCCCAAAAGACTTTTGAAATTATTTTTTGAGGAAACAAGTGTGGGGCCATGGCTAGGAATAGGTAGAAAGGAGCTAATGGGACCTAGGCCACGATGTCCAAAATGTTTTAAAAGATGTGTCTATATGAAGATAACATAGTAAAAGGACAACTGGAATTATATGGCAATGAAAAGAACTATGTGGCTGGGTTAGAAAAATCATGCAGCAAATCATGCAGCAAAAATGGCAAACTATGTGGCAATATTAAAATGCTATTTTGTAACACATTAATGCTGGGCAAAAGTTTCACCTCAGTACCAATTTAACACTTGAATATAGTAATCAGCAATGAAAAGATGACCAGTTGACCCTTGTAACTGATCTGCCACTGAGTGGCACTAAGTGCGGAGATTTTTTTTTATAACTTTTAATCCGCTTGAGCTGAAAGTTTTTTGTTTAAATGTGCCCGATTAAGCACCCGATGGTGGGTTATGCTTGATGAGTGGTAAATCCAATATTTAATGGGAAGCCGTAGTTCCTGTATTTTGGGTATTGTAGTAATGCCTCACTGTTGTTTCTGTCTTCATATAAAGATAAGTCCATAGGTGGAGGGAATAGCAAATTATGGATCTTTGGACGCTCCATTGTCAGGCAGTACAGTACAAAAAGAAGAGATGTGAGAAACTGCTTGAGTGGAAAGTCCTTGAGCTGGGTAGGTGTTTCCTAGAAGTCATTTTAAAGAAGGTGCACTGGGGCACAAAGGGCATTTGCATCCACCTCGTATGCCTCCAGGGTACCGTGGTATTAAAGAGTTGGTGCACATGCTTCTTTATTCTCCCCAATAAAATATATTATTGTGCGCACATTTTGTGCCAGTGGGACCTCAGTGGGAAGTTCCATCATTCGTTTGGGGATGTGGCCACATCAAATAAAGGAATCCTCTGTGACTGCACCCATCTCATATTATAGGTGTAGGCACAATGGCAAAGAGCCCACCATGAGACAAACTGATTGTACACTACACAGTCACTCCCTTGGTAAGGGCTACAGAAGCATCCGTCATTTCCCTATAAGCAGCTGCACAAAGCAACACACTGCACTCCACTTACAGTTCTGCAAATGCTCCTAATTTCTAACCTGCATCCCTTTTGATGGCAGTACTGAGATCATGACACACCTCTGCTGTTGCTCCCCAGTCCTAACCTACAGCACCCTGTCCTATTGTATTGCCCCATTCACAACTCTGTTTTCAGTTGAGACCCACTCCATTACACCCTAATTATTAGCTGCTGGTTCCTCTTCTTCCAGTACATGACCATACACACAGCTTTGAGCATCACAAAATGCGTGGACCTGTCAATGCACCCTAACCATCACTTGTCCCAAACTATGCCACATTTTCTACACTGAATCGTAGAAGACACCGGAAAGTCGATATGAGGGCCTGAGAAAGAGGGTTACCAAGGAAGGAAGCTCAATGAGGTCAGATGGACTTTGGCGAGATGGCTCTTTGTGATGTTCATGGATGCTCTGAATATCAAGGCCTTGTGTTCAGCAGTAACTGTCATTCACTAAATTTAACCTTTTTCTGCAGGGGCGTTTTGAGGCTGTTATGAAAGAGCATATTCGGAGTGTGACAGTGGCCATCTTGCGTTATGTTCCGTCTTTCCACTTACTTTCCTTCCAGCTGCCTGTCTTTTGTATCTCCCCCCATCCTAGTATGTTTTTCCCTTTTTTGTGCTCTCTGTCTCTAGTTTCCAGTCCTCAAGGCATCGCACGGCACCAGACCCATCCTGCCCATCTTGGCACAGCTGGCTTAACGCAACGCCTGCTTTGAAGCTCTTGCCATGAAATCAATGGCTATCTCCCAAATCCAAGAATTGTACATTATTATACACGTTGCATCTTTTAAAACACAGTCGAATGGCTGTGCTTAAATTCGTCTTGGACCAAGGCTACTCTGCCAACCCACAATACATCTATTTTCTTCTTCATATAGGTGACCACTTTGCTTTAAAGCATGTGCCGGCATCAGAAATGAGCTTTGGAATCAGCTAACTATTGTAACTAGTGACACTTAAGCAAACAGCGGCATCAACCTATTTGCAAAAAGTATCCTTTATATGAGATTTTTAATATTTGGCATGTTTCTTTGGTTTCATTGGGCATTTATATGAATCACTTTACTTTCAAGTAATACCTACATTTGAAATCACTGTTCTTAACACCCTCAAGGCATTGAGGGGAGTTTATAAGCCTGGTTTTGGGTGGACCCAAATCGGAGATTGGATCCTATGGAAGATTAAGCCTTTAGTTTGAACCTACATCTGTGAGGTCATATCCATTTTTAAATATATTGTACCACTCTGAAAGCATGAGTCTAGTTAGTTTCCCTTACGTTTGTTGTGTTCTGAATCATATTCTCCTTGTGCTACAAATCACAGGGCTAGAAACCCACTTGGGTGATGTGCACTATAGGTGCTGACACTCAGTCAGTCACTGACTGCTAAATCCACTCAGCTCATGTCCTAGGCCATCCCAGAGCTGTCACCGGCAGCAGATCTCTTGCACAACAGGAATTCAGGTATTAGTATCCGCTTCACTATGGTGAAGGAACTCATGCTTTGTACCAAAGTGCGTATGGGTGTGGGGAGGCCGAAAGTAAAGGATATTTACTTTGAAGACCTGCTCGGGTTCTCCTCAATGAAGCAGCTTGTGTGAAGATATCTCAGAACTTGGCAGGCAGTAACTCTCTAACAGAGGCATTAAGTCTCTATTATACAAAGAGCTCGAGCTGTCTTGCTTCTCTGGAGTGAAAAGAGAAGGGGACGTTTGCTGTGCTGCTGTTGGCCCTGAACCGAGGTGGACCCCAACTCCCAACGGGCTGTGGGGCTGAAAGGCAGCCCTTTACCACCACGCTTTATGGTGCGTTTGGTTGCTCCGCTGCGCGGGATGTTTGCTGTGCTGCTGGTGGCCCTGGTCCCAGGTTGAAACCAACTCCCAGCAGGCTATGGGACTGAAAGACAGCCCTTTTTCACCACACCTGGCTTCAACAAAGGAGTGCTATACAGGGCATTTGGCTACCCCTGTGCACAGGACGTTAGCTGTGCTGCCGATAGCCCTGAACCGAGGTGGACTCCAACTCCCAAAGGACAGTGGGGCTGATAGGCAGCCCTTTACCACCACACCTGACTTGAAGTAAGGAGCGCTATTTAGCGCATTTGGCTGCCCTGCTGTGTGGGATGCAGGCAGGCCACACCCAGGCAAAGGCAAGGACAAGGGCGAGCTTGTCCATGCCTGTCAGAGTCCAGATGAGGCTGGGCTGGGCCCACCCTCTTGGCTTGAAGATCTGATGGCGATATGGGGAAGTCGTTTGATGACCAGCTTGTTTATTTGTCCATCAGCCTGACAGCACTGTTTGGTAGTGGAAGGCCTAGCTGGATTATGGTTGGGGCCAGGTTGTGTGTGTACCATTAGTGCTGGCGGGAGTCCTCTGATATTTGCCTTTGTGCCATAAACCCCGCTTGTCTGACTTGCTGTTGTTTTACCTCGCAGCGACTTGATTAAAGGAGTTATTTTCGGGGTCTGACAAGGGGAAGCGTAAGAACCCAATTAACCCAGTAATGACTATGGATGCCTTCTGAATAGGGCTGCAGGCTTCCTCAACAAAGAAATCGAACTGGCTACCCGTAGGCTATCTAGCTCTCCTTTGATTCTGTGTTTGGAGTTACCATTTGCTTCTTTGTCTGTCGATGGGGTTCAGGCTGTATTCCTTCTTCGGCGCAGACGGGAGGTTCCTTCATCTATACCCCGGGATCTGGGTGTCTCTCTGTTTGAGGGGCCTTGTGCCTCTGGCAACTGCAGAGGAGTAGCAGCTGCCTCAGTAGTTTTGAAGGGAGGTCCCAGCACCGTAAGAGGAAGACATTGGAGCCAGGTGGAAAATCTTAGCTCCCTAGGGCTAATCCTGGCCAGTTACGTAGGACCGATACTCAAGTATGCAGGCCAAGCTAATATGGAATCTTTAATGGACTCCCTTCAGTCTATTATCGTTGCAGCTCTGGATGCTAAGCTGGAGCCCATTTACCAATGGTTATTGGCAATTGAGCTGGAACTCTTTAACTTTTCAACAAATAATTGTTCAATGCAGCATATGGGAGCTCCTCCGTCTTCTACCGTCCCTCCTGTTTGTCCCCCCATTACCACTTTGTCGTGCTCCAGTCAGCCTGTCGTAGGAGATATAGCTGGTCCCGCGGTTGCTGAACCACCAAGGGCAGATGGGCTGACAGTCACAGTGGGGGCTAAAACTTTAGTCCCCGTTATCCCTGCACCTATGGGGGACGATGGGGCGGAGGGGATTCTGCACAGTTACATGGTCCTAGGTCAGTTACCACGTCAAGGGGTAATGTAGCTACTTCCAAAAGTCGACCTAACAGACCCTCGCGGTCTAAATCGGTGGTTCTTGATTTACCCCCAGAAGCAACCCCATATGTAGTCATTCTGGTTAATGTTCCCCACTCATGGCTGACGCTCAGGAGAACTTTTATCAACTGAGAAACAAAGTTGTACACTAGTTGGGCTTTAACACTGCTTTGGGGGATTGTGCTGGAGCCGGTATTAGCTTGGTTCATTGGTCAGCTGGTTGGGGAACGGAGAGAAAACCCTGGACTGCGACTGTGTGGTTGTTCACTTTAACAAATCTCATGTGGCAGGGATGGTCTTAGATTTCGTTAGGTGTGCACCTTCTAATGGCCCTCCTCTCACCAGGGTGCTTCCATTGGGTTTCCTTTATAAACCACCTATGTGTGCTCCCATTCCCAGTCCTCAGCAGATTCTGAGACGGCAGGCACAGATGATGGTAGGCCGGCCCGTGATTCCATCAGAGTTGGCTCTCTCTAATAGGCTTACCCCCCCGTTTGGTTTAGAAGCATGTGATTGACGGTTGGGAGATGCCAGTCAGAATATCTTGAAGAATAGCAAGGCACTGAATCCACCAGCACACCCGGGATTCGTCTTCCTGACGGTCTCCCCACCACTGGTTACTGTGGTGCAGCCATGGTGTACCCTTAGGAATGTATGTACACTTATTAATTGGAATGTTTCAGGCATTGCCTATGGCGTTAATAAGCTGTTATTGGTAAACATTTATAATGCTAAATCATCCCTGCAGAAGGGCTGTAACGTTCAAGTTTGGGGCTCCTTCATAAAAAATTATTTTAGCACTAAGTTATCTTTGGCACTTCTCATGGTGGCAGGGGATTTTAATGTCCCTTTATGCAGTCACCTGACGGATACAGGTGTTTTAGGCAATGGCCACCGCCTCATGTCCGGACCTCATTTAAAGCACAGTCAACAGGGTGCTAGCTAAAATACCTTGCTGAATCAGTTCAACTTAGTTCTTTATTGATTCTATTTTTCTTTCCACTCCTCTCCTTTCCTATATCTCTGAATCCTGGATCCCGACAAGCCCTTTAGTGATCATAACTCAGTGTGCATCTCCTTCTGTTGGTCTCCCTTGATTATCCGTCTTCAGGTGGGGGCTAGAGGGGTTATGCAAAAAGGAGTTTGTTACCTGTGAATCCACATGTGATATTCTGAGGGTCTTTTCAGAGATCTCTAAAGCAGTGTCTGGTCTCCTGGAAGTACCCATTACGCAACAGTGTAACAGGTTTCAAAGATAGTTTGGTTCAGGTTGTTTAAAGCCCTTGGGGGACTTTAAGCGTGCTTTAAGTCACAAACCTAGGGATCCTGCCCTGTGTGTATAAAAGGGAACAGGCCAGGTGAAAACATGATTTAAGGGAGGAGGCTTGGGCAGACCTAACTGATGAAAGCACTTTGAATAGCAGTTCTAACTTATGCGGATTATTAATGGACCTTTATTTGCCTCAGAGTTGGCAGAATCCCTTGAGGGACATGTTACTGAAGACTCTTGGCTGGCTAATTTTGAAGTCATTTATAATTCAGAATTGCTAGACTCATGGGAGAGGGATTACCAGCCAACAGAGGTGGCCATGTTTTTCTTTTGTGAGGAAGCAAAAAAATGAATTTTGGGCTTATCATTTAACAAGGCCTCAGGCCCTGATGTCATTCTACCAGACATCTACATAAATGACGTGGGTGTTTGGGTGCCCTTATTAATGCAGTGGTGCGAGCAAGTCATCCACAGTCCTGGGCCACGTTCACCATAGTGCCAATTTTAAAAAATGGGGACAGGGATAGTTCTTTATGTTACAGGCCCCTTCCTATGTTACATTTCCCTTCTTGATTCAGTGGTCAAGGGTGATGGCTGAATCCCTCTAGAGAGACTTTCGGTGTGGGACAAGGAAAATAGTGTGCTGTTAGAAGCCCAGTACGGGTTTCATGCTGGTAAGGTCTACTGTGGACCAGTGTTTGAATTTGTACCTGGTACTCAGAAAATACAAAGTTGCTTGCCCTGACTCTATTCACCCGGAGTTTATGGATTTTTCTTCTGCTTTTGATTGGGTTAAGGGATCAACATTGTGGCAGATTATGTTGTCATTGGGTGTGGAGAATGATATTGTTTTGTTTCTAAGAAATCTACTCCAAAGACTTACAGTGTTCTTGTAGTTTTCGTATTACTAGAGGGGTGTGTCAGGTTTGTATTTTGCCCTCCTTTTTGTTTAGTTTATATACTAATCATCTAGAGCAGGCCCTGGTGGATGTGAAAACTGATTGCCCATTAGTGGGTTTGCATAGATTACTGGTCTTATTATACATGGATGATGCAGTCCTATTGGCTAAAATGGCCTGGGGCTTGCAGGCCCTGTTGGACTCCTTTGCTTAGTTCATGGAAGAGTTGGACTTATCGATTAACAAGAATAACGTTTTTGTGATGATAGTTGGTCCTCGCACTACTAATTCTTCAAGGTTTAACTTATGATCTTGTGCCCTCCTTAAGACCAGAGGATTTTCATACTTGGGCCTACTGTTTCAGCATTAAGTTGGCATCCTTTAAGAAAAAGAAAAAAAAGGGTTTCATATGTGCAGACGATGCAGTTTTAGGTTGAGCGTAAGCATACGACCTCTTGTATACTTTTAAGTATATTTCTTCTGTGGGCTTCCAACTATTTCATTTGTTAGTTTCAGTGTCATTCAAAAATCCTTGCTTTCTAGTGGTCAGTCATGCCTCTTTGTCTCCTTCTTCTGTGTGGGAGCAGGGACCACCTACTATATAAATACACTTTGTCCTGTTAATCTGGTCTGTAGGAGACTTTTTGTTTTATTTTGTTCCCTGCTCCTGTCCAGAGAAGCTTCCCTTTTCATTTGCAGAACATTCTTCTTCTGAGCTTAGCTGTAAACAAGGCTATAAATCAGGCTGTCATCTTGGTCACATTTGGTCTTTGTGGGTTCTCTGTACCCTTTTTCAGCTGCCTGGCTCCCACTTTTCCTTGGCTTGGATTTCTGTACCAAGTGTGCCTGCCTGGGTGCTGAGAGCAAGGGCGGGTGATAGCTTGTAATTGCTTATAGCCTAGGCACCCAGCTCTACCAGAGCTCCACAATCCGTAGAGACAGTGCCCACTTTTGCTCCATACTGGGATCCCACTCGCAGCTCCATCAGTGCACCTCAGTTCACATACTCCAAGCCCTCAGCCGTGCCAGTGCCAGGAACCCATTCACGCTGTCTGTTAGAGCACTTCACTTCTTACATTCAGTACACTCTGCTGCTCCAGTACTGGGACCTCGGACGCAGCTCCATCATGCACATCATTTCACACACTCCAATCCCTCAGCCATGCCAGTGCCAGGAACCCACTCACGCTGTCTGTTAGAGCACCTCAGTTCTTGCAGTCAGTACTCTGCTGCTCCAGTACTAGGATCTTGGGTGCAGCTCCATCAGTGCACCTCAGTTCACACACTCCAACCCCTCAGCCGTGCCAGTGCCAGGAACCCCACACACACTGTCTGCCAAAGCACCTCAGTTCTCGCAGTCAGTTCACTCTGCTGCTTCAGTACTTGGACCTTGGGTGCAGCTCTATCAGTGCACCTCAGTTCACACACTCCAAGCCCTCAGCCGTGCCAGTGCCAGGAACCCCAACACAATGTCTGCCGGAGCACCTCAGTTCTCCCAGCCAGTACACGCTGCTGCTCCAGTACTGAGACCTGGGGCGCAGCTGCATCAGTGCACCTCAGTTCACACACTCCAAGCCATCATTCATGTCAGTGCCAGGAACCCCAACCACGCTGTTTGCCGGAGCACCTCAGTTCTCCCAGGCAAGTACACTGTGCTGCTCCAGCACTGGGACCTAGGTGCTGCTCCATCAGTGCACCTCCGTTCACACTCCAAGCCCCCAGCCATGGCAGTGCCAGGAACCAACTCACGCTGTCTGCCAGAGCACCTCATTGCTCCCAGTCAGTACACTGCTGCTCCAATACTGGGACCTCTGGCACACCGCCATCAGTGCACCTCAGTTCACACACTCCAAGCCCTCATTCATGTCGGTGCCAGGAACCCCACACACGCTGTTTTCCGGAGCACCTCAGTTCTCCCAGTCAGTACACTGTGCGTCTCCAGTACTGGGACCTAGGTGCTGCTCCATCAGTGCACCTCCGTGCACATACTCCAAGCCCCCAGCCCTGCCAGTGCCAGGAACCCACTCATGCTGTCTGTTAGAATACCTCAGTTCTCCCAGTCAGTACACTCTGCTGCTCCAGTACTGGGACCTCTGGCGCAGCTCCGTCAGTGCGCCGCAGTTCACACACTCCAAGCCCTCATCAGTGCCAGGAACCCCACACATGCTGTCTGCTGGAGCACCTCAGTTGTAGCAGTTAGCACACTCTTCTGCTCCAGTATTGGGACCTCAGCTGCAGCTCCATCAGTGCACTGCAGTTCACACACTTCAAGCCCTCAGCCATGCAAGTGCCAGGAACCCCACACACACTGTCTTCCAGAGGACCTCAGTTCTCCCAGTCACTACACTCTGCTGCTCCAATACTGGGACCTCGGACGCAGCTCCATCAGTGCACCACAGTTCACACACTTCAAGCCCTCAGCTGTACCAGTGCCAGGAACTCCACACACACTGTCTGCCAGAGCATCTCAGTCCTCCCAGTCAGTACACTGCTGCTCCAGTACTGGGACCTCGGCTGCAGCTCCATCAGTGCACCGCACTTCGCACACTCCAAGCCCCCAGCCCTGCCAGTGCCAGGAACCCACTCATGCTGTCTGTTAGAACACCTCAGTTCTCCCAGTCAGTACACTCTGCTGCTCCAGTACTGGGACGTCTGGCACAGCTCCGTCAGTGCACTGCAGTTCACACACTCCAAGCCCTCAGCCATGCCAGTGCCAGGAACCCCACACAAGCTGTCTGCGGGAGCACCTCATTTCTCCAAGTCATTTCACTCTGCTGCTCCAGTACTGGGACCTATGTGCTGCTCCATCAGTGCACCTCAGTTCACAGACTCCAAGCCCTCATTCATGCCAGTGGCAGGAACACCACACATGCTGTCTACCAGAGCACCTCAGTTCTCCCAGTCAGTACACTCTGCTGCTCCAGTACTGGGACCTTGGGCGCAGCTCCATCAGGACACTGCAGTTCACGCACTCCAACCCCTCGGACGTGCCAGTGCCAGGAACCCCACACACACTGCTTGACAGTTCACCTCACTTCTCGCAGTCATTACACCCTGCTGCTCCAGTACTCGGACCTCGGGCGCAGCCCCATCAGTGCACCTCAGTTCACATACTCCAAGCCCTCAGCTGTGCCAGTGCCAGGAACCCACTCACACTGTCTGCTATAGCACCTCCGTTCTTGCAGTCAATACACTCTGCTGCTCCAGTACTGGGACCTTGGGTGCAGCTCCATCAAGACACCGCAGTTCACACACTCCAACCCCTCAGATGTGCCAGTGCCAGGAACCCCACACACGTTGCCTGACAGATCACCTCACTTCTCGCAGTCATCACACTCTGCTGCTCCAGTACTGGGACCTCAGGCGCAGCTCCATCAGTGCACCTCAGTTCACAGACTCCAAGCCCTCAGCCGTGCCAGTGGCAGGAACCCCACACACACTGCCTGCCAAAGCATCTCAGTTTTCTGCAGTCAGTACACTCAGCTGCTTCAGTACTCGGACTTTGGGTGCAGCTCCATCAGTGCACCGCAGTTTACACATTCCAAGCATTCAGCCGTGCCAGTGCCAGTCCCAGGAACCCCACACATGCTGTCTTCCAAACCGCCTCTGTTCTCCCAGTCAGTACGCTCTGCTGCTCCAATACTGGGACCTCGGGTGCAGCTCCATCAGTGCACCGCAGTTCACACACTCCAAGCCCTCAGCTGTGTCAGTGCCAGGAGCTCCACACACACTGTGTGCCAGAGCACCTCAGTTCTTACAGTCAGTACACTCTGCTATTCCAGTACTAGGACCTCAGGCACAGCTCCATCAGTGCACCTCAGTTCTACCCCAGCGAGGACACTTCTTTTCTTATACTAGGACCCCGCTCACATACAGTTCCATTACAGCAGCTCAATTCTATCATTCAGTCATACTGCCAAGACAATACTGGGCCCAAATGAGCAAAAAACAGCTCAGCCAGTGCACCTCAAGTCTAACGTACAACACCACTGTTGATGCGAACCACCACAGCACCGCCAGAATCCATCTATTCTAACATTCAGTGTACATTTCTTCTCAGTACTAAGACTCACACACATACCCTTCAGGACTCCTCGCTTCTGTGGTGCAGAGGCAATGCCACTCCCATACTAGGCCCCACTTGCAGCTTCACCAGGGCACCTCTAGGCAACACTGGCACGCCAATACTAGGTTCCACACATAGCTCCATTAATATACCTCACTTCTGACCTTATGTGCCCGTTACTATTCCAGTATCACAGCCAACATACAACTCTGTCAGTGCAACTCAACCCTAACCCACAGCGCCCCATTATTCCAATACCAGGAATTACACGGCGTTCCGTTTTTCATTCCTCACCTGCTGCCTTTCTGTTATTCCAGGACTGCGCTGGGATATAGCTCTCTCTATACCCGCAATCCTGATCTGAAGCATCCCAATATTGCTGTACTGGGGTTCACATACAACTCTGCTAATGCACCTCCTGCTGTTCTACAATGACGTCTGTTTGAGGACATGGAGGAGCCAATTAAATCTATTAGCTGCCATCTTTATTTTGGAGGGTCTGTTTCACCTATCTCACTCTGTTCTTTCCTTTCCTTTGTTTACTCTCAATGTTTTCTTTCTCCCCCACTTCTCTTTCCAACTCTTAAAATCCACACAACAGTTTTGCTCTTTCATTCAACTATTTATTTCTTCTCCTTTCCCTTTTTTTATCTCCCTCTTCCTCTTGCTACCTCCTCTTTCAAACTCGCAAAAACGTGGTTATTTCTTTCCTTTTTTTGTTCCTCTCTTTTTTCTTCATCAGGCATTCATTCTTTCACTATATTTTTCTATTTCCTTCATTCTTTATCTTTTTTAGTTGCTCTTTCCTTTGACTCAGTATACATCCTTTCACTTTTTTTTTTAGATCTTTCTTTCTTCCTTTCTCTGGTGTTTTCTTATCTTTATCTGTCAATTCAAGTTTTACTATAAAACCCTCTTTTTTACCCATCTGCATGTGGAAGCCACAAGTTACTTTTCGAGACCCGAAGTGTCAAAATGGTTTTCCGATGTTGTGTCTGTGGGAAATATGTCAGTACATACATGCCCTGGCTTCTTTGCTGCTTGTTTCTCTCACCATCTCTCTTTTTTCTCTAATGTTCATTTTTCTCTTTCTTTTCACACTTCTTTCATTATTCTTTCCTCTTTATCTTTTGTTTGCTAGCTTCCTTCCCTTTTTTCTTTTGCCTCACACTTGTTCTCTTTCTTCTCTTAGTTGTGTTTTCATTTTCTCATTCTCTCTTACCCTTCTTTCTATTATTTCTTTGCAACCCCTTCTCTTGCTTCCTTTTGTCTGTTGTATTCCTCTCGCTTCTCTTTTTCTTCCCCAACCCCTCTCTCTCCTGAGGCCTAATTATCAATGGAGCAACAGGTGCAGTGGCACCGGGGCCCGGAAACCAAAGGACCTCACTCAACTCTAATTACTGCTGTATTTTCCTACCAAATTTCACTCAACTGTTATCCTTTCTTACTCCAGGGCCCATGACACTGTTACTATGCCACTTCCTATCCATCTTTACTCCTGACTCCCTATTTCCTTTCACCCTTCAGTCTGACCTATATGATATTTTTGTTTTGGTGTTTTGAGCATTACACTCTAATGCCAAAAGTTAATTTCTGATGAAGGTTTATATGATAATTGTATATGTCTTAAGATAGAGGAAGAATGTAAATAGAAGTGCTTTAGTTAAATGCTGGGCCACTGGAATTATATGGCAGGAAAAGAAGACATTAGGACGCAGGGTTGACCAATTTATGTGGCAAGAAAAGTCCAGTTATGAATTTACAATGCCAATGGCTCTAACTCAAAAAAAATGCGAGACCTATTGAATTACAAATGCTTGTTTAGTTTTGCTTCTCGGTTGGGCGGTAGACTTGTTAGGACTCTCTTACAGATCTACAGTGCTAAATGTTTATCAGTAGCTGCCTATGGGAGTGAAATTTGGGGGATATGTTAACCATAGTGAGTTGCAAGTGGTGGAAAATATGTTTTTACAGCAGTTTCTATGCCTCCCACAATGTACCCCACTTTGTCAGTGCACAAGAAATTATGCTACATCTCAGATTTTGTAGCCTTTCGCCCCCTCGCATTTTGGTTGAATATCTCGATAAGGCCAGGAATTAAATTAAGTAAGGAAATTCTGAAAGATTGCCTGTCCTTTGACCATGCACTTTCTATACCTTGTCTCAAGTATATCAGGGATGCCATCCAGAATTTAGGTAGGGGTGATCTTTTTAGCTCACCAGAGGGCATTTGTAAGGCTGATTTCACTTGAGTCAAAGAGTGCTTTTTCAGACAAAGGCTTATGGATAGAGCAGGGATGGCATTTGCTAAGCCTTGTGCCCGTCATCACACTATGTTGAAGACTGTGCCAACTACCGAACCCTACCTTCTCTGAGTCAAGAATAGATACGATCACTTTCTGCTAACTAGATTCCGATTGGATTTATTGCCCTTTCTGCTGGCTTATCCCCAGGGCAAGAATTTAGGGCATAAATCAGAATCCTGTGGCTGTGACAATAGGTCTCCGCAGGACACTTTGCATTTTACTATGTTTTGCCAGTTTTATGTGTTGCCCCAGAAGGCTTATCTTGTACCTGTTCCGAAAAGGGCAAGTTTTTCACAAGTAAGGCCGGCTCTAATGTACTTACAGATGTTGTTGGGAGCAAAAGGGATTTTGACCTTGATATGCTCTAGGATGTTTATGATGTATTGCATAATTGATTTTACACGAGAATAGATTTTAGGCCTTTGATGATTGATGTTTTTATGTAATTTTTAGGTTTTGCTTGCACGCGCGATTGCGCAATGCTTGCAAAATCTTTTGTTAGTAAAAAAACTTGAAAGGGGCTTGCAACCAGCCCCTTACTTACCTGAACTTACCATTGGCTTACTCCTACGTCGCTCTGATTTACCTGCATCGGGTTGGCCAGCATGTCGTCTTCACGACACTTCCTTTCATCTTCATCTTCTGCGCCAATCTTGCCATCGAGCTGCCTGTGGACCTAGTACTCCTTCTGGTCACTTCTGGTCACTTCATATTGGACACTGGCCAGGGTCCTTTCCGATGGCTGCGACGCTGAAGGTACTTCTTTTTTCTTCATGCATACCGTCTTCTTTCTTCGCTGACGTCTTCCTTCTTCGCTGCCGTCTTCTCTGTCTTCTTTCTTTATTGCTGTCTTCTTTCTTCATTGCTGTCTTCTTTTTTCTTCCTACATGTCGTCTTCTTACTTTGCTAACATCTTTTTTTTGTATGCCCTCTTCTCTGTCTTCTTTCTTCGCTGCCATCCGTCTTCTTTTTTCTTTCTGCATACAGTCTTCTGTCTTCGCCATCTTCTTTACCGGACGCCATCTTGTCTCTTCTCACGTCTACACTCTTCTCACATCTTCTTTCTTCTCCCATCTTCTTTCTTCTTTTGTCTTCTGTTTTCTCACTCCTTCTCACTTCTTCCATCTTCCTGTCTTTTTTCTTCTTCTGTTTCTCTCTTCTTCCATCTTCCCTCTTCTTCCGTCTTCTGTCATCTTCTGTTTTCCTGTGTGTTTTGCCGTTATCTGTCTTCCTCTGTGTTCTGCCGTCTTTTTCCGCCTTTCCTGCATGCCAATGTTTTGCCTTTGTCTTTTTTTCTATGTAACTGGCTTACAAATATTAAAAATATTTCTAATATTCTAATTTAATAAAACAAACATTAATATAACATTTCTCAAATATTTGTAAGCCAGTTACATAGAAAAAAGACAAAGGCAAAACCTATTGGCTTTGCCAATGCTTTTTATTTCTTTAAATTGCTGTTTTTATTGGATTCTTTATTTTATTGTGTCTGCTTTTATGGTTTGTACATTCAAAACGGAATAAAGCTAATTTGACTTGACTCCTAAATTCTGGTTTTAGGTTATTATCTCTAAAGTCCCCTTTGGAAGGCTTGTTTTGTGATTTACTGCTAAGCTGTGTGGGCATATGTAGATAATGGGTGAATTTCGTGTCAAAGGCTTACATTTTGGGATGTAGAGAGCTTGTGTACTTGTGAGTATGTGTCACTGTCACTTAATTCTCGCATGCACTCGGTAATACTGCATGATACACAGGTAGCTAGGACAGGCAAGCAGTGGCTGGCTAGAGAGATAGTCTGTGAGAGATAGCTAAATAGAGAGATATTGATCTCCCTGCCTGTACCCAAGGCCCACAATTTTGATACATAGGTAGCTAGGACAGGCAAGCAGTGTGGCAGAGGAGGGGGAAATCAGACAACTGAGAAAGCAATACTTGAGGTGAAGATAATGGGTTAAGGCAAGCAGGGAGTAGGTATCAACGGGATCTGATGGAAAATGAGCGATACAGATAGACTCAGTCAGAAAAGGAGACTGATGATTAGCTGGCTAGAGAGATAGTCTGTGAGAGATAGCTAAATAGACAGATTATGATCTCCCTGCCTTTAGTCAAGGCCCACAATTGTGTCTCCTGCGCTAGAAACTTCGGGAGAAAGAATGTCATTCATTATTAGGTCTCGCCTACAGTCAACTTTTTATTGTTTGTTTTCAGAGACCTAATGTTGACAAGACAACCACTTGCAGTGGGTTTTGAGCAGCACACTGCTTACCTTTGGTTGGATTTTTGTCAGTCTCACTTGCTTACATTTTATTTGATGGCTTTTCTTCTTCTGTTTTGACTTTTTGATGCTTAGCTTTTTGCCATATTTTTAATTGGATGATTTGTGTCCCTCCACTGCTTAAACTAAGGAACTTACGTTTTAGGTCTGCCATGACAGCTTATCTGTCTGCATGACTTATTGTTACCAGTTCTTAAAAATATATATAGGTTTTGCCTCTTCCCAGGGGTGGATAACTCTCTCAGCTCATTCTGGTCATTTTTGTATTTACGGCACCCCATTGCTTCCCCAAGTTGTTGCACATTTATCTCGTGGGTTGCTTGTGTTTACCTTCTCCCCATCCCCACCATTGCTCACTGCACATCTAAATCTAGCCTTTTTATGTTTTTTGTTCTATTGCCCTTTTTGCACTTGCAATTTTCTGAAAACGAGCTTTCCCATTACTTTTTTTTTACTGCTTCGCACTGGACCACTGTTGCATTATGATGCACATGTGTGCATGTGTGAGGGCACAAATACACATCATTGTCCTTTTTTTGCCAATGCTATTTTGCAAAAAGCATTGGTAATGCCAATAGGTCTGTATTGGCAAAGCCAAAAGGCAGTACCTATGAGCTTTGCCAGTGCTTGCTTTTATTTACAGTGTAAGCAATAAAAAGAGAGTTGGCGACAATGAAAGGTCTACACTCCAGAAAAAAACAGGCAAATGGCCAGCCTTGCTGGCCCTGCTAGGCTTTATCTGCGATAAATATTTATTGATTCATGCATTTAATTATTAAGTATGTTGTCCATGCTCAGACACGATGGGTGGTATGGAGAAGTTTTGGGTGGAGCTTGTTCCCCACTCTGCTGTTATGTGTCTTCATAATCCATATTTTCGTTATAATGGAGCAGATGTGGTTTAAGTTTTAAGTTAAGTCATTGTTAACTCACCTCTTGCCCTCGCTCTCCATTTTTTAAATTTCTCTACCTGTCTCTGTTTTTCCAGATACCTTATTCCATCCATTTCCTCTCTCCTTCAGACTTCATTTTTCTGCCTTCCTCTTCTTTTTCTTTCCAAAGTAGGCTACTCATTGCACAATAACGTTTGTCATCCCATCCCTCCATATAGTCCCCACTCTCAACCAACATTTGTTCACCTTGTCTAACTTTACCATAATCCTGTCACTCCTTCCTTCTGTTTGTCCCTCTGCCTCTGGGTTCTCTCCTGTCTGCCTCTCCACTCCCTGTTGCCACTTTCCTTTTGTCTGTCCCCTTCCTTCAGTTTTTCCCATATGTTCGTTTATTATGTTTAATCTGCTTTTTTCTTATCTTTTGTCAGCCTCACCATCCTCTTATCTCTCCTTTCTACTACCTGCTTCCTTTATTATATTAATCTTTCTGCCTCCTGCGTGTGTCCCTTTATTTATAGGTTTCACCTACAGATAGCTTTTAGCTGTCTGTTGTTGAAAAACCTATTGTGGACAATTCCAGTACTTAAAGCGGACACTGAGTCAGCCATTGCTTACTAAGGGTTCACTTTCTTGTCAGTCTCATTTATTGCTTATCTCTTTGCTTTTCTTCCTCCGCCTGCTTCTTTCCCTCCATTGGAACACTGCTTCTTTACCATCCTTTTGATTGGTTGGTTTGTATTCTGCTGCGGCATTTTGCAGTCTTGGTACAGACAGCTCCAGCTTTCTGTCGCAGGCAGCAGTGTCTATCATACTCCACAGTCAAATCTCGATCATGATTAGGTGGCTTACCAGTCACTCTCAACTGCCTTCTTATTGGGGGCTTTCCTTCTTTCCCCCCACCTTAGAGCACAGCTCTTTTACCTTGCTTTTGATTGATTAGCTACGGTGTAACCTTGTACTGTTTGAATTATGCAACTTTTTTTGGGAGCTTTTTTCGCTTAACACTCCATCACTTTGTTTTAGGGGAAACATTCGCTCTTTGCTTTAATTTTAGGACCCTCCCCCTCCTCACTCCCAATGTCTCTGCAGCATGCCCGATGGCAGCCTTTGTGATGCCTTGGTATCCCCTTCGACACTCGCTTCCATCCATTACTTTACAACTTTGAGCAGTTATATTACTATAGTATAGAGATCAATGAAAACATTGCTTTCAAGGTGGCTGCCACGTTGCAATATGTAACATGCATTTCGTCATCACGTGGTACCAATGCAGGTGATGATGCAACGCTCATTGCATCACACAGTGTGGCAGCCATTTTGAAACTATATAGAAATTAGTTTTTAAAGCTTTTCATTCTTTTAATATTGCTGCTTAGTCATTTAGTAAAGCTGATCGTGTCATTCACTCCCCTGTGTGACGTTTTGCCCTTATACACCTACTTCGTTATTGCCTTCCTCACCACTCTCAGTTCCACTCACTTTTTAAATTTGTTATTATTTAACTCTTTCTGATAGAACCCAGCCAATCTTCCTGATACCATCTCTCTCTCCTCCTTCCAACCCCGTGGGTTAGTGGGATTGAGCAGCACACCCACAAACAGTGCCTTGAGACCTTACGGGTGATTAGCTGCGCTTTAGAAATCAATGATTGATTGACTGAGTGCTGCTTGGTAGAGTTTACTTTTCAGCATCAGCAAAACAATGGGAAAGCATAAGGCGAAAATTCCTGGCTTTGCCATTGCTTGTTTGTTATTTTGCTTGCCTTCTGCTTTTCTATTATTATGTTTCTCTTTTCTACCGACCAGCTCTTTCATTCCTCCTCTAATTTCTCCTCCCTTTCCTTTACTGTCACCTGTCTTTCCTTCCGCCTTTCTCTTTTCTTCTATTTCTGACTCGCCTTCATGTTTTTTTCTAACATACCCTTCCTCCATATTCCTTGGCACATCCTCCCTTGTGAGGCTCATCTTCGAGTCTTGGAACACCGCTCCCCCCCCTACCTTGAATCCCCAGGCACCCCTCCTTTCAGCCGTCCCTTTTCTGTCTTGTCCTGAATCTTCCAGGATCCTTCAGGCAGGCTGACCCTGTTTTCAGGCTGTCGTCTCTCAGCGGAGCCTGCCTCAGTTTCCATGGTGATAGGTGGGCAGAGAAGCAGGCTGGATTCAGGACCGTGAAATATAGGAGAGGAGGCAAGGGCAGCGGGCGAAAAGACAAAAGAGTCAAAGGGGGTGGGACGAAGGCTCATCCAGAGGTAGCGGCAGGAATATCAACGAGAAACAGAATGGGTATCTGCTGATAAAGGCCGACGGGAGAAACGGAACATGTCCAAAAGCCCTTTGGAAGGGTTGTTGGTTTGGGGTCGCATTTAGTGACGTGTCCGGTGACATGTCAGGCAAGGCTGGCACATGATTAACTCTGCTGAAGAACAGTCGGCACTCGAGGGTGACAGGGCTCACTCTCTACCAGCCTTTCAGCTACACAGGCCTGCTGGGAATATCGAACTAAGGGCCAGATGTAGCAAAGGTTTTTTCCCATTCTGTGCCTATGGGAAAAAGTGTTTGCACATATGGCCCTAATACCAGTAGCCTGATTGCACGGGTGCAAGGCTGACTCCCATTTCTAAGCTTCGTAGTGTGCACAAACACAGAATCAATTTTGCCAAGAGTACGCCAACCAGTCTTATTTTGTGCTGCTCAGATTCTGCCCACGTGATTAAATAGGATTCAGTACGATGTAGGTAGTTGTGCGGTTACCAAGAATATGTTAAAATATGGAGCCACCTTGAAAACAAATGTGCTTGTGATAAGTGTACATTTTTGCATCATCACTGGTGATTTGCTGGTGTTTCATCGCACAAGTATAGTCTAGCATAGTCTCAGGTGCCTTTGGACTGCATTTACTACATTGAATTTCCCACATTTCCGAGGTGTACTTGCTCGCAAATGTTTCCAATCTGACACGTTTTCTGTGAGAACCAATATTTCCAAGTCACCTTTTAAACATGAAAATACATAAAGAATAGCTTGCAAACTTCGGTCAGTAATCATACTTCAGGAGTAAAACATCTCAGCGAGGATTCAGAAGTCATCTCTAAAGCTTTCAGTTCATCTAACGGGGCCTGCCAGAAGGATGCTGAAGACAGATGTCCTTGTACTCCAAGACTGCTCCATCGTCACAGAAACAGGAACTGTTCCTAATGATCCAACAACCTGAGCGCGAACCTTTCTTGTCTGCCTGCTGCCCTAAATCCACAAGCACTTTATGAGTGGGCATTGTCCCCAAAGAGACAACTTTTGCCTCAACTGTACTAACTGTACAGGGAGGTACACCTGGCCTACATTTGTGGTTAGTATTATCAAATCAGTTCTCATTTAAAATGAGGTGTAGTAGTCAAGACACTGGCAGGAAAGCATTCCGTTATGGCGATTTGTAAAAATCTATAGTAAAGTGGACAACAGTATTCATCTTGTCCAAACTGTTGGTGATAATTTGAAGGAGCCCTTGCAGCCACAATATATAGAATTATAGATCAGTAATCGTGAGCAACGGTAACCTCTGAGTGAAATAATACAGTGAATCTCAAGTTGTATAATGATACCACTTAGTACATATGGTTAAAAAACATCCCTGTAATTCACATTTTACCCATTTAAAGCTGTAAGTCAGGCATGCCGCCCCAATCACCTGCCCCTGCTCTTCTTACAATGTATACACAGGGGTAACAAAGTAATGAGGGGGCTATATGTAACATGTACAAATGTGTTTACAAATCTCTCCTCCTGCCACCCACCGCCCTCGAGAGATACCTTTTGCCTCCCCCAAACTAAATACTTGGCCTCCTGCCATCCACCCCACCATGCTCTAAAAATCTCTCCCTCGCTCATCTTTAAATATAAAACATAATACCTGGCCCTTTTGCCTACCCACCCGCAACACCCTCTGAATTTAACTCTTCCAGCCCTCAAAAAAGTTTGCCTCCTGCCACCGCCCCCACACTCTACAAAACATACCTACTTCCACTGAAAATGAAACATAACCATCTCCTGCCAGCACCCCCACCACTCACTGTGCAATCTCACCCCTGTCCAGCCCAAAGTTGTGATCTCCACTCACTCTAAGAGCGGAAATCCCACACAGCTTCATTTCCCCTCTCAGTACAGGTCTGCAGAGACTTGTATTGACAGGGGAAAAGGTGGTTGCTGCATGAATAGTGCTGCTCATGTTCTTCCACCTCCCTTGGGTGTGCGGGGTCCCAGGAGAGGCACAAGAAGGTGTATAAGACCAACAAAGTCATAATCTGCCTCCACGCTCAGGACTTTGGAGACACGGGCTAGGTGGCAGAACAAAGGAGAAGCAAGAAGCAAGTGCTTCTCCTTGGTGGCATCACAACAGTGAATAACCGCTCTGGTTAACCACTGTTATGACCTCACTACAGGGAATAACTGGATTTCGATCTGATATTTACAATAAATGCTTTTTATGGAAACCATATATAACTATCAGATTTAGAGTCTTGTTTTAGAATAGAGGCTACCCATGGAAACTTCACATAACAAGCACTTTCTGTTGCTCTTTGCACTTAGTTAATCCAGGGACTTGGGCGTCTATGCACATGCATGACTACCAGTTTTATTCAACAGAGTGGAACCACACTAGGCCGAGGGGGGGGGACTAAATAATGCAGCAAGGAAATGTAGAATATGCTGCATATTACATAAATGCAGATTATTTAACACATAGAATGGCATTCACATTCACAGAATCGAATACATTTTTTAAATACAATAAATATTGTACTCAGTACAAAACAGGACTACATGTAAACGTTTCTTTTAATAAAATAATTTCCTCATTTATTTAGGGCATTCCAGTTATGTTCTAAAACTTGACGTTGGCTAAATGTTTATGTAGTGTTCACTCTATATGGCTATGAGAGGCACCATTTAAAATTAGGAGACAGCCCTGCCAAAAAGAAAAGTACAATTCATATTTATTAGGTGCTTTTTCCAGTAGGAGGGACTTTAGTGTTCAAGACATTTAACCTTGAATAGACATACATCCTGAAATTCTTCTTATGTCTGTGTGACCGCATGAAATAACTGATATTTTGATAAGAGTCTTTAATGTAAACATAAACTTTTAGGAACCTTTGGAAAAATATTCTTATAGCAAAGATTAGGGGCCTCATTACGAGTGTGGAGGTCCATGGACCAGCACACTCATGTTGACAGTCGGACCACTGCACTCCAGGTGGTCTGACTGGCCAGTTACAACCCTGGCGGGCGGACCCACCAGGGGATCGTCGTCCCCATCGGGAACATAGTTCCTTGACGGCATGACAGCAGTCAGAGTTGTACTCAGCATGATTGTGCTATACTCCACAGCACCTGGCTGAATACAACTCCCCTCACTGCCAGTCTTTCCATGGCTGTTTCATCAACATGGAAAGGTTGGCGGTAACGGTGTGCAGTGCATGGGCCCCCCTGCCCAGCACCATTGGAATTTGCGCTCTCTGCTTTGCAGAAAGTGTGCATTCCGAGGGTCTTGGCCGGCCCCCTCTGTGCTACGAGATAGCACTCTGCTCCATTAAGGACGCAAAGTGCTATCTTGTAGCATTGTTCCAGCCAGTCTGACCGGCGGGAACACTGTATTGCAATGTTCCCATCGGTCAGACCGCCAGGAACACTGTAAAAGGGCAGGGGGGATGCCACTGCCATGGCGGTGGCATACTCCCCACAGATTTGGCAGTCCCGTGATGGGACCGCCAAAGTCGAAATGAGGCCCTGAATCATTTGTTCTACCTTGTTTGAATTATGTTGGACAAGGCCCTCTTTGCAGGGTCGTCCCCAATCTTTTTGTCTTCACCACTCCAGTTTTATAAACCTGTTTTTGTGGGCGTATAGGAGTCTGTTCACTTGACCACTGCTAAACCAGTGCTAGTTGTACCCAGTGCCTGTAAATTAAATGCTACTAGTGAACAGCAGCACTCATTGTGCCACCCACTAAAAGTAGCCTTGTAAAACATATCTCAGCCCTGCCATTGCAGCCTGTAGGGCAGTTTTAAACTGCCAATAAGACCTGCCAAAATAAGCCTTTTTGGCACATCTAAACATTCCTTTTTAATACATTTAAGCCATCCCTAAAGTAGACCCTGAACAGCACAACACATAAGTAAAAGTGCATTGATTTCAAAAAGTATTTTTAAGTTTTATATGTCCTGGTAGTGAAATCATCCTAAATTCGCATTTCAGTACTGTAAGACCTTCCTTTCCCAGTTGATAACATTGAGTTACCTTATTACATTTAGAAAGTACTAACATTTGATTGGGAGTGGGTAGATATGTCATGCTTGGACTCAAATGAATTGTAATTTAAAATCCTCTTTAATGGTAAAGCTGGATTTTAAATTACAAATTTCAAAATGCCACTTTCCTACCCTAAACTGTGAGACCTTCTAGGAGTTTCCAGCTGCCTTGGCCTGGTAATTGTTGCCCATCTGGAATTTGTATTGGGCCCAAACAGTGAGAAATAGAATCGTGGTGTAGCTGGGAGAGGGCCAGTCTGCAATTATGGATGGGCAGAGCTGTTCCCTGACCCACTTACATTTCAAAAGCACACTCACAAAGGAACTAAACACCAGTCTGTTGTCACCCTCTAACACTTGAAGCATGGGCAAGGGAAGAAAGGAGAAAGAAGAAATCCTTGAGCACTAGATGTGGCAGTGGACTAGAAGTTTCCCCTACTTAAAGGGTTGCACCAGGAATACATAGTGTACCTCCTGAACCACTCCTCAGGGCACTTCTGGACTTGTGAACATTACAGAAGAATGACTGCCTTGTTGCCCAGAGGACTGACCTGCTGCTTGACGTATACCTTGTTTACCCGAAGACTAACCTGCTGCTTGAGAGCCGCCTTGTTCTTAAGAGTACTTTCCTGCTGCTACCAGAGGACTGCCCTGCTCTTGAGGCCTTCTTTGTTCTTCAGAGGACCACCCTTCCACTTTAGGCCTGCCGTGCTGTCTGAGAAGAAAGGCCTGACTCTGCTCCGTTCATCCCAGGATAACCTGAGTGACTCCAATGGTTAGTTGGCTGACCTCCTGTTCTGAGCTACAGGGCCACAACAGGCTCCAGAGGCCTCCCTGCAACTGCCCAGCTGACCTGTTGTAAGTGGACCTGCTACTAGATCTGCCTAAGCTCTGCAGGCCTTTGCTGCATTGAGGTCGTGACCCCCACCATGTCCCTCCCCGAGTCCTGGACCTTTGGCTGGCATCAATTAAGCTCCTTCTTTGAAATCCTGAAGTTGTGAACTCTGTCCACTGCACTTAGAAAAATAACTTTTTCAGCTAAACTAACCTGGTCCCTGTATCGACCCACAATTTGTGCTTTCTGCTTCTCGGTGCTATCTTTACTTAAACATTTAAAATTGCATATCTCCGGTTCTACTGATTGGATTTTTGACTTCTCGGTCTTATTGTATTTATTAAATATTACTCTATTTTTCTGAATTGGTGTGCAATACCACTTGTGTTGTGTTTTCACATTATTATTCTTTGTCTGCTGCATAAATAATTAACACAGTGCATCTAAGTTAAGTCCGACCACTTTTATGCCAATCTACCATAGGATTAAACACAGGTTAATGTAGTGACTTTTATGGTTCTTCCTGTCAAGGATTGTGGTTGTTGCTTGAGAGGGGTTTCACCCCCCTTGACCAATAAAACAGTCTCTTACAAATTACACTTATGTATTTAAGGTTTTTGTTTGTTCTATGTAATTGAGATGTTTTGATGAACAGAAGGGGTTGTGGGTTAATATTAGCGTCTAATTTGGGTAGCTCCAGGCTTTGTGGTCTTTTACCCAAATGCATATTTAATTTTTAATTCATTTTATTATATTGTAGCATGGCCTGCTTTTGGCAGGTATGTTTTATTTTCTAAACAGCTACTTTTCTGTGAAAGCACTGTTGTTAGTTCCTTTGCACAACATTTCGTTCTGTGCCTCTGCTCAAGGCTGTACATGATAGTTTACTTAGTATTGCTGGCCCAAGAGTATGGTGCCAACCTCCAGACCGAGACATATTATCACATCAGGCCTGTTCTCAGAACACAATGTGTTTCGTTATAAAAACACCACAACAGGCCAAAATAGGTTAGAAGGGAAGTTCTACCCAGCCATCTTGTGCTCTGTGCCATTTTGTCACAGCTTTGCTGATCTTGGCACTGCCTCTCCAGCCAGCCGAGGAGACTGCCAGCAGACGGGTGTGGGGTCAGGGGCTTGGACTAGTATGGACAGGAGGGCTAACACTGCTATGTTCTCACATTAGATACTAGAAGTTTACGTAGGAATTTTAAACTAATGATTATTCCAGAATGCTGATCCTATTTAATGCTTCACTCATAGTTGTGTTATGTTTCATCGTCCTACTAATTGCAGCTCATGCTTTTTATCATAGGACACAGTTCTTTAAATAAATGTATTAAAACTTATCCTGCATTCCTTGTCTGTCTTTGCACGTGTGAGAGTGGTGCAAATGAGAGAAAGGGGTAAGATATGTTCTACCACAACTTCCCTTAGGATCAGAGTGTCATGCATCAGGCTGCCACAAATCACCTTTACTTTTTAGGTTGGGTGAGGTACTGCTAACTTGCCAAGAAGGTTAGGCCGACAGCTTCCAGTTGGTGTGGGACTGACTCAGTCACCCACATGCAGTGGCACTGCCGCCCAAAATCACGCAGTCTTACCCCCAAGGTAAGAGTCCTAAGACATGGCACCACCAACGTTGGTCAGGCACTAAATTAATGGATCTTCCAAGTATCTCTTATCACTCACATGCTAAAGGTACCCTAATGACCTTATACGGAGAACTCTGTGGTATTAGGTAAATATCTGCCTCTGCTAAATAGGTAGTACCTTTCTTAGCGTGTAGGATATTCAAGCCTGAACCTTAAAAGGAATTCCCCAAATTGGTGTTTCTATCTCTGAACTTACCATTCTAAAATATGACGGAACTTCAACTGGTTACAATTCCAGTAAATATGAAACAACCTCTCACACAACATCTATTAGCTCATGGACCCAATGAAAAGAGTGGGGATGTTACGTTCGTGGTAGAGGCACACAATGCATACAGAACAGAAATGTTCTATTCCTGGGTCACTTTTGTAGTAAGAAATGGAAACTCACACACTTTCCACAATTCCACAATTACACGGTAGCAAACACACCTCCACAATATCCCTTATGCATATTTAGAAATACTGTTATCTTATCAAGAACACAAAAATTGGTTTGAAGGCACCCTACCACACTTGGTACAAAACATTAGATTAGGTCCCTTAAGTAATAAAGAACCTACATGGCCAGAACTAGCCATATATACACCACACCCCAATGTAGCAAATATGCCAATAGTGGATCTGCGTTGCTTATATAATAATTTAGTGGATATATATAGACGTTTAATACAATTTGTAATATTGACTTTAAACACCATTCCAGCTAGGGCTGCTCCAGCAGCATCACAATCGCTACAACTGGGATAAATCCCACAACTGTGCATTCAATAATGTGTAAGGTACCCACCAAATGTGAAGACATTCTGTTTTGGTTAGCACAAAAATAAACGGGCTGGAAAAAGTGCTTCCCCATACAGGACCCTAAGACAAGCATAGAATTCTCACAATGTGCCTGCCTTCAGGATGGTTCCCTCAGAAGATAACTGTGCCACATGGGGTGCAATATTTGCTGCAATTTATACTACTTCACACGTTACACCAGCACTTGTGAATCTTCTCGAGTGTAAAAACAAATTTAAGACAAATATGCGGCAGGCGCAGCCCTGGATTTTGAGATCCAATTAATGGGCAATTTTGCCACAGTGTCCTCAATTATATTAAGTAAACTTAAGGAAGAAGCAGTCACATTGGCAGTATGCCAGCCGCTCGCGCTTATGCATTTACATAAACAGAGAGTGCACATAAGTGTAAAGAAATACCATTGACTGGACAAAAGACAATGTTGTGAGTGTATTACACTGTGATATCTCACAACCATAATATATAATACAGCACAATCCTCACAATAAAGAAACACTGTTCCCCCCAGCATTGTAGCCTTCTCTGACCTAAAGGATACACCACACTGCAAGACACACAGCATCAATACAGACACCGCAAGCTTGACACACAAAAATTGCAACCCACAAGCCTGCTTATACTCACACATCAGACATAGCAACTGCCTTCAGAACTGCTAAAACACATCCAGTACTCCAAATTGGGCCATGGGGTTTAGAGACATGGACTGAACTGAGACAAGTTCCAGATCTTTTCCGGAATCTTTTTAGCTCCCTATACTTCAGTGACAAACTACCCTTGTTGCCGCCAATTAATCCAGCACACTTTTTTTTATTCCTCGGTACTCTACCGTAATCATCTATCAGGTTGTGCCACTGATTATTTGGACCTTTGACTATCGACTGAAAATGCATAAGAGGATCTAGTATCAGAATCGAATTTCCATCACAACGAAACCAACTGGCCTCTGCAAAAATAATGGAGAGGATGGTGTCTAAATCATGAAGGTTTATTAACAATTCAGTCAAAGTTACAAGTTAATTAATCAGTAAATCGATTTATCTAGTAAGCAAATATACTGATGCAATTTCAGTTTGTATATTATTAAAAAGAAGATGCAAAAAAATAGAAAGGTATAAAGCAAAAAACAGGAAGCAGACAGATTCCATAGAGGAACTTCCCTGATCTAAATCAAACATTGAAATGGCAAGGTGACATTCTCAAAAGAAGGTAGCAGCATCTGATGAACCAAGTAAAGGTTCAGGGGAAATAGGCTCAGATGGGCAACCTTAAAGCTCAACTCTACAGGTAAGAGAAATCAGCAGAGTTTGGAAACGGTCTTTCCTTACAGAAGTCAGGACAGGATCTATGTGAATACAGCTGGCATAAGCAATGCCTTAATCATAATAAGATTATATAAAAGTGGCTTGTGCTACAACTAAATATAGCCGCCTGCTAACACTCCGATTAATATGTTGCACACTGATTAATATTTTAGTACAAATATCAATAATGTGATGCATAAATGTATGGAGCACTATATTATGCTGTTCCAACAATATAACTGGATGCCTATGTGCCATTTTACTCAGGTGATGTGTGACTGATGCAACACAAGGGACATATAGCTATAACGGGGATATCAAAATTACAAGTCCAGCATACAAAAGTCTCAGTTAAACAGCTAGTACTGGGTGAACGTATTATGCATCAAATGAGTGAACCTGGCAGTGCTGATTATAGATGTTAGCAAAGGAATTGTTCTTGTGATAATTAAATCTGACAAATCAAAAGCAAAAATGACACACTAGTGATCCTAAAGAGTTTTAGAGTTCTTACTTAATATTGCTGTCATCAATATAAACTATTAAAGAAACAAAAAGGAATAGTTTGCAGCAATATCACTCTAATATATAGAACCCTTCCATCAAACCAACCAAGCATGAGTGAAACATTCCACTACTCTTAACTTTTTGGCCAAATGCACTTGTTGACTAGTTGTGTCCTTTTTAAAAAAAAATCTTTGTTTATTGATTATCAACAGTATATGTACATTTACATAGGTTTCCTTTTAATCATTAGGGTGGGAATACAGGTCTTATCATGAGGGTTTTTGGTTTGAAAACCCAGGACCCCCTGAAGGTGTCACATATGATAGAGGACAATGAGCAGCCAAATACTTGTTTGTGATTTTTATCAGTTTTAATGCAGCTTTTCATTATGGCCCAAACACAGTTACACACAAGAACACTTGCCATTAACTGTGTAACATCCATTGACCTGTATGTACAGTAATCACTTATTGGTGGTCTGGGCCTTAATTTAATGAATATAAATTATTCTCAATGCAGTAAAAACCTTTCTGTCGGTGGCCCCCCAAACATTCATAAAGTGGCATAAACTGCATTGAAAGGCTTTTGGTGGAACTGCAAATTTGTAAGGGTCCTGCAGCTGTTATTGCAGCAGCAGGGATGCAGCTTGGTCAGTAAGGGGGGGGGGTGAGCTTGTTAAGTTGTTATGTTATTAGGTTTTTTAAAGCGCTCATGTACGCAAGGGTGTCTTGGCACTGCCTTATTAAAGGTAGTTTGTTATGGCTATGATGATTGTTTCCTGATAACTCTAGTTTAGGTAGAAAGAGATAAGTTGCTGATCAAAGAGACATGTTTTGAGGGCTTTCCTAAAATGTAGGAGGTTGGTTAGTTCTTTCAGGTTGAGAGGAAGAGTATTCCACAGCTTAGATGTCCCAACAAAAAAACCTTTGCCTCTAACAGATTTTCCATCAGACCTTCCAACAAATACGACAAGCAGGGCACATGAGAGGAGCAGTGGAAAGGGATGCGAATGTGGATTGACAGGCGTAGTAAGTAAGAGAAAACACAATATTTTTAAAACTATCACACATTTTTTAGACATTCAAAGCGAAGAGGGAGAGTGTGTGTTTGTGTTTATGCAAAAAATCCTGGTGAAATCTGGCAGACGCCTCACCACATCTGACTGAAAACACTTGTACCCAGCTATTTGCCAGAAAATACATCTATTACCCCCCTGCGGAGTAGACAAAGTATACAGATCTCCTTAGAGGGAGATCACTGCATGAATGTCAAGAGCAGTTGTCAGTGGTAGGAACAGCTACCCCTGGCATGAAATTTGGTATCCCCGATACTGATCTCAGCTACAGTTCCTAGCTATTGCGAGTCCTGCTCTGTAAGATAACCTTGAATGGGTCACCTTCTGTTTGCCTCTTGTAGCGTAAAACACTTCCCGCATCTATGTCCTGCCTTCTCCTTCTGGTGGACCAAGGGGAGTCTAGAATCGAATCTGATTCCTATATACCTGAATAGTCTTTCTGGATCCAGTCACATCAATGTTCTTTAAGCGACTGCTCCGTAGGTTTAGAGTATAAGTCTCGAATCAGGAACCATAAATGCCTAAGTCTACTCAGCTGTAAGTTTCTCAAAAGTCGAGTTACGTATGAATGGGCAATTTCTCCACCATGCTAGGACAGGATTTAAGTCTGCTGCTCAGGCAATGGTAAACCTGTAAGTATTCCCACTAAGGTGGAGTTCTGTTTATAGAGAATCAAAGGATTGGCTGCTCAGAAGCTGTTCACTTAAGACTATCGGCTTTAAGGATCATCAGTGGAAAGTCTTGTCACCTGTTAGCAAATGTGTGTTATGCCCTGTAGAACAACAAACATTGAAAAGTGTTATTGTAAAGGTCACAGAAAAGAGATAAAATAGTATATACAAATATAAAAAGCTCGTCCGACTTAAATTTATTTTCCTAAATCGGATCCCAACTAGCAATGAACGCAGGAAACAGCAATATTTCAGAAATTCTAAACTCATTTTTTACTGCTAGTTTATTACAACGTATTCCAAGTTAAGTGCAGAAATAAATATTTCTGTTGCAAATATGTTCCAAACCATTACACCAATTCATGTAAAATCATTTACTCTATATGCATAAATGCAAAAACATTAATGTCATTAATTGTGATGTACGCTGTTACATTTCATTCATAAAAGACAATACATTGCACAAGAGTTTTAGACATGTATCTATATCATTAACCACAGACCTCCATTCATCCACACTCACTCCCAACATATTCATTCAACCAAATACATATTCATATATAAAAACATAGTTGCTAAAGAACTCCTAACACATATATACATTGATATACCTTCTTTTACACATATATGCCCACTACCCATCCCCTTTCAGTAGGCCCGTAAAGAGTGTCATATGCCCATTGCACAGCTCCTTTTAGTTGGTTCTTAAAGAGAGACATTTGTAGGCCTCAGGTGGAGGCATGGGCCTTAATTCACCAAAATGCCAGAGGTAGCGGAAGCCACATTACATGCCATACCGCTGGACCTTTACATTCACTCTCACACACGCTTCCACATACACACACGTTCCCACATATACATGCTCTCTGTCACATACACACACTCCCACTCGCAAGCATGCACACAGTTTATATTTAAAAGCATTTTTTCTTACCGCAGCTGCCAGAGAGGGTCATATTCCAGCTGATTGTACACCATTTCTCTTACATTAATAGTGAATACTAGTTATTTTTTTATTATTCACTGTTAGTGTAAGAAGAAAATTACAAAAAAATTAGGAAAGTGCAGATCCACCGTCCATAAGGATGAGCTGCCCTGTGTTCCTTGCACTGATTTTGCCACCTCTGAGGCTAGTGGTTGCAAAGGCAGTGCTAGGGGTTGCAAGGGACAATCCAGGGGTCGTCAAGGGCTTGTCGCTGGGATTTACACCAGTATAGGTCAGGATAGTCTGGGAGCCAGACCAAATAAATCACAATTAAAAGGTAAATCCAATAAGGATAATACCAAACAAGCATAAGCAGGTTCTTAACCCCTTCGTTGCCAGGCCTTTTCCCCCTCAGGTGCCAGACCTTTTTTTGGCTATTTGGGGCATTTCGCGGTTAGGCCCTCATAACTTTTTGTCCACATAATCTACCCACGCCAAATTTACATCCTTTTTTCCAACATCCTAGGGATTCTAGAAGTACCCAGAGTTTGTGGGTTCCCCTGAAGGAGACCAAGAAATAAGCCAAAATACAGCGAAAAATTCTTTTTTTTAAACAAATGGGACATAAGGGCTGCAGAAGAAGGCTTGTGGTTTTTTTACCTGAAAATGGCATCAATAAAGGGTTTGCGGTGCTAAAATCACCATCTTCCCAGCTTTCAGGAACAGGTAGACTTGAATCAGACAACCCCATTTTTCAACACAATATTGTCATTTTACTGGGACATACCCAATTTTTACTATTTTCTGTGCTTTCAGCCTCCTTCCAGTTAGTGACAAAAATGGGTGTGAAACCAATGCTGGATCCCAGAAAGCTAAACATTTCTGGAAAGTAGACAAAGTTCTGAATTCAGCAAGGGTTAATTTTTGTAGATCCTACAAGCTTTTCCTACAGAAAATAACAGCTGAAATAAAAAATATATTGAAATTTAGGTGAAAAAAGCAGCCATTTTTCTCCATGTTTTACTCTGTCACTTTTTCCTGCAATGTCAGATTTTTTAAAGCAATATACCGTTATGTCTGCTGGACTCTTCTGGTTGCGGAGATATATAGGGCTTGTAGGTTCATCAACAACCCGAAGTGCCAAGAGCCAATAAATGAGCTGCACCTTGCAATCGTTTTTCATTCTATACCGGGTATGCAGCAATTCATTTGCTGAAAATAAAGAGTGAAAAATAGGTATTAAGAAAACCTTTGTATTTCCAAAATGGGCACAAGATAAGGTGTTGAGAAGCAGTGGTTATTTGCACATCTCTGAATTCCGGGGTGCCCATACTAGCTTGTGAATTACAGGGTATTTCTCAAATAGACAACTTTTTTACACACTGTCTTACATTTGGAAGGAAAAAAATTAGAGAAGGACAAGGGGCAATAAAACTTGTTTTGCTATTCTGTGTTTCCCCAAATCTCCTGATATAAATGGTACCTCACTTGCGTGGGTAGGCCTAATGCTCGTGACAGGAAACGCAACATGGACATATCACATTTTTACAGTGGAATCTGACGTGTATTTTGCAAAGTGCTTAGCTGTAGATGTTGGCCTCTAGCTCCGCCGACACCTAGGGAAACCTACCAAATCTGGGCATTTTTGAAAACTAGACACCTAGAGGAATCCAGGATGGGGTGACTTGTGGATTGACAGAAAGTTCTGGAATCTGAGAGGAGCCACAGATTTCCTTCCACCCAGCGTTCCCGCAAGTCTCCCGATAAAAATGGTACCTCACTTGTGTGGGTAGGCTTAGCGCCAGTGACAGGAAATGCCCCAAAACACAACTAGGACACATCACATTTTCCCAAAGAAAACAGCTGTTTTTCGGAAAGTGCCTATCGGTGGATTTTGGCCTCCAGCTCAGCCGGCACATGAGGAAACCTACCAAACCTGTGCATTTTTTTTAAACTAGACACCTAGGGGAATCCAGGATGGGGTGACTTGTGGGCCTCTCACTAGGTTCTGTTACCCAGAATCCTTTGCAAACCTTACAATTTAGCCAAAAAAACACTTTATCCTCACATTCAGGTGTCAAAAAGTTCTGGAATGTGAGAGGAGCCACAAATTCCCTTTCGTCCAGCGTTCCCCAAGTCTCCTGATGAAGATGGTACCTCACTTGTCTGGATAGGCCTAGTGCCCACGAAAGGAAATGCCCCAAAACACTATCTGAAAACATCACAATTATCAAATACAAAACTACCTGTTTTTGCGGGGGGAACCAGCGTTTCTGGTCCTGGGCTCAGCAGCCATCTAGGGAAACCCACCATGCCCACACATTTCTGAAAAACAGCCACCCGAGGGAGTCCGGGGAGGTGAGACTTGCGTGGATCCCCCAGTGTTTTTGCATTTCTCCTCCGATCGGCGCCAGAAGCTGAGGGGCAGACGTCTGATAAGGTCAGCGCGCGATCGCGCACTGACATCATCAGACGCCATGGGAGGGGGGTTGGGGGTAGTGGGGGTGGAAGGGGAAGCGATTCCCCTTCCATCCCTGACCTGGGGGCACTGAGGTGAGGCTCATGGGGGGAGCGCTAGCGCCAAGGACGTAACTGTTACATCCTTGGCTGCCAAGGGGTTAGGAACACTGGGATAAACAAAAAATTTATAAAGATAACAAAAACAAAGAGGAGCATTTCCGCGTTTGGAGATTTCAGAAAAGCACTATAATCTTAGAAATAGGGAATCTTTAAAAACTCCTGATAGATACCAATATACTGACACTCACGCAACTCGTTTCTTTCAGGACTCAGCTTCTAAATGCAGTGCGAGAGGAAGGTGTTCTAACAACCGAACGAGTATGTGAAACCAAGAAAGGAGTCACAACACTCATCTGAAGTTTTGGTAAAAAAGCAAGAGAAATTTCCACTATAAAAACCCAATTCAAAAAGAAAAAGGTTGCAATAATTTTGCCTAAATATTCCACTCATATTGGTAACCTTACTGAAGAACAGGATGTGGGCAGTGAGTCTGCTAGACAATGCAGCAGAGGTCATGATAATTTGCCAGACTCTTCTAGAACTTCTGGATGTGACACCAACTAACGACTTCCTCTAAGTCAAAACTGCAGACAGGTGCTTCTCTCCACCCGATAGGGTATACAAACTAAAAATTAAAATTGAGGGAGACATATAGCAAGCACATCATCAAAGTGATCTTCTGGTGAAGATTAACACTTAGTTGTGATGTCCTCCTGGCCAAAAAAGTTTGGCCACCTTATTTTTGTCTGTATGCTCCCACAAGGGGAATATGTCATTTTGCCTTCTTTCTTAGTCCTTGTTCCAGACGCAGTAAAAAAGGCTTATTCCGCAGATTGGGCATTGGTGCAAGCCCCAGTCCTGTACTGCAACCGTGAGGGGTGGGATAGGGATTCCCATTATATCAATAAGGGGCACTCCACAAATCCAACCACAATACCCCTTGAAACAAGAAGGTAAAGCAAGAGTGAGGGAAATTCTGTCACAACTTGAGTACCAGGGTGTAATCAAACTCTGCGTATCCCCAATGAATAATGCTTTGTTTCCCGTGGCTAAGAAAGGACCATTAATACAGAATAGTTTTAGATTACAGACACTTAAATAGTCATACATGCACATTTGCAATACAAAATTCACTTAGCATTGCACTTATGAACAACATAGTGTGCAAAACATACAAAACATTGTTGGATATTTCCAACAGTTTTTTCTGCCAAAATCTAGCACCTGAAAGCAGGGATTTAAGTGCCTTTACAGCACTTGGCTCTTAAAGAACATTTTGTACACTTTATCAAATGTATAATAACAGCCCTGGATTGTTAGCCACATGACTGCAAGAGTGTTAGGTTTAGGTTGTAGTCGTAACATCAATATTGCATGATATTGATCCTGAGGAATTGTCTTATACAGACGACGATCTCAACATACACCTAGCCATGGTGGATTGCATAGTTTTGGGGTTCACCTCACAGAGCTACAGATTAAATTTAAACAAAACAGAAATTGCTTTTCTTAGTGTTCTACTTCTAGCATACAAACTATCAAATGAGGGAAAGAGCCTGGCACCCCACTTTCTAGAAAAATGCGTGCAACTACAACCTCCAAATACCATAAAAAACTACAGTCATTACTAGGCTTTTTCAATTTTGGCAGAACCTACATTCCAGAATATGCACAACGCATAAATCCTTTCTATTGCTTAATTCATCCAGATTTTTCAAGCAAACATTGGACACCCGAACACACACACATTCTTAGAGCATTAAAGATAGACATTCTTGAAGCAAAACACTTACACACACGTGACAATAAAACACATTTGGTCATCACAGTAATTCCTGGTGCCATTGGGTTCACCTATGTTACATTTAATGAAGGTGACACTGTACCCACAGTATACAAATCACATTTGTGCTCGAATGCTGAGCAGCATTTTGGAACCAGAGAAAAAATACTGACTTCTGTCCAAATGGCTATCATAAAGGAGAGACCACTAGCCCAAGGAAAACACATTATTTTTGTTACCCTAATGCCAGCCCTTGAGGTTGTCACCAAAGCCAGTGTTCTAAACGCAAAAGCATTACATCCACATTGGATTTAATGGGCTACCTCTCTGGCAGAAACTGATGTTGATTATGTTTTTGATCTAAATCTCCAGACCTAAGAATTCCTTCAATATGAACTTGAATACCCCTTGCCACCAACATTTTGCCTTTTGAACAATATTGAATCATCACTTACACCGATGGTTCAGCTCAACCAACGGTAGGCACCAAACACCAGCACTCCGCTGCTTTCGCAGCTGTTTGTCGGGTAATGAGGGATGGTAAATTCCTCCCTCAACATACCCACATGCAGACAGAGGGGCTGTACAGCACAACTAGCAGAGCTTAGGGCTGTCATCTTGGCACTGGAACACACAGATCTTGAACTTTACACCTAGACTGTGTGTGATTTGTTCTACTGTGTCCAGACCTTCAATGAATACCTACTCTACTGGCACCTTAATGGATTCAGAGACTCCAAAGGAAACACCATAAAACGCATATTCTTGTGGGGGAAGGTAGCAGATCTTAAAGGGAAGCTGCCAAGGGCTCATGTAGTACATACAATGGGTCACCAGTATGTTTGAAAACACGTTGTAGGAAACAATTGGATTGATGAAGCTGCCAAATCTGCAGTAGCTACGGCTTTTGTTGCTGCAATTACTCATTCTTTTACGAGACTAGATAATTAAACATATCCTACTGTGAAAGCTTCGGCTGATGGCAAGTCCTTACCAAAATCATATCCTGCAAAATATGCCTACCACATAAGTGTCCAAAACATTGCATTTGCAACAATATGAGGGGTGGGTGATCATGAGATCCCCAACCAAGACCAGAGATCTCAATAAACCAGCGCATGAAGGGATCGCTTCTGGCTATGCTGGTGTGGCTGGTACCATCTTGCTATTGCAAAAAGGCCATTGGTAGCCTTGTCTACACAAACAGACCAAACAATATGTTCTTAGTTGTGACATTTGGCAACAAATGAAGAGGTCCACCATCAAATGCCCATCACAGACACCCATCTTGGTTTCCAACAAACCACTAAAGTGTGTGTACCTGGACCATTGTAGTCTCTTACAACCAGATGGTGCGTACAAATATATTCAACTCGCTGTTGACTCATGCTCCAGATTTCTATGGGTGATGCTGGAACTGTTATTAAAGATTTGCAAGTCTTCATGGGGACATATGCATTTGTAGCATTCTACTCAAGCCAGGGCCCTGCCTTTGCCTCCCGAACATTCAGGGACACCATGGCAATGATGGGTGCTTAACTGCATCTCTCATCTCCCTATCATCCTGAGAGAAATGCAATTGTGGAGCTGAAAAACAGAGACTTAAAGCAATCCTTAACTTCATGAGTGTTAGGTTCAGCTGGTAGTTATTTAGTGTTCTCTGGACACTAAATAATCTGCCTAGAGAACACTAAATAATCTGCCTAGAAGTTCTTTGAGACAAAGCACCCCATATGGAGTCCTATTTGGGATAGTTTGGGCAGAAACACCTTTTGACATAAATGAACGTGTTACTATCTTGTACAAATTACAACAGTTCCATGATGAAAATTCATCTGCACATGCCGCCACCTTGGGACTGAGGGATTTGCCGCCAAGCTCCACAGGCTGGAATACTAAAGTTGAGGATCTGGTTTGTGAAAAGATTTCTGTGAAGGAGTTTGGCCCATCCCACAGAGCATTGGTTCCAGTCTTGGGAATACACAGTACCAGACCTGCCATTTTACCACCGCTGCCTGGTTCTACTGAAAACCACTTTGTTTCAATTGACAATGTCAAATTATACCATGTGGCTAATCCTGCACTGTAGACCACAAGAACTGCTGGGTAGTTCCCGCACCCCTCTTACTACCCTTCAGAAGTTACCTCTTTAATCATTCAACAATGCTGAAATTATTTCCCCGAGTTAGGGGAGTGCAGAGAATAAACTTTTCTTGATTCCTGACATCACTTCATTGTCAATAAATGTCCAGAATTCAGATTTTCTCTCTTCAAATGCATCACAAACAGTTGGAATTGTTTATTACAAACCAGCAATGGATACATCTACCAGTTCCCTTTTACCTACACTGGCTCCAGTTTTTTGCACAGAACGCTTCTGGTTACTTTGCCGACACGGAGGAATTTTCTTCAAATTTTTCAGCATTTTCTACAGTACTTGTATCAAAAGCACCTGAGCTCTATATGTGGATTAAACATAACTGTTTGGTTCGTCCATGGATTATCTGCTGGTACTTCTAACTTTACTTGCCTTCCCCCTTTGGATTGGTTTTGTCATTGTTTTCATTCTGCTGATACATGGTCATTATCTTCCTGAGCGCTCTGCTGTTGAACTCGAGGATGAGGTTTTGAAACCCTACCTATCCTCACATAAGGTCCGAATAGACTTGTCCCTTGTGAACATTTCAGCTGTTCCAGTTCCTGATGGGATTGTTAGTGATAAAGTACCATTTGATATCTTTGACCCCACTGAAGTGATTCAAATTCCATATGTATTTAAAGTATCTATGAATGAAATTATTACACAAGGGGATGTTTCTAATGACTGAGATGTAAAAACAGTTAATTCAATGCCTTCTGAGCTTGAATATTATACTGTATTTGAAAGTGAAGATGTTTATATGACAACATCAAACTATGGGGAAATGTTTTGTTATCACCTTTACGGACACAATTTTCTGCACCGCGCTGGTACTCCAAGAATAGTTTATTATCACACACAATGGGAACATTGTCCAACTCCATCAGTCGGGAGTTCAAAAACATATGTAGAAAAGTTTTCTTATTTGTCTGGGCATGATTTTAAGGATGCTGAGTATTGTTATTTTAAATTGCCACCTTTAAAAGCAATAAAAATATTTCTAACAGACACCAAATTGATTTATTTGGATCCCTTTGTTTCCCAGTTGGCCACTGAAGGCTATGAATATTGGATGAAGTTGATTGACTTAAAAAGTGTGTGGGGAACAAGAGATTGGCAAACATAGGATAGGGAAGCTTTGTATAGAGCATGCCTTATTCCAATACAAATTATATTTCTCAATGACTCCATACAACAAGCATGTGGTTTAGGCTTGGCAAAAATAAAATAAATGAATGCGCCCACTATTTCCTCACCAGCTACATTTGCTAATTGGCAAAAAAAAAAAATGTTACTGAAGAACAGCTCAATGGTTGGGTTCGGAACGGCACCTTTAATTCAACACTTTCAGGTCTCAATGGGTGGTTATTGTGGCCAGTGGAACCAAAGGTTGTCATGGGTGTTTTGTTATCTCCACACGAGTTTTAGAGGGATCAGACCTGACCGTCATTACCTAACCACACAACACTGGTATTGTAACAACATACAGCGTGGGCAAACTTTGTCAACAATGTCCACATTAATAGCTGTCAAAAAACACCTTAGTCTTGATTACATGGTTTCTTGTTAGGTCCCAGAAAACCACGCTCAAAGCATTTCTTATATGCAAGAAATTAAGAAGGCTGTCAACGTGTGTTAGACCTTGCATCCTTGGCATGGTTTCCCGAGTCTTATTGTCTCTGCTTCAAGTGTTTTGGACTGTGTGCTGGCCTTCGTTTCTGCTGGTTTTGGTACTCTGGGCACTTTACCACTGCTGACCAGTGCTAAAGTGCAAGTGCTCTCAGTGTAAACTGTATGTGTATTTGGCTTTTTCATGATTGGCATGTTTGATTTACTAGTAAGTCCATAGTAAAGTGCACAAGAGGTGCCCAGGGCCTGTAAATAAAATGCTATTAATGTGCCTGCAGCAATGACTGTGCCACCCACATGAGTAGCCTGTAAACATGGCTCAGACCTGCCACTGCAGTATCTGTGTGTGCAGCTTTAAGTAGCCAATTCGACCTGGCAAGTGTACCCACTTGCCAGGCCCAAACCTTCCCTGTTTGTACATGTAATGAAGGCCCTGGGTAGGCCCATGGGCAGGGTGCACTGTATGTTAAAGGTAGGACATGTACTGATACGTTTTAGATGTCCTCATGGTGAAATACAGCCAAATTTGGTTAAATATCTTTTAAGTGCAGGTTCCCATTGGGAGCAGATAAAGATTTGGAGTTTGGGGTCTCAGAACTCGTAAGTTAAAAATACCATTATATGGTAAAGTTGGTTTTCAGATTGTCAGTTTAAAAATGCCACTTTTAGAAAGTGGTCATTTTCTTGCTTAACCATTCTGTGCCTCTGCCTGCCTATGGAATCCACGTCTGGGTCAGACTGGCAGTTGGTCTGTTTGTGAATTCACTCTAGACAGTGACACAAAGAGAGCTGAGGAGTGTCCTGCGTATTCTGATGAGTCTCTTGGGCTAGAGTGGGAAGGGAGGAGCTGACACTTACATCTGAATGGGCTGTGCCTGTCCTCACACAATGCAGTTTCCAACCCCCTGGTGTGTGTCTGGGACCAAGCCTTGGCAAGGCAGGATCATCTGAACAAGAGACTTTCCTTTGAAGTTTGCGTACTTCGAAGGGAGAAAAGAATGTAAGTAGTGGACCCAAAACCCTAGACTTTAAGATTACTTCAGGATCAAGAGGGACCTCTCCCAAGAAGAAGAGGTGAAGAGCTGGAGGAGGAGTACTGCCCCTTTGCCTGTGAGTATGCTTAGCTGGGTCGGCCTGCAGTTGCTGCTTCTGCCTTTGAAAGAACAAAGACCAGACTTTGTTGTGTTTTTCTGCTTTTGAAGTGTCTTCAAGGGGCTGGACTGAGCTTGCTCCCTGTTCTGAAGTCTCTGGGCCATCAAAGACTTCCTCTGCCAGCACCTGGACTCTCGTGCTGAGACTCCTACTCTGCCAAGTGTTGCCCAATCCAGTCCCTGGGCCCTTGAAAGGAGGAGCTGGTGGAACCAGACTGAAATCCAGGCACAGGAGCCAAGCGGTAGAAAAATTAACACAGCACCTGCTTTGTGGCTGAAAAATTGGAGCACCACCTGCATTGTGGCTGGAAATCGACGCAACATCTGCTTGTGGCTGCTAAAATCGACACATCACCCATGCAACGTGTCTCTGCACCAGCGTGCACCAGGATTTTGCACGCATTGTCACTGCCCATCAAAACCAGTTTTTCTGATTTTGAACTGAGTGTATTCAACAGTGCCTGGCTTTGTATTATGTCTTTTGAATGGACTGCACCCTGTGCCTTTTTCACTTCTGAGATAAGACATGCAAAACCTAATTTGTCATTCTTATTCCAGAAAGGATTCAAATGCAATGTTTCTACAGGCTCAGATATGCCTCAGATACGATGATCATACCTAGTAACGGACAAACATAATGAGTTATGCTCAATACTAACTGGACAGTTTTGTTTCCAAAGACTTCAGACTCAGTAAGTGCATCGTCTATGCCGCATCCACTGCGACAACTTCCTGCACACCCCAACACAACTTTTGTCATGTGGAAAACACCCATCATTGGATAAAGATAATAAAATTCTACTGGATTGCTCATAAAAATGTCAGCTACAATACAGAAAACACCTCCATCGCAGAAAATTGGAAGGATAGGCTGGTCTTCAAGCTGAGCACAAACATTTTTTAAATATTTTAGATCTGTGTATACTGTCACGTAATTTGTGACTGGAGATGGTATGACTGGTAAAAACCCAACTTTCTTCAGTGAGACGGTATTCTGGGAGTTCAGAGCATACATTTCCACCCAAGGAGGAACTGGCTTTTCTTCATCCTTCAGTCCACACCGAATACGCGATATGATAAATTCAGGTAAATCAGGTTTGCAGACGACTGCATCAGTTAGAAGAAAATCCATGTCCTCAGCCACATTGAAACTTTCTGGCAGACTGGAACATGTTGATGGCTTGTAGTGATTTTGCACACATTCGCAAAGCATGTTGGCAAGTTTGAGCTTCTTTTGTTTACGCCTACAGCTGACACAGCTTGTGTTCTAGCAGCTACTCCATTGGTAGAATCTATAAAACCATCATGGCATTATCATGGGTGCTGGATGTTCCAAACAAAGAAGAGCTGTCTTCAAAGTCAAAATTATCAAGTGCAGCAATTTTAAATCCCTTTCCTGGTAAAGTGACTTGGAAGTGGTGTGCTATCAGATTCACACGATTTTACAGCATGAGCTTCTAACAAGTTTCTTCTCCGTACTGTGTCATTATAATATGTTGATATACAAATCCTATTAATTGAAGTGATTAGTTCTCTACTTTCGCACTTGTCATAAATTGCGTGGGCAGTCATCATGTGTAGCAGAGTTTTTTTGTTGCCGTGATGTAATTCATAAAACATGATTTGGAAAAGATAGTACATTTGCACAGCATAAGCCTGTCGGCTTGTGGGATTGTCTTCCACTTCTTCGCTTATATCTTCAAAGCCATCATCAATGTTGTCAGCTTCTGTTTCGAACCCAAGAACTTTAGTTTGTAACAGTTTTGCTTTGCTGAAATTAAACAATGATGTAAAAATTTTTAAGAGTTAAGACAATATCAGGCATTTTCGTTGACTCCCATGATTTGCGGAGCTCTGGGACATCACAAAATGTGTTATTTAGTCCAAAATCAAAATCTTTCAGGACATTTCTTGAAATGGTTAATGCTGATTTGACTGCATCCTGTGATCTTGTTATGGCAATAAGAACTTCAGGAGTCAAATCAGCTGAGAACACCATAAGTGGCTTATTCTTTTTATTAGACTGAGAAAAACAAATTCTGTTATTGTACATTCTCACCAGAAAAATCTTTATTTTATTATTATGGATCAATACAGTTTCATCAATGTTGACCATTATTTCTCTGATCACCTGGAGTGCGAACCCATAGCCAGCACCCAAGAGTGGCTTTAAAACTTAATTTGCTTTTTCAAAGAGTACAAACTTAACTGAAGGTTGGCAGTGTATTTGCTGCTGGGAGCTCATTATATATTCACGTTTTCAAACATGTGCATGCATGCAGTATGGATGGGCATACAAGTCCGCTGGAAATACATTCAGCTCACTGTTTACATCAGCTACTCAGCTGAAAACTTCATCTTGGAAGAAACTAGCTGCAGATGAAAACTTGTTTGTCCTTTGAGACTCACATACTCTGTACTTTGCTCTTTCGTTAATCCCTTTGGCCCTACTTCTGGCTAAAGCACAGATAACACATTGAAAATTCCTGCTTTCTGATCAGTTGTTGGAGGTGGACAAGGGATAGCCATCGATCTTATCAGTGGATGGGCTTTGGGTTTGTTTGTCATTGCTTTCTCAGAAGACACGGAATCTTTTTGTGATTCACTGGTTTCTGCTATTTTTTTTACAAACGTTTCCAGGCTTTTTCCACTATATACAACTTGTAGCACTTGTTGCTACAATGATACAATATTTGACCCTCTTCAACCATCAGTTTCAATCTTTTGTAGACTGCATCTTGCTGTATTTCTGCAGCATCTCAAATTCTCTTCTGTCCAGCCGCAGTTGACGTTAGCTTTTCTTTCGGATTAGTTTGGCATATGGCACATTTTTCTTTCCTGAAGGAGTCCCCAGATTTTGTAGTTAGCAACACTCTTTCAGGAAGTAAAGATTCTCTGCTACTACCTGCTTCACTCATGTTTACAAATTTGAATCAATGGAAAACCTGAAACAAAAATAATATTGAAATAAATTGCCAACATGATAGCTAAATCACATCCTCATAGAGCCACCATTTTTGAAAATGGTGGAAGGGTTACTCTAAGGAGTTATTTTCTGTCTCTTTAAGACTACTTGAACCCCAAAACCTATGTTTTGACACCACAATGAAGTATGAAGGTCATATGGTTCCTGAAATATTACATCATCACTGCAACACATCCACCATTTTTAAATATGTCATCCAGCAAAAATTTCCCTGGATTAGCAATGCCTACCCACGCTAAATTACTTCTCAAATGATACAAAAACACACATGAAAAGTGAAACTCTCTGGACAGCAATTTTTTTATGGAGGTATATCAATGGGCCAGGAGTAATAGATTAAAAATGGGAAATACTCAGATAACTATAATGAATAGATTAACAGTGATAATCAGTGTATCTCATAATACATTCATACACAAGCATTTAAACATATTTCTACTACTGTAAATTTTATATATATCTTAGGTCCACTAAAACTACTACAATAATGTTTAAACAGATGTCCTTGCACGGAGCATGCAACGTTTCCATTATGAATTTGGCTTGCCGTCTGAGGGGTATTCCTGTGCCTTTGATTTGCTCGATGTTTCAGTTGCTTTTAAATGGGAGTTACTTAATGGTGAGCGATCAAGGCTGCTGTGGTATGATAGCAGGATTTGCCTATGTAATTTTGGTCTCTCAATTTGTGACTTGTTGAGGAAACGTGCTCTGCACCCCACATGAGAGCTAAAAGTAGCAGACATATGGCCTCATATTGCTACTTATGTTTCAAGTAAGGCTCTTTTGTTTAAAAAACTGGTACCTTTTACATCAGCCTGAGAGACCAATGGCCTCCAAGTGGCAAGGTCGTCCGTCGGTATCAACTTTCCTAAACATTTTGGTTAATTATTAAATTGTATCTTTAATGCATCTAACACCACTGGGATGCCACACTTTTTAAAGGCTGTTGGTTCTCGATTTGTCAGCAGTTTCCAGACCATCTTTGGAGCTATGCAATCCATCCACTCTTTTCAAGTGTTTTGGGAGGACTCCCAATAACAATATGTGGTGGTATCCTGTTGTTGCAATTTTTGATGTGCAATGGCTGCCCCATTTCAACAATGAGAAATGAAGGAGCTTCCACTAGCAGACTTGTGATGTAATTTCATGATGCAGTACTTTGGAACAAGACTCATGGAAGAGCTGGACAGGAACTGGTCACCGTCATTTCGACTGGTCCTTCATTGTGTGCAGCCCGTCTTTCCTGCTTGTGGCGCCCTTTCAAAACTGCACTGGTGGTGTGTCTTGCCTTACAACAAGTACCACGATGGACATAAATCTGATGAAGTTCTCGATGAGGGTTCATTGCCCGACATGCCACTGAGAATACGGTTGTTGCAGGATGCCTTCTATGAGCTGCCCTTTGCAGATTTAGTGGCTCCTGGTTCTGCAGCTCTTGGCACTGCTCAAAATGCTGCCTTCTCTGTCAGACCTGTGGCTGACGCATCTGAACATGTATGCTCCTTCCATCTTTTGTCTGATGTTCTGGTCAACTTATCGCCTGCCTGAGTAGGGTCTTTCCTGGATTCCATCACTATTGATGACATCGAAGATTTCCTGCGGGACCATGATAATTGTTAAAATTGGCATCTGGCATTTTTTTCGACTTCATTTTTTGTTGAAATTCTAAATTGCCCTTTTAATCTGACCAATCTTTGGCGTGCCCTGTTTGTCAACCTGGGCATTTTATCTCTGTTAGGTATATTTTTAGCATGCTTTGGGAAGGGTGTCATGGGTTCATTTTAGTGCGTAGCTTGGATTCATTTATTTTAGCTCCATGCCTTGCGGCCTGTGGCCTTTTACCCAGATACATTTTTTCATTTAATTTATTCATTTTATTATATTTTAGCATGGCTTGCTTTTAGCAGGGATGTTTTATTTTCTAATCAGCTGCTTTTCTGCAAAAGCATTGTTGTTAATTTGCACTACATTTCGTTTTGTGCCTCTGCTCAAGGCTCTACATGATAGTTTATACAGTATTGCCAGCCCAAAAATACAATGTCAACATCCAGACCTAGACATAACATCACGCCAGGCCTGTTCTCAGAACACAACACAATTTGTTATAAAAACACTGCAACAGGCCAAAATAGGTTAAAGGGGAAGTGTCAGCCAGGCATCTTATGTTGTGTGCCACTCCATTGCAGCTTTGCTGATTTTGGCCCTGTCTTTCCAGCCGAGGAGACTGCCAGCAGACTGACTGGCAGACCCCTGTTTTCAGGTATTGTGGAGGGGATCCTTACATGGATTAATTAGTATGGGCAGAAGGGTTAATACTGCTATTCTCTCATGTTAGAAGTTAGATGTGTATATAGGTACTCTAGGCTATTGATTATTCCAGAATGCTGGGACTGTTCATGTGTTTCACTCTTAACAGTCCCAATCATTACTGTGTTATGTTTCATCTTACTAATAATTGCAGCTCATGCCTTTTATTATGGACTGCAGTTCTTTCAATAAATGTATTATAACGTATCCTGCTTTCCTTCTCTGCCTTTGCATGTGTGAGACGGGTGCAAATGAGAGAAAGGGGTGAGATCTCATGCATCAGGCTGACACAAATCACCTGCACTTTCTAGGTTGGGTGCGGTGCTGCTAGATTGCGAGAAGGTTAGGCCAACAGCTTCCAGTCATGTGAGACTGACTCAGTCATCCACATGCGGTGGTGCTGCCACCCAAAACCAAGCAGTATTACCCCCATGATCCTACGACAAGGACAAGCACAATTTTCACTGTGCTTTTTAAAGCTGACTAAAATTTCACCTCTTGCACTGCAGTACCTAATTAAATGGCTTTGTATTTGAGGTGGTGAAATGTCAGTGGCAGGGTGGAGAGTGGTGCAGGGGTATGGGCACCTCCTCCCCCGCAAAAAAGGCAGTCACCACAGCGCAATCACCGGAGTCAAGAGAGACTCTGAGTTTGTCTTACTATAAAAAGTCCAAAACCGAGCAGAGTACCGGCCACAGGATGTAGATTTATAAAACATTGTCCTTTGTTAAAATAAAGGAGACGTATTAGGTTTTAGTTCTAGCTATAACTTGTTTATGTACTAAGGTATATATATGAATGCGTTGACTCTGCGTTTATGCACACTAAAAATGCTGTTGTAAATAATTAGGTTAATATATTTATGAAAAGTGCTGGCACCTAAAGCACCAAGTGCACATTTTGTAGTGGAAGCCCCAGACTAAAATTTTCATTCTCCTCATACACCTGAATCATAAAGTAAGTGGTGGCTGTTGTCTGCAGATATTGAAATGGAATGGACTGAGAGCAATGGGCGAATATCTACAGCTGTTCAGACAGGAACTAAAAGTGGATGTCTAAATAGGGCAAACTATGTTCAAAAACTTTTTCACATAAATTCATTTGTGTGCTCTCTTCCTCTATAAATTGAGCGATTTATGGCCATATGTTCTAACGCATGTAAATCTGTAGGCAATCCTGTGTACGAGAACATACCTGTAATAATGGTCCTTCTGCCTGCATAGCATTGATTGAGCAACCATGATTCAGTAGAGGGAACCCAAAATCCTATAGGACCAAGTGTGTCTATCTATAAGTGTCTCATAAACATTGGTGACAAGAACAATGTTGGTTGTTTTCACAAGTACATGTGTAGATGGTATATATTAAAGAGAAATGACTAATGCATTCCAATGGAAGGGCATGTTTATGGCCACAATTGTAGTGTATCAAAATGTTGGAACGTGCTGTATCCTTCCATTATGAACGTGTTCCCACATTGGACTCTTACTTATACATTAATTTATTGTGAATCAGAAGTTATATCTTACTACTCCTTTTTCAAAAGAAGGATATGCAACTAATTCACTATTTTTTATAGCAAGGTTTTTCAGGCAGGGCTTTTGCCTTCTAACTTGAGGAACAACAAATCACTAAGGACCTGAGATTGCTCAAATTTTCACACGGTTTACAGCAAATAAAGTGCCTATTAAAGAACCTAATAACATTTTCTTCCCACTGTTACTTCATGATTGTTGGGAAATATTTAGTAACCCATTTTGTATTTGTCCCCTGCAGGCAAAGTTGATCGTCCCCAACAGCACAGCTGGGCTGATCATCGGCAAGGGTGGCGCCACAGTGAAAGCTGTTATGGAACAGTCCGGAGCCTGGGTACAGCTGTCTCAGAAACCTGAAGGCATAAACCTGCAGGAGCGTGTTGTGACCATCAGCGGCGAGCCTGAGCAGATCCACAAGGCAGTGGACATTATTGTCCAGAAAATTCAGGAGGATCCGCAAAGCAGCAGCTGCCTCAACATCAGTTATGCCAATGTTGCTGGCCCTGTGGCCAACTCCAACCCTACTGGTTCACCATATGCCAACTCCACTGATGTGATGCCAGCTGCAGCTGCGGCTGCCTCTGCCTCAGGGTTACTGGGACACACCGGCCTGGCTGGAATGGGTGCATTCCCTGCTGCACTTCCTGGCTTCACTGGTAACGACCTTCTAGCAATCAGCACAGCTCTCAACACCTTGGCAAGTTATGGCTACAACACCAATTCTATGGGCTTAGGAATCAACTCAGCAGCTGCATCCGGTGTCCTTGCTGCTGTAGCAGCTGGTGCAAACCCAGCAGCTGCAGCAGCTGCCAACCTCCTTGCATCCTATGCTAATGATGCCTCTACAAGTGCAGCTGCTGCACAAGGCAACCCGATGGGTGCTTTTACCTTGGGCTCCCTTGCTGCAGCCACTGGTGCCAATGGTTACCTAGGTGCATCCTCTCCACTTATGGCCAGCTCCCTCTTGGCAACGGAAAAGCTGGCAGAGAGCGCTAAGGATATGGTGGAAATTGCTGTCCCAGAGAATTTGGTGGGGGCAATTTTAGGGAAAGGTGGCAAGACTCTGGTGGAGTATCAGGAGTTGACAGGAGCCCGAATTCAAATTTCCAAAAAAGGGGAATTTATCCCAGGCACCAGGAACCGGAAGGTCACCATTACAGGTTCGCCAGCATCCACGCAGGCAGCACAGTATCTCATCAGCCAGCGGGTGACCTATGAGCAAGGAGTCCGTGCCACAAACCCACAAAAAGTGGGGTAGTAAAATAAACCCTTGCCAGGAAGCTTCCCCTTGAGGAAGCTAATGTGTAGAGTTGTTAGGGCCAGTCTGGGAGGACCAGCAGGAACATATGTCAAGACAGAATTCAAAGGAAAACAAATTATCTCTTGCTTAATATATGGTTTGCCAATGAACCCGTTGACAATGTGTGATATGTATATATTGCAGTTTTTGTTAATTTTAATAGAAAACAAAAAACACATATGTTTTACCCTTTATTTCCCCATATCTTTTTCAGCTGTATGTTCTCTTGCAGTTTACGCTTAGTTGCTCCCTTCTCACTTTGAGGTTACTGGGGTGTGTGCGAGAGAGGCAGTTGGGCGAATTAAACTTCCTTGGGAATTTTTCATGCTGCTGGGTCTCTGGTAGTTTGGGTGTTCTTGCGGAAGGGCAAAGGAGCACTGGTTATTTCTAACCTATTATGAAGCAATCTCAGAAAACCTCTTAAATAGTGTTTTAGGGAGGAGGGAAGTAAGATTTCTTTGAACACGGCAGAGTCTAGCATTAAATTGGGGACTCTTTTACTAACATACAGACTGAACATCCTCTTAATAACGCTAGTGGAGAGTTATTCCGGAACTTCTGGAAAAGGGCTCGAAATTGTGCCCAAATAATGCTAACTTATTTAAACTAGCTCAAAATGTAAGCATCCTTATCACATATGCTGTATGTGGAAAAAATTAACTTCCCTCCTTGATTTATTTTCTTTTGGGTTATTTCTGCTTTAAATCTGAGTCAACTGTAGCATTTATATGTCGTTTAAGCTTGGATAAGGTTGCCACCTGTTCTGATTTTTTAACCACAACCCTAGATGACTGGTAGAAAAGTAAAACGTGTAGCTGATATTTCTTTAAGGAATAGTATTTGAAATACTGTTTAAAGAGTCCTAGACCTGCCTCTGTGAATTCCTTCTAGTGCAGCCTCCGACAATAGTCTACCCCATGCCTATAACTGAGCTGAAGTATTCCTCAACTCTGCTATGGGAAAGTGACAACTCATGCTTTCTTAGAATTGTGCCTGAACAGTTTGCATTACATGGTAAATTGTAGTTACCAGAGGCTCCTGTGGGAAAATAATTTGGTGTCTGAGTGGAGAAAGACCTCCTTCAGTGATCCGGCTTGATGAAAATATTAGTAAATGGAACCCTGACAAATTTTCCCTCCAAAGCCTTTACCAATTGTAGTGGCTAATTTTCATCACTTGTCAATGATAAAGTGAGAGAGCTTCCTCGCATTAGGAAGGATGCTTGAAACAAATACATGGCATGAGGCGCCCTTCGATATCAGACATCAGTTCATGTGAGATCAACCGCAGAGACTACAGACATGGCATGTTTGGTAACTGCCTGTGGCAACGGAGTGCACTTACTTTTATGACAAAGCTGGAGACATCTTGTGATCACAGCAAGTCACGTTCTGTAACACTTTTGGTGGCAGCTAGCTAAAGGTTTGATTTGGCATGTTGTCCCGTTAGGACACTTTGTGTTACAGTTCTGTTGAAAATAACGTGGGGGGGGGGGGAAGTGTTTGATACATGTACTCCCTATACCAGAAGAGAAATCACATTTTGGCCAAGCAAAGCCAAAGTATTTAGCCCACACTATTCTATAACCTTTCTGAATTTCCAAAATCCAATTCTAGTCTATGTCAGAGTGGAAATAGTATTTAAATTTAAATTCAGTTGGCAGTGGGCTAATCCAATATATTCCCATTTGTATTAGAGTGCAGTGTTAAGCATCCCAACTGACATTGCTACGGATTCTGGGACATACAGTCCTTAATAACACTGGAACAAACACACACACAGGGGCCGTAAATCTCCTTTATTTTAAATTTCAACATCAGTGATCAAAAGATCTTTGAAGAAAAGAAATGCATTTTCTATGGTGTCTCCACCCCTGCTTGCCCGGATGTATCAGGGAAGAAAGGGTATTACATGAACAAACCTAAAATGGACAAACTGAGTTAGTGGCTTACAGCCACTTTTGGAAGATATGAAACTTGAATAACTCCTTGACTCTCAGGATTAGCACATTTTGAGATCTTTAACGCTTGACGTAGTATACTACCAAACCAGTATTACATTTAAAGGAACTTTATATTGGCGGAGGGAAGGACCTTGTAAAGAAGGGGTAATTTATTTAAAGCAAAACTTTTTTTCACTAAATAACATTTTTAGACCAAGTAATTACACACCACTACATCTTTCACAGACATATAGTCAGCAGTTCTGCCAGCGTAGACTCAAGCAGACTCTCTAACCTTCTGTACATACTATAAACTAGTTGACGGTCCTCAAAATGCTGGGCTTCATCTGTAATAAATTCCTTGACACCAAAATAGATTATCATCATAGAATGTAAAGTGGACGTTAGAAAGGGAAATAACTGGTGTCGCTTATTAGTGTAAGGGGCACCCACTGTACCAAGCTGAAATGAGTGTGCATTTCCTACAGAGTGGTGTGTGCTGTGCAAAGTACCACGTATTCAACTTGATGGTTATAGGGCCTAAGGTAACTATTAAAAATTAGTTGCCGAAAGGAACTACGCAAACGTTTTTAAACATTCACTGCTTCAGAATTTCTTCACTTGAGCTGCCTTCACAATCCATGTGAAACTGCATGCTTGACAATGAGTTTCTCATTATCTTGCTGCAAGTGGCTGGACACATGTTCATGTATCTGATGATGTTCACTCTTTTTCACTTCTGTTCCATGACTGGGTGCTGCACCCAAATGAATTCCAGTGGCTCTGGTATCCAAGTAAGGTATCCAACTTTCATGTTTATGAACCCAGAGCACAGCACATTTTCTGGGTTTTCTCGGACTCAGGAACTTCACCAAAGGCCTATGAAGAAGGCAGCAAAAGTCAATTCTTTATTTAGGAGGGAGTACCAAAAGTAATTTGCCAAAATGCATGAATTAGTTCTCTTATTCTTCACGTCCAATGATCTGATGAGTTGACACAGCCAGTCCTCCAAACTAGTTGTGGGTTACACTGTATTAAGAAGATACGTGAACTCTGGGATCAGGTGAAAGGATTCTCCAATGACGTACAATACACACTTCCAGATTTATTTGTAGGACTGTTATCTGTCAAAGTAGACGTGTTAACAGTGATCAACACCTTCTCATTAGCGTCATTGTCACCTCTTCTCAGTGCAGTCCAGAGAGGCACTCAGGTCACCAGAAAAACCAAAATATCCCTGGAATCTCATTTGCTCTCTATTCACTATTATCTTTGTAGTATCTGAGTGCATGCTTTTAACTTCCAAACCTTTGATTGCATATGAAATAGTCTCCATCCACAATTCTCCATAATCATAGCACTCAAGTGTTTTCACCTCGTTTTGTGTGATATCACTCTGAATCATCTTTGCCCCCCACAGTGTCTGCCAGGTTCACACAACCATTAGTATGGCAAAAGTATCCCAGTATATACCATTTATGAAGAACTCGCCAAGCCCAAGACTGAGTCTCACCCCAGGGCCACTCACCATTTCCTCACATGGTCTATCCTTTGACACTATTTGAGAGATGGTGCTCTACTTACTCGGAGCCTGCTGTCTAGTCTTGCCTTGCCCAACTACAAGCTCACCTTGAGATTTGTTGGAACAGAAGCAGGTCATTCTGCAGTGTTTTGGGTTAACTGATCTTGGTCACACACATGCTACCTCGTTATCTACACAGTGTCATGGGGTGCCATTGTTTCCAGGTTTCTTGAGGAGATTCTCATATCTATCAGGAGTACTCAACATAGTTCATGAACCAGGCCTATTTCTTCTGGCTCTGAGGGTGTTGTCTCTTCCCCTCCTTGTGATTGCTAGCTATTGTATCTTCTGTGTGTAAGTCCAAAGGGCCTCTTTTGTGCTGCCTCTCTTCCCCATCAGACCTGTAAACAGAAGCTCTTAGAGAATTGGTTCCAAGAGGTAACTTACATTCACTGCAATCCCCAAGAGATAACATATAGCAACTTTTCGTCCCACTTTAAGAGAAAATACAACCCACCTTCTACAGTGAGGTCTGAGCATTTTTCCACTTTCTGTGCACAAAATGCTGTTTTTTAACTGGGGACTAACAGAATGGTTTGTTCTTATGTGCTAAGAAATGCAAAAATCAGCTTGCCTATCAGTTTTCATCAAAGGGAAATCATAGCACAGGTGGCACCCTTCTTTATGCACTGCATACATGCTGCCTGGTAGGCGCTGCAGTAAGGGATGGGAAAAATAAGGTCTGTACTTGCTGAAACAAATAGGAAATAACATATAATGTCTGACAATATCACATTAAGGGTTATGCATAACCGTTTTGAATAACAACACCACAGTCCAATTGAGGAGGTACTCGACATTTTGAGAAGTAAAGGACTTTGCAGAAACTCCAAGAGAGATTGTAATGTTAGTTTTGCTGAGCTCAGCGTATGAGGGTATCCTAACCTCCCTTCTTCCTTACATCATCTCCACACACTTGCCCAGGCAGGTGCTCAACAGCATTACCTAGTTTTTAATATCTTCATGCCAAAATATTGCATCCAGAATCTAAGCTACCACTAACACCATTAAGGAAAATCTATCTATCTATCTATCTATCTATCTATCTATCTATCTATCTATCTATCTATCTATCTATCTATGTATCTATCTCTGAGATAGATATGTTTTATGTGAATATATATATATATATATACATATATATGTATATAGATTGTGAACACCTCATCTATTACCTTGTTTATGCATGTATATGTGTATGTATATAAATATATATATATGTGTGTGTGTGGAATCGAGTTTCGTACATGTGGATATGAGAACAGTAATCCATATATGCTTATTTTCACAATATAGTATTAGTCAAGATTCTGGATTCAACATCTTGGCAGGACAATATTATTTACCGCGATGTTCCATGACGCATACTCTGGGCACAGTAAAAATCAAATTGTTGCCATTCTTTAGGTTCATGGATAATAAGGGTTGGGGAAGAACTGAAGCAAAAATAAGTTGTGATCATAATCATTTGGACTGCAATGAATGAGGAGCACTTTGGTTCTCTGTGTAGAGCTGTTGAAAGTGCTCCATTCATTCTACCAGAGTTCCCTCTGCATGTTTCAAATAGCACGTTTGCCTAGTAGAAAGTGAAAAAATGACCATGCTAGCAAAGTTAATTTGGGCAAAAATCCTACCAAGGTCATATACTCCCAGCAATATGAATTTTATCCCAGTGTAAAAAAGTGATGGTAAAAGATGAGGAGGTAAGCTTGCATATTGGGCAGTGCCTTCTGAAGCAAGTCGGGCTGGTTACCTCTATTAAATACCGGAGAGAGCCAACTGAATCTCTTGCTGTAACTATATGGTTTCCTCGTGTACCCCATGCCCTATCCCTGCTCTGATTTCAAACGATTATTTTGTAGAGATCAGAAATGTGAAATAGCATTAAAGATAAGCAATATAGTAGCATTTTTGCACTGAGTATTAAGTACACAGAGACGAGTTGCTTCAAGTAAACGGGGGTCCCCCTTATAGCAGCAGTGCAGTACTATATGTAATGAAAACATTAATCGTATCTACTAAACTCTAGTCAATTCCCACAAATAATTAGTGTTTAGGCAAGTCCTTAATCCTTGCTTATTTAATATTTTCTAATGTGCCACCTGTATTTTATAATAGTGTTATCTTCAGTGCAGTTTATTGTTAATCTTTCTCCATTAAACAGCATTTAGTAGGTTCTATGTAAGACTATATATTAAACAAGTATATTATGACAGAAATATTGTTTCCTAAATATCTTTTACAAAAATATTGTTCCTTCGGGCAAAGATTTCTACTCCTAATTCAAATTGGGCAATATTGTTGTAAACGATACTTAGGATCAAATATTTCTTTCACAATTATTTTCACTACTTTATTGTGGTACTGTATCACCTTGTATCATCTGCCATGTTTAGTTATACATCTATCATACCTAGTCAGCTATCTCGACTAGCTAGCTATTTTTGATTAGCTCGCCATCTTGTACTGTCTTCTAAAATAGGTTTGTCAGCGCCTTACATAGCCACCCTTGATCTGCCATTACTAATCTCACCTAGGTTGATGAGGCAACGACCTTGATTGGTCAACTGAGTTTGGTTAGTCACAGCCACCTCGATTGGTCAGCTAAGGTTTGTCAGTCATTGATCTTGTGCATTTAGCGATGATAATTGTGCCAGCCTTGTGCTAGGGGCAGCAGAATACTCATAACTACTAACCTTGTCTGAACAGCCTTGGCATCCATCTTTAAAAAAAAAGTTCACTATGTGTACTTATTCAGCCATGTTACTTGGCAATCGATGACAGGTTTGGTAGCTGTCAGACCTATCCAGTGACTAACCTATTTTGACCAGTCTTTTTTTTATTATTCAAGGATCTCATACTGTCAGCTATCTTCCTTAGTCAGACATCTGTCTTTGCCTTAAAGGGCAGTTTGATTATGATTGATGATAGATGAGTAGCCTTTCAAACTGCACCGGCTGGCAATCTCATTCCATTCCTGCTCAATGCTTGCATTTCCTGTATTGATAAGCCGCCATTTCCGGTTTTGTACCATCTTCGCGCCCACCTGTCATGCAGGCTGCTTTGCGGCAACTGTCCCATTGCACTGCTGTTCCCAAGAGCACTGTTTAGAAATAATTCAAATATATAAAAATGCTGCTGGGAGTTATCATAACTTTGCATATCAAATTTGAACGGGAATAAGCTAGAGAAAGAAATGGACAACTTAAGAATAATAATATGAAATCCTTTGTGCCAAAATACACGTACCTGCTATGGTTTTATTCTTTTTGCGTTTTTAAAGAAAAACAAGAAAAGAGAAATCAAAGAAGGCTCACTGTATAGTAACCCATTAACAAGTGCCAAACATGATTTAAAGAGAAAGTGTAGCCGTTGAGATACGAAATATAGCGTTTTTAGAGAGTTTACAGTTCAAGACTACTGAAAAACATAATTAACAAAAGAGAAAAAAAAAACATAGCACTATAGGATGTCTAAGAATCATCGACGTTTGTTAGAAGCTTTTTTAAAATAGTACAATTTGTATTTTGTGATGTTTGACATGAATTCTGCATGTCGTGTTTGCATGTTCTTATAGCCGAGAAGCAGGGGGTTGGAAAAGGGTGTATGACTGTGCTGCTCTGATCTATTAACGATGCCGGCTGAATCCACAAAGCACTTTTTAGTATTTCAGGGTAGAAATTTGCTTCTTGTTCCTCATTTTCTCATCACCCTTATCCCATTTCCCTCACCCTTATCCCTTTACCTGGCCTTTTACACGCCTATGGCAGCAAGACGAGTGCGGAAAGCATTTTGCAGGTGACCAGGCACGGCTGTGGGAGCGGAGATGCTGCCTCGACAACTGCCATCAGTACCCAGGGGCAAGTGCTCCGAAGGAAGGAGTTGAGGCTATTGGCTTGAGTTGGGCATGACCCAGAGGTTGCTTCCTCTTTTTGGGACGTCAAGGTGAGGCGAATCAGACTTGGTCAAATGCACTCTGTGTCCCTCTCATGGAATGCCTGATGGCAAAAGTGACAAAGCTCAGCCTGTGTTCACATTCCTCTGAAGTTAGCTCAGCGCAAGCGGGAATGGTATTTTTTATCATGGGAGCATGAATGCTCCAGGCTACCTTGTACCTGTGATCTGTTATACAGGTCCATTGGCTTCTACTGCTGTCTTGTGAACTCTTGTTGCTGGCGCTGCAGAAACAACAAGCCTAAGGCCCTGATCACATTTGGCCCGATTAATTGAAATATTTGTGGTAACACCTGTTATCGGATTTATGAAATTATGAATTGTGCAATAAAAGCCCTACTCCCTGCATACATTTCAGCAGGAAAAACCTGCTGCAATTTACCGAGGGGCAAATGCACATTAATGAGACAGCAGTTTTTGGTGTGGTAAGCATTGAAAATCTGCACGCTAAGCCCAATTTTTCGAGCATTAATCATCATTGGGTGATTTATATCACACCCTTTTGTGCACGAACCGTAATCGGGGTCTAAGAGTACAATTTTGTTTACCAAAACGCAACACCTCTCCCTTTGATGTTGCTAAGAACCACTTGTTGAGTGAAGTACCATCCCTTAGCTGATAAAGGCGATCAACAGAATCCAAAACCTGCCTTCTGTCTAAGCTTGTCTCCTAACTGTTACCAACTCCACGGGCAACATTGAAGAGGAAAACACAAACACAGGCTGAGCTTTATGCTATAATGATTCTCTGCAGTAGTGTGCAGTGGCCAAATGTGGAAGAAACACTGCTCCTTTTCGCCAACAAGTCCAAACCGGCACTATCTGAAGGGGCCAAAAAGTCCCCTGCAAGATATGTTTACACTTTTGGGTGGAGGTATATTTTCATGAATCTGTTTTTGTTGTTCAGCACGATCTGTGTACATTTTGTGCATTTAACTTTGAAGGTGATTTTGTCCGTTCAGAATAAGAGCCCACGTATAGAATTTTTGGAAGCTTAGATCAGATCCTAAGGAAAAGGTATAGAGATGAGCAGTGAGATCCACTAACAGACAATGTTAGCAGTGAGCAGGCGATCAAAGGGTAAAGAAGATATGGAACGGCTTCATGATGTTTGTGGCAGAGGCTGAGGGTCCACTGGAAAGCAGTGATTTGTTTGCTCTGAGCATCACTTTTGAGCTGAACGTGGTGTCTGAAGACTGAGCGCAGAAAGGAGGTGGCTCAGAGAGGCTGACTTGTGCTGTAATGACACGCATCCTCCACTTTTTTTGTATTTAGGCATCAACACCTTTTGCTGAGCATGGAACATTTAGCTGATCATAACAGTATAAGGGGGTGGGGGGGAAAGAGACACACAGAATAGGGGAATAATCATTCTACAGAGTGAATACTGTTGAGGTTTTCTGGGCACCATGTTGCTAAATGTACCGGGGGTTGGTATTTTCTGGCCTTCAGGTTTCATTTGTATTCACTGTTTTAGCAAACACCTGACTTAAAAAACGCCTCCTGCTCCTCCATCTTTATTCCACAACTCAGACTCTGCATCAGTGGGTATTCGTTTTTGAGGGTCCAACCTATTGTTAGCCAATCACAGGTTCTCCCTACATGTTACCCTCTTGAACCTGCTTTCACACATGGGCATGTGGAGGGTAAAGGGATGAAACACAGTACAGCGAGTCTTTGGAGATGCCAGCCTTTGTCTTGGGAGAAATAAGCTGGTGGAAGATGCATCAGAGATTTTTTTTTAAGTGTGTTTTTCTGGAGCCTGGGGGCATGCTTTTGATATCTGATTAGGCTGAAACCATGTTACTCAGTCAGTTTAGGACCAGCACTCCCAACAAGCATCCTCTGTAGTGTATTTCATAAGTATTTTTATTGCATAAAAGAAGAATATATGTGTATTTTATAGACTGCTGTTTAGTGTTACTCCGTGACTTGTCAACTAACAGCGTCGCACGCCAACAGCAGACTTTAGGATGGAAAAAAGAAGCATTTGTTAAAGCATGTGTTTCTGCAATAGAGGCTTTCCCTGATGTAGAGAAAACATCTCTCGACCATTCAAATTATGGCCTGCCTTGTGCAATACAATTTTGGCCAAAGCTGAAGTGGTCCTACAGACTCCCCAATGACCCTAATTGTTCTGGGGCTTATTCTTTAATACCCCCTAAGACCTCTGGAGTGGGTTATACAGACAATAGTAAACACAAGTATTGAGAGATACAACGAGTCCTTTAGCCTTAGCGATTTGAGAAGTCATTTACAGCATAGCTTGATTTGTAATAATGTGAGCATAAAAAACTTTTTTATACGTCAAGAAATATCTTGAATGCATTGATTCACCATACGTTAATTAGTGAGCTTTATTGACTGTTACTTCAGCCATTTAAGTTGACATTGTAGCCCAGCAGAGCACATGATGATGTCATCAAACAACGTGACCCATTGGTGGGTACCTCATGATGGTCAATCACATGGTGAAGGAATTCGCCACACTGTCTCACCGACTCTGTCTGACCAATCACTTTCCTCAGTCTTCATGCACCATTGTACAGAGCGTTGCATTGCATGGCAGAACATACATTATCCTCTCTGTTTTATGGTGTGTTTAGATATATGGCTGCAGCCATCTGGCATATTCACACATTGGAGGAGGGCTCGCTACCATTGGGTCATGTGCCGTTCCGCCTTTCTCTAGCATTTTACCATGTCACCGTCTTTCAGTCCTGGCTAGCACTTGCCGACCAGCCACTTCGCTCCTCAGCCTGTTGCACCTCCTGTGTATCCTTCCCTCCCTCACCTTTTCCCTACACCTTCGTGCCAATTGAAGGAATCTCATTTCAGGCTTATCAGTTTGGTTTTTACTTTTTCTTTCTTCCTCCTGTTCTTAATGTGTGTCTGGACATCCATGCTGCAAAAAACATAAAATGTGAGTTGTCAGAAAAAACAGTAATTTTTAAACAGTAATTCAGTCGGCGTGGGAACTAGGCAGAATGGCCGGCTTTACCTCTGGACTGTTTTTATCCTCACCACCCTCATCTCAGCATCAAGGGACATGATTGGTTGTTGCACCATAAACGGACACAGCCATTGGTCACCCTCAAACTTTGGTCCATCCACTGGGAAATCCATCTAGCGTTATCTAGCTTCACACTACTCCTGGACGGCCATCTTGTCAACTGTCTTCTGAACTTTGACCTTATGACCTCCACCATCATTGAACTTTTAACCTCCCTTCTGTGTCCATAAACCTGTGTTTTTGGGATTTTTCCATCATTCATATCAAACAAAAGAAAAAAAATCTCTATATACGATGTGCAATTCTTACACTTAGAAAATAGTGTGGACATTTTGCCTGAGAGAATTGTCTGAATCACCACCTTCCATTATTTCATTGTATATTTCCTAATTTTGTTAAACTGTTGGGGCAAAATCCTCATTTTTCTGTTCAACATCACAAGGCAGGTTTCATAAAACTGTTGGCTGTTAGATTGCCAGTCTAGCCAATCTGTTCCCCACAATCATTTCTAAAACTGAATTAAAAACTAATAGGAAGGAAGACATCTAAACATGGGATTAAGGATGGAATGGTAATGGAAGCAAAATCCATATCCTAGAGACTAGTTTATAGTTTTAGACTGCCTAAAACATTTGCCCAAGAATGCGGTCTTGGCTACTTATAAAAGAAGTATGGCAGTATTTATGTGGGGTGTTTTGATAACAAGACTTAAGGGTGGTTAAAACCCCACAAATCTTCAATAGAACATATTGTTCAGTCAATAGTCACCAAAATAAATTTGTTTTAGAAGTGGCTTGTATCTTAAATCCCAATTTACAACCGCACAGGGAAATTCATAATGAATTAGAAACAATCAACATCGTTGAATTGACAAAATGGGATGTGGATGAACCCGGGGGTATTTTTGTGCAGCCAGAATGTAGTTGCTCATGGGTTTGCAGAAATAAACAAATTACCGGGGCATTTATCAATCCCTCATCAATTTTCAAGGATCTAGAAGCCATCCTTATTTGTGATCATAAAAACAAATTAGCCACTTAATACCAGTAAGCATGATATTCCAGCAGACATTGCATGCTTGGGAACAAACTGCAATCCCCAGTACTGATTCAAAGGTCAGAATCTATTTTTCAGCAGAAAAGCTAGCTGGAGTAGCACTGAAATTCTTAAACAGCCAACATATTGCATGGAACTGTCTCATCTATTCATTAAAAAACTCTTTATAAAACAAAATATAACTATTTATTTTAACATTTGGAAAAAGGGAATGACTGGAATATGTTTTATTGTTAGTTTTTTTCAAAAAAAATATTAATTTCCATTTTCATGATGGAGTAGTGGTATATTTAATGTTTTAATAGTTGTGTCTGTAAAGTAAATTGTGTATTAACTTGTGGCTAGTGGAGTCAGCATTCTAGTGCTAAGATAATTAACTCATCTTTCTATCATGATAAATGTTCATTTCAGCATTGCTCTCGTCTTCCGTTGTCTTTTCTTTGCATTTTCCACAACACTTAACTCATTACTAATGGAGTGAGACCATGGCCATCATGAGAAAAAAACCTCTGCTGTTCTTTAGAATGTCAAATGCATAACTTGAGCTACACATTGCGTCAGTCTTCAAAGATTCATGTATGCGCCTTGTTCGACCATCGTGGAATACTGCACACTATGTGCCCATTGTTTTTTAATTGACTGTATTTTGGAGGTCCATGAAATCAGATTCTCCACTCACTGTTGGTCTTCATCAATTGTAGTCTACACTTTGTATCAAGCACCGTCATTTAGACATTGCTCTTCATGCTGGCCATTTTAGAGCAGAGTCAGCTATTTTTGTCAGGTATCTTAGGTAATGTATTGCCTTTGCGTTGGTTGTCGTAGCTGATATTTTGTTTTGTGCCACCTCTTTTGAATCAGTGTCTGCCACAGTGGCTAACAAAGGATAAGGTAAGCACTCAATCAATCATTCAAGACACTTTCCTTGTAAGGTAAATATAAACCATACCAATCCAAATGTCTCTCTTGTTCCGAGATTATATGGTGTGTTTAAGGAAATTATTTTAGTGGGAAATTATTTTAGTGTACCACAGTTATTAAACTTAATTGTTAATTATGATCCAATTGGATATCATAAAGTGAAGGCATACTTTTCAGTGGACAGCATCAGCTGGTCCACATTGTATGTGATGTTGGATTGGATTGTGTTGGATGTTGGATTGTCTCAAGTTCGAGAAAGAAAGAGTGGCCATTTCCTACGTAAAAAGTGTAATATAATGAAACTAGGCGAAAAAAACAGTTGAATCGCATTTCTGAGTACTAGTTCTTGTTTTCTCTCCCATGTTGCAGGTGGATGCATCTGCCACTAAGAATCCAAGATTTAGAAATGTGTGTGGAAATACTTCAGGAACCTGGCACTGGGAAACTTTCTAGAAATTAAATTATGTGTTTTATGATCCAGCACATTCCCCAGAGTGCTCCGTTCTCTGGAACAAAAGATGAGTGCCTGGAGGGCTCATGTTTTTTTTTAATGTGCAATCATCGTACAAGTAGTTGGAGAAAACGTCCACTTAAAGTAGGTTTGCAGGAGAAAATAAAAATGAGGCACTTTTATTTGGATAATTCTTCAAAAAAAATGGAAAGAAGCACACCTCTGGCTAGTTATGACTGCCTGCCAGAAACTCCGCCCTCTCTCCTCATCACTTCCCTCAATCTCTTGCTTTTCTTTTAAACTAACTCATTTCTCCCACAGGTATCCCGTGCAGAAGACAAAGGTTTCATGCTTGCAACTAAGCAAATCCGTGGTTGGCTACACAAGGATCACACTATGGTATGCACTTAAGTATTACTTGAAACTTAACAGTGCCTCCAGTGAGCTGGGATTGTATTGCTCCTGAGCAGACTCTGTACACTGTTTACTAGGTGCATAACAATTCCTCCGGGCGTTTGGGCTTATGTTGCTCCTGTGGTTGGGGGGGGGGACTCAAAACAATGTTTTTGAGTTTATGCTTGTGGCTAAGTAGTGCTTCTAGGAATTAGGCTCCCACTATACCTGGGCGAACTACCACCTAAAACTCCCATCATAGTTGTGGTCTTTCCGTCTCCAGACATGCAAGCCTTGGAAAACACTCTCATTGAAAATAAAGACAAGCTTAAATTCCCTGCAGAGCTAATCCTCACACCTCCTTGGACTCTGCCTCATGCACAAGACACTGCTGAATGCCGCTGCACCTGTTCTGGAGCACATTGTCCATACTTACCACACAGCACCACAGCTCAACACTAAACAGATGAAACTGAAAATTCCGCATCCATTCACTAAAAGATTTGGTAACCACACCCTCGACCAGTTAAGGAGCACTTTGGGGCCGCCACATAACATAGGAGAGCACACTAGAAATGGCAAGATACAGTGACATATCCACGTGAGTTAGTTGTGCTTTCCCACTGTTTTTCTCAGGGCATTTTAGGGTCCAATTTTTAACAGATTATGTAGTATTTGTTTTCTTAATCTTTTCCTTGCCATAATGCCAGTCGTTTAACAAACAGGTTTTTGAAAAAGATTTTTTGAAGAATTTGATGTTTTTATTTGTTGTTGTTCGAAATGGGGTGTCTAATTGACGGTGGTTTGCACCCTGTCAAAGTATGGACCCTCACTCTTGTCAGGGTAAGGAAGTCACACAGCTAATATAACACCTGCTCACCAACTTGGTAGCTTGGCACAAATAGTCAGGCTTATCTCAGAGGCAATGTGTAAAGTATTTGTACATACAATAAAAACACCACAAAAGTACTCCATACCAGTTTAGAAAATGTCAATATTTATCTGTATAAAATAAGACTAGCACAACAAAAATTCAACATACACAAGTAATGATATGAATTTTCAAAGATTAAATCTTAGTAAAGTGCTCAGACACACAATAGCTCCAACTGGGGCTATCACAGCGTCTTGACGTAGTAGTTCCCAGCAGTCCGACGCCACTCGTGAGGGAGTGCGTTCCGGTCACGGAGTCGCACAAACCGCACGTACAGTACCTTGGAAAATGATGAGGAAACAAAGACGTTGCACAGAGTCGGGGAGATGAGGCGTCACTGGAGCCGGTGTGGTGTTGGTTCCTTACTACTACCTGGAAGATGTGGTGTTGGTTCATTCCGGTGGCAGGGGAGGTGATGTGGCGTTGGTGGCAAGGCATCAATGTCACGGTGTCGCAATCACACCACAGGGCCCTAGGTGCTGCAACTGAGTTGGAGTTGTGTGTCACGGACACGGCACTTGGGACTCATGCTGTGGCTGGACTTTGGAGGCACTGCGGCAGCGTCGGGCCTGTTTTGCAGGTTGCAGTCATTGCACTCAGCGGGAACCACGGCTCCAGTCAGGCGGCTCGGGGTCGAGAGAGCGGCACCAGTTCAGAAGTTGCTCTGGAGTTGATGTTCTTAGTCTCCTCTTAGTTGCACCAGAGCTCACTTCCAAGGGCCCAGGAACTGGGTTTGGCACTCAGCAAGAGAGGCGGGGCGCTGGTAGATGAAGCCTTTGATGGCCATGTGACTTCTTAACAGGAAGCACGCTCAGTTCCAGCCCTTGGAGAACCTTGGAATGCAGGATGAAGAAAGCCCAATCCTTTCACTGCCAAGACAGAAGCAGCAAGCAGCAGGCCAGAACAACAAAGCAGTAGGCAGAGTGGCAGTCCCTCCTAAGGCATCCAGCTCTTCTTTCTGACAGAATGTCCTCAGTCCAGAAGTCTTCTAACTAAGTGGTGTCAGAGGTCCAGTACCTGCACCCATTTCTTTCTTTGAAGTAGACAAACTTCAAAGAGAAGTCTTTGTAGTGTTCAAGACCCTGCCTTCCCTGCCCCGGCCCAAGACACACTGCAGGGAGTTTGAGACTGCTTTGTGCGAGGACAGGCACATCCCTATTCAGGTGCAAGTGTCAGCTCCTGCCACCACTCAAGCTCAGGAAGATCCATCAGCTTGGTAATGGGCCATCAGGATATGCAGGGCACACCTCAGCTCCCTTTGTGTGAATGTCTAGAGTGAATGCACAAATTGCCCAAATATCACCCTGACCCAGACATGTATGCCACAGACAGGCAATGGCACAGAATGGTTAATCAAGAAAAACCCACTTACTAAAAGTGGCATTTTCAAACCTACAATTCAAAAAGCAACTTCACCAAAAGATTTTTTAATTTTGAGTTCAGAGACTCCAAACATCTATCTCTATCTGCTCCCAATGGGAAATTACACTTAAAAGGTATTTCAAATCCATCCCCATGTTACCTTATGGGAGAGACAGGTCTTGCAAAAGTGAACACTGAATTTAGCAGTATTTTACTATCAGGACATGTAAAACACACTAGTACATGCCCTACCATTTAAATACACCACACCCTGCCCATGGGGCTGCCTTGGGTCCTACCTTAGGGGTGACTTGCATGTAGTGATAGGAAAGGTTTGGGCCTGGCATGTGGGTGCCCTTGCCAGGTCGACATGGCAGTTTAAAACTGCACATACAGATGCTGCAGTGGCAGGTCTGAGACGTGTTTACAGGCCTACTCATGCGGGTGGCACAATCAGTGCTGCAGGCCCACAAGTAGCATTTGATTTACAATCCCTGGGCACACTTAGTGCACTTTACTAAGGACATACCAATAAATCAAATATGACAATCATGGATGAACAATCATCAATACAATTAGACAGAGAGCACTTGCATTTTAACACTGGTCAGCAAAGCCAGAAAAACAGGTCATAAAAAATTAAGAGGAAGAAGGAAAAAAAGTCTCAGAATAACCCTACAAAAAGGGCCAGGTCCAACAGTAGTGCCCGACATTCATCATAGGGCATTTTAGAATTATGAAGGGATCAATACCTTAACAAGCACATCTATATAAAAGAAGAAAAGGAAATCCTAAAAAGTGTTCAGTTCACAGTAGAACTATCTGTACCCGTAGGTCTGCAAATAACTTGGTGTTTGTCTTTTTAAAACCGAAGTTTAACCTTGGCTTAACGTTTCTTGTGATTATTGACAGCATGAGAATCACAATACACTGAAGATAAATAAATATATTATGTTGCTCATGAGTCATCAAGCCAGACTCGAGAATCCTGTTTCTACAAATAAATTGAGAGGCCTAGTAAGGGAAATCGGAACCATGTCTCAAGTCAAGTCAAGTATAACTTTATTCGATTTCTGCCAGCATACTACAAAAGCATCACATCAATACATGATAAAAATTGCATAAATAGGGTAAGAGTCGATATTCACTATGTAAAAATAAAAAGATAAAAAGTTGAATCTGCATGTTAAAATACCATTGCTAAAATGAACTGTTAAGGCTCCTTTTTTCAGTACAATACCAGAACCTTATTTCAACAAGAAACTAATAAGGTGCATAATGAGGGCTCATAAATTAAGTGAATTCACTTTCCAATGCATTCAAATGGTTCTTAGTGCGAAGTACCTTGGATGAAAACAAAGCAACCTGATGGCACACTGTTACATCTTTCAAGACATACAAATGCTGAAAGGCCTCCTGATGATAAAAAAAATCTATCTTTTAAAAAAAAGTGTGATGTGCATAGTAGACTGCTCCGATTTATCACATGGGCATTTCTGAGTGAAGGTACCCCACCCTTCCTCCTAGGAAATGAAACCATGTGATGGAAGAGGAGGAGACGAAAACGTGACACAAGATATCTGTGATTAATACTATTTGTTATATTAAGGTACAATTTACATCCAGGCTGCTCATTCAGTGCTATGTGCCTTCCCACTATCACCTTATGAGCATCTGTCTGGGCCCTATTCTCATGACAGGCTTTATGTATATATTCCCTTAGATCTTTTTTGTAGCACCTATTGTTGATCTCAGGGTACACCCAGGGGTCCCTTCCTGTCTGCCCTAGGCCCCTCAGCTTATGTTTGCGTGTCGTAACCAAGGAATTTTGATGTCGTGATCTTGGAACCATACAGATCATCATAATAATAGGGAGTTACACTCCAGAATGTCTGATAAGAATTCAACTCCCATTTTCCTATGAATAATGGAGTCTGGCCTTGATTGTGGAACAGATAAGAGTTGTCTAAGAAACATGTTTCTCTTGCTTCTGAATAGTTCCATAATCTCCCACACCCCTAACACTTGCTGTAGATGTGGCTGCTAAGATTGCTTTGGCATTGTATAAAGTTAGCAGTTCTTTGATTGGTTTATAGCCTAAGTTGGTAGCAAACCTAAATATACCTTAATTATTTCCTATTATATTAGATGTACAAGACTCCCTATGTTGTTTCCAATCTGAGTTTGAGGATAGCTATATTCCTAGATAATTAAAGATTTTGGAGGTTTGCACCTCACTACCCTTAATATGGAAAATATTAGGCCTTCCCCTTATTTGGAAGCAACTCATAGTGAAGGTTTTAGCTATTTTGATTTTCAAATCTCTTTCTTCCATAAAGTCAGAGAAGCAATTAATCAAGTGCTGCAGGCTTCTTGGGTTTAGGGCCAGATGGCCGCATTGTCAGTGTAGAGAAGAATGGAAATGTGCTGCCTCCCTTTTCTAGGGGTATCTGCACCCACTGGCCTGCACTGCTTCCTCTACTCAGTTTATACATATATATCTATCTATAACTATCTATATATATCTATATATATATATAGATATATATATATATATATATCTATATATATATATGTAAGGAAATGCCTCCTTGGCATGGTTGCCCCCTGACTTTTTTGCCTTTGCTGATGCTATGTTTACAATTGAAAGTGTGCTGAGGCCTGCTAACCAGGCCCCAGCACCAGTGTTCTTTCCCTAAACCTGTACTTTTGTATCCACAATTGGCAGACCCTGGCATCCAGATAAGTCCCTTGTAACTGGTACTTCTAGTACCAAGGGCCCTGATGCCAAGGAAGGTCTCTAAGGGCTGCAGCATGTCTTATGCCACCCTGGAGACCTCTCACTCAGCACAGACACACTGCTTGCCAGCTTGTGTGTGCTAGTGAGGACAAAACGAGTAAGTCGACATGGCACTCCCCTCAGGGTGCCATGCCAGTCTCTCACTGCCTATGCAGTATAGGTAAGACACCCCTCTAGCAGGCCTTACAGCCCTAAGGCAGGGTGCACTATACCATAGGTGAGGGTACCAGTGCATGAGCATGGTACCCCTACAGTGTCTAAACAAAACCTTAGACATTGTAAGTGCAGGGTAGCCATAAGAGTATATGGTCTGGGAGTTTGTCAAACACGAACTCCACAGCACCATAAGGGCTACACTGAAAACTGGAAAGTTTGGTATCAAACTTCTCAGCACAATAAATGCACACTGATGCCAGTGTACATTTTATTGCAAAATACACCCCAGAGGGCACCTTAGAGGTGCCCCCTGAAACTTAACCGACTATCTGTGTAGGCTGACTAGTTCCAGCAGCCTGCCACACTAGAGACATGTTGCTGGCCCCATGGGGAGAGTGCCTTTGTCACTCTGAGGCCAGTAACAAAGCCTGCACTGGGTGGAGATGCTAACACCTCCCCCAGGCAGGAGCTGTAACACCTGGCGGTGAGCCTCAAAGGCTCACCCCTTTGTCACAGCACCGCAGGACACTCCAGCTAGTGGAGTTGCCCGCCCCCTCCGGCCCGGCCCCCACTTTTGGCGGCAAGGCCGGAGAAAATAATGAGAATAACAAGGAGGAGTCACTGGCCAGTCAGGACAGCCCCTAAGGTGTCCTGAGCTGAGGTGACTCTAACTTTTAGAAATCCTCCATCTTGCAGATGGAGGATTCCCCCAATAGGGTTAGGATTGTGACCCCCTCCCCTTGGGAGGAGGCACAAAGAGGGTGTACCCACCCTCAGGGCTAGTAGCCATTGGCTACTAACCCCCCAGACCTAAACACGCCCTTAAATTTAGTATTTAAGGGCTACCCTGAACCCTAGAAAATTAGATTCCTGCAACTACAAGAAGAAGGACTGCCTAGCTGAAAACCCCTGCAGAGGAAGACCAGAAGACGACAACTGCCTTGGCTCCAGAAACTCACCGGCCTGTCTCCTGCCTTCCAAAGATCCTGCTCCAGCGACGCCTTCCAGAGGGACCAGCGACCTCGACATCCTCTGAGGACTGCCCCTGCTTCGAAAAGACAAGAAACTCCCGAGGACAGCGGACCTGCTCCAAGAAAGGCTGCAACTTTGTTTCCAGCAGCCTTGAAAGAACCCTGCAAGCTCCCCGCAAGAAGCGTGAGACTTGCAACACTGCACCCGGCGACCCCGACTCGGCTGGTGGAGACCCAACACCTCAGGAGGGACCCCAGGACTACTCTGATACTGTGAGTACCAAAACCTGTCCCCCCTGAGCCCCCACAGCGCCGCCTGCAGAGGGAATCCCGAGGCTTCCCCTGACCGCGACTCTTTGAATCCTAAGTCCCGACGCCTGGGAGAGACCCTGCACCCGCAGCCCCCAGGACCTGAAGGACCGGACTTTCACTGGAGAAGTGACCCCCAGGAGTCCCTCTCCCTTGCCCAAGTGGAGGTTTCCCCGAGGAACCCCCCCCTTGCCTGCCTGCAGCGCTGAAGAGATCCCGAGATCTCTCATAGACTAACATTGCGAACCCGACGCTTGTTTCTACACTGCACCTGGCCGCCCCCGCGCCGCTGAGGGTGAAATTTCTGTGTGGGCTTGTGTCCCCCCCGGTGCCCTACAAAACCCCCCTGGTCTGCCCTCCGAAGACGCGGGTACTTACCTGCAAGCAGACCGGAACCGGGGCACCCCCTTCTCTCCATTCTAGCCTATGTGTTTTGGGCACCACTTTGAACTCTGCACCTGACCGGCCCTGAGCTGCTGGTGTGGTGACTTTGGGGTTGCTCTGGACCTCCAACGGTGGGCTACCTTGGACCAAGAACTGAACCCTGTAAGTGTCTTACTTACCTGGTAAAACTAACAAAAACTTACCTCCCCCAGGAACTGTGAAAATTGCACTGTGTCCACTTTTAAAACAGCTATTTGTCAATAACTTGTAAAGTATACATGCAATTTTTATGATTTAAAGTTCCTAAAGTACTTACCTGCAATACCTTTCAAATGAGATATTACATGTAGAATTGGAACCTGTGGTTCTTAAAATAAACTAAGAAAAGATATTTTTCTATAACAAACCTATTGGCTGGATTTGTCTCTGAGTGTGTGTACCTCATTTATTGTCTATGTGTATGTACAACAAATGCTTAACACTACTCCTTGGATAAGCCTACTGCTCGACCACACTACCACAAAATAGAGCATTAGTATTATCTATTTTTACCACTATTTTACCTCTAAGGGGAACCCTTGGACTCTGTGCATGCTATTCCTTACTTTGAAATAGCACATACAGAGCCAACTTCCTACATTGGTGGATCAGCGGTGGGGTACAAGACTTTGCATTTGCTGGACTACTCAGCCAATACCTGATCACACGACAAATTCCAAAATTGTCATTAGAAATTGATTTTTGCAATTTGAAAAGTTTTCTAAATTCTTAAAAGACCTGCTAGGGCCTTGTGTTAGATCCTGTTTAGCATTTCTTTTAGAGTTTAAAAGTTTGTAAAAGTTTGAATTAGATTCTAGAACCAGTTGTAGATTCTTAAAAAGTATTCCAACTTTTAGAAGCAAAATGTCTAGCACAGATGTGACTGTGGTGGAACTCGACACCACACCTTACCTCCATCTTAAGATGAGGGAGCTAAGGTCACTCTGTAAAATAAAGAAAATAACAATGGGCCCCAAACCTACCAAAATACAGCTCCAGGAGCTTTTGGCAGAGTTTGAAAAGGCCAACCCCTCTGAGGGTGGCAACTCAGAGGAAGAGGATAGTGACTTGGAGGAAAATTCCCCCCTACCAGTCCTATCTAGGGAGAACAGGGTCCCTCAAACCCTGACTCCAAAAATAATAGTCAGAGATGCTGGTTCCCTCACAGGAGAGACCAACACCTCTGAAATCACTGAGGATAACCCCAGTGAAGAGGACATCCAGTTAGCCAGGATGGCCAAAAGATTGGCTTTGGAAAGACAGATCCTAGCCATAGAGAGGGAAAGACAAGAGATGGGCCTAGGACCCATCAATGGTGGCAGCAACATAAATAGGGTCAGAGATTCTCCTGACATGTTGAAAATCCCTAAAGGGATTGTAACTAAATATGAAGATGGTGATGACATCACCAAATGGTTCACAGCTTTTGAGAGGGCTTGTGTAACCAGAAAAGTGAACAGATCTCACTGGGGTGCTCTCCTTTGGGAAATGTTCACAGGACAGTGTAGGGATAGACTCCTCACACTCTCTGGACAAGATGCAGAATCTTATGACCTCATGAAGGGTACCCTGATTGAGGGCTTTGGATTCTCCACTGAGGAGTATAGGATTAGATTCAGGGGGGCTCAAAAATCCTCGAGCCAGACCTGGGTTGACTTTGTAGACTACTCAGTGAAAACACTAGATGGTTGGATTCAAGGCAGTGGTGTAAGTAATTATGATGGGCTGTACAATTTATTTGTGAAAGAACACCTATTGAGTAATTGTTTCAATGATAAACTGCATCAGCATCTGGTAGACCTAGGACCAATTTCTCCCCAAGAATTGGGAAAGAAGGCGGACCATTGGGTCAAGACAAGGGTGTCCAAGACTTCAACAGGGGGTGACCAAAAGAAAGGGGTCACAAAGACTCCCCAGGGGAAGGGTGATGAGACAACCAAAACTAAAAATAGTAAAGAGTCTTCTACAGGCCCCCAAAAACCTGCACAGGAGGGTGGGCCCAGAGCCTCTTCACAAAACAATGGGTACAAGGGTAAAAACTTTGATCCCAAAAAGGCCTGGTGTCATAGCTGTAAACAGCATGGACACCAAACTGGAGACAAGGCCTGTCCCAAGAAAGGTTCCACTCCAAACCCCCATCCAGGTAACACTGGTATGGCTAGTCTCCAAGTGGGATCAACAGTGTGCCCAGAGCAAATCAGGGTCCACACTGAAGCTACTCTAGTTTCTGAGGGTGGGGTGGATTTAGCCACACTAGCTGTCTGGCCGCCTAACATGCAAAAATACAGACAGCAACTCTTAATTAATGGGACTAGAATAGAGGGCCTGAGGGATACAGGTGCCAGTGTCACCATGGTGACAGAGAAACTGGTTTCCCCTGGCCAATACCTGACTGGAAAAACTTACACAGTCACCAACGCTGACAATCAGAGAAAAGTACATCCCATGGCAATGGTTACTTTAGAATGGGGAGGGGTCAATGGCCTGAAACAGGTGGTGGTCTCCTCAAATATCCCAGTGGACTGTCTGCTTGGAAATGACCTGGAGTCCTCAGCATGGGCTGAGGTAGAACTAAAAACCCATGCAGCAATGCTGGGTATCCCTGAACTGGTGTGTGTGAAAACAAGAGCACAGTGCAAGGCACAGGGTGAACAAGTAGAGCTGGAGTCTGGAAGAATGGCCCAGCCTACCAAGAGGAAAGGAAAGTCAGTTGGGAAACCAACTGCAACACAGCAAAAGAAAGGGAACCTCTCTTCTCAGGAAGAAGTTCTGCCCTCTGAGGGAACTGAGCCCTTGGAGCTTGAACCTTATCAGGTTGAGCTCTTAGGCCCAGGGGGACCCTCAAGGGAGGAGCTGTGTAAGGGACAAGAAACCTGTCCCTCTCTTGAAGGCCTTAGGCAGCAAGCTGCTGAAGAGTCCAAGGGCAAGAAAAATGGAACACATAGGGTCTATTGGGAAGATGGACTCCTGTACACTGAGGCCAGAGACCCCAAACCTGGTGCCACTAGGAGAGTGGTAGTGCCTCAGCTGTTCAGAGAGTTCATCCTAACATTGGCCCATGACATTCCCCTTGCTGGACATTTGGGACAAACCAAGACGTGGGAGAGGCTAGTCAACCACTTCTACTGGCCCAATATGTCCAACATGGTTAAGGAGTTTTGCCTCTCCTGCCCCACCTGTCAAGCCAGTGGTAAGACAGGTGGGCACCCAAAGGCCCCCCTCATTCCACTTCCAGTGGTGGGGGTCCCCTTTGAAAGAGTGGGTGTGGACATAGTTGGTCCACTGGAACCTCCCACAGCCTCAGGAAATATGTATATCCTGGTAGTAGTGGATCATGCTACCAGGTATCCTGAAGCTATTCCCCTTAGGTCGACTACTGCCCCTGCAGTAGCCAAGGCCCTCATTGGTATCTTTACCAGAGTGGGTTTCCCTAAGGAGGTGGTGTCTGACAGAGGTACCAACTTCATGTCAGCATACCTAAAACACATGTGGAATGAGTGTGGAGTGACTTACAAATTCACTACACCATACCATCCACAAACTAATGGCTTAGTTGAGAGATTCAACAAGACATTAAAAGGCATGATCATGGGGCTCCCAGAAAAGCTCAAAAGGAGATGGGATGTCCTCTTGCCATGTCTGCTTTTCGCTTACAGAGAGGTGCCACAGAAGGGAGTAGGATTCTCACCCTTTGAACTTCTGTTTGGTCATCCTGTAAGGGGACCACTTGCTCTTGTTAAAGAAGGCTGGGAGAGACCTCTTCATGAGCCTAAACAAGACATAGTGGACTATGTACTTGGCCTTCGCTCTAGAATGGCAGAGTACATGGAAAAGGCAACCAAAAACCTTGAGGCCAGCCAACAACTCCAGAAGTTTTGGTATGACCAAAAGGCTGCACTGGTTGAGTTCCAACCAGGGCAGAAAGTCTGGGTTCTGGAGCCTGTGGCTCCCAGGGCACTCCAGGACAAATGGAGTGGCCCTTACCCAGTGCTAGAAAGGAAGAGTCAGGTCACCTACCTGGTGGACCTGGGCACAAGCAGGAGCCCCAAGAGGGTGATCCATGTGAACCGCCTTAAGCTCTTCCATGACAGGGCTGATGTAAATCTGTTGATGGTAACAGATGAGGATCAGGAGGCAGAGAGTGAACCTCTCCCTGATCTTCTGTCATCAGACCCAAAAGATGGCTCAGTAGATGGAGTGATCTACTCAGACACCCTCTCTGGCCAACAGCAAGCTGATTGTAGGAGAGTCCTACAACAGTTTCCTGAACTCTTCTCCTTAACCCCTGGTCAGACACACCTGTGTACCCATGATGTGGACACAGGAGACAGCATGCCTGTCAAGAACAAAATCTTTAGACAATCTGACCATGTTAAGGAAAGCATCAAGGTGGAAGTCCACAAGATGCTGGAATTGGGAGTAATTGAGCGCTCTGACAGCCCCTGGGCTAGCCCAGTGGTCTTAGTCCCCAAACCTCACACCAAAGATGGAAAGAAAGAGATGAGGTTTTGTGTGGACTACAGGGGGCTCAATTCTGTCACCAAGACAGATGCTCATCCAATTCCTAGAGCTGATGAGCTCATAGATAAATTAGGTGCTGCCAAATTCTTAAGTACCTTTGACTTGACAGCAGGGTACTGGCAAATAAAAATGGCACCTGGAGCAAAAGAGAAAACAGCATTCTCCACACCTGATGGGCATTATCAGTTTACTGTTATGCCCTTTGGTTTAAAGAATGCCCCTGCCACCTTCCAAAGGTTGGTGAATCAAGTCCTTGCTGGCTTGGAGTCCTTTAGCACAGCTTATCTTGATGATATTGCTGTCTTTAGCTCCACCTGGCAGGATCACCTGGTCCACCTGAAGAAGGTTTTGAAGGCTCTGCAATCTGCAGGCCTCTCTATCAAGGCATCCAAATGCCAGATAGGGCAGGGAACTGTGGTTTACTTGGGCCACCTTGTAGGTGGAGGCCAAGTTCAGCCACTCCAACCCAAGATCCAGACTATTCTGGACTGGGTAGCTCCAAAAACCCAGACTCAAGTCAGGGCATTCCTTGGCTTGACTGGGTATTACAGGAGGTTTGTGAAGGGATATGGATCCATTGTGACAGCCCTCACTGAACTCACCTCCAAGAAAATGCCCAAGAAAGTGAACTGGACTGTGGAATCCCAACAGGCCTTTGACACCCTGAAACAAGCAATGTGCTCAGCACCAGTTCTAAAAGCTCCAGATTATTCTAAGCAGTTCATTGTGCAGACTGATGCCTCTGAACATGGGATAGGGGCAGTTTTGTCCCAAACAAATGATGATGGCCTTGACCAGCCTGTTGCTTTCATTAGCAGGAGGTTACTCCCCAGGGAGCAGCGTTGGAGTGCCATTGAGAGGGAGGCCTTTGCTGTGGTTTGGTCCCTGAAGAAGCTGAGACCATACCTCTTTGGGACTCACTTCCTAGTTCAAACTGACCACAGACCTCTCAAATGGCTGATGCAAATGAAAGGTGAAAATCCTAAACTGTTGAGGTGGTCCATCTCCCTACAGGGAATGGACTTTATAGTGGAACACAGACCTGGGACTGCCCATGCCAATGCAGATGGCCTTTCCAGGTTCTTCCACTTAGAAAATGAAGACTCTCTTGGGAAAGGTTAGTCTCATCCTCTTTCGTTTGGGGGGGGGGTTGTGTAAGGAAATGCCTCCTTGGCATGGTTGCCCCCTGACTTTTTTGCCTTTGCTGATGCTATGTTTACAATTGAAAGTGTGCTGAGGCCTGCTAACCAGGCCCCAGCACCAGTGTTCTTTCCCTAAACCTGTACTTTTGTATCCACAATTGGCAGACCCTGGCATCCAGATAAGTCCCTTGTAACTGGTACTTCTAGTACCAAGGGCCCTGATGCCAAGGAAGGTCTCTAAGGGCTGCAGCATGTCTTATGCCACCCTGGAGACCTCTCACTCAGCACAGACACACTGCTTGCCAGCTTGTGTGTGCTAGTGAGGACAAAACGAGTAAGTCGACATGGCACTCCCCTCAGGGTGCCATGCCAGTCTCTCACTGCCTATGCAGTATAGGTAAGACACCCCTCTAGCAGGCCTTACAGCCCTAAGGCAGGGTGCACTATACCATAGGTGAGGGTACCAGTGCATGAGCATGGTACCCCTACAGTGTCTAAACAAAACCTTAGACATTGTAAGTGCAGGGTAGCCATAAGAGTATATGGTCTGGGAGTTTGTCAAACACGAACTCCACAGCACCATAAGGGCTACACTGAAAACTGGAAAGTTTGGTATCAAACTTCTCAGCACAATAAATGCACACTGATGCCAGTGTACATTTTATTGCAAAATACACCCCAGAGGGCACCTTAGAGGTGCCCCCTGAAACTTAACCGACTATCTGTGTAGGCTGACTAGTTCCAGCAGCCTGCCACACTAGAGACATGTTGCTGGCCCCATGGGGAGAGTGCCTTTGTCACTCTGAGGCCAGTAACAAAGCCTGCACTGGGTGGAGATGCTAACACCTCCCCCAGGCAGGAGCTGTAACACCTGGCGGTGAGCCTCAAAGGCTCACCCCTTTGTCACAGCACCGCAGGACACTCCAGCTAGTGGAGTTGCCCGCCCCCTCCGGCCCGGCCCCCACTTTTGGCGGCAAGGCCGGAGAAAATAATGAGAATAACAAGGAGGAGTCACTGGCCAGTCAGGACAGCCCCTAAGGTGTCCTGAGCTGAGGTGACTCTAACTTTTAGAAATCCTCCATCTTGCAGATGGAGGATTCCCCCAATAGGGTTAGGATTGTGACCCCCTCCCCTTGGGAGGAGGCACAAAGAGGGTGTACCCACCCTCAGGGCTAGTAGCCATTGGCTACTAACCCCCCAGACCTAAACACGCCCTTAAATTTAGTATTTAAGGGCTACCCTGAACCCTAGAAAATTAGATTCCTGCAACTACAAGAAGAAGGACTGCCTAGCTGAAAACCCCTGCAGAGGAAGACCAGAAGACGACAACTGCCTTGGCTCCAGAAACTCACCGGCCTGTCTCCTGCCTTCCAAAGATCCTGCTCCAGCGACGCCTTCCAGAGGGACCAGCGACCTCGACATCCTCTGAGGACTGCCCCTGCTTCGAAAAGACAAGAAACTCCCGAGGACAGCGGACCTGCTCCAAGAAAGGCTGCAACTTTGTTTCCAGCAGCCTTGAAAGAACCCTGCAAGCTCCCCGCAAGAAGCGTGAGACTTGCAACACTGCACCCGGCGACCCCGACTCGGCTGGTGGAGACCCAACACCTCAGGAGGGACCCCAGGACTACTCTGATACTGTGAGTACCAAAACCTGTCCCCCCTGAGCCCCCACAGCGCCGCCTGCAGAGGGAATCCCGAGGCTTCCCCTGACCGCGACTCTTTGAATCCTAAGTCCCGACGCCTGGGAGAGACCCTGCACCCGCAGCCCCCAGGACCTGAAGGACCGGACTTTCACTGGAGAAGTGACCCCCAGGAGTCCCTCTCCCTTGCCCAAGTGGAGGTTTCCCCGAGGAACCCCCCCCTTGCCTGCCTGCAGCGCTGAAGAGATCCCGAGATCTCTCATAGACTAACATTGCGAACCCGACGCTTGTTTCTACACTGCACCCGGCCGCCCCCGCGCCGCTGAGGGTGAAATTTCTCTGTGGGCTTGTGTCCCCCCCGGTGCCCTACAAAACCCCCCTGGTCTGCCCTCCGAAGACGCGGGTACTTACCTGCAAGCAGACCGGAACCGGGGCACCCCCTTCTCTCCATTCTAGCCTATGTGTTTTGGGCACCACTTTGAACTCTGCACCTGACCGGCCCTGAGCTGCTGGTGTGGTGACTTTGGGGTTGCTCTGGACCTCCAACGGTGGGCTACCTTGGACCAAGAACTGAACCCTGTAAGTGTCTTACTTACCTGGTAAAACTAACAAAAACTTACCTCCCCCAGGAACTGTGAAAATTGCACTGTGTCCACTTTTAAAACAGCTATTTGTCAATAACTTGTAAAGTATACATGCAATTTTTATGATTTAAAGTTCCTAAAGTACTTACCTGCAATACCTTTCAAATGAGATATTACATGTAGAATTGGAACCTGTGGTTCTTAAAATAAACTAAGAAAAGATATTTTTCTATAACAAACCTATTGGCTGGATTTGTCTCTGAGTGTGTGTACCTCATTTATTGTCTATGTGTATGTACAACAAATGCTTAACACTACTCCTTGGATAAGCCTACTGCTCGACCACACTACCACAAAATAGAGCATTAGTATTATCTATTTTTACCACTATTTTACCTCTAAGGGGAACCCTTGGACTCTGTGCATGCTATTCCTTACTTTGAAATAGCACATACAGAGCCAACTTCCTACAATATAGATATATATCTATATATATCTATATATATATCTATAGATATATATATAGATATATATATATATATATATAGAGAGAGAGAGAGAGGGAGGAGGAAAGGAGCTAATACACACCCCTGCTGGACCCCTCTCCCTATGTCAAATGGTGGGGTCAGCACTCCCTTTGCCCCAAAGCAGACTTTAGCACTGAGGTTGGCATACAAGTGTGCCAAGAACGATATTATCTCCTTTGGGGCCTTTCATTTTTCCATCTAGACCTAAAGTTTGCTGTGGTTGACCACGTCAAAGGTGCATCCTAAATCAATAAAGCATATGTGCATTGAACCTTCCTTTGCCATGGTGTACTTCCCCATCAAACCTGCTCAACTGTCCCCACCCTTTTCCTGAACCCATATTGGGTGTTTGTTAAAATTGTGCTCTCGTCAGCCTAAGTTGCCAGTCCCTCTTAACAGGACCCTCCTTAGAAACTTGGCGCAGTAGTTGAGTAGGGAGATTTGGCGGTAACATTTTGTGTCATTCCTTGACCCCTTCTTAAAAAATAGGAATGATGAGTGTAATGCGACTAGAATGGGGGTACCTATCCTGCCCCGGCAGCATTTAGGACCTTAGTTATAGTGGGGCCCTCAGGGCCAGTTCTGATCTATAGATATCCATGGGGACACCATGAGGTCCGGGGGTCCTTTCCTTTGGGGCTTTTATTGCCCTTATCACATCTTCTAAAAAAAGACCATAGCATTTGTTAAGTAGGCCATTGGATGATGTTGATTTCCCTCATCTTCTCTTGTACATGAAAATATTCAGCCAAAGTAGGATGCCCATTGGGCAGGGGTAATTGAGGATTCTAGATTGGGACCTATCCCCTTGGTGAACAGCGGGGCATTAATTGTACAACACAATAGGGACTTTCCTTGGTTTCTGCAGCCTGTAATAGGTTATTCCAGGCTTCACCTAGCAATTGTTTCTTTCTGTTTTTGATTGCGGTATTATAATTAGATCTGGTTTCCTGTACCGCCAGGGGATCCCTTGGCGTCTTATTTTGATAAGATTGCTCTGTGCTCTTAGACATTGCTGGTTAAACCATCCCCTGCTATCATTCTTTTGACCTCCCAAACAGCATTTGGTTAATATGCTTTGAAATTTGCATGTATACTTCCCGGATCTCTTGATCAATGTTTTCTGGGGCCACGCCTATTAAAAAGAGGTCAAGGTTTTTAGGCACTAAGGGCCATATGTACGAAGATCTGGTTTTGCGACTCGCAAACTGCGAGTCTTAGCGACTTGCAATTTGAGAGTCGCAAAACCGGATGTACAACATTGTCAATGACACTGTCTGTGATTCGCAATGGGGTCGCAAATGATCTACCTCATGAATATTCATGAGGTAGGTCACAATTTGCGACCCTATTGCGAATGGCAGCACTCATAGGGATGGTGGCCTGCTGGTGTCAGCAGACCACCATGTCTGTGACTGCTCTCAAATAAAGCAGTATTTTATTTTTGAAATGCAGCCCGTTTTCCTTTAAGGAAAACGGAATGCATTTCGAAAACAAAAATGGAAATTTTCTTTTCATTTTGTCAGAGCAGGCAGTGGTCCATGGGACCACTGTTACATTCACAAAGGGGACCCCTTCAGTTTTGCGAATGGGTTAGCAGCAATTGGAAATTGGTGCTAACTGCAATTGTTTTGCGACCGCATTCGCGGTAAAATCAGCTTTGATGGGCCAGGAGGCATCGTAGGTCATCAAAGACAGGGCTAATACATTGTTATATGTGGAGGCCCCTTTGCGGAATCCTGTTTGGAACAGGTGATTGTACCAATAAGAAAGAAGTATTCTACATCCAGTTAAGACTTTGAGGGGTGAAATGGAGGAAACAAAAACACTTCCTAATGCCTTCTGTAGCGTCCTTCCCAGCATGGGTACTCGTAAATAAATGCACCACATATGGAGCCTGGTCTTACATGTCTTTGTTGCTCTGTGTGTAACCACGATCTTAACATTCTAAACATGAAATCTATCCACCACACCCAAACACTCACTTCACATTTCTATTGAGTCCATCAGGAACTAAAAAGGTCCCTTCATCGCTAACTCACAAGACCCTACATCTCCCCGCTTGTTAAATAAAAAAATGACAATTTATTTAGCACATACATAGTCGTCATGGAGTTCTGACCAACCGCCCAGATCATGTCCTCTGAGGCTGCGAAGAGAGAAGCAAAGTGTCCCTGACTGGTAATGGAGGGACAGAAGGAGTCAGGGGGCTCTCTACAGTCTCAATGGAGCCAGTATCATCACTGATATTAGGAACTTGTGAATGATGAGGCAGATGCCTGAATTGCGTAGAATCTTGTGTAATGGACTTTCCAGGGCAATGAGCAGTCACCATGTGTCCTTTGCTTGTCACAACGTCAAAAGTTTGAGCATCAAAGGGAGCATCAGATTGGCATTTGCACTGCTGTTGCACCAATACTCGATCTCCTTCATTGAAAATAATGCTCATGGCACAACAATGCTTAATGGCATATAATTTCATCTATTGTTCAAGGCACAAATCTGTTTGACGAAGTTCACCATCTGTTGTAGATCTCCTGTTGGAACATTGTGGTAACATGGTTGTCATGGCTCAACCTGTAAGCTCAAAGAGTAGCATTGGGAACTGACTTCAGATCAAGCTTCTCCAATTTAGCACACTGGACAGTCTTTTTAAGTGTGGTCATAAAGCATTCAATAATGTCATTTTCTTGTGGGCAAAGAGGTGTGATTTTTTGATGCTTCACATTGAGATGATTAAGAAAGTCTCTGAATTATCGACTGTTGGAAGGCGTGACATTGTCGGACTTTAGAATTGAAGGAACTCGCCATATTACAAAATGGTATCTAATCTTTCAATTACTCTTTCTTGAGTAATCGATGAAAGATCTTTTACTTATGGAAAACAGGAGTATTCAGCGATAATCACAATCAGATGATTTCCCTTGTCATGAAGACCAAACAAATCAACAGCGATTCTTTCCCATACGTAGTTTGGTAAATGTGGTATGTTAAAGGTAAATTAAGTGATTTTGGGAGATAAGCAATTGCACAAATGACAGGCCTTCAACTCTCTTTCCACTCTCTTGTCAAGATGAGGAAAGCAAACTCGGTCTTGGAGAGCTTGTTTACGGGCAACAATTTCACAGTGTCCTTCATGGGCCATTTCAGTTACTTGTTGACGCAGACTCTCTGGTATGACAATTTTTGTACCTCAAAAAACAATACCTTCTTGAGTAACAGACAGTTTGTTTTTCAAAATTTTACATTTCTGATATTCACTGTCACATGTGAGAGTTCAAGTGTGCGGTTTCCAGGACTGATGTGTAATGTCTTTTAGTATCAACATATCACTGTTTTGCTTGTTGCAGTTATAATTTATAATAGCAGCAGGGGTACTGGACTCTACAACAAAGTTAACGTAGGCTTCGGTCACTTTGGAAGGGGTACCATGACATTGTACTAGCATTTGTGAAAAGTAGTCTGGAGGGTTTTGATCTTTCCCTGGTCGGTGCACAATAGTGTGGTCATATTCCTGTAGTTGCAAAATCCAATGTTCAATTCTAGGAGGCATCTTGGCTTTTGGATGGCCAAAGATGGTAAGCAATGTTTGAGGGTCGGTCACAAGAGTGAAAGGTTTTCCCTACAAGAATACATGGAAATGTTCACAAGCCCGTGTCACTGCTAAGCTTTCGTTCTCAGGTTGTGAATAGGCACATTCAGTCTGTGACAAACTTCTGCTTTCTTATGCCGCAATATGTCTTCAAACATTTGGGTGTCCATTGTGTTAGGCAAGGATCGCACCCAACTTGACAGGGCTTACATCAACAACAACTTCTGTATGAAGAGTCGGATCAAAGTAGACCATTTCATTGGTGTTCTCAATTGCATGCTTGATTTTCTTACGACTTTGTTCACATGTGTGTGACCAGTAAAATGAAGCATTTCTTTTTGTTAAGTTTCTTAAGGGAGCACTTACTGTGGCATAGTCATATTTGTATCTAGAACAATAACTGGTCATGCCAAGGAATAATCGTAACTTGATAACTTCTTGTGGGGGATTGGTGACTGACAAAGCTTGTACTTTAGCTGAATCCGGTGTCATACCCCCATCAGAAAAAGTATGGCCAAAGAATTTGATTTTTGTTTTGTGAAACTCACATTTCTCAGCATTCAGAGTTAAATCTGCATTAGCAAGCAAACAAAACACCTGTGTAAGAGATGTATCATGTTCCTTTTGAGCAGCTCTAAAAAACAATATGTAATCACTGTAATTAAAAGCTTTCATGCCTAGTTGCATGATACATGTAATGACATCTTCAAAAAGTTCTGCAGCTGCTGACACACTAAAACTTTGAGTTCCAATTGATGATATTCTTTGTTCAGGTCAAGGCGAAAGAAGAACTATACACCATTTAGCTGTATGATCATGTAGGCACTGTGTGGACCGGGATGTCTTTCTCTCTCAATTGCCTTGTTTGCTTGACACATGTCAACTCAGATGCGCACAGCTCCTTCACTGTCATGTTTGGGCACTACCACTATGGGCGAGACCCACGGAGTTGAACCATTAGATTGTTCAATGATATTGTGCTTTAGTAATATCTCAAGCTCTTTCTCAACAGCTTCCTTTAGATTAAATGCAATTCATCTTTTTCTTTGAGCAACAGGACAAATGTCCTCATCGATATGCAGTTTCATTTTCATGGTCTTACGTTTTCCTACTCCATTTAACAACAACAGAATCTGACTTGCTATTACATGATGAGCATTCATGTTGTAGTTCACAGATATCAGTCACATACCAGTAGCTGTATTGAAGCTGAGTAAAGAGGGCACTTTGGCCCTCATTACAACCCTAGCGGTTGGTGTTAAAGCGGCGGTAAGACCGCCAACAGGCTGGCGGAAAAAAAAATGGAATCACGACCATGGCGGAAACCGCCAATATAGACAGCCACTTTAACACTCCGACTGCCACAGCGGCACAAACAAACACCGCAGCGGTAACCGCCAACAGACAGGTGGAAGACAATGTACCACCCACAGTATTACAACAGGCCAATCTGCCACCTTTTCCGGGGCGGATTCACCACGAACAAAAACACGGCGGAAACAGGACTTGGAAGGGAAAACGCCCACCTAAACACACCCCACGAGGAACCAGGACGCTATGGAGCCAGAACTCCATATTCTTCCTGCCTTTGTCTTCCTGCTCCTCTACCAGGAGCACGAACGCCGGCGGCGAAGACCACGGTGAGTACTGCACCTACGACACAGGGGAGGGGGGAGGGAAAAGAGAGTGACACACACACGCAACACCCCCACCCTCACCCACAACACCATACACACAAATACATGCAGCAACATTACATATACACCCCGTAACCATCTGGAAGAATGCAAAGACAAAAGGAAATGATTGTAACAATTGTAATCAATTAAAATCTAGTACTCAAAAATATATATACACTATTAACAAATATATACACCAAGAATACAAGTCCAGGTACTGCACCATTTATAGTCCGTGGACCACTGGGCCCTAAATGCATGGGCCAAGCCCACACTAGATACCCAATCAAAACAGAGAGAACACTGCAGGGGCATCAGATAGAAATACAACAGGCACCTCAGGGGGAAGGGAAGGGGGGCACCTCAGCCGGATGAGTGCACGATGCCAGATCCACGAGGGGGCTCCATGCCCACTGCTGTATCCCGGGGAGTGCAAAGCCACAGTCTCTCAAGTCTCTCCAGTGGGTGGTTTGGCCACTGCTTTATTCTGGGGAGTGCAAAGCCACAGTCTCTCAAGTCTCTCCAGTGGGTGGTTTGCCCACAGCTTTATCCTGGGGAGTGCAAAGCCATAGTATCTCAAGTCTCTCCAGTGGGTGGTTTGCCCACTGCTTTATCCTGGGGAGTGCAAAGCCACAGTCTCACAAGTGGATAACAGTCTCCACTGGTTCTGGAGGGGGCTTTGTTCCCAGAGTGCTTCATCCTGCCAAGGACAGAGGTAGTGGATGCCTTTCTCCTCTGGTTCTGGAGGGGGCTTTGTGCCCAGAGTGCTTCATCCTGCCAAGGACAGAGGTAGTAGATGACTTTCTCCACTGGTTGTGGAGGGGGCTTTGTGCCCAGAGTGCTTCATCCTGCCAAGGACAGAGGTAGTGGATGCCTTTCTTTACTGGTTCTGGAGGGGCTTTGTGCCCAGAGTGCTTCATCCTGCGAAGGACAGAGGTAGTGGATGCCTTTCTCCACTGGTTCTGGAGAGGGCTTTGTGCCCAGAGTTCTTCATCCTGCCAAGGACAGAGATAGTGGATGCCTTTCTCCACTGGTTCTGGAGGGGGCTTTGTGCCCAGAGTGCTTCATCTAGCTCGTGGCGACCTCAGTAGCGGCAGTGCTTGAGGTGCTGGTGGGTGGCTCACTGAGCGTGCTGCTGGTGGCGGGGTCCTTGGCAGCGGTGCTGCTAGCAGCTGGGTCCTTGGCAGCGGTGCTAGTGGTGGCAGTGTCCTGGGCAGCGGTGCTGGTGGTGGTGGGGTCCTTGGCAGCAGTGCTGCTGGTGGCGGTGTCCTTGGCAGCGGTGCTGGTGGCGGTGGTGTCCTGGGCAGTAGTGCTGGTGTCCTGGGCAGCGGTGCTGGTGGCGGCGGGGTCCTTGGCAGCGATGCTACTGGTGGCAGTGTCCTTGGCAGCGATGCTGCTGGTGGCGGTGTCCTGGGCAGCAGTGCTGGTGGCGGCAGTGTCCCTGGACAGCAGAGCTGGTGGCGGCGGTGTCCTTGGCGGCGGTGCTGGTGGCGGTGTTGACCGCCGTGCATGTTGGCGGCGACTTCCCTTTCATTCTGTGCCCCTTCCCCACCTTGGATGGTGGCGCAGCTGTCTTCCCACTCCCAACTGTAGTCCTGGGAGAGCCCTTGGTGGCAGGTGTTTTGCCTTTCTCCCTCCGGCCAGTGGCCAACTTCTTATGCTTCTGAGGTGGGGGACTGTCCGTGGTCTGGCTTCTTGGCACACTGGCTGCCCTGCTGCTTGGCACACTCCAGAAGCCAGTTACTGCTGGCACCACTGTTCCCGCTGATGTTGTGGCTGAGGTGCTGGGTTGGGACCTGGAAAGGCGTGCCCTAGGGGACTTAAGGGGTGGGAGAGGAGAAGGGAAGAGGTCAAGGTTGGACAGGAAAAGTTTTTTAAACACACTGGGATGGGTAGATGGAGGGGGTTTGGGAGTGGAGGAAGAGGTAGTGGTTGTAGGAGGTGTACGTTTGCTGACTTTGGATGAAGGTGCATGGGCTGGAGGCTGTCGTGAGGTGGATGGCTGTTGGGTGTGTGTGTGACTGGATTTGTGTACCTTGGGAGGTGGGCTCACAGACACACTGGGAGAGGACACAGGGGATGTGTGAATGGTTGTGGGGGTGGTGAGTGCACATGAGAGGTGTGTGGTGATGGGTGTGCTGGTGATGGACGTAGTGGCTGAAGATGTAATGCATGCAGGTGTGAGTTGAGGACGTGACAGGGAGGGAGGAGGGAGACGAGGAGGAGGGGGACACAGTGGAGGCAGTGGCTGTTGGTATGTCTGCATGAGTATGATGCTTGTGTAAGTGCCTGTGGGATGTGTGGTGCTTATGTTTGCCAGAGCTTCCCTTGTGTGTTGAGGTGTGTGCATGCTGGTCTGATGGTGTGCTTGGGATAGGCTAAGGTACAGGGGTTTTGGTCTGGGTGGAGGAAGTTGGAGGGGGAGGCTGAACACAGGGACAATGGCTGCCATCAGTGCTGAGGCCAGAGTCTGAAAAGCTCGCTGTTGGGCTGCCTGACCAGAATGAATGCCCTCCAGGTATGCATTGGTCTGTTGCAACTGCCTCTCTACATCCTGGATGGCATTCAGAATGGTAGACTGCCCAACAGTGAGGGATCTGAGGAGGTCAATAGCCTCTTCACTGAGGGCAGCAGGGCTGACAGAGGCAGGGGATGGGGTGTCTGGGGCGAAGGAGATGCCCACCCTCCTGGGTGAGCGGGCACGGGGCACATGCTGAGGGGCTGCTGGGAGGGCGGTGCTGGTAGGGGGGGTGGCGGCTGTACCTGTAGATGCGGCGGCACAGAGGGGCCCGCCAACGCAATGGAGCTCCCATCAGAGGAAGAGTCTGTGTCGCTGGTCTCAGCTCCTGTCCCTGCCGTGCCCTCCAGGGCCATGTGGGATGCAGCTCCCTCCTGCTCCGGTGCCACTGCTCCTCTGCCTGATGATGCTATTGCATACAAGAACAGAGAGACCAAAAAAAGGGGGGGGAAGACAGAAGAATGACATGTTGAATGCATGCAATACCGCTAATGTTGGTGGACACTACAGACACAGAAGACCTCTACACTACATCGTATCACACGGACATGGGGTACAAGGCCTATGCCTGATTGCTGCACACATGGAAGTCACACGAGCCTGACTAGGTGTAGTTGGCTCTGAACACTGGTGGGATGGGGTGCCACATGGCCTGCCTTACAAAGGGACCCTGCCTACTAAACTCGCCCTGGCCTAGGGGAACCCAAAGCCCACCTCCCCCACCCAGACACCTCGTAATGCGCACTGATTCAGCTGAATGAGAGTGTACTCACCCCCTTGTGGCTGCTGTGATGCTGTCAAGCGCCCATCCCGCCAGGATCCGGAACATCAGGGGGGTCATGGTGCGACAGGCACCCCTCCCACATTGGGAGGCCATCCCTAGCTGGGCCTCCGCCGTCTTCTTGCGCCAGCGGCGAATGTCCTCCCATCTTTTCCGGCAGTGGGTGCTCCATCTGTGGTGGACCCCCAGGGTCCGGACTTCTTTGGTGATGGCACGCCAAATATCCTTCTTCTGGAGGGCGCTGACCTACCGGAATAGTACAGGGGAAAAGGAGAAGCTATAACTGTCCGGACCATCACAGTCATTGGCCCACGTTCCTACCCTTGCCATGACGCACATGCACTCACCGTCGTTTCATGCACGCCTCATTCTCCCTGCCTCACCTTCCATCTACACCACTCCACGCAGGCATTGCCCTTACAGCATGCTCACAGTGTATTTACCTGTTTTTCTGGAGGACCATAGAGTAGCGTGTACTAGGGGACGACCCCGTCCACTAATTTCTCCAACTCCTCCGTGGTGAAGGCAGGGGCCCTTTTCCCAGACACATGAGCCATTGTCTGTTCCAGACTGAGGTCACAGCAGCGCTTGCAGTGTAGGTCCTCTCCCGTCGAAGATCAGGTATCAAGTGAGTGAACAGATAGAAAATGGCGGTCACGTCCACGGCGGTGCGTACGGTCACCGCCGGCGTAAATTGTCATTGGCTCCTGGGACCCATAGGGTCCAATGTTAACCAATGCAGGATTGCGCCGTGGTCTTCGACCGCCTACCGCGACGGTGTACAACGCCAGCGCAATTAGCTCATATCCCCTTGTCCCACATTACAGGTCAGGCAGCCGCCATATCAGGGTGCCACATGGCATTATTTTTAAAAGCGTCACACATATCTAGGCCTTGCATACACATTAAGACAGGGACATAGTGGATTGAAAAATGTGTGCAATAAAGTTGTGTTTTTGTACCTCAGTGTTGGCTGACCCTCTGCTCGCTGTTCTCCTCTATAGAGCACGTCCGCTGGGGCAGGTGAGGAGATGGTGGCATCCTCTGGTGTACAGACCGCTGGTGGACCTGTCAACAATGGAAGAGTGACATGTAATTGTCACCTACAGACTGGACCGTGCCACAATCCAGGAACTGTGTGCCCAGTTGGAGCTGGACCTGATGTCAGCTATCCGCCATCCCACAGGTATCCCCCCTCTAGTGCAGGTGCTGTCGTTACTCCTTTTCCTGGCAAGTGGGTCTTTTCAGACGACAGTGGCCATAGCATCAGGGACGTCCCAGCCTATGTTCTCCAACGTGTTGTCCAGAGTGTTGTCTGCCCTGCTGAAACACATGCGCAGCTACAACGTTTTCCCTCAGGTTGGAGGATTTGCCTACAGTGAAAGGTGACTTCTATGCCCTGAGACATATCCCCAACATCATTGGTGCAATTGATGGGACACATGTGGACTTGGTTCCCCTGCAGGAGTGAACAGGTGTACAGAAACCGGAAGAGTTACCATTCTATGAATGTGCAGATGGTGTGTTTGGCCGGTGTAGGAGGCTGGCCTGGCTTGTAGTGGGTACCAGAGGTACTTACACCTTGTGCCAGGTCCAGTTATCCCTTATTAGTGTAGAAGAGGTGTTTCTAGCAGCTAAGGCTGATAGAAGGTAGCTATGGCAAAGCAGCTTAGGCTGAACTAGGAGACATGTAAAGCTCCTACTATACTACTGGTGTCATATGCACAATATCATAAGAAAACACAATACACAGATATACTAAAAATAAAGGTAAAGGTAATCCTGTGTTCCTTCCGGCGCCCGCCTATCGAGGTTGGTGCTCAGTTAATGGGCACAGGACCCATTTTTAATCCACTCCAAAAACATTATATATATATAAGTCAAAGTCTGGCACTCCTTACAAAAATATAATGGCCTTCATTTATTCCAAAATTCCATAGAGCAGAAACATAGGGCTTCAGTCAATGTGAGCGGCAAGCTCCAGGAATCATAAATCAGCCAAAGGTAATCCTGTGTTCCTTCCGGCGCTCGCCTATCGAGGTTGGTGCTCAGTTAATGGGCACAGGACCCATTTTTAATCCACTCCAAAAACATTATATATATAAGTCAAAGTCTGGCACTCCTTACAAAAATATAATGGCCTTCATTTATTCCAAAATTCCAGCTTGCCGCTCACATTGACTGAAGCCCTATGTTTCTGCTTTATGGAATTTTGGAATAAATGAAGGCCATTATATTTTTGTAAGGAGTGCCAGACTTTGACTTATATATATAATGTTTTTGGAGTAAAAATAAAGGTACTTTATTTTTATGACAATATGCCAAAAGTATCTCAGTGAGTACCCTCAGTATGAGGATGCCAAATAAACACAAGACATATGTACACAATACCAAAAATATGCAGTAATAGCAAAAGGAAGTAATGCAAGCAATGTAAAGTTACAGTAGATTGCAATAGGAGCACATAGGTATAGGGGCAACACAAACCATATACTCCAAAAGTGGAATGCGAACCACGAACGGACCCCAAACCTATGTGAGCTTGTAGAGGGTGGCTAGGACTGTAAGAAAACAGTGAGGATTAGAAAAATAGCCCACCCCAAGACCCTGAAAAGTAGGTGTAAAGTGCACCTATAAACCCCAGAGAGCACAAAAGTCGTGATAGGGGGTTTCTGCAAGGAAGACCAACACCAGCAAAGCAACCAAAGTGGATTTCCGGACCTGAGTACCTGTGAAACAAGGGGACCAAGTCCAAGAGTCGCGACAATGTCGAGAGTGGGCAGATGCCCAGGAAATGCCAGTTGAGGGTGCAAAGAAGCTGCCACCGGATGGTAGAAGCTGTGGATTCTGCAAGAACGTAGAGGGCTAGAAGCTTCCCCTTTGGAGGATGGATGTCCCACGTCGTGAAGAAGCTTGCAGAGGTGTTCCCACGTAGAAAGACCGCAAACAAGCCTTGCTAGCTGCAAGGGTCGCAGTTAGGGTTTTTGGATGCTGCTGTAGCCCAGGAGGGACCAGGATGTTGCCACTTGGATGAGGAGACAGAGGGGGCGCCCAGCAAGTCAGGGAGCCCTCACAGAAGCAGGCAGAACCCACAGAAGTACTCAAACAGGCAGTTGGAAGAGGAGTGAACCGGAGTCCACCCGAAGACACAAAAGGGAGTCCCACGACGCCGGAGGACAACTCAGAAGGTTGTGCACTGCAGGTTAGAGTGTCGGGGACCCAGGCTTGGCTGTGCACGAAGGAAATCCTGGAAGAGTGCACAGGAGCCGGAGCAGCTGCAAATCACGCGGTACCCAGCAATGCAGTCTAGTGTGGAGAGGCAAGGACTTACCTCCACCAAACTTGGACTGAAGAGTCACTGGACTGTGGGAGTCACTTGGACAGAGTTGCTGAGTTCCAGGGACCACGCTCGTCATGCTGAGAGGAGACCCAGAGGACCGGTGATGCAGTCTTTTGTTCCCTGCGGTTGCAGGGGGAAGATTCCGTCGACCCACGGGAGATTTCTTTAGAGCTCCAGGTGCAGAAAGGAGGCAGGCTACCCCCAGAGCATGCACCACCAGGAAACAGTAGAGAAGGCGGCAGGATCAGCGATACAAGGTTGCAGTAGTCGTCTTTGATACTTTGTTGCGGTTTTGCAGGTGTCCTGAGCAGTCAGCGGTCGATCCTTTGGCAGAAGGTGAAGAGAGAGATGCAGAGGAACTCTGGTGAGCTCTTACATTCGGTATCTGAAGAATTCACCAAAGCAGAGACCCTAAATAGCCAGAAAAGGAGGTTTGGCTACCTAGGAAGGAGGATAGGCTAGTAACACTGGTAAGAGCCTATCAGAAGGAGTCTCTGGCGTCACCTTCTGGCACTGGCTACTCAGAGCAGTCCAGTGTGCCAGCAACACCTCTGTTTCCAAGATGACAGAGGTCTGGAGCACACTGGATGAGCTCTGGGCACCTCCCCTGGGAGGTGCAGGTCAGGGGAGTGGTCACTCCCCTTTCCTTTGTCCAGTTTCACGCCAGAGCAGGGATGGGGGATCCCTGAACCGGTGTAGACTGGCTTATGCAGAGATGGGCACCATCTGTGCCCATCAAAGCATTTCCAGAGGCTGGAGGAGGCTTCTCCTCCCCAGCCCTGACACCTTTTTCCAAAGGGAGAGGGTGTAACACCCTCTCTCTGAGGAAGCCCTTTGTTCTGCCTTCCTGGGCCAAGCCTGGCTGGACCCCAGGAGGGCAGAAACCTGTCTGAGGGTTTGGCAGCAGCAGCAGCTGCAGTGAAACCCCGGGAAAGGTAGTTTGGCAGTACCCGGGTCTGTGCTAGAGACTCGGGGGATCATGGAATTGTCTCCCCAATGCCAGAATGGCATTGGGGTGACAATTCCATGATCTTAGACATGTTCCATGGCCATGTTTGGAGCTACCATTGTGACACTATACATAGGTAGTGACCTATGTATAGTGCACGCGTGAAATGGTGTCCCCGCACTCACAAAGTACGGGGAATTTGCCCTGAACGATGTGGGGGCACCTTGGCTAGTGCCAGGGTGCCCACACACTAAGTAACTTAGCACCCAACCTTCACCAGGTGAAGGTTAGACATATAGGTGACTTATAAGTTACTTAAGTGCAGTGGTAAATGGCTGTGAAATAACGTGGACGTTATTTCACTCAGGCTGCAGTGGCAGGCCTGTGTAAGAATTGTCAGAGCTCCCTATGGGTGGCAAAAGAAATGCTGCAGCCCATAGGGATCTCCTGGAACCCCAATACCCTGGGTACCTCAGTACCATATACTAGGGAATTATAAGGGTGTTCCAGTATGCCAATGTGAATTGGTGAAATTGGTCACTAGCCTGTTAGTGACAATTTAGAAAGCAGAGAGAGCATAACCACTGAGGTTCTGGTTAGCAGAGCTTCAGTGAGACAGTTAGTCATCACACAGGGAACACATACAGGGCACACTTATGAGCACTGGGGCCCTGGCTGGCAGGGTCCCAGTGACACATACACTAAAACAACATATATACAGTGAAATATGGGGGTAACATGCCAGGCAAGATGGTACTTTCCTACAGCCGACCAGTACATTTCCCATGTGAATGCCAAGTTTCCTGGCTCAGTGCAGGACGCTTACATTCTGAGGAATAGCAGCATCCCTTATGTGATGAGGCAACTCCAGAGGCACCGTGTGTGGCTATTAGGAGAGGACATGGACCCTATACAGTGTTACTAGGTGTTTGGGTCTGGGGTTGTCCCTAAGGGTTAGTGTGTGTCTAACAGTTGTCCTTCGACATTTGCAGGTGACTCTGGGTACCCCAACCTGTCATGGCTACTGACCCCAGTGAGGAATCCCAGGACAAGGGCAGAGGAACGCTACAATGAGTACCATGGGCGAACTAGGAGGGTTATAGAGAGGACCTTCGGCCTCCTGAAGGCCAGGTTCAGGTGCCTCCATATGACAGGTGGTTCCCTATTCTACTCACCAAAGAAGGTGTGCCAGATCATCGTGGCCTGCTGTATGCTTCACAAATTGGCTTTGCGACGACAGGTGCCTTTTCTGCAGGAGGATGGTACAGATGGAGGTCTTGTGGAAGCTGTGGAGCCTGTGGACAGTGAAGACGAGGAAGCAGAAGAAGAGGATATCGACAACAGAAACACGGTGATTCATCAATACTTCCAGTGAGACACAGGTAAGAAGACATCACTGCCTGCTACATCTGATACACTTGTTCTACCTCTCATATGTCTGTCATTTTCACTCAGTGTATGGACCCTGAGTTGACACTTTCCCTTTCGATTTCACAGATGTGGGTCCCACTGTGTGACATCTGCTTTGTTTCCTCATGGACTAGAGCTGTGTGACATAGGTATGTTGACAATACAATGGATATTGCATTTTGCCTCAGTTATTGCAAATACACATTTTCGAAAGCACAGACTGACTCCAGATAGTTTTGTGATTTAAGGGTGTTTATTTAAGTGCTAAATAGCGGAGGGGGTTGTAAAATGGTCAGGGGTGATGGTGGAGGAATGTCCATGCAGAGTCCAGTCTATTAGTCTCGCAGGTGCATTGTCCAAAGGGGCATAGGGAGTGGAGCTGAGGCAGTTGATGGATGGACAGGGTGACAAAGTGGGACAAAAGGATGACAATCCGGGTGGTCTCATTTTTTTGGCGGGGTCTTGGCATTGTTCTCTGTCTTTGTCCTGGATCTCAGGGACCACTTGCGGGGTGGTTCTCCATCTGCAAGGGGTGGGGTGCTGGTTTCATGGTCCTGTGGCGGTGCCTCCTGTCCACTAGCGCCAGCGAAGGTAGTGGACAGTTCATCATCCAGGCTAGTGTCAGGGGCCCCTTGTTGTGCCACAGTGTCACTCCTGGTGTTCACAAGTTCCTTCAGCACCCCTACAATGGTGCCCAGGGTGGTATTGATGGTTTTGAGTTCCTCCCTGAACCCCAAATACTGTTCCTCCTGCATCTGCTGGGTCTCCTGAAACTTGGCTAGTACCGTTGCCATCGTCTCCTGGGAATGGTGGTAGGGCCTCGTGGAGAGTGGGTTCCCTGGGCCAGTCCTCCCCCTGTTGCACAGCAGCCCTCCCAGTTCCCCTGTGTTCCTGGGCCTCTGTCCCCGGAACCGTGTGCCCACTGCCACTGCCCCCAGATCCCTGCTGTTGTTGGGTTAGCCTGGGTTCCCTGTAGTGGTGGAAACACTGCTGCTTGACGTGTCCTGGGGACAGAGATATGGGCCCGCTGGGTGGGTGCTGTGCTGGTGTTTCCAGAGGGGGGATGCTCTGTTGTGGCTTGTGCCAGTGTGAGGGGAACCGACTGTCCCGAGGTCCCAGATGGGCGGGGCTGGTCATCTAGATCCAGTTGGACAGAGCTGCTGTCATCACTGTGGGCCTCTTCTGTGGGAGGAGTGGACATGTCTGGAACCTCCTGTCCGGTGACGTTGTGTAGGGGTCCTGCAGGGGTGTAAAGGCATAATTATTGCATCCCTGTGTGCCATGGTGTGCAATGGGTGGGTGACCCTGTACCCCAGTGCTTGCATTCTTGTGTAGGACCTTGTGTGATAATTGTTTAGGGGTGTGTGTGGGTATGTGCAGTGGCCATAAATTGGTTATGGGTGTCCATGCTTTGGTGTTGCATGCAGGGCTTGGTGTTGGGATGTGTGGTTTGTGATAGTGGGACATATGTGAGGAGTTGGAGTGATGGGGGTGAGGGCGAGGGTGGGGGTATGTAATAACATGCAGGTAGGGTGAGGGATGAAGTAGTTAAAGATTTGACTTACCAGAGTCCATTCCTCCAGCTACTCCTGCGAGGCCCTCAGGATGCAGTATAGCCAAGACCTACTCCTCCCATATTGTTAGTTGTGGGGGGGAAGGTGGGGGTCCGCCGCCAGTCCTCTGAACCGCGATGTGGTGTCTTGAGACCACGGAATGTACCTTCCCCCGTAGGTTGTTCCACCTCTTCCTGATGTCATCCTTAGTTCTTGGGTGCTGTCCCACTGCGTTGACCCTGTCCACGATTCTGCGCCATAGCTCCATCTTCCTAGCTATGGTGGTGTGCTGCACCTGTGATCCGAATAGCTGTGGCTCTACCCATATGATTTCCTCCACCATGACCCTGAGCTCCTCCTCAGAAAACCTGGGGTGTCTTTGCGGTGCCATGGGGTGGTGTGGGTGATGTGTGAGGTGGTGTGCGTTGTGATGTGTGGGGTGATGTTTAGGGGTGTGTGGTGTTTTGTGCGTGAATGTGTATGTGTGATGGTGTTGTGTGCCTCTGTATGGTGGGGTTGTCTTTGCTGTGCTGTCTCTCTGCCCTTTATTCTAAATTTCTGGTCTTAAGGGTTTGTGGGTGATGTGGGTGTGTGTTTTATATTGTATTGAGTGTGTGGGAGTGGTGTGTGTATGTGTATCATTTGTGTGTATTTGGAATTGTCCAATGTGGTAGTGTTTTGTAAATGTGTATTTTGAGCACGGCGGTGTGTACCGCCAATGGAATACCGCGGTTGAAAGACCGCCGCGTGGATTAGTGGGTCGTGATAGTGTGGGCGTATTCCTGTTGGCGTGACGGTGGAGGTTTTGTTATCGCCAGTTTATCACTGACCTTTGGAGTGGCGGACTTGTGTGGCAGTCTGGATTTTGGCAGATTCCGAGCTGTGGGTCGTAAAAGCTGTGGCGGAATTCCGCAGCCGCGGCAATGTGTTGGCTGTCTTCTGCACAGCGGTAAGTGGCATTTACCGCCAATGTTGCAATGACCCCCTTTATGTAGTCATTTGAAGTACGTGCATGGGAATTGTACCTTTGTCTTTTTATGTCTCATGGTTGCTATGAATGAGCCTTGACTCTTTAATGGTGTTGATGCAGCCCATGTATACACTTTAGTCTTAGATGGTGTGAGGCAGGGAAATGAAAACAGTTCACTGTATTTCTCCTAATAATGTTTATCGACGCACCACTGTCAATAATAAAAAGTATGGAGCGGGGGAGGGGCCAACCAACATGGCCGAAACGACGTAGAGCCCGGAGGCTCCATGACCACCCGCAAATTCGACCCCCGGTTTTGGCGTGTCTGAGGGGAGCCGCGGAGCACACGAGCCCTGGTGATGCAGTGAGCCCAGAGACGTGGGGCTCCCTAAAAAGATTACTGCCCGCATTCCCGCGGGTGGCAGGGAGAGCGTCTCGGCAGTGAAGGAGACCTGATGGCTGCTCCCACGGGGGAAGTCCCTGGGGAGGTGAGGGGGACTCCCCGGGTGGGATGTATGGCCGCAGACTGAAGGTGTGCAGCCGAGGTAGGGAGCCCCCTTATTTTGGGTTTCTTCCTGAGCGGCCACATGAATGTCGACGTGCGGCCACTTTTGCAGCTCGGGATCACTGGAGCTGATGTAGGAGTGGTGCAGAGAAGGCCCGGAGTGACGGTGGGGGTCCCGGCTGAGCAGGCTGGGTACTCCACCATATGGTCCTTTGGGAGGGGAGCAGGCAGGCCCCCAACATCTGGACTGAGGAGACTAAGAAGCCTTTATTTTCCTTTTTGGCTTGTTTTTTTTAATTGGGGCCTGCCTGTCCTTGATGCCTGACCTCAAGATGGCGACTGCTGCCCACCTTTTTGGAACGTTCTGGAGGTTGGCCAGCCAGGTGCAGGAGTTGGAGGATTGATCTGCTGGTCATGTTTTAGGTGCAGATTGGTGCTTATGCCTGTCCACTGGCTCTCCTTTTTTTGTGTTTTTTTGATGGTGAGAGCTCAGTCCCGGCAGGCTTTGGCTGGTCCTTCCTGAAGGAGTGGTGTTTATCACAGGACTGAGGATCCTTGGGGGGAGTGCGAACTACTAAACGCTTATGCCTCGGAACAAACCACAATCTACTAAGGTCTCTGACTTTTTTTCGCCGGCCAAAGGGGAGGCTCCTATGTCGCAGGGAGCCGGCAATAAGGCACTCACTAAGGATGATTTTCTGGCCTCTCTCCGCCCCTTTAAGGCGGAATTGCGAGAGGAGCTCACAGCAGAATTGAGGTCAGCTCTGGAGGCGCTACAGTCGGGTGTTACTGGCCACCTGACCTCTCTCCAGGCGGGCGTGGAGTCGGTGGGGACCAGCACGTTGGACCTGGAAACCCAGGTCCTAGAGCTAAAACAGCAAGTTAAACCGATGGAGCAGGAGGTTGTGCAACTTCATTTGCAACTCCAGCAATCGCTTCTTAAATGTGAGGACTTGAAAAATCAGTCTCAGCGAGACAACATCAGAGTGAGGGGGCTGGAGGAGAGTAGCGAGGGTCCCGACTTGGAAGCGTTTGTGTTGGGCCTTTTCTCGCAACGTTTAGGTGATGACCATCCTGAGGTGCAGATCGAAAGGGTGCACAGGGTGGGGACCTGCCCCGCCAATGAAACTAAGAGGCCCAGGGATGTATTGTTGAAGCTGAGTTGCTTTAAAGTTAAGGAATGTATACTCCAAAGGGCACGACGTCACAATGTGGTGTCTTCAAGGTGCTAAATGTAGACTGTTCCAGGATATTGCGCCAGCCACACTGCAACAACGACTGCGGTTTCGTGGGATCACGGATGAGCTGAATGCGCAGAATATACAGTATCGGTGGACCTTTCCATTTGGCATTGCCTTTGAACTTAACAATAAGCCGTTCCATTTTGTAGAAAATGGAGAGGCGGCAGCAGTGTTGGGTTTATAGGAAAAAGATGGAGACAATGGCGGTGCGATGCCGGAGGTAGAAAGGTGATGCCCATAGGTTGCAGCATAGATACTACTCGCAAATTTTTACGGCTTCCGCGACTACAAGGCACTGTGGGGTAGCCCTGATGTTTCACAGGTCGGTGTGTTTTCAGCTCTCAGAGTCACAATTGGACAAAGGGGGCAGGTACCTGTTGGTCAAGGGGATCCTGAGGGGACAGGTCTGTATGATGGCTACCTTCTATGCACCTAATAGTGGCAAATCCCTGTTCCTTTTGCACTTTTTGGATGTACTGGGGGGTTTTGCAGAAGGTGAGATAGTGCTCATGGGGGATTTTGATCTGATTTGGGATACCTCTCAAGATACGACGCATCCTCAGAGACCGCCTGCTAGCAGATTTACCAAATCCGTGAAGACAGCCTTTCATAGGTTGAGGCTCTTTGATGCCTGGCACGCCTACCACCCTACTGCAAAGGACTATTCCTTTTTCCCCATTCTCATAGGTCTTATTCGTGGATTGATTATGTTTTCATAAGTTTGCCTATGCAGCAGCTACTTAGGGCTGCCACTTTACACGCAATAGTTCTGTCTGATCATGGAGGTGGAGGTGAGCTTGGAGTGGACTAGGCCACACACTGGGAGGGGGCGCTGGTATTTCCCACATGTCCTAACTAGAGATAATATGACTAGAGACGAGCTGAGGAGAGCTATTAAGGAGTTCTTTCAGAATAATTGCCCAGGTGATCCCCGTCTTCCTGTCATTTGGGATGCATTCAAGGCTACCATCAGGGGCACTTGTATATCCCTAGCGACCTCATTGTCTTGGCTACAGGCTGAAGAGTGATTGGGATTGGATGAGGCACTAAGGGAAGCTGAGGTGGTACATAAGCTTTCTCCCACCTGGCGGAGTCAGAGGAAGGTAACCTCCATTTAGGGTTAACTACAGTCTATTTATATGAATAGGGCAGAGCTGACTCTGCTTCGGCTCTGGAGGTCCCACTATGACAGGGGAACAAAATTGGTCCCCTCTTGGCAAAGCAATTACGGGTTAGGCAATCTAAGGGTTATATTGTGCAAATACGAGACGACACTGGGGTCTTCTACTTGGAAGAGGAGAAAGCGCGAGTGTTTAGGGACTTCTATACTTGCTTGTATATCTCGGACAATCCAAGAGTGGCAGCCCAGGAGAGTTACCTGTGACATATTTATCTTCCCCATCTTACTGCGGAGGCTAATGAACTCTTGGAGGCGCCAATGACTCTAGAGGAAGTAAGAGAGGCTATTAACTCCCTCCCCCTACATAAGGCTCCGGGGTGAATGGTTTCACGGCACACTTTTATAGAACCTTCGGGGTTGAGTTTGTCCCTCATTTAATTGCGTTATTCAATTTCATACGATCAGAGCATATGCTCTCCTCTACTATGAGGGAAGCTCTGATTTCACTGATTCCTAAGGAGGGGAAGGATCCCCAATTATGTGCATCCTACTGGCCTATTTCCCTACTTAATCTTGATGCAAAGTTGTATACTAAAATACTGGCACGGCGACTGGATTTCAAAAGATGGTCCATGATGTGGCACTCTTGGCTGGGCCGCATTAATACGATTAAGATGATGGTCCTTCCGCGGCTGTTATATCTGTTCCAAAGTTTACCTATTGATGTACCCCAGGATTATTTTACTGAACTGCGCCAGGCGTGTACTCAGTTTATTTGGCGGAACACAAGAGCTCGGCTCTCAAACAAAGTGCTAATGCATCCCAGGGATAAAGGGGGGCTTGCTCTCACAGATTTTTTATTATATTATTGAGCGGCCCAGCTCCGGGTTATCGTGGAGTGGTCCCTTCGGGAATCAGATAAACTGTGGCTGCATATAGATAGGGCAGTGACGGGGTGAACCTTGTGGGATGTGTTGTGGAAACCTAGGGAGGATCGTCCAAAAATGCATACCGCACGGCTACTACTCTTAAGGTGTGGGATAAGGTGACTTGTGCCCTCCACCTCACGACCTTCCCTACACCACATACCCCAATTCATTATAATGTGGCCTTCCCTCCTGGAGCCACAATGGGACCCTTTGATAGGTGAGGGAGGGGGGATGTCTTACTATTGCGGATCTCTTCCATGGGGATCAGGTGCGCACCTTTGAAAATTGCTGTAGGGACTTTCATCTCCCTAGCTCCGAGCACTTCCATTACAATCAGTTAATTCATTGGGTTACTCAGCCCCATATGAGAGCGGCAGCCACCAGGGAGCTTCTTCCTATTGAGAGATTTGTTCAACAAGGGGGATTGAGGCATTTCCACACTATACAAGTTATTGTTATCCGCTCAGCTGCAGTGTGTTCCAAGTCATGTGGTGTTTTGGGACTGGACGCTGGATGCCCCTGTTGAGGACGGTCTCTGGGCATGATTATTTCATGATATAGTCAAATATAATCACTCCATGGGGACCAGGGTGGCTCATTATAAACTTCTTTATAATTGGTATCTGTACCCAGAGAAGCTTAAGAAACTCTTTCCTCAAACATTCGATAAATGTTGGCGTGGGTGCGGGATGTTAGGAGATTTCAGGCACATCTGGTGGGATTGTCCTGTTATTAAGCCCTTTTGGAAAGAAATCCTGTCACATCTAAAAGAGATTCTAGGGTACCCTATTCCTACCTCACTGGCCTAGGTTTTGTTGGGTCTGCATGCTCCTGAGTTGCAACTTCAAACACACGGAGATTGATCCATCCTTTGGTTGGCCCGGCGGGCGGCTAAGACTGTCCTTACGTCATATTGGAAGAAAAAATATCCGCCCCGGTTGACATTGTGGTATGCCCGACTATGTTGGGGGCTTGCTATGGAATGCTTAGCAGACAAGTTGGATAATTCTCGATGGAGCTTTGACTATATTTGGGATCCACTGGTGAGATTTCTGTCTAGGGGTGTTCCGCTTACTACTTGTAGTCCACGTCTGAGGGCACTGCATCTTTTCCATGTACAGGGTTCAGTGCAGGTGGGGTTCTTCAGTAGCGGCATGGCGGGAGATATGTCCTCGAGCCCTCTGTTCGCTTCTCCTTCTGATCCCAAACTCCTGCTTCTATAGCATACAGGGCAGGTATATGGGACAAATAGAGTTAATGTCAGTTTATATGCTTTGGTTGTTCATTTTTCTTTGTTTTATAGATAGGTAAATGTGTATTCTCTCCTCCTGAGGGGGCCGTTGGCCATTGCTGATATGGGGATTTTGTAGGGGGTGGGGTAATGCATTTATTACATTTTACTTCTGTTTCTCATGAGGATCGAGATGCTTCCCCCCCCTTTTCTTTGAGGGAGGGGGTTGAGCAAAGTTGGCTTTTTGTCAGAGATTTGGTGTGATCTAATGTATGATGGTATTGTTTCTTTAAGGAAAATGCTAATAAAAACAGTTTCATAAAAAAGTATGGAGCAGCAGTTTACCTTTAGTATAAATGTCAGACAATGTTTGAATGCATTTTGTGATTTTACTCGTCAACTTTTCTTTGACTTGTATTCTTCTTTGCATGCTGCCAGTCTGACGTGCACGTTTTTCTGAGGAAAACCTCAACATTGCACATCTGTCTTCTTCCTTCGCCTTGCAAACCGTTACAAAATGGCTCTCCTTCCCCCAACCTTTGCATACTTGTCCAGTGGCGGGACAGTTACCTTCATGTGGAAACGATTATCTACATTTAAATCACAGTTTCTTTTTCTTTAAAGACATCACTTTGTGTCCTTCTGTTGTGTGGTTCTATGTACTTTTTTTTGTGTTCAAGACTGACTCAATCTGGGCACCTCCAGATTTTAGTGTCCGCAGCTTGTCAATCAGTATGTTCCTCTGCTTTAGCAGCCATGAGAACTCGCTCCAAACTAAGGGCTTCTCTCAGCATACGTCAGCTGAATGAATCTGACAGACATCTGTCAACTCGGAGATGTATGGCTTCTTCATCATTTAATTAATTGAACTTACATTGTTTGATACGCCTATCAAGTCTGTCAACAAATTTGTTGATTGTTTCACCAGCTTTCTGTCATTCCTGACTGAATATGTATATTTCATAACTTACATTCAGCATTGGATTGAACTTGAGATTTAACCCTTCTTTGATTCAACGGTATGTGACTTTATTAGCTTGCAGCAGTTCCTTTTATCGCCTCTTACTCCTTCACTGGCAAGAATTTTGAAGTAGTTGACAATTTTTTGTTATCTGTTTCTTCCAAGTCATCGAGTAAATCACCAAACATTTCTATCCAGGCAGTTCATCTGTCACCAATATTTTTGGTTTTCGGCGATATCAAAAGGAAGCAGTGGTTTAAAAAAATGTGTCAGCTTCACAACCTGTGAAACTTTCTGCTGTCAAAAGCAGAGCTTGTTCTGGCAGCGTCTGCTGCCCACTTGTACTGGCACCTTCATCAAGCACTAGCTGTGTGATACCACCTGGGTCGTGAGGCGCTGTCATCTTCTTTAGTGGTGAGTAGCAGCTTTGTTTCTTGTACGGGTTTTTCACCCTTCTTGTCTATTTGCATTGTATTTGTTTTCTCCTGCATTAGGGTTGTCATACTGTATGATTCATAGCTCAGTGTTGCGTAGTGGTGCAGTACCTCTTTCACAGCCTTATTACCAAATTTCTGGCCAACAATGAGTAAACTTCTCAATTAAACTTTTTTTATCTTCTAAATATTCACACTGGCTGGACTGGTGCTTTGACTCCACATACACTAAATGTTGATCTTCGCTTCAACTGAGGCACTTGTGGCATACATGAGCAGTTTGCTGGACAACGGGACACTCTCTGGGAGAGCAGCGTTGATCTTCAGGTTTCGTATCTTCTATCTCAGTCCCAGCTATAGCATCCCCCCCAGCCTCTGTACTTGTAAGTGAATACGCCATATGCAGAGCTTGGTCTTACACGTCTTTATATTGCTCTGCATGTAACTGTAAACTCAACATTCAAAACATGAAATCTATTCACCACACCCAAACACTTACATCACAGATATACAGAGTTCATCAGGAACCAAAAGGGTTCTCTTATCACTAACTCACACTACACTACAACAGTGGTAGCTGGCAGTTTTAGGAGGGCGGGGGGCTGGCGGGAAGCACACTCACACTCATTCTTTCACACACACACGCACGCACATCCATTCACAACACTGATCAACATCCAAAAATGCACGCATGCACCAAACATTAATTTAAAAAGATCACACACACACTTACCTTTAGCCTAGGAGGTCCCAGGATGGTTGGGACTGCTGCCTTCCCTCACTGGCTGACCTTAGGTCAGCCAATGAGGGAAGGCAGCAGTCCCAACTTCGTCACAGAGTGGGATGGGGTCAGTGAGACTGCTGACCCCACCCCACTCTGTGACGAGGTGTCACTGATTGACACTCGCCCTGGGCACTTCAGGGCTTAAACCTGAAGCACCCAGGTTGAAGTCAATGGGTGACGCCTCCCTCGTCACCCGGGGGAGGGCCTCGAGGCATCTTTGCTGAGGTGAGGAGGTCACACCCACAGGAGCTGTGACCTCTTCAGCCCAGCAAAGTTCATCTCAGGCAGCCAGGAGTCTGCACAAATTGTGCATGTCTGCTCCTGGCTGCCTGACCTGAACATGAGGAGTGTCTGTCAGGCTGACCTTTGTTCAGCCTGACCAGCACTCTTCATGAGAGGCAAAAGGTGGGGGGGATGTGGCGACTCCGCCCTAAAGGACGGGCCGCATCTGCATTACACCTTCATTCCCCCAAGAAGCAACTAAACGTGTGGTATTACAGTCGAGAATCTGGATGCTTCGCTCCAGAACCAAAAACTGTGGGTTTAGAAAGTCCATAAGAGGTAATCAAATATTTTTAAGGCCCAAGGACAGTTCTGTGTCCATAATGTAATGGTCCAGATTAAAAAATGTACAGTTTCAAATTGAAAAAGCTAAGAAGTGAAAGTAAAGAAGTGTATGAAACTATAAAAAAAAACAAAATAAAATCACAAAATAATCTTACATTAAAAACCGTTATGCATAAGTTTTATTATAATGACTAAAACCTACCAAATTTGCCAATTCAGTATCACTTGAGGAATCACAACAATTGGTTTCAGAAAGCCTTGTAAATCTCAGAAACACAAACTCACCAATAAACATATTTACATCAGTGCTGCTCTGTATCAGTTACGACTTGTACTGAAATGCATTAGGAAGTCTTGTTCAACATACTTGCAGAGTAAGTGCTATTATACTTTTGAAAGCAAAGAAAATGCACACAACAGAGCCAACTCCCCCTTACAGCAGCTTGTATACATGCGTCCTAAGAGCCCATTTGAAGTGACCAAACTGTTCTAAGTGGTTCCCACATTTTTATTCCAGGTCACTCTTTGATTGCGACTGCTGGCTTCCACAATCTTCTGACAATTAGTGGCCAGCTTCTAGAAATGGTGCAGAGTCAGCTCCAGTAATGCCTAGATACTGAGTTTATGACTATTTTACAACACATATGTTGAATCCGTTTTCTTAGTGACCTGCTTTTGTTCAGATTTGCTGTCTGAGAGAATTTCTCATTTTTCATGGCACAGAAGTGAAGGAGAACACACCTGTCTATGCTAAATGTTCCTTTAATGCTATGGTCCCCTAACAAGGTCCTCTCTGTATGACAACTTTGCATCAATGATCAAGCAGGTCCCCTCAAGGTAATCTTTACTCAGTACAGGTTTAATAGGTCACTGTTAGAGGTGCATCACACACCCATGCCAATTGGCTATGGCACTGGAAATAACTATGGGGTTCAGAGCAGGCCAATCATTGGTGCCCAAGAACCTTTCTTTCAAGACTGCTGACAGTGCGGTACCAGGGAGGTCTCACAGTAATGACGCCTGTGTACCAAGGTGCCACCTCTTCACTACCTACTTTGAAGTGTCTAGTGGTCCTTCTCTTACTGAAATGATTTCACCATTGTTAGATTAAAATGAGTGCCCCACTCTCTTCCTAAAGGTGGAACATACCCCAGCTGCAAATCATTCTAAAGAAAATATGATTAATTGAATTACAGATTTACTCAGCAAGACTGGCCATCATGACCAGCCATTATCACTGCAAACTGATATAGACACAAAATAAAATTCTAAAGATCCTGACCTAGATATGTGAAAGAATGGATGAATAAATGCACTAAGCTACTCAAGAGTGTACCAGGCCTAAAAAGGCAAATCAGGTGGAGGAAAAAAAATAGTTGTTAAATAGGTGAGTTTTCCTGAAGACAGCCTCATCCGATGTATTTCTTAGTTGGAAAGGGAGGTGATTCCAGACGGAGGCTACTTGAAATGTGTAGGAGGAACCACCTTGCCTCTTTTTCTTAAAATACAGAATACCCAGGAGTCATACATTCTTTGAGCACTGACATCTTGAAGGGCAGTACTCTTGAATCCTGATGTTAAGGTACCTAGGGGCATATTTAAGAGCCCCTAGCACCATTCCAACACCACATTAGCATCATTTATTTTACGCTAGTGTGGCGTTAGAAAGCCAAAAATGCTGCACCATACTTACAAAGTGGGGCAATGCATGCATTGCCCCACTTTGTAACCCTGTGAGCTACATTTTGCCTGTGCTAAGCATAATGTATGCAAAGGGGGCGTTCCCCCATTAGGAGGGCCTAAACAATGGTGGAAGGAAATCTAAGACATTTCCTTGCACCATTTTTTTCCAGCACTTTTAACGCCTGCTCAGAGCAGGCGTTAAAGGGATGCTTTTATTGGTTACAATGGACCTCCGGGTGCTTTTCAGGATTAGCGTCATAATTTTTTACACTAATCCTGAAAAGCACCAGACTAACGTAAAAAACTCTGACTCTAGTCCCCTAACTACCGCCATGGTGCGCCGTATTTTAAATACGGCGTACACCTGGTTGCGTTAGGGGAGCGCTAAGAGACGCAAGAAAAGTAGCGCCATTTTTCTTAGATATACTCCTTAGGGCCTTTACCTTGTGAAGCTCGGACAGCCAGAGCCTTGAAAATTATTATTTTACTAATAGGAAGCCAATGCACCTGCTCTCGAAATTCTGACACTGGCATCCATTTAGTAAGTTTGAACAAAAGTCGGACCGCAATTTTCTGTACCAGTTGAAGACGGTGTGTCAAATAATCAGATAGGTCTAGATAAAGAACGTTGGGATAGTCTACACGAGACAGGATCAGAAACACGATTTTCTGCGCATCCCAAGGTAAGAGAAATAGATTTTTTTAAAGGTTCTCAAGATCCAGAAACACAATTTGACCACTGAGGATATCTGTGCTTCCAGAGTGACACACACGACAGATAATACCCCCAAACTCCTGGTTACAGTTGTCGGAGGGTAAAGGGATGGGCAGTCTGCAGGCCAGCAAGCTGTCCATCCTGACAAAGTTTCGGCCGAACAGCAGGATTCCAGTTTTGTCAGGATAGCACAGGAGGTTGTTAGCCCTAAACCAGCCTGTCACAGCATTTGTATATGCTGCAAAAGATTTCTTAGCCTCCGTCGAGCCACCTTTATATGAGAGCATCAGTTATGTGTCATCAGCATATGAAAACATTTTGATACCAAAAACGCAAGAGTAACATAGATATTAAAAAGGGTACAGCTTAATGCAGAACCTTTGGGGACTCAACATTGTAAGATTTTTACCTCTCAATAAAACAGTTTCATCCAAACTGCTTGTTTTCTGGGATCGAGGAATAAACTAAGCCACAGCAGGGCTGATCCATACACCCTAACTAAAGAGAGGCATTGTAATTTATCTTGTGTCAAACGCTGCTGAGAGATCCAGCAGAACCAAAGCTACATTACAGCAAAGGTCCAGAATCTACTTTATTGACTCAGAGCCCTCCAGCAACACAGTTTCAGTGCTATGATGGGCTCTAAAGCCCAATTGCAAATGGGGTAACACATTAAACATCTCTAAACATTTGCTGAGCTGAGTGTTAATCAGTATCTCAAACATTTTGGAAGGAGCAGGAAGAAGGGACATTGGACGAAAATGTGCACTTTGTGGTGTGCATTTTTAAAAAAATGGTAAACCACATTTGCCCTTTTTCAAAATCTGATTGCTAACCCTGAGTGAAGAGAGGTAGTGTACAGCTCCAGATACACAGGACTAATTTTGTCAATGATCTGGTACAAAATATGGAGGTAAGGGTCTAGAAGGGGAGCCGGATTTGCCACTCTGGAACAATTCTTTCAGTTTTCCTTCTGAAGTAGGTGAAAAACATGTAAGCTTACCCACCAGCACAGTTGCTGGTTAATTAGCTGTGCTGATGTACAAGCAACATTAGCTGATAAAAGATTCAATTGAATCTTTACAATTCAAAATAGTTACTAAGCTTACTGCACAAATTTTTGTCTACTTCACATGGTGGAGCACATACGTTAGGATCAGAAAAGTGCCGCACAAACTTGAAAAATGTCTTAGGCCAGTTCTTAGCATCAATAATCAATTTACAATAAATATTAACTATGGCCAGTTTTAAAATCTTGCTACAAGTTCAACTCTTGTTTATATTGTACTTTGTCTTCCACTTTGTAATAACGTCTCCAACGTTGTTCAAGTTTTTTATACTATCGCCCTATTAAACTCGGCTCAGCGGTAAACCAGGCAGCTGAAGATGAATGTTCCTTTTTGGAGGAACATTACCGGGGCCACACAACTGGCTGCAGCAGCCAGCCATTTGTCCACCAGAAAAATATCTTCGAACGCTTCACCCGAAAGACACAGCCTAGTAGAAGGTAGGAGTTCCTGTAACTGTGGAATCCCAATTTTGTTCCAGCCATGAATTGGGCCATTTATTACCTTGCTGTCCTCAATTATGTGTTTTAGAAAAGGCCAAGAAAATGGTAGAATAAAGAGGTCAGACCATACAACTTTCTTAGGTGCTTCCACAGAATGAGATATATTGGAAAATATTAAACCAATGGTATGCCCCGCCTTGTGAGTTGGGCCAGAGGGGGTCAGGGAAAGATTAAATGCTGTTAATGTTTAAAGAAGATGCATAGTCAGTGTGTATTCAACCGTATCCATATGCAGATTAAAATCACCTTAGATGCTAGGGCTTGGTCAAGAGAGTTAATAAAACCCTCTGCATAACCTGGCTGATTGTAAGTTAAAACCAGAGATAAAGGGTTTTGTGCAGGAGGTGAAAACGAGAATCCCAGGCTTCCCCACCCTAAAGGACCCAAACAGTCTTTTAGGACCAACTTAGAATCACACAAGTTAGAGTTCCTCAAGTTAAAGAGTACCCCATCCGGGTATACAAGGTTTGCTCAGCTCCTCCGCGTTGTACAATGTTCACTCGTCAAACCAGCAAAGAAACTGGCGCTGGCTGCTACCAGGAAAACATGACTGTCACAGATGGGCTTGCCTTAGGCTCGTCTTCGGCGCTGAAGTACCACACCCACTGCCTGCCTGCACTGCAACCATGTTTATATAGGAAGCCTCGGTCTAAACAGAATTAGCCAAGAGACTAAACTGCGTCGAAAAAAACGGACACCTCTGGCTCTCTAAATCGAATGCATCACTCCACACCTCAACGATGTATAAAATCCAGGGTAAACAGCCTAAAACAGCTATAGAGTGTTTTTTGTGCATTGTGCACTGTTCCCAGGATAAAGAAGGTACAGAAGTATGCTGCGTTCTATCTATCAGCGAACTGACAGTCTATAACATGACAACTGCTAGCCAGTCCTATTTTGAAAAGGCAGCACATATCTTTTCCCTGTACTAGATGTATTAATAGTTGGAGAGGGGCAAATGGGCATGCCTGTTCACCAAAAGCATATATCCACACCTTGGAGGAGCTTACTATGGTCGTGGTCGTGCTCACCTTCCACACAGTGTGGATTCCAAGTCTAGATCACCAGAAGAAGCCTCCAGGTGTTTGGGGATGTGACATACGAATGGAATTCTCCACATGATATTTCTGCTCGTGAGAGCCCCTCTTGGAATAACATTACAGAGTTGTCATTCCATTTTGTTAGTTCTTTCCACTAGTCCACCACTGTCAGGCTTAGTTTTGTTTTTGGATTCAGACCAACCCATCACTATGCTTCCACACAACATGACAAACCTGTGCTAACAAAATGCTGCCTCAGAGTCTGAACTTGCGAATGGTGGTATTAATGATGGCTTTTGATCCCCTGTTCAGAATGTTCAATGTGATAATGCAGCTGATGTTCCTGGATCTGCTGGACCAAGCCCATACCAAACATATTGGTGCTACTGGTACAAGTACCCAGGTGTAACAATTTCCCAGATGATCATGATACTTCAGATCTTTCATCCTTAGTGCTAAGGACAGCACCCTAGTTGCCTAATCTGGACACATGACTGGGCTGGATAAATGTGTGCAGGCTGCTCTTCTGCTATTGAGCTAAGCTTAGCTTCCTGTATCTTCACTGTCATGTTGGCAATCCATTGCATTGTAGAATGTGTCATTTACCACTACGTAGACAATTGCATGATCAAGACACTCAACCACCATGAATTGTAGAACTCAGTTAATTGTGTCCTCCCACATCTCTTCTTTTTCAGTCCATGAGTTATTGTGGCAAAGTCTATAATCTCCAGTTCCCACATGTTTTTGTCATTGGAGCAACACTGAAACCTGGCTAGAAATGCTCTTCCGCTTCCCCGGTCAGGAATTGTTCGTTCATAATTTTAAAACCCACTTTAACAACCAGGAAGCCACCACAGAGTGGCTTCGGAGAACACTGGGAATCATGGCCCATTACATTAAGGTTTCTTTTGCCAATCTCATTGCCAGAAGGATTCAGAAATACCCAGCAGCACACTATAGATTTTACCCACAGACTTGCTTTTGTTCTCCCCTTAATTCCTGGGTAATTTCAGGAGGCTGTTGGCCTGATTTACAATTTGGTGGATGGGGTTACTCCATCACAAGCATGACGAATATTCCATCCCTGTATTATGATCCCACTATATCCTTATATCGTTTGTGATGGATTAGCCCATCCGCCAAACTCTAAATCAGGCCCTCTGTCTATTGACTTTTATTAGCATGCTTAAGTAGCACCTTTCATCTAAGTCCACATTCTCTTGCTTGAGCTGAAGGCATTGTTTCCAGCCTTAAAGGGCTTAGATGGTGTTGATTCTCACACACATCAATGTGGGCATATTCTGAAGCAACAAACAAGGGGGGCACTCAATTGTATCAAATATGTAGCCTTGCCATCCATCAAAGGAGCAATCGAACTAGGCTGTTGCCCAGGGAATGATGATGTTGGATCTCAATTTAACAGAGCCTTGTAATATTCAGAAGGTCTTCTTGAACAGAATTAAAAATGTTTGCTTCTCGGACATAGGAGCTAAAGAGTTTTGTGGTCTCCTAACCCTGTAATCATTGGGAAGAGGCAAAGGAGAATATTTTGGCTACAAGTGCATGCACCTTGATGGGCAACATCCCCATTCTCTCTCCAAAAGTGAGTGTTCCGGTTCGTAAACCCAGCTAGAATGAAGTAAGTTATTAAACAGTGGAAATAAGTTGCTTGGTAAAACTGCGATATAGAATTAATAATTAAGCAGATTTCATTACAGCTTAAAGTGGAAAAAATCCTAAACAGAAGTGAATAAATGCTGAATGCATGCGTTTTATGCAGTTACCTTAATTTAGTTACTTCGTTTTCAATGTGCAAAGCTAAGCAGAGAAGATTCCAGCATTTTACTGTAGCTGTGATTGCAGAAAAGATATAGCCATCCATTAGGCCATTCTGAAACCTAGGTATTGTAAAATGATTAACTATGCATGAGTACAGGCTTCTTAGCGGAGTGTAACAAACAAACTGGATAGGCATGAATCTACTTGGTTTGCCAAATAAGGCATCATGGTAGAGCTAGAGTGCCTTAAACTAACTTCTCTTTTGAATCTGTAACCAGTTAAGAGCAATAACATGGCAAGAAATAGGTGAGCACTGATTCAGTTCAAGAATTAAACAGGCAGCTCCAGACTTTTTGTAGGCCAAAACAGTGCGAATTGCAGTAATCTCGATAACATAAAATTATGGTTTGCACAATTGTTTTTCAGAAATTGCTTGAAAGGGGGAAGAGAGAACCTCTCTAAATGGTGAGTTTGTCAATCCGAGGCTTAAATTATAGGGGCATATTTGATGCACCACTTTTCTTGCCTCGACCTGTGTCCCTCTAATGTCACCATGGTAGTGCTCAGGGCAGGCTTTTGGGTGGTGCGAGCGGTGCGACCGCACCGGGCGCTGACCTCAGGAGGGTGCTGTGTTTAGCAATTACTTACGAAACTTGCGATTTAAAAACACCTGCTGAAAAGTTCCTTGTGCGTTTAGCTTTCAAGAAACAATTAAATTGTCAAGATACCGCTCGTACTTAATGTTCCTGCTAAAGAGAGAGATCGGAGTTTTGCCTAGTGGCAACTTTGACTCAACATAAAGTAGCATAGAGGGTTAATGTGCCTGATGCAAAAAACAGAACTATGGGGCATATTTAAGAAAAGAGGTGCTGCATACAGAGTAGCTTAAGGTATACAAAGGTATAAAAGTAAACAAAGGTATACAAAGGTATACATAAATATGGCACAGCGCTTTCGGACTTATAACGCCACATTAGCGTAAAAGAAACAACACTAATGTAGCGTTAGAATGGCGCTAGGGACTTTAAAATATGCCCCTATATTTTATGTGGCTAGCTAAGTGGATTAGTAAAGCCAATCTTTACAAGTGCTTTAAAACACATGAATGTATGTAAAAGGGGAGCGATGGAGAGATGAGGGACACATTTGCTGGTGGTAGTGAGTGAAACCGAGGAGGAGGTCATGGGGTGGGGGGGCGCCACAATAAATTGTCGCACAGGGCACCCCCGGCCCTGGTAGCTGTTTACTATACTGAGCACCATGGTGCACGTTAGCACAATAGCGTCTTAATTTATGACTCTAGTGTGTCACTTTGCTGAATTAGTGGCATAAATTATGGCGCTAGTCCAGCAAAGAATAAGGAGGCCCATAGGTTTTTATGGGAGCATCACTTTAATGCCTTCCCTGAGCAGGTGTCAAAAAAATGACGGAAAAAATGGTGCAGTGAAGTCTTGTAAATTTTACTGTGACATTTTATGGGCCTCGCCTGCGTGGGAATGCCCTCATCCCCTTACATACATTATACCTGGCACAGGTAATTGTGATGCAAACGGTTATAAAGTGGTGCAATACATTGTGCCACTTTGTAAATATGCACATGGTGGGGGCCTACTTAGTGTAAAAAAATAACGCTATAGCAGCACAAGGAAGCGCAAGGGGCTTGTAAATATGTTCGATAGTTTGTGGTCCAGAGGGAGAAACTCTTAATCACACCAGTGTTTCCATAAGCCAATTTTCAATTTAAGAATCAGTCAATTGTGCAATTTCGGAAATCAGTAATGTAGGCAAGGGGAGCTTTTAACTGGAACGTGTTGTAATTGTGGCTTTATTATTGCTTTTATTTGCACTTTGCACAGGTACCCGATCGAGAAATAAGTGAGATAGGCTGCTGTTTTGTCTCATCTTCACTTTTGTTTCGTGGTTACTTCTGCACACTTCCTGGCTGTTCCAGGCAAATAGCCTTATATTTTGTTTTTGTCCTAATGGTCCACAGCTAAAGACCAATCATAGCTGTTATATTAAAGATCTGCATGCGCAATTTGCGCATCCATGCAGCGGGTGTGCCAGCGTCGATTAGAAGGCACAATTAAGCACTCCCTTCTGCGCACAACCACTCCTAATGACCAGAAATTATGCTCTAGAATAAGAAGCCCAACAGGTATTGCAGTTTTATGACACTCGAGGAGGATATTGTATGAGTGGGATCATCAATATGTTCTGCTTAATCCTAAAACTGTTGAGCGACTAATACAACTGAACCTGTACGCAAAAGTTACTAAACATGCACTTTTTCATGTCTCTCTGAATAATTTGTGTTCTAGTACACTAAGTGACACCGATCACTGTACGTACATGTCTTCTAATTGCAAAGCCCAGTTTCAAAAGTCTTTGGTTAATACCCACTTAACTTTTGCTAACTGCCCAGTCGTGGCTCACGGCGCGCGGAATGGGAAGACGATGCACTGTGGGGGTAATAAACATTAAATTCATTTTTTTTAAAAAATACCTACCTCCATTGCTTCCACTGACACCGCCACTCTGCCCCTCTGCTGCAGGCACTGGCTCCCAGCCTGCCCTGTGGTCAGTCTTGACGCTGCTCAGAGCAGCGTCAGGATTGGCTCGGAGCGCCCAGCCAGGGCGCTCCCAGGCAGACTGGGAGCCTGTGCATGCTCCCTCCAGCCCGGCAACACAGTGCCGGGCTGAAGAGAGCCTACTGAGCATGTGTGTCTGGCCGGCCAAGACAGCCGGCCAAATATACATGCGTATTGAGGGGGGAGGGCTGTGCACTCCCCCTCACTGCTCGTCACCCTTGTGGTCCGCCACTTTACAAGAAAACAATAATAAACACAGTTTAGTATAGTTTTCTTGTAAAGCGATGCTCCTCCGCCCTAACTGAGAAGCCGCCCCTGAAACTGCCACCATAACACAGAGAGGCTATTTCAGTTCAAGTTGGACTCCCTCCGTTTAAGGGAAACATTGTTAAGAGATGACCCTATTGTGATTCTAAATGACTTAGCTCTACATGGTTATCAATTCATAAAGGCATGTAGAACTACAAGGCTGGAGGAGGTTTATCCTTGATTTTTAAACAATCGTTAAAATGTGAACACCTGTTAGCGGATATTCAGGATGATTTGGAAGTTTTGAAAATTAAATTAAATGGCCCTTCAAAAGCAATTTGCTATTTTTTCTCTCTGCTATAACCGCCCAAATAGCGGCATGAACTCTGATTGGATGGAATTTTAGTGTGGTCCCCTCGCTTAGTAATAAGAATTCAGTGCTTGGTGACCTGAATATATATTTTGATGTAACCTTTGCTGGAGCTCAGCGTAAATTTACTTAGCTAGTTGATGCTCGTGATTTCTCCAGCCTTCCCATCATTCTTCCAAATCATAAAGCAGAACATATGTTAGAATGTTGCAGTGATGTTTGTACTGTTCATCTCCTTGTACGAATCCAGTTGCCCAGTCATGTTCTGTTTTCTTTTTCTTGAATTCTAGGTAAACAAAGCCCAATAAAACATCTTAGCCCCTCAAAAGCTTTTTAAAGCTTGGAAAAAACGTAATCGGAATCAGCTGGGGTCGAGGATGATGATGATGCGTGGATTAAAGTGGACAAGAACAATAGTCCAAAGGCCTTAATATCTGACTATAATTCTGCCATAAACCATTTTGTGGCTACCAATGCCTCATAAGTAAACCTTGAGAATAAGATGTTAGAAATCAAAGAAAGAGTTTACTGCAAAGTTAAAAACCAAAAAAGATAGAGCGCAGATAGTAAGAAAAAAATGAAGCTTGAGTTACTCAGAAAGCCCTAAACCTATTTGAATATTCCTAATAATGCCAAAACAATGCCCTTACGGGCTTAGAGTGCAACATAAATTATGCAAAAAGGAAGGGCACTCCAAATTAGCTTGGCGTGGATGGCACAGTTCTAATCCTATGCTTAAAAACCCGAGTGTCAGTTGTAGAGTGCTCTGTATAAAGGAACTGCTCTTTGCCTAAAACTTGGGAACTACCCAGAGTTCCCTACATTTTTTGAATAATTTATGTGGCATTCTAAGCCTGTAAGAGCACAGTCTGTTGCTCCCTTGTGTCTGGACAAAGATATACCTCTCTAACGAGCTCTAATAAGAACAAAAAACGTGTTGGGGTGTTTTTATACATTCCGGATTGGCTTGGATGGTGTTAGAAATTGGGGGACTTATTTACAAGCAGCTTGCGACGCTAGTACATCACTTTTTTTGATGTGCCAGTGGCACAGGCTGCAAGCCCATTTCTACAAGGCCAGACAAAGCCACTTTACGTGGCTTTTAATGGCCTTGTAGATATAGAGTAAGGTAACTCAGCACATGTTGCCTCAGTGCCTTACTCTGGGTCGAAGAGATGTTCCATTTGCGTTGCAGTGGGTTTTCCCACGCAACACCCATGGATTTTGACACATTCCCAGATTTACAAGGACTTGTAAACTTGGGAATGCTTTAAAAGCCTCTGCCTCCCCACGGGATGCATAACTTGGAGAAATAACTTTATTTCTCCTCGTTTTTTCCTCTATGTGTGATGCCTCCACTGATTGTTTTTGTGCAGGAAGGTGTGCCTTCCTGCACAAAAACAATAACTCCTACATGCATTGGTGCATGGCAGCAAGTTGTGTGCCAGCTCAGTTGAAGAGGACAGATGCAGAGCATTTATGCCCTTTTCTTTTGACAGATAGCGCAGCAAGAAGCTCAGCAGCACTGCCCTTCATCAAAACATTGTAAGCATGCCCCTGGGTTGTTAGCTGGCTGGGGTATAAGTCCTGGTGAAGCACCAAACACAATCCTAGTTAAGGTAACACACATGAAAACCCTAAATTAGTCTGTGCTCACCCTCTGGTAGCTTGGCACCGAGCAGTCAGACTTAACTTAGAGGCAATATGTAAAATATTTGTACAAAATATCAAACAGTATAAAAGTGATCACAAGGCAATGCTTTGGTTCCAAGTTATGATAAAGCTGCTGTGCGAGGTACAATTACGTTGGCGTCGAGGATCCTGTTGACAGGGTTTGCAATGGGAAAGCCGGTGGTGAGGATGCATTACGCCATTAAGGCGATACGTCGGTTTTAATGAGTGGTGAAGCTGCGATGCAGAGTTTTGGCATTGTCATCAAGGCTAGGGTCAACGGAAGATGTGAGGAACTTGCGCTGGAAAACATGTCGCACAGTGGCTGTTCCTAGGTTGATGCGTCGAACCCAGATGTGGGTGGCTGTGGTGAGGCAAGTCTGTTGAGACAGGTCCAGTCCATACAACAGCAGCAACTTGTTGGGTCTGCTCAAAGATGCACCTCTCAGCTAAGGAGATGTATTGGTTCTGCTCAGGGATGTGTCGCTCAGCAGAGGATGCGTCAGTTCCACTGAGAAAAGCATGTTACACTCATTTTCAAAGGTCCATGACTGGGGTGGCACCACTTGGCAGGGTTGGCTCACAGATGGCAGAGTTCAGGCACAGAAACAGGATGGTTGGAAGCCCTTTATGTCCCTGAGACTTCAGATCAGGAGCCCAGCCAGCTAGCCCTATGAGTCATTCTGGGTTCAAGTGATGCAGGTCCAGTCATTCTCACCCAGGAAGGGAAACAGCATGCAGCAGGGCAGCACAGAAGGGAAGGAGTCAAGAGTGCCAGTTCTCCAGCAGCACAGCGTTCCTTCCTGGCAGAATATTCACAGGCCCAGAAGTGTACTGAAGTGGTGGCGTTAGAGGTCCAGAACGGTAGGCCAGTTGGGGCTTTGAAGTGGGGGAGACTTCAAAGACAGGACTTTGAAGTCACAGAGATCCTGCTTTTTCTGCCTGGCTTCAGACTCACTACAAGGGGTTATGCATCCCTTTGTGTGGGGACAGGATACAGCCTATTCAAGTGTAAGAGAGGCTGTCCCCAGCTCCTATCTCCCATCCTCCAAGGATGACCCATCAAGTCTCACCTAAGCTCCTATTGTGTGTGACTGTCTACAGGGAATACATAAAGCCTAGCTGTCACCCACCCCAGACAAGTGATCAGAGACAGGCAGCAGACATCGAATGGCTAAAGTCAGAAAATGCCAACTTTCCAAAAGCGCCATTTTCAGAATTGAAATTTAAGATCTGACATCACCAAAAGTTGTGATTTTAACTCGTGATTCCAGAGACACCAAACTCAAAAGTTTATCTCTTCCAGATTGTGAATCACACTTATAAAATGTAATAATGCTATCCTACAGGAGAGATAGTCCTTGCTGTAGTGAAAAGCAACTTTGGGAGTTTTTCACTACCAGGACATGTAAAACTTAAACGTGCATGTCCTGCTTTTTAAATATGTTGCATCCTGCCATCTGGGCTGTTCAGGGCCTACTCTATGAGTGACGTATATGTATCAAAAAGGAAGGTATAGGTTTGGCAAGAGGGTTACCTTACTAGGTCAAAATGGCAGAATGGCAGGCCCGAGACATAGTAAAGGGCTATTTAAGTGGGTGGCACATTCAGTGCTGCGGGTCCAAAAGTAGCTTTTAATTTACAGGCCTGGGACACATGTAGTGCACTTTACTATGGACATATAAGTACATTAAATGTCAATTGGGGATAAGACAATATTACCATGTTTAGAGGAGAGAGCACAAGCACTTTAGCACTGTTTAGCAGTGGTAAAATGCACAGAGCCCTTATACCTGTAAAAAGGTGGTCAGAGAAATGGAGAAGGTAGGCAAACAGTTGGTGAGAAGACCACCACATGGTTGTCGGATCTAGCACATATCTCCACAGCTGAAAGAGGGTGAGCTACCCAACCCCTTGGACATTATATTTGGTAAGGTGGAAGAACCTGGAGGGACCAGGAGCACTGGTGTGGTCTGACCCCGGACTGTGCTCCACCACAAGTCCATTATCTGTAGCGAAATAGCTCACCTCAACAGTTTGGGATTTTCACCCCTTATCTGCATGAGACATCTGAGGGACCTGTGGTCTGTCTGAACCTAGAAGTGAGTCCCAAACAGGTATGATCTCAACTTCTTCAGCTCCCAGACCAAAGCATAAGCTTATCTCTCAATTGCACCCCACCTCTATTCCACTGGAAGCAGCCTCCTGCTAATGAAGGCTACTCATTAATCTAGGCCCTCGTCATTCAACTGAGCTAAGACTGCCCCTATGCCATGTTCTGAAACATTGGTCTGCATGATGAATTCCTTGGAGAAGTCAGGAGCCTTGAGTACAGGTGTTGTACACATGGCCTACTTGAGAGCATCAAAGGCGTTCTGGCAAGCCTCTGTCCAGATCACTAATCTGGGCTGCTTCTTTGAAGTCAGCTCAGTTAAGTGGGGAACAGTGGGGCCATGTTGCTTCAAAAATCTTCTGTAGTATCCTGTGAGGCATAGGAAGGTTCTCACCTCTGTCTGAGTTTTGGGTGGTTGCCAGGCCATGATAGTCTCAATCTTGGCTTGGGGTGGCTGCACCTTGCATCCACCTACCAGGTGACCCAGGTACACCATGCCTGTCACAGGGCCTGAAGCACCTCATGAAGTTCTTGCAGGTGTTTCTCCCAGCTGGAACTGTAGACAGCAATGTCGTCTAAGTAGGAGGCACAAAAGACCTCCATACCAGCCAGGATCTTGTTCACCAATCCCGTGAAGGTGGCAGAGGCATTCTTCAAGCCTTAGGGCATAACACGAAATTCAAAGTATTCCTCTGAGGTTGAGAATTTTGACCTCTCTTTAGCCCCATCAGTCAGAGCAATTTGCCAGTACTCTGATATCAAATCAAAGGTACTGAGGAATTTGGCTATGCCCAGCCTGTCCATAAGCTCATCAGCCTTGGTATCAGAACCACTGGGCTGAGACCTAGAGGGCTCAATCACTGCTAACACCAGATTTGTGGCGACCTCCTCCTTTATGCTGGCCTTCATCTTATCTTACATCCTGTAAATTTTGTTCTTCACAGGTAAGCTGTCTCCAGTGTCGATAGTGTGGACACACAGGTTTGTGAGTCCAGGGGTGAGGGAGAACAGAGAGGCAAACTGTCCCAGTACCTGGTAAAAGTCGCTCTACTGCTCTGGGGTCAGGGAAGAAGAGAGGTTGGCACCTTCCACTGACCCAAAGTGTTCCTGTGCAGGGAGGAGGTCAGGGAAGGGCTTCCTCTCCTCCTCCACAATCTCCTCTGTCACTAGGAGCATGCTCACATCAGACATCCACTCCTTTACTTCATATGGGCTGGTTCAGGGGTCCTGCAGAGCTATGGGCTCTATGCCTCCATGTCCCATACTTTCAGGACAGGTTGAAACTCTATCAGAATGGCCTTCTGTTCATGTTAGAGTTTCATGACTTCTTTACTGGCATTGAGAATTCTTTTTGCCTTTTTACTGAAGAGGTGCACCTGGTTGTGGAGGGGTTGTAGCTGACCACATTCTGGGGTTGGGGTCCTGGAGCTTGCTCCCACCCCTCCTTGACAAGGCTCAGAGTTTCCCTAAAATAGTGGCCATAGAGGAGTTCAAAGGGGCTGAACCCTACTTCTTTCTGTGGCACCTCCCTGTAGCCAAAGAGAAGGCATGGCAAGAGGACATCCCACATACACCTCATGGGTTGAGGTAAGGTCATAATCATGCTTTTCAGGGTCTGATCAAAACTTGTAAGTTACACCACACTCATCCCACATGGACATTATGTACGTGGACATCAAGTTAGTTCCTCTGTCAGACACTACCTCTTTGGGGAAAAAACAGGAGTAAAGATCCCCATCAGAGCTCTGCCCACCACAGGTATAGTCACTGACATCAGAGAGATGGCATCTGGGTAACGGGTTGCCAGCGTCCACCAAGTCCAAAATGAACCTGTTACCTTGGGCTGTCTTGGGGTTCAAGTGTCCAATGATGTTGATGCCCACCCGCTAAAAGGGGGTGCCAAAAACTGGTAATGGGATCAGGGGAGCTTTTTTGATTTTTCCTAATTTTCCACTTGACTGGCAAGTAGGACGGAACCTGGACTGGGAGAATGCATCTGAGGCTCTCTTTATTTGGGGCCAATAGAAGTAGGAGGAAAGCCTGGTAAAGGTCTTGCCTTGCCCTAAATGTCCTGCCAGGGATATATCATGAGCCAAATCCATTAGGAAGGCCCTGTCACACTGGGGAATCACCAGCACATGGGCTGTCCACCAGGAGCCATAGGCTTGCTATATAGGAGATCATTCTGCCAGTAGATTAGATGATCTCCAGAGGCTTCACCTGCTGACAGGGCAGCAGCTTGACACCTAAAGCCCTCATTAATGGGACACTCTTTCTGCGCTTTGCAGAATTCCTCCCTTGGTGGGCTCACCCTCAACTTGCCAAACAGCAAGCTCAGGCAGTTCACCTAGGGCACCAATATCTTCCCCAGTTGGCTCAGGCACCGCCTCCTCAATGACCCTTCAATCTCCACCTTGGGAACTTCAGGGGTGGTTTCTAATGCCCCTTGCCCCTCTCCTTGGTAGTTGTTTTAGCCACTGTTCTATGCTCCAGAATCGCTTGATTCCCTTCCCGGACAGCCATGTACCATGTGGTCATACAGACTCACTCAGGCAATCCCAGCATTTCCAAGGAAGACCTGAGATCTACCTCCCTTTGGGCACTGTGCTCCAACTCATTGCCTGACAATTAATCTACAGGCATGGCAGGACTCATAGCTACTTTCAGAGAAACTCAGGGCCATATTTATACTTTTTGACGCAAAACTGCGCTAACGCAGTTTTGCGTCAAAAAAATTAGCGCCGGCTAACGCCATTCTGAAGCGCCATGCGGGCGCCGTATTTATTCAATGACGTTAGCCATTAGGATCTTAAGGCTATCAAATATGCTACTCAATTAAACCCCAGGTCCAAAAACATTGGGATCAAAGGTGTACTACGAGGACACGCAATTAAGGCCCTGGCAAAATTGTTTTCACCCACAATGAATCTTTTGCTATTGTAGAATCCCCATATCTCAGCACCATAGGCCGCTGCTCCCTGCGCCTTTGCCAGATAAATCTTGATAGCTGGGGATAAGCTTTTGGCGCCGAACGTTTGTAAAAACGGAGGATAGCAGCCGCTCTACGCTGAAGAAGGCCAGCACTTTTGCTGATCTGATCCTCCCAGTATAATTTACTTGTTAACTTCACACCCAAATAATCTATTGAATTAACCTTACTTAGAGAGACAACATCTAATTTAATGGTGCATCTCCTGCAGGGTCCCGCATTAAACACCATCAATTTAGTTTTACTAATGTTCAACTCCAACCTATAATCTGTAAAAAATAGTTTAAATCTATCAACAAGTGTTTGTAGGCCCATAGGTGTCTTGGAAATGAGGAGCGAATCATCAGCAAAAAGGAGGATAGGAATTTTCTGAGCATTCAATGAAGAGGCGTCATTCTGGCAGGAGGTCAAAACCTGTACCACCTCATTGATAGATAAAGTGAATAAAATCAGAGCCAACACACAGCCCTGCCGAACGGCCCTCTGAATAGGGATTTTTTCAGTCAATTCACCTTGTTTGCCCCATCGCACTTGCGCATAAGTATTTTCATGGAACTGCTGTAACAAATGAATTATATTGGTTGGAGTTCCCGATCTATGTAGTACTTCCCACAGTTTTTCACTTGGGACCAAGTCAAAGGCGGATTGTAGATCCACAAAAACAACAAATAAATGTTGCTTAGTGAGGACTACATATTTCCAATGTAAGAGGGCCAACCTAAAAACCTGATCTACGGTGCTAGTTTTTGGGCGAAAGCTCGTCTGTAATGGGGAAAGGACCTGATGATCTTGAACCCAACCTGTTAGCCTCCCTACTAGTTGTATAGCAAAACAGTTTTGTAAATCATCAATGAGGCTGATGGGTCAGTAATTGATTGAAAAATTTGAATGGCCCTTTTTATAAATAGGGATAATTTCAGCCCCTTTCCACGTGCTCAGGATTGCGCCTCCTGCAGCAATTTTATTCGCTATCAGATTTATGTACCAAGACCATACAATTTCTCTGATTTATACAGATCTCCCGGAAGCTTATCCGGACCAGGGGCTTTACCTGATTTTAATGAGTTGATTGCGTCAATGGTTTCCTTTATGGAGAAAAAGATGCAATCCTCAGAGGGATAAATACCCGCCCCTGATAGATCCAGGCTAGTATTCAAACTAGCCTCCAATGGGGAGACAAAATCACAGGTTTGGGAATTACGTGGCAAGGGGTTATAGGGTGTAGCATAAAGTTGGGTAAAATGATCCACCCAACACTCAGGTTGAATGTGATTCCTAATGTTGCTCCTACCCCCTCTTTGCCTCTTAGACAATAGTTCCCAAAACATAATGTTATTATTGGTTTTTGAGGCATCCAATAATTTCCGACAGCTAGAATCTTCCCAAAACCTTTTGCCTTGCAATATAGATTCCTTATAAGTACGTCTGGCTAGTTGGATATTGTTAACATCCTGCTCTTCATAAACTGTCAGTTCATCTACAAACAATTGGTAAATCCCACCTAACAGATAGGTGTTGGACATCACCCTTGGCCAGCCAACCCGTGTATAGTTGTGATTCAGACATGGGGATGGAACCACTGTATGATGGTTATTAAGTGTTCTCCTAAATTCATCCCCAGAATGAGTAAGAAGCAAGGGGTAATGGTCGCTCTCACATCGGGGTAACACCCTCATATCCCTCAACAAGGGCCACAACCTAACATCCACCAAAAAATAATCAATAACACTTGTGGACATACCTCGTTTAAATGTGGGTGCAGTGTTTAAATCAGAAGGCATGCGTCCATTACAAGCCCTAAGGCCATGCTTTAAACATAGGGAAGCCAACTGAATGGCCACACAAGATCAAATACAACACAGAGGTTTGATTAACTGTGGGATTCCCCAAAATTCATCCTCTCCAGCCGTTAATCTACTGATCAAAATAGAAGGTTCAAAGGTACAATTAAGGTCACCTGCTTTTATTAAAAAAATTGAGGGATGCAAGTTGTCCATAAATTCAGACAATAAAACTAAAGTCTGGGACTCTAAACCTCGTGATACAGACCGAGCATAAACATTGATAAGAATAATCTTAAGGTTCTTTTGACAGGTAACTTGTATGCCCTTTAAATCAACAGAATCAATATTTAAAGTCAAATGGTCACATTGCAACTTCTTATTTATAAGTATCAGTAGACCTCCTTTGGCTCGGCCATGACCCTTCTCTGGTGGTTGAGCTGAGATACTGAACGAAAGGAACTCATCTATATTAATTTTATCCTCGGCCCAAGTTTCCTGGAAAAGGCAAATGTCCTGATTGTTAATATAAGCAATTCACTCTGAGTCAGCCAATTTCCTGGCAAGGCCAGCTAGATTCCAAGTCATTATAGTTAGGTCATGATTTTCTGACTCAATTACATGAGTGGAGCATCCAGCCTCCTTCATATACGTAGCCTCATTATGTATCCCAAGTGCCGAGTGACCTCATTCACATGCCAATCCTCAAGGTGTATCCCAAGGGGCACTTCCTGTGCAATATTTAGTTATTCTGAAACTGGCAATGAGTAGGGTTTTTTAGCTGCCATGGGTAATATACATTCTTGGGAATAAGCTGGCCTTTCATGGGTTGCGGGAAGACAGACACTGGGTAGTTTTGATGCAAGTCTAATACCCACCCTACTCGACCCCCGAAAAAAACAAGTGCGTAATTCAAAGTCCATAAATTGATCCGCCAATAACTTATCAGCAAGGCCGACAGAAATTAAATCTAAGTCCAATCCAGGGAGGCTACATCTGCCCGCTGCAAGAATATCAGTACGAATGACTGAAAGACAATTGCGTCGAACACGTAGCCAATGAGTAAACTTTTTAATCAGAGATTCTTGGTTCTCAAAAGTGCCTGGCGACAACTTTGGCACATCAACCATATAAATTATACTGTCCCTACTTTTTAAACCTAAACCCTGATCAACGGTTGCAGATCTACTAGCATCATGATGAGGAATAATATCAGTAGGAGGTATAACATTTTAAATCATAGGGGCAGGGAGACTATACACCCTACCAACAACCATGAGGATAATATTCCCCCTTAACCTGTCTTCAGGAACATCTGGATAGTCAGTAATACATATCTGATTCTCCATAGTATCCCTAGAATTAAGAGCTCTGTTGTACTGCCGCCTATCACTTGTGAACTCTGGCAATTGACCCCCTGCACCTGATGTGGATGAATTTTCACATTTAGGGGGAATATCATCTAATGGTCTTGATTTGGATATAAAAAAGTTCCCACCCCCCTTGCCTCCCCAACATCCAGCTGACATTTACATCCACACTTCTGTGTCATTTTCTCCTTCATCAGTCCAGTTAATGATAAGACCAAACTCTTAATATCATCCACTTTCCAAAGGACAAGAGCCAAGTCAATTCCATCATCAACCAGTTCCAACCCATCAGGATCAAGTGGGGAATTAGTCAAGACATTGTCGTCAATAACAGCTCCAGGAAGAGAGTGTACAATACAGGTGGAAAGGTCCCCTTTCTCCATCAATGGGTCGTACCGATTAGTACACACTATATTTGGAACCACCCTAACCTTTGGGCTTAAGGGAGGGAGGAAGGACCTTATTCCCTTCAGGGAAATACCCCTCTGGCATGGCAGGGAGCTAGAGGCACTGCAAGGTATTACTGGTGATAGGGGTACAATAATTTCCTTTGGAATATGCTATCTGCCACTTCCAGCAAGCTCGACAGGGGAATTCGATGGTTGCATCCTTTTCTTCCTTGTAAAGATCTCAAGGGATTTTCCCACTTCCAGACAACCCCTTCTTAATGGGCACACCATGTGGCGAATAAGAGTTATTCTTCAAAATGGCCTCTACTGCCTCAAATAATTGATCAATTTCATCAAAGGAATTGGTTCTTGGATTAGTGCCCGAGCTCACTTGTTTACTGGAGTGATTTTTAGATTTGTTTGGTGCCATTCAATGGCACAGGAGGGTCAACAACTTCCCTTTTCCCCATGGTAGATAATAAAGATGAATATGTATAATAACCCAAATAACAGCAATCCCTCTTGCTCCTATTTTGCACTTAGTTCCAGCTCCCAAGGGTGCGCCCAGCCCAGCCTCTGTCGGGCTATGACCGGCGAAGACAGGCCCGTCTTAGCCCGGTCTTCACTCCACGCAACTTAAGCGACTTCTTGTATGTTGATCAGGAAGCCTCGGGGATATAGTCCCACCCCGGGCTGTAGCAGCGGAAACCCCTCACCTGCATGCGCGGCATGAGGTAAGTGTCTTTTTGTACATTGATCAGGAGGCCTGGGGGATGTAGTCCCACCCCGGGCTGAAGCAGCAGAAACCCCTCGCCTGCACGCGCATCCCGTGTGGCGCGAGGTAAGCGTCTTTTTGTATGTTGATCAGGAAGCCTGGGGGATGTAGTCCCACCCCAGGCTGTAGAAGCAGAGTCCCCTCTCCTGCACGCGCTGCGCGAGGTAAGCATCTTTTTGTTTGTTGATCAGGAAGCCTGGGGGATGCAGTCCCATCCCGGGCTGTAGCAGCAGGAACCCCTCGCCTGAAAGCCTCCCTGTCTTATGATCAAAGTACCCCTTCTTAGAATCACACTGGGACTGTTTACCACTACTTCCTTGGGAATTATTATGGGGTCCTTTTGAGAACTCCTTAATAAGTATTTTTCTCCCCCCTCTTTCTTCTGGTTGGTACCCTGAACACCTTTGTTGGAGTCCCCCCAGATATCTTTTTGGTACTGGCCCAGGAAGTACATACAGAAGGGCCTGGCATGACTAAGGAAGATATACCCTACAAAGTGGTATCTGTGAGAAATACAATAGGGATACAGGTTAACCAGAGAAACCTCCCTTCAAATGTAACTCATTCAATAGATGGCGGCATACCTCTCCGAATTCCAAATGACCCGTATTGTCAATCTCAACAGAAAGCGGAAGTAGCCTTACTTTATTAGAATATTGCAGGCCTAACTAACAAGATCAGTAATGAGATTTGGGTGAACTTTATAGAAGATTTCTCATGTATATATCTCCAGGAGACTTGGCTATTAAATCCTGTCCATATAAATGGCTATAAAACATTCCATACACCAGCCGTACAGACCAGACATGGCAGGCCAAAAGGAGGCCTATGTACATATATTTCCAATAAGTTATGCTTACAGAATTTAGAGATGCAAACTATGAGCTCGCATTACCAAATGATAGAGAGTAATTTGGATCATAAGACTCATTTAGTAATTATTAACTTTTATAATAATGTATCTCCAGGAGAATTTCTAATACTCTAATGGCGATGGGAGAGGATCTAAAAAAAATATGTGCAAATAATAGACGTGAGATCTTTATTATTTGGGGTGGTGATTTTAATGTCCATCCTTGTAAAGAACTCTCGGAAAAGGTATGTGGCTGGGATCCTGAAGGCACTGGTTTAAGACTTCACTTCTCACCTAACATCCAAGGAGATGCAATGACCTCAATGGCTCAAAATTATAACTTGTATTTTGTAAACGAATTACACTCTGAAGAATCTCAGTTTAAACCAACTTACAATGGAAGGGGTGCTAATACTGTGATTGACTATGTCTTAATGTCAAACCAGTCGCACATTATCTTACTAACTATATTCTGCATGGCATTGCAATTAGTGATCACTTTCCTCAGAGCCTGAATCTCTCACTAACCTCCTTTATATCGGCTAAACTTGACAGGGCCACGCTGGTAAATGACATTGAATTAGTTTTGTGCAATGGATACACACTGCGATGGTCTCAGACAGATCCAAAGATTCTACTGAAGCATTTAATATGCGATTGTAATCAAGCCTTTGCAGACTGTCGTAATGAGAATTTAGATCCAGGAAAATGCTTTAGTGCTTTTACAAAGATCATGCAAGCCGTAAAAGAAGCTCTTACTATTAGAAGAGGAAAGGCGGGACAGAAAAGGGAAACGGGCTGGTTTGACCACAGTTGTACAAAAGCACATAAGAGACTAAAAAAGGCTTTAAGTGCCCCAAAAAGATGCCTGACTGAAATACGTATGTGTAGACAGGAATATAAGATAGCCATGGAAAAAAGGAAATCGATTTTTGAAAGGAACCTTGTGGGAAACCTTACACAAAGCAAGCTGTATGAAGGATAGTATACTCTTCTGGAAAACAATGAACTCTCCTGTACTAGGGGATAGAGATACCCCTAGGATGGAAATTGCCATCTCTGAAGAGGGCTGGATTGCATATGTTTCCAAGATATATTCGCAGGCTAGTGATATAAATCCCACGGATTCCGCAAAGGGCCCAGGCCCACAGGAAGGCCCACGTCTGACCATAACCCCTCAGTTCAGCCTAGAGGAGGTAGTGGAAGCCATAAACTAAAGCAAAGCAGGGAAAGCGCTGGGTCCCGATGGCGTTTCGATAGATTTATCTAAGGCCAATACGCAGCTATGGGGTCTCCTACTGATGCAGACATTGAGGGCCATTTGTATTCAAGGACCCTTACCATTGTGGCGAGACTCTAATATTGTCCCTATATCTAAAAAAGGTGATCGCCTCAATCCAGCCTGCTACAGGCCAATCTCCCTGCTTGATACATCAGCTAAACTAGCAGGAAGAATTATTCTGAACAGACTGCAAATATGGGCGGAAGAAAAGGGCGTTACAGTGGAGCAGAGTCTGAATTTAAGCATTATTATCGGGAAGTAAACAAGGATTAGAGCAGGTAATCTGTATTTGGCCTTCATAGACTTATCATCAGCATTTGACTGTGTACTACATAACAAGCTATGGGACATCTTAAGCCGCATGGGGGTAGAACCAACTATAATTCTATTCATATGGGACATGTACACAGGGTGTAGAGCAAGAGTAAGGTATGGGTTAAGAGGAGAATGCACTAACTCTTGTGGCATATATAGAGGAGTGCGCCAAGGCTGTGTTCTTGCTCCATTCCTGTTTTCAATGTATATAATTAATCTAGAAAGTGAACTGATAAGTAAATGTAAAGACCTACCTCAAATAGGTAATTGCGCTGTCCCGACATTACTCTATGCAAATGATGCAGTACTTATGGCCAGGACACCACTTGCTCTTCAAAAACTGTTAACTACTTGTATTACTTTTATGTCAGACTTGAGACTCACCGTTAATCATTCTAAAACGTTTATTATGAACTGCGCTAGGAAACGCGGTAAGACTTAAAACACCACCATCCAGGACGGGAGGGTCGAAAAAGCTCGAACATTCTCATATTTGGGCATAATGTTTGACAAACAGGGTTCTTGGGCGCATTGTATGGAAACGAAAAGAGATCAGATCATTAAGACAACGGCGGCTTTAAGATTTTTTTCAAAAAGGCTCGGGGGATTACCCCGCTGAGTATGATAAAAATCCACAAAGCCAAGTGTATTCCGGCCGCTATGTATGGGTCAGGAATTTGGGGGTATATCAACTGTAACCCGGTCCAGACGGTGGAAAATTATTTTCTCAGATACCTGTTAATGGTACCAAATGGTATATCATTGTACATCAATCACTCGGAGTTGGGGGTCCCCTTTTTAGCTGATTTGATAAAGATCCAGCCATTATTGTTATAGCATAAAGTCTGGACTTCTGAGCACACTGGATTAAACAAGGCTATTTTGTCTGATTGCATGGCGTCAACATACTCATCGAGGGTCCCCTGGTTGAGAAATATTATGACCTTCTTCGAAAACATGGGTAGTAAAGATTATTACACAAACCCAGTTTCGCTGGGAAAAATTACCAGGAAGGAATTGAGGGCCTTGACATTAAAGTATTTAGAAGAACTGCGACGGGAGGCAGAATCAAAAAAGGCCAGTGTTATGTCTAACCAATTAATTCTGTCGGTGGAGGGCATGCAGCCCTATTTGGTAAATGTGGTAAACCAACAACACCGTTTTGTTCTTACAAGACTAAGGTTAGATACCTTTGACCGCTTAGTAACTTTCCCAACCATGAATGACTGGAGTACCATTTTAAGGGTATGTCCCTGTGACGCAAAGGCAGCTCAAACTACGATCCATGTGGTCTTATTCTGCATATTTTATGCTAAGCAGAGAAGGCGCTTATTAGTGCCCCTTTTGAGATCAATTAACTTGCGCCAGTGTCGTACTGCGTATGTTAGCCTTCAGGTTTTATCTTCTATTGAGATGTGTGGAATTTTGGCTGACTTTTTATGTTCTGTATTCACTGTAAAGAAAGTCTGTGGGGGTAGTGGTGTAATTTTAATCAGCTTATTTAATTATCTGCTAATGGGAAATTTAATGATATGTATTTTATTCTTGCTATTTATTCTTTTAATATTTTACTCTATCTATTTATTGTGTTATTATATTTAGATGTGTTATATCTGATACTTTTATGACTTGCTGAAAGTCAAAGAAAAGTTATTACTACTACTACTACTACTGGCCCATAAGTCTGCCTCCTCAGGAAGCTTCCTGGGGTTATTCAGCTTACTGTCAGCTTACTGTCAACTAGGTTGTGGCACAACTATGTTTAAGAGACACTGAGCATGTGCCCTCCCATGATTAAATGCACAACTCAGCATAATCCCAAACTATTTAGGGCCAGATGTATCATTATTCACAATAGCGATTACATAATTGCGATTGTTAGCAAATCGCTATTAAGTAACCGCTATTGGAATGTATGAAACTCCAGGAATTTCATACTGTGATTTGCTAGGGCTCGCAAATGGACCTACCTTATTAATATTCATGAGGTAGGTCGCAATTTCCGAGCCACTGCGAATGGCTACAATCACAGGGATGGTGGCCTGCTGGGTTCAGCAGACCACCATGACTGTGATTGCTTTTCAATAAAGCCATCTTTGTTTTTTAAATGCAGCCCATTTTCCTTAAAGGAAAACGGGATGCTTTTAAAAAGGAAAAATGAAAAGTTTTCTTTTCATTTTTTAAGAGTAGGAGGTGGTCCGTAGGACCACTGCCTGCTCTTAAAAAACTTTTTCGCATGAACTCACAAAGGGGAAGTGGTCCCTTGGGGACCCCTTCCTCTTTGCGAATGAGTTACCATCAGTTTGAAATTGGTGGTAACTGCGATTGTTTTGCGACCGCATTCATGGTCACAAAACAATCAATCATACATACCTCTGCGATTCGGTATTAGGAAGGGACGCCCTTGACACGCCCCTTCCTAATACCAAATCGGTATGTAGTCGCAAGTCCAATTTGCAATTTGGTAACAAGTTACTGAATCGCAAATTGGACTTGTTACATACCAAAATGCATTTTTGCGATCGCAAACAATTGCAAAAATGTTTGATACATCTGGCCCTTAGGGCCTTGCTGGAGTACTTAACAAAATGTACCCATGATTGGTTGGGGATCTTCTGGCTGTCCCTGAACCTTTGGCACTAATTTTCAGGGGTCAGCCTGTAGGAGGCTGGCTCCCTATATAATGTACAAAAATGATGTGCACTGAGTAGAGAGTCCAAGCAACCCAACTTTGGTATCAGAGGTATTAAGTAGACCACCTAATGCTCTATATTTATTGGTAGCTTTGTCGAGCACGTAAGCTAATTTTGGAGATGTGCTAAGCATTTGTTCTATTCTAAATTTTTTAAGATCAAGCTCATCAAAATCGGGTAAGTACTTTTTAAGTTTGATTTTTCAAAATTTAGCAAAAATATTATTTTTGTGCATAATTATGCACCATAGGAATAAAAGGGAGATGCATATAAAATCAGGCAATGCTCTCACAAGTGTCGCTTCTGTTTTTAAGTCATTGAGATGTACTTTGAGCCAGGCGGAGAAGTTCAAGTGGTTCCCAGTTCAAGTAGGAGCAGCGGCTGAAAGTCTTGGAGCTGGTGCAGGACCGAGAAGGAGACTACTCGGAAACACACTGCACAGGAGGACTTAAAGTTAAGTCAGGTGGGTCCCCTTGGAGTGCAGAGGTGGCAAGGGGTTAGTGCCCCCCTAGAGCACAGCTAGTTTTCCAAACCAATGGGCACGGAGGCCGGGTGTAGTGCAGATATGTCATGCGTTACTTTGAGGCTGGATTGCAGGTCAAAAGTGCCACTCTGGGATGTGGTTCTTGGATGTCCTAAAGTCCCTCGACTGGAGCTTGCTTCTGGTCCTTGGAGAGTCCGGACTGCGCATTTCTTCTGGGTGTCCAACAATGGGGGTCTAGCACCCTGGACAAAGGCATGTCTTAGTGCCACCAAACTTGGCATACTGGCAGAGTTTTCCTCTGGTTCTGTCGGTTCTTTGGTCAGCGGCCAGTCAGTGAACTGGACTTCACTGGTTCTTGCCTGCTCGGTACAGGAAGTGATGCCTTTACTCTGGAGAAAGGTTCTCTACAATTTTTAGTTCACGGTGCAGCAGGCAGCTTTGGTGCCTTTTTCTTCCTGCAGCAGGACTTCTGTTCTTGAGCCTTGGGTCTTCTCTGTTGCTGGTCTTCTTGTGTCTGTCATATCTGATCAGCAGGTCTAGAGATGCCCACTAAATACTGATTTTAGTGGGGTTAAGGGGAGTAGCTGATAGTGGCCAATGCACCTGTTACTTTAAGGTGGCTACACCCACTAAGTGACTACTTCCTGTGGCTAGAGGTCACATCCCTAACTATGATTTTCCCGGCATCCAAGATGGAGTGGTCACCTCGCTTGCCACACCTGGGGGTGGTGCAGGCTGGGGGTGGTCACTCCTTCTACTCTGGCTGTTCCCGCCGGTTTTCCCTCTCAAAGTGGGGAAAAAACCATGGGGCAACCATCTGCTGTTAGCAGCAGAGTCAGAGGTCAGAGGTGGTACAGCTTTTGAAGCTGACCGCTGGGCCAGGGTGCCTGCCTGGTGAAGGAGGTGTAACACCTCCACCCAGGAAAGGCTTTGTGTTCTGGCTCCTGAGAGAGAGGTTCTGACCCCAGAGGTCCAGATCTGTGTCTGGTAGTTGAAGGCTGGTAGGAACGAGTCAGCAACCATGCGAGGGCTGGTAGGTTTTGCAGGGGGCACCGCTAAGGTACCCTCTCGTACATTTTATAATAAATACAACACTGGCACCGGTGACGGTTTATTATTCTGATTGGTACCAAACAACTCAGTACTCAGAGAGGCCATCATGTAGCTGGGGAACTCATAATGACCAGTGTCCAGCATGTGTATTTGCTATGGCTTCCCTGTCCACAACTATTTCCTAAGGTTTTGTAAAGACACAGTTGGGTTATATTTGCTCATGCAAATATATGCACTCACATGTATTATAGCGCACCCTACCTTAGGGCTGAAAGGCGTGCCAGAGGGGTGACCTACCTATACTGCATGCAGTGTTAGTGGACAGGGAACTTTTAGTGAGTGCCATGTCAAGGTTGCAACTTTTAAATACACATTGTCATGCACTTGCAAGTGCCAGTCTGCATGAGGCTAGTGTGGGACCTCTCACAGTGAGAATTGTTGCTGCAGCTCTGGGGGGCCCTCTTCAGTACCCATGCCCTAGGTACCAGGGGTACCATTTACTAGGGATTTAAAAAGGGTGGCTGAAGTGCCAATATATGGTACAGTTTTGGGGAAATAGATCTGGCCCTGGGAACCTGTTTAGCATGGGCCCAGGGCACTTACAGTTTGAAACCACATAATTTTCTAGGCACAAAGTGGGATCTAACCATGCAGAAGAGGCCCTTTCTCACACCACTCCCTCTCTCCCCCGCCACACACACAAACGAAAGGGGATGAACCTACCCTTCCCCGGGAGATTCTTCATCCGCTAAGTGGAAGAACCTAGAAAGGCCATCTGGAGTGGCATGGGCAGTCCCAGGTCTGTGTTCCACTTTGAAGTCCACTTCCTGTAGGGATACGGACCACCTAAGCAGTTTGGGGTTTTTACCTTTCATCTATTGAAGCCATCCAAGAGGCCTATGGTCTGTCTGAACTATGAAGTGACAGCCAAACAAGTATGGCCCCTAATCTGTCTATGAGCTCATCAGCTCTTGGAATGGGGTGTGCATCTGTTTATGTGTCTAGTTGAGACCCCTGTAGTCCACACAAAACCTCATTTTTCTTTTCTCTCCCTTGGAGTGAGATATCATAGGTACACCAGTTAGTCCTGCCAGGGGTCATAGAGAAGACACCAGAATAGTAGTTCAATCAATCAATCAAAAAAATGTATAGAGCGGGATACTCACCCGTGAGGGTCCCAAGGCGCTGGGGGGGGTCAAGGGAGGGGGCAGTGAGAGGTCAATGTTCGAACAACCTTGTCTTGAGGTTCTTTCTGAAGAGCAGGAGGTCTTTGGTTTTGCGAAGTTTGGTGGGGAGGGAGTTCCAGGTTTTGGGGGTGAGGTAGGAGAAGGACCTGCCTCCTGTGGTGGTGCGTTGGATGCTGGGGACTGTGGCTAGGGCGAGGTCGGCTGATCGGGGGTTGCATGTGGGAGTGTGGAAGTTCACTCTTACGTTGAGGTAGGTTGGGCTGGTGTTGTGGAGGGATTTGTGTGCGTGGATGAGGATCTTGAATGTGATTCTCTTGTCTATGGGGAGCCAGTGAAGGGATTTGAGGTGTGGTGAGATTTGTTCGTGGCGGGGAGGCCTAGGACGAGGCGTGCGGCTGTGTTCTGGATTCTCTGGAGTTTGCGTTTGAGTTTGAGTGTGGTGCCGGCGTAGAGGGCATTACCGTAGTCTCGTCTGCTAGTGATGAGTGCATGCGTGACTGTCTTCCTGGTCTCTGGGGGAATCCATTTGAAGGACTTTTTTAGAGTGCACTGTTAGCCTGTGTAGGCGTCTGCCAAGACCACACCATCCAAAGAAGCATCTTGTGGGTTGCTGGAGAGGAGATCAGGGAGAGGTCTACTCTCTTCTTCCTGTCTCTCATCTGTAACCAAGAGCATGGTCACATCAGCTATCAAAATAGGGCTTCAGGCGGCTGACACGTATAATCCTTTTGGAATTCTTGCAACTGCTAAGGTCAACCAGGTAGGTGTCCTCCCTTCTTCTTTCAAGGATGGGATAGGACCGGGACAACTTGTCTTGGAGAGCCCTAGGAGCCACAGGCTCCAATATCCAAACTTTCTGTCCTGGTTGGAACTCCACTAGTGCAGCGTTTTAGTCATAACAGTGCTTCTGAAGCTCCTGGCTGGCCTAAAGATTTTTACTTGCTTTTTCAGTGTACTCAGCCATCCTCAAACGTAGGCCAAGCACACAGTCCACAATGTCCTGTTTAGGCTCTTTGAGAGGCCTCCCCCAGCCCCCACAAGACTTAGTGGTCCCCCACAGGATGCCCAAACAAAAGTCCAAATGGGGAAACACTACTCCCTTTTGTGGCACTTCTCTGTAGACAAAATGCAGACATGGAAGTAAGACATCCCTTCTCCTTTTGAGTATTTCAGGGAGTCCTCCAATCAAGCCTTTCAATGTCTGGTTAAATGTTTCAACCAGTCCCTTGGTCTGTGGATGGTATGGGGTAGTGAACTTGTGTCACTCCACACTCCTGCCACGTGCTGTTTAAGTATGCAGACATAACGTTTGAACCCCTGTCTGTTACTACCTCCTTAGGAAAGCCAACTCTGGTATACATATCTCAGAGAGCCTTGGCCACTGAAGGGGTAGTGATGGTCCTAAGTGGAATGGCTTTAGGATACCTAGTGGCATGATCCACTACCACTCAAATGTCCCTGTTTCCTGCAGCTATTTGAGGGTCAAGGGGACCAACAATGTCAGCCCCTACTCTTTGGAAGGGCACCCCAACCACAGGTAGTGGGATTAAGGGGGCCTTCAGGTAGGCTCCTGCCTTGCCACTGGCTTGGCAGGTGACCAGAGACTGACAAAAGTCCTTCACCTTCTGGGACATCCTAGACCAGTAAATGTGATTAACTAGCCTGCTCCAGGTTTTGTTTTGGCCCAGATGCCCTCCTAGGGGAATGTCATGGGATAGAAAGAGAGAAGGACCTCTCTGTATTGCTGGGGCACTACCAACCTTTTGGCTGCACCAGGCTTGAGGTCTCTGGCCTCAGTAAAAAGGAGTTCATCCTCCCAATAAACTCTGTGGGTACCACTGACTCTATTCTTCTTGTTCAGCTTGCTGTCTCAGGCTCTAAAAAGTGGGACAGGTTTTTTGTCCCTGACACAGATCCTCCTGAGGGCGCCCCCCCCTGGTCCTAAGAGCTCTGGGTGGTGAGGCCCAAGCTCTGCAGGCTCAGTTACCTCTGGGGATAACAAACCCTCTTCCTGGGAAGAGCGGGTCTGACCTGTGATCTGTTCAGAAGCTGCCCCCCCCAGTCTTCTTGCCTTTTCTCTTGGAGGGTTGGTCCACTCTTTCAGGACCTCTTTTTCACTCTGGACTTTGCTCTGTGCCTTTGTTTTGACACAACCCCCTTCTGGTCTGGGAGCCCATTGCTGCATGAGTCCTCAGTTCTACTTCAGCCCAGGGAGAGTGTTCCAAATCATTTCCAAGCAGACAGTCTGCGGGGATGGATGAACACACAGCCACTTCTTTCTGTCCAACTACTCCCCCCAGTCAAACAATACCATAGCCATTAGGTGGACCTTTGTGCCATTGCCAGCATTGGTGACAGGATAAGTTTTCCCCACCGGGTACTGATCTGAGTTGACCAGGTGCTGGGCCACCATAGTGACACTGGCCCCATTGCCCCTCAAGCTTCTACCTTGGTCTCATTAATCAACGGGTGCTGCCTGTATTTTTGATGACAAGGCAGGAGAGGATAGATCTACCCCTCCCTCAGTGAGTAATGTTGCATCAGTGGGTTCACTGACATGGTCAGGCCACAACTGTGATCCCATCTGGAGATTAGCAACTGCATCTACTGCAGGTGGACTAGAGGCATTTTTTATTGTTTTCACAGCTGCAGTCTCCAGTTTGGTGCCCTATATTCTTGCAATCATGGCAATCAAAGTTCCAACCTTTGTACCCACCCTTAGGCTGTGAGGAGGCCCTGTGCCCACCCTCCTGAACAGGTTTTTGGAGGCCTGATGAAGACTCTTTGCTTTTATTTTGCTTCCCATCTTTCCCTTGGGGGGAGGGGTGGCTTTTTGGCCTATTACCTTTGGTTCTCCCCCACCAGTAGTTGTTTTGGTCACCCTTGTTTTGACCCAGTGCTCTGCCTTCCTTCCCAATTTCTGAGAGGAAAGTGGACTTAGGTCTACCAGAACTGATGTAGTTTCTCTTTGTAACAATTACTCAATAGATCTCATTCAAGAATACATTTAGAAGTCCATCATAATCATGTACCTTGTTACCTTCTGAGCAGCCACCCAGCATTTTTACTGAATAGTCCATACATTCTACCCATGACTGACTCTGGGTTTTCCAAATCTATCTGAATATTATGTGATACTCTTCAGTTGTGAATCCTAAGTCCTCAGTCAGGGTACCCTTCATGAGGTCATCTGATTTGGCTTCTGCCTCATTTAATGCCAGGAGCCTATTCCTGCATTTACCTGAGAACAGCTCCCACATTAAAGTACCCCAAATTTCCCTTACCACTCTCCTGCCAGGCTAATTCAAAGGCAGAAAACCACTTAATGATATCATCACCTTCAGTGTAAGGGGGGACAACTCCTTTTGAGAGGTTTTGATCGAAAGGAGTCTTTCTCCCTATTTATTTGTATACTGCCACCAGAGATGGGTCCTAATCCCATTTCTCTTCTTTTAACTTCTATTTCTAAAAGTTGTGGCTCTAAAGCCAACCTCTTGGACAGTCTCTCCAGGTTCAAGTCCTCCTCTGAGAGGGCACATGTGCTGGAGGGAGGAGGGCTGACTACTTAATATCATCAGTGTTAACTTCTTGCTCAGAAGTTTCTTCTTCTTTATTTTCTCTGGGATGGTCTTCGTCATATTGTGTCAGCCACACGCTGTCTCAACTTCTCTCTGGTAGGACACCTCCCAGTGGAAATGTGGTAAGTGTGACACAGAGCCCTTAGGTGTTTTTGGTTATATTCAAGGTAGGTGGTCAGTTCGAGTTTCAGAGCCTAGGTCTCTGCATCAGACATGTCTTATACTACTAAAGTTGGGAGCTTTTAAACTTTAGAAAACTTTGCAAACTTTAAAAAAACATGTAAACTTGTTTAAAGGCCTAACTAGAGTAAAGAACTTTAGTCACTAATCACTGTTTTAGGGACCTAATCACGGCCCTAGCAATTAATTAAAAATATTTGTAAAATATATTTTTAGAGTTATTTGTGTGCTCACTTAGTGACAAAGTGGTATCAGCAAATGCAAAGTCTTGTATCCCCTGCTGTACCACCAAATGTAGGAGTGGCTCTCAATACAGAGTCCAAACATCCAGGGATCCAAATCCAGGGGTATTAAGTAGACCACGTAATGCTCAATTTTTAGTGGTAGCTTGATCGAGCAGTTAGGCTAATTTTGGAGGTGTGCTAAGCATTTGTTGTACTCACAGTATCAATAAATGTGGACACACACTCAAAAAGAATAACTGAAGACCAATTTATAAAAAATACTACAGATTTGTATACATTTGTTAAGACCAAGATAATAAAAATCGGGTAAGTACATTTTAAGTTATGAATTTTCAAAATTTTGCAAAAATGTTCTTTTTGTGCGGAATTATGCACCACAGGAATCAAATGGAGAAAACTTTAAAAATTGCATATAAAATCAGACAATGCTGTCACACATGTCACCTTATGTTTTTAGGTCAAGGGCGTTGAGATGTCCTGTGGGCCAGCCGGAGACGTTCGGGCAGTTCCTGGTTCAAGCAGGAGCAGTGGCTGAAAGTCTTGGAGCTAGTGCAGGACGGAGAAGGGGACCACTTGAAAACGCACTGCACAGGACAACTTAAAAGTAAGTCTAGTGGGTCCCCTTAAAGTGTAGAGGTCGCAAGGGGCTGGAGACCCCTAGGGCACAGCTGGTTGTCTGAAGCAGGCCAGGGAGGCAGGGTGCAGTGCTGATAGATCAGCCAACGGTCCTGCATCCTAAGGTCTTTGGAGCCAGGTGGAGGTCACTTTGAGGGTAGGGATGCCCACTAAATACTACATTTAGTGGATGTTAAGGGAAGTACCTGGTAGTGGCCAATGGACCACTTACCTTAGGGTGGCTACACCCACTATGTGACCACCTCCTGTGAGAAGAGATCACATCCCTAACCCTAATGGGCTATTTTCCTGCTATCTAAGATGGAGGAAAATGAAGTGGAGTAGTCACCTCACCTGCCGCACCGGGGGTGTGGTGCAGGCTGGGGTGGTCACTCCTCCTACCCTGGCTTAGTTTTCCCACTCAAAGTGGGGGGAAAACCATGGGACAGCCACTTGCTTTCAGGTCAGATTTCAAAGGTCTTGAAGCCTTTAAAGCTGAAAGTTGGGCCTGGGTGCCTGCCTAGGGGAGGAGATATAACTCCTGTATATCCTTGACTTCCAGCTTCTTCAGACTCAGTTAATGATCCAGTAAATTTTTCCTTTCTGCTAAGGCTCTTTCTGCCTCAGCCTTCTTTGCTTCACTTTCAAACTTTTCTCCTATGCCTCCATTTTTACACCAGCCATCTGCAGCTTGAATTCTCTCTCCTCCCTCCTCTCCGCCAGTTCCTTTAGGGAAAGGCTACAGGAGAAGACAGTGCTCCCCGCCCTGGCAGCAAGCTCTTATTCAGAGGTTTCACCCTCCTCATCAACTTCAAGTGGTTCCTCAAGAGGGCAATCCTCCAGCTCCTCATCTTCAGCTGTGGTTTTATCCAGTACAGGGTGAGCTTCTGCCCAGGCCCTCAGCATCTCTTGCAACTCCAGTTCCATGGTGGTACTCTTGGCTGGAAGTCCATACTCCTTGCAGAAGTCTCTTAGCCGGGGCACGTTGTATTCCTCTATGTTGGCCAGCTGAAATTCCATCCCTCATGGTTGTATATCAAAGCAGCAAGAGACATGATTTCGAAAAATGTCACTCCGGGAGATTTCAACATTTGAACTGGTGTTGGATGTGGAACAGTAGTGTACAACAAATTACTGCATGGCACTGCAAAAACACAAGTCCTATCCCATACATGTCAAAAGACCCAATTCAGGCGGGAGGCTCCTCATTTTTTAAAGGCAAAAATGGCTTTATTTTGGCTGTCTCCTGCCTGAAACTGACTCTTTGTCAATAGATATTAATGGGGGAATACATTCTCCCAATTGTTTACATCTCCCGCTCACCTCTTCTAAAATGTTGTCATGTATGCTATCTTCAACGCTGATCCCCAATGTAAGCACTGGGATATTGGTTGACTGGGGTGTAAGCCCTGGTCATCAGCAACCACAAATGTTGTCAGGGTAAGGCGCAAGCAAACTGTAAATAAACCTGAGCACACCCTATGGTAGTTCAGCACAGAACAGTCAGACTAAACTTGGAGCCAATGTGCAAAGTGTTTGTGCAACACTTCAAACATTAAAACATTAAAACAGTGAAAACACCACACAAAAAGATTCCATACCAGGTGAGAAAAATAGAGCTGAATATAATAAATAAAACAAGACCAAAATAAGAAAAATCCAATAAGTAGAACAGGACATATTGAATTATACTTTTAAAAAATAAAAATAGCCTTAAAAAGCAAAAGGTGCTATTGGGTTAATGTGGTTGAGCCGGATCGGGGCAAAGTCAAAACTTCAGGCCAACTGCGATGGAGTGCAGGCCACCTAGAGGGACTCAGTTAGGCACGCTGAACCAAAATACCTTGAATCCTGGTTGCGGAGCATTGCGTGAATCCATGTCAAAGATGCATTGCACAGCCAAGGTGATGCGCCGGTTTCGAGACGCTGCAAGGCCGCAGTACGAGGTCCTGTTGTGCCACCGTCAAGGATCCTGTCGACGGGGCTTGAGATGTGAAGGCTGGTGTCAAGAATGCGATTTGTAGTGTAGGCTATGTGTTGGTTCCGATGACTTGTAAAGCTGTGATGTGGAGTTTGGGTGTCGTTGGGGAGGCTGCTGTCAACAGGAGATACGAGGAGCTTTTAGTGGGAAAAGCACTGCGCAGTGGCAGTTCAAAAGGTGATGCATCAAACCCAGATACGAGTCTAAAACTGTACATACAGGCCCTGCACCATGGTTAAAGGGCTACTTAAGTGGGTGGCTCAATCAGTGCTCCAGGCCCACAAGTAGCATTTAATTTGCAGGCTCTGGAGCATGTGTAGTGCACTTTAGAAGAGATATATAAGTAAATTAAGTATGCCAATTGGGGATAAGCCAATACTGCCATGTTTAGGGATAGAGCACTAAAGCAATGGTTAGCAGTGGTAAAGTGCACAGAGTCCACATATCAGCAAAACCAAGGTAGAAAAATAGAGGAGGTAGGCAAAAGGTTTGGGGGAAAACCACCCCAAGGCTGTCAGGTCTAATAGATGGTATTTTACAAATCCAAAGTTGTAATACTGTGCCTGGAATTGTAAAAGACTTTTGTTATTTGTTTGAGCTCAGCATGGATGGCACAAGTTAATCCTATGCTTAGAGGTTTTACTTTAAAACTGGCAAACAGCTTTGTCACGTTCTAGCTCAGTATGGATGGCACTGTTCTCATCCTACATATAAAAACTCTGCTAGAAAAATAGACAGTTGAGTTGAGCGGATATGCAGTGTAGAATGTAGTGTTGTTGAGTGCTCCATACTTTGGAACTACCTAGAGATTTTTTTGCATAATTCATGTGCCATTCTAAGCCTGTAAGGGCATTGTTTTGATAAAAAACAAAGGTTAAAGTAACATTATAGTTACCCTTCACCGTCAACAATTATTCCATCTATAATTTCATTGCAAATATTTCAATGATATTATCAATGATGTCACAGAAGAAGTCATGAGTGATGTAATATGTGGGATAATTAGCAGTGCACGGCAAAGGCACAATTTATAGTTACCTTGGGGTACGAATTATAGTTACTAGAGATAACTGTAAATATAACTAGTGAATTTCTGTGTTTTGTTAAGCTTAAAACATTGTTCTTACTGAACATTTCATCTAACTATAATGTTACTTTAACCTTTGTTTTTTTCAGTGAATTTGTCAATTAAAAAAAAAATGAAATAATGTTTTGTTACCATAGGTAAAGCCAACCCCCTCCAATGACCAGGCACTGCTTCAGCCCCCCTCTGCCCCCCCCGGCAGCCAACCCACCCTGGGACAGCCAACCCCAAGCAGTGTGTAGCGAGAGGTTGGCCGCAGGGCCTGTAGCCAACCCACCCAGAGTCAGCAAACCACACACCGCTCATGGCCTTTCATTTTGCATGGTGTGGGGTTGGCCAGAGGGACTGGCCCTGTGTCCAGCTCCCCGCAGGCAGTCACTCAAAGGTCAGTCAACCCCATGTGCATGGCCTTTAATCATGGGTGTGGTTGGCTGCGGAGCGTGGCTTGCAGCCTGGCCCTGCGTCCGTCTCCTCAGAGGCAGCCAACCCACACTGCGCACAGCCTTTGGTGTGCATGTCTAGGTTGGCGTTTAGGCCCCGGTATGCCATTTCTGTGGGCCAAAGCATATATATCAAGGAGAGTGAGCACACAGGCCATCTCCCTGAACATTAATTGGCCCCACAGACTCCATGCATTGGGGCCATATTCCAGTAAAAAGGGGAGGGGGCTGCACTGCCCACTGTTCCCTGAGTCTGTGAGACTTAAAAGGCCTGGGGGCCAATCTCCTGGGGCCAAATATAATTAAACAGGGGGGGACATGCAACACCCCCCTCTCCCTGAGCCTTCTTGGGCAACAGGGACCTCATCCCCTGGAACCAAATTCTAAGGAAAGGGGAACATGCACCCCACCTCCCAAAGTCTTAATAGGCCCAGGGACCCCATCCTCCAGGGCCAAATTCAATAAAAAAGGGGAGTGGGGTGTGTGGCCCCTTACCCAAGCATTATTAGGCTCAGGGGTACACACCACTGGAGAATGACTACAATATAGGTGGGTGTTCCAGTACCCACCTGGGTACCCACCAACCACCAGGTTGGGGGCTGGGGGAGAGTCCCATGGTCCCAGTTGTGCTTGCTGACTCCTCATATGGGGAAGGAACTGGCATTGCTCTCACCTGGAGGGAGCAGTTGTTTTCTGCTTGCTCCCTCCAGGTAGAATAATATGTGTTCTCTTTCCCTGCAAGCAGGAGTGCGGACAAAGGGAAAGGGTAAAGATCTGCTCCCACCCAGCCGAAGCATGTTAAAGCACAATCCAGCGATGACCAGACTTCCATGTTTGCTCACGTCTGGATGGAAATAAAAAAAATGCACCGACCAGGTGACCATAAATATGTTTTCCTACCCTCAGTAGTACAGGCAGGAAAACTACATTGTACCCGAGGTGGACTCCCTGGGACACATTAAGTCTGCGGGTCCTAGGAGATTGGATCCCTGGAACTTTTCAAAGCTCAGGGAGGCGTGGATGTATGCTCACTCCCCATAATTAATGTACTGGTCCCATGGGATGGGGTCACAGGAGTTCCATTGGTTTGGAGATAGGGGCCATGCACCACCTGCCCCTTAATTATGGTGCCCAGCTCTGGGAGAGGGGTCTCCATAGCCCAAATTGGGCTGAGGGAGGGGGGCTCTCTCACACCTTCTCTACAGTTGATTTATTACAAATATAAAAAATACGATGGGCCGCCATTTTCATTTGTATTTTGCTTCGATCGCCTGCAAAACTGCTCATTTTCATTATTTTGATCCCGGGGGTGGGCTCCTCTGGGTGGGTCTGTCCCTTTATATTTATTTTTACTTTTTAGCTTGACGGCAGAGGACTAAGGCCCTCATTATAAACTCAGTGGGAAAACCCACAGAGTTTGGTGCTGGCTGTCAACAAAAGACCACCAGCGCACAAAAGCCTCTACCGGCCACATAATGTACATTCAGCTGAGCCGGCGGGCGGAAACAGTGTTTCGGACGGCCGGCTCTGCTGAACGCAGGGCCTGAACATTGACGCTGGCACCACATGGAGCCGGCGGCAATGTAGCAGTCCTGCAGGTGCAGCAGCACCTGTCGCACATTTCACTGCCCTCAAATTGGGCAATGAAATGTGCGATGGGGCTGTGCATGGGGGCCCGTGGCATCCATTACGCCAGCTTTTCCCTGGTGGGGTATACCGCCAGGGAAAGGCTGGTGGAACCTGGAACTTTATCCGGCGGGCAGCGTGGCCCTGTTGGATATGTAATCCGCAATCGCCAGGCTGCCTGGTGGCAGAAACCTGGCAGTGGCGGAGTTACAAAAGTGCCGGTTCTGCCGCGTATATTATAAGGCGGTCTGGACCGCCATGCCGGTGGCGGTAATTACCGCCATTGCCGGCATGTTCATAATGAGGGCCTAAGTCCCCAAATGGCTGCCAGCAACATTTTGTGTTTTGAGTCACCCCTTTTTTCTCAGCCCCCACTTGAGTGGAGGCTGAGAAAAAATGAGTGGAGGAAGCGCTGGCCTAACTCTAACTACACAATTGTTACATATATATTTATATATATATATATATGTGTGTATATATATATATATATATATATATATATAGATACATATATATATATATATATATATAGATACATATATATATATATATATATATATGTAGATATATATATATCAAAATATATATATATATATATATATATGGATGTGTGTGTGTGTGTGTGTGTGTGTGTGCAAAAAGAAGTTGTCCTCAGATGAAAGCACACTCCCAACAGGTTATTATTTATTGTGGAATGCAGCAAAGCCAACAACATACAGAGAATTCTTTGGCATTTTCACTTTTCAGGCCTAACACGTTTCAGACATCTCCGTTCTTGTTCTCAGGCCAAATGCACGGGTACAGCAGATTAATTGTAGGCACCTCATCACTCAGTTAAATACCAGTTCATTAATGATTTTTTCTGTACTCCCATGACTCTTATAGGGTTATTTCGCAATAGACACCAATGTCTTTGAAGAGTGTGTTTTATAGTTGTGTGCTGCTTGCTATACATATTGAAAAGCCTTAAGATGCTTTGGATCGACCCTCCTTAAACTTTCGCTAGTTCCTGAAAAGTACATCCTTGATCTTCAGACACTTTACTCTCTATTTTGCTCTATTCAATGTTGTGTCAGTATACCATATTGCTCCAAATCTCTTCACCATTTCTGCCTGAGCTGTCGCAAAAGCCTCATTGGTGCTAAAAGTTAATCTCACTCATAATTATTCACCAGAATGAATACTTTTGTTCAGTGCTAGTGGGTGGAAACTGTCCGCATGCAGCAGACTGTTCACTTATCCTGACTGATTTGCATCACAAAATCTATGGCTTTTTCTTTGGGGTGACTTCATATGATGAATAAATCATATATGCCGGCAAGCCATAAGGCTATATGTGCTATCCAAAATCTATGGCTTTTGCTTTGGGGCCTCTCCATATGATGAATAAATTATATATACTGCTAAGCCATAAGGCTATATGTGCTGTCCATTGTCCATGGCCAGACAATGATCACCTGCTTCTCCCACCAGCACACATGAAAATTAGCACAGCTAGGTATAAAGGAGGTCCCCATCGCTGTTCCCCATTTTTGTTTAAAAATGTTTGTTAAAAATATATATACTTAAATTACAAATAACTGCTGAAGATCAAGGGTTCAATTCCTAATAATTTGTTCAAAAATATGTTTCTGCTTTCACTGCAGTTTGATATTGTGTTGGAAATCATTGTAGGCAATCTGTGTAAAGACAAATCTTAACCTTTTTAATCCTTGAGGGTGTTGGCACATATACTGTTTCAAGTACTGTTACCAAGGCTATTCTTATGTGGCAGAAAACATATTTTGGGGGGGGGCAGGTTTGATTCTTTTTTACTCTACAGGCAGAAGTTGGTTTTGGGTGTGAGGAGGTGCTCTTTAATCTATAATCCCTACTTTTTACTCGTTTGATATTCACTTGGCACTCCATTTTTCTTCCTCTTTACTTTGAAGCTGCCATATTGGATTTTGGTGCTCTAGCAGCTGGTGGTGTCCAACTGGCACTTCCTATTTAAACTGGGTTGCTGAGCAGGCACTGTATGTGTGCCAAAGGCAACCCAGTCTGCACCTATCCATGGCCAGACAGGTTTCTTATTGTACTCAATAGCTGAATTGTTGGTGAGGAAACTAATGAGTACTCACATGCGCTTCTTGTGAGATAACCCTTAGAGAAAATGGTGTATTTTATCCTTGTGATAATAATGTTATCTCTAAGACACCAGAGATAAATCGGAACACACAAACACTACCTGAAGGGGGAGAATCAACAGTTAGATTTGCAGGTTTGCTCCAGGTTAATTATCTCAATACATTCTCGCTTGGTAAAAATAAGGCTGAAATTTTCACTTTTTTGGAGCAAGTCAAACCTGACATATTGCAGCTAACAGAAACTTACCTCAACAATAAATCCTGATATATTTGCAACTATGCCCAATGGGAAAATATTTTAAACATGAAAAGATCCACCAAGAAAAGAAAAATGACAACTTCTACGGACTGCTTGAATTCCTCTTGGACCTATACTAACATTGATATAATTGGTTTTGAAGTCTGATTTTAATATTACTTATCTTATATGTTTACTAATATATAACTCCTACCCACAGAATATTTGGACTCTTCAGTAGTGACTGGGGATTTTAATTATTGGATAAATGACTGTGAAATGGGCTATTGGGACTATGAGTTCTGGGAACTGATGTCATCACTAAACCTCCAACAATATTTCACATGCTCCATCCATGTTAAAAGGCATAGATTTGATTTCATCTGGTCCTCTCACATGGAGGAACGTAACCTCAGTGAGCCTCTTTCTCTATGATCAGACCATAACTTATGCAAGACCTTCCTCTTGCTAATAATAAAAAAATATATATTTTTTTTTAATCGAGGCACACCTAGTACAAAACCCGCAGCAACTAGTAATGGGTAAATGTAGATGCGATGTGTAATTCTTTAATGACTACTGAACCTGAGCTTACTCAGCAGTTCGAGGAAGCAGCCTCTGAATTCTCAGCCTGGCATCCCAACTCCATTTTATTACTTTTCATTTCACATCCCACAGTTTTCCCACTGGAGCACAACAGTTCCCATGGGAGTACCGCAGAAGTACAGTGACCCCAAAAAATAAAAAAATAAAATGTTGTCCCAAGGGACAGTCACTTTTGGATCCCCTAATAGCCCTACATTTTGTGGGCGTCACTTACCTGCTCCCTTCTATTTTTCAAGTCTTATAAGGATGGCAACAACATTTCTCTTCATATTTTGGGCTGGTAATCAGAGTGCTCATGCCACAAGAATGGTCTCAATCCTACAGGAATAAGTTGGCTAGTGGGAAAAAAGCCCTGTCAGTCAAACAGAATGCTTGAATTTTGTAATTTGATACAATGAGACTCCAACAGGACTGTCATTGCCTAAATATCTCTATTTTATTACCCTTAATTTCTCAAAAACTACTGAACAGATTTATACCAAATCACAAAAAGTATGCTTTCTGGGTAAAGATCTAGCCTCCTGCCAAACTTGGTGGGATCCTGTTTAGCTGTCTTTTATGTATCATTGTCTAAAAACCCTATTGGAAATTGCATGGGGAAAAAAAGCATTATGAGACCCTTCTTTTTTCTCAGCCCCCCACTTGAGAATTTCCAGAAAGGAGGTGAGGTGGTTACACTTTTTGAAAAGTTTAATGAATGTTTGTCATACACCACCCAAGTTCTTATCAAACTAGTAGGTAGTTCTAGTTAGGACCATGCTTCCATAGAAAAAGCATTTTTGACTTGCCTAGATCTTTGGCACCGTTTGACGAATCTTCACGAGAATTTCCCCAAAAAAGTAGCCCAGTGATTCCTGTTGGCATGGGAAGTTTCGAGGTGATCCGGCAGGTGGGGGCTGAGAAACAGGGGGATAAAAAATGTGGTGTTTCCCATCTTAATTACCCTAGGACCTGTCAACACATCTACAACCCGAACACTGGTTGGAATTACACCAAATTTTGAGGAAAGCTAGCTGCTGGTACGCAGATTGTGCTTTTTGTTATTTCATGTAAATCCCTTTAGTAGTTTAGGAGATATTTAAGGCCAAATACATTTCTATATCTCTGGCCATGAATTTTCGCAAATACACGTGCAAAATTGAAGTGTTGCAATTGGCTGACTGCAACCTGACTAGAAAGTTGCAACCGCCATTTTATTTCACAGGACACGATCCCCAGGTGTGACAAATTGAAATTGAAAATGACATACGGGGTCAGGGTGAAGGTACCCTGACCCAGGGGTGTGATATAGGAGTGTTTTTGCATCACGGTGGCCGATATTCGTGACAATTCACAAATTTTCGCGAATTTCCACAAATTATATGCAAAATATTCACGATTATGGAAAAATTTGAAAGTAAAACCACAGACTCATTCATGCACTAATTCATTCACTCATACATGCACTCAGAGGCTCAGGTGCCCACTCACATACCCTCTCAGACATCCATGCACCCACTCAGACCCACTTATACACTCACACATCCACTTTCAGACACACTTAGACATTCCAGCACCCACTCACACATCCACGGACAGAGACAGGCTCTGTGGCCAGCATGGGCTGCACGCAACCATCGGCCATGCATGGTGCGGGTTTGGGTGGTTATAAGGGCTTGGCTGCAAGGCCTGGCTTAAAATTACTTTATGTTAAAGAACCTTAGAAATTCACTGAAAAAATCAAAGTTTTCAGAGACATTAGTTAGGTTCTGAATTTACACATCCAAAACCGTAGAAATCCAGCAGTTATAGTTAGAGCTCTTTCAAGTAACTATAACTCGCACCCTAAGGTAACTATAACTCCTTTGCCATGCACAGCTAATTACCGAATATGTAATTGATGAGATCTTGTATACCATCTTTGATATCACTGCGACTTTTGCAATAACATCATTGATAAGAAAACTGTGCAGGGCAAGGGCGCGAGTTATAGTTACTGGAAATAACTCTAACTGCTGCATTTCTATGGTTTTGTATGAGTAATTTCAGAACCAAACTATAACGTCCCTGTAACCTTTGTTTTTTTCACTGTGTGTGTGTATATATATCTATATTGAACAGCCAAAAGACGCAGCATGGAGGTTATCGTATTAAGGTAATAACCATTTATTTGCAATTTTTTCAGACATTGACGATGCGTTTCGACTGCCATTTTCATCAAAGTGATTTTTTCTGTTTGAACACCTGTTGATAATGCATGCCCTTATAACGCATCAGTTGCATGCTGTGATATGTAGTTCAATGCCTCATACACCTGGAGGTCATTAATTCTCTGTTGATTGAATTAATAATCACCACACGATTCTGCCACCTACATCGATATTCCAATTCCAGTTGTTGAGTATTTATACAGCATAGTGTCAATTTTTATTGTTGTTCAAAAGGCACCGTAGCACTGTTAGAATAGTTCCCATGTTACTCACAGTTCCTCAGAGTAAACACTGGCAGTTTGTGTGCCCAAGTGCACGTTTTTTCACAATCCATGCAAAAAATATAAAACGGTACATTCATAGTCTCCGAGCCCTTACCAGTGAGCAATTTATCAATGAAGGGCTGCATCAACACTTTGTGGGTTTGTTACTCACATCACAGTTCAGGAGTTTGCTCACGGCGTTGTAGAAGAAAGTCTCCAAATGCAAGGATTGGTATCCTCCTTTCTCCTAAAAGCGATGAACGCAATACTGGGAGGAATGCAATTACGTAATGAACTTTTTAGGAGGAGCGATAATACTAATCCTTGTGTTTGGAGACTTTCTTCTACAACGCCGTGCGCAAACTCCTGATTCATATTGTGTTGTGATTTCACTGTTTTGCTGTTTGTGTACTGCATAAATACTTAATACATTGGTGGTCATTACAACCTCAGCGGTCTTTTTACAAGACCACCGAGGGACCGCCATGCGGAAGACCGCTACTAGTGGTGGTTTGCTGCTCTGCGTATTATGACTGTTGGCTGCTCTCCTTCCTTTTTTCCGATGGAGAGCCGCCAACAGCCATACTGGCGGGTGGCGGGGAAGTGGAGGTTGCTCCACCTTCACCGCCACGCCAACAGAACACCGCCCACCGAATCACGTCCTGTGATTCGGCGTGGCGGTGTTCTGGTGGCAGTGTGGTGTCGGTGGAGCAGCCCCCATGGTTCCCGTCCCCTCCCAGAGGATCGACAGAACAGGTAAGTCAATCGTCCGTTAGAGGAGGGGGTGGAGGGGTGTTGTGTGTTGAGTGGGTGCATGGGGGTGTGCGTCTGTGTATGTAGAGGGGGTGTGTGAGTGCGTGTATGCTTGTGGGGGTGTTGCGTGTTTTGGGAATGAGTGCATGTATACCTGTGGGTATGTCTGTATGGATGTGTGCATGTATGTTTGTATGTGGGTGTGCGTGTCTGTGTGTGTGGATGTAGGCATGTATGTCGGTGTGTGTGCGTGTGTGTGTTGGTGGTGCCTGTGTGCGTGTTGTGTGTGTGTGAGTTCTGTGATGTTGGGGGTTGGGGTGGGGAGGGGGGCCCTGCCACCTTTGGGGGGTGGCAGGGGTGGTGGGGGGTGTAGGGGAGGGAGTCGGGGTGGGGATGTTGGAGACCCCTATCAGTGCCAGGGAAGGAATTCCCTGGCACTGATAGTGCTTACCGCCATGGGTTTCATGGCGGTTTCAATCGCAGGAAATCCACGGCGGTAAGCCAGGTCAAAATACCGCCGGCGGTATAGTGACGGCCACCGGGCTGGAGACCCAGGTCTCCAGCCCGGCGGTCGTCTCCGCCCTGGTGGGCGGAACGGAGAACCCGCGGATGACCATGGCGGTAACCACCATGGTCATAATACAAAAAGAAAGACTGCCAGCCTGTTGGCGGTCTTACCGCCGCTTCTCCGCCTTCCGCCAGGGTCATAATGACCCCCTTAGTCTCTAAACTTAGCCTGACTGCTTTTTGTGCCTAGCTACCTAGGGTAAAGCACAAGTTAATTTAGTGACTTTTTGTGGTTCACCCTGCACGGGGTTGTGGCTGTTGCTTGACCAGAGTTCACACCACAGTCAACCAACAATTTTTTTCTCTCACTTTCTCTCTCTCTCTCTATATGGATATATATATGTATTTATGTATATATATATATTTTTTTTTTACACACGCACACACATATATACATAGATGTACGTGTGTGTGGATATATGTATACACACACATATATATGAGTGTGTGTCTATATGTCTGTATATATGTGTGTGTGTGTGTGTATATATATATATATATGTGTGTGTAAATATATGTGTGTGTGTGTATTCACTTTAAAAAAAACAAAGGTTACAGGGAAGTTATAGTTAGGCTCACATTTTAAACATACAAAACCTTAGACATTCGGCTGTTATAGTTAATTATTTCAAGTAACTATAACTTGTGCCCTAAGGTAACTATAACTCAACACTCCTGTACCACGGCTAGGGACTTGGGTTAAATGTACCCCTACCCCCTTGCCTTTTTCTTTGAATTTGTTTGAGGCTCGGCTGAAGCAGAGTCTCAAAATGGTTGAAGTGTTGGCAGCTAGTCAGATCGCTGCACAAGATTGTGAGAATTTGTGAAGCCTTCGTGCCTCTAGATATACAAATTTGTTCTTTCTTTAATATCTCAAAAACTACTGAACTGATTTACACCAAATAAGACCAAGCACTGGCAAAGCCAATATGTCTCTCCTACGTGAGAGCTATTGACATTGTCATTGTCTTTTAGCCATGTACAGCAGCATAGCTTCTGTTGAGCATGGGTAAAAGCTAATGGAATGGCATAGAGTGGTGTGAAATGGAGTAGCAAAGAGCAGAGGGGCACAGACTGGAGTGGGATACAGTAAAGTAGCACAGAGTGGATAAGATTCGAGTGGCGTGGAGTAGAGTGGCGTGGCACAGCGTAGAGTGGCATTGTGTGGAGTGGTGTAGAATGGAGTGGCACAGAATGGAGAGAAGTGGTGCAGAGGGAAGTTAAGTGGCTTGTCAGGTGCCGCTGCAAAATCAAATATTTATTTTTGCTTTAAAAAAAAGTGCACATTGTCATGGTACTGACTGGCACTGAAGAGAAGTACTTTGTGAGGAGGTGCTACTTAATAAATGTCAATATGAGTATCTTAGACTGATGTTAGCCAATGGCTGATTAAGAGATTAATGGATTTGGCCAGAATCATAGGATGTTGAGCTGTCCCAGGACTCAAACCTGCTTCCCCAGCTCCAAAGTCAGCAGCTCTGACCATTATGCCACATCCTGGTAACCGGTATGGTTTACCGTTTGAATCGAGTTGGTTTCTAACTACCCACACACCATTTAGCCAGAAGCCCTTTTTGAGCAACTCTGTGCTCTAAAATGGACATAAGAGTAAACAGTATACAAAAGACAATAATTCACTAAGGATTTAGTTCACAAAATGTTACTATATTTGAGTCAATACAAATTGCATTTAGACAGCATTCTGAATTATCTAAATGTTGAATACCACTCGGAAAGGGTGCAGTGTTGGTGAATGACCAAGACCTTTTAGCTAGGTCTTAGTTTGACTCCTCATTGCCTTCTGACAGACTGCGTCATCTAGTGAAAGTGACTCAATTATTCGTCCAGGTGGCCGGATGTTCAATACTCTGAAGATCATAATGTTTACGAAAGAGAGATAATAAAAATATCTAGTTCCAACCCCTAGAATGCGATCAAAAGATGTATTGTTAAGAGTCCCACAATTACAGCTTGCCTGGTGTTAAGCTATGTGCAGGTCCACCTTCAGTGCTCTGACGAGGTGACACAACATGGCCGAATCTATCCTGCCTGAAGGGTCCTCAAAAGTACTGCTTGATATGCGACTGCTTTGAAACAATGAAAGCAACAATCAATTATACAGCAGCACTGTACAGAGGTGTGATCACAAGGAGGACTCAATAGCCAATTCTAAATCAGTACCAGCATTGCTGAACAATTAAGCATGAAGTTAAATATAACTGCACAAGTGTTAAGTAAGAGCAGCAGCCAGGACGAGTTTGGGTTCAACACTGCTCACATGAGGCGTCTGATGCTCTGTGAAGTAAACAAGTGTGAAAATAAGTACTCATGGTAAAATAAATAGCTTAGTGCATGCAGGCTTACAAAGGGAAGCTTTTTCACCCGATGCGTTATTGTTAGATTCCTTTTCCATGATCTTGCAATGAGATGTGTGAGATGAAGACAAGGTGTCGGAGCCTGCCTAGATAAACTGCTGCTTGGAACCAGCACCGGCTCCTGGACCAGCTCCAGCTCCAGCTATTCTAGGCCACCAATTACTTATAAACATAATGACCAATCATCCTCAAAGTGCTAATGCGAGCCTGTCATGTTTATGTCCAAGCATCTGGAAATATATCAGTCCAGCCGCAGCAGAAATAAACAGGCAGAGCAGTCAGCAAGTGCCATAACTGAGCACTAAACCCTAACATTGCTGAAGTGAGGGGAAAAAAAGTGCTAAGATGCAGCCATTGCTGGCTTCGTCTTAGTGCTTTTTTTTGCTGCTGATGCAGCAGCAGAGATGAAGGGTGTAGTGTTGGGGGCCCTAGGCCCTCATGCTACTGAAATAAGGAGACGCAGAAACAGTGGCATGATCGTTAGAACTGGCACGTGCGCCCAGCCCTTTTTATTGGCAGGGTCACCTGACTGGTGATGCCTGTGTTGGGTGGGTGTGGGGTGTGAGCATAAGTCCAGTCCTCAGCCGAGTGGCTGGTGAAAAGCTAGAATGTGTCCAGCAGAACACTACATCCCTCCAAAACTTTAATGAGGAACGAAACAACAAAGTCCAACCTGTGAGAGAGAAAAAAAAGACACAAAATATATAGAGTCTCTTCAGGTGGTCCACCTGACCTGCGGCATAGAACAGGTGTAGCTGGGTACTCTGCATCACAGAACGCCTCAGTTGTTCAACCAGACTGCGCTGGACACGAACAGCTGTGCAGAGACATCTGGATATTTCAGTCGCTTGTCCACGACCTTACAGTTTGCTGGGGTTTGTTGGTCTGGTCCCGCCTGGGCTCATGTTGTCAAAGTCTATTTACAGCTTCTGATGCGGGTGAATCTGGAGCAGTGGGGAGTCCACTGTACACAGTTCTGGATGGCATTCTGGCTCAGGAGTTTGTCCACCTCCTAAGACTGCAGATGACGTGATGCCCTGGTGCACCTGGGAGTCCAGTGGCCAAGCAGCGCCTGTTTTCCCTCTCGTGCCAGACCTCCATTGAACAGGAGTCTGCTCGAGGCCCATTGGCGGGCTGCCACGGACTGTGTGGACTGTGCCGGCCTCTCGCAGGCCCAGAAAAGGTGTCACAGAGGAACAGCCTACAGGACCTCATCCTAATCTCGCAGGGAGCCACAAGGGTCGTTGATGCAAGGTCAGCTTGCTCGAGCCATCATGATTCAGGTGCTCTGGCCATAGTGCAAAGTCTTTGGGTGACCAGTCTCTGTATGAGACCTCCGTGCTTCCCGGTCCCATCCTCATCGTCATTGTAGTGTTGGGGGCCCTAGGCCCTCATGCTTCTGAAATAAGGAGATGCAGACACAGTAGCATGGTTGTTAGAACTGGCCATGGGCACGTGCGCCTAACCCTTTTTATTGGAAGGGTATCCTGACTGGTGACGCCTGTGTTGGGTGTGGGGTGTGAGTATAAGTCCAGCCCTCAGCCGAGTCACTGGTGAAACACTAGAATGTGTCCAGCAGGACACTACAAAGGGGAGAGGCAGCAAGGAAGAAGGAAAGGCATTGAGGGGGGCAACAGGCCAACAGAGGGGGTAGGGAAATGCGCAATGATGTGGCCACTGCTGCCCACATCATAGCATTTTTTTTGTTAATTACTGGGGGCAGTAGATTGATAGGCAACATGGAGGGAGGGTGAGTGGGAGGGGCAACAGGGAAACAGAGAGTGGGATAGAGGGTCTGGGGTCAAAACAGAAAACATTGGGTGGGAGGGAGGGCCTGGGGTCAACATGGACAACCGATGTTGGAATAGAAGGGTTGGGAGCAAGCACAAGACCAAATGGAGTGCAGGAGGGAGTGCCTGGGGCAGCAACAACACAGATATCAATGGAGGGAAGGGGGGTTCAAGCAACACAGGGAAGGAAGAGAAGAAGTGGGAGAAGTACAGGAGGGAACCTGCTGAGAAAGCTGCGGTAGGAGGCTGGCCTGGCTTATAGTGGGTACCTGATGGTACTTACACCTTGTGCCAGGTCCAGTTATCCCTTATTAGTAAATTAGTAGTGTTCTAGCAGCTTAGGCTGATAGAGGTAGCTATAATAGAGCATATTAGGCTGAACTAGGAGCCATGCAAAGCTCCTACTATACCACTTATATCATATAGCACTATATCATAAGAATCACAATACAAAGAGTTACTAAAAATAAAAGGTACTTTATTTTAGTGACAATGTGCCAAAAATATCTCAGAGAATATACTCGCTTAGGAGGTAAGTAAAATACACAAAAAATACACACAAACCAAATTCAGGTATGTAAACAGTTAGACAAGTAGTGTAAACATTAGAATACAATAGGATGCAATAGGCCTAGGGGCAACACAAACCATATACTAAGAAAGTGGAATGTGATCCACTTAGGGACCCCAGGCCTAGTGTAGTGTGTAGAGGGTCACTGGAGTGTAAGAAATCACTAAGGGTGTCCAAGATACCCCACCCCAAGACCCTGTAAAGTAGGAATAAAGTTACCCTACTTCCCCAGAAATACACTAAAGTCGTGATAGGAGATTCTGCAAAGACCACAACAGACTGCAAAGCACTGAATATGGATTCCTGAACCTGAGAACCTCTATAGGAAGGGGACCAAGTCCAAGAGTCACGAAAGTGTCCGGGGGGGCAGGAGCCCACAAAACCCCAGATGAAGGTGAAAAATGGCTGCCTCTGGGTGGAAGAAGCTGAAGATTCTGCAACATCAGAAGATGCCAGGAACTTCTCCTTTGCATAGAAGATGTCCCATGGCACCATGGAGGATGCAGAGTTGTTTCCATGCAGAAAGACCACAAACAAGCCTTGCTAGCTGCAAAGGTCTCAATTGAAGAAAATGGGTGCTGCCTGGGCCCAGAAAGGACCAGGTGGACACCCCTTGGAGGAGTAAACAGAGGGGGCGCTCAGCAACACACAGAGCCCATGCAGAAGCAGGCAGTACCCACAGAAGTACTTGAACATGGGTTCAAGAAAACTGAGCACAACGGTCGTCTCAACACTACAAAGGAGGGTCCCACGAAGCGGGTGGTCAACTCAGCAAGTTGAGCAATGCAGGACGGAGTGCTGGGTACCTGGGCTGTGCTGTGCACGAAGGATTCCTTGCAAAAGTGCACAGAAGCCCTAGCAGTGGCAGTTCACGCAGTACACCAGGTCTACTATCTGGCGTGGGGAGGCAAGGACTTACTTCCACCAAACTTGGAAAGATGGACCACTGGACTGTCGCGGTCACTTGAATCCAGCTCCTGTGTTCCAGGGACCATGTTCGTCACGATGAGAGGGGACCCAGAGGACCAGTGAAGCAGGAGTTTGGTGCCTGCGTTAGCAGGGGGAAGATTCCGTTGACCCACAGGAGATTTCTTCTTGGATTCCAGTGCAGGGTGAAGACAGACAGCCCCCAGAGCATGCATCACCAGGAAACAGTTGAGAAAGCCCGCAGGATTAGGCGCTACAATGTTGCTGGTAGTCTTCTTGCTAATTTGTTGCAGTTTTAGAGGCATCCTGGAGCATTCAGTGGTCGATCCTTGGCAGAAGTTGAAGAGGGAGATGCAGAGTAACTTTGGTGGGCTCTTGCATTCGTTATCTGAAGAGAAGCCCGCAGGACAGACCCTAAATAGCCCTCAGAGGAGGATTGGCCATCTAGTCAGGTAAGCACCTTTCAGGAGGGGTCTCTGACGTCTTCTGCTGGCACTGGCCACTCAGAGGCCTCCACTGTGCCCTCACACCTCTGCATTCAAGATGGCAGAGGTCTGGGACACACTGGAGGAGCTCTGGGCACCACCCCTTGGGTGGTGATAGACGGGGGAGTGGTCACTCCCCTTTCCTTTGTCCAGTTTCACACCAGAGTAGGGGCTGAGGGATCCCTGAACCGGTGTAGACTGGTTTATGCAAGGAGGGTCCCATCTGTGCCCTTCAAAGCATTCCCAGAGGCCAGGAGAGGCTACTCTCTCAGAGGAAATACTTGTTCTGCCTTCCTGGGGCTGGGCTGCCCAGACCCCAGGAGGGCAGAAGCCTGTCTGTGGGTTGGCAGCAGTGGTAGCTGCAGTGAAAACCCCAGACAGCTGGTTTGGCGGTACCTGGGGTCCATGCTGGAGCCCCAGGGATGCATGGGATTGGCACCCCATTTCCAGATTTGGCATGGGGGGGACAATTCCAGGATCTTAGACATGTTACATGGCCATATTCAGAGTTACCAGTGTGAAGCTACATATAGGTATTTACCTATATGTAGTGCACGTGTGTAATGGTGTCCCTGCACTCACAAAGTCTGGGGAAATTGCCCTGAACTATGTGGGAGCACCTTGGCTAGTGCCAGGGTGCCCTCACACTTAGTAACTTTGCACCTAACCTTCACCAAGTGAGGGTTAGACCTATAGGTGACTTATAAATTACTTAAGTGCAGTGTAAAATGGCTGTGAAATAACGTGAACGTTATTTCACTCAGGCTGCAGTGGCAGTCCTGTGTAATATAGGTCTGAGCTCCCTATGGGTGGCAAAAGAAATGCTGCAGCCCATAGGGATTTCCTGGAACCCCAATACCCTGGTTACCTAGGTACCAAATACTAGGGCATTATAAGGGTGTTCCAGTGTGCCAATCAGAATAGGTGAACATGGTCACTAGCCTGCAGTGACAATTGTAAAGGCAGAGTTAGCATAAGCACTGAGGTTCTGATTAGCAGAGCCTCAGTGACACCGTTAGGTACCACACAGAGAACACATTCAGGCCACAACTATGAGCACTGGGGACCTTCCTAGCAGGATCCCAGTGAGACAGGCAAAACCAAACTGACACACTGGTAAAAATAAATGGGGGTAACATGCCAGGCAAGATGGTACTTTCCTACAGCTGCTCTCTTGCAAAGTGCTAAAACCCAAGGAAAAAAGTAGCACCCATAACGGGGCACAGAAAGGGCACAAGTAATGCAGCCATGTTCCAGGGCAATGGACAAACAAAGGAAGAGGAAGGGCGACTACGTCTGCTGATTTATATGAAAAGGTGTACTCCAAGCCCACGGATACAAAACAAAATGTGTCGAAGAGGCAGCACAAACGCTGTCTATGCGAGACCTAAAAAGGATGATTTCTGGACCAAGCGCTACCTTTCTGGCAAATTTGGTGTAATTCCATCCAGCGTTTCGGGCTGTGGTCATGCCTAAAATCTCTCTGGGAATTCACATAGGAAACACCCCTCCTTATTCTCGCCCACCACTTGACAGTTCACCCCAAAACTTTCCATGTGCAACAAAACCTCAGGGCACACTGTTTTTTTTAGAAAATTTCATGAAGATTCATCAAACAGCACCAAAGATATAGCAAAGTCAAAAAACGCTTTTTCTATGGAAACAATCCTAACTATACCTACCTACTGACGACCAGCAGTAGTTAATGTGTGTGTGTATGTATATATATATATATATATGCAAAAAAACAAAGGAGAACTCTGGGAAGTTCCCAATTTTAGGTGGAGAGCTGCTCTAGTAAGGAGCACCCTGCAACACCAGCGACACTCTAGATTTGCTCACCTTAAATGTCTGCTTATTTAGAAAAGTTTTTAAGCATAGGATCAGTACAGTGTCATCCTCGCCGAGCTGTAAAATGACAAAAGACATTTACCACTCCAGGCACAGTATTACAGCTTTGGACTGGTCAAATACCATCCAAGCCAACCTAGAATGAGTAAAGCAACCCCTGACACGTGTTTCGCTCTCATTAGAGCTCTTCAGAGGGGTATAGCTTTGTCCAGACACAAGGGAGGAGCACCCAGTATAAGTCAAACCAAGGCCCTTTCAGGGTTAGAGTGACGCATAAATTATGCAAAAAACAAAGGAGAACTCTGGGAAGTTCCCAATTTTAGGTTTATATATGTTGCGTTCCAAACTCCTTTATCGGTGCCCAAATCAGGGTTGGCACGTCATACGGTGGAGACAACAATAAAACATAAATCCACACAGCCAAAATGTAACTGAAAGATGTGCACTCAGCTTGTCATTATTCGCGAAGTCGTCTCAACTTCAGATATACAAATTTGGACTTCCTTTAATTTGTCAATGACTCCTGAACTGATGTACACCAAATAACGAAATCACAATTTGTGCACCAAAAGCTATCTTGCTGCCAAACTTGGTGTCAATACAAACTGTGGTTCAGGCTGTAGTCGTGTTCAAAACTCCTATAGGAATTAACATGGGAGTCACAACAGGTTTTTTGACCCCCCCCCTTTTTCTCAGCCCTCGCCTGACGGATCACCCCAAAACTTTCTGTGTGCAACAAGAATCACAGGAATATATATACCTAATAGTGGTCGACACGAGGTAGTTACAGTTATGATCATGTTTCTATAGAAAAAGCATTTTTTGACTTGCCTATATCTTTCGCACCGTTTGACAAATCTTCACAAAATGTTCCTAAAAAAAGGTGACCCAGTGATTCTTGTTGCACACTAAAAGTTTCAGGGTTATCTATCAAGCTCGGGTGGAGAAAAAGCGGGGGGGGGGTCCAAAAAAGTTGTGTTTCCATGTTAATTCTAATAAAACCTTTAGACACAACTACAGCCCAAACCACAGGACGGAATTACCCAAAATTTGGCAGAAAGCTAGCTTTCAGTACGTAGATTACACTTTCAGTTATTTGGCGTAAATCCGTCCAGTAGTTTTAGAGATATTAGAAGGAAAATAAATGTGTATATTTAGGGACGCGTATCGTTCACGATGTATTGGCAAATAATGACGAGCTCGTGCAGTGAAATGCACAGCTCTGATTGGCTGCCAACACTTGAATCCAGGAATTATCGGCAGCCATGCTTTAGCAGAGTCCCACTAACTAAAGTAAAAAATAAAAATAAAACTAGGGGCCAGGGTAGAGTCACCCTGACCCCTTAGCTCTGGTGCTGGGGTCCCACTTCCTAGAGTAGAGCTTTTGTTGCCAAGCAACGAAACCGAAATCACACCACAATCATTATGATAAAACGTGAGGTGGCCATCTTTGTAGAGGGCGCTGGCTACCCTGAAGTGCGCACACTACTCCCAGTGTTCCACACCTAGGGCCAGATGTAGGAAACAAAAAAATTGCGAGTCGCATTTTGCGAGTCAATGCGACTCGCAAAATGCGACTCGCAAATTGGTATGCCAGGAAAGAAGCCGGTCCGATTTAGCGACTCGCATCCGGACTCGCAACGCTGTGTGCGAGTCCGCAGATTGCGAGGTCGCTGTTTGAGAGTGTGCAAAAAACGAACTCGCAATTAGCGAGTTGGTGTCGCAAATTGCGAGTTCCCTCAAAATTGCTTGCAGGTGCAGCAGAACACTCCAGAAAGCACACCAAAACACTCTGGAAACACTTCCTGGCACATGATGATGACATCACAGCCAGGAAGTTAACAAATACACCTGGGAGGAGGCTGGACCACACCCTTTTACAACTGCCAGTCTGCACACTGAGCTAGCTGCAGCAGCCATGGAGGGAACCCCCCGAAAAAGGAAAATTAAATTCTCAGAGAGGGAGCTTGAGGTGCTGACCGAAGAATGTTGTCAGCACCATGATGAGCTCTTTGGGAGAGCTGCCCTCACTGTTCCAGAGGCCACCAAAAGAAAAATCTGGCAGGAAATGCAGGAGAAAATCAATGCCCTGGGGGTGAGCCACAGGACAATTGAGGACATAAGGAAGAGGTGGTATGACCTCCGCTCCCGGACCAAGGAGAGGGTGGCAGAAAGGCTCCGGGAGATGAGAGGCACTGGAGGGGGACCATCATCTGTGCCACCACCCACACCCCTTGAAGACAGGATTGAGCAAACCTTTGAGCCAGAGGCAGTGTGTGGATTTGGGGACCTGGACACTTCAGAGCCCAGCACATCAACCGGTGAGTACCATGTGATAAGCCTGTACCCCTATCAGTGTCATACCCCACCCACCATGTACACATGTGCATGCACAACCAAATTAGCTCCATTTCAGGGTAGAAAAAGCCAGAATGATGCATTATGGGAAATGTAGTCCAATAGGCAGTGCATAGGCAAATGTTTATTAGGAATTGTGCAACAGATACTAGACACTGACAGTGTGTTCCCCATGTCCCACAGGTCTCCAGCAAGACACCCCCTACACCCCAAGCACCCAGGCCCAGGAGGACACCCCAGGACCCTCCAGCACCCCCACATGCACAGTCAGCAGCATTCCTGCAGTTGTAACGCCTGCTGCAACAGCAACGCCAGGAGCTTCCCCAGCAACAGCCAGGGAGGATACAGGTGCGAGGACAGGGCAGCCACCACTGCGCAGGCGTCGCAGGGCAAGAGCGTCTGATATCCGGATTCATCCTCCAACCAGCAGTGAGGCACATCTGCTGCGGGGTCAGCGCCTGCAAAACACAACATTGGGCAGGATCAGTGGGGTGCTGCACCGCATTGAAAGACAAAACCAGGCAAGCATGCGGCACCTCAACAGGCGGATGGACCTGATGTGCCAGAACACTGGGGACATTGCCTCTGCCATCAGGGAACTGGCGGCCGGACTGCTGGGTCAGGCAGAGGCTGGGCGGCGCAGGGATAGGCAGATTATGTTAAGACTGGACAGGATGGCCACATCAATCGGCAGGCTAGCCATCAACACAACAGGCCTGTCGAGGAGGACAGTTGGCCTGCAAATTGAGATGGACCATTTTGCTGGGGATGTTGCCAGGGGCCTGGGACTTCTCACACATATCATTGAACTAATGGAGACACGTGAGATGTCGAGGGCCACCGGGGAAACACCCCAAGATAGTGAAGAGGGCTCCACAGTGAGCAGTGTATCTGCCACTGACAGTAGGGTGCTGAGGAGTGGGAGGCAGAGCACCATAGATGCGGCTGGGACCAGCCAGGCTGGCAGGAGGGGCAGGAGAAGTTAGCCAACAGCCCGGACAAACAAATGTGGCACATGGCTTTAATGTGCCACATGAGTGGTTGGCATTTCCCTGCCCATGGACAATTGAATCATGTATATATTTCATCCATTACATTATTAAAACAGTTATTTCTCTTCCACTTAACAAAAGGAGTGTCTGGTTAATGGGTGAGTATGGTGGGAGTTTACACGTACCGTCCAAAATATTGCGTTGCAATGTGTTCCCGTCTCAGTCTGCCTTGATTAGCTAGACTCCTATCCCCATGATGGCGGTGTGGTTGTTCTTGCTCTTCCTCATCAGGATCTGGGTCTGCAGGGGTGAGAGGTAGCCCACGTCTGGTGGCTATGTTGTGGAGGATGGCGCATGCGACCACAATTTTGAAGGCGGTAATGGGGGTGTATTGGAGGGCGCCTCCGCTGCGTTGGAGGCATCGGAATCTTGCCTTCAGGAGTCCGAAGGTGCGCTCGATCAGGTTCCTGGTCCTCTTATGCGCACTGTTGTATTGCCTCTCTGATTCATTGCTGGGTGTTAAAAATGGAGTCATGATCCATGGCCTTAGAGCATATGCACTGTCACCTGTTGGGCACAAAAGTACACTGTTAGTAAGTCCAGATAGTCGTGCACAGTGACCTGTGTGTATGTCTGCAAGGTGTATGCAGCTCTACCTAGGAGGTATCCGTCTCCAAACTCCCCACGTTCCAGGCGTTGATGTATCCCACTATGTCTAAAAATGTATGAGTCATGGGTACTGCCTGGAAACTTAGCTACGATGTCCGTGATGACGTAATGGGCATCACAAACAACCTGTATGTTGAGTGAGTGGGTACACTTTCTGTTGCGAAAAATATGTTCCAGATTAGCGGGGGGCATATTTGAATGTGTGTCCCATCTACACATCCAATGACCTGGGGGAAGTGGGCAATGCGGTAAAAGTCCAGCTTCGTGCTGTTAATTTCTGCCTCATTCCTTGGTAAGTATATGAACTGAGACCTGTGCGCTACTAAGGCATCTAGGAATGCCCTGAGGAACCTTGACACTGCACTTTGGGATACCCCACCTGCCACGGCAATGACCCCCTGATAGCTCCCTGATGCCAAGAGGTGCAGTGCGCATAGTACTTGCACATGCGTAGGGACAGGGTCTTGTGTTCTAGCTGTGGTTTTAGTAAATCTATTAATTCTAGAATGGCAGCGCTGCTAAGGCGGTATTTATCATAGATCTCCTCTTCAGTTTGCTGGAAAAGGGTCTGCCTTGTTCTATATATCTTCTCCTGTCTGTGGCCCCTCCTCCTCCTCTGCTGGGCTGCGTAGACTCTCCTCCTCACTGCTATCAGGTATATGTCTGCCATCTTGAGTGACCCAGATGCCTTCTGGGTCTCCTTTTATACTTTGGTAATGGTTACCACCTGCTCTGAGTTAGTGGTAAATGCGACTTGCAAACTGGGTTTTTTGCGACTAGTCGCAATTTGCGAGTTGCAATTGCATAAGCTTTGCGAGTCGCAAATTGCGACACGCACATTGCGGGTCGCAAAAGGGGGTCGCAACGGGTGCTACTCGCAAACGGGGCACATCGCTTTTTGCGAGTCGGAAATGGGCTTTTTGCATCCCATTTCCGATTTTGCACTGTCGCAAATTGCGATTCTGCCCGTTTGCGAGTCGCAAACCTTTGCTACATCTGGCCCTCAGTGCCCACCAAACCGGAGATGAGGAGAGCAGCTTGCGCCTTTCAAGCCGAAGCACCATACAGAAAGGACCGCCCAGCGAGTCTCAAAATCTGTGTATGAGTCCCGAATGCTTAGCGTTTTGGTAATTACTCCCTAAAACGAAAGCAAAAGAAAGGCTACAGCAGGCCTTTATTTAAAAAAAAACAAAAAAAACACAAAGGTATTAATTTCAATTAAATGAAAAAAAAGAAAAATGGAGGAGATAAGAAAAAAGCACTCCTACCTTGGGCTGGCCTGCAGGGATTAATACAGCTTCACAAAAGAAAAAAAAAAACAGTAATTGGTCAGGCAAGGCTTCTTGTTATATGCCATGCTGGGATGGGCTGGCCATATTGAGGGTATGTTTTTGGCTGGTTCAGGTAATCAATATCTGCGGGAGCAGAATACTATTCAGGCAGTAAAAACTGTTTGGGGAAGACATACAATGAGGTAATGTTATCTGTGTACTTGTCGGACTCAATGTTACAACGCATTTGTAAAAATAATAAAACCAAACTGAAACACCATAATATATATATGTAACTGTTGTTACTTACAAAGAAGTGCATGCCACCATTAGCCAAGTCTGTAGTGTACATAACATGCATATCCATACATTAATCACTCAGCATAAGCTCAGAATGAAAATGTGATCACCGCGGGATGTGCTCTTTAGTGCAATTGTTTACCCATGTTAAATGGTTCCAGAGCATATCAAATTCCACGGTGTAAAAACCCTTACATTCAATACGTTAAACGGGGGTGCTGCCCCCGTATAGCAAGACGCCGGGTAGAACTCCCGTGTTTTAAAAAGGTCATTCGTGTGGTGTGCGTATTACATTTCCAAATGTCAATAGCGGTAAAAACCGTGAAAATGTTTAAAACAATCAAATTGTGAGTGTTAGTGAGTTGATGGACACATGAGAAAATGTGGTTTGGTGAGCCTGAGTAAATGCAGAAGTGGATTGATCGTGGGTGTGTGAGACAGTGTGAATGGATTAATAAACAAATGAAGGGGCATAGCCTAGCTATGAGACAACCGTTTTCAAGGCAGTTTCGGAACCAAGGTATCACCAAATGGAATGTAAATAAAACATACATTTCTTTTTTCACAGTAGAGGTGGTTGGTCCTGATGCCACAGTTCGAAAACAGCCTCTGGCATGGCTGGAGTCTTTAGGGCACATTTGCTTTTGATCTGCTAGGATTCCTGTTTAATATTTTAGGCATAACATACCAAGTAGTTTCTTGTTTACATCTTTGAGGGGCAGTGTTAGTGTCATTCTTTATGGGGCTCACTGTGTATAGTCCACTCGTCGGCGAAGCAGAAGACAGCAGGGGAACTTGTGGAAAATGTTGCAGTGGAAGGTCAGGCAGGTCACTCCAAGAGTGCAGAAGTCACAAAAATGCTGAGCAATACGCAGAAGAAACTCAGACTTTCTCAGTCAAGCAATGCCTTGTTTCCAAGGTTAATGTTACCCAGAGAGCAGGGACGTAGTTCAGGTGAGTGGTAGGGGCAGAAGGGGGGCAGAGGGTGGTGTTGATGTTTGTGGTGTAACATAATCATGAGCGTTTGTAATAATGAAAATTAATGTAATTAACATGTAAAAATATAGGTGTAGGCCTCAGACAAAAAGTTGTATTTTGAATGCAGGTTTGGGCAGTAGGTTTTCCTAACCACATGGATTTAGCTGAAACAACTGTAAAAAGCATTTTCTCACAATTGTAGAATGCATTTTCTTTCTTTCTATTACCATGACCTAGGTCAGGAATGCGAATGTTAAACTTTTAATGATAGCAATGTGCTGAGATAGAGAATTTAACAGAAAATTGTTATTCTTTGATCTTCACATACAGAGATCCTGCTTAGACTCTTTCCAGATCTTTATCAAATCAAATCAAATCATTAACATTTATAAAGCGCGCTACTCACCCATGCGGGTCTCAAGGCGCTAGGGGGAAGGGGGGGTGTCTGCTGCTCGAAAAGCCAGGTCTTGAGGAGTCTCCGGAATGTGGAGTGGTCCTGGGTGGTCCTGAGGCTGGTGGGGAGGGTGTTCCAGGTCTTGGCTGCCAGGTAGGAGAAGGACCTCCCACCCGCCGTGGAGCGGCGGATGCGAGGTACGGCAGCGAGCGCGAGGCCAGAGGAACGGAGGAGACGGGTGGGGGCGTAGAAGCTGAGGCGACGGTTGAGGTATTCCGGTCCATTGTTGTGGAGGGCTTTGTGTGCGTGGGTGAGAAGTCGGAAGGTGATCCTTTTGCTGACTGGGAGCCAATGCAGGTGTCTCAGGTGTGCGGAGATGTGGCTGTTGCGGGGTACGTCGAGGATGAGGCGGGCCAAGGCGTTTTGAATACGTTGCAGGCGTTTTTGGAGTTTAGCGGTGGTCCCAGCATAGAGGGTGTTGCCGTAGTCCTGGCGGCTCGTGACGAGGGCGTGGGTCACGGTTTTTCTGGTGTCGGCGGGGATCCAGCGGAAGGTCTTGCGGAGCATGCGGAGGGTGAGGAAGCAGGCGGAGGACACGGCGTTGACTTGTTTGGTCATGGTGAGAAGAGGGTCCAAGATGAAGCCGAGGTTGCGGGCGTGGTCTGAGGGGGTCGGTGCGGTGCCAAGGGCCGTGGGCCACCAGGAATCGTCCCATGCGGTCGTGGTGTTGCCGAGGATGAGGACTTCCGTTTTGTCCGAGTTCAGCTTTAGGCGGCTGAGCCTCATCCAATCTGCGACGTCCTTCATGCCGTCTTGTAGGTTGGTCTTAGCCCGGGCGGGGTCCTTGGTGAAGGAGAGTATAAGTTGGGTGTCGGCGGCGTAGGAGGTGATGATGATGTTGTGCTTGCGTACGATGTCGGCGAGGGGGCTCATGTAGACATTGAAGAGTGTCGGGCTGAGCGAGGAACCTTGAGGTACGCCGCAGATGATCTTGGTGGGGTCTGAGCGAAAAGGTGGGAGGTAAACTCTTTGAGAGCGGTTTGAGAGGAAGGAGGCGATCCAGTCCAGGGACTGACCTTGGATCCCGGTGGAGCGGAGGCGGGTTATTAGGGTGCGGTGACAGACGGTGTCGAAGGCAGCCGAGAGGTCGAGGAGGATGGGGGCGACTGTTTCACCGTTGTCCATCAAGGTTCTGATGTCGTCTGTGACTGAGATGAGGGCGGTTTCAGTGCTGTGGTTGGTTCGGAATCCAGTTTGCGAAGGGTCGAGAAGGTTGTTGTCTTCCAGGAAGATGGTAAGCTGTTTGTTGACGGTCTTCTCTATTACCTTGGCAGGGAAGGGGAGGAGCGAGATGGGGCGGAAGTTTTTCAGGTCGCTTGGGTCAGCCGTAGGTTTCTTTAGTAGGGCGTTGACTTCGGCGTGTTTCCAGCTTTCGGGGAAGGTAGCAGAAGAAAATGAAGAGTTGATGATGGCCTGGAGGTGCGGGGCGATGATGTCGTCGGCTTTATTGAAGATGAAGTGAGGGCAGGGGTCCGATGGGGCGCCGGAGTGGATAGAGTTCATGGTGGTTTTGGTTTCTTCAGTGTTGATGTGGGTCCAGGCGTTGAGGGTGATGGCCGGGGGTGTGGGTTCGGTGATGCTTGGTTGGGTCTGGTGTCCGAAGCTGTCGTGGAGGTCGGTGATCTTGCGATGGAAGAAGGTGGCGAGGGAGTTGCACAGGTCTTGTGAGGGCGTGACGGCGTTGGCGTTGGGGGTGGAGAACTCTTTAACGATGCTGAAAAGTTCTCTGCTGTTGTGGCTGTTTTTGTCCAGTCTGTCGGTGAAGAAATTCCTTTTGGCTGCGCGGATCAGGTGGTGGTGTTCGCGGGTCGCGTTCTTGAGGGCGGTCATGTTGTCAGCGGTGTGGTCCTTGCGCCCAGTTCTCTCGAGGGCGGACAGGTTTTCTTCGATTCCTTAAGGGTGTCAGAGAATCAGAGAAGTTTTTTGGTGTTGGCCTGTCGATGCGTGCGTCTGAGAGGTGCAAGGTTGTCTGCGCAGTTGGTGATCCAGTTCGTGAGGCTGAGGGCTGCGTCGTTGGGGTCGTCGGTGGTGAGGGTGGGTTGGTTGATGGTGAGCGCGGAGAAGAGCTGTTCTTCGGGGATTTTGTTCCACTGTCGACGAGGGATGGGTTGAGTGCGGAGGTGGCGGGTCTCACGTCGGAATGTGAAATGGACACAGCTGTGGTCGGTCCAGTGTAGAGCGGAGGCGTGGCTGAAGGAGACGTGTTTGCTGGCGGAGAAGATAGGGACAAGCGTGTGTCCGGCGATGTGGGTGGCGGTGTTCACCAGTTGCTTGAGGCCGAGGTTGGCGAGGCTGTCGAGCAGAGCGGTGGTGTTGGGGTCGTTGTTCTGTTCCAGATGGAAGTTGAGGTCGCCTAGGAGGATGTAGTCCGGCGAGGCGAGGGAGTGCGGGGAGACGAAGTCAGCGATGGAGTCGCTGAAAGGGGCGCGCGGTCCAGGGGGACGGTAGACGAGGGATCCTCTGAGGGTGGTCCTGGGGTCGGTGCGAATCTGGAAATGCAGGTGTTCAGCAGCGAGGGGGGTGTCTTCGGTGGAGGTGGTGACGCTGATGGAGTCTTTGAAGACGATGGCGATTCCTCCTCCTACTTGGTTGGTGCGGTCTTTCCTGGAAATCTTGTAGCCTTCGGGGATGGCAGTGGCGATGTCAGGGGCCGAGGAGGCGTTCACCCAGGTCTCCGTGATGAAGGCGACGTCCGGTGCTGTGGAGTCCAGGAGGTCCCAGAGTACAACGGCGTGCTTGTGGATGGATCGAGCGTTGACCAGGATGCACTTGAGGTGGTTGATGGCGCGTGGGCTGGTGGTCTTGGTAGTTGCGTGGTGGAAGATGCGTTTGCAGGAGTGGCAGGTGAAGAGTCCATGGGTGCGTTTGGGGTGCGCTTGGAAGCAGGTGTTGGAGCGCCCTGGGTTGAGGGCGTGGAGGGTGGTGGGGTCGTAGCGGAGCAGCGGGATTTGGGAGAGCTGGGGACCAGGGGTCGTGGCGCTGGGAGCGGGCCAGGCGCGGACGGGCGCAGACGGGCTTGCCTCTGGCGCGCCTCCTCCCTCTTATGGTGCAGCGGCCGCCATAAGAGGGAGGAGGGGGGGAGGGGTCAGCTGGGGGCGAATGGGAGCTGGGGCGGCGGGGGCGTGCAGGAGGTGGCGGAGGGAAAGCGGAAGGGAAGGGGGGACAGGTAGAGGGAGAAGAGCTGGGGAGGAGGGTTTAAGGGTGTTGGGGGGTGAGTTTTAGGAAGTTTAGGAGTTTAGGGAGAGAGATAGGAGTAAGGTTGGGAAGATAGGGGAGGGGGGTTGTAGAGGTGGGTGAGGGTGAGAGGTAGAGAGAAAGGATAGGAAGATAGGGGTGGTAACGGAGGGGGTGGCGAGTGGGGGGGAAAGATAGAGAAATAGGTAGATAGGAGGAGGTGGTGAGTGAGGGAGATAGATAGTGAGATAGAGAGATAGGTAGATTGGTAGATAGGAGGAGTGAGGGAGGCAGATAGCGAACGGGGTAGATAGGGGTGATACAGAGGGGGAGGCGAGTGAGGGAGAGAGATCAGACAGGAGCAGGAGGGCAGGCGCGGGGCGAGCAGAAGACAGAGGACGAAGAAGCAGAAGAACAGAAGACAGAAGATGAAGAGCAGAAGACAGAAGATGAAGAAGAGAAGACAGAAGACAGAAGACGAAGAACAGAAGACCACAAAAGAAGGTACAGGAGACGAAGAGCAGAAGACAGAAGACTACAGAAGAAGATAAAGAAGAAGAGGAGCGCAGAAGACAGAGAAATACAGATGAAGGTGAAGAAGAGGAGCACAGAAGAGTACAGATGAAGGTGAAGAAGAGGAGCGCAGAAGACAGAAGAATACAGATGAAGAAGGAGAAGAGGGGTGGCGAGCGGCAGAGGAAGGAGCCAAAAAGAGGGACAGAGAAGAAGAGGCACACGCGGGTCGCGGTGCAGAGGAGAGGCTGAGAAGCACACAGATGAAGAGAGAAGACAAGGAGCAGGAACGAAAGAAGAGTACAGAAGAAGATTACAGAAGAGGAGCGAGGAGGAAGAACAGAGAAGGAGAAAAGAAGCAGGAGAGAGGGTGAGTAGCGCGGGGCAGGGCGAGGGGCTGGATACTTTTGCAGACGCCTCCTAGATTCATTTTGAGAAACCCTTACATTTCCACTGTTGAAACTATGCTGCTCTGAAACTTCACTGATTTTCTTGAACCTGTCTTTATGGGAAGATCGGCACTGGAGATTTCATGCTTTCATCTCTTGAATTTAGAACTCTTTATGGGTCCTGATTGATGCCTTTCTCCCATTCTCCATAGCGTAGAATAAGGACTTTTTCTTTTTGGAACGTGCTTTATGCATTTGCTTTGATATTAATGATTTATATTGATTAACATTTGATTGATATTTTGTGGCTGCATGATAAAGATTTACTACTACTCATCATTGACTCACAAGAATCAAAATTGAAACTGTGATGTATGAAGTTATTGTAATCTATAGTTCCTGATTAATTCTTACTTGCTCCTAAGGTCCGTTTACCTTGGGTCCAGCAATTTGAGCGGGGACTTCGTGTTCTGGATGAGTTGGTAAGATTTATGCCATCAAACAAATACTTATTGAAAGTCCTTGCGCCTCAAAAATTGGTAGCGAGAGAAAGGTTTATGTAATTGGAAAGAGGAACTGTAGTAATTCAAAATTGCCAAGAGATAGATAAATGCCCATGCCACAGTGCCCAAAGCCCGAGCTTGAAGATTGACAGAGTGTGGTTTTGTAAGGCAGTTGCAGAACTGAAGGTCTGAGTATCAATAGGTTTATGCGTATAAGTTGATTATTGATTATTTTTTGTTGTGGTTGTGCATTGGCATTGTTGTATGCGTGTTGAATAAATTATTGAAGCTTATGAATTGTGCTCATGATTTGCTGATGCTTATACGCTTTTGTCAAACAAGATAAAGAGGTTATCGGACTTGGAAGTAGTCCAAGATCCCGAGGTAGACAAATAAGAATTGATTATAGGTATTCTTGTCTGCTAATGATTTGTGGTGCAGGTTGTGAGACGTCATCATCTGCACTTTTGAGACAGTAATAATTTGTTGTGATTGTACTATTATTGGTCAGTGTTAGTGACACTGCATTGATTAGGTGATTACCCGCTAGTCACAATTTCCTTGGTTTTTGTTTGGGAAAAGGTCAGAGAGTGTAAAAACCTAAATATTCTTGTTTTTTTGTTTTCTTTAGAAGGGGCAGAGAAAGGCTGTTTTTTTAAAATTGCATAGTTTAGTAGAATTTATTATTTGTGTGAATACAAAGAAATTATAAGGGAGAGTGAGCTGCTGCAAGGAACAGGTTGGAGTGTCATATTGGGCTGCACTGGTATTGGTCAGTTGGTGTGAAACACTGCTTTTAATTGGCTGAGCTGTGCAAAGAGCCACCTAGTGATTGGTTGGTTTACAGCGCCGTGCTGAGATTGGAAAACAGGCTTATTGAAATCTGGCATATATGGAACAGAACCAAAATATTAAAGATTTATATTTTGTTGTATGCCACTTGTTGATTTAATTCAAAATGATGACATTTATAAGAGCTATTACTATTAGAAGTTTAATTAGAGGTGATGTGACTACTGCAGTTAGGGAGGGTGAAGAGAAACTTCCTGAGAGTATGCCATCTTACCATATCATGATTAAGGAAGAGTTGCACACACGTGTCTGGCTTTGCCAGTGGTGTAAAATCACTGAGAAAGAGGTTCCCTTAAGCTTTCCTAGTTGGGGTACATTTAATTTGAGGATTATAGACAGGATACGAGAATTACTTTGTGACATAAAGCTACTTTCTAGACCTACACGATTTGAAACACTAATGTTATGGGGGAAGATGGCTTGCAACAGGGTAGGAAGAAATACCAAATAAAAACAAAAAGAGCAATGAGAAATTACACAAATGCAACTTGGGATGACCAACAGCAGGGATGAAGAAATAATAAAATAAAGGGAGCTAAATGATATCCTGCAGTTACAGATGAGAAAAATGAGCAATCTGAAAAAACATGAAAAACCCCAAAGAAAAAAGATTAAAGGGGAAAAAGAGACAAAAGATGAAACAAAATCAGACACTGATATTGATTCAGGAGATTACATTTTGGACGAGTTATTGCCTGCACTTCCACCACCTTATGTGGGTTCTGTGACAAATACTGATGGAATGACAACTATTAATGCAACAGTGGCTACAGCCCCTGTTGATCCAAATGCATTTCAAACTGAAAGACCATCACCACTGACCGAGCCCATTATAGCACAACCTGCCGCAGCTCAACCTGTTGTAGCACAGACCATGATTACTCAGCCTGTTGTAAAACAGCTTGTTGTACAGCCCATGATAACTTATAATTTGCCTGCCCAAAGTTGAGACTGTACAAGCAGTGATGCCTGCAAATGTTACTTCCCTTGTGACTGTGCCAGCACATATCGCTAGGGCTGTAACAATACAACCGGTAGAAGTGTGCACATCAATTATACCAAACACACCAAATGCTCTAAGTAATATTGTCCTAAATGCAGTAACTCAAGGAGCTTTTGAAGGCACACATGTGACATGGTTTATCCCAACTTCACACAATTCACAAATTGTTGTGAGGTAATCACCACAGACTATTCAATCATTAAGGGAAGGGAGAATTGCCTTTATGACACAAGCAACACAAAGTGAGGCAAATTTGCTTGAAGATGGGATTCCACCCCCCCCCCACCCCTGCATGGATAGTTTGAGGAAGCTGCCAGGAAAAATACGAAAACCAAGAGAGCGGAAAGCCCAAGTACTAGCCAGCGTGCAGAAAGAGACCACTGAATGCTTCAAGATTCAAAACAGAATTGGAAGAAATAATTAGAGGGTGTTTGGACTTGGATCATGTGAATCAATACCAAAGCGAGAAAATTAATTTATCTGTGCAAAGAATTTACTACTTGAGCTGTAACTGTACATGAGATTAACTGAATTAGCAAATAAATAGTCAATCTTCCCAAAAGCATCCCATTGCAGAGAAGTTTCAGGGTACTGTTGGATGATGAATCAATTGAGACAATGTTTTCCTCAGGGATGTTATTGCGCATTACTGCATAAATGAAATGCGGCCACAGAAGGAGTGACTTTGAAAAATTAGAAAGCAGATGGGTGAAGAAACATGAAAAGAAAAATAAACTAACTGGGGTTACTGAAGTAAAAAACAAAGCCACCTTCAAATTCCACAGATGAAAGAGAAGCTTTGGCTTATCAATTAAGAGAAATACCAGACAGAGGATATGTTCATGTGCCTTGGAATAGGATAGATCTTGTATCATTTACAAATTTCCCCAAGTTGAGAGAAAACCACATGCATGTGTGTGGTACACACAGGTTGAAAGGCTTGTTAAGATTTTGAAAGTGTTGTGGACTGATAAAAAAAAGTCTTTGATTTTGTTGTTTCAAACGGCTTGTGGTCTGAATCCAAAATGACTATACATTGGCTGACTTCAGAGCCACCAAGAGATTCTTGTACTAATTCACCCTCACTTACTATGACCAATCAAACAGTGAGGTGATTACTTTTCTGAAAAGCACAGTTCTTCCAAAGCATTTGGATTACGTGAGGTTGAACAGGATTCCACAGGAGGTGAAAGACTCTGTGCATTAATATTATGAGAATTTGTTGAAAGCATTTCAGTAGCATATAGGTCAGATGTATCTTGAGCCGAATGGGATTCTTTATTTCACAGTTTGTTTGAGACCTGAGATTAGTCAGCACATACAACAGAATGTGATTTGTTGGCAAAGTCGTTGGATGAGATTCTGATGTATGCCTAGTATTGTAGTGATGAACAGGAGTTGAAGCAGAAAAAGCTTAAATAGAAGTTTATGTTGGCCTAGGCGAAAATGGCTTAGAAGGGTTTTTAGAATCAGTCATTTTCAGGAAAGTATCAGTTTTCAGAATGGCATGGAAGGAGTTGGGTTTCATGCTGGAATATAAGGTGTTCAGCGAGGCATGATTGCTGCACAGGGTAGAGGTTGAGGAGTTCCAATTGATCCAAGTACAGGAGTAGATGTTGCAACATTTAAGAAAATGACTCCTTGTCATTTTTGTAATAAGGTTGTGCTTTGGAATAGGAAATGTAGGCCTAATACAGATAGAATAAATGCTAATAATCAAATGCAAGGAGGAAATCAGATACAAATGCAAAATATGCCTGTTCAAAATGCAAGTACCATTGCAAACACAAGTTCCAATGATGCCCGTTACCACAAGCCCCTATGGTTCAACAGAATATGGGAAATCCTAAAATGAATATGAACCAGATGCTCCACATAACTAAGAATGCATTATAGGTCCAGAATCACAATGCATTTCAGCAATTTCCTATAATTGACAGTGAGAGCTTTGACTTTGAAATGTTTCAATGATGGTGCATGAGCAGGGAGGCAGATTGCATGTTTGGTGCAGTTTTAGAAGTAGACCAGAGTGAACCATTTGTAGAAGGTGAAGTAACTGGCCATCAAGTGTAATTTCTGATTCACACTGTTAGAACAGGGAAGATCCAGACATACCCCATCTCGGGAAAGAAGATCCAAGTTTTAGCAGTTACAAATAAACAGATTACTAATACAGTTTCAAAAGAAGTGCCTATAAAAAGAGGATAATTTGAAGAAAACCACCAGTTTGTTTGTGTGTGAATTGTACAATCTTTTGCACTCCTAATGGTGTCGAATTCCAGACCCATGATGAAGATGTTGAGTTTAAGTTACCTTAGCAGGATGCTGTAGGCCTTTACCCAGTGAGAACTGTAGAGGAATTGCTGGGAGATTTAAAAGAGAATGAGAATCCAGAAGTGTGGGATTGCAGAGGGAAGGATATCGAACTAATCAAAGGTGTAGAACGAGTCCGCATTACACTCAAGCCCCATGGGATCTTTCCAAGAACGCCACCATATCAATTGACCCCCAGAAATAATAGCAGGAATAACACCAATAATTGAAGACATGTTACAAGAAGGAAGTTTGAGAGAAATAATGAAGAGTCCATGCAGCTCACCGATTATGGGATTACAAAAGCCCAATGGTAAATTTAGGATAGTCCAGGATTTACGAAAGGTGAATGACATTACAATCCCATGTTGTACTGTGGTACCTAATCCAGCCAGCATTGATTACCAAGTTCTGTGCAAAACACAATGGTTCACTGTTGTCGACCTTTATCAAGCGTAATTTGCAATTTCATTGCATGAGGATAGGCAATTCCTTTTCCCAATTATATTTTGAGTGAAAGTCTTGGCATGGTGTTGAGTCCCACAAGAGTATACCGAGAGTCCTTCAATCTTTAATCAGATTCTAAAGAAAAATCTTGAGACAGTGAACATTCCATGTAATTCAGTCCTTGTGCAGTACGTTGATGACCTGCTTGTGGCACCAAGTACGAGAGAGAGAATTGCAAAAGGGACACCATTGCTCTGCTAAATCATCTAGCTGAGAATGGACATAAAGGCCCTCATTACAACCCTGGCGGTTGGTGATAAAGCGGCAGTAATACCGCCAAAAGGCCGGCGGTAATACCGCCAAAAGGCCGGCAGTAATAAATATGAAATTATGACCACTGCGGAAACCGCTCAGACAAACAGCCACTTTAACACACCGACCGCCAGGGTGAAACCAACAGTCACCACGGCGGTAACCGCCAACAGCCAGGCAGAAACAGTGTACCGCCCACAGTAATATGACACACCTATCCGCCACCTTTTCTGGGGCAGTACTAACGACATCAAAAGTCTGGCGGAAACAGAACACAGAAGGGAAACGACTCACCTCTGGAGACTCAGTGAAGAACCACGCCGCCATGGAGCCCGAATTGCATGTCTTCCCCTTCTACCTTCTGCTCCATTACGAACACCAACGCCGGCAAAGATGACCATGGTGAGTACTGCCGCCTAGCACACAGAGGAGGGGGAGGAAAAAGAGAGTGAAACACACAAACAAAACCTCCAACCCCACCTTCTACACCACACACACAACCAGATCCAGTAACATAACATATACACCTCGTACCCATCGGGAATAAAGCAAGGACAACAACTATAGTGTAAAAGGGCTGTAATAAGATAAAAATAGGTGAAATTTGTGCATCTAAATCAAAAAGTGTATATATATTTACAATGCAAGGGACACTGCTCAGTCCTCAATGTCCGTGGGCCACAGGGTCACATCACAAAGTCCAAGGCCCAACCTCACTTCTGCAACAACACGGAGAGAGCACTGCAGGGGCATCAGGTCGAAAATAGACAGTCACCTCAGGGGGACGGGGAATGGGGGGGCACCTCAGCCGGAAGATGGAACAGCGCTACTGGTCCTGGAGGGGGCAACATGCCCATCACTCTGTCCTGGGGAGTGCAAGGCCGCAGTCTCTCAAGTGGGTGACTTGCCCACTGGCTCTGGAGTGGGCAAAATGACCTGTGCTCTGTCCTGGGGAGTGCAAGGCCACAATCTCTCAAGTGGGTAACTTTCCCACTGGCTCTGGAGAGGGCAACATGCCCGGTGCTCTGTCCTGTGATGCTATTAATTGTGTTTGACCAATGACTTTGTGTTTCACCACTGCGCATATTAGTTGCTCAATGTTCAACAGTAGCACATTATGGGGGTCATTATGACCCTGGCAGAAGGCGGAGAAGTGGCGGTAAGATCGCCAACAGGCTGGCGGTCTTTTTTTTTGTATTATGACCATGGCGGTTACCGCCATGGTCATCCGCCGCTTCTCTGTTCCGCCCACCGGGCTGGACACCTGGGTCTCCAGCCCGGCGGTCGTCACAATACCGCAGCCGGTATTTTGATCCGGCTTACCGCCGTGGATTTCCAGCGGTAGGACCCGCCATGAAATCCATGGTGGTAAGTACTATCAGTGCCATGGAATTCCTTCCCTGGCACTGATAGGGGTTTCCCCCACCCACCACCCCCAACCCGACTCCCTCCCCTACACCCCCCACCACCCCTGCCACCCCCCAAAGGAGGCAGGGCCCCCCTCCCCACCCCGACCCCCAACATCACAGAACCCACATACACACAACACGCACGCAGGCACCACCAACACACACACACGACATACATGCCTACATCCACACACTCAGTCAGACACGCACACCCATATATAGACATACACGCACACATCCATACAGACATACATACAGACATACACGCACTCATTCCCAAAACACGCAACACACCCGCAAGCATACACGCACACACACACCCCCTCTACATACACAGACGCACACCCCCATGCACCCACACAACACACAACACCCCCCCACCCCCTCCCCTAACGGACAATCGACTTACCTGTTCCGTCGATCCTCCGGGAGAGGACGGGAGCCATGGGGGCTGCTCCGCCGACACCACACCGCCAACAGAACACTGCCGCGCCGAATCACAGGACGTGATTCGCTGGGCGGAGTTCTGTTGGCGTGGCGGTGGAGGTGGAGCAACCTCCACTTCCCCGCCACCCGCCAGTTTGGCTGTTGGCGGCTCTCCGTCCGAAAAAGGATGGAGAGCAGCCAACAGTCATAATACGCGGAGCGGCAAACCGCCACTACTAGCGGTCTTCCGCATGGCGGTCCCTCGGCGGTCTTGTAAAAAGACCGCTGAGGTTGTAATGACCACCTATATGTTTTGTTCAGTTTAGCCACCTATTGGCTTTGACATGGCATTAGCCATTACATTATGTATTCAGTTCAGCTGCCTATTGGCTTTGATATGGCACTAGACATTACATTCTGTATTCAGTTTAGCTGCCTATTGGCTTTGACATGACATTAGACATTACGTTTGATATTTAGGTTAGCTGCCTATTGGCTTTGACATGGCATTAGCCATTACATTCTGTATTCAGCCTATTGGCTTTGATATGACATTAGACATTACATTTGATATTTAGGTTAGCTGCCTATTGGCTTTAACGTGAAGTTAGACATTGCAGTTGAGACATTACAGATGAGCTGTGTTTTTCCAAGCTGTGTTTTTCCACAAGATGGACCAAGCTGTTTTCTTCACACCAGACCTTAGCTGATAAGAGCACGTAGATTTTGTGTTTACCTCGCAATCCAGTCTGAGAGCGAGTGAGCACAGGAGAATTGTCCCCTCTCCAAGGTTCTTCGGCTATCACACTGAGTTTGCTTTTAAGGATGACTCTGGGCTACAGTAAGTTAGATTCAAATCTGCTTGACTTCAGACTGGAACTAGATGTCAGTTGCCCATCTCCTGTTTGGGTAGAGAATCTCTTTCTCGCAGTTGACCGGAGTCATCAACTTGCAGACCCCAGAAAGATGAAGCTGAGTATAGGCCCTACCGCCTTGCGCATACGGTGATGAATTTTGACTTTTATGCTTTGCTTTGAAGTTATGTTATAAATGTCTTCACCTATATTTGCTGTGTACATTGCAACTGAGAAGTACTTTGATATATTTTGCTTTCATTGCTGCGACTACTTTTGAATGTGTGCTTCCAATCTACTAATTTCGTCTGTCAGGAACTTGTGGGTGGGGGACAATTAACAACAATAAATGTTCTGTAAGCTCGGATATGAGATAAGAGGGAAAGCAGAACAAGGCCACAGTCTCTCAAGTGGGTGTCTACTTCCACTGGTTCTGGAGGGGCATTGTGCCCAGTGAGCTTCATCCTGGGAAGGATGGGGTGAGTGGATGGCTTCTCTACTGGTTCTGGAGGGGGCATCCTGACCAGTGAGCTTTATCCTGGGAAGAACGGGGTGAGTGGATGGCTTCTCCACTGGTTCTGGAAAGGGTAACATGCCCTGTGATGCAGATCTTGGGGAATGCAAGGTCACAGTCTCTCACCTGGGTGTCAGACCCATAGGATTTGCTGGGGCCTGGCCGCACAACAGCCCATGGACGCAGGACTACACACTGTCCACCGGCAGTGGTGGGGGGAGGCTCCAGCCCATCCCCTGCAGCCTCAGACGGCTGAACCACCATGGTTGCTGGTGGGGGCTCAGACTGAGTCCCAGCACCAGGCCTCTTGTCCTTTATGCCTGCTGGTGCAGGCCCCTTGCCCTTCCTGCCAGCAGCCAGGGATAGCTCCTTGCCCTTATTTTTACCAGCTGGGGGTGCCTCCTTGCCCTTCCTTTTTGCAGCTGGGGGTTCCTCCTTGCCCGGGATCTTCTCCCACCTGGCGTAGCTGTAGACACTACTGTGCCCCTAGACTGGGTGGCTGAGGTGCTTGCCTGGGTTTTGACTACCCTTGCCTGACGTGAGGGACGGGGTGTGGGGGGCTAGGGTAGAGGTCAAAGGTGGAGAGGAAAGCTTCTTAGGGACGTTGGGGCGTGAAGAGGGAGATGGTTTGGGAGTGGAGGTAGAGGCAGTGGTTGTAGGAGGTGTATGTTTGCTGTGTTTGGGTGCAGGTGCATGGGCTGGATGCTGTTGTGAGGTGGATGGCTGTTGGGTGTCTGAGTGCTTGCGTTTGTGTACATTGGGAGGAGGGGGCACAAGCACAGTGGGAGAGGACACAGGGGACATGTGCAGGGAAGTGGCGGTGGTGTCTGCCAGTGAGGGGTGTGTGCTGATAGGTTTGCTGGTGATGGGGGTAGTGGGTGAGGATGTAGTGCATGCAGGTGTGAGTGTAGACGCAACTGGGAGGGAGGTGGAGGATGAGGAGGAGGGAGTCACAGTGGAGGCAGTGGATGTTGGTATGTCTGCTTCTGGATGGTGTTTGTGTGAGTGCCTGTGGGATGATGTGTTGTGCTTGTGTTTGCCATGTCCACTTTTGTGTGTTGTCCTGGGTGCATGCTCATCTGCCTGTGTGCTTGGGATAGGTTGGGGTTGAGGGGAATGGGATTGGGTAGAGGAGTTGGAGGGGGAGGCTAGAAACAGGGACAATGGCTGCGGTCAGAGAGGAGGCCAGAGCATGGATTTATCTCTGTTTGGCCGCCATGCCAGTGTGAATGCCCTCCAGGAATGCATTTGTCTGTTGCATTTGGGCTGCCAGCCCGTGGATGGCATTCGCAATGGTTGACTGCCCAGCAGAGATGGATCGCAGGAGGTCAATAGCCTCCTCACTCAGGGCAGCAGGGCTCACTGGGGCAGGGCCTCAGGTGCCTGGGGCGAAGGAGATGCCCACCTCCTGGGTGAGCGTGCACGGGAAAACACTGAGGGGCTGCTGGGAAGGCTGTGCTGGTACTGGGGTGGCGGCTGTACCTGTAGATGGGGTGGTCACAGAGGTGTCCTCCACCACCAGGGAACTTCGATCGGAGGAGGAATCCATGTCCGAACTGTCCCCTCCTGTCTCCGCCGTGGTGCGCCCCTCGCCCTCGGTCCCACTGGTGTCCTCACAGTCAATGGATTCGGCCTCCTGAGCCCTGTGGGATGCAGCTCCCTCTGTCGCTGGTACCTCTGCTCCTCTGCCAGATGATGCTAATGCACATAAGGACAGGGTGACAAAACAAAAAGGGGAGGGAAGCGACAAAGGATACACTTGGTCAATGGCGGCAACAACACCACTGTTGGCGTAAACGACACACCCACAATCACAGGGAACAGCCCTACGCACTAGGCAATGCACTAACAGTCACAATGCTAGTCACCAGGCCATGAATAGGAACACCTGATGCCAATTGCAGCACACTTAAGACCCACAGACCCCTGCAAAGTAGTGTATGCCTACTAGCTTGGTTGGTGGTCTTTTATATCAGAACCCTGCCCAACATGGGACCTACTCTGCAATGTCAGGCCTGGCCTAGGGGCACCCACAGGCCCACATTGCCCACCCGGATACCACTCCACCAGGCGCAAGTTGTATATTGGGGCACTGTACTAACCCCCTTGTGGCTGCTGTGATGCCCCTAAGCGCCCATCCAGCTCTGTAGAGGCCACCGCCAGTATGTGGGCCATCAGGGGTGTCAGGGTTCGACTGGCACCCCTTCCTCGCTTGGAGGCCCTCCCCAGCTGGGCCTCCGCTGTCTTCTGTGCCCAGAGTCTCAGGTCCTCCCACCGTTTGCGACAGTAGGTGCTCCGCCTTCCGTGGACCCCCCCAGGGTCTGCACGTCCTTGGCGATGGCACGCCATATACCCTTTTTCTAATGGCCGCTGACATGCAGGGAAATAGACACAGGGGAAGGTATTTGTCCTACCGTCCTGCCTGTCACACTCATGGCCCACCATGCCCCTTCCCATCCCCATTAGCACAAACATGGTCAACCATACATGCAGCACACTGCCCAAGGCCCATCCACCACCCCCCCCCTACATGAGGCCTTCACACACAGCTCTCCATGCATTCACGCCCCATGCATCGTACTCACGGTGTACTCACCTGATGGTCTGGAGGCCCATACAGCATTCTTTACTGGGGTAGGACCCCATCCACCAGTCGCTCCAACTCCGCCGAGGTGAAGGCAGGGGCCCTTTCCACAGTGACACGAGCCATGGTCAGTTCCAGACACAGGTCGCAGCAGCACATGCAGAGTAGGTCCTCTCCTGTTGAAGGTCAGTTAGCAAGTGAGTGAACAGATAGTAAATGGCGGTTGACGTCCACGGCGGTGCATACCGTCAGTGCTGGTATACATCACCATTGGCCACTGTACCCCATAGTGCCCAATGTTAACCAATGAGGAGTTCCAATGCAGTTTTCGACCGCCTCCCGCAATGGTGCACAACGTCAGTGGAATTACCTCATTTCCACCTGTCCCTCCAAACATTATCATCACCTATAGACAGGACAGGGCCACAATCACAGAGCTGTGTGCACAATTGGAGCCTGACCTAATCTCTGCTATTCGTCAGTCCACCGGGATCCCCCCTCTTGTGCAAGTGCTATCAGTACTCCATTTCCTGGCAACTGGCTCACTTCCAAGTCCAAGTGACAGTGGGCTTGGCAGCAGGAATGTCTCAGCCAATGTCCTCAATCGTGCTGACCTGAGTGTTGTCTGCCCTGATTAAACACATTTGCAGCTACATCGTTTTCCCGCAGGTGGAGGATTTGGCCACAGGGAAAGCTGATTTCTATGCAATGGGACATATCCCCAACATTATTGGGGCATTTGATGGTACACATATTGCACTTGTCACCCTCGGCGAAATGAACAGGTGTTCAGAAATTGAAAGAGCTTCCACTCCATGAATGTGCAGAAGGTGTGCCTGGGCGACCAGTACATCTCCCACGTCAATGCAAAATATCCTGGGTCTGTGCATGATGCCTTTATCCTGAGGAATAGCAGCATCCCATATGTTATGGCTCAACTCCAGAGGCACAGGGTGTGGCTAATAGTTGAGCCCTGGTTCCCACCCAGTGTATGTTGGTGTATGGGTATGGTGTGCGCCTTAAGGGTTGGTCTGTGGCTATCAGTTGTCCCTCAATATTTGCAGGTGGTCCCTGTCCACGATTCTCCACCATAGCTCCATCTTTCTAGCAATGGATGTCTGCTGCACTGGTGCTCCAAATAGCTGTGTCTCTACCCGGATGATTTCGTCCACCATGACCTTCAGCTCCTCCTCAGAGAATCTGGGGTGTCGTTGTGGTGCCATGGGTGTAGTGTGAGTGGTGTGGGTTAGGGTGTGTGGGGTGATGTGTTGGCATGTATGATGTAAGGTGCATGGATGGTGTATAGGTGATGATGTTATGTGGCTCTGGTTGTGTGGGTGCTCTTGCTGTCTCTCTCTTGTGGCAATTCTTTCTAGTCATAAAGGGCTGTGGGTAGTGTGGGTGTGTGTTTTATAGTGGTGTGTGTGTGTGTGTGGGGGGGGGTGGTGTCCAATGTGGTGTGGTTTTGTTTGTGTGTGTGTATTGTGAGCGCAGCGGTATGTACCGCCAATGGTTTACTGCCATTGAATGTCCGACACAGTGATTTGTGGGTCACAATGCTGTGGGTGTAGTTCTGTTGGCGTAATGGTGTGGATTTGGATACCGCCAGTTTATCACTGACCTTTGTGCTGGCGGACTTATGTATGTGGCTGTATACTGTAGTGACGGATTGGTAGGTGTGTGTCATAATATGGTAAGCTGTTATCCGCCGCTGCGGCGTTATGTTGGCGGCAGTCAGCATAGCGGTAAGTGGGATTTACCGCCAATGTCATAATGAGGGCCAAAGTGTCCCCAAGAAAACTACAGTACTGTCAAAAAGAAGTCCAATATTTGAGGCATATCACTGAAAAATGAACAAGAAAAGTGTCATGAGAAGGAGAGGAGGCCAATCTACGAATGGGTCCTCTGAAAACGCAAAGAGGCGTCAGATTGTTTTGGGGAATGGTTGGCTATTGTAGACAGTGGAAACTTAACTTTTCCCTAGTGACTAAGCCTTTACTGAGGTTGACATACAGAGATGTGCCTGACAACAAATGCATAAAAGCTTTCCTAGAGCTGAATGAACATCTCTGTCGTGGCCCAGCACTAGGAATGCCTGATTATACCAAGAGTTTTACCTTGTTTTGCAGTGAGCCAGAGTGCTGTGCTCTCTCAGTGCTTACTCGGATGCATGGCAATGAAAGGAGACCTGTAGCTTACTTTTCAATCACTCTTGACCCTGCAGCCGCTGGACTGCCTAGTTGTCTAAAATCAGTGGCTGCTGTGCGTGCTATCCTCAAGAGGGTTGAAAGCATACTGGTGGGACATGTTTTAACTGTTATGGTCTCTCACTCAGTTGAGGTTTTGCTTACCAGACCCAAAACACATGAGCATGAGCAAAAGATGAACTATCGACCAGAGACTTCTGTTATAGACGATCAGTTCAATGGTATAATCAAGTCCCAAATATCAAAGGTTTGTGCATCTACTTTATGGAAGTGGCCTGATGCTTTACTTTTGGTGTTGATGAGCCTTCAAAGTACACCTGGCAGGAAGACAGGTTTATCACCTCATTAGATACTCATGGGAAGAGCCACAAGACTGCCTGCTGTGCTTGTAAATGCACTTGTGAACATAACAGATGACATGGTACTTGATTACTGTAAAGGACTGGCTGATGTGGTGTGTACTGTCTCTTAACAAGTTGAAACTGTCACTGCAAAGACACATCATGAGCAGTGCCATTATTTAAAACAAGGGGACTGGGTGCTCATCACGACATGTGTGAGAAAGTTCTGTCTAGACCTAAGATAGAAAGGCCCTTTCTAGATGATTTTAATCACCAACACTGCTGTAAAATGTACTGGAGTGCCAAACTGGGTTAATGCTTTGCATACCCAGAGGACAAGAGATCTGTATACAGAAATAGTGTTCTATGAGCAACACCCGAAAACACTGGTGACTGTACTCTTGCTAACAGTACAAGTCACACAAATGCAAGGAACAAAATCAGCAACAAAAAAAAAACAAGTGAAGAGCTGCAGACAGGTGAAGAAATCCAATTTTCAGATATCCTACTGAGCGTCATTGAAGCTCTTGATGTAAAAGATAGAGAAGCAAGAGTGACAGTAGAGACATCTTCAGTGCAACAAAAGGATCCCGGAGAAGGAGCAAGCACTCAATCAAGAACAGAAAGACACCCACAATGCTAGATGGCTGAAAGCCTACAGTCAGAAGAATTCAAGCGTTTGAGTGAATCCATTCTGCCAACATTTGATTAGGAGGCAGAGTCAAGCGGTATCATTGACACAGAAGGAGATCAACAAACATTGAAAAGATCCAAAAGAGCCAGAGTATCTTGTCAGAGGTATTCAACATCTGAATAGACTTACTACGTGAGACAAATGCTAAATATCCCACTATCAGATTTGCTTGACTGGAACAAGAATAACTTGAGCCACCTTGAGGTTGTCTGAGGCTGCAGTATAAGAGTAGGAATTACATTTTAGAAGGACACGGATTAGGGTTAAGGAAGACTATACAAGTGTTGCTGTAAATAAAGCTGCTAGAAACTGAATTGCAGAGGGAAAGAAGACAATTAAAAGACTGTGCAATAAATAGACACTGACCTTTGCTGCTACACTCATCAATTTGTTTTGATATTTGACTTTAGATAAACGTGTAATCTAACTAGAGCTACATGCATGATTATTTTAGGTATACATTTTTATTGGTAGTTTTATTGGCTATAGCAAAATTATTCATGATAAACTTTACACTCTAAGCAGAGAAATCTGTATTTTCATTTACTAACACAACATCTTAACCTGACATAGATGAGGATGAGCTTTAAAGCCTAATTTGTAGATTAAATGAAAGAAGATTACTCAACAAATTAAACAAGTATTATTCTAGATTAGTTTAAGAGTATTCATGAGCTTAGATGTATATGATTGTTATGTGTGTACAGACTTAAATCCATAAGCCGATGAGAAGGTGGCTTACCATCACATCCTTTTTCATCTGCTACTTCATGCCTTATTTAACTTAGTTTAGTTTATAGACAACAACATTTTAAAAATGATTACTCTAACTTTGACATTATTCTTTCAAAAGTTTCTTCACTAAAAAGCATGACCTTACATCCATAGGCAAAAGAAAGGTAGACAGCATAGCCTTATTTTAGACCTGTTCTTCCTATAGACACTGTTAAGGCTTTCAAAAATAATTTAAACTTCTTAATGAATCCATTAGAGGAAACTTTTATCATGATGTTAGAATAGAGAACACATTTTGCGCACAGTATTAAACATGAGGACGTTTTGAAGAATGCTTTGAAAAAGCAAGAAGATGAGTATAGAAGAAAAAGTATTATCCAAGATTAAAGTTAGAGAAGAGAAATAAGGGGAAAGTAGGTGTTTTCAAAAGAACAATTCAAAACAAAAAAAAGACCTTTGGGGAACACTAATTGCGAGCACACATTTGAATTATCAGGAGGCACATGACAGATTTTACAGGAAGACGATCCAATTATACCTGTAGTTTATTTTATTTGTGGAGATAATGCATACCTTAGATTACTTGCTGATTCAAAGGGTATTTGCTGTTTAGGCTTGCTTTTTCCAAAAATGTATCATGTACAGTGTTTAGATGCTTTATCAATGACACCTACAAACAGATTCACACGTAGTATTAATGAAGGAACACAATTAGTGGGAGACATATGTGGGACTAGTATTCCAGCGGTAGAAGTGATACTAAACGATGCAAAGATTAGAAAGCTTTCAACAGTAGTGGACACACTGGAAACTAGCACATCTGGAACTTTATTAGCTGAAAACACTGAGCTAGTAGCCATTAGAAAAATTGCTTTGCAAAACAGATATGCTTTAGACATTTTACCTGCAGAAAAAAGCAGGGTCTGCAAGATGGTAAAAATAGAAAATTGTTGCACTTACATACCTGACGAGAGTAAGAAAATTATATAATATGCAAAGAATATTTCTGACCTGAAGCTTTACTTAGAACATATAGAAACCACTAGTATAGGAAATAGCTTCATAAAGGGAATTTCCTGAATAGGAAATTGGATTAAAGCAGCAGGAGGAGGAATCCTCAAGGCTACATTACTTCCTCTGTTAATTGTAGTTGTTTTTTTCTCTCTGTAGATTAGGAGAATACAAAGTTTTGAAGACATTATTGCAAAACAAAGAAACAGAGCAATGAATAAACAAATGAAGAAAGATTTGGAATTAAATGACTGCATTAACAAAGAATACCAGACTCCTTCTCCCCAAGGAAGATTCCTTCGCTCTTCTGGTGCAGGCTGAAGACAGGCTGTGCTCTGAGGATGTACAACCGCGAAACAGTTGCGTCGTCCTTACCTGTTTCCCTGACTTTTCTTCCTGCTTGTTGGTAGAGGACTTTTTTTCTTTTTCCTTTTCTTCTTGTTTCTGTGCACTTCGCTTTTTCTTTCTCCTGGTTTCCATGTTGTCTTCTTTATGTTCCTTTTTCCCAGCATGCCTTTTTCTTTTTCACTGTTACCTTTTTCCTATTCTTTTCTATGGGCCTTTCCCAATCCAAGATGGTGTCGCTTTCTTTTCCTGTGTTGTCACTTCCTGTGTTCCAGTATATAAGTCACTCAGTCCTGATCTTCTTTGCGTTGCAAACACTTCCTCTTGGTGGTGATCCTCGCTTCTGTTCGTCGTGTTTTCTCTAGTTCCTGTTGCTCAGATTGAGACTTTTTCCAGTTTTTTTTCCTTTTTTCCCTCTTGTTTTTTCCTCTTTCTCAGGAGTTCCTGTTTTGAGGTTTTTCCCATATTTTATTTTTTTTCACTCTGGGACTCCTTCTGGAGGGTACGGTCTGCTTTGGCGTGTCCTGTCAAGCAGCACTGTGGGTACTAGAAAGGGTCACCCTTATTGTGGTCAGTCCAGAACCAGCAGAAGACCAACTGCTCTTTCAAATCCTTCAGTCAAAGGTGAGGAGCATTGTGCAGATCGTGACAGATTGAAACGCCAAAAGAATCTGCGTTGTGAGACAACAAAGGAAGGACCACAGGGAGACGTAGTAGAAAACGCACAAGCCATGCTGCAGACAGTCCAAGAACAAGCTCAAGAGTTACAGCAATTACGGGCTGAAAATACTGCACTAAGACAAGCCCTGTCCTCCCGGTCAATGGATGTACCACCCGTGTCAACTGTGACACCTCAATATTCTGGTGATCCGCCAAAAATTTAAGAGTTTCTGGACGCCTTAACGGTCTTCTTTGCCTTTCGTCCACTACAGTTTCCTTCCGATAAGGCCCAGGTGGGTTATCCAATCAGTTTCCAAAGTTTACAGTTTGTCTGGCCTGCACTAGCTTGGGCGACTCCCTTAGTCTCTGCAGAAGATCCAGTCCTGAATAATTATCCTGCTTTTTTTAACCTTTTCAAGCAGATGTTCGAAAGACCTGGGTTGGAAGTTGTGTCAGAGGAGGCCTTAAGTGATATACAGCAAGGTACTCAGGATGTTTTACAACACATAACCCGCTTCAAACAGTTGGCAGCCACAACCACGTGGGTGGAACGCACCTTTGTAACCTTGTTCTGCTGAGGACTGCGTGAAGAAATCGAGAATGAATAGGTACATTCTACTCCAACTCGTTCCCTGAAAGAATTAGTGGACCTAGCAATGAACATAGAATATAGATTATGGGAGCGCAAGATGGAAAGAAGAAGAACTAGAGTATCATATCAGCCTGCAGTAAATCGTACCATCAGTCAGTGAACTGACGAAGTCCCTTCTGAAGCTTCCCCATCTTCTACGGAAGAACCCATGCAAATTGATCTCGTCTTGGTCTGCTCTCTGAGTCTGAAAAGGAGGATAGAAGATAAAAGTGTCTTTGCCTCTATAGTGGCAAGGCTGGTCATCTGATTCGATGTTGCCCTGTTCGTCCTTTCAGGCCTTCGGGAAACGCCAACTCCCGTCCCCTGTAAGTAGGAAGGGGACGGGAGGAGCTGAAATACCGTAAATATGTTCCTTCAGAGAAACTATGTCCACCTTGTTCATCCTTTCGGTTACATTACAATGTCCACAAGGTCATGAAGAACAACTCTTTGCTCTTGTAGACTGTGGAGCCAGTGGAATCTATTTGGACGAGACCTGGGCTAAGGATAAAGGTATTCATTGTATTCCAAAGGAAACCCCAGGGCAAGTACACACTTCAGAGGCTCCCCTTTAACCTCAGGGCCTATGGTGGAGTCTACTCATACACTCTGTTTAAATTTTGGAAGGCACCAAGAACATGTTGCTTTTGATCTTATATCCTCGCCGAACCACACAATGATTTTAGGAATACCTTGGTTAACCCGGCACAACCCCTATATCAATTGGGAAACAAGAACAATATCCTGGACATCTCCATTTTGTCAGCAAAATCGCTATTCTACCAACTCATATTGGTCTCCCAAAAGGTTCTATCATTCGTTAAAGCATACTGATAACATTATAAATATGATTCAAGGAGTATCAAATTGTTATCAGGAATACTCTGACATCTTTCAGAAACCAAGTAATCACAGCTTACCTCCTCATTGTATCTATGACTGTGCTATTCCTTTGGTTCCAGATGAAGTGGTTCAATTTGGTCGAATGTATTCCTTGACAGGTCAAGAAAAGAAGGTACTCAAAGAATACCTAGATGACAACTTAAAGAATGGGTTAATTGCTCCTTCTTCATCTCCTGCTGGGGCTCCTCTTTTCTTTGTTCCCCAGAAGACGAAAGATCTGCGTCCATGTGTCGACTTTCGCAGACTCAATAAAATAACAATGAAAGATCGTATCTCTTACCTTTAGTTAGGGATATACTGAATGCCATCCAAGGAGCCAAGATGTTCACTAAATTAGATCTAAGAGGTGCCTATCATCTTTTGCGTATCAAGGAAGGAGATGCATGGAAGACGGCCTTCCGTACTCCATTCAGACACTATGAATATCGAGTCATGTCTTTTGGATTAACCAATGCACCTTCTGTTTTCCAACAATTCATGGATTCTGTGTTTTCTGACTTATTGAATCAAAGTATGGTGATCTATCTGGATGATATCTTGATATATTCCTGTGATCCAAAACAACATACTGAACATGTATTGCAGGTTTTGGAAAGACTCAAAAAGAACCAATTATATTGTAAACCAGAGAAGTGTGAATTCCACAAGACCGAAGTGATGTATTTGGGGTTCTGCATCAATCAAACAGGAATTGCCATGGACCAAGACAAAGTAAGAGCCATCCTAGACTGGTCCTCTCCCTCTTCTGTGAAGGAAACTCAATGTTTTCTTGGTCTTTCAAACTTATACTGACAATTTATTCAGGATTTTGCTCACCAACAAAGTTTTATCACCCGGACTATTAAAAAAGAAAATCTGAAGAATGGATTTGTCTGGACTGAACGTGCTGAACGGGCCTTTCAGGATCTAAAGAGGTCCTTCACTCAAGCACCCATTGTGCGACATCCTGATACTACAAAGAAATTCATAGTAGTGACTGATGCGTCAGAAAGAGCAAAAGGAGCTGTTCTACTTCAAAGACAAGACGACGATGGATTGGAACACCCTATCTTCCATCTCTCTCACATTCTGACAGAAGCAGAACGCAATTACTCAGTACTGGAACGAGAATTACTTGCTCCCAAAGTAGCATGTAAAGAATGGAGACACTTCTTGAGGGGCACTAGAGAGCCTTTTGAAGCCAGGACTGACCACCGCAATTTACAATGTCTTCGCAGCTTTCAATGCCATAATAGTCGTCAAGCAAGATGGGCCTTCTTTTTTTGCCAATATGATTTTGGGATAACTTACATACCCGGGTCCCAGAATCTAGTGGCAGATGCATTATCCCGTCGATATCCTGACATCACTAATACCTCCTCTTCACACATCATTGAGTCCAGTCGAATTATCAGGGTCACTCAATCGTTTCTGGATTGCGTTAAATCTGAGTATCAGGTCCTTTCAATTGAAGAATGGAATAAAGTGACACCTCTCATACGAAAAGAACAATATTACTTCTATCATCAAAACCCCCTTTTCTTACCTACTAAAAAGATACAAACTGAGGCATTACAGATGTGTCACGATTCTCCTGGAGCTGGGCATCGAGGAATCAAGAAGACCCAGGAACTGCTTCAACTATCTTTTTGGTGGCCTTCCCTTAAGAACGAAATGGAAACCTATGTCTCAGCATGTCCAGTATGCACCCAAATCAAGATACTCAAAACCAAACCAGCAGGTTTATTGATGCCCTCACCTGTTCCTTCAGCTTCATGGTGCACCCTTTCCACAGATTTTATCTATTCCCTGCCGTCCTCTTCTGGTAACCATGTCATCATGGTAACTGTTGATTCCTTCACAAAGAAGGCACATTTCAGAGCCCTAAAGAAATTACCCACAGCCCCTGAAATGAGTTGCATATTCATGCAAGACATTTTTCATCTCCATGGGTTTCTGCGAAAGGTAATTTCTGATAGAGGGCCACAATATGTGTCACGATTTTGGAGAGCCTTTTGTGCCTTATTAAACATTGATGTGTCCTTGTCCTCTGGGTTTCATCCACAAACCAGTGGTCAGACTGAACGGGTGAATCAGGAACTTCAACAATAGATGCTACTGTAATGCCACTCAAAGTAATTGGTCGGATTTTCTTGCCCTTGCTGAATTTTCCTATAACAATAGAGTACATAGTGAAACCGGAGCAACATCTTTTTATTCCACCTGTGTTTTCCATCCTAGGGCTTTTTCCACTATTCCTAGTAAAACGTTGCCTGTTCCTTCAGTCACTTCCTTTGCACAACAAATCTGCCAAATCCAGAGCCTAATCCATTCCACTCTTTTGGCCTCTAAACAAGCAATGAAACAGAAGGCGGATCGTCAACATCAGAAGGCGCCCTCATATCAAGCAGGACACAAGGTGTGGCTTTCCTCCAGATTTCTGCCCTCATGATTTTCTCTAAACAAATTCAAACCTCGTTTTTATGGGCCCTTTTGGATACTTCAAGTGTTAAATCCTGTTGCTGTCTGACTAATGCTGCCTCATACTTGGAGAGTTCATCCTGTTTTTCATGTGTCCTAGTTAAACCCTTTCATTCCTGATCCGTATAACTGACACTTTCAACGACTTCCTCCCCTTTCTGTGGATGGCCATCCTGAATATGAGGTACAAGAGATCTGTGATTCTCGATTTTTTCAGAACAGACTTCAGTTTTGGATCCACTGGAAGGGTTATCCCCTCAGTGACTGCTCTTGGGAGGATGCCTCATCTGTCCATGCACCCCGTTTGGTCTGCCTTTTTTATTTCCGTTGTCCTGACAAGCCTGGGGCCTCGGGGAGGAGACCTACTGTGACGCCGCACTTAACCGCAGTATCTCTTTTTTCAGCGGCGGTCGGACCGCGACTCGGATTATCGGAGCGCCGTCCTCCACGTTTTTGCACCACATTCATGGCACGCTTCGGGATGCCCATTTCGTGCTCCCGGTCGCGTCGTCCTTACCTGTTTCCCTGACTTTTCTTCCTGCTTGTTGGTAGAGGACTCCTCTTCTTTTCTTTTTCCTTCTTTTCTTCTTGTTTCTGTGCACTTCGCTTTTTCTTTCTCCTGGTTTCCATGTTGTCTTCTTTATGTTCCTTTTTCCCAGCATGCCTTTTTCTTTTATAATATTACCTTCTTCCTATTCTTTTCTATGGGCCTTTGCCAATCCAAGATGGTGTTGCTTTCTTTTCCTGTGTTGTCACTTCCCGTCTTCCAGTATATAAGTCACTTAGGCGGTCATTCTGACCGCGCCGCCCGCCATGCGGTCACCGCCGAATGACCGCCCTCGGTCAAAAGACCGCGGCGGCCATTCCAACTTTCCCGCTGGGCCGGCGGGCGCCCGCCAAAAGAGCGCCCGCCGGCCCAGCGGGAAAGCCCCTGCAACAATGAAGCCGGCTCCGAATGGGGAGTGGCACCCGTCGCGATTTTCACTGTCTGCTAAGCAGACAGTGAAAATCTTTGTCCCCTGCACTACCCATGCCAGTGGCATGGGCAGTGAAGGGGCCCCCAGGGGCCCCACGACACCCGTTCCCGCCATCCTGGTTCCCCTTTCCTGACCGCGGCTTTACTGCCGCGGTCAGAATAGCCCAGGAAGCACCGCCAGCCTGCTGGCGGTGCTTCCGCTGCCCTCCGCCCTGGCGGTCAGAGACCGCCGGGGTTGGAATGAGGGCCTTAGTCCTGATTTTCTCTGCATTGCAAACACTTCCTCTTGGTGATGATCCTCGCTCCTGTTTGTCGTGTTTTCTCCAGTTCCTGTTGCTCTGATTGAAACTTTTTCCATTTTTTTCCTTTTTTCCCTCTTGTTTTTTCTTCTTTTTCAGGAGTTCCTGTTTTGAGGTTTTTCCCATATTTTGGGGGTTTTTCCCCTCAGGGACTCTTTCTGGAGGGTACGGTCTGCTTTGGAGTTTCCTGTCAAGCAGCACCATGCCTACCAGAAAGGGTCGCCCTTATCTTGGTCAGTCCAGAACCTGCAGAAGACGGACTGCTCTTTCAAATCCTTCAGCTAAAGGTGAGAAGCATTGTGCAGATTGTGACAGTAACACCTATTTCCATAGGAAGAGGGTGTAACACACCTCTCCCAAAGGATATCCTTTGTTCTGCTTTCCTGGGCTCGAGCTTTTCATGCAACGGGAGGCCAGAAACCTGTCTGAGAGGTGGCAGCAGCTAGGGATGCCTGGAAAACCTCAGAAGGCTGGAATGGCAATACTGGGGGTCCTCTAAGGAGCCCCCAGAGTGCATGGAATCATACAAACAATGCTTGCAAATGCCTTTGGGTATCATTCCAACATGTTTGATACCAAACATGCCGATGTTCGGAGTTACCATTATGTAGTTGGACATAGGTAGTGACCTATGTCCAGTACAAGTGTAAAATGGCATCCTCGCACTCAAAAAGTCCGGAAAAATGATCCTGGAGGTGTTGAGGGCACCTCTGCTAGTGCAAGGGTGTCCTCACACACAGGTACTCTGCACCCTGCTCTCAGGGCTGGAGGGCTTGCTCTAGGGGTGACTTATAAGTGACCTGGTGCAGTGTGAATGGCAGTGAAAGGGTGCATGCACCTTTTGACGCAGGCTGCAATGGCAGTCCTGCAGAAGCCTTTGCATGGATTGCCTTTGGGTCGCAAAAGATATGCTGCAGCTTATGGAGATCCCCTGGAACCCCAATGCCCTGGGTACCTAAGTACTATATACTAGGGACTTATAAGGGTGCATCAGTATGCCAATTGTGGGGTAAATACTGGGTCGCCAGTATACAACAACCAAATTTAGAGGAAAGAGAGTGCATAATCACTGGGGTCCTGGTTAGTAGGATCCACTGAACACAGTCAAGCACACTGACATCAGGCAGAAAAGGGGGTAACTATGGCAAAAAGAGGTTACTTTCCTATACAACCCCCCCTCCCAAACGAGGGACGATAAGGCTAACCTTGCCTAGATGAGTCTTCATTGTCTAAGTGGAAATATCTGGGGATCCATCTGCACTGGAGTGGTTACTCCCAGGTCAATATTCCACTGTAAAGTCTATACCCTGTAGGGAAATTGACCACTTCAACAATTTGGGGTTTTCTCCTTTCATTTGCTTTAACCATAAGAGAGGTTTGTGGTCCGTCTGAACAATGAAGTGGGTACAAAGGAGGTATGGTCTCAACTTCTTCAAGGCCCAGACCACAGCAAAGGCTCCCTCTCAATGGCTGACCAACACTTTTCTCTGGGGGTCATCCCTTTGCTGATAAAAGCAACTGGTTGGTCCTGGTCCTCTGTATTGAGTTTTGAAAGCACTGCCCCAACGCCTACCTCTGAAGCATCAGTCTGACCTATGAACTTCTTGGAGTAGTTTGGGCTTTTTAAGACAGGTGCAGAGCACGTGACCTGCTTTAGCTCCTCCAAAGCTTTCTGACAGCTGGCTGTCCATAATACCTTTTTAGGTATCTTCTTTGAGGTGAAGTAATTAAGAGGGGCAACAATGGAGCCATAGTTTTTAATTAACCTCCTGTAATACCCAGTGAGACCTAGAAAGGCTCTGACCTGGGTCTACGTTGTGGGGGAAGTCCAGTCTAAAATAGTCTTGATCTTCCCCTGCAATGGCTGAATCTGTTCTCCACCAACTAGGTGTCCCAGATAAACCACCTTCCCCTGCCCTATCTGGCACTGTGAAGCCTTGATAGTAAGGCCTGCCTTTTGCAGAGCCTCCAAAATGTTTCAAAGGTGGACCAGGTGGTCATCCCAGATGGAGCTAAAGACAGCAATCTCATCTAGATATGCTGCACTAAAAGCTTCCATACCTTGTAGGACTGTATTCACCAACCTCTGAAAAGTGGCAGGTGCATTCTTCAAACCAAAGGGCATAACTGCAAACTGATAATGCCCGCCAATGGTTGATAAAGCAGTTTTAGGGTTAGCATCTTCTGATAATTTGATCTGCCAATACCTTGCAGTCAAGACAAAAGTGCTTAGATACTTGGCAGATGCCAGTGTATCTATTAGCTCATCTGCCCTGGGTATTGGGGTGAGCATCAGTCTTGGTGACAGGGTTGAGCCCTCTGTAATCTATACAGAACCTCATCTCTCTTTTTTCATTTTGGGACTGAGGTTTAGGTTCCAGCACCACTGGCTATCCCAGGGGCTGTCAGAGTGCTCAATCACTCCTAGGTCAAGCATTTTCTTAACTTCAGCCTTAATACACTCTCTACCATGGTCAGGTTGTCTATAAATCTTACTTTTAACAGGCAAACTGTCCCCTATATCAATGGTGTGTTCACACCATGTAGTCTGTCCAGGTGTTAGAGAAAACAGTTCAGAGAACTGTCCTAGAAGGTTCCTGCAGTCTTCCTTCTGAGACTCAGTAAGGCTGTCTGCTAGGACAACTCCATCTACTGAGCCATCAGCTTCAGTATTGGAGAAGAGGTCAGGGAGCGGGTCACTATCTTCTTCCTGTCCCACATCACTGGCCATCAGCAGGGTTAAGTCAGCCCTGTCATAGTAGGCCTTTAGGTGGTTCACATGAACTACTCTAAGAGGACTTCTAGGAGTGCCAAGGTCAACTAAATAAGTGACCTCAACCTTCTTCTCCACTATGATGTGTGGTCCACTCAATTTGTCTTGGACTGCCCTTGGTGCCAAAGGCTCCAGGACTCAGACCTTCTACCCTGGTTGGTACACTGTCAGGGCAGCCTTCTGGTCATGCCATTGCTTCTGCAATTCTTGGCTTGCTTGAAGGTTCTTAGTGGCCTTCTTACACACATAGTCTACTATATCTTGTTTAGGGGGCTTCAGGTGTTGCTCCCAACTCTCCTTTACAAGAGCAAATGGACCTCTAACATGGTGACCAAAGTGGAGTTCAAAGGGGCTGTAGCCAACTCCTTTTTGGGGTACCTCCCTGTAGGCAAAAAGGAGGCATGGTAACAGGAAATCCCATCTCCTCTTGAGTTTTTCAGAGAGTCCCATAACCATACCTTTGAGTGTTTTATTAAAATGCTCAACCAACCCATTTGCCTGGGCATGGTAAGGTGTGGTGAATTTATAAGTTACACCACACTCTTTCCACATTGCTTTTAGGTATGCAAACATAAAGTTGTGACCTCTGTCTGACACCACCTCTTTTGGGAAACCCACCCTGGAAAAGATTCCCAGGAGGGCTTTGGCCACTGCGGGTGCTATAGTGGTGCTAAGAGGTATAGCTTCTCTATACCTGGTGCACGGTCCACCACCACCAGAATTAATCAGTTTCCAGAAGCTGTGGGAGGGTCAAGGGGGCCAACAATATCAACCCCTACCCTTTATAAGGGTACCCAAACCACTGGCTGTGGGATTAAGGGGGCCTTTGGAGTGCCACCTGCCTTTCCACTGGCTTGACAAGTGACACAGGAGCGACAAAACTCCTTGGTATCTTCAGACATGTGAGGCCAGTGAATGTGAGGGACCAGTCTGTCCCAGGTTTTGCTTTGCCCCAGATGTCCAGCAAGGGAAATGTCATGTGCTAAGGTTAACAAAAATGACCTGTATTGCAAGGGAATGACCACTCTCCTGGTGGCAGCAGGTTTTGGGTCCCTTACCTCAGAATGCAAGAGATTGTTCTCCCAGTACACCCTCTGGGTGCCACTGATATCCCCTGCCTCTTCTTTGACAGCTTGCTGTCTCAAACTCTCAAGTGTGGGGCAGGTTTGCTGTGCCACACTTAACTCCTCTCTGGCAGGCCCCCTGCACCTAAGAGTTCAGCTGTATCAGCCTGAATTTCTTCAGGTGTAGTTTCTGTCCAGGAAGTTGGCTCCTCCTCCTCAAAGGGGGAATCATCAGTGGAGGGAGGGATAGTGGATAACCTTTTACCCGTTCTACCCCTGCTTTTGGGAAGCTATTGGTCCACTTTTTCAGGATCCAAGGCCCATATTTATACTTTTTGACTCAACACTGCGCCGGCGCAGTTTTGTGTCAAAAATATTACCGCCGGCTAACGCCATTTTGGTGCAGGTGGAAGTCATTATATTTGATGCACACCGCGGCGTCAAGTCGTAAAGGAAAACAACGTTAACGCGGCGGAAATGACTGTGGGTCGATTTACGACACCGCAAACCGGATATGCGCTGTTTTTTTTACGCAATAGCGTCAAAAAACACAGCGAACACAGCCATTTCACCGGGGGAGAGCCAAAATGGATCCCAGGCGCCACTACAGCCCCCAGGAAGATGACAGCAGACCAGGAACCAGCCAGGAGGACCCACACAAGAACCAGGACACTTTTAAGAAGAAAAGAAAGTGTTGCTTCAGTGCAGAGGAGCAGGAAATCCTGGTTAAAGAGGTGACGGAACATTAGCACCAACTGTTTGTCACCTCAAAGTTGCCAATCAGTAGGAGAGAGGCAACATGGCAACAAATTGTTGACAAGATTAACAGTGTGGCAGACGTACGCAAAACAGTCATCGAGTGCAAGAAACGCTGGCATGACTGCAAACGCAGGACCAAGGAAAAGATGGCCAGGAACAGGAAGGCAGCACTGCAGACTGGAGGGGGGAGTCCAGCACACCAGGAGGCCCTGAACCACATGGAGAAGATGGTCGCAGCCGTCATCCCTGAGGAGATCGTCACAGGGATTCAAGGACAGGACAGCGCAGACTACCAGGAAACAACACACATACAGGGTAAGTCGCATGGGGAATTGAAATGCACTAATGTCAACTGCAACCGGGGGGGGGAAATACCTACTACACATTGCATGGAAGTCATCTAATACATGGAGCGGCATGGGTATAGGGGCACGGCAGGGGGGCATGGCCCGTTCTGAGAAGACCTGGGACACACCATTACACAACACCAACAACAGTCCCTTGGAGGCATGCTGTCATGCCAACGATGGAGCAAAGGGAAAGCCACGACAGGAGGGAAGGCCACTACGTCAAACTGACATCCTGGCACTCGTCAGCCAACATACCTCCTACATTAACTAGGGCCCTATTAGCAATCCTCTAGCCAAACCGACAACTGCAATGTAACTGCGACAACAGTTGCCACTACCACCTCTGATCTGTGTGCAGCTCAAGTAGCCAATGGCAGTAACCTCCCCATGGAACATACATACCTAAATTAGGGGGTGAGGATGACATCTGCAACAATCTCCTGAAACAAGACAAAGGCCCCAGTACACTCAAATGTCAATGCCCATAGTTGTCACAAACATCAGCCAAAGTAAACAACAATAGGAGCGACACAGCACTAAGGACACACCCATGCTGCATATGTCAGGTTCCATCCTGTGCCTGGGTAACAAGGCAACATCACAAATGTCATACTGCTCAGACAACAGCATTCAGGAGGGGACACATGTAACTGGTCACTGAAATACACCTGCACAGTCAGAGGACGAAATAGGACACTGATACGACTATCAGGGCAATCCAATGTAACACACATTACCCAACATCAGCAGGACCCATTAACAATGTCAACATCCATATCAGATCATAACTATGCCATGGATAGGATATGCAACACGTCAATTACATTTAAGTCGATGTGAGCGATCAGGGATTGGGGCAGGTCCTGATAGTCAAGTGTGCTGCCAGGGCCATCAGTACACCCACAGCCAGTGAAAGGTCTCACCATGAGAATGGATGTAGACGGAGGGTCGAGTAGGAAAAGAAGGTGGCAATTCTCTATTTGGCATAAAGCAACACCTAGAGGCGATGAGGCTGACAAGTCTGATAACTCAATAACATACATGTGACACACAGGTGGGCCATAGGCCTGAAACAATGCCCATCTGAAGGACTGCAGATATTAATACAAAACAAGATCACAAAGTGAATTCATCAAAAGGCAGGCAAGTCACGTCAAAATTGTCACAACACAGACACACTAATTTTACCCTGTTTCATTGCAGAGGAAGATGGATCTCCTGCCGATATGCCTGTCCCAGGTTTCCCTGATGGCATGGATGACGAGCCGATAAACATTCCCCAGGAGACTATCCAAACGGTCCTTGAAACCCTCCAGACCCCACCTTCAGTCACAAGGAGGAGCACAGAACAAGCAGCCATCGCAGAGGATCCACCCACCACCCCAATTGTAAGAACTGCCAGCTCTAATACAGTTGAGGACTGAGACGACACAGGCACCAGCTTTGAGAGAACTGTAGTTGGAGTAGAGCGGGAGCTGGCCATGGAGGTGCGGTGGGGATGCAAAATATGGCAGCCAGCCTTGAGGGGGTGCGTTCGTGCATGATGTCATCTGCAGATCAGGCAGCAGCTATGCAAGCCCTAACATCTATCTTGCAGGAACTGCAGAAAACCCAGAAGGAAATCAGCACAGCTGTAATACAGTTGACCCAACACCTACAACAGCAATCCTGTCAACGCATGCACAAATGCAACATTGAACCCCTCAGGGCCGACCTGGCTGCCTACCATCGTGATGTGGCTGCTATTCTCAAGAACCAGCAGGCCCTCCTTGCAGCAGTACTGCCCTTAAGACCTTCACAGGGAGCAGCCACCGGGATGTCTGACTCCACGTCTTCTAACACTGAGGTGTCTGTTGCCCCTTCACAACCAACAACAACAAGGACGAAGCAGGCAACACACACATCAGAAGAAGAAGACATGGAACAGATCACATTCACAAGGAAAATGACCCTGAAGCACTAGTCCCTGCCACATGGCCAACTATTACCAAAGTCCTGCGTTTTGAAACATGGCAGTCTTACAACAACTGTACTCAAGCACTGTTCTGCTAACCACTGTATATCTTGTAACCCAGCCAAGTGATTGTCTCTCTCCTACTCATTGGCTAAGTCTGTCCCTCTGCACTGTCTGAAACAGCAACCCCAGCAGGACAAAAGCATTTTGGTAAATCCTTGTGTTGGATCACAATGGAAGATATCACTATAATGGACTCACAATCATGGACAATGTACATATAGCACTACAGCACTTTTCAATAAATAGCACTTACACAACAAATCTGTCTCTGGGTAATGTGACATATCAACTGTGCAGTAGATCATTGAAATGTCCCCACTGTCAAATAACGTAGCTTGTCAATACAACTGTCCAGAAATTATGTAGTTAGAGAAATCTGCACAGTGACCATGATTGCATCATACTCTGCCCATCCTGAGGGAATAATCTGATGAAGTGAGAAAGCATACACCACCATGCTGTGTTGGACAGAAGAATGCTTCCTCAGGGGATAACTAAGTCATCAAATAGTGCCCGCTAAATGTTGTCAACGTGCAAAAATAACACAATAAACATGCCACACTAATCTAAGTAAACACTAAAAAAACTGCACAAATGAAGGTGTCTGAGTTAACATACAAATAGGTAATCATGCCGAACTGTGTCACAAATGATGTATGAGGGTCATGAAGACAAGAATACAAGATTGCCAATGAGAACTCATCTTATAAGGGTGTGCATGATCATCACACTGCAGTCAGACCTAAAACTGTTTCCCCAATATCAAGTCTGGAAGCACTGTTAGTGACTTTGAAAACACACTTATCAACAGAAACACATTGGGAACCATATTAACTGTGATTGGTGGTTGCAACAAAGGGTAGACACTTTGCAAGGTAGCTCTGGGTTAGCTGCCAATCGTACAGCTCAGTTGGGATTTGTGTGTAGCATTGGATACAGATGTTATAGTACAAAAGAGATGTACACGGAATCCAAACCCACGATCAAGTACCATTCAACACATACTATTAAGGGGTAACCAAATATTTATTAAAAGCTAACCATAGATGAGGAAACTGAGGCAAAAATCTTACCTACCCTAATCTACCCTGACTACTCATTACCCACAACTGTCCCTAACTACCCTAAGCTACACTTACTTATCACATGTAACGAAACGTTCTAAACATCTACCCCCCACCCCCCTTATGAGACAGGACACATTGAGGACAACACATACTAACCTAAACACATACTATACTATCCTAAACAAATATATATTTTTTTGGTAAAATTTTTTTTTAATGTTTTTTGCTTTTTTTGTTTTTTTTTGTTTTTTACATACAAAAACCCCAACATAGCCCCCCACCCACCCACCCACACATGTAATAAGTCAAAAAAGAAACAAGCAGGACCCCCTAGCCCCCACCCACTAACACTGACTAAACTAACAGCCTATACTAACCTAACACTAAGCCCCCTAAGCCCACTAATAATAAGAACAAGGAAAGAGGAGGGAGGGGAGGATATCATGTCCATCTATTCAACTGTCTAGAGGTTGGCCCTCCGGAGGGTCCTCTTGATATCCTTGACCCGCCATTTCATGTGCTGCACGTCCCGGCTCAGGTGGCCCACCTTGTGCAGCACTTTGTCCATCTTGTTTTCAAGTCTATTGAAGGCTGCAGGGTCAACAGCTGGAGCAGTGGCAGTCTGGGTACCGGTGGAGGAGGTCTGTGTGGGCTGTCCTGCACCGGTGGCAATGCTGGGGCCAGGAAGTCCAGCAGATGTAGATTCAACAGAGGCAGCTGTGGGTGGGGCCACCTGGCTCAGATTGGTGGTTGTTTCTGTGGTGGATGTGGTGGGCACAGTAGGCCCACCCTGTGGGAAGGCTCGCCATGCTCCTGAGGCACGTTCATGGTGATATCGCTGGGCCATCCTCTGGAACCCCGACTCCACCAGCAGGATGTGCTGGTATCGCATGGCCCGACGCTGAAATTCACGGACCTGGTCTAGAGTCATGTTAGCTACTGTGAAGACAAATGCAGATATGCTACATTAGTAACTGCATTGTGTGAAACAACACAGCAAGTTAATCAGACAATACATCTACTGTACTTCTAACAGCTCATACCGTGATACAGAGCATCGAATGTCCCTGAGGAAGTATATGGCGGCCAGACAACAAAGGTCACATCACACAAAGCACATTCATAACCCACAAGATGGGTAACAACTGGCCTTGACTTGCAATCTGAGTTCTGACAGTTAACATCTAAGAATCATGCTGCATATCCTCCACCAAGACCTGGGCAACAAATGTCAGTGTACGGAAAGCAAAACTAAAGCCACATGGTCTGCAAGTTGTAACTGGACTTTCCAGTATGGTACCAAGTGCCAAACCTGAGTGTGTATACTAGTATGCAACCAAACAGTCACTTCTTCACAGGTATGTGTAACATACTGGTAGCATCAATACTAGGTACCCCATTCACAAACCCATGGCCGTGTTTGAGGGGGGGCGGTGGATACACAACTATAATTTGCCAACAACATGTACACCGAGGAGTGTATAGGCTAATCCACACATGTTTGTCTCTACAGACACACCACAGGTAAGGTCTATCTACATTTTGGAGTCAGCAAACCCTAGAGCACTCATAGGGTCAGACATATCAGGAAAATCAGAACTTAGTACACAACATATACTTCCAGTGAGGCCTGACTTACATCAGACACAGAGTTGATAGAACACCCATGATCATGAATTGCATGCACACCTAGGCCATTACACTCAGGTTCCACATACTTGATGCACTACATGTGGAAGTACATGATGCTAGGAGGTTCTACCTACTGTTTCAAAATTACGTAGGCAAATAGTGAAGCAGATGTCTATTGGGAAGCTATTAGCTCCACCAATCTTAGAGAATGTGGGTCTGACAGGCTGACTAAACAGGGGCTGACTTCCATTGCGACTCTTGGTGATACAAGTGTCAGAGACATGACTATCCCCTGTACTCACAGTGGGGCCTACAGGGATGTCCTACAATCCATACATGTTACCATTGGATACGCATTGGCTAACTCAAAACATGTGAAAACTGCATTCCCACTCATGGAACAAGTGAAAAACTTGTCCACAGCATCACACCTTGCAATGCGTCCAACTCACATGAGTCCATAACCAGCAAACACAACACATAACAGACATATCAACACTTACTGTAGTGGTCAGGGTCCCCAAATGTCGCCACCTCTCCCACAGTGTAGGGCGCCGGTCCACCTGTAAGTTATGGAAGGAAGAAATGTGCTCAAAATCTGTGCACAGTGCAACATTTTCAGTATCATTTACAATGTGTAGGCTGAATAAGTAAATGGCAGCCATTCAGACATGATGGTACTGCATCTGATATTTCACGGCCAACTTGTACATAGCATGGGTCTCCTGTGACAGTTACACACATATCTGCACACATACATTGGCCCTAACTATCATGTGGTTTCAAACTTGCCCCATAATTGGTGAGCACTAAAAAATATGGAGTGTAATCGTCTCATCATGTGCATCCAAGAGAAACATGCAACGCCTGGTTACTTGAGGACTGCATTAGCAGTCAAACATGTCTTGTGGCCATGACACATTTAGTGCACATAGGCCCAATGTACAGAGGGAGGGGCAGGGACTCCTGTAAGCCATCCTGTTGTTACAGTATAGTCAATTGATGTGGCCCAGCTATGGTGATTTGCACCAACCATGGAGATGTAAAGCCATGTGCATACACTTGGACTGCCATCCATATTTGGATTGTGGTTCAACCGATTCCAACAAACATCTTACGATGTTAGCTGAGGGCACCTTATACCTTTACACAATGTATTCAAATCATGAACTGACATTTATACAAAAAGATTAAGAAACACAAAAATCCCACACATTCATAGTACTTCTGTGAACGCTTTCCTTCCACACTCACCAGACTCACATGAGACCAATGTTTGAGCCACTTTGCTATTATAAATTGTCGTGAAGGCAGCACTCATTTTCAGCATCATGTAGTGATTCTAAAGTCAGTCTAGCAATTGCGTCAACATAGTTGGCCTAAATGTTGGTACATCTGTACTTCTCTGTCAATAGTACCCTTTATAGACATGATTGGCTCCTATTTTGTTAGCTGTGCTGACAGAAAGGCCGCACCAATTTCCTTCATGGTAAAGTTACCTGTAAGTTTGCTGAGCACGTGCTACCTGACAGCTAGCAATTGTGATCCTTGCCATAGTGCATCAATGATCCCCTTATATGTCCCCAAATTTACACACAGTCATCAAGTTAGCTGGCAGACATTGCACTAATCCACTGATGTCACTACAGAGCATTCATTTGTGCACAATAACAATAGTCGTACTGACCAACAGTGCCACCAAATATGATTCTCAGGTGGTCCAAGGGATCCTGCTCCCTGGTGATGAGAAGGATGAAGACAAGAATACAAGATTGCCAATGAGAACTCATCTTATAAAGGTGTGCATGATCATCAAACTGCAGTCAGACCTAAAATTGTTTCCCCAATATCAAGTCTGGAAGCACTGTTAGTGACTTTGAAAACACACTTATCAACAGAAACACATTGGGAACCATATTAACTTGGTTACAACAAAGGGTGGTTGCAACAAAGGGTAGACACTTTGCAAGCTAGCTCTGGGTTAGCTGCCAATCGTACAGCTCAGTTGGGATTTGTGTGTTATATTGGACACAGATGTTATAGTACAAAAGAGATGTACACGGAATCCAAACCCACGATCAAGTACCATTCAACACATACTATTAAGGGGTAACCAAATATTTATTAAAAGCTAACCATAGATGAGGAAACTGAGGCAAAAATCTTACCTACCCTAATCTACCCTGACTACTCATTACCCACAACTGTCCCTAACTACCCTAAGCTACACTTACTTATCACATGTAACAAAATGTTCTAAACATCTACCCACCACCCCCCTTATGAGACGGGACACATTGAGGACAACACATACTAACCTAAACACATACTATACTATCCTAAACAAATATATACTTTTTTGGTAAACATTTTTTTAATGTTTTTTGCTTTTTTTGTTTTTTTTTGTTTTTTACACACAAGAACCCCAACATAGCCCCCCACCCACCCACCCACACATGTAATAAGTCAAAAAAGAAACAAGCAGGACCCCCTAGCCCCCACCCACTAACACTGACTAAACTAACAGCCTATACTAACCTAACACTAAGCCCCCTAAGCCCACTAAGTATAAGAACAAGGAAAGAGGAGGGAGGGGAGGGTATCATGTCCATCTATTCAACTGTCTAGAGGTTGGCCCTCCGGAGGTTCCTCTTGATATCCTTGACCCGCCATTTAATGTGCCGCACGTCCCGGCTCAGGTGGCTCACCTTGTGCAGCACTTTGTCCATCTTGTTTTCAAGTCTATTGAAGGCTGCAGGGTCAACAGCTGGAGCAGTGGCAGTCTGGGTACCGGTGGAGGAGGTCTGTGTGGGCTGTCCTGCACCGGTGGCAATTCTGGGGCCAGGAAGTCCAGCAGATGACGATTCAACAGAGGCAGCTGTGGGTGGGGCCACCTGGCTCAGATTGGTGGTTGTTTCTGTGGTGGCTGTGGTGGGCACAGTAGGCCCACCCTGTGGGAAGGCTCGCCATGCCCCGGAGGCACGTTCATGGTGATATCGCCGGGCCATCCTCTGGAACCCCGACTCCACCAGCAGGATGTGCTGGTATCGCATGGCCCGACACTGAAATTCACGGACCTGGTCTGGAGTCATGTTAGCTGCTGTGAAGACAAATGCAGATATGCCACATTAGTAACTGCATTGTGTGAAACAGCACAGCAAGTTAATCAGACAATACATCTACTGTACTTCTAACAGCTCATATCACGATACAGAGCATCGAATGTCCCTGAGGAAGTATATGGCAGGCCAGACAACAAAGGTCACATCACACAAAGCACATTCATAACCCACAAGATGGGTAACAACTGGCCTTGACTTGCAATCTGAGTTCTGACAGTTAACATCTAAGAATCATGCTGCGTTTCCTCCACCAAGAGCTGGGCAACAAATGTCAGTGTACGGAAAGCAAAACTAAAGCCACATGGTCTGCATGTTGTAACTGGACTTTCCAGTATGGTACCAAGTGCCAAACCTGAGTGTGTATACTAGTATGCAACCAAACCGTCACTTCTTCACAGGTATGTGTAACATACTGGTAGCATCAATACTAGGTACCCCATTCACAAACCCATGGCCGTGTTTGAGGGGGGGCGGTGGATACACAACTATAATTTGCCAACAACATGTACACCGAGGAGTGTATAGGCTAATCCACACATGTTTGTCTCTACAGACACACCACAGGTAAGGTCTATCTACATTTTGGAGTCAGCAAACCCTAGAGCACTCATAGGGTCAGACATATCAGAAAATTCAGAACTTAGTACACAACATATACTTCCAGTGAGGCCTGACTTACATCAGACACAGAGTTGATAGAACACCCATGATCATGAATTGCATGCACACCTAGGCCATTACACTCAGGTTCCACAGACTTGATGCACTACATGTGGAAGTACATGATGCTAGGAGGTTCTACCTACTGTTTCAAAATTACGTAGGCAAATAGTGAAGCAGTTGTCTATTGGGAAGCTATTAGCTCCACCAATCTTAGAGAATGTGGGTCTGACAGGCTGACTAAATAGGGGCTGACTTCCATTGCGACTCTTGGTGATACAAGTGTCAGAGACATGACTATCCCCTGTACTCACAGTGGGGCCTACAGTGATGTCCTACAATCCATACATGATACCATTGGATACGCATGGCTAACTCAAAACATGTGAAAACTGCATTCCCACTCATGGAACAAGTGAAAAACTTGCCCACAGCATCACACCTTGCTATGCGTCCAACTCACACGAGTCCATAACCAGCAAACACAACACATAACAGACATATCAACACTTACTGTAGTGGTCAGGGTCCTCAAATGTCGCCACCTCTCCCACAGTGTAGGGCGCCCGTCCACCTGTAAGTTATGGAAGGAAGAAATGTGCTCAAAATCTGTGCACAGTGCAACATTTTCAGTATAATTTACAATGTGTAGGCTGAATAAGTAAATGGCAGCCATTCAGACATGATGGTACTGCATCTGATATTTCACGGCCAACTTGTACATAGCATGGGTCTACTGTGACAGTTACACACATATCTGCACACATACATTGGCCCTAACTATCATGTGGTTGCAAACTTGCCCCATAATTGGTGAGCACTAAAAAATATGGAGTGTAATCGTCTCATCATGTGCATCCAAGAGAAACATCCAACGCCTGGTTACTTGAGGACTGCATTAGCAGTAAAACATGTCTTGTGGCCATGACACATTTAGTGCACATAGGCCCAATGTACAGAGGGAGGGGCAGGGACTCCTGTAAGCCATCCTGTTGTTACAGTATAGTCAATTGATGTGGCCCAGCTATGGTGATTTGCACCAACCATGGAGATGTAAAGCCATGTGCATACACTTGGACTGCCATCCATATTTGGATTGTGGTTCAACCGATTCCAACAAACATCTTACGATGTTAGCTGAGGGCACCTTATACCTTTACACAATGTATCCAAATCATGAACTGACATTTATACAAAAAGATTAAGAAACACAAAAATCCCACACATTCATAGTACTTCTGTGAACGCTTTCCTTCCACACTCACCAGACTCACATGAGACCAATGTTTGAGCCACTTTGCTATTATAAATTGTCGTGAAGGCAGCACTCATTTTCAGCATCATGTAGTGATTCTAAAGTCAGTCTAGCAATTGCGTCAACATAGTTGGCCTAAATGTTGGTACATCTGTACTTCTCTGTCAATAGTACCCTATATAGACATGATTGGCTCCTATTTTGTTAGCTGTGCTGACAGAAAGGCCGCACCAATTTCCTTCATGGTAAAGTTACCTGTAAGTTTGCTGAGCACGTGCTACCTGACAGCTAGCAATTGTGATCCTTGCCATAGTGCATCAATGATCCCCTTATATGTCCCCAAAATTACACACAGTCATCAAGTTAGCTGGCAGACATTGCACTAATCCACTGATGTCACTACAGAGCAATCATTTGTGCTCAATAACAATAGTCGTACTGACCAACAGTGCCACCAATCATGATTCCCAGGTGGTCCAAGAGATCCTGCTCCCTGGTGATGAGGAGGATGAAGACAAGAATACAAGATTGCAAATGAGAACTCATCTTATAAGGGTGTGCATGATCATCACACTGCAGTCAGACCTAAAACTGTTTCCCCAATATCAAGTCTGGAAGCACTGTTAGTGACTTTGAAAACACACTTATCAACAGAAACACATTGGGAACCATATTAACTGTGATTGGTGGTTGCAACAAAGGGTAGACACTTTGCAAGGTAGCGCTGGGTTAGCTGCCAATCGTACAGCTCAGTTGGGATTTGTGTGTAGCATTGGACACAGATGTTATAGTACAAAAGAGATGTACACGGAATCCAAACCCACGATCAAGTACCATTCAACACATACTATTAAGGGGTAACCAAATATTTATTAAAAGCTAACCATAGATGAGGAAACTGAGGCAAAAATCTTACCTACCCTAATCTACCCTGACTACTCATTACCCACAACTGTCCCTAACTACCCTAAGCAGCTACACTTACTTATCACATGTAACAAAACGTTCTAAACATCTACCTCCCACCCCCCTTATGAGACGGGACACATTGAGGACAACACATACTAACCTAAACACATACTATACTATCCTAAACAATTATATATATTTTTTTATTTTTATTTTTATATTTTTTGCTTTTTTTTGTTTTTTTTTGTTTTTTACACACAAGAACCCCAACATAGCCCCCCACCCACCCACCCACACATTTAATAAGTCAAAAAAGAAACAAGCAGGACCCCCTTGCCCCCACCCACTAACACTGACTAAACTAACAGCCTATACTAACCTAACACTAAGCCCCCTAATCCCTCTAAGTATAAGAACAAGGAAAGAGGAGGGAGGGGAGGGTATCATGTCCATCTATTCAACTGTCTAGAGGTTGGCCCTCCGGAGGGTCCTCTTGATATCCTTGACCCGCCATTTAATGTGCCACACGTCCCGGCTCAGGTGGCTCACCTTGTGCAGCACTTTGTCCATCTTGTTTTCAAGTCTATTGAAGGCTGCAGGGTCAACAGCTGGAACAGTGGCAGTCTGCACCGGTGGCAATGCTGGGGCCAGGAAGTCCAGCAGATGTAGATTCAACAGAGGTAGCTGTGGGTGGGGCCACCTGACTCAGATTGGTGGTTGTTTCTGTGGTGGCTATGGTGGGCACAGTAGGCCCACCCTGTGGGAAGGCTCGCCATGACCCGGAGGCACGTTCATGGTGATATCGCCGGGCCATCCTCTGGAACCCCGACTCCACCAGCAGGATGTGCTGGTATCGCATGGCCCGACGCTGAAATTCACGGACCTGGTCTGGAGTCATGTTAGCTGCTGTGAAGACAAATGCAGATATGCCACATTAGTAACTGCATTGTGTGAAACAACACAGCAAGTTAATCAGACAATACATCTACTGTACTTCTAACAGCTCATATCACGATACAGAGCATCGAATGTCCCTGAGGAAGTATATGGCAGGCCAGACAACAAAGGTCACATCACACAAAGCACATTCATAACCCACAAGATGGGTAACAACTGGCTTTGACTTGCAATCTGAGTTCTGACAGTTAACATCTAAGAATCATGCTGCATATCCTCCACCAAGAGCTGGGCAACAAATGTCAGTGTACGGAAAGCAAAACTAAAGTCACATGGTCTGCAAGTTGTAACTGGACTTTCCAGTATGGTACCAAGTGCCAAACCTGAGTGTGTATACTAGTATGCAACCAAACCATCACTTCTTCACAGGTATGTGTAACATACTGGTAGCATCAATACTAGGTACCCCATTCACAAACCCATGGCCGTGTTTGAGGGGGGGCAGTGGATACACAACTATAATTTGCCAACAACATGTACACCGAGGAGTGTATAGGCTAATCCACACATGTTTGTCTCTACAGACACACCACAGGTAAGGTCTATCTACATTTTGGAGTCAGCAAACCCTAGAGCACTCATAGGGTCAGACATGTCAGGAACATCAGAACTTAGTACACAACATATACTTCCAGTGAGGCCTGACTTACATCAGACACAGAGTTGATAGAACACCCATGATCATGAATTGCATGCACACCTAGGCCATTACACTCAGGTTCCACAGACTTGATGCACTACATGTGGAAGTACATGATGCTAGGAGGTTCTACCTACTGTTTCAAAATTACGTAGGCAAATAGTGAAGCAGATGTCTATTGGGAAGCTATTAGCTCCACCAATCTTAGAGAATGTGGGTCTGACAGGCTGACTAAATAGGGGCTGACGTCCGTTGCGACTCTTGGTGATACAAGTGTCAGAGACATGACTATCCCCTGTACTCACATTAGGGCCTACAGGGATGTCCTACAATCCATACATGATACCATTGGATACGCATTGGCTAACTCAAAACATGTGAAAACTGCATTCCCACTCATGGAACAAGTGAAAAACTTGCCCGCAGCCTCACACCTTGCTATGCGTTCAACTCACACGATTCCATAACCAGCAAACACAACACATAACAGACATATCAACACTTACTGTAGTGGTCGGGGTCCTCAAATGTCGCCACCTCTCCCACAGTGTAGGGCGCCGGTCCACCTGTAAGGTATGGAAAGAAGAAATGTGCTCAAAATCTGTGCACAGTGCAACATTTTCAGTATAATTTACAATGTGTAGGCTGAATAAGTAAATGGCAGCCATTCAGACATGATGGTACTGCATCTGATATTTCACGGCCAACTTGTACATAGCATGGGTCTCCTGTGACAGTTACACACATATCTGCACACATACATTGGCTCTAGCTATCATGTGGTTGCAAACTTGCCCCATAAGTGGTAAGCACTAAAAAATATGGAGTGTAACCGTCTCATCATGTGCATCCAAGAGAAACATCAAACGCCTGGTTACTTGGGGACTGCATTACCAGTCAAACATGTCTTGTGGCCATTACACATTTAGTGCACATAGGCCCAATGTACAGAGGGAGGGGCAGGGACTCCTGTAAGCCATCCTGTTGTTACAGTATAGTCAATTGATGTGGCCCAGCTATGGTGATTTGCAACAACCATGGAGATGTAAAGCCATGTGCATACACTTGGACTGCCATCCATATTTGGATTGTGACTCAACCGATTCCAACAAACATCTTACGATGTTAGCTGAGGGCACCTTATACCTTTACACAATGTATTCAAATCATGAACTGACATTTATCCAAAAAGATTAAGAAACACAATAATCCCACACATTCATAGTACTTCTGTGAACGCTTTCCTTCCACACTCACCAGACTCACATGAGACCAATGTTTGAGCCAATTTCCTTCATGGTAAAGTTACCTGTAAGTTTGCTGAGCACGTGCTACCTGACAGCTAGCAATTGTGATCCTTGCCATAGTGCATCAATAATCCCCTTATATGTCCCCAAAATTACACACAGTCATCAAGTTAGCTGGCAGACATTGCACTAATTCACTGATGTCACTACAGAGCATTCATTTGTGCACAATAACAATAGTCGTACTGACCAACAGTGCCACCAATCATGATTCCCAGGTGATGCAAGAGATCCTGCTCCCTGGTGATGAGGTCAGCCCACCGGTGCTTCAGCTGGTGGACACTCCTCTGAATGGCATACACATGCTGCAGGTGATGCAGCACCTTTCCCCACCGTATTCTGCGCGCTTCTGTTGGGTACCCCTGTATGACCCTGCCTGGATCATGAGCAGCAAGAAATGTGTCACCAGCCAGATGAAGCCCCCCAACTCCTCTTCCCCCATCCTGCCAAGACGTGGCCAACCAGACATACTTATGATTGAAGAGAAGGAATAGGGGTAAAAGAAATAGAAAGGGGAAATGGGTGAAAGTAGGGATAAAAAGACAGAAAAAAAGTAAACCTAAACACTAAAAGAGCCCAACTATCCCCAAATTAACACTACCCACAACAGACTCCCACAAACAAGAAATACACAAGATAAATGGACAAATGTAGACAAAACACAGTACTACAGTATACACAAACAAAATCTATTTCACAAAAGGAGTTTACAGATAGCACACAGGACAAATACAGCACAAAATCTCTGGACAACACTCTCTACACAGCCACACAGTCTAGAAGGATCATAGACTGCAAAGTGAAAGTGAAAGTACACCCACTGTACATGATCTGTACACAGGATATCCTATTGCATCACTTCCTGAATGAAAAGTCCCGCCTTTTTCGCGTTATGCGTCATTTTTTGTTGCACGAAACTGTATTTGCGTCATTTTTTTTTACGCACAGACGTGAATATTAACCTGCATAATGATACATGGACTGTACAAATATCTGGATGCGGGCTATATTTCACTCCTGTGCGTCAAAAAAAATGACGCAAATACAGTTTTCGTAAACAAAAAATGACGCACACCGCTAGGGACGTCAAAATTACAGTGCATTAACTGGTTTGGGGCATTTTACTTATTTTTTGGTTATTTTACATATGGAACACATCAGAGATTGGCTAATTGAAGACAGTATGGTGTTGATGGTGTATGTTCACATGTGTGACATCATACTGCAGCGGAACATCATCCACTAAACCCTTCACAGTATGTTTACAGTTGGCTGGCGTCATAGATGGTCATAAGTGTGGCCTACATATATGTGTGGCACAAATTGTGCATGTTTGCCATAAGGAGAGGATAGCAATGTGACGCACATATGTACAATACCTAATTGCCTTTGGCTCAAAGTGTGTGCTTTGACAACTAATTTGTTGGTTGACCAGGTGTGTGTGTACATCACATGAAGCATTATTGTACATTTGGTTGTATGAATGTGGCGTCCATGTGTCCAATCCTAAGATGCAAGTAAAAATTGGAATGAGCAAGGGCATGTGTTAGTCATACATGTAACAACACCCGCAAAGTATACTTCCAAGTTTTAGGGTCACGTAGACACCACATGTGACATAGCATGCACCAGATGGATGGCAGACACATGTTCATGTCAAAGGTCCACAATTTCTACATCCTGTGTCCTAGAGTATTGGTAAGAGCTTCCTAGGCACTAGTTGATGAATCCCACAGTGAGTCATACACATGCATTGAGGAAGTGGGTACCATGTTGTTTGCACAGACAGACAAGGGTCAATCTCATATGTATGATGACACCACAGTTGAGGCCATAGAAGTAAGCCCCAACTATCAAGTGGCTGTGGTGGACCAGCATACAAGACAGCACGTGTCCACATATTTCCAGTGATCAATTGCACATAGGTGTCTTGTTTATGTGTGTTGTCCAATGATGATCCTGTAGATTTTTTGGGATGTAATTTGTCACAGTTCGGACCAGGACTCATCATGAGTTCAGTGGCAGCTATTCCTGTAACTACTGAGTATCCTTTGTTGATCAATGTGAGTAAAGTAGATGTGGACATGTGAACCAACATGTGGATGGTCCCACCCTGTCACTAAAGACGTGAAATGAGACAGTCAACAGGGCAACCTTGGTGTGCTGAGTGAGATAATGTCTCAATCGTCATGTTCCGTCAGGTGTCATTACAACATTGGTACACAGGTTGGCCTCTGCACTTCCCACTGCATCTGAGAACATCATAGCCTCTGTGCTGTTTATTCTCGCAGCTATTCACCACACACGGCCCATCACTTTGTTGTGCGATCTGTGATGCTGTGTGTGAACTGTCATGGTTCTGACATTTGTGTATTAGTCATGTACATTATCAGAGGTTGCTGGTTGTGCTGAAAGCCCCGTACCCAAGCCCTGCCTATGACCATGGGACACTGTCACACTTTGTCATTCATGCATAAATGCAACCCAGAAAAGGGATGGGCCATGAATTTTGCATTTCCAAGAGGATTTAACTCAAATGGTACAGTTAAAAGGCGGATGATGCTATACAATGTATTTGTGTATGCATGGTAGACTCCCATGCCCAATGCCCCCTGATGCATTGCAGGTTTGCTAACGCAAGTGTGGTACATATGTAGACACAGGGATACTTTAGTGTGACACACAGACAGTTGCCAGTCAGGCTGACAGAATGCAAGTTGATTCAGGAGCCAGCTACTGGACAAGTTACATAATCAGTGGTCTGACTGAGACTGTTTGGAGGACAAACTAGACAGTTGACATATCAATCTGTGTATGTCCTGTGTTTTTGAAGGTGACAAATGAACCCAAGTGCTGTGTTACACGGCTTAATTACTATCAATGGTTGATGATGTATTTGACATAATGGCAACTCCTATGCTGTTCCAGGCATCATCAGGGGCAGTGCTTTTTGTAATGTGTGGTGTGCATGGAGGTGATCACAGGTGTGGGCTGCATCTGTTTCTCACCAGTCCTGTAGGTGAGACTTGCATTCTAAGGGCCAACAGACATTTTCACAAGGGGAAGCAATCTACATGTGCTAACAGGGCTTTGAAACTAGAAGACAGTGTATAACTTGACCTGACGTCCATGCAGTCAGATGTTCTTTGACAATGGCATACCTTAGGAAAGGGTGTAGCACACTGGTTTGCTAATGTTGGTCTGTGTTTGTAGAGGAGGTATTATCAGGGTACACATCTTAGTATTCCAGTGACCTCTTCCGACAGGTGGGTTGTGACCAGGTGCATGGGTGTGTCAGGAGTTAGCAAATGGGCTGACATGTACATGGAATGTCATGTGCGCAATGCATGTCATATGTGTGGCACTTGTGCTGTCTATGTTCTGCTTCTATGGAACTCTAGTCACAGATATTCCTTGCAAATATTGGATGCAGTTGGACTAACTGCTGTCAAGGGTCTTGTCAGACATTCCTGTTAGTGATGCCAAAGCACATTGACTGCCTCATGTATGAGGCTTGTTTTCCCCTTATTGAGTGATGGTGTCATAGTTGTGTGCCATATGCTGCGTTGGACCTTGCTTTCAACATGTATGTGTGAAATAGTTGTGGTCCTCTGCTATAGGCCTTCAAAGGAGATATGTACATGATATATGTAATTAAGAGTGTGTGTGTATGTGACCATTGTATGTTAGGCATGACATAAGCTCTGGGATGTTCCGTGTCCTACTCAGTATCTCAGCAATGCTCCATGAGGCAACACTCTTATTCTGATAAGTAGAGATGAAGGTGTGTAAAAAGGAATAGCCAGACCCTGATATGGTGATTATAATAGGTGTTTATTTACATTAGTTAACTAAAGTGGTGAAGGTGATCATATTCAGAAGAAATTATTTACAATCTGTTGCCGCCTGCGTATACCAGCAGCTGTGTTCTGTAGTTCCCCCTCCTGTTGCAGGCCAGCATCCTCCTCTTCCTCCTCTTCAGGCATGTGTGGCTCTGGTTCTAGGAGGGAAATGTTTCTTCTGATACAAATGTTGTGCAATATTGCACATGTGAGCATGATCCTACAGACCATCTTGGGGGAATATAGGAGGCTACCACCAGTGATGTCGAGGCAGCAGAACCTTGACTTGAGGATGCCGAAGGTCCGCTCGACAATGCTGCATGTCCTCCTATGGGCCTCTTTGTATGCACGCTCTGCAGCTGTACTCGGGTTGCCAAATGGTGTCATAATCCATGGCTGGATGCCATACCCCTGATCAGCTGCAAGAGAAAATGAATGGGATCATGTTGATGTAGATGGCCCTATTGAAAAGACCTTTAATGGCAGTAGTTGTCTTGTGTTGTCTGTGACTCTTTTGTGTACTAATGTGACATCCTATGCTTGTAGGCTGTACCATCTGCATTGTGTTGTTTCCTTGGCTGAACGAGTGTTTGTCTGCTAACCGTTTGTCAGCAGTATGTTTTGGGATTTTCAGTACAGTGTGCCCTCCCTATCATTGTGACTTGTGATATAGGTGTCCGTGTGTCTTGAAAGGGGGTGAGATGATAGTTCCTTGCAGAGTTAAAATTGAAAGTGTTGTTAACACGTTCATATCAAAGTAACCTGGACATCCCATACCTTTAGACTTATGCAATGTATTAATGTAAAGGTCATTGGGACACTTACAATTTGCAAGGTGACATTTAGGCAACCACACTCATTGAAGTCTTCACATTAGGCTGTACAGTAAATTCCATTGTGTGACAGGTTCAATGGTGACTTAAGAAATATGGCTAGCGATGTCACGACCTCAGAGTGTTCCTGTCGACATGTTGCTGTTGTGGTGTATGTGTTGTGTGTCCTAGAGGGTTGCTGTGCAGCGTGTAAATAAGTAGGTTTTTGTACTTACCAACAAGTAGTCCATTGCCATACCGTCCATCCTGGAAGTGTTTATTGATGGTGCAGTGACGGAAGATGTATGAGTCATGTACACTCCCAGGATATTTAGCCACGATATTGGTGATCAATCCTTGGTGATCGACAATGGCCTGCATGTTGCTGGAATGTGTGTGCTTCCTGTTGTGGTAGAGGTGTTCAGTTGCAGCAGGTGGCACAAGGCGTACATGTGTGCAGTCGATAGCACCAAGGACGTGTGGGAAGCCACTGATTGCGTAGAACCCCTGTTTAGTTTACTGCTGCTTCTGAAATGTGTTAGGGAAGCAGATGTGGCGGGGTGTCAGTTGAATGATGGGATCCAGTACTTTGGGCAAAAAGGCGGAGAATGATGGTTGTGATATTCCGCCAACCAGGGCACCAGTTGTTTGAAAAGAGCCACTTGCCAGCATGTGAAGTACGGCAAGCAGCTTTGTTTCTGTTGGGATGGTGCAGGGTGTCACCAAAGTGGGGGCCAACTGCTGTTCAATGTTTCGCAGCAGCTGCTGAATGGCCTGCCAGTTCAACCGGTACCTCTGGATGATGTCGTGTTCCCTGAGGCCCTGAAAGGTTGTTCTTGGGCGGAATATCCTCTCCTGCCTTCTGCGCTGCCTTTGGGATCCCAGCTGGTGTTGTTGTAGCTGCTGTTGTTGCTGCTGGGCTCTGCGTCTGCATGCATGCTGGATTAGAATCACCTCCATGGCTCCCTGTTGCTGCTCTGCTGCTCTGCTGTTTGTTCTATGTGTTCTGATTAAATACAGGTGTGTTTGCCCCATTTTAACGCCTGCCCTGACCCAGGCGTTAATTTTTGATGCAAATCGGGCTGTGCGTCATTTTCTGGCTCCGCCTCCCGGCCGTGCATCATTTTTGCTCGAAAGCATAAATACGACGCATGGCCCTTTAAGCCATTTTTTGGACGGGAATGCCTACCTTGCACATAATTAACGCAAGGCGGGTTGCCACATCCATAAAATGACGCACACGGCTGAATTTTGTCGTCCACGGGCGTCAAAGTTTAAATACAGGGCAACGCTTGCGCTGATTGTGCATCAAACATTTTGACGCACAATCGGCGCAGACGGAGTATAAATATGCCCCAAGTTTCTCTGTCCTCTTTGCTTCTTGGCATGAGCCCTTGTCAAAGCAAAGATATGCCCAGGAATGCCCAGTATGACTGCATGGGCCTCCAACTCCACTTCAGCCGAAGCTGAAGTCTTAAAGGTGTTCCCCAGTAGACACTCTACAGGTAGGTCTGTGGATACCACAACTTTTTTAGGACCAGTAACACCTCCCCAGTTGAGATCAACAACAGCCATGGGGTGGCTTACAGTGCTGTTATCGGCGTCAGTCACTTGGTACTGATGACCAAGTAGGTGTTGCTCAGGAGCCACCAGTTTTTCAGTCACCATTGTGACACTGGCATCTGTGTCCCTGTCGGCCTCAACCTGAACACCATTTATTAGGGGTTGTTGTTTGTAGTTACCCAAATTAAGGGGACAAGCAACAAGGGTGGCAAGTTCAATGCCACCATCAGAGACTAAAACAGCCTCAGTGGTTTCCCTAACTAAACCAACCCCCACTGCATTTCCCAGATTGAGCCCTGCTACACCCTTGGACTGAATATTGGTAGTGTTATTTTTCCCACCACCACTGCTATTGCTAGGGGCACTAGTTGAAGCAGTGGGGGTTATGGTGGTGGGAGGCTTGGTGCTTTTCTTAGGGCAATAACTATCTCCTTCGCTATGGCCTTTATTCCTACAGATGTAACACTAAAGCTTTGTATTCAGATGGTCATTAGAAGATGATTTAGACCCACCCCCAGAAGAGTTTTGTGGGCCTGATGAAGACTCTTTGTTTTAATCTTTGTCCCCACCCTTGTCATGAGACTTACCATCCTTCTTCTTGTCCTTGTCACCCCCTGTATGAGCTTTTCTGCTCACTCTTGTTCTGACCCATTTGTCTGCCTTCTTTCCCAATTCTTGGGGAGAGGTCAGATCTGAATCTACTAAGTACTGGTGCAACAAGTCAGACACCCAGGCCCTCATTACAACATTGGCGGTAAAAGCCGCTTACAGCTGTGTAGAAGACCACCAACACACTGCTGCCGCCGGGGCCACGGAATTCCGCCACAGCTATTATGACCCACAGCTCGGAATCCGCCAAAATTCAGACACCCACACAAGTCCGCCACACCAAAGGTCAGTGATAAACTGGCGGAAAAAAAAACCTCCACCGTCACGCACACAGAAATACACCCAGACTATCACGACCCACAAATCCATGCGGTATTCCATTGGCAGTACACACCGCCGCGCTCAAAATACACACACATCTACAAAACACTACCACATTGGACAATTCCAAATACACACACCTGATACACATACACACACCACTCCCAGACACCCATTACAATATAAAACACACACCCACATCACCCACAAACCCCTACGACCACAATTACCGAGAGAAGGCCAGAGAGAGACACGACAAACAACTACCAAGTATCCACAGGCACACAATACCATCACCCACATAACTTCCATGCACCTCACACAACACACCACTAAATATTACCCCACTTATCACTACACACACCACCCCACACATCACCCACACCACCCCATGGCACGGCAAAGACACCCCAGGTTCTCTAAGGAGGAGCTCAGGGTCATGGTGGAGGAAGTTGTCCGGGTAGAGCCACAGCTATTCGGATCACAGGTGCAGCACACCTCCATAGCTAGGAAGATGGAGCTATGGCGAAGAATAGTGGACAGGGTTAACGCAGTGGGACAGCACCCAAGAAATCGGGATGACATCAGGAAGAGGTGAAACGACCTACGGGGGAAGGTGCGTTCTGTGGTCTCAAGACACCAACTTGTGGTTCAGCGGACTACGGCGGACCCCCACCTCCTCCCCCACAACTAACAACATGGAAGGAGCAGGTCTTGGCGATTCTGCATCCCGAGGGCCTCGCAGGAGTAGATGGAGGAATGGACTCTGGTAAGACAAAGCTTTACTATTACATCCCCTACCCTACCTGCATGCCAACACATACCCCCACCCTCACCCCCATCACTCCTACTCCTCACAAATGTCCCACTATCACAACCCACCCATCCCAACACCAAGCCCTGCAACAACAAAGCATGGACACCCATCACCAAAGCATGGCCACTGCACATACCCATACACCCCCCTAAACCACCATCGCACAAGGTCTCACACAGGAATGCAAGCACTGGGGTACACAGTCACCCATCTATTGCACACCATGGCACACACAGATGTAATAAACATCCTTTTATACCCCTGCAGGACCACTACCCAAAGACACCGGACAGGAGGGTCCACACCACCAACAGAAGAGGCCCAGAGTGATGACAGCAGCTCTGTCCAACTGGATCTAGATGACCAGCCCGGCCCATCGGGGACCTCGGGACAGTCGGTTCCCCAGACACAGTCACAGGCCACTACAGAGCTTCCCCCCTCTGGAAACACCAGCACAGCACCCACCCAGCGGGCCCATACCTCTGTCCCCAGGACACGTCAATCAGCAGTGTGTCCACCACTACAGGGAACCTAGGCTAACCCACCACCCCATCAACAACAGGGACCTGGGGGCAGTGGTACTGGGCACACGGTCCAGGGGACGGAGGCCCAGGAACACAGGGGAACTGGGAGGGCTGCTGTGCAACAGGGGGAGGACAGGCCAAGGGAACCCACTCTCCACAAGGCCCTCTCCTCCATCATGGGAGCCTACCACCTCTCCCAGGAAACGATGGCAACGGTAATGGCCAAGTTTCAGGAGACCCAGCGCCTGCAGGAGGAACAGTATTTGGGCTTCAAGGAGGAACTCAGAGCCATCAATTCCAGCCTGGTCACCATCCTATGGGTGCTGAAGGAAGTACTCAACACCAGGAGGGACACTGCGGCACAACAAGGGGCCCCTGACACTAGCATGGATGAAGAACTGCCCACCACCTCCGCAGGCGCTAGTGGACAGGAGGCTCCGCCACAGGACCACCACACCAGCACCCCACCCCCTGCAGAGGGAGAACCACCCCGCAAATGGTCCCTGAGATCCACGACAAAGACAGAGAACGATGCCAAGACCCCCACCAAGAAATGAGACCACCCTGAATGTCATCTTTCTGTCCCACTTTGTCACCCTGTCCATTCTCAAACTGCCCCAGCTCCACTTCCTATGCCCATTTGGGCAATGTACCTGTAAGACTAATAGACTGGACTCTGCCATGGACATTCCTCCACCATCACCCCTCACCTTTTTACAACCCCCTCCAATATTGAGCACTTAAATAAACACCCTTGAAGCACAAAACAATTTGGAGTAAGTCTGTGATTTCAAAATAGTGTATTAGCAATTACAGTGGCAAAATGCTCTTTCAATTGTAATGTCAACATACCTATGTCACACAGCTCTAGTCCATGAGGAAACAAAGCAGATGTCACACTGTGGGACACACATCTGTGAAATCGTAAGGGAAAGTGACAACTCAGTGACCATACACTGGGTGAAAACGACAGACAGTAGAGAGGTAGTAGTGTTAAAGTACATGTGGTAGGCAGGTTTGTATTCTTACCTGTGTCTCACTGGAAATATTGCAGGATCACTGAGTTTCTGTTGTCCAAGTCCTCTTCTTCTGCTTCCTCGTCTTCACTGTCCACAGGCTCCACAGCTGCAACAACACTGCCATCTGGAACATCCTCCTGCAGAAAAGGCACCTGTCGTCGCAAAGCTAAGTTGTGAAGCATACAGCAGGCCACGATGATCTGGCACACCTTCTTTGGTGAGTAGAATAGGGATCCACCTGTCATATGGAGGCACCTGAACCTGGCCTTCAGGAGGCCGAAGGTCCGCTCTATTATCCGCTGAGTTCGCCCATGTGCCTCATTATAGCATTCCTCTGCCCTTGTCCTGGGATTCCTCACTGGGGTCAATAGCCATGACAGGTTGGGGTAACCAGAGTCACCTGCAAATGGCGAGAGACAGCTGTTAGACACACACTAACCTGTAAGGATATCCCCAGACCCAGACAACCATTCCCACTAACTTGCTTCCAGGTGCTCACCTAATAGCCACACACAGTACCTCTGGAGTTGACCCATCACATAAGGGATGCTGCTATTCCGCAGGATTTAAGCGTCATGCACTGAGCCAGGGAACTTGGCATTAACATGGGAGATGTACTGGCCTGCCAAACACACCATCTGCACATTCATGGAATGATAACTCTTCCGGTTTCTGTACACCTGTTCCCTCCTGTGGGGGGGTACCAAAGCCACATGTGTCCCATCAGTGGCACCTATGATGTTGGGGATATGTCCCAGGGCATAGAAGTCTCCTTTCACTGTAGGCAAATCCTCCACCTGAGGGAAAACGATGTAGCTCTGCATGTGTTTCAGCAGGGCAGACAACACTCTGGACAACACGTTTGAAAACATAGGCTGGGACATCCCTGATGCTATAGCCACTGTTGTTTGAAATGACCCACTTGCAAGGAAATGGAGTACTGACAGCACCTGCACTTGAGGGGGATTCCTGTGGTATGTCGGATAGCTGAGATCAGGTTTGGCTCCAACTGGGCACACAGTTCCTGGATTGTGGCACGGTCAAGCCTGTAGGTGATGATCACATGTCTTTCCTCCATTGTCGACAGGTCCACCAGCGGTCTGTACAACGGAGGATGCCGCCATCTCCTCACATGTCCCAGTGGAGGTGCCTATGAAGGACAACAGCGAGCACAGAGTCAACCAACTCTTTTTGCCTCTACTCTGTTTTCCTCGGATTCTGTAATTTCAATTCCATCAAGTATTCCTTTGCTTGAATCTCAGATGTAAATATTCTAGTTTTCCCTTTAATCAATGTCTTCAACCATGCTGGGGCCAGCAAAAAGGCCTCCCCTCCTATGTCCTGATAAGGCTTGATCAATTGTCGCAGTCTCTATATGCGCTCTACTGTAACATGGCAGTAATACGGTCGGGTGAAAAGTAGCATTGTCAATACAGCATATTGGGAACCTATGTTAGAATTCAGGTACAGGGCTACCACTCAGGTAGCCCTAGACCAGGTAAGGAATCTTGTAATACAAGAAAAGAAGAGGTTGTGCCACGACCAAGAGAGGTTTCCTGGTACCAGCTCTTTATGTCTGCAAAAGTCCAGTTTAATTTGCATCCAACAAATTAATTGTGTTTGAATGAACTAATGATGCTCTTTCTACCTCATACCATGCTCTTTTTTAAGAAAGAAATATGTTATTTATTAATTATAAAATGCATGTGCACCTCATGCAGTTTTGTGGCTCTGAAAGGGAGTGAAGTTGCCAACGATAAAGCCGAAATAATTTTAGAATAGCAGGGAGTTAAAAGGAAAATCTTGAACTCTAGTGATGAGAAGTTGTGTGAAGCTCAAGAGGTACATCATTAAGTGCAACCAGAACTTATGTTCGGAAGAAAATCTAGGGACTCACACAAAGAATAGGTCATCTTCTCAGAAGCAGCTACCTGGAAGTATCCTGGGAGCTTACTTCTCAGGAACATGGGCTGTCTTCCATAAATCATTCTGTGAACAATTCAGAAGACTGTGAATTTAACTGTAAAGATATGGGAAGTCAGTGATTAGAGCAGAGGAATTATGAAGCTGATCCACACTTACAAACTCCTGTAGTAGCAGCTCCATTTTGTATGACAAATAGCAAGGCAAGTGGCCTGTGTACAATATGCAGCAAATAAACAAAGACAAATTCCACCACTTTTAATAAATTGCATCATGATGGCTATGACTTGAAAACAGACCTATCTAAGGGGCTGCATGGTGAAAGACGCAATCATGAAAAAAAAAGGCATGGGCAAAGGCAATGGATCTTGCCTATGATGTAGCTAGTGCCTTTGGCAATGTCTTTTGGGCATGTTGTACAGCAGTAAAGCTGCCGTGCCGCAAGCATGAAAGTTAAAAAAAAACCTATGATATGCGCATCCTTACACATTTTTAGGTCGATCGTAAGCATATGGCCTCTTGTATACTTTAGCCTACTTCTTGTGGGCTTAAAACGATTTCATTTGTTTGTTTCAGTGTCCTTTAAAATCCTTGCTTGATAGTGGTCAGTCCTGCCACTTTGTTCCTCATTTATCTCTTTCAGAACAGGGTCTAACTACTGTATAATTCCACTTTGGTTCTTTATCTATTGCTTTGAAGGACAACCTTATCATTTCTTTGTTCCTCCTGTTACTCTGTGGGTGTTTCAGACCCATAACTGCTTGAATTTTATTGCAGCATTTGTCCGTCCCACCTCCTCCTAGGTCGCTGATATTCTTTTGCTTTCATCCTGCTGCTGTCCTTGACTCCCTGTGGCTCCTTGAACATCTGCTCCACCAGTAAACGCTAATAAAGGCAGCTCCCAGGCCCGGCTTGTTTTCTCTTCTTTCAGGACAGCCCAGCGCAAGTTTTTGTAAGCGAGGGCTATGTGTTTTCACTTTTGTGTAAACTGGGCTGTATATGTAATTTCATAGCCTGTAGCGCTAACTCTCGTTGTTTTTGTTGCTTGAGTTTTTGCATTGCTGAAAACTCAACAATGGCTGTTTTAATGTGGTTACCAGAAGAATAGATGTAAATTAGGAATGCATTCGCAACCTGGTGATCACACAAAGGCCACTTTGTGAAGTTGACGCCTCTGCCACAATTCTACTTCTGGTTCTTCTGACTTTGAAGTTAATCCATTTGCCTAATGCGTGCAGCAGGAGTGTGAGTTGTTGTTCAGGTGGCATGCAGTGGTGCATGTGAAATGGCGTGCTCAATGCCGCGACATCAGGCAGTGTCAGGTTTCCAGGGCTCGGGTGAGCAGCTTCAAAGGGCCCTGAGTGCGCTCATATTGCCTTTGTGTGCCAGACCTCCTGTGAACCTGGACCAGCCCCGCCGTTACCACGTGCCTCCTCAGCGCAGAGCGCCATGTCCGGACAGCAGTAGGGCTGTGAGCATGGTTTATCTCCTACTTGTGGTATTGTTTGTGTGGTCGAGTGTCTCAAGCGGTACATAAATGGTAGTTCTCAAGTGAGGTGATCAAAGCGGGAAGATGGTTGTGTTTAGATTTTCATACCTACCTCTAGCCCGCTGCACCTCTTCTTCTAGCCACGCAGCTGTGCTTGGATGACAGAGGCAGGCTATCCTTCACTTGTACGAGATGCTTTGATATGAGTAGCACCTCTGCCCTCTCTAATGCATGTTTGCAAACATGTTCATTGACACATTGTGCTGTAATTTACTTCTAAGTGCTGCTGGTGTGTACATGTCACACGTGGGATATTGGAGGTTTAGATGTGACATGTTTTGTTTTTGTTAATTGAAAGTTATCCAAGCTTGTGTGGTGCAGCAGGAATTATGACACTCGTATCTTTGGAATACCGAATGTGACCACCAAGCTTTGTTGCTGTAACCCTAATACTCTGCACGACTGTAGCACCCAGACTTACTTCTCATATGAATTTTGATTTATCTAAATGATAATGCATCCTTGGCACCATATTGTGATTCAGTTGCTTCTTTTGGAACTGTCACCACCGCCCAGCGTGGTCCTGTTATGGCACAACACGCATGCCCAGTTTAGCCTATTGTCTTGTGATTATACTCTGTAAGTAGTGGATTTACTTAGTGATGGGCGCAGAGTTATATAACTACCCAGTGGATGCAAGGCGAATCGTCAAAACATATACCACATAGATTAGTAATGTGCGTGAAACAAGAAACAAAGAGGCACCCACTATCCTAGAGTACTTGCAGGTACTTAGAGCCAGTGTAATCTTATTGAAAGTAATACACGCTACAGGATGTGGATGATCAAGTTATGAAGCTCTACTAGTTTCACTTTTTATTAAGTGTTGTAGAATCTAAATATATACGTTCATTAATTAAGTAGTTTTCTAAAACACCTTTTGGCCAATTCAGGTAGCCATGATTAGGTTAGTTGGCTCTATATTTTTAGGCTCATTCAGATTTAATTTGCGAGTGATGTTTCTAGACCATGCCTGCGTTTCCACTCTGGCACACACTCATCCTTGAAGCTTGTTAATAACATGCTCAATAATCAGCCGAGGCCCTCTTTTACCTGGTCATGTGTTTTAAATTTAGTATGTAGCATCCTTTGCCTTCTCCCAGGGAGGGAAGATGGCTGGCTTGAGGCCAATATCGAGATGGGAGAATAATAAATGGCCTCATTCAACCCATTGCTTTGTGTATGACCTTCAACAACTAAGACTGGCGTTTTGCTTGTAGTCAGTTATATGCGTGTCAAGTTTGGGTACAATTTATCTAAGTCGCTGAACAAATCAATATACAGCAGTATTAGAAGTAAATAGTGAAATGAATCCGGTCAGTTGGTTAAATTCAGTAGGAAAAAAATCTGAATAAAAGTGGCATGATGTAAGAGTATGTCGTGTGGGCCTATATACATACAGGACACCAAAACAGATTCTACTACACTGATTAAATAAACCACGTTAAAAAGAAAAATCAAAACCAAAACTGAAGGTAGTTTTATTTAAATCTATAAGGTGCCAATATGAGGTTTATGGGCCAAGTGAACTTAACTGTTGAAGTGCATAAACAGTTATCTGTGCTTTCCAGAAATAGTACAGAAGCCTCGTTCCACTGACTATGGCATATGCTCTGCAACCAGTTGCTTTAAGTAAATTTGGAGCTGTTAAGTTAACGATGGACTTATACAAAAAATATGTAATAAAATGATCTTCCCCGTTGCCATGAAACCTGCATATTTTTAATTCATTGCTGTCTGCCATGAGCATCTGAATTCCAAAACTGAAATCTTAAAAACACAAAATGAAGAATTATCCCCTAGTTCCAAGCTAGCTTCCTTTAAGTGTGTCTATATTTAAAGACCCCGACCCAAAGCATCCAATATTTATGATGTCTATCAAGAAAATATTAAGGGTGTCAATATGCATCCATTGTTGAAACCACCGAAACGTTGGTATTTTCGAGGAATGTCTTCTGGCTTCACTTTATTCATTTGCACTCATTCCCAAATGAAGCCTAACTAATATGTTATTTAAAAATGATTATATGCTCCACCTTCACACTTTATGCCAAAATGTATTTCTGTTGATCATCTTGAAAGCAGAATCATGTCCGATATAATAGAGATAGAGGGTTTCTTTTAATGGCAGCCAGAGTTGCATCTGCATGAGAATAATCTTTGCAGAAAGTTTTGTCTCACTGTCAAGGAGGGGAATCAGCCTGTGATTTGCTGTATTATTATCACCCTCCTACTTGGTATGTAGGATATAGAATGGCTCCCTCTGAAGGACAGTGGGATATGGAGTAATAGATGATAATGCAATTAGCTTGTTAAGGGTACTTGGGAAATTGGGGAAGACGTGACATCTTTGACATCTTCTAATCATTTGAATTTTGATCTGCTTCTGATATCCTATATGTGGGAATTGATAGTAATAGGGGTCTTAATGTGATTAAACCAGTTATTCCATGTGATGAAGAAATAACCAGAGAGCCCATGTTTTCCATGGATATTGTTTAACAACTTCCAAAACTTGTAAATGTTATTATTTCACACCATTTCTTGTGTGTAATCCAATATGACTCTACTACTTGCCTGCTAAACCTTCTTTTTAGGTTGAGGGCTGCTTTCGACATTTTGTAATCTATTCTGTGGGCTTTAAAAATGCCCATCTCATGGTCATCACTTTCATTCGTACCTGGGCCTACCTTTTAAAAATCCCTTGATGTTGTTGGTAAATGCTGTACTTTTGTCCTACTTTGAGGCTGGTTTGTTACCACCTTGCAGACTGAACCTCTTACACGGATTATTGCATGATTGGCCATGTACTTTAGTGTGGGTACACTACTTTTTTCTTTTTGTCTCTCCCCTTCGCGCTCCATGGTGGTCATAGCGCTTTGAGGTTCCATGCAGTGTGAACTCGACTTGATCGCTTCTAGCTGTTGGTGTCAGGCTGTTTATTGAACAAATGGTGTCTGCTTCTCTCTCGAGAAAGACCTCCATTTTACACTCATGTTGGCTTTATCTCCCCTGTCCCCTCGCTCCAGTGTTTATGGGTGGGCTAGCGTTTCGCCATTTGAGAATGTTGGTGCTGGATTCGTTTTCTTTAAGTCACAATCTTGGCACAATGCTGTTTATTCCAAGTTCCATGGGACACTGTCAGAGCCTCTGTTTACATTCCATAGACAACAGCAAGGGTGGCTTATGCAAGGTATTAAGAAGTGGCTATGCTAGATGTTGTTACATATTATTTTTTTTTAGCCAGCATATTTTTCTTGTCTCCTCTGACTCATGACCTGAATGCACAGCATATTTCGCCAAATGGGCGCCGGGCTTAATTTTCCAGCCTGGCTCCCGAAAGTCATTGGGGATACTTGAATTCAAGATTGCAGGGTGCAGTACCTTATGTGGCCGAAAGAGGCCCCAAGGGACACATAGTGGCAGCCTGTGGTACTGCACACTTTCCCTGCTTCTTGCACATTAGAATAGTAAATGTTGCAGGTTCTTTCAGCCAGCATATTATAAGTGTAAAAGTGTTAACGTAACCATGTTGTTCCTGCTTACATTTCACATGCTTTACTTAACATTTCATTCTCTATGAGTGCTTGCTTTTTACAGGATGTTGTTACTTATCGTTTTTTCCAGCCACCATATTACTCTTGTCTTCCCTCCCTCATAACCTATTTCCCATTTCCTGGTTCTCCAGCGCCGCAAGGTCATATGAATGGCAATAGTGCTATGCAAATATCTTCACTCCACCTCATACAGAAAAACAAAAGTTTAAAAAAAAGCCATTTTCAATGCCATGAGCTGTAACTTTCACAAATGCAAGACTGATTGCATTGGAAAAGCTTTATTGCTGTTTGTACGGGATGCAACATGGAGGGAGGGATGGTGTGTGGGAGGGCAACATGGACAACATAGGTTGGGGGAAATGCTATGATGTGGCCAGCGCTGGCTGAGGGATAGCATTGTTTGTAATTTATTGCGGGTGGGAGGCTGGAGGCAAAACGGAGCAAGGGGAGGCAACACATGGGGTGAGAGGCAACACAGAGGGAGGGAAAGCAAGTCACAGGGCAACATGGGCTCAGAGTAAGAGCATGACAGCGAAACGTCAGCGGCAAGCTGACAGACCACAGAGTGCCAGAGGAGCTAGGGCAAAAAACAGCACAGAAAACAACAGAAAGGAGGGAGGGTGGGTGAGGGCAAACAACAACATTGGAAAGAGGGAGGGTGGATGGGAGCAAAGAACAACTTGGACAACGAGAGAGGGAGAAGGGTTGGGGACAAGCAATACTGACAAAGGAAGGAAGGAGGATCATGAAGGGGGGAGTACATAAGGGAGCAAGCTGAAAAGATGCACTCTGCTCAAACACAAAGAAAAATGTACCACCTAAAAAATTAGCAGTGTAGGGACACTGGTAATGCACTTATGCTCCAGTGGAGGGACAAACACATGAAGAGCTAATAAGCCTATGGCAACTGATTAATAAGAAGCAAGCAAATGAAAGTGTCAATGAAGCCAACCAATGATAAGCAATAGGCAGCCTCTAGGCCCACTGTTAGAAAACAAAAAATCTTGAAAAGACAACCATGCACTGTCTATGCAAGCCCTAAAATCTGGCTCAAATGCTTTGAATGCCAGCAATTGAAAATGGCCATAAAAATAATCCATATTAATGTAGGGAGAACAAAAGCCATGTGAGACTGAGCGCTAGAGTATATTGGCCAGGTCAGCTCAAGAACACAATTGTCTAAAATAATGTGGAAGGTAGCCTACCAGCACAGTAGGGCTCGGCTATGAGAACATTTCTGAAAAAGAGTTACCTTCAGGAAAGTTGGACTGGATTGAATGAGCTTCATAAATGTTAAGGATTCATCAGAGAAGAGAAAAGGCATGTTCTAAGGTGCTTGCCTTACTACCAAGCCATTTTGAGATTATGAGAAAATAAGTTATACAATAGGAGGCCTCATTAAGTGGCATTGGTTGCCAGTTTCTTGGCTATGCAGCTTCATGTTTTTTAAAATATATATATATATATTGTATATCTGCATGTTCAAGGGCAGCCATCTTTGAATGGATGTTAGGAGGAGGACCCATTCAGCACTGGACTCTCAGTGAAAGTGCAGATAGAGCAATCCTAAGATCTTCATGGTCAGGAAAAGGTTCAAGCTACTTGAGGGCTCATGGCTCAAAATACCCCAGTGACACAATAAGATGACTGTCCAATTAACTCCTATTCTTTAGTTTGAAAGCAGTATTTCTTACACATGCTAAACACAGCACACTAAATAAGCCACACATGTAGTCTCTCAAGACTAGCGTTCTAGTGTTTGTCAGGGCAGTGCTATTCCCACGGGTGCTCTCATTCCCCTCTCTCCTCCTCCAAGCTAAATTGTGGTCTTGGCGGATTCTGGGAGGGGACCCAAGGTGCCTCTCACATAGCAATAAGCATCAAAATCTGGCTTTGGTCTTGATTATCTTTAAGCTCTTCATGTGGCAAAACTACCAAGCTCCAACAAGTCTCAGATGGGCCTACTGCCTTTCTTTCACCATACCCCTAATGAGGCCTTCGGAAGAGTCCAGGAGCTGTAGTGCTTTTCTCCCCTGTGCTCCACAATGAGTACCTCGCAGTGTGATCTTCCCACAGTTGACGGGATCAAATGTGCTGGGAGGTTGCAGACAATGATTACTTCTGGGTGCAGTGGCTCCTTTGTCTTCATGGTTCCTGCCCATAAGTTGGTGATGCAAAAGTGTTCCTGCAGGTGGCTTCTTGACTTATTCCTGAACCCTCTGCTGGTTGAGGGGACTCCTCCAAACGGCGATAGACCAAACGGTCCAAGTGACTCCCTCCTGGCATACAGGAGTCATCCTTACGTGCACTAGTCCTGATTAGATCTCATCCTCTGGGGGATGGCCCCAACAGTCTAAGCGGCCCACTGGAGGCAAATGCAGAACAGGGACATGAGTAATAGTCTGCAGTCTCAGTTGCATGAGCAACGGCTCACAGTCTCAGTATATCAGTATTATCAGTATATCAGTGATACCAGGAAATGGCCCAAAACTTCACAGTAGCCCAAATAGAAATGGGGGATTTCCAATAGAGAGCAAACATCTCACGTGCAACACTGTTCATGACTGGACCAGGTGCGTCACACTCTGATCCCAGGCATTCGCTCATCAAGACCCCACAGTGCCTCGCTCCCTCCCCACACAGCAACTGGTCTTGGCAGGCAGAACGCAGGTGCTCCAAGTACAGGACAAGAGTTCTTGGCTCTTGCGTTATGGTCTATCATCCAGATTGGACATTGACAGACCTTGGTCCCCACCTCTGGTTCCAGAAGCAAGACGTCTTCACAGTCTTTCCTCTCCTAATGGAGTGGTGCTGTTTAAAGAAGTATGGGGAACATGCTCCCACCTTTATAGTTCAAATCCAGACATGTGTCATTTAGTGTCTTGCCTTTAAAACTTGTGTTGGGTTTGTTGGCTCATTTGAAGTGTTCTCTTGCCTGCACTTCCCTTTGTTAAAGGGCAGTCTGCCACAGCAGGAGTGTCTCCAATTCTTTTTTTTGTGTGGTATATTTTTATTGTCATTTTATAAACAATATATAACATACAGAAACAAAGGTAATACAATAAACCCTCAAAATGCACATGTACCAAGATCTGTAACCCAATAGTATATCAAACAGATGTAACTCTAAAGATAATCTGTGGAGGTAAAGCTACCTGTACTTATATATATTAATATAATGTAATAGATTAGAAGAACACAACACCTACTTATAGGAGCAAATTGGTGTCACTATTTTACAGTGGAATGGAGTTATACAATTATACAATTCTATAGTTCTCCACCTCTCGTCAGGCCCCAATAGAGGGCATATATATATATATATATATATATAGATATATATATATATATATATATATATATATATATATCTATATATATATATGGTCCTAATAGGCCCCATAGACCTAGTACAGTAAGAAATAAAGAAAGAAGTAGATAAACCCACCCTCTCCTACCTGTCCCACCATTAGAGATGTTGTGGCCACAAAAAACCCCAACTGGGTGGGGAGGGGAATAAAGGGAACATCTAACTACCTAAATACCTAAATACTGTAGGCATATAACATTGTAGGACCTCTAAGCTGGGAATATTCAGTTTTAAGTGGAACATGGTGGTCTGTATGTCCCCCGCGGGAAGGCAATGTCCTTCCCTTTGGACTTAGTGGGCAAAATAGGACATAAAAGATGGGGTGTTGAAGAAGATGAACGCCTCTGTGGGGACCAGGCGGAATGGGAGATGGATATCGCCATATAATAATATATAATAACATGAATATAATTAAAACTAAGAGGAATATCTCTAACAAGATAAGGGCACATAAAGAATTAAGTTGAATTGAAAAAGGACAAATAAAGAAAACCAAAGCTATATAAAAGGATGAGGGTATGGAAATTGAAAGGAAGGGGGAGGAAAAGGGAAGGGGGTAAATAATGAAAAGGGGGGTGGGGGGTAGGAGGGGTATAAATAAGAAGGAATCTGATAGCAAGAGGGGTAAAAATAATATAGACACAAATAAGAATAATAGGGAAAATGATAATGATAATAATGGGAATAATGATGATGATAATAATAATAGAAGAGATAAAAATAATTATAATTATAATAAATATAACAATAATAACAATGAAAATAACTACAACTATAACAACAACAACAACAAGAATAACAAGAGTGACCGAGGGGGGAACGTGTCTTATGGTAGAACAATGTATAATATATAGAGAGGGTGGAGGAGGTGAGGGAGGAGAAGGGGGGAAAGGTACAGAAAGCATGAAAGAGTGCATAAGAGAGGATAGCAAGTGTGCACATTTGGTGGGGCCCAATACTAAATAGGTTCAAAGGAGGGAAGGATGATAAGGACCGGTTCATACTTGGGTACAATGATGAGATAAGAAATAGGACTAAGATTGGGATGGGAAGATATGTTGCCACATGATCAGCCATGGCACATCCCACAAGGGAGACAATCAGGTCAGCAGCCCAAAGAGGAAAGGCATCCATGTTTGTAGGAATACGTCCATCCTATCCTGGATGTCATAAATAAGTCGCTCATGAGTAGCAGCCTGAAACATTACAGAGATCCACTCTTCGTGGGAGGGCATATGTGTTGCGCGCCAGTGTGTAAGGATACACACCTTTGCCGTGGCTAGTGCAGTATGTATCAAGCGGCATTGTCGTCTAGAGAGATCAGGGAGCTCTCTGGTGTCGTGTAGCAGGATAAGTTGAGAAGGAAGGGATGATGGCAAGCGTAGTGTTTCCCGTAGGGTAGTCCCCACTGCTCACCAGAAAGGCCGTATGGCTGGGCAACCAAATAGAATGTGGAGTAGGTCGCACCGAGCATGAGGACATCTCCAACAGGAGGCATGTTGTAGAAGCCCAGCATTACGGAGCTTCTGGGGGGTCCAATACCAATCGTGTAGCGCTTTAAAAAGGCTGAATTTTAAGAGGGCCTCACGGGCTCCCCGGTCCCTGGCTTCAATTAGATCCACCCAGTCCTCTGAATCGTACTCAATCTGTAGGCGTGCCTCCCATTGATACTTGGGAGACACCAGGAGGGGGAGTGAGAAAAGATGGTGGTTCAGCAAGTTTTGTAGGCCTGACACAGTTCCTCTCAGATGACCTCAGGTTTCTAAATAATGAAGTATTGGGGATTGAATGAGTCGTCGAGGGGGGTTCCCAAGGTGGCTCATCAGACAGTGCTTGAGTTGCATATAACGCCAGGAATGACGTTCGGGGAGATCGAATTCCTCCTTGAGTTCCAGGAACGTCTTCCATCTGCCCTCCATAATGAATTGGTCCACTCTTGTGAGACCTTTCATATCCCAGTCCCAATTTATGAATTTTTTTTTATGAAGCACTATGAACCTTTTTTTAAAAAAAGTATAATTTGCTCTAGAACAGCTTTCCTTAAGCGCACTCTGAAAGGTTATGGCATATCATTTGTTTCTTCTTGTAACCGTTCTGGTAAATGGCATTTTTTTATCTGGGAAGTACAAACTATGGAACTTTTATTTAACCTCTGGTCCGTTCCGATATACAGTGTGCTAACTGTTAATGCTTCCTTTTTATGTGATGGTTTACGATTTCTATCTCTTAGCATGTATGATTATTTCTAATTTTTAAATGGCCTAAACTTAGGCCGAATAAACTATTGAATTGGAATTGAATTCATATCCCAGTCCTTCCAAAAAATGGTCTCTCCCCCAATAAGAAAGCCTTTATTGTCCCAGATGATTGCCCTGTCATGTATGTGAGGGTTTACGATCAATAAGCGGTGTGCCTGCCGCCATGCAGTTTGCATGGCTCCAATCATAGGGTTGTGAGTGCGATGGGAGGTCGGATCTGCATTGTATATAACCTGAAGACCTGAGTCGGTACAGGTAAGCAGTTGTTCAATTTCCACCCACTGTGCTGGATCCCGTTTTCCTGGGAGCAGATAGGCCATCTGTGATGAGTGTAGTGTTCTACCGAGGGGAGACTTAAACCTCTGCATTCACGTCTGGCAAGTAGGGTGTTTCGGGGCAATTGTGCACATATGGATCCCCAAGCAAAAGACCGGATATGACGATCAACCTCTCGAAGGAGAGATAGGGGTATGCAGAGGGGCAACATACCTAAAACATGTAAAAAAACATGGTAAGGTTACCATTCGTACCGCCTGAACTCTGCCCCACATAGACAGGCCTAGGTGTGTCTACTTCTCAAAATCCCTTTTCATGCCACAAATTAGAGGATCTAGGTTGTCCACCACCATGCTATCCAACCCTCTGTTAACATCAATACACAAGTATAGAAGACATGATTGTTTCCACTTAACTGGAAATCCCTGAACAGATGCACGAATTGTCACTGGGGATAGTGGTAACGCCTCAATTTTATCCCAATTGATCCGGTAACCCGATAGATACTCAAACTCCGTCAGAATAGCTTGAAGAGCTGGGAGGGAGGTGGGCAAATTGGTAACTGTGAGGAGAATATCATTGGCATATAGATAGATGAGGGATCGGCCACCTGGAACCGGAACACTGGAAATAGGATTAGAGTTGGGTATCAGTGCTGCTAGGGGTTCTATGGCAAATAAGAATAATAATGGAGAATGAGGACAGCCCTGGCGTGTTCCCCTACTAATCGGGAAGGCATCAGAAAGGAACCCACCACAGTTTACCTGGGCTGTAGGAGAATCGTAGAGTAAACGTACTCGATTGATAAAAGTCGTCCCTAGACCAAAGCGGCGCAGCACCTCAAAAAGGTACCACCACTCAATTCTGTTGAACGCTTTCTCAGCATCAAGTGAGAGGGCAAGAGCCTCTTCCTGTGAATCCCGGGCAGCCCAAATAGTATGGAGTAATGTGCGGAGATGATTCCTTGACGAATGACCCGGAACAAAGCCTACTTGAGTATGGTGGATTAAAGAAGGGATAACCTTCCTGAGGCGAGATGCCAAAATCCCTGCTAATATTTTAATATCCCCATTAAGAAGTGATATAGGGCGGTAGCTACCGCATTGAAGAGGGTCTTTGCCCGGTTTGGGGAGAACCACTATGGAGGCTTTGTTGGATAGAGGATGTAGCGTACCCATTTGAGCAGCCCCTTGAAACACTTCATATAATGTATCTACAGCATCTGCTCCTTTCCATTTATAGAACTCCAACGTGAATCCATCCTCCCCAGTTGCCTTGTGGTAGGAAAGGTTTGTCACTGCCTGCTGTATCTCCTCTTTGCTAATGTCACCCTCTAGGAGCGCTCTGCACTCCTCCGAAAGATACAGTATATGCGCCCTATCGAGGAAGGCCCCCAGTCGTCCGCTATCTTCAGCTGTCCCCGGTGTATAGAGGGTCCGGTAAAAGTGACCAAACTCCTCTGCTATTGCTTGTGGGTGTGTGATAAATGAACTGTCGGTGTTGCGTAAAGCCGAGATGGCCAGTACTGTTTCCCTTTGTCGGAGTTGTGCGGCCAGGAGGCGACCTGCCTTCTCACCGTGTTCATAATGACAGCCTTTTAATCTCTGCAAAGCATATTCCTCCCGTGATGTGTAAAGCGAATTGAGCTCCATTTTAGCTAGCTCCAGACATCGGTGAATGATTGGAGTGGGCATTTGGGTGTATTCCCGAGTGGTCTGAACAATGCAGGCCTCCAAATCGCTCTCTCTGGCTCGTTTTTGGGCATTGGAGACGGCTGCATCCTTCATAATCTGTACTCTAATGGTCGCCTTCACTGCTGCCCATAATACTTGCGATGAGGAAACTGAACCCTTATTATTCTGAATATAAGTGGCAAGATGAGACCTGAGTTGTTCCTTACCCTTTGGGGTTTGATACCTGGAGTATGGGAGGTGCCAAGGTTTACAGCCTGGTGAGGTTATCCCCAGTTCCAAAGCTAGTAAAACCGGGGAATGATCAGATAATGCGGCCGGAAGGATGCCAGACACATGGACCGATTGTAATAGCCGATGGTTCATTAAAAAGTAGTCTAGCCGGGATTGAGTCCCATGCACCGCAGATATGAATGTATACTCGCGGTCTGTTGGCTGGCAGAGGCACCAGTGATCCAATAGACCATGGTCTAACAAAACGCCACGGAGAAGGGCCCGGTCTGCATTATTTCCCGTATCCAGGCCACTAGAGCGATCCAAAATGGCATCTTGCACTAAGTTCCAGTCCCCGCCCAACAAGTAGTGAGAGGCACCAATATCTGTCAAGGTTCTGTTAAGGGAGAGGAAGAAGGAGTGTTTGGAGCCAACAGGAGCGTAGATGGAGCCGACACATATCGCAGAGGATCCGAGATGAAGCTTGGATAATACATAGCGCCCGTCTGGGTCTCTCCATGTCTTAGGAAGCCTGAACTGGAGAGAGCGACAAATGAGTATTGCCACCCAGCATTTTCTCCCCGAGCCCTGCGACTCTCCATGCACAGCCAGCGCTCCACTACAGAGTACCTTACCCACCCAGTCTCTACAGAGCTTCTCTGACTCAGCTGGGGTGAGATGTGTTTCCTGCAAGAGAGCAGTATCAGCACTTTTAGATCGGAGATAAGAGAGGACTTTCTGGCGTTTAATGTAATGGGTCATACCATGTACGGTCCAGGAGATAACTGTGAGTGGGGTCGTCGACCCAATGTGTATCGGAGTAGGAGCACAACCTCGCAGACAGTAGGGGATTATAGGATCGATGGAACAATGGGTGTATGTGGGAACTGGATATAGCGGACCATCTTGAGTTTGGGTTTTGATATGGGACACTAAAAGAGGTGAAACAATAAGGCGAAACAAGAAATGGGGGGAAAGTCCCTCAGTCACAAAAAAATACTAAGGGGAAGAAAAAAGAAAGGGAGGGGAGATGAACCAAAACTACAAATGGAAAAAAGAAAGAGCTTCAGTGATCGAGGGATATCCCGTCACTAGACGTCCTGTTGAACTGAGGGTCAGAACCTGGGAGATCGACTCACTGGGCAGTCACCAGAAGGGGGGCCAATGGGGGGGCAAAGGAATCTACATGTTAGCTAATATGATCCTCCCCATAAAGGGGGGGGGGCTCTCCCGCAGGCTAGTCCGCAGAGTGGCATAGGGAAACGAAGCCACGCAGCTACGAAGCCACGAAGCCATGAAGCCATGGGAAGGAAGGGAGGGGGAGAAGGGGGGAGAGGGGTACACTTCCTGGTCGATCATTGAAGCAGGGGATAATGCCCATATCGAGAGGAGTAAGCATTCGTCTGTCTGCATCAAAGATCCTATATAGGGTTCTAAGAGCAAAGGAATACATCTGTCGTCCCTCTAAGATATGAGTCATAGCCAACCCACAGGGTAACATGGCATTTGCAGGAGAGATGGCCAGATAACCCAGTCAGGGGTAAGGTTCAATGATATAAAAAAAAAAAACATTTAACACTTGAAGACAAATCGCCAGTTCCAACTCCCCCCCCCACACAACCCTCCCCCATCAGGAAAAAAGATAATGACATTAATAGTTTGTTTTAGCACTTAGCTGTCCGAGGAGCGTAGATTCATTGCCAGGCAAGAGATGGGAGGAAGTCAAGGCTCTTCTAAGTCCAGCATCAGGAATGTTCCTCAGGGAGTGGTTTCAAGGGTAAGCGAGATTTGTCCCTGCTTTGCTCCTGGGTATGATCAATCACTGCTTGGAGAGTGTGCTCACGACCCTCCTGGCTTTTGGATGAACGGTCGTAGATCCTGCCTCTCTTTTGCGAGATAAGGTGCTGTGATTGGGGCAACAAAGAGGAAGCTGCTGATAGGTCCTCATGCGTGGCGGCGTTCAACTCTGAATGCGTAGCAGCAGTGTCCATAGGATGAGAAGCTAGGTCACTCAGAAAGGCGCTGAGGGCCACTGGTTTGGTGAAGTTTCTGGATTTTCTGCTATGGGTGACAAACATGCGTGCCAGCTCAAGGAGGCCATATTTAATATCCAAGTTCCTGAGTTGAGGACGAAGGGCTAGGAATGCCTTCCATTTTTCATTGGTTGATCTGGAGAAATCAGCCACCACCCTAATGTTGTGTTCCTCAAAGGAGTAAGATACTTTAGATTTGGCTGCCATAATGGTCTGACAAGCTTGTTCATGCCGCAGGAAACATGCAATAATGGGCCGTGGTTTGTCAGGGGTCGCTCTATGAAGAGGACCGATCGTGTGTGCTCTCTGAAACTCTAATGGTGGCGAGTACTCCAAACCAGTAATCTCATGTAGGAGATTTTTGAGAAAGGTTTTAACATCAGAGCCCTCTTTGTGTTCCGGGATACCAAAGAGGCATATGTTATCCCTACGGCTCCGGTCTTCCAGGTCAATGATTTTTGTTCGCAAGGATCTCAACTCAGCCTCCTGGGCGGGCAGGGCCGCTACGTGGTCTTCCATGATGGTAAGGCGTTGGTCTAAGTTGTGCACAGTTTCTTGGAAGCTGGCTATATCTGCCCGAATGGAGGAGGAGGCCACAGTTAGGGGCACATTTATACTCTGTTTGCACAGAATTAGCGTCATTTTTTTTTACTCTAATTCGGTGCAAAACTAACTCCATATTTATACTTTGGTGCTAGACCCGTCTAGCGCCAAATTTATGGAGTTAAAGTCATTTCTTGGAAGTGAAGACCTACCTTGACTTAATGAGATGCAAGGTAGGCGTTCCAGTGCAAAAAATGACTCTATGGCCTTAACGCCATATTTAGGGGCATATTTATACTCTGTTTGCACCGAATTAGCATCATTTTTTTTACTCTAATTCAGTGCAAAACTAACTCCATATTTATACTTTGGTGCTAGACCCGTCTAGCACCAAGGTCCTGATTTATACTTTTTTTGTGCTGCATTAATGTCATTTTTTGACACAAAAGTGGTGCAAACTTACAAAATATTTGCCCTTATTTATACTTTTTGGTGCAAAACTGCACTAACTCAGTTTTGTACCAAAAAGTTTAGCACCAGCTTGCACCATTTCTGTGCACCAGCCGGGCACCATATTTATGGAGTGGTGGAAGCCGGTGCAAAGGGTAGGCTAGAGTAAAAAAAAAAAGGACTTTAGTCGGGTGGGGCTGGTGGTATAGAAGAAGGAGTTTTAGCCCCAAAAAATGACTTTAGGCAGGTTAGAGTAAAGTAAATATTACTCTAACCAGATTAGCATCATTTTATGGTGCTAAACCTACCATGCCACATGACTCCTGCCTTAGAAAAGGCAGGAGTCATGCCCACCACCCCAATGGCCAGCACAGAGGACAAGGGTCCCCTGGGCATGGCCATTGCATCCTGTGCCATGTATGGGGGCCCATTTCAGGCCCCCCTATGCACTTTCAAAAATAAAATGCAATCTTACCTGTACTTACCTGGGATGGGGTCCCCCATCCTCCGCAGTCCCTCTGGTGTGCCTGGGGGTGCCCCTGGAGCCTGGGGAGGGCACCTGTGGGCTTATTCCATGGTGTACCACCATGGAAATAGGTCCACAGGTCCCCTAACGCCTGCCCTGACCCAGGCTTTAAAAAAATGGGGCAAAGCAAGCTTTGCCCCATTTTTTGACCCCTCCTCCCTCCCTTGCACCATTTTCTCATGGGAGTATAAATATGGCGGTAAGGCCATAGAGTCATTTTTTGCAGGAGAACGCCTTTCTTGCATCTCATTAAGGCAAAGTAGATTTCCACTTCCAAAAAATGACTTTAACTCCATAAATTTGTCAGGTCCAGCACCAAAGTATAAATACTACGTCTACATGATCCCAATCATTTTCTCTTTCAGCTGATCAGGGGTATGGGATCCAGCCTTGGATTATGACACCATTTGGCAACCCAAGCACTGCAGCAGAGCATGCCTACAATGAGGCACATAGGAGGACACGCACCATTGTCGAGGGGACCTTTGGCATCCTCAAGTCAAGATTCTGGTGGCTTGACATCACTGGTGGCAGCCTCCTATATTCACCAGAAATGGTCTGTAAGATCATTTTAACATGTGCCATCCTGCACAACATTTGTATACAAAGGAACATTCCCCTATTAGATCTTGAGCCCCAAATGCCTGAAGAGGAGGAAGAGGAGGATGCTGGCCTGCAACATGAGGGGGAACAACAAAACACAGATGCTGGATTGCGTAGGCACCAACATATTGTGAACTATTTCTTTTTAAACAACTCACCATCACCACTGTATCAACATATGTAAATAAACACCGATAATAATCACCATATCATGGTCTGGGTAATCATTTTTGCTCACCTTTATCTCTAACTATCAGAATAAGAGTGTAGCCTCATGGAGCATTGCTGACATACCGAACAGGACAAAGAAAATCCCAAAGCAATTATGATGCGTATTATACAACAGTCACATACACACACACTGTAAATGACATATACTCTGTATGTTTCACCTTTGAAGGGCAATATCAGAGGACCACACCTATTTCACACATACATGTTGGCAACATGGTTGATCGCAGCATATGGCACACAACTAAGACACCATCAGTCAATAAGGGAAACAAATGCTGCATACATGAGGCAGTGGATGTGCTATTGCATTGGTAACAGAAATGTATGACCAGACCCGTGACAGCAGTAAGTTGTACAGCACCTATCTTTGCAAGGACTATCTGTGACTAGAGTTCCATATAAGCAGAACATAGACAGGCACAAGTGTCACACCTATGACAAGCATTGCACACATGACATTCCATGTACATGTCAGCCCATGTCCTAACTCCTGACACACCCATGCTCCTGGTCTCACCCCACCTGTCTTAAAAGGTCCTTGGAATGGTAATATGTGTACCCAGATATTCCCCCCTCTACACACACACAGACTAACAATAGTAATCCAGTGTGCTTCACCCTTTCGTATGGTACTCCATAGTCATTGTACATCTGACTGCATGGACATCAGGACAAATAATGCACTGGCTTGTAGTTTCTAAGTCCTGTAATCACCTGTAGATTGCTTCCCATGTGAAAGGTACTGTTGGCCATGTGAACTCAAATCTCACCTAAAGGACTTGTGAGAAACTGATGCAGCACACACCTGTGAGCACCTCCATGCAGACCACCCATTTGAACATGCACTGCCCTTGCACATGCTTGGAACAGCATAGAAGCTGCCATTTTGTTGATTACACTGTTATGCATTGCTAGAAAAAATAAGCCATGTAACACAGCCCTTGGGCTTATGTGTCACCTTCCAAAACACAGGACAAACACAGTCTTCCATGTCAACTGTCTTGTTCTTCCTCCGACTAGTCTTAGTCAGACCACTGAGTATGTACCTTGTGAAATTGCTGAATCCTGATTGACCCTGCATCCTGTCAGCCTCACTGGCACCTGTCTGTGCGTTACCCTAAAGGTTCCTTGTGGCTACATAGGTAGCATACTTGCTTTCCCAACCCTCACATTCCTCCGGGGGTATTTTATCAGGTGCTTCCTCAGTGCATACTCAAATACATTGTATAGCATAATCTGCTTTTTTATTGTACCATAATTGTACACTTGTCTCCAAATACCCAAATCATGGCTTATTCCTTGTCTGGGTCTCATATATGCATGAGCAACAAAGTGTGACAGTGTACCAGGGCCGTAGGCAAGGATTGGGTATGGTGCCTCCAGCAGAACCAGCAACCTCTGATAATGTGCATGAAAATTCCACACATGTTAGGACCCTGACAGTTCACACGCTGAATCCGATTGCTCACAACATATTGATGGCCTGTGGGTGCTGAATAGATGCAAGATTAATCAACACAGAGGCTATGATGTTCCCAGATGCAGTGGGAACTTTACAGGCCAACCTGTGTACAACTGTTGTAATGACACCTGCCGAAACATGACTCCTGAGATATGATCTCACTCAGCACACCAAGGTTGCCCTGTTGACAGTCTCATAACACTTCTGCAGTAACAGGGTGGGACCATCCCCATGTAGGTTCTCATGTCCTCATTGGCTTTACTTCCATTGATCTCCGAAGGATACTCAGTAGATACAGGAATAGCCGCCACTGACTCATGATGAGACCTGGACGTAACTGTGACAACATAGACCCCTAAAAATATACAGGATCAACATTGGACCACACACATGAACCAGACACCTCTGTGCAATTGATCACTGGAAATATGTGGCCACGTGCTGCCTCGTCTTCTGGTCCACCACTGCCACAGGAGAGTTGTGGCTCAGTCATGTGACCACAACTGTGGGGTGAGATTACAGTTGTGGGTCAGCTTTGGCTTTCCGTGTCAATAACATGGTTCCACTTAGTCTGTACATGTGCCTGACTCATGGTGGGTTCACCAACAAGTGCCTAGGAAGCAGTATCCAAATTTCCAGGACATGTGATGGGCAACTTTTGGACCATTGACATGAACAAGCGTCTGCCATCTATCCGGTGCATGCTTTGTCATTTGTGGTGTCTATGTTACCCAAAATCTTGGAAGTGCACACAAGTGATGTTGCTACATGTATGACTAACACATGTCCTCTCTCATTTCCACACTGACTTGAATCTAAGGTTTGGACACATTGACTTCACATTCATACAAGCATATTTGCAATAATGCATCTTGTGATGCACACACACTGGGTCAACTACTACATTAGTAGCCAATGCACACACATTGAGCCATAGGCATTGAGGTTTTGTACTTATGTGCGTCACATTGCTATCCTCTCCTGACGCCAAACATGCCCAATTTGTGCAATACATATATGTAGGCCACACATATGGCCATCTAGTGCATCAGCTAAGAGTGAAAATCCTCTTAATGAAGTAGCGGATTATGGTCCGCAGTAGTATGATGTCTCACATGTGCCCATACACCGTCAAGACCAAAGTGGGAGGAATCAGCCTATCTCAGTTGTGTCACAAATGTTACATATCATGAAAATGGTAAAATGACCCAAACCCAGTTAATGCCCTGAAATTTTGACGCACATGCATAAAAAAACTGACGCACCATCGTAAAAAAATGACGCTTATGCCCAAAAACGAAGCATAATGCCATGAAAACACCATTGACTCTTCCACACTGTACCTCAGACAATTGTTTAAGTGTTAGACTATTTCCAAATATATGGATGCAGGCTAATTTCTACTCCTGTGTGGTAAAAAAATGACACCCAGACTGTATGCGTCAGGGTGGTGGCGTTCAAATCTGAATGCGTAGCAGCAGTGTCCATAGGATGAGAAGCTAGGTCACTCAGAAAGGTGCTGAGAGCCACTGGTTCGGTGAAGTTTCTGGATTTTCCGCTATGGGTGACACACATGCGTGCCGGCTCAAGGAGGCCATATTTAATGTCTAAGTTCCTGAGTTGAAGACGAAGGGCTAGGAATGCCTTCCATTTTTCATTGGTTGATCTGGAGAAATCAGCCACCACCCTAATGTTGTGTTCCTCAGAGGAGTAAGATCCTCGAGATTTGGCTGCCATAATTGTCTGACGAGCTTGTTCATGCCGCAGGAAACATGCAATAATGGGCAGTGGTTTGTCAGGGGTCGCTCTATGAAGAGGACCGATCCTGCGTGCTCTCTGAAACTCTAATGGTGGCGAGTACTCCAAACCAGTAATCTCATGTAGGAGATTTTTGAGAAAGGTTTTAACATCAGAGCCCTCTTTGTGTTCCGGGATACCAAAGAGGCGTATGTAATCCCTACGGCTCCGGTCTTCCGGGGCAATGATCTTTGTTCGCAAGGATCTCAACTCAGCCTCCTTGGTGGGCAGGGCCGCTACGTGGTCTTCCATGATGGTGAGGCGCTGGTCTAAGTTATGCACAGTTTCTTGGAAGCCGGCTATATCTGCCCGAATGGAGGAGGAGGCCACAGTTAGGGGCATATTTATACTCTGTTTGCACCGAATTAGCGTCATTTTTTTTTACTCTAATTCGGTGCAAAACTAACTCCATATTTATACTTTGGTGCTAGACCCGTCTAGCACCAAGGCCCTGATTTATACTTTTTTTGCGCCGCATTAATGTCATTTTTTGACACAAAAGTGGTGCAAATTTACAAAATATTGGCCCTTATTTATACTTTTTGGTGCAAAACTGCACTAACTCAGTTTTGCACCAAAGAGTTTAGCACCGGCTTACACCATTTCTGTGCACCAGCCGGGCACCATATTTATGGAATGGTGCAAGCCGGTGCAAAGGGTAGGCTAGAGTAAAAAAAAAAGGACTTTAGTCGGGTGGGGCTGGTGGTATAGAAGAAGGAGGTTTAGCACCAAAAAATGACTTTAGGCAGGTTAGAGTAAAATAAATATGACTCTAACCAGATTAGCATCATTTTATGGTACTAAACCTACCATGCCACATGACTCCTGCCTTAGAAAAGGCAGGAGTCATGCCCACCACCCAAATGGCCAGCACAGAGGACAAGGGTCCCCTGGGCATGGCCATTGCACCCTGTTCCATGTATGGGGGCCCATTTCAGGCCCCCAAATGGCACTTTCAAAATAAAAGGCAATCTTACCTGTACTTACCTGGGATGGGGTCCCCCATCCTCCGCAGTCCCTCTGGTGTGGCTGGGGGTGCCCCTGGAGCCTGAGGAGGGCACCTGTGGGCTTATTCCATGGTGTACCACCATGGAAATAGGCCCACAGGTCCCCTAACACCTGCCCTGACCCAGGCTTTAAAAAAATGGGGCAAAGCAAGCTTTGCACCATTTTTTGACCCCTCCAACCTCCCTTGAACCATTTTTGCATGGGAGTATAAATATGGCGTTAATGCCATAGAGTCATTTTTTGCACGGGAACGCCTATCTCGGATCTCATTAAGGCAAAGTAGGTTTCCACTTCCAAAAAATTACTTTAACTCCATAAATTTGGCCGGTCTAGCACCAAAGTATAAATATGGAGTTAGCTTTGCACCGAATTAGAGTAAAAACAAATGACGCTACTTCAGTGCAAACAGAATATAAATATGCCCCTTAGCGTCAAAAAATGACGCTAATAAGGTTAGAGTAATTTATTTTGACTCTAACCTGCCTAACGTCATTCTTTTTGCGCTAGCCTACCCTATGTACCGGCTTGCACCATTCTATAAATATGGTGCCCAGCTGGTGCTAAAAAATGGTGCAAGCCAGTGCAAAACATTTTGGTTCAAAACTGCGTTAGTGCAGTTTTGCACCAAAAAGTATAAAGAAGGCCCTTAGATTGGAAAATTATGGCGTCCGTTGTCTCCAAGCGGCGCCCCACCACCGCAATCTCTTGTAGTATACGAACAGACGCTTCTAATGGGGTCGAGGCAGCAAGTGGTGGCACAGGGCCTGAGTAAGTTCCCTGCACTGCCATGGCTTTAGGTTGTGCCAGAGCCTCAGAGAACAGCAGTTGGCGAGAATGCTTACCAGAGGACTTCCCGTTTGGCATTCCCCCAAGGTACTGGAGTATTCAAAAGTGAAGCATTTTGTAGAGATGTGCGTAGGACACTTTATCAGTGATGCGGTCGGCTGGGAGGCTGGTGGTTGCGGTCAGCAGCGAGTGTTAGGCTAATAGAGCAAGTCTATAATAGAAGATATGTTTGACGTAGTGGGCACACTGGTGTATGGGAGGCTCAGAATGTCGGACTATAGCTACTTGTCCTCTCAAGCCTCTTTCATTGTTCAGGTTAAGAGATCCTTGGAGATGCCGGGTTAACAGCATTCACCAAATCAAAGCCAAAATATAAAGGTGGGTGGCGAAGGGGAGACGTTTGCGTTAGGAAGATCCAGTGGATCCATTTGAGGGGGACCCTGTCACTATTGCGTTGTAGGTAGGTCCATAATCCTTACCCTTCAGGATGCTCTCCGAGAGGGCCAGCTATTTCTCAAAAACCGTGGTCCTTCACCTGAGCTGCCGATACTGCACTAGTTCTCATCGAGGGGGCTCTCTCCCACACGCCAACCAGTGCTGCGCCTCTTCCAAGCTTCAACATAGGCCTCCAGAATCTGATCGTTAGGGCCAGTTGACCCCAGTATGCCACCGAGTCATCAAAACTTCCAGGGAGGTCCTCTGGTGTATTTTAGTAGTGCGGTCGAGCCTCAGGTCATTAGCAGTAATTTAGAGGGCTGAGATATTCACCTCACAGCTTGACCCTCCCAATTGTCTTGACTCTGAATGGGCAAAAATGTGTGTGAGTGGTCTGCAGGAGGCCGCCCTTACCTCCCGCTCTGTCGTCGGCGTGCACCCGTCTAACAGAACTGAAGCCCGCTGCGCAGTGAGCCCCGTTAGGTCGCAAGAGGTCTCTGTGGCTGATGAGCTTCACGCCTTTAGGATCCCAAGTCGCCTCAGGGGTCCCAGCCTCCTCAGGGACCGTTATGGAAGCGGGGATGGTTCTTGTCCAGTACCACGCCCTCTTCCACTCAGGCCTCCGGTCCGACCCGGCACACAGCTCCCCATTCACTGGAGGTCCAACGGGTCAGCGGTCCAGTCGTGCCCCATGCGAATGCCAAAACCGTGGCATAGCGTGTCGAGGCCGCACCCAGTCAGACGCTGCCAGGGAGCACTGCAGTTGATGAGTGTCACAGGGTGTCTCATTGTCCGACACCGGGATCCAGGGTTGCACCAGAAGTCGTTATCGGGGCAGGACAGGCACCTTCTTCTGCTGCGTAGGCCCCCGATTCTAACCGACACACGGGCCCGCTCACAGACGGTCTATCTGTTCGGCGGCGAAGCCACGCCCCCCATGGAAATCGAGCTCGCTTTGCGTCATGTTCTTCCAGGCCGCATCCGATCAGGCACCGCTCGGGATCACCGCTGCCGTCGAGTGTCACGGGTCATCTCCTCACCCGCTCTCCAGATCCCACACGGCTACAGGGATCTCCATGGCAGTGGGGAAGCCCTCCTCTGGCACCGTGCCCCCTCCACAAGCCCCCGATACGGCCCGGCACACAGAGCTCCGTGTTCAGGCGGCCATTCAGATCGGCGGCCAGACCACACCCCGAGTGTCTCCAATTCTGAACGAACCACAACACAGCCCAAGGGAGTTACTATTGGCTGTCAGCCTCCATTGACATATGCCCCATACAGTTTCTAAAGACTAAGGGGGTCATTCTGACCGCAGCGGACGGCGGTCGCCGCCCGCCACGCGGTTCCCGCCGAAAGACCGCTCCGCGGTCAAAAGACCGCGGCGGTCATTCTGGCTTTCCCACTGGGCTGGCGGGCGACCGCCGAAAGTCCGCCCGCCAGCCCAGCGGGAAACACCCTTCCCACGAGGACGCCGGCTCAGAATTGAGCCGGCGGTGTGGGAAGGTGCGACGGGTGCAGTTGCACCCGTCGCGAATTTCAGTGTCTGCTAGGCAGACACTGAAATTCTTTTTGGGGCCCTCTTACGGGGGCCCCTGCAGTGCCCATGCCATTGGCATGGGCACTGCAGGGGCCCCCAGGGGCCCCGCGTCACCCCCTACCGCCATCCTGTTCCCGGCGGGAGAACCGCCAGGAACTGGATGGCGGTAGGGGGTGTCAGAATCCCCATGGCGGCGGAGCGCGAGTCGGCGGGACACCCCCGACTTTCCGTTTCTGGCCGCGGCTGAACCGCCGCGGTCAGAATGCCCAGCGGTGCACCGCCAGCCTGTTGGCGGTGCTACCGCCGACCTCCGCCATGGCGGTAATTACCGCCAGGGTCAGAATGACCCCCTAAGCCTTCCTCGCTATCAGATTCCCTAAGAGTGCCAGCCTAATCAGTTGTTCCATCTCCCTGGAAATCAGCTCAGGCTCCACTGACCAGTAACTCTTTCTGGAATCAAAGAGCCCTTTGATGTGCTCCCCTCTCTTCAGTTTATGTTTCCCATCCCAGCCCTCAGGAATCCACTGCTCCTTTCTTAGGGTTGCTGCCATCACCTTCCCAGCCTCTCCATGCACTGGGTTTCCAAAATTGAACCCACAGGCCTTTATGTTATGTACCATCCATAGGCACACACATTCAACCCAACACACACACACAAGTATCATGCACTGTCCAGGGCTATACAAACTCCATGCAGACCAAGGATGAGTCAAGTACAGAACCAAGGAACTGTACAGTAGGCCCCTCTCCAGTGACACAGGTAAAAAGGCCGGTTCACATTACTGATTCTAGTGAACACAAAAAAGGGTGTGCCTATGACACGTAACTCGAGGTAAGAGCAGTAGTCTTTTACTTTCATGAGGATAGTGATTGTTGCGCCCCTTTCAGTTTGAGCAGACTGAATTACTGTGAGACAGGTCTAGGTTGTGGAGCCCACTTACGTTCTGTGTTTGCCCATAACCAAAAATGAGTACCAAGGATTCAGTTATCCATGCAGATGGCACAGTCAGGGTAGGGGTACACGTCCTACATCATGCAAAGTATTTTTCTGTACCAACAAGCACCCAATGGCTAAAAAAGACTATGACAGTGGAGGGAACTACTTTCTGAGTATGTGACAACACTGTGTTTTGGAAGAATGATGTCACTCAAACAGACAGGAGCCAATGGCTAAAGTTGGATCACCAAGTGTCCCATGCCATGGTGGGCAGTAGGAAAACGTGAGCAATTCTGCAGGAGGCCAATGGATGAAAAGTGCTTGCTGAAAACCCGACAATTAAGTATATTTCTAATATATTTCTAGCAAAATCTAAATGTCCCAGCTAACACCAGATCTGAAAATAAAAACGTACCTCTCTGGTATGGGTTTGTAGCACTTCCCAACCTGCAGCCTTCAGGTCCGCACCAGCAAGGGTGCTTCTAGGGAACAAATTTGAATTTGAATGACAATAAGTCTTTCAGTGAATCTCTGCACTTGTAGCTCAGAACATTCCTCTGTCACCTTCATTCAAAGTAGTCGTGTGTAGATAGGTATCCACCACCAGAAGCTCCAATCTCTAGTGCAGTAACAGGAATTCCATTGTCATGTTATGTACGGGTGCAGAATCTAGAGGTGCTTACATCTAACTCAGACAGTGTTTAATTTGTGTTTGTTGTTTCCAGTGCGGAACACAGGCACTTATTTTTGAAGACTGGCACTTATTTATCGACCTCAAGCATTTACTGCGAGCAAAAGACACATATGGGAAAGAGGGAAGAAGAGAAAAATGAAAAAGCTTCATAATGGGAGAAAGCAGAGAACTGCAAGAGTGAGCTGAAGATGCAGCGAGTGGCTTTAAATGGATTGAAGAGGCCCGAGATGGTTTCAGGATTCCACTGCCTCATTATTCCGTGTTCGCACATTTAATTGCGGCAGCCGCGTGTTTAAGAGAAGGGCTTTGAGCACCCCTACTTTTTTATTTACAAATTAAGCACTGAACTCAGAGGTCCATTTATGGGGTGTGAGGAGGGTGCGCATCAGATCCCTGCCCATTTTTCCAAGGCCAAAGTAGTGTAGAGCTCCTTAATGAGTTACTCGATTAACAAACAATTCAGAAAGGGCATCTGTAGATTTGCGTGAGGATGAATGATAACTGGGTTACAAGCTACCATCTTCACATGTCAAGACTTGTCCCCCAGGACCCCACATCAGTTACCAATTTCCCATTTGGTTTCGCGGGGAAAAGACAGCCACCATAGCAGAAGTTATTGGTCGTTCAGTCTCTTTCCAAAGACTGGATGGGTGGAAGGAGAGGTGCGGAAACGTTTGACAAAGGAGATTTAGAACAGTATTACTCACAAACCTGCACTTTGCGCAGAACTACTGGATTTCCGTTGAGCTGGGTTTAATTCCTCATCCGTCTGCACATTGCAAACTCCTGGTGGATCCTGCTGCAAGCGCCAGACACCAGTCCGCTGTTGCTTCACTGGGTCAAGTTTCGTGCTTCCTTGCCACACAGCCAACCGGTTTGACAACAGAGAATCAAGTGAATAGTAAAACTGTAAGGAATCATAAATCAAGGACTATTCTGGTGTGGCACATTTAATCGATACACCATCCACCAGGGAAGAACAGGGTATAGAAGCGGAAATATTTCAGATTCTTTCGAAATCTTACAAGACAAGTGTCTCTTCTTAACCAAAATGAAAGGTCGTTTCACCATTTTACTGCCACATCTTGTACTAATTTATCACACGTTTTCTTTTTGAACTTGAAAGAAACCAAACACTACCTGCTATGAGATCTGAGTGGTCATCAGGGAACTTAAGGCTGCAATCGGAAGCTCCATTGTCCAATCTCACTTACTTTATAGTTTTGTAGATGATTACGACAATGAGAAATCTAGTGGATAGCAATAGGAAGCCAGTGCTGATTGCTCCCAACAGCCATCATAGAATTAGAATTGGTTAGCTTTGTAGCTGACCCAGTGTATTTTGGGATGCTCTAACAAAAATGTAGCAGCAGATTTCAAGCCTCCCTTCGATCTCCCCAAGCTTGAGCTACAGTGCTCCTGTATTTTTTCAGACAAAAAATGGTTTAAAACCAGACAAAGAGAAGGACAAGCTATGGCCTTTGTTGAATAATTGACCTGTTCGTCCATATAAAGAAGGCTATTGAGTACACGCTTGGGCTATTGAGTCGCTCCTCTTCATCGCCCACATTCCAGATCTTATGGGAGTCACTTTATTCTTTCACAATAGAACGCTGCCCACTAACAGCAAACATGTTTGAGTGGAACTGAGGACAAGTTGTTTCTCCTACCACCACTGCTTAAGCATTATTATTTGGAGACTAGCACTTATTTTTCTGCATGAGATATTTACCAAGAACTAAAGAGGGAAAACACAGATGGAGAATGAGAAATATGGAAAAACACTACAAAAAGAAGAAAGCATGAACCTGCAAGAGTAAGATAAATGGGCGTGAAGTGTCTGGTAGTGGATTAAAGAGGTGTGAGTTGGATTTAGGACCACTCGGCCTTGGTATTCGCTGACATTTAATTGCACCAGCCGTGGGCGTCTGAACTGACAATCATTCTTTTACAAATAAAGTAGTGCCTAAAGCTAAACCAAAATTTTATTCACAGGGTCAAACAAATGTCAGGAGTGCTTATCCTAGTGGGAGCACCAACTGCATATCATCTGCATGGATGGATGTAGAACCCAACCCTCTTGTCTCCAAAAAATAGTGCTGTGGTGTAGGAAAGACCTCCTTTTTGCCCTGGTCACCCCCACACTTTTTGGACAGGTACTGGTGGTTACTGACTCTTGGCTGTGCTCTGGGTACTGCTTACCAGTCCCAGGGCCAGTGCTCTGTGTAAAGTGGATATGCAAATTAGGCTAATTATAATTGGCAAAGTTAACCTACCTGTAAGTCCCTAGTATATGGTAGGGCATGGAGGTTTAGGGACCCCAGCATAGGTAGTGCCCCCATATGTGCACTGCTGAGGTGCACAGTGTAATTTTAAAGGCAGGCCTGCCTTGCTGGATGCTTTTAAATTAAAGTTACATGCAAATTCGACTTTGGAATTAAAAGTAGTTCCAAATTCTTAAACTACCTTATCTTTACATAAAAGTCATCCCTAAGGTGTGCCCTATATGCCCCTAGGGCTGGGTGCCATGTAACTATAAGCAGGGATCTTCTAAAAATAGTTTTATAAGCCCTGGTGAGGTAAAACAGCCAAATTCGTTTTCCCTCATTGTAGTGAATGGCCTCCATAGGCTAGAATGGGGAGACTTTATTTTAATTTTAAAAGTCCCCTTAAATGACAGATACCAAGAGTTTGGTATCGAATTAATTGTTATAATACATCCCACAACTTCCAGTTGTGGGATTTAATATAACTTGTTCAGGTAAAGAGTTCTAAACGTTACCTAAAAAGTTGCCAACTTCAGCCCTGCAGTGTTTTTGCTGCTGTGCTCTGATTGGCCAGCCTCTGGCAGCCTGGCCAGGCTGTCTTGATGAGGTGTGAAGTGGCCTGCCTTCACACAAAGAGATGTACGTGTGGGAGGAGATCTCCCCTCAGCAGATGGTGAGGCAGGAAGGGGGAGGGCTGCCAAACTGGTCTTCAAAGGCAGAGAAGGACATTTGGAGCAACCCAGCAACACCCCTGCATCCTGCAAACCCGGACAGCAAGGTGCCCCTTGATTAGATTAGGAGAGGACAGGAGAGGGGTCTGTTTATGATTTTTAGCCACACCCGTGGGTGGGCTCAGCCAGATGTAACCTCCAAAAATCACTTTCAGCCATGATGGATTTTTGAGGAATGTCACCTCTTGGGATTGATTTTTGCCACACTACCCAGGAAGTGGTCATCACAGGGGAAAGGACCCTGCACCTGATTGGAGAACCAGGACCCCCCTGTTTTTCACCCAAGAGCAAGGATAAAACTGGCAGACCTGCACCCACACCTCAGATCCCCAACAGATTCCAACAAGGAAGAACTATAGGAGAAGAAGGACTGCCCTGCTGGACCCCTGCCCTGCACCTGGACCCTGCACTCTGAAGGACTGCACCAGCTGCACACTTGGGCTTCACCACAAGAAGGACTTTGTCTGGATTCAACTGGTTCAAGGAGGGACTCCCTGTTTGCTGCAGGTGGAAAATTGCTAACCAGAGTCCCCTGCACCAACTCCTGAAGAAACCAACCAGTTGACCACTGCCCAGTGGCCAAAAACAAGTTTGCGCCAGATGCATTCTGAGAGTTGTAGTCTATACCCCTAAGGATCGTCTCAGAGCTTCTGGAACCTTGGGGTGAGCTGTGGACCCCAAAAGAACCTTAAAGGAACATCTGGAAGAAGATCCAGAAGTTTGGAGAAGTTTGGAGAACTTTTGAAAAAAAAGCTCCATAGAGGGACCGACCCGCCGCAGCAACTCTAGCCGGCTTGCCTCAACCGTGACCCGGCCTGACCTGCAGGTTCGACCCTGTGAAGAAAATCTCCAAAACAGAGACTAAGGCGGTCATTACAAAATTGGCGGTAAAAGCCGCACACCGCCACGGCCGCGGAATTCCGCCACAGCTATTATGACCCACATTTCGAATCCACCAAAATTCAGACACCCACACAAGTCCGCCACACCAAAGGTCAGTGATAAACTGGCAAAAACAAAACCTCCACCATCACGCCAACAGAAATACGCCCACATTATCATGATTCACGAATCCACGCGGCGGTCTTTCAATCGCGGTATTCCATTGGCGGTACACACCGCCGCGCTCAAAATACACAACACTTACAAAACACTACCACATTGGACAATTTGAAATACATACACCTGATACACATACACACACCACTCCCACACACCCAATACAATATAAAACACACACCCACATCACCCACAAACCCCTACGACCACAATTACGGAGAGAAGGCCAGAGAGAGAGCACCAGCAAGAACAACAGCATCCACAGGCACACAACACCATCACCCACAGAACTTCCATGCACCTCACACAACACCCCACTACATATCAGCACACATATCACCAAACACTCCACCCCACACATCACCTACACCACCCCATGGCACGGCAAAGACACCCCAGGTTCTCGGAGGAGGAGCTCAGGGTCATGGTGGAGGAAATCGTCCGGGTAGAGCCACAGCTATTCGGAGCACAGGTGCAGCACACCTCCATTGCAAGGAAGATGGAGCTATGGCAAAGAATAGTGGACAGGGTCAATGCAGTGGGACAGCACCCAAGAAATCGGGAGGACATCAGGAAGAGGTGGAACGACCTACGGGGGAAGGTGCGTTCCGTGGTCTCAAGACACCACCTGGCGGTTCAGCGGATTGGCGGCGGACCCCCACCACCTCCCCCACAACTAACAACATGGGAGGAGCAGGTCTTGGAGATTCTGCATCCTGAGGACCTCGCAGGAGTAGGTGGAGGAATGGACTCCAGTAAGTCAAATCTTAACTATTACAACCCTCACCCTACCTGTATGCTATCACATACCCCCACCCTTACCCTCACCCCCCAGCACCCCAACTCCTCACATATGTCCCAATATCACAAACCACCCATCCCAACACCAAGCCCTGCATGCAAAAACAAAGCATGGACACCCATCACTAAAGCATGCCCACTACACAGACCCATACAACCCCCTAAACCATCCTCACATAAGGTCTCACACAGGAATGCAAGCACTGGGGTACACGGTCACCCACCCATTGCACACCATGACACACACAGATGTAATAACCATCCTTTTATACCCCTGCAGGACCCCTACCCAACGTCACCAACAGAAGAGGCCCACAGTGATGACAGCACCTCTGTCCAACTGGATCTGGATGACCAGCCCGGCCCATCAGGGACCTCGGGACAGTCGGTTCCCATCACCCAGTCACAGGCCACTACAGACCTTCCCCCTCTGGAAACACCAGCACAGCACCCACCCAGCGGGCCCATACCTCCGTCCCCAGGACACGTCAATCAGCTGTGTGTCCACCACTACAGGGAACCCAGGATAACCCACCACCCCAACAACAACAGGGACCTAAGGGCAGTGGTAGTGGGCACACAGTCCAGGGGACGGAGGCCCAGGAACACAGGGGAACTGGGAGGGATGCTGTGCAACAGGGGGCGGACAGGCCAAGGGAACCCACTCTCCACGAGGCCCTCTCCTCCATCATGGGAGCCTACCACCACTCCTAGGAGACGATGGCAATGGTACTGGCCAAGTTTCAGGAGACCCAGCACCTCAGGAGGAACAGTATATGGGCTTCAGGGAGGAACTCAGAACCATCAGCTCCACCCTGGGCACCATCTAAGGGGTGCTGAAGGAACTTGTGAACACCAGTAGGGACACTGTGGCACTACAAGGGACCCCTGACACTAGCATGGACGATGAACTGCCCACCACCTCCGCCGGCACCGCCACAGGACCACCACACCAGCACCCCACCCCCTGCAGAGGGAGAACCACCCCGCAAACGGTCCCTGAGATCCAGGACAAAGACAGAGCACGATGCCAAGACCCCGCCAAGAAATGAGACCACCCTGATTGTCATCCTACTGTCCCACTTTGTCACCCTGTCCATACTGAAACTGCCCTAGCTCCACTTCCTATGCCCATATGGGCAATGCACCTGTGATACTAATAGACTGGACTCTGCCATGTACATTCCTCTGCCATCACCCCTCACCATTTCACTACCCCCTCCAATACTGAGCACTTAAATAAACACACTTAAAGCACAAAACAATCTGGAGTCTGTCTGTGATTTCGAAATAGTGTATTAGCAATTACAGTGACAAAATGCTCTTTCAAGTTGAATGTCAACATACCTATGTCACACAGCTCTAGTCCATGAGGAATCTAAACAGATGTCACACAGTGGGACCCACATCTGTGAAATTGTAAGGGAAAGTGACAACTCAGTGACCATATACTGGGTGAAAACGACACACAGTAGAGAGGTAGTAGTGTTAAAGTACATGTAGGAGGTAGCTCTGTATTCTTACCTGTGTCTCACTGGAAATATTGCTGGATCACTGAGTCCCTGTTGTGCATGTCTTCTTCCCCTGCTTCCTTGTCTTCACTGTCCACAGGCTCCACAGCTGCAACAACACCGCCATCTGGACCATCCTCCTGCAGAAAAGGCACCTGTTGTCACAAAGCCAAGTTATGAAGCATACAGCAGGCCAAGATGATCTGGCACACCTTTTTTGGTGAGTAGAATAGGGATCCACCTGTCATATGGAGGCACCTGAACCTGGCCTTCAGGTGCCCGAAGGTCCGCTCGATCACCCTCCTAGTTCGCCCATGGACCTCATTGTAGCGTTCCTCTGCCCTTGTCCTGGGATTCCTCACTGGGGTCAGTAGCCATGACAGGTTGGGGTAACCAGAGTCACCTGCAAATGGCGAGGGACAACTGTTAGACACAAACTAACCTGTAGGGATAATCCCAGACAACCACTCCCAATGACTTGCTTCCAGGTGCTCACCTAATAGCCACACACAGTGCCTCTGGAGTTGACCCATCACATAAGGGATGCTGCTATTCCGCAGGATATAGGCGTCATGCACTGAGCCAGGGAACATGGCATTCACATGGGAGATGTACTGGTCTGCCAAACATACCATCTGTACATTCATAGAATGATAACTCTTCCGGTTTCTGTACACCTGTTCACTCCTGTGGGGGGGGACCAAAACCACATTTGTCCCATCAATGGCACCTATGATGTTGGGGATGTGTCCCAGGGCATAAAAATCACCTTTCACTGTAGGCAAATCCTCCACCTGAGGGAAAACAATGTAGCTCCGCATGTGTTTCAGCAGGGCAGACAACACTCCGGACAATACGTTGGAAAACATAGGCTGGGACATCCCTGATGCCATGGCCACTGTTGTCTAAAAGGAACCACTTGCAAGGAAATGGAGCACTGACAGCACCTGCACTTGAGGGGGGATTCCTGTGAGATGGCGGATTGCTGATATCAGGTCTGGCTCCAACTGGGTACACAGTTCCTGGATTGTGGCACGGTCAAGCCTGTAGGTGATAATCTTGCTCCTCCATTGTCGACAGGTCCACCAACGGTCGGTACACTGGAGGATGCTGCCATCTCCTCACATGTCCCAGCGGACGGTGCCTATGAAGGACAACAGCGATCACAGAGTCAAACAACTCAGAGGTACATACCCAAAGTTTACACAGAACACCTATCATACACAAAAGGTGGCCTGTATGTGTGTTGAGTCTAGGCCTAGGTATGAGTGACGCAGTTGGAAATTAAGCCATGTGGGCCCCTAAAATGGCGGCTGCCTGACCTGTAAAGTGGGATAATGGGATGTGAGGTAACTGCGCTGGCGTGGTACACCGTCGCGGTAGGCGGTCGAAGACCGCGGCACAATGCTGCATTGGTTAACATTGGACCCAATGGGTCCCAGGAGCCAATGGCGATGTACGCCGGCAGTGACGGTACGCACCGCTGCGGACGTGACCGCCATTTTCTATCACTTCAATCACTCGATACCTGATCTTCGACAGGAGAGGACCTACACTGCAAGTGCTGCTGTGACCCCGGTCTGGAAGAGACAATGGCTCGAGTGTTGGGGGAAAGGGCCCCTGCCTTCACATCAGAGGAGTTGGAGAAACTCGTGGATGGGGTCCTCCCCCAGTACACACTACTCTACGGTCCTCCAGACAAACAGGTAAGTACACTGGGAGCATGCTGTATGGGCTATGCCTGTGTGGAGCGGGCTGGATGTAAGAAGGAAGGGGGGAGAGTGCTACGTGCATGAAAGACGGTGAATGCATGTGCCACATGGCAAGGGTAGGGATGGAGACCAATCACTTTGACGGTGTAGTTGGTAATAACTTATCTTTTTCCCCTGTACATTTCATGTAGGTCAGCGCCCACCAGAAGAAAGATATTTGGCGTGCCATTGCCAAGGACGTCCGGATCCTGGGGGTCTACCACAGACGGAGCACCCACTGCCAGAAAAGATGGGAGGACATTCGCATCTGGAGCAAGAAGACGGCGGAGGCTCAGCTGGGGATAGCCTCCCAGCGTGGGAGGGGTGCCCGTCGCACCATGACTCCCCTGATGTTCAGGATCCTGGCGGTGGCCTACCCGCAGTTTGATGGGCGCTTGAGGGCATCACAGCAGACACAAGGGGGTGAGTACACTCTCATTCTGATGACTTTGCATGCAGTGGAGGTGTCTGGGTGGGGTAGGAGGGCTGTGGGTTTCCCTAGGCCCGGGCGAGTTCCGTAGGCAAGGCCATGTGGCACCCCAGCCCACCTCTGTAGAGTGCCAAGTACAGGTAGTCATGCCCCTGTGTCATCTATGTGTGCAGAGGTCGTCCATAGCCTTGTAGGCCATTTTCCAGAAATTGAACAGTGGAGCCCAAGAGCGCGGCGTAGTGCAGGGGGCTCCTGTGTCTGTCGTGTCTGCCAACGGTAGCGGTAATGCATTCACTCAACATGTCTTTCTTCTGTCTTCCCCCCCTTTTTTGTGGTCTTCCTGTTCTTGTGTGCATTAGCATCATTAGGCAGAGGAGCAGTGTCAACGGAGCACGAGGGAGCTGCATCCCACATGGCCCTGGAGGGCGAGACTATGGAGTCTGAATTCACCAGTGGGACAGAGGGCGAGGGGAGCTCCACAGCGGGGACAGGAGCTGACACCAGCGACACAGACTCGTCCTCTGATGGGAGCTCCCTTGTGGTGGTGGCAACATCTGTGCCCCCCGCATCTACAAGTACAGGCGCCACCCCCCTACCAGCACCACCCTCCCAGCAGCCCCTCAGCCTTTGCCCGCTCACCCAGGAGGGTGGGCATCCCCTTCGCCCCAGGCACCTCAGGCCCTGCCCCTGTCACCACTGCTGCCCTCAGTGAGGAGGCCATTGAACTCCTCAGGTCCCTCACTGTTGGGCAGTCTACCATTTTTAATGTCATCCAGGGTGTAGAGAGGCAGTTGCAACAAACCAATGCATTCCTGGAGGGCATTCATTCTGGTCAGGCGGCCCTTCACCGAGCTTTTCAGACTCTGGCCTCAGCACTGATGGCAGCCATTGTCCTCGTCTCTAGCCTCCCCCCTCCAACTTCCTCAATCCCGACCCAATCCCCTGTACCTCAGCCTATCCCAAGCACACCTACAGACCAAAATGCACACACCTCAACACACAAGGGAAGCTCAGGAAAACATAAGCACCACACATCTCACAGACACTCACGCAAGCATCACACACATGCAGACACACCAACATCCACTACCTCCACTGTGTCCCCCTCCTCCTCATCTCCCTCCTCCCTCCCAGTCTCGTCTACACTCACACCTGCATGCAGTACCTCTACAGCCACTACGTCCCTCTCCAGCACACTCACCACCACACCCCGCTCATGTGCAGTCACCACCCCCACTACCATTCACATGTCCCCTCCGTCCTCTCCCAGTGTGTCTGTGACGCCCCCTGCCAAGATACACAAACGCAGGCACACACCCACCCAACAGCCATCCACCTCACGACAGCCTCCAAGGCATGCACCTTCACCCAAAGTCACCAAACGTACACCTCCTACAACCACCACCTCTTCCTCCACTCTCAAACCCCCTCCAGCTACCCGTCCCAGTGTCTCCCAAAAACTTTTATTGTTCACCCTTGACCTCTTTCCCACACCTCCCCCACCCCGTCCGTCTCATAGGTCCTGATCTAGCACCTCAGCCACAACATCTCCGGGACCAGTGGTGCCTATAGTCACCAGAATCTGGAGTGCACCGGCCACCAGTGTGGCACGGAGCCACAGCACAGACAGTCCCCCACCTGTGAAGCATCAGAAGTTGGCCAGTGCCCGGCGGGAGAGGGGGAAGACTCCAGCCACCAAAGCCGCTCCCAGGGGTCCCGTTGGGAGTGTGGAGTCAACTATGACACCTTCCAAGATGGGGAAGGGCCACAAGAAACCCGTCAAGTCTGGGAAGAGCTGCACGTCGGAGAACACCGCCATCATCCCAGCTGCCCAGGAGGCCACCGCCAGCACAAGCCCAGCTGCCCAGGAGGCCACCGCCAGCACCAGCCCAGCTGCCCAGGAGGCCACCGCCAGCACCAACCCAGCTGGGCCATGAAGGACCGAGCAGCAAAAGGCCTGTTGGGCCATGAAGGACCGCCAGCCCCACTGGGCCATGAAGGACCGCCAGCAGCTGAGACCCTGCAATGGAGACCGCAATCTGAGGCACCGCTGAACAGGGCACCGCCATCTGAAGCACCGCTGAACAGGGCACTGCCATCTGAAGCACCGCTGAACAGGGCACTGCCATCTCAAGCACCGCTGAACAGGGCACCGCCATCTCAAGCATCGCTGAACAGGGCACCGCCATCTCAAGCACCGCTAGCCCATGAGCGGCAGGGGCACTGACGCAACTGAGTCTGTCACAGGGTGAATGATGCACTTTGGACACCATGCCCCTCCAGAACCAGTGGAGACTGACATCCACTACCTCTGTCCTTAACAGGAGGAAGCACTCTGGGCACAAAGCCCCCTCCAGAACCAGTGGAGAAAGGCATCCACTACCTCAGTCATTGGCAGGATGAAGCACTCTGGGCACAAGGCCCCCTCCAGAACCAGTGGAGACTGACATCCACTAACTCTGTCCTTAACAGGATGAAGCACTCTGGGCACCATGCCCCCTCCAGAACCAGTGGAGACTGACATCCACTACCTCTGTCCTTAACAGGATGAAGCACTCTGGGCACGAGGCCCCCTCCAGAGCCAGTGGAGACTGACATACACTACCTCTGTCCTTAACAGGATGAAGCACTCTGGGCAGATGGCCCCCTCCAGAACCAGTGGAGACTGTCATCCACTACATCTGTCCTTAACAGGATGAAGCACTCTGGGCACCATGCCCCCTCCAGGACCAGTGGAGACTGACATCCACTACCTCTGTCCTTAACAGGATGAAGCACTCTGGGCACCATGCCCCCTCCAGAACCAGTGGAGACTGTCATCCACTTGTGAGACTGTGGCTTTGCACTCCCCAGGATTGAACAGTGGGCAACCCACCCACTGTAGAGACTTGAGAGACTGTGGCTTTGCACTCCCCAGGATTGAACAGTGGGCAACCCACCCACTGTAGAGACTTGAGAGACTGTGGCTTTGCACTCCCGAGGATTGAACAGTGGGCAACACACCCACTGTACAGACTTGTGAGACTGTGGCTTTGCACTCCCCAGGATATGGCAGTGGGCAACCCACCCACTGTAGAGACTTGAGAGACTGTGCTTTGCACTCCCCAGGATATGGTAGTGGGCAACCCACCCACTGTAGAGACTTGAGAGACTGTGGCTTTGCACTCCCCAGGATGGAACAGTGGGCAACCCACCCACTGTAGAGACTCGTGACACTGAGGCTTTGCACTACCCAGGATATGGCAGTGGGCAACCCACCCACTGTAGAGACTTGAGAGACTGTGGCTTTGCACTCCCCAGGATTGAACAGTGGGCAACCCACCCACTGTAGAGACTTGAGAGACTGTGGCTTTGCACTCCCCAGGATTGAACAGTGGGCAACCCACCCACTGTAGAGACTTGAGAGACTGTGGCTTTGCACTCCCGAGGATTGAACAGTGGGCAACACATCCACTGTAGAGACTTGTGAGACTGTGGCTTTGCACTCCCCAGGATATGGCAGTGGGCAACCCACCCACTGTAGACACTTGAGAGACTGTGGCTTTGCACTCCCCAGGATGGGGCAGTGGGCTACCCACCCACTGTAGAGACTTGAGATACTGTGGCTTTGCACTCCCCAGGATTGAACAGTGGGCAGACCACCCACTGTAGAGACTTGAGAGACTGTGGTTTTGCACTCCCCAGGATGGAACAGTGGGCATGTGGCCCCCTCGTGGATTTGGCGTCGTGCACTCAACCGGCTGAGGTGCCCCCCCTTTCCCTCCCCCTGAGGTGCCTGTTTTCTTGCTCTCTGATGCCCCTGCAGTGTTCTCTCCGTCATGGTCGGGGACCTTGTGTGGGCCTCGCCCATACTGTGTGGTCCCAGTGTTCCACGGACTATCTTAGTGCACTACCTGGACTACTATGCTTGGTATATATTTTGTACATGGTGTATATATATATATATATATTTCTGCCTACTTGTTTTTAATATATTACAATGGTTACACAAATTTTCTATTGTCTTTGCATTCTTCCAGGGGGTTGGGGGGGGGGTGATACTATGATGTATAGAATTGCATTTGTGTGTGTTGTAGTGGGTGAGGGTGGGGGTGTTGCATGTGTGTGTCCCTGTTTTTTCCCTCCCCCTCCCCTGTGTCATAGGTGCAGTACTCACTGTGGTCTTCGCCACTGGCGTTCGTGCTCCTGGTAGAGGTGCAGCAAGACTATCGCAGGGAGAATTTGGAGTTCCAGGTCCATGGTGTCCTCGTGGGGTGTGTAGAGGTGAGCGTTTTCCCTTCGAAATTCCTGTTTCCACCGTGTTTTTATCCGTGGTGAATCAGCCCCGGAAAAGGTGGCGGATTGGTAGGTTGTGATACTGTGGGCGGTACATTGTCTCCCGCCTGTCTGTTGGCGGTGACTGCCGCGCTGTTTGTTTGTACCGCCGTGGTGGTCGGAGTGTTAAAGTGGCTGTCTTTGTTGGCGGTTTCCGCCACGGTCGTAATTGCAATTTTTTTACTGCCTGCCTGTTGGCGGTTTTACCACCACTTTAACACCGTCAGCCAGGGTTGTAATGGCCACCTAAGTCCGAACGTAGGAAGTTGACCGGGACCTTCCAGCCAGCGTATCCGAGGAGGGCTCCAAGGACGTCAGATCAAGATCCAAGTTTGCCCCAGTCGAAGGATTTACACCTCCAAAAAACGACTAAGTCTGAAGGTAAAAATCTCCACCGCGGGCTCCCGCGACGCGTATCCGAAGAAGAGTTCCAGGAGGTCGGATTGGACTGGCAGGTCCGTCCCGCTGAAGAAAATCTTCAGAAAAACGACTAAGTCCTAAGGTAAGCTTTTGACCGAGGCCTCCTGCGGGCTGTAGCCAAACCGGGCTCCATCGTGGTCGGCCTTAAACTTTAACTTTGCCCCGGTCGAGGTGCAACCAGATTGGCGCTTTTTGTTTCTAGGCGCTAGAAAACAATAATTCTTTAAAAATTCATATCTCCGGTTCCCCTTATCCGATTTTATTTGTTTTGTGTCAATTTGAAGATAAAAATATAATCTATTTTTATAAATTGGTTTTGGATTTTTAAACTGTTTCCTGTGTTTTATTTAATTACTGTTTTGTGATATTTGAATGCTTTACACTTTGTCTCCTAAATTAAGCCTTGTTGCTCATTGCCAAGCTACCAAGGGTTGATCTGGTTTTAATTTACTGAGACCTAAGTGGACCTAAGTGGAGATTAGTGGCCTATTGCTAAGTGTAGGTACTTATCTGCCCCTACCAATAACCCATTTTCCAACATGTGGTTTCTTGTAAACACTAAAGAACACAGAAACAGGACCACTTTGATGTGCTTCCCAGCCTGATACTACATCCAGGGCACTCAGCTCACCCCTCAGAATTTGGAAGTTTCTATTCCTTCCATGCCATGAATATGAGATGCTACAAATGTGCACATCTGAACCATTGATATACACAAAGAGGTGCAAAGACATAAAGGAGGGTGAAGAGCTGTGTCTGCGACTACAAGAAGAGAGTAAGCAGATCAGCCATACTTAGGGAGGGATTAATTGAGAATCCAGGAGTGCCATTGAGAACATCATTCTAGCCTGTATCTGTACTGAGAGGTCATCAGTTGTAAGTTGTGAGGACTAGAGGCCATGGCAGGGTAAGGCATCAGGCTGGGTAAAGAGGGAGCCCTTTGCCCCCTGATGGCTCCGGGGGGTACTGGTAGGCTGTCTCTAGCTCATTAATTTAAACTAAGTTACACTGGGTTACCAGTCTGAGAGGTGTCAGCTGGCACAAAATAAAGTAGCTATAAACCACTGTAAACTAACAGCTACTGCTGGTAGCACTTCACTGATATATGCGTATGGACACAAAAGGGATAGCAGGACTGCATATGAGTACAAAGTTAATCCTGCCCATTACTATACCATTAGTTTCATCGCCCAAATAGAGCAACAGTCCCATTCATATCTCCTACTCTGCCACTAACACACAGGAAAACAGGACAAGCACATCACAGACTTTGTACTTGGTGTGGGCTGAAGAATTCCCACTGAGTACAGCACATCATATAAGCTTTTACACTTTCAGTTGTTAATATGACACCTCTGTGTACACATCAAGGGACAATGCTGTGCTCTGCACGTATACTTCACAAAGTCACTTGATTCTATTCTCACAGTGAGGGGTCCAGCTGCCAACATGCTTTATAACTATGTATAATGTCCTCACAGCTTACTACAGGCTCTTTCACATCCTCAAAAGTAGGATGGGGTTGTATGAATGCCACTCTGCCATGGAGTAAGAACTTATCAGCCCCACCTGCTGCATTTTCTCCCTCCGGTATATCTTCCAAATGGTGATGCAGATTTGCATTCCATATCACATTAATGGAGGACATGGCATTTTCTCACTATAGGGTCTCAAGGGTCCCCCACTTCACAACCAGTTCCTGTTCCTTTTCTTTGACCCTCCGTACCTCTACTACAAAGCACCACACTTTGCAGAAAATCTTTGCTTACACCTCTTCCTCAAAAATAGGAACCCCTCTTTTCAAAATCTTGAAGACAATCATGTAGTTGAAAGCCATATAGAGGTCCTAGCACTGGTGTACACAGGTATGCAGAAGTGCACACAAGCTACTTGTGCCACGTGTATAATCCTCCCCAGCCTGGTATCCGCTGAATGATTAGTCTATACATGGAGCTGTAAATAACATATTTTTCTTTCTCCGTGTGTACCTGTGAACTCCAACATTCTAAAGCAAGTTCTTCTTACATTCTATTCTAGCTATTACATCATATAGACCCAGAGTCCTTGAGAAATCAGAAAGGTTCTGTTCTAAATCATGCAGGACATTACATCTCCCCCTCTGTTAAATGAAAAATTGCAAATTTTTAGAAAATTATGAAACAGACACAAATATCTACATATATAAAAACATGTACAACTATATCTCTTAGAATAATCTTCTTGGCACTTTGATCTGTCGACCCGATCTGATTACTAGAAGCTGTAAACAGTTGTTTTCAATGTGGGAAATTGGCAATCGTGGTAAGGAATCAGCAACATTCATTGAGTTTTCAAAATTAGTCTTTCTTTCACCATCTTGAGTTGAAGACCAATGAACCATAGGCCTGAACTGAGAAGAGTCTCTGGTAAGGGACTTCCCAGGTCGTTAGGCAGCCACCATGTGACCTTAGGTAGACACTACTTAAAATATTCAGCATCGCAAGAAGCATCAGATTTTATTTTCCCCAACTGTCGAACAATCACCAAATCTCCTTTTCTGAATAAGAAGTCTTTTGCAGGTAGCCTCCTGTCTTCATACACTTTTGTTTTCTGTTTTTGAACCAAGTCTCTTGTACGAATCATGTTTTCATTACTATCTCTTTCTATAGTCCATTGGGGTATCTTGGTTGCCATTGCTCTCCTGAACATCAAAGTCGCAGAACTTCCACCTGTGGGCGAGTGGGGTGTTGAACGGTAAGCTCATAAAGTAGAATTAAGAACTGTTTTTAAACTGTGATTCTTAAGAGTTGCACGCTGCAGTGCTTTCTTTAGTGTACTCAAAAACACTAAAATCCATTGGCTTGTGGCCACAATGGAGTGATCTTTTGATGCTTTATGTTCAGGTGCTCCAGAAAATCTTTAAATTCTTTGCTGTTGAAGGGTAGACCATTGTCAGACTTCACAATGACTGGTAAACACCATGTTGCAAAGATGCCATCACATTTTTCAATTACTTCCTCATGTGTGACGGATAACAGATCTTTGACCAAAGGAAAATGTGAATATTCATCTATTATTACCATTAAATGATAGAGATTTCCTTCCAGGCATGTTTAGGGAGTTCTTACATGTTTAACGTATGTTGAGTGACTTTGGTTGACAGGCATTTGCATATGTGACCGGCCGTGAGTTCCTTTTCAACTCTTTCATGTAGGTATGGGAAGTAAACTCAGTCTCGGAGGGCTTGCTTTGTAACAACAATGCCAGGATTTCCTTCATGAGCCACAACTATCACCTTTTGTCGTAGACGCTCCAGAATCAGGATCCTCGATCCTCACAGAATAGCTCCTTCCTGAGTTATGGACAATTCATCTTTGACATACTTGTACTCTTTGATATACACCATCATTAATGAGTGGTCAAACGTGTTAGTTCCATGACTGATGAGTAATTATGGTGGTCATTCTGACCCTGGCGGTCTTTGACCGCCAGGGCGGAGGACCGCAGGAGCACCGCCGACAGGCCAGCGGTGCTCCAATGGGGATTCCGACCGCGGCGGTAAAGCCGCGGTCGGACCGGCACCACTGGCGGGGTCCCGCCAGTGTACCGCCGCCCCATTGAATCCTCCGCGGCGGCGCAGCTTGCTGCACCGCCGCGGGGATTCCGACCCCCCCTACCGCCATCCAGATCCCGGCGGTCGGACCGCCGGGATCCGGATGGCGGAAGGGGGGGTCGCGGGGCCCCTGGGGGCCCCTGCAGTGCCCATGCCACTGGCATGGGCATTGCAGGGGCCCCCGTAAGAGGGCCCCTACATGTATTTCACTGTCTGCTGCGCAGACAGTGAAATACGCGACGGGTGCAACTGCACCCGTCGCACAGCTTCCACTCCGCCGGCTCGATTCCGAGCCGGCTTCATCGTGGAAGCCTCTTTCCCGCTGGGCTGGCGGGCGGTCTGAAGGCGACCGCCCGCCAGCCCAGCGGGAAAGTCAGAATTACCGCCGCGGTCTTTCGACCGCGGAACGGTAATCTGACGGCGGGACTTTGGCGGGCGGCCTCCGCCGCCCGCCAAGGTCAGAATGAGGGCCTATGTCTTTTAACTTGAACTGGTCACAATCATGACTCATAGCAATAACAATCTGGGCTAACTATGCTGCAGCTGTTGTACTTGACTTGACAATTAAATTTATGTAGGCCTCAGCCATTTTGGATGGAGCGCCATGACCTTGAATGGGCACTCTTGAAAATAGTCAGAAGGATTTTGATTGTTTCCTGGGTGATGCACAGTTGTAGAATCGTACTATTGCAGTCGTAAGCCCCATCGTGCAATTTGAGGCAGCAGCTAGGCTTTTGGATTGCCTAGGATTGTCAGCAAGGCTTGATGATCAGTAACCAGCAAGAAAAGCTTTCCGTACAGGAATACATGCAAATTGTCAAAAGCCCATCTACAGCCAACCTTTCATTTTCAGGCTGTGAGTAAGCATGTTCTGTTTGAGATAAACCTCTATTAGCATAGGCCACAATGTTTAGTTTTGCATTCGGGGGTCCACTATGCTGTGCAAGTATAGCGCCTAACCCAATGGGGCTAGAATCAACTATATTCTGGATTGAAGTACACCATTTCTGTTGCATTTTCTATGGCATGTTTGATACTCTGGAAACTATTTTCACATTCTTGTGACCATTGAAAAGAAACATTTTTCTTTGTTAACTCTCATAGTGGAGTACTAACAGTGCCAATGTCCTTTGTTTATCATGAACAGTAGCTGGCCATTCCCAGAAAAGAACGCACCATTGAAACCTCTTGTTGGGGTTCAGCATTTGGCAAAGCTTGCACTTTTGCAGGATCAGGTATCATGCCTTCAGAAAAGAAATGGCCAGAAAATTTCTGTTTTGTCTTATTGAACTCACACTTATCTGCGTTTAAAGTCAAACCTGCATCAATGAGTAATTGACATACACGTGTGAGGGCCCTATCTGCTCCTTCTGTGTAGCTCCAAACACCAGTATGGCATTGCTATTGTTAAATGCATTTACAACAGGTTTTATAATGTGTCGTATGATGTCTTGGAAAAGTTTTGCACCTGATGAAACACTAAAACCAAGCCTCTTATATCTAAACAAACCAACATGTGTAGCAAAGGTTGTAATATATCTGCAGTTTTCTTCTGGTTCTCACTGAGAATAACCTTTATTCAGATCAAGTCTAGCGAAGATTTTGGCATCATTCAACTGCGTGATCATATCAGCAATGCATGGCCCTGCTTGGCTCTCTCGTTCAATAGCTTGTTCATCTGGCGCATGTCAATGCTTATGCGCACAGCTCCTTCATGGTCCTTTTTAGGCATGCCTACTATGGGAGAAACCCATGGCCTTGGACCAATGGAACTTTCAATAATGTCATGCTTAATTAATGATTCAAGTTCTTTTTCAACAGCTTCTTGTAAATGAAAAACAACTAATCTATGGCTCTGAGCAACAGGACAGACATCTTCATTGAAATGTAGTTTTACTTTCATGTCTTTGACCTTCCTAAACCATAAAACAATGAAAGGAATCAACTTACTATTTCATGATGGGCATTCATGTTGTAATTAATTGAAATCAGTCCCATGTCAGCAGCTGTGCTTAAGTGGAGCAAGCAAGACACTTGTTGAAGTACATGGATCAGTGCTTGTACTTTCATTTTCTTACGTTTTGCTGTTGCTACAAATGAACCTCTACTCTTCGTGGGTGTCGATGCAGCCCATGTGTATACATTGGTCTTTGACGGTGTAAGCAACGGAAACTGAGGCAGTTTACTGTACTTTTCTTCAGTCACTATATTTATTGATGCACTGCTATTGATAATGAAAGGTATTGACCATCCATTTATTTTCAATGTAATCTTTGGACAGTTTTTGCATTATTTTGTTGCTTTAGAATGTTGATTTTTCTTTGACTGACTTTTCATCACACAAGCAACTAGTTGATATGTGCACATTTGTCTGAGATAAGTATTCACCTTTCACAGTCAGTTTCTTCACTTTCACTTATTATTGAGGCTGAAGAACTGTTTGACTATGATTTAGATGATGATCAACTTCGTTTAGTATCTATTTGCCTCAACTGCTATCACCACTTGGCCTTGTGTTTGTGCATCGAACGTTGCTTCTGGAACATCGTGGTGGCCATTTTGTCTTCTTGCCATGATGCACTTACTGTTTCCTTAACTTTGCACATCATCACTAAAAGGTTCTCTTTTCCATAGAAGTTGCATATCTGACAAATGGTGGAACACGTTACTTCATGTGGAAACGCAAATCCAAAAGTGAAAAACATAGACATCAATTTGTGTCCTTCAGTCTGTTGTTTCAAATTACTTTTCACTCTCATGGCTGACTTGCTGTAGGCACCTCTGGCCTCCATGTCAGTAGCTTCTCTCAGCACATTCCACAGCTATGGCAGCCATCAACACTCACTGCAAACTAAGACTCTAAGCCTCATGGCTTCTTTATCATTACATTTATTAAACTTAGTGTTTGATGAGTGGGTCAAGTCTTTTAACAAAGTCATCAATTGTTACCCCAACTCTTTGACATTCTTGGCTGAAAACATATCATTCAATATCAACATCTGGAACTGGATTACATTTGAGATTAAACTAATTCTTAATCTGACTGTATGTGACTCCTTCATCAGTTCTTGCTATTTTCTTTATGAATTCTTTCACACCATCACCAGCAAGATTTTTGAGATAGTTGATAATCTTCCCTTTATTAGTCTCTTAAAATGCATCAATGAAATCTTCAAATGTCTCTATCAAGGCAGCCCATCTATCTCCAATATTTTGCTTTTTGGCAGTGTGGAACGGTGGTCGTGGTTTTGGGAAGATAGCAGCATTGTAACTGTTCATGTGAGTGGCTGATGTTGTTGGTGGAGCTCTATCAGATACTGTTGACTGTCCCTGGGAACCTGCATCATCACTGAGGCCTGACAATGTTTCAGTCTCAGGGCCACCGAGAACAGTCTTTGAAGTTTTTACCTTCTTCTTAGACTCCATCAGAGCCCAATCACTCATGTAGACCTCTGGAGTTGTTCTGAGCCACCACCTGGCAGCTTTGATGGGGTGCCCCTTCAGGTTTTTGACAGCTCAGTAAGCACAACCCCAGTGTTTCTTCTTGGATCTCCCTGCCCGGTGCTGAGGTTGCCATGCTCCTCTTACCAAGACTCAGGTAAGAGTAATGGCAGTATTCTTACTTTTTACTTGTTCTGTCAGCCAGTGTGTTAAGATGTACACCTCTTCAAATCAGACAGACTCCAGTCTTCTCATTTCAAGGAAAACGTATTGTAAGCTGAAGAATACAAGAACCACCAACCTCCAGCCAGCTCTCTTCCTCTCCCAGCTGCCACTCTCAGAACCCTCATCAGGTTCTTCCCACACTGTGATCTAAGCTGGTTCTGCAACTATGACAAACATATCTATGGACAACCACAACACATCTTTCACCCCAGACAAATATAGGCCCAACCAAAATTAACTTATAGGAAGTTTAGTGCAACATAAAATGCAATGGAAGATATAGAACAATGGGCCAGATGTATCAAACATTTTTGCATTCACAAACAGTGCGAATCGCAAAAATTGGCCGTTTTGCGAATTCAAAAATGTGGTCTGCGATGCATGAAAAGCATTCGCAGACCAAAAATACAAAATCGCAAAAATAGCGATTTTTTGCGTTGCGACTTGGTTTTGCGAGTCGCATTTTGCATCTTGCAATTTGCGACATGAAATACTGAATCGCGATTCGGTATTTCAAGTAGGAAATTGTGAGATGCAAAATGCGACTCGCAAAACCAAGTCGCAATTCGATGCACCAAAAAATCACAAATTGCGATTTTTCACATAATGCCATTTTGCAAATGCAAAATACCACTAAGTGAAACCAGGTGGTAACCAGGTGCAACCTATATAAAGAGGCCCAGAATGCCTCAGACCCTTTTCCACAATGACTGCACTCTGCGCCATAGCGAGGAGAATGAGGATCTTGGCAGGTTTGAGGAGAGGGAGGAGGAGACAGGAGCGCATTTTCCGAGTGCGCATTACACTTTTTGACCTGACTGAGGAGGAAATATTTGAGAAGTACAGTTTGAACTCAGCCATGATTCTTGACCTGATAGCTGAGCTACAACCCATACTGCAGTGCACAACACATAGGATATGTAGCATACCCACCCATGTGCAGGTATTATGCTCCCTCCACCTACTTGCCTCAGGGAGCTATCAAGGGGTCATAGCAGCAGCTGGAGGGGTCTCACAAAGTACCCTCTTCAGATTTTTCAATGCATTTATCAACGCCATGCTGAGCAGAATACACCAGTACATCCGATTCCCCCACACCCCACAAGAAATACAGCAGACAAAAATTGGGTTCTTCCAGATAGCATAGTTCCCCCACGTCCTAGGTGCCATAGATGGGACACATGTTGCAATATGTCCACCATCAGCCACAGAATATGTGTACCAAAACCGTAAATACCAACATTCCATGAATATACAGGTGATATGCAATGCCTCCTATATCATAACTGATCTCATGGCCAGATACCCACGGAGCACACATGATTCGTACATCTTTCGCCACAGTGGGATTCACACAAGATTGCTAGCTGGGGAGTTTAGTGAAGGATATCTACTAGGTATTGACCCTCTGTACACTGGCGCATTGATGGCGTGCTGATGTCAGATGGCTCAGTTACTCATTATACCCTCTGTTCCTTCCAGGAGACAGTGCCTACGCAGTGCGCACCTACATGATGACGCCCTACCTCAATCCTACAACACCTCCTGAACGGAGATACAATGCAGCACACAGGGCAACACGCAATGTGGTGGAGCGCACCTTTGGGCTGCTGAAGAGTTGCTTCCGGTGCCTCCACAAAAGTGGAGGGGCACTACAGAACAGCCCAGAGACAACATGTAGAATAGTGGCTACATGTGCAATCTTGCACAATATAGCTACCGCCATGGGCATACCTGTGGAAATATGTGATTCTGAATCTGATGAGGAGGATTATCCCATACCACCCCTACAGCCAGAAGACAGGAACAGTGCAGCAGAGGGCAGGCAAAGGCGTGCTGACATTTCAGATGTAAGTATGAACAACACAAATCCACTGACATTTGTACTTGTAGTAAGTACATTTATTACCTTAATGTCAGGTAATATCAATTTCACTAGTAGCAACAATAAGTAAATGAAACAATAAAGAAAAGCAGACAACAGAATTTCACTATTCCTTCATAGTTTCCTGTATGGCACAAACATTAACAGTCCCCTGTGGCCAATACTCTCATTTCCTCCGGCCACGCAAGCCACTCGAGTGCGCAGTTGACTCACTGGCACCTTTGTTTTCTGCCTCAGTGACAGTGCTGTGCCTGGCACTACGACGTCTAGCATCAGTTGTGGGCACAGCTACGCTGCTGAGACTAGATGTGTCCTCAGTGTCCCCCAGTCCCAGTTCACTAGGTGTGGCGGGGTGGTTACCCATCATATTGTCTATCACATTTGTGATCTGCACCAGTCCTTGTGCCACATCCCTACTGCTGTGCGCTGCCTCCACCTGTGCGGCCACAGCACGCCGCGATATGAGGGCTGTTGAATTTGCCAGCCGATTGACAGAGCGACAACAACTGCCAAACATCCCCATGAAACGTCTCTCCTGCCTGCGGTGGCTAACTCTGTCGTGGCACAGCTCATGACACAGTTCCCTCACTGCACTAGTCAGCTCCCTGGTGTTCTCCGATGGTTGGATCTGTCCCTCATGCAGTTTATTGAGGTTCCCATTGAGGCACTCCAGCTGGTGATGCAGACCCCCCATGTTTGTATTGTGTGCCTGCATCTGCCTTTGTAAAGCAGAGATTTTTTTGTTTTGCAGATGCTGCTGCTTTAACATAGCAGATTCCAGGCCACCGAACACTGATGGTCCCTCACCTGCTTCGAAAGCCAGTGCGCTTGCATACGTAGGCATCCTGCGGGGTGTTGTCATATGCTGTGGCTGGGTCTCCTGCATACGAGTGCATCTACCACTTGGGTAAGGTGTGTGGGAGTCATCCTGCAGTTCATCAGAGTCCTGGCTAAGTTCCGGTAGTGGTACTGCCCTAGCCCTGTGTCGGATGGGCACTATATTCTGTGACTCGCTTGTGTTACAGTCAGATGTAGGGTGGGTTTCTGTATCCCCCACAATGGCACTTGCAGAAGCTGCTGGGACTGGGCCACCTGCAACGACAATATGCAGCATGTCAGTAATGTATGTATCACCAAAGGTCACACAATGGTAATAAATGTACAGTTACTTCTCATCAAAATGTTGTGGGTGTTGTGTTCTTCTGGGTGTCACTCTGCCTAATTACATTCTATGTGCTACTTTCAGCTCTGGCTTGTGGACTACCACTCCCATAAGGCATTGTTGTGCCGCATCTAAGATGTGGAATGGACTACTTATCACAATGCTTTGCACTATTTGCTAATTCCTAAGGGGCTTTTGTACATACACATATGGGGTTACATTTCAATATTGCACTTACCTTTATTGGTACTTGATGTGCCGGATGTGTCGATGTCAGTGACCCCACTGACTGCTTCTGGGAGGAGTGTCGACTCCACTAGGTCTTCCATCGAGGTAGAGGGTGTCTCTGAGGGTGGGCCGCCTCCTGTGCTCCTGGCCTCCTGCAGTCATCTTGCCACCCTCTCCTTGGCACAGGACCGCAGGTCGTACCACCTCTTCTTTATCTCCTCCACAGAGCGCTGCGCTACTCCAACAGCGCAGATTTTGGTCTGAATGTATGCCCAGAGTCTGCGCTTTTCACTCTCAGGCACCTGGAGTGAGCTTTTCCCAAACAAACGGTCCTGGCTCCTCACAACCTCCTCTGTGAGCACCTCCAGTTCTTGCTCACTAAACTTTAGTTTCCTCTTCCTTTCTTCCTTCTCCTTTCCCTGTGCAGAGGGGTCCATGGTGGTTCTGCAGTCCTGCCTTCTTCACAGAGTTGCTCACCGTGGCTGAGCTGTCTCTCTCTGCGTGCTACTTTGGGTGTGGCACCTGAAAACTGCCTGGGATGACTCACTTCCTGCTTTTGATGTCATCAGACTCCTCCAGGTGTGCGTTCTCGCAATTTGCGATTTACAATTACCGAATCGCAATTTGCGTTCTCGCAAATTGTGATTCGGTATTTGGGCCTCGCAAACCACAAATATCGATTTTTAAGAAATCGCTAATTCCAATTCGCAATATTGATACATGGCCTATTGCGATTCAAAAATAGCGATTTCTTACAAATCGATATTTGCGATTCGCAATGCCCTATCATGATACATCTGGCCCAATATGTACGTTACATTAATGATATAAACCATATAATATCTATATTATAATTTTGTTTTTCCTATAATATTCCAACCAAGAATGTTCTATGGTAGGTAAGTAAAGATTTGTCCACATCCTGTCTAAATGCAATACAGTGCTTTGTTAATTTTCTATTTTCGTTTTCGAACAAATGCATTTCTTTTCACTTATTGGATGATAAATAAACCTATGAACTTTGAAAATACCTTTCCTGAGAAATTCTGTTTTTTTCACCAAAACAGCATCCCCCACATTCCAGACCACAGCTTTTGCAAAATTTGTCTCATCAAATCTGGCCTTGTACCTTCTTTGGTAGTATCTGCATCTTCTGATTATGCCTCCCTCAGAACGTTTTTTCCCTAACTTCCCCTTCCCTCCTTGCTTTCAAACAAAGAGGACTGAGTTTGATCCAGGGGACCTACCCTTGAGCAAGGAAAAAGGAGGCTCTAACGTAACACAGTTAGGTGTGGTTATATGCACACCTATGCAATGCCACAAATTTCCTCCTCCTCTCCCGCCACATATTCTACATGGAAATTAAATTTTGTTAACCCTTCACTCCACCGTTTTATCTTGGGAGTCAAGTGTGCACCTTCTCTGCATGAAAATAGCTGGACTAAAGATCGATGATCAGTCATCACTATGGGCATGCCCCACAGGAAGAACTTAAAATTATGGATTTCCCATGACACTGACTCACGCTCAATCACTGAGTACCTTTCCTCGGCACCCCTGATGGAACGCGGGGCAAACGCAATGACCCTTTTCTCACTGTTGTCCACCCAGGAAAACACTGCCCCAAGCCCATTTAAACCTGCATCCATAGATAATACCGCCCTGCGAGGTACATCAAACTGCTCCAATATGGGCAACACAGCAATGACATCTTTGATGGCCTTGAAAGCACTCGTACATTCTTTAGTCCACTCAAGTCTACAATTCTTCTTCAGTAAATTTCTCAGTGGAAAGAGATCATCACAAAATTAGGAATAAACGTGGCACAGAATTCCACCAGACCCAGGAAAGACTTAACCTGATTTTTGTTGATAGGAGAAGGTGCTTCTACAATACCATTTGCTTTTTCCAATTTGGGGCTTGCACCTTCCCCGGAGATCGTTTGCCCAAGATATGTGACCGGTGGTACAATGAACTTGCACTTTTCCTTGCTCAAAGTGAGGCCACACTCTGGCATCCTAATCAAAACCAACTTCCAGATGCGATCATGTTCCAACATGCCCTCCCTTGATACCAGTATATTGTCCTGAAAAGCAGTACTTTCAGTATGCCCTTTAGTATCTTTAGTATCACCCATTGAAAGCAGGCTGCCCTATACTAATGAACCAATAGGCACCTAATGGAGTGACAAACAAAATCCAGTGTCTTGAATCAGGGTGCAAAGAAATTTGGTGGTAGTGTGAATATAGGTCCATCACACTAAGAACGTTGGCCTCTCCCAAAGTAGCATGAGACTCAGATATATTAGTAAGGGTTTGCCAGTCCACCCATAAATGCTTATTTAGGTCTCTCAAATCTACAAACACACACATTTTCTTTGCCCCTTCCTTGGATACTAAAATGACCAGAGCATACTCTGATGCCTCTATTTCCTCAATCACATTGGCATCCAGGTATTTCTTGAGCTCCTCTTGAAATGGACCCAACATTAAACTTGGAACCTTCCTTACCCTGTGCACTGATGAGTTGGAATTATTCTTTAATGTAATGTTGTGCTCAAGACCCCTCAACAGCCAAAGGGTGTCACGAACACTTGGGGATACTCATCAATGATGTCATCATTCTTCTTTACATGTTATAGCAAAAGTATATTTTCTTGCGAAGTAGAATCTAACATTATTCCCATGTCTCCCTGATGCCCTCATCCCAACAAGTTATCTCCTCTTTTAGCAATATATACCTTCCCCATTGTTCCCTTGTCCCTTAATTGAATTCTGATCACTGTGTAACCCAACATGTCATTTCTCTTCCCTCCATACCCTACATGGTTTATGTCAGATGGTTGTAAAGTATTCTCATCCTTGCCAAACAATGTGTCCCAATTTTCTCCCCCCACCATAATATAAGGAGAACCTAGGATAATTAGGACATTTATCTTCTTCCCTCCTACTGTAATTTGACACTCTGTCATCACAACTGGATCTCCATACCATCATTTTTTATATTCAAGACAAGACTTTGGCCCATCTCAATTGCTGCCATCCCTTGTATCTGTTGCCCTTTACACACCCTAGCATAGTGACCTTTCTTGTCACATCTCCTGCATGTCGCTAGTTGTGCAACACCCAGGACTTTGGACAAATGACCTTCACTGCCACACCTGAAACATTTTAGTTCATCTTTGGTGTCTTATTTGCCTGTGGAAGGCTGTCCCCCTTGAGGATCACCTCCCCGCTGTTTTACTTCACAAACATCCTCCACTTTTCCAGACTTGTCTGCACTGCCCAACCCTGGTGCATCATCTTTTATTTCTCGCACTCATGTCATGGTATTCCCCATACCTTGAATGATTGCTACCGCCTCCTTCAAATCTGGATTCTTTGTTAAGAGCTTCTCTTGCACACTTGGATTATTGTTGCACTTTACCAATTGATCCCTTATCAAGGAATATGATAATGAGTCAAACTCATAAGTGCAAGCTAATGTCTATAAGGAGACTATATAGCTCCTGATTTTCTCCATCGTACCCTAAACTCTGGTAAATAATTTATGACATGCCAATGCTACATTGATTTCAGACCCAAAATGCTCCTCCAACATCATCACCGACATCTCAAATACATCAGATGGTTCTCCAGCGCACCCCACAGGTATCTCATCAAGACTTTCAAACACGTTCCATCTCTCTACCTCTAAATTATGCTGCATAACAGCCTGTTTACACACAGTGGAAATCTTCCCCCCACCAATTGCTAATAAATAAGAATCAAAAAGTTTCTTTCCCGGTTTCCATGTTAACAGCGGATCGCTCTTCTTTGAAAGAAATTGTGGAGGTTGTGAAATACTAGCTGCAGCCATGGCAATTGACCAGAAAGTGATATGACACCAGGAAAAATGTAAGAATGTGCTGCACACTATATAAGTCTCATGGGATGAGGTACACTCACCCCTGACTAACTACACACACAGAATCATTGTTCCCAAAAGCTGTGTACATCAATGACATAACCAATGTTTGCAAAAACAGTGCACATCAGTGGTGTAAAGTACTCTTCATGCCCCTCCAATTCGCTGTGTGCAGGAACGATGAGAGGTGCAGAGAGTCCTATGCATGTTATCAGTCACACACAACAAGGGTGACAAATACCTCAAGTGCGCCCAAGAGTTAAAAGAGAAGTTAACCAATGCGATCAGCTGTGCATACCAGAGATAGTAAATACCTTCAGACCTTAAAAGTCACTACTAGCTGTGCACATCAGCACTGAAAAACATGCATGACAACAAATTGCCCTTATCATCCTTAATTGTGCGTGTCCTTACTGATAAATTTCCTATTCGGCATTAAATTATCTCCACACAACAGTAAGGTGCAGCATAGTGTGTGCATCATTGTGCTGGGAACCCATTCCAAAATGGCCACCGGTGCATGTGACGTCACACCGCCCATGTCCCAGAACATCTGAAGTCAGACTTGGATGCTTAGGCGTTGCCCCCAAGCCAGAGGTCAGGATGCTCCCGATGATACTGCAATCCTCGAGCCGCAGTCAGGATGCTCCAAAATAATGTGGAATCCTCGAGTTAGAACCAGGTATGACGCCCACTATCCTGCAGCAGGCGTTGGCATGCACAGCTCTTGCACCGGCTAGGAATTGTCTCTCTCACACTGGCAATGAATATCTAGGCAACACACTGAGCTGTAAATCACACATCTTTATTTCTCTGCATGTGCCTGTGAACTCCAACATTCTAAAGCAAGCTTTCAATGCATTCTATTCTGGCTTTCACGTCATACAAATAGAGAGTCCTTGTGGAGTCAGAAATGTTCCGTTTTAAATCATGCAAGACACTACACCATGCAGGATAAAGTGGCACAAATAGCCTGAGTGCTCTTGTGAATACCTGTGGTTGCTATCTTGAGCATATTAAACCCAAAACGTTTGGCTTAGTCAATGTGTGTTTTGTTGTTTCACAGTACATTGATACTTCCTTAGGCATGTGGGTGTGTTTCCTTTCATGCGTGCCCTTCCGTTGTGCTGGACCCAGGCCAATGAGAACAAGCCAGAGGAAGCATCCTTTCCACTGATTGAGTGTATTTGCATCAATGGGCTACTCTGACTCTATGGGCCCGTAGAAGAGGCAGCTTCTGAGCCTCATTGTCCCAGAGGGACGGAGACTGTCACCATGTCTGCGTGGGACAGCGGAATACCACTCCTGCCTCTGTGAGTAAACTATGGTACACACACACCCGGTGCCATTGATACTGACTGCACCTGGCCCGAGTGAAAAGACTGTCTCTCTGCTGCTTGGGGAGAGACGGCTTCACGTTCCTCTGAGAGAGACTGCATTGCCGCCACTGTTGCAGAGAATGCTGCCTTTTCACTCTGGGGTTCTACAGTTCGCCACGTGAGAGTGATGCCGCTTTCCGTCCCAACGGTCTACTTTCCCTTCCTCACACTTGAATGGCTCCATCCACTGAAGGAGACTTGGGGGTCTCAGCCATCCTCTGTTACCATAGCAACGGACCGAGGAGCTGCCGGCTGACTTCATTCAATGCAAAGGAAGAATGGATCTGTGCAGGGGAGGATGGGTCTCAGCAGCTGCACCACATAGCTAAGAGCCGCCCACCCCCATCTCTCGAACAAACATCTTGTCTGGAGCAGGCTCAGCTGGGATTCAGACTGTGACCCCGGGGCTAGAAATAGAACAACGGAGGCAGGGAGCAGAGACAAAGAAGAGGAGGAGGGAGTGGGAGGTAGCAGGTTGGGGAGAAAGGAGATATGGAAGGGGCAAAATATGGAAGGAATGGAGTTTGGGGGAGGGGCATTGCGTACCGAAAGAGATGAGATGCAATGAGAAGGCACAGGTGAGCAGAAATTGTGGAAGAGGGCAGACTGAATCGAAAAAAAGGTCAGAAGTGGCACGCATAAATGCTGAAAAATAAGTAATGAATTGGACAGACGTAGAAAAGCAGTATGTGGGAGGTAAATGAAGGGTAGAGAAAATTGGCAAAGGGGTAGGAAAGGGAGGAGTAGATGAACGGAATGCGACAGGAGAGAGTAAATGGGGAGAAAGGACAGTGGAGTAAAAAGAAGGGGGCATATGCACAAAGGGGCAAAAGAAGGTGGAACATGGATAAAGGACATAGACGGGTGCTTGTGGAGTGGAATAAAAAGTTGGCTTGAGTGTAGGAGAGGTTGAGTGTAGGAGAGGTAGTTCTGGAAAGGAAGAAAGGGAGTGGGAAACTAGAGAGGCGCGACAGAGGCCAGGAAGAGGGAAAATGTGGATACAACGGTGAGAGAGGTGTCAGATGCAATAAAAGAGGTCAGGGAACAAGGGAGGAGGAGAGGGGAGTTAGTGGCAGATGGGTTGAAATGGAGCAAGCGACTAAGGAGAAGATATCTGAGAAAATATCAAATACTACCGTGACTTTGAATGCAGCACCAGGTTTCACGGTGGTCTAATTCGTTGGGTTGTGGACATGAACTAACTGCTCAGACACAAACCAAAGCGGCATTGCCGGATACTGGGACCCAAGTACAAAGGTGATGCACCCCTCGGTACACCTGGTTTAAGAGCTGGTAAACATGGCCGCTAGATAACCAGAGCAATTGTCACACAGTACTAATATTGGCAATTATCACAACTACATGTGCAGCCTCACCTCAATGCAGTACAAAGCACACAACCCCTTCCGAGAGTCAAAAGAAGATACTAAGTTCTAAAAAATGCCACCCTGATTGCTCATACGATTTGCTGGTACCGTCCCATTAAAAACGTGTAACCTCTGCCGAGAAAAGAGAGTATTCTCCCTTTCAAATGGAAGTAGTGGAGGTAGTCAGTGCCTAACAGTACTTGCCCATTTAAAACTCCGAAATATCCACATTTCAGCATCCCTGGAAAGAACTCAGGCAGCCTGACGTGTATATGTACATTGTATCCACATAAGAATATTACTGGCTAGTAATCTAGCGTTGGGTTAGGGCAGTACGGATGTACAGTAAAGGGCAGAATAGATGTACGTCCCTCCGGCAATTCTGTCCTTGTGAAATAATCAAGTTGAATGGTTCTCATACTGGAGAATTCATGCAACCGAAACACAACTGTGTAGGTCCATGAATTCCTTGCTGGCACGATTGGTACAAGACGGGCAAAAGGTGAAGAAGGAGCTGTGGATCTAATTGGAATAAGGACAGGGAGAGAAGAAAAATAACACATAATCGAGGGAAGGAAAAATATGGGTTGAAATTGTGATAAGAGCAGTAACAAGAGGGTCTGCAATGGAAAAAGGGGGTAAATAGAACGTAACAAGAGAAACAAAAGTACAAACTGGGGAAAGACAGTGGGAAAATCGGAAGTGATAACTGCTACTCAAGTAGTTTGTGTTATGCGCATGATCGAGGCCTGCCAGCTGTTGCCCGAGTAATGTGCCTGTATTGCCTGCGACAGTGTGTTCACTGCTGTTTCCTCTGTTGTACTAGTTCTGTATGGGATGGGATCATACACTGCTCCTGTTAGTACATGTTTGTTGTGTGAGCTTGCGAGTGAGTTGGGGCAGCTATGTTATCACAGCCTACAGTTTAGATGTTCTGTGTGTGGGAAGGCAGCTAGACTATTGCTGGTAGTGTGCCAGTTTAGTGTACTTGTGTTGTGTGTGGGGGTAAGGCTTGCTTTGCTACTTTCTGTGCTGTTCCTCCTCTGTATGAGATGAATACTTGCACTGTTCACAACCTGTGCTGTGCGTCCTCTGCGAGTGTCATTTGCTCTGCTGCTGCCTGTGCGTTAATCATGATGTGTGTGGGAGAAGGTGTTATGCTGTGTACACATATGTAGTGTCAGTTCTCTGTGTGAGTTGAGATTTCCCCGCTCAGCCCCATTGTGTACGTGAAAGAGTTACTTGTAGTCACTCCTGTCCTTCTGATCTACCTGTGTGTTGACGGGAGACTGACGCGTCTGCTCATTCTGCACCTGCTTTTTTCTGTGGAAACGTGTAGTACTATAAAGGTGGTGCATGAGTTTAAGGGCCAGATGTACCAAAGGGTTTTACCCATTCTGTGTCTATGGGAAAATGTGTTTGTACATATGGCCCTAAATGTACTATTTGCCTCAAGTCCTTTAAACTTGCCTGAATGGGTATTACGACATTCACCAATTCTTTTGTAAAGAAGTTTCTGAGCCCTCTTAAGGATATAGTTAAATAATAATAAGGGCTGACCAATTGTATTTGGTTCTGGATGAACCAAAAATCGAGCTGTAGGTTTTCTTCAAATCCTGTCATGTCATCACCAGTATTACTGGCCCATAGTGCTTTTTACCTTTAAAAGAGAAGTTTATTAAAGAAGATTGCGACAAAGGTCATATAGATACAATATCAGACCATAAGTGTATGTTCAATAAGAGGGTAATTTGCAAGTAAACATAACATTTAGCTGAAATTGCATATGTTTCATATAAATAATTGACATTCCAATAATATAAAAAATTGGCGAAAGAAAATAAGGCGAGAAAATACAGATTTTTTTGTAATTTGTGATGTAAGGATAAAAGAGGAGAGTTAAATAATATAAACATACATTCATTGATTTTATACAGTTCTTAACATTTGTAGCAATATATATAAAACTGAAGAGTTAGAATTCAGGAAGGTTTGGGGACCTCTTCCAAGAGAAGCCTATGAGTAGAACAATTTCAGGCACAGGAAATTAGAAAAACAGTTATTAGGTGACAAAATAATATCTCTTTTAATAACAAGTGAAATTTTGATTAATATAGGCACTATCTAATCAGTCATTATAACAAACACTGTACCACCAGACTTTAAAGGAAAGATGTGAGGATTGTTTCCAATTTTTAGTGATCTGTTAAAAAGCAACTGCAATTAGTAAGTCAAGTACAACAGTTATAAAAGCATTGTTTTGCCAAACATCTGAAAAGGCTTTCAAGAAAAATAGTTGAAGTTGAAAATAGAATATGAGTGTGAAAAATATTACTGATTTGTGATCATACCTTTAGCCAAAATTGAAGGGTATACGGGCATCAAGCGAGAATATGGCATAGATCTGGAGAAGCAACACTGCCTGACCAATAATTTAACGAGGATTCTAGATTAAATTTATGTAGATTGGCTGGTGTAATCATGAGTCTGTTATGTAGAAAAAAAGAGGGTTTGGATTGTGTTAGCAGGTCTCGATGTTTTCTGAATTTTTACCCACATTTTGACCCAAAGGATGTGGGACCATGAAAGGTGGAAATACTGTTCCTATTGTAATTCAACTTCCTATTTATTTCTTTGTTCTGTATTTTTGGTAAGCATTCTGCAAATGGAGGTTTGAGTGGGGTGGTTGGAAAATAGTGGAATTGGTTATTGAATGTTGAAGGAGGGGTATGCAATGCTAATGATAATAAGGTGGAATCATTCACAAGGATTAAAGTATTGAATTTAGCGTAATAGTGTTTTGGCATGTTGTATAATATTTGTGTGTTGTGGAAAAGTAACAAAAGAATCTTGTGATCGGAGTTGATGAACCTAAAGTATTCCTCTATCTCTCCATGTCTTCCAAAAAATAGGTTTGTTGTTGATTTGGAAAAAAATTGTTGTGCTAAATAGAAGTTTAGTTTAGTTTTAAGGATTTATAAAGCGCGTAGTGACCCGAAGGCATCCCAGCGCTAAACCTAACCTGACCAGTGCTGGCAATAGGAGAATTCAGAGAGCTACCTACAGAGAAGAATAGTCTTAAGTTTTTTTCTAAAAAGCAGTTCTGAATGTTCATGACGGAGTTCAGAGGGAAGATCATTCCAGAGACGAGCGGCCTTGGTGAGGAAGGAGTTGGCCCCCCAAGCTCTCTTAGACCGCAAGATGGTCACAAGTCGAGAGGAGGAGGACCTCAGACTTCGAGAGGAGACATAAAGACATAGCCGCTTTCTAAAGAACATTGGACCCTTATATTGCAGGGCTCTGTGAACAATGCATAGGGCCTTAAAATGAGTGCGTTGCTTAACAGGGAGCCAGTGAAGTGTGGAAAGAGCCGGCTTAGCGGATAAATGTCTGGGAAGATTGACAAGAAGCCTGGCAGCTGCGTTCTGGACTGTTTGCAGCCTTTTTATAACATAAGCCGGGGCGCTGAGAAAAAGTGAGTTCCCATAATCCAAACGGGAAAGGATAAGAGTTTGAACAAGGATTCTTCTGGCCATAGGGGGAAGAAGATTAGAGATTTTCCTAAGGACTCTTAAAATGCCAAAGCATGTAGAGGAAACTCTTTTTGCTTGATAATCCATGGTCAGGCGAGAATCCACCCAAAAACCAAGGCTTTTTACCTGGTCCTTGGGAGGAGGAAGATTATTGAAGGCCTCAGAGTACAGCGAAAGCGAAGGAGCTGGGGGGGGCATTGCCTAGTACAATGACTTCTGACTTTTCATCATTGAATTTAAGCTTAGACTGGATCATCCAAACTCCAATGTCTTTCATACAACACGAAAGGTTGGCCGCCGACGAATCCCCGGAACTAGATAGTGACACCACAAGTTGAGTATCGTCGGCATAGGTGACCAAAGACAGATTGTAGGGAGCGATCACTTTAGCCAGCGGGGATAGATAAACATTAAAAAGAGTTGGACTCAAGGAGGAGCCCTGGGGAACTCCACAAGTCAAGGGAAAGATATCAGAGAGGTAGGCTCGGTCCAGGACTTGAAAAGATCTACCTTTGAAGAAAGCGGACAACCAGGACAATGCCAGGCCTCCTATCCCTAATTCCGAGAGCCTACAGCAGAGAAGGTTGTGGTCCACCGTATCAAAAGCAGCGCTGAGATCAAGTAGAATCATGGCTACATGAGACCCTTGGTCCAGAAGTTGCCTGGCTGACTCCGTCACTGTGAGGAGGGCTGACTCCGTGCTGTGATGGGCTCTAAAACCCATTTGAGTGGGGTGAAGGAGTTCATGGCTCTCTAAGTAGCTGGTTAATTGGTGGTTAACATGTTTCTCCAGAATTTTTGTTGAAATGGGAAGGAGAGCAATGGGTCTATAATTCTCCAGCAGAGATGGGTCCAGTTTTTTTTTTTTAAAAAGAGGCTTAATGATGGCATGCTTAAAAAGAGGGGGAAGAAAACCTAAGGATAGGGAATGATTCAGTATTTTTGTAAGGGGAGGTACAATAATATCTGAAACTCGCGAGAGGATGGAGGGAGGGGCGGGGTCTAGGGGGAGCCCGATTTAATTTGAAGAAGAAAGTTGGTAGTAACAGTATCAGTGAGAGGTATAAAAACGGTTAATGTGCTTCCGGAGAGGGAGGGATCCATCATTTGGTGCTCTACTGTACCTGGGGGAGGAGAAGAAGGGAACCCAGAGTATATCTTGATGACTTTGTCATTGAAGTGAGATGCCAGAAGATTACTGTATTCAGTGGAGGGCTCTGTGGGAGGAGAGGGCATAGGGGTTATGGTTAATTCCTTAAAGATCTGAAAAATTTCCTTTTGTGAGCAGGAGGAGTTTTCTATTCTTAATCCGTAGTAGGAGGACTGGGCGGCTTTAATGTTTTGGTGGTAGAGTCTGACAGATTGCCTATATATTTCTCTATCAATGGGACTGTAATTCTTTCTCCAAGCTCTTTCTAACCTTTTGCACTTTTTTCTTAATTCTAACAGACGAGGTGAAGAGAGGAGGAATTGATCTCTTTCTGCAAAATGGGATAAGAGTTTTGGTTTAAGTCATTTAAAAAGAGGGTGATAAAAAGTGTGTCTTTTGAGAAAGCAAGAGAAATTCTTTGAATGGGAAGAGAGATGAGAAGGATAATTCAATATGTTTCCAGGGAGGAGAAAATTCCATAGGTGAATCTGTTAAACATTTGGAATTTTGTTTAAGTAAAAATTAAGTGTGATATGACCGAAAATCAGTGAAATGTATACCTCCTCAACATTTACTACATTTGAGCTTAGGAAACGACATCTGGGGTTTTTTGTTATTCCATAAAAAGAAGGACATTGTAGAGCACATTTTTTTGAAAAAGTGAAAAAGTAGGCAGGAATATTAAGGGGAATGGTGGAAATGATATAGGCAATGATGGGTACAAGCATCATCTTAATAGTGTCAAGCCTACCCCACCATGATAGAAAAAGAGGGTGGTAGTAACCAGATTTAAATTCAAGTTTGTGTAATAGATGGTGAAAACCACAGTCCTAGGTATTTCATTTTGTGAGGATTTCAAGAAAAGTTGGATTGAGAAAAGTCTTGTTTAAAACATAAATGTTAAGGAGAAGAATTTCACATTTATCATAATTTCATGTATAACCACAAAGAGACAAAAAAGAATCAACCTCTGCAAGGAAGTCTGGAAGAGAGGATTCAGGTTTGGATACGAATAGAAGAATCTCATCTACATGGACACATGATTATGTTCATTTTAAAAACCAAATACATGAGGATTCTGTCTAATTTGTGCACAACAAGGTTTCAGTGCAAAAATAAAGAGAAGAGGGGATGTCTTAAACATCTTTGTAAAGAGAAAGAGGGGGAGATGAGACCATTTGCAAAAATGAAGGCCTTTTGTGCAGTGTATAACAATTATACATAGGAAATACATTTGGGGCCAAAACCAAACCAGGAGAGTGTATGAAAGATAAACATCCAGTCCTTGTGGTCAAAAGCTTTTTCAGCGGCTAAGGAAATAGCCAAGTGAATGTGTGTATTTATTGCACTTGCTCAATATGTTGAGGAATACCCTAGTGTTATCAGACATATATCTAACTTTGAAGAAACCAGATTGTTCTTTACTGATAAGAAGTAGTATAAAAGGGTCCTGGTGAAGAGCTAGGATTTTAGCAAACATTTTATAGCTGGCATTTACCAACGAGAGTGGTCTGTAATGTTTGCATACGTGTTTGTCTCAACCTCCTTCAGGGATGAGACAAATAAGTGCTTCTGTAACTGTGCAACTGAACCTATTAGAGGAGATTAATTGAATAAATAAATGGTGCAATTTTAGAACGAGGATTTTGGAAAAATGCAGTTAGAATTCAACAGGAAAACCATCAGGACCAGGAGCTTTCCCTGTTTTAATCAAACATATTGCATGCAAAATGTCTTTAATAGAAATATCTACTTCCAACGAGGAAAAATTGATGTTGCTGTCAAAGTCTTTTTAAATAGAGGAAAGATAGAGTTGTGTAAAGAATTTCCAAATGTACAATGTGTTTGAAAATATCTAACACTTTCTGAGAGTTTAATTTTTTTCTTTTGGGAAACATAAGTAATAATCAAGTCTCTAGTTGATGCTTTAAATGAATTCCATGCAACCCAAAAAAGGAAGAGCAGGAGATGAATTGATGGAAAAGAATTCAGTAGTGAAGGATTCAAATGTGGAGGTAAAAGACAAATTTAGTAACAAGGAGGTATGAAAACGCCATTGTCTATTACCAGTGATCATACAGAGTAAATGAAAATCTAATATTACAGGGGCATGATCTGATATCAATATAGAGCAAATTTTAGCATGTAGAATGTGCTGTCTTAATGATTTATATAGGTAAACAGATAATTCAAGATTGGGATAAATATGTGGGAGAGAAAATGTATACTCTCAAAGTGATAGGTTGCAAAATCTCCACGAGTCAACAAGTGAGCGTTGGTCAGTAGCCGGGGTGAACTGTTAATGGTAAGTAAATGGAACAAAACGTGTCTTGGAAGACTGATCTACATAGGGATCTAGTACTAAATTGCAGTCACCACCTAAGATTACATATTCGGTAGAGATGGACATTAGTTTGGCAGAAGTAACATGCCAAAATGCGTTGTTTGTTTTAGTAGGTGTATAGAGGTTAAATGAAGAAATAGGAACATTGTCAACTTAAAGATGAGTAATCACTTATCTTCTTCAATCATCTGATTCTTGTGAAATGAGTGTAACACACAGTCTTTTATGGCAAACAACATGAACTCCCTTTCTTTTTCCAGAAGAAGAAAAAGTATTTCCCACCTATTGATGCTTACTTTTTTGAACCTCTGACCTAATAACATGGGTTTCTTGAAAAATACAATGTCCGCTTTAAATTTGGATAAATTGGTGAGCACTTTTAGCCTTTTAATAGGTGAACCCAAACTTTAACGTTACAAGAGAAATCATGCAATGTCATTTATTAAATATTAATAGATATGAAGAAAAACTCATATGTACTATGATTTGATTTGATTTTTAGTTTTATATAGCACTTGAATGCCCGGGAGTGTCTTGGCACTGCCGCTAACACAAAACAGTCAAGAAAAAAGAATTTAGCTTTAAACAACTTAGCTTCATCTAGATGTTAATATGAGGCATATAGGAGCTGAATCTTGAGGCAGTAACCTCTAGGTTGGTAAATACTGATGCCACTATTTGGGTTTCATCGGCATATGACACTACCAAAAAACCAAAGAATTTGATCAAACTTGCCAAGAGGGTGACAGAGATTAAAGAGAGTGGGGCTCAGCGAGGCACCCCATAAGGCAGACAAAATTGATCAGAGAAAAACTCTCCCACAGCAACCAATAGCACTCTTTCTGTAAGGAAGGATTTGATCAAACTAAGAGCAAAGACTGCCAATTCCCAACTCAACGAGCCAGTTGATCAAGATGGTATGGTTGACCGTATCAAAGGCCGCTGAAAGGTCAAGCAATATTAGGGTGGCCTTGCCACACTAATCTACTCTGGACCTCAACTCCTCTGAAGCTGCTATCAGTACTGTCTCCGTACTATGAGACCTTTTAAATCCATATTGGATGCAATCCAGCAAACGTAAAGCCGTAAGTTCAGTATTCAAGGCCTTCTCCAATAGCTTTGCGTGGAAAGGAATCCTGGAGATTGGCCTACAGTTACTGGGCACTGGTAGAACCAGATATTTTTTTAATAATGGTAGGATGGAAGCTTTGTTCCATTCAAGGGGGAAATAGCCAATGTTGATTATCTCATTAAATATTAATGTTTCTTGACTACTTACAATTTGTAGAACAAGGTGCACAATTTTTGGGGGGCAGGGGTCCAAATGGCAAATCTGGTTTGGTCGATTTCAATAGACTGAGGACCTATCCTGTACTGAACAATGAAAACCTGTCAAAGATAACAGGTAAAAGTGCAAATCACTATTTGACAAGGATATAGGCGGTGTTTGACTATTAGTTACAAAAGTATTAAAAACGTAATTAAATTTTGTCTGAAAAAAATTAGCTAGCGTGTTACAAAGCGATTGACTGCAAGCTTTTTGTATTTCACAATTGAATGCTTATAAAACTATGTCTTGGGGATCGTAATTAGATCTCCATACTCGCTCTTTGCTTCTACCTTTTTGTTTCTAAGATCTCAATTTCTCAGAAAGCCATGGTTCTGAGGGAGGATTCCTGTGATTAGAAAACACTTTTCATCTTTTCCTGGTGCTAGAATATTAACTACCCTTCCTATCCATGTAGCATAGTTAAGTATAGTTGTATCAAGGTCTGTCATGGAACTAGATTTAAATTCTGGCATGACTATGACAATTTGAAGAGAGCATATTAGATGAAAAAACACTCCTTAAGGAGAATAAAGAATGAGAAGTATATAGAGGGTGTAGTAGGCGATGGCAAAAGGACAAAAAAAAGGAAGGGGTAATAGAAAGAGGAAAAAGAAGATAAAAGAAGAGACAGAATCAATATAAAAAATAAAGACAATGACATACATTAGACACAGAGATAAATTAAGGAAGGTGAAGACACATTGAGAAGATGACACAACTGAGGGGAACTCCAGGGCAGGTCGGGGAGGAGGGCAGACCATCCAAATGGACTAGGGAGAACAGGGATCAGTTATGAAGGTATTGCAAAATAAATAAGGAAAGGAAAAACAAATGTTATTGATAACATCTTAAAGAATACAAAATATAGTTAGTATTTATGCCACAGAACTTTGCTTAGTAATTGAAAGGAGAATCAAGTAGTAGGCAGTCTGCAACTCCCATATCTTCTTCCCTGCAATTGTCTAAGAATCGTTGTAGTAGAGAAGGATCCTCATATGTCGTAGTCTTGTTCTTGTAGGTCACTTTGAAAAGACATGGATGAAAGAGTATGAATATGGAGTTGAGATTCTGTAATACTGGTCACATTTCCAGAAATGTATTTCTGTTATCTGCTGTAGCTTTGGCATAGTCTTGAGAGAAGAACAATGTACATCCTTGCCACGTTAGTCAACCTTTTATTTTGACTGCTTGTACTTTCTGTAGGTCATTATACTCTAATATAGAAGATGATGCCTCTTAGTTTGTGAGGAGAATGCAGTACGTGGACTGTGGCTTAGTCTGTGTGCTTGTTGAATGTTCAATAATGGCATTACAGGAAGACCAAGGACCATATTTCTATTTTTACACTGTGTTAGCACACTTTTGCGTGTTAGAGTATAGTGCCGGCTAGCACCATTCCTGGACGCCGGCCAGGAGCCATATTTATGGAATGGCGCTAGCTGGCACTGATTCTCTATTAGCGTCCTTGTAAAGGACGCTAACCGGGTGGGGGAGGCGTAGGGGAAACCGGAGCTTGTGTGCCGAATAATGGCTCTACAATGTTTAGAGTCAAAAGAATGCCTCTAAGCAGTGTAACGCCATTTCCTGGCACACAAAACCCATGGACAGGGCTCCTGACTTAGTAAAGACAGGAGCCATGCTCATCACCCCAATGGCGATGCCCAGGGGACAAATGTCCCCTGGGCCTGGTCATTGGGGCCAGCGCCATGCAGGAGGCCCCAAGTCAGGGCCCCCAAGCGGGTAAAAAAAATTACACCTACCGGGACTTACCTGGGATGGGTCCCCCATCCTGTGGTGTCCCTCTGGTGTGGGTGGGGGTGTCCCTGGGGCCAGTGAAGGGCACCTGTGGGTTCTTTCCATGGTCTCTGACCATGGAAAAAGGCCTACAGGTCCCCTAACACCTTCCCTAACTCAGGCGTTCAGTAATGGCGCTAAGCAAGCTTAGTGACATTATTTAAAGCCCCCATCCCCGTGCTAGAGTTTAGCACAGTGGGATAAATATGCCGCTAAGGCCATATCGTCATTTTCTGGACAGGAACGCCTATCTTGCATCTCATTGACGCAAGGTAGGTTTTCACGTCCAGAAAATGACGTGAACTCCATAACTTTGGCACTAGTCGTGCCTACCACCAAAGTATAAATATGGAGTTAGGTTTGCGCTGAATTAACGTAAAAAAATTGCGCTAATTCTGCGCAAATCTAGTATAAATATGGGCCCAAGAGTCTTTGGAAGAAACTACTGAAAGAAGGAGATAGGTTTGGATCTTTCTAAGCCTTCTGATAATCCATAGATACGCAGATTGTAATGCCTATTGCTTTTTTTAAAGATTCTCAACTAGCTTTTTTGAAACATAAGATTTCCATTTGTAAAGAAGGAAATTGTTGAGCAATAACTTGAATTGATTCCACTTTTTGCTCCATCTTTGTATCTTTGCTGTCAATATTGGACCATTTGTCATTAATGTTTTGAATATGCTCATTTGTTTCTTTCACATTTTTCCTCGAGCAGTAGTTTCATAGAAATGGGAGGAGGAGATTTAGTAGGTGACGGGTGATCTTTTTCTCTTTTGTTAGATGAGAGTGACAACTGACCAGTTAATTTCGAGGAATGTTTGATAACTGGAAGTAGAACATTTGGCCCTGAAGCTCCAGAGGATGAAGGAAGGCTATTGTGCCCTGGGTCCTCTATGTCTTCTCGTAGTATAGAAAATGGATTAAAGTCTAACAAAACAGAAGACTTAGCTTGCGGTGTTGAAGAGGTGGAATAGTGTCTGAAGGATCTTGTTTTCCCCATATACATAAATGACAAGGAACTCTTTGTTTGTTGGGGATATTTGCACAAAACAAGATATTACGAGGCATGTATTGTCATTAAGGACAAATTGCAATATGAAGGCAATATATGAAGGGAGATATAGGGCCAAGTTCCCTAACACCACATGTAAGAGATAATTGCCTCAAACCGTAGAAAGGAATTGAATTAAATAGGAACATAGGAAAATTCTCATTATTAGTCAGCGTCATATAGTATAGAAAAGAAATGTTTCCATAGATGAGTTGATGTATGTTGCTATCAAAATCAAGAAATATTGTCACAGAAATCACAAATTGAAAGGGTGAAGATCTCTGCAATACAAGCTTTTGTTTTCATGAGTTGAAAGAATAAATGAAGTAACAGTTTAGCAATATACTTTTCTCCATAGATATAAAGTTTACTTTTCGTGTCATGATGATCAAAAAATATAAATTGAAATTACTGAAGCGCGTTATTCATCCTGCATTTTGATGTAATGTAGAACAGACCATTGTAATTTTCACATCAGTCATAGTTATATAGTCAGGCTAATTTCAGCTTTAAAGAGGGAGTGGTTCTACTGCTGATAACAATTAAAAAAATATCATGGTGCAAAGATGAGGCAAATCAGATTAAAATGGTTTTAGGAAAGTTCTATGTAAATTGGAAGTGAATATTATATTGCACTCTCACAGGGCATTAAGCAGTCTTGCTTGAAGGTTCAAAATGCAGGCTAAAACATAATGGCAGGCACAAGTCCTATTAGGAAACGTGTTGACTGAAATGTTGACAAAAACGAGGTGTTCACAGCTTATCGCTCGAATTTGAGGTCATGCCAAAAAACAGGAAATATTCCTGCACCAAATGGTTCTGTGAGGTGCAGTAAGGTGTAGTCCGGGAGAAGGGTAACCGCCCTCACAAACCACAGCAGAGCTGCGCTATCATGCAGCCATCCTCGTTGGCATCAAGCCACACCCCCAACCCATAGTGCTTTGATACACACATTTATGCCAAAATATCATATAAAGTTGTCTTTTAATCCAAACTATATTTGACTAATGTTATAAGTGAAGTGTACTTTAAAATCAGTCACTTGTCACAATCAGCTGCTTTGTGGCAAAACCTATGTCCGCTATAAGATTTTGGGCAATGCTATAAGCCAAGATGCTTTAAAATGCCTAGTTTTCCAAAGTTACTCTAGGTGGCGAACATCCAAACAGTCTGTAAAGTTGTTGTCCGATCTAACTTTGAGCAATGTGGAGGGGGCATGGCCAACAAGATGGCCGACTGTTTGCTCTGAGCGAGGGTTCCCGGGGCCGGCCACAGAATCCTGCAGTATCCTGCGGTCACAGAGCCTTGCCAACCCCTTGTGTGAGGGGGGAAGCTGGAGAGAGGCTGCATTGGGAGCTGAACGGCCCGTCGACTCCCCCGCAGTGGCCAAGTGTGGACCGGCAGTTCGGGCCTCAGCCCCAAAATGGATGGTATGGCGAATCGCACCTTTTGGGCCTGAGGCTGTTGCGGGCCCTATACGGCATTCCTGGCGACCGTAGTGAGACACAACTGGAGCAGAGAGGTGAGCTGGCACCCTTGGTCCTCCTCTGATGCTGTGAGGGAGCCACGTGGAGGGCTGTAGGAGGTGCTTGACACTGGCCAGGGGCTGCCTAACACCGACTCCCTGCGACTGGTTACTTTGGTCACATAGCACGCCCGATTGAGTGTTGCTGGTTCTGGCCTGCCGCCTTCCTGTTGCTGGATTTGCCTTGCCCAAAAGGAGGTGGAGAGGATACGTGGCACGGCTTTTTCCCTGACCAGATCCGGCTGCCTGGAGGGACTTCATTGAGGGGCCTACTGAGTGCTGGAGGTGGTGAGAGGCCCTGCGGGTCGGGAGTGCCATCTCCCCCCAGATGGGAGATGAGGAGGCAGGGGTAAATGGCAGATTGGTCCCCCTACTGGTGGTGGGGGACTGACCTGGAGGCCACTGGATGCAGTGGTGAGGCGAGGCCTACATTGGGGCTTGATAAGAGAGTGAGCTGACTGGGCCTGGACCCATACGGAGGGCCACGAGAGGTAGGCTGCATCACGACAGGGAACAATTGAAGTGGTCTAGACCACTGTGGGGGTGGACTCTCTCGCTTGCCCCTCCCTGGTCACCACTATTGGAGCTGCCACTACAGAGGCCTATGTAAGCTTCTGGGGTGCTCCCAGAGGCACATTGATGGTAGGTCCGGCGCTTGGTCATCAATGTGTGCCTGGCTGCTGCCTGATCTCCCCCGCCTCAGGTGGTTGACATGCTTGTTGACTGGTGAGCCCCGCAGATGTGGCCCGAAGGTGGCCTGCGGGCGCGAGGCTGTTGGGGGTGTCTATCCTCCCTGGTTGCAGAACTGAGAGATGTACTCCATCCAAAGGGACTGGCGGTAAGGGGTAGTACACATTGAACATAGAGGAGAGGCCAAAGATGGTGGATTACTATTGCAGACTGGGTTTTGCTCTCCTCTCTGCATCTTTCAGTAGGGCACTGTCAAGAGGTTGGTTGGCGATGGCTGCACTTGCAGGATATGTTAATTAACAGGGGCCCGTCTCCACATGGTTATGGGCTGGGTGCCTTGTTGTGCTGGGGAGTCCCCTGCGCACCGTGCTGAAGTGTGCTAGTGGACTGCGACACTACAGTACTACACCCACTGTGCTATAAGGGTCCCAGTGCATGTGGGGCAGCTGGGTTCACAGAGGAGAGAGCTTCCTTCCATCTACCTGACCCACGCCTGGGTGCTGGGGGAGCCTGCCTTTATTGATTTACTGCACCTCTGGGCACCATGGGTAAGGACAGGACTGCTAAGGGCACCCAGCAAACTAGAATGGACCAGTTCACTGCTCCAGCACACATGGGGGCTCACAGCCTGGCGGGGCATCAGGGGTTGCCCACGAGCCCTCCGGGGCCCAGATCCTGATGGCAAATGAGGCCTCTGGACAGGCAGTACAGGAGAAGATTGCAGCCATGGCAGTGGATGTAAATTTATTGAGGACGGATCTGCGTGCAGTGGCAGAAAGATCTATAGCCACTGAACAAGAGGTGACTACAATGCAGACAGACCTAGATGCCCTGAAGACCACCCTGGCCACCCTGGAGGTTAGGTCATGCAGGCTGGAAGCTAGGGTGGAAGATGCGGAGGGGAGGTCCCATAGGTGCAATTTGAGATTTGTGGGCTTCCCTGAGGGAGTAGAGGGAACCACCCAGGAATCATTCTTTAAAGACTGGATTAAGAAGTAGCTCCCTGCAGCACAGTTGTCACCGGTGTTTGTGTAGGAGAGGGTGCACAGGGCCCTTGCCCTTCCGTTGCCACCTGGCGCCCCCTCAAGGACTACCATTACTAAGATTCTCAATTACAGAGATTGAGATACTATACTGCAGGACACATGTAAGCACTGGAACCCGGCCTACGAGAATCACACCACACACATTTTCCCAGACTGGACCAGGTCGGTCCAACTCCAAAGACAGTCCTTTAGTGCCGTTAAGCAGAAGTTGAAAGTCATGTATTTGCTGCTATAACCTGCTAAACAGAAGGTGTTCCATGCTGGCTGCTTGTATTTTGTCCAAACACCAGAGGCTGCATGGGACTGGCTGGAGCTCAGAGGCGGCGAGTGTGTCCCGGCGACTCCCTCTGGTAGGGCAAGCAGAGAGGCCTGGAGGGCCGGAGGCACGCAGACTACAGTACTGAGAAGGAGTAAGCACTGGCATCACACTAGTTCTAATGCAAAATTGATAGTCCTCCCAGTGGAACCCTGAGTTTGGAACAGTTGCGGCAGGAGTGAGAGGAGACCAGGCTTCGGGTAGGGACTACGACCTCTGCAGCGTCCTCGCACTCTGGGTCGCTTCGGGGAGAAGATGGCCCAGCTTCAGGGCAGAAATATGCCTGGAAGTGATGTATGAAGTTCTTATTGCACCCTGCTGTAGTGGTGGCGCCTGGCTGCCGTTGAGCCTGGGTGACTCCTCAAGACAAATGAGTAGCATTTAAAATGAAGGACTGTAATGTGCTGTTTATCAGGCTTTGCCTTCCCCTCTCAGGGAGAGATTATGCGATTATATCTGATACTGTCGCGCCGCACCGCGCGGCGCGAGCCGAGCGTTCGGCACAAGCCGCGCGTTCGGCTCGGGCCGCGCTTCGCGTCTTTAAGACGCGGCGCGCCCTGAGCCTTTCCTGCACCCTACGAGGCCCCAAGGCTTACTTGGGGCCTCGCTCTGCTCTCTCCCTCCGTTTTGTTGGGGTCTCCTGACCCCTCTTACCTGTTTGGGCTCCTTTTCTTCTTTCTTCTGTCTTCTTTCTTTTTGGGTCTGTTTCTTGCACTTTCCTTTATGTCTTTTCCCCTTTCCCAGGTTACCCTTGTCTTCCCAGCATTCCTCCTTCCCTATTCTCTATGGTTTCTACTCCATTCTATTCTATCTACTTTTCCCTATCTAAGATGGTGTCCTTTTTCTTCCTGTGGGTCACTTCCTGTTTTATGGTATTTAAGGGTGGAGTTTTCTTCTCCTCTTTGCGCTGCAACACTCTCTGTTTAGTTAGTGTCCTCGCTCCTGATTTCCTAGCCTTTGGTTCTGGATTTCGCCATTTCTGTGTTATTACGTCAGTTCTTTTTGATTCCTGTTCCTCTGTTCTTGTTTCAGGAATCCTCTGTGAATCTTCTTTGGAGGTTTTTTTCTCTTCTTTTGAAGGGGTTTTTTCCCTCTGGCGCTACTTTCTTACGGTCACGGTCTGTCCTTGGCGTTCCTTTGCCTACAGCACCGTGGCTACCAGAAAGAGTCGCCCCTTTTTGGGCCAAAGTCGAACTCTCAAGATCCACGCCTCAAGATCTGCAAACTCCAGGCGCAAGCAGCACGTGAGTCGTGACAGATTGCAACGCCAAACCATCCCGACGTCTTCTAACACCATGGAAGACACTGTGGTAGCTGCTGCAGATCCGGATCAAGCTCTTCTGACGACAATTCAGCAACAAGCTCAAGAATTACAGCAACTACGTAGTGAGAATGCTGCGTTGCGACAGGCTTTGGCTTTCCGTAGTGGTGATGTTCCGACGCTCTCCGCCTCTACCCATCGTTTTTCCGGTGAGCCAACCAAGCTGCGTGAGTTCCTTGATTCCTTAACAGTGTACTTCGCCTTCCGACCCACCCAATTCTCCCATGACAGAACAAAGGTGGGTTATCTCATCAGTGCCTTATCCGGTCCTGCCTTGGCCTGGGCAACCCCGATGGTATCATCTAACGATCCGGTATTGTCGGATTATTCCGCCTTCGTGAACCGCTTCAAGCTGATGTTTAGTCGTCCGGGATTGGAGGCTTCAGCGGAAGAAGCCTTATGCGATATTCATCAAGGTTCACAAGATGTCCTTCAATACATTACACGCTTTCGTCAGCTAGCGGCAGAGACCACCTGGGTGGAACGTACTTTGGTGACTTTGTTTCGTAGAGGACTCAAAGAAGAAATAAAAGATGAACTAGTACATTCCACCAGAGTGGAAGATCTTCGTGGCCTGATGGATCAAGCCCTCTCCATCGAGTATCGCCTTCAGGAACGGAGAGCAGAGAAGAGAAAGAGCAGAGGGTCTTTTCAACCAAGCACCTCACGAGTTTTTCCGCATCGTTCTGAGGAACCTCGCCCTCCTGTCAGAGACACCGAAGGAGAACCCATGCAGGTGGATACAACTCGAGGCCCTCTCTCCGCTAGCGAGCGAGAAGATAGACGAAAGAAGGGTTTGTGTTTGTACTGCGGTTCTGCCGGCCACATACTGCGTACCTGTCCAGTACGTCCATCAAGGCCATCGGGAAACGCCGCTTCCCGTCCTCTGTAAGAAGGGAGGGGACGGGATTAGCAGCTATACCTTCCATCAGTTCTTTCAATGACAATACCACATCCTTGTTCATCGTACCAGTCATGTTACAATTACCTGATGGCCGTCAAGAGAAGACTATGGCATTACTAGATTGTGGAGCTAGTGGTATTTAAATGGATAAGAAGTGGGCCACTACTCAACAAGTTCCTACACAACCTAAGGAGATTCCCAAACAAGTACACACGGTGGACGGATCCTTGATATCATCGGGTCCAGTTGATACAACTACCCTGATGCTGAATTTACAGATCAGTAACGATCAGGAACACATCTCCTTTGATCTTATAACTTCCCCCAACCATACCATCATTCTTGGAATCCCGTGGTTCATCAGACATAATCCATATGTGAACTGGGCTACCCGGACGGTTTCCTTGTCTTCACAGTTCTGTCACGAGCACTGTTTTGCTTCTGACAAGTATTGGTCTCCTAAGAGATCAATAATCACGGAAGGTACTACCGGTTCGACCATAAATACAGTCCAAGGAGTTCCTGAACACTATTTGGATTTTCAAGATGTATTCCAAAAACCTTCCAAACCTGTGTTACCTCCACATCGAGATTACGATTGTGCTATTCCCTTGGAACCTGGTACTATCGTTCCTTTTGGAAGGATGTATTCCCTCACGGAAACTGAAAAGGAAGTACTAAAGGAGTATTTGGATGAAAATATTCAAAGTGGTCTTATTGTTCCATCGTCTTCTCCGGCCGGGGCTCCTCTCTTTTTCGTACCCAAGAAGACAAAGGATATTCGCCCTTGCCTGGATTTTCGAGGCCTAAATAAAATAACTATTAAAGATCGTTATCCTTTGCCTCTCATAAGGGACATTTTAGAGGCAGTCAGAGGGGCCCAACGGTTTACCAAACTAGATCTACGGGGAGCCTACCACCTTTTATGCATTAAAGAAGGAGATGAGTGGAAAACGGCCTTTAGGACTCCATTTGGTCACTTTGAATACAGGGTAATGCCTTTCAGTCTTACTAATGCCCCGGCAATCTTTCAGAGATTTATGGACTCAGTATTTTCTGATCTCCTGAATCAGACAGTTTTAATCTACCTTGATGATATTCTTATTTATTCAAGAAATCCCGAACTCCATTCTTCCCATGTGAAACAAGTCCTTCAACGACTCCGGGCACATCAACTATTTTGCAAACCCGAAAAGTGTGAGTTTGACAAGACAGAAGTCAAATATCTGGGTTATCATTTAAGTCCCACCGGTGTAGCTATGGATCAAGAAAAGGTACAAGCTATTCTAGATTGGCCTTCTCCATCTTCTATTAAAGAAACACAATGCTTTCTAGGATTAGCGAACTTCTATCGACAATTCATCGCAGACTTTGCAAAACAAACTAGCCATATAACTCACACTTTAAAGAAGGAAAATCTTATTAAAGGGTTTGTCTGGACTAAAGCTGCCAAAATAGCCTTTCAGGATTTAAAGAAGGCATTTACGCAAGCTCCCATCTTAAGACATCCAGATACCAACAAACAATTTATTGACGTCACCGATGCTTCTGAAAAGGCCATTGGAGCCGTCCTACTCCAACAACAAGAGGATGATGGTCTTGAACATCCTGTTTTCTATTTGTCTCATATACTCTCTATTGCAGAACAACATTACTCAGTACTGGAAATAGAATTGTTGGCTCTGAAAACAGCTTGTGTTGAATGGAGACAGTTTCTGATGGGTTCCAAGGAGCCTTTTGAAGTGAGAACAGACCATCGAAACTTACAATGTTTACGAAATTTCGTATGCCAGAATAGTCGCCAAGCTCGTTGGGCCTTCTTCTTCAGCCAGTAGGATTTCTACATTACACATATTCCTGGCTCCCAAAACATTCTGGCTGATGCTCTGTCGCGTCGTTATCCAGATTGTACTCCTGCCCCAGCTCAACATCTATTGGAACCTAATAAGATCATTGGGGTAGCTCAGTCTTTTCTAGAGGAGGTACAACGGGAATACTCCAATCTATCTGATGACGCAGTAGAGAACTTAAGGCCTCTTTTACATAAGAGACAAGGATACTATTATTATCACGATCTGTTATTCATCCCTACTAACAGAGTTAGAGAAAAGGCATTACAAATGTGTCATGATTCACCGGTTGCTGGTCATAGAGGCATCAAGGCCACACAAGAACTGTTATCACGATTTTTCTGGTGGCCTACTTGGAAACTGGATATTGAAACATACGTTCAGGCTTGTCCCACATGCGCTCAAGTCAAGATTCCCCGAACCAGACCTGCCGGATTACTCCAGCCCTTGCCGGTTCCGCCAACTGCATGGCACACCATCTCTACTGATTTTATGTGTTTGTTACCACTTTCAGCAGGAAACCGGGTAATCATGGTCACTGTGGACTCCTTTACTAAGATGGCTCACTTCACTGCCTTGAAAAAGCTACCTACATCCCAAGAATTAAGCCAGATATTCATCGACCATATCTTCCGTCTTCATGGACTTCCTCATACCATTATATCTGATAGAGGACCTCAGTACATTTCCCGGTTTTGGAGGTATTTTTGTAAGACACTAAATATCAATAGAGCTCTGTCATCGGGCTTCCATCCTCAGACCAATGGACAGACCGAGCGTCTGAATCAAGGCTTAGAACAATACCTTCGTTGTTTTTGCAACTCTACTCAAAGCAACTGGAACAGTTATCTCCCTATTGCTGAATTCTCTTACAATAATTCAGTCCATAGTGCCTCCAAGACCACTCCTTTTTTCTGTTCTTATGGTTTTCATCCTACCTCTTTTCCTACTTCTTCTCGGTCTCCCACTCCCTTGCCCGCTATTACTTATTTTTCCAAACGTCTTCTACAAATCCATAGACTGATTCGTTCCAATCTCTTACACACCAAGAGATATATGAAGAAAGTAGCAGACAAGAAACGTAGGGCCACTCCGGACTACCATCCACAAGATAAAGTTTGGCTTTCTTCTAAATTCTTACCCTCATGTCTTTCTCAGAACAAGTTCACACCTCGCTACTACGGGCCTTTCCGTATTCTCCAGTTGCTTAACCCTGTCACTGTCCGTCTTCACTTGCCTCACACGTGGAAGATTCATCCGGTCTTCCATGTCTCCCAACTCAAACCTTATGTACCAGATCCGTATTCTCGTCAGTTTTCCTGTCCTCCTCCTGTCTTAGTGGATGATGTTCCTGAATATGAGGTTCAGGAAATTTGTGACTCTCGACTTTTTCACAAACGTCTGCAGTATCTGATTCATTGGAAGGGTTATCCTCTCAGTGAATGTTCTTGGGAAGATGCATCTTCTGTTCACGCTCCTCTTCTGACTCAGCGCTTTCACCGTTTATTTCCTTTCAAACCAGGGCCTTCGGGAGGGGGGCCTACTGTTGCGCCGCACCGCGCGGCGCGAGCCGAGCGTTCGGCACAAGCCGCGCGTTCGGCTCGGGCCGCGCTTCGCGTCTTTAAGACGCGGCGCGCGCCGAGCCTTTCCTGCACCCTACGAGGCCCCAAGGCTTACTTGGGGCCTCGCTCTGCTCTCTCCCTCCGTTTTGTTGGGGTCTCCTGACCCCTCTTACCTGTTTGGGCTCCTTTTCTTCTTTCTTCTGTCTTCTTTCTTTTTGGGTCTGTTTCTTGCACTTTCCTTTATGTCTTTTCCCCTTTCCCAGGTTACCCTTGTCTTCCCAGCATTCCTCCTTCCCTATTCTCTATGGTTTCTACTCCATTCTATTCTATCTACTTTTCCCTATCTAAGATGGTGTCCTTTTTCTTCCTGTGGGTCACTTCCTGTTTTATGGTATTTAAGGGTGGAGTTTTCTTCTCCTCTTTGCGCTGCAACACTCTCTGTTTAGTTAGTGTCCTCGCTCCTGATTTCCTAGCCTTTGGTTCTGGATTTCGCCATTTCTGTGTTATTACGTCAGTTCTTTTTGATTCCTGTTCCTCTGTTCTTGTTTCAGGAATCCTCTGTGAATCTTCTTTGGAGGTTTTTTCCTCTTCTTTTGAAGGGGTTTTTTCCCTCTGGCGCTACTTTCTTACGGTCACGGTCTGTCCTTGGCGTTCCTTTGCCTACAGCACCGTGGCTACCAGAAAGAGTCGCCCCTTTTTGGGCCAAAGTCGAACTCTCAAGATCCACGCCTCAAGATCTGCAAACTCCAGGCGCAAGCAGCACGTGAGTCGTGACAGATACTTTGTGGGGTAGGGGGTAATTTTAGCCGTCCTCTCCCCCTTCTATCTGCCTTCTGGCTATTTTTGTTCCTCTTGGGGTTCGTGGAGCTCCGGGACTGCTTCACAGTCAAGGCCATGGCTGCATGAGGTGACTGCGCCCCTCCTCTCCTTTTATACTGTTCCCTTTTCTCTCTTGTTTGTTCCATTCCTCTCTCTCTCTTTTTATTTTTCTCTTCCCTTAACTATAATGATGGTTATTGTTGTGATAGCAGCGGGAGGGTGTGAGTGTAAACTAGATGCCCGTAGGGGTGTTCTGGAGAGATAGGTCAGTACACAACCATGCAACACCTCAATTTTTGATAGAAGGCAAGGGACAATCAGATACGCTGCCTCTTCTTAGGCTAACGACCGAGTGGATCAGATGATTCCATAGACAAGCTGGGGAGACACAAGTTGGTTCAGCAGTGGGATGTGGGAGGTTGGGCTATGTTGTTTGTTTTACAAAATTGGCTGATTCTACACTTTGTGCTTATGGATGTTGCAGAGGAGATTGCAGGAGGAGCCGTGCCCTTTATTGCCTCTTGGGTGAGCGGCTAGTGCTGCGCTGGTGTGGGGGTGCCGAAGGGGGAAGGCTGCGACTGCAGATAAAAATATACAGGGATGTGTGATCTAATACGTTTTCTCACGTTGAATGTGAGGGGACTGAATTCCTTTGTCAAGCTCTATAGAGTGCATAGATATCTTCTCAGTCAAGTCAGAGCGCACATTGCTTTCCTGCAGGACATGCACCTCTTAGACGCTGAAGCCCAAAAGTTACAAAAAAAGTGGAGGGGATAGCTCTACTCCTCCACATGTTCCTCTTAGACTGGGGAAAGGGTCTTGATCTGGGTCTCCCCCGGGGTGCCACTGCAATTAAGAGGACAGGTGGTGGACGTGGCAGGCTGATATGTGCTGCTCCATGGGATACTTGATAGACGAGAGCCATGTCTATTAAACGTTTATGCCCGCACACTGACGATGATGGGTTCTTTAGGACATAGAACAAGAGCTTCTGCCCTACTTTGGGATCCCCATTATTTGGGCTGAGGGCTTCAATTGCGTCCTTATGGGCAATTGGGATAGAAGCCTGCCCTGGGAGGGCATCAAGCCCTGAATGACGGCCAGACTCTGAGAGACCATGGAAAGACTGCACTTTGTGGATGTGTGGAGAGAGGTCCACCCTACATCTAGGGTGTACTCGTGTTACGCACCTACTCATAGGGCACACAGCAGATTGGACTGTTGTCTTTTGGCAAATGATGGTACTTTAAAGGTTAGGAGGGCAGTCTATCTGATGCGGTTCCTGTTGGATCATGTCCCTTTACTACTAGAGTGTGAGATCCGCACCCACAGGCCAGGGATCCCTCTATGGTGCCTGAGACCTGAAACGCTAGGGGACCCTGGGTATAGAACAGACATGTTGACAGCACTACAGGGTTATTTTGGTGCTAATTGGAACACTACCCAGATGCAGGGTATGGAGTGAGGGGCCCTCAAAGTAGTCCTTCAAGGCGTTAGTCTTGGTAAGACTTATGGTATTTGGAGAAAATTGGAGCAAGAGCTTACACTGCAGGAGGATGCCCTTACCCGACTCCAGAGTCAGGGAGGGGATTGTGATAATGGGGATGAGGGGCTCCTAGAGGCACACGGAAGGTTGAGGCCACCTGGAATAGGCTGGATTGCTATGTACGAAAGGATTACAGGCAGAGTCTGCACCGGGAGGGTGACCGGTTGGGGCACATGTTGGTCTGGTTTCTTAAGCGTGAGAGACGCCCACCCCATTGATCCTGTCACTTCAGGGACCGAGGGGGGGATGGTGGTGGGACAAACGCAGGTCAACTCGCTATTGAGAGATCACCTGATGGGAGTGTGCGCGTCCCCGGTGAGTGCGAATAGTTTAACTGTGGGCGAGTTCCTGGACGGGCTTCGGATTCCCAAGTTGACTGAGGCACAGGTTGAATGCCTCAAGGGGTGCATTCAACTGGAGGAGCTGGGAGCAATGCCCCCTGGTAAAGATGGGCTTTTATCAGGGGTACTCGGCCTCTCTTTTTTCCTGGTTTACTGGAAATGCTCTGTGAGGCATGCAAGGAGGGTGTGCTACCAATACATATGTGGGAAACAACAATATTTATGATACCGAAACCCGGTAAGGACCCAACTTACCCTGGCTCTTCTCGGCCACTGTCTATGCTCAACGTGGACATAAAGCTGCTTGCGAAGGTGCTGGCGACGTGCTTGAGCCAAGTGATAACTCAAAATGTTCATGAGGACCAGTGTGGATTTATGTCTAGGAGGTGCACCCATATTAACTTGCGGAGGCTTTCACACGTGAACCATGAAACCCGGAGTTTGGCAGAGTGGGCAGCGTTGATTGCCCTAGACATCGAAAAGGCATTCAACACTTTATCCTGGAAATACCTATGGGAAGTAATGGACTGCATGGGGTTTGGCCCGCCCTTTATGTTGTGGTTTCGGCTATTATATATGGCTCCCAGAGCGAGGGTCCACATGGGCCTCTGGTATCAGACCCCTTTTGCATTGAACGCGGTACAGGGCAGTGATGCCCGCTGTCCCCGCTCCTATTCTCGCTTGCCATGGAGCCATTGGTGATATACCTAAGGACAGGCCTACTGAAATGGGGTATAAGGGTGGGTACTACGACTCATATTGTGTCCTTCTCTGCGATGATGCCTTGGTGTATGCGTCTGACCCAGAGCACTTGTACCCCTAGTCATGTGCCTTATGGATGAATTTGGTGCAGTTTTGGGCCTGTGCGTGAATAGACATAAGGCTGTGCTCTACCCCATGGCATCCAATATCTGGGGATACTGGTGGCCCATTCCCCTCAGATGCAATATTAGCTAAATATGGGTAGGGTGCTGGATGGCCTCAAAGCTTCTATTAGATTTTGAATTACGCTCCTGCTCTCTGTAATGGACAGAAGCGCATTAAGCAAAATGATTCTGCTCCCCCGCTGTCTATGTCATGCAGAATTCATTCTGCGGGTTGCCAATATCCTTGTTTTGCCAAATTGATAAGCTACTGGTATCTTTAATATGAGCTGGAAGAAGATGTAGAGTCCGCCTCGGGGTCTTGAAATTGGATTTAGTGGAGGGGGAATGGGGGATTCCCAGATCTCTATCTGTATTACGTGGCAGGCCTGCTCCAAAGTGCACCATGGTGTTGTGACGATGGTCCCAGGTGGGAGAAGAAGCTATTAGAGGGCTTGGTGTGCATAATGGAGCTCCCTACGCAACTTATGTGCGGCTCTAGACTCCTGGCAGGTGTCTCCTTTGTGGTATCGCAGGTGACCCGGACCTTCGGAGCGGGCGGTTACACAGGTGCTGAGGTGAGCACCCTATGCGCACCTCCTACCTATTTGTCAGCTGCGCCCCTTTGCGCATATTGCCAGTGCTATGGATGTTTTGAGGTGGAGGGCAGGCGGCTGCAACAGGGCAGGAGATTTATATCAAAATGGATTTTGTAACTCTGGAAGAGGCCAGGGCCCTTTTAGGATTGGCCAGGGACAATTCCTAGAGAACACCAGCATATCACAGACAGCTCAGGAGATTTGGGTATCCTTCCTGGGGAAGCCGATGAATCTTATATCTTGCAGACAATACTAGACCTAGTCTCTGATTGGGGGATCCTATCTTGCCTATACACCGCCCTCAAAAGGGATAGAGAGATAGATATGTCAATGATGTACGCAATGTGGGTTGCAGACCTGGAAACACCCCTCATGGTCATGCAGTGGACTAGGGCACTGGTACGGGAAGGGTGTAGCAATGCCAGATTTAAGCTGGTGCAATTTTATCATCTACATAGAGCTTACTTGACACCACAGTGACTTCATCGAAAAAAAACGGCACGTCTGGACATTTGCGCATGTTGCTGTACATCTCCGGCTGGATTCGGGCATGTCACGTCAATCTGCAGCTCACTGCAGCCATTTTGGCATGAGATAGGACAGGTGCTGAAAAGTATAACAGCAGTTAGAGTGGAATTACCTACGAAGCAATGCTTGTTGGGACTGCTGCCCTTTCCTAAAAAGCGTAATAAAATGGCATACCGGTTTGTGCAGTTGGGGATAATTCTTGTGAGGAAACGCATCACTATCCACTGGGCCAGTTGGACCCCCGCCCCCCTCCCCCGAACCAGGACAAATGGCTTACTGATCTTTTGGAATGGGAAACAGTTGAGGAATTCAGGCTTCGTGGGGTTCATATGGCTGACTATGCAGAGCATGATATGGAACTCTGGGGTTGCATGATAGAACGATTGAGGAGGGGACTGAAGATGATGTGACAGATGGGACGCCGACTGAGTATCCACACAACATGGGCACTGATCACTCCTCTGAGGGCTCAGATTAGTGGGAGTGCATGGGAGGAGGAGGGTGGCCGTTGCAACAGGGTGTGTCCCTTGACTCCTGGGTGCGGAGTGAATGGATAAGGTGGTGGCTGCTGCTGGTTGACCGCCCGTCTCGTTGTTTGTTGATGGTTCTTTGCTCTCCTCTTTGCCCCCTCTGCCACCTTTCTGCTTAGATTGCTGGAGGTTTAATGGTTCTTTCTCTCTCTCTTGCTAATGGAATTGTGAGATAGCGTATTGCCAACATCTGCCATACTGTTGTTGTTGACTATTGTTTGGCCCCAGTGAGGTCTTCTACATTGACTGTATTGCCTATATAAAACGCGGATAAACACAGTTGCAAAAAAAAAAACTTTGAGCAATGTTATCGACCCGATGTCTGTAAAAAAGATACCAGCGGGCAATATATATTTTAAAGACATTTTCGAAAGATAGCACCAAAATCCCCATGTAAAGGCTCTGTTAAACTAAATGCAGTTGTCACTATTTCCATGGGCCAAATATGTTTAGAACTGCCAAGCACCAATTTGTTTACGGAGCACAAAACAGAAATAAGAACTAAGTAAAAGTATTATTCATCCAACAGGGAGGGATTCCTTTACACACACATAGGATGTAAAATGCAGCACGTATACTATGTTCCAAAAAGACTGAGCAAATCGTGCTTTCTGGGACGTTTCTGTCTCCCAGTGTGGAACGATGACCATAAAGCAGGCCACAGTTTTCTCACCGCACTATGGAAGGGCCAGAGTGGCACAACCTTGGTGGCCAACTGGAGTGGGCCAACGGTCCATGGCCATGGTTCTGTGCGATGCAGCCTTCTCTATGAACAGTGCACTCCAACTGACATGAGCAACACAAAGCACATCCAACTGGTATTTTATTAGTTCAGGAACTGCATAATAACACATTCTTGCCCATAGAATGACCAAATACCGAATCATTGTGCCGTAGAACTTTCTTCGGGGAGGCACAAAGTGTGGACACGGGCTGCTCTTGCACTCAGGTAAAATACTTAAGGACTTGTCTAGAAAGATGAGGCCCTATCAGGCTTTCCGGACACACTCAATTTGAAAAGGTTGTTCCTCTCTTCAGAATTCCTACATAGTCCTGCCCTCTATTCCTTCTGGTATCCTTGAATCTGGAGAGCCCCTATGTTATGTAATGCTGATACGAAAGAACATTCTGGACTACCGACGGAGGACAGAAGCGCGCGAACAAGTAAAGAGTGATGCTGATGAATGTGGCAATGTATATATGTCAAGAGGGTACCCATGAATGGAGCAGGGTGGCAGTTGCCATGATTCATTCATAAAATGTGTACACATTAGAAAGCTGAATAGCAAAGCTAGGTGTCATAATTCTAATACATTTTTACACCTACCTCTGAATTTGTTGAGGAGTGACAGGCACGTTGAGAAACGGGTAGGTGCATACTTTCAGACCTGCAATGCAAATGCGTGTGTGTGTGGGGGGGGGGGGCGGAGGGTTGGGAACAAGAATGCTGCTGAAATATTGGCGCACCTTATTTTTTGGTTCAGATTCAAACTGTAGCATCACTGGAGAACGGCGACTGCTACACGTATTGTTGCTTAGCTTATTGTTACCTAGCTTTATGATGAGTTCAATACAGAGAGGTCTAAAATTCTTCATTTGGAATGTAAATGATTTGAGCAATAATATCAAGGGGAGAGTAATCCCCAAGATGGTTCTCAGACACAGGCCAAAATGTGTCATGCTGTGGAAACCCACCTCATTGGGAATCACTGTGATGTTATGGGAAGGGGAAGGTACAGATTCCTTGATCATGCAAGGTTTATATCAAGATCGGGAGAGGCTGAACTTTTAGCTAAGAGATCAACTCCTCTGGTGGTGAAAAAGAACTGGATTGATGATCAGGGATGTTACATGGCACTGGAAGGGAGATGGAATGGAGACCTGATAATAGAGATGTCGGGTTAATCTCCTCAAACCTAAACAACCTCAAGTGGTATTAGACAGGGCGATTGTTTTGCTAATGATGTCAAATGGAATCATGGTTGCAGAGGGTGGAGGCTTTAATTTACTGATGGATGACAACCGTGACAGATTCCCTAATGGCTAGGAGGCCAGGAGAAGTCCTAAATCAGTTGATCATGTTATTGCCCCACGTCTTTCATATGTAGAGGGAAAAACACTCACAGGATGCTCAAGATTAATTTTATTCTGGAACCTATGGCTCTTACACAAGATTAGAATATTTCTTTGCTTGTGGTGCCAAGATAAACATATACACAAAGATCAATACTTTTGTTAAGATAGATATCTGACCACAGCCTGCTCGGAACATCACTATGCTCACATGGAAACTGACGATCCAACGGGCAGAGGAGGGAGACCTGGAAACTCCATTACCCCACATTAGTAGAATATCTTCTTGAGATAACTGATCAATGCTTTCATAAAAACAAGGAAACTGTTTAAGATTTGATAAATTAACTTCTGCAATCATTTCTAGTGTAGACAACAGGGAAATATTAGTGGCTTGTATAACTGAGGATGGAGTGGTCACAGCACTTGCCAAGCTTCAGTTGGTGAAACCTCGGGAACCAAGTGGTCTCTGAGCTCAGCTGCTCAAAAGGCTTGCTAAGAGGACCGTCCTGCCTATATTTAACACCTCTAGTTTGTACTATCAGAGGGGCACCTATCGGAAGATATTAAGAGGGGCATCATAACCATCACTTACAAAGATGAGAAACTCAGATACAGATGTGAATAATACCGATTGATTGTGGTTATAAATGTCATAGCAAACCTATTTTGACAGAGATAACAAAGCTCTAGCAATGGGGTTTTATGCCAAACATTGAAACCAGACCAACCTCAGAAAATGTTTTTTGTGTCTTGAAGCCTGAAGGGCACATGAGCCAACAGTAGCCCCATCCATTCATACCGAAAATACATTTGACTTAGTTGAATGGTCTTTCATGTTCAACATTTAGAAGGAATGAATTTCAGTTTAAGATCAAATATTTTAGCTTGGATTAAAGTATTGAGTACATGACCAATAGCTAGAGATAGGGTGAATGGAATCCTGTCCTGACTCTTTCCTTTGGAAAGAGGCACAATAATCTGCTGCTGATCATCTCCCTCATTTTGCTTTCTTTTGGAACCCTTGGCTGGTTAGGTTAAGCAAGACATTTTCGTGAGGCACGTTTACTGGAGTGAGATATGATAACACAGTCTGTTCCAAACCTGATGACATTCTTCTTCATACCAGCACCATTAGAAACTGAACTAATTCAGATTCTCCTAAATAGTTTTCCAGAATTCTGAATTAAATGGTCCAAGTCTGTTTTATATCCTTTTAATGGATGGGAAGCTGTTTTACAGGCTGGCCTCCTGTTTTTGTTAGCCACCAGCCTGCATAAATAATCGGACATATATGTTACTATGGATAGGTGAAATTATTTTACAACAGCCAGCCAAATTTGGCGGCAGAAGATGGACCTACTGAGAATACAAGTCCTACAACCCAGTAAGTGGATTTTGCAGGCTTAGCCCATTTTAGGGAGAGACAAGGAAAAAAAGAGGGAAAGAATTAGATACATAGGTGGTCATTACAACCCTGGCGGACGGTGTTAAAGCTGTGGTAATACCGCAAACAGGCCGGCGGAAAAAAAAAAGGGAATCACGACCCTGGCGGAAACCGCCAACTAAGACAGCCACTTTAACACACCGCCCACCACGGCGGTACAGACAAACAGCGCGGCGGTCACCGCCAACAGACAGGCGGAAGACAATGTACCGCCCACACTATCACAACACACCAATCCGCCACCTTTTCCGGGGCGATTCACCGTGGATAAAAACACGGCGGAAACAGCTTTTGCTATGGGAAAACGCTCACCTCAACACATCCCACGAGGAACGAGGACACCATGGAGCCGGAACTACAAATCTTACCTGCCCTTGCATTCCTGCTCATCTACGACCAACAGCGACGTAGGCGCAGAACATACCGGTGAGTACTGCACCTACGACACGGGGGAGGCAAAAGTTACGGGGACACCCACCAAACACCCCCACCCTCGCATATTACAACATACACACCAATGCATTCACAAAAATCACATGAACAACCCACAATCCCCCCGGAAGAATGCAAAGACAAAGCGAATAGCGGTCAAACTTTGTATTGTGCCAATATACTACTCATTAAAAAATATACGGATATATATCACGAAATCTGTCAAATATAAATGTACAATACAAGAAGTAGTGCAGATATGTACACAACAATGTCCGTGCACCAACAGTCCAAAAATGCATGGGCGACGCCCACAATAGATACCTGACCAAAATCCGAGAGAACACTGCCGGGGCATCAGATAGAAACAATACAGGCACCTCAGGGGGAAGGGGGGGCACCTCAGCCAGATGAATGTGAAGCCAGATCCACGACGGGGCTCCATGTCCATTGATGTATCCTGGGGAGTGCAAAGCCACAGTCTCTCAAGTCACTTCAGTGGGTGGGTTGCCCACTGTGCCATCCTGGGGAGTGCAAAGCCACAGTCTCTCAAGTCTCTACAGTGGGTGGCTTGCCCACTGTGCCATCCTGGGGAGTGCAAAGACACATCTTCGCAAGTAGATGCAGTTCTCTACTGGTACTGGGTGGGACTGGTGCCCAGACTGGATGAGCCTCCCCGTGAAAGTACATGTCCTGTCACAGTCCCAGCTGCACATGGGAGAACGATGCCTGATGTGCCGGACTATTCATACCCACACGGCCTTTGCCCTGTTCAGCGGTCTTCACCATGGCGGTCTTGGCCTTGTTCAGCAGTCTTCACCATGGCGGTCTTGGCCTTGTTCAGCGGTGCTTTGCCATGGCAGTCTTTGGCATGTTCAGCGGTGCTTTGCCATGGCAGTCTTTGCCCTGTTCAGCGGTGCTTTGCCATGGCGGTCTTTGCCCTGTTCAGCGGTCTTCACCTTGGAGGTCTTGGCCTTGTTCAGCGGTGCTTTGCCATGGCAGTCTTTGGCCTGTTCAGCGGTGCTTTGCCATGGCGGTCTAAGCCTTGTTCAGCGGTCTTCACCATGGCGGTCTTGGCCTTGTTCAGCGGTGCTTTGCCATGGCAGTCTTTGGCCTGTTCAGTGGTGCTTTGCCATGGCGGTCTTTGCCCTGTTCAGCGGTCTTCACCATGGCAGTCTTTGCCCTGTTCAGCGGTGCTTTGCCATGGCGGTCTTTGCCCTGTTCAGCGGTCTTCACCATGGCGGTCTTGGCCTTGTTCAGCGGTGCTTTGCCATGGCAGTCTTTGGCCTGTTCAGCGGTGCTTTGCCATGGCGGTCTTTGCCCTGTTCAGTGGTCTTCACCATGGCGGTCTTGGCCTTGTTCAGCGGTGCTTTGCCATGGCGGTTCTGGTACGGATATTGGTGTGTGGCATGACGATCTCCACACTGGACATTGGTGTGTGGCATGACAATCTCCACAATGGACATTGGTGTGTGGCATGACGAACTCCACAATGGACATTGGTGTGTGGCATGACGATCTCCACAATGGACATTGGTGTGTGGCATGACGAACTCCACACTGGACATTGGTGTGTGGCATGACGAACTCCACACTGGACGTTGGTGTGTGGCATGACGAACTCCACACTGGACGTTGGTGTGTGGCTTGACGTTCCATCATTGCCCAGCGGGGCTGTGGGATTCTGAGCCTCCTGGGCTGTGACTCCGGCGGTGGCGGTGGTCTCCTGACCAGTAACGATACATGAGCCCTCCTGGGCTGTGACTCCGGCGGTGGCGGTGGTCTCCTGACCAGTAACGATACTTGAGCCCTCCTGGGCTGTGACTACGGCAGTGGCGGTGGTCTCCTGACCAGTAACGATACTTGAGCCCTCCTGGGCTGTGACTCCGGCAGTGGCGGTGGTCTCCTGACCAGTAACGATACTTGGGCCCTCCTGGGCTATGACTCTGGCGGTGGCGGTGGTCTCCTGACCAGTAACGATACTTGAGCCCTCCTGGGCTGTGACTCCGGCAGTGGCGGTGGTCTCCTGACCAGTAACGATACTTGAGCCCTCCTGGGCTATGACTCTGGCGGTGGTCTCTGGACCAGTGACGATACTTGGGCCCTCCTGGGCTATGACTCTGGCGGTGGTCTCATGACCAGTGACGATACTTGAGCCCTCCTGGGCTATGACTCTGGCGGTGGTCTCTGGACCAGTGACGATACTTGGGCCGTCCTGGGCTGTGACTCTGGCGGTGGTCTCCTGACCAGTAACGACGGTGCTGGCGGTTGTGTCTGGACCGCCGGAAATGATGGCGCACTTCTCCGCCGTGACACTCACAACAGGTTGGGGAGACTTCCTCGGGACCTTCCCCACCTTCTTTTGAGTTACAGATGACTCACCAATCGCCTTGGATCCCATTTCACTGTTTGTCCCACCAGGAGTCTTGACACGGTCCCGTCGTACACTCTCCAATTTCGGAGCCTTTACAGGGGGTGGGCTGACAGTGCCTTGGCTCTGGGTCCTACTGCCTGCCCTGGTGGACGGGGCACTCCAAAAACCTGGTACACGCACCACTGGTACTGGAGGCTTTTTGGCTGAGGCGCTACGATGGGACTGATGAATTGGAGGGGTGGGGGCGGGGGCGAAATGGTCAATTTGACATAGGGACAGTTTCTGACGTACACTGGGATGGGTAGCTGGAGGGGCTCTGGGAGTGGAGGAAAAGGAGGTGGTTGTAGGAGGTGTCACTTTAGCTGTTTTGGGTGCAGGTGCAGGTACTGGAGGCTGTCGTGAGGTGGATGGATGTTGGGTGAGTGATTGCCGGTGTTTGTGTACTTTGGGAGGGGGCGTCACAGACACACTGGGAGAGGACACAGGGGACGTGTATATGGTAGTGGAGGTGGTGAGTGCAGGTGAGCAGCTTGTGGTGCTGGGTGTCCTGGTGCGAGTCCTAGTGCCTGTAGATGTGGTGCATGCAGGTGTGTGTGTAGACGACACTGGGAGGGAGGAGGGAGAAGAGGAGGAGGGGGACACAGTGGAGACAGTGGATGTTGCTGTGTCTGTATGGGTCTGATGCTTGTGTGAGTGCCTGTGGTGTGTGTGGTACCTATGTTTGCTTGAGCTACTTGTGTGTGTTGACTTGTGTGCATGCTGGTCTGTAGGTGTGCTTGGGATGGGCTGGGGTACAGGGGATTGGGTCTGGGTGGAGGAAGTTGGAGGGGGGAGGCTGGACACAGGGACAATGGCTGCCATCAGTGCTGAGGCCAGAGATTGCAGGGTTCGCTGAAGGACAGCCTGACCAGAATGAATGCCTTCCAGGAATGCATTACCGTGTTTCAACTCTCGTTCTACACCCTGGATGGCATTCACAATGGTAGACTGCCCAACAGTGAGTGACCTGAGGAGGTCAATGGCCTCCTCACTGAGGGCAGCAGGAGTGACTGGGGCAGGGCCTGAGGTGCCTGGGGCGAAGGTGATGCCCACCCTCCTGGGTGAGCGGGCACGGGGCGAACGCTGAGGGGCTGCTGGGAGGGCGGTGCTGGTAGGAGAGGATTGCGGCTGTACCTGTAGAAGTGGGGCGCACAGATGGTGCGGCCACCACAGGGGAGCTCCCATTGGCGGACGAGTCCGTGTCGCTGTTTGGTGATCCTGTGGCCGACGTGAAGTTCCCCTCGCCCTCCGTCCCACTGGTGAATTCAGAGTCTGCAGCTCCCTCTTGCTCCGGTGCCACTGTACCTCCGCCTGTTGATGCTGATGTACAGAAGGACAGGGAGAGCAGAAAAAGGGTGGAGACAGAAGAAAGAGAGTTTTAGTGCATGGCATACCGCTACCATTGGCGGACAAGACAAACGCAGCAGCCCCATGTATTACGCCGTGCTCCTGCCCTCTGCACATGCAATTTCTGGGATATGGCCTACATGGCAATCGTAGAAATCTGCCCACAAGGATGGTAAAGGGGCAACTATACATCAATTTGCCTTTTTTTTTAGCTGGGGTAGAGTGCCACATGGCCTACATAACGGAGGGGCCTTGCCTACCTAACTCGCCCTGGCCTAGGGACAGCCACAGCCCACCACCCCCACCCAGACAGCTCCACAGCACGCAAAGTCCATAGGATGAGATGGTACTCACCCCCTTGTGTCTGCTGTGATGTCCTTAAGCGCCCATCCAACTCCGGTTAGGCCACCGCCAGGATCCGGAACATCAGGGGGGTCATGGTGCGACGGGCACCCCTCCCACGTTTGGAGGCCATCCCCAGCTGAGTCTCCGCCGTCTTCTTGCTGCAGCGGCGAACGTCCTCCCATCTCTTCCGGCAGTGGGTGCCCCGTCTCTGGTGGGCCCCCAGGGTCCGGACTTCCTCAGCGATGGCACGCCAAATGTCCCTCTTCTGGTGGGCGCTGACCTACATGACATGCACAAGGAAAGAGAAACAGTCATTACCTACTGCACCGTCGTTGTAGTTGGCCCCATCCCAACTCTATCCCTGTGGCCCATTCATCCCCATGCATGACTGTTCTATGTACTCTGCCCCCTTCCCTCATCCACCCAGCCCTCTCCACCCAGGCCTAGCCCATACAACGTGCTCCCTGTGTACTAACCTGTTGGTCTGGAGGACCGTAGAGTAGCGTATACTGGGGGAGGACCCCATCCACAAGTTTCTCCAACTCCTGTGCAGTGAAGGCAGGGGCCCTTTCCCCAGACGCAGCAGCCATCGTCGCTTCCAGACCGAGGTCACAGCAGCACTAGCAGTGTAGGTCCTGTCCTGTCGAAGGTCAGGTATCTAGAGATTGAAGAGATAGAAAATGGTGGTGACATCCGCGGCGGTGATGTCCGCGGCGGTGCGCATCATCACCGCCAGCGCACCTGTTCATTGGCTCCTGGGACCCATAGGGTCCAATGTTAGCCAATGCATCATTGCGCCGCGCTCTACGACCGCCTACTGCGACGGTGTCCAACGCCAGCGCAGTTACCCCACAATTCCATTGTCCCAGTTTAGAGGTCAGGCAGCCGCCATTTCAGGGGCCCACATGGCTTCAATTACTACTGCGTCACACATACCGAGGCCTACACTCTAAACCTTTCCCGGATGGGTTAATTGTCTGGTGTAGTCTTGTGTGTGACTGTGGGTACATACCTGGAGGAATGCTGACAGTTTTTTCGCTGTTGTCCTTCTTAGGCACCGTCAGTTGGGACATATTGGAAGATGGCGGAATCCACCGGTGTACCGACCGCTGGTGGACCTGTTGACAATGGAAGAGCGACATGTCATCGTGACCTACCGGTTTGACCGTGCCACAATCCAGGAACTATGTACCCAGTTGGAGCCAGACCTGATGTCACCAATCCGCCATCCGACTGGAATACCCCCTGACGTGCAGGTGCTGTCAGTGCTCCATTTCTTTGCAAGTGGGTCTTTTCAGACAACAGTGGCCATGGCATCAGGGATGTCCCAGCCTATGTTTTCCAACGTCTTGTCCAGAGTGTTGTCTGCCCTGCTGAAACACGTAAGGAGATACATCATTTTCCCTGAGGTGGTGGATTTGCCTACAGTGAAAGGTGACTTCTATGCCCTTGGACATATCCCCAACGTCATAGGTGCCATTGATGGGACCCATGTAGCTCTGGTCCCCCCCGCAGGAATGAACAGGTGTACAGGAACAGGAAGAGTTATCATTCGATGAATGTCCAGATGGTCTGTTTGGCAGACCAGTACATCTCGCAGGTAAATGCAATGTTCCCTGGCTCAGTGCATGACACCTACATCCTGCGGAATAGCAGCATCCCTGATATGATGGGTCAACTCCAGAGGCACCGTGTATGGCTATTGGGGGACTCTGGTTACCCCAACCTGTCCTGGCTACTGACCCCAGTGAGGAATCCCAGGACCAGGGCAGAGGAACGCTACAATGAGGCCCATGGGCGGACTAGGAGGGTGATCGAGCGGACCTTCGGCCTCCTGAAGGCCAGGTTCAGGTGCCTCCATATGACAGGTGGGTCCCTATTCTACTCACCGAAGAAGGTGTGCAACATCATCATCGCCTGCTCCATGCTCCATAACTTGGCATTGCGACGCCAGGTGCCTTTTCTGCAGGAGGATGATCCAGATGACGGTGTTGTTGCAGCGGGTGAGCCTATGGAGCCTGTGGACAGTGATGAGGAGGAAGCTGAGGAAGATGAAAACGACAACAGGGAGTCAGTCATACAGCAATATTTTCAATGAGACACAGGTGAGTACAATTTCATGTTTCACATTATATTACATTTCACACGTCTACCTCTATCCTGTACCTACATTTCACTCCCTATTTGGTAACTGAGTTGTCCCCTTCCATTTCAGTTTCACTAATGTGGTAACCTACGTGTCAACAGCTTGCACCCTTGAAAGGCTTGTGATGTGTGACATTGGTATGTTGACCTTCCAATGGGTAACCTTTTTTAACACTGTAATTGACAATACAAAGTTCACAATCATTGACTGACTCCAATATTATTAAGGTTTCAAGGGTGTTTATTGAAGTGCATAAAAATGTAGGGGGGGTTGTGAAATGGGGAGAGGTCATGGTGGAAGAATGTCCATGGCAGAGTCCAGTCTATTAGTCTCACAGGTACATTGCACATCTGGCCATTGGAAGTGGAGCTGGGGCAGTTAAAGTATGGACAGGGTAACAAAGTGGGACATTGGGGGGACAATCAGGGTAGTCTTATTTCCTGGCGGGGGTCTTGCCATCTTGCTCTGTCCTGTTCCTGGATCTCAGGGCCCGCTTTCGTGGTGGTTGTCCGTCTGCAGGGGATGGGGTGCTGGTGTGGTGGTCCTGTGGCGGGGCGTCCTGCCCACTAGCGCCGGCGGAGGTGGTGGGCATTTCATCGTCCTGGCTAGTGTCAGGGGCCCCTTGGAGTGCCACGGTGTCCCTCAAGGTCTTTTGAATGTCCATCAGCACCCCTACGATGGTGCCCAGGGCGGAGGCGATGATCCTGAGCTCCTCCCTGAACCCCAAATACTGCTCCTCCTGCAGGCGCAAGGTCTCCTGCAACTTGTCCAGGACCGTTGCCATCGTCTCCTGGGAGTGGTGGTATGCTCCCATGATGGAGGATAGGGCCTTGTGGAGAGTTGGTTCCCTTGGCCTGTCCTCCCTCTGTCGCACAGCAGCCATCCTAGTTCCCCGGTGTTCTGGTGCCTCCGTCCCCTGGACCTTGTGCCCACTACCACTGCTCCCAGGTCCCTGTTGTTGTTGGGGTGGTGGGTTAGCCTGGGTGCCCTGTAGTGGTGGACACACCGCTGAATGACCTGTCCTGGGTAGGGAGGTATGGGCCCGCTGGGTGGGTGCTGTGCTGGTGTTACCAGAGGGTGGAAGTTCGGTGTTGGGCTGTGGCTGGGCAAGGGGAACCGACTGTCCTAAGGCCCACGATGGTCCGGGCTGGTCATCAAGATCCAGTAGGGCAGAGCTGCTGTTGTCACTGTGGGCCTCTTCTGGGGGTGGAGTGGTGTTGTCTGGACCCTCTGGTGTGGTGACGTTCCTTCGGGTTCCTGCGGGGGTATAAGTACATGATTATTGCATGTGTGTGTTTCATGGTGTGCAATGGTTGGGTGTGCGTGAACCCCAGTGCAGGCATTCCTGTGTGGGGGCTTGTGTGGTGATGGTTGGGGGGTGTTGTGGGTCTGTGCAGTGGGCATGCTTTAGTGATGGGTGTCCATGCTTAGTTGTGTCATGCAGGTCTTGGGGTTGGGATGGGTGGTTGGTGTTATGGGTAGATTAGTGAGGAGTTAGGGTGATAGGGGAGGGTGTGAGGGTGGAGGTGTGTGATAGCATGCAGGTAGGGTGGGGGATATGATAGTGAAGTTTAGACTTACCAGTGTCCGTTCCTCCAACGACTCCTGCGAGGCCCTCAGGATGCAAGATAGACAAGACTTGCTCCTCCCATGTTGTTAGTTGTGGGGGAGGAGGTGGGGGTCCGCCGCCAGTCCGCTGTACCGCGATGTGGTGCCTGGATACCGTGGAACGCACCTTCCCCCGTAGGTCGTTCCACCTCTTCCTGATGTCCTCCCTATTTCTTGGGTGCTGTCCCACAGCGTTGACCCTGTCGACTATTCTTTGCCATAGCTCCATCTTCCTGGCCATGGATGTGTACTGTACCTGTGAGCCAAATAGCTGTGGCTCTACCCTGATGATTTCCTCCACCATGACCCTGAGCTCCTCCTCGGAGAAGCGGGGGTGTCTTTGGCGTGACATGGGGTGGTGTGTGTGATGTGTGGGGTGGTGTATGTGTTGATGAGTGTGGTGAGTGTAGTGGTATGTGGTGTTTTGTGCGTGGATGTTGTGTGGGTGATGGTGTAGTGTGCCTCTGTGTGATGGTGTTATCTATTCTGTGCTGTCTCTCTCTGGCCTTCATCTCTAATTTGTGGTCGTAGGGGTTTGTGGGTGATGTGGGTGTGTGTTTTATATTGTGTTGGGTGTGTGGGAGTGGTGTGTGTATGTGTATCAGGTGTGTGTATTTGGAATTGTCCAATGTGGCGGTGTTTTGTATGTGTGTGTGTATTTTGAGCGCGGCGGTGTGTACCGCCAATGGAATACCGCGTTTGAAAGACCGCTGCGTGGATTTGTGTGTCGTCATAGCATGGGCGTGTTTCTGTTGGCGTGGAGGTGGAGGATTTGTTTCCGCATATTTATCGCTGACCTTTGGTGTGGCGGACTTGTGTGGGTGTCTGAATTTCGGCGGATTCCGTGATGTGTGTCATAATAGCTGTGGCGGTCTCCCGCCGCCGCCGCGGTGTATTGGTGGTCTTCTGCACGGCGGTAAGCGGCTTTTACGCCAGTGTTGTAATGACCCCCTAAATCTGGTCATTGGTTTAAACCAGTTCGGTAACAAGGTTTTCAGACAAATAGGGTCTCCAGTCAGAGGGTAAAAGGGAAAATAAAGGTCACTATAGATATTAAATTGGACCGTCTGTACAATTTACGGCTGGCAAAGGAGTTGGATTAGGTGGGCCACCGAGCGTCACCCTTTGAAGTATTTGTGACTACAAAGGGTCACTCCCCCTCCCCTAGACCAGGGGCTACATGCCCTATAATTACAGGGCCTCTCCTGGTAAGCAATTCACAGGTAGGCCCTTCTCATTTTATATATATTCAGCCACCTTCTATTGAGGTAGGCCCTCCCTTTTCAACACATGACCCTCTAGTGCATGAACCTAGGGATACCAGGCCCGGATGAATGCCCCAGACCTCCTTCAGCTCTAGTTAGTGGGCAGAAACATGTTGGCCAGTGAATTATTGGTGACTCTTCGAGTCATTATTCTCTAGAAGCATCCCGTTTTGTTTTTAATCCCACCAACAATCACTGCAAATAAAGGTGTAATAGTACACTGGTGATTGATAATGTGATTTTAGACTCTCTGTAGTATAACTGGATCCCAATAATATCCAGATAACCTTTATCTTCGCACTCCCTCCAAGTTCTTTTAACGACGAGGTTGAGTCCGTCCAGGTGGTACTATGGATGGGGTAGGTGGTCATATGATGAAGCATGACACTATATAGTCTGTGAGACCACCTAGTCCGTGAGGAGAAAATCCCCTTAGCCCCTTCTGACAACCACATTCAGCACATAAATATGTCCCGAAGCCAAGGAGATACAGATGGTCCAGGACAATTTAACTTGATTTTGTACTTACGTGACACCCCATACTCCAGTATGGGGTCTCAATTTTCTCTCCCCCTCCTCTCCCTCTGTGTTAACACTATAGATATTAGTCAATAACTGCACAGTTAATAAAAGATAATTTGAACAACTTATTAAAGGTGGAGGATGCATTGTAAACCTTCACACCGAGTGGGCACTGATGGAGAACCTCTGGACATTGGAATGGTAGAGGTTTGATGTAGCAGTAGGATACACAGACATGTGAGGAGCAAAGGGCAGGGAGATAAACTAGTCTACAAGCAGGGAGGCTGTACAATAACACAACTCATTGCTAGGCACCCTAATACAATGCTGAAAGGTTTCAATGCCCACACAGCCACAGTCTATGCAGAAGTTAATGCCTAACCCAGAAGTGAATGACTCAAACCTGGTTAGCAGTCCAATATTTCCTTCATATCATCCACTGCCTTGTTGTCTAAAGCTTCCTACTCATTCCCTTGGAACACATGTGAATTGACAATGGAAGTGTGGGCAAAATGTTTTTTTCTCGTACTGCATGTTTTTTAGCCTGAGCTCTGACACTACCCCACCACTCCTGGACACCCCCCTTTTTGGAGTTTGCGGTTGCATTCCACTTTATCAGACTACTGTGCTGAAATGCCATCACTAGTCAGGGTGCATGGACAAAAGAGGCAGGTTCCGAAGAGCGGTCAGATGCATCATACTCCTTGCAGGCAATCAAATACTGCAACTGTCTGTGATGGACTCTCGAGTCTAAAATGGACTCTGCTTCATTATTTGGAAAGTTACCAGCTAATAAGTGCGTAGGAGGACTGCTTTGCATTGGTCCAGCATATTTGATTTGTCTTTGAAACGTGTACCACTGGGTGGATTTTCTATGTATCCGGCATTTGGGATCTAACTGCAGCAGTTCCTACCAACTCTACAATCTCCAGTGAACCTACAAATTTTGGAGAAAACCTTGGATAGGACCCAGCAAAGCACAGATTATGTGGATAGCCATATCCTATCCCCCGCTTGTATTAAGTGGGGTTGCTTGATGATCATCATTTGCTGTTTTCACGTAGTCTGCTTTGACTTTCTGTAAATAGTGAAAAACAGATTGCCTGATGGTTCTGATAACGCGTCCCTTTATGACATTTTATTACACATCAGGACTCGTTTTAGGCCAATTAATCTTTTGACCCAGTTGAGAGACACCTTAGGAAGAGATAGCTAATCAATATATCAATCAATACATCAATAATGTCATCAATATTTATCACGACAATGCATTTTACTTTAGTCAAAGTCATTAATCAATTCAAAGACACTACCATGACCTTTCAGCCATGAATAACCACACCTTGATTAGTAGAATTTTATGAGTTTTATTCCCTATTAATTACAATCTATAAGCAGATACGTTAATCTCAATACCAAGAAACATAATAGCATAGTCACAATATGGCAACTTTGATAAGATTTCATTAAAGCGAGAATCACAAACATCAGAACATAACACGGCGTGAACATAGATCAAGTTTAGCAGAGTGTCAATAACGCGTCAGTTCAACAAAACATAGTCTCGGTCGTTTGTCTATTTGCGTCAGTTTTGGTGAACACCTGTCCTAACCTCTGATTAGCATTCGCATGTTGGGCTTCATGCAAAACAATTTAGAACACTAATTTGGAAAACATCTATCTAAGGTCTCTGTCAAAAGTAGGCAGTTGGTACCTAGAAAGGAAAAGCAAACAGACAAATCACAATTGCATTGTCATAATTACCCTCCAAAGTTTAGGTCAACGCACAGGCTCAGTCTTCGTCTTCAGGACATCAGTCAATTCGCCATCAGTCAAAACTCAGCTCCGGGGCAAAAGGGCACTTTCCTCATAAGGAGGTAAAGTGTAATATGGACAATCTAAGGGCAAGGATGATTTTAAGTAAACCAACAAGTCACCAAACAGAGTGACAAAGTTTCTGGATAAAATAGCATTCCCTACCTAATTCTAAATGACTCCCCGTGTCATGGGTTTTTATCCCGTTTTCGTTGTACATTCCCCCAAATTTCTATTGGTCATCTGTTATACCCCACTATCTTTAACCTATTAGAATACACATTAGGTAACCCAACTCTTCACCCCATATTATTTTACAAGTCTTTGATTGGTCTTCATAATTGACGTCTTCCGAGGTGGCAGGTCCGGTATGATTTCATCTTTCTGTAATTCTTTGCACATCTTTTGGTCAGCAGTTCCATTGTCTTCACCGGTTTGAATGACCTTGTTCATTACATTAATCCACACTGTTTCAATTTACTTTTAACATTTATTCTGCAAAGGCTGTGTGAACGGATCTAACATGGTTACATTCGTCTTCTAATTTGAAGAAAAAGAACACGCAGGGTCATGTCCCTTTGTGAGTCAGCATACTGAAAAATAGAAAAATGCATTTAATATGAGAGCCAAGGCAGCTAAGCTTCAGCTCATGCTAACTTAAGGCCTATGAGGATTTCAGCACAGATTCAATAACGCAATCATTAGTACAATTTATTTAAACATAATATAAACATTCTGGTCATTATTATTAGTCTACGTATACATGGGTGGCCACTCCCCGTGGTCACATTTCAGGTGCACGTCTAAGCAAAATTACTATCATTATAGTTTATATGCAGCATTATCACACATTGATTCATAAACATTTCATGTTAATATAGATTATATAAGCTGCACTCTCTCAGTCCCTCCTCTGATGACACTCGTCATCACACAAACCTTTTCCTTTGACCTTTCACTTTAATTTTTCACCTTGCTCATAATGCGCATTTCAACATCTTGTCCCTTGTGTGAACTCTCCCAAATTTCATTAAACATTTTCTCCCTTTCACTTTCCTCATTTCTCTTGTTTCTCTTTGTCCAATTTCTTTTAACTTTATCATTAATTTTGCATGCTCCCCATAATCCTAATAGACAGGCCAGAACAATTAATAGACCCCCTAATATTTTTGCGAGTACCCCATTCCAAATATTGCTAAACCAGCTCCCTACTCTATTTTCTTTTCCTAATTTCTCCCACACTCCAGGTTCCTTCAAATCCTTTAGATCTGTACTATCTTTAGTTAGGTTAGTAAGCATACCTCTAATCTTTTTACTATTGTCAGGTATATATGAGCAACAATGACGCTCATTGAGCATCTTGCAGACTCCGCCACTTTTTGCTAAAAGAATGTCTAAAGCAAGCCGATTTTGAAGAGTCATAGCTCTTTCCGCAGCAAGTTCAGTATCCATCAGGAGTATAGCCCCTGTAAAATTTGTCAGCATGTTATCCACAATAGTAGACAACTTTTGAATCTTTATGGAGTTTAAGATAATCCCTACTGAAGGAATTATGGCTCCAAATATGTCTCCAACAACAGCAGCCGCTGTCTCTCGTTTTTGTCTAGCATGTTGTAATTCAGACGTTTTAGGTATTTGCTTTAAGTCATCAATCTGGTAGATCTTTGGGAAAACTATTCCCAAATAACATGTCCCATACCATCCCTTAGGAAGATGGTAATAAGCATTGAGGGCCAGATGTAGCAAACGTTGACGAGTCGCAAATGGCCCGAATCGCTATTTGCGACTCTGCAAAATCGGAAATGGGATGCAAAAATCCCATTTCCGACTCGCATAAAGCGATGTGAGACGTTACCGACTCACAAAACGTGCGACCCCATTTTGCGACCCGCAAATAGGAAGTCGCAATTTGCGAGTCGCAAACCATATGCAATTGCAACTCGCAAATTGTGACTAGTCGCAAAAAGCCCAGTTTGCATGTCCCATTTACCACTAACTCAGAGCAGGTGGTAATCATTACCAAAGTATAAAAAGAGACCCAGAAGGCATCTGGGTTACTCAAAATGGCGGAGATATACCTGATAGCAGTGAGGAGGAGAGCCCACGCAGCCCAGCAGAGGAGGAGGAGGAGCCAGAGACAGGAGAAGATTTACAGAACAAGGCAGACTCTTTTCCAGCAAACTGAGGAAGAAATCTATGACAAATACAGACTTAGCAGCGCAGCTATACTAGATTTAATTGAATTACTTAAACCACAGCTCGAACGCCAGACGCTGCGCGGCTGCGCCATCCCTACGCATGTGCAAGTGCTATGCTCACTGCACCTCTTGGCCTCGGGGAGCTATCAGGGGGTCATTGCTGTGGCAGGTGGGGTATCCCAAAGTGCACTATCACGGTTCTTAAGGGCATTCCTAGATGCCATACTCACACACATGTCCCACTACATATACCTACCAAGGAATGAAGCAGAAATTAACAGCACCAAGCTGGACTTTTACCGGATTGCCAACTTTCCCCATGTCATAGGGTGTGTAGATGGGACACATATTCAAATATGCCCTCCTGCAAACCTGGAATATCTGTTCCGCAATAGAAAGTGTACCCACTCACTCAATATTCAGGTTGTTTGTGACGCCCATTATGTCATCACTGACATTGTAGCGAAATTTCCAGGCAGTACTCATGACTCCTACATTTTTAGGCACAGTGGGATACACCAACGCCTGGAACGTAGGGAGTTTGGAGACGGATACCTCCTAGGTAGAGCTGCATACACCATGTAGACATACACACAGATCAATGTGCACACCAACCAGGACTTTCTAACAGTGTACTTTTTGTGCCCAACAGGTGACAGTGCATATGCACTACGGCCATGGATAATGACTCCGTACTTAACACCCAGCAATGAATGTGAGAGGCGATACAACAGTGCACATAAGAGGACCAGGAACCTGATTGAACGCACCTTTGGATTGCTGAAAGCACGGTTCAGATGCCTCCACCGAAGTGGAGGTGCCCTCCAGTATACCCCCATAACGGCATTCAAAATAGTTGTTGCATGCCCTATCCTGCACAACATTGCCACCCGACGTGGGCTACCTCTCACCCCTGTAGACCCGGATTCTGAGGATGAAGAGCAAGAGCAACCACATCGCCATCATGGGGATAGGAGCATCGCTAATCAAGGCAGACTGAGACGGGAACACATCGCAACACAATACTTTGGAAGGTACGTGCCAACTTCTACCATACTCACCTATTGACCAAACACTCCATTTATTAAGTGAAACAAAAAAAATATTTAATATGTGCAGAAATTGAACTATTTACAATGAAAAACTGTTCATGAACGTCAGAAAGCCAACCTGGCATGGGGCACATTGCCATCATGTGCCCCAACATCAGGGACAGTGTTTAGTTTATTGCCTACGGCGGCCTCTGCCAGCCTGGCTGGTCCCAGGTTGCTCAGCAGTGCCCTGCCTCGTACTCCCACTCCGGAGCACCCTGGTGTCACCAGCAGAGACACTGCTCACAGTGGAGCCCTCCTCGCTATCTTGTGGGGAGTCCCCTGTACCCCTGGACACCTGCCGTGCCTCCATGAGGTCGATCACATGGGTGATCCGGCCCAGGCCCCTTGCCACATCACCTGCAAAGTGGCCCATTTCCACCTGGAGGCCGTCTGTTCTTCTTGACAGCCCAGTAGTGTTTACTGCCAGTCTGCAAATTGAGGAGGCCATCCTGTCCAGCCTTTGGAGCAGCTGGCGGTCCCTGCGCCTCGCACCCTCGCTCTGTGTAAAGAGTCCAGCCACCAGTTCACGCATGGACAGGGCTAGGTCACCAGTGTTGTTGCCTATTATGTCCAGTTGTGCATGGAACTGCTGCATGCTGTTTTCATTGCTCCTTACGAAGCGGTGCAGCACCCCACTAATCCGCCCTAACATTTGATTTTGCAGGCGCTGACCACGTAGCAGTTGTGCCTCTGTCAGTGTGGTGGACGGACGCCCTGACTCTGCCTGCAGCCCTGCTCTACTCATCCTGCGTCGCCTGCGCAGCGGTGGACGCCCTGTGAGATGTGCTGTGGCACTCCTGGCTGTTGCTGGTGCTGCCTCCGAAACCACTGTTGCAGCGGGTGTTCTCATGGAGGGGATGGTGTTGGTGGTGCAGGTAGGAGTGGTGGCTGCTCCTGTAGTTTCCTCATGGGGCTGGCTGACCGTTGGCACCTGGCTGCTGTGGCTGGTGGTGGTGTCTTGTGGGAGACCTGTGGGATATGGGGAAAACACTGTCAGTGTCTACTATCTGTTGCACACTTCCTAATAAACATTTGCCTACTTGACTACATTGCCCATAATGCATCATGCTGGTATCTGCTACTCTGAAATGGAGCTATCTTGGTTGTGCATGCCCCTGTGTACATGGTGGGTGGGGGTATGGCATTGATGGGGGTACAGGCATATCACATGGTACTCACCGGTTGATGGTCCAGGCTCAGAGGTGTCCAGATCTCCGAATCCTGTTACAGCCTCCTGCTCCAGGGTCTCCTCCACCCTTTCCTCCATGGGTGTGGGTGGTGGTATGGATGATGGTCCCCCTCCTGTGCCTCTCATCTCCCGGAGCCTTTCTGCCACCCTCTCCTTGGTCCGGGAGCGGAGGTCATACCACCTTTTCTTTATCTCATCAACACTCCTGTGACTGACCCCCAGGGAGTTCACCTTTTCTTGAATTTCCTGCCAAATTCTTTTTTTTGTAGAGTCTGGCACATTGAGGGCTGCCTTCCCAAATAGCTCATCATGGTGCTGACAGCATTCCTCTGTGAGCACCTCCAGCTCCTTTTCAGCAAATTTCAATTTCCTCTTTCTGGGAGTGTCTGCCATAGTTGCTGTTGCTCTGGTAGCTGTGCAGCAGTTAAAAAGGGTGTGGTCCTCCCTCCTCCCAGGTGTATTTGTAAACTTCCTGGCTGTGATGTCATCATCATGTGCCAGGAAGTGTTTCCAGAGTGTTCTGGAGTGGTTTCTGGAGTGTTCTGCAGCACCTGCACTCAATTTTCATGAAAATCGCAATTTGCGACACCCACTCGCAAATAGCGAGTCCGTTTTTTGCGCGGTCGCAAAAAGCGACCTCGCAGACAGCGGACTCGCTATCTGCGGTGCGACTCCGGGTGCGAGTCGCAATTTGTCCCCGCAAATTGTACCTGCATTCCTCTTAGCGACACGCAAATTGCGAGTCGCACATGCTCGCAAATTGCGAGTCGCTAATTTTTTTGTACCTACATCTGGCCCTAAGTCTCTTCCCAGTAGGGATACCGGACTTGAATCGCAGACTACAAACTTATGCAGCCCCTGGAAGTTGCCGATCTCAACTTGCACTGGATCTGTAATTGGATTTGTCAAGTACTGGTTTGCTACTCCGACCACTCTTATGGCACGCCCCGAAAGTGGCAATTTCGGAACCTCTGCACTCCTGACTGTGGAGCGTGTGGCTCCGGTATCAACCAAGAATGAAACCTTGTGACCCATTACCTTTCCCTCTACATAGGGTCCCCTCTGATCTACTTCTAGGGATGCTGCAAGCCTGCACTCTTCACTGTCTGAACTGTCATCCGACCATTCCTCATTCATTCCATCTTCACCACGCAATGGGAATTGCTGTACTGTATTATTTTGGCTCATCAACTGACCTGTGACATGCTGAGGAAGCATCACCTGTTGCTGTCCCATTGGAGCCATTGGTAGTTGCATTTGCTGTCTAGGTACCATGGGAACCTGCTGTTGTACTTGCTGTATTTGCGCTGGTTGAACACACGGCATTTGCATTTGCTGCATGGGCTGTAACCCCTGCATCTGTACCATGTTATTTTGAAAATTCGGGTTTTGATTTCTCAATTTTGGACCTCTCATATTTTGTAAGGTACCGACATTAGTGCTTTGTTGAACGATACCATCCTGCACCATATTTGAGCATTCCCACTTCCAATGCCCCACGCCCCCGCACGCGTGACATGGTGACATCTTTTTCATCCCTTGTGCGTCATTTTGAACCACAACAGTATTCAAGTCCGGACCGCGATTTACAAAACCTCGACCTCTTGGTTGTGCCTGAAACACACCATTCCCTTGCGGTTGCTGCTGTATCATCTGCTGAATTCCATTTCCCTGCATTCCTGCCTGCGCAGCCCTTATCTGCATCACCATCACTTTCTCCTTTAGTTTTCTCAGCATCAGCTCAATCTCGTCACTACAGTACTTTGCATACTGCAACACCTCATCAATCGGCTTAGCTTGCCAACAGATCAAATGATTTTTAATCATCTGGCTAACCTCTGGTCTCAGCCCTTCAACAAATCTGAACACGAGATGGTTCATGTCTTTCGGCTCAATGGTCTCAGTACCACTGTAATATTTGAATGCCTTCAACAACCTCTCATAGTAAGCATGTATTGATTCTTTAACCTCTTGTGAGGTCCGGTCGATTTTCTGCCAATCAGTCACTTTCGGCGACACTTTCTGCTTTAAAAACTCAATTACTTTGTAATAGTACTTCATCACTTCCTCAGAGGGTGCTCCGGTCACCTTATCCCTTGCCAGCTTCTGTGTCGGCCAGTCTACCCCTTGCTTGCACTCAAGCCATAAATCGGGCGGAACAATGATCTCAAACAAGGTAGTCAGGTCTTCCCAGAGACATTTCGCAAGCTTCACAAACCTATCTGTTTGTTGGTGCAACTCGATCGGTTTCTCCCTCAACCTGGGATAATCATTTGTAAAAGATAAGATGTCTCCTCTGGACCACGGTACATGAATTAAAACCCCACCAGCTGTCTCTCTCTTTGGTAGCATTTTTACTGATTCCGTATCTGGTGTAGCTTTAGCTTTACTTGATCCTGGGCTGTCACCTTTCTCCTTGTCTCTTTTCTTAGCCCATCTGCCTTCCCACTTTTCTAATGCCCCCCAGATTTGCGCACTTTGTAATATTTCCTTTAAATACGCTTTCATTCCGGCAGACCTCATGTGGTCAAAGTCTTTTGAATCAAAGTCTAACCTGTAACTTCTTTTCAAATGTTTAGTATTCTCAATGTCGATATTGTATTTGTCTGCCAGGTTCGCTAATTTCTGATGTACCTTACCTACTTCTTTAGTAATCTTAGGGCACAGGTATCTCAATTCTGCTTCTGTGTATGACTCTAATCTGTTTACCCCCATTGTTCCGTCCACTAATTTAGCAGCTTCCACGCCCAGTCTCACAAAGTTCAGGTACTCATCTTTCCCCAACCTTTCCTGCTCCACTGCAGTTACTGTAGTCTTTTGCGTAGTAAAGGTCTTCTCTAACCACTCATTCAACAGTTGTCCCGTAAAACCTTGTAAGGAAATGTTTCCTGCATGCATCATCGGCGACTGTGAAGCATTCGTACTTATTGTCTGTGGGGTTAACACTCCTAGCCCTGCCTGTCTCATTGCTTCCAACGGGGCTTCAACTGGGCTAAGGTCTATCAAAGACCTTGGTTTTTCAACCGCTTGCTCTCCTGGGGCCATTAACTGAGGGGTCCCTGGACCCTCCTCTTATTACATCTTGGGTCATTACTCCCTGATCACATACACCAGGCTTACCTTGTGCATACAATGGCACCGGTGGACCAACAGTAATTGGCAATGATATTGCAGCTGGTGTCTGACCTGGTCCCAAACCTCATGGAGCAGCAACTCCAAAGGTCTGATTTTCTGAAGCCGGGGCAGGTATTAATGGAGGACCTGCTGCTGGATTATACCCTGGTATCAGTTGTGGCTAGGGCAGCAATTGTGGAGTTGATTCAATCTGCACTAACCTCGATTTTGTATATATCGGGTCTGGCAGCACTATCAGATTTGTAGTAGTCTCTGGTACTGGGACGTCTGGATTGATTCTCTGTATCTGCGGTGGAGGTTGCAACTGTATCTGCATATCTGGCGCAGTGGGTACACTGACACCATTCTGTATCAAACCTGTATCACTCATCTGTACTGTATCAGTAACTCCCTTCTCCTGCGTCTGGTTCCCAGGACCTGCACTAGTGCTCGGGACATTATCGCTTACTGCATAAGGTGGCGGGCGATCATGTAATACCTGATTCAGGAATTCTTCATCGTCTGAATCTTCTTCTTCTTCCCAAGCTCTTTTAGTCTCTTTAGGCTTACTAGAGTCCTTCTCTGTTTCACATGTGGCTTTCTTTCCCTGTGTCTCGTCTCCCTGTGTTATTGCTGGGTGCAATTTTAATCCATCAACTATTCCCCGTCTCCACATTTTGCTTTCATTATCCCACCTAGCTTCCGCATAAGTCTTTTCTGCCCTTTTTATTCTTCTTTGGAATTTCTCTTGTCTCTGTTTAAGGGCCATTAAATCCCAAATCGCTAAAGCCTCATACTGGGCTGGCCTCGGAGGTGGTTTCTGTACACTTAACATCCACCTTAAATTCTCTAGAACTCTTGTATTGAATGTCCCGTGTTCTGGGAACGCCAAACATCCCTCTTTTTCTGTCAATTTGCGCCACTGTTGGGGCGTGGCCTGGCCGCTGGGCAAGATGGCCGACACCAAGTGAGGCTCCGCCGGGCCTCGGGCCAAAACTCAGTTTCTTTGTTTATCCTGTGGACGTCGGCGGCTGGGGTGGGCCTGGCGGTGCCTCCCCGGGGGCCCCGGAGACAAGTGGAGCATTGCGGGGGCGCCCGAGAGCGGCGCTGTGGTCGGGCTCCGCGGGGCCGGGCCTGGAGCTGCCCTCTGCCCCTCGCGCGCTTTTGCGGCAAGGGGAGGTGAGGGACTGTGGCCACTCCCGGCAACTGTGCACGGCCGGGAGCGAGAGTGTGTGCGAGGGCCGTCGGGTGCCCTTTGGGGCTTCCGTGGCCCCGCGCTGGAGGAGGCGCTCCTTTTTGGGCCTTGGGCCCTTTGGCTACACTGGCAGCCTGCTTGGGAGAACAGCGCCTGGCTTGAGATAGGCCAGGGGGACGCCAGGACCGGACCTGCGTGTACGCCGGTGGGTCCTAGGAGATGTGACGGACCCGAGAATAGCGGCGCCTGGGAGCCCTCGGCGCAAGAGAGCAGACAGCTGGGGAAGGCGGTTGCCTGGATTGAGGATGTTCCCCTTGGGCACAGTGGAGGGCTACCTGACCACTGAGGAGCCTATACCACATTGCGCTCAGGGGGCCTGTATGGAATTCCCTTGGTCTCCCTACTAGGCACACTTGGGGGGACCTGGTGGAGGCTAGTGGCCCCAGTGTGCTGAGATTTGCTGAAAGCCTGAGGCTGTGCGAGGCCCTTAAACCGTGGAGTCTGGACTCGATGGAAGAACCGAATACTTACTGTGTTGTGGAGTCTCCTGGCGGAGACTAGGGACTGGTGAGTCGCTTGTGAATGCCAACGCGATCTGATCTGTGGTGAAACTCGTTGTGGACCTGGTGAGTCAAATTTTGGCTGGGCTTGGCGGGGCGAGTGGGGCAGCTAGGAGCACGGTTATCGCAGTAAACCCCCACTGTCCTGGTCAATCCTAGACGTTTTGGTGCGGCCTGGTGACCGTACAAGCCGTGTTGCACTATGGGCAAGTCTGACCATAGACAGGCGAAACTCACCTTTGAAGGTGGAAAAAAGAGAAGTGATGCCTCTGCTTCCCAGTCCAGCGAAGTTGAAGTAGGAGAAGAGAGCCCAGAGATTTCGATGCGATCCATGTTTCTAGAACTCAAGACTAGTCTGGCTGGCATTGACGCCAAGCTAGATCGTGTGACGGAGCGGCTAGACCGCATAAGAGCCCGGGTTGATGATCACGATTCCCGGTTTGAGGCATTGGAATCACGCACGTCACGATAGAGGATGCACACCGGGGAGACAGAGACCAAGTCGCACAAATGGAGCGTATCCTGGAGGTAATACGGAACAAGAATTAGGACTTGGAGGCGCGTTCTCGGCGGAATAATATCCGCATAGTAGGACTTCCGGAGGCGACGGATATGGGTCGCATGGAAGACTTTGTTGAGAGTATGCTATCGGAGTTGTTTCCTGGTGAACTCTCCCGGATGCTGGTGGTGGAGAGGGCGCACCGGTCCTTGAGACCCCGTCCTCCGCCGGGAGCGCCTCCTCGGCCAATCTGAACTATAGAGACCGAGACACCATCCTTCGCCTGGCGAGGGAGAGAAGGCCATCAGTTTATAAGAATTCCGAACTTAACTTTTATCCGGATTACACCCCTGGTGTGCAGGCTCAGAGGCGAGCATTCCTGCCGGCCAAACGGCTGCTGAATCAGGCTGGAGTTGGGTTTGCTCTACTATATCCAGCTAGATTGAGGGTGCGACACGAGGGAAAGGTGCTGTACTTTACAGACCCAAAGCAGGCGACTAAGTTTGCTAGGCGCTTGCCTGGTGGGTGCGGGGCTGCGGGGTCCGGAGGGCCGGGGGCCGGGGAGGCTGATTTAAATGATAAAGACTAGCCGGCTGTGACTGACTTAAGTGCATAGATTCGGGCTGCCGGGGGGGGAATGTACGTGGGCTTAATGATTGGAGGAAGGCTCGATTGGTAACTGCATATGCTAGGCGACACAACATTGACATCTGTATGCTGCAGGAGACACACCTGGTGGCGACCACGATGGGCAGACTGAAAGCCAGCTGGGTTGGCGAAGTACACTGCTCCACGTACTCTGGGTACGCTCAAGGAGTCGCTATCCTAATCCGAAAGGGGTTGCAGTGGCGCACGCGCGAAGTTATTGTAGATCCAAATGGTAGATACGTCTTATTGAGCGGTACGTTGCTCGACAGAGCCTGCCGACTTGTGGCAGTATATGGACCGAATGTAGATGACCCAGAGTTCTTCTTGGAGCTGTGGCGACTTGTGGAGTCCTTGGGGGCCGGTGCAGTGATTTGGGGTGGAGATTTTAATGTGGTTTTGGACGCTCAGATGGATCGCAAGAGAGTGGCCAGAATGCAGAACGTGAAGGCCATGCGGCGGGAGATGGCAGATATTGAGAGTAGGCTTGTAGAGCTGGAGAGGCAGTTGGCATCCAGCTGGTCGAGCGAGGTGCTTGCGGAAATCCGACGCGAGGTTTCCTTGTATGAGGAGGCCTCTATGAGAGAGCTATGTTTTGCTGGGAAGTATGCCCAAGCTCGTCGATATGGAGAAGGTGAGAGAGCGGGGCGTACACTTGCGGGCATGCTTCGCAGGCCTTGGGCCAGCAATTATGTCACAGAGGTTATTGACGACGGTGGTGGAAGCGTGACTGGCTCCAATTATATAATGCAGGTGTTCACTGAATACTTTGCGCGGCTCCACGCAGCCCCGGCAAGCCCAAGTGGGGAGGCAATAGGGGCCTACTTTGAGGATATTGCTCTGGTCTGGTTTGAGGAGGCGCACAGGGCGTATCTAGATGAGCCGTTCACCGTAGAGGAGGTGTCGGCGGCTATCCGTGGGTTGCCAGGGGATAAATCTCCAGACGTGGACGGCCTTTCCCCGGCATTTTATAAAGAATATGTAGATATTCTTGCCCCGCGCTTGTTGGAGGTGTATATGGAATCCCTGGAGGCGGGGTCACTTCCGGCCTCCCTTAGAGAAGCTTTGTTGGTAACAATTCTGAAACCTGGGAAGGACCCGACCCGTTGCGACTCTTACCGCCCTCTTTCTATGATAAACATTGATAATAAAATTCTGGCAAAGATGATTGCGACGCGTCTGCAGCCCCTTCTCTCTCGGCTGGTGTTGCCAGACCAGTCTGGTTTTGTCCCTCGAAGATCTACGAGCCACAATTTGCGCACTTTCTTTGCGGTGACAGGTTATTTGGGGGATGGAGATAATGTGGCTGCGGTATTTCTTGATGCTGCCAAGGCCTTTGACTCTTTGGCCTGGGATTATATGTTCATGCTATTAGGCCGGGTGGGACTCAGTGCTCTGTGCAGTGGATCTGTCTACTATATACTCTTCCCACTGCCAGGTTGCGCCTCAATGGAGGTGTGTCAGCCGCGTTTCCAGTTGCGCACGGTACGCGTCAGGGGTGCCCGCTGTCGCCCCTCCTGTTCGCGATAGCTATGGAGCCTTTGGCGGCAGGGTTGCGACAGAGACACAATGATAGAGGCTTGCAGTTTTGGCAACGACCAGTTTTGATTTCGCTATACGCTGATGATATTGCATTGTATGTGCGGAACCCCGGTCGGAACTTGGATATCTTATTAGATGAAGTTGTGCGTTTTGGCGGCCTCTCTGGAATCACTATCAATTGGTCGAAATCGACAATATTGCCTATAACCCCCAGTGTGACGCAATTTACCTCCCGATACCCTCTGGATTGGACAGAGGGACCAGTGCGATATTTGGGTATCCAGATGTGCAGAGATGTTGATAAACTGCGACGGGCTAACTATGATGTTGCATTGGCATGGTTGGAGGAAAAGGTTGAGATCTGGCGCGCTCTACCTCTCTCGCTAATTGGACGTATTGCCATAGCAAAGATGGTGGTGCTTCCTAAGTTCTTGTACATGTTTGTGAATCTCCCGCTTCCTCTTGCCGGCGGCTACTTTCGGAAATTGCGATCCGCGTTAATTAGTTTGGCGTGGGCGGGGCGGCAGCCGCGTAATTCCTGGGAGAGGCTGACACTGCCGTTTGAATTGGGTGGGCTTGCTGCTCCGGATTTAGAACTTTATTACTATTGTGCACAGGCCCACTTTGCATATTATTGGATGAACCAGATACGTTATATGCCGCATTTGGCGCCAGAGAGTAACTCCGTGTGGCCAGATAGTTTGGTGCGTATGTTTGGAAATCAGGTACTGTCCCGGGCCACGGGAATAGATACAGTGGCATGCACCATGAAAGCGTGGGAGGCACTGAGAAGACGATCTGGAGTTACTGTTCCATTTGCCCCCTCGCTCCCTGTCATGGCGGCTGCAGACGACAGGATGTTTCGAGATGGTGGGGTGCGTAATTTTCTCCGTGCTGCTGGCTTGACTGTGCTAGGAGATTGGCTGGAGGACGGACGTCTTCTTGACGTCTCGGATGCTCTGGCTGGCTGCGAGGGCACGGCGCTGCAGCGTCTGTGCGCTCTTCGAGTTAGAGCTATGTTGCGAGACCGATTTCTTAATCCACCTGGAGCCCCGTCAGAATTTCGTGCTTTGGAAGTGCTCTGCAGTGCACGGTCTCCTGACAAGTTGGTGACCAAGTTGTATAATTGTATGCAAGAGCAGAGAGATGGTCCTGGGGAGCGCTCCAGAATTGCGTGGGAGGAAGAACTGGGCGAACCCATTACTGTGGCTGTATGGCGTGGGTGCTGCGTGCATATGAGAGTGCTGTCCCCTAACTACAGGCTGCGACTGCTGCATTTTAAGTTCTTTCATCACCTTTATTATACACCTAAGGGGCTTCACTCTATGGGCCTACGTTCTAACTCGCGATGCGCCCGCTGTGGAGCTCCGGATGCGGGCTTCTTACATCTGGCATGGGAATGTGCGGAAGTACATGATTTTTGGGTAGAGGCGTGGCAAGCTATCTCTGTCATGGTTGATCTGGAGCTTTCTCTCTCCCCAGGGTTGGGTTACTTAGATGTATGGACGAGATCCCGGGGCCACACAGGCGTTTGGCTGGTCTGCTTCTGCTGCTGGCAAAGAGAAGGGTTGCTATGTGTTGGGGTAGGAGGAGGGCTCCGCGCAGATCTGAATGGTTGCGAGATGCTGCCTACTGACATGACCAGCTGGTGATCTTTTGGGACCTCATGCCTGGGGGGGTCTCGCCCCAGAGATATTTGGACCCCTTTTAATAGTTATCTAGCTGCTTGCAGTGTGTAAGTGATATGACTGGTGCTGCCCACGGGAGAGACTCATCCCTCCTTCCCAAGGATTAGGTATGCTCTTGTGTTGTTGAGACAGATCTGAGTGATCTGGTTTGTGCTCCACCTGCCTATTAGAGTAGTGTGTTCCTTGTTGTTTTCCCCCCTCTGCTATATTACGCTCAGATTCTCTGTCGCTTATGAACCTCTTTAAGGCTGACGTTGATGACCTTGTTATCTGGTGACTGATGGGCAGAATAGTAGGTGTGCCCCCAGATATTGACGCTTACTGTGGGATATGTTACTGCAATTTATTTCTTGCTACTTGGGGCAGAGACGAGATGAGAAGGATCATTATGTTATCCTGTTATTGTTAAGACGAGGGGACCTGTCTATGTTTATGTTATTGTATGTTACTATGTGCAAAATTCAATAAAATAAAATTTGCGCCACTGTTTCATCCATAAACAAGGCGCAACACCTTTTTCCTCCATGACTATGTAAGCTGGAGTTCCCTCAGGTGGTGTAGGCTCCCCTTCACTCGCCATAATGTATGCGTCTCCTTTCAGAGCACTCTTAAAAGCTTTGACAAAATTCATCTTTTGCGTCTTTTCTTTTGTTTGTATTTAATCAAAAAGTGGCTTTAATTCCCAGGACACTCTTCACCCACCTTTCTCAACCTATTGCCTACAGCCAATCCGTGCGCGACCCCTCTCGATAACTGACCTATCTCAGCGCGGCACCACTGACGTCACACTCACACACTGCAGCTGACAAAGTCCTGCGGCTCGTTCGCCCCTCACTGGATTCACACCAAAACTAATGCAAAATTACTGCGAGCACCTTTAACAACAACACAAATTTGCCGGTTTACTACAGGAAGGGTAACACATTCGCTTCAGAACTTTAGAGAGATTTCACTTGAAGCCTCGGCCGCTACTCTCTCCTTCTCAGTTCCCGCACCCGCAAGCAGAATTCGACCCACAAATTCTACTCTCGACTTGTCAATGGTTCGTCCTAGTGCACTTTAGAACTTGCCAAATCTTCATCGAAGGTTTCACTCATACAATTTGACTCAAACTCGACTTGTCAACCACGCCCGATTGACCTAATTAAACCACACAAATTACAACATAAACCCAAGTGTCTCCTACACTTGTCAATATACTCCGGAGACTTAGACCACGATGGATCCGTACATGAACAACCAACCACGTGGATCATTTTGAGCACAAAGCGCCACACTCATATGAAGTACGCCGACTTCCCTACTCTCATACTGCGGAGTACGCCCACTCCTACTAAAACAACATTTATCTGGCCTAAATACACACAAACTTCACAAATCACCTGCAAAAAATGCATAAGCTGAGCAAGCGCAAACCCTACACCATACATACATGCTATGACGCCAAGAACATTCCCAACTCACTTAGGCAGGCTCCAAGATCCCGGGAAAGTCATGGTGAATTTAGAAACACATCATACCTCCAATTTGCATTATCTCAGAAAAACAGTCTAAACAATGATTCTCCATCCTAGGGCACCAAAGGGCCAAACCGTCGCTCTGCTACCAGAAACTGATAACGCGTCCCTTTATGATATTTTATTACACATAAGGACTCGTTTTAGGCCAATGACTCTTTTGACCCAGTTGAGAGATACCTTAGGACAAGATAGCTAATCAATATATCAATCAATACATCAATAATGTCATCAATATTTATCACAACAATGCATTTCACTTTAAGTCATTAATCATTTCAAAGACACTACCATGACCTTTCAGCCATGAATAACCACACCTTGATTAGTAGAATTTTAAGAGTTTTATTCCCTATTAATTACAATCTATAAGCAGATACGTTAATCTCAACACCAAGAAACATAATAGCATAGTCACGATATGGCAACTTTGATAAGATTTCATTAAAGCGAGAATCACAAACATCAGAACATAACACGGCGTGAACATAGATCAAGTTTAGCAGAGTGTCAATAACGCATCAGTTCAACAAAACATAGTCTCGGTGGTTTGTCTATTTGCGTCAGTTTTGGTGAACAACTGTCCTAACCTCTGATTAGCATTCGCATGTTGGGCTTCATGCAAAACAATTTAGAACACTAATTTGGAAAACATCTATCTAAGGTCTCTGTCAAAAGTAGGCAGTTGGTACCTAGAAAGGAAAAGCAAACAGACAAATCACAATTGCATTGTCATAATTACCCTCCAAAGTTTAGGTCAGCGCACAGGCTCAGTCTTCGTCTTCAGGACATCAGTCAATTCGCCATCAGTCAAAACTCAGCTCCGGGGCAAAAGGGCACTTTCCTCATAAGGAGGTAAAGTGTAAAATGGACAATCTAAGGGCAAGGATGGTTTTAAGTAAACCAACAAGTCACCAAACAGAGTGACAAAGTTTCTGGATAAAATCAAAAGCATTCCCTACCTAATTCTAAATGACTCCCTGTGTCATGGGTTTTTATCCCTTTTTCGTTGTACATTCAACCAAAATTCTATTGGTCATCTGTTATACCCCACTATCTTTAACCTATCAGAATACACATTAGGTAACCCAACTCTTCACCCCATATTCTTTTACAAGTCTTTGATTGGTCTTCATAATTGACGTCTTCCGAGGTGGCACGTCCGGTATGATTTCATCTTTCTGTAATTCTTTGCACATCTTCTGGTCAGCAGTTCCATTGTCTTCACCGGTTCGAATGACCTTGTACATTACATTAATCTACACTGTTTCAATTTACTTTTAACATTTATTCTGCAAAGGCTGTGTGAACGGATCTAACATGGTTACATTCATCTTCTAATTTGAAGAAAAAGAACACGCAGTGTCATGTCCCTTTGTGAGTCAGCATACTGAAAAATAGAAAAATGCATTTAATATGAGAGCCAAGGCAGCTAAGCTTCAGCTCATGCTAACTTAAGGCCTATGAGGATTTCAGCACAGATTCAATAACGCAATCATTAGTACAATTTATTTAAACATAATATAAACATTTTGGTCATTATTATAAGTCTACGTATACATTGGTGGCCACTCCCCGTGGTCACATTTCTGGTGCACGTCTAAGCAAAATTACTATCATTATAGTTTCTATGCAGCATTATCACACATTGATTCATAAACATTTCATGTTAATATAGATTATATAAGCTACACTCTCTCAGTTCTAAACAGAAGGTGCTACAGTGGAAGGCAGCATTCAGGAATACGAAGCACAGGCGCACTAGAAGAGTGAAGTATCCAGTGAGATGTAAAAGAAAACTGCCTTGTTTTATTATTTTCCAGAAGGGCCTGCTGCAGAAGAGTTATGACACCACTTTAGGCTTTGCTCTTTAAGTTCTTTCACAGAAATGAGCAAGGCTTGTTTATGTAAAAATACCAACGTGTCCTTCTCCTTTTAGTTCATGGGGTCTCTTTTTTCCACGAATGCGCATTAAACTTTTTTTTATTCTGAAAGAATAAATAAAATCCTGTTGGAAGTATGGTAGAGGCCAACATTATAGGAGAGTCAGTGTCCACCTCATCTTCCTCCACTGGTCCAGACAAAGCATCTGCTTTGCCACTTGACTAAATGGTTGGTTTGTGAACAGATAATCAAAATGAAAAAGAACAATGAAAATCAAGCTTGTCTTGTATTGACACATTTATTTGAGGTGAGATATAACACATTATTTTGACCTGTCCATGATTTTATAGGTGGTCCCTTACAGACAATGGTACCAGTTTACAAATGTTTCTTTCACAGCAAGGAATTCTAAATAAAACATGTTTAAATTACATTTAGAACTGGATAGAGTTCTGGACTAAAATGTGACAGGATGCAATGCATCTTTACATATATTTCATTGAGACAGCAAAGTCCCTAGAGCATAAAATAGGCATCAATCTCATTCATAAATGTAAATAAGGATCTCTTAAAATGGGTGAAGCAGTGAATGCCACCATTCATAGTGTCCATACCATGCACTGAAAGCTGTCTTCTACTCACATCCTTATCAAATTCATACCAGAATATGTGTTCCTCTCAGATCCAATTTCGAGAGGTTCTTCGATATCTTGATCTGATCTAATAAGGTTGGGATCAGCGGAAGGGATTATCCTCGATGATCGTGATTGTGTTCAATTCGCTGTAATCACTACATGGTTTGTACTCATCATTTGCCTTGAGGATGAAGAATATTGGTGGCTGGTGAAGTGAAATACCAAATAAAGGCATTTTTCTAGATTTCCTTAAAGAACAGACATAACAGTTCACCTTCTATTAAAGTCTAGGGATACGTTCCTCCAGAGGGAATAATAGCATCTGAAATCAGATCAGTCCTACAATTATACTCTTGATTTTCTTCCTGCTGAAAACATCAAGGAAATCTCCTTAACATGAAAGAAAGGATGCTGTCATTTCCATGAGTCTCGGTCTATCACTGTCATCTGATTCTGCCAGGCATTTTGTAACCTTGAACATAACATTGCCTGTGAGTGATTTTTGGCTGTTTGTAAATGCCAATTCTCAGGTGTAGGAGGCTGGCCTGGTTTGTAGTGGTACCAAGGGGTACTTACACTCTGCACCAGGTCCAGTTATCCCTTTTTAGTGTAGAAGTGGTGTCTAGCAGCTTAGGCTGATAGAAAAGGTAGCTTAGCAGAGCAGCTTAGGCTGAACTAGGAGACGTGTAAACCTCCTACTATACCACTGGTGTCATATGCACAATATCATAAGAAAACACAATACACAGATATACTAAAAATAAAGGTACTTTATTTTTATGACAATATGCCAAAAGTATCTCAGTGAGTACCCTCAGTATGAGGATAGCAAATATACACAAGTTATATGTACACAATACCAAAAATATGCAGTAATAGCAATAGAAAGCAATGCAAGCAATGTACATTCACAATAGATTGCAATGAGAGCACATAGGTATAGGGGCAACACAAACCATATACTCTAGAAGTGGAATGCGAACCACGAATGGACCCCAAACCTATGTGAGCTTGTAGAGGGTCGCTGGGACTGTAAGAAAACAGTGAGGGTTAGAAAACTAGCCCACCCCAAGACCCTGAAAAGTGGGTGCAAAGTGCACCTAAGTTCCCCAGAGAGCACAGAAGTCGTGATAGGGGAATTCTGCAAGGAAGACCAACACCAGCAATGCAACAACAATGGATTTCCGGACGAGAGTACCTGTGGAACAAGGGGACCAAGTCCAAGAGTCACGATCAAGTTGGGAGTGGGCAGATGCCCAGGAAATGCCATCTGTGGGTGCAAAGAAGCTGCCACTGGATGGTAGAAGCTGTGGATTCTGCAAGAACGAAGAGGACTAGGAACTTCCCCTTTGGAGGATGGATGTCCCACGTCGTGAAGAAGCTTGCAGAGGTATTTCCGTGCAGAAAGACCGCAAACAAGCCTTGCTAGCTGCAAGGGTCGCGGTTAGGGTTTTTGGATGCTGCTGTTGCCCAGGAGGGACCAGGATGTCGCTAATTGCGTGAGGAGACAGAGGGGGCGCCCAGCAAGACAAAGAGCCATGTCAGAAGCAAGCAGCACCCGCAGAAGTGCCGGAACAGGCACTATGAAGAAGAGTGAACCGGAGCTCACCCGAAGTCACAAAAGAAGGTCCCACGACGCCGGAGGACAACTCAGGAGGTCGTGCACTGCAGTTTAGAGTGTCAGGGACCCAAGCTTGGCTGTGCACAAAGGAAATCCTGGAAGAGTGCACAGGAGCCGGAGCAGCTGCAAATCATGAGGTACCCAGCAATGCAGTCTAGCGGGGGGAGGCAAAGACTTACCTCCACCAAACTTGGACTGAAGAGTCACTGGACTGTGGGAGTCACTTGGACAGAGTTGCTGAGTTCCAGGGACCTCGCTCGTCGTGCTGAGAGGGGACCCAGAGGACTGGTGATACAGTCTTTTGGTGCCTACGGTTGCAGGGGGAGGATTCTGTCGTCCCACTGGAGATTTCTTCGGAGCTTCTAGTGCAGAGAGGAGGCAGACTACCCCCACAGCATGCACCACCAGGAAAGCAGCCGAGAAGGCGGCTGGATCAGCGATACAAGGTTGCAGTAGTCGTCTTTGCTACTTTGTTGCGGTTTTGCAGGCGTCCAGAGCAGTCAGCGGTCGATTCCTTGGCAGAAGGTGAAGAGAGAGATGCAGAGGAACTCTGATGAGCTCTTGCATTCATTATCTAAAGAATTCCCCAAAGCAGAGACCCTAAATAGCCAGAAAAGGAGGTTTGGCTACTTAGGAAGGAGGATAGGCTAGCAACACAGGTAAGAGCCTATCAGAAGGAGTCTCTGACACCACCTGCTGGCCCTGGCCACTCAGAGCAGTCCAGTGTGCCAGCAGCACCTCTGTTTCCAAGATGGCAGAGGTCTGGAGCACACTGGAGGAGCTCTGGGCACCTCCCAGGGGAGGTGCAGGTCAGGGGAGTGGTCACTCCCCTTTCCTTTGTCCAGTTTCACGCCAGAGCAGGGCTGGGGGATCCCTGAACCGGTGTAGACTGGCTTATGCAGAGATGGGCACCATCTGTGCCCATCAAAGCATTTCCAGAGGCTGGGGGAGGCTACTCCTTCCCAGCCCTGACACCTTTTTCCAAAGGGAGATGGTGTAACACCCTCTCTCTGAGGAAGTCCTTTGTTCTGCCTTCCTGGGCCAGGCCTGGCTGGATGCCAGGAGGGCAGAAACCTGTCTGAGGGGTTGGCAGCAGCAGCAGCTGCAGTGAAACCCCGGGAAAGGTAGTTTGGCAGTACCCGGGTCTGTGCTAGAGACTCGGGGGATCATGGAATTGTCTCCCCAATGCCAGAATGGCATTGGGGTGACAATTCCATGATCTTAGACATGTTACATGGCCATGTTCGGAGTTACCATTGTGACGCTATACATATGTAGTGACATATGAATAGTGTACGTGTGTAATGGTGTCCCCGCACTCACAAAGTCCGGGGAATTTGCCCTGAACAATGTGGGGGTACCTTGTCTAGTGCCTGGGTGCCCACACACTAAGTAACTTAGCACCCAACCTTTACCAGGTAAAGGTTAGACATATAGGTGACTTATAAGTTACTTAAGTGCAGTGGTAAATGGCTGTGAAATAACGTGGACGTTATTTCACTCAGGCTGCAATGGCAGGCCTGTGTAAGAATTGTCAGAGCTCCCTATGGGAGGCAAAAGAAATGCTGCAGCCCATAAGGATCTCCTGGAACCCCAATACCCTGGGTACCTCAGTACCATATACTAGGGAATTATAAGGGTGTTCCAGTATGCCAATATGAATTGGTGAAATTGGTCACTAGCCTGTTAGTGACAATTTGTAAAGAGAGAGCATAACCACTGAGGTTCTGGTTAGCAGAGCCTCAGTGAGACAGTTAGGCATCACACAGGGAACACATACATATAGGTCACAAACATATGAGCACCGGGGTCCTGGCTAGCAGGGTCCCAGTGACACATAACAAACATACTGGAAACATAGGGTTTTCACTATGAGCACTGGACCCTGGCTAGCAGGATCCCAGTGAGACAGTGAAAACAACCTGACATACACTCACAAACAGGCCAAAAGTGGGGGTAACAAGGCTAGAAAGAGGCTACTTTCTCACACAACCCCCCCCCCAAACGAAGGACAATAAGGCTAACCTTGGCCAGTTGAGACTTTATTGTCTAAGTGGTGATAAGTAGAGAGTAGCTCTGCAATAGACTGGTTACTCCCTTTATCATCCACTATATGGTTACTTCCCTGTGGGGATGTAAACCACCCTGTTTGAAGTTTTTTAGCTAAGCAACAATGTGAAGATATATTTTCAGAGTTTCTATCAGTAAGTTTTAGTTTAGAGCAGTGGGAATTGTCCACTGAACCTATTTGTAGTGATGAAAATGCCAGACAGGGATGCTGTCTCAGTAAAGCCATAGCTGGGCAAACACTTTGTCCATATGGCTGGAAGAGAGAACAGGGATGCTGTTTCTCTTTAGTTGGAGCAGGGCAGGGATGCTGTCCTATGAGCTCCACACTAGGGCAGGGATGCTGTCCTAAGTGTTGTGAGGCAGTGCAGGGTTTCTGCACTAAAGTTTCTCTGGGAGGGTTGGAGGGAAGCTCCATGTTAACTAAAATGGTGCTCTTTTTCTCACCAATATTAGTTATCCCACAGAGAGGTACTTCCACCTCAGGGAGTACAGCTATGCCAGCTGATGATTCACTTGGAACAGGTGCCACCCCAGGAGAGGTTTCTCCCACCACAGGAATGGTATCCTGAATGGTAGGGTGGTTAGGGGATACTGTGATACCCTCTTTACCTGTTGTTGGAGAGGGATCCTGAGTTTTCAGGCATTCTCTCCTTTGCTTTTTCATTTCAGTAGAAATGAGAGGGAACAATTCCTCAGGGATACCCAGCATGGCTGCATGGGTATAAAACTCTACATCAGCCCACCCTGAGGCCTCTATGTCATTACCCAAGAGACAATCTACAGGTAAGCTAGGTGATACTACCACTTGCTTAGGGCCAGTAACTCCACCCCAACTAAGCTGAACTATAGCTAAGGGAAGAAACTTAGTGGAGTTTTGGACATCAATAATCTTGTACTGTTGTCCAATGATGTGTAGTTCAGGGGCCACCAGGTTTTCAGTCACCAAAGTGATACTGGCACCTGTGTCCCTGTAGGCCTGGGCCTCAACACCATTTATTAAAACTGTCTGCCTGTACTTATCCATTGTAAGGGGACAAGCAGCCAGTGTGGCAAGGCCAATGCCACTAGGTGTGACAGAAACTGTCTTGGGACTGACTACCCCAGTTTCTATGATGGACCCATAAGTGAACCCAACTACACCCTTAGTTTGACTGTTGCCAGCAGTCCCACCACTAGTACCACTACTGCTAGGGGCACTAGAGCTTGATGTATTAGTGGTGGTAGGCTCAGGGGGTTTACCTGGACAGGACGTATCCCTTGGCCTACGGCCTCTATTTTTACACACAAAGCACCAAGGCTTTTTAATGTGTGTAGGTTGTGAAGAAGAAGAATTTGTTTTATCCCCACCCCCTGAAGAGTGTTTAGGATTTGAAGAAGGATCTTTGGTTTTACCCTTATCCCCATGCTTATCCTGAGATTTTTCACCATCTTTCTTCTTGCCATCCTTGTCACCACCTGTATGAACCTTTCTGTTCACTCTTGTTCTGACCCATTTGTCTGCCTTCTATCCCAATTCTTGGGGAGAGGTCAGATCTGAGTCCACTAGATATTGGTGTAACAAATCAGACACACAGTTATTCAGAATATGCTCTCTCAGGATTAAGTTATACAGGCTTTCATAGTCAGAAACTTTACTGCCATGTAACCACCCCTCCAAGGCCTTCACTGAATGGTCAACAAAGTCTACCCAGTCTTGTGAAGACTCCTTTTTGGTGTCTCTGAACTTGATCCTGTACTGTTCAGTGGTTAAGCCATAACCATCTAGGAGTGCATTCTTTAAAACTGTAAAATTATTGGCATCACTTTCCTTCACAGTAAGGAGCCTATCCCTACCCTTTCCACTGAAAGATAGCCATAGGATAGCAGCCCACTGCCTTTGAGGGACCCCCTGTACAACACAGGCCCTCTCAAGTGCAGCAAACCACTTGTTAATGTCATCCCCCTCCTTGTAAGGGGGAACTATCTTGTGCAGATTCCTAGAATCTTGCTCTTTTACAGGATTACTATCTGTAATACTGCTGCTGCCACCATGGTGTCCAAACCCCAACCTCTGTCTTTCTTTTTCTAAGTCAAATGCTTCCCTGTCTAGATCCAACTGTTGCTTTTTCAGCTTCAGCCTGGACTCTTCCACTCTCAATCTATTGAGTTCCCTTTCTAACACTCTGTCTTCAGGGTGGGTGGGTTGGGCATGCCTTGACACAGAAGAATGGTGTGAATGAACAGAGGGAGACCTGTCCCTAACAGATGGCACTCTAACAACCTGGCCTAAAGGAGTAATCTCCCTACTGTGATGTGAACTCACATCAGTACCAGCCCTGCTAGGTGGCCTGCTAAGGGGCAGGTTGGGAAGGTTCCCTTCTAACACTTCTACTAGGGCTACCCCAGAATCAGAGTGTGAACCATCAGCTAATCTCTCACCAGATGTGCCAACTATGGTCTTATCATGTTCAATAAGCATATTAACTAACAATTCTCAAGAGGGATTCTTCCCTACCCCTAAACCTCTATCAATGCAGAGACTCCTTGCACCTTTCCAGCTAAGGTGGTCATAAGCAGTGCTGGTCAGATCCAGAGTTTGACCTGTACCAGACATGATAGAAAAGGTTTAAGGGACAGAAAAAGAAAGAAAAAGTTTCAGAACTTTTTAAGGAACAGAAAAAAATGTTTTCAACTTTTAAGAAACTTATTGAAAGTTTAGAGGTACTTTTCAGCACTTAGCAATAGAGTAAGAGAAGAAAAGCAAAACTTTTTGGTTAGGTGCACATACACTGAACTTGTTTTGTATATTTTTCTCTTATGAAAAGTACAAAATGACAAAGTGGTAAGTAGTTGCAAGTACTTATCCCACCGCTGCACAACCAATGTAGGAGGCTGGCCTGGTTTGTAGTGGTACCAAGCGGTACTTACACTCTGCACCAGGTCCAGTTATCCCTTATTAGTGTAGAAGAGGTATCTAGCAGCTTAGGCTGATAGAAAAGGTAGCTTAGCAGAGCAGCTTAGGCTGAACTAGGTGACGTGTAAAGCTCCTACTATACCACTGGTGTCATATGCACAATTTCATAAGAAAACACAATACACAGATATACTAAAAATAAAGGTACTTTATTTTTATGACAATATGCCAAAAGTATCTCAGTGAGTACCCTCAGTATGAGGATAGTAAATATACACAAGATATATGTACAAAATACCAAAAATATGCAGTAATAGCAATAGAAAGCAATGCAAGCAATGTACATTCACAATAGATTGCAATGAGAGCACATAGGTATAGGGGCAACACAAATCATATACTCTAGAAGTGGAATGCGAACCACGAATGGACCCCAAACCTATGTGAGCTTGTAGAGGGTCGCTGGGTCTGTAAGAAAACAGTGAGGGTTAGAAAAATAGCCCACCCCAAGACCCTGAAAAGTGGGTGCAAAGTGTACCTAAGTTCCCCAGAGAGTACAGAAGTCGTGATAGGGGAATTCTGCAAGGAAGACCAACACCAGCAATGCAACAACAATGGATTTCCAGACGAGAGTACCAGTGGAACAAGGGGACCACGTCCAAGAGTCACGATCAAGTCGGGAGTGGGCAGATGCCCAGGAAATGCCAGCTGTGGGTGCAAAGAAGCTGCCACCGGATGGTAGAAGCTGTGGATTCTGCAAGAACGAAGAGGACTAGGAACTTCCCCTTTGGAGGATGGATGTCCCACGTCGTCAAGAAGCTTGCAGAGGTGTTTCCGTACAGAAAGACCACAAACAAGCCTTGCTAGCTGCAAGGGTTGCGGTCAGGGTTTTTGGATGCTGCTGTGGCCCAGGAGGGACCAGGATATTGCCAATTGCGTGAGGAGACAGAGGGGGCGTCCAGCAAGACAAAGAGCCCACTCAGAAGCAAGCAGCACCCGCAGAAGTGCCGGAACAGGCACTATGAAGAAGAGTGAGCAGAGCTCACCCGAAGTCACAAAAGAAGGTCCCACAACGCCGGAGGACAACTCAGGAGGTCGTGCACTGCAGGTTAGAGTGTTGGGGACCCAGGCTTGGCTGTGCACAAAGGAAATCCTGGAAGAGTGCACAGGAGCCGGAGCAGCTGCAAATCACGCGGTACCCAGCAATGCAGTCTAGCGGGGGGAGGCAAGGACTTACCTCCACCAAACTTGGACTGAAGAGTCACTGGACTGTGGAAGTCACTTGGACAGAGTTGCTGAGTTCCAGGGACCACGCTCGTCGTGCTGAGAGGGGACCCAGAGGACCGGTGATGCAGTCTTTTGGTGCCTGCGGTTGCAGGGGGAGGATTTCATCGTCCCACTGGAGATTTCTTCGGAGCTTCTAGTGCAGAGAGGAGGCAGACTACCCCCACAGCATGCACCACCAGGAAAGCAGTCGAGAAGGCGGCTGGATCAGCGATACAAGGTTGCAGTAGTCATCTTTGCTACTTTGTTGCGGTTTTGCAGGCGTCCAGAGCAGTCAGCGGTCGATTCCTTGGCAGAAGGTGAAGAGAGAGATGCAGAGGAACTCTGATGAGCTCTTGCATTCGTTATCTAAAGAATTCCCCAAAGCAGAGACCCTAAATAGACAGAAAAGGAGGTTTGGCTACTTAGGAAGGAGGATAGGCTAGCAACAAAGGTAAGAGCCTATCAGAAGGAGTCTCTGACATCACCTGCTGGCCCTGGCCACTCAGAGCAGTCCAGTGTGCCAGCAGCACCTCTGTTTCCAAGATGGCAGAGGTCTGGAGCACACTGGAGGAGCTCTGGGTACCTCCCAGGGGAGGTGCAGGTCAGGGGAGTGGTCACTCCCCTTTCCTTTGTCCAGTTTCGCGCCAGAGCAGGGCTGGGGGATCCCTGAACCAGTGTAGACTGGCTTATGCAGAGATAGGCACCATCTGTGCTCATCAAAGCATTTCCAGAGGCTGGGGGAGGCTACTCCTCCCCAGCCCTGACACCTTTTTCCAAAGGGAGAGGGTGTAACACCCTCTCTCTGAGGAAGTCCTTTGTTCTGCCTTCCTGGTCCAGGCCTGGCTGGACCCCAGGGGGGCAGAAACCTCTCTGAGGGGTTGGCAGCAGCAGCAGCAGCTGCAGTGAAACCCCGGGAAAGGTAGTTTGGCAGTACCCGGGTCTGTGCTAGAGACTCGGGGGATCATGGAATTGTCTCCCCAATGCCAGAATGGCATTGGGGTGACAATTCCATGATCTTAGACATGTTACATGGCCATGTTCGGAGTTACCATTGTGACGCTATACATATGTAGTGACGTATGTATAGTGCACGCGTGTAATGGTGTCCCCGCACTCACAAAGTCCGGCGAATTTGCCCTGAACAATGTGGGGGTACCTTGTCTAGTGCCTGGGTGCCCACACACTAAGTAACTTAGCACCCAACCTTTACCAGGTAAAGGTTAGACATATAGGTGACTTATAAGTTACTTAAGTGCAGTGGTAAATGGCTGTGAAATAACGTGGACGTTATTTCACTCAGGCTGCAATGGCAGGCCTGTGTAAGAATTGTCAGAGCTCCCTATGGGTGGCAAAAGGAATGCTGCAGCCCATAGGGATCTCCTGGAACCCCAATACCCTGGGTACCTCAGTACCATATACTAGGGAATTATAAGGGTGTTCCAGTATGCCAATGTGAATTGGTGAAATTGGTCACTAGCCTGTTAGTGACAATTTGTAAAGAGAGAGCATAACCACTGAGGTTCTGGTTAGCAGAGCCTCAGTGAGACAGTTAGGCATCACACAGGGAACACATACATATAGGTCACAAACATATGAGCACTGGGGTCCTGGCTAGCAGGGTCCCAGTGACACATAACAAACATACTGGAAACATAGGGTTTTCACTATGAGCACTGGGCCCTGGCTAGCAGGATCCCAGTGAGACAGTGAAAACACCCTAACATACACTCACAAACAGGCCAAAAGTGGGGGTAACAAGGCTAGAAAGAGGCTACTTTCTCACATCAGGTCAATAGCTTGAAGAGAAGGCCAGGCCAAGGATGTTTTCTTTTAGAATTCCATGATCTATAAAACATCCACAGGCTCCGGAGTCAACCAGGGCTCTTACAGTCTAAGGTCTGACAGAGTACTTACCTTGATGGGTATACTGAAGTGTGACCTATCTGTGACAAATGCTGAAATAAACACCTGCTTGTCCTCTGTCTGTCCTTTAGGAACGAGTTGCCATGTTTCCTGGCCTCTGGAGGCATTGGCGATCAAAATGGCCACACTGACTACAATACAGAGACTGTTTCTTCGTCAGGACTCCTTTATTTAGGAGTAAAGGGGCCCACTGTACCTCCTATTTGCATTTGTTAGTTATCACTGAAAAGAGTACCAGATTCGGTGGGAAGAGAGGGATACCAAGTAACTTCGTCTTTCAGATCTTAGACCTCTCTGTTGTGCATCCATTTGTAATGTTGCACCGGTCTTTAAATGTTATTCGGTAAACAAGTTTGGGACTAAGGGCCAGATGTAGCAAAGGATTTGCGCCTCGCAAACGGCGAAAATCGCCGTTTGCGAGGCGCAAATGCCTCTTTGCTATGCAGAAATGCATATTGCGAGTCGGAACCGACTTGCAATATGCATTTCAGAATCGCAAATAGGAAGGGGTGTTCCCTTCCTATTTGCGAGTCTGAGTGGTATGCAATACCATTTGCGACCGCGTACGCGGTCGCAAATGGTATCGCAGTTACCATCCACTTCAAGTGGATGGTAACCCACTCGCAATTTGGAAGGGGTCCCCATGGGACCCCTTCCACTTTGTGAATGGACCCCAAAATATTTTTTCAGGGCAGGGAGTGGTCCAAGGGACCACTCCCTGCCATGAAAAAATACCGAAACTAAAGGTTAAAGGAAAATGGGCTACTCTTAAAAAAAAAAATAAACTGCTTTATTGAAAGCAGTCACGAACATGGAGGTCTGCTGACGACAGCAGGCCTCCATGTTTGCGAGTGCCTATACTCGCTATGGGGCCGCAATTTGCGACCCACCTCATGAATATTCATGAGGTGGGTCATTGCGACCCCATAGCGAGTTGCAGTCGGTGTCTGAGACACCGTACTGCATACCAATTGAGGAGGTGCAAATTGCGAGTCGCATGGACTCGCACTTTGCACCTCGCAAATTTTTACGTTGCTACATCTGGCCCTAAGTTCCTGCTGTGCTGCACTGTGGAGCTTAGCTCATAAAAAGCAACACAAGTGTCTGGGGCTCAGAAAATTAAATGAAAGATCGAAGGAGATGAATAATTATCAAGTGAAGAAAATGAAATGTTTGAAGATACTGGATGAACTGCTACTTTGCAAAAGATGCACCACATTGACCAGATTGCACTGGATGTGCTACTGGATCGTGTTTCACCTGAACCCCCCAGCTGAAGGCGAATAATGAGTCCCAGTCGTGTTTTGAATACTGGCGAACAAACCTTTTTGATTGTTGTTAAAATTGGCCTCGTCGACTACAATATAAATAACGGTTATTTCTTTGTCATTTCTCGCTGCCTTTGTCCTGTGGTACCTCCTATTTGCATTGGTTCGTTCTCACTGGAAGTAGAGACACATTCGGTGGGGAAGAGGGATACCAGGATTTGCAGAAATAACTTCTTTCAGATCTTAGACCTTTCTGTTCTGCATCAGTTTCTGATGTTGAATCAATTAGGGTGGTCGTAGTCTTGGGCCGATTCAATACTAAAATGAAGGTGTCATTTACTTTATCTCTAAATCCCTGATAGAATGGTGCAGTAGCTTCATCAGTTCAAACTGCTTCTGCCACGTATTCTAGGACGAAACTAATATATGAAGTAAGTTCTTTATAACCGTTCTTTGATGTGAGGAGATGTGTCTGTGACATATGTTGCATCTATTTCCAAAAATGGCCTTGTACTGAATTAGAAATTGGTTGTCATTTGATAACCAAGGACTTTTATTGATGGTGAGTGGCGTGGTCCACATTAGAGGGCTATACATTAAATATAATAGAACAAAAACAATTCTATTTTTTAAGAACTGTAAGGGTCATGGCATAAAATGTAATTGGCATTGAGCCAGAAAAGCCTAGAGCATGAATTGATCTCCCACATATTTCTGAGGTATCACTAACGAGGAATGTGAGTAACCTGCATTCTTCTGGAATTAGATGAAGCTTTCCTCCCCATAGATGTTTATGAACAGGGTGTAGCCACACCAGAAACCTTTGTTGTTCCTGTTTGGGATCTTTTACTGAGAGTTTGATTCAACAGTGAAAGTAAATGTGTCTATTGTCTTGCAATAGCATATGACATAGGACCTCATTTACAAGGAACTGGCGCATCGGCTCTGATGCACCAGTCTCCTTGTGTCGTCCTGCAGCCCCTAAGGACACCATGGTAGTGCTGTATTTATAATGCAGCACACCATGGCGCTCATTAGCGCATCTGCAAAAACTTTTACGCAGTTGTGGTGCTTTGCTGGACTAGCATCAAAAATGTTAATGCTAATCCAGCAAAGCTCAGGGAGGCCCATTGAAAAGATCCTAGTGTCAGTTTAACGGCAGCCCTGGGGAGGCGTTAAAAAAGGACGCTAGAATGGCGCAGTGAAATCTTGTAGATTTCACAGTGCCCTTTTTTTGGCATTACCTGTGGGGGAACACCTCCTTTGCATAAATTTTACCTGCCGCAGGTATAATGTGGCGCAAGGGTTTACAAACTGGTGCAATGGTGATATTGCACTAGTTTGTAAATGCGTGGTGGGAGACTGTTTAGCACCACCGTAGTGTAAAAAACAATAATACCACAGTGTCACAAGGGGCTTGTGAATGAGCCTCATAGTCTGTAAATGATTTTCAGCAGTATCCATGTCTAATGTTTATTGGGCACTACAATCCTCTCACCTGTTCTCCAACAAATGCAAACTATAAGATTAGCCTGTTGTAAGTGCAGATGCGGAGGAAAAGACGGAAAGGAGAGAGACACATATCCAGGACTCAGCATGCACTGGCACTGCCACAAGGCCTTCAGTCACACATGACATTTAGGTCTGAGATTGTAAACAGAGGGAAAAGTGACCTTGACGTTGATAATAGATTTTGGTCAATAACCGCTTAGTTAATAAAAGAGAATTTGAACTTAACAAACTGCAAGGTGAAGGTGCGTTGACAAGCACTCACAGCAACTGGGAACTTGTAGAGAACCTTGGACACCAAGGAGCATTGGGATTAGGAACTTGGTGTAACAGCATAGTACACAGACACACACAAAATGGAAAGATAGGTAAAAACTGTCTAACTGGAGAACCTGAGGGAACCAAAGAGAGGAAAATAATTTGCTGCGGGTGGGGGGGCAAAGGGCAGGCTGGTGAACAAGATGACAAATGACAAGATGATTAAATAGTGGCACTGTCGTAGTCAAACTGGAAGTGAATATACCCCATTCAGCTGTCTAATATTTCCTTCTTGTCCGCCACTGCCTAGTTCTCCAAAGCTCCACCTCATTCTCTTGCTTATCAGTGTGAATGAACAAGGGAAGTGTGTCCCTAACTGGTTTTCTCTCAGACTGCATGTTTCCTAACTGTTCTGAGATAATTTATAATAACGGGATAGTTGCTTATGTTTAGAAGTGGTGCGGTGAGGAAAATCACAATTTTACTACTGTGCAGTGCTATTCATTTGAAGATGTTTGAAACCCCTCGAGTTCTTTGTGTGTTGCAGAACACAGCACTTTAGGTACCAGACATTTTTGTTTCATAAGCTGGATGCTATATTGTGGCCCTTTTTGTGGGAGTGGTGTACCTGCAGGATTTCACTAGCCAGTTTTAGCAGAGTGTCTCATAATGCAAGCACCATGCCAAGTATTTGCAGATTGTATTTGGTCTCACAACTAGCAGTAATCAACAAATTAACTTTAAATTGCATATATATGTAGCTCTTACTACTCCTGACCAGGTGTTCATTCCACAGAAAGACACATTTCTAAGAACAGAGTGGCAAAAAGTGGGATATAAAGGATTTGTCCATTTCTTATGCAGTGCAAAGACCCTAACAGACCTCCTGTCCCCCCAGATGTGGTGTTATGATTTTGGAAGGTAGCTGTCAATGACATTGGATGGAACGGCAAGTTCATAAACCCTCCTGTTGAGGCAAAGTTATGAAGAACGTGAGCAAATAGCAGAGTTTCAGGGAAATGGACCTAATTGGCATATCAAAGTTATGTGATGCCTGGGGTTTATGTAGGATGCTGTAATTCGCCTGGATGTACCAGGAATATGAGATGCCTAGGTTTGGGTAGGGTTTTTATGCTTCAATTAGAATATTACACAGATTATTCACTCCAGAACCTATCTATGGATATTTGAATGTTATACAACATCAGTGTATATGAGGCGGTGTGGTCAAGCCAAACATGCTGTCATTTCGCCAATAGCCAATGCAGCAGTCTTTTTAAACTGGTGTTATGAGAAAATATTTCCAGATCTTTTATTGGTGGTGGCACGCAGAGATAGAGCAAAATTGGGGCAGATCCAGTATATCTCGTTGATGCATAATCCAATAGCCTAGTGCAGGGTCACACAGATGTTTTGAATGGTGGTTCTGGGTCTGGGGCTATGTCACCAACACCAATGGTTGGGACGTATAATTTATGCAGAAGACTTCTTTCAAGTGATTGATCTTTAATACCCTTTTCATAATGAGGTTGTGAAGTGCATTGTTCACACGAGAGACGAGAGACGAGAGACGAGAGAGGAGCTCAGACGCACGACGCTGGTGCCGGGTGGCTCGCGTCGCGGTTTGCTCACCGCGAGCGTCCGGCGCGCGGCACACGGTCTGGGGGCTGCCGCTGCTAGCCGCTGCCCGTGCTAGCAGGAGAACAGCCGCGGAAAGTCGGTGTCAGCAGGAGAACAGCCGCGGGAAGCCGGGAAGCCGAGTGAGCTGCTTCTGTGAGCTGCCGCCGGTCCGAGGTGCACGGTCCGGGGCAGAAGCTGCTGGCAGGGGGGGAGCAGCTTCCGCGAGCAGGCGGGTGTGACCAGGGCTGCTGCCTGTTTTCTCATCAGCGCCTCTGGGGGCGCCGGTTCGCTGTTACAGTGCGGACTACAGCGTGGTCTGGGCACTAAGTAAAGCCAGAAGGAGCACCAGAGGAGTACCGGAGTCCCAGAGCACGAGAGGAGTACTAGAGGGGTACCAGAGGAGCTTGGAGTTGCTGCCCTGCCCTGCCATCACATGGACTAGGTGATCCAAGGAGGTGAGCCAAGGAGGGTATCCGCAGTTTTTCAGCCACCACAGCGGCACCTAGCCATATTTAGTTTTTCTCTGACCTGACCCAACCTAAGGATATTACCCCGACCTAAGTGACTTAAGTGACATAAGTGACATAAGTGACCTAAGTGGCTCCTGTGGCCTGTGGCCTGTGGCCAGGCCTGGCCGTGAGCGGATCAAGAGTGGGCCACACAAAGTAGCGCATCAAGTAGTGCATAAGCAATGCATAAGCAATGCATAAGCAACGCATAAGTAACGCAAGTAGGCGTAAGTAGCCTTCACAACAGAGACAGAGAGGATCTGAAGGGGCCAGATAGAGAGAACCAGAGAACCAGAGAACCAGAGGAGGCCATTAATCGACACATTAAACTGCTGGAGCTCTTAGAGACCGGGCATCAGGATTCCTGTCCATCCCAGCAGCGATCTGCCCGACCATCACGACTACCCTGTGGAACGACTCCTTTGTGGGTAGTGAAGTGGGGTCAATTAGTTCCCAAGAATGGGGCAGTTTCTCGGAAGAACAAAGACAAAGACAAAGAAAAAGAAAAAGAAAAAGTAATGAATCACCTCATTCGGAAGCCCTAATGGGACCACTACATTCTGGGAGCTCTCCACTGATATTCCCTTTACCTCATCTAAAAGTAGAACCTACAATCCTTCAAAATGTAAAGGGGCCTGAAACAGAACAATCATCACAGAAATACTCACACAAGCTCTCTACGCCACAGCTTCACCATGGAGGCCAAATTGTAAAAACGAACCTAACGTTGAGCAGATTTGATCATAGTTCTTGTAGTCTGGAGCTCTCCTCGCCTGACAACTCCGTAATTGGTAGTATAGAGCCCCAATTAAACAGTATAACATCGGAAGACTTAAACCTCTTGGAAGGTAGTATAATGTTAGGTCATAGAGGAGAGGACGATAAGAACCTAGAAGGCCAGACAAATAATGAGCAAAGTGAGCAAACCTGGGGAAATAGAGACGATCCCCCATTAGATCAACCAATTCTAAGCATCATGAAAGTTATATGCACAACATTGGACACAATTGCAACAACGATCATGGTCCAGTCTCAAAAATTTGATGATCAACTTGAGCTAACTAAACAATTTACTAACTCATTACAGACCATAGACCATAGGATGGCCTTAGTAGAGGGTGTAATAAGGGAAAATCTGTTACATCAGGCAGTGGCTGAAAAAATGGACAAGATGGACAGGCAAGCTTGTGGCCCACTGCTGGAAAAATTACTGGAAGTTCTGAAAGTAATTAAAGACATAATCGAAGATTGCAAATCTAGTCTCAAAAACACACAGGCGTGCAATCACGAGTCAGCAAAAACAGAATCGAGATTAACTGAAAGACCAATGGATAGCGAAGATAAAGAAGGGCCCTCTGGCACGGGACGAGACGAGCGCCCAGACGCAAAAACCCACATAGACAAGACGGATAGAATCAACAAAAGTCCTGTATCAGCAATCGAAATCTCAAATATAGTTAAAAAAAAGACTCTGAGTAAAGGGCATCAACAAACAGGTAGATGGAAATACACATGGAAAAAACATAGAGGAAACAACAAAGTACCAGCAAAAAAGGCTCTAAATATGCCGAAACAGGCAAGCCCAACAGGGCAGACCAGGAACACAGGCGATGAGTCTACTCAACAGCAGCCTAAAGATCAGTGCATCAAGCCCGAGAGTCTCGAGAAACCAACTGACAAAGATATTAGTTTTGTAAATAAAAATCCTGGATTATTGTGCGACAAAAGCTGCACCCACCATTCTCATATAAACCGAATTCCCATTGGCCCTAGGGGCTACCAAGTATCTGGGCACGACTTAGACAAAGGAAAGAGGCCAGAAAAAGACTCAGGTACAAATCACGGGATCAATGAGGCAAACGATCCCCTAGCCAATGGCCAATACAAATGGAGCCCAGAGACAACAAAATCAAGTACCGGCATTGATAAGCACCTCCCAGCCATAAAAATAGAACACTCAATTCAGGTGCATTATCCAAATACAGTAGGAGTCCATAATGGAAAACGTCAGCAGCCTCTGAACTTTATTACCGAGGGGGTAGAACAAGAAAACAGCAAAAGTGAAAACGGAAGGGCAGAGAGCCCAGAATGCACAAGAAGCGAACAAAGCACAAGAAAAACCATGTGCGTGGATAATACAATAGCCCCGGTTCCCGCACCTCGGTCAAAAGTAAAACACTGCTCTCAGGCAAGTTCGGGAAACCACAACTTTAGTAGCCAGCCAGGGTGGGTTACTGATCCACCTGCCCCACCGCGTCCGGTTCTTGACTTGGAAACTAAAGGAAAAAAGGATAATTGGCCTCCAAAAAGACAACCTCATGAGGAACATAGGAACAAGGAGTTGCAATTCGGGAGGGAAAAATGCCAGGTAGAACGAACATTGACTAGTCGGGCAGCTACTATTTACAATAAAGCAAAGGAAGATAATCAATCTCAAGGAAGATGGTCACAGGGAGGTAACGGGCATACCGAGATTCGCACTGAAATAATTAAAGAGCCTGATGCCACAATCACGTTTATTCCCGAGTACTCCTCAAGAGGAAGTCATGACATTCTAAATAGGACTAACATCCTACATTTGGTCAATTCTCTGCCAGCTCTGCAGAACGTAACAACTAAAGACCTCCTCTCAGTAAGATTTATGCAAAGGAAAGAATCGGAGAACGGGGAATCAACAGAAACAGTCTGGGCTTCACCCTGGATAGTAGAACAGATTTTAAAATGTTCTAACATGATGAAGACATGGGGAATATCTACTGCTATTCCACAAAAGGAACCGTATCCAACAATATTTCTTGAAAAAGCTCCAAAGCAAAATGTTTCGGGCAGGCAAGAGGTAGAAGGCAATTCTGGTTCGATACTACAGGGAGCAATTAGTTCCAAACAACAACTCCCTGAACGAATAAACCTGAGCAATATGAGGTTCTGCCTGCTTGTTAACTCCCCTAGAAACAGCAGGGGCAATCCCCCACAGTTGCAGAATGATGAAGACCAACCATCTAGAAATTTGTAGCAACAAATGGGCAGCTCAAACATAAAAAATAGAACTAGTCATACATTAAAAATCTTAAGCTGGAATATTGCAGGCCTAAAAAGCAAAATGGAAGATAAGGATTGGGTTGAATTTATTAAACAGCAAGATATCAGCTGCTTCCAAGAAACTTGGTCTACCAACGCCATTGACCTAGACGGGTTTTTCACTTTTTACATACCTGCTATCAAACAAAAAAAAGGAAGACCATCGGGAGGTCTGATCATTTGGATCAGAACTTCGCTATTGGGAAATTCTGCTGTAACCCATGCTATACTAAGCAAGGAAATCCAGACGCTTGCAGTAAAACATGAGGAGTGGTCACTTGAAATAGTAAACGTGTACTTCCCTCCCATTAGCCGGGCCCAAGTCACGCCTGGTGTGCGGCTCCTCGAAGAACATATTTTAAATAAAAGATCTAAGGGTTGGAGGAACCCAACACTAGGTTACGCGAACAACCGTCCCCCTCAGTTTAGTAAAACCCTTCTACTAATATGTGGTGATTTTAACACTAAACCCCATTCTATCCTTTGGGATGAACAAGTAGTAGAGGAAGATCACGCTTGGAATATACCAACGCCCCTCATCCAACGTTGTCAAGATTCTAAAAAAGGGGAACTAATCTTTGAAGTACTAATAGAAGGCGGAATTCGCACAGTAAACGGAAGAACCGACTCAGATAGAACTTTTAAATCTACCTTTCGAACTGGAAAAAGACACAGTATAATTGACTATATGGCAATAAACATCGAAGCCTGGCATTATGTTATTGATATGGAAATAAGGGACAGGATCGAGAGTGACCACGACCCATTGCTAATGGAGATAATCCATCCGGACGCAAGCCTGGGGAAGGTTGAGTTTCCATTTAACGGAAATTGCTTAGCAATAACCATGAGACCAAATAGGAAAAACATACTAAGGTCAAACGTAGATGAACCCTATTTGAGCGTACCTAGTCAAACCTGGTTTCTATCACTTAGTACGTTTTTAAACCTACCAGTTAATGAAGCTTTACCCCTCCTGGATAATTTTAACAACTTGCTATTACAAACAACAAAGGAAAGAATTAAGCATCCCCAAACTAACCCTAATACGATGGAGGGCTGGTTCGATGAAGAGTGTTTGAAACTAAAAAATACCTTATCGCAAGCACTAAAGAATCGGCATTTGAATAACCATAATGAGCAATACTTTTATGAATGCAGGCAACAGTACAAAAAATTACTAAGATATAAAAGGAAGACATTTCCACATAAGCTCTGGAAATCCCTCCTGCAGGCAATATCGGCAGGAAACTGCAAAAAGTTTTGGGAGATAGTCAGATGGGGATGCGAAGGCCCTTCAAAAAACCTAGAACTGAATATCAACCCACAACTCTGGGTAGAGCATTTTACCGCCTTGTATCAGGAAGAGGTCAAGACGGCATCCCGGAGTACAAATAACTCAACCAGCCTCATCCAAGGACTGGAAGGTAGTAATCAAAGATCAAACAAGGTAGTTCCACTTCAAACGACCTATGTAGCATCATCAAAAAGGTTTGTTAGATCGACAAATGGAACCCAGAATGAATTAGTCCCAAACTAACTCCCTGGCACAAATGCCATGCAAGTAACCCATGCATCCCTTGTGCAATGGAGCTGATACCGGAATTCAGCGAGAAAGAGATTAAACAAGTTATTCTCCTTCAAAAGCCGTACAAGGCTGCAGGCCCAGACGGTATCCCTTCAGACGTCTATCGTAATCAGTTAACGCTATGGCTGCCTGCTCTAACACGTATATTCAACAGTATTTGGCACCACGAGGTAATTCCTACCTCTTGGAAGAAATCAATAATTGTCCCAATTCGCAAAAAAGGACCTCGGGACATGGTGTGCAATTATAGGCCTATCTCACTGCTTGACAGTGTTGGAAAAATCTTCGCCAAATTGATCCAGCTGCGTTTAGATCAATGGCTGGAGGATGGAGATTTAATATCGACACACCAAGCTGGTTTTAGGAGAGGCCAAAGTACAATAGACCAACTTTTTAAGCTAAATATGATCTGCGCGAAATACGCCACCCTAAAAGATTGTGCATTATATCTGGTCTTTGTGGATCTCCAAACAGCTTTTGACAGCGTCAATCGCCAAACATTATGGCAGTTATTGTCGGAAATGGGCATACAGGGAAAAATTCTAAGGCTGCTAATTCTACTGCATACAGGGAATACTGCCAGGGTTAGATATTCTATGAGAAATGATTATACAGCAGAAATTCCAATCCAGCGTGGTGTAAAACAAGGATGTGTTTTGGCCCCAACCTTGTTTAACTGTTATATAAATAAAGTAAGCCAAGATCTGAGGAAATTAAATCTGGATGTGCCAAAACTAGCCAACGAAAGTATACCTATCCTGCTTTTTGCTGACGACGCTGTACTACTGGCAAGAACAGAGATAGCAATGCATCGTCTACCTAGGGGTTTCGAATCATTTTGCACTTCAAGGAGCATGGTAATTAATGAGGGGAAAACAAAGTTTATGATTCTTAACCCAAAACAAACGATGCATTCGACTTTTAGGGTAAACAACAAGCCCTTGGCCCGAGTGACTACCTATGACTACCTGGGTTGCAGACTGGATGAAAAACAGACATGGAAATCACAAATCTACAAAAGTAACATCTCCTTGGCCCAGCACGCTGGAGCGGTACTTAGATTTGCTAAAGCCACAGGCAATCATTCTGTGAGTTCTGCACTGCTTGCTTATAAAACCAAAGCAAGGACTGCAGCACTTTACAGCGCAGAGATCTGGGGATTTAGAAAGACCCCATTAATACAAGTAACCGAGAATAATTTTCTACGCCGATTACTTTGCTTAGGCACTGCCGCACCAATGATTGCGTTGAGAACTGATCTACAAATGAGAAAGGTCGAGGATTACATTGCACTGGCCCCAATAAGATATTGGATCCGTATCTGGGCAAAAGAGGAACTCAAACCATACAGAGATACACTCATGGACATCATGAAGCTACAAAATCATCGAAAATTGCCTTGGTTTAAACACATCTCAACTACCCTGGCTGCTATTGGCCAAGAAGACCTCTGGCTTCATCCAGGGAAAATCAGAAGGCCCAGTTTATCTGTCATTAAAAAGGCATACTGGGACCAAAAGACCCAGAGTATGTGTGAGATACTTAGCCCTTTACTCAAGCGGTACATTTTGTTCAATCAAGAGCTTAAACCAGCAATTTTCATTGACTGCATTTTTCCGGAAGAAAAAAGGGCTCTCTATTTTAAATTTCGTATGGGTACATTACCAGTGATGGCGGTGACTAACAGATGGCAAGCCGTCCCACAGCGCGGTTCAGACTGCTGTCCTTGCCTTCATGGTGGTCAAGAAACATTATCCCACTTCCTTTTATTATGTCATTTTACGCTTAAACTCCGCAAATTGTACTTACGTCCGCTTTTTAGATCATACGGAATCAGGAAATGTAATGAGGCGGAAGTGCTTTGTATGCGATCAGATGAGAAACATATTGTGGCGAAGGTTTCAACTTATATATTGGAAGCATGGAAGCTACGTTCATTAATGTACTCACAGTTGGCCTAAGTATAATTACTTGTGTTATCCTAGCTATCATTTATATGGGAAACCGTTGAAGGTTGCTGATTAAACCGGGCTAGGTCCTGGGTTATTATTATATTGCTGGCAGGTATCGCAAGAACCCAAATGATTAGTGCAAGAATAGGATATTTAAATTTTAGATCTATAATGCTTTTAGAATAAGTAAAGAGTCTTATGCCAATTATGGCTAATTATCAAGTTTTATGATATTGCAGGGTATATTGGATTCACCTAGGGCCATGTAAAATCAAAAACTCAAGTATAGTCTTTCTTTTATTACAATGTTTTATTTAATGTAATTTTATTGCGTGTGATGGATTGATACTTATTGTGTACTATTGTTATGGCCGGATAGGCTGACAACAATTAAATAAATGGTAAATGGAAATGGTTATGTGGTACCTGGAAAGTGATGGCAGTCTTATATTTTAATGGTTTCTTTAGATTTTTATGTTTGTATTATATATGTGAAAGACTCAATAAAAATATATACAACAAAGAAATAAAGAACGGGGCCTGGCCACCACGGGACCTAGCCACCACAAGGTATGTGTGAACTGTGGCAAGCCGCAGTTCACACATACATAACTCTTTGAATCCACCTCCGGTGTGATGTCCATGTGGCCGTCTGTCTCAGCTTTCTGCCAGGGAAGCAGGCAGGGTTCCTCTGTTGGAAAAGTCAGAGTTCACTGACTCTAAATAGAGCAAGTGAACCAACAGCTTGGCTGCTTGGGTACTCTGTAATGTTTGTGTCAGAGTAAACCGTCTGACAAACTCTAAATAAAATGGTTAGGCATTGTACTCAATCCTCTCACTCACTTTGTGGACAGGAACCTCTATGTAATAATGGATTGAATTAAATGAAATGCACGCTTTCCCAACTAATCTGTTCTTTAAAAAAACATTGTAATAGGGTTCGGCAGGAACGTTTTGTCTGGGGACCCAAGAAAGCTTCAGGCAGTCTTCATAGGCTGCATAGAGAGCTCAAAGGTGGTGGGAGTTAATGGAGCTCTTAATTTGTTTGTTGTTTCCGATTAGTAATTTAGCTGTTGGTTCATCTCTTTTGACACATCCCATACTCCTCCGATCACGATGGTTTGTTGTATGGTGATAGATCAGGTATGACTCATTAAACCTACCTTTCACTGCCAGGGTATTTGCAGAGGTCCATGTCTGAGTTTTTTGCTTTTAAAAAATGGCATTTGGTTATTTAAACACATATTTTTTTATTTATTTATATTTTCATGCAAACTATTTGTTTTTTGGCATATTCAAGTCTATGTATTGGTAAAAACCCTGCACCAGTATCTCATTGCAGCTTCAAGAAATAATGAAAAATGTGGATATATTATCATTTAAAAAAAAAATTAAAAAAAATCCCATCTGGACAAACATAAATCCCGAAAAGTTAACCATGGAAAATTGCCCTGAATGTCTAGAGCCTGGCAATGCCACATATGTGTAGGTTTATCTAGGTAGTGTAGTCTGCTCAATAAATTATCAAATATTTGCGCAAATTACTAAATTGTGGCACAATTACTATGGTGTACTTCTCATTTGAAAACAGAATCAAACTCACAACTTTATGAAAAGTATAAAAACTATGGCCCAGATTTAAGTAGCACTATTGCCACGTTAGCTGCACTTTTTACGCTAATGTGGCGTAAGGCTTCAAAAATCGCTGTGCCATATTTACAAAGTGGTGCAATGCATGCTTTGCACCACTTTGTAACCCTTTACGTCACATTATGTATGTGCCATACATAATGTATACAAAGAGGGTGTTACCTCGTTAGGTGGACCACAAAAATGGAGCAGTGGAATCTAAGAGATTCCACGGTGTCAATTTATTTTTTGCGGCTACTTTTAAGCCTGCTTAGAGCGGGCGTTAAAAGGGGGTACACCATTGGTTACAATGGGCCCCTATGTACTGTTCAGGATAAGCACCACAATTTTGGCTCTAACCCTGAACAGTACATCAAAAGCGTCAAAAATGTTGACGCTATTGACCCCTACCCTGCGCCATGGTGTGCCCTATTTTAAATACAGCACACACATGGTGGCGGTTATGGGGGCACTAAGGAGTGCAAGAAAAGTGGCGCTGAACTGGGTGCAGCACCACTTTTCTTAAATCTGCCCCTGTATATTTTACATCCAGGCCTCCTCACCTTGTCTGACTGGCTGGTAGAAAATTCTGAACTTGGTATGTTACACAATGGTAACTCCCTTCCGTTTCCCTCACACAAGGACACACCACTGCCAGAGTTTGACCTCCAGCCGTGTGTTTCTGGGTCTTCTGAGCAGGGGAGTACCAGACACATTTGGGTTTTCAATGGGTTTGCGTGTTCAGATGATATAAGCATAGTGCAAGGCATTTGAGAGATTTGGGTGCCAGACCTCCTTCACCCTCATTAGCTGGCCGGTAAAATGCCCTGAACTTGACATTTGTCAGATTTCTCTGTTCTGTTTTCCAAAACATAGTAGTTCCCTACAGTCTCCCCACTTAAGAACATGTCCAGGCTAGGGGTTTCCCCAAATCTGTGCCCTACTGGGTCTCCTTGGGGAACCAAACACAAATGAGTTTTCTATGGGTTCAAGGGTGCAAAACAGGTGATAAACTAGGTGAGTACATTTGGGGAAATTGAAAGACAACTGAAAGTAAACACTACTTTAAGTTACCTGCCTTTTGGCTGCTAGTATCAGCCCTAGCTGTAAGGAAGCATACCTCAATAATATATTTTCAACATTTACACATACTAGGATTTCTATTGCTAGCCTCCCTTGCCCTGAGTGTCTGGTCAAGAGAACAGTCTCAACATGACATTTGTCAGATTTTTTATCAGTCATATTTCAAAACATGTTATTCTTTCTAGTCTCCATTGCACAAGAACACATCCAAGCTAAGTAATGGCCCACAACTTTGTTTCTCTCAGCCTTTGAGGGTGGGGCTTTGCAGCATATATTAGTTTTCCCTGGGCTGAGGGGCCTACAAGTGAGGAACCTGGTGCAGTACGTTTCACCTCTAGATAAATGATGCATGTCAAGTCTGTTTTGGTTTGTTGTGGTGCAAAACATTTTATTTGTCATCTGTGGGTGAAGTGTTTTTGTTCCCCATGGTCCCCTGGTTCCTATTGTTCTTGAATACCTTGCTGCCTGTGCAGACAAACCCCAAACAGAATATCGTTCCTACAGGGACAGAGACCCACAGGAAAATCCCAAGCAAACACTAACTGAAGTCACGCTTGTCTCCCACAGAACAGGAGAGCTTTGTATGGGTGAATGGGACAAAGCCAAAGGAGGAAATAGGCATGGAGATGGCCATGGGTAAAGAGAGCATTGGCTTGGTACCAGAAGATCATCTAATCTAATGGGTAGAATTAACTCTAATGAGACATGGTGGCCAACTTAGGTATGGGCAAGTATTTAGACTGCACTCAATTTCACAACAGCGTCAGTCTGTGAGTTCCCCTATAAGAGAGAGGAACCAGCAATCCAGTTAAAGAAGAGGCTACGGCACCCAAAAGCTCAAAACTCCTGCTAAAGCCCATCAGGAGTGATCTTGCTGTGTCCCATGCTCTTATGTGAGCCTAACTTAAAGAGGAAATGAGAGTCACTCGTCAGTGATAGGGGCCGGCCTGACTCTTGGGGAAACATACCATATTTTGTGACGTCTGACATATTCAACACATCCATTTTTTTGTTTCCGAAACCTGGTAAAGAAAAAAAGATTCTTTAAGCTGAGAATTTATAAACAGTAGTTTGTTAACTGAATTGAAAATGTGAACACATATTGCTTAATGTGTTTTTATACATGATTATACATTCAAGATATTTAAAGTACAACGGCTATCAGTGATTTCAAGAAATAGAGACTACAACAAAGGTAGTATGAAGACCTAAGTGTAAGAGAGCTGTTATCGAAAAATCAGTTAAAAGCTACTGTTCCCTTGTAGTAATCTGTATTCAGTTTACTCCTATGAGGGCAACTGCACAGCACCAGTACTGCTATAACTAATATGGTAGAAAATCCAGACCATACTCCTCCCAGAATACTTGAGCCACTGTTTTTTTGTCTCTCTCTCTCTCTTTTCAACAATCTTTCTCCCTCGCATTGGCGATGGGCTCCATTTTCCCATTTGTATTAGTTGGTGGTTACATGGTGGGATTTGCTGGCTCCTGCGATGGACCAGATGGCAAAGGTTAGTGAGACATAAGGTGATGTGCAGTAACTTGGGAAAAGTGGTGTGAGGTACATAGATGGATCGGTGTGTTATGTGAGTGGAGTCCACAAGGTAATGTTAATATTGAATTTTTGGTCAGGAATATGCCCAGGAAATGAGGAGGAGTTAAGGAATTGACATCCATGCTACAGGGCACCCTCTGTCTCAACCATGCAGTACAATGGCAGAATTGTATGTAGGAACAGCTTCATAATTAGATAACTCAGTGTAGAGAAGGCCAAGGGGATAGACCCAATGGGAGCACCACTCCCAGCTGTTGACTCCTCCATGCATCCTGTCTGCTGCAAGAGTTGTTCACAGCTGAAGGGACAAATGCTCTCTCTGTTGTTATCCATCCTCTAATCCAAGGACTGAAGTTATAATTCTATATGTGGTCTTCAGGGTGTTATTCATTCTGTTTCTGCCTTCAGTTGTCATGGATGGACATTGTTTCGAGGACGTTGGTGAGAAAACTCCCAAGTGACACATGGTATAATCTCACAAACTCCTTCTGTTAGCATCAGTCTTTCTGCCATGGTGCAGTCTGTTCTGGGCCCACTCACCATGCATGCTCTGTTATTACTGTCTGAGTGGCATAGGGAAGGCATGTTTATGAGGTGCCCACAGAAGATTCATAGTGTACAGAATCCAACAGAAGCAATTCCCAATCAGAACTGACCAATAGATTAGACAGATGACTAACTAGGATGTACACAAAAGCATCTGAGGTCCTTGTAGTGTGTGTGGTGTTATAAGGAAAAGCAGACGTTGCTGGGACCAAGACCTGTGACATAAATCCCATTACAGGTGGATATTATATCTGAAAGTGATATGCTTGAGAATTGGTGCAAGAGTCAGTCTGTGACACCGCTTGCACCTATGTCGTTGAAGGGAGTCAAAGTCTCCTCATCATTTTGGGATTTATTCTTCGTTGCTAATAATAGTGTGCCAAACAAGTGAATTTGCACCCAGAGTTGTATGGCGTCATGGCATTGGCATTACAGGTGTGGGGAACTGGATATTGATTACAGGTGCTATAAGAAATACAAGACAACTTATGGTAGTAATATTGTTGATCCACAGAGATGTACCTCTCAGGCTCCCCATGGTGGCTCAAAACACATGGCAATAGAGTTATTGTGGCCCATGACAGAGGAGTAGTTGTGAGGGTAATGGTCATGGGGAGTTGAAGGGGCATTAAATGGGAGACAATGTGGGTAATCCCATAATAGAGACACACCTTCGTGGCCCTGATTCAGTGGTCAGGCTTATGAACGTTCCCAGTTGCACCGTCTGTCTACCTCCAACAGTAATGACAGCAGGAATGGGGAGTTGGAGGAGTAACAATGTATCTAATATCCTGACTGAGACATCCCTATCTGTTCCTGACAGTTTGATTGGCTATAATACTTGTCCTATTTTCACTTTTGGTACTATCCAACCGTATAGGGGCAGGGGTGTGCCAACTGCAGTAATGGTATTGCAATGTTGTCAAAGTAAGTTTTGAATGTCAGTCAGTGATATGATAATTTTATTTTAGTAATTGTAGACACAAGAGTGGGTGCATGGGGTTTGCATTGTTGCCAAGTGGAACATGGGGACAAAACTATGACAGCAAGCCTGGACAGGTTGTAACGCATTAACACTGCAGAAGGGACATATGGTAAGTACATGGGTAGGTAGGTGCATATTGTTTTTTCTCCCCATATCACAGAAGAACTAAGCCATGTAAAATGCAAGAGTATATGATAGTGAACTCTCCCTGCCCACTGGGGTTCAGTTAGATATTATCCAAGCCATGTGCTAGGTAATGTAAATGGCACATGCATCCTGGTGTACTGCTCCTTCACATACCTTATCTAATCCTGAAATCCCCCCCAGGTCTTTCAGAGACAGGCTACAAAGTTCTCCAAGAAGGTCCACCACATAGCAGACCCCCATGCCTGCCTCCTTCTCAGTGAATTTTATCCTCCTCTTCAGTGATGATCATTTGGTTGTTTACAGCTGAGATAGAGGGTGAAACATGAAAATTCACCTCAATACAAGTATTTGTTTTTGTCATTGGAACTAGATATGTGTGTAATATGCTTCAGCTCTAACTGTGCCCATGTTTCTATCCTTTGTAACATTACAGCCAGATAAATGTGGCCTTTGATGGTCTTCTCCAGACCCAGGGGTTGTAAGTGTCTTACACAACTGGATCACTTATCTGGAACTATGAACTCTCTTCTGTGACGGACATGAAGTCTACCATGCTGCAGCTTGGTGGAGGAGCAGATGTATCTTTCAGCAGCCCGAGAAAGATGGGTGGAGATTTGATTTTGGAATGATCATTGCACTGGCAGCCATGGGAATGGAGAAAGAGATTGCCCAGGAAGCTTTTTCCTGTTAAGAGGAGTGGAAGGAGTGAAAAGATTGATGTTATACAAACTTCAGGCCTGACCATGGTTTACCAGACATTTGTAGCACTATGGAGGCTGGTCCCCCCTCTGGCAACAGTTGTAGGTGAAAGATGAGCTCAAGTGGGGGGACACTTATACGCGGATCAGATGATCTTTCTCTGAGCTGAGGCATCTCTCATAGCCATCTTGTAAGAGACTGCATTGGAAGAGTAGGCAGAGAGAGTTGTGGGGGATCAGGCTGATTCACTTCTGTTGTTTTAACAGTAAATGGTAAACTTTGTTACCATCTAATGGCTTCTCTGAAAAATGCACTGACATAACTTTTGCCGTTTCAACATTTCTTTTGTTATTTACTTCTGCTGTAAGTAAACATTGCATTTCAGAGACACTCCCATCTCTTAACGAAATGGGGAAACAAACAAATTAACATAATGTATGTATTTATTAATTTACTTTAGCACTTTTATTCAAAGCCAGTGTGCTGGTGATGTGTTAATTACTGATCTGGTGGTTGCACCCTGAAACTGAGGTCATAATAGAATTTGCCAAATTGTTAGTTTGGTTAGAAGACAGTGGCCAAAAATGAGTCGACTTAGCCAGCAAAGTTCAGTAAAATTTAAATTGTGTAGTTCTTTGTAAAAGTTCTTCCACAGAAATACCATTTACACTCACTCATTGGTTTGCCCAACAAATTTCCATGCATTCTTGTTGATGAAGTTTAGCAATCTTAATTTAGTTTTATCATTGACTTTTGATCGAATTTATAATAAATCCATATAGGTCATCACTTTAATCGCCACACTTTTATAGATGATCATCTACATATCAAACTAATGCCACAAAGTATTCTACAGTCTTTCAAATTTGTTTGAGAGATTGATCAAAAACATTTTGGCCCTCATTATGACCGCCAAAGCCACGGGAGCCAGGAGACCACCAGTGCTATCACGAGTACTGCCGGATTTCCTCCACACTTTGGGCGGAAATCCGGCAATAGTCGTGTTAGTGGGTAGAGGCGCTCTGGCGGTTCCACTATCCGCCCACCCCGCCAGCAGGACACTGCCCACCATATTATGGGCCATATTATGGCCTGGTGGTGACCTGCTGGCCAAGCGCTGCCGGTGGTGGAAGCACCCCATCCCGTTCCCTGCTGGACCACCTTCTCCCTGGACCATGTAAGGTGATTGTCTGACAGGGGAGGGGGGAGGGAGGATGGGGGGTGTTTTGTGTGCGTGTATGAGTGTGTGTTCTCTGCATGTGTGTATGAATGTGTGTATGCGTGGTTGTATGCATATCTGTAATTCAATGTGTATGCATGTCTGTAAGTCAGTGTGTATGCGTGTCTGTATGTCAGTATGTATGCGTGTCAGTATGCGTGTTTGGATGGATGTGAGTATGCGTGCATGAATGTGTGTATGAATGGAGTTGTGAATGCATGTATGTTTGGAGTTGTGAATGCATGTAATGGATGTTGTTGTGAATGCGTGCATGTAAGTGTAGATAAACAGGTGTATGCGTGGTGTGTGTGGGTGTCTGTGTGAATGTATGCGGGGAGAGGTAGGGGGCGCTATGTCGGTAGGGGGTAGGGGCTGCTCTGGCTGGAGGGGAGAGGGGATCTAGTGCTTGCTGGGAGGAATTCCCTGTCACCGTTAGTCCTTCCGCCATGGTTTTGGTGGTGGTGCTACTGCCGCAGAAACCATGTCCGATTGCCAGCTCCTAATACTGCCGGTGGTCTTCTGTGGACCTCCAGTTCGGAGATGATCATCTCCGGCCCGGCGGCTCAGACTGCCATGGCGGTATGAGTGGAGATGTAGCGAGTTGGCTTCTCATAATGTGGTGGTCTTCACTGCCAGCCTGTTGGCGGTGGGACCGCCACATTTACCCTGGTGGTTGGGAGACCGCCAGGGTCAAAATGACCCCCTTTATCATCGATCTGTCATTTACATAGGCCAATATCTCCCAAAAGATGACTTTAGGTTTGAGTATTGGCTATTTATTTATTTATTTATTTTATTTGGGCAAGACAATGTTGCACTTTTGAAAAAAAACTGCTACATCATTTACAACAACACCGAAGAAGGAACAATCAGAGAATCGATTTCACAGAGCTTACTGGACAGAATGGAGAGAACAAAAGGACAACATAAACCGACAATAATAGTTACTGACCCCCATGGATCATTTGATGCATTCTTTTGACCATCTGGTTAGGGATAACTAGATTTGTTCCCCCGAGCAACGCTTCCTATGACGTTTAAGGTTATATAAGCTCACCTCTATACCATGTATGGTTAACAGTCTCGCCAACCAGTTTTCCAATGTCGGGGGCTCCTGTTTTAACCAGTTAGAAGCTTTACACAAACGGAGTACCGCCATCGCCATGAATAAGAAGTATTGTTCCTTTTTTACCACCTCATTCTCTTCCGGGTCCCTTTCCCCAGGAGCACTAATGGGTTTTTGAGAGACAAACCTGTCCCTTGATAATTGTACTAAGGAGCTGTTCCACTGCCACAAAATTGGCTTCAATTTGGGGCAGGCAAAAAACGTATGCAAATTTTCGGCATCTGCCCCCCTCAGCGGATGCACTTCCTATCAGAGCCCCCACCATTTAAAGGTTTTGGCAGGTATATAATGCAGATTGAATAGCATCTTGTAGTGTTGGGACTTTAGACTAGCTGTGGAGACAATCTTTTCAGACAATTCTAATGATTCCTCCAGCCATGCCCCTTCCTGACCAAGCCGCTACTCCCACTTTTGATTCTGGAGAGAAAGATCATCCTGCACTGTATCCCTGAGTAAGCTATAGAGTACCCCAATCCTGTCCCCCCACCTAATAGATTCTATTATGGAGATTTTATCCATGAAAGGGAGATCCCTTTTTCAACAGAGGCAAAAATCCTGTATTTACAACAACTGAAAGAAATGCTTCCAGGGGAGATTATACTGAATTTGTAACTCAGTAAAAGATTTAGGCAGGGAATTAGAGTATAGGTCCCCGAACCTTGTGATCCCATCCCGTCTCCAGATATCCAGGATTGGGCAGTGAAAACCTGAGGGGGGAGTATTGGAGCAGAAATTGGAGTGTAAAAATTAAACCTACCTTTCGGAAACCGATGTTTTAACTGCCCCCAAATCGAATATGCTCCTCGCAAGACCTTAAAGCATGTTCTTTTAAAATAACTGGGTTCTATACATCTTGCGAACCACCCTTTGGCCTCTGAGCCCAGAATCATTTCATAAATTGAGGGGGACTCCACATAGCTACACCCCTCTGTATTCCTGGTTATCAATATATTCATGTGCTGAAGAAAACATGCATAATAGTAGAGCGTGAAGTGAGGAACTGCCCATCCATCCTGGCATTTTGGTAGGGACATAATTCTCAGGGCCCTTCTGGGTTTGGCATTCCCCCACAGAAAATTGCTGCCAATTGCTTCTAACTTGGCCAACCAATTTCCGGGGAACTCTAGGGAGATAGATGAAAATAAGTATAGAACTCTAGAGAGTATTTTCATTTTTAATATATTACAGCGTTCCAGAAGGAAAAACTTTAAGTAATGCATTCCCTCTAGATCCCTTTTTATTTTAACCAGCAGGGGGACCATGTTTAATTTTACCAACTGATCAACTGAGGCTGAGGCTGATACTTTAATACCCAAATAGGTAGCTTCTGATACAACCCGCTCGTCAGCCATGCTAACCTGACTTGAGCAAACAACCTGGGTCTTATCCCTATTCAACTGATAGCCTGAATATATACCAAACAGTTTAAACAGTCTTTCAATTTCTTTGAGGGCTCTCTCTGGGTCAGTTGTTATCACAGCCACGTCATCAGCATAACCAAGAGCTTTGTAATTCTCTCCATTATGGAAGACAGGGCTGACACCTATACTCTCCTCAAGTTTGGTAAGAAAGGGATCGATAAATTATTCAAACAGGGGTGAGCACGGACAACCCTGGGGAGTGCCTCTAGAGATAGAAATTACATCTGATTCTGCCCCTCCTAACCGAACCCGGGCTTTTGGGGATTTGTACATAGGTTTAATGGCTGCCAAGAAACCTTCCCCAAACCCCTTCCATCTCAAGGTCTCCCATTCTAACTCCCAAGAAACACGGTCAAAAGCCTTCTCGGCATCCAACAATATCAAGCCAAGTGGTGTTTGATGTACTTCTGCCTGATCAAACAGAGAGAAAACCCTTCTGATATGATTGATTGTGCCTCTGCCTGGGATGAAGCTGTGTTGCCTTCTGTTGACTAATGAAGGAATGACCCTTGACAGCCTATTGGCTAGGATGTTAGTGTATATTTTCCCATCACAATTCAGCAATGATATTGGTCTATACGAACCCGTGGAACATGCAGGCTTATCCTTTTTTCCTAAAGGCCACTATGGTGGCTGCTTCCCAGGGTGAAGGATGCTGGCCCAGTTGTGCCGTTAGAGACTTTAGTAACATATCAGACTTCAGCTCTTGGAAAAATGCCTTATAAAACTCCAGAGGGTCAGGCCATGGTGCTTTGTCCATGGACAGGGAGCTCATAGCTTCATATATTTTTCCTAGTGAGATTGGGGTTTCTAATATATTTTGCTCCTCTTGACTAAGCCTAAATTGTTTTAAACCCCTAGATATTCCACCACATCTCTGTAGTCACTGGCTCTTTGTTCATGTGTGCCGGAATAGAGCCCATCATAAAAAACTCTCAAAACGTTTAAGCCACTGTACATATTCCGTTTCGCCAGATTTATTCCAGTGGATTCCCCATATTCATAGCGCTCCATTTTGAACATCTGATATTTAGCTGCTGCTACCTTGCTAAAGTGTTGATTAACCTTAGCTTTCAATATAGAAACCGCATCCTGAGCTGTGGTAGCCTCTTTCCCTTTACTAATGCAGTAAACCAGTTTACACTCTGCCTGCCTAAGCTGTTGAAAGAGGGTCATGATTTCTGCCTTTCTCATCTTCTGCAGGTATAACCCGATACTCAGCGTCTCTCCTCTAATCCCTGCCTTTAATGCATCCCACACCAACCCCGGTGAGGCAGTGTCTCTGTTAATCTCTAGGAATTGTTTTAACCAAATACGCATGTGGTCTAAATAGACGGGATCGGCCAATAGCTTTCTATCAAATGTCCATGTTCGATGGGGCCTAGGGAGGAAAGTTACCCGTACCACCAGAATTAGAAGATCATGATCCGATAGGATTCTGGGAAAGAGTTCTATCTCTGCCTCTGAAGCTAAGGCTACTGTAGTAAAGAAATAATCAAGGCGAACCAATTTGTTATGGGGAAAGTAGTAGTAGGTATAGCCAGGATCTGGGGCTTTAAGTTTGTCCCAAACATCGATAAGGGCATAGTGCTTTATCAACCTCTTTAGTGCGCTATACACCTTGGGTTTACTGCTTTGATAACTATCCAAGCTGATTAGGCCCTTATTGACCTCGAGATGAATATTAAGGTCCCCACAGATTACCAAAGGATGTGGCCATGCAGCTAACTCCAAGTTTAGAGCCTCAAGGGTTTCAGCCTCATCAACGTTTGACCCATAAATGCTAGCTAAAGTGAACTTACCCGCCCCACCATACACTCTAAAATGACCCAACGTCCCCCTTTATCAGCGAGGACATGACCCGGAGTAACTATGGAGCTCCTAGACATGACTGCCACCCCTGTGTTGTCACCGTTGGCTGTGTACAGGCCAGAAGTGTCGCCCCAGCTCTCTCAGTGCATTCAGCCTTCCCCAAGGGATATGAGTCTCTTGAATGCAGAATATCTAGCTGTAGTGATATTAGGCCTACCGTCACCTTCCTTCTTTTTTGAGGGCTGTTAAGACTACATATATTGATAGAGCATATCCTCAAGTTAAACTTCATTATCTTGGTTCTGACTCTCCATTGTCCTCCCTACATTATACTTACTGATCTGTCCCTGAAGGTTCATCATCTGATGACTTTTACTAGCTGTTCTTCCTAAGGTCATGATTAGCCTACCTTACCCGTGCAAATCCATCTGCTTTTTGCCTTTACCCTTTTCTAACCCAAGCTGCCCCCGTGCGTCTCACACCTTCCCAAGATCCCAGTGTGCCCCGCACTCTATTCCTACCCTCCCCACCCACAAACTGTGTCCCACTACCATCGCTTTTAGCCCCTCCCAACAGCTAATGAAGGGCCCAGGACTAAGAACTCCCATTTCAAGATGAGTTTGCGCGCTCCTCCCTCAGTCAGACCCATATCGCACAGCTTTTTAATTACAAAACGATACAGTATGAACATTCCATCCCCTTGACCCCCAATATATTAGACATGAGAAGACATACGAAAAGGAAACAGAAAACATTCAAACCCCCTTGGCCCACAATATGTTAGAAATGCGAAGAAGATAGACAAAAAGGAAAAAGGAAAAAAAATTGAAGGGAGGGCCACCCTCTCATAGTGAATCCAATAGATCCTTAGCCTTTACTTCGGAAAAAAAATATTGAGTCCTATTGTTAGCAATCACCTTCAGTTTAGCGGGATTCATCAAGAAAGCCTGAGCTCCTTTATTTTGCAGTGGCGTGATTAATTGGTCTCCATCTTTTCTCCAACGTTGCATGACAAAAATTGGGCCTAACAAAAAAATCACACATCCTGGTAGTACGTTTACAGTCTGGCCAAGCCAGATCATAGAGAGCCTGTCTGGCTTTGAAATCGTGCAGGAATATTAACATCACCCCGGGCTTTACCGCACCTGCGCCCAAGTTGTCCAGTTTACTTTTGATTTTAAACGGAAATCAATGGGACCTCTGGATTTCTCTCTCCCAATCCCATTGAGCAAGGACTAGTAAATCTTCCTTGAACAGGTTAACCATGAATCCTCAGGGATCTGTCCCTTTTGCCCCTTCAGGAACACCCAGCACACGAAGATTATTGTGTCTAAGCCTTTCTTCAAAATCCATCAGTTTCCACTGGGTGTAATCTATCTTGACTTTCATAGAATCCCTGGTTGCTTCTTATGACACAGCATCATCCTCTAGTCTGGAAGTTCGAGTGTCAACCTCCCCTAAACATGCAACAAACTCAGAGCACAATTTTGCCACCCGCCGTATGGCTCCCTGCAATTTATGGCAGTCTGCCTGAGTTCTGCGTCTTTCAGCCTTTGTCTCCTCTTGATGCTCCAGGATGATCTGTTGTATTATTTCCAGGAAATTGGGCCTGTCGGTGGTGCCTAAGTAGGAAGGGGATTAGGGCCACGATAAGAGGGAGTGGCAGAGGAGTCCCAGTGCAAGTCTTTCAGAACAACAGATGTCTGTGGGCAGGTAGGTGAGCGGTGAGATAGATTTCTCTATTTCTTCTTTTTCCTGACTGTAGAGGCCCTGCCATCATTGAGTCGGCCATATAACTGGCCATGTGCTGTGCTTTCAACTGCAGTGGGTGTGGATATGTTGGAACCTGCTTCTGAGCAGGAGATTTCCCAAGCTTGACCCTCTCCTGCCAACGGGTCAGATTACTCGTCGCTAGTCCAACTCGACTGATCCAATAGGGAGAAGAACTTGTCCCCTAAATCTTTATTTGGAACTGTCTTGCAAATTGGTAACTACCTTCTGGCGGGTTGAATCCAATTATGAGCGTTCTGTACATTCCCCCTTAGCACTGCTTGGCCTCCGTCTTGTACCTCATCTGAAAGTTGAGACGTAGTAACCTTGTCCACTATCGGGCCCCCACCTCTATGAAGAACAAAATCTACTTCACCCTCATGGCGGGAGGGGCCGCCCTCTCCCCTTTCGGAGGCATCTGCATAGCACACAGCTTGAGGCGTCCTGAGATACATTTTAGCAGGAGCGCTACTGGACCCGCTGTCACACTGATGCAACAGTGTACTCGGGACAGACCACCTAGCACCAGTCGCCGGCTCCGGTTACCACAGCTTCCCGTGGTAAACTCGAAGGGCATGCCCAGGGGCTTTAATTTGTTTGTATTCGCCTGTAAGAGACCAGTTATCTAGCATGGGGGGCTGGTAACGTGAGGCCAGGGGTCAAGGACCTGGGAGCGAGGAAGGGAGGCAGCAACCACCATCTTGCCCCCAAAGTCCACCAAGTATTGGCGATTTAAATGCAAAAGCATACTGACCGAATTCTAATGCATCTAAGAGAGAGTATGTGTGATGGTAGTTTTTTGTGTGTGGTGTTGAAATATGATATGGTTAACGTTTTATTTTGTGTAGTGTGCTACTTTTTTAAAAGGAGTGCGGCATTGTCAGGACTGTATTCTACCAGTGGGAGAAAAAGTTGACTTAGTACAGTAGGATTGGGTATGATGTAAAGGTAGCACCTTAACATCTGAATTCTATGATTTTTTAGTTCTTATGTTGAAGCCACTGTTGGAATATTGGTTACCCTTAACTCCCTTCCAACCTTATGTGTTGCCTGCTTCCCCTTAAGTCACTCTGGGGGTCATTCTGACCTCGGCGGTAAAAGGCCCTTACCGCCGGTCAGAAGACCGCCATAACACCGCCGCGGCCGCGGTTAACCGCCACGGTCATTCTGACCCACAACGGCCAAACCTCCAAAATTCCGTCCTCCACTGCAGCCCGCCACATCAGCGGGCAGCGATAAACTGGAGATGACCAAACCTCCACCGTCACGCCAACAGAAATACGCCCATGCCATTACGACCCACGAATCCACACGGCGGTCATTCAAACGCGGTATTCCATTGGCGGTACACACCGCGGCGGTCAGAATACACACACATCACCAAAACACAGCCACATTGGACAATTTGAAATACACACACCTGATACACATACACACACCACTCCCACACAATCAACCAACTATAAAACACACACCCACATCACCCACAAACCCCTGCGACCATAATTACTGAGAGAAGGAGAGAGAGACACAGCAGACAATCCAAAGCAAGACACACTGAGGCACACTACACCATCACACACACCACATAGTAGCACAAAGCACCACTCACCAACATACTCATCATCACATACACCACCCCACACCTCTCCCACACCACCCCATGGCACCCCAAAGGCACCCACGCTTTTCGGACCAAGAACTCCGGGTCATGGTGGAGGAAATCCTAAGAGTGGAACCCCAGCTCTTCGGCTCGCAGGTGCAGCACACCAGTATAGCTAGGAAGGCGGAGCTATGGCAGCGGATCGTGGACAGGGTCAACGCGGTGGGACAGCATCCCAGGAATAGGGAGGACATACGCAAAAGATGGAACGACCTACGGGGGAAGGTCCGATCGATGGTCTCCAGGCACAACATCGCGGTCCAGAAGACTGGTGGCGGACCCCCACCCACCCCTCCCGAATTCACATCGTGGGAGCAAGACGTCTTGAACATCCTGCATCCTCAGGGCCTCGGAGGAGTAGCCGGAGGAATGGACTCTGGTAAGTCCATTCTCAACTACTATATCCCCCCCACCCCACCAGCATGCCAACCCACACCCCCACCCTCACTCCCAACCCCCCAGCACACATCCTCCCTGACAATGTCTCACCAGCACAACCCACCCATCCCAACACCAACTCCTGCATGCCAACACAAATCATGGGCACCCATCACCTAAGCATGACCACTGCACTAACCCCCCCCCCACTAACTACCCTCACAACACCTCCCTCAAGGGAATGCCTGCACTGGGGGACAAGGGCACCCATAACACGCATGCTATTGTACACACAGAAACAATAACCAAACTCTCTTACCCCATGCAGGACCCGAACGACAACACACCAGCCAGGAGGGTCCAGAAGTGTCCATCCCACCACCGGAACAGGCCCACACTGAGGATAGCAGCTCTGTCGACAGTGAACCTGATGACCAGCCCGGACCATCGGGGACCTCTGGGCAGTCGGTTCCCCTCAGGCAGCCACAGGCCACACCAGACCCGACCCCCTCTGCCAACACCAGCACAGCTCCCACCCAGCGGGCCCATGCCTCTGTCTCTAGGACAGCTCAATCAGCGGTGTGTCTGCCACTACAGGGCACCCAGGCTAACCCAACACCCCAACAACAACAGGGACCTGGGGGCAGTGGTAGCGGGCACACCGTCCAGGGGACAGAGGCCGGGGGAAACCGGGCAGCTCGGAGGGCTGCTGTGCGACAGGGGGGGGGAGGAGAGGCCCAGGGAACCCACTCTCCAAGAGGCCCTCACCACCATCATGGGGGCATACCACCACTCCCAAGAAACGATGGCGACGGTACTGGCCAGGTTCACTGAGATCCAGGCACAGCAGGAGGAACGCTACATGGGGTTCAGGGAGGAGCTGAGAATCATCGGGACCGCAATGGGGACCATCGTCCTGGCCCTCCACAGGATAGAGGACGCGTTGCGGGACCATGGTGCACCACACAGGGCCCCTGTCACTAGCCTGGACCAGGAACAGCCTACCACCTCCGCCGGCGCTAGTGGACAGGAGGTCCCAACACCTCGACAGCCCCCCAGAACCCCACCTCCTGCTGAAGAACAACCACCCTGTAAGAGGAGCCTGAGACCAAAAAAAAGACAGAGTAGGATGTCAAGACCCCCGCCAGCAGGACATACCCCCTCAAGTCTTCCCACTGTCCCACATTGCCACCCTGTCCAACCATGAACTGCCTATGCTCCATCCTTCCACAGGCAAAAGGACAATGCACCTGTGAGACTGAGAACTGGACTCTGCCATGGATATTCCTCCAACCCCACCCATCACCCTTAGAATCACATGTACCGATATCTAGCACTGTAAATAAATCACATTTTGCACACAAACCTGTTTTGAGTCATGCTGTATTGTTGACAAATGTATTACATATTACTGTTCGATTTCTGTTCTGTCAATTAGTCATGACAACATACCAATGTCAATACGCTGTATTTCATGGGCGAACCAAGCAGAAGTCAGGTACTGAGTCAGACAGCACTGAGAAGGGAAGGGAAAGGCAAAAATTAATGAAAAACATCTGTGGGGAACTACAGAAAGTACAGATGCAGGAGGCTATAAGCAATTGTGAAATGGCGTGGGTGATTCTTACCTGTGTGTTACTGGAAATACTGTTGTATCACTCTGTCCCTATTGTCTGTGTCGTCCTCAGAGTCTTCCTCCTCTTCACTCTCCACAGGCTCCACGGCTTCTACAACACCACCATCTGGACCATCCTCCTGCAGGAAAGGCACCTGGCGTCGCAAAGCCAGGTTGTGGAGCATACAGCACGCCACGATGATATGGCACACCTTCTTTGGTGAGTACATTAGGGATCCACCTGTCATATGCAGGCACCTAAACCTGGCCTTCAGGAGCCCAAAGGTTCGCTCAATCACCCTCCTAGTACGCCCATGGGCCTCATTGTACCGTTCCTCTGCCCTGGTCCTGGGATTCCTCACTGGGGTCAATAGCCACAGCAGGTTGGGGTAACCAGAGTCACCTATTAGCCACACACGCTGTCTCTGTAGCTGTTCCATCACATAGGGAATGCTGCTATTTCGCATAACATACGCGTCATGCACTGACCCTGGGAACTTGGCATTTACATGGGAGATGTACTGGTCAGCCAAACAGACCACCTGGATATTCATTGAATGGTAATTCTTCCTGTTCCTGTACACCTGTTCATCGTCATTTGGGGGGACTAAAGCCACATGGGTCCCATCAATTGCACCAATGATGTTGGGGATGTGTCCAAGGGCATAGAAATCAGCTTTCACTGTAGGCAAATCACCCTCCTCTGGGAAAATGATGTAGCTCCGCATGAGTTTCATCAGGGCAGACAACACTCTGGATAAGATCTTGGAAAACATAGGCTGAGACATCCCAGATGACATGGCCACTGTTGTCTGGAATGAGCCAGTTGCAAAGAAATGGAGGACAGACAGAACCTGCACTAGAGGGGGAATTCCTGTGGGTTGGCGGATGGGGGACATCAGGGCTGGCTCCAGCTGGGCACACAGTTCATGGATGGAGGCTCGGTCAAGTCGGTATTGTAGTATTATGTTGCGTTCTTCCATTGTGGACAGGTCCACCAGCGGCCGGTACACGCGAGGATTCCTCCTTCTCATCGCTAGTCCCAGCGGACGGTGCCTAGGAAGGAGAATATGGAGTACAGAGTCAATCCACTCACAGGTACGTACAACACAGCTTGCACAGTACAGGTAAATGTATGGTTTGATATGTTTGTATGTGTGCCATTGCAAGGCCTGTGTGACGCATTAGAAATTAAGCCATGTGGGCCCTTGAAATGGCCGATGCCTGACCTGTGAAGTGGGACAATGGGATGTGAGGTCACTGCGCTGGCGGGGCGCACCGTGGCGGTAGGCGGTCGAAGACCGCTGTGCGAAGACGCATTGGTTAACATTGAAGCCTATGGGTTTCAGGAGCCAATGACGATGTGCGCCGGCGGTCGCGGGACGCACCGCCGCGGTACGCACCGCTGCGGGCGTGACCGCCATTTTCTATCTGCTCAATCATTCGAGACCTGATCATCCACAGGAGAGGACCTATACTGCAAGTGCTGCTGTGAACTCGGTCTGGAAGTGACAATGGCTGCTGCTACTGGTGAAAGGGCCCCCGCCTTCAGTTCAGAAGAGTTGGAGAAGCTCGTGGACGGGGTCCTCCCCCAGTATGCGCAACTCTACGGTCCTCCAGACCAACAGGTGAGTACACTCAGTGCACATTGAATGGGTTATGCCTGTGTGGAGGGGGGGGGATGTAAGTTGGTGGGGTGTGGAGGGAATGGGGAGTGCAACGCACGACAGATGAGAGAATGGGAACCATGACAAGGTTGGGGAGGGGGGGGCATGTACTCCAAACATGCAGATATGTGACGGTTTCTCTTTCCCACCCTGTACATGTCAAACAGGTGAGCGCCCACCAGAAAATCGATATTTGGCGTGCCATCGCCGAGGAAGTCCGGAACTTGGGGGTCCACAACAGACGGGGCACCCACTGCCGCAAGAGGTGGGAGGACATCCGCCGCGGAACGAGGAAGACCGCAGAAACACTGCTGGGGATGGCCTCCCGACCTAGGAGGGGTGCCAGTCGCACCAGGACCCCCCTGATGTCCCGGATCCTGGCGGTGGCCTACCCAAATTTGGATGGGCGCTTGAGGACAGCACAGCAGACACAAGGGGGTGAGTATCCGCACATTCTCCTATCTGTATGCGCATTGGAGGCGTCTGGGTGGGGGAGGAGGGCTGTGGGTGACATTAGGCCCGGGCGCTCTCTGTAGTGTAGTCCGCTCCCTTAGGCATGGCCCTGTGCCCCCGCCCCCCAACTCTGTAGGGTGCCAAGTGCAGCTACCCATGCTCCAGCATCACACATGTGCGCGTGTGTTGTCCCTAGACCTGTTTGCCTAGTCAGAAGTACTGAGTAGTGTACCCCAAGTTCGCGACTTAGTGCACGAGGCACCTGTGTCTGTCCTCTCCGCAAAGGGTATTGCTAAGGCATGCACTCAACTTTGTTTAATTTCTCCCCCCACCCTAAATCTTTGTCTTCTTGTGTTTTAGCATCATCAGGCGGAGGAGATTTGGCGTCGGAGCAGGAGGGAGCTGCAGGTCACCAGGCCCCGGTGGGCACTGACACAGATACCGAGGGCACCAGTGATCCGGAGGGCGAGGGGAGCACCACAACGGGGGCCGGTGGAGACACCAGCGACATGGACACGTCCTCGTTTGGGAGCTCCCTAGCGGGGGCGGCACCATCTGTGCCCCCCGCAACAACAGGTACAGCCGCCACCCAGCGCACCAGCACCGCCCTCCCAGCAGCCCCTCAGTCTTTGCTCCGTGGCCGCTCGGCCAGGAAGGCGCGCGTCTCCTTCGCCCCAGGCACCTCAGCCCCTGCCTCTGTTACCCCTGCTGCCCTCAGTGCGGAGCTCATTGACCTTGTGAGGACGCTCATTGTTGGGCAGACTACCCTTCTGAATGCCATCCAGGGGGTGGAAAGGGAGGTGCATCGGAGCAATGCCTACCTGGAGGGCATTCATTCGGGTCAGGCTGCCCATCAACGAGCGTTCACTGCTCTGGCCTCAGCACTGACGGCAGCCATTGTCCCTGTCTCCAGTCTCCCTCTTCTATCTGCCTCCACCCTTTCTCTGTCTCCTGTACCTCAACCTATCCCATCCACACCATCAGACCAGCCTGCACACACCTCAACACCCAAGAGCAGCTCATCCAAACACAAGCACCACAGAAAACACAAGCTTTCACCCAAGCAACACACAGATGCAGACATATCAACAGTCACTACCACCTCTGTGTCCCCGTCCTCCTCGTCTCCCTCCTCCCTCCCTGTGACGTCTACACTCACACCTGCATGCACCCCAACATCAGCCAGTTCTTCCACCACCAGCAAACCCTCCACTACAGCCCGCACACCTGCAGTCACCACCCCCACTGGCATTTACACGTCTCCTGTGTCCTCTCCCACTGTGTCTGTCACCCCCTCTTCCAAGACACATAAACGCAGGCAGACACCCAAACAACAGCCAACCACCTCACCACAGCCTACGTCCCAGTCACCTGCACCCAAGGACAGCACACCTGGCTCTCATACAACCACATCCTCTTCCTCCACTTCTCTCACCACTACTCCTACCCCTTACCTTGGTCCCAAGAAAAATTACCTCTCCAGTTTTGACCTCTTTCCCTCCCCCGACCCACCCCCTCCAACTGGGAAAAGACCCAAGGGCACCTCAGCCACCACCAGCCCAACTACTACAGTGCAAGTGGTGCATGGCATGTGGAGTCCACCCTTTGGCGGCAGTAACACTTCGGTGAGCAGCAAGGGGACAGCCAGCCCCCCCCCAGGCAAGAGGACCCGGAAATTGAAGGGCCGCCGTGAGCGGACAGAGACGGCTGCCCCCAAGGAGGTGACTCCGGCCACTTCACCGGCCACAGCAGCCAGGGGAGGCAAGGGCCCGAGAGCCCCATCTAAGGAGCGGAAGGACAGCAGGGCGGAGAGGACAACCACCAGGAGCGCAGAGCAGGAGGGCCCCACAAGCCCCATCCCGGCTGCAAGGGACGACACCAAAGGGCCCAGGACTCACTCCCCGAAGGGGCCTGACACAGCACGGTCGGAGGGCGACTGAGCAGGGTGTCCAGGCCAGGTATGACTCCCTTGACATACTGCAAGAGCACCGCTGAACAGGGCCCCGCCGTGAAGACAGGTACCGCTGAACAGGGCCCGCCGTGAAGACAGGTACCGCTGAACAGGGCCCCACCGTGAAGACAGGTACCGCTGAACAGGGCCCCGCCGTGAAGACAGGTACCGCTGAACAGGGCCCCGCCGTGAAGACAGGTACCGCTGAACAGGGCCCCGCCGTGCAGAAGAGCACCGCTGAACAGGGCCCCGCCGTGCAGAGGAGCACCGCTGAACAGGGCCCCGCCGTGCAGAAGAGCACAGCTGAACAGGGCCCCGCCGTGAAGACAGGTACCGCTGAACAGGGCCCCGCCGTGAAGACAGGTACCGCTGAACAGGGCCCCGCCGTCTCAAGCACCGCTCCGCTGGGCCCTTCCTGTCAAGCACCGCTCCGCTGGGCCCTTCCTGTCAAGCACCGCTCCGTTGGGCCCCGCCGTCTCAAGCACCGCTCCGCTGGGCCCCGCCGTCTCAAGCACCGCTCCGCTGGGCCCTTCCTGTCAAGCACCGCTCCGCTGGGCCCTTCCTGTCAAGCACCGCTCCGCTGGGCCCTTCCTGTCAAGCACCGCTCCGCTGGGCCCCGCCGTCTCAAGCACCGCTCCGCTGGGCCCTTCCTGTCAAGCACCGCTCCGCTGGGCCCTTCCTGTCAAGCACCGCTCCGCTGGGCCCCGCCGTCTCAAGCACCGCTCCGCTGGGCCATTCCTGTCAAGCACCGCTCCGCTGGTCCCTTCCTGTCAAGCACCACTCCGCTGGGCCCCGCCGTCTCAAGCACCGCTCCGCTGGGCCCTTCCTGTCAAGCACCGCTCCGCTGGGCCCTTCCTGTCAAGCACCGCTCCGCTGGGCCCCGCCGTCTCAAGCACCGCTCCGCTGGGCCCTGCCGTCTCAAGCACCGCTCCGCTGGGCCCTTCCTGTCAAGCACCGCTCCGCTGGGCCCTTCCTGTCAAGCACCGCTCCGCTGGGCCCCGCCGTCTCAAGCACCGCTCCGCTGGGCCCTTCCTGTCAAGCACCGCTCCGCTGGGCCCGCCGTCTCAAGCACCGCTCCGCTGGGCCCTTCCTGTCAAGCACCGCTCCGCTGGGCCCTTCCTGTCAAGCACCGCTCCGCTGGGCCCCGCCGTCTCAAGCACCGCTCCGCTGGGCCCTTCCTGTCAAGCACCGCTCCGCTGGGCCCTTCCTGTCAAGCACCGCTCCGCTGGGCCCCGCCGTCTCAAGCACCGCTCCGCTGGGCCCTTCCTGTCAAGCACCGCTCCGCTGGGCCCCGCCGTCTCAAGCACCGCTCTGCTGGGCCCTTCCTGTCAAGCACCGCTCCGCTGGGCCCTTCCTGTCAAGCACCGCTCCGCTGGGCCCCGCCGTCTCAAGCACCGCTCCGCTGGGCCCTTCCTGTCAAGCACTGCTCCGCTGGGCCCTTCCTGTCAAGCACAGCTCCGCTGGGCCCCGCCGTCTCAAGCACCGCTCCGCTGGGCCCCGCCATCTCAAGCACCGCTCTGCTAGGCCCTTCCTGTCAAGCACCGCTCTGCTGGGCCCCGCCGTCTCAAGCACCGCTCCGCTGGGCCCTTCCTGTCAAGCACCGCTCTGCTGGGCCCCGCCGTCTCAAGCACCGCTCCGCTGGGCCCTTCCTGTCAAGCACCGCTCCGCTGGGCCCTTCCTGTCAAGCACCGCTCCGCTGGGCCCCGCCGTCTCAAGCACCGCTCCGCTGGGCCCTTCCTGTCAAGCACCGCTCCGCTGGTCCCTTCCTGTCAAGCACCACTCCGCTGGGCCCCGCCGTCTCAAGCACCGCTCCGCTGGGCCCTTCCTGTCAAGCACCGCTCCGCTGGGCCCTTCCTGTCAAGCACCGCTCCGCTGGGCCCCGCCGTCTCAAGCACCGCTCCGCTGGGCCCCGCCGTCTCAAGCACCGCTCCGCTGGGCCCTTCCTGTCAAGCACCGCTCCGCTGGGCCCTTCCTGTCAAGCACCGCTCCGCTGGGCCCCGCCGTCTCAAGCACCGCTCCGCTGGGCCCTTCCTGTCAAGCACCGCTCCGCTGGGCCCTTCCTGTCAAGCACCGCTCCGCTGGGCCCGCCGTCTCAAGCACCGCTCCGCTGGGCCCTTCCTGTCAAGCACCGCTCCGCTGGGCCCTTCCTGTCAAGCACCGCTCCGCTGGGCCCCGCCGTCTCAAGCACCGCTCCGCTGGGCCCTTCCTGTCAAGCACCGCTCCGCTGGGCCCTTCCTGTCAAGCACCGCTCCGCTGGGCCCCGCCGTCTCAAGCACCGCTCCGCTGGGCCCTTCCTGTCAAGCACCGCTCCGCTGGGCCCCGCCGTCTCAAGCACCGCTCTGCTGGGCCCTTCCTGTCAAGCACCGCTCCGCTGGGCCCTTCCTGTCAAGCACCGCTCCGCTGGGCCCCGCCGTCTCAAGCACCGCTCCGCTGGGCCCTTCCTGTCAAGCACTGCTCCGCTGGGCCCTTCCTGTCAAGCACAGCTCCGCTGGGCCCCGCCGTCTCAAGCACCGCTCCGCTGGGCCCCGCCATCTCAAGCACCGCTCTGCTAGGCCCTTCCTGTCAAGCACCGCTCCGCTGGGCCCTTCCTGTCAAGCACCGCTCTGCTGGGCCCCGCCGTCTCAAGCACCGCTCCGCTGGGCCCTTCCTGTCAAGCACCGCTCCGCTGGGCCCTTCCTGTCAAGCACCGCTCCGCTGGGCCCCGCCGTCTCAAGCACCGCTCCGCTGGGCCCCGCCGTCTCAAGCACCGCTCCGCTGGGCCCCGCCGTCTCAAGCACCGCTCCGCTGGACATCGCCATGTCATGCACCGCTGCGCTGGGTCCCGCCGTCTCAGGCACCGCTCCGCTGGGCCCCGCCGTCTCAAGCACCGCTCAGCTGGGCCCCGCCGTCTCAAGCACCGCTCCGCTGGACATCGCCATGTCATGCACCGCTGCGCTGGGTCCCGCCGTCTCAGGCACTGTTTATGGTTCACTGTGCCCACCATGCCTCCTCCTTGACCAGTGGACTCTGTAATCCACCTGAGAGACTGTGGCTTTGCACTCCCCAGGATGGTCCAGTGGGCAATCCACCCACTGTAGAGACTTGAGAGACTGCGGCTTTGCATTCCCCAGGATGGTCCAGTGGGCAACCCACCCACTGCAGAGACTTGAGAGACTGTGGCTTTGCACTCCCCAGGATGGCACAGTGGGCAACCCACCCACTGCAGAGACTTGAGAGACTGTGGCTTTGCACTCCCCAGGATGGTACAGTGGGCATGGTGGGTCCTCGTGGATCTGCCGTCGTGGACTCATGTGGCTGTGGTGGCCCCCCCTTCCCTTCCCCCTGAGGTGCCTGTAGTTTTGACATCGGATGCCCCTGCAGTGTTCTCTCCAAAGGACTCAGGTCTCGTGTGTGGGCTTTGCCCTTGTTTCGCAGAACCTTGGCCCACGGACATGTTAGATTCGTAGGATGTGCAGGACTTGTTACTTCAGTGATACACTGATGTGTATATCTTTTTGGTTTTTGTAAATATTTTTCACGGTTGCTCAATTATTTCCAGGTGCTTTTTTTGTACATGAAAATGTATTCCAAATTTGGTTGTGTCATTGTATTTTTAAAGGGTGTTTGTGTGGTGTCACTCTGACTTCCTGCTCTGCATTGGTGTGTACATATTGGGGGGGTGGGGGGGTCGCATATGTGTATGCCCATAACCTTTCTTCCTCCCCCCTCCCGTGTGTCGTAGGTGCAGTACTCACCGTTGACGTCTGCGCCGGAGTTCGTACTCGTGGTAGATGAGCAGGTAGACGAGAGCAGGTATGATGTTCAATTCGGGTTCCATGCTGTCCGGATTCCGCGCGGAGTGTGTCGAGGTGAGCGTTTTCCATTGAAAATGTCTGTTTCTGCCGTGTTTTTATCGCCGGGGCTCCCGCCCCGGAAAAGGTGGCGGATTGGTGGGTTGTGATAGGGTGGGCCGCCTTTTGTCTGATTGTCTGCCGCCTGGCTGTTGGCGGTGACCGCCGCGCTATTTGTTTGTTCCGCCGTGGCGGTCGGAGTGTTAATGCGGCGGGCTGTGTTGGCGGTTCCCGCCAGGGTCAGAATTGCATTTTTTTGACCGCCGGCCTGTTAGCGGGTTGGCCGCCGCTTTATCACCGACCGCCAGGGTCAGAATGACCCCCTCTGTCTTTTGACTCTTCCTGCCCTTTTTTACCTCAAGACATCTGTAATTTCTCAGTCTGCCTCACTCTCCTTCATCCACTGTGTATCCCCTACTTCCACTGTATCTGGTCTTTGTAATATGAGCAGCCCAGTGTGTGTCCCATCCCACCTGCAGCCCTAATGTCCCTCTCTGTGTCTCTGTGTGTCCTTCTGCCCACATGCCTTACAGTCCCTCTGCGTGCACCTGCACTTTCTCCAGCCCAGCTTTTTGGAAAATAATAGACCCTTCACAAAAGTCATGCTGAGTCTGCAATGTGTCAAAAAAATAATGCCTAGTCAGACCAGGTGTAAAAAATGGCACATTGGCACAGGTACATAATGAGAACATATACGTATCACTCTGGCAAGCTCTGGGACACCATTGACCTACTCCTACTTCAGCTGGATCACCAAAAAGATCATCATAACCACCACCATCACAACTACTTCCACCATCACCACCATAATCATCACTACCTGCACCACAGAGGCAGTGCAGGAGAAGGGAGTGCATATATCTGCAGTGTAACTCACTAATTCATCTCAACGAGGAAAAGATAATCACCTAAAACTGTCTGAGGAGGGAGTCCATCGTACAGCTGCTACACATCATTGCGCCAAGACTACAGGCAACCGTTAACAGGGTCATCAACATCCTACCACAGACAAATCTCCTGGCCGTGCTACACATGCTGGCCTTGGGGTCCTTCCAGACAACTGCAGTTGAGTGGCACAGCTCTCATTCTCATCATTCCTATCCTCTGTCCTGGATGCCATCATCCAACTCACCCCCCCCCCACATACTCTTCCTCAACACCCAGCAACTACAGTAGGAGATCAAACATGGATTCTATGCCATCGCTGGGTTCCCAAATGTGCTGGGTGCCATTGCTGACCATAGTGGTTGATCACAAATGTGGTGGCAAAATACCCCAGCAGTGTGCATGATGCATGCATATTCCGGCACTCCATCATCAACCAACAATTCCAGGATGGACAATGTGGGAATAGCCTACTTGTATGTAATCAAGCAGCAAGTACCTAACAGACACAATATCAAATAGATATAGGGGACACAATGCACAGATCACTGTCTGCCTACACAGATAGGTACTGCAGGTTGAGGGCTGTTCCGCATAAATGCAACATGCTTCAGTATACACAAGCAATACATATCACCCTGACATACATCTGAACACATCTCAAGTCAGTTTTGCAGACGTTGCATGATGTAAAGGCACACAGCCATGCATGTCCGGCAGGAAATCTTGCCAAAATCACTGTGTGCAAGGGAGGTGTACTATGTCCACTGGGGGGTGTTCACATGCAACACATGGGCCATCAGCCATGTCATGACTGCCACACCAGGAACTAGGTACAAGGTGACAAAGCACAGCTTCTGGGCAGGTGACGTAACTGTACAAATGTATAATAATCACCAAAGTCACTCACATGTGTGATGTATAATGTCACACACATTCATCACTCACCATGCCTCTGAGGCAGCAGCCTTGACTGGAAGGTGCACCTGCACACACAAATACAAACCTACAAGCAAAGAACCCCCTACAACCCCTGATGCAAGTGTGAATGTGTACTTGCTAGGCAACTTGTGTGCAAGTCCAATTGGAATGAACCATAAATTGCAGGAGGCCCCAAATATTGTGTACCAATTCTCCTTCTCAGAGACGTTGTAAAGTGCAGGAAGTTGTGCAGCTGGACTGCAGAGGACCACTTACAAATCTTCAGGATCCATGTGTTGTGTGCACAAATTGAGCACAATGCCGTCACATAGGTACACAATGTTCCCCCACTATAACATGCAACCATTGATCGGGAAATGGCAGTTGTGAAACTATGTCACTCAGTTGGTATGTGGTAGTGCATATTGTGTGGATAGCATCATGTCAACGGCCCTGGACAATATTGGACAATCAGAGGCCTGGGCCAATGTATAGCAGGCCAAACAAAATCCCGCAATGACCATGGACCCATGCATGTGTCTGTGTCAGCCATGTTCAGTATGTTACCACATAACTAGGTAGGACCTACAAAAAAGAATCACATCCACATTCTGTCTTCCCACACATGTAGAGTGAACACATAACATTGAGTGGCCTAGAGTAATGAGAAATAGCCACCACCAAACTCTGCTGCAGAAATATGACAATCAGGATGTTGAATTCTATGATGTATCTGCTCATGCACTGTATTTGACATCACATAGATTGATTGAACAGGCCCCTGTAAACGTCATGACACATGCATAATTCACACATCATGTGATCATAACTTGGAGAAGTGCATGACAATACCACTACACATAACACACATGGGCAGGACTTTAGCAAATACATTATGCCAAAATATTGTTCCTGTCCCTTTTTTTTCCATTTCAGTTGACCAAGGATATGGGATCCAGCAATGGGTCATGAACCCTTATGCCAACCAACAGACAGAGTTGGAGAAGGCCTACAACCAGGCCAAAATTCACACACATAGGCCCTCATTACAACCCTGGCGGTCGGTGTTAAGGTGGTGGTAATACCGCCAACAGGCCGGCGTTAAAAAAAATGGGATCACGACCACGGCAGAAACCGTCATCATAGACAGCCACTTTAACACTCCGGCCAACATGGCGGTAGCAACCAGCACCGCGGCGGTCACAGCCAACAGACAGGCGGAAGACAATGTACCACCCACCCCATTACAACCCGGCAATCTGCCTGCTTTTCCGGGGTGGTACCAACGCCATCAAAAGCACAGCGGAAACAGTCTTTGGAAGGGAAACCACTCAGAGAGACACACACACACAACACCCTCACCCACAACACCATACACACAAACACATGCAGCAACATTACATATACACCCCGTCACCCCCTAGAAGAACGCAAGGACAAAAGGAATTGAGTTAAACAGTGATATTTTAGAAATAGTCAGATATACGTAACGATTTAAAAACAGTATTTACAAAAATATACAACATGTACATAAGGTCGTACATTGTCCTTTGCAAATGTCTGTGGGCCACTGGGCCAAAAATCATGGGTCAAGCCAAAACTTGACTCCTACCTCAATACGGAGAGAACACTGCAAGGGCATCAGGTTAAAAACACACAGGCACCTCAGGGGCATGGGGAAGCGGGGGCATCTCAGTCAGAAGATGGAATAACGCCACTGTGCCTCGAGGGGGCTCCATGCCCACAGCGATGTCCTGGGGAGTGCAAGGGCACAGTCTCTCAAGTCTCTCAAGTGGGTGGGTTGCCCACTGCTTGGTCCTGGGGAGTGCAAGGCCACAGTCCCTCAAGTGGGTGGTTTGCCCACAGCTTGGTCCTGGGGAGTGTAAAGCTACAGTCTCTCATGTGGGTGGTTTGGCCCTGCTTGGTCCTGGGGAGTGCAAGGCTACAGTCTCTCAAGTTGATGCCTTTCTCCACAGCTTCTGAAGGGGGCTTGGTGCCCAGTGTGCTTCATCCTGCCAAGGATTGGGTGAGTGGATGCCTTTCTCCACTGGTTCTGGAGGGGGCTTGATGCCCAGTCTGCTTCATCCAGCCAAGGATTGGGTGAGTGGATGCCTTTCTCCACTGGTTCTGGAGGGGGCTTAGTGCCCAGTGATGCAGCACATGGGGTGTGGCAGTTCACATTCCCTCACCTGGGTGTCTGAGGCACGATACTTGCAGGGGACAGGTAGCAGAAATGTCCGTGGAGGCAGGGCCAGACTCCATCCTGCGGCAACAAAGGCTGCACACTGGTGGTTGTTGCGGTGCTGGTGGGGATGCTGCCAATGGTGGTGGGAGGCTCCAGCCCTTCTCCTGCAGCCTCGGATGGCTGGCCACTGGGGATGCTGCTGCTAACAGTAGTGATGGCAGCGGCAGTGCAGGTGGCGCGGCAGGTGGCGGTGCTTGCGGCGGGGATGGTGGCGGTGCTGCCTGCGGTGCAGGTGGCTGGGCTGTCGGTTCTGATGGTGGCCACCAGGTCCCCCCGCAGGCTCTGACACCTGAGGTGCCTTGCCTTGGCTTTTCTGCCCCTTCTTTACCTTGGCAGCTGCTGTTGGGACCTTGGCTCTGGCAGCTGCAGTTATGGAGGTTGCCTTGCTGGGTGGGTTGTGCTCCTTGCCCTTGGTGCATGCTGTCCCCTTCTTCACCTTGGCAGGTGGCGGAATGGTTTGGTCCTTTGCAGGGGTTGGTGGCACACTGGCTGGCCTGACGGGTGCCCCCTTGAAGCCTCTGGGAGTTGCAGGTACCACAATAGACGCCAACTTGGTGGCTGAGGTGCTGGCCTGGGTTCTGGACACCCTTGCCCAAGGGTAAGGACGGGGGGAGGGGTAGGGAACAGGTCAATGTTTGCCAGGAAAAGTTTTACACACTGGGCGGGAAGATGGAGAGGGTTTGAGAGTGGAAGAAGAGGGAGTGGTTGTTGGAGGTGTCCTTCTGCTGAGTTTGGGTGTAGGTGCACGGGCTGGATGCTGTTGTGAGGTGGATGGCTGTTGGGTGGGTGGGTGCTTGCGTTTGTGTACTTTGGTAGGAGGGGTCACAGACACACTGGGAGAGGACACAGGGATGTGTGCATGGCTGTGGGGGTGGTGACTGCCAGTGAGTGGTGTGTTGTGATGGGCGTGCTGGTGATGGACATAGTGGATGAGGATGTAGTGCATGCAGGTGTGAGTAGAGGCGATTCTGGGAGGGAGGTGGACGAAGAGGAGGAGGGGAACACAGTGGAGGCAGTGGATGTTGGTGTGTCTGCAAGGGCATGGTATTTGTGTGAGTGCCTGTGAGATGAAGTGGGATGCTTGTGTTTGCCTGAGCCACCTTTGTGTGTTGATTTGGGTGAATGCTGGTCTGAAGGTGTGTCTGGGATAGGCTGGGGTTGAGGGGATTGGGTCTGGGTAGAGGAAGTTGGAGGGGGGAGGTTAGACACAGGGACAAGAGCTGCCATCAGTGCTGAGGCCGGAGCCTGAAAGGCTCTTTGTTGGGCTGCCACGCCAAAGTGAATGCCCTCCAGGTATGCATTTGTTTGTTGCAAATGCCCTGCTACACCCTGGATGGCATTCAATATGGTTGACTGCCCAACAGAGAGGGATCTCAGTAGGTCAATAGCCTCCTTACTGAGGGCAGCAGTGCTGACTGGGGCAGGGCCTGAGGGGCCTGGGGCAAAGGAGATGCCCACCCTCCTGGGTGAGTGGGCATGGGAAACATGCTGAGGGGCTGCTGGGAGGGTGGTGCTGGTAGGGGGGTGGCATCTGTACCTGTTGTTGGGGTGGGCACAGAGGTCTCTGCCACCACCAGGAAGCTCCCATTGGAGGAGGAGTCACTGTCTGTGGTCTCCCCTCCTGTCCCTGTCGTGGTGCTCCCCTCGCCCTCCGTCCCACTGGTGCCTTCACCCTCTGTGGATTCGGCCACATGGGCCATGTGGGATGCAGCTCCCTCTGTCGCCGGTGCCTCTGCTCCTCCACCAGATGATTCTAATGCACGCAAGGACAGGGTGACAACACAAAAAGGGGGGGAGACAGAGGATACACTTGGTCAATGCCAGCAACACCACTACTGTTGGCGTACACAACACACAGGGAGCAGCCCTATGCACTAGACCATGCCCAACCATTTACTAAAACAGTCACCAACCCATGGGGTTCAATGCCTAACGCCATTAGCAGCACACCTGAAACCCACAGGACCCTGCCCATGAGTAGATGGCCGCCAACACTATTGGGGTAGGAGTGATTCTGAGCCTGCCCAACAAGGGACCTACCCTGTCATGTTCACCCTGGCCTAGGAGCACCCACAGTCCACATCCCCCACCCAGATACCTCCTAACGCGCGCAAAGTCAGGATTCAGATTCTGTACTCGTGGCTGCTGTGATGCCTTCAAGCACCCATCCAACTCCGCATAGGCCACCGCCAGGATGCGGAACATCAGGAGGGTCACTGTGCAACGGGCACTCCTCACTTGTTGGGAGGCCAGCCGGGCCTCCGCCATCTTCTTACCCAGCAGCACAGGTCCTCCCACCTCATAAGGCAGTGGGTGCTCCGCCTGTCAAAGGCCCCCAGGGTCCCCACCTCCTTGGCGATGGCATGCCAAATTCCCTTTTTCTGGTGGGCGCTGACCTGCAGGGAAAAGACAGCAGAGAAAGGAATTATTCACTCGTCCGGACCATCATACTCATTGCCCACCAGATCCCACACATCCCCTGACGAACATACATTGACTACCTTACATGCTGCACTCTGGCCAGGACCCCTCTGCCACCCTTACATGTGGCTTACACACACAGCAGTCCATACATTCATGGCCCACGCATCATGCTCATAGTGTACTCACCTGTTTGTCTGGAGGACCGTAGAGTAACGTGTACTGGGGTAGGACCCCATCCACCAGTTTCTCCAACCCCTCCGCAGTGAAGGCAGGGGCCCTTTCCCCAGACATATGAGCCATTTTCGCTTCCAGGCGCAGGTCACAGCAGCACATGCAGTGTAGGTCCTCTCCTGTTAAAGGCCAGGTAGCAAGTGAGTGATTAGATAGTAAATGGCAGTGACGTCCACGGCGGTGCGTACTGTCACCGCCGGAGTACATCACCATTGGCTCCTGGAACCCTCAGGGACCAATGATAACCAATGCGAATTTGCACGGTGGTCATTGACTGCCTACCGCGACGGCGCACAATGCCAGCGCAATTACCGCATTTCCACTTGTCCCTCCTCACAGGTCAGGCAGCCGCCATTTCAGTGGGGCACAGAGCATGGCACCTAACTGCGTCACAGCAGACATTGACACATCAACAGACTCTCGAGTTCATATACTGTTTCTGTAAAGTCAACAATTCATCATTAGTGCAATATAAGTGTGAATATGACCCTCTGCTCACTGTTCTCCTCCATAGGCTTCAACCGCTGAGGTAGAATATGAGATGGCGGCATCCTCCGGTGTACAGACCCCGATGGACCTCGTGACAATGGAGGAGAGACACATTATCATTACCTACAGACTTGATTGTGGCACAATCCAAGAACTGTGCGCCCAATTGGAGCCAGACCTGATGTCTGCTATCCGCCAACCCACAGGTATCCCCCCTCTAGTGCGGGTTCTGTCAGTGCTCCATTTCCTGGCAAGTGGTTCCTTCCAAACAACAGTGGCCATGGCTTCAGGGATGTCTCAGCCAATGTTCTCTAACATGTTGACCAGAGTGTTGTCTGCCCTGCTGAAACACATGCGCAGCTACATCGTGTTCCTTAAGGGGGAGGATTTGGCCACAGTGAAAGGTGACTTTTATGCCCTGGGACATATCCCCAACATCATTGGTGCCATTGATGGTACACATATGGCATTTGCCCCCCCCTGGAGAAATGAACAAGTTTGCAGGAATAGAAAAAGCTATCACTCAATGAATGTCCAGATGGTGTGTTTGGCGGGCCAGTACATCTCCCATGTGAATGCCAAATTTCCTGGCTCTGTGCATGATGCCTATATCTTGAGGAGTGGCAGCATCCCATATGTGATGGGCCAACTCGAGAGGCACTGGGTGTGGCTAATAGGTGAGCCAAAGGTCCCCACATAGTATGAGTAGGTGTCTGGGTATGGGGTTGTCCCTAAGGATTAGTGTTTGTCTAACAGTTGTTCCTCGATATTTGCAGGTGACTCTGTTTACCCCAACCTCTCATAGCTACTGACCCCAGTGAGGAATGCCAGGACAAGGGCAGAGGAATGTTACAATGAGGCACATGGGCATACAAGGAGGATTATAGAAAGAACCTTTGGCCTCCTGAAGGCCAGGTTGCGGTGCATCCATCTGACAGGTGGATCCCTGTACTACTCACCCAAGAAGGTGTGCCAGATCATCGTTGCATGTTGCACAACATGGCCTTGAGACGCCAGGTGCCTTTTCTGCAGGAGGATGTGCCTGGAGATGGTCTTGTGGAAGCGGTGGAGCCTGTGGACAGTGAGGAAGAGGAGGCAGAGGAAGAAGATGTTGACAACAGAACCAATATTATTCAGCAGTACTTCCAGTGACACACAGGTGATACACTGTAACTTCACTTAACATTTCAGTTATCTGTAGGACATTGTACAAGGCAGCCTGTTCCCTATGTCTATGGCCACTGACTGTACCCTTTGGCATCTCCATTTTCAGATCTCAGTGCCCCACTCAGGCTCCTGCTATGTGTACTGCTGCCCACCAGAGGTCATCCTAAAGTATACTTCACTGTACTTTTGAGTTGCAATGCTTTGATAATGTTGTACTAATACATATTTGAATCATTTGACAGACTCCAGATTGGTAGTTGTTCCAAGGGTGTTTATTTAGGTGCTCATAAGTAGAGGGGGTGGTACAAGGGGCTGGGCTGATGGTGGAAGGAAGTTCAGGGTAGAGTCCAGTCTCCTGGTATCACAGGTGCATTGTCCAATTGGGCATAGGAAGGGGAGTAATGGCAGTTCAAGGTGGACAGGGTGACAGTGTAGGACACAAGGGTGACAATCAGGCGAGTCTTATTTCCTGGCGGGGGTCTTGGCAATGTCCTCTGTCTTCTGCCTGGATCCTAAGGGACCGTTTGCGGGGTGGTTCTCCTTCTGCAGGGGGTGGGGTGCTGGTGGCCTGTTGGTCCTGTGGCGGGGCCTCCTGTCCATTAGCGCCGGCAGAGGTGGAAGGCTGTTCCATAGTTTGGCTAGTGTCAGGCACCCGTTGTTGTGCCACTGCCTCCCTCATGGTCTTGCCCATGTCTGCCAGCACCCCTGCAATGGTGACCAGGATGGTGTATATTTTTGTTAGGTCCTCCCTGATCCCCAAGTACTGTCCCTCCTGCAGCCGCTGGGTCTCCTGCAGTTTGGCCAGTATCTGGCCCATCGACTCCTGGGAATGGCGGTATGCTCCCAGGATGTTGGAGAGTGCCTCGTGGAGAGAGTGTTCCCTGGGCCTGTCCTCCCCCTGTCGCACAGCAGTCCTCCCAGCTTCCCTGTTGTCCTGTGCCTCTGTCCCTTGAACTGTGTGCCCACTGCCACTGACCCCAGGTCCCTGTCGTCCTGGGTTTGTGGGGTTGCCTGGGGTCCCTGTAGTGGTGGACACACTGCTGATTGACGTGTCCTGGGGACAGTGGCATGGGCCCACTGGGTGGGTGCTGTGGTGGTGTTTCCTGAGGGGGGAGGCTCTGTGGTGGGTTGGGACTGTGGCAGGGGAACCGACTGTCCAGAAGTCCTGGATGGGCTAGGTTGGTCATCGAGATCCAGGCTGCAGAGCTGCTGTCGTCACTGTGGGACTCTTCTTTGGGGGGACTGGATGTAGCTGGCACCTCCTCTCCGGTGACATTGAGTATGGGTCCTGTGGGGATGCAAATGTAGTGTTATTGTATCTGCGTGGGCCATATTGTGCATGGGTGTGTTTCCCTCTGTGATTGTGATTTCCCTGTCAGCTTGGCCTTGTGTGAGTGGTGATTTTCTGGGCATGCTGTGGTGATGGGTGTCCATGCAGGTCTGTGATAGGGGTCCATGCATTGGTGTTGCATGCAGGGCTTGGTATTGGGATGGGTGGGTTGGGATGGTGGGGTATATGTGAGGTGATGGATTGATGGGAGTTGCAGGTACCACATTCTAAGGTGTGCCGTTACACAAACATAGGGATTGCCCCCATGCGTAGTCCAATCCTAGTAATGCATGTACTTTCACATATGTTCACTCCCAACATACACACTGGACACATAGGAAGACAGGAACCAGGTAACCTTAACTATTCACAGGCAACACAGCAATCCCTATGACCTTTTACATGCGTTACAAATCACACTATACATAAATCAACAGATTGTCCTCATTGCGTCAAAAAAATAGATGCATTAGCCCAAGGCATAATTTGTCAGCCATTGCGTCAGCCAAAAATTACGCTTACTATCCAATGCATCAGAACTTGCTCATTGTGGTTTGTCATGCCTTCTGTGAAATCCACACATTGGCCTGGTTGGCCACATTGGTAAAAAAAAAACGACGCATCAGCTGAAAACGTGCCGCATCTGCCCAGGAAGTGATGCAATGGATCAGCCATCCTGCAAACCAGGAACTATGAATTTACTTTCACTTTTTCTTCAACTCACAGTCCTTGTGTTTGTGCTTGGGAGAGGTTGTGTTGTGGTGTTGGTGGAGAGAGGAGTGCTGTTTTTGGAGTCTGTTGTGCTTCTGCTGTCCCTGTTGTGCCCCTCATGTGTCAATTGTCCTCTGTATTGGTGTTTTGTATTGTATTGTACTGTGTATTGTCAGGTGCTCGACTTTGGGGTATTATAATTCTTAGGGGTATCTGGGGGAAGTTTTTTTTGTGGGTTGTTGATTGAGTGTTTGGAATGGGACGTGTCGGTGAAGGAAAGAGCGAAAAGCATGAGTGCCTAGGAGCTTGCTTTGTTCCTCTGGCTGGTGACACTATACCTGCGGAACATGGTGGCCATGGGAGGACGTGTTATACAGGGGCATAAGATGGTGGCATGCAAGCTGAGGTGGGAGAAGGTGCACTTCCACACGCAGCGGATAGTCAAGATGGAGTGGACAACCCATCAGCTGAAGCATCACTGGGCGGACGTTATTAGCAGTGAACGTGACCTCCTAATTACCTCAAAATAGAAGTCAGCTGGACTGTTGGTAAGTATACATACTTTGTGAGTGATTCTTCAGATTGCAATGCATTTAGATGTCCGGTGGCTATAGGGCCCCCTTTACTATGTTTGGCAGGGCTGCACATCTTGTTGCTGCACTGTCCTGCATCCACAACAAGTGCAACAATGTGCTGTATCTATGACATATGGCATATTACTGTCCATTTCGTCTACTCTGGCGCACAAATTGGTGCAGAGCACTAACGCAGGCACTCTTGTGCCATGATGCAAGGTTTACCTACAATGGGACCAGCTACCACCAGCAGGGCTCGTTTTGCAGATAAGGGTGGGTCCGCAGGAACAGGACCATCCACCTTTACCAGCAGTCACATAACCCAAACAGTCTCCCATGCTACAACACAAGTACTGTCCCATGACTTGGAGGAGGACATGCAAAAGGAATTCCGGACTTAAAGTTTTGTGTCTCCAGCCTGGAGAACAAGATGGACAGCATGCACATCCTGCTCCTGGAATCAAGCAGGCCGTGCAGAGACACTGAGGGGCAAGATGAGCCAAATGGACCCTTTTTCCCTTCCCCTTGTAGATAGTTGTTTTTATTATAGGTGTTTTTAGATAGCTTAGTGTAGGTACGTTAGTGTAGTGTAGTTTTAGTACTTTGTAGTTTTTTTTTGTGGGGGTGGGTAAATTTTTGGGGGTTTGGTTTTATTAGGAGTTTTTAGTGGGTGGGATTGATGTGTAAGGTATGTGTTTTTGACAAATAGAAAAAAGAAAAATGTATTAAAAAAATACAAAACTATACAGGGACTGCTGGAGGTCACAGAGGTGCCTTGTATGGCGGCCGAGTTGTCCTTTTTTGGACTGTAACATCTATGGACTGTTGCTAGGGTGCCCGCCAGGGTCTCCATCCCCACACTCACCTGATCTGCCAGCTCCAGCTGGACTCCTACTGCAGTCTTTTGGAATGTAAGCTCTGGATGCTGGCAGTCCAGGGATCTGGGTGTGCTGGCAGGTGGTTTTGTTGGATATTGGGTGGATCTTCTGAAGACCAAGCAACGCTGTCAAGCCTCCCCGCGACCGGAGATGGGGCCAAATTTAAGAAAAGTGGCGCTGCATTATATGCAGCGCCACTTTTCTAGTGCCCATCAGCGCCCCTTAACGCCACCATTTGTGTGTGGTATTAAACATACAGCACACCAAGGGAGCGGGTTAGAGACTATAGCGGCAAAATTTTGAAGCTGTTGTAGTACATTGCAGGATTAGTGCCAAAAATGTTGCTGCTAATCCTGCAAGGTACATAGGGGTCTATTAAGAATAATGCTGTGCCCCCTTTTCACACCTGCTCTGTGCAGGCGTTGAAAATATCTGCTGAAAATGGCACAATGGAAACTCATAGATTCCACTGTGCCATTTTTGCAGTCCCCCTAATGGAGGAATACCCCTTGCGTACATTATGCCTGGTGCAGGCATAATGTTGCACAAGGGGTTACAAAGCAGCACAATGCTTGCATTGCACCACTTTGTAAATCTGGCACAGCACATTTGGCCTTGTTGAGCCACAATAGTATCATAAAAATGACGCTAATGTGGGCAAGGAGGCGCTAGGCCTTCTTAAACATGGGACATGGTGTTTGGATGGTGCCCTGGATTTGCTGGAGGGTGTCAGGATGTCTGTCTGCCTGCCTCCTGTGGCTCCACCTTATAAGTAGAGCCCTTTTCCTGGTTCCTCTGAACTCCTGACCCGTGTCAGGAGTTCAAGGCCCTCCTCCACCTGCAGGCTTCTACCTGCACCTCATCCCTGGTGTCTAGTGGGAGAGCTCTGCTTTCCTACTAAGTGACCTTCTGCCTCTCTCCTCCTTTTCTCTGCTTTCCTCTCTGTTCTGCTTCACTTCTCTCCCTTTGTGCTCCTTTTGCTTCACGCTACACTCTTCCTCGTTTTTTTCTCACTCCACTCTCTCTCACTTTTGCTCTCCCCCGTCTCTCTCACCCGTCTCTGCTGCCCCTGCGGCCCCGCCCCCTCCTCTCTCTCGCGCGCTGCACTCTTGCCGCTACTGCCCCTGTGGCCCGCCCCCTTTTTTGCGGGCCGCCCCCTTTTTCATGCCATTTTTCACCCCGGTTCCCGCCTCCCAGCTGTCCTCTCTACCCCCACCTCTCTACTTAATGGCGACTGCTGCACGGCCAAAGGTGTGCCACAGTCAAGCCCGCCTGCGCCCGTATGCGCCCGTCTGCCCCTGGACCATTCCCAGCACCAGAACCTCAGGTTCCTGTCCCCGCCACCACCACCACGCCGCCCTCCCGTCTGCCTTCAAGCCTGCCCGCAGACCGCCCGCAGTCCCTTCTCCTGCCGGAACTGCACGTTCACCATCCTCCACGCCAACGACCCACCCACCAAGGCAGGATGCAACCATCTCAGATGTATCCTCCTCAACACTCGCTTCGTCCACAAGAACGCAGTAGAGCTATGGAATCTACTCGACTCAGGCTTCCCAAACTTCGCCTTCCTGACCAAGACCTGGATGAATCCCTCCTCAGCGCTTGGCGTCGCCATAGCCATCCCGGATGGCTACAAGATCACCCACAGGGACCGCTCCCATAAACCAGGAGGAGGCATCGCCTTCATCCACAAGAACACCCTCAGGATCATGACCAGCACCGAAGACACCCTCAGCACCGCCGAACAACTGAACTTCCAGATCCACACTGACCCAAACACCACCCTCTGAGGGACCCTCCTCTACAGGCCCAAGCCCCCAACAGCAGTTCAGCGACTCCATCACCTACATCATCAAAATGCACGCTCTCGCATCCTCTGACTACATACTCCTCGGAGACTTAAACTTCCACCTTGAGAACACCAATGACAACAACACCGCCACCCTACTCGACAACCTCTCCAACCTCGGCCTCAAACAGCTCGTCATGATGACACCATCCCGCTCTGCAGGACACACACTCAATCCTACTTTCTCCGCCAGCAATCACGTCTCCTTCAGCCACACCACTGACCTCGACTGGACAGATCACCGCTGCATCCACTTCTCCAAGGAACCCACAACACACCACCACCCACAATGGATCCCACACCACAGTTGCAACAAGGTCACCAAAGACCAACTTATTGCGACCCTCTCCCGGAACCCACCCATCGACATCACCGACACTGCTGCCCGCAACTTCAGGCAATGGGTCAACATCTGTGCCAATACTCTCGCCCCAATCAAGAATCCCTCCAACAGACACACCGACAGAAAGGCCTTTTGGTTTATGACGACCTCCACAAATCCAAGCAAACCTGCTGAAGGCTCGAAAAAAAGTGGTACCAATATCAGACTTTGGACAACAACACAGCCTTCAAAAACGCCATCTGCAGGCACCACCAACTCATCCGAGCCACCAAGAGAACCGCCTTCAAAGACCGAATCAAAAAAATGTACACTGCTACATGGAGCTCTTCAACGTCGTGAACGAACTCTGCAACCCCAGCTCCAATGCCATCCAGCCATCCCAAGACCTCTGCGACTCCCTAGCCTCCTACTTCCACCACAAGATTGCAGACATCCACTACAGCTTCAGCACACAGAACCGCCCAGCAACCACCAACACAACAGACTCACCTCCCACCAACCTCCTGCTCTCCTGGACCACTGTCAATGGCAACAACACCTTTGAAATTATGAACACCGTCCACTCAGGCTCTCCATCTTGCCCCTGCCCTCATAACATCCTCAACAAAGCAAGCTCCGTCATCTCACCCCAACTACAGAAGATCATCAACAGCTCCTTCAAGTCCCAGAGAGCTGAAAACACGCTGATATCAACGCCCTCCTCCAAAAACCCAAGGCAGACCCAAAGGACCTCAAGAACTTCCGGCCTATCTCCCTGCTCCCCTTCCCGGCAAAAGTCATCGAGAAGGCTGTCAACAGACAACTAACCAGCTTCCTCGATGAGTATTGCACCCTGGACCCTTCCCAATCCGGATTCCGCAGCAACCACAGTACCGAAACCGCCCTAATCGCCACCACCAACAACATCAGAACCATACTGGACAGTAGCAAAACTGTGGCCCTCATCCTCCTGGACCTCTCGGCTGCGTTCAACACTGTATGCCACCACGCACTATGCCGAGGCCTCGGCACTGCAGGAATCCATGATAGAGCCCTGGACTGGGTCACCTCCTTTCTCACCGGCAGAACGCAGAGAGTCCGCCTCCCCCAATTTCACTTGGAGGCCACCAAAATCATCTGCAGCGTACCCCATGGTTCGTCCCTTAGCCCAACCCTCTTCAACGTCTACATGGCCCTGCTCGCTAACATTGCCCGATCCCACAAGCTCAACATCATCTCATACGCCGATGACACCCAGCTGATTCTCTCCCTCACCAAGAACTCTGCCAAGACCAACCTCCATGAAGGAATGAAGGACATCGCCAAATGGATGACGAGCAGCTGCCTCAAACTCAATTCCAACAAGACGGCTCCACCCCCTCCGCTTGGTATGACTCCTGGTGGCCTGCCACTCTCGGAGCCACTCCGACTCCCACCGACCACGCATGCAACCTAGGATTCATCTTGGACTCGTCATTATCAATGACCCAGCAAGTCAACGCCATTTCCTCCTTCTGTTTCAACACCCTCTGCATGCTCTGAAAGATCTACAAATGGATACCCATGAAACCAGAAGAACAGTCACCCAAGCCCTAGTAAGCAGCAACCTGGACTACGGCAATGCCCTCTACACAGGAACCACGGCCAAACTCCAGAAGAGGCTGTGACGCATCCAGAACACCTCTGCACGCCTCATCCTGGACACATCACAGACCACCTGAGAAACTTGCACTGGCTCCCAGTCAACAAGAGAATCACCTTCAAACTCCTCACCCATGCTCACAAAGCACTGCACAACACCTGACCAGAATACCTCAACAGACGGCTCTCCTCCTACACCCCGACCTCGCCCTTGCAACCATCCACCGCATCTGCAGAACTACAACCAGCGTTAGATCATTCTCACACCTTGCCGCCAAAACGTGGAAAACTCTTCCCACCCACCTGTGCCAGACCAAAGGCCTCCTTACCTTCAGGAAACTTCTCAAGACCTGGCTGTTTGAGCAGTCGCAGCATCTCTCCCTCTTCCCCCCTCCTTAGCGCCTTGAGACCCTCATGGGTGAGCAGTGTGCTTTACAAATTCCTGATTGATTGATTGATATATGGTTTGCAGCTGGTCATCCACATCATTGGAAAAGTCCAGTATAGTCAGCTGGCCAAGATGTATGGGTTCATCCTCTGCAATGAGATAGACATATGCTAATGGTGATCTCTGATAGATGTTGACAGAGTAATCCGGTTGACATTCAAGGTTTCAGATGCAGCACTTTCAGTGCCTCATTTACGAGGCCCAAACAGCACACTGCACAACTGGTGTGTCATTTTTTCACACTCCGGTGGCGCTGTGTGCTGGTCCATATTTACAAGCCCATGCAAAGCCACCTTGTGTAGCTTTTCATGGCCTTGTAAATATGGACCCATTTCACACATAACACTGCGTGTAAGATGCAGTCCATTGGTGTTGCTGTGGGTGTTCTCACACAACACCGATGGAATCCAAAGGAATCCCGCTAAATTCCCATATTTACAAGTCTGGGAACGCGTCAGATTCCTCCACCACCTCAAGGTTGGTGTTAAAGTGGCGAAGCAGGGAGAAATTACATTTTCCCCCCGGTTTTCCTCTTTCTATGTGTGCTGCATTCAGGCATCTCTAAATGAAACTTAATGAGTTTCATGCATTAGGAATTGCCTAAGTTAAATGAGAAGATGTTACAACACGCCATCTGATTTATTGTAAGCCACATCCATCTGTGCAAAGACCTCTCATGTTTTCTGTCTTTTACTGCTACCTATAGTGGAGGTCACCAAAATGCATGAGCTACACCAAATGGCATGTCTTTCTTTTGTCATGCTCACACTTGTTCAAATTTCATGAAATCATGTGATCATTTCATGGTTTAGATTATTATGTACAACGTAGACACAATTCTCATGAAAGTACATGTTTTATGTATGCTACCAGAGATGAAGGTTCTTCTGTGATCATTCTTGCATATACTCAAACCAAAAGACTAGCTGCAGATGCTGGGGAAAAAAGTGAATTGGTAAAGTTGTCCTATAATTAGCTACAAGCATGTTTTTTTAAATAAGATGTTTATTATACTTTTTATAACAGTGGAGGTGATACAGTGCAGTCAAATAGCTTATAACAGTTGGAGCATCAAAGAAGTGTGAGAGTGGAAAGTCATGAAATTTATAAAACCACCACAACTCTTGGGACACTAAATTGGGGAACTTGGAAATGAGCAGGAAAATATGAAGCTGCATCTTTCTAGAAATACATTATTGATGTATTAATCATTAGTTCTCAGATCTTTTCTTTATTAATCAAACATGAATTACAGAACAAAGCATGAAGTGTGTCTTATAAATCTAGCCCTAAACTCTCTGAGCAGGCATTAAAAATGGCACTTCTAATGGTGCAGTTAAATGTTGTAAATTTCATTGTGCCATTTTTACAGGTGTCCCTGTGGGGGAACGTTGCCTTGCGTACATTAAACCTGGTGCAGGCATAATGTGGTGCAAGGGGGTGCAAAGTGGTGCAATGCAAACATTGTGCCACTTTGTAAATATGTCGAAGGAGAATGGCCTCCTTAACTCAACTTCAGCATAAAAAAATGATGCTAATGTGGCGCTAATAGGCGCTAGGGCCTTGTAAATCTTGCCTTAAAGCCTATTCATATGAAGCAAGTTTTAAGATTAACAAGTTTGAGATTCCAAAACAGGTCAAGCGGTTAAAAACAATAGCATATATAACTTTTCTTTTTTAGAATATGAAGTCTGTGTCATGAGAAGTCATGCAAAAACAAAGAAAAGGTCTCAAAAGAAACATTTCCACTGAGCTATGGTGGTTTGGAATTTGTTAACATTAGCTAGTCAAGCAAATGAAGGTCACGCAGAGTTTAGAAAGGAAATTCTTGGTTAAAATGCAATATTTTGTTAGGCCTATAATTCATTGGTTAAAATGCAATATTTTGTTAGGCCTATAATTCACTCACACAGGTTATTAGGTTAATGATTTTGATTTTGTTGAAATTCCTAACAATTTTCCATTCACAAATGTAAGTGAAAATTCACTTTTATCTTCTTCTTCTTCTGTATCTCATCTTTTTCTTTTCAAATGTTCTCTTTCTTTTAATTTCTTCATTCACTCTTTCATTCAATTCTAATTTCTAATTCATTTTTTATTTAGATCCCTTACTCTCTTTATTAGTAACACTTTTATTCCTTTATATACTACAAATGTGGAAAGAAAACAAGGTACTACTATCAATACAGGAGTTAGAATAGTTGTAAGGATTCCTCCTCCTACTGCCTTGAACGAGTTACTTACTGAAGAAATCCTTTTTGCAAAGCTTTGAATTATATTAGTAGCTTCTAAAGGTTCAAGATCAAGTTTCAGGTCAGAGATATTCTTTGCATAGTATATTATCTTCTGACTCTTGTCAGGGATGTAAGTGCAACAATTCTCAATCTTCAGCATCTTGCAAACTCCACCTTTCTCTGTGACTAAGATATCTAAGGTGTATTGATTCTGAATAACCATTGATTTTGTTGCTACAAGCTCAGTGTTTCCTACTAATAATGCTCCAAAATACTGGTTTCTAATCTATCTATTACTGTTGAAAGCTTTCTAATTTTATCTTCATTACGTACTACTCTTACAGCAGGTATAATTGCTCCAAGAATATCTGCAACTAATTGTGTTCCTTCATTCACTAGGTGTGTAGCTGTTTGAAGGTGTCAGTGTTAATGCATCTAAACTCTGTATATGGTAAATTTTCACAAAAAGCAAACCGAAGTAGCAAATACCTTCCCAATTAGCTGGCAATTTAAAGTAAGTGTTATCTCCACAGATAAAATATACTCCAGGTATTGTTGGATCATTTTCTTGTAATATTTGCAACAATCCTCCAGACACTTCGAACACATGATCACAATTGCTATTTCACACTGGCATATTTTGTCCACTAATTCTTCTCTTAAACATACACACTTTTTCACTTATGCTTTTTATCTCATTTTAGTTCAGGGGCTGACAATTTGTTTTATAAATTCATTTTCTTCCTTTCTCTATACATTCTGTTGGTCATCTTCCTTTTTTACATGCATTCAAAGAAATGGCTAATTTCTCTCTTCTAACATTAGGATACAAGCTTTTTATTTTAAGTTAAATAAACAAGTTAGGTTTTTCTCATGAGCCTTGAAAGTGTTGATGGGACAAAATGGTCTAAAGTAGCACCATGCTGTCTCCATCTCTCTAGCCTATGAGGGCAAATTCATACTCTTCATTAGTGGAACTTTTGAAAGAACTATGTCAAAGTTTGAGTATTAGTATTCACAATGTATTTGCCTGTATACTAAACTAAGAAATATGCTACGTGAAATAGCATAAGAAAAAGGAATATAGTGATAGGAAAACTGATCATCAGCTAAAGATGGTATGTGTGTACAAACCTAGCAGTTTTTAGCATCTGTAGCTTTAGTGTATTCTTGTATATGTCTAGAATAAACATTCATTGAGTAATCTTTATACATGTAATCTACAAATGATGTTTTTAACTTTTTTTTATTTATACTTGACTTAGACGTTGCATTTATAAATTCTACTACAGATTTTCTATTTCAGTTGAAGTGTATAACTAATACTGTTGCTACTTCTACCAAAAGTATAAGTGTAAATAAAATCCCTGAAAATATTTTACATCTATTTATATTAACAATACACATTTTCTCTAAAATCAGTTCTACTAGCAATAATTGTTTGTAACTGCAAGTTATTTACTTATTGTTAAAGTTGAACAGTATCAATATATTCTTTCATCAGGTTAGTTTTCTTTAACTTAGACTTTATCTTTATTTTCTTCAAGCTTTATTAGTATCAATCTTCATATAGACTTTTTTAACCCTAGATCCATGTTCTTCTAAAATGTTATCCCCACTTTTCGGCTGCTTCCTCGAACCTGGGTACTCTTCTTATCTTCTATTTAGTACTTTGTTAGTTTTTTATTTAATTTAGTCCATAATTTGCTCAGTTTTTTTCTTTGTAGTTTCTTTGTTCAAGTTTAAAAGTTCATTTGTAGCAAAAGATCTCTCTTTTTAATTTTCCTCAAAGGGATTTAGGTAATTCTTTGTTTCAATCAACCAAATTTGAGATTGGACTGTTCAGAATTTGACTGACATAGTATGTCCATTCATGTGCTGAATATCTTTGACAAGGTAATCTAGATCTTCTGAATCTTCCAACTATGTTTTGTTCTTCTTCTGTGTCACTTATACCACTTGATTCTGTTTCTTCCTTGATTGTTAGTGGTATAGATTCAATTGACACTTTTTTTTTTTTTTACTATAAGCTTTTGGCCATCCCGCATGATGTGGCTCACTTCTTGTCTCTTTCCCAAAACTGATTCCTTCTCCTGGATCCTCAAAACTTTCTGGTTATTTAGTGATTGATTTAGAGGTAATATGCTACTAGGTTCCTGGTTTTTTTTCAAATGCCATGAGCTCCAGTGACACTCTGTGAGATATCCAGAAACTGGACTTATTCACCTGTCAGAGTTTCTCAATCCATAAATTCTCCTTCGAGTCTGAGTTTGTACAACTTGCATTGACACGTTCACCAATCAATCAATCAATCAATAATTTGTTAAGCGCACTACTTACCTGATAAGTTCTCAAGGCGCTGTGGGTGGGGATTGCTACTGCTTGAAGAGCCATGTTTTGAGGTGCTTTCTGAAGGCTGGGAGGTCCTGAGTCTTGCATACGTTGGTGGGGACGGAGTTCCAGGTTTTGGCGGCGAGGTGCGAGAAGGATCTTCCGCTTGAGGTGGTGCATTGGATGCGGGGGACTGATGCGAGAGCGAGGTCGGCGGAGCAAAGCTGGTGGGTTGGGATGTGGAAGTTAAGTTGCTCATTGAGGTAGGCCGGTCCAGTGTTGTGGAGGGCTTTGTGAGCGTGGATTAGGATTTTGAAGACGATCTTGGACCAGTGTTCTTGGTTCTGGTTCATAGAACATTATTTCTTAATACGGTTCTCTTGTGCTCTGAGCATGTGAAGCATGTACCCAGTTTGGAATTCCAGCACACTTGACAGGTGTATTTGTGATTGGAATGACTTTATAGGGGCCTTTCCAACATGGCTATAGGGAGGACTTTCTCACTTCTTTCTTGACTAAGACCCAGACTTCAGGACCAAGGTTGTGGCACTGCTTCTGGTGTAGATTGGTAGTGACAGCCTCAACCTGTTGAGAGACAGAATGCACCACATCAGTTAATCCTTTACAGTGATTGAGTACTATATCATCTGTTCTGTTTACAAGGGCATTTGCTGGAACTGCAGGTCATCTCATTGTTTTGCCCATCAATATTTAGTGGGGCGACAACTCAGTTTTCCTGTCAGGTGTACTTCGTAGACTCATTAACACCATTGGCAAACCATCAGGCCATTTCAGTGAAGTGGATGCGCAAACTTATGCCAATCTTGGTTTTATCATCCCATTAAAATGCTGCACTATGACTGAAGCTTCTAGTCGATAACTGCAATGTAGCTTCTGTTCAACTTATAATGCTGTACATAGCATTTTTATAATCTCACTATTGAAGTGAGTACCTCAATCTGACTCAAGCGAAAAACGACCGTACCTGGGTACTAGTTCCCTCAACAGTAACTTTGCAACAATGAGAATATAATTTCTTCTCATTGGGCAGGCCTCCACCCATGTTGAGAACATGAAAACACTCATCAGGAAGTATCTCAGCCCATTACAAGCAGGCATTTTGATAAAGTCCATTTGCATCTGGTTGAAAGAACCTCCTGATCTCCCTATGTGGCTCAGAGTAACATGCGTTTGTGTTTGCCTACATTCATCTGCTGACATGTCGCACATCAATGACACAATTCTTCAGCTTTGGCTCTGAATCTGGGTTGAACCATCATTGCATAAAGACTTGTATCATGGTGTTCCTTCTTAAATGAGTTGGTCCATGGGCTACAGCATTTCTTTTGCCACCCATAGGGAGCTCAGACAATTCTTACACAGGACTGCCACTGCAGCCTGAGTTTAATAACGTCCACGTTATTTCACAGCCATTTTTCACTGCACTTAAGTAACTTATAAGTCACCTATATGTCTAACCCTCACTTATTGAAGGTTGGGTGCAAAGTTACTTAGTGTGAGGGCACCCTGGCACTAGCCAAGGTGCCCCCACATTGTTCAGGGCAATTTCCCCGGACTTTGTGAGTGTGGGGACAACATTACACGCGTGCACTACATATAGGTCAATACCTACATGTAGCGTCACAATGGTAACTCCGAACATGGCCATGTGACATGTCTATGATCATGGAATTGTCACCCCAATACCATATGGTGGTGCAGCCGTCTGAAGCTGCGGGGGATGGGCAGGAGCTTCCCCCTACAACCACCACCAGCTCCATCGGCAGCAGCAGCAGCACCAGTGGGCAGCCATCCAAGGCTGCAGGGGATGGGCTGGAGCTTTCCCCACTACCAGCAGCAGCACCACCAGCTCCACCAGCACCACCAGCAGCAGCACCAGTGGGCAGCCGTCCAAGGCTGCAGGGGATGGGCTGGAGCTTCCCCCCACCAACAGTGGCAACAACAGCATCACCAACACTGAGCAGCCATCACCGCCGGCGGACAGTGTGTAGTCCTGTGTCCAAGGGCTGTTGTGTGGCCTGCCTCTGCAAATCCTGTGGGTATGACACCCAGCTCAGAGACTGTGACCATGCACTCCATCCACACCCTATCCTCTCCGGAATGCAGATCACAGAGCACCATGCCCCCTCCAGAACCAGTGGAGAAGCCATCCACTCACCCAATCCTCTCCGGGATGAAGATCACAGGGCACAATGCCCCCTCCAGAGCATGTGGGCAAGTCACCCACTTGAGAGACTGTGGCCTTGTACTCCCCAGGACCAAGCACAGGGCATGTTGCCCCCTCCAGAGCATGTGGGCAAGTCACCCACTTGAGAGACTGTGGCCTTGCACTCCCCACGACCAAGCAGTGGGCAAGTCACCCACTTGAGAGACTGTGGCCTTGCATTCCCCAGGACCAAGCAGTGGGCAAGTCACCCACTTGAGAGTCTGTGGCCTTGCACTCCCCAGGACAGCACACAGGGCATGTTGCCCCCTCCAGGACCAATGGTGTTGTTCCATTTGCCAGCTGAGGTGCCCCCCGTTCCCCGTCCCCGTGAGGTGCCTGCCTATTTTTGAACTGATGCCCCTGCAGTGTTCTCTCCGTGTTGTTGCAGGAGTCAAGTGGGGCCTTGGACTTTGTAATGTGGCCCTGTGGCCCACGAACATTGAGGACTGGGCAGTGTCCCTTGATTTGTAAATATGTATATACTTTTTGATTGGATGCACGTATTACTACTATATTTATCTTATTACACTCACTTTAATCTATTGGTGATGTCCTTGCATTATTCCTGAGGGGTACGGGGTCAATATGTTATGTTACTGCATCTGCTTGTGTGTATGGTGTTGGGCGTGGGGGTGTTGCATGTCGCATGTGTGTGTCACTCTATTTTTCCTCCGTCCCTCCCCTGTGTGCTAGGCGGCTGTACTCAACGTGGTTGTCTTTGCCGTCGTTGGTGTTCGTGGTGGAGCAGGACGTAGAACAGCATTGGAAGTATAGGCGTGGTTCTTCCCTGAGTCTCAACAGGTGAGTCGTTTCCCTTCTGTGTGGTGTTTCCGCCAGGCTTTTGATGTCATTGGTTCCGCCCCGAAAAAGGTGGTGGATTGGTGTGTCTTAATACAGTGGGCAGAACATTGTTGGGGGCTTCTGCCCTGGTGCCTATTGATTCCGCCCTGGCGGTCGGTGTGGTAAAGTGGCTGTCTGTCTGAGCTGTTTCCGCCATGGTGATAATTTGGTGGTATTTACCGCCAGCCTGTTGGCGATCTTACCACCACTTTATCACCGACCACCAGGGTTGTAATGAGGGCCTTTATGTCCATTCTCTGACAAGTGATTTAATAGGACAATGGTGTCACTTTTGCAAGATTCTTTTGTCTCTGATGCTAAAAAAAAGGTCATCTATGTCTTGCACCAGGACTGAGTTACAGGGCATTGTCAAAAATTCCAGATTGTTTTTCAAGATTTGGTTAAAAATTGAGGGACTCTCAGTATAGCCTTGTGGTACGCAATACCATGTGTTGGAGTGTGTCTTTTAAAATAGTATTAACATGAAAAGCTTGCAATATGTTGTGTGATGAAGCTGCATAGAAAATGTGTTAACATAGAAAATAATGCACACGTTTGAAATGTGCCCACGGGGAGTGGCTACCAGTGTATACGAAGACTAACAAAAAGCTTGTTAATTCTGAATTTTTATGCAACAATTTTTTGGAATTTGTATTAGTATATCATAATTAGAGTTATGGGTTAAGAGTTTGCTTTATTAAATTAGAGGGCCTTAGCTTAGCGAGGGTCTGGGCCTAGCTGTCTGGCCTCATATTAAACTGCATTTTCTAACATGTAAGGTGCTGTTTTTCTGAAGGACACAAATCTGTACTTTTCCAGAAGTTGTTTGTGTGTGTAGCTGCAGTAAATTCTTTCTCATGAGAACCGACTTGCTCAAGGCAACATTCTTGCTGAATGCAACAGTGTAATTCGTAAAAGGTGCAAGGTTAACTGTAGTAGGAGAAAACAATGGAGACACTGACTGGAGCGCAAAGTGTAACTTTTTCTACCTGACATTCCAACCGATGAAGACGTCAACAACATGGACCAATCCGCGACATGAGAACTGTGGTTTGTGGAAAATTCTGACGAGATGCTTGAAAAATTATTGGACAGAGATAACGATGCACCAATTATTATCCAATGAAGAGTTAAGGGCTAATTAGACAAGTTTTGATTTAACGGCGTAACCCAAGAAGAAACTGACTCACTCATTCTCAGAGACCTTTTTAGTCACTAACTCGCTCACTCACCAGAGGGCTTGCTACTATTCCTTTAGTGTTTTGTTCTGATACTCTAAATCATCCTCTACCCATTCTTGCCTGATATTTACTTATCCTCCATATGAGGGAAGGGTCCTGTTCCTTATGTATGCTATATTGAGACTTTGCCCCCTCCTATCTCTGCTGATGGTGAATTGAATGATGTCCTGAGGATGAAGATTGACGCTGTTTGCTGATCCGTTGGAATGGTAACTATCTGATGCAAGATTGTAATTGTCTGTTTGCCTTTTCTTTCTAGGTACCAACTGCTATTTTGATAGAGTACTTAGTTTAGATGTTTTCCAAATTTGTGTTTACTAAAATGTTTTGCATGAAGCCCAACATGCTAATGCTAATTTGAGGTTAGTTAAGGCGGTCACTCATAGTTTGTGCAAATAGACAAATCACTGAGTTCTTGCTTTGTTGATTCATGTACTAATGAGACTTTGCTAAGTTGATTCGTACAATGATGTGCTTAGATGCTAAATGAAAATAGTAGATGTATTGATTAAAATAGCGTTTTGATTATTGATTGGATTGTTTTGGCGTAGGTTTACTGCTAATGAGATTAACAGAGATGACATTAGATTGTAACCAATAGGGAAATAAATATCCTAACACTTAACAAATTGGTGTGGTTATTCATGACTCAAAGGTCATGGTGTGTTAAATGTTATTGACTAGTTGTCGATTAGCTATTGTAATTATTGATTGGCTTATTGATCTATTGATTTGGTAATGCCAAGAAGACATCTCGTACTGGGAAGTCCTCGAACGTGGTCCAAAGTTTTATCGACCTAAACACGTCTCCTTGTAAGTTTATTTATTAAGGCTCTGAGACGCTAACAGTTTTTGGTAGCAGTGCAGATGGTTTGGCTTTTTGGGGCCCCAGTACGAGGGACTACGGTTTGATAGAGTTGATGGGCGTGGTTTGGAAGTAGGCAAGGTGTACCAAATAAATTGGGGTTTTTTGTGGGTTTTTCTTTTCCTTTCAAGGATGCAAATTGGAGGAGAGATGTGCCCCTAAGTCCCGAATGACTTTCCTGGAACCTCAGAGCTTGCTGAAGGAAGTTTGAGTATGTTCTTGGCGTTCTAGTGATAGTGTGAATGAAGTAGATTTGCGCTTGCTCATCTTATGCATACCGCAGGTGAATTGTGAAGTTTGTGAGGATTTTAGGCCAGATGATGTTTTAGTAGGAGCGGGCGTACTCCGCAGTATGAGAGTAGGGAAGTCGGCAAACTTCATGTGAGTGTGGCACTTGGTGCTCAAAAATTGTCCACGTGGTTGTTGATGATGTACGGACCCTGCGTGGTCTAAGACTCTGGAGTATATTGATAAGTGTATGAGACACTTGGTTTATGTTGTAATTTGTGCGGTTTAATAGGTCGATGGTGAAGTCGCCAAGTCGAGTATGAGTCAAGGTGAGTGAATGAAAACTTTGATGAAGATTTGGTGAGTTCTAAAGTGCACTAGAACAATAATCCATTGACAAGTCGAGAGTAAAATTTGCGGGTCAAATTTTGCTTGCGAGAGCGGGATCTGAGAAGGAGTGAGTACCGGCCGAGGCTAAGCGAAATCTCTGTAAAGTTCTGAAGCGACTGTGTTACCCATTTTGAGTTTTATTTGGTTGGTGCTCGCAATATATTGCATTCGTTTTTGTGAATCAAGGGTGGGAAGACAAGCCGCAAGACTTTGTCATCTGCAGAGTGTGAGAGTGTGACATCATTGGAGACGCGCTGGGATAGGTTGGTTAGTGAAAAGGGTCACGCACGGATTGGCAGCCGTCCGTGAGAGGCAATTGGTTGAGAAGGTAGGCAAAGGGAGTTCTGGGAATTAAAGTCACTTCCTGATTTGATTGTGAACAAAATAAAAGACGTAAAAATGAAATTTATCAAGACTTTAAAGAGCGCTTTGAGGGGAGACGTATATATTACTGCGAGTGTAGGGGAAGTTACACCACCAGAGGATACACCGGCTTATACTGTAATGGAAGACAAAGGGTGTCGCGCCATGTCTTTGGCTAAAGCAATGGTGCAAATTTACAGAGAAAGAAGGGTGCTTGGCGTTTCCTGAGCACCAAAAGTGCAATTTGAGGATTTTGGAGTATTTGCGGAGGGTGCTAAATGAGCTAAAGCCACCTCTGAGGCCAGCACAGTTTGAGGCATTAGCAATTTGGGAACTGATGGCAATACGACAGCAGCAACAGAAATTTGAGAGGAGAATGAGGAAAGCAGAAAGGACGCTAGCGGAGGCTAGGTGGGATAGTGCACAGAGAGTTTGGAGAAGAGAAACAATAGATGGAGTCATGCTGTTTCCGGCATAGCTCAAGAAGGTGAAGGCAAAAGGGGGAAAGCTACTTGTAAGACTGACAAAAGTCCCTCCAAAGACAAAGAGACTAGGAAGCCCTGGTCAGAGGTAGATGACTCTGACGATGATGAGTTCCTTAATCAGTTACTAAATGATCGACCACCGCAATACGCAATAGATGACAATAGACCGAGTACTAGTACATGTCCTGCAGGTTCGACCCAAGAGAAGGTGACAACGAATCCGATACAGTTCAGTCCTGTCTCGACACCAGTCCCGGTGCAGAGTAGTTTTAGCGTGACCACTGCCCATGGTATGCAATCTCAGCTACAACCACCACAAGTTCAGTGACTTTACCCCGATGTCCCAATTTTAGAGACTACCACAAACCTGATGATACCGACAGAGCAAGTATATGGAAGACCAAAGTTGATTCAGACTGAGCCAACTCCACCTTTACTGCCTCAGGTGCAGCAGCAAATGATTCCGAATTATACTTCGGTCATGGGACCGCAGTCAAACTTGGCACCAGTGATGAACCAGAATATGGGAGTTAGTCCTCCACACGTTTTGGGGAACAGACAGACCCCAGCCACCATATCTTTGCCTATTACAGTTGGTCCACCAGTACCATTGTATGCACAGGCGAAGCCTAGTGTATGCGATCATGGGGTAATGACTCAAGATATGACAAGAGGAGGGTTCGTAGGAAGCTCCCAAGGAACGACTCCAGTGGAACCGACATTTGAAGGAGCTAGGTCCCTGTTAGATTTCAGTCTGATTGGGACTCCTCCAGAGGCCATGAGACAGTCAGGTTCGAGACTGTTAACTCCGCAGGTCTTGAGTGTGAATATATCACAGACACCTTTAGCGCAGGCTGGGAATATCTAATTACAAGGTTTAACAGCACAACAGCTGACTGATTGGTTGGATAAGCTTAATACTCCACAGACTGCTCCTGTAGCCACAGGGAGAACGGAAGGAAAAGAACACTTGAATTTTGCGAGGTTGGGCATGGAAGCAAATTAACTTGTTGAAGGGAGCATGGGTGTGAACAGGTTAGAGTCAAACACGGAAGCAGAATTGAGATACTTGTGTCCAAAGATAACTAGAGAAGTGAGCAGGGTGCACCAAAGGATGGCAAATTTGGCAGATAAATATGGCGTAGATTTGGAAAATACCAAATATCTGAAGAGGAGTTACAGGTTAGATTTTGAGCCTAAGGATTTTGGACATATGAGGTCTACTGGAATGAAAGCACACCTCAAGGAGATTCTACAGAGTGCGCAAGTTTGGGGAGTCTTAGTAAAGTGGGAAGGCAGATTGGCGAAGAAAAGAGACAAGAGGAAGAATGATTGCCTAGAGCAGCCAGCAAGAGCATTACCAGACACAGGTACGGTAAAGATGTTACCAATGAGAGAGACTGCCGGAGGGGTTCTCGTCCATGTACCATGGACTAGAGGTGACATTCTGTCATTTATGAATGATTTTCCCGGGCTGAGGGAGAAGCCAATAGAGTGGTATCGGCAGACGGACAGGTTTGTGAAACTTGAGAAATGTCTTTGGGAAGACCTGAATACTCTCTTTGAGATCGTAGTTCCAGCGGATTTGTGGCTTGAGTGCAAAAGGAGCATGGACCCAGCAAGGGACAGGATCACAGGAGTGCCGTCTCCTGAGGTGATGAAGTATTACTATAAGGTGATTGAGTTTCTGAAATCGAGAGTTTCCACGAAGAATATTGATTGGCAAAGGATGTATCGAACGGCTCAGGAAGTCAAGGAGTCAATACATCCCTATTATGAGAGGTTGTTGAAGGCATTTAAGCACTACAGCGGTACAGAGGTTGTTGAGGCAAAGGACATGAATCACCTTGTGTTTGGGTTTGTGGAAGGGTTGAGACCTGAAATTGGCCAGATGATTAAGAGTCACTTGATCTGCTGGCAAGCAAAGCTGATTGACGAGGTGTTGCAGTATGCGAAATACTGTAGTGATGAGATTGAGTTAAAGCAGAGAAAGTTGAAGGAAAAAGCGATGGTGATACAAATTAAGGCAGCACAGTCAGGGATGCAGGGAGGTTGTCCACAGCAGATGGTGCAACAGCCGCAAGAAAACAGAATGTTTCAGGCACAAGTGAAAGGTAGAGGGCGAGGAGGTTTTGGGAACAGAAGTCCGGATTTGAACATTGTAGTAGTTCAAAATGAATCACAGGGAATGAAGAGGATGTTACCTTGTCATGCTTGCGGGGTCATTGGACACTGGAAGCGGGAGTGCCCGATGATGGTGCAGGAGGGTGTTGTTCAACAAAGCAATGATGTCAGTTCATTCCAAAATGTGAGAGGACCGAGACTGAGGGGTCCAAATCCGAATTTCCATAATAATGTGAATCAAATGCAAGGGTTTCAATCCATGCAGCAGGTGCAGATGCCGTGTATACAGCCGATGCAGTCACAACAAATGCAACAGCAGGTTCCCATCGTACCTAGACAGCAAATGCATGTGCCTTTAGCTCCAATGGAACAGCAACAGGTGATGCTTCCTCAACAGGTCACAGGTCAAAGAATGAGCCAAAATAACACATTACAACAGTACCCATTGCGTGATGAGAATGGAATAAACAATGAATGGTCGGACGAGAGTTCAGATAGTGAAGAGTGTAGGCTTGCAGCGTCTTTAGAGGTAGACCAGAAAGGGCCCTATGTTCAGGGGAAGGTAATGGGTCACAAGGTTTCATTCTTGGTTGACACTGGAGCTACACGCTCTACAGTCAGAAGTGCAGAGGTTCTGAAATTGCCGCTTTCGGGATGCACAGTTAAAGTAGTGGGAGTGGCAAACCAACTCCTGACTAACCCGATCACAGATCCGTTTCAGGTTGAGCTTGGCACTTTCCAAGGATTGCACAGATTTGTAGTTTGCGATTCAAGTCCTGTGTACTTACTAGGAAGAGACTTACTGTGCAAAATGAGGTGTTCCATCACCTGTTCCAATGAGGGAATTGAGGTCCAGACAAACAGCAATGATGAAGGGGAGGAACAGACTTCAGAGCCTGAAACTGAGACCACAGACAAGGAATATCCTCTGATTAATTTCTTTCCGATGTTCACAGAGGCTTATCTCCCAGCAGACTTGCAGGCAACAATCCAAGAGAAGGTGTGGGACTTGACAGGGAAAGAAGTAGGACTGATAAAAGGAGTAGAGCCAGTTAAAGTCAAAGCCAAATGCTGCGTTCCCCCAGATACTGTAGTATCATATGGCACAAGATGTCCTTATAAAGGTTTCGCAATTAATAGCAGATTTCGTGAAACAGGGAGTCTTGAAAGAAGTGATGAGCAGTCCATGTAATTCAACAATAACGGGTCTGAGAAAGCCTTGTGGGATGGTTCGGATTGTCCAAGATTTGAGGAAAATCAATGACATAGGGTGAAATGTTGCCCAGTGGTGCCAAATCCGGCTGTGATTATGTTTCAGATTCCATGCGATGCAGAATGGTTCACGGTAATTGATCTGTCCCAAGCGTTCTTTTCTGTGCCTCTTCATGAGGACAGTCGATTTCTCTTCAGTTTTAAATTCCTGGACAAGGTTTACAGTTGGTGTCGAATTCCTCAAGGGTTTTCGGAATCACCTTCCATATTCAATCAGATATTGAAGAAGGATTTGGAGTCATTGGAGTTACCTTTCCAATCGAATCTAGTGCAGCACATTGATGATCTGTTGATCGCATCCAAAACAAGGGATGAGTGCAAGTATGATTCGATTGCCTTACTGAATCATTTGGGAATGAACGGGCACAAGGTGTCCCCAAAGAAATTGCAATATTGCCAGAAAGAGGTGAAGTACTTGGATCATCAAATTGAGAAAGGGTCGAGAAAGTTATCCAGGGAAAGAGTGACTGCACTGTTACAGATGAATTCCCCATCACACGGAGAGATGTTAGGATATTTCTAGGAATGGTGGGTTACTGTTGTCAGTGTATCCCGAATTTCTCAGTCATCTCCAAGCCATTGGTGAGACTGACGGTCAAAGAGGGGCCAGATGCCATAGTTTTGGGGGAGAAGGAAATTAAAGCGGTCACTGAGTTAAGAGAGAGCATGTGCAGGGCCCCAGTTTTAGGTATGCCTGATTACACGAAGCCTTTTGTTCTGTTTTGTCATGAACGTGATGCATGTTCTTTGTCTGTCCTGACACAGGTCCATGGAGGTGTAAATCGACCAGTAGCATATTTTTCAGCTACTTTGGACCCAGTTGCAGCAGCCTTACCGGGGTGTCTGCGTGCAGTAGCAGCAGTTGGACAAAGCCTCACTCAGTGTGAAGGCATAGTAATGGGACATCCTATAACAGTCATGGTCCCTCACTCAGTTGAAATCCTGTTGACCCGTGCTAAAACACAGCACATGACAAATGCAAGATTGACCAAATATGAAACGATTATATTGGGGTCACCAAATGTAATGTTAAAAAGATGTACAGTGTTGAACCCGACAACTTTGCTTCCAAGTGAAAATACAGAGGTTGAAATTGTGGAAGATGTAGAACATGATTGTCTTGAGGTAACAGAGATGTGCACCAAACCAAGGCCTGATATTAAAGATACCCAATTGGAGGAAAATGGCCAAATTATCTTTGTCGATGGCTCACGTTTGAGAGACTCAGTAGGAGTGCTGAGAGCCGGATATGCTGTATGCACGATTTCTGGTATCCTGGAAGCGTCCTGGCTTCAAGGAGTGTATTCCGCTCAGGTAGTTGAACTGGTTGCCCTCACTAGAGCTTCCCATGTCTCTGCTCAAATGAGAGTGACTGTATATGCTGATAGTCGAGACGGATTCGGAATTGTCCATGATTTTGGCCAATTGTGGTCACAGAGGGGTTATTTGACCTCTTCCGGTTCCCCAGTAAACTAATGCAAAAGGGGAACTTTCCACTAACGTTTTCTTTCGCTTGCTGAGTGAGTATGTTGACACGATGGATGTGAAGGATTGCTTTGTGTGCACACAGATTCTTGTTTCGGTACAAGAGGGGGTTACCTATCATAGCTTGCCATTAACTTATGGGATAAGTTGTAGTCTGTTACTAACAAGATTTTATAACCAAGAGGAGATTCAATATTTCTATTCAAATCATGACCTTGTGTTTTCTTACTTGCCTATAATAGAGGATTTGAGTGGGGTAGCTAGATACTATAGTATAAAGTTAGTTGAAGGATTCTTTGAGTCGACATTGACAATTAGTACATCTTATGCACATCGCAATAATTTGACATGCTTGCTTACACCTGTAGAGAAAAGCTTTTTAGACCACATGGAGGATAGAAGAAGGGCATTAAAGGGTAGATTAGAAAAAGGATTGCGGCAGCAGGTTTTTGCTAGTAGTGAAGGTTATGGTGCAATTAGGGAACAAGGGAAGCTAGCTTTAGATGCATTACACGTAGTGAAGCTTTGCATTTCTAGGCCAAAATCATAGTATGACAGTGTGTTTGTGGGAATGAGTGAATGTAAGCATGTGTTTTTGTTTCAGAGTAAATGGACGTTTATGTTAAATGGACAGGATCCAGCGATCCCAGGGATCTATTACATATGTGGACTTAATGTTTATTATCGTCTTCCAAAGGGATGGTATGGGACATGTTACTTGGGAATAGTTTTCCCAAAGATATACAAACTTGACGATTTGAAAAGGTTTCTGAAATTGTCTGAATTACATCGTACTAGACAGAAGAGCGAGACCGCTGCTGGTGTAGTGGGAGACATATTTGCGGTGATAATTCCCTCAGTGGGAGTTATCTTGAACTCCATAAAGATTTGAAAGTTGTCTACTATTGTGGATAACATGTTGACAAACTTTTCAGGGGCTATACTCCTGATGGATACTGAACTTGCTGCGGAGAGAGCTAAGACTCTTCAAAACAGGCTTGCTTTAGACATTCTTTTAGCGAAAAATGGCGGAGTTTATAGGATGCTTAATGAGCGTCATTGTTGCGCATATATACCAGACAATAGTAATGAGATTAGAAGTATGCTTACTAACTTGACTAGGGATAGTACAGACTTGAAGGAATTATAAGAACCAGGTGTTTGGAAAAGGGTTGAAAAAGGGTTTTCTTCAGTGGGAAATTGGCTTAGCAACATTTGGCAGGAGATATTGTCTAAAATAGTATAGGGGATATTGATTGTTATAGCTTGCCTATTTGGATTGTGGGTAGCATGTAAAATTAGAAAAAAAGTAAAACTGAAGATGGCGTAATATGATAAGAGGAGGGAAGAAAAACAAAGGGAAAAATTGTATAGGGAAAAATCAAAGGGGAAGCCAATAAGGGAAGAAATTGAGTTAAAAGAATTTTAGGATGTAAACTTTGTGGGGGAGGTTTTGTGTGATGACAAGAGTAATCAGAGGAGGGATTGTTGGAGTGTGTCTTTTGAAATAGTATTAACATGAAAAGCTTGCAATATGTTGTGTGATGAGGCTGCATAGAAAATGTGTTAACATAGAAAATATTGCACATGTTTGAAATGTGCCCACGGGGAGTGGCTACCAATTTATACGAAGACTAATGAAAAGCTTGTCAATTCTGAATTTTTATGCAACAATTGTTTTGAATTTGTATTAGTATATCATAATTAGAGTTATAGGTTAGGAGTTTGCTTTATTAAATTAGAGGGCCTTAGCTTAGCGAGGGTCTGGGTCTAGCTGCCTGGCCTCATATTAAACTGCATGTTCTAATGTGTAATGTGCTGTTTTTCTGAAGGACACACAGCTGTACTTTTCCAGAAGTTGTGTGTGTGTGTGCAGCCATAGTAAATTCTTTCTCATGAGAACCGACTTGCTAAAGTCGACGTTCTTGCTGAATGGAACAGTGTAATTCGTAACAGGTGCAAGGTTAACTGTAGTAGGAAAAATCAATGGAGACACTGACTGGAGCGCAAAGTGTAACTTTTCCTACCTGAACCGATGAAGACGTCAACAACATGGACCAATCCGCAACATAAGAACTGTGATTTGTGGAAAATTCTGACGAGATGCTTGAAAAATTATTGGACAGAGATAACGATGCACAAATTATTATCCAATGAGGAGTTAAGGGCTAATTAGACAAGTTTTGATTTAACAGCGTGACCCAAGAAGAAACTGACTCACTCACTCACAGAGACCTTTTTACTCACTCTCTCGCTCACTTATCAGAGGGCTTCCTACTATTCCTTTAGTGTTTTGTTCTGATACTCTAAACCATCCTCTAACCATTTTTGCCTGATATTTACTTCTCCTCAATATGTGGGAAGGGTCCTGTTCCTTAGCTATTCTATATTGAGACTTTGCCCCATCCTATCTCTGCTGATGGTGAATCGACTGATGTCCTGAGGATGAAGATTGACGCTGTTTCCTGGTCCGTTGGATTGGTAACTATGATGCAATATTGTAATTGTCTATTTGCCTTTTCTTTCTAGGTACCAACCGCTATTTTGATAGAGTCCTTAGTTTAGATGTTTTCCATATTTGTGTTTACTAAAATGTTTTGCATGAAGCCCAACATGCTAATGCTAACTTGAGGTTAGTTAAGGCGTTCACTCATATTTTGTGCAAATAGACAAATTACTGAGTTCTTGCTTTGTTGATTCGTGTACTAATGAGACTTTGCTAAGTTGATTCATACAATGATGTGCCTAGGTGCTAAATTAAATTAGTAGATGTATTGATTTAAATAGCGTTTTGATTATTGATTGGATTGTTTTGGCGTAGGTTTACTGCTAATGAGATTAACAGAGATGACATTAGATTGTAACTAATAGGGAAATAAATATCCTAACACTTAACAAATTGGAGTGGTTATTCATGACTGAAAGGTCATGGTGTGTTAAATGTTATTGACTAGTTGTTGATTAGCTATTGTAATTATTGATTGGCTTATTGATCTATTGATTTGGTAATGCCAAGAAGACATCCCGTACTGGGAAGTCCTCTAACGTGGTCCAAAGGTTTATCGACCTAAACGCGTCTTCTTGTAAGTTTACTTATTAAGGCTCTGGCGCGCTAACACATGCAAATACTTTCTCTCAAAGCACAAAGAAAAAAAGGTACTGACTTTCTTTGTGTAGTCGAATCGAGAAGAAAGCCTGACAGAGATCAATCACTGTAAACCATTCAGCTGTACATGGAATTTGATAGAGTATGGTGGCTGGATTCAGTACCATGGGATAGCATGGGATTATGATATCATTCACGTTTCTCAAATCTTGCACAATCCTGAATTTACCACTAGGTTTTCACAATCTCATAATTGGCGAGTTGCATGGACTCCCAACTATTTCTTTTAGGATCCCCTTTTCCAACATATCCTCTATGATTGGGGTAATTCCTGCTATCACTTCAGGATTCAGGTGGTATGGTGGAGTTCTTAGGAAAATCGCATTTGGTTTTATATTTATTTTTACTGGCTCCACTCCTTTAATTAGGACAATATCTTTTCCAGTGAAATCCCATACTTTTCGATTCACTGTCTCTTTTAAATCTGTGGGTAAATCTTTTGCTGTCAATATTCGGTAGATCTCTATTGTCTCTTGTTGCACAATTTTAAAATACACGTCCTTATCATGGGTTTGAAATTCAACTCCTTGAGGCATGCAATAGATGTTGCAATTTAGCTTGCATAACAAATCTCTTCCTAGAAGGTTTACAGGACTTAAATAAAAAAAAAAAAATTGATAGTTTCTTTGAATGAACCTACTTTACGGGAACCTATTTTGAAATTGGGTTTGTCATCTGTCTAGTTGCAGCTCCACAACTTGGATCTGTTTTCCTCAGAGTAGTAGGTCTTGTACTTCCACTGCTCTCACAGTGGAACAGGTAGCTCCGGTGTCAATAAGAAATAACACTTGGTGGCCATGCACCTCACCTTCTACAAATGGCTCACTCTGGTCTACCTCTAGGACTGCACTAAGGCCTCAAATGACTACACCCCCTTTCATCCACCACATTGTCTATCATGGATGTACCTATAGTATACCATTGGCAATATCCTGATCATTTCCCAACTTCAGGTAGTATGTTTCCTTATCAAAGCAGAATTTGTTTGGATACCCTTCCCTTCTATCCCAAATGTTTGCTTGCTTTGTCCCAGGTCTTGAGTGCCATCCGGGTAGGCTGCAAAAGCTGTTTCCTACCAACCAAGTTGTATTTATATATTGTATGCGGGTGCGTCGTTCCATTCCTAATCTCTCTAACTTTGCTGCGAGGTCCAGTCTTGGAGCAAACCCCCATTCATTAATAGTGTGCAGTTCTATTGCCCATCCGTACTCCCTAAGATCCGGTAGTGCAATCCCACCATTAAAGGCATGTACTGTTGGGATCGGAGGGCTATGTGGGTGTGACTCCATCCCAGGGGAACCTACATGTAATTCTTTCTGTTTTGTCAAAATACGACTCCAGAATATTAAACGCTGCATTTTGCAAGACATATAGGCCATCATTATGACCTTGGCGGTCGGTGGTAAAGCGGCGGTAAGACCGCAAACAGGCCGGCGGAAAAACAAATGGAATTACCGCCGCAGTCATCCGCCACTTCACCATTCCGACCGCCACGGCAGTGAGAACCGCTGGGCTGTAGATTGCGGTCTCCAGCCTGGCGGTTGTCACTAGGCCGCCAATGGTATAAGGACCCTGCATACCGCAGTGGATCTCGGGTGGTTGGGAACCGCCATGAGATCCATGGCGGTAGGCACTATCAGTGCCAGGGAATTCCTTCCCTGGCACTGATAGGGGTCTCCCCCACCCCGCTACTCCCCACGAATCCTCCCCCAACACCCCCCAGCCCCGTGCCACCCCCCAAAGGTGGCACAACCCCCCTCCCCACCCCAACCCCGAACATGCACATATACTCACCCCTACACGCACACACCCCCAACATGCACATATACACACCCCTACACGCACACATACACCCCGAATACACATACCCGCACACATACAGACATGCACACCGTCCGACCCGCACACATTTCCCATACACACAACACCCCCGCATGCATACACTCACTCACTCACTCACCCCCTCTACACTCTCACACGCACACCCCCATGCACGCACACAACACACAACACCCTCCCACCCCCTTCCCTAATGGACTATCAACTTACCTTGTCCGTTGATCCTCCGGGAGGGAACGGGATCCATGGGGGCACATCTGCCACCAGAACACCGTCACCAGAACATCGCCACACCGAATCAATGGACGTGATTCAGTGGGCAGTGTTCTGTTGACGTGGCGGTGGAGGTTGAGCAACCTCCACTTTCCCGCCGTCCGACAGTATGGCTGCTGGCGGCTTTCTGTACGAAAAAGGACGGCGGCCTGCCAGCGGTCATAATACGCGGCGCGGAAGTCCGCCAACGCTGGCGGTCTTCAGCATGGCGGTACCTCGGCGGTCTTGCGAAAAGACCGCCGAGGTCGTAATGACCCCCATAGTGTAGGAAGCTGGCTCTGTATATACTATATCAAAATGAGATATAGTGTGCACAGACTCCAGGGGTTCCCCAAGAAGCTTGACAGAGGCAGTAATAGATAATACTATTGCTCTATTTGTGGTAGTGTGGTCGAGCAGTTAGGCTTGTCACAGGGTTGTGTTAAGCATTTGTTGTACACACACAAGCAATAAGTGAAATCACACATTCAATGACTTAACTCTAGGCCAATGAGTTTTTATATAGAAAAATATTCTTTTGTTAATTTATTTCTAGAACCACAAGATTCATTTAGCAGGTAAGTACATTAAATGAAAGGTACTTTATACAGTAATACTTAGAACTTTGAATGGAATCAACAATGTACACAGTTTTCTTTAAAATGGCAAAAGGCTATTTTAAAAGTGGACACTGCAATTTTCAACAGTTCCTAGGGGAGGTAAGTAAAGTACATTTTTTGAGGTAAGTAACACATTTACAGGTTCAATCTCTGGGGCATAGGTAGCCCACTGTTGGGGGTTTAAGATAACTCCAAACATCCAGCACCAGCAACACAGGGCTGGTTAGGTACAGAGGTCAAACAGGAGCCAAAATAACGTGGGCCCCTATGGAGACGGGGGTACTCCAGTTCCAGTCTGCTTGGAGGTAAGTACCCGAGTTGTCAGAGGGAAGACCAGGGGGGTTTGGAGGAGTATTGGAGGGGCTCAAAGTAGGCATAAAAACCACACCCTCAGGGGCACTAGGGGGGCCGGGTGCAGTGTGCAAACAGAGCATCGGGTTCTCAATGGAACTCTTTGGAGGGGCCCTGGGGTCACTTAGGCACTGCAGGCAGGGCACAGGGGGGCCTCTTGGGCAAGCCACCGACTGGGCAAGGGTGAGGTCCGTCTGCTGGTCCTTGCTGCACCACTGGTCAGTTTCTCTCAGGACTGAGGGCTGTGGTGCAGTGCTTCTCCAGGCAACGGATATCTTCGTCCCGGGAAGTTGCTGTCAGGGGGGTCCTTGGGATTCTCTCTTCAAGCGTTGTCGTGGGGGTGTAGAGAGGTCAGCCCAGGGTGGACACGTCGTCGGAGTCTCCTGGGGATCCTCTCTGGCTAGTTGGTTTCTCTGGACACGGGCCAGGGGCATCGGGTGCAGAGTTGTTGGTCTCATGCTTCTGGAGTGAGGTGAGAGTCCCTTTAAAGATGGTTTATTTTTCTTCTTTTTGGACAGATCTGCTGTCCACAGGAGTTTCTTGGTCCTCGGTGATGCAGGCAGTCCGCTGGAGGCTTTTCAGGGGTAGCTGGTTCTGTAGAACGCGTTGCTTCTTTTTTTTCAACTTTTTGAAGCAGGAGACAGGCTCGTAGGGCTGGGGCAGAGTCAGCTGTTGTCTCCTTCTCTTCTCAGATGGTTTTTCAGCTCAGCAGTCCTTCTTATTTCTTGAGGATGCCGGGAATCCGAAGAGCTGGGTTCAGGGTCGCCCCTAAATACTAAATTTAGGGGGGTGTTAGGGTCAGAGGGCAGTAGCCAATTGCTACTGTCCTTGTGGGTTGCTACACCCTCCTTGGGCCCACTCCCTATGAGGACAGGGGCACATCCCTATCCCTGGTGGTCCTAATCCTCCAAAGCAAGATGGAGGATTTCTCAAGGAGGGGGTCACTTCAGCTGTGGACACCTGAGGGGTGGTCCTGGCTGAGGGGGTGACTCCTCCTTGTTTTTCTCATTATCCGTCTGAACTTGCTGCCAAAAGTGGGGGCTCATCTGGGGGGCGGGCATCTCCACTAGCTGGAGTGCCCTGAGGCACTATAACACCAGGTTTAAGCCTTTGAGGCCCATCGCCAGGTGTTACGGTTCCTGCAGGGAGAGGTGTGAAGCAACTCTGCACAGTACAGTACACAAAGGCACTCACCCCATGTGGTCAGAAACTCATCTGGAAGTGGCATGCTGGCACAGACCAGTCAGCCTTGCACTAGCAGTTGGGCTAACATACAGGAGGCATCTCTAAGATGCACTCTGTGTGCATTTTTCAATAAATCCCACACTGGCATCAGTGTGGGTTTATTGTGCTGGGAGATTTGATACCAAACCTCCCAGTATTCAGTGTAGCCATTATGGTGCTGTAGAGTTCATAATGAAAAAACTCCCAGACCATATACTCAATATGGCTACCCTGCGCCTACAATGTCCAAGAATTGACTTAGACACTTTAGGGGCATAGTGCTCATACAGGTATGCCCTCACCTGTGGTATGGTGCACTCTGCCTTAGGGCTGTAAGGCCTACCAGAGGGGTGACTTACCTATGCCACAGGCAGTGGCTTGTGGGCATGGCACTCTAATGGGAGTGCCATGTCGACTTTGTCTTTTCTCCCCACTAGCACACACAAGCTGCCAAGCAGTGTGCATGTACTGAGTGAGGGGTCCCTGAGGGTGGCATAATACATGCTGCAGCCCATAGGGACCTTCCCTGGCCACAGGGCCCTTGGTACCAGGGGTACCTTTCACAAGGGACTTAACTGTGTGACAGGGCTGTGCCAATTGTGGAAACAAAGGTACAGTTTTAGAGAAAGAACAATGGTGCTGGGGCCTGGTTAGCAGGGTCCCAGCACACTTCCAATCAAAGCTGGTATCAACACTAGGCAGAAAGTGGGGGGTGACCATGCCAACAGTGGCATTTGTCTACATTTAGTAATTTAGGCAACATAATAATTTTAAAGATTGCAGTCCTCCTTATCAAGGACCACAGCAACTTTCTCCATCATTTGCCATCTGCTTGATAGCCATGGGTGACTCTCTCTAATTGTTTTATTAGTAAATGCATCTAATCTAGGGTTACCTCGATTCCTAGATATCTAAACCCTGCCTTCTCCATCCTAAGGCCACAGAAGAAGTCGTCTGATATATTCCTGGCCCTATGTTGGGTCATGCCGCTTAGGGTTCCATGTATCTGTCCATCTTCATTTGGCAGGATGGACAGGGGCCCCTACTCCTTCTCTCCATTGGGAGTATGAGGCCATCAAGGCTGGAGAAATCAGAGCTGTCCTTCATGGAAGTATCGAGAGGGAAAGAGCCTCCAAGCGGCAGTCCTCAGCATGACACTCCCTAGTACAGAGGCAGAAAAGCACCCAAGTCCCTCTGCGGGGTCCTTCTTAGGTGGTAGTTGGCCTGTGGTTCACCAGGCCCATAGAATGGAAATAGGTGTGGTACCACCTCTGAGTTGTCTACCTGCACACTTACACCGTTAGCATTCCTGCTGTGATGGCAGCACATGCAGCCAGGGGACAGATCACATTGAGGACTGGATGGTCAATCGTCTCCTCAACACCACTTCTGCACGGGGTTGGCCTCAGAAGGCACCCATTTACTTGTCAGTCTTGGGGCAAGGGGAGGCTTCTGTCAGTCATATCAGGGTCGCTTACACCATCTGAACGCCGGAGGATGGCCAACAGAAGGGAGGAGATCAGGAGCAGGGTCACCGGTGCAGGGGGTCCCCTCAAGCTATCTTCCCCGTGAGCCCACCCCCTCCAAAGAAGGGCCCATGCAGTATATGGAGTGGGTGGTGCCACTGGCCCATTCCTTTCAGTCCATGCACTCACCCTCTCAGCTCCGTCTCTGGACTACACCCCACCCCGTCCCCTCCAGGCCCTCACAAAGTTCCCCACTCACCAGGGCTTCATCCTCTAATGAGGAACCCCCCCACTGCTGTTGCTGCATTCCTCCATTCAGAGGGGGCAATTCCCAGTCTTCCATGTGGAAAGTATTTGATAAGACTTCCTGGGTGTACTGGGCTGAGTCTGTACTTATATGAAGAAAGAGTATGGGGGTGGCCTTAACATCTTGTTTTATAAACCATGCTAGGAGTCTTCCCACCATGTCACCTTCTGCATGTGTTCTCGCAGTGTCTGCATGGTTCAAATATTGCAATCGTTCCATAATGTCAGCGTGTTCTTTGCAGATAGCAGTCAGTTTGGCCAGCAGTTCCACACTTGGGAGTGAGTCTTGATCTAAATCTGCAGGAAGCTTTTCTGTGATGGAAATGTTACATCTGAGTTCCCACTGTATGCCCATGTTTATGTTATACAAAGCCCTCTCACCACTACCATAAAGGATTCCCACTCTAGCATTCATGATGTGGCTGTGTTCTAGATTGTTTTGAAGTTTTTGGGAAATGTGATCTGAGATGGTAGCACAAAACACTGGGTCCTCAAGGGACTTGCATTGGAGGTGCCAAGACAGGATTGGTGGGTGAGGTTTCCCCATCTGAAATCTGCGGTTTCGGTGCTGTGGTCTGAGATCACTCTGCAGAGGTGAGCTGTGTGAGTGGTAAGGGAGGCAATGTTGTCAGAGCACAGTATAGTGGTAGCAGGAGTAAACCCATGTTTGGGTGTTTGGTTGTAGCCATCTCTAGGCATCAATGAGTGGCCAATGTGATTGCCAGCGGGCAGAATGTGATGTTGTTTGGGTTGTTGGGCTTGGGACAGTGGGGGATGTGATCTATCCAGGTGGATGTTGAGGATGCAATTAAAGTCACCTCCAGTGATCCATGGAAGGTCCGTCTAGCGGGACAATATGTTTGTGAGACGGGTATGGAAGGCAGATTGGTCTGAAATTGGGGTGTAGATGCTATCCACGAGTATCAGGGCACCATCAAGGCACCCTTTAACAAAAGCATATCTCCCCTACTTATCAATGGTTGTGTGTAGTGTTTGAAAGGGGACACCTGCCCTCCCCCAAACCAACACACCCCTGGTGTATGCTGAATAGATAGTGGAGAAGAAGGAGCCGCGCCAGCATTTCTGTAGTTTAGTGGTTTCTATTGCGATCATGTTTCTTTCCTGAAGAAAAGTGATCTGTGCACTGTGGTGCTTTAAATAGGAGTAGCTGAAGTACCGCTTACTGGCCATGTGCATCCCCCTAATTATCCCAGGACATGAATCGTATCTTGGGGACACTAGCTATGTTTTACAGATTGTGTGGGCCGGATTTGCCCATGTGGTATGCGCCCTGTGGCGCTAACCAATCTCCCTAGCATGTGACCAGCCCCAGTACCCACCACTGTGTAGCCATGCCAGAGTAATGAGTCTCCTGGTATGCCTATACGGATGTGGAGAAAGATGAAGAATACAATGGACCTGGCTGCACATTCAAAGTGTGAGCAACTAGGTAACAGGTAGGCCTGGGTGGAGTTTGCAGAGTTCTGCGTAGCGGTAGAGTGTGTTAGGCTGCGCTGTTTGTGCTGATTTTTAGCACCAGGTGTTTGTCCTGTGCTGTAAAATCAGCGTGAACTGCACCATGCGCAGCGCAAGAGGGCAACGCTTCTTTTTCACTGTTCAAGTAGATTTTCTACTCGAGCAGCAGCTTCCTGGACATGAACAGAAGGCTTCTCAACAACAGTAGTGACCATCCGCAGCCGCCCGCATTGAAAATCTCGCCGGGAGTTGGTCTGGAGTAAGATTTTCCTCGCTCGCCAACTTACCGTTGGCAAGCGCAAGTGAGAAAAAAACTCCGCTACCCGGAGTTTTTCGGAACTCCGTGTTCTAAGCTGAGCGTGGAGTGGGAAACACCTCCCAACTCTGCAAGCGGAGTTCACTGCCCACCCCTAGAAACACCAGAGAGGAGTAAGTGTAAGTGGTTAGGCAGCGTGTATTGGTCCTAGGCCCCAACACAGTGTAAGAACAATATTCACAACCTCCCGGCCGGAAAAGAGAATAGGCGACTGCATTAGGTCAATGCACTATCACTTGCGAGGCCAGCTCAGGGTGGGAAGGCAAGGATCCCAGAGAAGTTGATTCATCCTTGTTGGAAGCACTGTGTTGATCTGGATCTGTAGGAGGAGTGGTGTCATGGTGAGAGGGGGCTACAACCAAGGCCGTACACTGCTCCGAATGAACTTGGCTCGCTGAGAAAGCTGTACCTGAAATGTGTAGTGGTTTATTTCGGTGTCCAAGGTAATGCTGCAAGCGTGGGCAGATCTTTGGGGCAGCCACTCGATCAGTTGGTGCCACCATGGCTCTGGTGGTGTTCAATTCACTCTCAGTCTAACAACGAGTCTGAAAAAAAAAAGAGGTTTATGTCTACGGATGATTTTAAGTTTTACGGGGAAGAGCATTGAGTACTGAATGTTCAGTCTGCAGAGGTAGTGTCTGACTCCCAGGGAAGATGAGCTCTGTCTTTGGGTAGCAAGGGTTTAGTCTGGGCCCTCCCAGAGGTCCACCATCTGAATATTGTGGCAATTGGGTCCTTCCACATCTTCTGCCTTGCTCTCCAGGAAGTGTAATCTGCCCAAGGCCTCCAAGAGTTGTGGCTGGTGTTGCGCCATAAGTGGTTGCAGGTCCTGAATAGTGTTGGCGTGTGTCTTTTAAAATTAATGTTAATTATGTAATCTTGCAAGTATATTGTATGATGAAGCTGCATAGAAAAATTGTTAACATAGAAAATAATGCAGGCATTTGAAATGTGCCCACGGGGAATGGCTACCCATGTATACGGAGACTAATGAATAGCTTATTAATTCTGAGTTTATTGTGCAATAATGTTTTGAATTTGTATTAGTATATCATATTTAGAGTTATATGTAAGAGTTTTGCTTTATCAATTTAGAGGGCCTTAGCTTAGCGACGGTTTTGGGCCTAGCTGCCTGACCTCATTTGAATTGTATTTTTCTAATGAGTAAATGCGCTGTTTTCCTGAAGGACACAAAGCTGTATTTTTCCAGGGGCTATATGCGTGTAGCCATAGTAAATTCTTTCTCATTTGAACCGGCTTGCTCAAGGCGACATTCTTGCTGGATGCAACAGTGTAATTCGTAACAGGTGCAAGGTTAACCGTACTAGGAGAAGACAATGAAGACACTGACTGGCACGTAAAAGTGTAACATTTTCTACCTGACATTCCAACCATGAAGACGTCAAGAACATGGACCAATCTGCGACATGGGAACTGCAAAAGAGGAAAATTCTAAGGTGCTTATTGAATTATTGGACAGAGATAACGATGCACCAAAGTTTATCCAATGAGGAATTAGGGAACAATTAGACGGTTTATGATTTAACGGTGTAACCCAAGGGAAACAGGGGCCATTTTTCCTTTTCCACTTTGACAGGGACATTTACCTTTTCCTTTGCCATAAGACTTATGTCACTTGCCATTTTACGGACACTTCAAACCCATACTTTAGAGTTAAATTGTCTTGTCACTTCAAACCATCCTCTACCCCATTCTTGTCTGATATTAACTTCTCCTCCATCTGAGGGAAGACATTTGTTTTCTGAACCAAGATATCTTGAGATTTTACCCTGTCCTATCTTTGCTGATGGTGAATCGACTGATGTCCTGAGGACGAAGACTGACACTGTTTGCTGATCTGTTGGATTGGTAACTATCCTATGCAAAATTTGTGATTGTCTGTTTGCCTTTTCTTTCTAGGTACCAACTGCTAATTTGATAGAGGCCTTAGTTCAGATGTTTTCCAAATTTGTGTTTACTAAAATGTTTTGCATGAGGCCCAACATGCTAATGCTAATTCGTGGTTAGTTAAGGTGTACACAATTATCCTATGCAAATAGACAAATGACTGAGTTCTTGCTTTGTTGAATCAAAATGTACTAATGAGACTCTGCTAAGTTGCTTCATATTAATGATGTGCATTAATATTGAATGAATATAGCCGATGCATTGATTAAGTTGTGCTCTGATTGCTAATCAGTAGGGTTCTGATGAGTTTATTGTTAATAAGATTAACAGACATGATGTTAGATTGTAACCAATAGGGTAATAAATACCTTAACTTTTGGCTAAACTGGTGTGGTTATTCGTGACCTGAGGGGTTAGGGTGAGTTCAATGATTAAGTTGTATTAAACGTTTATTGATTAGTGATTATTATTATTGATTGTTTATTGATTCATTGATTGGTGATGCCAAGAAAATATTTTGTACTGGGAAGTCTCCAAACGTGGTCCAAAGGTTTGTCGACCTAATCGCGTCTCCTTGTAAGTTTACTTATTAAGGCTCCGACGCGCTAACAATAGCATTGTTCTCTTTCCACCACCCTCCCAGCTAGTTTCCTGTGGTCTTCCCTTAGGAGGCCCAGGTTCACCACCACTGGGTCTATTTTTGCTTCCACTGAGGCACAGGAGATCTCTATAGCCTCGAGCAACGTTGGCCCTGAAATCTGAGTCACTATGCAAGTGTAATTGTTATTAAACTAAAATATTGCAAATGAAACCTAATAAATTTACCTAACAGACGAACGGCTGAAGGATGGAAACGGGATTCGTTACCACATTCACTTCCCAAGGAAGTTGGAAAAAATTAAGTGAACTTTATTGTTGAAGGAAATGTGGTGGCATGGAAGTCCATCTGGTATGTAGCACTGGTATGTAGCACTTTGTTGTATTGGTAATTGTTAAGTCGACCAAATTAAATGTTAAAATAAAATTAGTGTGCAAGTGACAAACTAAACAATATTTTTCATCTGATGGCATCCATTTTTTACATTTTATATGTTTTTCTCGAAAAAGCAATTGCTCATCTTGGTATGGGTACATCTCTTCCCACTGACAAATGATGAGCTGAAGTCAAATAGGCCACTGATTCTTTATTTTCTGCAAAAGGTTCCTTCTATGTCCACTTGGGGTCACTATTACCCAAGCAACATAGGATTATTTACACATTGCGATTTCAGATGCTCTGCTTCCCTGTGTTACAATTCTCAGACTGATGTGCCTTGGCCAGGGCAGTGAACGTTGATGCGTGGGCTGGATGTGTGAATACGAATATGCTTCACTGCTGACTTCCCTTGTGCTTTGAATTATTTGTTGTGTGATCCTCATTTCCCCTTATAACAACGTAATGAGACCTGTTCACAAACACACTGTGCAATACATAAAGTAGTTCTCTTGTAGCTCTACTTTATGTCATCTTACATGCCTTTCGGAATTGGTCCCCAAAACATCTATAATGGGAATAATATGGGAACACTGAGAGAATATTCATGTACAAATAGAAAATACTCAACCTTATTTCCCCTTTTTCCAGGTATGGATTTTATTGCACTTTATTAAAGCCGGTAGACAGGTACATGGATTCTCACAGATTACTATAATAAGCAATGGTTCAGGGGTTGTTACCACTCGGACAAAACTCTGAGGGTGGAAATCCTTGTTAGGCCCTTTTACGAAACGTTGTATATTATTTTCCCAAATTTATCTGTTCACATATATTTAATTTTATGACTGTTTACCCGATGGTCACCTTGTAGGAAGGCTTGCATTCAATACAGAACGCCCGAATTGGTCATGGGACCAAGTAAACAATGAAGGCTATAGGCCAGATAGGTTGATTGGGAAAAGAGAAGATGCAATAGGTCTGATCTGTTTATTATGAAACGTTATGGGAATAGCAGTAGACCCGACTTATTTATTGCCAAAAACATTTGTTATGCCAATAGACCCTTAGTGGAGGATTGCTGTTACACTGTGTTGAAGTCTGTAGATAGGTACTGAGTTACATGGATTCTCATATATTACTATAAGAGGTGAGAGAGCGTAGCATTTATACTCAAAATTAACATGAAATGTTTATGAACTAATGCATAATAATGCCGCATAGAAAATGTATTAATGTACTTTGCAAAACGTGCGCTTGAAATGTGCCCAAGGGGAGTGGCCACCAATGTATACAATAATTAATGAAACTGACTAATAATGAAATAATACTACGTTTAATGTATGGTTTACACTAATATTAAGAGTTATATGTTAAGGTTTTGCTAATAAATCATTAGGCTTAGTTAGCAGGAGTCGAGGCCTAGCTGCCCGGTTTTCATATTAAGGGGGTCATTCTGACCTTGGCGGTAAAAGGCGCTTACCGCCGGTCAGAAGACCGCCATAACACCGCCGCGGTCGCGGTAAACCGCCACGGTCATTCTGACCCGCAACTGGCAAACCGCCAAAAACCCGACATCCACAAAAGTCCGCCACACCAAAGGTCAGCGAAAAAATGGCGATGACGAAACCTCCACCGCCACGCCAACAGATATACGCCCATGCCATTCTGACCCACGAATCCACGCGGCGGTCTTTCAACCGCGGTATTCCATTGGCGGTACACACCGCCGCGCTCAAAATACACACACCCTTACAAAACACCACCACATTGGACAATTTGAAATACACACACCTGATACACATACACACACCACTCCCACACACCCAATACTATATAAAACACACACCCACATCACCCACAAACCCTTACGACAAAAATTGCGAATCAAGGACAGAGAGAGACTGCACAGCTTAGAGTAGACCATCACACAGAGGCCAATCACAACATCACCCACACAATTACAACGCACAAAACACCATACACCACCACACACATCACACTCCACAACACATACAACATCCCTCACCTCATCCACACCACCCCATGGCACCCCAAAGACACCCCAGGTTCTCTGACGCAGAACTCAGGGTCATGGTGGAGGAAATAGTATGTGTAGAGCCCCAGCTATTCGGTGCACAGGCGCAGCACACCACAATTGCTAGGAAGATGGAGCTATGGCAAAGGATAGTCGACAGGGTCAACGCGGTGGGACAGCATCCACGCAATCGGGACGACATCAGGAAGAGATGGAACGACCTACGGGGGAAGGTGCGTTCCATGGTATCAAGGCACAACATTGCGGTGCAGAAGACTGGCGGCGGACCCCCACCTACTCCCCCAGAATTCACAGCATGGGAGGAGGAAGTCTTGCACATCCTGCATCCTGAGGGCCTCGCAGGAGTATCTGGAGGAATGGACTCTGGTAAGTCAAATCGTAACTACTACTTCCCACCCCACCTGCATGCCAGCACATACCCCCACCCTCACCCCCACCCCCATCACACCAACTCCTTGCTAATGTCCCACCATCACAACCCACCCATCCCAACACCTAGACCTGCATGCGGCCACAAAGCATGGACACCCATCACCAAAGCATGCCCACTGCACAGACACATCACCCCCACAAGCCACCCTCACAAAAGCCCCCACACGGGAATGCCTGCACTTGGGTACACGGACACCCACCCATCACACGAAATGCCACACACAGAACCAATAACCATACCCTTATACCCCTGCAGGACCCGAACGCCACCACACCGCCACAGAGGGTACAGAGATGTCCATCCCACCCCCAGAAGAGGCCCCCAGCGATGACAGCCGCTCTGTCGACCTGGACCCAGATGACCAGCCCGGACCATCGGGGACCTCTGGACAGTCGGTTCCCCACACACAGCCACAGGCTACAGCAGACCCAACCCCCTCGGGGAACACCAGCACAGCTCCCACCCAGCGGGCCCATGCCTCTGTCTCCAGGACACGTCAATCAGCGGTGTGTCCGCCACTACAGGGCACCCAGGTTGACCCACCACCCCAACAACAACAGGGACCTGGGGGCAGTGGTAGTGGGCACACCGTCCAGGGGACAAAGGCCCAGGGAAACAGGGGAACTGGGAGGGCTGCTGTGCGACAAGGGGGGGACAGGCCCAGGGAACGGACTCTCCAAGAGGCCCTCACCACCATCATGGGAGCATACCACCACTCCCAGGAGACGATGGCGACGGTACTGGCCAGGTTCCAGGAGATCCAGGCACAGCAGGAGGAACGGTACATGGGGTTCAGAGAGGAACTCAGGAACATCGGTTCCGCAATGGGGACCATAGTCCTGGCCCCTAACCAGATAGTCACCACATTGCGGGACCATGTGGCACCCCAAAGGGCCCCTGTCACTAGCCTGGATCAGGAACAGCCTACCACCTCCGCCGGCGCTAGTGGACAGGAGGCCCCCACACAACGACAGGCCACCAGAACCCCACCTCCTGCTGAAGAACAACCACCCCGCAAGCGGAACCTGAGATCACACAAGAAGACAGAGTAGGATTGCAAGACCCCCGCCAGCATAAGATACCCCCTGATGTCATCCCACTGTCCCACATTGTCACCCTGTCCAACCTTAAACTGCCCCTACTCCATCCTTCCACAGGCATATGGACAATGCACCTGTGCGTCTGAGAACTGGACTCTGCCATGGACATTACTCCACCCATCACCGTTTTACTATCATGTACCTATATGTAGCACTTGAAATAAATCACTTATTGCACGTACAATAACAGGAGTCTGCTTATATTTTACTATTATGTATCACACATAACGGTGCTATTATGTTCTGTGACATTGTGATGACAACATACCAATGACAACAAGGTGTAGTCCATGGGCAAACAAAGCAGAAGTCACGCAGTTGGTCAAACAGCTCTGAAAAGTGAATGGAAAGTCACAATTCAGTTAAAAGGAAATGGTGGGGTACACAGAAAGTAGAGACGCAGGAGGCCTGAAGTAAATGTAAAATGGCGTGGGTGATTCTTACCTGTGTGCTACTGAAAATACTGTTGTATAACTGTGTCCCTGTTGCCCGTGTCGTCCCCGTCGTCTTCCTCCTCTTCACTCTCCACAGGCTCCACAGCTGCTACAACACCACCATCTGGACCATCCTCCTGCAGGAAAGGCACCTTGCGTCGCAATGCAAGATTGTGAAGCATACAGCAGGCCACGATGATATGGCACACCTTCTTTGGTGAGTACATTAGGGATCCCCTGTCATATGCAGACACCTAAACCTGGCCTTCAGGACCCCGAAGGTCCTTTCTATTATCCTCCTAGTTCGCCCATGGGCCTCATTGTACCGTTCCTCTGCCCTGGTCCAGGGATTCCTCACTGGGGTCAGTAGCCACGACAGGTTGGGGTAACCAGAGTCACCTAATAACCACACACGGTGTCTCTGTAGCTGTTCCATCACATAGGGGATGCTGCTATTTCGCATGACATACGCGTCATGCACTGACCCAGGGAACTTGGCATTTACATGGGAGATGTACTGGTCTGCCAAACAGACCACCTGGACATTCATCGAATGATAACTTTTTCTATTTCTGTACACCTGCTCACTGTCTTTGGGGGGTACCAAAGCCACATGGGTCCCATCAATGGCACCAATGATGTTTGGGATATGTCCAAGGGCATAGAAATCACCCTTCACTGTAGCCAATTCATCCTCCTCAGGGAAAACAATGTAGCTCTGCATGTATTTCATCAGGGCAGACAACACTCTGGACAAAACCTTAGAAAACATAGGCTGAGACATCCCAGATGACATGGCCACTGTTGTCTGAAAAGACCCACTTGCCAAAAAATGGAGTACTGACAGAACCTGCACCAGAGGGGGAATCCCTGTGGGTTGGCGGATGGGGGACATCAGGTCTGGCTCCAGCTGGGCACACAGTTCATGTATAGTGGCTCTGTCAAGTCTGTATCGAAGTATAATACTGTATGTCGTTCTTCCATTGTCGACAGGTCCACCAGCGGTCGGTACACGGGAGGATTCATCCTTCTCCTCGCAAGTCCCAGCGGACGGTGCCTAGGAAGGACAACATGGAGCACAAAGTCAAGCAACCCACAGGTACGTTCACACAGCTTGCACAGTAATTGATTCGCAATGCAGTGAAAGGCCTGTATGAGTGGCAATGCAAGGCCTAGGCCTGTGTGACGCAGTAGACATTAGGCCATGTGGGCCCTTGAAATGGCGGCTGCCTGACCTGAGAAGTGTGACAGTGGGATGTGAGGTCAATGCGCTGGCGTGGCACACCGTGGCGGTGGGCGGTCGAAGACCGCGGCGCGAAGCCGCATTGGTTAACATTGAAGCCTATGGGTATCAGGATCCAATGACGATGTGAGCCGGCGGTCGCGGTACGCACCGCCGCGGGCGTGACCGCCATTTTCTAGCTGCTTAATCACTCGAGACCTGATCATCCACAGGAGAGGACCTATACTGCAAGTGCTGCTGTGACCTCGGTCTGGAAGAGACAATGGCTGCTGTGACTGGGGAAAGGGCCCCTGCCTTCACTTCTGAAGAGTTGGAGAAACTTGTGGATGGGGTCCTCCCTCAGTATGCGCTACTCTACGGTCCTCCAGACCAACAGGTAAGTACACTGGGTGCACGTTGAATGGGCTATGCCTGTGTTGAGTGGGGTGGATGTAAGATGGTGGGGAGGGGAGCGAATGAGGAGTGCAACGCACGACAGATGAGAGCATGTGCCACATGGCAAGGTTGGGGAGGGGGGGCCAATCACATCTAACATGCAGAAAAGTGATGATATTTCCTTTCCCACCCTGTACATGTCACGTAAGGTCAGCGCCCATCAGAAAGTCGACATTTGGCGTGCCATCGCCAAGGACGTCCGGGCCCTGGGGGTCCACAACAGACGGGGCACCCACTGCCGAAAGAGGTGGGAGGACATCCGCCGCGGGACCAGGAAGACCGCCGAGTCTCTGCTGGGGATGGCCTCCCAACGTAGGAGGGGTGCCAGTCGTACCTTGATCCCCCTGATGTCCCGGATCCTGGCGGTGGCCTACCCCGATTTGGATGGGCGCGTGAGGACATCACAGCAGACACAAGGGGGTGAGTATCAGCACATTCTGCTATCTTTGCGCGCAGTGGAGGTGTCTGGGTTGGGGAGGAGGGCTGTGGGTGACTTTAGGCCAGGGCGCTTTCTGTAGGCTAGTCCCCTCCTTTAGGCATGGCCCTGTGCCCCCGGCCGCCACCTCTGTAGGGTGCCAAGTACAGCTATCCATGGTCCAGCATCACCCATGTGTGCATTTGTTGTCCATAGACCTGTAGGCCTAGTCACAAGTACTGAGTAGTGTACCCCGATTGCGCGGCGTAGTGCAGGAGGCTCCTGTGTCTGTCCTCTCCGACAACGGTGTTGACAATGCATGCACTCAACCTGTCTTTATTTCTCCCCCAACCCTTTTTCTTTATCTTCTTGTGCATGTCTGCATTAGCATCATCAGGCGGAGGAGAATTGGCATCGGAGCACGAGGGAGCTGCAACTCACATGGCCCCGGTGGGCCATGCTACAGACACCGAGTACACCAGTGATACGGAGGGCGAGGGGAGCTCCACAACGGGGACCCGTGGAGATGTCAGCGACACCGACACGTCCTCGGAAGGGAGCTCCCTTGCGGTGGCGGCAACATCCGTGCCCACCGCCACAACAGGTACAGCCGCCACCCAGCGCACCAGCCCCACCCTCCCAGCAGCCCCTCAGCCTTCGCTCCGTGCCCGCTCGCCCAGGAAGGCGGGCATCTCCTTCGCCCCAGGCACCTCAGGCCCTGCCCCAGTTACCCCGGCTGCCCTCAATGAGGAGGTCATTGACCTCCTGAGGACACTCATTGTTGGGCAGTCTACCCTCTTGAATGCCATCCAGGGTGTAGAAAGGGAGGTGCATCAGAGCAATGCATACCTGGAGGGCATTCATTCGGGTCAGGCTGCCCATCAACGATCGTTCAATGCTCTGGCCTCAGCACTGACGGCAGCCATTGTCCCTGTTTCCTGCCTCCCTCTTCTAACTGCCTCCACCCAGTCCCAGTCTCCTGTTCCTCAGCCTATCCCATCCACACCATCAGACCAGCCTGCACACACCTCAACACCCAAGGGCAGCTCATCCAGACATAAGCACCACAGATCCCACAAGCATTCACCCAAGCAACATCCAGATGCAGACATGGCAACAGTCACTACCACCTCTGTGTCCCCCTCCTCCTCGTCTCCCTCCTCCCTCCCTGTGACGTCTCCACTCACACCTGCATGCACACCACCATCAGCCAGTACTCCCATCACCGGCACACCCTCCAGTACAGTCCGCACACGTGCAGTCACCACCCCCACTGCCATTTACACGTCCCCTGTGTCCTCTCCCACTGTGTCTGTCACCCCCTCTTCCAAAACACACAAACGTAGGCAGCCACCCACCCAACAGCCATCCACCTCACCACAGCCTACGTCACAAGCACCTGCACCCAAAGACAGCACACCTGACTCTCCTACAACCACATCCTCTTCCTCCACTCCCATAACCACTACACCTACCCGTCCCTGTCTTTCCAAATTGATTTTCCTTTCCAACCTTGACCTCTTCCCAAACACTGACCCACCCCCTCCATCTGGTAAGAGTCCTAAGAGCACCTCAGCCACCACCAGCCCTGCATCGAAGGCGACCATTGTGCACGGGTATTGGAGTCCACCTTTTCCTAGTGCAGATACATCGGCCAGCAGCAAGGGGACAGCCAGCCCACCCCCGGGGAAGAGAACCCGAAAAACAAAGGGCCGGCGCGAGAAGGCTGACACGGCTGCCACCAAGGAGCAAAGTCGTGGCCCGTCACCTGCCACAACATCAAGGGGAGGCAAGGGCCGGAAAGCCTCATCGAAGGAGGGCAAGGGCAGCAGGGCGGAGAAGTCAGCCAGCAGGCGCGCGGACCAGGAGGGCCCCACCAGCCCCATACCGGGTGTGACGGAGGACACCCACGGGCCCAGGACTACATCACAGGAGGGGCCAGCAACCGCACGGTCGGAGGGCGACTAAGCGGGGAGTCCTGGCCAGGTCTGGCTCCCTTGAAAGACAGGACAAGCACCGCTGAACAGGGCCCCGCCGTGAAGACAGGCACCGCTGAACAGGGCCCCGCCGTGAAGAGCACCGCTGAACAGGGCCCCGCCGTGAAGAGCACCGCTGAACAGGGCCCCGCCGTGAAGACAGGCACCGCTGAACAGGGCCCCGCCGTGAAGACAGGCACCGCTGAACAGGGCCCCGCCGTGAAGACAGGCACCGCTGAACAGGGCCCCGCCGTGAAGACAGGCACCGCTGAACAGGGCCCCGCCGTGAAGAGCACCGCTGAACAGGACCCCGCAGTGAAGAGCACCGCTGAACAGGGCCCCGCTGTGAAGAGCACCGCTGAACAGGGCCCCGCCGTGAAGAGCACCGCTCCGCTGGGCCCTTCCTGTCAAGCACCGCTCCGCTGGGCCCCGCCGTCAAGCACCGCTCCGCTGGGCCCCGCCGTCAAGCACCGCTCCGCTGGGCCCTTCCTGTCAAGCACCGCTCCGCTGGGCCCTTCCTGTCAAGCACCGCTCCGCTGGGCCCCGCCGTCAAGCACCGCTCCGCTGGGCCCTTCCTGTCAAGCACCGCTCCGCTGGGCCCTTCCTGTCAAGCACCGCTCCGCTGGGCCCCGCCGTCAAGCACCGCTCCGCTGGGCCCTTCCTGTCAAGCACCGCTCTGCTGGGCCCCGCCGTCAAGCACCGCTCTGCTGGGCCCCGCCGTCAAGCACCGCTCCGCTGGGCCCTTCCTGTCAAGCACCGCTCCGCTGGGCCCCGCCGTCAAGCACCGCTACGCTGGGCCCTTCCTGTCAAGCACCGCTCCGCTGGGCCCTTCCTGTCAAGCACCGCTCCGCTGGGCCCCGCCGTCAAGCACCGCTCCGCTGGGCCCCGCCGTCAAGCACCGTCCGCTGGGCCCTTCCTGTCAAGCACCGCTCCGCTGGGCCCCGCCGTCAAGCACCGCTCCGCTGGGCCCTTCCTGTCAAGCACCGCTCCGCTGGGCCCTTCCTGTCAAGCACCGCTCCGCTGGGCCCCGCCGTCAAGCACTGCTCTGCTGGGCCCTTCCTGTCAAGCACCGCTCCGCTGGGCCCCGCCGTCCCAAGCACCGCTGGCCCATTGACAGTGCCGGTTCTGTGTCGAGCTGGTGTTCACGCTGCACTCTGGGCACCCTGCCTCCTCCAATACCAGTGGAGTCGGGTATCCATCTGATGGACTGTGGCTTTGCACTCCCCAGGATGTAACAGTGGGAAACCCACCCACTGTAGAGACTTGTGAGACTGTGGCTTTGCACTTCCCAGGATGGCACAGTGGGCAAGCCACCCACTGTAGAGACTTGTGAGACTGTGGCTTTGCACTCCCCAGGATGGCACAGTGGGCAACCCTCCCACTGTAGAGACTTGAGAGACTGTGGCTTTGCACTCCCCAGGATGGTACAGTGGGCATGGAGGCCCCTCGTGGATCTGGCGTCGTGGACTCATGTGGCTGAGGTGCCCCCCCTTCCCTTCCCCCTGAGGTGCCTGTAGTTTTCTCATCTGATGCCCCAGCAGTGTTCTCTCCAACGGAATCTGGTCTCCTGTGTGGGCTTTGCCCAGGTGTTTGTGGATATTGGCCCACGGACTGTGGAACTTTGACAAACTGAGCAGGACTTATTGCCTATGTATATAGATTTCGCACTCTTCATTTTTTTTATTTTATATTTCATATACATAATTTTCCATGACTTCAATGAACCTATTTTATACATAAATTTTAATTATCATTTTAATTATGTCTTTGCATTTTTCCGGGGGGTTTGGGGGGTGTCACTCTGAGTTGTTGCTCTGCATTGTTGAATAGATAGTTGGGGGGGTGGGGGGAGGGGGGGGGACGTGTCGCGTATGTGTGTGCCCGTAACCTTTTCTCCTCCCCCCTCCCCTGTGTCGTAGGTGCAGTACTCACCGTTGTCGTCTGCGCCGGCGTTCGTACTCATGGTAGATGAGCAGGTAGACAATAGCTGGTAGGATGTTCAATTCGGGTTCCATGCTGTTCTCCGTCCTCGTGGAGTGTGTAGAGGTAAGCGTTTTCCCGTTCGTAGTCTGTTTCCGCCGTGTTTTTATCGGCGGGGCTCCCGCCCCGGAAAAGGTGGCGGATTGGTGAGTTGTGATAGGGTGGGCGGTACGTTGTCTGCCGCCTGCCTGTTGGCGGTGACCGCCGCGCTGTTTGTCTGTCCCGCCGTGGCGGTCGGAGTGTTAAAGTGGCGGGCTGTGTTGGCGGTTCCCGCCAGGGTCAGAATTCATTTTTTTTTACCGCCTGCCTGTTGGCGGGTTGGCCGCCGCTTTATCACCGACCGCCAGGGTTGGAATCACCCCCTAAATGTGTTTTTCTAACGTGCAGTGTGCTGACTTGCGGAAGGACATGTACTCGTATTTTTCCAAAGCTAAAGGATAAAGTGTAACCGTAGTAGATCTGTTCTCATGAAATTCGACTTGTTAGAAGAAATATTTTTGCTGAATGCAACACTGTAGACTGATAGCAGGTACAAGGTCGCCTGAACTGGTACAGACAATGGACCTACTGACTGAAGATGCGAGAGGACCACAAGAGTATGAAATCATACCGGACATTCTGCCCGCTGCAGATGTCAATCATAAGAACCAATAAACTACGTGAGAACTGTTATGGGGTGACAATTTTGATGAGCTCATTGCAAACCTATTGGATGGAGATAGTGGGGTGCCAACCCCAACCAATCAAGAATCAGGGGACTGTACAACAGAAAAGGGATAAAAACCTTTGACACGGGTAACCATTAGGAGATGCTGTTGCGAACTTTGATGTGACCCAGTCACTTTGTCACTCTGCCTAGAGACTTTGCTGTTTGGCTCTTCAAACCAACCTTGCCCTTGCCCGTTTTATACTTCTCCTCCTTATGAGGAAAGTGTCCCTTCTTACCCGTTCTTGCTGAAGTCCCTGGCTGATGGCGAATCAACTGATGTCCTGAGGACGAAGACTGAATCTGTATGCTGACCCAATATGGAGGGTAACTATATGATGATGAACTGTAATTGTCTGATTGCCTTTTCTTTCTAGGTACCAACTGCTTCTTTTGACAGAGACCATAGGTAGATGTTTTTCCAAATTGGTGTTACCAAATTGTTTTGCATGAAGCCCAACATGCCAATGCTAATTCGAGGTTAGATAAAAGGTTCACTAAAATGGACAAAATCAGACAAATGACTGGTTCAATGCTTTGTTGAATGATGCATTAATGATACTCTGCTAAGGATAACCTATGTTGATGTCGTGTTATATACTAATGTTTGTGATCTTCGCTTTGATGAAATCTTATTCAAGTTGCCATATTATGACAATGCTAATGTGCTTTATGGTTTTGAGACTACTAAACTTGCTAGTAGAATTGTAGTCAATAGGGAATAAACTCCATATAATCGTACTAAACTGGTGTGGTTATTGATGACTGCAAGGTCATGGTGGTTCCTGAGTCTTATTGATGACGTTGTTGACTTGTTGATTGACATGTTGATTAGTTATCTCGTCCTAAGGTGTCTTCAATCAGGGTCAAAAGATTCATTGGCCTAAAACGAGTCCCAGAGTGAATAAATTAATCAGATTGTGACGCATTAGCAGTTCTGGTAGCAGAGTGACGGTTTCGGCCCTTTGGGGCCCTAGGACGAAGGACCATTGTTTAAGAGTGTTTTTCGAAATGATGCAAATTGGAGGAATGATGTGTCTCTAAATTCCCCATGACTTTCCCGGAATCTCTGAGCTTGCCTAAGTGAGTTGGGTATGTTCTCGGCATTTTAGCATGTGTGGTGCAGAATTTGCGCTAGCTCAACTTATGCATATTGCAGGTGATTTGTGAAGTTTGTGAGAATTTAGGCCAGATAATGTTGTTTTAGTAGGAGTGGGTGTACTCCACAATATGAGAGTAGGGAAGTCTGCAAACTTCATGTGAGTGTGGCGCTTTGTGCTCAAAATTCTCCACGTGGTTGTTGGTGATGTACGGAACTGGCGTGGTCTAAGACTCCAGAGTATATTGATAAGTGTAGGAGACACTTGGTTTATGTTGTAATTTGTGCGGTTTAATAGGTCAATTGGGCGTGGTTGACAAGTCGAGTTTGGGTCAAATTGTGTGAGTGAAACCTTCGATGGAGATTTGGCAAGTTCTAAAGTGCACTAGAATGAACCATCGACAAGTCGAGAGTAGGATTTGCGGGTCAAATTCTGCTTGCAAGTGCGGGAGCTGAGAAGGAGAGAGCGGCCGAGGCTTCAGGTGAAATCTCAGTAAAGTTCTGAAGCGATTGTGTTACCCTTCCTGTAGTAAACCGGCAAATTTGGGTTTTTGTTGTTAAAGGTGCTCGCAATATATTGCATTAGTTTTGTGTGAGGAGGACAAGCCGCAAGACTTTGTCAGCTCCAGTGTGTGTGAGTGTGACATCATTAGAGCCGCGCTGGGATAGGTCAGTTGCCGAGAGGGGTCGTGCACGGATTGGCAGCCATCCGGGAGAGGCAATTGGTTGAGAAGGTAGGCGAAGAGTGTTCTGGGAATTAAAGTCACTTCCTGATTAGATTTAAAACAAAATAAAAGACGCAAAAATGAAGTTTTTCAAGGCTCTAAAGAGTGCTTTGAGGGGAGATACATACATTACAGCAAGTGTGGGGGAGCCTACACTGCCTGAGGGTACTCCAGCTTATATCGTAATGGAGGAAAAGGGAGTCACGCCATGTCTTTGGCTAAAGCAATGGTGCAAGTTGACAGAGAAGGAGGGATGTTTGGCGTTTACGGAACACAGAACGTTCAATATAAGAATTTTGGAAAATTTGTGGTTAATGTTAAGTGTGCAAAAACTGCCTCCAAGGCCAGCTCAGTGTGAGGCATTATCAGTCTGGGATTTAATGGCCATACAACAGAGACAGCAGAAATTTATGAGGAGAATGAAAAGAGCAGAAAAGACTTTAGCGGAAGCTAAATGGGACAATGAGACCAAGATGTGGAGAAGGGGAATAGTTGACGGAATTAAGATGTTTCCGGCAATAACCCAAGAAGATGAGACACAGGGAAAGAAAGCCACTTGTAAGACAGACAAGGGCTCTAGTAAGTCAAAAGAGACTCTTGGGTAGATGAAGATGATTCTGACGATGAAGAGTTTCTTAATCAGTTGTTACAATATCACCTGCCACCATATGCCATAAATGATAATGTACAGAGCACTAGTTTGGGTTCTGAAGACCCGGCACAAAATAAGGGCATCACGAGTACCATGCAGACAAGTGATACAGTTTTGATACAGAATGGTGTCAGTGTACCCACTGCGCCAGACACAAAGATACAGTTGCAGCCACCACAGATTCAGAGGCTTTATCCTGATGTTCCCATATTAGAGACAACTACGAGTCTGATGGTGCCGCCTGATCCGGTCTACACGAGATCAAAGTTAGTGCAGATTGAGCCAACTCCGCAATTGCTGCCCCAGCCGCAGCAACAGGTGGTTGCGAGTTACACTACTGTTGCAGGACCGCAGTCAGTACCTACAGCACCTATGATGAATCAAGCTATGGGAGTTAATGCTCCACATGGTTTGGGACTTGGACAGTCACCAGCTGCTATATCATTGCCAATTACTGTTGGTCCACCAGTACCGCTACATGCGCAAGCTAAGCCTGGCGTATGTGATCAGGGAGTAATGACCCAAGAGGCAATAAGAAAAGGGTCTACTGGAAACTTGCAGGGAATGACACAGGGAGGACAGATAGCTGAAAGGTCTAGATCCTTGTTGGACTTAAGTCCGATTGGGGTTTCTTTGGAGACGATGAGGCAAGCGGGGTTGGGAACACTAACCCTACAGGTAATGAGTACAAATACGTCACAGACACCAATGATGCAGTCTGGCAATGTCTTGTTGCAAGGCTTAATTGCGCAACAATTGAACGAGTGGTTAGACAAGCTCAACACTCCGCAGACTAATACAGTGACCGCAGAGAGGTCAGAAAGGGAAGAATACCTGAATTTTGTGAGACTGGGTGTAGAAGCCTTGGAACTAGTGGAAGGAACAATGGGGGTGAACAGGTTAGAGTCATACACGGAAGCAGAATTGAGGTATCTGTGCCCCAAAATAACCAAGGAAGTGAGCAAGGTGCATCAGAGGTTGGCAAACCTGGCGGACAAATACGGCATAGACTTAGACAATACTAAGCATTTGAAAAGGAGCTACAGGTTAGACTTTGAACCTAAAGATTTCGATCACATGAGATCTACCGGAATGAAGGCACACCTCAAAGAGATACTACAGAGTGCTCAAATTTGGGTAGCATTAGAGAAATGGGAAGGGAGATGGGCGAAGAAGAGAGATAAAGAGAAAGGTGATGACCCGGAACCAAAGCAGGCGAAAGCTGCACCTGACACGGGGACAATAAAGATGTTACTGATGAGAGAAACAGCTGGAGGGGTTCTAGTCCATGTACCATGATCTAGGGGTGACATCCTGTCATTCACAAATGATTATCCCAGGTTGAGGGAGAAGCCGATAGAATGGTATCAGCAGACGGACAGGTTTGTGAAGCTTGCGAAATGTCTCTGGGAAGACTTGAATACCCTGTTTGAGATTATAGTTCCTGCTGACTTATGGCTTGAGTGTAAGAGGGGTGTGGATAGGCCGACAGAGGAACCAGCAAGGGACAAAGTTACTGGAGCACCGTCTTCTGAAGTGATGAGGTATTATCACAAAGTGATTGAGTTTTTGAAGCAGAAAGTGTCGCCGAAAGTGACTGATTGGCAGAAAATTTATCGAACGTCACAGGAGGGCAAGGAGTCGATTCATGCTTACTATGAGAGGTTGTTGAAGGCGTTCAAACACTACAGTGGCACTGAGTTCATAGAGCCGAAAGATATGAATCACCTTGTGTCAGGTTTGTTGAAGGGCTGAGACCAGAGATTATCCAGATGATTAAGAATCATTTGATCTGTTGGCAAGCGAAACCGATTGATGAGGTGTTGCAGTATGCGAAATACTGTAGTGATGAAATTGAGTTGAAACAAAGTTGTAGGAGAAGGTGATGGTGCTGCAAATTAAGGCAGTGCAAGCAGGGATGCAGGGAAATGGAATACAGCAGATGGTACAGCAACAACAGCAGGGAATTGGAGTGTTTCAGGCTCAACCGAGAGGTCGAGGACAAGGAGGTTTTGTGAACCGTGGTCCAGCTATAAATACTGTTGTGGTTCAAAATGATGTGCAGGGGATGAAAAAGATGTCACCATGTCACACGTGCGGGGCCTAGGGCATTGGAAGCGGGAATGCCCAATGAGGGTGCAGGATGGTGCAGTTAAACAAAGCAATGATATTGGTACATTTTAAAATGTGAGGGGTCCAAAAGTGAGGGGTCAAAATTTGAATTTCCAGAATAACATGGTACAGATGCAGGGTCTCCAACCCGTGCAACAAATGCAAATGCCACGTATTCAACCAGCACAAATGCAGCAGGCACAACAGCAGATTCCCATGGTACCTAGACAGCAAATGCAAATACCATTAGCTCCAATGGGACAGCAACAGGTGATGCTTCCTCAACAGGTTACAGGTCAAGCAATGAGTCAAAATAACACAGTACAGCAATTCCCCATTGCGTGGTGAGGTTGGAATAAACGATGAATGGTCGGATGATTGTTCAGATAGTGTGGAGTGCAGGCTTGCAGCGTCCTTAGAAGTAGATCAGAGGGGACCTTATGTGGAAGGAAAGGTAATGGGTCATAAGGTTTCGTTCTTAGTTGATACAGGAGCTACACGCTCTACAGTCAGAAGTGCTGAGGTTCCGAAATTGCCACTTTCGGGGTGTACCATAAGGGTGGTAGGAGTAGCAAATCAGTTCCTGACAAATCCGATTACAGATACAGTACAAGTCTAGATTGGTACTTTCCAGGGATTACATAGATTTGTAGTCTGGGACTCGAGTCCTGTATCCCTACTGGGAAGAGACTTAGGGCCAGATGTAGGTAGGCTTTTGCGCCTCGCAAACGGCGAAAAACGCAGTTTGCGAGGCACAAAAGCCCTCACATGATGCAGAAACACATTTTGCGAGTCGGAACCGACTCGCAAAATGTGTTTCCGACTCGCAAATAGGAAGGGGTGTTCCCTTCCTATTTGTGACTCGCACCGCGATGTAAGTTAATTTGTGACAGCGAAAGCGGTCGCAAATCAACTCGCAGTTACCATCCGCTTGAAGTGGATGGTAACTCATTCGCAAACGGGAAGGGGTCCCCATGGGACCCCTTCACCTTTGTGAATGCTCACAAAATTATTTTTTCAGGATAGGACCACTGCCTACTCTGAAAAAAACCGAAACAAAAGGTTTCGGTATTTTTTTCTATTTGCATCTCATTTTCCTTTAAGGAAAACGGTCTGCAAAGAGAAAAAAAAAAACTGCTTTATTTAAAAGCAGTCACAGACATGGTGGTCTGCTGTCTCCAGCAGGCCACCATCCCCGTGTGTGCCTAGACTCGCTATGGGGTTGCAAACTGCGACCCACCTCATAAATATTTATGAGGTGGGTCTTTGCGACCCCATAGCGAGTCGCAGAAGGTGTCTGAGACACCTTTCTGCATTGCGAATTGCGAGTTGCAATTTGCGAGTCGCTTTGACTCGCAAATTGCAAGTCGCAATTTGTGTTCTACCTACATCTGGCCCTTACTGGGCAAAACAAGGTGTTCGATTACCTGTTCCAATAAGGGATTGAGGTGCAGCCAAACAGTGATGATGAAGGGGACGATGGTTAGTTCTCAGAGTTAGAGACGGAGACCGCAAATGAAGAATACCCTTTGATAACCTTATTCCCGATGTTCACAGTGACTGACTTACCACCAGAATTACAGGGAACAGTGCCAGAAAAGGTGTGGGACCTGACAGGAAAAGAAGTGGGACTAATAAAGGGAGTAGAACCGGTCAAAGTAGAGGGAAAGCCAAATGCAGTGTTTACTCAGGTACCGCAGTACCACATGGCACAAGATGTCCTTATACAGGTGACGCAGATAATTGCAGACTTTATAAAGCAAGGTGTCCTAAAGGAAGTGATGAGCAGTCCATGTAATTCACCAATAATGGGTTTGAAAAAGCCTTGTGGGAAAGTTCAAATTGCTCAAGACTTGAGGAAAATAAATGAGATTGTGGTAAAATGTTGCCCCATAGTGGCAAATCCAGCAGTGATCACGTTTCAGGTTCCGTGTGATGCAGAGTGGTTCACAGTTGTGGACCTGTCTCAAGCATTCTTTTCAGTGCCTCTCCATGAGGATAGCCAATTTCTTTTCAGTTTAAAATTCCTGGACAAGGTTTACAGTTGGTGTCGAATTCCTCAAGGGTTTTCTGAGTCACCTTCCATCTTCAATCAGATACTGAAGAAGGATTTGGAGTCATTAGAACTGCCTTTCAGTTCGACTCTAGTACAGTACATTGATGATTTGTTACTTGCATCCAGAACAAAAGATGACTGCAGGTATGACACAATTGCCTTATTGAACCATTTGGGAAAGAATGGACATAAAGTGTCCCCAAAGAATCTGCAATGCTGTCAGAAAGAGGTGAAATACTTGGGTCACCTGATTGAGAAAGGGTCGAGAAAAATATCCAAAGAAAGGGTAACAGCCATATTGCAGATGAATCCCCCGACAAATAAAAGAGACGTCAGGATGTTTTTGGGAATGGTGGGCTACTGTCGCCAGAGGATTCCCAACTTCCCGATTATCTCTAAACCTTTGGTGAGATTGAATGTTAAGGAAATTCAGGATGGCCCAGGTGCCATAACCATGTCTGAGAAAGAAATGAAGGCATTCATGGAACTGAGGGAAAGCATGTGCAGGGCACCAGCTTTAGGTATGCCTGATTACACAAAGCCTTTTGTACTGTTTTGTCATGAACGTGATGCTTGTTCTTTGTCTGTCCTGACACAAGTCCATGGAAGTGCAAACCGCCCAGTAGCATATTTTTCAGCTACTTTGGACCCAGTCGCAGCAGCCTTACCTGGTTGTTTGTGTGCAGTTGGTCAAAGCCTCACTCAGTGTGAAGGTATAGTGATTGGACATCCTTTAACAGTAATGGTCCCACATTCAGTTGAAATCCTGTTGACCTGAACCAAGACACAGCATATGACAAATGCGAGATTGACAAAATACGAAACAATTATACTGGGGTCACCTAATGTGTCCCTAAAAAGATGTACTGTGTTGAACCCGGCAACTTTACTTCCTATCGAAAATGCAGACATTAATGATGCCGAGGAGGTAGAACATGATTGTCTTGAGGTAACAGATCTGTGCACGAAACCAAGACCTGATATTAAAGATACCCAACTGGAAGAAAATGATTATATTATCTTTGTTTATGGTTCATGCCTGAGAGTCGCATTAGGAGTACTGAGAGATGGATATGCTGTGTGTACAATCAATGGTATCTTAGAAGCTTCCTGGCTCGAAAGAGTATACTCTGCTCAAGTGGCTGAATTAATTGCTGTTAATAGGGCATGCCACGCAGCTGAAAACCTGAAAGTCACTATCTATACTGACAGCAGATACGGATTTGGAATTGTACATGATTTTGGCCAATTGTGGTCACAGAGGGGTTTCCTGACCTCTTCTGGTTCACCAGTGAAAAATGGCGAGAATATCAAGGAATTGTTGCATGCGATTCAGTTACCTCTTGGAATTGCCATGGTGAAATGCAATGCTCATGTTAAATCACAAAACTTGGGGGGTCATTACAACCCTGGCGGACGGTGTTAAAGCGGCGGTAAGACCGCAAACAGGCCGGCGGTAAAAAAATTTGAATTATGACCGTGGCGGAAACCGCCAACAAAAACAGCCACTTTAACACTCCGACCGCCACGGCGGTACAGACAAACAGCTTGGCGGTCACCGCCAACAGACAGGCAGAAGACAATGTACTGCCCACAGTATCACAACCTACCAATCCGCCACCTTTTCCGGGGCGGATTCACCGTGGATAAAAACACGGCGGAAACAGCCATTTCAAAGGGAAAACGCTCACCTCTACACACTCCACGAGGAAGGAGGACACCATGGAACCAGAACTCCAAATACTCCCTGCGATAGTCTTCCTGCTCCTATACGACCATCATCATCGCCGGCGCCGAAGCCAACGGTGAGTACTGCACCTACGACATAGGGGAGGGGGAGGCAAAAGTCAGGGACACACACATGCAACACCCCCACCCCGACCCTCACCCACTACAACACACACACCAATGCATATCCAAACATTACAGTAACATCCCCCAACCCCCCCGGAAGAATGCAAAGACAAAAGGAAATGAGTTGAACCATTGTAATATATCAAAATGCAGTAACCAAATATATACAGATATATATACACATTCAACAAAATATACATCACGATTAGTAGTGCAGGTAATGCACCATTCAATGTCCGTGGACCACTGGGCCCAAAATGCATGGGCGAGGCCCACATCAGATACCTGATCAAAACGGAGAGAACACTGCTGGGGCATCAGATAGAAATACAACAGGCACCTCAGGGGGAAGGGAAGGGGGGGCACCTCAGCCGGATGAGTGCAACACGCCAGATCTACGAGGGTGCTCCATGCCCATTGATGTATCCTGGGGGGTGCAAAGCCACAGTCTCTCAAGTCTGTACAGTGGGTGGTTTGCCCACTGTACCATCCTGGGGAGTGCAAAGCCACAGTCTCTCAAGTCTCTACAGTGGGTGGCTTGCCCACTGTTCAATCCTGGGGAGTGCAAAGCCACAGTCTCTCAAGTCTCTACAGTGGGTGGTTTGCCCACTGTACCATCCTGGGGAGTGCAAAGTCACAGTCTCTCAAGTGGATAACAGTCTCCACTGGTTCTGGAGGGGGACTGGTGCCCAGAGTGCTTCATCCTGTGAAGGACAGACGGAGTGGATGCATGTCTCCACTGGTTCTGGATGGGGACTGGTGCCCAGAGTGCTTCATCCTGTGAAGGACAGACGGAGTGGATGCATGTCTCCACTGGTTCTGGGGGGGGACTGGTGCCCAGAGGGCATCACTCTCCCCGTGACGGTCCCAGTACCGTCACTGTCCCTGCCACACATGGGCTAGCGGTGCTTGAGTTGGTGGTCTTTGCCCTGTTCAGCGGTGCTTGCCCTGTTCAGCGGTGCTTGACTTTTCAGTTTCTGACCTGTTCAGCGGTGCTTGCCATGGCGGTCTTTGCCCTGTTCAGCGGTGCTTGCCCTGTTCAGCGGTGCTTGACTTTGCAGTTTCTGACCTGTTCAGCGGTGCTTGCCATGGCGGTCCTTCATTGCCCAGCTGGGCTGGGGCTGGCGGTCCTTCATTGGGCAGCTGGGCTGTGGCTGCCAGGGCCCTCCTGGGCAGCTGGGCTGTGGCTGGCGGTCGCCTCCTGGGCACTGACTCTGGCAGTGGCCTCCTGGCCAGTGACAATGGGGCTGCCCTCCTGGGCACTGACTCTGGCGGTGGCCTCTTGGCCAGTGACAATGGGGCTGGCATGGGCTCCGGGGCAGCGGGGATGATGGCGGTCTTCTCCACCGTGCTGCTCTTCCCAGACTTTGGCGATTTCTTCTGCCCCTTCCCCACCTTCGGCGGAGTCACAACTGAGTGAATACTCCCTCCGGGACCCTTGTGAGCGGCTTTGCTGGCTGGAGCCTTCCCCCACTCCCGCCGGGCACTGTCCAACTTCTGGTGCTTCACCGGGGGGGGACTGTCTGTGCTGTAGCTCTGTGTCACACTGGCTGCCCTGGTGCCCAGGGCACTCCACATACCTCTAACAGGCACCACTGGTACGAAATATTTTTTGGCTGAGGTGCTAGTACGGGACCTATGAATTGGAGTGGGGGGGAAGAGGTCAAGCTTGGTCAGGAAAAGTTTCTTAGGAACACTGGGACGGGTAGCTGGAGTGGGTCTGGGAGTGGAGGAAGAGGAGGTGGTTGTAGGAGGTGTAACTTTTGTGGCTTTGGGTGCAGGTGCATGTGCTGAAGGATGTCGTGAGGTGGATGTATGTTAGGTGGGTGTGTGCCTGCGTTTGTGTACTTTGGAAGGGGGCATCACAGACACACTGGGAGAGGACACAGGGGACGTGTAAATGGTAGTGGGGGTGGTGAGTGCAGGTGAGCGGGGTGTGGTGGTGGCTGTGCTGGCTGTGCTGGTGCGGGACCTAGTGGCTGTAGTTGTAGTGCATGCAGGTGAGAGTGTAGACGAGACTGGGAGGGAGGAGGGAGATGACGAGGAGGGGGACACATTGGAGGCAGTGGATGTTGCTGTGTCTATATGTGTGTGATGCTTGTGTGAGTGCCTGTGGGATGTGTGGTGCTTATGTTTGCCTGAGCTTCCCTTGTGTGATGACGTGTGTGCATGCTGGTCTGATGGTGTGCTTGGGATAGGCTGGGGTACAGGGGATTGGGTCTGGGTGGAGGAAGTTGGAGGGGAGAGGCTAGAGACAGGGACAATGACTGCCATCAGTGCTGAGGCCAGAGTTTGCAGGGTTCGATGAAGGGCAGCCTGACCAGAATGAGTGCCCTCCAGGAATGTATTTGTGTGTTGCAATTCCCTTTCTACACCCTGGATGGCATTCAAAATGGTAGACTGCCCAACAGTGAGTGACCTGAGGAGGTCAATGGCCTCCTCACTGAGGGCAGCAGAGGTGACAGGGGCAGGGGCTGAGGGGCCTGGGGCGAAGGTGATGCCCACCTTCCTGTGTGAACGGGCACGGGGCAAAGGCTGAGGAGCTGCTGGGAGGGCGGTGCTGGTAGGGGAGGTGGCGGCTGTACCTGTAGAAGTGGGGGGCACAGATTTTGCCGCCACCACAAGGGAGCTCCCATCGGAGGACGAGTCCTTGTCGCTGGTTGCTGATCCTGTGCCTGCCGTGAAGCTCCCCTCGCCCTCCGTCCCACTGGTGTATTCCGAGTCCGTGGTGTGGCCCTCCATGGCCATGTGGGATGCAGCTCCCTCGTGTTCCGGTGCCACTGTGCCTCCGCCTGATGATGCTGATGCACACAAGGACAGGGAGACCACAAAAAGGGGGGGGAGGGACAGAAGAAAGACAGGTTGAGTGCATGGCTTACCGCTACCGTTGGCGGACAATACAGACACAGCAGCCCCCTGCACTACTCCGCGCTGTTGGGCTCTACAGATGCAGTTCCTGGGATATGGCCTACATGGCTATGGTGGACATCAGCACACATAGATGACACAGGGGCATGTATACCTGTACTTGGCACTCTACAGAAGTGGGGTGGAGTGCCACATGGCCTGCATTATGGAGGGGCCTAGCCTACGGAACTCGCCCTGGCCTAGGAGAACCCACAGCCCTCCACCCCCACCCAGACACCTTCACTGCGTGCAAAGTCCACAGAATGATGTTGTACTCACCCCCTTGTGTCTGCTGTGATGCCCTCAAGCGCCCATCCAACTCAGGGTAGGCCACCGTCAGGATCTGGAATATCAGGGGGGTCATGGTGCGACGGGCACCCCTCCCACGTTGGGAGGCCATCCCCAGCTGAGCCTCCGCCGTCTTCTTGCTCCAGCGGCGAATGTCCTCCCATCTTTTCCGGCAGTGGGTGCTCCGTCTGTGGTGGACCCCCAGGGTCCGGACGTCCTTGGCGATGGCACGCCAAATATCCTTCTTCTGGTGGGCGCTGACCTACATGACATGTACAGGGGAAGAAGAGAAGTCATTACCAACTGCACTGTCAAAGTGAGTGGCCCACATCCCTACCCTTGCCATGTGGTTCATGCATTCACAGTCCTTCAAGTACGCAAAACTGTGGCCCCTTTCTTCTTACAACCAGCCCTCTCCACACAGGCATAGCCCATACAACTTGCTCCCTGTGTACTTACCTGTTGGTCTAGAGGACCGTAGAGTAGCGTGTACTGGGGGAAGACCCGTCCACGAGCTTCTCCAACTCCTGTGCAGTGAAGGCAGGGGCCCTTTCCCCAGACGCACAAGCCATTGTCTCTTCCAGACCGAGGTCACAGCAGCACTTGCAGTGTAGGTCCTCTCCTGTCGAAGATCAGGTATCAAGTGATTGAACAGATAGAAAATGGCGGTCACGTCGGCGGGGCGTATCATCACCGCCGGCGCACTTCGTCATTGGCTCCTGGGACCCATAGGGTCTAATGTTAACCAATGCAGCATTGCGCCGCGGTCTTCGACCACCTACTGCAACGGTGTACAACGCCAGCGCAGTTACCTCACATCCCATTGTCCCAGTTTAGAGGTCAGGCAGCCGCCATTTCAGGGGCCCACATGGCTTAATTTTCAACTGCGTCACACATACCTAGGCCTAGACTCAACACACATACAGACAACTTTTTGGATTATGTTTCGTGTTCTGTGTAGACTGTGGGTACATACCTCTGAGTTGTTTGACTCTGTGGTCGCTGTTGTCCTTCCTAGGTACCGTCTGCTGGGACATGTGAGGAGATGGAGGAATCCTCCGGGGTACCGACCGCTGGTGGACCTGTTGACAATGGAGGAGCGACATTTAATCATCACCTACAGGTTTGACCGTGCCACAATCCAGGAACTGTGTACCCATTTGGAGCCTACCCTCATGTCAGCAATCCGCCATCCCACAGGGATCCCCCATCAAGTGCAGGTGCTATCAGTGCTCCATTTCCTTGCAAGTGGGTCATTTCAAACAACAGTGGCCATGGCATCAGGGATGTCCCAGCCTATGTTTTCCAATGTGTTGTCCAGAGTGTTGTCTGCCCTGCTGAAACACATGCGGAGCTACATCGTTTTCCCTCAGGTGGAGGATTTGGCTAGAGTTAAAGGTGACTTCTATGCCCTTGGACATATCCCTAACATCATAGGTGCCATTGATGGGACCCATGTAGCTCTGGTCCCCCCCCCACAGGAGTGAACAGGTGTACAGGAACCGGAAGAGTTATCATTCTATGAATGTACAGATGGTATGTTTGGCAGACCAGTACATCTCCCGGGTAAAACCTGTCATGGCTACTGACCCCAGTGAGGAATCCCAGGACTAGGGCAGAGGAATGCTACAATGAGGCCCATGGGCGCACTAGGAGGGTGATCGAACGCACCTTCGGGCTCCTGAAGGCCAGGTTCAGGTGCCTCCATATGACAGGTGGTTCCCTATTCTACTCACCAAGGAAGGTGTGCCAGATCATCATCGCCTGCTGTATGCTTCACAATCTGGCTTTGCGACGCCAGGTGCCTTTTCTGCAGGAGGATGGTCCAGATGGCGGTGTTGTGGCAGCCTTGGAGCCTGTGGACAGTGATGAGGAGGAAGCAGAGAAGAAGACATTGACAACAGGGACTCAGTTATCCAGCAATATTTCCAGTGACACACAGGTGAGAACACATTCCTGCCTACTACAAGTACTTACACACTTCTACCTCTATCCTGTCTGTCGATTTCAACCTGTATATGGTAACTGAGTTGTACATTTCCATTACGGTTTCACAGGTGTGGTTACCAACGTGTGTCATCTGCTTACATTCCTTATGGACTTGAGATGTGTGACATAGCTATGTTGACATTACATTTGAGAACGGATTTTGTCACTGTCATTGCTAATACACATTTTTGAAATCACAGACTGACTCCAGATTGTTTTGTGCTTCAAGGGTGTTTATTGAAGTGCTAAATATTGGAGGGGGGTGGTAAAATGGTGAGGGGTGATGGTGGAGGAATGTCCATGGCAGAGTCCAGTCTATTAGTCTCACAGGTGCATTGCCCATATGGGCATAGGAAGTGGAGCTGGGGCAGTTCCAATATGGACAGGGTTACAAAGTGGGACAGTGGGATGACAATCAGGGTGGTCTCATTTCTTGGCGGGGGTCTTGCCATCGTGGTCTGTCTTGTTCCTGGATCTCAGGGACTGCTTGCGGGGTGGTTCTCCGTCTGCAGGGGGTGGGGTGCTGGTGTGGTGGTCCTGTGGTGGGGTGTCCTGTCCACTAGCGCCGGCGGAGGTGGTGGGCAGTTCTTCGTCCATGCTAGTGTCAGTGGCCCCTTGGAGTGCCACGGTGTCCCTCCTGGTATTCAGTATCTCCTTCAGCACCCCTACAATGGTGCCCAGGGCAGTGCTGATGGTTCTGAGTTCTTCCCTGAAGCCCAAATACTGTTCCTCCTGAATGAGCTGGGTCTCCTGAAACTTGGCCAAGACCATTGCCATTGTCTCCTGGGAGTGGTGGTATGCTTCCATGATGGAGGAGAGGGCCTCGTGGAGAGTGGGTTCCCTAGGCCTGTCCGCCCCCTGTCGCACGGCAGCCCTCCCAGTTCCCCTGTGTTCCAGGGCCTCCGTCCCCTGGACCGTGTGCCCACTACCACTGCCCCCAGGTCCCTATTGTTGTTGGGGTGGTGGGTTATCCTGGGTTCCCTGTAGTGGTGGACACACAGCTGATTGACGTGTCCTGGGTACGGAGGTATGGGCCCGCTGGGTGGGTGCTGTGCTGTGCTGGTGTTACCAGAGGGTGGAAGGTCTGTGGTGGCCTGTGACTGGGTGTGGGGAACTGACTGTCCCGAGGCCCACGATGGTCCGGGCTGGTCATCTGGATCCAGTTGGACAGAGCTGCTGTCATCACTGTGGGCCTCTTCTGTGGGTGGGGTAGAGATGTCTGGACCCTCCTGTCTGGTGACGTTGGGTAGTGGCCCTGTAGGGGTGTAAAAGCATGATTATTGCATCTGTGTGTGTCACGGTGTGCAATGGGTAGGTGACCGTGTACCCCAGTGCTAGTATTCCTGTGTAGGGGCTTGTGTGATGATGGTTGGGGGGTGGTATGGGTATGTGCAGTGGGCATGCTTTAGTGAGGGGTGTCCATGCTTTGTTGTTTCATGCAGGGCTTGGTGTTGGGATGGGTAGTTTGTGTAATTAGTACATTAGTGAGGAGTTGGAGTGATAAGGGAGGGGGTGAGGGTGGGGGTCTGTGATAGCATGCAGGTAGGGTGGGGGATATGATAGTTAAGATTTGACTTACCAGAGTCCATACCTCCACTGACTCCTCCGAGTCCCTCAGGATGCATAATGGTCAAGACCTGCTCCTCCCATGTTGTTAGTTGTGGGGGAGGAGGTGGGGGTCCGCCGCCAGTCTGCTATACTGCGATGTTGTGTCTGGAGACCACGGAACTCACCTTCCCCCGTAGGTCGTTCCACCTCTTCCTGATGTCCTCCTGATTTCTTGGGTGCTGTCCCACTGCGTTGACCCTGTCGACTACTCTTCGCCATAGCTCCATCTTCCTAGCTATGAAGGTGTGCTGCACCTGTGATCCAAATAGCTGTGGCTCTACCCGTATGATTTCCTCCACCGTGACCCTGAGCTTCTCCTCCGAGAATCTGGGGTGTCTTTGCCGTGCCATGGGGTGGTGTAGGTGATGTGTGGGGTGATGAGTGTGGTGATGTGTAGTGGTGTGTGGTGTTTTATGCGTGGATGTTGTGTGGGTGATGGTGTTGTGTGCCTCTGTGTGGTGGAATTGTCTATGCTGTGCTGTCTCTCTGGCCTTCGTCAAAATCTTTGGTCGTAGGGGTTTGTGGGTGATGTGGGTGTGTGTTTTATATAGTATTGATTGCGTGGGAGTGGTGTTTGTATGTGTATTAGGTGTGTGTATTTCGAATTGTCCAATGTGGCGGTGTTTTGGAGATGTGTGTGTATTTTTGAGCGCGGCGGTGTGTACCGCCAATGGAATACCGCGGTTGAAAGACCACCCCGTGGATTCATGGGTTGTGATAGCTATGGTGGAATTCCGCGGCCGCGGCGGTGTATTGGCGGTCTTCTGCATGGCGGTAAGCGGCTTTTACTGCCAATGTTGTAATGACCCCCTTTGTGTCAATGGGAAATAGATATGCAGATCAAGTCACAAGGTTTTGTGCATTGTACTGTATATCGTTTCAAGATCAGTGGGAATTGTTACCTGAAACTGAAAATGAAACATGCTCAAATTATGCATTAAGGGTGGTTGACACATTAGACAAGTTGAAATCATTACAGGGACGTGCCAGTAAGGAGGAGAAACGTTCCTGGCAGAGAATGCAATGTGTGTACAGAGATCTGATGACTTATGGGTTTCAGAGGAGGGAAAAATGGTTTTGCCAAACAGTCTTTTGTCACAATTTGCGAGGTTTTACCATGGTCAAGCACATGTTGGGAGAGACGCAATGATCAGGTTATTCCAAATCGATTGGTTCAATCGAAAATTCAGACAAGCTGCAGAAGTCATCTGTCATAGGTGCTTAATCTGTCAGCAGATGAATGCTGGGAAAGGGACCGTAGTGAATTTGAGCCACGTTGGGAGAGCAGGAGGTCCATTTAGCAGAATGCAGATGAATTTTATTGAGATGCCTATGTGTGGAGGTCTGAGATACGTGTTGGTGATTGTGTGCATTTTTAGTCATTGGATTGAAGCTTACCCTACACGTAGGAATGACAGTCTCACAGTAACAAAGCTGCCGGTTAGGGAGTTAATACCACGTTTCGGGTTTCCGATCTCTTTAGAATCAGATAGGGGAAGACACTTCGACAATGAGGTGATTAAGCTCTTGTGTGCTGCATTGAACATTGAACAGAAGTTGCATTGTAGCTGTCGCCCTGAAGCATCAGGACTAGTGGAGCAGATGAATGGTACCTTAAAGTCGAGAATGGCAAAAATGTGCGCAGCTACCAATTTGAAATGGCCAGATGCATTGCCCTTAGTGCTAATGTCAATGAGAAACACACCCGACAAGAAAACAGGACTGTCTCCTCATGAAATTCCTATGGGCCGAGCTATGAGATTACCCGAAGTGCCTGCAAATGTTCTTGTGAATATCACAGATGATATGGTGTTGGACTACTGCAAGGGTCAGGCTGACGTGGTCCGCTATTTCTCTCACCAGGTGGAGGCTACCACATCGCCACCGATAAGTGATCCAGGTCACACCCTGAAAGCCGGTGACTGGGTTGTTGTCAAGAAACACGTGAGGAAGTTGTGTTTGGAGCCACGTTGGAAGGGGCCGTATCAAGTAATACTGACAACAACTACTGCTGTGAAATGTGCAGGTCTTCCAAATTGGATACATGCCAGTCACACAAAGAAGGTGACGTGTCCAACTGATCAGGAACTTGAAGTGTCCAAAACAACAGCTGCAGAGAAGGAAGTCCCAGGGCCGGAGAATATTCAAAGGGGAACTGAGACTGAAGGAGAACCTGCTGAGGACTGGTTAATCACTCAAACAGTAAACGAGATCCAGAGGAGTGACAGTGAGCCCATCTCAGCTGAGGCAACAGGGGAACCAACACAAAGAGAGGTTCTCCCAGAAGCAGACGGATACGGGTTTGAAGTTGAGCCCATAAGTGACCCTGAAGGCAAAGGGGGTGAGGCAGAAGGAGGTCAAGGTGTTCTGACTCCTCCTGAGCCGTTTGCAGATCAATCAAGAGAAAACACCATAGCACAAGAGGAGGGCACTGTTCAACATCCTGAAGGAACGAGCGGAAAGAAAACACTTAAAGGAGATAACTGGCCGAAGCCACAAGCTGAAAGGGAGAGAGTGATCCCTAATGAAACAATAGAGGAAGAAGTTGACACAACCAGGAAAGAAGTTCTCAGTGAGGGAAAGTTACAGGGTGATCACACATTGAAAAGAAAAAGAGTTGTAAACAGATGATATGCAGGTCCTGAATGGGCGTATGCAACAACAGCTGAATGGCAACAAGAATTCTTGGCATTCTGTTTTGATCGAGAAATTCCAGGTCAATACTACGGCACCTGAATTCAACTATAGAAAGAGACTGTGGTAAAAGTTTAAATTAAAGAAAGAGGAAAAATCTGAGAAAAGAGACTGATAAATTACCGGATGTGACACTGATAACCTAAATTGACTCTGAAAAAACGATTATGACAAGCTGCTAACCTAATTTGACAAAGGGACCTGGGAGTGAGTGAAATGCTGTAAATACTTGCTAAGAGAAAGAGACTTTGTACAAAGAGATAAAAAAAAAAAAGAGCTTTTGGTCTACCTCAAAGTTGATTGTTTGTTTTATCTTATTCGGCTCTCTGATTCTTTATAGATCATGAGGACATTAGAAAGAATGATAAAGGTAGGATGCTTGGTTGGTTGATTGTTATCTTGGGTATTGTATGTGCAGTAATAATTATAGGTGTGATTGTGGGAATACCATTGGTGGATAAGAATGCGACTAATAATGCTCCAACTCCTGAAACTACTACTACACTAACACCATGGGAGAGGTTTGAGCAGGATACGAAGTATTTGCATGAGGGAACTAATTCAAAAGGGGAACTATCTACTAATGTCTTCTATCGCTTGCTGAATGAGTATGTTGACACAATGGATGCGAAGAATTGCTATATGTGCACAAAGATTCCTTCGTCAGTACAAGAAGGGGTTACTTACCATAGTCTGCCACTTACCTATGGGATAAGCTGTAGTTTGCTATTAACTAGATTCTATGAGCAAGAACATGTTCAATACTTTTATTCTAACTTAGATGTAGTGTTTTCTTTTGTGCCTGTGATTGAGTTTCTAAATAAATTAGCTAAGGAACACAGCATAAAATTAGTTAGGGGTTTCTTTGAGCCGACACTGATATTTGGAACAGCTTATGTGCACCGAAATAATCTAACTTGCTTACTAACGCCTGTAGAAAAGAGCTTCTTAGATCACACTGATGATAGACGAAAGGCATTAAAGGAAAAGTTAGAAAAGGGATTAGAAAAGCGAACATTTGCAAATGACTATGCTTATAGTGCAATAAAAACACAAGGCAAATTAGCTATAGATGCATTACACGTAGGAAGGCTTTGTGTATATGTAGGCCAAAATCTGAGCATGAGATTTTATTTGTCGGAACGAGTGAGTGCAGGCATGTGTTTTTGTTTCAGAGTAAATGGTCTTCATGTTAAATGGACAGGATCCAGCGATCCTTGGGATCTATTATATATGTGGACTTAATGCTTATTACCGTCTTCCAAAGGGATGGTATGGGACATGTTATTTGGAAATAGTTTTTCCAAAGATCTACCAGATTGATGACTTAAAGCAACTTCCTAAAATGTCTGAATTACATCATACTAAACAAAAGAGAGAGACAGCGGCTGCTGTCGTTGGTGACATATTTGGAGCCATAATTCCTTCAGTAGGGGTTATCTTAAACTCCATAAAGATTCGAAAGTTGTCTACTATTCGGGATCACATGCTGACAAACTTCACAGGGGCTATACTCCTGATGGATACTGAACTTGCTGCGGAGAGGGCTATGACTCTTCAAAACCAGCTTGCTTTAGACATTCTCTTAGCGAAGAGTGGCGGAGTCTGTGAGATGCTTAATGAGCGCCATTGTTGTGCATTCATTCCTGATAATAGTAAAAATATTAGAGGTATGCTTACTAACCTAACAAGAGATAGTGCAGATTTGAAGGAGCTGAAGGAACCTGGAGTCTGGGAAAAGGAATTGCTAAAGTAGGGAATTGGTTTAGTAATATTTGGAATGGGGTACTTGCAAAAATATTAGGGGGTATATTGATTGATTTAACTTGTTTATTTAGACTTTGGTTATCATGCAAAATTAGTAAAAGAATTAAAAGAAATTTGGCAAAACGCAATAAAAGAAAAGAAGAAAAGAAAAAGGAGAAAATGTTTAAAGAAATTTGGGAAAGATCCCATAGGGAGGAAGAAATTGAATTGCGTAACCTAAGAAAGTGAAAGGTTGTGAAGGGAAAGGTTTTGTGTGATGACAAGTGTCATCAGAGGAGGGTCTGAGAGAGCGTAGCATTTATACTAAAAATTAACATGAAATGTTTATGAACTAATGTATAATAATGCCGCATAGAAAATGTATTAATGTACTTTGCTAAACGTGCGCTTGAAATGTGCCCACGGGGAGTGGCCATCAATGTATACAATGATTAATGAAACTAACTAATAATGAAATAATACTACGTTTAATGTATGGTTTACACTAATATTAAGAGTTATATGGTAAGGTCTTGCTAATAAATCATTAGGCTTTGTTAGCATGAGTCGAGGCCTAGCTGCCCGGTTTTCATATTAAATGTGTTTTTCTAACGTGCAGTGTGCTGACTTGCTGAAGGACATGTAGTCGTATTTTTCCAAAGCTAAAGGATGAAGTGTAACCGTAGTAGATCCGTTCTCATGAAATTCGACTTGTTAGAAGAAACATTTTTGCTGAATGCAACACTGTAGACTGATAGCAGGTACAAGGTCGCCTGAACCAGTACAGACAATGGACCTACTGACTGAAGATGCGAGAGGACCACAAGAGTATGAAATCATACCGGACATTCTGCCCCCTGGAGACGTCAATCATAAGAACCAATAAACTATGTGAGAACTGTTCTGGGGTGACAATTTTGATGAACTCATTGCAAACCTATTGGATGGAGATAGTGGGGTGAAACCCCAACCAATCAAGAATTAGGGGACTGTACAACAGAAAAGGGATAAAAACCTTTGACACGGGGAACCATTAGGAGATGCTGTTGCGAACTTTGATATGACCCAGACACTTTGTCACTCTGCCTAGAGACTTTGCTGTTTGGTTCTTCAAACCAACCTTGCACGTTTTATACTTCTCATCCTTATGAGGGAAGTGTCCCTTCTTACCCGTTCTTGCTGAATTCCCTGGCTGATGGCGAATGAACTGATGTCCTGAGGACGAAGACTGAATCTGTATGCTGACCCAATACGGAGGGTAACTATATGATGATGAACTGTAATTGTCTGATTGCCTTTTCTTTCTAGGTACCAACTGCTTCTTTTGACAGAGACCATAGTTAGATGTTTTTCCAAATTGGTGTTACCAAATTGTTTTGCATGAAGCCCAACATGCCAATGCTAATTCGAGGTTAGATAAGGGGTTCACTAAAACTGACGAAATCAGACAAATGACTGGTTCAATGCTTTGTTGAATGATGCGTTAATGATACTCTGCTAAGGATAACCTATGTTGACGTCATGTTATATACTAATGTTTGTGATCTTCACTTTGATGAAATCTTATTCGAATTGCCATATTATGACAATGCTAATGTGCTTTATGGTTTTGAGACTACTAAACTTGCTAGTAGAATTGTAATCAATAGGGAATAAACTCCATATAATCGTACTAAACTGGTGTGGTTATTCATGACTGCAAGGTCATGTTGGTTACTGAGTCTTATTGATGACGTTATTGACTTGTTGATTGACATGTTGATTAGTTAACTCGTCCTAAGGTGTCTTCAATCAGGGTCAAAAGATTCATTGGCCTTAAACGAGTCCCAGAGTGAATAAATTAATCAGATTGGGACGCGTTAGCAGTTCCAAGAGGTCTGGTGTTGTTAACTCGCTGACAAAACCCAGAGGAAAAAGATCTGCATTGTGAGAATCCTTGTTAGGCCCTCTTGGGAGTGGATGTATTTTGTTTTGCCAACTTTAATTTTATGCATATGACTGCATACTTGATGATACCAAGTAGGCAGGCCTGAGTTATGGTGATGAGCCAATGTTAAAGGCTGTAGACCTGATTGGTTTGTTAGGAAATGTTATGACATAGGTTTGATCTGTTTATTACAAAGAAATAGAAAAAAGGATTTAAGGGTGGATTGATGTTACACTGTGGTACATTGTATTAATCTCTGTAGATCAGCTTTTTGTTACATTCAATTGCATAGATTAATGTCGTAAGCAAGGATTTTGATGCTGATTACTCCCTTTGACAACCCCCATGGTAGAAGATTTGCACTGTGATAATTCTTGCTAGAACCACTTGGAAGGGCCTGGTTGAAGTAGTTGTCTGTGATGCCATCCCTTGCATAGACACAATGCTTGATGTAGGGCAGATCTAGTCCTGGGGCTCAGGGAACAATTGTACTATACCAGGAACATTTCAAACATAATATGGAGCACAAAGGCCTGGTGAAAGTAGACAACTGAATTGAGAGTGTGCAGGAACAAAGGCGTGAGAATGTGTAACCTGGTAATACTGCATAGCCCACTGCAGAACCTGCTTTTGCTTTACAAATCTTTGAATTGTACATGTTTTCTATGTAATACATATGAAGTGATTTATTCAGAATCAATAATCTGCTACTCAAATTTGACAAGAAGTCCAGTCTGTAAGCTACAGGGTCAGCTCTTTAGCCATTATGGCCAGGTCTCACTGATTATTCACCACAATATCCGGGAAATACTCACTGTGAGTTACAAATATTTTGCATCTGGTTTGTGATATATTTTAAAAGAGTCCCAGTGTAAAATCCAGGTTTGTAACTAAAATTAGAACATTGGGATGTTGGGAGCTCCTGGGAGTGGGCAGAGCGGGCTGGTTTTCCACTCCCACAGGAACTGGGAGCATGTGCCTGCTGTTCTCCATGCAACAGACTGGAGATATCTAAGTGTGCATGTCGGTTTGGCCATCCTAAGACAGCTGGTGTGAGAAATTGGGTCTCTAATTGGCAGAGGTATGCACCCTGTACAAATAGGGACCACAATCCTAGTCAAGGTAAGTCAAATACACACTTTCAATGACCCTGTGCTCACCCTCTGGTAGCTTGGCACAGAGCATGCAGGCTTAACTTAGGAGGCAATGTGTAAAGTATTTGTGCAACAAACACACACATATTAACACCTTAAAAACGTCAGAACAACAGAGAATATTTATCTGAGTAAAACAAGACAAAAATGACAAACATCCAATCAGTAGAAGTTGAGATATGAATTTTTAAAGATTAAAGTATAAATAGTGCTTAAAAGCCACTAACGTTCAAAAGGTTACTTGAGGTCACAAGGGACCGGTGCAAATCCAAAAGCCAGGCTGACCACGATGGAGGGAAGGCTGGCTACAGAACCCATGCAGGGTCAACTGAAACAGTACCTTTGATGGAGCAAAGCGTCGGTGTCAAGGGTACGATGCGTTGGTTCTGATCGTCGCAGACGGGTCCTGCATCGGCGTCGAACTCCGTTGAAGTGAATGGGATGCGTCTCCGTTGACCCATGCAGACTGTGGATCCGCTGTAGTGGAGCAGTCTCTGCGTCAGAGGAGTGATGCTGTAAAATTTTACACACACTCAATGCCATGCGTTGGATTTCGCAGAATTCAGTTGCAGAACCCACTTCTGAATCCCAGGATGGAGAGGGGCACCTCAAGCAAGAATAGGACTCACAGATGGCAGAGTGCAGCAGCACCTGAAGAGTTACAAGCAGTCCTAAATGCCCCTGAGACAATAGACGAACAGAGGCTAAGCCAGCAAGTCCTTGGAGTCCCTCTGTGTCAGCAAGGTGGGTCCAGTCCTTGTCCTCAGAAGGGCAGAGATCAGCAGGCAGCAGGGCAGTGCAGCAATGCAGAGAAGCAGTTCCTTGGAAAAGTCAGTCCAGGCAGAGTGGTTATCCTTTCAACACAGCAGTCTTTACTGCAACAGAATTCTACACAAGTCCAGTAGTGATCTGATTTCATGGGGTCAGAGCCCACATACTTATAAGAAAAATGCCTCTGAAGAGTGGGGCCACTTCAAAGCAGCTCCTTGAAGTGTATATGTCCCCCTTTCATCCCAGCCCTGGCTTCAACTGTCAGCTGGGGGTACTCTGTCCTTTGTGTGGGACTCAGGCCACTACCCTTTGAAGTGTAAGTGTGAGCCCTTCCCATCCTCCCTCTCAAGAAGACCTATCAGTATGCAGATGCAGTTGAGTGTCCTATGTTATGGTTTAGAGGGAATGCATGAATGTAGCTGTTACCAAGCCAAGTCCAGATGTGTATTGGAGACGGGTGGTGAGGCACACAGCACAGAGAGCAGAGAAATGCCCACTTTCCAAAAGTGGCATTTCTAAAACAATAATAATAAGTCTGACTTTGCCAGTAATGAGGATTTATCATTAACATCCCAATGATATGAAACATGATGGAGCTGCTTCTGTCTGATCAGGAATTACAGCTCAAAAGTATCATCACTTTTACTCCATGCTTGCTGCTGTCTGAGGATGGTCCAGCCCTCAAGACCTCCGGCTCCATCATGAAAAGAAAATGGTGCTAAAATTGCTTGTTTATCATTTTATTTTACATGTTTTCATCTGCTGGCTCCAGCAGTAGGGTGACGCTGCACTGCCATAATAGAGGAGCCACCACTGTTATTACTTCACAATGCCTGGCTGTACTAGAGGTGAGTTAGGCAACAAATTAACAAGCAGAGCTGAGCAGTAGCCAAGCCAAGGGTCTTGCTCGGGTCTTGGAGCCCAAGTGTGAGCCAAGCCTTAAAAACATGTGTTATCTAAATCATACAACTCGCGTAAAATATGTTAAAGTCTCTTGAAAGTTCAAAAAAGTGTATTTCTTTAGCACATGGAAACTTTGACATAGACATGGCATATTTGAGCACTGTGCTGAGAAGTACGTATTGAAACAATAATTTTGTACAACTGATAATCTGAACTCACATATTTGAAAGTGCTCTCATACATGATAATAGAGTGCTTTACATAAGCATCAGTTACATTTACACAATGTCACATGCATTTTTAATAGCAATGGGGAGATTTAGGGCCAGATGTAGCAAAATGACATTTTGCGAATTGCAAATTGCGAGTACTAGCGACTCGCAATTTGCAAGTCGCAAAATGTCATGCAGAAAGGTGTCTCAGACACCTTCTGCGAGTCGGTATGGGGTCGCAAAGACCCACCTCATTAATATTAATGAGGTGGGTCGCAAATTGCGGCCCCATACCGACTATGGGCACTCGCTAACATGGAGGCCTGCTGTAGTCAGCAGGCCTCCATGTTAGCGACCTGCTTTTAAATAAAGCAGTTTTTTTTTTTTTTTAAATGTAGCCCGTTTTCCCTAAGGGAAAACGAGCTGCATTTCAAAAAATCCGAAACCTTTTGTTTCGGTTTTTTCAGGGCAGGGAGTGGTCCCTTGGACCACTCCCTGCCCTGAAAAAATGTTTTGGGGTCCATTCACAAAGGGGAAGGGGTCCCATGGGGACCCCTTCGCGTTTGCGAATGGGTTACCATCCACTTCAAGTGGATGGTAACTGCGACTCCATTTGCGACCGCATACGCGGTCACAAATGGAATTGCATACCATTGCGAATCGCAAATAGGAAGGGAACACCCCTTCCTATTTGCGATTCGGAAATGCATTTTGCGAGTCGGATCCGACTCGCAAAATGCATTTCAACATAGCAAAGTGGCTTTTGCGAGTCGCAAACGGTGTTTTTCGCCGTTTGCGACTCGCAAAACCCTTGCTACATCTGGCCCTTAGTGATTGTCCCATAATCACATGATGCTGAGCTGATGCTCAGACTTGAACCTGGTTCCAGAGTCAGGAGCTCTGGCTGTAACACCACATTCTGGGTAAAGGGAGAGAAGCAGAAGCTTCATGAAAGCTCAGCTAGTTATGGGCTTGAGGTCCCAAAAGGACCTTGAGATGAGCCAGTCTTCATGCTCAAGCCTGGCTCAAGCTTTCAGTGGCTTGCCCACCTCTAGGCTGTACTAAGGTATGATTCCCAGTGATTTTACCGTTTAAGGAAACTTCATTCCCTATCATGCTTCACCAATGTGATGACACCATGTGCTACCACACTTCCCTGGATGCACAGGAAGTAAACTGTGACAGTCTGAAAACCCACAGGACCTGACTCCAGTATTTGATATACGAGGTCCAGGCCAGCTCCCTGACCAGCATACCTGACCAGCTCCAGGTGTGGAATACTGCAGAACCTGCATGTACACAAGCCCTCTCCAAAAAGACACCCCTTGAGGATTGTATACAAGGCACCCATCCCCGAGACACTGACAGCCTAATAAAAACTGGAGGCAGCAAAATTACAAGGAAAACCACATTTTCCTGCTACCTGTTCGATGGAAATTCATACAATGCAGATGGTAATCTATTTCCATTCCTCAAGTCGGATAACTAGTCACAATTTCTCCATTATGTATTTACTCAGTATTTTAATTCATGAAATAGGTAAGATTAACACGTCCTAGTTGCTTCTCAGTATTCAGCAGTAAATGCAGCCTTTACACGTCTAAAGATGGCATGCCAATTATCATATGAACAAGTGAAATAAAGCATCCATATAGTGCACCAAATGGATCCGCTTTGTACTCAGGCCCAGATTTACAAAGCTTTGACACAACACAGTGCAGCAAGTTCAGTTGCTACACTGCGCTGCATCAACTGGAGAGAGATGAAAGGCACCTTGTCTACCAAGAAGTGGTGCAGGTCTTCTATCTCCCCGCACTGGTGCACTTATTGCAGCCATGCACCATTGGAAGCACCCTTTCACCATTGCAAGCACCCTTGCACCATATTGCAAAGGTGTCTGTGTTGCGGTCAGCATAGTTTTTGTGCCCGAAGTGCTGTCTTTCTGTACAAATAATATGGTGAAAGGCAATTTCCTCTTTGTATGTGTGCTGCAGAATGCAATGTAATAGTATTCCCAGAATGAGAGCAGCATCTGGATTGCCACAGGGGAGTCTGGGCTTGAGGCGCAGAAGAACATTGAGGTGGAGGGCGGCAGGTATGTTTTTTTTTATTTATCTTATGATTGTCCCCGTGCTGCCCTACCACGTTTCCCTGCTAGCAGCCCCACTCTGAGAATTGCTGACACTGCTGCAGGTGTGATCAGTGAATGAGTTTAGTATTTCCTCCTTTTCATATAGAACTTTTGGGCATGTCTTTAGGGTTAGGATCATGCAGACCACTTTTTGGAGGAAGTGTATTTGCATGTCACCTCCAATGGAACTGGCTTTAAGACTTTATTATTCATTAAAGGTACGAAGAAATCCACTGCCGACCATAGGGAGTTGAACTACAGACCCATCTCTCTGCTCCCTTTCCCAGGCCAAGGTAACGGAGAAAGCCATCAACTAGCAACTCACCGAAGTTCCTCGAGACACACCATATCCAAGACACTTTTCAGTCTGGATTCAGAAGCAACCGCAACACCGAAACTGCACTCTTAGCAGCCACCGATGACATATGCATCATACTGGACAGGAGAAGCACTGCCGCACCCATCCTCCCCGATCTCTCCACTGCATTTGGCACCATCTCCTACACCACGCTCCGTGATAGACAGCACAACGCCGGCATCCAAGAAAAAGCCCTGAACTGGATCAGGTCCTTCCTCACCGGAAGAACACAGAGGGTCAGACTACCACCGTTCATATCGGAACCTACAGACACTTGCTGCAGAGCGCCCCAAGGATCCTTACGCAGCCCAAGGCTTTTCAAGATCTACATGGCCCGCTCACTAAGATCACCAAACAACACAAGCGAAAGTAGTCTCCTACGCTGATAACACTCAACTGATCCTCTCCCTGTCCGAGGACTCTGTGCAAGTCAAGAGGAATTTCCACAACAGGATCAAAGCAGTCGTCCTGGACTCCTCTCTATTGATGACCTGCCAAGTTAACGCTGTCTCCTCATCAAGTTTTCACACCCTCTTACCCCTGAAGATTATCAAAAGATTCCCCCGACACGAGGAAGACAGTCACCCATGCACTCATCACCAGCAAACTGGACTACGGTAACGCACTCTATACTGGCATTACCAAGAAACTTCAATCAAGACTACAAAGAGTCCAGAATGCAGCGGCCAGACTCATCCTGACATCCCCCAGACACAGACAAATTTCCTCCCACCTCAGAGACCTACACTGGCTCCCAGTCAACATGTGCATCACATACAAACTCCTGATCCACACCTTCGAGGACCAGCCTACCTCAACCACCGCCTCACCTTCTACTTACCCAACAGATGTCTCTGTTCCTCCCAGCTTGCCCTTGCAGATGTCCCTAAAATCCGGAAAAGTACAGCAGGAGGAAGATCCTTCTCCTACCTAGCAGCCCGGTCATGGGACACACTTCCCTCAAGCTCAGGCAGGCCACATCATTGAAGCAGTCCAGGAAGGACCTCAAGACCTGGCTCTTCGACTGAGCCGCACACCTACATTTAGCACCTTGGGATGCTATGGGTGATTAGCTGCGCTTTACAAATCCATGATTGATTGATTATTTATTGATTTATGTGCATATTCATATTTTTTTTAAAGTTTTGAATAGTGCAAACTTGATCCAAAGGTATATTGAAGCACTTTACATGACAGGGCTTTCTCTTCTCGCGGAAGACGCTGTATGGTATTTGCTTTTGCTTGCTTTGATGCACGCAGGAATTGGGGTGTGTTTTACCACACAGATTGAGTTTCACTGTAAAAGGGAAGTTTATCTGATTCCTGGCACAGGCTGCAGAATGGGTGCCAAGTTCTGACGAGACACACACGCTCAGGGCACAAGTCGAGGTTACAAGCGGGTGGACTGCATCCACCCACTATTTTCACAGGGTGGACGCCGTCCACCCTGCCAAGAGGCTACGCCGGGACTCAATCAGCAGCGCCTTCACGTTGTTTGATTTGGATCCAAAAAAAACATTCCAGCGCCTTTGGGTCTTTTTTATTTTGGACCCCAGCTGGGCCCATATCCAACGCCAAACTTAATGGGCCATTTGGCCGTCTTTTGTTCGAGTCTCTTGGCAGGAATCTGTCAGTGGCCTCATACTTAGATGCAAATACAGTGAAGGGGAAACAAAAGCACGCAGCTTCTTAACCCTTCACACCTATTTAAGAGAGGCAGGCTTTCGACTTAGTTTTGTCCCTGTATCATACATACCAACATTTTAGAAGAGGGCAGTGGGAGATTAAAAAAAAAAAAATAAATGGGAAAGAGTATTTCCCTACTGACTTCAATTGAAGCAGAGGCAAATTTGGGCAGGAGACAGCCAAAATAGTGCATTTTTTGCTTTAAAAATCGTGAGTCTCTCACTTGAGTCTGGTCTATTGTCAGGAATGCTATATATAGGACATATGCATGCACTTTAAGAATATCAGATGTGGTTGCCTTTTGCAGTATTTACACGAAATAACAATTTAAATACCACTATTTTATATTTATTTTTCTTTTACTGCATTACTCATTCCAATGCCGTGTGTCAGAGCACTTTACACATACATGTTATGTTAACAATCAACTATACAAGTTTGTAAATTAATGTACAGGATATATTACGTAAGACAGTGAGGGTTACAAGGTGTAGGAGTCTCACATCATCCTTCATAGCTTACTTTGCTATATTAGAAGGATTAGAATGCATCTGGGAGTAAGAAAAGGATCTCTGTGTTAAAAGCAGTAACTCACTTTCTATCTGCATTAAATAAAAATCTGTCATCTGCATGTTACATGATGTGCTTTGCAGGAAACACATTAACCCTCTGTGCTCCTTTGATTTAGAACTGGGGCTAGACAAAACCACAGATCTCACCAGCAAATGTGTTACCACCAGAGATATCCTACCATTATTATTATTCCCTCAGCTTTACTGAGCACACACATATCTCTGAAGTAGGTGCCTTAACCCTATAAGAAATGTTACAATTCAGACTTTGCAACAAATTAAGCAGACTTACTGTCACATTTCTCCTTTTGTCAATTTCTTTGTGGCAGAATTAAAAAAATTTTTTGTATAAGTTCAGGCTTCTGCACTCGGGTTGCTCACTTTTCTGGCACAACCCTGATGCAGAATCTGTTTTGGGATTTACAGTGCCACACGAATCCTGTTTTCATGGCTTTTTAAAAATAAAAATAAAAAAAACAACTTACTAGTGCACAGCAGCATATTGCCCTGCCTTGCGTTACATTGCGTCATGTAGGCATTGCATGGGCGGTGCTTGGGTATCCCGGTGCATTCAGCCATGTATTTTGATGCAAACCCATATTTACAAAGACTTGCAAACAGATTTGAACCAAATTGGCGAGTCTATCTGAGGCCGGTGTTACAAGGAAATATGTCTATATTTCTACTCATTATTTCCTTTTTGCATGTATGCTGCATTCTGCAGCACACATACAAAGAGGAAATTGTGTTTAAGGGATAGTTTTTGCTAGGCAGTACATTGAGCTGCCTTGCACTACCGTGCGTCACGTAGGCATACATGGGTGGTGCATGGGTAATCTCATACATCCACCCACGTATTTTTTTGTACAAATAATATACACTATCTTAATACGGTAGACAGGCTAGCTTTCCTGGTTCAGCTCTCGAGCCCCACTTCAATGTCAAAAGATCATGGTTATCCCCCAGTTATATGAGGCAACATTCCAGGTAGGTCTCACTAGTGAGTTCAAGTCTTAGAAGTTCCATGATGGCTTTGAGAAAGTTAAAGTGCCTTTGCACTGCACCATGTTAGACAGTGAAAGTTGCCCCTAGGCCTGGTGGCCCAGTATACAGTATTAACCGCTTTTGCTAGAGTGGAGGTTAGGAGTGCCCCTTGATGAGCAGAGGTCTAGATACTACTATAGAGATCGTAGGTATCCACACGCTTCTCCACCTATGTGGTAAGCCTACCTGAATCCGGTGGGAGGTCTAGGGTTCTCCTAGATTGTTGGGTAGTTGAATCGTTGTTCTTCCTCCGGGGGTAATTGCTTGCTTCTCCTTCACAGTTGCACAGTGCTCCAGAGCGACAGCCCTTCTCCTAGTACACGGGGTTTGTGATAGCACACGCAAGTAAACCTCCCCTTCAGGTCACAGCTATGCACAGGGAGACAGTTCTCTGGTCCTCTTCTCGAAAGAGCAATTCACAGGGCGACAGCCGTCATTCATCACTTTGGCACCCACCTGATATACAGAGGTCATGGGCAGCACACAGGTTTCCTGCAATGCAGCCACTAAATAGACATAACATTATTTCTCCTATTTTACATCAAAGGTTAATGTTTGTTCTTGAATTCTTGGTGCATGAGGTTAGAGTGTGGCTGGCAGGCAGACGCCACATGAACGTCAAGTGTCAAGTATATTCTACATGCGGCCTAGATTCTTATTATACATGGTGCAACATTACAGCGTATTAAATCAAACACAAAAGAGAGATTTGCATAGGATCACACAATTTGTTCATGCTGGGATTAATCACAGGTTTTCTGCTTTCACATTGTTCACTTCAGTCAATAGATGGACATTTCTTTATTTTTCCTGTTTTACATCAAAGTTTATTGTTTGTCTTTAATTCTTGGTACATGGGGTGGTAGAGTGGGTGGCAGGCAAATGCCCCAACTGTGCATATTTCACTTCACTTCAAGTGCATTATCCTGCTTAGTCCTCCATGACCCAAATCTTTCATTTCTGTGCAGAAGTATCAAAACCTGTCACACCACAATACAAAATAATTTCCAAACATTTGAAATTATGTGCTTTATTTACAGTTCCAATCACTAATTTTTGAAGAGCTGTTTCCCTTGAATGGAAGACAAGTTGCTTTTTTGTAGCTCTGGAAATTCGAGAGCACTGTATATGGCTGAGTTCAATTTTCTCAAGTTGTTACCCTGCTGAGGTATGGGTGGTCTTGTCCTTTGGCATTCTCACATCTCCCTACTGCAGCAATGTTTCAAAGTTTGCAATGTACTGTACACAGGGTAGCTTTGTTGCTATGATGCTCTTAGGTCTGGGAGAATGATGTAATTCAGAGTTAGGCTATATATGAAATGAAAAATCATGTGTGCTTACTTAGGACTGGGCTCTTCAGCATGTGTTTGCTGTTAATAGATGAGCCCACAGGTCAGTGTTACTGTAAACAAGTAGGTCAAGATGGCTGTCTCCAGAGCCCCATGTGGGCAGTGTAACATGCCTAGGGTATGCAAAGTTCTTATTAGCAAGTGTACTCTTTTGTAGATTCTGATTAGTGGCCATCGCTTGTTCCTATGCAACCTAGCCATACTTCCTTCTGAAGGCCAATATTTTCTTGAACGTGCTAGTTGGGACTGGAACCGCATGTGTTTTTTTCTTGTGAGTTAACTATATCACCATTTCCTTCTCATCCTTGGATACTGGGTGGCTTACACTTATTTTGATGTGGAGCTGATACCTCTTACTTTGAAATCTCTGGTCCATCCTTTGAGTGGATATTCTGATGGTACTGATATCAGGGTGAGCTGACCCATAGTTATGTCAAGAATAAGAACCTGAAAGCTGTTTGCTGCTAAATGTGCAGGTGACAATATGTAGGCCAGTGTGTAATTTATAAAAACATAAACATAAAGACCAAAAAATTTTCTTAGGGTCATATTGCTGAATGCCAAGGTTGCCATAGGCTTTTTCTTTCACTGATCTACAATTCATTATTCTTGCAGGCTCTTTTTTATCCCCTTTTCTGCCTTCATCATTGTTTTCTTATCTCTCTTTCTCCTTTTTTCCCGTTCTGTCTTTCTGTCTTGCTTTGGTTCATGGTCTGTTGGTGTAAAATGAGCCCTAATCTACTACAATGAGTGCAGATGGGTAAACCTTGAAATACTGCTAACTATAACTGCTGAATTTCTCTGGTTTTGTTCTTGTAAATTTGGAACCTAAATATAACGTCCCTGTAACCTTTGTTTTTTTAAGTGAATTTCTATGTTTTAAAAAATCTATTTTCTAACTATAACCTCGCTGTAACCTTTGTTTTTATTCAGTGAATTTTTATGTTTTTAAAAAAAGTAATCCAACCATCACCGTGCACAGCCTTTTTGCCGTGCACTGCGGGGGTTGGCCAATCCCCTATAACCACCCAACCCCACAGTGCGCATGGTCTTTGGCCAGTCACTGCGGCCAACACCCTTAGCCACCCAAACCTATGCTGCATATGGCCTTTGGCTGTGCGTAGCTGGAGTTGGCCATAGAACCTCTCTCTCTCTCTCTCTGTCAGAGGGTGTCTCTGGGTGAGAGTGGCTGTGAAAGTGTCTGTCTGGGTGTGAGAGGGTCTATGCGGGTGTGAGAGTGTCTCATCGCTCTCCAATTGATGAAAGATGCATTCACCTCCACAAAGAATTTCAGATGATTTTTCAATATATAATCACAGAGTAAACACACTTGCTTGGCCTTTGCCAAGCCTAGGAGTTAGGTTCAATTGTCCTTTCCAGAAGTGGAGTTTCAACTACGTTCATATTTGTAAGTGCTTCCTGTTGAGGTTTCATTTCTGTAAAATGAGCATCATGGCCAGAACGGAAGCTCACCTGCTCATTTATCCAAAAAGTGTCCACGGTTTTGCACAAAATGTCTTTCCAACTGGAGTACTTTCTGCTGGTAAGTTAGTAAATGCTACCTCAATGGGTGCTTCCTGTTGACGTTTCATTTCTGTAAAATGAGCATCATGGCCAGAACGGAAACTCACCTGCTCTTTTATCCAACAAGTGTCCACAGTTTTGCACAAAATGTCTTTCCAACTGGAGTCCTTTCTACTGGTTAGTTAGTAAGTGCTACCTCGATGGGTGAATGGCCAGTGAGCAGGACGGGGGCCACACAGCTCCCCTCCCCTGGCTGATTCCAGCCTCGGGAATCCTATCTCCCGGGGTCCATCACTATTAAACGGGGCAGAGAGCCACCTGGCCCCCCACCCCGGCCAATTTCTGCCCTGCAACCCCCATCCCCTGGGGCTCGACCGTATACATTTGTTTTTGGGGGGTGCACATTGTCCCCCTCCCCTGACTGATTTCAGCCCCTGAGACCCCATGACCCAAGGCCTGGCCTTAACATATTTATTTTTGGGAGAGGGGGCCGCAAAGCCCCCCTCTCTGGGATGATTTCAGACCCAGGGATCCCATGCCCTAAGACCCTTCCTCAAAATATTTTTTTTTAATGTTGGAGGAGGGGCGTGTTGCCCCCCTCTCCGGGCCAGTCTTAGCCCTGGGGACACCATCCCCCAGGGCCCAGCCATGTCACCTGTGTGCCAGTCACCACTGGGACCTTGGGGAGCATGAATGCCCATGCGGCCCATGCCGGCTTCCTGTCTCCTGGGGGAGCCAGCATTGCTGTCACAGACATGGAGCTGCTAAACATGCAGCTCCCTGTATGTGAGAGCAATACTTTCCTCTGTTTCCCTGCCCACAGTGAAACAGTGGAAACCTCCACTCCCAGCAAACAAGAGCTGTTTGACAGTTTTCGCTTCGTGTGAGTGGAGTTGTGTTTGCTCTGACTTGGTGGGAGCTGTCAAAGCTCCCAACAAGTCAGAGCAAATAGCTATGTCCTGGGGTGGGCACCCCGGGACAAAGCATGAGCTGGCCCTGGGAGGTGGTGCTCACTGGGCCATTATAGGCTCCACAAGGGGGGGCTGCACGGCCCCCATCCAACCTTAAATTTAGCCCTACGTGGTGGTGGTCACCAAGGCTGGGGTCCGCAATGGACCCCCATCCTATTTTATTTCAGGGAGGTGGCAGTCCGTGCCGCTGCAGGGGGGCTGTGTGCCCCCCCCCCTTAGTTTGAAACAATTGCTCTGAGAGGTGGCGGTCCGCTGGACTGGGGGGAGGCAGCACACCCCCCCTCATTTTGAAACAATTGCACTCGGAGGTGGTACATATAATACAATCTTAGCCCCAGGGAGGTAGCAGTCCCGGGGTGCAGGGGGGCCATGCAGCCCCCCCACATACTCTTTGATTCAAGCCTTGGGGAGGTGGCAGTCCCAGGGGCATAAATAAGCACAGGAGGGGGGCCCCATCCCCCCTCCTTTAATTTTGACATACCCCAGGACCTGGCCAACCCAGGGGCTTAGGTTAAACAAGAGCAGGAGACTGTGCTTGTTTTTAAAAAAATGTTTTTGCCCAAATTTGCATCTTCTGGCACCAGAGCTAAGGGGTCAAAGTGTCCCTACCCTGGCCCCTTTTCTTTTTTTAAATCTTTTTTTTTGGACTTGGCTGAAGCCGAGTTCCAAGATAGCTGCCAACACTTCATGGCTGAAGTGTTGGCAGCCAGTCAAAGCTCTGCACAAGCCTGTTATTATTCATGAAGCCTTCACATCTCTAGATATTTATATTTCTTTTTATTTTAATATCTCAAAAACTACTGAAAGGATTTACACCAAACAACAAAAAGGTATCTTTCTGGACCAAAAGATACCTTTCTGTCAAACTTGGTGTAATTCTATCCAGCAGTTTGCGCTGTAGTTGTGTTCAAAATCCTTAAGGGAATTATAATGGGAAACTTTATTTTGTGAAATTTCGTGAAGATTCGTCAAAGGGCTCCAAAGGTAAGCAAGTCAAAAAATATTCCATAAATCGGTTTGTTAATCCAAAAGATTTTAATGGCAACGCGTACTGATCTAGCAATGATCTTTCTCAGGCCCTCACGCCCTATTACAAATAATGTGCACCACCACCTTTAAAAAACAAGTGAAACCTGATGCGTAGAAACAAAGAAAGTACTGTCATATAAAGTGAAAGAAAAAAGACTGTTAATTTCACATACATTGTAATGTAGATCAACCAAAAATCACACATTATTATTAATGTATTCATTGTTCAAACAAATATATTCACAAAGATACACAAATGTATCTTTATGGTCACGAGAAAATACCTTATGTATCAGAAACACACTTAAACTCTACAAAAAAGATAATATACTTGATCCAAGACTAGTGGCCAATGTGTGACTAGAAAAATTATTATGACATGAATTCACCAAAGAGTCACAGGGGGTCATTCTGACCCCCGCCGGCGGCGGATGCCGCCGGCCTGGCGGGAACCGCCAGAAGACCGTACCGCGGTCAAAAGACCGCGGCGGTCATTCTGAGTTTCCCGCTGGGCTGGCGGGCGACCGCCAGAAGGCCGCCCGCCCAGCGGGAAACCCCCTTCCACGAGGATGCCGGCTCCAAATGGAGCCTGCGGAGTGGAAGGGGTGCGACGGGTGCAGTTGCACCCGTCGCGATTTTCAGTGTCTGCCACGCAGACACTGAAAATCTATGTGGGGCCCTGTTAGGGGGCCCCACGACACCCGTTCCCGCCAGCCAGGTTCTGGCGGTGAAAACCGCCAGAACCTGGCTGGCCGGAAGGGGGTCGGAATCCCCATGGCGGCGCTGCTTGCAGCGCCGCCGTGGAGGATTCCCTGGGGCAGCGGGAAGCCGGCGGGAAACCGCTGGCTTCCCTTTTCTGACCGCGGCTTTACCGCCGCGGTCAGAATGCCCCCGGAAGCACCGCCAGCCTGTTAGCGGTGCTTCCGCGGTCGTTGGCCCTGGCGGTCCATGACCGCCAGGGTCAGAATGACCCCCACAGTGTGTTATTGAAAAAGTATTACAAAAACATGACCAAAAAGTCACATATTGTTGTCAGTGTGTTAGTTATTGTAAGGATATGTACAAAAGGATCATCTTGAGAATAAGAGTGTTCCCATATCCTCATCCTCATAAAGATTCCATATGTCTCCAAAACATCCCATGCCCAGTCCAAATAGTGACTAGAGACTTGTTCCTAAAAACACCCAATGTTCAAAAGAAAAAGGGGGTTGTGCACATCCCATACAACCAAAGTGGAACGGAAATGTTAGATGTATTGATAAAAGAAAAAGGGCCAGAATAATCTTAATCACAAAATCTATACTACACCTTACATGAATGATTAAAGAAAGAGACTGCAGCTGGATTGAACATTTAACCGATATTTACAAACAATTCTTCATCCAGATTGATCTCCCTAGGGGCCCTACTGTTGAGACGGTCAATGTACTCAGATTCCATTACAGTGATTTGTTTTCCCTGTTGCCTCCTCTCACTGTCAAAATCATCCTGGCAATGCCAAAAAAAGAAAGTTTATCACAATCTTGAAATTGTTTTGCCATAAAATGTATTGCCACTAGATAGCTTTGATCACCTTTCCTAACCGTTCTCAAATATTCTAAGATCCACTTCTAAACAGGAAAAATGGTGCTGCCAACATAACTGGGATCACAGGGACAAGTCAGCACATAAACACAAAAATCACTATTACATGTGATGAATTTCTCAATCTTTTTCACTTTAACATTCCTGCTGTTTCTACATGCCGTAGGGTTAATATGTTTTGTATTGTGGTATGCGATATTAGTGAAAGTTTGTGTATTTTGCGAATTTCCATTAATTATTTGCAACATATTGATGATTATGGAAAAATTTGAAAGAAAAAACACAGACTCATTCATACATTAATTCATTCACTCATACATGCACTCAGAGGCTCAGGCGTCCACTCATGCACCCACTCAGAAACTCATGCACCCACTCATAGACTCACAAGCCAACTTTCAGGAAAGGGTGCGAGTTATAGTTACCTTAGGGCGAGAGTTATAGTTACTTGAAAGAACTTTAACTATAGCTGCTGAAATTCCATGGTTTTGTAAGAGGAAACTCAGAACCTAACTATAACGTCCCTGTAACCTTTGTCTTTTTCAGTAAATATATATATATACATATATATATATATATATATATATATAGAGAGAGAGAGAGAGAGAGATAGTTAGATAGATAGATAGATAGATAGATAGATAGATAGATAGATATGTACTAAATATTTTTTAGTTTCAAATGTCATTTTCCATGTATTTTCAACATAAACCTTTTTTTAACAAAATGTAATCTGTATTAGATGAAAATAAAAATGTGACTGTGGAAGGGATTTTTAAATGTATTCTTTAATATTATATATAAATTAAATAAATACCCTTAAGTTAATATGTTAAGACACATTTAATATGACAAGTTAACGTGCTACATCATTTTACTGTATTAGTTTTCAGTTTATAATAATTATTTTACATTATTTCAAATTCATACTTTACATTAAATATTTATAATATTTTTTAAAGAACACTAAACTTTAATATTTTCCACTATACATTCCGATCGGAAATCTCCACTAAGGTGGCGGAGATCACAGCCTATGCATAGAAATTCAGATTCGTTAGTAGTAAATTTACACTAGTAAATCCGGTTGTATTATGCCACACGAGGGGGTAAAGACATGTAAGTCTACATTTAAGTTTAAATAAACACTTAAAAATGGTGAATAACAACAACTGTGTAAATTTACACCTAGGCGTGGCAGTAGATTTGCATGTGAATAAATCTACACATGTAAATTTACCTTTTTGAATCAGTCACTTGGGGGTCTGATTCACAAAGAGACTTACGGCTCGTAAAGTTATGAGTGTGCAATCTCCACAATTGGGTGCAATCTCCACACTGAACACTACAGTTAGGAAGTTCCTCCCAAGTGCGGAGAGTCCTCCATGAGTCGTTATTCCCTTTGTGAATTGGGCCCAAGGTGTTTAGTGTAGTCCCTAATGCTTTGCTCAAAGTGCGGCACATATGGCAACTATTTTAAACTTAAGAAGGTGTTCTTTTAGTCGTTTGATTAATAATCCATTGTGCACTGCATCAACCCACTGCTTTCTTAACTTAGCTATCCCACACTCCTCAGAGAAGTGACAATGCGATCAACCTCTTCTTTAATGAAAAAATATAACAGTACATCAACAAAACCAAGCATGCTTCTCCTCTAACGCTCAAACTTTTGTTTCGAATCCAACAATTGCCATCTTTTAAAGCCCTATCTCTCACCGATCTTTGTTGACATACTCAACTCCCTCAAACCACTTTCCAATGAAGATGATGTCCTACATTCATACTTGTGCTCTCTCCAGGTAAGTTGTCTCACACCTCATCCAAAGCCTGCCTCACTCAAATCATCTTTCCAGAAGCTCTCAAGACAGGCCAAATCCTCCCACACCTAAATAAATCTACATAAGACCAGGATGACCTGCCCTTCTAGCAGCCCATCACTGACCTACCCTTTATTGGCAAGATCACTGAAAATCACTCTACACTCATCTCCTGAATGACTACCAATCTGACTTCTGATCACACTGTGACATGGAGACTGCTACCTGACACATCGTTGACAACTCTCTCCTGACCATAGGTGAAGATGATCCCTGACTCCTGATATTGCTTTACCTCCCAGCAGTCCTCGACACACTCAGCCATCTAACTCCCATCTTCGTCCTTAAACCTTGAATGGGATTCACTTGCAATGTCCTTCACTGTTTCGCTACTGGTGAAGCGAGGATCTCAGTTAAATATCCATTTATGAATTTAGGCTTACCAACTCATCAAGGTAGAAATCCCCGCATCACTGGCCGATGGACCTTGGACATAAATTGAGATTAACCAGGAGTTACACATCAATTAAATAGTCATCACAATTTAAATTATTATTTTCAGTCAATGATGAGAGTTGTTATGAGCTCAAAAGCTTTATTTATTAGTCATCAATCTTTATTAAACTCGGCCTAGAATCTCATCAAAATTAATCAATAATTAATAAATCATAATAAACTATCAAGAACACGATAAATGCATAAAGAGTGTTCCATAAAGGAAAGAATCCCTAATCTAAAAATAAGAATGAAACTGGGGAGAAGGAGAAAAATGTGTCAGTCAGAACCCAAATAGAGTTCTAAATACAAAGGTTCAAGCATAAAGCTTATCAATCAAAGCAGAACTTACCATAAAGAAAAGTTCATGATACTTAGTAGAGTCTCAGAGCAGCATAGATTCTGGCAGCAAAGTGAGTGAGGGTAATGAACAATGAGCAGACAGAGAAAGCCTGATCCTACTCTAGGAACACGCATTTTAGAAATGGGGTCTTTGGTTGGCATTCAGGTTACCCCCAACCAAGCAAGGACCCTCTCTCTAGTCAGGGTGAGTCACACACAATCCAAATTATCCTGTGCCCACCCTCTGGTAGCTTGGCACTGAGCAGCCAGGCTTAACTTAGAAGGCAATGTGTGAAGTATTTGTGCAATAACTCATGCAATAACACAGTGTAAACACCACAAAAATACACCACACAGGTTTAGAAAAATATAGAATATTTATCTGATTAGATTAAGGGCAAAACGATAAAGTTTTGATAAATACAAGTTGAAATATCACTTTTGTAATGATAAGTAGAGCCTTATAGTTCCTAAAAACAACAATGGTCTCTTGCGAGCGCAAAGTACTGGGTGTGTGTCTAAATTATCTGCACAGGACCGCAGAGGAGGAGATGCGTGGAAAACGGGGGGGGGGGTGCGTCGGTTTCTACGGGTGCACACATACAATGCGTCAATGCTTTTCCACACAGAAAGGGCTTTGCATTGATTTCTGGCACACAGACTTGGATCCTCTTTGGGTTGCAGGGTAGTTGGACGCCCCGGGGACTATCCGGAGAAATCCTGGGCGTGCAGGATGAAGTCACAGGAGCTGCGTCGATCCGATGGGCGATGCGAGCAAATTTCTGTCACACGGCAGGCAATGCATCGATTCCTCTTGCAGGAAGTCGGGCTGCATCGTTCTGGCTTGGCGATGCGTCGATCCAGTGGGCTGTGCGTCAAAGTTCCGGTCGCAGCGCTGGCACTGCATCTACCTCCACTCGGGGAGCCGTGCTACATCGTTCTGGTTTGGCGTTGCAGTGATTTTTTACCGCAAGGCAGGCTGTGTGTTGATTCTAGCAGGCTGTGTGTCAATTTTCGCCGCACAAGGAGTTCTTTGTAGAGAGGAAGTCGTTTTGGCCCTGAGACTTCAGGAAACAGGAGGCAAGCTCAATCCAAGCCCTTGGAGAGCACCTCAGGGCAACAGCAAGGCAGCAGTCCTTTAGAGCAAAGCAGTCAGGTGAGTCCTGTGGGCAACCAGGCAGCTTCTCTTAGCAGGTTGCAGGTTCTGGTTCAGAGTTCCTTTCCCAGTAGGTATCTTGTCAAGAAGTGTCTGAGTTGGCAGGGTCAGAGACCCTGTTTGACTACCCAAATGTGCCTTTCGAAGTGGGGGAGACTTCAAAGAGTGGCTTAGAAGTGCACAAGGTCTCCTTTCAGTTCCATCCTGTCTGCTAGGGTCCCAGTAGGGGGTTTGGCAGTCCATTGTGTGAGGACAGGCCACTGTCCTTTGACATGTAAGTGTCAGGCCCTCCACCCTCCCAGCCAAGGAAGACCCATTCAGTATGCAGATGTGTGCAGGAGTGACTGAGCATCCTGTGTTTGGGTTTGTCTGAGTAAAATGCACAAGGGAGCTGTCAACTAACCCAGCCAGTCGTGGATTGTAAGGCACAGAAGGATTTAAGTGCAGAGAAATGTTCACTTTCTAAAAGTGGCATTTCTAAAATAGTAATAATAAATCCAACTTCACCACTCAGCAGGATGTTGTATTACCATTCTGGCCATACTAAATATGGCCCTGTTACTACTTTCAGATCAGAATCTACCACTCAAACAGTATATGAGGGTAGCCCTAATGTTAGCCTATGAAAGGAGCAGGCCTCACAGCAGTGAAAAATACATTTAGGAGTTTTACACTACCAAGACATATAAGCTACACAGATAGATGTCCTGCCTCTTATCTACGTAGCACCCTGCCCAATGGGTTACCTCGGGCCTACCTTAGGGGTGACTTATATGTAGAAAAAGGGGAGGTTAAGGCTTGGCAAGTACTTTTAAATGCCAAGTCCAATTGGCAGTGAAACTGCACACACGGGCCTTGTAATGGCAGGCCTAAGACATGGTTGAGGGTCTACATATGTGGGTGGCACAATCAGTGCTGCAGGCCCACTAGTAGCATTTAATCTACAGGCCCTGGGCACAGGTAGTGCACTTTACTTGGGATTTATAAGTAAATTAAGTAAGCCAATTGGGTATGAGCCAATGTCACAATTTTTTAAGGGAGAGGGCATATGCACTTTAGCACTGGATAGCAGTGGTAAAGTGAGCAGAATTCTAAAACCAGCAAAAACAGTGTCAAAAAGTGGGGGTAGGCAGGCAAAAAGTTGAGGGTGACCGCCCTAAGGATGTCAGGTCTAACAACGCACTTATATAAAACAACATATCTAAACGTTTGCAACATGTTTCTTTTTTTCCTCTTGTCAGCCAATCAGCATTTGGTTTCTTAATGGGAACAGGAACATTTCATTGTCTTCTCACTGCAGAGAACAATAGTCCATACACTAAAAAAGTTTAAGTGAATCATTTTTATCAAATATTTTGTATAACTCCATAAGGTGTAGGAGGCTGGCCTGGTTTGTAGTGGGTACCTTGGCTACTTACACCTTATACCAGGTCTAGTTATCCCTTATTAGTGAAATGTAGTAGTGTTCTAGCAGCTTAGGCTGATAGAGGTAGCTGTAGCAGAGGAGCTTAGTCTGAACTAGGAGACTTGCAAAGCTCCTGCAATACCACTATAGTTACAAAGTACTTATACACAAGTAAAGACAATACTCAGTGTTACCAAAAATAAAGGTGGTTTATTTGGATGACACAAGGCCAAAAATATCTTAGAGGCAATACTCCTTCTGGAGGTAAGTATTAAACACAATATATACACTAGACACCAAAATAAGGTAAGTAATTAGACATAGGATAGTGCAAACAATATGAAATGCTATAGAATGAAATAGGAGAAAATAGGTCTAGGTGCAACACAAAGCATATACTAAGAAAGTGGAATGCGAATCACAAATCCCCCCCTAGACAAGTGTAGTGTGTAGAGAATCGCTAGGAGAGTAAGAATACCACAAAGGTGAGTAAAATACCCCACCCCAGAGACCAGGAAAGTAAGAGTAAAGTACTGCAAGTTTCCTTAGGACACACTACAAGTCTTGATTAGAGTGATTGCAAGAACCAAGCAAGACTTCAAACAATAACTGGTGGATTCCTGGATCTGAAGACCTGCAAAGAGAGGAGACCAAGTCCAGAAGTTGGAAGAAGTTCCAGGAAGGACAGGAGCCCCTGCCAACCTAGAAGAGGGTGTAAAAGAAGAGTCCTAGGCTGGAAGAAAACTGCAGAAATGCAACAAAGGAAGATCGCTGAGGGTTCCTGCATGATGCAATGGATATCCCACAAAGAGATGTTGGATGCAGGCTAGTTTCGGAGCAGGATTCGTCCAAAAAGCCTTGGTTCAAGCAAAGTCACAGATTGCATCAAAGTGGCACTGCTTGGACCCAGGAGGAACCTGGGGGCCTCAACTCAGACTGAGGAAGCAGAGGAAGCTCCCAACACTGGAGGGAACCCACAGATGACCAGGCAGCACCCACGGAGGTCCCAGAACACGTGAACAAAGAAGGTGAAAACTGTAGTTGTCGCAGCACTACAAAAGAAGGTCCCATGCTGCCTGAGGACAACTCAGCAAGTTGAGCGCCGCAGGATAGAGTGCTGGGGACCTGGGCCATGCTGTGCATGAAGGATTCTTGCGAATAGTGCACAGAGGCCTCAGGAGGTGAAGATGACGCAGTGCACAGGGGTACTGTCGCAGTCGGAGAAGGCAACCTCTTACCTCCTCAAAATTTGGACAGCAGGACCTTAGGACAGGCTCTGTCGAAGGGGTCCACCACCTGTGTTCCAAGGAGCACGCTCATCGCCAGGAGGGGAGTCCAAGAGAACCGGTCGACATCTTAGAAGGTGCCTGCCGGAGCAGGGAAGTGACTCCATCACTCCACAGGAGATTTCTGCAGTCCTCCTGTTGCAGGGTGAAGACAGGGAGTCCCGGGAGCATGCACATTGTGGAAACTGTTGCAGCTGCTGGCTGGAGCTGAAGTTGCAGAGGAAAAGTATTCCTTCTGGATACTTTGTTGCTGTTAGAGTGGTTCCTGGAGCAGTCTGCGGTCGATCCGAGGTCAGAGGATGAAGTAGTAGTTGTAGAGGATTCCTGCTGGAAACTTGCAAGTAGAATCTGAAGAGAAACCCACAGGAGGGGTCTCTGACGTCACCTGCTGGCACTGGCCACTCAGAGGCCTCCAGAGTGTCCCCACACCTTGGAAAACAAGATGGTTGAAGTCTGGGACACACTGGAGGAGCTCTGGGCACCACCCCTGGGGTGGTGATGGACAGGGGAGTGGTTACTCCCATTTCCTTTGTCCAGTTTCACGCCAGAGCAGGGACTGGGGGTCCCTAAACCAGTGTAGACTGGCTTATGCAAGGAGGGCACCATCAGTGCCCTTCAAGGTATTTCCAGGGGCTGAGGGAGGCTACCCCTCCCAAGCCTGTAACACCTATTTCCAAAGGGAGAGGGTGTAACACCCTCCTCCCAAAGGAAATGCTTTGTTCTGCCTTCCTGGGACGGAGCTCCTCAGACCCCAGGAGGGCAGAAACCTGTCCGTGAGATGGCAGCAGCTGTAGCTGCAGTGCAAGCTCAGAGAGCTGGTTTGGGCGTACTGGGGGTCCGTGGTGGAGCCCCCAGAATGCATGAAATTGGCCCCCAATACCATATTTGGAATGGGGGGACAATGTCATGATCTTAGACTCCTTACATGGCCATATTTGGAGTTACCATTGTCAAGCTACATATAGGTATTAACCTATATGTAGTGCACATGTGTAATGGCTTCCCCACACTTACAAAGTCCTGGTAATTGGCCCTGGACTGCATGGGGGCACCTTTGCTAGTGCAAGGGTGCCCTCACACTTAGTAACTTTGTACCTAGCCTTCAGTAAATGAAGGTTAGACATATAGGCAACTTATAAGTTACTTAAGTGCAGTGAAAATGGCTGTGAAATAGTGTGTGCACTATTTCACGCAGGATGCAGTGGCAGTCCTGTGAAAGGGTTTGTCTGAGCTCCTTATGGGTGGCAAAAGAAATGCTGCTGCCCATAAGGACTCCTGGAACCCCAATGCACTGGGTACGTAGGTACCATATATTAGGGACTTATAAGGGGGGTCCAGTGTGGCAATTGAAATTGGTAAATGAAGTCACTAGCCTATAGTGACAAATTTAAAAGCAGAGAGAGCACAAGCACTGAGGTTCTGGTTAGCAGAGCCTCCGTGACACAGTTGAGCACTACTGACAACACACACATTAGGCCACAAACTATGAGCACTGGGGTCCTGGCTAGCAGGATCCCAGTGAGACAGACAAAACACACTGACATATAGGGTTTTCACTATGAGCACTGGGGTCCTGGCTAGCAGGACCCCTGTGACACAGTAAAAACACACTAACATACACTCACAGACAGGCCAAAAGTGGGGGTAACCATGCTAGAAAGAGGCTACTTTCTCACATAAGGGTTCTGATCATTTACTTTGCTTAAAAAATGCATTTTCATGGTTAAGATTCTAAATCGTTTTACTACAGCACAAGCTACCTATTGATTCTCTATACAAAGTCATTGTATGATTAGAAATATTTTGCAGAATTAAACTAAAACATTTAAATACATTATTATATTCTATAAAACTGTGTCTATGGGAAGGTAAAGACTAAGGGGGTCATTACAACATTGGCGGTAAAAGCCGCTCACCGCCGTGCAGAAGACCGCCAATACACCGCCGCAGCCGCGGAATTTCACCACAGCTATTATGACCCACATCTCGGAATCCGCCGAAATTCAGACACCCACACAAGTCCGCCACATCAAAGGTCAGTGTTAAACTGGCTAAAACAATTCCTCCACCGTCACGCCAACAGAAACACGCCCATCCTATCACGACCCACGAATCCATGCGGCGGTCTTCAACCGCGGTATTCCATTGGCGGTACACACCGCCGCGCTCAAAATAAACACACATCTCCAAAACACTGCCACATTGGACAATTCCAAATACACACACCTGATACACATACAAACACCACTCCCACACACCCAATTCAATATAAAACACACACCCACATCACCCACAAACCCCTACGACCAGAATTTTTGAGGAAGCCGAGAGACAGAGAGCACAGCAATTGAGAACCCCACCACACAGAGGCACACAACACCATCACCCATACAACATTCCACTCACAAAACACCACACACCACTACACATCACCACACACATCAACACATACACCACCCCACACATCACCCACTCCACCCCATGTCACGCCAAAAACACCCCAGGTTTTCCGAGGAGGAGCTCAGGGTCATGGTGGAGGAAATCCTACGGGTAGAGCCACAGCTATTTGGCTCACAGGTGCAGCACACCTCGATAGCCAGGAAGATGGAGCTATGGCGCAGAATCGTGGACAGGGTCAACGCTGTGGGACAGCATCCAAGAAATCGGGAGGACATCAGCAAGAGGTGGAACGACCCACGGGGGAAGGTACGTTCTGTGGTCTCCAGGCATAACATTGCGGTACAGCGGACTCGCGGCCGACCCCCACCTCCTCCCCCACAATAAACAACATGGGAGGAGCACGTCTTGACCATCATGCATCCTGAGGGCTTCGGAGGAGTCGGTGGAGGAATGGACACTGGTAAGTCAAATCTTAACTATCATATCCACCACCCTACCTGTATGCTATCACACACCCCCACCCTCACCCCCTCCTCTATCACTCCAACTCCTCACTAATGTACTAATAACACAAACCACTCATCCCAAAACCAAGCCCTGCATGACACAACTAAGCATGGTCACCCCTCACCAAAGCATGGTGACTGCACATACCCATAACAACCCCCTAACCATCATCACACAAACCCCCACACAGGAATGCTTGCACTGGGGTACACGCACACCCACCCATTTGCACACCATTACACACACAGATGCAATAATCATGCTGTTATATCCCTGCAGGACCACTACGGAACATCACCACACAGGAGGGTCCAGACATCTCCACTCCACCCACAGAAGACGCCTACAGTGACGACAGCAGCTCTGCCCTACTGGATCCTGATGACCAGCCCGGACCATCGTGGGCCTCAGGACAGTCGGTTCCCCTTGCGCAGGCACAGCCCAACACTGACCTTCCACCCTCTGGTAACACCAGCACAGCACCCACCCAGCGGGCCCATATCTCCGTACCCAGGACACGTCAATCAGCGGTGTGTCCACCACTACAGGGAACCCAGGATAACCCACCACCCCAACAACAACAGGGACCAGGGGGCAGTGGTAGTGGGCACACGGTCCAGGGGACGGAGGCCCAGGAACACAGGGGAACTGGGAGGGCTGCTGTGCGACAGGGGGCGGACAGGCCAAGGGAACCCACTCTCCACGAGGCCCTCTCCTCCATCATGGGAGCATACCACCCCTCCCAGGAGACGATGGCGACGGTACTGGCCAAGTTTCAGGAGACCAAGCGCCTGCAGGAGGAGCAGTATTTGGGTTTCAGGGAGGAGCTCTGAACCATCAGCTCCACCCTGGGCACCATCGTAGGGGTGCTGAAGGACATACAGAAGACGATGAGGGACACCGTGGCACTCCAAGGGGCCCCTGACACTAGCCTGGACGATGAACTGCCCACCACCTCCGCCGGCACTAGTGGACAGGACGCCCCGCCACAGGACCACCACACCAGCACCCCAACCCCTGCAGACGGAGAACCACCCCGCAAGCGGTCCCTGAGATCCAGGAACATGACAAAGCAAGATGGCAAGACTCCCGCCAGGAAATGAGACCACCCTGATTGTCCTCCCACTGTCCCACTTTGTTACCCTGTCCATACTTAAACTGCCCCAGCTCCACTTCTTATGCCCATATGGGCAGTGCACCTGTGTGACCAATAGACTGGACTCTGCCATGGACATTCCTCCACCATCCCCCATCACCATTTTACAACCCCCCTCCATTTTTGAGCACTTAAATAAACACCCTTGAAGCACAAAACAATCTGGAGTCAGTCTGTGATTTGGTAGACAGGATAGAGTTAGAAGTATGAAAGTGAATGTAATAGTAAAATAAAATGTTCTCACCTGTGTGTCACTGGAAATATTGCTGTATGACTGACTACCTGTTGTCTATGTCTTCTTCCTCAGCTTCCTCCTCATCACTGTCCACAGGCTCCACAGCTGCCACAACACCGCCATCTGGACCATCCTCCTGCAGAAAAGGCACCTGGCGTCGCAAAGCAAGATTGTGAAGCATCGAGCAGGCAATGATGATCTGGCACACCTTCTTCGGTGAGTGGAATAGGGAACCACCTGTCATATGGAGGCACCTGAACCTGGCCTTCAGGAGGCCGAAGGTGCGTTCGATCACCCTCCTAGTCCGCCCATGGGCCTCATTGTAGCGTTCCTCTGCCCTGGGATTCCTCACTGGAGTCAATAGCCATGACAGGTTAGGGTAACCAGAGTCCCCTAATAGCCACACACGGTGCCTCTGGAGTTGACCCATCACATACGGCATACTGCTATTCCGCAGGATGTAGGCGTCATGCACAGAGCCATGGAACATAGCATTTACCTGGGGGATGTACTGGTCTGCCAGACATACCATCTGTACATTCATAGAATGATAACTCTTCCGGTTCCTGTACACCTGTTCACTTCTGCGGGGGGACCAGAGCTACATGGGTCCCATCAATAGCACCTATGATGTTGGGGATATGTCCAAGGGCATAGAAGTCACCTTTCACTGTAGCCAAATCCTCCACCTGAGGGAAAACAATGTAGCTCCTTACCTGTTTCAGCAGGGCAGACAACACTCTGGACAACACGTTGGAAAACATAGGCTGGGACATCCCTGATGCCATGGCCACTGTTGTCTGAAAAGACCCACTTGCAAGGAAAAAGAGCACTGACAGCACCTGCACTTGAGGGGGGATTCCAGTGGGATGGCGGATTGGTGACATCAGGTCTGGCTCCAACTGGGTACATAGTTCCGGGAGAGTGGCACGGTCAAACCTGTAGGTGATGATTAAATGTCGCTCCTCCATTGTCAACAGGTCCACCGGTGGTCGGTACACCGGAGGATTCCGCCATCTTCTCAAATGTCCCAGCTGACGGTGCCTAGGAAGGACAACAGCGACCACAGAGTCAACAAATTCCCAGGTATGAACCCACAGATACACAGAGCACGACACCAAACACAAAACTCTTCCTGTATGTGTGTTGAGTGTAGGCCTAGGTATGTGTGACGCAGTAGGTAATGAAGCCATGTGGGCCCCTGAAATGGCGGCTGCCTGACCTCTAAACTGGGACAATGGGAATGTGAGGTATCTGCGCTGGCGTTGTACACCGTCGCGGTAGGCGGTCGTAGACCGCGGCGCAATGCTGCATTGGTTAACATTGGACCCTATGGTTCCCAGGAGCCAATGATGAAGTGCGCCGGCGGTGATGATACGCACCGCCGCGGACGTGACCGTCGCGGACGTGACCGCCATTTTCTATCTGTTCAATCACTCGATACCTGATCTTCGACAGGAGAGGACCTACACTGCAAGTGCTGCTGTGACCTCGGACTGGAAGAGACAATGGCTGCTGCGTCTGTGGAAAGGGCCCCTGCCTTCACTGCTCAGGAGTTGGAGAAGCTTGTGGATGGGGTCCTCCCCCAGTACACGCTACTCTACGGTCCTCCAGACCAACAGGTAAGTACACAGGGAGCACGTTGTATGGGCTATGCCTGGGTGGAGAGGGCTGGATGTTAGTTGGAAGGGGGCAGAGTTCAGGGAACATGAAGGACTGTGAATGCATGTGCCACATGGCAAGGGTAGGGATGGGGGCCACTCACATCGACGGTGCAGTTGGTAATGACTTCTCTTCTTCCCCTGTGCATGTCATGTAGGTGAGCGCCCACCAGAAGAAGGACATTTGGGGTGCAATCGCCAAGGACGTCCAGACCCTGGGGGTCCACCAGAGACGGGGGAACCCACTGCCAGAAAAGATGGGAGGACATTCGCCGCTGGAGCAAGAAGACGGCGGAGGCTCAGCTGGGGATGGCCTCCCAACGTGGGAGGGGTGCCCGTCACACCATGACCCCCCTGATGTTCCGGATCCTGGCGGTGGCCTGCCCGGAGTTGGATGGGCGCTTGAGGGCATCACAGCAGACACAAGGGGGTGAATACACTCTCATTCTGCGGACTTTGCGGGCAGTGGAGGGGTCTGGGTGGAGGAGGAGGGCTGTGGGTTTCCCTAGGCCAGGGCGAGTTACGTAGGCTAGGCCCCTCCGTAATGCAGGCCATGTGGCACTCCACACCACCTCAGTAGAGTGCCAAGTACAGGTATACATGCCCCTCTGTCATCTATGTGTGCAGATATCCAACATAGCCATGTAGGCCAGATCCCAGGAATTGCATCTGTAGAGGCCAAGAGCACGGCGTAGTGCAGGGGACTGCTGTGTCTGTATTGTCCGCCAACGGTAGCGGTAAGCCATGCACTCAACCTGCCTTTCTTCTGTCGCCCCCCCCCCCCCCCTTTTTGTGCTCTCCCTTTTCTTTTGTGCATCAGCATCATCAGGCGGAGGTACAGTGGCACCGGAGCACGAGGGAGCTGCATCCCACATGGCCATGGAGGGCCACACCACAGACTCTGAATACACCAGTGGGACGGAGCGCGAGGGGAGCTTCATGCCGGTCACCGGATCACCAAACTGCGACACGGACTCGTCCGCCGATGGGAGCTCCCTTGTGGTGGCGGCACCATCTGTGCCCTCCACTTCTACAGGTACAGCCGCCACCTCCCCCAGCACCGTCCTCCCAGAAGCCCCTCAGCGTTCGCCCCGTGCCCGCTCACCCAGGAGGGTGGGCATCACCTTCACCCCAGGCACCTCAGGCCCTGCCCCTGTCACCCCTGCTGCCCTCAGTGAGGAGGTCATTGACCTCCTCAGGTCACTCACTATTGGGCAGTCTACCATTGTGAATGCCATCCAGGGTGTAGAAAGGGAGTTGCAACACGGTAATCATTCCTGGAGGGCATTCATTCTGGTCAGGCTGCCCTTCATCGAACACTGCAATCTCGGGCCTCAGCACAGATGGCAGCCTTTGTCCCTGTGTCTAGCCTCCCCCTCCAACTTTCCTCCAGCCAGACCCAATCCCCTGTACCCCAGCCTATCCCAAGCACACCATCAGACAAGCATGCATACACCTCAACACACAAAAGTAGCTCAGGCAAACATAAGCACCACACAACCCACAGGCACTCACACAAGCATCACCCACATACAGACACAGCAACATCCACTGCCTCCACTGTGTCCCCCTCCTCGTCGTCTCCCTCCTCCCTCCCAGTCTCGTCTACACTCGCACCTGCATGCACTACATCTACAGGCACTAGGACTCGCACCAGAACACCCAGAACCACACCCCGCTCACCTGCACTCACCACCCCCGCTACCATTTACACGTCCCCTGTGTCCACTCCCAGTGTGTCTGTGACGCCCCCTCCCAAAGTACAGAAACGCCGGCACCCACACACCCAACATCCATCCACCTCACGACAGCCTCCAGTACCTGTACCTGCACCCAAATCACCTAAAGTTACACCTCCTACAACCACCTCCTCTTCCTCTACTCCCAGACCCCCTCCAGCTACCCATCCCAGTCTTCGTCAGCAACTCTTCCTCTGCAACGTTGACCTCTTTGCCCCCACCCCCACCCCTCCAATTGATAGGTCCCGTAGTAGCACCTCAGCCAAAAAAGGTCCAGTACCAGTGGTGTGTGTTAAAGGTGTGACGGAGTGCACCGGCCACCAGAGCAGCCAGTGTGACACGAAGCCAAAGCACTGCCAGTCCACCCCCTGTAAAGCACCTCAAGTTGGAAAGTGGCCGACGGGACAGGGTGAAGACTCCTGGCGGGAAAACTGCTCACAAGGGTCCCAGGGGGAGTGCAGAGTCATCTGTGACTCCTCTAAAGGTGATGAAGGGCCAGAAGAAGTCTGCACAGTCTGGTGAAGAGCAGCACGGCGGAGAAGGGTGCCATCCTCCTCGGCGGCCGGGACGCCACCGCCAGCACTGTCGTCACTGGTCCGGAGACCACCGCCAGAGTCAGTGCCCAGGAGGGCAGCACAATCGTCACTGGTCAGGAGACCACCGCCAGAGTCAGTGCCCAGGAGGGCAGCACAATCGTCACTGGTCCGGAGACCACCGCCAGAGTCAGTGCCCAGGAGGGCAGCACAATCGTCACTGGTCAGGAGACCACCGACAGAGTCAGTGCCCAGGAGGGCAGCATAATCGTCACTGGTCAGGAGACCACCGCCAGAGTCAGTACCCAGGAGGGCAGCACTGTAGTCACTGGTCCGGATAGCACCGCCAGGATCAGTGCCCAGGAGGGCCCCGGCAGCCACAGCCCCGCTGGGCAATGAGGGACTGTCATGCCACACACCAATGCACAGGTCAGACAGCAAAGGCAAGCACCACTGAACAGGTCAGAGACCGCCCTGGCAAAGCACCGCTGAACGGGGAAAAGACCGCCATGGTGAAGACCGCTGAACAGGGCAAAGCACCGCTGAACAGGGAAAAGACCGCCATGGTGAAGACCGCTGAACAGGGCAAAGCACCGCTGGACAGGGACAAAAACGCCAAATCAAGCATCGTTAGCCCATGTGCAGTTGGGACAGTGACGGAACAGGAACCGTCACGGGGAGCCTGATGCAGTCTGGGCACCAGTCCCCCTCCAGAACCAGTGGCGACTGTTATCCACTTGAGAAACTGTGGCTTTGCACTCCCCAGGATGGTACAGTGGGCAACCCACCCACTGTAGAGACTTGAGAGACTGTGGCTTTGCACTCCCCAGGATGGTACAGGATGGTACAGTGGGCAACCCACCCACTGTAGAGACTTGAGAGACTGTGGCTTTGCACTCCCCAGGATACATCAATGGGCATGGAGCCCTGTTGTGGATCTGGCGTGGTGCTGTAATCCGGCTGAGGTGCCTCCCCCTTCCCTTCCCCCTGAGGTGCCTGTTGTATTTCTATCTGATGCCCCTGCAGTGTTCTCTCAATTTGTGGACAGGTATCTAGTGTGAGCCTCGCCCATGCATTTTGGGCCCAGTGGTGCACGGACATTGATATGTGCATACCTACTTCTCGTAATGTATAAAATCTGCAATGTGTATATATATATCTGTATATATTTGGTTACTGTGGTTTGATACATTACAATGTTTGAACTGATTTCCTTTTGTCTTTGCATTCTTCCGGGGGGGGGAGGTTGTGGGTTGTTACTATGCTGTTTGGACATGCATTGGTGTGTGTGTTGTAGTGGGTGAGGCTCGGGTTGGGGCTGGGGGTGTTGCGTGTGTGTCCCCCTGACTTTTGCCTCCCCCCTCCCCTATGTCATAGGTGCAGTACTCACCGTTGTCTTTGGCGCCTACGTAGATGGTGATCGTAGAGGAGCAGAAAGACAAGCGCAGGGAGTATTTGGAGTTCGGGCTCCATGGTGACCTCCTTCCTCGTGGAGTGTGTTAAGGTGAGCGTTTTCACATTGGAATAGCTGTTTCCGCCGTGTTTTTATCCACGGTGAATCTGCCCCGGAAAAGGTGGCGGATTATGATACTGTGAGCGGTACATTGTCTTCCGCCTGTCTGTTGGCGGTGACCGCCGCGCTGCTTGTCCGTACCGCCGTGGCGGGCGGAGTGTTAAAGTGGCTGTCTATGTTGGCGGTTTCCGCCACGGTCATAATTCCCTTTTTTTGTCCGCCGGCCTATTTGCGGTATCACTGCACCTTTAACACCGTCCGACAGGGTTGTCATGACGACCTAACTTATTTGACATAAAGTCATCATTTAATTACGTGTCAGCTTGTCAGAAGTTTAATATTTCACATTCTTAACCTAGGTCAGCTTCGCAGAAATTGCAATTAGGGCTATTCAAGCCTAATGCATGTAAATGTGGCAGTCTACTGCTTTTACTTGAATTAAAGGCATTGCATTTTGTCTACAGCTTACATGTTAATTCTGCCAGTTATTGCATTAATTTTCATTGTTCTGAAAAACATGTCAGCAACCTCCCTCTCTAATGGTTTGTAACCATCACAAATTCTACAGTGAGGAATCTTTAAAGCTTACTCTCATCTTCACCTGAGTCTTTTCTTTTTCTTTCCAAACTTTCAAGTTCTTTTAACCTTTAATACTCTCTACTGATGCAATCATTTCAATCTAATTCTGTTTCTCTCTTTATTGTTCCTCTCCTCTAGATAACGTTTGATATCTTTGTAAACTCATAATGAGGTCAGAAAACAAACACCAAAAATTAATATGGGTACTAGTATTGTTTTGAAAATTCTTCCTTCAGCTGCTGCAAACCAATTGCCAATTGCAGAAACTCCTTTGCCAAAACATTCTAAAACACTAGTGGTTTCTAATGATTCTAATTCAGGTTTCAGGTCAGAAATGTTTGTTATGTATTCTAAAATTGTCTTACTCTCCTCTGAAATGTTTTTGCATCAATGCTGAACTTTCAGCTTCTGGCAGACTCCACCTTTTTCTGTGAGTAAAATGTCTAATGTTAATGCAAAACCCTTGATCTAAATTACACTAATTCTGTGTTAACTACTAGTAAAGCTCTAGAAGTACTAGTTGCTAATTAGTCCACCACCGTTGAAAGCTTTCTAATCTTTTCCTAATTTAAAATCTCTACTACTGGTTGGTTAATTGCATCAAAAAATATCTCCCACTAATTGTGTTCCTTCACTAACACCATGTGTATGCCTGTGTGCTGGTGTCATTGTTAAAGCATCTATACTATATACATGATGCATCTTTAGAAAAAGCAAAGCTAAATATGGAATAAAGATTGGAGCAGGCAGCCATGTCACCGACAGAGTTCATGCTTTAAATGGTCTAAAGCAAGGATGTGTTTTAGCCCCCATGCTCTTTAATTTATACCTAGCCGATCTTGCTGAGGCCTCTCTCCCTGATATCAAACCATCCGCCGGTCCTCGCTCAGGACACAGTTGCATGGTTACAGTATGCAGATGACATTGTGCTTCTTAGTCAAACTCCAATCAGCCTGCAGCATAGTATTAATGCACTTACTAGTTACATCACCAAACAAGCTTTAGAACTGAACCTGATTAAAACCAAAGTGGTCAGACTGGTGGATTCAAAAAGTAAATCTGGCTCATGGTTCATAGATGGAACCCTGGTGGAGGTCGTTGCCGCTTACAAATACTTAGGCTTCATAGTAGACAAAAACCTGTCCTTCAAACCCCAGCTAGTTGTTGCTCAAGCAAAAGCATAATCCCTGACATATGGATTCAAGACACTAAAACAAAAGCTGAGCTGTCCTTCATATTATCATCTGCTCTCTGTTATGAAAGCACGGTTAATGCCAACAGTCACTTATGGGTCCGAGACAATGCTGGGCAAAGAAACAGCAGTTTTTAATCAAATTCAAACAAAGGCCTACAAAGCTGTGTTCCAGATCCCCAACTCAGCTTCACCAGTTTGGGTTCGCCTAGAAATCGGGTTAAAAAACTACATATTCCAGAGCAAGAATGCATATGTAAAACTCTGCTGGTGACTGCGAGCCGCAGAAACAGGATCAATAAGCAATCTATGCTGGCTTGAAATCAAGGAACAACAGCACCGCAATATCATCGGCTCATGGGGAAACCATCTAAATAACTCAATAAAGGACCTGGGCCTGCACACTGTCTGGGGCATGAGCTTGAGCAAAGGGGAGTTTTACCAGATGGTCAACGCTGCAACCCGGACACTGTCACTCATCACTGATAAGACGACATGCCTGGGTAGTACTATCTTCATACAAAGTTCTTAGATCCCAGGAATATTTTCAGCATTTTTTAGGCCAAAGCTGAAACAACAATTTATGCTTTTGCGCTTTGGGTCAATTGCCACCAAAGATATGGTTCCCTCCTGGAAACAGCAATTCAGGTCAGAAGCATGTTGTCTTTGTGGGTGCAAACAAGAGTCCCTTGTGCATCTTTTCTGTGTATGTTCAGCACTGTTGGAGCAAAGGAAAATACTTTTGAAACACACCTTTACGGCCCTTCGCACATGCTCTTGCAGACCAGCTGTTATCAGCCTGCCGGGGGATGAAGTTTATGGTGCAGGTGTGCAAATCTCTGCCAAACATGGCCGAACCGGTAGCTGAAAGGTCTGCGCAAAGCCAGGATTGATAGGGGTGTCATTGTCCTACATCCAGTATGAGGTGTAATCAAGCACCATCAGAGTTCAGGATTGACAGTCAATGCTGTATTGACACTGCAAAATTAAGATCAGAATCGAGGATCCGTACTCAACTTCCTGTTTGTTTTAAGTCTTAAGAAAACCAGGTGGGGCAAACTCACCCGGCCAGTTTGTAATCACCTGTTCTAATCGTATTAATGCAAACGTGTTTGTGTGTTTGTGTGTATTCATAGCTCACAAATGCGATGCATTGAATTGGCGTTGCTTTTAATTAACTATGCTAATAAAATCTACCTACCTACCAAAGCTAAATAGCAAATACCCTCACAATCAGCAGGTAGTTTGAAATACGTGTCTTGTCCACAAATGAAATAAACTCCTAGAATAACTGGTTCCCCCCCCTTAAAAAGTTTGCCATGAACCTCCTGATAATTCAAATTTGTGTTCACAATTACTATTTCCTACAGGACTCTTTCTAAGTTGGTTTGTTCTTCATATTTCCCTTTTGTGTTCTAACTAATTTTAATGTTGGTTTAATCATGTTTCTTCCATATTTGTCTTTTTGCAAACATTTTTCAAAACATCTTCATCTCTGTTTTTGTTGGGTGCAATGTGTGATCTCCTTTATACTAACATCAATATAAATGTCTTCTCCAGTGGTCTCATTAAGCATATCAAATTGTTTTCATATGCCTTAACAGTGTCTATGGGAAGCAAAGGTCTAAAATAATGCTACGCTGTTTCCATTTCCTTTGCTTGTGGATGTAAATGTGTGCTCTTCTGCAAAGGTACTTTTAAAAGAATCATGTCAGAGTAATAAAAATATTCAAAGCGTTGTTGTGTATAAATTAAACTAAGCAAATGCTACATGTAATAGCATATGACAAACATATTTGATGGTCTGTCATATCCTCCATTGCTGATGAAGGTAAGTGCTCACACACGTAACAATCCTTTGCATCTAAAGCTTGTGTGTATTCTTGAACTAAGCTAGAATAAACATTTGTTGTGTAATCTTCTATAAAGTGAACTACAAATGAAGCTTTTAATTTAACCTCATCTATGGCATGTGCATATGTCATTTTAGTAATTCCAAATATAGGTTTTTCCTTCTCTGGTGTAAATAATAATGGTATGGTTACTAATACTACTAATAAAAATGTAACATCCATAATAATCCGGAATCTAGCTCTGGTTAGGAAATACGTTAGTCTAAAATCAGATCTTTTCAAATGGAAAGCATTGCAGCAAATATGTTAATAATTCATTTTCAAAGTTAATTATTGCACAAACAGCTTTAAAAATGTTCTTCTTTTTTTAGTTCAGTTAGTTCATTCAGCTTTTATTTACATCAATCTTCGTACAGTCATCCTTAACCTTACTCCATCTTCTTCTAAAATGATATACTTACTCTTCTACTGCAGCCTTCGGCCTAGGGAAATCTTAATACTTTTTGTTTAGCAACTTATCAGTTTTTATTTCAGTCTATTGTATTTCTCATTAGGTAAATTCCTTCAGACAATGTTTGCTTCTTTCAGAAACCTTTTTCAGTAGCTTTTTTCTGATTCCAGACTCAATATGGCATCAAGGTGATTTGGGCAGCTTTTTACTCGGACCAAGCAAATCTGATATTGGGACATTTAGCACTTGGTTCACATAGTAAGTCCAATCAGGTGCAGAATACTTTCAACAAAGTATTTTCACTCTTTCTGATCTCCTGGGTGTTTGTTGATCATCGTTTTGTGTGAATTATATTGCTTTACTCTGTCTCCTCAGCAATTATTGCCAGTATGCGTTCAACTGAAACACTTGGTCTCAATTTCTTTCAACAATGGGTTCTTGGCTATTCAGCATTGAAATTGACTCTTTTTGATCTAGTACTTGTCTCTTACCCTGGATCTTCTTGTTGTTCTGGTACTGACTCAACTATCACTTCAGTTTGAGTTCTTGCTTCTCCTCGTTCTTCACCAGAAACTTCAATGCTGCTTTGTGAGATATTAGGAAACTAGATTCCTGCACCTGTCTGCAGTTCTTCACCTTTTTCACCTTGCTGTTGCGCCTCTTGCTGTATTACTCCTTGTTCTTGTGCAACTTGCAGTGGTACAGTCACCAGTGCTCTTGGTTCTGGCTTAAAGAACACTATTGCTTCATATCGATCTCTGGTTCTCTAGGTATGTGATGATGCATGCATCCAGTTTGGCACTCCAGCACATTCAAAAGCAGTATTTGCGATTAAAATCACCTGGTAGGGGCCCTTCCACCTCAGCTCGAGACTTTACTTTCTTACATACTCTTTTATCAGCACCCAGACACCAGGGCTGAGGTCATGGCATTGATCTTGATGCTGCTTTGTAGTGTCAGCTTCAACCTGCTGAGAAACAGAATGTACTCCATCAGCCAATCATTCGCAGTAATCAAGTATCATGCCATCTGTAATGTTCACAAGTGCATTTGTAGGTACAGCAGGCAATCTCACTGCACATCCATCAATATTTAATGCAGCGAAAATCCTATGTTCCTATCAGGTGTACTTTGAAGGCTTATCAACAACAAGGGCAAAGCATCAGGCCATTTCAGTGAAGTGGATGCACAGACTTTTGCCAACCAGATGTTATGGTTTCATTAAGCTGCTTGACAATTCTAAATGCCTCTGGGCGATAGCTACAATTTATTTTCTGCTCCACTTGGAATGCTGAACAAAACAGCCTTAGGACCTCATTATTCAAATGAGTCCTGTGATCTCACTCCAGAGAAACTGGCATTCTGTATCTGGGTATTAACTCCCTCAGCAGCTACAGTTTGGCTACAGAGAGACTCAGCTAAGGAGCTGTATGAAGTAGTGAAAAGCCTTATGAAAGTACCTACTGGCACGTCAGGACCCCCTACCTCGCCAGACCGTTGTGATATATTCGCTAACACCTTTGTTAATAAAATAAAACATATCTTAAATTCCTTGCCAAGAACTGCGACACAAAGGCCCAATATCTCTGAAGTTTAAACCACAACAGCCCAAGTGCACTCTCTTCCCACCTTAAATATAGAAGACGTTGAAGGTATTCTTTCTTGAATAAAATTAGACTCACCATTAGACACAGCTCCTCCCGGTTTTCTATTAAAAGCAAGTGACATCATCTTACCAAGTTTACTGAATTTCCTTCACAGCTTACTAACCCACACCAACATTCCATTGTATTGGAAGCATGCCATAGCCAAACCTTTACCTAAGGAGCCTACAGTTAATCCACTTCTGACTGAAAATTGCAGGCCTATTTCCTGCAGAAAATCCTGTAGAAACATGTCACTAAACCTCTCGAGTTTTCTGGAAACCCATTCAATTCTCCACCCTAGTAAAACTGGATTTAGGCCAGGAAGCAGCACTGAGACCACATTATTAGTGGCTACAGAATCACTCCAGGCCATTTTGTATCATGGTGGCTCAGTGGTTATGCTTACGCTTGTTCTCAGTGCAGCATTCAACACTGCCTCCCATACTATTTTATTCAAAGACTGGGACATGCCGGCACTACAGGCCTCGCCCCCAGCTGGTTCACAGATTTCTTAGAAATTAGAAGCTTTCAGGTCTATAATGAGCCATTCTCAGCTACATACGTCATAAACTGTAGTGTTCCACAGGGCTCCTCCTTAAGTCCTACACTTTTTAATGTATATGTCCAAGCCTTGGCAGAGATAGTGCAGGCACACAGTCTCACTATAGTCTCATATGCAGACAACACACAGTTGATACTAGTGCTCGCTCCTGAATCACAGCAGTCCTCCCTTCAATTAAATGCATGGCTCAAGTTGGTTGCAGAGTGATGTTCTTAAACATTTTTCTGCAATTGCTTGAGCTCTTCCCATGTACAGCTACATACATCAATATTGAAAAGACAGTGTCCTCTTCAGATTCATCCGTATAGGTCCCATTAAATGTGCACAACAATGTGCAACTTCATCAGTTTATGTTTCCGACTGACATATTCATTACCACTTCTGTGAGCTGTACATTTAACAACTGCAATTTCAGTTGGAAGCTGTAATGCCTATAGAGTCTCTTGACACGTTTGCCATTTCTGATGGGCGAGCCACATGAAGTCATGAAACCCCTTTGTGACCATAACTGTCCTGAATCATGGACCACACCAAGGCCATACTGACCATCTGTAAATATAGTCACTCTCAGTTGAGCTGTTAGACTGCAAGCTCTGGTAAGGGCAATGCATTCTGCAACTTGTGCTGAGGAAATACCTCAAAGCTATGAGGCTTCTACAACTTCTTGAATTGTACAGATAGCATAAGCTTCTCTCAGGACACCTTCATTGGTTCTCAAACATGAGTCGTCCACAACAATCACTTAATTAGGCACTAGCAATGGTTAATCTTTTATGACTGGCTTGGCTTGGTGCACAAGCCTGTGACATTTAGACACTCATGCTGAGAATCAGAGTGGATAGATTTAAAATCTGACATTGTTTTAAAGTAATATTTTGTGATGCAAGGATTTGCTGCTCAGATTTTGGAAGTCTGGAGTTTGTCATGTACCAGGTTTTAATTCTGGTAAGCAAGATTTCCACTGAGTGTGGGGCCATAACAGTTAAAGGATGTTCCATCACTACGCTTTCACACCTCTCTATGCTGACACCAACAGCCTCCAATGTTTTAAGACAACCGGGCAGCCCTGCGTCTACACGGTTAAGGATAATTGGAAAGTAGGCCACAAGACCTCTTGAGTCACCATGCATCTTAGTAAGCACAAAGAAAAATGCAGTCCTCTCTCTCACTGCAAAGCAAGGTGCCCATCCTACTGTAATCTGGCAATCCTCGTCCTGGGTCATGAGAGAGACTGTCCCTCAGATCTAGGAAAGCTTTCAAGCAATCATTGTCCCATGGAAGCGGGTCAGGCACATCCTTGTATGTCAGCCTCTGTAAAGGCTTAGCCACTAGGGAAAGATTTGGTATCCACCATCTGCAGTAGCCAATCATTTCCAAGAACATTCTGATTTCTCTCTGTGTTTTGGATGGACTCATCCTCAAAATTGTCTCTATTCTTTCATGTGACACCCTTCTTGTTCCTTTTTCAATGATATGTCCTAAGTATTGGACTTTTTTTTGACAGCATTGCAGTTTGCTTGGGACACTTTGGGGGTCATTACAACATTGGCGGTAAGTGCCTCTTACCGCCGTACAGAAGACCACCAACACACCGCCGCGGCATTCCGCCACGGTCATTATGACCCACAGCTCGGAATCCGCCAACATCCAGACACCCACACAAGTCCGCCACACCAAAGGTCAGTGATAAACTGGCGATAACAAAACCTCCACTGTCACGCCAACAGGAATAAGCCCACACTATCACGACCCACGAATCCACGCGGCGGTCTTCAACTGCGGTATTCCAATGGTGGTACACACCGCCACGCTCAAAATACACACACATTTATAAAACACATCCACATTGGACAATTCAAAATACACACACCTGATACACATACACACACCACTCCCACACATCCAATACAATATAAAACACACACCCACATCACCCACAAACCCTTACGTCAACAATTGTGACAGAAGGCCAGAGAGAGACACCACCAGAAAGAACAATAGCATCCACAGCCACCCTACACCATCACTTACACAACATCCAAGCACCTCACACAACACACCTCTAAATATCACCCCACACATTACAACACACACCACCCCACACATCACCCACACCACCCCATGGCCCGCAAAGAAACCCCAGGTTCTCTGAGGAGGAGCTCAGGGTCATGGTGGAGGAAATCATCTGGGTAGAGTCGCAGCTATTTGGATCACAGGTGCAGCACACCACCATAGCTAGGAAGATGGAGCTATGGCGAAGAATCGTGGAAAGGGTCAACGCAGTGGGACAGCACCCAAGAACACGGGATGACATAAGGAAGAGGTGGAACGACCTACGGGGGAAGGTGCGTTCTGTGGTCTCAAGACACCAACTTGCGGTTCAGAGGACTGGCAGCAGACCCCCACCTCCTCCCCCAGAACTCACTACATGGGAGGAGCAGGTCTTGGCTATACTGCATCCTGAGGGCCTCACAGGAGTAGCTGGAGGAATGGACTCTGGTAAGGCAAATCTTTCACTACTTCATCCCCCACCCTACCTGCATGCTATCACATACCCCCACCCTCGCCCTCACCCCATCATTACAACTCCTCACGTATGTCCCAATATCACAAACCACACATCCCAAACCCAAGCCCTGCATATAACAACAAAGCATGGACACCCATCACCAAAGCATGTCCACTGCACATACCCATACACCCCACTAAACCATTATCACACAGCGCCTACACAGGAATGTAAGCACTGGGGTACGGGGTCACCAACCCATTGCACACCATGGCACACACAGATGCAATAATCATGCCTTTACACCCCTGCAGGACCCCTACAAACGTCACCGGACAAGAGGGTCCAGATATGTCCACTCCATCCACAGAAGAGGCCCACAGTGATGACAGCAGCTCTGTCCAACTGGATCTAATGACCAACCCGGCCCATCTGGGACCTCGGGACAGTCGGTTCCCCTCACACTGGCACAGGCCACTACAGAGCTTCCCCCCTCTGGAAACACCACCCAGCGGGCCCATACCTCTGTCCCCAGGACACGTCAATCAGCAGTGTGTCCACCACTACAGGGAACCCAGGCTAACCCACCACCCCAACAACACCAGGGACCTGGGGGCAGTGGGCACACGGTTCAGGGGACAGAGGCCCAGGAACACAGGGGAACTGGGAGGGCTGCTGTGCAACAGGGGGAGGACAGACCCAGGAACCCACTCTCCACGAGGCCCTCCCCAACATCATGGGAGCCTACCACCACTCCCAGGAGACGATGGCAACGGTACTGGCCAACTTTCAGGATACCCAGCGGCTGCAGGAGGAACAGTATCTGGGCTTCAGGGAGGAACTAAAATCCATCAATTCCACCCTGGGCACCATTGTAGGGGTGCTGAAGGAACTCGTAAACACCAGGAGGGACACTGTGGCACAACAAGGGGCCCCTGACACTAGCCAGGACGATGAACTGCCCACCATCTCTGCCGGCGCTAGTGGACAGGAGGCCCCGCCACAGGACCACGACACCAGCACCCCACCCCCTGCAGATGGAGAACCACCCCGCAAGCGGTCCCTGAGATCCAGGACAAACACGGAGCACAATGCCAAGACCCCCGCCAAGAAATGAGACCACCCTGAATGTCCTCCTTCTGTCCCACTTTGTCACCCTGTCCATCCTTAAACTGCCCCAGCTCCACATCCTATGCCCCTTTGGACAATGCACCTGTGAGACTAATAGACTGGACTCTGCCATGGACATTCCTCCACCATCACCCTTGACCATTTTACAACCCCCTCCACTATTTAGCACTTAAATAAGCACCCTTAAATCACAAAACAACCTGGAGTCAGTCTGTGCTTTCACAATTGTGTATTTGCAATAACTGAGGGAAATAGCAATGTCCATTGTATTGTCAACATACCTATGTCACACAGCTCTAGTCCATGCGGAAACAAAGCAGATGTCACAAAGTGGGACCCAATTCTGTGGAATCGTAAGGGAAAGTGACAACTCAGTGACCATACACTGGGTGAAAATGACAGACAGATGAGAGGTAGTAGAATTAAATCAGATGTAGCAGGCAGTGTTGTCTTCTTACCTGTATCTCACAGCAATTATTGGTGGATCACCGTGTTCCTGTTGTCTATGTCCTCTTCTTCTGCTTCCTCGTCTTCATTGTCCACAGGCTCCACAGCTGCCACAACACCTCCATCTGGACCATCCTCCTGCAGAAAAGGCACCTTTCGTCGCAAAGCCAAGTTGTGAAGCATACAGCAGGCCACAATGATCTGGCATACCTTCTTTGGTGAGTAGAATAGGGAACCACCTGTCTTATGGAGGCACCGGAACCTGGCCTTCAGGAGGCCGAAGGACCTCTCTATAATCCTCCTAGTTTGCCCATGGGCCTCATTGTAACGTTCCTCTGCCCTTGTCCTGCGATTCCTCACAGGGGTCAGTAGCCATGACAGGTTGGGGTAACCAGAGTCACCTGCAAATGGCGAGGGACAACTGTTAGACACACACTAACTCATAGGGACATCCCCAGACCCAGACACCTATTCACACTGTATAGGGTTCATGTCTTCACCTAATAGCCACACACAGTGCCTCTGGAGTTGCCCCATCACATAAGGGATGCTGCTATTCCTCAGAATGTAAGCGTCATGCACTGAGCCAGGAAATTTGGCATTCACATGGGAGATGTACTGGTCGGCCAAACAAACCATCTGGACATTCATCGAATGGTAACTCTTTCGGTTTCTGTACACCTGTTCACTCCTGCGTGGGGGGACCAAGGCCACATATGTCCCATCAATGGCACCTATGATGTTGGGTATATGTCCCAGGGCATAGTAGTCACCTTTCACTATAGGCAAATCCTCCACCTGAGGGAAAACAATGTAGCTCCGCATGTGTTTCAGCAGGGCAGACAACACTCTGGACAACACGTTGGAAAACATAGGCTGGAACATCCCTGATGCTATGGACACTGTTGTTTGAAAAGACCCACTTGCTAGGAAATGGAGTACTGACAGCACCTGCACTAGAGGGGGGATTCCTGTGGGATGGCGGATAGCTGACATCAGGTCTGTCTCCAACTGGTCACACAGTCGGAAAATGTTTGCAAATCGACATAAAGCTGTATTAGTGTTTAAGCAAGGCCTAGATATGTGTGACGCAGTCCAAAATATTGCCATGTGGGCCCCTGAAATGTTGGCTGACTGACCTATAAAGTGGGACAAGGGGATATGAGGTAACTGCGCTGGCATTGTACACCGTCGCGGTAGGCGGTCGAAGACCACGGCGCAATCCTACATTGGACCCTATGGGTCCCAGAAGCCAATGACGATGTACGCCGGCGGTGACGGTACGCACCGCCGCGGACGTGACAGTCATTTTCTCTCTGTTCAATCACTTGATACCTGATCTTCGACAGGAGAGGACCTACACTGCAAGTGCTGCTGTGACCTCAGTCTGGAAGAGACAATGGTTCGTGTGTCTGGGGAAAGGGCCCCTGCCTTCAGCACGGAGGAGTTGGAGAAACTAGTGGATGGGGTCCTCCCCAGTACACGCTACTCTACGGTCCTCCAGACAAACAGGTGAGTACACTGTGAGCATGCTGTATGGGCAATGGCTGTTTGGAGTGGTGTGGATGAAAGATGGGGGGGGAGAATGAGGCGTGCATGAAACAATGGTGAGTGCATGTGCGTCATGGCAAGGGTAGGGATGCGGGCCAATGACTGTGACGGTGCGTACGGTTATATCTTCTCCTTTTCCCCTGTACTATTCCTGTAGGTCAGCGCCCACCAGAAGAAGGATATTTGGCGTGCCATCACCAAGGAAGTCCGGACCCTGGGGGTCTACCACAGACCCACTGCCAGAAAAGATGGGAGGACATTCGCCGCTGGAGCAAGAAGATGGCGGAGGCCCAGCTGGGGATGTCCTCCCAACGTGGGAGGGGTGCCCGTCGTACCATGACCCCCTGATGTTCCGGATCCTGGCGGTGGCGTACCCAGAGTTGGATGGGCACTGGAGGACATCACAGCAGCCACAAGGGGGTGATTACACTCTCATTCAGCTCGTTCAGCGCGCATTGTAGGTGTCTGGGTGGGGAGGTGCGCTGTGGGTTCCCCTAGGCCAGGGCGAGTTTAGTAGGCAAGGTCCCTTCTGGAGGCAGGCCCTGTGGCACCCCACCCCACCTGTGTACAGAGCCAACTACACCCAGTCAGGCTCTTGTGACATCCATGTGTGCAGCAATCGGGTATAGCCTTGTAACCCATGTCCCTGTGATTGATCAGGGAACTCCAAGTGCACAGCGTAGTGCAGGGGGCTTCTGTGTCTGTAGTGTTCGCCAACGGTAGCGGTATTGCATGCGCTCAACATTTCTTTCTTCTGTCTTCCCTCCCCTTTTTGTGGTCTCCTTGTTCTTGTGTGCATTAGCATCATCAGGCGGAGGAGCAGTGGCATCGGAGCAGGAGGGAGCTGCATCCCACATGGCCCTGGAGGGCGACACAACGGAGTCTGACTTCACCGGTGGGAAGGAGGGCGAGGGGAGCTCCACGGCGGGGACAGGAGCTGAGACCAGCGATACGGACTCCTCCTCTGATGGGAGCTCCCTTACGGTGGTGGGCCCATCCGTGGCCCCCGCATCTAAAGGTACAGCCGCCACCCCCCCTACCAGCACCACCCTCCCAGTAGCCCCTCAGTGTTTGCCCCGTGGCCGCTCACCCAGGAGGGTGGGCATCTCCTTCGCCCCAGGCACCTCAGGCCCTGCCCCTGTCACCCCTGCTGCCCTGACTGAGGAGGCCATTGACCTCCTCAGGTCCCTCACTGTTGGGCAGTCTACCATTTTGAATGCCATCCAGGGTGTAGAGAGGCAGTTGCAACAAAACAATGCATACCTGGAGGGCATTCATTCTGGTCAGGCAGCCCAACAGCAAGCTTTTCAGACTCTGGCCTCAGCACTGATGGCAGCCATTGTCCCTGTCTCTAGCCTCCCCCTCCAACTTCCTCTACCCAGACCCAAGCCCCTGTACCTCAGCCTATCCCAAGCACACCATCAGACCAGCATGCACACACGTCAACACACAAGGGAGGCTCAGGCAAACATAAACACCACACATCCCACAGGCACTCACGCAAGCATCATACCCATGCAGACATACCAACATCCACTGCCTCCACTGTGTCCCCCTCTTCCTTGTCTCCCTCCTCCCTCCCTGTCTCGTCTCCACTCACACCTGCATGCACTACATCGTCAGCCACTACATCCCTCACCAGAACACCCACCACCACACCCGCTCACGTGCACTCACCACCCCTACTACCATTCACACATCCCCTGTGTCCTCTCCCAGTGTGTCTGTGAGCCCACCTCCCAAGGTATACAAACGCAGCCACACACCCACCCAAAAGCCATCCACCTCACAACAGCCTCCAGCCCATGCACCTTCACCCAAAGTCAGCAAACGTACACCTCCTACAACCACTACCTCTTCCTCCACTCCCAAACCCCCTCCATCTACCCGTCCCAGTGTGCCCAACAAACTTTTCCTGTCCAATCTTGACCTCTTTCCCTCACCTCCCCCACCCCTTCAGTCTCCTAGGGCCCGCCTCTCCAGGTCCCAACCCAGCGCCTCAGCCAAAACATCTGCGGGAACAGTGGTGCCAGTAGTAACCGGCTTCTGGAGTGCACCAGGAAGCAGGGCAGCCAGTGTGGCAAGGAGCCAGAGCACGGACAGTCCCCCACCTCAAAAGCATAAAAAGTTGGCCTGTGCCCAGTGGGAAAGAGGAAAAAAATCTGCCACCAAAGCCGCTCCCAGAGGTACAATTGGGAGTGTGGAGACAGCTGCGCAACCATCCAAGGTGGGGAAGGGGCACAGTAAAACCGGCAAGTCTGGGAAAACCTGCACGGCGGACAAGACCGCAACAAGCACCGCTGCCAAGGACACCGCCGCCACCAGCACCGCTGCCAAGGACACCACCGTCACCAGCACCGCTGAACAGGACACCGCTGCCACCAGCACCGCTGAACAGGACAACGCCGCAACAAGCACCGCAGGCCAGTGAGCGCCAAAGATTCTGACACTACTGAGCCCGCCACAAGCAGGATGAAGCACTCTGGGCACAAAGCCCCCTCCAGAACCAGTGGAGAGATCCATCCACTACCTCAGTCCTTGGCAGGATGAAGCACTCTGGGAACAAAGACCCCGACAGAACCAGTGGAGATTAACATCCACTACCTCAGTCCTTGGCAGGATGAAGCACTCTGGGCACAAAGCCCCCTCCAGAACCAGTGGAGAGATCCATCCACTACCTCAGTCCTTGGCAGGATGAAGCACTCTGGGCACCATGCCCCCTCCAGAACCAGTGGAGTATCACATCCACTACCTCAGTCCTTGGCAGGATGAAGCACTCTGGGCACAAAGCCCCCTCCAGAACCAGTGGAGTATCACATCCACTACCTCAGTCCCTGGCAGGATGAAGCACTCTGGGCACAAAGCCAGCTCCAGAACCAGTGGAGATTTACATCCACTACCTCTGTCCTTGGCAGGATGAAGCACTCTGGGCACCATGCCTCCTCCAGAACCAGTGGAGTATCACATCCACTACCTCAGTCCTTGGCAGGATGAAGCACTCTGGGCACCAGGCCCCCTCCAGAACCAGTGGAGACTGTTATCCACTTGAGAGACTGTGGCTTTGCACTCCCCAGGATAAAGCAGTGGATAAACCACCCACTGGAGAGACTTGAGAGACTGTGGCTTTGCACTCCCCAGGATAAAGCAGTGGGCAACCCACCCACTGGAGAGACTTGAGAGACTTTGGCTTTGCACTCCCCAGGATAAAGCAGTGGGCATGGACCCCCCTCCTGGATCTGGCGTCGTGCACTCATCCGGCTGAGGTGCCCCCCCTTTCCTTCCCCCTGAAGTGCCTGTTTTATTTCCATCTGATGCCCCAGCAGTGTTCTCTCCGTCTTGTTCGGGTATTGAGTGTAGACTTCGCCCATGCATTTTGGGCCCAGTGGTCCACGGACTATGATGGTGTAATCCCTTGGACTTGTATTCTTGGTGTATATATTTGTTTATAGTGTGAATATATTTATATATGTATATATTTTTGATTCATGTATTTGAATATATTACAATCATTCGACTCATTTCCTTTTGTCCTTGCATTCTTCCAGAATAGGTTGGGGGGTCTAACTGTAATGTATCATGATGTATTAGTGTGTGTGTTGTTGTGGGTGAGGGTGGGGGTGGGGGTGTTGCGTGTGTGTATCACTCTCTTTTCCCTCCTCCCTCCCCTGTGTCGTAGGTGCAGTACTCACCGTGGTCTTCGCCGCAGTCTTTGTTGTTCCTGGTAGAGAAGCAGGAAGATAAAGGCTGGCAGTATCTGGACCTCGGGTTCCATGGTGTCCTGATTCCTCGTGGGGTGTGTAGAGGTGAGCGTTTTCCCTTCCAAGTCCTGTTTCTGCCGTGTTTTTGTTCGCGGTGAATCCGCCCCGGAAAAGGTGGCGGATTGGACTGTTGTAATTCTGTGGGCGGTACATTGTCCTCCGCCTGTCTGTTGGCGGTTACCGCTGCGGTGTTTGTTTGTACCGCCTTGGCGGTCGGAGTGTTAAAGTGGCTGTCTATGTTAGCGGTGTCCACCACGGTCGTGATTCCATTTTTTTTCCCGCCAGCCTGTTGACGGTTTTACCGCCGCTTTAACACCGACCACCAGGGTTGTAATGACCACCTTTATGTCCGGGTTATTAATCAGAGCAATGGTACCTTGTTTGCAAGCTTCTCTAGTGCTCGATGCCACAAGTAGGTCATTGATATACTGCACAAGAACTGAATCATAAGACATCTGCAGAGACTCAAGGTTTACTTTAATATTTGTTTGAAAATAGAAGACCGTTCAGTATACTCTTTTAGAACCTGGCACCATGCCAAAACTCTCTCTTGGAATACCAAAAAGGACAGTAATTGGCTATCATCATGCAATGGTATGGAGAAAGAGTCTTGGGAAAACTCCACAACAGTAAATAATTTTGTGGTACGTGGAATTTGAAAAAGAATGGTGGCTGAATTCGGTACCACAGGACAACATGGAAAAATATCATTAATTTTTCAGAGATCTTGGACAATTCTATACTTGCCTTTGGGTTTCTGCAAGCCCATGATAGGCGAGTTGCAAGAGCTCCCAAACCTCTCCCTTAGGATCTCTTTCCTCAACATAGCTACAATTATTGGTGTAATTCCAGGCACTGTCTCTGGTGGTGAGCATTAGCATTAGTGACAAACAAGGGTCACTAATGCTAATGTATATCAACCAATGTATATGGTGGTGTTCTCTCAACTGCATTGGGCTTTTTTGAGATGCGGACTAGTTCTACAACTTTGATTAGTCTGATGTCTTTTCCTGTAAAATCTCATACTTCCTGGTTCACATTCTCTCTCAAATCAGGGGACAACTCTTCTACAATTCTCAATGGATACAGCCATACAGCATCTTGTTACACCCATTTAAATTCCACATCCTCATCATGTGTCTTCAATTAGATTTAACAAATGTCTCCCTAGCAGGTTCACTGGTCTCAAATCACACAATACAAACTGGGGCTTCATTTCAAATGAGCCTATTTTTACAGGTACTTTTTTTTAAATTGGATTTGTAATCTCTAACCTCCACAACTTGGATTTTCTTTCCCGAGAGGGTAAGGCCTGGGACATCCGCTGTTCTATAGTGGAAGGATGAGCTCTGGTATAAATAAGAAATGACACTTGGTGGCCATTTACCTCACCTCCTACAAATGGTCTACCTTTAAGACTAAACAGTGCGAACTGTCAGAGCCAAAACTCTCACTGTCTAACATAGGAAACTGTTGAAATGGGTTATGGTTCTGAAATGGGTTTTAATTTACTCAGAGAAGTTGATTCATATTATTCAGGGGTTACCCACATTTTGGGGAGTCATCAGGGCTTGTGGGACCTGCATCATTGGAAATTGTGTCTGCATTGGCACTTGCATTTGCTGAACCGGTAAATTCTGCATCTGCATCTGTTTTCCTCCTTGCATTTGGTTATTACCACTCATTCTATTTAAATTCAGTCTGCGCCCCCTCTTCCAATGCCAGATCTTGTTACAGAAGTGACAAGGAGTCATTTTCCTCAGCTTCGCAAAATCTACAAAGAATTTGGATCAATTGGAACTCCTCGACTTTTACCCTGTGAGCCAACTCCTTGTATGTTATTCATTTTCTGCAAAATGTATGATTCTGAAAACCTTTCTGTGTAATTTTTGTCTGGGCTAGCATAACCTTTTCCTTAAGCTTGCTTTATTTCATCTCGTGTTCATCACTGCAATACTATGCATATTTCAGAATCTCATGCAGCAACTTTGTTTGCCAGCAAACCACATGCTATTGTATATGCTGCCTAATCTCTGGTCTCAATCCAATAATAAACTGTGAAATAAAGACTCCCATATCACTCGGCTTAAGGTGCGATTGATCAGTGTGCCGCTGGAGGCCTTCAACAACTGTTCATAATATTCATGTACTGACTCCTTCACGTCTAGCTGAATTCTATGTAGCCTCACATAATCCAAATCCTTTGGAGGAACTCTGCCTTTCAAGAAAGTAATCATCTCATTGTATTTATCCATCACTATTGGAGAGGATGCATTGGTGCGGGCATTTCTCGGCGGCTCTGAGCTTAGCCAATGTACAGCACTTTTGCATTCCGTCTACAAATAATTTGCAACAACAGAAAAAAAATTACTCAATTGAGTCCACAGCACTTTCGAAATTTTTACAAATCTTTCAACTTGTGTGTACCACTGCTTGTGGTTTTGTCTTAAATTTAGGAAATTGGTTGTAAATGCTGCAAGATCTCCCCTACTCCGTTGCACATGAACATACCCCCACCTGGTAACTCTCTCAATGTATAAGACAAAGCTTTTCCTTCATCAGGGGGACCTGGAGGTGGCTTTCCATTTATTTCAGCTGCCTCTAATTATAAATTTTTCTTTTCGTGTGTTTTTGCCCACTTGCTCCATAATTTCTCAAAATCACTCCATTTACTAATGCATTTTACTAATTCAGTAATGTGTAATCTCATTCCTGAAGAACACATTGCCTCAATTGTCTCATCATCTAACTGTACCCTGAAACGTTTCTGCAATGGTGCAGTTTTTAATAGATGAACTCCATATTTTCTGCCAATTCAGTCAATTTATCATATGTGGCTGCCACACGCATAGTAATTTCTTTGCTCAAATAAATTCTTTATTTTTCTTGGTATTTACTCACATGTTCAAGATCCAAACATCCTCTAATTATTTTTTTTCATTCTAATTTAATTCTCAGGACATTTAATGGTCTTTCTTTTTCTGTAGTCTGATTGGGATCTAGACTTTCTGTGTTATCTGTCTTTGTATTCTTCTTGACAGCTTCCTCAAACCATGAGGGAGAAATCCCATCTTCAAATAAACTTGTCTTGCCTTATGTTGTTAAAAAAAAATAACACTTCTCCTTTCCATTAACAATTAACCCCTTCGCTGCCAGACCTTTTCGTCCCTCCTGTGCCATCCCTTTTTTTGCCTATTTGGAATAGTTCTCGCTTAGGCCCTCATAACTTTTTGCCCACATAAGCTACCAACGCCAAATTTGTGTCCTTTTTTTCCAACATCCTATGGATTCTAGAGGTACCCAGACTTTGTGGGTTCCCCTGAAGGAGGCCAAGAAATTAGCCAAAATACAGTGAAAATTTAATTTTTTTTAAAAAGAAATGGGAAAAAGGGCTGCAGAAGAAGGCTTGTGGTTTTTTCCCTGAAAAAGGCATCAACAAAGGGTTTGCGGTGCTAAAATCACCAGCTTCCCAGCTTTCAGGAACAGGCAGACTTGAATCAGAAAAAACAATTTTTCAACAAAATGTTGGCATTTTACTGGGACATACCCCATTTCTACGATTTTTTGTGCTTTCAGCCTCCTTCCAGTCAGTGACAGAAATGGGTGTGAAACCAATGATGGATCCCAGAAACCTAAACATTTCTGAAAAGTAGACCAAATTCTGAATTCAGCAATGGGTAATTTGTGTAGATCCTACAAGGGTTTCCTGCAGAAAATAACAACTGAAATAAAAAAATATTGAAATTGAGGTGAAAAAAACAGCCATTTTTCTCTACGTTTTACTCTGTAACCTTTTCCTGCAATGTCAGATCTTTGAAAGCAATATACTGTTACGTCCGCTGGACTCTTCTGGTTGCGGGGATTTATAGGGCTTGTAGGTTCATCAAGAACCCTAGGCACCCAGAGCCAATAAATGAGCTGCACCTTGCAGTGGGTTTTCATTCTATACCGGGTAGACAGCAATTCTTTTGCTGAAATAGAAAGAGTGAAAAACAGGTATCAAGAAAACCTTTGTATTCCCAAAATGGGCACAAGATAAGGTGTTGAGGAGACGTGGTTATTTGCACATCTCTGAATTCTGGTGTGCCCATACTAGCATGTGAATTACAGGAAAACAAGGGGCAATAACACTTGTTTTGCTATTCTATGTTCCCCCAAGTCTCTCGATAAAAATGGTACCTCACTTGTGTGGGTAGGCCTAGTGCCCGCAACAGGAAATGCTCCAAAACCACAACGTGAACACATCACATTTTTCGACAGAAAACAGAGGTGTTTTTTGCAAAGTGCCTACCTGTGTATTTTGGCCTCTAGCTCAGCTGCCACCTAGGGAAACCTACCAAACCTGTGCATTTTTTAAAACTAGAGACCTAGGGGAATCCAAGATGGGGTGACTTGTCGAGCTCGCACCAGGTTCTGTTACCCAGAATCCTTTGCAAACCTCAAAATGTGGCTAAAAAAACACTTTTTCCTCACATTTCGGGGACAGAATGTTCTGGAATCTGAGAGGAGCCACAAATTTCCTTCCACCCAGCGTTCCCCCAAGTCTCCCGATAAAAATGGTACCTCACTTGTGTGGGTAGGCATAGTGCCTGCGACAGGAAATGCTCCAAAACACAACGTGGAAACATCAATTTTTTCGACAGAAAACAGAGGAGTTTCTTGCAAAGTGCCTACCTGTGGATTTTGGCCTCTAGCTCAGCCACCACCTAGGGAAACCTACTAAACCTGTGCATTGTTTAAAACTAGAGACCTAGGGGAATCCAAGATGGGGTGACTTGTCGAGCTCGCACCAGGTTCTGTTACCCAGAATCCTTTGCAAACCTCAAAATGTGGCTAAAAAAACACTTTTTCCTCACATTTCGGTGACAGAAAGTTCTGGAATCTGAGAGGAGCCACAAGTTTCCTTCCACCTAGCGTTCCCACAAGTCTCCCGATAAAAATGGTACCTCACTTGTGTGGGTAGGCATAGTGCCCATGACAGGAAATGCTGCAAAACACAACGTGAACACATCAGTTTTTTCGACAGAAAACAGAGGTGTTTTTTGCAAAGTGCCTACATGTGGATTTTGGCCTCTAGCTCAGCCGCCACCTAGGGAAACCTACCAAACCTGTGCATTTTTTAAAACTAGAGACCTAGGGGAATCCAAGATGGGGTGACTTGTCGAGCTCACTCCAGGTTCTGTTACCCAGAATCCTTTGCAAACCTCAAAATGTGGGTAAAAAAATACTTTTCCCTCACATTTCGGTGACAGAAACTTCTGGAATCTGAGAGGAGCCACAAATTTCCTTCCACCCAGTGTTCCCCCAAGTCTCCCGATAAAAATGGTACCTCACTTGTGTGGGTAGGCATAGTGCCCGCGACAGGAAATGCTCCAAAACACAATGTGGACACATCAATTTTTTCGACAGAAAACAGAGGTGTTTTTTGCAAAGTGCCTACCTGTGGATTTTGGCCTCTAGCTCAGCCGCCACCTAGGGAAACCTACCAAACCTGTGCATTTTTGAAAACTAGAGACCTAGGGGAATCCAAGATGGGGTGACTTGTCAGGATCTCACCAGGTTCTGTTACCCAGAATCCTTTGCAAACCTCAAAATGTGGCTAAAAAACACTTTTTCCTCACATTTTGGTGACCGAAAGTTCAAGAATCTGAGAGGAGCCACAAATTTCCTTCCACCCAGCGTTCCCCCAAGTCTCCCGATAAAAATGGTACCTCACTTGTGTGGGTAGGCATAGTGCCTGCGACAGGAAATGCTCCAAAACACAACGTGGAAACATCAATTTTTTCGACAGAAAACAGAGGAGTTTCTTGCAAAGTGCCTACCTGTGGATTTTGGCCTCTAGCTCAGCCACCACCTAGGGAAACCTACTAAACCTGTGCATTTTTTAAAACTAGAGACCTAGGGGAATCCAAGATGGGGTGACTTGTCGAGCTCGCACCAGGTTCTGTTACCCAGAATCCTTTGCAAACCTCAAAATGTGGCTAAAAAAACACTTTTTCCTCACATTTCGGTGACAGAAAGTTCTGGAATCTGAGAGGAGCCACAAGTTTCCTTCCACCTAGCGTTCCCACAAGTCTCCCGATAAAAATGGTACCTCACTTGTGTGGGTAGGCATAGTGCCCATGACAGGAAATGCTGCAAAACACAACGTGGACACATCAGTTTTTTCGACAGAAAACAGAGGTGTTTTTTGCAAAGTGCCTACATGTGGATTTTGGCCTCTAGCTCAGCCGCCACCTAGGGAAACCTACCAAACCTGAGCATTTTTTAAAACTAGAGACCTAGGGGAATCCAAGATGGGGTGACTTGTCGAGCTCACTCCAGGTTCTGTTACCCAGAATCCTTTGCAAACCTCAAAATGTGGGTAAAAAAATACTTTTTCCTCACATTTCGGTGACAGAAACTTCTGGAATCTGAGAGGAGCCACAAATTTCCTTCCACCCAGTGTTCCCCCAAGTCTCCCGATAAAAATGGTACCTCACTTGTGTGGGTAGGCATAGTGCCCATGACAGGAAGTGCCCAAAACCACTATCTGGACACATCAAAATTATCAAATAGAAAACAACCTGTTTTTGCGGGGGGCACCTGCGTTTTTGGTCCTGGGCTCAGCAGCCATCTAGGGAAACCTACCAAACCCAGACATTTCTGAAAACTAGACACCCGAGGGAGTCAAGGGAGGTGTGACTTGCGTGGATCCCCCAATATTTTCTAACCCAGAATCCTCAGCAAACCGCAAATCAAGCTAAAAAAACTATTTTTTCCCACATTTCTGTGTGGGATCACTGCACCGGGACAAATTTCCTACCACCCAACGTTCCCCTCAGCCTCCCGGTAAAAATGATACCTCACTTGTGTAGGTGGGCCAAGTGTTTGTGACAGGGAAGAGCCAAAATCACGTCGAAATTGAGGGGGAACCAAAGTGGGTCCAAAAGGGCAGTTTGAAAAAAAAAAATTTTAGGCTGACAAGTGCAGCAGAAATTTTATCCGACAAGATGAGACAATGCTGGGTGGTAGGAATTTTGTGGATTACTGCAGATTCCGGAAGGTTCCATCACAAAAATGTGGGAAAAATGTGTGCTTTCCAGCAAAAGTTGCAGGTTTGGAGGGCATTGTGGGTAAGGAAATAGTACGGGGTGCATGTGAAGAACACCACCCTGGAATCAACTAGATGTTTAGTTTTCAGATGTGTCTAGGTCTTTTGGATTTTTCTCCATGGCAGCGTCCCAAAGTAAAAAAAAGTGCAGCCCTCACCATTCCAAGTGGGACGATTTTGAGAGTTACCAAGCTCTCATGGCCCAAATGTAAAACAAAAAACAAAAATAATCAAATGGCCTCTTGCTTGCCATGGGATAAGATGTTTTAGTGTGCGGGAAGAGCTGAAAGACTGTTAGCCCCTTCAGTTCGGGTGGGGGCATAACCAGGCCCATACTGGTTGGTAGCCACCACTCCACTATTTTCTTTTATTTTTTTTATTCCCTGGCATCTAGTAGACTTTCTGTCCCCCGGGGTGTGGATCGGGGGTAATTGCCCACTGGTGGGCAGAACAACTTTGGCCCCATTTATTTGGGGTGGGGGTATGGCCATACCCCCAGCATCTTATTTTGAAAAAAAAATCTTCCCTGGTCTCTGGCGGGCTTTCTGCCCCCCTTGGGGGCAGATGGGCCTTCCAAAATAGGCCAGTCTGCCCCCAAGGGGGGCAGTTATGGCCAACAGTAATGTGCCCCCATGGGGAGAGACCCTTGCCCAAGGGTCTGCCCCCTCCAAACAAAACACACACATACACACACACCAATCCATGGCGATTAGAGGTTTCTGCCCCAAAGGGGGCAGATTGGCCTAACAAAAATAGGCTGCTGAAATGGCCTAAATAAAATTTTCCCCCCAGGGGAGCGACCCTTGTCTAATGGGTCACTCCCCATACATAAAAACATAAAGTAAATAAAAAAATATATATATCCCTGGTGTCTAGAGGTTTCTGCCCCCGGGGGCAATTCCGCCTAATTATATTAGGCCGATCTGCCTCCAGGGGGGGCAGAAAAGGCCTAAAAATATTTTGCCCCCCCCCCGGGGAGTGGCCATTGCCAAAAGGGCCGCTCCCCTTATGTGTTAGTATAAAAAAAATAAAAATTCCCTGGTGTTCTTGTGGTTTCTGCCCCCCTGTGTTCATGCAACAATCTGTGAATTCCTGAAAGTCGAGATAAACCTTGTTGCAGGTGGCACTCCATGCTATACAAATCTCTACTGGCTGTGCTTTTAAAACTGTAGCAACTGGTGCCAGTACAGTCATGCTAGAAGCAGTAACACCTGGAGCCATCACTGCCAGTGCAGTCTCAACTCGGGCAAGCAAATGATTTGATATACCAAGTTGTACAGCAGGATGTGTCATAACAATCTGGGTCATCTGTAATGGCCTCTCAATTTGAATTGCATTCAGGTTAACAGGAGCTATAGCCACTGTCACATTAGTAGTTGTTGTTCCCTTAGCATTTGTCACAGGAGCCACATTAGGTGGTGGACCAAAAATTAGTCCAATTTATAATCTCTTGAATCTGAATTTGAGTCTGCTTTCTTTTAATCTTTCACATCTTCTTCTCCCTTTATTTTTTACCTTTTCAGTTCTCAGGTTTCTCAGATTTCTCATCCGTAATTGCAAGATATAATCTAGTTCCCGCCAGTATATCTTTCCTCCATCTTTGTTGTTGCTCATCCCACATTGCATCTGCATAATTTTTCACAGCTCTCTTTGTTCGTTTCTCAAATTTCTCTCTTTCTCTAGTGCAAGCCATCTTCTCCAAAGCACTTAAGGCTTCAACTTGTGTATTTTTAGGATGTGGCTTCATGTTACAACGTTTGCTTCTACTTCTGTCACTTATGCGCAATTCAAATATACCCCATCTTTGAAACCGCAATGGACCCTCTTTTTCAGTGATCTTGCACCATTTACAAAGGCATTTACATTATGTAACCCTTCCTCGACCAACATATGGTAAGCAGACGTACTCTCAGGAGTTGCCTTTTCACCTTTCTGTACTGCAGTTCTCACATCACCTCTCATTAAATTTCTCCTAACTTTGAAAAACGTCATATTTTCGAATTAAATCAAGAAAAAGCAAACAACGTTATTCAATTCTTTAAAGTTTTGATTCTGTTCTGTATACGTCAATTTCTAAGTAACTCCATCTCCCAATCTCAGCACAGCTCCTTGCACCAATCAACCAATCACTATACGACTCTTCACACAGACCAACTAATCACTGCACAGTGTTTCGCACTAACTGACCCATGTTAGCATGGCACAATATGATGTGACAATCTTATCCTTGTAGGAGTTTACCCTCCTGCGCAATTTCTTTGAACACACACAAAGCTACAATTCTACGATGCTATCTATGCAACATAAAATGATAGTCCTTGCTCCTCTAAGGAAAGCAAAAAGAACAATTCAACAACCAGAATGTTCAGGTTTTTACACCCTCCAACTTTTGTCACTCAAAAAGATTTTCACACATGTGAATGAAATCTCGACCAGCAGGAAATCACCCTGATCAATGCAGTGTCACCTTTGAGCATTAAGTTCCACAAACATTAACCAATATTAGTACATTCAAAACAAATTGTTATAGTCCCTATCTCAGTTGTACAGATGACGGTACCTCTCCACTGCACCACAAATCTTTAACGGACACAAAAAACATAAATCAGCTCTTATTCATCTATCCCAGAAACTTGGACTACTTCTTAGTGCGATAACCTCTTCATCTTCTTGACAACAAATCATTCAACATGTGTACACCAATACTTGTATAAAACCCAAAAAATAAAAACAACTGCAACGCATAACCCTATTGATACTCACACCTCCTATTCTGCAACCACCCTAGAAACCGGGTGCCATCAGTCTTCAAGCTCAGGCTTCAGGCAATGGGACATGGGCATCTCTCTATAGTAGGACAATTAATTACAGCTCCTCTTTCTCATTATGTAAACCATTCTCTCGCTACCAATTGTGGTGGAGCGGAGATCTTAATTTAAAAATTTAAATGTTGGTTTATAAAGTAAGGCTTACCAACTCAACAGGGTAGAAATCCACACATCATAGTCTGATGGACCTTGGATATAAGTTGATATTTACCAGGAGCTGCACATCAATTAAATAGTTATAACAATTCCAATTATTATGTTCAGCCAATGATGAGAGTTGGTGTGAGTTCAAAAGCTTTATTTATCAGTCGTTTTAGTTGCTCAGTCTTTATTGGACTCACCATAGAATGTCATCAATACTAATGAATTGTTAAATAACCAGAATAATCAATCAATAACATGAGAAATGCATTTAATGCATTCCATAAAGGAAAGAATCCCTAATCTAAGAATAAGAGTGGATCTGAGGAGAACATGAAGAAGGTGTTAGTCAGAACCCATACAGATTTCCAAATACAGAGGTTTAAGCATGAAGATTCAATGGCAAATATCAGTCATTAATCAAAGCAGAACTTCCCATAAAGAAAAGTTCATGAAACTCATCAGAGACTTAGAGCAGCACAGTTTCAGGCAGGAAAGTGAATGAGGGCAATGAGCAAAGAGGCAGACACAGAGACCCATATTTATACTTTTTTAGCACCGCATTTGCGTCATTTTTTGACGTAAAAGTGGCGCAAACTTGCAAGATACAATTGTATTTTGTAAATTCGCGCCGTTTTTGTGTCAAAAATCTGCGCAAATGCAGCGCAAAAAAAATATAAATATGGGCCAGAGTGTCCAACCCTACTCTATGAACATGTACTAATATAGAACAACATATCTAAACTTTTGCAACATGTTTCTTCTTCTTTCTCTCGTCAGTCAATCAGCAGTCTTCATGGTAACAGGAACAATTAGTCTTATCACCGCAGAAAAATTAGACAAGGCTTAGTGAATCATTTTTATTAAATACTTTGTGTACATCCATGAGCGTTCTCATCCTTTACTTTGCTTAAGAAAACTGCAGTTTTATGGTTAGGCTGCTACATCATTTTACTAATGCACAAGCTACCTGTTGATTCTCTGTACTAAGTCATTGTATGATTAGAAACATTGGCCCTCATTACAACCCTGGCGGTAAATCCCGCTTACCGCCATGCGGAACGCCGCCAGCATACCGTGGCCGAGGCGGAAATCCGCTACAGGTATTACGACCCACATCTCGTAATCCGCCACAATACAGACACCCACACAAGTCCGCCACACCAAAGGTCAGTGATAAACTGGCGATACCAAAACCCACACCGTCACGCCAACAAGAATACACCCACACTATCACGACCCACGAATCAACGCGGTGGTCTTTCAACTGCGGTAATCCACTGGCGGTACACGCCGCCACTCTCAAAATACACACACACTTACAAAACACAACCATATTGGACAATTCGAAATACACAACCTGATACACATACACACACCACATACTCACAACACTATAAAACACACACCCACATTACCCACAACCCATTACAACGACATTTCTTGAAGAAGCAGAGAGAGAGAATAGCAAACACAACACCAGCATCCACAAGCACACAACACCATCACTCATACAACATCCACGCACCTCAAACAATACACGCCAACACAACACATCACACAGCACAACAAACATCACCTCACACATTACCCACACAACATCATGGCACCTCAAAGACACTCCAGGTTTTCTGAGGAGGAGCTCAAGGTCATGGTGGAGGAAATCATCAGGGTAGAGCCACAGCTTTTCGGATCACAGGTGCAGCACACCTACATTGCTAGGAAGATGGAGCTATGGCAGAGAATCGTCGACAGGGTCAACACAGTGGGACAGCACCCAAGAACATAGGATGACATCAGGAAGAGGTGGAACAACCTACGGGGGAAGGTGCGTTCCGTGGTATCCAGACACCAGGTAGCAGTACAGAGGACTGGCGGTGGACCCCCACCTTCTCCCCCACAACTAACAACATGGGAGGAACAAGTCTTGGCAATACTGCATCCTGAGGGCCTCTCAGGAGTAGCAAGAGGACTGGACTCTGGTAAGTCAAAGCTTTACTACCATATCCCCCACCCCACCTGCATGCCATCACATACCCCCACCCTCACCCCCATCACTCCAACACCTCACATATGCCCCACCATCACAACCCACCCATCCCAATACCAATCCCTGCATGCAACACCTCTGCATGGATACCCATTACCAAAGCATGTCCAGTACAGACACCCACACAGACCCCAAAACACTAATCACACAAGGGCAAACACAATAATGCAAGCACAGGAGTAGAGGGTAACTCACCCAGTGCACAAGATGGCACACACAGATACAATAACTATGCATTTACACCCCAACAGGACCCATACCCAACGTCACCGGCCAGGAGGTGCCAGACATATCCAGTCCCCGCCACACAAGAGGCCCACAGTGACGACAGCAGCTCTGCATGTCTGGATCAAGATGACCAGCCCGGCCCATCAGGGACCTCTGGACAGTCGGTTACCATGTCACAAAGCACCACAGAGCCTCCCCCCTCAGGAAACACCACCACAGCACCCACACAGCGGGCCCATCCCTCTGTCTCCAGGACACATCAATCAGCAGTGTGTCCACCACTACAGGGACCCCAGGCAAACCCACCAACCCAAGACAATCAGGGACCTGGGGTCAGTGGCAGTGGGCACACGGTTCAGGGGACGGAGGCACAGGATAACAGGGAAACTGGGAGGACTGCTGTGCAACAGGGGGAGGACAGGCCCAGGGAACCCACTCTCCACGAGGCACTCTCCAACATCATGGGAGCATACCATCATTCCCAGGAGACCATAGGCATGGTACTGGCCAAGTTTCAGGAAACCCAGCGGCTGCAGGAGGAACACTACCTGGGGATCAGGGAGGACTTGAAGTCCATCAACACCACCCTGGTCACCATTGCAGGGGTGCTGGCAGACCTGGCAAACACCATGAGGGACACAGTGGCACACAAACAGGCCACCAACACTCGCTTAAACGATGAACAGCCCTCCACTTCCGCCAGTGCTAGTGGATAGAGGGTCCCGCCACAGGACCAACAGGCCACCAGCACCCCACCCCCTGCAGAAGGAGAACCACCCCACAAACGGTCCCTGAGCTCCAGGCACAAGACAGAGAACATTGCCAAGACCCCCGCCAGGAAATAAGACCTTCCTAATTGTCACCTTTTTGTCCCACTTTGTCGCCCTGACAACTTTGAACTGCCATTACTCCACTTCCTATGCCCCCTTGGACAATGCACCTGTGAGACCAAGAGACTGGACTCTACCATGGACATTCCTCCACCATCACCCCAGCCCATTGCACACCCCTATCCACTTATTTGCACAGAAATAAACACCCTTGAATCACAAATCAATCTGGAGTCAGTCTGTACTTTCACAAATATGTAATTGCAACCTCTCGGAAATATAGGAATGACAATGTTCATGTTCACATACCAATGTTACACAATTGTTGGGCAGCAGTAAACATAGCAGAGCACACAAAGTGGGACCCAGATCTGTGAAATGGAAAGGCAAAGTGACATGTCAGAGCCCATACACAGAGGTAAAAAGGCAGATTTATGCAATGTCCTACAGTAGTATGATATGTGAGAAGCAGTGCCATCCTCTTACCTGTGTCTCACTGGATGTATTGCATGATGATGTTGTTTCGGTTGTCTATATCTTCTTCTTCTTCTGCCTCCTCTTCTTCACTGTCCACAGGCTCCACAGCTGAAACAAGACCAGCATCAGTCCCATCCTCCTGCAGAAAAATCACCTGGTGTTGCAAAGCCAGGTTGTGCAACATACAGCATGCCACGATTATCTGGCACACCTTCTTCGGTGAGTAGTACAGGGAGCCACCTGTCAGATGAAGGCACCGGAATCTGGCCTTCAGGAGGCCGAAGGTGCACTCAATTATCCTCCTAGTTCGACCATGTGCCTCATTATAGCATTCCTCTGCCCTTGTCCTGGGATTCCGCACTGGGGTCAGTAGCCATGATAGGTTGGGGTAGCAGAGTCACCTGCAAATGTCGAGGGACAACTGTTAGACATACTCCAACCCTTAGGGACTCTCCCATACCCAGACACCTATGTCAACTGTATTGGGACCTTGGGCTCGCCTATTAGCCATTCCCGGTGCCTCTGGAGTTGCCCCATCACATAAGGGATGCTGCTATTCCTCAAAATGTAAGCGTCATGCACAGAGCCAGGATACTTGGAGATGTACTGGTCTGCTAAACATACCATCTGCACATTCATTGAATGGTAGCTTTTGCAGTTTCTGTCCACCTGTCATTCCTGAGGGGGGGGGGAACAAATGCCACATGTGTACCATCAATGGCACCAATGATGTTGGGGATATGTCCCAGGGCATAGAAGTCATCTTCCACTGTGGGCAAACTCTCCACCTGAGGGAACACGATGTAGCTGCGCATGTGTTTCAGAAGGGCAGATAACACTCTAGACAACACGTTAGAGAACATTGGCTGTGACATCCCTGATGCCATGGCCACTGTTGTTTGAAAGGAACCACTGGCCAGGAAATGGATTACTGGCAGGACCTGCACTAGAGGGGGGACTCCTGTGGGATGGCGGATATCTGACATCAGGTCTGGCTCCAACTGGGCACACAGTTAATAGATTGTGGCACGATCAAATCTGTAGGTGATTATGATGTGTCTGTCTTCCATTGTCAACAGGTCCACCAGGGGTCTGTATACCGGAGGATGCCGCCATCTCATCACCTGCCCCAGCGGACGTGCCCTATGGAGGAGAAGGGTGAGAAGAGGGTCATACACCACATAGGTTTCACAAGGCTGTTTAGCACAATCGTGATATAATCGGTGTGTGGCTTTGTTTGTCTGTATTCCTGGCCAAAAGTGCTGTGACGCAGTTAGTTGGCCTGCCATGTAGCCCCCTGAAATGGTGGCTACCTGAGCTGTAAGGAGGGACAAGGGGAAATGAGGTAACCGCGCTGGCATTGTGCAGCATCGCGGTAGGCGGTCGAAGACCGCGCGCAATTCAGCATTGGTTATCATTGGGCCCTATGGGTTCCAGGAGCCAATGACGATGTACGCCGGCGGTGTCGGTACGCACTGCCGCGGACGTTACCGCCATTTTCTATCAGTTCACTCACTTGATACCTGACCTTCAACAGGAGAGGACCTACACTGCAAGTGCGGCTGTGACCTGAGTCTGGAAGCGACAATGGCCACAGTGTCTGGGGAAAGGGCCCCTGCCTTCACTGCAGAGGAGTTGGAGAAAGTGGTGGATTGGGTCCTACCCCAGTACACGCTACTCTACGGTCCTCCAGACAAACAGGTGAGTAAACTGTGTGCATGGTGGATGGCACATGAATGTATGGAGTGTCGTGGATGGAAGAGATTGGGGGGCACAGAGCCAGCATGTGAGGATGGTGAGTGTATGTTTTTCTGGGCCAGGGTGGGAGGTTTGTGGGCAATGAGTAAGAAGACCCGGATGGGGGAGTAACATCCATTCTTACTTCACTACTCCTCTAGGTCAGCGCCCACCAGAAGAAGGGATTTGGCGTGCAATCGCCAAGGAAGTGCGGACCCTGGGGGTCTACCATAGACGGAGCACCCACGGCCGCAAAAGATGGGAGGAACTGCGCCGCTGGACAAAGAAGACGGCGGAGGCCCAGCTGGGGATGGCCTCCCAACGTGGAAGGGGTGCCCGTCGCATCATGAACCCCCTGATGCACCGGATCCTGGCTGTGGCATATCCTGAGTTGGATGGGCACTTGAGGGCATCACAGCAGCCTCAAGGGGGTGAGTGCAGTCCCATTCAGCTGACTCTGCGCGCTTTATGAGGTGTCTGGGTGGGGGATGTGGGCTGTGGGTTCCCCTAGGCCAGGGCAGACGCGCCAAGGTAGATCCATTGTTTTGCAGGCTCAGTGCTACTCCAACCCCAAAGGTGGTAGTGGCCCTGTACACCTAGTCAGGATCCTGTGGGTTCCAGCTGTGCATCAAATGGGTCTAGGCAGAGTCCCCCATGGACATGTGCTTTTCCCCTGCACTGTTAGTGCATGGGCTAGTGCATAGGGCTGCTCCCTCTGTTTTGTGTCTGCCACCGGTAGGGGTATTGCAGGCATTGACCATGTGTCTCTTCTGTCTTCCCCCCCCCCTTTGTTGTGTCACCCTGTCCTTTTGTGCATTAGCATCATCTGGCGGAGGAGCATTGTCACCGGAGCAGGAGGGAGCTGCAACCCACATGGCCCAGGAGGGTGAATTTACGGAGTCTGAAGGCACCAGTGGGACAGAGGGCGAGGGGAGCTCTACAACGGGGACAGGAGCAGACACCAGCGACAGTGACTCCTCCTCTGATGGGAGCTCCCTTTTGGTGGCGGGCACCTCTGTTCTCACCGCAACAACAGGTACAGCACCGCATACCCAGCAGCCCCTCATCGAGTTTCCAAGAAGGGTGGGCATCTCCTTCGCCCCAGGCACCCAAGGCCCTGCCCCAGTCAGTCCTGCTACCCACAGTGAGGAGGCTATTGACCTCCTGAGATCCTTCTCTGTTGGGCAATCAACCACTATGAATGCCATCCAGGGTGTCGAGAGGCATTTGCAGCAAACAAATGCATACCTGGGGGGCATTCATTCTGGTCAGGCAGCCCAACAGAGAGCATTTCAGGCTCTGGCCTCAGCACTGATGGCAGCCATTGTCCCTGTGTCCAGCCTCCCCCCTCCAACTTCCACTACCCAGACCCAATCCCCTGTACCTCAGCCTATCCCAAGCAAACCATCAGACCAGAATGCACACTCATCAACACACAAGAGTGGACATGGCAATCATAAGCACCACACATCCCACAGGCACTCACACAAGCACCAGACCCATGCAGACACACCAACATCCACTGCCTCCACTGTGTTCCCCTCCTCCACGTCCTCCTCCTCCCTCCCTGTCCTGCCTCAACTCACACCTGCATGCACTACATCCTCAGCCACTACCTCCATCACCAGCACGCCCATCACCACACACCGCTCACGTGCACTCATCAGCCCCACTACCATGCACACGTCCCCTGTGTCCTCTCCCAGTGTGTCTGTGAGCCCTCCTCCCAAATTACACAAACGCAGGCACACACCCACTCAACAGCCATCCACCTCACAACATCCTCCAACACATGCACCTTCACCCAAATTCGGCAGACGTATACCTCCTACAACCACCGCCTCTTCCTCCACTCCTAAACCCACTCATCTTCCCGTCCCAGTGTGTCTAAAAAACTTTTCCTGCCTAACATTGACCTTTTCCCTACACCTACCCCACGTCCTTCCCCAAGGGCCAGAATTTCCAGGTCCCAGCCCAGCACCTCAGCCACCAAATCCTCCAGCACTGTGGTCTCAGCAAGTCCTGTAACATCGCAGGCGGCACCCATCAGGGCTGCCAGTGTGCCACCTAGCGAGGCCAAGGATCAGCCCATTCCGCCGCCTGCCAAGGTAAAGAAGGGGCCCACATGCCGTACGGAAAAGCCGCACCAACCACCCAGCAAGGCCTCCTCCAAGCCAAAAGGGGACAGTGCCAAGGGCCCAGCAGCAACATCCAAGGTGGGGAAGGGACACAAGGCTAAGGGAAGTCAACACAGGGCACGGAGCCTCCGGCTGAGGGACTAGTGTCACCCCTTCTGGTAAACAGAACAGCAACCTGTATGGTGGGGGACACCGCCAACTGCACAGCCACCTGCACGTCTGCTGCCTCAGCAACAGTCCCCAGCATCATCCCCAGTGGGTAGCCGTCCGAGGCTGCAGAAGACGTCCTGCTCTCTCCCTCCACAGGGGCTGACACTTGCACCACTGGCAGCATCTCCGCCACATACACCGCCGCAACCAGCGGCAACAGCCCCACGACGTGCACAGACAGTGCCACCACAGCTGACATGGACAACATTCCCATTGGACAGCCGTCCGAGGCTGCAGGAGACATCCTGGACCCTGCACAGCGTACATGAGGCACTACACCCAGCACTGTTAGTACCAGCAGGTGGCAGGCAAAGTCGCAGCAGGGTGGAGTGTGTCTCTGACTCCATGGAGTATCATGCTACCTGTTCCCAGGCAGTCTCGTGGCACACACACACAGGTGAGGGAATGGGACCTGCCACACTGCATGTGCAGCACTCTGGGCACCAAGCCCCCTCCAGAACCAGTGGAGAAAAGCATCCACTACCCCAGTCCTTGGCAGGGTGAAGCACTCTTGGCACAAAGCCCCCTCCAGAACCAGTAGAGAAAAGCATCCACTACCCCAGTCCTTGGCAGGATAAAGCACTCTGGGCACAAAGCCCCCTCCAGAACCAGTGGAGAAAAGCATCCACTACCCCAGTTCATGGGGCAGGATGAAGCACTCTAGGCACCAAGCCCACTCCAGAACCAGTGGAGAAAAGCATCCACTACCTCAGTCCTTGGCAGGATGAAGCACTCTGGGCACCAAACCCCCTCCAGAACCAGTGGAGAAAAGCATCCACTACCCCAGTCCTTGGCAGGATGAAGCACTCTGGGCACAAAGCCCCCTCCAGAACCAGTGGAGAAAAGCATCCACTAACACAGTCCTTGGCAGGATGAAGCACTCTGGGCACAAAGCCTCCTCCAGAACCAGTGGAGAAAAGCATCCACGAATACAGTCCTTGGCAGGATGAAGCACTCCGGGCACAAAGCCTCCAGAACCAGTGGAACATGTCACCAACTTGAAAGACTGTGGCTTTGCACTCCCCAGGACCAATAAGTGGGCAAACCACCCACGTGAGAGACTTGATAGACTGTGGCTTTGCACTCCCCAGGACCAATCAGTGGGCGACCTACCCACTTGAGAGACTTGAGAGACTGTGGCTTTGCACTACCCAGGACCAATCAGTGGGAAAGCCACCCACCTGGGAGACTTGAGAGACTGTGGCTTTGCACTCCCCAGGACCAATCAGTGGGCAAACCACCCACTTGAGAGACTTGAGAGACTGTGGCTTTGCACTCCCAAGGACCAATCAGTGGGCAAACCACCAACTTGGGAGACTTGAGAGACTGTGGCTTTGCACTCCCCAGGACCAATCAGTGGGCATGGAGCCCCCTCGTGGAGCAGTGGCGCCGTACCTTCAACCAGCTGAGGTGCCCCCTCCCCTTCCCCCTGAGGTGCCTGTTTATTTTCGAGCTGATGCCCCACCGGTGTTATCTCTGTTTCGAGTCAGGTATCATGTGTGGGCTTCGCCCATGCATTTTGGGACCACTGGTCCACAGACAATGATTGGAACACTATCCGGACTTATGTAGTTGCTGTACATATTTGTATATAATGATCTGTTACAGAGCTGTTTCTATATCTGAATTTTCGATGACTACACTTGTTACAATCATTTCATTTTGGCCTTGTGTTCTTCCAGGGGGTAACAGGATGTAAATGTAATGTTGATGCATGTATTTGTGTGTATGTTGTTGTGGGTGAGGGTGGGGGTGGGGGTGTTGTGTGTGTGTGTCACTCTCTCTTTCCTCCCCCCTCCTCTGTGTGCTAGGCGCAGTACTCACCGTGGTTGTCGCCGCCGTCTTTGCTGCTCCTGGTAGAAGAGGAGGTAAACCAACATTGGTAGCACCTGAAGTTCGGGCTTCATGGCGTCCTGGTTCCTCGTTGGGTGTCGAGAGGTGAGTGGTTTCCATTCCAAAGACTGTTTCCGCTGTGCTTTTGATGGCGTTGGTACCGCCCCGGAAAAGGTGGCGGATAGGCCTGTTATAGTACAGTGGGCGGTACATTGTGTTCCACCTGTCTGTTGGCGGTTACCGCCGCGTGTTTGTTTCTACCACTGTGGCGGTCGGAGTGTTAAAGTGGCTGTCTGTGTTGACGGTATTACCACCGCTTTAACACCAACCGCCCCGGTTGTAATGAGGGCCATTATCTAGAAGTAAACTAAAACATTTTAATGTATCATTGTATTTCATGAAAAATATGCCATTGGGAAGGTCAAAACTAGCTTCTTTTACATTAAGTCTCCATTTTCACAACATGTCAGCTTGTCAGGAGCTTAACATTTCATATTCATAACCTAGGTCAGCTTTGCCGAAATTGCAATTTCAGCTATTCAAACATAATATATCTGTCAGTGTGGCAGTCTACTGCTTTTACTTGAATTAAAGGCATTGTATTTTGTGTAAAGCCTACATGTTAATTCTGCAAGTTATTGCATTAATATTCATTTTTTTTTAAAAGTGTCAGAACTACCTACCATTCCAATCAGTCCCAAAAGATTCCTATCACCAACGGAGTCCCACAGGGTTCAAAAGGGAATATACTGCCTCCTATCATCTTCAGCCACTACATGCAGTCCCTTGGGGCTCTGTTCACAAATAACAGTATCAACATTTATAATATGCTGATGATACATAATCTACCTGAAAGTGTCCTCTACCTCAGATATCCAATGCCTCAAACACTGCCTGCACCTCATACAGACTTGGATGTGTAATGCACACCTGAAGCCTAACCAAAGCAAGACAGAATTTCTGTTATCTGCAAGCGACAGCAAGCTTCAAATAGTACAATCATGGCTCAATGACCTAAACCTTGACGGCTTCAAAACCCAACATTCACCAAATTAACTACCTTGAATTCACCTTTGCCACCAACCTCACCCTCAAGGAACACATTGTCGTAATACAAAGATAGCTTTGTACCAGCTGTCTCTTCTAAAGAAGATGCACAGTGCTCCACTGCCTGTTCATCAGATTCATGTTATAGAATATACCACATACATACATACATTTTGTGTACATATGTGAATGGTTTTACAGATTTTGAAAATCTAAATAAGCCCTTTCGACAGATTGAAATACCTTGACATATAAACTTTGCATCAACTCTTTACTAGATAGAAATTGATTCATTACTGATTTAGGAAACAGAGCATAAAATTATAAACACAATCCCACTGAGACCAAGTATTAATACCCATCACATTACCCTCCAGGTGATGGTCACCATATCAAAATCTCCTCCCCTATCCTCCTTCTTTGCATGTTCCCCCTTTACACTTACCTTTGTACAGCGCCTTTGTGTTGTTTCTAGGTTGCATTATGTAATTCCTCATATCTTCATACATAGCTGAGATGCCTCTATGAAGACCAATGAATACGTAAATAAACTCTGTGATTTATCCAACCTGTTGTTGTTGTTATAAATACTTCAAACAAATGAGGTATTCCATTTTATAATAACATATAGTAGCATTAATATAGAGTTTCATTCCCTAATTGGGATTGCTGCATGACCAGATTTGTATTGGGTTCCTGGATGCACCTTCAGATTGCACTGTTGATAAGGGTGTAGGATGTGGTAGGCCTGTATGTGAGATGTTAGGTAAGTGTGTGAGGTTTGGAGATGTACCCTAAACATGAGCATAAGTTATCACAGAGAGAGGCTGTTAGAAATGGGGCCTCTAGGTGGCAGTCAGTTTACACCCTTTTAAAGTAGGGTCCCTCACTCTAGTCAAGGTAAGGGAGATACACAGCTCAGATAACCCCTGCTCACCCCCTTGGTAGCTTGGCACAAGCGGTCAGGCTTATCTCAGAGGCAATGTGTAAAGCATGTGTACACACACACAGTAACACAGTGAAAACACCACAAAAGTACTCAACACAAGTTTAGAAAAATAGCCAATATGTTTCTGAGTAAAACAAGACCAAAACGACAAACATCCAACATACACAAAATAATGTTATCACTTTTTAAAGGTTTAAAAGAGTCTCAAACCTGGGAAAACAGCAGTTGTATACTTATAACACACAGTACCAAGGGTGCATCAAGAACAAAGATGATGCGGGCCGCAAAGGAGGTGATGCGTTGGAAAAGCAAGCAATGCGTCAATTATTTTCATGCTGGACAAGCAATGCTTGGATTTTCTTTTCCTGCTCGGCTGGTGATGCGTTGATTCTTTTCCCACCTGGCTGGCGATGCATGGATTATTATCCCGCCAAACTAGCGATGTGTGGATTCCGGTTTGCAGAGCAGTGTCGATGTAGAGAAATGTCACCCAGGGATGGTGTGTGGAAAATCCAGACGCACACCAACAATAAATCCACACTGAGCTGGAGATGCGTTGATTTCACCATCACTGCGTCGATTTTTGAGCTGCAGTGGAGGTGCTGTGTTGATTTTTCTGCTGGAAGGCCTCGGTTTGTGGATTTTCACTCAGTTACCAGATTCCACTTCTAAGGGCCAACTGACTGGATTTGGCACAACTTAGCAAGCCCGGACTCCCAGAAGAAGATTCCAGGCACTGTCAGATGAAGTCTTTGATGTCCCTGAAACTTCACAACAGGACGCAAGCTCAGTTCAAACCCTTGGAGAACTTTGGAAAACAGGATGTAGAAAGCAAAGTCCAGTCCTTTCACTCCCAGGACAGAAGCAGCAAGCAGCAGGCCAGCACAACAAAGCAACAGGCAGAATGGCAGCTCCTCCTACAGCATCCAACTCTTCTTCTTGGCAGAGTGTCCTCAGTCCAGAAATGTTCTAAAGTTGTGGAGTCAGAGGTCCAGTACTTATACTCCTTTCTGCCTTTGAACTAGGCAAGCTTCAAAGGAAAGTCCTAGTAGTGCACAAGACCGTGCCTCAGCCACACTCTAGTGGGTTGGAGACTGTATTGTGAGGGGCAGACCCAGCCCATTCAAGTGCAGGTAACAGCTCCTCCCTCCCACTCTAGCCCAGGAAGACTCATAAAGGTATGCAAGACACACCTCATCTCCCTTTGTGTTACTGTCTCAAGTGAATTCACAAACAGCCCAACTGTCAGTCTGACCCAGACGTGGATTCAGCAGCCAAGCAGAAGCACAGAATGGTTAAGCAACAAAAAGCCCACTTTCTAAAAGTGGTATTTCCCAACTTACAATCAAAATCCAACCTCCCTAAAAGATGCATTTTTAAATTGTGAGTTCAGAGACCCCAAACTCCAAATCTTAATCTACTCCTAATGGAAAACTGCTTTTAAAAGATATTTCAAAGCAATCCCCATGTTACCCTATGGGAGAGATAGGCCTTACAATAGTGAAGCGCATCTTGTTTCGAGGAGGAGGTGTTGCCTGGTAACAAGGGCAGGAGCCCTTTAAATTTCACTTCGCGCTCCCGCCGCCGCGGGAAGCGTGTCTTGTTTCGAGGAGGAGGTGTTGCCTGGTAACAAGGGCAGGAGCTCTTTAAATTTCACTTCACGCTCCCGCCGCCACGAAAAGCGTGTCTTGTTTCGAGGAGGAGGTGTTGCCTGGTAACAAGGGCAGGAGCCCTTTAAATTTCACTTCGCGCTCCCGCCGCCGCGGGAAGCGCGTCTTGTTTCGAGGAAGAGGTGTTGCCTGGTAATAAGGGCAGGAGCCCTTTAAATTTCACTTCGCGCTCCCGTCGCCGCGGGACGCGCGCGGGTGGCGCCCGGGCTAAGCCCGGGCCAAGGGCGGGCCCGCCATGCGCCCGTCAGAGCCTGACAGAGGCTGGGCTGGGCCATCCCTCTGACGCCCCACTTTCGGAGGGCTGTAAGGAGAGGATTTTGTCTTGCTGCTGAGCCGGTTCTGTGGACAGAGGATCCTGCTGACTTTTTGCGAGGTAAGGGCAGCAACCAGGCCCCCCCCGCCCACTGGTCCTTGGTGTTTGGGGTGGGGACAGCCCCTTTAAGACTCTTTCTGCACCCGCTGCCGGGGGTTGCGCTTTTTGGATTCTGTTGACTTGTTGCGAGGCAGGGGCAGGAACCAGGCCCCCTTGCCCACTGGTCCTTGGTGTTTGGGGCGGGGACAGCCCCTTTAAGACTTTTTTGCCGCGACTACTGGTACCCGGGCCGGGCCATTCCCCTTCCTTTTTGCTCTTGGGGGCTCCTCTGTTTGCTTGCCATCTGCAGTAGGGGTCGTGGAGTGTACAAACCATCGTATGGTGTGGGGTTCCTAACAGTACCAAGAGGGACTCGTTTGTTTCCTTATAGTTTGGGTTTCACTTCAAGGCCCTTAGATTTTAGTAAGAAAGATGGGTCGGCGGCGGGGGGGTCGAAGAGAAGCCTGGATCTAATAAAACCTTAGACGGCTTTTTACAAAGGCCGTCGGGGCTCTAGAGAAAGAAATAGAGCTGGTGCAGCACCGTTTAGCAGTTCCATCTTCCCCAGCTATTTTTGTAGCCCATGACGACCTCTCCATACAGTCCACCTCGCACACAGGATCGCTACCTATAGCGTCCCCCCTTTCCCCTTCCCCTGTAGGTACTTTCCTGAAGTCTCAGGGTGAAGCGCCAAATGACTCCATTCCATTCGCATTGCTGATTTCGCCGACTAGGAGCCTTTCAAAGAGTGAGCTCCCCACTACCATTGTTCCCAATCCCAAGGGCAAAAGGAAACGTAGGGAGCCTGCCATCTTAAATAAACGTACCAGGATTCTGAGTCCCCTACACCCGACTCAGCTCCCCATTAAGGTCACGGATCCATCCTCCTCGCTTCTTACCAGCGACCAACAGTCAAATTAGTCTATTAGGGTTCTCATAAGAGAAGAGATCTCTAAGTTGCTTCTTCCAATTGCAACCCGCCTTCAAACAATAGAGGAGAAACTTGAAGTTTTTATTAAGACCCAGAAGCCTGCACCCTCTACTACTACAGACACCCAACCTTCCTCACACCATTCTTACCCCACTTACGAGCAGGTTAGCGTTAATAGACGCCCTGCCCCAATGAGCAAGAGCCATTTTTCTTCCAACCAACCAACCAGTTCTGCCAGAGTACCAAATACCCCGATTATTTCTCCGCTGATGGCTCCAGCGCATCCCCCAGAAAGGATATCTCTTCCGTCAAACCCAGTTCCTAGCACTGATCATGTTCTTTCGGGCTCCATGCAGAGGACCCAGACCATCGGCCCAACTGGAATAAGAGCATTGCAACTCCCCCCGGAGTCATGCCCATATGTTTTGGTTATTTCTAATGTGCCTGTACTTAAAACCAAATCCCCGGAATCTTTCACTGAGCTTGAAAACAAGGTTATTCATTGGTTACATCTTAATGCGGGGTTTGCATTCTCCATGACATCCTCGATCCTGATGGTGAGAAGGGTTGGGTGGGTGGGTTTCCTAGAAAAGATCGGCACAGGGGATTGTATTGTCATCAATTTTGACTCCCCTGCTCTTGTACGGCAGCTCGTGCTAAATGCAGATAGACCGTATCCTGCAGCTGGTATGGTCTCTGTGTAGACTTCAAGCATTCTATCCGTCAGCACGGCCACCCATGAATAGGCAACCATCATTGTTTTGGAAAGTTTCCTGTGACATTGAGACACGGTCCAGCCCTGTTCTTGGTCTCAGACATCCATCACTGTCACTCTCGGAGATAGATTGACTATGCGATGGCTCGTGGGAAGAGGATTCCAACACTCTAGCTTTTGAGCACATTAATTATACTGTCCCTAATGTTCCTACTCCAGCAACTCCATTGCCTTTGACGGACCCTGATAGTCGGGGAACTTCTGACAACACTTTTCATTTAGCCAATAAGGAGGGGGCTCCTCATCCCTCAACCACTTCTAGGGATCCAGGGCTCTATTGTTCCGATACCCCATTAGATATGATTTCATCAGGCCCTGCACCCTGTGAAGTGTACACCACACAAGACAATACAGATACAGGCAACTATATTCCTCCAAAGGAGCCAGACATATCAAATCCAATGATTTTGCCAAGGTTCTTAGTTGGAATATAGCAGGGCTGGAAAGCAAAATGCAAAATTCTGAATGGGGTCAATTCATTGACGAACATCTATTATGTCTATTTCAAGAAACTTGGGCGACGGGTCCCAAACACAGACTAGGTTTTAGAAGCTATTGGGTTCCAGCTCGAAAATCATCCTCTGGGAGATCCTCAGGAGGGCTACTTATATGGTTAAGTAGTTCTCTCAGAAGTAAAGCTGTAGTAATAAACACGGGCTGCCCTGATCTACAGGCCCTATTGTTAATGATCCCCGAGGAGAAATCTTTACTAATAATCAATGTTTATAACAGGAGTGAGGGTTTCCTCGTAGATCACGACGCTCTATTTTTATTGGATAGCTTACTTAAAAATAATATTTCTCACTTTATTCTGATTGGAGGGGAATTTAACGTTACATTTGAGCCCAACCCCCTGGTTCAAGAGATATATCAGGAAGAGGACTCCTATTGGGGGATTCCACAGCTAGTCTCTGACAAACGGCCCAGATTGAATAAAACAGCCCGTTTAGTGGCTGATATTACAATAATTTATGGCCTTCGAGCCTGCAATGGTCGCTCCCGCTCTGACGCAAATCTGCATCCCACTTTCAAACGAGGAAGGACTAGAAGCCAGATTGATTATATACCCATCGACATTAGACTGTGGGGCCATATGGTTGATTTGAGAGTACAAGAGCATGAAGAGAGTGACCACGACCCATTGATTCTATCGGCTAGAGGCTTATTCCCTTTACTTGAGACACCTCATTCTAAGCTCTATGTCCATCAGCTAGCTTTGTCAAATAATAGACGGAATTTAAAATGGGAGTTTGTTACTACATCCCCCGAGCATCTTTCATCAATTTACAATCTGCTAGCCAATCAAATGGAGTGCATGCTTCATTACAAAGAAGATGATGAGGGTGATAGGCTTTTAGCAGCCCATAGTAAACTGTTCGATTCCCTAAAACACCTCTTCACAAAAGAGATCTCCAGCACTACCAAGAAAAAGTGCCGGGCACGGTGGTTTAATAATTTATGTACGGAAGCACAGCTCACTTTACTGAAAGCTTTAAAAACAGGCCAAGTTGAATCTATAAGAACAGCTAGAAAAGATTATAAAAACGAATGTACCAAGGCACGTAGAAGCTGGGAAGAGGCTAGATGGGTAGCTATCTTGGAAACCGCTAAATCAAAAGATACCTCCAGGTTTTGGAAATTAATAGCAGAAAACTGTGGAGACTCTGCCTCTGTACCTGGCACATCAATTCTTCCTGCAACCTGGGTTGAGCATTTTGGCCAATTATATGCAGGTACTCCCGAGGTATCTCTTAGGTCCCTCGATGTCCCAATATCCCAAGACGCTACCCCAATCTCATTCACTTTAGCTGAAACTAGTGCCGCTATAGATTCACTAAATTGGGGAAAGGCTCCAGGTACTGATAAGATTCCGGGCGATTTATACAAGACAAGACCTGACCTATGGGCTCCTTATCTCAACCGAATCTGCAATGCAATCACAGCTGGAGCCCCTATCCCTCCCTCATGGAAAGGGGCCGAGATAGTCCCCATCTTTAAAAAAGGTTGCCCCAATATTCCAGCAAATTATCGTCCGATTAGTCTCCTAGACAATTTTCAAAAAATCTATGCCAAACATCTTTTGTGCCACCTCGATGAATGGATCATGGAATCTAATGCCCTATCTAATCTACAAGCAGGGTTCAGACCTGCTGTGAGCACTATTGACCAAGTCTTGAGATTCCTGGCAATTAAGTGGAAGAATGTGGACTTGGGGGGGGGGAATCTGTATGTGGTCTTTATAGACCTGAGAGCTGCATTTGATCTGATTCCGAGGAACACGCTATGGTCAACACTCTCCAATATGGGGGTTCCCTCAGGTCTCTTGAGTCTTATCACCCGGCTTCATGACAATACCTATGCCCTAATTAGATGTGGCAAGGAGAGTGAGTTGACAGATCCTGTGGCCAACAATAGAGGAGTCCGGCAGGGGTGCGTTCTGGCCCCTACCCTTTTTTTGCTTTATATTAATAACTGTATCCGTTATTTGGAGAATTGCATAAACGACTCGCCCAAATTGGCAGGGGAAAAAATCCCATGTTTATTGTATGCGGACGATACAATTTTGCTAGCCAAATCTCCTGTGGGGATCCAAAATTTGGTTAACCAATTTTGTGCTTTCTGTAGGGATTTTGGGCTTGACGTCAATGCTATTAAAAACGAAATTCATGATTTATAGCTCTCTAAGGAAATGACCACGTGTCAAAATTGAAATGAATTCAATACCACTGGAGAAAGTGGAAGAGTTTGACTATTTGGGAATTAGATTATCAACCACAGGAAAATGGGAGGCAGCCATTGGTAAAGGGGCACTTATTTTAAGTCAAAGAGGTGGGGCCCTAGTACGTAGGTCCAGAAAGGTCCTGAGTTCCCCTTTTATTATAATTGCCGAGATCTATAATGCCCAAATCCGTGCGGCGACCCTGTATGGAGCGGAACTCTGGGGATTACATAGAAGACTGGATATTTTACAAACAAAAGCAAACAACTTCCTTAGACAGGTTTCCCGGTTAGGGGTAGGTACCCCAATGATTCCTCTCAGGCTCGACTTAGGGTTAAACAGCATCAAAACCACAGCGGCCCTGAGACCGCTTTCTTATTGGATCCGCCTTTGGACAACTCCCGAACTCGAACCATATAGGGCGGCGGTGAGGGAACTTATAGCTACTCCTCAGGGCCCGACTAGAATCCAATGGCTGCAGGAGATGAAATCTGCTTGGGCTAAAATAGGTCTCTCCCATTACTGGGAACATCCGGAACTGATTCTCAATAACGCAAGACATCTCGTTAAAAGAAGATACTGGGAAAAAGCCAACGAAGATATACTGCGCCAAAACGGGCTGGGTAGGCTAACAACAGAATTTCTCCAAATTAAACATGAACCTTGGCCTGAGTCTTTCATGAACCTCCCCATGCCATCTTATGCTCGTGCCCTTTATTTACAGTTTAGATATGGTTCCCTGCCTACTAATATCTATACGGCCCACTGGTCATCCAGCGTCCCTTCGACTGATAGATGCATATCTTGTCCTCATTATAAAGAATCAATCGAGCATATTCTGTTTTTCTGTCCCTCATACAAGAACCCTAGAGGAAAGTGGATTATCCCCCTCAGTAAAAATCTATTACTGTCGGATAGAGTCAATGCCACCAGAATATGCAAATATGAAACATCCACACTGGTTGCCTCCTCAGTTACCAAATTTTTATCAGAGGCTTGGTGTATCCGTTGTAGGCTCATTTCTGTAGAGAGGCCCCAAGAGCTCTAGGCTGAGTCTTGGTTTGTATATAGAGGGAGATTTCAACCAGATCCATATTTCTTTGTTTCTTCTTTTATTTCTTAAATACATGCTATGTACCCTGTTATTTCTTTGATTCTACTAATTTATATGCAACATCTTTTCCTGTATTTTAGCAAGAATTCTTGACCTTTTTAGGAGCTAATTGAGACCACATAAGCTAATTTTAATTCTAGTTGTAAGGATTTTATTGAAATATTTTATACGTTAGTTGATTATTAGACTTTTATAGTATCTTGAATGATTGTTATTATGAATTATGATGAGTTATTGCGATTCCAATGGATTTTATACAACCATGTAAAACTGTGTTTTTCTTTTAATTTTAAATGGTCCAAAATTTTGGGACCGAATGTATTTAAATAAATAGTGAAAAACAAATGTAGCAGTATTTCACTATCAGGACATGTAAAAAACGCCAGTACATGTCCTACCTTACCTTTTAAGTACACTGCACCCTGCCCATTGGGCTGCCTTGGGTCCACATTAAGGGTGACTTACATGTAGTGAAAGGGAAGGTATGGGCCTGGCAAGTGGGTACACCTGCCAGGTCTAACTGGCAGTTCAAAACTGCCTACACAGACACAGCAGTGGCAGAGCTGAGACGTGTTTACAGGGCCACTCATGTGGGTGGCACAATCAGTGCTGCAGGCCCACTAGTAGCATTTGATTACAGGCCCTGAGCACCTCTGGTGCACTTTACTAGGGACGTACTAAAGAATCAAATATGGCAATCATGGATAAACCAATTACCAATCCAATTTAGATAGAGAGCACTGGTCAGCAGTGGTAAAGTGCTCAGAGTCCTATAACAAGCACAAACGAAATTCAGCACAGGATCAAAAACAGGAGGTCAGAAGCAAAATGTACAGAGGAAACCACACCAAGAGCTGACAGGTCTTACAGTAGCTATTAAGCTTAAAGAAACCATCAGGCATTCAGAAAACTCAATAAAACTTGGCTCTTTTCTCTGCAAACTTCTCGTTCCTCTATTTTGATTTTTATTACTATCATTAAGCCTAATTAGAAATATCTCTTTGAAAATGCCTATTAATGTCCAGAGTACCCTCTTTGATGAGAATTGTCTTTCCTTGTAAGTGCTTCACCATCAATAAGAACACAAATTATCGGTCATTGTCATAGGCAGCAGGGTAAATTGTTTTACTGTTTACAAATCACACCACCATGAATTGAACGGCCATACCACCAAAATCTTGTGGCAATGAAACTACAATCAGTACTATTCAATTCCTTATGAGCTAACCATAATGCTTTAAATATTAACCATTTGTGAATAGGGAGCCAGTGAAGTTTGTAAAGGTGTTTGGCCACTGACTGGCTCCTAGGCAAATTAAGGATGAGGCAAGCTTCCACATTCTGAGCCAGTTGAAGACTATGCTGCAGTGTCTTGTTCAGATCCCAGTACAAGACTCTGCAGCAGTGTAAGCACAATGAAATTAATATCCCCATGAAACGTATTTTCAATCAATTTAAATATTATAGCAGAAAAATCTTGCTACTGGTTACCTCATATAATAAAATTATTAAAAGAAGACAAAAATCATCTGTCTACAATCTTTCAAAAAAGCTCAACTGAATCCATTACCAACACATATGTGAAAATCGTGTTTTTAATGTTTTGGAAGCTGCATCAGCATATAATGGTGAAACACATTTATAATCATACTTTAGGAAAATAAACAAAGAGTGAAAAAAGTGATCCCCAAGTGAGAAAAGAGACACCACACTATAAAGCAATCAAGAAATCACTTATAGTTCTGTGATCTTTGGTGTATCTCACAAAAACAGCCTCTTATTAAAAAGTATGCTTGTCAATACATTGATTGATAATTCAAAACATAATCGAAGAGGTCTTGTCTGATTAAAGTGTCGACGGGGTTTTGACCCTCATGCTGGATACTAGGGTCTCATCAAGACAAAAAATGACCAGGGAAACTGTCAAGGAAAACACCATCAGTAAGGAGTGTGCTATGATAAATAGAAACAAAAAGGGGTATATTTAAAATAATATACGTACTGGTCAAAGGTTGGAATTATTAAAGCATCAGCTGGATGTCAAATATTGGTATCTAGAAAAAAAGAGGGGCTCAATTCAGTGAATAAGCTTATATTAAAATTAGTATTTGTGGGAGCAAGTTTTATTAAGGCATAACTCACCACTGTCTGACCCATTCTTTTGGAAGTAGAGGAATGTCAAGTTTGGTGTCTCAAGAATTGTAAATTAAAACCCTCTTTAATGGTAAAGTTGGATTTCTAGTCCGAAATTCTGAAAATCTCAACCATTTGGTGCCTGCAGCCTATATCGTGGGTCACATGAATAGATGTAGCTGACAGCTGGTCTTTGTGCATTTCTCTCAGACAGTGAGAGAAAGAGGAATAAGTGCTGGCAGGCTGGGCCATTTCTGACTTAATGAGGGAGAGGAGCAGTCACTTACCACACTTGCACGTCACAAAGCCTCTGCCTGGGCACACTCACATAGGATTTGACACTAGTCTTTTGTTACCCCAGACAAGTTGGGGCAGGGTGGCAGGAAATTCCAAGCACCTCTGGGGTGGAAACCTCCAGAACCTTCTCCTAGTTCTAAGTGGGCGCCAAAGTGAGCACCCTCAGACCCAACTCTTCAGTACACCTCTGGACCTGTGGAAGACTCAGAAGGACTACTGTGCTGCTCTGTAAGAAGGGCTGCTACTCTGCTGCCATTTGCTCTGTGACCTGAGTGAGAACGACTTGATCTGCATCTTGAACCCAGGACCAGCAGAGTGACTCCAAGGGATAATTGGCTGGCCTCCAGAACATAACCTCGGGGGCAAAAAAGGCTCCAACCACCTTGAACCCAACACCGGGACTCTGATGTGAGTCCTATCCCCTAAGTGTTGACACCTCAGTCCTGGACCCTTGAAAGTGGGCCTGAAGATGCTCTGTCACTCCAGCTGTGGTCCTGCGAGCAGAACCAACTTGGCGTGATGCATCTCCTCACAGCCGCATCCGAACCAGTGCTGTGCGACACATCCTTGATGCAAGATCCCGCATAGCAGCCCATAGCTCCGTGGGAAGCGCTGCTGAGTGATGCATCCTCAGTGCAGGCCTTTGCATCACACCCCTTTCTTTAACAGCATCCTTGACAAAAACCTAGGACTTCACATTGTAGCCCCATAGCTTCCTTGGAACTGCTGCTTCGTGATGCGTCCTCGAAAAAGAACTTCGTATTGCAATTCCCTTGTTGATGGCATCCTCGACAACAACGCAGGACTCCGCCTAGCAGCTGCTTGTGAACTGCCGCAGTGTGACGCATCCTCAACGCAGAATCTTACAATGCTCTGCAAACCATGATTTCAGGTTCTTTGTTCAGTGGGCCTAACTTGGTCCCTGTATCCAGCCTGCACTTCATCACAGTCTGCCTGAATTCCCTGACTTTGTACCACTCCAGCATGAGCAGTTAACCACAGTTGTAGATTTGTGCTTTTAGGCACTAATGTCACTTAAACCTTTAAAATTGCATATCTCCAGTTCTACTGATTCGATTTTTGTTGTTTTAGTCTAAAATATGTTTTTAAGTTTTACTCTATTTATCTTAATTGGTGTGGGATTTTTCTTGTGTTGTGTTTTCACATTATTACTGTTTGAAGTTCTGCATAACAAATTTACACATTTTCTCCAAGTTAAGCCTAACTCCTTTTGTGCCAGCCTGCCAGGGCGTTAAGCACAGGTTGGTTTGAAGTTGCCTGTGACTTCACCCTGGCAGGAATTGTGGCTGCTGCTTGAGAATGGTTTCACTATACTCAACCAATAGCCCAATTTGTTGCAGGCCTACACCACTATCCTTCAAGTTGCAATAAGGTTAAAATGAATGATCCTCTTTACTACCCTAAAATGACAAACTAGGCAGCGGTGACCTTATTATCATTGAAGGAGAAGGACGGAGCGTTGTTGAGAACTACTCCCAGATTCCCAGCATAATTGATAGGCATTGAAAGACCACATCATTCCTCAGGCCACCAAGCATTGGGCCACAAGGTTCAATATATGCAAACACAGAAGACTCTTCTACAGAATAACCTCTTGCCATTGTTAAATTTAATTGGGCAGAGAATAAGCTATTCTTGGTTAGTATTTTAACTGTAAATTTCTGCATGCTGCCAAGATTTGATCACGCAAAAGACAATAGTGACCCAATACAATTATCAGTCCCTTCTGTAAATTTATTTGACAATATATGTTTTGGGGTATTGGTTCCTAAGTCCGCCCAAGAAAAAATCACCCAAAAGACGCATTGCTTCCAACACTATCAATATGACACAAATTATATGTTAATGCTCAGAAAGTTGTTTACCTGAATGACTTAAGGAAATATTTTTATGATTTAATTGTGCCTTAGGATGAATGTGTTGCATGTTGTCGGAACTCTTTCAGGGGTCTGTGATGGAGACAGGGGTTACTGTGATCAATTTGTATGAATCAGAGCCACTTACCACTGATGCCATGTGGCTTAATTGTACTATTGGACCCAAAATTGATCACTAAGTACCCACCTTTAGGACTATCTCCAAGGGTAATGATTTTGAACAGTCCAAGGCTTAGTGCGAGAAGTGAGATTAGAGGCTCAGCACTCATAAGCATTGAATAGCAGTTAAGAAATTATTGACCATCCAGTACTTTGGTTTAGGAAAAGAAAAGTACTTTATTGCTCTTCCTACAATTACAGACATACTGGCATGATTAATTTCTGGGGGGCTCTAGGTGGTTTATAGCAGGTCATAAGACACTCCATAATCGTGTGTGAATTTCAAATAGTTTCTCTGAGCTGTCACTCTACCTTTTTGGTCCCATGTACGGTCTTATGCAAGAAGGCTGTACATGCTGGTATCGCTGTCAGCGGGGGAAATCTGTCCAGTGATGTCTTCATGACATGGTCCACTTGGGAGGAGTTAGAGTTGAAGCCTCAGGCCACCTGATTAATTTTGTGCTCTTTCTCTGAATCTGCTGCAATCTGCTGCTGAATCAAAGACATGTACATCTAGAAAGGGGACTGGGCTGCGTGGGAAGATGAGTAGAATGTTCTGATCTTAATTAACTATGTGTTTACTGAAAGATTCCTATCTTCATTAAAAATGAGTCTACCGAACAGGGACGGCTCCTCCATTAGGGCGGAGAAGCGTCGCCCCCCACCAGCAGCGACAGCTACAAAACCTACTAAACCTTCTTTTGAAGTGGTGGGACCACGGGGTGAAGAGCAGCGAGGGGGAGTGCTCAGCACTTCCCCTCACTGCACATGTATGTTTGGCCGGCCATCTCGGACTGGTCATACACACATGTGCAGTAGGCTCTCTAAGCCCGGCAACACAGTTGCCGGGCTTGAGAGAGCCTGCACAGGCTCCCAATCTGCCTGGGAGTGCCATTACTAGGCTCTTCCAGCCAGTCCTGATGCTGCTTTGAGCAGCGTCAGGATTGGTCGCAGGGCAGGCTGGGAGCCTGTGCCTGCAGCAGCGACGAGGGACAGAGGAACAGAGCACGGCGGAGGAGGTAAGTGTTTTTATGTTTATTTTTTTAATTTCATTTTAATTTACACCCCCGTGCGCGTTGCCCCTTCTCATTGTCGCGAACCACAACTGCTACTGAAAGACATCTCACTGACCATAGTTAGCTAAAAACCACTCTGCAGCACAGGAAACACTGTTTAATCATGTTCTGGGGTAGACATAATCAACTAAATGTGGCTTATTGCACAAATATGAATTTTTCATATTATACTTATAACACCAAAACCTTGATAAAAATAACATTTATAGTGTGTTAAACATAGCTAGAATGTTGTTTCGTGGATGGTGGTTGCACAAACCTTCACCAAATGAGTGTGGTTACACGTGTATGGCAGAGATAAGATTGGCATAAAAAGCAGAGATCACAAAGATTTCCACTTGGTATATTTTATGTATGGACTTAGTTCAATTTGATAGCGAGGGCAAGCAAGGAACACTGGTCTAGATTCAGGGCACCCTAGCCCTTTAAGTAGGTATTCTTGTTTAGTCCAATGGGGAGGTAAAAACAAGGCCAGTAAAGTGTAAATTCTCAATAACCTGGTGGTTTTCTGGTTTTGGTTAAAACAATAGGAACTAATAAAACACCACTGAAATGAATATATGCTTTTCAAAAGCAACTGGAAACCCCCAATTATGCGGTACTTTTACTGCTTTAGTGCCCTTTGGGGTCAACGCACTGTATGTGCAGCCTGTTCCTCTAAGCACTTGTATCTGATGGGTGCTCCTGTGATGACACCCCTGGGGCCATGATAAGCCACTTAATATGCCCTTTGACCATCCACACAGTTCCTTGACCTCCCTGGACTCCTTGAGTCTCCTTCCACACTTATTTTGGAAGCATGGTTCACCTCATATACAGGCCTCGAGAAGCCTACTTGCCTACTTGCTCTGGTGAAACAGATTTTATCGAGACAAGCTATTTTTACGGTCTACTGGTCCAGTCTGTCAAAAAAACATATGTTCTGTTCTTTCAGAAAGTGATGAGCAATAAAGATGCCTTTAAATCTTGCCGTGAGCTAAAAGACAGAGGACAACTCACAGTTTATGTCTTTTAATAAATTGCTGCTTGTTTTATCCTGAAGACCGGTATTTACATTTTTTTTCTCTGACTACAAAGTTGGAGAATAGTGTAAAGTGAACTGTTTGATAATTCTGCTGGCCACACAACGTTTAAATAGCATGTAAATGAACTGTAAAAGTTTAAAAATATATATATTTCAGTAGGTAGGAAAACACTTTTTCACTTTTTTTGTATTTCTGAAGTGATGTGTAAACAAAGATTTTGGTAGGATGAAAACAAATTAGAATACTTAAGTTGGTGATGCGCAGGTGGTACATATTTACTGAAGCCAGATTTCGACATATTATAGTTTGTACACTATATAGGTCTATCAGTAAAACTGAATGTGAGTGGGAAGGTTTATGCCAATTTCAAAGGAAAATATCTGTCTGTAAATGTAACAGTGCGCTACACACCTTCTTTAGCAATATATTTTTTTTAAGTGAGATTTTTTAAACATGAACTGAGGAACATTCCAGCCCATGCCCTGATGGCAATTCCATTAGTGTACTAAGAGGCAAGTAGGGGTTCTGTGTGTCTTATATGTTGGCAGGGGGAGCCCCTCCTCTATGGCAGAAGAGCGTCGCCCCGCTGCTGAAAGCAGAAAAATGAAGGGATAATACAAGAATTTTATTATCCCTTTATTTTTCTGCTTTTGTCAGGCGGTGCGGGGCCAGCCTCCTGCACAAGTGGAGGAGGAACAGTGGTGCGGTTCTAAGTGCGCATGTCAGCTTGGCCGGCCAGCCGCACTTAGAAACTCGCAGTGCCCCACTCCCTCCCTGAGCGGCATTTCTGCCCGCTCCAGCCAATCACAGCACTTCTTTCATGCTGTGTAACAGCATGAGAGAAGAGTCGGGCTTGGTTGGGGAGGGAAGAAGACGAGAGGCTGGAGTGTAAGTGGCAGATCACGGATGGGCGGGTAATTTATTGTTATTATCTTTTTTTGACTGTTCTCCTGCGCCCCCCACTTTAGGCTGAATTTTAAAAAAATGCTTTGCTTAAAAAGCAATCACAGACATGGTGGTCTGCTCACCCCAGCAGGCCACCATCCCTGTGATATTTGGCCATTCCCAATGAGTCACAAATTGCGTCTTACCTCAAGAATATTGATGAGGTAGGTCCATTTGCCACCCACTGGGAATCGCTAAATGTGTCTGAGACACATTAGTACTTCGCTGTTTGCGATTTCCTAATTGCAAATCGCAAAAATTCACAATTAGGAAATCACAAATACAAACCTTTTATATCTGGCCCTAGACCTGCCAGTCTGGTAACATTTTTCTGATTTTTCGAGGCCTGATATGGACCTGGTTCATCTCACTGTTCACAGCACATTGATTTGTAGTACCTTGCAACAACCAAGTAGGGTGTCAGTCTAGAGAAAGAGGTACCCCTTTGGTGTCATCCTCCTTCACTGAGAGGAGGAGGGCGCTTTGATTTCTGGAGGCTCATGTATCAGGATTGTGGCAACTAAGAATACTATAAAGAAGGACACTACTAAAATCAGTGATCTCCAAATATGCATTGTACCCAACACTCCTGTTTTTAGTTTTACATTATGATATTCTGAAAATCATGCCTATAAGAGCTGCATACCCTCATACAGAGGGCACGGATCATGAACAACTTCAGCAATCATACTCAGGCTCAGAAGGCATCCATACACAAGTTTTGCTAAGACTGTGCTGCCTACAGCATATACATTAACTCAGAAAATGTACAGGTTTGTGTATAAGCTGCAGACAGTACAGCTCAGAAACGGGAAACGTCCGGAACAACGACTCCAGAACAACGATTATGTTGTTAACGCAAGTGGAACCACGCTTGTGTTGACGACTCCCTTTTTCTCTGCCTTAACCACGCATGTACTTAACAACGCACATGTGTGGTTAAGGCAGAGAAAAAGTGAGAGTGCATCGGGAGAGGACGCGGTCAGGTAATTGGGGCTGGGGCAAGGTTGGGGGTAGTTTTTAGGGGTGGGGAGGTTTACAGACTTGGGGCGGGTGGGGGGTTGGGTGTGGGGTCTGGGTAATTTGTTTTTTTAGGAGCGGGAATAGGGAGAACAGGGTAGTTCTGTTTTTTATGGGTGGGGGTTTAGGGAAGTTCTGTTTTTAGGGGCGGGGGATTGGGGTAGTTCTGTTTTTAGGGGTGGGGAGGGGAGTCGGGTAGTTTTGTTTTGGGGTGGGGGTACTTTTGTTTTTGGGGGTGAAGTATCAGGGTAGTTTGGTATATGGGGGTGGGGAGATCGGGGTAGTTAGGTTTTTGGGGGTGGGAGGGTCATGGTAGTTTGGTTTTTGTAGTTGAGGTAAGGGGATCAAGATAGTTTGGCTTGTGGGGGTGGGGGATCCGGGTAGTTTGGTTCTTGGGGTTGGGGGATCGGATAGTTAGGTTTTTGGGGATAAGGGTGTCGGGGTACTTTTGTTTGTGGGTGGTGGCAGGCTACTTTTGTTTTTGGGGGTGGCGGAGGGGAAGTTTGATTTTTGGGGGTGGAGGATCGGGGTAGTTTGGTTTTTGGGGTGGGGTGGGGGGATCGGGGTAGAAAGGTTTTTGGGGGTGGGTGTGTCAGGGTACTTTTGTTTGTGGAGTGGGGGGTCGGGTAGTTTTGTTTTTGGGGGTGGGGTGGGGGGTCGGGGTAGATTGGTTTTTGGGGGTAGGGGGTTTGGGGTAGTTTTGTTTTTAGGGGCGGGTTAGGGGTTGGTAGTTTTTAGGGCAGGCAGTGGAGGTTGGGGCAGGGTTTAGGGCTCAGGGTGGGTGGGAGATATCCGGGGTAGTTTTGCTTTAGGGGTGGGGGGGTTGGGTAGTTTTAGTATTAGGGGTGGGGTACTTCTGGGCCTTAGGGCAGGTGCGAGGTTGCATTCTAGAACCACGCTTGCCGTTTCCATACATGCCTTTACTGGGCATACTTTTGCAATGAAAAAATGTTGTAAAGGCATGCATGGTAAAGGCATTCGTGGTAACAACGTAGTCGTTGTTCCGACCGCGTTGTTCAGGCATGCGTGGTTCCAGCATTCATTATTCCATCATACATTCCTCAGAAACTGCTCTGTGTTTCCTAGTCTGAGCTGCAGCAGCACAATTTAATAGAAAACAGGTACAGGGATCCATTTGGAGTGCATACATAGAAGTAGAACATATTCATTATACAGCCCAAGGATCAGATGACCAAGTTAAACTTTCATTCCTCATGCCTGCACCTTAAAATTAAGTTTCGAACTTGTGGTGCTGAAAGAAGGCTAGACACTGGGCATAAGCAGGTAAACAATTCACAGTGATCACATTTAATGGAATACATATTTAGTTGTGCTTGTTCTTTCCCTTTAGATGGAAAATGTACTAAAACAGTGAATGCTGCACAGAACACAAGTAAAGTCCTTTGGCAACTCTTTCACATGCTTGGCAAGAGCACAGTCGCTGCACTGTTTTCAAAGGTACAATAGTCTGCATTCTTAGTCTAGATCAATGTAGCCCTTGCGTAGGCTTTCTAACAAACACACAATCCTAAAAGCATAGCTCAGCAATGTAAAATAAACGTAATTCATGGTGTGAACTGCACAGGCAAACAACTCAAAACATCTTAATGAAATGTCATTATTACCTCTGCTTCCTGTTTATACTGAAGCAGAGTGTGCTATCACCAAAGCCCATATAGCTGACAGTGCATATTAATTCCTTAGCAGGCTTCCAACCTTTGCCCAGGTAGATCCTGAATAACCCAAAAACAAACACGGATACCTTATTTATTAGCCCAGTCATTTTTGTGTACAGCAAGAGTATAGTAGTGTGATACAAGTTTGGAATAACAGAACACCCACAACACATAAATCTTGGAGAAAATCTTCATTCCGTCAAACGTTGACATTCAACTAAAGAAAAGAGAAGCAGGCCAGTGTGTTAAATGCTCAGTATTAACTGCTTTATGTGCTGTAATGAAATGTTAATGAGGTGCAAATATATCCTGACTTATGCACATCCTGGATATGGGGTGGGACTGGACCGCTGGGAAGAGGAGCATGAGTACTGGGAAATGGGACAGGCGGGGAGATGAGTTAAATAATTAAAAGATACGTGTAGAGCAAATTGAAGAACAGGGTACAATAGCTGGAAAGAACAATTAACAATCGGTATGAACAAGTGAAGGAAGAAAATGAAATTCAAATTCTTTACAAACACTAGACAAATGCAATACTCATAATTTTGAACGCAATTAAAATGATTAGATACTGTGGCCCTCATTACAACCCTGGCGGTCAAAGACCGCCAGGGCTGTTTTGGAGTTTGTACCGCCAACAGGCTGGCGGTACAAGCTCGGACATTACGACCGTGGCGGAAGCGCCGCGGTCGCACCGCCGGGACCGGCGGTTTCCCGCCACATAGGTCCCGGCGGATTTAATCCCCTAGGGCAGCGCTGCTTGAAGCGCTACCCAGGGGATTACAAGTCCCCCTCCCGCCAGCCTTTTCATGGTGGTATGAACCGCCATGAAAAGGCTGGCGGAAAGGGGAGCCGGGGGGCCCCGGGGGACCCCTGCACTGCCCATGCTAATGGCATGGGCAGTGCAGGGGCCCCCTGCCACTGCCCCATGGAGCTTTTCACTGTCTGCATAGCAGACAGTGACAAGTGCGACGGGTGCAACTGCACCCGTCGCACTGCTGCAACACTGCCGGCTCCATTTGGAGCCAGATCCCGTGTTGCGCCCGAAATCCACGCTGGGCCGGCGGGCGGAAACCAGGTTTCTACCCGCTGGCCCAGCGGGGAACTCCAAATAGACACCGCGTAAGTGCGGCCGCATTGGGAGGACTAAGACAGTATTTTGAAATATAGCAGGGTTAAAAAGTAAATTGCTCTCTGCGGAATGGACCGAGTTTATTATAGGATTCCATGTACTGTGTTTTCAAGAGACCTAGTTCATGGAACCTTTAAATTTAAATGATTATAAAACATTCCATACTCCCCCTATTCCATTCACTTCTGGGAGTCCGAAAGGGAGGACTTTGTACCTATGTGTGGATTTGTATACCTTCCACCCAGGTTTGTCTGGCAGTGTCAAAGGCGTGCTTTCAAATTATTATCATTAAGTTACCGACCAATTCCCTTTTAGGAGTGGTAGATTTTTATAATAATGTGGGTATGCCTGAAATATGTAGCGTTCTAAGACAACTAGACTTTGTATTTGCTACTCTGTTCAAGGGTCTAACAGGGATCTGATAATCCTGTGGGAAGTAATTTGTGTCCAATCCACCAGTCAACTAAGATCTGTGATATGTTTACTTACGAACACATGACAATATCACATTTTATGCGTCCAGAGATGGTGATCTTCTTAACGATTTATTGTGCCAGTATGATTTAGGTTTCTGTAATGAATTTTGTAGCTCACCAGTCTCATTCAAAAGCACTTTTAATGGGAGGGAGGCCAATAAAGTTGTAAATTATGTTATTTTCGGCACAATATTCTCGGATGAGAAAGGGATTTGTCACTCAGAGTAACGCAATGAATGACCATTACCCTCAGAGTATAACTTTTGTATGAGGGGACACATCGACATTGAGTTTTAAACCACATATTATGGATAACATTGATATTGTTGGCACTAATGGGTGTACTCTGCGGTGGTCTCAAATTGATCCTGTAAAATTTCTAGAACAACTGATGGTTACTCAAAGAGACGCATTCAACACTTGTTTAGATGAGACAGCTAGTTATGAGGAAATTATCGAGGCATTTATGCAAATCACGGAAGGAATTAAAATTGGTCTATTTATGTTTAATAAGTACCCTGCTAAGAAAAGAGGAGGCTGGTCTGATTCATCATGTTCACAGGTCCATAAGAGGCCAAAATCTGCATTGCAAAAAGTCCCCAGGTGTAGGTCTGAGGACAGGCTCTCAGAAGGGAGTATAAAAAAGTCCAGATGCAAAGTATATTGAGAGATGAAGCCTGGAAGCCCCTCTATGAAGCCATCCTTACTAATGACAATAGGGCATTCTGACAAGCAGGAAATGCCCCTTTTTTGTGATCTGAGGACACCCCTAGGCAGGAGATTGCTTTCAAGGAATCCGAGTGGGTCGACTATTTTTCAGATATTTATATAAAAAAAGCGGTGGGGGTTCTTCATCATTTGGCCATTGTTATGTCTACTTCCTCTAGACCACCGCCATGTCTTACCAATATCTTATTTACAGTGGAGGAGGTTACTTCGGCATTGGGAGTTAGTAAAGGTGGAAAGGCCCATGGGCCAGATTCTATTCCTGTAGATCTCTACAAGGATAATGTATCTCTGTGGGCACCTTTGTTAACATTAGTCTTGTGTGCATGGGCTACTGCTGGGTTTTTAACTACCTGGTCAGAATCCCTTATAGTCCCAATGTGTAAGAAGGGGGACTGCCTTAGCCCTGCCTGTTATTGGCCAATATCTTGATTAGATTCATTGGTAGAGATAGCAGGGCAGGTGTTGCTGAATAGATTAGGGGACTGGGCTGAATCTAACAGAATTATTTCTGACCTTCAGTATGGGTTTCGACCCGGGATTGGCACAATTGAACAGGGTCTCAATCTGGTATTAATAATAGGTAAATAAACTCAGAATAAAAACAGTAACCTATATCTGGCTTTTGTAGATTTATCATCTGCTTTTGATTGTGTGTTCCATGATAAGCTCTGGAGAATAATGATGAATATTGTAGTGGACACTCCTGTAGTTGATTTTTGAGGCATTTGTATGCAGGTAGTATAGGAATGGTCAGATATGGGACTAAGGGTAAGTGCACACGTACGTTCCGCATAGAGAAAGGAGTCAGGCAAGTTTGCGTGTTAGTACCCTTTTCATTCACTATTTATATGAACAATTTAGGGCAGGCTCTGACTGAGCATTGCAGTGACCTTCCCCAAGCGGGACGTCGCCCAATTTCGACCCTCCTCTGTGCAGACAACAGGTGCTAATGGCTCGTACTGCCATCGCATTACAACCGTTGGTGAACACTTTTGTGAATTTTACACAAAATTTGGACCTTTCAATTAAAAAGGGACAAACTTTTGTCATGAAGTGTGGTATAAGGCCAGTGAAATGTAGGAATCTGTTTATAGAAGGCACTGGTATTGATTTTACAAAAACATTTGCTTACTTGGGTATAATGTTTGATCAGAGGGGCAGTTCAAAGCAGGCTGCTAGCACGAGGAAGCTTCAATATAGTGAAACCATCATGGCATTACGTAATTCTACTAGAAAACTTGGGCAGAAACCTGTGAAGGAGTTATTAATTGTCAGTAATTCGAAGTGTGTGTCAACGGTTGCATATAGGAGTGGTGTATGGGAGCATTCTGATTGCCAACAACTGCAAGTGGTTGAGAATGTTTTTCTGCGATTTGTACTTGCAGCGCCTGGCAATTGTTCAGCCTATGCGTGTTAGGCTGAACTGGGTCTTTCATTTATTAGCATTCTAGTGACAATCCAACCCATGTTATTACGGCATAAGATTTGGATTACTAAGCAAGCTGCCCTAAATCGTGATATTGTCATGAATTGCCTAAAGTCAGATGCGGCCTTCCAGCTTACTTGGCTGAAATATGTGAAAACTTTTTGGGTGACCTGGGGCACCAGGACTACTTTGATCAATCTGAGCTTCTAATGAACATCAGTAGAAATCAGTTTAGAGCTGATTGTCTGGCCCTATGTGAGGATCAAATGCTGACTTGTGAGGTGATGAAACCTACTGTTTGTAGGCATGTAACAACTTTGGTCACATTTGATTTACAACATTACCTACAGCATATGTCTAACGCCCATCATAGATTTATTTTTACCCGCTTCAGGCTGGATATATTCCCCGCCTAGTCAGCTTCTCTGTGATTAATGACTGGTCCAGAAATTGTCCCTGTGACCTTACTTCTAAACAGGGTACCATTTATTGTGTTTTATTCTGCAAATACTCTTAAGAATTAAGGAAGTTTTGGTTTTTGCCAATTCTGAAGTTTCATGGATTTAGGCAATGTCGATTTTCAAATACACATGTATGCTAAAGTATAGCAAGGTTTTTGTGGACAGTGATTAAGCACTGGAATGTACTGATGATTTTTTAAATGTATAATGCTTCTTCCTGTTTTTGCACTGGTGTATATAATAATTTGATATTTGTTTTTAAAACTGCTCTGTTTTTTTCGTGTGTTTGATTGCTGGCTTTTATGAGTTTAATATAAGAATTGAATAAAGCTTTTCTGATACTTATTGAACACTGATAACCACAGATTTTTTAAAATAGGGCTGCATTTAAAATATGTTTTCTTTGTTTTAAAGTTTGATCCAACATTTATAAGATTCACAAAATTCCTCCTTTTGAATGAATTACCTCCCCAACTCAGGAGTCTGTAATTTCTCAATTTTTTTTCACTGAATTACAATGGCAACACATTGATACATCACATGCCGAGTCACAGTTTGGAAGATATGCCTCCACGATGTCTCTTTCAAATTGTAAATTGATGAAAGTAATTTTAGTAGATGGAAAAAGTTTAGATTGGCTCTTAAAATAGCTTTAGTACATTCAAAAAAGCATTTTAATGGTTGAAGAAAACTAAATCAGTAAGTTTATTACTGTTAAATTGCTTAGTGCATCTGGCCCAATGTTGCAAACAGGGGGTTGGAGACTGCTTTGTGTAATGACAGGCACAGCCCTATTCAGGGCAAAGTGTCAGCTCCTCCCGCCACTCTAGCTCAAAAAGACCCATCAGGATATGCAGGGCACACCTCAGCTCCCTTTGTGTAACTGTCTAGACTGAATTCACAAACAGCCCAACTGTCATCCAGACCCAGAAGTGTATTCCACAGCATGGCAAAGGCACAGAATGGTTAAGCAAGAAAATGCCCACTTTCTAAAAGTGGCATTTTGAAACTTACAATTTAAAATCAACGTCATCAAAAGGTGTATTTTTCAATTGTGAGTTCAGAGACCCCAAAATCCACATCTCTATCTGCTCCCCATGGAAAATTGCCAATCCCAATGTTACCCTATGGGAGAGATAGGCCTTGCAATAGTGAAAAACAAATTTAGAAGTATTTTATTATCAGGACATGTAAAACACACCAGTACATGTTGTATCTTTTAAATTCACTACATCCTGCCCATGGTGCTGCCTTGGGCCTACCTTAGAGGTGACTTACATGGAGTGAAGGGGAAATATTTGGGCTTGGCAAACAGGTGCACTTGCCAGGTTGAAATGGCAGTTTAAAACTTCCCACACAGGCATGTTTACATGGCTACTCGTGTGGGTGGCACAATCACTACTACAGGCCCACAAGTAGAATTTGTTTTACAGTCCCTGGGAACATATGGCGCACTATACTTGGGACTATCTAGTAAATCAAATATGCGTAACATGGATAAACCAGTCACCAATACTATTTAGACTGAGAGCACCTGCACTTTAGCACTGGTCAGCATTGGTAATGTGCCCAGAGTCCAAAAACCAGTAAAAACTAAATTCAGCAAAGGATTCAAAACAGGAGGTCAGAAGCCAAAAGACATGCCAAGAGCTGACAGATTTAACAGGGTCAGTGCTAACTGTCACCTTCTTTGAAATCCCAAACTCTGCCCCTTTGGCCATCCATCAATACATTCCCAAGTAGTCACTGGACACCTCCAACCCCCGAGAAGCCCGGGGTGTAGGGCTGAAATCACCCAAACCACAATGATGCGCTGACCATAGGATTCACAACCACTAGTGTAAACATGAAGACTTCTTACAACAAAATGGAGGTCTTTCTGCTGAGACAGCCATGGAATTAACAGATTAATTGAGAGACAGCTGAGCTATACATATGCCAAACTTCACTCGTTGGTAAGGTACTGTGCTGTCACCCCCATATTTCTACATCTTTTTCACTGGCGTGAGTATTTTTCTTTTGGTTTCTTTTTCTTACAAAGGCTGGTTATTGAGCCAAAAATTCAGGCCTACATTTACAATGAATTTGTTGCAATTTGTTCACAGGTGAGTTTTCATTTTCTTACCAGGGTACCAGAGTTCTTGGCCTGTATGAATTCCTCTGGATTTTTAAGATCATCTCTTGACGTCTTTGCGTGTTCAACCTCCTGTATGGATCTAATTCCATTCTGCTTAACGATTACTAGCTGATGGTTAGCACCTTCTCAAGGATAACATAGGAGATCACTTCTGCAACAGTAGAGACACAACTCTTTGAAGTGCCTTAGCTACCATTATTCTTAAATAACAATCATTTTCCCGCATTAATTAGGGAGTCTGTTTCTGTCAATGTGCTAGTTCCGTCTGCTGTTATAGTTTTCCTTATAGTAGCCTTCAAGTGTCCTGGGCTACTTGTTGCCTTCTATCTCTTAGATTGTGTCATTTTTTTAAAGTAGGGTAACTCAAATTAAAAACCTAGATATAAATAAAACCCCAGACCACCATTCCCAGTAGAAGACAAAGCCTTTCCTCTCACTAAACACTATCACAGACTGTGACACAGTGAAATCCTCACTCTAGCACTTCAAGAGGGACTACCAATGGGCTTGTTTATGGGACTCTTACATCTGCAGTCAGAATGCTGGTAAACAACACAATTAGGAAATACCATAATCAGTGAGGGGTGGGCATTCTCTGACAAGCACATTAAGGACAGGAAGAAAGAGAAATAATGAAAATAGTTGAACACAGACAGAGAAATGAATAGTGGAAGTACAAAAACAAGTTAATGGAAGGACTTCTTGAATACATCTCAGCCATGGGCGATCACTCGGGCTGCATTCCAGACCTTCGTTTTTCACCCACAGTGCTATTCTTGACAGAGACCCACCTTATACAAATCAGTCTTGGTCCAGCTACAATTGGAACAGTTCAGCCCAAATTGCCAGGCCAAGTCCCTTCCAGATGTGAACACAAGCAACTCCTGACTGGTTCGAATCTCTTTAGGTCGTATCAGCTAGAGTGTGGTACAGCTTGAGTCCTATAGCACTGTGAGCAAGGTTCATACATTTGGGCATACCTGTGTGTAGACGGGTCTCATCGACCACGTCTTCCGACTCTACGGACTGGCGCCTTTCGCGCGCCTCGTCCGGAACCCTTGCGCGTTTCCATGGGGACGCACGGACGCCACCTGAGCCGTCGACACCGGATTTCCGCGTGTCAGCATTAAAACGAAAGACGGACTTCAAGGGGAAGGAGGAGGAGTTCCCTGGAGAGAAGAATCGTCCGACAAACGAAGAGAGAGACCCGCGAGAGGAAGACGCCGAATCCGGACCCGAGGAGAGGGCAGCACGCCAGAACAACAACGAACCAAGAAACTGGGATACAGAAGGAAGCAATCTCCGCCACGACCCAGGAGGGTCGTGGCTCCACAAGGTACGGTCCTTGTTACGGGGACGGCGGCACTCTGTGTATAATATTAAGGACAGGGGGGTGTTAATAGAAAGGAGGAAGGGGTGGGGGTTGGAACAAGGGGGGTCGCAGGGGACAGAATCACAGAGGACGAGATGGTGGGCTGAGCTCTAAAAGCAGCGTGACACCAATACCTCAGAGAACTCCCCATCACTCCCTCACAATACGGTATATTCCTATACCTGTGCACCCTAACACACCACCCTCTTATTTCTCCCCCCCTGCACGTTCCCTTACTAAATCAGACCCAAAACCCCAAAACGCCACTTACCTTTTGTTTTGTTCCTGTCTTCTTGTTTTTCCGGTCCCACGAGAGGAAGATACGCGACCCAATAATCAGCAAGGACCTAGAGGAGAAGGAATAAAAATAAAACATTGACATTAAAGACAAGAAGACCCTACGTGGAGCTATTCCTAAAAGACATTTGTGTTGTTACGTTATACGAACAGTTTTTTCCACCATAGTCTTCACTACAACAAATAAAAACCTTTTATTTTTCCCCCTATATACGGGCCCGAGTCCTTTGTACCGCCAAGCCTTCCACACTGTGGCACTAACAGAGTCTACTGCAAACATAACAAGTTGGTGGAATGAATGCTTGAATTAAACCTCAGCCACTGCCAATTGCTCCTGATCGCATTCCAAACCATCAGATGGTGTGCAGGAAAAATTATCATGAGAGAGAAAGGCAAGAAAGATAGATTAAGGATGGAAGTAAAAAAGATAGGGTGATAGCGTAACAAAATAATGGGAGACAGCACGGATGGAAGGAAGGAAACTTGAATGAATGAAGAAAAGCTGAAAGCTAAGATGAGGGGTGAAATGGAAAAACATGAAGCAATGGAAGGATGGGTGAAAGGATGGATAGAAGTGTGAAAGGAAGAGCAGATGGGAGGGTGAAAGGATCAATATGTGGTAGTGTGACTGCATTGATGGACAGGAGAATGGAAAGATGGGTGAAGGAATGGAGGAAGGATGAGGAAAGGACAGATGGGTAAAAGGACGAGTAGATACATGTGCCACACCCGATTCTGGCAGCCACAGCATAGACAGAGGCATGTGGACCCAACTGTGTTGAGGTAATTTGTCACTAGTGTCCTTATGGCAGCCCTACTATAGCACATCACTTTTTTATTTTTTATTTATTTATTGGTTTATAGAATGCTTATAGCAGTGCAATCTGTAGGCGATAGGCATAATTTGAAACCTAACAAGTAAAGCTGTATAGTTCTTCCACGTGGTTAATCTGTCCAAGTCCTCATGTGACACACTGTCAATATATACCACACAGACACACAAGCTTAAAACCCTTGACACGATTCCTTCATTGTATCTTAGAACATTTGCCCAAATTAGAACTACTCCGACATACATGTCCACTCCCCAGCCCCGTGCCACAAATGTAGCTTTGCTGAGTCATCATTTTATCTGGGTCTTCTAAATGCTTTCCTGTTTTTGTTAATAATGAAAATTGGAGAGGTGGGGAGTATACAAGAAATGCTAACACAACCTCCATACTCACATTGCAGGTTGAGCGCGCTACTCTTCTAATGTAGTGTTACCGGTGTTGTAGATGATCTCATCCCATAAATCTGCCAGTGCCTTCCTTCATATTCCTCTTCACTCCTCTGCATGTAGAGCTTTCTGCGCCTGACTTTCTAGGGTAGTGGGGATGACCAATCATAGGCTTTTCAGGAAGGTAGTGAAGGGACACGAGCTCAGAACTAATAATCAACCAGCTGACACAATAACTCAATGTCAAGCCCAAGACATGTCTTTTAGAAAGAAAAAATGCTTTTATTCACACAGCAGACGAAAAATCATGTGACTTGGGTAAGTCACTTAGGGGGTCATTACGACCTCGGCGGTCTTTTCGCAAGACCGCCAAGGTACCGCCGTGCTGAACCGCCAGTGGTGGGGGTCATTCGTGCCGCGTATTATGACCGCTGGCAGCCCGCCGTTCTTTTTCGTACAGAAAGCCGCCAGCAGCCATACTGGCAGACGGCGGGAAAGTGGAGGTTGCTCAACCTCCACGTCAACAGAACGCCGCCCACTGAATCACATCCCATGATTCGGTGTGGCGGTGTTCTGGTGACGGTGTTCTGGTGGCGGAGCTGCCCCCATGGATCCCATCCCCTCCTGGAGGATCAACGGACAAGGTAAGTTGATCGTCCGTTAGGGAAAGGGGTTGGGGGGGTTGTGTGCGTGCATGGAGGTGTGCGTGTGAGAGTGTAGAGGGGGTGAGTAAGTGAGTGTATGCGTGCGGGGGGGTGTTGTGTGTATGGAAAATGTGTGCGGGTCGGACGGTGTGCATGTCTGTTTGTATGTGCGCGGGTATGTGTTGTTGGGGCATATGTGTACGTGTAGGGGTGTGTATATGTGCATGTTTGGGGTGTGTGCGTGTAGGGGTGTGTATATGTGCATGTTGGGGGTGTGTGCGTGTAGGGGTGTGTATATGTGCATGTTCGGGGTTGGGGTGAGGAGGGGGGTTGTGCCACCTTTGGGGGGTGGCAGGGGGGTGGGGGGTGTGGGGGGAGGATTTATGGGGGGTAGCGGGGATGGGGGAGACCCCTATCAGCGGCAGGGAACTAATTCCCTGGCACTGATAGTGCCTACCGCCATGGATTTCATGGCGGTTCCCAACCACCCGAGATCCATGGCGGTATGCAGGGTCCTGATAATGTAAGCGGTCTAGTGACGACCGCCGGGCTGGAGACCGCAATCTCCAGCCCAGCGGTCTTCACCGCCATGGCGGTCGGAATGGTGAAGCGGCAGATGACCGCGGCGGTCATAATTAAAAAAAATTTTTTGCCGGCCTGTTTGCGGTCTTACTGCCGCTTTACCACCGACCGCCAGGGTCGTAATGACCCCCTATATCTTCCAGTGCCTAAAAACATGAATGTGTCCTTGTGTAATGTAACTGGTGCTCATGTAAAGCACTTCAGTACTTTCGGGTTGAGTCCGCACTATGTAAAACTGCAAAAATTAAAACAAGTCACTCCTAAATTGTTGGCAGACTTAGCAGGGTTTGGAGGGATGCATAATTGTTCCAGACACCAATCAGGCATCCAGCTCCAAGAGTTTTTACTTACGATAAGGATTGCTGTTGTGTTTTTATTACATTTTAAACATTCAAGCCTCTTCCAGTTTGCCACTGCGGACATGCAGTTCTGGAAATTAACTTTGGTGCTGACTTATTCCTAGCAATTGTGTGTCGTCTGCATAAGAGACCATATTGAAACCAATGGATCTTATCAGATCGGCCAGTGGAGAGATATAAGTAGAACCTGCAATGTCAGAGAAAGGAACTCTGTGCTGAGGCTACATTCACATTTGTCAGCGCCAAAATAAATGTTGGAAAGCCAGATATACCAGCAGTCAGACACTCATGGCAAGGGTACATCACCATGCAGGGGATATTCCCCTCACATAACATGAATATATTTATGTGTGGGGTTTGTGAAAGGGTGGATGGATAGAGGGATGGACGGACGGATTGGATGGATAGAGAAATGGATGAAGGGAGAGTGGGAAGGAGTGGTTAGATTGTTGGGTAGATGGGAATGTGAAGGGTTTGAGAGATTGATGTATGAATAGATGGAGGAGTAAAAGCATGAATGGATGGAAGGAGGATGAAAGTATGAAGGGGACTCTTCTAAGAGGGGTCACACCCCATGCATGTTTTGTGTGATTTGCAGTATGGTTCAAGCAAGGGATATCTGACATTTTTGGCTACTCCTTTCAATCACAGTGCTTAGAAAAAGGAAGGTAGATCAGTGTCCTCCAGACTCTGGCAGACTACAGACAGGCCAGGTGGTTTTCAAAGTCAAAGTCCTGCCTCTAGCTGGACACAGAGAAGGAAGCTTAAAGGCAGTATAGGCACTGTGAGAAAGGTCCTTTAGGGCTTGGAATCTCGTTGCTTCCCAGATTGACAATGATGGCAGACTTGAAGCACACAAATCCCTCTCGCCTGATGTGGAACAAGGCAGTGATAGAGAAAACATAGGGTATCTATACATCCCAGATATGCAGAGAAAGTCCTGGTATTTCAGTGTCCTGGTGAATTATTGTAAAAACATTGTGATGTATTTGTCCCTCTTTCAAAGAGGTGAAACTTAGTCGAGAGTGAAGCAAGCCCTTCTGGTTACCTATGCAGAGTTAATTAGCTGCACTCACCAGGATGCAGCTTAGTTGATGTAAATAGTGAATATAAACCTTATTTACCAGAAAAAGAAACTTGGAATATTGGTGCCTTATTGATCCCCTTATTCTATGTGCGTGAGCTCTGTCGATGTTATTTTCCCGCACTTTCACTGCAGAATTGTAGCCCTGCTTTGGTGTCACAAGAAGTGCAGGTTTTCATACTCTGGCCACCATAGAAAAAGAGTATGAGGGAGATGTGCCATCAAACATCACCAGGCAAGCAGACACACTCAACCAACAACCCAATAGGACTTTTAAAGTCAAAGGGGCTCATAATGAATCCAACAGTTCAGACCGCCATGCCAGCGGCAGCGGAGGTTAATACCGCCACCGGCATGGCGGTCTGAACCGCCATATTATGTACACAGGGAGGGCCCCCTGGGGCAGCCCTCCACCACTGCCAGGCTGCTGCCGACAGGCAGTCTGACGATGGTGGATATCATTATCTGACAGGGCAGCGCCGCCCTCCGGATAATGATCCTTGTTTCCCCCAGCCTTTCCCTGGCGGGTGAACCTGCCAGGGAAAAGCTGGTGGAAGGGGTTGTTCGGGGGCCCCCCTGGGGGCTCCTGCACTGCCCATGCACTTGGCATGGGCAGTGCAGGGGCCCCCGTGCAGTGCCCCATCGCATAGGTCACTGCCCGATTTACGGGCAGTGATCTGCGTGACGGGTGCTGCTGCACCCGTCGCACTGAGGCATTGACAACGGCTCCATGTGGAGCCATCAGCAATGTCCCGGCCCAGCACAATGTTTGTAATTCGGCCAGTGGGGTCTCAAGGGGGCTAGCGGTCTATGAAAAGACCGCCAGCATGAACACGGCGGGGTTTCCCGCCGTGTTTATAATAACCCCATAGTCTAGCCCCTGGCTTGAACGCGACATAAGCTGAAAGCCAGTACAAACACCAGCAGAAAGGTTGGGAATTGGAGTTCTGCTTCTCCCCAGGATGCAGCTCTAGTAGCAGGTAAGAGTTTACACAAAATCCTCTCTACAATGGAATGGGTCGTTTGTAGGTGAAAAAGGGGCAAAGAGAGGTGTTTTCAAACTCCACCAACACACAATGCAGCACTGTGTGAATACCAGGACACATTCTACGCCTTTCCATTCACATGCTTTATTATCAGTGGTCCTGACTGTTTTGGACAGGATAACAGCTAAAAGCTATTAGCTGCTCCCATATTCATTTGTTAGTAGATCACCATTGGCACCACAGGCTGCAGTGCTAGAGATCAATGCCCTGACGGAGTGGAAGATTCTAGTCATTTGCCCTATCAGCTCCTCTGCCTCCTTAGCAAGACTTCTATCTGCAAAGAAGTCCAGCTTTTAAATACAGTAGGTGCATAGCTGACTTTTCACACACCAGTAGGCGCTGTGCATGTTTTCAAAACAGACTCTGCTGTTTTGGGTCAAACAACAAAAGCTCTTTTTGGGTATTCAATATAGGAGAACTGTGCTTCTTCCATTAAACACTGTGGGGCATAGTTACAAGCCCATAAGAGCCACCGGAGCATCACTTTTTGTGATGCTCCATTGGTGCTGTGCATTACGCATATTTACAAGGAGGCACTAAGCCACTTTTTGTGGCTTAAAGCCGCCTTGTAAATATGCCACTGTTGCAGTTTTCTGCGGCACAGAGGCATGCGATGGTTGTTGCTGTAAGCATCCACCGCAGCACCCATTGTTTTTGTCGCTGCCCCAGATTTACAAGAATTTGTAAATCTGTGTCAGTGCCAAAACTAACGCCACCCCATGGTGTTTTGTAGCCAGTTTAGTTATAGCTTAATGCACGTTATTTTAGCATACTAGGCCTTCCGCTGTGCACTTTAACCTAGATATATTTTATTCAGCTTCACTTTATTATTCTTACAATAGCCATTTTTGCGGTCTTGTTTTATTTTTCTCTATCTAGCTGTTTTTGCCTAGGCCAGGACTACATTCTCAAACAAGACATCCTTGCTCACTCTGTGCTTCTTTCAAGGCTGCAGTAAGATAGGTTGCTGGTGAACATGGTACAAGTTTTGTCTCTGACATTCATAGAAAAACACACATCCTTACATAGGGACATTTTCTCAGAACATCAGCTGTTTTATTATAAATACACTTCCTTGTCCCTTACACGTTAGAGGAAGATTCCAGCTAAAGAACCATAACTGTATGCTGATTGCTGAATGCTTCACTACAGCTGCTTATGCATGCTACAGGCCTTTGCTCAGGTATGGGGGATGATGTCTTCCTAGGGGAACCTGAAGGGCAAAATTAGAGCTTAACACACTGTGCTCTATTATAGCCTAGGTAGGAAATAGTTTCTTGACTCTAGTGACAGTATGGTAGGGTTATTTCTATGCTTTACTCTCCTTCTCACAATTTTAATCTTGCCATGCTGTATCGTCCTGGTTATAGCAGCTCATGCTTTGCTATCTAAGATGCAGTTGCTTCATTAAAATCTTACTGAAACATATATTGCCTCTGTTTGTCATTGTGTATGTGAGACTAATGTAACTAAGAGAAACGGATGAGACCTGAGTGGCCATGGTTTCCCTGAGAAATCTATTATGTCAATCACTCGGCTGCCCTATCATCCCTGCCCTTGGGTAGCGATGAGGCACTACGAGTTAGCCAGAGCAAAACCTGGATTAGGGTGACACGTGTCACCTGTAGTGGGTTAGACTCAGTCTCCCACACAGCAGGCAATTCTGCCGCTCAAAATCCAGTAGTCTCATTAGAATAATGCGAGCCTACGCGACATTGCGCCGCCAACGTTTGGTCAGGCTCTAATTTTTGGGTCCTCCTGAGTATCTCTGTCTCACTATATACAAAGACACCTCAGTACTATATCTGGAGACATCCGTGGTATTGAGGATTTACCTCCTCAGCTAAGTAGGGAACACCTATCTAATGCTGGAGGTTGTTCAAGCTTGGACCCTAAAAGGAAAATCCCCATTTGGTGTGCTTATCTCTGAACAAATTTACCATCTAATATGGCAGATCTGCAACAGGTAGCAATTGCAGTCAATATGAGATAACCCCTAACTGCACATTTATTGGCAAATGGCCTAACAGCCCAGGGGGGTCCAGTCACATTTGTGGTGGATGCACATGCAGCTTATGGAACAGAACTCTTCTATTCTTGTGTCACATTTCCAGCAGTTGATGGGAACACAAACACATTTCATCACTGTACACCTGCAAACGTACCTGGACAATACTGAACATATGCATATGTAGAAATATCTTTATCTTATCAAGAACATAATTATTGGCTTGATGGTGTCCCACCCCACATGATTTTACCTGTTAGGTAGGTCCTCTAAGTAATGATGGTCCTACCTGGCCTTTGTTGGACACTTATACACCTCACCCTGCAGTAGCAAACTTAGCGGTAGCTGAAGTCCGTTGCTTATATACTGAGCTGACGGCAATGTACAGATGATTAGTACAGTTTGTAATGCAAACATTAAATACAAACCTAGCACGTGCTGCTCCAGTGCAACCACATGCAGTGACGCCAGGCATTAACCCTGCAACTGTACATTCGATCATGGGTAAGGTACCCGCCAAACGAGAAGAAATTTCGTTTTGTTTAGCCCAAAAAATAAATGCACTGGAAGCATTATTTCCCCATACGGGATCTCAGGATAAACATAGCATACTAACAATGTGCTTGCCATTTGGGATGGTTCCCACAACAGATAACTGTAATACATGGAGCACGGTATTTGCTGCGCTCTATACTACTGCACATGGTACACCAACACTTGCCAACTTACCATAAGTGTTAAAACAGATTCAAGATGAATACGGGGCTTCCCCGGCCCTAGACTTGGGGATGCAATTAATGGGCAACTTTGTCACAGGGTCCTCAATTATTTTGAGTAACCTTAAAGGGGAAGCGGTTGCACTAGCGGTGCACATGTGGCTCTGGGATGTTCCTCAACAGGATCAAGAATGTGAGATGCCAAAGATTATCGCGGAGATCTACTCGAATATTGGTCGAGATAGTCAGGGGGCCAGACTAATAAAACCTCAATTTCATGGTAAATCTAATCAAGATTTTACCAAGCAAGCTCCTGAGGGTAATAAGAAATGCTGGGATAAAAAACAACAAACTCCTACAAAAGAAAGGGGAGAATCTCTGTGCACGGAGACCCTGCAGAATAGATATAATCTCAGAAATAGAAATAATATAAAAACACCTGACAGAAATCAATATACTGATACCTGCCAATCTCGTTCCTTTCAGGGCTCATCGGAAAAACCCAGTGAGAGAGGTGGGAGGTCAGAGCGAAGAAAAGAGTACGTGAAACCAAAACAGGAATCACAGCGCTCAATAGACGTTTCTGTTAAAAAGGAAGAGAAACCTCCCCAACAAAAACCCCAATTTAAAAAGAAAAATGTGGCAGCAGTTGCGGTTAGACATGCCACTCAAGAAGAGGGTCCTCTTGAAGAACAGGAAGCGGGCACTAGCGCTGCTAGACAGGCAGCAGAGGACACAATAGTTTGTCGGAATCTTCTAGAGCATCTGGAGGTGAAAGCAACTGATGACTTTCTACAAGTCGAAACTGTGGACATGCGTGTCTCCACGCCTGATAGGGTGTACAAAATAACGCTACAGTTAGAAGGAGACATTGAACGAACAATAGACGCAATCCTTTGGGATCGAATAGTAAATATATATGATATTTTGTTGGCCGAACAAGACTGGCCACCTGAATTATTTCCGTATCTGCCCATATGGGGAAGATCACGCCCCTTGTTCCCGAGGAGCTCGTAGAATCCTACGCCATCCATTGAGCATTGGCGCAGGCACCCGCGTTATATCACAACCACGTAGTGTGGGACAATCAATCCCCCTACCATGTAATTCCTATTAAAAACCAACCCCAATCTCAACCCCAGTATCCAATAAAACATGATGCTAAAGCACCAGTGAGAGAAATTCTCACACAACTGGAGTATCAGGGCGTAATTGAACCCTGTGTCTCTCCAGTGAACAATCCTTTATTCCCAGTAGCTAAACCGGACCATTCATACAGAATAGTCTTAGACTACAGACATTTAAACAGTCATAGACGCACATATGCGATACAAAACTCACATAGCACAGCACTGATGAACTACATAGTGCGCAAAAAATACAAAACAACACTGGACATTTGCAATGGTTTTTTCTGCCAAAATATAACTCCTGAGAGTAGACACTTAACAAGTTACAGCACACTAGGCTCCCAGAAAAAAATCTGTTGTTTACCCCAGGGGTACAAGAACAGTCCAGGACTGTGTGCGGCTCGTGTGACTTCAATCTTGCACGGCATTGATCCTGAAACATTGTCCTATGTAGATTTTATTTATCTCACGGATGATGAATTGCTGCAACATTTAAGATGAGTAGCCTGCATTGTTGCGGGATTTGCTGAATTTGGCTACAAATTCCATTACAAAAAAACAAAAATAGCCTTCCTTAGCATCCTATTTCCGGGATATGTGCTATCGAGTGAAGGAAAGAGCCTAGCGCCACAATTCTTAGAAAAATGCACACAATTACAACCTCCAAATACCATTAAAAAATGTTGGCAGAACTTACATTCCTGACTATGCAACACGCATAAAACCTTTATATGACTTAATACGTCCTGACTTATCAAGTAAATTTTGGACAGTCGAACGTACATACATTTTCAGAGATTTGCAGACAGACATGCTTGCAGCACAACATTTACACACAGGGGACAACAAAACACATTTGGTTATCAGAGTAATTTCTGGTGCCATTGGTTTCACCTATGTAACTTTTAATGAGGATGAGACCGTCCCGATTGGATACAAATCACACTTGTACTCAGCAGCAGAACAACGCTTTGCTCCCACTGAGAAAATTCTCACTGCTGTACAAATGGCAGTCATTAAAGAAAGACCTCTAGCCCAGGGCAAACGCATTATTGTCGTCTCTCCAACTCCAGCCCTTGAGGCTGTCACCAAGGCCAGCGCTCCGAACGCTAAAGCATTACATCCATGTTGGATACAGTGGGCCACGTCTTTGACAGCCACTGATGCAGATTACATTTTTGACCCAAAATTACAAACTCAAGAATTTTTGCAATATGAACTAGAATACCCAGTTCCAGCAAACACACTGCCTATTGATCAGTATCAAAGAGTCATGTACACCGGTGGCTCAGCGCAACCTGCAATTGGCACAAAGCATCAATACTCCGCTGGTTGCGCAGTCGTAAGTGGCTACATGGAAGATAACAAATTTTGTCCCCAACATACATACACGCAAACACTAGGGGATTGCACAGCTAGCAGAGCTAAAGGCTCTAGTGATGGCACTGGAACATACGGATCCTGCACAGCTGATGCTGATTGTTTGTGATTCGTACTACTGTGTCCAGTCCTTCAATGAATACCTGCATTACTGGCGCCAGAATGGGTTCAGAGATTTTAAAGGCAACGCCATTAAACACAGCCTTCTGTGGGGGAAAGTAGGAGATCTGAAGGAAACACTCCCAAATGTCTATGTTGTACATACACTTGGACACCAGCACGTTGGAATACACATTGCTGGGAATACACTGGCTGATGAAGCCACAAAATCAGCAGTAGCTACGGCCACTGTTGCTGCAGTAACCTGCTTAGATGCGAAACCCGACGAAGACATATGTGCTGCCATGAAAGCTATGGCTCATGGTGCGCCCTATCCAAAAGCATTTCCTGCCAAATATTCCTACCAAATGGGAGGCTGCCTAAACGCTGAGGTTAAAATACCAGGCGTAGGGGTTTGAGACATTCCCAACAAAGATATAAGACCAGAGTTGATTAAAGCAGAGCATGAGGGGGTAGCATCTGCCCATACTGGTGTGGCGGCTACAATATCATTGTTGCAAGCCTGTTATTGGTGGCCAGGCCTATACAAAGAGGCCAAGCAGTATGTCCTTTGTTGTGACATCTGCCAACAAATGAAAGTTTCCACTGCTAAGCGCCAACCGGAGACACCCCTCCTAATTTCCAACAAACCTTTACAATGTGTGTACTTGGACCATTGTGGTCCCCTAACACCAGATAGTGCGTACAAATACATCTTAGTTGCTATTGACTCCTGCTTCAGATTTCTATGGGTGTGGCCACAATGCTCAGCTGACGCTCGGACTGTTATTAAAGATTTGCGAGTCTTTTTTGGTACATTTGCAGGTACGGCTTTCCACTCAGACCACGGCCCTGCTTTCACCCCAAGGGCATTCAGGGACACCATGGCTTCGTTGTGGGGCCAACTCCAGTACTTGTCTCCATTTAATTCTGATGGAAATAGTGTTGTGGAGCGACTAAACCGTGATTTAAAGCAGTCCTTAACAGCCAGAGTCTTATGTATGGGTCGTAGTTGGCTTAACCACCTGTATGGAGTCCAGAGAGCACTTACCAATCTGCCTAGAAGGTCCCTGGGGGGGTTCATACTTCATATGAGTGCCTGTTCGCAACTCGAATGTCTGTTACAGATCTTGATGGTCCTGGCGTGGAGGCGGCAGTAACATCCTTTGACATAAATTAACGTGTTGCTGTCTTACAGGAATTGCAACAGTTCCTTGATGACAACGTTTCTGCCAGTGCTTAGTCCACAGGAATTAAAGATGTACCTGTAATGCATACAGGCTGGATTCCTAAAGTTGGGGATCTATTACGTGAAAAAGTTGCTGTGAAAAAGGAGTTTGGTCCTTCTTATCGTGCATCAGTCCCAGTTTTGGGAATACACAGTACTAGAACTGTCATTCTACCACTGTTGGCAGGTACAAAAGAAAACCGCTTTGTATCTATTGACAATGTAAAGTTACACCATGTGGCCGATCCTGCACGGCTGACCAAAAGGAACAGCCAGTAGTTCCCGAATCCCTCTCACTACTGGTCAAGACGTCCCTTTACAAGTTGTAAGCAGCAACACTGATACCTCTCCGAGCTTGGGGAGGGTTGAAAATGATCTTGCATTGGTTCCACTGACATCAAACAATACAGAAATAACTGATCAATTTGACATAGCTTCAACACAGACTGATGGAGCTACCTGTTCTGAACCACCACGGGAAACACCCACTACACCTGCAAACACGGCTCCAGCTTTTGCACGAACAGCTTCTGGATACTTTGCCGACATCAACGACAACGTTTCGGACTCATTCGCCTCTTCGACACCTGAACTGTCAAAAACACGTAAGCTGATAAATTGGCTTAAAACAACTTACTTTATTCTTTTATGGAACTATCTGTGGCTTTCCTTGACTGTACTGGCTATCCTGCTTTGGATTGGGTTTGTTATAACATTCTTTTTGTTAATAAATGATCATTTTCTTCCTGAAAAATTAACCGTTGAACTAGTGGATGAGGTCCTAAAACCACATTTTTCTTTTCACAAGGTCCACAGAGACTTGTCTTCTGTGAACATTTCTGCCATACCAATTCCTGATGGGATTGTTTGGGATAAAGTAACATTTGATATACGGCCCCACAGAGGTCATTCAAATACTATATGTGTTTAAACTTTCAATGAAGGATATAATAATACTCGGAGTTGTTTCTGATGATTGGGATGTGAAAACAGATGATTCTATGATGACTGAATTGCAGTATTACACTCTATTTGAAAACAAAGTTGTCAATCTAAAGAGAATTATGGTGATATGTTTTGCTATAATTATTATGGGCACCATTTTATCCACAGAGCAAACACCCCAAAGACTTATTTTAATTGCACATAATGGGAACATTGTCCAACTCCACCGCAAGGGAGTTCTAAAATATACTCTAAAAAGGTTACATATTTTTCTGGGCACAATGTTAAAAATGCTTAGTCATATTATTTTTAATTGCCACTGACAGAAAATGTATGCATATTATTGACGAATATGAAATTGATTTATTTGGATTCCTTTGTTTCCCGTTTGACTATAGAAGTCTATGAATATTGGCTGAAGTCGATTGACTTAAAAAGTGTGTGGGGAACTAGACATTGGCAAATACAGGGGAAGGAAGCTTTGTTTAGAGCATGCCTGATACCTCTTCAAATGATTTTGTTAAATGAAACTGTACAACAAACAAGTTGTTTAGGTTTAGCAAAGATTAAGGAATTGAACACGTCCAGTAATCCTGCAACTGCAAATTTCAGAAATGGCAAAAATATATAAATTCAACTGAAGATCAGCTCGATGAATGGGTCCAGAATGGTACGTTTAATGCTTCGCTGTCACGTCCTGGCAGGTGGTTATTGTGGCCAATAGATACCAATGGGTGTCATAAGTGTTTTATAAACTCCACGGGGGTTTTAGGACTTGTAGGCCGGACCCTCGCTTCATATCATCCGCACATGTGGGTATAGTAACAACATACAGTGTAGGGAAACTATGCCAGCAATAATTAAAGAGTTCCTCACTAGATGAGGTTAGAGAACACCTCAGTCTCGACTTACAGGACTTTCTGTTCGGCCCCAGATTACAACGCAGAAAGCGCTTTTTATATGAAGTATATAATGAAATTTTGAAGCTTTCACAACAAGAGGCTGCTGCCCGGTTAAAGCAAATAGACAAAGAAAACTTACAGAAGGCATTTGCTGTTGTAGATGATGGGATTAATACCCTGTCCGACCGGATATACACCTTAAATAACATTGTCTCTTCTGCTATAGACATCATACAAACAGATATGTCTTCCTTACACCATGGACAGAGTCAACTAAGGTCCATTATGCAGTTGGGTTGGACACTTCAAACACTGAAGGCAGGTCGCGTTCCCTGGCAATACATTAGCGCAACTGCCATATTTTCTACATTTAACTTAACACAACAACAACAACTAATGGCTAAGAAAGAAACAACTTATGTCATGCTAAACATCGAAAAATTTGCAAAGTTGCCTTTTACTGTGGGTGAAATACCATCTGCTGAGTGGTTAATACACAGGGTCATTAATCTGCCTATTTCCACACTTCAATTCACCTCCTGTTCTAAACACATTCCAGTAGGCAGATATGAAAGGCTGGGAGATAGTTACATCCATGAGGTGTGGGAGCTACCCTTCTCGTACAAATGTCTCTGTGGCATGGAAGAAGTCTTTCTTAGCGCTAGTGAATGTCAGCCATTCGATGGTTTGTAAAGAGCTGTCCTTGCATGGGGTGTGTAACGTGTCTGCAGCGAACTTAGTTTGCTATCTGAAGGGAGTTCCAGTCCCCTTGATTAGACCTACGCTACAGGTGCTTTCAAACAGCAGTTATGTTCTCCTCAATTGTGAAGACTGTTGTGTGATGCGAGCTGGAATAGTTTATGTTGTTTCGGTCTCTAAGATTGTTACATGCTGCAGGAGCGTACTTTTTCCTCCCACTAGAATAAAAGAGGTAGCTGACATTTGACCCTATATTGCTACTTCTAATGTGAATTTTGACAAGTTGAGCAGACTCAAGACTTTACTGTTTCAAAAACATGTGGCTCTCACATCTGCATGCGAGACTTACGCACTTCAGGTGGCAAGGTCGTCAGCAGAGATACAGTCCCTTTTAAGTACCAACTTTCTGAGACACTTTGGTGAACTCATGGGACGAATATTGCATGCATTCAGTACTACGGGAATTGCAAATTTCTGTAAGGTTCCTGGTTCTGGTTTCATTCACACCTTCTCTTCCATATTCGGTTTGATACCATCAGCCATCCACTCAATATTCTCCAGTATTTTTGGGGAATTTCCAATAACTTTGGCTATAATAGTTGGCATTTTGCTGTTGCTACTTTTCATGCGCAATGGCTGTCCCGCCGCAACAAGGAGGAATGAAAACGCTCCCACCAGCCCAGCTGTGTCATTAACGCATGATGCAGTACTTTGGAGCAACACTCCTGCAGGAATTAAAGTGTGACTGGTCTCTGTCATTTAGACCGGTTTTGCATTGTGTGCAGCCTGTGTTTAAGTGCCTTTGGTGCTCTTTCGAACAGGCACTGGAAGTTTGTCTTTCTATGCAGCACTTGCTTTCATTGGACGCTGATCTGTTGATGTTCTCAGTGAGGGTTCATTACCGACATGCGCATTGAGGGTGCGTTTGCTATGGGAAGCTGCTTATGAGTTGCCGTTCCTGGAGGATGCGGCTCTTAACTCATTGTTGGGCACAAGACGGAATGCTTCTGCCTTGGCTGAGGCTCAGGCTATGGAACACAACTGCTCCTTGGTCCTTCTTAGCGATGCCTTCCCAACTTTAACACCTGCCGAAGTGGAAGATTTTCTGTCCTCCATAGTCCTGGATTTAATTGAAAATTTTGAAAATGACTCTGACTGTTGAAATTCGGCCCTTTTTGTGCCACATGTTAACATTTTAAATTGTCCTTTTATATGCTCATGTGTCCTTTTAACCTGTCATTATTTACATTTTTTATATATATCTTACGTTGAGTCTTAGTAGCTTTTATGTATATTTAGGCTTTGAACCACTTTGAACCGACAAGGGAAGGGTGTTCTGTAGCCATTTTAGTTATAGCCCCATGCATGTTATTTTAGCATACTAGGCCTGCCGTTGTGCACTTTAACCTAAATATATTTTATTCAGCTTCATTTTATTATTCTTACAATGGCCATTTTTGCAGTCTTGTTTTATTTTTTTCTATCTAGCTGTTTTTGCCTAGGCCAGCACTAGGTTCTCAAACAAGACATTCTTGCTCACTCCATGCTTCTTTCAAGGCCGCAGTAAGATGGGTTGCCAGTGAACATGGTACAAGTTTTGTCTCTGACATTCATAGAAAAACACACATCCTTACGTAGGGACATTTTCTCAGAACATCAGCTGTTTTATTATAAAAACACTTCCCTGTCCCTTACACGCTAGAGGGAGATTCCAGCCAGAGAACCACGACAGTATGCTGATTGCTGAACGCTTTGCTACAGCTGCTTATGCAGACTTCAGGCCTTTGCTCAGGTATGGGGGATGATGTCTTCCCAGGGGAACATGAAGGGCAGAATTAGAGCTCAACACACTGTGCTCTACTATAGCCTAGGTAGGAATTAGTCTATTGACTCTAGTGACAAAATGGTAGCGTTATTTCTATGCTTTACTCTCCTTGTCACAATTTTAATCTTGTCATGCTGTATCATTCTGGTTATTGCAGCCCATGCTTTGCTATCTAAGATGCAGTCGCGTCATAAAACTCCCATTGAAACACATACTGCCTCTGTTTGTCTTTGTGTATTTGAGACTAATGTAACTGAGAGAAACAGATGAGACCTGAGTGACCAAGGTATCCCTGAGAAATCTATTATATCATACGCTCGGCTGCCCAATCATCCCTGCCTTTGGGTAGCGATGAGGCACTACTAGTTAGCCAGAGCAAAACCCGTATTAGGACGACAGGTGTCACCTGTAGTGGGTTAGACTCAGTCTCCCACACCGCAGGCGATTCTGCTGCTCAAAATCCAGTAGTCTCATTAGAATAATGAGAGCCTACATGACAATCGGTGGCGTTAGCATGGCTCAACAAGGAGAAATGCTTTCATTCTGCAGCACACATAGAAAGAGCAAAACCGCCATGAATGATTGTTTATGTGCTGGAAGGTGTCCCTCCTGCACATAAACAATCATTCAAAATTGGCATATGGTACTTCTATGTGTGCTGCATTATACAGCATACACAAAAGTGCCAAATTACCATTGTAGATTGTTTATATGTAAGAAGGGACAACTTCCTGCTCATAAACAATCAATCCCCTCAGCGCAGATGCCTTTGCACTATGTTGCAAGGATGCCTGCGTTGATGCTGTCAGCTAAATTTAGCACCCGTGCAGGGGAAATGCTGGGGTGCGCCATATTCTTGTAAATATGGGGCATCACTGCGTTTCAAAACTGGTGCAGTGCGGCGCTGCTGATTTTAGAGCAGCACCGTGCTGCACCAGTTTGTTGTAAAACTGACCTTGTTTGAAGGAGTTGTTCAGCTTCCTTACACAGCTATTGACATTCAACAAAGGCAAATGCTATAGGTCACCTGGGCTGGACTGGAGAACCAAAAGCAGCCCTACAATATATGCTCAACCTAGTCCTTCTCCCTTCGTGTCTTGGCACCATGTCTCACTTTCCATTTATCAATCCATTCTCACTCTTTCCTTCTCCAATCTCCCTCTCTTCCCTCTTTGAAGCTTTCTCTCTACCTTCGCCCTCCTTCCCTTTGTCTCTCTTCAAGCTTCCCCGGCCTAGTGTAATTAACCTCGTGGCGCTAGGGAAAGTGACAGAGGCACCAGGAGAAGTCCTGGCCTTTCCAAAGCGACCTTCAAGTGTTCCAGCCCTCTAGCGAAATACCTTGTCAAATTAAAGGCCCGTTCATCCTTCTGGCTCACTCTCCAGGGGCTCCATTTCGCTTTTCCGTCATCGTATTCCATGTATTAAAATCTGCGAGTTATATGCTGCTGACAGAAGGCCCGCATGGATTAACCACTAAACTAGGGTTCTGGAGTAGCGTGCTACTCGCCATAAAATGCTTCAATGCCTTATCGGGGTAGCAAGTTCGGAATAAATCCAATTACAATAAAATACAATACACTGTCAAGATACTGTTTTCTCTGCTGTGCCAAGCTCAGAGACATTAAGAGGCAATTGCCGCTCTGTGTGTCCAAGCCCCACTATGTTCAAACCAGGCACTAAGTTTGAGATGTTTTGAGGAAATGTATGTGCTGAACATGCACAAAAGAACATGCATCCACACAATGCAGAAAGCGCTACCATAGCCCGACAAAGCAGAACGTTTTGTATTAATGTGGTCCAGCCATGAATCCATATTCGAGTCCGGTTTTCAGCAGAAGGAGGAAAATGAGTCACTAGAGACAGGAACATTTGAGACGTGACAACAAACACCACTGCCTCACAAACACTAACATTCAGGAAGCACACATTTCTTTGCCATGTCAGAAACATGAAAGCTCACTTCGTCAAGTGCAGGATGAAAAAGTCAGCTTCCTCTTGAGGTTAATATTTTCAAGAAAGGAGCGAGCTTCAACATGTGTGTGGCACCAGATAAAAGATGACCCGCACCGAGGCACTGCTTTTTAAACGCAAGCTGTAAAATGAACGGTTTGGTAAAAATGCTCTTATAGCCTGTTCTCTGCAAAAGGGGCGTGTGATCATGTGGCCTGAACCCAGGAAATGGGGTCATTCTACAGAGGTTATCAGTAGTTGCATATTTCTAGAAAAAAACATGATTTTAAGCCTGTCTTCTTGAGGGTCAAATGGCACTATGTGGACACCAAAGCTCGCATCGTACCTAGCACGATTTTAAAAATCTTAGAGTCTGAATGTTTGGTCCAAGTCAGTGCCAGGTGCATCCTCATTGGGTGTGTTCAGCACAGACCCGGACCATGCACTGGATTACAGAAACAAAAACAAACAAGCATTTGTAATGCAATGGGTCTCGCATTTTTTGAGTTAGAGCTGTTGGTGTTGTGAATGTATAACTGGACTTTTCTTGCCTCATAAATTGGTCAACCCTGTCTCATAATTTGGTCTTTTCCTGCCACATAATTCCAATGACCCTGCATATAACTAATGCACTTCCATTTAATTTCTTCCTTTTTCTGCGGCCAAAAATGAAAATGTTGCCATTTAGCATCCTAATTTAAATCTGCTATGTTAGTTCCAATAGAATACCACCACTCCATCAGAATTGCTGGCTGGCTAACACACTTCCCAAAACAAGAGAGCCACAGAGCAGTAACACGCAAAATAAACTAGAAGGGTCACACAAACATATCAAGAGTGTTCAAACGGTCATAGTGTAATAAGAATGTTAAGGTGTCCTGAATCATGGTCACAATTGTAATAAGGAGAGATTATTAAAACATATACAATTATCATATGAAGCCAATAAAAAAAATATATAATGCTCAGAACAGCCCCTAAAGGACACCACAATGAAAATAGCATTTGTAAAAAAACATGGTCATATTACCATATAGTTAGCCCCTTGAGAGAATAACCTCACGAAAAGAAAATGAATGAAAGTATTGCAGTGTAACCATATATTTAGCCCTTAGAGAGCATAGTGAATTACACTTCTCAGGGCTAGCAAGCCTACTGTGATGATATTACAAATAAGACCCTTAAAACACTAACTACTCTCAGCTGTAAAACAAAAGCTCCAGCCATGAGAAGAATTAAGAAGACACTGAATGGGGGCAGGGTTTATTATTTTAGGATCCCCACTAACCTAGTGGGCCGACCACGTTCAGCAAATATTGTAGTATGTTGACCGTAATGCCCGGAACAGCCCCTAGAGGGCACCAGAATAAGATATAATTTTTAAGAAACTTGGTCATGTAACCATATCATTAGCCCTTAGAAGGCATAACGACATGAAAATAGAATGGCACAAAGTAATGTAGTGCTACCATAAATTTAGCCCATAGAAGGTGTAGTGCCTTACACATTTTCAGGCCTAGCAGGCCTACTACAATATTAAGACCCTTAGAACACAAACTACTCCATCCTGTAAAACAAAAGTTTCAACCATAAGACAACTTAAAAAAGGATTGAATAGTGGGAGTAATTATTATTTGGTGGTCCCTACTAACCTAAAAAGAGTGTGCTGTGCTGAACGGTGGTTGTCCCATTGTCCTGGGAATATCACAGGCAGAGCTATGAGCGAAAATGTTTTCTAAAAGCAATTCCCTGCAAAGCATTATGGGGCGACTTTTCCTGAGTGCAGTGAATATTGTAGTATCAGCTCTCCCGCCATGCTGGGAGAGCTGCATTGTAGATTTCTGTGTATTTTAATAAAGCATTTATCAATTATAAGTGTTTTTGGGACAGCTATGGATCGTGAAGGGGAAAGCCAAAAGAAATGACTCTGATTAGATAACAGTGTGAACAATGTGTCCAGCACCCCAATACCACTGATGGAATTTGCACTGTTGGCACTGTTTGCGCTATGGGGCATATTTATACTTCTTTTGCGCCAAATATGTGTAATTTTTTTACGCAAATTCAGTGCAAAACTAACTCCACATTTATACTTTGGCGCTAGACCTGTCTAGCGCCAATGTTATGGAGTTATAGCCATTTTTTGGACATGGCAACCTACCTTGTGTCAATGAGATGCAAAGTAGGCGTTCCCGTGCAAAAAATTACTCTATGGCCTAAGCGCCATCTTTATCCTCCCGTGCTAAAATCTCACGCATGGGGGATGAGGGGGGTCAAATAATGGTGCAAAGCTTGCTTTGCACCATTATTTAATGCCGTGGTCAGGGCAGGCATTAGGGGACCTGTGGGCATATTTCCATGGTGGAACACCATGGAATAAGCCCACAGGTGCCCTCCCCAGGCCCCAGGGACACCCCCACTCACACCAGAGAGACAGCGGAGGATGGGGGACCCAATCCCAGGTATGTATAGGTAAGTTCAGGTAAGTATTTTTTTTTAAAGTGCCGTTGGGGTCCCTGAAATGGCCTCCCCTACATGGCACTGGGTGCAATGGCCATGCCCAGGGGACCCTGGTCCCCTGTGCTGGCCACTGAGGTGGTGGGCATGACTCCTGTCTTTTCTAAGACAGGAGTCATGTGGTATGGATGGTTTTGCGTCAGAAAATGACACTAGGCTGGTTAGAGTCATTTTTTTTACTCTAACTTGCCTAATGTCATTTTTTAGTGCAAAAACCCCCTTCTCCCATACCGTCACCCCCACCCGGCTAATATCATTTTTTTAAGCTAGCCTACCCTTTGCGCTGGCTTGCACTATTCCATAAATATGGTTATCCGGCTGGTGCTCAAGAATGGTGCAAGCAGGTGCAAACTTTTTTGGTGCAAAATTGCGTTAGTGCAGTTTTGCACCAAAAACTATAAATAAGCCCCTAGGAGCACTGTGAGGGCCATGGCTGCCATGGAGCACGAGGAGGAGAGACAAAAGAAAAAAATAGTTCACCCACTCGGAGGTATATTGGCAATTGTGCAATTATCCATGTAACAGGGTCAGTGTGCAAGGCGTTTTTTTTACCACCTTGCAGACTGACCCTGTTAGATGGATAATTGCATGGTTGCCGATAGGTTTGACTGCAAGCAAACTTATTTTTCTCTTTTGTGTCTCTCCTTTGCGCTCATGCTCATGGCGGCCACCGTGCTTTGAATTGTCTCATTTATGTCAACTGTTTTACTTTTCATTTTCAATTTAAGTGGCAAGAAAAGTCCAGTTAGGAATTTACAATGCTAGTTGCTCTAACTAGAGCAAACGCGATAGCCATTGCATTGCAAAAGCTTGTTGTTGCATCAGACATTTGTATTTTCATTGTATAATTGTATGACGACTTTTTAAGTTGTCTAATAAAATTAAATGAAACTGAAAAAGGAAGTTATGTTAAGGAATTCACAAGCAAAGACCACATACACGGAATGTTTACAATTCTGGGGCACACACACGTGCTTTGACCTTATCTGTTGCCAAGATCAAATGATAGCTCTTCAGACTGAGAAACAAAACAGTAAGTGGGGGGTACTAGGGTGCTTAGTAGGAGTGGCATGCAGTAGAGCTAATAAACCAGCCCACAGTAGCTGATCTTGTTTTTATAGGGAGTGCAGCTATCCCTTTCGAAATGGCCTCTTGGTATGAAAACAGGATACAGCGAAAGCTCCACAAGTCCAAGAAAAAACATTTCAAGGAATGCATGTCTGAAACTTGAAAAAAGTACTATGATGTGGCCAGATCTGGTCGCGTCATAGTGCTTTTTAGGTCGAGCGTGCAAACGCTTTGACCTGTTGTAAGTATTGTGGGCTTTTAACCACGCCCAACACTTTTACTCGTTCATGGGCTTGCCTTTCAAAAATCCCTTGATATAATTGGTAAATGCAAGTGAAATCCCCCATAGGTAGTAGTGGTGTAATCAACTGCACATCCTATAAGTGTCAATTACTAAAAAGAACATATATTCATGAATTCGGTGCTGAATAGTTAATTGTGTCCTACTACCCCAGGGCAACAAGACATGTGCTACCCAAAGGAGCACATGTATTCCATGAACAAACCAAGAGAGTGTACAGCACTCAATAACAATCTGGTATGATGAGTCCAAAGAAGAACAAGATGTAGCTCTCAGTCCATTAATGACTTTATAGCTCAATGAATGTGTAAATCTTCTGGTCAAGTCATTCAATCAGTACAGTAGATAAATCAATCCTTGCTTATCTAATTGTACAAAAACCAGTCAAGTCATCCATGAACAGCCAACACGAGTTTCGTTACACCATGTGACTTTTTCAAGGCAAAAAATACAGGGTACCATGCGGTGATGCTGAGACAAGGTTCTACGTACAAAGCAGGATTAGGACGTATCATGGTCCCATCATGGTCAATGTGGAGTTACTGATTGGATATATTTGATACTTACGTCTGGTGTTAAAACTTCATTCTTTTGGACACTTGCTTATTATACTATCAAGACGCATGTATAGAGGATCTTGAGCAATCAAACAGTTAGTTGATCCATGAGATATGTAAGCCCATGTGGCTGTTTCATTCTATGCATACATTTTTGCCTTGAAAAAGCCAGATGGTGTGAAGAAACATGTGTCGGCTGTTCATAGATGAATTGACTGGTTTTTGTACAATTTGACAAGCAAGGATTGATTTATCTACTGTACTGATTGATTGATTGATTGAACAACTTGGCAAGAAGATTTACACATTCATCGAGAAATAAAGTCAATAATGGACTGAGATCTACATGTTGTTCTTCTTTGGACTCATCATACCAAATTGTTAATGAGTGCTGTGGACTCTCTTGGTTTGTTCATTGGTAAATGCTTGAGGTTTGTACCTCCCTGGGGTGGTTTTGTTACCGCCTTTCCGACTGCTCCTGTTACATGGATTATCGCATGATCGGCAATATGTTTTACTGTGAGGGAACTACTTTTTTTACTTCTGTGTCTCTCCTTCGCACTCATAGCGGCAATGGCGCTTTGAATTGGCTTGTCCCCACTACCCCTCCCACTTTGTTGCTTGTTTTGTACAGCTTTTTTTAAAGAATTATTTGCAGTAACTACTATATGTGTACTGTAAACGGGTTGTTATTGTGTCTGTTTTTAACCATTCTCATTTCAGCATTTCCCGTGCTTGCAATGTTACCTCAGCCAAAAAATTAGTTAACAGCCACGTACCCCACGGGTCTCACTTTGCACCCTTTTACGGTGTGTCATCCTCCTTGCATCTCTTGATGTAAAAATAACACTCGGTGAACAAACATTCCTCCCGCGTGTATGTAGCTGCTTCTAAATAGTTGTACTTTTATTTCGCACGCCTGATGTAAAGGGAATTCAGGCACTGGGGCTGCATAATTTTTCTATGTTTTGGATACATATCTGCGATCTCTGCTGGGTCTAAGCATGTGTAAAGCTTGTTGAGATTTATAAAGACACTTGTGCTTGTTTTTCTTTTTACGTGCCTTTTATAGGATACTCGTTTAAAAAGTAATTTTAAAAGTTAAAAACTAGTTTTAATCCACGAATCCCTAGCACTCTGTTCAATGATGATAAAATATGATAATTTCTAGTTTGTGTGTGTAGGCTCATGCTGCTACCTGGTGTTCATCTGCGAGTACTAAATGCACAGTGGCAAATACATCCATTAAACTATGGCATACAGTGGACCTGGAACAAGTTTCAGAGTGAGGTGCTGCCAAAAATCTGATATCATTGATTGTGTAAAATTCTAGTTTTACACAAAAAACAAGTGTAGAACCTCTGGGGCTTACATCCAGCAGGAGAGTGGTAAGAGTGTAGTATGTAGCTGAGGTGCATTTTGGATCACTGGGTGTGTTAGCGCACTGTCCTTTACAGAGAACACCTTTACTATTGAAGTGGTCAATAAGGCCCTCATTATGAACACAGCGGTAAACACCGCACTGCCGGCGGCAGCGGTAAAAACCACCAACAGACGTGCGGTCCAGACCGCCAAATAATGAACCACCTGAAACACAGGCATCCTGAAAACCACTCACCACCAGCAGAGAAGTGCGGACAATGATGGCAGAGCCCGCCCACAGGCCGAGGGAAAGGCCCTACCCACCCATCAAATAAAGAACCACCAGACCGCCATCAGTTCCGGGCGGGAACCACCGCCACGCAAAGCCAGGCGGACACAAACCAAATATAAGGAAACACTCACCGGAGGCTCACACAACACGCCGAAGCAGACATGGATAGAGAGTTGCAGATCATGCCAGCCCTGCTCCTTGCCATATACCTCCACGACCGATACCACCGACGAAGACGACGACGGTAAGTACTGCAACCTACTAAATAAGGCAAGAAAGGGAAAAGTTACATACCCACCCGCTCCACCCACCCTGCACCACTCCCACAACCCTTCACAGCAGCACAAGCCATACACCCCACACCAAGAGGTACTTACCTGACACAAGGCAAATCCAACCTGTCCAAAGTACATACATTGCCCCACACCCACAAACAGAGTGTGTCTCCAACAACACAGGCCACACATTAACCTTTATTATGCTCACTGAGCTACCGAAGTGCATATAAGGCCAATGGCCAGTCCTTTATAAAACAAGTCAGATGGGCCACAATGGCCCCAACCTGACTCCCACAAGCGATACGGTACTCCACCTCAGAGGGGCAACAATGGGGCATCCAGGCACCTCAGGGAACAGGGGCGGGGGCGGTGGTGATTTACGATGGGGGTGGGGCTAATATTTGCATTCGGAAGGTGGAGGGGGTTTGGGTTTGGCCTTGGAAAGTGGGGGAGTATGCTTGGACAGGGTGGAGGCAGATGGAACAGGCTCAGCACATGGCTTCTTCCTCTCTGGGGAAGGGGCACGGGAATGTGAAGGGCGGACATGGGTGGGCTGTGACGTGGAAGGAGTGGACAGGGCAAGGATGTGTGCACGTTTAGGGACGAGACGGGGTGGGCAGTGGGTTGGAAGATGTCAGCACGGGAGAGGAAAAGTTTCTTTGGTGCAATTGGGTTGGACTTGGAGGAGGGCGTGGGTGTGGAGGTAGAGGGAGTGGTTGTAAGTAGTGTAGGTGTGCGTGATGTAGGTGCAGGTGACTGGACAGTATGCTGAGTTGTGGTGGATGTGTGATGGGTGGGTGTTTTGGTGTGTTTGAGGGTCTTGGGAGGAGGGGGGTGGACACAGTGGGACACGACAGGATGCCAGTGTGAATGTATGTTGTCTGGGTGTCTGCAAGTCTGGTGAGTGTGCTGCATGTGTCAACTAAACTAGTTGTGGTGAGTGCAGGTGTGGTGTCTGGGGTGCATGTATGGATGTGTGTGGTGACTGCAGGAATAGGCTCAGCAACAGTGAATGAAGGTGCAGTGCCTGGGGGTGTGCATGTAGAGGGGACAGACAGGGATGCGGAAAAGGTGGGCACACTGGGGGAAGTGATGTTGTTGTGTGTGCATGTGTATGTTGGCTGTGTGTATGTTTATGTTTATGGTGGGAGGTGTGGTGCTTGTGTTTTGAAGTGTGCCTCTTGTGTGTCGAGGTGTGTGCCTGCATGTCAAAATAGTGTGCTGTGGACGGGTGAAGGGAGTGGGGTGCTGGAAGGGGGAGAGGAGGTTGGAGGGTGGACGGAATGACCAGGGACACTGGCTGCCGTGCAAGAGGAGGCCAGAGCCTGAAAAGATCTCTGTAGCCAGACATGGCACCATGAATGCCATCCAGATAGGCATTGGTCTGCTGCATCTCTGATACTAGCCCCTGAATGGCATGGGCGATGGTTGTCTGCCCTACAGAGAGGGTTCTCAGGAGGTCAATTGCCTCCTCCGTGAAGGCAGCAGGGCTGGCTGGGGGAGGTGAAGAGGTGTCTGAGGCAAAGGAGATGCCCACCCTTCTGGGTCGGCAGGCACGGGCAACTCGGTGGGGAGCAAACGGGAGGACGGTGATGGTATGGGGGTGGTGAAAGATGACACAGTAGGTGTGGGCCCACTAGGGTCGCCACCACCAGGATGCGTTGCATAAGGGGAGTCAGTGCCCGATGGGCACCCCGTCCTCGTTGGGAGGACTTCCCAGTCTGGGCCTCGCAGATCTTTCACGCCCCACCTCTTCCTGCAGTGGGTGCTCCGCCGGTTGTAGACCCCCAGGTCCACACCTCCTTGGCATTTGCATGCCAAAGTCCTCTCTTCTGGTGGGCATTTACCTAAAAGAGACACACAGAAATGTAACACAGAGGTCAGGCACTGGCCAATCATATACAGCTGGCTATACGTCCACTATGGGATGGACAGTACAAACCGAATGACAGTACATACACACGCAGCATTTCAGGAACCTTGGCCCATCCAGTGTCAGAGGTGCACACATGTATGCAGCCAATACCAACCATTACACACATCCATGGCCCCCAATTCTCCTACTCACCTGTACCTCTGGCCGTCCGTAGAGCTTGGTGTACTGGGGCAGGACCCCATCCACGAGCCTCTCCAATTCCTCTTGTGTGAAGGCCCGGGGCCATTTCCCCTGCAACACGTGCCACTTCCATGACCAGAGGCACGACACAGCAGTACACTCATTGGAGTACCTGCTTGCACGAGATCAGAGAGTCAAGTGAAGCTGTTGGGTGACAAGTTTGCGTACGCACTGCGGCGGTGTGCGCCGAAACCGCTGCCGGCGATCATGATAAGCTAGGATTCCCCATTGACATCCATGTTAACCAATGAATTTGCGCCCGGCGGTAAACACCGCCTTATGCTGTTACGTCAACCGCTAGCGGTATGAGGTCACTTCCACAACGACAGTTCAGGATTTCATGGGGCAGACATTTTGGCTAAAACTAAGTATTTGTAAAACTCCCATCTGCACAATGCAGGCTCTATTGTTCCCTAAACACCCTTAGGCATGTGATAATTAACATTACCTCACCTGACCAGCCCTGATCTATCATTGTGGTCAAGTTGCTGTTATGTCACACACTATGCATTAGTGTCGACGACAATCATGCCAGCAGTGCTGAATGACTAGCAATGTGTTCCGATGTGTGCGTGTTTTCTACTCCTCCTAGGTACAGACCCTTGTGGTGAGGAAGGGCCCCATCGGTGTACAGACCACTTATGGATTTGTGGACCATGGTGGAGCATCACATCATTATCAATTACAGACTCACTCGTGCAACTACTCTTGAAATTTGTGCATTACTGGATCCTGCACTGACTCCAGCAAATCGTAATCAGCATGCCATCCCTACTAAAGTGCAGGTGCTCTCTGCACTCCATTTCCTGGCCACGGGCTCATTTCAAGTGGCAGTGGGCATGGGTGCAGGTTTTTCACAGCCAATGTTTAGCATTATACTGTCCAGATTCCTGAATGCATTTGTACGACACCTGCAGTCCTATGTGAGGTTTCCCCAAAGTGCTGACCTACCTGCCATCAAGTAGGACTTCTATGCCTTTGCCAACATACCCCATGTGATAGGGTGCCATCAATAGCACCCACATAGTTATCATTCCCCCAAGAGTCAGTGATCAGGTGTACAGAAACAGGAAGAACTTTCATTCCATGAACATTCAATTGGTGTGCACTACAGACCAGTACATCACACATGTGAATGCCAAGTTCCCTGGTTCAGTCCATGATTCATTTGTGCTGAGGAACAGTAGTGTGCCACACAAGCTGGAACAACTACAAGAGGACAGAGGGTGGATCATAGGTAGGTGTTTCTGTCACTTATAGCTACCTGCAGACAGCCAGGCTGTCTGCCTCTGAGGCTTGTCATTTAAAGTTGCGTTGTGCACCTTTTTCTAGGTGATTCTGGCTATCCCAACTCGCTTTGGCTCCTGACACCAGTGAGGAATCCTGGAACAGATGCAGAGAGGAATTACAATGAGGCCCATGGACATACTTGGAGGGTGATAGAGCGCACAATAGGTGTCCTGAAGGCTAGATTTTGTTGTCTACATATCTCTGGTGGTTCCCTGGCCTATGGGCCTGAAAAGGTGTGTAGAATGGCGGTGACCTGCTACACAACGTGGCTGTGAGAAATTCTATCCCCCTCTTTGAGGAGGAAGGTGCTGTATATCCAGACCAACTTCCTCCGAGAGGGGGTGAGTGTGATGGTGATGATGAGGAAGGGGAAGATGTAAATTCCAGGATCCAACTGATACAACTCTACTTCCAGTAAATATGTGGGACAATTGGATGAGATTGTTGTCTGTGCATTATACTGTCAGTGTGCCTTGTCATCTAGGGGGGTGTTGGGTCAATACTAATTGCCACTGTGACCAGGTCTGCTGTTAGAAGGAAATCTGTCACTAAAATAAGACAGATCAATTTGACAAAGTAATATAGGTTTAATCGATTTTCAGCTGAGAACGACAGGCAGTCTCAACATAGAGGCCATGACTGAAGTTCAAAGTTCTAGTTCACAAACAGTGGTAATTATACTGTAAAAACCACAAAAAAACTATGGTCACAAGTTCAGCATTGATGTAAGCAAGAAAAAGCAGTACAGATAAGATAATAGGGGAGAGGTACCTCTTGAAAAGAGCACATGCATGATTATTGGTCGCCTCATGGGTAAGTAACATGACGTCATTCAACATCTCTATCTTTCTGCACAACAAGTGATTATGGGGGTTATTACAACTTTGGAGGAGGTGTTAATCCGTCCCAAAAGTGACGGTAAAGTGATGGATATACCACCAGCCGTATTACGAGTCCATTATATCCTATGGAACTCATAATACGGCTGGTGGTATATCCATCACTTTACCGTCACTTTTGGGACGGATTAACACCTCCTCCAAAGTTGTAATAACCCCCTATATGTTACATGATGCTCACGGTAGCCCTGCCTTGTGCAAATGCTTATCTGACCCTTACACAGTACCTCTCACCAAGGTATGAATGACTTGTGGTTTTTAGGGCCCTTGTGCTAAGGCAGGATACTCCCTTTTGTTCCACCCTGTATGTGCTCATTGAAAATTTTGAAAGTGACAGTTGGTGCAGCTTTAAAGAAAAACTCTCATTCTAATGTGGCTTGGGCGTCTTGTATGTTTCAGCACAGCTAACTTAACAATGCAGCATGTTGTATAAGTTTCCTAAGTAATAATTGTTTGTTTGTCCTAAATATGACCTGCCTTTTCTATTGAACTCACAGTCTGTCTTTTTTAGCATGTCATGTATTAAGCCTTTCACTACTTACATTGGTTTACAACTATCTTTAGCCTAAAATGTTTGTATTGGGGTTTGGGAACTTATGTTTGTATGTATGTGATGTATATGATGTGTTTCTATTCTTCCTACATCATTCACCCCTCTAGTTGATTATTCAACTACTTTTCCTACCTTCCCATCTACTAATGAAATTAGGGGAATCACCACATACCCACTACTCTGTCCCTCCCAATTTAGCTGTCATCCTTTTGCAACATGCTATTTTTACCTGAAAAATAAGACACATCAAGAGCAACAACACGATCAAAGGCGACAAGGCCTTGAACAACCCGACATCCAGGACGGCACCCATTCAAACCAGCCCACGAACCACCCATCAGGTGCACCCCCCTCATCGATCATTTTCTTTTGTAGATCATGCAATGTCTGAATGGCCTGAGTTAATGTCCCATTGTCCGAATCATTGGCCGGCATAAGTACAGCAGCATCCAATCTTCTTACACACCCCTCCTTCCATGGCCATCATTAAATCAAGTACATATCTGTGTTGCATTACCATCAGCCTAAGGGCTCGGAGTTCTTCCTTGATAGCATTGAACCCATCTTCGGTTGCATTTATGGTCTTCATCAATTCAAAGAGTGTGATCTGCAGCCAGCTTGCAGTTGCTTTCGCCTGAATAAATGGTAGGATGCTACCAAAAAAGATTTGGGCATCATTAAATAGTCTATGTTCCTGTGGAACATCTTTCCACACTTCAGTACCAAAATACTCAGCAGCTCTTTTTGTCTAGTAATGGTGAAGCAAGGTTTTTGGATGGCTCATGGGATGGTCATGTAACTGAGAGATGTCCACACCTGGTATCACCAGGGAGGGGGGGGTGCAAAGTCACTAGGGAGCAGAGGCCATTCCAGTTCGGGGGTATTTGTATATGGAGCCGGGCCCCACACATCCAGTAGTGATCCATCAGGCTGGAGGTGCCACCCTGCATAACAGTGTTGTAGGTGGTGATGTTGCAGTTGAGGTTACTCCCTACCTTCACTGTCCCATTCCCTCTGAAACAAAGATAAAACTTTGTTAATTTCATTGCTATTCTAGGGTGTATGGTAGTTCTTGTCCATGTATATCTCTGTATGTTCGCATCCCATATTTCCTGACATTGGCCTATTATCTTATTAAAACTTAGTGGACTTTGTGTCTCGGTGCCATTCCATAATGATGTTGCTCTACATATGAACTTGGCCTCGGTATGCCATTTATCATGGGCAAATACTGATCCTGTGATACTAAGAACTGGCCTGCCTGTGCAATCAGGGGGCAGGGGTTTAGCTAAATAGTTACTACATTCAGATGATGGGTAAGACCTTCCAAAAATACTTTGAGGTAATATCCCTTTTTCCCAATCTGGGTAAGACCTTTTTTGCCCTGCTTTCTTCATTTTTGATATCTCTTCCATTATCTCCTGTTTTTTCTGTCAGGACTTGTAGGACTTCTGGCGTGGTGTCAAATCTAGTTGTGTTAACTAGTGCAGTAACAGGACTAACGTGAGTTGGTTGTAGCTGTGCTCTCATTCGGCATAAAAATAGGTGCAGAAGACAATGTGTAATGTTTGGGGATACCTCTTTAGGGAGATGCAATCTATCTACTCCAGCAGCATGGGGGATGAGAGAGCATACATAACAACTGGTGTTGGACATCGATGTGCCTATACTATGCATTTGCTGATACCACAAATTATCAAACAAAGCAGTATGGAGATGGTGATGGTCAATACCATTATCAACAGTTCTACACATGCGTGTAATAATTGATATAGGATCAAAAAAATTAAAATATCCAAGGGCTAAAAACATCAATATCAATGCACCAAGGAGGAAAAACAAACACAAAATACATAACTGGAAAGAAGAATTGTCTAATATTGGAGCTTTAGAGGGAGGCTTTACTCCGGTTGCTTCTCCTGTTCTCCCCCCTCTTTTTTCTGCTCGGTGACCAAAGGGATGGATGGCATGGTCGGGGCCAGGTGGATGTCATGGAAGTGGTACCATGGTTTGTGGCCTGGGACTTTCACTGCTTTAGTCATGCTGTCTGTCACTGGGAAGGGTCTATTGAATTTGCAGTCCTTCCACTTCCTTACAAAATTGCAAATATATACTAAAGTTCCCAAAGATAATGGTGTTTGCTGATCCTTTACAAGAGATGTGTGGGCGCTCTTATTGGTTTCACGTGTAACCTGTTTAGAGAAGAACTTTGCAGCTTTGGTTAGCTCAGACATGTATTCATTCATTTTAGTTTGTACAACTTCAGGTGCACTCTCAGTCTCCAACTTGTGTCTAGTTGATGGCACAAATGTGCTCATTGATCTACCTGTCACTATTTCATGAAGAGTCAAATGGTGATCTGATCCTGGGGTGTTTCTCAAAGCAAAGAGTGCTAATGGGAGACACTATAACCATTTATTTTTCAATGTCACACATAGTTTACTTATTTTGTTCTTGAGGAGGCCATTAAGGCGCTCCACAATTTCATTGCTTTGCTGATGATAAGCTGAGGACAATTTGTGTGTTATTCCTAACAAGGTGGTGAGGTGAGAAAAGATATTATTGACGAGGTGGGTGCCATTGTCAGATCTGATCCCCTCAGGGACACCCCACTGCGGTATTACCTCACGGATCAGAAAATTAGCAGCAGACTTGGCATCACAGTGAACACAAGGTCCTGCTTCAATCCACCTTGAGAATGGGCAGACTACAACTATATGATAGCGATAATGATTGCATCTGTCAATCATATCAATGTAATCAATGTGCAGTTCCTTAAAGGGACCTTGTGGCGAGGTATTGTGGAAGCTATTACCTTAAAGGTGGCACTTGGTGAATACTACTGGCACACTGTGCAGGTGTGTATGTACATTGTAATCACCTCATGTGAGTTAGGGACAAACCAATCCTGACGTATTTGGAGGGACATATTGTCTCTAGCAGTATGTGAGGGAAGATGTAGCTGGTTTAGAGCTAGCAGTAGCAATGCTTGGGGCATGACAGGCTTCCCTTTGACATTTGTCTGTATATTAAATCTGTTCCTGTCTGTGTGCATCCTCTGGCTTCCCACAGCTGATTCTCATGCTCTGGGGCATTTTCTTGTATCTCTCTTATATGCAGATGAGCTGTCTCTGTGTAATGTCTGGATGCATTCAAAGGGTCTGAAGGTGTCAATGTTTCACTAGCTAACAAAACTGTGGTATGTGTGTCACTAAGAGGGTGTGTTGCTGCATCTTTGGCTGCCCAATCAGCCAGAGCATTTCCACAGGACACGAGATCCTGACCATTAGTGTGGGCTGCGCATTTCACTAATGCAACTGCATGTGGAAGTGTTAAAGCTTGCATCAAGTCCTCTAAAAGGGGGCGATGCATGACAGGGCTTCCATCAGACTTGAGAAATCCACGTCTGTTCCACCGCATAATGCTGGAATGCACTGTTGTAGTGACATAGGCTGAATCAGAGTATACTGTTATTGTTTCGTTTCGTTTTCAGCTTTATTTCGGCAAAACAATACCATAAAAGCATACTGACAAAATTCTTACATTTCTAAAAAGGAAACAAAAACACTTTGAGAAAGTCGATAAAATCATACCCATCATGATGTTAAAAAAAAATCAAGACCAGGACTCCCCCAGGGCCATACAATACAGATAGGCAAGTTGTGCATATGAATGTTATAAGAATAAGCAATTGATCAATAAAAACACTATAAAAATACACAATACACATCATCATACAAATCACCATAAAAATATTGTAAATACCTATAAATACAGATCTTTGTGCAAAAAACAATTGGAATTGTTATCTCACTGTTAGTAGCAATAACTATGTACTAAAAAAGAAAATTCACTTAGGGGCATATTTATACTCCGTTTGCGCCGAATTTGCGTCGTTTTTTTCGACGCAAATTCGGCGCAAAACTAACGCCATATTTATACTTTGGCGTTAGACGCGTCTAGCGCCAAAGTATGAGGAATGAGCGTCATTTTTTGGCGTGAACGCCTTCCTTGCGTTAATGAGATGCAAGGTAGGCGTTCCCGTCTAGAAAAATGACTGCGACGCAAATGCGTGGTATTTATACTCCCGGGCAAAAATCACGCCCGGGAGTGGGCGGGGCAAAAAACCCCGCATTTGCGCCTCTTTTTAACGCCTGGGTCAGGGCAGGCGTTAAGGGACCTGTGGGCTAAAAATGAGCCCACAGCTGCCCTCCCATGCTCCCAGGGACCCCCCCTGCCACCCTTGCCCACCCCAGGAGGACACCCAAGGATGGAGGGACCCATCCCAGGGACATTCAGGTAAGTTCAGGTAAGTATATATATATTTTTTTTATAATTTTTTTTGGCATAGGGGGGCCTGATTTGTGCCCCCCTACATGACACAATGCCCAATGACCATGCCCAGGGGACAGAAGTCCCCTGGGCATGGCCATTGGGCAAGGGGGCATGACTCCTGTCTTTACTAAGACAGGAGTCATGTTAATGGGGGATGGGCGTCGTAAAAGAATGGCGCAAATCAGGTTAAGTCGATTTTTTTGACTCAACCTGAATTGCCCCATTTTAAGACACCCATACGCCATTTTCCCCAACGCCGGCGCTGCCTGGTGTACGTGGTTTTTTTCCACGCACACCAGGCAGCGCCGGTCGGCTAACGCCGGCTAACGTCATTCTATAAATACGGCGCCCGCATGGCGCTTCAGAATGGCGTTAGCCGGCGCTAATTTTTTTGACGCAAAACTGCGTTGGCGCAGTTTTGCGTCAAAAAGTATAAATATGGGCCTTAGTCTCTAGAACTGTGAGTAAGCACAAATACTGACCATTGTAAAAGTAGGATTCATGCTTTTTGGAAAAACATTTGCCTCTAGCATATCAAATTGCCTCTAAAATCTTGGCAATGTGCATACCACCATCACATGAGGGGTTGTTTTGCTAATTTTAAGAGCCGGTTGACAGTCCCTAGAACCCAACGATTTCTTTCTTTCATACATGCCTATATTCGATTAAAAGCCATAAAAAGGGGTTCAATCAAATAATACAAAAAGGCACAATATTCCAACAACAATTAATATTCACTTAACTACTAAAAACAGACTATCTGATGTTGGTCTCAAAAACAATAAATAAGAATCAATTACAGTATTTCATTTATAAAAACCATAAAACCCATAAAATTTGCCTCCCGTGCCAACAGGCACTTATTTGCTTAGCTAAGGAGGGATTTTAAATAAATAACTGGATCTAAGAACTAGTTTCATAGGTGACAAATGGCCATTCTAGATAACTTGAAAAACCTCCCAATGACTACAGTCCGTGTGCCAGGGGCAAGATAAAGTTATAATTCAAGTACTTCCCGGGCATTGGCAATAACCCCTGGGCTAAATATATTCTTGACTGATTGTGTAACCAGAGGCCATTGGATTACCAAAGGTGGCTCCCAATTATCAGTTTGGGGACCGTAGATTAACCGTGGGAGTTTTGCCTGAGTTAAGCGCCTATAGCCTCAGGCCCGCCTTGTCTCTGATGAATGAAATTGCTAGTAGAAACCGGCTTAGACCAAAAACAACATATGGTATCATGCTAGATCTCAAGAATCTTGCTGCTTCATTGCAATTCCTGATTCCAACATTCCTGCAAATAGGTCGAATCCATTTCCTCCTTGGTTTATCGTAGGCATTGCAGTTTAAAAGTACATGATCCGTCGTTTCAGGAGTCTCCATATTACACAGCTCGCAAGTCGCCTCATGACTTCTCCCATTCAAGGGGCCCCATTTAAAAGTAAAGGCCTTAACCTGGAGAGTCCCATATCGAAGCTTCATAAATAAAACTTTTGCTCGTCTAGGTTGGATAGTATCGATCCATTCCTCAGCACTCGGTAATGGTTTGATATCCAGGAAACTTAAGGTTGGTCTACCTAGATCCTTGCTATAGAGAGGGCTATTTAGGGTGAAGTCCCAAAATACTTGGGCCCGTATTTATACTTTTTGATGCTAAACTGCGCCAACGCAGTTTTGCGTCAAAAAAATTAGCGCCGGCTAACGCCATTCTGAAGCGCCATGCGGGCGCCGTATTTATTGAATGACGTTAGCCGGCGTTAGCCGACCGGCGCTGCATGGTGTGCGTGGAAAAAAAACACGTACACCAGGCAGCGCCGGCGTTGGGGAAAATGGCGTATGGGCGTCTTAAAATGGGGCAAGTCAGGTTGAGTCAAAAAAATCGACTTAACCTGATTTGCGCCATTTTTTTACGACGCCCATCCCCCATTAACATGACTCCTGTCTTAGTAAAGACAGGAGTCATGCCCCCTTGCCCAATGGCCATGCCCAGGGGACTTCTGTCCCCTGGGCATGGTCATTGGGCATTGTGGCATGTAGGGGGGCACAAATCAGGCCCCCCTATGCCCAAAACAAATATTAAAAAAATATATATATACTTACCTGAACTTACCTGAATGTCCCTGGGATGGGTCCCTCCATCCTTGGGTGTCCTCCTGGGGTGGGCAAGGGTGGCAGGGGGTGTCCCTGGGGCCATGGGGGGGCACCTCTGGGCCCACAGGTCCCTTAACGCCTGCCCTGACCCAGGCGTTAAAATCCGGCGCTAAAGCGGGATTTTTAGACCTGCCCACTCCCGGGCGTGATTTTTGCCCGGGAGTATAAATCCCACGCACATGCCTCGGAGTCGATTTTTTAGACGGGAACGCCTCCCTTGCATCTCATTAACGCAAGGAAGGTGTTCACGCCAAAAAATGACGCTAACTCCATGAACTTTGGCGCTAGATGCGTCCAACGCCAAAGTATAAATATGGAGTTAGTTTTGCGTCGAAATTGCGTCGAAAAAAACAACGCAATTTCGGCGCAAACGGAGTATAAATATGCCCCTTGCTTTAGTCGGATCTTAGATTGTGTTGTAAGTGTATGCGGATCATCCCAATAAATTTTCAGCCCTAGATTGTAAAAGCATTGCCTTATATAGTGGAGCCACGGGAGGGAGATGGCCTTGTCCAAGTCCATGATCTCGATTAGTGCTTGCCTGTATTGGATCAATTCCGGGGTTGTCCAAAGTCTACACCAGTAAAGCAAGGGCCTCAGGGCTGCCAATTTACCTATTTGTTTCATGTTAATATCATAGGTTAAGGGAATCAGTGGAGTGGATAGAGGGAGACCCAGTGCCCCCCTCATGAAATTATTTTCCTGGGTAACCAATGGGGTTAGTTTTGTGAATCCCCAGAGTTCAGCGCCATATAGAGCAGCAGCCTGTGCTTTGGACCTATAGATCTCAAATACTGGTGACACAATGCTAGACCTTGAGCATTTGTAATTTTTGCTAATTGCCATGGAACTATGAGTTAAGGAGATAGCAGCTTTATTGATGTGCGGTGCCCATGACAATTTGGCATCAAGCATTATCCCTAGATAGTTAAAAAAAAATTACTCGTTCCAGTGCCTGCCCTCTAATCCGAATGTTTCTCTTCAGTGCTTTATGAGGGTTGACAGTCAGGTATTTGGTCTTGTTTGTATTTATTTCTAATCCCTTCAAGCTGCAATACTCACTGAATTTGTCTAATAGAGTTTGCAAGCCCATGGGAGTTTGAGATAATAAGATGGTATCATCTGCAAAGAGGAGGGCGGGGACTGGATCACCGTTCAATCTTGGTGAATCATGGTTACTTTGTTTCAAATGATGAACCAGATCATTAATGTATAATGAAAAGAGTGTTGGGTCAAGCACACAGCCCTGTATCACCCCTCTCTTGATAGGTATTGGGTCTGTCAACTCCCCCTTTGGCCCCCACCGAACCTTTGCAAATGTATTTTCATGTAACCTCTCTAGCTGGCCCAGGAGGTTGCCTGGCATGCCCTGTATCCCTAGTGCTGCCCATAAGGAGTCTCTTGGCACCAGATCAAAGGCTGCACGCAGATCCACAAACGCGATATAGAGGTGACCTTTCCTTAGTCTAGTATATTTCCACATTATTGTCAATAGCCTAAAGGCCTGGTCGACTGTGCTCGTCTGTTGTCTAAAGCCTGCTTGATATATAGTCAATATGCTGTTTTCTTCTATCCAGCTACTAATTCCATTCAGCATCTGTCTAGCATACATTTTTTGCATGACATCTATGAGGCTGATTGGTCTATAGTTCCCTGGGTCTTCCCCGGATCCTTTTTTGTGGATTGGGATTATTTCTGCCCCTTTCCATGTCACGGGCATTGGGCCCCCCCTTGCTATAGCGCTACTTAAAAGATTTAAATAAGGTGCCCAGATTTCAATGCTATGTTTAAACATATCCCCCGGGATCTTATCCAAACCGGGGGCTTTTCCTGGCTTGATTGCTTCAATGGCATTCACCGTCTCCTCCAGACTAAATTGTAACTCGGGTAAGGTGCCCCAAGTAGCTAGGGTTTTATGTCTTGAGGGATAGAAATCGGGGGTGGGGGGATCAGAGTAAAGATGTGTAAAATAGTTAACCCATGTTTTCGGATCTATATGATGATCTGTAGTGAATATCCCCTCTTTGCTGCCATGGGTAACTATTTTCCAGAAGATCCTAGTATCATTGCTTTTTGCTGCTTCCAGCAGGTCTTGCCATTTTTGATCCTCCCAGTTGCTTTGGGCAATTGCCAGCGTTTTCTTGTAGCTGGCCCTTGCCTGTTGTACGGCTAATTGATTTTTTTGCTTTAGAGCCTCTATCAGTACTCTTTTCCTCTCCCTACATTTGATAGTGTACCATGGCTTCTTGGGGTGGTTTGCACCTTCTCCATTTTGTGTTTATTCTGTGGCTGTTTGGTCAGGACGGATCTTAGTGCAATACTCATTGATTGGTGGATGGCCATAATAGGGATGTCAATAGGTTTATTTTCTGCATAAGTCTCCAGGAGATCAGAAAATGTATTGTAAATATTATTCATAGTATCCAGATTGCCTAGTATTGCTGGCCATTTTACAACCCTTCTATTGTTACTGAGGGTGGGTTGTAACTCCACCTTATCATGTTCTGTATATTCCAAATCCAAATCTAGGAGGTGGGCCCTGAGTTCAATTATTAGCGGGAAGTGATCGCTATCCCTTCTTTTATCTATTTTAAAAGTCGCTAATCTTCCCCATGTACTTATACTATGCAAAATGTAGTCTATTTTCGAGGTTGAGTTGCCTCTCTGGAAGGTATCCAAATTAAGGCCTCCTTCACCCACTCTGCCATTGCACGCTCTCAGTCCGTGTTTTAATGTAAGGCCCATGAGTTGCAGTGCGGCCACTGTCCCCGGAACAGTTTTGCCTATTGTTAAATAAGGAATTGCTCTCAATCGATCTTCTTCTTCTGCTAGATGTTCAAATCCAGTTATAGGTTCATAATTACAATTAAGGTCACCTCCTATCATAATTGTCTTTCCTACTGGGATCTTTTTGAGCAGGTCGTCTAGTAGAGTTATTTCAGGAGACTCCAAATTTGTCCTTCTAGGTCTTATATATACATTGAACAAGTGGGTTTTTATCTTATTTTTTTTCCCCACTACCAACCATAGAATGTCCTCTGACTCAGTGGCTTGCATACGTATCTCGACATTTAATGAGATTTTCACCCATACAACCAACCCCCCAGACGGTCTCCCTCTGGGAGCTGAAGTTGCACTAATAAAGTAGGTTTTATATCCTAATTTATACGGTGGATCTTTAAGCCAAGTCTCTTGAAAGAGACAGACATGATGTTGATCAATATAGTCCTGCCATTCGGGGTCTATAAGCTTATTTTTTGAGCCGGATACATTCCAGGAGATCATGGTGATAGGGCCCCTTCCGTTTAGGGTCGTGACATTGGAAGTAGGACTCAGATAGGCTGTCGAATCTTTCCTACTGTGTAAAGACTCCACTACACTCCCTGCCCCTGTAGCTTGAAGATCATCCCCTTCATGGGGCTGACCTACTGTTGGGTCCCCATTTGGTCCCACTTGTGCCTGATCTATCTGGATTAGTCAATCTACTCTTTCAAGATTGGAATCACCATTTCTCTTTTGCAATCCCTCATTGTGATTGTTCTTATGCCTCTGGACTCGGGGTTTGGTAATTAATGGATCCAAACTAAACCTCATGGCATTGATTTTGGGGGCGTGGGTTCTCTGTTCCATGTCAATCAGGCCTCTGATTAATCTTCCATCCTTGAATGTTAGTGCAATAACGTCATGTTGCCCCTTCTCTCCTGGGATTCTTTCAGCCCCCCTGATATCTGAACGAATTATGGATAGACAGTGTCTTTTGGCCCTGATCCAGTGTGTAAGCTTATTTTTTAAGGAATCCTCGTCTTCTCCGCTATTTAAGGGCAATTTTGGAACATTTAACAGATAAACCATATTGGTCCTAATAGGAAACCTATCCTCCTCAGAGTATCGATTCCATATAGTGTGACGGTTATGATCATTAAATACTTGGGGATAGGGGTTCAGAGTAGATTCCAGATTTCCTTTTTGGGGTCCTTTTACCAAATGGGGTTCTCTTCGTGAATTCCCTGTTTCTTGGCATAGAACACTAGCATTTCTTCTAGGGTAGTTGCGTGAACCAGTATTTTCCCCATCTACCCCTCTCATGCATCCCTGTGATTGATGTAAAATCTTAGCTATAGCTGGGGTAGGGTTGGGGTTAGTATCCAAATTTTGAGAACATGTGGGTCTACCTTGTGGATGGAATGATATAAGGGGGGACTCCTTTTCGCACTGAGCTCTATGGATACCCCTACCCCCCTCCTTTTCCACAATATCTATTAAGGTTCTTACTTCAAGTTTCAAATCCCTAACTTCCTGGATTAATCCAGTGAGTAGGTCAAAAAGGTCTGCTATAGTTCTTATTTTGTGTTTTAGAGGATTCGCTGGTTCTAAATTGAGAGGAGAGGTCCTCTCTCTATCTAACTGTACAGTTGGGATAAATGGGTGTAACTCATCCACAGGTTCCCCCTCTTGAGCATTCTGTACATTACTACTATCAAATTCTGCCAAGACTGCATATTTATTGGAGCACACAGCTTCATACTCCTGCGCATGGCCCTTCTTCCTAGTATTATCAATGGTGCATGGGTGTATGGATCGGGTTGTAGCATCCTTAGGGCTACCAGTCCTAATATCGGATGATACCTCCCCCTCTTGCTGACAAATAATCTCTATCACTTTATCTTCCTCTGGTTCAATTTTCTTCGTGTAATAGGAGGTAATCTTTTTATCGGGACCCTCCCGGATAGTGGCCCTGCTACATAGTAGTGACTCTACCTCCTCGATAAGATCATCAATTTCAGCTATAGTGCAGTTCTCATCCGCATTCCTAAGTTTTTTTATAGATTTCTCCTTCCCCCTTGGGGGTTCTGATGCCTTACGTTTTCCCATAACTCGAGCCGCCTATGTAGTGCTTCGGCTCTGTGGACCAGTCCACAATATGTATTTATAAAAGAGATTAGAAAAAGGATTGGTGGGGGAAACCTAGTTAATACTATTATCTTCTCGTATGACAGCGTTAGCTATAAATGTTGCACTATAGATACAAGCAGACCTCTTGCAAAACTGTGAAGAGGCAGAGGCCCAGCCTAGCCCCACTCCAAAAACTATCAGGTAATGATAAAAGCGTTACAACAATAAAGGGAGAGAACCGTCCTAAGGCCCTCTATAAGAAGACCTTTTTTTGGAGTAAATGTCAACACAGTACCTTCAGGCAGCCATACGTGTAAGTTGCCAAATCCAGACGACTTGGAATAAATGTCAGGGGGGTGGCCCTGCCCTGCCTCTTCCTGGCAATGACGGGCAAGGACGGGCCCGCCCTTGGCCCGGGCTTCGCCCGCGCGCGTCCCGCGCGGTGGGAGCGCTGTTCAAGATTTAAAGGGCTCCTGCCCTCGACACGCCTCCCGGGACCTCCTGTGTGCTCCGTGCGACGGCGGGAGCGCTGTTCAAGATTTAAAGGGCTCCTGCCCTCGACACGCCTCCCGGGACCTCCTGTGCGCTTCCCGCGACGGCGGGAGCGCTGTTCAAGATTTAAAGGGCTCCTGCCCTCGACACGCCTCCCGGGACCTCCTGTGCGCTTCCCCTTGTTTGAGGGCTACCTCTAAAGCTACTAATTCAGCAGCCTGGTCTGAATATCGAGATGGCAAAGTTATCTGTTCGTTTATCTGCAGTGTGTCGAAGAGTTGTGCTGCACCGCTCTGACCACTGCAGCACCTGTATGTCTTACCCCTGTGTCGTGATCTATTGTGGAAGACCCATCCTCAAAATATACAACACTACCTAGAATGGGGTCTTCTGTTGCTTGGCTACACTCATCTGGAGTATATGTGGCACAATCATGGGCATCATCGTCAGTGTCTGAAATGGGGTGTGCAAAGAAGGTAGCAGGATTGACTATGTGGCATTTAACCACCTTCAAGGATGGTAATGATAATATTATCTCGTAGCCTGATACTCTCTGTGTTGTTAGTGCTGTTTTAGCTTTCTGAATTATTGCAAACACAGCATGTTCAGCATACAGTGTCAGAGGTGCACGCATGAGAATGGGGGCACTTTTCTCTACTGCAAAGGCTGCTGTAGCTAGTGCTTGTTCTCAAGGGTAATGGCTTTTCATGACAGAATCAAGTAGGCCACTAAAATATGCAACTGGTTTGTGGCCTAAAGGATACTTTTGGGTCAGGACAGCCGTCATCACCTGGCAATTACAGTGGCAAAAAAGAAAAAACTTTTTGTTGTAGTCTGGTGTTCCGAACACTGGTGCATTTGTTATCTCTGTTTTTAGCTTACTGAAGGTTTGTTCCATCTCGGTAGTCCATGTTATCTTGTCTTTCTGTGTTTTCGCCCTGTTTGATAGATGCAAGCAGTGGGGATATTAAAGTACTATAGTCAAAAACCCATTGTCTGACATAATTACATGAGCCTAGGAACTTCTGCATTCCTTTCACAGTCTCAGGCTCTGTCATCTGCCAAATGGAATCTGCTCTCCCGGGCATAATTCGGCAGCCTGATGCTGACAGTAGTTGCCCCAAGTATTGAACTTCTTCCTGGCAGTACTGTAATTTGTCCCTGTCCACCATGTAACCTCTTTGAGCAAGGGTGCACAAGAGGGACACAGTGTCCTTTCTACACTGCTCCTCTGCTGGACTACAGATCAGTAGATCATCAAAATACTGCAACACTGTGCTGTCACATTGAAAATTGGTGAGGTCATTCTTGACTGTCCTGTTAAAGACACTAGGGGACTCATAGTACCCGTTAGGTAATCGGGAATTAAGGTACTGTGAACTGCAAAAGGAAAATGCAGTCAAATAGTGGCTGTCTGGGTGCAGGGGAATGCTAAAAAATGCATTCTTCAAGTCTATGACTGAAAAGTATTTAGCATCTTGGGGTATGTTGGTTAGGATGACGGAAGGGTCAGGTACTACAGGGAATTCTGGTATCACTATGTAATTAAGGGGACGCAGGTCTTGAATCATGCACCACAAATTTCCCTTGGCCTTCCTTACAGGGTAAATTGGGGTGTTACAGGGGGATACACCTGGGTATTTGACTCCCTGCTTCACCAATGCCTGTATAACAGATGCAATGCCCTCCTCTGCTTCTTTGGATAGAGGGTATTGTCTCACTTTTGGCAGTATTGCTCATTCCTTCAAAATTATTCTGAATGGTACTGCTGTGCGGACGAGGCCTACATCATAAGGGCCTTTGTCCACAAGTTGGAGGGTACCTGCGCAAGGTCATTATTTTTGACAGGACTGGAGACATTCATTGGTATCACAGGCCTTGTCTCAAGTGTGGTGCATAGAGGTACACTGTTTTGAAAAACAATCTCTGTCCTTCTAAGGTCATCAGCAAACAAATGGTCATCTAATGTCAGCCACCTGCATGTTGGGATCATAAAAGATGACACATGCCCACATCGCACCAGTGGGGTCACTTGCCATCAGTATCCCATAGGTGGGGGACACTTATACAGCCTCTATTTCCAGAATTAGGTCTTTGTCTAATATTTCAAAATAGGGGCCCTGTCATCTAAGGAGAAAGCTCTTGGGTAATTCAACTACCTTCCCTGTCAGTTCCGGTGTTTCTGCTATGATGGTGTACACTGCTCTAGTAAAGGCTAAAATGTCTACAGGTCTAGCTCTAACTTGGTTACCATCTGGGGTGTGTGTAACCTTTGTCATGATGTGTGTACTAGATAGTCCAGGTGTTGAAGAGATCATAGTCCCATCCTCTTCAAAGTGAATAGTCATGTCTAATTTTGCCATGAAATCACGTCCTAGCAGATTAGCTGGTGCATTTGGGGAGAATAAGAAACAACCATCAACATACCTCCCCTCTATTTCCATCTCCACAGGTTTAGTGAATGGAACCCTCATTACAGTCCCGGAGAACCCCTGTGTGTCCATTGATAAATTTGACAATGGCAGTCCCCTCTCATGGATACAGGACCTAGTGGCTCCAGTGTCGATGAGAAAGGTGTACTTCTTGTCATTTATGGCTACCATCACAGTGGGTTCCTCATTTGGCCTGTGGGTTACCGATAAGACTGGACACATGAGACTTCTCCTTGGGCACCTTCATTGGGCATATCCTATCCTCCCATGTAGGTTTGCTGGAATGGGTTCCCTCCCCTGACAGTTACCCCTCCTTGTAAGTTCTGGTGCTGCAAGGTGGGCTGCACTGTCTGCTGTGGCTCATACTGTATTTGGGGCACTGATTGCTGTAACTGCTGAGGCTATATCTGTGGTAGAGGCTGCAGTTGTATTTGGGGCTGTGGGAGATATATCACTTGGGGACTCATGGCAGGTTGTGCTACAATGCCACCAGGTGGTGCCATTTGTTGGCCATGATTTGCCTGTGTCTGGCTGCTAAGTTCATCTTCCTTTTTAAACCTACAGTCTCTTATTAAATGTCCTGTCATCTTGCAATAGTGGCATGTCTGTCCACTCTGGAATGTGTTTACTCTATTTCCCCCAAACCTCCCTCGCCCCCCTCTTCCATTATTCCTGTTATTGCTTCTCTGGGCATACTGGTAGAGTTGTATTGAGGTGCCTGAAGAGGGCATTCCCAAGGACACTGCAGCTAACTGGGTGGTGGCAGTGGCAATTCCTTCCTCTGTTTTCTTAGCCAGTTTGTGCTGGATCAATTTAGCTGCTGCTTTCTCTATTTTATCTTTCTCGCTCTTTTCCTTTTCTTGTCTCTTCTTACAAAAATGTATTATGGGTGCTTGTATCTCTGTCCATGGTTTGGCCTCTAAAGCCACTATATTATCTAATTTATCCTGCACTTCAGCTGGCAGACCCTTTTTCACTATATTGTAAAATAGTATTGCATTCTTTCCAGTTACATTCCAACTCTCCCCCATTTCCTGTGTCTATTTTTCCTTCATTCTTCTCAGGAATTGGGCTGGGTCCTCATTTGGCTGCATTGTTTGTGCCATATGGGACCCAATGTCTGGCCTGACTGGATACATTTTCCTCAATTGTTTCCAAACAATTCCCCTTACTCTATTAAAGGGTTCCCCATCACATTTTGGGTTTGTCAATGTCACATCCTTTACTCCTGCCTTTGTGAACAGTAGGTCTGTCTCATCTCCTATAAGGGAACTTAGTAAACTCTTAATGCCCCCTAGTGCAAGAGTAATCCTTGTGGTATGTTTTTCAAGAGCTGCTATCAATTTCCTAGCACCCTCAGCAAGTTGTGGCAACTGTTTTTTAAGATTTTGTTTGTCCATCTGGGGCCATGGTATATACTGAGGCGCCCCTGGGCCGATGAATATCAAGGAAAGTTGTGACAGGACTGTAGTCCTATTGCCAGTAGGGTGATGAGAGTCATACTTACAAGCATATTTCTGCCACACTCTTAGACTTTTCTGCATATAGGGACAATCCCAGTAAGGATCCCCTGTGCCCTGAAAAATGCACATTTCTGCATTAGCCATGTCTCGGAGTTCAAAGGAGCCCTCTCGCAGCCAAGGTGTCATCTGTGATGCCAATCCTTCTGTCCAACCTGCTAGGTTGTCAGTAAAAGGGAAAATATGATACCAACTATTTTCATACTGAGCTACTATTTTATTGGGCATCAAATACTGCCAGGGCATACAGGGTATGCATGTGCCACATCTTTCCTCAGTGTCATTTTTCCTGCCATATCAAATGTTCCCTTTCTCTCATACGGGCGTGCATGTGCCCCATCAAATACTAATCTCTGTAATTCTCTTGGCTTCTTTTGTAAAGTCTGTCCTGTCCTATTGTTTTCTTCTCCCTCACAGGCACACTGTGACTGTTCCCTGTTATGGTCGCCAAGAAGGGACATTCAGTGATGTCATCTAATGCCCCCTCTGATCCTTTGTAGGATTTTTCTAAATCCAGATCTTTTTCACCTAAGCTGCTATGTGTGGAGACTGCGTCCTCTAGTCCTATTTTGTTCAATCATTTGTGGCCCAGTGAGGGCCCTTGAATGCCTCAAGGGCCCTTCCTCCTTTTCCCAAGTCGCTCTTTGGTCTACCTATCCATCTTCCTGCACTGTGACCCCCTTGCCTATACTATTCTCCTCTGCTCCTGGGTGCATGAACCTTCAGCACCCCGTGGGAGGACTTTCTGGTGTGTAAGCTAACCTTCTTGTCTCATTTTTAATGTTGGTACTTGGTTTTTGCAAAACACCTTCTTTTTTTCTGTCCCCATCCATTCTCTGTGCATCTCTTGACCCCTCATTAGGTATACCTTCATTTTTCCTAGTGGGGGACATCTCATCCTCCAAATGAAGTGTAAATGTGGCATCTACTGTCCCTATGTATTTAGTACTGTCCCCACCCAACATTTCCCGTGGTGTACTGGCCATTTGAGGACATGGAGATGGGTGAACATATTCTCTATGTTCAGAAAAAGATTCCAAGAGTCCAATGGACCACTGCCTACTCTGAAAAAATGAAACCAAATGGTTTCATAATTTTTTTGAATTGCAACTCGTTTTCCTTTAAGGAAAACGGGCTGCAATTCAAAAAAAAAAAACTGCTTTATTAAAAAAAGCAGTCACAGACATGGAGGTCTGCTGTCTCCAGCAGGCCAACATCCCTGTGAGTGCAGGGACTTGCTATGGGGTCACAATTTGCGACCCACCTCATTAATATTCATGAGGTGGGTCTTTGCAACCCCATAGCGAGTCGCAGAAGGTGTCTGAGACACCTTTCTGCATGCACTTATGCGAGTTGCAATTTGCGAGTCGGTATGACTCGCAATTTGCAAGTCACAATTTTTGTTTTATACACATCTGGCCCTAAATAACATAAACGTATATATTGACATTATTATGTGGCCACATGTGTATCTATACATGCATATACATACACAGTAATTCTTAATTTCATACTAGTGCAAACAAAATACTACTGGTCACTCTGAATTCATAGAGGGGACAACTTTTCACTATTTGCAACTTCAAATTGTGACTTCCAGACTTAAGGTCTGGGTTAGGTTGACTCGAGTGTTCTTTAGAACATGCACTGATTGCTCAGCCCCAAGTCCAACACTACGCTTGACCACTTTTGACAACTTAGTCAAGTTCCCTGTATCTTCCGGACTTACCACCGGGATCCCTTAATATTGTATCAATTCATACACAATCTTGCATGCAAACACCAACATTATATACATTACAGTGTCAAAATTGTAAATGTCTTTATAAAATAAAAGAAACAGACCTCCTACTTTGTCCACCTTAATGCAAAACACCTGAGTCCCATCCATCCCCACGAAATCAGAGATTTTTACTTAAATGTTGGCATCTCCCTTACCTCTTTAAAAAGTGCGCAAATCACCTCGTGGAGACAGGCAGGGCCCCCAGTCCAGCAGTTGGTGAGATCAACATAGAGCTCCTGGCTTAGCTGGCCAATATGTTAGAAGGAAATCTGTTAATAAAATAAGACAGATCAATTTGACAAAGTAATATAGGTTTAATTGATTTTCAGCTGGGAACGACAGGCAGTCTCAACATAGAGGCCATGGCTGAAGTTCAAAGTTCTAGTTCACAAGAAGTGGTATTTACACTGTAAAAAACACAAAAAACTACAGTCACAAGTTCAGCATTGACGTAAGCAAGAACAAGCAGTACAGATAAGATAATAGGGGAGAGGTACCGCTTGAAAAGAGCACATGCACGATTATTGGTTGCCTCATGGGTGAGTAAGTAACATTGACGTCATCCAACATCTCTCTCTTTCTGCACAACATGTGATTATATGTTACATGATGCTCACGGTAGCCCTGCTTTGTGCAAATGCTTATCTGACCCTTACACAGTTCCCCTCACCAAGATATGAATGACTTGTGGTTTTTAGGACCCTTGTGCTAAGGCAGGATACTCCCTTTTGTTCCACCCTGTACGTGCTATGTGAAGATTTTGAAAGCGACAGTTGGTGCGGCTTTAAAGAAAAACTCTCATTCTAATGTGGCTGTGGCCTCTTGTGTGTTTCAGCACAGCTAACTTAACAATACAGCATGTGTATACGTTTCCTAAGTAATAAGTGTTTGTTTCTCCTAAATATGACCTGCCTTTTCTATTGAACCCACAGTCTGTCTTTTTTAGCATGCCATGTATTAAGCCTTACACTATTACATTGGTTTACAACTATCTTTAGCCATAAAATGTTTGTACTGGGGTTTGGGAACTTATGTTTGTTTGTATGTGATGTATATGATATGTTCATATTCTTCCTACATCACTGCATAGGACAGATTACAATTTAGTCTATTATTTCAACACATATTTAGACACAACAACATGTAAGGCGTGTGGTACTTTTCATGCTACTAGATACAAATAAAGGAGTTATCAACCAGTTGCATCCATACTTCACTTTTTTCAAACTTAATGACAGAGGACATTGTAACAGGTGAAAATGTTTTTCTTTGGTGCAGGGATAAAATCGTGCAGATTACAGTGGTGGGAGTCGGCAAATGGTGGTTATCCAAAATGGCACCATGGTGGCAGCATTGTTGGCAGTATTGGTAGGCCCATCCATGCTTACATGAGTTTGTATTATTTCTGGCACTGTATGGTGGTTGAGTGGGACACTTGGTAGACAGTATTTTGCAGAGTCACTTCTTAGAGGGAGCCTTGTTCTTGGCAGGTGTTCCTGTGCCATATCTTGGCCTGGGGATCCGTATGGATGCCTGTTGTTGGCCTGTAGGGGTTAAGATGGATGTCCCTTGTGTGTCCTCAGAGGGTAGTACATGTGAAGTTGCTGCTGATGCTCTTGTTGTCCGGTCTGTATCCTGTGCTGTAGTGGGGGCTTCCTGTTCTGTGTGGGCCTCAGCCTGCGTTGGGACAAGCTGCAGCAGAGCACCTGCTATGCTGGCCATTGTGGCATTGTGCAGTTTCCACTGCTCCATGGCCTCTTGGTGGTGTGCTTGCTGCATCCTCTCACTCTGCTCCAGGGTGGATACTATCTGGGCCAATCTGTCCTGGGTATGGTGGTAGGCTCGCAGGACCTCCAAAATCACGTCCTGGGCTGCAGCATCCATCCTGTGGCCTCCCCCCTGGGCCTCTGATGCCCTCCCACTGGGCCTAGTCCCCTGTGCCTGTGTCCCCTGCACAGGTCTGGCGGTACCACTTGTACTGGGGCCATCGTCTTCCTGCCTGTTGTTAGGGGGTGACTGTGGCTTCTGTACTTGTATTCCACCAGTCTGTGGCCTGGATACACAGGTGTGGGGATGGTTGCCCTGGGCTGATGATATTGGCTGGGTGGTAGGGGTGTCAGTGGTATCCTGGGTGGGGCTGCTGGATGGAGACAGTCCAGGACTGTGTGAGGGGCCAGCCTGATCATCAGTGTCCAGGGTTCCATTCCCAGTGTCCTGTGAGGTGCCTCTGTCTCCCTGTGGGGCACTGCCACTCCTTGTCCTGCCCGTCAGGGTGGCATGGGTTGTGGTGCCTGTTGGACATGTCTGTTACATTAGCATGGTCGGATGGGGTGCAGAGGCCTCTGAGGGTTTGTGCAGCTTACACACTTTGGGGCCATGCAGGATGCTTTGGTGAGGTTAGCATTGCTTTTAGCTTAGGATGTGGAGGTGCATTGTGGGTGTTATAGGCCATTGTGTTTCCTTGCAGGGGTGGGTGTCTGTGCACAGGGAGGGATGTGGCCCTGTTAGTGGGTTTGTGGGCATGCAGGGGGAGTGGATTAAGTGCTTGTGGGCTGGATGGGGTAGTGGTCCTGGTGGGTGTTGGAGGGGTGGGGTGGTGCATGCATTACAGGTGTGATGGGTATGGGGTAATTGTAGACGACTTATCCGAGTCCATTCTTCCAGTGAGTCCAGGGAGGCCCTCAGGGTGCAGGATGGCCAGTACCTTTTCCTCCCAGTCAGTATAGTCGGTGGTGTTGGTGGGGGTCCTCTCCCAGTCTTCTGGGCTGCAATGTGGTGCCAAGATGCCATGGCCCTGACCTTCCCCCCAGGTCGTTCCATCTCTTGTGGATGTCGTCCCTGGTGTGTGGATGATGTCCCACTGCATTGACCCTGTTGACCATTGTCTGCCATAGCTCCATCTTCCTGGTGATGGGTGTGTGCTGCACCTGTGCCCCGAATAGTTGTAGCTCGACCTTCAGGATCTCGTTCACCATGGTCCTTAGCTCCCTTTCTGTTAAGCGTGGGTGTTTGGGGGGGTGCCATGGTGAGTGTCGTGAATGGTGACTTGTGTGGATCTAGGTGAGGGTGCTCTTGTGTGGTTGGGTGTAAGTATCGTGGATTGTGGCGTTCGGTATCTGCTTCTGCTGTTCTCTGTCTTCGTTGGCCTACTTTTGTTGCAAAGGATTGTGGGATGTGTCTGTGAGTGTTTTATAGTGTTGTGCATGTGTGTCAGGTGTGTGGGTTTCTAACTTATCCAATGTGTGCACTTTTTACTGTTGGGTCCACTTGACGCCCGTGGCGGTCTGCACAGCCAATGGTCGTTCGCCTTCCTCTGACCGCCGTGGTGATTTGTGCATCATTATTTGGAGGGCGGTGTGTTGGTGTTCTTGGTGGTGGCGGGGTGGGAGGTCCAGCATTTCTGCCAACAAGGTCCTGGTGGTGACTGGTGGAAGGGTGATTTTGGTCGGATTCAGATTTTTGTTTCATTATATGGCGGGTTTTTGTTCACCGCCAATGGCAGTCTTCCGTTCACCGTCGCCACGGCGGTCGACGGTGTTTACCGCCAGGTTCATAATGATCACCTAAGTTTGCATAAACATGCAGTTTTACTGTAAAACTATGTAACACACAAACGATAATTTGTCGAAATCCATTTTCAGGAACCTTTTATCATTTGTAGATAACCAAGTCAAGTGTCTTGATGTGTTTTGATCATAATAAAATCTTTGTTTCCATTACACTTCAGAATTACATACAAAATTATGTTGTCTTTTTAGTACACATTCTTTTCAGCAGGCATATTAACCCTGTGTGCTACCTTATGATGACTCTAAGCTTCCACTAGACAACAGTTCATTCTCTCTCCAGAAATAAAATAAATTGCCAGTTATTTTGACATTTTTACATTAGATGTACTCTATGATCTGCCTAGGACACGTTCTTTGCAGCAGGCATATTAAACCTCTGCACTAACTCATGATGAGTCCAAGTTTCCCCTAGATAAAAGTACCTTCTCTCTCCAGATCATTATTCACCTGAGTTATTTTTACTATTTTTCACATTAGATGCATTCTAAACAGAAAAACGTTACAAATGGAAAAAACAGCTGTAACAGTGAGCTGAAGGGGCCAGGAGTGGCTGGACATGGAATATATAGGCCCCATACTTCTTTGAAATTACTTTGCCTCAGTATTTAGTGCTTTAACATTTATATGCAGCAGCCGTGTTACTGCATAGTGCTTTAAAGCTATTTTCTACTTTGTAAAGGTTTGTTTTTTTGGGGCCTCCAGGAATAATGAGATATTTGAGCGCAATATTGTAACTTTACTGAACTCCTTAATAAATACCTTTGAAAATGTGTGCACTACAGCTACTTCCAAACCCTGTGCAGGCACACAACCCTAGCTCATGAGCTGTATCTGCAGTCCATGAAAGAAACAGTCAGGTAAGGTGCTGAAATCCGGGCTTTGCTGAGTTTTCACTGTGATACATTACTATTCTAGAGGGCATTTCAACTTCAATATCGTAAAGTTGGAAGCCAGCCCTTGGAGTAGTATTCGTAGACTTGTCCAGTTCCCTAGTTCAAAACATGATTTGCTCAATTAGTTTGTTTCTGCTTTGCATTCTGGGACTTGTAGATTTATTTTTATAATGTGATACAAGCTGTAAACCAGCCCTTGGAGTAGTATTCATAGAGTTGTCCAGCTCCCTAGTTCGATTCTTGATTCCCTCATTTAGTTTAGGTTTCTGCTTTCTGGGACTTGCACTTTTAATTTTATATCGTGATACAAGCTGTGAATATGTAGCAGAAACCTAACTAGATAAACTACACACGTTTGAGTCTGTGAAACAAGAGCTGTGTGTGTGTATTTATAAAACTAACCTCACAGAGAGTTTACAGTTGATTATGCTGTACAATGGTCAATATTTTATAACTAATATTTCAGTTCAAGACTGACTGAGGATCATTAACATCATGTAAGATGGCTCTCCTCATGTGTAAAAAAAATATGGGCGTTTTGTTGGACTCCCCAGACTGCAGTAAAGGCACAATGATCCAGTAAGCATGCATTCTTGTAGTACAATTGTTTATTTGTTGCCTAGTTGGCAATGACGCCTGTACCAACTGCCAAGGAAATATATTTAGCACCTGGGAGTAGTTTGTGTTTTAAGGCCCTAATTTGAAAAAATATTCCAGTAGGCCTATGTAGGAGGCTGGCCTGGTTTTTAGTGGGTACCAAAGGTACTTACAACTTATACCAGGTCCAGTTATCCCTTATTAGTGAAATGTAGTCAGTGTCTAGACGCCAGGCTCTCTAGGGGTAGTGTGGATGAGCAGCCAAGGCCTAACTAGGAGACATGCAAAGCTCATGCAATACCACTGTAGTCATACAGTACTCACACACATGAAAGAAAATACTCACTGTTACAAAAATAAAGGTACTTTATTTTGGTGACACAAATTCAAAAAATACCATAGAGACTATATTTCCTTCGGAGGTAAGTAATAGACAAATTATATACACTAGTATGCAGAAATGTGCAAAAAAAACAGTTAGAAAACACTGCAATTAGTGACAATCACAATAGTTAGAAATGGGCCTAGGGGGAACACAAACCATGTACTAAGAAGGTGGAATGCGAAAGTCAGTTTACCACCTAGGCAAGTGTATTGTGTAAAGGGGTGCTGGGAGTATTAGAAAACACCGAAGGTAAGTAATAGAACCCACCCCAAAGCCTTGGAAAGCAGGCATAAATCACAGTAACTTTCCTAGAACACACAAGGACACAAGAAAGAACATTATGTAAGAACCAGAAGAGACTGCAAGACACCAATGATGGATTCCTGGACCTGAAGACCGGTGGAAGAAGGGGACCAAGTCCAAGAAGCACTGAAGAGTCCAGGGAGAACAGGAGCCCCTGCTGACCCGGATGAAGGTGCAAAAGAGGAACCACCCGTGAGGAACAACAGTCAGTATTGCACCCAAGAAGACAGATGTCCCACGCCGGATGGATGAATGCAGTCTGGTTTGCGTCACTGGATTCTGCCAACAAGCCTTGGCACATGCAAAGCTTGTGGTTAGTGGAAAATGGCACTGCCTGGGACCAGGAGGGGCCTAGTGGACTCTACCCAGGAGGGTAAGTCAGAGGGGGCTCTCAGCAACTCAAAGAGCCCTCAGAAGACCAGGCTGAACGCACAGGAGTCCCACAGCATGGAGACAAAGAACGTGCAAAAGAAGTCACACGCAGCACTACACAAAGGGATCCCACACCGCCGGAGAACCACGAAGGAAGCTGTGCGTCTCAGCATAGAGTGTTGGGGGCCAGAGCTGCATGGTGCATGAAGAACTTCGTGGAAGGATGCCAACAAGCCTTGGCAACTGCATGGGGGTACTGTCTTGCGTGGGAAGGCAAGCTCTCACCTCCACCAGTAGGACATCAGGGCCATCGGGACCACTTCAGTCTACCACCTGTGATGCTGGATCGACGCTCTTTGTCAGGAGAGGGGACCCAAGCTACTGGTCGTTGCTGCAGCAGGGTGCCTGCTGAAGCAGGGAAGTGACTCCTTCACTTCAAGGAAGAATCCTTCATTCTTCTGGTGCAGGCTGAAGACAAGCAGTCCTCGGAGGATGCACGACTTGGAAACAGTTGCAGTTGCTGGCAGGAGCTGAAGATACAATGTTGCAGAAGTTGTCTTTGCAGTTTGTAGAGTTCCTGGAGGGTCCAGATGCAGTTTCTTCAGTAAGAAGGTGAAGTAAAGGATGCAGAGGATTCCTGCTGGAGTATTGCAATTGAATCTGAAGAACCACCCAAGAGAGATACCCTAAATAGCCCGGAAAGGGGGATTGGTGAGCTACACAGGTAAGCACCTATCAAGGGAGGGCTCTGACGTCACCTGCTGGCACTGGCCACCCAGATGCCCCCGGAGTTCCCTGCCAACTTGGAATCCAAGAAGGCAAAACCCAGGGACACTCTGGAGAAGCTCTGAGCACCAGCCCTAGGGAGGTGATGGACTGGGAGGTGGTCACTCCCCTTTCCTTTGTCCAGTTTCATGCCAGAGCAGGGCCTGGGGGTCCCTGTACCGATGTAGACTACATTATGCAAGGAGGGCACCATCTGTGCCCTTCAAAGCATTTCCAGAGGCTCTGGGAGGCTACCCCTCCCATGCGTCTAACACCTATTTCCAAAGGGAGAGGGTGTATCAGCCCTCTCCCAAAAGAAATGCTTTGTTCTGCCTTCCTGGGCTCGAGCTGCTTGAGTAACAGGAGGACAGAAACCTGTCTGTGAGATGGCAGCAGCTGGGGCTGCCTGAAAAACCTCAGAAGGCTGTAATAGTGTCCAGGGGGATCCTCTAAGGAGCCCCCGTAGCGTATGGAATCATACAACCAATGCTTGCACAAGCCTTGGGGTATGATTCCAACATGTTTGATACCAAACATGGCCATATTCGGAGTTACCATTGTGAAGCTGTACATAGGTAGTGATCTATGTCAGTGCACGCGTAAAATGGCATCCTCGCACTCACGAAGTCCGAGAAAATTGTCCTGGAGGATGTGGGGGCACCTCTGCTAGTGCGGGGGTGCCCTCACACACAGGTATTCTGAACCCAGCCTTCAGGGTTGGAAGGCCTGACGTGGTGCAGTGTAAATGGCAGTGAAAGGGTTCATACACCATTTCACACAGGCTGCAATGGCAGTCCTGTAGAAGCCTTTGCATGGGCTCTCTATTGGTGGCAAAAGAAATGCTGGAGCCCATAGCGCTCCCCTGGTACCCCAATGCCCTGGGTACCTAGGTACCATGTACTAGGGACTTAAAAGGGGTGCCCAGTATGCCAATTTTGGATGAAATACTGGGTTATCAGTATGCAGTGACAACATTTAGAGGAGAGAGAGCATAAGCACTGGGGTCCTGGTTAGCAGGATCCCAGTGACACAGCCAAACATGCTGCGATCAGGAATAAATTGAGGGTAACATGCCAAAAAGATGGTACTTTCCTACACCACCCCCCAAAATGAGGGACAATAAGGCTAACCTTGCCCAGATGAATCTTCATTGTCTAACTAGAAATATCTGGAGAGTCCATCTGCATTGGAGTGGTTACTCCTAGGTCTATGTTCCACTGTAAAGTCCATCCCCGTAGGGAAAAGGACCACCTCAACGATTTAGGGTTTTCACCTTTCATTTGTTTTAACCACGAGAGAGGTTTGTGGTCTGTCTGAATTATGAAGTAAGTCCCAAAGAGGTATGGTCTCAACTTCTTCAGGGCCCAGACCACAGCAAAGGCCTCCCTCTCTATGGCTGACCAACGCTTTTCTCTAGGGGTCAACCTTCTACTAATAAAGGTAACAGGTTGATCCTGGCCCTCTGAATTTAGTTGTGATAGCACAGCCCCAGCCCCTGAAGCATCAGTTTGGACAATAAACTTCTTTGAGTAGCTTGGGCTTTTTAGGACAGGTGCAGGACACATAGCCTTCTTAAGCTCCTCAAAAGCTTTTTGACAGCTAGCTGTCCGCAATACTTTTTGAGGCATTTTCTTGGATGTGAAGTCATTAAGAGGGGCAACAATGGAGCAATAGTTCTTACTGAACCTTCTGTAATACCCAGTGAGACCAAGAAAGGTTCTGACCTGGGTGGGTGTTGTAGGGGAAGACCAGTCTAAAATAGTCTGGATCTTCCCCTGTAGTGGTTCAATCTGTTCTCCACCTACTAGGTGTCCCAGATAAACCACCCTTCCCTGCCCTATCTGGCACTTTGAAGCCTTGATAGTGAGGCCTGACTTTTGCAGGGCCTCCAAAACTTTCAAGAGGTGGACCAGGTGGTCATCCTAGGTGGAGCTGAAGACAGAAATATCATCAAGATATGCTTCCAGACCTTGGAGGACTGTGTTCACCAGCCTCTGAAAAGTGGCAGGTGCAGTCTTCAAACCAAATGGCATAATAGTGAACTGATAATGCCTTCCAATGGTAGAGAAAGCAGTTTTTAGTTTTGCATCTTCTGACAGCTTGATCTGCCAATACCCTGCAGTCAAGTCAAAGTGCTGAGATACAGATGCCAGTGTATCAATAAGCTCATCTGCCCTGGGTATAGGGTGAGCATCAGTCTTAGTGACTGTGTTGAGCCCTCTGTAATCTACACAGAACCTAATCTCCTTTTTACCATTTTGAGAATGAGGCTTGGGTACAGGCACCACTGGGCTGGCCTAGTGGCTATCTGAGTGTTCAATCACTCCTAAGTACAACTTCTTCTGAACCTCAGACTTAATGCAGTCCCTGACATGGTGAGGCTGTCTATAAATCTTACTTTTGACAGGTAAACTGTCTCCAGGATCTATGGTTTGCTCACCCCAAGTGGTCTGACTAGGTGTCAGAGAGAAAAGTTCAGAAAATTGTCCTAGGAAGTTCCTGTAATCCTCCTTCTGCTCTTCAGGAAGACAGTCTGCAAGAATAACTCCTTCCAGTGAGCCATCAGCTGCAGTGTTGGAGAAGAGATCAGGGAGAGGGTCACTCTCATCTTCCTGTATCTCATCAGTGGCCATGAGTAGAGTTCAATCAGCCCTATCATAGTAGGGTCTCAGGGAGTTCATATGAAGTACTCTAGGTCCAGTAAATAAGTGACCTCACCTTTCTTTTCCCACTGTTAGGTGTGGGCCACTCCATTTGTCCTAGAGTGCACTGGGTGCCACAGGCTCCAGTACTCACACCTTCTGTCCTGTTCGGTACACTGTCAGGACAGCTCTCTGGTCATGTCATTGTTTCTGTAACTCCTGGCTTGCCTGAAGGTTTTTAGTGGCCTTTTTCATGTACTCAGCCATTGGAGATCTTACGCCAAGCACATAGTCCACTATATCTTATTTAGGGGGCTTCAAGGGTTTCTCCCACCCCTCTTTCACAAGAGCTAATGGACCCCTAACAGGGTGACCAAAAAGGAGTTCAAAGGGTTTTGTAGCCAGCTCCCTTCAGGAGTACCTCCCTATAGGTAAAAAGGAGGCATGGTAGCAGGACATCCCAGCTCGTTCTGAGCTTTTCAGATAATTTCATAATCAGACCTTTGAAGTTTTATTAAATCTCTCAACCAACACATTTGTCTGGGGATCATAGGGTGTCATGAACTTGTAGGCTACCCCACACTCTTTCTACATTGCATTAAGGTATGCAGACATGAAGTTGCTACCTCTGTCTGACACCACCTCTTTTGGAAAGCCCAACCTGGAAAAGATTCCCAGAAGGGCCTTTGTCCCTGCAGGAGCACTAATGGTCCTCAGAGATACTGCTTCTGGATTTCTAGTGCCAAGGTCAACTACCACCAAGATACACCTATTGCCAGAAGCAGTAGGAAGGTCAAGGGCCAGCTATGTCAACCCCTAACCTTTTAAAGGGCACCCCAACCACTGGCAGGGGGATCAAGTGGGCCTTTGGGGTGCCACCAGTCTTACCACTAGCTTGGCAAGTGACACAAGAGCAACAAAACTCTTTTGTGTCTTTCGACATGTGAGGCCAGTGAAAGTGAGGAACCAGTCTGCCCCAGGTCTTGCTTTGCCCCAGACGTCCAGCAAGGGGAATGTCATGTGCCAGTGTCAGAAGAAACTCCCTATACTGCAAGGAAATGACCAGTCTCCTGGTAGGACCAGGTTTTGGGTCCCTTGCCTCTGTATATAGGAGATTATTTCCCAAGTACACTTTGTGAGAGTCACTGACATCCCCTGCTTCTTGTTTGACAGCTTTCTGTCTTAAACTCTCAAGTGTGGGACAGGTCTGCTGAGCCACACTTACCTCCTCCCTGGCAGGCCCCACTGTAGCCAAAAGCTCAGCTGTGTCAGCCTAAAGCTCCTCTGGTGTAGGTTCTGCACAAGGAGCATACTCCTCCTCTTCAAAAGGGGAATCTTCAGTGGAGGGAGGGATAGTGGATAGGTTTTTACCTTTTCTACCCCTATTTTCTGGGAGCACTTGCTCCATTGTTCCAGGATCCAAGTTTTCCTGTCCTTTTGCTTCTTGGCCTGAGCCCTTGTCAAAATGAAGATATGCCCAGGAATGTCCTTCATTGCTGCATGAGCCTCCAACTCCATCTCAGCCCAAGCTAAAGTCTCCAGATCATTGCCATTTCGGTCCATTGTGTGTTTTTTTACCACTGTGCCACTTCAGGCAGGAGTCAACCACATTAAAATCCATCTTGGTACGTCCCATATATGAACTATCCAGCCCAAACTGGCAATCCACGCGCCCTATGAATGGGACAACAAGCGACTATGGTTGGACGTCATCAATGAAGTGCAGCTTGAATTCTATGGTGCAGTGAGCTGCCTAGCACCCTCTTCTTCTCCACTGGGTATCAGATCCCTTTGCAATAGAGTGTTAGCATATGGGACCTTCCACATTTGGTGAGGCAACCAACCAAATATTTAGGGTACCAGCTGCATGTGCATATTGCTTACAATGCCACGATTAGCTCTACGTGGAGGGAGGGAAAATGAAAAATAAAAATGCACTTACCTCCGTTGGCTCAACTCCTACGGTCTTTGTGCAGTCCCTCTGTGCTCTGAGTGCAGCAGTGAAGTCTCCACAACAATCTAGACGCTGCTCTCATGCTGGTGATGATGTTAGCAGCATGAGAGTAGCACTACAATTGACTGGAACAGGGTGCCTCAAAGCTCCAGCAGGCACTGAGGGCCTTTGCCTGCTCTCTGTGCGAAAAGGTCTGTTTTTGACATGGTTAGCCCCCCCACACTTTTTGCTTGATGTGTGATGTAGCCTAGAAATTGTGGTGCCCAGGTCCCCTGCTAACCAGGATCCCTGGGCCAGAGCTCTTCCCCTAAAACTGTTGTGACACACTGGCACAATTGGATACACCTTTAGCTACCTCTATAAGTTCCTAGTAAAAGGTACTTTGGTACCCACGGCATGGGATACTAAGGGTGGTACCCTGAGGGCAGGAGCACTGACTGTGCCACCCTCTAGGGCCATGCATTCAGATGCACCCAGCCCTGACATTGGAGGCTGGTTGTCCTGGTGCAAACCTAAAACATAGACTCGCCATGGTACGCTGCCTGTGTGCCATGTCCACCATACACTGCATATACTATGGGTAACACACCCCTATGGCAGGCCTTCCAGCCCTAAGGCAGGGTGCACCATATCATATGTGAGAGCATAGCTGCATGAGCAATATGCCCCCACTGTATTATTGCCAAACCTGGGACATAGTGAGTGAACAGAGCAGCCATTTTAATTTTTAATACATGTGCTAGACATTGAGCAATACGAGTTTCCCAGCTACATGATGGCCACTCTGAACCATAGGTTGTTTGGTATCAGACAACTCAGAATGATAAATCCAACCTGGCACCAGTATTGGATTTACCTCTAAATGTACCCAGGGGTCACCTTAAATGTGCCCCCTGCAAAAGCTAACTACCCTGGCATGGTTGCTGACTGGTTTTATCCAACTTGCCACCTCCAGACACCCAATCTACAAACCTTGGGGGAAAGATCCATCTCTCTGGTTTGTAGAACAAAGCCCTTCCTGGGTGGAGGTGCCAACTCCCCCTCCCTCAGGAATGTGCATTGCCCTGGCAGAGAGAAAGAGCTAACCGCCTTTGAAACTTGACCCCCAGGCCTGCTGCTAGCAGCAGTATGTAACCTCAAGCAAGCCCTCACTTTTGGCGTGAGCAATAGCGAGAAACTCAAACAAAGAGTAACAGGAGTGGCCCCACCTGGCATGCACCACCCTAAGTTGTTGCCTGTGAAGTGTGCACTCCATTTCATTTTCCTTCATCTTGGATGGGAGGAAAATGGCCAATCAGAGATACAGAAGCGATCCTTCCCACAGGAAGTGGTCACTTTAGTGGGTGTAGCCACCCAAAGGTAGGTGACCCTTTGTTCACTACCAGGTTTCCCCTAAAACGCTCACTAAATACAGTGTTTAGTGAGCATCCCTAGACCAGGAAACAGATTCAATGGACAAAAGAAGATCAGCACCAAGAAGATCCAAGGCATGAGAACTGTGGACCTACAGCAACAAAGAAAAGGCTCTAAACCCTGCTTGCTGCATCCGGGACCTGACAATCGTTGCTGGGGAGCTGCTGGACAACTGAAAAAACTTTAAAGAACTCCAGAGGATCTCCTGGCTTTGAAAATCCGCCTAGAACTCCCTCCAGATTGGAGGTACCACTCTACAATGGCATGAAAGCAGCAAGCCAGTGAGGGTCACTTCAATGACCAGCCACTAACTCCTGAACCAGAAGGCACAGCTGGGCCCAACGACAAACTGATGACTGCGAGAACAAACCCTGCAAGTGTGCCAAGTTTGGTGACACTGCACCCCCTAGTGGTCAAACTTAACCAATACCTTGGGCATTGGTCAGCTAACATCGAACACCGAGAAAACCAGCCCACCCGTGCTGAAAAAGGACCAGAAGGAAGCCCCTGTCGAGAAACTTCAGGAACACCCTGGATCTCCCACCTGAGTGCCCCCGTTGTCCTGCAAACAACCCATGAACCAACTTACCTCCTGCTCCAGAGGGCATCCGTCAGCACAGCTCCTAGCTCACCAATTCGCTCTGCACACAGCCGCACTATGCCCTTCAAAGAAGAACCTGGTGTGCCCTAGAGGTCCCCCACCCCTTGCAACCTCAACACTCCAAGGGGACCCCTAGGAATCATCTTTAAACTTACCTGTGCAGTGCTTTTCCAGGTGGACCCCTGCAGTGGCCCTGTCCTAGCTCCAGAGATCTTTCATCACTGCTCCCGCCAGAACCAGGAGCCACCTGAACGTTTCTAGCTGGCACAGTGTTACCACAGACAACCTAGACCAACCTGCAAAAGAAGAACTTGGTAAACCAACTGTATGATTTCATATGTATTTTTAAAGGTGATCTTCCGTTGATTCCTACGGTGGGTAATTACGCACATAAAGACTATTTTTATTAAACTTCAAAAATGAATATCTAAAAAAATACTTAACCAATTTTGATAATCTTGGTCTTACAAATTACATAAACATCTGACGTATTTTTATAAATTGGTCTTAAGTTATTCCTTTAAGTGTGCGAGTTGCAAGATTGATACTGTGAGTACAACAAATGCTTTGCACTTCTTTAAGATTGGCCTAACTGCTCAACCAAGCTACCTTTAAAATTAGAGCATTAGGTGATCTAGTTTTTACCCCTGTTAACCAACGTGTGGTTGCCTGGACGTCCTGCACAGTGTGCCTAGCTTTGCACACTACTTAGAGGGCCAGCCTCCTACATTTGGTGGATCAGCAGTGGGATAAAGACTTTGCATTTGGTGGTACCACTTTTTCAATTTTGTGAGCACACAGATAACTCTCCAAATGGCCTCTAGTTCATTATTTTTTGATTCTTAATTGACTAAACATTTTTTGCAAATGTTTAAAATAATTGTTAGGGCCCTGGTTAGGTCCCTACAGCTTTAGCAAAAAGTTTTAAAAGTCCTTACTTTAGTTGGCATATCCAAAAGGGGATTCCGAATTCTTAAAAAGGTCCCAACTTTATTAAGGTAAAAATGACAGATGCATAGACCAAGACCTAGGAGCTCAACCAGGAACTTTACGAGGCATATAGCTATGACCAATTAAGGAGACTCTGCGGACTGTACTAAATTTGTACTGGAAAGAGCCCCAGTGCAGAGAATCGTAGGTGTCTGGAGGCCCGGCATTAAAAAGATAACCCCCCAAATGAAGAAGAAGATGATGCATCTGTGGTGAGTGAAGAAGATCCTGTGGATAACAGGGATGAAGGTGGTTCCTCTTCTACCAGAAGCACTAGAACACCCACAAAAACAGACCTGGATATTGCCAGGCTGACCAAGAGACTGGCCTTAAAGAGTCAGAACTTAGAAATAGAAAAACAAAGAAAAGAGTTGGGCCGAGGACCCATCTCTGGTGACAGCATACAAGTGTTGAGGGAGAAATCTTTCATTATCAAATTCTTAAAAGGAGTTGTCCCTCCCTTCACTGATGGGGATGCTATAGTCAAATGATTTTCTACCTTTGAAAGAGCTTGCACTGGGTGTGAAATTGAGAAAAAGCATTGGTGCACACTGTTGTGGGAGTTATTGCCAGGAAAGTGCAGGGATAGGCTCCTGGGATTGAATGAGGCAGATTCTAAATCCTATGACCTCATGAAGGGTACCCTGATTGAGGGCTTTGGGTTTACAACTGAGGAGTACAGAATAAAGTTCAGGGAGGCTCACAAACCCAGAGCCAAACCTGGGTAGACGTTCTGGACTATTCAGTAAACATGATGGGCGGTTAGTTAGCTGGAAACAAGGTACAAGATTATGATAGGCTGTATAATCTGTTCATGAAAGAGCATCTGCTGAGTAATTGTTTCAGTAATAGGCTACATCAACATCTGGTAGACCTAAGTCAACCTTCCCCTCAAGAACTGTGAGGAAGGCAGACCATTGGGTCAAGACAAGAGTCACCAAAACTACCACTGGTGAGGGAGACCAAAAGAAAGAGACCAAAAACAACCCCCCCCCCCCCCCCGGGAAAGCTCGGAGCCATAGCAAAAATAACAAAGTTTTCTCAAGGCCCCAAAAACCTGCTCAGGAGGCTGGGCCCAGAGTCTCCCCACAGTCTAGGGGTGCATACAAAAGTAGACACTTTGATTCCAGCAAGGCTTGGTGCCATGACTGTAAAACTAAAGGGCACCAAACTGGAGACTCTAGCTATAAAAACAAAAAGAGTGCCTCTAGTCAACCTGCAGTAAATGCAGTTGCCTATCTCCAGATGGGATTAGAGGAGTGGCCTGACCATGTTAGTGACCCCACCGAGGCAACATTAGTCATTGAGGGTGGGGTAGAATTATCCTGTGCTGTCTGGCAAAGTAATATGCAAAAATACAGACAGCACCCTTTGATTAATGAGGAGAAAGTGGAAGCACTGAGGGACATGGGAGCTAGTGTTACCATGGTAACTTAGCAGTTAGTTCACTCAGATCAGTCTTCCTGGTAGAGAAGTCTTATCCTGTCACCAATGCTGACAATAAGACAAAGTCCCATCCAATGGCTAAGGTAACCTTGGATTTGGGGGTAGTAGAAAAAAGAAGTGGTTGTGTCCTCATCCATACCAGTAGGTTGCCTGCTTGGAAATTACCTGGAGCATTCCCCCTAGGCTATTGTAGAACTAAAGACCAATGCAGCAGTGCTAGGGATCCCTTAGTGGGCATGTGTCAAGACAAGGGCACAAAGCAATCTTCAGAGAGAACAAGGAGAGCTGGATCCTGAAACAGTGGGCCAGTCTCCCAAGAGAAAAGGCAACAGGACTGAGGGTCCAGCTTCAAAACAGATCCCAAATCAGGATCCCTCTTCCAGGGAAGAGCAGTCAACCTTCTTGGAGGGCTTGGGCCTTACCGCCCAGAGCTCTTGGTCCCAAGGAAGATCTGTGCCAGGGGAGTTAGGGAATGTCAGTGGTACCCACAGGGTTTATTGGGAGGAGGGGCTCCTGTACACTGAGGCCAGAGACCTCAAACCTGGTGCAACCAGGAGGATGGTAGTGCCCCGGCAGTTTCAGATAATTGTTCTTGACTCTAGCCCATGACATTCCCCTAGCTGGGTGTCTATGCCAAAATAAAACTTGGAATAGGTTGGTTAACCACTTTTATTGGCCAGATTGGCCAGGTATGTCCAAAAAGTGAGGGATGTTTGTCAGTCCTGCCCCACTTGCCAAGCCACTGGTAAAGCAGGTGGGAACTTAAATACACCCTTAATGCCATTACCAGTGGTTGGGGTACTCTTTGAAAGGGTAGGGGTCTACATTTTTGGCTCCCTTGACCCTCAAACAGCATCAGGACACAGATAGATACTAATGGTAGTGGATCATGCCACTAAGTGTCCAGAGGCTATAACCCTTAGGACGAATTGCTGCACCTGCAGTTGCCAAAGCCCTCCTGTGTATCTTTCCCCAGGGTAGGGTTCCCTAAGGAGGTAGTATCAGACAGAGGTTCTAACTGTACATCTGTATACTTAAAAACATCTGGAAGGAATGTGAGGTAACCTATAAGTTCACCACCCCATACCATCCTCAAACAAATGTGCTGGTTGAAAGATTTAACGAGACCCTAAAAGGCATCATTGGAGGACTCCCTGGAAAGCTCAGAAGGAGATGGGATGTTCTGCTTCCTTGCCTGCTGTTTGCCTACAGGGAAGTGCCACAAAGGGAGTAGGTTTCTCTCCATTGAACCTCCTTTGTTTGGCACCCTGTTAGGGACCCACTAAGTCTTGTTAAGGAAGGCTGGGAGAAGCTTCTCAAAGAGCCAAAGCAAGACATTGTGGTCTATGTGATTGGCCTACGTTCAAGGATAGCTGAGTACACTGAGAAAGCCAGCAAAAATCTTCGGGCCAGCCAGAAAGCTGCTATGGTAGCGTTCCAACCACGGTAGAAAGTTTGGGTGTTGAAGCCTGTTGCTTCAAGGGCCCTCCAAGACAAATGGTCTGGGCCCTATCCCACACTTGAGAGAAAAGGGGAGGTCACTTAACTAGTTGACCTGGGCAGTTGCAAAAACCCAAAAAGAGAAATACATGAGAACTGCCTATAACTATTCTATGACAAAGCTGATGTGACCATGCTCATGGTTACAGATGAGGGACAGGAGGATGGGAGTCAGCCTTTCCCTGATCTCCTCTCCAGCAACCCACATGATGGTTCTGTGGATGGAGTGGTCTTGTCAGACACCCTCACAGAACAGCAGCAAATTGATTTCAGGCAAGTCCTCAACCAGTATGCTGAGCTGTTCTCTCTGACCCCTTGAAAAACAAATTGTTGTACCCATGATGTAAACACTGGTGACAGCTTTTACAGACAATAAGACCAAGTCAGAGAGAGTATTCCAGCAGAAGTTAAAAAGATGCTGGATTTGGGTGTCATTGAACCCTTGAGAGTCCCTGGGCTAGCCCAGAAGTTTTAGTTCCCAAACCTCACTCCAAAGGAGAGAAAAAGGAAATTAGGTTTTTGTGTGGACTACAGGTGCCTCACTTCTATTACAAAAACTGATGCACACCCAATTCCAAGAGCTGATGAGCTCATAGACAGACTAGGGGCAGCCAAATACCCGAGTACCTATTTACTTGGGTCACCTGGATGGTGGAGGGCAAGTACAACCCCTCCAACCCAGGATTCAGACTATTCTGGATTGGGAAGCTCCCACAACCCAGACACAAATTGAAGCATTCCTTGGCTTGACTAGGTGTTATATGAGCTTTTTAAAGGATTATGGCACTATAGTTGCCCCCTCACAGAACTAACCTCTAAGAAAATGCCCAAAAAGGTTAACTGGACAGTGAATTGTCAAAGGGCATTTGACACTCATAAGAATGCTATGTGCTCTGCTCCAGCTCCAGTTCTACAATACCAGACTATTCCAGGCCATTCATAGTCCAAACAGATGCTTCTGAAATGGGGATAGGAGCGCTTCTTCCCCAGAAAAAGGATGATTGGCATGACCAGCCAGTTGCTTTTATAAGCATAGAGAGAGAAACCTTTCCTGTGGTTTGGGCCCTGAAGAAGCTGAGGCCATACCTGTTTGGCTCTCACTTCATAGTTCAGACTGAGCATAGGCCTTTCAGATAGCTACAACAGATGAGGGGTGAAAACCCCAAACTGCTTAGGTGGTCCATTTCCATACAGGGAGTGGACTGTCAAGTAGAACACAAACCTGGGCCTGCCCATGCAAATGCAGATGGCCTTTCCAGGTTCTTCCACTTAGATGATGAAGACTCACTAGGGAAAGGGTACTCTCATTCTCTTTCATTTGGGAGAGTGGAGTAGTGTGAGACAAGGCCTCTTTTTGACATGGTCAGCCCCCCGTTTTTTGCGTGATGTATCTGCTCACCAGGTTCCCTGGGCCACAGCTCTTTCCCTAAAACTGTTGTGATGCATTGCCACAATTGGATACACATTTATCTACCAATATAAGTCCCTAGTAAAAGGTACTTAGGAACCCAAGGCATGGGGTACTAAGGGTAGGTCTCGAGGCAGCAGGACTGATTGTGCCACCCTCTAGGGCCATGCACCTAGCAATGCCATTGCCAGTTGGATGTCCCTGTCCACCATACGCTGCATATACTATGGGTAAGACACCCCTCTGGCAGGCCTTCCAGCCCTAAGGCAGGGTGCACCATATCATATGTGAGGGCATAGCTGCATGAGCATTATGCCCCCACTGTGCCTTGCCAAACCTGGGACATAGTGAGTGAACAGAGCAGCCATTTTAATACATGTGCTGGACACGAGTTTTCCAGCTACATGATGGCCACTCTGAACCCTGGGTTGTTTGGTATCAAACAACTCAGAATGATAAATCCAACCTGGTACTAGTATTAAATGTATCCCTAAATTTACCCAGGGGTCATCTCAGAGGTGCCCCCTGCAAAAGGTAACTACCCTGGCATGGTTGGTGACTGGTTTTATTCAGCCTGCCATCTCAAGACACCCAATCTATAAACCTTGGGGGAGAGATCTGTCTCTCTGGTTTGTAGAACAAAGCTCTTCCTGGGTGGAGGTTCCAACACCCACTCCCTCAGGAATGTGCACAGTCCTGGTGGCGAGCTTCAAAGGGCTAACTGCCTTTGAAATTCGACCCCCAGGTCTGCCGCTAGCAGCAGAAAGTAACCCCCATAGAAACACCCACTTTTGGTGGGAGCAGCAGCAGGAAACTCAGAGTAGGAGGAGTGGCCCCACCTGGCATTCACCACCCTAAGGTGTTGCCTGTGAGATGGGCACTCCATTTCATTTTCCTCTTCTTGGATGGAAGGAAAATAGCCAATCAAGGATAGGGAAATGACCCTTCCCACAGGATGCGGTCACTTTAGTGGATGTAGCCACCCAAAGGTAGGTGACCCATTGGTCACTACCAGGTTCCCCTTAAAACACCCATTAAATATAGTATTTAGTGGGCATCCCTAGACCATGAAATCAGATTTGACAGACAAAAGAAGAGCAGCACCAAGAAGATTGAAGGCACAAGAACTGTAGACCTGCTGCCAAAAATAAAAGGTGCCAAACCCTGCCTGTTGCACCCAGGACCTGACAATCACCCCTGAGGAGCTGCTGGAGAACTGGAAAAACTCTAAAGAACTCCAGAGTGGAGGTACCACTGCAGCAAGAAACCAGCAAGCCAATGAGGGTTACTTCACTGACCAGCCTCTAACTCCTGAATCAGAAGTCGCAGCTGGACCCAACGACACACCAACAACCGTGAGGACAAACCCTGCGAGTGTGCCATGTTTGATGGTACTGCACCCTCCAGTTGTCAAACCATACCAATACCCTGGGTATTGGTCAGCTAACATCGGACACCGAGAAAACCAGCCCACCTGGGGCCAAAAAAGGACCAGGAGGAAGCCCTAGTCGAGGAACTTCAGGAAGAACCTGGACTTCTTCCCAGAGTACCCCCGGTGTCCTGCAAACGACTCTTGAACCAACTTACCTCCTGCTCCAGATGGCATCCTTGCGCACAGCTCCTGGCTCACCGATTCGCTCTGCACCCGGCCGCTCTGTGCCCTGCAACAAAGAACCCGCTGTGACCTAGGGGTCCCCCACCCCTTGCGATCTTGACACTCCACGGAGACCCCAAGGAGCCAACTTTAAACTTACCTGTGCAGTACTTTTCCAAGTGGTCCCCTGCAGTGGCATTGGTTCATACCTAATTGGCTTATTTAATCTACTTGTAAGTCCCCAGTAAAGTGCACTACATGTGCCCAGGGCCTGTACATCAAATGCTACTAGTGGGCCTGCAGCACTGGTTGTGCCACCCACATAAGTAGTCCCTTAACCATGCCTCAGGCCTGCCACTGCAAGGCCTGTGTGTGCAGTTTCACTGCCATTTCGACTTGGCATTTAAAAGTGCTTGCTAAGCCTTAAACTCCCCTTTTGCTACATATAAGTCACCCCTAAGGTAGGCCCATGGGGGCAGGGTGCTATGTAAATAAAAGGCACGACATATACCTTTGTAGTTTACATGTCCTGGTACTGTAGAACTCCTAAATTCGTTTTACACTGCTGTGAGGCCTGCTCCTTTCATAGGCTAACATTAGGGCAACCCTCATATACTGTTTGAGTGGTAGATTCATATTTAGTATGGCCAGAATATGTAATACAAAATCCTGCCGACTGGTGAAGTTGGATTTAATATTTCTGTTTTAGAAATGTCGCTTTTAGAAAGTGAGCATTACTCTACACTTAAATCCTTCAGTGCCTTACAATCCACATCTGGCTGGGTTGGTTGACAGCTCCCTTGTGCATTTCACTCAGACAACCTCAAACACAGGATGCTCAGTCACACCTGCACACATCTGCATATTCAATGGGTCTAGAGTGGCCTGACCTCACACAATGGACTGCCAAACCCCCTAATGGGACCCTGGCAGACAGGATGGAACTGAAGGGGGACCTGGTGCACTTCTAAGCCACTCTTTAAAGTCTCCCCCACTTCAAAGGCACATTTGGGTAGTTAACCAGGGCCTCCGACCCTACCAACTCAGACACGTCTGGACAAGATACCACTGGTGAAGAAACTCTGAACAAGACCCTGCAACCTGCCAAGAGGAATTGCCTGCAGGCCCAAAGGACTCACCTGACTACTTTTCTGCAAATGGCTGCTGCCCTGCTGTTGCCCTGCTGCCTTGCTGCCCTCTGGCTCTGCTGAGGAGTGCTCTTCAAGGGCTTGGATAGAGCCTGCCTCCTGTTCCTTGAAGTCTCAGGGCCACAAAGACCTCATCCTGCAAAAAACTCCTTGTGTGGCAAAAATTAGATGCACAGCCTGCCAGAAATTATGCACAGCCTGCATTGCGGTGAGAAAATCACTGCACGCCGAACCTGAACTACAGAGCCCGGCTCCCCGAGAGGAGATCGACGCAGCACCAGTGTTGCGACCGGAACTTTGACACACGGCCTACTGGATTGATGCATAGCCAGGCTGAAACAACGCAGCCCGACTTTCTGTGAGAAGAATTGACGCAGCGCCTGCCGTGTGACAGAAATTTGCCCACATCACCCACCGGATCAACGCAGGTCCTGCTGACTTTGTCCTGCACGCCCAGGATTTCTCCACTTCATCCCCGGGGCATCAGAATACCCTGCAACCCGAAGAGGATCCAAGACAGCGCCCCAGAAATCGACGCAAAGCCTTCACTGCGTGGAAAATTATTGACGCATTGTCTCTGTGCGCCTGGAGAAACCAACGTACACCTCCCCGTTTTCCACGCATCTCCTCCTCTGCGGTCCCTTGCGGAGAATTTGAAGGCAAACCAGGTACTTTGTGCTTGCAAGAGACACTTGTTGCTTTTTAAAGACTAAAGACTCTTTTTATCATTTTCTAAAGTGATATTTCAACGTTTACTTATCAAATCTTGATCATTTTGACCTGCATTTATCCAGTTAAATATTCTAGATTTATCTAAACACTGTGTGGTGTATTTTTGTGGTGTTATACTGTGTTATTGCATGATTTATTGCACAAATACTTTACACATTGCCTTCTAAGTTAAGCCTGTCTGCTCAGTGCCAAGCTACCAGAGGGTGGGCACAGGATAATTTGGATTGTGTGTGACTTACCCTGAATAGAGTGAGGGTCCTTGCTTGGAGAGGGGTTAACCTAACTGCCAACCAAAGGCCCCATTTCTAACAATTAGGTGATCTAGTTTTTACACCTGTAAACTAACGTGTGGTTGCCTGGACCCCCGCACAGTGTGCCTAACTTTGCACACTACATAGAGGGCCAACATCCTACACTATGCACTCAGCTATCTCAACTGGTGGAGTAAGCATTACTCCCCTGCTGCCAGTCGGCAGCAGTGGCCCGCCCCCAAACACAGCTCGGCTAGGGAAAGGGAAAAATAAAATCGTAATAAATGTATTTTATTACCATTTTATTTTTCACCTCTTTGGCGGTGCTGGCAGCAGGAGGGTGACGCTTTTCGGCCCTAAAGGAGCGGCTGCCACTGGGTAATGGCTTGACTGGTGGATTTCCCGTAGTCCATGGGAAGATAAGGGAAGATTTTCCTGAAATGTTTAACAAGCATAAAACCGAAATCCCTGGTGAGCAAGTTTAGTAGTAGACAAAAAGGTTCCATAAAGAAACTGGAAGCCAGCATTCTAACAAGGGACTGATTACCTCCAATGAAGAGGACCTCAGTGTTTTCACTGTTACATTTAAAGATAATTTTTTCCCAGATAGAGGGGTACTGCCATGAGACAAGACTGAATACGAGTCTGAGTGGAAGATGCCTAATTAGATGCTGAAAGTCAGCAATATAACTAGAAAACAGATTCCCAGACCAAAGAGGGCAGAGGGAGTGTATGAATGTAAAATCTATATCATCCTCACTTCTCAACCTCTTCACTAGCTCATTCTGCATCATTTACGTGGGCATTCACCTCTAAGGGCCAACCTACCCTTCCAAAACAATTTTCACTTTCTGGCCACTACTCTATCTTATGCCGCAAAAAGTTGATGAAAATGGATGTCTCATGGCAAGACAAGACAAGCATTTGCAATGCAACGGGTCTCGCGTTTGCTCATGTTAGAGCTGATAGCGTTGTAAACTCCTAACCCGACTTTTCACCTATCGGCAAAAGTGCATTTATGTCCGTAACCCGAAAAATTGCAATTAACTATGTAAAGCGCTCGACTTCTGCCAAGCGAAATCGCGCTAGTAAATTAGAGAAAAAGTAGTCCAAGAGCCGGACAGAAAACAGCGAGCCTTGCATGTTTTCTGTACTTGGCCGATGCGCTCGAGGAGGGCTAGCCACCGGAAAAGGCATGACGTATGCATGCCTTCGACTAATGAAAGCAAGCAGATTTTAATAGGCAAGCCCACGAACAAATGAAAAACACTGACGTGACGTCGACAGGGCTCCAAGCCCTTTTCTAAACCCTAAAGCGTCTCGCTGCGATATGCATGCGCGAGCGCATGCAACGCAGCCTCGACCCTAAAAAAGGCGTTTACTGGTATGCATTCAGTTTACAGTATAATGTTAAGATGGTGAAAGATGATAGCATAAATTAGGTGTACCCGCAGGATGCAGATGCTAAACCTGCCTCGGCCTGTTCAGAAATTTTACAGGAAACAATGATGATACAACCATAAGGTTTAGTTTAGCCCCCTCAAACTAATAATGGTTCTAGGGTTTGAAAACATTTGGGAGGGTTGAAGCAACGTTCAGAGCAGAACTTTCTTCTCCAATGTTTTGACATAAATTGAGCCGTTGTATTGTGGAAATAAATTGAGCCCCAATAATAGACACAGTCTGTAACATTTTCACCTACTCTGGCAATGTTTTTTTTTTTTGACATGTGACAAGATGTGCCGATTTCTTTAGACTGTCTACAGCGATGGCAAACACTGATTCACTCTCGACACCGGTGCTAGCACAGTTATTACTGCTTTCTTTCATATTTAACAAGAGCCTCCCACGATAATCCTGCTCCCCTTTACCAACCTGCTGACAGAGACTATTGACATTGCATTGTCTGACTTCAAGGAGGTTTACAAATTGGCGAACACAACGATGGATGAGCAAGGGCAAGGACGGTAGTGGTCCTCTGTAGAGGTTGTCAGCGTCTCTAAGGATCTCTTTAGACTCAGAAAAAGCCATGCCATGTACACCACGAACTGAGTGGCAACTTTTATGCCTGAGCAGAAACAATGCTGTATCATTCCAGTTTGTCCACTTAACACAACACTAAGGCGGTCATTACAACATTGGCGGTAAAAGGCGCTTACTGCCGTGCAGAAGACCGCCAACACACCGCTGCGGCCGCGGAATTCTGCCACAGCTATTATGACCCACATTTCGGAATCCGCAAAAAAGTCAGACACCCACACAAGTCCGCTGTCCACTCAAAGGTCAGTGATAAACTGGCGAAAACAAAACCTCCACTGTCACGCCAACAGAAATACACCCACACTATCACGACCCACGAATCCACGCGGCGGTCTTTCAGCGCGGTATTCCATTGGCGGTACACACCGCCGCACTCAAAATACACACACATATACAAAACACTACCACATTGGACAATTCCAAATACACACACCTGATACACATACACACACCACTCCCACACACCCATTACAATATAAAACACACACCCACATCACCCACAAACCCCTACGACCAAAAATTCAGAAAGAAGGCCAGAGAGAGACAGCACCAGCAAGAACAACAGCATCCACAGGCACACAACACCATCACCCACACAACTTCCACGCACCTCACACAGTACACCACTACATATCACCACACTTATCACCACACACTCCACCCCACACATCACCTACACCACCCCATGGCACGGCAAAGACACCCCAGGTTCTCGGAGGGGGAGCTCAGGGTCGTGGTGGAGGAAATCGTCCGGGTAGAGCCACAGCTATTCGGAGCACCTGTGCAGCACACCTCCATAGCTAGGAAGATGGAGCTATGGCGAAGAATAGTGGACAGGGTCAACGCAGTGGGGCAACACCCAAGAAATCGGGAGGACATCAGGAAGAGGTGGAATGACCTACGGGGGAAGGTGCGTTCCGTGGTCTCAAGACACCACCTGGCGGTTCAGCAGACTGGCGGCGGACCCCCACCTCCTCCCCCACAACTAACAACATGGGAGGAGCAGGCCTTGGCGATTCTGCATCCTGAGGGCCTCGCAGGAGTAGGTGGAGGAATGGACTCTGGTAAGTCAAAGCTTTACTATTACATCCCCCACCCTACCTGCATGCTATCACATACCCTCACCCCCAGCACCCCAACTCCTCACATATGTCCCAACATCACAAACCACACATCCCAACACCAAACCCTGCATGCAACAACAAAGCATGGACACCCATCACCAAAGCATGCCCACTGCACATACCCATACACCCCCTTAAACCATCATCACACAAGCTCCCACACAGGAATGCTAGCACTGGGGTACACGGTCACCCACCCATTGCACACCATTACACACACAGATTTAATAAACATCCTTTTATACCCCTGCAAGACCCCTACCCAACGTCACCGGACAGGAGGGTCCACACATGTCCACACCACCAACAGAAGAGCCCCACAGTGATGACAGCACCTCTGTCCAACTGGATCTAGATGACCAGCCCGGACCATCGGGGACCTCTGGACAGTCGGGTCCCCTCACACAGGCACAGGCCACCACAGACCTTCCCCCCTCTGGAAACACCAGCACAGCACCCACTCAGCGGGCCCATACCTCCGTCCCCAGGACACATCAATCAGCTGTGTGTCCACCACTACAGGGAACCCAGGCTAACCCACCACCCCAACAACAACAGGGACCTGGAGTCAGTGGTAATGGCACACAGTCCAGGGGAAGGAGGCCCAGGAACACAGGGGAACTGGGAGGGCTGCTGTGCAACAGGGGGCAGACAGGCCAAGGGAGCCCACTCTCCACGAGGCCCTCTCCTCCATCATGGGAGCCTACCACCACTCCCAGGAGACGATGGCAACGGTACTGGCCAAGTTTCAGGAGACCCAGTGCATGCAGGAGGAACAGTATATGGGCTTCAGGGAGGAACTCCGAACCATCAGCTCCACCCTGGGCACCATCATAGGGCTGCAGAAGGAACTACTCAACACCAGGAGGGACACTGTGGCATTACAAGGGGCCCCTGACACTAGCATGGACGATGAACTGCCCACCACCTCCGCCGGCGCTGGTGGACAGGATGCCCCACCACAGGACCACCACACCAGCACCCCAACCCCTGCAGAGGGAGAACCACCCCGCAAAGGGTCCCTGAGATCCAGGACAAAGACAGAGCACAATGCCAAGACCCCCGCCAAGAAATGAGACCACCCTGATTGTCATCCTACTGTCCCACTTTGTCACCCTGTCCATAATTAAACTGCCCCAGCTCCACTTCCTATGCCCATATGGGCAATGCACCTGTGAGACTAATAGACTGGACTCTGCCATGGACATTCCTCCACCATCATCCCTCACCATTTCACTACCCCCTCCAATATTGAGCATTTCAATAAACACACCTAAAGCACGAAATGATCTGGAGTCTGTTTGTGATTTCGAAATAGTGTATTAGCAATTACAGTGGCAAAATGTTTTTTAAATAGTAATGTCAACATACCTATGTCACACAGCTCTAGTCCATGAGGAATCTAAGCAGATGTCACACAGTGGGACCCACATCTGTGAAATCGTAAGGGAAAGTGACAACTCAGTGACCATACACTGGGTGAAAACGACAGACAGGAGAGAGGTAGTAGTGTCAAAGTACATGTAGTAGGCAGGTTTGTATTCCTACCTGTGTCTCACTGGAAATATTGCAGGATCACTGAGTCCTTGTTCTGCATGTCTTCTTCCTCTGCTTCCTCCTCATCACTGTCCACAGGCTCCACAGCTGCAACAACACCGCCATCTGGACCATCCTCCTGCAGAAAAGGCACCTGGCGTCGCAAAGCCAAGTTGTGAAGCATACAGCAGGCCACGATGATCTGGCACACCTTCTTTGGTGAGTAGAATAGGGATCCACCTGTCATATGGAGGCACCTGAACCTGGCCTTCAGGAGGCCGAAGGTCCGCTCGATCACCCTCCTAGTTCGCCCATGGGCCTCATTGTAGCGTTCCTCTGCCCTTGTCCTGGGATTCCTCACTGGGGTCAGTAGCCATGACAGGTTGGGGTAACCAGAGTCACCTGCAAATGGGGAGGGGCAACTGTTAGACACGCACTAACCTGGAGGGATAACCCCAGACAACCATTCCCACTGACTAGCTTCCAGGTGCTCACCTAATAGCCACACACGGTGCCTCTGGAGTTGACCCATCACATAAGGGATGCTGCTATTCCACAGGATGTAGGCGTCATGCACTGAGCCAGGGCGCATGGCATTCACATGGGAGATGTACTGGTCTGCCAAACATACCATCTGTACATTCATAGAATGATAACTCTTCCGGTTTCTGTACACCTGTTCACTCCTGTGTGGGGGGGACCAAAGCCACATGGGTCCCATCAATGGCACCTATGATGTTGGGGATATGTCCCAGGGCATAGAAATCACCTTTCACTGTAGGCAAATCCTCCACCTGAGGGAAAACGATGTAGCTCTGCATGTGTTTCAGAAGGGCAGACAACACTCTGGACAATACGTTGGAAAACATAGGCTGGGACATCCCTGATGCCATGGCCACAGTTGTTTGAAATGACCCACTTGCAAGGAAATGGAGCACTGACAGCACCTGCACTTCATTGGGGATTCCTGTGGGATGGCGAATTGCTGACATCAGATCTGGCTCCAACTGGGTACACAGTTCCTGGATTGTGGCACTGTCAAGCCTGTAGGTGATTATCAAATGTCGCTCCTCCATTGTCGACAGGTCCACCAGCGGTCGGTACACCGGAGGATGCCGCCATCTCCTCACATGTCCCAGCGGATGGTGCCTATGAAGGACAACAGAGAGCACAGAGTCAAACAACTCAGAGGTACGTACCCACAGTTTACCCAGAACACCAATCATACACAAAAGGTGGCCTGTATGTGTGTTGAGTCTAGTCCTAGGTATGTGTGACGCAGTTGAAAATGAAGCCATGTGGGCCCCTGAAATGGCGGCTGCCTGACCTGTAAAGTGGGACAATGGGATGTGAGGTGACTGCGCTGGCGTTGTACACCGTTGCGGTAGGCGGTCGAAGACCGTGGCGCAATGCTGCATTGGTTAACATTGGACCCTATTTGTCCCAGGAGCCAATGACGATGTACGCCGGTGGTGACGGTACGCACCGCCGCGGACGTGACCGCCATTTTCTATCTGTTCAATCACTCAATACCTGATCTTCGACAGGAGAGGACCTACACTGCAAGTGCTGCTGTGACCTCGGTCTGGAAGAGACAATGGCTCGTGCATCTGGGGAAAGGGCCCCTGCCTTCACATCGGAGGAGTTGGAGAAGCTCGTTGATGGGGTTCTCCCCCAGTACACGCTACTCTACGGTCCTCCAGACAAACAGGTAAGTACACAGGGAGCATGTTGTATGGGCTATGCCTGTGTGGAGAGGGCTGGATGTAAGAAGGAAGGGGGCAGAGTGCTGCGTGCATGAAAGAAGGTGAATGCATGTGCCACATGGCAAGGGTAGGGATGGGGGCCAATCACTTTGACGGTGCAGTTGGTAATGACTTCTCTTCTTCCCCTGTACATTTCATGTAGATCAGCGCCCACCAGAAGAAAGATATTTGGCGTGCCATCGCCAAGGACGTCCGGACCCTGGGGGTCTACCACAGACAGAGCACCCACTGCCGGAAAAGATGGGAGGACATTCGCCGCTGGAGCAAGAAGACGGCGGAGGCTCAGCTGGGGATGGCCTCCCAACGTGGGAGGGGTGCCCGTCGCACCATGACCCGCCTGATGTTCAGGATCCTGGCGGTGGCCTACCCGGAGTTGGATGGGTCCTTGAGGGCATCACAGCAGATACAAGGGGGTGAGTACACTCTCATTCTGCTGACTTAGCGCGCAGTGGAGTTGTCTGGGTGGGGGAGGAGGGCTGTGGGTTTCCCTAGGCCAGAGCGAGTTCCGTAGGCAAGGCCCTCTGTAAGGCAGGCCATGTGGCACCACAGCCCACCTCTGTAGAGTGACAAGTACAGCTATTCATGCCCCTGTGTCATCTATGTGTGCAGATGTCGTCCATAGCCTTGTAGGCCATTTCCCAGGAACTGAACAGGGAGCCCAAGAGCGCGGCGTAGTGCAGGGGGCTTCTGTGTATGTCGTGTCCACCAACGGTAGCGGTAATCCATGCACTCAACATGTCTTTCTTCTGTCGTCCCCCCCCTTTTTGTGGTCCCCCTGTTCTTGTGTGCATTAGCATCATCAGGCAGAGGAGCAGTGGCACCGGAGCACGAGGGAGCTGCATCCCACATGGCCCTGGAGAGCGAGACAACGGACTCGGAATTCACCAGTGGGACGGAGGGCGAGGGGAGCTCCACGGCGGGGACAGGAGCTGATACCAGCGACACGGACTCATCCTCTGATGGGAGCTCCCTTGTGGTGGCGGCAACATCTGTGCCCCCCGCATCTATAGGTACAGCCGCCACCCCCCCTACCAGCACTGCCCTCCCAGCAGCCCCTCAGCCTTCGCCCCATGCCAGTTCACCCAGGAGGATGGGCATCACCTTCGCCCCAGGCACCTCAGGCCCTGCCCCAGACCCCTGCTGCCCTCAGTAAGGAGGCCATTGACCTCCTCAGGTCCCTCACTGTTGGGCAGTCTACCATTTTGAATGCCATCCAGGGTGTAGAAAGGCAGTTGCAACAAACTAATGCATTCCTGGAGGGCAATCATTCTGGTCAGGCGGCCCTACACCGAGCTTTTCAAACTCTGGCCTCGGCACTGATGGCAGCCATTGTCCCTGTCTCTAGCCTCCCCCCTCCAACTTCCTCCACCCAGACCCAATTCCCTGTACCTCTGCCTATCGCAAGCACACCATCAGACCAGCCTGCACACACCTCAACACACAAGGGAAGCTCATGCAAACATAAGCACCACACATCCCACAGGCACTCACGCAAGCAACACACACATGCAGACACACCAACATCCACTGCCTCCACTGTGTCCCCCTCCTCGTCGTCTCCCTCCTCCTTCCCAGTCTCGTCTTCAATCACACCTGCATGCACTACCTCTACAGCCACTCCGTCCCTCACCAGCACATCCACCAGCACACCCCGCTCACGTTCAGTCACCACCCCCACTACCATTCATACGCCCCCTGTGTCCTCTCCCAGTGTGTCTGTGACGCCCCCTCCGAAGATACACAAACGCGGGCACACACCCACCCAACAGCCATGCACCTCACGACAGCCTCCAGCGCATGCACCTTCACCCAAAGTCAGCAAACGAACACCTCCCACTACCACCACCTCTTCCTCCTCTCCCAAACCCCCTCCAGCTACCCGTCCCAGTGTGTCCCAAAAACTTTTCCTGTCCACCCTTGACCTTTTTCCCACACCTCCCCCACCCCGTCCATCTCATAGGTCCCGAAGTAGCACCTCAGCCAAAACATCTCCGGCACCGGTCGTGCCTGTAGTCACCGGTATGTGGAGTGCACCGGCCACCAGGACAGCCAGTGTGGCACGGAGCCACAGCACACACAGTCCCCCACCTGTGAAGCATCGGAAATTGGCCAGTGCCCGGCTGGAGAGGGGGAAGACTCCAGCCACCAAAGCCGCTCCCAGGGGTCCCGGTGGGAGTGTGGAGTCAGCTGTGACACCTTCCAAGGTGGAGAAGGGCCACGAGAAACCCGGCATGTCTGGGAAGAGCTGCACGGGGAGAAGACCGCCATCATCCCCGCTGGCCAGGAGGCCACCGCCAGCACCAGCCCAGCTGCCCAGGAGGCACCCGCTAGCCCCAGCCCAGCTGCCCAGGAGGCCACCGCCAGCCCCAGCCCAGCTGCCCAGGAGGCCACCGCCAGCCCAGCTGCCCAGGAGGCCACCGCCAGCCCCAGCCCAGCTGCCCAGGAGACCACTGCCAGCCCCAGCGGCACCAGCCCCGCTGGGCCATGAAGGACCGGCAGCAAAAGCCCCGCTGGGCCATGAAGGACCGGCAGCAAAAGCCCAGCTGGGCCATGAAGGACCGGCAGCAAAAGCCCCGCTGGGCCATGAAGGACCGCCAGCACAAGCCCCACTGGGCCATGAAGGACCGCCAGCAAAAGCCCCGCTGGGCCATGAAGGACCGCCAGCACAAGCCCCGCTGAACAGGGCACCGCCAACTCAAGCCCCGCTGAACAGGGCACCGCCAACTCAAGCACCGCTGAACAGGGCACCGCCAACTCAAGCACCGCTAGCCCATGAGCGGCAGGGGCACTTACACAACTGGGTCCGTCACGGGGTGAGTGATGCACTCTGGGCACCAGGTCCCCCTCCAGAACCAGTGGAGAGATCCATCCACTACCTCTGTCCTTTACAGGATAAAGCACTCTGGGCACCAGTCCCCCTCCAGAACCAGTGGAGAGATCCATCCACTACCTCTGTCCTTCACAGGATAAAGCACTCTGGGCACCAGTCCCCCTCCAGAACCAGTGGAGACATCCATCCACTACCTCTGTCCTTCACAGGATGAAGCACTCTGGGCACCATGCCCCCTCCAGAACCAGTGGAGACTGTTATCCACTTGAGAGACTGTGGCTTTGCACTCCCCAGGATTGAACAGTGGGCAAACCACCCACTGTAGAGACTTGAGAGACTGTGGCTTTGCACTCCCCAGGATTGAACAGTGGGCAAACCACCCACTGTAGAGACTTGAGAGACTGTGGCTTTGCACTCCCCAGGATTGAACAGTGGGCAAGCCACCCACTGTAGAGACTTCAGAGACTGTGACTTTGCACTCCCCAGGATTGAACAGTGGGCAAACCACCCACTGTAGAGACTTGAGAGACTGTGGCTTTGCGCTCCCCAGGAAGTTCCAGGAAGTGGGCAGGTGGCCCCCTGGATTTGGCGTTGTGCACTCAAGCGGCTGAGGTGCCCCCACTTTCCCTCCCCCTGAGGTGCCTGTTTTGTTGCTGTCTGATGCCCCTGCAGTGTTCTCTCCGTCATGGTCGGGGATCTTGTGTGGGCCTCGCCCATACCGTTTGGTCCCAGTGTTCCACGGATCTTCTTTGTGCAGTACCTGGACTACTATGCCTGGTATATATTTTGTACATGTTGTATATATATATATTTCTGCCGACTTGTTTGTAATATATTCCGATGGTTACACTCATTTTCTTTGGTCTTTGCATTCTTCCGGGGGGGTTTGGGGGGTGTAACTGTGATGTATTGATATGCATTAGTATGTGTGTTGTAGTGGGTGAGGGTGGGGGTGTTGCGTGTGTGTGTCCCTGTTGTTTTTTGCCTCCCCCCTCCCCTGTGTCGTAGGTGCAGTACTCACCGTGGTCTTCGCCGCCGGCATTCGTGCTCCTGGTAGAGGAGCAGGAAGACTATCGCAGGTAGGATTTGGAGTTCCGGTTCCATGATGTCCTCGTTCCTCGTGGAATGTGTAGAGGTGAGCGTTTTCCCTTCAAAATTCCTGTTTCCGCCGTGTTTTTATCCGCGGTGAATCCGCCCCGGAAAAGGTGGCGGATTGGCCTGTCATAATAGTGTGGGCGGTACATTGTCTCCTGCCTGTCTGTTGGCTGTGACCTCCGCGCTGTTTGTTTGTACCGCCGTGGCGGTCGGAGTGTTAAAGTGGCTGTCTTTGTTGGCGGTTTCCGCCACGGTCGTAATTGCTATTTTTTTTACTGCCGGCCTGTTGGCGGTCTTACCGCCGCTTTAACACCGTCCGCCAGGGTTGTAATGACCACCTAAGACTTAATTGCAATGCCTATTGTTTGAGTTCAAGAGTGCATATCTATAGGGATGTTCCATGAGGGGGCAAATCCTGTTATGTCCTTGTACCAGGATAGCAAAACTGAAGAAGGCACTGCTCTGTAGATTTCACTAGAAATTAGTCAATGATCACTAGGGAACTAACTTGGTGCACTAAGATAATGGTACTCTTTATGTGAACCTTGTGTTTTAAAACTATCAGGTTGTGATGGAGAATCAGCCCTTTGTGGTTTGGTCCAAGAGAAAGTATGACAATTAAATCAAACTCATCAAAACCAATCTCCACCTCCTAGCTTGGATCAACTGTAAAAACGATAGGTTTCGGTTGTCCATAAAAACATGGGACAGTGTATTAGGCGCCCAATGAACAGTGTCACCATTCTATAAAGGTGGTTGCTACCAGTTGTTTCTCTGCAGTGGTGTACGCCTGTCCCGAGTCCTTCAATCTCCAGGAGAGATAATAACAAGGGTGTAATTGGCCAGTTAACTCATGGTGTTGGGTAAGCTAAGTTCATTTTGCTATCTCAGAAGTATCTGCTTCAACCACATAAGGCAAATCTGGACTAAGGGTGAGCCAATACAGGAGTGGTCGTAGATCCTTTTACTGTTCTGCAAATTCTTATGCAATTTCAGGGCTTCAAGAAAAGACAACACCTCTATGCAATAAACAGATGGCAGGAAACACTAAGGGGCTGATTTAAGAAAAGTGGTGCTGCACTCAGTGCGCCCCTTAGACCTCCCCCACCGCCACCAAGTGAGTGCCATATTTAAAATAAGGCACAAAATTGCGCAGGGTAGGGGGCAATAGTGTCATTATTTTTTACGCTATTGTTCTACTCTGCAGGAGTAGTGCCATACCCCCTGAGCAGGCGTTAAAAGTGCTGAAACAAATGTTGCAAGGAAATCTTTTAGATTTCCTTGTACCATTTTTTCAGCCCCTCTAATGGGGGAGCCCCCCTTTAGAATACCTTATACCTGACGCAGGCATAATGTAGCGCAATGCATGCATTGCGCCACTTTGTAAATTTGAAAAGTGTTTTAGCCATCCAGCACCACATTAGCCTCAAAACAATGATGCTAATGTGTCATTAGAATGGAGCTAGGGGCTCTTAAATCAACCCCTAATTGATTACCTGGCCAATGAATTGCCAGAAGAAGTTGGCAAAACCCGAAAAGTATTCCTCTCCCTCTACTGGCGTCCCTGGCCAGTCATCTTCTCCCTCAGTGTCTAACTCCACGGGGTCACTATCCCCCTGGGGTGTGGACTGGGGACCCTCTTCCTCAGAGTCCTCACTACTCTTGTGGGTCTCTCTAGGGTCTCCCTCAGAACCATCCCTCTCTTGGGCCTCTTTTTCTGTTGCTATCTCACGTGCCTGCTCAAAATAATATAAGGCTTTTGTGAGGTCCCCTTCTTCAGGCAGCCCTCTCTCTCTACAGAATACCTTTAACTCTTCTAGAGTGTACCCCAACAACTCGTCCATGTCAAAGGTAGACTCCATTTTGTAAAGAGCACAACACTAGCATAAACAACAAGAGTCCAAAGTGCGATTATACAACACAGGAGTAAAAATAAAAATTACTAGCTTGAGAGAACAGGAGAATAATTTAAGAAAAGAGAATTAAAACATTTAATGGTCTAAGTGCAATTTGCGGTGCAAAAATGAGTCACAAGGTACTGTGCAAGCGCAAGTCCTATCCTCACCGCTGGCAACCAATGTTAGAAATGGGGTTTCTGGTTGGCTAGGATATGTCCCTCAGCCAGGCAGAACCTACACACTCTAGTCAGGGCTTGGGAGTTACACGTCCAAGATAACCCCTGCTCACCCCCTTGGTAGCTTGGCACAAGCAGTCATGCTTAACCAGGAGGAAATGTGTAAAGCGTTTGCACAACACACAACACACGTGACGCAAAATATACACCACAAAGTAAACACAACACTGAGCTATGTAAAAATAATCTGTATTGCACAAAACATAATTAGACCAACATTACATGTGAATAACACTCTGCTACCTTAGCAGTTGTCAGAATGTTACACAAGTTACTAATACTCTGCAGGAATATGCAGTTGTCACATTAGAACACGTAAGTACTCAGGATTCTGCAACATAAGCAGTAGTCAGGAATTACAGTAAAAGGTATATGCACTTGTCATGAACAATTCCTAAACACCCATAAAAGGAACATTAGAGAATATACCACAAGTCATATAAATACATATCAGCTAGACATGCCTAGAAAAGGAACATTAGCACATATATATATAACCAGTAAACAGGTAGGAAATAGCAAACATCTGTAAGTCTGTATTGGGCTCCTAGAGCCTAGATTTTCTAAAGAGTACCTGCTTGCTGGTGGAAAAGGCACTTCCAGTGCCTAGAAACAGGCACGGGGGCCCCCGGCGCTCCGGTGCGCAAAACGGGGGGCCTCCCTAGTGGTGGGGGCCTGCCTCGGCCTCCTCACATCCTTGGGGTGGGGGCCGGGCGTGGCCCAGCAAAAATTACCGCGTAAAGGTGGGAAGGGAACTCCGGTGAGGTCTCCCTTCCCGATTCCACGGCGAGTAAGGAAAACAAAGGTTGCCAAAAACTAGGAGCGTCCTGCTCCTACTGCAGCAACCGGGGGAAGGAGGGCGCTCCCTGCGCCTTCCCCGAGTCCTTCTTCCGCGTTAGAGGGCACTCGGACCCCTCCGGGGGTCCGAGAAAATACTCGCTCGCACCCGAGGTGGTGCGCGAGTACTAGGAGCTGCTCCCAGGCCGCCGGGAGGCTCCGTTTAGAAGCTGGAGGCAACTGGTAAGGTCGGACCCCTCCGGGGGTCCGAGGAGGCACTCGCGTGCACCCAAACCGGTGCACAAGTGTTGGGAATCTGTCCCCGGCCGCTGGGACGCTTCCAGGGCAAGAGGAGGCGGCTGGTGCCCCAGGGGCGCTCCTGGGAGCAGACCGTTCCCCGGGGGCGCCGCTAGGAGCGCGCCGGCTCCAATTGAGGTATCTTCGTGCCCTGGGGGCACTTAGCTTAGCGCGAACCTCGCACTAATGATAGTCCAATAACCCGGACTGCGGCGGTGATTCGGGGGGCAAAAATAAAGCGCGTTTCAAAGCGCTACAGTGATTTTTGCGACCCAGGCTGTGGCGGTGTCCTTGGTCAGAAGGAAAGCGCATTTCAGGGCACTGGGGACAAAGTTAAAAGCCCAGGCTGCGGCGGTGATCCCTTGTCTGCAGTACCAAGAGAGCGCTTTTTTCCAGCGCTTAGTCCAGTCCTACAGGGATCCTTACAGGGGTCAGGGGCACAGCACCCTGCCCCTGGGAGCAACCAGGAGACAAGGGAGCACAGGCTGGTGGGCACAGCTACAGGCCAGCACAAGGGTTGGAGATGGTGACAGTCCTTCTAGTGACCAGGCAGGTCACAGGTCAGCACAGCAGCAGCAGTCCAAGGTGGTTTCCTGGTGAGTCCATTCATCAGCGTTCTGTGTCCAGTTTCAAGTTCAAAGAGTGTTCAAATTGTGGGGAAAATTCCTCTGTACTTATAGTCAGTTCTTACAGTGTTTTTCAATGGTAGGGAGAGGAGGTTCCAGCCAGTTACAACTGGTTCTTGGAGTGCCCCCTCTCTTCTTTCATCACAGGCTCCAAACATCAGTGGGGGGTTAATGACCCTATTGTGTGAGGCCAGGGCACAGTCTTTACAAATGCAGGTGTTCCCCGCCTCTCCCTTCTCTCAGCCCAGAAAGGCTTTACAATATGTAGATGCACCTCTGTGTCACCTCCACCGTCCCTGTGTTCAGGCTGTCTGAGAAGTATGCACAAAGCCCCAACTGTCAGTCTGCCCAGACGTTGATTGGAGACAAGCTGCAAAACACCAAAGTTATAAGCACAGACAAATGCGCACTTTCTAGAAGTGGCATTTCTGTGATAGTAATAAAAAATACACCTACACCAGTAAGCAACATTTCTTACCACTGTCACAACCATACCAAACATGCCTATGCTACCTCTCATAAATCAGACAATACCCCTTACACATAAAGCAGGGCATTTCCAATGCAATCCTATGAGAGGGCAGCACTCACAGCAGTGAGACACCAAGTTAGGCTGTTCCACGCCACATGGCACATGTCCTTCCTTCTATATACATGGCACCCTGCCCAAAGGGCTAGCTAGGGCGCACCTTAGGGGTGCCTTACATGTAGTAAAAGGGGAGTTCTGGGCCTGGCAAGTAAATTTAGATGCCAGGACCCTGTGGCAGGAAACTGCGCACACAGGCTCTGCGCTAGCAGGCCTTAGATAGGTTTGACAGGCTACTTCAGTGGGTTGTGCAAGCAGCGCTGCAGGCCCACCAGTAGCATTTAATTTACAGGCCCTGGGTATAGGGATACCACTTTACAAGGGACTTATAGGTAAATTAAATATGCCAATCAGGTAGAATCCAATCATATCAAATTTGTAAGAGAGAGCACATGCACTTTAGCACTGGTTAGCAGTGAAAAAGTGCTCAGAGTCAAAACGTCAGCCAACAAAGGTCAGAAAAATAAGGAGGCAAAAAGCAAAAAGTCTGGGGAATGACCCTGTAAAAGGGCCAGGTCCAACAACCAGTCTTCTACTTCACCTATTTTTCTGTCAGTCCTCTCTGGCCTCATGTGGATGAGTTTTACACCTAAAAGTCCACTTCAGTGGCATAAAATTCACATTTACTCTTAAAATCAGCTCATTTTCTTGTAAAACAAATTGGGAGATTCTTTGAATGCTCAATATGCTCTTTATTTGAGTCAGAATATATCAGGATGCCATCTATCTACATTATCATAAAACAGTTGAGGACATCATTAACGAAGTACTGGCAAGCAGCTGGAGCATTACAGTGACTGAATGGCATGATGCAGTACTTGAACAGGTCCTACTATGTACGGATTGCCATCTTCCATTCATCTCCCTGCCATATGCTAATCAGATGGTAAGCTCCTCATAATGTCCAATTTAATGTAAATAGTGGCCAGTTTCAGGTAATCCAGGAAACTTGCCTTATGGGACAAGTATACCTATTCTTCACTGTGATGTGATGCGGGCCGAGTAATCTATGCAAAGCCAATGTTCTACATTGGCATTTGAGACAAAGAATAGAGGTGAAGTGGCTATGAAACATGAGAGTCTTATAAAGCTGTTTCCTGTAGCTTAGCCTTCTAGTCCTTAAGGAGGTTGTTTTCACTCTCAGCAGAGCTGCATTGAGATATGGGGGATATTTGCCCCAGGGACTAGATTTAGCTGACAATTGTAAAGATGCTATGGTGGTAAACTTCTGTTTCTATGATATTAAAAAAAACTCATCATGCAGCAACACAGCAACCTTTTGAGCAGCTGTGGCACCTACATAAAATATATAATGCTTGGTGAGTACTCTGAGCAATGATAATTTCTCTGGCAAGGCATCCAGAGGAAATAATGACTCCAGGCAATAAGTAGATGCGAACTGTGATGGCTGCATTGTTTCAACTCCCAATCACTTGTTTTCTAAGGTCAACCATGGCATAACAAGTATAAAAGCTAGAAGCTCAATAACATTAAATTGGTTCGTTTTTTTGGGCACCTTGTACCCTTTTCTGCATTTAAGATACAGAGATTGGGACAATCTAAGCAAATGGCAAAGTTTTTTGTTTTGTTTTACAAATAAAAAAACAAATTCCAGTCAACACAACCGCCATCAAACTCATACCATTTTCGCATCTCCTAGTAATGTCTCCCCCAGTCCAAGCATAATAAACCTGCCATTTGTCCCAGACATTCCTATGATTCTGAGGGCAGCCACAAACTGTGTAAATGGGCTTTTCCTGTTGGGCACACTAGATCACTCCAGCCCGCCTTTTAGCCACTGTAGGAGTGTTTACTGAGTTCTATTTTGGCCTATGTCGCATTTGTCGGCCAGCAGCACCAGCACTATAAACACACACCCCAGTCTGGGGTCGCCAAGGTCGTTCAGGAGCCCTAGTAGGATAATCTGAGAGGTAAGCTCCAGTGCCCAGCCCAACACCAATGAATGCTTGCACTCTACTTTCTGCTAATAACAGGCCAGCATAGGACAGAACCAGACCACATGAAAGAAGTTAACCTCCTGAGTTGTGCAGTAAAAGCAGATAGGCTAGGGGATCCTGCCAACCTGGTGGAGCTGTATGGGCTCAAGTAAAGAGGTGCAGATAACGGTGTTGAACCATGCACACGTGAGTAGATATAGCTAGCTCCTTGAAAGACATAGAGGAACTGAGGTAACACCTTGATTTAGAAGATGGCTATTCACCCCATGACGTGAAGGGGAAGGGACTTCTGCTGGTTCCTATTACATGTCAGTGAGGAGGGGGCAAAAAAATGAAGGGCCAGATTTATACTATTTTAGCGCTGCATTTGCGTAATTATTTGATGCAAAATCAGTGCAAACTTACAAAATATAATTGCATTTTATAAGTTTGCGCCACTTTTGCGTAAAAAAATGACGCGAATGCGGCGCTAAAAAAGTATAAATCAGGCCCTAAGAGTTCACGTCAATTTCAGGAGCATGAACACATGAATACCTTAGTAGTAGCATGATAGATGATGTATTGGGTTGGTACTGTGCCATGAGTAGGTAGTTGGATGGCCTTTTATGGGCACCACCAGGAATTTCGCCCTGTTGACACAGAGCCCTGAGGCATTTTCATAAAGATCAAGAATGTCCAGGCTTCTCAGGCCTAAGGACTTCAAATTAGCTAGGAAGAGTAGTATATCATCCGCGTAAAGCACAATGTACTTCTCTGGCCCGGAGTCTTATGCCCAGACTCTTGGTCAGTCATCACAGCATATAATGCGTGCCAGGGGCTCCATGGCAAGAGCAAACAGGAGAGGGGGAGAGGGCAGCCTTGTGGGGTTCCTCTGTGGATTGGGGAAGGGGGCAGAGAGCAACTTGTATATCTGAACCTATGCAGAGGGGTGGGAGTACATGAGATTAATGAGGTTACGGAAGTGGGGCCCCAGCCCGGCTATCTTCAGGATTGTGCTTAGGAAGGACCAGTCCACCGAGTTGAAGGCCATTTCAAAGTCAATCAGGAGCAGGTCTCATGGCTGTTGCAGCTGATATTCCTGAGAAATGGCAACTTTACCCATCAGATAAATTAGGGAGTGTCTCGAGCCGGCATGAAACAGCATTGATTGGGGTGAATCAGGTGGGGCAGTGTTTGTTGTAGGCAGTTAGCAAGGACCTTGGAAAATATTTAAGTATCCCTGTTTATTGGTGAAATCGGTGCAATTATCTGAAGGCAGGCCTGGTTTGGACATCACCACAATCGTGGCCATGTCTAGTTTGGAGGTGAAGGCACCTGCCTCCGCCACAACCGTGTAGATAGCCAGAAAATGATGGATCAGAAGTTCTGAGAAACTTCAATAGTACTCAATAGGGAACTCGTCGGGCCTGGCGTTTTTCCCAGGATCATGTCTGATGTCGCCTCTGTAATTTCTAAGGCTGTGATTGCTTGGGCCAAGTCTGTGGCTAGGGGGCAAGGGATTAGAGGGAGCTGAAAATCGGCCAGCAGTGGGTTTTCCTTCTCCTCAGGGAGGTCAGGGTGTATGACAGTATAGGGCTTTATAGTAATCCACAAACACTTGCACGATTTCGGAGGTAAGGGCTTTTGAGTGTCCCCTTCATCCAAAACCTGTGGTATCACTCTGGAGCCAATCTCTCTCGTGGCCAACCAGTAGAGAGATTGCCCCGATTTGTTGCTGTATTCATAAACCTGCCGGTTTAATAACCTCCAGCTAGGTTGAACTTCCTCCACTGAGATCTGTCTCACCAACACCCTTGCAGCTGCCAATCACTGATCAAGCTCTGGTGAGTGTTCCAAACGGGTCTGGTGAATCTAGGAAAAGGATGTTGGCCTCCAGGACTGTCATTTGTGCAAATTTCTGTTTCTATTTGCCTCTGACCGTGGATTTGCAGACCCCCTCCACAGGGTGCAGGGGGTACTAGACGGTACCCTGGTTTTCTTTAAAGTAGGTTTGTATCCCGGACGTCACATTGGCTGAGCAATCTCTGTCTGTCATGTACCATGCATCAAAGCACCACATGGAATGGAGGATCTGTTCCAGAGACCCCAGCTGCACCATAAGTGGTACGTGACTGGGGATGCCCTATGGTAGGATTGTAGGTTTGGTTAATTGAAGGGTGTTTGTGGCAACCAAACAGAGAAGGTCAATACAGGACCTGGTGCTATGAGCCGCTGATATGTGGGTGTAAGCACAGTCGTGTTGGTGCCATATGCTCTATGCATCCCATGCATCATGGCATCTGCCCAGGGACCGAGTGATCAGGAATGACAGAGGCATCCAAGGCCTGCAAGAGGGCTCATCGAATCTCTGTCTGAATCCTTGTGGTGCCTAGTGGGAATGTCAGCAAGAGACAAGCTAAGCATGTGTTTGGGAAAGGAGCGGGTTTGGAACATATACTGATGGGAAGCTATATTTTGTCCCCTCTATCAGGCCCTCCACCTCAACGTACCTCTCTTGGGGGGTCAGTGTACGTTTTGGTCAGCCCTTGTGCAATAGAATGGCCACCCCACAGGAACCCCAGGAGAACCCTGAGTGATAAACTCTGTCATAGCTCTGGCAGCGGGGAAAAGGACAATGTTCTCCCAGTAAGTGGGTTTCCTGGAGTATGAGGGCAGCCGGCTGAAATTGTTTGGCGTATCAGAGGACTGCAGATCATGTGATACAGTCCAGTATACCATTCACGTTCAAGGACAGGATCTCAAGAGGTTCCATGAGGTGTTATTACTGCTCTCCATCACCCCATCACACACCGTTCAGCACACCACACACAACAGGCATAGTTTCAGATTTATGGCAAATGTATAATGTTGGTGCACACTTAACTGTAGTTGGAAAAATAGCCCTCATAGTTGTGGCGCTACTGAGGCCGCACTAGTTAAACTCTGAAATGTACGGTACACAATAAAAGATAATAAAATAATTAACCGTCAAAGCAGTATTCAAATAATGTCCTGCTGTCTCACCTTGTCAAATGGCCTTTCTGAATGGAAACCTGTTTGGATTCAGCAAGCCAACTGAACGATCATGGACAGATGTCCTGAAATCAATATGAGAAGGAAGATGGATTCCTTTCTGGGTAAGGCATAGTGATGTAACCTTTGCTACATGTACGCATTTTCAGAAGGTTTATCTGGTAATAGGAATTATCTAACACCAGTTAGGGAAGTAGATAGTCTCTTTATCCATGCCATATATGTTGTAATCCTACAAACAGACTATTCTGCTCATATACAGTATATCCAATTTTGTGAAAGTTAAAAAAGTTGTTGTGACATAGTGTATCTGGAAGAATCAGGCTTAATCTTGGCTATGGTGACCCACTCACTTCATTCTCAGTGTGTTCCATATCGAAAAAGGGCTTGGTCATATGGGTATAAGTTTGAAAGCATCTGATGATGCTTCTATTCTCGTTGATACTTATACAGATTTTTCTGGATGTCATACCAATCATATTTTGGGCCACAAGGGCAGGGAAGCAAATGAATTCCATTGTTAGAGTTACAGTTAGTGTGAAAATGCTGTTGCAATGGAACGTTCTACCCAAAGTCAAGTTCTTTATTGATTTGGTATTGTTATGGAACACACCCCACATTTACCACATGGATAATGTCCCACCATTGGTGACAGACTCCACAAAGTTTTTACATTACTTGAGGGCACCGTCAGTGAACTGGTATATTGCATACAAATAGATCTTTTAAGGAGGAACATCGTTTTCTTTTTTCCAAACACGCCTGAACTGTGTTAGGAATTTGCCAAATGTCATTTATGATTTTTTTTACCCAATTTACAGCGTGTGGTAAATGGGGATCCACAGATCCGTTTTTCAATTTGTGGATGTGGATGATCCTCTAAAACGGCATCTCAGGGTTTTTTGTGCCCTTTTATTTTGAGTGCTGGTGATTTTTGTGGAATATTTACATGGCACCAGTTTGGTTGCCAACTCACCAGGTTGTGAATAATAACTCTGTGTATTAGAGAATTATTGACATAACTGCAAAAAATTACAATAGAATAAGTATGTTGCAATGACATACGGTGGTGGCTGTCAAATCATAACAGACCATTCCTATTTATTGGTTTGTGATGGACCTTCGTTTTGAACCATCCTTATTTTGGTATTATTTTTAAGCCCAAAAAGCCCAATTCAATAGCAGCCAGATGATGAAGCATGCCACCTGGATTGGTGGGTGACGGCTTGCATCCATTTAATTATATACTTCAATAGGTTGATCTCGTTTGAATAAATTGTTCTTTAAAAAATATACAGAACATATAGAATGTAGACACTGTGGGGGTCATTCTGACCCTGGCGGTCATTGACCGCCAGGGCCAACGACCACGGAAGCACCGCCAACAGGCTGGCGGTGCTTCCAGGCCAATTCTGACCGCGGCGGTAAAGCCGCGGTCAGAAAAGGGAAACCGGCGGTTTCCCGCCAGTTTTCCCCTGGGCAAATGAATCCTCCATGGCGGCGCTCCCGCCAGCCTGTTTCTGTTGGTTTTCACCGCCAGAACCAGGCTGGCGGGAACGGGTGTCGTGGGGCCCCTGGGGGCCCCTGCAGTGCCCATGCCACTGGCATGGGCACTGCAGGGGCCCCCTAACAGGGCCCCATTGAGATTTTCAGTGTCTGCCAAGCAGACACTGAAAATCGCGACGGGTGCCACTGCACCCGTCGCACGCCTTCAACTCCGCCGGCTCCATTCGGAGCCGGCTTCCTCGTTGAAGGCGCTTTCCCGCTGGGCCGGCGGGCGGCCTTCTGGCGGTCACCCGCCGGCCCAGCGGAAAAGGCAGAATGGCCGCCGCTGTCATTTGACCGCAGTGCGGTCATTCGGCAGCTCCCGCCGGGCGTGCGGTTACCGCCGCCGGCGGGAGTCGGAATGACCCCCTGTGTTTTGTGTTTTGTTTAGGTATGACATGTTTAGATGGCACAAAGTGATTACTGAAAATTCGTATACTTCCATCCTGTTATTTGAATTGATGGATCATTGTCTCTGACCAGCAGACCTTCCCATTCTGCCACAATTCCTGCGAAATACAAACTATGGAAAGCTGCTCTTGACTAACTTCTCAGAGAAAGCACCATTCAGATGCCCAGTTAACTCTTCTATAACGCAGCTTTTCCGGAGAGAAATGTAAGGGAGAAAGGGCTGCTGACAAGGAGACCTGGAATGGCACACTACACCACATTTATTGGGTCCGGGATTCATTGTGGCTACTACACTGGATAGTTAAACTCTCACATATCCTTCATCAGCGTTGAGTTATGTTATACTCTAGGATATGAGAGACAGAAACGTAGGGTCTGGAACGAAAAGATAGGTTGTTTCTAAATGTGCTCAAGACACAAGAACCTCAAAAGCCAATAAATAAGACAGAGATCGGAAGCATATGCATATGTTCATTATAATTTTCTGACTGTTATATTAGGATAGAATGTTACATTCGGATAGAATGTATGCTCCTAATGCATTCCTTGAGCTCTTACAGTGAAAACTAGGTCCACACAGTCTCAAAGTACATGTCCAATGATGGCACAGATTAACCTGGTGTGCGTCATACACATATCGCAGTTCTAGGCACTCTGTAATCACAATTCTAGATGTGCAAACAATGTGCCATAATGTCTAAGTTCACTTTATCATCATATCAGATTCGCTATTCTCTCCTGCATTAACAGGGTAGTGTAACCGTTTTTTTCCAATTCACCTCAGTTCACTATGCAACTGTATCTCGTTGTCAATGTGCCACACCGCATGACAGTTCCAAAGTAGAACAGTTCATAACATAAAGATCCCAGTGCATCATACAGTTGACAGTAACAATATCACTGCGCATCACCAATAAAGCAGTTTAATGCTAACTGTTCATGGAAACTAATTATAAAGTGCACGTCTGAGTGTAACAATTCTCAGTTCAATTCTCAATTATGTAACTCAATTGTTTAGTCAGGAAGCAAAAGGATAGCCTGAGATGCTCCACCATTCCACAAAAGATCAAGAGAGGTCTGTATTTGCATAGGGTGCCTTTCTTCCGGCTACAAATGTGATTTTTTCTCACTGTAGGAAAGTACCATCTTGCTTGGCATGTTACCCCCATTTTTACTTGTGTGTCTGTTAGTTTTTGCCTCTGTCACTGGGATCCTGCTAGCCTGGACCCCAGTGCTCATAGTTTGTGGCCTATATGTGTTCCCTGTGTGGTGCCTAACTGCTAACCAGAACCTCAGTGTTTATGCTCTCTCTGCTTTTGAAATTGTCACTGCAGGCTAGTGACTAATTTTACCGTTCTGATTGGCACACTGGAATACCCTTATAATTCCCTAGTATGTGGAACCTTGGTACACAGGGTATTGGGGTTCCAGGAGATGCCTACGGGCTTCAGCATTTCTTTTGCCATCCATAGGGAGCTCAGACAATTCTTGCACAGGACTGTCCATGCTGCCTGAGTGAAATATTGTCCATGTTATTTCACAGCCATTTTACACTGCACTTAAGTAACTTATAAGTCACCTATATGTCCAACCCTCACTTAGTGAAGGTTAGGTGCAAAGTTACTAAGTGTGTGGGCACCCTGGCACTAGCCAAGGTGCCCCCACATTGTTCATGGCAATTTCCCCGGATTTTGTGAGTGCGGGGACACCATTACATGCGTGAACTACATATAGGTCAATTCCTTATGTGTAGCTTCACAATGGTAACTCCGAACATGGCCATGTAACATGTCTAAGATTATGGAATTGTCCCCCCAAGCCAAATCTGGTATTGGGGTGCCAATCCCATGCATCCCCGGGGCTCCACCATGGACCCCGGGTACTGCCAAACTGGCTCTCTGGGGTTTTCTCTGCAGCTACCGCTGCTGCCAACCCTCAGAAAGGTTTCTGCCCTCCTGGGTTCTGGGCAGCCCAGTCCCAGGAAGGCAGAACAAAGGATTTCCTCTGAGAGAGGGTGTTACACCCTCTCCCTTTGTAAATAGGTGTTATGGGTTGGGGAGGAGTAGCCTCCCCCAGCCTCTGGAAATGCTTTGAAGGGCACAGATGGTGCCCTCCTTGCATAAGCCAGTCTACACTGGTTCAGGGAGCCCCCACCCCCGCTCTGGCGCGAAACTGGACAAAGGAAAGGGGAGTGACCACTCCCCTGTCCATCACCACCCCAGGGGTGGTGCCCAGAGCTCCTCCAGTGTGTCCCAGACCTCTGCCATCTTGAATGCAGAGGTGTGAGGACACAATGGAGATCTCTGAGTGGCCAGTGCCAGCAGGTGATGTCAGAGACCCATCCTGATAGGCTCTTACCTGGTTAGGTAGCAAATCCTCCTCCGAGGGTTATTTAGGGTCTCTCCTGTGGGTTCCTCTTCAGATAATGAATGCAAGAGCTCACCAGAGTTCCTCTGCATCTCCCTCTTCGACTTCTGCCAAGGATCGACCGCTGATTGCCCCAGGATGCCTGCAAAACCACAACAAAGTAGCAAGAAGACTACCAGCAATATTGTAGCACCTATTCCTGCTGGCTTTCTCGACTGTTTCCTGGTGGTGCATGCTCTGAGGGCTGTCTGCCTTCACCCTGCACTGGAAGCCAAGAAGAAATCTCCAGTGTGTCGATGGAATCTTCCCCCTGCTAACGCAGGGACCAAACTTCTGCATCACCAGTCCTCTGGGTCCCCTCATCTTGACGAGCGTGGTCCCTGGAACACAAGAGCTGGATCAAAGTGACCCCGACAGCCCAGTGGTCCTTCTGTCTAAATTTGGTGGAGGTAAGTCCTTGCCTCTCCACGCCAGACAGTAATCCTGTGTACTACGTGAACTGCTAGGGCTTCTGTGCACTCTTGCAAGGATTCCTTCATGCACAGCACAGGTCAGGTCTCCAGCACTCCGTCCTGCATTGCTCAACTTGCTGAGTTGACCACCGACTTCATGGGACCCTCTTTTGTTGTGCTGAGGTGACCGCCATGCTCATATTTCTTGAACACCTGTTCAAGTGCTTCTGCGGGTGCTGCCTGCTTCTGCATGGGCTCTCTCTGTTGCTGAACGCCCCCTCTATCTCCTCCTCCAAGGGGCGACCTCCTGCTCCTTCCTGGGCCCTGGCAGCACCCATTATCTTCAACCACGACTTTTGCAGCTAGCAAGGCTTGTTTTTGGTCTTTCCTCGTGGAAACAACTCTGCATCCTCCAGCATACCGTGGGACATCTTCTGATCAAAGGAGAAGTTCCTGCCACCTTCTGTTGTTGCAGAATCTTCAGCTTCTTCCACCCAGAGGCAGCCCTTTTGCACTTTCATCCAGGCTTTAGTGGGCTCCTGCCCCCCCTGGACACTTGCGTGACTCTTGACTTGGTCCCCTTCCTTTACAGGTCCTCAGGTCCAGGAGTCCGTCTTCAGTGCTTTGAAGTCAGTTCTTGTCTTTGCAGAATCGACTTTACTGTCTTTCTGGGGTAGTAGGGTAACTTTACTCCTACTTTTCAGGGTCTTGGGGTGGGGTATCTTGGACACCCTTAGTGTTTTCTTACACTCCCAGCGACCCTCTACACACTACACTAGGCCTGGGGTCCATTTGTGGTTCGCATTCTACTTTTGGAGTAGATGGTTTGTGTTGCCTCTAGGCCTATTGTGTCTTTTTGCATTCTTTTGTGTTCTACATTGTTTACACTAGTTTTCTAACTGTTTACTTACCTGATTTTGGTTTGTGTGTATATTTTGTGTATATCACTAACCTCCTAAGGGAGTATATACTCTGAGATACTTTTGGCATATTGTCACTAAATAAAGTACCTTTATTTTTAGTAACTCTGAGTATTGTGTTTTCTTGTGATATAGTGCTATATGATACATGTGGTATAGTAGGAGCTTTCCATGTCTCCTAGTTCAGCCTAAGCTGCTCGGCTATAGCTACCTCTATCAGCCTAAGCTGCTAGAACACTACTAATCTACTAATAGGGGATAACTGGACCTGGCAGAAGGTGTAAGGACCACTAGGTACCCACTATAAGCCACGCCAGCCTCCTACACTTACGAGACCACAGCTCCTACCACTGTCTATTCGACCAAGGGAATATTGTACAGAAGATGCATGAATTTGCCTCTTATGTGAGCTGCTCCAAAGTTGCCACTGCACATCGCTCCCAAAGTATAGACAATGATGGCCCCAGGAATTATGGAGGTGGGGGCCTCCCTCTAACTCTATTTGTGGTTCATGCACAGGGTAAATTGGTGGAGGAGTGCAAGGAAGCAACATGTCAGCTCCTATTAGTTCTTGTGAATCCCTGATATCAATACAATTGTTAAAAAAGAATTGCTTGAAAATGCTTGTATTGTGTCAACAAATACATCCCCAAATTACAATCAGAGTAGATATAGACATTCAGACCCACACAGTCGGCCAGTTCTATGCCTCTTTATTTAGTCTTCAGCTCTTTTTTCCTCTTACACAATACCAGCTCCAAATAGACGATTGGATGGAACTGAGGGAGCCTTTCTGATAGCACACTGGGTCTATAGCAAAATCATATACATATGGCTCTCAAATAATCAAATCAACACGGTGCAAACACTACAATCAGGTGGTGCATTGTTGTTTGACTCTTAAATGGTGTGATTACACATACCAAGTGTAACAGCAGTTTCACTGGATCCCAGCGAATTCAAGGAAAAGGTTTAGTTCCCCTTGCAACTTGAACAAAGCATAATGGGCCGGAAGGCCAAAGTACCTGCAGAAACTGGCCCTGCAATATGCCCCACCTGGGAGCGTGCAACCAATGACACCACATCTCATCAATTAGCAAGTTTTCAGGTAATTGAAATAAAAAAAGGAAATACCTAGGAGCCCTGGGTCTCAACGTATGGGAAACTTTGAGCCCGTGCACAGAGAAGACCCACAGCATATGCACTTCAGGAAAAGCCTGGAAGCCAACCTGCTCCAACTTACCTTTAGCTGAATCTTCTACAGAAGAGGGATCATGATTGAGGAATGTTAGTCTACACTTACACTCAGTTGGACGCTTAACATCCATTGCACTAGCACACAAACTCCACTACACACTGATCACAGTGTAATGAATACTCCTTAACACAGATGCAAATTAACTGTCTTTATTCTTCCAAACCACCTACGGTCACATGCTTAATGCCACTGCATCCACTTCCCACATGTGCTGCCATTCAACTGCCAACACAACCACCACATTCCAGTGGAACCATATGGCATACTATGTCACTACACAAGTCCACCTTGAAAAAACAGAATAAATAACCAAAACACAGAATTACATATGACCTATCACCAAATAGTTTGAGTGCATCAGTATTAATTTAAATTCAGTTTTCAAGGTCAAATAATACATATTCACCTAATAAAAGTACATGTGGAGTATTCAGACCTTTTAGCAGGCCTAGCCCACCTGCTCGATGTGCTAAATCTTTCTGGACTTGCACGCCCATAATCAGGTTGCTCAACATTCTCAGGCTCGGTTTGCTCATGAGCACTTTGATATCCTCAGACTGAAGGTTCATGGAAAAAAAAACATCTCACCAGAATCTATCAACTTATCACCAGAATCTGCATTATTGAAGTATCATCACCAAGATCATCACATGCTCTACTTTCCAGCTCCTCGTTTACAACACGTCAAAATGATCTCCTTAGCTGTACAAGTCTGCTCTTGCACTACCTCAAACACCTTCATATGCAATTGCAAAATCCCTCATGTGCCAGACAATTCTATCTACTCACTTCGCAGCATTCTTTATCACAATGAAAATCTTTCTTGGTTCATTGAACAAACAATCTCTCTTTAAAAACTCTTTTACTAGATTTCACCTGCAGACACTGTTTAACTCACAGTCGTCCTCCTTCACACCGTGTTTGTTATCATGATACGTTTTATACTTGACCTGTGCAGCTTTTGTAACAGCTCTTCTACTGTCAGCTGGGTTCCACTGCACTATTTCGCTTCTTTTCATCCAACTAAGATTATTCTTAAATATAGAAGATGGAATGTGCCCTTTCATAACAGCAAAGTGTCTCTCATTTGCAGAATCTTGCTTGGTAACCCTATACGTGCACAACATTTTTTATTTTTATTTCAGACATCCAATCCTTAGTAGTACACTTCACAAGCTGTATTGTTCCTTTAAAGATTTGATTCACTCTCTCCACAGCAAGGTTACCACTGTGGCGATATAATGAAGTAAACAGACAACTCTAAAAAATCAACCATTTGAAGGGACTTAAACTGTGCCTTTTCTCAGTTTGAATTCTTTCCACAATCTTATTTTCAATCCACGTAAACGATATCAATCAACACATTTATATATTTGTATGTGTCATCTTGCCAATGAATCAACCTCATCAAATCTAAAGCCACATCTTCCCAAGGTAAGGCAGAACACTGTATGGAGCAAGGAGCGGTCTCAAAGGTTCCTGGGCCTTGTCATCATTTTCACATTCTACACAATTTCTCACAACCTTCTCTGTTCCCAAATCAGTGCCTGACCACCAGCATAATTCCTTTATTTTTCTCTTTATTCCGGCAATGCACGTGACCTTGATGGGACAAACCAATAATTTTAACGTCGTTATTTAACTGGTGGAACCACTGTCAATAAAAACTGTGCTTCCACATTCAGTTCATCATAAATCAGATTCTAAGAAACATTTTGAGTGTTTTGTCACAGGCTAGGATGACTATCAGACGAAACAAATGTCAATTTGGTGTGCAAGAATTGGGGTATTTGGGGCACAGTATTTCATCTATGGGCATAAAGCCGACGTTTAGCCTCATAAAAGCCACCAGGGATGGGGAGCACTCAAAGACAGAGATAGTGTTATGTTCGCTTTATGCAAAGATATGCTCAGATTGTTGAATCGTTGAGAGCCTTGCTGAGGAAGGAGTGACATTTTCTTGTCAAGAGAGTTAGAGAAAGCTTTTTGCAATGTTAAGAAATTTATTGAAGAAGCTCCAGCCTTACATGCTTACACAGCAGGGAATGCATGATCACAGTTGATGGCAGTTTAACAGGGCTGGGGCAGGTCTCAGTCAGTGGGTAGCTGGCAAGGAGCATACAGTGGGATTTGCTTCAAGATCACGTACGCAATCAGAAAGGTACTATAGAACCATTAAACGGGACGCACTGGCTTGTATATGGATAGTGCAAAAGTTCAGAATGTACATTTGGGGTTGTCAGTCCGAATTTTATACAAATCACAAACCGTCTGTAGACACTCTCAAAGGGTACAGGTCCAGCAATGTGTCTACCAGGTTGATAATACTGGTTTCTAAGAATGAGGAGTATACCTTTGCAGTTAAACAGCTTCATGGTGGAAAGAACTTTCAAGCAGATTGTTAATCTCCCATGTCCTTGGAAAATGATGATGAGGGTGCTATGGGTCCTACTGAGTGTGTTGTGACTACCCTAGAAGCCATTGGTGAATGTGATAATAAGATTTCAGAGAAAACATTGATTGATACATATCAATGTGATGAGAACGTGCTGAAAGTCATGCAATTTGTAATGAATGGATGGCCTGAAAAGAGATGTTTATCAGGAGATTTGAAAATGATTACTCACATTTCAGAAAAGTTACTGGTTGTCGGTGGAATGGCTATGTGTGGTGAGTTATTTGTGCCACCAGAGAGTGTGAGAAATGATCTATGTTATTGGCACATTAGGGATATTTGGGGATTTCTACGACCTGTAGAAAATTGAAACAATTTTATTGCTGGGCCTCAATGGATGCTAATGTAAAGCACATTATTGATAAGTGCCCTGAAGGTCTTCTTGCAGATAAGCATTGGAAGGCGAGTGTAATTCTTTTGCATCCTGTTCCTTTCCCTGATGGTGCCTGGGACAAGGTGGGATTGGATTTGTCGGGTCCATATTCCATACTTCAGAGTAACATGAGGTATTTGATTTTGCTGATCATTATTCAAAATGGATTTATTTTTCTTTTGTTAATTCTCCAAGTACTAATGCTGCCTTTACACTTTTAGCAAATGTTTTAGTTTGGAAGGACCACCAAAAGAGACAGTGATGCTGCCACCACACTTTTAGAGAAGGTTTTTAGTATGTAAGCACCGCCAAAGGAGATAGCCATGGGTTATGGCATTCATTTTGTGTCGGATCGCACATACACATTTTTCAAACAACATTATGTGAAGCGTGCAAAAGTTGTCTTGTTTTCGCCAACTTCTAATGGTTTGATGGAGAGAGTGAACATGATTGTAAAATTTGATATCCAAACGGCTGTAGCTTCTTATCAAGAAGTTTGTACGTTTTTGAAAAACAAAATGTGGTGATACAATGTGACAACTCACAGCAGAGCAGAGGAGTCTCCATTTACTTTGCTGAGCGGATATGAGGTATACACTAGGTTGTTTCATAATTGGTTAAGGAGCAAACGTGATGGAAGAGTGTTGCAACACATATTGTGTTTTTCATGCGTTCTGGAATGGAATGTACTGGTGGCTCAGGTTCTGGCAGTGGCAAGTGTGTCAGTTTCTGCTTGGACTTTGGGCTTGCTGGACGTGGTTTGGTCGTGGGCACCTTTACATGCCAATAAAGACATATTTGGAACATCACTGGTGTCAGAACGTGAATACCACAACAATGCTGTTTTTTCACAAGTGCAATTATGTCTTTCAAAGAAGAATGTCCACTGATCCAAAGTTTTCTTGACTGCCTTGGTGTTTTTCTTTGTGTGACGCCTTGATATTTTACATTTGTTGTGCAGTGCACCAAACCTGCAGTTGACTGCTAGATTTTTTAGTGCACAAACATAATCATCGGTTGTCTTAATTGTGCTTTGCTCGTTCTGGAAAAAGTTATACCGCTTAACTGCAATGGACTCGGATGTGGAAAATGCTCGTCCAGGTCATTGAAGGCATTGGCAAAACATCTGTGTCCTCAGAACCCGTCTTTTATATGATTGTAAATCCTTAGCCATAAACTATGCTACAAAAAGCATTTTTTTGTAAGTTCAGACGATAATACCACCCCATCATCTTCAATCCTTCCGATATAATTAAAAATAAATCTTGCCATTCTGACCATGAAACAAAGTAACTAGGTAGCAAAAGAAATTCTCTGGGTGGGTTTACGTTTATGTGACGAACAGTTGCCATGTATCTGGACATCTGTAAAAAACAAACATCCAATAAAGAATATTAGAACCGACAGCTTTGTGCTTTTTATTTTTATTCACTCCGAGTGGCTAGTAAGTAGTTCAAGGAATAACCACAATAGTCAGGAATATTTATTTCCAAAATAAACACCAGATGTCGCCCTCGTCACAAAAAAATCACCTCTTAAGCATGCCAGAAGACCTTTATACATGGCCGAGCTGCTGCCCATTCTAATGGTTTTGTGCTCAGCGCAGTTCAGTGCTTAATATGAGAGGGAAGGACCTATCCGCACTGATTGTTGGACACCGCTACTCGTTTTTTAGGTCGAGCATTCGAGGCCTCTTGTATATACTTTAGTATATACTTCTATACTTCTTTGTGGGGTCTCTGCTTTTTCACTGGTTTGTTTCAGTGTCCTTAAAAAATCCTTGCTTGCTAGTGGTCAATCCTTGCTCTTTGTCCCACCTTTTCCACAGTTGTACACTCTCCTGGAGCATGGCCCTAGTACTTGTACCCTTCCACTTGTGCCTATGAAGCATGTGTTTAGGGATTACTTTGTTCAAAGGCTAATAGCATTTGACCAGAGCGCTGGATGCTTCAGTGGCCCCAGTCTATTTCTGTTAACAGGGCTCTAGTCTATTACTTACTTTTCATCTGCAGTGATGTGTGACTTTGTTTATTCCATTCATTACTCTCCCTACACATTTTCTATTCTTGCATTAAAAATGCTTGTTCCTTTTGTCTGTCTCTGGGAGCTCAGCAGCGCTTTGAACTGGCTGCTTATGTCAACTGTTTTACTTTTTATTTTCAGTTTGTGGCGAGAAAACGCTAATAGCTGAAACTCGAGCTAACACGAGAGCTATTGCAGTTCAAATGTTTGTTTTGTTTTCAGTCTGTGTGGAAATAAAAGTCCAGTCAGTAATTTACAACGCTATGAGCTAGCAAACACGAGACTATTGCATTCCAAATGCATGTTTAAATTTATTTTTTGTATTTGTGTTTTGCCCATGTGAATGTGTGCCTGTGTTCTGCTTTGGCGCCTGTAGCTGCTTGTTTCGTTGGTTTCTGCACAGCAGCATGGGGTGGCTCTCCTCCACAAAGTTGCACCCCTGCCTTTCGAATTGCAGCTTGATTGGAATCGTGTGCCTTTCTTTTATTAGCAAGCCACCCGCTCTCATGCTTCACCATTGTGCACATTTGATTTTATCAGCACGGCGCCCCGCAGCTGTTCATTGGCACTGCAAGGACTCCAGTATGTAAAGCCTCGGCATTCTACGTCCATGCGCCTCTTGTTTACATTCGGCCTGATGTAATGCTGTTTTTCTTGGGCTCAGGCAGCGCTGAGACCTGGTTTTCAGTGTTGGTTTTCAAACAGGAGTTTTCTCATCTGAGGGCCTTAGAGGTACAAAACCCTTTCTACACCGCTTTGCTCTGTTTAATCCCATTTCACCTGAGCCTCTGAATTTTGATGTGCAGAGCTAACTTGCTTTTATACCAGTTGTAAAAAGTAGATTTGTGGACCGAAAAACCTTTGCACAGATCCACTGTGTCGCCCTTAGAAATGCAACCCTGCTACCTCAATTGTGCAGCTCTTGAATGCCGCAGAGTCCTTTAAACATGTAACTCGAAATTGAGCTTTGTACCCACATAAACTGCAGCCCCTTTCATGTGCAGTGGTGAATTTTTCCTGACCAAAACTGGACAATATTATACACATTTTGCACCTGCCCAAAATTAGCGAATTTAGTGTGCACCATTTTATAACTTAACTTGATTTTTAAGATCACCTCATAATGCCCTTCTACCCTGCATAAGGGCTTAAGTAACAGGCGCTGCTGTAATGCAGCGCGATGGCACTCACTTCACATATCTTGCGGAACTAGAGACCTGACTTGACCGTGCCAGGATTCGAACACACGATGGGCAGACAACAGCAGAGTGTCAGTTGTGAGTGTTTAGCTCCATTGTCGCATGTAACAAGTGTGCCAATAAATATTTTGAACTTTACCTAAATTGAGTAAAATTGTGTTTTCTCCATCTAAAGATTGTGACAGTGACCAAATAATTTTCTCTCGCTGATAGTTCATAAATTTACATGTACACATTCCCCTTTTCCCGACATCGTAATATACAAATAGCAAAGGTTCTCAGGCCCGTATTTATACTTTTTTTGCGCCGCATTTGTGTCGTTTTTTGACGCAAAAACGGCGCAAACTTGCAAAATGCCATTGTATTTTGTAGGTTTGCGCCGTTTTGCGTCAAAAAGCGGCGCAAATGCGGCGCTAATCAGTGTTTATTTAATGTCTTCCTGAAAAGTTTGAAACCTAATTTGCTCTTATCCTTTTTATGCAAAAAGTGCACTGTGGATTTGATCCATTTAAAAAAAATGGGAATATTTAATTTTACTGTTACTGTTTGAGCACATCTCGGCCTAAAGGAGGTCGCCCCCTTTCTTTTGTTCTGCTGCACCAGAGATGCGGGGTAAATGCCTTGCTGTCTTCAGGCAGCTCCCAGAAAGAACATTGCCCCCCCCCAAAATAAAGACATAATTTCATAAATCTGTGTGCTACTTTTATTCTGGAAAAGGGAGGGGGCATATTTTAATAAAGCCACACATGTCTTGGGCAAAATTTCTTTGTTTTATCTTTTAAAGGACTACAATATTACATAAACTTATTGACCCCCATCCAATCACCACAAATATAACACACGGGCACGCACACCGCATGTGGGCGCACACGTACAAAACATGACAAACAAGCACATACACACAGTTTTGTTTCATATACTAATTACATTTCGCTGTTAAAAGTGGACATCCAGTCAACATCAGACATCCTAAAACCCCTAGATGAACACATAAAGTAAAGCAATCTTCAGGAATGCTTATTGGTGATCATTAGAGACGCAGGACTTGTAAGAACAACACTTGTTTTTCTCTGTTCGGGAGGGCCTCTTGAAAAATATTACGCATAGTAATGTGGGGTAGGTGATTCGCAGCCATCGCGGACTTGTGAATATTGTTTTGTTTTTGTTAAAGTGGTGCCGGTAGATGGGCTTCTATTTACACACAACGTTTTGGTAACCACATTAAAACAAAAACGTTTTATTTTCTGCGACTTTTCATGAACATGCGGTCGCCTCAGATTATTAATTTTACACAGAATCAGTAAAACCGAAACTAATACCTCAAATTGACGCAGTAATTCCATAGCAAAGCACATTTTTTGATTTTTAAAGCAGCTCACCCAGATAATTTTTGTTTGAATTCGGAATTTATGAACTGTTTACAAATTCCAGCATGCAATACAAAAAATACAAAAAACCCGACCTAGGTAATATACTCAGGCTCTTGGGGCCAGCTACTCACTTGGGACGTGCTACTTACGTTCTTGGGAGGACTAATTTGAAAGCTCTAGTCTGTTAGTTTGCTCTAGTCTGTGTAAGGCCTCAGGTGGGGCCTGGTGGTAAATCTTTTCACTTGCCATAAAAAAAACAATCTACACTTACTATCTTCATAACTACTGTAGAACAGAGAAAAAAATATATAACCTCTCTCAAAAGCGAGACCTATTGGCTATGCCAGTGCTTGTCCTAATCAGACTTTGACCCGGAGCAAGAGAGAGAAAAGCTCAAAAGCGGGAAAGCTGAAAACAGGGAAAAAGTGACAAAAGGAGAAAGTAGGGACAAAAAGGGACGTGCAGGAGGAGGGAGTCTGAGGGGCAGGCTGTTTCTGTTGATGGATTAAAGATGCATGAGGGGGCAATTAAGACTATGCATCCTTGGTATTCAACACATGCGGTACTTGAGCAAAAGCAGTCGCGGCTCGTGGTGTTTAGGGGGCAGGGCGGCGCGCACGAGGGGGGTGGGTGCGGAGATGGCCAGCCAAACACACATGCGCTCTGACACTCGTCACCCCTGTGGCCCCACCCCTTTACAAGGAAAGGCTCATAAACACTGTTTATTATTGTTTTCTTTTAAAAGTTTTGCAGCTGCCGCTGCTGGTGGAGGTCGACGCTCCTCCACCCTCATGAAAGAGCTGCCCCTGAGCAAAAGCTTAGGCTCGGGCATTTACTATTTTACAAATTAAGCAGGCACAGTGTGTAAATGAAGCCAATTAAATAAATGCTTTGTCGCTCCAAGAAAGATATACCAACCTCGTAACCCAGCATGCAGGCTGAACAATATGAAGTGCAGTACTGGGTAGACCAGGTACACAGTGTAGACATGATACGAAGGGCCGGTACAATTGGTGCCACTGCACCAGACACTGACTTCGGGTGGGGGCACTGTGTTTGAAAATATGTTATGGATTTAAAAGCACGTGCTGCTGTTCTTTGCCTCCAGCAATTTTCAGGCAACAGTTAAAATGTCAAGGTAACTCTGGTGATTAATGAACCTGCAAGAGAGAGATAGAGTTTTGCCTAGTGGAAGTTTTAATTCATCGCAAGGTAGCTCAGAGGGTTAATATGTCTGCTGCAAAGAACGTGTACCTTGCAGATCATAATGTGTATATACTGTATTGTACATAGGTCAATGGGTTCCTGCTTTTGTCTGAGAGATTTTTTAGTCACTTGCAGTTTATAAGTTAAAATCCTAACATAGAACAGTGAGCTAGAAACTGTCATCAAAGAGCTGGTGTAAACTCGAGATATAGGTTAGAGCCTTATGATTTTTTTCCTCAGCCTTAAATTATCCGAAGATTGCAAAAAGGGTTTATTTGGGTAGAAATCATTCTGTTTCAAATTTTTATACATTCAATTTTAGCAGGTTCATGGACGAGGAAATAATAAAAAAATTCACAAAAATATTAATCGACAAATTACAAAATCATTCATTATTCATAGAACACAAGGATGGCACATTCTTACAGAGAAGATAGTTCACATAACCTATGTGGAGTCGTGGACGAGAAAATTCAAACAAAATATTAATCAATTACATTTAAAAATCATTCATTATCATAGAACACAAGAGTAGCACATTCGCACATTCTTGCGGGAAAAGTATTTCATATAGCATATGAGGAATCAAAAAATAGAATTCAATTCCCAATTCGAAGTTGAAAAATGCTAGAGCATTTTATTATGAGGGTGAATCTCTACTTATCCCCCAAAGGCCCTTAAACTTGCATATTGCACCAATACGTTTCATTTTAGCCTCCCAAGCTACATAGGATGGTGCTAGAGGCGACTGCCAGGCCTGAAGAATTAAGGATCTGGCAATCAGAGAAGCGATAAACAGAATTTGCTTTGCACAGATTGATAACGCGGGGTGGCTAGAGATGCCAAACAATGCTCCGGTGGGATCTGGGGTGGGAGTAACCCCTACTTCAGTAATAATCCACTTGAATATTTTTTCCCAGTAATCTGCAAGTTTAGGACATGCAAAACAGAAGTGCAGCCAGTCTCCCTAGTCTCCCCTACAAGGCGGACAGAGACCTGATGCAGCCGGAAATGCTTCCTTTATTCGAGCTGGAGTATAAAAGAGCGTCCATTTTGAGTAGAATGCTATTTTTGAAAAAATTAGCACCCCTTATTGCCGTGTAGGATAGAATATTATAGTTCATACATAATTGCTGATCTATCTTACATCCTATAGTGCTTTTGGCCATAGTCAAAAAGTGGGAGATAATTCCAGATGAAGCCTCGGAGCTCAGGATCCCGATACCAATTACCTATTACCCGCTGATTCCCATAAAAAGCCTGGAAAATTGTGCAAAAAGATGGATCAATTATTTTGTCGACTGTTTACAGAAAATGTTGAATTTGAAGATGACAAAAATCTGAGAGTGCCTAGAAAATATGCTCCATCCCAAATACCTAATAGGGTGAGAAAGCTGAAACTGGGCCCGCATTCCGGAAGGACGAATAGCATCAGTAGCATTAAACAAGATAGCTTCTGACTTGGTATAATTAATCCTATAACCACCCAGATCTGAAAAAGCCTTGATTTTCGCAAAGGCACTTTCGATGTTCGAGCTCAGCTAGGAGATAGTGAATCATGTTGTCAGCAAAAAGTTTCAATTTGGGTGCTTGAGGAAAAGGGGGATATATAGAGCTTTATTGACGAAGAGCAGCTGCTAGGGGTTCAATAAAAAGTGTAAATAGCACTGGAAATAGAGGACAACCTTGACGTGTACCCCGACAGACTCGCAGAGTCCATGCTATGCGTGCATTGACTAAGATCTTGGCTTGAGCCTTGGAATACAAATTAAGCAGTACCTGAATAAACTGCCTTGGAACTTAAACCTGTCTAAGACCAAAAACAGAAGCTCTCATTGAACTAAATCAAATGCTTTCTCTGCATCAAGCATTAAAATAGTGGCCGGGAATGTTGTTTTGAGCAAAATAATCAATGGCCTAGACTAAGAAGTTAGTATTAATCAATAAAAGCCTGCCTGGAAGAAAACCACACTGGTCCTCATGAATTACCCCTTGCACCACAGAGGCAGTTCTACGTGCCAGAATCTTTGTCAGAAGTTTTTAGTCATAATTTAATAAACTGATTGGGCGGTAAGAGTCGGGTTTCTCAGGTGACTTACCCTTTTTTTAAAAGCTAACAATAGTAGCCCTTGTGAAGAAGGTTAGTATCTCCGCCCCCTTGCATATATCATTAAAAAGACTGACCAAAAATTCTGCTATCTGGCCTAGCAGAGCTTTTTACACTTCAGCCAGAAGGCCATCTTTTCCACAACCTTTTCCACTGGGTGAGGCAAGAACCGCCTCTTTCACTTCTGAGAGTGAGATGGGCTCTATTAATACTGCCAGATATTCCTCACCTAAATCTGATAACTCAAGTGTGCTTAAGTATTGATTTATCAGACCTACATTAGTTGGAAGTGCAGAAGCATAGAGTTTCGAATAGTGGGCTAGGAAGACCTCCTCTACATCTTTGGAGTGATTAATGAGTATGTCCTGCTTGTCATTAAATATAGACTTAACAATATTATTATTGGACTTTTTGTTGTTTTACGGACCAAGCAAAAAGTTTGCCCACATGCTCGTTCTCTTCATACTGTCGCTGAAAGCTTGTATGCTAATTAACTATTTTACGGGATATATAATAATACCTCAGTTTACCCTAGGCCTCTTTTAGTCTGAGAGCAACCTCTAGATCATGGGTTGTCTGATGGATCCTTAGTGCTTGATCAAGTTGAAGCTCTGAGGCTTTCTCCTTAGATAGTTTTGTCAAGTGGGGTTTATAGGATATTGTTTCTCCCCTTATGGGAGCTTTACAGGCTTCCCAAATATTAAGTAGGGAGGCTGACCCTTTAATAATGTTTAAAAATTTGGTGACCAATGTTTTGAGAATCCCTATCCACCCCTCATCTGCCAGAAGGGACTTGTCAAAACTCCATCACGGGCGGTCTGCCCTTTCCCCAGGAAAATCTATACAAACCTGGGGTGTAAGGTGATCAGAGAAGGGATTAGGATTAGCGAGAATAATAGAACCACGCCTCGCCCCTAAAAAAGAAACTAATTTAAAGTCAATCCTAGAGGCTGTATTATACCTTTTAGCAGAACAGGTAAATTCCCTTTCCTGGGGGTGTTCCCCCTCCACGCATCAACAAGTGCCAGATTGGAAATTAATTTGCCCAGCCAGCGGGATAGTCCAAGTTTATTCTGTAATTTATTCTTGCGTGAGGTATCCATCTGAGTGTTGGGTATAACGTTGAAATCCCATCCTATGATAAAGAGGCTGGAAAGAGTAAACAGTACATTATTAAAACCCGGTAAGGAGCTTATTTCATCCTCAGTAGGGCCGTAAAAGCTTGCAAAGTGTATGCGTTGGTTCGCAATAAGTGTTCTAATTATATGCCATCTTGCCTGTGGGTTCCTATAAACCTGATATACCACCCTGGGAAATTCACACATCACAAGGATGGCCACCTCCCAAACAGCGGCATTAGCAGATGCAAAAAAGAACTGAGCAATGAATTTGGGGAGCTTAGGCATTTTTACCTGAAGTTTTAAATGAATCTCCTGAAGAAGGAATATCTGGGATTGCGATGACCTTAACCAATTAAGTAAAGCATGCAACCTTACCTGATTATTGGCCCCATTTACATTACATGCAACAACCTTTAAGCTACTTCCTGCCATTACCTACCACGACAAAGAGGAAAAAGTAAATGCTTGTAAGCTTGTAAGCTCACAGTGCTGACCTCTTCGTCCTGGATCAACCTTTCCTATGCCATATCATCTTTCCTGAGCATAACTGCTCTAGACTGAGTGCTTCCTCCATCCTTACGTTTATCACCTGCTATTTTCACCCACCCTAATGCATTGGTCCCCCCACTAGAAGGAAACCCTCCCTCATACCCAAGGAGGCCCAACCCATAATGACCCCACCAACTGGTGACACCCAACCCTCCCTTGTGTCCCTCCTCCCAAACTCGAAACTAGAGTGCACTGACATGGCACTCCTGGAGCCTACATACCAGAGGAACAGCAGATGCAAGGCTGAACATAGCTAACACGAACAAATAACCCTCCCCCCCACATTAATACTAAATCTGAGACTTTGGGCAAATTGCATAATTTCCTCACAGAATACTTCTTTTTAAGTCACCCCAAAAACTCCCTTGCCTGCTGCACACCTTGAAAAATATGAACCTGCCCCTTATGAAGCACTTTAAGTTTTGCAAGTTGAACAATACTGGCTAGGGCCCCTAGTTTCTAAAAGTCATCAATGAGACTAACAAATTCATGACAGCGTCATGCAGCTGCATATCAGAAAAAACACAAAAGATAAAATGATCACCAGTATTGAAAGTTTTAGTTATTATAGCCAGTGACAGAATCCGTTCCTTGATCCTGAAATCGCCAAAGTTAATGAGTATAGTGCAAGGATATTTTGAGCTCACAGCGTGCATTGCAGGAACCCTGTGTCCCCGCATAAAGGAAAGATTAGCATTGGCTGCAGCTTTATCAGGAAGGATACACTTGTAGATGAGATCTGAGCTCACTTTGGTCACTGTAGATGTTGCTTCCAACTCTTTGGGGACCCCGGTAAACCTCAGATTCGAACATCGAGATCTATTTTCAACTTCGTTGAGTTTGAATTGAAGCTCCTTGAGCTCCGTCTGGATCTAAGTTGTTGCTGTCTCATGTCGAATTTGTGCATCTTCCAGATGGGAGCCCCTCTGCTCTGCTTGAGAGACCCATTTGGAAAGATGGATTAAGTTGACATTTAGTGACCCAGCTGTTGGTTGGTTTTCCTGTCAGCCTCCTCCTGCAAGACTTTCATTGCAAGTAGCTTCCTAAGGATGTGGCCGAGCATACTCTCAACAGATGGCAGATCAGGGATGTTAGACCTGACATGCCTTAGGGTGGTCACCCCTAACTTTTAGCCTGCCTCCCTCCACTGTTTGGACTCTTTTTTTGCTGGCTTTTAGACTCTGCGCACTTTTCCACTGCTAACCAGTGCTAAAGTGCATATGCTCTCTCCCTTTAAACATGATAACTTTGGATCATACCCAATTGGACTATTTAATATACTTATAAGTCCCTAGTAACGTGCACTGTATGTGCCTAGGGCCTGTAGATTAAATGCTACTAGTGGGCCTGCAGCACTGGTTGTGCCACCCACTCAAGTAGCCCCTTTACCTTGTCCCAGGCCTGCCATTGCAAGGCCTGTGTTCCAAAGCTTGAAGAAAAAGAACATTGCAGGGTCATTGCCCCTCGTGAGTCAGCACACTGAAAAACAGAGAAATGCATTTAATATGCGAGCTGAGCAGCTAATCTGCATCTCACGCTAATTTAGGGCTTATGAGGATTTTCAATACAGATTCAGTAATGCGAATGTTAATATAGGCTTAATTGAACATAACATAAACATTTAAATAATCATTATTAATTTGCGTATACATTGGTGGCCACTCATCGTGGTCACAATTTCAGGTGCACGTTTAAGCAAAATAGCTGTTATTATAGTTTCTAGAAGCATCATTACACATTAATATATATACGTTTCATGTTAATATAGATTATATAAGCTACGCTCTCTCAGTCCCTCCTCTGATGATGCATGTCATCACACAAACCTTTTCCTTTTGACCTTCCATTTAAATTTTTCACTTTACACATGATGCGCATTTCAACATCTTGTCCCTTATGTGAACTTTCCCAAATTTCATTGAACATCTTCTCTCTTTCACTTTCTTCATTTCTCCTGGTTCTTTTTCTCCAATTTCTTTTAATTTTATCATTAATTGTGCATGCTCCCCACAATCCTAATAGACAGGACAGAACAATTAATAGACCCATTAATATTTTTGCAAGCACCCCATTCCAAATGTTGGTAAACCAGCTCCCTACTCTGGCAATTCCCTTTCCAAATTCCTCCCAAACTCCAGGTTCCTTCAAGTCCTTCAAATCTGTACTATCTATAGTTAGGTTAGTAAGCATGTTTCTAATCTTTTTACTATTATCTGGAATGAACGAGCAACAATGACGCTCGTTGAGCATCTTGCAGACCCCTCCACTCTTTGCCAAAAGGATGTCTAAAGCAAGCCGATTTTGAAGAGTCATAGCTCTTTCTGCAGCAAGTTCAGTATCCATCAGGAGTATTGCCCCAGTAAAATTTGTCAGCATGTTATCCACAATAGTAGACAACTTTTGAATTTTCATGGAGTTCAAGATAACCCCTACTGAAGGGATTATAGCTCCAAATATGTCACCAATGACAGCCACCACTGATTCTCGTTTTTGTCTAGTATGTTTTAGTTCAGACGTTTTAGGTATTTGCTTTAAGTCATAAATCTGGTAAATCTTTGGGAAAACTATTCCCAAATAACATGTCCCATACCATCCCTTAGGGAGACGGTAATAAGCATTAAGCCCACAGATGTAATAGATCCCAGGGATCGCTGGATCCTGTCCATTCAACATAAATGTCCATTTACTCTGAAACAAAAACACATGTCTGCATTCACTCGTTCCTACAAACAAATTGTCCTGCTCAGATTTTGGCCTATATATACAAAGCCTACCTACATGTAATGCATCTATAGCTAATTTGCATTGTGTCTTGATTGCAGTATAAGCATAATCATTTGCATATGTGCGTTTTTCTAACCGTTTTTCTAATCTCTCCTTTAATGCTTTGCGTCTATCATCAGTGTGATCTAAGAAGCTTTTCTCTACAGGTGATAATAAACAAGTCAAATTGTTGCGATGTGCATAAGCTGTTCCAAATGTAAGCGTCAGTTCAAAGAAGTCTCTAACTATTTTTATACTATGCTCCTTAGCTAACTTGTTCCGAAACTCAATCACAGGCACAAAAGAAAACACAACATCTAGATTTGAATAAAAGTATTGCACATGCTCTTGATTATAGAATCTGGTTAGTAGTAAACTACAGCTAATCCCGTATGTTAAAGGAAGGCTATTATAGGTAACCCCTTCTTGCACAGATGAAGGAATCTTTGTACACACATAACAGTTTTTCGCATCCATGGTCTCAACATACTCATTCAACAAGCGATAGAAGACATTAGTAGAAAGCTCCCCCTTTGAATTAGTCCCCTCATACAAGTGTCTTGCATCCTGCTCAAACTTTTCCCACTGTGTTAGTGTGGTAGTCTCGGGCTTTGATGTAGCGTTATTCGTTTTCTTATCTAACCACGGCATTCCCACAATCACTCCTACAATTATGACTGCACACAAAATACCTATTATAAGGCTTAACCAACCACACACCTTACCCTTCTTGTTACTACCTCTATTATAAGCCATGTCTGTATAGAATCAAATAGCAGAGTAACAATCAACTTGAGAACGATATAAAACCTTTCTTTTTTTTTCTTCCTTCCTTTTTTTTTTTTTCTTTCTTTCTCTCTCTGCATGTATTTACAGCGTTTTCATTCACTCCAGGACCCCTTTTGTCAGATCAGGTTAGCAGCTTGTCATAATCAGGTTTCTCAAAGTCAAATCAGGTTATCAGTGTCTCATCCGGTAGTTTATAAGTCTCTTTCTTTAGTTTTCAATTTAGATTTTTAACAAAGTCTTTTTCTTTGAATTAGTTCAGGTACTGTAGTATTGGCCTGGTACTTCTCGATCAAAACAGAACGCTAAGAATTCTTGTTGCCATTCAGATGTTGTAGCATACGCCCATTCAGGACCTGTGTACCTTCTATTTGCGACTCTCTTTCTTTTCAATCTGCGTTCACCTTGCAGTTCTTCTTCACTTAGATCTTCCACTCGGGATGTATCAGTTTCTTCTGTTATTGTTTCAACTGGTATTCTTCTTATCCTTAGAACTGGTTTCTCTGGCCAGTTATCACCTTTGTGCATCTTCTTCCGATTTGTCTTTTCAGGACGCTGAACAGCACCCTCCTCTTGTTATATGGTGTTTTCGCTTGATGGACCTGTGACTGGTTCAGGGGATGCTGGTACACTTTGGTCTCTTTCTATTATTTCCCCTTCTTCTTCTTCTTCTTCTTGATCTGTAACGGGTTCAAGTTCTAACCCGTATCCGTCTACTTCTGGGAGAACCTCTCCTTGATTTAGTTCTCCGGCTGCCTCTACTGAGATAGGCACACTGTCACCTCTCTCGAACCCATTAACTGTTTGAGGGACTAGGCTGTTCTCAGTGGGTTCTCCTGCAGTCTCAGTCCTTTCTTGGCCGTTTTCTGACCCTGAGACTTCCCTTTCTAGAACTGTTGTGCCGGAAACTTCAAGTTCTTCATCAGTTGGGCACGTTACCTTCTTTGTGTGACTGGCATGTATCCAATTCGGAATGCCTGCACATTTCACAGCAGTGGTTGTTGTTAAGATTACTTGATATGGCCCCTTTCAGCGCGGCTCCAAACACGACTTTCTCACGTGCTTCTTGACAACCACCAAGTCACCGGCTTGCAGGGTGTGACCTGGATCCCCAATCGGTGGCAATGTGTTAGCTTCTACCTGGTGAGAGAAAGAGCAAATCACATCAGCCAAACCTTTGCTGGAGTCCAACACCATATCATCCGTGATATTCACTAGAGCATTTGCAGGTACTGCGGGTAACCTCATAGCTCTGCCCATGAGTATCTCATGGGGTGATAGTCCTGTCTTCTTATCAGGGGTGTTTCTCATAGACATCAGCACTAAGGGTAATGCATCTGGTCATTTCATATTGGTAGCTGCGCACATATTTGCCATTCTCGATTTCAAGGTACCATTCATTTGCTCAACTAATCCTGATGCTTCAGGGCGATAGCTACAATGCAACTTTTGTTCGATGTCTGATGCGGCACACAGGAGTTTAATCACCTCAGTGTCGAAGTGTCTGCCCCTATCTGATTCTATAGAGACCGGAAACCTGAACCTGGGTATTAATTCCCTAAGCAGCAGCTTTGCAACTGTGAGACTGTCATTTCTACGTGTGGGGTAGGCTTCAATCCAGTGACTGAAAACACACACAATCGTCAACACATATTTCAATCCTCCGCAAACAGGCTTTTCAATGAAATCCATTTGCATCTTGCTAAATGGACCACCAGCTCTCCCAATGTGGCTCAAAGTTACCAAAGTCCCTTTTCCCGCATTCATCTGTTGACAGATGATACACCGGTGACAGGTGACCTCTGCGGCATGTCTGAACTTGGGGTTGAACCAATCGATTTTGAATGACCTGATCATTGCATCCCTTCCAAGATGAGCCTGTCCATGGTATAGCCTAGCGAACTGTGATAGAAGACTGTTTGGCAAAACTAATTTCCCCTCCTCTGAGACCCACAAGTCGTCAGCTCTCTGTACACACTGCATTCTTTGCCAGGAACGTTTTTCTTCTTTACTAGCATGACCCTGTAGTGTCTTTAGCTCGTCTAGGGTGTCGACTACCCTTAATGCAAGGTTCAAGCATGTGTCATTTTCGGTTTGTGGTAACAACTCCCACTGATCCTTGAACGATATACAGTTCAATGCACAAAGCCTTGCGACTTGATCTGCATAGCCGTTCCCCATGGACACAAAATCTTGTGATTTAACGTGAGCATTGCATTTTACCACAGCAATTTCAAGAGGTAACTGAATCGCATGTAACAAGTCTTTGATTTGTTCACCATTTTTCACAGGAGAACCAGAAGAGGTCATAAAACCTCTTTGCGACCACAGTTGGCCAAAATCATGTACAATTCCAAATCCATATCTGCTGTCAGTATAGATAGTGACTCTTAGATTTACAGCTGCTTGGCATGCCTTAGTAAGGGCAATCAACTCTGCCACTTGTGCAGAAAATACTCTCTCGAGCCAGGAGGCTTCCATAATACCAGCTATGGTACATGCAGTGTAACCAGCTCTCAGTGTTCTGATGGAGTCTCTCAAACAGAACCCATCGACGAACATAATGCAGTAATTTTCTTTCAGCTGTGTGTCTTGAATATCTGGTCGTGGCTTGGTACATAATTCCGTTACCTCAAGACAGTCATGCTCAACCTCGTCCTCATTGCTAACTTCAGTATTTTCAGCAGGAAGTAAAGTTGCTGGGTTCAACACAGTACATCGTTTCAGCGAAACATTAGGTGACCCCAGTATGATTGTCTCATATTTGGTAAGTCGAGCATTTGTCATGTGCTGAGTTTTGGTTCGAGTCAACAAAATTTCAACTGAATGCGGAACCATTACTGTTAAGGGGTATCCCATGACTATGCCTTCACACTGCGTAGGGCTCTGACCAACTGCTGCAACTGCGTGCAAACAACCCGGTAAGGCTGCTGCAACGGGGTCCAAAGTAGCTGAAAAATATGCTACAGGGCGATTTGCACCTCCATGGACCTGTGTCAAGACAGATAAAGAACATGCATCACGTTCATGACAAAACAGTAGAAAAGGCTTCGTGTAATCAGGCATACCTAAAGTTGGTGCCCTGCACATGCATTCTCTTAGCTCCATAAATGCCTCAAGCTCTTCTTTGGACAAAGCTATAGTATACAGCTCATCCTTGATCTCTTTTCCTGTCACCTTTATCAATGGTTTTGATATAATCGAGAAGTTGGGTATCCACTGGCGAAAGTAGCCCACCATTCCCAAAAACATCCTGACATCTCTCTTTGTTGTAGAGGGGTTCATTTGCAAAATGGCTGTTATTCTTTCTTTCGATATCCTCCTGGATCCTCTTTCAATCAAATGCCCTAGGTATTTCACCTCTTTCTGGCAATACTGCAGCTTCTTGGGTAACACCTTATGACCGTTCTTTCCCAAATGATTCAGTAAGGCAATTGTGTCATATTTACAGTTGTCCCTTGTCTTGGATGCATTCAACAAATCGTCAATGTACTGCACTAGAGTTGAATTAAAAGGCAGTACTAAGGATTCTAAATCCTTTTTCAATATCTGATTGAAAATGGATGGTGACTCAGAAAACCCTTGTGGAATTCTGCACCAACTGTACACCTTATCCAGGAATTTGAAACTGAACAAAAACTAGCTGTCCTCCTGAAGAGGTATTGAAAAGAAGGCTTGTGACAGGTCTACAACAGTGAACCATTCAGCATCACACGGAACCTGGAACATGATTACCGCTGGATTCGGTACTATGGGGCAAGATTTTACCACAATCTCATTTATTTTCCTCAAATCCTGCACAATTCGAACCTTCTCACAAGGCTTTTTCAGACCCATTATCGGTGAATTGCATGGGCTGTTCAACACTTCCTTCAGGACTCCCTGTTTCATAAAATCTGCAATTATTTGTGACACTTCAATAAGAACGTCTTGTGCCATATGATATTGCGGCACCTGTGGAAACACTGCATTTGGCTTCACCTGTACTTTAACTGGTTCCACACCTTTTATCAGTCCGACTTCCTTTCCTGACAAATCACACACTTTCTATGTCACCGTTCCTTGTAGATCGGCAGGTAGATCAATTATGGTAAGCACCGGGACCAATGTAATCAAAGGGTAATCCTCATTTGTCATTCCTGTCTCTAATTCTGAGAACTGACCCTCATCTCCTTCATCATCACTGTTTGTTTGTACTTCGATTCCATCATTGGTACATGTAATCGAACATTTTGGGGGTCATTCTGACCCCGGCGGTCTCAGACCGCCGGGGCCAGGGTCGGCGGGAGCACCGCCGACAGACCGGCGGTGCCCCACAGGGCATTCTGACCGCGGCGGTTCGGCCGCGGTCAGACAAGGAAAACCGGCGGTCTCCCGCCGGTTTTCCGCTGCCCTTGGAATCCCCCATGGCGGCGCAGCTTGCTGCGCCGCCATGGGGGATTCTGGCACCCCCTACCGCCATCCTGTTCCTGGCGGTTCGCCCGCCAGGAACAGGATGGCGGTAGGGGGTGCCGCGGGGCCCCTGGGGGCCCCTACAGTGCCCATGCCAATGGCATGGGCACTTCAGGGGCCCCCGTAAGAGGGCCCCACTGTGTATTTCAGTGTCTGCAATGCAGACACTGAAATACGCGACGGGTGCAAACTGCACCCGTCGCACATACCCACTCCGCCGGCTCCATTCGGAGCCGGCTTCCTCGTGGGGAGGGGTTTCCCGCTGGGCTGGCGGGTGGCCTTCTGGCGGTCGCCCGCCAGCCCAGCGGGAAAGCCTGAATGGCCTCCGCGGTCTTTCGATCACGGAGCGGCCATATGGCGGCTACCGCTGCCCGCCTCACTCGGAATCAGGCCTTTTGTCTTGCACAGTAAGTCCCTTCCCAGTAGGGATACCGGACTTGAATCACAGACTACGGACCTATGCAGTCCCTGGAAGTTGCCGATCTCAACTTGCACTGGATCTGTTATCGGGTTTGTCAGGTACTGGTTTGCTACTCCGACCACCCTTATGGTATGCCCTGAAAGTGGTAGTTTCGGAACCTCCGCACTTCTGACTGTAGAGCGTGTAGCTCCGGTATTAACCAAGAACAAAACTTTGTAACCCATTACCTTCCCTTCCACATAGGGTCAGCTCTGATCTACTTCTAGGGATGCTGCAAGCCTGCACTCTTCGCGATCTGAGCTGTCATCCGACCACTCCTCATTCATTCCATCTGCACCTCGCAATGGGAATTGTTGTACCGTGTTATTTTGACTCATTACCTGACCTGCGACCTGCTGAGGAAGCATCACCTGTTGCTGTCCCATTGGAGCCATCGGTAATTGCATTTGCTGTCTAGGTACCATGGGAACCTGCTGTTGTACTTGTTGCATTTGTGCTGCCTGAATACGCAGCATTTGCATCTGCTGCATGGGCTGTACCCCTTGCATTTGTACCAGGTTATTTTGAAAATTTGGATTTTGGTTTCTCATTTTCAGTCCTCTCATGTTTTGGAATGTACCGACATTAGTGCTTTGCTGAACGACGCCATCCTGCACCACATTCGTACACTCCCTTTTCCAATGCCCCACGCCCCCGCACGCGTGACATGGTGACATCTTTTTCATCCCTTGCGCATCATTTTGAACCACAACAGTATTCAAGTCTGGACCGCGATTCACAAAACCTCAACCTCGACCTCGACCTCTCGGTTGCGCCTGAAACACACCATTCATTTGCGGTTGCTGCTGTATCATCTGTTGGACTCCATTTCCCTGTATTCCTGCCTGTGCAGCCCTTACCTGCATCACCATCACTTTTTCTTTCAACTTTTTCTGCTTCAGCTCAATTTCGTCACTACAGTATTTTGCATACTGCAACACCTCATCAATCGGCTTTGCTTGCCAACAAATCAAATGATTCTTAATCATCTGGCTAACCTCTGGTCTCAGCCCTTCAACAAATCTGAAAACAAGGTGGTTCATATCTTTCGTCTCAATGGTCTCAGTACCGCTGTAATGTTTGAATGCCTTTAACAACCTCTCATAGTAAGCATGTATTGATTCCTTAACCTCTTGCGAGGTCCGGTCGATCTTCTGCCAATCGGTCACCTTCGGCGACACTTTCTGCTTCAAAAACTCAATCACCTTATGATAACATTTCATCACCTCCTCAGAGGGTGCTCCGGTCACCTTATCCCTTGCCGGCTTCTTCATCGGCCAATCTACCCCTCTCTTGCACTCGAGCCACAAATCAGGTGGAACAATGATCTCAAACTAAGTATTCAAGTCTTCCCAGAGACACTTTGCAAGTTTCACAAACCTGTCTGTCTGTTTATACCACTCGATCGGTTTTTCCCTCAACCTGGGATAATCATTTGTAAAAGATAGGATGTCTCCTCTGGACCACGGCACATGAATTAAAACACCACAAGCTGTTTCTCTCATGGGTAGTATTTTTACAGACTCTGTATCGGGTGAAGCTTTAGCCTGATTCGACCCTGGACTATCTCCTTTCTCCTTATCCCTTTTCTTTGCCCATATGCCTTCCCATTTTTCTAACGCACCCCAAATTTGCGCACTTTGCAATAGTTCTTTTAAATGCGCCTTCATTCCGGCAGACCTCATGTGCTCAAAGTCTTTCGAATCAAAGTCTAATCTGTAACTTCTTTTCAAATGTTTGGTGTTCTCGATATCAATGTTGTACTTGTCTGCCAGGTTTGCTAATCTCTGATGCACCTTGCCCACTTCTTTGGTAATCTTAGGGCACAGGAATCTCAGTTCTGCTTCCGTGTAGGACTCTAGTCTGTTTACCCCCATCGTTCCTTCCACTAATTCAGCAGCTTCCACTCCCAGTCTCACAAAATTTGGGTACTCAACTTGCCCTAACTTTTCCTTTTCCACTGTGGTTACTGTAGTCTTTTGTGAAGCATAAGTCTTTTCTAGCCATTCATTCAGCTGTTGCACTGTAAAACCTTGCAATGAAATATTCCCTGCATGCATCATTGGTGACTGCGAAGTGTTCGTACTTATTGTCTGTGGGGTTAGTATCCTTAACCCTGCCTGACGCATTGCCTCCAAGGGTGCTTCTACGGGGCTAAGGTCTATTAAAGACCTCAGCTTCTCAACTGCTTGTTCTCCTGGGGCCATTATCTGGGGGGGTTCCTATAGACCCTCCTCTTATCGCATCTTGGGTCATTACTCCCTGATCACATACGCCAGTTTTACCTTGTGCATACAATGCACCGGTGGACCAACAGTAATTGGTAATGATATTGCGGCAGGTGTCTGACCTGGTCCCAAACTCCGTGGAGCAGTAACTCCATAGGTCTGTTCCAAAGTACCCGGGACCGGTACTAATGGATGACCAGCTACTGGGTTGTACCCTGGTATCAGTTGTGGTTGCGGCTGGGACAGTAACTTCGGAGTCGACTCAATCTGTACTAACCTAGATTTTGTATATATCGGGTCTGGCGGCACAATCAGATTTGTAGTAGTCTCAAGTACTGGGACGTCTGGATAGATTCTCTGTATCTGCAGTGGAGGTTGCAACTGTATCTGCATGTCTGGCGCAGTGGGTACACTGACACCATTCTGTATCGAAGCCGTATCACTAGTCTGTACCGTATCAGCAACTCCCTTCTCCTGCGTCTGGTTCCCAGGACCCATGCTAGTGCTCGGAACACTGTCGCTCACCGCATAAGGTGGCGGGCGATCATGTAATAATCGGTCCATGAATTCCTCATCATCTGAATCGTCTTCCTCTTCCCAAGGTCTCTTAGTTTCTTTAGGCTTACTAGAGTCTTTGTCTGTTTTACAGGAGGCTTTCTTTCCCTGCGTCTCTTCTCCCTGTGTTATTGCTGGGAACAATTTTAGTCCATCAACTATTCCCCGTCTCCATATTTTGTTCTCATTATCCCATCTGGCTTCTGCATAAGACTTTTTAGTCTTCTTTGGAATCTTTCTTGTCTATGTTTAAGGGCCATTAAATCCCAAATTGCTAAAGCCTCATACTGAGCTGGCCTCGGAGGTGGTTTTTGTGTAGTTAACATCCACCTCAAATTCTCTAGCACCTTCGGATTGAACGTCCCATGTTCTGGGAACGCTAAACATCCCTATTTCTCTGTTAATTTGTGCCACTGCTTCATCCATAAACAAGGCGCAACACCTTTTTCCTCCATAACCATGTAGGCTGGAGTACCTTCAGGCGGTGTAGGCTCCCCTTCAGTTGCCATAATGTATACATCTCCTTTCAGAGCACTCCTAAAAGCCTTGACAAAATTCTTTTTTGCGTTTTCTCTTATTTGTATTTAATCAGAAAGTGACTTTTAATTCCCAGGACACTCTTCACCTACCTTTCTCAACCTATTGCCTTTCACGGACGGCAGCCAATCCGTGCACGACCCCTCTAGGCAACTGACCTATCTCAGCGCGGCACCACTGACGTCACACTCTCACACTGCAGCTGACAAAGTCTTGCGGCTCGTCCACCCCTCACTGAATTCACACAAACTAATGCAAAATTACTGCGAGCACCTTTAACAACAACACAAATCTGCCGGTTTACTACAGGAAGGGTAATACATTCGCTTCAGAACTTTACAGAGATTTCACTTGAAGCCTCGGCCGCTACTCTCTCTTTCTCAGTCCCCGCATACGCAAGCAGAATTTGACCCGCAAATCCTACTCTCAACTTGTCAATGGTTCGTCCTAGTGCACTTTAGAACTTGCCAAATCTCCATCGAAGGTTTCACACATACACTTTGACTCAACTCGACTTGTCAACCACGCACGATTGACCTATTAAACCGCACAGATTACAGCATAAACCCAAGTGTCTCCTACACTTGTCAATATACTCCAGAGTCTTAGACCACGACGGGTCCGTACAAAACAACCAACCACGTGGATAATTTTGAGCACAAAGCGCCACACTCATATGAAGTACGCCGACTTCCCTACTCTCACACTGCGGAGTACGCCCACTGCTACTAAAACAACATTTACCTGTCCTAAGTACACACAGATTTCACAATCACCTGCAAAATGCATAAGCTGAGCAAGCGCAAAACCCTATACCACACACATTATGACGCCAAGAACATTCCCAACTCACTTAGGCAGGCTCCGAGATCCCCGGAAAGTCATGGTGAATTTAGAAACACATCATATCTCTAATTTGCATTATCTCAGAAAAACAATTTAAACAACGATTTTCCGTCCTAGGGCCCTAAAGGGCCAAACCATCCTCTGCTACCAGAACTGTTAACACGTCCTTTTATGTTAATTTATTATACATTAGGACTCGTTTAAGGGCAATGAATCTTTGGACCCAGTTAAGAGACACCGTAGGACGAGATAGCTAATCAATATGTCAATCAATATGTCAATAAAGTCATCAATATTTATCACAACAATACATTTCACTTTAGTCAAAGTCATTAATCAAATTGACGACGTAACCATGACCTTCCAGCCATGAATAACCACACCAGTTTAATAGAATTTTATGAATTTTATTCCCTATTGATTACATTCTACGAGTAAATGAGTTAATCTCAAAACCAAGAAACATAAGAGTATTGTCACAATATGGCAGCTGTGATAAGATTTCATTAACGCGAGAATCACAAACAGAACATAGTACGGCGTAAACATAGATCAAGATAGCAGAGTGTCAAATGTGTATCAGTTCAACATAGCATAATGTCAGTTGTTTGTCTATTTGCGTCAGATTTGGTGAACCCCTGTCCTTACCACTGATTAGCATCCGCATGTTGGGCTTCATGCAAAAAGATTTAGAACACCAATTTGGAAAACATCTAACTATGGTCTCTGTCAAAAAGAGCAGTTGGTACCTAGAAAGGAAAAGCAAACAGACAAATCACAAATGCATTGTCATAATTACCCTCCAGAGATTTGGTCAGCACACAGGATCAGTCTTCGTCTTCAGGACATCAGTCAAAACGCCATCAGTCAGGACTCAACTAAAGGGCATAGGGGCACTTCCCTCGTAAGGAGGAAAAGTGTAAATGGGCAGTCTATGGGTGAGGATGGTTTTAATAAGGCTCAAAGTCACCAAACAGAGTGACAGAGTTTCTGGATAAAATCAATAGCATTCCCTACCTAATTTCCAATGACCCTCTGTGACATGGGTTTTTATCCCTTTTTCGTAGTACATTCTCCCAAAATTCTATTGGACACTTGCTACACCCCACTATCTTTAACCTATCATATAACACATTAGGTAATCCCAAATTTTCACCCCATATTATCTACAGCTTTTGATTGGTCTTCATAATTGACGTCTTCAGAGGTGGCACATCCGGTATTACTTCATTTTCTTGGCAATTCTTTGTACATCTTTTGGTCAGCAGTTCTTTGTTGTCCCGGTTTGAATGACCTTGTACATTACATTAATCTACACTTGTTTCAATTCATTTATAACAATTATTCCAGGGCACCGAAGATGCGCCTGGGAACGGATTTAACATGGTTACATTCATCTTCCAAAGCTTGAAGAAAAAGAACATTGCAGGGTCATGGCCCCTCGTGAGTCAGCACACAGAAAAACAGAGAAATGCATTTAATATGAGAGCCGAGCAGCTAATCTGCAGCTCACGCTAAGTTATGGCTTATAAGGATTTTCAATACAGATTCAGTAATGCGAGTGTTAATATAAGCTTAATTGAACATAACATAAACATTTTATTCATCATTATTAATTTGCATATACATTGGTGGCCACTCATCGTGGTCACAATTTCAGGTGCACGTTTAAGCGAAATCGCTATTATTATAGTTTCTAGGCGGCATCATTACACATTACTATATATACGTTTCATGTTAATATAGATTATATAAGCTACGCTCTCTCAGTATCCATACTCACAATGGAAAGTCTTGCCTGCTTGTTAAGGGTAGAGTTGCTCAGCTCTAGAATGGAAGATGGCAACGAAGATTCTGTAATCTGGAATGACTGTAATGCTGCTGATTTCTGCAGTGTCGGAGAGCTGAACTGGAAAGGACAGATACCAGAGTGGCTGTTGGTAAATGTGTATTTTCCTGGAGCACTTTGGAGTCTCTTAAATGGATCTCTAGGTGATCTTTCTTGTTAGAGCCGAGCTTTTGCCTTCCCATTTCAGGAGTCAAGTTCCTTGATGTGATTGCTTTTGGAGCTTTACCGGCTTTGTGCAATTTAAATGATGCGTCATGCGTAATGTGCTTCATTGTGGACTCTAAGGAAGTATAAAGGGGGACCCTGGAGAGGAACTAGAGTGCAGCAAGCTGCATCTGTGCTCCACAGACCACTTCCGCTACAACTCCAGTTCCTCACTCCACCTGCGGAGCTGCCGTTTGAAGCTTCGACAGGCTGCTTGAACCCCTGGGTGGCCCCCAGGCCTAGCCCGAGGGAGTATCAAAGATGGAAGCCGAACAGGTTGCTTAGAATGCTGATGGACAGTGTTGAACAGATTCTGCCAGCTAGACCCTGCTTATTGACACTTGAGACATACTACTTGCACTGCACAATGGAGAGTGTGCCAGGAAGCCCGGAAAAGCACAACGAGCAGATTATACAGATATAGTTCAATTCCTTTAAAATGCAGCTTTGGTAGCCTATCTTGCTTCTTTAGAGAGAGAGGATCCCCTCGCATATATTTGGGAGATATATGGGGAATTTTTATGAGCGAGTACATGTGCCTTGAGATGGAAATAGTAATTGGCGTGTACTGCGTAATGGTTAGTGGGTTTGGATAAGGCAGAGAAAAAATATTGGTGGTAGCATATTAAGTATCCCACGACAGCGAGCATCTCTGCTTCTAGCTGGCTCTTCTGCTGGGAGCGTGCATGCTGCAACCTCTTTACATACTAGATTTACGCCAAAAAATGAAGGCCGCACTGAGAGATTAAGGCCCATATTTATACTTTTTTAGCGCCACATTTGCGTCAATATTTTACGCAAAAGCGGCGCAAACTTACAAAATACAATTGTATTTTGTACGTTTGCGCCGCTTTTGCGCCAAAAAATGAGCCAAACATGGCACAAAAAAAAGTATAAATATGGGCCTAAATCCTTAAATCCTTATGTTCTGGAGTTGTAACAGTACCACAGTAGCACAGTTTTTAAGTTCTTATGTTCCATAATGCTTGAAATATTCAATCCCCACAGTCTGCCATTGAATAGCGTTGCTTTTTTCCCCCTTTTTATGGGCGAGCACAAAGTGCTCAGTCCATTCAGTAATCTCTCTTTGGGCTTGAAACCATGCCCATGCCACGTCAGTCACTTACATTGGTTTGTGTGCTTGCCTTTTAAAATCCGCTTGCTTTCATTTTTGAAAGGCATACGTCATGCCTTTTCCGGTGTTTAACCCACCTACACAACACCTGTAAAGTACCACAAACATACGCGGCTCCATGTTTTCTGCCTGGGGTCTGGACTACTTTATTTGTTTATTTCACATGCAGCGTGATTGCGCTGCATTTTACATTGCACGATTGCGCTGTTTTTTTTTTTGCTTTACAACGCTAATAGCTCTAACTCGATCAAATGAGAGACCCATTGCATTGAAAATGCTTGTTTTCTTTTCTTTCCTCACCTCCCCTTTGTCTTATCTCTTTTTGCCCTCCTAACAGGCTGTGTGGCACCTTGGACAGCTTAATTGCAATTTTCTGCCCCTATCGCCGGCAATGTCTTGTAAATAAAACATATGGTTATGCTGTTTCAGTGACGGATTATGTTATTTAACTGTGAGGAAAGGCAGAATAAAGTGCTTGGAAATACTTCACTTATCGTAGCGCTCAGCCCCTCACGAGATCAAGTAGGATCAATGCCACAGTCACTTATCTCTCGGTCAGCATCTCCTCATCCCCGCCAACACGCCAAACGTAGCACTCTGTACTCCTGAATCACTTAGCCGGCAGACCAGCACTCCCGGATTCCATGACCCTCATGTGTGAAAGAAACAGTGTTACTCGGCCACACTTCCCTGCAAGCTGGAATCCGCGTTCCTGCCCTGTCTTGCTGATTCTGTGTCACGAAACGCTAGTAGCTTTCATGAAGCAATGTCGGAATCGCACAGCCTGGCAACCGTGCTGCCCTCCCGGCAGGCTCAGCCATGGAGCAAGACAGGAGCTCCACGTGACGTCAAAACCGGAAATAGCTTTCTTGAAATCAATTCTTGTTAGTAAAGACATTCCCCAACCATGGTGGTACTTTTTAAATACTGAGTTTCAGCTTCTCTGGATCAAGCACTCTTAAACTATACTGCCTGCCAGTATAGATGATGTGACTCCTACAACTTGTACAACTCCATTGCACAGGTGCAAATTAACTGCCTAATTAAAAATATAAAGGGTGTCTTACTCTACATTCTGTTAATTAACTATGCAAAAGTAGCGTGAGGCTCTGACATAGCATGGACCTTCAGCCTAAGGCACTTTCTGCCCTCCCCTTGCGACAGCCCTAAAAAAGATATAAAAATGTTGGTTTCAAAATCTTAAATACACAAATAAATATATGTTCTGAAATTAATACTGTTAGAAAGGTCTTTGGTTGACAGTCAGGTTACCCCCTGTTCAAGCAAGGACCCTCACTCTAGTCAGGGTAAAAGAGAATCACCCTCAACTAACCCCTGCTTACCCCCTTGGTAGCTTGGCAGAGCAGTAGGCTTAACTTCAGAGTGCTAGGTGTAAAGTATTTGTGCCAACACACACAGTAACTTAATGAAAACACTACAAAATGACACAACACCAGTTTAGAAAAATAGGAAATATTTATCTAAACAAAACAAGCCCAAAACGACAAAAATCTGACATACACAAGTCAAGTTATGAATTTTTTAAGATTAAACTAAAAAATAGCGCTTAGAAACAAAAATGCTTCGATGAGGTGTTAACACGGCGTCGTGACGGAATCGTTCCCAACAATCCGACACCAGCGGCGCCGGAAACGGAGTCACATAGACCCCCAAGTACAGTACCTTTGGTGAAGAGAGAAAACAAGCCGATGCGCTAAGTCACGGATCGCGGCGTCTGTGCGAAACGTTGAGTCTGCGCACTTCGAGCGGCGTCGGTCACAACGTGGTGCGCCGACTTCCACGGAGTTGCGGACTTCAGCGGGGATGCAGCGGTGTCGGGCCTGCGAAAAGCGTCGCTTTCCAGCGAAGGTCACGACGTCGGGTGCAGGCGGCGTCCCCGGATTCAGCAGCGGCGTCGGTCCGGAGTCGTCCAAAGTCGATTTCCTTGGATTTCCACCAGCTTTCCTTTCAAGGGCCCAGGGACTGGATAGGGTACCACTTGTCAGAGCAGGAGTCTCTCCAGAGACTCCAGGTGCTGGCAGAGAGAAGTCTTTGCTGTCCCTGAGACTTCAAACAACAGGAGGCAAACTCTAAATCAAGCCCTTGGAGATTTCTTCACAAGATGGAAGGCACACAAAGTCCAGTCTTTGCCCTCTTACTCTGGCAGAAGCAGCACTGCAGGAAAGCTCCACAAAGCACAGTCACAGGCAGGGCAGCACTTCTTCCTCAGCTATTCAGCTCTTCCCCAGGCAGAGGTTCCTCTTGGTTCCAGAAGTGTTTCTAAAGTCTGTAAATTTGGGTGCCCTTCTTATACCCATTTTAGTCTTTGAATTTACCTTTCTTCAAAGGGGACTCACACCTACTTGTGAAATCCTGCCTTGCCCAGGTAAGGCCTCAGACACACACCAGAGGGCTGGAGTCTGCATTGTCAGAGGCAGGCACAGTCCTTTCAGATGAGAGTGACCACTCCACCCCTCCCTCCTTGCAGAGATGGCTAATCAGGAAATGCAGGTTACACCCCAGCTCCCTTTGTGTCACTGTCTAGTGTGAGGTGAAAAACAACCCAACTGTCAATCTGACCCAGACAGGGAATCCACAAACAAGGCAGAGTCACAGAATGGTTTAAGCAAGAAAATGCTCACTTTCTAAAAGTGGCATTTTCAAACGCACAATCTTAAAATCAACTTTACTAAAAGATGTATTTTTTAATTGTGAGTTCAGGGATCCCAAACACCACATGTCCATCTACTCTCTAGGGGAATCTACACTTTAATCATATTTAAAGGTAGCCCCCATATTATCCTATGGGAGAGACAGGCCTTGCAACAGTGAAAAACGAAATTGGCAGTATTTCACTGTCAGGACATATAAACCACATTACTATATGTCCTACCTTATCCATACACTGCACCCTGCCCTTGGGGCTACCTAGGGCCTACCTTAGGGGTGTCTCACATGTAAGAAAAGGGAAGGTTTAGGCCTGGCAAGTGGGTACACTTGCCAAGTCGAATTTACAGTGTAAAAATACACTTACAGACACTGCAGTGGCAGGTCTGAGACATGATTACAGGGTTACTTGTGTGGGTGGCACAACCAGTGCTGCAGGCCCACTAGTAACATTTGATTTACAGGCCCTGGGCACCTCTAGTGCACTTTACTAGGGACTTAACAGTAAAACAAATATGCCAATCATGGAGAACCAATTACATACACATTTTAAACAGGAGCACTTGCACTTTAGCACTGGTTAGCAGTGGTAAAGTGCCCAGAGTAACAAAAACAGTAAAATCATAGTCCAGCACACATCAACAACCTGGGGAACAGAGGCAAAAAGTTAAGGGAGACCACGCCAAGGATGAAAAGTCTAACAAATACCATTTCTTGACTTTCTCCTATTACTTCTCCAGTGTTACACACAGAACCCTGCTCATAACTGCTCTTTACAAATAACCGCATTGCATAATTATAATCTCTAACAAAGTGTAGCCATATCTTGTAGCTCAACATACAAAAAAAAAAAAATTATAAATACAAAGCCAGCCCCACTAGTTCTATTGGTGCATGTTTCGTGGTGTTTGCCTTTTCTCTTTTTGCGAGTCCTGCTTTAGTGCATGTCTAACACCCCCCTCAAGAACTTCACTCCACCCCTCTTCACCACCTCCCCTGATACGTGATTTATGATGTTAGTGTGCTCTGATTAGGACATTTGATCCGAGGCAGTCTTATGTCAGGTACGGGAAAAGAGCAGCTGTCAGGGAGCTGTTGGTTACAGGTATTAGATATACCACATTGCAGTCAATATCAAGTGTTTTATCAATTTGGTGGATGCTAAAGTGATCAACAGTGTTGGGTTTTGGGACCGTTGACCTTTTCTTTGCTGATTCTCCAAACAATTGGTAGTAAAGGGGACCCCTTCCAGAGAGGACACAATGTATTCGGTCAGCCTGATCCAGAAATCCCAACATCATCTCATCAATGGAGCTCCCACCCAGGCTGCAGGAGATGACTACTGAACTCCTCTCGCAGATGACATGTATCTCTGGGGTAAGAGAATAGGTGAGTGTATTAGCTAAGCAGGATATTTCCCTGCTCGATCTTCATCCCAAGATCTTTCATGGCTCAGACAGCCTGTCCCCAAGGTTTGACTTTCTTGTAGCAGAGGAAAACATTCTTTAATCTTCAGCACTATCACTTATCCCCCTTGACATGCAGGGGTTCATGGTCTGGTATTTAAATAGCTTAATAGCATTGTGTTTGTCTTTTTCCTATTAGCCGGATCTATACAGCACTGCAGAAGATTCAGAGAGAGAGAAGGTGGAGGTCTTACTGGTGGTTCTCTGTAGACCATTGTTGCCTCTTCTCCACAGTTTAGTCATAAACTCTCTGTCACATTTGCCTCTTTCTTAAAATCCTTTGACCCAACTTGACACGTCTCTGACAACTTTGTTTCATTAATAATGCCTGGGAATCTGGAGGCTGAAAAGGCATCACTAGAGAGCAAAAGCTCCTCTAAAGAGGTGGCTATTGGAAGTTTTAAATGTAGTCACCCAGTGTGCAGGATGCATGTTCTTATTCTTCTATCAGCTTTGCGATCTATTGTGGCTACAGAGGGTCACATCTTAGCTTCTCTGACTCCTATAAGATCCTAGAGTTTCTTAGATATGAGTTATTTTTGGACTTCTATTATCTTCTCTGTTCTACTAGCGGTCAGAAAATTGGTCCTTTATGGAGGACTGGTAGAATATTTCAGATTCAGAAGACTTGGGCTTCTCAGGTGGTGAGTAGTTTGGATAACCACCACACAGACCTCCATTTGTCTATCTCATCTTAGGATCTACTCTCCTTAATGTATTAGAGTTAGTCCTTTTGAATCTCTGGAAGAGGTGGAATGAAGTTCCTTTCCACCAAATTGTTTTTTGTGGTACCAAGCAGATCTAAATGAAAAAATTAAGAATGAGCAGCTCTTATCAAATCAACAGCTCCTTTTTAGCCTCGTTACAAGATGCCTGGTAAATTCTAGCAGGCCAGTAACAAAACTTATTGACCCTGTCAGAATTGCTGAGTCCACAGGAACATCTGTTATCTTTCACCTGCGGTTTTCATCTATGGACCCTGGCTGAAATCTCCTGTGCAACTGTGTGAGAAAATGAACTACCAGAGAAATAGGGTGGTGTGTTCCAGATTTCCCCCGTAGTTCCTCATTTCTGAGGAGACTTTCATGGTCCCACACAAACAATAACTCAAGAGATTCTTTTATTTTGTTTTTTATTATTATTGCAAGAAAACAACCAAAACAGAGAATACATTGCAGCCTCAGTAGTCAAAATTCTCAAATCACAAATAGTCATCACCCTTCGTCTCAATTGAGTCCTCATGTCCCCCTTCCAGACCACTCCCACACAAAAGTTCTCACATCTCACGGTCATGTGCTCATACCGCATGTGGACTCTCTCGTCTTGTGGCTTCCAGGGAGGCACACAGTCCAATTCTGTGGTCTTTCCATTTCCCCCAGATTTTGTTCCACTTTCTCCGGCACCCCCTGCTCTCATATATTGCCTTCTCTGCCAACATGCACCAATCTAAGTCAGATTTCCAGTCCTCCAGGTCCGGTGGCTCCTTTGCTTTCCAGGTGCAGGCAATATTAAATTTTGCCACAACCATTCCCAAAGTCATCCATGTCTGATCCAGAAGGATGAGGTCAGTGCCTCCCAGATTTTCAACAATCACCACTTGGGCTCGGGTTCGGAATTGTTCCCACAGACACTATTCAAACAGAACACCACTGAGATCCAGTATCTTTTTATAATCGGGCAACTCCTTCTTGTGCTACAATGTCCCTTCATGATCACAGTTTCTGGGATACAAGGGTGAGGTTATTCTACCCATTTTTGCTAACTGTTTACCTCAGGTATCTCTTAGCGCTAGGAAGGAGGGGATACTGACTGGAATCTGGGTACGTCTCAATAAGGTCCTCAGTGTTTCTTTGAGAAAATGATTCTCGGAATAGACTGTAATATCCCATCTGTTTTCAAAGAAAACGGCACATAATTCTCCCTGTTTAAATTTTTTCCTTCACTGAGGAATTGCTCTTACATATGGTGATGGCGTAAGTTTGTGAAACCTATCTTCCTGATACAGACATCTTTCTTTGGCATTATGGAAGCCCATGCATTAATTTGCTAAATCACAGAGTTTCCTTGGCTTACAGTGAATAAGAGATATTCTTTCTGGGCACCATCTACAGTTTTTAAACAAAGGATTGTCAGCCTTGTGGGCAGAGTTTCAGGATGCTTCTCCCAGACATATGTAATGCAATCATGTGAACTTCTCCGGTACATTCATTTAGCACTGCAGTTTCATAATGGGACTGAAGAAGGTCCAAATTGTGATAGTTTGGTGATAAAGTTATGCTTTGTTTTCTCTGATTGTATTGTAACATAATAATTATATAGTGTGTCATACCTCTCACAGCGCTCTGAACTGCTCCTATTTGCATTGAATTCTTAGACACTCTTGTCACAGTACAGGCTTGAAAGAGGATGCTGGTTCTAGAAGGATCTAAATGGGATGAGGTGTGTGAGGTTTTGAGATATGCATGATGGTTGAAGACATGCTTTTAGCATGGGACTGTGGCATCAGTGACCTAAAGAATGATGTGTTGAGGAACAGTGTGAGAATAGATATTTTGTGTATGCAAATATTCTGTAGGGTTAATCACAACATAATAATTCAAATGTGGGACAAGTGTAGTTCTTAGGACTCTCTTGAATTACAAATGTTGTCAGTAACTCTTATTCTTGCCAGTAGAGAGATCCATGCATTAATAGTTTGAACTCAGAAGTAGTTTCATCTGGTACTAGACTTGTTAAAGGAAGGGGAAAATAAAAGTTGGGTCCAGACTATTTCAGAGGTGTCTAGCTTAATGGTAGGTACTGACGTTTTTCGAAGTAAGCAGGGTCCTGATCTGTGGAGGTTGCCATGAGCAATGCACATTAGTTTGAAGGTAATTGGTCCATTCAGGATTCACTGTAGCTTTTTTAAACTTAGTCTGATGCTCTGCAGTATATACCATTGATATAGTCCCAGCAGGAGAGCACAAGACCCATGGTGGCTTGTAACGTTTGGTGGAATCGTAAGTATGGAAGTGTTAGAAATTGAGGTTTCTAGTTGGCAGAGGTATACCCCCTTGTCCAAGTACGGACCACAATCCTAGCCAGGGTAAATCACAACCCAATCCAAATTATCCTGTGCTCACCCTCAGGGAGATCCATTCAGTATGCAGATGAATGCAGATGTGACGGAGAGTCCTCTGTTTATGGCTGTCTGAGTGGAATGCACAAGGGGAGCTGCCGACCAGCACAGGCCAGATGTGGATTGGAGGCAGGCTGTAAGGCACAGATGGCAGTAAGTGCAGAGAAATGCCTACTTTCTAAAAGTGGCATTTCTAAAATAGTAATATTAAATCCAACTTCACCAGTAAGCAGGATTTTCTATTACCGTTGTGCCCATACTAAACATGACAGGCCAACTCCTTCCAGATTAGAATCTATCAATTAAAAGTATCTGAGGGCAGTTCTAATGCTGGTCTATGAGAGGAGCAGGACACACAGTAGTGGAAAACAAATTTGTGAGTTTGTCACTACCATGACATGTAAAACACATAAGTACTTGTCCTGCCTTTTACTTACTTATCACCCTGCCCTATGGGTTACCTAGGGACTAACTTAGTGGTGACTTATATGTAGAAAGAGGGGAGTTTAAGCCTTGGCAAGTAGTTTTAAATGCCAAGTCGAGGTGGCAGTGAAACTGCACACACAGGCTTGCCATGACATAGTTAAGGAGCTACTTATGTGGGTGGCACAATCAGTGAGGCAGGCCCACTAGTAGCATTTAATTTATAGGCCCTGGGCACTTGTAGTGCACTTTACTAGGGACTTACAAGTAAATGAATATGTCATTTGGGTATCAGCCAATGTTACAATGTTTTTAGGGAGAGAGCACATGCACTTTAGCACTGGTTAGCAGTGGTAAAGTGTCCAGAATCCTAAAGCCAACATAAATGAAGTCAGGAAAACAGGAGGAGGAAGACAAAACGTTTTGGGTGATCCTCCAGAGAGGGCCATTTTCCAACAGGAAGGATTTGAAATAGGCATCTCATCATGTAAAAGCATCCTTTTGTAATTTGATTCTCTTGAGATATAAGGGTAAGGTTTGTGCCTGTGCTAACACCTACATTCCTCACTAGTAGTGATGGCTTAGGAGGTGGGCCACATTCTTTAGGCCCCATGGTGGACCGGCAGTAGGTGGTCCATTTCTCAGAGGCTACTAGCTCAGTTTAAATGTTCAACTTGAGCTGCTTTGTTGAGAACAAAAGATCTGAAAGGGGTAATAGCTATATAGTAAAAGTTATTGCACAATAGTTATAAATGTGGGAGGAACCAGTTTTAGAGCTCACCAGCATTCAACCTACACTATGCTGATAGAGTAAATATAACATAGTAATCATAAACATGGGTAGAGCCAATTTAACATGATTGTCAATAACACGGATACTTGTGGAAGAGAATTCCATGTTTAAAAGTTATGATCAAGCTCCTGGTACTGCGACTGACTTACAAGGTTAATTTAGGTATATTGTCAAATTTATAGGACTGCAATAAGAAAGACCAATATCGTGGCAATGAACTGATAACTCAGTGGTAAACTTCATTACCCTGAGTCTATTTCTTCTTCATTCTGGACCTTCTTTTCCATCACCACGATCTCTATTATGGGTCTTGTTAACTGTACAGCTTGGAATGAGGCCAGACTCTGTGAGGGAAGAAAGGACTTTCATTTTAGTGTGACTGAAACCACCATACCAAAAAGAATGTGAAATGTTACTGCAGGAGGAAATTAGATAAAACACTGGGTAACGGATTTACATTTTGTTTTTATAGATTAATTTACCTAATGCTCAAGGATGTACCCAGAGTGTGTAACGCCGCGCTCAGAGGTGGCGTCTCTTTCTGTCCTCGCGGATGGAACGCGCTACCGATACTCGTTCCCTGCGTTTTTTGACTACACATTCTGGGAAGCATACATTTCGCTCCCAGTCGTGATACACTTACCTGTAGCCCTTTTTTCTTCTTTTTGTTGTTGGTGGTGGGTTTGTTTGGACTTTTTGCCTGTCTCTGTCCATGTTGTGTCCATCTTGTCTTCTTTTGTTTTTGTCCCAGCATGCTCTGTTTTTCTTTTATACTACTTTCTTTTTCCTATACTGGTCTATGGGCTCTTCTCAATTCAAGATGGTGTTCTTTCCTTTTCCTGTGATGTCACTTCTCTTTTCTCAGTATATAAGTCAGTCAGTCTTGTTCCACCTTGTGTTGCAAACACTTCCTTCTGGTTGTGCTGTTCGCTCCTGTTCTTTGTTCCTGTTTTTTGCCTTGGGAGATTTTTGCCTGTTCTTTGTTCCTGCTTTTTGCCTTGGGAGATTTTTTGCCTGTTCTTTGTTCCTTTTTTTTGCCTTGGGAAATTTGCCTATTTTTATTTCCTGTTGTCAAGTCCTGTTTTTTCTTGTTTTTCTTCAGGAGTTCCAGTATGAGGTTTTTTTCCCCAGTGTTGGGGTTTTTTCCCTCTGGGACTCCTTCTGGAAGGTACGGTCTGCTTTGGCGTAGCCTGTCAAGCGACACCGTGGCTACTAGAAGGGGTCGCCCTTATCTGGGAGTATCCAGAACCTGTAGAAGACTTGGTGTACTCGCCAACCCGGTATCCAGAGGTGAGAAGTCCAGCGCAGTACGTAACAGAGTGAGAGCAGAGAGTTGTAACCAGTGCCACTTGTCCCTTAGAATCAGGATTGTTTTGGGCTGTTAAGGACTGGATTTCTGAAGGTGTACACGAGGGCCAGCTGAACTGCTTCCAAAGACCAAATATGGACCTCTGGAGGCTGCAGGAAGCACTTTGAGGGGCAACTGGTTTTGTCACTAGGTAAGCTCTGAGGTCCGACTGAGGATCTCTGCAGGTCATACAAGAGTTTTTTGAAGGCTTACTGTAGGTAACTGAGGTCACACCAGGGGTCTCTAAGAGCTGTCTGTGGGAGGATTTGGATTACCTGGGAAGGTTAGAGTTTCTTGATGGTATGCTGGAGGTATGTGAGGGCACACAATGGTTGTTGAGTAGCTACTGAGAGCAGGTATGGATAGCTGAAGATATGAACATTGTGAGAATGACAAGGAAAGGATGCCTAAAGGCGGGCTGAGCCTTAAAGCTTCTGAGGGTATGTTGAGGATCACTGCTGGCTAGTGCAAGGAATTTGAGGATGAGCCAGAGGTATCTCAAAGTTGGCTGGAGGTGTCTCAAGGTAGAGCAATTATTTCTGCAGCCTGGTTGAGAGTATCTGATGCTCTTTTGGTGGTGTCTGAGGCCATATCAAGTGTCTCTGAGAGCCTACCTCGGGTGTCTGATAAAAAGCTGCTTTTAGACGGCTATCTGTTGGTGACCGAGTGTCTTTTTGGGATTCTCCAAATCTCCTTGAGGGCATACTGAAGGTATCCATGGACTAGCTGTTGCGCTATGAAAGGGAGCTAAGAATCACACATAGACTTCAGAGGTAGTCTGGAAGTCAGTGGATGGTCTTTGAGGCAATCTGATGGTTTTCATGGGCATTCTAGAGGTGTGTATGGACCAACGAAGGTTCCTGAAGGGTCAGGTAGGGAAATGTGAGAAGTGTGAGAACCATCTGGGCGGACAGAGGCAGGCAGACGGTCTTTTGTGGTGTGATGATGTTCATTGAGTGCATGCTGGTGGTCTTTAGGGCACACTCTGATTCTATGAGAGGAGGAAAGTGTTGTTTATTTCACAGCTGTGAGTAACTGAGGAAAATATAAGTGTCTCTGATAGTGTGGTGAGGTTCTTTGATGGTCATCTTGGGGTGTTTAAGCACCAGGTGGAAATATTGAAATGCAGGCACAGGCTCTGAGAGTCTGGCTGAGGGTCTCTAATGGTCCATCTTCTGGGAATGTCTAAAGGCAAACGTACAGTCAGTGGATGTTGTATTAGGGTCATCTGAGGGTAACTGAAGGCAGACTGAAGGTCAGTTGTATCGTCTAATGGCTATATCCGGATAACTGATGGAGATTGGAAGGACAACTGGGGATCTGCATTGATCAACTAGGTTGTCAGAATACCCAGAGTCTCTGAGGGACTTCTGTAAGAGTCAGAGTGCATATCAATGTTCTCTGAGTGCAAAAGGATGCTGTAAGAACAACTGGTTGCACCTGATAGATAGTAAAGGCCTATGATTGTCTCTGGGGGCTACCGGAATCTCACTGAGAGTCAGTTAGGGGTTGTTGAACCTCTTTGATAGGTGAATGGTAAAGTTTAAGAACGAGCTCCGTATATGTCTGAAGAAGCCTTTTCTACGGTGGAGGTAGCTACGTCTTTTTGTACAGGCCAGCACCTGTGGCCACGCCTCTGCTGGCCCTAGGTCTGTCATTGATTTCCTGATGCAGAAGGGCATCATGAGGTTAGAAAACATAAAAACTCTCTTTCTTCAGGCCTGTGCCTGTGCAGAGAATGTGTGTAAAATTACAAATGTTGTTTGAAAAGTTTCTATGGGCTGGGCTCTGTTGAGCCTAGGCACTTTCAGTTTCATTTTCTAACCATAGCACTACATTGAGTGAAGCCCCACCTACCTGGAAGATACACAGCTACTCCTCTAAGGTATGTCTGGATTCTCCATCACACACACAATTGATTAAGTCTGGTTGAACATTTCATTTAATTTGTAGTAGACAAATATTTCAGTCAAGACACAGAGAGTGCACATGTAAATTAGTTATCTATTATTTGCATTTGAATTATTTTTGGGTGGGAGTCCTATAGCCCTTTGCCCAGGACATATTGTTTGGGGTCAGGGACAACACATTTTCATCTTTATTTGATCCTTGGGACAAGTAGGCATGACTCCCCTGCAGCACATACCCTTTGGCTGCCAGTTTACAGTACCACATTATGGAGCAAGGAAGGGAATTGTCTGCAGTTGAGGTAATATTTGTGTCCATATGTTAATACTGTTCAAAGTTGTATTTATGGTTCATTAGTGCAAAGCTTTTATTATGAGGGCGGGCATTTTAAATACATGTTCCAAGCTCGGACTGCAATACTTACAGTGGTGCTAGTAAAAAGAAATGCGTACACACGTTTGCAAAAGTTCACCAATATGAGGCTACACATAATGCTCCCAAAATGCTTTCTGATTAGATGCAAATATTTACAGAAGCTTGATAGCAAGAGTGATGAGTCTTTGCTTTCAAAATAAAATATTCACACAACTGAAACTAGAAAAAAAAATGTTTTGATAAATTACTGGGAAACTTTAGGTACCATTTCTTTGAAGCATCATTTAGTAAAATGGGCTGACACATGCTAGTATTTCCCCAAAAATATTCATATTAGAAAATCAGTGAAACTAGTTTCAAAAAGATTATGGGAAAAATGGAAATAAACAAGCATTGGCCAAGCCAATAGGTCCAAGATTGGTAGTGAGGCTTTTGGTTTTGTCAATGTGTATCTTATTATGACATGGCTATTGTAAAACGTTATTGTTGTGGGAGCTGTCAGGCCCTCACTATTGTAACAAACATAGCAAAAATATTGTTTTGTCTCAGAAAGTGCACATTGCTACAGCAGTTTCTGGCACTGAACAAAACTACATTGTGTGCCGATATGTTCCTGGTGAAAGAGCAGATTGCTGTCATTCACAGTGAAGCCAGCCGATGAATAGAGAAAGAGATAGAATTTTAATAAAAACTAAATGTCTTGATAAGCACGAGACATAATTAGGGTCCCAATTTTTAACAAAAGTGTACCCATGTCATATGTCTTTGCATTAGTGCAGATTTATGTATTTCAATGAATTCAGGAGAATTTACAGAAGGAGACCAGGAAATCATACTACTAGAAAATATTTGTGAACTGTCTTTTAGCATGAGCAAATATGCATAAGTAGCTTTGCTCATGTGAAAATCTGTTGAGTGTTTACAAGTTAACCTTCCCACCAATCACTTTTTTCTCAACCCTGTAAGAAGGTTTACTTCTGCCGTTGTTAGGAGTAAATTTCCAACCTTTTTCACTGTAGAAAAAGATTAGAGAAGTGCTGGAGAAAAGCCTTAAAACATGCAAATTAGTAGGTTTGCACAGAATCAAAAGGGCATTCCCTTTGATACCTTTCCTTACCACAACCTCCAGCCCCAGTATGTAGATCTAAGGAAAGGTGGCAAAATAAGGAAATTGCTAATATTCAAGCCCTACTTAGTATTAACCCTGGCATATTCAGAGAGACTATTATCGGAGCTCTAACATAATGAGGTTGCTGCCATAATTTGTCACCACTCTACATGGCACCAAAGGGACAAGTAGATTTTTTACAGCACAAGTAGATTTATGTATCAACTCGTCCCATGCACAAATATATATCTTATTAAATTCCACACCCCTGAATTTTAGACCCTCCAATATACCCTACACACTTCTCAGTTTCATAATCTTAATACATCTCTGGTTTTTATTGGCTTTTCTGGCGACCACAATGATATGGCTCATCGTACATGCCAACACTCCTAATTTAGAGTGATGACTCTTCATTCTTTGTTATGGTGCAGATTTGACATGATTGTTTTTGCCTACTATATTTGCTGGTTTAATTTGTAGAACACACACACAAAATAACTGTTTATTGATCTGAACCCTGCTTGCCTAAAGGTCATATTCTATGTATGAAACCTTCAACCAGTCCTGATTTTTTTACAGAAAAGAACTTTGCAGACTAGGATTTTTAGGACATGCTTAAAATGTTAAAAATGAATTGAAAATTCCCAGAATGCACATGAGGTTTGTTAGACCTGACATCCTTGGCGTGGCCTCTTCTAACTTTTTGTCCTCTGACCTCCTGTTTTGCTGACCTAATTTTTGCAGGCTTTAGGTCTCAGGGCACTTCACCATTGCTAACCAGTGCTAAAGTCCAGTTGCTCTCTGCCTAAAACATGGTACATGTAGTTCTGAAACTGCCACTTTTAGAAAGTTGGCATTTTCTCACCTTAAATCTTCTAGTACCTCTGCCTGTCTCTGAATACACATCTGGGGTGGGTGACAGCTGGGCTTTGTGCATTCCCTCTAGACAGCCACACACAAAGGGAGCTTAGAAGTGCCTGATGGGCCATCCACATCCTGATGGGCCATGAACATCCTGATGGGTCATAATGGGCGGGATGGGATGGAGGAGCTGACACTTGCACCTGAATGTGCTGCCCCTGTCCCCACACAAAGAGCTGCATACCACCCTGCAGCAGTGAGTCTCCCCCACTTCAAAGGCACAACTGGATATAAGTGCCTGACCCCTGACACCACCAACTCAGTATACGCCTGGACCTGAGGACATTCTGCCAGGAAGAAGGGCTGTAGTGCTGCAGAAAGGACTGTCATTTTGCTGGACCCTACTCGACTCCTGATCTGCTGTGCCCGCCCTGCTGGCTGCTGCCCCCCTTTGCCTTGGAGTGAGAAGGACTGGACATGCATCTCTACATCCTCAGAGCCAAAGTGACTCCAAGCTTGTTGGCTTGCCTCCTGTTCTGAAGTCTCAGGGACATCAAAGATTTCACTCCATCCTGCTACAGCACCTGGACTTTGTGTGCTGCAAGTGTTGCCAATCCAGTCCTGGGTGCTTGGAAGTGTGTATAAAGTGCTGCAGCTGTAAAATCCATGGATAGCCATTGTTGTGCATGTCAGAACTGATACATTTCCTTTGACAACAATGCTTCAGGAGACATTGCATCACCAGCTGCGCTGCTCAACAATGACACATCACCTACACCTAACATCACCTACACCTAAGGGGTTTGGCAGGAACTCATCCCCGATTGAGTGGGTCGGAACCGATGCATCGCCTACATTGCCAGAACCAACGCATCGACTCTGCTGCTCTTCGCATCCCCCCTCAACACCGATCTACCCTGAACAAGGTACTGATTTCAGTTGGACACGGTTGGTCTCTGTATCCGACCCGCGCTCCATCATGGTCAGCCTGACTTTTCACATTTTACCCAGTCTAGCACAACAAGGCAGCCTCTGTTGGTGCTTTATGCTTTTAAGCACTATGGGCCACATGTATCAAGTGTTTTTGCATTCGTAAAATTCGGCTGTTTGCGAATGCCAAAATGCCTTTCACAATGTATGAAAGGCATTCGCTGTGCAATTTTAAGGAATCCCAAAAATGGCGATTCTTTAAAATTGAGACCCCTTTTAGAGAATTCTCTAAATAGGAAATCGCAAATAGAGGATCTCTATTTGCGATTTCCAAACACATGTATCAAGCATTTCCTAAATGCGAATTGGGCATTTAGGAAATGCAATTACCACCAAATCCAATATGGTGGTAAGTATGTGCAAATTTTAAAAATGCATTGTAAATGCATTTTTAAAATTGACATGTAGCACACACATGCCCCTAAGGAATGTGTGTGCTTCACATGTCTGTAAAAAATGTTTTGGGGTGCATTAAAGGGGGCCTTAGGCCCCCAGCACACTGGGATTTGCATTTCCTAATTTGCGAATTCCTAACTGGCCCATAGGGTTGCATGGGGTCGCATTCTCTATGTGCGATTCGGTAATAGCATTTGCGAATTTTAAGAAATCGCTATTACCGAATCGCAAAATTTATACATACCATTTTGCATTTCTTAAATAGCGATTTCTTAAAATTTGCTTTTTAAGAAACGCAAATAATTTTTTTTATACATCTGGCCCTATATTTGCATATATTCTTTAAAAAGTCATATCTCTACTTGTATTTATTGAATTTTTGTTGCGTTGGTCTTGTTTTGTTTATCAAATTAAGCTCTATTTTTCTATTTAGATATGGTATCTTTTTATGTGGTGTTTTTATTGTTTTACTGATTTAAGTGTTGCACGAATACTTTACACATTGCCTATTAAGTTAAGCCTACTTGCTCTTTGGCAAGCTATCAGGGAGCGAGCACAAGTTAATTTATGGTGTGTATCTGACTTATCCTGCTAGCATTGTGGTTCCTGCTTGGACAGAGTGCAACCTCTGCCAACAAGAAACCCAATTTCTAACAAGGTTGACTAATATGCCTAATGACTAATATGCCACAACTGGCTGCATATCTGACATAGCACTTCATGTATCTGCCCTGGATCTTCTCTGAAGCCATATTTCATGTCTAGAGATGTATCACTTTGTTACTTAAGTGCTGTGCTTTTCAATGCTGCAGGGATCATATTTGATAGGCTGCCATGTGTGTAAAGTGCCAGAACAGATATACTTGTGTGGAGAGTATGGCAGTTTCTACAGGTGTAAGAGAGTCAGAATGAGACTTGCACATTGTATTCTCCCTACTTCTAGAGCTGTTATTTTGAGCACTGCTTTATTATTTTATGTAATTGGACATTATGGTAATATTGCATAATGACACCTCATTTACTGTGCATGTGATTATTCTTGATAATCATACTGAATATATTAATAAAATGGAATGTAATTTCTTACAGAGTAGATGCTGGCTGTATATAAAAAAGAAGTGGTGCAAAATAACACTGTTTAAAGTGCCGGTTGTTTATGATGCCAGTTTAAGGTTGCATCCATGTGGGAAGAGGATCTGAATCCACTATTGACTATATTTTTATGTCTCCACCTATGAAAGACCTGGTGATTGGGGGGGGAGGTGCTGGGGGAGAGTTTTAGTGATCATAATCCCCTTATAGTATCCTTTGAACTCCCCGGGGCCCTACGAAAATTAGGACGAGGTAGGCCGGTAGTAGTGGAGATAAAGGACCAAGGCAGGCAGCTTGGGTGGAAGCAAGTGGATTCCCTAAAAGTTGTAGAAAGGGTGGTGGGGGAAACATTTACATTTATTTATGGACACACTCTTGACAGAGGCTCCTAATCCTAAAACTGTTATGAATGCAATAACAGTAGTAAATGCAGCAGTGAGAGACTGCCTTTTTTCAGTAGGCAGCCAACCTAGCAAACGTAATTGTAGTTGGTATGATAAAACCTGCTATGTTGCAAGGGCAAACCTGAAGATGGCTACTAAGAAATATCCTAGAGGTTGGGTCCTCGTAAAAGAAGCTAGATTGAAATATAAGAGGGCCCTGAGGGATAGTAAGATAAAACATAAAGATAAAGCCTGGGAAGAGTTAGAACATGCCATAGCTCTGAAGGATCCTGGCCTGTTCTGGAAAGTGGTAAATTGAGGGTCCTTTGGAACAGACACATCTGAGGGCCTTGGCTGTAACATAGTCCCGGAAGCATGGGTAGCTCACTTTTGTAGTATTTTTGAGGGTTCTCCCCTAAGAAATAACCGGGAGAACGAGTATGAGATGGCTCCCAACCTAGCAATTAGGTTTTCGCTTCAGGAGGTTATGGAGGCGATACAGAGTAGTGCGAGCAATAAAGCTCTGGGCCCGGATTCGATCCCTATGGACTTGTATAAAGCGAACCCCCAGTTATGGGCACCTGTTCTCTTAAATTTCCTTAATGCAGCAGTTACTGTGGGTACCCCTGCCTCTTGGAGACTGGCATGTATTGTCCCAGTGTTTAAAAAGGGCAACCGAAATGATCCTAAGTCCTACCGCCCTATTTCTCTACTGGACTCTTCGGTGAAGATTCTGGGACGGATTATTTTAAGGCGTCTGGAGTCCTGGATGGTAGGGAATTATATTTTAAGCCGGGACCAGTATGGTTTTAGGGAAGGCCTTGGCACGCGAGATCAATGTCTCAACTTATTGATGCTGATCGGTAAATACATGCAGGCCAGGAAAGGTACGCTCTATCTTGCTTTTATGGATCTCAGCTGTGCCTTCGATAAGGTGAACCGGTCTATATTATGGGAAATGTTAAATCAGCTAGGGCTGGATCCTAATATTGTAGAGTTGCTCCGATATCTACATTCTGGGACGGTTGCAAATGTGAGGGTGGGGTCGAATGGGGAATGCTCGGAGGCCTTTAAGCTTTCAAGGGGTGTGCGCCAGGGGTGTGTTCTGGCTCCTACTTTGTTCCTTCTATATACAAATGGATTGTCTGATTTTCTGAGGAAACATTGTAGGGATGTTCCAAAGGTGAATGGTACTGATATCCCTGTGCTGACGTACGCGGATGACGCAGTCCTCATGGCCCGTACTATGAATGGTCTCCGGGAAATAGTTAGAGCTTATACCTCCTTTATGTCAGCTTTGGGTTTAGAGGTCAATTTTAAGAAATCTCATTTTATGGTGTGTGGAAGACCCTTGAGTAGGGTGGGGGAGCTAAGGGTGGAGGATCAAATTATTAGTAGGGTCCATGAGTTTCCATACCTAGGGATTATTTTTGATGAGAAAGGATCTTGGAAACCTTGTATTGCCAGAAGGGGTACGCTTTTTCATGCAGCTGTTGGCGCGACTTTTGATTTTGCTGTAAGGGTAGGCAGTAAACCTATTAAGCCTTTGCTTGAAATTTATAGGCAGAAATGCCTCCCTGTCCTGCTGTATGGTGCTGCACTTTGGGGGTATAGGGACTCCCGAGCCCTTACGGTGGAAGAAAATCGGTTCTGTAGAAGGCTATTGGGAGTTGGACAAAATATCCCTGGCTTTAGCCTCCATTTGGAGCTGGAGCTTGAGTTTGTGCAGGACACTATTCAGTTAGCTCCCCTTTTGCTATGGATCTCAATTTGGACTAACGAACATGCCACTCTGAATAGCGATATTTTAAAGGATTGTCTGGCTTGTGATAATGCAAAGAATATTCCCTGGTTGATGCACATAAGGAAGTTGGCTCGTGATTTGGGACGGCCTGAATTGGTTGATTATCCTGAAGGCCTGATTAGTTGTGATAAGAAATGGGTTACGGAGAACTTTTTAAGAATCCAGAAGAACAGGAGGGAGGGGGAGGCCTTAGGGAAAAAATCGATCAGGGATTTCATTATGTTAAAGATGTGGGTAGGTCCTGAGAGCTATCTCTTAGAGATAAAGGATGTGAGGGAAAGGTCTCTCATAACCCGTTTCCGTTTGGGGATCATCAGAAGTAATCTGTGTTTCCCGTTAGGTCAGTATGGGGACAAATGTATTAGACCCTGCCCCTGTGATGGGGTGTCCCAACAGACCTTGCCCCATTTTACTTTGTTTTGTGTTTTTTATGCACCATTCAGAACTCGTTTTTTATTACCTCTTCTAAGGCCCAAGGGTTTTGTGCAATATCGTCCTGCTTTTATGTGGCTGCAGATGGCCTCAGATGTATTGGTGTGGAAGGGGCTGGGATCATTCCTGAAGGGAGCTATTACTTGGCGTAATAATGTAGAGTTTTTAGAATTAATTTTTCTATTTTATTGTTTCTATGTATGTGGTTACATATGTTTTTATTCCTGATGGGTGTTCTTATTATTTATGGTTTTATTGCTATTTTTAACAAATGTATTGGAGATTATTTATTGTAATGGATGAATTTTTTCATACCGAATAAAGTTATATTGCATCCATAAGTCTTAGCAATGATGCTTTCTTACCACACCCACTAAGTGACACATAATTATAATAAAAGAGATGAACAAACTACTGGTTTCCTGAGTGGATGGGGAGTGCTCCAGCAACAAAACACTGTTCCTGAAAAGTAAATCTGAATATCATAATTAAATTTCTCCCATTAACGGTAGGTCGGATAGGTGTGACCATATAGATTGCTCTTTGGGATCAGATTGTCAGATTTTTCTACTAATTAGGTGGCTATCCAGCTCTTTGTTAATGATACTTTTTCAGTTTATTAAAAAATCCTGACCACCTTAGAACAATTACAGTCAAAATGTGCGTTAGCATAGTGATGGAAATTCAAGCTGCGCGATAATTATCACACACTGTTTTCTCCTGTCAGATTTCAGCACGTCAAACCTGCAAACATTTACCTGTGAAAAAGGTCCAGAAAGAAGAAGAACATGTGGAATTTGGTGCTTTAGAAACTTAGGGCCTGATTTAGATCCTTACTGCCAAACTGCCGTGGTGGCAGACCTGAGAAGACTGTCTAAGACGACAGAGTTCCACCGGCAGTATTTAAATGTTACAGTCCTGCATACAGTGTACTGATGGCAGTTCACTGACGGACAGAGGACTTTGCGGCACCCAATGGACAGCGGACAATGGAAGTGGATACAGAATAGAGGTACATCTCACACATACACACTGTCCCTTTGCCATGTGTCCCCCTGCATCACACACGACACAACCACAACAACCAACACAAATACACACTCATCTATACAAACCCACACACACAACATCACATCTACACACATCACTACAAGGACCGCCACACAACAACACTCACCTGTATGTTGCACACAGCAATACAACACATTACACAACATACACAACATCAATGCCATATGCAAGTCACACACATACTGACACAACCACACTGACCCCCAACACCTCCCACCTCCACAAACAGCCAATCGCATTGCACACATACATACAGGTACTGACTCACACACACAACTCGAAGCACAACATGACAGGTACAGGTCCCCTTGCAATGTGCATACATGGACATAAATGGAAAGTTTCAGTATACCATCATTGTGGTCCCAGCATTCATTTGCCAATGAATACTGATGCCATAATGAGAGTTGTGTATGTGTGCGATCTGTGTTGTGTACCAGTGTCCCCACCCCTGTCTGACCCACTCATGTCCCCAACATAAGCATGTCATAGAAATCTTAAAAAATTACTGAGTCATGTATCTGTCTGCAGTGGTCCTGAGCTTATGTCCAGTGACCCTCCCCCAACGTGCACAGCCAATGTAGGTACCCTCCCTTCATGTCCAGCGATGGAGGGGTCCGGTTTTCTCCGTGGTCCAGTGGCAGCAGCAACAGAGGTTGTTGTCCAGTCATGTCCAGCCGGAAACAGAAGTGAAATCAGGTAAAAAGGTGTGTTTTCACCCCTTTCTGCCCCCCCTAATCTGCCAAGTGAGATTTGAAGGTCGGACCGCCACTTTTTGCTTGGCGGTAAGGCACATCCAAATCTGCAAGTAAGTGAGGCTGGGGTCCCGCCACCAGTCACTTTTTCCTATGGTGCTGTGGCAGCAGATGGGAGACCTCGGCAAAGTCGACAGGGCTCAGGTGGGTCATCGTCTATGGGGCCACCAACATCTAGCGGATGAGTTTCCTGTCAGAAAACTGACGGCAGGACTGTAGCTGCCAACATCTAAATCAGGCCCTTTTTGCATGTTATCCCCATTTCCAAGAGAAACCAGGGGCCAGCTGTATCAAGATTCAAGTTAGCGATTCTCAAATTGCAATTTTTAAGAAATCGCAATTTAAGAAATGCAAAAAGCGATGTATCAAAACAGAAAATCGCTTATAGCGATTTCTTAAAATTCGCAAACGCAGTTTGAGAGATGCAAATACCGAATCGCAAAAAAACTTGTGATTCGATAATTGAAAATCGCAAATTGCGAAAACGGAAAAAAAGAACAGCCTGATGACATCACAACCAGGAACTGAGTCATCCCATGCTGTTTCCAGGAGACACACACACAGGAGCAGGGAGAGAGACACAGCCCAGCACCAGGGAGTCAGCATTGTGAGTAAGCCAGGACCAAACTGCAACATGGCCAATGCTGGAAATGGGAAGGAGAAGGGAGACAGGAAGAGGAAGCTAAAATTTAGTGAGGCAGAATTGGAGGTGCTCATTGAGGAGGTTGTTGGGAACCATGATAGACTATTTGGAAAAAACTCACTCCAAGTACCTGAGAGTTAGAAGTGGAAACTCTGGTCTGACATACAGACAAAAATATGCACAGTGGGTGTTGCGCAGCGCTCTGTGGAGGAGATACGCAAGCGATGGTACGACTTGCGGTCCCGTGCCAAGGAGAGGGTGGCCAGCAGGCTTATGGAGGCAAGGAGCACCGGAGGCGGACCATCGACCCAAACACCGACCACCCCTATGGAAGACCTGGTGGAGTCCACATTGCTGCCAGAAGCTGTCAGTGGTGTAACTGACATTGACACCTCAGGGACACCCAGCACCAGCAAAGGTAAGGCCAGTAATTATGTGTCTCCCCACATGTGAATGTAAAAATGTCCCTTAGGGAATAGAACATAGCTTGATGCACAGTGAAAAGTAGTCCATGTCACATCTGACATGCATCACAACAGTGCCTTATGAGAGTGGTAGTACACAACCCTAAGGTGAATACACAACATAAATAGCAAAATAGTGGTCAGTCACATAGAGAAACACCACAAACGACTCAGGGTGACACAATGTAATTGTACATTTAAAGCCACACTGTTGAAATCTGTGAAAAATGCCAGAACTTACATACCGCACATTGTCCTTGCAGATGACTCAGTCCCTGCTGCTGCAGGATCTGAAAAAGTGGGGGAAGCAGAAACACAGCCACAGTCTGACTCTAATACCAGTGAGTCCTACAGTATTGTTCTGACTAGATGCAGGGCAAGGGTGTTACCACTGCCAGAGTCTAACCTGGACTTATATGAGATGCCAGAACATGAACCCACACCACCAACAGAGGCGAATACCACAGGGAGACAGCAATCTCTGCACCAGTGCCAGTCATCTCCCCGCAGGAGGCGCCACGATGCAGGCAGACAGTGCAGAGTAGAAGGAGTGGGCCTATCAATCTTTGGCGGCCTTAAAGCTTCCATGCTGAAGGTGCAGCGCCTGCAATGCAAACAATTGAAGTCACTGCACAGACAGTTTGTGTCCCACAATAGCAATATGGGGTTACTACACAAGCAGTTGGAGACTCTGATTGAGGGACAGCAAACAGCTGCTGAAAACACCAAGGATTTGACACAGGCCATTGGAGAACTCTGCACTGAGATACGGCAGGAGCGTGTCAGCCAGCGCCGGTGCCATCACCAATATTTGGGGAGGTTTGACAGTTCTGTAGATCTGTCAATCGGCTAGCAAGTTCTACAGCCCTGATATCACAGCATGCCTTTGCCACACAGGTGGAGATGGCACGTTGCAGTCAGGACATTGCACAGGGCTTGGTACAAATTACCAACGTACTGGATGCTATGCAAACAGCATGTAATGCCACAACCAGCGAACTGGGTGTTGGCGACAGTGAGGAATCCTCTAGCCTCAGCAGTCTGAGAGTCCCTGTGATTGATCTGAGGAGTCATAGTGCCAGACACAGTACTGCATGTGAACCTACAACTAGAGGTTCCAGCGTGGGCGCAGAGCACTCAAGTGGAGTGCGTGGATGTAAGAAGTGATGTTGAGGGCTACAGGGTACCACCTACACTTGTACAAATACAGTCATGCTATGATGCTAATAGTGTGACACTGTGAATTGTTCATGTCTGCCCATTGTGAATAGCTATGTCCTAATGACGCATTGTTTACCTAAAGTCAAGGTAATAAAGATGGTAACTACAGAAATACATTTCATTTAAGTGGTATTGTCATTACTTACATCAAAAATGGTTGTGCGTGATGTCAGCAAGTCTTTGCCTGCCCTCTGCTGCACTGGTCTTGTCTGCTGGTAGAAGGGGTGGCAATGGATCATCATCCTCATCTGAGTTAGGCTCTGCGAGTTCCACTGGTACGCCCCTGGTGGTTGCTATGTTGTGCAACATAGCACAAGTGGGCACAATTTTGCATGTCGTCTCTGGGCTGTACTGTAGTACACCTCCACTCTTATGTGTGCACCTGAAGCAGCTCTTCAGCAGCCCAAAGGTGCGATCCACCACATTGCGGGTTGCCCTATGTGCAGCATTGTACCTCCTCTATGATGGAGTTGCAGGGCTCAGGTAGGGCGTTAGCATATAGGTGCGCACAGAATACGCACTGTCTCCTGAATGCACAGAGAGTAAAATGAGTACATGTGCTGTCTGACGTCACGCTTACATCAATGCATTATTCTGAACTATCAAATTACCTAGTAGGTATCCTTCCCCAAACTCCCCAGCTAACAGTCTTGTGTGTATCCCGCTGCGGCAAAAGATGTAGGAATCATGTGTGCACCCTGGGTATCTGGCCACAAGAACGGTAATGATGTAGGGGGCACTGCATACCACCTGTATGTTCATAGAATGATGGTGTTTTCGGTTGTGTTACACATACTCGCTGACCGATGGTGGACAGATGTCTACATGTGTCCCATCGATGGCACCTAGGACATGTGGGAACTTTGCTATCTGGTAGAAATTAACTTTAGTTTGTTGTAATGCCTGTGGGGTGATGGGGAATCTTATGAACAGTTGTATTCTGCTCAGCATGGCATTGAGAAATGCGTTGAAAATTCTTGAGAGGGCACTCTGTGATACCCCTCCAGCTGCTGCTATGACCCCTTGATAGCTCTCTGAGGCTAGTAGGTGCAGGGAGCATAATACCTGCACATGGGTGGGTATGCTATTGGCCCTGTGTGTTGTGTGCTGCAGCATGGGTTGCAGCTCAGCTATCAGGTCAAGTATCATGGCTGAGTTTAACCTGTACTTCTCATAAATTTCCTCCTCAGTCTGGTCAAAAAGGGTTATGCGCATTCTGAAAATGCGCTACTGTCTCCTCCTCTCTCTCCTCAAACCTGCCAAGATCCTCATCCTCTTCACCATGACGTAGAATGCAGCCATTGTGGAAGAGGAGCTGAGGCATTCTGGGCCTCTTTATATAGGTTGCACCTGGTTACCACCTTGTTTCAGTTCGTGGTAAATTGCATGTGTAAACGGCCATTCTGCAAATAATCGCAAATTGTGTTTTTTGCTGCATCGCATTGCGAATCAATTTTTGCGTGTCGCTATCTGTGTATCGCAAATAGTGTCACGATTTTGCGGATCGCTATATGCGAATCGCTAATCTCTATCGCAATTAGCGTTTTGCAAGTTGAGATTCGGTAAGTCATATCGCTATTTGGGATATGCTGTTTGCGACATGCTAATTCATGTCTCATTCGCAAAAAAACGCTATTTTAGCCATTACTTATTTTCGCCCTGCGAATGCCTTTCATACATCGGAAATGGCATTTTTGCATTCGCAAATGGACATTCGCACAGTTTGCGAATGTAAAAACGCTTGATACATCTGGCCCTAGGTTAAGTAGGTTGAGTAAACACCCGACCTCCTACAGCCATTTGTAATCAGGGCCCACAACTGGGACTGCAAGGCAAATTAATTATGCAGGTGCATTCAAAAGCTTTTCAAGATATTGGTGGGTCCTTGTCTGACTTAATATTAGCGATCAGGGGAATGGTGTAAAAAACTGCACCAACCTCTGCATCAGTAAATACCATTTCTGTGAAGTAAAATTATGCCATCATGAGTTTCATACACACCCCACAAAAAAATGTATTTACTGATATTTGTTAAAATAAATTTACAGTAAATATTGCATGCATTAAAAAATCATGCTCTTTATGCATGCAATATTTAGCATATGTAATATTTACCGACATGCAGAATTAATGTGCAAGCTGGTGATCCCAAAAACAGCATCGTAGCAGAAAGACAGCACTCAGATTTTCCTTGCATTAGGCATGTGGTAGGTAGTATGTGGTGGTAGTAAGCCATTTTGAGAACTGAGTAGCTGCCACAATCCACTACCATCCACCATAATCTAGGCAGTGAAACGAATAGTGATCAATATGAATCACGGCTGCCAGTAGGTAAAGAATATAAACATTTTGGACCCTGAAATAGAGGTTCCACTTGAGGAGGTAGTAAATTTTGTAGAGGTAGGAGGTAGTAAAGCCATATAACCCCTTCATGGGTCATTGAATGATAAAAACCGTTCCCAAAACACATACCAGACATTGGGAGTATATCTCTTGAAGGTGAATACCATGTCAGCATACCTGTGGACAAGGCAAATTCACTATCAAAACAAGAAGTGTGCAACATTCTTTCCTAGCAGTGCAGTGAGTCAGTTGTCAAAGGGATGGTTACTGCACCACATATGTATATGAAGTCATTCAAGGAGAAGGTGTATGGCACCCTTGACCTATCAGGTATTGAGAGGATTGGCAGAGGATTGTTGTGTGATAAAACACTTGAACAAACTGGTAAGTGGACAGTACTCATCAGAAGGCATAATTTATTTAGCAAGTAGTTTTGTCATGGAGGAGTGTTCTCTGGCACATGAAGCTATTAGTGGAATTGCAGGACATGTCCACCAGGTGGACAGGACAATATAAGACAACTTGCTACTAGGACTTTATAGAAGTCTACATAGTCACTCAGTTGTATCCAAGGACTAGAGAAACTGAGACATGAGCCCAATCTGCATATAACAGTGCTTTTAACCAATGGCATGTACACTGCGGTAGTCCATTCATCACAAATTAATGCAAAAACGTGAAGTAAGACACATTGGGAAATCTAAGTAAGTACATTGGGAAATCTAAATGCAGAGAGCTCCACATACTTAGATTTCACTTATGACTGGACAAAGACCTCCACCCCGATGATATTCGCAAACTCTGAGTGGAAATTTCTGGCTAGTAGTAGGATTTACTAGTCTCAACCCTATTACATAAGGGGGCGGAGACACATGCAACTAAAATTATGACAGTATAGTTACTACAAGTAACAAGTATAAGTAACCCGACAACGGATTTTCTGATCAATGCCTATTGGTAGAGACTTGTGCAGTGGAGGTGGAGATATCCACCTCCATTTGTGGAAAACTCACAACGGAACATTCTATGAAAATAGGATGGACCTGACCACATCCACACACACACACACATACCTGATTCACATTAGTCCAATAAACACACACATTTAGTCCACACTCTTGCTTCTTCCCTTTTTCCCATGCACTGCATAACTTTAAGTATGCTGTACTACAGCACCAGGCTCCAGAATGCAGCCACCCCTTTCAAAATGAAGGGGAACTTCAATGGCAAAGAAACAGCCCTTTTAGATACCATTGTTGTTGATCATTACAGGAAATTACGTGGTTTGCCATCATACAACTTCAGTGAAGCAGAGAATGGAGCTATGTATCAGAAGATGGCAGAGTTTGTCAATGCAGTGGTGGTGGGGGTACCCACTGTGTGAGACTTCGGCAGGATGAAGCAGGCAAGTGAAGGATAAGTTCTCTAATATTCAGGCAGACTCTTCCTGGTTTCAGACTTGTATCCTATTTCCATTTCAACACTCTCAATGAATATGTGATCTCCACAATGCAACCCGACCTGCTATATGGCCCCCCTTGTGTAGCAGCTAATGTCAAGGTAAAGCCAGGTAAGAAACTATTGCATCTCTCCTATAACAGCATTTGTACTCCACACTGATTCCACACTCCTTCCCAAACACAGATAGGCACACATCTCACTCACATACAACTTAACCTCCCTTTAAGAGTTTATAATGATTAGACTTTTCTTAATACAGCCTTTTTTAACACAATCTCTATTTCAAGTTTATTGGTAGCAACAGCCAGAGCAGGAGTACGATCTGTTGTGGTCAGACGGCAACCATGGCATGCATCCAACAGCATTACAACCACACACTGGTATGCCACACTGATAGCTATAATGATAACACTCTACTTCTTGTTCATGCTTCACTACTTACATTAATGTATGAACATATTTTGCATACTTATTTATTTGTACTTTTTGTATCTTCACAGCCTCAGCCTTCCAAGGACCCCTGCTGTCAATACTACATTCCACCCATCAAACACCAGGGGATCTCCTGAAAGGTGCGATTTGGACCTCTGCCACCCAGCAGGTAAGTTCACTACATCATTGCATATACTATTACCTAAAATGTGTTTTAACTTAATTTTACCCTTTGTCATTTCTAATAAAACTCTCTCCTTTGATATATGTATCTGCTTTAATGGAAAATTGAATGGCTCTAGACAAAGTCTAATTGCCTTTGTGTAAAACAGAACAATTATTCACAATCACATTTACAATAATTTACTATTTAAAAAAAAATGTTTTAACAACAGCTGCTCGGTCTAGGGACACAAGTCCACCACTGACTTTTATGACCAAGGTTCAAAAGCCACCAGCTGAGGCTGTGGTCACAAAGGAGGCATCGGTGGAAAGAGCAGGTAAGGTTTTATTTCATATTATTTCTTTGTGCATATAATAAACACTAACTAAAATATCTAATATTGTAAACTACAATCTATAAATGAAAAAGTGTAATCTATCGATCTAATGTAATGTATAACTTGGTTTTAGGACAATACAGGCTATGTAATGCAGAACCTAAAAAATTGTAATGCCCCTTTCAATAAGTTCCTTGAGACAAAGAGGCTTACAATTATGTTTTACCATTGACAAGCAAAGGCTGGCTTGCAATCCTAGAAAACATGATCCTCCTCAAAGCTGCCATGTCCATGATTACCACATCGCAAGAAGTAGAGGAAGTGACAAAGGAGATTGCTGGTCCAACCCAATGTACCATTTCCAAAACTACCTTAAACCTGGCCTGCTGTCTCCCTCCTAGGCCATATAACAGATATCTGCTTCAATCTGTAGGTCCAACACACACTCCGCGGTCAAATGAAGCATACCACCAACACTAACCTGTAAGGCTCACCCACTCACAAACCCAGGAAACAACCTACATTCACCACCCTCATGGCTACACCCACAACCTATTGTGAGTCTAGTATTAAGAAGCCACACACCTGGACAAACTTCCTACTACACATCCATCCCACCCAAGGGTGTAGAAAACAACCACCACCTGCATGAATTATTTTTCCACCACTTGACTACAAAACACACTCCAGGGGGAAATAGCACTCATCCCAAAATTTTATTTATGTATGAATTTTTTTGTACTGTTCATCTGTTTCAATTAATATCACTTGCACCTACATTTCCACTATGTCATGTCTTGTGTGTATAGCTATGAATATATGTGTTTAACAATAGTTTACTCCAATGTGCCACAAACTTTGCAACATTTCACAATAATGTTCAACACAACTCAATGAGTCAAGTCAAGTCATGAAATACTTTATTCGGTCTACACAAGACCATAAAAGTGCAAAAAAGATAAAACATACAGTACATGATTTTTTCATGGCACTAAAAAAACAATAAAATAATAAAAGGCCTAAGAAGAAGGTTAATAAACAGTGCAATCACAAACAAACCTTCCATTATCAACCCCTTGCACTATTTATGCAAGCAATCTGGTTAGACCACATAACACATAATTCATCAAACAATTAATCATGTTTCTTCTGAAAGAACAATAAAAACACGTTAATAACCAGAGCAGTCATATAATAAAGTGCATTGTGCAATTAACAAAGAAAACGCATTCAGATATCATCCCCCTCTGCATCCAGCAATTTCCTTAGCCTTAATGAGGAGGCTAGGAAAAATGCAACAGCATAATTTGTATGGACATCTACAAGTAACTGTAAAAACATAAGGGTAGGCCTCCCCTTCACAAAATGCATGCATTTCTATAATAATGGGAATAAAAACGTTCTATGAGAGATCTCATAAAAACTACAGAAGAAAACAAAGTCCAGCAGATCTTGTGGAGAGAAGTTATCACACATACTGAGACCCAGCTTATTACCCATGAAACAGTTTTTGGGTATGCCAACAGCAAATGGTACTGGTTAAATCTAAATCTAGTTAAAAGAAAGTGATGGAGGAGAGTGGAAGAATTAAGCAGATAAGGTTCAGTAGTGGGACCAGTCACAAGCAAGGCATGACCACAAACCAGAGGTTTCTTGAGCTCAATTGCCTCCCTTTCAGTTTTTATCCACAACAAAGAATGTTTCTGGGTCCATGCAATATCTGCCTTCATTACAGAAAGGCATGACTCAAACAAAATAAGCCTTACTAGTTTCACAAAGTGTCCCTAATATACTTCAACCAAGTAATCGATCTCCACCCATCCAGATCCAAACAATCCTTTATAATCTCCCTTCCTAAATGGTTTTCAGCATGTATCTAGGTGGTGAACCACCTAATCAAGGGTCAAAGGACTATAAGGTCTGATAAAAACAATAACCTTAATTCCTCATGAACCATATAAGGCTGATGTAGAGGCAGGAACTGCTAGTACATGCCTCCAGAAGCCATTTTCAGCCACTTGAAATTCCTTAACGTTAGCATAGCCCCATGCATCACTGCCATAAGTGGCCACTGAGACAGATTTTGCCTGATAGAGCTTCAACAAGGCCCCAAGTGGCATGACATACTGCCTATTCTTGCAGAAAAGGAGAACAGGGCACCAACGGTTTTTGGCAAGGCTAACTTCTTTGCATTAACCAGGGGACCCCGTGTGGTTCGATCATCAAAAACAATGCCCAAGTAGGTGTAAAATGAAAGCCTGGACAGCCTATTATCCTGCACGTGGAATGATCTTAACCTAGTCTTTTTAGGGCCCAGCACCATCACCTGAAATTTGCTGTAATTAGTAGTAAGAGCTAAATTATTCATAGATTCTACAAAACCATCAAATAATGACTGAAGCCTCAGGGCTCTCCTTGCCATAAATACAGTGTTGGTAACATACACTAATGCAGGAATCTGGCCAGAACCTACTAGCAGACAATCCACTGGTTTGTCCATCAGCCTGGCCCCAAGGTCGTTCATATACAACGTGAACAGACAAGGGGCCAGTATACAACCTTGCCTTACTCCACTCTTCAATTTAAAAGAGCCAGAACAAGCCCCATCCACATTATAATGCACTACTGCCCTCATATCTCTATGCAGATCAGCAAGAAAGCCAACAATGGCTGCATCCTTACCCATGTACAGAAGAATCTGCCATAATTTAGACCTATTGACCTTTTCAAAGGTGGAGGATAAGTCTATATAGGCAATGAATAATGACCCCGGTTTGACTACAGTGTATTTGTTGATCAGCATATAAAAATGAAGACACTGATCACATGTGCCTCAGCCTGGTCAAAAACCATACTGAAAATTTGATAAAATGGACCCATCCTCCACCCAAGCCATAGCCCTCTCAAGGATCACCCTGCCCATTACCGTCACAACCAAATCTATCAGGGAAATGAGCCTATAACAACTATAGAGACCTCTAGAACCCTTTTGTAAACAAGAAAGTTAACGCACTCGGATCTAGAATGTGACAGCCCTGTCCGAATAGCTAGATTAAATAATCTGGTTAAAATCAGAGCCCATAAACTTGGCAGCAACTTAAACCGATCAGCGGGAATCCCACCCAGGCCAGGGGCTTTGTGGCTTGTCATCCCTTCGATAGCTCACTCAAACTCTGCTGCATCAAAAATTAAACTATTCTGGTCATATGCTACAACCTTAACGGAAGGCTCATCATAATCAACACCATAGATACCCTCAAAATGCACAACCCATTCCTCCGGGGTAATATGAGATGAAGTGACATGGGCTCTATTAGCATTAAAAAGAGGGTGATTGACTACCTCCCAAAATTTGAAACTGTCTGTCTTATTGGACACCTCCAGCAAGCCAGCCCAGGCAATCTCTCTAAGTTCCCTTTTTCTTTCATCAATCGCCTGTCTATAGGCTCTACATCTGCAAGAAGTGAGGCAGCGATCTTTAGGGGTTACCTTTGAGTGCAGACAATAGTAGTTTCTCACTAAGGGTACAATCTTTATTAAACCATCTGGGTTTGTTGTTGGTAAGCCTTTTAGAGCGAAGGGTCGATCTGGAGCAAACATCCACTTGTATTGTCTGAAATGCATGCCAAAAGGCAGCACCAAGAAGCTGATCACCCCAGAACAAATTTCAAATTCTCTACCTTTGTCGACAACGAGGGTCCTCAACAGATGATCAGGGACAATTGTTACCCATTTTAATCTTCGGTGGTCTGTAACTTTACCATCCAACTGAAATGTAATACTTTGAACAGGGGCATGGACAAAGAGGCTACTGACATCAACAGAAATACAATAATTGTCACTAAAACCAGTAGTGCTAATATCAAAGGAGCCAAGCCAATTCTGTAATGAGGCGATACAAAAGATATAACCTAATGTGGAGTTTGCACCATGACCTACAAAATAAGGAGGAAATTTACCCTCTGGATTCAGGGATGACTCTGTCATAACACATACCAGATTAAACTCAACTATAATATTGCTTAGACAATCACCCACCTGACTATGCTCAAGATGCAGAACATTTTCACCATCCATACAGTCACATGAAAAAAAGACAGCGGACAAGGGTGTATATTGAAATCTCCCACTAAGACAAAACTGGCACTAACAATCTCCTTATGCTTTACGTTCAATAAATGAGACCTAAGTGCCTATAGTGTATCACAGAAAGTAGGACCATAAGTGGAGTTGTAGAAGTTCAACAATATAAAACCACCAGCCACTGTTAATAAGAATGAAATAGCTTGCATGTTAGAAGAGGATATAGCCAGTTGTTCAACCTTACAGCCTAGGGACTGATTGACCAGTGTTAACAGGCCACCTGTAGGCCACCACATAGATGAGGGCAAGGCAGGGTTAAAACAGGATGTATAACTGTCCAGGAAAACAGAACCCTCAGTCTTCCATGTCTCCTGGAGACAAATTATAGAAAATGTTTTGAGGTAAGCAAGCTATTCTGGGATACATTTTTTACCTCTCACCTCAGCCATATTCAAAGATGCTAAGTTAAAAACCCCAGTAGCAATGCTATTATTCAGTAATGTGAGGTTTTCCAATGGGACAATAGGAAGAGTTACCCCATAACTATCCAGAGTGCCCTCACTCTCATTATTGTCATTGCTAAACCCACTAATCCCTAAATCAGGAGCATCACAGGCTTTAGGCAACAAAACCTGAGACTCTGACAACACGGGTAATAATCTACTGGGTAATGACACAGGCTGTCGCACACTCAATATAGTTGTGACCAGGGGGCAAGAAAGTCAATCCAGAACATCCACTTCCAAAATCTCAAACCTGTTAGTTGTCCTTATTGCAAACTCATTGTTCTCAGATTGCCTCACATTAATATTCTGATCACATTTAGAACTCACACCAGGCCATGTCAACGTTGGAACAAAAACCAGCTAGTAAAAAAAGCCCTGTGGTAGGGCCTGAATAGGGGATGTACAGACCATCGAATAAGCAAGATTTAAAACCTCAGGGAAGGCCCCCTGACAGTCAAAATTAAGTACAACACAATACCCAGCACAGCTTTTAGGAGAAGGTCCCACCCAGTCAACCCTCCTAACCATTAGGACCCTGTTTGCCAGGTAATAACCTTCCACGCCCAAACAGGACAACAAATTGGTCACTCTGGGCCAGATGTAGCAAACTTTTGCGATTCGCAAATGGCCCGAATCGCAATTTGCGACCCCGCAAAATCGGAAACGGGATGCAAAAATCCCATTTCCGACTCTCAAAATGCGACGCGAGCCATTACCGACTCGCAAAAATAGCGACCCCATTTTGCGACCCGCAAATAGGAAGTCGCAATTTGCGAGTCGCAAACCAAATGCAATAGCCACTCGCAAATTGCGACTAGTCGCAAAAAGCCCATTTTGCACTTCCAATTTACCACTAACTCAGAGCAGGTGGTAACCAGAACCAAAGTATAAAAGGAGACCCAGAAGGCACATGGGTTACTCAAGATGGCAGAGATATATGTGATAGCAAGGAGGAGGAGAGCCCACGCCGCACAGCAGATGAGGAGGAGGAGCCAGAGACAGGAGAAGATATATAGAACCAGGCAGACACTTTTCCAACAAACTGAGGAGGAGATATATGATAAATACAGACTTAGCAGTGCAGCAATACTAGATTTAATAGATCTACTCAATCCACAGCTTCAACGCCAGACTGTGCGCGGCTGCGCCATCCCCAACATGTGCAAGTGCTATGCTCACGTCACCTGTGGCCTCGGGTAGCTATCACGGGGTCATTGCCGTGGCAGGTGGGGTATCCCAAAGTGCACTCTCACGGTTCTTCAAAGCATTCCTAGATGCCATACTCACACACATGTCCAGATACATATACCTACCCAGGAATGAGGCAGAAATCAACAGCACCAAGTTGGAATTCTACAGGATTGCCAACTTCCCCCATGTCATAGGGTGTGTAGACGGGACTCATATACAAATATGCCCTCCTGCAAATCTGGAATATCTGTTCCGCAACCGGAAGTGTACCCACTCACTGAACATCCAGGTGGTATGTGATGCCCATTATGTTATCACTGACATGGTTGCCAAATTTCCAGGGAGCACACATGACTCCTACAGTTTCAGGCACAGTGGGATACACCAACGCCTAGAACGTGGGGAGTTTGGAGACGGATATCTCCTAGGTATAGCTGAATACACCTTGAAGACATACACACAGGTCAATGTTGAACCCATCAATGCCCAGCTAACATTGTACATTTTGTGCCAAACAGGTGACAATGCATATGCACAATGACCATGGATACTTACCCCGTACTTAACACCCAGCAATGAGACAGAGAGGCGATACAACAGTGCACATAGGAGGACCCGAAATATCATAGAGAGGACCTTTGGGCTGCTGAAGGCAAGATTCAGATGCCTCCACAGAAGTGGAGGTGCCCTCCAGTATACCCCAATAACAGCTTTCAAGATCGTTGGTGCATGCGCTATACTGCACAACATTGCCACCAGACGTGGGCTACCTCTCACCCCAGAAGACCCAGATTTGGAGGATGACGAGCAAGAGCTACCACATCGCCATCATGGGGATAGAAGCATTGCAAATCAAGGCAGACAGAGACGGGACCACATTGCAAACCAATACTTTGGGAGGTACGTGCTAACTGTCACCACACTCACTAATGTCACACACAAATAGTCCCGGTGTGAAGTGGAACAAACAAGGAATTTAATAATGTGCACCAAACAAACTATTTACATAAACTACAGTTCAGGGGCTGTAAAAGTCCACTTGGCATGAGGACACATTAACCTCATGTGCCTCTACTCCAGGACAGTGCGTAGCTCACACTCTACGCCGGCCTCGCCCAGCATGGCTGGTTCCTGGTGTGTCAGCAGTGCCCTGCCTTGCGCTACCACTGAGCAACACCCTGGTGTCACTGGCTGAGACACTGCTAACGGTGGAGCCCTCCTCGCTGTCCTGCGGCGTGTCTGCCGCGCCCCTAGCCACCTGTCGTGTCTCCATTAGATCTACTGCGTGGCTGAGACATCCCAGCCCACGTGCCACATCACTGGCAAAGTGGCCCATGTCCACCAGGAGGCTGACCGTGCGCCGTGACAGGCCAGTGGTGTTCACTGCCAGCCTGACGATGGAGGCAGACATGCGGTCCAGCCGGTGGATGAGCTGCCTGTCACAGCGCCTTGCACCCTCTCTCTCAGTGATGAGTTCTGACACCAGTTGTCTCATTGAGAGCGCAAGGTCGCCAACATGGGTATTTAGCTGTTGCAGCTCTGTGTGTACCAGTTGCAGCCCTGTGTTCTGGTTCTGTTCCATGCGCCGCATGGCCCCTGATATGTTCCTTATCTCCTGTGTCTGCAGGCGCGGACCACGTAGGAGTGCAGCATCGGTGGCCGACATGGAGGCGTCCCCTGACTCAGCCTGCGGCACTGGATAGACATTTAGACGTTGCCTGCGACGCAGTGGAGGCTCCGTGTCCTGTACACCGGCACTGTGGCTGGGACCAGGTGCTGGCTCACTCACCAGTATGGCCACTGGTGCATCAGGAGGGGACTGTGTTTGGGTGGTGCAGGTCCCTGTGGTGGCTGGTCCTGAGTCCTGTGCAGGCTGGTGGCTGACCTGTGGCCCCTGGACGCTGTGGCTGAAGGTGTTGTCATGTGGGAGACCTGTGGGACATAGGGAACACACTGTCAGTATCTGCCATCTGTTATCTACTTCCTAATAAACTGTTGCCTATCAACTGCCTACTTGACTACATTGCCCATAATTCACCATGCAGGTTGCTACTCTGAAATGGAGCTATTTTGGTTGTGCATGCTGATGTGTACAAGGTCGGTGGGGGTATGGCAGATATGGGTGTACATGCATGTCTCATGGTACTCACCGGTTGATGGTCCTGGCTCTGACGTGTCCAGCTCTCCCATCCCGGACACTGCCTCTGGCTCCAAGGTCTCCTCCACTCTTTCCTCCAGGGGTGTGGGTGGTGGTATAGTGGATGGTCCCCCTCCAGTGCCCATCATCTCCCGGAGCTGCTCTGCCACCCTCTCCTTGGTCCGGGAGCACAGGTCATACCACAGTTTCTTCAATTCTTCAATACTCCGGTGGCTCACACCCATGGAGTTGACCTTGTCCTGTATTTCAGCCCAAATCCTTTTCTTTTCCACCTCTGGCACACTGAGGGCTGCCCTCCCAAAAAGTTTTTCATGGTGCTGGCAGCATTCCTCAGTCAGCACCTCCAGTTCTTTTTCAGCAAATTTCAATTTGCGCTTTCTAGGAGTGTCTGCCATGGTAGCTGCTGTTCCTCCTGTTTGCAGTTCAGCAGTTTAAAATGGGTGTGGTCCTCCCTCCTCCCAGGTGTATTAGTAAACTTCCTGGCTGTGATGTCATCATCAAGAGCCAGGAAGTGTTTTCAAGAGTGTTCTGCTGCCCCTGCATTCAATTTGCAGCACAGTCGCAATTTGCGACACCCACTCGCAATTTGCATGTTCGTTTTTAGCGCGGTCGCAAAAAGCAACCTCGCAAACAGTGGACTCGCAATCTGCGGTGCGACTTCATTTGCGAGTTCTTTAAGACCAGGTCATTTTCCCTGATGCCTGCGTTCAGCTCAGGAACTTAAGTGAGTACTACAACATAGGGGACCAAGGCAGGGGGGTAATTTTGTGAGACAAGTGTAGGGGTAGTACCATTGCTTCTATTTTACTATATGTCCCCACTCCTGTCCCATAGGAGGCCTCTCAGCTACCCTATCCTTTGCCTCCTTAAGGGGTGCTGGCTTTTCAGGTTTTTGTGTTTCAGGATGTCCGAGAGAACCAGAACTTGTAATTTAATTTCCAGGGTGAACCCGGATATCACCCAAGTCATTGGGGTGTGAAGGAGGACCACCTTTGACTGGCAGCTGGTTAAGCTTCCAGCTCCCTGACATCCATTAAAACCTCCTTCCCAGACTTTACAAAAACAGGATTCACAGCTGCCATATCAAGCCCCTGCCGAGAAGTTAGCTTTACAAAAAAAACAATAAGTTGTTTAGACTCATCTCAATTGATGAATGTTTGCCCATACATTTTACTATACATTTTTCTATGCATTTCTATGCATTTGTCAACCACAACCTCAATCAGGGACAGCAGCATAGTATCTTACTTTCTTATGGGGGCAGGCTGTCTGTGATCAGTAACTTTTACAGGTTAATGAGAGTGAGGGAGTCCTCACTAATAACTCCCCTAACTCTAATAGTAGGTGCACTGAATGTGAATAAAGTACCCAATATGTGGGGTCTATTGCCTCTATTCAGTTTAATTTAGTGTTCATAATTATATATAATTATATATAGGTTAGGTGACAGTGTTGTAGCCTAGAGTGGAGTGGCATAGGGTGGATTGTAGTAGAGTAGAGTGGAGAAGAGTGGGCTGGCATGCAGTGGAATAGTGTATATTAGAGTGGCGTTGAGTGGAGTGGCATAGAGTGGAATACATACAGAAGGGCAGGGGTCTCCCAAATATTCTGTAGTGAGAGCTACTTCTGATCAGTGAAAATCATTGTGATCTACTGAAAGCGAAACACCTTGCGCATTGTTACCAGACACCCCCACATCCAGCTTCATTGACTTTAAGCCTATTGTCTATAGTGCCAAACTATTGTTTGGACCAAGTACAATGAGTAAGGGCACTATGAAAGGGCTGCCATGTGTATCAGTAAGAGCGCGGTCTTTGGGGATGTAGGAAAGCGTGTGTGCATGAATAGGATATTTTTGTATGGGTGACTGAAAGCCTGTGTTATATGTACTTGCAGCACAGGACATACCTTTCGCCATATGTGGCACCGTTACATGTATAGCCCAAACAGTATTTTTTTTAATTTGGGAAATTTAAAGTACAGAAAAATATTCTGCAAAAAAGTTCATAATATGGGACATTTCCCTGCACATTAAATTTCTCTTATTTAAAAAATGGCAGTATTTTTCCATTATACTTATGGCACAGTGTCTACTGGCCACTAGGGGTAAGGAGTCATTGTTTGTATATGCAACACTGAAATGGGAGAAAATTGAAATATAGACTTAACTTAATCATTAAGGTAATTTTTCATCTTAATTTTCTGTTATTCTAAAGCAATCCAAAACATTTTGTTCACAGTTTCATTATTGAGTTGACAAGGACTTTTATTTAAGAGTTAAATACCTACCTATCTTAAGTTGTTCACCTCTGGGACCCAGACCCAGCCTGGGTCATACATCTGGCTGAGCACTGCTCATTATCAGGCCCTGTTATCTGCAGCCTGAAGATAATAATGTAAAATAAACACAGCCTTCCTGTAACTTGAAAATTAAAATTTGATCTTGAGCTTATTTGAAATGGAACTCAAGGCTGTGAGCTAACCTGAAGGTGTGTGGGAGGTACTGGGAGCCCAGAATGGACTGGTTGGAGACACCTGCAGGAGAGAGTTATACAGTGGAGTTTGCTTACAGTGGAATAGTCTAGACTGGACTGCCATCCAGTGCATTGGCGTACAGTATAATGTGTTAACGTGGAGTGGCGTATAGTGAAATAGCACAGAGTGGAGTGGCATAGAGTGTAGTGGCATAAAGTGGAGTGTTGTAGAGTTGACTGGCATAGAGTGTAGTGAGGTAGAGTGGAGTGGCAAAAAAGGAATAGTGTGCACTGGAATGGGGTAGAATGGAGCGGCATACAGTGAAATAGCGTAGAGTGGAGTGATGTTCAGAGGAGTAGCATAGAGTAGAGTTGCTTAGAGTGCAGTGAGCTACAGTGTAGAGATGTGCAGTGGAATACCATAGACTGGAGGGGTGTACATTGGAGTGGGGGACACTGGAGTGGCATACGGTGGAATAGTGTTATCGTAGCTTGGCATACAGTGTAGTGGCATAGAGTGTAGTGGTGCACAGTGGAATTTTGTAGAGTGGACTGGCACTGAGTGGAGTGAGGCAGAGTGTAGTGGCATACAGTAGAATACCAGAGAGTAGAGTGGCGTAGATTGGAGTGGCCTTCAGTGGAGTGGGGTAGAGTGGAATAGCATGGAGTGGTGTACAGTAGAGTATTGTACAGTGGAGTGGTGTACAGGGAGTGGGGTACAGTGTAGTGAGGTACAGTGTAATAGAGTAGACTGGAGTGGGGTAGAGTTGAGTGTTGTTGAGTGGAATATCGTAGAGTGAAGTGTTGTAGAGTGGAGTGGGGTACAGTGTGGTGGGGTAGACTGTAGTGGTAATGTAGTAGTGTGATGTGGAGTGTTGTAAAGTAGAGTGTTGGTGAGTTGAGTGGTGTACAGTGGAATAGCATAGAGTGTCATGGAGTAGAGTGCAGTGGCAGCAGTGCAGTAGCATATAGTGAAGTGGTGTAGAGTGGAATAAAGTTAATTGCTACTGGCCTACAGTGTAGCGCTGTAGAGTGGAGTAGCATATAGTGTAGAGTGGAGTGGCGTAAAGTGTAGTGTTGTACAGTGGAATAGCGCAAGTGTAGTAGGGTACAGTAGACTGGTGTAGAGTGGAGTGATGTACAGTGTGACTACATACAGTGGATGGTGTTAGAGTAGAATGGCATATAGTGGAATGACGTACAGTGGAGTGGTGTACAGTGGAAAAGAGTGCAGTGCAGTGGTGTACACTGAAGTGGTGTACAGTGGAGTGGCATAGAATGAAATAGCGTAGAGTGGATTTGAGTACATTGGAATAGCATACAGTGGGGTAGCGTTCAATGGAGTGTAATAAAATGGAGTGGCATAGAATGTAATAGCGTACTGTGTAATGATGAAGAGTGGAGTGGCGTACAGTGGAGTGGGGTAGAGTGGAGTGGCGTACAGTGGATTATCAAAGTGGAGTGGGGTATGGTGGAGTGACATAGTGTGAAGTGACAGAGTTTTATAGTGTAGTGTGGAGTGGCGTAGAGTGGAGTGACATGCAGTGAAATGTGGTGATTGAAATAGACATAGCATGAAAGTATGTGAACGGATGTAGATTTAATGTGACTGGAAAATACATATTTAGGTGTAAATGGTAATTCAGGCAGTATGTGTGAATAGTGTAGGTAGTGTTAATGTCATAAGTTCTTAAATACTTAGGTATATACTGTGCTGGGGTATACCGCTGTAGGTTCATGGTATACCATGGTACATCTGCTCGATAAGGCAGGATGTGATCGGCTAATTGCTGTGTCTACCAAACATAAAAGCAGCCATATCCTTTCAGCACAGTTTGGCTGCATTCTGCTTTTCGCTGCAGTCTGGGTTAGGGCCTTAGATATTGGTAAGTAGTAGGTTTTATTGTTGCTTCCTACCTATTTTTACTTAATTATTTATAATTTTCTCTATATTTTACAGCAGTTTAGGATGAACTTCAAATTAAAAAAGAAAAATGGTTAAGTAATGCAGTAATCTGTAGGTATTACCACAGTAGTCCACAGACTTTTTTGTGACATTTAAGTATGTTAAAAATAGGAAATACACTGTAGTACACTATGGCCCTCATTATGAACATGGCGGTTGGGCCGCTGTGCCGGCGGTGGCGGTAATTACCACCACCGGCATGGCAGCCCAGACCGCCATATTATGAATGTGGCAGAAACGCCACTTTTGAAACTCCGCCACCGCCAGGCTTCCGCCACCAGGCAGCCTGGCAGTGGCAGAGTTCCATAACCGACAGGGAGCCAGTGTCAATGTTCAGGCCCTGCATCCAGCCGGGCCGGCTGGCGGAATCACTGTTTCCTCCCGCCGGCCCAGCTGAATGTTCTCTATGTGGCTGGCAGGGGGTTCTGTGCGCTGGTGGTCTTTTGTTGACCGTCAGCGGCGTACTCGGCAGGTTCTCCTAACGAATTTGTAATGAGGGCCTATATTTGAAAATTATAGGTTTCTCCAGTGTATTTAAATTTTTTAACATATTTATTTTTATTTAAATGTATTTGAAGTACTAGTGTACTCCTGAGACAAACTGCAGTACTTCATATATTTTTTTAAATATATAGAAACTAATAAATATTTTTCCCTAATTCTTCAACTTTAACAAAGTGGTAATAGGGTAAAAATATCAAACATAATAGTCATATATATCTAATAGCGAAATGCAGAACATAGCCAAAGTGTACCTAAAACAACATGGCTGCTTTTATCTTTCCTAAAGATAATCCTTAGCCAATTATATAATCCGTTGTCATCTCTATGCATTATGATACTTCTGTGAAGTACTGTGAAATTTTGTGAAAAAGGGGGAAGGGGTCTGCATGGCCCCTCCCCCTGCCGGTTTTGGCCCTGGGGACCCCATCCCCAGGGCCCGATACTGAACAATGACCCGGGGCACCTTCCCCCAGCATACACTACCTGCACTCCACAGGGCAGGAACTTAAATCTACTCCTACCTGGCAGGAGCATTTACAAAATGCTGCTTCTGCGGGGCGGGAGCAAAGACAAAGTGCCGGCTCCCACAAGCCCCCAGCATGGTGCTCGCGGGGGAGCTGGTTGAGGCCGTGGGGCTTCCCTGCAACCCTCAAATAAAAAGGGGGTTGTGGCATCTAATTTTTGCAGGCTAGGGAGCTGGCTCAGGTCGTGGGGGCACTGCGGATCCCCTCAGGGAACCAAACTAAAATAAAACATGTAGGGTCCTGGGTGGGCACAGGGACAACCACAAAAATATATGAAAATAAGTGATTACTAAATGAGTGGCAGAAGAAGCCACCCATTTATTATTCACTCCTTCATAAGGCCTTGCAAGGGCTATTTACGTTTTCTTAGCTTGGTGGTGACTTTGCAAGGGGAAGGGACACCATCAAGCATTTTCCAAAGCTGTGGGGGCTGAAGAAAGTATAGCAGCCCTCCGCATCATTAAAAAAACAGTTAGTCTCCTTGGTCATTAAATTTGTGACCTCTGGAGAACTTACCAAAATTCTGAAAACACTCCTAACTGGAGTTCTATATTCTTCAGCCAGAGTGCAGGCCCTTCCGGTGGTTGTTTTGATGATTGCATGTTGTGGGCTGAAAAACATTAAAGAAAGACTCAGAGACATCACTTAGTCTTTCATTTATCATCTTTCAGTCCACAAAATGCAATCATAAAAACTATGTTAGAACAAAGACTACACAGATGCGGACGGATGTCCATCACCCCTTGGCGAGATCAATTGACTCAAATTGGCACATAGGGCCCGTCCAGATATGCTCCAGTTTCTTTCCCCAAATTCTAGCCAGCTTCCCATGTTGGTGGCTAGTGGAGAGCCTGCTTCTACAGCTGCCTATACAAGCTCTTCCAACGCTCTTTCTAAATCTATTCTGAGCCACACGACTTTTAACACAGCCAGCTCTATTACATGCCTAGACTTTCCCACGTTCTACTCTTTTGCAGGCCCTTCTAGACATGAAAATGCCTTTGAATATACTTTCTTTGGTAATCCGTTTTCATGAGGGCAATTTTGCACGTATTAGATGTCGGAAACAGGACAAGCTGACTGATAAGATCCCACTCCTTTAAGGTGTACGACAGGGTTGAGTTTTGGATCCCACACTTTTTTCCTATATATCAATGACACTGTCTCATTTTTGTCCCAGTCTGAAGCAGACACATTGCTACTGGCCTACACCAAAACTCCAATAATTATCTCAGCCGATTACACGCTTTTGGTCTCCAAAATGCCAAGCGGGTTACGGAATCTTTTGGTGCACTTTGAGGAGTTCTGTTTCGCTAGGGGATCGGAGATCTACACTTCTAAAATGAAGCTGATGACGTTTAATCCCCATAAATCTTTCAAGAAGGGTATAGTTTTGGGGGACCCCTCTTTCTCTTACTTGGGTATCACCTCTAGTGGACGCATGTCCTGGAAACCATATGTCATCAAAGCTGCCCTAAAACGTAAGCTAGTCACAGGGGCAATTCTCAAAGAATACTGGGCCTCTCACACTAAACCTATTCTGCCTGCTCTATATCTTCACGGGCTAGGGCTCTGGGTTCAGCTCTATATGATACACCACTGTGAATTAACATGCCATGCCACTGCAGCACATCTGTGACATGCACCCTGCCTTAATGGTGAGCAATAACGGTTGCAGGTTTAATACAATGAGAGAAACCAGTGAATCTAGGACACCATGTCTATCCAAAACCAGTACTGTTCCCTCTGGGAAATGAATGTAGTAGGTGACAAGATGGTGACCAGACATTGCGACTCTCAGTGCTTCAACAGATCAACATTTACATGCAGGCCTGGGTGCCAACGACAAACAGATGCGTATTTTACTAGCAGCTATCGAGATACTCATGTGCTAAATGGACTACCTATGCCTGAATGGATATGATTACAGCAAACACTGTGGAAATCAAAGCAGCAGATCACAGAATTTTTAAAAAGCAGTTGGATCACATAGTCAAACAATGTTGACTCAAAGAAGAATTCCAGAGAATATAGAACCAAGTGGCCATATCTAAGTAAGTCAGGCCATATTACAGATGCTCCTAAAGAACCTCGGGCCAGATGCAGGAAACGTTTAGCGAGTCGCAAACGGCAAAAATTGCCGTTTGCGACTCGCTAAACGCTTTTCCCTATGCAGAAATGCATATTGCGAGTCGGGACCGACTCGCAATATGCATTTCAGAATCACAAATAGGAATGGGTGTTCCCTTCCTATTTGCGATTCGGAGTGGAATGCAATACCATTTGCGACCGCATATGCGGTCGCAAAGGGTATCGCAGTTACCATCCACTTCAAGTGGATGGTAACCCACTCGCAAATTGGAAGGGGTCCCCATGGGACCCCTTCCACTTTGTGAATGGACCCAAAATTATTTTTTCAGGGCAGCTAGTGGTCCAAGGGACTACTACCTGCCCTGAAAAAATCCCGAAACTAAAGGTTTCGTTTTTTTTTTTAAGTGCAGCTCGTTTTCCTTTAAGGAAAACGGGCTACACTTAAAAAAAAAAAAACTGCTTTATTGAGAAAGCAGTCACGAACATGGAGGTCTGCTGACGACAGCAGGCCTCCATGTTTGCGAGTGCCTAGACTCGCTATGGGGCCGCAATTTGCGACCCACCTCATTAATATTAATGAGGTGGGTCATTGCGACCCCATAGCGAGTCGCAGACGGTGTCTGAGACACCGTTCTGCATTGGAAATTGCAAGTCGCAATTTCCAAATTTGCTACATCTGGCCCTTGATTATCTCTCACTGGGCCAAAGGACAAAATGCAAGTATGATGCACTTCCTTTGCAGTAGTACTGCTTTCTTTCCACTGGCACAATGAAAACGTGCAATTGGATTTTAGTTACTGTAACCTAAAGACCTAGTTTAAACAAGCAGGTAGAATAAAGATACATTCAAAAAGCATAACAAATGCAAAGACAAAATCTCAGAGTAAATAACCTACTTACCAGCCCTGACATTGACTTGCACTTCTGTGGGGGCAGATCTGCGCACATACGGGCAAGCTAAACGCTGTCAATTACAGTGCAAGAGTGCCAATGTCTGAACAAGTATTACCCATTACTCGATGCTGGATGCTGTGGTGTGTTGAACTAAAATGTGTTTGACAGGTGAACAGACTAATGCAAAGAAAATTTACTATTGGCTTTGAAATACTTTAACATCAAGACATAGTTTAAACATGCAACGACAATGTATGTATGTTAGACTTTCCATACTTGGCATGGTCTCCCTTAACTTTTTGCCTCTGTTCCCCAGGTTGTTGATGTGTGCTGGACTCTGATTTTGTTGTTTTTGTTACTCCGGGCACTTTACCACTGCTAACCAGATATAAAGTGCAAGTGCTCCTTTACAAAATGTGTATGATGTAATTGGCTTATTCATGATTGCCAAATCTGATTTATTAGTAAGTCCCTTGTACAGTGCACTAGAGGTGCCCGGGCCTGTAAATCAAATGCTGCTAGAGGGCCTGCAGCACCTGTTGTGCCACCCAGATAAGTAGCTCTGTAATCATGTCTCAGACCTGCCACTGAAGTGTCTGTGTGTGCAGTTTTAGCTGTAAATTCGACCTGGCAAGTGTACCCACTTGCTAGGCCTAAACCTACCCTTTTCTTACATGTCAGACACCCCTAAGGTAGGCCCTAGGTAGCCTCAAGGGCAGGGTGCAGTGTATGGTTAAGGTAGGACATATCGGCCCTCATTACAACCCTGGCGGTCGGTGTTAAAGCGTCGGTAATACCCCAAACAGGCCGGCGGAAAAAAAATGGAATCATGACCATGGCAGAAACCGCCAACACAGACAGCCACTATAACACTCCGAACGCCACGGCGGTAGAAACGAACACCGCAGCGGTAACCGCCAACAGACAGGTGGAAGACAATGTACCGCCCACCGTATCACAAGAGGCCTATCCGCCACCTTTTCCGGGGTGGAACCAACGCGAACAAAAACACGGCGGAAACAGTACACAGAAGGGAAAACACTCACCTCTCCACACCCCACGAGGAACCAGGACGCCATGGAGCCCGAATTGCAGATACTATCAATGCTGGTCTTCCTTCTCTTCTATCAGGAGCACCAAAGACGGCAGCGACGACTACGGTGAGTACTGCACCTACAACACAGGGGAGGGGGGAGGGAAAAGCGAGTGACACACACACCAACACACAACACCCCCACCCTTCACCCACACCACCATACACACAAATACATGCAGCAACAGTACACATACACCCTCTGACCCCCTAGAAGAACTCAAGGACAAAAGGAAATTATTTGAACGAATGTAATCATGTGAAATCTCATTATCAAAGTTCAAAATCCAGTAAATACAATTATGTACACCAACTTCACAAGTCCGGATAGTGCACCAATCATTGTCCACGGACCACTGGGCCCAAAATGCATGGGCGAAGCCCACACTAGATACCTGACTGGAAACGGAGAGTACACTGGAGGGGCATCAGATCGAAATGAAACAGGCACCTCAGGGGTTGGAGGAGGGAGGGCACCTCAGCCAGATGAACGCATGACACCACTGCTGCACGAGGGGCTCCATGCCTACTGCTTTATCCTGGGGAGTGCAAAGCCACAGTCTCTCAAGTCTCTCCAGTGGGTAGTTTTCCCACTGCTTGACCTGGGGAGTGCAAAGCCACAGTCTCTCAAGTCTCTCCAGTGGGTGGTTTGCCCACTGCTTTATCCTGGGGAGTGCAAAGCCACAGTATCTCAAGTGGATGTCATTCTCCACTGGTTCTGGAGGGGGCCTGGTGCCCAGAGTGCTTCATCCTGCCAAGGACTGAGGTAGTGGATGTGATTCTCCACTGGTTCTGGAGGGGGCCTGGTGCCCAGAGTGCTTCATCCTGCCAAGGACTGAGGTGGTGGATGTGATTCTCCACTGGTTCTGGAGGGGGCCTGGTGCCCAGAGTGCTCCACGTGCAGTGTGGCCGGTACAATTCCCTCACCTGGGTGTGCGTGGCACGACTTTGGCGAGGTACAGGTAGTATGATACGACATGGAGGCAGCGACATACCCCACACTGCTGCGGCTTCACATTCCACCTGCAGGTGCCAACAGTGATGACAGTAATGCTTCATGGAAGCTGCCCAGGGTCCTGGAACTCACCACCAGCCTCGGACGACTGACCACTGGGGATGGTAGGCATGTCAGCGGTGTGTGCCACTGTCCAAGGACGTCGCGGGGCCGCTGGCGGTGCTTGCGGCGGTGTGGCAGTGCTGGCGGCGGGGTCTGTGGTGGCGGTACTGGCAGCAGGGTCTGTGGCCACAGGGCTGGCGGTGGGGCATGTGTCAGCACTTGCTGAGGGAGAAAGCAGGATGCCTCCTGCAGCCTCGGACGGCTGCCCACCGGGGAAGAGGCTGGGGACTGTCACAGCGGCTGTAGATGTGCCGGAGGCGGTGCTGGTGGCGGTGCAGGTGGCGGTGTTCCCTGCCGTACAGGTTGGCGTGGACGTGGACAGAAGGTGTGACACTGGTCCCTCAGTCTGTGCCACCATGCCCTCTCCTGACCTGCCCCTCTGTTTTTGGACCTTCCCCACCTTGGATGGTGGCGCAGTTGTCTTGCCACTATCCTCTTTCATTTTTGCTGACCCCTTGATGGCTGGTGGTTTCGGCTTCTCCCTCTGGGATGTGGGCACCTTTTTCACCTTGGCAGGTGGCGGAATGTCCTTGCCCTCTCTATGTGGCACACTGGCAGCCCTGATGGTTGGCGCACTCCATGACCCCGCAGTTGCTGGCACCACTGTGCCTGGGGATGTGGTGGCTGAGGTGCTGGGCTGGGACCTGGAAAGCCTGGCCCTAGGGGAAGGACGGGGGAGGGAGGTGTAGGGAAGAGGTCAATGTTAGCCAGGAAAAGTTTTTTAGACACACTGAGACGGGTAGAAGGAGGGGGTTTGGGAGTGGAGGAGGAGGTAGTGGTTGTAGGAGGTGTATGTCTGCTGAATTTGGGTGAAGGTGCCTGGGCTGGAGGCTGTTGTGAGGTGGATGGCAGTTGGGTGGGTGTGTGCCTGCATTTGTGTACTTTGGGAGGAGGGCTCACAGATACACTGGGAGAGGACACTGGGGATGTGTGAATGGTAGGGGGGTGGTGATTGCACATGAGCGGTGTGTGGTGATGGGTGTGCTGGTGATGGAGGTAGTGGCTGAAGATGTAGTGCATGCAGGTGTGAGTAGGGACAAGACTGGGAGGGAGGAGGGAGACGTGGAGAAGGGGGGCACAGTGGAGGAAGTGGATGTTGGTATGTGTGCATGGGTATGTTGCTTGTGTGAGTGCCTGTGGGATGTGTGGTGCTTATGTTTGCCTGAGCCACTCTTGTGTGTTGATGTGTGTGCACGCTGGTCTGATGGTGTGCTTGGGATAGGCAGAGGTACATGGAATTGGGTCTGGGTGGAGGAGGTTGGAGGGGGGAGGCTGGACACAGGGACAATGGCTGCCATCAGTGCTGAGGCCAGAGCCTGAAATGCTCTCTGTTGGGCTGCCTGGCCAGAATGAATGCCCTCCAGGTATGCATTTGTTTGTTGCAAATGCCTCTCAACACCCTGGATGGCATTTAGAATGGTAGACTGCCCAACAGTGAGGGATCTCAGGAGGTCAATAGCCTCCTCACTGAGGGCAGCAGGGCTGACTGGGGCAGGGCCTGAGGTGCCTGGGGTGAAGGAGATGCCCACCCTCCTGGGTGAGCGGGCACGAGACACACGCTGAGGGGCAGCTGGGAGGGCGGTGCTGGTAAGGGGGGTGGCGGCTGTACCTGTTGATGTGGTGGGCACAGAGGGGCCCGCCACCGCAAGGGAGCTCCCATCAGAGGAGGAGTCGCTGTCGCTGGTCTCTGCTCCTGTCCCCGCCGTGGAGCTCCCCTTGCCCTCCGTCCCACTGGTGGCTTCAGACTCCGTAGCTTCACCCTCCAGGGCCAAGTGGGATGCAGCTCCCTCCTGCTCCGGTGCCAATGCTCCTTCGCCTGATGACGCTATTGCACACAAGAACAGGGAGACCACAAAAAGGGGGGGAAAGACAGAAGAAAGACATGTTCAGTGCATGCAACACCACTACCGTTGGCAGACACAACAGACAGTGAGGAGCCCTCTGCACTACGCCATGAACTTATAGTTCCTAGATTTTTCACATGCCCATGGGGTACGAGGCCTAAGCCCAATTGCTGCACACCTGGAAGTCAGAGGAGCCTGACTAGGTGTAGATGGCTCTTACCACTAGTGGGGTTGGGGTGCCACATAGCCTGCCTCACAAGGGACCTTGCCTACCAAGATCGCCCTGGCCTAGGGGTACCCACTGCCCACCTTCCCCACCCAGACACCTTGTAATGCGCTCAGAGTCAGCTGAATGAGAGTGTACTCACCCCCTTGTGACTACTGTGATGCCCTCAAGCGCCCATCCAACTCTGGATAGGCCACCGGGAGGTCATGGTGCGACGGGCACCCCTCCCACGTTGGGAGGCCATCCCCAGCTGGGCCTCCACCGTCTTCTTGCTCCAGCGGCGCACGTCCTCCCATCTTTTACAGCAGTGGGTGCTCCGTCTGTGGTAGACCACCAGGGTCCGGGCATCCTTGGCGATGGCACGCCAAATAGACTTCTTCTGGTGGGCGCTGACCTAGAGGATAGGTACAGGGGGAAAGGACATTACTCACCCGGCCAGACCGTCATACTCATTGCCCACCAGTTCCCACACATGCCATGACACACATACACTCACCATCCGCACATGTAGGCCTCAGCCCCCCCATGTATCTTCCAGCCACACAACTCAAAGCAGGCATTGCCCATTCAGCATGCTCACAGTGTACTCACCTGTTTGTCTGGAGGACCGTACAGTTGCATGTACTAGGGGAGGACCCCAGCCACTAGTTTCTCCAACTCCTCCGAAGTGAAGGCAGGGGCCCTTACCCCAGACACATGAGCCACCGTAGCTTCCAGACACAGGTCACAGCAGCACTTGCAGTGTAGGTCCTCTCCTGTTGAAGGTCAGGTATCAAGTGAGTGAACAGACAGAAAATGGCGGTCACCTCCGCGGCGGTGCGTACCGTCACCGCTGGCGTACATCGTCATTGGCTCCTCGGACCCATAGGGCCCAATGTTAACCAATGCTGAATTGCGCCGCGGTCTTCGACTGCCCACCGCGACGGTGTACAACGCCAGCACAGTTATCTCATATCCCCTTGTCCCACCTTACAGGTCAGGCAGCCGCCATTTCAGGGGGCCACATGGCATTAATAATAACTGCGTCACACCTATCTAGGCCTGGAATACACACAGTTACAGGCACATTGCGGATTAATAAATTTCTGCAAATGACATTTTGTGATACCTCAGTTTTGGCTGACTCTCTGCTCGCTGTTCTCCTCCATAGGGCATGTCTGCTGGGGCAGGTGATGAGATGGCGGCATCCTCCGGTGTAGAGACCCCTGGTGGACCTGTCAACAATAGAAGAGAGACACATCTTAGTCACATACAGACTTGATTGTGCAACAATCCAGGAACTGTGTGCCCAGTTGGAGCCAGACCTGATGTCAGCTATCCGCCATCCCACAGGGATACCCCCTCTAGTGCAGGTCCTGTCAGTACTCCATTTCCTGGCAAGTGGTTCCTTTCAAACAACAGTGGCCACTGCATCAGGGATGTCCCAGCCAATGTTCTCTAACGTGTTGTCCAGAGTGTTGTCAGCCCTGCTGAAAAACATGCGCAGCTACATCGTGTTCCCTCAGGTGGAGGATTTGCCCACAGTGAAAGGTGACTTCTATGCCCTGGGACATATCCCCAACATCATAGGTGCCGCTGATGGGACACATGTGGCATTAGTACCCCCACGCAGGAGTGAACAGGTGTACAGAAACCAGAAGATTTACCATTCGATGAATGTGCACATGGTGTGTTTGGCAGACCAGTACATCTCCCATATGAATGCCAAGTTTCCTGGCTCAGTGCATGACGCTTACATTTTGAGGAATAGCAGCATCGCTTATGTGATGGGGCAACGCCAAAGGCACCGTGTGTGGCTAATAGGTGAGGCCAAGGACCCAATACAGTGTGAATAGGTGTCTGGGTATGGGGTTGTCCCTAAGGGTTAGTGTGTGTCTAACAGTTGTCCCTCGATATTTGCAGGTGACTCTGGTTACCCCAACCTGTCATGGCTACTGACCCCAGAGAGGAATCCCAGGACAAGGGCAGAGGAATGCTACAATGAGGCACATGGGCGAACTAGGAGGGTGATCGAACGCACCTACGGCCTCCTGAAGGCTAGATTCCGGTGCCTCCATATGACAGGTGGTTCCCTATACTACTCACCAAAGGTGTGCCCGATCATCGTGGCCTGCTGTATGCTGCACAACCTGGCTTTGCGACAGCAGGTGCCTTTTCTGCAGGAGGATGGGCCAGCTGGTGGTCCTGTGGCAGCTGTGGAGCCTGTGGACAGTGAAGAAGAGGAGGCAGAAGAAGAGGATATCGACAACCGAAACAACATAATCATGCAATACTTCCAGTGAGACACAGGTAAGAAGATGTCACTGCCTCCCACATCTCATACTATTGTTGGAGCTAGCATAAGTCTGTCATTTTCACTCAGTGTATGGACCCTGATTTGTCACTTTGCCTTTCCATTTCACAGATGTGGGTCCCACTTTGTGCCCTCTGCTATATTTCCTCCTGGCCTACAGCTGTGTTACATCGGTATGTGCACAAGTAAATTGACATTGCTATATTCCATGGTTATTGCAATTACACATTTGTGAAAGCACAGACTGACTCCAGATTGTTTTGTGATTGAAGTGTGTTTATTTCTGTGCTAATAAGTGGAGGGGGTTGTAAAATGGGCTGGGGTGATGGTGGAGGTATGTCCATGGCAGAGTCCAGTCTATTTGTTTCACAGGTGCATTGTCCAAAGGGGCATAGGAAGTGGAGCAATGGCAGTTTAAGGATGGACAGGGTGACAAAGTGGGACAGAAAGGTGACATTCAGGGGGGTCTCATTTCCTGGCGGGGGTCTTGGCAATATTCTCTGTCTTGTTCCCGGATCTCAGGGACCGTTTGCGGGGTGGTTCTCCACCTGCAGGGGGTGGGGTGCTGGTGTCGTGTTCCTGTGGCGTTGCCTCCTGTCCACTAGCGCCGGCGGGGGTGGAGGGCTGTTCATCGTCCAGGATAGTGTCAGGGGCCCCTTGTTGTGCCACTGTGTCCCTCCTAGTGTTGACAAGGTCTGCCAGCACCCCTGCAATGGTGACCAGGGTGTTCTTAATGGACTTCAAGTCCTCCCTGATCCCAAGGTAGTGTTCCTCCTGCAGCCGCTGGGTCTCCTGAAACTTGGCCAGTACCATTGCCATCGTCTCCTGGGAATGATGGTAAGCTCCCATGATGTTGGAGAGGGCCTTGTGGAGAGTGGGTTCCCTAGGCCTGCCCTCCCCCTGTCGCACAGCAGTCCTCCCAGCTTCCCTGTTGTCCTGTGCCTCTGTCCCCTGAACCGTGTGCCCACTGCCACTGCCCCCAGGTCCTTGATCGTCCTGTGTTAGTGGGGTTGCCTGGGTTCCCTGTAGTGGTGGACACACTGCTGATTGACGTGTCCTGGGGACAGAGAGATGGGCCCGCTGGGTGGGTGCTGTGCTGGTGTTTCCTGAGGGGGGAGGCTCTGTGGTGGCTTGTGACTGTGTCAGGGGAACCGACTGTCCCGAGGTCCCTGATGGGCCAGGCTGGTCATCTTGATCCAGTTGTGCAGAGCTGCTGTCATCACTGTGGGTCTCTTCTGTGGGGGGACTGAATATGTCTGGCACCTCCTGTCCGGTGATGTTGGGTAGGGGTCCTGTGGGGGTGTAAAAGCATGATTATTGCATCTGTGTGTGCCATTGTGTGCAATGGGTGAGTGACCCTCTACTCCAGTGCTTGCATTCTTGCCTTGGTCCTTGTGTGATAGTTGGTTTGGGGTCTGTGTGGGTATCTGTACTGGACATACTTTGGTGATGGGTGTCCATGCATTGGTGTTACATGCAGGGCTTGTTTTTGGGATGTGTGGGTTGTGTTGGTGGGGTATCTGTGGGTTGTTGGGCTGATGGGTGTGAGGGTAAGGGTGGGATACGTGATGGCATGCAGGTAGGGTGGAGGATAGAGTAGTAAAGTTTGCCTTACCTGAGTCCAGTCCTCCTGCTACTCCTGCGAGGCCCTCAGGATGCAGTATTGCCAAGACTTGCTCCTCCCATGTTGTTAGTTGTGGGGGAGGAGGTGGGGGTCCACCGCCAGTCCTCTGTACTGCAAACTGGTGTCTGGAGACCACGGAACACACCTTCCCCCGTAGGTCGTTCCACCTCTTCCTGATGTCATCCCTAGTTCTTGGATGCTGTCCCACTGCATTGACCCTGTCGACTATTCTCCGCCATAGCTCCATCTTCCTTGCAATGGATGTCTGCTGCACCTGTGATCCGAATAGCTGTGGCTCTACCCGGACGATTTCCTCCACTAAGACCCTGAGCTCCTCCTCAGAGCACCTGGGGTGTCATTGAGGTCCCATGATGTGGTGTGGGTGATGTGTGAGATGGTGTGTGTTGTCATGTGTGAGGGGAAGTGTTGTTATGTGTTTTTTGAGGTGCGTGGATGTTGTGTAAGTGATGGTGTTGTGTGTCTGTGGATGCTGGGGTTGTTTAAGGTAGTGTCTCTCTCTGGCCTGCTTTCAAATTTCTGGTAGTAAGGGTTTGTGGGTTATGTGGGTGTGTGTTTTATATTGGATTGGGTGTGTGGGTGTGGTGTGTGTATGTGTATCAGGTGTGTGGATTTTGAATCGTCCAATGTAGTGGTGTTTTGTATATGTGTGTGTATTTTGAGCGCGGCGGTGTGTACCGCCAATGGTTTACCTCATTTGAAAGTCCGCTGCGCTGATTAGTGGGTTGTGATAGTGTGGGCGTATTCTTGTTGGCGTGACGGTGTCGGTTTTGTTATTGCCAGTTTATCACTGACCTTTGGTGTGGCGGACTTGTGTGGGTGTCTGTATTGTGGCGGATTCCGAGCTGTGTGCCATAATACCTGTAGCGGAATTCCACGGCTGCATCGGTATGTTGGCAGTCTTCTGCACGGCGGTAAGCGGGATTTACCGCCAGGGTTGTAATGAGGGCCATAGTAATGTGTTTTAATTGTCCTGACAGTGAAATATTGCTAAATTCGCTTTTCACTGTTGCAAGGCCTGTCCCTCTCATAGGTTAACATGGGGACTACCTTTAAATCTGATTAAAGTGTAGATTCCCTTTGGGAGCAGATAAACATTTGGTGTTTGGGGTGTCTGAGCTCACAATTTAAAAATGCATCTTTTAGTAAAGTTGATTTTAAGATTGTGCGTTTAAAAATGCCACTTTTAGAAAGTGGGCATTTTCTTGCTTATACCATTTCTGTGACTCTGCCTGTTTGTGGATCCCCTGTCTGGGTTAGTTTGGCAGTTGGGCTGGTTGCACCTCACACTAGACAGTGACACATAGGGAGCTGGGGTGTAGTCTGCATTTCCTGACGAGCCATCTGTGCTAGGAGGGAGGGGAGGAGTGGTCACTTACACCTGAAAGGGCTGTGCCTGTCCTCACACAATGCAGTCTCCGACCCCCTGGTGAGTGTCTGGGGCCTGGCCTGGCAAGGCAGGATTTCACATTCCAAAGAGACATGACTTTGAAGTAGGCCTACTTCAAAGGAGAAATTGGGTATAAGAAAAGCACCCAAAACCACAGACTTTAGAAACACTTCTGGAACTAGAGAGACCTCTGCCTGTAGAAGAGTTGAAGAGTTAAGGAAGAAGAGCTGCCCTGCCTGTGACTGTGCTTTGTGGAACTATCCTGCAGTTGCTGCTTCTGCCAGAGTAAGAGGGCAAAGACTGGACTTTGTGTGCCTTCCATCTTGAGAAGAAATCTCCAAGAGTTTGATTTAGAGCTTGCCTCCTGTTGTTTGAAGTCTCAGGGACAGCAAAGACTTCTCTCTGTCAGCACCTGGAGTCTCTGGAGAGACTCCTACTCTGCCCTGTGGTGCCTATCCAGTTCCTGGGACCCTGAAAGGAGAAGCTGGCAGCCTAAAGACAAGGAAATCTACGCACAGTGCGCCATGCGGGAAAAAGATCGGCGCAACTCCGATCTGCAGCTGAAGAAACAACACACTGCTGGCTCCGCAGCTGAGAAATGATGCTCACAGGAAACGTGACCGAAGAATCGACGCACAGAGCAGGAGAAACGATGCGCAGCATCGCTGACGGAGGCTGGGAGATCACAAACTGCGCTGCAGGGTTTTCGGATCATCGTGCAGCTGGATTTCCGACTCAAGTACCGCTGTGCGTGGAAAAACAACGCAAGGCCTGCCCGGACCCGAGAGTGCAGACCGGATCGACGCATCGCTCTCCCCTGGAGAGAAGAAATGACGCGCCCAACCCGGCGAAAGGAGAAATGACTCACGGTCCCGCTTGTGAGTGGAATCAATGCATCGCAAGCCCTTTTTGACGTGAACTTGCCCGTGCAGTGTTATTTTTGACACGCACCAGGTACATTTTCAGGCTAGCAGCGCTAGCAGGTATTTAAAACTACTTAAAGACTCTTTTTGCATTTTTATTGATAACTTGACTTGTCTATTGTGGATTTTTTTGTCATTTTGGTCTTGTTTTGTTTAGATAAATATTTCCTATTTTTCTAAACTGGTGTTGTGTCATTTTGTGGTGTTTTCCTTAAGTTACTGGGTGTTGGTACAAATACTTTACACCTAGCACTCTGAAGTTAAGCCTACTGCTCTGCCAAGCTACCAAAGGGGTAAGCAGGGGTTAGCTGAGGTTGGTTCTCTTTTACCCTGGCTAGAGTGAGGTTCCGTGCTTGAACAGGTGGTAACCTGACTGTCAACCAAGGACCCCACTTCTAACAATGTATATTTCATTTTTGACTTTGAGATGGGATTAACCACTAAAACTGTCTCTAGATCAGACCTAATAAGGGTTTTGATCCTGGTTCTAAGTACTGCCTGCTAGAAAGCACTTTTCTATTAGAATTATTTCCAATAGGTATTTGTTGTAATTTTTTCGATTAATAATAATTGTAAAAGAAATGCTGTATATGCCTGGCTTTACCAAGTTAACCCTGAACTATTTCAGATATGGAAAACACATCTTATTAAGGAACAAGAAAAAGAAAAGTTTCAAAATCACTGGGTAGATAAATGTCATTTCTCATCAGCAACAGCCATTCATAAGGGTGCAACAATACTAATTAGCAAAAATTCCCAAATTCAATGTGGGAATCCAATTTTGGGACGAGAAAGGTTTTTGGCTAGTCCTCTACATCCATTTAGAAAGGGAGGAAACTCTAATATTGCTTCAAATTATACAGATAATCCTGAACCTCTCCGGAGCTTTGGTGGGAATTTAGCCAACTTTCAGGGAAGGCAATTATAGGCAGAGATTTTAATTTTTTCCCCAGTCCTAGATTAGATTCCTCTAATACCAGCCGTTCACAGGGACAAAAAAAATGCAGATACATTTTTCAAAGACCTATCTGAATGAATAGAAAAGCCTTAATCCAGATAGCAGAATATGCATAGTGCTTCTCTAGACAATATAAATCAGCATCGAGAATCAACTTATCCTTCCTCCCTCTGTATTAGATGTATCAATCATTCAGTAAACTAGAGGCTTTTCAAATCATGTTGTAGTAGCCATAAAAAGTTTAGCAAACTTACCAGTAAAATCCCACAGATGAGTTAGGGATAAGTCTCTCCTCTTGTCTTTGGAAAATATGAAAACAATAAAAGCAGAAATCTAATATTTTTTTTACATAATAATACACCTGCAGACATAACAGATGGGAAGTCTTTAAAGCAACCATTAGTGGGATGTACATGTCTTGAACTGCTGCAGGAAAAAAAAAACTAAAAAACTATAAACGCAATCCATACTGAAACTGACAAAGCTTTTGCAATGGTTCTTACTGATAAATTGAAACTAGCTCAAAACATCTGGTGGGCTCAAAAAGAAAAATGGAGGTATTCCTTTCTGCAGAGAGGAACCGTTAATAAAAAAAATTTTGAACGGCAGATATAAGAAGAGGAGGGAGAAATAGACATTTTTTAGCTTGGGTCGCAAAGTGAAAAGAATACAAACTTAAAAACCAACATTAAAGATCCCATATCTGGCCACAGAACAAGGGATAATAAAAGATACAGGGGGTCATTTTGACATCTGCGGTCTTTTTTAAAGACCGCCGAGGGACCGCCGTGCGGAAGACCGCCAGTGGTGGCGGTTTGCCGCTCGGCCTATTATGACCGTTGGCAGCTCTCTGTCCTTATAAGGACAGAGAGCTGCCAAAAGCCATACTGGCGGGAGGCGGGGAAGTGGAGGTTGCTCCACCTCCACCGCCACTCCAACAGAACACCGCCCAGCGAATCACATCCTGTGATTCGCCATGGCGGTGTTCTGTTGGCGGTGTGGTGTCAGCGGAGCTGCCCCCATGGCTCCCGTCCCCTCCCGGAGGATCATCGGACCAGGTAAGTCGATCGTCCGTGAGGGGAGGGGGGTGGGGGGGTGTTGTGTGGGTGCATGGGGGTGTGCGTGTGTGTATGTAGAGGGGGTGTGTGAGTGCGTGTATGCCTGCAGGGGTTTTGTGTGTATGGGAATAAGTGCGTGTATGTCTGTGGGTATGTCTGTATGGATGTGTGCGTGTATGTTTGAATGTGGGTGTGCGTGTATGACTGTGTGTGTGGATGTAGGCATGTATGTCGGCGTGTGTGCGTGTAAGTATGTAGGTGGTGCCTGCGTGCGTGTTGTGTGGGTATGGGTGAAGTAATGTTGGGGGTCGGGTGGGGAGGGGGGCCCTACCACCTTTGGGGGTTGGCAGGGGTGGTGGGGGGGTAGGGGAGGGAGTTGGGGTTGAGACCCCTATCAGTGCCAGGGAAGGAATTCCCTGGCACTGATAGTGCTTACCGCCATGGATTTCATGGCGATTCAAACCGGTGGAAATCCACGGCGGTAAGCTGGGTCCAAATACCGCCAGCGGTAATGTGACGGCCGCCGGGCTGGAGACCCATGTCTCCAGCCCGGCGGTTGTCTCCGCCCTGGCGGGCGGAACGGAGAACCGGAGGATGACCATGGCGGTAACCGCCATGGTCATAATTTCACAAAGTAAGACCGCCAGCCTGTTGGCGGTCTTACCGCCGGTTCTCCGCCTTCCGCCAGGGTCATAATGACCCCTATAGGCCCTCATTATGACATTGGCGATAAATCCCACTTACCACAACGCTGACTGCTGCCAACTTACCGCCGCCGCCGCGGATATCCGTTCACCATATTATGACACACACACACCAATCCGTCACAATTCAGCCACATACACAATTTCGCTAGACCAAAGGTCAGTGATAAAGTGGCAGTATCAAAACCCACACCGTTATGCCAACAGAACAACGCCCATCACATTATGACCCACGAATCACCACGGCGGGCATTCAATGGCAGTAAACCATTGGCGGTACATACCACTGCGCTCAAAATGGACACACACATACAATACAACATTGCATTGGTCAATTTAAATAACACACACCTGACACCCATACACACACCACACCCACACCACTTTAAAACACACACCCACATTACCCACAACCCATTACGACTACAAATCATTTGCACAAGACAGACACCAAGACCACAGATAAAACCAGAGCCACACACTACCTACACCTATACACCACCCACGGTCATGGTGGAGGAAATCCTCAGGGTAGAGCCACAGCTATTTGGAGCACAGGTGCAGCAGATATCGATAGCTAGGAAGATGGAGCTATGGTGGAGAATCATGGACAGGGTCAACTCCCTGAGACAGCACCCAAGAACTAGGGATGACATCAGGAAGAGGTGGAACCACCTACGGGGGAAGGTGGGTTCTGTTGCAACAAGACACCAACGCGCTGTACAGAGGACTGGCGGTGGACCTCCACCTCCTTCCCTACAACTCACAGCATGGGAGGAGCAAGTCTTGGCAATCCTGCATCCTGAGGGCCTGGCCAGAGTAGGAGGAGGACTGGACTCTGGTAAGTCAACTCTTAACTACTATCACCCCCTACCTGCATACCCCCACCCTCACCCTCACTCCCATCACTCCACCACATCCCACACACCCCACCATCACATCTCACTCATCCCAATGCCAGGCCCTCCATGCCATACCAATGCATGGACACCACTCACAGCCTGACACCTATCATTTATGCATGCACACTAGAATCTATCCCACCATATACCAAATTACACATGTGAAAGCTGCCAGGGCAAATACAAACAAAGAGGGCAAGCCACAGATGCACAATATGTCAGACACAGAAACAATAACACATAATTTACATCCCCACAGGTACCACAGCCAATGTCACCGGAGAGGAGGAGCCAGCACTATCCAGTCCCCCAACAGAAGAGGTCCACAGTGATGACAACAACTCTGGTCTTCAGGATATGGATGACCAACCTAGCCCCTCAGGGACCTCTGGACAGCCATTTACCCAGGCCCAGTCACACACCACCACAGAGCCTCCCCTATCAGGAAACACCCCCCCAGTACCCATCCACCGTACCATACCTCTGTCCCCAGGAAACATCAATCAGCAATGTGTCCACCTCTACAGGAACCCCAGGCCACACCTCGCCGCAAGACAATCAGGGACCTGGGGTCAGTGGCAGTGGGCACACCGTTCAGGGGACAGAGGCACAGGCCACCAGGGACACTGGGAGAACTGCTGTGTGCCAGGGGGAGGACAAGCACTGGGAACCGACTCTCCAGGAGGCACTTGCAGAGATCCTGGGAGCATATCAACATTCCCAGGACACAATGGGCCAGATCCTGGACTATGTACAGGAGAACAGGCGGCTGCAGGAGGGACAGTACCAGGGTATCAGGGAGGACTTGCAGGCCATTAACACCACACTGGTCTCCATAGCAGGGGTGCTGGAAGACATAGCAAATTTTATGAGGGAAGCAGTCACACAACAGTGGGCCGCTGCCACGAGCCCAACATTTGAACAGCCTTCCACCTCCGCTGCCGCTAGTGGCCAAGAGGCCCTGCCACAGGACCAATAGGCCACCAGCACCCCTCCCCCTGCAGAAGGTGAACCACCCGCAAATGTTCCCTGCGATCCAAACAGAAGTCAGAGACACTTGCCAAGACTCCCGCCAGGAAATGAGACTCTCCTGATTGTCACCCTTGTGGCCCACTCTGTCACCCTGTCCACCTTGAACTGCCATTGCTCCCCTTCCTATGTCCCCTTGGACAATGTACCTCTGCTACAGACTGGAACAATACCCTGGACTTTCCTCCATCATCACCCCATCCCATTGCCCTTGTCCATCAATATTTTAGCACTTCAATAAACACACTTGCAAAAAAAAGAAGTATGGAGTATGTCAAATGTTTCAAGTATGTATTCATTTAAACAGGTACAAACATTGCAATTCAATTGTACATCAAATGAGCATAGGTAAATGGCCTGTAGCTGGCTGCAGTGATCACACCAGGAGCATATGAGGGATCACTAACATCTGTAAAATGTAAAATGAATTGCCAAAGGAAACAGTAAGTGGGTATAGAAGTGGGAAATAACAGCATGCCAGTGCCACAGAAATTCCAAAAAATGTAATTGAAATGTGAAGTAACACTGTCTTACCTGTGTGTCATTGGAAGTATTGTCTGATGACTGATGTTCTGTTGTCCTCATCTTCATCCTCTGCCTCCTCATCCTCACTGTCCACAGGGTCCACTGCTGCCACACGGCCATCTCCAGCCTCCTCCCCCTGCAGAAAAGGCACATGGTGTCTCAGGGCAAGGTTGTACAACATGCAGCATGCCACTATTATCTGGCAGACCTTCTTGGGTGAGTGGCACAGGGATCCACCTGTTAGATGGAGGCACCTGAACCTGGCCTTCAGGAGGCCAAAGGTCCGATCTATTATCCTTCCGGTTCACCCATGTGCCTCATTATAATGTTCTTCTGCCCTAGTCCTGGTGTTCCTGACAGGAGTCAGCAGCCATGATAGGTTTGGGTACCCAGAGTCACCTGCAATATTGAGGGACAACATTTAGCAACACACTATCCCATATGGCCCACACCATACCCATACACCTACATATACTGAGTGGTGACCAGGGCTCACCTATTAGCCACACCCTGTGCCTCTGTAGTTGGCCCATCACATTTGGGATGCTGCTATTCCTCAGGACAAAGGCATCATGCACCGACCCAGGATACTTAGCATTGACGTAGGAGATGTACTGGTCCGCCAAGTACACCATCTGTACATTCATAGAGTGGAAACTCTTACGATTTCTGAACACCTGTTCATTTTAACTCACACCTGCATGCACTACATCATCATCCACTACCAGCATCACCACCGCACCAAGCAGAACACACACCTCACTGGCAGACACCTCCACAACAGACATGCACACGTCCCCTGTGTCCCCTCCCACTGTGTCTGTCCCCCCCTCCTAAGGTACACAAATGCAAGCACTCAGACACCCAACAGCCATCCACCTCACAACAGCATACAGCCCATGGACCTGCACCCAAAATCAGCAGACAGACACCTCCTACAACCACTCCCTCTTCCTCAACTCCAAACCTTGTCCCTCTTCCCGCCCCAATGTCCCTAAAAAACTGTTCCTATCCACCATTGACATGTTCCCAACCCTTCCCCCCTCCATCCTGCACATCTAGCCAGGGTGGGAAGAACCTAGCCAAGCACCTCAGCCACCCAGTCCACGGGCCCAGTCGTCACCACACCCACTCGTGGTGGAAAAGGATCCAGGGCACATGTCCTGAGGGTGAATGAGCCTGCACCACGCAGCCTCAAGGGAAAGGAGCCTGCCGGAATGAGCAAGGAGCCTGCCCAAGCTGCTGCTAGGAAGACAAAGGAGTCTACCCAAGCTGCTGCCAGGAAGACAAAGGAGCCTGCCCCAACTGCTGCCAGGAAGACAAATAAGCCTGCCCCAGCTGCTGCTAAGAAGGTTAAGGAGCCTGCCCCAGCTGCCAGGAAGAATAAGGAGCCTGCACCAGCAGGCAGGAAGAGCAAGGGGCCTGTGGCTGGAACTGTGACGGAGCCCCCACCACTAACCATGGTTGTGCAGCCTTCCGAGGTTTCAGGGGATGGGCAGGTGCCTCCCCCCACCAGCAGCAGGACCGCCACCACCAGTGAGCAGCCGTCCGAGGTTGCAGTGGATGGGCAGGAGCCTCCCCCCACCGGCAGCAGCAGCACCACCACCAGTGAGCAGCCGTCCCAGGTTGCAGGGGATGGGCAGGAGCCTTCCCCCACCAGCAGCAGCACCACCACCAGTGAGCAGCCGTCTGAGGTTGCAGGGGATGGGCAGGAACCTCCCCCCCACCAGCAGCACCACCACCACCAGTGTGCAGCCTTCACCGCCGGCAGACGGTATGTAATCCTGCCTCCATGGGCTGCTGTGCTGCTGTGCGGCCTGCCCCCTGAAAATCCAGTGGGTATGACACCCACCTGAGAGACCGTGACCTTGCACTCCCCAGGAGCAAGAGCACAGGGCACAATGCCCCCTCCAGAACCAGTGGGCAAGTCACCCACCTACCCCAGACTCCCCACGATCAAGAGCGCAGGGCATGATGCCCCCTTCAGAACCAGAGGGTATGACACCCACCTACCCCAGGCTCCCCAGGATAAAGAGCACAGGGCACGATGCCCCCTCCAGAACCGGTGGGCAAGTCACCCACCTACCCCAGACTCCCCAGGATCAAGAGCACAGGGCACGGTGCCCCCTCCAGAACCAGCGGGCAAGTCACCCACTCAAGAGACTGTGGCCTTGCACTCCCCAGGACCATGCACAGGGCATTTTGCCCCCTCCAGAGTAAGTGGACAAGTCACCCACTTGAGAGACTGTGGCCTTGCACTCCCCAGGGCCAAGCACAGGGCATGTTGCCCCCTCCAGAACCAGTGGTCTTGTTCCATCTGCCGGCTGAGGTGCCCCCCGTCCCACTGAGGTGCCTGCCTATTTAACAACTGATGCCCCTGCAGTGTTCTCTCCGTGTAGAGACAGGTGCCATGTTTGGCATTGGACTTTGACCTGTGGCCATGTGGACAATGTACATTGTGGACTGGGCTGTGTCCCTTTTTATGTACATATGTATATATCTATTATCTTGCCTCAATTATTTATCTTGATGAGTTTATTACATTCACTTTTTAAAATGTATTTTGTCCTTGCATTATTCATCTGAAGTATAGGGTAAAATGGTTTAGTAATGCATCTGGTTGTGTGTATGGTGTTGGGGGTGGGGTGTGTTGTGCATGTGTGTGTCACATCTCTTTTTCCTCCCTCCCTCCCTTGTGTGCTAGGCGGCAGTACTCACTGTCATTGTCTTCGCCGTCGTTGGTGTTCGTGGTGGAGCAGCACGTAGAAGATCATGGGGAACAAGTGATACGGAGGACGTAGTTGTAGTCCCGGAGACAAGAGGAAAGTAAAGATTCTGAATAAAAAGAAACTAGGAGTGGACCTTGTCTGACTTTAACGAGAAAAACAACAAAAATAACAGAAAGGAATGAGGAATTGACCTGAGTTTTAAAACAAGGTGAAAACAATAGATCACCCCACAAACAAGAACAAGAACTGGAAGATTTGTTGCAGTGAATGATATAAACAGTGATATTGGGAGGATATGATATTGTCCTGAGGAAGGTGGTCATAAATATAGGATATACCACTGAAACGCGTCGACGCCTGTCAAATGACTGAACCCACTGGAATCACTTCATAAAGATTTGGAGAAACAATCTGTGGGAAGGGATATACCAAATTGTGGACAGCACACAATAAGATACTAGGGAATTGTCTGTGTTGAGACTCCCATGTCGTTATGATATGTGTTGGTTGAATTTCCCTTTTGTAACCTTTATAGGATTTATGTAAAAAAAAAATCACCTTTGTAATTTTTATAGGATTTTATCTGTTTGGTTTTTATAGGTATCATAGTATAGACTTGTTGGTTTTATATTAATGGTTTTTATGGGAATTATTATTAAATAAATCAATTTATACCCGATTTCCTGTATCGAAACTGAGTATTTGTGGTGTATGCATGTGGACTGCCTGGTAAACTAACGGATATATGGTGTGTTGTCCTCAAGGGAATTCTTGTCTACTACTAGAAGATCATGGGGAAGACATGCAGCTCGGGCTCTGTGGCGGCGTGGTTGTTCCCTGTGTCTATGTTGAGTCCTTTCCCTTCTGAGGTCGGTTTCAGCCAGGCTTTTGATGTTGTTGATACCGTCCCAGAAAAGGTGGTGGTTTCCTGGGTCATAATATGGTGGGCAGAATTTTGACTTCCGCCTGGCTGTAGGCGGCCACGGCCGTGGTGCCTGTTGTTTTCGCCCTGGCGGTCGGTGTGGTACATTGGCTGTCTATCGGAGATCTTTCCGCCATGGTCATAATTTGGCAGTACTTACCGCCGGCCTATTGGCAGTATTAACGCCACTTTAGCACTAATTGCCAGGGTTGTAATGAGGGCCACATTGCTAGAATACTATATGTAGCTGTGAAAAGAACCACAGGATCACATGCATCTCTGCGAGCTAGAAACTGAGAAATTTCTTAAAGAAATAAACAAGCCAGGAATGACTCTAGACTTATCTAATCTTCTTACTAAGGGGCATATTTATACTCCGTTTGCGCCGAATGTGCGTCAAAAATTTTGACGCACATTCAGCGCAAACGTTGCCCCATATTTAAACCCTGACGCCCGAGCCGGCGCAAAAGGTAGATGGCGCTATGTGCGTCAGTTTCTGGAAGCGGCACCCCGCCCTGCGTTAATGACATGCAGGGTAGGCATTCCCGTCCAAAAAACGACGCACACAACGGTGCGTCGTATTTATGCTTCCGGGCAAAAATGACTCCCGGGCCGTAGGCAGCGCAAAAAAATGACGCAAAGCACGAATAACGTGAAATTTTAACGCCTGGGTCAGGGCAGGTGTTAAAATGGGGCAAACACACCTGTACTTAATCAGAACACACAGAACAAACAACAGAGCAGCAGAGCAGCAGAGCAGCAACAGGGAGACATGGAGGTGCTTTTTCTTCAGCGTGCACGTAGACGCAGAGCCCTGCAGCAACAACAGCAGCTGCAACAACAACAGCAGGGACCCCAAAGACAGCGCAGAAGGCAGGAGAGGATATTCCGCCCAAGAGCAACCCTGCATGGCCTCAGGGAACGGGACATCATCCAGAGGTACCGGTTGAACTGGCAGGCCATTCAGCAGCTGCTGAGAAATATTGAACAGCAGTTGGCCCCCACTTTAGTGACTCCCCGCACTATTCCAACAGAAACAAAGCTGCTTGCCGTACTTCACCTGCTGGCAAGTGGCTCGTTTCAGACAACTGGTGCCCTGGTTGGTGGAATATCACAACCATCATTCTCCGCATTCCTGCCTAAAGTACTGGATGCCATAATTCGCCTGACACCCCGCCACATCTGCTTCCCAAACACACTGCAGAAGCAGCAGGAAACTAAACAGGGGTTCTACGCCATCAGTGGCTTCCCGCACGTCCTTGGTGCAATCGACTGCACACATGTACGCCTTGTGCCACCTGCTGCAACAGAACACCTCTACCGCAACAGGAAGCACACACATTCAATCAACGTGCAGGCCATAGTCGATCACCAAGGACTGATCAGCAACATTGTGGCTAAATATCCTGGGAGTGTACATGACGCATTCATCTTCCGTCACAGCACCATCAACCAACACTTCCAGGATGGACGATATGGCAATGGACTACTTGTTGGTAAGGACAAAAAACAAACTCATATACACACTGCACAGAAACCCTCTAGGACAAACAACACATACACCACAATAGCAACACCTAGCCAGGAACACACTGAGGTACTCACATCACTAGCCATGTTTCAGAAGTCACCATTGAACCTGTCACACATTGGAATTTACTCTACAGCTTAATGTGAAGACATTAATGACTTTGGTTGCCCAAATGTCACCTTGCAAATTGGAAGTCTCACAATAACCTGTACACTAATACAATGCATAAGTTTAAAGGTATGGGATGGCCTGGGTATGTTCATCTGAACGTTTCAAATACACTTTCATGTTTCAACTCTGCATGGAACTATCATCACACCCCCAGTGAGGACACACGGACACCTGTATCACAAGTCACAATGCTAGGGAGGGCACACTGTACTGGAAAAACCAATACATACTGCTGACAAACAGCCAACAAACACTTGCTCAGCCAAGGAAAAAAACTCAATGCAAAAGTTTTCACCAACAACCATAGGTCGTCACATTAGTACACAAAAGAGTCACAGACAACACAAGACAACTACTGCCATCAAAGATCCGTACAACAGTGCCTCCTACATCTAATTGATCCCATTCTGTGTTTCTCTTTCAGCTGATCAGGGGTATGGCATCCAGCCTTGGATAATGACACCATTTGGGAACCCAAATACTGCTGCTGAGCGGGCATACAATGACGCCCACAAGAGGACACGCAGCATTGTGGAGCAGACCTTTGGGATCCTAAAGTCAAGGTTCCGCTGCCTTGACATCACTGGCGGTAGCCTACTCTATTCCCCAGAGATGGTCTGTAAGATCATACTCACTTGTGCCATATTGCACAATATATGTGTAAAAAGGAATATTCCCCTCCTTGAACTGGACCCAGACATGCCTCAGGATGACGAAGAGGAGGATGCTGGCCTGCAACAGGAGGGGGAACAACCTAACACGGCAGCAGGAGTGCGTAGGCGCCAACAGCTTGTCAATAATTTCTTTTCTTAATGTATCATAATAACTTGTATTCCACACTTGTAAATAAACACAGATAACAAACACCACATCATGCTTTGGCCTATGCATTTCTGACCATCTTTAGTTTGATATTGCTGAAGAAGAATGTCGTCTCATTGAGCAATAATGCTATAACAATCATGACAACCAAAATTAACATCACAAATGTATGCACAGAGGGTAGGATGTGACATGATACATTAACATACACAGAGGCCAACAGGAGTCCAAATGTGGCAATTACACATGCCGGATCCAAACACCTGAGACAGTCTCTCACCCAGCCCAAAAATTTAGATCATTTGAAAGTCACATCACACGTGTTCAGAGACAGGGTGGGACCATCCATGTGTACGTGACCATGTCATCAATGGCTTCTCTCAAGTGTGTGATATGAGCAATACACAATTGGAACAACATTAGCTGCCACTAACTCAGGAGGAGACCATGAAGTCACAGTGACAACATACACCCAGACAGGTGATAGTGGATCCACATTCCAACACACATGTACACATATGTCATACAATCAACCTAATATCTGAAAGTAGACCATCACAGTTGTGTCCCAGTTTGAACCTAGCAGGAAGAATGTAACATGCCACTAAACCAGTTAATGCAGAAAGGGACACAGACAACAACTAAATAATTTTCATCAGCACATCAGGAACGCTGAGAGTCTTGCAAACATAGTCATTGGAAAATGGTATGCAAGTTTGCTCCAAATCATCATTACTGCAAACGGCAAATGGGCTAATGAGATGAATGAATGGTCAACAGTCATTCATACCATATGGCCTTACATTAGCCTGCTGCTGCAGGTTTGCCATAAGATAATAAAAAAAACACATGGATACAGTAGCTATTCTGGATGGTCAAATCCTAGGGAGCTGGGGGCCTAAGTCCACCTCTACCGCCCCCCAAACATACAAGAATCTTGTACTTGTGAACTAAACACATGCATAAGGCACATGTGTGGGCTACATGTCAAAAGTCCAACACAAATCAGAAACACAAAATCATAATGGGCCATGGTTAGCCCCATAAAAACTGTAAGTGACTATTGCACTCCCTGTTAGGACTACAGATAAAAGCATCACCATCATAATTGTGGACACATTTTGGAAAAGGAATACATCATGGTATCCCATCCATCATTTCAAAATAGCCATCAGCAATTACCCAAAATATGTTGACAAATATGGTCAATACATTATTTACTATATCCTAAACATTACAGTGTGAATGCCTTCTATACATACAACAACAGACATGTGTCATATCCAACCACAAATGTGTATCACATAGCACCGTTTGACCATGACAAATCACCTTCCCCAAGTTAAAAACATGAAGACATAATAAAAAAATTTGGTCAAAATTCTACGCATACAGCATGGGCGTCATAATTTGTTCACGTACATGAGTGCACAGAATGCAGAGTCAAATATAACTGTATCCAAAAGTTTCACATATTTAGCCATCAAAGTATAATTTACATCATATATTTTTTTGACTCAGCATCATGTGCACTCTTGTACGTGGAAAAAATATGACGGCCATGATGTATGCGTGGTAAAATTGACGCAACATGGACAATATGTTGGTCATCTCATGTACATTAAAAAATTATTAATATTCATATCATATTTTTTGACTCAGCATCATGTGCACTACTGTACGTGGAAAAAAATGACGCCCATGATGTATGCGTGGTAAAATTGACGCAACATGGACAATATGTTGGTCATCTCATGTACATTAAAAAAGTATTAATATTCATATCATATTTTTTGACTCAGCATCATGTGCACTACTGTACGTGGAAAAAAATGACGCCCATGATGTATGCGTGGTAAAATTGACGCAACATGGACAATATGTTGGTCATCTCATGTACATTAAAAAATTATAAATATTCATATCATATTTTTTGACTCGGCATCATGTGCAATGTTATGCGTTAAAAAAAATGACGCACAATTGTGTATGCGTGAAAATATGACGCATACCGGGAAAATAAAAACGGCGGCCATTTTCTCAAGGAAGTGATGTAATAGGATATCCTGTTTACAAAATCTGTACTGGGAGTTAACTTTCACTTTCACTTTGCAGTCTCAGATTTATCTAGACTGTGTGGTTGTGTGAAAGGTGTTGTCCTGTGTTTTACTGCTTTTGTGTCCTGTGTACCTTGTATTTTGTCTTTTTGTGAATCTATTCTTGTTGCATAACATTGTCTCAGTCTGTTTAGTCTAGTTTTGTCTATTCCTGTTTTTGTTTGTATTGTCTGTGGGAGTCTGTTGTGGGTAGCATAGTTTTTGGGGTTAGTTGGGCTATTTTTCTCCTTTTTCATTTTCCTTCACACCTCTACCTTTCCCCATTTCCCACTTTTACTTTCTTATTTCATTTGTAAATTACTCTTGCTGTCAATATGTCAGGTAGGCCTCGCCTGTCCAGGATGGGTGAGGATGAATTGGGGGGATACATATGGCTAGTTTGCCATTTCCTCCCACTGATGCTGGAGGCTGGGGGCCGTGTGATACAGGGGTATCACACGGAGGCAAGGAAAATCCGGTGGGAGAAGGTGCTCCATCACCTGGTCCGGGTCTACGGGAGCATGCGCAATGTCCATCAATTGAAGCACCGCTGGGCAGATCTGATAACCAGGGAACAGGACCTGCTGGACCACCTGGGAATCAGGATTGGTGGCCATGTTGGTGAGTACAAATAATTACATGGGAATAATAGAAATCTGTGTGGGAACATGTGATGATTGTTACCCAATCTGCTAGATAAGTAGCTGACTGTGTGTAATGCTAGGGAAACCTAGGCCCATGTTTATACACATATATCCCCATTTTTTAACCAAATTTTCACGCAAAAACAGCAGCAACTTACAACATATATCTGTATTTTGCAAGTTTGCCCCCTCTCTGCGTGACAACATGATGCAGATGCTGCGCTACAAAGGTATACATATGTGCCCTAATGTGTATTTGTTGCACAATGTGTATGAAGACCAATGCTAGCAGTCAGATGGCTCATTTTTTCTACACATACCAGATGCCTGTAGCTGTATGTAATGTAGTGTTGCATTTGTGTCAGACAAGCAACACGTTAACGGCTCTATTTGTACTCTACAGGTCATAATGGCCAGTGAGTAAGTCATGTAGAAACAACATACCTACATATGTAGACGCCATAGCTAGACAGAAAATTTGAAACCCATGATGATGCTATACATGTGTGGTGCCTTCACGTCACATGAAGTTAGATATGTTGTCCACAGATATGTCACATGTGTGTGTGGTTGCTGTGTGTTGAACATGTCCACCTAGCCTGTTTGATTGTGAGTGGTCATGCAGTCCTCATTGAAACAATTTTGGGATGTCTCTCTGGGATGCACATGCTGAGATGTATGGATAACATTATTGTTGGGGCATACTAATGGAGGGTTAACTTGGACGACACCTGACTGTCCTGGCCACTGCATGTGTGTAGTAGGGTGTGTAACTGTAGCAGGAGACTCATCCAATGTTAATGTTGAATACAAAGTCATCCATGCAGTATGAGCATGTGGGAAAGTGTATCATTACCATGTCATATTCACACTGTGTCATTGTAACTGAAATTATTTGTCAGTTCACCCAGTCTGAGTATATTCTTCCTTTCATGCTTTACAGGTGGACCAGCCCCGTACACTGTGGGAGAGGTGGCACATTTTGAGGACCCCGATACCTACAGTGAGTGTCGCCTGAGTGCTATTTTCATTGTTTGGTAAGGAAGCATGATGGACTACTGTGTGTTCAAGAGAATTCATGATTTGATGCGCTGGCCGTTCATTGGCATTGTTGTTTTAGTGTGATATCAAATAGGACTTATGTTTCTGTAAAGCAATACGTAGCCATCTCTCAGATTGAGGGGCTGTAGGTCATTCCAGTTGGGCCGCAATGGGGAATGGGATGACTCATTTGGAATACACTGGTCAATGTAAGACTTGGTCGGGGACTTGGCATGAACTGAGTCTGCATATCAGACTGACAGTCTCCCATATAGCTTAGGCACATGGCTTTGATGACAAGTGCTTCTTCCTAGTTGAGGATGGACTGTGTACACTGTAGGTTGGATCTTCCGGGGGCATGTACTTCCACAAGGTGAACTAGAAGTGTGTGTGACTTGAGTGCAATGGCCTAGGTGTTCTGTCGAATCATGAGAATGGGTGTTCTACCACCTCTGTGTGTGTTGTAAAACATGCCTCACTGATAGTATGTCACGTTTGCCTAAGTCATATCATTTTGACATGTGTGGACCTTGGATGTGACAATGTTTGGCTGACTCCAACGTGTTGCTAGCCATTCATAGGTGTTGTGTGTGAAGGAACATACTTGTTGAACTTTCTATACACTCCTGGGTGTGCATTGAACATGGGATTGTTGGTTGTTCTTCCCACACCACCCTCAAAGACTGGGATGTTAATGTGAAACAGGGTACCTAGGACTGTAGCAACCAGTATGTTACACGTACTTGACACCTTTTGTGACTTGAGTTAGTACCTAGGGCCAGATGTTGCAAACTGTTTACAAGTTGCAAATGTCATAAATTTCTGTTTGTGAGTTGCAAACGTCTGTTTCCTATTCCGAAATGTATTTGGTGATTATGAACATATTTGCAAAATGCTTTTCCAAATCCAAAATATGAAGGGGTTTTCCAGACCTATTTGCAACTCACAGTGGTATGCAATTCCATTTGCAACCGAGTACGTGGTTGCAAAGTGAGTCGCAGTTATCATCCACTTGAAGTGGATGGTAACCCACTTGCTACCTGGAAGGGGTCCCCATTGTAACCCTTCACCTTTGTGAGTGGACCTAAATAATCCTGTACAAAACAGCCAGTGGTCCAAGGGACCACAAACTGACGTGAAATTATCCAAGATTGAAGTTGTTGTAATTTATTTCTAAGTGCAGCTCATTTTCCTTTCAGGTAAACGGCCTACACTTGGGGAAAAATAACCTGCTTTATTTAAAAGCAGTCACGGCCATGGAGGTCTGCTGTTCCCAGCAGGCCTCCATCCCCGTGAGTGCCCATAGTCGCTAAGGTGGCGCAACTTGGGACCCACATCATTGATGTTAATGAGGTGGGTCTTAGCGACCCCATAGCGACTCGCAGACGGTTTCAGAGACACCGTTCTGCATTGCAAATTGCTAGTCGCATTTTCCAACTTCCTACATCTGGCCCCTAGTGTAGACATTTGGTTATGGCCCATGGGTTCAATCATAGCACACAACTAATTCCAAATGGCATTGAGTGAGGAGTGTGATTGTTATCACATAGAGTGACATATGTAGTGAAGTCAGTATGCGGAAGAGGTGCTGCCATGATGTCAAATGCCTTAGGTATGATTTGGATGAGTAGTTTAGGGTGATGTCATCCATCATGTAGAGACATGGATATGCTAGGTGTGATATGCCCTTATGTATGCATGCTTCACATGTACTTCCTCTGAGCCCTTCCGTGAACTATGTTGTGACAATTGCTGCAACGAATACATTTCTAGTAATGTACAAATAACCCATTGTGCTATTCCACCCAATGCAAATCCAAAGGTAAATATTTGCCTTTTCTCTTCACAGCTGCAAACATGAGTGCCGCAGATCACAACCATTTTGAGCGGCGTGCCATGAGATACAGGCACATTCTGCAGGTGCAGTGTGGGTATCGGAGGATGGGCCGCAAGTACCAATCTGATCGGGCCTCCGGGGCGTGGTGGGCCACACCACAGGCTCCCCCGACATTGCCACCAACAACCACCAACAGCACATCCACCAGGTCTGCCCAAGTGGACCCAGCAACGTCTGCAGCAATGGACCCTGCATCTTCCTCCAGACCTGGACCCAGCCGTGTGGTGGTAGCAGGACTGTCCTGTGGCCAACCAACTCCTGCCACAACATCTACCTCCGCCGGCACGCAAACCAGCACAGACCCTCCTGTGGACCCAGCTGCCTTCCTGGCATTGACCAGAAAATTGGACAAGTTAGTCAAAAAGGTGGACAACCTGAGTGAGGACATGAGTTACATCAAAAAGAGGGTCCGCTACGGAGGGCAAACCTGTAGCACGTTTGCCCTCTTGAACTTTTACCCCTCCCCTCTCACCTCTTTCCTATTTTCTACTGTTAGTTGGGTTTTGGGGATTAGTATTAGGATAAGTATAGGTAATTAGCTTAGTTAGTTTTAGGGAAGAGGGTGGGGGGTCCTTATTCTTTCTATCTTATTTTTTTGTGTGGGTGGGTGGGTGGGGGGCAATGTTGGGATTCATGTTTAAATTTTTTTTAAAAAAAATAAAAAAATCAAATAAAAAAAACAGAAAATTCTAAACAAATATATGTTTGTTTAGGATAGTATAGTATGTGTGTAGGTTAGTTAGTGTTGTCCTGCATGTGTCCTAGCTCATAATGGTGGGTGGGGGGTTGATGTTTAGATCGTTTCGTTACATGTGTAGAGTAAGTTTAGCTTAGGTTAGTTAGGGACAGTTGTGGGTTATTAGTAGTCAGGTTAGATTAGTGTAGGTTTACCTTTCCCTTAGTTGCCTCTTGTATTACTCGATTGAAATAAATATATAGTTAACCCTTTACATGATGCGCTAGGTGCTACTTTATCATGGCCTTGACATCAGTGTAGCAGAATGTTTTAGTATGACATTTGTGTCCTATGCTCACCATCCCCAGGAAATGGAGGTTTAACATCCCAGCTACCCGTGTGCTAACTTGTTAAGTATCCACCATTTGGCCGACCCACCATTGGTAGTGTGCATTGATCACCAAGGTTTTGTTTTGGTATGTATCCTACTTCACAAAGAGTGCTTCCAGACTTGTTAATGTGGGTAAATTGATAGGTCGGACAGCAGTGTGAAGTTCAGGGAGATCTTTGTAGATGAGGAGTTGTTCACACTCTTGTATTGTTGCTTTCATTGCTGACCTACATCATGTGTGTACTGATTCAGCATGACTTTCCTTCATGGAAGCATACTCCGTAAGGGTGATTGATGCAGTGTAATTTGTTCATGATTCCTTACATTATGCGGCATTAATTCTTATTTAAGTATTGCATGGTGCCTACATTTCTCAGCCACCATTTGTTCTCTGGAATAGCGATAGATGGTGCATCATTCTGTCCAACACAGCATGATTGTGTGTGCTTAGTTCCTTCATCAGTGATTTTACTCAGTATGGTAAGGCTATGATGCAATCCTGGCCACTGCACAGATGTTTCAGTATACATGAAATCAGGACAGTAGTATAGAGAATCGACATGGTTGCCACACAGCCACTTTGGAGTTAGGTACTGCACAGTTGAAGTGTGAAATGACACAGAGACACAATAGGTGTGCAAGTGCTATTTATTTATAGGTGTTGTAGTGCAAATTGTCCATTCACCATATTTGCTGAGTCCGTTCTGGTGCATTCTTACATGGTGATCCTACAGAAGGGGTGTGGATGATGCTCATGACATGCTGGGGTGATGTCACAGACAGTGCAGAGGGACAGGAATTGGCAAATAGTAGGAGAGAGACATTCACTGGCAATGGGGACAAGTCATACAGTGGATTGCCAAACAGTCATTGAGTGTAGTTGTAGTGAGACTGGCCTTTGACAAAACGTAGGACCTTGGTCAGAGTAGGCCATGGTGCAGGGACTAGGGCTTCCGGGTACTCTTCCGTGTGAATGTTATCTGTTCCATGTCTTCTTCTTCTGATGTGTGTGTTGCCTGGTGTATCCTTGTTGTTGTTGGTTGTGAAGGGGCAACTCACACCTCAGTGTTAGAAGACATGGAGGCAGACATCCCGGGGGCTGCTCCCTGTGGAGTTATGAAGGGAAGTACAGCAGCAAGGAGGGCCTGCTGGTTTTTCAGAATGGCAGCCACATCACGATGGTAGGCAGCCAGGTCGGCCCTGAGGGGTTCTATGTTGCATTCGTGCACATGTTGACTGGCTTGCAGTTGTAGTTGTTGTGTCAACTGGATGACAGCTGTGCAGATTTCCTTCTGTGTTTTTAAAAGTTCCTGCAAGAGCGATGTTCGGGCTTGCATAGCAGCTGCCTGATCAGCAGTAGACATCATGCACGAACGCACCCCCTCAAGGCTGGCTGCCATAGTTTGCATCCCCACCCGCACCTCCTTGGCCAGCTCTCGCTGTATCCCAACGACGGTTCTTTCGAAGCTGGTGCCAGTGTCGTCAGAGTCCTCAGCTGTGTTGGAGCTGGCAGGTCTTACAATTGGGGTGGCGGGTGGTTCTCCTGTGGTGGCTGCTTCTTCTGTGCTCCTCCTTGTGACTGAAGGTGGGGTTTGGAGGCTTTCAAGGACCATTTGAATGGTCTCCTGTGGGATGTTTATGGGCTCGTCATCCATGTCTTCAGGGAACTCAGGGACAGGCATATCGGCAGGAGATCCGTGTTCCTCTGCAATGAAACAGAGTACAATTAGTGTGTCTGTGTTGTGACAATTTTGCACTAAGATACAAGCCTTTGGATGCCTTAACTTTGTGCTCTGTGTTTGTCTTGGTATCTGCTGTCCGTCATAGGGCATTGTTGTAGGCCTATGGCCCACCTGTGTGTCACATGTATGATATGGAGCTATCAGACATGTCTGCCTGATCGCCTCTAGGTGTTGCTTTGTAATTATTTAGGAATAGGCGTGTTTTTGTCCTACTCCTCCCTCGGTGTTTTACTATTGGTATGGAGGGACATTTTGTTGGGTGGGCTCGCATTATCCTACATGTGATTACTGGCTTTCTAGGCAGCAGGATAGCTAATGGTGTGGGGGACTAAGTCTGACCCAGTTGTAAATAACTCAGTCACCCTGATATTTCTTTTTGCTCAGACTAACTAGCAGTGCCTCTGGTCTCCCACAGCAAAGGAATGTTTAGACATCCGAGCGCATGACATCTTTGAAACTTTTCAGGGAAGTCGTGGTCACTCAGATCCTACACAATTGTCTCTTTTCCGGTATGTTCCCATACACAAATGACAAAGACAGTATTTGTTTAATATGAGGTTTCATTGTACAACTGACTTGTTGATATTTAGGTGTGAGCCACAATAACCCAAACAATACACACTGTTAGAATTGAAATAGTCCGCAGGAGAGTAATACATTAGTACACAGCTATCATGGTGCCTAACAGTTTCTACTCTCCCTCTGCTTGTTCTATGTATAGCACAGCATGTTACGTTTTGAGCTTGCCTGTCGGAATCACTGGGGAGACATCATCCCTCATATCAGAGGAATGGCCTGTGATCTGGTTGTGCATCAGCAGCAAGGCAGGCAGCATCTAGTTGTGTTTCTCTGTTTGGAAACTCCCTCTTGCGTGTCTTGGGACAAGGAAGTGATTTTATAAGTCATATGTCATCGTGATGACAAAGTTTCCCTACGCAGGAATGCCAAATCTTAACCCCTACCACATCTATCAGCAATGTACCAGACTGTATCCTTGACTGGGGGCACAGAGTGAATATGTTCTGGCAAACTCCAGTGCAGAAGTAGGCAAAACAGTGTGATTTGACTAATTTACAACACCCTAGGACTGGCTATTTGCTATATTAACTGATAGGAAGGCCAATGAGAAGCATTTAGTGCAAAGTGCTCTGAGGCTCTTAGATGTGAGCAAATGAGTAAAAGTACATTCAGGGTAAGGTGCACAGAGGCCTACAGCCTGAGGCTAATGCGCAATGTATACGTTACACTTGCCACAATACACTTTGACTGACTGTGGGTGTTGTGACTGCCCTGCCAGCACACTTGCCTCTCAGGACCTGCCCCATACACTTTTTATTCACATTGCATGAACTGTACATGTTACGTGGCATTACCTATGCATGTTAATGTTAGGATGTGGTATGGATGTAAACATTGTTGATGTTTGAAGATGATGTTGGGTCATGTGTGTTTAATTGGATTGGCCTGTTTATCGTATGTAGGTCCTATTTGGTTGTCAGACTTTGCAGGTGTGTTTCAGTGACCAGTTGCCTGTGCCCCCTCCTCAGGTGTTGTCTGAGCAGTATGACATTAGTGATGTAGCCTTGTTAGCCAGGCACGTGAGGGACACTGACGTATGCAGCATGTGTGTGTCGTTAGTGCTGTGTGGCTCCAATTGCTGTTTACTTTGGCTTATGGATGTGTCAGGTATGGACATTCGGCATTTGAGTGTACTGGTGCCTTTGTCTTATTTCTATGAATTGTTGCGGATGTCATCCTCACCCCCTAATTTGGGTATGTATATTCCATGGGGAGGTTCCTGCCATTTGGTACTGTAGCTGCACAGAGATGAGAGGTGTTATTGGAAGCTGTTGTGGCAGTTACATTGCAGTTGTTGTTTTGGCTACTGGATTACTGATAGGGACCTAGTTGATGTGGGATAGATTTTACAAAACAAGTGCCTGGATGTGAGTTTGAGGTAGTTGCCTTCCCACCTGTCGCTGCTTTCCCTTGGCTCTATTGTTGTCATTACAGGATGTCCCCATGGGACTGTTGTTGTTGCTGTATTTTGTCGTGCCCCAGCTTCAGTCTGTGCTGGGCATGCCCCCCTGCTGTGCCCCTTTACCCATGCCAGTTCATATATGTGCAGACTTACATGCATTGTGTAGTAGGTATTTCCCCCCCTGTTACAGTCTACATTATTGCAATCTAATTCCCCATGCGACTTACCCTGCATGTGCGTTGTGTCGTGGTAGTCTGCGCTGTCCTGTCCTTGAATCCCTGTGACGATCTCCTCCGGGATGACGGCTGCGACCATCTCCTCCATGTGGTCCAGGGCCTCCTGTTGTGCTGGACTCCCCCCTCCAGTCTGCATTGCTGCCTTCCTGTTCCTGGCCATTTTCTCTTTTGTCCTACGTTTGCAGTCATGCCAGCGTTTCTTACACTCAGTGACTGTGCGGCGTTCTTCAGCCACACTGTTGATCTTGTCCACTATTTGTTTCCATATGGCCTCTCTCCTACTGAGTGGCAATTTAGACGAGATGAAAAGTTGGTGCTGGTGTTCCGTCACCTCTTTCACCAGGATTTCCTGCTCCTCTTCACTGAAGCAACACTTTCTTTTTTTTCTGAAAATTTCCTGGTTCCTGTATGGATCCTCCTGGCTGGTTCCTGGTCTGCTGTCATCCTCCTGGGGTCTGTAGTGGCCTCTGGGATCCATTTTGGGTCTCCTCTGCTGAAGGGCAGTTTTCGCGCAAAAATTTAATGCAATAGCGTGAAAAAAACCAGCGATTTCCGGATTGCGCTGTCGTAAATCGACCCACAGTGATGTGCGTCGCCTTTACGTTGGTTTCCTTTACGACGGAACGCCGCTGTGTGCGTCACGAAATAATGACTCCCACCTGTTGGTTGCGCCGCCGTACGTCAAAGTATAAATTTGACGCCCGCACGGCGCTTCAAAATGGCGTTAGACGGCGCTAATTTTTTTGACGCAAAACTGCGTTAGCGCAGTTTTGCGTCAAAAAGTATAAATATGGCCCTAAGTGTATAACAGACGAGGAAGAAGGAGAAATAATTAAACAACTGCCCAATTGTAAAACCCTGGGAGACGATGGCTTTGGACCGAATTCTAAAAGATTTTTGCATCCAGCTTACTAAAACACCTGGCGCACTTGCTAAACTCGGTACTAAAAAATGCCCTAGCTCCTCCCTCTTTTTGAAACAGAGCCCTAATAAACATTTTAAAACCAGGCAAATCAGAAGTATATCCCGCACATCCCTCCTCACATAGGCCAATTATGCTGTTAAATATGCCTCATAAAATTTCCACCAAAGTGTTAACTAATTGTAATGATTACTCATCTTCTTATCCATAAAGATCAAAATTGCTTTAATAAAGGCCCCAGCCTAACAGCTAACATATATTATATGTCTGAATGTGTTGATCCAATTATATCAGCTAAAAATCTCCAAAGATCTTTTGTTATACATATTAGGATGACAGAACTTCAGGAGGAGGGGACTAAGGGCCTGATCTAGAGTTTGCCGGAGGGGGTTACTCTGTCTCAAATGTGACAGATATCCCGTCCGCCATATTACTATTAAATTTCAGCCTATGGACATACGGTGGACAGGATAGCCTTCACGTTTGTTGTGGAGTAACCCCTCCTGCAAACTCTAAATCAGGCCCTGAGTCCATCTACACCACCAGAAACTGTCAGTCCAATTCCTGGCTAGCTCACAGTGCCTCGCCTGAACCCCCAATCTTCCCAGGGCAACAGACGATTTTAGCAACCTCAAACATGACACCCTAACTCCCAAGGGAGTCGAGGAAACAGATCTCACCCTTTTGTTATTTTATTAATGCTTGCCTAGGGTAAACACAAGACAAATACGAATAAAGGTTTGCAGAGGTTCATTAAAACACTTATATTCTTCCACAGAGAGAATGAGCTGCGATTATTAGTCAGTTGAAACAAAGCATTGTAACAGTGTTACTACCATGGTGAAAAGAATAAACAGTCCAACAATGGTAATCTTAGATTTATATCTTCCTACCTAACACTACCTACACTCTAAGAGCATAATGCGTGTACCATGTGCCTCTAGCTGATCTAGGAGGATAGCCTGAGACTCCCAAACCTGGAGAGCTGAGCTAAGGAGCTGGTCTACAGTGAAGTTGGCGGGCCTCTGCAATATCGAAGATCAGTGACAGCAAAGCTGCATGTTGAACACAGGTTTCGTTCCAGGACAGTCCTGGCCGGAGTGCTCATCTGACCCCCTGTAGGGCAGTGCACATTTATATAATCCAAACCACACTGTGTTTGAGGCGCAGTCCTGGTGTGATGATATGTCTAGTTTCAAGAGCTGTCTCCTTGGACAACGCATATTTGTTCTATGTTCCTAGCCTTGAACAGAATGTATAGATTTCATGTCGAGAAAAGCTTACCAAAACAAGCAACATGTACAATGTATTCCCAGAATAATATCGTGCAAGCATAAAGTGCATCAAATGTCATTGCAAAAAGCGATATCAACCTAAAGCATGTAAAAAATAAAATGTAAAACGGAGCTAAGATGGAGAACTTAAGTGGGTCCAAGAAGGCCTCACAACACTTTCACCCTAGCTATATGGAAGAAACCATTCATAAGTGGTCTCGTCTGGGTATTAAAACAATAAGCAATGTTATTACGGAATGGATTTGACAATTTGTGCCCTCCTACTATTTTTGTCTTCTATAGCTTACCTCTGCATTTAATAACCTACCTACAGGGAAAATACTGGCATCAACTAATCTAATAACATCTATTCTTTCAGATAAACATGAAAATACCTCACTGCACTATAAGTATGATCAACTCAAACCAGAAACAAAATAATTTATCAGGAAATATATTAACCAAATGGGACAAAAATATAGAAATCCATTTCGAAACCAGTTGTTGGAATTACTATTTCCAATTAGGCTATTCTTTATGAAGAGGTTTGAATTCTCATTGAAAAATGATTTTCTTTCATGGTTGGATGCTGTATTACATACCCCAAACAATAAACAAAATGTTTCCTACCTTAAGTCACAAATGCTCTAGAAGTGGAAGTAAAGGTGATTGGATACAAATGTTTTCGCTATGCCCCATATTATCATAATTTTGTGAAGAAATGTTTGCAGAGATCAGTTTAAAAGTTAAAAGAAACTGCCACTCACAATCCAAAAATTGATCTTTTGGGCCTACAATATCTTTATATCAGTGGCAGAAGCATGTTTATTATTCATTTTCTTATTGGAAACTGGTGTCGCCTAATAGCCCATAATTAACAGAATCGAAGGCAAAATTGAATAAAGTCATTAAACTTGAATTATGGTTTCATGCTAGAATTAATTATTTAATATATTATCAAAAAATATGGCCTACAAAGAATAAACACAACAGAAGAGGAAATCCTTAAAACAAATTTATAGGAATGTTTCAAGCAGAATACAAACCAGATTAACTTTACACTGTGACAGAAATTATGGAAACGTATCAATTTTAATGTGAACAAAGACTATGGGTCTGATTTGGAGTTTGGCAGACAGGTTTCTCCGTCACAAACGTAACAGATATCCCATCCACCATATTATGATCTCCATAGGGTATAATGAAATCATAATACGACGGACAGTATATATGTCACGTTTGTGACGGACTAACCCCATCTGCCAAACTCTAAATCAGGCCATATGATTTAAGGATCTTGTTGAAAAGTCAAAAAGAGTAAAGGAAGAATAAATTGACCTATTATATTTAATATGAATTGATGCTTCAATATTAATGTAAACATGGATTATTGGACTGAAAAACAATACATTTTTAACAAGAATCTTTGTTTTATAAATTAGTCCACTGAGCAGAAATGTGATGATTGTAACGAAGATGAGTCTTTCAATTTTAAAAAACTAAATTGTTTTTACAAGCATATGGATATCACATTTAGTGGAAGAATGTTTTATTTTATTTTTGTTTTTCAGAATACACTGACAACATAAAACAAGAAACAACTTAGCGATCACACTAGCTTGCAAAGGCAAGTCAGTACTCCCAGTTTTGCCACTGCTTGTTCATTACTGCCGGCATTTTGTCCTGGCTACCTTGTGTGTCATGCTGCTTTCCCTCTCAATGGTCCGCTTTCAATAATGCAGTGCCTCCCATTCATTTGGCCTCGATTTGGAGTTTGGTGGTGGGATTGCCAGACCGCCAATGCGGCGGTCGGGAGGACGCCTCCAAGCCGGCGGCCTCTTGACTGCCTTACTATGACACTACCACCAGGACGGCGGTAGTGTCTGCAGTGGTGTCACTGCGGCAGCATACTTGGGCTCAGAAAGTAGGCTTGAAGCACAAGCCGCCGCCGTGCAGCGCTAGATGCACCTTGGCCACACATTTGGCATGCACAATGTTGTGCATGGCAACAATGTGCACCGACAGTGCAGGCAGTGGGGGTGCACAAGATGTGCCCCCAGCCACACTGGCCAATGGGCAAAATCACCCCAGGGCCCTGTTTCAGGCCTTTTCCCTGCCTTTTAATCTTGGAGGAAAGGCAGGTCGTGATCAATATGGCGGTGCCGGCATAGGCACTGCCGCAATGGACCACAGCTTTCCCCACTGTTGCAGCAGTCTTGGGGCAGTCCAACTGGCATCTCGTAATCTGGCAGTCGGACCGCAGAGGATGCGGCGGTCAGACGGCCGCCCTGGGTACGGCGGTCCCTGGACCACCGTACTCTTAATCATGGCCTGTTTTGTTCAGCGCCTTGCTAGGCCATGGCAATCACACAGAAGAAGTTGTCACCTAGAAATCGAACTGAAGCATCACAGCTAGCCTTTCTGCTCCTTTCACCTCCTGTGACATGCCTGTCGCTTGTCACTCTATGTGTAACCAAATATATCCTGGTTTCCAATAGTTTGTGTCTCACATCTGTTCCCTGGGTGTAGTGCCTCATTTTATATTCTTGGACAAGCCATTGGTGTCCTTGGTTTATACAGAGTCAACCATGGATGATTATCATTCGTCTGCATTTTTGATTGGACATTTGATGTGGTTCAACATATGAGTTACATATCATCAAACTCACCCACACTTACAGCGAATTCTCTCAAGATCCACTCATCCAGGGTCCTAGAATTAGCTGTGCTCTGTTCTGTTGTCCTCTCTGTTCTCCCTCATTTTGGTAACATTGTTACTGGTGGTGAAATGTAAAGGAGCGATAATCTTGTATAATTGCTGCAACTTGATATTTAGAGAATCTGCATAGGAGACAGAGGCAAAGGCATTAATTCTGAGGCAGAGGATTCACTTGGAGAAGAGTATGGCACAATTATACTGAAGTAAAATATATGTATTTTTATTTAAAAAAAAAAGAAAAAAAGAAACAAAAAAATAGAAAATTAAGAGTAACAACAATGCAAAATAAATAACACTAGACAAAGTGAAGGACTTTGAAGGAGTCATCTACTCAGATTAACTATTCAAACTCCAAAATAAGCAAAAGTAAGGAAAGACCTGTACTTCGGACGGGATACATTTATTATTCTGACTCCAACATAAGCAAAACCAGGGACTTTGGAATTTGGAGGGGGTAGATTTACTATTCCCATTCTAACCGAACCAATAGTAGGGAAAGTGTTGGGCTTTGGAGGGATCTGATTTACTATTCCCACTGTAAAGTAAGCAAATGCAGTTAAGGTGTTGGATTTAGAGGGGATTATTCCTACTCCAATCTCAATAACAGTAGGTAAAGTGTTGGACCTTAGAGTGGCTGGGTTTACTATTTCCACTACAATGTAGGCAAAAGCAGGGTAAGTGTTGGATTATGGAGAGTCAGGTTTGCTATTCCCACTGCAATCTAATCAACAGTGTTAGATTTACGGTTCCCACTCCAATGTACTCAAAAGCAGATCCTTCTTCCTGAAAAGGTTTTTGTTCTTGCACTTCTAGTGAAGCTCACAACCTTCAGTGCCCCACCCAGAGCATTTTTACCCGTGTTCATGCTCTACCATACTGCCTTCAGTGCCTCTTCCATAGCTCCTTGTCGCCTCTCATCCTGCTCTAGCCTCCTATTGCTTCCTGCCTTCAAAGCTCCTACTGCTGTTCTGTGCTAACGGCAGGTCTACAACTACACTCTTCCCGTCTTAAACTTCCAGGCAGATGTTGCTTTTATATTTTCCTGTTTCTACCACCTACTTGTCTATGTCTAACTTTCCTACTCCTTTAGGACTTGAGTCTGTAGTGTCTTTAGCTTTTCCAGTCTGTGGTGCAGTTAGCACTTCATTCTGCTGTTACTTTGGTTTTCCAGTCTATGGGCAATCATCGTACGTCAGCCTGCAGTGCAGTATTTTAATTAATACTTCCTTTAGTACACCAGTCCATTGTGTTCACAGTATTTCAAATTGGAGTACTTTTAGTTCTTTGAGTCATAATGTCTTTATCTTTCAACTTTGTAGATCAGACCATGTTATTTTTCAGCTCAAAAGACTAATAGAGTATAGAAAACCTACAAATATAATAACAAAGAAGTTTAGAATTAAAAAAAATGAAAATCATATAAAAACAAACAGCAATGAACACATAACAAAATCGTGATATATTTGCAAAAATATAACTATGCAGAATGAGATCTGCGATACCCTGGGGGCTCACTGAATAAAATGTCTAAAAATGTCAGTCCTTTAATAGCAGTAATTCCTAGAAATATCAACTCTTGTTTCCACTCTCAATATCTTGTAAAGAGATTTAATGATTGCCAACACTGCACCATCTCTCTAGCTCCCACATAAAAGGCGAGAGCTTCTTGCACCTTCCTGACATTGTAATTTAAGAAATTAGGCCTTAATAAACATAGATTTTTATTAATAGTGGCTCTGGTGCCCCTCTACTACCACCATACTTGAAGTGATAAGAGCCAAGCTGATTCCTACGCTAGCCCATTGCCAGCTTGCCTAAATGGGATGGCTTGGGGCAGGTCTGGACTTCATACAGTGCCTAACCTATAGAAGCATTTTTCGCTTCGCTTCTTCAACATGTCAAGCCCAAGGGAGCCTGAGCGCAGTGAAGCAAACTCTGCAGCCAGAAGCAGCCTACATGACTGCTTGAGAAGTGTCCAGGAGGCACGCTGAGAGGTATGAGTTAGGGTACAATTACATTATTTAGGATACAATAGCATTATTTAGGGGACATTCGTCCCCTCAGATTGCAGTGTTCTTATTCAATAGATTCCCAAAACCCCATGGACTCAAGATGCTCTTATTCTGTTTTCAGGAATTCATTTTTAAAACAAATTAAATTAATCTCAAGAACTTCTGATGAGTAGATCTTAAAACAAAGAAACATGTGAGATATGTTTAGGACTCTTACCTGAACACCACAGAACAAGAATATAAGTACACAGTCCTTTCCAAAGCAGGATGCCACAATAAGGATGTGATTTCTGCTGTGTCTGATTGGAAAGATTTGTGGACAACATCTGGCAATAGCACAGGTGCTTGCAAGTTGAAACAACTTTGTATTAAATTGCAGAAAAGTACGTGTTGGGCTGCTGTCCGCAATTAGTAAATGAGCAAAGATGTTGGCTACGCCCCATTAGTTTTGGAAGTTTGTATGAGAACTTACACAAACGCCATAAACTTTATTCTGAGGTGTAACATTGCATATGTCCTATGCAAAACTGTAAACCTCATAGACTATGGCCCTCATTACGAACGTGGCGGTCTGGGCTGCCATGTTGGCGGTCCAGACCGCCATATAATAAACGTGACAGAACTGCCACTTTTGTAACTCCCCCACCGCCAGGCTTCTGCCCCCAGGCTGCCCACCGGATAATGTTTCAGGTTCCACCAGCCTTTCCCTGGCAGTTTACCCCACCAGGGAAATGCTGGCAGAATGGGTGCCTCGGGCCACCCTGGGGGCCCCTGCACTGCCCATGCACTTGGGCAAACTGTGTGTCATTGGAAGTATTGACGAATGACTGCACTTCTGTTGTCCTCATCCTCTGCCTCCTCATCTTCACTGTCCACAGGGTCCACTGCTGCCACACGGCCATCTCCAGCCTCCTCCACCTGCAGAAAAGGCACCTGGCGGCGCAAGGCAAGGTTGTGCATGATGATCTGGCAGACCTTCTTCGGTGAGTAGCACAGGGATCCACCTGTTAGATGGAGGCACCAAAACCTGGCCTTCAGGAGGCCGAAGGTACGTTCTATAATCCGTCTTGTTCGCCCCATCGCATAGAAGTCAGCTTTCACTGTGGCCAAATCCTCCACCTGGGGGAAAACGATGTAGCTGCACATGTGTTTAACCAGGGCAGACAACACTCTGGTCAGCACTATTGAGAACATTGGCTGTGACATTCCTGCTGCCAACCCCACAGTCACTTGGAAAGAACCAGTTGCCAGGAAACTGAGAACTGATAGAACTTGCACAAGAGGGGGAATCCCACTGGGGTGACGGATACCAGATATCAGGTTAGGCTCCAAGTGGGCACACAACTCTGTGATTGTGGCCCTATCAAGTCTATAGGTGAGGATGATGTGCCTGTCCTCCATTGTTGCCAAGTCCCCCAGTGGTCAGCACACAGGGGGATGTCTCCATCTCCAATTCAGTGGTTGCAATCTATGGGGAAAAGGAGTGAGTAGCTGGTCATTATCTGTACATTCTAACCACTACAGAGCAATGCATTTTGTGATTATTGCAATATTGTGGTGGGATATGTCCATAATGTGTATTTGGGTACTGTGACGCAGTTAGGATCCATGACCTGCCCCCTCCCCCCAAAATGGCATCCGCCTGTCCTATTCAGGACAGGTGGAAATGAGGTAATTCCGCGGACTTTGTGCACCGTTGCAGGAGGCGGTAGAGAACCGCCGTGCAACTCCTCATTGGTTATCATTGGGCCCTATGGGGTATAGTGGGCAATGGTGATGTACACCAGCAGTGACGGTACGCACCGCCGTGGATGTGACCGCCATTTTCTATCTGTTCACCCACTTGCTACCTGACCTTAAACAGGAGAGGATCTACACTGCATGTGCTGCTGTGACCTGTGTCTGGAACCAACCATGGCTCGTGTCACTGGGGAAAGGGCCCCTGCCTTCACCTCGGCGGAGTTGGAGAGACTGGTGGAAGGGGTACTACCCCAGTACCGACTGCTGTATGGGCCTCTAGATCAACAGGTGAGTACACTGTGAATACGATGCATGGGGTGTGAATGCATGGAGTGCTGTGGGTGCAGGCCTCATGTGGGGGGGTGGTTGGGCCCTGGGCAGCGTGCTGCATGTATGCTGGGCCATGTCTGTGATAATGGGGATGGGATGGGTCATGGTGGGCCATGAGTGAAACAGGCAGGACGGTCGGACTTATACCTTTCCCTCTGAATATTTCCTCTGCAGGTCAGCGCCCATCAAAAGAAGGGTATATGGTGTGCCATCGCCAAGGACGTGTGGACCCTGGGGGTCTACGGCAGGTGGAGCACCCACTGTTGTAAACGGTGGGAGGACCTGAGACGCTGGTCAAGGAATACGGCGGAGGCCCAGCTGGGGATGGCCTCCCAATGAGGAAGGGGTGCCCATTGAACCCTGACCCCGCTGATGGCCTGCATACTGGCGGTGGCCTATCCAGAGCTGGATGGGCGCTTGGGGGTATCACAGCAGCAACAAAGGGGTGAGTAATGTGCCCTTCATTACTACTTACGCCTGGTGGGGTGGTATCCGGATGGGGGATGTGGGCCTGTGGGTGCCCCTAGGCCAGGTCTGACATTGCAGAGTAGGTCCCATGTTTGGCAGGGTTCATATGTAAAAGTCCTCCAACCAAGCTAGTAGGCATCCACTACTGGGCAGGGCATTGTGGGTCTCAGATATACTGCAATTGGTGTTAGGTGTCCCTATCCATGGGCTGGTGACTAGCATTGTGACTGGTAGTGCATTGCCTAATGCGTAGGGATGTTCCCTGTGTGTGAGTGTGTTTTGTACACCAACAGTGGTGTTGGTGCCACCACTGACCAAGTGTATCCTTTGTCTCTTCCCCCCATTTTTGTTTTGTGACCCTGTCCTTATGTGCATTAGTATCATCTGGCAGAGGAGCAGAGGCACCGGCGATAGAGGGAGCTGCATCCCACAGGACCCAGGAGGCCGAGTCTACCGATGGTGATGGCACCAGTGTGACGGAGGGCGAGTGGACCACCACAGCGGAGACTGGAGAGGACAGTTTGGACAAGGATACCTCCTCCGATGGAAGCTCCCTGGTGGTGGTGGACACCTCTGTGCTCATCTCAGATACAGGTACATCCGCCACTCCCGTACCAGCACTGCCCTCCCAGCAGCCCCTCACTGAGTTTCCCATGCCCGCTCACCCAGGAGGGTGGGCATCTCCTTCACCCCAGGCACCTCAGGCCCTGCCCCAGTCAGCCCTGCTGCCCTGAGTGAAGAAGCTATTGACCTCCTGAGATCCATCTCTGTTGGGCAGTCAACCATTGTGAATGCCATCCGAGGACTGCCAGCCCAAATGCAACAGACCAATGCATTCCTGGAGGGCATTCACACTGGGTTGGTGGCCCAACAGAGATCAATCCAGGCTCTGGCATCCTCTCTGATGGCAGCCATTGTCCCTGTTTCCAGCCTTCCCCCTCCGACTTCCTCTACCAATCCCATTCCCCTCAACCCCAACCTATCCCAAGCACACAGGCAGATGAGCATGCACACAAGACAACACACAAGAGTGGACATGGCAAACACAAGCACCACACATCATCCCACAGGCACTCACACAAACACCATCCAGATGCAGACATGCCAACATCCACTGCCTCCACTGTGGCCCCCTCCTCCTCATCCTCCACCATTTCCACTGTCTTCCCCTCCTCCTCCTCCACCTCCCTCCAAATTCCGTCTACACTCACACCTGCATGCAGTACATCATCATCCACTACCAGTATCATCACCACACCAAGCAGAGCACACACCTCACTGGCAGTCACCACCCCAACATCCAGGCACACATCCCCTGTGTCCTCACCCACTGTGTCTGTGCCCCCTCCTCCAAGGTACACAAATGCAAGCACTCAGACACCAAACACCCATCCACCTCACAACAGCATCCAGCCCATGCACCTGCACCCCAACACAGCAGACTGACACCTCCTACAACCACTCCCTCTTCCTCCACTCCAAAACCATCTCCCTCTTCCCGCCCCAATGTCCCTAAGAAGCTTTCCTCTCCACTGTTGACATCTTCCGTACCCCTCAACCCCCATCTTTCACGTCAGGCCAGGGTGGTCAAAACCCAGGCAAGCTCTTCAGCCACCCAGTCCAAGGACACAGTAGTGTCCCCAGCAACTCAAGGTGTGAAAGGATCCCGGCCACCAGTCAGCCAGCCGGAAAGGGTGCCTGGCCCAAGTGCTGCAGGAAGGAAGGGCAAGGAAGCAGCCCTGGGTGCTGCAGGAAAGAAGGGCAAGGGGCCATCCCCAAGTCCTGCAGGAAGGAAGGGCAAGCAGGCAGCCCCAAATGCTGCAGGAAAGAAGGGCAAGGAGCCATCCACAAGTGCTGCAGGAAGGAAGGGGAAGGCGGCAGCCCCAAGTGCTGCAGGAAAGAAGGGCAAGGAGCCATCCCAAAGTGCTGCGGGAAGGAAAGGCAAGGAGGCAGCTCCAAGTGCTGCAGTAAAGAAGGGCAAGGAGCTATCCCCAGCTGCTGGCAGTAAGGGCAAGGGGCCTGCACAAGTAGGCAGTGAGTACAAGGGGCCTGGTGCTGGGACTCAGTCGGTGACCCCACCATCAACCATGGTGGTGCAGCCGTCCAAGGCTGCAGGGGATGGGTTGGAGCCTTCCCTCACCACTGCCACGAGCACCACCACCAGCACCAGCAGTCCCAGTGGGCAGCCGTCCAAGGCTGCAGGGGATGGGCTGGAGCCTCCCCCACCACTGCCAGCTCCACCAGCAGCACCACCACTGCCACCATTGAACAGCCGTCACCGCCGGCGAACAGTGTGTAGTCCTGCATCCATGGCCTGTTGTGTGGCCTGGCCCCTGGAAATCCAGTGGGTATGACACCCAGCTGAGGGACTGTGACCTTGCACTCACCAAGATCTGCATCACAGGGCACGATGCCCCCTCCAGAACCAGTGGAGAAGCCATCCACTCACCTCATTCTCCCCAGGATGAAGCTCACTGGCCTAATGCCCCCTCCAGAACCAGTGAAGAAGCCATCCACTTGAAAGACTGTGGCCTTGCACTCCCCAGGACAGAGTTATGGGCATGTTGCCCTCTCCAGAGCATGTGAGCAAGTCACCCACTTGTGAGACTATGGCCTTGCACTCCCCAGGACAGAACACAGGGCATGTTGCCCCCTCCAGAGGCAGTGGGCAAGTCACCGAACTTGAGAGACTGTGGCCTTGCACTCCCCAGGGCAGAGCAATGGGCATGTTGCCCCTTCCAGGACCAGTGGCATTGTACTATCTTCTGGCTGAGGTGCCCCCCCGTTTTCCGTCCCCCTGAGGTGCCTGTCTATTTTAGACCTGATGCCCCTGCAGTGTTCTCTCCGTGTTGTTGCAGGAGTGAGGCGGGGCCTTGGACTTTGTGATGTGGCCCTGTGGCCTACGGACATTGAGGGCTGGGCAGAGTCCCCTGCATTGTAAATATGTATATACTTTTTGATTTGGATGCATGTATTTAAACTATATTTATTTTATTACACACTTTTTACTCTTTAGTAGTTGTCCTTGCAATAATCCTGAGGGATACGGGGTGAATATGTTATGTTACTGCATCTTGTGTGTATGGTGTTGAGGGTGGGGGTGTTGTGTGTTGCGTGTGTGTGTGTGTGTGTCACTCTCTTTTTCCTCCCCCCCTCCCCTGTGTGCTAGGCGGCTGTACTCACCGTGGTCATCTTCGTCATCGTTGGTGTTCGTAGTGGAGCAGGATGTAAAACACCATCGGAAAGACATGCAACTCGGGCTCCATGGTGGTGTGGTTGTTCCCTGAGTCTCCAGAGATGAGTTGTTTCCCTTCTGTGCAGTGTTTCCGCCAGGCTTTTGATGTCATTGGTACCGCCCCAGAAAAGGTGGTGGATAGGTGTGTCATATTACTGTGGGCGGAACATTGTCTTCCTCCTGGCTGTTGGCAGTTACTGCCGTGGTGCTTGTTGATTCCGCCCTGGTGGTCGGTGTGTTAAAGTGGCTGTCTGTCTGAGATGTTTCCAACGTGGTCATAATCCTGCATGTATTACCGCCAGCCTGTTGGCGGTATTAACGCCACTTTATCACTGACCGCCAGGATTGTAATAAGGGCCTATGTGGCCAAACAATGGAATACAAGGACCCAGAGGCCCTGAAAAATTTCCAGATGCACTGGTCACATCAGACATGCACATCAGGGAGACCTAGGAGTCTGGACCACACAATACCGCCCTGAAGGATCTCCACTAGGAAGACTGCAAGAAGCAGCACAGGATGGAGAAATGATCCTCAGGTAATGAACATCTGCCTTGAGCACAAAAATCACCAAGAGACAAGTATAGATCACCACTAAAGACTGGAGTTATGAACCACCGGCTCAACTTATTTTCATCCTGTAAGAACTTATAATATGTATATGATTATGGCCCTCACTACAACCCTGGCGGTTGGTGTTAAAGTGGCGTTAATACCGCCAACAGTCCGGCGGTAATTACCCCAAATTATGACCATGGCTGAAAGATCTCCGATAGACAGCCAATGTACCACACCGACCACCAGGACGGAAACAACAGCCACCACAGCGGTAGCCACCTACAGCCAGGTGGAAGTCAATGTTCCGCCCACCATATTAAACACATCAATCCGCTGCCTTTTCCGGGGCAGTACCAATGACATCAAAAGCCTGGCGGAAGCAGAACTCAGAAGGGAGAGGACTCACCATTGGAGACACAGGGAAGAACCACGCCGCCATGGAGCCCGAGCTGCATGTCTTCCCTATGATCTTCTACATGCTGCTCCACCATGAACACCAACGCCGGGGAAGACGACGACCGTGAGTACAGCCGCCTAGCACACAAGGGAAGGAGGGAGGAAAATGAGAGTGACACACACACCACACACACCTCCCCAACACCATACACACAATCAGCTGCATTACTTAAACATTTCTACCCGTACCTTGGATGAATAATGCAAGGACAAAACAATTTTGAAAAAAGTGAATGTAATGAGAGCAACACATCAAGAAAAATAAGTTAAGCAAGATAATAGATATTTACATATGTACACAAAAAGGGACACAGCCCAGTCCACAATATTCGTAGGCCACAAGGCCACAGGCCAAAGTCCAAGCCCACACGTCACCTGCCTCAACACCGAGAGAACACTGCAGGGGCATCAGTTGGTAAATAGGCAGTCACCTCAGGGGGATGGGGAACGGGGGGCACCTCAGCCGGGAGATGAAAAATAGCACCACTGGTTCTGGAGGGGGCAACATGCCCTGTGCTTCTGATCCTGGGGAGTGCAAGGCCACAGTCTCTTGAGTGGGTGACTTGCCCACTTGCTCTAGAGGGGGCAACATGCCCTGTGCTTGATCCTGGGGAGTGCAAGGCCACAGTCTCTTGAGTGAGTGACTTGCCCACTTGCTCTGGGGGGGGCAACATTCCCTGTACTTGGTCCTGGGGAGTGCAAGACCACAGTCTCTCAGGTGGGTGACTTGCCCACTTGCTCTGGAGGGGGCAACATGCCCTGTGCTTGGTCCTGGGGAGTGCAAGGACACAGTCTCTCAGGTGGGTGACTTGCCCACTTGCTATGGAGGGGCAACATGCCCTGGGCTTGGTCCTGGGGAGTGCAAGGCCACAGTCTCTCAAGTGGGTGATTTGCCCACTTGCTCTGGAGGGGGCAACATGCCCTGTGCTTGGTCCTGGGGAGTGCAAGGCCACAGTCTCTCAGGTGATGTCCCACCCACTGGTTCTGAAGGGGGCCTTGTGCCTTGTGCTCTTGATCCTTGGGAGTCGTGGGTATGTGGGTGTCCTACCCACTGGTTCTGGAGGGGGCCTCGTGCCCTGTGCTCTTGTTCCTGGGGAGTGTAAGGTCACAGTCTCTCCAATGGGTGTCATACCCACTGGGTTTGCAGGGCGCACAGCAGACCACGAAGGCAGGATTGCATTCCGTCCGCTGGCAGTGACGGCCGCTCAATGGAGGTGGTGCTGGTGCTGGAGGAGGGAGGGTCCTGCCCATCCCCTGCAATGTTGGACGGCTGCCCACTGGAGGTGGTGGTGCTGCTGGGGGCGGGGTACTCCTGCCCATCCCCTGCAACCTCAGACGGCTGTCCACTGGAGGTAGTGGTGCTTCTGATGGGGGGAGGCTCCTGGCCATCCCCTGCAACCTCAGACAGCTGCTCACTGGAGATGGTGGTGCTGCTGGGGGGGGGCTCCTGCCCATCCCCTGCAACCTTGGACAGGTGCCCACTGGAGGTGGTGTTGCTGCTGGGTGGGGAGGCTCCTGCCCATCCCCTGCAACCTCAGACGGCTGCACAACCATAGTTGATGGTGGGGGCTCCGTCACAGTTCCTGCCCCAGGCCCCTTGTTCTTCCTGCCTGCTGGTGCAGGCTCCTTTGTCTTCCTGGCAGCTGGGGCCGGCTCCTTTCCCTTCTTAGCAGCTGCTGCAGGCTCCTTTGTATTCCCAGCAGCTGGGGCAGGCTCCTTTGCCTTCTTAGCAGCTGCTGGGGCAGGCTCCTTGCTCTTTCTGGCAGCTGGGGTGGGCTCCTTTCCATTCTTGCCTTCTGGGGCAGGATCCTTGCTCTTTCTGGCAGCTGGGGCAGGCTCCTTTCCCTTGAGGCTGCCTGGTGCTGGCTCCTTCACCTTCAGGACATGTGGCCTGGATCCTCTTCCGACACGAGTGGGTGTGGTGAGGACTGGGCCCCTGGACTGGGTGGCTGAGGTGCTTGGCTGGGCTCTTCACACCCTGGCAATACATGCAGGAAGCGGGGAGGGGGAGGAAAGAGGTCAATGGTGGATAGGAACAGTTTTTAGGGACACTGGGGTGGGAAGAGGGAGAAGGAATGGGAGTGGAGGAAGAAGGAGTGGTTGTTAGAGGTGTCTGTCTGCTGATTTTGGGTGCATGTGCATGGGCTGGATGCTGTTGTGAGGTGGATGGCTGTTGGGTGTCTGGGTGCTTGTGTTTGTGTTCTTTAGGAGGGGGGGACAGACTCAGTGGGAGAGGACACAGGGGATGTGTGCATGGCTGTTGTGGAGGTGTCTGCCAGTGAGTTGTGTGTTCTGCTTGGTGTGGTGATGATACTGGTAGTGGATGATGATGTACTGCACGCAGGTGTGAGTGTAGACGGAATTGGGAGGGAGGTGGAGGAGGAGTAGGGGGAGACAGTGGAAATGGTGTATGTTGGTGTGTCTGCATCTGGATGGTGTTTGTGTGAGTGCCTGTATAATGAAGTGTGGTGCTTGTGTTTGCCTGTACCACACTTGTGTGTTGTCTTGTGTGCATGCTCATCTGCCTGTGTGCTTGGGATAGGTAAGGGTTGAGGAGAATGGGACTGGGAAGAGGAAGTTGGAGGGTGGGAGGGTGGAAACAGTTACAATGACTGCCATCAGAGAGGAGGCCAGAGCCTGGATTGATCTCTGTTGTGCCACCATGCCAGTGTGAATGCCCTCCAGGAATGCATTAGTCTGTTGCATCTGGGCTGCCAGCCCCTGGATGGCGTTCACAATGGTTGACTGCCCTACAGAGATGGATCTCAGGAGGTCGATAGCCTCCTCACTCAGGGCAGCAGGGCTAACTGAGGCAGGGCCTGAGGTGCCTGGGACGAAGGAGATACCCACCCTCCTGGGTGACTGGGCACGGCAACTCGATGAGGGGCTGCTAGGAGGGCGGTGCTGGTACGGAGGGTGGTGGCTGTACCTGTAGCTGGGGTGGTCACAGAGGTGTCCACCACCACCAGGGAGCTTCTATCAGAGGAGGTATCTGTGTCAGAACTGTCCCCTCCAGTCACCGCCGTGGTGCTCCCCTCGTCCTCTGTCCCACTGGTGCCCTCAGCGTCAGTGGACTCTGCCACCTGGGTCCTGTGGGAAGCAACTCCCTCCGTTGCCGGTGCCTCTGCTCCTCCACCAGATGATGCTAATGCACAGAAGGACAGGATGACAAAACAATAAGGCGGGAAAGAGACAAAGGATACACTTGGTCAATGGCTGCACCAACACCACCGTTGGCGTACACAGCACCCTCACACGCAGAGACCAGCCCTACGCAATATGCCACAGCACTACCAGAGAAACAGTTAGCAGCTAAGGCAAGGGGGGGGCACACACCGCCAAATGCAGCACACCTGGGACCCATGCAGCCCTGACCAGTAGTGAGTGCCTACGAGCTAGGTTGCAGGATTATGCCTTTGTTACCCTAGCCACCAGGGGACCTACGCTGCAATGTCAGGCCTGGCCTAGGGGTACCCACTGACACACATACCCCACCTGGATACCCTCCTACCATGCGTAAGTTGTAATGATGGGCACTGTACTCACCCCCTTGTGGCTGCTGTGATGCCCTCAAACGCCCATCCGGCTCAGGATAGGCCACCACCAGTATGCAGGTCATCAGGGAGGTCAGGGTTCGACGGGCACCCCTTCCTCATTGGGAGGCAATCCCCAGCTGGGCCTCCACCATCTTCCATGCCCAGCATCTCAGGTCCTCCAATCATTTCCAACAGTGGGTGGTCCGCCTGCTGTAGACCCCCAGGTTCCGCACGTCATTGGCGATGGCACACCATATACCCTTCTTTTCATGGGCCCTGACCTGCAGAGGAAATACACAGAGGAAAATAGAATTAGTCAAAAAGTCCTGCCTGTTACACTTATGGCCCACCATACCACTTCACATCACCATTTACACACACATGGCTCAGCACACAACCAATACACCACTCAGGGGACCTCCACCCACCCACCCCTAATGAGGCCTTCACACACACCACTCCATGCATTCATGCCACATGCATCGTCCCCACAGTATACTCACCTGTTGATATGGAGGCCCATAGAGCAGTCCATACTGGGGTAGGACCCCATCTACCAGTCTCTCCAACTCTGCCGAAGTGAAGGCTGGGGCCCTTTCCACAGTCGTGCAGGCCATGGTAGGTTCCAGACACAGGTCACAGCAGCACATGCAGTGTAGGTCCTCTCCTGTTGAAGATCAGGGAGCAAGTGAGGGGTGAGATAGCAGTCACGTCCGCGGCGAGGCATACCATCACCGCCAGTGTAGATCACCATTGGCCACTGTAACCCATAGGGCCCAATGTTATCCAATGAGCAGTTGCACGGGGGTTCCCGACCGCCTCCTGCAATGGCGCTCAACGTCAGCGGAATTACCTCATTTCCACCTGTCCCTCCACACAGGACAGGCGGATGCCATTCCAGGGTGGGGTGGGGGGCAGGCCCTGGATAATTACTGCGTCACTGGTGAAATTAGGACATACTGGACTAATCACACTTATCCATTACAAGTTAACATCATACAAAGTTCTGTTGTAGCCCCATTGTTTAGTTTGTGACCGGCTCCTCACTCTTTTGCCCCATAGATTGCTACCGCTGAGGATGAATAGGAGATGGAGACATACCCCCGTGTACAGACCTCCGGTGGACTTGGCAACAATGTAGGACAGGCGCATTATCCTCACCTATAGACTTGACAGGGCCACAATCACAGAGCTGTGTGCCCAATTGGAGCCTGACCTGATATCTGCTATCCATCACCCCACAGGGATCCCCCTTCTTGTGCAAGTTCTATCAGTGTTCCATTTCCTGGCAACTGGTTCTTTCCAAGTGACAGTGGGCTTGACAGCAGGAATGTCACAGCCAATGTTCTCAATAGTGCTAACAAGAGTGTTGTCTGCCCTGATTAAACACATGTGCAGCTACATTGTATTTTCCCAGGTTGAAAATTTGGCCACAGTGAAGGCGTTCTATGCAATGGGACATATCCCCAACATAATTGGTGCGATTGATGGAACACATATTGCATTTGTCCACCCCCGTCAGAATAAACAGGTGTTCAGAAATCAGAAGAGTTTCCACTCTATGAAGGTACAGATGGTATGCCTGGAGGACCAGTACATCTCCCACGTCAATGCTAAGTATCCTGGGTTGGTGCATGATGCCTTTGTCCTGAGGAATAGCAGCATCCCAAATGTGATGGCCCAACTACAGAGGCACAGGGAGTGGCTAATAGGTGAGCCCTGGTTCACACCCAGTAGATGTTGGTGTATGGGTATGGTGTAGGCCATATGGGATAATGTGTGGCTAAATGTTGTCCCACAAAATATGCAGGTGACTCTGGTTACCCCAACCTATCATGGCTGCTGACACCTGTGAGGAATGCCAGGACAAGGGTAGAAAAACATTATAATGAGGCACATAGGCAAACCAGAAGGATAATAGAAAGGGCCTTTGGCCTCCTGAAGGCCAGGTTCCGGTGCCTCCATCTAACTGGTGGATCTCTGTGCTACTCACCCAAGAAGGTCGGCCAGATAGTAGTGGCATGCTGCATGTTGCACAACCTTGCCCTGAGACGCCATGTGCCTTTTCTGCAGGAGGAGGAGGCTAGAGATGGCTGTTTGGCAGCAGTGGACCCTGTGAACAGTGAGGATGAGGAGGCAGAGGATGAGGATGAGGACAACAGAACATCAGTGATCAGACAATGCTTCCAATGACACACAGGTAAGACAGTGTTACTTCACATTTCAATGACTTTTGTTACAATTTCTGTGGCACAGGCATGCTGTTACTTCCCACTTCTATGCCCGCTTACGGTACCCTCTGGCAATTCATTTTGCAGATTTTGGTGACCTGACATATGCTCCTGGTGTGATCACTGCAGCCAGCTACAGGTCATTAATCTATGCTAATTTTCTGTGCAGTTGAATTGCAATGTTTGTACCTGTTTAAATGAATACATACTTGAAAAATTTGACATACTCTAAACTTCTTTTTTTTCCAAGGATGTTTATTGAAGTGCTAAAATATAGAGGGGCAAGTGCAATGGGATGGGGTGATGATGGAGGAAAGTCCAGGGTATTGTTCGAGTCTGTTTGTAGCACAGGTGCATTGTCCAAGGGGACATAGGAAGGGGAGCTATGGCAGTTCAAGGTGGACAGGGTGACAGAGTGTGGCACACGGGTGACAATCAGGAGAGTCTCATTTCCTGGTGAGGGTCTTGACAATGGTCTCTGGCATCTGTCATGATCGCAAGGAACGTTTGCGGGGTGGTTCTCCTTCTGCAGGGGGAGGGGTGCTGGTGGCCTCTGAGTCCTGTGGCGGGGCCTCCTGGCTACTTGCAGCAGCGGAGGTGGAAGGCTGTTCAGATGTCCTGCTAGTGGCAGGGGCCCACTGTTGTGTGACTGCCTCCCTCACAATATTGGCCATGTCTGCCAGCATCCCTCCTATGGAGATTAGGGTGTTGTTGATGGCCTTCAAGTCTTCCCTGATCCCCTGGTACTGTCCCTCCTGCAGCAGCCTATTCTCCTGCACATTGTCCAGGATCTGGCCCATCGTGTCCTGGGAATGTTGATATGCTCCCAGGATCTCGGCAAGTGCCTCTTGGTTCCCTGAGCCTGTCCTCCCCCTAGCGCACAGCAGTCCTACCAGTGTTCCTGCTGGCCTGTGCCTCTGTCCCTTGAACCGTGTGCCCACTGCCACTGACACCGGGTCCCTGATTGTCATGGGTATGAGGTGTGGCCTGGGGTCCCTGAAAAGGTGGACACCTTGCTGATTGACGTGTCCTGGGGACAGAGGTGTAAGTACGCTGGGTGGGTGCTGTGGTAGTGTTTCCTGATGGGGGAGGCTCTGTGGTGATGTGTGACTGGGCCTGGGTAACTGGCTGTCCAGAGGTCCCTGATGGGCCAGGTTAGTCATCCAGATCCTGAAGACCAGAGTTACTGCCATCACTGTGGGCCTCTTCTGTTGGGGGACTGGATATTGCTGGCACCTCCTCTTCGCTGACATTGGCTGGGGTACCTGTGGGGATGTAAATTATGCATTATGGTTTCTGTGTCTGACATATTGTGCATCCATGGCTTGCCCTCTTTAGTTGTATTTGCCCTGGCAGCTTTCACTTGTGTACGTTGGTGTATGGTGGAATGATTAGTTCTCAATAGTGTGCATGCTTTAGTGATGAGTGTCCATGCAGGGCTGTGAGTGGTGTCCATGCATTGGTAGAGTATGCAGGGCTTGGTATTGGGATGAGTGACATGTGATGGTGGGGTGTGTGGGTAGTGGTGGAGTAATGGGAGTGAGGGTAGGGGTATGTGTGGCATGCAGGTAGGCGGCTAGTAGTAGCAGAGAGTTGACTTACCAGCGTCCAGTCCTCCTCCTACTCTGGCCAGGCCCTCAGGTTGCAGGATTGCCAAGACTTGCTCCTCCTATGCTGTTAGTTCTGGGGTAGGAGGTGGGGGTCCACCGCCAGTCCTCTGTGCAGCGGTCTGGTGTCTTGCTGAAATGGAATGTACCTTCCCCTGTAGGTCGTTCCACCTCTTCCTGATGTCATCCCTAGTTCTTGGGTGCTGTCCCACGGCGTTGACCCTGTCCACGATTCTCCGCCATAGCTCCATCTTCCTAGCTATCGATATCTGCTCCACCTGTGCTCCAAATAGCTGTGGCTCTACCTTGATAATTTCCTCCAACATGACCCTTAGCTCCTCCTCTGTGAAGCGGGGGTGTCTTTGTGGTGCCATGGGTGTTGAATGAGATGTGTACGAGAGGGTGTATTGGGTAACGTGTTGGGGTGTGTGATGTGGAGCACGTGAGTGGTGTATAGGTGTGAGTAGTGTGTGGCTCTGGTTGTGTCTGTGGTCTTGCTGTCTGTCTGCTGGCACTTGTTTGTAATGGTAAAGGGTTGTGGGTAATGTAGGTGTGTGTTTTATAGTGGTGTGGGTGTGGAGTGTGTATGGGTGCCAGTTGTGTGTTGTTTGACTTGTCCAATGTGGTGTTGTTTTGTTTGTGTGTCCATTTTGAGCACGGCGGTACCGCCAATGGTTTACCGCCATTAAATGTCCCCTGTGGTGAATAGTGGGTCATAATGTGGTGGGAGTTATTCTGTTGGCACAACGGTATGGGTTTTGATACCGCCAGTTTACTGACGGATTGGTGTATGTGTGTCATAACACGGTGACCGGATATCTGCCACCGCAGCGGTAAGTTGGCAGCCGTCAGCGTGGCGGTAAGTGGGATTTACCGCCAATGTCATAATGAGGGCCTATATGTTGTGAGATCTGGCTCACTTGCACCTTTATTCTACAACATGGTGGAATAATTTGCTTCCCAATATAAGCTACTGTTCATTTTTAGTTTTCTAGGTATGCTTACTGTTCCCTGAAGATACAGTTACAACCCCATACATATGACAGACGCAGGTTTACTTAAATGTTTTTTTTTGCCAGCCGGTTCTTATGTAACTATCAGGCTACTTCCTCATGTACCCATGTAGGAACTCCCAAGAAACCAGAAAATTGATTTTTACATTGCTGGACTGGCAAAATAGGGCTCCAAGTCACACAACTTAGGAGTGCATGCAACACATAAACATGTGCATGTGTAGTACAATCAAGGCCTATGCCTGGTTGTGGGAATCTGGCTCTTTATAAAGTGCGATTCCCCAGAAGGCTCAGAGACACAAATGACATCCCAAATGCTCTGTGGTCGAGCAGATAGGAATATCAGAGGGTAGTACTAAGCATGTAAGGCACACACTCATGCAGTTAGTGAGATACACACTCAATAAAGAAATCTGACACCAATTTATAAACATAACACATACTTTTAAATAAACTTTGCTACCAAGATCACAGGAGTCCGGTAAGTACTTTTTCGAGTTATGAATTTTTAGAGTTTTTAAAAGTTAAAAGTAGACAGTGCATTTTTCAAAACGTTGCAATGCAATCCTATGGAGGAAATCCAGGTAGAGTACAACGAATTACGGGACCAATCCCCTGGACTTAAGGGGATTCTGGGGCAAGGTCAAAGTAACCTTGGGGAGCTCTGGGTTGTGCAAGTGCAGAGGTGCGTTATGGCTTCGTGTGACCCATTTTAGTCTATGGGAATTGGTCTGGTTCCAAAGTTGCTGCAGGGATGGACTGGAAGGACAGTCCAGGGAAACCCACAGGGGGGCTCGACCCTTGAGGTCCTCGGGCACGTAGGGACACCATCAATCCCCTCCTCCTCAGGCTATAGGGCATGGGTGTAGAGGTGTAGGGGTATCTTCTGGCGTCAGGTCCAGCACTGGAGTTCCTCGCCTTCAGAAACACTCTGCAGACGTGGAATGGATGTCCAGAATGACCAAGCCAACAAGTGGACTCATGTCTCCCGAGGTGGGGAGACATGGGGACATCCTTGGTTCTCCTCCCCCGGGGCGGACGGGAGCAGAGGTGTCCTAGTGTGTTGGGTTTTTGCCTCCTTGTCACTTGCGGTTGCAGGAGGGTCAGCAGAACAGTCTGCAGATGCCATTGAGAAGTCCACAGTGGGTGAGCACAGGGTGGGCCTTTTTTCTGGAGGGCCTGCAGTCCATGCTGACACCGTTGGCCCACATCATCATGGGCTAGGTGGCTCTGCTGCAGTGGTGATGTCTGACATCTGGTTTCTGTTGGTCCCGGTCCTCTCAGGGCTTTCTTGGGTGCCTGCATACTCCAAGGAAGTTTCTACTGGAAATTGGCGAAACACAGGCAGTTCTACTCGTTTCTTGGAGGCTGCAACAGCAGGGCAGGTCAGTTGCTCCTTGAGGGTCAGGTGCAGCAGGCAGGCCATCAGTGTTGGCACCAAATCAGTCGTTCTCCTTGTTTATTGGGTCCAGCAAGTCTTTTTGTCCACTCCTTCTTTTGGCTCCAGCAAAGATCTGAGGATCTGGTACCAGGGCCCCCCTTAATATTCAATTTAAGAGAAGTGAAGGAGCGGGCATCATCCTGTCCAGAGTTAATAAATTACACCACATGCAAGATGGTGGAATTTCCTAAGTTGTGTCCAACTTCAGGCTGGCTAACCTAGGGTGTTCCCCGTCTAGAAGTGTGACACAATTCCTACATAGCTAATTTTCACACCTGTCGAAGTGCCAGTTGGGCCCTGGGGCAGGGAAGTTCGCATTTTCCTCTGAGGAAGGCCAAATGCATACCAAAGGCAAGCTTATTTGAAGCTCCTGCCTTGGAATGCCGGTTACCCTGTGGGGAAGGGTGGGTAACACCCCAGGCCCGGACAGGCTTTTGTTTCTGACCTCTCGAGACCGGAGGTTCTTCCCCTGGGAGGTCAGATTCTCATCTGTTGGTGGCAGGCTGACTCATGAACACTTGGTAGGTTTTTCAGGGGGCACCTCTAAGGTGCTCTCTGGGTGCATGTATTAATAAATCCATCACTGAAATCATTGAGGGTTTATTAATATGAGATGTTTGATAACAAACACCCTAGATTCAAAGAAGCCGTCATTTATCTGGGGACCTCAGCGCCCAGCATATGTATTCAAAATGTCTTCCCTGTATATTTACTATGGGGGTCATTACAACCTTGGCAAGGTTGGACCGCCGGGCAGCCGCCAATGCAGCAGCACTCCAGCCGCAGCCATAATGAGATCCCCGCTGGGCCGGCGGGCGGAAACCTGGTTTCCGCCTGCCGGCCCAGCGGGGATCTTGGCCGCAAAACAGGAGTCGGCTCCAAATGGAGCCGGCGGTGTTGCGGCTGTGCGACGGGTACAGTTGCACCCATCGCGCTTTTCACTGTCTGCACAGCAGGGGCCCCGCAACTCCCCTTTCCGCCAGCCTTTTCATGGCGGTTCTTACCGCCATGAAGAGGCTGGCGGGAGGGGGACTCGTAATCCCCTGGGCAACGCTGCAAGCAGCGCTGCCCTGGAGGATTACTCCCACCGAGACAAAAGTGGCGGGAAACCGCCAGTCCCGTCGGTGCGACAGCAGCGCTTCCGCCGCGGTCGTAATCCCCCCTGGAAGCACCGCCAGCCTGTTGGCGGTGCTTCCTCCAAAACAGCCCGCCAGGGTTGTAATGACCCCCTATGTCTTATAATTGACAAAGACATAGCAGGGTAATATTTGCTCATGCATATATGCCCTCACTTGTAATATAATGCACACTGCTTTAGGGCTGAAGGCCTGCTGTAGGGGTGACTTACAGATATTACAAGAAGTGTTTTAGGGGACATGGCACAGTATTGTGTGCCATGTCGCGTTTTCAATTTTAGGAGCTCCTTGTCACAGAGCCTACAATGGCAGTCTGCATAGGGTTGGTGCTTGATCCCTCAGAGTGGCACACGTTGTGCTGCAGCTCTGAGGGGCCCTCTTCAATACCCAGGCCCTAGGTACCAGGGGTGCCAGTTACTAGGGACTTATAGGGGGGCTGAAGGGCCTGGTCACTTCGGTTGAAGTGACCAGGTGTCTTGTTTTAGGGACAGGACATTGGCATTGGGGACCTGGTTAGCAGGAACCCAGTGTACCTCAGTCAAAGTTGCATCTAAAACCCAGGCAAAAAGTGAGGGGTACTTCAGCCAGAACCCAGCTTCCTACACAGATTGTCATCATGCTTGGCCTCCCCATTTACTACCGCTGTGTTCTGTTGTAAAAGGGAGAAGTAAGAAGTGTTCTTCTCCGTTCCTCAGATCTCCCACAAACCCATACAGAACAGATCGCACATGCCATTACTAGATCTATTTTTTGTGCTGTTCTGCCACACTTTTTAATAATACCTCTTCCAGCAGAAGCATACACTGGGAAAAAAGGTCCCAACTTCTGTGTCACAACTATGAAGTATTTCTTTAAATGTAAACGGTCTGACCCACTTCATAAAAAGGAAAAAATACTCTCATTTCTACACACCCAAAGACCTGATATAGTGCTCAGCCAGGAAACACATTTAACTGACAAGGAAAGTGAGACTACAAAGAGAAGAGAAAATGGGTAGGTACACTCTGTAACTGGGTCAATGTCCTACCACACAACCTGCCAAACCGCTGAAACATAGAAAGGGAGGTGTAGCAATATTGCTCCATAAACTCCATAAATCCATGGCATCACACATCGGAAAGACAGGTTTTATTAGTACCCCCTATAGCAGAAGCATATACTGAGAAGAATGAGGGGCGTAACTTGGTTTTTAAGGCTTGTGGGGTGAGCTTCAGATTTCCCAACAATCACGCTGGCACATAGGGGGTCATTACAACATTGGCGGTATAAGGCGCTTACCGCCGTGCAGAAGACCGCCAATACACGCTGCGGCGGCGGTAGACCGCCACAGCTATTATGACACACATCACGGAATCCGCCGAAATTCAGACACCCACACAACACCGCCACACCAAAGGTCAGCGATAAACATGCGGAAACAAATCCTCCACCTCCACGCCAACAGAAACACGCCCATGCTATTACGACCCATGAATCCACGCGGCGGTCTTTCAACCGCGGTATTCCATTGGCGGTACACACCGCCGCGCTCAAAATACACACACATCTCGAAAACACCGCCACATTGGACAAATCCAAATACACACACCTGATACACATACAAACAACACTCCCACACACCCAAAACAATATAAAACACACACCCACATCACCCACAAACCCCTACAACCAGAAATTCTGAGAGAAGGCCAGAGAGAGAGCACAGCTATTGATAACCCCATCACACAGAGGCACACAACACCATCACCCACACAACATCCACGCACAAAACACCACATACCACTACACTCACCACACTCATCACCACATACACCACCCCACACCTCACAAACACCACCCCATGTCACGCCAAAGACACCCCCGCTTCTCCGAGGAGGAGCTCAGGGTCATGGTGGAGGAAATCGTACGGGTAGAGCCACAGCTATTTGGCTCACAGGTACAGCACACATCAATAGCCAGGAAGATGGAGTTATGGCGCAGAATAGTGGACAGGGTGAACGCCGTGGGACAGCACCCAAGAAATAGGGACAACATCAGGAAGAGGTGGAATGACCTACGGGGGAAGGTGCGTTCCACGGTATCCAGGCACAACATCGCGGTGCAGCGGACTGGCGGCGGACCCCCACAACTAACAACATGGGAGGAGCAAGTCTTGACCATCTTGCATCCTGAGGGCCTCGGAGGAGTCGGTGGAGGATGGGACACTGGTAAGTCAAATCTTAACTATCACATCCCCCACCCTACCTGCATGCTATCACACCCCCCCACCCTCACACCCTCCCCTATCACCCCAAATCCTCACTAATGTACCCATAACACAAACCACCCATCCCAACACCAAGCCCTGCATGACACAACTAAGCATGGGCACCCCTCACTAAAGCATGCTCACTGCACATACCCAGAACACCCCCCCAACCATCATCACACAAGCCCCCACACAGGAATGCTTGCACTGGGGTACACAAACACCCACCCATTGCACACCATGAAACACACACATGCAATAATCATGTTCTCATACCCCTGCAGGAACCCGAAGGACCGTCACCACACCAGAGGGTCCAGACAACACCACTCCACCCCCAGAAGAGGCCCACAGTGACGACAGCAGCTCTGCCCCACTGCATCTTGATGACCAGCCCGGACCATCGTGGGCCTCCGGACAGTCGGTTCCCCTTGCCCAGCCACAGCCCAACACCAAGCTGCCACCCGCTGGTAACACCAGCACAGCACCCACCCAGCGGGCCCAAACCTCCCTACCCATGACAGGTCAATCAGCGGTGTGTCCACCACTACAGGGTACCCAGGCTAACCCACCACCCCAACAACAACAGGGACCTGGGGGCAGTGGTAGTGGGCACACGGTCCAGGGGACGGAGGCACAGGAACACCGGGGAACTGGGAGGGCTGCTGTGCGACAGAGGGAGGACAGGCCAAGGGAACCAACTCTCCACAAGGCCCTCTCCTCCATCATGGGAGCATACCACCACTCCCAGGAGACGATGGCGACGGTCCTGGACAAGTTGCAGGAGACCCTGCGCCTGCAGGAGGAGCAGTATTTGGGGTTCAGGGAGGAGCTCAGGACCATCGGCTCCGCCCTGGGCACCATCGTAGGGGTGCTGACGGACATTCAAAAGACCTTGAGGGACACCGTGGCACTCCAAGGGGCCCCTGACACTAGCATGGACGATGAACTGCCCACCACCTCTGCCGGCGCTAGTGGACAGGACGCCCCTCCACAGGACCACCACACCAGCACCCCACCCCCTGCAGACGGACAACCACCACGCATGCGGTCCCTGAGATCCAGGAACAGGACAGAGCAAGATGGCAAGACCCCCGCCAGGAAATAAGACCAGCCTGACTGTCCTCCCACTGTCCCACTTTGTTACCCTGTCCATATTCGAACTGCCCCAGCTCCACTTCCTATGCCAAGATGGGCAGTGCACCTGTGAGACTAATAGACTGGACTCTGCCATGGACATTCCTCCACCATCACCCATCACCATTTTACAACCCCCCTTCATTTTTTTAGCACTTAAATAAACACCCTTGAAACACTAACAAATCTGGAGTCAGTCTATGATTTGGTACTTTGTATTATCAATCACAGTGTCATAATGGGTTACCCATTGTAAGGCTAACATAACTATGTCACACATCACAAGCCCTTGAAGGATGCAAGCAGTTGACACGTAGGTTACCACACTTGTGAAACTGAAATGGAAGGGTACAACTCAATTAACAAATAGTGAGTGAAATGTAGGTACAGGATAGAGGTAGACGTGTGAAAGTTAATGTAATGTTAAACCAGAAAATGTTCTCACCTGTGTGTCACTGGAAATATTGCTGTTTGACTGAATCCCGGTTGTCGTTTTCTTCTTCCTCAGCTTCATCCTCATCACTGTCCACAGGCTCCACAGGCTCCACAGCTACTACAACACCGTCATCTGGATCATCCTCCTGCAGAAAAGGCACCTGGCGTCGCAATGCCAAATTATGGAGCATGGAGCAGGTGACGATGATGACGCACACCTTCTTCGGTGAGTAGAATAGGGATCCACCTGTCATATGGAGGCACCTGAACCTGGCCTTAATGAGGCCGAAGGTGCGTTCGATAACCCTCCTAGTCCGCCCATGGGCATCATTGTACCGTTCCTATGCCCTGGTCCTGGGATTCCTCACTGGGGTCAATAGCCAGGAAAGGTTGGGGTAACCAGAGTCCCCCAATAGCCATACACAGTGCCTCTGGAGTTGACCCATCATATCAGGGATGCTGCTATTGCGCAGGATGTAGGCGTCATGCACTGAGCCAGGGAACATAGCATTTACCTGTGAGATGTACTGGTCTGCCAAACAGACCATCTGGACATTCATAGAATGATAACTCTTCCTGTTCCTGTACACCTGTTCACTCCTGCGGGGGGGACCAGAGCTACATGGGTCCCATCAATGGCACCTATGACGTTGGGAATATCAGGGCATAGAAGTCACCTTTCAGTGTAGGTAAATCCTCCACCTGAGGGAATATGATGTATCTCCTTACGTGTTTCAGCAGGGCAGACAACACTCTGGACAAGAGATTGTAAAACATAGACTGGGACATCCCTGATGCCATGCCCACTGTTGTCTGAAATGAACCACTTGCAAGGAAATGGAGCACTGACAGCACCTGCACGTCAGGGGGGATTCCAGTCGGATGGCGGATCGGTGACATCAGGTCTGGCTCCAACTGGGTACATAGTTCCTGGATAGTGGCCCGGTCAAACCTGTAGGTGACGATGACATGTCTTTCTTCCATTGTCAACAGGTCCACCAGCGGTCGGTACACCGGAGGATTCCGCCATCTTCTCATATGTCCGAGCTGAAGGTGCCTACGAAGGACAACAGCGAAGAACCAGTCATTAATCCGCCAGGTATGTACCCACTGTTACACACAAGACTACACCAGACACAAAACCCTTCCTGTATGTGTGTTGAGTGTAGGCCTAGCTATGTGTGACGCAGTAGTAAATGAAGCCATGTGGGCCCCTGAAATGGCGGCTGCCTGACCTCTAAACTGGGACAATGGGATTGTGGGGTAACTGCGCTGGCGTTGCACACCGTCGCGGTAGGCGGTCGTAGACCGCGGCGCAATGCTGCATTGGTTAACATTGGACCCTATGGGTCCCAGGAGCCAATGAATAGGTGCGCTGGCGGTGATGATGCGCACCGCCGCGGACGTCACCGCCATTTTCAATCTGTTCACTCACTATATACCTGACCTTCGACAGGAGAGGACCTACACTGCTAGTGCTGCTGTGACCTCGGTCTGGAAGTGACGATGGCTGCTGCGTCTGGGGAAAGGGCCCCTGCCTTCACTGCACAGGAGTTGGAGAAACTTGTGGATGGGGTCCTCCCCCAGTACACGCTACTCTACGGTCCTCCAGACCAACAGGTTAGTACACAGGGAGCACGGTGGAAGAGGGAAGGGGGCAGAGTACATAGAACAGTTATGCATGGGAATGAATGGGCCACATGGCCAGAGTAGGGAGGGGGCCACTCACATTGACGGTGCAGTTGGTAATGACTGTACCTCTTCCCTTGTGCATGTCATGTAGGTCAACGCCCACCAGAAGAGGGACATTTGGCATGCCATCGCCAAGGAGGTCCAGACCCTGTGGGCCCACCAGAGACAGGGCACCCACTGCCGTAAGAGAAGGGAGGACATTCGCCGCTGCAGCAAGAAGACGGCGTGGGAGGGGTGGCCGTCGCACCATGACCCCCCTGATGTTCCGGATCCTGGCGGTGGCCTACCCGGAGTTGGATGGGCGCTTGAGGACATCACAGCAGACACAAGCGGGTGAGTACAACCTCATTCTGCGGACTTTGCGTGCAGTGGAGGGGTCTGGGTGGGGAGGTGGGCTCTGGGTGTCCCTAGGCCAGGGCAAATTCGGTAGGCAAGGCCCCTCTGTAATGTAGGCCATGTGGCACTCTACCCCACCTCACCAGAGTGCCAAGTTGAGGTATAGTTGCCCCTGTGGCATCCATGTGCGCAGATGTCCACCATTGCCATGTAGGCCATATCCCAGAAATTGCATGTGCAGAGGGCAGGAGCACGGCGTAATGCAGGGGGCTGCTGCGTTTGTCTTGTCCGCCAACGGTAGCGGTATGCCATGCACTAAAACTCTCTTTCTTCTGTCACCCCCCCTTTTTCTGTTCTCCCTGTCCTTTTGTACATCAGCATCATCAAGCGGAGGTACAGTGGCACCGGAGCACGAGGGAGCTGCATCCCACATGGCCATGGAGGGCCACACCACAGACTCTGAATGCACCAGTGGGACGGAGGGCGAGGGGAGCTTTACGTCGGCCACCGGATAACCAACCAGCGACACGGACTCATTCGCCGATGGGAGCTCCCCTGTGGTGGCGGCACCATCTGTGCGCCCCACTTCTACAGGTACAGCCGCCACCTCCCCTACCAGCACCGTCCTCCCAGCAGCCCCTCAGCGTTCGCCCCGTGCCCGCTCACCCAGGAGGGTGGGCATCACCTTCGCCCCAGGCACTTCAGGCCCTGCCCCAGTCACCCCTGCTGCCCTCAGTGAGGAGGCCATTGACCTCCTCAGGTCACTCACTGTTGGGCAGTCTACCATTGTGAATGCCATCCAGGGTGTAGAACGATAGTTGCAACACGGTAATGCATTCCTGGAGGGCATTCATTCTGGTCAGGCTGTCCTTCAGCGAACCCTGCAATCTCTGGCCTCAGCACTGATGGCAGCCATTGTCCCTGTGTCCAGCCTCCCTCCTCTAACTTCCTCCACCCAGATCCAATCTCCTGTTCCCCAGCCCATCCCACGCACACCTACAGACCAGCATGCACACAAGTCAACACACACAAGTAGCTCAAGCAAACATAGGCACCACACACACCACAGGCACTCACGCAAGCCTCACCCACATACAGACACAGCAACATCCACTGTCTCCACTGTGTCCCCCTCCTCCTCTTCTCCCTCCTCCCTCCCAGTCTCGTCTACACACACACCTGCATGCACCACATCTACAGGCACTAGGACTCGCACCAGGACACGCAGCACCACAAGCCGCTCACCTGCACTCACCACCTCCACTGCCATTTACACGTCCCTTGTGTCCTCTCCCAGTGTGTCTGTGATGCCCCCTCCCAAAGTACACAAACGCCGGCAATCACTCACCCAACATCCATCCACCTCACGACAGCCTCCAGTACCTGCACCTGCACCCAAAACACCTAAAGTGACACCTCCTACAACCACCTCTTCTTCCTCCACTCCCAGACCCCCTCCAGCTACCCATCCCAGTGTTCGTCAGAAACTGTCCCTATGTCAAATTGACCTTTTTGCCCCCACCCCCCCCTCCAATTCATCAGTCCCGTCGTAGCACCTCAGCCAAAAAGCCTCCAATACCAGTGGTGCGTGTTCAAGGTTTGTGGAGTGCACCGGCCACCAGGGCAGGCAGTAGGACCCGGAACCAAGGCACTGGCAGCCCACCCCCTGTAAAGGCTCTAAAATTGGAGAGTGGCCGACGGGACTGTGTTAAGACTCCTGGTGGGACAACAAGTGACATGGGTTCGAAGGGGATTGGTGAGTCAGCTGTAACTCCAACAAAGGTGGGGAAGGTCCAGAGGAAGTCTCCCCAGCCTGTTGTGAGTGTCAGCGGAGAAGTGCGCCATCATTTCTGGCGGTCCAGACACAACCGCCAGCACCGTCGTCACTGGTCCAGAGACCACCGCCAGAGTCACAGCCCAGGAGGGCCCAAGTATCGTCACTGGTCCGGAGACCACCGCCAGAGTCACAGCCCAGGAGGGCCCACGTATCGTCACTGGTCAGGAGACCACCGCCGGAGTCACAGCCCAGGAGGGCCCAAGTATCGTCACTGGTCCAGAAACCACCGCCGGAGTCACAGCCCAGGAGGGGTCCGGATGCCACAGCCCTGCTGGGCAATGATGGAACGTCATGCCACCCACTAATGCTCATTGTAGAGAACGTCATGGCACCCACCAATGCCCATTGGAGAGAACGTCATGCCACACACTAATGCCCAGTGTAGAGATCGTCATGCCACACACCAATGTCCGTATCAGAACCGCCATGGCAAAGCACCGCTGAACAGTCCAGAACCGCAATGGCAAAGCACCCCTGAACAGGGCAAAGACCGCCATGGCAAAGCACTGCTGAACAGTCCATAGACCGCCATGGCAAAGCACCGCTGAACAGGGCAAAGACCGCCATGGCAAAGCACCGCTGTACAGTCCATAGACCGCCATGGCAAAGCACCGCTGAACAGGGCAAAGACCACCATAGCAAAGCACCGCTGAACAGTCCAGAACTGCCATGGCAAAGCACCGCTGAACAGGGCAAAGACCGCCATGGCAAAGCACAGCTGAACAGTCCATAGACTGCCATGGCAAAGCACCGCTGAACAGGGCAAAGACCGCCATGGCAAAGCACCGCTGAACAGTCCAGAACCGCCATGGCAAAGCACCGCTGAACAGTCCATAGACCGCCATAGCAAAGCACCGCTGAACAGGGCAAAGACCGCCATGGCAAAGCACCGCTGAACAGGGCAAAGCCCGCCATGGCAAAGCACCGCTGAACAGGGCAAAGACCGCCATGGCAAAGCACCGCTGAACAGTCCAGAACCCGCCATGGCAAAGCACCGCTGAACAGGGCAAAAACCGCCATGGCAAAGCACCGCTGAACAGGGCATGCACCGTGTAGGAATGAAAAGGCCGCCACATCAGGCATCCTTCTCCCATGTGCAGCTGGGACAGTGACCGGACATAAACTTTCACGGGGAACTCATCCAGTCTGGGCACCAGTCCCCCCCCAGTACCAGTAGAGAACTGCATCTACTTGAGAGACTGTGGCTTTGCACTTCCCAGGATGGCACAGTGGGCAAGCCACCCACTGTAGAGACTTGAGAGACTGTGGCCTTGCACTCCCCAGGATGGCACAGTGGGTAACCCACCCACTGTAGAGACTTGAGAGACTGTGGCTTTGCACTCCCCAGGATGGCACAGTGGGCAAGCCACCCACTGTAGAGACTTGAGAGACTGTGGCCTTGCACTCCCCAGGATGGCACAGTGGGCAACCCACCCACTGTAGAGACTTGAGAGACTGTGGCTTTGCAATCCCCAGGATGGCACAGTGGGCAACCCACCCACTGTAGAGACTTGAGAGACTGTGGCTTTGCACTCCCCAGGATGGCACAGTGGGCAACCCACCCACTGTAGAGACTTGAGAGACTGTGGCTTTGCACTCCCCAGGATGGCACAGTGGGCAACCCACCCACTGTAGAGACTTGAGAGACTGTGGCTTTGCACTCCCCAGGATACATCAATGGGCATGGAGCCCCGTCGTGGATCTGGCTTCGCATTCATCTGACTGAGGTGCCCCCCCTTCCCTTCCCCCTGAGGTGCCTGTAGTGTTTCTATCTGATGCCCCGGCAGTGTTCTCTCCGATTTTGGTCAGGTATAGTTTGTGGGCCTCGCCCATGCATTTTTGGACTGTTGGTGCACGGACATTGTTGTGTACATATCTGCACTACTTCTCGGATTGTATGTGTAAATAAGAGTGATTTTGAGATATATATATCCGTATATTTTTGTATGACATGTATATTGGCACATTACAATGTTTGACCGAATTTCACATTGTCTTTTCATTCTTCCGGGGGGATTGTGGGTTGTTACTGTGATTTTTGTGAATGCACTGGTGTTTATGTTGTAATATGCGAGGGTGGGGGTGGGGGTGTTTGGAGGGTGTCCCCCTAACTTTTGCCTCCCCCGTGTCGTAGATGCAGTACTCACCGGTGTCTTCGGCGCCTACGTAGCTGTTGGTCGTAGAGGAGCAGAACGACAAGGGCAGGTAGGATTTGTAATTCGGCCTCCATGGTGTCCTCCTTCCTCGTGGAGTATGTTGAGGTGAGTGTTTTCCCATAGCAAAAGCTGTTTCCGCCGTGTTTTTATCCACGGTGAATCCGCCCCGGAAAAGGTGGCGGATTGGCGGGTTGTAATAGTGTGGGCGGTACATTGTCTCCCGCCTGTCTGTTGCCGGTGACCGCCGCGCTGCTTGTCTGTACCGCCGTGGCGGGGGGTGTGTTAAAGTGGCTGTCTTTGTTGGCGGTTACCGCCAGGGTCATAATTCCCTTTTTTTGTCCGCCGCCCTGTTTGCAGTATTTCCGCAGCTTTAACACCGTCCGCCAGGGTTGTAATGACCACCATAATGTTGAAATACATTATACGACAAGCTGGTGCACAAGAGGGGCTTAGGGGGAGCAAAAAGGGAGGGGAATGCAGATTGGTAGGGCTGCTAAGTGAGAGAAAGCACATTATTTTGTGAAATAACCAACATTTTTGGAGTATTCCCAAACAGATTAAGGGAGAGAGTGTGTGTGCATTTTTGTTTGTGTGTGTAAACTTCCTGATGAAATCCGACATGACACCTCACCATAACCGACTAACAGCCCCGGCACCCAACTATTTATTACAAGATTTATTTGTTGGGGGCGTGTAACACCCCACACACACACACCCTGAAGCTACACCCAATTGACTCAGGCCCCATCTTCTGTGTCACAACTATAAAGTATTTCTTTAAAGGTAAACAGTGTGACCCACTTTATAAAAAAGAAAAAATACTCTCATGTTCACACGCAAAGACCTGATATAGTGATCAGCCATGAAACACATTTCACTGACAAGGAAAGTGAGAATATGAAGAGAAAATGGGTACAATAATGAACACCATACCCCCCATAGAGCCGTTCATAGTGGAAGGGGCCCCCTCCACACAGGCCTCCAGATAGAAAGACTGGGTAGAAAGAGTAATGTTGTTTTTTGAAGCCATGAAAATTGAAAATGGGCCGAAAAGGGCCATGATACTGCATCTGGAAGGGAAAGACATACATTGTATATCCAAAACAATAGTCGAAGCAGAGCCGAATACACACCTCACCCTCATTGCAGCACTAAAAGCACACTTTGAACCCATGGTCAACATCGGTTACAAGAGATTCATATTCAGGCAAGCCCAGCAAACCCTGATGAGTCCATTGATACTTTCTACACGAGACTCAAATAACTAGCTACCACCTGTGACATCCACAGTGAGAACAAGGAAATCAGGGGGCAGATTATTAAAGGATGTGCTTCAGCCAAATTTAGGGAATGCATCCTGGAAGAATCAGGACGATGCCCAGCGGACATTTTGACCAAGGGGAGGACAAAAGAGCTGTCAAAAGTGAGAGCCTCTTGTACAATTTAATGGAATATGACAATATATGGCAGCTAAGGTAAGTAAGAATGCTTTTAAATGTATGTTGTATGCATGCTTGCGGGCGAGAGTGTCTTTTCATGTGAGAGTGTGTGAATGTGGGTATATGTGTAAGCATGTGTGTGTGTGAGTCCAAGTAAAGTACAAATGGCGTGTGATGTCATTTCTGCTACCTCTGGCATTTTGGTGAATTAATGCCCACGCTGACGCCCCCTCTGGACAGGGATTGCACTTTCACGTTATGTGTGCATGGCTTGAGATCTAGGATAGATTATTTACTACTTTCTGCGCCACTGGCCTGTAATCTAGTCACATCCTCCACAGTCCTGAACAGTACCTCGATCAATATTAGAACATTGGAATGCTGGAGGCTCCATTGAAAACAATGGAGTGCTGCGGGCTTTTACTGGCTGGTAAAAGTCCGCAGCGCCAACATTCCAATGTTCGCTTTGTTCACAGCAACAGCTGTGAACAAAGCCTCACGGAGCCCAAGGGGATTTTAATCCCCTCGGGCTCCGTGAACATTTTTTTTTTTTAATAGAACATTCTGCCCTGTGTGGCAGAATGTTCTAATAGCCTTAGAACCCGCCGTAGCGGGCTCTACCGGCTATTAAAGTCCCTCTCCCTTGTTAAATGCCCTCGCCTTCGGCTCGGGCATTTAACGCAGGGAGCGGGCCTTTAATAGCCGGTAGAGCCCGCTACGGCGGGTTCTAAGGCTATATTAAATCACTTGAGAGATAGACCTAGCCACACTGATACCACCTTAAACTCACTGGTGCATGAACATTAGGTGTTACAAAGACTCGAAAGCCAATGTCCTTTTTCGTTTCTACTTATGAACATAAATATGGAGAAAAATGGCGATTCAGTGACCTCTACACAAATACTATAGGTAGCCAGGAATGCACGCTAGTGGGGCGACATGATGATAGACAGCTGTTTACAAAAAAGACAAATCTAATCTTACTCAATGACTCATGAAGGATTCTAATGCATGCCTGACCTTGACAATACTCAGACAGATACTCAAGGCAAAACCTGATTTGAACCTCTTTATAGCTCTTAGGCTGATGCAGCCTTTTTAGGCTACAACAAGACCATTATGAACAAGGTGAAAATGCAGGCAGAATGCTAGAAGCCGAACTGAAACAGATTGATTCCCACAAAACAATCCTCATCCTTAAAAACAACCCCGGTACACTACTAACAGATACACATGACATACTAGGAGAGTTTACCTTATTCTATAAGAAACCGTAGAACTCAGATACCCAGGATTAAAAACATTATTAAAAACAAATTCATGAGAAACCTCAAGATCCCATGACTCCTATATGAACATGTCAACACATTAGGGGACAGTATTACAGATAATGAAACAGCCCTGGCAATAGATGACATGGCAGCACACAAGGTGCCCAGAGATTACTGGATACCGGTAGAGTTCTGTAAAATCACAAAGCCGCTGATAACATCAGGACTCCGACACAGCCTGTATCTCATTAATACCAGAACCCGAAAGGGATCCCTTACATTGCACAATTATAGGCTCACATCGTTGACAACGCATATGTGAAAATACTAACAAAGGTCTTAGTCAACACACTAAAACATTTTATTCCTTCATTAATCCAAAACCACTTCCGAACAATCTCAGACTACTTTGGCAAATGAAGGACCATTTTGACGACAATATTTTAATATCAGTAGATGCTAAAAGGCACTTGATCAGGTAGAGTGGACCTACCTATTCTGAATAATGGACAGGAAGGGGTTAGGCAAACCTTTTATTGACAAGGTCTGCTGGCTATACACTAAACTTACAGGTGCCGTAACAGGTGGTGGACTCATGTCCTCCTTCTTCCACATCAGCAGGGGAACAAAAGACTGTCCCCTGCACTTCTGCATTTCCTGATTGTAACTGAACCACTGGCTGTTGCAATGCATGGAGACAAAAACATTCAAGGTGTAAACAGAGCTGTGGGAGAACCCAAAGTAGTGTAATGCTAATGACATCTAAGTCACTCACTTGACCCTGTGAGAATCAATTACAGTGACTGACTTGTTCTCTGCATTTTCCAACTATAAAACAAACTGCTCCAAATGTGATGCCCTCCCATTGACGACAACAGCGACTGAAGCATCTCTTGGGAACTTGCTCTTTACATGGCTCTGGACACATTTCAAATACCTTGAAATCCACTTAAATAAATACCTCAATAATTTGGTAAGGGGCAATATCACACCCACACTGAACAAAGTTAAAACAGACTTTCTCACTTGGTCCATACTACAAGTATCTATGTGTGGTAAGATCCAAGTAGTCAAAATGAATATGATATCCAGATTTAATTACATCTTTGGTATGCTCAGTTTAATCATATCAATCACCCTTTTCAAAAAGACTGACAATGTTGTCAAGACTTTTGTCCAAGGTGAAGTAAACCGAGATATAAAGCATCTAAACTGTATACCAGAAAAACAGTGAGAAGCCTCCGCCTACCACATACTGAGTCATATTAGCTGGCCTCCCAATTACCACCGACTGTACGTATTTTAAAAAAGCATTGGCATAGCCAATAGGTCTCACCTTTGGACATTATAATTATTTAGTCATGTTGCACATTAAACCTTTATCAGAAATGAACTGTGTTTCTGCATTCGTTCATACACTTGGCATTAGGCTGTAATGATCAGAACATCCCCTAGAGAGCATCAAAATAAAAATAGCATTTGGAATAAACATGGTCATGTAACCATACAGTCAGCTCCTAGAGGGAAAAACCACATGAAAAGTAAAAGGCAGAGAGCATTGCAGTATAACCATATAGTCAACCCCTAAAGGGCATACTGCATTATACATTTTTAGGCCTGGCAGGCCTGTTAGAATGTTATTACAAAAAAGACCCTTACAACACATACTTCTTACAGCTATAAAGCAAAAGCTCCCGCCATGAGAAAGCTTAAAAAGACCTTGAATGGTGGGAGAGGTTTTGATTTTGCCCCCCACCCTAGTGTGGGAGACCAAGAAGATGTGCTGGTGAGAAAGACCACATTGTGCTGAACGTTCTGGTGGTGGTCCTATTCTCCTAGGACCATCACAGGCTGAGTTATGGGTGAAAATGTGTTTTGAAAGGAAAGCCCTGCAAAACATTATGGGGCAATTTCCCAAGTGCAGTGAATATTGTAGAATCGGCTCTTCTGCTGTGCTGGACAGCCATGCTGAGGGTTTCCCTTGTGTTTAGCTTTTCACTTGTGCTTCAAACCACCAAGAGAGCTGTATTTCTTGGTGTACATGATATATAGCGCCCAGAGGCTGGGCCAGTCCTCTGCACTTTGCATGCAGTCCTTTGTGGACCCCGGAGGACAGTGCTGCAGCTTTGGCACTGAGCACATTACACAAGAGGTACCCTGACATGCCGAGAGCCCCCAGAGGGGTATTTGCTAATAGCTGTGTGTAAGGGCTTAGTGCGCCTGCTAGCCGGATGACCTCTCCCCCACTCCGGCTACCCCCAGGGGGCCCTTCAATGGAAGGCTGCTCTCCTAATCAAGAGCCCAGTCGGCAATGGGTGCGGCTTAAAGAGGTCTGACGGATTTGGAACCAGGCAGACTGGTTTTAATCCCAGCTTCACCAGATCAGAGGTGTGTAATCACAGGCAAATCTATCTGTCTATCCACAGGAGACCAAGTTCCTGTACACAGAAGCCCACCAACATAAAGCACTTTGTTGTGAAAATGTTATCATTTAATTGAGTTTGGATGCGCCTAGAAACAAACTTCTTAGCTGCGCTACTATTTCCAAGTCTCCAGGATAAGTTATTGTGAAATTTAACACCTGTAAAAAGCGGCTTTTAACAACAACCTGTCTAAACACTTAGAGCAGGAATAGTACGATATAATTAGTAATGAGTAAAAATATTACACTCCCGGCACCTACGCTTTGAATTGTTTGAACTGTGTGCTTTTGCCCCGTTAGCTGGTTTTATGAACTTTTCCTTTTATATATTAGGTATGTGACAAGGGTATGCCCAGATGTGGGTCCCGTGCTCACTGCGCCATTGATTTCAAGGTAGCCTAGCTGATGAATGGTGATACTCTGAAACTGATCCTAGGATGCTTGTTTCCGGTCCAGGGAGGACCTGGCTTGGCAGTTCGGGCTGGACTTTCCCATGAGGAACAAGGTCAACACTGATTTGCCTATGGCTGGGTCCACACTGGGGTGGTGTAGTGAGCAGATAAAGATGGATTAAACCTAGATCTTTGTGACTGGGGGAGATTGTTTATGTTGTTCAGCATTCTGTCCATTATCTTCTCTTTTTTGCATTTGTTGCCCCAATTGGGAAGGATATGCCCAGATGTGGGTTCTGTGCTCAATGCACCACTGGATTCAAGCTAGCCTAGCTGATGAAGGGTGATACCCTGGCTTCGCCGTGCAGGCTGGACTGTCCCCATGTGGAACAGGGTTAAAACTGACTTTCTCACTTGGTCCATACTACAAGTATCTATGTGTGGTAAGATCCAAGTAGTCAAAATGAATATGATATCCAGATTTAATTACATCTTTGGTATGCTCAGTTTAATCATATCAATCACCCTTTTCAAAAAGACTGACAATGTTGTCAAGACTTTTGTCCAAGGTGAAGTAAACCGAGATATAAAGCATCTAAACTGTATACCAGAAAAACAGTGAGAAGCCTCCGCCTACCACATACTGAGTCATATTAGCTGGCCTCCCAATTACCACCGACTGTACGTATTTTAAAAAAGCATTGGCATAGCCAATAGGTCTCACCTTTGGACATTATAATTATTTAGTCATGTTGCACATTAAACCTTTATCAGAAATGAACTGTGTTTCTGCATTCGTTCATACACTTGGCATTAGACTGTAATGATCAGAACATCCCCTAGAGAGCATCAAAATAAAAATAGCATTTGGAATAAACATGGTCATGTAACCATACAGTCAGCTCCTAGAGGGAAAAACCACATGAAAAGTAAAAGGCAGAGAGCATTGCAGTATAACCATATAGTCAACCCCTAAAGGGCATACTGCATTATACATTTTTAGGCCTGGCAGGCCTGTTAGAATGTTATTACAAAAAAGACCCTTACAACACATACTTCTTACAGCTATAAAGCAAAAGCTCCCGCCATGAGAAAGCTTAAAAAGACCTTGAATGGTGGGAGAGGTTTTGATTTTGCCCCCCACCCTAGTGTGGGAGACCAAGAAGATGTGCTGGTGAGAAAGACCACATTGTGCTGAACGTTCTGGTGGTGGTCCTATTCTCCTAGGACCATCACAGGCTGAGTTATGGGTGAAAATGTGTTTTGAAAGGAAAGCCCTGCAAAACATTATGGGGCAATTTCCCAAGTGCAGTGAATATTGTAGAATCGGCTCTTCTGCTGTGCTGGACAGCCATGCTGAGGGTTTCCCTTGTGTTTAGCTTTTCACTTGTGCTTCAAACCACCAAGAGAGCTGTATTTCTTGGTGTACATGATATATAGCGCCCAGAGGCTGGGCCAGTCCTCTGCACTTTGCATGCAGTCCTTTGTGGACCCCGGAGGACAGTGCTGCAGCTTTGGCACTGAGCACATTACACAAGAGGTACCCTGACATGCCGAGAGCCCCCAGAGGGGTATTTGCTAATAGCTGTGTGTAAGGGCTTAGTGCGCCTGCTAGCCGGATGACCTCTCCCCCACTCCGGCTACCCCCAGGGGGCCCTTCAATGGAAGGCTGCTCTCCTAATCAAGAGCCCAGTCGGCAATGGGTGCGGCTTAAAGAGGTCTGACGGCTTTGGAACCAGGCAGACTGGTTTTAATCCCAGCTTCACCAGATCAGAGGTGTGTAATCACAGGCAAATCTATCTGTCTATCCACAGGAGACCAAGTTCCTGTACACAGAAGCCCACCAACATAAAGCACTTTGTTGTGAAAATGTTATCATTTAATTGAGTTTGGATGCGCCTAGAAACAAACTTCTTAGCTGCGCTACTATTTCCAAGTCTCCAGGATAAGTTATTGTGAAATTTAACACCTGTAAAAAGCGGCTTTTAACAACAACCTGTCTAAACACTTAGAGCAGGAATAGTACGATATAATTAGTAATGAGTAAAAATATTACACTCCCGGCACCTACGCTTTGAATTGTTTGAACTGTGTGCTTTTGCCCCGTTAGCTGGTTTTATGAACTTTTCCTTTTATATATTAGGTATGTGACAAGGGTATGCCCAGACGTGGGTCCCGTGCTCACTGCGCCATTGATTTCAAGGTAGCCTAGCTGATGAATGGTGATACTCTGAAACTGATCCTAGGATGCTTGTTTCCGGTCCAGGGAGGACCTGGCTTGGCAGTTCGGGCTGGACTTTCCCATGAGGAACAAGGTCAACACTGATTTGCCTATGGCTGGGTCCACACTGGGGTGGTGTAGTGAGCAGATAAAGATGGATTAAACCTAGATCTTTGTGACTGGGGGAGATTGTTTATGTTGTTCAGCATTCTGTCCATTATCTTCTCTTTTTTGCATTTGTTGCCCCAATTGGGAAGGATATGCCCAGATGTGGGTTCTGTGCTCAATGCACCACTGGATTCAAGCTAGCCTAGCTGATGAAGGGTGATACCCTGGCTTCGCAGTGCAGGCTGGACTGTCCCCATGTGGAACAGGGTTAAAACTGATTTGCATATGGCTGGGTCCAAATCTGGGTGGCATGGTAAACAAAAACACAATGGATTAAACCCAAATCTTTGTGACTGGGGGTGAATGTTTGCATTGTTCAGCATTCTGTCAATCATCTGTCTTTTTGCATTTGTTGCCCCATGTGAGAAGGGTATGCTTAGACGTGGGTCCCGTGCTCACTGCACCATTGATTTCAAGCTAGCCTAGCTGATGAAGGGTGATACCCTGAAACCGGTCCTAGGATGCTTGTTTCTGGTCCATGGAGGGCCTGGCTTAGCAGTACGGGCTGGACTGTTCCCATGAGGAACAAGGTCAACACTGATTTGCATATGGCTGTGACCAAGCTGGGGTGGCGTGGTGAGCAAAAAAACTATGGATTAAACCCAGATCTTTGTGACTGGGGTGAATGTTTGCATTGTTCCGTATTCCGTCCATTATCTTCTCTTTGCACTTGTTACCCCAAGTGGGAAGGGTATGCCCAAACGTGGGTCCTGAGCTCACTGCGCCACTGGATTCAAGCTAGCCTGGCTGGTGAAGGGTGATTCCCTGAAACCGATCCTAGGATGCTTGTTTTCAGTCCAGGGAGGACCTGGCTTGGCAGCTTGGGCTGGACTATTCCCATGAAGAACAGGGTCAAGACTGATTTGCATATGGCTGGGTCCAAACTGGTGTGGCGTGGTGAGCAAAAAAAAATGGATTAAACCCATATCTTTGTGACTGGGGGAGATTGTTTGCATTGTTCAGCATTCCATTCATGCATGCTCTTTTTGCATTTGCCCACCACCACATAGAAAAGGGGGAGGGGGAGATAGCTTTCTCCTTTATCATCCTCCCCTTTTTGCTCCTTCAGTCTAGTGTATGTTTAACATTTTAACCAACACCAACTTCAATTGTAACAAGTACAACTCCATGCCCATGAACAACAAATGTACCCCCCCGGAAAAAGTCAACATCATAGTAACACATGTCTAGGTGGTCTACGCTACCTACACCTACCTTCCTACAAAAGGAACACATCTCTTTATTGATCTTTCTCCTGGCTTTGTCTATGGCTGCCCTGGTAATGTGCCCCTTGCCAAACTCTCCTGGATATGAATTCTTTCAAAAGGACATGGCAACCTACCCAATGTCTGCTGATCTCCTTCAAGTCCTCCTTCATAGCTTTCTAAAAGGCTAACCTTTTCTGTATCACTAGGTCATTTTCACCGAAGTGTAGCACTAAGATATCTGGACACCTGCCTCCTACCATCAGTCTGTTCAAACATGGTAGTAACTCTCCCCATCCCAAGCCCCTTTTTCCGAACCAAGAAACTGTATATATGCCCTTATTAAAACCTGAATTCCGCCCTTGCATGCTGGAGATTTCCTACTGCTCAGCCCTCTTTATGAAGGAGTGACCCACAATCCGGATATTCAACCCAAACGCCGATGGACCGGTAACAGAACCTGAAAAACAGAAACAAAAGTTGACAATCTGTACGTGTCTCAATAACTCCATCCCCCTTTTCTAACATAACGCTGAAAACAGTATTACTGTACACTGTAGGCCTAATCCTCACCTTCCTCCTTCAATAATGCCTGCTTGAAGCTGTTTGGTCTTGTATGTTTTGTAATTTTTGGGGTTGGAAAATCTGTGATACTCCTAGGGGGTTAGGCCAACTGTCCCCAATTTCATGTTAACCAATTTTTGAGAGAGTATCTGTTTTCCAAAGGTCAATTGTTGCTGAAATGAATGAACTCAAAACCATTTCCATTTGTCTACAGATAAATTCAAGAAATTCAGGTGTAGTAATATTTTCACCCTAACATTTCGCACAGTTTGCATTGATTGTGTTGATTTCACCAAAAGGTAAGAGTTTCTTCACTCTCCATTTTGTAGCAAGTCTTATTTCACGGATTTGTCTGCTTATTTGTTGTATTTGCAGAATTATATTCCAAGTGCATGAAGTACAGCCAACACATGTTTTGCTCCTTAGGTGCCTGTGAGCCTGGGGCTTTCTTAAGGCTGTAAAAGTATAATGCGTGATCATTAGAATCAATCTGATGAGTTAGTTGATTCACCCCAACTCTGTGATAGCATTCACCTATCAATTGGTGTAGGATGAAATAGAAGTAGAGGGCGGTGTTTTTTCAAGTGGGGTACCTAGAAAAATCCCAATACAATCAAGAAAGAAAGGTTAAGATTAGAATAAATTAAATGTGAGGGCCTTTGGATCAGTGGTCTTCGTGGCAAAAAGGTATTAGGAAAGAAAGGGACCATCACCCCTTAATTGTGCCTCCTGGCGCTAGGTATCTTGTGATAAAGTGTTAAGTATTACTATGTGAACCCAAGTAGAGTGAAGTTTTGAGTGAATGTGAACGTGTGTTATCTTATTTTCACACTCAGAACCAGAAACATGTAGTTTGTTAGCTTTGTACTGAATCGATCGGGTATCTAGATCAGTGGTTCCCAACCTGTGGTCAGGGGACCCCTCGGGGTCCACGAAGCCTCCTCAGGGGGTCCCCGACTGCTTAAAAAATTAAATAATGTTAACAGATTAGGTCCCCAGCTTTCAGTAATGACTCAGTGGGGGTGTCCCCGGATTGCAATAATGATTCAGTGGGGGTCCCCGGGTTCCAGTAATAATAAAGTGGGGGTCCAAAGAAGTCAAAAGGTTGGGAACCACTGGTCTAGATTTTACAATTCCTATTTTTCATTCAGAATTAAAAAAATTAGAAAACCTAAAAAGAAAGGCATACCGAATGAGGTTTAACAACCCTGAGTGCCATATAACTGTATCAACACATTAGAGACAAGCAATAAGCTAATTATCATAAAACAGGAGTGTATTAGAAACTGGGTCTCTACTTGGCAGATTTATACACCCTTGTCCACGTAGGGACCGCAATACTAGTCAGGGTAAGTCACTATAGAACCTAAATTATCCTGTGCTTACCCTCTGGTAGCTTAGCACTGAGCAGGCGGCTTAACTTAGAAGGCAATGTGTAAAGTATTTGTGCAATAACTCACACAGTAAAATAGAGAAAATACCAGAAAAAGTACTCGACTCCAGTTTAGGCAAATAAATTATATGTTTTTGAATAAAGTAAGACCAAACTGACAACAATCCAATAAGTAGATCCTGAGATATGCAATTTTAAAAATGTAGGTAAAAATAGCACTTAGAAGCGCATAGAAGCGCAAAGCGCCAACTGTGGATATCTGGTTGCCCTGGACCGGTTCAAAGTCACAAGTTTAGGCCAACCACAATGGAGCGTGGGCCGGGTACAGGGACCCACTTGGGCCTGCTAAACACAGTACCTTAAGTCCTGGTGCGCGGTCTGCGCAGCTTGCCTTTGCGAGCCTTTGTGACGTCCGGTGTTGGTTCTGAGAAGCTGTGTGGCGAGGCTTTGCGGGGCTTGGCGTTGCTTTCCGTAGTTCCCGGGGAGCTGTGCAGGGAGGTTTTGTGGAGCTTGCCATTGATTTATGTCGATCCTAGGCAGCTGTGCGGCGAGACTTTGCAGGGCTTGGGATCGCTGTGCTTTGGTTCTGGTGGGCTGGCAACCGCACGGCACGGCTTTGTGGGGATTTGCGCCTCCCGGCGCAGTGTTCAGTGAGGCTGGCAGCTGCATTGCAAGGGTTTGCAAGGCTTCGTGTTGCTTTGTGTCAGTTCTGATGACCACCACAAAAGGTAAAGCCTGTTAGGCCCACTTCCAAGGCAGGCCAGACTCACAGCTTGCAGATTGTTCAAATATTTGATGTCCCTGAGACTTGGGAACAGGAGGCAAGCTCCATCCAAGCCCTTGGGGAGCACTTGTGGGGGAAGGCAGAGTCCTTTCAGCATAGTCAGGGGCCAGCAGGCAGCAGGGCAACAAGCAGGCCAGCAGTCCTCCAGCAAAGCAGTTGAGATGAGTCTTTTGGGCAGCCAGGCAGTCCCTCTGACAGGGTCCAGTTGTGGGTCCAGAAGTGTCTGATTTGGTGGGGTCAGAAACCTAGTATATATACCCAAACATGCCTTTGAAGTGGAGGAAACTTCAAAGAGTGGTTTTGAAGTTCATAGGTTCACCTTTCAACTCAGCCCTGTCTGCCAGGAGCCTGTAGGGGGTTATCAGTCCTTTGTGTGAGGGCAGGCCACTGGCCTTTGAAGTGTAAGAGAGAGCACCCCTCCTCCCTTCCTGCCCAGGGAAACCCATCTGTATGCCGATGGATGCAGATGCAGCTGAGTGTTCTGTGTTTATGGTTGTCTGGGTGGAATGCACAAGGGGCGCTGCCAACCAACACAGGACAGATGTGGATTGGAGACAGACTGGAAGGCACAGATGGCAGTAAGTGCAGAGAAATGCCCACTTTCTAAAAGTGGCATTTCTAAAACAGTAATATTAAATCCAACTTCACAAGTAAGCAAGCTTTTCTCTTGCCATTCTGACCATATTAAACACGACAGGGCTACTCCTTTCAGATCAGAATCTACCACTTGAAAGTATATAAGAGCAATTCTAATGTTGGCATATGAGAGGAGCAGACCTCACAGTAGTGAAAAATGAATTTGTGAATTTTCACTACCAGGAAATGTAAAACACATAGGTGCATGTCCTGCCTTTTACTTACATAACACCCTGCCCTATGGTTTACCTAGGGCCTACCACAGGGGTGCTATATCTAAAACAAGCACCCAAGAGCTATTGACATTGTCAATGACAATGTTTTTTAGCTATGTGTTATGAAGTGGAGTGGATGTGTGTGGTGTGAGGTGGAGTGGAATTATGTGGGTTGTATTGGAATTGTTTGTTGTGGAATTTTGCAGCGTGAAATTGTGTGGTGTCAAGTGGAGTTGTGTGTAGTGGAATTATGTGGCAGTTGTGCAGTGGAAATATGTGGATACCAATTAAGTGATATTGAGTGTACTGGTAGTATTTGGAGTGGGATTGTGTGTCATGGAGTGTAATTATGTGGATTGTTATTTTATGTTGTGGAGCAGTATGTAGTGGAGTTAATTGTGTGGTGTGCTGTTGAATTTTGTGGCATGATGTGGACTTCTGTGGTGTGGATTGGAAGTATGTGGTGTGTTGTGTCAATGTGCTGTTGAATTGACTTGTGTGACTTGTCAAAATACATGCACCCTTAACAGATGAGTGACTTATTGGTGTGGATAGAAGCCCTATTATCCAAAAAAAGTTTTTAAAAAAGACCTATTTTTACACTGACTTAATCTGACTCCTACTATTAAATTCACCTGTGAGCTGCAGCGATTTGTATCTGAAGAGTCATGTGCGTCCGCTTATTGTAAATGTAAGTACTGCAGTCATGCACTAGCTAAAATGACATGCTCTGATGTTGCCATTTTTGTTGCATTCGTCAGATAGACATAAAGTCCTGCTTTGAAGGATTAACAGGCAGATAAGGATGGTGTAATAGACACCCCAGTTAATAGACTGACACACATCACGCTGCTTTAGAGTTTATGGTTTCAAAACTTGAAATGAACATTTGGGCAGGATTGGATTTAGTCACTGAAGAACAGACTTGTCACATTTTAGTACAGAATTCCCAGGAATTTGAAAATTAGAAAGGTAATATTTGCTGAAGAATCAACAAGTCTACTCCTCAGCACATTCAAAACCACACTGCTTGTCTGCAAACATTCTACAGCGTGGTGCACCATAGTGATATTGCTCAATTTTATTGTCTTCCACTGCATATCACAAAATGTCATTCCAGGGAGCTAACGGGAAGTGTGATACGAAAATATTATCATAAGACCAATAGTGGAACTATCAAATTAATTTAATATACATCTGCCAGTATATCTCTGGCGTGTGCTATTCTGAACACGGATTTTCCACCCATGATGTAGTAAAAACTGTACCAATGAACCATTGACTCAGAGCCCGAGAAACGTATTATAATGACATTTATGTGCAGAAGAAAGAAAATGACTAACATATCTAGCAGAGCCTTCCAATAAATTGATCCCACATGTTACCACAGTTCTGATGGCTACCCAAAGTGCAATGTGATCCAAACAGAAGGGGACAATTAGACTAGAGATTAAAGTGTGAGCTGTTGAAGTGGCATCATGTGAAAAAAGAAACTGTAATAAAGAAATGTCCTAACGTTCACAAAATGAAGAAATGTGAAACTAAACTATTTATTTTATGGTTATATTGAAGGCTAAAATAAAACATTAAAATAATTTTTCAATATCTTAAAAAAGTGACATTAATTAAAACAAGTTGAAATTCTGGTTTTGCTAAGATCTGTACTAAATAGGGATGCAAGAAGAGGCAGTTAGTGCAAGGGCAATTTTAGTGCTGAAGTAATTGTTTTGCCATTATTGCAAACTAAAGTGAAACAAAAAAAGGATATTATTTCTTTAGTATAGCATTCTTCTTTTAGGTAGATTTGTTGCAGAGGCCAAAATTTCGGATTGCCCCATGGTCAAATGTTGTAATGCTTGGGACAATCTCATAAGCAAATCTCTTAAACATCGTGATTCTGTGGTGAGATAAGTTGCAGACTGCACAGCAAAGGCAGTGTGTGGTGTACACAGCAAGGACAAACTGCCGTTGGGCTCCACTGCAACTGCTGCACACCCCTGAAGCGTGCCCGTGTGCTACCTCGGCTGCCAGGCAATATTGTTTAAATTATTTGATTAAATATGTGTAACAAGTTAAATCATGGAAATCCATATCCGTTATACAGAAGATTACTATACTCAGTGATGTCATCCAAAGGTAGTTGTAAATCACCTCTTTGCTCAATGTGGTCCCAGCATTGTAGTTCGTTCTAAAGCCCCTGCATATGTAACAAGAGTAACGAGAGGGTGTCCCTGGTAAGGGGGGCAATACCACTGTGGGTGGCCTGAGGAAATTGGGAGGCGTGGTAGTGGGAAAAGATCGACATAAGGCAAGGTGAAGTGAAGGGCTTAGGGGGAAAAGTGCACCGTAACGCATAAAGAGCTTTCTCAAAGAAAAACATAGGGAAAGAGTGCACGGCAACCAGCACTTGTAAAAATCGCTCTCAAAGAAAGAAGTAGTGCAGAAATAATGCACTAAACTGGCCGTGCGTATTGGTGCAAAGAAGTTAGGCAGTGCGCACAGGAAGGGTTAAAATCCTAAAAAGGCATGACGTAAGCATGCCATTATCAAATATGGAAAAAGACAAATGGAGAAAGGATGATGCCAGCCAATGGGCAGCCCGTGGGCAGGCTGAAGCCCACAACAGCATTCTCGGTTCGAGACAGCACATGTGCGCCATCTAGAGGCGAGGCCTAAAAATGGGAGTTTTAATGCTTGGCAAGTAGTTTTAAATGCCAGGTCGAAGTGGCAGTGAACTGCACACACAGGCCTTGGCAATGGCAGGCCTGAGACATGGTTAAGGGGTTACATATGTAGGTAGCACAATCAGTGATGTAGGCCCTCTTGTAGCATTTAATTTACAGGCCCTGGGCACCGCTAGTGCACTTTACTAGGGTCTTACAGGTACATTGAACATACCAGTTGGGTAGGAGCCAATGTTACCATGTTTAGGGGAGAGAGCACCTGCACTTTAGCACTGATCAGCAGTGGCAAAGTGTGCAGAGCCAGCAAAAACAGGGTCAGAAAAATGGGGGGAGGCAGGCCAAAAGTTGAGGAATGACCACCTTAAGGGTATCAGGTCCAACATGGAGTTAACACAATCGTAATACATAACCGTATAAGGTACTTACATATATTGTAAATGCCCTGCAGACTTTATATTGATTTTTTAATTAAAACATTTAGGCCCTCACCATGACATTGGCGGTGAGTGATAAAGTGGCGGAAATACCACAAACAGGCCGTCGGTAGTATCTGCCAAATTATGACCATGGCGGTGAGAACTCCTGTAGACAGCCAATGTACCACACCATCCACCAGGGCGTCAATACCACGCACACCAGCGGTCGCCATCAACAGCCAGGCAGGAGACAAAGTACCGCCCACCATATCACAACACAGTACACCGCCACAGTTTCCGAGACGGATCCAACACCATCAAAAGTCTGGCAGAAACAGAACACAGAAGACGAAAGACTCACCTACAGAGACACAGAGAAGACCAACTCCACCATGGAACCGGAACTGCAAGTCTTCCCGATGCTCTTCTATGTCATGCTCCACCTGGAACACCAATGCAGACGAAGACGACAACCTTGAGTACAGCCGCCTAGCACACAAGGGAGGGAGGGAGGAAAAGGAGAGTGACACACACACGCACAACACCATTCACACACACTCCATACACACAACCAGCTGCAGACGAAAAACAATGGTACACGACACATGGCATAATGATGCAAGGACAACAAGAAGGCAGTAATGGGAATTTATTGAATGCGAAGAGCCACCTAATGAACAAATTGGATAAAAAAGAGATATGTACAAATGTCCACAAAGGGCCAATGCCCAGTCCAAAGTACAAAGGGCCCACATGGCCACAGGGCACAATCCAAGGCCCAACTTGTCTCTTGACATCATCCACACAAAACTCTGCAGGGGCATCGTTTTGCAAGTGGGCAGGCACCTCAGGGGGATAGGGGGTGGGGGGCACCTCAGCTGAAGTCGTGAACTTGCCCACTAGTCCTGGAGGGGGCTCCATGCCCATTTCTCTGTGCGGGGAGTGGAAGGTCACAGTCTCTCAGGTGGGTGACTTGCCCACTGGTTCTGGAGGGGGCTCCATGCCCATTTGTCTGTGCTGGGGAGTGCAAGGTCATAGCCTCTCAGGTGGGTGACTTGTCCACTGTTTCTGGAGTGTGTCACTGCCTAGATTTGCACATACGTTGCCATTCCCACTGTCCCATCACATAAATGCACTATGTACACTGAGGTGGTGGCTCCATTGTTCAAATTGTGACAACTACTCACTCCTGTGTCCTTTAGATACCTACTGCTGTGGATGAATGGGAAGAGAGGATGAACCCCCATGTACAGACCCCTTGTGGGCTTGGCTACACTGGTGGACAGGCACATTATACTGAGTTATTGACTGGACAGGGCCACAATCACAGAGCTGTGAGCCCAACTGGAGCCTCACCTGATATCAGCTATCCGTCATCCAACTGAGATCCCCCCTCTTGTGCAAATGCTATCAGTGCTCCATTTCCTGGCAACTGGTTCTTTCCAAGTGACAGTGGGCTTGGCAGCTGGAATGTTATAGCCAATGTTTTCAATCGTGCTTGCAAGGGGTTTGTCTGCCCTGGTGAAACACATGTGCAACTACATTGCTTTCCCCCAGGTGGAAGATTTGGCCACTGTGAAGGCAGGATTCTATGCAATGGGGCATATCCCCAATATTATTGGGGTGACTCCCCCCCCCCCAAGAATGAAAAGGTGTTCAGGAATCGTAAGAGTTTCCACTCACTGAATTTTCAAATGGTGTGCCTGGCGGACCAGTACATCTCCCACGTCACTGCCAAGGTCCTGGGTCAGTGCATGACGCTTTTGCCCTGAGGAATACCAGCATCCCAAATGTGATGGCCCAACTACAGAGGCAAAGGGTGTAGCTAATAGGTGAGCCACAGCCCCCACTGTATGTCAGTGTACGTCTTCAGGTGTTTTCCCCATAGAATTGTGTAAGGCTAAATGCTGTCCCTCAGTACTTGCAGGTGACTCTGGCTACCCAAACCTATTGTGGCTCCTGACACCTGACAGGAATGTCAGGAAAGGGGCTGAGGACTGTTATAATGAGGCACATGGGCGAACCAGAAGAATAATCGAGCAGACCTTCGGCTTCCTGAAGGCCAGGTTCAGGTGTCTCCATCTGACAGGTGGATCCCTGTGCTACTCACCTGGAAAGGTCTGCCAGATAGTAGTGGCATGATGCATGTTGCACAACCTGGCCCTCAGATGACATGTGCCTTTTCTGCAGGAGGAGGGGACTGGAGATGACCCTGTGGCAGCAGTGGACCCAGAGGGCAGTGAGGATGAGGAGGCAGAGGATGAGAATGAGGACAACAGAACATCAGGTATACATCAATATTTCCAATGACACACAGGTGAGACAGTGGAACTGACCATTACTGTGACTATTGATTTATCTGTGTGGCTGTAGCATGATGGCATTCACTTCCTTTGCATCTCAACTTACTGACACCTATGGCTTCTGATTTTCCAGATGGTGGTGATATGACAACAATGTCCTGATGTGATCACTACAGACAGTTATAGGTCATTATTTGTATGCTATCACAGTGTTCAGATCATTTGCACTAGATGTGACTTTTCCCACAAATGCACATTTTCAAAACATAAAACAGGGTCACTCAAATTGGGTTCAAGGTTGTTTATTGTAGTTCAAATAAGTGACTGAAAAGTGCAATGGAATGGGGTGATGGTGAAGAAAAGGCCAGGGTTTTGTTCCAGTTTGTTTGTAGCACAGGTCCAGTGTCTAAAAGGCAATAGGAAGGGGAGCAAAGACAGTTGAAAGTGGACAAGGTGACAGGGTGGGACACAAGGTGGACAATCAGGCGAGTCTCATTTCCTGGCATTGGTCTTGGTCTTGGCAAGTGTCTCTGGCTTCTGTCTGGTTCGCAGGGAACGTTTTTGGGTGGTTCATCTTCAGCAGGGGTAGGGGTGCTGGAGGCCTGTGGGTCCTGAGGCGGGGCCTCCTGTCCACTAGCTGCAGTGGATGTGGTGAGCTGATTAATAGACTGGCTAGGGGTAGCGGCGCACTGCTGTGCTGTCCATTCCCTCATGATGTTGGCCATGTCTGCCAGCACCCCTGCTATGGAGATTATGGAGGTGGTAAGGGCCTGCAAGTCCTCCCTGATCTCCTGATAGTGTTCCTCCTGCAGCCACTTGTTCTCCTGCATGTTGTTCAGGATCTGGCCCAATTGTTGGTAGGCCCCCAGGACATTAGTGAGTGTCTCCTGGAGAGTCGGTTCACTGGGCCTGTACTCCACCTGGCACAAAGCAGTCCTCCCAGTGTCCCTGTTGCCCTGTGTCCTTGTCCCCTGAATGGTGTGCCCACTGCCACTGACCCCAGGTACCTGATTGTCTTGGGGGCAAGGTGTGGACTGGGATCCCTGTACAGGTGGGCACACTGCTGGCTGAGGCGTCCTGGGGACAGAGGTGTAGGGACAATGGGTGGGTGCTGTGGTGTTGGATACTGATGGAGGAGGCTCTGTGGTGGAATGTGTGTGGGCTGGGGTGATCGTCTGACCAGTGGTCCCTGATGGGCCAGGTTGTTGATCCAGATCCTGAAGTCCAGAGTTACTGTCATCACTGGGGGCATCTTCTGTTGGGGGACTGGATAGTTGTGGCACCTCCTCTCCGCTGAGATTGGCTGTGGCACCTGTGGGGATGTAAGTGATGTATTATGCCTCATGCCTGTGACATACTGTACATCCCTATCTTCCCCACTATCGTTGCTGTTGCCAAGTTACCTTTGAATGTGGATGTTGATGTATTGTGAGGTTGTTAGTACCTCTATGATGTGAATGCTTTGGTGATGGGTGTCCATGCAGGGCTGGGAGCACTGTCCATGCATTGATATGGCATGCAGGGCTTGGCATTGGGGTTAGTCATCTGCATTGGTGCAGTGTGTGGGTTGGAGCTTTGGGAGTGAGGGTGAGGGTATGAGATGGCTCTCTGGATGCAGTAATGCCAAAACCTGCTCCTCCCATGCTGTGAGCTGTGGGGGAGGAGGTGGGGGTCCACCACCAGTCCTCTGTATGGCAAGCTGGTGCCTTTCTGCCACGGAACATACCTTCCCCCGTAGGTCGTTCCACCTCTTCTTGATGTCATCCCTTGTTCTTGAATGCTGTCCCACGGCGTTCACCCTGTCCACGATTCTCCACCATAGCTCCATCTTCCTTGCAATGGATATCTGCTGTACCTGTGCTCCAAACAGCTGTAGGTCTACCCTGACTATTTCCTCCACCATTACCTGCAACTCCTCATCTGTGAAACAGGGGTGCCTTTGTGGGGCCATGGGTGTTGTGTGTTGTGTGTAAGTGTGTGGGTGTTGGGTAGTATGATTAGGTGTGCATAGTGGAGTGCATGAGGGATGTATGGGTGTGTGTGTAGTTGTCGCAGTGGTCTTGATGTCTGTCTGGTGGCAATGATTTGTATTCCTTAGGGGTTGTGGGTAATGTGGGTGTGTGCTTTATAGTGATGTGAGTGGGTGTGTGTGGTGTGTGTATGGGTGTCAGGTGGGTGTTGTTTTAATTGGCCAATGTTGTGTAGTTTAGTATTTGGGTGTCCATTCTGAGCACGGCGGTGTGTACCGCCAATGGTTTACCGCTGTTGAATGTCCGCCATGGTGATTCGTGGGTCATGATGTGGTGGGTGTTGTTTTGTTGGGGTAACAGTATGGGTGTTGGTACCAATGGTTTACCACTGACCTTTGGGCTAGCGGATTTGTGTATGTGGCTGTATTCTGTTGGTTTGGTGTGTATGTGTCATAATATGGCAAATGGATATCCGTCACCGCGGCGGTATGTTGGCGGCCGTCAGCGTGGTGGTAAGCAGGATTTACCACCTATTTCATGAAGAGGGCCTTAGTTAATATTTGGTGAAGCAAACCAATATGAGAATGAAAAATAAAATTTATATAATGTAGACATCCAATCAATTTAATACAAAGGTAACAAACTACAGTGGTCATTATGACATTGCGGTAAATGCCTCCTACCGCCTGACGGTCACCAACATACCGCCGTGGTGGCGAATATCCATTCGCCCAATTATGACACACACACCAATCTGACAGAATACTGCCACATACCCAAATCCGCCAGCCCAAAGGTCAGTGCAAAAGTGGTGGCCCCCCCACCCATACCATTATGCCAACAGAACAACGCCCACCACATTATGACCCACGTATCACTACGGCGGACAGTCAACAGCGGTAAACCATCGGCTGTACATACCGCCACCCTTAGAATGGACACCCACATACAAAACAACACCACATTGGCCAATACCAAAACCACACACCTGACACCCATACACACACCACACCCACACCACTATAAAACACCCACCCACATTACCCACAACCCTTTACGATTACAAATCATAGCCACCAGACTGACACCAAGACCACTGCGACAACTAGACACACACCACTTGCACCCATACATCCCTCACGCACCCCACATTACAGACCCCACCACATAACTCAACACACTCTCACCAACACACACCACACAACACCCATGGAACCACAAAGGCACCCCCATTTCACTAAGGAGGAGTTAAGGGTCATGGTGGAGGAAATTGTCAGGGTGGAGCTACAGCTCTTTGGAGCACAGGTACAGCAGATATCCATTGCCAGGAAGATGGAGCTATGGTGGAGAATCGTGGAGAGGGTGAATGCCAATGGACAGCATCATGGGAGTGACCCCTGACTTGCTTTTAAGGTCTGGGCTGACCCCTCACCCCGCACAGCTCCTCCAGTCTGTGCCCGTGCCCCCCACTCCGCCGAAGATGCTGCTGCTGCAAGTTCAAGGCTCTCACCCACCCGCAGGCACCCGCCTGCGCCTCATCCCTGGTGTCTAGTGGGGTCCGTAACGTGAGTGTGTTCTTGTTACCGTTCGTATTCTTTTTGTTTTATTGCCATTTCTGTGCTTATTTAAACATTTTGTGTGCTTCTTTAGCCTTCTCTCTGCCACGCTGCTTTGCGCTCCCTTTCCCGCCCGTTTTCAGCTCCTCTGAGCCATCCGTTTCCCGCCGCTGCGGCCCCGCCTCCCTCAGACCCCAATTCGCCCTCACCTCCCGCCTCCCAGGTGCTCCTCCCTCCCAACTCCCCTTCTTAATGGCGGCTGCGCCGGAGGCGCGTCAGAGGCAAGCCTGTCCGCGCCTGGACCGCGCCCAATGGCAGTCCCCTGCCCCTCACGCCCCCGCATCACCAGATGCTGCTACACGGCCTATGAACTCCACGCCCTCAACCCTGGCCGCTCCACCACCTGCATCCTAGCTACCCTGAAGCACACCTATAGACCCTTCTCCTGCCGGATGTGCAACTTCACCTGTACCCAAGCCACCAAGCACCACGACAGCTCCACCCTGGAACTCCCTCCCCGTCAACCTACGTCTGACCCAGGACCTCCTGACCTTCAGGAAACCTCTCAAGACCTGGCTATTCGAGCAGTAGCAACACCCTCCCCCCCCCCCCCCAGCGCCTTAAGACCCTATCGGGTGAGTAGCGCACTTAACAAGTGATTGATTGATTGATTGATTGATCCAAGAACAAGGGATGACATCAGGAAGAGGTGGAACGACCTACAGGGGAAGGTACGTTACATAGCAGCAAGGCACCAGCTCACCATTCAGAGGACTGGTGGTGGACTCCCACCTCCTCCCCCACAGCTCACAGCATGGGAGGAGCAAGTCTTGGCAATACTGCATCCTGAGGGACTCACTGGAGTAGCCGGAGGACTGGACACTGGTAAGTCAACAATTACCACTCATCACCCCCATACCTGCATGTCATCACACCCCCTCACCCCCACTCCCATCACTCCACTACATTCCACACACTGCACATACACATATTACTAACCCCAATGCCAAGCCCTGCATGCAATACCAATGCATGGACAGCCCTCCCAGCCCTGCATGGACACCCATCACAGAGGTATGCACAGCATAGGGAAAATAACAATCACAAAATATATCACCATACACAAGCAAAGGTAGCAGGGCAACACCAACGATACAGGGGAAGCCAGGGATGTACATTATGTCATACACATGAAGCATAATACGTCACTTACATCCCCACAGGTACCCCGGCCAATGTCAGTGGAGAAGAGGTGCCATGACTATCCAGTCCCCCAACAGAAGATGCCCACAGTGATGACAGTAACTCTGGACTTCAGGATCTGGATGAACTTCCTGGCCTATCAGGGACCACTGGACAGCCGGTCACCCAAGCCCACTCACAGACCACCTCAGAGCCTCCCCCTTTAGTATCCAACACTACAGCACCCACCCAGCGTATCCACACCTCTGTCCCCAGGACACGTCAATCAGCAGTGTGACCACCTGTACAGGGACCCCAGCCACACCTCGCCCCCAAGAAGATCAGGGAACTGGGGTCAGTGTCAGTGGGCACACCGTTCAGGGGACAGAGGCACAGGGCAACAGGGACACTTGGAGGACTGCTTTGCACCAGGGGGAGGACAGGACCAGGGAACCGACTCTCCAGGAGGCACTCTCCAAGATCCTGGGAGCCTACCAACACCCCCAGGACAAAATGAGCCAGATCCTTGACAACATGCAGGAGAACAGGCGGCTGCAAGAGGGACAGTGTCAGGGGATCAGGGAGGACTTGCAGGCCATTAACACCACCCTGCTCTCCATAGCAGGGGTGCTGGCAGACATGGCCAACATCATGAGGGAGGCATCAGCACACCAGCGGTCCCCTACCACTAACTATTCCATTGACCAGCCCTCCACCTCTGCTGCCACCAGTGGGTAGGAGGCCCCGCCACAGGACCCACAGGTCACCAGCACCCTTCCCCCTGCAGAAGGTGAACCATCCCACAAACGTTCTCTGCGACCCAGACAGAAGCCAGAGACACTTGCCAAGACCACAGCCAGGAAATGAGACTCTCCGGATTGTCCCCCTTGTGTCCCACTCAGTCACCATGTCCACCTTGAATTGCCGTTGCTCCCCTTCCTATGGCCACTTGGACACAACACCTGTGCTACAAACAGACTGGATCAATACCCTGGACTTTCTTCCATTATCACCCCATTCCATTGCACCTTCCCCTAAATTTGTTAGCACTAAAATAAACACAACTCGACTACTTGTATGTCATATGTTGAAAATGTGTATTTATGTAAACAGTTACATCCATTGCAAATGAACTGTACATTGTCAGAGCATAGACATAATGACCTGTAGCTGGCTGTAGTCAGCACATCAGTACACAGTTGTCATAGCACCATCTGTAAAATGATAAACCATAGGTGACAGTAAGTAGAGGTAAAAGGAAGTTAATGCCATCATGCCATAGCTACACAGAATACACCAATAGTCATAGAAATGTGAAGTTGCACTGTCTCACCTGTGTGTCATTGGAAGTACTGACATATAACTGATGTTCTGTTGTCCTCATTCTCATCATCAGCCTCTTCATCCTCACTGTCATCAGGGTCTACTGCTGCCACAGGGGCATCTCCTGTCTCCTCCTCCTGCAGAAAGGGTACATGGTGTCTGAGGGCCAGGCTGTGCAACATGCAGCATGCCACTACTATCTGACAGACCTTGTCCGTGAGTAGTACAGGGATCCACCTGTCATATGGAGGCACATGAACCTGGCCTTCAGGAGGCCCAAGGTCCTCTTGATGATCTGTCTGGTTCGCCCATGTGCCTCATTATAGCGGTCTGCGGCCCTTGTCCTGGAATTCCTCACAGGGGTCAGCAGTCATGATAGATTTGCATAGAATCCTGACTTCACAGTGGCCAAGTCTTCCACCTGGGGGAAAGCAATGCGGCTGCACATGTGCCTTATCTGGGCAGACAACACTCTAGCCAGCACAATTGAGAACATTGGCTGTGACATTCCTGCTGCCAAGCCCACTGTCACTTGGAAAGAACCTGTTGCCAGGAAATGGAGCACTGATAGCACTTGCACAAGAGGGGAGGTCCCAGTTGGATGACAGATAGATGAGATCAGGTCTGGCTCCAACTGGGCACACAGCTCTGTGATTGTGACCCTGTCCAGTCTATAGGTGAGGATAATGTGCCTGTCCTCCACTGTAGCTAAGTCCACCAAGGGTCTGTACACGGGGTATATCTCCACCTCCTATTCATCCGCAGTGGTAGGTATCTAAGGGACACAAGAGTGAGTAGGCAGTCACAATTTCAACAACAAAACCACAACAGCAGTCCACATGACGCACTTATGTATTGGGACAGTGTTAATGACGAAGTATGTACCAATCTAATCTATGATGCAGTAATTGTCGATATGCCTGCCCTCCCCCCGAAATGGTGACCACCTGTCCTGTATGTAGGGACAGGTGGAAGTGAGGTAACACCGCTGACGTTGGGCATCGTGGAGGAAGGCGGTCTAGCACCGCTGTGCAATTTCTCATTGGACAATATGGGGCTCTATAGAGTACAGTGGCCAATGGGGATGTACGCCGGCAGTGACAGTGTACACCGCCACAGACTTGACCACCATTTTCTATCTCAATCCTCACTCTTTTCCTGACCTTCAACAGGAGAACACCTACACTGCGTGTGCTGCTGTGACCTCTGTCTGAAACATACCATGGCCTGTGTGACCGGGAAAAGGGCCCCTGCCTTCACTTCGGAGGAGTTGCAGGGACTGGTGGATGGGGTCCTACCCAGTACGGACAGCTGTATGGGCTTCAAGACCAAAAGGTGAGTACACTTTGGCCACAATGCATGTGGCAAGGATGCATGGAGATATTTGTGCAAGCATTGTGTAAGGGGGCGGGGGAATGTCTTGTGGCGGTGTACATGGTGTGCGCCGGGCTATGTGTGTGCCAATGGTGATTGAAACAGTTATATTGGGCCATTTGTGTGACAGGCTGGACTGTTTGTTGAATAGTGTTCTCCTGTCTGTATTGCCTCTGCAGATCAGCGCCCATCAAAAGAAGGGAATATGGCGTGCCATCGCAAAGTACGTGCGGACCCTGGGGGTCTATGGCAGGCGGAGCACCCACTGTTGGAAACGGTGGGAGGACCTGAGACGCTGGGCACGGAAGACCGCGGAGACCCAGCTGGGGATGGCCTCCCAATGAGGAAGAGGTGCCTCTCTGAACCTGCCCCCCCTGATGGCCCGCATACTGGCGGTGGCCTACCCTAAGCTAGATGGGCACTTGAGGGCATCACAGCAGCCACAAGGAGATGAGTACAGTGGGTATCAATACATATTTTGGCTGGTGGGGTGGTATCCGGGTGGTGGATGTGTGTTAGTGGGTGCCCCGAAGGCAAGGCCAGACATTGCAGCGGGTAATGGGTGTATGGCAAATACAGGTAACCTAGCTTGTTAGCAGTCCATTCAGGCAAGGCATCATGGGTCAAAGGAGTGCTGCAGTTGGCGGTGTGTGGTCCTCATCTTGCCTTAGTGACTAGCCATATCACTGGTAGTGCAATGCATAGGTGGTCATTCCAACCTCAGCGGTAAAAGGCGCTTACCGCCGTGCAGAAGACCGCCATAACACCGGCGCGGCCGCGGTAAACCGCCACGGTCATTCTGACCCACAACAGGCAAACCGCCAAAATACAGACATCCACAAAAGTCCGCCACACCAAAGGGCAGCGAGAAACTGGCGATGACCAAACCTCCACCGTCACGCCAACAGAAATACGCCCACACTATCACGACACACGAATCCACGCGGTGGTCTTTCAACCGCGGTATTCCATTGGCGGTACACACCGCCGCGCTCAAAATACACACACATATACAAAACACAGCCACATTGGACAATTCGAAATACACACACCTGATATACATACACACACCACTCCCACACACCCAATACAATATAAAACACACACCCACATCACCCACAAACCCCTACTCCTAGAGATTCGTGAACACGCACAGAGATAAGAGACCCGAGCACACAGACGCGCAATTCACTGTCACCCAGCTATACTACCACGCACGTCAAAATACACACCAATACACATCACCACACTTAGCACCACACAATCCACCCCACACATCACCCAAACCACCCCATGGCACCGCAGACACCCCAGGTTTTCTGACGCTGAACTCAGGGTCATGGTGGAGGAAATTGTACGGGTAGAGCCACAGCTCTTCGGGACACAGGTGCAGCACACCACCATTGCCAGGAAGATGGAGCTATGGAGCAGAATAGTGGACAGGGTCAACGCTGTGGGAGAGCACCCAAGAAATCGGGACGACATCAGGAAGAGGTGGAACGACCTACAGGGGAAGGTGCGTTCCATGGTATCCAGGCACAACATCGCGGTGCAGCGGACTGGCGGCGGACCCCCACCTCCTCCCCCAGAATTTACAACATGGGAGGAGCAGGTCTTGGCGATCCTGCATCCTGAGGGCCTCGCAGGAGTAGGCAGAGGAATGGACTCTGGTAAGTCATATCTTAATTACTACATCCCCCCAACCCCACCAGCATGCCAACTCATACCCCCACCCTCACCCCCACCCCCATCACACCTACTCCTTGCAAATGTCTCACCCTCACAACCCACCCATCCCAACACCAAGCCCTGCATGCGACCACTAAGCATGGACACCCATCACCTAAGCATGCCCACTGCACATACCCATCCCCCCCCAAACCACCCTCACAAAAGCCCCCACACAGGAATGCAAGCACAGGGGTACACGGGCACCCACCCATTGCACTCTATGGCACACACAGAAGCAATAATCATACTATTATACCCCTGCAGGACCCGAACGCCCCGTCACCGCGCAGGAGGGTCCACAAATGCCCACTCCACCCCCAGAAGAGGCCCACAGTGATGACAGCACCTCTGTCTCCCTGGATCTAGATGACCAGCCCGGCCCATCGGGGACCTCTGGACAGTCGGTCCCCTCAGACAGCCTCAGGCCACAGCAGACCTTCCCCCCTCTGGGAACACCAGCACAGCACCCACCCAGCGGGCCCATACCTCTGTCCCCAGGACACGTCAATCAGCGGTGTGTCCACCACTACAGGGCACCCAGGTTAACCCACCACCCCAACAACAACAGGGACCTGGGGGCAGTGGTAGTGGGCACACGGTCCAGGGGACAGAGGCACAGGGAAACAGGAGAACTGGGAGGGCTGCTGTGCGACAGGGGGGGACAGGCCCAGGGAACCCACCCTCCACGAGGCCCTCTCCTCCATCATGGGAGCATACCACCACTCCCAGGAGACGATGGCGACGGCCTGGCCAGGTTTCAGGAGATCCAGCTTCTGCAGGAGCAACAGTATATGGGGTTCAGGGAAGAACTAAGAAACATCAGTACCGCCATGGGCACTATCGTAGTGGCTCTAAATGAGCTAGTCACCACAATGCGGGACACTGTTGCACCACAAAGGGCCCCTGACACTAGCATGGACCAAGAACTGCCTATCACCTCCGCCGGCGCTGGTGGACAGGAGGCCCCGACACAAGACCAACAGGCCACCAGAACCCCACCCCCTGCAGAAGGTGAACCACCCCGCAAGCGGGCCCTGAGATCCAGGAAGAAGACAGAGTAAGATGCCAAGACCCCCGCCAGCAAAGGATACCTCCCTGATTGTCATCCAACTGTCCCACATTGACACCCTGTCCATTCTTACACTGCCCCTGCTCCACTTTCCACAGGCATCTGGACAATGCACCTGTGATACTGATAGTCTGGACTCTGCCATGGACAATCCTCCACCATCACGCCTCAACCATTTGCAACCACCCACCAATTTAGAGCACTGTAATAAACACACTTATTGCAAAAAACAATCTGGAGTCTGGCTGTGATTATGTACAAATGTATTAGACATTACCGTGCCAAATGGCATATTCACATTGTGATGCCAACATACCAATGTCACACAGCTGTAGTCCATGGGGAAATAAAGCAGATGTCACGCAGTGGGGCCCACATCTCTGAAATTGGAAGTGAAAGTCACAACTCAGTTACCATACACTGGGGGAAAAGGACAGACAGTAGAGAGGTAGTAGGGGTTAACTATATGTAATATGCCGGTGTGGATTCTTACCTGTGTGTCATTGAAAATACTGCTGTATTACTGTGTTCCTGTTCTCTATGTCGTCCTCTTCGCCTTCCTCCTCTTCACTCTCCACAGGCTCCGCAGCTGCTACAACACCACCATCTGGACCATCCTCCTGCAGAAAAGGCACCTGCCGTCGCAAAGCCAGGTTGTGAAGCATACAGCAGGCCACGATGATCTGGCACACCTTCTTTGGTGAGTACATTAGGGATCCACCTGTCATATGTAGGCAGCGGAACCTGGCCTTCAGGAGGCCGAAGGTCCGCTCGATCACCCTCCTAGTTCTCCCATGGGCCTCATTGTACTGTTCCTCTGCCCTTGTCCTGGGATTCCTCACTGGGGTCAGTAGCCATGACAGGTTGGGGTAACCAGAGTCTCCTAATAGCCACACACGGTGCCTCTGGAGTTGACCCATCACGTAAGGGATGCTGCTATTCCGCAGGATGTACGCGTCATGCACTGACCCAGGGAACTTGGCATTAACATGGGAGATGTACTGGTCAGCCAAACACACCATCTGGACATTCATGGAATGATAACTCTTCCTGTTCCTGTACACCTGTTCACTCCTGCTGGGGGGGGACCAAAGCAACATGTGTCCCATCAATGGCACCAATGATGTTGGGGATATGTCCAAGGGCATAGAAATCAGCCTTCACTGTAGCCAAATCCCCCACCTCAGGGAAGACGATGTAGCTTCGCATGTGTTTCAGCAGGGCAGACAACACTCTAGACAACACCTTGGAAAACATGGGCTGGGACATCCCTGATGATATGGCCACTGTTGTTTGAAATGACCCACTTGCAAGGAAATGGAGTACTGACAGCACCTGCACTAGAGGGGGAATCCCTGTGGGTTGGCGGATTGGTGACATCAGGTCTGGCTCCAACTGGGTACACAGTTCCTGTATAGTGGCTCGGTCAAGCCTGTATGTCAGTATGACATGTCTTTCCTCCATTGTCGACAGGTCCACCAGCGGTCTGTACACGGGAAGATTTCTCCATCTCCTCGCATGTGCCAGTGGACGGTGCCTATGAAGGACAACAGCGAGCACAGAGTCAATCAACCCACAGGTACGTAACCACAGCTTGCACATAACACGATTCCCAATGCATTGAATGGCTTGTATGAGTGTCGATGCAAGGCCTAGGTATGTGTGACGCAGTAGAAAATAAGGCATGTGGGCCCTTGAAATGGCGGCTGGCTGACCTGTGAAGTGCGACAATGGGATGTGAGGCCAATGCGCTGGCGTGGGACACTGTGGCGGTAGGCGGTCGAAGACCGCGGCGCAAAGCTGCATTGGTTAACATTGAACCCTATGGGTCTCAGGAGCCAATGACGATGTGCGCCGGCGGTACGCACCGCCACGGTACGCACCGCCGCGGGCGTGACCGCCATTTTCTATCAGCTTAATCACTCGATTCCTGATCTTCCACAGGAGAGGACCTACACTGCAAGTGCTGCTGTGACCACGGTCTGGAAGAGACAATGGCTCATGCGACTGGGGAAAGGGCCCCTGCCTTCACTGCTCAGGAGTTGGAGAAACTCGTGGATGGGGTCCTCCCCAAGTATGCGCTACTCTACGGTCCTCCAGACCAACAGGTAAGTACACTGGGACCATGCTTTGTGGGCAATGCCTGTGTTGAGTCGGGTGGATAAAAGATGGTTGGGAGGGGAGCGATTGAGGCATGCATCAAACGACAGATGAGAGCATGTGCCACATGGCAAGGGTGGGGATGGGGGGGCCACTCACATTGAGCATGCAGAAGGTGATGATTATTCTTCTCTCCCTGTACATGTCACATAGGTCAGCGCCCACCAGAAAATCGGTATTTGGCGTGCCATCGCCAAGGACGTCCGGACCCTGGGGGTCCACCAGAGATGGGGCACCCACTGCAGGAAGAGATGGGAGGACATCCGACGCTGGAGCAGGAAGACGGCGGAGGCTCAGCTGGGGAGGGCCTCCCAACGTGGGAGGGGTGCCAGTCGTACTTTGACCCCCCTGATGTCCCGGATCCTGGCGGTGGCCTACCCCGAGTTGGATGGGCACGTGAGGACATCACAGCAGACACAAGGGGGTGAGTACACTCAAATCCTGGTTACTTTGCGCGCAGTGGAGGTGTCTGGATGGGGGAGGAGGGCTGTGGTTATCCCTAGGCCAGTGCGATATCTGTAGGCTAGGCCCCTCCGTAAGGCATGGCCCTGTGCCCCCGCCCCCCACCTCTGTAGGGTGCCAAGTACAGCTATTCATTGCCCTGTGTCATGTATGTGAGCAGAGGTCGTCCATAGGCTTGTAGGCCATGTCCCACGGATTGCGTAGTCGACCCCAAGTGCGCGACGTAGTGCAGGGGGCTTCTGTGTATGTCCTGTCCGCCAACGGTGTCGCCAATGCATTCACTCAACATTTCTTTCTTTTTTCCCACCCCCCTTTTTTGTTGTCTTCCTGTTCATTTGTGCATTAGCATCATCAGGCGGAGGAGAAGTGGCATCGGAGCACGAGGGAGCTGCATCTCACATGGCCATGGCGGGCCATGCAACTGACTCGGATTTCACCAGTGAGACGGAGGGCGAGGGGAGCTCCACAGCGGGGACTCGTGCGGATGTCAGTGACAGCGACTCGTCCTCTGAAGGGAGCTCCCTTGTGGTGGCGGCAACATCCGTGCCCCCCCCTACAACAGGTACAGCCGCCACCCAGCGCACCAGCACCGCCCTCCCAGCAGCCCCTCAGCGTTTGCCCCGTGCCCGCTCACCCAGGAAGGTGGGCATCTCCTTCGCCCCAGGCACCTCAGGCCCTGCCCCAGTCACCCCTGCTGCCCTCAGTGAGGAGGTCATTGACCTCCTGCGGACGCTCATTGTTGGGCAGTCTACCCTTTTGAATGCAATCCAGGGTGTAGAAAGGGAGGTGCACCAGAGTAATGCATACCTGGAGGGCATTCATTCGGGTCAGGCTGCCCATCAGCGATCGTTCAACACTCTGGCCTCAGCACTGATGGCAGCAATTGTCCCTGTCTCTAGCCTCCCCCCTCCAACTTCCTCCACCCAGACCCAATCCCCTGTACCTCTGCCTATCCCAGACACACCATCAGACCAGCCTGCACACACCTCAACACCCAAGGGAAGCTCATCCAGACATAAGCACCACACATCACACAAGCATTCACACAAGCAACATCCACATGCAGACATACCAACACCCACTGCCTCCACTGTGTCCCCCTCCTCCTCGTCTCCCTCCTCCCTCCCTGTCACGTCTACACTCACACCTGCATGCACAACATCTTCAGCCACTACGTCCATCACCAGCACACCCACCAGAACCCCCGCACACGTGCAGTCACCACCCCCACTACCATTCACACGTCCCCTGTGTCCTCTCCCAGTGTGTCTGTCACCCCCTCTTCCAAGCTACACAAACACAGGCAGCCACCCACCCAACAGCCATCCACCTCACGACAGCCTCCAGCACAAGCACCTGCACCCAAAGACACCAGACTTCAAACTCCTACAACCACAACCTCCTCGTCCACTCCCATACCTACTACACCTACCCGTCCCTCTCTTCCTAAACTTATTTTCCTTTCCAAACTTGACCTCTTCCCAACAACTCCCCCACCCCGTCCATCTAAAAAGACTCCAGTCAGCACCTCAGCCACCACAACAGCGGGCCCTCTGAAGACAGTCTGCCATGGACTGTGGAGTCCCCCACCCTCAAGGGCAGGCAGCTCAGTAGGGAGCCAAGGCACGGGCAGCCCACCGCCGCAAAAACATGCCAAAATTGTCAGTGCCCGGCGCGAGAGGCCTAAAACACCTGGTACAAAAATTCCTACCATGGCTCCGGCAGGGAGTGTGGTGCCACCTGGCACACCGCCAAAGGTGGGGAAGGGCCACAGGTGACCAGGAAAGGCTGGGAAGGGCAGCACGCCCGACAAGACCGCCAGCAGCCCAGCTGAGCAGGAGGGCCCCGCATGCCCCATCCCAGGTGGGCAGGAGAACACCAACAGGCCCGGGACTGCAGCCCAGGAGGGCCCCACCAGGCCGATCCCAGGTGGGCAGGAAGGCGCAGCCAGCCACAGGTCAGGTGGCGAATGACCTCCACGCCATGGGCTGATCCGCTGAACTGGGCACTCATCCAAAGCACCGCTGCGCTGGGCACCACCGTCTCAAGAACCGCTGAACTGGGCCCTTCATCTCAAGCACCGCCCTGCTGGGCACCGCCGTCTCAAGAACCGCTGAACTGGGCCCTTCATCTCAAGCACTGCTCCGCTGGGCACCGCCGTCTCAAGCACCGCTCCGCTGGGCACCGCCGTCTCAAGAACCGCTGAACTGGGCCCTTCATCTCAAGCACTGCTCCGCTGGGCACTGCCGTCTCAAGCACTGCTCCGCTGGGCACCGCCGTCTCAAGAACCGCTGAACTGGGCCCTTCATCTCAAGCTCCGCTCCACTGGGCACCACCGTCTCAAGAACCGCTGAACTGGGCCCTTCATCTCAAGCACTGCTCCGCTGGGCACCGCCGTCTCAAGCACCGCTCTGCTGGGCCCTTCATCTCAAGCACCGCTGCGCTGGGCACCGCCGTCTCAAGCACCGCTGAACTGGGCCCTTCATCTCAAGCACCGCTGGCCTATTGGCGGAAGGGGCAGGCCCGCATCTGTGTCGGGCAGGGCTGCACGAAGCACTCTGGGCACTAGTCCCCCTCCAGTACCAGTGGAGACTGATATTGACTTGAGAGACTGTGGCTTTGCACTCCCCAGGATGGCACAGTGGGCAAGCCACCCACTGTAGAGACTTGAGAGACTGTGGCTTTGCACTCCCCAGGATGGCACAGTGGGCAACCCACCCACTGTAGAGACTTGAGAGACTGTGGCTTTGCACTCCCCACGATGGCACAGTGGGCAAGCCACCCACTGTAGAGACTTGAGAGACTGTGGCTTTGCACTCCCCAGGATGGCACAGTGGGCAAGCCACCCACTGTAGAGACCTGAGAGACTGTGGCTTTGCACTCCCCAGGATGGCACAGTGGGCAACCCACCCACTGTAGAGACTTGAGAGACTGTGGCTTTGCACTCCCCAGGATGGCACAGTGGCCATGGAGGCCCCTCGTGGATCTGGGTCGTGGACTCATCTGGCTGAGGTGCCCCCCCTTCCCTTCCCCCTGAGGTGCCTGTAGTTTTGCTATCTGATGCCCCTGCAGTGTTCTCTCCGTTGGAGTCAGGTATCCTGTGTGGGCTTTGCCCATGTGATTTTGGCCCAGTGGCCCACGAACAATGGCTGATACACATATCGGACTGGACAATTTATGTATATAAAGTTATAGATGTGTGATATATTTTATACTCAGTCATACAATATATTTCTAAGTTTATAATCATTTACTTTTGTCTTTGCATTCTTCCGGGGGGTTTGGGGGGGTAACTGTGATGTGTTGCTATGCATTGAGGTGTGTGTTGTAGTGGGTGAGGGTGAGGGTGGGTGTGTCGCATATGTGTGTCCCCGAAATTTTTTGCCTCCCCAAACCCCTGTGTCGTAGGTGCAGTACTCACCGTTGTCTTCTGCGTCAGCGTTCGTGCTCCTGGTAGAGGAGCAGGAAGACAATAGCTGGGAGGATGTGGAGTTCGGGATCCATGCTGTCCAGATTCCTCGTGGGGTGTATGGAGGTGAGCGTTTTCCGTTTGAAATGTCTGTTTCCGCCGTGTTTTTATCGGCGGGGCTACCGCCCCGGAAAAGTTGGCGGATTGGTGGGTTGTGATAGGGTGGGCGGTACATTGTCTCCCGCCTGTCTGTTGGCGGTGACCACCGCACTGTTTGTTTGTCCCGCCGTGGCGGGCGGTATCTAAAGTGGCGGTCTCTGTTGGCGGTTTCCACCAGGGTCGGAATTGCATTTTTTTTACTGCCAGCCTGTTGGTGGTTTTGCTGCCGCTTTAACACCGACCGCCAAGGTTGGAATGACCCCCATAGTGCTTAAGCCTGTTCCCTGTATGTGATGGTGATGTGTATGCCAATAGTGGTGTTGGTGCAGTCATTGACCCAGTGTATCCTTTGTCTCTCTACCCCCTGTCTTGTTTTGTCATCCTGTCCTTGTGTGCATTAGCATAATTTGGTGGAGGAGCAGGGGCACCAGCGATCGAGGGAGCTGCAGCCCACATGACCCAGGAGACAGAGTCCACCGACGCAGAGGGAACCAGTGGGACGGAGGGCGAGGGGAGCACCACTGTGGAGACTGGAGGAGACAACACAGATTCAGATACCTCCTCAGATGGGAGCTCCCTGCTGGTGGGGAACACCTCTGTGACCACCCCAGCTGCAGGTACAGCCACCACCCCCATACCAGAATTGCCCTCCCAGCAGCCCCTCTGAGTTTCCTGTGCCCGCTCACCCAGGAGGGTGGGCATCTCCTTCGCCCCTGGCACCTCAGACCCTGCCCCAGTGAGCCCTGCTGCCCTGAGTGTAGAGGCTGTTGACCTCCTGAGATCCATCTCTGTAGGGCAGTCAACCGGTGTGAATGCCATCCAGGGGCTGGCATCCCAGATGCAGCAATGTAATGCATTGCTGGTGGGCATTCACAGTAGCTTGGCGGCCAAATAGAGATCAATTCAGGCTCTGGCCTCCTTTCTGATGGCAGCCATTGTCCCTGTTTCTACCGTCTCCCTCCAACTTCCACTTCCCAGTCCCATTCCTCTCAACCCCAAACAATCCCAGGCACACATAGAGATGAGCATGCACACAAGACAACTCCCAAGAGTGGCACAGGCAAACACAAGCACCACACTTCATCACGCAAGCACTCATGCAAACACCATACAGTTGCAGACACGACAAACATCCAGTACCAGCATCACCACACCAAGTAGAACACACACCTCACTGGCAGACACCTCCACAACAGCCATGCACATGTCAGCTCTGTCCTCTCCCACCGTGTCTGTCCCCCCTCCTAAAGGACACAAATGCAAGCACTCACACACCCAACAGCCATCCACCTAACATCAGCATACAGCCCATGCACCTGCACCCAAATCCAGTAGACATACACCTCCAACAACCACTCCCTCACCCTCCACTCCCATTACTCCTCCCTCCTCCCGCTTCAACGTCCCTAAAAAACGTTTCTTTTCCCAACTTCACCTCTTCCCTCCCCGTCCTGCCCGTATGAGGAGGGTGCCAAGGACACAGCCCAGCACCTCAGCCAAACAGTCCACGGGGACAGTGGTAGCAACACCTACTCGTGGTGGTAAGGATACCACACCTCCATCAAATAAGGGGAAGGAGCCTGCCCCACCAGGCAAGAATGGGAAGGAGCCTGCACCACCAGTCAAGAAGAGGAAGGAGCTTGCCCCACCAGGCAGGAAGGGGAAGAGCCCATCCACCCCTTCCAGGCAGGGTAAGGGATCCACGACCCATATACTGGAGGAGAGGAAGCCCTCCACTCCAGCGGAGGTTGTCAGGGTGACGCCTCCACCACCACCAGCTGTCACTGGGCTCCCACAGTCAGCTTATAAATTGCAGCCAACAGCAAGTGCAGAGGCTGCCCAGGAGGCTCCTCCATCCACAACCACACTGCAGCCACCAGAAAGTGCAGAGGCTGCCCAGGAGGCTCCTCCATGCACCATCACACTGCAGCCATCAGAAAGTGCAAAGGCTGCCCAAGAGGCTCCTCCATCCACCACCACACTGCAGCCATCAGAAACTGAAGAGGCGGCCCAGGAGGCTCCTACATCCACCACCACACTGCAGCCGTCACCGCCAGCGGACGCCATGTAGGCCACACTCTAGGGGCTGCTGTGTGAGTTGCCCCCTCCAGAACCAGTGGGCAAGTCACCCACCTGAGAGACTGTGGCCTTGCACTCCCCAGGACAGAGCAATGGGCATGGAGCCCCCTCCTGAACCAGTGGGCAAGTCACCCACCTGAGAGACTGTGGCCTTGCACTCCCCAGGACAGAGCAATGGGCATGGAGCCCCCTCCAGAACCAGTGGGCAAGTCACCCTTGCCCTCCCCAGGACAGAGCAATGGGCATGGAGCCCCATCCAGAACCAGTGGGCTTGTTCCCGCATCTGGCTGAGGTGCCCCTCACTCCGCCTGAGTTGCTTGCCTATTTGCAAACTGATGCCCCTGCAGTGTACTATCTGGATGTGGTCAGAATTCGAGTTGGGCCTTAGACTGTGCCCTGTGGCCATGTGGGCCCTTTGAACATTGGACTGGGCAGTGTCCCTTTGTGTACATGTGTACATATCTGTTTAATTGACAAATCAAATTAGTTATTTAGATTTTGATCTGATTACAATCACTTTCGTCCATTCCGGTTGTCCTTGCATTATTCTGCTGTTTTTCGGGGACAAATTGTTTTTCGTGTGCAGCTGGATGTGTGTGTGGTGTGTGTGTGTCTGGTGTGTGTCGTGCGTGTGTGTGTGTCACTCTCGTTTTCCTCCCTCCCTCCCATGTGTGCTAGGCGGCTGTACTCACCGGCGTCGTCTTCCTCGGCGTTGGCGTTCCAGGTGAAGCATTACGTAGAAGATCCTCAGAAAGACTTGCAGTTCGGTTTCCATGGCAGCATTGTTCTTCCCTGTGTCTCCGATGGTGAGTCCTTTCCCTTCTGTGATGCGTTTCCGCCAGGCTTTTGATGGCATTGGTACCGCCCCAGAAAAGGTGGTGGAATGATGTGTCTGAATATGGTGGGCGGTACTTTATCTTCCACCTGGCTGTTGTTGGCTACCGCCGTGGTGAGTGTTGTTTCCGCCCTGGCGGTTGGTGTGGTACATTGGCTGTCTATGGGAGATATCACCCTCATGGTCATAATTTGGCGGCACTTACCGCCAGCCTGTTGGCAGTATTACTGCCACTTTATCACTCACAGCTAGGGTCGTAATGAGGGCCTGCATGTCTCTGGATCTGAGTGTGAAAATAAGATAACGCATATTCAGATTCACTCAAAACTTCACTCTACTTGAGTTCACATAGTATACTTAACACTTTCTCACATGATGTCTAGCACCAGGAGGCATAATTAAGGGGTGATGATCCCTATATTTCCTAATACATTTTTGCCATGAAGAAAACTGATCCAAAGGCCCCCACACTTTATTATATTTAATTATTCTAATCTTTGAGGAGCTTCCAGGTTGGCACCTACTTCTGATTCCCACCTGCGTAGCGCTGCTTCTATAGTAAGGACTTCGGCCATCAGTTCCCTCCTGATCCCCATCGTTTGACCCAGGCAATGGCCCCAGACCACCACCTTCAAAGCCTCCCATTCCACCCTCCGATTTGAGGCTGTCTCCATGTTTAGTGTAAAGTATTCTGTCAGTGTGGCCGTTAGAGCATCGCGGAAGACCTCATCTTCCATGGATGTGGGGTACAGACACCAAGTCGGAATCAGTGGTATTTTCTCAGCTGTCTGCATCATTACTAGTAATGGACTGTGATCAGACACTGTGCGCCCAGGTACTCTGAGTGTGTGAAGGTACTGCTGATGCCAGCAATACAGAACATATGGTCAATCTAGTATGTATTTGATAGATGTGGGAGTAGTAGGAGAATTCCCTGCAGCGGGGGTGCTTTAGCCACAATATGTCCTCCATTTCCCACCCAGATCTCCACCTCGTCAAGCCCTTTGCCACTCGGATTGCCACCACCCCCTGCAGAGGGGTGGTAGAGCGGTCATGTCCAGGTCGGGGACACCACTGAAGTCCTCCCCCCCAAGAGATAGGGGGCACCTGGGTATCTGGCCAGCCTGACAGACAGTGTGTGGAGGAAGGCAACCTGGTCTTGGTTGGGGACATATATACTTCCCAGCACCATTAATCGTCCGTACAGGCGGCCTTCTACCAATACATACCTGCCCTCCTTGTCTGCATCTACCGAGACAGGTTCAAATGGTACTCCCGCCTGCACCCACACCAATGTCCCCCATGCATATCCGGAGTAGGTAGTGGCAAACAGTTGCCCCCGCCAGCGACTATGAAGACGATTGGCTTCCACCCTACTGAGATGTGATTCCTGCAACATAGCAATGTGGACTCCTCTTCTCTGCATGTATGTCAAGATGCTATGGCGCTTTGACACGGTGCCCATCCCCAAGTGTTCCAAGACATCAATTTAAGAGTAATTGCAGTATGCATCAGGGATTTAATGTGCCCCCGAACTCGGGTCCCCCACAACCCCCAATCCCCTCCCCCACTCGATCCCGACCACACACACCAAATCATTACTTTAGGCGTCAACAATAACAATAACAGGACTATTCCATCCCCAACTCCCCATCGCCCAAACCTGTATTAACAGTCTGTGACAGGTCATCCTCTTCACACCGCTTGAGAAGTCCAGGGGCGAATGGGGGGAGGTGCTCCCCTTGTATCATCATAATGGCGTTACTTCTCAGTGATGTCCGAACCAGCCTGGATCTGCATGCTGGATGCCACTCCCATATAAGGAGTTCTGTACAATGGTGGAAGATGGCATCTACTAAATAATGTCTTCAGCTGTCTGAGGTGTCACATGCGGAAGATGACCAAGGGGGTCCGCAACCGACTCACGATCAGATGAATCCTCCATAGCACCGGCCTCCGTGTGGCTAGTTTTGCCTTTGTCAGATGTGGGTAACTCTGTTATGGGCGCGGATGCCCTAATCACTGCTCATTTCCCCTGACTTGCCTGCATTCGCGTTGGCCTGAGCACTCTGTCATTGCGAGGCTGATCCCTGGAGCAGCGTCTCTTTCGCCGGCTTCTAGTCATGGGGGGCTCATTTGGACTCTGGTCAACCCTTCCGGTTCTGCATGTTTCAAGCCAGGACCAAGCCCCAAACCTCCTCTGGGCTCAGGCAGAAATGGGTATGGCTGTCCCATATTATCTTTAGTTTCGAGGGAAATAACAGAGCATACCAGATTCTTTCAGTCCTTATGCCCTTCTTCACTTCAGTATAGAACGCCCTTTTGGCCTGTACATCTGCCGTATAGTCTTGGAACATATTGACCCTACTGTTCTCCAAAGGGGCCTGTTTAGCGAGCTCTCTGAAGTGGCAAGTCCCAATCCTTATAGTGCAGCAATTGGGCACAACCAGTCTTGGGGGTCTCCTAGGCGCAGGGGGCTTGGCCGGGACCCTATGTGCCCTTTCCAGGGCAAAAAATGGTGTGAATTGCTGTATGCCCATAAGCTCTTTCCTCCAGGGCTCCAGGTAGGCCACCATATCATTGCCCTCCACTCCTTCCAGAAGTCCTATGATACGGATGTTATTACGCAAGCTTCGGTCCTCCACATCCTCTGTCCTGTGTTCCAGTCTCTGTACCCTGTCTGTGAGCTGGGCGAGTTGGGTTTGTTGTGCCCGATGTGACGTGCCCATTTCATTCAGTTCTTCCTCCGCATTTTCCACCCTCACTGCCAACTTCAAGTGATCAGCTCTCAGAAGGCCCAACTCGGCTGACACTTTCCCATTTTCTTGCCGGAGGGTGTTCTTAGAGTCCTCAATCGCCTCCAAGATCTTTTGTAAGGTGTCTTGCATTTGGGGCAGCTGGGGTGACTCCTGTGGCATCATTGTCTTGGCCCTTTGCTCGATTTCTGGGCTAACCGCTTGTGATTCCTACAGTTTAGGGTGTTGTTTCCCCATTAGGATCACTCAGCTGTGGTAGACTGGCTCTGATCTGTGTATTCCCGTACAGGGGAGGGAGGGGGCCTCTTGCCACCAATGTTGATCCCCTCTCCGCTGTTAGGGATTCCTGGTGTCCTAGCGGATCCTCTACAGTATAAGGCTGCTGGAGCTCCGAGCCGCCGGCCTGGGTGACCTCCCAGCAGGCGCTAGGTGTTATTACCAGACTCCCAGATTCTCAGTCAAATGGAAAGCCTTTGCTTACCAGGTTGTCATCGCCTGTCCCGGTCTCCCAAGACTCCACCAGGGGGGTTCTGTTCCCTGTTGTGCCTACGCTTGCCTTTTCCGTCACCCACCTCGAGGCTTTGGCCCACGTCCAATAGGATCACGGTGGGTCGGACCCCCAGTTCCCTGTGTCCGTCACTGTATGTGTGAAGGGTCTCAGTGCACCAGCACCAGAGTAGCAGTCCGAGTGGCAGTGCACGGCAACACTCCACCGTGAGGTCTCAGTAGCCTCAGCCCCTTTAAAGTGTGCCACCAATACACATGTTTGCCAAGGTTTCAGTTGCTGGGTATGCAGGTCAGCCCCCAATATCACCAGGCAGAGGGCACTCTGTCAGTGCACGGCTCTTACGCCCAGCGGCGTTCCCCGGCACCCCTCTTCAGATTCCTGACCCCGGTGGGTGAGTTCACTGTCACGTGCACCCCTCTACTGTAGGGCCACTCCTGGGACACCACCAGCTGTGCCCCCATACTGGCCTGTCTCACCTCTTGTGCGCCGATGGCCCCTCACTTTGGCGCAGTGCACCGTCAGTTCAGCCGCCAAAGGAGGCGGGGTGGGAGGGAAGTGAAAGGCCCATTGCTCCGTGGGTCTGACCCGCTTCCTTCAGCACCCGTCCGCTTCCCACTTCGTCTCCGGAAGGGTACAGGGTTCCAGTGCCGTCTGCACCCCTCAGAGCTCCAGGCACTAGTGCGCCATTACTGCCATTGTTCCCCCCGGTGATGCTGGGTGTCCACGTCTGTCCGCCTAGGGCTGCCTCGTGTCCGCCATCTTGTGCAGCAACTCCATCGCGGCCTCTTCCTCTGCTCAACTACAGAGACAGTAAACCCAACAGTGGTTTGAAGGACTCATTCTTAGTGTTGCACAGTAAATCCAAGGTAGTAGAGTCAATCTAGAATACAGTGACAATCATAAAGTGATTGACATAATTATACTACAAGCCTCTTTTTTCTCTTGATTACAGATGTGTATTTTACAGGTGCATTAAATAAAGTGACATTAGTGCAGACAATGCCATGCTCCGTATGCTCAGTATCAGAGAGTGCAAATGGATGGACATGTTACCACTAAACATCTCACTGATATTTTTGGCTGCTAGTATTGAATGTTTAATGCCCATGGAATTTTGCATACTTATGTCATTCTCATCTTTGGCACATTGTATAAGTGTCTAAGGCCCTCATTACAACCCTGGCGGTCGGTTATATAGCGGCGGTAATACCACCAACAGGCCGGAGGTTATAAATATGAAATTATGACCACGGCGGAAACCACTCAGACAGACAGCCACTTTAACACACCGACCAGCAGGGCAGATTAAACATGCACAACGGCGGTAACCGTCAACAGCCAGGCGGAAGACAATGTTCCGCCCACTGTATTATGAGAAGCCAATCCGCCACCTTTTCCGGGGCGGTACCAAAGACATCAAAAGCCTGGGGGAAACAATTCACAGAAGGGAAACAACTCACCTCTGGAGACTCAAGGAAGAACCACGCCGCCATGGAGCCCGAGTTGCGTGTGTTCCCCCTGCTCTTCTGCGTAATGCTCCACTATGAACACCAACACCGGGGAGACGACCACAGTGAGTACTGCCGCCGATAACACAGGGGAGGGAGGAAAAAGAGAATGACACACACACATGAATGCTTGCGTTTGTGTACTTTGGGAGGAGGAGGCACAGACACAGTGGGTAAGGACACAGGGGACGTGTGCATGGATGTGGGGGTGGTGACTGCTAGTGAGGGGGGTGTACTGATAGGAGTACTGGTGACGGAGGTAGTGGATGAGGATGTAGTGCATGCAGGTGTGAGTGTAGATGCAACTGGGAGGGAGGTGGAGGGCGAGGAGGAGGGGGACACATTGGAGGCAGTGGATGTTGGTATGTCTGATTCTGGATGGTCTTTGTGTGAGTGCCTGTGGGATGAAGTGTGGTGCTTGTGTTTGCCATGTCCACTCTTGTGTGTTGTCCTGGGTGTCTGCTCGTCTGTATGTGTGTCTGGGATGGGTTGGGGTTGAGGAGAATGGGATTGGGTAGAGGAAGTTGAAGGGGGAAAGGTGGAAATAGGGACCATGGCTGCCATCAGAGAGGAGGCCAGAGCCTGGATTGATCTCTGTTGGGCCACCAAGCTAGAGTGAATGCCCTCCAGTAATGCATTGGTCTGTTGCATTTCGACTGCCAGCCCCTGGATGTCATTCACAATGGTTGACTGGCCAACAGAGATGGATCGCAGGAGGTCAATAGCCTCCTCACTCAGGGCAGCAGGGCTAACTGGGGCAGGGCCTGAGGTGCCTGTGGCAAAGGAGATGCCCACTCTCCCGGGCGACCACTGGAAACTTGATGAGGAGCTGCTGGGAGGGCGGTGATGTTACGGGTGGTGGCAGCTGTACCTGTAGTTGGGGTGTGCACAGCGGTGTTGGCCACCACCAGGGAGCTTCCATCGGAGGAGGTATCCGTGTCCGAACTGTCCCCTCCCGTCTCCACCTTGGTGCTCCCCTCACCCTCCGCCCCACTGGTGCCCTCACCGTTGGTGGACTCGGCCTCCTGGGTCCTGTGGGATGCAGCTCCCCCCGTCGCCAGTGCCTCTGCTCCTCCGCCAAATGATGCTTATGCACATAAGGACAGGGTGACGAAACAAAAAGTGGGGGAGAGACAAAGGATACACTTGGTCAATGGCACACACACCACCGTTGGCATACACAACACACTCACACACAGAGAATGGCCCTACGTACTAGCCAATGCACTACCAGTCACAATGCTAATCACCAGCCCATGGATAGGGACACCCAGTAGTGGATGCCTACTAGCTTGGTTGGAGGACTTTCAAATCAGGCCCCTGCACAACAGGGGACCTACCCTGCAATGCCAGGCCTGGCCTAGGGGCACCGACAAGGCCTACACCTCCCACCCGGATACCACCCCACCAGGTGCAAGTTATATCTTAGGGTACTGTACTCACACCATTGTTGCTGCTGTGATGCCCCCAAGCACCCATCCAGCTCCGGATAGGCCACTGCCAGTATGCGGGCTATCAGGGGGTCAGAGTTCGATGGGCACCCCTACCTCGCTGGGAAGCCATCCCCAGCTGGGCCTCCGCCGTCTTCGGTGCCCAGCGTCTCAGGTCCTCCCACCGTTTCCGACAGTGGGTGCTCCGCCTGCCGTAGATCTCCAGGGTCCGCACATCCTTGGCGACGGCATGCCATATACCCTTCTTTTGATGGGTGCTGACCAGCAGAGAAAATACACACAGGAAAAGGTATAAGTTACACGTCCTGCCTGTTACACTCATGGGCGACCATACCGCTTCCCATCCCCTTACGCACAGACATGGCCCTGCATACATGCAGCACGCTTCTCAGGGCCCATCCACCCACCCCCCACATGAGGCCTGCACACACAGCACTCCATGCATTCATGCCCCATGCATTGTACACATGGTGTACTCACCTGTTGGTCTGGAGGCCCATACAGCAGTCGGTACTGGGGTAGGACACCATACACTAGTTTCTGCAACTCTGCTGAGGTGAAGGCAGGGGCCCTTTCCCCAGTGACACGAGCCATGGGCATTTCCAGACACAGGTCACAGCAGCACATGCAGTGTAGGTCCTCTCCTGTTGAAGATCAGGTAGCAAGTGAGTGAACAGATAGAAAATGTCAGTCACGTCTGCGGCGGTGCATACCGTCACTGCTGGCGTACATCACCATTGGCCATTGTAACCCATAGGGCCCAATATAAACCAATGAGGAGTTGCACGGCAGTTCTCAACCACCTCCCGCAATGGCACACAACGTCAGCAGAATTACCTCATTTTCATCTGTCCCTCCATACGGGACAGGCGGACCCCATTTCAGGGGGGGGCAGGCCATGGATCCTAACTGCGTCACAGTACACTAATACACATTATGGACATATCCCACAACATTAATGTAACAATCACAAAATGCATTGTTCTGAAGTGGTTATAATGTACAGATAATAACCAACTTGTCAACACCAGGACAGTGCGCCCTCTACGGGCAACATAATGCAAAATGACAAACCTTATGCAATGTAATAATTCATGCATTGTGTGCTGAAATTGCATATTAACTTTTTGCATTGCAGGTATTTATCTTGAAATGTCTGTAATTTTGTTTCCAATGTATTGTTCATTTCCAAGCATTTCCTGCAGCCTGGCTGGGTGTGGCTGGGTGTGGCAGGTGGGTGGGGCTTGGGTCTATTTAAGGAACCCAGCCCAGCTCCACGTGCTCACTATTCAGAGGTCCCGGTGCAGAGCAGCAGCATTTTCCAGGGCTCCTGTTCCAGAGGCCTACTTGGACATTTCCTGGCCCTGTCCTCATTATCTTGCTGATCTTCAAGCAGGGGAGTAAGGTGGAGTTCGCGATAGATCTCGACTCCGTTTTCTAGAAACATTTGAGTTTTTGGCTTTGTGATTTACAGTGTGCGCGATTCATTCTTGGCACTTAACCCTTGCAGTTCGGATCGGCATGGTGCGCGATCATTTTGAGGCATTTAAATCTTGATGGTTGAATCGGCAACAGTGACCGCAATTCATTCTTGGCAATTAACCCTTGCAGATTGGATCGGCAGAGTGCCTGATCATTTCAAGGCATTTGAATCTCGATGGTTGAATCAGCAACGGTGTGCACGATTCATTCTTGGCAATTAACCCTTGCAGTTCAGATCGGCAGAATGCTTGATCATTTCAAGGCCTTTGAATCTTGATGGTTGAATCGGCAACAGTGTGCGCAATTCATTCTTGGCAATTAACCCTTGCAGTTCATATCGGTAGAGTGCACGATAATTTCAAGGCATTTGAATCTTGATGGTTGAATCAGCAATAGTGTGCGCGATTCATTGTTGGCAATTAACCCTTGCAGTTCAGATTGGCAGAGTGCGCGATTATTTCAAGGCATTTGAATCTTGATGGTTGAATCGGCAAAAGTGTGCGCAATTCATTCTTGGCAATTAACCCTTGCAGTTCAGATCGGCAGAGCACGCGATCATTCCAGGTACTTGAGTCTTGATGCGGAGTCTGGCATTAAGGTGCGCAATCACTTCTGGGCAATTGAATCTTGTAACTTAGATCAAACAGAGTGTGATCTTTTTAGACAAAACAAGTTTAGTCAGTTTGCCAATTCTACAGTATCATTCATGAATCCTATAGCAGTTAATTCTTTGGGAACAAATGTACTCATTGACTCTTGTTGTGATGTAAGTGCTATTTTAAGGATTAACTTGAGAAAGTTCAATGTTCATAGTATATGATTATAAAAAGGTCACGTTATTGAAAAGTTCTTGATCTCTCGTGTTATTAGAGCATAAAGAGTTAAAACAAAGTTCATGAAGATTAATGTGAATGACCTTGCTATTGTGTTCTTAACTCTTGCTTCCACAGGTCTCCTTCCCCACTGTTCCCAACCTAAACCCCATCCCCTGCTTCGCCATTCTTTAACTCTGTGCTATAATGGCTAGTACAGTTTGGAGCTGCCAAGAGGTGGACATTTTGGGAACAGACGCAAACCCCAATGATTCGGTCTCGCTGACACAACTACTCACTCCTTTGCCCCATAGATTGCTACTGCTGCGGATGAATAGGAGATGGGGAAATCTCCCCATGTACAGACCCCTGGTGGACTTGGCAACTATGGAGGACAGGCACATTATACTCACCTATAGACTTGACAGGGCCACTATCACTGAGCTGTGTGCCGAATTGGAGCCTCACCTAATCTCTACTATCCGTCACCCCACCGGTATCTCCCCTCTTGTGTATGTGCTATCAGTGCTCCATTTCCTGGCAACTGGCTCCTTCCAAGTGACAGTGGGCTTGGCAGCAGGAATGTCACAGCCTTTGTTCTCAGTAGTGCTGACCAGAGTGTTGTCTTCCCTGATAAAACACATGTGCAGCTACATCGTTTTCCCCCAGGTGGAGGATTTGGCCACAATGAAAGCTGATTTTTATCCAATGGGACATATACCCAACATTATTCGGGCTATTGATGGCACACATATTGCATTTGTACCCCCCCCCCGGCAAAATGAACAGGTGTTCAGAAATCGAAAGAGCTTTCACTCCATGAATGTGCAGATGGTGTGCCTGGCAAACCAGTACATTTCCCACGTCAATGCAAAGTATCCTGGGTCTGTGCATGATGCCTTTATCCTGAGGAATAGCATCATCCCAAATGTGATGGCTCAACTCCAGAGGCACAGGGTGTGGCTAATAGGTGAGCCTGGTTCCCACCCAGTATATGTTGGTGTATGAGTATGGTGTGGGCCCTCAGGGTTAGTGTGTGGCTAACAGTTGTCCCTCGATATTTGCAGGTGATTCTGGTTACCCCAACGTCTCTTGGCTACTGACCCCTGTGAGGAATCCCAGGACAAGGGCAGAGGAACGTTACAATGAGGCACATGGGTGACCAAGAAGAATTATAGAGAGGACCTTTGGCCTCCTGAAGGCAAGGTTTCTTTGCCTCCATCTAACTGGTGGAACCCTGTGCTACTCACCCAAGAAGGTCTGCCAGATCATCGTGGCATGCTGCATGTTGCACAACCTTGCCTTGTGTCGCCAGGTGCCTTTTCTGCAGGAGGAGGAGGCTGGAGATGGCCGTGTGGCAGCAGTGGACCCTGTGGACAGTGAAGATGAGGAGGCAGAGGATGAGGACAACAGAAGTGCAATTATTCATCAATACTTCCAATGAGACATAGGTATGACAGTGTTGTTACACATATAATTGACGGTTTGATGTGTATTGTGTATTCTTACTTCTATGCCCACTCACTGTACCTTTTGGCATCTCTTTTTGTAGATGTTGGTGCCCCACTATTGCTCCTGGTGTGTACAGTGCAGCCAACTACAGGTCTTTCCAATGTAAATATTACTGTACAGTTGAATTGCATTCTTTGAACCTTTATTAAACGAATACATTTTGAAAAATCTGACACACAACGTACTTGTGTTATATCAAAGTGTGTTTATTGCAGTGCTCTGAAGAAGAGGGGGTAGTGCAATGGGCTGGGGTTATGGTGGAGAAAAGTCCAGGATAGAGTCCAGTCTATTTGTATCATAGGTGCATTGTCCAAGGGGGCATAGGAAGGGGAGCAATGGCAGTTCAAGGTGGACAGGGTGACAGAGTGGGACACAAGGGTGGCAATCAGGAGAGTCTTATTTCTTGGTGGGGGTCTTGGCAATAGTGTCTGGCTTCCGCCTGGAGCACAGGGAACGTTTGGGGATGGTTATCCTTCTGCAGGGTGAGGGGTGCTGGTGGCCTGTTGGTCCTGTGGCGGGCCTCCTGTCCACTAGCGGCAGCAGAGGGCTATTCGGTGGTATGGCTAGTGTCAGGGGCCGAAGGGTTTGCCACTGCCTCCGTCATAGTGTTGGCCATGTCTGCCAGCACCCCTGCAATGGTGACCAGTGTGCTGTTGATGTCCTTCAAGTCCTCCCAGATCCCCAAGTACTGTCTCTCCTGCAGCCGGATGTTCTCCTGCAACTTGTCCAGTATCTGGCCCAGCGTATCCTGGGAATGTTGGTATGCTCCCAGGATTGCAGTGAGTGCCTCCTGAAGAGTCGGTTCCCTGGGCCTGTCCTCCCCCTGTCGCATGCCAGTCCTCCCAGCTTCCCTGTTGTCCTGTGCCTCTGTCCCTTGGACCGTGTGCCCACTGCTACTGCCCTCAGGTCTCTGATCGTCCTGTGTTTGTGGGGTGGCCTGGGTTCCCTGTAGTGGTGGACACACTGCTGATTGACATGTCCTGGGAACAGTGGTATGGGCAAGCTGGTTGGGTGGTGTGCTGGTGTTTCCTGAGGGGGGAGGCTCTGTGGTGGTGTGTGACTGTGGCTGAGGAACCGACTGTCCGGAGGTCCCTGATGGGCCAGGTTGGTCATCCAGATCCAGATGACCAGAGCTACTGTCATCACTGTGGGCCTCTTCTGGGGGGGGACTGGATGTTCCTGGCACCTCTTCTCTGGGGACATTGGCTGGGGTACCTGTGGGGATGTAATAGCAGTGTTATTGTTTCTGTGTGTGACATCATGTGCATGGGTGTGTTGCCCTCTTTGGTTGTTATTACCCTGGCAGCTTTGCCTTGTGTGAATTGTTATTTGGTGGGCTAGGTGATTCTCCCTAGTGTGCATGCTGTGGTGATAGGTGTCCATGCAGGTCTGTGATGGGTGTCCATGCATTGGTGTTGCAGCAGGGCTTGGTATTGGAATGAGTGGGTCATGATGGTGTGGTATGTGGGAGGTGGTGGAGTGATGGGAGTGAGGGTAGGGGTGGGAGTATGTGATAGCATGCAGGTCGGGGTGATAGTAGTAAAGAGTTGACTTACCAGAGTCCAGTCCTCCTCCTACTCCTGCCAGGCCCTCAGAATGCATGATTGCCAAGACTTGCTCCTCCCATGTTGTTAGTTGTGGGGGAGGAGGTGGGGGTCCTTCGCCAGTCCTCTGTACAGCCAGTTGGAGTCTTGCTGCAATGGAACGTACCTTCCCACGTAGGTCAATGCACCTCTTTCTGATGTCATCCCTTGTTCTGGGGTGCTGTCCCACGGCGTTGACCCTGTCCACGATTCTCCGCCATAGCTCTATCTTCCTAGCAATAGATATCTGCTGCACCTGTGATCCAAATAGCTGTGGCTCTACCCAGAGGATTTCCTCCACCATGACCCTTAACTCCTCCTCAGAGAATCTGGGGTTTCGTTGTGGTGCCATGGGTGTGGTGTGAGTAGTGTGGGTGAGGGTGTGTAGGGTGATGTGTTGGGGTGTGTGATGTGGGGTGCGTGGGTGGTGTATAGGTGTAGGTGGTGTGTGGCTCTGGTTTTGTCTGTAGTCGTGGTGTCTGTCTCGTGCCAATGGTTTGTAATGGTAAAGGCTTGTGGGTAATGTGGGTGTGTATTTTATATTGCTGTGAGTGGGTCAGTGTGGTGTGTTTATGGGTGTCAGGTGTGTGTAGTTTGAATTGTCCAATGTGGTGTTGTTTTGTATGTGTGTGTGTATTTTGAGCGCAGCTGTATGTACTGCCAATGGTTTGCCGCCATTTTTTAATGGACCCTAGTATTGTTTATGTGCACCATTTGGCAACAGAGCATAGGTAGCTTGAGGATTATTACAGTTTGTTTAATCCGTGAGTGGACACCCGAGTTGTATGTACTAATTGGAACCAGGGCTGAGTAATAGATAATTTTATAAGAAACAGACTATTATCTAGAGTAGCAGATGCTCTTCAAAAGGACTCAGCGCAGAGGTATCTGTTGTTAAAAAACTCATCAACATATAGAGCCCTACCTCACAATAGTAACTTTTCATCATACTCGCTTTTTATTATGTTTTAGATTGAATCTGATACCTCAGCTTCTAGCTTCACCACATTGGTGCATAATTGTTTATTTTTGGAACCGTGCGGCTGCCACCAAAGATCTCCGCAGGATACCATGCACTTTGTCTTTTTTTGTAAATATTTTAAACTTACCTTGAAAAATCTATTGGATATGCCTTCTTATGGGGCGTGGTTTTAAACAAGTTTGTCCAACCCTGTTATTTCTGCAGATGTTGTCTGATGAGATTTTATTTCACATCGCTACTTTTTTTTAAATCTTCCTTGTTTGTGAGGAGTACAATGATGGACTGATTGAGCTCTACAGCTATGTATAAAATTGTGGATAATTTTAATGTAACATTTGCATGTATTTTGTTTTTTTTCCGATTCTGATATATTTTTATATAAAGGGGGGTTTGGGCTGCTGAATAGACAACACATTGACTCTTTGTATGCAGACAATACCCTCCTACACTTAGGTGACCAATAACCTTATTGCCGGATGTAATGATTCTCTTTGAAAAATGTGGGCGCATTTCTGGACTCTAAGTTAATTTAAGTAAATCTTGCTTTTGCCTCTTAGACCGGTGTACGTACGGGAGTGCCTACAGGCTAGTCTTAGTGCTAAAATGGGAAACATACACATTTACATTAATGGATTACAAAGCATATCATGATGGAACTTGTCTGACCTCTGGTAATCTTGGCTGGCACTTGCCAGTCTCTTGCCTTTTTTTGTGTGGTCCCCTACCCCAATGTGGTGGGTGGCCATAGCAAAATGCTGTCATTATCCAGGTTCATATATCAATTTGCAGTGTTTCCAGTTATATGAACCAGGACATTTTCTAAACAACCTCAACTCCTTACTGACTCAGATAATATGGAGCAAAGAAAGGTGCCAAGTAGCCTTAGGTAAACTTATGCAACCACTACAGGAGAAATGGAAGCTACATCCTATGAGGTGGCTGCTCAGCTACAGTGGCCTAAAAGATGGTTCTCAAATACATCTAATCTAGAATGAGACAAACTTAGAATGATATGTAATATTATGTTGATTTGTATAGAGTATTAATCACCCGTGAGGGTATCGAGGTGCTTGGACAGCTCTGTGGGTGTTTGTTCTCCAAGGTACTTATACAAAGAGCCAGATATTCAGCTTTTTGTGGAATTCAAGAAGTGGGAGGAGGTTCTGATGTGTTGAGGGATGTCGTCGTTCCATGTCTTAGATGGGATGTAGGAGAATGAGCGACCGCCAGATTTGCTTTTGAAGATGCAGGAGTGTGTCTGCGAGTAAGAGTGAGGAAGAGCATGGGTGTCGTGTGGGTTGGTGAAAGCTTATGCAGCTGTTTATGTATTCTGGTCCTGTGTTATGTAGGGTTTTGCATGTGTGTGTGAGAAGTTTGAACTGGCTGGACTTGTGAGTGAAGAGCCAGTGAAGCTTCCTGAGGTGTGTGTGATGTGTTTGCTGTATGAGAGGTCAAGTATGATTCTTGCAGCGGTGTTCTGGATGGGCTGGAGTCTTTGTAGGAGTTGTTGGGAGATTCTGCCGTGCAGAGTGTTGCTGGCTTCCTGCCTTTGGTTATGAGTGCTAGTGTGACAGGCTGTCTGGTGTTCTGAGGCGACTATTTGAAGATCTTCCACAGCATGAGTAGGATGTGGAAGTAAGATATGCACACTGGGTTGACTTGAGCAGTCATGTTGAGCTTGTCATCTAGGATGATCCTTATATTTCTTGTGTAGTTTGTGGGTGTTGGTCCTAGCTCTGATGACCGCCAAGGTGAGTCCATTACATGCATCCTGTTGGAGCTGAGTTTCAGGCATTTGGTTCGTATCCAGTATGCTACCATGGTCATGCAATTGGAGAAGTTGGTTCTGGTGGTGGTTGTCTTGTCTGTCAGGGAGAGGATGAATTGGGTGTCATCGGTGTAAGAGATGACAGTGTGGTCTTGTGATGTTGGCAAGCGATGTAATGTATATATTGAAAAGGATGTGGTTGAGGAATGATCTGTGTGGCATTCTGCATAACAGTTTCTTAGTCTCTGATGTGAAGGGTGGCAGCTTGACCCTTATAGTTCTTCCTGTGAGGAAGAAAAGATCCATTGAGAGTGGATTCTTGTATGCCGATCTCATGGAGTCTTCTCCTGAAGGTGTTGTGGGCTACAGTGTTGAAGGCCACAGAGAGGTTAAATAGGATGAGGGCCACATTTTCTCCTTGGTCCAGGACTATTCGAATGTCGTCGGTGGCCAGGATGAGTGCAGTTTGGGTGCTGTGGTTCTTTCTGAATCCTGATTGAGTGTTTTCTGGAAGATGGTTGAGTTCCAGGTGTGGTTTGAGTAGCTTGCTGATGGTCCTATGAATTACTTTAGCTGGATAAGGGAAGCAGGGAGATGAGTTGGACATTGCTCAGTTGATTCGGGGCTTCTTGAGGAGTGTTTTGATGTCTGCAAGTTTCCATTAATCCGGGAAAGTGGCAGACTATATGGAGATGTTGATGATTTGGGTCAGTGAGATGCTGACTGACGATGTTTCCAGGTTGTAGTTGTGGTAAGGCATGAGTCCATTGGGGCCTCTGAGTGATGATTTGGGGCCCATGAATTGCTGCTGTGTGAATTCTGTCCATTCGGTCAGATGGCTTTTTTGGTTATTGGTGGGTAGGTGAGTGATGAGTTTTCCAGAGTTGGGTTGGTGTGCGAAGTTGCTGTAGATGTTTGTGATTTTGCTGTGGAAGAAGTTGGATAGGGTGTTGCAGAGTGCAGCTTTGTCAGTGGTGTAATATCTGGTTCTCCATGTACTTTCTAGCTGTTTACAGTGCCTTTTGTTGTCGCAGATGTCTTCTGTATACCAAGTGGCCTGCTTGATTGATCTCCAATGCTTGTTGGGTTTGATGGGTGCAAAGGAGTCCATGCAATTCTTGGCCCAGTTGTTGAAGTTGTTGATGTCCTTGTCGAGATTGTCTGGGGGGCTAGGTTGATCTGTGCTGAGTGCGCTGGGCAGCCTACTTCTGTGATTTTGCTGCAGCTGAAGCTTGGAATGGTTAACCTTATAGAGGTGTTGACTTTAGGTACATTGATTTGGAAATGGATGATGGAGTGATCAGTCGAAGTGAGCGGTGTGATGGAGGTGTATTTGATGCAATGGCCTATGGTGAAGATGGGGTCCAGTGTATGTCCTGCAGGGTGTGTTGGTTTTAAGACGAGTTGGGTGAGTTTGATGTTGCTCAATCTTTCGAGGAGTGCTGCAGCGCAGGGGTTGTTTAGGAGTTCCAAGTGAAAGTTGAGGAGATTGTAGGCACTGGATATGGTGAGATGAGCAACGAAGTCGGTTATGAGGTTGGTAAAGGTGGCTCGCAGCAGTAGGAGGGGGTTTTGTTCATGGTGATATTTTCAGAGATTTGCAGCTTGAAGTGCAGGAGTTCCAAAATTGAATTGATAGATTTCTATCCTATGATATGGGACTGCAGGATCATCACATACTTTTGGGGCAAAGTAGTATCTATATTGACTGAATTATAAGTTGAAAGATTAGAACAAACATCCTACCCTGTATATTAAGTCAAATGTACAGACCAAAAATAGCTTGACATGCATATATGTTCCTTGACCTGGCACTACTACTGGACAAGAAAAATATTGCCATGGCATGGAAGGCCAGACTGGCACCTACTGTTAAAGCTTGGCTGTCAGTGTTAAGAAATGGGCCAGTGCGGAGATAGCAGCTACTGCTACGCGTCAAAGAACAGAAGGGCAAAGTGTGACACATACTGAATTAGATATTATATTATTAGCATTTGAGGCTAAAAGAAGTGACAGGGCTCCATGAAAAAAGGCACATATGGATGGGGCAAAAAGGAACCGAAAAAGTGAGAAACCCACACTTTAATTAGTATCCTTTATTAAATCTGATGGTTTGATTATATGCCTACAACATATCACTCATGGGGGTGTGAGCGGAACACTCTTCATGCTAAAAAGCTTCCAGTTGCTATCAAAATATAGGGGCATATTTACGAGAAAGTGGCGCATCAGATGCCACTTTTCTTGCATCCCCTTTGCCTCTCCTAATGACACCATAGCTGTACCATATTTACAATACGGAGCACCATGGTGGTTTGTTACCACAACAGCATCAAAATGTTTGACGGTATTGTGGTGCTTTGCTGCACTAGCACCAACAATGTTGGTGTTAGTGCAGCAAAGCACAGGGCGTACCATAGATTATTATGGGTAAGTCACTTTAACACCTTCTCTGAGCAGGCATTAAAAATGACAGAAAAAATGGGGCTGTGAAATTTCACTGCACCATTTTTTCGGGCCTACCTGCGTGGGAACGCCCCCTTGCATAAATTATGCCTGGCACAGCAATAATGTGGCACAAGGGTTTGCAAAGTGGAGCACTTTGTAAATATGGGGCGGGCGAATGGCCACCTTAACGCTGCCTTAGCAGCCAAAAAATGACTTAAGGCAGCGCAAGAGGCTTGTAGAAATGCCCCTCAGTGTCTGAACCCTGTTGATGTGAGTGCATTTTGAAAAACGTTAGATAATGATGCATGATACTAAAGAGGGCCCACCCAAGCTGGAATTGTTTCCATGTTCAATGTACTTTTCAAGTTATAATGAAAATAAGAAATATAAGTTCGGTTTTCTGCTTTGGAAGCAGCTGCGTTAATATACTATAAAGTTGATTTCGACACATGACGCTACTATCCTAGATTAGTCGAACTGCCTTGCACTTTCTATAAATCACTGTAAAACTTAGGGTCTCATTTACAAGGCCTGTGCACCATTGCTGCATAATTTTTATTTACGCAACAGTGGCGCAAGCAGTGCTTTACACTGCTACACATCTACAAACTGACGCTTTTGGCCCAATGCATCAGTTTGTAAAGCCTTGTGTCACATTATACCTGCGGCAAGTATAATGTATGCAAGCTAGGTGTTCCCTTGGGAAAAGCCATGCAGAACTGACACAGTGAATTTTACATTTCACTGCGTCGTTCTGCAACTTCACTGCATCAGCATTTTAACACCTGCTCGGAGCAAGCTTTAAACTGATGTAGGGCTTTTCTCTATGAGAACCTTCCTTGCATTGCTGGAGTAGAGTAATTTTTTGTCACTAGTGCAACATTACGTCAGTTTAGCGCCACAGATGGGTCATAATTTCTGATGCATCTGTGAAAACATGCACCATGGAGCTCTGTATTGTTAATACAGCGCATTTATGGCATTGTTGGGGGGTCCTAGGGCAGCGCAAGAAATGTAAAGCATTGGTATTGATGCCTCATATTCTTGTAAATGAGTCCCTTGATCTCTAAAAAAAACATCCTTGTTCCAGGCATTGAGCAACATAGGGAATTTTTTACTTTATTGTTACTCATTTTTTGATGTTGTTATAACACAAGCTTCCACCCCTAGGTATCTTGACATTAGAACTCGAATTCAAAAGACAACATTCAGATATCCCAAAAGGGAAAACCAGCTCAAGCTAAATATTGTTTTGGAAAGGGAAATGTTCAATGACTTCCTTGCTATATCAAGGAATCTTTAGAATCGAATAGTAAAAGCGAGGATGTCCAGTGCTTAGCTGCTGCTACCCCCAAGAGTGGTTCACAGAAACTTTGATACCTTACAAGAGATTCCTTCTCAGATTTGAGTTGTTGCTTGGGCAAATAGCATTCGAATTTCTGTGCTATATGGTTTTCGTGGGAACCATATTAGACCTTGTGGACCACAGAGAGAGATTTAACATGATCTTGTGTTTGACCAGAAGCCAAGGCAATGGAGCCAGAGCTACAGAAGTTGAATTCTTATGCCGCCCAGCGATGTCAGAGTTCAGAAATTGTGTTGCACAAGAGGAATTCTTATGCCGTCCAGCAGTGTCAGAGTCCAGATATTATGCTGCAGAAGAGGAACTATTATTCTGTCAAGCAGAGTCAGTGTTCGAATATTGTATTTACAGTGGTAGTAATCACATTAAAGTAATTACAGTGGCTAGCCCCTGATAATGTTCTTCAAAGTAAGTCCATAGCAGTAGGGCCTGCGAGGACAATCCAGGGAGGTGTTGCACAGAGATTTCCTTATTAGAGAAGTTGCTTTGAAGTGTCTTGGGAGGGGCTTAACAATGTATTTAATTTAATGGAGTTAGTTTTAAGGAATATACACTGACCAGCCTTTCATAGTACTTGAAAAGAAACTCTGTTTTTAGTTTTTTCAATGTTCACAGAGCAGTGGATCAAGTCCAATCAGGGTCGGTTCGGGACAGAAGTTAGATCCGGGTACCAAAAGAAAAGTGACCCCACTTGCTAATAAAATAGCAGAAAAACAGACCCACATTTCCAAGCCAGGGCAGTTTTGAACTTGTAAAGACATACTAAGTAGGAGTTGTAAAAGGTATTGGAGAATGAATGCATTTGTGCTTGCTGCAGCCAATGTTTGTGGCATTATCTCGGAAAATCACCCACCACTACATCCTTTCAAGCCTAATAAACATGAGAAATGGCATAAACCAACACTTACTCTGCAATGTGATGACTATAAGCCTGATTTAGATCCTGGATGAGGGTGTTACTCCGTCATAAACGTGGCGGATATCCCATCTGTTAAATTATGATCTCTTTATAGCCTATGAGGATCGTAATACGGCAGACAGTAACCCTCCGCCAGGAGCTAAGTCAGGCCCTATGTGTCTCGGTGCAGCTGTTAAAGTTTTTTTTTAATGTGTCATTTTAGATGAAAAAGTATTTGTATGAATTCATAATCTGTATGATGCACATCATCGTAACTGATAAATTAATGATGTTAAACTCAGAACAATATTAATACATGGTCTGGATGGCTGATTAATGATGTGTTATAGGTGAGCCACATTTTCATGCGTCTTATTAAAATGGATGCAGTTTCTGATGTTCTGCATCCTGCTCATCCCGAGGTATGATACCCATGACAGTTGGGAACACATTTCCCATTGTGCTCTGCGTTCTATGTTGACATTCTGTCAGCAGCGGCTCCTCCGCTATGGCAGAGGAGCATTGCCCCCTTGCGAGCAGCAGCAGCTGCAAAACTTTAACAACAAAACAATAATAAATTGTATTTATTATTGTTTTGTTGTTCAAGGGCCGGGCCATGGGGATGACGTGCACTGTGCACTCCCCTAAGTGTGCATGTGTGTTTGGCCAGCTGTCTCGGGCCAGCTATCTCGGGACGGCCAAACACACATGCCCACTGTGCTCTCTCCAGCCCGGCACTGTGTTACTGGGCTGGAGAGAGCAGGCACAGCCTCCCAGACGGCCTGAAAGCACCCTGGATGGGTGCTCCAGCCAATCATAACGCTACTTTGCAGCATCGTCAGGATAGGCTGCAGGGCAGGCTAGGAGCCTGCGCCCCCCTGCATTGACCAGAAAAGACTAGCGGCGCAGCGGAGAGGGTAAGTTTTTATTTATTTATTTAATTAAATGTTTTTGGTCCTCCCTCACCCCGTTTGTCACCCCGCCCCTTTACTGCACAGCCAGCCGTTACTGCGGTTTGGGCACATTTCAGGGCACCAAAATGGTGACCGTCTGTTGCTCATGCCTCTTTCCTCACCAGGCACCCCGCAGAGAGCACGCAGCAACCTATCACGGGTAAATACAATGAAAAAAAACAATCTACTTTTAAAATCTATATTTGGTCACTGAGTTTAATCCTTCTTTTTTTTCCAAATGTTTTTAAGCTAATGAATACCTTGTAATTGTATGCTAGTATAAATCTCGCTCCAAGCAACACACTTGGGCCCATATTTATACTTTTTTAGCACCGCATTTGTGCCGCTTTTTGACGCAAAAGCGGCGCAGACTTACAAAATACAATTGCGGCGCTAAAAAAGTATAAATATGGGCCTTGATATATTAGTGTTTAGGGGGCTATCATCCAAAAACATAAATAAGAACAGAATAGATTGACAATGTTGATGTTTTTGTGACATTTATAACCACTCACCTATTCTATTTTCCTTTTCAGTTTTACAGTTTAACATGTGTACAGCACTGCTATTCAGGCAGCCTTCATATTGGCTTGTGATGAAGCAAAGCACCATATAACTGTAGGGTGAGGCTTACATCTCTGTCATATGGCACTAGTTTGTAAAACAACAAAGCAAGCTATATTGGCTTGGACTATCATTTCGAATTGTGTATGTCAAATAAACGTTTTTGTATTCTGTTAAGGTAGAACTACTGTGGATTCCGCAAACAGCAATTTATGGGTCACCTCCTGTATCAGGTGGAATACCATCAACCCACAGGTCCTAGATACATAAAAGTTTGTATATCTATGTAAACATTCACTACAGAGTGACGTCTGTTAATGGCTTTGAAGAATGCCTAGAACCTTGCAATTCGATCTAAGATATGGCAGAAACATTTGACTTTATTTCACTAGAGGAGTTCTTTTGCTGACTTCCTTTCACTGTTTTTATTCTATCCCTTGGACGCCCCAGAATAAAATTCAGTTTTAACCTACGAAGAAATCGTTTTAAACTCACTTCACTTACACATAATTAGCACTCTGTATCTCTCACCCTTACCAGTATTCTCAGTAAGGGTCTGAACCACCATTACCAAACTTACCAAAAAACACCTCTAGAGCGCCTCTCTACAGTAGAGAATTGTAACCCACATCAGGTACCATTGGTAATGGTATGAGAATGGACCCTATGATGAAGCATGCCACCGTCTGGTGGGTGAGGGTTCTCGTCCTAAATAATATTTTTTTCTGAACACAAACATTCATTACACTTTTCAACCAGACATACCTTGCTGTGTGTTGTACTTTCTAAAAGTAGAACTGGTTAGCAGGGCTAAAGTACGTCCTACAGCAATGATGAATGTGGGCTCAATCGGTGGATTGGATACTGTTGTGATGATATAATTTTCATATTTGTAATCACATTTGAAGTTTATTTTGTTTATCAAATTGAATTGAGGTGGTTATTGGATTTGCCGTAAATCCAAGCTCTTGAGACATTGATTATTTGTCTGTCATCATGGTGTGTAGAGTGAGGCGCTGCTTGCACATTGATAGGGATTTTGTACTAACTAATTTTCTTTTCTAGGTTGTATGTTTACTTTTGGTCAGTGCGTCTTCCTCTTGAGTGACAGGAGTAGGCACATTGACCAAAGTAGATGACTACTGGACGAGAGTCTACTCGATATGAACAGTAATTTAAAAAGAATAACGGTTTCTCATCTATCTATAGTTTGGACCATCTTTGAAAAGTTACTTGATGTAACTAACTTTTCTTTCTTTTCTAGGGTAATGGGAAAAGGGTTATTTAGCTATTTAATATGGAAAAGGTTTTATGATAGTTTCCTGTTTCACAGGTAAGTTGTGCTTTGATTGGTTACCTAGCCAGGGAGCCATGCTGGGATTGGTGATACATTATCACAAAGCAGCGCTCTGATTGGCTGGTTACTGACAAAGCTGCGCTGTGATAGGTTAAACTTTGATAGAGCCCTGCTGCAATTGTTGATCACTTAAGTATGTGTTGTGATTTAAAAGTTAATTTTAGCTTACCCTGTGTTTGTTTGTAGCATCATAGCCTGCCATTAAAGGCCCGCTCAAGCATTAAAGGCCAAGCTGAAGGTGAAGGCTTTAACAAGGGAGCGAGCATTTACTGGCCACTATAGCCCAGCTGCAGTGGGCTATAAGGCTATTAGAGCATTCGGCCCATAAAGGGCAGAATGTTAAAATTGCAAGAAAGGCCTCATGGAGCATGAGGGGGCTGAAATCGCCTTGGTCTCCATGAGGCCTTTGTTCACAGCAACATCAAACATTGCAATGGTGATGCTCCAGGCTTCTAACAGCCATTAGAAGCCTGGAGCACTCCATTGTCATCAATGGAATGCTCAATATTCCAATTTTCTAATAGAGAACAAACAATGCAAGTTTGTCGCCAAAGCCTAAAGTTTCCGAAAAGCCTAGAAAAGGTCAGAAAATGCCAGCTAAGGGAATGTCAGCATCTTAAATGATAAAGAAGGTCAGTAAAATATGGGTACCTGTATTTCAGAATGGAATAAATATACTGTCCATGACAAAGTTTTGCACTTTCCATTAAATGGAATTTTCAATCTTATGAAGCTATTTTTCTTGAGACAAACCATGTATGACATAAGACCGACACCCAGAGATACACAGTTTGAGGCACTTAATAAATAGGATTGTATAGCAAATGAGAAAGATAGAAAGAAAGCCTCCAAAGAAGAAAAGAGTTAATTTAGAAATTGGCGTGAGAGCAAATTAGATGGACAAGAAAAAAGTTGGGGAAAAGAAATGACTGAAAGTGGAAAACATTTCCAGCTATATTTACTGAAAAGGTAGCACAGGATAAAGAGAAAACACAAAAGAAAGATGAGCAAGCTCAGGAGTAAGACTATGCTTACAAATGTATAAGTGAGATTTTGAATTCTGGACCTCCTCTATATACAGTCAGACCAGCAGGCACAACACAGGCTACTACAGGGGTTGACACAGGTACAGAGGGAGATAATACACACTTCTACAGTAGTATCTAGTGCACCCATGGAAATTACAGAGACAATGGTAGTCACTAGTACAAGTGGAGATGTGCTGCCAAAGATGCAGACACAAACTACACCTACTCTTGCAGTAGCAGAACCACCAATAAAGAAGTTAGTATTTGTGTTTTGAAAATTGAATTTGGTGAAATGTTGCAAAGGAATGTGGATATGAACAGACAATTGACTCACAATGCTGATGACATTAGAAATTTGATGAGTGGCATTAGGTGTGCCAATAAAGAACAAAATTAATTGGAGGAATTGGCTGATGAGTTAGAAACTGATATAAGCAAAAATAAACATATGAAACAAAATTAGAAACTGACAAGCAACATTAAAAACGTGAAGCAAAATTGCACAATGAATTTAACAAACAATGAAATTATAGAAGTGGGCTTCATTACTCTAAAGACTCATATTAATTAAAGATATAATCGAGAAAACATAGGATAGGGATAATTTGAAGAAATATTGATAAAGATAGAAGGACGCACTAGCAAATAAAAGGAGACTTAAAGGTTTTGAGGGAAAGATGAGAAATGTAGCAACTGATTCTGAAGTAGGGACAAGTTCTGTTTTGGAATGTCCTCTAAGGAAAGTTCACAAAGGGAACTTTGTCCGTGTCCTAAGAACAAGAGCTGATTTGTATCCATTTACACATATTTTTCCAAAATTGTGAGAGGATCCAGGTAAGTGCTTAATGAAATATATAAATTGACACAAAGGTGGTAAAGATGAACATGGCGGTAAACACCGCACCGCTGTCGATGGCGGTAACTACCGCCAACAGGCTAGCGGTCCGCACCGCCAAATAACGAAGCACATGCAAAACAAGTAGCAGTCCATCCACACACCGCCATTTTATAGTCCCACCGACGATGGGGGAGGCCATTCTCAGGCCGGCGGAAAGGCCCTACCCGCCCACCAAATAATGAAACACCAGACCGCCATCAATTCCCAGGGCGGGAACCACCACCAGGCAAAGCATGGTAGAAACGAACAATATAAAAGGAAACACTCACCGGAGGTACACAGAACACGCTGACGCAGACATGGAAATAATGGCAGTGCTTCTCCTTGCCATATTCCCCCAGGACCGTGACCAACGACAAAGACGACAACGGTAAGTACCACAGCCTAGTACACATGGTAAGAAAGGGCACAGTTACACATCCAACCACCCCACCACGCAACGCACTCCCAATCCCTCCCACCATCTCAAGCCATACATTCCATAACAAGATGTACTTACCAGACACAAGCCAACAAATACCTGCACCAATGTACACACCTGTGCACACCACACCCCCACAGTGAAACGCTGAAAAACGTCACTATAATGTGCCAACAGCACTGCTGGCCACTTAAAATGTATTTGAGTAAACAAAGGTAATGTCCACATAAGGCCATTGGCAGTCCATCGTAAGGTGCCTGAAGGGCAAATATAGCCCAAACTTGACTCCCACGTGTGCAAAGGGAACTCCACTGGAAAGGGGCATCAATGGGGCAGCCAGGCACCTCAGGGAACAAGGGCTTGGAGGTTGAGGGAGTGCTCGTACAAGGTGTAGGTGTGCCGGATGTGGATGCAGGTGCCTGTATAGTATGCTTATGGGTGGTGGATATGTGTGGTGTGGATGTGTGCGGACGTTTGAGTGTTTTGGGAGGAGGCGGGGTGGACACAGTGGGAGACGACAGGCTGCCAGTGTAGATGGATGTTGACTAGGTGTCTGCAGGTCTGGTGAGTGTGCTGCAAGTGTCTGTAAATGTAGTCATGGTGAGTGCAGGTGTGGTATCTGGGGTGCATGTCTGGATGTCAGATTCTTTGGTGACTGCATGAATGGGGGCAGCAGCAGTGACTGAGGGTGCAGTGCGTGTGGATATGCATGGTGAAGTGACAGACAGGGTGGCAGGGGAGGTTGACACACTGGGGGAAGTGGATGTTGTTGTGTGTGCTTTGGTATGTTGTGTGTGTGCCTTCCTGTGGTGGGAGGTGTGGCGCTTGTGTTTCTCTGTTTGCTTCTTGTGTGTTGATCTGTGTGCATGGCTGTCTATATGTGTGCTTGGGATGGGTGAAGGGAGTGGGGTGCTGGAAGGGGTAGAGGTGGTGGGAGGGGGGATGGAAAGACCGGGGACACTGGCTGCTGCCAAAGAGGAAGCCAGAGCCTGAAAAGATCTCTGTAGGCCAGACATGGCACCATGATTGTCTTCCAGGTATGCATTGCATTGCTGCACCTGGGATGCTTGCCTCTGGATGGCATTCATGATGGTTGTCTGCCCTACAGAGATGGTCCTCAGGAGGTCAATAGCCTCCTCCGTAAGGGCAGCAGGGCTGACTGGGGCAGGGGATGAGGTGCCTGGGGTGAAGGAGACGCCCACCCTCCTGGGTGAGTGGGCACAGGCAACTCGGTGGGGAGCAAATGGGAGGGCGGTGATGGTATGGGGGTGGCAGAACATGACAAAGAATGGGTGGGCCCAGTAGGGTCCGCCACCACTAGGGAGCTGCCATCGGAGGAGGTATCAGAGTCACTACCTCCAGTGTTAGTTGGTACTCCACTCGCCCTCCAACCCACTGGTACCCTTGCCGTCGGTCCACTCCGACTCCTTAGAACTTTGGGCTGCTGCATCCCCACTCGCTTGAGCCTCAGCTCCCTCGCCAGATGATGCTAATGTACACAAGGACACAAGAGCACAGGGGTGGGGAAGCAAAACAAGAAAGAAGTATGTAAAATCCTGAAAGTATGTACATTTTGGGTCATAGACACTCCCACCCAGGTTAGGCACGAACCCTCAAAAGACACAACAAACCTCATGAACGGGCCCCTGACTAGTAGGCATGACCCCAGAATACACCACATAACCCTCATCAAACACGACTCTAATACACTGTGTGAACTACACCCATGAGAGACCATGCCAAGCCAATGCACTTCCAAGTCCCTAAGGACACAATGATTACCAGATGACAAAAAGGGGACCTCTCATAGGCCTACATACCCTGCCAAAACTAGCTATGACACAATCCCAAGGACGTGGAGGGGGAAGGACTGCAGGGACACACCTGTCTGGGTGCCTGGCACTACAATGCATGCATCCCACAGCACCCAAATACACGCATCAAAGTGGTATCACAACAATGTTGAAACTCATCCTCTTGTGGCTGCTGTGCTTCCATCAACCGCCCATCCAAATCTGGATAGGCCACCGCCAGAATGCGGGCCATTAGCGGGGTCAGAGTCCGACGGGCATCCCTTTCTCGTTGGGAGGCCTTCCCCAGCTGGGCCTCTCCGGTCTTCCTGGCCCAGCGCCTTAGATCCTCCCACTGATTCCTGCAGTGGGTGCTCCACAGGTTGTAGACCCCCATGATCCTCACTTCCTTGGCTTGCCACAGGCCTTTCTTTTGATGGGCGCTGACCTGCATGGGACACATAGACCAAAGAAACAGACGTCAGTGTGTGTGCCCCGTACACAAATACCATGCCCTTACATACTGACATGGCCCATGTTAACATGCATATGAACAAATTACAGGCAGAAAGTGCCAGACAACCTACGGCTGGGGAGTCACACATCGAACAAACATGCAGACAGGCATCCACCACAATCACAGACATCTAAGAATGACAGATGGCAACTCACCTGCTCCTCTGGTCACCCATACAACTTCGCATACAGGGGTAGGACCCCAGCCACCAGCTTTTCCAGCTCCTCTGCGGTGAAGGCTGGGGCCCGTTCCCCTGTGACACGTGCCATCAAACGGACCATAGACAGGACACAGCAGCACACGCAGTGGAGTACTAACCTGAATGTGATGCAGTCGTCAAGGGTCTGACGAAATGGCGGTAGATACCACGGCGGTGTGCACCGTCATCGCCGGCGCCGATCAGGATTGTCCCAGGTTCCCCATTGACAACCATGTAATCCAATGATCAGGTGCACGGCGGTGAACACCGCCTTCCACCATGACAACTTACGCCAGAGGAATGAAGTCACTTCCACACTACCATACCTAGATGGCAGGAGACTGCCATTTTGCTTTAACCACGTCTCAATAGCCTTGCCGGGGGCCTCATCCATGGCCCCATTGTCGCTCACATTCGTCGATTACTGACAAGATTCCTTGATCCACACAGGTAGTCATGGTTCGAAGTGTGTATACAATGTGATGCCATTATGACAGAGAAACCTCAGCACACTTCAGCCTGATGGTGTACCTCATTCTTTCTGTTTTTGTCCATTACCTATGTGACGCATTTTGAAAAGTATAGTGACATCATGTGTTGCAAGTGTATGTTGACACTCAAAATGTGTTCCCCCATAGGTACAGACCAATCTGGTGAGGGAGGGCCCCCTCTGTTTACAGACCCTTGGTAGATCTGGCCCTATGGAGGAACGTCACATCGTTATCACCTACCGGCTCAACAGAGCTACAATCCATGACCTCTGTGCATTAACGATTCCAGTCCTGAAGCCGGCCAATCGGAATCAGCATGCCATCCCTACAACTGTGCAAGTGCTACCTGTGCTCTATTTTTTGGCCACGGGCTCATTTCAGGTGACAGTGGGCATGGCTGCAGGGGTTTCACAGCCAATGTTCGGCCACATCCTGTCCAATTTCTTGGATGCATTCGTTCAACACTTGTAAAGTTATGCTCAGTTTCCCCAAAGGGCTGAACTCACCACCATCAAATCAGGATTCTATGCCTTCGCTAATATCCCCCATGTGATAGGTGCCATTGATGGTACCCACATAGCTCTCATACCCCCAAGAGTAAATGAACAGGTGTATCGGAATCATAAGAACTATCACTCTATGAATGTATAATTGGTGTGTAATGCTGATCAGTACATATCACATGTCAATGCCAGGTTCCCAAGATCAGTCCATGATTTATTTGTCCTGAGATACAGCAGTGTGCCACACATGATGGGACAACTACAGGGGGACAGAGCTTGGCTCATAGGTGAGTGTGTATGACACTGGATCAGTTACTTAGCTGACAGCCAGGCTGTATGCGAGTAAAGGCATTTTATTCAAGTCCTCTTTCACCAACTTTTGCTGGTGATTCTGGCTACCCCAACATGCAATGGCTCCTGACACCTGTGAGGATTCCCAGGACAGATGCAGAGATGAATTATAATGAGGCCCATGGGCGTACTAGGAGGGTGATAGAGCACACTCTAGGACTCCTGAAGGCAAGATTTGGTTGCATCCATCTCTCTGGGGGAGTCCTGTGCTATGTCCCTGACAAGGTGTGTAAGATAGTGGTGGCCTGCTGCATGCTACACTTGGCTGTGAGGAAAGCCATCCCCTTCTGGAAGAGGAGGGTGCTGTACAATCAGCCCTGCAACCTCAGAGAGGGGATGAGAGTGATGGTGAGGAAGAAGAGGGGGAAGATCTCAACTCCAGGACCAGGCTTATCCGGCTATCCTGCCAGTGACTCTAAGGTACTGTTCATTGATACTGATGTCTTAACTGCATAGTTACAGTCTGACTCATGTAATAAGTACTGTGGTGTCTTTTGTCAGTGACAATGCTAATTCATGACTGAGGTGGCATGTGGCAGGGAACACAGTTTTAGGTACAGTGTGACATACTTCAGTCACTACAGTGTGTTGGGTCCTCTCCTGCAGTAAACGTTTGATTATGATAGTAACTGGCTAATGCATTCACATTCACAATTGATTTCCCATATTGATGAATGACATATAATTTGAGTGCATAGGTGTATTTATTCAATTGCAACAAGTGTTGGGACAGTGAAAGGGAGTAGGCACATGGTGAAAAACATACTCAGGTACATATGCTCAGTTGTTGGTGCACTGGTGTATAGTCCATGTGGCCATTGGAATATGGTGTGATGGCAGTGGCATGTCAACAAGGTAGCTCTGTGGCACACAAGAGAGACAGTTCAGGGCAGAGTCACTTCAGGGGATGGGCTTGGTCTTGGCTGGTGTTTTTTAGTGGGATATCTGGGTCTGAGGGCACCTTTGCGAAGGTGCAGCTGGGCTGCAGGGGTAGGGATGCTGGTTTCCTGTGAGTCCTCTGGCACTGCCACCAGTCCGGTGGATGCTGCAGATGTATAAGGCAGGGCTGTGTCCTGGCTAGTGGTAGGGGCTTGCAGGTGGGTGGAGGACTCAGGCTGGCTGTGGTACTGGTGCTGCAGCACCCCTGCAATGGAGGCCATGGTAGCATTGAGCTGTTTCTATTGCTTCATGGCCTCCTGGTGATGTGCTATCTGCAGCCTCTGATTCTGATTCTGCTCCAGGGTGGCCAGGATCTTGCCCATTCTGTCCTGGGTATGGTCATATGCTTCCAGGGCCTCAGATATCACCTCCTGGGCTGCAGCATTCATCCTTTGGCCACCCCCTGGGCCACTGATGCCCTCCCACTGGCCCTTGCCCCCTCTGCCTGTGTTCCCTGCACAGGTCTAGCAGTCCCACTTGCACTGGGCCCTTCATCATCCTCCCTGTTGGTGGGTGGAGACTGTGGCCTCTGTACATGTGGGCAGCCAGTCTGTGACCGGGAGACACTGGTGTGAGGTCGTTTGGCTAGAGCTGATGATGGTGGCTGAGTGGTAGGGGTGTCAGTGGTGTCCTGGGTGGTGCTTATGGAGGGTGACTGTCCAGGGGTATGGGATGGGCCAGGGATTTCCTCTGTATCCAGACATCCCTCGGCACTCTCCTGTGTGGGGCCCTCTGTCTTCAGGTGGAGGACAGGCACTCCTTGACGTCTCCGTCCGGGTGGCATGGGTGGTGGTGCCTGTGTGTGGGAGAATAGACATGTGGGTGTCCTGTACTTTTTCGGCAATTGCTGCACTGGTCTGCACTATTATATGCTTATATTCTTCTGTAGTGGCATGCATGGTCCCTTCATGTACATTTTGGTGCATTTTTTGTGGGGGGTGGAGGGGCATTGTGGGTGCTGTAGTGCCATTGGGCTTCCATGCAGGGGTAGGTGACTGTGCACAGGGGGCTGGATGGAGGTTTGTTTGTGGGATTCTGGGCATGCAGGGGACTTGGATGTGGGTGTTGTGGACTGGGTAGTGGATGGGCTCCTGGTGGTAGTGAGGGGATGGGGTGATACATGCATTGCAGGTGTGGTGACTGTTAAGATATTGTAGTTGACTTACCCGAGTCCAGTCCTCCAGTGAGTCCAGTGAGGCCCTCCGGGTGCAGGATAGCCAGGACCTTCACCTGCCAGTCAATGTATTCGGAGGGTGGAGGTGGGGGACCACCACCAGTCTTCTGTACGGCAATGTTGTGCCTGGATGCCATAGACCGAACCTTCCCGTGCAGGTCATTCCCTCTCTTCCTGATGTCATCCCTTGTCCGTGGATGGTTTCCCACTGCGTTGACCTTGTTGACTATCCTCTGCCATAACTCCATCTTCCTGGCCACTGGTGTCTGCTGCACCTGTGCCCTGAATAGTTGACCCTGAGTATTTTGTCCACCACGGTCCTTAGCTGCCTGTCTGTGAAGGGGGGCTGCTTATGGGGTGCCATAGTGTGTGTTGTGGGTGGTGTGTTGTAGGTGTATTGGTGAGGATGCTGTTGTGTGGTTGGGTGTATAGCTTGTGAAGGTGGTTGGGGTATGTATGGGTTTTGGTGGTGTATTTGTGTGTGTGACTTGTGTGATGATGAGTTCCGTGTATGCATGTTGTGTTGTCAATATCTGTCATGCTATTGGCGTTGCAAAGGATTGTGGGGTGTGTGTTTTATAGTGTTGTGGATGTGTGTCAGGTGTGTGGGTTTCAAACTTGCCAATGTGTGCATTTGTTGTTGGTGGGTCCCATTGCTGGCCGTGGCGGTCAGTACCGCCAATGGTCGTCCAGCATTCACTCTCTGCCAAGCTGATTTGTGCATCATTATTTGGTGGGTGGGGGATTTGTCTGAATGGGGGTGGCGGGGTGGGCTGTAATGCCTTTCAGCCGTCGTTGTTCCTGGAGGTGGGTGGGAGTTGCAGGATTTTCGGAGGTGTGCTGTTCAGCGCCACTGGCGGTGATTGTACACCATCAGCACGGCGGTTGGCGGTGATTACTGCCAAGTTCATAATGAGGGCCATATTTTCCTAGTGTTGTGGAAGGATTTGAATGTGCTTTTTGGAATTGTGGTCCTGTAGATTTGTGGTTAGAATGTAATGCAATTACTGGAGGGACTACACAAGAACCAGCTAAATTTGTTCCTAATAATGCACCACCTACAGATGTCGCAGATAAATATACGCCAGTAACTGAGTATTTGATAAAGGCAGTTCCTGAGATGGATATAAATTTGCATAAAAGTTTGAGACCCACACAGGAGCCAAAACAGTCATTGAATTCCGTTTACAAAAGGTTGATGCATATTTACAAGAAGGATAGAGGAGTTGAAAACCCTGAGAAAGATGGCGTTAATGGTTTACTTTCTGCTTTTGTGAATGGTTTAAAGCTGTGATTAGTAATCATATTCAGCAGAGTGAATTGTGCTGGGAGTCAAAAGGTATAGATGAGATCTTGATATTGGCAGAAAAATAGTAGTGATGACTTAAAAGCACAGCAGAAGAAGCTTAAGATAAAGTTGATGATTTCTCAGACAATGCAGCTTGAGAAAGAATTGCAAAATCAAACAGATTCAAATATGAATTTTGTGCAGAATTGAGTGTTTGGAATGAATCAGACTATGCAAGGTGGTAAAAATGATGAGATGGGCATAAATGTTGAGATGTTGAAAAAGAATGCTGCATGTCATTTTTGTGGGAGGATTGGACACTAGAGTGTAAAAAACACCACAACAGAATTAATTTACATTCTGAGCAAAATCCACAGATGCAGAGAAATTATGTGATGTTAAATATGCAGAATCTGGAAATGAATGTGCAGAATCAGAAATCATTGTGAGTGCCAATGCCATCAGTTCCAGTAAATATGAGAAATTAAGGTGCAATATAATTCAGGGCATCGTCAAAATACTATGATTCTGAATGATTAAACAATGGAGTAGTTAATAATAATGCTACCCTATGGAGGAGGAGGACTGCTTATTTGGAGTAGTCATGGAGGTAGGCCAAAGTGGCCCATATATTGATGGAGAATTAATGGCCATCCTGTTTCATTTCTGAATGGTATTGGTTCAAAACGTTCGACAGTTCATTCAGTGGAAGTCCCAAACACACCACTCTAGGGAAGAAAAGTCCAAGTGGTAGGGATTAGTATTTACCAATTTGTTAATCAGGGTACAGCAAATGTTCTAGTTACAATTGGCTGGATGGAGAATAATCATCAATTTATATCATGTGATTTCAGTCCTTACAAGATGGTGTCGCTGTTGAAACCCAGGATGATGACTCAGTTTTTAAACTCAGTACAGAGGGCTCAAGAGTTGAAATTTTCCCAGTTTTGACAAAAGAAATCCTACCAGTTGAAATAAAGATAAAATCAGATATAATGTTCCCTAGAACAAGGCAGTACAGACTTTTTAAAATAGGCAGACGAAGAAATGAAACCACTGATTGAAAAAATTATTGAACAGGGATTTTTTTGAGAAGTGTTTTGTAGTCCTAGCAATTCTCCAATGATAGGAATTAAAAACCTACATGAGGAGTGAAGAATTATACAAGATTTCCAAAATATAAACAACATTTCATGTTCCGTATTGTTCAGTGGTACTGATTCCTGCAGTGATTTTATTTCAAATTCCATCAGAAGCTGAATGGTATACAGTCACTGACTTGTACCAAGAGTTCTTTTCAATATCCTTTCACGAAGAGTCACAGTTTCATTTCTCGTTTCAATTCTTTAATAAGGTTCTTGTGTGGTGTAGAATCCCATAAGGGTATAATGAAAGGCCTTAAATTTTCTCGCAAATATTGAAAAGAGATCTAGAGTACCTCAAATTGCCACACAACTCAGTCTTAGTGCAGTATACTGATGGTTTTGTAATTGCATCAAAGACAAAAGAAGACTGTAAGATGGATCCAATTGCCCTACAGAATCATTTAGCTGGAAATGGGCATAAGGCCTCCCAACTAAAATGCAGTATTGTAAAAGAGAATTTATTCATCTCGGACACCATATTGAAAAGGGTGTAAGGAAAGTCTGTAAAGAATGTATTTCTGCATTTCGGAAATTGATTCAGCCAACCACCCAGAAGAAGGTTTGAAGGTTTCTTGGAATTATCAAGTACTGTCATCAGTGGATTCCAAACTTTTCCTTGATTGCAAAATCTCTAGTGCAGTTGACATGTAATGATGCTATTTAGCTGACAATTAAACAAAAAGAAGGAATTGTGATGAGACATGTTTAAAGGGCTACTTAAGTTGGTGTCACAATCAGTGCTGCAGGCTCACTAGTAGCATTTAATTTACAGGCCCTGGGCACATATAGTCCACTTTACTAGGGACATATAAGTCATGTAAGTAAATTAAATATGCCAACTGTGGACACTCCAATGCTACCACGTTTTAGGGGAGTGAGCACATGCACTTTAGCACTAGTGCACAGTGGTAATGTCCTAAGGCCAAAAACAACGAATTCAGCAAAAGGTGGAGGGAAAAAGGCAAAAAGTTTGGGGGTGACCCTGCAGAGAGGGCCATTTCCAACAAGCAGACAGGACTTGCAGCAGAAAACGTTTCTATTTGGATATGTCATATTTTGAATCCAGCAACACTGCTTCCTATTTCAGATAAAACTCGAAGATAGGGAGGACAAAAGGGGGGAAGAATTAGACCATGAATGTTTAGAGGTGACTAAGTTATGCACAAAACTAAGACCAGCCATTAAAGAAGTTCCTTTAGAAATTGCTGATATGAAATTGTTTGCTGATGGTTCTTGTTTGAGAGAATATTTTTGAAGTATTGAAAGCTGCCAATGGAGTATGCTCTATTTCAGATGCTCTGGAAGAGTTCCCTTTGCCAAATGTAACTCCAGCGCAAGTAGCAGATTTAATTGCTTTCACAAGAACCTGCTACTTATCCAAGAATTTGAATGTGACAATTTACACAGACAGCCAGCGTGGTTTTTCATGGTTACAGTCAGCTATGGTCACTGAGTGGGTTTATGACATCCTCTGGAGCTCCTATTAAAAATATCAATCAACAATTTCATTGTAGTTATTGGATGCAATTTGCTTGTTTGGTGGAAGGTACCAATGGCATTTTCAAAAACAAACTGGTGAAAGTATGTGCTTCAACTGGTTTAGAGTGGCCGGAAATTCTTCTTCTTGTCTTGATGAATATAAGAAGCACTCCTGACAGTAAGATTGGTTTATCTCTTCATGAGGTTGTTCTGGGTAGGGCAATGTCACTTGCATTTACATCTTCAGCTGCACTAGTTTCAGTAATGGGTGACATTATGCTGGATTATTGCAATGATCTGGCTGATATAGTGAAAACTGTTTCTCACCAGGTGAATGTGGCAGCAGAAGATTACAAAGACATATTGGGGGTCATTCAGACCTTGGCGGACGGCGGAGGCCGTCCGCCAAGGTACCGCCGACAAATGACCGCACCGCGGTCAAAAGACCGCGGCGGCCATTCAAACATTTCCGCTGGGCCGGCGGGCGCTCTCCAAAAGAGCGCCCGCCGGCCCAGCGGAAATGCCCCTGCAACGTGGACGCCGGCTCAGAATTGAGCCGGCGTAGTTGCAGGGGTGCGACGGGTGCAGTTGCACCCGTCGCGTATTTCAGTGTCTGCAAAGCAGACACTGAAATACTTTGTGGGGCCCTCTTACGGGGGCCCCTGCAGTGCCCATGCCATTGGCATGGGCACTGCAGGGGCCCCCAGGGGCCCCGCGGCACCCCCTACCGCCATCCTGTTCATGGCGGGTTTCCCGCCATGAACAGGATGGCGGTAGGGGGTGTCTGAATCCCCATGGCGGCGGAGCGCGCTCCGCCGCCATGGAGGATTCAATGGGGCAGCGGTAAACCGGCGGGAGACCGCCGGTTTACCCTTTCTGACTGCGGCTGAACCGCCGCGGTCAGAATGCCCTTGGGAGCACCGCCAGCCTGTTGGCGGTGCTCCCGTGGTCGGTGACCCTGGAGGTCACCGGCCGCCAGGGTCAGAATGACCCGCATTGTGTCATGAACTAAATGCAGGGGACTTGGTAGTAATGTGCAAGCATGTTGCCGAAGGCGGCCTCGATGAAAGGTGGAAGGGGTCCTACCAGGTGATCCTAAAGATGAATACTGCTGTCATGTGTAAGAGTGTACCTTAGTGGATCCACTCTGCTCACATGAAAAGTGTGAGAGCAGCTGAAGCAGTAGATAAGGCAAATAATCAAGGTAAAAGTTTGAGTTCACAGTGTGAATCCAAAGGGGGGTGAACGTTTTCTGAAACAGATGAAAGTAAAGTGCAAAAACAAACAGAAAGACAAAGGTGTCTGGTGAGCTAAAGTTCTGATGAAGATCCCAAAGGTTCTGAAGTCCCCTTTCAAAGTGACAGGAGTGAAGTGTCGTACAGTGCAAAAGAGCATAACATGAGTGGCAGCAGGAAGAGTTAGCCTCAAAACAGTGACAAATTGCAGTTGAAAATTAAAGTGAAAAAGACCCCTTTTGGAAGAAAGAAGTTCACTATGACCAGAATGCAAGTTCAAGTCAGAGTTTAGGATGGAACTCAAGCCAAAGTCTTCCAGAAGATAAAGAAATAAAGACTGTTGCTGTAAGAAAAAGGGCTGATTACAAGTTTGGTGGTCCTGGGACCGCCATGGTGGAGTTAGCTGTCGGACCATTGTCGGTCTGGTGGTATTATGAGTTTGGCAGTCATAACAACAAAAGACCGCCAGAAATCTGCCGGCACCGCCAGGCAGCACAGACCACCATGGTCACGAGGAAGCACAAATAGGCCGGCAGAGCCTGTGTTTCCGCTGGACTCATTACGAGGTTGCACACCACCAATGTGACTGTGGCGCCGGAAAGGACAGTATAAGGGGGAGACACTCACTTGCAGGCAGCCTTACATGTCTGGTGCCGCCATGGAGCCCTTCAAAACTGTCATGCCTTGGCTTGGCCCCATCTCCTCTGCTTGCCGGTGCTGATGCTGCAAAGACAAAGAGGAATAGGGCCATCAAAAGTCTATGATAACACTTGAACCACAACTCTCATTGCCAAACAATACCATTATGTCAAGTAGGCCCCAGTAACAATCTCCACCTAAGTGGCCCGTACATGTTCCATAACATATGCATGCATGCCATCTGGATTTTCTAAAGTTGCCCACAGGAAAATATGGATCTCAGACAACTACATCTGCATGGCTGAAGTCGTGCAAGCATAATAACCATCCGATAACTAGGAGACCTTTTTACGCTCAAAGCTGTGCACCATGCAGCAGACCTCAGTTATCCATTGGCAAACCATTGTTATCCCAATGTAAAGTTAATTCCCACATATCCCACACACGGTCATGCACATGTCTATTTGGCACATACATAATGAACCAACAATAAGAAATGATGCCCAGAAATTCTGCTATGTTGCTTAAAAAAGTACAATATCCTGGAGTAGGTGATATGGTTATACCCACGTCACACCAAAAACATATCAACAATGTACACTTCACCAAGTGACATCTGTCCCAATAGAGTCAAGGAGGTAGTATCAATGTTACTCAGATAGGCCTCACATGTGGCATTGAAAAGAACACTGTTGACGTCATGTCCAATATGTCAGGGAGAGATGTCCCCAGAATACACAAAGCAATGAATCAGCATGCCTCAGGATAGTCACCAATAATGTCTGGTACCCATAACGATAACATTCTCTGAGTGTTTCTGTAGAAGCCATCCGCCCTTTGCATGTTGGAGAGATACAGAACTTGCAAGGACTAATAGAAGGCCCTTAATCTGTTGCCCAAAGAAAAGCAACATCACTAGCCACATCTTGGACATGCCAACCCTGGTGTGTCTGTGTATAAATGCCTGTACTCAAACGCATGTGATGTCAAAATAACTGCAAGTCACTCCATGATGTATGCCAACAGTCAGGAAACAATCCTTAACCATTACACATGTGCAGTGCACTTTTCTACATGATTCCACGCCAAGGACATAGATAAACAAAAAGTGGTTCCACACTCTGTCCTGTCCCTAATTGCTTCTGCAGTTCTACATGCCAAATTACATGCTATGACGCATGAAGGTATCTGTCAGAAAACAAACAATGGTGACACACTCCTGTCTGTGGCACAATATGAAATGTACCCCCATTGTAACTGTACTATTCTACAAACAGTTTGCCATGCACATATATGAGAATACAGACTTCATCCCATCAACAGAGGTAGACCATGCATGGAACTGCACCCTACAAATGTCTACTTAAGAGAAAGGGAAACATGCTGGCATGTAGACACAAGGAATGTTGGCAATAGTGATAGCACGTCATTCATGTCAATAGACATTCCCCACTTACCAAGGGAAAGTACTTTGCTACAGCGGCAAACAATTAGCCATGTTAGCCATGTCACATGTATGATGGACACCTACACATCACAGACTGCAGTGAGGCACCAGCACCCATCATACACTGAAGATGACTAGCTTTGGGTAGCAGATGTCTACATAAACATATACCCAGACACATGGCAGAGGACAGTGATCTATGACCTACTTAGTTTTGGCCTGTAACTTTTAGGAGTAGTGATCTTTTGGACAGAAATTACACCCACTACAAACAACAAAAAGGTACATGAATGATCACTGTGCACAGCCATTTGTGGTCCCTGCAGAGCAAGTGGTTTGATGATTACCCCCAGTTTTGTCCTAGGCCCCAGGTCCAAAAGGCAAGGCACATCAGTTTGATAAACATGATATGTCAACACAATCGCCCATGTACTGTGTGACACATGGCTCATCCCTAATTGTCAGGTGGAGCAGTCGAAACCTTACCCAACCGCCTGGCAATGGACAGGCAGGAATTTTCTGTGTACTCACCCTCTTGTGGCTGCTGTGCTGACCTCAAATGCCCATCAAGCTCCAGATAGGCCACCTCCAGAATGTGGGCCACAGGGGGGTTGGGCACCTCGCTCACGTTGGGAGGGCAGCCCCAGCTCGGCCCCCGCCATCTTCCAGGCCCAGCGTCTCAGGCCTTCCCACCTCTTGCAACAGAAGGCACTCCATCAGCTGTGGACCCCTAGGGTCCGCATCGTCTTGGCGATGGCACTCAAAATCCCTTTCTTCCGATGGGCGTTGACCTGCATGGATGCAAAAGACAAAACAAGAAATTATGGCCACAACTCTCATCCAAAATATCTGAGTCAAATACCTTTCAGTACACCAAGCTAAGAACATTCTGTTTTGCCCATACTGCCAAAGTGTGGCACATACTAGAAAATGAGTACAGGGACATACCTACAAACACTTCCCAATCTGCAGACCAACCCACAACCCTGCTCAGGCCCTGCATTGACTAGGTAGGTCAACTGACATTTTGTGGGACATGCACTAGCAATCTGACTGAGATCTGAGAAACTATGAGACACATCACACCTCTGTGGCTTCTGAATGGTAGATTCCTTAGGCATGAATGCATCAAAACACTCTGCGAGAATTATTCTCGGCATACAATCCTTACAGGTTACTGCTAGATTATGAACTCAAACATTACACATGGCTAACAATGAAGGGACTGGCTTGGTGGGTACAGAAAGATTCTGGCTTGTCCATGTGTGGACATGTGCAAATGCAAATGCAGACTCATGCCACTTTAGGGGGTCGGGAACTGTGTGACTTATCATTAACAGAGAACACACTTTTGGACATGTGTCCATAACACATAGATTGCATTCAAAATAACATAGGTATGCAGTATAAATTTTTTCTGCAATGTGACTAAACTACTGAGTCACATATCATGGGTTCCCAGGAAACAACACACTGCACTTTGGAAATGTCAGTAATGCAATGAGCCTGCACTGGACATATGTGACTCGTATGAAGGTGACAACAGGGCTATGGGACTAAGGGACCTGTCAGAGACACATATTGACAATGATACCAAGTGCACATCAGTCACGGATCAGTATATCTCCTCTAAAACCATTTACGATCTTATCAAAGGAAAGAGCCTTAATAAGCCGCATATTAGGGCAGAGCCTAGATTTGTTCACATGGCAGGATCTGCAGGGATACAGGGAGTAGGCACAGTGCCACAGTTGCATAGTAAAACTGAATCAACACCAGCCTAGAGTTGCACCCCTACTGTCACAGACCCTGGTCTCTGCAGGCTGACAAGACAGAACCTATATGACACTCCATTCCCATCCCTTCCATGCATGTACATCATGTAGCCAACAGCAATTTGGCATGTGGTGTGTGTCAATCTTAAAGGCAGTTGGAATGATCACATACCTTCCAAACAACAGTCTAGCAAGGACAGATGTGTGAAGAAATCTCTGTGGCAACATAAACATAGCTCAGTTATCACACATACACAACTGACACATACAACATGCAAACACAGCTCAGGTTGCATTGCACATACATGTTGCCTCACCTTGGCAACATTCATGAGGTAAGAGATATCTGTTGATGGCTGTAATGTCACCTGTTAGATCTGGCATCCTTGACGTTGTCTCCCCTAACTTTTTGCCTCTACATCCCAGGGTGCTGCTGTGTGCTGGACTCTGTGTTTGGCATTTATTGTTTCTTTGGGCACTTTACCACTGCTGACCAGTGCTAAAGTGCAAGTGCTCCCTATGTGAAATTGTATGTGTAATTGGCTTTTCCATGATTGGCATATTTGATTTACTAGTAAGTCCCTAGTAAAGTGCACTACAGGTGGCTAGGGCCTGTAAATTAAATGCTACTAGTAGGCCTGCAGCACTGATAGTGCCACCCACATGAGTAGCCCTGTAACCTGGCTCAGACCTGCCACTGCAGTGTTTGTGTGTGCAGTTTGTAAACTGCCAATTCGACTTGGCAAGTGTACCCACTTGCCAAGCTCAATCCATCCCTTTTTATACATGAAAGCCACCCCTAAGGTAGGCCCTAGGTAGCCCCACGGGCAGGGTGTAGTGTATGTTAAAGTAGGACATATATTGATGTTGTTTGCATGTCCTGATAGTGAAATGCTACCAAATTCGGCTTTCGCTATTGCAAAGCCTGTCTCTCTCACAGGTTAACATGGGGACTGCCTTTAAATATCCTCAAAGTCCACTTTCCCTTTGAAAGCAGACAGAAATATGGAGTTTGAAGTCTCTGAACTCACAATTTAAAAATACATCTTTTAGTGAAAGTGGCTAGCTTGACAATGCCACTTTTAGCAAGTGGGCATTTTCTTGCTTAAACCATTCTGTGACTCTGCCTGTTTGCAGATTCCTTGTCTGGGTCAGACGGACAGTTGGGCTGTGTGTGCATCTCCACTAGACAGTGACAGAAAGGGTGTTGGGGTGTAAACTGCATATCCTGATGGGCCATCTGGGCTAGGCTGGAGGGAGGAGTGGTCACTTACACCTGAAATGGCTGTGCCTGACCTCGCACAAAGCAGTCTCCAACCCCTAGGTGTGCATCTGGAGCCAGGCCTGGGCAAGGCAAGATCCTGTAAACAACAGAGACTTTCCTTTGAAGTTGGGCAATGTCAAAGGCAGAAAGGGGTATAAGTATTGGACCCAAAACCCCAGACTTCTTATTAATTTACGGATTCAAGAGGAACCTCCTGAGGAGAAGTGCTGCCCCTGCCTGTGACTGTGCTTTGTTGGGCTATACTGCAGTTGCTGCTTCTGCCTGTGAAAGGGGACAAAGACTAGACTTTGGTGTGCATTCCTGCTTGAGAGGTATCTCAAAGGGCTTGGACTGAGCTTGCCTCCTGTTTTTGAAGCCTCAGGGACAGCAAAGGCTTCAACAACCAGTCTCTCAGTCTGCATGCTATGGACTCTAGCTTGCCAGAGGGTGCCATTCCAGTTCCTGGGCCCCTGGAAGTGAATTTCTGGTGAACATCCTGTGAAACGGCACTGGACGACTCCATGCGACTTCGCTAAGGATGCCGCTACATGAAGCCTGTGAAGCTGCCTAGACCTAAATCCATGGACCTCGCCGAGGCACGACAACCCCACCGTCGACATAGGCCCAACGTCGCTGCAGCCACTGACGTCCGCATGAACTCGTGAGTTGGAGTGTCGTACACCTGATGTTCGTGACACCTGACTCCATTGCAGCGCCTGTGACGTGATCACGATCCCATGAGGTCGTCCCGCAGCCTTGTGACTTCAATGAACTTCGACTTTGCCAGAGGTGCCAAGGGATTGACTCTTCACAACCAGTGCTGCCTCACCTCCACCACTCCACAGCTAGGACCCAACACCTCTTCGTGACGCCTCTGCTCCACACATGGGTACAATCTAGCCCGTGAGGAGGGAATATTTGGTGAAGTACAGAGAAAACTGTGCACATGTGGTACTTACCTGCTGCTCTGGTACACCATAGAGCTGTTCATACAGGGGTAGGACCTCAGATACCAGCTTCTCCAAATCCTCTTGTAAGAAGGCAGGGGCCCTATCACCTGCTGGACACGGCATGATTGTTCACAGAGGCAATTCACAGCAGCGCAGGTAATGGAGGACTTGCTGGCAGCAGTGTCAGGAGTCAAGTGAGGGATTTGGCAGAACATGGCGGTTACATCCACCACATACAAAGACGTCACTGACGGCGGAGACAGGCATTGTCCTGCGACCACCACTGGCAACAACATTAGCCTATGGCTGTGTCCACTGAGGTTGCAACCACCTACTGCCATGACGACTTCCACCGGCGGTCGTGGGCGGTTCCTAATGTCCTGTGGACCAGGTCAGGCAGCCGCCATTTTAGAAGCCTGAAATGCGTTATAAGGATCCTAAAAATGCATCACACCTCCGAAAATGTTGATTTTAGCATTAAAAAGTGCTTGTCTTGCCATGTAGGTCCTCCCATGTAGGCCCTACTAATCAAACACCATTGTTGTACCTTGCTAGGCACATATGGCAATTTGCATAGGGGCCAGTAGTCCCGACAAAGATCATTTTAATGCTTGAGACATTTAGTCACAGTCGAGGTGACATTTGTAATGCACAAATTGTTGATGTCCAGATGCATGATGTTTACACATGTGTGGCAAAGTGTGTGATTATCAGCTGTGATGTGTACTGTTTAACATGTCCACACCTTCCAACATGCCTTGTTGCATTTTATCACTGTCATGCATCCTGTATGTTGCACGGGACACATTGAAAAAGGTCAGTACTCATTTCTTGTCATACATAGGTACCCAGGTAGGGGGAGAATCAGACAACCTCCTGTCTATCGTCCACTGCCAGACCTTCAGACCACGGAATAATGCCACATCATCCAGATCTACCGTTTGAATCAGTAAACAATCATGGACCTGTGTCATCAGTTGGATGCCTGCCATTAGTCATCCAACAAGCACACCACCCATTGCACAAGCAATGGCAGAGTTGTACTTCCTGGCCACCGGGTTCTTCCAGAATACAGTAGCCCTATCTGCTGGGAGGCCCCAGCCTATGTTCAGTGTGGTTTTAAAGGATGTTCTCTAAGCAATGTTGAAACACATGGACAGCTTTATTGGGTTTCCTAAACGTGAGGATTTCGCCCGTATGAAGACTGACTTCTATGGTTTGGCACACTTCCCACATGTGGTGGGAGCCATTGATGGCACACATGTTGCCTTGTCCCCACCGCACTGCAATGAACAAGTATATCGCAACATAAAGAGCTTCCATTCCATCAAAGTCCAATTTGTGGTTGTCAGACCTGTACATTTCAGAGGTATGTGCCTGTGATCCAGGTTCAGTCCATGATGCCGTCATTATGCGGAACAGCACAATCCCCCAGCTGATGTTACAACTGTACCCAGAGAAGGCCTGGCAGGTTGGTAAGTCACATATGTCTTGTTTGTGTGTGTGCAATGTCTGCTGCAACAATTCCGATGAGAGGGTCTCATAGTTGCGCATATGTCCCATTCCATGACAGGGGGCTTTTCATACCGAAACCGTCCATAGTTATTGACGCCACTGAGGATCCAACTACGTCGGGGGAAGTCGCTTCAACAATGCCCTTGGAAAAACACAGTGTCGTGGAGCAGGCTTTTTGGCTCCTGAAGGCCAAATTTAGTTGTCTGGACAAGACAGGTGGAGCCCTCCTCTACTCACCCAGAAAAGTGTGAAAGGTCATTGTGGCCTGCTGCATGCTCCACAACATTGCCCTGCAGAGGAATATCCCTTACATCCCAGATGAGGGGGAGCTGGCAGCACCACCAGGTGAGAATCCTGAAATGCCAATTGAGGATGACAGTGATGAAGAGGAAGGTGAAGACTTGTGGGCAGATCTCATCAATCACTATTTTACCTGAGTGTAAGTATGTAATGTGATGTAATTACGGTAACTGTATGAGGAACTGTAGTTGTCAGGATGTATCAAATAGGGTGTTTTTCCAAAACACTGGGGATCTAATGCTTAAAAGTATACAGCCAAAGGTTGCTTGCTAAGTCAGTCTTGAATATTTCACTACCCTGATTAGCTGCTTTGTGTCAGTCTCATTGCAATGCAAGTGGATCTACTGATTGTTTGGTCATAGGAATAATTTTGAAGCCTAAACTAATTGTATTGTTTTTATCCAGGTACCTTCACCATGACATCCTCATGTGGGCCTTTCAGAGTTGTGACATTGGCAGGTATCTGATGCTGATCTGACATAGGAACTGGACATGGACTGATCCAGGTAATGTTGGGCACAGATGTAGGTGTATTATTCCTGTGCCCAAGCAGCGTGGACAGTGTGTGGGTGGAAGTTGAAGAACAGGCTAACAGACTAGTGGATATTGTCACTAGCTTGAGCCTTATCACACACCAAAACCAGGCACAATACACGTGTTTGATGTGTTGTGTTGGGCATATTGTCTCATGTGTGTGATCATGTGGCCTTGAAATATGTTGTCATCAAGTGCAATCTATGCAGTCGCCCTTCAGATTGTGTCGTAAATGACCTTTTATGACCTGTTTGTAACTGTAGATGTCTTTCCTCATTGCAGACCACAGTGCCTGTGTCACAGCACTGACATAGATTTGTGTCATACCACCAGATGCTTGGTCATTGTAATAGGATGGACCTATGATCAGGGACTGTTGTACTGCTATCTGTCTGTGCCATGGTTTATGTGATGTAATCAAACCTGGTTTTGGTATGTGATAAGGCTCAAGCTGGTGACAACATCCACTAGTCTGTTAGACTATTCTACGGAATGAGGTCTGACAAAGCCCTTTCTTCTGTGGTCTGGGGGACTGTACCTTGGTATATCTACCCTGACTCAATATGGTTCAGCCATTCTTGGTTATGACAGTCCAGACATTTTGACAGCCTATGTGCTGTACAGTGCAATAAAATGTTTGGTTTGACCAGACACTTGTATCAGTGTGTTGCTAATAATCCTCAGCATGACACTGCCTGTAACATATCCATCCTTCCACTACCATCTTGTGTCTTCCTCATGTGTATCACATGGGCTTACATATCAACGTTTCAAAATATGGAACACAAGCAGGCAGGCAATGATTTTCTGATAGGTGAGTTCCTTGACATAGGTGCTGGAAACAATAATGAGACCCAATACAAAAGGAAAGTGAAGGGATGAGTCATGGTGGATGTAATCATTTTAGTAGATGCCACAATATTTGAAGTCATAAGTCCCGTGTCCTACTACCTTAGAAAATGGAAGGTGATTAAATAACTGTCAACAGAGTGAATATGTGGCACACAAAGGAGTTCCTTCAGGAAGAGGTCACTTGCTAGTAGTGGTTGGTGTCTTGCTGACTGATGCTCCTGGATTCTTGGCTGGATGTCCCCGCTTGTGGGTGGGTTCTGCTGCTACAGAGGAAGGGGTGTCTGAGGCGGGCTTCCCTGTAGGAATGTGCCATTTGTCTAGCATAGCTGCCCCCACTTTTTGCCTGATGTTAGTGTGTTTAGACTGGAGTTCACTGGGATCCATCTAACTAGGACACCAGTGACTGTGTTCTCTTCTCTAAATGTGGTTGTTGGTAAACACCCATGTAAGCCCCTAGTATATGATACTTAGGTACCCAGGGCATTGGTACATCAGGAATCCCCCATGGGCTGCTGCATGTATTGTGCCACCCATGGGAGCCCGTGCAAACTGTGTCTTCAGACCTGCCTTTGCAGCCTAAGTGAAATGACACATGCAGCCTTTCATCACTGAACCTGGTCACCGCAGTTAGACATTATAAGTCACCCCTCTGGTAGGCCCTTTAGCCCAAGGGCAGGGTGCATATCTCTAAGTGTGAAGGGACCCCTGCACGAGCATGGTGCCCCTACAGACCCCAGGCTAATTCCTGGAATCTGTAAGTGCAGGGATGCCATCTTAAAGTATGTAGTGCACACTGGTCAACACGAGTAGTCGAACTACATAATGGCTTCTCCGACCCTAGGCACATTTGGTATCAAACATGTTGAAATCATGGAACTACACTGATTCCAGTGTTAGTTGCGTGATACCATGTACTCTGGCGGGTCCTTAGAGGATCCCCCAGTTCTGCTTGTGCAGATTTACAGGGTCTAGCTGCAAGCCCACGCTGCTGCTGACCCCAGACACTGTTCTGTCCTGTTGCTGGTGAGCCAGGCTCAGGCTGGAGAAGCAGAATAAGGGTTTCCTGTAAGGGAGAGGTGTGACCACCCCGTGTATTAGGTGTCTAAGTGCTGGGGTGTGGTGGCCTCTGAGTGCCACCAGACTGCTTTAAAGGGCTCTCCTTGCATAATCCAGTTTGCAACATTTCAGAACCCCCCCAGTTCCCTCTCTAGGCTCGGAATTGCACAAAGGAGTGGGGAGTGGCCACACCCCAGTCCAGCTCCTCTCCTAGGGAGGTGCACAGAGCTCTACCAGGTGGCCACTTGATGCTGCCTTCTTGGCAATAAGATGTGCAGCAGCCTCTGGGAACATCTGACTCGTTCGGCCAGATAAATGACGTCCCTGACCCCCTCTGATAGGTGGGTCACTTCAGAGTGACTAACTCCTTTTAGGGTTACTTAAGGGTTCCCTCACAGGTGGGTCCTCAGATTTGCCGAGAAAGACTCTCCAAGGAACTCTCTGCAAGACATTTTCTGCTCCTGGCCTCTGTGACTGCAGCTGGTCTGCTTTGGAACTGAAACACGTCTTCTTCTGGTGGGAAGGCTCCCATTGCAACATTGTTTCTCTGGATCCTGCAAGAATTCTGCATCATCCAAAGCTGTGCATCCTCCAGGGTGACATAGATTCTGATTGCACCTGGAAGCACAAAGGAATCTCCCTTGGAGTGAAGGAGTCACCCCCTGCATCTGCAGGCACCTCAAGACAACGTCGACCGGCTGGTGGGGTCTGCTGTCTCATTGAAATCTGAAGATCCTGCTTGACATGTGGTGAGTCTGTGCCTTCCTCTGGGTCCTGCTTGTCTTCTAATCAGCTTGGGAGACTGTTGGCCCCTGCTCCTACCACTGGATGGAACCCCTGTGCACTGTGATTGTTGCACTTGCCCAAGCTGGTTGACTCTTCCTCCAGGAGATCTTCAGGTGCCAAGAAGCTCCAGCCTCCAGCACTCTGCAACTCGAAGATCAGCCCCTGTCCTGCAGCTCCTGAGACGTGGGACTTCTGTTTTGTTTTACGGCAAGGCCTCCTTATGACTCCCTGTGTACATTACCTGTGGGTGACTCATGGGGACTCCATCAACTGCTGCTAGCCTTTGTGTGTGCTGAGGGCCAGCCCTGACACCCCTCAACTGTAGAGTCTCCTGGACCTTGCTGGACCCCAAAACTTTGCAAATACTTGTTCAGCTCCTGCTTGCATTTGCCAGTGCTTGTTGGTGACCTGGCTGGTCATTGATTCTCCTGCAATCGAGGAACAGCTTGTAGGCAACTCCTGGGATCTTGTGCAGCTCCTGGACCCCGCAGCTGGATTTCTCCTTCCACCAATGTGCAGGAACTTCACCTCCCAGAAGGTGGGCATTGCCACCTGCACCACCTGGGCACTTCCAAGGTTGCTGGACTCTGTCCCCTTCCTTTGCAGGTCCTCCACATTTGGAATTCATCCCTGGATTCCACCGGCCTGGTTCACGGGTTGTGACAGCAGCTGGACAGCATCTACCCCCAGCTCCTAGCTAACTACCACACTTACCTTGGTTGGGTTCACTATTTCACCTTTAACTTTTTTAGTATTTGGGTTGGCCCTCCCATAGGGCCCTGTATATTTTCATGCTATCTGTGTTAGTTATTTTGTGTATATATTGTGTGTATATAACTCCAAAGGGAGATATGCCAATGCTAGTCTAGTAGTAGTGCTGTAATAAAGTATCTTTTATTTTTGTAACACTTGTGTGGTTCTTTCTTGTGAGGGAGTTACTATCTGACTACTGTGGTACTGCAAGTCCTTTACATTCCTCCTGAAAAAAGCTTCAGCTGCTCGCCTTAGCTACCCTAGAGACTTTTTGCTATCTAGACACCTATTCACAACCACTAAAGGGTTGCCTGGACTCAGTATAGGGCGCCTCATCATAAACTGAGCCTGCCTCCTACCCTCCCTTGCAGTGGCTGCCACAGATGTTGAGGGAACTGGTGTTGCTTGGCCAAAGTAAGGGATGTGGTGTTTCTCACAATCCCTGATCAAGGTACTGCTTATCTCCCTGAACACCCCTTTTAGGGAGGCCAGGATGGTGTTGATGGCCTACCACTTTTCTATTAACTCACGATGGAAGTCCCTCTGCAACTGCTTCATTTACCTGCGTTTGGCAAGTACCTGGCCCATCACACTTTGGGATTCTTGATAGGCTCCAAAGACATGGATGATTGTGTCCTGGCCAGGACCATCCCCAATGGCCTCATGCTTCTGGCCCACAACACCCCTCCCATGCACCATACCACCACGTGCCTGCACCCTTGCCACTGATAGCCCCATACCATTGGTTCCAGGATCATAATTGTTGGAGGTGTGCCAGGATCCTAAACTGGGGGGGCACTAGATAGTTGGATCCTAAACTGGGAGGCACTAGAAGGTTGTCACTGTCCTACGGACACAGGTTTAGGGGGGTTGGGTGAATAGCTGTCTGCAATGTTGATGCAACCGGGCTGGGAGGTCTAGATGTGGTCACTGTGAGGCTCACTGGTGTTGTCTGACCAGGTTGCCATGAGCTTGAATCATCCTCATTGTCCAGATGTCCAGGAGTGTCGTCATCACTGAGGGCTTCATCTATGGGGGTAGCTCGATCTGTTGATGTGAGAGACACAATGTTACTTATTATATTGTGACATCTACCTCCAATAGTTTACAGTGACATTTAGCAAAGGGTGTGTACACTCTGGATTTGCAGGATTTCCTCATGTGACGGGTACACACACTATAAATTGTATTGACCTGCAATTTGTGAAACATACCAATTCCATTTCAGTCAACCAGCTGCAGAATTTAGGAGTTCATTAGCACTTTGGAGGATGGGCATAGACTTACATCTTGCCACCAGTTCAGGCAAAATAGTGGCTAGGCAGGATGTGGCTTATTTGACTGTTATGCAGAAAGACCCAGAACTTTGTTGTATATGTGGTTGGAGTCATCATGTGGCCAGTACATTGTGAATGTGTCTGCTGCCAATACCATTCAGGTGATGCATTTTAGGCTTGGATTCTATTTTTTTTGTTGCACAAGGTTGGGATGTTCTTCCTGTCCACAGTATTTTCATCTTGGCTTAGCTGCTCAAGGTGGATCTAGGTGGTTAGCCACATCACAGAGTGTGCCATGATCTGTATCTTGGTCCCTCCCAGGTGAGTAAACTTCATTTGTGAGTTCACAGACAGATGCATTATGGCATATGGACACTGGCCTGGTGATTGGAGTTACATGGACTGGCCCTCCTGGGATTTACAGTCATATTACTCCATGTACTACACACAGTGTACATAAGTTATCCTCCCAGGTGAGTACACGTCCATTGCGATTTCACAAACAGGGGCATTTGGAAAGATGCACACTGGTCTTGTGTTTGGAGTTGGAGAGCCTCCCAGCTTTAGCAGTCATGTGATTCTCTGTACTTCATGCACTTGTTATATGTCATCCCCCCAGGTGAGTACACTTCATGTGTGAATTCCCAAAGAATGGTATTTTTTTTTGTCCTCATTTATCATCACAATCCATCTCAAAAACCCTCAAAAAGCAGGAAGACTGCCTTCCACCCTGTACCACTCTCCAGTGAGAGGGTCCTGTCTCAGATTAGAGCTGAGTATTGACTGTGAGCTGCTTTTGAGACCACAGTAAAAGCCTTAAGAGTCAGTAAGCAGAATAATCATAGGACAAAACCATGCCTACTAACAGATACCAGTTGCCTCTCATTCAGTTCTATCCAGCCACCCTCTCAAAGGGGCCCAGAATGTCTGCATCCCTGTTCCCCTCTTAATGTCCATTTTTAAATGATCAAGAAGTGTCTTTCTCCATTTCTGAATTGTCGGGGTGGGGGATCATCCATTTCTTACAGATTTCACACCTGGCCAGCAAAATCATATAAAAGAGTAGTTTCACAGAGTCCCTCTTAGTTATCAGCTGGTTCTGGTTTTGCAACAATTCAAAAATCACCAGAGAGGGCCTTACCTGACACCCCATAGAGAAAACGTCCTCTATTACCTTCTCCACCTCCTTCCAGAAACCACAAATCTTGGGCCACCTCAAAAACATATGCAGATAATCTGCCATAGGCAGCCCGCACTTCTTGCATGCCATTGTAGGTCCATGCCCCATCTTGTATAACTTTGCCAGAGTCCAGTAGACCCTGTGAATGGAAAATGGATGGCTCCTTCTTAAAGACGCAGGCCAAACTGCATCATATAGAAGAGAGTTAGATACTTGCCAATATTCTCTATCCACTGTCCTGGCAAGGCATCTCCCCAAGTCTCCTCCGGAAGGGGGAACTCTCCATCCGCGGTCTCTAACAACAACCAGTACAATTTTGTGATCTCCTTTGTAGGTGGGGGACTTAGCTGGAGAAATTCCTCCATGTCATCCGAGACCCCTACCTTCTCTTTTACATGTTGCAGCCAGTTAGTTATTTGAAGGTATTTAAACCTTGAAAGGTTTCCCCCCTCCATTTCTCCACTGAGGGACTCAAAAGTAATCAGACTCCCGTCCTCGATCAGGCGCCCCAATCCAAAAAGGCTGCCTCTTTCAACACCTGGAGAATTCCATATTGGCGAATACTTGCTGTAGTATGGTAACTTTGTGGCTTTCCTTGCACTTCACCAGATTTTTACCGAGTCCGAGAGCATCGTTAAAGGTTTTTTTAAATTTTTTTTTAGAATTTACCAAACTTATATAAAAAACCTTCCTGGGATAAATTATTTGTTTGCATCATTGCTTTGAAAATTTGCCCTCTCACAGACTCCTCGGGCTCCTTCAATAACTCCCTTGAATTCTTGAGGAAGGAGGCCCACGCATAACACTGTATATCTGGTCAAGCCAGACCACCCTTCTCTCGCCTTCGTCTCAACTTTTTCCACGCAATACGAACCCCCTTTGAAGCCCAAATGAACCTGCTAATTTCTCCTTGGAGTTTACTCAACCATTCTTTTCTAAAGCACAGAGGTATTGCATTAAAAATAAATAGAAATGTAGGTAGAATCACCATCTTTACTAAGTTAATACATCCTATCATAGTAAGAGGGAGACTAACCCATTTCTTCATTAACTGGGTGGAATCTTTTTCAAAACCTTCCTGAAATTGGTTTCAGCAATTCCACTTATGTCTTGAGTTATAGTGATCCCTAAGTATTTCACTTCTTTCCTAACAGGAATCCCATCCGCCCGCATATTCCATGCCATAACTTCAGATTTTTCACTGTTGACTGCAAACCCACTAATTCTCCCAAACTACTTTGTGAGTTCATCTAGTGCTATCGATGCTTGACCCAGGTCTGCTGTGTAAACTAACAACTCATTTGCATATAGGGAAATCCTTTTACTCCAATTCCCACACTGAAACGGGAGTGTCCTGTGGTCTTTTCTAAGCTTACACACCAGGGGCTCTATATAGATATTAAAAAGTAGCAGGGACAATGGACAACCTTGTCTTGTTCCTCTATGAATTTTGAAAAGGGAAGTTAACACACCGTTGACCAAGACTCTTGCAACAGGATCTTGGTAAATCTTCTGCAGTATCCCACTAAAACCTCTACCCAAGTTAAGAAACTCACAGACCGCCTTTAAATATACCCAGTTCACCCTATCAAACGCTTTAGTAGCGTATACCATTATTATCGCCGTCGGATTCTGACACGTAGTGGCCAAATCAATAGAGCCTATCAGAGTGTGTGTCAGCTCCTGCATCAGTCTGGCCTTTACAAGGCCCTTTTGATCTATATGAATGAGTGAGGAGTGAGAACATGGTGACCGTTAGCTAGCGGGCCGCGGGAGGAGCTCTGCGGGACTGCGTGAGCTAGGCAGGGGACGAGGAAGATATGAGGCGGATTGCGACACGGGTCGCGACACGTAGAGTGCCTCTCTCATTGTAAAATTGTAAACTCTTTAGAGGGCACCTTACCTGTTGGGGGTGTCGGTGCAGGAGCAGCTGTTGATGAGGGATGGAGCCTCGGGGGTCCAGGATGAGCAACGCTCTGGGGGAGAGCAGCCACGGATGTTAGAAGAGGAAGGGAGGCCGCTGCAAGGATTCCCCTCCGGGGGAGAAGTGGCAGAGTCAGCACAAGCAGCTCCAGCGTGTGTATGAGATCAAGGAAGGCTGGAAAAATTGGGTGAACTGTGAGATCACTGATGTATGGGCAAGGTACTGTGCTTCCCCCCTGAGGGCCTAGTGGAGCAGCATTTGGGGCACTCCAAATCTGTTGGGGGACAGAATATAGCAAGGTCGACAGAGAGGCTGGCACCTATAAAATTAAAGGGAGACATAGTGGCAAGGAGGAGATTTGGAAGGAGCCTGGGGTATTCTTTAAGGAGTGGTAAGAAAATGTATGGGGTTAAGCAAAGATTAAGTGTAAAAGGGACACTGGGTGAAACATCTGAGGCCCCAAAAGGTATTGGTGGTAAGGATAGTGATAAGGGTGAACCCCCTTTGGATAAGAAAGGTGTGAGAATGCGTACTGACAGTTTGAAAAGGCCAACAATCACCCCCTCATTAAGAACATATTTTAGGGTGCTACCTAGGAGTCTAACAGAGGAGCGGGACCTCTTAGATCAAGTTGGGCGACGGGCTGCTGGTATGGAAATAGCTTCCTCTAGAGATGGAGAGAGTGCTGGGCAGCTCTGTTCAACCCTCATGGGAGGTAATTAAATAGATTTTCACCTCTGACCGATAAGGAGAGGATGGAGGGGGATGAGGAATGTCCCTCAGTGTCAGTGGGGAGTTGGGCTCCGAACAATAACTCCCTGGAGTTTACAGAGGAGGAACTAGCAGAGCTGAGGGGGACTCAAGAGCAAGAGCAAGCGTCTGTGTTGTGCGAGCCCTGAACTCAGATGGTACTGAGGAAAATCAGCATCAGAAAGAGGCAGATAGCCCTCTGAGTCAATCTATCTCAAAAAAGTTGAAAAACGTGATGCTGAAAATTAAGTAGGAGTTTGAAACATCAAGCATCAATGGGAGATTAGAGGCTTCTGCGAAACTGTGGGGGAAAAATTGATGATTTGGCAGGCAGGACGGCTGTACTTTAAGAAGAAGTAGGCGGCTTAAAGGTAGCTGTGAAGGAAAATAAGGAGGTTATCCAAAGCTTGAGAGCTGGAGAGGAAAGTGTTAGAAGCAAGTTGGAGACTTTGGAGACTCACCAGAGAAGGAACAATTTGAGGTTCTTGAAAGTTCCAGAAGGGACAGAGGGTAGTGACTTGAAGGTCTTGTGGTCCGTCTGATTAAACAAGGTTTACAGTTAGAGGAGGCGGAGGTTGACATCATGTAGGATATACAAAGAGTACACCGAGACACCTTAAAAAAAACACCAAATAGAGAGACTGCAAGGAAGATCCTGGTCTGTTTTCATACTTATGCAATCAAAGAAAACATTTTGATAGCAGCACTGAAAAAAAAGTATTAACGGCAGAAGGAGTCTCCTTCGAAATCAGGCCGGATCTTTCAAGTACAACTTTAAGTAGGCAGTGGGAGCTTGGCAAGAGAATCAACACCCTCAGTAGATTAGGCGCTAAAGCCTAGTTAAAATTCCCAGTCTTATTAAGAGTGATGGTGAACAATAAAATGTAAAACTTAAAGAGGCAAGGGAGGTCGATGGCTTGATAAAATGTTAGAAAAAGCTAGCTAAACTGGGGGTTATCATTGTCCGCTCCACTCAGGTCTTCTCCTCTATATTTGTTCAGTTGATTTTTTTTTGGGTATGTAGATCGTTGTTGTAGAGTCCCAGTAGGGCCCCTCCCAACAAGGCATTATGCCTAGAGGAAGAAGTTTGGGGGAGGGTGCTCCCAGAGGGGGCTGGGGGGTGATGGAGAGGTAGGGAGAGGCAGGAAGGTGAATGGGGCACAGGGTGGGGAGCATGTGGGGAAAAAAGGGAAACAAATTGTCCTCAGAGTAATGATCGTAACGGGGAGGGGATAACAGCTTTCCCACTAATAGGGGGTGGATGATGGGACAAAGGGAAATGAGGCTGCTAACCTGGAATCTGAATGGTTTAGCGGTGGCAAATAGACGAAGGAAGTTGGTGCAATGCCTGAAAGATGTTAGAGCAGATGTAATAGTATTGCAGGAGACTCCCCTCTCTAGACAGGAGAGTTTGAGCTGCTCAGGTCATGTAGATGGGTGCAGCAGATAATATGCACAGGCCAGACGGGAGGCAGCAAGGGAGTTGTGGTTCTTATAAAAATCCATCCTAATATCTCCCTTCAGGAGGTTCCGGAAGATAGGGCTGGAAGGTGGGTGATAGGGAGATTGGTTGCATTTAATAGGGCCTTCACGATGGTCAGTTACTATGGCCCCAATAGGGATGATATCACCCATTAATGGAATTTTTTCAGCATTTATTGCTTACGTTAGACCCTTTTATTTGGATGGGGGATTTTAATGTGGTACTAAATTAGATTTAGGTCATCAGGGAGTAGATCTAGAATTAATGTGAAGATGCAACGTCAGGTACTGTTTATAATGTCCCAGTTGGGACTATACGATATATGGAGAGAAAGGATGGGGTTAACTCGGGGTGTACATTTAACAACAAAAAATATAGGCATCAATCCAGGATTGATTATATTGTAATAGACAGGTACTTGGTAAATCAATCCAGGATTGATTATATTCTAATAGACAGGTACTTGGTACGAAGTGTGAAAGAGATAACTCATATGGGAGCTCATTTTATCTGATCATTTTGCTGTCCGGATGAATATTGGTCTAACAGGGTATGGCTATCGAGGTAGGTGGACGCTCAATAGAACCCTGCTATTAGATGAGGTAGTGGTTGCAGAATTACAAGCTGAGGTAAAAGAGTTATTTGCCCTAAAGGTTGGCTATACCTCACTAGCGATAGTTTGGGACGCCCCTAAGGCATTTTTATGTGGGAGACTTATAAGAATGGCCTCATTTAAGAGGCAATTGTATAATGAAGGGATTGGTAATCAAGAAAAACAGATACAACAAATAGAGGAAAAATTTACACAGATTGGGCTTAAGGAAGAAGAAGTGAATCAGTTGTAAAATAGATCAAAGGTTGCGAGTGGAATTGAATGCTGTGATCGAGAATAGGATTAAGAATAGATGTGACGAAAGCAGGCTGGCGCATTTTGAGTATGGTGAGAATTGTGGGAAATTGTTGGCATGGAAAGTAAAAGCTAACAGAGAAAGGAACAGGGTGGTAGAGTTACGAGATCTGATCTCAGGAAGTGTGAAGAGAGGGGACGAGGAGGTAGGAGAAGTATTCTAAGACTTTTTTTCAAAATTATATGCGAAGGATCTAGAGGTGCCCCAGGAGCGGTAAAGACTTGGTTAGAAGGATTAGGCCTGGACGCCTTGAGTAAGGAAGAGTGTGGAGGCCTCAATGGGCAAGTTGGGTTGGAGGAATGGGATCGGGTGTTTAAAGCAGGGAAGGCTCCAGGCCCGGACTGTTTTCCAGTGGGAGTGTATAAGGCCCTGGGAATCAGTGTAAATAACTTTTTTTGTGGGGCTCTGCAAGGACATCTTAGAAGGTAGAAGTATGATGCCTCCATCTTAGAAGGAAGCAAGAATTACAGCGATACTGAAGCCAGGGAAAGACCCAATATCCTGTTACTCATACAGACCAATCTCCCTATAAAATAGGGACTACAAAAAGTGTGCAAATATCATGGCAGACAGACTAAGCAGGGTTCTACGTAAGAATGGTATTTTGGCAAGTGTGCACTGGCCTGGTGGTTGGAGTGACAGTAAGGGACCCTCCTGTGAGTTGCAGCCTTGAACACCCTGTATTACACACTATACTGACGGTTTCTTCCCATGTGAGTACACTTCAGTGATGATTTGGAACACAGGGGTATTTTGAGGAGATAATACTGTTCTGGTGTTTGGAGTTGGGAAAAAAGTGCCTGCTGTGAGTTGCAGTACTGTCATTCTCACTGCTCCCCAATACCTGACAGATGCCAACTTCCCAAATCACATGGCATTTAAACTACTGTGGTCTTCAGAGAAGAGGACACTGTTCTGGTGTTTGGAGTGGCAGTACAAGTGCCTCCTGGCCTTAGCTGTCCTGTCAGTGCCCTTACTAAATACACGCTATACAAATGCCATCCTTCCTGGTGAGTACACTTCAAAGGGGAGTTCAGGGAGGAGGGTCATTGGAGCAGAGAACACTGTGGTGGCTGAGTGGAATGACAGCACCAATGTCTCCTGGCCCTAGCAGTCCTGTCAGTGCCTTTACTACACACACACTATACAAATGTCATCCTCTCAGGTGGGTGTACTTCAATGGGGAGTTGACAAACAAGGTAATTTTGAGAAGAATACACTGTTCTGGTTTTGGGATTTACATGCCTGCTGGGAACTGTAGTGCTGTCAATCCCTGTACAATACACAGTATAAACAGATTTTACCCCAGGTTAGTCTACTTCACATGTGAGATACCAGACAGGGGTCAATGGACAGATGGACACTGGGCTGATGAGTGGAGTGACAGTGAATGTGAGTTGTAAGAGAGGAGGTGGGGGGGTAAGACCACCACCAGTCTTCTGGACCTGCAGCCAGTGCCTGGATACCATGGAACTGACCTTCCCCCTGAGGTCGTTCCACCTCTTTCTGATGTCCTCACTTGTGTGCAGGGTGGGGCTAACAGAATTCACTCTGTCGACTATCCTTGCCACATTTCCATTTTCCTGGCGATAGTAGTGTGCTGGACATGGGCTCCAAATAAATGTGGATCTACTCCTATGATTTCATCCACCATGACTCTTAACTCATCTTCAGTGAAACAGAGATGTTTCAGGGGCGACATGGTTGTGCTAACAAAATAGTAGGAAATTAACAGGTGACAGTGAGTTTATGAAGTTGAAAAGTGAAAATGGGTGTGGTTGGAAATAAAAGTGTGTTGAGGGCGTGGGATATGTGCTTAGGGAAAGTTGGAGGGGTGCCTATTCTATAGCTTTATTTTTTCAATAATGCGCTCTGGCTTAACTGCTTGGCTTTGGAGATGCAAAGGATTGTGGTGTGTACTTTGCAGTCGTGTCAGGTGTGACAATGTATATTAGCTGAGTTGTTTGTAAATCCATCCAATGTGCAGTTGTATTTTATTGTGGTGACCAGGAACGGCCGTGGTTCGGACATTCATTGGAGAACCATCATGGCTGGCCGCCAATGCAACTGAGAACTAGTAATACGGTCGATGGTTGGTCGACAGGCTGTGGGTGCTGGAGGTCAGACCGCCTATTTCCCGCCTGCCACTGTACAGGTGGTCTGGCTTTTTTGGCTGGAGGTTTGCGGTCCTACCTGTGTAACTCGTAATATGGCGGACTGTAAGACTGCCAATATGTGGTCTTTTGGCTACCGCCTCTGAGGCAGTTGGGCAGTCTGACCACTAAACTTGTAATAAGGCCCTAAGATATTTCAAGAAAGAGAATTTGCAAACAGAAGCATTGTGAACCTGAAAGAAAATCTGACAGACAGTTGGATTCATAAACTAGTGGAACTGAATCATTAGTAGCTAAAAGATCAACCAGAAGGAGAGTACCAAACTGAAAATATGTCTCACCTGAACGGGTATATTTAGCTGCAGTATAAGAAGAAGAAGAAGCTGATGAAATTGAAGAGGATTATCCCTTAGTGAACAGGTGTCAATACAAATTTGGGACTGAATCAGAGACTGAGACTGGAACTGAGGAAGTTACATTGAAAGTAAAATGAACATTAAATAAAAGTGAATGTATAACTGATTAAAAAATTAATCAAAACCAGAAAGATGTTTTTTCAAGGCTAAAACAAAAGAGACTAAGGGCTTGTTTACGAGACTGGTGGTCTCAAGACCACCAGCTTTGCGGTGGCGGTTGGACCGCTGCAGCTGTGGCTGTTGTACAGTCACATTACGAGGCAGGCAGGCAGACCCACCAACCTACTGCCGTCCCCGCTAGGATCAGTGATCCCGATGGGCTGATGGCGGTCCTGGTTGTAATCAGCCAGTCGGGCTTAGTTCAGCACCGCTCTTCCGATTACAACTTTGTTATTCATGAAAAGTCTGGCGGAGAACAACTGCAGAGGGCCTCAGGGGGTCCACTGCAGTGCCCATGCCTATGGTGTGGGCAGTGTAGGGGTCCCCCTGGCCAGCACCCTTGAAATGCACACTGTCTACTGTGCAGTGTGCATTTCAAGGGTGCTGGTGCACCCTGTGAGCGGAAGCATTGCCGCCAGCTCAATTGTGAGCCAGGAACAATGCTGCTGCACCTTTCCCACTGGGCTGATGAGCGGGAACTCTGTTCCCGTCTGTCAGCCCAGTGCGAAAGTTGTATTAGGGCCAGTGGGGAGACCGCCACCTCCACATTGTTCTCCTCACCAAACTTGTAATCGGGCCCTAAGTTTAACCGACTTATGACAAAATTGTTTTGAATTCAACTTGTTAAATTTGAAAGAAAACTAAGCAAACAAACAGATTTTTGCTTTCATTTTTGTTACATTATTGTTTAAACAAAATAAGAAGACAAGACAAAAATATTATTGTTTTAAAGAATTTGTTAATGAATTTTTACGAAAGTAACAATTTTCTTTTCATTAGTAGATGAAATATAGCAGATGCTATATAATTGTAGGGATGACAATGTCGATAGCAACATTATTAGTAAAAGTTGGGCTGCTGATGTACTTTCCGTGGTATATGTCTCAAATCATATTAAGAAAAATGTTGACGTTTTAACTAATCATGATGAGTTTAAACAGGATATACCTATACACTGTAAAGTATTGTAGATTGTTATGTGTATACTAAAATGATTAAAGAGTATATTGACATAATGAAAGTTAGCCGACGTTAAGTGTGTACATATAAGCCAACCTCAGCTGGGGAGGGGGCAACCTATATTCAGCTAGCAATATCATATGCATTTTCTTGTAACATTTTGATTGCGATATTTAAATACCATGGCGGTAGTTAGGGAACTAGTGTCAGGATTTTTGGCACTAGTTCGCAGCTTTGCAGGATTAGCTTCAAAAGTTTTGACGCTAATCCTGCAAAGCCCATGGAGGACCATTGTAAACAATAGGGTGCCTCCTTTTAACGCCTGCTCTGAGCAGGCGCTAAAAGTGCTGAAAAAATGACGCAAAGAAGTCTCTTAAATTTCTTTGTGCCATTTTTTCGGCCTCCCTAATGGGGAACGCCCCATTTGCATACATCATGACTGGCTCAGGCATAATGTAGCATAAAAGGTTACAAAGTGGCGCAGTGCATGCATTCTGCCACTTTGTAAATTTGGCGCTGTGATGTTGGCCTTGTTGGGTCACTATGGCATAAAAACAAAAAATTATGCTAATGTGGCACAAAGAGGCGCTAGGGGATCTTAAATCTGCCCCTACATATGGTAAGTATTTAAGAGTGATTGCACAAAACAGATATGATACTAACCGGGTTAAGGAGTATTTCTGTGTTTTGAGAAGGGAGGAGCATGAGTTTATCAGACAGGACAATGAAAAAGGAGTTAAAGTGGTGAAAATATTAGAGGAGCAGAAAATCGCTTTAGAAGAAGTGAAAGAAGAAGAATCCAAACTATCAGGTTTACTTCCTAGACTCCTAGATAGAGTGAGAAAGAAAAGAAGAGATGTGTATGGTAAGGTGTAGTTCCATAGAAAGGAAAAAGGAAGAGTTTTTGGGCAAGAGTACGTGTGACAGGTTTTATGAGGTTAGTGGAAGTCGCATGCTTGGAGGAGAACCCATTATGACAGGAATCTATTAAATTGCTTATTTTAATTTGCTATGAAATTGGGTAGGTTCACGTTATTTAGCTTTAGCTTTTGCTACAATTTATCATGTGAGTTAATGTGAGGTGGAAGGTAATTTAAAGAGGGTGAAGCTAAGTTTTGGGCTTGTAATTTGAGATATATTATGAGCTATTATTCCTTCCATGGGAGTGTCAATGAATGATGTAAAAATTAGGTGATTGTTTACAGTAGTAGATAGGCGTGCCATAGATGCAACAGGGTCTTTCAAGTTAGTAAATGTAGAAATGGTAGCCATTAGGGCTATGGTCTTGCAAAATTGTCTTGCTTTAGATATTCTTTTGGCAGAATAGGGAAGAATCTGTAAGATAATTAGAGCTAAAAGGTGACTGCACTTACATACCAGATAATAGTGAGGATATTGATTCTTTCATTACTAACATAACTTATTTCACTCATGCGATTAGATGTCTGGGAGAACCTGATCTGTGCTGCATGATCTTGGCTGGCTGACTTAGGAATTTTGGCAAGGATGGTGAGTGATTGGGTAGTATAGGTGGAGGTGTGCTTCAGTCAGTTCTTACTCCTATAATAATAATGATTTGTGCAGTTGTTCTATTTCTTTATTGAAATTGCAAGAGTATGTAATTAGCAGATGTAACAATAGAACTAAAGGTGACAATAAATCAAGAAGGAGGAAACGCTCTATGGATTTAGAAGTTAAAGATTTCAAGGATCAGGTCTACCAACATTCAAAGATGATGGAGGAAAATGTTCAACGACCTAAGAATATGAAGGCATCAACTAATTTGTGACTGATTTATAAAGTTTATTTTTGGAATAGTAGTGATTATTTAACAATAATTAGCAGGATGACAAATTATTTGTATGAACTCATGCTTATCTGGCTCTTACAATCAGTGACCCGATGCAATTCCTATCTCTTCACAGTTTCCACAGAGCTTATAGTGTTATGACGTGGGAAATAAAACGAGAAAAAGCGTGTAAACTTTCCACTGTGTTCCTAAGTAGCATTTTGTAGGACGTCTGCTGGAAGTTCCATTGTAGGTTTTCAGAAGAACATTCTAAATGAATCTTTGTTTGAGAAAAGTTCCTTTTAATGTTCTACATCTAGGGAGTGTAGTTGCTGAGGAAGCAAGCAGAAGATTTCTCTTACCTTAAGAAATGGGTTAGTGCTGAAGTTATTAGTTATTCCAAATATGCCTTTGATTTGTCTGATGTTAGCTAACTATGATCATTCTACAGTGAATCTGCAGTTTTGCTACGTGTTTATGCGTGAAATGTGTATAAAAACCCCTGATTTTGAAGGTCTAGGGGCGACTTCTCATTTTCCTCTGGAGAATCCATCCGATTGTCTTGACACTTTTTTGTCTCACTTTAAATGCTGTCAGTACTCTCTATGAGTCTGAGGTATAGAATTGAGAAGGTCTTAACTGCCTAAATAGGAGGAATATTAATCTGTTTTTCTTGTTCTGTACGCTGTATTTTGAGCCTTTAAGGAATTTACTGAATTTGTCTGTATCACTTATATCAAAAGTTCTGTAGGACAGTTTTAAAACACTAACTGATTTAGAACTTAGCTATTGAGTGGCCCCAGTTCTTATTTGAATTGTACTCTGATAGTTCAATTCTACTACAATTCGCTGGCACATCCAGGTACCATCAAGCAAGATTGTTGTGTGAAGTTCATCCAGAAGTGCTATCAAGACAGCCCTGATAATGTCATGTAATTACCATACTTGTATGTTCACTTGACAAAATATTGAAGCCCTAAATATTGTGAGGCAAAAATATTGTGTCAAAAACAATGAGCACAAAAATATCATTTCCTATACTTATAATTGAAAATACAAAAATATTAATATCAATTAATAAAGACAATTTTTAAATAAAAAATATATATGTAGTTAAAAATTAAATATTAACTTGTAACAGTAATATAATTTAAATACACACATATATGTATATGTTTATGTATACATATGTAAGGCAAAACTATTAAGTAAATAATAACATAATTTTACTTTTAATTATAATTGTTATATTTATTTAGTATTACGACAAATGTATATATATATATATATATATATATATATATATAGATATATATATATGTATATATATATATATTTACACACACATATATATATGTACACATATATTGTTTGGTGTAATTCTGTCCAGTAGTTTTTGAGAAATTAAGGGGAAAACAAATTTGTATATCTAGGGTCGCAAAGGGCTAACGACCCCTCCCGATCTCGTGCTGAGATCTGATTGGCTGTCAACACTGGTTGACACGTGTTGTCAGCCATCATGGGACTCGGCTGAAGCCAAGTCCCAGGAAAAAGGTATTCTCACACCCATGGAGGCTGCTGCTAACACCTCCTGTGCACGGCCAAAGGGCCAAGCACAGCGTCAGGTTGGGTGGTTAGGTGGGTTGGCCACATGGTCTGGCTGCAGTCCAGGTCTTGCAGGCAACTTCCACTGCACACAGGCGAAGGCCGTGCACAGTGCAAGGTTGGGTGCTAATAAGGGGTTGACCTCAGGGCCTCACCGGAGGGCAAGTCCTGTGGCCAACAGCCACAGCGGTGGTTGGATTAACTTATAGTAATGAAAATTAATATACTTTAAAAAAAACATAGAAATTCACTAAAAAAACAAAGGTTACAATTTTATAGTTAGGCTCACATTTTAAATGTACGAAACCACAGAAATTCACCATTTATAGTTAGAGTTACCTCAAGTAATTATAACTCATGACCTAAGATATCTATAACTCGCACTATTGCCATGCGCTGCTAATTAACCCACAAATTAAGGCACTCATGACATCTTTGATAATATCAATGTAATATTTGCAGTAGCATTTTTGATGAAAAAACTGTGCACAGCGAGGGCACAAGTTATAGTTACCATAGGACACGAGTTTTAGTTACTTGACCCACTAAGGCACTGACATACCCACTTACAGATGCACTCAGACACTCATGTACCTACTCACAGACCTACTCAGACAATCATACACTGACTCACACACCCACTCAGAAACTCATGACCCCCTCACAGACCCACTAAGTCACTCATTCAGCCACTCACAGACAATCATGCACCCACTCACAAACCCAGTCAGACACTCATGCACTCACATACCTACTTATACATGTCTGCATTCACCCACACACCCACTCACACACCGAGACAGACACTCAGACCCTCACTCACACACAGATACACACAGTCACACAGCCAGTCACATAAAATATGTTAGAAATAGTATCACTCATTGGTAGTACAGAACGTGTACTATTTTAACTTGTGTAGTACCTTGGTATATATGCTTAACACTCATAAACCTCATGCACCCACTTTCAGACTCACTCAGACACTCTGCACCCACTTACTAACCCACTCAGACGCTCATGCACCCACTCAAAGAACCACTCAGACCCTTACTCACCCACTTTCACACCCAGATAGACACTCTCACACCCAGAGATACCTTTTCACACCTATTCTCACACCAAGAGAGACAGATCGTTCGGCTGTGCATGGTGCGAGGACGGGTGGTTATGGGGGTTGGCTGCAGCCAACCCCCGCTGCACATGGCCGAAGGCTGGATTGGGTGGTTACCAGTGGCTGGTTGCAGGGCCTGGCTGCATGCCGTGCACGGCGGTGGTTGGATTAACGTATAATGAAAATTAATATACGTTAAAAAAAACATAGAAATTAATTGAAAACAACAAAGGTTGAAAGAACGTTATAGTTAGGAAATAGAATTTTAAAAACATAGAAATTCACTGAAAAAAACAAAGGTTACAGGGACGTTATAGTTAGGATCAGATTTTAAATGTACAAAACCATAGAAATTCACCTGTTATAGTTAGAGTTATCTCATGTAACTATAATTCATGCCCTAGAGTAACTAGAACTCGCGTCCCCGCCATGCACAGTTTTTAAAGATTTTGTTTTACATCAAATTGCAAATAATACATTGATATTATCAGTGATGTTATCAAAGATGCAATGAGTGCTGTAATTTGTGGGGTAATTAGCAGTGCATGGCGAGAACCTTTGTTTTTTTCAATGAATATATATATATATATATATATATATATATATATATATATACATATATATATATATATATATATATATATATATATATAGAAAAAATAAATGTAAAAGACATAGCAATTTAATTACACATAGAAAGTAGACAATATAAAAATAAACATTATACTAGAAATATATTATATATTGCAAAAATTGCTAATTAGAAAACTATACTTTAAAATACACAGCAATATAATAATATCATTTTAAACCATATAAACAATACTATATATTTCAAATAATAATACATATAATATTCCCACTCCACTCTGTGCAACAGTAGGGAATGCGTTAGACTGAGGAGGGGTAAAATACTATTCTCACTCCAGTGTGTGCAACAGGAGAGAAAACACTGGACTCAGGAGGGGTCACATTTACCATTCCCACTCCAGTCTGTGCAACAGTACAGAAAACCCTGGACTCAGGAGAGGTAAAATTTAATATTACCACTTCAGTCTGTGCAACAGTAGGGAAAGCATTGGACTTAGGAGGGGTAAAATGTACTATTCCCACTCCAGTTTGTGCAATAGTAGGGAAAGTGTTGGTCTCTGGAGAGGTATAATTTACTATTCCCACTTCAAAAACCAAACGCAAGAGATCCTCTATCCTTCTTCCCGGAACATCTTTCTCTTCTTCCTCGCACACTCCCTTTGACACACATGACATAATTCACCCTAGATCCTGTTACTGAAAATATGGAAAAAGGAGAAGGCCCACTTTTGCTAATGCATGAATTAGGCGGAAAATGTGCAGAATCGTACATGAACAGATAAGAATACAGACCTAGAATGTTCATGATGTCCAAATAGTGAGCCCAGGATAGAGAGGATGTAGGGGTGCAAGGACAGGGACAAGCAGAAACATTTATTCATAATGCAGCTGGAAGTAGAAGGCCATAGAACACTTGAGCCATAACTTGATAACAACGCACAGGGAGGGCGCACATTCCGATCCACATTCACAGGGAAAGTGTACACCATGGTGGTTTTGGAAAGGGAACACAATAAGCTTTGATGCTTGAAGGCCAGCAGCTGTGCAAGGGAAGACAGACAGAAATGTTTCCGAACGTGGACTTAGCTGAGGAAGGACATGCTGATAGGCTTCACAACGTGAGATCAAAAGGCACTGTGGTTATTAGTAAATGTGTCCATGACTGATGTGTAACCTTCGCTTTTCTATAAATGCGTAATTAGATGCTTTCCCAAGGAGAAATGTGGCTTTGTGCTAACGTAAGTAGAGATAACGATGTACCAAGCATTTCTCACAGATATTCATAATTTCACAACCTTAAACAATGAATGGTTCAACACATCCCGAGCACCACAAGTAGTTATCTACATATATGACAACGTTATAGCAAGCATTGCGTCAGGTACTAATCCGCTCTGACACCCCATAAATTCACCCGCCCCAGACTGCACCATAGAAGAGGTGTTACACAGATTGGCGAGAAGTATGGCTGATATTCACCAATTCGGTCTCACAACAATATATGTAAAGTCAGGTAACACTGAGTAAGACTGTCCTTGGACATCACTGCTATAGGTCAGTAACAGTGGTAAAGGTAAATACACATTAAGAAGAGAGACAAAAGCTGAAAAGAGATACACAGCGCAGCGGTCAGACTACAAGAGCTGCACATAGGAAACACCCATCCTGTGGGGACCATGGACACCCCTCTGGACCATATGATACAAACGTTCCCTTCAGATAAGAAAAGAATACTAAAATATTGTAAGCAGTGGCACAAAGGCACTGAGGATCACGCCTAACCATGCCCAAAGGAAGGGACATTTGATGACGACATAGATGAACACACATTGAAATACATTCACTCAAAATATAAGAAAAAGAAAAGACCAAAAAGGGAAGCTATTCTGTCACTATGATGGGTATTCTGTCATGAAAAGACAAAGGTAAAGTCCACCACGCCCGAAGAAGTAGTGGCACAAACACAAACAGAACCACCAGGGGAGCCCCCACCTTATGGTCTTTACCCTATCCTGCCAGCTGCAGGGTAGCAGGATCCAGTTCGGGTTGAGCCTAAAGAGGAGAGGTTAGAGGCGCAGGGAGCTGAGGCAACCCCCGCTCCCATCCCATCAGCTCCTCGAGCTGACCCTGAAAAGAGTGGGAGAGACAGGCTAATAAGTGAGTTGCAACACACGGTGAGACAGGCAGAGGGATCTAGGAGTCTTGTCCCCCTCCGGGGACAATGGACTACAGGGCATGTAATTCTTAGGCTTGGAGACACGTCTTCAGACACAATGACAGAGGCAGCAGAGGAATGGATAGAAGAGGAAGAGGAATGGGAGAGAGATGTAGAAACGCCACAATATGAGAAGCCCCGGGATGGCTCACAGGTCGTAACAGGGGCAGAAGATGATGAGAATTGGGACAATGTGTTTAATAGAATTTCGCACGAACAAGGGGTTAACAGAAGGTTATATCATTTTCGCCCACGCCCTACACAAGAGTTATTAATGACAGCAAAAAGTACCACAGATATAAAAATAGCATCAATACTAAAAACAAGGTCAGAATTGACACCTATAGAAATAATGGAGCAAAGGGAGGGTAGCTAATATTGTCAACCCTTCTCAGATTAATTGGCGAGGTGGACCAAAAGAGAAGGAAGAAAGCCATGGACCCGACAAGGGTCTTTTCAACCCTTTGATTTAGCGACTGCAGAAGATTCCATACGGCAGGGACGGGGTGACCCAGATTGGAACAACCCCTAAATGCAAGAATGCCTTGCAGTCTTGGAGCAGTATGCTAAAGACAAACCAACTAAAGTGACACGCAGTGCTAGACCAGATCCAAGGTTAAGCCTCAGGTCGGGAAGCCCTCGACCAATAGCTCAGTTGCCCCTTATTTTTAAGGGAGGGCAAGTACCAACATACATGCCATGGCCTCAAATGGACAAACAGAATTTAAAGAGAGCACTGCCCCCGCTGTCTGAAGGTGCGGGAAAATGGATAGGGTGCTTTAAAAAACACACTGGCGGGGTCAACCTTGCCATAGGTGAGGTCAAAAGCTTGCTCAGCTCATTAGTGGAAGACAAAGTAAACACAGTTTTTGGTAGGGCAGTGTTCCCTCAAGTGACATTGATAAATACACAGTTTGACGGGTCATTTTTTAACAATGTCCACCAACATGTTTGGGATGCACTTCGGCGGATGTATCCACATAGACCAGACATTGGAGCCCTTATGCCAGAAAGTATAAAGCCATCTGAGGATATTGCAGAATTCATTACTAAAATGAAAGAACAATGGATGCAGGAGGTAGGATGTAACTGGGAAAACACAGGAGGAAATGCAATTTTATTTTATAATGTATTAAAGCGAGGCCTTCCAACGGATATACAAGCAAGCTTAGATGGAGTGGTGGGAACAGAGGCTAAACCATGACCCGAAATACAGCCCCACATAATAAATTATTTTAAGCGAAAACAAGAAAAAAACAAGGAAAGGACAGAACAGGCAGAAAGGGCTGCAGCTAAGCTGGTGCAACAAAAACTTAAGAAGCCAAGTACAGAAGGGGTACTCGTGACTGCACCACCAATGACTGTCACAACGCCAGTGAAGGTACATGCACCAGGAGGACAACCAGTAAGAGATACGAGGAAGGGACAGGGAAGTTTTATAGGAGAGCAAGGGTCGACACAAGGGAAAACACAAGGAAGGTATAGGGCAGGACAACAATGTTAATAATGTGGTAAGATGGGCAATTTTGCAAGAGAATGCAGAGCCAGGAAAAACGATGAGAGAGTACAAGGTTGGTCAGATGAGGAACCCACTGTGACGGTAGCCATAGAAGGTCGCCCCTACAGGTTTTTAATCAACAATGGGGCCACCAAATTGGGTATAAAGGAAGGAACACTACCACTTTCTTGTAACTCAATGGACACACAAGGGTTTTCTGGGGCTGTGAGGAGGGTTCCATTCATCAAATCAGTAAGCATGATTGTGGGAGATACACAAATTGAAGGGCCACTACTATACTCCCCAGAGTCACCAGTCAATCTTCTTGGGAGAGACCTAATTAGCAAGTTGAACATGACAATCTCCTTCCTGGAGGATGGGGCAATGGTATGTTACACATCAGATGTCACACCAAGCAGAATATTGTCCCTCATAGCTCATGAAGAGCTAGGACAGCAGGTCAGAGCAGTTCCCATTGATACAGAGGTTTTTTTGTGCGGTATATATGCCTTGGTAGGGCACACACATGCGCTTTGAGGGAAAACAGTGCAGTTCCAAAGGAACTGCTGTTCAGACCTTACGAGCCAGTAGATCCCATAATAGGACCTGAAATGATATTGGAAATATCCGCCCTTGAAATAAGATCAACATATGCTGTGCAAATGGCAGCTGACAGAAGACAGGAGATGTGGGCATCAATAATATTCACATATCCTGGGGTTAAATTAAGAGTTATATCAGTGTCCAAACACGCACAAGGCGGAACAACAATAGAGAAATATTTGGCAAAAGTCCCAGAAGTGTTGTGGACAAAGGGACCATATGATGTAGGACTGATCAAAGGGGCTGATCCTGTGAAAATTACATTGAAACCTGGAGCAATACTGCCCAGGATACACCAGTACCCCTTGTCCAAGGAGGCAGAAGAGGGCATCCTCCCTGCAATACAAGAGTTACTTCAGCAGGGAGTAATATATAAGAGGTCAACACTGTGCACCATACTGATTTTTCCCATACGCAAAGCAAAGGGGTGGACTTGGAGAATGATTCAGGATTTACGCTCCCTAAACAATGTAGTGATACCAGAATTTCCAGTGGTACACGACCCATCAGTCATACTGACAAACATTCCTAAAGAAGCCACTTATTTTTCAGTGGTCGATTTGAAGAATGCGTTTTTCAGCATTCCACTGCATTCTGACAGCCAATATTTGACTGGATTTGCATTTAGAGAGACACAATATTGCTATTGGTGTGTTCCCCAAGGCTTCTGTGAGTCCCCAAGCATTTTCAACAGAACAGTGAAAAACGATTTAGCAAACATAAAATGCAAGAGTACTCTGTTACGATATGTGGATGATATCATGGTTTGTAGCACTACTGAAGACATATGTAGAGATGACACCATTGGTCTCCTCTGCATGCTTGCAGAAAAAGGTTACAACGTGGACAAAGATAAATTGCAATACGTGCAGACAGAGGTCCCCTATTTGGGACAGATAATATCGAAAGATGGGAGGAGGGTGACACCGGACAGAGTAGAGAGCATCAGGAACATGTCTAAGCCCACACCCACAAAACAAATGGAGACGTCTTTAGGACTCTGCAATTATGTGAGGCAATGGGTATTCGATTACGCCACTCTGACCTCACTTTAACTGCTTTAAAGGAGTCCCACACAAATGCAAACAAAATCAACTGGACTAACGGAAGGGAGACAGCCTTCCTGGAGCTAAAGAGAGCAATCACAAATGCTCCAGTGTTAGGTACACCTGATTATAATAAAACATTCTACCTCTTCTGTCATTGAAATGATATAACGATGACAGCAGTACTAACTCAAAATACATCTATGGGACACACACCAATTGCCTACTATAGTGGGCTGCTAGATCTCATCATGAAAAGGCATTATCCATGTGAGCAAGCACTGGCTACAGCAGCTTTTGCAGTCCAGAAGAGCACCACCATAGTGATGGGATCACCTTTAACACAGTATGTAGAGCATGCGGTATTCGCCATCTTACAAAAGAGCAAGAGTAACTTTTACAACTCAAAGGGTATCTAGATATGAAGTAATACTTTCAATACCATCCTTGCAAGTTGTTCGATGTCACACAGTTAATCCAGCAGCGTTCTTTGCACACCCAGTTTCTGATGATGAACAAGTACATGACTGTGCCGCTTACCCCCCAGAAGAAGAGAGTAAGGTAGGAGAAGACCCCATTCCTGGGAGCACGTTGCTGTTTGTTGATGGGTCCTCTTTCATAGATCAGAAGACTGGGATTAGGCACTCTGGAGCAGCAGTTGTAAAAGCCGAACAGGAGGGATCCTCTGACAACTTACAGATAGTGAGTCAAACACCACTTCCATCCCATTTCTCAGCATAAGCTGCAGAATTAGTGGGCATCTTTGAAGTGCTGCAGCAAGCCCAAGGATTAGAGGTGACCATTCATTTGGATTCAGCATATGTCACCACCACTGTGCATTCTAGCATTCACAGGTGGGAAAGAAGGGGATTTCTTAAATTTGATGGATCCCCTCTAATGCATAAAGATTTATTGGCGCAATTGATAAAGGCTTTAACTCTACCATCCAAGGTAGCAGTTATAAAATGTGCAGCACCCACCAATCAGCAAGACCTTGTCTCCAGAAGTAATGCCTTGGCAGACTGGGCAGCAAAAGAAGTAGCTAAAACATCTCCAAATTATAGTGAACAGGATGAACACACATTAGGGATGGTGACAAGCAGACAACAGAATGCTACTGAATTACCACCCCCATATACAGAGACAGCACAATTACATTTAAGCGAATTGCAAGAACAAGAACTACTTCATGAAAGAGAGCTGTGGGAACAGCGAGGGTGTATACAGTCACCAACTGATTTTATCTATAGGCAAGAAAACACAGGTAAACCAGTACTGCCACAAGCCCTGTTATATACAGCCCTAGAGCAACTACACCTCCCTGCACACACTGCCAAGGAATATCTTCTTGCTTCGCTACAGACAGATTGGTTCATTCCACAATTATCTGAAATGATTACTATGTACATTGCAGAATATGCAGTATGCCAACAATACAGCCCTAGACCCACACTAAAAGTAATTACCTCAACAATACCACGTCCGACATGCCCATTTAAAAATTTACATTTAGATTTTGTTGACATGATTGAGAGATGTAACAATTACAGATACCTTATTGTAGTGGTCTGCCCCTTTTCAAGGTGGATCGAGCCAGGACCATGTGTACATAATGATGCTAATGCAAGAGAGGTGATACCTAGGTGGGGCATCGCAGAAGCGAGCCACTCAGGTAACGGCACACACTTTGTTAATGCAATGTTTCAGCACACCTGCACCTCCCTAGGAATAAAACATAAATTGTCATCTGTTTATCATCCCCAAAGTAATGGTATAGTGGAACGCCTTAACGGCCTTTTAAAAACCAAAAATTATGTGCCACACTGCAGAAAAACTGGCTATATTGCCTTCCACTAGCTTTATATGCCTTCAGGAACCAACCTGGAAGTGATCACTTGACCCCTCACCAGATAGTGACAGGACGTCCTATGCCGACGTCCTTAACGATAGCTCGACAGAATACAGATGCTCAAAAGACAGCTGAGGTTTTAGGACAGGAGATGAGTAGTTATTTATCTCAGTTATTGAAGTCTGTCAAGTTCTTCTCTAAACAGGTGTTATGACAGGAGAAGTGCACCACCGCAGCCCAGCAGACCAATCCAATTTCCGTGGGCCAGCAAGTGTACATCTGCAATTTTGTACGACGATGGAGAGACAACAAGTTTGAGGGCCCCTACTTAGTTACCCAGAGCACCCCCACAGTAGTGAAGGTGGAGGGCAGAAAGCCATGATACATCATCAGACGTTCGATTGGCCCATGCTTCATGTCACGCTTCGCCATCTTCACAGGAACTTTTAGAGGAGGGCAAAGAAAAAGACGAAGGACAACGTCCCTTTTAAAGAGGCCAGTGGAGCTCCTATTCGATACTGCTAGTGGACAGTTATGTATTTCAATTTTGTGTTTCTGTTCCTGTTTTGTTATGCTAGCAATTGCATTTCAATGGTATTTTAGTCCATGAATGGCAATATGTCAGTATACTAAGCGCTTGCAGAGAGAAGTATACAAGTATGAAAATGTATCCCATAATATCCATGTTAGTTTTCTAGACAACTTGTGATACCAGCATATGACAGAGATAAGCATGCAGACTAATAATAAATCATGTTTTGTTTGTTCCCTGATTCCACATGCTAGTGACACACACAGGCTGCAATCGTCAAAAGATGTACCCCCGAATGTTAATCAATGTTTATTACATTTGTATCTTTGCAGAATGCGAGCACAGATGCAACCCTTACAGATAAGACAGGGAGCGTTCCTGTTAAACACCACACAATACGAGTAATTAGCCGATATAATGAATGTCCTGACAGACCGCAAGGAGTTAATAGTGAAGTTAGAAACAAGGGCTGAGACAGGGGTCATGAGGTACAAGAGTAAAAAATGGAAAACTAGAATATCAGAGCAGGGATTCCTGGGAATATCACGACCTACACTTTTCTGTAAAAACTACTCAGCCACACATATGCCCCATGAGTGTCAGGAGAGGCGATATTTTTGAGCAAATGGATCAGTATCCATCCATGGTCAGTGTAACCATGGCGCAACATTTGGATGTAGAGCTCTCTTTTTATGGATGGGAAATCAGAGTGACAATAGCATGAAACAAAAATGTCAGGCTATATGGGACAAAAATATATCTAGATAAACCTGGGTAGAAACGCCATCCACTCTTCGAGCAGGTAGAACATCAATTGTTTTCTTTTTATGTTTCAGTGGGAATGGAACGATCCCGGTATGGAGCAAAATCAATTGCATCACTGCAAGGTACAATGCTGACATGCGATGGGGCACCTCCAGTCTGATGGACTACTATTGGCAATGAGGAGAATGGCTGTATACCCAACTTCCTTCCGGAAGGAGAGGTCTTTGTTCTTTGGTTACTGTGCACACCCCCTCCTTGGTGATTCCAGGGGTGGACATCTCAAAGTTACATGACCATCCCATGAGCCGTCCAACCACCTTGCTACACCATCGGAAGAAGAGATCTGCTGATTATTTAGGCACTACAACCTGAAAAGACGTTCCACAAGAGCACAGGTTGTTCAATGATGCCCAGTTGTTCTTCAGAAGCATCTTCCCATTTGTCAAAAGAAAGGCAACTGCCCGCTGGCTGCAAATAACCCGTAGGGAACTGATGAAGACCTTTAATGGAACTGAAGATGGTTTCAATGCAGTCAAGGAAGAAATGCGGGCTGTGACAGTGATGCTTATGAAACATAGGTATGTGCTAGGCTTGATGACGGCCATGGAGGGTGGGGTTTGTGCCAAAATCGGAACTGCCTGCTGTACATACGTGCCAGCTAATGATGCAGACAACAGAACAATAATGGAGGCCATGCAGACTCTACATAACCTACATAAGAAGATGGCAGACGAGAGGGGTGCCCCCGACGAATGATTTCAGGGTGGTTTGTATGGATGCCATCCTGGTAGTTAGGACTGTTTAAGGGGTTATTCCCGATCCTTGTGGTGATCCTTTTGGTGTTTTGTATTTTCCAGGTAGTGGTAGGATTCTGCAAGAAGGCTAGCCAGAAGTTGAGTGGGATGTTCATTATCAGGGCAGCCAGGAAAGTGCAGGAGTGCGAGGACAACATATACACACTAATGAATGTATGTAGCAGGGAAGGTGAGGAAGTAGTTGAAAGTTCAACTAAAGGGGGAAATGTTACTGAAAATATAGAAAAAGGAGAAGGCCTTCTTTTGCTAATGCATGAAATAGGAGGAAAATGTGCATAATCGTACATGATCAGAAAATAATACAGGCCTAGAATGTTCATGACGTTTAAATAGACAGACAGGGACAAGCAGAAACAGTTATTCATAATGCAGCTGGAAGTAGAAGGCCATAGAAAGCTTGAGCCATAACTTGATAACGCACACACAGGGAGGGCGCACATTCTGATCCACGTTCACAAGGGAAAGTGTACACCATGGTGGTTTCGGAAAGAGAACACGATAAGCTTTGATGCTTGAAGGCCAGCAGCTGTGCAAGGGAGGACAGACAGAAATGTTTCCAAGCATGGAGTTAGCTGAGGAAGGGCATGCTTATAGACTTCAGAACGTGAGATCAAAAGGCACTGTGGTTATTAGTAAATGTGTCCATGACAGATGTGTAACCGTTACTTTGCTGTAAATTCGTAATTTGATGCTTTCTCAAAGAGAAATGTGGTTTGTGCTAACGTAAGTAGAGATAAAAATGTACCAGGCAAGCGCTTAAATCAAAATGCATGACAAGTGATAAGACGCATACAAGGTATCGTGAGGATATAAAAGAAGCTGTTTGTGATGACAAAGTTGAGTGCGGTATCAGTCACATAGCTGTGCTGCCCTCCCGGACGTTATTCATAAATGCTCATATTATTTGCCAAACACAGTTGTGTCGTTCTTTCATTTCCTGACCCTACAACAGTCCTCTAACTGGTGCTCCTCGCCCACGATGGCTGAATATTTGCAAGCTTATCTGTAGAAATATTTCGACAAGGAAGTTTGCAACTGACTTTGTGCTAAATGTCCCCGCCCTGCTGTCCCTCATAAGACCGCAGACACCCCAAACATTGATCTTACCATATTTAACCTTCCTAAAAAAGTACACCTGTGACCTCAACAAAGGCATAGACAAGGGCTTACAGGCCTGTCAAGATAAGCTTTTGGATGCATCTGGCCCACTGGCAAAAGTCATACGACTGGCACACAAGAGGAAGGTATTAGTGTGAATCTGGATGTTCTCGTCAGATTGGCCCAAAGAGCTGTTTACCTATTAGGTAATGCTAATTGTGCTTTCGCCACAGAACACCGCAAATCAGTTTTAATGAGAAGTGATCCAAAAGTGGCCAAGTTAGCAACATCTGGTTCCAGTCCCCTGGCCCGAGGGCAAGACATTGGTAAATTTGTCAACACTTTCAAAGCCTTGGATAAAGTCCAATCATCTTTGAAGAAAGTTTCCCAACCACATTTTGAATGGGCCAGTTGAGGTCGAGGACATTGGCTGTCTGGGCCTTCACTGAGGGTCCTCAGAGAGTCTATGGTTTCTGACACCGTGGTACTGGACAAAGCACCTCCCAAGCTGGATTCTTCCCATCCCGCTGTAGGGATTATTGAGGCAGATCCAACAAAGGTATCAACAGAGTCTCTCATGTCTCAATTTCTCAATTTGCAGGTAAGTCCCTTTCCAGAGATTCCTTTGAGAAGCAGACTTTGTCATTTCATTCACAAGTGGGCCAAAATCTCTTCAGACGCTTGGGTACTGGAGATTGTTCAAGTTTATCACATAGAACTGTCATAGACCCCTGTTTAGATTTCCCCTCCTGCCCTCTTTATTTTTCCCTACCAGAAATGAGCTTTATGGATTCAGAAACTCAAGAGCTGTTGAAAGACACTATTGCTCCAGCTTTTACTCATCCCAGAGGCTTTTGCAGTACTATTTTTCTGGTTCAGAAAAAAGGTGCGGGTCAGAGGTTGGTTCTCAAACTGAGATACTTCAATCAGTGGTTGGTCTGTCGCCATTTCAAAATGGAAGGAATTCATCTCCTTTGTGATCTTCTTAAAAAACAGGACTGGATGGTTCATCTAAAATTAAAAGATGCGTACCTCGAAATACCCATCTTTCCCCCTCAAAGACGTTTTCTTCAGCTGCATGGAGATTCCAATGATTCGAGTAACAAGCCCTTCTTTTTGGGCTCTCCTAGGCCCTGTGGGTTTTCAAAAACTATTGAAACCAGTGACCGAGAAGTTGAGAGAACTGGGAATATAAATGATTGTTTTTCTAGATGATATGATCATCCTGGCTCAGTCCAAGGACACGCTTCTTTAGCATCTTTCATGGGCAATGTCACTACTTCAGGTTCCAGACTGATTCTGTGAAGGCCCAACTTCTTCCGGTGCCAAAGATAAAGCCCATCAAATGAGAACTCAAAACTGCATTGTACAAACAGAGGGTATCATTGAGATCGGTTGCTCACCTAGAGGGTTTCTTAGCTTCTTCTTTTCAAGCGATCTTGCCTGGTCCTCTGCATTACCAGGCTCTGCAGCAGATGAAGATTCGCTACGTCATCAAGGCCTGATGTATGATTGCCAAGTTCCGTTGTCTTAGGATGTGACAGCAAATATCACGTGGTGGCTGCAGCACATGGAAGTGTGGAGCAGCAGAGCCATCTCATGAGCCTTCCCAGATGTGGTTATCGAGTCCAATGCAAGTCGTTGGGGATGGAGTGCCAGATGTGGAGAATTTTTCACAGGTCATCGGTCTTCCAAAAAGCTCAGTCTTCACATTCACTGTTTAGAGCTGCTGGCGGGGTCCTTCCAAATCAAGTCCCTATCGCCCAAGAAGTCCAACTGTTGCATCTTTCGAATGGACAATATTTGCTATAACAACAAGCTGGGAGGCACTGGATCAAGTCTCCTGGGGGAGAAAGTCATGGACTTTTGGCATTTTTCTCTTCAACAATGGATCTGGGTGATTGCGGAATGTCTTCCCGACAAGGACAACCACATTGCAAACTAGAATTCCAGGTTCCTGGTACACCAGATCAATTGGAAACTTCACCCTCAAGTTTTCCAGCTGATTCAACAGACTATGGGCCCTTGCGAAGCCGATTTGTTTGCCTTCAGGTTGTATCATCAATTGGAAGAGCTCTATTGCTGGAGGCCTGATCCAGCGGCTTTAGTAATGGAGGATTTTCTACAAGACTGGACGAGGCAAGTAAATGATGCGTTTCCGCCTTTCACAATGATCTCCAGAGTGGCGGCCCAAGTCAGAAATCAACAAGTGATGCTGGTCCTTGCGACCCCCATTTAGAAGTCACAGTCTTGGCTCCCGGTTCTTCTTGAACTGTCGATGGACCTTCCCATCCTCTTCCAGTGCTTCCAGAGCTTTTGTTGGACCCAGCAGGAAAGATACTTCCTCTTCTTCTTCAGCAACAACCGACTCATGGCTTGAAAAATATCGGGCGACATAGCCAACTTGATTGAATTTTGGAGGACGCTGCCCAGTTTATACAACAAGCTTGGGCTCCATCCGCCCATAAACAATATGCTTCAGCTTGGAAGAAGTGGGTGAGTTGGTGCCTTAAACAGAGTCTGGATCCCATGGAGAGAGATTTAAAAGATATTAATGATTTTCTCTCCGAATGTGCTGCTTCCAGGATATGTTACAGGTCGGAAACAATTTTAGATCAACCTTATCTGTTGGTTATGGGCAAGTGGATGATAAACCGGTAACTATGCATCTTTTAGTTTGTAAAGTATTAAAAGGTAATAGGGTTGGTAATCCTCCCAAATCTTGGTATGCTCACTTATGGGATGTGAACTGTGTTTTGACACTTTTTGAACAATGGTCCGATAATGTTTCTTTATCTATGAAACCAACTTTCAGCCAAATTTGACTATGCTACTATGTCTTGTCTCGTGCAAGAGAGTTTCTGATGTATGAGCTTTAGACTTAGCAGGTAGGTTGTTTTCTGCTGAAGGTGTTTCATTCATTATATCTAGAAGGACTAAAACTATGTCTAGATGTGTAGAATACCCAGCTTCTTCTCATAATGTGTGATAAAATGTTTAAAAACTTATGAAGAATGCCCTTTGAGTCATCGAACAGTTCCTTTTGGTAAACTGCTGTTGTCTATTCAGAAAGCTTTTTAAATGGTGTCAGCAGCTACCTTGGTCCGATGGGTTAAATGGGTCCTGGCTGAAGCTGGGATTGACATTTCCATTTATGGTGCTCATTCCACTGGAGAACCATGGCTTTTGTGTTAGGTTCCAGGTTAGAAGATATTCTTTGTGTGGCTGATTGGTCATCTGGTTCAATGTTTAAACAGTTTTATTATAAGCCTATCGTTCATGCTTCTTGGTTTGTAGTGAATCAGCTTTCAACTAGCACAATCTGAGCCTCCCAGGGCATAAAATACAAAAAATTCTAGCTTTGCAACAAGATTTTTCGATTCTATTAAGAACACAGAGGTGAGGATTATCTCACCTGCTTGGGTGATGTAACTTTGTTCTTGTACAGACATTTATTGAATGTTTCATTCATGATATGATTTGATGTTGTTTCTTATGGTATGTTTTTTACATTTTTGCCCACCCTTGAATTGTTTCAAATAATGTTTTTCAATTTCAAGATCAGATCAGATACAGGAGTAGGTCGTGCCTGCTTCCATTTATCAGAAGAATTTGGAGTTCCTTCTGTTTCAGATAGATGTGTTCAGCCTTTCCAGGGGACTTTTTCTCTAGTTTGCTGGTTCCAGTAGATTGTACGTTATTTTTGGATTTTGGATTGGCAAAAAAAGAGGCAGTCACTTTAGTACCTTACTGTTTTATTGGACACATAAGTGTATGATTGTTGGACTGTGTTTAACAAGAGTGGCGCTTTGATTCATGAGAAATGTAGTGTTATATTTTACTTTTCTGACATTTTCATTGGCTGCTATTTTGAGCAGTAAAAGAGAAACAAAATAATCCTTGCCTCCGTGTCCTTAATAGAATCTAAATTTCTTGTTGCAACGCTAGAATTTTTTTTCTTGAAGTTCGAAATCTCTGGCAACAACAATACTGTCATTGCAGTACGCTTCCTATCCATGGCCACAGCAGTCCTGCAACAAAGTAGGATCCAACCGGACCAGGAACCAGCAGCTATTTTTGAACCAGTTCCAAGGTAGGGTTGCCATCTTTGCAAGAGAAAAATACTGGCCATTTGTTGTTATTTTGAGAGTCTACAAAGACCTGGACATGCTACTAAGTAGGGCTGTAAACAAAATTGCATGTATTCATTTATAAGATAACTTTTCTGTCTATGTTTACTTTAATTATTAGTGATGGATCATTAACGCAACTCGAGAACACATTTAAAAATGCTTTTTATGTATATTTGCTGCTTTAAGTATGTAGAGATAAAAGCTAAAAATACTAGCATTAGGTGAGTAGGCTTATTTTTTAGGTGGCCGGGACATCAAAACAGATCAGGTGGCAAGTCCAACGGAATCATCCCATTGTGTGCCCCGGTGAAATATGCCTACAAGGAGACATGGCAGAGGCACCAGTGTGCATTCTCTTTATGCCTCTATGTGAGGAGATGGCATGCCGGTGCTTCCCTTAAGAGCTGTTGACTCCTTTAATTATTGCGTCCTGGCTTGAAGTAGCTGGAGCTCATATACTGAGAACAGCTGGAACCTAACGCCTGACCATTCAGAGGAAACTAATAAATGCAGGCACTGGCAAAGCCAAAAGTCTGGCTTGCAATTTAACCTTCGGCTAGAACACTAAAGAAAAGCTTTCTGCAGTGGAAAAGCAAAAGAAACATTTGGGATGCAATAGGTCTCGTATATTTCGAACACGGTAATTGTCATCTTTTGACAACAGCACCACTGCAGAACTAGACGTAACAGAACCAAGGGCCAGATGTAGCAAGGCATTAGCGCCTCGCAAACGGCGAAAAACGCCGTTTGCGAGGCGCTAATGCCTGTGCGCGATGCAGAAACACATTTTGCGAGTCGGAACCGACTCGCAAAATGTGTTTCCGACTTGCAAATAGGAAGGGGTGTTCCCTTCCTATTTGCAACTCGCACCGCGATGTAAGTTGATTTGTGACCGCAAAAGCGGTCACAAATCAACTCGCAGTTACCATCCACTTGAAGTGGATGGTAACTCATTCGCAAACGGGAAGGGGTCCCCATGGGACCCCTTCCCCTTTGTGAATGATCACAAAAATAATTTTTCAGAGCAGGCAGTGGTCCAATGGACCACTACCTGCCCTGAAAAATACCGAAACAAAAGGTTTCGGTTTATTTTTCAAAGTGCAGCTCGTTTTCCTTTAAGGAAAACGGGTTGCACTTTGAAAAAAAAAACCTGCTTTATTGAAAAGCAGTCGCAAACATGGAGGTCTGCTGACGACAGCAGGCCTCCATGTTTGCGAGTGCCCATAGTCGGTATGGGGCCGCAATTTGCGACCCACCTCATTAATATTAATGAGGTGGGTCATTGCGACCCCATACCGACTCGCAGAAGGTGTCTGAGACACCTTTCTGCATGTGGTTTTGCGAGTTGCAATTTGCGAGTCTCTATGACTCGCAAATTGCAACTCGCAAAACCATACTTACCTACATCTGGCCCCAAGACACGTCAAAATTTCTGAGAAATAAACTGAGATCTAAAAGGTTTTAGACTTTAAATATTAAGCTCAATACATTTGCAAATTATGTAATTATGTGCATCCTCTATGAAAATGTCAGGTTAATCAGAAGTTTTTCTAAGTAAATTCATTACAATGTATGGAGTACAAAATACATTTGGAACTTAATAATAAGTACCCAATAGTAGTTTCGTGTTTTGTCAGCTTTACAACAATGAAAAGTTAAGTTATAACCTGCAAAGCTTCAAAATTATGGCCCTTATTATGAGTTTGGCGGATACCACTGCTGACCGCCGTGCTGGCGGCTGCCAAAAGATCAGCAGTGTCGGCGGAATGCATTCTGCCGTGTTATGAGTACAAAAAGCCAAACGGCCAAAAATGTGCCAAACCTCACACACTGCAAGGGCCATCGATGACAGAAAGGCGGGTCTCAGCAACCCATCACCACCACGCCATCAAAAAACCGCCCATGAAATTATGATCCACAAATCAGCCCCACTATCATTCAACGGCAGTATGCCATTGCCGGTACAGACTGCTGCGGATAGTGATGGCACCTACCAACAACAACCTCATGCATCGGATCATTCAAAAGCCTCTCACCTGAGACACATATACATACACTACACACACCCACACACAGAACTATAAATCACACACACACATCCCACAGTCCTTTGCAATGCCAATTGCACCATAGCTATTGCCACAACACCACGCACACACTCTACAAACCCATTACACAAGTCACACATACACACACACACAAAACAACACAAACTAAATAACTACCACACACCCCCAAATAGGACCCACACTTACACACACCACACCACCCCCACCAACTCACCCTCACAACAACACGCACATCACACACCATGGCACCCCCTAAGCACCCCGCTTCACTGACAGGGAGCTAAGGACCATGGTGGACTAAATACTCAGGGTGGAGCCGCAGCTGTTTGGGGCATGGGTACAGCAGACGTCCATTTCCAGGAAGATGGAGCTATGGTAGAGGATTGTCAACAAGGTGAATGCAGTGGAAAACCATCCATGCACAAGGTACGACATTAGGAAGAGGTGGAACGACCTGCGGGGCAAGAAATGTTCCATGGCATCACAACATCAAATTGCAGTACAGAAGACTGGCGGTGCCCCTCCTCCACCTCCCAAATACACCGACTGGGAGGCGAAGGTCTTGGCTATCCTGCACCCGGAGGGCCTCACTGCACTCACTGGAGGACTGGACTTGGGTAAGTCAGATAATCTCCCCTACCATGTATCCAAACTCTAATGCATGTCTCACCCTACCTCTCTCACCACCACTAAACACTCTATCCCATACACATCCAACACCCCAAATTCAACAGTACCCAGAATCCTTGCATGCCCACAACACCCTATCCAACTCACAACACTTCCCTGTGAGCTCAATCACCGACCCCTGCATGTAATGTATGCTGCACTACATCACCCACAATGCACCACCAATGCCTTAACTAACAATGCATCACACCTATCCCGAAGGGCCCTTGCATGCAAGTGATTTGGAATGGTAGCACAATAAACAGGTGGCTTTGCTCCAAGGGAAATGGCAATGACAGCATAGGGGGCAGAAAACAGAAGAGAAATACATCAATGGCAAAAACTCCAAAACAAAAACATAGAAAACAACAAAAATACTCAGGGACACTACTGTCAATGCCAAATCCCCTCCAGCACTGCCACTGCACCATCACCCACTAGCCACAATTCATAACGTATTGCAGGAAACTAAATACTCATTGATGTGACACACAGGTACCACAGCCCATGCCACCCGGCCTAAAATAGCAAGAAGTGCAGGTCCCCCACCAGAAGAAGAAGGCCCCACTGAGGAGAGTGCAACTGTATGTCTGGACCAAGAGGAATTCCCTGGCCCATCCCACAGCCTTGGGCAGTCAGCCTTCAGAAGTCCCACCCAGGACACCACTGACACCCCCACCACTCAGCCACCACCATCACCCGTGGCCCAACATTCCCACACTAGTGTCTCCAGGCCACGGACTGTCTGCTCACCTGTATAGGGATTGGAGTCACCACCAACCACCAGGTAGGACGATAAAGGCCCGAGTGCAAGTGGGACTTGCCCACCTGTGGCGGGGACACAGGCACAGGGGGCTGGGCCCAGTAGAAGGGTGTCAGTGGGCCAAGGAGGGACGTGGCTGCCCTTGAGGCCATATCAGAGGTCCTGGGGGCATACCACCATTCCCAGGACCGGGTGGGCCAGATCCTGGCCACGATGCAGGACAACCAGAGGCTGCATGTGTCATACTACCAGGAGGCCATTGAGCAATGGAAACAACTAAATGCTACCATGGCCTCCATTGCAGGGGTGCTGCAGAGGTTGTCTTACATCTTGCCAGAGTCCACTACCCACCAGCAGGCCCCTTCTACTAGCCAGGACACAGCCCAGCCATCAACATCTGCAGCAGCTAGTGGAATGATGGCCCTGCCAGAGGACTCACAGGACACCAGCACCACTTCCCCTGTCGCCCAGGAAGTCCTTTGCAAACGTGGCCAGAGAGCAAGACCACCCAGTGACTCTGTAGCCAAGACCAAGCCCACCGCCAAGAAGTGACTCTGACCCTGAACTGTCTCCCTTGTGTGCCACTGAGCCATCTTGTTGACTATCCACTGCCATTTGGCCATTTCACATTGGCCCAATCAATTCTGCCCCTGTGCTACCAACAGCTGTGTAAATGAAACAGACTATTCTGTTCACCATGTGCCCAATCCCTTCCACACTCCCATCCCAATTGTCATGCACAACATCAATAAACAGTACCTGAGCACACCAAAATATTGTCATTATTTCATACCAATGTTTCAGAAATCAATGTATCCGATATCATCAAACATGAACGTAAGAACACACGTCTTGAAGGAACACATTGTACAGAGATGTGGACGGCAAGTACGTGACACTGTACACTCCAGGAGTGTTAAACACATCCTTCCAACATCCATGCCATATGTCAGGGGTAGGACACCATAGCAGTATCTGTCAGCAAGAGAAATCTCACACAATTTTAACTGCACTGTACCAATACAACTGTAGCCACATTTGCTGCCAGACATACACCACCCCCCATTTCAGCATAGGGAACTAGGTTAAAGGTGGCACATATGACTAATGTGGGCTATGCACTACTCAGACATGTGTAAAAACACATTTTTACATGGATATGTATGCAGAGTGGCAGATGAAAACTGAACATTACATCACCCACTATAGTGTCTAGGAATGCCAATCTGCCAGGACAACTGTCAGCCCTTGCCCCACCACAAGTGTAACATCCATGAAAAATATCCAGATGAGCTCCAGAAAACAGCCCTTTTAGAGGTATGTGGAGAAGAAAGCCATCACAGTGTCATGCAGGTAATGATGATGTGTAAAACTACTGTGACCACTCTGTTCAACACTCAGCAGATGGCTAAAAGTGGATCCCCAAACATACACACATACACAGACTCCTATCCACACAGCACTGTGGAGGTACAGTCACCATCTGCCACTGACATCCAGCCCAGTCTAGATAACATCACAGTGCAACATGTACCTGAGAGTCATTGGAGCTGTATTAGCTGGGTCCTGGAGTCAACTTCACCCCCCTCATCTTCTCCATCACTGTCATCCATCCCCTGAGATCCCACGGGTGGCAGTGCAGCATCCTCCTCTTCCAGTAGTGGAACATGTTTCCTCAGAGGCAAATTATGGAGCATGCAGCAGGCCGCTACAAACTGACACACCTTGTCAGGGGCATAGCACAGTGATCCACTGGACATGTGCAGACAGCGGAATCTGGCCTTCAGGAGCTTAATGGTCTGCTCAATCACCCTTCTAGTGTGACCATGGGCATCACTGTACCGGTGTTCTGCATCTGTCCTGGGATTTCTCACAGGTGTAAGGAGCCACTGCATGTTTGGATATCCTGAATCACCTGGCAAGAGGGCTAAAGGTTAGTTAAAAACACACTTTGCTGCAATGCAAACAAGCTGACAGTCTTGTATGACTGGAAATCTGTGTCATACACACCTACCTATTAGACAGGCTCTCTCCCCCTGAAGTAGTGTCATCATGTGTGGCACACTGTTGTTCCTCAATATTTAGGCATCATGGACAGATCCAGAGAATCGTGCTGCCACCTGTGAGATATCAGAGTCATCGGATCCATCTGGACCAACAGACGCGAAACATGTCAACCTCCTGGTAGAGGTACCACACTTTTTGGGATCCTCGTAGTCTATTTTGAAAGCCGTTGAGCATCACACTCAATTCTGGCTTTCTTTCTGCATTTTTAATCTTGGTCGTCACTTCCCTTTTCTGATTAAAATGATGACGGAGTTTGGAAGTGATTAACCAATTTTAACCTATCTTTCCTTGCTCTCCTTGCTGTGGTCTGGTGGTTAGCTCCTTCCACTAGCCTTCACACTACCAATTACGGCTGACAGCTCCCGGTTTGGGAGCACGTCAGGCATTGCAGTGCCGGCCTGGCGTTGAGCAATTCCCGATGATGATGCCTGTCATCCATTGTGATGCATGAGGGCTTTGCTCTAGAACACTTTGGTTGCCTAGACCTTCTCTTTTTTCTTTAGGAACAGTGTACTCCGTATTGGCTTTTTGACGTAGATGGAAGAATGTACACTGGACCTTTAACCTCCCGGTCCCTCCCCCTTGTTGATTTTGTGATTTTGTACAGTAGATTTACCGTGGGACTTTCTCTTCTCTTCCGATTCATCGTCACTCCCTCCCTTGCTACGCTCTGCGCAATGGATGACTTTCAAGGACTAAGTTTTGATGATGACATAGTGTCTGCCATTTTACAGACACCCTCCATCGTTAGCAGCGATGGCTCAGCCCCTTCCATCAGTCTCAAGGAAGACTGGGATAAGTTATCCACTCTTAAGCGCGAGTTGATAAAAACAGTTATGCACGGAACCATCATGACTGAATACTTACGTGCTAACATCGCACCCAATGGACTCCTAGTCTCTAATTTACCCCGAATCTTTCTGACTGATTCAGCCTTTAGAAAAGATTGGGCACAGATAGCGTGGAAGTGTACCAGGGACTGGCTGGTTTTAATCATCAACACGTCCAAACGCTTGGCTGATTCCATAACAATCCAAATTAATACAATAGAAAACACCTTGAAGACAACGATTACACTAACTGCCTTCAAGAGTCGCTTGACTGAGATCAACGCTGAACTTAACAACACAAAAGATTTCTTGACTCAACAGAAGATCACCAAACTCCAGAAAGATATTCTTAAGTTCAGTAGGGAAAAAGTCTACCCTTATATCAAAGACGATTATGAGATGGATAATCAATCACACTACTCGGATGAATCCAATGCTTCGAATAAGAAATCGCGTAATTACAGCAGTGGCTCTTCTTCCGACGGCTGGAGCACTGACGACAACCAACCTCAACCCTACTACAATTTCCCACCATTTCCAGTTAATCACCAAATGCCTTGGCAACCTCCTTATCCATTCTTCCAACCCTGCCCAATGATGCCATACATGCCTTTTTTAGGCCGCGGCCGGGGCAGGGGAAGAGGCAGAAGGAGAGGAAGAGGAAGACATGTTCAGTGGTCCAGAGAGGAACCCCAAATGGTAACACGGAGCCAAACCAAAAACCCTCCAATGAGAACTTAGTGGTAAACCTATCCTCTAAACAACTTACTGAAGCTGAAACAAATGTGCTAAACAAGGGCTTAGGTTTCGTACCAACCCCCAATGAAGATCTGTTTCGATTACACTCAGAATTAGCCATGTTCTTTCGTAAGATACGACTACATTTCTTCTTCAAAGACAAACAGGCAAATGAAACACCTGCTAACTCTGGGTTGAAAAAATCTTCCACTTTTGTTCCACCATCCTCGTCTTTGCCAAGTGAAGTATTCACATTTGAGAAAGCGGTATTGACTGACTTGGAGCATCTACATCCTAAACACCCCTTTCATAATATCCCTACTATAGAGAAAAGGGCATTACAATCCTTATCAACTGATTCTACGATTACTATCAAACAGGCTGACAAAGGCGGCGCCATTGTCATACAGAATACGGTTGATTATAGACATGAATGTCTACGTCTCCTGAGTGACTCCACTTACTATGAAAAGATAACAAGTGATCTCACAGGGAGACTGCAAATTCAGATCAGAACTCTAATCGAAGAGGCAAGGAACAATACATGGATTTCTGCAAAAGAAGCCGAATTTCTTGACACTTCCCATCCAAGGACCCCATATTTCTATTGTCTACCAAAAATTCATAAAGGCACACTACCTCCACCAGGCCGTCCAATAGTATCCGGTCAGGGCTCTGTTCTGGAACCTCTATCTATTTTTTGCGACCATTTTTTACAACCTCTGGTGCAGAACTCGGTCACTTACCTACAGGACACTAAAGACATTTTGAATCTGATTTAGGACATTAATAGGACTGGGCAGGTACAGGGCATTATCACCCTAGATGTTGAAGCCCTATACACTAACATCCCCCAAGAGGCGACCTTACTGGTTGTGGAGTCAGCACTCACAGAAATCTCTGACTCTCTATCTACCCCGGTTAGGTTTATTATGGATTGTGCTACATTGGCCCTTACAAAAAACTTTTTTCGTTTTGAAGACCAACTCTTCCATCAAATCCGCGGCACTTCAATGGGCAGTACCTTTGCCCCTAGTTTGGCCTGCTTATATATGTACGATTTCGAAAAGAAACATATTCTACCATCATCTAATCCTTTCCAAAATCATATTAAATTGTGGCGACGATATATCAATGATATCCTTATCATCTGGCAAGGCTCCCTGTCGACTACTAATGATTTTGTATCTTTGATCAACACTATCGATCCCTTTTTGAAATTCACGTCAACAGTTTCTTCCACTAATCTACCATTTCTGGACCTCTTGTTGACTATTAACAATGGTAAGATATACACTTCTGTTTACCAAAAACCTACTGATCGGAATAGCCTTTTGTTATATGAGAGTCACCATCCGAAATCCCTACGGGACAATCTACCAGAAGGTCAATTTTTGAGATTAAGAAGAAACTGCAATACATCCTGTGAATTTGATCGCCAGGCTGATATTTTACAAGTCAAACTTTTTGATCGGCATTATCCTCCACGAATCATAGATCAAGCACGTAAACGAGCTAGGAATAACCATTGTGATGCTCTGTTAGAAACCATTGAAAAATCCCCCTAAATTAGATTAACTTGTGTATCCACTTACACCCCTATGTCAAATTTGATAAAAAAACTGATTAATAAAAGATGGTCAATTCTGACCAGTGGAGGTACCCAAATACAGAGGACCGTATTTGCCTTCAAACATACAGCCAATATTAAAGATATGGTGGTCCACACTCGCCCTCGAACCACACAGACTACTTCAACACAGAGAACGCTATGGGATCTTCCCCCAGTCACTGGACATCACCCCTGTGGCCTCTGTAATGTGTGTTCTCTAACTAAACATCTGACAACATTGAACTTAGAACCGATTGGCCTGTGGCAACTAAGAAGACACACGAACTGCAATACAAAAAATTGCATCTATATGATCACCTGCCCCTTTGAGTTGCGATACATCGGCATGACATCACGCCCAGTGAAGATACGTATCAACGAGCATAGGAGTAACATCAGATGCAATAGGATTACAACTAAACTCAGTGCTCATTTTCTCGACACCTCCCACACTCCAGATGATTTATGGTGGACTATTTTGGAGGCCCCAAGAGTGCGATCCGATGACCCTACTTTTCTATTTAGACTTGAACAGAGATGGGTGTTTAAATTAAAAACTCATATACAGGGTTTAAACGATGACATACCCTGGCCCCTGGTGACCTGAATTTCATTTCATTTTAATCAAGCACTATCCACTTATTACTTGTGGTTTGAAAAAATCTTTTTCCTCCTATTCCTAAGGTGACTTATTTGTAACCTTTCTGTTTTTCTATTTAGTTTGCATCTTTCTTCCTGCTTTATTTGAGTCTCCAATAGAGATTTCATGAATGTCTTCTTATTAACCCGGTGTCCCTCTAGTTCTGAGTTCCTCCTTTATTTCTACTTCAGCCTGCGACTTGCTCTCTATGGCAGACTCTTTTCCAATGTCCAACAGAGAGTCCTTCCTCTATGTCGAGAGCCTTTTTGTGTGGACTAGATTTGGTCCTTCCTTTGTGGCCATGTTTTTCTTTTGATGACGCGAACATCGGAAGAATTCCACTTCCGTGTTTACAACGTGTTAAAAACGCCGACTCCAGGTGCACTCCCTGTCATTCGACGGGCAGCGCTCCGGAGGTTAGGTCCCCGGCTGAGGACTACGCTTTGAAAAGTGAGTAATTACTGGCCTTTCTAATACTTTGTGACTATTATAGGAGCACGTCGCGCCCCGTGCATATTAAGACCGCGGTTGACCCCTCCGGCTTTTGCATGTTGTTTCCCGCCTGGCCTTTACAATTTTGATTAATTACTACTATTGGAGAACTTTTTTGGAATATCTGCTGACTTATCTTGTGGCACCGACCGCATTACTTTAAAGCCATTGTTTAACGATCGCAGTTATTATTTACCTAATCCTCTTTAACAATGTCCCAGCACTCGAAGACCGATTGTAGTCTTCGCTGTTTAGGTTGTATGACTTCTGGGTTTTAGAACTATGGAGATGTGAACTATGTTTTTTGAACATACGTTTTTAAAAGCCTTACTATATGCCTTTGACTTATTTATACCTTTTCTCTTTCCTTTCTTCTCCTGTGGGTGATTGTTCTATTTAGTCCCCCGCAGTAGGCTTATTATTGTTTACCACCCTGTATATAGAGTTACCTCAAATTGAAGTGACTGACTAGATTTATTTTTCTCACTCTTAAGATTTTGAGAACTTTTGACCTTTTCTATCTCCATACTAACCTTAGTATCTGAGCAGTCCTTTGGTTTGCGTTTCCTTAGGAGCCATCACCCCCCCTAACTGGGGTCGGTAAGCATCTCTACTCTGTTTGGTTTCGATGCTCACTGTATATAACTAATATGCACATTTTAACCTCCACTTTTTGGTGTCTGTGTTTGGTTTCTAGGCCCCCAACCCCCCTTTTTTAGATGTCAAATGTGAGTGACTTCTTTTCTAAATACGAATTGGAGAAGCGTTATACTGGTCCTGAAGAAGCGTCATCGGATCCATCTGGACCAACAGACGTGAAACATGTCGACCTCCTGGTAGAGGTACCACACTTTTTGGGATCCTCGTAGTCTGTTTTGAAAGCCGTTGAGCATCACACTCAATTCTGGCTTTCTTTCTGCATTTTTAATCTTGGTCGTCACTTCCCTTTTCTGATTAAAATGATGACGGAGTTTGGAAGTGATTAACCAATTTTAACCTATCTTTCCTTGCTCTCCTTGCTGTGGTCTGGTGGTTAGCTCCTTCCACTAGCCTTCACACTAACAATTACGGCTGACAGCTCCCGGTTTGGGAGCACGTCAGGCATTGCAGTGCCGGCCTGGCGTTGAGCAATTCCCGATGATGATGCCTGTCATCCATTGTGATGCATGAGGGCTTTGCTCTAGAACACTTTGGTTGCCTAGACCTTCTCTTTTTTCTTTAGGAACAGTATACTCCGTATTGGCTTTTTGATACTGATCTGCAAGACAGACCACCTGTACATGCAGTGAGTGGTAGTTTTTGTGATTACTGTACACCTGTTCATAGGCTTGGGGGGAATTAGGAGTATGTGGTTGCCATCTTTGGCACCAATCACATGGGGTATGTTGGCAATGGCATAAAAATTTGATTTGGCAGTAGTGAGATCAGGGCTTTGGGGAAACTGGATGTAGCTCTGCATGTGTTGTAGAAGCCACGCAGGAAATTAGTAAGGATGTTGCTGAACATTGGCTGTTACACACTGGACGCCATGCCCACTGTCACCTGAAATGACCCAGTTGAAAAGGAATGTAGGACTGATAGTACCTGCAATGTTGGAGGGATAGCATATGGGTTTCTTATTGCAGGCATGAGTTCAGGCTCCAATTGGGCACACAGTTCATGAATTGTGTTACGGTTCAGGCAATAAGTAATGATTATGTGGTGCTCTTCCATGGTAGCCAGATCAACCAGGTTTCTGTAGACAGATGGAGCCCTTCCTCTCCCCATGGGTCGGAAGCTATGGGGGAAACAAGGTAGATAGATGTTGTGTAGGACTAATTACTCTCCATTCACCTCTCACATCCATCGTATGTGTATTCCACACACACTACACTGTATCAGTTCCGAAGCAGGATCAAACCCAGAATGGGCAATGTGTCGTGATTGCTGTGGAAGGGACATTCAATAGTGTAGGCATTCTTGCAACCATGATATGGGTATAGGCATTTGTCATGTCACCTCTAGCTCCCTTACGGTAGATGAAATGGCGTCATATACACTGGCCCTGTCCTGTTTGGGTACACGTTTTGTTCCTCAAAAGGCAGCCCGAGTCATACAAGTTGTGGAGAGTGGGAAGTGACATCATACCACTGGCGTATGTCATCATGGCGGTAGGCAGTGTTCACCGCCGTGCAACTGCTCATTGGTTAACATTGTTGTCTATGGGAAAAGTGGCCAATCAAGATCACCGTAGGCGGTGACGGTGCACACCGCCATTTTGGGTTGCCTATGCCACTTGACTCCTGCACCTCAAGACGGCCACTACTCCACTACTCCACTGACTCTGGTCCTGGAAATGGCACGAGCTACAGGGGAACTGGCTCCGGCCTTCACATCGGTGGATGGGGTCCTACCCCTGTATGCAACGCTGTATGGGCGACCAGAGGACCAGGTGAGTGGTATTCATGCTTCATAGGAATGTGTGCCAATGCATTGGAGGGTTGTGCGCATGACTGGAGAATGTGGGCATGGATAGGTGCAGTGTGCCAGGGCGTATGTGTGTTGGCTCATGGATGACAGTAAGTTTGCATGGCAAATTTGCAGGTGCTGTTGTATCCCATGTGCTAATGGTGCACCTCCACTCACAGCTACATTTTCCTCTGTGTGATACATGCAGGTTAGCGCCCATCAGAAGAAAGGATACTGTCGAGCCATCACCAAAGAAGTGCGGTCCCTGGGGGTATACAGCCGGCGGAGCACCCACTGCAGGAAACGGTGGGATGACCTGAGATGCTGGGCACGGAAGACCGCAGAGGCCCAGCTGGGGCTGGCCTCTCAACAAGGAAGGGGTGCGGGTCGGACCATTACCCCCCTAATGGTCTGCATTCTGGCAGAGGCCAATCCTAAGTTGGATGGGCACTTGAAGGCGGCACAACAGCCACAAGGGGGTGAGTACCACCACTGTTCAGATGGCTTTTTGTGAAGTACAGTTGGGTGCAAAAGGGTGGTTGGCAGTTGTGGCTGGGTGGTTCAGAGGTGTGTCCATGCAGGCGTCCCCTTTCCTTCAGTGGGATTGTGATTTCTGCTTAGAAGGGGTGGGTATTTTGCCATGCAACAGGTCCCATGGGTGGGCAAGTGGGTCTGATGTATGTCCTCTCAGACTGGACACATTGTTGTGGGACAGCATCCCTCAACTCTACTCAACCTATTTGGAACTGTAGGCACTGGATGGTGATGTGGCTCACCAATAAAGTGTAGGTAGGTCAGTGTAGTGTGGGAGCAAGACCACAAATCAGAGGTGCCTACCTTGATGTAGTGGGTGATGTTGAAGGATAGTGTCTGGGATGGGTGGGAGTACATTTGGGCCAACATGCCATTCAATCAGGTATTGACAGCCTACTTCCTTCTTTTTTCCAACCCCTCCATCTCTGTGTTCTTGTGTCCTTGTGTGCATTAGCATCATCTGGCGAAGGAGCAGAGGCACCGGCGAGTGGGGATGCTGCTGCCCACGGGACCCAGGTGCCTGAGACCACCGACGCCAAGAGGACCAGTGGGATGGAGGGCGAGGGGAGCACCACGGGGGAGACAACTACCACTGCAGGTAGTGACTCTGACAGCTCCTCCGATGGCAGTTCCCTGGTGGTGGCGGACCCTTCTGGGACCACTGGATCAACAACATCTTCCGCCACCCCCGTACCAGAACCGCCCTCCCAGTAGCTACCCGCCAGGTTGCCCGTGCCCGCTCACCCAGAAGGAGAATGTGGTGATAGTATGCTTGCAATAAAAAGGAATTTAAAAAAATAACAATGACATATAGTTTTAAAAGAACAGTATGGATACTTCCTCAAATAAAAAGAAACCCTTTGGAGTTTTAATGCACATAAAATGAAAATATAATACATATTGGCAATATGAAATGTAATATTTCTATTTTTTAAAGTTACATTTTTATGTTACTCATGAAAGACCCCATATCTGGTCAAGTTGGAAATGGCAAGTTTTGCTGACCAGAGCTTGAATGTCCTCCGCTTATGATCTGCACGGTTTAGACTGTGCATTAATTTCCAGTTTGCTGAAGGTAAGGGCTGTGATCTGCACAAGATTAAGAGGATAATAGAGGTCCTGGAAACAATTGTGTAAAACCGATTATGGTATAGTAGGATATTTCGGATGAAGTGAATGGGAAATGTAGACTGTGCGATGAAATCACAAACGGTGCGCAATTGCATGTGCTTCTTTTTCATTTTACCTGAGGTGCCTGAAGTAACTAAGGGTGTCATTCGGTTGACCAATGGTCCACAGGAGAACTTCAGTCATATATTCAAGATTGGGAATATGTAAGTATTGCAAGAAAGAAACCAGGATTCTTGTGAGAAGGAACAAATATGATGGACGACAGTGGAATGTTTTGCCTAATTCATTTGAAGGTGGTGCCAGTGGAGGTGTGTCTATAACTGATGGAGACGGAATTGTGAAGGAAAGCAACCCTTGTTTCTAAATCTTTGCAATAAAGACAAGCATTGGCAAAGCCAATAGGTCTCGCTTATGCAAGAGCTATTGGCTTTGCCAATATATTTTAGCCATTTTGTATACCAGCGTGGCTGCTGTTCAACGTGGCTAAAGGTTAGTGGGGTAAGGAAGATTAGCATTGGAGTGTTGTGTCGTATAGTGGAGTGTTATGGAGTGGTGTAGAGTGCAGTAGTGTAGAGTGTTGTTGAGGGTCGTGGAGGAAGTAGAATGTTTTAGAGTGGAGTGGAGTTTAGTGGAATAGAGTGTCTGTGTCAAAGCCAAATAAAGAGACACAGGCAAAGTCAAGTTTCATACATAGCTGTATTCATGAATTCATGGGGCCATGTGTATACAAATAACATGTCCAATAAGAGAAATCAGACAGATCTTTTATGCATGAAACCACTAAGGCGTGAAAATACATCCTCCAATCAGGATACAGAAAAAGGTGATTTCTTCATCCCTATGGGCAAATACATGGTGTGATGTTGATGAGAAGATGCATGGTGTTACACATATATTAAGTGTCTAACCAATCACAGTAAAACAACATTTCGTGATGGCAGCATGATACAAGATCACCATAAGTGTGTCGTTCACATTACTGAAATGGTTGGGACTTTCCAAGGCTTCAACAAAGCAATTTCTTCACAACCCCTGGCCAGAGCTTTGTGGACATCCATATGTCTGTCTGTTGCTAGGCAAATGAAGCAATACAATGCATGTCGTGTGAGGGGTCTCTTTTAAGGAAGCCTTGTATTACAAGCTATCTATCTGGGTACATTCGTTTATCTGCGGTCATCCCAATTCTGAACACACTTTGCAGGTCTTTCCATCATTGAATATCATAAAACATGAAAAAGACAAGATGGATGCCACATAAAATAAAACATGCTTCTACATCCCCTCTGTCATATCTCACCTTGGTTTTCTGCAGGAGCGATTGGATGATCGTGAACCATCTCATCACCAAGACAGCCCAACCATGTCAAAGCAAATTATAGGTAACTGAGGGAAGAGGGAAGGGAAGAGAAAGAAACCCAGGTCCTGCGCAGTCAGTGGAGGTATGTATGTGTTACCCAATCATTTTCTGAATGGCTTCCTGGTTGAGAAAGAAAAAGAAGAAATTAGAATCTGGCAATGTAAACAAAAAAAAAAGAGAAAAATGTGTGCAGAGAAACCTTATAACTAGAATTAGAATGCCTGAGTAAATCCCCCTTCCCTTTAGCAGATTTGTGGTTGATAGGTAAGAGATGGGCTTGATCCATAGAAATGCATCAACACATAGGGTATCAGGGAAGAATTTGTATGTATCCTAGGTGCAATAAACATTTGCAAGGATAAAACTAACCTTTTGAAAAGAGCTCTAGTAGTATAAACAAGTAACCAACTTATAAAGTTCTTTGTACTTATATCTTTGCAGTTTCTGATTAAATACTGATCTATATCCTGTTATATATTCACAGAGTGTCTTCTGTTGTGAACAAACTCAGAAGATCCCAGAGACAGAGTGCTGACTTCAGGTAAGTAATTGTGTACAAAAACCATAAATGCACAACGTGCTTATCTCAACTGTAATATTGATAATATAGGGACTTAAATGGTTCTCAATGTTCCTTTCCTTTCTTTCCAGGAATTAAAGCCAAGCGGTGAAACAGGCAAAGCTGTCTTGGAAGACCCAGCAGAGAAACACTGCTAAGACAAGTATATGCACAAATGCAATTCAAGCTAGCAGCCCAGTATGTGTTACTGCTATATAGATTTGCAGATAGCAGTACTTTAACATTCTTGCTTGTCCACTGCTTTCCCTAGGTTCAGAATCAGGAGAATGGCATGAGTGACTTTCAAGTAACCAGGGTGGAGAAATAAAGCCGACGATGAGAGATAACGGAGACGCCGAGAGCGACGTGTGACCTGGATGCAGGAAAGGTGAGTAAAGCCGTTGGCAGGAAACTGCAATTCGATACACTAGAACACCAAGTAGTTTTCTGCCAAACGAAAGTGATTTTATGTCTCCTGTGCTCTGTCCCCGTGGCAACCCATTCATGGTAGGTACAACAGTACACCTCCCAATAGTACCCCACACAGGATTCAGCTTGTGAGGGAATCGCCTAAGGAATTGACCTAGTAAACGAGGGGCATGGAGGTCACCCGCAGGTTACCATGTAAGGTCCTATGGGCCATAACCCTTCCAGTGAACCAGGTATTGGAGTCTCCGTTGCACCATTCTACAGTCCAAAAGTGCCTCCACTTCAAACTCTGGTTCGTCATCCACCATTACAGATAAAGGTTTCATGGGGAATTGAGCACTGGGGAATACAGGCTTCAACAGAGAAACATGAAAAACAGGGTGTATTCATGAAGTGGCAGGCAGCTCCAATTTCATAGCCCCAGGATTGATCTTCTTTATGACTTTAAACGGGCCAATGAAACAGGGTTTGAATTTCTGTGAGCCTTTCAAAGCAGTGCTGAAACAAATTGGGAACCAGAATCTGAAACAATGATGGATGGTAGACCATGTATACATACAATGTGTTGTAAAAAACTGTTGGTAAGATCTTTAGAGGCATGTAGACCTTTTAAGGGTATAGACATCTTGGTCAACAAGTCAACCACCACAAAGAAATGGTAAACCCCAGTTCTGTTTTTGGCAGGTCTACGATAACATTCATTGGCATTGTGTGCCATGGGGCTGGAGGAGTCGGTAGAAGAGTTAACAGTCCTACAGGTGCTTGATGTAAACTTTTGCATTGTGCACATGGGGGAAATTTTTGTATGCATTGTCTTGTATCTATAGAAAGCATGGGCCACCAGAAATGTCTTCTGAGGAGATCTATAGTCTTCTTTTTCCCCAGATGACCTGAGAGTAGATGGGAATGGTACCACTATATAGCCTGTTGTTGTAAGTGTATAGTGGGAACAAATACATTTCCTTGAATGTATAACATATCTTGTACCTTGTGTGCATTATGCTTTTGTGCCTTTCACTGTACCTCTTGGACTTGTTGAGCTCGCAATGCCTCTTTAGTGAATTGTTCTTCAGAATACAAGGCCCTCGAAATATGTTCCTTAAAGATTATGGGTGAAGGTTCAATAGGTGTTTCAGGTGTATCACACCCCAGATGTGAGACAGCATCTGCCTTCACATGCTGCCTACCCACTTGGAACTGGATGACAAAATCGAAGTCACAAACAAATTGGGTCCAGCACAACTTTCTCATGGACAAGGCATGGTCTGACTTCAAATACTGCAAATTCCTGTGATCTGTGAGAACTGTAATAGTATGCAAGGCTCCTAATAAATAGTGCTGCCACTGCTCAAAAGCTTTCCTTATAGACGGCAGCTCCTTATCCCCAGCTGAATTATTCTGCTCTGCAGGTATCAGTTTGTGAGAAAAGAATGCAACAGAATGTAATCAACCAGACTCCTTGCCCCTTTATGATAACACTTCCTCAACCACTACCTGAGAAGCATCTGCTTCAATGAACGGTTGGGAGGGGTCTGGGTGTTTGAGTATGGGAGCACTGGTAAAAGGAGTCTTAAGTTGTTGAAAAGCTTGTTCTGCTTCTCAGGTCCAAGAAAACTTCACTTCATTAAACAGAAGTTTAGTAATGGGAGAGGCCAAAGTAGAGACGTTATCAATAAATCGTCTATAAAAATTAGCAAAACCTATGAAGCTTTGCACCTCTTTGACTGATTGGGGAGCCCTCCACTGGATGATAACAGATATTTTCTGTGAATCCATGCTTACCCCCTCTGTAGTCAACACAAATCCTAAGCAGGAGATGAAAGATATATAGAATTTACATTTCTCTAACTTCACATAGAGTTTGTTATCCTTTAGTTTCTCTAAGGTGGCCCTGCCGTGTCTTGTATGTTCAACTACAGAAGTAGAGTAGATCAGTATAGCATTGATTAAGCAATGGCACAGGCCTCCAGGTATTCCCTTAGAAATTAATTTATGAAGTACTGGAAGATGGTTGGCATTTTGCAAAGGCCAAAGGCTATAACCAAGCACTCATACAATCCAAACTTGGTACGAAAAGCAGTCTTCCATTCATCCCCTTCTAGTACTCATACCAAATGGTATGCCCCCTGTAAATCAAGTTTGGTGAGGTTTGGGCATTTTTCACTTGATCAAATAGGGTTTGTATTAAAGGATACAGTGTTTTAATTGTAACCTCATTGATGGCCCTATAATCTATACAAGCATGAAGACCTCCTTCCTTCTTGGGTATCAAAAGCAGAGACAAAGAAGCGGGTGAATGAGAGGGCCTGATAAAGCCAATACTCAGTGTTAGAAATGGGGTCTTTGGTTGGCAGTCAGGTTACCCCCTGTTCAAGCAAGGACCCTCACTCTAGTCAGGGTAAAAGAGAATCACCCTCAGCTAACCCCTGCTTACCCCCTTGGTAGATTGGCAGAGCAGTAGGCTTAACTTCAGAGTGCTAGGTGTAAAGTATTTGTACCAACACACACAGTAACTTAATGAAAACACTACAAAATGGCACAACACCAGTTTAGAAAATTAGGAAATATTTATCTAAACAAAACAAGACCAAAACGACAAATATCCGACATACACAAGTCAAGTTATGAATTTTTGAAGATTAAACTAAAAAATAGCGCTTAGAAACACAAAATGCTTCGATGAGGTGTTAACACGGTGTCGTGACGGAGTAATTCCCAACAATCTGACACCAGAGGTGCCGGACACGGGGTCGCGTACATCCCCAAGTACATTACCTTTGCTGAAGAGTGAAAACAAGTCGATGCCCAAAGTCGGGGATCGCGGCGTCTGTGCGAAACGTTGAATCCGCGCACTTCGAGCGGCGTCGGTCACGATGTGGTGCAGCGACTTCCATGGAGTCACGGACTTCAGCGGGGCTGCAGCGGTGTCAGGCCTGTGAAAGTCGTCGCGTTCCAGAGAAGATCATGGAGTCAGTTGCAGGCAGCGTCACCAGATTCAGCAGCGGCATCGCTCCGAAGTCATCCGAAGTTGATTTCCTTGAATTTCCACCAGCTTTCCTTCCAAGGACCTAGGAACTGGATAGGGCACCACTTGTCAGAGCAGGAGTCTCTCCAGGGACTCCAGGTGCTGGCAGAGAGAAGTCTCTGCTGTCCCTGAGACTTCAAACAACAGGAGGCAAGCTCTAAATCAAGCCCTTGGAGGTTTCTTCACAAGATGGAAGGCACACAAAGTCCAGTCTTTGACCTCTTACTCTGGCAGACGCAGCAACTGCAGGATAGCTCCACAAAGCACAGTCACAGGCAGGGCAGCACTTCTCCTCAGCTCTTCAGCTCTTCTCCAGGCAGAGGTTCCTCTTGATGTCTAGAAGTGATCTAAAGTCTGTGGTTTTGGGTGCCCTTTTTATACACAATTTCTCTTTTGAAGTAGGCCTACTTCAAAGTAAAGTATCTTTTGAATGTGAAATTCTGCCTTCCTCAGGCCAGGCCGCAGACAGTCACCAACGGGTCGGAGACGGCATTGTGTGAGGAGAGGCACAGCCCTTTCAGGTGTAAGTGACCACTCCTCCCCTCCCTACTAGCACAGATGGCTCATCAGGAAATGCAGACTACACCCCAGCTCCTTTTGTGTCACTGTCTAGTGTGAGGTGTAACCAGCCCAACTGTCAAACTGACCCAGAAAGGAAATCCACAAACAGGCAGAGTCACAGAAATGGTATAAGCAAGAAAATGCTCATTTTCTAAAAGTGGCATTTTCAAACACACAATCTTAAAATCAACATTACTAAAAGATGTATTTTTATATTGTGAGCTTAGAGACCCCAAACTCCAGATGTACATCCGCTCCCAAAGGGAATCTACACTTTAATCAGATTTAAAGGTAGCCCCCATGTTAACCTATGAGAGGGACAGGCCTTGCAACAGTGAAAAACGAATTTAGCAATACTTCACTGTCAGGACATATAAAACACATTACTATGGGGGTCATTACAACCTAGGCGGTCTTTTACCAAGACCGCCGAGGGACCGCCGTGCGGAAGACCGCCAGTAGTGGCGGTTTGCCGCTCGGCGTATGATGACCGTTGGCTGCCCTCTGTCGTTTTTCCGACGGAGAGCCGCCAACAACCATACTGGCGGGCGGCGGGGAAGTGGAGGTTGCTCCACCTCCACCACCACGCCAACAGAACACCGCCCAGCTAATCACGTCCTATGATTCTGCGCGGCGGTGTTCTGTTGGCGGTGTGGTGTCGGCGGAGCTGCCCCCATGGCTCCCGTCCCCTCCCGGCGGATCGACGGAACAGGTAAGTTGATCGTCCGTTAGGGGAGGGGGGTTGGGGGTGTTGTGTGGGTGCATGGGGGTGTGCGTCTGTGTATGTAGGGGGGTGTGTGAGTGCGTGTATGCTTGCGGGGTGTTGGGTGTTTTGGGAATGAGTGCGTGTATGTCTGTAGGTATGACTGTATGGATGTGTGCATGTATGTTTGAATGTGGGTGTGCGTGTCTGACTGTGTGTGTGGATGTTGGCATGTATATAGGTGTGTGTGCTTGTATGTGTGTTGGTGGTGCCTGCGTGCGTGTCGGGTGTGTATGTGTAAGGTTATGTCGGGGGTCGGGGTGGGGAGGGGGGCCCTGCCACCTTTGGGGGGTGGCAGGGGTGGTGGTGGGGGTAGGGGAGGGAGTCGGGGTGGGGGGTGGGGGAGACCCCTATCAGTGCCAGGGAAGGAATTCCCTGGCACTGATAGTGCTTACCGCCATGGATTTCATGGCGGTTCCTACAGCTGGAAATTCACGGCGGTAAGCCGGGTCAAAATACCGGCGGCGGTATTGTTACGGCCGCTGGGCTGGAGACCCAGGTCTCCAGCCCAGCAGTCGTCTCCGCCCTGGCATGGTAACCGCCATGGTCATAATACTAAAAAAAAGACCGCCAGCCTGTTGGCGGTCTTACCGCCGCTTTAACACCGTCCGCCAGGGTTGTAATGACCCCCTATATGTCCTACCTTAACCATACACTGCACCCTGCCCTTGGGGCTACCTAGGGCCTACCTTAGGGGTGCCTTACATGTAAGAAAAGGAAAGGCTTGGGCCTGGCAAGTGGGTACACTTGCCAAGTCGAATTTACAGTTAAACCTGCACACACAGACACTGCAGTGGCAGGTCTGAGACATGATTACAGAGCTACTCATGTGGGTGGCAGAACCAGTGCTGCAGGCCTACTAGTAGCATTTGATTTACAGGCTCTGGCACCTCTAGTGCACTTTACTAGGGGCTTACTAGTAAATCAAATATGCCAATCATGTTTAAACCAATTACATACAATTTTACACAGAGAGCACATGCACTTTAGCACTAGTTAGCAGTGGTAAAGTGCTCAGAGTTCAAAAGCCAACAGCAACAGGTCAGACAAAATAGGAGGCAGGAGGCAAAAAGATTGGGGATGACCCTGCATAAGAAAAAAGTCCAACACTCAGCATTTCGTCAAGATATTCCCTTAGATATATGTTTTCCTTTTCTGTCAAAGCATGTATCCTGCTACACAGAATGTGGGCTCCAGGCAACAAATCAATTTAACAATCATAGGGTCTACGAGGATTGAGGATGGAAGCCTTAACCTTATTGAATACCTCAGCTAAGTCATGGTAACTTGATGGCAGCATGGGCATAAGATCTTTGGTAGCAACTATTATCTCTTCTCGGTTAACCTTCATATGCCTACAACATGTATTACAAAAGGCAGAGCGAAAGGTGACAGTATGTTTCGTTCAGTCAATATCTGGATTATGTTTCATGAGCCAATGGATACCTAATATTGCTTGGAACTGAGGAGCATGGATAAGATCAAACTTAACAATTTCCACATGAGACTCTTGCATAATAAGACATAAGTCGGTGGCAGAATGGGTGATAGCACCTTACTAGATGGTATTATCATCAATGGTTTTAACTTCGTCTATGCAATCTTTTGGACAGAGAGGAATACCTAGATTCTTTGCTAACTATTGATCCATAAAAATCCAAGTAGCACATGAGTCTAACATGATATATATGTCTGTAGACTTGTCGTCCCATTGGATATGGGTATAAACAAAGAGGTGATTGGGAGTGGGCTAAAAAGAAATTGAAGCTAAGGTTTATGAGACTATGAGACCTGAACTACCTGAAGCTCTTGTCGCAGCAGGCTTTGGGAGCATTAGTTTCCTGAAACCTCTTTTTTCTTTGGTTTCACAGGACAATCTTGCAAGAAATGCCCTGCTTTTCCACAATATAAGCAGATTTTATCTCAGTGCCTCTGTCTCTCTTCATTACTCACCTTTCTTTGCAGGAATTAAAGTCAAGCGGTGAAACAGGCAGAGCCGTCTTGGAAGTCCCAGTAGAAAAACACTGCTTAGGTAAGTATATGTACCAATATAAATCACGCTAGCAGCGCAGCAGTTGTTACCCCTATGTAGATTTGCAGATAGTGGTACTTTAAATTTCTTATTTGGGAGAATGGCAAGAGTGACTGCCAAGTAACCAGGATAAAGAAACAGAACCGACGATAAGAGACGCCAGAGACACTGAGAGTGGCGTTTAACCAGGAAGCAGGAAAGGTGAGTAAAGCTGGAAACGGCAGGCGCAAAACACTAGAACGCCAAGCAGTTTCGTGCCAGATGGAAGCGGTATTATGCCTGCTGTGCTCTGCCCCTGCTGCAGCCGGCAACCCATTCACAGCAGGCACAACACCCTCCTCTAATCATCAATGATGACATGGTGCTTTTAATCCTCCTGTCACTGTCTCGCATCCATCAGTGTTTAGGTCTAGATATTGTGCCTGGCATCTGTGCTGTTGCTACCTTGGGGAATAATTAGTATTGCTGTCTTGCATCATCCTTAGTACCTCTTGCTCAGCCTTCAAGGTTACAAGAAGTATCACTATCTGTGGTAGTTTGTATAGGCAATGCTGCAAATGGAACATTAACAAACCCTAGAAAGTCATTAGCTACCTGTTGAGTGTGTACATTGGAACAAAAAAGTTGTCTCCTCCATTGGGAATCTGGGATGTACAGTTGGGCTACTACTTTCTTATCTATTCTGACTAACAACAATTCCTCCTATTATTAGCCCCACCCTTAGACTTTCTAGAATGCATTGTTATTAATGACAACTCTCAATAGACAGATAATGGAACATTCAAGTTGTTCTATATCTTTCATAGCTATAGTCGGTACAGGTGAAGTGCAATACTACTTTGTAATTTGTTATCCACAAGGCATTCTTGGAACAGGTGTGGGCAAACATAAAATGAAATAATACATGTAACTTTGTATCATACTTTACTTTCAATTCAAGATAGTTTTTTTTTTCTCTCAAAGCAAGTTTGTTCATCCCCTTGATGTTCAGTTGTATTGTCAATGTGGGAAAGAAGTTCAAATTCTCAAATTTCAAAAGTTTCAGTGTCATTCAATGTTCCTATTTTGAAGTAAGAGGCATCCATGTGAAATCAACAGACACCATGAGCAGTTGCACAAAGAAAACCGTTGCTGCCCACAACCATCTCTTGGTTGGCCATGAAGAGGTGTTGGACATCGTTGCCTCAACAAATTTCAAAAGAAACCTTCAAAATAATCAATTTCCTGTACTTTATTGGTTGCCACAGAGGTCACCAGTACTTGAGGAAAAAGATACCCTAGAATGGAGGCCAGGTACTCTAGAACTGAGTCCAGGTACTCTAAAAACAGAGGTTCTAGCAAGGTCTTTCAGCCAGAACTGCAAGCGATGAAGTTGGTGAAGTTGATGGTGCCCCTAATCCTCATTTTTGCAACAGCTGGGGACACCTTCTTGGGGTAAGAGCCATGCAGCCAGGAAGTCCGTCCCTCACACTTCACAGGTGACCCAGGCCCAATCTCCCAGTTGGAGATCATGTCCAGCTGGTGGTGTTAGGTCAGGAAGGGCCTGCAGCACCCGACGATGAAGATAACTCAATGTGACTGTCAAAACAAGTAATCAGACCCGCTTCATAGGTCGGGAGAAGCTCCCTGCGCCGCACAGCTCCACACTGTGGCCTGTTTGCCTAGTGTCGGTTTTTCACTTTCTTTTTTCACTGCTTCTCTGTTTTTCTTGCTCTGTTTTTTGTGCCTTTTTTCCTCTATTTTTCTTGCCCTTGGGCTTCCCCCGTGGTTCCCCTGCCACTGCATCCCCCGCGGCCCACCCTCCTCGCGTGCCCAATTTGTGCTTCCCTCTCGCCTCCCAGCTGCTCCTCCCTCCCACCTCCCCCTCTTAATGGCGGCCGCTGCACGGCCGCTGCACGGCCGTGCCTGGACTGCGCCCAGCGTCAGTCCCCCTGGCTGCTGAGATCCCCCCGCCACCAGACGCCACTACGATGCCAAAGCCCTCCACGCCCTCAACACCGGCCGCTCTACCACCTGCTTCCAGGCCTCACCAAAGCTCGCCCATGGACCCTTCTCCTGCCGGAGCTGCAACTTTTCCACCCTCCGAACCACCACCTCACCCGCCAGAACCAGACGCAACCACCTCAGGTGCATCCTTCTCAGCACCCGCTCCATCCACAAGCACGCCATGGAGCTCTGGGACCTTCTCGCCTCCTCCTCCCCGGACATCGCATTCCTGACAGAGAGCTGGATGAACCCATCCTCAGCTTCCGACATCGCCATAGCCATCCCAGACAGTTACAAGATCACACGGAGAGACTGCACCAACAGACCGGGAGGAGGGATCGCCATTGTCCACTGGAAAACCCAGAAGACACCCTCAGCACCGCTGAACACATGCACTTCCAAGTCCACATCGACCCTAAGACTACCCTCAGGGGTACCCTCATCTACAGATCCCCTGGATCTCGACCTCAGTTCAGTGACTCCATCGCCGACATCATCAGCACTCAAGCCCTTGCTTCTACAGATTACATCCTCCTTGGGGACCTGAACTTCCACCTCAAAAACACCAATGACAGCAACTTGATCGCCCTGCTAGACAACCTCGCCAACCTCGGACTCAATCAACTCGTCACATCTCCCACACATTCGGCCGGACACACGCTAGACCCCATCTTCTCTGCCAGCAGACACATCACCTTCAGCCACACCAGCGAGCTCCACTGGACCGACCACTGCTGCGTCCACTTCACCTTTAATAAACCCACTACCACCCACAAACGATCCCCCGCTGCAGCTGGAACAAGATCACCAACGACCAGCTGATCTCCGCCCTCACCCGAGCCCCACCAGCTGACTCCACCGACTCCACTGACACCGACTCAGCCGCCCGAAATGGATCGAGGACTGCGCCAACACTCGCGCCCTGATCAAAAAACCCTCTCACAACCGTGCCATCAGAAAGGCCACCTGGTTCACCACCAACCTCTGGACCTCCAAACAAGCCTGCCACAAACTTGAGAGGAAGTGGCACCAGGAACAGACACCAGCCACCTACACGGCCCTCAAGAACGCCATCTGCAAGCACCACCAGCTCATCCAGGCCACCAAGAGATCCTCCTTCAAGGAACGTATCGACAACAACGCGCACAACAGCAAAGAGCTCTTCAACATCGTAAACGAACACTCGAACCCCAGCTCCAGCACCAACAACCCACCTTCGCCAGACCTCTGTGACTCCCTCGCCACCTTCTTTCACCGACAGATCACAGACATTCACAACAGCTTCAGCAACAAGACCCCACCAGCAGCCACCAATACCTCCGACTCTTCTCCCCCCAACCACACCAACCTCCTGCTCTCCTGGACACACATCAATGACACGGACACCATCAAAGTAATGAACACTATTCATTCCGGCTCTCCATCTGACCCCTGCCCGCACTACATCTACAACAGGGCGAGCTCCATCATCGCCCCCAACTCCGTATGATCATCAATAGCTCCTTCGAGACCGCCACCTTCCCGGAAAGCTGGAAGCACGCCGAGATCAATGCCTTACTCAAGAAACCCCAGGCAAACCCAAAGGACCTCAAAAACTACTGCCCCATCTCCCTGCTTCCGTTCCCGGCAAAGGTACTCAAGAAGATCGTCATCAGGCAACTGTCCCACCACCTGGAGGAAAACAACACTCCCAACAATGTCCCAATCCGGCTTTTGCAGCAATCACAGCACCGAGACCGCCCTCATCGCTGCAACTGACGACATCTGGACACTCCTGGACAAAGGCAAAACAGCAGCCCTCATCCTCCTGAACCTCTCAGCAGCCTTTGACACCATCTGCCACCACACCCTACGAACACGCCTTCACGACGCAGGGATCCGCAACAAGGCCCTGGACTGGATCACCTCCTTCCTCACCGACAGAACACAGAGAGTGCGCCTCCCTCCATTCCTTTCTGAAGCCACCAAGACCATCTGCAGCGTACCACAGGGCTCCTCCCCCAGCCCGACACTCTTCAACATCTACATGGCATCGCTAGCCAAAATCGTTCGATCTCACAACCTCAACATCAACTCTTACGCCGACGACACCCAGCTGATCATCTCCCTCACCAAGGACCCCGCCACAGTCAAAACCAACCTCCACGAGGGTATGAAGGCTGTCGCCAACTGGATGAAGAACAGTTGACTAAAACTAAACTCAGATAAGACAGAGGTCCTCATCCGCGGCCCCACCCCTTCCGCTTGGGACGCCTCCTGGTGCCCGCCCTCGCTGGGAGCCGCACCAACGCCCACCAACCACGTCCGCAACCTGGGTTTCATCTTTGACTCATCGCTCTCCATGACCCAACAAGTCAACGCCATCTCGTCCTCCTGCTTCAACACCCTCCGCATGCCCCGCAAAATCTACAGATGGATCCCTACCGAAACCAGAAAGACGGTTAACCAGGCCCTCGTCAGCAGCAGACTGGACTACGGCAATGCTCTCTATGCGGGAACCACTGCAGCCCTCTAGAAAAGACTGTAACGGATACAGAATGCCTCCGCACACCTCATCCTCAACATCCCCTGCTACAGCCACATCACAGCCCACCTGAGAAATCTACACTGGCTTCCCGTCAACAAAAGGATCACATTCAAACTCCTAACCCACGCCCACAAAGCACTCCACAACGCCGGACTAGCACACCTCAACGATCGGCTCACCTTCTACACCCGAATCGTCAGCTCCGCTCCGCCAACCTCGCCCTTGCCACCGTCCCACGCATCCACAGAACAGGACAACAGCCGGCGGCAGATCCTTCTCCTACCTTGCGGCCAAGACCTGGAACACCCTCCCCATCCACCTATAGCAGACCAAGGACCTACTGACCTTCAGAAGACTCCTCAAGACCTGGCTGTTAGAGCAGTAGCAGCCCCTTCCTCATAGCGCCTTGAGACCCTCACGGGTGAGTAGCGCGCTCTACAAATACACTGATTGATTGATTGATTGATTGATCAGATACTGACAGTGGAACAATGGACATGTGCATATGCCAGCCAAACAGTATTTCAGTTGGTGCTCGGTTTGGCCACTCTGTCAGGGGTGCTTCTCCTGACAAATGAAGGAAGTGGTAGTGCAGCAATCTAGAACAGCTCAGCAGATTCACAAATCTTTCCTATTTCAGTTTTAGTACACCATTCCTACAATCTACTGAACCCTCTGCTGGAGAATGGTAGGCACAGTGCAACCTTGCGTGTTCTCAAGGCCCCTGCAACATACCTTTGATCACTTTGGAAACTAAAGTTGATCCATTGTCAGAACTCAAGAAATCAAACATTTGGCCATGGTCATAGTTCACTGTTCTCTTCCAGAGTATGCCGCTAAGTCATTGTAATTGTTGCAGAAATCTGGAACAAAGTCTTATAATGGGAAATCTTCATCCAATTGCAATAAGTCAAACTTTGATGGAAACAGCTAACAGTTTTATGGGGTAAATGTATTATCTCACCCCTCCTCTTTGCGCACACATGATCCCAAAGGCTATTGTACCACGTGTGAGTTGTGACTCATAGGAGAAACAGTGGTATCATAAGGCATGTAACATATAACTTCACCGTTAATGGGACAATTCCTATTAACTAAATGTTGTCAGGACAGTAATAATACGTTTTTATTCACATATCATGTATCCATGGCACAATCGTTATTGTTGCAAACTATACTTGTACTACATTGGAAACCTGTAACTCAACCAGGTGAGGTTGAAGCGGCGCTAGGAGAAATATGCATCTGAATCATTTTAAAATCAAGAAAAAACAGCCTAGGTATGTGGGGAGGAAAAGGCTCCCTACTCTGTCCATAACTGCATCAGTTTGGAAGGAAAAAGAGTATATTGGAGCATGACATAAATTTGTGCACAGAAATCAAATTTTCTCTTCTTCTGGTGATTGCTTGACGCAGTATTTGCAACATACCCATTTCTAATTATACTTGAAAAAGAATACAAACTGATAAATGTAGAAAGGGCATGGAAATCAATGTTAAAACCAACCATCATTGTATAGTCAGTGCATAACCAATACTCCAAGCCCTCCTCCTATAGTGTATATGTAACACAGGACATTGATTCAGAAATGACATGGGAAATCCACTGATAATGTTATACCAAAATGTTGTTCTTGTTCCTGGTTCTAAATTCATCTGTTATGTCATCACCGAGGCATTTAATAAGTAAGAACAAAATGTTGCAATTGGATAGCCTTTCTAATTGCATACACTAGTATCATCTTAAAAGGAAATCAGCATCCAAATAATAATTAAACAATAACACTGTAACAGTCAAATATTCACACAAACAATTCCACCAAACAAATTATAACCTCAAAGGTCAGAAGAAAACAAATGTGACACGTGTATATAACAAGTATTGTTAGAACACAGGATTATATCCCATTAATCGTCTTCCACACATGGAATAGTTCCATCAAGGCTAGAGGGGTTGGGACGCGGCAGGCCGCACTAGTGTTGGATACAACTTCTCCTTTCTTGTACATGCATTATGTTGTGAAATTCAGATGTTCCCTTAAGAAGGTTATGGGCAGGGCAGGGGGAACACACCAGTCTTTACTCTGTGCAAAGGGTCTGTAGTTGTCATGTGGCTATACTCTTGCTTAGTGTGGAAATAGAAAACCAGAGGAACAAGGGGAAAATCACATTTGGCACCAGTATCATCAGATGTAGATGACTAATAGCTGTACTGAGGTACCACACTGCACATCTTGAGGTAGGAACAACTCTATATTTTTATTCATTTCATGTATAGTTCCTGAATTCTGTGCCTAATATCACTAGTGCCACACATCATTACATTTACACCTTCCCCAAACTTCAAAACTCAGAAAGAGGAAACAAAACAGTACAGGCACCGCAAGGCAGCTGATGCCAATTGCACATGCAAACATAATCAGTTTAATTGACACATTAAGGCATTCTGGACCTCATTACAACATTGGTGGGCGGCTACTGCCGCCCGCCAAGCTGTAACCGCTGGGCCGGCGGGCGGAAACCAAGTTTCCGCCCCCCGGCCCAGCGGGGATGTGGGCCGCAACATGGGAGCCGACTCCAAATGGAGCCGGCGGTGTTGCGGCCGTGCGACGGGTGCAGTTGCGGCCGTGCGACGGGTGCAGTTGCACCCGTCGCGCTTTTCACTGTCTGCACAGCAGACATTGAAAAGCAGCATGGGGCCCTGTCAGGGGGCCCCTGCACTGCCCATGCCAGTGGCATGGGCAGTGCAGGGGCCCCCAGGGGCCCCACGACTCCCCGTACCGCCAGCCTTTTCCTGGCGGTTCAGACCGCCAGAAAAAGGCTGGCGGTCGGGGAGTCGTATTCCCCTGGGCAGCGCTGCCCTGGCAGATTACATCCGCCGGGGCCATTGTGGCGGTAAACCGCCGGCCCTGGCGGTGCGACTGCGGCGCTACCGCCGCGGTCATAATACGCCGGGAGGCACCGCCAGCCTGTTGGCGGTGCTCCCGTCGTTTTGGCCCTGCAGTTGTAATACCGCCAGGGTCATAATGACCACCTCTATGTTCAGGGAACAAGAAAATAGACAATACGTAAAGAGAGAGAAAAATAGTTTGAATATAGGCATTTTCAAAACTCAAAGCCAGTATGGAAAGTATATAGTTGCAATCTACTGACACAAGAAGACAATCCATGTCACTATACTTTATATTTTAGGGTGTACCCCAAAAACTCCCATAAACAATAAAAACAACATAAAGCGGAACATAGACAGAAATATACAGAAAACACATTTGATTTCACACATAAGCTTTATTCGGCCACAGACCATCAAAGCAATATAATACAGTACAATATAAATATAAATAAACATCATAATATCATAGCAGAGTTTAAAAAAAAAGAAGTAGAGTCCATGTTTGCCTGACTTGGAACGATTTCAAATCATTGTAAATAAAAAATGCGTATGCGCCATGCCATTACTAAAAACTTACTTACTGCATAAATTGTCACATTTGAATTATGGCTTTTTAAAATCCTCAAAGCTAAAAGACATTTCCTTAAGTTCAATTCCCGACATATTTTGTGAATCCATTTGAACCTTGGGATTGAGTAAGCGGGACAAAAAACATAAAATGTTCTACTGTTTCGGAAGAAGTGCCACATACAGGACAGATATCAGAAAACACATCTTCTTTCCATGTTCTGAAACCTAGGAAAACATGGATAGATAAATGCATTTGCACCAACCAATGATATTAGTCATCAATATCATTGTTGAAGATACAATAGCTGTCCCTACACCATCAAAGACATCATCACTCATGCTGGACAAAGGGTGCAGTATGAAATCTCTGGGACTAGTTCTCAGAGGTCATACCCACTGCTGACAAGAGGAAAGCACATTCACATTCATCTTGTATGCATTCAATCATGCACAATATTATTAGTGGGAAGCAAGAAAAGTGCTCAGTCAAATTAACATTCTGGGGACAAGGTCTTTTGATACTAGTTCACCATAAGCGTACATACTTGGCACAAGGATGAAAGTGTCTTTAGAGACAAAAGGTGCTATAGGTACTGGTTCCCCTGCATTCTTGCCACTGACAAAAAAGGAGACAGACAAGTTAGACTACGTTTAGTGCCAGAAACACACAGAACTTGCAGACAGTGGTGAGCCCTCATTCAAACAGATAAAATAGCCTTGGTGTGTCCTACCCACACAAAAAAACAATCCAAAAGCACAATGCCAGGGTGCAATGGGAGGGAACAAAAGGAATGGCCACAATACAAACAGCAATATAAAGCATATGTGATATTTAACATATAGCAAATACAATTCAACAACTAAATACATAAATCGAAATCACCTCATCTTTCTCCTGCCACCCTCTTCTTGTTACCAGAGTGTTCTGCCCATGGTTACAACCGGAGACCCCCCAGGTGCCAGGTGTCCGGAACCAAGTGAAAACACTCAACCACCAGGTGCACCCTCTGTCCCGGTGAAACACAAGGTTGACAGAGGAGACAAGTCAAAGCAGCGGAGCACAGACCTGCCCCTGCAATTCCAGAAGGACAAACATCCTCCCTTATTGGTCAGTATTACTCATCATACTCCTGGTATAACAAAATTCAACGAACTAGTGCACAACCGAGAGATGCACACACCCTTGCCTGGTATAGTCCTCAGTGCACAGAATAAGTAAGACATTGCAAAACCAACCCTCTGTACGCAGTGAGATACAAAACCGTCAAGCCAAGCCCTCGGTACGCAGTAAAACACTCAACCGGCAGGCATCAAGCCCAGGGCCCTACTGGCCCACAGTCACTTACCTGGGATAGCCCACCAGCATGAAATCAAAAACCTTAGTTAATCCGCTGGGATAGCCCACCAGGGCAACATCGAAAACACCAGCCTCTGAGGACCAGGGGCAAACCCATGGTCCAATCTGACATATTAACCAGCCAGGCACCCAAGTGAAGGATCTTCAACCATCAGGAACCGTCTCAGTATGAGGTATGTCATATGGTTCATAAACCAAGCGAGGGAAAACCTAACCATCAGACACCATCTCAGAAGTGCATCACACAGTGCATGGAGGTCAGTGTGTAAGGGGTGTGACAGATAGAATGAAAGAAACAGCACAGAAACCACAGCAAGGAAATAACCAACAAATAAAAACATTAAAATATCACATTTGACAGGATATCCTGAAGGAAGCACTGTATGAAACCCGAAATATCACAATATAGTATGAAAAGCAAAACTGTGCACGAGCAGGAAACTGGTAGGGTGGGGGCAGTGCAGACACTGATACAACTGTTTGCTGTGGAAAGTGAAGAGAGGCAAAAAACAGGAATCTCACAGCACATTGGCAGGAAGGGCAGAACTGTCATGTCAGAGGCATCTCACCATCCGTCTACTGATCCACAGTGAAGTCAAGGAGCCGTGTACAGTGTCCAGACTGCACCTAAGCCTAGGTCCACATTCTTCCCCAAGATGTAGACACTAAATAAAATGACACAGGCAAAGTCAAGTTTCATACCTAGCTGTATTCATGAACTCATTGGGCCATGTGCATACAAATAACATGTCTGATAAGAGAAACATCTGCCAGAACTTATATGAATGAAAGCCACAAAAGCATGAACATACACCCTCATATCAGGATACAGAAAAAAGGTGATTTCGTCATCATTATTGGCAAAGACACAGCATGATGTTCAAAAGATGCATGGTGTTTCACATATATTAAGCATCTAGCCAATCACAGTAAAACATCATTTCATGATGGCAGCGTGATACAAGATGTCCATAAACGTAACATTCACATTACTGACATGGTTGGGTCTTTTCAAGGCGTCAACAAAACAATTTCTACACAACCCCTGTCCAGACCTATGTGGACATCCAGATGTCTGTCTGTTGCTGGGCAAATGAAGCAATGTGAGTCACATGTGGTGTCTCTTTTTAGCAAGCCTTGCATTCAAATCTATCTGGGTACATTAGTTAACTGCGGTCATCCCAATTCTGCAAATATAGGAGCTCTTTGTCATCATTGAATATGAATATCATAAAACATGAACAAGACAGAGTGGAGTGGAGCAGAGTGTCAGAATGTCATAGAGCAGCGTGGCATAGAGTGTTATGGCGTTGTGTAGAAAAAAGTGAAGTGTCATTGAGGGCACTGTGTTGAGTGGAGCAGATTGCTGTAGAGTGGCATAGAATGGAGTAGCTTAGGAGAGTAGGATGGCAGAGTGGAGTAGAGTGTTGTAGAGTTGAGTGGCATACAGTATCACAAGTTGGAGTGGAATAGAATGGAGCAGGGGAGTGGAGCAGAGTGGAGTAGTGTGTCACAGAATACAGTGGAGTAAAGTGGCATAGAGGGAGTTGCACAGAGTGTAGTAGAGCGGGGTAGTGTCTTAGAGTAGCATAGAGGGATAGAGCATCAAAGAGAGTAGAGTAGTGGAGTGAAGTGTTTTAAAGTAGAGTAGAGTGGCCTAGAGTGAAGTGGCGTAAACTACAGCAGATCAGAGAAGAGTGGTCTAGAGTGCAGTGACATAAAGTGCACTGGTTTTGAGTAAAGTGGTGTAGACTGCATTGATGCAGAGTGGCATACAGAGCAGTGGTGTACAGTAGAGTAGTGCAGAGTAGACTTCAGTGGCGTAGCATTTAATATCCTAGAGTGGAGTGGAGCAGAGAAATGTAGAGTGACATAAAGTGTAGTGGTGTAGAGTATAGTAGCATTAAGTAGATTGTTTCAGAGTAGAGTGAAGTGGAGCGGTGCAGGGTAGAGTGCAGAGGTGTAGGATAGAGTAGCGCAGAGCGCGTAGAGTGGTGTAAAGTGCAGTGGCATGGAGTGCAGTTTTATAGACTAGATTAGGGTGGCGTAGAGTGGTGTGATGTAGAATGTAGTGTTGTAGAGTAGAGTGTCATAGAGCAGAGTAGATTGATGTAGAGTGGAGTGGCTTAGATTGGAGTAGTGTAGGAGAGTGGAATGACATAGAGAAGAGTAGAGTATCGTAGAGTGGATTGGCATAGACTGGAGTGGCACAGAGTGGCATAGCGTGGAGTGGAATATAGTGGAGTAGTGGAGTGGCAGTGTGGAGTAGTGTGTCTCAGAATAGAGTGCAATAAAGTGGCATAGAGTGAGTTGCATAGACCGTTGTAGAGGGATTAGTGTCTTAGAGTGGAGTAGAGCAGCATAGAGAGTAGTGTCATGGAGTGGAGTGTCATAGAGTGGCCTAGAGTGAAGTGGCATAAGTGGAACTTAGAAGTGTGCTGTAGAGTACAGTAAGGTTGAGTACACTAGATTTGAGTAAAGTGGTGTAGACTGCAGTGATGTCGAGTAGGGTGGTGTAGACTGGAGTGGTGTACAGTAGAGTGGTGCAGAGTAGACTGCAGAGTCATTGAGTTCAATGGCCTAAAGAGGAGTGGTGCAGAGAGAAGTAAAGTGGTATAGAGTGCAGTGGTGTAGAGTGCAGTGGCACGAAGTAGATTTTTACTGAGTAGAGTGAAGCGGTATAGAGTGGTGTGTTGCAGAGTGGAGTGGTGCAGGGTAGAGTGCAAAGGTATAGATTAGAGTAGGGTACAGTGCGTAGAATAGTGTAGAGTGCAGTGCCTCAGACTGTGCAGTGGTGCAGAATAGATTAGAATGGCGTAGAGTGGAGTGATGTTGAATATGGTGGCATAGAGTGCTCTAGCGTACAGTGCAGTAGAGTGGCGTAGAGTTAAGTGGTACAGAGTAGAGTTCCATGGTGTAGAGTGCAGTGGCACAGAGTGCATTGGTGCAGGGTAAAGTGGCACTGAGTTCAGAGGCGCAGAGTGCAGTCTTGCAGTATAGAGTGTTGTAGAGTGCAGTGGTGCAGAGTACAGGGGCATAGAGTGCAGTGATGTACAGTGTTGCACAGTAGAGTAGAGTGGCATAGAGTGCAATGGTGCAGAATACCTGGCATAGTGTGCAGGGGCATAGAGTGCACTGGTTTTGAGCAAAAGTGGTGTAAAGTGCATTGGCGTAGAGTAGAGTAATGTAGAGTGGTGAAGTGTATAATTCAGTGAAACAGAGTGCAGTGACACAGAGTGGTGTGGCACAGACTTGAGTAGAGTGGCGTAGAGTGAAGTGGTGTCGAACAGATTGCTTCTGAACAGAATGAAGTAGTGCAGGCTAGAGTGTAGTGGCATAGAATAGTGGTGCAGAGTGCAATGTAGCAGAGTAGAGTAGCATAGAGTGGGGTGGAGTCATGCAGAGTAGAGTGGAGTGGCCTAGACAGGAGTGATACTGAGTGCAGTGGCAAAGAGTGCAGTGGTCCATAGTAGAGTGGGGAAGAGTGCACTGCTATAGAGTAGAGTGGTGCAAAGTAGAGAGGCATAGACTGCATTCTCATAGAATGCAGTGGTGCAGGGTGCGTTAGAGTGGCGTAAAGTGTAATGACAGAGAGCTTTGGTGGTAGAGTGCATTGGCGAAGAGTGCAGTGGCGTAGAGTGTTGTAGAGTAGAGTATAGTTGCATACACTGCAGTGGTGCAGAGTAGAGTGGTGCAGAGTAGAGTAAGGTGGCGTAGAGTACAGTGGTGCAGAATAGAGTAGTGCAGAGTGGGGTGGTGCAAATGAGAGTGGCAGAGTTTAGTGACTGCAGTGTTGTAGAGTAGAGTTTTGCAGAGTGGAGTAGTGCAGAGTACAGTGGCGTAGAGGGCATTAGTGTACAGTGCAGCGGCGGAGAGTGTTGTAGAGTAGAGTATAGTTGCATACAGTGAAGTGGTGCAGAGTAGATCGGTGTAGAGTGTATTGATTTTGAGTAAAGTGGTGTAGAGTGCAGTGGCATAGAGTGAAGCAGCACAGAGCAGAGTGGTTTAGAGTGGAGTAGCACAAGGAAGATTGCAGGGTCATTGAGTGGAGTGGCGCAGAGTGGAAGGGCACAGAGTGTAACAGAGTCACGTAGAAAGCAGTGGCATAGAGTAAAGTGTTGTAAAGTGCAGTGTCATAGAGTGCAATGGTGCAAATCAAATCAAATCAAATCAAATCATTAACATTTATAAAGCGCGCTACTCACCCGTGCTGGTCTCAAGGCGCTAGGGGAAAAGGGGGGGGTTATCGCTGCTCGAACAGCCAGGTCTTTAGGAGTCTCCGGAAAGCGGAGTGGTCCTGGGTGGTCCTGAGGCTGGTGGGGAGGGAGTTCCAGGTCTTGGCCGCCAGGAAGGAGAAAGATCTCCCACCCGCCATAGAGCGGCGGATGCGAGGGACAGCAGTGAGTGCAAGGCCAGAGGAGCGGAGGAGGCGGGTGGGGACGTAGAAGCTGAGGCGTCGGTTGAGGTATTCCGGTCCCTTGTCGTGGAGGGCTTTGTGTGCGTGGGTGAGAAGTCGGAAGGTGATCCTTTTGCTGACTGGGAGCCAATGCAGGTGTCTCAGGTGTGCGGAGATGTGGCTGCTGCGGGGTACGTCGAGGATGAGGCGGGCCGAGGCGTTTTGAATGCGTTGCAGGCGATTTTGGAGTTTGGCTGTGGTCCCGGCGTAGAGGGTGTTGCCGTAGTCCAGGCGGCTCGTGACGAGGGCGTGGGTCACGGTTTTTCTGGTGTCGGCGGGGATCCAGCGGAAGATCTTGCGGAGCATGCGGAGGGTGAGGAAGCAGGCGGAGGACACGGTGTTGACTTGCTTGATCATGGTGAGAAGAGGGTCCAAGATGAAGCCGAGGTTGCGGGCATGGTCTGTGGGGGTCGGTGCGGTGCCGAGGGCCGTGGGCCACCAGGAGTCGTCCCAGGCGGACGGGGTGTTGCCGAGGATGAGGACTTCCGTTTTTTCAGAGTTCAGCTTTAGGCGGCTGAGCCTCATCCAATCTGCGACATCTTTCATACCCTCTTGTAGGTTGGTCTTGGCGCTGGCGGGGTTCTTGGTGAGGGAGAGTATAAGTTGGGTGTCGTCGGCGTAGGAGGTGATGATGATGTCGTGCTTGCGTACGATGTTGGCGAGGGGGCTCATGTAGACATTGAAGAGTGTCGGGCTGAGTGATGAGCCTTGAGGTACGCCGCAGATGATCTCGGTGGGTTCTGAGCGAAACGGAGGGAGGTAAACTCTTTGGGAACGGTTTGCGAGGAAGGAGGCGATCCAGTCCAGGGCCCGGCCTTGGATCCCAGTGGAGAGGAGGCGGGTGATTAGGGTGCAGTGACAGACGGTGTCAAAGGCAGCCGAGAGGTCGAGAAGAATGAGGGCGACTGGTTCACCGTTGTCCATCAGGGTTCTGATGTCGTCTGTGACTGAGATGAGGGCGGTTTCAGTGCTGTGGTTGGTTCGGAATCCGGTTTGTGAGGGGTCGAGCAGGTTGTTGTCTTCCAGGAAGGTGGTCAGCTGTTTGTTGACGGTCTTCTCTATTACTTTGGCTGGGAAAGGCAGAAGAGAGATGGGGCGGAAGTTTTTCAGGTCGCTCTGGTCAGCCGTAGGTTTCTTTAGTAGGGCGTTGACTTCGGCGTGTTTCCAGCATTCGGGGAAGGTAGCAGAAGAAAAAGAAGAGTTGATGACGGTCTGGAGGTGCGGGGCGATGATGTCGTCGGCTTTGTTAAAGATGAAGTGCGGGCAGGGGTCCGAAGGGGCGCCGGAGTGGATAGAGTTCATGATGGATTTGGTTTCTTCCGTGTTGATGTGGGTCCAGTTGTTGAGGGTGATGGCCGGGGATGCGGGTTCGGTGGTGTTTGGTTGGGTCTGGTGTCCGAAGCTGTCGTGGAGGTCGCTGATCTTGCGATGGAAGAAAGTGGCGAGGGATTCGCACAAATCCTGTGAGGGCGTGACGGCGTTGGCGTTGGCGCTGGGGTTGGAGAACTCCTTGACGATGCTGAAGAGTTCTCTGCTGTTGTGGCTGTTTTTGTCCAGTCTGTCGGTGAAAAAGTTCCTTTTGGCAGCGCGGATCAGGTGGTGGTGTTCGCGGGTAGCGTTCTTGAGGGCGGTCATGTTGTCAGCGGTGTGGTCCTTGCGCCAGGCTTACTCAAGGGCGTGACAAGTTTTCTTTGATTCTTTGAGGGTGTCAGAGAACCAGAGAGGTTTTTTGGTGTTGGTCTGTCGATGCGTGCGTTTGAGGGGAGCAAGGTTGTCTGCGCAGTTGGAGATCCAGTTTGTGAGGTTGAGGGCTGCGTCGTTGGGGTCGGTGGTGAGGGTGGGTTGGTTGGCGGCGACTGCGGAGAAGAGTTGCTCTTCAGGGATCTTGTTCCACTGTCGACGAGGGATGGGTTGAGTGCGGAGGTGGCGGGTCTCGCGTCGGAATGTGAAGTGGACGTAGCTGTGGTCGGTCCAGTGTAGGGCGGAGGCGTGGCTGAAGAAGACGTGTTTGCTGGCGGAGAAGATAGGGTCGAGCGAGTGTCCGGCGATGTGGGTGGCGGTGTTCACCAGTTGTTTGAGGCCGAGGTTGGCGAGGTTGTCGAGCAGGGTGGTGGTGTTGGGGTCGTTGTTTTGTTCCAGATGGAAGTTGAGGTCGCCTAGGAGGATGTAGTCCGGTGAAGCGAGGGCGTGCGGGGAGATGAAGTCGGCGATGGCGTCGCTGAAAGGGGCGCGTGGTCCGGGAGGACGGTAGACGAGGGATCCTCTGAGGGTGGTCCTCGGGTCGGTGCGAATCTGAAAATGCAGGTGTTCAGCGGCGAGAGGGGTGTCTTCGGTGGAGGTGGTGACGCTGATGGAGTCTTTGAAGACGATGGCGATACCTCCTCCTGCTTGGGTGGTGCGGTCTTTCCTGGAGATCTTGTAGCCTTCGGGGATGGCGGTGGCGAGGTCTGGAGCAGAGGAGGCGTTCATCCAGGTCTCCGTGATGAAGGCGACGTCCGGTGCTGTGGAGTCCAGGAGGTCCCAGAGTTCAACGGCATGTTTGTGGACGGAGCGAGCGTTGACTAGGATGCACTTGAGGTGGTTGATGGCGCGTGGGCTTGTGGTCATGGTGGTTACGTGGTGGAAGATGCGTTTGCAGGAGTTGCAGGCGAAGGGTCCATGCGTGCGTTTGGGGTGAGCTTGGAAGCAGGTGTTGGAGCGTCCTGGGTTGAGGGCGTGGAGGGTGGTGGGGTCGTAGCGGATCAGCGGGGCTTGGGAGAGCTGGGGACCAGGGGTCGTGGCGCTGGGCGCGGGACAGGCGCGGACGGGTGCCATATGAGGTAGGAGGGGGAGGGAGGGGTCAGCTGGGGGCGAATGGGAGCTGGGGGGCGGGGGCGTGCATGAGGTCGCAGCGGGAAAGCGCGAGGGAGGGGGGGACAGGTAGAGTGAGAAGAGCTGGGGGAGGGGGGTTTAAGGGTGGAGGGGGGTGAGTGTTAGGAGGTTTAGGAGATTAGGGAGAAAGATAGGAGTAGGGTTGTGAAGATAGGGGAGGGGGGTTGTAGAGGTGGGTGAGGGTGAGAGGTAGAGTGAGAGGATAGGAAGATAGGTAATAGAGGGGGTGGCGGGAGGGGGGGAGAGATAGAGAAATAGATAGAGAAAATAGATAGATAGAGAAATCGATAGATAGAGAAATAGATAGAGAGATAGGAAGATAGGAGGAGGTGGAGAGTGAGGGAGTTAGATAGTGGGATAGAGAGATAGAGAGATAGGTAGATAGGAGGAGTGAGGGAGGTAGATAGTGAACGGGTTAGATATGGGAGATAGAGAGGGGGATGCGAGTAAGGGAGGGGGATGAGGCAGGAGGGCAGGCGCGGGGAGAAGAAGACGGAGGAGGCAGAAGAGCCGAAGGCAGAAGATAGAAGACAGAAGACCGGAAGAACAGAAGAACAGAAGAACAGAAGAACAGAAGAAAGGAAGACCGGAAGAACAGAAGAACACAGAAGAACACAGAGGAACACAGAGGAACACAGAAGAACACAGAAGAACACAGAAGAACACAGAAGAAGATACAGAAAACGAAGAACAGAGGGCAGAAGACCACAGAAGAAGATGAGGAAGAAGAGAAGAAGAGAGAAGACGGGGAAAAGAAGAGTACAGAAGAAGATTACAGACGAGGAGCGAGGAGGAAGAACAGAGAAGAAGAAAAGAAGAAAAGAAGCAGGAGCAGGAGAGAGGGTGAGTAGTGCGGGGCAGAGCGAGGGGCTGGGAGGTGGGGGGTACTTACTGTGAGGTGGGTCTCAGGAACTCAGGAACCTGGAGGAGCTGGAGGAGCTGCAGCGGCAGGGGGAGCGACCTACCCTTGGGTCAAGGGTCGCTACCACTGTCGCGCAGCGGCCGCCATATGAGGTAGGAGGGGTCCGCTGGGGGCGAATGGGAGCTGGGGGGCGGGGGGCGGGGGCGTGCAGGAGGTCGCGGCGGGAAAGCGCGAGGGAGGGGGGGACAGGTAGAGTGAGAAGAGCTGGGGGTTTAAGGGTGGAGGGGGGTGAGTGTTAGGAGGTTTAGGAGATTAGGGAGAAAGATAGGAGTAGGGTTGTGAAGATAGGGGAGGGGGGGTTGTAGAGGTGGGTGAGGGTGAGAGGTAGAGTGAGAGGATAGGAAGATAGGTAATAGAGGGGGTGGCGGGAGGGGGGGAGAGATAGAGAAATAGATAGAGAAAATAGATAGATAGAGAAATCGATAGATAGAGAAATAGATAGAGAGATAGGAAGATAGGAGGAGGTGGAGAGTGAGGGAGTTAGATAGTGGGATAGAGAGATAGAGAGATAGGTAGATAGGAGGAGTGAGGGAGGTAGATAGTGAACGGGTTAGATAGGGGAGATAGAGAGGGGGATGCGAGTGAGGGAGGGGGATGAGGCAGGAGCAGGAGGGCAGGCACGGGGAGAAGAAGACAGAGGAGGCAGAAGAGCCGAAGGAAGAAGATAGAAGATAGAAGACAGAAGACCAGAAGACCGGAAGAACAGAACAACAGAACAACAGAAGAACAGAAGAACAGAAGAACAGAAGAACAGAAGACCGGAAGAACAGAAGACCGGAAGAACAGAAGAAAGGAAGACCAGAAGAACAGAAGAACACAGAAGAACACAGAAGAACACAGAGGAACACAGAGGAACACAGAAGAACGCAGAAGAACACAGAAGAAGATACAGAAAACGAAGAACGGAGGGCAGAAGACCACAGAAGAAGAGAGAAGACGGGGAAAAGAAGAGTACAGAAGAAGATTACAGACGAGGAGCGAGGAGGAAGAACAGAGAAGAAGAAAAGAAGAAAAGAAGCAGGAGCATGAGAGAGGGTGAGTAGCACGGGGCAGAGCGAGGGGCTGGGAGGTGGGGGGTACTTACTGTGAGGTGGGTCTCAGGAACTCAGGAACCTGGAGGAGCTGGAGGAGCTGCAGCAGCAGGGGGAGCGACCTACCCTTGGGTCAAGTATATAAGAGTGCTGTAGAGTGGATTGGCATAGAGTGGAGAAATGTAGAGTGTTGTGGTGCACAGTGCATTGACGTAGAGTGCAGTAGAGTGGTGCACATTAGAGCATAGTGGTGCAGAGCAGAATAGCGTAGAGTTCAGTGGCAGAGAGTGCAGTGTTGCAGAGTAGAGGGATATAGAATTAAGCGGCATAGAGTGGAGTGGTTCAGAGTAGAGTGGAGTCGTGCAGGGTAGAGCGCAGTGGAGAAGAGTGGAATGGTGGTGTAGAGTGTAGTAGCATAGAGTGTAGTAGCATAGAATGCATTGCAGAGGAGAGTGGCATAGAGTAGAGAGGTGCACAGTAGAGATTAATCGCATAAAGGGAAGTGGCAGAGTGCAGTGTTGCAAAGCAGACTGTAGTAGAGTATAGTGGTGTATAGTGGAGTTGCGTGCAGTGGGGTAGAGTGGTGCAGAGTAGAGTAGCACAGAGAGCAGTGATGTAGAGTGCACTGGCATAGAGTGCAAAGGTTAGAGTAGTGTGTAGTGGCATAAAATGGAGTGGTGAAAAGTAGTACAGTGTCGCAGAGTGCCGTGGTGTAGAGTAGATTGTTTCAGAGTAGAGTGGAGTGTTGCATGGTAGAGTACAGTGGTGTAGAATGCAATGGTGCAGAGTATATTAGAGTGCATAGAGCTGATTGGCATAGAGTGCACTGGTGTAGAGAGGAGTGGTTCAGAGTAGAGTGCATTGGCGTAGAGGTGTTCACAGTGGCATAGAGTGCAGTATTGCAGAGTAGAGAGGCAAAGAGTGGAGTGGCACAGAGTGGTGTAGAGTGCAGTGGTTCATAGTAGAGTTGTTCGAGGTAGATTGCATTGGCATAGAGTAAAGTAGTGTAGACTAGAGAGGCGTAGTATGGAGTGGTGCAAAATACAGTTCAGTGATTCAGTGTGGAGTGGTGTAGTTTGGAGTGGTGTAGAGTAGACAGAAGTGGCGTGGAGTGCTGCAGAGTAGAATGGAGTAGGGTAAAGTGGAGTATGCACGGTGTGGTAGTGTACTGCAATTACAGAGAACTCATCTTTAATAGAAATGACCATATAATTTGCACAAACATACAGTTTTATTGTTTAAAGTATACATTACACAAACTATAAGGTGTGGAAATGTCATCACCTAGTGTACTGATTTGTTTTGATCATATTAAAATATTTGTTTCCACCACACTTCAGATTTACCCAAAAAAGTGCATTATTTCTGCTGTCATAATTCTGATATATTCTGAAATATCTGCACATTTCACTAACAGACATTTAACTTTGTTGTGTGCTACAAAAAAGTAACATTGTACAGCCTATTGTCCAGCACGCCATTAGCAGTCAGCTTGATTGCCATTGATTGCCACATAAATCCTCTCACTTTCAAGTCTGAGAAAAAAAAGTAAACACCAAACTCCCTGGATGACAGAGCCTGACATTTGACCTCTATCTTTGACTGCACAGCAAATGTAACAAGTAAAGAATAATATGATCAAAAGGCTGTTTACAGAAATCCAATACTGGTGGAAGGATACAGTAAATACGATTTGGTAAAAGAATGGAGGAACTCAAGTTAGACTGCCTAAAATTAATAAAGGCAGCAAATAGATAGCCAGAAAATGTGATTTACAAACCACAAAGCTGATGGTAAGCAATGGGCGGAATGCATTCCCAGTAAAGCTTTCAGAATGTCCCCAAGATGTCTGGTAGGCTTCGACCTAAAAAGGAACCTTTGTGTGCTTATAGTCTAGACATTAATGATGTCTTGGTAAAAGTGAAAAATGATAGTTATTCTGGATTTGTGGATTGTTTATCCTGCATGAAAATGGGTTGCAATCTTGCTCTGACACCTAGAGGGTATTAGCACCGATAGACGTTTGTGGAAAAATATTTTCCGAACACATCCTTAAGCCTCAGTCTGTTTGGGACATTGGGAACAAGATCATATTCAAGCTACACATTGCAAAAAATACTTCAGATAACTCTTTTACTGATCATTCTTGTCCCAAAGCAGTAATGAGAAAAAGTCCAGCCACAGTGATCATGACACTTTGGCCCTCATTATGACATTGGCGGTAAATCCCGCTTACTGCAATGCGGACTGCCGGCAACATAACGCCGCCGCTGTGGACAACCGCCAACCATATTATGACACACACATACCAATCCGTCACTATACAGCCACACACACAAGTCCGCCAGCCCAAAGGTCAGTGATAAATTGGAGGTATCCAAACACACACCGTTACGCCCATCACATTATGACCCACGAATCACCGCGGCGGACATTCAATGGTGGTAAACCATTGGCGCTACATACCACTGCGCTCAAAATACACACACTCAAACAAAACTACACATTGGACAATTCAAACTACACACACCTGACACACATACACACACCCACACCACTATAAAACACACACCCACAATACCCACAACCCTTTACAACTAGAAAGAATTGCCACCAGAGAGACATACAGCAAGAGGAGCCACACAACCAGAGCCACATAACATCATCACCTATACACCATCCACACACCTTACATCACACACCCCAACACATCACCCCACACACCCTCACCCACACCACTCACACTACACCCAGGGCACCACAACGACACCCCAGATTCTCTGAGGAGGAGCTAAGGGTCATGGTGGAGGAAATCATCCAGGGAGAGCCACAGCTATTTGGAGCACAGGTGCAGCAGACATCCATTGCTAGGAAGATGGAGCTATGGCGGAGAATAATGGGCAGGGTCAATACCGTGGGACAGCACCCAAGAACCAGGGATGACATCAGGAAGAGGTGGAACAACCTATGGGGGAAGGTGCGTTCCACAGCATCAAGACACTAACTAGCTGTTCAGAGGACTGACGGTGGACCCCCACCTCCTACCCCACAACTAACAACATGGAGGAGCAAGTCTTGGCAATCATGCATCCTGAGGGCCTGGCAGGAGTAGGAGGAGGACTCGACTCTGGTAAGTCAAATCTCTATTACTATCACCCCCCTACCTGCATGCCATCACAAAACCCCACCCGTACCCTCACTCTCATCACTTCACCACCTCCCACATATCCCACCATCACAACCCACTCATCCCAATACCAAGCCCTCAATGTAACACCAATGCATGGACACCCCTCATAGACCTGCATGGAGACCTATCACCACTGCACGCACACTGGAGAGAATCACCTAGCCCATAAAATAGCAACTCACACAAAGGCAAATCTGCCAGGGGAACAACAACCCTAGAGTGCAACACACCCATGCACATGATGTCACACGCAGAAACAATCATACTGCATTTACATCCCCACAGGTCCCCCAGCCAATGTCACCGGAGAAGAGGTGCCAGCAACATCCAGTCCCCCCACAGAAGAGGCCCACAGTGATGACAGCAGCTCTGCTCGCCTGGATCTGGATGACCAAACTGGCCCATCAGGGATCTCTGGACCGTCAGTTAACCAGGCACACTCTCACACCACCACAGAGCCTCCCCCCTCAGGAAACACCACCACCACAGCACCCACCCAGCGGGCCCATACCTCTGTCCCCAGGACCCGTCAATCAGCAGTGTGTCCACCACTACAGGGACTCCAGGCCATCCCACAAACACAAGAAAATCAGGGACCCGGGGTTAGTGGCAGTGGGCATACGGTTCAGGGGACAGAGGCACAGGACAACAGGGAAGCTGGGAGGACTGCTGTATGTCAGGGGGAGGACAGGCCCCGGGAACCGACTCTCCAGGAGGCACTCACCGCGATCCTGGGAGCATACCAACATTCCCAGGATACGCTGGGCCAGATACTGGACAAGTTGCAGGAGAACATGCGGCTGCAGGAGGGACAGTACCTGGGGATCAGGGAGGACATGAAGGACATCAACACCACCCTGGTCTCCATTGCAGGGGTGCTGGCAGACATGGCCAACATGATGAGGGAGGCAGTAGCACCCCACCGGGCCTCTGCCACTAGCCAAACCAATGAACAGCCCTCCAACTCCACTGCCGCTAGTGGACCGGAGTCCCCGCCACAGGACCAACAGGCCACCGGCAATCCTCCGCCTGCAGAAGGAGAACCACCCCACAAATGTTCCCTGCGATCCAGGCAGAAGCCAGAGACTATTGCCAAGACCCCCTGCCAGGAAATAAGACTCTCCTGATTGTCACCCTTGTGTCCTACTCTGTCACCCTGTCCACCTTGAACTGCCATTGCTCCTCTTCCTATGCCCCCTTGGACAATGCACCTGTGATACAAATAGACTGGACTCTATCCTGGACTTTCCTCCATCATCAACCCATCCCATTCCATTACCCCCTCTACTTCTTAGCACTTAAATAAACACCCTTTGAAAAAATACAAGTATGGAGTATGTCAAATTATTTAAGTATGTATTTGTTGAACAAGGTGCACCTACACCCAAACACAGCAGACTTACACCTCCTGCAACCACTCCCTCTTCTTCCACTCCCAAACCATCTCCCTCTTCCCACCCCAATGTCCCTAATAAGCTTTTCCTTGCCACCATTGACCTCTTCCCTAGTCCTCCCCCCGTCCCTCATGCCAGGCCAGGGTGGTCAAAACCCAGCCAAGCACCTCAGCCACCCAGTCCAGGGGCACAGTAGTGCCCACAACTACACCATGTGGGAGAGGATCCCGGACACCAGGCAGCCACACTGATAGAGTGCCTGCACCAAGTGCTGCAAGGAAGGGCAAGGAGGCACCACCTGCTGCAAAAAGGAAGGGCAAGAAGGCACCCCAGCTGGCAAAATGAAGGGCAAAGAGCAATCCCCGGATGCTGAGTGGAAGGACAAGGAGCAGTCCCCAGCTGCTGCCAAAAGGAGCAAGGAGCCATCCCCAGCTGCTGGTAGGAAGGGCAAGGGGCCTGCACCAGCAGGCAAAAAGGACACAAGGACTGGTGCTGGGACTCAGTCGGAGCCCCCACCATCAACCATGGTGGTTCAGCTGTCCTAGGCTGCAGGGGATGGGCTGGAGCCTCCCCCCACCACTGCTAGCACCGCCACCAGCACCGCCACTGCCACCACTGAGCAGCCGTCACCTCCGGCAGACAGTGTGTAGTCCTGCGTCCATGGGCTGTTGTGCGGACTGGCCCCAGAAAATCCTGTGGGTCTGACACCCAGGTGAGAGACTTTTGAGCTTGCAAGCCCCAAGATCTGCATCACAGGGCATGTTGCCCCCTCCAGAACCAGTGGAGAAGCCATCCACTCACCCCATCCTTCCCAGGATGAAGCTCACTTGGCATAATGCCCCCTCCAGAACCAGTGGAGAAGCCATCTACTCACCCCATCCTTCCCAGGATGAAGATCACTGGGCACAATTCCCCCTCCAGAGTATGTGGGCAAGTCACCCACTTGAGAGACTGTGGCCTTGCACTCCCCAAGACCAAGCATCGGGCATGTTGCCCCCTACAGAACCAGTGGGGAAGACACCCACTTGAGAGACTGTGGCCTTGCACTCCCCAGGACCAAGCACAGGGCATGTTGTCCCCTCCAGGACCAGTGACGTTGACCCATGTTCCGGCTGAGGTACCCCCTCCATTCCCTGTCCCCCTGAGGTGCCTGTCTATTTTCGACCTGATGCCCCTGTAGTGTTCTCTCTGTGTTGTTGCAGGAGTGAGGTTGGGCCTTGGACTTTGTGATGTGGCCCTGTGGCCCACGGACATTGAGGACTGGGCAGTGTCCCTTGCGTTGTAAATATGCATATACTTTTTGATTTGGATGCACAAATGTCATCTATATTTATCTTATTACAGCCTTTTTACACTATATTAGTTGCCCTTGCATTATTCCTGAGGGGTACGGGGAATATATGGTATGTTACTGCATCTGGTTGTGTGTGTGGTGTTGGGGGTGGGGGTGTTGCGTGTGTGTGCCAGTCTCTTTTTCCCTTCCCCCTCCCCCCGTGTGCTATGCGCCAGTACTCACCGTGGTCGTCTTCGCCGGTGTTAGTGTTCGTAATGGAGCAGAAGGTAGAAGATCATGGGGAACACATGCAACTCGTGCTCCATGGTGGAGTGGTTCTTCCCTGTGTCTCCAAAGGTGAGTGGTTTCCCTTCTGTGCAGTATTTCGGCCAGGCTTTTGATTTTGTTGGTACCGCCCCGGAAAAGGTGGCGGATAGGTGTGTTATATTACTGTGAGCGGTACATTGTCTTCCTCCTGGCTGTTGGCGGTTACCGCCGTGGTGCCTGTTGGTTTCGCCCTGGCAGTCGGTGTGTTAACGTGGCTGTCTGTCTGAGCGGTTTCCACCATGGTCATAATTTCATATTTATTACAGCTGGCCTGTTTGCAATATTACCGCTGCTTTATCACCGACCGCCAGGGTTGTAATGAGGGCCTTTGTATGTTCCTTTGTTCAAGGCTCCATAGTCGAAACTGCAGCTGTCCATTGGGCTGAGGAGAATCATCATTCCTTCCTGGAAGTACAGAAACCTGTTCTTACCTGCTTTCTACTGAAACAGCCCCTACTGCTTCACTTTGTTGTTCCAGCTGTAGTCTGGCTAACAGAGAACATTGTTGATGTGGGGTGTGGAATTTACTGCCTGCACAATTTGAAAATCCTTCCAAGATTTTGATCCTAACAGAATGAGGACAAAGCCCTAATTGTGAAGGTTTTCCCCGTTGTGAAGTGCACAAACTCGGACTTCAACACAGTTTGACCATACAATTTGTGCAGATGTTACATGATGAAAATCATGTAGGAAAACAATTGAAGGGTGAGTAGGTATGGCTTCTATCTCTTGATAAATGATTAGGAAAAACTATCTTAAGCATGTTCCACCTGCCAAGACATCCGCCAAGCTGTGTGCCCAGACCCTAATAGATACCAAGTCTGTCAGACAATGTGTAGGAAGAAGTGGCATCAATTCCTTAAGATCACTTGCATCTAAGCAGTACTTACTAGTGGTCATTAACGTATATTTCCGATACCAAGAATACTATCAGTACTAACCACAGCTGCTTTGTGGAGCTTTTGAACATGTGGTAGATAACATGTTGAAAAGTCAAGTAACGTAGAATATTCAAATGGAAACAAATCTCACTGGGTTGCACAAAATCATTCAGCGTGTTCTTCCAATGGTGACAGTAATTTGGGTCAGGGTTGTGCTTAATGGATTAATAAGTGTACACTGCATGAAGTTCAGGGTAATACTTAATGGACTGGTGAGTGCACACGACAAGACGTTCAGTCAACGTGTGCAGTAGCGTGCCTCACCATGAGCTGACATGAATTTTAAATCTCTATTGCTCAGTCACATGTCCGGAAAGAGTGATCAAAATGAAGTAATGACTTATTTTGTGACATATCATTGAAGAAAGTTATTTTAGGTTTGTGGTTGGTGTAGCAATGTCACTCCGTGGGCACATTATGGGGGTCATTCAGACCCCGGCGGGCGGCGGGAGCCGCCCGCCTGGCGGGAACCGCCGAATGACCGCACCGCGGTCAAAAGACCGCGGCGGCCATTCTGTGTTTCCCGCTGGGCTGGCGGGCGACCGCCAGAAGGCCGCCCGCCAGCCCAGCGGGAAACCCCTTCCCACGAGGACGCCGGCTCCGAATGGAGCCGGCGTAGTGGGAAGGGTGCGACGGGTGCAGTTGCACCCATCGCGAATTTCAGTGTCTGCAATGCAGACACTGAAATTCTATGTGGGGCCCGCTTACGGGGGCCCCTGCAGTGCCCATGCCATTGGCATGGGCACTGCAGGGGCCCCCAGGGGCCCCACGACACCCCTCACCGCCATCCTGTTCCTGGCGGTCAGAACCACCAGGAACAGGATGGCGGTGAGGGGGTCGGAATCCCATGGGGGATTCCTCAGGGCATCGGAAAACCGGCGGGACACCGCCGGTTTTCCTGTTCTGACCGCGGCCAAACCGCCGCGGTCAGAATGCCCTGCGGGGCACCGCCAGCCTGTTGGCGGTGCTCCCGCCAACCCCGGCCCCGGCGGTCCTTGACCGCCGGGGTCGGAATGACCCCCTATGTGACCTGAAGGGACAAAGTAGGCAGCCATCAATGGCACAGACATGCAGGTCAGGAGTTCCCAATATTACTTTTAAATGTGTTTCAAAATACGTTTAATGTAATTGTTATACTATATAATATCTTTAAAAAAAATGCATTTATACTATCATTACTGTTAACAAATAAACATGTAGGGGGTCATTCTGACCCTGGCGGCCGGTGACCGCCAGGGTCACCGACCACGGGAGCACCGCCAACAGGCTGGCGGTGCTCCCTCGAGCATTCTGACCGCGGCGGTTCAGCCGCGGTCAGAAGCGGAAAGTCGGCGGTCTCCCGCCGACTTTCCGCTGCTCGGGGGAATCCTCCATGGTGGCGGAGCGCGCTCCGCCGCCATGGGGATTCTGACACCCCCTACCGGCATCCTGTTCCTGGCGGGAGGATGGCGGTAAGGGGTGCCGCGGGGCCCCTGGGGGCCCCTGCAGTGCCCATGCCAATGGCATGGGCACTGCAGGGGCCCCCGTAAGAGGGCCCCGCATAGTATTTCAGTGTCTGCAAAGCAGACACTGAAATACGCGACGGGTGCAGCTGCACCCGTCGCACCCCTGCAACTCCGCCGGCTCCATTCGGAGCCGGCATCCTCGTTGCAGGGGCATTTCCGCTGGGCTGGCGGGCGCTCTTTTGGAGAGCGCCCGCCGGCCCAGCGGAAAGGTGAGAATGGCCGCCGCAGTCTTTTGACCGCGGTGCGGTCATTCGGCGGCGGGACCTTGGCGGACGGCCTCCGCCATCCGCCAAGGTCTGAATCAGGCCCGTAATGTTTAAAGGTGTGACTGAAATTAGAATATTAATTTTGCCTCCTCAATTATGTAATTTCCCTAATAGTTGTTGTACTGCAGTTGGAATAGTAATTGTGATCAACATATGCACTTTCCCCAATATATGCAAATAGGGCTGGAGTTAGAATACTTATGGGGTGATTCCTACCGCGGCGGACGGCGGTCGCCGAAAGTCCGCCCGCCAGCCCAGCGGGAAACACGCTGGCTCAGAATGGAGCTGGCTCAGAATGGAGCCGGCGGAGTGGGAAGGTGCGACGGGTGCAGTTGCACCCGTCGCGAATTTCAGTGTCTGCAAATCAGACACTGAAATTCTTTGTGGGTCCCTCTTACGGGGGCACCTGCAGTGCCCATGCCATTGGCATGGGCACTGCAGGGGCCCCCAGGGGCCCCACGGCACCCCATACCGCCATCCTGTTCATGGCGGGCGAACCGCCAGGAACAGGATGGCGGTAAGCGGTGTCAGAATCCCCATGGCGGCGCAGCAAGCTGCGCCGCCATGGCGGATTCCCATGGGCAGCGGAAAGTCGGCGGTACCCCGCCGGCTTTCCGCTTCTGGCCGCGGCTGTACCGCCGCGGTCAGAATGCCCGGCGGTGCACCGCCAGCCTGTTGGCGGTGCTACCGCCAACCTCCGCCATGGCGGTAATTACCGCCAGGGTCAGAATGACCCCCTTAATGTATCCCACCCCTCCCAAATTATATCCACTTCCGATAATGCTAGGAGGACTAGATTTAGAAAAGCATCTATGAATCGTGACCCGCCTAATGAAATGCAGTTTCCCAAATTTTCATGGGACTGGAGTTAAATTTCCCCGCATTATATACACAATCCCTAGTGATAGTAGTACTGGGATTAAAATAATAATTCTGCCTCCTCCCAAGTATTTATTCTTTCCTAGTTGTTAGTAACGCTAGAGGTAAATTAGCAAATCCGCCCCCCTCCAATTACATGCATTTTCCCCAAATGTTCGGGAAATGTAGTTGAAGTAAATGTGACCCCCCGCCCCCCAAAAACATATATACACCTTTGTCCAACCTTTGCAGAATTGGAGTCAAATTCGTAAATCTGTCAGTCACTTCCAATTAAATGCCTTTTCTACCACGCTCCTGGGCTGGAGTTAGAATAGTAAAGCTGAAACGCCCCTCTCCCCTGCAAACATCAAGACGTTAGTGAGACAGGGATTAGAATATTAAATGTGACCTCCCGATTCCCCAATGTTAGTTTACTAGAGTTAGAAGAGTCACCCTGCCCCTCAAATTGAGTGCAATTTCCCTGCTGCGTATGTGACTGGAGTGAGACAATTAAATCTGAGCTCCCACCCACCACCACCACCACCAAATATATACATTTTCTCCAATGTTTGCAAGACTTGAGTTTGAATAGTAAATGTGCCCCTGGGCCCCAATTTTCAATTATATACACTTAACCAATATTCCTGGGACATAGTTAGAATAGTAAATCCGCCCCAATATATACACCCCAACCCGCCAATATGTACTTGCCCCAATGTTAGTGGGACTGGATGTAGAAGAGGGAAACCGCCCCCTCCCCCAATGCTGATTCCAACTACACCCCCAAAAAATGGCTTTATAATACATTTGACCCCAAATTATACACACTGCCAATGTATGAGAAACTGGAGCTAGAATATTAATGCTTCCTCCTCCAATCACATGCATTTTCCCCAATCCAAATAAATGCACATTCCCTACTAGGTATGTGACAAAAGTTAGAATAGCAAAGATGAACTTCTCTCACCCAATATATGTTTTCCCCAAAGTCTTTTATACTGGGATTAGAATTTTAAATCTGACCTCTCAAAATGTCTGCACTTACCCCTTTTTGCACTCAATGAATAATAGTAAATCTTACACCCACGTATGACCAGCTTTAGGGTGGTCATCCCCCAAATGTTTTCCTGCCTGCCTCCCTCCGTTTTTCTGACCCTGTTTTTGCTGGTTTTAGGACTCTGTGCACTTTACCACTGCTGTCTAGTGCAAAAGTGCATATGCCTTGTCCCCTAAATATGGTAACATTGGTTCCTACTCAATTGGCATATTTAATTTACTTGTGAGTCCCTAGTAAAGTGCACTTCATGTGCCCAGGGCCTGTAAATTAAATACTACTAATGGGCCTGAAGCACTGATTGTGCCACCCACATAAGTAGCCCCTTAACCATGTTTCAGGCCTGCCATTGCAAGGCCTGTGTGCATTTTCACTGCCACTTCGACTTGGCATTTAAAACTATTTGCCAAGACTTAAACTCCCCTTTTTTTACATATACGTCACCCCAAAGGTAGGCCCTAGGTAACCCATAGGGCAGGGTGCTATGTAGGTAAAAGGCAGGACATGTACTTATGTGTGTTACATGCCCTGGTAGTGAATAACTCATAAATTCATTTTCCACCACAGTGAGGCATGCTCCTCTCTTAGACTAACATTAAAACTGCCTATACTCTCAAGTGGTAGATTCTGATCTGGAAGGAGTAGCCATGTCTTGTTTGGTATTACCAGAATGTTAATAGAAAATCCTGCTTACTGGTGAGGTTGGATTTAATATTACAATTTTGGAAATGACACTTTTAGAAAGTGGGATTTCTCTGCACTTACTGCCAACTGTGCCTTACAGCCTGTCTACAATCCACGTCTGGTCTGTGCTGGTTGACAGTTCCCCTTGTGTATCCCACCCAGGCAACCATAAAAACAGGGCACTCAGTCACATCTGCATTCGTCTGCATACTGAATGGGTCTTCCTGGGCAGGAAGGGTGGAGGGTCTCACACTTACATTTCAAAGGCCAGTGGCCTGCCCTCATACTAAGGACTGATAAAGCCCCACAGGGATCCTGGCAGACAGGCCTGGTCTGAAAGGGGAACTTGTGCCTTTCAAAGCCACTCTTTGAAGTTTCCTCCACTTCAAGGGCATTTTTTTGTATATAAACTGGGTCTCTGATCCCACCAAATCAGACACTTCTGGAACTACACCTTCACCCTGTCAGAGGAACTGCCTGGCTGCCCAAAGGACTCAACTGGACTGCTTTGCTGAGAAGGACTACTGCCCTGCTTTTTGCCCTGCTTGCTTCTGACTCTGCTGGAAGGACTCTGCCTTGGCAACAGGACTCAGCCCAGGCAGCAGGTGAAGCCTCTGGGGATCACCTAATCTACTGGGAGAATGATATCCTACATAGTGAGACTAAGGCTCTGGGTACTGGGGCAGCACATGTGCTGGTGGTCCCCCAGTGTTACCAGGCCCTCCTACTGGGTGTGGCTCATGACATACCCCCGGAGGACATTTAGGGCAAGACAAGTCCTTTGCCCGGCTTGTCACCCACTTTTATTGGCCCGAATGAGGACAGCCTCAGATACATTCTGCAGGTCTTGTTCCATCAGCCAGGCCAGTGGGAAGACAGGGAAAAAGCTGAAGGCTCCCCTGATCCCAATTCCCGTCGTTGACACCCCCTTTGAGAGGGTGGGAATCAACGTCATTAATCCATTGGACCCTAAGACTGCCCTAGGCAACAGGTTCATCCTGGTCTTGGTGGACCATGCCACTCGCTATCCACAGGCAATCCCTCTGAGGGCGGTGACTGCACCAGTGGTGACCAGAACCTTGATGGGGATCTTTACCCAAGTGGGATTCCTCAAAGAGATGGTGTCTGACAGAGGCACTAACGTCATGTCTGCATACCTGAAGTCCATGTGGGATGTGTGTGGTGTAACCTACAGGTTCATCACACCCTATAACCCTCAATCCAATGGTCTAGTTGAGACGTTCAACAAGACCTTGAAGGGAGTGATTGCAGGCCTACCTGAGGCCATGAGGCATAAGTGGAACATCCTCTTGCCATGCCTTCTCTTTGCTTACAGAGAGGTTCCCCAGAAGGGGGTAGGGTTTAGTCCTTTTGAGCTTCTCTCTGGCTTCCCTGTCAGAGGGCCCTTAAGCATTGTCACGGAGGGGTGGGAGGAAGCTCCCATGAAACTCCCCCAGGATGTGGTCAGCTACATGTTGGCCCTCCGCAACCAGATACACCGCTTCTGGAAGAAGGTCAAAAGCAACCTTAAGGCCAGTCAAGAGGTAATGAAACACTGGTACGACCAGAAGGCCACTCTGGTGGAGTTTCAACCAAGAGACAAAGTATGGGTCAAGGAACCAGTAGAGCCCAGAGCTCTCCAGGATCACTGGACTGGTCCATATGACGTCAAGGATCATAAGGGGGAGGCCACTTACTTGGCAGACCTCCAGACCCTTAGGAACACCCTAAGGGTGATCCATGTAAACAGACTAAAGCCTCACTTTGAGTGGTCTGAAGTGAGCATGCTCCTAGTGATGGATGAGGGTGTGGAGGAGGAGAGTGAACCTCTCCCTGGCCTCCTTTCTGCACCGGAAAGTGATGGGTCAGTGGAGGGTGCCAACCTCTTTGACTTCCTGACCCTAGATCAGCGAGGTGACTGTTGCCAGTTACTGGAGCACTTTTCCTACCTCTTTTCCCTCACCCCTTGGACTCACACACCCTTCCGTCCATGATATTGACACAGGAGACAGTCCCCCTGGAAAGAACAACATTTGCAGGTTGTCAGACAGGTTGAAGGTCAGCATCAGGGATGAAGTTGCCAAGATGCCAGCTTTAGGGGTGAATGAAACCTATAGAAGTCCCGGCACCCTGCCCCACCAGGCACAAAACCTGAACTTCGGTTCTGTGTGGACTACTGAGGTCTCAATTCCATCACATAGACTGACGCACACCCTATCCCCAAAGTTGATGAGCTCATTGACAGACTAGATGAAGCCAAATTCCTCAGTACCTTTGATTTAGCATCAGAGGACTGGCAGATCGCCTTGACTGAGGGGACAAAAAGAGGTCAGCATTTTCAACCCTTGAGGGACATTACCAGTTCTGGGTAATGCCCTTTTGCTTGAAGAATGTCCCTACTACCTTCCAACGGTTGGGTAACAGGGTCCTGGCTGGTAAAGAGGCATTTTGTGCTGCCTACTTAGACGACATTGTTGTCTACAGTGCCAGCTGGGAGGAACACCTGCTCCACCTCCAAGAGGTGTTCCAGGCCCTTCAACAGGCAGGAATGACAATCAAGGCTAGTAAGTGCCAGATTGGGCAGGGTTCTGTGGTGTACTTGGGTCACCTAGTAGGTGGTGGCAAGGTGCAACCCCTCCAGGACAAGATTCAAGCAGCCTTGACCTCACAACCACCTAAAACTCAAACTGAAGTGAGGGCATTCCTAGGCCTCACTGGTTACTACAGCAGAATTGTTAAGGGATATGGCACCACGGGGCTCCCTTAGCTGAGCTGACTCATAGCCCCGGTTGGTAATCCGGACAGAGGCTTGTCAGAAAGCCTTTGATTCTCTCAAGGAACCCAAGTGCACAGCTCCTGTGCTCAGGGCCCCTCATTACTCCAAGGAATTTATAGTGCAGACAGACACAACAGAGCATGGCATAGGGGCAGTCTTAGCACAGCTGAATGAGGAGGGCCTAGACCAACCAGTAGCATTCATTAGTAGGAGGTTACTTCCACTGGAACAGAGGTGGAGTGCCATTGAAAGAGAAGCATTTGCTGTGGTCAGGGCACTGAAGAAGCTGAGACCATACCTGTTTAGGACTCACTTCTGGGTTCCAACAGACCTCAGGCCCCTCAAATGGCTCATGCAGATGGGGGGTGAAAATCATAAATTCTTGAGGTGGGCCATCTCCCTACATGGAACGGACTTTACAGTGGAGCATTTCCTGGGGACTGACCACACTCATGCTGATGGTCTCTCGAGATTCTTCCGCCTTAGTGATGAGAGCTGCCAAAGGGTTGGGTTCCTCTCCCTAATTTCAGCTGGGTGGGGGGACACATGTTAGACCTGACAGCCTTAGAGTGGTCACCCCCCAAATCTTTGCCTGCCTCCCTCTGTTTTTCTGACCCTGTTTTTGCTGGTTTTAGGACTCTGCACACTTTACCACTGCTGTCCACTGCTAAAGTCAAGGATTTTCAATGCATTGTCCTGGGGCATCAAAATAACCCTGCATCACAATGTGGAACCAAGACTGTGCGCCTGAAAAACGACACAACCCCTTGCAGCATGGAAAGAAATGACACATTGTCTGTGCCGCACCAGAAAATCCGATGCAGCACCTTATTTTTCCACACATCTCCTCCTCTGCTGTCTCAATGCGTTGTTCTTTTTTACGCATCCCAGGTACTGTATGTAATATAGAAACAACTGTTGATTTTTTAGGATTGAGACTCTTTTCAACCTTTTAAGTGATATTTCAACCTGTGCTTGTTGGATCTTTGTCTTTTAGATCTTATTTTATTTAGATAAATATTATCTAGTTTTTTAAACCTTTGTGATGTATGTTTGTGGTGTTTTCACTGTGTTACTGAATGATTTATTTACACAAATACTTTACACATTGCCTTCTAAGTTAAGCCTGACTGCTCAGTGCCAAGCTACAATAGGGTGGGCACAGGATAATTTGGATTGTGTTGTGACTTACCTTGACTAGGTTTGTGGTCACTACTTGGACAAGGGTGTATACCTCTGCGAACTAGAGGCCCCATTTCTAAATATATATATATATATATGTATATATATATATATATATATATATATATATATATATATATATATATATGTTTTTTTTTTTTTTACCTACTGCCAGTTGCCAGTAGATAGTTGTAGTTAAGACCTAGTTTCCATTGGAAAAGCATTTTTGACTTGTCTATATCTCTATCGCCGTTTGGCGAATCTTCATGAAATGATCTCCAAAAGTGTCCTCAAGGATATTGTTGTACAAGGAAAATTTCAGGATGATCTGTCAAGCAGGGGCTGAGAAAGGGGGGGGGGGGCAAAAAAGTGTGTTTCACATGTGAATTCCTGTAGGGATTTTGAACACGACTACAGCCTGAACCGCTGGACAGAATTACACCAAATTTGGCAAAAATGTAGTTATTGTCCAGAAACTACGGTGTTTGTTACTTGGTGTAAATTTGTTCAGTACTTTTTAAGATATTAAAAGCAATCCAAATTTGTATATCTAGGGTTGCAACAAATTTGTGAATACTCCCAATCTCAACCAAGTCCCAAACAAAAAGATTAAGGATAAAGACAAAGGGTTATGGGGCAAAAAAGCATTTTTTTTTAATGTTGCAGCAAATTCACAGCGAATTTGCACCGAAAAGTGAAAAAACTTGTTTTAAAAGAAAGCCCCCAGGTGGCCCAAGTCCAGGGGGCATTCTCAACTATATAACATAAAAGGGGGGGGGCCATGGTGCCCCCATCCAGGGGGTGTTAAAAGACCGAGGAACCACTACCTCTCCGGGGCTTACTAGTAATTTTGAAGGGCTGATCCCCCCCTCCATGGGCAGTAAGGAGCCCTGGAGACTACCACCTCTCCAGGGCTTTAGTAATAATGGAGGGGGGGTGCACGGACCCCTATCCTGGGGCTGTTTTAGGCCCTAGAGCCCACCACCTCCCTGGGGCTAAATAAAACATAAGTGCAGGGGGCTGCACGGACCCCACAACCACAGGGACAGCCACCTCCCCTGGGCAATTAACATTTAGGCCCTCATTACGACCCTGGTGGACGGCAGTATTTTGGAAAAAAGTACTGCCAACAGGCTGGCAGTACTCCTCCATAAAATATGACATTGGCAGTTTGGCTCAAGCCAAACCTCCAATGTACCACTCCGTCTGCCATGGCGGTAACAGCCGCTGGGCTGGAGACTTCTGTCTCCAGCTAGGCGGCCGACACTGTCCCACCCACAGGATTATGACCCAGCCTACCGCCATGGTTTTCGTGGCTTCCTTACTGCCACGAAAAACCATGGCGGTAGGCACCATCAGGGAAAGGGAATCCCTTCCCTGTCACTGATAGGGGTCTCCCCCGCCCCATCCCCCTCCCCAGAGCCCTTCCCTGCCCTCACCCCCACACCAGACACCCCACGACAGACACGCACATTCATGCACCATCATACACATGCATACACACACTCATACCCACATTCACCCATGCATGCATACATCCATTCACACACACATCCACACACACTTACATACATACAAGCACCCACGCATTTACACAACATACACCCACACTCACAACCATGCTTGCACACACGCATTCCACCCGCCACACACCTGCATGCAGGCACACACAAACATACACCCCCCACACATACACACAACACCCCACTCCCCTGTCGGAGCACCCGACTTACCTGATTGCAGGGGGATCTCCAGCAGGAGACAGGACAGGGCGCTGGTGCCAGCAGCAGCGTCCACCAGCAGAACACCGCCAGCCCATATCATGTGTCATGATTCGGTCTGTGGCGGTCTACTGGCCTGGCGCTGCTGCTGGCAGCGGTGCCACCTTACATCCATCCGCTGCCATGGCCGCAGCGGAATTCTGCCATCCTTCTGGTGGAATTCCGGCTACGGTCATAATATGGCGGACAGCAGGTAGCCACGGCGACAGTATATAGGCGCCCATCGCCGTGGCGGTAGATGGTCAATACCGCCGTTGTCATAATGAGGGCCATAATGAAGAGGGAGGGGGTGCTGCGCAGCTCCCCTCCTGGGCCAAATACGGCCTCAGGGAAAACCTCCCTGGGGCCCGCCCGTGCCAATTAAAGAAGGGGTTCCGCACGGACCCCCTCCTGAAGCCATCAATGGCCCTGGGGACCGCCACATGGGGGCTGGCTCCTGCTGTCTCCTGAGGTGCCCTCTCTCAGGAGATAGCTGTTTGCTTTTGCTTTGCAGGAACTGTGACAGCTCCTACCAAACAAAAGCATACACTAACTCTGCAAGCAAGGGGGAGTGTGAAAACTACTCCATTTGATGAAAGCAAAGTTTTCATCTTTTTCGCTGTCATGCAGGCAGGGAAAGAGATGAAAGGATTGCTCCTGCACGCAGGGCGCTGCATTTTTATCAGCTCCCTGCATGCCGGAGCAATGTCGGCTCCCACAGGAGGTGGAGAGCTGGCGGGGACAGCTGGGGCCTTTTGGCTCCACCTGTGAGCCTATCACTTTCTCTATTCCATCCCATAATGGGATGGAAGAGAGAGCACGAGAGAGAGATTGCTATTGCAAAGGTCTCTCTGTACAATGATTTCAAAGTGTCACAATAGCAATATATTTTGTTTGAATGTTATAATTACGTTTTGATTCATAGCAGAACAGAGTCACTTCTGGCCTAACTGGTAAAGCTCTTGGTCTTTCACACAGTAGGTTCAAGGTTCAAATACTAGTATCTTATAGTACTGTGTCTGTTTATTTACTAGTGTTTTGAAAGCTAAACATTCCTAGTGATGGAACATTTACGTCTTTTTCCAATCACAATCTTTGGGTTGAATGCCATAGATATGTCTGGACACTGCACAGAAATTAGTCACCTGTGGCCTAGTTGTTAACGTCTCTGACCCTCACAATGTAGGTTGAGGGTTCCAGTCTAGGTTTGTCAGTGGTCATTCCTTGCTTTAATTTCTTTTCAACTTCAAATATTTAAGGTACACACCAAAGGGTGATCTCACTCTTTTGCGGGGAGGGTTGTGTGCTTATATGGGGTTGCCCGCAGGGTCTGACCGTAAGAAAGGCTCTGTGCTCAACCCTCGGTGTCCACGGTCAATAGCTGTGCATGGCGTGGAGTTGGGTTCATTTAGGGTGCAGGCTGTAGGGCGTGGGGTTTGGTCCTTATAGGAGGGTTGCTGCAGGGCCTGGTTGTAGGCCAGGCCCTGAGGCCAACCACCGACATGCATGGCCAAAGGCCATGCAAGGCGGTAGTTGTATTAACATAAAGTAATTTAAATTACTTTATGTCAAAAAGACGCATAGAAATTCACTGAAAAAAACAATGGTTACAGGGACGTTATAGTTAAGAAATAGATGATTTTTTTTTAAACGTAGAAATTCACACAAAAAAACAAAGGTTCTGAATTTACAGGCACAAAACCAAAGAAATTCAGCAGTTATAGTTATGGTTAACTCATGGTTAACTATAACTCGTGCCCTCACCATGCACTTCTAATTACCCCAGATATTACAGTACCCATGACATCTTTCATAACATCATTACAAATATCAATGTAACAATAACCGTCAAATTATTGATGAGATTAATGTGCATGGCAATGTTATAGTTACCTAACTGAAACATCCCTGTAACCTTTGTTTTAAGTGAATATAAATATATATGTGGGTGTTGTGAATATCTATCTATCTATCTATCTATCTATCTATCTATCTATCTATCTATCTATCTATCTATATATATATATATATATTACATTTATAGATTGATTGCACAGTGGAAGGTGCCACTGCATTCTTGTAGTAAGGTCAGAATTTCTGTGGGAACAGCATTTTTGGTGCCACTAGATGAATGTACACACTTTCCAAAAACTAATGTTTTCCACCTCAGTTCCTTTCTGGAAAGTATTAGGTAGACCTGTCAAGATGGGGGAGGGCAAATAAAAAGAGGTGAGGGTTCCAAAATGTGGATTTCCCACAAAACATTTGTCTAAAAAAAAATGCTGTATTGAATGTACCAAATTTAGCAAAAAGGTAGAACTTATGTAGAATGTATGTAGAACTTAGGTAGAATGTAATCATGTGATCAATACTAGAAATCCTCTGCAAAACAGTATCAATTTGAATTTTGTGTTTACTTCGGGAGCTTCTCTCGATTTGACAGCTAGGGAGATCCCTTTGTCGGTGCACTCTATGAGCCACAAACTATTCATTTCTCTGCAGTAAACACTTTAAAAACTCAACCTAAACATGTGATGGAGTTTTCTTCAACACTCTATAGTCATGGTTTTAATGGGATTTCTATAGATACTTGATATTTTTAATTTATTAATAATAAAGGCAACATTACATTGGTTTGGCAGGAAAATAGAGCTTTGTCCTGGATGGGCTTTCTTGAGGTTTAATCTAAAATCTTTCCATAGTTTTGAAGATATTTGCATAATAATAAGGTTTGTGGGGGCAGTCATATAGCTAACACCATATTGCTGGCTTTTTCTGGACCTGTGCATTCCATTGGAGAGTAGTGATTAGGGCAATTTAGTTGGCTCCTTCCTGGTAATCTGGGGACCTCTGTTTACGTACAACTTCATTCTTCACTTTATTTGCCTTGTAATTTGCCATTTTTGCAGGGTCACCACAGATCTTTTGCCTTTTTCTGGATCCTATATTTTTGCTGGCTATAAAACTCTGTGCACTTTACACTTGCTAACCAGTGATCAAGTGTCTGTGCTCCTTCTTTCAATATACCTCGGAGTGTCATGTTTACCTTACTGTAAGTCCATGGTATATGGTACAAAGGGCACCCAGGTCCTGTAAGCTAAATGTCACTAGTGGACTGCAGCACTCTTTTTGCCCACTATGACAGTGACAGTGCAAATATAGCTGTTTTCCTACCATTTTTAGCCTGACTGATGCAAATTTTTTAAGTGAGTATTTTATTGGTTTCATCAATTACAAACCGGCCCCAACAAGTGCCAAACTTCTCAACACCATCTATTATGTCACAGTGAAGGTTAACGTTTCACATTAGAATCAATTTAACGTAATAGCAATGATAAGTCCAGCATGCATTTACATGGGCCCTTCATAACACTATCCTACCCTCGACCATTCCCAGCATCCCACCCCTCTTAACTGTCATACTAGGATCAGATCATGCTTCAGTAGAAACCTCAGTTCCTTCTTCATCCCACGCGGAGGCAGACCATACCCCCTCCGGTTGTATACATTTTTCCAACAGACCCATACCTCAATGCCCTCCTGGGCCCTCTCATCGCGCCTACACCTCCTCAAACACATCACTTCAGCTGTAGCCTATTCACCCAGATCCACCATCCACTGTTGTTCACTCGGTACAGCCTGAGCCATCCAAGCAATCACAACCAGTTTCTTCGTCAATAACAACATCAAATGCTGGAAATTAAAAGCCGTCTTTTGGCCCCTCTGTCGACAGAAGTTCACCAACAAAACATACCATAGGGTCCACAGCCACAGGGATCCGTACCATGGTCCTCACATGAGTCACCCCCCAGTAGTCATACACCTCTGGGCAGGACCAAGTCAAGTGCAGGAAGGAAGCCAGTGATGGAAGGTAATGGAGATGATGGAGTTTGAATTGTGCATTACTGGGTACCGTCTTCACCAGTGCACACAATTGGCACTACAAGGTGTCATCAATCGGCAGCCCTTGGTCCCCCTCCCAGGACCTAAGGGCCAGGAAAGGGACCCACCTAGGTTCTGCTGTCAACATCTTGTAAAGTTGTGATATCAAGTGGTGGCTCCTGCCCAGTTCCAACAGACATCTAAGAGTATGTGAGGGGGTCGGGACACCGAGAAACAAGGGCCACACATCTGCAGAAGAGCTGCAATACTTGCATACTGTAAAATCTGGCCTGGCCCTACAGAGAAGCACTCCTGTGCTGCCTCAAAATCAATAAACTCCTCATTAGGAAACAGCTCCCACACAACTTCTCAACCACCCGCCGTCCCGGTAGTCAAGTCCACTAAAGCCCCCAACATTCTAACGTCTGTGAGATCCCAGGAAATCAATTTACAGGCAAACGGAATCCTACCCAGAACACTTTTAACAGCAGTCTCCTACAGTGAAGCAGTGTGCCTGATTAGAAATGGGACATTGTTTACATCTCTGCCCCCCACCATCAAGAGCTGCTCTAGGGTCGATCACCACCCCACCCCCCAAAATCTCCCAACAGTGTTTTTTCCCAGTTGCACTCCTCATTCATCCAGTGCACCACATGCTGTATTTGGGCAGTCAAATAGTATTAATCTAGATCCGGTACCTCCAAACCTCCCTCCAACAAAGGCAGTGTCATATGGACCCTAGTCACTCTACTCCGTCCCCAGGCCCATCTCAAAGCTGTCAAAAGAGTAGTCAGCCTATGAAGGACAGCTGGGGACACTATGTCAAAAGAATGCTGGATAACATGGAGGCACCTGGAGAAAGACAGCGGATGGTAAGCCCAGAATAACACTGGTGAGCTCAGACGCCCTCTCATTGTTGCACTGTTTGTGTCTTTGTGGAGTATGGGCGATAACCATCCCCAGATATCGGAAGGAGTCCAGTTCCTATTGAAGGGGCAACACTGGCAGTTCTCCCTTCCTGCACGTAGCCAGAGCCCCTAATGGAAACACATGGGATTTACCATGATTAAGGCAGTGGAGTACTGATATTTCCCTAAAAGCAGTTAAATATGACAACATTATGGGTAGAGACCATGGAGGGGACGATAAGTTAAAAAGTGTATCGTCAACATTTAAGGACACCAAGTGGGTGACACTACTCACTCTAATCCCCCACTTGGCCATACATTGCTGTATTGGAACCGCTAGCGGCTCTAGTGCAATAGCAAAGAGGAGGGGGATAACGGACACCCCATGATGTGTGCTTCTCTCCACCTCTCAGAACATCTCCTTTGTACACAATACACACACACAGGAACAGAAATGGGGTCTAAACCCCATAGCCTTCAACACCTGCATGGGATATTGCCATCTAACCATACCAAAGCTTTAGGTATGTCTATTGACACAACCACTAGTTCTTCGTCACGACCCTCCACTTCATGTAGCACATGCATCAGTAGCCGCAGGTTTATGAAGGTATTGCAACAAAGTAGAAATCCGCATTGGTCTGTATGAATCAGTCGATTGACAACCGGGTGTAGTCAAAGGGCCAACACTTTACAAAATATCTTGGTGTCTGTATTAATCATTGTGAATGGCCTATACAATGATGGATACAACAGCCCCCCCAGTCTTTGGCAACATGGCAATGCACCCCTCTTTCATAAACTGTGGAAGCAAGCCCCCTTCCTGTGCCTCTAAGTACACCTCTAATAAACAGTGTGAGAGTACCTTACCCCTGCACCCCAGGCAGCTGCCCCAGTGCCATGCGGATCACCTCTGATGTGATGGCCACTTCCAAGTCCTGCACCTCCAAGTCTCCCAGCTGCTGTAGTGCCAAAGACGTCAGAAAGGCCCGACCGACACTCACAAAGAAGGAGCAGGATCACAGTATACCTGTTCCAGGTGGGAGCGCAATGTCTCCAATATACCAGCCTTTGTGTCATCTTCCTGACTTCCTGACCCTGAGGTGTATAGAGATGCAAAATAAAAGGGTTCAGGTCCTCCCTCTGGTGGTGCCAGGCCCGGATCTGTCCTCCCCATGGAGAAGCTATAGCTGTAATCTAGCCCTAACCTCTGTGACTTTGCGCATGAGTTATAACTTCTCCCAGCATCCCTCCCTGCCATCCAAAGCCGGAAGCTGAGCCTGGGCCTGTTTCTTTTTCTGAGTGAGCTCTGACTGCAAAGTGTACCCCAGCCCACATGCCAGGCCAATACATGGGCCTCGGAGCACTGCCCTCATTGCCTCCAATTCGATTACGTAAGACTGTGTCGTAAACCCAGGAAGTTCGAAGAAGTCTTTCAGACAATATTTCCCTCCCTTCATGGTCCTGCAATACCTCAGGAGTTATCCTCCATGCTCCCGGAGTCCTCCGCACCCCCCCCAAATGCAAATTCACAGTAAACTTGAGAGTGATCAGACAGGTAACAGCTGAGATGTGAGATCTCAAAAACGTCAGTGCCCAACGAAGGAGGCACAAAAATGTGGTCAAGCGGCTATAAATGCAGTGCATCAGTGAATAACAAGTATAATCTTTGGACAAAGGAAGTTTAGCCTGCCATATGTCACAGAAACCAAAGTGTACCACTGCCTCACTGAGAGCTGATGTCATTTTAGGTTAAGTGTCCTGTTTCGGGGGGTGCTTAACCAGTTCCTTGTCCACCACGCAATTAAAGTCCTCCACCCACATAACTTGTGTGTCTGGCACTGGTGGAATAATAAACAGCACCTTCAGATAGAAGACAGACGCAGTCAGCTGATCAACACTGGTGCTATATGATTTGACTAGACACACCTCCTCTACCACAAGCCTGCCTTGAATCAGAATATACCTCCCTTCCACATCTGCCTCCATTTATGCAAGACTGAAGGGAACCTGAGGCATCATCCACATAAGCACCCCCGTGGGAAATGTGGAATAATTATCACTGTACATCTGACCCCACAATTTCTTGCCTAGTTTGTCCGCCTCATTATCGGAGATATAAGTCTCCTGCAGGCAAGCAATATCTACTTTGTGTCTCTGCAACCGGTACCTCTTTTTATAATATGCCAGCCCCACACATTCCATGTAAGAAGTCTAAATGTTCCTACAGCACCCATAGCAAACTGACACCTACTGGACAAAGCCTTACCTCCTCCTGTGACATAAAGGAAAGAGCTCCAACACAAACCCCTTAACAAACACAAGCTCAAAAACACCCCTGCCCATCCCCCGACTTACACATACTAACAAACTGCATATACAGGTCCACAGTGTTCGATGCATTTGAATGTTCAGCATTGATACCTCAACTTGCAGCCAAAACAAACCCCTCCCCAAGTCACCCCCCGCTTCCACTTCAGGTACCACATTTCTGCATCCTCCCATCACTGAAATCAAGCACTCCCAGGCCTCCTATTATGACCAGAAGACTGCATGTCCATCCTTCCATGCCAGCCCCCATACCTAGTCCAAAGCAAAGGAGGACTTGAAGGTGGCAAGAGTAACAAAACCAGGAATTACGCCACCCCAACACCCCAATCATATCTCAATCACCCAGTGCATGTAAATACTTCTGGACCCTCACTGAGCAAGGGTGACTGAGTCCCATACTACCCTTTAATCAATCAAAGAGCCTCCCCCAAACGGTCATCCAGTTCTCCATCTCTACCAAATACAAAAAAGGGAAAGAAATATTCAGTTCAGCCCTTCAGTGTGCGACCATGTCATGCACCACATCACTGTCCTGGGACTGTACCTCCAGCGCACAACCCTCCTCCACAGCCGTGTTCACCAAAGTTTCAAGAATCTGTAATGCATCCATTTCCGCTGCAGCAATTGTACCATTTTCACAAACCATGATGCTGCCAGCGCCAGTGCCCTCACCACCAACCCCCATAGAGGCCCAGGGCTGCCTGGTGGTGAAAACACTCCCTCTCACCACGTTCTCTTCGTATATGAAAGGGATATGCATTACTTAATGTGCGAGCAGGGTGACAGTCCAACATGTCCAGCCAGGACCAAACATTCTCTGGGCGTTCAAAGAAATGGGACCTCCCTGAGGCAATAACATACAGTTTAACTGGATATAAAAGCATATATCTGAAATTCATGATATGCAGTTTCCTTTTAACCTCAAGGAAGGACTTGTGCCTTTCCTGCACCTTTGAGTATAATCAGGATACATGGCTATACTGCAGTTCTCATACTGTGGGATGGGAGCCTCCCTAGCCTTTCTCAGCAAAGTCCTTATAGTTCAAAATCAGAGCAGGAAACACCCAAGGGGGTGCTACTGGGGGCAGGAGCAGTACCAGCACCCTATGAGTACTCAAGACCATCTGCAACTGAGCGACCTGTTTTTTGAGCTGCTGCACTTCAGTCTGTAAGGCAGTAATGTTAGTCTCAGCATTCTTGTACTTGTCAGCCACCTTGCTGAGGCCAGTTCTCAGCAGATGAACCTCTATGGATACCCCTGTAATCTCCCCCTCAAGGGCCCCTCTTGATCCCTGTATGGCCTCCAAGAGTGTGGCACAGGTGGGTTCCCCCTGCCGCTATGGTGAGTGCTGTTGCATGGACTGGTGCTCTGATTGGGTAAGTCTATGTGTAGCCTGAAGGGATGTAGTGTACTGTGTAATAGTGTTCCCTTACTCACTGTTGGAGGTCAAAAGATAGGCGACAGAGTACAATGCTCTATCCAGGCATGTGATTTGCTAAAGGTCCTTCAGAAGGGCCAGTGCCCATCTCACTGATGTACCTCAGTCAAACCAGGGGGGTACTTAGCAACTTCGCATCCTCAAAATCATCAACCCCTGTCAACAGCTACCTTGTCTCTGCTGCCAATTCTTAATTTCATACACCCTCCCCAGGTCTCTCAGGCCTTTCCAGCTGCTGTGCATCCCCAGAAGCATCTCTCCCAGTTGGGGAGGCCCCCTACATACCCATAGACAGTAGACACCAGAATCGCGCCGCTGGCGGGCTGCTGGCTGTCTCAGTAAACTGCCAAAGCACTCCACCACCAGCTTGTGCAGGCCATAACCATATACTCCCAGGGGCACCCACGCTCCTGTTATCCCAGAGCAGGCCTATCAGTATCCAGGTTGTTCTCCAGACACACCTATTCCAGCAGGATCCTGATTCCTCTTCAGAAGGCCTGATGCAGTGAGGATACCGCCAAGCCAACACAAGCCGGTCCACTTATTTATAGGCCTGGGGTCCACCAGTATCTCCTTCTGGGCCCCTATGCCTCCATCAGGGTCACCGCCATGGGGGTGTTCCCCTGCCCCGGGCCTCACTACTCCAGCAGGCTGCTCTTCGCCTGTCTTCCTTCCAGGCACTGATTACAATGGGGGCAGGGGATTCCTCTCCAAGCTGTTCCATTACAGGGCCTCTTTGTCAGGTTCCAGGCCCTCTGTAGCACCAAGCCACTCCTGGACCTTGTCCCTCTACACCCTTGATCACTTTGGGGAGAAGCAGCCTCGCCCACGTAGGCCGTACAATGTGGGGGCTCCCTGGACCCTGGGCAGGCTGCCTTGGCCGGCCGCACTCTGAACACAGCCCTTCCCAGCCTTTCCTCTCTCCTATCTGGGGCTGTCAACAGTGTACACACAGTCCTTGGATGTCCAGGGAGGTGAAATGTTCTCCCGGGACCCTGATCTCTCCATTGCACAGGCCAGCTAGCACTTTTGTAGCTGGTAATCGAAACTCTGTGGCACTGCACTGCAGCCATGCCCTCTAGGCCACTATCAGGTCCTGTTTGGTGTCTGGCAATCCGAGTCGGCAGCGATCCCCCAAAGGTTCCCAGTCCAGGCAGGGGTTGTTCAATATGAAGATTTTATGTAGCTGCAGCCCAGATGGGTGCAGGCCAACAAGATTTTAGAGGATTTGATTAAGCGGGGAATCGGAGCTCCTTATGGGCACGTCCTAGAGGCCATCTTGGCTAGTCATGCCCAGACTGTTGTAGTTTCAATCTCAATTTTGAACTGTCATAAAAACCTCATTTGACAGGTCAAAACCTTTCTTTTAAATATTTATAGGACATCCTTATGCAGGCCTTCTTGGCCATAAGGCAGATTGCCAGGTATTTAAAAGTAGGACATGTAGGAATTTAATGTTAAAATTTTTCTTTCAGCAGAAAATCCCCATAAGCTATTTTACTGTAGCAAGGCTGGCTGTTCCAAAGGAAAAAAACTGGTTTACATTATTATATTTAAATAATAAGACTTCTTTCAGTAAGTGATAAACATTTTAAGAGGCATGAAAACTGCTCCCAGAATGGAGAACAAAGACTAAAGAACTAGACTAACTTCAAAACGGCCTCCCCTGTCACAGGAAAATGTTAGCTGCCATATGGACAGGGCCCTTCCTTTGTCGACCCTTCCTCCCTTCCATCAAGTAACACTCCAATCATAGTGGTCTTCTTTTTGACATTAGCGTGTCAAATCTTGCATGACAGATCTGCTGTGATTTACGTATTACACTGGGAGTACACTTGAAAGACAGGATAACAGGATGCCAAAAGAATTGTGTGTATCTACTGTCTCGTTGCTGGAAAAGCTTGCTTTGTTCTACCGGACTTCTCTCAGTTTTTTATGTGTTCATTATTGTATTTTAAAATCGTTCTTAAAAGTGACACTAGCAACAAGTGGACTGCAGGTGCTATTATTCTGCACCAAAGAGTGAGAAAGGGCCTCTTTTGACATGGCAGCCCCCCACTTTCTGGCTGGAAAATGATGTGGTTTCAAACTGTAAGTGCCCTAGGCCCATGCTAAACAGGTTCCCAGGGCCAGAACCCTTTTGCCAAAAACTGTACTATGTTTGACACTTCAGCCATCCTTGTACGTCCCTAGTAAATGGTACCCCCAGTACCTAGGGCATGGGTACTGACCTTTACATACTATTGCTTCAGGGCTGTACTCCGTGCATACTATCCTCAATTTCCTAGCGAATCCCCAATGCTCTGTGCTTTACATACTCTACTGACCAGCACAACATGCAGAAACCTGATCACTAAACTATATAATGCGGGGCAGACAGACAGGGTGCTAGACGCGGTGCTGGAATGGTGGAATGCGGTGCTGAACTGTCCATTAGTGCTGGCGGACTGGACCTTTTGGTGCACACAGCTGAGTGTACTTACACCTAACTGTAACTTGTGCATTACATATTTTAAGTACTTACACAAAATGTATTATATATCTGCCAGATGGTACAGTCGTGGTTTAAGAGGTGACCCGAACCGTGTGCTTTGCCGAGCACTGGGTGCGAACTTCCTGCGTCTAGTCTGGCTGTGCAGCTCGGTCCTGCTGTACTAGGCCCAAAACACGGAGGCCTGGTCTGCTATGGTGCTGGAGATGTTTTACTGTAGTCCCAGAATGTGCTTTCTGGGACTGGTTAAAGATTTACAACAGGCAAATCGTCGATTCGTGGCTCTGGAATTACAGCTGGCCAAACGGAGAGTTGCTCTACACTGGGGTTCAAGAGCTGTACCCACAAAGCTACAGTGGCTTTCAGACCTAGCATACTGCAGAGAAGAGTTGGAGTTGTATGCGGAGGAGCTAGCACGGCCATCGAAGACGAAAGACATCTGGGGTCCCCTTACTGCCTATCTGCTCTCGACCCAAGAGGGAACGTAAAAGGTAACAGCAGCGGGGCATGAGATCTTCTTAACTGTGCAATTTATCTGACATCTTATGTGTGCAGAGGTGATTCCGTACAGATCACATTGCCATATCTTATTGTCAGTGACACTGATGGTCACTATGTTACTGTAAACCTTCTTTGTTATGGAAAAGCTAATAAAATAAAAACAAAATACAAATGGAAGTATGATTCCATCGGTCACCTGAATCACCGAAACTGACTGTGACATCTTGTGAGTCTTGCTCATAAACCAAAGAGACGGAAATGCCAAGAACTAAGCAGTGCAAATGGTAAAGGAACGCTGCACTTGCTGCTCAAAGGAATGTTACAGTTTTGAACAATATGGTATTTAAATAATGTTAATAAAATGAAAAGTCTCAAAGGATAGAGAAGCTTATTCGAATACTATTTGATCTAAGATAAACTGCCACTTATCAGTAACTAAAATGAAAAGCTGTGCATGCAAAAATCGCACTAAACATGGTGTCATGTAGAATTATTGTTCTGTTATATTTTTGTTCTATGAAATTGTATAACGTAAAAATCCCCTGATGAAGGGCTTTACCAGAAATGCAATATCACAAGTTGTAAGCTACTAAAGAAATATGATTTAACTAAAGCTGTCATAAAACACCAATTAAAGGGAATGAATCTCCCTTTTCTTCACAAGTGTGCAACATCACCTCGAAAACGGGTTTCTTGGACATTATACTTTAGATTAAATAGCCTCAGGGATCATAGACTGCCGGAAATGTTACACCTTTAAACATATGAACTATATTGGAAGTGCAAATTATAAATTATTTTTGCAATTTGAAGTGGTCCTGTGGAGGCCTCTTTGCATGGTCAGAGGTAAATCTTTTATTAGGTAGCATGCAAGGCTACTACTCTGCTTCTAATAGGTCCGTTCACCCCATTTGACCTTGTGACTCAGTGCTATGTCCTTCCAGTGTCTAGGTCCCAGTAAGAAGGTTTCTAATATCTCTCTGCTTCACTGGGCTCTAGTGAAGAGTAGGAAGCGGGAATAAGAGTCGTAATAAAAACTCAGCGAGTCCCCTTCGCACATTCCACTAACTGCCTTGTCCATGTATATTTCTTCTACCAAAATGTAGACTCTTTGGAAAACCAGTTCCTCAAAAATAATTTATCAGTTTAATAAAAACCTACTTGCTATATTTTTTTCTCAAAACTAAACACGTGGCTTATTGAGTTTTGTTTAACACAATCCCACATTGCTTCGAAGACAAGGCTGTCCAAAAAAGCATCATGACCTTGCGAGCCGTGATGCATAACACTGTGATACCTGGAAACAGGCCATGGATCATATCAGAATATGATATACCTGTAAATAAACAAAGCATTCCCATCCCAATTGCTTTGTGTTTATACCCTAGAACGTCCCGAGAACAGAATTTATACTATTTCAAGACAGATATGGAAATACCCAAAGCATTTATCCTGATAGCTGCCTGCTTTCATCTGTAAAGTGCATGCATGCGTAATATATATTATCTTAGGACAGTTGAAAAACACACCATACCAAGAGCTAAAAAATGTTTAACTCTGGGGATAGGAACAGGCAATATTAATATTATCTCAGAGTACATCTGTAAATAATCAAAGATGAGAAGTATATAGGTCTAACCATATAGAGTGTGGGGGAAATCCGTATATTAAGAGAGTATAGGTCTGCACATTGCATACGCATTTACTCCTTGGTGACCTCCGTAGTTAAACCCCCTCGAGTGCTTAGAAATGAACTGAATGTTGTAGCTAGGAAGGTCTGTGAATAGCCAATTCATCTGGCGCCATACTGTTGATATTATTGACACAAGCGAAAAGTGCGAGCTATGTGCACATCTTTTAAAAGCACACACAAATTCCCTCACCATGTCTTCATCACTTTTCTCCCTTTCACCTTTTATCCAGCACACTGCATCCTGGCTCCTTTCTGTTATGAGAGAAAATGCAGATTCTAATTCCCAACTGCAAAACTAGAAAAGGTAAGTAAAGAGTGTCTTAAATAAAATGAAGTGAATTGTGGGAGGCCAAACGGATCTTTCCATGATATCTGTGACTGGACTCATCAACCTTCCCATCAGGTTTGGTATTCCATACTTGCTACTAGCAGAGAGTAATTTGAAATAAATAAATAAGTGCAGCTACCCAAAACTTCTTAGGAGGCTGCTACCCACTTCCTACACTGGGGCCGCACACTGCCTTCATGGACAATAGCCATGGATGTCAGTGAGCCAGCATGCCTTCCACAAGACAGTTCGGGTGGACTTTCTTATCCAATTAAAATGTTGAAACCATTTGATCAAATAGTGCATTTTACATCCCAGTGTTTACTAAAAATTGGTAACATGGTATTGGATATGAAAGAGCACTTTGAAGCTCCACTCTTAGTTATTTGTCATAAGTTGCATGCTTCACAACATGGAAAGCATACAGTTTAAGAAACATGTGATGTTGTGAGTCAGCCAGCTTTGCAAATTTTGCACACCACGGTATACAACATAAGCAGCCGTTTCAATGGCACGATCAACAGTTGACATCCTGGAAAATGAAAGGTCCTAGCCCTGACTAAACTCTATATAAATAAAACAATATTTTTGGACGAAGTGTGTCAATTATATTTTTTCTAATATTTTGGACTTACCATTATAAGTATAGGAGCACAATATTGTGGTATTTATGACACAATATTTTTGTCAATGATATTGCTTACGACAATATTGTGCCAGTAATCCATTCTCTTACCACTCACTCTGTCAGAGTGCTGCCCAGCACTGCTCTTTATCAACATCACAACAGCACCTTGATTCTCCATGACACACAGTGGAGGGAAATCAATTTAATTGATCTGAACATTACACACGAATAAGGAAGATTGTATACAATCTAAGACACTGAGAAAACAGATAGAAATATGTGTTTCCACTATTCTAGCTCACTCCAACAATCTTCCAGTCAGTTTCTGAGTGTTCAACGTAACTGTACTAAAAATGAGTACTATTTTAGCATTGCTACATTGTTTGATAAATTACAAGAGGCAATACCCCCGAAATGTACTGAAAAGGACTAGTTTTAAGCATTGATCCGGTTGAAGTACATTTCCTAGAAGCCTTGCTGTGACTGCCGACGCTCGCTCTTGAGGGCAGAACTAACCTAAGTCACCAATAATCGGCATGTCCATCTCTGGCAGAGACGTGCGGTGTTTCATTCACCACCCAGAAGTTGCCTTGGTATCGCAGAACTGACCGCAATACTGAAACAGAAGCCGCTATCCGGTGTACCACAAAAAAAGATGCGTGCTCTGCGTAAACAAAGTAACTCTTACACAAAGTTTTTGGTTTATGGACTTGAAAACAAGGGCAAATTAATTTCCACAATGTCTCATTTTTATTACTTCTCCAGCTTGTGTTGGGAACAATCTCCCGCCCACAGTATGACTCCATACAGTTGATTTAAAATGCTCACACCTTGGAAACATGGTGAAAATGTGTACTCTCAAATTAAGCGAACATCAATAAACCGATTACAGGACACACAAATAATTGCAACTTCCTGTGTTGTGTTTTTTGTTGTTTTGGGCCATGAATTACTCTTGCCCAGAAAGTAGGGCATGCACTCACACAAGGGCTATGGAGCATGTACAAATTAACTATTAGTTCTCACTAAAAAAGCCTGTCTTTAAATGCAGTTGGTAAAAATGCCCTTATTTATGGTTAGTGTCCTACAATATAAAGCATTGCAGTGAAGAAGACCTTCTATTAAGCTATTGATCCCACAGTTGAAGGTGGAAATGTGTCAGTAAAAAGTGAAAATTAAGGAGAGTGAACTCCATGTAAGGAAGGATCACTATGCATAACAGGCACGCAGCTGCGAGGGGCGCAGCTCACTCTTCCAGTGTGTTCAGTCAGAGCAAAATACCTTTGATATGGCCACAAGTGATATCCCTGCAAGCGCCGGCCCCTCATGTGATGCACCGCTGGCTGCTGGTGGTTTTGCAAACAAAAGGGAGCAGTAGAGTGGGCCCCTACTTCTCCCCGGGGGGATTGGTGAGTGTGCTTTACCTTGGGGACACTGGTGAATGTTGTTGCGATGGGAGCAGTTGGCTTCCCATAAAGCAGGCAAAACTGCAACCATGAGGTCTCCATTGTGACCAGCACAGAGCGCTGAACACTCGGGCAGCGCTGTTGTTTCAAAGCAAGGGTATAGATCTTGTAGTGAAAGCAGGGGTGCTGACCCACTTAAAAGAAGTTTCACTTAGGAAACTCATAAGAGAAAACACAGGAAAAACAACCATTGGTAAATGTAGGAAATATGTAAAGCCAAGAGAAATGAAGGAAAAGTAAGTGGCAAGAACACAAACCAATGAAAAGGAAGGGCGGGATGTAAGCCCATTTGAAGATTTATATTAAATGCAATAAATTTCAAACGCACAGCACAAGCGCTGTGCAAGCGAAACCTAATCACAAGCACAGCACAAGCGCTGTGCAGGCAAAACCTAAAAAGTAGCATGTGGGGCTTACAACATTGAACCACAAGTATATTTGTAAGTGTTGCTGGATACCATGCAAATTAGTGTGTCTGAAAAATGAACAAAAGGCATCATACAAAAAGTCACCCACACATTTAAAGCAAGTCATACATAGCTAAAACATCTGTCATCAACAAAACAGTGAAAAGTGTGTATTTCGCAAACCTTCTTTACTTCTAAATCAAGCACAGTAACCGAACAGCAGTGTGCATTGGGGTTGATTTTGGGGGCTATATTGTAATTGTCAATATAAACACAAAATAGAACAAGCGTTTTCAATGCAATGGCTCTCGCATTTGCTCGAGTTAGAGCTATTCCAGTTGTAAACTCCTAATCGGACTTTTCTTGCCACACAAATTACAAGAAAAAAAATACAGCGTGAACGTGCGATGTAAAATGCAGCGAATCGCGCTGAAATTGAAAACGGAAAAAACAAGCACGATTGCGCTATGACACCCCAGCGCGATTGTGCAGCGTGGAAAATAAAAAGATAAAATAGTCTGGAAACTATGCTGGAAGCATCGAGCCTCGAATGGTTTCAGTAGTTTACCGGTACTGTTAGGTGGGCTAAACACCGGAAAAGGCATGACGTATGCATGCCTTCCACAAATGAAAGCAACCGGATTTTAAAAGGCAAGCCCACAAACCAATGAAAGTGACTGACGTGACATGGGCGTGGTTAGAAGCCCAAAGAGATATTACAGCATGGGACGGAGCTCGCCCATAAAAAAGTACCAAATCCCGACATCTAAACATATACTGCATCAAAAGTAAATAATATACAGGAAAGCAGGACACATCTTACAGCATATAAGCCCATTGCGAAAACTGTTTCAGCAAAAGTGAACCAAACAGGTACCAATTACATAATATCAATGCTAAGAACGCATTTCAGTAACCGTTAAATATTATTTCCTTACTTGAATGGGGACATACATAAAGATACCTAAGTAACCCGAGGGTGTTTATTGATGTTAGTATGAAGCGCCATCTGTGTGATAAATGTATAAACAAGCATAGAGCGAATAACAGTTAACTCTCTATAATAAGGTAGTATCCACAGTCTCTTAAGTGTTCATTAATAAACTAACAAAATCAATTGTAATCCTTGTACCTCAAGGAATGCAAAGGATTACCGATGTCAGTCACAGTATCCATTTCTCTATGAGAGATTAGAACGCACCGGTAACCATTCAAAGTCATATTAGTGTATATTATTAAAGGAACAAATCAAAAGTAAGATCCACACAACAACTCTCACCTCAACAAGCCCTTTATAAAATGTGGTAGACTAATAAGTCATGAAAAGGAAGAGAGAAAAATAAAACAAAACTAAACAAAAGAAAGAAAGAAAGAAGTCAAGAAGTAAACAAGCATCAACACTAATCAAGGCTTGGACTATTGTTTTGTGGGGCTCGAGGGCTTTTTTTTTCAGTTGTGGGGATTCCCTGTTGTGAAGTGTTTGATGGGTATTCTACTCTACCTAAGCACCTGATATATTGTTGAGCGCCACTGAACAGATTGCTACTTTATGACTGGAGATGAGCGCCTGCAAACAATTTTCCTAGCCATCACAATTGGAATTTTGTATCTTTCTAGTAGTGGGTGGAACTCTCCAATGTTTATAATATTTCTACTGGGTACACGTAACTCATTGTGATAGTAACTCCGGTTAAAATTCGGGATTTAGATCATATGGAAAGAGAGAAGATGGCAGAGGAGATGTTCAGGGATTTAAAAGCTGGAATTCCTTCAGACAAAATTTGTAAACATAACAAGAATCCGAAAGAGGGACTCAAGCATAAATTTATTAGATTAGAGAAGCTGAAGTAATCAGACATATCGAAAGATTGAGCAACCCTTCAGCAACATTTGAAAAACAAGAGGCTCACAAGGGGTTAAGGGTTCAAATATTTCCTACCTATGATGACTTAGAGCAGAGGTCTTCAAACTGGGGGCCGGGCCCCCCTAGGGGGACCTCAAGTGATCCCAGGGGGGGCCCCAGACTCTGGCCAAAATAAATATTATACAGATAACAGGCCTTTGTTTTAAGCAGAAGCATGTTACTGCAGTTTTAAAAAGGTAACAGTACTTAACTGCAATGTTTAAATAGGTTTAGACATATTTAAACATTGCCATGTTTATAAAATAATTGTGAAAAATTCTGGGGGGGGGGGCAATGATTTTTATTTTTCAACTGGGGGGGGGGGCGTGGCATTAAAAAGTTTGGAGACCTCTGAGTCTTAGAGTCAGACTTAATGGCTAGATGGGAAAAGGAATTTTCATTTTCATTTAGTTCGTTGATGAAGATATTAATAATAAATGTGAATAGGATGGTGGCTATGTTACAGGAGGAGATAAGAAGCTTAGAAAAGGAAATTTGTGAACTCAACGTGCCAGAGGCAAATCAAAAGAATCCCAATATTCTAAGAGGGGTTCTAACAAAACATCAAGAGGGGATAAAAATAGGGAAAGCAAAGAAAATAAAGACAGATAATCAGGATTATTCTAGCAGATGCGTATTCATCTTTGCCAAGAAGTTTGACCATTTGGTTAAGAATAGAACTAATGGAGCCTCCTTGGTCAATGGAACGAGTATGAGTGATACATCTTCAAGTAGTCCCTCGAGTCATAAGGGTGAGATCAATGAACCTGGGGAAGGCACATCAGGTCAGATAGGCAGTGACAGTGTTTTTAGAAGATATGAGGAAAGCCAGGATTGGCAACAGAAACAAGACAAAAAGAATGGAGCTCAACATACAAAGAAAACAAGAAAGGGCAAGAGAGGAGAAAGAGCAGGTAACAGAAATAAGAGCAATGCAAACAAGGTCTTAGTAACTGAAGAAGTAATTAACATGCATGGCAATAAGTGGATCACTAGGATAGTGGAATCTAAAGGAGGTGACACACAAGGCAGTTCTATGATTAACCTATCAGGAAACAAATCTCTCAGACGATATGTTGTCTACTTTACATAAAGAAAGGTTGTTTTTTTCAACTGCACAATTTGATGTGAATCAGATGACAATTGGTTAGTTCAAATTTGTGCTCAAACTTAAGTTAGATAAATACTTTAGCAAACGTAATGTGGGGTGCACATACAACTGTAAATTGTAGTAACTTCACCTTTCAGGATTTGTGTGATATGGCAATGCTACAGTCTATTTCAGAACATGACACTGAATCAGTTATTCTTGGAAATGTGTCGGTTGACCTTGAAATCAATATAGTTCAGACTGATGAGAGCTGTTTAAAAATGAAGTCTAACTTTACTCCGTAGCTGCCTAGTGCGAACAACTTGGAACTGCTTTACAAAGCTGTTAATCTCGATTTGACAAATGGTTGGAGGGGAGTAGGTTTTAAACATTCAGAAAGTATGGAGACCTATCCAAACCAGAACAACAAGCCTTCATTGAATTGAGACAGGATCATAATTAAATTACCAGGGAGGCTGGCAAAGGACATTGTTGTAATTGACAAAAAGGAATATGATGAAGATGTTTTGTCGCAAATATCAAATTAGCAGTGTTACTCACAGCAGGAGAATAACCCTATTTTGGGTATTAATAACTTAGTCCATACCAAATGTAAGGGTTGGTTGGACAATAACTTGCTTAATGGTATGAGTATATGTACTTGAAAGCGGTCAGGCCCCCAAACCAATGTCTTTATACCTAAACAAAGGCACAAAGAAAGCTCCTTTTCTGTCAGGCAATCTCATTTTAATCTGGGATTGAATCACCTATGGAAAGACTATCAGAATATGTTGACGTATTCATGAGACCTTCTGTAGCTAACTTACCTTCGTATGTGCAGGATGCCAAAGATATTTTCAACCTTGTGAGTGATGTGATATGGAATGAGGACATGATCTTGATTACTCTAGAGGCTTCTCTTTACCCCATATATTACACATGACCTGGCTTTAGAGGCACTTAGATTTTTTCTAAATAATAGTTCAGCAAAATACATGTCCCATACTGAGATGCTACTGGATATGACTAGACCAATATTGGGAAACAATTTATTTATATTCTGGTAGAAATGGGGTCTTTAGTTGTCAGTGATTTGCACCCTGCCCAAATAGAAACCCTCACTCTAGTCACGGTAAGGGAGTCACACATCTAAGATAACCCCTGCTTACCTCCTTGGTAGCTGGGCACGGTCAGGCAATGTGTGAAGTATTTGCAAGCACACACGCAGTAACACAGTGAAAACACCACAAACGCACTCAACACCAGTTTAGAAAAATAGATAGTTATCTGAGTAAAACAAGACCAAAACGAGCAAAGATATGGATTTTTAAAGATTATCTGTAGAATAGCGCTTAGAAGCACAATAGTTCCAACTGCAGCTATTACAACGTCTTGACTGAGTCATTTACAACAGTCCAATGCTACTCGTAAGGGAGTCCAGGCCAGTCATGGAGTCGCACGGACCCCGGCTACAGTACCTTGGAAGACGATGAAGAAACAAAGAAGTTGCACAGAGTCAGGGAGGTGAGGTGTCACTGGAGCGAATGAAGCGGCGATTCTTTTCTGCCACCGGGGAGGTGAGGCGAGTCAGTTCCTTACTGCTAAGCAGGAAAGGTGAGGTGTTGGTTCCTTACAGTTGCAGAGGAGGTGAAGTAGCGTTGGCAGCGAGGGATCAGTTCCTTACGACAAGGCTGTGTTGATAAATCCAGGAGGTCAAGACGTGAGGCATCAACTTTGCAGTGTCACACTCACACCACAGGGCCACAGGTGCTGCAGCGGAGTTGGAGCCGAAAGCCATGGACATCGGTAACATGGTGCTCTGAACTCACGTTGTGGCGGGACTTCAGAAGCGCTGCAGTGACGTCGGGCCTGCGGTGTTGGTCGCAGTTGTTGCACTCAGCAGGGACCACAGCTCCAGTTCAGGCAGCGGCACGGAGTCGGACAGTGGCACCAGTTCCGAAGTTGCTCTGGAGTCGATGTGCTTGGTTTCTTCTTGGTTGCACAGAACTCACTCCCAAGGGTCAAGGAATTGGGTTTGGCGCCACTTGGCTAGTTAGGACTGTTAGCAGGAGAGCCCAGATGCTGGCAGATGAAGTCTTTGATGTCCCTGAGACAGGAGGCAAGCTCGGTCCAAGCCCTTGGAAAACCTTTGGAAGCAGGATGTAGAAAGCAAAGTGTAGTCCTTTCACTCCCAGAAGCAGCAAGCCAGCACAGCAAAGCAATAGGCAGAGTGGCGGTCTCTCCTATAGCATCCAGCTCTTCTTCCTGGCAGAATATTTTCAGTCCAGAAGGATTTTAAGTATGGGGTCCAGTACTTATTCCCATTTCTGTCTTTGAAGTAGGCATACTTCAAAGAGAATGTGTCACACCTTGAGAGTGAGAGAAAGCCTAGTTGCTTTCTCCCAATACAACCACAAACCACAATGTAGAATGGGACAACTTTTCATATATCAGGACCTTTTGTTGAACGAAGATTTTTGGAATGAGGAGAAATTCTTGGGGCACTCCAGCAGGTATTTTTAGGATTTATTCTGGATCCCTGCTATTATCCAGCTAATTATTTTATTTTTGAACTTCCAAGAATCCTTGGTTGAGTCCGCCCAGGTAGTACCATCTTACTGGGGTGTGGATAGACAGCTGATGATGAAGCATGTCACTATTAAGTGGGTGAGGCGTCTATTCCAAATCTTGGAATAATCGTATTGGCTGGTAATATGAGAGGTCAGTACTGATGGGTATTCTCAAAAATCCCCGTTGGACCAAATGTCCTGATATATGAAAAGTTGTCCCATAGCCTATTTACTACATTGTGGTTTGTTGTATACTTCAAGGATAAGTCTTTCTAGTGCACAAGACTCTGCCTTTCCCTGCCCTGGCCCCAGATACACTCCTAGGGGTTGGAGACTGCTTTGTGTGAGGACAGGTACAGCCCTATTTAGGTGCAAGTATCAGTTCCTCCCACCACTCTAGCTCAGGAAGACCCATCAGCATGGTGATGGGCTATTAGGCTAAGCAGAGCACTCATCAGCTCCCTTTGTGTGACTGTCTAGAGTGAATGCACAGACAGCCCAACTGTCATCCTAACCCAGACGTGTATTCAGTGGACAGACAGAGGCACAGAATGGTTAAGCCAGAAAATGCCCACTTTCTAAAAGTGGCAGTTTTTAAACTTACAATTCAAAAACCAACTTCACCCAAAAACTTTATTGTCAAATTGTGAGTTCAGAGTCTCCAGACTCCGCATCTCTATCTGCCCTCAAGTGAAAACTACACTTAAAAGATTTTTGAAGACAATCTTCATGTTACTCTATGGGAGAGATATGCCTTGAAATAGTGAAAACTGATTTTAGCAGTATTTCACTATCAGGACATAGAAAAAACACACCAGTACGTGTCCTACCATTTAAATACACTGCACCCTGCCCACAGGGCTGCCTTGGGCCTATTTTAGGGGTGACTTACATATAGTGAAAGGGAAGATTTGGGCTTGGCAAGTGAGTGCACTTGCTAGGTCGAGAAGGCAATTTAAACTGCACACACGAACACTGCAGTGGCAGGTCTGAGACATATTTACAGGGTAACTCATGTGGGTGGCACAATTAGTGCTGCAGGCCAACTAGTAGCATTTGATTTACAGACCTTGGGCACACATAGTTCACTTTACTAGGGACTTACTAGTAAATCGAATATGCCAATCAAGAAGAAACCAATCACCCATACAATTTAGACAGGGAGCACTTGCACTTTGGTACAGGTCAGCAGTGGTAAAGTGTCCAGAGTCCTAAAACCATCAAAAACAAAATGTAGCACAGGATCAAAAACAGGAGGTCAGAGGCAAAATGATAAGGAATAACTCTGCAGAAAGGGCCATTTCCAACATATTCAATGACTCGTGGTTCTGTCAACAACACAGTACAGCGCTGGGCTCCAAATTTGCGCCCTCGTACGCAAACTTCTTTATGGAGTGGTTTGAGGGTTGATAGAACAAGTGGGACAAAAGGCCTCAGAGTTGGACCAACTTACCTTACTTAAACATGACAAGAACAATAGAGTAAATAAGAATGGCAATGTAAGGAAATGGGTTCTGCCCATCAAATTCACCTGGATTTTTTAGCTTTTTGATCCACTGGTATGTTACATTTTTACTATTTGTGAGCCTCACAACCTATGACTGACCCACGGTAATCTCATGATAAATGAACTGCACATGTTTACCGCAAGTGTCGGCCTTTTAAGACAAGGCCACCGCAACACAGTAGGGGTAAAGGACATTTGGCTGGTTACACTTGAATATGTGTGTACATGCATGTGCACACATGTAAGGGCTGTGCGTGGGAGACGTCTGTTGTGCGCAGCCCGGTAACTGCCCACAGGTAGCCTGGCCCAGACTGTTTTGTCTGTAGTGACACTCAGTTACAGACTGTAGTGGATCCTATTTAGTTTTAAAAGGGAATCAGGAGTTTAGCTTAGCCTTCCGACTTGCAGGATTGTGCCCCCATCAACTAGTGACTTTTAACCTACTTAGCGTGCTCTCTCTTAATCTATTTATTTAATTATTTATTTCAAAGTGGCTGCTATGTTTATAGTTAGTGAAAAGTTTTGATTGTACATTATCAGTGCCACTCTGTAAAGGCATCACTATCAGCATCAAAGTTAAGTGAGATACCTACAGTAGATCAGAAATAAAATGGAGTTTGATGACAATTTTGAAGCGCTACTGAGCAATCTTTTTACAAAGATTACGACAAGATCAAAAATGCAATTTTCAAATACAATGAATAAAGATGGATTGACTTTGGGAAAATTAAAAAAGCAAGAGCTTGCAAAGTGGTGGGATGGAGCCACTTTAAAGAACTATATAGAAGAACAAACGTATACTAAGAGGACTTTGAATTTTGATTTTTCCAAATTTTGAGGATCTGGAGGCAGATTTGTTGCATGAATGGGAAGAAAGCCTTTATGAGGCAACCTACAAAATGATGGATATTCTGGTAACAAATTAAGAAGAAAAGGTGAAACAATTGAGAGAGATCAGTTGTCTAGAGAAGGAAATCAGAGAACTAAATCTATTAGAGGCTGCACAGAAGAATTACGAGATCCTAAGAAAGGAATTATCATGATACCAGTTATATTTAAAGGATAAAAAACAAAAGAAAATCAATCGGGACGACAATGATTATGCAAGGGGACGGATTTTTACGTTTTCAAGACGCTATGATGATGTGATTGTTAATAAGGGTTCTGCATAGAATGATTCCACTAGACAGACAAGTATCTTCTTAAGTAGCATATCCCTATCATCATGTGAAAGTGACCCAGGAGAAGGGACAAGTAATGATAACATCAGTGGTGTAAAATCAAGTTTTTTATGCGAGGTACAGAAATTCAGATTAGGCAACAAAAAAAGAGGGATCCGGGTAAAGGACATAGGACCAGAAGAGGAGGAAAGAAACATAAAAACAGGAGTACAGACAAGGCAACAGGCCAAGAGTTCAAGAGGGGAGAAAAAATAAACTTGGCAGTTAAAACCAGTGATGGGAAAAAGTATACTATATGTAATGATGAAACTTCAAATTATTTAAAGATCATTAATCTGTCCTCAAGGGTATTAAACCAGGAAGAAATAAGGGTGTTGAATAAAGGACTAAGGGCCAGATGTACGAAACAAAAAAATTGCGAGTCGCATTTTGCGAGTCAATGCGACTCGCAAAATGCGACTCGCAAATTGGTATGCCAGGAAAGAAACCGGTCCGATTTAGCGACTCGCATCCGGACTCGCAACGCTGTGTGCGAGTCCGCAGATTGCGAGGTCGCTGTTTGCGAGTGTGCAAAAAACGAACTCGCAATTAGCGAGTTGGTGTCGCAAATTGCGAGTTCCCTCAAAATTGCTTGCAGGTGCAGCAGAACACTCCAGAAAGCACACCAAAACACTCTGGAAACACTTCCTGGCACATGATGATGACATCACAGCCAGGAAGTTAACAAATACACCTGGGAGGAGGCTGGACCACACCCTTTTACAACTGCCAGTCTGCACACTGAGCTAGCTGCAGCAGCCATGGAGGGAACCCCCCGAAAAAGGAAAATTAAATTCTCAGAGAGGGAGCTTGAGGTGCTGACCGAAGAATGTTGTCAGCACCATGATGAGCTCTTTGGGAGAGCTGCCCTCACTGTTCCAGAGGCCACCAAAAGAAAAATCTGGCAGGAAATGCAGGAGAAAATCAATGCCCTGGGGGTGAGCCACAGGACAATTGAGGACATAAGGAAGAGGTGGTATGACCTCCGCTCCCGGACCAAGGAGAGGGTGGCAGAAAGGCTCCGGGAGATGAGAGGCACTGGAGGGGGACCATCATCTGTGCCACCACCCACACCCCTTGAAGACAGGATTGAGCAAACCTTTGAGCCGGAGGCAGTGTGTGGATTTGGGGACCTGGACACTTCAGAGCCCAGCACATCAACCGGTGAGTACCATGTGATAAGCCTGTACCCCTATCAATGTCATACCCCACCCACCATGTACACATGTGCATGCACAACCAAATTAGCTCCATTTCAGGGTAGAAAAAGCCAGAATGATGCATTATGGGAAATGTAGTCCAATAGGCAGTGCATAGGCAAATGTTTATTAGGAATTGTGCAACAGATACTAGACACTGACAGTGTGTTCCCCATGTCCCACAGGTCTCCAGCAAGACACCCCGTACACCCCAAGCACCCAGGCCCAGGAGGACACCCCAGGACCCTCCAGCACCCCCACATGCACAGTCAGCAGCATTCCTGCAGTTGTAACGCCTGCTGCAACAGCAACGCCAGGAGCTGCCCCAGCAACAGCCAGGGAGGATACAGGTGCGAGGACAGGGCAGCCACCACTGCGCAGGTGTCGCAGGGCAAGAGCGTCTGATATCCGGAATCATCCTCCAACCAGCAGTGAGGCACATCTGCTGCAGGGTCAGCGCCTGCAAAACACAACATTGGGCAGGATCAGTGGGGTGCTGCACCGCATTGAAAGACAAAACCAGGCAAGCATGCGGCACCTCAACAGGCGGATGGACCTGATGTGCCAGAACACTGGGGACATTGCCTCTGCCATCAGGGAACTGGCGGCCGGACTGCTGGGTCAGGCAGAGGCTGGGCGGCGCAGGGATAGGCAGATTATGTTAAGACTGGACAGGATGGCCACATCAATCGGCAGGCTAGCCATCAACACAACAGGCCTGTCGAGGAGGACAGTTGGCCTGCAAATTGAGATGGGCCATTTTGCTGGGGATGTTGCCAGGGGCCTGGGACGTCTCACACATATCATTGAACTAATGGAGACACGTGAGATGTCGAGGGCCACCGGGGAAACACCCCAAGATAGTGAAGAGGGCTCCACAGTGAGCAGTGTATCTGCCACTGACAGTAGGGTGCTAAGGAGTGGGAGGCAGAGCACCATAGATGCGGCTGGGACCAGCCAGGCTGGCAGGAGGGGCAGGAGAAGTTAGCCAACAGCCTGGACAAACAAATGTGGCACATGGCTTTAATGTGCCACATGAGTGGTTGGCATTTCCCTGCCCATGGACAATTGAATCATGTATATAGTTCATCCATTACATTATTAAAACTGTTATTTCTCTTCCACTTAACAAAAGGAGTGTCTGGTTAATGGGTGAGTATGGTGGGAGTTTACACGTACCGTCCAAAATATTGCGTTGCGATGTGTTCCCGTCTCAGTCTGCCTTGATTAGCTAGACTCCTATCCCCATGATGGCGGTGTGGTTGTTCTTGCTCTTCCTCATCAGGATCTGGGTCTGCAGGGGTGAGAGGTAGCCCACGTCTGGTGGCTATGTTGTGGAGGATGGCGCATGCGACCACAATTTTGAAGGCGGTAATGGGGGTGTATTGGAGGGCGCCTCCGCTGCGGTGGAGGCATCGGAATCTTGCCTTCAGGAGTCCGAAGGTGCGCTCGATCAGGTTCCTGGTCCTCTTATGCGCACTGTTGTATTGCCTCTCTGATTCATTGCTGGGTGTTAAAAATGGAGTCATGATCCATGGCCTTAGAGCATATGCACTGTCACCTGTTGGGCACAAAAGTACACTGTTAGTAAGTCCAGATAGTCGTGCACAGTGACCTGTGTGTGTGTCTGCAAGGTGTATGCAGCTCTACCTAGGAGGTATCCGTCTCCAAACTCCCCACGTTCCAGGCGTTGATGGATCCCACTATGTCTAAAAATGTAGGAGTCATGGGTACTGCCTGGAAACTTAGCTACGATGTCCGTGATGACGTAATGGGCATCACAAACAACCTGTATGTTGAGTGAGTGGGTACACTTTCTGTTGCGAAAAATATGTTCCAGATTAGCGGGGGGGCATATTTGAATGTGTGTCCCATCTACACATCCAATGACCTGGGGGAAGTGGGCAATGCGGTAAAAGTCCAGCTTCGTGCTGTTAATTTCTGCCTCATTCCTTGGTAAGTATATGAACTGAGACCTGTGCGCTACTAAGGCATCTAGGAATGCCCTGAGGAACCTTGACACTGCACTTTGGGATACCCCACCTGCCACGGCAATGACCCCCTGATAGCTCCCTGATGCCAAGAGGTGCAGTGCGCATAGTACTTGCACATGCGTAGGGATGGCGCAGCCACGCAGGGTCTTGTGTTCTAGCTGTGGTTTTAGTAAATCTATTAATTCTAGAATGGCAGCGCTGCTAAGGCGGTATTTAGCATAGATCTCCTCTTCAGTTTGCTGGAAAAGGGTCTGCCTTGTTCTATATATCTTCTCCTGTCTGTGGCCCCTCCTCCTCCTCTGCTGGGCTGCGTAGACTCTCCTCCTCACTGCTATCAGGTATATGTCCGCCATCTTGAGTGACCCAGATGCCTTCTGGGTCTCCTTTTATACTTTGGTAATGGTTACCACCTGCTCTGAGTTAGTGGTAAATGCGACTTGCAAACTGGGTTTTTTGCGACTAGTCGCAATTTGCGAGTTGCAATTGCATAAGCTTTGCAAGTCGCAAATTGCGACACGCACATTGCGGGTCGCAAAAGGGGGTCGCAACGGGTGTGACTCGCAAACGGGGCACATCGCTTTTTGCGAGTCGGAAATGGGCTTTTTGCATCCCATTTCCGATTTTGCACTGTCGCAAATTGCGATTCTGCCCGTTTGCGAGTCGCAAACCTTTGCTACATCTGGCACTAAGTTTTTGCCCAAGTGCAAAATCTGATTTTATTAGTTTACATGTTGATCTATTCAAATTTGTAAGAAATCTTAAATTAAAAAAGTTTTTTGAGCAACACCCTAAAAAAACTGAGTGTATAGCAAGTACATCAAATATTTCTAATTTTACCATTGCAGATTTGAGAGATATACATACGATTGCTACAGTTGACAATACGGATGAGGTGGGAGATTTAACTCACATAGCAAGTGACTTGAACATTCAAGAGAATTTGAGAACACGTAGCCATTTAAAATTACCATTGAAATTTATGCCACCCAGTATACAAAATACATTAATAGATTAATTTTACAGTAAAATGACTAAAGACCTATACAAAATCGAGGATTTACATCATGGGAACAGTAAGTGCTCACATAGGTTTAATTTAATCATTAAAGAGAAGAGTATCCTGACAAATTTAAAAAACGACCATAACTTGGTTATACGGAAAGCGGACAAGGGTGGCAATATTGTACTCATGAATAAGGCTAATTATTTGAAGGAAATTGAAAGACAATTGTCAGATGATAATTGCTATGAAAGATTAAAAAATAATCTCACTATAGAGATACAACAGGTTAATGGCAAATTTATGGATTGCCATGAATCATGTTTACTTACTGATGATGAGTACAAATACTTAAAGGTATGTCAGCCGAAATATCCATGTATATACATTCTCCCTAAAATACATAAATCAGGTAATTTTCCACCTGGGAGGACCATTATCTCAGGTATCGGATCCCCTACAGAACATATGGCAGAGTATGTAGATGGCTTTTTACAGCCCTTCGTTAAGAACTTACCTTCCTACCTGAGAGACACCAAGGATCTATTAAATAAACTAGAAGATTTTGTCTGGGATAATACAGAGCTCATCTTTGTGACTATGGATGTAGAAAGTTTAAACACTTGTATACAAACGAAGTGTGGTTTGGAAGCACTAAAGTTTTTTCTATTTAAACGAAATGCTATTTTTTTTTAGAACACATGCTCATGTTATTAGACACGGCTAAGATGATTCTGACTAAAAATGCATTTCTCTATAATGGAACATGGTTCCTACAGAAACAAGGGACTGCAATGGGCTCCAGATTTGCTCCATCTTATGCAAACCTATTCATGGGTCTGTTTGAGGTGGAGCATGCCTGGGGCTGACAGGCACATCAATGGATTAATACCATCATTTTGTATGGACGTTACATAGATGATGTCTTTATTATATGGAACAGTAATTTAACAGATCTTGCTGATTACCATGCTTTTCTAAATAAGAATAGATTCAACGTGAAGTTGACCCTAAAATCTGATAGACACACGATTGATTTTTTAGATCTGCAATTGTATGTACACAATAACGTTATCCACAGTGATGTTTTTAAGAAACCTACTGCTTGCAATAGTGTACTCCATGCCACAAGTGCTCACCCAAAAAAATAATAGAATCAATACCATATGGTAAAATGGTGAGAGCAAAACACGATTGCAGCCAACAGAAGGATTTTGAAAGAAGATTATTGACAACAGAACTTGAATTTCCGAAGAGAGGATATGATGAGGGTGTCCTGAGAAAGGCAAAAATGAAAATTGAAAAACTGAATAGAAAACACACATTAAAAGAAAACTACATGAAGAAAGAAGAGAACAAAAACAAGGTGAGTAATACGAAACAAGCGATACGCTTCAGTACCAAATTTAACTTAGATAGTAATCATATTTTCAAAGCATTAAGAACAAACTGGCACATTTTAAATTCAGCCACATTACCGGAAGGTACTATGTATCAAACACCAAAAATGTCTTACCGGAGAGGTAACACATTGAGAAACATACTATGGCCCTCATTCCGACCCTGGCGGTTTGAAACCGCCAGGGTGGAGGGCAACGGAAGCACTGCCAACAGGCTGGCGGTGCTTCCAGGGCTAATCTGACCGCGGCGGTAAAGCCGCAGTCAGAAAAGGGGAACCGGCGGTTTCCCGCTGGTTTTCCCCTGGCCCAGGGAATCCTCCATGGCGGCGCTGCTTGCAGCGCCGCCACGGGGATTCCGACCCCCTTCCCGCCAGCCTGATCCTGGCGGTAAAACCCGCCAGGAACAGGAAGGCGGGAACGGGTGTCGTGGGGCCCCTGGGGGCCCCTGCACTGCCCATGCCACTGGCATGGGCAGTGCAGGGGCCCCCTAACAGGGCCCCACCATGATTTTCACTGTCTGCTATGCAGACAGTGAAAATCGCGACGGGTGCTACTGCACCCGTCGCACCCCTGCAACTCCGCCGGCTCCATTCGGAGCCGGCTTCCTCGTTGCAGGGGCTTTCCCGCTGGGCCGGCGGGCGATCTTCTGGAGATCGCCCAGCGGGAAAGTCAAATTGACCCCCGCGGTCATTTGACCGCGGTGCGGTCTTTGGGCGGTTTCCGCCCGCCGGACTCGGAATGAGCCCCTATGTCCCAGTTATTTAAAAGACAATCAAAGCAAATCTGAAGTTGGAACATGGCTAGCTGTGAAACCAGAGGATTTTTTCACGTGTGGAGGGTGTTCCATATGGAAGATAGGAATTAATAAAATACAAAAGTTTAAATATAACACTCAGACAGAATATACTATTAACTCTTTTATTAACTCTAATACAACATTTGTGATTTATGCCTTAGGATGCTTGTGTGGAAAGTTATACATTGGCAGTAGTATACGCAGTTTAAAGATAAGAGTGATGGAACATGTTGGAGCTATAAAGAATGAGGATATGAGATACCGTGTGGCTACACATATACAACTGACCCATCCTACTAACACACAAATATGGTTTCATGGAGTGGAACATGTGCCCCATTATGAAAGGGGAGGAATTAGAAATTAGACACTAAGACATGCGGAGGCAAAATGGATAAGTCATTTACAAACAGTACAGGAAGGATTAAATGTTCATAATGAATTTCACTATTTCTTGGGGACTTAAATATAGAAAGGATAAATCAGAGGTACTTCATGCACAGTATATGATCGTTTAGTATTGATCACAATACACATACGTGCAGAGATGTCCTTCTTTTTCTGAGGGTGATCTGGATATTTTAAAGTAATGGTAGAATGATTGAATTGTAAACAAGGATTTGAGTTATCTAGGATTATAACTATAGGAATAACTCTTGGAATTTCAGAAGTGTAGTAAGAAATATATACTGTTTTTTCTGATTTCCATTGGGTAATTAGAATTAGTGACAGAATCACTTCCATCTTGAATATTTATGAAAAGTGAGACGAATTGGGATATACATTTTGTTTCCTATCTAGATGATTAAAATATTCTACAATTGTATTCGGATTTAGAGAGTTAGACAATAAGAAAATTATACACTTAATAATAAGGTGTTGACGTGAATTATGGAATTACGCTGTGCGACATGATTAGCATTGTGGTCATGATTATTAAAATTTAGAAATTAATGCTAAATTGGAATAAACATAATAGTGAGTTAATATAGGAATGATTGATGTTGGAAGCACTATAATATGGCTGTAAGATTATCCGGTATCCATATAAAAAGTAGAAAAAAATCAAGGAAATGTAATGAATATGTTAAAATAAGAAAATTGTTTTTATATATAACTGTAGTAAAATACGCAATTTGATAGATGCTAGGGACTCCTAAAAATGGCCACCTTAGATATACCGATTCAAATGAGAAAACACCAGAATACGGTTGCCATAGATGCCGGCGACAGAATAAACAAGTTCATAAAGAATTCATCGAGATCTGAAGGGATGCCAAAATTTATGTTGGTTCATAATATAATGTGGCCATTATAAAGTAAAAATTGAAAAAATTAAAACTAGTATTATGGTTCCGACAACAAACCATCTTTTATAGATTAACCTCAGCTAAACATACGATCTAATAAAAGTAGACACCACTTCAAAATGGCTGCCAGAGTTATACGGACTTTAATGAGGTTTAAAAATAACCTCTCAGGTGTGAGCATTTTGCTAAAAGTATATAAGCGGCGTGAGAGCACAAGATAAGATTTGCAAGAACGTCGGCAAATGGAGTTTCGCTATGGAGTACGTTATACATTTTGATTGTGCGGTAGGAGTCTCGGTTGGATGAAGATATAATTAGTATGACATCTATTTGATAACGTTTTATAGGATTAATTTGAATGATATTAGAATGACGATGTATAACCAATTGAATCCTGTTCTGACTGAATTTATGCCTAAAAATATCTTTGGAAATAAGTATCGTAGTTCAGAACATGAACCACGCTCCTAAAATAAAATTACAGTAAGATAGAACTTAACAGAAGCATAGGAGGCTGAATTTGGACGTCGTTGACATATTGATGTCTATTAAGAAACAGAGCGACGCAATTGCCATAGGCACCGGCATGTATAGAAAAAAGAAATATTGAATGCAGGGAAATTTGATGTAAGGTCAATATTTACTTTGGTAACCTATCTAATTTGGCCTTAATTAACAAGAGAAGAGAAAATCTCTTTTATTTTGATATCAGTAATGTGGTAAATATGACCTAGTAAACATAGAGGACATTTCAATAGGGCCGCCATAGATACACCCATTAAAACGAGATCCAAAAGGAACTCTTTGGATGTTAATTACCAATTCTAAACTTTAAATTCAAATTAAGACCATATTAATGGTATAAGAGAATGCGATGAAATCTATAAGGTTGTTGCCAAATAGAGTTCTGTTTCTGAGTAAGTCATATATTTGGGCCATATAGTCGGAGCGTGTTCGATCATAATATAATACAATCATTATGATGTCAGATTTGATTCTGTTTGACAGAATTTTATAGAACTGATTTAATCAATATCTGAATGACTATGTAAAATCAAACGTCTAACCGATATCGGACGTTTTGACAAATGTTCGTAACAATGGGGCTGTATTGGTTTCAAAAGAACTAGAGCAGTAGATTTCAAAATGGCTGCCACCACTTACACTTGTGTGCAAACAGTTTGTCAGTATATCTCTCTATTACATATTCCTCCGATTCCCGGTATATGTGATTTTACTCGTTTTAGACCAGTTATGATAATTTACTTTGACACGGTAGCCACATCAAATATTTTGGTCATTATTCTGGTGTTTATAGATTTTTGCAAATTGGGCTAAGATACCTAACACAGTAGTTATGGATGTGAGCGTCTGAATTATGGACAAAACATAGGTATTTAGAAAGACAATCAAATTATTAAATGTGACAATGTGACAATAATAGCTGTATAATATATTTTGGATTAAGGGGTATCCTCTTTTCCTTTTGGGTACTAAAAACAACAGAAATTCATGTAATATTAATGACAGTAATATTTGGTTTGTCTATAATTCATTGACCACTATGCAGAACATTTGCCAGTTTGAAATATAAACCTTTTGTATTTCTTCTGTCTCTGGGTCACACATGTATTATTCAAATGAAATTTAGATGATGGTGACAGTAAAATTGAAATATTCATGTACACACATATTAACAATGCAAGAGGAGAGCAAAATTCATATGTTCCATTATAAATGGTCTTAAGTTTTGTACAAGAAACACAGACTCACAGGATGATCAATACCATAATGGAATATCATCATAAAATCATGAGGCCGTAAGCATGTGACTTTAACATGTTTAATGGAATTCTAGAAATACAGTATTTTAGGATATAGATACAATTTTGTATTAAATTATGGTTTTATATGGTAAAATATATTTTTAGCCCTGAAGAAGTCTGTTAGGACGAAATGCGTTGGCTATGGATTATTAATCTTCAATACAAATTAATAAAGAACAACAATTTTAACAAGACTTGACTTTGGAATTATGTGACTTATGATTCAATTTGAAAATATGGGAAGATAAATCTTTTGGACACTAACAAATACGGCTGGGTGCTGGGTCCTCTTTTGAATGTTTTAAACCAGATATTCTAGTTATATGAGGTTTAGGGGGTTGGGCCTCAAAAGCCAAGCACCAATAGCATTATTAATTGAATATGCAACTAAATATAAAGCTGCGGCAATGAACACCTCACCCCCCTATTGTATTGTGAGATATGTAGGCATTCACATCTTGTCCCTTTCCCACTTACGTGTGACAGGAACATAACGTACTTTTGGAGGGAATTGTTTATAATTGCCACCCCAAGCATGCCTCCTTATCTATTGTTTGGAAACATACCATTGTCAGGGGTCCTACAAGATCTGTATAAATAGATCTCACGCAGACAAAGTTATCAGAGGGATTCCTATGAGATGCCATCAACTCTAACTATGCTACATGTCGCTTTGATGCAAATCTAGCCTTTGTGTCCCTGTGGAGTCTGATCTAGAGACATCATTCCAAGGTAACAAGAGTTGGGGGGTGCTTCTCATGGACACTGTACTGGTAGATTAGGTTTATCACACCTAGCTCTCTTTAGGTTAGAGATTAGGTTCTTCATGCTAGGGTATTAGTGCCTATTTTACATCCTATGTTTATTGCAAGATGGTGGGGGTCTTTATTCATGACTCTCATCTTCACAATTCTGTTTCTTGCACTGTTTATTATCTTAATCATTGCAGCTCATGCATTTTATAGTAGATTGCAGTCTTGTTAATAAAACCTATTGAAAACAACACTGCATCTCCTGTATTGCCTATGTGTGACTGAGACTTGTTGCTAATGTGAAAAAGGAGTACTCTCTGTATAACCACGACTCCCCTGAAATGTCGCACGCTTGATTCCACACGTAAAGGCTGCCAGAAATTACCTTTTACTGTTTTGGTTTTTGGTAAGGTACTGCTTGTGAGCCAGGAGGGTTGGGCCGACAGTTGCGACTTGTTGTAATTGCCTACAAACAAAAGTGCTGTCCTCCCTAAACCAGCAGCCTTGCCTAGAGTAATAGTCCATCTACCACATGACCTATGGGGAGGGCTCTTTAGAGTGCAGCTTTGCTTCCCCTTGGCCTACAGACACCAGACGCACATCGTTTTGAGTATAACCTGTGTGAAAATGTCAATTGTGCAAAGTCTAAAGACATGTCTGTACAGCTTATGGGTCATCCAGGAATGTCATATTTCTCTAGCTCGGCTCAGGATCAGAGCCCAGGCCTTTTGCCACCCAGATGTGCCAAGTTAATCACATTCTCTCCAGCAGCAGGAACAAAGGCCTCCCCACACAAAAGAGCAATTAATAGTGTTTAACTCAGCTCCTGAGGAGGAAAGGGGTGGGGCAGAATGCTCAGTCAGCTAGTTGTCATACTTTTCTAGGAATGGGCCTACCCAAGCAAACTAAATAAAAGAGGGAGCCCAGACCTCTGGATTCAACCCAGGGGCTCCCTTTGAAGATTTGCTGGGAAAGGCTCTGGCAATGATGTCAGCAAGGGTCGGAGCTGAGACCCCCAGAGCAGATGTGGCAAGTGACTCCAGGGAGACGACAATTTGAAATATCCCTGCAGGCTGTGCACAAAGGTTGGGACAGGGTCAGAGAGGTGACATGGCACCCCAGGATAGGCCAGATGTGCATCAGTGCTGGAACCTCCCACCACCCCTTAAAAGGACTTCTGCAGGGGGGAGATCTCTCTACTGGGTGTGCTTTTCTGCTGGACACTGAAACTGGAAGCAACGTCCATAGGTAGTTGGAAAAAAGAACCCCCTGATGGCATCTGGACTAAGGAGTTTTACTTTATTGACCCTATGAATCTTGTCCTCTTACACATCCCGAGAACTATCTGTGGGAAAGACTGGCCTTCTGTGCCAAGAAGGACAGAGGTCCAGAGGAAAACAAGGAGAAAGTCTGATGCATGGAAACAGTGAAACCAGCTCTCTGCAAAGATTGTCACCTTTGAGACCAGGAGGCCTGATGAAGGTGCTCCTGGTGGCTAGGATTCACCATCAGGAGCAAAACAAGACCAAGACTGAGACAAACAGCCCAACAAGGCCCGAGATATGAGCCTGCAAAGGATTTGACCTTTGACCCCCCTCCAGTGAGGCCCGGATGTGGCGCTCCACTGCTGGAGCCTTTTTAACTCGCCCATTTGTGTGCCAGGGCCCAGGGTTCTCACCAAGAGAATTGCGATTGTTCTACTGGCTGGAGGTTGCGTGGGGCCAACTCCCCAACATCCAAAGGGGCTTGGAGACCCCATCCCCCAGGCCGGTTAATTATTGAGGGCACAGGGACCACAACACTGGGCCCCTTAGGCAGCCCAGGTGGGACAGCACCGTAGTGCTTCTCCCATGTGAAAGGATGAAAAGGGAGGGGCCGGAAGGGGCCTAGGACCCCATCCCAATGCCCCACAATGGCCAGGAAGGCAGGGGGAAGAGCTGCAGCACTGCCCCTAGACATGGACAGCCTGCCCCGCTCTTCGTGACTTGGGGGAGCGAAGGCCACCACAGAAGTCAGTGCCTGCCAGCTCCTGCAACAACATGGAAGAGTGCTGCCAGTGCGGGGTGCCAGAGGAGGCAGCAAAGGGTGGACTCCCTGAGCTGCCACCCAGCGCTAGCCTGCATGGGGTGCAAACAGTGGGACCGTGCACCCCAACTCCTAAAAAAAGAAGGGCCGCGCTATGCTGCGCAGAGAAGAAAAACAAAAGAAAACAACAACCAAAGCTCTCTCCGGCTCAGTGGGAAAGCCACTAATTAAATATGTGCGTCCCATTATGCCCTGCAGGGCTTGTTCAGGTTGCATTGTTTTATCACTTGTGGTAGCCCCTGGATGGAGGGCCACCACTGACATCATGGAAGAGGCTCCAGGGTAGCTGCAGAAGCACTGCAGCCCCCGCTCCCAATGAGACTACAGAAGTGTTGGGAAATGTACTGACCATAATTTTGGAGGGTCTACAAAAAGATCAGTAACCAAGGTTTCTTGCCTATTGTTAAGCACTCCCTACTCTGGAGATGTGCTCTATAGTTGGGAATGCAGTGCCCTCTAAGGGCAAAATCTATGGCTGCAGTATCTGCGGCATGAAGGTGATTAGCATGAGCTTCCATGTTGTGTAACGTCCCTTAGGGGCAAAGTCTATGGTGGCAGCTATTATGATCAGAAATGTGATGCTCTTTAGGAGCTATGTTTTAATTGCGTTTTTCAGGTTGTAAGTTACTATGGGTACACAAATCCTTCCGACATGCCTATACCTTTTTCTTGTCAAAGCTTTATAGAAATAATGATGCTGACAGCCTCTTGTGATCAAAGTATACATGCTTTATCGCCAGTTATGGGCCTGGCACTTTCTACAGGGTCATCCCCAAACTGTTTGCCTTCCTCCTCCTATTTTTTCTGACCTTTTTTTATTTCCTCTAGGACTCTGAGCTCTTAATCACTGCTGATCAGTGCTAAAGTGCAGGTGCTCTCCTTTCTAAAGTTGGTATGATTGGCTTACACCTAATTGGCACGTTTAATTTACCTGTAAGTCCCTTGTACAGTGGTATCCTTAAACCCAGGGCCTGTAAATTAAATGCTAGTAGTGGGCCTGCAGCACAGCTTCTGCCACCCACAGAAGTAGCTTTTCAAACCTGTCTACGGTCTGCTAGCGCAGGGCCTGCATGCACAGTTTACTGCCACAGGACAGGGACATGGCATCTAAATTTACTTGTCAGGTCTGGATCTCCCCTTTTACTGCACATAAGCCACCCCTAAGATAGGCTCTTTCTAGCCCCATAGGCAGGGTGCTATACAGGTAAAAGGCAGGACATGTGCCTGGTTGGGTGGCCTGTCCTGGTAGTGACAAACAGCCTAGTTAGTTTCTCACTGCTGTGAGTGCGGCCTTGCTTCTAGGATTCCATTGGAAATGCCCTACCTAATATCTTGTGGCATTTTCTGATCTATGAGGGGTAGCGTAGGCATCTTTGGTATGGTTGTAATGGTAGTGAGAAATGCTGCTTACTGGTGTAGGTGGATTTTTTTATTACCATTAAAGAAATGCCACTTTTAGAAAGTGGGCATTTCTCTGTGCTTATGACTCTGGTGTGTTGAAGCTTGACTCCAATCCACGTCTAGGGCAGAGTGACAGCTTGGCTTTGTGCATAGTTTTCAGACAGCCAGTACACAAGGAGGATGGAGGTGTCACAGAGGTGCATCTACATACTGAATGGTCTTCTTGGGCTGGGAGAAGGGGAGGGGGGCACACTTGCATTTCTAAAGGCTGTGTCCTGGCTTCACACAAAGGACTCATTTACCTCCCGCTGATATAGGGAGCCTGTGCTGGAGGAGAGAGGGGACACTCCAAGAACCAGTTAGGACTGGTTGGGACCTATTCTCCCCCTTTTGTAAAAGTTGGGCAAAACTGAGTAAAAGTACAGGGGTATGTACCATGTTAGACAGCCTCAAATGGACTACTGAAATGGACACAGGATGCTGCTGGAAGGACTCACCAGGAACCACCTTTGGACTGCTGCTGTTGTGCTGTTCTGTGACCTGCTTGTTCACTAAGAGGAACTGTCACTGCCTGCTAAACCTTTGTGCTGGCCTGCTTGCTTGTGCCCTGATGCCCTGTACCCCATTTTACTGTCTCCAGGGGCTGGGTGGTGTGCCCCCTGTTCCCCTGCAGCTCTTTTTGTCTCCCATCGCTGGAGAGAGCTCAATCTGACTAATTCCCTTGGTGCAGGAAGAGCGCTTTACCACTCTGCCTTTTAACAGCGCGAAGGAGGTGCTGGAGGCATTGCTGAGGAGCGCTTTGTCTTTGTGAGAGGTGTAGGAGGCTGGCCTGGTTTGTAGTGGGTACCTACAGTACTTACACCTTATACCAGGTCCAGTTATACCTTATTAGTGAAATGTAGGCAGTGTTCTAGCAGCTTAGACTGTCTAGAGGTAGCTGCAGCAGAGCAGCTTAGGCTGAACTAGGAGACATGCAAAGCTCCTGCAATACCACTATAGTTACACAGTACTTATACACATTAAAAGACAATACCCAGTGTTACCAAAAATAAAGTTGCTTTATTTTAGTGACACAAGGCCAAAAATACGTGAGAGGCAGTGCTCCTTCTGGAGGTAAGTATTATACACAATATATACACTAGAGAGGAAAATCTGGTAAGTAAATAGTCATAGAATAGTGCAAACAGTAGAAAATACAATAGAATGCAATAGGCCTACGGGCAATACAAACCATATACTAAGAACGTAGAATGTAAATCACGAATTCCCCCCTAGGCAAGTGTAGTGTGTAGAGGGGCGCTGGGAGTGTAAGAAAGCACCAAAGTAAGTAAAATACCCCACCCCAGAGCCAAGGAAAGTAGGAGTAAAGCACTGCAAGTTTCCTGAGGACACACTACAAGTCGTGATAAGAGTTTTTGCAAGAACCAAGTGTAGGAAAGTACCATCTTACCTGGCATGTTACCCCCATATTTCACTGTATATATGTTGTTTTAGTCTATGTGTCACTGGGACCCTGCCAGGCAGGGCCCCAGTGCTCATAAGTATGTGCCCTGTATGTGTTCCCTGTGTGATGCCTAACTGTATCACTGAAGCTCTGCTAACCAGAACCTCAGTGGTTATGCTCTCTCTGCTTTCCAAATTTGTCACTAACAGGCTAGTGACTAAATTTACCAATTCACATTGGCATATTGGTACACCCATATAATTCCCTAGTATATGGTACTGAGGTACCCAGGGTATTGGGGTTCCAGAAGATCCGTATGGGCTGCAGCATTTCTTTTGCCACCCATGGGGAGCTCTGACAATTCTAACACAGGCCTGCCAGTGCAGCCTGAGTGAAATAACGTCCACGTTATTTCACAGCCATTTACCACTGTACTTAAGTAACTTATAAGTCACCTATATGTCTAACCTTCACCTAGTGAAGGTTGGGTGCAAAGTTACTTAGTGTGTGGGTACCCTGGCTAGTGGTGATCCCACATCGTTCGGGGCAAATTCCCCGGACTTTGTGAGTGCTGGGACACCATTACACACGTGCACTGTACATAGGTCACTACCTATGTACAGCATCACAATGGTAACTCCGAACATGGCCATGTAACATGTCTAAGATCATGGAATTGTCACCCCAATGCCATTCTGGCATTGGGGGGACAATTCCATGATCCCCCGGGTCTCTAGCACAGAACCCGGGTACTGCCAAACTGCCTTTCCGGGGTCTCCACTGCAGCTGCTGCTGCTGCCAACCCCTCAGACAGGTTTCTGCCCTCCTGGGGTCCAGGCAGCCCTGGCCCAGGAAGGCAGAACAAAGGACTTCCTCTGAGAGAGGGTTTAACACCCTCTCCCTTTGGAAATAGGTGTGAGGGCTGGGGAGGAGTAGCCTCCCCCAGCCTCTGGAAATGCTTTGATGGGCACAGATGGTGCCCATCTCTTCATAAGCCAGTCTACACCGGTTCAGGGATCCCCCAGCCCTGCTCTGGCGCAAACTGGACAAAGGAAAGGGGAGTGACCACTCCCCTGACCTGCACCTCCCAGGGGAGGTGCCCAGAGCTCCTCCAGTGTGTCCCAGATCTCTACCATCTTGGAAACAGAGGTGTCTGTGGCACACTGGACTGCTCTGAGTGGCCAGTGCCAGCAGGTGATGTCAGAGGCTCCTTCTGATAGGCTCTTACCTCTCTTGGTAGCCAATCCTCCTTCCTAGGTAGCTAAACCTCCTTTTCTGGCTATTTAGGGTCTCTGCTTTGGGGATCTCACCAGATAACGAATGCAAGAGCTCATCAGAGTTCCTCTGCATCTCCCTCTTCACCTTCTGCCAAAGGATCGACCGCTGACTGCTCAGGACGCCTGTAAAACCGCAACAAAGTAGCAAGACGACTACTAGCACCCTTGTATCGCTTCATCCTGCTGGCTTTCTCGACTGTTTCCAGGTGGTGCATGCTATGGGGGTAGCCTGCCTCCTCTCTGTACCAGGAGCTCTGAAGAAATCTCCTGTGGGTCGACAGAATCTTCCCTCTGCAACCGCAGGCACCAAAAGACTGCATCACTGGTCCTCTGGGTCCCCTCTCAGCACGACGAGCGTGGACCCTGGAACTCAGAAACTCTGTCCAAGTGACTCCCACAGTCCAGTGACTCTTCAGTCCAAGTTTGCTGGAGGTAAGTCCTTGCCTCCCCACGCTAGACTGCATTGCTGGGTACCGCGTGATTTGCAGCTGCTCCAGCTCCTGTGCACTCTTCCAGGATTTCCTTTGTGCACAGCCAAGCCTGGGTCCCCGACACTCTAACCTGCAGTGCACAACCTTCTGAGTTGTCCTCCGGCGTCGTGGGACTCCCTTTTGTGACTTCGCGTGGACCCTGGTTCACTCTTCTTCCAAGTGCCTGTTCAGGTACTTCTGCGGGTGCTGCCTACTTCTGTGAGGGCTCCCTGACTTGCTGGGCGCCCCCTCTGTCTCCTCCTCCAAGTGGCGACATCCTGGTCCCTCCTGGGCCACAGAAGCACCCAAAAACCTCTACCACTACCCTTGCAGCTAGCAAGGCTTGCGGTCTTTCTGCGTGGGAACACCTCTGCAAGCTTCATCGCGACGTGGGACATCCATCCTCCAAAGGAGAAGTTCCTAGTCCTCTTCTTTCTTGCAGAACTCCAAGCTTCTTCCAACAGGTGGCAGCTTCCTTGCACCCTCAGCTGGCATTTACTGGGCTCCTGCCCACTCTCGACACTGTCGCGACTATTGGACTCGGTCCCCTTGTCTTACAGGTACTCAGGTCGGAAATCCACTGTTGTTGCATTGCTGGTGTTTGTTCTTCCTGCAGAATCCCCTATCACGACTTCTGTACTCTCTGGGGGTAGTAGGTGCATTTTACACCTACCTATTAGGGTCTTGGGGTGGGCTATTTTTCTAACCCTCACTGTTTTCCTAGAGTCCCAGCGACCCTCTACAAGCTCACATAGGTTTGGGGTCCATTTGTGATTCGCATTCCAGTTTTGGAGTATATGGTTTGTGTTGCCCCTATACCTATGTGCTCCTATTGCAATCTATTGTAACTTTACACTGCTTGCATTACTTTTCTTGCTATTACCTGCATAATTTTGGTTTGTGTACATATATCTTGTGTATATAACTTATCCTCTTGCTGAGGGTACTCACTGAGATACTTTTGGCATAAAGTACCTTTATTTTTAGTACTTCTGTGTATTGTGTTTTCTTATGATATTGTGCATATGACACCAGTGGTATAGTAGGAGCTTCACATGTCTCCTAGTTCAGCCTAAGCTGCTTTGCCATACTTACCTTCTATCAGCCTAAGCTGCTAGAAACACCTCTTCTACACTAATAAGGGATAACTGGACCTGGCACAAGGTGTAAGTACCTCTGGTACCCACTACAAGCCTAGCCAGCCTCCTACATTGGTGGCAGCGGTGGGATAAGTACTTGTAACTACTTACCACTTTGTCATTGTGTACTTTTCATAAGAGAATAATATACAAAACAAGTTCAGTGTATGTACACCTAACCAAAAAGTTTTGCTTTTCTCCTCTTAAACTTTTTACTAAGTTCTGAAAAGTACTCTAAAAACTTCTAAAAGTTTCTAAAAAGTTAGAAAAAGTTTTTTTCTCTGTTCTTTAAAAAGTTCTTAAACTTTTTCTTCCTTCTCACGGTCTCTAAACCTTTTGGTATCATGTCTGTGGTAGACTCTACTCTTAAAATGGTCAATACTACTTATGATAATTTGAATTACAAGAGCCTAAGGAGTCTCTGCTTAGATAGAGGTTTAGTGATAGGAAAGAACCCTTCAAAAGAGTTTCTATATAACATGCTTATTGTGAATGATGAGTCCCAAGGAGGCACTTCAAATGAGAGGTTAATAGAAGGTTCCCATTCTGACTCAGGGGATCTCCTTGAGGGAGGTGGGGAGGGCTCTGTTCCAGATCTGCCCCCTAGCAGGACACCTAGTAATGTTGGAAGTAATGGAGGTTCCCATCATAGTAGGGGAGTCTTTATTCCTGGAGGCCAAGTTATTAGGGTTCAGTCAGTTAGGGACAGATCCCCCTCTGTTGTTTCCAATTTATCTTCTGTGTCCAAGCACTCCCAAACCACCCACCCTGAAGACAACATGTTAGAAAGGAAACTCAAAAAGTTGAGGGTTGAAGAGACCAGACTGAAGCTTAACCAGCAACAGCTGGCCTTAGATAGGGAATTCCTAGACCTGGAGAAGGAGAGACAGAGATTGGGGTTTGGACCCCATGGTGGCAGCAGCAGTATTCCTGATAGTAATCCTGTTAGAGAGCATGATTCCAGGAATCTGCACAAGATAGTCCCCCCTTACAAGGAGGGGGATGACATCAACAAGTGGTTTGCTGCACTTGATAGGGCCTGTATGGTACAGGGGGTCCCTCAAAGGCAGTGGGCCGCCATATTGTGGCTATCTTTCAATGGAAAGGGTAGGGATAGGCTCCTTACTGTTAGAGAAAGTAATGCTAACAATTTTGCAGTTTTGAAGGATGCACTCTTGGATGTAATTGGCTTAACCACTGAACAATACAGGATTAAGTTCAGAGACACCAGAAAAGAGTCCTCACAAGACTGGATAGACTTTGTTGACTGTTCAGTGAAGGCCTTGGAAGGGTGGTTACATGGCAGTAAAGTTTCTGACTATGAAAGCCTGTATAATCTTATTCTGAGAGAGCATATTCTGAATAACAGTGTGTCTGACTTGTTATACCAATATCTAGTGGACTCAGATCTGACCTCTCCCCAAGAATTGGGAAAGAAGGCAGACAAATGGGTCAGAACAAGAGTGAACAGAAAATTTCATACAGGGGGTGACAAGGATGGCAAGAAGAAGGATGGTAAGTCTTCTGACAAGGGTGGGGACAAAAGTAAAACTGAGTCTTCATCAGGCCCACAAAAATTCTCTGGTGGGTGTGATGGGTCCATATCCTCTTCCAATAATCAAGTTAAAAAGCCTTGGTGTTATTTGTGTAAAGTCAAAGGCCATTGGACAACTGATGCCAGTTGTCCAAAGAAAAACACCAAACCTCCCACTACCACAACCCCTACTGCAAATTCTAGTGCCCCTAGTAATAGGAGTGGTGGTGGGAGCAAACCAACTAATAGCCAATCCAAGGGAGTAGCTCGGCTCACTTTTGGTAATTTAGTTGGGGTTGGTCTTGTTAGGGAGACCACAGAGGCTGTGTTAGTCTCTTAAGGTGCCATTGATTTGGCCACCTTGGTTGCTTGTCCCCTTAGTATGGATAAGTACAAGCAACTTCCCTTAATAAATGGTGTTGAGGTTCAGGCCTACAGGGACACAGGTGCCAGTGTTACCCTGGTGATAGAAAAACTGATGCACCCTGAACAACACCTACTTGGTCAGCAGTACCAAGTGACAGACGCTCATAACAACACTCTTAGCCACCCCATGGCTGTTGTGAATCTCAACTAGGGGGGAGGGGGGGTTACTGGTCCAAGGAAAGTTGTGGTTGCCTCAGATTTACCTGTAGACTGTCTACTGGGGAACGATTTAGAGACATCAGCTTGGGCAGAAGTGGAGTTGGAGGCTCATGCGGCAATGCTGGGCATTCCTGGGCATATTTTTGCTTTGACAAGGGCTCAGGCCAAAAAGCAAAAAGGACAGGGTAACTTGGATCCTGGAACAATGGACCAAGTGCTCCCAAAAGCTAGGGGTAGCAAGGGTAAATCCCTACCCACTATCCCTCCCTCTACAGATGATTCTCCTTCTGAGGAAGAAGAATTTCCTCCCTGTGCGGAACCTTCACCAGATGAGCTGGCAGCAGACACTGCTGAACTTTTGGTTGGAGGGGGGCCTGCCAGGGAAGAGCTGAGTGTGGCACAGCAAACCTGTCCCACATTAGAGGGTCTCAGACAGCAAGCTGTCAAGCAGCAAAATGGGGATGTCAGTGACTCACACAGAGTTTACTGGGAGGACAACCTCTTGTACACAGAGGCAAGGGACCCAAAACCTGGAGCAGCCAGGAGATTGGTCATTCCCCTGCAGTACAGAGAGTTCCTCCTAACTCTGGCACATGACATTCCTTTGGCTGGGTATTTAGGCCAGATCTAAACATGGGAAAGGCTTGTCCCCCTGTTTCACTGGCCTAGGATGTCAGAGGACACTAAAGATTTTTGCAAGTCTTGTGTGACGTGCCAAGCCAGTGGTAAGACTGGTGGCACACCAAAGGCTCCCATTATTCCACTACCTGTGGTTGGGGTCCCCTTTGAAAGGGTAGGGGTTGACATAGTTGGCCCCCTTGACCCTCCTACTGCTTCAGGCAATAGGTTTATCTTAGTGGTTGTGGACCATGCCACAAGATATCCTGAAGCAATTCCTCTAAGGACCACTACAGCTCCTGCAGAGGCAAAAGCCCTCCTGGGAATCTTTTCCAGGGTGGGTTTCCCAAAAGAGGTTGTACCAGACAGGGGTAGCAACTTTATGTCTGCATACTTGAAAGCTGTGTGGAAGGAATGTGGTGTAACCTACAAATTCACCACTCCTTATCATCCACAAACTAAAGGACTGGTAGAGAGGTTTAATAAAACTCTCAAAGGTATGATAATGGGACTCCCTGAAAAGCTCAGGAGGAGATGGGATGTCCTGTTACCTTGCCTCCTTTTTGCTTACAGGGAGGTACCCCAGAAAGGAGTGGGCTTCAGCCCCTTTGAACTCCTCTTTGGACACCCTGTAAGAGGTCCACTAACACTTGTGAAGGAGGGTTGGGAACAACCTTTAAAAGCTCCTAAACAGGAAATAGTGGACTATGTACTTGGCCTAAGATCCAGAATGGCTGAGTACATGAAAAAGGCCAGTAAAAACCTTCAGGCCAGTCAAGAGCTCCAGAAGCAATGGCATGACCATAAGGCTGTTCTGATCCAGTACCAACCAGGACAGAAGGTGTGGGTATTGGAGCCTGTGGCCCCAAGAGCACTCCAAGACAAACGGAGTGGACCCCATCTAATTGTTGAGAAAAAGGGTGAGGTTACCTATCTGGTAGACCTGGGTACTGCCAGGAGTCCCCTTAAGGTGATTCATGTCAACCCCCTAAGACCCTACTATGACAGGGCTGATCTCACCCTGCTCATGGCAACAGATGAAGGACAGGAAGAAGAGAGTGACCCTCTTCTCCTCCACTGAAGAGGATGCTTTAGTGGAGGGAGTAGTGTTAGCAGATTGTCTGACTGCAGAACAGAAAGACAACTGCATAAATCTCCTTGGACAATTTTCTGAACTCTTTTCAACTGTGCCAGGCACCACATCTTGGTGTGGACACACAATTGATACTGGAGACAGCTTGCTTGTCAAAAGTAAAATCTATAGGCAGCCTGACCATGTCAGGGACTGCATAAAACAAGAGGTACAGAAAATGCTTGATCTAGGAGTGGTTGAACCTTCTGAAAGCCCATGGGCGAGTCCTGTGGTGCTTGTACCAAAGCCTCACTCAAAAGAGGGAAAAAGAGAGATGAGGTTTTGTGTAGACTACAGAGGTCTCAATCAGGTAACAAAAACTGATGCTCACCCTATACCCAGGGCAGATGAGCTCATAGATACACTGGCATCTGCCAAGTATCTAAGCACCTTTGATTTGACTGCAGGGTATTGGCAGATCAAATTGGCTGAGGATGCTAAACCTAAAACTGCATTTTCAACTATAGGAGGGCACTACCAATTTACAGTGATGCCCTTTGGTTTGAAGAATGCACCTGCCACTTTTCAGAGGTTGGTGAACACAGTCCTGCAAGGGTTGGTGGCTTTTAGTGCAGCATATCTTGATGATATAGCTGTCTTTAGCTCCACCTGGGATGAGCACCTGGTCCACCTTTGGAAAGTTTTGGAGGCCCTGCAAAAGGCAGGCCTCACTATCAAGGCCTCAAAGTGCCAGATAGTGCAGGGAAAGGTGGTTTATCTGGGACACCTGGTAGGTGGAGAGCAGATTGCACCACTTCAGGGGAAAATCAAGACAATCATGGATTGGGTTCCCCCTACAACACAGACCCAGGTGAGAGCCTTCTTAGGCCTCACTGGGTATTACAGGAGATTCATTAAAAACTATGGCTCCATAGCAGCCCCACTTAATGATCTCACCAGTAAAAAGATGCCTAAAAAGGTATTGTGGACAGCTAGCTGTCAGAAAGCTTTTCAGGAGCTCAAACAGGCCATGTGCTCTGCACCTGTCCTAAAAAGCCCATGTTACTCCAAGAAATTCATTGTTCAAACTGATGCATCTGAATTAGGGGTAGGGGCAGTCTTATCACAACTGAATTCTGAGGGCCAGGATCAACCAGTTGCTTTTATCAGCAGAAGTTTGACCTCTAGAGAAAAGCGTTGGTCTGCCATAGAGAGGGAAGCCTTTGCTGTGGTCTGGGCACTGAAAAAGTTGAGGCCATACCTGTTTGGCACTCACTTTATTGTTCAGACAGACCCCAAACCTCTACTTTGGCTAAAACAAATGAAAGGTGAAAATCCTAAATTGTTGAGGTGGTCCATATCTCTATAGGGAATGGACTATACAGTGGAACATAGACCTGGGAGTACCCACTCCAATGCAGATGGCCTCTCTAGATATTTCCACTTAGACAATGAAGACTCATCAGGTCATGGCTAGTCTTATTGTCCTTCGTTTGGGGGGTTGTGTAGGAAAGTACCATCTTGCCTGGCATGTTACCCCCATATTTCACTGTATATATGTTGTTTTAGTCTATGTGTCACTGGGACCCTGCCAGGCAGGGCCCCAGTGCTCATAAGTATGTACCCTGTATGTGTTCCCTGTGTGATGCCTAACTGTCTCGCTGAGGCTCTGCTAACCAGAACCTCAGTGGTTATGCTCTCTCTGCTTTCCAAATTTGTCACTAACAGGCTAGTGACTAAATTTACCAATTCACATTGGCATGCTGGTACACCCATATAATTCCCTAGTATATGGTACTGAGATACCCAGGGTATTGGGGTTTCAGGAGATCCCTATGGGCTGCAGCATTTCTTTTGCCACCCATGGGGAGCTCTGACAATTCTTACACAGGCCTGCCAGTGCAGCCTGAGTGAAATAACGTCCACGTTATTTCACAGCCATTTACCACTGCACTTAAGTAACTTATAAGTCACCTATATGTCTAACCTTCACCTAGTGAAGGTTGGGTGCAAAGTTACTTAGTGTGTGGGCACCCTGGCACTAGCCAGGGTGACCCCACATCATTCAGGGCAAATTCCCCAGACTTTGTGAGTGCTGGGACACTATTACACGTGTGCACTGTACATAGGTCACTACCTATGTACAGCGTCACAATGGTAACTCCGAACATGGCCAGGTAACATGTCTAAGATCATGGAATTGTCCCCCCAATGCCATTCTGGCATTGGGGGGGCAATTCCATGATCCCCCGGGTCTCTAGCACAGAACCCGGGTACTGCCAAACTGCCTTTCCGGGGTCTCCACTGCAGCTGCTGCTGCTGCCAACCCCTGAGACAGGTTTCTACCCCCCTGGGGTCCAGGCAGCCCTGACCCAGGAAGGCAGAACAAAGGACTTCCTCTGAGAGACGGTGTAACACCCTCTCCCTTTGGAAATAGGTGTGAGGGCTGGGGAGTAGTAGCCTCCCCCAGCCTCTGGAAATGCTTTGATGGGCACAGATGGTGCCCATCTCTGCATAAGCCAGTCTACACCGGTTCAGGGATCCACCAGCCCTACTCTGGCGCAAAACTGGACAAAGGAAAGGGGGGTGACCACTCCCCTGACCTGCACCTCCCAGGGGAGGTGCCCAGAGCTCCTCCAGTGTGTCCCAGACCTCTGCCATCTTGGAAACAGAGGTGTCTGTGGCACACTGGACTGCTTTGAGTGGCCAGTGCCAGCAGGTGACGTCAGAGGCTCCTTCTGATAGGCTCTTACCTCTCTTGGTAGCCAAACCTCCTTCCTAGGTAGCTAAACCTCCTTTTCTGGCTATTTAGGGTCTCTGCTTTGGGGCTCTCTCCAGATAATGAATGCAAGAGCTCATCAGAGTTCCTCTGCATCTCCCTCTTCCCCTTCTACCAAAGGATCGACGCTGACTGCTCAGGACGCCTGCAAAACCGCAACAAAGTAGCAAGACGACTACTAGCAACCTTGTATCGCTTCATCCTGCCGGCTTTCTCAACTGTTTCCAGGTGGTGCATGCTCTGGGGGTAGCCTGCCTCCTCTCTGCACCAGGAGCTCTGAAGAAATCTCCTGTGGGTCGACGGAATCTTCCCCCTGCAACCGCAGGCACCAAAAGACTGCATCACTGGTCCTCTGGGTCCCCTCTCAGCACGACGAGCGTGGTCCCTGGAACTCAGCAACTCTGTCCAAGTGACTCCCACAGTCCAGTGACTCTTCAGTCCAAGTTTGGTGGAGGTAAGTCCTTGCCTCCCCACGCTAGACTGCATTGCTGGGTATCGCGTGATTTTCAGCTGCTCCGGCTCCTGTGCACTCTTCCAGGATTTCCTTTGTGCACAGCCAAGCCTGGGTCCCTGACACTCTAACCTGCAGTGCACAACCTTCTGAGTTGTCCTCCGGCGTAGTGGGACTCCCTTTTGTGACTTCGCGTGGACTCCGGTTCACTCTTCTTCCAAGTGCCTGTTCGGTACTTCTGCAGGTGCTGCCTGCTTCTATGAGTGCTCCCTGACTTGCTGGGCGCCCCCTCTGTCTCCTCCTCCAAGTGGCGACATCCTGGTCTCTCCTGGGCCACAGCAGCACCCAAAAACCTCTACAGCGACCCTTGCAGCTAGCAAGGCATGTTTGCGGTCTTTCTGCGTGGAAATACTTCTGCAAGCTTCATCGCGACGTGGGACATCCATCCTCCAAAGGAGAAGTTCCTAGTCCTCTTCTTTCTTGCAGAACTCCAAGCTCCTTCCAACAGGTGGCAGCTTCCTTGCACCCTCAGCTGGCATTTACTGGGCTCCTGCCCACTCTCGACACTGTCGCGACTATTGGACTTGGTCCCCTTGTCTTACAGGTACTCAGGTCCGGAAATCCACTGTTGTTGCATTGCTGGTGTTTGTTCTTCCTGCAGAATTCCCCTATCACGACTTCTGTGCTCTCTGGGGGTAGTAGGTGCACTTTACACCTACCTTTCAGGGTCTTGGTGTGGGCTATTTTTCTGCCCCTCACTGTTTTCCTACAGTCCCAGCGACCCTCTACTAGCTCACATAGGTTTGGGGTCCATTCGTGATTCGCATTCCACTTTTGGAGTATATGGTTTGTGTTGCCCCTATACCTATGTGCTCCTATTGCAATCTATTGTAACATTACACTGCTTGCATTACTTTTCTTGCTATTACCTGCATAATTTTGGTTTGTGTACATATATCTTGTGTATATAACTTATCCTCTTGCTGAGGGTACTCACTGAGATACTTTTGGCAGTATTAGTACTTCTGTGTATTGTGTTTTCTTATGATATTGTGCATATGACACCAGTGGTATAGTAGGAGCTTTACATGTCTCCTAGTTCAGCCTAATCTGCTTTGCCATAGCTACCTTCTATCAGCCTAAACTGCTAGAAACACCTCTTCTACACTAATAAGGGATAACTGGACCTGGCACAAGGTGTAAGTACCTCTGGTACCCACTACAAGCCCAGCCAGCCTCCTACACCAAGCAAGACTGCAAGCACCAAATAGTGGATTCCTGGACCTGAAGACCTGTGAAGAGAGGAGATCAAGTCCAGAAGTCGCAGAAGATTCCAGGAAGGACAGGAGTCCCTGCCAACCTAGAAGATGGTGCAAAAGAGGATTCTCTTGTTAGAAGAAGTCTGTAGAAGAGCACTGTAGGAGGCTGGCCTGGCTTATAGTGGGTACCTGATGGTACTTACACCTTGTGCCAGGTCCAGTTATCCCTTATTAGTAGATTAGTAGTGTTCTAGCAGCTTAGGCTGATAGAGGTAGCTATAGCAGTGCAGCTTAGGCTGAACTAGGAGACATGCAAAGCTCCTACTATACCACTTATATCATATAGCACTATAGCATAAGAATCACAATACTCAGAGTTACTAAAAATAAAGGTACTTTATTTTAGTGACAATGTGCCAAAAATATCTCAGAGGATATACTACGTTAGGAGGTAAGTAAAATATACAAAATATACACACAAACCAAAATCAGGTAAGTAAACAGTTAGAGAAGTAGTGCAAACACTGTAGGATACAATAGGATGCAATAGGCATAGGGGCAACACAAAACATATACTACGAAAGTGGAATGCGAACCACTTAGGGACCCCAGGCCTAGTGTAATGTGTAGAGGGTCGCTGGGAGTGTAAGAAAACACTAAGGGTGTCCAAGATACCCCACCCCAAGACCCTGAAAAGTAGAAGTAAAGTTAACCTACTTCCCCAGAAACACACCAAAGTCGTGATAGGAGATTCTGCAAAGACAACAACTGACTGCAAAGAACTGAAGACGGGTTCGTGGACCTGAGGACCTGTAAAGGAAGGGGACCAAGTCCAAGAGTCACGAAAGTGTCCGGGGGGGGCAGGAGCCTACTAAACTCTGGATGAAGGTGCAAAATGGCTGCCTACAGGTGGTAGAAGCTGAAGATTCTGCAACAACGGAAGATGCCAGGAACTTCTCCGTTGTATAGAAGATGTCCCACGCGTGCTGGAGGATGCAGAGTTGTTTCCACGCAGAAAGACTGCAAACAAGCCTTGCTAGCTGCAAAGGTTGCGGTTGAAGAAAATGGGTGCTGCCCGGGCCCAGGAAGGACCAGGAGGTCACCCCTTGGAGGAGGAGACAGAGGGGGCACTCAGCAGCACAGAGAGACCACGCAGAAGCAAGCAGCACCCGCAGAAGCACTTGAACAGGGGCTCAAGAAATCTGAGCACGTCTCAACACTACAAAGGAGGGTCCCACAGAGCCGGTGCTCAACTCAGCGAGTTGAGCAATGCAGGGTGAAGTGCCGGGGACCTGAGCTATGCTTGTGCATGAAGGATTCCTTGCAAAAGTGCACAGAAGCCCTAGCAGCTGCAGTTCACGCAGTACACAGGATTACTGTCTGGAGTGGGGAGGCAAGGACTTACCTCCACCAAATTTGGACAGAAGGAACTCTGGACTGTCAGGGTCACTTGGATCTAGCTCCTGTGTTCCAGGGACCACGCTCGTCGAGATGAGAGGGGACCCAGAGGACCGGTGAAGCAGAAGTTTGGTGCCTGCGTTGGCAGGGGGAAGATTCTGTCGACCCACTGGAGATTTCTTCTTGGCTTCCAGTGCAGGGTGAAGGGAGACAGCCCTCAGAGCATGCACCACCAGGAAACATTCGAGAAAGCCGGCAGGATTAGGCACTACAATGTTGCTGGTAGTCGTCTTGCTACTTTGTTGTGGTCTTGGAGGCATCCTGTAGCAGTCAGCAGTCAATCCCTGGCAGAAGTTGAAGAGAGAGATGCAGAGGAACTCTGGTGAGCTCTTGAATTCGTTATCTGATGAGAAACCCACAGGAGAGACCCTAAATAGCCCTCAGAGGAGGATTGGCCACCTAACCAAGTAAGCACCTATCAGGAGGGGTCTCTGACGTCACCTGCTGGCACTGGCCACTCAGAAGACTCCATTGTGCCCTCACACCTCTGCATTCAAGATGGCAAAGGTCTGGAACACACTGGAGGAGCTCTGGGGTGGTGATGGACAGAGGAGTGGTCACTCCCCTTTCCTTTGTCCAGTTTTGCGCCAGAGCAGGGGCTGGGGTATCCCTGAACTGGTGTAGGCTGGTTTATGCAAGGATAGCACCATCTGTGCCTTTCAAAGCATTCCCAGAGGCCAGGAGAGGCTACTCCTCTCAGGCCCTTAACACCTATTTCCAAAGGGAGAGGGTGTAACCCCCTCTCTCAGAGGAAACCCTTCGTTCTGCCTTCCTGGGACTGGGCTGCCCAGACCCCAGGAGGGCAGAAGCCTGTCTGTGGGTTGGCAGCAGCGGTAGCTGCAGTGAAAACCCCACAGAGCTAGTTTGGCAGTACCCGGGGTCCATGCTGGAGCCCCGGGGATGCATGGGATTGGCACCCCAATACCAGATTTGGTACTGGGGGACAATTCCATGATCTTGACATGTTACATGGCCATATTCGGAGTTACCATTGTGAAGCTACATATAGGTATTGACCTATATGTAGTGCACGCGTGTAATGGTGTCCCCGCACTCACAAAGTCCATGGAAATTGCCCTGAACAATGTGGGGGCGCCTTGGTTAGTGCCAGGGTGTCCTCATACTTAGTAACTTTGCACCTAACCTTCACTAGGTGAGGGTTAGACATATAGGTGACTTATAAGTTACTTAAGTGCAGTGTAAAATGGCTGTGAAATAACGTGGACGTTATTTCACTCAGGCTGCAGTGGCAGTCCTGTGTAAGAATTGTCTGAGCTCCTATGGGTGGCAAAATAAATGCTGCAGCCCATAGGAATCTCTTGGAACCCCAATACCCTGGGTGCCTAGGTACCATATACTAGGGAATTATAAGGGTGTTCCAGTGTGTCAATCAGAATTGGTAAACATGGTCACTAGCCTGCAGTGACAATTTTAAAGAAAGAGAGAGCATAAGCACTGAGGTTCTGGTTAGCAGAGCCTCAGTGACACAGGCACCACACAGGGAACACATTCAGGCCACAAACTATGGGCACTGGGGTCCTGGCTATCAGGATCCCAGTGAGACAGGCAAAAACAAACTGACACACAAGTAAAAATGGGGGCAACATGTACTGGAACACACAATTGTTCAAAATATGCTCGCTCAGGATTAGATTATACAGGCTTTCCTAGTCAGTCACCTTACTGCCATGTAACCAACCCTCCAAGGCCTTCACTGAACAGTCTACAAAGTCTGTCCAGTCTTGAGAGGACTCTTTTCTGGTATCTCTGAACTTTATCCTGTATTGTTCAGTGGTTAAGCCAAATCCATCTAAGAGTGCATCCTTCAAAACTTTGTAATTATTAGCATCACTTTCTCTGGCAGTAAGGAGCCTATCCCTACCCTTACCAGTGAAAGATAGCCACAAGATAGTAGCCCACTGCCTTTGAGGGACCAACTGTACCATACAAGCCCTCTCAAGTACAATTACAAATACAAGTGCAGCAAACCACTTGTTAATGTCATCCGCCTCCTTGTAAGGGGGGACTATCTTATGCAGGTTTCTGGAATCTTGTTCTCTTACAGGATTGCTATCAAAAACACTGTTGCTGCCACCATGGGGAACTAACCCCAATGTCTGCCTTTCAATCTCTACATCTAGAGATTCCCTGTCTAAGGCCAGCTGCTGCTGTCTTAGCTTCAGCCTGGCCTTTTCCAACCTCAGCTTTCTGGGTTCCTTTTCCATAGTGTTATCCTCAGGGTGGGAGGCTTGGGAAGAAATTTGGGAATTGGCAGAGTGAGACCTGTCTCTGACTGGCTGGACTCTATTAATCTGGCCTTTTGGAGTGAAAGGTGCCCTACTAGTGTGTGACCCTCCCCCCCCCACTACCAGTGTCACCAGGAGGCCTGTTAGCTGGCAGGTCTTTGGATGAACCCTCCCCAGCATCCTTAGGGGACTCCTCTGAGTCTTGCTGGGTACCCCCCTCCTCTACCTCCTGATCCTGGGATGGGCCAAACTGGTTCTGGTCACTTTCTAGGAGAAGGCTAAGGAGAAGATCTTTGGTAGGGTTCTTACCAATGCTTAAACCTCTTTCTATGCAGAGACCCCTCAAACCTTTAAAGTTTAAACCATAGGTTGCCTGGACAACTGAGGAAGTAAGTTATACTGCAGACATGATTGTTAGAAAGGGTTTAGGACAGAGAGAAAACAAATTAGAAACTTTTAGAGAAAAGAGAAAAACTTTTTCAAACTTTTCAAAACTTTTCAAAACTTTTCTGAAACTTTTTAGAAAGTTTCTAGAAAGAAGGTTAAACTGTTTAGGTTAACTGTGTATATTTTAAATTATTTGGTATATGTTTTTCTTATGAAAATCACCAATGACAAAGTGGTAAAGCAGTTACAAGTACTTATCCCACCGCTGCACCACCAACGTAGGAGACTGGCCTAGCTAATAGTGGGTACCTGATGGTACTTACACCTTGTGCCAGGTCCAGTTATCCCTTATTAGTAGATTAGTAGTGTTCTAGCAGCTTAGGCTGATAGAGGTAGCTATAGCAGAGCAGCTTAGGCTGAACTAGGAGACATGCAAAGCTCCTACTATACCACTTATATAATATAGCACTATATCATAAGAATCACAATACTCAGGGTTACTAAAAATAAAGGTACTTTATTTTAGTAACAATGTGCCAAAAATATATCAGAGGAAATACACTCTTAGGAGGTAAGTAAAATACACAAAATATACACACAAACCAAAATCACGTGAGTAAACAGTTAGAAAAGTAGCGCAAACACTGTAGAATGCAATAGGATGCAATAGGCATAGGGGCAACACAAACCATATACTAAGAAAGTGGAATGCGAACCACTTAGGGACCTCAGGCCTAGTGTAGTGTGTAGAGGGTCGCTTGGAGTGTAAGAAAACACTAAGGGTGTCCAAGATGCCCCACCCCAAGACCCTGAAAAGTAGGAGTAAAGTTACCCTACTTCCACAGAAACACACTAAAGTCGTGATAGGAGATTCTGCAAAGACAACAACTGACTGCAAAGCACTGAAGACGGATTCCTGGACCTGAGGACCTGTAAGGGAAGGGGACCAAGTCCAAGAGTCACAAAAGTGTCCGGGGGGCAGGAGCCCACTAAACCCCGGATGAAGGTGCAAAATGGCTGCCTCCCGGTGGAAGAAACTGAAGATTCTGCAACAACGGAAGATGCCATGAACTTCTTCTTTGCACAGAAGATGTCCCACGGCATGCTGGAAGATGTAGAGTTGTTTGCACGCAGAAAGACACAAACAAGTCTTGCTAGCTGCAAAGGTTGCGGTTGAAGAAAATGGAAGCTGCTCGGGTGCAGGAAGGACCAGGAGGTCGCCCCTTGGAGGAGGAGACAGAGGGGGCACTCAGCAGCACAGAGAGCCCACGCAGAAGCAGGCAGCACCCGCAGAAGCACTTGAACAGAGGTTCATAAACTCTGAGCACAGCGGTCGTCTCAACACTACAAAGGAGGGTCCCACGAAGCCGGAGGTCAACTCAGCAAGTTGAGCAATGCAGGACGGCGTGCTGGGGACCTGGGCTATGCTGTGCACAAAGGATTTCTTGCAAAAGAGCACAGAAGCCCTAGCAGCTGCAGTTCATGCAGTACACAGGATTACTGTCTGGCGTTGGGAGGCAAGGACTTACCTTCACCAAATTTGGACAGAAGGACCACTGGACTGTCTGGGTCACTTGGATCCAGCTCCTGTGTTCCAGGGACCATGCTCGTCGAGATGAGAGGGGACCCTGAGGACCGGTGAAGCAGAAGTTTGGTGCCTGTGTTAACAGGGGGAAGATTCCATCAACCCATGGCAGATTTCTTCTTGGCTTCCAGTGCAGGGTGAAGGCAGACAGCCCTCAGAGCATGCACCACCAGGAAACAGTCGAGAAACCCGGCAGGATTAGGCACTACAATGTTGCTGGTAGTCGTCTTGCTACTTTGTTGTGGTTTTGCAGGCGTCCTGGAGCAGACAGCAGTCGATCCCTGGCAGAAGTTGAATAGAGAGATGCAGAGGAACTCTGGTGAGCTCTTGCATTCGTTATCTGATGAGAAACCCACAGGAGAGACCCTAAATAGCCCTCAGAGGAGGATTGGCCACCTAACCAGGTAAGCAACTATCAGGAGGGGTCTCCGACATCACCTGCTGGCACTGGCCACTCAGAGGCCTCAATTGTGCCCTCACACCTCTGCATTCAAGATGGCAGAGTTCTGGGACACACTGGAGGAGATCCTTTGTTCTGCCTTCCTGGGACTGAGCTGCCCAGACCCCAGGAGGGCGGAAGCCTGTCTGTGGGTTGGCAGCAGCGGTAGCTGCAGTGAAAACCCCAGAGAGCTAGTTTGGCAGTACCCGGGGTCCATGCTGGAGCACCGGGGATGCGTGGGATTGGCACCCCAATACTAGATTTGGTACAGGGGGACAATTCCATGATCTTAGACATGTTACATGGCCATATTCGGAGTTACCATTGTGAAGCTACATATAGGTATTGACCTATATGTAGTGCACACGTCTAATGGTGTCCCCGCACTCACAAAGTCCGGGGAAATTGCCCTGAACAATGTGGGGTGCCCTCACACTTAGTAACGTAGGTGAGGGTTAGCCATATAGGTGACTCATAAGTTTCTTATGTGCAGTATAAAATGGCTGTGAAATAATGTTGACGTTATTTCACTCAGGCTGCAGTGGCAGTGGCAGTCCTGTGTAAGAATTGTCTGAGCTCCCTATGGGTGGCAAAAGAAATGCTGCAGCCCATAGGGATCTCCTGGAACCCCAATACCCTGGGTACCTAGGTACCATATACTAGGGAATTATAAGGGTGTATCAGTGTGCCAATCAGAATTGGTAAAAATGGTCACTAGCCTGCAGTGACAATTTTAAAGACAGAGAGAGCATAAGCACTGAGGTTCTAGGTAGCAGAGCCTCAGTGACACAGTTAGGCACCACACAGGGAACACATTCAGGCCACAAACTATGAACACTGGGGTCCTGGCCAGCAGGGTCCCAGTGAGACAGGCAAAAACAAAGTGACACACAAGTAAAAATTGGGGTAACATGCCAGGCAAGATGGTACTTTCCTACAGGCACCAAAGAAGATGGCTGCGGGTTCCTGAATGGTACAGGAGATGTCAAACGTTGAAATCTTGTATGCAGGCTGTTTGCGTCGCTGGATTTGTCCAACAAGCCTTGGTGCAAGCAAGGTCGCGGTTTGCGTCAAAATGGCGCTGCCTGGGCCCAGGAGGGTCCTGGGGGGCCTCAACTCGGACTGAGGAGGCAGAGGGGGCTCCTAACACTGGAGAGAGCCCACAGATGACCAGGCAGCACCCACGGGAGTCCCAGGCTACGGGGACAAAGAAGGTGCAAAATACAGTTGGTGCAGCAAAACAAAAGAAGGTCCCACGCCGCCGGAGAACAACTCAGCGAGTTGTGTGTGGCAGGGTGGAGTGCTGGGGACATGGGCTACACTGTGCACAAAGGATTCTTGGAATAAGTGCACAGAAGCCCAAGGAGCTGGAGATGACATGGTGCACAGGGGTACTGTCGCAAACCAGGAAGGCAAGCTCTTACCTTCACCAAACTTGGACAGCTGGACCTTAGGACAGTCTGGGTCGTGTTGGTCCACCACCTTTGTTCCAGGACAGCATGCTCGTCATCAGGAGAGGAGTCCCAGAGAACCGGTCATCGTCGCAGAAGGTGCCTGCAGGAGCAGGGAAGTGACTCTGTCACTACACAGGAGATTCCTTCGGTTCTTCTGGTGCATAGTGAAGACAGGGAGTCCTCAGAGCATGCACACCTTGGAAACTGTTGCAGTTGCTGGCTGGAGCTGAAGTTGCAGGTCATTGGAGTCATCCTGGATACTTTGTTGCAGTTACAGTGGTTCCTGGAGCAGTCTGTGGTAGATCTGATGGTCAGAAGCTGAAGCAGAGGATTCCTGGAGGAGTCTTGCAAGCTGAATCTGAAGAGACACCCACAGGAGAGACCCTAAATAACTCTGAGAGGGGGATTGGCTACCAACCCAGGATGCACCTATCAGGAGGGGTCTCTGACGTCACCTGCTGGCACTGACCACTCAGAGATCTCCAGAGTGTCCCCACACCATGGAAATCAAGATGGCTAACGCCAGAGACACACTGGAGGAGCTCTGGGCATCACCCCTGGGGTAGTGATAGACATGGGAGTGGCCACTCCCCTTTCCTTTGTCTAGTTTATGGGGGTCCTTGAACCGGTGTAGACTGGCTTATGCAAGGCGGGCACCATCTGTGCCCTTCAAAGCATTTCCAGAGGCTCTGGGAGGCTACCCTTCCCAAGCCTGTAACACCTATTTCCAAAGGGAGAGGGTATAACACCCCTCTCCTAAAGGAAATGCAGTGTTCTGCCATCCTGGGACTGAGCTGCTCAGACCCCAGGAGGACAGAAACCTGTCTGTGAGGTGGCAGCAGCTGTAGCTGCAGTGCAAGCCTCAGAAAGCTGGTTTGGCAGTAGTGGGGGTCCATAGTAGAGCCCTCAGGATGCATGGAATTGGCCCCCAGTACCAGATTTGGAATGGGGACAATTCCTTGATCTTAGACACCTTACATGCCCATATTCGGAGTTACCATTGTGAAGCTACATATATTTGATCTATATGAAGTGCATGTGTGTAATAGCGTCCCAGCACTCACAAAGTCCCGGGCAATGGCCCTGAACTATGTGAGGGTACCTTTGCTAGTGCAAGGGTGCCCTCAGACTTAGTAACTTTGCACCTAACCTTCAGCAAGTGAAGGTTAGACATATAGGTGACTTATAGGTTATTTAAGTGCAGTGAAAATGGCTGTGAAATAGTGTGTGCACTATTTCACGCAGGCTGCAATGGCAGGCCTGTGGAAGGGTTTGTCTGAGCTCCTTAAGGGTGGCAAAAGAAATGCTGCAGCCCATAAGGATCTCCTGGAACCCCAATGCCCTGGGTACCTAGGTACCATATACTAGGGACTTATAACGGGGGTCCAGTGTGCCAACGGAAATTGGTAAATGAAGTCACTAGCCTATAGTGACAAAGTTAAAAGCAGAGAGAGCATAAGCACTGAGGTTCTGGTTAGCAGAGCCTCAGTGACACAGTCAAACACTATACACACCACACACATTAGGCCATAAACTATGAGCACTGGGGTCCTGACCAGCAGGATCCCAGTGAGACAGGCAAAAACATACTGACATACAGGTAAAAATGGGGGTAACATGCCAAGAAAGATGGTACTTTCCTATACATATACAGTGGGAGAATAGGGTTTTGTCCAGGACACATGTATGAAGACAATGTTTCATTTTATGTGCATTGAGGATAGTGTCTAGGCACCTCTGATAATGTATTTACTGTGCCATGTGTATCTTTGGTAGTAATGATGACAACCTGACTACTGCTTATGTTGCAGGAAAACCAGTAACCTGTGTGTTGCATGTGGCTACTGCTGGCTTTTGCAGAGTACCAGTAAGTCTGTAATGTTCTGACAACTGCTTGTCTAGCAGGGTAATACTGACATGTTGAGTTTGGTCTAATGATGTTTTATGCAATACAGTTCAGTTTTCTATAACTTGGTGTTGCGTTTCCTTTGTGGTGTATTTTTTGTGTAACATGTGTTGTGTATGTTGTGCTATCTCTTTACAAATTGCCTCTGGGATAGGCCTGACTGCTCATGCCAAGCTATCAAGGGGGTGAGCAGGGTTTTTCTTGGGTGTGTAACTCTATCGCTCTAACTAGAGTGGGTGGGTTCTGCCTGGTTTAGGTGCATACTCTAGCTAACCAGAAACCCCATTTTAACACCAGTATTAAGGTGGTAATTTTGAACAAGACGGTAAATGCTGCCCTGCCGGTGCTGGCGGTAACTACCGCCAACAAGCTGGAGGTCCGGACCGCCAAATAATGAAGCACATGAGAAACAAGTAGCGGTCCATCCACACACCACCATCATTGTGGTGTGGATGAGGACGGAGGAGGCCACCCACAGGCCGGCGGAAAGGAACTACCCGCCCACCAAATTATAAAGCACAATACCACAGTCAGTTCCGGGGCAGGAACAACTGCCACACAAAGGGGGTTATTCTAACTTTGGAGGAGGTGTTAATCCGTCCCAAAAGTGACGGAAAAGTGACGGATTTACCACCAGCCGTATTACGAGTCCATTATATCCTATGGAACTCGTAATACGGCTGGTGGTATATCCGTCACTTTACCGTCACTTTTGGGACGGATTAACACTCCTCCAAAGTTAGAATAACCCCCAAAGTGTGGTGGAAACGAACAAAATGAAAGAAAACACTCACCGGAGGCACACAGAACACGCCAACGCAGACATGGAGAGGGAGTTGGAAATAATGCCAGTGCTACTCCTTGCCATATACCTCCACGACTGTGACAGCAGATGACAACGGTAAGTACCGCAACCTAGTACACATGGGGAGAAAGGGCACAGTTACACTCCCACCCCACCTACCCTGCAATGCACTTCCAACCCCTCCCACCATCCCACACAAGCACAAGATGTACTTAACCGGCACAAGGCAACAAAGACATGCACCAAAGTACACACATGTGCACACCAAACCCCCACAGTGAAACGCTGAAACAACGTCACCATAATGTGCCAACAGCACTACTGGGCACTGAAATGTATTCACAGTAAAAAACGTACTGTCTAAATAAGGCCATTGGCCAGTCCATTAGATAAAATAAGCCGACTTGACTCCTGCATGTGCACACGGTACTCCACCTGAAGGGGGCATCAATGGGGCAGCCAGGCACTTCAGGGAACAGGGGGTGGCGGGTATGGGGGCTTACATCTGGAATGGGGGGCTTGGGCTTAGGTTTGGCAGGTGGAGGGGGTTTGGGCTTGCCCTTGGAAGGTGGGGGAGTGTGCTTACACCGCGGGGTGGCCGAGGTACCTGGGGCAACACAGGGCTTCTTCTACCCTGGGGAAGGGGCACGGGAATGAGAAGGGTGGACTGGGGTAGACTTGGACGTGGAAGGACTGGACTGGGCAAGGAGATGGGCACAATTAGGGACGACACGGGTGGGTCAGAGGATTCAACAGGTCAACACGGGAGAGGAAAAGCTTCTTAGGGGCAGTTGGGGGTGATTTGGAGGAAGGTCTGGGAGTGACGGTGGAGGGAGTGCTAGTGCCAGGTGTAGGTGTGCCGGATGTGGATGCAGGTCCCTGTAAAGTATGCTGATGTGTGGTGGATGTGTGTTGTGTGGATGTCTGCGAATGTTTGAGTGTTTTGGGGGGGTGGACACAGTGGGAGAAGACAGGCTGCCAGTGTAGATAGATGTTGTCTGGGTGTCTGCAGGTCTGGTGAGTGTGCTGCAAGTGTCTGACAATGTAGTTGTGGTGAGTGCAGGTGTGGTGTCTTGGGTGCATGTCTGGATATCAGATGTTGTGGTGACTGCAATAATGGGGCCAGCAGCAGTGACTGTGGGTGCAATGCATGTGGGTGTGCATGGTGAGGTGACAGGCAGGGTGGCGGGGGAGGTTGACACACTGGGGGAAGTGGGTGTTGTTGTCTCTGCTTTGGTATATTGGGTGTGTGCATACCTGTGGTGGGAAGTGTGGTGCTTGTGTTTCTCTGTGTGCTTCTTGTGTGTTGATCTGTGTGCATGGCTGTCTGGACGTGTGCTTGGGATGGGTGAAGGGAGTGGGGTGCTGGATGGGGTAGAGGTGGTGGGTGGAAAAACCAGGGACACTGGCTGCCGTCAAAGAGGAGGCCAGAGCCTGAAAAGATCTCTGTAGGCCAGACATGGCACTGTGAATGCCTTCCAGGTATGCCTTGCCTTGCTGCATCTGGGATGCTAGCCCCTGGATGGCATGCACGATGGTTGTCTACCCTACAGAGATGGTCCTCAGGAGATCAATAGCCTCCTCCGTGAGGGCAGCAGGGCTGACTGGGGCAGAGGATGAGGTGCCTGGGGCGAAGGAGACGCCCACCCTCCTGGTGAGAGGGCACGGGCAAGTGGGTGGGGAGCAACTGGGAGGGCGGAGATGGCATGGGGGGGTGGCAGAAGATGACATGGAATGGGTGGGCCCAGTAGGGTCCACCACCACCAGGGAGCTGTTATCGGATGAGGTATCAGAGTCACTATCGCCAGTGGTAGTTGCCTCCCCGTGGTACTACGCTCGCCATCCAACCCACTGGTCCCCTTGGCATCTGCCGACTCTGCCTCCTTGGAACCGTGGGCTGCTGCATCCTATCTCGCCGGTGCCACTGCTCCCTCACCAGATGATGTTGATGTACACAAAAAACACAAGGGCACAGGGGTGGGGAGATAAAACATGGGAGAACTTTGTAAATACCTGAATTAATGTACAAACCCGGCTCACACACACTCCCATCCAGGTCACACACCTACACGCAGCACCTACAACAATAGTCATGACTGTGACCCTGACTAATGGCCACTGCCCCAGAATACACCCCATTACCCACAGGAAACACGGACCTCATTAACTCTGTGGAGTACACACATGGGAGACAATGCCCAATGAATGCACTCACCAGTCAATGAGCCCACAAAACATCCAGGATTACAGAAAGGGCCCCCCCCCCCATGGGCCTATTGGGGCCGCACAAACATGCCCTCACACCATTCCTGGGTCTTGGAGGGAGCAAGACTGCATGAACACACCTGTCCGAGTGCCTGGCACTAGACAGCAAACATACCACAGCACTCAAACACATCCATCAAAGAGTATTACAACAGTGTTGGTACTCACCCCCTTGTGGCTGCTGTGCTGCCTTCAAGCGCCCATCCAAATCCGGATAGTCCACCACCAGATTGCGGGCCATTAGGGGGGTCAGAATCCGACAGGCACCGCTTCCGCATTGGGAGGCCTTCCCCAGCTGGGCCTCACCGGTCTTCCTGGCCCAGCGCCTCAGGTCCTCCCACTGCTTCCTGCAGTGGATGCTCCGCTGGTTGTAGACCCCCAGGGACTGCACTTCCTTGGCAATGGCTTGCCAGAGTCCCCTCTTCTGAAGGGCGCTGACCTGCATGGGACACACAGAGCAGAAAAACAGACGTCAGTATGTGTGCACCGAATACAGATGACATGTCGTCCCCTATGGAACTGACATATTTGAAAGCCATGTCATCAACACACATACATTACATGCCAGACAGTGTACAGCTGGACAGTCACATATCGAACACATATGCATAAAGGCATCCGCCACAATCTCACACATCCAAGGATGACACCCGCCAACTCACCTGCTCCTCTGTTTGCCCATACAACTTGGCATACAGGAGTAGGACCCCGTCCACCAGCTTCTCCAGTTCCTCTGTGGTGAAGGCCGGGCCCGTTCCCCTGTGACTCGCGCCATCTCAGGGACCAGAGTCAGGACGCAGCAGCACACACAGTGGAGTATTGCCCTGCACAGGAATCAGGAGTCAAGTGGCAAGGGTCTGACGACATGGTGTACGTTCTGTATGTTCTGTGGCCGGCGGCGATCATGATAGGCCCAGGTTCCCCATCGACAACCATGTAATCCAATGATTGGGTGCACGGCGGTGAACATCGCTTTCCACCATGACGACTACCGCCAGCGGTATGATGTTACTTCCACTCCCTCAGACCTGGATGGCAGGAGGCTGACATCTTGCTACCACCACGTTATCGTAGCCTGGCTATGGGCCCCATTCAGGTCCTCCTTGTCTACGACCTTAGTCGCTTGCTTACATGAGTTTCTGTTCCTCACATGCACCCATCTTCGGAAATGTGTCCACACTGGTATGCCATTTAAACAGAGTTGACTGCACACATTTGCCTGACGGTGTACTTAATACTTAGCGTTTGTGTGTGTAACCTACGTGACGCACATTAATTGAAACAGTAACATCATGTGTTTCTGGTGTATGAGTGCCCTTCAAATGTGTTCTTTCCTCCCCCATAGGTACAGACCCATGTGGCGAGGGAGGGCCCCATCTGTGTACGGACCTTTGGTTGATTTGGAAACGATGGATGAACGTCACATCATTGTCATCTTCAGATTCAATTGTGCTACAATCCATGACCTCTGTGCTTTACTGGATCCTGTACTGAGAGCGGCTAATCGGAATCAGCATGCCATCCCTACTGAAGTGCAAATGCTATCGGTACTCCATTTTTTGGCTACAGGCTCATTTCAGGTGACAGTAGGCATGGGTGCAGGGGTCTCACACCCAATGTTTAGCCTCATCCTGTACAAATTCCTGGATGCATTCGTCCAACACCTGCAGACATACGTCCAGTTCCCTCAAAGGGCTGAACTGACTGCCATCAAGTCTGGATTTATGCCTTTGCTAACATCCCACATGTGATAGGTGTCATTGATGGAACCCACATAGCTGTCATACCCCCAAGAGTGAATGAACAGGTGTACAGGAATTGAAAGAACTTCCACTCCATGAATATACAATTGGGGTGTACTGTTGACCAGTACATATCACATGTAAAAGCCAGGTTCCCAGGCTCAGGCCATGATACCTTTGACTTGAGAAACAGCAGTGTACCATACTTGATGGGACTACTACAAGGGAACAGAGGATGGCTCATAGGAGAGTGTGTATGACAATGGTTCTGTACATAGGTGACAGCTAGCCAATATGTACGTGCAGTCAGTTCATTATGGTTATATTTACGTCCACTATTGCAGGAGGTTCTGGCTACCCCAACTTGCAATGGCTCCTGACACTAGTGAGGAATCCCAGGACAGAAGCAGAGAAGAATTATAATGAGGATTGTGGACGTACTAGGAGGGTGATAGAGCGCACTATAAGTCTCCTGAAGGCTAGGTTTTGTTGCCTCCATCTCTCTGGGGGATCCCTGTGCTATGTCCCTGACATGGTGTGTTAGATGGTGGTGGCCTGCTGCATTCTGCACAACTTGGCTGTGAGGAAAGCTATCCCCCCTCTGGAAGAGGAGGGTGATGTCCAACTAGCCCAGCAATCTCAAGGAGGGGATGAGAGTGATGGTGAGGAAGAAGAGGGGGAAGATCTTAACTCCAGGAGCCAGCTGATCTGATATACTTCCAGTGGCCCTAAGGTATTGTTCAATATTGCTGTTGTCTTCACTGCATAGTTTCAGTTTGACTCATGTAGTTGGTAATGTGGTGTCTATAGTCATTGGCACTGTTAACTGAGTAGTGAAATAGCATGTGCCAGGTGACCCAATATTATGTACAGTGTGGCTTACTTCAGACACTACAGTGTGTTGGATCCCCTCCTGCAATAAAGGTATGATTATGAAATTGATTGCCTAATGCATACATACTCACAATTTAAACTCATAATGATGAGGGACATACGATTTGAGTGCATATGTGTTTTTATTAAGTGACACAAATTTGTTATATTGTTGTACAATGATAGGGAGTGGGCGCACAGTGCATATCTATACTCTGGTGCATGTGCTCAGCTGTTGGTGGCACTGGGTTTTGGTCCATGTGTCCATTGGTAGATGGTGTGTTGGTAGTGGCAGGTCTACAAGGTAGCACAGTGGCACACAAGGGAGACAGTTCAGGACAGAGCCACTTCTTAGCGGAGGCCCTGACCTTGGCTGGTGTTCCAGTGCCATGTCTGGGTCTGAGGGCACGTTTACGTGACTGGAGCTGCGCTGCAGGGCTAGGGGTGCTGGTCTCCTGGGTGTCCTCTGGCAGTGCCACCAGTCCAGTAGCTGCTGCTGATGTAGATGGCAGGGCAGCGTCCTGGCTAGTGGTAGGGGCTTGCAGGTGGGTGCAGGTCTCAGGCTGGCTGGGGTAGTGGTGCTGCAGCCCCCCATGCAATGGTGGCCATGGTGGCATTGAGCTGTTTCCAGTGCTCTGTGGCCTCTTTGTGGTATGCTATCTGCAGCCTTTGATTCCGCTCAAGGGTGGCCAGGATCTGGCCCATCCTGTCCTGGGTATGGTGGTATGCTCCCAGGACCTCAGATATCACCTCCTAGGCTGCTGCATCTATCCTTTGGCTTCCCCACTGGGCCACTGATGCCCTCCCACTGGCCCCTGCCCCCTGTGCCTGTGTCCCCTGCACAGGTCTGGCAGTCCCACTTGCACTGGGGCCTTCGTCATCCTGCCTGTTTGTGGGTGGAGATTCTGGCCTCTGTACATGTGGGCCGCCAGACTCTGCCTGGGAGACACTCGTGTGGGGTCGTTTGTCCAGAGCTGATGTTGGTGGCTGGGTGGTAGGGCTGTCAGTGGTATCCTGGGTGGGGCTGCTGGAGGGTGACAGTCCAGGACTGTGTGACGGGCCAGGGTATTCCTCACTTTCCATACATCCCTCTCCAGTTTCCTTTAAGGAAAACAGGCTGCATTACAAAAAAAAAACTGCTTTATTTAGAAGCAGTCACAGACATGGTGGTCTGCTGTCTCCAGCAGGCCACCATCCCTGTGAGGGCCGTCATTCCCAAGGGGGTCGCAAATTGCCACCTACCTCATGAATAATCATGAGGTGGGCATTTGCGACCCCCTTGCGAGTCGCAAATAGTGTCAAGGACACTATACTACATACAGTTTTGCAGCTCGCAAATTGCGAGTCGCAAACAAAAACATTGATACATGTAGCCCTAACTTCAGTTGCCCTAATTGTTCAAATATGAGTAATCATGTCTTCTCTCAATTACACGTAGTTGTTAATTTCAGTTGTGAATATGAACTGATTGCAGCCAGGTAAGTCAGCAGGCAGGATCATCCTACTATTGTCCAGATTTACAAAGAAGTTGTGTTGAGTTTGTGTTACTCATTTGATATTGACCAGGTGCAAAATTTATTTTGGTAGTTACAAACCAGCGCAAACCTCGGTTTGTGTTGCTCTGTAAAAAAAAAAAGAGTTAACTCAATGCAAGACACTGTGCTGCTTTGCTTTACTTTGCTCAGGTAGTTGTAGAGGCATGGGAACGCCTATTCACCAAACATTGATTCGGACATAAACCCATATCTACCAATACTTGCAGATACTGATTTGGGCTAAAAGTGGTGTGCATTCTGCAGCACACACAGAAAGAGGAAATAGCCTCAAAGCATATTTTTTGTGCAAGAAGGTACACCTCCCCGCACAAAAACTATTCTAATCATAATGCAGGCACCCCTGCACTATGGCGCAAGGGTGCCCAAGTTGGCACAAGGCAACCCCAAGTCCATCAGTGCAGGAAGAGAACAGAACTGCCACATTTCTTTAATAATATGGTGCTGTTCTGATCTCTCCCTGTCAAGCACTGCAGCAACTTCACCTGGTACACTGCGTTGCATTAATCAGTGAAGTAAACTGTGTACACCTGGGCCTATGTGTTGGCCTTTAGCAGTGGTGTAATGCAAGCTCCTTTAGCCCCCTCCACCTCCCATTGCAGGGGGGCCAACCCTCAAGAGGACACCTAACTCTTCACGGGCCCCAATAAACTCAAGGTCAATGCATATCTTTGCTATATAGGAGACTTTGGGACCCCACTTCACATTCTGCAGGAGGGCCCCATCATTTTGTGTTACACCACTGGCCTTTAGCGAGGCAGTCAGAGACAGTGATTACGATAAGTAAGTTTTGAAGGTTGGCTGTGCAGGCGTGCCCAGCATTGAGTGAGGCAGCTAATGCTTAGTACCACTGGGCTCCAACTCTAAGGAAGCTCCAAGGCTCCTTAAGAGTCCTTTATCTCCCTGCAGAAAGGGAAACAGCCTGTGGGACAGGTATCATGTGCACCGTAATTTGCTCAACACAAGACACCGGTAATTGTGTGGATGGCACGCAAATGATGATGAGAAGTCATTCAAACCAAGTGCCTTTTCTACGGCAAGCCACTGAAGACAGACCAATAAGGGCATGCTGAGGACGGCGCAGAGGCCCAATCCCAGATTTTTTTTCAGTGTGCTCTCTGGATCAGCAAGAGCACATGGACGCGCGAGGGACAGGAAGAGTACTCCTCCCCAGTAAACAATGACTCCTGAGGTAGGGACCATTTGGCACAAATGTATCACTGCTTTGTGGACTGGCCTCTGAAGTGAATGCACACGAGAGGCTTCAACATTGCAGTTTCTGAGTGCTTTGTTTGGGGCCAACCAGTCTAAGAGTGTCCCCTTTGAGGTGAAATGTATGGGAAGCCCTGGTAGGCCTCTAACGCAATAAGAGATGTTTCTTGTACTTTAGGGTGGCTACTACTGGCTTTTTCTTTCTGCTTGGATTTCTTAGAATGGTTCCTTCTTTAGTTCCTTTTCTCTCTCGTGCGGCCGGCCCTGCTGGCGCCTTAGTTGATTTGGAGAAGATGACTTGGACTCTGAGTGGGTTAGGGTGCAGTGGAGGGACTGTTTATAGGAGGTGGCACTGTGATTCAGATATCCTGGTATCCGGCTGCTTTGCAGGTATTGGTCTAACGTTCTCAGTTTTTGGCCATGTGTGACCCCTATCACAGGTCATGGTATCCTTTCAGTATGTGGGTTTCCTGCCCGAAGGGATTCAGTTCGGTTTAACTGCCTTGTTTTTGAGTGGTCAGAGGGGAGCTAAGTATGTTTCTGTGTGGTGTGGTCAAATATGTCTCCAATGGTGCTCTCTGCTCACATCTTGAACAGTTAACTTCAGCAGCTGCCAGCGTGTCCTATATTCCAGTGCAGAACTTTCGCCCACCGGTGCACTGGCACCATTTTTTCTGTTGTAGTATTCCTTGAGAAGGGTTCCACCACGATTATCTTACAGGCCATATGCATCCTCTCACTTCCTCTTAGCGCAGACTTTTAAAATATTCTTGATCCCCGTTCTGCTCTCTTATGAGGGGTCAGCGCTCCATTATTTTAACTTGTGGAAGGTTCTGTCTTTAGGTTTTATCCTGTTGACTCCTTTTTGTACCATGAGCTTCCTTGGCAATGCTTTGTTAGCTGGAGTCTGCACCTTGGCATGCTGTGCCTGAGGCTGAAGACCCTCTTTTGGTGGGTTTCTAAGGTTACACTGTTTGTGACTTGGCAGCTTCTTGGGACAGGGCCCTGTTGATCCTTTAAAGAGGTCTGTGGTGCACTGTCTCCCTTGTTAGGGTCTCGCGTGCAAGGGCATGCACTAGTGCATATGTCTCTCTTGCAAGGCACCATTATATACAAAAATGGCTTGGAGCCTGCCTACAGCTTACCATTTGTTGACTTCATGTCATTCCTCTTTGCAACCTCCTTAATTGGCCAGTGAATGCGAAATGTAATTTCTGATCATTTTTGTTGAGCAGAGACCAAGCTCAGATTGATTCAAGTTAATCTGTGGCTATCCACTGCTCCCAACGCTATTGAGGTACTAGTTCTTCCTACTTCCCAGGCCCCCTGCTTCCTCCATAGCGCTTAGGTTTTTTCTTGTTTCTTTAGTCTCTGATTTTGCTCCATTAAAGGCATACAGGTTTTCAGGTTTGGCAAAGCTTGAGGTCTTTTCCTGTGAATTGATTGTACTTTAAAACGTTCTGCACCGTTTTAGCAATCAAACCAAGCATTCAATTTCTCACAGGAACATCAGAGGCAAAGGAACGAGAGTTCTTGCAAGTAGGAAATGTGCACAGCTCTTCACTTGGTTTCATCAGGAGGTGTGTGAACCTTCCCTTATCATCCATGAAATCAGAATATGACTCTTTAGAGGCATAGGGTCTACCTGCTCCTGCAGCTTCCAAACCAGTTTCTCGAGAATACCAAGAGTTGCTTTTATTGCACAGCCTTCTTCCACTTGACACAGAGGAAGGAAGGAAGAGATCAGAACTTGCAACATAAAAGTCTGACATAGATCTCCACACCACGTGCATTAAAAGAAAGCTTTTTGTACTTGGTTACATATGGATTAAGTTTTTGCTGCTTCGCATCATTATCAACAATGGGGCTTAATGCTACTCGAGTTATCAGTACTTAGGGGGTCATTCTGACCCACGGGAGCACCGCCAACAGGCTGGCGGTGCTCCAACGAGCATTCTGACCGCGGCGGTTCAGCCGCGGTCAGAAGCGGAAAGTCAGCGGTCTCCCGCCGACTTTCCGCTGCTCGTTTGAATCCTCCATGGCTGCGGAGCGCGCTCCGCAGCCATGAGGATTCTGACCCCCCCTACCGCCATCCTGTTCATGGCGGGAAAGCCGCCATGAACAGGATGGCGGTAGGGGGGGTTGCGGGGCCCCTGGGGGCCCCTGCCGTGCCCATGCCAATGGCATGGGCACGGCAGGGGCCCCCGTAAGAGGGCCCCGCAAGGTATTTCAGTGTCTGCCTTGCAGACACTGAAATACGCGACGGGTGCTACTGCACCCGTCGCACCTTCCCACTCCACCGGCTCGATTACGAGCCGGCATCCTCGTGGGAAGGGAGTTTTTCCCTGGGCTGGCGGGCGGTCTTTTGGAGACCGCCCGCCCAGGGAAAAACTCATAATACCCTCCGCGGTCTTCTGACCGCGGAGCGGTATTATGGGGGCGGAATTCTGGCGGGCGGCCTCCGCCGCCCGCCAGGATTAGAATCAGCCCCTTAGTGTCTCTGGAAGATGAACGACACAGTTGGTCATAGACAGATCGCAAGGGCAGTCTCATTAACATCATGAACCATCTGTGCGCATGGAAGAGCACTCTCAGACCTGTCTTACTTTGTTTACAACTAGAATCTCTAACCAATAGGCAGAGATTCTGGTGGACCTACCCAGGGCCTGCTTAATAGCAGAAACTGTAAATTTCTCCCCCTTTCAGCCTCATTCAGCTCTGGTGACAACGGTATTGGAGAAAGCAAATAAAACCCGTAACAAACGCAGCTCACCGCTGTCAAAGGTGCCACTGCAGGGAGAACACAACTATTATGTAGATTCACTGTCCCAGAATGGTGGCCTTAATCCTCGTTCGTTCAGGCACACCACTCGGATCTACAACAATTTCAGAATTGCCTGCTCCTTCTGTTGCCCTCTTCCATGGGGTGTGAATTCAGAAGCAGGCCTAGCCTCTTGCACCTCGTTTACTTTTAGGTGCACACACTTAAGACATTTAGGGGATCATTCCGACCCCGGCGGCCCAGCGGGAAAGACCCAGCAACGATGAAGCCGGCTCCGAATGGAGCCGGCGGAGTTGCTGGGGCGCGACGGGTGCAGTGCCAAGCAGACGCTGAAAATCTTGCTGGGGCCCCCAGGGGCCCCACGACACCCGTTCCCGCCAGCCTCTTCCTGGCGGTGTAAACCGCCAGGAACAGGCTGGCGGGAAGGGGGTCGGAATTCCCATGGCGGCGCTGCTTGCAGCGCCGCCATGGAGGATTCCTTTGGCCAGGGGAAAACCGGCGGGAAACCGCCGGTTTCCCTTTTCTGACCGTGGCTTTACCGCCGCGATCAGAATTGGCCAGGAAGCACCGCCAGCCTGTTGGCGGTGCTTCCGTGGTCGTTGGCCCTGGCGGTCAATGACCGCCAGGGTCAGAATGACCCCCTTAGACCCTGATTTAAGAGGGCATAGCGCCACTTTAACGCCGCCCTAGCATAATTTGTTTTTACACTAAGGCGACACTAAGGTGGGCTTTTCTTTGTGCCATATTTACAAAGTGGTGCAATGCATACATTGTGCCACTTTGAAACCCTTTGTGCTACATTATGCCTGCACCAGTCATATTGTCTGCAAAGAGGGGGGGCAAAAAATGGCGTAAAGAAATCTAAGAGATTTCTTTGTGTCATTTGTCTCGGCACTTTTAACCTCTGCTCAGAGCAGGCGTTAAAAGGGGGCAAACCACTGTTTACAATGAGCCGCTATGTACTGTTTTAGAGTTAGTGCCAAACTTTTGGCGCTAAATCTGAACAGTACATCAATAGTGTCAGAAATTCTGACGCTATTGTCCCTATCCTATGCCATGGTGCGCCATATTTTAATTACGGTGCACACATGGTGGCAGTAGGGTGGTGCAAGGGGTCACAAGAAAAGTGGCGCTACATGAGTATTTGCATTCCTAATATAATTTTCTCATTTTAACTTTCACTTTTGACATCAGCGTACTTTATTACTGCCTTATTAGGAATAATATTTAAAAGCTACTCTAGATAACCTTTACCAGAATTGCACATGCCACAACTCATGAAGTCCATGCACCTATAAAAGACATTTGGGATTCAAAGATTTTCATTCGGTAGGGGCTTGTGGCACAAAAACTTATTGTTACACTTAGGTCCTTGAACTAACAAGCTTTGGCAAATCCAATAGGTCTCGCCTATGCAAGATCAATTAACTTTGTCACTGTTTCTGTTAGCCATGTTGTACAGCCGCTGGGCTGCTGTGCAGCATGGAAGAAAGTAAAAATAAAGTGAAATGACGCAGTTAGAGCTGGCTATGGCATAGTGCTTTTTTTCTTTACTTTGACAGTACTGCTATACAACACAGCAAAGACACGTTCAGAAAGGCAATAGCTCTAGCATAGGCAAGAAGGATAAGTCTTGCCAAGGTTTGTTCATTCTTTGGTGTCACTTTGGCAGCATGTAGGTAGGTGGCTATTAGTTTCTATAAGAATCTGCATTTATTTTCCCCGTGTTTCTGGCGGTCTATATTTCATACGTAGGTTCTGGTATTGAGTCTTGCTCCTGCCTACAATCTTTGTGGAGTGGCACCTGGAATGTCTGGTATATTATCATTATGTAAGAACTCTTGACGAGAAAGGTTGACTAGGGGATAATGGTCTGATTACTTACTGTTAGTCTTCAGTCCCAAAGTCGTAGCCTTCATTGTCACAGTCATACTTTCCACCGGTCCAACCTTAATCCATAATTGCATGTAGTAAACATACAGGATCAGGGTGCCTTTAGGGCTGTGTGACTGCACTGAGCACTGATGTGTTTAGCAATAACTTAATATTTGAAAGCACCTGCTACAGAGTTCCTTGTGCATCCATCTTTCAGGCAGTAATAAAAATGTCAAAATAGCTCTTGTGATTATTGTTCCTGCTAGAGAAAGAGATCTGACTTTTTTTCTAGCTGCACTTTTGACTAACCATAAAGTAGCATAGAGGGTTAATATGCCTGCTGCAAAGAACTGATCTGTATTCTATGTAAATAGAGGAGTGGATTAGTAAAGCCAGCCTGTGAGTATTTAGGGTGTAGAATATGGTATCGCTGGTAGCCCTACCATTCAGCACACTTACAAATACCATCTTGGGTCCAGTCAGGTACTTTTACTCCACCTTAAGCTCAACCCTGGGTAGTCGTGGCTGCAAGCAGTAAGGCTCAGCAAAGGAATAATGTGTACAGCATTTAACAACATCAAACAAAAGAATAAGAAAACCATATGACACAAAAGAAACAAAACACCAGGTTAGAAAAATAGATAAGATATTTATGAATATTTAGAGACCCTAGTCATCAAAATCCACCTACGGGGTTCCAGAGATATGGAATTTTAAAAGAATAAGGACATGATTTAGATCTCAGCAAATGGCATACTCAGTCACAAACATGACTGATATCCTGTCTACCGTATTATGAACCCCAATAGAATATACTGGGATCGTAATAATGCAGACAGGATATCCGCCACATTTGTGATGGAGTATCCCCTCCGCCAAGATCTAAATCAGGACCTAAATAACTTTAGCATCAACTGCAAACAAGTATTAGTCAACAAAAACTTTAGAAACTTTTGAAAAGTGCCAGATAAGATACTTTGTACAGTTACCTGGTCACCAGAGTGTTTTTAGAGCAAGATCCAAACTTTACAGGATGACGTACTAGACGATAATGGAGTGGTCCTGATGTTGAGGGATGCAGGCTCAAAGATGCTCAAGGATTCTCTGGATGCTGTGAGGTCCATGGGGGTGAAGTCCGGTTGAATCGTCGGTCCACAGGTGAGTGGGGCGACTCTGTCCATGGATTCCAGGGTCCAGGAAGTCCTCTTTGCTGGGTTTCAAGGGCTGCCAATTCAGATCTTGCGTTTGTTCAACAGAGCGGTCACTGTGCAAATTATTGGTGGAGAGTGGTGTCCCTCTCTGGTGATAAATATGGTCACAATCAACACTCACAGGTCCAGCCGACACAGGTGCACCTTTTGGCTATCGCCAAATTGTCCTTGGGGGTGCCAGACACTCTGTAGCCGCAAGATTTCTGCCGTGGGTACCAGAGATGCAGCTTGGGCTCCTTCAGCTTTAAATGTCCCCAATGCTGTTTTGGTGGTCAGCCAGTTGACCCTTGGAGTCTCTGCTTTGGACTGGGGCCAGGGATCAGTGTTCCCCAAACTAGGCACGCAGAACAGAGTCCAAACTCCATTAGACCAAACTGCAGCAGGTGCAGTCACTCCTGTGCCGCAGCCTCTATTTGTGCATTTCCAATGGGTTCACTGTGGTCTCCTTCTCGTCCTCTTTCCAGTCCAGCGAGTGCGGAGGGTCAAAGTGCCAGTGGGCCATATTTATCCCAAGAAACTGCCCTGAGGGGTCACGTGGTCACTAGCCAATAGGCTACTGGGGTCCCCTCCTACTTAGATACAAACAAACTTCCTGTGATGTGTGGCATCTGGCTATCCCAGAATGCCACATTATTGCCCACTTCAAGATGGCAGGATTCTTCCTCAGTCGTGAGGAGCAAGGGAGCCCATCCTAGAGTTATGGCTACCTGGGGTCAACAAGCCCACAGTAAAACCAGTTTGGGGGTGAGTTTCCTCTCTCTGGCCCTTTCTCCACGCTGTCTACAGGGACATAAAGAATCCTGCTCAGGGGTGTTGAGCCAGAAGACCCATCAAACGCGGATTCCCCTTTGAAGCACATCTTCAGGCTAATCCCACAAGTGGTCATCCTGGCAGAGGAGGTGACACTTGGCTGCTGCAATACTGCCTTTGTCCCTGGGAGTCATTCAGGTCTCCCCAGGGGTTCAGAAAGCTGTCTAGATGTGTGTGCCTTTATGAGGCTGCTGGATGAGGAAGCACAGAGTATTCAGATTTCTAAAAGTGGCCAACCATTAATAGTGACATTAATTTCGACCTAAGCACCAGATCGCATTTAATGTCACAATTAATTTGATATTTCATATGACCCAGTTTGGTAGACCAAGTCAAATGTTAGCCAGGTGGGGAGGTCACCCGGTAACCCGGGGCTACCCCACCCTGTAGTAGCCAATGGGGCTACCAACTTTACCCACACCAAAACAACAATTTGGAAGTGTTGTTGTTGAGACATATCAAAATATATATCTCACTTAACAAAAATACAGCTCTTTGCTGTAGGGCTCTATAGGCCTTCCTTAGGGGAGACATGCATATTGTTAAGTGGTAGGGTGGCTTTGTCACTGGTTTAAATGGCAAAGTCGAACTGACAGTGAAAACACCACCCTTCCAGTCTGCAGTGGCAGGCTGGGAGCCATTTTGTGTCTTGTCACTTGAAGGGTGGTACAAATAGTGCTGCAGCCCTGGGTGGACACTCTGATTTAAGTGCCCTGGGTATCTTATACTAGTGACTTTTAAATAGGTCAGGCCTTGCCAACTGGGTGTATCCCATTTGACATATACTTTGGATGGGGTCAGAATATTGGCACTGAGGACTATTTAGCAGGCTTCAGTGCACTCTCAGAGTCGAAAAACCAGAAGCATAATCCAAAAATGTGGGGGTGAATATGCAAAAGAGGCATTTCCTTACACAGCCCTTACCAGCACTTTAAAACAAATGAAATGTAGGTGAGAGAGAGCTATGGAGAGATGAGGGGCACTTTTGCCAGGTGGTAGTGAGGGACTCTGAGGAGGAAGTAGGGGGACACCAAAAACGATTCCTGCACCAGCGCTACCAGCTTTAAAACAGGCCTTGTACAGGATAGACTTTGGGTCGGAGGCTATATATAAATCTACAGGATGGGGGAAAGTTAAGTCATTAAAATAATTATGTGTTTTCATTTTCTATATGGTTATTTTTATTGGGGAACAATCATGACGGGCTATCTCTGGAAAAACTCATCAGGTACTAACTGAAACGAGAAACTACCATTTAGAATAATGAATGTAACAAGTAAGAAACTGCGAGATTTTGCCACAGCATACATGCCGACATTTAGGAATAGGTAAGAAGGAGATTCCGAATAATAATTTGGAGATCTAAATTCCCCTTACACCTTCATATAAGAGGTTCAGTAGGCGTAATCTACAGTAACTCCAATTTGGCTTTGAAAACCATGAGATCTCGCCTCAAATAGGTGTGTTAGTGTGTATGCCATACATTCACCATTTATGTAATGTATTCTTTGTTGAATCTTTAACCCCTTCGCTGCCAGGCCTTTTCCCTCTCAGGAGTCAGGCCTTTTTTTGGCTATTTGGGGCAGTTTGCGCTTAGGCCCTCATAAGTTTTTGTCCACATAAGCTACCCATGCCAAATTTGTGTCCTTTTTTACCAACATCCTAGGGATTCTAGAGGTAACCAGAGTTTGTGAGGTCCCCTGATGGATACCAAGAAATTAGCCAAAATGCTGGAAAAAAACGTTTTTTCCAAACAAATGGGAAAAAAGGGCTGCAGAACAAAGCTTGTGTTTTTTCCCTGAAAATGGCATCAACAAAGGGTTTGCAGTGCTAAAATCACCATCTTCCCAGCTTTCATGAACAGGCATACTTGAATCAGAAAAACCCATTTTTCAACAGAATGTTGGCATTCTACTGGGACATACCCCATTTTTACTATTTTTTGTGCTTTCAGCCTCCTTCCAGTTAGTGACAGAAATGTTGTGAAACCAATGCTGGGTCCCAGAAAGCTAAACATTTCTGAAAGGAGACAAAATTTTGAATTCAACAAGGGGTAATTTGTGTAGATCCTACAAGGTTTTCCTACAGAAAATAACAGCTGAAATAAAAAAAAATTGAAATTGAGGTGAAAAAAAACAGCAATTTTTCTCCACGTTTTACTCTGTAACGTTTTCCTGCAATGTCAGATTTTTGAAAGTAATATGCTGTTACGTCTGCTGGACTCTTTTGGTTGCGGGGATATATAGGGCTTGTAGATTCATCAAGAACCCTAGGTACCCAGAGCCAATAAATGAGCTGCACCTTGTAATGGGTTTTCATTTTATACCGGGTATACAGCAATTCATTTGCTGAAATATAAAGAGTGAAAAATAGTTATCAAGAAAACCTTTGCATTTCCAAAATGGGCACAAGATAAGGTGTTGAGAAGCAGTGGTTATTTGCACATCTCTGAATTCTGGGGTCCCATACTAGCATGTGAATTACAGGGCATTTCTCAAATAGATGCCTTTTTTACACACTGTCTTACATTTGGAAGGAAAAACTGTAGAGAAACACAAGGGGCAATAACACTTATTCTGCTATTCTGTATTCCCCCAAGTCTCCCGATACAAATGGTACCTCACTTGCGTGGGTAGGCCTAATGCCCACGACAGGAAACGCAAAATGGACACATCACATTTTCCCAAAGAAAACTGATGTGTTTTTTTGGAAAGTGCCTAGCTGTGGATTTTGGCCTCTAGATCAGCCGGCATCTATGTAAACCTACCAAACCTGTGCCTTTTTGACAACTAGACACCTAGGGGAATCCAGGATGGTGTGACTTGTGGGGCTCTCACCAGGTTCTGTTACCCAGAATCTTTTTCAAACCTCAAAATCTGGCAAAAAAATACTTTTTCCTCACATTACGGTGACAGAAAGTTCTGGGATCTGAGAGGAGCCACAAATTTCCTTCCACCCAGCGTTCCCCCAAGTCTCCCGATAAAAATGGTACCTCACTTGTGTGGGCAGATCTAGTGCTCGCGACAGGAAAAGCCCCAAAACACAATGAGGACACATCAAAATTATCAAATCCTAAACTACCTGTTTTTGCAAGGGTGGGGCCTGCATTTATGGTCCTGGATTCAGCAGCGATATAGGTAAACCTACCACACCCAAACATTTTTGAAAACTAGACACCTGATGGAATCCAGGGAGGTGTGACTTGCGTGGATCACCCAATGTTTTCTTACCCAGAATCCTCAGCAAACCTCAAATTTAGCTAAAACAAAATCACATTTTTTCCCACATTTCAGAGTGGGATCACTGCACAAGGACAAATTTCCTACCACCCAAAGTTCCCCTCCCGGTAAAAATGATACCTCACTTGTGTAGGTGGGCCAAGTGCCTGTGACAGGGAAGAGCCAAAAACATGTCAAAATTGAGGGGGAACCAAAGCGGGTCCAAAAGGGCAGTTTGCAAAGAAAAATGTTTAGGCTGATAAGTGCAGTAAAAATGGCCTAAAGACAATTTGCCGCACAGGGGAGCAACCCCTTTCTTAGGGGTCGCTCCCCACATATAAAAAAATAATATAAACAAAAAAAATCCCTGGTGTCTAGGGTTTTCTGCCCCCCCCCTGCGGGCAGATCGGCCTAATTACAATAGGCCGATTTACCCCCAAGGGGGGGCAGAAATGGCCTACAACAAATTTGCCCCGCCAGGGGAGCGACCCTTGCCTCAGGGGTCGCTCCACTCACATGAAACTGGCAACAACAAAAAATACCTGGTGTCTAGTGGTTTCTGCCCCCAAGAGGGGCAGACTGGCCTAATTCAAGTAGGCCGGTCTTCCCCAAGGGGAGACAGAAATGACCTAAATACAATTTGCTCCCCAGGGGAGCGTCCTTTGCCTAAGGGGTCACTCCCCATTTATAAAAAAAACAAAGTAAACAAAAACAAATATATTCCTGATGTCTAGGGGTTTCTGCCCCTCCCCCCACCGTCCGGGGGCAGATCAGCCTAATTATAATAGGCCGATCTGCCCCCCGGGGGACAGAAAAGGCCTAAAAATATGTTGCCCTGCTAGGGAGTGGCCCTTGCCCAAGGGGCCGCTCCCCTTATGTATAAATATAAATTTAGAAAAATATTCCCTGGTGTTTAGTGCTTACTGCCTAACTTGGGAGCAGAATGACCTAATAAAAATATGCTGATCAACCCCAAGGGGGCAGAAAAGGCCTAAAAGTAATTTTGCCCCCAGTAGAGCGACTCTTGCCTAAGGGCTCACTCCCCACATATAAAAAAAAAAGAAAAATTATCCCTGGAGTCTAGCGGTTTCTGCCCCCCCCCCACCCCCCCCCCATTCCCGGGGCAGATCGGCCTAATTATGATAGGCCAATCTGCCCTAGGGGGTGGGGAGCAGAAATGGCCAAAAAATAAATTTCCCCTCTGGGGAGCGGCCCTTGCCCAAGGGGCCACTCCCCTTATTCAATAACAGCAACAAAAAACTTCCTGGTGTCTAGTGGGCATTTCTGCTGCAATGGGGCAGCAGAAATGCAGAGAGAGACATCAAAGGAAAGGAAAGACCCTTCCTTTCCTTTTATCCTTTTGATGCCTCTCTCGGACCTCCAGTAGCTGCCCTGATACAAAGTTGTCACTCCCTGATTTGTTCTGGGCTCGCCGTAAATCGTTTGTATCACAGAGGACATTCCACCATAAATGAAATGAAGCTGCAGCACTGTGATGGTGGAAAGTCTTGTGATACAAACGATTTACGGCGAACCCAGAACAAACCCGGGAGTGACAACTTCATATCAGGGCAGCTACTCACACATGACTTCTAATTAACGGGAAAGAAAACGGACACAACTGACCTCCAGATAAAAATACGCCTCTTCGGAAAGGAACGATCCTTCGAACAAGCCCCTAACGGCAATTCTGGTATAGAGTTGCTATCAAAAATATACATCTATATCTATTGCCTTTCGCATTCCAATACAAAGAAAGACGTTTCGGTGATAACGATGTAAAAATAAGACACATTAAGGACTTTGGTATTACTATGCTAAACGTTCTATGTATGCACTTGGGTCCCAGGATTCTTTGCAGAGCGCCCCTCCTCTCCAAACTATGGGATCTGAGGCACATGCCTTTTCAGCACGGTTGCCGAGGTAACAGGGCCCAGCACGCTTGTCTGTTGGGATTTCGGCTCAGTGAAGCTTGCTTAGCTGAGCCTGCGCACAACTGAAGAGCCTCCGGGTCAGGGAGAGGAACAATCGGAGAAAGGTGGAGGTGTTAGAAGGATAGGTAGAGGCTAAAGTGGGAGAAGCATTAAGGGTGAAGAACGTCTCTTGGCTCACAGCAGGTCGCCCTCGGGTGGGCATGAAAGGAAGGGAGAAAGAGAGTGGCTGGGCGCTGGGCCATTCCCGCCACAAGCATGTGAGTACCGCGCTGAGGGTCGTCAAAGGGAAGGGGAAAGTTTTATGTGCAGCAGCGGCGGGGAACGTCTAGGGTAAGCCCGGGTGGGCTAGCAGTCAACCGGCACTTCCCATTGGCTGTCAAAGGTAAGAAGTGGTCAGGCACCGTCCTTAAAAAGGTCGTTAGTGTTTTCTCAGTAGTGCCAGGCTATGTAAATTAATAGTTCTTTAAGAGTATAACCCCGAAAACTAATTCTCACTTAGAACTCATAGAACTCATCGGAGTAGTTCCGGACGCAAATGTAGAAAATGTCTCGTTCTACCACTCAACCCCAAGGCTCTGCTCGCGATACCAAGCACTGCCATCTTTCTGCACCCACTTCACACCCTCCTATAGCTTGGCCTTCCCAATTGCAGGTCAGTGTGCTTTGCTGTAGCCGTAGAGGCCCTAAAAATAAAGGGGACACTGGCAGAGACAGTCGCCACGGGGCTGGAAGAATGTCAGAGTACGGGCCACACCCACAGATGGGTACCAGGGCACTGTGCCTACTTCCTAAAGTAACTTGCAAATCACTATCCGCAGTGACACCTCGTTCCTGCGCGTCGACTGGAAATGAAAATAAATAATAATGTAATAATAAGGCACTATGGCCGTGGTGCCGTCTATTCCCACTACTCAGAGGATGAGTGTGACGGGTATTATTATGTATTAGTTCTGTTTTTCGAACCAAGAGTGTTCCGGCTTCTGGGCGCTAGAAACAGCCGCTGCTTTGCATTACTACATAATTAAATAATAAGCATAGACATTCGTAGTGGCAGAAGGTTGTTTTAATCGCCTTTTGTCTCTTTTATTGCAGCACTAGGGGTAATACGCGCCTTTTGACAGCAAACTTCAGCAAAGCTGGCACTGACGGGGCATCAGTGCGTCTGGGACTCGGCGGGATGTCTGTAGACGCCGAGGAGGTGACACGTCTCCGCAAACCACGCTTCTCCTATGAGGAGAACCAGATCTTGATCCGGGAGGTGCGTGCCAATTACAGCCGCCTGTACGGCACGCAGAGCCGGCGGGTGACTGTGGGCGAGCGCCGACGCGTCTGGGAAAACATCGCCGCCAAGATCAACGGCATCACCAGTTGGAGGCGCACCGGGCAGGAGGTACAGAAGCGCTGGAACGACTTCAAGAGGCGCACCAAAGAGAAGCTGTCGAGGGTGCCACATTCCACTCAGGGCACTGGTGCTAACAGTGACGAGGCCTACTCTGCTGAAGAGGAGACTATTTTCGCCATTCTGGGGCCAGGCGTGGCGGCAGGCTTCAGTGGCATGGACCTGGAGAGCCCGAGAGGCACGTTGCAAAACTCAACGAGCTTTCCACAAAGGTTTCACCTCCCAGCAGATCATCATTCAGGTGAGCCTCCACCGCCCTTATATGATCCACGCTTCCAACTGAACCTACCGATTCGTTGGTCATTATTATTTAATAACAAACTACCTCGGCAGTGGCCAGTGTATTGTATGACAATCACCTGTTCTCTGAACATTGAGCAACGTATTTTATTCACAGTCATTATTAATATACAGCCCATGACAGTTAATTGGTTAATGACGTCATAATGTGGGCATTAAATGATAATATCTCTCTAGTACTGGTCTCTGCTTATCTATTTTCACACACTGTGAAAACATCATTGTCCAATGAGGTCAGAGGTGGCTATCCCTCTTTGTCCAATATCGCCAACAGTGCACGGTACTAATGGCTAAAAATACTATCGAGAATTCAAATTCGTCCGCTGGAAATGTAGTAATAATAATAAAATAAAAATGTAATAATAATAATAAGACTGCATTACAGCTGTGGTACTATTCTTTACCAGTGGTGTTATTAATCTATTTAACGACATTCCAATTAGACTGGGTTAGATGGGAGGCTGAGCATGAACCTTCTTTGTTTAAACTGGTGGCTGCCATCCCTCCAGTTAAAATCCTCCAGAACGTCTAAGCTAATTATCATTTTCAAATTTAACTGGGCCCATGTTTCTCTTCTGTGATGGTATTTTGTTAATATCGTCTTGTATTCAGATTGATTTCTATTTGTGATTTTACTCGTTTTAATGTTTGTCTCCTGTTACATGGCATACACCTATAGATATGCACACAATGAATTTTTCAGTTCTGCTGTTTTACAGTAGTAAGTATAGTTATCCAGAATTTCTGTACTCTTACTTCCCAAACGTTTTTTTCCTTCCAACGTGTTTGGGTTCTCACAAGGCGCTGAGGCATCATGGCAGGATGTAGTAGTACTTGAATTGTTATTTTCCACTCCAACATGGCTGCTGCTTATGCTTTACTCAAAAAATGGTATGTTGTAGTTTCATGTTTATTCAAGTGCAAACAAGATCATCGCCCAGACTCATCCTCTGTAGACGAATGAGCTCCACTAAATGAAGGTAAGATGCAAGTGGATTTATTGTATACAATTATGCCCACGACACGAACACATCCTTCTCAGTCTGAATCCTGGATGCAACTGACCTACTGGTCAGACCCCTCAGACCCACACATTTCAACATGCATCATAATACCACAACACCATCCCCTCTACACAAAACAAAAATTAATGAAAGAAAGCACAGTTGAAATAACAACTACCTAATCAAAATACAATCATAAGTACAATTCACTACATTAAATGCAGAATATCACCCATAACAAGTAAAATGCGTACTAAAATAAAAACATCAGCCGATACATTAAATAATCTTTAAATTTATGTGACATTTTCAACACCCTTGAACTCACACTTGTTAATCTTGCAGAACAAAAAACTTCTTTATCAAACTCTTTTGTTGAGTTATGCGCATCACACAGCTTCATAATTATCTAATACTTGACTGTTTAATTGGTGAACATCCGACTGCAACCAGGTACCCCAGTCTGATCCTCATGCACACCTCTGCTTTTGTTTTATGATACTTGCTCGGTCAGGAGGAATTTTGACTAGTTGTCTATTGTTCAACCAGCACTTTTAGGAGATCTAGCAACTGTAACTGGCGAAGAAAATTTAGATTCTCCTTTAAAAAAAAAAAAAAATCTTTTTAGGATTTTTAATTCTGACCCAATCTCATTTACAAAAATTACGATCATGAGATTTACGTAAATCATCAAATTGTTATTTCATATTTGCTTGCTTCACTGCTACATTTATATGATGCATATTCTCTTGATTGTTCAACACCACCTCTTTCCGCTTTATCCCTCATCCATTCTGGAAACAAACTAGTATGAATTTTTCATCTCTGCAACAAAGTAAAAGGGGCTTCTTTGTAGCAAAGTACCATCTTGCCTGGCATGTTATCCCTATTTTTTATTTGTGTTTCAGTTTGTTTTTGCCTGTTTCACTGGGATCCTGCTAGCCAGGACCCCAGTGCTTATAGTTGTGGCCTGAATGTCTGTTCCCTGTGTAGTGCCTAACTGTGTCACTGAGGCTCTGCTAATCAGAACCTCAGTGCTTATGCTCTCTCTGCCTTTAAACTTGTCACTGCAGGCTAGTGACCATTTTTACCAACTCTAATTGGCACACTGGAACACCCTTATAATTCCCTAGTATATGGTACCTAGGTACCCAGGGTATTGGGGGCCCAGGAGATCCCTATCGGCTACAGCATTTCTTTTGACACCCATAGGGAGCTCAGACAATTCTTACACAGGACTGCCCTGCAGCCTGAGTGAAATAACATCCACGTTATTTCACAGCCATTTTACACTGCACTTAAGTAACTCATAAGTCACCTATATGTCTAACCCTCACTTGGTGAAGGTTAGGTGCAAAGTTACTAAGTGTGAGGACACCCTGGCACTAGCCAAGGTGCCCCCACATATTTCAGGGCAATTTCCCCGGACTTTGTGAGTGCGGGGACACCATTACACGCGTGCACTACATATAGGTCAATACCTATATTTAGCCTCACAATGGTAACTCCAAATATGGCCATGTAACATGTCTAAGATCATGGAATTGTCCCCCCCATGCCAAATCTGGTATTGGGGTGCCAATCCCATGCATCCCCGGGGCTCCAGCATGGACCCCGGGTACTGCCAAACCAGCTCTCTGGGTTTTCACTGCAGCTACTGCTGCTGCCAACCCACAGACAGGCTTCTGCCCTCCTGGGGTCTGGCAAGCCCAGTCCCAGGAAGGCAGAACAAAGGATTTCCTCTGAGAGAGGGTGTTACACCCTCTCCCTTTGGAAATAGGTGTTAAGGGCCTGAGAGGAGTAGCCTCTCCTGGCCTCTGGAAATGCTTTGAAGGGAACAGATGGTGCCCTCCTTGCATAAACCAGTCTACACTGGTTCAGGGAACCCCCAGCTCTGCTCTGGCGCGAAACTGGACAAAGGAAAGGGGAGTGACCACTCCCCTGTCCATCTCCACCCTAAAGGGGTGGTGCCCAGAGCTCCTCCAGTGTGTCTCAGACCTCTGCCATCTTGAATCCAGAGGTGTGAGGGCACAATGGAGGCCTCTGAGTGGCCAGCGCCAGCAGGTGACGTCAGAGATCCCTCCTGATAGGTGTTTACCTGACTAGGTGGCTAATCCTCCTGCAAGGGTTATTTAGGTCCTCTCCTGTGGGCTTTTTCTCAGATCACGAATGCAAGAGCTCACCAGAGTTCCTCTGCATCTCTCTCTTCAACTTCTGACAAGGATCGACCGCTGACTGCTCCAGGACGCCTGCAAAACTGCAACAAAGTAGCAAGAAGACTACCAGCGACATTGTAGCGCCTACTCCTGCTGGCTTTCTCGACTGTTTCCTGGTGGTGCATGCTCTGGGGGCTGTTTGCCTTCACCCTGCTCTGGAAGCTAAGAAGAAATCTCCCATGGGTCAACGGAATCTTCCCCCTGCTAACACAGGCACCAAACTTCTGCTTCACCGGTCCTCTGGGTCCCCTCTCATCGTGACGAGCGTGGTCCCTGGAACACAGATGCTGGATCCAAGTGACCCCGACAGTCCAGTGGTCCATATGTCCAAATTTGGTGGAGGTAAGTCCTTGTCTCCCCTCGCCAGACAGTAATCCTGTGAACTGCAGCTGCTAGGGCTTCTGTGCACTTTTGCAAGGAATCCTTCGTGCACAGCACAGCCCAGGTCCCCAGCACTCCTTCCTGCATTGCTCAACTCGCTGAGTTGACCACCAGCTTTGTGGGACCCTCTTTTGTAGTGTTGAGTCGACCGCTGTGCTCAGTTTTCTTGAACCTGTGTTCAAGTACTTCTGCGGGTGCTGCCTTCTTCTGCGTGGGCTCTCTGTATTGCTAAGGGCCCCCTCTGTCTCCTCGTCCAAATGGCGACCTCCTGGGCCCGGGCAGCGCCCTTTTTCTTCAGCCGCGACCTTTGCAGCTAGCAAGGCTTGTTTGTGGTCCTTCTGCATAGAAACAACTCTGCATCCTCCAGCATTCCGTGGGACATCTTCTGTGAAAAGGAGAAGTTCCTGGTGTCTTGCGTTGTTGCAGAATCTTCAGCTTCTTCCACCCGGAGGCAGCCATTTTGTACCTTCATCCGGGGTTTAGTGGGCTCCTGCCCCCTCCCCCCCCCCCCCCCCCCCCCCCCGGACACTTTTGTGACTCTTGGACTTGGTCCCCTTCCTTTACAGGTCCAGGAATCCGTCTTCAGTGCTTTGCAGTCAGTTGTGTCCTTTGCAGAAACTCCTATCACGACTTTAGTGCGTTTCTGGGGAAGTAGGGTCACTTTACTCCTACTTTTCAGGGTCTTGGGGTAGTGTATCTTGGACACCCTTAGTGTTTTCCTGCACTCCCAGCGACCCTCTACACACTACAGTAGGCATGGGTTCCCTAAGTGGTTCGCATTCCACTTTCTTAGTGTATGGTTTGTGTTGCCCCTAGGCCTATTGCATCCTATTGTATTGTACAATGTTTGCACTACTTTTCTAACTGTTTACTTACCTGATTTTGGTTTGTGTGTATATTTTGTGAATTTTACTTACTTCCTAAGGGAGTATATCCTCTGAGATATTTTTGGCACATTGTCACTAAAATAAAGTACCTTTATTTTTAGTAACTGAGTATTGTGATTCTTATGATATAGTGCTAAATGATATGTGGTATAGTAGGAGCTTTGCATGTCTCCTAATTCAGCCTAAGCTACTGTGCTATAGCTACCTCTATCCGCCTAAGCTGCTAGAACACTACTAATCTACTAATAAGGGATAACTGGACCTGGACCAAGGTGTAAGTACCACAAGGTACCCACTATAAGCCAGGCCAGCCTCCTACATTCTTCTGTCGTACTGTGGGGAATAATATTGTAAATATGTATAATTTCTAGTAAAAAATTGGATACTTCCTGGCCAGATGACAAAGTTGTTTGTGTCCCCTCTTTCATGATTCTGTTAGCCCTTTCCTTCAAACCATAAGAACCTGAGTAATACAGTGCTACTTTCCAATATTTCACATCATGTTCCTTAAAGAGAGAACATACTCTCTCAGACACAAAGTGAGGGACGTTGTCTGTAACCATAACTTTAGGTGAACCTTATACATTAAACACTTTCTCTAAAAATGTTATGGCTGCCTCTGTACTCGGTGATTGAATACATGAAATGGAATAATGATCAACAGTAATCAATTAACATGACAAGGTATCTCATTTTTTCAGGAAGCAGCAGAAATGGACCCGTAAATTGCAAACCCACTTTATCCTAAGCTGTTTTCGGAAACGGTACAGGATACAAGGAAGACTCCTTCATTTTTCAGTGTTTGTCTGATAAAAGACGCTTGGGGCATTCATCAATAATATGTTTAACATTAGCCTCTGATGATGGCCACCAGTAATATTGTCTTACCCGTTTACACGTTTTGGATCTACCTAGATGTCCCTGGTGAGCTAATAAATCATTTTCTGTCCTAAACTTTGAGATGGGGCAAACAACTCTCCATGCAATACGATACCATTCACAATGGATAACTCTTCTGGCAGGTTGGAAAATTAGTTTAGCTCACCAGTTAAACATCTACTCTCTGGTCCATTCATCATTAAATGTATCCACTTTCTTCAAGTTCTCGTGTGTTCGATACCGCTGCCCACTTTTACTCAGTGATCTCGATACCATAATCCGCGACAGTATCCAATTTAGCCCCCACACACTCATCATCAGCCCAAGCTTCGTCACCTAGCGTAATTTTCTAGAGGCATACGCTGTAAACAGTCCGTTTGGAAGTTCTTCCCATTAGGAAAATTTTTAATATAATTATCCTCCTGTAGTTTGGATGTTAACCATAATCAACCTTGCAGAAGTGTTGTTAGAACTTTTTACATTTAGAATTTGCTCAAGAGGTTTATGATCAGTGTAAAATTCAAATGGGCAACTCCAAATGTACATTTTGAATTTTTGTACCACCCAAATGCAAGCCAAAACCTCTCTCTCCTATATAATTTCCCAGAATGCTTCAGTGCGCTTGATGCAAAACCAATTATTTGCATCTTTCCACTCACCCACTGACTCAAAACTGCCCCAAGCCCAGTCAAACTCTCATCTGCTGTGATCACACATTTACTTCCTACTTTGTAAGGATACATTGCAGGTGCTTCAATTATCAGTTTTGTAACAGGGGTGTGGAATCTAATAAAATATCTACTTGTCCATGGGACAGGTTGCTTCTTAAATCTACTTGTCCTGTAAAAACAAATCTACTTGTCCCTTTGGTGCCATGTAGTGCAGCGACAAATAATGGCTGCAATCTCGTTATGTAAGAGCTCTGATAATAGCCTCTCTGATTATGCCAGGGCTACTACTATAATAGGGCATCAATACTTGCAACTTCAATCACTACTATAGTAATTTCCTTATTTTTCCACCTTTCCGCAGATCTACATACTGGGGCTGGAGGAAGCAGTAAGCAATAGTTCCAGGGCTGGAATGCCTTCGATTCTGCAAACTTGCATGTTTTAAGGATTTTCGCTAGCTCTTCTCTAATCTTTTCCCATAATGAGAAAGGTTGGAAATGCACTCCTGACAATGGCAAAAGTAGAAATTCTTTCAGGGTTCCGAAAAAGTGGTTGGAGGGAAAATGAACTTGTAAATACTCAATAGATTTTTACATAAGCAAATATACACACACATTTGCTCATGCTAAAATATAATTCACAAATATTTTGTAGGAGCACCATTTCTTGGTCTACTTCTGTAAGCTCTTGTGAATTTATGAAAGCCACTAATTCAAAGACATATACCATTGGTGCACTTATGTGACTTTCTTTAAGAATTGGGTCCCTAATTAGGTCTGGCATTAACAAATACATTTAGTTTTTATTAAACTTCTATTTCTTTCTCTGTCAGCTGGCTTCACTGTGAGTGATAGCATTCTGCTATTCCACAAGGAGCATTTTGGCACACAAGGTAGGTTTGTTCAGTGCCAGGAACTACTGTGCCAATTAGTGGCTTAACAAAACTTGAGGCATTCTCCCTCCAGACTCACTGAGGGCAGGTGCTGTGCCGAGGGGGTGCCTTGGAGGGGGGCTGCTGGGCCTTTCTAACACCACTGGTGGCAATGTGTGCTTTTTGAGACCAAAAACTTTATTTTTCTTTTTGCTAGTGTTTGTTACAATGGTGAGGTCCTGGCAGCTCCCAGAACAATAAAGTGTTACAAAATCCATGTCAAAACAAGACACACATTGACGAAACCAAAAGACTCACAATTTTTTTTCGGATCGGTTGGCTTTGCCAGCGCTTGTTTATTTCCATGTTTCCCATAATCTTGTTGAAAATGGTTACGCTGATTTTCTATTAGGAATATTTTTGGGAAATACTAGCATGCATCAACACGTTTTACTAAATGACGTTTCAAAGAAACAGCACCCAAAATTTCATAGTAGCGAAACGTTTTTTTTCCTAATTGCATTTTTTTCTGAATAATTTATTTTCTAAGCAAAGAATCATCACTCTTGCTTAAAGGTTTTGCAAACATTTGCATCTTATCAAAGAGCATTCTGGGAGCATTATTCTTAACCTCAGATTAGTAAACTTTTTAACTGGAACCACTGTTAGTAGTGCAGTGTTGTAGGAAAGTACCATCCTTCTTGCATGTTACCCCCATGACATTGGGTGACAGGAATGCCACATCCCCAGGTAACCATATTGAAAATCTTCGACAATTCGTCTGACCATACAAATTGTACCCCCTTTCGGAGTAGATTTCTTAGTGGCTCCACAGATTGAGCATACCTTGCAAAAAGCATGCGTAATACTTAGCAAGGCCAAAAAGCAATCTCAAACTCTTCCTGTACGTTGGTGCTTTGACTTTCTGAATTGCTTTTTTTTTAAGGGAGAACTTAGGTTTTATACCCTCAGTTGTAATCTCATTGCCTAAATATTCTAGCGCTTGCACTTCAAATGTGCATTTAGTCCATCTAACGGACATTCCAACATGTAACAACACTACCAAGACTTTTCTTAAAGTGCAGTCATGGCTATATCTATTATTCGCAAAAATTAGAACATCATCTTGGAACGCTTGTACTCCAGGCATTTCACCAAATAAGTTGTCCATCAATTCCTGAAAGACACTGGCTGCTGACACTAACCTGAATGGAAGCCTGAGAGATTCATAAGCTACAAACGGTGTCACAAAACCGGTTACGTCTTGTGATTCAGGTGTCAATGCTATTTGATGATATGCCAATCATAAATCAATTATTTAGAACAATTTGGCATCACCTAAATTTGCTAGCAATTCATGAATCTTAGGGGTAGAATGACAATCAACTAAAATATTCATATTTAACATTGAGAAGATTCAGTGGGCTCAATTATTCTTTGAGAGGACATTTCTAAGAGGGTTCTCTTCAAATCCTCCTTGACGCTGATAGGAACATTCCTAATTTTCTGGACCACAGGTTGTGCACCAGGTTTTAGCTGAAATCTATGCTCAAATCTTTTACGAATCTAGCCTGCTTCCTAAAAACATCTTTAGTTTGCTCAAGAACATGTTCCCTTGAACACATTTGGTCATTGTCAACACTGGCTGACAGTATATGTTCATCTTCCACATCGACATACAATTCACCAAACACAACAGGGTTATCTGCTTCTGCCGCAACTTTAAGAGGTGTTTTTTATTAAAAATAGAATCCACAAGCGGACCTTTGTCCATGGAAGTGGCAGTAATTGAATTGCATTCGATGGGATCGCATTGTTCAACTTCTCTACACACGTATCCTCTGAAATATCAACACTACTGATTTTTATAGGATTTTGCTGCTTTTACATTCAATTAGAGAATGACCCATTTACTTGCATTTAATGCAACTTTTTCCAGTGGCTGGGCACACTGGATTATTCCTTATATGACTCATAGATCCATATCTATATCATTGTAAGAGTTGCGCAGGTTTCTTACTAAGATTTTTCTCTTAAATACATTGGTTAACAAGGCATACCGATCCACTACAGCTCTCCTAATCTATGTCGGAGGTTGACAGCATGTTTATCGATGCTTCAGCATTCAAGGCTTTTGAAGACACCATGGAGTGGTCATTGCCTTTAGCTATATCAATAACCTCTGTCAAATTTAAGATTCCTGCATCCTCATAACCTCCCATGAATTTTCCTAGAATATCAATTAAATACAAATTGGTCACAGATGCAAACATCTATAGTCGCACCAAAGTCAGAAGTAGCTTCATCTATTCTTAAGGCTGAGACCTATTCAACACTCTCTTCAGGGTGTCGTTTACATTTAAAGACATTTCTTTCTAACATAATACTTGGTTCATTTGAATACTGCTTAGACAATCTTGCTACAGCTTCTTTGTACACCTTCCAGCCTGCTTCCTTTCCCACCTGGTGGTGGTACTGTGGGTAAATTATCAAACACTTCCTGTCCTGCATGGCCCAAAGCACAAAATAACGTGCCAATTTTCACGTTGCAGAATAACTAGATGCATCAATCACTACAAGATAGTTTTCAAAGAATCTGAACCATACTTTTCACTTTATAAGTAGTTTCTCTAGACATTGGAAGAATGGTGGAGATTGTACAAATTGATACATATTAGAAGCCATAGCGAATGTAGTCTTAAATCTCAGGAGTTGCTAAAACAGTTGAAAAAATAAAAATAATAATAATTCACTGCAATGCTAAAAGTGAAAGTACCTCATAACATTTCATGTGTGCCTGCCACTGTAATCATAATCATAAGAACAATGAAACTCCCTAAAATGTGTCAGGTGTGCCTGTCACCCTAAATGTAATGCACAGGCGTGAATAAAATTGCTGTTTTTCAAATGTTTATGGTGTGCCTGACACTAAAAATGCAGGTGCCTGAGAGGGCTGTGAAAAGTAAGGAATTGGGCCTAGAACTCAGCCCAATCTAAAATGGGTGCCAAGAAACAGGACCGGACGCGTAGTACCAGCAACATTAAAGCAGAGATGCACAGTCTATCAGGACACATCCTCCGCAGAGACGCGTAGAATTTCAAACTTCAAGGCTACAAGGACGTGTCTTCTCCAAGACACGTTCACCATTGGCAAGCTTCCAGGCATGCACTACCTCCGATGGCTCTGATAGAGTATTTAGCTGTACGGATGTCAGGTGACGGGTGTGCGCCACTCACCTCCTTTGACGCAGTGGCTCCCACTTCCGTTTCCTATATTTTCATGAGAAAGTTGGATGGTGCACTGAGGGGCCCAAATAAATCCCCCATGAAGTACAATTAAATCTTCCAAAGTTAAAACTAATCTATGCATATCGTAACTAGAAACTCCAAAAATCGTGGTCAGTGGGCGCCAAGAAGCACAGCAAAGATGTCCCTCATCACCAGTATGTAGGAGATTGAGCGCCACCAAGTGAAGGTAAGATTGAAAGTGATCTATTGTATGTAAATATGTCCATCACACAAACACAGCCTCCTCAGTCTGAATCCTGGCAGCAACTGACCTACTGGTCACTGCCAGAACCCTCAGACTTCCACATTCCAACATACTCCAAAATACCACATTCTCCAGGTAGAATGCTTATGGCATATTTCCTTTGTGAGTGGATTCTTTAAAGTATTTCCTATTGACAGCCGAGTAGAGTCCGGGAATGGGAGGACCAATGCAACCTCACACGTGGCTGCTACAGCCAGCAAACAATAGGGGGAATCAAAATGCACCTTGCATTCACTTCACTTTTTACAGAAGAAACCACATATTAAAAGTGTTAACTTTCTTATTTCATTTCACTGTAATATTTGCAGATTTATTTATACTCTATAGGAATGGTAAAGGTCCAACTGTGTGCAATGATACTAATAATAATTTTTTATATAGTACAAAATTCGGGATGGATTTTCATTGTCCCCTAAAAATAAGTGTTTATTAACCCATTGTGTTTTTTTTCAACTTACAAAATACAATCTGCGTCCTATATGTTAAAACAACTACACAGTAGCATGTATATTATCCGTCCATTCATCATCAATATCTCCAGAAAAATGCATTAGATGTCATGAGTCAGTACCACAAGACCCTTCACCTTATGACTTCACCCTCCCTGGGTCCCCAGCTCCTACCACCAAGTTATGGGTTTCTAGAATACATTTTTTTACGTATCCAGCAGGTTGGATCATTGCCTGGCAGTGATGGACAGTGGGAATGAAAGATACTGTGACTCCCAAGGACTAGGGTGGCGTGACAACATTTGGGTTGCTCATTCCTGTTTTGGCTTCTTGTGTTTTTTTTCTTAGATCAGTTTTTGCCTTTTGATTTTATTCGAAAATGTTTCCTTAGATGATTTATAACCACATCTACTTTCACTATTGTTACTGTAAGAATTAGGGCACGGCTGTTAGTCTGTGTTAATTGGGACAGCTCATATACAATTACAATACGTTCCTGGTGAGGAATAAATCGGTATATCGCTTTTTCAATTAAAACCTGCTTGAAGTCCCTTGTTTAGCTATTTCATCATATGTATCTATGTTATAAATGCTAGATGCATCTTAGCTTTAGGTTCTATGATATACATATTTTAAACTCATGTGTAATTCAGTCCCTATAACAATTATATTGGAAAAACTTAGCATTACATGCAACATTCAATAATCACAAAAAAAACTCGCTGGAGTGCATGAGAGTCGTGAGCTTTTTATAAAGTTATGTTTGGGACTAGAATTGTTGTATGGACTGAATTTATGTGGGGACAGGTTGTTTGATTAGTTAGTCCAGATAGCTTAAACTTTGCACTTGGTTTATGGTGGGGAGAGTTTAGTGGTGTAGATGATATCTCATGGCAACTCTGGAGTTTGAATAATTGTTTGTTGCTTGCGCCTTGGATGTACAATGATGGATGTGATGTTTTTTGGCATACTAAGATCCTTTTGCTGTAGTATTGCTTTGCTCTGCAAGATAATTTTGGCCAAGCCAATTCGTGTCCCGAAGTCTGCCTTTTGATGTTGAACGTCTTGAGCAGCAAATTAATAGTTAGGTTTCAGTTAATATATATATATTTTTTTTTGGTTCAGAATTTAGGGGGTCTTAATATGTTGTTCACTGGTGCAAGGCTACTCTTGTATCACGTAACCAGTTCCTGTGTGACCATTTAATCTATTTGTGTGGAATGAGATTTAGTATGAAGATGACACCTCTTTACTGTGTTTTTGTGTTTTCTCATTCATTGCTCTGTGCACATGGTAACATACATTTGGGGAGTCTGGAATTGTCAGGTTAAACTGAATAGGTTTATGGTTAAAGCAGTCAAGACGTCCAGAGGGAGTTTCTTGACGTTGGGAGATTGGGTGTGGATCCAATACTTGTTTTGGCTCATGAAATACACAAGTGTTTCCATCATATAGGTTGAACTGCTTACTTGATGGAGTTGCGATTATGCTCAGTTGGATTTTATTCTAAATTTCTTAGTTGTTGAAATCATCCAAGATTTGTCTCAATGCATTTGTCTTTCATGAAACAAAGTTTTACTTTTTAACATAAATCAACATTTTCTGCTTTTAACAAAAAGGCATTCTTTGGCCCTCTCAACTCTACATGGGTAATGCTGGTCTAGTCTTGGCTGACTAGAGTTAAGTTTCAATCAAATGCATTTTTACTTGCGTTACACTTCCAGAAACGGGAGCTGTCTGGTTAAATCTATGAATATTGAAAATATTCTATGCTAAAACAAGCCTAGTGTTTTAAGAAAGTTTGAATAACGTAGTTGTGCCACTAAAAGTAAAAGGAAAGAAGACAGTATGAGAACTTTTGAAGTAGTGTAGTAATAAAAAGCTGACAAGTGACCTGTGTTAGTGTGTCCTCATTTGGGTGTTTTGTCCAGTTCTGAAGGTCACATGAAGAGTATTGAGGTCACACCTGGGCTGCTGTTTATGGATTTTGATGCCACAACTGGAGTATTGTTTACAGGTCAGATCTAGACTGTCATTGTGTCCAGTTTTGAGTGCCTCGTCCAACACATTGTGTCTTTTTCTGCACATTGCATTTGGAGTATTATGGCCAGCTTAGGATCACATCTGGAGTAGTGTCTTAAGTTCTGTATAGCTCTTCATTTGTGTTTTTCCACATCCAAAATTTGATTGAGGACTGCCCGGAGAAAAATACTTAGATTGTGCACAATGTCTGCATCAGAAACTGCAAGACGGCAAACGCAAAAACTTAAATATGAACTTTTGGGAACGTGAGATATGAGATAAATATCAACTTCATAAGGACCATAAGAAAGTGAGCATGATCCCCCCCCCCCCCCCCTTTTTTTTTTCCCCCCTTTTAGTTCCTTCAGCTTCTTCCTTGTTAACAACTCAGCATAGTCCTTAATTGAATATGCCATGTATTCTATTAATGAGGGGATGTGAATGAGGAAATTACAGGAATCTCTGCTATAGGACAGCAGGGGTCTATTCTGAGCCTGATGTTTATTGAAAGGAACAGTTCCTGCAGTTCTGAGGTAGAGTTTTTTTTGTTATTAACTTGTCAATTAGGGGGTTTAGTCACTCATACAGGTACCGAAGGGCTCTACGTTTAGGAATCTGGGATTTATTTATGCAAGAATTACCAAAGGCCTCAAGGGCGTAGAAATTAACATAACTGCCCTTCATGCATCTGATCCAAATTCAGTAACATCCCAAAGTTACTTAAATCTTATGCTATGTGCTCCCAGTTTCACCAGGTGCCTAAGGTCAGCCTCCCAAATCTTGCTGGCTGTGAAACAAACTTAAGTTCTAAACGGCCTTGAAGAGACTCTTGTAGTCTGTTTCCCTCTTTTTATACCACCTAAACTTCACAAAGCCTCTCCATACACAGGCTTCCTATAGCATGTCTCTCAAGGCACTTTAAGGCACAGTGTATCATCCACAATGCAATCCAAATAAAAGGCTCACTATACCTAGGTTCAGTACAAAGACTACACCTTTCCAACAATGTAGACAAGTGCTCACCACCACATATAGGGATAGTAAAGGCTCCAAAAAAGTTACAGTCCATCAGATGGCAATTAAAGTTCCAACAATGTTCCCAGAACAGGACACTGCGTTTAAGATTAGCACTTTGACTGGCCATCCATGCCTTTTGAAAAGAGAGTCCATCAGAGGATCTTCCCTCTCAGTACAAGCAGCAAAACGTAATTCCTTGCCCACCAAACTACTAATTAACATATATGACCACCTAAAATTAAATAAGGAAGTGAAAACTTGGTTGATTCCATAGATAAAGCAAACTGGGCCCCAATTTGCCAACATCAAATAACGTTCCTTATCGTATACAGCATTCTACCCAATGGTGGCAGAAGAGAGATGAACCCTATAATCACACCACTGATTATCATTACACAGTGTCTTGTAGTGATCAGAAAAACTGAGTAAAATACACAGGGATCCCCTCGTGGCTAATGGCTGGCTGTGTGCAACTGTTGTCCAGTCTGACTTGATTACAAACTATACAGGAGCTATTGCTCTTGTAAGCATTTTAAAACACCTTCATGGCTGACTGTAACTGATACAGGCCGGGCAACTGTAATACACAAACCTCAGAGAAATCATCTACTTCATACTAAATGACTAGTTGTAGTAACACACATATACCCTTGTGGCCTTTTTGTAGCTGCTTTGGGGCCAGCTCTAGCATAGGAAATCTTAAATCATTCATCAGAACAATATAGTCAGCACTAAAACAGATATGCAACCAATGTGAAGGGATATGCACATCTAGCTGGTATGCAAGTACTCTAATGTAGTCAATGCTTGCAGTTCCTGGCCATCTTACTGTCCATCCAGTCTTAGAATCTCATAACCATGTAATGGACAAGTGTAGCACAGAGCATTCAGGTGGATCTTTCTCTTCTATATTTTTTCCTATTCGCCTTCCTCTGCATCCTCCTTCCAACTTGCGCAGGAGATTATAAAGTGGCACACCTAATCTGCTGCATTTAGCACTAAAATGAATTCAAAATTATAATGAATGCTCTTTGTTGTAATATATAGATGTCAGCTACCAATAACTATAATTTGCACACTTCATTCTCCATAACTCTGTTAAGCGCGACCTCTCAGGTCAATTATGCATGACACCAAAACACTTCCCACATGGATTCACGCCAAACACAACACCTCGTCATCGTTGCACTTTCCTATCTTATATTAGAGACATGACTTTTGTAAGTAACCGAGTAATCCTGGTTTGCGCATTTCAGTTCTGAGAGTAAAATGAAAGGCAATGTAGCCAGTTGGTGTGTTAAGAGTTACAATGGGGCACACTGCAGATACTGGGGAGTCTGACAGAGGTCACAACAAAATACTGGACATCATCCACGTTAAAAATAATTGAATGCTCCAAATCAGGAAGTCATTTGTTCAGCACAGTAAAATTCACCAGCATTTTTAGCTTCCTTGGATGAGTTTGGATTTTCTGGATTTAAATGGCAGCAGAGTGCCTCAGTGAGTTAAACAGTAGCCTATTCGGGATCTGTAGGTCCCAAGTTTGTATCCTGACAAGGCCAACTTAGTGTTTTACTTCCCAAGGTTGGTAAATTGAGAACCAGTAAATTGGGTAATAGAACACTAGCTTTCATAGTACTTAGAATCCAGTCTAGGCTCATATAGCAAGCATAGTTGGACATTTTTCCTTTAGGGTCCCAAAAGAACTGTGAGCTGAGTGGGAGCCCTGGACATATGCAGTGCATCGGTTCCTCTTGCTTTTGTGTAAGTTGATGTGTGTATGTGTGTGTATGTATATGTGTGTATGTGTATGTGTATATGTATATATATATATATAATGTCACTTACCCAGTGTACATCTGTTCGTGGCATGAGACGCTGCAGATTCACATGCTGTGCACTGTTCCTGCCATCTAGTGTTGGGCTCGGAGTGTTACAAGTTGTTTTTCTTCGAAGAATCTTTTCGAGTCATGGGACCGAGTGACTCCTCCCTTTCGGCTCCTTTGCGCATGTGCGTCGACTCCATCTTAGATTGTTTTCCCCGCAAAGGGTGAGGTAGGAGTTGTGAGTATACTAGTGGTGCCCATGCAATGGAGTAGTAATGTATGCACGCAAGGGTGAGGTAGGAGTTGTGAGTATACTAGAGGTGCCCTTGCAATGGAGTAGTAATGTATGCACATAGTGTGTATTAAAAATAATATTTATTTATTTACATATTTACAATGTTCATGCAACTAAAAACGGCTACAGGCTCCCGGGGAGGTGGGAGGGAGCATGTGAATCTGCAGCGTCTCATGCCACGAACAGATGTACATTGGGTAAGTGACATTTTCCATTCAATGGCATGTGCAGCTGCAGATACACATGCTGTGCATAGACTGCAAAGCAGTAATCTCCCCAAAAGCGGTGGTTAGCCTGTAGGAGTTGAAGTTGTCTGAAATAATGTTCTTAATACAGCCTGTCCTACTGTGGCTTGTTGTGTTGCTAACAAGTCTACACAGTAATGCTTAGTAAATATATGAGGCGTAGACCAGGTGGCTGCCTTACAAATTTCTGTCATTGGTATATTTCCAAGAAAAGCCATTGTGGCGCCTTTCTTTCTAGTGGAATGTGCCCTTGGTGTAATGGGTAATTCTCTTTTTGCTTTAAGGTAACAGGTTTGAATGCATTTAACTATCCATCTGGCAATGCCTTGTTTGGATATAGGGTTACCTGCGTGAGGTTTCTGGAAAGCTACGAACAATTGTTTTGTTTTATGATTTTTTTTTGTTCTGTCATTGTAATACATTAGTGCTCTTTTTATGTCTAATGTATGCAAGGCCCTTTCAGCTACTGAGTCTGGTTGTGGAAAGAAGACTAGGAGTTCCACAGTCTGGTTTAGTTTTAATGGTGATATGACCTTTGGTAAGAATTTTGGATTTGTACGGAGAACCACTTTATGTTTATGTATTTGTATAAAGGGTTCTTGAATAGTAAATGCTTGTATTTCCCTCACTCTTCTAAGTGATGTGATGGCTATTAGAAAGGCTACTTTCAAAGTCAGAAATTGGATTTGACAAGAAAGCATGGGTTCGAATGGTGGGCCCATGAGTCGTGTTAATACAATATTAAGGTTCCACGAAGTTACTGGTGGTGTCCTTGGGGGTATGCTTCTTTTTAGTCCTTCCATAAAAGCTTTAAAAACTGGGATTCTAAAAAGCGATGTTGTATGTGTAATTTGCAGATAGGCAGATATTGCAGTGAGATGGATTTTAATGGAAGAGAAAGCTAGATTAGACTTTTGTAAGTGTAATAAATAACTTACAATGTCTTGTGTGCAGTCATTTAGTGGCATAATTTGATTAGTGTGACAGTAGCAAATAAATATTTTCCATTTGTTTGCATAACAATGTCTTGTTATAGTTTTTCTCGCTTGTTTAATGACCTCCATACACTCTTGTGAAAGGTTTAAATGTCCGAATTCTAAGACTTCAGCAGCCAGATTGCTTGATTGAGCGATGCTGGATTTGGGTGTTTGATCTGTTGTTTGTGTTGTGTTAACAGATCTGGTCTGTTTGGTAGTTTGATGTGGGGTACTACTGATAAGTCCAACAGTGTTGTGTACCACGGTTGGCGAGCCCAGGTTGGTGCTATGAGTATTAGTTTGAGTTTGTTTTGACTCAGTTTGTTGACCAGATAAGAAATGAGCGGTAGAGGGGGAAAAGCGTAAGCAAATATCCCTGACCAGCTGATCCATAGAGCATTTCCCTTGGACTGAGGGTGTAGGTACCTGGACGCGAAGTTTTGGCATTTTGCGTTTTCTTTTGTTGCAAATAGGTCTACGTTTGGTGTTCCCCAGCAGTGGAAGTGATCCTGTAGGATCTGGGGATGTATTTCCCATTCATGAGTTTGCTGTTGGTCACGACTGAGCTTGTTGGCTAACTGATTCTGAATGCCTGGTATGTATTGTGCTATCAGGCGAATGTTGTTGTGAATTACCCAATGCCAAATCCTTTGTGCTAAGAGACACAGTTGTGACGAGTGTCCCCCTCCCCCCCCGGAGTCCCCCCCCCCCCCTCTGTTTGTTGAGATAATACATTGTCGTCATATTGTCTGTCTTGACAAGAATGTGTTTGTGGGCTATTAGTGGTTGAAACGCTTTTAATCCTAGAAATACCGCTAGCAGTTCCAAGTGATTTATGTGAAGTAGTTTTTGTTGATTGTCCCATTGACCTTGTGTGCTGTGATTGTTGAGGTGTGCTCCCCACCCAACCATGGAAGCATCTGTTGTGATAATAGCGTGAGGCACTGGGTCTTGGAATGGCCGCCCTTTGTTTACATTTATAGGGTTCCACCATTGTAGCGAAGAGTGTGTTTGGCGGTCTATCAACACTAGATCTTGTAGTTGACCCTGTGCTTGCGTCCATTGTTTTGCTAGGCACTGTTGTAAGGGCCGCATGTGTAGTCTTGCGTTTGGGACAATGGCTATGCATGAGGACATCATGCCTAGTAGTTTCATTACAAACCTTACCGTGTAGTGTTGGTTTGGTTGCTCTTTGTGTTTTGAGTGTTGCTCCCAAGTATTGTATTTGGGATGGTTGCAGATGTGATTTTTGGTAATTTATAGAGAACCCTAGTTTGTGTAGAGTTTCTATGACGTATTGCGTGTGAAATTGACATTGTTGAGTTTTGGTTTTTATTAGTCAGTCGTCCAAATATGGGCATATGTGCATGTGCTGTCTCCTTATGTGACCTGTTACTACTTCTAGGCATTTTGTGAATACTCTGGGGGCTGTTGTTATCCCGAACGGTAGCACTTTGAATTGATAATGTTTGCCTTGGATTACAAACCTTAGGTATTTTCTGTGAGAAGGATGGATGGGTATGTGGAAATAAGCATCCTTGAGATCCAGTGTTGTCAAGTATTCCCCCTTTTTTAGTAAGGGAACTACGTCTTGAAGTGTTACCATGTGGAAATGATCTCATTTGATGAAGAGATTCAGTGTTCTGAGATCTAAGATAGGCCTTAACGTTTTGTCCTTTTTTGGAATGAGGAAATATAGTGAGTAAACACCTGTTCCTTTTTGGTGATTGGGTACGAGTTCTATTGCTTGTTTTTGTAATAGTGCTTGGACCTCTATATGTAATAGGTCAAAGTGTTGTTGAGACAGTCTGCATTTTTGGTGGCACATCTGGAGGGAATGTTGTGAATTCTATGCAATAACCATGTTGGATAATTGACAGGACCCATGTGTCTGTGGTAATCTGTTCCAATTGTGGTAGTATTTGGTTAGCCTCCCCCCCACCCCCCCACTGGTGACAAGTGTTGGGGTGTTGTGACATTGAAGTCACTGCTTGCTAGGGCTTGGTTTGGCGGGCTGGAATTTTCCCCTTCCTCTTGGGAATTGTCCTCTATAGGAACCACGAAACCCCCCCCACCCCCCCTCTGGTATTGTGATTGATAGGTGGGTTTTGTCTGGGAGGTGCTTGTGATGCCACTCGCTTGCCTGCTGTGTCGATTTTCCGACTTTCTTTGTCAGGTGGTGGAGCATCCCCTGACGATTGAGAGTTTGCTCTTTGCCTTGCTGCCCCTACAACCACGGAGTCCGGTGTGAGCTGCTGCGTTATAAACACTGGGCCTGTTGGAGGTGGTTTGTATTTCTTTTCGACTCTAGGCGTGATAGCTCTTCCCTTTACAGGCTCTTGTAAGACCTGTTGTGCATGCTTGAGCATGCCCGGTAGCATTGGCAGGCTTTGAAAGGATGCGTGGGTGAATGTCAGAGTGTTAAAAAGGAAGTCATCCTCCACTGGCTCAGTGTGCATCGCTACGTTGTGGAACGTAGCTGCCCTGGCTAGTACCTGCGTATATGCAGTACTGTCTTCTGGTGGTGACGGCTTGGTTGGATAACACGCTGGGCTGTTATCCGATATTGGTGGATCATATAAATCCCATGCGTCAGCATCATCTTGGGTCATCCCAGTATGTGTGGGTGACTGCATTATTGGTGTTCCCACTGGTGACAATTGTGGTGAGTGCAGTGGGGATGGTTGTGGTGAGACCCGTGGTGTTGGTGACTTGTCACTAACCACTTTGGCCCTTGGTTGCATTGCTGTTCTTGAAATGCAAGTTTTCTTTTAGATTTGAGTGAAGGTAAAGTCTGAATCTTGCCAGTATCCTTTTTGATATGTAACCTCTGTTGTCTTTGGTCAGGTTCCTCTATATCCAACTCTTGCTCAAATCTATGTCTTTGCTTCAGTTGCATGGAAAGCCCTTGCTCCTCTGTGTATGAGCTTCTTTTTGGCTCCGAGGCCGCTTTTTTTCAGTACCGAAGTTTCTGATGTCATAGTCTTTTTCGGTTCCGAGGAGCTTTTACGGGGTTTGTTCGATTCGATCACTCGTTGTCAAAATTGTTCGGTGCCGTAATCTCGACCGGAGTCGGAAGTCTTCGGCAACTCTTTGTCCTTTTTCAGTGCTGGTGTCTGGTCACCTTCCTTTTGGTCGGTTGAGCCATGGCCTGCTGGCGGTGGCGTCCCCATGGCCTTAAGTTTTTTTGCTGTGACCCTGAGTTTGGGACGGGGCCGGTTTACTCACGGTTTGTTGCACCGTCGAGGGTCGTTCACTGTCGGATTCATCCGAGTCCGTCTCTTGGATGGAGATTCTTTCCTCCTCCTCGACGTCGAGCTGTTCTTTCGGTTTCGACGCCATTTGCAGTCTTCTTGCGCGTCAATCTCTCAAGGTCTTCTTTGATCAAAACGCTCAGCAAGCTTCACAAGTATCCTCTCTGTGTTTGGGTGACAAACACAGATTACAGACCCGGTGCTGGTCTGTATAAGGATACTTTGCGTGACACTTAGGACAGAAACGGAAGGGGGTCCGGTCCATTAGTCTGGGATGACTGGTGTGGTCCGGACGACCAGGCGTCGGTGAAGAGTGGAAGCCCCGAAGGGCTGCCGAAGCGGTCTTGATGTCGGTGCCGATACACTAACACTAAACCGGTACCGAGCGATAACAATACCGTCAAATTTTTGATACTTTAGCTAACTTTCCCGATTTTAAATACGGAGCGAAGAGGAACACGTCCGAACCCGATGGCGGAAAGAAAACAATCTAAGATGGAGTTGACGCCCATGTGCAATGGAGCCGAAAGGGAGGAGTCACTCGGTCCCGTGACTCGAAAAGACTTCTTCGAAGAAAAACAACTTGTAACACTCCGAGCCCAACACTAGATGGCAGGAACAGTGCACAGCATGTATATTTGCAGCTACACATGCCATCAAATATATGTATATGTACATTTATTGTGTTTTATTTGGTTTCTGGTCCTGTAATTGAGCAGTGGTGCAGAGCTACTGTACTATCTATGGAGAAGATGGGAGAGGATGTGTATCTGTGTGTTTGCATGTCCGTCTATGATTGGAATAACAGTAGTTTATGCAAATGAAGACCATGGTGCTCTGGAACAAAAGTTTGTGGGTCTTTGTGAAAAAATAATGGGAGGAGGAAATGAGGGGATTGTAGCCATGAAGGTTTCTTGAAAGAGCAGTTTTTGTTTCAATGCATGGGGTGCAGAATGTACACAAAGTATTCCAGAAGGGGGAGAGGAGAGGTGCAGATGCAAGCAGGGAGAAAAGAAAGCACCACCTACTTCTACTAAATCTAATGAAGCACTGTCCAACATTTGGGGCCGTATAAAAGTATTAGAGACCCAAACATGGGTACCCCACTTCAAGCTCTCTTATGCACACTTCACATGCAATTCGAAGGAATAAGGGGCCTCGACATAACCTATTTTGGGATGGGAGTATCACCTGCATGGTAGTACAGACATGTCCTCTGCCCTGCATGACTCCAGCTGTAGTTTATTTGGGATCCTATCTGTTTCAGCAAACATGATAATCCTACATGTACACTGAGGACTACAGTTAGCATCTGACCATGAAACTCAGTGCATGGCTCTGAGGTCTAGGCACATGTGCTCGCTATTCCACATGGAACTAATGTCGGTGTCATGTGGTGTATACTTTAACAGTGGTAGCAGGATAATACTAAATAGATCATTTTTCCTATTTAGTGCCTACAGGCCCCGCCACCTTGTGCAATATTCTGCTTGAATGTAATTCCAGTCCCTGTGCTGACACCCTCTTATACCTGTCATATGTCCTATATGTATGGTGACTGATATCAGAACTTAGTGGTTATTGTTCAGAAATGGTTGCAGAGACCCATGAGATCAATTTTGTTTGGCCCTGGTAAAACCTAGCACAGAATGAAGGTTGTGGTACAGCCTATCTGGGCAGCAATACTTTAGTGCTCCTATTCCAGAGTAGAAGTGTTAAGCCTCAGACATTAAAGGGTAGTATCGTTCGGAAAGGGCTGCTTTAGAAATGTATCTGTGACCTTGATAGCAAAGGCCTTGTTATAGTCACTTTCTGGTCACTGATATTCAGTTGATGGTGAGTAGGTGAGAAGTGAGCTCTTGTTTGTTGTGCAAAGAGAATTATCTAGGCAAGCCCTGTGTTTTCTCCAAGTGTGATACTGCAGGAGGCTGACGACAGCCAGTGGCTGAGTCTTCACAATGGTACCTATGATTGGGTGCTCCTGTTTGGAGACTGCTTCAACACTGCCTTCTAGGACAACCATCCCCGTCAACAAAGTCTATGGGGCTGGTTTGGTGTTTGGCGGATGAGTTGCTCTGTCATAACCGTGACTGAGTTCCTGTTCCTCTTCTTATTACAGGTGCATTCTATCCTATTGCACTTGTGTGAGTCAGCTGAGAGGTCCTTCAACTTGTGATGGAGTAACCGGTACACCAAAGATTAAATAAGGCAGTATGATTTCCCTGCATGAAGAGAAAGTACTGTTTCCAGAACACTGACAGTGGACTTCACATCAGATGTAGTGAAAATGATTAAAATAGTTGGACCAAGTCTATCCCACTTAGTTTTAATTCACATTTCATCATGACCAAGAGAGGGAGTTCTCCACAGAGTTTTCAAAGAACTACAGAGATCTAGGGCTGGTGTCCTCAGCGGACAGTCTGCCAGAGGTGAGGAGACATTACCTGAAATTTGCACAATGTCCCTGGAAGAAATGTGGGTCCGCCTGGTCCTAGGGAGCATATAGGACGAATGAGAATGGAGCACCTGATACTGCAGGGAGAGGAAGGAGGGTAAGCCAAGCGACTTTGCCTGGAGCTTGAGACTGCCCAGAAGAGCGGACTCAGTAAAGGAAGTGCACCTGTGCCAAGACAAAATTTAGGTCTCTTGAGATCACTGTAACTTTATGACCAACTTGTATATGCCTCCACAGCTGACAGCTTGGGAGCATGACCACCAGCATGATTGCAACATTGTGACTCACTGACAGGAATGGAGTGATTTTTGCTGATGATGCCGGAAGCTGACCGTGAGATCGAAGGACCTGTGACTGCCAGAGATGGGGAGGCTCCTTGTTGTTTTGACTGTGGGCTCACCTAGGCCTGTGCTTTTAGCTTGCCAGAGCTGCCATGTTCTTGAACTACACTTGGTAAGGGAGGCCACCCACGCTGCTGCTGTGAACTGTAAGCAGGACAGCATGCACTGGTGTTGTCTGCTGGCCTTGCTCTCGAGACTCTTGATACTTCAGGTAAACCAATCAAGTAAACGAGAACGCTGACTGTTCCTAACAACTAAATTAATTGAATGTGTGTGTTTTTCTTTTCTTTTTTAACTCGTTGAAGCCCTGAGAAAACATTTTATGGATCAAATCTGTTATTATTTTCAATCATAAACATCACATATGCATTGCATCAAAAATAATACAGTTGCCGTGGTATGAGGCATGCTCCATGTATAGTGACAATAAACATGAACAAAACTTTAACATTGTTTCCCTGCTACTGGCACATCATACAGCCATCACTCGATCCCAAGCCTTGTTCCTACGTATAGATCTCTAATGCTCACTCACTCCCTTTCGCTCAATTCAACTCCAACACCCTCAAGTAGGCCGGACATGTCAATTCTGTGAACTCCGTGGATAGTAGTAGTAAGAATGGTTGCCAGAGTTCCTTAAAGTCGCCACTGCGCTGCTGTGAAGCTAAAGTGAGCTTTTCCATAGCGAGAATGAACCACAACTTGTGGAGCCATGAAGTTACCGTCGGGATCTTGTCAGTCCCCCACACGGCCAACAACAGCTGCAGTGCTGCGTTCAAGGCCATCTGCCGTCCCTTCAGTGATCTCAGGGGGAAAGTAAGCGGGATAGGCAGGCCCAGCAAAGTATACGCAGGAAATCTGGGGATCTGAGTATCAAACGGCTCATCAATAGTATCTATAATAATATTCTCCCAGTACCGATGAAGCTTGGGGCAATGCCATAGTAAATGCACAAGCGACCCACCACCCCCGCAGCCCCTCCAACAAAGGTTAGACTTAGTGGGATCCCAAGCATGAATCCTTGCTGGGGTATAGTACCAATAAGAGGCCACCTTATAGGCTGTCTCTGTGCCTGCCGCATTGTAGGCCGTGTGGTGAGTCCTGTAGAAAATGCCCTCCCATTCCTCATCAGAAAGCTCTGTCTCCAGTTCCCTCTCCCACCTCAGCTGACCCTTAGTCTTCGGCGAACGGGCTTCCCCCCCTTAGGAGACCGTAGAGCTCCGAAATCACCCGCTTATTGTCATTTTTCACTAAGATCCATTTTTCAAACGGCGTTAACGGTCTATCTATTAATGCTCTATTGGCTGACAACATGGCCCAGTGCCATATTTGGTAATACATCATCCTGTCCGCCTCCGTTAAGCCATATGCCTCCCTCATCTGGTCAAAGGAGATCACCCCCCTGCTCATCGAAAAGGTAACCTACCCTTTTGCAGCCCCCTTCATGCCAACGGCGTAGTGTCTCCCGTTGCAGGCCCGGGCCAAAATCAGGGTTCGCACCTAAGGGAGTCATTAGTGATGGGAATGTCGTCAAGCCCAGTCTGCTAGTTACCACATCCCACACCCTCATCGACACCTCCATGACCGGGGACGCATACAACCCCGCGCTCTGTGGCGGCGGCGGAGCCAGGGCTCCTTCCATATATGGGAACCCGCCACCGCTTGGTCCATGAAACACCAATGTTTCTCGGAAGACGGGCAACTCCATTCTAATAAGAAACGCAATTGTGCTGCCTGAGAGTATCGTAAAAGGAAGGAAACCGCCAATCCTACCTCCTGCGTAGGGCGATACAACACCCGACGTGGTAACCGCGCCGCCTTTCCTTCCCAAATAAATTTTAGAACCGCTGTTTGGAGGGCTGCTATCGTCCGTGGCGGGGGCGCCACCGGAAGTGCCTGGAACACGTACAGAACGCGTGGTAAGACAGTCATCTTCACCGCTGCCACCCTGCCCAGCCAAGACAGTTTAAGTCTCCCCCAGGTCTCTAGGTCGCGCTGCACCTCCCTGGTCAGTTTCATGTAATTCAACATCGCCGTACGAGCAACAGTGGACCCTAAGTCAATCCCCAAGTATGGGAGTTTTGAGGAAGACCATATAAAGTGAAATTGGGCCTTCAGATCTCTTTCATGTTCGACACTAATAAACCTGCTCATGGCCTGGGACTTTAACATATTCATCCGGAATCCCGAGACCCGTCCAAATTTAATCTAATATCTCCATTAGTGCAGGCAGTGAGGTTGCAGGCTCCGCGAGGGTAAGAATCACATCATCCGCACACAATGAAATGATGTGCTCATCTCCCCCAAACTTCACTCCCATGATCTGAGGGTCATCACGAAGCCGCTGCGCCATGGGCTCCATATAAAGCGCAAACAAGAGAGGCGATAGCGGGCACCCCTGCCGGGTCCCTCTTTGAATTGAGAACAGCAACGAGAGTGTCCCGTTGACCCGGACCGCCGCCCGAGGCGCCTGATAGATAGAATGGATCCATGCCATGAAACCCGGGCCCAGTCCAAATCGTTCCAGCACCGTGAACAGATATGGCCAATGAACCCTATTGAACGCCTTTTCGGCATCGATAGAGAGAAAGAGCGCCTCCCTGCGTGAGCGATCAGTTTTATCCAATAGAACGAGCAGTCTCTTAGTGTTATCACTACACTGCCTATGCGGTATAAATCCTTTTTGGTCGGGATCCACAAGGCCCGGCATGTAATAATTGAGACGGTGTGCGAGTATGCCAGTGAACAGTTTGGCATCGATATTCAAGAGGGAGATAGGCCAGTAGGAGGCACACTCCTCGGGATCCTTCCCCGATTTCGGAATAACCACAATAGTGGCATCCAGCATGCTGGCTGTGAGAGCCCCCGTCTGCCAAAAGGAATTGAAGAGTCGCACTAATATCGGTACAAGTTCCACACAGAAGGTCTTGTAAAAAAAAGTGCGGAAAAACCATCAGGGCCAGGTGACTTCCGGACCTGCAAACGTGAAATTGCTGATATGACCTCTTCCGCCCTAATGGGTTGATCTAATGAGGTCGCCTCTCTCTCGGTCAAAGAAGTAATTGCTATACCCTCTAGGAAGGCTCCCGGAGATGCCTTACCGGGATCCTCAGCCCCATATAGTCCTCGATAGAATTCCGCAAAGGCCTCTGCAATTTGGTCGCTCGTGTGCGCTTCCGCTCCCGAGGGAGAGCGAACCATTTTTATCATTGACGCCGCGCGCTGCGCTCGCAACCGATAAGCCAGTAGCTTCCCACATCTATTGCTCCCTATATAATACTTATGCTTAAGGCGCACTACCGCATACTCTGCCCTGTCCCAATCCAACCGCCTCAACTGCTTCCTCACTTTCTCAAGCTCTCGCCAGACTCTCGGAGCACCGGTTTGTTTATGTGAACGCTCCAAAACTCTCACTCTCTGTTCTAAATCCTCTCTAAGCAATCTCCTTGCTTTATTATCCCTAGCGGACAGCGACATCACCTCACCCCTCAATACAGCCTTCAGTGCCTCCCACAGCGTCGCCAAGCAAATGGTCCCATCATCATTAAGGCTAAGGTAGTCTGTTATTGCGCTACGAATCGCCTCTACTGTTGCACTGTTCTGAAGCATCGAGTCCCTGAATTGCCACCCCGATACGCCCACGCGCTCCATACTCATGACAACCTCCAAAGTAACCGGGGCGTGATCCGACAGGGCTCGAGGCTCGATCACTGACTCCCTAACCCGGGGAAGAAACTCATGGGAGGCCAAGAAAAGGTCAAGCCTTGCGTTTTTCTTGGTCACTGCTGAGTAAAAGGAATCGTCCCTTAAAGTGGGGTGTGCCCTCCTCTACACATCCTCCAGGCCACACTCACTCAGCCATTGATGACCCGCCACTGTAATTGACCCCGTCTGCCCATACCGGTGACCTGAGCGATCCAAATCACCATCCATCACCAGATTAAAATTGCCCCCCACCAGGATAGCACCGTCTGGAGATTTTAACAGCGGGGTCAAAGCCTGTTTTAGGAAGACTTCCTGCTGGGAATTAGGCACATATATAGAAGCAATTGTGAATGAAAAAAAACCCAGTCTCAATCTCATGGCTAGAAGCCTACCTTGCACCTCATGCAGTTTTGTCACCACTTCCCCAGGGAATGAGCGCGCCAACAGTATCGCAACCCCTGCATGTTTCGTTGATGCCGAAGACCAGAAGTGCCTAGGGAACCACTTAGAGCGCATGCGGTAAATATCTTTTGGGACGAGACGTGTCTCCTGTAGCAGGCATATATGACTCCCCAACCTCTCTAAGGCGGACAGGATGGCCAGCCTCTTCGTAGGATTATTAAGCCCTCGGACATTCAAGCTTGTACATTTAATAATCATACCCTATAATGAGAGTGTTCAAAAAGGAAGGGACCTCACAGGAAGAACACCCCCGGACCAGAAGATGAACCACCTCAAACACCAAGGCCTGAGACTATCTCCACACAGAAGCCAGCATTGCAGGGAAACACAACAACATTCAGACAATGCGCACAACAGGTGCTTACAACCGAGAAGTCCTCGCGCATCCAACTTCACGAGGGAATGTGTCCACAGGGCCGTAGAACCATCCATGTTTGGTAAACCAGGTCCAACGCCCCGCCACCCTGACCCTCCTCAGCGGCCAACAAGCATCAAGGCCATCCGCAGTTCGGGTCCCTCCTACCCCCCCCTCCTCTAGGCTGAAGTTCCGGCAGCTACGCTGTTCAGAACGGATTCCCGCTCCGACCTCTGCTCCGAGGCCGTAGGGCACTGCAGTTTCCTTCTTTTCTCCTTGCGCCGCCAACGTGGTGGGCCCCCAACAGGCAAGGCCGCCCCCTCACTCGCGTCCTGGCAGTTCTCCTCCAAACCCAAGATCCGAAATGCTTCCGAGACGGATTTCACCTGCCGGAGCTGTTCCTCCCAATGGAAGACCAGGCGGAACGGATGGCCCCAGGAGTAAGACATATCGTGCGCCCGCAAGTGCTCCGTAATAGGTCTAAATTCTCTCCGCCTCTGCAGGGTCCGCCCAGAGAGGTCGTGGAATAATTGGAGCTCATATCCTCTAAAAAGTACCTGCTGAAGATTGCGAGCCCGCTGTAGGATCGTTTCTTTAAGCACAAAATGGTGGAGACAGGCTAGGATATCCGGGGAGCGGTCTCCAGGGCCAGCAGCGCGGCCCACCCGATGAACTCTGCCCAGGACTATCTCCTGAGTGTCCTCCGGGCCCAGCAGAGAGCGAAACAGGCCCACCACATACTCTCCAATGTGCTCCTTTTCCACCCCCACCGGGGCCCCTCCGATGCGGATATTTTGTCTCCTTGAGCGATTTTCCAAATCCTCGACCGCTATCTGGAGGAGGTCCTGCTGCTCTCGGAGACGGACGACCTCCTGCTGCAGGCCCGCCACCTCTTCACCATGAGGAATTACGCCATATTCCAGCTGCGCCACTCGATCTCCCAGGGAGGTAACCTCTCCACGCAGCTCCTTCACCTCCTGGGATATGTCCCTACGAAGCTCCTGAATATCGCTCTGAAGCGAATCAAACAGGGAGGTCAAAAAGCCCTTTGTGACTGGTGAGTTTGGTGACCTCGGGGCAAAATAAAGGCCTCTCCTCTATTTGCCCGCGCCTCCAGGTCCCTCTACGGTCCTTCAAAAGGGGCGCATTCTGCGCCCAACGCGCCCACCAAGCCTGGGGTCTAAGCCCCTTCCGTGCCCCCGCAGCCCAAGGGGCCCAGCGCGATCCTTCTGGGGCTCCAATGCCTCCAATAAAGGGCCCAGGCAGCTGCCGAAGAGAGGCACCGCCTCGCGGCCCAGGGCGCCGCGGCCCCGAATACGTTTCGGGGCCGGCCGCTCCTCGCTCCTCAGGAGCAGCGTCATTCGCCGCTCAGCCCCCGTCGGGCTGCCCCCAGCCAAGAGCAGCGCCCAGCGCTTCAGGGGGGTGCCTCAGGACGTCCCCCTGCAAGGCCAGTCGTTGGTGTTCCGGGCCAGGGCGGCGGAGCTCGGACAGGCACGTCCTAGCGCGCCGCCATCTTGGCCACGCCCCCCTGAGAAAACATTTTAGTAGTGGAAAATAACTAAACTACGGGAACAGAATCGCGAAGGCTGCTATGGTAAGCTTGCACAGATTCGATAATCTCACCTACTCATATCCTGTGTGATTATAATCCTGTAGCACACATTTTAGAACCCTGTGCCTGATTGACCTTACTTTTCGTGGTATTATGTTTTGTTGTGAAATAAAAGTAGTATAGGTAAATCACTTGGCTGGTCAGAATTGAATGTCCCTGTTGCCTAACTGTTTGAATTCTGCCTCTCTGCCTCCTGCACTACCTCCTTGAGGCACCTGTGAGTGCTTGCCCTCAGTACCCTGGGAGTCAAGTGTGGAAAATGTACATTTGATGCCATATTTACAGAGCCTAGTAGGACAGACCCCTGGATACCAGAAGCAAACAACTCCAAACCCCACAGTTGTGACCCAGTAACCCCTGCTTGCCCTGTTGTCCCATGGGAATATACAACAAGGATGTAACACAGAGAACAGGCAGACAGTCTGTGCAATGGTGTCTAATAAAAAGGCCTCTACCCCACTTGTATAATGAGCTGCCACCATCTGTTAGTAATGCCATTTTAGTCATTGAAGAGGTTGCTGCTCAAGCTAATAGGAGTACCATTTTAGATAGAACCAAACCACGCAAGGGTGTAGCTGTGAAGTTGGTTGTAAGCAACATGCTGAAAACATGCCTAAGCCAAAGTTTCTGCTGTACAAGAAAATCTAACTGGTCTGCAAGAATGATTAAATGTGAAGCAGGTCTTCACATGGACAAAGTGGTAGCGACTGTAAACTCTCTATAGGCCTTGACGTTTTTGTTCACCATAATTTTTCCATACCTGTTTGCGAAGCTCCCACCTGAGTAGTATTTACATGTCTAGTAATATTCACCTGTTTTAAAGCCAGAGTTTCAAATGAACATACAGCATACATTATTTTCCAAAACTGCACTGCTTGCACAAGGTATCTGTATCTAACCTAGCCTGTTAACATTGAAGTGAAACAATGACTTTAAAGGTCTTTTCGACTTTCCGATCGCCCTTGTTGAGGATGTTATTGGGAAGATATTCTTGCTTTGATCATTGACTTGTAGAGCGACATATCTAGATTGGAGTCAGGAGTGTCTCTTGGGGGCAACAAGGGGGTGCTACAGGACATTGTTGAGGAATAGATGAGAATCACATGGCCTGGGAAAAAATGACATTGATAAGAAAGATTCTTGTGTTCTTGAGGATATCGCCCAGGAGTTTCTTGATTTTGTTCTTGTTGTGTTGTGCCACTCACTGCTGACTATCTCCAGGTTGTCTCTTGAGCTTTCGGCGAAGAGCTGCAGTTTCACTCTGTACAACTCTTCAGCCTGATTCAAAAGAATGGGTTCACTGGGAGGTCTGCAGTGAGAACAGGTGATCATACAATCAATGTAGTTATTGTGCATCATGTGTATGTGCTAGTCTCTCAATGACATCCAGCTAATACTTTTAGGCTAAAGTCCTCAATCTTGGGCTCATACTTGGAACCGCAACCTCCGCTTCACAGGTGAATGCTTCATCTTGTCATTCAAATGAAACTCAATTATACTTATGATGCCTCACTCAAAAACCTTGACCATTATAGCCCTGGGTCAGCAAAGGTCGAGTTATGGGCAAGTATCAATTTGAATCTGTGTGCACCAAGAAATTTTTACAGGCTCCCCTAAACTACATATATCCAAACATGTTGTGTCTCCTCCCCCCACCTGACACTTACCAGGGTGACTCTGGGGTTCAACTTGACAAGTTAGTGTAATTATTCTGTGAGGTGCACCAAGTGACCTTTGCTGTACCTCACTGTAAGGCTCAATAAGACTGCCCTTAGGGACTAGACCTGCACCGCACTGATTATTAAGGTGAAGCACTTGCTGAACAGCTACTGGAAAGCTAATACAAATTAGCCTCCCAAAGCTTAAGGCAAGGCAAATGTAACTTTCTAAAGTATATTTTTCTAAGTATTTATTACAAATCTTACTTCAGTATATTGGACTTGTAATTAATATGACAAAAGGTCTTTGAATGACTATTTTAGATGGTTCCTGTCAAAAGGTATCCCACTACAGCCCTGCCAGTTTTGTGGGCTGTTTGCTGGGCGAACATGCTAAATTTAATGTTGCACCTGTTCCACTTTTAAATATCAAGCACCCTACTTTGTGGGCAGCAAGGTGGACTTAGGGGTAATTTATTATTATTATTATTATTCAAAATCCGGGTTTCCCACCTATCCAAAAGGGTTATTTTGACAGGAGTTTTTTAAACTGAGATAGTTAGACTACACTTGAGAGGCCAGAAGCCATGTTGCAGGCCCACTCTGTGGATGGCACATTAGGTGCTGCAGTGCAGAGTTGGCGCTTAACTTCCACGTCATTTGTATATTTTCTATCCCACATCCTAGGAAAGTATAGGCAAGTTAAAATGTCAAACAGGAATATGCTTAAAAGAGGAACACAGGCACATTACTCCTGCTTACGAGGGTTCAAGTGAACAGATTTAAAAAAAAAAAAAAAAAACAGCAAACCTAAGGTCCAGAAAAAGATTGAAAAATCTTGGGTGATCATACAGAAAAGGTGAATTTTCCTACAGGTATAAATGCTGACTCAATCCTGATAGAAGTAAAATTCAAATTGTGAGGTAGCATGTCTTTTGCAGTAGAGCACAAGTACCCTCACGTCTCATTTGACCCCGTGGGGGATCTTTAGTGAGGTGGTTTGTAGGTCCACAGCAACTTCAAGCTGAGGATGTATCTGTTGACATCATCATCCGTCTTGGGCAGACTCCGAGACAACAAACGTGAGCATAGAAATGTTTATGCAACTGTTTCCTACCCATATCCATTTGTTGATCGAATTAAATTATTTTTTAGCTTGTCTGTACCATTGGAAAGAAAAGCCACTTAGATGGAAATCAGTTATGGTACTGCCCCTGTTTGAAGCAGTCCAGCTCGGAGAACGTTGAAAGCAGTTGAGTGTTGGTTTGGCACTGTCACGTTTCAGCTGTTTTTTTTTCGAAATTATTTCATCATTCTCTTTTTTTTTTTTTTTTTTTTTTCTTTTTTTTTCTTTCAATCTGTTATTATGAAAACAGGGTTCTTTTAATGACCAATGCCTTGTTTGCTCTGTCTGGAAACTTCAAGCGGTCCCTATTTATTTGCATGTTGCTTGATTGCTGATCGTAAAGAAATATCTCCACATTGGAGTAGATTTTTTTTGGGGAACAGCTGTACATTTTAGTATATATTGAGATGTGCCCCCTTATCCACATACACCAGGGCTTCATGTTATCGCACCTCTGGCTTACTTCATTCATTCCCTCAACCCCATGAAGGCCTGGGTTTTCACCACTATCATAGCTTTCTTGCTTCTGTTTTCTTAATCTAAATGTTTCTGTTTTCTAAATCCAGTCCTTTGGATATAGACACCCTTGCTCCTTTCTAAACGTATTTGATTCATTCTTTCGCCCTTGCCTTTTGCATTGGAGAATTCCACACTGAGGGTTGTGCTACACCAAGGTATTTGTTATGTTGTATGTGGTATGAGCGATAAAGAAAGCGCTACACTGTCGCGTGCTGCATTTACGGGAACTAGATGCATTTACAAACATGCCATGTTTCTCACACATCACATTTTCCCAATTCATGATCTGCATCACAATTATTTTTGTGAATGGTTTGCAATATATTTCTGTTTTGGTCGGGGAATAGATAGTGCTGTAATTTTTGTAGGTCACGCTCACCTCAGTATGAAAACAGAGCAATATATTGAGTTCTGGAACAATATATGTAATATTTTGTCTTGTGGCTATGATGATAGTTTGCCTTTGAAAATGTGGTCCTGTTAGATACAAAACCTCTCTATTATTTGACTGCATAGTTTGTGATGACATCACGCTTCCAAAAATCCGCATAGTTTTTAGAGTAAGTCTAAATTATTTTTTTCACTAGGTAGACATTTGCAGAAAGGCAAGGGCAGGGGGTTGTGTGTGTGTGTGTGTGTGGGGGGTTAATCCCCCTTCCTAGCCTGCCCCTTGTTTTTTTCACTGAACCATCTCTTTACCCATGCTCATTTCTTTGAACAGTCTACAGACATCTCCATGGTGGTTGGCTTGAAATGTACCCTATGTAAGCTCCTTCATACAATGTTTCACGTTTCTACAGTTAAGCCATATGTTTCTCATCAACACATTGAACTGCCTCATCCTCTGGTCATTTGCAGAAGCCCTTAATTTGTAGTGTTGGCAGATTTGTGATCTCATATCTTTTGTGATCAGTTCAAGTTTTTTGGCTTCATCAAATGTAAACACTCCTAGTGATGGTACTTGGTAACCAGCTTCCTGTGTTCAGGTCACCAAGCTGGTAAATTTATGTTTTCATTAAATTCCTTGGATACATGGGAAGTGGGGATAGTGGTGAGGAGTTATGTTACTGTTTGCACAGGTGATTCCCCACACTTTATACACTTGGACCCCTTGTAACCTACAACATCAAGAGAAGTCAGAAAAGGTGGGGTAACCATGGATTTAGACCTATCCTTGATACCAGATGGTAACAATGTCACAAAGAGCACCTTCAACCAAATGAAAACGCTGTGTCGCATCTTTCTGAACCTTGAATATCAACAGAAACAACAAGCTATCCTCACACTCATAATGTTTAAGCCTGACTATGCCAACAGCCTGTAACTTGGTGCACCCAGATTCATCTTATGCAAAATACATCTAATACAAAATGCTGCTGTAAGTTAACTTTTGAGTCCTCTTCAATTGAATGCATGACAGCAGTCCTGTAGTCACCCAACTGGCTAACTGTGGCCATAAGGACAATGCTCAAAGAATTCTGCATTGTCCACAGAGCCTCCAAAGAAAAGAATAACTATACCTACAAGTTAAATTCAAGCAGTGCAAACAAAACTGCGCCCAGGCTTGTCTCCCACCTATCTTCATACCACCTTACCATATGAAATCCACAAGAGGCTGCTTTCTCAGTACAAGTGGCTAGGCTCTGGAAGTCTCGACCAACCAACATTCGAAGCATCCAGGAGCATATACACTTCAGAGGACAGTTGAATTCATGCCAATTTCCAAAAAACCTATTTCATTACACATCCCTGGAACAGAATCCAGAAAGACAACCCTGGGATATAACTCAGAAAGCTGTTCACACCTATAAGTTCACTCCTCAGCTTAGAACCCACAGCTAGGCTCCAACTGAACCAGCAAAGTACTTTTCTATGTGCAGGTAAGCAAAAAAGAGTTGATGTATGGTTCACCTGGATATTATATAGTTATATCAATTCGTATGACGTTTCTGGTCTATACTGATAGTAATACCATAAGCAGTTGGCAACCAACTGTAGCCTACCTCTTGCACTTACATAAGACATATCTGCTACCAGACTTGTCTATCAACTATACTGTGCCAGCCAATAATCTAGCGATCACCGAATAAATAAACATGGACTAACCTAAGGGAATTGTCACATATTGCTAGTCGGAGAACTGTAACCTAGTCCACCCCTGCAGGTCCCAAATAGTTATACACTATGAACGCTTCTTTATATCTCTTAATGACAGTCAGATATGGGATGATCCTAACCAGGCCACCCAGCTAATCTCATAAATTATTTCGGTCTCACTGGAGACACCATATACACGGTCACTTGCAAGGCATTTTGTTTACCTACAGGAGAGCTTAATGCCCGCCTGTTGCTTACCATTGGTTGGTTTCACAGCCACTCAAATTTCCTTGCTTTTCTTTGGTCAGCACATGCCAGCTTCACTTCTTCTTCCTGCATTTGTCCCGCTCCTGGAACATTGCTGAAGTACTGCTTCCATGCTGAGTGTGTCCTTGCACTGCTTGACGGACTTCAAAAGTACAGTTTTTGTTTTCTTTTGGTTGCAGCACTTTTTGTATTTGCAGGCCTCTTAGTTGAGACCTATTGACTTTGCCAATGCTTTTTAAAATTCACTGTAATAGAAAGTTTTGGACTGCCTTTTTTTCAGTAGCCTGGAAAGGGTGAACATGAATCGAAATCTCTAACCCAGGTCTTGCTTTCCTGGTTTCCCTTACTTCTTCCTGCATTGCATAACCCAGGTGGGGCAGTCGTTTGCTGACCCTACCTTTTGCCTTCTGTTCCCTACATTCTGCACCTTTTTAGTTCCAAGTCTACTGTCTAGTTTGCTAACTAATTCTTGTAGGGATTCTGAAAGCTTCCCTGGGAATGTATTCTGCTTACAGTTGGCTTTGTGGTTTGTAACTCATAGTTGCTTGCTTTCTATTTGCTGGCTTTATTTGTGGTAGACTGTCCAGCTTGAGTGTGTCCCTCCTGTTGAACATTGCTTGTTTACTGTATATTTCAAAGTGCTCGCTTTCTGTAATAGGCCTTTCAATCTTGTTCCTATTTTGTCACATTTGCTGTGCATTCAAAGACAGAGGTAAAATGTCAGGCCCTGTTTTCCACAAGAGCTTGGTGTTTACTTTTCTTTGCTGTCTTCAAACTGAGCTGCATTTTGTGACAATCTTGCTGTGAAAGGATAGGCTTTTTTTTCCTGGTGCATAACAAAAGTTCAAAATCTGTAAATGAACTTTTGCTGATATTTCAGAATATATCAGAATTATAAAAGTACAAATGACTCACATTTTCTTTTAGTTCTAAAGTGTGGTGGAAACAAGTATTTGAATATGATCAAAACACATCAATGCACTAGGTGATGACACTTCCACACATTATCGTTTGTGTGCAGTAAAAACTCTGTCTGTACACATTTCATGGTTATTCCAGTTGAAAATGTGTTGTCAGTATTGGCAGTGTGCCAACACACCATACCTTTTCACTGTACTCCACTCTATGCAAATCCACTCTAGGCCACGCCACCACCCCATTCTATGACACTCCACTCCACATTGGGACATGTCAATCAGCTATGCGCCTCCACTCTAAGACACTCTACAACACTCCACTGTACCACATGCCGCTCCAATCTACAGTTCCTACTCTACTCTACAACACTCAACTCTAGCTACTCCACTCAACACCACTTACCCCACTCCAGTCTGTCCCATTCCAGTCAAATCTACCGCACTCCACTTTACCCCTATGTACCCTCTCCAGTCTACCCCCGCTCCACTTGAACCTACTATTGCAATCCACTCCATTCCAATTGACCCTACTGCACACCAGTCCACCCCGTCGACCTCAATCCACCCCTTGCCAATTTACTCCACCCCACCTCAATCTACCCCACTCCAGTCTACCCCAGTGTACTGCACTCTACTCCAATCTATCCCACCCACCCCAATATACCCCAGTCTCTCACTCCACCCTGCACCGTTCCACTCCAGCCAATCTACCCCACCCAACTCCAATATACCCCACTCCAACCACAGTCTACCTCACTTCACTCCACCCAGTCTACCAGACTCAACTCCAATCTACTCCATTCCACTCTACCCCAGTTTACTCTACTCCAGTTCAGTCTACACAACTCCACTCTACCCCACCCCTCTCTACGCCACTCCACTCTATCCCACTCAAATCTACCCCACTCCACTCTATTCTACTGCAGTGTTCTCCACTCCATTTTAGTCTACCCCACCCCAAGCCACCCACTGTACCAAACTCCACCCCAATCTAACCCAAGCCACCCAATAGATCCCACTCCACCCCAATCTAACCCACTCCATGTTACCCTTATCTACCCTACACCACTTCTATCCACTCCAGTCTACCTCACTCCACTCCAGTCTACCCCAAGCTACCTCACTCCAATCTACTGCAACCTACTCCACTCGACCCCAGTATACCTCAATCTACCCCAGTTTACCCCACTCCAATCTACCATACTGCGGTCTGCCCTACTCCTACTCCATCCCACTACCCTTTAACCGTACTAAACAGCAGCCACACTGTTGTACAACATGGCTAAAACACATTGCCAAAGCCAATAGTTCTTGCGTAGGTGAGACCTATTGGTTTTGCCAGTGCTTGTTGTCCACTAGCTCTGCTTCTTAAGGGGGAATCATGCACCCTGATTGTGTATTCATCATTTGGGAGTCTCCTTGAAGGGCGCAGGCCTGATTTAGAGGCTCACGGACAGTTTACTGTGACACAAACGTGATAAAATCCCGTCTGCCATATTACGATCTCCATAGGCTTTTATGGGATCGTAATACGGTGGATAGGGTATCCATCATGTTTGTGACGGAGTAACTCCCTCTGCCAAACTGTAAGTCCGGCCCCATGTCTTTGAGCATCAGTGGCTGTAAGCATTTAGGACTGGATTTAGGATTGCAAGACTTTTAAAAGCACCTTACTTTAGCAGATCTTAATAAGAGTCTCAGACTCGTTAATGAAGTTAAACATGTTGTGTTCTTGTGTTTGAAGTATTATTTCTCTGAAGATTAAAGAATATTTTGATGATGATGGAAGAAAATATAGAGCTCTGCCACTTAGTGTATTTATGGGAGCTGCGTTAGATGGGATGGTGGATAAAGGGTGCAGGATGAGTGTGCTCTTTCCATCATGCCATCCTCTGTCTCCTGTAGTGCAGTGGCAAAGTGACTGTTACAGGGTGGTGTGTCAGATTTTGACTGATGCTGCTTGGGCATTCTGATTGGTGGGGAATAAGTAGAAGAGCTAACCCTTGTCCTGGAAAGCTGGTCGTGCTCCATCATCCAGTTCAATCATTAGTTTATTTTGAAAAACATTTCCTTAAAAACAAAGCACAAAATAATACAAATCGTTCATCGTAGAGAAATATACAAAACAATTCATTCATCTTGCGTGTATATACAACTTCAAATCGCAATTCTTGGGAATTTTTCTTAAAGTCACAGATCAATATAATGCAGATCGTTCATCATGCGAAAGTGCAAAGAATAGATCATTCCTCGTACGTAGTTATACAGATTCATATCATAATTCTTAGGAAAACAGCTTCATTACAATAGCACTCAAGACTGCACCTATATTTGATATATTAAACAGTCAGTATATGATAACATATAGGTTTTCCTGTGGATTCATGTAGGCCTTTATCTTATTTTGAAAGCTAAACATAATATTTATTGGAGCAGGGCGCTTTATCATTGTTTTCTCCTCAAGGGGCAATCTGGATTAAAAAAAAAAAAAAAAAATCCAATTGGTCTCCCACCCACTGTCAGAACCGGCATAAAGTAGAGACTGATCACCCTGTATGTTACGTGTTGGTATGGGACTCTTTTAGTGTGCCCCTAAAATCGTATCAGTACAGCCAACATGGCTAGTTCAGTTTTGTGGTAGCCACACCATCGACAGAACAAGATGTCATAGGTTCAGGCCCCTTCTCTGCAGGAGCCATACTCAAAGACATAGTTGCTTGAGACAGACACTATTGGGGGCAGGTGTCACTCGTCGAGACCTTTGGGCTTTCAGATGGTCCCTCATTCCTAGACAAAGGCACACAGGACGTATCCAGTTCTTTCTTAGTCTCACTTAGGCGGGACCTCAAACAGTGCATGTGCTATATCTTCTTTAGCTTTCAGATGGCATACAGAGCAATAGCAATCTCTAGAGTCACATAACTATTTTTCTATTTTATCCTATGAGCTCCAATTCCTAGGATGCCATAACAGAATTTTATATAAAGTGTCTTTGTCAACTGTGGATGAATGGAATTTAAAAACATTTCAAAGTGAGGACTAGGTTTACTATCCAGAAATTGGGCTGATAGTCTCCCCAACCTTGTACTTTGCTGTAGAGTAATCAAGACGTAATCCCAAAAGATGAACTTCAAATGCTTTTTGGATTAAATGGGCAAAGAGTGGGGACTTGACCAAAAGGAGCTTAGTCCTAACTAGGTGAACCCTGCCTCAACATACCTGAACCACAGAAAAGTGAGGTTAGCGTCAATCCTCAAACTTTCCCTCTCTATGAGATGCTTGCTCTGGTACGGACCAGATCCTCACCCAATAAAGGAGAGGTCCGAGAGCTGCAAGATGTTGCACTCTACTAAGAGCTACGTCATGGAACTGTGATGAGTATTTTTGGGAAGGTGAAATAGTGCCCTGATGAAGATGTTTTCGGTAAATGTCAGTTTTTCAACATTACCTATTCCCCTGAGCTCTGAACCATATAAGACTGTTGTCTGTGCTTTGAACTTGGCCACTTCAGTGGCCAGAGAGATGGCTCTGGATGTCGCTGCCTGGTGCTTTTTGAGTATTGCCATTCCACAATGTTGAAGGACAACTGTACGCTTTTGGATTTGTGGAGTCCAGGATAGCTTACTATCAAGCATTATCCCTAGGTGCTGAAATTTAGTAACTAGTTCAAGGCTCTTCTGCTGCAGGCATGGGTTCCCTCTGAAGGTCTTGTGTGGTCTAATTACCATATGTGTTGTCTTTTTGATGTTAATTTCCAAGCCCTTCCTTCACTGTATGCATTGCATTTATCCAGGAGAGACTGTAAGCCCTTCGAGGTTCGAGATATCAAAAGGGTATCATCTGCGAATAGAAGACTTCTGAGAGAACTTCTTTGACATCATTTACATAGTGTGAAAAGAGTGTTGGCTAAATATGCAGCCTGGTCTAACACCACTTCTTATTTAGATGTGATCAGTTAATTCACCCTGAGGGTCCGTAGCATAATTAAGCATAGTTATCCAGATGGAGTCTTATTATTTGGATTAAGAGATCGAGAGGGACACCTTGCTTCCTAAGGGAGTCCAGTAACAACCCCATAGGGACATCATTGAATCGTGTCCTCAGATCAACAAAAGCAATCATAATACCCTAAAAGGACGAGGGAGGGAAGTTGAGGCTAGTTGTTGACTATTTTACAAGGGTGCTCTAGGGGTTCCGCAAGTGGGTGTGTAGAGTTGTTACACAGATTGATCTGCAGTTGAGAACAGGCTCCTGTAATTCGCACATGGCTCACACTTCTATCCTGCATTTTACGATTGTCAGGATCAGGTTATTTTCAACTTGCCTCACGGAAACTTTCATTTGCGCTGCAAGTGATCAGCAGACAAACCTAGCGTGATGTTCACACCCCTTCCTCGAATTTACCAAGGCTGATTCTGTTCTTATTTGGCATTTGTTGGGTATGTGCGCTGATTACAGCAGTTTATCAAGGGATGTCCCCTCCATCCATAATCATTCTCTCACAAGAGAAAGCATGTGAAATTAAGGGCAATCCATCTTCCACAAAAGACAGTAATGGCCTATAGAGGTGGGCAAGCCAACCAATTAACTCGGAGAGCCTAGCAAGACTCTGGGCAAGTGCATGAGACTAACGCTGAAAATGTTTGCTAAGTAAGTCCTAGACCAAATATCATGCAAAACATGATGAGCGTCTCTTCGCTATTAAAAAAGAAAGAAAAAAAATAAATTACTACTTTAGCATGGGGAAGATTTGATATTAGTATGTGACATTATAGCATTACACTGGGAAATACTTTATTAAAAGTTAAATAACACATATTTGCCTAAGATCACACAATTTAAGCGGGAAAGCCACAGGTTATTCAGGTTTTCAATTAACAATGTACAATTAAGCCAGCAGTTTCCAGTAGTTGGTTGGTGCGCTTGAGGAGGGCTAATCATCGGAAAAGGCATGACGTATGCATGCCTTACACTAATGAAAGCAAGCAGATTTTAAAAGGCAAGCCCACGAACCAATTTAAGGGACTGACGTGACATGGGCGTGGTTAGAAGCCCAAAGAGGAGATTACATCAGGGGACGGAGTGCTTCGCTCGTCCCTAAAAAGAGAGGTATGACAAATACCATTTTCCCCCCCCCCCCCCAGTCTCCTTATTAAAGTATAGAATTACGCATCAAAGGAGGGGCTGTTTATGATTCACACCCTTCACTTCTAATCCTGGTTATCACTAGTGGTCCAGCTGACCATTACCCAGTTTGTGGACATGTATTCCTCATGGACGGATAGCCTCACCCACATAATTGTGGCATGATTCATCCTTGTACTGTCGGGTTAAGATGATACTAGCCTGGTGGCCTCAACCTTGAAACAAGATAAAGATTCTTCTCCTGGGGAAGGGAGTTAAAGATAAAGTGTGTCCTGGTAGTCTAGGGAACCAGTCTTAAATAAAACTGCCTCTGTGCATATCCAGGATGTTTCCTTTATTCGTGGATTGCACAGGGTAGGATTCAAATCGTGTTGCTTCCAAATTGTGGAGCATCTAATGGTGGATGTTATGGGTCGTTGATGAGATCAACACACCCACACTGTTCTTCTTGCCAACATGTTTCTGACCTTAGGTGGGACTCCTTACCTGGACTCCTCACTGTATTTCCTCTTCCAGGACTGGGCTCCTGGGTCTTCGTCTGGGCTTGATAACTAATGAAGTCCCTACTGTCTGTCCCACATGTCAAACCGTACATGCAGAAGGTAAGACAAATTCTCACCTAGTCCTCTTTTAGCCACCCTGCAGTTGTCGGTGATAAACTCCATCAGCTACTAAAGAATGGAATATCACCTATAGTAACATTAATGAAGGTCGAGACTCCACATGTGCACCTAGAGTTGCCCATCTCTAGGGCTGCCACAACTGCACTAAAAGAGGACTAAGTGAAAATGTCTGCCTTGCGGTGACATGGGGCAGGAGGCTCGCAATTGTTTATGAAGTTGTATAAACCTTGTCCTTGTGTACCCAGCACAGGAAGTGAGTGCTGCTCTTAGACTGTCAGAAAATAATTCTGTAAAAGACCTGTAGACTGACTCACAACAATGAATCCATGTATACTGCATGCACTTTGTTTCACTTTTATTCCCACCGCTACACCGGTAAGCCGACTTATCACATGCATGACGAGTCTCCCTTACTGGTACGTACTCAACAGATACAACACATACTAATAAGCACCAATGTCTGCTTCACTCACACAGAACAGGAAGGAGAGCAACATTTCAACTTTGTCTCACAAACAGCGGATATTGGTTGGAAATGAGTTGTACGAACACCCCTGACAGGTAGAGACGGGTAGAACAGAGGCACCAGAAGCAGTGCAGGGGTATCTTTCTTGTGGTAGGCACAGTGTCTGCAGCAACCATGTAAGCCAACATCAGGCAATGAATGTGATCAACACTGGCAGTAACGGTACAGAACTAATTCGACAAACGCGCTGGAATGATTTTCAAAGTAGGGTTGCTGGCCAGTGGGGGCAATTCAGTAGAGTTACATGTGGACAACTAGTGGAAAGTCAGTCTTGCTGACGTAAGAATCATATTATTAACCACTATTGGTGGTCTACTCTGTTTACGTCAACCATGTCTGTGCCCAGTTGAACCCTTGATACACAAAAGCAATACAATCAAACCTCAGCTCTTTGTGTCTGTACTTTCTCAGTGCGCTTTTCTAAAAATGAGTCACTTTGATCTGTACTACTGAAACACCTTAACTAAGCACTGATGCCTGTTCGATGTTTTAAATTTGATTACTAATGCTCGCAACATTTTTATTCCTGATAATACTATTAATAATACCAGACACCGTGAGATCTTTCAACAGTAACACCTATTCATTCACACAAGCTTATGTTTTTAATAATGCATAGGTTTTTTCCAAACCTCAGCAGTTAATAATACCCAAATCATGACCTGAACAGTTGAAAATTTTACACTAGCATGAGAATGCCTAAATAACATTCAACCATTTTTAAAGTGACTGATAAACTGCAAAAGATGATGGTGTTTTGCAAAGTCCTGTACCACTGTACCAGAAACTTGTTTTTTTAAATATTTCCCGACTATCTTTCTATGTCTCGCCTCCTAAACCGCACAAAGTCTGTTGCAAAAAGTATTGTCAGCTTACTGTGGGTTTAGAGCCTACCCAGTGCTTATCATTGGTTGGCTTCATTGTTACCCTCATATGCTTGCTTCCTATTCATCAGCTTGAGTGGGCTGTACTTCCCAGTCTGCATTTATTTCTCTCCTGGAGCATAGGCGCATTCATTACTTGTCCGTCTACCAGTCACTTAACAAGAGCAATTTTTTCTTATTGTTAAAGCACTCCATGAGTGCATGTGTTTTCCAGCTGCCTCCCTCATTTAATTCCTCCCTCATTTAATTCCTCCCTCAGCCTTCCTCAGATTACATGGGGCTCAGAGCCTGCCCACTGCTTAGCTTTGGTTGGCTTCATTGTCACACTCATTTGTTTGCTTATTCACTAGCTTTTGTGGCTTTACTTCCTCTTCATGTGTTTATCCCTCCCTGGAATATGGATGCATTACTTGTGCCTTTCCACTGCTCATTTTTCTTTTTACTCCTCGTTTAAGCATGCCATGAGAGTGCATGTGTTTTCCAACTGTCTCACTTGTGTACAAAACGACCCCATTCACCCAATGCCTCCCGACCCTCAGGTTGCTCTTTCTTTGCCTATGTGCTTCTCCCTGCTCCCTATGTGACGTGTACAAAGTTGTGTGCGTTTGCCCTGACCCCCCAGCTCCACGCTCTCTCATCTGTTTGTTTTCCACTGCTCCAGGCACCTCTCTCTCTCTCTCTCACTCTCTCTCTCTCTCTCTCTCTCTCTCTCTCTTCTCTCTCTCTTTCTCTCTTTCTTTCTCTCTCTTTCTCTCTTTCTCTCTCTTCTCTCTTTCTCTCTTTCTCTCTTTCTCTCTCTTTCTCTCTCTTTCTCTCTCTTTCTCTCTCTTTCTCTCTCTCTTTCTCTCTCTTTCTCTCTCTCTCTCTCTCTCTCTCTCTTTCTCTCTCTTTCTCTCTCTCTCTCTCTCTCTTTCTCTCTCTTTCTCTCTCTCTCTCTCTCTCTCTCTTTCTCTCTCTTTCTCTCTCCCTCTCTCTCTCTCTCTCTGTCTCTCTCTCTCTCTCTCTCTCTCTCTCTCTCTCTGTCTCTCTCTGTTTGCTTCCCTCCACGTGCTTTCCATGTCCCACCCCACACTAACTCCACAATGTTGCCACTGCCTGCCCAGATGTTGCTTTCTCCCCTCTCCAGTTGCTTCCACACACCCGGACTATGTGATCCCAACACCTACTGTGTTGCTTTCCCCTACACTCTTGTGGCCTTTTTTTGTTTACTGATCCATCTTGGAGTGGTAAAGAAAAAGTAAATGCTCATGTTATTTTGTATAGAAACCCATGCTTGGCACAGAAGCTTACAGACCAACTTTTTTCCTCTTTTTTTTTTTTAGCCACGCTGCAGGGCATTGGTATCCTGTACAGCATGGCAGAGACCATTGACAAAGTCAAAAGGTCCCAAGAGCGGGACCTGTTGGCTTTGCCAGTGCTTTTTTAAAGTGCTTTTATTTCCTCCCCTCTCTTTCACCCACATACCTGGGTAGGAGGATTAAACCTGATTAAGTACTTATTAAGTTACTAACATACTATATAGATGGCTATTTCAGCTTTGACGCCGACAAAAACTCTTTTCTATTATAAATGAATATAATTTAGTTTAATGATGCCCAGTTCACTAATCTCAGGGAAGCATTTAACTCCCTGTGCAATGTAATGCACATATTGTCTTCCTCGCAACTCTGCTACACTAAGAATTTATTGCAGTGTTAGTACCTACCCCTACCCTGTTTCATCAAATTCAGTGTGTTTTTTTTTAAACATCTGCTTTAGACCCCCCTGAAATAGGTCCTTGGAACTGTGCAGCATTTCATGCATGATTGGTAGCGGCAAGTTTACACCACTTCTGCATGGTTGAAAAGATTAGATTTGATTTTTAAATCGAGCCTATCAGACAGTGCAAGCTGTCTAAAACATGTGTCTAACACACATATGTGTCAGTGGAATGGAGCAACTGCCACATGCCTTTTTAGGTCAAGCATAGCAGCGCGAAGTTCCGCTTTTCCGACGTTTTGATGTGTATCTGGGCTTTTAACCTTGCCCACCGCACGCCCATCACGATCACTCGTTCGTGGGCATGCGCTTCAAAAATCCTTGTTTTCGTTGGTAACTGCTTTACGTCTGTCCCTCCTTAGGACGGTTTTGTTACCGCCTTGACCATTGCCCCTGTTACATGGATAATCGCACTTTTGCCGATAACTTCGACTGCGAGTGAACCTCTTTTTGTCTCTATCGTTCCTGCACACAGCGGCAGTTTGAATCGGCTCGCTTATGTCAACTGTTTTACTTTTTATTTTCAGTTTGTGTGGCAAGAAAGTTCCAGTTAGAAATTAACAACGCTAATAGCACTAGCTCGAGCAAACGCGTGACCTATTGCATTGCAGATGCCTTTTTTAATGTTTTGTATTGCTGGTGCTGCACAGGCCCCCGATGATGTACTGCCCTGCCACAAGTAGAAAACGTATTGGCTTTGGCAGTGCTTGTTCCTGTTCACTTACCCCTGGGTTTTGTCAGGCTCTGTTCATGGTCTATGCCAGTGTACGCTTCTTTGGCTTGGTTATTAACATAGAAGATCTTGATGGCCTTCCTGGAAAATAAGATGAATTATTTAATCTTATTTGCTTATTTCATCCTATAATTTCATGACAGTGCAAACTATGGGAACAACAAAAAACAAACAAAAATAATAGGCATAAATAGGAGTTGTGTAGTTAACCATAATAATTTAGCAAAAAACAATTTCACATGGTCTTTCATCCATAATCAATAAGTTTTTTTTTTTTTTTTTTGTAAAGCACAGCTACTCACCTGTGAGGGCCTCTGGGGCGTTGGGTGGGGGAGGTGGAGTCTCATCCGTAGAGCCACGTCTTGAAGTTCTTCCTTAAGATGGTGAGCGATGGGCTTTGTCTGAGGTATAGGGGCAGGTTGTTCCAGCTCTTTGCTGCGATGTAGGTGAAGGATCGTCCTCCGGCGGTGGTTTTTCTAATGCGAGAGATAGTGGCCAGAGCCAGTTGAACGGAGGGAACTGAGGGGGTGTGGAAGGAGACATGGTGGTTCAGGTAGGCCGGACCGACGACTTGGATGGCTTTGTACATGTGGGTGAGTAGCTTGAAGGTGATTAGTTTTTCTATCAGGAGCCAGTGGAGAGTCCTCAGGTGCTGGGAGATATGCTCTTGGCCTGGGAGGTTAAGGACAACTCTGGCGGCGGTGTTCTGGAAAAGTTACAGCTGTTTGAGGTTCCTCATCATAGTGCCAGCGTAGAGAGCGTTGCCCTAGTTAAGCTTGCTTGTGACTAAGGCGTGGGTGGCTGTCCCTCGGCAGTCTGCTGGGATCCATTTCAACATTTTCCAGAGTTGGTGGAGGGTGTGCCAGCAGCTCGGGTGACTGAGTTTACCGGTCATGTTATAGCTAGGGAGGAGTCCAGGATGATGCCTAGGTTTCGGGAGTGTTCAGTCGGTGAAAATGGGGTGCTGAGAAATGTGGGCCACTAGGAGTCCTCCCATGCTGAGGTGGGTTTCTGAAAATGATGAGCTCTGTCTTGTCAGATTTGAGCTTGAGGCAGCTTTCTCATCCAGGTGGCGACGGCTTCCATTCCTGAGTGAAAATTCCTTTTGGCCGTGTCTGCTTCTTCGGTGAGGTAAATGATGAATTGTGTGTCATTGTGTCATATGCCAATGTTCATTCTGTGGCTTCTGACGATGGCTGCGAGAGGGGTCATGTGTATGTTGAAGAGTTGGACTCAGAGAGGATCCTGGGGGAACTCCGCAGCTGACTCCTGTGGGTTTAGATGTGTAGGAAGGGCGCCTGACCCTCTGAGTCCTTCTGGAGGGGAAGGATTCGATCCATTTCAGGCTTGTTCCACTGATTCCTTTGTCGTGGAGTCTGGTGCATAGTGTGCTGTGGGAGACCGCGTCGAAGGCCGCTGAGAGGTTCGAGGAGTATGAGTGCTGCAGTGTGGCTGCGGTCTAGAAGTGATTGGATGTCGTCGGTGGCTGCAAGAAATGCTGTGGTTGCTGTGGAACCCAGACTGGGAGCTGTCCAGAAAGTTGTTGACCTCGATGAAATTTCGTAGTTGTGTGTTGATGGCTTTCGCCAGTACTTTGGCCGGGTAGGGTCGAAAGTTCTTTGGTTTTGATGGGTCGGCAGAGGGTTTCTTCAATAGGGGGCATACTTCAGCGTGTTTCCAGTCCTCTGGTAAGGTGCCAGTGTTGATGGAGTGGTTTTTCATGTTCGGGAGCTCGGGGGCGATGGATGTGCTGGCTCTGATGTAGATGTGGAGCGGGAAAGGGTACATGGGGGCTCCGAAGTGTGTGCTGTTCATGATGCTTTGTTTCCTCCATGGTGAGCGTGGACCAACTGTAGATGGTCTGGGCGGGTGGGTCGGTCGTAGGTTCTGATGCTGTGTTGGTTATCCAGGGTGGAAGCTGTCGCAGATGTCTTGGATCTTGCAGTGGAAGAAGGTGGTGAGTTTGTAGCAGAGGTCTTGCGACAGGGGGATGCTGGTGGCTTTGGAAGGGGGATTTGTGTACTCGTTGAGGACTGAAAAAAGTTCCTTCATGTTGTGTGTGGAGGTGTTGATGCGTTCCTGGAGTGCGTTCTTGATGTGCTGGCGGTGGATGGTGGTTGTGGCTCTCTTTGGTATGCGCTTGGCCTATGTCAGACGGAGGGGGACTAGAGTGTTGGTGAATTCAGTGATCCATGCGTTGACGTCAGCGGAGGGAGGCAGAAGGGATTTTGCGAGAGTTGTGAGTTGCTCGTTAGTTATTTTGTTCCATTCCCTGTGGGGGGACTTGGGGGTGTGGATGCGGTTACTGGGTGCGGTGATGGTGAAGTGTAAGCAGCGGTGATCGGTCCAGTTTGGGGTGGAGATGGTCTCAAAGGTAATCCGGTTGCTTGAGGTGAAGATGGGGGTCTAGTGTCCTGTGATGTACTTGTTGTAGGAAAGTACCATCTTTCTTGGCATGTTACCCCCACTTTCTGCCATTGACCTTTTGTACAACATGCCCTGTGTCTCTGGACATGGCTGGAATGTCGTAGCATTTCCTTGGTGCTTCAGCACCTGACCGTTTCTCTGAACGCCAAAGCCAGCGATGCCTGGTGGATCACCAATGGCGTCTCCATCCAGAGGTGGTGTAAGGTCTCTTTCAAGAGTAGGGAGAACCTTGGTTAGATCTGTTCACCATGCTGAGAGTGCACCATGTCAACAGTTTTGTGCGCTGTAGTATGACGTTTACTCCCAGACTCTTGCTTTTTGCCTTGAGTGGAGCTCTGACCTCCTGTACCACTTTCCACCAGTACCACTCTTGCCCAAAGTTCTTAAGAAGATCAGCATTCTTGGTATCCCGAGCTATTTGAGCATGAGCACTGGTCCTCCGGTTATGCAGCCTCTCCGGGAGGATCTTCGTTCCCAGAAACAGAGGATGGTCCTGCACCCATACCTACGCACTGTGCCTACTTGCGCTGAGATTCAGTGGCACCAGGTGACAACTTCCTCAAGAGAGCTTCCTTCATGGCCATAGTATCGGCCTATGGTCAAGAAAGCTGTTTTAATGGTTAGCAAACAGAGTGGGCTGTTGTGCAGAAATTTGAAAGGCACACACATTAGAAAAGTCAGGGCCAGGTTTAAGTCCCATTGAGGCATGAGAAATGGTCTGTGAAGAAACTTATGTTCAAGACTTTTTAGGGTCAGTGAACTGCAGGTGCTATCTGTGCACCCTCCTTATACCACCTTTTTACCTAGACAAACTGGTTTTGAGAACTTGTGCCTCCTTTCTTCCAAAGGTTGGTACACCCTTTCATGTAAGCCAGAACATTGTTGCCTACCTTCTTAGCTCCACCTCATCCTTCTAAGGAAGAGAGGAGACTCCACCATCTTGACCCAAAAAAAAAATGTTCTCGTTCTACATCGATTTGGGGGGGGGGTGGGAAGAAAGAAAGAAAAAATAAATAAATTGACAATAAGAAAATGAACTCTGGGTGGATGATCAACTCTTTATAGACTGTGTTGGAGCTAAGAAAGGGAAGGCACTGCAAAAGCATACTAGACCATGTCACAATGGTTAGTACGCTGCAAAAAGGTCTGCTATGCATTGGCCAGAAAGTAGCCCCCTGAGGGTTTGTGGACTCATTCCACCAGAGCCAAGGCTGCATGCAACCACTGTGTTAGCTTGCGGAGTCCCTGTCCTGGACATCTGTCAGGCCGCTGCATGGGCATCTCTGCACACGTTTATTAAACACTACTGCCTGACGGCCAGGTGTGTTATGATTTTGCCTCTTCGGTCCTGTAGGACTGAAATCAGTTTTGCAGACCCACCTCTCTAGGGAGGTGTTGCTTGAGTATCTATTTTATGGTAAGAAATCTACAGATAGAAGTCTCTATCAAATGGACAAATAACTTGCCTTCGGTAACACCTTATCTGGTAGAAACTATCCAGCTGCAGATTCCTTACTGACCTTCCCATGCTCCCAGCTGTGAAAACGGATCACAGTATAAGGGTCACACTTCTGAGGGCCTTCAACATGCATACCAGTCTGTCAGTGTTCCTTGTGGCTCTGCGGTTCTGGTGTGGAAATTCTCAAAAAGCCGAATGATGCGACCTACCGGCACACTGGTACTGCACGAAAACCTGGGGGCCCATTCTGACTCTTGGGAATTATTCTAACATAAGGAATCTGCAGCTAGATAGTGAATACCAGCTAAGGAGTTACCAAAAGTAAGTAACTTGTTCTTCTCAATAGTATTTTGGGCACCTCGTGCAGCTTCAAAGGTTGCCAGGAGAACTTTCATTGGAACTTGTGACGCATACCTGACCCGAACAAGTGGAAATGAAGTGAGTACAAGGAACATAGTTGCAGTGAAATGTACCATGGTTCTGTTCTGTTTTGTTTTCACTTGTGTGTGTGTGTGTGCTGTATAGTTAGTTTTGCATGTAGTGATGTACTTAACTAAGTATCAATCCAATATTATTCAAACAATTGCCAGGTACAAGATTTGGTATTTAGTAGTATTTAGTTGTCAGACAGAAGAAAAAAAGGCCTACCACCACTTATTTCTGATGTCTGTTGGTGATCCACCACTGAAATGGGGGACGTGGAAAAATGTATTCTTACATTATGTGTAGGTCCACCAATCTGAGTGCAGAGAGAAGGTGTTGGAAATGGCCCTTTTTGCAGGGTCATCCTCAGTATTTTTGCCTCCTTCCTCCTATTTTTTTCTGACCTGTTTTTGTTGGCTTTAGGCCTCTTGACACTTTACCACTGCTAACCAGTGCTAAAGTGCATATGCTCTCTGTGTAAAGTGTACTGTTGATTGGTTTATCCATGATTGGCATATTTGATTTACTAGTAAGTCCCTAGTAAAGTGCACTAGAGGTGCCCAGGGCCTGTAAATCAAAAGCTACTAGTGGGCCTGCAGCACTGGTTGTGCCACCCACATTTGTAGCCCTGTAAACATGGCTCAGACCTGCCACTGCAGTGTCCGTGTGTGCAGTTTTAAACTGCCAATTCGACTTGGCAAGTGTACCCACATGCCAGGCCTCAACCTTCAATTTTACTACATGTAAGGCACCCCTAGGTTAGGCCTTAGGTAGCCTCATGGGCAGGGTGCACTGTATATCTAAGGTAGGACATATACTAGTATGTTTTATATGTCCTAACAGTGAAATACTGCCAAAATCGTTTTTTCACTGTGCAAGGCCTCTGTCTTATAGGTTAACATTAACCTTAAAGTGCAGATTCTCTCTGAGAGCAGATAAAAATTTGGAGTTTAGGGTCTCTGAGCTCACAATTTAAAAATACATCTTTTAGTGAAGTTGGTTTTTAGATTGTTAGTTTGAAAATGCCACTTTTAGAAAGTAGGCATTTTCTTGCTTAATCCATTCTGTGACTCTGCCTGTTTGTGGATTCCCCTTCTGGGTCAGTTTGACAGTTGGGCTGTTCACAACTCTCCTCTAGACAGGGGGCTGGGGTGTAGCCTGCATATCTTGATTAGCCATCTGTGCTGGGGGGGGGGGGGAGGGGGAGTGGTCACTCACACCTGAAAGGACTGTGCCTGCCCTCACACAATGCGGTCTCCAACCCCCTGGTGAGTGTCCCGGGCCTGGCCTGGACAAGGAAGGATCTTGCAACACTTGAGACTTTGCTTGAAGTTTGCCAACTTCAAAGGCAGAACTGGGTATAAGAAGAAGACCCAAAACCCCAGACTTTTAGAATCTTTCTGGAATCAAGAGGAACCTCTGCCAAGGAAAAAAGCTGGAGGAGGACTACTGTCCCTTTGCTGTGTTGCTTTGCTGGACTGGCCTGCAATTGCTGCTTCTGTCTTAAGAGTGCAAAGGGTGAACTTTGGTGTGTGTCCTGCAAGGGCCTGGAGGAGAGCTTTCCTCCTGTTGGAAGTCTCAGGGACACCAAAGCCTTCAGTTTCCTCGACCTGCAGCACTGTGAACTGTGTGTTTTGTGCTGCTCAAGAGGAGAAACCACAGCGAAGCCGCCAACGATGCCGCTGGCCTGCACCGTGGCCTGCCGACTCCACACTGAGTCGCATTGCCCCGCTTCGCACTGCGACCCTGGTCTCCCCGACGAAGTCATCGGACGACTTCACTGAGCTGCTGCTCACACCCATTGGGGGCAGATGGGCCTATTTTTGGAAGGCCCATCTGCCCCCAAGGGGGGGGGGGGCAGAAAGCCCACCAGAGGCCAGGGAAGTTTTTTTTCTCCAAAAATAAGAGGGTGGGGTATGACCATACCCCCACCCCAAATAAATGGGGCCAAAGTTGTTCTGCCCACCAGTGGGCAGACGGGGCAATTACCCCTGATCCACACCCAGGGGAGGGGGGTGGGGGGAGGGTGTGGGGGGCAGAAAGTCTACTAGATGCCAGGGAATGTAAAAAAAAAAAAATATTGGGTATGGTGGCTACCAACCAGTATGGGCCTAGTTACGCCCCCACCTCAACTGAAGGGGGTAACAGTCTTTCAGCTCTCCCCCGCACTCCAAAACATCTTATCCCACAGCAAGCAAGAAGACATTTGATTATTTTGGGTTTTAGTTTTACATTTGGGCCATGAGAACTTGGCTTACTCTCAAAATCGTCCCACTTGGAATGGTGAGGGCTGCACTTCATGGATTTTGGGACGCTGCCATGTAGAAAAATCCACAAGACCTAGACACATCTGAAAACTAAACATCTGAGTGATTCCAGGGTGGTGTGTTTTACATGTACCCCGCACCATTTTTGTACTCACAATCCACTGCAAACCTCCAACTTTGCTGGAAATAAAAAAAAAAAATCCCACGTTTTTGTGATGGAACCTTCCGGAATCTGCAGGAATCCACAAAATTCCTACCACCCAGCATTGTCTCATCTATACCGCTAAAAATTCTGCTGCACTTGTCAGCCTAAAATTATATATATATTTTTTTTGCAAACTGCCCTTTTGGACCCCCTTTGTTCCCCCTCAATATCGACATGTTTTTGGCTCTTCGCTTTCACGAGCACTTGGCCCACCTACACAAATGAGGTATCATTTTTACCGGGAGACTAAAGGGAACATTGGGTGGTATGAAATGTGTCCCAGTGCGGTGACCACACATATAAATGTGGGGAAAATGTTTTTGTTTTTTTTAGCTAAATTTGAGGTTTGCTAAGGATTCTGGGTAAGAAAACATTGGGGGATCCACGCAAGTCACACCTCACTGGACTCCCTCGGGTGTCTAGTTTTCAGAAATGTCTGGGTTTGGTAGGTTTCCCTAGAAGGCTGCTGAGCCCAGGACCAAAAACGCAGGTGCCCCCCCTGCAAAAACAGGTAGTTTTGTATTTGATAATTTTGATGTGTCCAGATAGTGTTTTGGGGCATTTCGTTTCGCCGGCAGTAGGCCCACCCACAAAAGTGAGGTACCATTTTTATCAGGAGACTTGGGGGAACACTGAGTGGAAGGAAATTTGTGGCTCCTCTCGGATTCCATAACTTTCTGTTACCAAAATGAGAGGAAAAAGTGTTTTTTTTTGGCCAAATTTTGAGGTTTGCAAAGGATTCTGGGTAACAGAACCTGGTCAGAGCCCCACAAGTCACCCCATTTTGGATTCCCCTAGGTGCCTAGTTTTCAGAAATGTGCTGGTTTGCTAGGTTTCCCCAGGTGCCGGCTGAGCTAGAGGCCACAATCCACAGGCAGGCACTTTGTAAAAAAAAAACCACCCGTTTTCTGTGAAAAAATGTGATGTGTCCACATTGTGTTTTGGGCCATTTCCTTTCGCGGGTGCTAGGCCTATCCACGCAAGTGAGGTACCATTTTTATCGGGAGACGTGTGGGAACACAGAATAGCAAAGCAAGTGTTATTGCCCCTTGTCTTTCTCTACAGTTTTTCCTTCCAAATGTAAGACAGTGTGTAAAAAAGACGTCTATTTGAGAAATGCCCTGTATGGGCACCCTGGAATTCAGAGATGTGCAAATAACCACTGCTTCTGATGGATACAACTACCTGTGGATTCCTCACCTCATGAATACTCCCATGGCGCCAGCATTCGACGGAAATCTTCTTACTAGTCTCTGCACGTCGACGAGGACGTCACTGTCTCGCACGCGACGCCGTCTGACGTCATACAGGCAATAAGAGGTCCTCGACGACGTGCAGACGTCAGTTCCCTTTTTTCCGTGCATTCGAAACGGTTATCTTCGAGGGAGCAACTGTTACTCTTGCGGTTACAGTGTATATCTTGCTGCGTACTCTTTCTCTGTGGAAATAATGTCGCAGAGAAAGTCTGGATTTAAGCCTTGTCGTGAGTGTGGAGGCAAGATGACGGTGACGGATCCTCATTCCGATTGCCTTTGGTGTTTGAGCTCCGACCACGACGTCTCGACTTGTGATTCGTGTCAGCACATGAATCCGAAGGCCCTTAAAGAACGCGAGGCGAAGCTGTTTATGGCCAAGTCAAAGGAGAAGCATCACAAGAAAAAGTCTTCTCCAAGACATCGGCGTCATCGAGACTCCCGGCGCCGTAGAGAATCTCGGCGTCATTCAAGGGAGGCTCGTTCCAGGTCTCCGGATCGGCGCCGGAGGACATGGGAGGTCAGCCCCACGGTGACGCCGCATCCTTCGACGCCGTTGCTCTCTCCGGCGTCTCCAACTTCGCCTGGACAGGCGTCGGTGATTGAGGTATTGGAGCCTCAAGTGTTTTCTCCGGCGCAGACGCCGAGGCCGGCGTCGGGGTCGCCTCCGAGTCAGGCACCCCAGTATCCGGCTTTTCCCACCCCTGGAGCCGATAGTTCCGCATTCTTGAATGCGATGTATGCCATCTTCCAACAGATGGCTCCAGGGGGTGCTCCGGCTGGGCCTTTGGCCTTTTCTTTGGGTGATCCTGCGCCTCTTCGGCCGGCACCCTTTATGCCCTTTCTCCCGTTTGGGAACGTGGGCTCGGCGCCAGTGTCGGCGCCGGTGGCCGCTCCGATGGCTTCGGACGGATTGGCCCCAGGGATTTCCATCCCGTCGACGTCGAGATTTCGGCCTGTGACTCCGGTGGGTCCATCCGTTTCATCTGCTCTTCAGTCGGCGCCGAAGTTACCTGTGGCGCCGGATGCGGCGTCGGTGGCTTCGGAAGATCGGCGCCGATCTCCGACTTCGGCGGAGGTATTGTCGACTCCGCGGATTGAGCAACGACTGCATTCAAGGAGGCGTGCTCTCCGGGTACTAGAGGAGCAGGAGTACCAACGAGCCCTAGAGGAAGGAGAGCTAGAGGACTCGGGTGATGGGCTGCGTGGACTGGAGTCGGCCAGTGGGCTGGACACTTCCCCTGAGTGGGACCTTTCGTCCCCGGGGGAATATACCGAGGAAGCTGCTTCCTTTCATACAGTGGTACGATAGGCAGCTAGTTTTTTGGACCTGCCTTTGCCGGTGGTGGAGGCGAAACAAAACCTTTTGACAGAGGTGTTGCATCCGGCCTCAGCCGCGGCGGAGCCTCTATTACCTTTTAATGACGCTCTGCTGGATCCGGTTTTAGAGGTGTGGAAGAAGCCGGCATCTTCCCCAGCAGTTCACAGAGCCGTGGCCAGGAGGTATCGGACGGCTCCAACTGATCCTGGTTTCCTATCTAGGCACCCTACGCCGGAGAGCTTGGTTGTGCAGGCCTCCTGTTCGTCCAAGTCAGCGCCTGGTTCTTTTCCGACGGTGCCGGGGGACAGAGATTCAAAAAAGCTGGAGGCGCAGTCGAAGAAGATTTTTTCGTCCTGCAGTCTGGCTTTAAAAGCCACCAATGCAACCTGTATCCTGGGGAGGTATATTCATGCTCTGATGGATGACATCTCCTCTTCGTTTACAGAGCTTCCCCAGGGTCTTTTGGATCTTGTCTCTGATGCTCAGGCTGCTGCGACCCAAATTATCCAGACGGGACTGGATACCACCGACTCGGTAGCCAGAGCAATGGGCACAACTGTGGTGGAAAGGAGACAGGCCTGGCTCCGTAACTCGGGCTTTTCGGCAGATGTACAGTCCACATTGTTGGATCTCCCGTTTGATGGGGACAAACTGTTTGGGGCTAAGGCTGATTCGGCCTTGGAACGGTTTAAGGAGAGCAGGGCCACGGCTACGTCGCTGGGACTCCAAGCTCCTTCTTCCACGGCCTCTTCCAGATTCTTCAGGAGGTTTCGTGGATTTGGGCGTGGCTCTTCCTCCTCTTCCTTTCGGGGAAGATATCAGCAACCTGCCTCTTCCCATCCCTATAGATCTTTTAGGGGGAGGGGTAGGGTCCGCACCAGGGGAGCTTCTCAGCAGCACTCTGCCTCTTCCTCATCCTCTGGCGGGGTGCAGCAGGGGAAGCAGCCTTAGGCTTCCACCATTTCCCACTCACTCCTCTCCTGTAGGGGGAAGATTACAGCATTTTCTCACCAAATGGGAGACTGTTACGTCGGACACTTGGGTTCTCAGTGTTGTGGGAAAAGGCTACACCCTTCCCTTTCGGGAGTTTCTGCCCCTCATCCCGCCCCGCCCTTCGTATTGTTCACAAGAACACCTCCTGTTGCTAGAACAGGAGGTAGAAGTCCTCCTTTTAAAGGGCGCGGTGGAGTTGGTCCCGGAGCAGGAAAGGGGTCAAGGAGTTTACTCAAGGTATTTCCTGATTCCCAAGAAGGATGGTCGTTTGAGACCAATTCTGGACCTGAGGATCTTGAATTGGTTCCTCAAGCAGGAAAAGTTCAAGATGCTGACCCTAGCACAGGTGCTTTTGGCGTTGAACATGGAAGACTGGATGGTGTCTGTCGACTTGCAGGATGCTTACTTTCATATCCCGATACTCAAGTCACACAGGAAGTATCTCCGGTTTGTGGTGGGATCGCAACACTACCAGTTTGCGGTCCTTCCGTTTGGTCTTACTTCAGCACCTCGAGTCTTCACGAAGGTGATGTCGGTGGTTGCGGCAGAGCTCAGAAGGAAGGGGATAGCAGTATTCCCTTACTTGGACGATTGGTTAATCAAAGCCAAGTCCCCGGAGCTTGTGTTGCGTCATCTGCAGTCAACAACCCAGTTGTTGTTCGACCTGGGCTTTTCGGTGAACGAGCCCAAATCTCACCTAGAGCCCTCTCAGCGCCTCCTGTTCATAGGGGCAGTACTGGATACAACATTGGGTCGGGCCTTTCCTCCGCCTCAGCGGATTCAAGATATTCAGGATTTGGTTCCAATGTTTCGAAATGGAGCGGTAGTTCCAGTCCTCAAGGTCCTTCGTCTGCTCGGTCTTTTTGCCTCCTGCATTCTGTTGGTCACGCATGCTCGCTGGCACATGAGGGCTCTTCAGTGGTGCCTCCGAAGGCAGTGGTCTCAACACAGAGGGGATCTAGAGGGTACTGTCAAGATCTCCAGAGATGCTGCTGTGGATTTGAAGTGGTGGATTGCAAGCAACAATCTTTCACAAGGAAAGCCGTTCCAGCAGTCGCCACCAGTGACAACAGTCATAACGGATGCTTCCACTCTAGGGTGGGGAGCTCATCTGGGGGATCTGGAGATCAAAGGTCTTTGGTCTCCAGAGGAACAGATTTTTCACATCAATCTGTTAGAGTTACGGGCTGTACGTCTGGCTCTCAAGGCCTTCCTCCCTTCCCTTCGTGGTCAGTCGGTACAGGTCCTAACGGACAATACTACCACGATGTGGTACATAAACAAGCAGGGAGGAGTGGGGTCGTACCTTCTCTGCAGAGAAGCTCTTCGACTGTGGTCCTGGGCAAAGGACCATCGGATTTGCTTGATAGCAAACCATCTGGCCGGAGTTTTGAACGTGCGTGCGGACAGTCTCAGTCGCCACTTCTCGGCAGACCACGAGTGGCGTCTCCATCCAGATCAAGTCCGTTTAATCTTCCAGAAGTGGGGGTTTCCTCGGGTAGATCTGTTCGCCACTCGAGAGAACGCGCATTGTCCGTTGTTCTGCAGCCTTCAGTATCCGATGCAGGAAGCGTTGGGGGACGCGTTTCAAATGACCTGGTGCGGCCAGTTGCTTTACGCGTTTCCTCCCATACCCTTGATTCCTCGAGTATTGAGGAAGATTCGCCAAGACCGGGCTCTAGTAATCTTAATAGCTCCGGATTGGCCAAGGAGGGTGTGGTACTCCGACCTTCTCCAACTCTCAACGTGCCCGCCGCTCCGTCTCCCTTTCAGGGCAGACCTCCTCTCACAGTCGCAGGGGCAGGTTCTACACCCCAACCTCCAGAGTCTGCACCTACATGCCTGGAGATTGAACGGGGCAACCTGAGTTCCTTCTCTCTCCCGCCTGAGGTAGTGGATGTTATATTAGCGGCCAGGCGACACTCCACTAAATCTATCTACGCTAATAGGTGGTCTAAATTTGTTGCGTGGTGTGGAGAGAGGCAGATTGATCCCTTACATGCTCATCTATCGGACATTTTGTCTTTTGCTCTATCTCTGGCGCAAAAAGGTTGTGCAGTGGCTACCATTAAAGGTTATTTATCGGCCTTGTCAGCCTTCATATGTCTTCCAGACCAACCATCTTTATTTAAATCCCCTATTGTTATCAGATTCTTGAAAGGTCTTCTAAATCAATATCCTCCAAAGCCATTCGTTATGCCGCAATGGGATTTGTCCTTAGTCCTGACTTTCCTTATGGGGTCCCCTTTTGAACCTATGCATTCTTGCCCCTTGAGGTATTTGGTTTTAAAAACAGTCTTCCTGATAGCTATAACATCAGCAAGGAGAGTGAGTGAGTTGCAGGCCTTATCAGTAAAACCCCCTTATACAACTTTTTATGGGGATAAGGTGGTGTTGAGGACCAAGGCTGCTTTCCTCCCGAAGGTTGTTTCACCCTTCCATTTGGCTCAGGCAATTACTTTGTCCACGTTCTATCCTCCGCCTCATCCTTCCAAAGAGGAAGAAAGACTGCACCGTCTGGACCCAAAGAGAGCGTTGAGCTTCTTTATCGATAGAACAAGGGATTTCAGGCTGGAGGATCAGCTGTTTATTGGATACGTGGGCAAGAGGAGAGGAAAGGCAGTCCACAAGAGAACACTATCCAGGTGGGTTGTTCTTTGCATTAAAATATGTTACTCTTTGGCAAAGAAGGATCCTCCTGAGGGCATTAGAGCTCATTCCACCAGAGCTAAGTCGGCCACTTCGGCCTTAGCCAGAGGTGTTCCTGTGGTCGACATCTGCAAGGCCGCAACTTGGTCGTCCCTTCACACTTTTGCAAAACATTACTGTTTAGATTCTGAGGTTAGAAGGGACGGCCATTTTGCACGGTCAGTGCTGCAGGATTTCTTGGTTTGACCATTTAGGCACCCACCGCCGGGCGTGGTACTGCTTTGGGACTCTATTCATGAGGTGAGGAATCCACAGGTAGTTGTATCCATCAGAAGAACGAGTTACTTACCTTCGGTAACGACTTTTCTGGTGGATACATTAGCTACCTGTGGATTCCTCACGGTCCCACCCGCCTCCCCGTTGCCTTTATGGTCTTGCCAAGTAATCCTTGAGTGCGCTCCTCTTGGTCCTTGAGGGTGCAATAGATGTATATATATAATATATTTGTATATATATATGTGTATATGGTATATACTTGGTGTGTGTATATATTTTAAAAGAGAGAGTTTTATATATATATATATATATGTACATAAAAAGATTTACAGTTATTCATACAATGTGGTGTATTTTACAATATAATGGATGTTGCCTTGCTCTTTCATTGCATTGCCTGGTTGTTCTCATGCACGTAAAAAATGATTGGTACTGACGTCTGCACGTCGTCAAGGACCTCTTATTGCCTGTATGACGTCAGACGGCGTCGCGTGCGAGACAGTGACGTCCTCGTCGACGTGCAGAGACTAGTAAGAAGATTTCCGTCGAATGCTGGCGCCATGGGAGTATTCATGAGGTGAGGAATCCACAGGTAGCTAATGTATCCACCAGAAAAGTCGTTACCGAAGGTAAGTAACTCGTTCTTTTCAACACCTTATCTTGTGGCCATTTTGGAAATACAAAGGTTTTCTTGATACCTATTTTTCACTTTTTATATTTCAGCAAATTAATTGCTGTATACCCGGTATAGAATAAAAACCCATTGCAAGGTGCAGCTCATTTATTGGCTCTGGGTACCTAGGGTTCTTGATGAACCTACAAGCCCTATATATCCCTGCAACCAGAAGAGTCCAGCGGACGTAACGGTTCATTGCTTTAAAAAATCTGACATCGCAGGAAAAATTTGCTGAGTAAAACGAGGAGGAAAATGGCTGTTTTTTTTACCTCAATTTCATTTTTCTTTATTTCAGGTGTTGTTTTCTGTAAGAAACACTTGTAGGATCTACACAAATGACCCCTTGCTGCATTCAGATTTTAGTCTACTTTTCAGAAATGTTTAGCTTTCTGGGATCCAGCATTGGTTTCTCACCCATTTCGGCCACTAACTGGAAGGAGGCTGAAAGCACAAAAAATAATAAAAATGGGGTATGTCCCAGTAAAATGTCAAAATTGTATTGAAAAATTGGGTTTTCTAATTCAAGTCTGCCTGTTCCTGAAAGCTGGGAAGATGGTGATCTTGCCACCGCAGACCCTTTGATGCCATTTTCAGGGAAAAAACCATGAGCCGCCTTCTGATGCACTTTGTTCCCATTTTTCTGAGAAAAACTAAATTTTCACTGTATTTTGGCTAATTTCTTGGTCTCCTTCAGGGGAACCCACAAAGTCTGGGTACCTCTAGAATCCCTAGGATGTTGAACAAAATTGACGCAAATTTGGCGTGAGTATCTTATGTGAACAAAATGTTATGAGAGCCTAAGCATGAACTGCCCCAAATAGCCAAAAAAAGGCTCGGCACAGGAGGGGAAAAGGCCTGGCAGCGAAGGCGTTAATGTTCTCACCTATTTACTTCTATAAGGTGACTTTTCCCTCTGTATTGGTAGGGCTCCCTCATTTATTTTTGAGTTTGCACCTACTAAATTTAAGGTGCATGCTAATTAGTTTGCTATGTTTTTCTTTTTCTTTTCCTTCCTTTCAGGTTGTTAAAAATTTTTGCCCTGATGATGACCCTGGGTAAACCACTCTATAGGCTTGAAAGGTCCACAAACAAACTAGTGGACTGATCAGATTTATCAGGATGTACACATTGTACTCTTATTTTGAGTCTTGTTGAGAATCTGTAATTTTATCAGCCCCTAGTGGTGGGTGGCGTGTGTGTGTGTGTGTGTGTGTGTGTGTGTGTGTGTTGCATGTATATTCTTTGTACAGCACCAACACGCAAACTTTGACAAATGTCACTATTTACTTTCGCTGCATCGTTTTTTGGAGAACCTGTAATGTGATATGTTATGTTGAAAGGACCCTTATGCAGTGAATAAAACTAACTGTATGGTTCCATCTTAATGTTTCTAGATCACAATACTTTGCTGTTAGAAACTGCGTCTTTAGCGGTCAGAGGTATGCACCCTGTCCAAGTAGGGAGTGCAAGCTTAGTCATGGTAAGTCACAACACAGCCTAAATTACCTTTTGCCCCCACCCCCTGGTAGCTCAGTAAAGAGTAGTCAGGCTTAATTTAAGAGGCAATGTGTAAAGTATTTGTGCAACACTTCAAACAGTAAAACAATGAAAACGCCACACAAAAATAATCCACACCAGTTTTGAACAAGAACCAAAACAACAAAAAATCCAATAAGTAGAAATTGAGATGTGCATTTTTAAAGAACAAATGAAACTGTAGTGCTTAGAAGACGAAAGCGACAACTGGGACTATCTGGTTGCCCTAGTCTAGGCCCAAGTCAAAAGTTCCGGCAGACGTCAATAGAGCACAGGCTGGCTACAAGACCCTTGAGGGGCCCGGTGAGCAAAAGTATCTTGGTCCTTGAGATGCATCAGGTCTAATTGGTGCAGCGATGTTGATGCGTCATTTCTGGGTCCGCGATAAAGAGTGCATATTCAACCCTTTGTGTGGGGACAAGCATTGCCTGTTCAGATTTAAGTGTCAGACCTTCCCTCCCTTCTTGCCCAGAAAGAGCCATCTGAACACAGAGGAGTACACAGACACACCTAACATTCCTGTGTTTATGGCTGTCTAGAGAGAATGCACAATGTGTACCTGTCACGCATCCCAGACGTATATTGGAGACCGGCAGCAAGCACACAGAACTGTACGAGCAGAGAAATGTGGCATTTCTAAAATACTAATGTTAAATCCTACTTTACCAGTAAAGTGGATTTTTATCGTTATCATTCCAAAGATATGAATCATGACCAGCTGCTGCTTTCCAATCAGGAAGTACAACTTAAAAGTGTACTAAGAAATTCCCAATTTTAAACTATGAGAAGAGTAGGCCTCACAGTAGTGAAACCTGAACCTAGCTGTTTTTCACTGCACGGACGTGCAACACTTAAAATGATATGTCCTACTTTTTACTTACACAACACCCTGCCATATAGGCTTCCTAATTTAGAGGTGAGATATGTGTAATAAAAGGGATGGTTAAGGCTTGACAAAGGGTTTCAAATGCCAGTTCGAAGTGGTAGTAAAACTGCACACAGGCTGCACGCAGGCCTGTGCTATGCTTAGGGGGCTACTGGAGTGGGTGGCCCAATGAGTGCTGTAAACCCACTAGTAGCATTTAATTTACAGACCCTGGGCACATGCTGTGCATTTTAACTAGGGACTTATAATTAAATTAACTATTCCATTTGGGGTTAGGCCAATGTTACCATGATTTAGGGGATAGAGCACAGGCAGTTTGGCACTTGTTGGCAATGGTGAAGTGCACAGCCCTAACACCAGCAAAAACGAGGACGGAAAATGAAGGGTAGCAAGCAAAACATTGGAGGAAAGACCTTCCCTAGGGCTGTCAGGTCTAACACTTGCCTAGGAGGTTTGGACTGAAAACCCCTCCTTAAGGGAACCATCGTCTTTCTCCTGCATTTACTAGCCCACGTTACAGGGTTGCCCCATAATAATTTGTTTGTTTCCAAAGAAATTAGCAACAAGGAGTGGCAGTAAATCTGTTCTGCTGAATTGGTTGCAAATTCTGCTTTTTAAAATATCTTATGGGGTTAAGGCGCCTGCTGCAGAGATCTTTGTATGCCAACTAAATCTCAGTGAATAATAATAATGGTAAGATATCTCTGGCGGTAAATGTATTTGCTGGAGAAATCTGTGTTTTGTCTAGTCACACTTTTGAGTCAAAGTAGCATAAAGGGTTACTATGTCTCTTGCAAAGCATGTTGTGTAAGACGCTGATGGCAGATTTGTGGGGTACTGCTTTTAACACAGAGATCCTTTTGTTACTTGCAGTTCATAAATTGTAATCCTTCTATTATAGCACAGTGAGCTATGAAGGACACGTGACTCCTGTACCTTGTAACCCTCACCGTCTTATGTAACGCATGATTTACACACACATGATTTACTGTCGGTGTATATTGTGTACATGTGATGTTAAGCACTCTGACACCCTGCATTGGGATGAGTAGAGCTAAAGTGCTGTTAAAGAAATAAAACAAATTAGTGGTATTTACATTGTTCTTCGTGAAAATATGGGCAGAAAAACACATCTGACATTTTTAGTGCATGCATAACGTAAATACAGGGATTACACAAAATCAAAAGCATTCCTCTAAAATACCTGTGAAGTGATAAACTGAAGCTGTGTGGCTGTGTTACCCTTCCCTTGCGTTTAGATGTGAGCCCCCTGCCGACACCCCCCAATTGCTCCCAGCCAGATACACCAAAAAAAGGGGGGCTGATGGTGCCTTATCTTCGGCCTTTGTTATTGGCCCAGCTGAAAATTGATAAGCCCCTTTTATGCCTGCACATTGGTGGTCAGCACAAAAGCAGGCAAAGTGCGGGTGCTGCTGAAAATGTCCTGGTGTCTGAAAATTACACCAGGACAAATACAGCATGTTTCTGCGGGGCCCAACCTCTTGGCATGGTTAGACGGTGTTCACCCTGTGAAAAGCATAAGTAAACACTGTCTACCCACGTGTATTCTCAACTTGTGCCCTGCTGCTGTGTTCGGCTAAATTGATTGTAGGTAGCTCCTAGAGGTGAAAATCTATTGCTACAAGGTACACTCGGCTCTATATCAATGCAATTGTAATGTAATGCTTGGGAGGCTTCCGTGGCTCCATTCTGCATAGTAAGTTGTGATATTGGAGTGGCCTTCATTTTCACTTTCTAGGTTAGTAAAGAGGGACCTTTATGTTTTTTTCTGAAAAATAGAGGTGGCCTTGGGGCTGTTAGCCCCTCTTCCTTTTTCATTTAAAATTAACGCGACTACTTCAGTTAGACCATCAATCTCATCCACAGTACAGTTTTCAGACACATGTAGAATTTGTGCACCTTGTGGACGTTCTACTGCCTTCCTTTTAATCTTCTTAGGTCTTAGCAGGCAATAGTGCTACACAACACACCACAAACATGACTGTAACTGACCTGTGCTCCTGATGTGTAGTGAAGCTCTCTACAGCATTGACAAAATAAGTTCTTTCTCAGTCTAGTGCTTAGAGTATGGCAATACCAGAGCATCTTACTAATCAACAAAGCAATCCCGTGGACCCCAATGAAACTAGCTTTCCAAATGTCTTAAAAATCTGCCCACGCCCGCCCTCTTTTCTGAATACTGTTAACATTTTTGTAGTCACTGGATCAAAAGCTAATAAAAAACACGGACGGCTTAGGGTAGAGGTCCAGCCCTCCTCTTCCTGCCACTAATCGTCACAGACAGGCTCACGCTTGGCCCAGTCTTCACCCGGCAACAGGCTGTGCGGCAGCGATATAGGTGTGCTTAAGTAGCGCTAGCCAGGTAGCTGGCTCTCCTTTCATCCACTGCCTTCTGAGTACTACAGTTTTCCCGGCCCCAACTACAGAAAAAGTATGTTAGCTGGAGTAACTATATGCTCCCGCCATGCACCATTGGGATCAATTATGCCATTGCAGATGTCTCATTGATGTTATCAATGATGTCATAGAACATGTCATTGGTAATGTAATATGTGAGGTCATAAGCCATGCGAGGCAAGAGTTATAGTTAGTTCAGGTAAGTCACACCTAAATCCTTTTCAGAGGCTCCTTTTCATTGAGGCCATCCTGGTTATGGTGCGCTTTCAAGCCTTTCCTCCAGACCAACAAGTTCAGGATTTAAGGGTTACAATCCTGATGTGTCATCCTCTGTTCTGAGTTTCGGTGAGGGTGGCTCTGAGGCTTCTTGCCTTACTAGCCTCCTGCATTCTTCTCTCAAACCATGCAAGATGGCACGTGCAAACTTTGCAGTGGGACCTGAAGTATCAGTGGACCAAGTACCGTGGAAATGTGCCAGATTTCATCAAGCTGTCATAGGACACTACATAAGATCATTACTGGCAGCTGCCCTACCTTAATTGGATCAGTGAAACACCTCTTAATACCCCCACCCATAGTTGACGGGGGTGATAAATGTTTTGCTACTTGTTTGGAGAGGTCATCTGAGAGAGGTGGAGATAACAGGACTCGGGTCTCTGCGTGGGAGGGTGGGTGGAGCTTCCGTTGGCCAGGAGAGTGTGTGGTACCCACAAAATCTGGGCTTAAGCATCTGTTATCTTATGAGGCAAACTCTTTGGTAGGACAATCTTTCGCAGCAACAGGTATAGGTCTTGGACCCAAGCCTGTGCTACTGCAACTCCATGCGTGGACATTGGGTAGCAACAGTTGATCTCCTTTGATTGTCCTCCCAAGTATGGCGATGCCATCCTGGCAGCCAGATGACCTTCTGCAAAATCTCTGTATTCAGGGTGCTGGGACAAGTTTGTGGCTTGCTGCAGTACCCTTGTATTGGACCTGTTGCAGGCGAAAGTCACATGAGTTGTTTGCATTGTTTTTGGCCCAGTCTTTGGCTCTGTGAACAGCTGAAAGCTATCTCTCTGTCCTCTCAATCTTTTTATGTTTAGTAGACCAACCGTCTTTGTTTAAATCACTCATTGTAATGCTTTTCTTGAAACGTTTACAACATTAATTTTTGTCTTAACTCTCTGTAATGCAACAGTGGAATTTAAATGTGGTTCTCACTGTTATGATGTGCACCCTTTTTGACCATTGCATAGTTTTGTTGCACCTACTTGCCTTTAAAACGGCCATCTTGATTGCAATAACTTGCAAACAACAGGTACGAGAACTTCATACCCTTTCATTCTAGCCTCCATATTCAACCTTTTCTTGATCAATGTGTTAAGTATCGACCTGCGTTGCTGCTGAAAGTGGTGATGCCTTTTTATGTTGGGTAGGACCCTCCTGACCTTTGCTCTTCCTCATCCCTCAATTCAGGAAGAGTGATCACACCAAGGAATGTGGGCCATCAGTTCTTTGTGGGGTTCTCTGGGGACAAGAAGGGTGCCGCAGTGCAGAAATGTACTGTAAGGAAATGCCTCCTTGGCATGGTTACCCCCTGACTTTTTGCCTTTGCTGATGCCAATTTATGATTTGAAAGTGTGCTGGGACCCTGCTAAACAGGCCCCAGCACCAGTGTTCTTTCCCTAAACTGTACCTTTGTCTCCACAATTGTCACAACCCTGGCACCCAGGTAAGTCCCTTGTAACTGGTACCCCTGGTACCAAGGGCCCTGATGCCAGGGAAGGTCTCTGAGGGCTGCAGCATGTCTTATGCCACCCGAGCGACCCCTCACTCAGCACAGACACACTGCTTGCCAGCTTGTGTGTGCTGGTGGGGAGAAAATCACTAAGTCGACATGGCACTCCCCTCAGGGTGCCATGCCAACCTCACACTGCCTGTGGCATAGGTAAGTCACCCCTCTAGGAGGCCTTACAGCCCTAAGGCAGGGTGCACTATACCACCGGTGAGAGCATAGGTGCATGAGCACTATGCCACTACAGTGTCTAAGCAAAACCTTAGACATTGTAAGTGCAGGGTAGCCATAAGAGTATATGGTCTGGGAGTCTGTCAAACACGAACGCCACAGCACCATAATGGCTACACTGAAAACTGTAAAGTTTGGTATCAAACATCTCGGCACAATAAATGCACACTGATGCCAGTGTGCAATTTATTGTAAAAATACACCCAGAGGGCATCTTAGAGATTCCCCCTGAAAACATACCCGACTTCCAGTGTGGGCTGACTAGTTTTGCCAGCCTGTCACACACCAGACATGTTGCTGGCCACATGGGGAGAGTGCCTTTGTCACTCTGTGGCCAGGAACAAAGCCTGTACTGGGTGGAGGTGCTTCTCACCTCCCCCTGCAGGAACTGTAACACCTGGCAGTGAGCCTCAAAGGCTCACCCCCTTTGTTACAGCACCACAGGGCATCCCAGCTAGTGGAGAGGCTCGCCCCTCCGGCCACTGCCCCCACTTTTGGCGGCAAGGCTGGGGAGATGATGAGAAAAACAAGGAGGAGTCACTCCCCAGTCAGGACACCCCCTAAGGTGTCCTGAGCTGAAGTGACTCTGACTTTTAGAAATCCTCCATCTTGTAGATGGAGGATTCCCCCAATAGGATTAGGGATGTGCCCCCCTCCCCACAGGGAGGAGGCACAAAGAGGTTGTAGCCACCCTCAGGGCTAGTAGCCATTGGCTACTAACCTCCCAGACCTAAACACACCCCTAAATTGAGTATTTAGGGGCCCCCAGAACCCAGGAAGATAGATTCCTGCAACCTGAAGACGAAGAAGGACTGCTGACCTGAAGCCCTGCAGAGAAGACTGAGACACCGATTGCTTTGGCCCCAGCCCTACCGGCCTGTCTCCCCACTTCAAGAAAAACTGCAAAGAAGCTCCCGAGAACAGCAGCCCTTTTCAACAAACCTGCAACTTTGCAACAAAGAAGCAACTTTTAAAGACCACACGCTTCCCGCCGGAAGCGTGAGACTTTCCACTCTGCACCAGATGCCCCGACTCGACCTGCGGAAAACTAACTCTACAGGGAGGACTCCCCGTCGACTGCGAGCCCATGAGTAGCCAGAGTTGACCCCCCCCCCTGAGCCACCACAGCGACGCCTGCAGAGGAGATTCAGAGGCTTCCCACTGACCGCGATTGCCTGCTTCAATGAACCCGACGCCTGGACACCACACTGCACCCGCAGCCCCCAGGACCTGAAGGAACCGAACTCCAGTGCAGGAGTGACCCCCAGGCGACCCTCTGCCTAGCCCAGGTGGTGGCTACCCCGAGGAGCCCCCCGTGCCTGCCTGCATCATTGAAGAGACCCCCGGTTCTCCCCATTGAATCCTGTTGAAAACACGATGCCTGTATGCACTCTGCACCCGGCCGCCCCAGTGCCGCTGAGGGTGTACTTTCTGTGCCTGCTTGTGTCCCCCTTGGTGCCCTACAAAACCCCTCCCTCCCCCCCCCCCCCCGGTCTGCACTCCGAAGTCAGGGGTACTTACCTGCTGGCAGACTGGAACTGGGGCACCCCTATTTCCATTGAAGCCTATGTGTTTTGGGCACCACTTTGACCTCTGTACCTGACCGGCCCTGAGCTGCTGGTGTGGTAACTTTGGGGTTGCCTTGAACCCCCAACGGTGGGCTACCTTGGACCCAACTTTGAACCCTGTAAGTGTTTTACTTACCTGTGAACTTAACATTTACTTACCTCCCCCAGGAACTGTTGATTTTTCCGGTCCACTTTTAAAATAGCTTATTGCCATTTTTGTCAAAACTGTACATGCTATTGTGATAATTCAAAGTTCCTAGAATACCTGAGTGAAATACCTTTCATTTAAAGTATTGTTTGTAAATCTTGAACCTGTGGTTCTTAAAATAAACTAAGAAAATATATTTTTCTATATAAAAACCTATTGGCCTGGAATTGTCTTTGAGTGTGTTCCTCCTTTATTGCCTGTGTGTGTACAACAAATGCTTAACACTACCCTCTGATAAGCCTACTGCTCGACCACACTACCACTAAATAGAGCATTAGAATTATCTCTCTTTGCCACTATCTTACCTCTAAGGGGAACCCTTGGACTCAGTTCACTCTATTTCTTACTTTGAAATAGTATATACAGAGCCAACTTCCTACATGTACCATCCCTCAAAGGATCATCCTCTGCATTAAAATCTGCAACACACTGGGTAAGAAGCCACTTCTGGAAGGTGTTGAAGGCTCACTCCACAAGGGAAAAGGCTGCTACCACTGCAGTGGCATGCAAAGTGTCTCTTTTGGATATCTTTCAGGCTACGTAGACAGCAGTGCGCATGTTTAAAAACCACAGCTGTCTCAAAAACCAGGTCAATCGAGATGGGCATTTTGACCACTCTGCCCTGCAGGACTTATGAATTTGAGCCACTCCACAGACTCTCCTCCTTGAGAGGTACTGCTCTGGTATCTATTAACACGGTGAGAAATCTGCAGTTAAAAGTATCCACCAGAAGAGAAAGTTACACACCTTTATTTGGTGAATACTCAATCTAACCTCAGATTCCTCGCTGCCCTGCTACCCCCCCCGTATTATGGTATGGTCTTCTCCATCTAAAAAGATCCCAGGTTAAGAATCTGTACAGTTGTTCTTTTGATTCACCGATGGACTCCATGTCTGAGGGCACAGACAAGTTAATGAAAGAAACTGATGTCATGAGCGCATGGATGGAGTTTATCTGCGGCTCAGTTTGTCACTTCTAGAGCGGAACACCATCAACACATAGTTGTATGGCACCTTCTACTTGCTGTGCAGGAGCACTGCTTTTCAGTTTCCTGATTCTGTCTGCCTCTTAGAGATATCCACACAGTGAGGAATCTGCAGTTAGAGTATAAACTCTGACTGTCGGGAGCTTTCAAAAGATTGTGCATCTGAATAAATTAATTATGTTCTCACACAATGGAGAAAATGTGTTTGCTCTGTCTTGAACCAAAGGTATAACAACATCTCTCTCTTGCATGTCATACACAAAAAACAAGAAAGAAAAATCATAAGCAATAATAGTATCAAACATTAATAATATTTATTTATAATAAACACAATAATATAAAAAAATAGCAATCATTTCTATATACAAACACCCCCTCTGAACAGAAAATACGCCAACATGGAAACCAGACACAAAGGAGAACACACCATGAACAGAGACAACATATACTACACAAATGGACACAGACAATGTCAAAAAAATCTCAAGACAAGACAGAGAAATCCAAAAAACAGATAAACCCCACCACACAAATACATCATTTATCAAAAAGCTAAATATTTACAAATTATAACAAAATTAACACACAATTATATATAAATTTATAGCAATATTACGACAATTTTTGGTAACTCGTGAGAACAGTCTGCTCTCTCTCTCAAAATATCATGATGTATTAAGAAATATGTTTCAAGATGTTATTCCTTTTATCAAATGTCCATTTGAAATAATCAAAGAAAGGAATTTCCAAAAGTCATCACATGTCTTTTCTGGTCCAGAATTCTCTCATCCAATTTGGCACATCAAAAGTCGCCGACACGCATTCTTTGTGGACCGACAATATAATCAATTAAGTTGACTCCACCTTCCTCAGGGCGTTCACAATTCTATGAAACATGGGGTCTCCTTCGTCATAGTTTATCTAATACAAATAAATATAGGTGTATAAATAACACCATCAAAATAATTTTTTTAAACTCAAATACTTTTCCCACTCTCAGCCCATGTCGTGAAAAAAGTGTAAAAAGAAAGATACCAAAAGACCAAAACAGAACCATCACCACGTGAAGCAAAAATAATATAATCAAGAGTAACCTACAACGACGTAGATGGCAAACACAGCTTCATTTTATGGCCAGCTGTGACCCAATAGCTCAAAAGGTTACTCGCTCCTCCATCATAACTTTACAAACAAACTACAAAAAAACAACAAACACCTAATCAACAAATTAATTAAAAATTTCAGGACTGAATACACTGCACACAAAACAAAAACCGATCGTAGCAAAATCTCTGTGATATACTTACCGATATTCAATTATACACATGAGTAATCCAAAAAAGCAATTGCAGACAAGATTAAACAGGCTCCTTGCGTTAGTCAAATATTCAAAGCTGCCATGTAAACATGGTCAGCTTCAATGTTTATAACAAGAAAAAAAAAGGACCGGAAACTAACCGGATCCTTTTGGATTAGAACGCGGCGGCTATCTTAGAGTGGTCAAAATTAGGCGCACTCTTCGCGTTAATGTTACATTCCATGCTGACGTGTAAACGCGGTCCGCTACAATGTTTATAAAAAGAAAAGAAGGACCGGAAACTAACCGGATCCTTCTGAATTCAAGCGCGGTGGCCATCTTGGAATGGTCAAAAAGTGCCAATAGGCCCTAGTAGCAGCGCTTTGCTAATAAACCAAATTTTTAAACAAGGACAAGACCGATACCTATCACAAGAAATCACATCTAAAGGATTACCTAAGACTCAATATCATACTAAAAAAATAACCTACAGAGGCATAAGCAACCAAAGGAAAAACTAATATAAACAGAACTAAAAAACAAAAAAACATAAAAAGATAACCTAAACAAAAAACTTTGAAGAATAGAATATGCAGGGTGTTTGTATATAGAAATGATTGCTATTTTATTATATTATTGTGTTTATTATAAATAAATATTATTAATGCTTATTAGTATTATCGCTTATGATTTTTCTTTCATGTGTTTTTTGGTGTATGACATGCAAGAGAGAGATGTTGTTATACCTTTGGTAGATTACCCTTGATCTCTCTCTTTATTGATTTAGGGGCCCTGCTTTATACTTGGTTTGCTCTGTCTTGAACTCATGTTCTTAACCTCAAATTGAAGATGTATTAGTATAAATAAATGAAGTGTCTAAAGCATTCATATGCTAACGCCACTAAAAAGCGTGGTACCGAAGGTAAGTTACTTGTTCATTTAAAATACAATTGCCTTCAATGATGCAAAGTAAAATCACTGTGATGTAAAATCTTCCAATGAAAAGATACTCCGAATGTACTCACCGTGATGTAATCAACTTGATGTAACCGCTGCGATTTATCGACTGACATTCTTCACATGGTTTCTTATCCGTAGCCTGCATTAAATACATTCAATATATGTTCATACCATTTCTCTCACAGAAAAAGCCTTCAAAATAGAAGTGAACACTCATTAATAATTTGATTTTTGTGGCCGGGTTAAAACTGGCTATGTGTCTGATATATTACAAAGTAACTTTACACAAAAAAAATATATTTAATGCTGTGCGAGAAATAGCAACTGCAAACTAATCTGCTGGACTGATTTTGCAAGTGCTGTGTCCTATCGAGTGCAGGTGCTGTAAATAATGGGCATTCCCCGAGTCCAACCGAGGACGCACACAGGATCCAAGGACCACTGCATGAATTTTATTTGAAATAGAAGGGAGAATTTACGGAGTAAGCAGAATTAGTAAGAACATGCAGCAAGAATGTGTGTAGCTGGTGATAACTGGTAAAGAAAGAATCCTATACCGCTAACTCTAACGAATGGTGTGTAAAAAATTTTTATGCACACTTCATTTCTCAATGTGTCCACACCAAGGTTTCTTTTATCGTAGTGCTATTTAAGACCCCAATAACAAAATTGTGTTGGTCACATTTAGCAGTTACACGTAAACAGTGTTTTAGTGTGAATCATTGGGAGTATGTCTGACTCATCACTAGACCCACACAGCCCACTACGCACATAAACAAACTACTTATACCTACAGACACTAACAGTACCATCCAATAGCAGCAAGTTGCATGCTTAGTAATGTTGAAAAGCCAGCCACATACATAAGTAGAAATGCCAGTTGTTCGCAAATAGACAGTAGAACACCAGCTCTTGCATTGACATTAAAACAGTGTGATGTTGTGCCTGCATAAAGAAACTGTACTAACGCCGACTCACACCAAGTCTGTATCAACATGAGACTTACTAATGGTCTGTGGATGTTATGGATAATTCACCCTTGTGATACGTAAGTAATTGGTATGATGTAACATAATAGAAATAAAACCATAATGGTGAGACCAAATGCGGCGGGTGGAATTGTAGACACTTCTCCAGGGTGAATATTCACTTATATTCCAGGCTGTGTGGCAGAAAGCGTCTGTCAGTATTCAGTTGAAGGCTGAGGCTTTACTCTTCTGAAGAAACAAAGCAGCCTAAACTCCTAACCCTGCTGTTTGAAAAATGTATTTTTACATTATGTAACTAGTGATTGTGTGCTGTCTTTCTGAAACACTCCAAGTCCTCTTGTTTTATATAGATTTAAAACTTTCTACCATTATTGACTTTTATGAGTCCTTTCGGTGCTAATGCTAACGTCTATAGAATTCCACCAACACGTTTGTAGTTATTAGAGTGATTAGGTTTCTTCAAAGCTGTAATGTTTACTACCACCTACTGAGAGTTCTTGCTGAGAAGCAATTTGAGCATACAGTTGCTTACCCTTAACAGTGTATGGTCTTAAGAGATTGGCAAGGCATCTTTAGAATAATAAATTAGACTGATCACTTCTTGGGTCCTCATAATGAGTTGCAGTATCCTACCTGGAGAGTTAACCCGAGGTGGGCTACCACTTCAGGACAGTACAGGAAGCCTGGGTCTCTGGACCCGATAATTTCAGGTCTGAAGTCACCTGGCCAAGTTTCACAAAGTGGAGATCTGCATTCCGTGAAACCTCCGCAAGAAGCGCAACAGGGACTGTGGACATTCCAGCCCAGCACCCACTCACCCCCTGCAGCACTGTGTGAGGAGCAGATAATGCTACTCCATCCTGGCCTGCCTTGATGTGACCTCTTTAACCAACTAGTCCTCCTACTGACGACTTCCACCTAGTCTGAGAAGGCAGAAAAAGACAGCAGACTTGTTCTAGAAACCAGGATGAGAAGCAACAGAAAAGGACCTGGTATTCCTGGGTCCAGCTGTTTATTTCCCATTTGGGGGACGCCACATAATTGCCGATTTGGGTGTAGTGGTATTGACTGGAATCTGCGATTCATTGCTCCCTGGTACCCCACACCAACATTTGGCAAACTGATAATGAGGGTCTTAATTGATGTTTGCAAAGCTTATAGTTTCCTAGCAGATTTGTTTATTAATTTTCTGTAGCATCACTTGATGTACTGATCTTTGCCTACATAGTTCCAGTTGGGTAAGTCATTTTATTTTTCTGTGACCTAAATCCATCTAAGTACCACTTGTCATTCAAAATGTTCCCAATGAATAATTTGAGCACTACGTTTCCGGCCTTCACAGATGACTTCCATCAAGAAATGTTAAATCCAAACCCTTAGCACCATGGCGTACACAGAAACTGACTCTTACGAGGAGTAATGAATCAAAGTTAGAAAACAGTGACATAAATCCCTGCTTTGCGAATTATCTTTACTGGAAGCCACTTACAAGGAACTTTATATAGAAGCAAATTTAGACCTCTACCTCCAAACAGTTTCAGAACTCCCAGGAAGAGTAAAGTTATTTTCAAATGTGTTAAGTTGTGTATGAATTGTCCTCCCACCACCCATCATCCCCTACTCATCCCACAAATGCCCAGACATCGACCAATGTATCAATAATGAAATTGGACACAACACTGACTTCAATGAGAAGCCTTTTGAATCCTCCCCACAGTATCTCCCTGGCATACCTTCACTCTACTCTACCTAGGCAACAGCCTCAACATCTGCATCTCAATATAGCCTGCAGCCCATATAGAGGATCTACTGGCATCCTTTCTTAAAGGAAGCATTCCCCAACCACTTTTTTTTTTTATACATCAGTACCTCTCTCATAACTCTGGGCTGCTGGATCCTGCCATACCAACACTGGATCGGTTTGTGTCCCACCTAAAAAAAAAAAAAAAATCCTCCTCTTCACCTCAAGAAACCCTCCAGTTGCCACCTCATTATAACTGTTTTTTCTGTTATATAAAGTCAAAAAAGCAATGGCGCTGCACCCTGAATCTTGTATTTATCAGAGCCGTCTTCATTTTTACAAGCCATAATTCCTCCCCAAGTGCAGCAGCAGCTGTTTAGTGAGTAACCATCAGGCCCACATACTTACTTTTCCACATGTTTGTAAAGTTGCTAGACAGTACTGAAATGGTTCACCTCCTCTTGTCTTTCTGGGCAGTGGTACATTCTGCAAACAGCATACATCCTAATTCGCCTCTCTTGTCTTTCTGGGCAATAGTACATTATGCAAAAGGCATATTGCATCCTGATTCTCCTCTTCCCTTACATAAGCTGGGGTCTTTTCAGGGTTTAACTCTTGCGTATACTTTATTCACTCATTAGAAGGTATACCTTGTGTACTTTATGATAAATCTATTTGCCAACAGCACACAGGATTATCATTGATAAATGCTGTCCACATCTGAAGTTCTCCATAGTCTCATTTAGTCTTGAGTGTCAGCCACTGATTTGAAACGAAACCGCACCAAGACACCATTACCTCCTTATGGTGGGACTCCTGAGACTAAAGTCCTCTGCATGGCTTGAAAAAGCTGTTCCACCCTGACATGTTAATTTTTCCGTCTGGTACTATGTTTCCTTCTAGCAAACCTGAAACTTCAACAATAACTGGAGGTCCTTCAGATCTTATTGTAGTGTTTGCCAGCAGACATAGTATCTCTTGACTTGGGGACAACCAAAGTTCTTCTCCAGCCCGAGTGAGGGTGGTACTGCACTGTCTTCCCAGGCTATGGTGGGATGGGCGTGGGATTATAGTTTAGGGTAATACACCTTTTCACTAGTCTCTCCAGGCAGAGACTGCATTCTTCCTTTTCTTTCCTTGTTAAATGCATGTGCAGTTCTAAAGGTTGCTGGTGTTTGTGGAAAACTAATGTTGTCACTGTCTGTGGGTACACTAGAGAATACTCTCCTTGTATGCTGTCCTTAAGCCATAGAGGACTTGACGGTCGTTGTGTCCCTGTGCTCAGGACCTCCTCTAGGAACCTTTGTAATTTTTCGGTGGGCTAAGTTGGCACCCCATTGTTTTGTGGGTGGGAGGAGACAGTTCCCATCACATTGTTTTATTTTGTTTATGTTAGGCATTCTTTGCTGTTGCTGTTGTGAAGCACAAACTTTAATCTTCCTTTGTGGTTGACTGTCACCTCGCAAATATGGCCTTCTCTTGATCTGTTCCACATCACGCCCTGATAACTCTAAACCTTGGACTCCAAGGTCCTGAAGCCTGTAAAAACAAGAGGCAAGGGAGGCAGTGACACTGGGAGTTGAACTTTGATTTGAAATAAAGAAGAGCTCTGGTTGCCTAAGGTTTCACGTTGGTCCTCAATAGATAGATAGACATTGCCAGTAATAATCTGTACATTGAGGACATCCTCCACAATAGTTCTGGGAAGTCATCATGCCAGAACCTGAGCTCATACTGATGTTACCTTTTCTTCATGTTATTTTCCTCATGTCTTTAATAAGTTGTGGAACCATAAATGAAGTAATTTTTTTACATGTAATATGTCACTACACACAGAGATTTACTAGTATTTATTTCGTTCCTCTCTTTTCACAAAAATAGACTCAGGATATCTCTGTTCCAAAAATCATTAATTGCCATTTATTTCATATATGCTTGTTACAGTATTAAATCCGTACCTTAAGGAAATAAAAACTGTCACCTAGTTTGAGAAGGCAGAAAAACACAGTGGATTTGTCCTAGAAACCAGGATGAGAAGCAACAGAAAAGGACCTGATATTCCCAGGTTCAGCTGTTTTGGGAGATACAACACATAATTGCCGATTTGGGTGTAGTGGCATTGGCAGGAACCCGCGATTTTGGCTCCCCGGTACCCCACACCAACATTTGGCAAAACTCATAATGAGGGTCTTAGTTGCTGGCAATGCTTCTGTCTTGCAAAAGAGTCTTTGCAAAGCTTATCATTTTCTAGCAGATTTGTTTATACATTTTCTGAAGCATCGCTTGATGTACTGATCTTTGCCTACACATTTGCCCACCTCTGGGGCAGACACCAGCTCTGGTTGGAGAGCAGTCCCCATAGCACTCTGTAGAGCACTTCCTTCCTTGATCCAAAATCTTGGTAGTCTGCAGCCTGGAGCACCCACAATGGAGGCTTAAAGAGATGTGAGTTTTCCGAACCTGGTTTTCAGCCGCCACGCTGAGCAGGGATTAGGGAAGGAGTCCCTTTCACCTTCACAACTGAGATTGCAATTCCACCTTTCAACCCCATCATTCAACAAATGGCATTGCTACAGTAAGGCTAATCAGCAGCTCCTTTCAGCAAAAATGCCTAATTGAATTTCGAGTGGAGCTAGTCTCCTGATTCTGCACTTCACTGTCTGGGTCTCCACCCTCCAGCTTCATAAATGTCAGAAATACACTTTTGATGTCTGCGATAACAAAAAACTCACTTTCCACCATGCGCACCTGAACAGAAGCAAGGCCTTCAAAATGGGAACCCTCAGACATTTATTACTCTGGCTCACTCATACACACAATGCATGTGATACAGAAGCCACACATACACAAACACAACTTACACTTCGAATGTTCGCACGTAGAATGGAACTTTACACAAGTAGGCCAGTACGCCCTGCACTCCCTGATGTAGGTAAAAAGGTCTGGTCACAACAATAGGTTCACAAAATACAGCCCGCTTCCACGATTGCGCTAAATGCTGAACACACAAGATACTGTCTACTGTCTGCAAATGAAAGCATGCTTTTTACGCTGCTCTAGGTCACAGGACAGACCCAGGACCTCACTCATGTCAAGGGGCACATACTTGCAGTTGGGCACTCAGGGCAGGGGAAGACATTTGTACACCATGTAGGTGAAATTCCCGTTCCAACATACCCTTCAAGGCACCACAAACACATCAATCATACATACAGAGGACAGATTAGAAAAAACATGAAATGTATGTATTTCTTCTGATGTGCTGTCCCATCCAAAAGTATTGCCTGCATGAGTACCAGTTTTCATTATGCATGGTCAAATATTAACTCTTGAAAACAGCCGTCCGTAATCAGTGTTTCAGTCTCTCGTATACAAAGCTTGCTTAAGACCATCATCAGGACTAGGTTTCACCACCCGCTGCCTGCTCTACACAGATTTGTGTTTTGTAAGAATTTTAATGGGGACTAGTGATTTAAGCAACAAACACCATAATATATTGCTCGACCTACAAGAATATTAGGCCTAAGTGATCTTTACTCTGGCCAGAGGCAATCACTGTATTTCTGGCAGGCCTTCAAGTACTATCTCACTTGCAAACTTAAATACAAATCATTTTGTACCACAAATGAAAGGTTTTTTAAGCAATTAATCCCACATGAATATTTCCACAGGGGAACTTTGCATGGTTAGCCCAGTACAGCCAAGGTATACGGTGAAATCCAAATGGGTACGTGTTTAGTATCACTGTCTGCATGAATAATGATTTGCTAGATTTCCTTGCATCCACCATTCCGTCAGCAAAATCCTATTTCCACTCAGTCCTGTCAACTAAAATCATTCTAGTCTAAACAGGCAAGCCTGAAAAATTGTGTGCATTTACACCGTAGGTACAAAGAACAAGAAAAACCTTGTCCGTTTCAGTCCATAAACTGATCAATCAATTTAGGCAGTATTTTCTGTAAAAAAATAAAAAAAAAAGTTTTATTGGTTTTGTCTGATTATGCTCACTAAGCCAATAGGAGGCACCTTTACCCTTTCGTCCGATATAACTAAAGCATCTTAATAGAGAAGAAGAGTGTCACTTGTGTTCACAGAAACTAAGTGTCAGTTGGCAAATAGTGTCACTCAATAGCATAGACAAAACAAAGAAACGTATTTGAATTTTGCATCTCTCATGCAAAGTTGTCCATTTTAGGAGTTAATTTAATCTCAACCGTTAAAAAAAATGCATTTGATGGAAGAAAACAGGCTTGTATTCTTCCTTCCAGCATAGCTCAGCTGCCTTCTTCAGTGCAGATATTTTGTGGCTAGAAACGTGGTAGGAAAGCGAGGAGCAGTAACTTTGGCTACAAGCGTATGGAATTTCACTTTGATTGAAGTAGTGCTGTATAAGGCTAAATTATCCTTTGTCGCTGCTTTGTCATTTTAGGGCTCTTTGAGATTGAAGTCATGGCTTACTTTGAGTGGACAGCTAGCTCTAAGGATATTAGTGTAAAAGAGAATACACAAAAAACGTGATGGATGGAATGCTTGAATTAATCTTGACCCCTGGTAATTACTCAGGCTGCATCCCAGTCCATCTTTATTTTGCATACTATGGAACCTCACTTTGGACCCAGCCACATGCAAGTTAGTCTTGGCCCTGCTCCAGTGGGAACAGTGCAGCTCAAACGCCTAGGCCAGGTCCTATCTGAACCGAAATGCAAGAAATCCAAGACCGGTTTTACCCTTGTTAGGGCTCAGCAGTTGGGTAAAGTTTGGTTCCATTGCCATAGTGTGTGCAGGACTCTCATCTGGGCATTCCCGTCTCCCTTAGGAAGTCATACTGACGTGTACAAAAAAGTGATGAGGATGGAATACACAAATTATTCTCCACGCCAGGTAACTGCTTTCTGTAAGAAAAATTGTTCTATGGGCAAGGGCAAACTAGGACTGCAATTGTTTATTTTTATTCTGATGGAATGGTTTCAAAGTATAATTAGTTGCATGAAAATGGGTTTGACTAAGATTGACCTGATAAAGAGATTATCCTTTTCAGCCTTTTTAAAAAATATTTTCCTATTTTCCCCAGATCTTCCAGCAGTAGGCAGAGTGTCTTCAGTTCCTGAAATATCTACAAACGCATCATGCTGTGACATGGATGGGGGTCTATTGCAGCTTAAACAGCGTGACTCTCCATCGCCGCAGCTCGAGACAGAACCTGAGATCCAGATTATTCAGATTCCACAACTAACTCACTCATCAGCAGTTCCAGCTAATTGCCCTCTGCCAGGCCACTCGCCCACGCAGAACACAAGAGAATACTCGCCTAGACCTGGACCCTCATTGTCCCCTCCACTGCGACGACGCAGACACCGTCTGGAGTTACCTTTGACCTCTGACCCATCCCTAGAGTTCCTGCAGGCTCAAAGGGAGACAACTGAAGCCATTCGGGACTTGGCCTACACCATCCGCCAGAGCATTGACAAACTAACCAATGTGGTGGCCACTGTCCTCCCACTCTTCCAGCATGCCGGCGACCTGGGGGATTCTGATCTCCTGCACCAGTCTTCCCACTGCAGTCTTCCTGGGGGCATAGTCTCCACACCATCAGATCCTTCCACAGCTGAAATCGCAGTCCCCAATACCACCACCACCTCCCCAGACACCTTTCCCACAAAGGTGGAGGCTTCTCCAGATCGTCATGAGGTGGACACTCACCAGACCAGAGGAATGCCTGCTGCCTATGACCTGGTGGAGGACAGCCATGAGATCAGACCTGAGGAAATCATAAGAATACCTATTTCGCCCCCGTTAAAGAGGAGAAGAGGTGGCTACACATCTACCCGCAAACGCAGGGGTAGGTGGAGGCACTTATGACCGCTCAGAAGAAAAGACAGAGAAAATCCATCATTTTTATAAAGGCATTAGCCAGCTTGAGTGCTTCAAAGTCTGTTAGCTGGTCTGACACCAAGAGTTTCAAGATCATGTTTGTCCTGTATGCCTTCTTTCTGAAATCCTTATAGTGACCACCCTGCTGTTATTTCTTTTTCTCTGCACTGTTTATGAATTTCCACCCATTTTTCCTCTAAACGTTCATTCTATTACATTGTGAAAGTTAGAAGGGTTTAACTATCCGAAGGTGATGGCCATATCTGCGTCATAAATAGTTAGAAATGTAATGTTTGAACCTTACCTGTTTGTCATGGCCAACAAAAACTTAGTGTGAGCTTTGGGTGTATTTAGGGAAAAGGAAATAAATACACACATGGATCTCAAGTGGCAATTTAACATGCAGACCTGCTAGAAAAAAAAGAAACATTTGCTGCAGCCCGTTCTCATCATATGAACTGTTGAAATCACCAGAAAAGTATGGCTTCAGTATACAATTAGGACATTTTCCACGAAAATGCTGGAGTGTGGGAAGTACTTGAAGCCGTATATACAAACTTAAAGCAGATTCTCTGACAGACAGCCAGTGCAGCGATTTTAAGGTCCCCATTTAGGGTTTCAGCCCACTGAGAGAATGCTGCATTGTAGGACAGCTGGACTCTGTACATTGAGGTCATCCAAGACAAATCCCTTAAGAGACTCGCAACTTGGGCAGAGCCTCAGTTGTCTATACTGCTGGATATTGTAGACCGAAGCCCATCGCTAAAGGGTAATCGGTCAGTGTATGTTAAAATGTCTGCCCTATTTTGTTGGGCATTCTAGTGTGCGTATTTCCTGTTTGGGACTGACGGTCTCAAACAGGAAACAAGAAACAATCCTAGCATGTCTGAGCTATTATTTTTTTGGTGTTCAGGAGCAAGCTCCCTTTCAAGATTTGTAACTGAAAAACACACCTTTGCCAATCAGCAACATTGGAATTGCCAGCCTCTTTGTCTAACTATGGTGGGCAGCCTTCTGCCGGTGGAATGAAGATCATCTCTCTCACTTTCCATTACCAGTTTTGGGATTGTCAGGATATATGGAACACCCTAGGTTTTGCCAGTGTTAACGAAAATGTAGCCATAGATAGAATGTCCACAAGCTTTGTTTCAAGGCTGACACAAAACTTGCGCATCTTTTCTGTATAAGATTCTGAAAATGCATCTGACTGCGACATGAAAGAAGAAATATGAGAGAATGTTTCGAACAGAGCCCAGTTCAGGGACCTCGCTGGGCTGGCTTCTGAAGAATTTGAATTTGGTATTTGAATCTATAATCTCAGGTCCAAATTAACAGGGATTTGGGCTAGGACAGGAATGCACTGTATTTACGCAGTATGGTGCATTCTTGTCCTTTCCCCCTGCACTGGTGCCAATTCTGCAGCCTAGCGCCAACGCAGATACACTTGCTCCATGGTGCAAGGGTATCTGTGTTATATCCAAGATTCTTTACTGCACAGAAACGATCCAAAGAGGCGTTTTACTCTATCTGTGTGTGCTGAAAAATGCAGCACACATGGAAAAAGGAAAAAATTAGAAGAAATAAAAATATTTCTCCTCGTTAACACCTGCCCTGGAGAGGCATATGGTTTTGGCACATTCCCAGGTTTACAAGCTCTCGTAAATCTGGGTATGTGTCAAAATCCTTGGAGCAGACGAAGGCAACGCAGAGACTTGCACAGCCTTGCCTTACCCCATATCAATGAGGCCAATCAAAGCCACACAAAGTGGCTCATAGATATGATTTTGTAGTCTGTGCCACCGGAGCAACAAAACAAAATGATGCTTTGGCGGCGCATAGGCCTTAAATATGTATCTCAGTGTTTAGGAAGATGCCACTTGCCACTCTCCAAAAGATACTCTGTTTTGTAGACTATGCAGCTGTAAATGTACATTTAGCAGCTTTAGCAGCCAACGTGAGAAAAAGGACAGCTTCCTTTAGGGAAGACACCAGTTATGAAGTCCTTCCTAGAAGACTAATAGATTGGCTCTTCAACGAGATGGGAAGTACCAAGTTGGGATCTGTAGATAATGCTGACTCAGTCAGTCACCACGTTTGAGGTATTGAAAAAAGCCTAGTAAAGTTGCCCGGATTGAAGATTATTTTTACTTCATTACAATTCCAACCATCAAACGAGTAAGGAAGCTATGAGTATGTAAAAGGGAATAGCTTCTCGTGATGCCCGTGTCTTTTTCGGAACTCACCTGTATTGTCATCAGAGGATAGTTCTTCTGTACATGCCAAACAAAACACTAAGTTGCCAAAATCCATTTGAACTAAAATTGAGCAGTCTTTACATACATTAGCTGCTCGGATACCTCTAGTGTATTTGTATACACAATACGAGAATCCAGAGGCATAAATCAACTTGTTTTACCTTTTGCTTAGCACCACATAAATAGTACTGTCCATTGCAAGGTAGATAGTAAACTGAGTTCCGTCTTGTTACTTCTTGGCAAATAATTTAAAGTTATGCAAGTGGATTACAAAGTGAAAGGAAGCTGCAGCACCGCCTTTTATTCAAGTCACTCAATCTTTATTGAGTCATAAAAAGATATGATCATATAAGATACAAATCAAGTGCAGTTAAAAATACAATAATCATCCATTAACATTAAAAGAAAACCGAGAAATCTCAAGCCATGCCAACAACACTTTAAAACCCTTGTAAAACACAGAAGCAAAGCAGGTATACCAATCGAATTCAAATGTGCAAAAAGCAAACAATTTAAAAAATAAACAGTTGTAGAGAAATACAACAGCATTACAATAATTTTAAACAAACCTGGTACTTTTAAAAGGGTGCTACAAAAAAAAAAAAGACAATGAGTTACATTTTTGTATAGGTGATTTCAAAAAGCACCCCCCCATAAAACAGACTAAAGATTTCACCAGCTGGCGGAGGAAATACATCGCGGGCCTATACTGTGAAAAAGCATAAAATTGAAGAATGGGTTTTAAAAATCTTTTAGCCAAGGGTTCATAATATTTGCAGAAAAGGGCAAAGTGCTCCAGGGTTTGGACTGAAAACTCATCGCATGGGCCCACCGGGATATAAGCTTTGTCAAACTGACCTAAAGGAAAACAAAGCAAAGATCTGATAGTTCAAGCCAAAATTTGGCTAGTAGAGACCTTTCCCAGGGGCTGAAAACAGAAGACAAATATAGTTCAGTGAGGGTTGGTGTTTGAACCAGAGTGTAATCGTGCAGCAACGGTTCCTTTAATTCCTCTTGCTCTCTAGATGTGGTCATATCTTTGGCAAATAACGATTTTACTTTGGGGATAGCTGCATTGGACAGGAAGTGGGGGTGGGGAAGAGAAAATTTGTTCCGGCCAGTGTCTTTGGTGGTGGATTGCACATATTGTAACCATGGGACCATATTGCGACCTCTGACCTGCCTTAGGTCTAGAGCTCGCCCCCCACGTCCGCAGCACCAACCTGCTGTCTCCTGCCTCTGACCCCTGCCCACGCTGCTGCTAGCGTGTTCGAGGCCCTCCTCCACCCGCAGGCCCCCTCCTGCGCCTCATCCCTGGTGTCTAGTGGGCTCTAGTAAGCTTCACTTGACCCGTGTGCCGCTTTCCGCCGTCCTGTAAGTGTTTTCTATATTTTCAGCGCCTTGCCTCCTTGCGCTTCTTCCCCCGTCGTGCCCCTTCTGATTGTGCCACTTTTCGCCGTCCTGTAAGTGCTTTTCTATTGTTTTTTTCAAGCGCCTTGCCTCCTGCGCATCTGCCCCCGTTGTGCCCCTCTGATTGCTGTACCCCGATTGTATTTTGTGCCATTAGTGTATTTTTGTGACTGTTTTTCAAATTGTGCCCGACTTTTTTGTGCCTTGTTTTTCTTGTTTTCGCCCCTTGGGCGCTCCCCCTTGCAGTTCTCTCCCTGCCGCTGCCTCCCTGCGGCCCCGCCCCCCTCGCACCCCCATTCGCCGCTCCCTCCCGCCTCCCAGCTGCTCCTCCCTCCCCCTCCCTTCTTAATGGCTGGCGCTGCGCGTCCGCTGGCAAGCCCGTCTGCGCCCATCCGCGCCTGGACTGCGCCCAGCGCCACCCCCCCCCGGTCCTCGCGCCCCCGCGCCCCATGCCTTCGTTACTCGGCCAGCGAACTCCTCGCCTTCAACCCTGGCCCCTCCACAGAGTGCTTCCAGGCCAGCCCGAAGCACACCAAAGGACCTTTTTCCTGCCGCACCTGCAACTTCACCTGCAACAGAACAACGAAGCCAGCAACAACCAACACAAACCACCTGCACTGCATCCTCCTCAACACACGCTCCGCACGAAAGCACGCCATCGAACTCTGGGACCTACTCGACAGCACCGCCCCAGACGTAGCCTTCCTGACCGAAACCTGGTGGAACGACTCCTCGGCCCCTGACATCGCCATCGCCATCCCTGACGACTACAAGATCACCAGAAGAGATCGCACCAATGGAATCGGCGGAGGAATAGCCATCGCCCACAAAGCTACCCTCAAGATCCATACCCACACGGACGACACCCTCAAAACAGCCGAACACCTCCACTTCCAGATTCACACGGATCCCAACACTACCCTCAGAGGAACCCTCATATACCGTCCTCCAGGACCAAGAGCCCTCTTCAGCGACACCGTCTCCGACCTCGCAAGCACCCACGCCCTCGCCTCTTCAGACTACATCCTCCTGGGAGACCTAAACTTCCACCTGGAGAACAACAATGACGCCAACACCGCATCACTGACCACCAACCTCTCCAACCTCGGACTCCGTCAACTGGTCAACACTCCCACCCACATCGCCGGCCACACCCTTGACCCACTCTTCACTTCAAGCAACCACATCTCTTTCAGCCACACCTCCGAACTCCACTGGACCGACCATCACTGCGTCCATTTCTCCTTCAAGAAAAACACCGAACACCACCGCACCCCTCTGCCCCCTCACCGCCGCTGGGGAAAAGTCACCGAAGACCAACTCACCAACACCCTCGCCAAAAACCCACCACCAGACCCCACCGACCCGGACTCCGCCGCCATCAACCTCCAACAATGGATCCTCAACTGCGCCAACATCCTAGCCCCACTCAAGAGACCCACCGCCAACCAAGAAAAGAAAAAACCAGCCTGGTTCACAGACTAACTAACCACCTCCAAACGCACCTGCCAGAAACTCAAGAAAAAATGGATCCTCGAGCGCACACCCGAGAACCTTGCTACCCTCAAGGAAGCCAACCGTAAACACCACCAACTGATCCGACTCACTAAGCGCTCCCACTTCACAGAACGCCTTAACAACAACGCTCACGACTGCAAGGAACTCTTCAGCATCGTGAAGGAACTCTCCAACGTCAACGACATCCCTCCATCCCAGAAACTCTGCGACGATCTCTCCACCTTCTTCTACCAGAAAATCGCAGCCATCCACGACAGCTTCAACACCTCACCTCCGCCAGACCCCACCCCCAACAACTCCTCCCACGCCGACCACATCACCACCTGGACCCAAGTAGACGACGCCAAAACCCTAAAAACCATGAACTCCATCCACTCAGGATCTCCCTCTGACCCCTGCCCACATCACGTTTTCAACAAAGCCGACGTCGCCATCACCCCCATACTCCGCAAGATCATCAACCTTTCCTTCAACACCGCTACCTTCCCGGACAGCTGGAAGCACGCAGAAATCCAACCTCTCCTCAAGAAACCTAAGGCTGACCTCAACGATCTCAAAAACTTCCGACCAATCTCCCTCCTCCCTTTCTCAGCGAAAGTCATTGAGAAGATCGTCAACACACAGCTCGCCCACTACCTTGAAGACAACTCCATCCTAGACCCCTCCCAATCCGGGTTCAGATGAAACCACAGCACAGAGACTGCTCTCCTCGCCGCCACAGATGACATCAGACTACAAATGGACAACGGCGAAACCTCAACCCTGATCCTCTTAGACCTAGCAGCCGCCTTCGATACAGTCTGCCACCGCACCCTACTAACCCGTCTACACGAAGCCGGCATCCAAGACAAAGCCCTCAACTGGATCTCCTCCTTTCTCTCCGGCAGAACCCAGAGGGTCCGACTCTCACCTTTCCACTCCAAAGCCACCAACCTCATCTGCGGCGTCCCCCAAGGCTCCTCACTAAGCCCAACGCTATTCAACGTCTACATGGCCCCCCTCGCACAACTGGCCCTCCAGCACAACCTCAGCATCCTCTCCTACGCCGACGACAACCAGCTCGTCCTCTCCCTGACCAAAGATCCTCACACCGCCAAAGCCAACCTTCACGAGGGACTGAAATCCATCGCCGAATGGATGAGCAACAGCCGCCTAAAACTTAACTCCGACAAGACGGAAGTCCTCATCCTCGGGCGCACCCCCTCGGCCTGGAATGACTCGTGGTGGCCCACCGCCCTGGGCCCTCCACCCACCCCAGCCAACCACGCACGAAATGTCGGCTTCATCCTCGACTCCGCCCTCACCATGTCCAAACAGGTCAACGCAGTCTCATCCTCCTGTTTTAACACCCTCCGTATGCTCCGCAGGATCTTCAAGTGGATTCCAACAGGAACCAGAAAGACGGTAACCCAAGCCCTCGTCAGTAGCAGACTCGACTACGGCAACGCACTCTACACAGGCATCCCAACAAAAGACATCAAACGACTCCAACGCATCCAGAACGCATCCGCCCGCCTGATCCTCAACATACCCCGCCGATGTCACATCTCCCCTCACCTGAGGGACCTCCACTGGCTCCCGGTGGACAAGAGGATCACCTTTAAACTCCTCACCCACGCACACAAGGCTCTACACGACACCGGATCCACCTACCTGAACACCAGACTCAACTTCTACGTTCCCTCACGTCAACTACGCTCTGCCAACCTTGCCCTCGCCATCGTCCCCCGAATCCAGCGCAAGACCTCTGGCGGCAGATCCTTCTCCTACCTCGCCGCCAAGACCTGGAACGCACTCCCAACCTCACTACGCCAGACCCAGGACCTCCTCACCTTCAGGAGACTCCTCAAGACATGGCTCTTCGAACAATAGCAGCACCACCCCCCCCCCCCCCCCCCCCCTAGCGCCTCGAAACCCTAACGGGTACATAGCGCGCTTTATAAATTATTGATTGATTGATTGGGATGGAAGTGACATTCTCGCAGCTCAGTCTGAGATAATCTCCTGGTTCAGTGTGGTATATTTGTTGGACCAAACAGAAATCCAAAGTGTTAATGGGGTAACCCTAATTGAATCAGATGCATAGTCCAATCCTAACTCATCATGTAGTAAGTAATTCAGTGTTGAAGGGGGAAGGTCAAGTAAGTGCTGGCAAAATCTATCCTCCTCCACATGTACCTTGGTCATGTCCCAATAAACCCAGATGCCAGATCCGTACAATAGAACGGGTAAACACTTATGCTGATATATCTCCAAAACTGGCCTAATCAGTTTGTTGCCTGCTTGCTGGGCGAAATTATATAAGGCCCTCACTGAGTGATTAAAGTGAGAGCGGCAATTTTGCTATGCAAGGGACCTAGGAGCTTTTGGTATCAAACAAGATTCCAAGGTAGGGCAAGTTGGTAACCTTCTCTATGCACTTATCCTTTAGCCAAATTGAACCAGTTTTGACAGCTTTCCGGCTACATGCCATGAATTTAGTTTTGGAAGTATTTAGGTCCAAATCCAGGTTGTCCATACAAGCAACAAAATTGCTGATCAGTGCCCTCAAGCCGTTAGGGGTATGTGATTTCAGAACTGCATCGTCTGAATAAAGCAGGGCTTGGACTAGGGCGGACTTGATCTAAGGAAGATCCTTTCCAGCAGTCTAAAGGGTGGCTTTCAATCCATTAATATATGGGAGGAACAATATGGGTGCAAGGACACAACCTTGGCCAATACCACACTAAAGGTAAAAGGTGTTTGTGCATTCTCCTCCCAACCCATACCTTACAGAGGCATTTATCTCATAGTGTGAAGGCCGGTGTGAAGTCAACCAGCTCCTCATCTATCCCTAACTCCAAGAGGATTGACCACAGTTTACTTCTGTTGACTCAATCGGAAGCGCTGTCCATGAAGGTGAGAAGCAGCTACCCCGCCTTAACTGTTGTGTATTGGTTGATGAGAAGCTAAAGATTGAGACATTGTTCCACTCTGCCAATTTCCTGTCTGAAACTGTAATGCATGGGAGAGAATACATTTATTCATATTATATAGGTATAAGACGTGCCGCAAACTGCATTCTCAAATGATATTTAAACCTTACTAAGCTCTCAGAACACACGGTGCCAGGCAAATCTGAAAATTGTGTGAGAGAGAAGCATTGTGGGTTTCAGTTTAATGACATATTGTTCATTCTCAAAAGCACCTAAGGTTTCACCTTTGTCGTATTTCTAATCTTCCCAGAAAATAAGTGAAAGGCTACCATCTTCTGACCTTTTATCCCAGCCCTAGACCACACAAACATGACTTGGAGGGCTGTGGGGTGGTGACTAGCAGAGGAAAATGCTCCAATCTCACTCACTCGTTTTGTTCAGTTAAGAAATAAGCAAACCTACTTACGTTCAGTGATAAACATGCCAAGAAAGCTCCAGCTTCTTAAGTAGTGTGCTGTAACCGAACATTATCAGTACATCTCTTTTACCGCATCAGTGCTGATCCTCCCAACATCACAAGGGCTGCTTTGACTTTGTCATCTTGTAAAAGCCCAGCAATATGGGCACCAATATTTGTTAAACATCTGAAAGAGCCAGCATATTTTGTAGCCAGAAATACTTTGGTGTGTGAAACATGCCTCTATTGGTAATGGATATACATTTTCCTAAAAGAAGTACTTCAAGGGAAGGCTTCTTCTTTCTCAGCATACACAGTAGTGCCTTTTTCCGGAACCTGTGACCCATCCTCATCCAGAAAGGAAACTTATACATTGCACACAGATTCTTTAGCGAGAGCCCATTGAGTCTTTTTCAGCCGTGAGAGGCAGGGTCTCTTATTTTATAGGAGAATTTCAGAATTAGACTATTATTGTCATTAGCAAAGGAAATTGAGAGTGGACAGGCATTTTCTAATTACTTCGGTCAATGCTACAGTAGGTGCATTGTCTGTCTGGAATAAGTGATTATTATGGTTTGACGTCTGTTATCCATTACAGAGACCCTGGCCTAATTATTATTATTTTTTTTAATTTTTTTTTAACCAGAAGTCACAGCCTGTTAAGGGTCACATTTCTTAACAGTTTCACACAGTGCTGCTCTCCTTTCATTTTCTTTGCACCCCCTACCATTTTATATCATATGTACTTTTCCTTTCTTTACATGTCCTGTTTACATTATTTTTGACTTTGCGAGTGTTCTGTTTTCGCTGTTTTTCCATTACATACCTCACTCACTAATAGGATCTGCTTGTTTTTCCCGAATGCCTTAGTGTTTTTGGTTTGTTCCCCCTATTTCTTGCTGCCTTTTTTTCTGGCAAATCTTTACAAACAGATGTTTCCTTTAACTGTTTGCTTCATCTGTCCTTCCTCTTTCTTTAGCCGTACTGTTTCTCCTTTTTCTGCCTCTACTTCCTTTTCCCTTCTCTTGTTGCCCATTGACCAGACCAGTGTTCAATCAAGAGAAAATATGTTTCATTTACAGTGACAATGAGAAGTCTCCATACAAAAAAACTGACTTATGGAACAGAATGCTGCAGTGTGTGGAACAAACTGGCAGTTTAGTTCTAAGAACCATAGTAACATGAACTTTAATTTGACAGAAGTGTGGTGCACTCATCAGATGGTCCAGGACATGTACAATGAGGAAAAAATCAGTGCATGCTACTACAAAGACTCTACTGGGGATGTATATAACCTCTCATGTTCTTTCAATTTAGAACATTTTGGCACATAATAAAATTGCAAAACTATGGTAATGTAACATTTTGTGCACTTTGCTGAGCGGGGTGAGTGTCTTCCAGTCCACACGCTTTATTGAGCTCTGAAGCATGGTCAGATCCTTTCTGGATTATGAAAACTCTACTCAGCTATCTTTAAAGAAAATATTATGTAAAGAAATGAAACAAATCTTCAATGACTGATGATATGCATTTGCAAGGCGATGGAAGAGATTCTAAAATATTTTCTTACACATTCGAGCCATCCAGGTCACTCATTAATGACATCACTGAGCTGGAAAGACTGCCTTCCTACCAACTGCTGCTCAAAGATGTGAGCCTGGAAGCTTGTTTTAAATTCTGTGCATCATCTGAAGAATGGCTCAACTGTTAGAGCATTAAGCTTGCATGTCACATGTAACATTAGGCATAAGCTCATTGTCAGAACATTACCCTCTTATATCTGTAAATTGAGAGATTGCTTGGTTATTAAAGTCCTTTACATGGTCTCCGTACGTGTATGCTGAGGAACTGATCTGCTGTTAGATGCGTGTATCTGGATTACGAGAATGTCACTGGCCAGATTAAAGTGGTAAAGGGTTTAAGTTGTTATGCCTCTGTAACAGGCCTTTGGTTCTGTCCTGATCCTCTTGACTGACATCTGCCCAATCTGGAAAGAGAAGTGAACATCTGCCCGACACACGGAAGGGAACTCTTGGAACACAAATGACTGTGAGGGAAACAACCCTGCCCCTGAAAGTGCCCTGAGCGTGCCGGTTGCTCATGAGAGCTTAAACACACACATGCAGCATCTGGCAACCAACCTGTACCTAGTAAACTGGAATTTAGTGGGTATTAGAACCAAACTAGCTGATGGGGATTGGGTTAGATTTATTAATTTCAAGAAACCTAGGTGATCAATAAAGTTTACAGGCTGGGATATACAACCCACAGCATAGAGGCACTACCATTTAAGTCTGGCAGGCCATCTGGAGGGCTAATTATATGGATTAAAATGACACTTGACTGTTCAGTCAAGGAAATTGACTGTGTCATCGTATCTGCTTGCACTTATGTTGACTACCAAACCTGGGAGCCTCGATAATCTTGTAAATATCTGTTCGAAGGCATGTGTAGCTGCAGATACACATGCTATGCATAGCTCTTCCGACATCTAGTGTTGGGCTCGGAGTGTCACAAGTTGTTTTTCTTCGAAGAAGTGTTTTCGGAGTCACGGGATCGAGTGACTCCTCCTCTCGGTTACAGTGCGCATGGGCATCAATTCTATTGTTAGTTTGTTTTCTTTCCGCTGTCGGGTTTGGAGCGGTTTCCTCTCGCTCCGAGATTTCGATTCTGAAAACCTCAGAAAACCTACTTATTTGTCAGTATTGTTTAGATCGCGTTTCCCATCTAGCATTGAACCGGTAGTACCCGTTGGAACCTTCATCTTGCTCTTCGGGGCGCGTGCGCCCAACTCTGGCCTGTTCGGGCCTACCACCTTGAAAAGTCTGATGGATCAGACTCCATTCTAATTCTGCCCTCAGTGCCACGTGAAGTACCCCTATACAGACCAACACCTGGTTTGTAATTTGTGCCTTTCTCCAGACCGTCGAGAGGAAGATTGCGAGGCCTGTTGATCGTTTTGATCAAAGAAGACCCTGAGAGATCGCAGAGCCCAAAGACTGGAAATGGCGTCGAAAAGCACCAAACATCTTGATGTCATGGAGGAAGAGCAGGCGCAGACAGCAGTCTCCATCCAAGACACTGAATCCGAACAAGAATCGGAAGACGATAGACCCATCACAGCTGCCCAGCATGTGAGTACGTCTGTCCCTACACCCCTACATAAAAAACATCTGAAGGGTTTGGGTACACCAATGCCGGAAGGCCATGGTTCTGCCCGAAAAAAGACTGTTGGCGACTGACCTTCAGGGTCGGCGCTGAAAAAGGCCACTCCTCCGTCCACCTCGGAGTCGAGTAAATCGGCTAAAGCTTCAGACTCAAGTAAAAGGCCTCATTCCTTGGAGTCGAAAATTCGGCACTCTGTTTCGGAGCTGAAACAACAGACTACTTTTTCGGTACCGAAAAAGATCCACATTTAGGAGCTGAAAAAATCCTCATAAATAGAGGAACAGGGACTTTCGAGAAAATTAAAGCAAATCTCAAAGCCCATGCTGGAATCTCATAAATCTTCTGAAGAAAAGACTGAGCTAATATTAGAGGTTATGGATGAAAGACAATCGAGAATCCATATATATAAGGAGACTGGACAAATCATCACTGCACCTCCTTCATAGAATAAAAAAAAGCTGGCTTTTCAAGAGGAGTTAGACTCTGTTCAACCACCAGCAGAAGTGCAGAAACAAAAGGAGAAACCAGCACCTCTCCCTACTTCTCCTCACTGTCCACAGCTTTCTTTTTCACCTCACAATAGGCCACCACCATTGCCTTCTCCAACACCTTCATTATACTCACATGGAGATAAAGTAGACCCATGGGATCTCTGACCCTGTTCCCATTCCAGACAATGATCCAGACCTCTACCCATCTAAACCTTCTCCTCCAGAAGACACCACTGCCTACACCCAAGTAATATTTAGGGCAGCAGCTTATCATGGAGTGCTTATGCATTCTGAACCCTTGGAAGAAGAATTTCTATTGAACACACCGTCTTCCACTCATTCCAGGTACCAGTGTCTCCCAATGGTTAAACATGCGGACCAAATTTTTTATGAACCTCTCAAAGCTAGGGTCATCACCTCTAGAATTAACTAAAAAAATATATAAGCCTGCTCCTACAGACCCAGACTATATCACTCATCAGGTCCCTCCAGGCTCAGTGGTAGTGCGGCAAGGAAAAGAGCAAACAGCCAGTCATCAGGAGACGCACGTCCTCCTGATAGTGAAAGTAGGAAATTTGATGTGGCTGGGAAAAGAGTTGCCACACAAGTGGCTAACCAATGGAGAATTGCCAATTCTCAGGCACGTCTAGCCAGATATGACAGGGCCCTTTGGGATGAGATGCAAGATCTTATACAACACCTCCCAAAGGAGCATCAAAAGAGAGCACAACGGGTTGTGGTAGAGGGACAAGCTATAAGCAATAACCAGATAAGGTCTGCCCTTGATGCTGCTGATACAGCTGCAAGGAGTGTCAATACTGCCATCACAATTAGAAGGCATGCATGGCTACGCTCCTCTGGTTTTAAACCAGAAATTCAATAGACAATACTTAATATGCCTTTTCAAAAGAAACATCTATTCGACCCAGAGGTAGACACCACTATTGAGAAACTGAGAAAAGACTCAGATACTGTGAAAGCAGTGGGGGCTTTATACACCACACCATATAGAGACTCCTTTCGCAGACCCCAGTTTAGAGGAGGTTTTAAGCCACAGTCCTCTGAGGCTTCCACCTCCCAAACAAAGCAGGGACAACAAACCCAATATCAAAGAGGGGGGTTTAGAGGGTCCTACAGAGGACAATATTTCAGGAGCAGAGGTAAATTCCAAACCTCAAACCAAAGCACTACACAACCTAAGCAGTAACTTCTTCCCACCCTTCCGCTTCACACTTCTCCTGTGGGAGGAAGACTACAGCAATTCCACTGTCATTGGCAAAATATCACCACAGACAATTGGGTATTATCAGTTATCCGCAATGGCTATTGCCTAGAATTAATCTCCACCCCTGCAAACATTCCACCACGATACCACACGTTGTCCCCAGAACATAGCGTTCTGTTGCATCAAAAGAGGAGCATCAAAAGAGAGCACAACGGGTTGTGGTAGAGGGACAAGCTATAAGCAATAACCAGATAAGGTCTGCCCTTGATGCTGCTGATACAGCTGCAAGGAGTGTCAATACTACCATCACAATTAGAAGGCATGCATGGCTACGCTCCTCTGGTTTTAAACCAGAAATTCAATAGACAATACTTAATATGCCTTTTCACAAGAAACATCTATTCGACCCAGAGGTAGACACCACTATTGAGAAACTGAGAAAAGACTCAGATACTGTGAAAGCAGTGGGGGCTTTATACACCACACCATATAGAGACTCCTTTCGCAGACCCCAGTTTAGAGGAGGTTTTAAGCCACAGTCCTCTGAGGCTTCCACCTCCCAAACAAAGCAGGGACAACAAACCCAATATCAAAGAGGGGGGTTTAGAGGGTCCTACAGAGGACAATATTTCAGGAGCAGAGGTAAATTCCAAACCTCAAAGCAAAGCACTACACAACCTAAGCAGTAACTTCTTCCCACCCTTCCGCTCCACACTTCTCCTGTGGGAGGAAGACTACAGCAATTCCACTCTCATTTGCAAAATATCGCCACAGACAATTGGGTATTATCAGTTATCCGCAATGGCTATTGCCTAGAATTAATCTCCACCCCTCCAAACATTCCACCACGATACCACACGTTGTCCCCAGAACATAGTGTTCTGTTGCAACAAGAGATACAATCTCTACTATTAAAACAAGCAATAGAATTGGTTCCATGTTCTCAACAAGGGACAGGAGTATACTCACCATACTTACTCATTCCCCCAAACAAAATGCACCCTCAGGCCCATATTGGACTTCAGGCCCCTCAATCTATACATCCTGTCAGTACAGTTTCACAAGGTAAATCTGCAAGATGTCATTTCACAACTACAAAAACAAGATTACATGACTGCTTTAGACCTCATAGATGCATATTTCCACATACCCATCCATCCAGCTCACAGAAAATACCTCAGGTTTGTCATAGCAGGAAAACATTACCAGTTCAAAGTGTTGCCATTCAGCATAACCGCTCCAAGAGTGATCACAAAATATCTAGCAGTAGTAGCAGCCTACTTAAGAAGACAACACATCCACGTCTTTCCATATCTAGACAATTGGCTAATATAATCAAGCATTTTTACACAATGTCAACATCACACTCGTTATGTGATAGAAACCTTGCATACGCTAGGGTTCACTCTCAATTACCAAAAATCACATCTTCAACCAGCACAAGTACAACCATACCTAGGTGCTGTCCTAAATACTCAACAAGCCCTATCTTATCCAAATATGCAAAGGATACAAGCTTTCCAAAATCTCGTACCACACATATTGCCGCATCAACAATGTACTGTAACATTTATCATGAAGATTCTAGGAATGATAGCATCTTGCATAGCCATAGTTGCACATTCAAGACTAAACATGAGGCCCTTACAACAGTGCCTCTCACGACAATGGTCTCAGGCATACGGTCAACTTTAAGGTCTAGTGTTGATGGACCGCCAAACACATGTGCCTTCAGTGGTGGAATCGCTGCAATCTAAGGGGCGGTCATTCCAAGACCCTGTGCCTCAGACCATAATCACAACAGACGCATCAATGATCGGTTGGGGAGCTCACCCCAACAATCAGACCATTCAAGGGCAATGGGATGCCCACTGGAAATAGCTTAATATAAAACACCTAGAACTATTAGCTGTATTTCTTGCTCTAAAAGCCTTTCAACCTCTTTTCAAGCAGAAGACTTCTCATAAAAACTGACATGACAACTGTGTATTACCTCAACAAACAGGGCGGGACACACTCGTCTCAACTGTCCCTGCTAGCTCAAACAATATGGAAATGGGCAATTCACAATTGTATTCATCTATTAGCTCAATACATTCCAGAGATAGCCAATCAGCTGGCAGATCTCCTAAGCAGAAATCACCAACAAACACACGAATGGGAGATTCACTCCCAAGTACTTCAAAAGTACTTTCAAAAGTGGGGAACACCAGAGATAGATCCATTCACAACAAGTGGAAACGCAAAATGCCTAAACTTCACATCAAGACACCCGCATCCTCTATCCAAGGGCAATGCTTTATGGATCAATTGGTCTGGGATATTTGCTTACGCTTTTCCCACTCCTTTCCTTTCTGGTCAGCAAATTACGTCAAACATCACTCACCATGATTTTAATAGCACCAACATGGGCATGCCAGCATTGGTACACAATACTCCTAGATCTGTCTGTAGTACCCTATTCCAAACTCCCAAACAGACCAGATTTGTTAACCCAGAACAGCGGTCAAATCAGGCATCCAAATCCCAATGCTCTCAATCTAGCGATTTTGGTGCCTGAACTCCTAGAATTTGGTTACCTAAAACTTCCCTCAGAATGTATGGAAGTAATTAAACAAGCATGTAAACCTACTACTAGAAAATGCTACGCAAACAAGTGGAAAAGATTTGTATACTACTGTCAATCTAAAAACACAGACCCACTTACAGCATCCATACAAGATATTGTATGCTATTCACTTCATTTGCAAAAGTCTCATTTGCTTTCTCATCCATCAAGATACACTTCACTGCAATAAATGCATACTTGCAGTATATTCAATATACTTCTCTAGTCCGAGTTCCTGTTATTAAAGCCTTTATGGAAGGATTAAAATGCATTATTCCACCTAGAACACCACCTGTTCCATCAGGGAATTTAAATATTGTACTTACCAGACTCATGGGACCACCTTTTGAACCCATGCACTCTTGTCAAATTCAGTATTTAACATGGAAGATTGCTTTACTTGTAGCTATTACTACTTTAAGAAGAGTTAGTGAAATACAAGCCTTCACTCTTGAAGAATCTTTTTTTCCAAGTGCACAAACAAAAGGTTGTACTAAGAATAAATCCAAAATTTCTACCAAAAGTAGTATCCTTTTCACATCAACCAAACAGTGGAATTGCCAGTCTTCTTTCCACAGCCGGACTCTGTGGGAGAAAGAGCTCTTATGTATTATATAGACAGAAACAAAGATTTTAGAAAAACAAAACAACTTTCATTGCTTTCCAACAACCACATAAAGGCAATCCTATATCAAAACAAGGTTTAGCAAGATGGATTGTTAGATGCATACAAACATGCTACATCAAAGCACAAAGACATCTTTTGATCACTCCTAGAGCACATTCTACACAAAAGAAAGGCGCGTCAATGGCATTTTTTTAGGAATCATACCAATGGTTGATATATGTAAAGCAGCCACATGATCAACTCCTCATGCATTTACAAAACACTACTGTTTTGTTTTTTCACAGCTACAAGCCACTGTAGGCCAAGCTGTCTTAAGAACACTATTTCAAACAACTTCAACTCCTACAGGCTAGCCACCGCTTTTTTGGGAGGACTAACTGCTTTATAGTCTATGCATAGCATGTGTTTCTGCAGCTACACATGCCATCGAACTGAAAATGTCACTTACCCAGTGTACATCTGTTCGTGGCATGTAGTGCTGCAGATTCACATGCACCCTCCCACCTCCCCGGAAGCCTGTAGTATCTTTGTATACTTATACTCTATCACGCCTTCCTTCACCCTTTGCGGGAAACCAATCTAACAATGGAGTCGATGCCCATGCGCACTGTAACTGAGAGGAGTCGTCACTCGATCCCCTACCTCCGAAAACACTTCTTTGAAGAAAAACAACTTGTAACACTTCGAGCCCAACACTAGATGTCAGAAGAGCTATGCACAGCATGTGAATCTGCAGCTCTACATGCCACGAACAGATGTACACTGGGTAAGTGACATTTTCCATATTAGGACCACCCCGGTCAACAAGGAATCCCAGACTCTTAAGCTTTGAACAAACATTTAGAGGCTCCTTGAACCTGCCACCATATGGTCATCGCAGGAAATTTCACCACCTGTTTTGAGCCATATGTCCCAGTGTCTGAACTAACTTGAGTCGAAGACGAGTGCTGGGGAAATCCCATCCTTATCCAATTTGAGGAGAAGAAAGAGGATGAGTTTGCCCGCCTTAAAATTAATTGATATAGCTGTGTCTCATGGGTTAAGAGCATGCACTGACCACACTTTTTCGGACCTACCTTTGGAAGGGGGGATTTTAAAAGTAACTGATTACATATTGATGGACATTAGAATCAGGCATGAGATGGCTGACTTGGATGTTGTGGAGCCCCTTGAAAGTGAACACAATCCTTTTACACTTGAACTTAATGTCTCTCAGATTAGGGATTTGTCATGCCCTAAAGTAGTGGCTCTCAACGTTATGACTTTTGTGGACCCCCACTTTATCATTCCTGAAACCTGGGGACCCCCATTGAATCATTATCGGAATCCGGGGCCCCCCACTGAATCATAACTGGAAGCCTGGGATGCCGGCCTTAACATTGTCGATGATTTGAACCGCAATACTATACAAAAAAAAGAAACAAGCATTCTATCAAACCTACACACACATGATAACACATTTTTATTTAATTTGCAAACAAATATAAATAACAAAAATAAGTTTTCATCATCAGTTTACTTCAGATAAAAAAATCTATAGAACCATAATAAAGCAGTCAATACATTCCCAGCAAATGCTGGCACAACAAAGAAAAACACAAAAAAATGGTAACAGATTAAAATGCAGTAGATAAAAATGTGCATAAGATAAAAATAGACAACATTGCATGTACAATACTGGAGATATATAGCAACCTTGGTAAACAAATATCCATTCCATATCAATAGAACACTACGTTTGCCACTGTTGCTGATCAAAAGTGCCAGTGCTCAGCTACAATGTGAATAATAGCCATTTTACATAACACCTCCAACAGTGCTGCGGTGTTCATTGACCCACACAGCATCTCTTATCCCATGCTGCTTGCAATATTGTTTTTGTGATGTTCAAATTCCATATTAAGCACAGGTAAAAAGAGGTAAGGAATGAAATCGGAAGGGGGGTTGGGAGGGGCGTATCAACATCCAGATGATCATCTCTATCACATTCACTACGTTTTCTTATAAGCCAAGCTGCATGTACATAGTTAGATATTGCAGTGACAACTACTTCCCTGGTAGCTGCATGTAGAACAAGTGCTGTAACGTATCTGAAACCCAAAAGCTAGCATACTGGCTTAAATGTTAATTTAATAGGCAGGTTGGAGCTTTTCTAAATTTATTTGAAGCCACACATTGTCCAAACTATATTCTGTTTGATGCACCTGCACTGCTCCTATTAATCAATCTGAGGATATTATTTTAATTTTAATTTCCAATTTGAAATTCCTTGGCAATTACAGTACATTTTAACATTTTCAGTTGTAAATTTAGCCACCATCTTTATTTACACTTTATTAATCTGTTAATATTGTTTCATTTTCTAATCAGTCACGGATCCCCTGAGGAGGATTCCCCGGACCAAAGGTTGGTAACCAGTGCCCTAAGGTATCTTTACCAGATCCAATAGTATTGACCCGATGCAATGTTAGATTGGCAGATGTATCTGGAACTACAAATGTTTTACAAGAGCTTTATAGAAATTTAAATGCTGCCCTAATTGCTCTCAAAGCTCAAGAGGGTACACCTTTCCAGACTCTGGCTGTTCACAAAGAACTGTTTTCAAATTTAAAGGGCTTCTTCCTGAAAGATACAAATCCCCAACTCCTGGAAAGGTGTTGAAATCGTGCCAATTTTAAAGAAAGGAGCCAGGAATGTCATTGCTAACTATTCATCTAATGGACTACATCCAGAAGATCATTAGCAAGCAACTTCCCACAAAACTCTGAGTGGATAGAGACCAGCAAGATGTTGTCACACATACAGGCTAAGTTCAAGGCGAAGATAAGAAGAGTTGTTTAGGTCCAAAGATTTCTGACTACGAAATGGAAATCCATGGACATAGAAAGGGGGTCATTGTATGTCTTGTTTGTGGATCTTAGAGCTGCCTTTGCTGTAGTTCCTATGGTAGAACTCTGGGAGGTCCTGGGCAAGATGTGGGGGGGTATCCCCCTGGTCTATTTCCTTTGATTCAACACTTTTCCTCAGATACTTTTGAAAATGTCAGGTGGGGAAACCATGCCAGGCATGTGTCCTAGCACCTACCCTCTTTCTATTATTCATCAATAGTTGTAACTCTTACCTGGTGGACTGAGAATGATTCTCCCAAAGTGTCTGGTTTAAAGGTCCTGGTTTATTTTTTGCAGACAATACATTCCTTTAAAAACTCACAAGGGGCCTCTCTTTGAGACATGTAGTCTCTTTTGTAAAAACCATGGCCTGAAGAGAAATGGAACTAAACCCAAATACATGGTGTTCAGCCCATGTAAGAAAGCTAAGGGGAAATTGGTTTTGGATGGGTTCATATTGAAAAGAGTTACACAATTTGATTACCTAGGGGTGAGACTTACCGATTCCCGGAGGTGGAAAGCTCAGATTGAGAAAAGCTCACTGACACCAAGGCATAGAGCTGGGGCTATCATTAGATTTGCAAGCCAGGCTTCCTCCTACCCAGCTCTGTAGCTCTAAAAGCCACAAGCATGTGGGGGTTTTGTAAACTTGACCAGCTTGAGGAAAGAAACAACTCTTTTATTAAAGAAATGTTGAGACTTCCCACCGGTGCACCTCTACGTCCACTAAGGTTTGATCCAAATTAAAAATAAATTCTGGATGTAGCCAATCTAAAACCAATTTTATATTGGAATAGAACTATAGTCAACAGAGTAATTGGCACCCTATAGAGAATGCCTCAGGGACTTAAAAACTTGGATGTTCAGATTAGGCCTGAGTGAGTATGGACTGTATCCCATTCTAATCCCACCGAGTGCCCGAGATACTGTGAAATCAAGCTCCTTGGACATTGTTTTAAATGTAAGATTAGCTGCTGTTTCATCAGGTAGTTGCTCTGACAGCTACTTGGCTTTTAAGTGTGTTCCGCACTTCGAGGAGTACTTAGACCATCTTAATTCTCTGTTTACAGGAGCCCTATTCATTAAAAGTAGGATAGGGATTTTGCCCCTAGCTTCCTTTCCCTGTTCCTGGAATAAAAGCAAAAATTCTGTTAACTTATTCCCTATGGGCTGTCATGCTGTGGAAAATAAAGAACAGTTACTATTCTTTTGCAGCGCATATGCTAAGCAGTGTGACCGGTAGATTGTCCCCCTCTGCCATCTTCTTGGGCTTAAAGATCTGCACAATGCTTTAAGAACATGCAAGACTGACAACAGGAGCTGCATTATTCACTCAGTCTCTAATTATGTGCAGACAGTTTGGTATATTAGACCTAGGAATGCTGCTAGATTGAACTCCCTAGGATGTGTTTTAACTGGTTTAAAAAAAAAAAAAATACAGTGCACACTTTATTTATCATGAAATTAGGTTAGTACCATACCGGTCAGTTTGTTCTCTGAGCCCTAGTAGCATTTTTCTGGATAGCATAGCGTTCCTTTTTTTAATTATATTTCTGGACCCTTCTTGATGTTTTTGTTGATCTGGCAATCTGCTTAGCACTGATGTATTGTACTTCCTATTTTAACATCTTCATTTTTTAGAGCTGTATGCTGAACTGATTGGGCAGCTCTTTTACTGGATTTGTAATGTAATGGGTTGTATCATTTAAATGTATTTATATGTTTGTGCACTTTTATGGTACTATGGACTGAAGTAAAGTTCTTGAACTGAACACTCCTAGGAAGTAAGGCTAAAACCAGGCTGTGAGCTGGTGGAGGGTACAAAAACACATAGCACAATTTAATGGTAATTAACAAGTCTAACTTTACTTACTGTAAAAACAAGTACTGTATTACTAAAAGACACAATTTTGAGTTGGGACCAAATACACAAAAGGGAAGGGAAGATGTATTTCGGTAAGGCTGGGCAGCTGCTGATTATACATTATGCAGTAACACTCAAAAATAGAGTTGTCTCCTCGGATTTGTGAGTAGGGCTGGATCCAAACATTAAGCTGGCTTATGTGGGCCATTGTAGAAATGAGGTGATGGCTGTTGTCATTTTGGGCTAGCAGCCTCTTCCAGTCAATCTTATGTTCATGTGAAGATTAGCTCTGAACTTGAGCTTAACTTGCTGTGTAGATGTTCTCTTATCACATTGCTTGTAGTCAGAGGATTTAAGGTTTCAGAATTCTTGAGATTGGCACGTCGGCCAATGCTATGCCAGTGTAAAGAAGGGATCCTTGTTTCATCATTCTTTTAAACAGCTGAAAATTGTTTTTCAGTCTTGGGCTTTCTTTCAAATTACAACCCCCCAGGTGAATGGGTAATACTTATTAAAGCTAATTCGATTGTCACCAACCTCTTGGATTGCTTTGTACTTGACATATTGCACATTGATGAAATGGCTATAGATCAACTTTCAGTGGAATTTGATGTTCAGCAAGGAACAAAAACACTCTCCTCCCTAAAGCTTAAGTATGGATCTGATATACAGCTCCTAGAGATGGGTTCAAAGGACTAGAGCACTCTGCAGCCTTCGGTAAACCAATCTCTTCGGGTATTTGCAACTTCAGGATACAAGCAGTGCCCTTCTTCATAAATGAGCTGCAGAAACGCTTGGTCTGAGTCCCAGTAGTGCTCATTTATCAGATCATGTGCTGCAGGATTTTGATGTTAAAACACAGAGGATTGTGTAGGCAGAGTCTGCACAGAGCCATTTATTTACAAATCTGAAGATGATCTGCTACACTGTTTCCAGGTTGAGAACTCATCAAGAGTTGTTCACAACACTAATTTTAATATTGCCAACAAGCATGAGGTCTATAATCACAAATTAATCTTTGCCACTGGGATGCAAGATTCCACAAAGAGTGGCAAATAAAGCACCTTTTGCCATCTCACCACTGTTAGCTTTGTAGCACATGTACATTTCCCATGTGTCCGCACTGAAGAAATTGCAATGCCAAGTTGAATTTAATGACATAGGTAAAGGGACTGGGTTTTGCCCCAAACCAATAGATAAACCAGGTACACCACAAAAAGGTGATTAATCTTAGCACTATCAGGATAGAATAAAAATTCTGAAAATTTCGCAGCAACTTCATCGAAATTAAAACAATCGCATAATCTTTTAGTGCCAAATGACAAAGGCTACTTTTTCGGAATTCCTTAGCTCAAACGTACTATTATTGAGATTGAGTCAAAACATCCAAACAGTGACTTTAGGGCTGATTTAACCCCTTGTGGATCGACTCTATCGTCCATTGTGGTGATGGACAACTTAATGTGCACTCACCTGACGAATGGTAATCAGTCCTATTTAGGGATGACTTTTTGTCCAGCCAGTGGTTATTTCTATGTTGAAAAGAGCGGCTGTCACAGCTGTTCCCATTAGGGTACAAAAAGGTTTGTGAAAAGCTGCTTCCAGGTTTTGCTGGTTGTCCACCAAACTTTCAACATTTTTGTTTTTAAAAAGAAACTCGCAAAACAGGAGTTTTACTGAAAAAAAACAAAAAAATAAATAAATGAACCCCACACCTTGGGAGGTTTCGTCCAGCGTTTGTGGGACATTACCTTTTTTCCTGGCCCTCACTGCCAGGTTGTCCCTGGTTGTAATTAATGGACAGGAAAAAAAAAATCAGACCATCTACTCTAAATAGAGTGGGTGAGGAGATGGCTGTACTCCGATGTCCCATACTGTGTTGCGCTGTCCCATTGACACCGGGCTCCTTCAACAGAAAGCTGATGATCCTATCAACTCTAAATAGGGTAGGTGGATTATCAGTTTTGCAAATTAATACCCTGTCTGTCAAGCTCTAAATCACTCCGTTAGTTTCTACTGAGGCCAATATGTACACCAGTTCAAGTCACATCTGGTCCAGTTTGATCTAAACACTACTCCAAACCTACAAGCCATCCCATTGTTTTTCAACTACTGCACCTGAGAAGTCATCCTGACTCAACAAAATGTTTTTAACGATGACTGTCAATGGTCTAAAGATGTGATGGGTAAACTTATTGTATTTCAAAACACTTCTTCATAGCAAATGTCTCCGTCTTTGGCAGTGCTAACTACAGTGAAATTATAGGAAATAATAACTCCTTCTATTTATCTGATACCCCATGCACTCTTTCATGAGAGACTACACCATGTAAGCCAATGGCCACAAGCTTGGCGTAGTAGATACAACTGAATTTACACTTCAAAGATTCAACCCCCCAAAGTGACCATCATGACATTTGCCTTAAATACAATTTGAAAACAGCATATGGGATACTTAGTGAGCAACGTCCCCCCGCAAGAGTGCTGCAATACATCACTTTTTCTTGAATTACAGACAATTGGTCTGTCTTTAAAGGCTTTTTAGGCACCTCTAAATGTGGTACATATCCTAATGAACTCCACAGTGATGTATTATATCGACAGTAGAGGTCACAGTTCCTCTCCAGATAGGCACAAATAATCTGGCCTTGAGCAATCATGAATGAGGCCCAACACATGGGTGCCTGCAACCAAATTGCAGACACTCTTAAGGTGGGAGTCAGATGACATTCAGTATAGGAAAACGGATCAGCCAATTGTCAAATCCATTTTCACGGAATAGGTTATTATGCAAGTAACCTATTTGCCACAAATGCAATAAGAAGTGCCTTGACAATATTTCCAGCCCTGCTGCTGTAGACAAAATGCAATGCTTCTGGTGTTCTGGAATCTGGCCTACTATGGTTCTGCGGATAGACCAGTACATCTGTTTCTGCACTTGACAGTGTAGCGAGGGTGAGCAGGCACAGGCTTTTTTACAGGGAGTATTATTGGGGGTGACAGCCAAGAACTGAGACGAACCAACAGACTCTATAAGATGTCTCGTCCAATATCTCTATGTAAACGTTTTTTAATCTCACAGCAAAACTACATACTGTACAATTCAATTGAAATGACATACAGGATTGCAAAATGCTGTGGTCAACCAGTGAGGCACCTCCACCTCTTCCCCTCCCGGTAATCGTGGTCCTTCTCCAGGCTGAGTCTTCTCATCTATCACTGGTGATGCAGTCCTTAGCACTTCGTCATCAGTGGCAGCACAAGATGATCAAACTAATTGCTTGGTGACTCATGTTTGGCACAAACATGGTACAGCTCACTTCAGGAACTGCACAGAGGCTGTGGCAACCTTTTCATAGCAAAGGTATCTTGGCAGACTCTCTTTGGTTGCCTGCTTGTGGCAGCGTTTTACTGTATGGGAACCCACAGAGCTCTCAGTCTGGACAGACTCTTCTGCAAGGCCGGACCAAGTTTCTAGTTTTTGGTCAGACCCTCCTCAACCCCAAGAAAAATCTTGACTTTATGTAATGTCCCCTGACTTGGAAGACTGGCTTTCAGACAGACACCATCCCTTGTAATACAGGAACCTCTCAAGTATCTTGCAGAGCACTGCATTCCTTGGTCACAAAGAATGGTGGACTGGAACAATGGGGGTTGGTTTGGATCTCACTTTAATACACATTTTCCAGCCGGGGTTCATGAATTTCAAGCTTCAAAACTAGTTTGGGCTCGTTTTCATTCAGGTGTTGTTTTCAGGCTCTTCTCCAGACAGTCTTTATACAAACTGGAACTTCTCACAGCAAATAGCACTAGGGCTGACCCCAGAAAGCAGTGGACGCAATATGGGCACTATGAAGTGTGGGCGTATTGCACCTGGCTGCCATCAGCTTTCCTGAATCGAAGACGGAGTAATGACAGAGCTGGCCTAGAAACAACCTTACCCCTCAACTCTACCATATACCAAATTGCATTTCTCAGAAAGAAATACTTAGTAGCTCCTTGTTAACAAACCCTTAATGAAATTCCTTAAGGTAGCCCTGTTTTCGTCTTCCCTACTTTACTATCTAAGTCTCCACCTCCAGGCCACAGTAATGCAGACAATACACTTCTTCTACTGTCTAGGTTAGCTATCCTAACCCTCCATTTTGTGCCCTGCTATAGGCAGCGTATTCAAATGGGAACTCACTGGTTTCAGTACTCCAACTCACACAGTCCTACTACTAAATGTGTCACCTGCACATAGGATGCCAGCACTATGTTCTAGGTTTCCCCTAACAGCAGAAGTGTACAAGTTAGTAGGCAACACTGCACCCAGAACACGTACAGTGACCCACTCTTTGCAGAGGGCACCATTCCATCTCCAATCTACCATACTACATTCCACTCTACCCAACTCCATTTCACTCCAATCTACCATATGCCACCTAAATCCACCTAAATCCGTTCTAACGCAATCTGCTCCGCTCCAATCTACCCCACTCCACCCTCAAACTTTCTTACACCAATCTACCCATCCACTCCGGTCTAATCTACCCCACATCGCTCTATCCAAATCCACGCAAATCTGACCCTCTCCAAACTACCCTACTCCTATTTATCTCAATTTACCCCACTCAAACCTAATTTACCCCACTCCTCTCCACACCACACCCCTCCACTCCAATCTACCCCAGTATATTCCACCCCACCCTGATCTGTTCCACTCCAGTCTACCCCACACCACTTCAATCCACCCCACTTTATCATATCCAATCTACCTCACTCCATTCTAATCCAATCTACTCCACCCCATCCTAATCTACCCCACTCCACTCTAACCTTCCCCACTTCACCCTATCCCAGTCTACCCCACTCCACCCCACTCCAAACTACCCCAATCTATTCCCACTCCATTTCATTCTACCATACTATAATCCACCCAATCTACCCCACTCCAGTCTACCATGCTAATCTATACAAACCCCCACTCCATTCTACCCTACTCCATGCCAATGTACCCCACTCACCCCATTCCACTGTACCCCAATTGACCTAATTCCAGTCTACCCTACTCCATGCCACTAACCTTTAGCTATGCTGAATACCAGCAGCCACAAGGTGTACATAATCGCTAAAACCCATTGCCAACGCCAATATCTCTCACATAGGTGAGACCTATTGGCTTTGCCAATGCTTGTGCTATGTAGTTGTGAGAATCTAGGGTCCAGATTGCTTAGTTCATCCACCCCTTCTCCATGTTGTGGCACGTTACTAGCATCAGTTCTCAAATTCCTCGAGTTTCAGCATTACATGACCTATATCTCATATTTCTCACCAGCGTTGTTTGCCATGCAGCTGCTTACACATCATGCCTAGATGTGTCACACAGCCCTCATATGTACTTCAGTAACTGTATTGTTTAACATGCTCTGCAGCAGGTCTGAGACAAGTCAACAGCTTTATTTTCTGACATCAACATACAGATATCTTCTTCACCTACTGCTATATCATGTAACATGCCATGATACCAGTCACTTGTGCTAACTAAGGATATAAAACTGGCCATCTATCTTTTGTGTTTAAGTAATTCATAAATGGGTTCTCACTCGGAAGGCTGGATTGGGGAAAAAAAATAGGTCCGGGCACCAAAATAAAAGTGGCTCATCACTGAATCAGATGGCTAAAATAATGGGCTACATTTGCAAATGGGGTCAGTTTTGGACTTGAAAAAAACCAAGCTTATTTACAAGGAGCTTGCACTGCCAGTGTGTCACTTTTTGTAACACACCAGCTGTGTTTTTTTTTTTGTTGTTGTTTTTTTGTGTGCTCAATATTTACAAAGTGAAGCATCTAGGCAGCTGTCACTTTCCGGAGGTGTGCGTCGGAATACACATGCATCAGAATCAGCTGCGTCACATAAGTTATAATACATACAAAATAGGTGTTCCCTCGTAACCGACGCAGTGATATTTGAGTTTTCTTGAACTTAACGCCCTGTTGTAATAGGTTGGGCAATGAGTCAAAATGCCTGCACCTAGGAAACCCACACTTAGTAAATGACGCATTGTCCCTGCTACAGAAAAGCCCCACGCAAGAGTCTTGAAAGCTACAGGAGGACATACATATGCTTACGTATATTGCAGCTTGCAAGGAGACGAACTCTGCCCCCGCCCAGTCCCCAACACCCTGCAGTGCAGAAGAGCGTACATCACTAATTGGACTCTGGGAGGAAAAGGTAATTACCTATTGCCGTCTGAGGATGGACTCTGTTGTACAGCTGCTACACCTGATTTCGCCAAGACTCCAGGCATCAGCAGACAGGGTTACCAACATCCCTCCGCAGACAAAGCTGTTCTTCACATGCTGGCCTCTGGGTCCTTCCTGATAACTGCATCCCAAGTGTCCGGAATCTCCCAGGCATCATTTGCCTCATTCTTACCCTCTGTCCAGCATGCCATCATCCATCTGACACCCCACTGCCTCCGCTCCCCCCCCACCCCCCATACAAGCAACTGCAGCACGAGATCAAACCCGGATTTTATTCCATTGCTAGGTTCCTACATGTGCTGGGTGCTATGGACTGCACACACATACATGCACCACTCATCATGTTACATATGCAATGCAAATCTCCCAGCTATACATGTGAATACATCGAAAGTCAGTTTTGCAGACTTTGCATGATGTAAAGGCACAGAGCAAAGCGTGTCAGGCAGGAATGTTGGCTACCTTCACTGTGTGCAAGGGAGGTGTTCCATGGCCATTGTGGGGGTGACCCCATGGTCCATCACGCCTGTCATAGATCCCTCACAAGGACCTAGGTGCTAGATGACAAACCACAGCTCATGGGCAGGTGGCGGGTAACTCCAAATAAATAGCAATTATAAAAATCACTCCTATGTGTGCTGTATAAAGCAGCACACATCCGTCACACCATAACTCTGAGGCAGCAGCCTTGGCTGGAAGGTGCTCCTGCAAACACAAATACAGTCCAGTATGCAAGAAGATGCAACCCCTGATGCAAGTGTGAATGTGTACCTATTAGGCAACTTGTATGCAGGTGTATTCAGAAGAAACTTTAAAGTGCAGTATGACCCAAATATTGTGTACTAATTTCCCTTCTTAGAGATGTTGTGCAGTGCAGGTAGTTGGACTGCTGAGGATCACTCCCAAATCTTCAGGATCCATGTGTTGGGTGCACATAATGGGCACAATGCCGTCACATGTGTACACAATGTTCCCCCACCATGACATGCAGTCATGGATCTGGCAATGGCAGTTGTGACACCATGTCACTCATGTGGTATGTGTGAGGGCATCCTGTGTTGATGGTATTGTAAACTGCCTTGGGTAATATTTTACACTTAAAGGCCTGTGCCAATGTAATGTAGGGCAGCATTAACATCTCTGGATGACCATGGACCCATGTATGTGTCTATGTAAGTTATGTCTGGTATGTTACTACCTATATAGGGAGGACCTCCAAGAAAAATCACTCATCCACATTCCGTCGCTTCCCACATAGTGTGAAACACATAACATTGAGTGGACTAGGGCGGTGGCAAATAGCCACCACCAAATTCTGCTGCATTGACAGGGCAGTCAGGATGTAGAATTGTATGATGTATCTGCCCAGGCACTGCATTTGACATCACAAAGAGTGATGGAAGATCCCCCAGGCAAAACGTAAGTACACCGGTATGAGTGACACATCATGTGATTACATCTTGGAGAAGTGCACAGCAGTACCACTACACATAACACACATGACAGGAATGTACCCCAATGCAGTCATCCTGACCATTGACACACACTCTTATTTTCAATTTCAGATGACAAAGTATATGGAATACAGCAGTGGAGAATGACCCCGTATGCACACCCCCAGACTGATCCGGAGAAGGCATAAAACCAAGCGCACATCAGGACTCGTAATATTGTGGATAGGACCTTTGGCCTGCTCAAGCGCAGGTTTCACTGCCTGAATATATCTAGGCGTAGTTTGGTCTATTCCAACCCCACCCCCCTGGTCTGCAAAATGATGTGTGTATCATACTGCACAACATATGTGTGTGCCTGAATGTCCCCTGGGACAGGGAACAACCACAGGAAGACCCAATGGAGGGGAAGGCAGTAGAGGATAGAAACATCCAAAACACAGCTGCAGCCGCACACACATTGTGCAAAATGTCTTCACCTGAATCACGTGTCTGCAAATGTATTGCTAAACTATGTATGACAGCGCTTTCAGATGATAATAAATAACCAAAAGCATAATTTGTCTTTGTCAGAATTCTAGGAAACAACTATTAAGCCACATCTTGGAAACTTTAAGTAGGCCACAAAAGTTGTCACTCCGGTTTGGACACTGTCATCATCCTCTAAGTGGTAGACACAGTGCACTGATCTTCGTAAAGTGTTGTGTGTAACGTGCACATTGCCCATTGTACAATCATGTCTCACTCAAAACACACACGTTGGCACAAAATGTGTCACAACTTTATAAAATCTGACAACTTTAAATGTCAACGTGATGCTTTAGGCCCAAACGTGTAGCTTTTGTATGACAGGAGATGCCCTCCCTGTAAAAAATAATTTTAGAATTTAAAAAAATTACACTTTAGTCCCAAATGTGACGCTTTCGTATGTAAAGTGACGCAAACACTGCAATCCTGTTGCTTGAGTAAAAAAAATATATGATGCTTTAGGCACAAACATGATGCTTTTGTATGAAAAGTAATGCAGCATCAGAAACCGTGACGCATCAGTGTCAAGCGCGCTTCTATGCAAACCATCAAAAACAGGGCAATGTGCATACGCACTTCAGTTAATTCACTTTATTCCGGATGATACTTCATTAAAAAAACAATGGTTAGGTGGGAAAAATGACCCTGGCATTTAAAACGTGTCTCATTCACACAGAATATGACACCATGGCTCTGCCATGCTGCAAACTAGGAAGTGTGAAGTTCCTTTCACTTTCACTCTCTTTGTCTGTCCTGGATGGTGGAGGTGTTTTTTTTTTTTTTTTAAAGGAGAGAGATTGTGTGCTGAATCTTATTGTTGTTTGGTGTCTGTGCAGTCCCAGGTTTGTTCTCAAAGTGTGTATTTTGTCATGTTTAATAAATATGTATACTTTTATGTCTTCTATTGTGGGGTGTCTATTATTGTGCGGGTAAATAGTTTTGGGGGTAGCAGAAGGGTAGATTTTTGTAATGTAGATTGAGAGACAAATATTTAAGGATATGTCAGGTAGGGGCAGGGCCAAGAATCTGTCAGAGGAGGAGTTCTGGGGCCTGTTGTGGGTGATTATACACTATCTACCCAACATGATTGGGAGTAGGGGCTGGGTCAGCCGAGGCTACCCAGCACAAGACTGGTGTCAAAGATGGCAGAAGGTGCTGTTCCAGATGGGGAGTATCTTTGGTGCAAAGCGCACTGTCCACCAGCTGAAGCACCATTTGGAAGACATCATAAGCCAGGAGAAGGATCTGGTGGATCTTCTGGGGCTGGAAGTCGGTGACCCTGTTGGTAAGTCGTAATATACCATAAACCCATAGCTGTGCGTGGTATCTGCATACTTCTCTGAATGGACAGAAATATGGTAGTCTCAGATGTGTATATAGGTTATTATGGGGTGATCCCAGATGTGCATATAGGTTATCATGGTACGATACAGGCTAACTCCGTTACATCAACAGAACATGCCACAGCGGCCTGTTCACAGGGGTATCACTATAGTCAGCCATGAGCACACAGTGCAGGTGAGGCACTGTGTGTTGACGGAAAATTGGGGCCACTGTGCAGGTAGTAATGTCAGCGGGCACGCAAGGTCATTACTGACTCAGAATTGTGTGGACTTCTCGCTATGCATGTTGGAGGGGATTACACTCACAATTGAACCAGACGTGGGTTGGACAGGGTGTGTTGATGCCCACCCCACTTGCTCATATATTAACAATGTGTAAATATGGTACACAATGAGTAACTGAGCCACTATGTGCCTAGAGTGGAAATAGACCATTAAGACTGCATATGTCACATGTCAAACGTTAAGGGAAGAAGACCAAGAAACATGGTAACTGTGTGATGTCTGTTGTACATGAGAGCACACGTAATGACTCGTGATTGCCGCATTGGCTTACAATGCTGAAAGTGCCACATCCAAATGGACTGTCCACACAGACCTGAAAGCTTGCCATCTTTGACTCATTTAGCAGGCCAGGCCTGGTCTCATACCTGGTCTGCACTCAGTGCTCCTCACAGGTGATATGGCTGATATATACTTATGCAAGCAGCACGGCATGCCAGTTGGCATCACTTAGGATTTAGAACTGTCTCATGATACAAACACTATAGTAAGACAATAGCAGGCTTGTGTGAAGGGAAGGTAATGCGCTCCATGCGTAGACTGAACACAAGTTCTGCATTCACAGATCAATGTTCCTTTGTTTTTTGTCTCATGGGTGGTTCCGAGCCTTACACACAAGGAGAAGTGGAACGCTTATATCTTTGGTGCTCTGTAAAGGTAGTAGTTATTTTTGCAGGGCAAGGACTAGCATCACTATGTGCAGACAAGCTGTAACATACTTGTGGCTTGCCATGCTTTCTGGGAAAAATCAGCATCAAAATTTAGCAAGGAACTAATTTTCATCCAGTCAAAATGCATTCCATGCAGGCACATTTGATGCATGCCTCCGAGTATACAGTGAATCGGTAGTGACCTGAATGTTGTTGATGCCCATGGCAGATGTACCATCACATGCCCCAATTACAACTGGTGATTTGGGTGTCAGAAGATGTATGTTTGTATTTTGCACAGACAAAGTACCAATCCTTACCATTTTCACAGCCATATGTGACCAAAAGGTGTCATGGGATGGCCTTCACGGACGCAGTATGTTTGGCCAATTCCAGATTGTAGCACTTCACAGGTGTGTTAGCTGTGTGACAAATAGCCCCACACGTACTCTGCTTTGCCTTAAGCATATATGATGTGGACTGTACAGATTTCATCATCATGAAATAGCTGTCTGGATATACTACGTACGTTACTCAACCTCATCAATATTTTAACTGTTTAAGTGATAGAAGCCAGATCAATTAATCGAGCCACTTAGAGTTGAATATAGTACATGAAGCAAACATGGCCCAGTAGGACAGCGTTTTGACCAGATTGTGAATTAGATGTACTTGTCCGAACATGTGAGCAGGGCCACCATCCCAAATCATAAATCCTCCTAGTCTAGGAGTATCATATGTAAGAGTGAGGTACTATAGTGCACATGGATCTGTCATGATCACTAGACGAGTGTTCAATACCTCTTAACCCATATATTGCAGGGAGTGTATACCTCCATTGTTCATCTAATTATCTCATTGGGGGAACTTAATTGCGAGCAATCGACGTGACTTGGCTCATGTCAGCCTTCATCAGGGGTGCTTGCTCAGCACTCCGAGTACTGCATGTGGATGACATGTGATATTGGGTGACAGTGGAGCACATATGAAATCTGCATGAGGCCTACTGAGAAGTTGCTAAAGAAATAGCGGGGAATGTGGGATGGGAGGGATGGACTGCATTTGGCCGGACAGCTGAACATTTCAGAGGAATGTAATGGTGAGGTATCTGTACCGTGCACTAGGCTATGGTGTCCCAGGACTGTATATGTGTAAGTCTTGGAAAAGTGTCCAATCCCTCCATTGTATGTGAGGTAGCTAGCCACATATATGCCTATGCCTGGCAAATGCCCAACAATGGCTGCCAGACGTTTGGTATTGTGTAAATGCCCTCACAGTGAAGGTTTGCAGGATGACTATGCAGGTACATGTAACGTTTCACTGCTGTCATTTAGCTGGGTGGCCATTGCTGTTAGTTTTTTTGTATGCTGCATGACAGTCCCCATGGAGTATCAAGATGACCGTTGTGTCCAGATTATTGTGTACACCACATCAGTCCCCAAATTTGGATGCAAGATTGACAGGACTCTACATTCCTTACAACAGACACTGCCATTTCCTGTACTCACAAGGTCACGTCTAGGCTGCTCCTGTGCTCTGACTGAATGTGGTAAACAAGCTTTTTTTATTTTTATTTTTTTGTGCAGTACATCACACTTGTGCTGCTAAAATGTAATCCTGCATGTGGCTGGTAAAAGTTTCATCTATGATCACATTGTCTGATACATATATCCTCCTTCACCAACAGACAACATCACTGTGTAGAGTGAACACTAGTACTGCATCCTACTGGAAAGGTACCACCACCTAAGGCGTGTTGTCCAGGACTACAGCAGGATGGGCTACAGATCTGATAGGGAAAAGGTCCTGGCTCTCACCTCTTCGTAGGAAACTGGCTCAGATCACACTGGACACCATGGCTGCCCAATACATGGGACAGGCAGGAGGGCACGACTGTTGCTGGACCATCACCGTACACCTGTGGCACCCCATCCTCCACAAGTGGACAATTTGAAGATAAGGGAACATGTCTGAGAAGGACAGTGACTTTATTAAGTTAAAGCTGGCTGGGCTTGAGATTCAGATGGGCACGCTAATGTGCATGGTCCAGAACCTGCAGCAGTCTGTGGACCGCATCCTGGACCAGTTCTAGTCCCTCCCTCAGCGTATCTGGCCCACCCTGGTTTCTTCATGCTGTTTACATATTTTAGTAATTAGACAATACGCAAGGATAGTTTTAGGTAGGGTTAATTTAGTAGTAAGTATAATATTTTTACATCTTTTAGTATTTATGTTTTAAGGTTGAAGTTTTTATGGGTGGGCAGTTAAGTGGGTGGGGGGGTCAATGTTTCTTAGGTTTGATAAATAAAATATACAAAAAAAAATTTAAAATACCAAAAAATATATGATTGTTATGTTGCAGACTTTTAAAAAAACTTGTCAAATACTGCTAAAATAGTAGTGTAATGCCAGGAGGGATAGGGGTGCTGCTGCTCCTAATGCTTCTAATGCGGGTGTTTGCAGATGGGTAGCTATTTGGCTAATCAGGAAACTGAGCAGGTGGAGACATATTAAAGTCTAGTTGTAGGGTTAGAATCTACCATGTAGTGTAATCAAGTATTTTTTAGATTTTAGACTTAAGATTCAGGAACAAGGAAACAATGCCCCAGATATATTTATTTGGTGGGCACGCTAGGACTGTTAATTAGGTTGTATTGTTATTGTATACACATGGTTAGAAGCAAGGTCTTGTCTTTAGGACCCCGCTTTTTGCCCTTTTTTTAATGACAAGTTTTAAGCCTTACGACTACTAGTTTGGGCCAATCCACCGGGATAGTTAGTAGTCTAGAGGCACATTAATTAAATACTATTGGGGTCTGCTTTTACTGTTTTTTTGTAATTGCATGCTTTTAACCATTACTAAGGTGTTTGTGAGCGTTTATTAGCCCGACAACGTGATGAGTTTTAAATTGGCGTTGGCTTTAATGAACTATGCTAATAAAATGTACTTACTTAAAAAAAATATGATTGTTTAAGTTAAAATGTTAAGTTTGTTGATGTATACGTCTAATATATTTGTCTAATGTGCTTACATGTGTTATGGTAAGTAATCTTTATTTGAGTGATGAATTGAAACCATTGCAATAAACATTAAAAGTAGTCCAGTTACACATATTAAACAGTCATTAGATAAAATACCTTATACAGTTTGTGACAGAGATCCATAGCTATCGTACTAAGAATTATGCCAGTGAGTTTGTTAAAAAAAAAAATATATCTAATTAAAATCTGGTTTTATCAGCCTCTTTGCTATAGTTGAAATACTGAAACCCCATGATAACTGCTGCAGGGCACAAATCCGAGGACAGGCTAATAGTATGCTATTCATTGTATGATTTACAGGCCAGTGGGCATGCAAGCAGTGTCTAACATGGTATGCCACTAACAAATTAACTGCATTGTAGAATGATTTAGTGCAGCCTTGTCAGCTGTTGGCAGCCCAAGAGTGGTCTTCGTTAGTTATCCACTTAGGCTTACGGCACCATGTGGCTGAGGGAATCCTTCTGCGGAGTTGTTAGTACTTTTAATGGGTAAGGAAAAATACAAGGCAACAAGCCGGCTGAATGTCTTCACTGGCAAATCACTGTCTAGATGTTATTATTCCTTTTGCATTAAAAAGGGTTCTTATCAGTGACCTATGGTTGTGTCTGAGTTCTCTGCATATATATATCAACCGCAACATGTCCTCTCTCACTGGCCTGCACAGTCGACAGCTGATGAGCGTCTGAGATTGCTTCCATGGCAGTAGATTGTGGCAGAGCTGATACCAGAGATATTTATCATTAAGTCTTTTAGTGAATCCTACACCTAAGTAGGATTGCAGCACACCACTGAGGTAGCTCTGCAGACTGAGCCATCCATGGGCTCTTCCTGAAAGTTCTGCATTGTCTTCCAGCAATAAAATCTTCTTGACGGCTTTAGCTACTAGTGTTTTTTTTTAAAAAATTTTTTTAAGCTTTCGTATGTTGCTGGGGTTTCCCAGAGGCCATGAAGTCCCAATAGCTCTGTTGACTCTTGTCAATATCGTTTTGCTGTGCCTGTATCTTCAGTCAATAATTTGTTACACAAGTCAGCATTTAGAGACCCAGACGCGGCACTCTTGATCTTATACCAGTTTTTTTACATAGGTGCCCCGGTGCGCAAGTTGTTGCGACTATAAGCCGAATTCCAGTCTTAGTAGCACTGGAGAAGTATAATTTGATACGTTGAAGATCATCTGCAGTGTCTTTGTTATTATGCCATTCAGGGTACTAGGATCCCTACCCCTCATACATTTGCTGCCGTAGGTGATAGTCGGGATAAACTTTGCCCGTATTACCTGAATGATCGGGTGAGACTTGATCCAGCGATTTTGTTCTTGAGGTTTTTTGTGCAACTGCCATAGCCAGTCCTCTTCTTTTTAATGTCTCTTTATGAGATGTGAACTTGCCATTGCTGTTTAATATTATTACAAGTATTTGTATTCATTAACTGTTTCCATCCTTGGACCTGCCAGATGCCAGTGGTCCTTCCAGTTTGTCTTGCCTTGATTCATCTGCACGGCTTTAATTTTATCCAAGTTTTTCTTCAGCTCGTTTTTTTACAGAGTACTCATGGGCTGTGTCAAGCAAGCGCTGAAGGCCAACCGGAGTTTGGCTGATTAGCACAAGGTCATCTGTGAATGGTAAGTTCAAGAGGCTGAGCCCGCCCATCCTAGGAGAGTGGGATTTGCATTTGTCTAATTCAGTCGATGAGTTTGCCATGAAGAGATTAAACCGGATCTGGCTAGTACGCAGCCTTGGTTCAGCCTCTTTGTGGTTGGGATCCTCTTTGTCAGGTATTCACCTGCTCCCAGCTTCACTTGAATCCTGGTGGCTGTATTTAGCAAGATCAACTGCTTCAAAAGTCCAAACGGGATGTCTTTTTTTGCTAGTTTGTCCCACAGTTTCTCCCTGTCTATATGATGAAATGCTGAGGCATAATCAATAAAGTAGAGGTATAGCAGGAGGTTGGCAGCCTTGACTGCGTCAACCAGCAGGGAGCGAATTAGTATGTTTGTAGTAGTCCCCATGTCCTTACGGAATCTGGTTTGATTGAGGAGAATTATTGCATTTTCTGTTGCCCAGTTCTTTAGCTCTTCTAAATTAAGCCCAGCGTAGTATTTGGCATTGTTGTCTATTAAGGCGACCAACATGTAGTTTTTTGGCTCGCTCTTATCTCCTTTCTGAAAGATTGGAAAGATAATTGACCCCCTCCTGGATGCTGGAATTATTCCTGTTTGGAGGATTTCTTCAAACACCGGTTTCAGGCCTTCCGCCAAGTAATCTAGGTCTAGTTTGAGTCAGATTCTGAGGAATCCTGTTAGTTCCTGATGCTCCGTCTCTCCTGCCCTTGGTTATCTGGTTCTTGATTTGGTCTGCAGGGATTGTAATTATCTTGGTACAGTTTAGGTCTTGTGTGGCTGCTTCTTCTGTCACCTATAACCATTCTTCCGTACTTGCAACCAGAAGGGACCGCTTTAAAATGGGGCATAATAAAGTTAGCCCAGGACACTTCTGTCAAGGGAGAGCTTCCTCCATGAACTGCACGGTTAAGTAGACTATTTATTGTTCTCCAGAATCTTATGCTGTTGTTTCTTTTTATATCATGGAGTAGCTTGGCACAGAACGTCTCTTCGGCTTCTCTCTTTCCTTACCATGTTATCTTTTTCTTGCTTGCTTTAAACTGCCTCAGTTCCTTTAGGGCATTGTTGTTTGGGCCGGATAGGCGAAGCCTCCATATTGATTTATGTATTGCTTTTTTAAGATCTTGAATTTGTCTCTTTTGTGAGATAAGGGAACAAACATTTGGCATAGTTTTGGCTACAGCCGAGTTCTCATTATGAGTTCTTCCTGTTGATGTTATTTGAAGTCCTTTGTTCAATGAATTAGCTTCAACCAATGATCTGATGACGTTTTCCCAGGTGGTTGTTGCTGTTCTTCCCAGAGCTGCTTCCCAGCAACCAACAGTTGGTCTGGGTGACGAGTTTTACATTTGATTCTTTTGTTGCTTACAGAGTAGATGGAGCTAGGATGCTCTGCTGGGCAGTTTAAGAAAGCTCCTTGTATACTCATGATTTTTTTTTATTGTGGAAGATGGTCACTCAGGCCATTTGCTACAAAAACAAAATCGTTGACTTTGCAAACCAGGGGGAGAGTTGCAAAGATGTAATCTATTCTAGTGCTGACGGATGTGTTGTGAAAGGAGGCTGCTGGGGTGCGGACCCGAGAAGTGCCTGTTTAGGGCACAAAGATTTAGATGTTCCAGATCTCTCCACAGATTTCATGCTAGCTTTGTTGGCTTCCCATATTTTCTGATTTCCTGATGTGGAATGTTCCATATGGAAAAATGCTCATCCAACCATCTTCTGCTGGGCCCAGCAAGTGCATGTTGAAGTCTCCTGATAAAAGGAAGTTTGGTGTGGCCTCCTCTACTAGTAGCCTTGTTAGTTCCTTCCCAAGCAGTTTTGCTCCATTGATCTTGTAGCGTGGGTGCAGGTACACATTTATGAGCACTAATTATTATGGTCACTTCTTATGTCCACTCTAAGTGCTGATATGGCATTTTTGGAGTTTGTCTTCGTGTACAGTACTTTGGCTGCACAGATACTTTGTTTAGAGGCATATATAGCAAGGTCATTTTTTGAGTGACCGAATTTGGCACTTTTTACAGCTGGAAGATGGTGGGCTATGAATCCTTGTAGATTGAATGGTTATTCTAACCAGGTTTCTTGTAGCTATATAAGATCGAAATTCTGGAAGTATTGAAGTAATTGGATGTTAATTGTTTTGCTACCTAAGCCATTAACGTACTAGGAGCATAGCTGCAGCATGGAACTCTTCACTTGCGAGTCTTCTCTTTTGAGTCAAACGTTGTAGCCCTGGGTCTTTAAAGTTTGTGCTATCGAGCCCCAATCGTCAGTTGTTGAGGCGCCGTTCCTGCTTTTATTCATCCTCCAATTGTCACAGGCCTCTTTAGATCTCAGAGATGTACTATGAGCCCCTCTAAGTACCACTTGGGTCTTTACTGTGGTGTTTCTTTGATTTGAGTTTTTTCAGAGCAGGGGATAACCTGTTTCATGGAGGGGCTTCATTTTAATCCCCCAGACATTTAATTGTTCTTGCTCATCCATGATCCTCTGTGCAAATACTGGCAATTCCAAGGTTGCCATAGTCGTTTCTTTCTGTGAAAGATGTTTATATTCATTGAATTCGATCGCGTTTAAGTCGCTGGGTCTCAAATCTGCGAGCCTACAGATCGATGTTAGTAATCGCATAATATTCCCTCTGTTGAGAACGTGCCCCTGGCCTCTGGACTTATACTCCGGGATGAACAGGATGACGCTGGATTCTGGCTGCGAGTCGCTAAAGGGGTTGACTTTGCATGTCTGTGCTTCCTCTTCCAGCGTAATTGGCGCCCTGCCCTGCATAAATTCAGAGTATTCTCTCATGGTTGGACTTGATCCTCGGGGTTGCCTCGGCATAGCTGCTGACACCTGCTCTGTACTATTTGGTGCTTGAACTTTCTGATTGTCACTCCTGCTTCCTTGGGTCTCCTCTGTCACTTTGAGGTTCGTTCTCGACTCATTTGGGGGGTGTTGCATGTTGCGCTCTATTCTTTTGCTGGTTCCATCGTCAGTGTCCTCCATTTGGCATCTTGTCTTGGATGTTGCAGGGCCAGTAGGGAAGAACACTGTAATGTTGGTCACCCTCTTCCAGCCCTTCCACTTATGTCTCCAGTGTTGTTTTATGGTTCATGCTGATGTTGAACTTGCTCCTACCTTCGGTGGCTGCTCTGACTTGGAGGGCTCCATCCTGGGTGCTGCCCTGTCTGCACCACCAGACAGAAGCCTGCCACTCTTCGTTTTTAATGTTTGCATGCATCTGTGGGCACTCATTCTGCTTTAGATCTTTTTCCACATTAGTTTGCTTCTTCCCCGCTTTTTCTACTGTCCCTGCGGCTTGGTGAGAGGTTCTTTCAATTTGCATCAGGGCTGCCTGAATTGTAACCCTATTTCTGGTGGTGACTTCCTTAATGTCGGATAGAAAATCCCCCATTACAGCTGGGAGCCTTGATAGTTTGTCGACTATTGTGATGCAATTACAGCATGATTGTGTTAGCTGCGTTTTGGCCTGGGCTTTTCCAATCAGATTGTTCATGTAAGACAACTTGGTGTCAATGTTTGAAAAAATAATAGCCATGGAATGCAGAAGTGATAGCTGCATGTTGATTTTATCAGACTGATATTGCATTACATTTATTGACAGTTGCATAGTGTTTAATATGGAGGACCATATATTCTCTATTCCTTCCTTCTTTTCTATTGTGTTTGTTTGTGATTCCTGGCAGCTTGCTTTACTTCCCCAGCGATAGCTCTGGAGTGTACTTAGCTACTAGTTCTTCCTACTCTTGTGTTGGTAAATATGATATATTTGAAGCATCATCATTCGGATCCTCAATATCCGATGTCACTGGCTTCTCTGGGGCGAGGTCTTTATCTTAGGCACTGCATGCTGAATTCTCAGTTTCCACTAAGGTTGTTGTTGATGTATGGCGACCTCACAATTGTGGCCTAGCGGTGTTTGAGCCAGATAAAATGATGACTGTCAGTTCTAGTGGGGTTTTGAGTCCTCCGCTGCCTTTGCAGGTATTGTTTAGTTGTGATCGTCCCTCTGTTTGATTGGCATTTCTTTGGCAGTCCTTGCTGTGAATGGATCTGGAGAAAGCATGCCTAACTCTCCTGGGTTCTTGACTGTCCTTTGGTCACCAGAAGCCACTGCTTCTAAGGAGCCTTTGGTGACAGGCAAATTTTCCCCTTTGCTTGCACTTACTTGTGTCTTCCTTTCTAAGTCGGAAGCTGAGGAGTTACTGTGGTTTATGACCACTGGTTGCAAGGGGGATTGAAGTCTGTTGAGACCCTAGTTGCTTGAACATAGCACCACCCCTGCATCATTCACAAAGGAGACTTTTGTATAGATCTTTGGCTAATGCATAGTGGTAATTACTGCCAATTCTACTATTACCAGAGTCTGGGAGGAAGGAGAATACTTAACCTTGCCCAAGTCCTTTTTCATTTTTTTTTTTTTTTTTGATGGTTCATCAGTCCCTTTGCAGGTCCTTTTCCTTTTATTGGTTGACAAAGAGCCCGTCTGTCTCACTCTACCTGACCTCAGTTAGGAGCTATCTGCCTGGATGGTCTTTGCTCAAGCTCTTCTCTTCCCTCACCTCGGTTCCTCAGTTCTTTAAGGTTAGATGCAGTAAATGAGGTGGGTGCAGTATTGGAGATGGAGTGCCAATCTCGTGCTTGGATCGCTGCCTCACCCCTTGCACCTTACAGGGGGGCACAACCATGCTTCAGCCTGTCGCCCTAGCAGGGTTCCTCAGTACTTTATGGTGAAATTGAGTAAATTATGTGGGTGCATTATGGGAATGGAGCGGTGATTTCGTCCTTGGAGCGCTGACTCACGCCTTGCACCTTCCAGGGGGGACACAAGCGCGCACCACCTGCAGTCCTAATAGGGCCCTTGATAAAGTCAAGGTGGGGTGCTCCTCACGTCCTTCGAGCGCTGCCTCTTCACTTATGCCAGCCAGGGGATCCAGTCAGTCCATCTGAAGGTAGTTTGGAAATTTTAGGCGGCTTTCAGACTGATGACCGTAATGTGTTGTCAGGCTAGTTATGCCAGCCCTTTCGGCGTTGAATTTTGTTTACTTTGTTTACTTTTCCTTTCCTTTTATGATCCTTGAGTGGACGGATCAGATGGGCAGCGAGTGGGCAACTTGCTGGTTGAAGACAGTGAGTTGGCAATATTGGCTTGCGTTGGGTTACGGGGGAAATTGCAGTGGACCTCCCACATGTGTATCTACTACTGGCCCCTTCTGCCCCTAGCGGTGATAGGTGTGGCTGCTAAGCCTGTTTTCTCCACCCCCACAACCTTGCTGCCACATGTCCTAAAGTCTCTGGATCCTCTGGGCTTTGTGGCTTTAGGGCTTCTGGTGCTTTCAGCATTTCAGCTGCTTTGCTTGTTAGCCCCCTTCCCCAGCTCCTCCTTCTTTAATAAGTACTTTTTTCCTTTGAATCTTGTTATACTTTGTGTCTTATTCCTGCCTTCACCCAGTTTCTTAATCAATTTTTGCTTCCTCCCATTTTCTTAATTTATTTATGACCATTAGCTCTTCAGGTCCTCTTGTCCTCTTGCCTTTCTTCCGCTTGCAGCCTCCCTTGACCCCTGATGCTGACTGTGGTCAATGGGGCATGAGAGGGTGGTGGGTTGGGGGGTGGAGGGGTGGGAGCTATTGTCCTGAGGCCTGGGACCCTCTTAGAAGGGCAAGGGAAGAGCAGGGAACAAAAGGAGGGGGCTGCTGGGGCGGGCAAATGGGGAGCGAGGAGTGAGGTCTGGCAAGGTGTGAGCTCAGGCAAGGTATGGGCAGATGTGGCCAGGGCAGACATTGCACGGGAGCCCATGCACCTGAACTTGCTTGAGCCTGCTCCTCTGAGCACCAAAAACACAGGAGCCGAAAAGGAAGAGCATTGTGCAGTGTGCCGCCCCCTAACCTCTCACTGGCTTTGTTCTCTGCTGTTTCCTGCTGCTACACCTCACCACTTCTGCTCCGGCTGCCAGCATCACGGCTTCCACAGCTTCGACTGCTTCCCTGGTTCTCCCGACTCTTGGGGGTTCCTCTCGCCACTGCCGCTTCTCACTGAGCCCTGCCTCCTCCAGTCACAGTATCTCCAATATCAGACAGATGTTCTCGACCTCCAATGTAGTGAGTAAACTTTGAGTGAGCCTATTTGTTGATGTTCACCATTGCTTATTTTCAAAGAGAGGTAGGGTAGAGTAGAAAATGACTATTGGTAATAACCACATCAATGTCTATTTAAGTGAAACTTGATATATAAAAGAGGAGATCTGTGATTTGTTCTTGTCTTCTATAAAGGGGTGATCGCTTCCCTTTCTTGGTGACTGAATGTAGCTGCCTATTTTCCTTAAAATTATCCAAAAGCGCACAAGCAGCAGTGCGCCTCAATTTAAACGTCCGGCGGCAAAGATGTGTTAAGGAGGGTGGTGGGTTCATGTTTAACTGGTCTTCAGTGTTATTTGTGTAGAGTGTGCAAGTTAAGAATAGGTAGGGTACATACGTGTTAATTTAGGATAGGGTAGTTTAAGTATTATAAATAAGGTTAGGATAATTTATCATAGGGTTAGCTGTAGTATATTAGGTGTATATTATTTATTGTTCTTTGACTAAATCAAGGTATTTCTTTTCTCTGATTGGTTCACTTTGCCCAGCATGACATTTGTCATGTATGCTTGTTGGGTCAGGCCTATGCTGTGGTATTTGCTGTGAGTGTTTGGATCAATGAATAACTAGCTGCATGACATTAGGAAACAGCATAGAACATGTTGGTAAAGTGATTTTATTCACAGGTGAGACAAGGAACATGAAGCACATGGCAGTGCTTGCAGCAGCAACTCCAACATGGTTGGTGAGCCATCAGATGTCAGACACAGTTCTTGGATTGGTACAGTGATGGGGAGAATGAACAAATTGCTGTTAAGGAAGGCCACATTGAGAGTACACACATGGGTGAGGTCAACAAGTGGGACACAAACTGAGATCATTACTAGTTGTGAAGTTTACTAGCATGCAGAGCAGCTTTACGTTTTGAAAGAGGTGAAATCCACATCTTCCTTATCTGATGTGTGTTTTGCTTCCCGTGAAGGGGGTGTTGTAGGTGCTGGAGGTGACAGCAAAGGGGGTACACATACACATCCGAGGCAGAAGACATGGCTCCCTAGTCCACAGCAGCATTTCTGGGTGCCAAGAGGTGAGACAGCTGTGCACTGAGAAGGGCCTGCTAATTTGACAACACAGTCCCAAGGTGTCAGTGGTAGGCACCCAAAGTGGCGATATATTTGTCCTGCATTCACTCCGTGGAGTCCAAGTTCTTACTATAGCCATCAGCTGTGTGGCAACCTCACTGGTGCCAATTTGCCAGGGCAGTTGTTCATGCCTCTGCCTCATGACACCAGTGAGATCAGCCAGGAACTGTTGGGAGTCCAAAGAGCGGAGCATAGGTGCCTCGTATAGTGGATGAGGTGTCCTTATTTGGACAGAGGCACCTATGGACTGCCTCTAGGGTGCCCACCATGGGCTCCATCCCCACCTGCACCACATCTAGCATCTACGTCTGGACTCCTTCTGCCCAACATTGAAATTCTTCTTGGGGGTCCAGGGCTGGGGGTGGTGCAGCAGGTTGTGGTTGTTGTTTGCTGGGTGGATCCTCTGAAGATCCTGCAACACTGTCGTCCCTTCCCGCAACTGGAGATGTTGTGTCAAGGGAGCCCAGGATTTCATAGAGGGTGTTTTGATCCAGGGTGGGCAGTCTGTCATCCTCAGCCAAGTCGTCATCCCGGACAGGCAGCTGCTCAGGAGGTGTAGCAACACCCTCTGCAGTGACAGAGAGAAATGTTAGGGTGGTCTTTGTGATGTGTTGACATAGCTAAACTATGACAATTGATTTGTTAATGTTTGACTTTCTAAACAACATTTGAGTGTAGGATGAATGTTACACAGAGTCTTGAATCACAAGTTGCACTGTAATTGCCTTTCAAATGACAGTATCTCTGCTTTATCAACCAATGTGTGACCAGACCGATGTTTGGGCTCATGCCGCTTATTGCAACATTGTTACACAGGTCATTGGGCCTACCATTCTTGGAGGTATGTGAAGAAATCTTGTCCACATCTGTCAAGTTGATTTGCATTGTTTCACATGATGCTGTTCTGATAACAGTTATTCCCCAGGGTGGCTGCATATTCATCCCACTGCTCCTGTGCATGTGATGTGGCTCTTCTCATGATATTGTTATGATCCAGCCATCTGTGTGGTTTCACCATATACACTGAGACTCTGCCTTATGCTAACATGCACATCATGTGTTGGAATTGTTACACTTATCCTGCACAGCCCTACACACATTAGAAAAGTGATAGACTGCTGAAATGTGTGTGGGTATGTACTTCCCAGGTGGTACATATTTCTGTCTCCTCATTTGTAATAATTGCATAAATTTTTGTGGCCATCCTTGTGGACAATTGTCACTATGGGCAAAATCATAGACTTTGGTGAATGTCACATTAGGGATTTTAGCTGCACTGACAGTTACCTGATGAGTTGATACTTGGAAAATTTGAGTATCAGCATAGGGTGATACATCCTTCAACTGAAGTATATTCACTTGGACATGTACATACCTAATCTACAACTCGTCATTTTATGGCAGGGAAACTACTTATTACCACACAGTGATGTGCCCCAGGTCATAAATTGACTCTTGTGTGCCTACAACACCAACAATATGTGTGACCATGTGCAATATGCTGACATGTCTGTCTTTTGTTATGGACTATAGTCCAAGCTGTAACCCACATGGTAGTAGGGGTGGAAATGGTGACTACGTTTGCAACATTACATATACCATCCGCCTCACTATCAAAACAATAATGACTCCTGCCCCTTGCGTTGCTGAGTATTTTGACATGTCCCCTGACGAATCCATGTTCCACGTGATCCAACAGGAAAATATGTAGCAAGGTGACCAAAATGCCCTGCAGATTCCCTCCTGGCTGATGCTACTTCTTCACCCAGGACCACATAACATGTAGGCTGCAGTACCGCAATGGCCTATTCCATGCCGTCCGTTCCAAGCTGCACCACAAGTGTGACACTGTCAGACACAACAGTGCATGTGTATTGTTTGTTACCTTTCAGGACACATATCTATTATGTTATACTTGCAATGCACTGGCTCCCCATTCAAACATAGTGGCAGTTCTATCTACACAGACATCACTGGAAAGATTTTGTGACTCTGGTATTTGCCAATACGTGTAAAATCTACCCAGGTGACCCACAGCAAGGAGTTGTCATTGATTATCCTAGTTTTAATTTGTATTATATGTGTGCTGCATTCTGCAACACACATTGGAAGTGTACAGAGCCTGGCATGATTGTATTTGTGCAAGAAGGTGTCCCTTCCTGCACAAAAATATTCATCTCTGCAATGCAGACACCTGTGTTCTATGGTGCTTGTGTGTATGAATAGAGGGGATGAATCGTTTTGTGCATAAAGGGACACCTTTCTGCACAATAACAATGCCAAGAGGCATTTTCTTCATTCTATGTGTGCTGCATAATGCAGCACACATGGGAAAAGGAAATAACAAAGATGAATAAAGGTAAATCTCATCATTGCACCTCCCTTACACCTCCTCTGGAGAGTCTTTGGGTTTTGACGCATTCCCAAGTTTCCAAATCCTTGAAATTCTGGAAATGCGTCAATATCCATGTGTTTTGGGTGGGAATACCTACCACAACACCCATGGAATTCCTCTTTGTCACAGAGTGAGGCAATACAGAAACTAGTGTTGCGTAGCCTTACTCCATATCTGTAAAGACACTTTGCATGGCTTTGCATGGCCTGGTAGATATGAGCTTACAGTCTGTGCTGTTGGTGCGTCCAAAAAAGGGATGCACTGGTGGCTCTAGCTGCTTGTAAATATGGCTCATAGCTTTGTAGACTTATACTGTGCATTGCACTACGTCCCACAATCCACAAGTTAGGAAGGACTGGTGCTGCACATTCAAATTGTTATGGGTACATGAGACCGGGCCTGTCTGATCTGTGCAACATATTACTGGGCAGTGTGAGTGAACTTTCACTGGCTTTTGACAGGATTCCTGCTCTAGGCCATGAAGAAAGCACAGCAGAGCCTTGGGACATAGCTAGCAGAAGTGCATACCTTACATTTGTTGCACCCATTGCCCCTGATTGTTACTTATCCTGTGTCTGTGGTGGTTTGTCATATGCTGCACTGTCTTGTCTGTGGATTCCAGCCACCAACTCTCCTGGGATGACAGCTGCCACCAGCTCCTCTTGGGGCACAGGGCTCCCTCCTCGTCATTTCTGCGTTCAAGTTCTTCGCCAGTTTCTCCTTTGTCCAGTGCTTATAACCATGCCAGCGCTTCTTGCAGTCGGTAATGGTCCTTCTACCTTGTCCCACACTGTTGACCTTCTCCACAGTGGCCTGCCAAATGGCCTCTTTGCTCCCTAAGGTAATTCTGAGGTGACAGCTGGTGTTCTGTCTCCTCAGTGATCAAGATGTCATTCTCCTCATCACCGAAGTCACACTTCCTCTTCCCCTATGAGTCTTAATGGACATCCTGGCTGGTGCTGCCTGCTTCATGGCAGCCTTCTGTGGTGTGTCCCATTTTTTTTCCATGATGCAAAATTTTGAGTACTTGTTTGAAGCATCCCACACTCAAAAGTGACAGAAGGTCATTTTGCGTCACTTTACGTGCCTTGTGCTGCAGAAGCGTCAGAATGTTTTATGACAAGGTGCACAGGGATGCATCATTTCTTTGGACACAGGCAGGATCCTTATGCGATGGATGCGCCATATTTTACGTACAACGCATCCATGGCGTAGGATTCTGTCGTGCTGAGGCACAAGTTTTTTTGACACAGCGCTGATGTGACGCAGTGCAGCGATGTGTCATTTCTTGTAAATGAGGCCCACATGTGTTTTGGTGTTTTGCAAGGTACGGGAGGCTGTATGCATTTTTGCTTGCTGCAGGTACTGTTTTTTGCAATATCAAGGAAATCAGCTGTGGAAAAACTGGCCCACTAGACCATAAACAGGTTTACTAACAGCTAAAATAAAAGTTTCCCACACTAATCTGTAAGAACAGATTTTTGACACTGCCAGATTGGCCTGCAAGCCAGTTTGACCCTGCTTCTTGGACAAAGCATAATCACAGTCAGCAGGATATGTTATTTAACAGTTTAGGTAGCACTTTTATCCAAGGCCAAAACCAATCAAACAACTTGACAAGGTAAGTTTAAAAGTAAATACCAATGCATTAGTTATTCAGTTGAAATTAGTGCTTTGGACCGTGGAAACCAATACTTAATAGCAAAAGCCACCTGTCACTTAGTCTGTGTGTCACAAAAAGGACTTCTGGTGACATTGCATTGCAGCATTAGCATGTAATAGGAAGGAAGTTATGGTATTTGTTTTTTATTCATCTGATGAATGATCAAAATAGAGGGATTCACAAGGCCCTGGTTGAATGTCATTTTTTGGGCTTTGCCAGGATCTAGCCCACTTCGAGCACTGGTACAGGTACCATTGGAAAGAGGAGCCCCCACTTAGAGGAAAGTTCTACTTAAGGATCACATTAGAACTGTCCTACCTAAGTAGGAAGCTCTTCAGCTATATATTAGTAATTTGATTCCGGGAAATGACTCCCTTCTTGGACTCTCAAATACCATTACATGCCGCAGTGCTCTATATCTCACTTGTCAGCTTCACTAGCATTTCTGCTGTCTGGGCAAGTGCAAATCAGGGAATAACCCCCTAGGATTCCCTCCGTTGGAGAGCTGAAATTCAGCTTCAATGGACACCAAGGTTTGCTTTAAGTATAGAATACGCTGCTTCCTGAGAAGAAAGAAGTATAGGGAATGGGCACCCCTGGAATGGAGAGATGGTTCCGTTTTCTGCATTGAACTTTCAGCAGGGCATTTGCTTTTGGGCTGCAGTAGGAATGCAATTCAAAAGCAGGAATCTCCCCCACCAGTCACTAGGTGCAAAAGAGTGAGCCCACAAGGCCCAGCTCCCACCAAACCACATCCAAGATCTTTCAGCCCTGGGGCCTCAAATGGGGGTGTTATCCCTCTAGGACAGTGGTTCCCACCCTTTTGACTTCTGTGGACCCCCCACTTTATCATTACTGAAACCTGCGGACCTCCAATAAATCATTATTGGAATCTGGGGCCCTCCCCCACTGAGTCATTACTGGAAGCTGGAGACCCAGGCCTATACATTGTTGTTTATTTTTACTGCAAAACAATACACCAAAAACTAGAAACAAGCATTCACCTAACACATGCACAAATGGATTGATGCCCATATCAGACTGTGTGAGGTTGTGCCCCTTGCTACATTGAAGGAGGCTTTGGGTGATCCCTGAGCTCGATTCCGATTGCCAGGGGCTTGAGAAGATTTTATCCTTAGCCGTCTCCAATGGAATTCTCTGGCTAAGATTTGTAAAGGTGTCCCTGCAGGAGCTTGGGATGTCTATTTTTTTTTTACTTCCCCAGGCGCTGCAAGGATGGTCTCTAAGTCCATAATCAAAAGCGCCTTTTGGGCTTGTAGAGACCTCTCACTCCATTCAAAGCTGAATTATGGCTCCTTAAGCACCTCCTTTCTCCTAGTTAAGGATTGCTTTATGAAGAAGTGTCTTGATGAGATTGAGCCTCCACTGGCCAGGCACCTTTACATACAGTTTAGGTATAGAACATTGCCTCTCTGTGCGGTTACTGCTAGGTGGCCTGGTGTGTGGAAGGACTGCGATGCTCATTGCCAGACATGTGGGGCCCCAGTTGAGACGGTAGAGCATGTGTTGTTCTTCTGCCTGACTTACATAACCAGTAGGAAGAGCTGGCTAGTTCCACTTTGCCGGATTCTGGGTGTAAGGGAGCACCACATGGCCCTCAGGATCATGACATCAGATACAAGTAAACCACTGGAGTATTCACTCACTCGATTCCTACTGGGTATGTGTAGCAGAAGGTCAAAGGTATGTGCTGCTTCTGAGACTGTAGGGAAGTGTGGCAGCCATTAGTCATGGTGTATTTTATTGAAATTACGATTACTATTTTTAGTACTTGGGTATAAATTCTGTTTTTACTGTAACTGGATTGTAATTAACTCAATTGAATGTAAAACACATTTGGATGGGTTGCCTTAACGCTATTAATTGATTTTGTTGAGATTGGCTAGTTAATTATTGTTTTAACCTCTGTATTTATTTATTTTACGCTATTGTATGTGATTTTATTGTGCTTTGCACCCATATGGCCTAGTGCTGAAATAACTTTTTCTATTGACTTGACATACACAAATGATAACATGTTTTATTTAATTTGCAAACAGATAAAATAATACAAAAAATAATTTTAATAGGAAGGGTGGAGCTTTTCTAAATTCATTGGAAGCCACACATCGTCCATACTACATTTTGCTTGATGCACCTGCACAGCTCCCATGAGTCAAACTGAGGATACTCATTTAATTTTTAGTCTCCAGTTTCAAATTCCTTGACATTTACAGTATTACATTTTGGCTCCCAAGGAAACCATACATCTGCTAAAAAAAAAAATATATATATATATATAGATCTTTCTATCTATATATAGATCTATATATATAGATATAGATCTATATATATAGATATATCTATGTAGAAATATCTACATGGATATATCTATAGATATATATATATATATATAGATATAGATATATAGATCTATCTATAGATATCTATGTGTGTATATATATATATATATATGTATATGTATATATAGATAGATCACTTTTGTCAATACATGTGTGGTTTCCCTGGGGGCTGCGATCGGCCCCCAGGAAAACCAGACCCACATATAAAAGTGATATATATATATATTTGCCACCAGTTTTCTTGCAGTTGCAGCTTGCGTCTTCAAAGCAATGCACATACTTCAACTGACGCATTTCAACTGTAGCTTTTAGGCAGCAAATACCCTGCAAAGCTGAAATGTTGAATAAAAACTCTATTTTTCTCACATTTCTGTCACACAAACTACAGGAATATGCTGGGATCCACAAAATTCCTACCACCCAGTGATTCCTCACCTGTCCTGATAAAAACACTACCCCACTTGAGTGCCTATATCTAGTGCCTGCGTCAGGAATGGATCACCCCAGGGTCAACAGCTGACTCATGTAAGGACCAACATTGACCTCGGTGTGATCTATTCCTGTCGCGGGCACCAGGCCTACCCACACAAGTGAGGTACCATTTGTATCGGGAGACTTGGGGGAACGCTGGGTGGAAGGAAATTTGTGGCTCCTCTCAGATTCCAGAACTTTCTTTACCCGAAATGTGAGGAAAGTGTTTTGTAAGCCTCATTTTGAGGTTTGCAAAGGATTCTGGGTAACAGAACCTGGTCAGAGCCCCACAAGTCACCCCATCTTGGATTCCCCTAGGTCTCTAGTTTTCAAAAATGCACAGGTTTGGTAGGTTTCCCTAGGTGCCGGCTGAGCTAGAGGCCAAAATCTACATGAAGGCACTTTGCAAAAAACACCTCTGTTTTCTGTCAAAAAATGGGATGTGTCCACGTTGTGTTTTGGGGCATTTCCTGTCGCGGGCGCTAGGCCTACCCACACAAGTGAGGTATCAATTTTATTGGGAGACTTGGGGGAACGCTGTGTGGAAGGACATTTGTGGCTTCTTTCAGATTCCAGAACTTTCTGGCACCGAAATGTGAGGAAAATGTGTTTTTTAGCCAAACTTTGAGGTTTGCAAAGGATTCTGGGTAACAGAACTTGGTCAGAGCCCCACAGGTTACCCCATCTTGGATTGCCCTAGGTGTCTAGTTTTAAAAAATGCCAAGGTTTGCTAGGTTTCCCTAGGTGCCGGCTGAGCTAGAGGCCAAAATCCACAGCTAGGCACTTTCCAAAGAAACACGTCAGTTTTCTTTGGGAAAATGTGATGTGTCCATTTTGCGTTTCCTGTCGTGGGCATTAGGCCTACCCACGCAAGTGAGGTACCATTTGTATCGGGAGACTTGGGGGAATACAGAATAGCAGAATAAGTGTTATTGCCCCTTGTGTTTCTCTACATTTTTTCCTTCCAAATGTAAGACAGTGTGTAAAAAAGGCATCTATTTGAGAAATGCCCTGTAATTCACATGCTAGTATGGGACCCAAGAATTCAGAGATGTGCAAATAACCACTGCTTCTCAACACCTTATCTTGTGCCCATTTTGGAAATGCAAAGGTTTTCTTGATAACTATTTTTTACCTTTTATATTTCAGCAAATGAATTGCTGGATACCCGGTATAAAATGAAAACCCATTACAAGGTGCAGCTCATTTATTGGCTCTGGGTACCTAGGGTTCTTGATGAATCTACAAGCCCTATATATCCCTGCAACCAAAAGACTCCAGCAGACGTAACGGCATATTACTTCCAAAAATCTGACATTGCAGGAAAACGTTACAGAGTAAAACGTGGAGAAAAATGGCTTTTGTTTTTCACCTCAATTTCAATATTTTTTTATTTCAGCCGTTATTTTCTGTAGGAAAACCTTGTAGGATCTACACAAATTACCCCTTGTTGAATTCAAAATGTTGTCTACTTTCAGAAATGTTCAGCTTTCTGGGATCCAGCATTGGTTTCACACCATTTCTGTCACTAACTGGAAGGAGGCTGAAAGCACAAAAATAGTAAAAATGGGGTATGTCCCAGTAGAATGCCAACATTCTGTTGAAAAATGGGTTTTTCTGATTCAAGTATGCCTGTTCATGAAAGCAGCTGGGAAGATGGTGATTTTAGCACTGCAAACCCTTTGTTGATGCCATTTTCAGGGAAAAAACACAAGCTTTGTTCTGCAGCCCTTTTTTCCCACTTGTTTGAAAAAAATGACTTTTTCCAGCATTTTGGCTAATTTATTGGTATCCATCAGGGGAAATCACAAACTCTGGTTACCTCTAGAATCCCTAGGATGTTGGTAAAAAAGGACACAGATTTGGCATGGGTAGCTTATGTGGACAAAAGGTTATGAGGGCCTAAGCGCAAACTCCCCCAAATAGCCAAACAAAGTGATGTGTCCACGTTGTGTTTTGGGGCATAACCTGTCGCGGACGCTAGGCCTACCCACACAAGTGAGGTACCATTTTTATTGGGAGACTTGGGGGAACGCTGGGTGGAAGGAAATTTGTGGCTCCTCCCAGATTCCAGAAGTTTCTGTCACCGAAATGTGAGGAAAAGTGGTTTTTTTTGGCCACATTTTGAGGTTTGCAAAGGATTCTGGGTAACAGAACCTGGTGAGAGCCCCACAAGTCACCCCATCCTGGATTCCCCTAGGTGTCTAGTTTTAAAAAATGCACAGGTTTGGTAGGCTTCCCTAGGTGCCGGCTTAGCTAGAGGCCAAAATCTACAGCTAGGCACTTTCCAAAAAACATGTCAGATTTCAATGTAAAAATGTGATGTGTCCATGTTGCGTTTCCTGTTGCGAGCATTAGGCCTACCCACGCAAGTGAGGTACCATTTTTATCGGGAGACCTGGGGGAACACAGAATAGCAAAACAAGTGTTATCGCCCCTTGTTTTTCTCTACATTTTTTCCTTCCAAATGTAAGACAGTGTGTAAAAAAGACGTCTATTTGAGAAATGGCCTGTAATTCACATGCTAGTATGGGCACCCCGGAATTCAGAGATGTGCAAATAACCACTGCTTCTCAACACCTTATTATATGCCCATTTTGGAAATACAAAGGTTTTCTTGATACCTATTTTTCACTCTTTATATTTCAGCAAATGAATTGCTGTATACCCGGTATAGAACGAAAACCCATTGCAAGGTGCACCTCATTTATTGGCTCTGGGTACCTAGGGATCTTGATGAACCTACAAGCCCTATATATCCTCGCAACCGGAAGAGTCCAGCACTCTGGAATCTGAGGAGAGCCACAAACGTCCTTCTACCCAGCTTTCCCACAAGTCTCCCGATAAAAAATGGTAACTCACTTGTGTGGGTAGGCCTAGTGCCCATAACAGGAAATGCCAACCGTGAAACTCAACATTTGAAAATATTGAAAATATAAAACAGGCAGTTTATGCTCACGGTAGTTCCCAAAAATTATTTTGTGGTGACACACACACAGCCCAGGTTTTGATGGACAATTGGGGGAAGTACGTACGAGTATCCCTCCGGATACCTCTTCGGGCCCAGATTCTACATTTCTTAGCGAGGAAGTCTTTTTTGAGAGTGGGAGGAATCTGATCAGGAAAGTGGCAATCTTTCAATCTAGCCACACCCTCCACCACTGGTACTCTAGGAACTCCTACATGTTCCACCTCAACAAAGCTCTCTATCACTGACTCCTGAAATTTAACAAATTTCATCCTTGACTCAGGGGAACAATCCTTGAACACAAAAAAACATTAAAAGTTGCTAAATTAAACAAATGTATGGCCAACTCCTTATACCAAACGTAAGACTTACGAACAGCAGTGTAAGGTTCTAACCTCTGATCTACTCTGTCAACACCACCCATGTGCTCATTGTAGTCCACAATGCATGCAGGTTTGTGCCCTTTGGCAACCTTACCCCAAACAGGTCTCATCATGGATGGTAGTGAGCATGCACACATACCTCCTTTCTGCAAAATTCAGAGCTAGCATCATTACGCAAGGCACTGCATTGTCCCCTCTCAGGTGTCCTACAGACAAGCTCCCTTGGATAGCCTTTCTTGTTAGAGTGGATTGTGCCACAAGCAACAGTGTCCACTCTGAACAATTCCCTGAACAACAAAAACTGTCATCTACAGAGTTCCCACACAATTTTCTCACTAACTCTAAAAGTGGGCGGACAACCAGGGGGTGGGGATCAATACTGGAATCCCTACCAGTGTAGACCCAGAAATGATAAACATATCCTTTACTATTTTCAGATAGCATATACATTTTAATTCCATACCGTGCCCTCTTGCTATGAATGTACTGCCTAAAAACCAAAGGACCCTTGAACAGGACCAAAGACTCGTCCACAGATATTTCTTTCCCTGGAACACAGACCTCTGAAAACCGATCTACAAAGTGATCAAGGATAGGCCTAATCTTCAAAAGACAGTCATAATCAGGGTGATCTTGTGGCAAAGCTAAAGCATTGTCAACAAAATGCAGCAGAAGAAGAAGCAAATACCGATTATGAGTCACGGTTGCAGAAAATGAAGCCATTGCCCTCAAGGGACTAGTTGACCAATAAGAAGCCAGTGATGGCTTTCTTATCAACCCCATCAAAAAAGTCAAACCCAAGAACTTCTTAATCTCTTCCATATTTGTGGTAATCCACTGGGTAGCTTTAGACTGTGGCATCAAGTCTGGCAGCGTTGTCCCTCAAATACTGCTCTGCATACAAATGAGTCTGCTCAACAATCTCTTCCAAAAATAGATTGTCCATAAACAACTCAAAGAATTGACAGTAAAAATGTTTTCTATATTCACTCAACACACTGGGAGACCAGTAAAGGCAGGCAACTTTGGCTGCTCCATGTCTGGGGCAACCCAGAGTTCCGGTCTTCCAATGGGAAACCTCTCAGCCCCCGGCTGCTGCACTATTGACACATCAGTGTCCTCTTCTAAAACAAGCCCTTCATCTGCACCGAGAGTGGCTTCCTCATCAGAAGATTCCTCTCGGACAGAAAATTCACGGCCAGAATCTCTCTCTGCCTCTTCTGCCTCAGATGCAGAGTCAGTCTCATAATCATGATCAGAAGACGAGTCAAAAAGCATACCAACAACCTGCTGAGTGGTCACCCTGCGGCCAGCCATGAACGTTTCTAAGAAAAGTAACTTGACAAATGCGCCAACAACAACCAGGACTGTCTAAAATAAGTAATAAACAAAGTGTGGCTTTATCCCAAAGAGTTATGTACTCAAAAACTATACCACGCACTTGCCTGAAAAAGCTAGACTCACCAGCAACTACTCTGCACAGACACAGCAATCACTAATGATATCCCACTAAATGAACAAATCGAAGGACAATTAAAAAAAATGTCATTCATGCATGGCAACAATACTCCTTTGGGGTAAATTGTATGTTCTTACCTAAAACATGCAACTATGCAAACTTCAGGTAAACCACTGCCAAAACCACAGTCTCAGCAAAGGACGCAAAAGCTTTGAACCAAAAGAAAAAGGGAAAATAAACTGTTATAATCATAAAAGCAAATACTTCGCCAGTTGACAAACACTCTGCCACCAAACATTTAGACATTTTTCCTGGTGTCTAGTGGTTTGTGCCCCCCTCGGGGGCAGATGGGCCTAAAAAACTAGGCGGATCTGCCCCCAAGGGGGGCAGAAATGGCCATCAGTACTCTGCCTCCTTTGGGGGGGTGCCCCTTAACCCCCCCTACACAAAATACACACACAAGATCCCTGGTGCTAAGTAGTTTTTGCCCCACTTGAGGGCAGATGGGCCTAAAAAGGGGGGCAGAAATGGCCATTAGTTGTGTGTCCCCTTTGGGGGTGACCCTTGCCCAAGGTGCCGCCCCCCACAAAAAAAAAAAGTAAAAAAATAACTGGCGCCTTAGTGGCTTCTGCCCCCCTTGTCCAAGCGGGTGCACCACCCACACATAACAAAACAAACATAAACAATCCCTTGCATCACTGTGGCTTCTGCCCCCAAGGCGGGTAGATCAGCCTAAAAATAATAGGCCGATCTGCCCCCCAGGCAGGCAGAAACAGCGATAAACAGTATGCCCCCCCTAAGGGAAGCGACCCCTGCTCAAAGGGCCGCCCCCTCCACATGAAACTTACAATAACAAAATCCCTGGTGTCTAGTGAGCATTCCTGCTGCCCGATTGCGGTGCGATCAGGCAGCAGGAATGCTGGAGTGACATCGAGGGAAAGGAAAGGCCTTTCCTTTCCCCTGATGCCCCTTTCAGAAATAATCCCCCCCCCCCCCCCACCGGCCGCAGGAGAAACTTACCTTTGTTCTCCTCGATGCGCTGGAAGCAAATGGCTTCCAGCACGATGGCGGCCTCCAATGATGTCAGTGCACAATCGAGCGCTGACATCATTAGATGGGGGTGGAGGTGGAAGGGGGAATAGATTTCCCCTTCCATCCATGTCCAGGGGAAGGGAGGGAGTGGGGGTGGGTGGCCCTCTGGGGGAGCCCTAGCACTTTCCCCGAGGGCCGGGTGCAGGACCTAATGGTTACATCCTCAGCACTTGAGCAGTGCTGGTGAGGACGTAACAGTTACATCCTCGGCACCCAAGGCGTTAATATAATGTAGCATATCAGGATGAATCAGGCAATTTCTTACTGTAAAGCATTGCTGCAACCAAATGTCAAAAAGAGATTATACATTAAGCAATTTCCAATCTCCCAAGTATATTGCAGCAAAATATTTAATGAAGGATGCACAAAAAATATAAAAAAGAACACCTCACAGTAAAGAGGCCAAAGAGGGCCTTGTCGCAGACATTGACCAGCCTCCTCGCAGACATTGACCAGCCTCCTGTTTTTCTCATCATTGATGTCACATCATGTACAAGAGGGTAAAGATAGTAGGAAAAAGATTTGAAAGTAACCTATTCATGTTCAGTTCTTGCACTCAAGGCGAACTCCTAATTTTGTCCCTGCCTTGCCACTGCCAGTTGGTGTTGCCGCTTTATACTGATTGCCCTATTCTATGCTTATCACTATTCTTATTGATGTACACCTAAGAGTCCCACACACAGGATCTAGTCTCTATAAATCTTTAGTAAGGAGGTGCTAGGCAGTCCCTACCTGGCTCCTTTAGTCTGGTTCTAAGGAGAAAAAATGCATTCTCTAATGAAAGATGAATCTCACATCTTATGTCTCCTACTGCATCAATTGAAAACAGGTAACACTTTGGGTGATATGTTTACCAACACCAAACATACATAATTAAACATAAATATTCTATCACAGAAAGTGTATAAAAAAATGTAACATACCGAATACAAGCCAAAACAGTATGTTTCATATGACTACATTGAAAAAATAACATCTAATGCCACTAATAATAATATTTAGTGGTTCCCTTTAACATTCATAATACCTATAGCATATACTGCGAACATGGCCAAAAAATGAAAGCATGACTCAAGCGACACACCCACTTTGTATCAGTATTCCACTCCTTGATACTGTCAGGCCTGCGACGTAGTAGTTGCGAACCAACCTTACAAGATCAAGAAGGTGGTAACGCACTAGCATGTGCACTTGATTAGGTGTTGTTAGAAATAGGATTCCTGATTGCCTATGATAGACACCTAGGCTAGGCAGAACTCACCCCTCTAGCCAGAGCAAGTAAGTTACACACCAAAGATACCCTATGCTCACCCCCTGGTAGCTTCCCCAGAGCACTCAGGCGTATCTCCAGAGGTTATGTATGAAGCATTTGTGCAAGACTCTTACACCAGTGTCACAATACATACACCACAAGAGAGTCTCAACACAGGTTGATGTAAAAATATCCTCCTTATATTGTATGTACGTATATTTCATAGGTCACAATGTCATACATAATAAATGTGGTGCTCTTTACACAATTACTGAACTATTACTTATTATTCCGTTAGTGCAAGGCACAACATCATATGGTATTATGAGTATATATCCTAGAGCATTGTGAATCACAGGTATTGTGCAGGTGTAACCCTTATTGCACTGGAACTCAGGATCCTAGTTCTGCAACGAGCAACCCCTTATACAACATTCTAGCACAACCTAAGAAGGGAACAGTTGTGGGCAGGAACAGAGTACATGTGTCACCATAAGTCATGAATCACAAATACTGTGCATGATTCAGGTTAAGGTCAGGTGAAGGTGACTTACAGTAGGAAATGAAATGGTACAGTAAACCACTTGTACCACAACCATCACCATACACACATGAGGCATGATAATGGTGCACATTACATAAATACTGCAGTCTTACCCACTAATCTGGGCTCTGTGCGTTAGCAATATGAAAGGCGTGACGTGCAGTCTTAGCAATACAGGAATCCTCACAGGGCCCGATAATGAAAATGCCCTCACCAGAACATTGTCACACAGATTCCCCGGGCGCGAGAATATATATCCGTCTACTAGGTGATATATGGTACTTCGATGCGCACACTGAAGCCAATTGCTTTCATAAGGGGAAACGAGTAAGAAAATGTGACATAGGAGCACCCCTGTGCCTCCAAAGGTAAATACGGTTGATTCTGTGTAAGCCTTCCTGGAGAAAAGCCCTTGCTTTTCCTGAGGGTGGCGATCCCCTATCTCAGCAAGGAATGCCCCCTGGGCCCGGCCTAGGTGAGGAGATGGGGGAGTCTGCACACAGCAGAAGCAGCTGACTCCTCAAGGGCATGGCTGCCTGGGAAGCCCTTCCTATCAGGCCATCGCAGGCTGAGGTGGCAATCTGGTAGGATAGCAGCCCGCACAACCATTTGTGCACGTTTGGCTGTTCTGTGCCCACCAAGTCTTACACTCCTTCCAGACCGCGCCGTCAGCCTTGGGGACACTCCCCTGTGAAACACTGTAGGAGTCCTGCAAGCAGTTTCTCTCGCAGTCCGACAACCGCAACCAGCAGAAGGAGAGGGTAGTCGCAGGCAGCCCACTGCTGTGAAAGCACGGACACCACAATGAGCGCACACTATGTAATTCCCATCAAAGCACACACTATCCAGGTTACAGGGAAGTGCACGTCCAGCATGATGGCAAAAAGGATGGAAGTGTTCCTCATGCACTAGGGTGTCCGGGAAGTGAAGAAAATGAAGAACGCTCCCCACACGCTCACTTTAGCACAAGTAAAATCACACTATATAGCGTTAACCATGAGCTGTGTTGGACACGGCAGGCAAGAGGTTGAAGTCAGCACTACCCTCATGCTAACTGGAAAGGTACAGTGCAAGCCCCCAAGCCATTGGGGAACAGTTGGATGGGGGCAATGGAGGTACAGAAGGCCAGCTCACCAGAGCAAGTAGTGGTGGTTCCTCCTAGCAATAGCACAGGGCCAATGAAGTCCGTCCAAGTCAGGGAGCAGCTGACAGCAGCAGGGCAACAAGGAAGAAAGCAATTTAGATGAGCCCATTGTGCCACCCAGCGACACCAGGCAACAGGAAAACAATACAAGAGCAGTCCAGATGAGTCCTTTCTACATCCAGCAGTCCTTCTGACAGACATCCGGTCTCAATTCCAAAAGTGCTTTAAAATCATGCGGTCAGAGCCCCTTTACTTATACTCAAAAAGCCTTTGTCCAGGAAGTAACTTCAAAGGGACCCTTTCAAGTCAACCGAGCCCTGTCTCCAGACATCAGTAGGGGGTAATCAGTCCATTGTGCGAGGGCAGGACATAGCCTTTTCACATGTTAGGTGTGAACGACCCTCCCTCTCCTCAGCCCAGGATGACTAGCAGTATAGAGATGCCTCTTTTGTCACACCCAGCCCCTCCTGTGTGGTGGCTGTCTAGAGAATATGCACCAAGTGGAGCTGTCACTCCCCTGGTGTGGATTGGAGTCAGGCTGGAAAATACTAGGGTTAGAAGCACAGAGAAATACCCACTTTTTAAAAATTACTTTTCCAAAATAGCAATGTAAAATCCATCTACACCATTAAGCAGGAATTATTCATACCATTCCAAACATGCCCACTCTACTCCTCACAGATCAGAAATTACTACTTAGCATATACAGGGAGATTCCCAATACAAAACTATGAGAGGAGTAGCACACACAATAGTGAAAAACGAAATTGGCTTTAGGAAGGGGGTTGAACTTAAGGTGAAAGTGTTGTGTGTCAAGGAAAACAAAATATGGCTTTTCTAGCTCAGAATAGCGTACACCACTGGGTGCCTGTGAACTAACCAGATGCATGGTATAGAGGTACTAGCAGGAGGTGCATAACAGGAGCCAAATTATCTTTCTCTCTCATTCACTCCCCTTTCTCCTCTTGGGCTCTAATCATTCGCCGTGTGCCAAACACAACTGGGGAGAGCTTTAGTTCAGAAGGGGAGTTGGAAGCAGAGCATCCCTACATTCCATCTTGCTTCCACATGATAAGATGTCAGAAAAGGTTAGTGACACAGACCCTGACAGTTACACTGAACCTTTCTAGTTTCATAATTGTTGTCCATTGTCCAGTAATTCAGTATCCTAGTACAAAGAGACTTACTTCATCAAGGGCAGTTGCCTGCTAATACGTGGTAGAGACCCCGTCCACTGTATATTGTCAAGGATGGCTGAAATGCTGTATTTAAACATGGAAGGGATGGTGGGCAGTGTGTATCATGCTTATGTTCTTGGATGTGCGGTCTGCATCTGACATCAGGATTGACAAGTGTGTAATACACCAGAGCTCATCATGCCAACACAGCCTTACGCCACAGTCATCTGTTTTTTGTGTCTGACAGTGTGCCTGTTGACTCTGTGGTTTCCAGCCTTATTGCTAGATCTTCTGTGGCAGATCCTGCAGACAAGAAATTGATCCTTTTTTAAAGAGGATTTTCTTGGGGTCTTATGTGGTGCTGTGAGTGGGACTTTATGGGGTCTACATAGCTCAGTCTTTTCAATGTAATTCAGGAAGGCATGGATTGTTCCAATTTGTTGCAGAGGATGGAATGCCAGGTTGAAATTTTATTAGATGTTTCATTTGATGTTGTTAGAGCAGCAGCCATGGCTATTGGGGCTTCTGTTGCAGCCAGCAAAAATATTTTTTAAGAACTGCAGCATTGACTTGGCTCACAGAACTTCGGCATTCAAAATGTCCTTTGAAGGTTCAAGGGTTTTTTGGGTTTTGGGTCAGAACTGGAGGGTAAGCTGCAATGCAGTTTTAAAAATGGAAACATTCTGCACCTTAAGATGTTCAGTCCAGAAGATCTATATGATAGAGTTCCAGACGTTACCAAGATATTCAGTGATCATTCCTACATCCATTCCCTGAAATGAAAACAGGAAGAAAGCACTTAAAGAAGGAATTTCAGCTCTGATATATAAAAGAGCTATTTCTCAGGTTCAGAAGGAGGAAAGAGGTTTGGTATCTCTCCACATTGTATTCCTGGTTCAGATAGTGACAGGGAGGTCTTGCTTGATGAATGACTAGAAGAAGTTGAATATTTTCATACAGAGCATACAATTCAAAATGGAGACTCTTCAGAGGATCATTCCTTTGATCCCATTAACTCACTTAATGATTCCGGTAGACCTTATTGATGCCCAACTAATTCTGATTATGAAGAATCATTGCAATATCAGAGATTTTGTGTAGAATTCCCATTGGCAATTTGTGGTCCTTCCTTTTGGTTTACAGTATCTATGTACAGTGTGTTTACAAAAGTAATTGCGCCTGTGAGTGTCCATCTCCATCTGAAGGGGATTCCCATGTTCTCCTATCTGGATGACTGTTTACTGAATGGGTCCTTCAAGAAAGAGACCCTTTGTGCCTTGGATCAGACAAAGACTGTAATCAATCAGTTATGATTACTTCTGAATATCCCCAAATGTCAGCTTCATCCCTCACGGAATCTCAAGTTATTGTTGCAAATTCTGAACAGACTTGGGGAATATTTTGTTTCTAGAAGAAAGAAGCAGGAAATGCTAACCAGACTGTTGGATCTGTTGGAATGGAGCCTTAAGGTCATATGATAGCCTATGTAGTCATTACCTAGTGGGCCAGATTACAACTCTGTCCAGTTGATATGGCCCCTCAGAATTATGTGATCACATTCTTGAAAGAATCTTGTTTCTCAGTCATGCAAGATCATTCCAAAGCTGGAATGGTAGTTGGATGAATAGAATCTGTCCTTAGGTGCAATTATGCATCTACAACATCTTTTAATTCCAGCACTGATGCACCCAATCAATGGTTATGCCAGTACAAGTGGTCTGTGGTGAACCAAAGATCATTGAGATGTAGGGAGTTGACAGTAATCTCAAGGGCTCTTCAAAAGTTCAGAGAAATAGTTTCTCAGAAGCATATCCAATTCAGAACAGACAATACAGTGTGAGTTTTATCAACCATCAGGAGAACACTCAATCAAGGTCCCTTAATCAAGTTGCAGCACTCCTGTTTTTATGAAAAGAAAAGAATTTGGTAAGCACATCAGCGAAGAGGGCAACAGTCAAGCAGACATATTATGCAGAAACGTTCCATTATCAATAAACGCTTCTTTGTCAAAAATAACATTCAGAATGATAAGCAAGAGGATAGGGACTCTTTATATTGATATTTGTGCTTCTAGAATCACCACCATACTCCACAGGGTCTGCACTAGGTTTAAGGAGAAGGGAGCTTGGGGAGAGGAAGATCTCCTTTTGCAGTGGTCCAGGAGGTTACATTATGCATTGCCTTTGGTTCCGCTTATTCCAAAGGGTCTGCTCAAGATAGAGCAACAGAAAGCGGAAGAGATAATGGCGATTCCTTAATCGGCACAATGGTATTGGTTCCCTGAACTGAAGGCTCTAGTACCTCCCACCAGTACTTCCATTTTTCCCTTTTTCTCTAAAACTACCAATTATATCTCAAGCCCTCAAACTAAATTTGTCCGTTAGGAGGCTGAAAGAATAAAATTCCTAAGCCAGGGTCTTTCAATAGAATTTAATCAGAATTATAGGGGACCTCCTACCTTAAAGGCTTATTCGAATCACCTGTTGTGAGAAAATCCCTCTTTTTCAGTAATCTCCCCTATTTTTTGCTGCTTGACACTACTGATTTTTTTTTTTATTCTGCACACTGGGGCACTACTATGCAGGCAGCAGGGTATGTGATGTGCTCTGACCACTAAAACAGGTTACAAATAGATAATCCTCAAATTGCATATTTAACTTTCGAGTTTGCATAAACATTTTTTTTTATTTTTAATGTTGGGCCTTCAACTAGCCTCACAAAGATACTTCAAGCCTACCTGTGTAACCTGACTGCTGCAGCTGATATGTAATCTCCCCTATTATTTGCTGACTCATACTGATGATTTTTTAATTTGCCACACTGGGGCACTGCTATCCAGGCACCAGAATGTGTGATGTGCTCGGACTACTAAAACATGGTAGAATAGCTAATCCTCAAATAGCATATTTAACTTTCCAGTTTGCATAAAAAAGTTTTTAAAAATCACCCATGGAATACAGCTCACGTTATGCTATCAACTAGCCTGACAAAGAAAGTACGGCTTTAAGCCTACCTGTGTAACATGGCTGCTGCAGCTGTTAAACCTTCAGGCAAACCTGTCAAAAGAAATATTTTGACAGGAATGAAGCCTGCATTTAAATATTTTAAATATTAAATGGGTCACCCCAAAGTAGGCCTTGAAGCCCACACAATAGGGTGCCTTGTATTTAAAAGTGGTACCTGCAAGAATTTAGCATTAGCATGTACCTTCAGCAGCTGTAGCTGCGCCCATGAGGAAAACTAAAGCTCACATAAAATAATAGTTCAGCTATCTTGGTTTAGGACTAGCTATATGAATGGTTCCACCAATATTGTTAATAATGTTAATTAAAATCCAATTCACTAATAAATATTTAGCAAAGATTACACATTGTCAGCCTGCACCTTTAGTAGGCTTATTGGCATTAGCCTGGTAGCAGCTGAGCCCTGTAAGTGCTTCCCTTAATAAGGTGTGAAAGCTGCTCCCAGAGCATTAACAATAGCATAGGCAAGGATGTCTTCATCAAAATACCAGGGGTTGTGGAAGTGATATCACATGCCATGTGACCCCTGCCTTATGTCACAGGAAGTGACATCACACAAACTTTGACCTGGTGACATCATCTGCTTTTTGACCTACCCCGATGTCACAAGAAGTAACATTGCAAGGCATTTCAACTGATGACATCACAGGAAGTGAAATCACTTGACCTATGGACCCCATGAAACCAAAGGAAGCAACATTGTGTGACCTTTGGCTTGATGATACGACAGGGAGGGATGCAACTTTTGGTTACTTACATTACACAAAGAGGGTGGAAAATCTACAGATACAAAAGCAGTACCCTATAAACAGACATACTTCAAATCTTATTGAAAATGCAGCTACGTACATTGTTTCGGTATGATCTTCAGATATGCAATTAAGATAATTTAGCATTGATTAAGAACCTATCAAATAGTGTACAACAATGGTAAATGCGCTGGTCAAGTTAAAATCAACCGTTACCAATATCAAATAACGTAAAATGGGAAGATGTATGAGCCTATAATGTTCAAAACAAGTTCACTTTACCATTTGTTTTTGAAACTAAGAGTACCATGTAATTAAATCTCAGTCTTGAAATGTAAATAACTGTGCTATTTAATGCAGGTCAAGTTCTCCCAGCAACCTTACTTTCCATGACATGTTACACATACTTATAAACCTGTAGAGCCATTTAACTTTTCCAGGTTTACTATCATTAAGTTCTTCTACAGAAAACATGCACATCACCATTACAGTACTTGCGTTACTCAATAATATGTTTGTTCTGCATTTGCATACCTTACCTGCAACAAACATCTGATCTAACAGCCAGAATGCCCAAAAGCATGAATGCTTGCTTTACAAATGCAGATGTTACAGTCCGCATCCAAAAATGACTCCATTAATCAATGCTCCTAAAGAAATCCTTTCCACATTTTCAAAATCCATCACACACACATACAGAGAAAATGAGTCTTACATGTGTAAATCAGTGTATAGAAAATGTTACATAAGGCAAAGGAGACTACAAGGTGTAGGATTCACATGGCACCCGTAATGGTAGGCAGTTTTTAAGAGTGCTGATCTGGAGAAGCCCAAACTCAGGATTCAGAACATAACACAATGGTTAGGGTTGACTTTAATAATAAGAATGTATTTCTGCCCAAGGCTGGGAAAAACATAACTTTCCATCCTCTACCATGCAGCTCTTAGATGGCAGTTCATACCTCACTGTGCTACACTAGGTATGTAACTTATGAACTGCACAGTAACAACAGAATCTCTGGGACAAAAGCAGTAACCCACTGAGCTATCCACATAAAAAATTCTTCTTTAAAATGCATGCTACACGTCCTTTGCAGCAGGCATATTAACCCTCTGCGCTACCTTACATAAGTGAAAACTGCCACTGAAAAACACTCACCTCTCTCTCCAGCAGGTACATTAATCACCAGAGTTAACTTGACACTTTTATTGTTGCCCGAAAACTGCTGAATATACAAGGAACTGTATAGTGTTTTTAAAACTGCTACAAAAATGCCAAGGAAAAGTTCTGATACTAAGTAGAATTTATAGACGTGCCTGCCTATTTAAAGCACTGCCTCTGCTGCTGTGCTGGTTCGTCCCCGTTTCCAAGAACAAGGTCAGAGCCTGCAACAAATTCCCTCTTCACATGGCAGAGGAAGCACTTCTTTTCGGTGTTGTGTCCTCCTTTCCCTACTCTCACTCCCCGAGGGGCGCACATCTTGTTCTTTTCTGAAGTGTCAACTCCAAAAACTGTGTACAAACGACAGATAATCTTCCTTGTTGCTCCTCACAAAGATCAGCACACATCACCACAAGGGGAGCCGGAGAGTCGAGACTCGAGTCGATGTTTCACTCTCACATGACCTGCCCCAGCACCCAACCGACTCAGTCAGTCAGAGTGACAAGTGAAGCAATTTACTCGCTCATGGCCTGGTCAGGACTAGGAGTCTGTTTGGTTCCCGAACTTGCATTGGCCCATTGAAGTGGTCAGTCGCTAGAGGCACTAGTCCGACAACTCAGAGACACCCTCACATGCGTGGCACATGCCACATGTCAGCTCAGCTTTTAAAGACTGCTGTGGGGGCTGGCCAATAATATTTGCCAGGGCTGTCATTGGTAGCACTTTTGCGCTACCAGATTGACGGCTCTGGGATCCAAACACGCTAGGTACACATATCGCACCACCTCAGCTAGGGTAGTGTGCAGCTGGTGGTGTGTCCGTCACAGCGTGCTTGCACTTACACACATGAGCTGCTAGCTGCAGCATTCATACTTAGTCACTGGCCAACCATGCCCAGCTATGCTGCGGGCTTTGTGTTCTTCCGCTCAGGGACACTGACTGGCAATAAATTGTGGATCACCATGGCTACCACCACCAACCTGACTGCAGCTGAGCTGGTACGTTGGCTGCCAATGATAATATAGTGTCAGGATGCTGAGACTGCTGAGGAAATGCAGCGCTGGGCCAGGCGGAAGGCCCAGCCTGCAGGCAATAAATCAGGCACTGTTCACTGTCACACTGGCTAAGTGATTTCCATCCAGGGGTCGCAAGCAAGATGGCAGTATTTGCAACAGATGGCTTAGGGGGTCGCAGTTGCAACCCCAGGTGACCCCTAATTGACATCCATGTGCGTAGACCTTTCAGCAGGGAGATCTGGGCGTGAGATATGTGACTCCTGTAAGCTCTGGAAGGGCAGCAAAGGAGGGTTCAGAAGCCTAATTAATTTGAAAGGGACTGGGGTGAGGCCTGCCCATTCTGTAAATAGAGACTTAGGGAAGAGATGCCTGTGTTCATTTGGCCATTTCTACCCAGCTTGGCACCAGCCCAGTGCAAGATGTTGAGGATGCTAGAACCAGTTTGTATTGTTGAAGAAGAGGGGAACTGCTCATTTCCATAAACTGACCCCTGGCTGGCATACTAGCAGCCTCCAAGGCCAAAGGGTGCCGTCATATTGGATTTGCTTCAGAAGAATGCACAAGGGGATAGTTTGCTGTAAGTCTGGCATAGTGCACTGCAAAATTGGGAAGTGTTGTCCCTGGGACCTTTTTTCACATTGGTTAGGAAGTGAAAGGAGACCATTCCACCCACTGGCTAGTGAATCCCACAAAGTGGCACTTTAGCCATAGCTCATCAGAACAGAAGTGGAATGGACATGCTGTTGTATGTCGTGTGTAGAGACCTAATGGGCTCAACTTGCTACTACCTGTACCCAGAACTGAGAAGCTGACTCCAAGGGCCAGTTGGCTGCCCTCCTGTGTGGCTACAGAAAAGCAACAAGCTACAAGAGGCCTTTTTCGTGGAGTGATGAAAAGACTAGTAGCAACTGAACCTGGGCTGGAATCTGCTGGTGGTCTCTGCTGGAGTGAGTCCTGGCCCCCTGTGTGCTGACCCTGAGGTCCTGGGAACCTTAGAAGTGGTCAAGAGGAGCTGCACCACAAAGTCTGAAAAGTTGTCCAGTGTCAGTGAGAGCTCATGGCAAAGATGTCTGATTTCTAGAGGACTTTATCAGATACAGCTTCTGGTTTGCCCTGCTGGAGGATGTTGAGCTTTATAAAGAACATTGATCCTGAAGGTAGAAATGTTGACTAAGTGAAAACTCCCAATGTGTCTGCGTGACTCGAGGACTTCAACGACTGCAAGATTTGAATTTTCCCACTCTGATCTTTTCCTGCTAAAATTAATGCTTCAACGGAATCTCTTCCAACAGCTATCTGGCTTTGAAAGGACAGCATTATATACCACCTATATCCTGTAACCTTATCTCATTAGAGGATTTCCACTTCCATTTCAGAGACTAAACCAGAAGATAAAATCTTTGAACGAGATGACCTGCTTGAGCTATCCGACCTCCACTCCTTCATGGTTGAACTGAAGCAGTGCCTAAATCCCGGTTATATGTGAACAATAACTTCTGATTGGGGCTTTATTTTTTCTTGGTGCTTTTTGCCCTAAATCTTTAAAAGTTCAGATGTCTGGTTCCCTTTGTTGGAATTTAGTCAATTTGGTGCCATTTTCCATATTAAATTGTTCTTTATTTTTTAGAAAATTGTTGTGTTCTGAGTTTTTAATTGCTTTGCTACAGATAAATACTTTACACACCTTTCCTTTAGTTACGTCTGTCTGCTCTGTGCACTAGTTTTGAGGTGTTGATTCCAAGTTTTTTTTTTATTTAACTTGCGTGTTAGAACAGGATTTCGGACTTCTTACTTGGGGAAGAATCCCATCTTCCTCAACTAATAATCCATTTTCCTTCACTTGTTGACTTTTGATGGATGGTGTACTTCTCCTGAACTTTCTGTCCCATCCTGTGCCCTTTCTTCAGGGTTACAATTCTTACTAGATGGTTTACATTTAATTATTTCACTGTCTGCTTTCCAATGACAATGGTTTGCTACTAAAGCATTGAAGGAATTTCTGGAACCAAGACTGAAGTTTTGCTTTATTGGCAAGAGTCTTTAAAAGGTTTTCAATTTCTAGACCTCTGTCACGGTCTCTTTCTCATTCTTGGATTCTTTCTTCAGTGTTGAGATCATTATAAGTACCTCCTTTCAAACTTTTAGATACAGTAGATTTAAAATCACTTTCCAACAAGGTTTCCTTTTTTTGTTGCTATACTTTTGTTCATCAGGTTTGGGAGGTTTCCGCCTTAATGTGTTGTCCTCCCTTTTTGATATATATTTTTTTTAATTTTAGAGCAGTTTTAAGACTTCTCCCCTCTTTCCTTCCTAAAGGAAACTCTTCCTTTCGTTTGTCACAAGGTGCTTCTCCTTTCTTTCTGTTCATCAACATCTACTTAGGAAGAACACGTCTTGCATACTTTGGATGTTAAAAGAGCACTGTTGATTTCTCTTGCAGGTCAAGTGAGTTCGCAAAATCTGATCACTTGTTTGTGACTTATGGCCAAGCAGGGAGAGGTAAGAGAGCAGACAAGATGACTGAGGAGGTGGATAAGGCTATTATTACCCAGGCAGATCAGTTCCACTTTTCAACATTTGGTCCAGGGCCGATCCACAAGAGGAATGGAAATGTCCTGGGTTGATGTGCAAGGAGTTTCTATCCATGAAAGCCGCAGAGCTACAACTTGGTCTTCAAATCATTTTTGTAAAACATTACAGACTGAAAACATGTAATTGACTCAGGAACTAATTTTGCTGTTGGGGTTCTGAAATGAGTTATGGTTTGCATTGTTGTTTTGAATCACATACTTTATTCATACAGGTTGCTGTTTTCCACAAGTAAGATTTAAATGAGTCACAGGTTGCATACTCAAGAGTTTAAGCTGAATTACATCAAATACCTTTTTAGTTTTAGTATACCTCAAAAGTAATAGCTGGGGCGAGGGATGTATAGGTAATGCCTTGAATACCTACTGGTTGTAGGAAGGTAGCCTCTTTCTAGCCTTGTTACCCCCACTTTTGGCCTGTTTGTGAGTATATGTCAAGGTGTTTTTACTGTCTCACTAGGATCCTGCTAGCCAGGACCCCAGTGCTCATAGTGGAAACCTTATTTTGTCAGTGTGTTTGATATGTGTCACTGGGACCCTGCTAACCAGGACCCCAGTGCTCATAGTTTGTGGCCTATATGTGTTCCCTGTGTGGTGCTTAACTGTATCACTGAGGCTCTGCTAACCAGAACCTCAGTGTTTATGCTCTCTCTGCTTTTAAAATTCACTGCAGGCTAGTGACCATTTTCACCAATTCTGATTGGCACACTGGAACACCCTTATAATTCCCTAGTATATGGTACCTAGGTACCCAGGGTATTGGGGTTCCAGGAGAACCCTATGGGGTGCAGCATTTATTTTGCCACCCATAGGGAGCTCAGACAATTCTTACACAGGACTGCCACTGCAGCCTGAGTGAAATAACGTCCATGTTATTACACAGCCATTTTACACTGCACTTAGGTAACTTATAAGTCACCTTTATGTCTAACCCTCACTAAGTGAAGGTTATGTGCAAAGTTACTAAGTGTGAGGGCACCTTGGCACTAGCCAAGGTGCCCCCACATTGTTCAGGGCAATTTCCCCGGACTTTGTGAGTGCGGGGACACCATTATACGCGTGCACTTTATATAGGTCAATACCTATATGTAGCTTCACAATGGTAACTCCGAACATGGCCATGTAACATGTCTAAGATCATGGAATTGCCCCCCCCATGCCAAATCTGGTATTGGGGTACCAATCCCATGCATCCCCGGGGCTCCAGCATGGAACCCGGGTACTTCCAAAGCAGCTCTCTGGGGTTTTCTCTGCAGCTACTGCTGCTGCCAACCCTCAGACAGGTTTCTGCCCTCCTGGGGTCTGGGCAGCCCAGTCCCAGGAAGGCAGAACAAAGGATTTCCTCTGAGAGAGAGTGTTACACCCTCTCCCTTTAGAAATAGGTGTTAAGGGCTGGGGAGGAGTAGCCTCCCCCAGCCTCTGGAAATGCTTTGAAGGGCACAGATGGTGCCCTCCTAGCATAAGCCAGTCCACACCGGTTCAGGGAGCCCCCAGCCCCTGCTCAGGTGCAAAACTGGACAAAGGAAAGGGGACTGACCACTCCCCTGTCCATCACCACCCCAGGGGTGGTGCCCAGAGCTCCTCCAGTGTGTCCCAGACCTCTGCCATCTTGAATGCAGAGCTGTGAGGGCACAATGGAGACCTCTGAGTGGCCAGTGCCAGCAGCTGACGTCAGAGACCCCTCCTGATAGGCTCTTACCTGTTTAGGTAGCCAATCCTCCTCTGAGGGCTATTTAGGGTCTCTCCTGTGGGTTCCTCTTCAGATAACGAATGCAAGAGTTCACCAGAGTTCCTCTGCATCTCTCTCTTCACCTTCTGCCAAGGATCGACCGCTGACTATTCCAGGACACCTGCAAAACTGCAACAAAGTAGCAAGACAACTACCAGCAACATTGTAGCGCCTAATCCTGACGGCTTTCTTGACTGTTTCCTGGTGGTGCCTGCTCTGAGGGCTGTCTGCCTTCACCCTGCACTGGAAGCCAAGAAGAAATATCCTGTGGGTCGACAGAATCTTCCCGCTGCTAACGCAGGCACCAAATTTCTGCATCACCAGTCCTCTGGGTCCCCTCTCATCTTGACGAGCGTGGTCCCTGGAACACTGGAGCTGGATCCAAGTGACCCAGAGAGCCCAGTGGTCATTCTGTCCAAATTTGGTGGAGGTAAGTCATTGCCTCCCCACGCCATACAGTAACCCTGTGTCCTGCGTGATCTGCAGCTGCTAGGGCTTCTGTGCACTTTTGCAAGGATTCCTTCGTGCACAGCACAGCCCAGGTCCCCAGCATTCCGTCCTGCATTGCTCAACTCGCTGAGTTGACCACCGGCTTCGTCGGACCCTCTTGTTGTGTTGAGACGACGGCTGTACTCAGATTTCTTGAACGTCTGTTCAAGTGCTTCTGCGGGTGCTGCCTGCTTCTGCATGGGCTCTCTCTGTTGCTAAGGGCTCTCTCTGTTGCTAAGCGCCCCCTCTGTCTCCTCCTCCAAGGGGCGACCTCCTGGTCCTTCCTGGGCCCAGGCAGCACCCATTATCATTAACCCGGACTCTTGCAGCTAGCAAGGCTTGTTTGCAGTCTTTCTGTGTGGAAACAGCTCTGCATCCTCCAGCACACCGTGGGACATCTTCTGACCAAAGAAAAGGTTCCTGGCACCTTCCGTTGTTGCAGAATCTTTGGCTTCTTCCACCCGGAGGCAGCCCTTTTGCACCTTCATCTGGGGTTTAGTGGGCTCCTGCCCCCCCGGACACTTTTGTGACTCTTGGACTTGGTCCCCTTCCTTTGCAGGTGTTCAGGTCCAGGAATCCGTCTTCAGTGCTTTGCAGTCAGTTGTTGCCTTTGCAGAATCCCCTATCTCAACTTTACTGTCTTTCTGGGGTAGTAGGGTAACTTTACTCCTACTTTACAGGGTCTTGGGGTGGGGTATCTTGAACACCTTTAGTGTTTTCTTACACTCCCAGTGACCCTCTACACACTACACTAGGCTTGGGGTCCATTTGTGGTTCGCATTCCACTTTTGAAGTACATGGTTTGTATTGCCCCTAGGCCTATTGTCTCCTATTGCATCCTATTGTATTCTACAGTGTTGCAGAACAGCCACCCTCCGTCCTTCAGTCCTTAGACGGAGGTTTGAAATTATAGGAGTACCTTGGGAACGTAGCACTTTATACCACTCAATAGGGGTGGGGCTATCATTTTCAGAATCTCCCTGTCTCAGAGGTGGATTCCACCTCAAAAGTAATGACTGTGACAATGATGAGAAGTACTGACGATAGCAGTTAAGTAATTGGGGCATTAACAAAGAAGTACATAGGTGATGATGTTAGTGTGGGAAGAACTGTTTTCTCTCTTGTAAATGTATTTTAGTTAATTAAAATCATTTCGTTTTCAGTAAAATATGTAAAACTATAGAAAGTTTAAAATAAATATTTTCTCAGAGGAGAAGTGCACTGTGCAAAGTTACATGGTACTATTAACACCGAAAATTAATGACTAACCAATATAAAATATGCCATTTTAGCAGCAGGGGCTGAACAGTATTGGATTTCCATTTGAGTCAGTGCCCAGCAGAGAAGCTAACATTTTACAAGAGCTTACGTCAGGAGGTTAATGCTAGCAACCAGGCCCTGACTGTTGCTTAATTATAAGGTAACGCCTTATGCTTGAAAGTACAAAGTGATGTGTTATTGATCTCTATGCCCAGTTCTTGTTGCAGAGATTGGTATCAGAAAGAGTAGGAGAGATATGCAAGGCCCTCAGCTGTTACTTAGTTTTAGGTGAATGTGATATAGTTTCCCATGTGTGGGCCAGTCAGTCGATTCTTGCATTATCTCTACAACAGCCTGTCGTCCTTGTCCATAAGTTTGATGAAATTGGACACTACATGCACAAATTCACCCCGCATACAAAATATTATAACATGATGACGTGTGGCTAACATAATAATTAAAAACACTACGTAGACAGGTTCTACGTACATTGATAAGCTTTATACAAGTGCAAAGGACATGCACCAGCGTTTCTCTGTGATGTGCAAGTTGCAGTAGGTGAGCAGTGTGGCCACCTCGGAAGTAAATCATACAAGGAAAACTGCCCAAAGCATGTGGGAAGAACAAAACCCTTCACTTCCTGCCAAATGACAAAGACCAAGACGGCAGGCCTAGGAGAAACATGGAGGTCGCTACAATCAACATTAGTATGGAAATATGGGAATTGTGCATCTAAGCTAAGGTCTGTTCTGGGTAAGTGGAGATCATGCTAAAAGAAAGCAACCTGTCTTGGGAGTGAGGGTAGCAAGGTTCAAAAGAATGCATTGCCTATGACTTCCCTAGGAATACTAACAAAACAAAGAGCCACCCCACATCCATGAGGCACTCTCTCTAAGAGCAGCATTACGACTCTTCCAGTGCAGCATGGAGATGGCCTCGGCCACGACCACAAATGATAACATAATACAATGCCCCCTCCCTGGAGCACTAGGTTTGTCAGTAAAGTCGTAAAAATATCCCTTAACCAACAAAGGAGAATGAACAGAAGAGGCTGCTACCATTGATATTTTACTTAATGGGTAAAATTTCTAGTTGATTAAAAATTTAAACTTTACTCGAAAAATGTGTGAGTCGCCCATTTCCCGTATTTCAAATTCAAGTTGTCCTTATGCTATGGTTGGTGATGGAACATGCACCTTCATATGTAAAGGATCTGGAACTACATGCTATAGTTGACTAATAGGCGAAGGTTTTCAGTTACTAAGCACAGGTGTTTCTTCGGTGATTTAAATATTCCTCAGCCGTAGAAAATCTGTTAGACGACAGCAGAAAATGTTTGAGGGTAATATCCTTGTAGGCAAAAGAAAGGAATGATGACATCTTGGTAGCACTTTACTTGGTGTATGTGAAGCTATTCTTCTAATAAGTACTGCATAACTCCCACAATTCAATGACTGATTAGATTTTGATTGATCATACCCATGGACTTAGGATATAGATGAGACAGGCCATCATCTAATACATGCTTTGTATCTGTTATGTAGGTTACAAAGAAGTCTTACTGAGAAAAATAATAAGCCTATTGGGCTTGATAAGTGATTTAGCATCACAAGTTTCAGAGATACTGTAAGTTACGATGATAATTTCAAACTTCAAAAGGTTCTTGATTTCCAATAGATGTCTCCACTCTCCAGGCATTTTAAACATTCGTTTTCCAGAACACAACAGTTCAATTCACAAGATGCTAAAGTATGAGAGAGGTAACAAATGAGATGCCACAGACAATCATCTTCAGTTGCTTTTTTTATTTGAAATTGAAAGAATCTGGATGTCAAAGTATTAGAGCCAGGATAATTTACCGATGGAGTTCTTTCAAACATTGTTCAGCTAAGGCATATCAACAAAATCTGTTTTTCATATGGTCCTTCATGAACATTCCAGTAACGTTGCTGCCAAATTTGGAATAATCGGCAATAAATTGTCAATACAAATTTTTAAATCCTAGGAAGGATTGCATATTTTTGGCACTAGTAGAAGTGGAGTATTTAAGAATTGTAGAAATCTTGGGAGTGTGAGGCGATGGCTGAATAGAGAAGTAGCTCCTAGTCATATATGTCCCATGAAGATGATACTGTGTTAGCCAGAATGGAGAAGTGGTGGCTCATAACCCCAGGGGTCCATAACTTCACAGCAGACAGACAGAGGCAGAAGTGAAGTCTGGCAAAAGCAGAAGAGAGGCACTGTAGCAGAAGAGTCAGCCAGGGAGAAACTGAAACCATGAGGCTGTGCACCTTGTTATGGTACAGATGAAAGGGTGGAGAAAGAAGGAATACTACGTGGCACCAGAAAGTGAGGGCGAGAGCAGCCGGCTGCAATGGTCCGAACGTGGCCCTGTGGTTCATATCCCTCACCATATAAGAGGAGGCATCACAGTATAGAGTAAACTATGAGGGGGAAGACTGAGTGGAGGAACTGGATACCCAAAACAATGAAAAAGAGGATACGAAGGACAATATTGATGGGATTTGTGGAAGTAGGGGAAGTTGAACGTAATCCACCTTTCCTCTTTGATTCTCTGACTACAAGCTGGGGGTAGGGAGGACCGACACATGGTGCCAGGAAGATGTTTTGCATTGGAAAGGAGAATAAATAAACAAGAAGCCAATGAGCCTCTCCCAAATGGAACCAAAGTAGTGGAGGACACTCCCACCCACACCTCCAGCTTCTCAAGTAGGGATACTACTTACACTGCAGGAGTCTCTTCCCCAAAGCCACCCATGTTCCATATATCTGATGTAGACACCAAGAAGGTGGAGGCAATGAAAAGACAGTATTGGGCCCTAGACTGCAGTATAGTCCAAGGGATATAATAGAAGGTAGGGTTCATCAGGACTTAAACATGGTGAAAGAAAAGGTGCCAAAAACAACCAGAAAGTAAATTTGCAAAGTACATATTTCGGAGTAAAACAGTTATACAGGAAAATCAGGAACTGCTTCAGCAGGACATACCTGCATTGATGGGAGAGCAAGGACGCACACTCAGAAATATATTGGCAGCAGAACAGGAGTCTAAAGAGATGATTTTCCACAAATAGACAATAGACCTCAACTTACTGGGAGATGTTCATAAAAGAATGAAAACAGTGGAGAAGGTGGCACAAACAAAACACAGAAGAGTTGGTGACCCTTAAAGGAACTGTAACCAAACTGCATTCTTTGTTTGAACAACTAGTTTACAACAAGGTGGCAGACGTGGAGGGGCACTCCACCTGCAGTTATATTCACCTGGTTGGCGAAGAGAGAGGCAGTTTACAGAGCTGCTTGTGGAAGACCTGATCTTGAAAACACTAAACCTAAAAACTATCAACCTTCCCTGTGTAGATAGCCCATAGGGCCAGAACTCAGCCATCCAAACCAGGAGCCCCTCACTGGCAATAATTGCAAGACTATTCAACTTTAGTGTCAGAGGCACTATCCTACAAACCTCAAGCATGAGAGGCCAGGTGAAGGTGGAGGGACCAGGTGAAGGTGAAGGGAGATAAGATCCTGTTCGCCCCAGACTTCATGCAAATGGTGAGGCAACAACAGAGCACTTTTGACATAGTTAAGCATGAGCTAAGACACAGAGAGTTCAACTATATAATGTTATAGGAGAGGAATAGAATGCAGAGGAATAGAAGGCAAACTGAAGGAGAGGAATAGGAGGCAGAGGCACCAAAAATAAGGACAGTGAGTCCAGAGGGATCAAGCAAAAGATACTGTTCTTCTCAGACTTCACAGCAAATGGTAAATGATGACAGAGCACTTTTGACATAGTTGAGAATGAGCTAAGGCATAGGGGCTGATTTAGAGTTTGGCGGAGGGGGTTACTCCGTCACAAACGTGACAGATATCCTGTCTGCCGTATTATAAATTCATTATAGCTTATGGCGATCGTAATATGGTGGAATGGATATCTGTCATGTTTTTGGCAGAATAACCTGTCCACCAAACTCTAAATCAGGCCCTTAGAGAGTTCAAATATATGATGCTGTACCCTGTGAAGATGAGACGGAAGGAGTGGAAGGCAGAGGTACCAATATAGGGGCAGGGAGTCCAAGAGGAGGAAGCGAAAGTTGGTAATTATATAGTTGGTAAACAATGGATAAGGAGGATGAAGCAGCAAAGCAGAGAACAGGCGATGACTGCCAGAAGTTCATACAAAGACAAACTTGGACGGGTGGTGGTGGGATTGAGAGAAATGTGTGGGAGAAAAAAAGACACCTACCACAAACATATAAGCAGATCAGAGGAGTGGAGATGAATGCGAAATGTCTGAGACTAAGAAACACCTACAGGTTAGAGCTGGAGAGATATGACAGGAAGATATATCCTCATATGGCAGAAAAAGTGGTATGTGTACATGCAGATTAAGGACTTGAGTAGGTACTGGGGTGACACTAGTGCAGGGTTCTGCAGAGTCGGTCCTGGAGAGGTGGGTCCATGCCAGATTTTTAGCATATCCACATTTAGAAAAATGTAGAATTCTGAAACATCTTGTTTCTAAATGTGGATATGCTAAAAATCTGGCATGGACCCGGCTCTCCAGAACAGACTTTGCAGAACTCTGCACTAGTGGAAAAACGCAATAACGAATTGTAGTTGAGTGTGAAACCTAGGTATGATACAATTGTTACAGCAACAGACTCTTCAGGCTTTGGAGGTGTTGGGTATATGCCACAACACAACGTTGTGGGGTGGTGCCAGGCAGGGAAAGGGCTTACATTGTTTTTTTGAATATCAGAGACAATGGTATATTATTGGTAAATACCAAATGTACAGTGACCTGAGTAATATCTTTATGGGGCAAAACTTCAAACTAAAATAGATGGCTAAGACATCCAAAACAAACAGGGCCCGTTCATTCTTTCCAAAAATGTAAATGGGCCAGGAAGTAACATCAAAAGAGACATGGTATTCCGGGTAGACACAAACCACGTGATGATTCTTCAGGATACTCGCTTGGTCACTAATATGTTAAAATTTATTAGAAGAAATACATATACATTGGCAGCACATGGAGGAATTTGCACCGACTCAAATGGGGTTACTAGTCATGGTGAAGCAAACTTAGGTAGAACCCTTTAGGATGCTATGAGGTGGTGACGGTTTCTAGCAAATTGCCTTCATATCGGTATACCTCTCATCAACCTTGCAGTAACTACACTGAAAAAGATATGCAAACTACGCCTGCAATCATATTGCTCATAGCAAGATACTTTAATTTAGAGGTGGAGGCAGGCTTAGATAGGTCTAGTTATATAAATCTATGACCTTTGCAAAGACACCAAAGCTGGAAGAACTTATGTTGGCAATGCATTTTTATGAATCTGTGGAGGGAGTAAAATAAGACATGCTCACAAAACATTTTCAAGTTTAGAATACTTCTTTGCACTAAGCGAACCGGATCATCAACACATACTTTAAGTAGGGGGAATGTGGAATCACTCACTAATGAGGATAACCAGGTTATCCAAGAGTGTGGTAAAGGCAGAGGGATGGAGATGAAACCCATGGCAATTACCAGATAGAAAGTGATAATATCCATCAAAAAGCCACTCAGCAATATTTTGATACAAATGAGGGACAGTAGAGTCAAATGTAACTGTCTTGGAAGTGTGGGAAACTGTGGGTATTGAGCAGATTGCCCCTCAAGTAGTTGGGGACAGGAGAAGAAACTAAAAGGAAACACAATGAATGGAAATGAGTTGCTGGAGACAAAACGACAAGTAGAGCAAGAACCATCCATGGATAAAGAACCATCCCTGGATCAGATCCATACATTTGGGTAATAAGAGAGGAGTACAGGTCACACGAAGAGAATGTGATGGCAAACATATATACTTTATGCAACAGAAAAGACTGCATAGTGTGGGGAATATGGAGTGAAGCTTAACCAAAGACAAGAGGAATCCAACATTTAAAAGTTACGAGACAAGGAAGGGAAAAAGAGACTACACAATGTGAAGATGGCAGAAATCTTTGCAGATTAACTTCAATCAATGTATCGGTCAAGGTTGGACACTTAGCTTGCCTCACTGGGGGATTTTGCAAGTGACCTGCTGATCCCCTGGCTTGCAGAGTTGACCATTGATACAGTAGATGCGTAACAGTATAGATAAAATCCACATACTATACCTAAATATCTGTAAAATGCTCGCCAAAATGGGATTCTGGTAGAATTTCTTAAAAGACTGATCAGTAAGTTGATGGAACTAATTTGTTTTGTATGAGGTGGCCAGGTAGAAGGATCCTTATCCCAGAACCTCAGCGAGGCTATGGTGGTTATGATACTTAAGCATGGTAAACATCAGGGTGAGTGCACCTTGTATTGCCCCATTTCACTTCTAAATGTAGAAAATAAAGCATTAGCGAAAATCTCAGCAAATAGATTACACAGGATGTTCGAGAACTTGATAAACATAAGACCAGTCAAATCTCAAGTTGATGAGATCAACAGGACATAACCGTAGGTGAATGTGGTGTATTGAGTGTGGAAGCCAGCACTGGTCTTCTTTCTAAACACTGAACAAGCATTCAACTCTATTAAGTGGCCTTTTCTATTTGCAATTCTGCAACAAGCAGGATTTGGCACAAAGTTCAGTGTATGGGTACAACTGTTGTATTATGCCTGAGTGCAAGTGTTGAATTCAGTAGGACACAATCAAGGTCCTTTCCCTGGAAAGAGATACCAGTCAGGGGTGCTCTCTCTCTCTCCGATTGCGATTGCTGTAGTAATAGAGCCTCTGGCACGCTGGATACGAGGAGGCTCCCTAATAAGACAACATAGATAGATGGAAGATTGGGAAGTCAGAATATTCCTTTGTGAAAACATAATCATGTGTTACAATTGCTTTAATGCCAATGCCTACTTACACCTGTATATCACAATGTGTACTGATGTATTTTATAACCAAACATGGATGTTGTTTTCTTGATAAGTTGAAGAGCCCTTTTGCCTCGAAATACTTGCAAAGTTTCATGACTCTAGTAGGCCTACAAGCAATTTTTTTCAGAGTAGTACATATGCACCTTTCCTGCATCTCACAGCAACGAATAGCCTCAATTACAATATTAGCAACCAGAAGCATGATTTTAAGAAATTAATGAAGTCAGCAATGTGTTGCTGTATTGTATTTTGGTTTCAAGGATGTCTCACATTTTCACCATGAGAAAATCCTGGCGCCTGCTCATGAAATACTTTTTAATGACAGTAACATGTTTCTGTCACTTGTTTGTGCTCCATAGACTTGTATTACGGAAAAATGTATACAACCGTTCAAATTAGCACTAGGCTGATGAAGCAATAATTGTCCATTGATTATTTCCTGCCCTAGTTGCTAATTTTGCATTAAACACATTTAGAATTTTGGTTTCCAGATATGTTGTGTTGTATGTTGACATTTATATGTAGATGACCTGCTTTTAATCTAACAAACCTAAAGTCATCCATAGACAAACTCTTAAACATTTTAAGAATATACAGAAAATATTCAAGATGTAAAGTATATTGGAGGAAATATATCATATTCCCACTGACGGAATGGAATTCAACAGAAATTCAATGCCTGAAACAGGCCACCACCATGGAGTTTAAATATTGTGGCATAGATATTACCCAGGACAGAGAATTATTTATGCACATAAACCTGTTTATGGTACTGTTAGAATTCTGCAAGATGTGGGCCTTTTGAGGAAACTTTCCTTTCTTCTATAGGATAAGTGGCTATGTTTAAAATTATCACTCTACCTAAGGTCTTGTATGTGCTGTAGAATACACCATCCTGTGTCCCAGATGCGGTCTCACAAGAAACAGATGAAATAATGGACGCTTTGCTGTTGAACAGGTGGTGTGGCGACACAAAATATCCTAGATGCTCTGAGAAGGGGATTGTAGGAAAGTCCTCCTTTTTGCCCTGGTCACCCCCACACTTTTTGGACAGGTACTGGTGGTTACTGACTCTTGGCTGTGCCCTGGGTACTGCTTACCAGTCCCAGGGCCAGTGCTCTGTGTAAAATGGATATGCAAATTAGGCTAATTATAATTGGCTAAGTTAACCTACCAATAAGTCCCTAGTATATGGTAGGGCATGTAGGTTTAGGGACCACAGCATAGGTGGTGCACACCTAGGTGCACTGCTGAGGTGCCCAGTGTCATTTTAAAGGCAGGCCTGCCTTGCTGGCTGCTTTTAAATTAAAGTTATATGCAAATTCGACTTTGGAATTAAAAGTAGTTCCAAAGTCTTAAACTACCTTATTTTTACATATAAGTCACCCCTAAGGTGTGCCCTATGTGCCCCTAGGGCTGGGTGCCATGTAACTATAAGCAGGGACTTTATAAAAATAGATTTATAAACCCTGGTGAGGTAAAAACAGCCAAATTCGTTTTTCCCTCATTGAAGTAAATGGCCTTCATAGGCTAGAATGGGGAGACTTTGTTTTAAATTTTAAAGTCTCCTTAAAAGATGCATACCAAGAATTTGGTATCAAATTAATTGTTGTAATAAATCCCACAACTTCCAGCTGTGGGATTTAATATAACTTGTTCAGGTAAAGAGTTATAGACTTTACCTAAAAAGTTGCCAATTTCAGCCCTGCGTTGTTTTTGCCGCTGTGCTCTGATTGGCCAGCCTGTAGCAGCTTAGGCAAGCTGCCTTGATGAGGTGTGAAGTGGCCTGGCTTCACACAAAGGAATGTGCCTGTGGGAGAGAATCTCCGCTCAGCAGATGGTGAGGTAGGAAGGGGGAGGGCTGCCAAACTGGTCTTCAAAGGCAGAGAAGGACATTTGGAGCAACCAGCAACACCCCCACATCCTGCAACCCCAGACAACTAGGTGCCCCCTTGATTAGATTAGGAGAGGGCAGGAGAGGGGTGTGTTTATGATTTTTAGCCACACCAGTGGGTGGGCTCAGCCAGATGTAACCTCCAAAAATCAGATTCAGCCATGTTGGATTTTTAGAGAATGTTGCCCACTGGGATGGATTTTTGCCACACTTCCCAGGAAGTGGTCATCACAGGGGGACGACCCTGTACCTGATTGGAGAACCAGGACCCCCCCTGCTTTTCACCCAGGAGCAAGGATAAAACTGGCAGACCTGCACCCACACCTCAGATCCCCACCAGATTTCGACAAGAAAAGAACTAAAGGAGAAGAAGGACTGCCCTGCTGGACCCCTGGCCTGCACCTGGAACCTGCACTCAGAAGGACTGCACCAGCTGCACACTTGGGCTTCACCACAAGAAGGACTTTGCCTGGCTTCAACTGGTTCAAGGAGGGACTCCCTGTTTGCTACAGGTGAAAAATTGCTATCCAGAGTCCCCTGCACCAACTCCTGAAGAAAGTGACCAGCTGACCACTGTCCAGTGGCCAAAAAGGAGTTTGCGCCAGGTGCATTCTGGGAGTGGTAGTCCGCACCCCCCAAGGACCATCTCAGAACTTCTGGACCCTTGGGGTGAGCTGTGGACCCCAAAAGAACCTTAAAAGAACATCTGGGTGAAGCCCCAGAAGTTTGGAGAAGATTTGAGAACTTTTGTAAAAAAGCTCCATAGAGGGACCGACCCGCCGCAGAAATTCTAGCCGGCTTGCCTCAACCGCGACCCGGCCTGATTTGGTGGTTCGTCCCGGTAAAGAAAAATCTCCGAAAAAGAGACTAAGGGGGTCATTCTGACCCTGGCGGTCAGTGTTAAAGCGGCGGCCAACCCGCCAACAGGCTGGCGGGCTAAAAATGTGTATTCTGACCCTGGCGGGAACCGCCAACACAGGCCGCCGCATTAACACTCCGACCGCCACAGCGGTACAAACAAACAGCGCGGCGGTCACCGCCAACAGGCAGGCGGCAGACAATGTACCGCCCACCCTATCACGACTCACCAATCCGCCACCTTTTCCGGGGCGGGAGCCCCGCCGATAAAAACACGGCGGAAACAGACATCTCCAATGGAAAACGCCTACCTCGACACACTCCACGCGGAATCGGAACAGCATGGAACCCGAACTCCACATCCTCCCAGCCATTGCCTTCCTGCTCTTCTTCCAGGATCACGAACCTCGCCGCAGACGACAACGGTGAGTACTGCACCTACGACACAGGGGAGGGAGGAGGAGGAAAGGTTACGGGCACACACATACGCCACACACCCACCCCCACCCTCACCCCCACCGAAATACCTACACACCTATGCAGATAAAAAAGTCAGAGTGACACCCCCAACCCCCTACCCCCCAAAACAAAGACAAAAGGCAATGAATGTAAAAGTAGAACCATATTATTGCAACAATAAAGTATAGCGACCTTAGCAATATATGAAGAATGAATACACATCTAGAACTCTATCCATACAAGTAGCAAAAGTCCGGCCCAGTCATTCAAAGTCCAAATGTCCGTGGGCCAATGTGCAGCAACACATGGGCAAAGCACACACACGAGATCGAGTCAATTGGAGAGAACACTGCTGGGGCATCACTAAAATAAAAAGACAGGCACCTCAGGGGGAAGGGAAGGGGGTGCACCTCAGCCACATGAGTCCACGACGCCAGATCCACGAAGGGCCTCCATGCCCACTGTGCCATCCTGGGGAGTGCAAAGCCACACTCTCACAAGTCTCTACAGTGGGTGGATTGGCCACTGTGCCATCCTGGGGAGTGCAAAGCCACAGTCTCACAAGTCTCTACAGTGGGTGGATTGCCCACTGTTACATCCTGGGAAGTGCAAAGCCACAGTCCATCAGGTGGATTACAGAGACCACTGGTCATGGAGGAGGCATGGTGGGCAGAGTGCGTCGTGAAGGCCTGCCCGACACAGAACCGGGACTGCCAATGGGCCAGCGGTGCTTGACTGGAAGGGCCCAGCGAAGCGGTGCTTGAGACGGCGGTGCCCAGCGGAGCGGTGCTTGAGATGAAGGGCCCAGCGGAGCGGCGCTTGACAGGAAGGGCCCAGCGGAGCGGTGCTTGAGACGGCGGTGCCCAGCGGAGCGGTGCATGAGATGAAGGGCCCAGCGGAGCGGCGCTTGACAGGAAGGGCCCAGCGGAGCGGTGCTTGACAGGAAGGGCCCAGCGGAGCGGTACTTGAGATGAAGGGCCCAGCGGAGCGGCGCTTGAGATGAAGGGCCCAGCGGAGCGGTGCTTAACAGGAAGGGCCCAGCGGAGCGGTGCTTGAGACGGCGGTGCCCAGCAGAGCGGTGCTTGAGATGAAGGGCCCAGCGGAGCGGCGCTTGACAGGAAGGGCCCAGCGGAGCGGTGCTTGACAGGAAGGGCCCAGCGGAGCGGTGCTTGAGATGAAGGGCCCAGCGGAGCGGCGCTTGACAGGAAGGGCCCAGCGGAGCGGCGCTTGACAGGAAGGGCCCAGCGGAGCGGTGCTTGACAGGAAGGGCCCAGCGGAGCAGTGCTTGAGACGGCGGTGCCCAGCGGAGCGGTGCTTGAGACGGCGGTGCCCAGCGGAGCGGTGCTTGAGATGAAGGGCCCAGCGGAGCGGCGCTTGACAGGAAGGGCCCAGCGGAGCGGTGCTTGACAGGAAGGGCCCAGCGGAGCGGTGCTTGAGATGAAGGGCCCAGCGGAGCGGCGCTTGACAGGAAGGGCCCAGCGGAGCGGTGCTTGACAGGAAGGGCCCAGCGGAGCGGTGCTTGAGACGGCGGTGCCCAGCGGAGCGGTGCTTGAGATGAAGGGCCCAGCGGAGCGGTGCTTGAGATGAAGGGCCCAGTGGAGCGGTGCTTGACAGGAAGGGCCCAGCGGAGCGGTGCTTGACAGGAAGGGCCCAGCGGAGCGGCGCTTGACAGGAAGGGCCCAGCGGAGCGGCGCTTGACAGGAAGGGCCCAGCGGTGCTTGAGATGAAGGGCCCAGCGGAGCGGCGCTTGACAGGAAGGGCCCAGCGGAGCGGTGCTTGACAGGAAGGGCCCAGCGGAGCGGTGCTTGAGATGGCGGTGCTTGAGATGAAGGGCCCAGCGGAGCGGTGCTTGACAGGAAGGGCCCAGCGGAGCGGCGCTTGAGATGAAGGGCCCAGCGGAGCGGCGCTTGAGATGAAGGGCCCAGCGGAGCGGCGCTTGAGATGAAGGGCCCAGCGGAGCGGCGCTTGAGATGAAGGGCCCAGCGGAGCGGTGCTTGACAGGAAGGGCCCAGCGGAGCGGTGCTTGAGACGGCGGTGCCCTGTTCAGCGGTGCTTCTCACGGCGGGGCCCTGTTCAGCGGTGCTTCTCACGGCGGGGCCCTGTTCAGCGGTGCTTCTCACGGCGGGGCCCTGTTCAGCGGTGCTTCTCACGGCGGGGCCCTGTTCAGCGGTTCTGGTCACGGCGGGGCCCTGTTCAGCGGTTCTGGTCACGGCGGGCCCTGTTCAGCGGTGCTTCTCACGTTGGGGCCCTGTTCAGCGGTGCTCCTCACGGCGGGGCCCTGTTCAGTGGTTCTGGTCACGGCGGGGCCCTGTTCAGCGGTTCTGGTCACGGCGGGGCCCTGTTCAGTGGTGCTTCTCACGTTGGGGCCCTGTTCAGCGGTGCTTCTCACGTTGGGGCCCTGTTCAGCGGTGCTTCTCACGGCGGGGCCCTGTTCAGCGGTGCTTCTCACGGCGGGGCCCTGTTCAGCGGTGCTTCTCACGGCGGGGCCCTGTTCAGCGGTGCTTCTCACGGCGGGGCCCTGTTCAGCGGTGCCTGTCTTGTGTTTCCAGTGAACCACACCTGGCCAATACTTGCCGCTCAGTCTGCATCGGACCTTTCCGGTGCGGGGCCCTCCTGTGATGGAGTCCTGGGGCCCTGGCTCTCCTCCGATACCCCCGGAATGGGGCTGGTGGGTCCCTCATGGCCAGGTCGGCTGCTCCCTGCCTTTTGCTCCTTGCTGCCCTTGCCCTCCTTGGCAGACTGTCCGTGGCCCTTGGCTCCCTTACCCGATGTGGCAGGTGACGGTGCAAGGCTAACCTCCTTGGGGGCAGGCGTATCAGGCCTGTCGCGCCAGCCCTTCAGTTTTTTGCTCCTCTTCCCAGGGGGGGTGCTGGCTGTGCCTTTGCTGCTGGACGATGTCCCAGCCCAAGGAAAGGGCGGACTACAAAAACCAGGCACGACGTTCTTGGGAGTTGCTGGGCTGGTGGTGGCTGAGGTGTTTGTGGAACTCTTACGGGATGGAGGGGGTAGGTCAGGTGAGGAAAAGAGGTCCACTTTAGAGAGGAAGATTTTCTTTGGAGCCATGGGAAGGGTGGCTGGAGTGGGTATGGGAGTGGGGGAAGAGGATGTGGTTGTAGGAGAGTCAAGTGTGCTGTCTTTGGGTGCAGGTGCTTGGGCAGGAGGCTGACGTGAGGTGGATGGCTGTTGTTTGGGTGCCTGCCTGCGTTTGTGTGGTTGGGAAGCGGGGGTGACAGACACACTGGGAGAGGACACAGGGGACGTGTACATGGCAGTGGGGGTGGTGACTGCACGTGTGCGGACTGGTCTGGAGGGTGTGCTGGTGATGGGTGCAATGGCTGATGGTGGTGTGCTTGCAGGTGTGTGTGGAGACGTCACAGGGAGGGAGGAGGGAGACGAGGAGGTGGGGGACACAGAGGAGGTAGTGACTGTTTGCATGTCTGCATCTGGATGTTGCTTGGGTGAATGCTTGTGTGTCCTGTGGTGCTTATGTCTGGATGACCTGCCCTTGGGTGTTGAGGTGTGTGCAGGCTGGTCTGTAGGTGTGGATGGGATAGGCAGAGGAACAGGGGAGTGGGACTGGGTGGAGGGAGTCAGAAGAGGGAGGCTGGAGACAGGGACAATCGCTGCCATCAGTGCTGAGGCCAGAGCGTTGAACGATCGTTGATGGGCAGCCTGACCCGAATGAAGGCCCTCCAGGTATGCATTGCTTTGATGCACCTCCCTCTCCACACCCTGGATGGCATTCAAAAGGGTAGACTGCCCAACAATGATGGTCCGCAGGAGGTCAATGACCTCCTCACGAGGGCAGCAGGGGTGACTGGGGCAGGGCCTGAGGTGCCTGGGGCGAAGGAGATGGCAGGCCTCCTGGCCTTGCGGGCACGGGCCGAAGGCCGAGGGGCTGCTGGGAGGGCGGAGCTGGTGCGCTGGGTGGCGGCTGTACCTGTAGGATCGGTGGGCACGGATGTTGCCCCCACCGCAAGGGAGCTCCCTTCCGAGGACGTGTCGGTGTCGCTGACGTCTCCACGGGTCCCCGTGGTGGAGCCCCCCTCGCCCTCCGTCTCACTGGTCATGTCGGAGTCCCTTGCATGGCCCTCCGGGGCCATGTGAGATGCAGCTCCCTCTTGCGCCGATGCCACTTCTCCTCCGCCTGATGATGCTAATGCACACATTCACAGAAAAACAAAGACAATGGGGGGGGTGGAAAACATAAAGACAAGTTGAGTGCATGCATTGGGGACACCGTTGGCGGAGAGGACAGACACAGAAGCCCCCTGCACTACGCTGCGCACTTGGGGTACACTACTCATTTACTGGGACATCCCCTACAAGCCTATGGGCGACAACTGCCCACACAGTATCCACTGGTCCATGAATCGCGTTACTAGGCACCCTACAGAGGTGGGGGGCGGGGGCACAGGACCATACCTCACGGACGGGCCTATCCTACAGAAATTGCCTTGGCCTAGGGATACCCACAGCCCTCCTCCCCCACCCAGGCACCTCCACTGCATGCAAAATAGCTGAATGTGCTGGTACTCACCCCCTTGTGTCTGCTGTGATGTCCTCAAGCGCCCATCTAAATCGGGGTAGGCCACCGCCAGGATCCGGGACATCAGGGGGGTCAAGGTACGACTGGCACCCCTCCTAGGTTGGGAGGCCATCCCCAGCAGAGCCTCCGCGGTCTTCCTGCTCCCGCGGCGGATGTCCTCCCACCTCTTGCGGCAGTGGGTGCCCCTTCTGGTGTGGACCCCCAGGGCCCAGACGTCCTTGGCGATGGCACGCCAAATGTCAATCTTCTGATGGGCGCTGACCTATGTGACATGTACAGGGGGGGAAGAGAAACATCATCACTTTACTGCATGCTCGATGTGAGTGGCCCCCCCTCCCCAACCTTGCCATGTGGCACATGCTCTCATCTGTCGTGCCATGCATTCGTCATTCGCTGCCCTCCCCTCCATCGTACATCCTCCCCACTCAGCCCAGGCATTGGGCACTATGCATTGCCCCCCGTGTACTCACCTGTTGGTCTGGAGGCCCGTAGAGTAGCGCATACTGGGGGAGGACCCCGTCCACGAGCTTCTCCAACTCCTCGGAACTGAAGGCGGGGGCCCTTTCCCCAGTCGCAGCAGCCATTGTCACTTCCAGACCGAGGTCACAGCAGCACTTGCAGTATAGGTCCTCTCCTGTGGATGCTCAGGTCTCGTGTGATCAAGCAGAGAGAAAATGGCGGTTACGGCCGCGGCGGTGCGTACCGCGGCGGTGCGTACCGCGACCGACGGCGCTCACCGCCATTGGCTCCTGAAACCCATAGGGTTCAATATTGTCCAAAGCGGCTTAGCGCCGCGGACTGCGACCGCCTACCGCCACGGTGTGCCACGCTTGCGCAATGACCTCACTTCACATTGTCACACTTCACAGGTCAGGCACCCGCCATTTCAATGGCCCACATGGCTTAATTCCTACTGCGTCACACATGGCTAGGCCTTGCACCGACATTCATACTAGCCATTCAATCCCGAGAGATTCGTGTACTGTGCATGCTGTGGGCACTTACCTGTGGGTTGCTTGACTCTGTGCTCCATGTTGTCCTTCCTAGGCATCGTCCGCTGGGACTTGCAAGGAGACGGAGGAATGTTCCTGTGTACAGACCGCTGGTGGACCTGTCGACAATGGAAGAAAGACACGTCATACTCACCTACAGACTCAACCGTGCCACTATACAGGAACTGTGTGCCCAGCTGGAGCCAGACCTGATGTCACCCATCCCCCAACCCACAGGGATTCCGCCTCTAGTGCAGGTGCTGTCAGTACTGCATTTTTTTGCCAGTGGATCATTTCAAACTACCGTGGCCATTTCATCTGGGATGTCTCAGCCTATGTTTTCAAAGGTGTTGTCCAGAGTGTTGTCTGCCCTGATGAAATACATGCGGAGCTACATCATTTTCCCTGAGGTGGGTGACTTGCCTACAGTGAAGGGTGATTTCTATGGCCTTGGACACATTCCCAATATCATTGGTGCCATTGATGGTACCCATGTGGCTTTGGTTCCCCCAAAAGACGATGAGCAGGTGTACAGGAACCAAAAAAATTATCATTCGATGAATGTCCAGGTGGTCTGTTTGGCTGACCAGTACATCTCCCATTTAAATGCCAAGTTCCCAGGGTCAGTGCATGACGCGTACATCATGTGAAATAGCAGCATCCCTTATGTCATGGAACTGCTACAGGGACACCGTGTGTGGCTAATTGGTGACTCTGGTTACCCAAACCTGCCTTGGCTATTGACCCCAGTGAGGAATCCCAGGACCAGGGCAGAGGAACGGTACAATGAGGCCCATGGGCGTACCAGGAGGGTGATTGAGCGGACCTTCGGCCTCCTGAAGGCCAGGTTTAGGTGCCTGCATATGACTGGTGGATCCCTAATGTACTCACCAAGGAAGGTGTGTCATATCATCGTGGCCTGCTGCATGCTTCACAACCTGGCTTTGCGACGCCAGGTGCCTTTCCTGCAGGAGGATGGTCCAGATGGTGGTGTTGTGGCCGCTGTGGAGCCTGCGGAGAGTGAAGAGGAGGAAGACGAAGAGGACGACACAGACAACAGGGACAGAGTGATACTGCAGTATTTCCAGTGACACACAGGTAATAATCTACTCCTGCATTGTATTATATCTGTAACTGTAGTGGCTCTCTACTGTCTGACCTTTCACCCCAATGTATGGTAACTTAGTTGTGTATATCACTTCCTATTTCAGTGATCTGATCCCCACGGAGTGCCCTCTGCTTTTTTTCCCCATGGACTACCGCTGTGTGACACTGGTATGTTGTCATCACAATGTCACTAGAAATGTTTTGTTGGTTATATCGAATACATTTGGTTTAAATAAATAGATAGCAGAATCCAGTTGGTTAATGTGCAATAATTGTGTTTATTGAAGTTTTAAAATAGGTGTATAGTTCCAAAAGGGTGATGGGTGATGGTGGAGGCATGTCCATGGCAGTGTCCAGACTGTCGTTCCTACAGGTCCATTGTCCATATGCCTGTGGAAGGTGGAGCAGGGGCAGTTCAAGGTTGGACAGGGTGAACAAGTGGGACAGTGGGATGACATCCGGGGGTTTCCGTGCATGGCGGGGGTCTTGACATCCGACTCTGTCTTCTTCCTCGATCTCAGGCCTTTCTTGCGGGGTGGTGCTTGTTCTGCAGGGGGTGGGGTCCGGGAGGGCCGTTGCTGTTGTGTCGGGGCCTCCTGACCACTAGCGCCGGCGAAGGTGGTGGGCTGTTCTTCCTCCATGCTAGTGGCAGGGGCCCTTTGGGGGGCCACATGGTCCCGCAATGTGGTGACAATCTGATTGAGTGCCACCACGATTGTACCCATTGCGGAACTGATGCTGCGCAGTTCTTCCCGGAACCCCATGTACTGGCCCTCCTGCATGGCCTGGATCTCCTGGAACCTGGCCAGGACCGTCGCCATCGTCTCTTGGGAGTGGTGGTACGCTCCCATGATGGTGGTGAGGGCCTCTTGGACAGTGGGTTCCCTAGGCCTGTCCTCCCTCTGTCGCACAGCAGCCCTCCCAGTGCCTCTTTGTTCCTGGGCCTCTGTCCCCTGGACGGTGTGCCCACTACCAGTGCCCCCAGGTCCCTGTTGTTGTTGGGGTTGTGGGTTACCCTGGGTGCCCTGTACTGGTAGACGCAACGCTGCTTGACCTGTCCTGGAGACCGAAGCATGGGCCCGCTGGGTGGGTGCTGTGCTGGTGTTTCCTGAGGGGGGTAGGTCTGCTGTGGCCTGGGGCTGACTGAGGGTAACCGACTGTCCAGAGGTCCCCGATGGTCCGGGCTGGTCATCAGGTTCTAGGTCGACAGAGCTGCTGTCATCACTGGGGGCCTGTTCTGGGGGTGGGATGGACAAATCTGGACCCTCCTGGCCGGTGTGTTGGCGTTCGGGCCCTGCAGGGGTAAAAGAGTATGGTTATTGATTTTGTGTGTGCCATGGCGTGCGATTTGTGGGTGCCCTTGTCCCCCAGTGCTGGCAGTCCCATGTGGGAGGAGTTGTGAGGGTGGTTTGTGGGGGGGGGATGGGTATGTGCAGTGGTCATGCTTAGGTGATGGGTGTCCATGGTTTGTGTTGGCATTCAGGGGTTGGGGTTGGGTTGGGGGGGGTTGTGATGGTGAGACATTAACAGGGAGTATATGTGCTGGGGGGTTAGGGGTGAGGGTGGGGGTGTGGGTTGGCATGCTGGTGGTTGGGGGGGTGAAGTAGTTGAGATTAGACTTACCAGAGTCCATTCCTCCGCCTACTCCAGCGAGGCCCTCAGGATGCAGGATGTTCAAGACCTCTTGCTCCCAAGCTGTGAATTCGGGTGGAGTGGGTGGGGGTCCGCCGCCAGTCTTCTGCACAGCGATGTTGTATCTTGACACCATCGACCGCACCTTCCCCCGTAGGTCGTTCCAGCGCTTTCGGATGTCTTCCCGATTTCTGGGATGCTGTCCCACATCGTTGACCCTGTCGACGATCCTTTGCCATAGCTCCACCTTCCTGGCTATTGTGGTGTGCTGCACCTGTGTGCCGAAGAGCTGGGGCCTACCCTGATTATTTCCTCCACCATGACCCTGAGTTCTTGGTCCGAGAACCTGGGGTGTCTTTGGGGTGCCATGGGGTGGTGTGGATGAGGTGTGGGGTGGTGTTTGTGGTGATGAGTGTGGTGGTGTGTGGTGTTTTGTGCGTAGATGTGGTGTGGGTGATGATGTTGGGTTCCTGTGTGTGTTGTGCTTTGCGTTCCCTGTGCTCTCTCTCTGTGTATTGCGCCTTGTCTCTGAATTTCGATTTGTGGGGGTTTGTGGGTGATGTGGGTGTGTGTTTTATATGGTGATGGGTGTGTGGGTGTGGAGTGTGTATGTGTATCAGGTGTGTGTATTTCGAATTGTCCAATGTGGCTGTGTTTTGTAAAGGGGTGTGTATTTTGAGCGCGGCGGTGTGTACCGCCAATGGAATAACGCGGTTGAAAGACCGCCGCGTGGATTCGTGGGTCGTAATGGCATGGGCGTGTTTGTGTTGGCGTGACGGTGGAGGTTTGGTCATCTCCAGTTTATCGCTGACCGCTGATGAGGCGGGCTTCAGTGGATGTCGGGTTTTTGGCGGTTTGGCTGTTGTGGGTCAGAATGACCGTGGTGGTTTACCGCGGCCGCGGCGGTATGATGGCGGTCTTCTGACCGGCGGTAAGAGCCTTTTACCGCCAGTGTCAGAATGAGGCCCTAAGTCCGAAGGTAAAAAGTTGACCGGGACCTCCCAGCCATCGTATCCGAGAAGGGCTCCATGGACGTCGGATCAAGATCCAGGTTTACCCCGGTCGAAGGATTTTCACCTCGAAAAAACGACTAAGTCCGAAGGTAAAAATCTCCACCGAGGAATCCAGCATCGCGTATCCGGAGAAGGGCTCCAGGAGGTCGGATAGGACTGGCAGGTTCGTCCCGCTGAAGAAAATCTTCAAAATAAAGACTAAGTCAGAAGGTAACTTTTTAACCGAGGCCTCCCGCGACCTGTAGCCGAGCAGGGCTCCATCGCGGTCGGCCTGAAAGTTTGACTTTGCCCCGGTCGAGGTGCAACCAGATGACCCGATTGGCGCTTTTTGTTTCTAAGCGCTAGAAAAATAATAATTCTTTAAAAATTCATATCTCCGGTTCCCTTTATCCGATTTTATTCATTTTGGTGTCATTTTAAAGATACAAATATAAACTATTTTTATAAATTGGTTTTGGATTTTTAAACTGTTTCCTGTGTTTTATTTAATTACTGTTTTGTGATATTTGAATGCTTTACACACTGTCTCCTAAGTTAAGCCTTGACGCTCGTTGCCAAGCTACCAAGGGTTGAGCTGGGGTTAATTTACTGAGACCTAACTGGACCTAAGTGGAGGTTAGTGGCTTGTTGCTAGGTGTAGGTACCTACCTGCCCTTACCAATAACCCATTTTCCAACATTTTTGGTGGCAGCGGTGGGATCCTGTACTTGTGTTCAGTATCACGTTACAGTTTTAAGTAAAACAAATTACAAATCCTTTAAATTGTCTTAGTGCAAAAATTGTTTTTTTTTATAAAAAAATTTAAAATTTTAATTTGGATTAATTTCTATTATTGAATTTTTGTAATGTTTCAAAATTATTGTTTCCAATTTTTGCAAAAAGTTTTTGTTGACACAAAACTAGGGAACCATGGAGCTTGATCTGGCTAGCCTACCCACACTGACAGTAGTCCAGCTTAGGGGGTTGTGTACTGAAAGAGGGTTGCCTGCAACCACTGACCTCAGGAAGCAAGTCCTGATCAAATCCCTGACAGCATGGGCTGAGGCCCAAGAGGTAGACCCAGGGGAAGCTCCAGAGGAGGGAGAAACAGGGGAGGATGCTAGCTCTAACCACTCAGGGGAGGGAGGGCATCTGAGCCTAAGTGAGGATGAGGAAGACCGGTCCTCAGTACATACAGTCACTAGGGGCAGACCCAAAGCTAGTGGTGGGAAGGGGGTCCTTTCAGGAGGAGAGAACCCATCCATCAGGGAAAGAGAGCTGGAGGCCCAGCTAGCATACATAGCTTTGGAAGCAGACAAGCTGGCCCTAGAAAAGAAAAAGTGGGCAAACAAGGAGAAAAGAGATGGTGGCAGCGATAAAGAAGCTGAGGTGTCCCTGGGTGGGGTTTTTTCCCCCAGATTACCCAAAGGGCTGGTTCCTGCCTATGTAGAGGGGGATGATATAGATAAGTGGCTGGGGGCCTTTGAGAGGGCCCTCCAGATGAGGAGAGTCAAGCCTCAGTACTGGGGTTCACTTCTTTGGGAGTTAGTTCCCAACTCTGGGAGGGATAGGCTCCTAACCATGAGGGGGGAGGATGCAGACTCATACCCCAGTATGAAGAGTTGCTTGACTAAAAAGTTTGGTCTGACCTCAGAGCAGTATAGGCTCAAGTTTAGGGACATCCAAAAGACAAGCACCCAGTCCTGGGTGGACTTTGTGGACATTTCAGTAAAGGCACTGGAGGGCTGGATACAGGGCAACAAAGTAAGTACCTTTGAGGGGCTGTACAATTTGATTATGAGGGAGCACCTTCTAACCAATTGTGTCCAAGAGAAGCTCCGCCAGTATCTAGTTGACTCTAAGTTGACCAACCCCAGAGAGCTGGGGGAGGCAGCAGATGACTGGTTAAGAACTAGGGTTAACCAGAAACCCCCAGGGGGTGATCAGAAAAAGGGAGGACATGGTTCTTCTCAGGGGAAGAACCAAGGGAAAGATGATAAAAAGCCCAAGGAGTCCTCACAAGAGTCCCCAAAAACTTCTCAGGGTGGGGGAGCCCCGAGCCATTTCACTTTTAAAGGGAAAGGGTATCAGGGAAAGAATTATGATCCTGCTAAAGCAGGAAGGTTTCAGGAGCTTGCTAAGGCCGGCAAGTGTTTTGAGTGTCATCAACCTGGACACAAAAGAGGAGATACTATCTGCTCCAAGAAGCCCCCCACTGGTGGGCAATCCCAGGGGATTGCTAGTGTAGGGTTGGGGGTGGAAGTTGGCCCAGGGCTGGAATCAGGGTACACAGAGGTCACCTTAGTATCCGTGGGTGGGGTGGACATTGCAACTATGGCCACCTTACCTCCCATCATGGAGAGGTATAGGCAGAGGCCTAAAGTCAATGGGACTGAGGTGGAAGCTCTGAGAGATACAGGAGCCAGTGTGACAATGGTCACAGAGAAGCTGGTTTCTCCAGAACAGGTCTTACCTGGTGTCTTCCACCAAGTGACTTATGCAGATAGCAGAACCAAACTCCATCCCATGGCCATGGTGAGTCTGGAATGGGGAGGTGTGACTGGCCCTAAGAAGGTAGCTGTAGCTCCTGCCCTCCCAGTAGAGTGTCTGCTGGGAAATGATCTTGAAGCATCTGAATGGTCAGAGGTGGAGAGAAGGGTCCATGCACAGATGCTGGACCTCCCTGAATGGGTGTGTGCTGTGACCAGGTCACAGGCAGCACAACAGGGAAGTGCTGGACACTTGGACCCTGGAACAATGGGCCAAGCCTCCAAGAAGAAGAGAAAGGGCACTGGGTCTGGCTTGCCAGCCCCTACAAGTACAGAGGGTCAGCAGGAATCCAACCCTGAGGGGGAGGATCTGACCTCTGAGGGAGGGACACTTCCCCTGCAAGCTCTGCCTGACTTGGCAGAACTGCAAGGGGCAGGTGGGCCCACCAGAGAAGATTTGTGCCGGGGACAAAGAGAGTGTCCCACTCTTGAGGGCCTGAGGCAGACTGCTGCCAGGCAAGAACAAGGGGATACCAGTGGGACCCACAAGGTTTACTGGGAGGATGGAGTTATCTACACTGAGGCAAGAGCCCTCAAACCAGGGGCTACCAGGAGAGTAGTGGTCCCCCAGAAGTATAGAGAATTCCTCCTTACCTTAAGCCATGATATCCCCTTAGCTGGACATTTGGGACAGACCAAGACCTGGAACAGGCTGGTCAACCATTTTTATTGGCCCCAAATGTCAGAAAAAGTCAAGGAGTTTTGCAGCTCCTGTGTCACCTGCCAAGCCAGTGGCAAGACAGGGGGCAAGCCAAAGGCTCCCTTGATACCACTGCCAGTGGTTGGGACTCCCTTTGAGCGGGTGGGGATTGACATTGTTGGTCCCCTAGACCCACCAAATGCCTCAGGTAACAGGTACATTGTGGTGGTTGTGGACCATGCCACCAGGTACCCTGAGGCAATACCCCTCCGGACAGTCACTGCTCCCACAGTGGCTAGGGCCCTACTTGGTGTGTTCACCAGAGTGGGGTTCCCAAAGGAGGTGGTCTCAGATAGGGGCACAAACTTTATGTCAGCCTATCTGAAAGCCATGTGGGATGAGTGTGGTGTTACTTATAAGTTCACCACCCCCTATCATCCACAGACCAATGGTCTGGTGGAAAGATTTAATAAGACCCTGAAGGGCATGATCATGGGTTTGTCTGACAAACTCAGGAGGAGATGGAATGTCCTCCTCCCATGTCTGCTGTTTGCCTACAGAGAGGTGCCACAGAAGGGGGTTGGATTCAGCCCCTTTGAGTTACTGTTTGGGCACCCAGTAAGAGGCCCATTGTGCTTGGTGAGAGAGTCTTGGGAAAAGCCTCTCAAAGAGTCCAAGTTGAATGTGCTAGATTATGTGCTGGGTCTGCGGTCACGCATGGCTGAGTACATGAAGAAGGCAAGCAGAAACCTGGAGGCCAGCCAGGAGCTCATGAAGCTCTGGCATGATCAGAAGGCTACCATGCCTGAGTATCACCCAGGACAGCTGGTGTGGGTTTTGGAGCCCAAGGCTCCTAGGGCACTTCAGGCCAAATGGACTGGGCCCTATCCAATTCTGGAGAAAAAAGGTGAGGTCACCTACTTGGTGGACCTTGGCACCCCCAGGAATCCTCACAGGATCCTGCATGTTAACAGGATGAAACCCCACCAGGACAGGGCAGACATGACCATGCTGATGGTCACTGATGAAGGGAAGGAGGAGGAGGGTGAACCTCTGCCAGACCTCCTGTCCTCAAAGGCACAAGATGGGTCAGTGGAGGGAGTGGTATTCTCTCCCAAGTTGACAGACCAGCAACAAAAAGACTGAAAACAAGTTCTGGAACAGTTTGCTAGTCTGTTCTCCCTGACCCCTGGACTCACCAATTGGTGTGTCTATGACGTTGACTCTGGTGACAGCTTGCCTGTCAAGAACAAGCTGTACAGGCTGTCTGACCAGGTCAAGGCCAACATCAAAGCTGAAGTGGCTAAGATGTTGGAGCTCAAGGTAATTGAGCCCTCTGATAGTCCTTGGTCCAGTCCAGTGGTACTGGTGCCCAAACCTAATCCCCAAGGTAGGAAGAAAGAATTGAGATTTTGTGTGGACTACAGAGGTCTAAACGCAGTCACTAGGACTGATGCTCACCCCATACCTAGAGCTGATGAGCTCATTGATAGGTTGGGGGCTGCCAAATTCCTGAGCACATTTGATCTGACCTCAGGATATTGGCAGATTGCCTTAAGTCCAGGAGCTAAGGAGAGGTCCGCATTTTCCACACGAGAGGGCCACTTTCAGTTCAAGGTGATGCCCTTTGGCATGAAAAATGCTCCTGCCACCTTCCAACGGTTGGTGAATAGAGTCCTATCTGGGTTGGAATCTTTCAGTGCAGCTTATCTGGATGATATAGCTGTATTTAGTTCCACCTGGAAGGACCACCTGGTCCACCTGAAGGAAGTGCTTCAGGCCCTGCTTCAAGCAGGCCTGACTATCAAGGCAAGCAAGTGCCAGATAGGGCAAAGCTCAGTTTTGTACCTGGGCCACCTTGTTGGTGGAGGCCATGTGCAACCTCTCCAGCCCCAGAACCAGACTATCCTGGATTGGGAGGCTCCTAAAACCCAGACTCAAGTCAGGGCCTTTCTTGGCCTGACTGGATACTACCGGAGGTTTGTTCAGAATTTTGGGACCATAGTGGCCCCTCTGACTGAGCTTACCTCCAAGAAACAGCCCAAGAAGGTCATTTGGACCCCAGAGTGTCAGAAAGCTTTTGACACCCTAAAACAGCCTATGTGTTCAGCACCAGTGTTACTGGCCCCTGACTATAGCAAGGAGTTTATAGTGCAAACAGATGCTTCAGAGGAAGGGATTGGGGCAGTGTTAGCACAAGTTAATGAAGAGGGCCAAGATCACCCAGTTGCCTTCAGCAGCAGGCGACTACTCCCCAGAGAGAAAAAATGGAGTGCCATTGAGAGGGAGGCCTTTGCTGTGGTCTGGTCCCTGAAGAAGTTGAGGCCTTACTTGTTTGGCACTCACTTCCGTGTACAAACTGACCACAGACCTCTTAGATGGTTGATGCAGATGAGGGGGGAGAATCCAAAACTGTTAAGGTGGTCCATTTCCCTACAGGGGATGGACTTCACAGTGGAGCACAGACCTGGGACTGCCCATGCCAATGCAGATGGCGTTTCCAGGTTTTTCCACTTAGCTGATGAGGACTACCAGGGTGTAGGTTAGTACCCATCACTTTTCATCTGGGGGGGGGCAGTGTAGGAAAGTCCTCCTTTTTGCCCTGGTCACCCCCACACTTTTTGGACAGGTACTGGTGGTTACTGACTCTTGGCTGTGCCCTGGGTACTGCTTACCAGTCCCAGGGCCAGTGCTCTGTGTAAAATGGATATGCAAATTAGGCTAATTATAATTGGCTAAGTTAACCTACCAATAAGTCCCTAGTATATGGTAGGGCATGTAGGTTTAGGGACCACAGCATAGGTGGTGCACACCTAGGTGCACTGCTGAGGTGCCCAGTGTCATTTTAAAGGCAGGCCTGCCTTGCTGGCTGCTTTTAAATTAAAGTTATATGCAAATTCGACTTTGGAATTAAAAGTAGTTCCAAAGTCTTAAACTACCATATTTTTACATATAAGTCACCCCTAAGGTGTGCCCTATGTGCCCCTAGGGCTGGGTGCCATGTAACTATAAGCAGGGACTTTATAAAAATAGATTTATAAACCCTGGTGAGATAAAAACAGCCACATTCGTTTTTCCCTCATTGAAGTAAATGGCCTTCATAGGCTAGAATGGGGAGACTTTGTTTTAAATTTTAAAGTCTCCTTAAAAGATGCATACCAAGAATTTGGTATCAAATTAATTGTTGTAATAAATCCCACAACTTCCAGTTGTTGGATTTAATATAACTTGTTCAGGTAAAGAGTTATAGACTTTACCTAAAAAGTTGCCAATTTCAGCCCTGCATTGTTTTTGCTGCTGTGCTCTGATTGGCCAGCCTGTAGCAGCTTAGGCAAGCTGCCTTGATGAGGTGTGAAGTGGCCTGGCTTCACACAAAGGAATGTGCCTGTGGGAGAGAATCTCCCCTCAGCAGATGGTGAGGCAGGAAGGGGGAGGGCTGCCAAACTGGTCTTCAAAGGCAGAGAAGGACATTTGGAGCAACCAGCAACACCCCACATCCTGCAACCCCAGACAACTAGGTGCCCCCTTGATTAGATTAGGAGAGGGCAGGAGAAGGGTGTGTTTATGATTTTTAGCCACACCAGTGGGTGGGCTCAGCCAGATGTAACCTCCAAAAATCAGATTCAGCCATGTTGGATTTTTAGAGAATGTTGCCCACTGGGATGGATTTTTGCCACACTTCCCAGGAAGTGGTCATCACAGGGGGACGACCCTGTACCTGATTGGAGAACCAGGACCCCCCTGCTTTTCACCCAGGAGCAAGGATAAAACTGGCAGACCTGCACCCACACCTCAGATCCCCACCAGATTTCGACAAGAAAAGAACTAAAGGAGAAGAAGGACTGCCCTGCTGGACCCCTGGCCTGCACCTGGAACCTGCACTCAGAAGGACTGCACCAGCTGCACACTTGGGCTTCACCACAAGAAGGACTTTGCCTGGCTTCAACTGGTTCAAGGAGGGACTCCCTGTTTGCTACAGGTGAAAAATTGCTATTCAGAGTCCCCTGCACCAACTCCTGAAAAAGTGACCAGCTGACCACTGTCCAGTGGCCAAAAAGGAGTTTGCGCCAGGTGCATTCTGGGAGTGGTAGTCCGCACCCCCCAAGGACCATCTCAGAACTTCTGGACCCTTGGGGTGAGCTGTGGACCCCAAAAGAACCTTAAAAGAACATCTGGGTGAAGCCCCAGAAGTTTGGAGAAGATTTGAGAATTTTTATAAAAAAGCTCCATAGAGGGACCGACCTGCCGCGGAAATTCTTGCCGGCTTGCCTCAACCGCGACCCGGCCTGATTTGGTGGTTTGTCCCGGTAAAGAAAAATCTCTGAAAAAGAGACTAAGGGGGTCATTCTGACCCCGGCGGGCGGCGGGAGCCGCCCGCCTGGAGGGAACCGCCAGAAGACCGTACCGCGGTCAAAAGACCGCGGCGGTCATTCTGGGTTTCCCACTGGGCTGGCGGGCGACCGCCAAAAGGCCGCCCGCCAGCCCAGTGGGAAACAGCCCTCCATGAGGAGGCCGGCTCCGAATGGAGCCGGCGGAGTGGAGGGTGTGCGACGGGTGCAGTGGCACCCGTCGCATATTTCAGTGTCTGCAATGCAGAGACTGAAATACAAAGTGGGGCCCTCTTACGGGGGCCCCTGCAGTGCCCATGCCATTGGCATGGGCACTGCAGGGGCCCCCAGGGGACCCACGACACCCCTCACCGCCATCCTGTTCCTGGCGGGCGGAACCGCCAGGAACAGGATGGCGGTGAGGGGGTCGGAATCCCCCATGGCGGCGGAAAACCGGCGGGAGACCGCCGGTTTTCCTCTTCTGACCGCGGCCGAACCGCCGCGGTCAGAATGCCCTAGGGAGCACCGCCAGCCTGTTGGCGGTGCTCCCGCGGTCCCCGGCGGTATTTACCGCCAGGGTCGGAATGACCCCCCAAGTCCGAAGGTAAAAAGTTGACCGGGACCTCCCAGCCATCGTATCCGAGAAGGGCTCCATGGACGTCGGATGAAGATCCAGGTTTACCCCGGTCGAAGGATTTTCACCTAAAAAAAAACGACTAAGTCCGAAGGTAAAACTCTCCACCGAGGAATCCAGCATCGCGTATCCGGAGAAGGGCTCCAGGAGGTCGGATAGGACTGGCAGGTTCGTCCCGCTGAAGAAAATCTTCAAAATAAAGACTAAGTCAGAAGGTAACTTTTTAACCGAGGCCTCCCGTGACCTGTAGCCGAGCAGGGCTCCATCGCGGTCGGCCTGAAAGTTTGACTTTGCCCCGGTCGAGGTGCAACCAGATGACCCGATTGGCGCTTTTTGTTTCTAAGCACTAGAAAAATAATAATTCTTTAAAAATTAATATCTCCGGTTCCCTTTATCCGATTTTATTCGTTTTGGTGTCATTTTAAAGATAAAGGTATAAACTATTTTTATAAATTGGTTTTGGATTTTTAAACTGTTTCCTGTGTTTTATTTAATTACCGTTTTGTGATATTTGAATGCTTTACACACTGTCTCCAAAGTTAAGCCTTGACGCTCGTTGCCAAGCTACCAAGGATTGAGCTGGGGTTAATTTACTGAGACCTAACTGGACCTAAGTGGAGGTTAGTGGCTTGTTGCTAGGTGTAGGTACCTACCTGCCCTTACCAATAACCCATTTTCCAACAGGGATATACGCCAGTGGGATAACACTGACAGATATGAGGAAATACTACTGGGCCTCCTAGTTCACAGTAGTTTTTGACTGGGCAATACCAATGCAACAAGAATCCTATATTAGTATAAACAGAGGTGCCATAGGTAAGGAAGGGTAAGTGGCTGCATTGTACAGTAGAAGAATACCCCAGACCCTGCCAAACCTTATGCAGGCAGCCCTTAATGCATGACAGATGGCCCTAGCAAAGGCAGGATAGATGGGGAAGTTAACACTGGAAATACAATTATGGAACAGAGATATGGTAAAAACATTGAAGTTACTTACTGGATTTCAAAAATGGAATATCATAGGAATTTGAAAGACAGGGAATGCATGGGTGCAGGGAGGGCTACAAGCATGTGAAGAACACCAAAAATAGTGTGGATTAGCAGTGTCACAAATATAAAAAATATACAGCTTAGACTTGTATTGGCACAGCATTGTGTGGAAATGGAGCACTTGCAAGCTAACTTTGCTATTTGAATATAAAATGCTACCCACCCAGTTACATAGGAATTTCAAAATGCATATATATCACACACCAGTATATAAAACACCAACTGCTAGACCTGGAATCTTTGGCGTGTTTTCCCCCAACTTTTCGCCTTTAGACCTCTTGTTTTTGCTGACTTCATTTTTGCTGGCCTTAGGACTCTGCACACTTTACCACTGATAACCGGTGCTAAAGTGCTGGTACTCTCTCCTTAAACATGCTAGTTTGGCTTATACTCAATTGGTATTTTAATTTACCTATAAGTCCCTAGTAAAAGAGCACTACATGTGCCCAGGGCCTGTAAATTAAATGCTACTAGTGGGTTTGCAGCACTGACTGTGCCACCCATTTAAATAGCACTTTAAACATGTCTCAGACCTGGTATTGCATAGCCTGTGAGTGCAGTTGTTAACTGTAATTTTGACCTTGAAAAGTAAACCTTTTGGCAGGCCCATACCTACCTTTTTAATACATGCAAGTCTCTATTTAAAAAGTAGAACATGTACCTTTAAGTTGTACATGTCCTGGTAGTGAAAACCTCTTACATTTGTTTTTCACTACTGCACGGCCTACCTCTCCCATAGAATAACATTGGAATTACCTTACTCATTTTATAAGTGTAATTTCCAAATGAGAATAAGTCATCAGTTCATGTTTGGTGTCTCCGGAAACAAAATTTAAAATCCTAACTTATGGTGAAGTCGGATTTTAAATTGTAGGTCTGAAAATGCCAATTTTAGAAAGTTGGCATTTTCCTGCCATAGCCATTTGGTACCTGCAGCCTGTCTCTGGGTCACATGACTGGGTGTAGCTTACAGTTGGGTTGTGTGTATTCCTCCTAGACAACTACACACAATAGGGAGCTTAGATGATACTGGTTAGGCCATCACTTAGAGGATGGGTGGGAGGAGCTGGGTCCTGCTCAACTTACACTTGAATAGACTGTGTCCTGTCTCCACACAAAGGAGAGCCTACCTCCTGTAGTCAGTCTGGAGCCAGGGCCAGGAAGACAGGCACAATTGTATATAAATAATGGACACTTCCGCACCTGTGGATATTCTGCCAGGAAGAAGGACTGCTGCGCTGCTGAAAGGACTGCCACTCTACTGGACTGCTGCTCCAAAGGAACTGCTACCCTCCTGTGCTGACCTGCTGCCTGCTTCCCCCTTGCCTGAGGAAGATGAACTGGACCTGCAACTTCATCTTGAACCTAGGACCCAAGAGTGACTCCAAGAGAGTCTGCTGGCCTTCTGATCTGAGCCTCAGGGACATAACAGGCTCGCCAACATCCTGCACCAGCCCCTGGACACTGCTGCAGTGTGTTCCAAACCCACAAGTGGTGCCTGTAAGGTCCTGGACCCTTTGTGTGGCTCAAAAGCACTGACGTTGCTGGTTCATTCACACCACGACCTTGTCACTCTTATCACAGATCAGTGCGAAGCTCTGTCAGCCCAACTCTACTCACTTCAGCACTGACCACTTGCAGGGACTGCCAACACAAAGCTCCAGCAACGCCCACCTGCAATGCCAGCATATTCATTGTGCTTTACCGGCAGCCTCCCTCAACGCTCTCCCTGCTCCTTGGGGCTTTCTTCAATGTGATCACGACTCTTGACGAACTAAAGAAGGTAAACTTCAGAGGGCTTAACCTGTGACTGTGTCTGACATGCACTCCATCACGGTCAGCCTGAAAGTGTGACTTTGACCCGGTCCAGCGGGACCACATATCGCCAGTTGGCTCTTTGTGCTTTTAGGTGCTATATTCACTAATTTCTTTTTTTTAAAAATAATAACTCCGCTTCTATTGATTGGATTTTTTCATTTTGGTCTGTTCTATTTATTAAAATTTGCTCTATTTTTCTAACTTGGTATGACTTCTTTTTGTGTGGTGTTTTCACTGTTTTACTGATTACACAGGATGTTGCACAAAAACTTTATATATTGCTTCCAAGGTAAGCCTGACTGCTCTGTGCCAAGCTATGAATGGGTTGAGCACAGGTTAATTTTAGGTTTGCTTGTGCCTTACCCTGGCAAGGATTGTGGCTGCTGCTTGATAAGGGCTCATACCCCAGTCAACTAGTAATCCAATTTCTCACTTCAACCATATTGGATAAACTAAGACACAAATGAGAAGGATATATACTGTGGTTTGACAAAATGTAGTGGGAGGAAGCATGTGGATATCCCAGTTGGATGGCCATTACATCTGGTTTTACATTGTGCAGCTAAAACTATTATGTTGTATGATTTCTGCAGGGGTACAATACAGAAATTTGGAAGGGTGTGGGATGCACAGTGTCTAAGTGTGAGCAGATCAGCACCTTCTATCAGATAATTTGCAATGCTTCCAAATAAAAAAAGATCAGAATGAGGTAAAAAAAAAATCTATGAGAGACATGTGGGACACACCCCTGGTATGATCCCAATAAACAGCACTGCAGGATGTATGAAACAAAAACATGACATTCAAATATAAAAAAGTAGGCCTTATGGTCACTAGGCAACATATTGCAAAGGGGGTGGATGTTGGAGAATACCCTGAGAAGCCTGAAAATGGAAGCAAAATATGGACTGGTCTATGTTGGCAGACAGGAGTATTTACAAAAGTAGAGGCTACCCAAAAAATGTAAGAATTTGGGAAAGATGGAGGGGCCGTAAATGGAATGCTTTAAACTGAATTAAAGGTTAGAATGAAAGGATGGAAGGCCATTAATATATGAATGTAGTAATGCAAGGAAGGTTACTTTTATAAATAAGTATAAACACCTTTTAATTTGAAATGTGTACCTAAAAAAACAAATACAAGGTTGATAATGTCAATGGGAAATGTGTGTAAAAAAATGCTTTTTAAAGAAAGGAATTGTGGAAATCTTACTTGGATTCATGGATACATGTTCTGATTTCAAGAGAAAGCCTAGGCTGTCTCATATTTGCATTTCTTTGGTTTGCAAGATAGATGGTCTTGCTGAAGGCTTGCCAAAACTGTTGAGATAAGATTCCTATGATCAAGATTTTGGAAAAAAAATGAGGATGTAATTCAAATATATTACCACTATTAAATAGTTAAGAATGTTGAAAAATATTTGATGCATGAATCTGAAAATTGCTGGGGCATTAGACAATTGAAAGGGCATCACTTGATACTCGAAACGCCTTAAGTGTGTCACGACCCCCTCTTGCGCCCTCTGTACAGTGGGTCTAGCGCACAGGGTTGTATTTCCCTGTGGCACTCCAGGGCCTCCTGCAACACCAGGATAAACACCCCTCAGGCCCCATTGTCCGACTACGTTTAGCCGCTTGGAATGCCCCTTCCCAGACCATTAGAACATTCTGGTGCTATTGTTCAATTTGTTTTTCGGTTTGCACACTTGCGAGGAAACGTGTTTCCTGTTTATTGGTTCCTACTGCCATGACCTATTGACTCCACCTGCTAATATTAATTGATTCAACCTACTTCTGTTTATTGGTTCCAGCTGCCATGACCTATTTGACTCCACCTGCTAATGTTAATTGATTGCACCTGCTTACATTAAAGGCCAAAACCATTAGGCTGACAGGTGTTATCTCCCAGGGCCTGTCTCCCATGTGAGCCACGTGCCTTTCAAGAGTCAGCCACAACATGGACTATTTAAACCGAAACTCGAGTCAGTGCTTGGCCTCGTTCCTATTCTGAGCAAGCATCTTTCTTGCACTCACCTCCTAAGTTGACCGGATTTCTGCAGGGCTCTAGACTTCCTCAGCCCAAGCCTCCCTGCAGCTCCTGTGACCCCTATGCCATGACGTTTCTGTCGTATTCGCTACCAGTGTGGTGATTCCTTTCCTCTTTGGCTTACTGCGCTACAGCTAAAAAGACTTCCTCCCGATTCCAGTTTTAAGTAGAAAAAACTAATCTAAGTACTTGATCACAGGTTAGTGCTCACTAATCCTTAGAATAAGCCCAAGGCTATCTATATGACAAAGTTCTGAATAGAGAAAGCTTATTTTCTGGAAATTGGACACTACCTTTGTTTTAATAGGTTTAGGTCCCTGAACTCCTTTATAGAGTGGGCGCACTGGACATGAATTATATCAGAACTGAAATCCACCCACCATTAATTCTTGACAAATTGTTGTAATAAGAACTACAGAGGACTTATTAGAAAGCACTATATCTGTGTACAAACTTGGACAAAGAACTGAATATAAAATGATTCTTAGGAGTGCCAGAAACTCCAGCCTTAAATCTTGATTTGTACCTTCTCTCATACAGTACTTGTGGCGAAGCCTGTAAGTGTACAATATTTTGAGTAACTGCATAATCTATGTATGCTGAGAACTGTAGGTAAACTATTTTTCCTGTTATTTCTAGTGTACTACAGCCTCACCAACATAAAAGATCCAGGGAGTGCAGAACCTCCTACACAGTGGCGCATGGCAGCAGAGCAGGACCGGTGCCACAAGCCTATCTTTTCTTATTTTGTCCCTACCCCCTTCCCCTCGATGGCAGTTTATGATTTAAAAGTTCAGGGTTCCTTGATTGTTGGCTTCCCCAAAGGGGGATAAGGGGTCCAGCATTGACTCAGTGGTCGGAACCAGGTGAGTGCATAACAAAGTGAGTGAGAGAATGTGTCTGTCAATCATCTCCCTGTTTTATGTGATGGTGTCATAGAATGCATTCCACCCTGAAGCCCCCCAAAATTAAAAAGAAACCAGGTCCAAGCACAGATAAACAAGAGTTAAGCAATGCAACGCCTGATAATTGACCTGTATTAGTATCATCACCACCTTTTTATTTAGAAGGTCAATTTGACGAAATTAAGTCACACTATTCAGATACTGAGCTGTCAGAATGTAAGAATTGCATAATGAATGAGTCATCAGACTATAAATTGAATAAGAGTTTGATTGATTGCCCTGAATGAGAAGAAACTGTGCTAGACATACACTGGGAACCTGGAAGGATAGAATTTAAATGCAACATAGAAAAATACATAAAGCAACCTGGGACTTGTGTTTGATTATTGTTGGCACTGATTTAATTTCTTATTTGGTTCACCATAATGGTAAACCTAGTAAGGATGGTGCATAGAGAATATATTCCAGATAGTGAGGATCCAAAAGTTGTAGCCAGAATCCGGAATGAGTGGAGGGAGTAGAGTCACTAGGAGGGTGTCTCAAGAAAATGTAGCAGTCACCCCACTGCAAGATGGTGTCTGCTGGGAGATCTTAGGATGCCAAAGGTTATGGCCAGCAAAGACTGTTCAAGCTCCATTAACTCGCTTGAAGTTGGAAGGTATCTTACCTCTAAGTCAGTTCACCAATGATTGGGGAAGAAACACAACAAAGAATTTGCTTGCAGATATACAGTCACATGCTTCCGGATATGCCACAGATCCACATCTCATAGCAGAAAATTACAAGCTACTTCTCTGCTGCAACAGGTGTGCAGTAGACAAGCCTCTACACATGTGAAATTCAACCAGGTGATTTATCAAACACCATGATTGAGAACACAGCCCGCTCCGATGAGTGGGTGGGGCTGGGAGGAGGGGGAGTAGACCAGAATTTGTTTCTTTACATTAAAACTGCAGCAAAACTCATAATGTTCCTGAAACTTACTAAACAATATTAATGTATTTTTAGGCACAAAATCATTTACTTATTGGATTTTCTAGATGAGTATAACGAGCAATATTTAGTGATGTGGAAAAACACAACATTGATAAAATCTGTGTGGGGAATGGAAGCTTGTTAAAATCAAGGGCCGGATACACTACTTCCTGCATGTTATTTTACAAAGTGTTTGATGTTTCTGAATGATACAATCCAACACAATTTGAGTCATAGTGTTGCCAATATTGAAAAGTCAATATCAAAATACCTATGAAAACAAATGCTTGCTACTTGCTAAGATTGTAAAGAAATATATAACAATGAGATTAATAAAGGAAAGGTGAGATTATATTCTATTGATCTATTTTACATTTAAATGTTTCCTCTCAGAAAAAGGGGGGGGAGGAGGAGCTGTGGAAACAAACTTAAAATCTTGTGTGTATTAAGCTAATATAGTCTCATATAATGTTGTGTTAATAATTGCTGTTATAGACCCTAAGTTGGCTAATTTGGTATTCCTGCTTCTACTAAGTATCTTTAATTCTCATAACCTGCAATCCATGTTTTCACTTATATGTCTTCTCATGCCACTGTTATGCGGTTCCCATTTTGGTAATAGGACTGCATGATTAAGAAAACAGCACCACAGAGTGTGGGGGACTAGGTGCACCCCATGCCGCTTGGCAGCTGTCAGCCTAACTCCTGCTTAGCTCACAGTGCCTCATCCTCACCAAACCTGTTGGGGCAAAAGGTGATTGAAGCAACCTCAACATGACACTCTGACTCCTCAGGGAATTCATAGAAACAGATCATGCCCCTTTTGCTCAATTACTCACACACACCAAGGTGAAACACAAAATGAAAAATGGATTTCAAAGCATTTATTGAAGTAATCGCATTTGAGTATAAAAACAATATGCTGCAATAATTAGGTAATTGAAACACAGCACAGTAACCAACATGACAGCAAGAATGAAGAAGTTAAACAACCCCACCATGTTGTGTTTCCAGAGAGTCTAGATGTTCCTACCGAAACACTATGTCTAAATTTGAGAGCACAGTGGTTGTAACCCTCTGCCTGGCCTGACCTAAAGGATTTTCCCCAACCCTATACCTGAAATGAATAGCAGGGGTCTGCCTATGACACAGATGGCAATCTGCTCAGGAGGCTGAGAAATCAGTGAGGCTGTCGGTCAAAAGAAAAGCATCCCAGGATGGTCATGACCGGAATGCCCTCTATCCTCTTTGGGCCTAAGCGTAATTTATATAATGACCCATATCTCGGTTGGGCAGCAGCTCTGATGTAATGCTGTGTCTCGGCGACAGAAGCTGACCCTTGGGCTGGCAAATACAAGTTAGCAAATCATGTCCTGTGAGTCCTAGCCTTCGACAAGGACTACAGATTATATGTAGTACAAGGCAGATTAAACATGCAGTGTGAACTCTGCCTTTCTAGAAGAAGTAGCTGATAAAATGTGTGAGCATAAATGCTAAAAGCAGGCTTGCTAAAGTATTAATTAAAATGTGTATAAATGTAATAAAGGCACAAGCTGTGAAACTAAACTAGGACAGGGCTGCCCAACTCGGGAACAAAAGGACCCTACAGCACTCCCCCCTTGCTAGTCTAGGAGTGCAGATTCTAATATCCCTGAGAGAATAAAGGATAAAAATTATCTAAAACTATAAAAAATGTCCATGTCGACAAGCAGAACAGTCCAAAGAATAAATGGGCAATTAAAAGACTGTGTTTGTTTAAGAAAAAAAAAAGGTCCAAATTAAAAGTCGCTGGAATTCTGTATGAGGTAATCAAACACATCAGTGGAGATGGAATCTTAGAGGGACTCCACTTCGGCAGATGATATTACCACCAAAGCCTCATCCAAAAGGTCAAAGGAGCACACATGATCTATAGCCTCAGCAGCAGCTAAGCAGGCAGCATTCTGTGCAGTGCTAGATGATAGGGCACCAGGAGCCGAGACAACCTGGCCCAGGAAAGATGACACATAGGAAGCGTCACAGAGGAGCCACAATCTTGTATGGCCAATTCTGGGAACAAACCCATAACAGTAATATAATCAGATTCATGTCCATAGAAAGCACATGTTGCTGAACAAGACACACATCCATTGCATTCTTGAAGGGGGACCATAAGCAACAGAAAACAGGATGCACACAGCAGAACACTGACCTGAACAAAAGTGACTAGTCCTTATTAAGTTCTTCTAGCAGTGATGCTCCAAAATACTGCATCATGCGCTCATGACACAGTTCGGCTGGTGGGAGCTCACTCAGACTGCTTGTTTGAGATGGGGCAGCCACCGTTAATCAAAAATATCAACAGCAGAAGCCCACCATTTAAAGCTTATACCAGTGAGAAACCTCCAAAAACACTTAAAAAGGTTAATGTATGGCTGATGGTATTACCACAAAAACAGTTTGGTATGTGCTTACAAATCCAGAACCTACAGCCTTAAAAAAGTGTAAATTCCCAGCGGTGTTGGATGCATTAAAAATACAGCTCAGCAATTCAACGAAGTGTCTTGGTAAGTCAGTATTTAAGAGGGACTGTATCTCAGCTGATGACCTTGCCACCTGTATGTCATAGGTTTTACAGGCAGATGTCAGCGCCATGTGTTTTTGAAACAATAGTTCCTTTAGTCTGCTCAGCTTATCAATACTGACTTTAGAAGCAGCAATGTGAGGCCACAAATTTGGTACTTTTAGCTCATGTGTGATCGAGAAAAGTAGGTTTCTACAGCAGGTCATTATGTGAGAAACAAAAAATCACATATGGAGCACCTGCTCTCATCCCATAGCAGCTTTGATCACTCAGCATTAAGTAACTCCCCTTCAAAAGAAACTGAAATACTGGGTGAATCAAAGGGATGAGAATACCCTTCAAGTAGCAGGCTAAATTAGCAGCCAATGCATTTCATGCGCCATGCAATGCCACCTATTTATAAATCATTGAATGGCTTACAGAAGTCTCGCTCTCGCTTCTGCTAAGAAATACTTATTTTTCCCCACTCCTACACTTGTAATCGAAAGGCAGTTTCCACACCATGGGATACAGCTCTCTCCTAAAGTTTGGAATTTGCCAATTGGAAAATGTTTTAGATATGAAGTGAATTGGAAAGTAGAAATCAACAGCAATGTCATCCCTGACTTAACCACACTGAAAATGGTATTTCTGCCCCCCTAAATGGCAGCCTAAACATTATGTCACTAGCTTCAATCTTTGTAATTATCTGTTGTCTCTTAGTAAGACTGAAAGCAGTAAATAACTATGTAGAGTTCACTTGCTTCCAAGTCATGCGATTCCCATTCAAGACTTGCAATGTCCAACTCAACTGCATTATGGACCTAAGTCGGCACTGATGTTGTAATGACAGCATGTCATTCTAAATAATGTCATTTGCAAATGACACTATGGGGGTTATGACCCCGGCGGTGAGTGTTAATAGGGCAGTAGTACCGCCACATTATGAGGATAGAGGGGTGGCTGCCCTAGGGGAAACAATTTCAGGGTAAGGGAACTACCCAGGAATCCTTGAGGTGTACCTTGCACGATCGGCCACATGATGCAATTTTATATGATCAATGGCGACAAAGCGATTGTCTTTAGAGCAAGGCAGCAGAAGTAGAATCAATAGTCTACTGCACTGTATCCCTAGAGCAGAGACCAGTGCTCGGTAAGATGGGTTAAACTCCTTCTTCACAGGTATCTTTTCATAAACCAGATCCCCAACTTTTGGAATCCAGCCTACGGAAGTTGTTGAATCTATCATTCCCAAAGTGGTGGCATGCTTTGTGAAACACTCATCTCAGAACTGTTGTAATTCCTGTAAAACAGTGACAAGTTGATTTATGTCAAAAGGTGAGTCTGCCGCCACTGCGACAGGACCATCATGATCTGGGATGAACATAGAGAGCCATAGGACTTCATATGGACTACAACCACCCACAGCTATTCAAGGCAGATTATTTAATGCTCTTTGAACCCCATATAGGTGATGGATCCATCTATGACCTGAACATAATAGTCTAGATGTTAAGGATTGCTTTAAGTCGCATTATTTTCTTTCCACAATTGAATTTCCCTTGGGATGATATGGGGAAGAATAATGCAGTACTGTACCCAATGTTCCAATGGCATCCATGTGAGCCCTAGAGGCAAAAGCAGGGCCCTAGTCCAAATGTAATGCAGCAACAGCATATGTCTCGATGAAGACTTGCAAATCTTTAAAAACTGTGCGAGCGTCAGGCGATCAATGTGGCCATACCTAAAGTAATCTGGAGCAAGAATCTACAGCTAGTAGAATGTATTTGTATGCACCATCTTAATTTAGGGGACAGCAGTGGTCCAGGTACACACGCTGCATAGGCTTGTTTGACATTAAGAGGGGTGTCTTTGGTGGGTTCTTGAAGGCGGAACCTTTGATTTGTTGACAGATGTCACAATTAAGAGCATACTGTTTGGTCTGCTTGTATAGCCCATGCCACCAGTAACACTTTTGCAACAATGCAGTACTATCTGCCACACCAGCATAGCCAGAAGCAACAGCCTCATGTGTTGCTTTAATTAGTTCTAGCCTACGATCTTGGTTGGGAATCACATGATCATCCACCCCTGGTTTTGTTACATAAAGAATGTTTTGGACACTCAAATAGTAGGAATATTTTGCTGAGTATGTATTTGGTAGCGGCTTTCTGTCAGCTGAGGCATTTACAACAACCCAAATGTCATCATCCACCCTCATATGGGAACAAGTTATTGCAGCAACAGTTGCTATAACAACTGCAGACTTGGCCACTTCATCAGCCAATTAATGCCCTACAACATGTGTTCCAACACGTTGATGGCCAAGTATACGTATTACATGAGCCCATGGCAGTTTGTCTGTAAGCTGTCACCCTTCCCCAGATCATTTAATGCTTGATGATGTTTCCTTTGGAATCTGAATCCATTTAGGTGCCAGTAGTGTAAGTTTTAGTTGAAGGACTGAACACAGTAATACAAATCAGAAACAATAAGTGTGGGGAATACAGGATTCATATGTTCCAGTGCCAGAGCTTAGAGCTCAGCAAGCTGAGCTGTGCACTCCCCCAAGAAACTCCGTATAGATTTGTTGAGGGTAGAACTCACCATCCCTCATAACTCTATATACGGCTGCACAAGTCGAGGAGTACTGGTGTTTAGTACCTATAGCAGGTTGTACAGAACCTTTGGTTTAAATGATGTATTTGTAAAGTTCTAAAGGAATAACATTAGTGGGCATAGGATACTCAAGTTCATATTGGAGAAATTCTTGGGTTTGTAGTTTTGGATTAAAAATATAATAAACATCAGCGGTGGTGAAGGAGGTAGCACATTGTACTCACTTTGGTAACAGCCTCAAGGGCTGGAACGGGGGTAACAACAGTAATACATTTGCCTTACGCTAATGGTCTCTCCTTGACAAGGGCAATCTAAACTGCAGTATTTTTTCAGTGGATGCTAAACGTATCTCTGCATTAGAATATAAATGTGATTTATATGCAATTGGTACTGTGTCGCCTTCATTGAATGTGACATATGTGAATCCAATGACACCAAGAATTATCTTACTATCTTGATGACCAAATTTGTTTTATTTTCACATGTTTTCACAAGTGTTTTGCTTCAAGCATGTCAGTCTGTAATGATGTGAGTAATTGTTTGTGTTGTGGTGTTCAATGTTTGCTAGAAAAATCTGGACAAATGAAATCATAAAGTGGTTTTGTGCACTGTGCATATTCTGGTATATATGATCCGCCCAAATTGAGGAATACAAACAAGGATTGCTATTATATTATTGTATTTGGTGGTTGTAATTGTGCACACTTCTCTAGGAAATGAGGTGCCGGACCCTTCCCCTCATCTGAAAGCTCATATCCCAAGAATAGGACCATGAGAAAAGCAATTTTTGTTTTCTTCAAGTTAAATCCCTTGTTCGATAAATCCCAATACAATGCAATCTTCCTAGGCCAAATTTGTATTGAGGTCATCATCTGATAAATATAATCTTCATAGGGCAACACCTCAGGATCAATATACGGCAATATTGATGTTACACGTGCTGAGAATAATTCAGGGCTGTTCAGATAACCTTGAGGGAGTCGACAAAAAAGAGGTTAGATACCTGCTTTCAGGTGATATATTTTTGGCAGAAAAAAACACTGGAAATGTCTAAGTTTGTTTTGTATCATTTACAATGTTGTTCATTAAAGCTATGCTTTGTGAGTTTTGTATTACAAATATGCAAGTATGGCTATTTCAATATCTGTAATCTAAGACTATTCTATATGAATGGCCTGGCTTAGCTACAGCAAACAATGAGTTGTTCTTTGGAGATACACAGGGTTCAATTACTCTCTGGTACTCAAGTTGTGGGAGAATTTCCCTAAGAGAGACTTTTGCATCATGCTTTATTGGGTACTGTGGTTATACTTGTGGGCTGGACTGTACAGGTATAACATAAGGACAGTCCCTACCCCAGCCTACATGGTTGCAGTACAGTGCCAGATCCTGTGCCAGAGCCCAATCTGCGGCGTAGGCTTCTTTTACTGGATCTGGAACTAGGACTGAAAAAGATGGCAAAATTACATCTTCCCCTTGTGGGAGCATTGTGACAACCTCTGGCAGCCAATCTTTTTCTGCCAGAAGAATAACATTAATCTTTCCCAGAAAATTACTTTAATTGTGCACATTATGTCCCCCACAATTTGGAGGTTTAATTTATAAACAATATCAGGGGGGGCGTCCTAACCGCCTATCTGGGGTTTTGACTTCAATGTTGTCGTTAGTCGCTCTCACATCTAGAAACTCTTGAAGATTCTTGCGAACTATTGTGACCTCTGCTGCGCTGTCTAACAGAGTAGCTGCCCATTTCCTGTTCATCAGTAATGTCATCAATATGTGTGGCATACTTAGCCAAAATCCCCCCAACCTTCTTAATTTTAAACTGAGGTTTTTGTTGTGGAAGTATCTCTCCTTTTTTATAATGATGTCAGATGAGCAGTGAGTCCTTTTTCGGTTTCAAGTACTGCTCCTTTCTACGTTCTAACCGCCCACCTCTCTTGGTAAGTTTATCGGATGAGCCCTGAAAGGAGCAAGAAGGGCATGTATCAGTACGTTGATTCCTGTCAGGTTGTTTCAAATTGTCACAATTTCTTAAATTCTATCTTTTCTCTGAAGTTTCTGATTGTAGAGATTCTCCCCATTGCTTTACTTTATCTTTATTAGACTTTGGTTTGTCCCAGCATTTTTTAGAAGACTTCTGTGCTTGCTTGGTACTATCCTTTTCAGATTTACTCTTTAGTTGCGGTTTATTTGGTCTGGCCCCCAAATTATTCAAACCTATACTAGTATAGTTCTTCCAAATTATTTTTAGTAGCTTTCTTTTTTGGCTTTTTTGTGGAACTTGTGCGAGTCATTGGCGTACTGCCAATGCTGCTGCTCCCCCTTTAATATTTTCTAAAATAATTGAGGAGACTGTGGCAAAGCTGCCCATAAATTTCATCCCCAAATCCAGGGCAAGGGCAGCCCCACGCTCAGTTTCAATTGTTTCAACACCTCCGGAAGAACAGAAACAGATGGAGTACCATGTCTAATGGTATAAAATGCAGCAAATACTGTGCCCCTTTTAGCATAATCATCAACCGAGGGTACCATTCCAAATGGCAAGCATATTATGAGAGTTCTATGTTTATCATGAGGTCCCGTACAGGGAAACACTACTTCCAACTAATTTATTTTTTGTGTAATCCAGAACTGAATTTCTTCATGCCCAGTGGGAACTTTACCCAAAATTGCTTTGACAGTGACCAGGTTTATCCCAGGCGTAACCAATTAGTGCAGCTGCTGCAGTATTCAGTGCTTGCAGTAAAAACTGTATTAAGTGTGTGTATATTCTTACTAAATTATTATATAAAGTAAATCAGCTGCCTGCAAATTTTGTATATTTGGGTAAGCTTACATGTATCCAAATCTGGCCAGAAGAGCCCATCGCTACTGAGGGGATTCAATCTAACGTGTTCAAATACGTGTGGGAGGGCACCTTGGAACCAATTTTGAAGTTCCTGGTATGTTGTGTTTGTAAATAATTGTATGCACTGTATTGTGCTGGTGGGTTGACCAGCATGTATGCGTGAAATGTATGATTAGCATCAACTGCAGGAAAATTGATCCATGAGAAAAATGTTTCAGCTCTGTACGCATCGTGTGCCTTAACCATGAACATACCCCTATTCTGTAGCCCATTTGCTAGTAAGTGTTGTGTCTACAATTTACTGGATTTACTACTGGTTGTGCCATTGCTAAACAGACTTTTCAGAGATAGAAACACCAAATGGGGTATCCTTTTAAAGTTCCAGCTTGAACAACCTACAGACTAGTATAGGTGCTACCTATATAGCAGAACAGGATTTTCCCTTCCTCCATGGTCGCCTCCGTATAAAAAGGTGTATAAGGTACCTTTGGCATATGAGAGAGAGCTACTCCGGAGATCCGTTAAACAAGTACCTGACTTTAAATGTTGGTGGTGCCATGTTATGCAGTTCCCATTTTGGTAATAGGATTGCATGTTTAGGACGGCAGCACTGCCAAGTGTGTGGGACTGAGTGCACCCCACATCGCTTAACAGCTATCGGCCTAACTGCTGGCTAGCTCGCAGTGCCTCACCATCACCACCAACCCTGGGCAAAAGGTGAATATAGCAACCTCAACATGACACTCTGATTCCTCAGGGACGTCACAGAAACAGGTGGTACCCCTTTTGCTCAGTTGCTCACACATGCCAAGGGGAAACACAAAATGAGAAATGGATTTCAATGCATTTATTGAAGTAATCGCTTTTGAGTGCAAAAAGCATGTGCTGCGATAATTAGGCAGATGAAACGGAGTGCAGTAACCAAGATGACAGCAAGAGTGAAGAAGATAAACAACCCCACCATATTGTTTCCAGAGAGCCTAGATGTTCCTACTAAAACCCTACGTCTAAATCTTACAGCATAGTGGTTAGAACCCTCTGCCTGGCCCGACCTAAAGGATTTTCCCCAACCCCGTACCCTGTACCCTGAATAGCAGGGGTCTGCCCGTGCTGACAATGGCAATCTCCTCAGGAGGCTGAAAAATCAGCGCCAGTTTCAGTAAGCTGTTGGTCGAAAGGAAAGGGTCCCAGGATCATCATGATTGATATAGCTCAGGAAACTGTTGGTGCTGCCTTTGTGCAAGGACTGTTACAAAATGTTAAGAATCAATTGACCACCATATCTATTGGATGGCAGACTAAGTAGCTAGCTGAGTTACTAACCATTGTGAACCACAGTGCTGAGCCACAGAAAAACAATAAACAATGTGTATCCGAACTTTATGTCACTGAAATTGTAGAATATGCAACATATGATTAAAAGGGTAGTATGAGGAGCTGAACAAATGGGGCTGGGCCGAGGAGGTCAGGGAGATGGGAGAATTGGAAGAGGAAATGAATGGGGCTGAGGAGAGGTCCCAGGGTTAGGCTGCTTTCTATGTGCTTAGATACAAGGAAGCAAGATTGCCCTGATACTGCCTCCACTGCACCAGCTCTCCCTCATCAACCTGATTATCATCAAATCTCTCAGAATCCTTCACTTGAATTTTAGGACATCCTGAGTGATGCAGACTGTGTTATGTATACCGTGATGTTTGTAGATCAAAAGAGTCCTTATGTGAATTGGGAATTGTGTTATTGCTGGTAAGCACACCAATTGCCTTACTGACACAAGTACAAGCCACTCGGCTCTAAGGGGCATATTTATACTTTGTTTGCGCTGGATTTGCATCATTTCTTTACGCAAATTCAGCACAAACTTTACTCTATATTTATAGTTTGACCGTAGACCCGTCTAGTGTCAAAATATTGGAGCTAACGTTGTTTTTTGCCTGCGGAAAACTACCTTGCATCAATGAGATGCAAGGTAGGCGTTCCCAGGCAAAAAATGACTCTAAGGCCTTTGCGCCTTATTTATCCTTCCGTGCAAAAATCACGCACGGGAGGAGGAGGGCCTTAAGTAATGGTGCTAAGTCTGTTTAGCACCATTATTTAACGACTGGGTCAGGGCAGGTGTTAGGGGACCTGTGGGCAATTTTCCATGGCCAGAGGCCATGGAAACAGCCCACAGATGCCCTTCCCTGCACCCAGGGACACCCCCACGCACCCACACCTGGAGGACACCTAAGGATGGGGGGAACCATCCCAGGTAAGTCCAGGTACGTTTTTTTTTTTTTTTTTTGTGCCAGGGGGGCATAACTTGGGCCCCCCACCTAGCACTGTGCCCAATGGCCATGCCCGGGGTACATGACTCCTATCTTTAATAAGACAGGAGTCATGTCCATGGGGGCTGTGCGTCAAATAATGACACTAGTCAGGTTAGAGTCATTTTTCTGACTCTAACCTGACTAGCGCCGTTCTTTGACACACAACCTCCTGTTTCCCCTACGCCTCTCCCACCCGGTTAGCGTCATTTATTTTGATGCTAATTGGGCCTTACCGCCGGCTAGCTTCATTCCTTAAATATGACACCCGGCTGACGTCCAGGCAGTAAACTTTTTGATTCAAACCTGCGCTAACGCAGGTTTGCGTCAAAATGTACAAATCAGGGTCTAAATGTCTTAATTCTCTTCTTTACCTTTTTCTGGCCTATCCATAGGAGCAGTTGGTAACTCCACATTTCGAGTCAAAGAATTCTCCACCATAATACTGACCCAGTGTCCATTTCTGTAGGACCTAATAGTGATAAACATTTCTTTGTGCTTAGTCTCACTTCCAATTTGATTTGTAATTGTATATAGCACTCGCTTGCCCAGAGGTATATTGGTGCTGATGCTGTAAAAAGGAGGTGATGTAGAAAATGACAGAGTTTACCAATCCTTTTGTGTAAAGAACCAGGTCTTAAGAGATTTCCTGAAACTCATCTAATCAGGACAGTCCTTTAAATTTGAGGGAAGGGAATTCCATAGCTGAGCTGTTCTAAAGACGCCCCTACCCCCCAGAATGCACGTTTGACTCCAGGCAGCAGAAGGTTCTTACCTCCTGTTGATCTAAGCATTAGGGAAGGTCTGTATATGATAAATCTGTCCTGAATGTATTTAGGGGCAATCTTGTGTATCGCCTTAAAGGCTATGCAAAGAGGAGCTTTAAATTCTATTCCCTTTGCTATGGGAAGCCAGTGAAGTTTTTCAATGGCTTGAAAAGCAGACTGATATTTCAGGATATTCGTCAAAAGCTGAGCTGTTGCATTCTGAAGCACCTACAGATTAAGCCTATTCATTTTGCCCAGGATCAGTGCATTGCCATAATTCAATTTAGATAATACAAGGGTGGTGACTACCATCCATTGAAAATAAGGTGGAATAACTTCACAAACCTTTCTAATTATCTTTAAGGCACAGAATGTTGCTGAGGCTTACATATTAATCTGATATTCAAACTTTAGTTTTTTGTCAAAAAAGTATCCCCAAATTCTTCACTTTCTGCACTGGTAAGGAAAGTGATCCCATTTCTTGGGGCCACCACTTGGGGGTCCAATATGAGCTGTCATTCTCTAGGAGAAGGATTTCTGTTTTACTAGAGTTCGGCTTTAAACAGTTCCTGTTCATACAGTTACTTACTTGAGCCATGCAGGAGCTGAATTTGGCAGCAGTATCATCTGGATTACTGGAAATTGATACCACTATTTGTGCACTGTTGGCATATGAAATCACCATTAAGCCATAGGATTTGCTAATAGTCTAGCAAGAGGTATGACATACAGATTAAATAAAGTGGGGCTCAATGAAGATCCCTGCAGCACACCACAGGGTAGACAAAAGTGATCTGACACAAAGCCCTCTATGGTGACTTGGTGTACTCTGATGGTGAGGAATTATTTTATTAAATTTAGGGCCAACCCTCCTAGTCCCAATCCGACAAGGCGGTCTTCCAAAATGGTATGACTGACTGTGTCAAACGCTGCAAAAAGGTCTGGTAAAATCAATGCAGCCTTGCTGCCTTCATTGAGAATGGATCTTCATTCCTCTGTAGCAGCTATTAGTGTTGTTTTTGTACTATGGGATTTTCTAAAACCACGTTGACTGCAATCCAGCAGTTTATTGGTGTCTATAAAAGTCATTATTCCTCATTTATTGCCCTTTTCATATCTTAGCTGGGAAAGGATGTCTAGATATATAGCTGAAAGGTTCTTTAGGGTTCAGATGAGATTTTGTAAGCAGGTGTAGAATCGAGACCTTTTTCCATTCCCGGAGAAAGTAGCCTGAATTGATTATGTCATTAAATATGAGAGTCAGTTAGCTGCTTGTAATGTCCGGACAAGTTGTGCTATCTTCGGAGGGCACAGGTCTAGTGGTAAACCAGACCGTGTAATTTTTATCATTTTGAAAACCTGTTCGTAATGAGTATGGAGAATTTATCCAGGGTAGAGACTGAAGGTTATTGTTCTTGCTCATTGTTTACCGTGGAGATCATCGATAAGTAATTATTGAATTGGAAAGTGTCATAAACTTCTTTAACTTTAGTGTGAAAGAAATCAGCTATTGTGTTCCAGAAGGCTTGGGTACTGTTGTTGTTCCGGCAATTTAGCCAATTTCTTTACGGTATTAAACAGTCCTCTTGTAGAGTGTTTTGACTGTACATTTTTATTAGAGAAGTATTTGTTTATCTCTTTTACAATACATTTTTTATACTGCCAATAGACTGTTTGTAAATTTCCTTCTTTTGAGTATCATACTTAAATCTCCAGGCTCGATCTTTCCTTCTACAATCTTGATATTGTACTCTTAATTTTTCGGAAAACCATGGTTCTGAGGGAGTTTTCCTATGTCTGGAGAATGGTTTTAGTGGAGCTAATGTGTCGATCACCTTATCTACCCATGCTGAATACTTCTGAACCATGGGACATTTTCAAAAACAAGAGAGTAAAGTAATTGCATTATTATGTGAAAGCTTGAGTTGCTCTGTAGAAGCAAACACAGTTGTTATGTTACTTGATTTAACATAATTACTTTCTGGGGTACGGATCATAATGGCCAAAAATGCAGGAATCTCTTTCTCCATGAAACCAATAAAGGTGAAGGTTTATCCAGAGAAGATGTTACCCAGAATACCCCAGTAGCCATTGAAATCTGAGGCTGTGTAATAGCTGATTTGATCAAGCAAGGGGTACTAGTTCCTATAGTTAATAGATGTAACACCCCAATTCTCAGGTTAAGCAAGGCAGGGAAGGCCAACATGTGCAAGTTTGTTGACAATATTACAGTTATCAATTATGTGGGAATCCTGACTTTGGCTGTTGGTCACAAAATACTATAATTGTCTTCTGTATCCTAGCCAATACACTCTGGTTCACTGTAGTTTACCTTTGCTCAGCTTTCTTTTCCATCCCCATACCTGCGGAGAGTCAGTATCTATTGTTCACATTGTCAGGGTCACAATGGTCATGGACTCATCTTCTGCAAGTATTCAAAGGGCCTCCTACATTCTTTCGTATGCCCAAAGATGGATTTGGACACGTTAGCTTTCCTCCAGAGCTCCACTCTAATCCAGTATGTTGATGATTTATTGTAGCTATCTGTTACTATATATCAGTGCAAGGAGGATTCAGTCTATCCCCTCACTGAATTGGCTATGAAGAGGCATAAGGGACTTAAGGCTTCAAAAGAAAAATTGCAGGTTTTCATCCCCTAGTGCAATATCTTGGCCATGAAATATTTGCTTTGCAGGATTGTATTTGAAAGGATGCCACTGGACCCTTGGAGTGGTCTAGTGAAGCAGAGAATGCATTAGTAAGACGTAAGCAGATGTTGACTTCAGCATCAACCTTGGGCCTCCCTTATTACTTTTAACCTCTGTTATCATTAATTAAATTTATTTGCCAATGGGGTGTTGCTACATAGCCACCAGCATCAGGGAAAGTCCATAGTTTTACTTCTCAGTTTGAAACAAGTTGTGGCTAGCCTCCCCCCTTGTTTACAGTGTTGGTGGCTGCCACAAATCTTATTGAAAATAAGGCATATTACCTAACTATTGATATCTTACCGCTGATTTATTCTATTTGGGGATTGGTACCCACACAGAAAGTTGACGCTCTAGTGCATTGTAGTATATTTTTTCTAATACATTACATTTTTGGTCTATATTGATTGCACAGTGGTCCAATGTCTATGGGCGCTTTATTTCACATTATTATTTAGTTATGTTTTTTTATGCTTAAGTATCAGATTTTGTACTCTTTCAATAATTTCTTAATAAAGTACGGTGTCTGCACTCATTCTAAGATGGCTGCAGCGTTTCAGTATTAGATCACGTGGCTCACAATGACATGTGTTCTTACTCATGTCTTTATTGTGCACAGCGTTGCCGGTGCTGTCTGGATTTGATTCTTATGCAATTAAGTATTATTTTTCACTCGTGCTTGCATTTTTAGCGAATTTCCCAATATAAGATGGTGCCCGTATTTATTATACGATGGCCGCCGCGTCTTAGTGAAAGATCATGTTACCCGCAGTGACACGTGGTCCTACTCGCATCTTTATTGCATGTGACATTTCTAGTTTTTAAATCGGACGATAACTACGGTTCTGGTGCGGTTTGGAGATGACTTTTGCAGAATCCCTAGAAAGTACAGCGTTTAGATCGTTGAGTCAGTGCTATGAATATGTGACGAAACAACTAGGTCCTAAACAACGATAGCCTAAACCACTACTGCTTAACAACTAGAAAGTCTCTATAACGAAGTACTGAACAACTACTGTCTAAACAACGATTTTGCCTGAATAACGATTGCCTGAACAACGAATTTTAAGGTAAGGTTTTTTTTTTTAATGGTTTATTAGTTGTTTAGAATGTATTTATATATATATATAGATATATATATATATATTAGTGTTTCAGGCAAATAGTGATTTAGACCTCGTTGTTCAGGATGTTTCCCCAGTCCGATGGTATCACAATCACTATGAAGTTGATTGAGGTGTTTGAATACCACTTTGTTTCTCCCCTTTTTCAGACCTTTCACTTATGATTGTTGCTTTTGCTATCAGGTAAGAATACTGTTTTTTTTTATCCTCATGGTGCGTCTTTTGTACATGAGGTTGCTCGGTTTTAACACTCTATTTCACTTCTATATAGGTGTAGGAGATCTTTACACTACTTTGCTGGTAAGATCTTTGGTTGTGGTTGTCTGTAAATATGCCAGTTTGAATTTTTTCAGTTGTTGCTAAATATGGACATTTGGGGTTTTGCACTTGTTTGACACTGGTTTTGGTCTGTAGGATATCTCATTTTTTGGTGTTCCACTCAACTCGATGGCTTTTATTGTTGGCAAGCGATGCACAATGTGTAATTGTTTTAGGTGCACTTGTTATTTTTTTTTTCATTTATGTTGATTTAGGTTTATTGCATATGCAACACAGAGTCCTGATTTTGTTGATGGAATGGCATTTGGAGACTGAAACACCGACTGTTTCTCCTTTTTAACAATATGGTTGACATCAACTGTTGTTAAATCCATGAAATTGTAATCCTATGAACTTTGAATTTAGTGTGTGAACTTTTTATTATGTTATCTCATGGATCCTAGGAGTAATACCAGAAAAGCATTGTGTATTTAGCATCTTTTTGATGATGAGCTTCAGTTTTGTTGCTGATTTATTCGACACTGATAGATTCATGTGTTTCAAATCTAATATGTATATGACAGTATGCTTTGTGTGGATGTAAATGTTTCCTTATTTTGAATAACAGCATTGAATCTGTTGATCAGTAGGTAAGGACTATATAAATAAATCCTCCAGGAGCATTATTGCTTGCACCAAATCTTATTGAGGCATCTGAAAATATTGTGTTGAGTTCTCTGTTTACTGTGCTCCACTCTGTGATCATGTTCCTCTTCAACAGAAAAATTCAGCATCTCTCTCTTCATTTCAATTGTCTCAATGTCAAATAATGTTGTTTTTGACCTCTCATATTAGTTTAATGAACTGTTATGATCTAAACCTTGCTTCTCTAATCCCTCCCAGTGAGGAGGAAGACCCACATGAATGTGTTTTTAACCACTGCCCATGTTACTAAGCTGCATATTCATTTTATTGATGTACCCCTAATGAATGTGAAATAACTTATTTTGTGGAGGGATCATGTCTCAAAAATGACAAAGGTAGTTTAGTTGCTGATTATGCTATTTGCACCGTGTACCAAACAGAGGAAAACTGCAACTTGCCCACTGTGAAATCAGCCAAAAGTGGAGAGCTCATTGCTCTCATTCATGCTTGCATCCTAGCCAAGAAAAAGACTGTAACTGTGTATATACACTCAAAGTATATGTTTGGAGTGATGCATGACTTTGGCATCATTTGGCTACAAAAAGGTTTCTTGACCTTAGCAGGTACCCCATCAAGAATTTGGCATAATCTCGGGCATCTTCTAAATATTTTACAATAGCTAAAATAGGTGTCAATGGAAACGTGCGCACCAGCACTCTCATTACAATGTTTCCAAGGACAATGCTCTAGCCTATTCAGCTTCTAAGAATGCTGTATCATCTAAAACTGCTGCTCTTGTTATGAGAACTGATCTATTTCCTGTACCCACTTGAAAAGATGTGTCTCAATTTTAGGAGGAAAATGGAAAACAATTGTGGATCAAGCAACAATGGAAAAGAGACCCTGAGGGGATGTTGAGAGAGATAGTACTAGGCATGTGGTTGCACCAAAATGTTTTCCCCCCAACTTTTCCAGGATGTATCATAGAGCAGCCCACTCTGGTAGGGACAGTATGAAACGTGCAACTGTGACCCTTTGATAGGCGCCCTTCTTTCTTATATAACCCAAAGCTGTTGTCAACCTTGCACCATTTACCTGTCATACAGTGCTGAAAAAGGCACCATTTACCCACCATACAATGCTGCAAAAGGGGTTAAGATGCGAGGAAGGGGGTTAAGGTCACCCTTGATGCTCACCCTCCCCCACGGAGTTCCTTCATGCACATCCAAATAGATTTCATGCAGATGTCAATATGCACAAATTACTCATATATCTGTGTGGTGGTGTGTATGTTTTCCGGATGGGTGGAAATGTACCCGTGTGCCTGTGCAGATGCCATTATGGTAGTTAAGCAGATATCTAGTAAAATAATGTTTGGTGCCTGCTTTTCTAGATTTGAGATGACAAGCATGGTTTAGTAGTAATCAAGGGACTTAAGTTGTGTCATCAGTAAAAATTTACAGTTAAACGGTGATATTGTTTTACAATATTGCAAAAGCTTTTACAATGTAATTACAGCTTCTATTCTCAGTTGGTAGCCAAATTATATGATTGTCCGACTGAGGCCCGCCACACCCTCCAGCCTGGGGAATGAGTAAACATTAATGTATACCAGAGGAAGACTGCACTACAGCCTCACTGGCGAATTCCATGCTGGATCCTTCTAATCACAAACACAGCTGTTAAATGCCATTGCTTGGCAACTTGCATTCACTCTTCCACTGCAAACAAGTTTCTCCTCCTCTAGAAAACGTTGCTCCAACCTCTACTTCAGGGTCTGTGTCTGGCACCAGATCATCTGCTGAAACTGTTGTGCTGCAGCTTTTCTATCTGTTTGTGGGTCAAAGTCTCTATTCCCACCTTCTTTGCCTGCTCCGCTGCTACCACGTAATGCTCTCCGAAAGCCTCTTACTGCTACTGTCTCTGCCTGAGGTAAGAAGCCTTCTCCTTCAAGATACTGGATCACTATGGGGCCTGGCCTATAGTCTTCTTTGCTGCTTTGTGCTTCTGGTTCTTCTGTACACCCTTATTGCAGAATGAGAAATTAGTCAAAGACTGAACTTTACTGGGTCTTCCATTAGACAGAGCTGCCGCTCTGCTTAGAAGAGCAACTCCTACATGTGGATTCCGGAAAAGGTAATATAGACTATTTACTCCTCCTTCTGGATTTGCATGCACACCCCTGTTGATGTGAGAGGTAACATTCCTTTGATTAGAGTGGCAATCAGTTGTAAAGAAACTTGCCTTCAGCTCTACTATGTTGCACACAGACTGCAAGAGTGTGCAGGTATCTCCCCTTTTTCTGTCCCAGCCCCTGAAAAGTTTCAACTGTCGCTTGCCAGATGACTAAGGAAGGATTCATTGTGAGCACAGAGGAGCAAATGCATCTTTTATTTTTGGTGGACTCAGTAAATGATATTTGACAGCTTCTACACAGACTGTTGTTTTCAGTGGCCACCTAAAGAAAGTCAGGCAAATTGAATTTTTTTGATTAAGAGCATACCCCTGGCTGTAATTAGACTCGACTGGGACTCGTTATCCAGGGTATGTCATCCCAGCCATAAGACACTTTGATGAACATTCCTTGAAATGAAAAAGGGGCAGGACGGCTAGTTCAACTACCTCTAGCTTCTTCTCTGCAATAATGGTCATGTACGGAATGACTGCTGCTTTAGATGAGAGCAAATATCGTGTCACCTGTGTGTTAGGGATGTTGTTGCTGAGAGTAACATGTTTCTGTCATGTGACTAAGCTTCATTGATTTGTACTGAGAGAAAACGTGTATATAGTGGCTTCATTTCCTATGCTTGTTAGCTCTATAATCCAGCTGACTATGTTTTAGTGAGATCTTTGGTTAGTTAAAATGACAATTGTCATTGGGGGTTATGGAGAACATAGCAGTAGCAAGGTGAATACCCTCATGAGCGCTCCTAACCTTCTGACAGGCTGAGCATGTAACCACAATGCAATACCCGCTTTGCTCTTTTCTCGCCTTCCTGATTTGTTAGAGTGAGGAGCAGTATAACGACATATGATAAAAAACATTTTGTGTCTTTCCCGTGGTGTGCTTGCTCTGGGCTGGCTCTGAGCAGCTGAGGAGCTTTTCAAGGACTGGGCAGTGGTGTGGAGAATCCCTTTCCGGTTGAGCAGAGGCAGTGCCAGAACCAGTGTCAAGAACGCTTCTGTATGCATTCACGGGACTGCTATGTTCCTCCAGCAGTGTGGGCGGGAGAGACTCATTTGCAATCCCTTAAATGATTGTCACAGATGCCTACAGCTCTAGTCTCAGTGCTTCTGCTCCTGGGGGTGGGGTGGGCGATTGCATATGCTCCTGGTCTGCAGGAGTTGAATAGTAAATACAGTGCATTGACTAAGGAAGTAAGGGCCCCGTTTAGAGTTTGGCGGATGGGTTACTCCATCAGAAAAGTGATGGATATCCCATCCACTGTATTACGATCTCAATAGGCTATTATGGGATAGTAATACGGCGGACAGGGTATCCGTCTTGTTTGTGAGGGAGTAACCCCCTCCACCAATCTCTCAATCAGCCCTAGGTCTCCCCTTGGCTGTTAATCAGCCTATTAGCAAGTGTGAGATGCTGAAAAAAGGGTGGAGGAGAATTTCTAAGCCCATTTTGATCATACCCTCGACATTTAAGTTAAGTTCTGCTACTGTTGAAGCAGGGCTATTCAATAAACTTCAGAAGTCTCAGTTAGCCAAAGTACAGAGTTGTTCTAAAAAAAAAATCTTAAATACGGTAATTTCCCAAATCAGCTAATCCTGCGAAGAAATTTAAAGTCCTCTGGATTACAGGAAGGGGGTATTTCAGACCAAACCCTTCTTTACAAACTTTCTTCAGACTAAAAAGAGATATGAGTGCCCCCTCTTTTACCAATAATGTACGGTTCTAGATCTCATTGTAACTATGGATCCCCTGATAAAAGACAAAGAAGCAGCTGGCAGGGAGAAGGGAGCTGTGACTGGGGACCCCTTAATCCAAGACCTATCAGACCTTCTTGAACCTGACAGAATAGATTCTTAAGCTGGAGAGACTCAAGCCAGGTCTTAAGCTGCTGAGTCCTGGAAGATGCCTCCTCTTTATGTGAGGATGGATAAAAGGGCTGGAAGGACTTTTCAATTTTTCCCTTCTCAGTGGTTATTTCTCTATAAGTAAAGTATAGATAGACGTTACTAACTTTGTAGCAGTTTGTGTTTTAATCTTCTACGCTAAGATCTTTAAACTTTTTTCACTGTATTCAAATTACTGCAGATTTCTTGCTTCCCATTTACCATGAACCTTTTGCTCTAGGAGAGACATATTCTTATGTTTACAAGTATCTAAGTCAGCTATAATTTTCTCATGCTCTTTGCAAAAGTGTGGGTCATGCACTTGCATCTCTAACTTCCCCATTAACTGCGTCAGTCTCTGTTCTGCTGAGTTCCCTAAGTTGTATTAGTGGTTTTATTTGGGCTAGTAACAGAGTAATAGAGTCAGGATCTCATAGAAAAAATTAAGGGGGCGTTTAAAATAGGGTGGTCTCCAACTCGCGGATGTTCAGTTGCAAACCTTTAGTATGCCTCTTAGACCACTGGTGATTCTCACCAAGATCAAATATTTTTGGCAGTGACGTATAGGGCCTCATTACGAACTTGGCAGTCTGACAGTAAGACCGCTGTGGTGGCGGCTGCCAAAAGACTGCCATGTTGGTGGTCATCTGACAGCCATATTAAGAGGCACACAGCTCAGATCACCAAAAAAACAGCTAATTTCCCGAAACCGCCAGCCCGATAAAAAACACTATCCACAATCCTTTGCAACCAGAATGCTACTCAAAGCCAGACACTAGCAAATAATACATACCTAGCTATACAAACAATAGGCACACCTACACATTACAACCAGCACACATCACACACTTGCACAACAGACACAACACACAATTGTCCAACCCACAAAATACACAACTGTCAGCCACTCACATCACAGCACCCACACTTCATCACAAACATTTTTCATCCTTTTTTCACTACCTCACCGTCTTTACCACCACTACCATGTCCCCACAAAAATATCCACATTTCACTGATGATGAGTTGAGGGTCATGGCGGACAGAATTGTCAGGGTAGAACCATATCTTTTCAGGGCACAGGTTCAGCAAACATCAATAGGCAGGAAAATGGAGTTGCGGCAAAGGATAGTCAACAGGGTGAATACAGTAGACAGTTACTAATGCACAAGGGTGGACATCAGTAAGAAGTGGAATTACCTCAAGGGGGAAGGTACAATCCATGGCATTCAGGCACCTGCTAGCAGTGGGCCCACACCTCCTCCCCCACAGTTCACATCATGAAAGGAGAAGGTCTTGGACTTCCTGCATCCTGAGGGCCTGACAGGAATACCTGAGGGACTGGATTTGGGTAAGTCACAACAACATTCATGTCACCAAACAGTCTTGTCTTGCATGCTCACTCATCACCTTTCCCCACCCCAATGACCAAACCACCCACCACCCCTCTGTCCAAACCTCCAAATACCCCTCACTGCCATGCCACATGTCAGGTAAACTCCCCTTGGGACACAGTATTTGGAAAGGGCATGTGGAGTCCTGGAAACTGCCAGTACTACAACTCCCAGAAGGCACTGTTCCACCATTAACAAAACCTGAACAGTTCACTAAATTTGAAATGTCTTGCATTAGAAACTAACAATCAAAATTATCCATCCTGAATGGTCCACCATTTAACACTTCATTGCAATGACAGCTATGCAATGGCTCACTACCAGTACGATTACAAGAAATTTGCAGCTACAGCTGTGTCCCATACTAAACTGAACTCTCAGAAAAGCTCCCTAATAATGTCATATACTCACCTTGTGGGGGAACTTACCTGGCAAACTGGACACACTTGTGGTACATCCAGACAGAGGCCCAGGTCAAAATGTCACACCTATATTGTGTGCCAGCTCTGACACCATTCTGCATTGTTTGGCTTCTAGTTGACTCAGTGAAGCCATACACCTTACTAGAAGGCAAATGTACATTGTCATGTCTTCACTCAGACAAGATATGGGGGCATTAGCAGCCATCTAAACATCAACGCACTCTAAGAGCTTGGAGCATGCTGTATGCAATTGCAAATCTCTGTGTCCTATATTGCACTAACCCAGATTAAGTAGCAGCTGTCATTGTCATTTCAGGGGATCATGTAAAGGCAATGTGTACATCTTGCATACCATGTTTAGTACTCTAATTTATACATCACTTGTTGCATCACTTACAACAACTGTGTGTTCAACTTCTCCAACAGGTAACCTTCCCATCCCCAACATGGAGAGGACACCAGAGACTGACACTACCCCTCTGGATGAAGGCCTCGGTGAGGAAAACACACCTGAATGTCTGTACACTGAGGACAAAACTGGCCTATCAGGGACACCTGGTCAGTGAACAACTGTCAGCCTCACCCTGCTTGCAATGGCTCCTGCCAGCCCTGTTGCAACTACATCACAGGCAACCATTCGCCCCCAAACCTGTGTCCCAAGGACAGTCTCATCCATTGTGTGCCCCCAGTACAGGCACCTGAGTCTCTTAAGGTCACCCTTTAACAATTATGGTTCTGCCACCAGTGGAAGTGGGCACATGTACATAGGGGTAGTGTGCATGGGAGGGATGATGTGGGCTAGAGGATAGGGGCTCTAAGGGACAGAACTGACCGGGAGACCATCTCCCAAGTCTTGAGAGCCTACCAAAATTCCCAAGGCACAATGGGCCAGGTACTGGGGGAGATCAGACAGCTGCAGAGGGACAACCACCAGGAAGCCATGCAGCAGTGGCAGGCCCAAAATGCCATCCTGGCTTCCACTGCCAGGGTCCTGAGAGATATGAACACTACTCTGAGTAGGTTTGGCACCCAACATCATGCCTCTTCCACTAGCAATGAGACATCAGGCTCCTCAACATCTTTGGCTGCTGGTGGAATTGAGGCCCTGCCAGGAGAAGGGAATGACTCAGACACCCCACCTTCTGTAGCAGAAGAACCCCCCCTCACAAGCATGGACGTCGACCCAGACATCCAGCAGGAGCAGATGCCAAGACTAAACCCACTGCCAGGAAGTGAACCACTCCTGATTGGTCCCCCTTGTCTGTCACTGATACGCCCTGTTGACTGTTCTGATACCTAACTCAATTTTCCTATGGTGCAAGGACACTGGAATTGTGTCTCCAAATGGTGTAGCAGCTACCCTGATGATTTCATCTACCATGACAGAACCATTCACTGTTAACTTTTCTTCATTCCTGTTTCAACTCTCTCATTTTGTTATGCTCCCTCCAATAAATACCACTTAACCACAGATCCTGTGTAACAACCATATACAACTGTTATGTATGAAAACTATTGTACCAACATTTTCATCACCAATTTTATAACTTTGTTGAGGTCATCACACATGTACTGGACAACCAGAATACATATTGCATTGAGACTGTAACACAGACATGACACAAGTAGCCTGTATTGTACAGCTCCACATATTTATTTGGAGAATGGCAATCAGCACATTGTGAAGTCATGCTGTGGACTTCAGTGTTTTAGCTTAGGTGTCATTCACTACCAACCCACAGAGTACAGAAGTTAGGGACATATCAGTCTATCACCATCCCAGGAGAAAGACAGATTGGTTCAATGTATCATCAGCTAAAGCCTTATCACATACCCATGCCTTATTCTTCCAAAAAAACATACGCCATGAAACGGACAGAGGTCAGTACTAATCTCCCCAGTCATGGAACCTTCCACTTACCATGGTCAGGTATCTGTAGGATTGCCACTCACCTATGTCAGTCTTCAGACAAATGCACATTGGTCTGCAATGAGGAAACACACTGACAACTATGCACAGTTTAGGTCACATACAACACATGCCATAATTATGGTAGAGGGTCTGTATACCACATTCTGATATGTGTGAGACACAAATGGACAGACACATGGCACCATTTTAGCCACCTCCAATACCAAACAGATTTTTTTGTGGAAAATGACATTACCACACCACTGTCACAACAGTCTTGGCATAGAACTCACACACCACAAATATAATGCAGAACAGCACTTGATTTAATCTATGTCCACATCTCACAATACACCTTGTCCTTCCGTGGGCCTCATTGAAGCAGACTTCCCTTGGTGTGGTTGGGTACCTCACTGATGTCAATAACCAAGGATGGTTTGGGTAGCCAGAGTCCCCTGTAAGGTATAGTAACACCAATCCAAACTGTCATCTTGGACATACACACATATGGTAGCTGGAAAATAGTTACATATACACATGATATATATGACTTACCAACCGGCCAGGCCCTGTGTCATCAGCAGAGGGATTTTACTGTTCCACATGATTAAGAATCATGGACTGATCCTAGACACCTTGCGCAAACTTGTGAAATGTATAGGTCAGCCAAACAGACCATTCGGACATTTATGGAGTGGTAGTTTTTCCTGTTCCTATATACATGTTCATGAGTACTTGGGGGAAACAAAGCTACATGAGTGCCATTTATGGCTCCAACCACATGTGGAATGTGTCCCAAAGCATAGAAATCTGCCTTCACATGGGCCAAATCCTTACGTTGGGGAAATCTGATGAAGCTGTCCAGGTATTTTAACAATGCAGACAGTACAGCCTTCAAAACCAGACTGAACATGGGCTGAGACATCCCTGCAGTTAGTGCCACTGTATTCTGAAAGGACCCGTGGCCAGGAATTGCAGAATTTACATGACTTGAACGATGGGAGGTATGCTGTTGGGATTGCGAGTGGCTGTCATCCGATCAGGCTCCAACTGATGACATAGATCCATGATTGTATGCCTATCCAGATGATATATTTGGATTATATGTTGCGCCTCCATTGTCTGCCAGCAAGACCTCCACGACCTGAGCTGCTGTGTACTGCCTTTGGGAGCAATCATGCCACGTCCTGCAGGTGATAGAGCCCCTGCCTTCACTCTGGAAGAGCTGGAGGAGGACCTATCCCTATATGAACAGCTCTATGGTGCACCAGAGGAGCAGGTGAGTCCAATGCAATACTAATGGGTGAAAGGCATATCATGATGTAGATGAAATGTACAGGAACGAAGATTTGGGCCATCATGTGTGGGTGGATGGTTATGTGCACATGTGCATAGAAAGACTGTTATCCCTGATACATAGTAGGAAGTGTGTGATGTATGTACCCTGATCCACATATGTACATTACAGCGTTAACATCTATGTTGGTGTGATAATTAGTTGTAGAGTTGTGCCATTTTAAAGACATATTTGTAGCCCAAACCTGGTACCCGGTATGCATGCTGTATGCCTAACTCCACTTCACACATGGCCTGACTGCAGAGGGTGACTTGAAAAAGAGTTTGAAGTGTTACGAAGGGTATGTTTGACTACTTGTACTAACTTGATAGTGAACCATACTTGTTTTGGGATGGAGCACGTGGACATGACTTTCTCCTCTTGTCTGTGGCATCCATGAAGGTCAACTCCCATCAGAAAAAGGGGATCTGGCTTGCCATCACCAAGGAAGTGCAGAACCTGGGGGTACACAGCCAGCGGAGCACCCACTGTAGAAAGCAGTGGGAGGACCTGAGACACTGGGCCCATAAGACTGCTGAGGCCCAGCTGGGAGTGTCCTCCAAGGGAGGAAGGGGTGCCTGTCGGACCTTGGTGGTGGCCTACCCTGAGTTGGATGGGAGTTTGAGGGCAGCACAGCAGCCACAAGGGGGTGAGTACTGATTACACTCATTTACATTCTTGTGCAAGGTCAGTGTATAATGTGAAAGACTCTAAGCTGTGACAATGTAGTAAGTGCAAAAGGTAAAAGGTCTCCTGGGAGCACCTAGATGTAGAGTCCTGCAGACTGGTACATAGGTGTGCACATTGTATTGTGTATAGGGACATATTACTCACCTATGTCATCCCTTCTGTACAGTAGCATATGATTATGCACATGTGACTGTGTCATATGTGTACCACTATACAGCTCTTAATACCCTACTGGTTATTCCTTGCCACCTACAGATCCATACTCAGAATATCCTGATGGTAAGCTGTCCTGGCCTTTGCCCTCCTGTAGGAAAGTACCATCTTGCCTGGCATGTTACCCCCATATTTCACTGTATATATGTTGTTTTAGTTGTATGTGTCACTGGGACCCTGCCAGCCAGGGCCCCAGTGCTCATAAGTGTGCCCTGTATGTGTTACCTATGTTATGACTAACTGTCTCCCTGAGGCTCTGCTAATCAGAACCTCAGCGGTTATGCTCTCTCATTTCTTTCCAAATTGTCACTAACAGGCTAGTGACCAATTTTACCAATTTATATTGGCTTACTGGAACACCCTTATAATTCCCTAGTATATGGTACTAAGGTACCCAGGGTATTGGGGTTCCAGGAGATCCCTATGGGCTTCAGCATTTCTTTTGCCACCCATAGGGAGCTCTGACAATTCTTACACAGGCCTGCCACTGCAGCCTGAGTGAAATAACGTCCACGTTATTTCACAGCCATTTTACACTGCACTTAAGTAACTTATAAGTCACCTATATGTCTAACCTTTACCTGGTAAAGGTTGGGTGCTAAGTTACTTAGGGGGTCATTCCAACCCTGGCGGTCCGAGACCGCCAGGGTAGGGGACCGCGGATGCACCGCCAACAGGCTGGCGGTGCATCCAGGCCCATTCTGACCGCGGCGGTAAAGCCGCGGTCAGAAAAGGGAAACCGGCGGTTTCCCGCCGGTTTTCCCCTGGACTGCAGAATCCTCCATGGCGGCGCTGCAGGCAGCGCCGCCATGGGGATTCTGACCCCCTTCCCGCCAGCCTGGTTCTGGCGGTTTTGACCGCCAGAACCAGGCTGGCGGGAACGGGTGTCGTGGGGCCCCTGGGGGCCCCTGCAGTGCCCATGCCAATGGCATGGGCACTGCAGGGGCCCCCGTAAGAGGGCCCCACTTAGAATTTCAGTGTCTGCTTAGCAGACACTGAAATTCGCGACGGGTGCTACTGCACCCGTCGCACCCCTTCCACTCCGCCGGCTCCATTCGGAGCCGGCTTCCTCGTGGAAGGGTGTTTCCCGCTGGGCTGGCGGGCGGCCTTTTGGCGGTCACCCGCCAGCCCAGTGGGAAACCCAGAATGACCGCCGCGGTCTTTTGACCGCGGTACGGTCTTCTGGCGGTTCCCGCTTGGCGGGCGGCTCCCGCCGCCCGCCAAGCTTGGAATCACCCCCTTAGTGTGTGGGCACCCTGGCACTAGCCAAGGTGCCCCCACATTGTTCAGGGCCAATTCCCCGGACTTTGTGAGTGCGGGGACACCATTACACGCGTGCACTACATATAGGTCACTACCTGTGTGTAGCTTCACAATGGTAACTCCGAATATGGCCATGTAACATGTCTATGATCATGGAATTGCCCCCTCTATGCCATCCTGGCATTGTTGGCACAATCCCATTATCCCACGGGTCTCTAGCACAGACCCGGGTACTGCCAAACTGCCTTTTCAGGGGTTTCACTGCAGCTGCTGCTGCTGCCAACCCCTCAGACAGGTTTCTGCACTCCTGAGGTCCAGCCAGGCTTGGCCCAGGAAGGCAGATTAAAGGACTTCCTCAGAGAGAGGGTGTTACACCCTCTCCCTTTGGAATAAGGTGTTAAGGCAGGGGAGGAGTAGCCTCCCCCAGCCTCTGGAAATGCTTTCATGGGCACAGATGGTGCCCATTTCTGCATAAGCCAGTCTACACCGGTTCAGGGACCCCTCAGCCCTGCTCTGGCGTGAAACTGGACAAAGGAAAGGGGAGTGACCACTCCCCTGACCTGCACCTCCCCTGGGAGGTGCCCAGAGCTCCTCCAGTGTGCTCCAGACCTCTGCCATCTTGGAAACAGAGGTGCTGCTGGCACACTGGACTGCTCTGAGTGGCCAGGGCCAGCAGGTGAGGTCAGAGACTCCTTCTGATAGGCTCCTTCAGGTGTTGCTAGCCTATCCTCTCTCCTAAGTATCCAAACCCTCTTTTCTGGCTATTTAGGGTCTCTGCTTTGGGGAATTCCTTAGATAATGAATGCAAGAGCTCATCAGAGTTCCTCTGCATCTCTCTCTTCACCTTCTGCCAAGGAATCGACTGCTGACCGCGCTGGAAGCCTGCAAAACTGCAACAAAGTAGCAACAACGACTACTGCGACACTGTAACGCTGATCCAGCCGCCTTCTCGACTGTTTTCCTGGTTGTGCATGCTGTGGGGGTAGTCTGCCTCCTCTCTGCACTAGAAGCTCCGAAGAAATCTCCTGTGGGTCGACGGAATCTTCCCCCTGCAACCGCAGGCACCAAAGAACTGCATCACCGGTCCTCTGGGTCTCCTCTCAGCATGACGAGCGAGGTCCCTTGAACTCAGCAACTCTGTCCAAGTGACTCTTACAGTCCAGTGACTCTTCAGTCCAAGTTTGGTGGAGGTAAGTCCTTGCCTCCCCACGCCAGACTGCATTGCTGGGAACCGCGTGTTTTGAAGCTACTCCGGCTCCTGTGCACTCCACGAAGATTTCCTTTGTGCACAGCCAAGCCTGGGTCCACGGCACTCTAACCTGCATTGCATGACCTCCTGAGTTGTCCTCCGGCGGCGTGGGACTCTCTTGTGCAACTTCGGGTGAGCACCGTTTCACTCCACTTCGTAGTGCCTGTTCCGGCACTTCTGCGGGTGCTGCCTGCTTCTGAGAGGGCTCCTTGTCTTGCTGGGCGCCCCCTCTGTCCCCTGACGCAATTGGTGACATCCTGGTCCCTCCTAGGCCACAGCAGCATCCAAAAACCCTAACCGCGAGCTTTGCAGGTAGCAAGGCTTGTTTGCGGTCTTTCGGCGGGAAAACACTTCTGCACGACTCTTCACGACGTGGGACATCCATCCTCCAAAGGGGAAGTTTCTAGCCCTTGTCGTTCCTGCAGAATCCTCAGCTTCTACCTTCCAGTAGCAGCTTCTTTGCACCCACAGCTGGCATTTCCTGGGCATCTGCCCACTCTCGACTTGATCGTGACTTTTGGACTTGGTCCCCTTGTTCCACAGGTACTCTAGTCTGGAAATCCATCGTTGTTGCATTGCTGGTGTTGGTCTTTCCTGCAGAATTCCCCTATCACAACTTCTGTGCTCTTTGGGGAACTTCAGTGCACTTTGCACTCACTTTTCAGGGTCTTGGGGTGGGCTATTTTTCTAACCCTCACTGTTTTCTTACAGTCCCAGCGACCCTCTACAAGGTCACATAGGTTTGGGGTCCATTCGTGGTTCGCATTCCACTTTTGGAGTATATGGTTTGTGTTGCCCCTATCCCTATGTGTCCCCATTGCATCCTATTGTAACTTTACATTGTTTGCACTGTTTTCTATTACTATACTGCATATTTTTGGTATTGTGTACATATATCTTGTGTATATTTGCTATCCTCATACTGAGGGTACTCACTGAGATACTTTGGCATATTGTCATAAAAATAAAGTACCTTTATTTTTAGTATATCTGTGTATTGTGTTTTCTTATGATATTGTGCATATGATACTAGTGGTACAGTAGGAGCTTCACTCGTCTCCTAGTTCAGCCTAAGATGCTCTGCTAAGCTACCTTTTCTATCAGCCTAAGCTGCTAGACACCCCTATACACTAATAAGGGATGCCTGGTGCAAGGTGTAAGTACCCCTTGGTACTCACTACAAGCCAGTCCAGCCTCCTACACCTCCCTCCACTCAAATGCCCCTTGATGCATCCCTGTGTGCAACATAGAGTCTAACAAGTTGAGGACATGCCTGCTAATCCTGAGGTTTCCAGTGACCTGTCAACTTATTGTGAGGCTGTGATCTCAATCTGACATTTCACATGCCACACTTACTACACTTACTCAGTGGTGTCCTCATTGGTAAGTGAGGACTAAACATTGACACCTGTGATGTTTCATCACAATGAACATCCTGCATGTACTAAAGTATGGTAGTATAACTAGACTCCTTGTGCAATCCATATCATTGATGTGAGAGCTCAGCATAATAGTACCATGTACATGTTCCCTGGATGGTAAGTGGCTACACAGTACTGTCCTATTCTAATGTGTTGTGGGCATGCTAAATCGGCCACGACATCTTAGCAATAGGTACAATCTACACTGGTTTTTCTAACACCATGTGCACATTTTTAGGGTCAGCCATATATCAACATTGTGATACAACTTAAATAAACTTACTTTTGCTATTGGGGATATGTTTTGAAGGCTTTTGGTATGGGATCCTACTGCTTGTACTGACTTCATTGTGTTGCATGTGTGATAGTTCACCTTCACATGATGTTGGAATGGTATGTGTAGTCAGTCATTTGGCTTGCCTCAAGGTGTATGTCTGTCATGTTAAGCCCAGAAGTGTGTTGTGGCATTGTGAAGTTCATATACAGATTTACGACTGCTCGTGTCTGAAGTGTGGATAGTGAAGTTGCCACTTGTATGATGGGCTATTGTTGCACTCATCATGATTAGTTGTACTCTATGTGGCCTTCATGCACATGCCAGGTGTCCATTGTATTTAAAATGTTGGTATGCTATTTGGAGTTGTCTGTGGGAAAATCCTATGGGCTATGTTGGCCCCTATAAGTGTACATGGCTTTGTTTACAGGTGGAGAATGACTGAGATAATTAGCTCTGCAGAGTGTATATCATCCTTTCTTACATGACTATTGAGACATGTGTCGGTGACTTGTTTAGACGCCATCATACTCAATTTGTGGAAAGGCAAATATAGTTGTTGCATGTTTGCAAATGTCAGTTGTGAAGGCTGTGGACTCTGTGACATGAAATGGTTTTGTCTTGTATGCAACATGCTGTCTTATGTTTGGCATATGATGAGGTTCCTTTCCTAGTACATTAGATCAGCCAAAAATGTAGGTAAGTGTGGATTCTGTGTATGTGATATGTTGAAATGAATGTTACCACTATTTCCCATTGCTTGTTGTTGGTTCACTATGTTGCTGTGGATAGGACTCAGATTTATGTTGACAAGTCAGGTTGTCATGGAATGGTTATTGTGATAACTCTGATATGATGGTATAGTAGGTGTGCAATAGGTGGCTTACCTGGTGTGTAACGTTGTTGTAATGAGGGGTGTAGATGGTATCTAGTTATGACATGATGTTGGCACTAATTTGTTTCTACCTGGAGGTGTACTACAAATGGTTATAATGTGATTGATGTGTACAGTGTGATGTTAGTGTTTGTAAAAGATTATGATGACCTTACCTCTCTTTCTCTTTTCCAGCATCAGCAACGAAGGGCGAAGGAGATGGGGCACAGCGAAGTGGGGAAGCTGCTGGCCACAGGACCTCAAGTCATGAGACCACCGACACCGAGGGACCCAGTGGCCAGGAGGGCGAGGGGAGTGCCATGGGGGAAGACAGGATCCACGTCTTCACCTTTGGAAGCCTACTCAAGTGGACACTCCCTGGCGGTGGCGGACCCACTTGGAACCACTCCAGCACCATCTCTGTCCGTCCTCCCTTTAGCTCTCTGGACAGTTAGCCATGCCCACTCACCCATGAGGCTAGGCGTCTCCTTTGCCACAGGCACCTCTGCCCCACCTGTTAGCCCTGCTGCCCTCAGTGAGGAGGCTATTGACATCCTGAGGTACATCTCTGTGGGTCAGTCCACCATAGTGAATGCCATCAAGGGATTGGCAACTCAAATCCAACAGAGTAATGCTTTCCTGAAGTGCATTCGTGGTGCACTGGCTGACCTACAGAGAACCTTTCAGGCACTGGCCTCCACACTGACGGCAACCAGTCACCCTTGGTCTACCATCCCCCCCACCTTCCTCTTCCCAATCCTAAATCCCTCTTCCTAGACCCAGCGAAAGCTCACAGACAGACAGGCATGCATCCACCTCAACATCCAAGGGTATGTCAGACAGACATAAGCACCACCAGACACACCACTGGCATGCACACAAGCAACATTCAGATGCACACACAGAAACGGTCACAACCTGCCCTGACACCTCCACCACCAACAGCTTCACAAACAGCACAGATGACACACCTGCAGACACTACACCAACATTCACAGATGACGTCACCACACCCATCCTATCCACAGACAGCAACACAGTAGACCCTGAGACACCCACCCCAGTCACCACACCCATAGACATCACAACCACTGACACTCCTACATGTAACACATTCACCATACCTGCAGTCACCATCCCAGCAGACAGCCACGCCCCCACCACGGCATCCCCCAGCACCTCATCCCAAGACACATAAACGCCCTCACTCACCCACCCGACAGACACCCAGCACCCACAAGCATACCTCCCACAAATATACACCCAAGACATCGACACCAACACCGCAGACCACTCCCTCTCCCTCCACATCCAAACCCTTTTGCTCCAACCCTCTCTGTGTATGCCAAAAAACGTTCCTCTCCGAGTTTGCCCTTTTCCCCTACTCCCCTCCTCCAGTGAGAAACCTAAACCTTCTGTTTCCCTCCCCAAGTCTGTTCCTTCCACCCACAAGGCCTCCCCTACTGTAGTAGGCTTGCCTGGTTTGTAGTGGGTACCTTAAGTACTTACACCTTATACCAGGCCCAGTTATCCCTTATTAGTGAAATGTAGAAGTGTTCTAGCACAGTGGTTCCCAACCTGTGGTCCGGGGACCCCTGGGGATCCGCGGAGCCTTCTCAGGGGGTCCGTGACTGCTTAGAAAATTAAAAAATATTAACAAATATTGACAAATTAGGTCCCCAGCTTCCACTAATGACTCAGGCGTGGGTCCCCGGATTCCAATGATGATTCAGTGAGGGTCCCTGGGTTCCACTAATGTTAAAGTGGGGGTCCACAGAAATCAAAAGGTTGGGACCACTGTTCTAGCAGCTTAGGCTGATAGAGGTAGCTGTAGCAGAGCAGCTTAGGCTGAACTAGGAGACATGCAAAGCTACTGCATTACCACTATAGTTACACAGTACTTATACACAATAAAAGACAATACTCAGTGTTACCAAAAATAAAGGTACTTTATTTTAGTGACACAAAGCCAAAAATATCTTAGAGGCAATACTCCTTCTGGAGGTAAGTATTATACACAATATATATACAAGACACCAAAATCAGGTAAGTAAATAGTCATAGGATAGTGCAAACAATAGAAAATACCATAGAATGCAATAGGAAGAAATAGGTCTAGGGGCAACACAAACCATATACTAAGAAAGTGGAATGCGAATCATGAATTCTCCCCTAGACAAATGTAGTGTGTACAGAATCACTGGGAGAGTAAGAAAACCACAAAGGTGAGTAAAATACCCCACCCCAGAGCCCAGGGAAGTAGAAGTAAAGTACTGTAAGTTTCCTTAGGGCACATTACAAGTCGTGATTAGAGTTATTGCAAGAACCAATCAAGACTGCAAGCAACAAATAGTGGATTCCTGGACCTGAAGACCTGTGAAGAGAGGAGACCAAGTCCATTCTCAATATTTTCTTGGTATTTTAGTTGTCTCTGTTTGATACAGCATTTTATTGGGGCATACCACCACTAGTAAGATGGCCGCCATCACATTACACCTAGAATTTGACATATAGTCCCTCTTTGATTTCTACTAACCCGCATCGAGCTGAAGTGATTTTCACTCCTGTTGGGCTATAGAAACAAGACGGTACATTCCGTCCTCCTTTTAGAGCGTCCACACGCTGATGTTAGCTCTTATTTAGGATGCAGGACTGGACTTACAAGTATTAGTTTCTTCCTCGCCCATCGTATCAGATAGGGTTAGCTGTTTTAAGATGGCCGCCGGACAAGAGACATGTCCCTCTTTTATTTTTATGACCCTTCCGGGTCGCAACAAATTGGTTGCTTCTGGATCCAGACGCGATTAGACGCGCCCGTACATCTGCATTTAAACAGCCCTTCCGCGCTGCACCAGCGTCTTCAGGTGCGCGGCAGAGGGCAGGTTTACAGCTTGACCAGGGGAGAGAAGAATTAAGTCTGCATGATACACAGGGCCTTTAATATTTGCCCCCCTTTTCTTATGAGTGTTGTCTTTTGACAACGTTTTTAGACAATGTGTTTTGACAAATGTACATGTTGTTCCCTTTGCACTGCCTACTCTTTACTTGACGTTCTTAGGCTTCATTCAGCCTTTTTCTTATGACTACTTTTTACTGTTACCTATATTAGATCAGAGTGGGTGCTCTTGTGTATATAGGGTCCAATGTTCGGACTCGGGACCTAGCACCTTTGATTATGATATTGACCTCAGACAGCAACTAGCCCTTTCATTAAGGTCTTGGTCTTAATTAACTGATGTTGAATTTTTGACATTGTAAATTCTATTTTACAAGTCATATGACTAGTCTCATAATGGTGTATTAGGCGCATCCTCTATTGTCTGTAAATCAAGAATATATCAACGCACATTACATTTGTTTGGTACTATGTTGTTTTCATGCCTAGTAAATACCTCCTTAGTTGAGGCTAGCGCGTTCCTAGGAAGCTCATTCTCGACTATGGGATGGTAAGCCTTTCTATAATTTTAGTTTGTGGCACAACTGGGGTTTTGTTTGCTGTGATTGCACCACACCGTGCCTCCGTTTGTACCTTTGCACTAATATTCATTTTTCCTTTCACTATTATGCAGGGCGACTAAACGACCAACTGACGTTGACAACTTGTCTTCATTTTGTAAGTGACATTTCAGCACTTTTCTTGCATTTTTTAGGAGAAGTAGTATTCTGGGTCCTGATGAAGTGTCATGGGATCATTTGTTGACCATTAAAAGACGCGAAACATGTTGACCATAATTCGACAGGATTAGGTACACTACCTTTCTTCCTTTGTAGAGTGTAGCGGGACATTATTCCCGCATACACTCTGTATGATTTTTAATCTTGGCCTGAACCTTTCCCCTGATGCATTGAAGTGATGTTTAAGGCTCACAGCTAATTTTAACCTTCTCACACTCTCCTACACACATTCAAATTTTTCTGTCTTCAAAGTCAGTATTCCTTCAGACCCCAACCTGGCAAATTGCCTTCGGTTCAGTACCATCCTGGTTGCCGGGGTGGTCTGCCAGACATGGTGGTCTGACGAGGAGATAGCCCAGTGATGAAACTTGTCACCCTATTGGGTGCTTGAGGGCTCTCCTGATATCACCGATATCTCTGACTGACCCCGTCCCTGCATCCTTATTTCTATTTAAAATCTCCCTCTTTAGGAAAAAAAATCCTTTATAGACTCCTCCTTGTTCTGCCATAACTGGAATGACTAAAGTGATTGCTCTTCTAAGGTTTTGTAATATGCTGGCTCTGTGGCCAGTTGTAAGTTTGCCTGTTCCCCCCCCCTCTCCTTTATTTCCAATAAGCCGATAGAGAGATCACAAGGTCTCGGATAGTTGCCTTAAATGTTTCCCAAACAACTGCTACATCAGTAGAATTCTCATTAGTCTTAAAGAATATTCTATTTCTGTTAACAGTGCCTGGAAAAAATAATCTGGGTTTACCAAAGTTCTGTCCGTGCACTGTATCCTTTCTTTTATCGAGCCACTCCCTTAAAATTTCAGAATCACCACAGAGTGGTCCAAAGAAGACCGTACACAATATTACTGGGACATATTAGGGAAAGTGGCTAGGGAGAGAAATAAGTCTATCCTAGAGGCAGTCTTGTGACATTTAGAGAAGCAGGAATATATTCTATCATTAGGTTTGTTTATCCACCAAATATCAATAAACGCCTAACCAATTGCAGAATTTAGCATATATCTGTTCAGTTTGTTTCTTATGTTGAGTCCGATTTGTGATTTGAAGAATCTGAAGAAGTAGATGTTAAAAATGAAAATCTCGACCCACAATTGAAATCCCTGGCATACTGCATAGTTCTCACTGTAAAGATTGGAGGAGATTAAATAATATCATGATTAGGGTCATAATATGAAGCAATGTTGTACCTCATCTCGTAAAGCAATACAGGTACAATACCCAATTGCCCCTCATTGTGAGTGGCAGGGGGTAGAAAACTAGCATCTAATCTTTTAGTTACCAAGATAGTAGGCCCCTGTGCAGGGTTCTAGTGAAGGAGAAAAAATATTCCTTGGCCCATGGATATTACAGTTTATTGTCTTCTTTCCCCTTTATCAAATGAGTTTCTTGCTTAAGAATAATGGAGGGAGTATATTGGTGTACACTGGAGAAGACAACATTTCTTTTTCGTCTATTATCCAAACGTTCACGTTATGACTGACTATAACTAACTCCATTGATACTTGTCTTTTACCATTGTATTACCTCCCTTTAAATTCTCTTGACAATAATCATTCAGTAAATGCCAGAGATGACTGCTTTAAACAGCATTAAATCATATGTACTCTTGATGCAAAAACACAGCTGTTTACCCGCAATTTTCTCAAAGGAAATGACCCCGTTAAATCTCCCCAAACCCCCCCCCAAAACACCTAAGAACCCCAGGGCCTACAATTCTCCAACCTTCTCAAACATGGTGTTTCCTAGCCCCCAGACACTATGAACCACAACCTTGCTGTCTAATGGATGTGATCTCCTGTACCCATGGAGGCACAGAGCTATTCTCACTTCCCTCCTCGACAGTCCATCTGAGAGAGAAAACTCTGAGAATCAGCAAGCTTAGTAAAAATAGGAAATTTGCCTTCCCCACAACACTTTCAGCTTAGCGGGGTGCAACAACTGGGCCTGAGCTCTGCCCGTAGGATGCCACCAAATTTTTCAACTCCCAGTGGCGTGTAGATGTTTCAAAAGCGAGGTCCGTAAACAAAAATTAAAAGTAAAGTCACATCCCACTCTGAAGGATTTCTGATGGATATCTCTCCTTAGGATTTCTTTATAAATTCTGAGGTTCTGTAAATAAACCAGAATAGTCTACGGTTTTGCACCTGCTTTGGGCTCAATACATGACACTCTATGTGCTCTAGCAACAGAAATATCAGCCGTACGGCCAGACAAAATCTGTGTGAAAAGCAATTTAGAAATATCCTCACCCAAATCTGTATTTTAAGCAATGTTTTCCAGAAAATTCCTACCAACCTCAGGTTTGTCCACAGGGATCTATTCTCAAGATACTCCAAGTTCTTCTTTACTTGATTAATTTCTTTCTATAACTGAGTTGCTGTCTCCTTCTGTAATCGTTGTATGTCCTCTAGATCAGATCCTCTAGATCAGAGATCTTTGCTCAGCACATCTAGCATTCAAGTCCTGCAGACCCTTCTCAATACCATCCAACTTAAATTCTATCTGATTTGCCATCTCCTTGTAAGCCAACCTCATCTCTTGAACCGCTATCAGAAGTTGTCTGAGCAGAATGCATAATTCTGTACTGGAAGCATCTGTATTGGACACATCCAAAAAGGTTTGGGATTCATGCTTACATGAAGCTGCCTGTTCAGCCCCGGATCCTGAGCAGTTGTTCCCTCCCCCAGATTTATCCACAGTGGGTGCTGCTCTTATCCCTTGTTGAAATATTGAAGTATATGTCAGAAGGAAGGAATCAAGCGTGGAAAATATCAATGCTGGTGCATGCCTAGATACAAGCAAAAACAACAGATGATGGACGGAATGCAGAGCAAATAAAACATTCACCCCCAGTCACCGGTCACAGGGTGCTTGTTTCCGGTCAAGGGAGGACCTGGCTTGGCAGTTTGGGCTGCCAAACGTCCCATGAGGAACAGGGTCAAGACTGATTTGCATATGGCTGGGTCCAAACTGGGGTGGCATGGTGAGCAAAAGAACGATGGATTAAACCCAGATCTGTGACTGGGGGTGAGTGTTTGCATTGTTCAGCACTCCGTCCATCATCCTTTTGTGTAGCCTAGATACTACACATGCAACAGATCCCTTTAAACCACCTTTCCCAGCCCCATTCAAAAGCATTTTTTTGTTCTGTAGCATACTTCTTGTGGGTTGTTTGTTGATTGGGGGTTGAGCCCGGGACAAGAATCAGCCATAATCCTTTGCTGGGTGATCCACAAAAAGTCACTAAATTAAGCTGTGCTTAACCCTGGATGGCTTGGCACAAAAAACAGTGAGGCTTAACTTAAAGGCAATGTGTAAAGTATTTATGCAGCACACAAACAGTATAAAGTGAAAACACAACACAATAAAAATCCCAAACCAATTTAGAAAAATAGAGTACATTTTAATAAATTACTTGACACCAAAACAACAAAACTCTCATCAATTGAACTGGAGTTATGAAATTTTAAATGTAAAGTTCAACATAGCTATTGAAAGATAAAGGCTCCAACCGCAGACACCTGGTCACGCGAGATGGGGCCAAAGTCAAAAATGAATGCAAGCCACGATGGAGCATTGTTGAGATACATGAAGTGGATTGGGTTAGGTCAGTGTTTACCTTCAGACTTAGAAAAATGTCTGGAAACAATTGTTTGAGAAGTTAGAAGTTCAGTAGGGCAAGGCTACAGAAGTGTCCGAAGGAGGGAGCGTCGTCCTCAGATGGCCGTGAAGATTTTTACCTTGGACTTAATTGCCAAAATGGAAGTCGAAAATCTCCTGCAGGATGAGGTAGAAGGCTGTAGCCGCAACAGTTCCACAAGGTCAGATACTCCTTTGGCGAAGGACTGCTGAAATGGATTTGCATGTAAAAATAAATGTCCAAACTACCTTAGGTGTGACATTTGTTTTATAAGAGGGATTTAAGGCTTAGCAAGGGGGTTTGAATGCCAAGTTGACATGGCAGTGGGACACTGCATTTAGCATGGAATGGCAGGCCTGGAACAAGTTTTAGAAGGATACTTAGGTGGGTGGCAGAATAAGTGCTGTAGTCACACTGGCAGCATTTAATTCCCATGACCTGGGTATATGGTATACTATTCTACAAGGGACTTACAAGCAAATTAAATATGCCAATCAGACCATGTTTAGGGGAATGATCTCAAGCACTTTAACTGGTTAACAGTGGTAAATGGCACATAATCCAAAGCCAACAAAAGCAACAATGCTGCAAAAAGTGGAGGTGAGTAAGCCAAACATTTTTTGGGGGGAAGGTCCCTTTAAGGCTGACAGGTCTAACAGTCAAGGTCACTGAAAAGTCCCTTCAAGCTTGGTTCAGCTGCGATTCTATCCACTTCAGATGGTCTCCTTCTAAGTGGAGTAGTCTGGTTAGCCCCTTCTTCCCCCCCCTATTCCCAAGATTAAATGAGCTGACTAGTTCACTGTCAGAGTCTTTGATCCGGAGCCATCTGGCCCATGATGGTTAGATGATGCCGCTCGCTCACTGATACCTGTAAAAGTTGGACTTTTGCCTGTGGGATAGATATAGTTGCCTTATATGTTTCAATATTTGGAACTTTCTAAACAGAGGAGGGAGTTAAAAAACGCACTGCCTGACAGAACTTCTCTTCAAGGTTTTTAAGGTTTCTTCTTTACTGAGCATCATTTCCATATCCTTAGTATTCCAATTTACATGTGATTTCAAATGTGTCTTTGCACCAAGTAGCCCATTCCCTTTTCTTCCTGGATAAGGCTTCATCAGTTAATGGCTGCAGGGCTTAATGATCAGGGGGAGTGGGGAGGGGGATGCTCAACTGGATGCCCTCGAATAATATTGGCAATAACAAAATTAGCCAGTTGTACTTGATTCAAAATAAGAAGACTCTACTGTCAAACTTGCTTTGCTATCATTATCAACTGCGGTCGCTCTGGCCCCACTCTTATCAAAGCCTTAGTGGGTACACAAGCACATCACTGAGCAAGCAAAGAAAACAATAAGCAGCAACAGGGCCAGTCGCTTACCTGCTCATCCACAGGGCTTCTCCCACTGCTGACAATTGCATCTGCAGGCCCAAACTCGGAGAACACTTCTTAGACCAGTGTACTGCAAAGCCAAGTCCATCCTGGCTTCTGCTTTGTCACACAAATCCAATGTGGACAGTGCCTCCATAACAGGCCAGTGCAGCCACTATGGCAAAATCCCACTGAAACTCTACAACAGCAAGGGAGATTCCACTTCTGGGCCCTAAAAACGAATGACAGCTTCTCTTCCTCCCTGCATTTGGGCATTCAGGTCAGCATATGGAGTAGCATAAATCCGACTTCTCTTCCACACAGCTGTGGGCCACCAAAATGGGATCAGGCAGTGCACCTGCCACGTTCTCCCATAAAGAGTTTAAGTCAAAAAAAGGATGTTCGAAATGGCCCTCTCTACAGGATCACACCAAATCTTTTTGCCTTCCTCTTCCTACTTCTTGCTGGATTTTTGCTTGCTGGCCTTAGAACTCTGTGCACTTTACCACTACTAACCAGTGCTAAAGTGCTTGTGCTCACTTCCTAAAACATGATTTGACTGGAATATTTAGTTTACATTTAAGTCCCTTGTAGAGTGGTATACCATATACCCAGGGCATGTAAATTAATGCTACCTTTAGGCCTGCAGCACTTACTGTGCCACCCACTTAAGCAGTACCTTAAAACATGTCAAAGACCTGCCATTGCAGCCTCAATGCAGTGTCTGACTGCCATATCGACTTGCATTTAAAACTCCTTGCCAAGCCTTAAACTCTCCTTTTATTACATGTAGGTCACCCCTAAGGTAGGCCATTTGTAGCCCATAGGTAAGGGAGCTGTGTAATTAAAAGGTAGGACATGTACTTTTTAGTTTTATGTGTCCTAGTACTGAAAAACTCTACCCCTCCTATAGGATAACATTGTGGATTCGTTATTATAAATTCAAATAAAGGCACACGCCTAATTATTAGTGTACGATTACAACTCCGTTGTTATTCTCTTTCTCAAGTTCATTTCAAAACAAAATATTGTCCCCTTTTGATCTCTGTCATCCAACGTCGACACAGGTCCAGTCCAAGAGTTGAATAATTTATTGTGATTCCATCAGTATTTTCCAACAGCAACAGCTCAATTCTAAAATCAAACAGCCAACACATGTTTTGTCTCTGGGATGTGTCCCCACGACTTCCTCAGGGCTGTAAACATCATATAGTAACCATAATGTATCTCATATTTCTAATATAATCTTATTACAGTCCCCCACCATTGCTATTCACCATTTGTGTGGAAACCAAACACAATGATCCTAAATCATATAGTACACGCATCAAACCCTTCATCAGAATACTGCTAGGGACGATGCCCATTTCTCTCTTGATTTTGCTGCCAACTTGGGAATTACAATACGTTTGATTTTGCACTTCTCTGTAATGCTATATTTGCTGACAGCCCTCATTGCAGTTATTCTGTATAGCTTTTTCAAATTTTTGTAATAAATCTTTCAACCTATTCAGTTGATCTACAACTCAGTTACTGAATTTACTGTATTTCTGATATTTCTGATATGTTGAGAGGTGCCCTACCTTGGGGACACATTGCCTCATGAAATTGATGTTTAACACTGCCTCTGATTCAACAAAGAGTTGGCGTTCTGCTGAGAAAAAAGTTTGGTTGTCAAAACTGCAGGGTCTTCCATATCCATAAACGTGCAGAGCAGAAGACGATGGAAACCCCCTTTCATATCAAACCTGGAGCCGATGCTTGCCGGAGGAGGACCTGGAAGATCTGTGGGAAGTATTGTTTGATCTATTGTATTCCCCTGTCAGTCTGGCAACCTTTAAGAAAAAAATGTCCTCTCACAGTACACATGGCCTATTGGACTCCAAAAAAGTTGTTGAAATAGAGGAGCTCAGATAAAGAGCTGTGCAATAAATAAGGATAGTCTAAAGCAAGTGACATACATGTTTTTGTAAACTGCTCTGCTGTGAAAGGCTAATGGGAAAATATAGGTAAAATATGTTATGACGCCAGTGACAGTCAACTGACTGTAAGCCCTGTTCTAACCCTATTTGGTATTATTGGTAAGAAAAAGGGAGCACTTCTGGAACGTAGTAGTGCAAACTAGTTTTCTAAGTACGCTTGCTTGCGAGACATCGGATATGTAGAAACCGGGTTGAAAATGACCACCGAGGATAAATGACTGGATATTTTTGAGCTATCAGTAAAGGAAAGACATTTGAATTCTCTCTTCTGCTGTTGAAATAGCTAGAAGCAAATCCTGACTTCAACAGTGCTAATGTTAATTAATTATGCACTTTTCTGCTTAGTACTGGGTCAATAATGAAGGTGAAGGCTTTACTATCCACATGCAGTGTCAAATCGAACAGAGATACAAACAAAAAAAAAAGGAGGGGGATTTCTCCTCTTCTGTTTTTTTTGAGCTGGACATCAAACGTGTAACAGTGATAAGGCCACACCGAAAGAAAACTAATTGTGTTTGATCTTTTGCTGGGCTGGTTGCTGTGTTGTATTAAATGTTAGTTTGATTTTAGGCTTCCTAATGTATTGTGTTATATTTTTAACATACCTAAACCTAAAAGTTTTCTCATTCTCCAAATTGAAAGTTTTGATAAAGTACTAATTCTGCCTTTCTAATAGTACATTTAAAAATGTTCCTCCTAAATAAGGAAAGACTTGATTGGAATTTACAAAGAAATGAATATAATAAAAGGTTTATTAAAGGCATAGCAACACCACTAGCAAATAAAGTGGATCCTTGGTATAGCAAAATGCATATTAATACCTATAGTACAAGAAAACTTTGTCAACATTAGATTAATGACAATTCATGAGAGTTACAGCATATTCATATATATAAGTGTGAATGTTTGCCTTAAGGTGCAAAGCAAAGAAAAATCAACTAAAAAGATTTAGTTGTGTTAATTGTGGTGGCTATCACACATAAACCACCTACAGAAGCAGTTAGGAAAAATATACTTATAGATACAAAGGCCCTCATTACGAGGTTAGCGGGCGGCGCCGCTGCCCGCCAAACTTGTTCCAACATCAGGCCGCCAGTGTGGCCTGAACACCGCCAGCCCTATGAAGAGTCCACCGCAGGGCCGGTGGGTAGAAACAGAGTTTCCACCCGCTGGGCCTGCTGTGAACAGGGCCTTAACATTTACACTGGTTCCTAATGAAGCCGGCGCCAATGTGGCAGTGCAGCAGGTGCAGTAGCACTCGTAGCGCTTTTCACTGCCCATAATTCAGAATGCGCAATGGGGATGTCCATGGGGGCCCCTGCGCGGCTCATGCCAAGTGTATGGGCCCCCATGGGTCCCCTAGCACCCCCTTTCTGCCAGCCTTTGCATGGTGGGGCTACCACAATGCAAAGGCTGGCGGGATGGGGACTCGTAATCCCCAAGGCAGTGCTCTAAACTGCGCTGCCCTGGAGGATCACAACCGCCGAGACTACCAGGCTGTCCGCTGGCAGCAACCTGGCCGTGACTGCGGTCTGACCATGGTGGCTCTGCCACAGTCGTAATGTCGAGGTCAGACTGCCACTTTGTAGGCAGTCAGACTGCGACCGTGGCGGTGTAGGGACCACCAGGGTCATTATTGGGGCCAAAGTGTTGAGAGGCCATTGAAGGTAATACACAGTGACAGGTAACCAATAACTGTGTTCTGTTTCGAGATGACCTCAACTGCTTTTGAAACTGTGAAACAGACATTGGGTAATTATACCATGAACAAGAGCAATATAAAGCTATACTTGTATCACAACCATCTTTTGAAGTTTTGAGGTTTCAAAAAGTGCTCTGAAATTGGATTAATGATTCTGTTATTAATGAAGCTTACAATCTAATATGCAGAAGAATGTTAAGTGAACCAAACTACACAGTAGTTTAGTTTTAGTACAAGTCTTTAAATTGTCTTCTTTTACACTTACCAAAAGCCCAGTATTAAGGGGTTAATTTATGGGTTTATGCCCATTGATCTACGATAGTTAAAATAAATTCTCATAAAGGGAGAAGCAAGACGGTATTTACAGTTAGGACACTTTCTTTTGAAACATAATTGGGGCTTCCACATACAGTTCATTATTTGCCTAGTGAAGAATCTGTATTTTTAAGCACAAGAAGCTGTTCTAGCCTTTTAGGAACACCAGTCACATGTAAATAGATAATTTTAAATGATGAATGCATCACCATGAATTCAAATGTTTGCAAATTGAAAGTTTCACCAAAAACAGAAACTACTTAAATATTTGTGATAATGAAAAATGTGTCAAATATAATAGGACTCGCACAAGATTACTTTTCAGTTAGGAAAGGTTGACCCTACATAGTAACTGTGAGAGAGGTGATGAGTTTAGGCCAAATACTAACAAGTTTTTATATGCAAATAGTGACAAATGAGCTAGAATGGTATCATGATTTTTAAAGTAAGATTTAGTGCTGAAGTATGCAAGTGATTATTATGCAGTAGACTTTGCACATAGTGCGAACAAATTAAGAGTTGTTATGTACAACATATCCACATAATACTTTGTTTCCGATACAATAGTTTTGGTTGTGCATGTTGAAGTGACAGGAAAAAAATTATTAGAAATAATTACTTGGCATTTTTAAAAGTACATTAGATCCGGTTTCACGCACACTAGGCTGTATATTCTCTACTTTTGTGATAGGGGTAGCTTCTATTTTAATAGTGAGTGCAATCACAGTAATAATAATGTTGATGTCAAAGAAGTGAATTCAACTCAGCAGACCTAAGAAGGTCATTCGAATGTGAACTAATGAATTAAAAAAATACTGTTCAGCCTGCAACAGTGAGTGCACTCAATGCCAACACATAACCACACACTTCTGATCTCCGAGCTGTTCTCCTGTGGAACATGAGAAGAATAACTCGGCTCTAAAATGGTCCACTGAAGGGTTACTCTACATAGGAAGAGTGGTCTGAAGCAATGAATGTCAGTTCAAACCCAGAGAGCTTTCTTCTTTTGCTCAAGGAGCCTTTCTATGTCATTACATTGCCTTGCATTGCTTTACGTACACATCAGGGTTCTGGGTTGGATAACTTATAGGTTTAAGAATCATATATTTTGCTAAAGTAATCCACTGAACGCAAGATATGGCAAATGATTGTCTAGCTTGAGGATTGTCGTAGAAGACAGGGTTGTTCATGGCAGTGCTTTCCTACTAATTCATGCATGTCTCACACAAGTCAGTAGATTTCGCAGATGAGTCTCCAGTTCCAGAGAATCTTTGTTCCGCTACATCAATTCTGGTGCTGATTTTGTCTAGAGATTTCTGCATTCCATCCAACTTAATGGTTGGTGGATCAATATTGCTGTCACCCCTGGTTCTCAGAGTTTTCTTGTCCTTAAAAGCCAGTTTAGACTGTTAGGGATCAGCACTCTGGAATGCAGCCACCTGTGCCAAGTTATGGAGTAATGTTAATTAGCAATAGGTGAAAGCAATTTGCATTACGAATGTCACTATAGATGTAAAGTTTTTACCAAAGAAAGTAGCTTATGACTATCAACAGAGGCAAGGCTCAGCAGCATATGAGACAGAACAGTCGGGCAAGGGTGTAAGCCATATATTCAATTGGCTGTTGTAATGGTGGGAAGAGAGATGTGGTTACAATGAGACATTGCAACTCTTCGCTGTTGTTCAAAGGATCCTACAGATATTTAGGTCCTCAAAGTTGTTGATCGTGGAAGGGGAAACACCAGCTCCCCCCTCGCCCTAAGCACTCCACAGCAGCACTACAAAGGCATATCCACAAAAGAGGCAGATTAAGTGGGGCCCTGATGGCCATTGCCGACTTCCAAGTCCAGCAGCAGTAGGTCTATACAGGTAGCACAGGGAGCACAATGCTGGATGCTCTGATGAGTAAGGCACAGCCCCTGTAGATCACTAAAGTTCTGGGCCTTGTAAATGCCGGACCTTAGTGGGAAGTCGGAGGCCAGATGAATCAGGCGGCAGCTGAATACAGTCCAAGCAGGGCTGAAGCTGCAGGGTGTCAAAGAGCCAATCAGTGCCTCGGTTTCAGCAGCTGGAGCTACCTGTACAGCAGGATCACCAATCTGTATCCAGTGTTTCCACAGGTAATGAGGCTCTGTGCAGTCTTCACAGAAAACGTCCAAGCAGCCTGCTGGAGACTGAAGACTGGACTGGACCCATTCAACAGATTGAAGCTGGAAGCCAGTGGCACAGGTTGCACATCAGGGTCACACTTAATTTGGTCAGTCAATGAATGTACCGAAGAGGTCAATAGTGCTACCAAGGCACAAGGATAGTGCTTGGGGTGAAAGAATTACAAAGGATGACTTGCCGTGGGGTGAGAGCTCTGCATTTATGTGGCCAGAGATAGATCAGTGTTTCAGGAGATGGAGTAGGATTCCGTGAAATGGAGCAGGAGTTCAGGAGATGGAGCATGACTCTAGGAGCAGGATTCTGGGAGAAAAGCACGATGGAGAAACACATTGTAACAGTTAGCGGATCATTTGTGATGCATGGAATAGGAGGCCCAGCTCCTTAAGTAGGAAAGAACAGAGAGTTGAAGAGTATAAAAAGCATTAAGTGACACACAGGGAATACAACAACCATTATGGATTGGGAAAAGAAAACTGACAGAGAGCAAGTACGTGGGCATTTTAGTTTGGGAACAATACATCTTCCACTTCCTATCATGTAAAACGGAGAAAGATGGCCAGATGTAGGAGAGGCATGTACAACATGTCACAAGAAACAGCAGTAGTGTGGAGAGTGAGAGTATTAAAATCTTGGACCACAGCTCTAGGCTGTTTGGGTAAGTAGAGCTCATGATGAAAGAAAGCAACTTGACTAGGGAGCAAGGCCAATGTGGAAAAAAAGGTCCCTTCATCAGTGACTCTCCTGAGAAAACTGAAGGAAAAAGCTGCAATGCATCCATGAGACATGGTCTCTTTAAGAAGAGTGTGGAGACATTCACAGTTGGAGGGCAAAGATAGTCTTGTTGGTAGCCGCAAATGGTATCGGGGTAAGCCTGAGGGCAATTTGCCATGCTCCTTTCCATTCAAAGCTGAAATGAGGGTACAATGAGTGTGTATTTAATGGCTGCGTGGATTATTGTCTTACTGTAGCAAGTGCCTACATCCAACAAAGACTGATTTATGCATTTTGGTAGGCAGTGTGTAAATATGTATGTGTAATAATGGCAACCCATTTCACATACATAGTTGACAAAAAACATTTATTAAACATACATGCAACCTCTTTGTTTACTATTCATACCTAATGAAAAAATAATACTGCCTCTCAAACAGAAAACGTGGGTCATTTAGACCCTGGTGGGCTAAACTCTGGTCCGCTAGGGCAGCAGAGGATGTACTCTGCTGCCCTGGGGGACATACAGCATGCCATTTTTAGATATCCCAGCCTGCATGGTGAAGACCTCTATGCTTTCAGAGTAGCTATCACAAAGTCTGCTTCTCTGCAGGCACTGAAAGTTTTTTTGAGTAGACACCATGGTTCTTGCAGCCACTCAGCAAACGTTATTGTTTTATACCAAATAAATAAATACATAACTGTGAGTTTTGCCCCAGGTTGTGGGGGTATTTTTTTCCTGTTTGGACTGCCAAGCCTTTTCTGGAAGTCAAAACAAGTTAAGATTGACAACAACACATCCCCCTACATAGGGCAGACATTCTGAGATTCTTACACTGATGGTCCTAAGTCTCTGGACAATCAGGAGGAGAGCCAACAGGGGTACTACCAGCAGAAACATGATAGTCCACTCAACTCTAAGTAGAGCAGGGGCACATCAGTTCGATGGACATGGTATGCTGCCACATATGAGCAGAGTACCCTGTCATCCAAACTGTAAATGAGGCACCAAGTCTCTAAAGTTATGCACACTATGTTATATTCCATTGTACCAGAAAAGTGATAAATCATAAAAATACTTTATTCGATTGTAATTTGCAATCAAAAAAGCAAATAATACATACTAATAACATCAATCAACAATCATGAAAGATAAGAGGCACAAAATAAATCAAACCATACAAAAAAATGTATGCCATATAACAGGTTTTACTGCAGGAAGTTAAAAAAATTCTCATAGGAAACAATATAAGATCAGTAGGACAATATATATAAGACGGGAGCTATTAGCTTAGCTAAAATACTTATAAAAGTTTAAAAACCTAGTTAATTTGCCTCACAATGTGATCTAGCCTTAATTACTGCGCATAAATATAAAGCTAATCCATTACAGATCATAACTGATGGAAGGGACAAGAGATAAATAAAAGCTGGGCGACATTGTTTAAAATGCATGGATTTAAAAATGGGATCACAAACACTTTCCTCAAATCAGAATAAAATTTACAAAAAAAGAGTATGTGCATTGTACTTTGGTCAGACACTGAGTCGCAAGGACATTTTCCCAAAGCTAGAGTCCAGTCATTAATAAGTGGAAAGCTAACAAGACAATGAAAATTCTCTAGTCTTAAGCACGTATGGACATACCGCTGCCTCAGGTTCAATACATATTTTAAGTATGGTGCCATGCCATCTATTTTTTGCAACAAAAGATTCCTCATTACTCTGGATTTCTTTACCTCAGTAACCCATCTCAAATCGGCCAGGTGGATAAGGCAGGTGTTTTTCAAATCTTTCCTAGAGATTGCTTCCATTTTATCTGGAGTAGAATATAGCTCAGGATGCCCCAACTCCGTGAGAAAATTCTTTATGTAATTCAGCCATGGAATTTTCAACTATTAAGTTAATGCTTGTGCATCTTCTATAATGGCCCTATTCAGCCTAGCAGAGTCAGAGGTCCATACTTTATGCCAAAGTAAAATTGGTTGGATACATATTAAATCTGTGAGGTATGTTACCCCCATTTCTGTATGACACACCAATGTTGAGGTAGGTTTTGGAACACTTAAAATGGCCTTTAAAAAAAAAAATTCAGCTAACTGTAAGATATTACAATTCCTATATCCCCAGGGTCCTGCCCCGTACAATGCAACGGAAACACATTTAACGTTGTACAGTGGCATCATGTCCTTGGGGGTTTCTTTACCAACCTTTTTAGAATGTTTTTTTATAGCCATAATAGTTTTTGTAAGTAGCAGTTTCCTGGATTTCATGGCTTGTGACCATGTACCTTTGTTATCAAACATGATGCCTAGATATAAAAAGGTTCCTGTGTCATCTAGTTTCGCGCCTTTTAACATGATCTGGGGTTTCTTTGTGGATTTAATACCACATGTCATTGAAAAGGTTTTAGAGTGGTTAATTCTAATCCATGTAATTATCAAAAGTTGTTAGTAGCCGCTGCAAAGCTACTGGAGTGCGGGCCATCAAAACGGCGTCATCTGCATACATAAGTGCTGGGATCTTACGGGAACCAACTTGTGGAAGATCACTACAAGCATTAGATAACACCTCCTCTAATTTGTTAATGTATAAAGCAAACAATAAGGGAGCTAAAATGCAACCTTGACGTACCCCCCGCTCTATAGAAAAAGCTGAGGTACATTCCCCCTGAGGCCCACAGCGCACCCTAGCGTTAGCTCCAGAGTATAATTCCCTGATGAAATGAACTATTGTTATATCTACCCCCATGTCCAGTAAGATAGGCCACAATTTGCTGTGAATCACACAGTCAAAAGCTGAAGTCAGGTTGACCAACACAAGATATAAGGCTCCTGCCTTGGGCTTCGTATATTTACCAAAGATAATATCTATATTCAGGGCCTGCTACATAGTCCCTATCCCCACCCTAAAGCCATATTGCAGGTCCGAAAGAATATTGTTATCTTCTGTCTATTCTTGCAACCTATTTAAAACAATGCGTCCAACAATCTTTGCAAGACTATCAAGCAGAGAAATTGGACGGTAACATGCAGGGTTTTGACGGTCTCCTTTTTTAAAAATTGGAACGATGATGGACTCAGCCCAGGTCTGAATAAAGGCTGTGGCACAACAGGCGCGTAAAACCTGTGTCAATAAAGGGCCTCCTAATGAGACGTTAGACTTGTAAATATCAATTGGGACTCCATCTGGGCCTAGTGCTTTCCCACTTTTACTGGCGTTAATAGCGTCAGTACCCTCATTTAGACTAAATGGTGGAATAATGGGGTAAAAATCTAATCTGGGGGGATTTAAGTACAGGGCCAAGTTTTTTAAAGAGTATATTCCGGAATATTATGTGACCCAATCCTCTTCCGTGATGGCTATTTCAATAGTTGGTGACGTTCCATCACATAAGAGGGGGGGAGTTCACTATCTTCCAGAATTTAACCTCTTCATTCTAGAGACTTGCATCATAAAAAGAATGCCATGCCTCATTTTTTTAATTCTGTTTCCTTTTTTTTATGGCCTTTTTATACTCCTTCCTCAAAAAAAATATTCCATGTTTGTCGGGATTTTGGCTTTGTAGGTATTGTTTTAGATTCTTATGGGCTTGTGTGCATTCGCTATCAAACCATCCTTTGTCTACCTGAGGTCTAGGTTTGCCAAAGCTTACTGTGAGAGACTGTTTTATTTCGGTGGTGATTGCAGTGAATGCTTTAATACAATCCTGTGGTCTGGTGTTGTCTGAGACAAGTTTCAAACTTGTTAGTAAATTTGCTCATTCATTGTTTCATAAAACCTATAGGTTCAATCTGTGACCACCGAATAGTATAACCATTTCTTGCTCCCAATTCAATATTCACTACCTTCTCTGCTAATTCCTTATGTTTGATTGTAGCTTGAGGGAATACAAGGCTTAGACTTTGAGGATAATAGTCGCTGAACATGATGTCTTGGATTTTATACTCCGATATACAAAAAGGAAAATTATTAGATACTAATATAAAATCAATGATTGTATTGGCATGCCTCCCATTAAAGGTAGGTTTTAGCTGTGATTTACTATAGTTTAAACTATTACAAAAAAGAAGGTTGAATTTAACAAGAGCGTCATTCAACAAATTACCATAATAATTATGTATAAAATGAAATGAGTCATCATCTCCACCTGGGCCACAAGCGCAGGATTTCTCATCAGTTTGAGGGAACTGATGTGTATTAAAATCGCCCCCCCACACAATAAAATTCTCTTTGTGCGATGAATTACATACTCGGTCCAAGTCCTCCTGCAAAAGCTTAAGTACAGGTAAAAATCTTTGTGGAGGGGCATTATTGTAAAAATTAATAATCACCAGTTGTGCAATTATTTTAGTTCACATGTAATCAATTGATAAAACGAGTTAGAAATTAAACTAATATCCTTGGTTAAATCAAACTTATTAGAGATAAATGTACACAGTCCACCTTTCGCCCTACCCCGTGGACAAGGGACTGCGGGGGTATGAAATGTCCTGAAGCCATTTATGTGAATAGGATCCACAGACCAAGTCTCTTGTAAACACACCCAGGAAAAAGATCAAAGTCCTCGTTCTTGATTTTAGCGCGCAGACCCGCCACATCCCAAAATAAAAAATCCTCTCTCCGAATGTTAATACCCTGTCCCACAGGAGAATGTTTTTCTTACTTTATTTTTTAGTGGAGAGATGTTACTCTCTCTTTGGAGGTTGGAAGTTGATGCAGAGAAGACCGATTGGACGGGAAATCCACTTCATTAGTGCTTCATCATTGACATTTTGTCTCAGTGATTTTTCCATGTCCATCCTTTCATCTTCAATGCTCTCCACCAGACCATCACCACCCTTCAATAGGTCAGGGACAGGGCTCGTCATAGTAGGCTTAGTCCTACCCGCTACCTGATCTAATGGTAGTCAATCAACTTCTTACAAGCAAAGGGCGTGAAATCTGTTCTTAGTAGGAATTGTGTAGTTTCTTTCAGATCTACTTGATTGTTTTTCAGGATTAGGACCAAATCGTTCATGACTTAGGTTGCAGTTATAAAAAAAACCTAGAGGGAGCAGTAAAATGCCGTGATCCGTGATCTGCCGCGGATTCAAGTTTCTAAGAATGTCTTCGACAAATTTTGGGGTTTTGAACGAGAGTACCACACAGTCACCCCTAAATGTTTTGTGGTTCCTGTCCACCAAATTTACCCTTCTGACCATCTTAATATCCTCAAAAAGGGAGTCTGTCATGCCAGGTTTCACACAAGTTCCTATCCAGTTCAGGGATTTGTTTCTCAAAGCTGTCCATGATTCCCTATTATCCCTGGATAGGGTAGGAACATTTGCAAGAACTGATACGTAGGGAGTTACCGCGGGAGGAAGATCTAATGTGTCTCTTGATGTTGGGAGAAAATCCCGAGGAGGTTTTAATCTTTACGGTAATTCCCATCTGTTTGTCTTCGCTTTTAGATGTTGGGGACTTCTAGTGCTAGTTGACGGTGTGCAAGAGTCTACATGTCTTTGGGTAGTCTGAGGAATGATTGGAGGCTGTTGATGCTCTTTAGGGGAATTAAAATTACCGGTTGGGTCTGTGTCGCCACAATGTTGAGTAATTGCAGCTGTTGAGCTTGAAGACTGTGCCTTCATTAAGTTGAGCATTAGCTCCACATTTTCCTCCAATTGGGTTAAACGTTTTATCATTAGGTCAAAAGATGACCTTACTAGATGTTCCAAGGTATTAATAGTCTCTAGGAGATTAGTTTTCGCTTTCACTGTAGATTGTTTATTCTTCTGGCCAGATTTTATGTTCTCACGAACGATTTGTGCTGGTTCCGTGGATTCCATATGTTGAGCTCCAGAGGTGCCATGTCTAATTTTGTCAGGTGGCTCTTGACTGAAAACTCTGTCCTTCCTAACTAATTTAGGTTTCCTTTTACGTTTAGGTGAGGGTGAATGCTCGTCAACGTCTGAGATAGAATCATTTATGTCTTGGATACATCCATTTATACCTTTAGTTTGGATTCCTCTTTCCAAAAACTTGGTCGATTTTAGGGAGGTTATTGCTAGCGGGAGAAGATTAGTAGAAGGTCCCGACGGGCCCTTCTGAATTAGTATCTTTTCCTCAACATTAGTAATCTGTTTATCAATAGCCCCCATAGCTCCTGAGATAAATTTTAATATTGAGGAATGATCTTTCTGAGAGGTAGTATCTTTTGCACTAAGTTGCTTCCTTTTACCCATTCTTGCTAATTATTTAATCCTAAAAGGGTTCAACCAATGATTCTCTAAAATGCTCCTTACTAATAGGTAAGATTAAGAGAATTAGCACAGATAAAACATTCTCTGTACAACTAAGGCAATGCAAGGATAAAAATAGAAGTAGCCTTCTCACGATGCAAAAGGGATGTTGCCTATAAAAATGCTAAATTAAATAACCCGCAACAAAAAAACAGATAAAAAGTACCTGCTTATAAACCAGATAGCCAAGTCCTATAGCACAGAGAAAATGTCGGGGGGGCTCCACCCCCCACCCCAGCCTCTTCCAGGCGCTGACGGGTGCGTCCAAACAGTTAAAGGGGCTCTCCGGCCCTGCCCCTTCCTCTGACGGCTGCAATGCGCTTATAAATAAGTGCTTCTTGGGACAGGAACATTTACTGATGGTAAATGAGTGTGTATCCCTACCCTAAGTGCCAGACTGCTTGCCAAACAGTTAACTTATTTCCTGGTGGCATGCTAATCTACAGCACATGTAGAATCCTAGGACTGTCTGGGATAATGAAGCATCCAGAACCTTTCTATGACCTCGATGGGCACTCCAAGCATGTCTCACAGTGGACATTGGATCACTGCAAATGCCCTGGGTGCATCACATAAATGTGTGATGGCAATTTACAGTGCTTTGTGAGCAGAACGTTTTATGTCATAGAGAGGCGACCCTACTGGCCACTCGTGTAAGTTCCACTATTAGGGGAACCCAAAACCCAGGACTTTGTGTGTTGTAAGTCTGAGTACCATGACCAGTGGAGTCCATTTTAGCCAGATACAAGACAGAGGATGAGGACAATATTTCCTAGACAGTGTAAGTGTTTGCCTCCTTTCTTGTGACAGGAGTTTAGGTGTTGGGCCCACTGAAGTGTCAGGAGTTGGTAGATCAGGCCCTTCGTAGCAATGTTAATACCAGTAAACTCTTGAAGGAAAAGACTGGAAATAGGGAAGATGTGTTGGTAAACATTCAGGAAGCTGGACCACTATCCACCCAGGGGTGTGACTTCAAGGTTACACTAAACTTCCAAGTAAATCAAGGCAGAAGTGTAACTAGCAGCTTCTCTTACTTAGACAAAATGCGTGGCAATGATTTGTTGTTCTTTTGGCTTCCCGCTCTGCTCACTAATTTAACATCCTGCACCTTTGTTGCTTTGTCCTCTCTCAGTTCCTATCCATTTCTTCTTGCTGCGCTTAGTGTTTGTTTGTACCATGACAAGGAGTGTGACTGACGCTTAAGGAACATTGCTGGTATCCAGATAGGCAACTGCTCTCATGATCTCTCCAACCACTCAGGCTTCAGGTAAGCTTGCTGCATATTGAGGAATATTGTCAGTTAAAATGTGTGTTTTCAATATTTTGGTTTACTGACCTGTCTCTATTCGGTCCTCTAACTCCATCAGTGCCGTCCAGTTGTGCAATCTCCAACCACCTGCAGCCTGCAACATTTGTTCCTGTGTTCTCTATCACCCTTCCCTGTATTCTGTTTTCTTCTCTTGTGAGGTATTTGGCTATCTGAAACCTTCAGAAACAGTTGGGGTTGGTCAGAGCAGATTCACGCCTTTGGAACAAGCTTGATGTCCTGTGATGGAAAGTGAAAACCTAGACAATACAATGAGGGAGGATGGAGACAGGGCTTCCCTTAGAAATTCAATATGGACCTTTTTAGCACAGGGCTGCTGATTAGATCCTCCTGAGAATTTCCATTTGGTAGTTGGTGGGAGTCAGGTGTGAGGCTGCTGTTTCACTTGTTCAAGACAAGGACGTTTCTAAGTCAGACCTGCCTTTTTGTTTGTCCCTCATTACTAATTTGAGAAGGCTTATCACAGGCAGGTGTAAAGACCTCACATTTCTTTACATTCATGTAAAAGCCTGTTGCTAGCTGCTATGAGAATCATTACCTTGCACAAAGGATGTATCTGAGGATCAGTCAGAAAATAACATTTGAAAGGGAACTATCCGTACTGCTTCTGAAGGCATAGACATTTGATCCATATCCCCTGCAACCACTACACCTGTTCCAGTCCATGGTCTTCATGACCAAGAAAATAAGTGCTTCATAGAGAACACTATGGACTACTGTGTCACAAGCACTAGTGTCTGCATGACAGGTAGGGTTCCCAAGGTGAGGAGATGTTACCTGAAATCTGGACAATGTACTGGAGAAGCTGAAAGCCTGCCTAGCACTTAGAGCGTGCCTGCCTGATCAGAGAGGAAAGGAGATTGCCCGGCCCTGAAAAAGTAAAGAATGTCCAAGAGGATAAACAGCTGTGTTCCCAGAGTGAGGAACGCTCGTTTATTTATTTATTTGTCAGTTCGGAAGCCTAGAATCCATCAACAACACAGACATACAATTTCATAATACACATTATACATATAATAAAAACATCTACAGCTTACATAAGACATTAAATAAATAAGGCCAAGTTATGACCAGTCTGTGCAAATTACATAGGAAGTTTCTCAATCCATCCATGCAACATCTGGTGTTTGTGCAAGTAATAATGAAAATGACACTAATATAACTACTTGCAGGAATTTCCACAAGGCAAAAACCACACTTGAGCTGGTATCTGATTTGCATATCCTTAATGCTTCATGTTATTGCCTTTCTCCCAAATTCAAGCAGTGAGGTTTAATCCATCTAGCTTAGGGCTCCTTATATACTGAGAAAAAGAATAATACATGCTCTTCAGTTTCATCAGAAATATTACAGATAGGGCAAACTCCCGATCCAGAGTCAGGTGTCAGCCAACGGCTCAGTAAAGATGGCAGTAGAAACGTATCCAGTCTGAACTTCATGCACAGCTTTTTGCATGGGGATGTTTAACATAATACCAAATTTCTTTAAACTTATAGTCCAACACATAGCTTTATTCGGTTACTTTCAACCATAAAAGCAAAACAACCAACAATTGAATGAAAAAGGAAATATAAATTAGGTTAAAAAGAATAAGAATAAGATAAAAACATATATTTCAGCCTTAAAACACATAAAATTATTTTCCTTAAAAAAAAGCACCTAACCCCCTAATACCTAACATTTAAATAGACAAAGGGTTTTGTTTCAGTCTATGTGTATAGTTAAAATTTGGCAACAAAAACACTTTTTTTTTGTCCTCATCATCTTTATTTCCCCAGAAATTTAGTACGTATATGCCAAGCAGCTACAATATACTTACTAACCGCACAGGATAGAGGGAGAGAAGTTTCCCTCATCATGATCCTTAAGGCAACAATACAATGTCTTACCCCCATATTACTGCACACAGGTCGTAACCACTTCCGTCGCGTAATCAAATAAACAGGGCATATAAACATAAAATGTACAATAGATTCAGAAATTTGATTACAACTCGGACAAGTATCAGGACTTGCGGTCGCACTCCATGTGCTGCCATAGGATTTAAGAGGCAGACAGCCATATCTGAACTGAATATATAGACTCTTACTTAATGGGTCAAGAATTGTATCCATAAATGGTTCCAGATACGGGTACCATTTAAAATCAAAAAATTGTGAAGTCAATCTGCCGTGTGTTGAACACAGCAAGTAGTTTTCCCTGACATATATCCAGTAAACAATTTTTAAATGATTCTTCTGATCCTTCCTTATACTTTCTGGATGACTCCAAAACTCACTAAGACCCAATCTGTGGAACCATTTTGAGATGTGGCTAAACCAGGGAATGGTAAGTACATTTGGTCTGTCTAGAATGTCTTGAATAGACTCCTTGTATGTGGATAGCTCTGGGGTGGTCCATACACGGACCCAGAATAGCAATGGTCGTAGGGCAATTACATCAGAGATGCGTGAAAGGCCAAGGTCCCAGAACATAGGCAGCAGTGGGGTATTGCGAGGACAGGCCAGAGTCGACCTTACAAAGTTGTTTTCCCCCACTGCAAGCTTGCCAGTGTTCGAGGACCCCCAAATTTCAGACCCGTAGACCGCAGCGCTCTGTGCCTTTGCTTGGTAAATTTTAATAGTTGGAGTAATCACTCTCTCAGAAGTAGATTTGTGAAAGCGTAAAATGGCCCCAGATCTCTGCGCCAGAATAGCTGAACTTTTTTCAATTTGGGCCCCCCAATGCAGATTGTTGCTAATTCTCACCCCCAAATAATCTATGGAGCTTACCATACCTAGGGGGGTACCATAATGGAAAATTGAATATCTCTTAGTGGGGCCACAACCCAGGGTCATAAATTTAGTTTTGCTATGGTTGAGTTCAAGGCCATAGTCGCCACAAAACAAACTAAACTTATCCACAAGTACCTGGAGACCCATAGGGGTTCTGGAGATCAGGAGGGAATCATCAGCAAATAGCAAAATTGGAATTTTATGGTTGTTCAAGGATGGAGCATCATTTTGGCAGTTGGTAACGACTTGCACCACCTCGTTGATAAACAATGTAAATAGCGTTGGGGCAAGAACACAGCCCTGGCGTACTCCTCTCTTAATATCTATTTTGTCGGTGAGTTCCCCCTGCTTACCCCATCTGACTTGTGCAAATGTTTTTTCATGTAATCTTTGGATCAAATGCACTAGATTTCCTGGGATACCGATTTTATTTAATACTCCCCATAGTTTCTCTCTTGGGACTAAATCAAATGCAGATCTTAGATCTACGAAAGCAACATAAAGTTTTTGCTTAGATAGGGTGACATACTTCCAAAATAGTAATGACAGCCTGAGGACTTGGTCCATGGTGTTAGTTTTAGGCCGAAAACCGGCCTGTAAGGGGGATAACATTTGGTTGTCTTGAATCCAATCGGTAAGCCTATCTAGGACCTGCTTAGCAAACGTCTTCTGAAGAATATCAATTAGGCTGATTGGTCGATAATTTGCAGGTGAACCTACATCACCCTTTTTGTGAATCGGTATTATTTCTGCGCCACGCCAGGAATCTGGAATAGGGCTACCAGCTGCTATGGCATTAGACAATACATTGATGTACCATGCCCATATCTTTGGTTCTGATTTGAACAGGTCCCCTGGGATCTTATCTGGACCAGGGGCTTTGGCTGGCCTCAAAGAATTAATTGCAGCTGTTGTTTCGGCTAAAGTAAAAACAATGCTCTCAGTTGTGGTCTTGTTAACAGCCCAACACTCATCATATCCAGGGTCCTCCAGAGATTGTGGTGCAGGCAGAGCATATATTCCAGAAAAATAGGACACCCATCTTTCGGGCTGTATGTACATACCAATGTCATCATTGCCCCTTTTCGAACTAGAGGTCAACAGCCGCCAGAAGGAACTATCATCTTTGTATTTGACTGCTGCAAGCAGCTTCTGCCATATCTCATTATCCCAGTCTTTTTTTGCTTGTTTCAGGGCATTAACATACCTACGTCGGGCCTCTTTAACGGCCACTTGGGTAGAGTTTTTTACAGCCTCATTTAGATTAGATCTTGCTTGCACACAATCCTGATTATACCAATCCCTACGAGGGGTGTCAACAGGTCTCGATTTGGAAGGGATTTCCCTATAGAAGATACCCTGTAGGGAATCCACCAATTTATTGTGGATAACCATAATGGGAATATCAGAGGCTTCTTGTTCCTCATAATCTGCGAAGAGTTTTAAAAAAAATGAATATATTTCCCCAATCAAATACGGGTTGGATTCCACCATTGGCCAGCAGACCCGAGAACGTCTATGATTCAAATAAGGGAGTGGGACGTTAGTGATCGTAGTGTGCTGGACTCTTAAAAATGCATGGTTGGTCAGTACAAGGCACAGAGGATTATGATCGCTATCCAAGCGAGGTAAGATTTCCATGTCCAGTGAACTTGACCATAGCCTAATATCCACCAGAATATAATCAATAGTACTAAAGGAAAGCCCTCGCTTGAAAGTGATGGCTCGCTCTGAGTCAGATTTAGTGCGGGCGTTACATTCTCTCAGGCCATATTTCAGACAAAGGGAAGACAACTGAGATGCAACACGGGAAGCGGGCAAAAACGCCGTTTCCTTAGATTGGGGAATACCCCAATATTCGTCCTCCTCAGTAGTCAGATTGCTGATGGTGTTGTCCAACACAAAAGAACAATTAAAATCACCTGCTATAATCAGAAGATCTGAAGGGTCCAGAAGCTCTATATAGTCCGTCAGCTGGGTGAGAACCATTGATTCTGACCCACGGAGAACGGATCTTGCATAAGTATTCAGAACTATCATCCTGAATCCAGGTCGGAATATGAGTTGGACACCCAGCAGATCATAGGAATTAATCTTTATCATGGAGTGGTCACATTCTAGCCTATTATTCAATAGAATCATTAACCCTCCTATCTGTCTTCCAAAGCCACCAGAGGGAGGTTGTGCAGCCAAAAAATAGGTTGTAAAGCCTTGTATGGATAGCTGTTCTGCAGACCAAGTTTCCTGAAAAAGACAGATATCTTGTTTATTAACAAGGCTTACCCAGTCCGGGTCGACCAACTTTGACTTGATTCCTGCAACATTCCATGATATAATATTAATTTTGGGAGGTGTAAATATTGACTTAGTTCTCAATAGGGGGGCAGGAGATGGAGTCCCTGTAAGTTGACACTCATCATTTACTATTTTAGGAAGTACTGTGCAGGGGGCAATCAGTCAGTCTAATTCAGGAAGTAAGGGGGCAGGATTCACGGGTTTAGATGTTACAGAGTTATCTAAAGAAGAAATAACCCCAGCTGCGATGGTTCCGGATGTACAACATCCTCTACATAGCGGGGCCCCAGGCGGCTGAGTGCTAAGTCTAAGATTCGATTCCCTACCTGTACGTAGTATACCTGTCCGTGTATCAAAGGCCAGGAGATCATTAACTAGACTACTGTCATTAAAAAGAATCGAAATATAATCAAATTCCGACCCTGACTGGTTATATCTATGGGCCTCACGTATGTCAGACCGGATAACAGAGAGACCGTTCCTCTGGGAGCGTATCCAATAGATGACTTTATTAATTAGAGAGTCACTCGACTCTCTGTTACCCTGAGGTAGCTTTGGCACCCTAGTCAAATATATAATAGCATCTTCCCTCCTCCTTCTTAACCTTCCCTTGAGGTCACAGGGCTGCGAGAGTGTCAAATGATCAGGGTGAGTGACTGAAAGGGGACTAACACAACAACTTGCTGCAGAGGGCGTTCCTCCTAGTTTTAACTGAGGAGTTTTTGAGCGAGGGCTACCTTTATCCCCCCGTCCAAGGATGGATCCACACTTGTTTACACCTAGTTTTAAAGCTTGCTCCTGGGTAGAAGACATGGTCTGACAAGCAGACCTACCATGCCTTGGGAAACTACCGTTACTTCCCTTAGTGAGGTTATCTGTAGAAGAAGATGTCAATTTATCACCTACGGTAAGAGAACTAGGTTTTTTTGTTTCCATCAGTAAATCAGAGGAAGGAACAGACTCATATGGCACAATGCAATTACAACCAGACTTTTGAACATGAAGTCCAGAGATTTTGTTCATCAGAGATATCAACAAACACTTAACGTCATCTAATTTCTGAGAAATGATAACCAACTGAGGAGCTTCGTTGTTGCCCATCTTCCCATCCAAAGAGTCTTTATCGATTCCTTCTACGAGTAAGGTTGGTAAAAGTCCAGGACTTACAGAATTAGAGGACAAAACCGAAAACCTATTTGAACAAGGAATGGTAATAGGAGGTGGAGACAAGCACCTCAGCTGAGGTGCACCTTCTACAGGTAAACATCCATTTGTTTCCACCAAAAATGGTGAAATCTCCACGAGTGAAGGAATTACACCCTGGGAGTGGGGGGGTGGGTGTAAATCAACCTTGACCTCTACTCTATGCGTCTGTATTTTTTTATTGAAGAGATCAGGAATTTTTTTTTGGGGAGGAATGATACCCGGTATAGAAGGGCCAGCAACAGAAGGGCTCCTCAGTATAGCCTCAACCTCTTCAAACAATGAATCAATTGTTTTGAATTGCTGTAAATTTGCAGTAGAACATCCCTCCACTTTCCCAACAGAACGTTTCTTGGGTTTTTTAACCCGGGACTGGGGTGCTGATACATCATCGGCCTTCCTCTTCCCCATATCGACTAACCAATAGCCCAGCTAAATAATTTCAAACACGTCTGAGAAAAAAAAAAAAGACCCCAAGAAGCGAGAAGTAATAGGGACTTGCTCCACTGACCCCTTTGGTGCCAAGTGAAGCTCGTGGTCAAGTAAGACTAAGCAAACTAAGCAAAGGGCATTCCTGAGACCTCTGTACCAGGACCAAGTATCAAAAACCAAACTTTGGGGGGGTGGCCCAGCCCAGTCTCCTCCAAGCGATGGCGGGAGCGCTATAGAAAGTTTAAAGGGCTCCTGCCCTGGCTTCTCCTCCCCTCAGGTGATGCGCTTCCCGCGGCGGCGGGAGCACTGTAGAAAGTTTAAAGGGCTCCTGCCCTGGCTTCTCCTCCCCTCAGGTGACGCGCTTCCCGCGGCGGCGGGAGCGCTATAGAAAGTTTAAAGGGCTCCTGCCCTGGCTTCTCCTCCCCTCAGGTGACGCGCTTCCCGCGGCGGCGGGAGCGCTATAGAAAGTTTAAAGGGCTCCTGCCCTGGCTTCTCCTCCCCTTAGGTGACACGCTTATAGTCATTTTTATATTTAAAAAAAAGTATTTGTTAATCTCCCCAATGAGACCGAGTGTGTTTTTACTAGACAATGTGCGAGAATTTCTTCTTCACAATAAAGGGAGTGTCTGGTGGAATAGATATTGTATTTGACAGATCACCCCTTAGCCTCAGGTCAGCCAGTGAAGATTTGACATACTTTAGCCAGGAAATATTGGTTGCTTGGGGTCTGCCAATGACATCACATAACCCCATTCTAAAATGATCTTGTTCTTTTGTTGTCCAAATTGTTATCTAGTACAGGATAGGCCTTGGCCTAGCATACTCAGTTGTTGGCTTTAAGGCTAGATCAAATTGCAGCTGCAAGTGCCCGGGTGCTCTGTGGCAGCCTCAACAAAGATCTTTTAAAATGGTTCTAGGTTCTCCTGAGGTTTTCAACTCCACATTGAAGTACTAGTTCCACACCATACAGGCAGCACTAAGAACATGTGCTCTGTAGATCTCTTGAGCTGGGGACACAGGATAGGTTGGGGGTTGTCTAACAAACTTCATCAATGGCAGCTACCTGTGATTTACCAGAAGCTTGCTCTTTGCAATGTGTTCATGCCACAAGTAGTATCAGACTATCTGACACCTAGGTAGTCAAATTCCTTTACTCTTTCAAGAATGTTACCACTCAAAGTTATCCTGCATTGTGACTTGTATTAGGGGTTAGCCCATAGTTGCTACAGCATAGAGCAAACTCCTCATTTAATATCTGGAGTTCTCTCTGCATATGGAGGTTAATAAAGTGTTGTCTGCAAAGCAGAGTGCTAGAACATTCAGGCCTGCTAATGCGAGTTAATGATCCTCTCAACGTGCCAGAACTTCTACACAGCCATTAATAAAAAGAGGAAAAAGAATTGGAGCTAGACTGCATCCCTGGTGAACTCCTTTTAAAAATCTATTCTTCTGGAAAGTTCGCAATTTAGGCCACAATGGACCTGTGCAAAATTATAAGTGTACAGGTGCCTGATTATAGTTAAAAGATCAGATGGAATTCTCAGCTCAGGAAGCACCTCCCAGAGCGTATCTCTTGGGACCATGTTGAAGACTGCCCGCAGGTCGACAAAAGCTACCTATAGGCTACCCCAACTCATGGCTTCAACTTTCCACGAGAACAAAATAAATAAAAAGCTTTGTGGATTGTGCTTATCTTCGGTCTAAATCCATCTTGGAATTGGCTCAGTAATTGAGTGAGTTTTCATCACCCAAGCAGCAAACTTGTCAACTATCTATTTTTACAGGTTATCAATGAGGCCCATAGGGCAGTAGTTGCTTGGTGCATTACGAGATCCCTTTTTAAACCTGTGAACTATCTCTTTTCAATTCTATGTGGTTGATATTGGGGCATCTGCTAGTATGGCATTAGGTAGAACATTTAGGGCCAGATGATCAAAGCTATTTAGTAGTCGCAAACTGTCCGATTGGCAGAATCAGACTGTTTGTGATTTAGTATTAGGAAGGTGGGTGTTTAGGGCGTCCCTTCCTAATACCGAATCACAGTGGTATGATTGAATGTTTTGTGAACAAAATGCGGTTGCAAAACATTCGCAGATTACCACTAACTTTAAGTTGGTGGTAACCCATTTGCAAACATGAAGGGGTCCCCAAGCGACCCCCTTCCCTTTGTGAATGTCGGTAAAAGCAGTAAAAGTGGTCCCACTTCCTGCTCTTAAAAAATTAAAGGAACATTTTTCACTTTCTTTTTTTAAATGCATCCTGTTAGACTTTTCATCCTTGCCGTGGTCTCCCTTAACTTTTTGCCTCTGTTCCCCAAATTGTTGATGTGTGCTGGACTCTGATTTTGCTGTTTTTGTTACTGTGGGCACTTTACCACTGGTTCTTTGAAGGTAGCTGTGAGTCCAACCATGCCTGTTGATTGTTTGCTAGGCAATGACCTGGAGGATTCCCCTTGGAAGGAGGTGGAACACAGGTCTCATTTGAAGATGTTGGGTATGCCTGGGTGGGTATGCGTATCCACCCGGTCAATGGCAGCCCGTCAGGGTAATCAAGAGCCCCTGGAGCCTGAAACAGTGGCCCAGGGGACCGCCAAGAAGAGGAAGGGCAGGGGGTGCGGGAAACCGGACTCAGAAGTTCCCACGGTCCGGGAGGAGGCGGAGCCTGACGGTGACGCCCCAGAACCTACAGGGGAACAGGTGGCTGAACTGGGGGAGGTCCCTGAGCTGTCGCAGTGGCAGCAGGAAGGGGGGCCCACCAGGGAAGCATTCTGTGCAGCACAGAAGTCATGCCCTACTTTGGAGGGTTTGCGGCAGCAGGTGGCATACCAGGCGGTTGGCAAGGAGCAAGGATCACACCTGATTTATTGGGAGGATGACCTCCTGTATAGCGAGCCTAAGGTTCCTGAGCCTGGGTCAGCCTGTGTGCTGGTGGTACCCCAGTGCTTCAGGGCCTTCCTACTGGGGTTGGCTCATGATGTACCTTTAGCTGGACATTTGGGGCAGGACAAGACCTTTGAGAGGCTTGTCACCCACTTTTACTGGCCCCTAATGCGCAGGCACTCAGATGCACATTGCAGGTCTTGTCAGACTTGTCAGGCAAGTGGCAAGAGTGGGAGGAAATGTAAGGCTCCCCTCCAACCTTTGCCTGTTGTCAGTACTCCCTTTGAGAGGGTAGGCATTGACATTGTGGGGCCTCTGGATCCCAAGACAGCCATGGGCAACAGGTTTATCCTGGTCTTGGTGGACCATGCCACCCGGTACCCAGAAGCCATTCCTTTGAGATCAGTCACTTCCCCTGTGGTGGGTCGTGCTTTGATGGGGGTTCTTACCCGCATGGGGTTCCACAAGGAAGTGGTATCTGATAGGGGTACCAACTTCATATTCACGTATATGAAGTCTCTGTGAAAGGAGTGTGGGGTAACCTACAAGTTCACCACCCCTTACCACCCCCAAAGTAATGGTCTGGTTGAGAGATTCAACCGCACCTTAAAAGGCATGATCATGGGCCTGTCAGAGCCTTTGAGGTGGAAGTGGGACGTCCTCTTGCCATGCCTTCTGTTCTCCTACAGGGAGGTGCCTCAAAAGGGACTTGGGTTTAGTCCCCTTGAGCTGATTTATGGCCACCCTGTGAGGGGACCTATGAGTCTGGTTAAGGAAGCTTTGGAGAAAGCTCCTAGTAAACCCCCCCAGGATGTATTCAGTTACATGCTGGCTTTGAGAAACCAGACTGCTCGCTTCAGGAGTCTCGCTCAGGAGAACCTGGAAGCAAGCCAGGAGTATATGAAACGGTGGTATGACCAGAATGCCACTCTGGTCGAGTTTCAACCTGGTAAAAAACTGTGGGTGATGGCACCAGTGGAGCTTAGGGCGCTCCAGGATAAGTGGACTGGGCCATTTGAGGTGGTGGAGCGCAAGAGTGAAGTCACCTACCTGGTGGACTTGCGGTCTCCAAGGAACCCTTTAAGGGTCCTGCATGTCAACCGCCTCAAACCTCACTTTGAGCTGACTGAACTGTCCATGCTCCTTGCGTCAGATGATGGGGTAGAGGAGGAGAGTGAGCCTCTTCCTGACCTCCTGTCTGCAGGAAAAAAAGATGGGCCAGTGGAGGGAGTGATCCTCTCCCCCTCCCTGACTGCGAAGCAGCCAGGTGACTGTCGCCACGTGTTGGGACAGTTTTCCTCACTGTTTTCCCTAATCCCAGGAGTCACACACTTGTGCACACATGATGTGGACACTGGGGACAGTACACCTATTAAACAGAAGGTTTACAGGGTGACTGACAGGGTCAGGGCATGCATTAAGGATGAGGTATCCAAAATGCTTACCCTAGGGGTTATTGAGCACTCCAGCAGTCCTTGGGCCAGCCCAGTGGTATTGGTCCCAAATGGTGCTGCACATTGTGCCACCCCAGAACTCAGGTTCTGTGTGGACTACCGGGGACTCAATGCGGTCAGCAAGACTGACGCACACCCCATCCCCGAGCTGATCAGCTCATTGACCGGTTAGGAGCTGCCAAGCACCTCAGTACGTTTGATTTAACATCTGGGTACTGGCAGATTGCCTTAACTGAGGGGGCCAAGGAGAGGTCAGCATTCTCTATACCAGATGGACACTTTCAATTTAAAGTGATGCCATTTGGGATGAAGAATGCCCCTGCCACCTTTCAGAGGTTGGTCAACCAGGTGTTGGCAGACTGGATGAGTTAAGTGCCGCCTAACTGGATGACATTGCTGTGTTTAGTTCCACATGGGAGGAACACCTGCAACACCTCTGGAGAGTGTTAGAGGCCCTGCAGAAGGCAGGCCTCACTATTAAGGTGAGCAAATACCAAATAGGGCAGGGTTCTGTGGTGAACTTAGGACACCAGGTGGGGAGTGGCCAGGTGGCACCCCTACAGCCTAAGATTGACACGATTCTGGCTTGGGAGCCTCCCAAGACCCTGACTGAAGTGAGAGCCTTTTTAGGTCTCACAGGATATTACAGGAGGTTTGTTAATGGATATGGTACCATTGTTACCCCCTTAACTGAGTTGACTTCTAAAAAGCAACCCAGGAAAGTGATCCGGACAGAGTCTTGCCAGAACACTTTTGATGCCCTGAAGGCTGCCATGCGCACCACACCTGTGCTGAAGGCCCCTGACTACTCCAAGGAGTTTGTTGTGCAAACAGACGCCTCAGAGCATGGTATTGGAGCAGTACTCTCACAGTTTAATGAAGAGGGCCTAGATCAACCCGTAGCCTTCATTAGCAGGAGTTTACTATCCAGGGCACATAGGTGGAGTGACATAGAACGTGAAGCGTTTGCTGTGGTCTGGGCACTGAAGAAGCTAAGACCCTCCTTGTTTGGGACTCACTTCCGAGTTCAGACCGACCACAGGTCACTCAGATGGTCAATGCAGATGAGGGGTGAGAATCCAAACCTGTTGAGGTGGTCCATTTCCCTACAGGGGATGGACTTTACGGTGGAACACCGTCCTGGTACAGAGCACGCCAATGATGGTGGTCTGTCCAGGTTCTTCCGCCTTAGTGAAGAGAACTCCCATGAGGTTGGGTAGTTGCTCCCCACTTTCAGCTGGGGGGGCACGTGTTAGACTTTTCATCCTTGGCGTGGTCTCCCTTAACTTTTTGCCTCTGTTCCCCAGGTTGTTGATGTGTGCTGGACTCTGATTTTCCTGTTTTTGTTACTCTGGGCACTTTACCACTGCTAACCAGTGCTAAAGTGCAAGTGCTCCTTTACAAAATGTGTATGTGATTGGTTTATCCATGATTTGCATATTTGATTTACTAGTAAGTCCCTAGTAAAGTGCACTAGAAGTGCCAGGGCCTGTAAATCAAAATATACTAGTGAGCCTGCAGCACTGGTTGTGCCACCCACATAAGTAGCTCTGTAATCATGACTCAGACCTGCCATTGCAGTGTCTGTGTGTGTAGTTTTAGCTGTAAATTCGACTTGGCAAGTGTACCCACTTGCCAGGCCTAAACCTTCCCTTTTCTTACATGTCAGACACCCCTAAGGTAGGCCCTAGGTAGCACCAAGGGCAGGGTGCAGTGTATGGTTAAGGTAGGACATATAGTAATGTGTTTTATATGTCCTGACAGTGAAATATTGCTAAATTAGTTTTTCACTGTTGCAAGGCCTGTCCCTCTCATAGGTTAACATGGGGGTTACCTTTAAATCTGATTAAAGTGTAGATTCCCTTTGGGAGCGGATGGACATGTAGAGTTTGGGGTCTCTGAGCTCACAATTTAAAAATACATCTTTTAGTAAAGTTGATTTTAAGATTGTGCGTTTGAAAATGCCACTTTTAGAAAGTGAGCATTTTCTTGCTTATACCATTTCTGTGACTCTGCCTCTTTGTGGATTCCCTGTCTGGGTCAGTTTGACAGTTGGGCTGGTTGCACCTCACATTAGACAGTGACACAAAGGGAGCTGGGGTGTAGCCCGCATATCCTGATGATCCATCTCTGCTAGGAGGGAGGGGAGGAGTGGTCACTCGCACCTGAAAGGGCTGTGCCTGCCCTCACACAATGCAGTCTCCAACCCCCTGGTGAGTGTCTGGGGCCTGGCCTGGGCAAGGCAGGATTTCAGATTCCAAAGAGACTTTACTTTGAAGTAGGCCTGCTTCAAAGGAGAAACTGGGTATAAGAAGGGTACCCAAAACCACAGACTTTAGAAACACGTCTGGAACCAAGAGGATCCTCTGCCTGGAGAAGAGCTGAATAGCTGAGGAAGAAGAGCTGACCTGCCTGTGACTGTGCTTTGTGGAGCTATCTTGCCGTTGCTGCTTCTGCCAGAGTAAGAGGGCAAAGACTGGACTTTGTGTGCCTTCCATCTTGAGAAGAAATCTCCAAGGGCTTGATCTAGAGCTTGACTCCTGTTGTTTGAAGTCTCAGGGACAACAAAGACTTCTCTCTGCCAGCACCTGGAGTCTCTGGAGAGACTCCTACTCTGCCCTGTGGTGCCCATCCAGTTCCTGGGACCCTGAAAGGAGAAGCTGGGGGCATAAAGACAAGAAAATCCACGCAGAGCGCCGTGCGGGGAAAAGATTGACGCAAATCCGATCTGCGGCTGAGAAAAACGATGCGCCGCTGGCTCCGCAGCTGAGAAACAACGCTCGCAGGAAACGCGATCGAAGAAGCGACGCACGGAGCAGGAGAAACGACGTGCAGCATCGCTGATGGAGGCTGGGAGATCACAACCTGCGCTGCGGGATTTTCGGATCATCGTGCGGCTGGATTTTCGACTCGCGTACCGCTGTGCGGAGTTATTTTTGATGCACACCCGCCCGTGCGGGGTTATTTTTTACGCTCACCAGATACATTTTCACTCTAGCATGATTTTTAATTGATAACTTGACTTATGTATGGTGGATTTTTGTTGTTTTGGTCTTGTTTTGTTTAGCTAAATATTTCCTATTTTTCTAAACCTGTGTTGTCATTTTGTAGTGTTTTCATTAAGTTGCTGTGTGTGTTGGTACAAATACTTTACACCTAGCACTCTGAAGTTAAGCCTACCGCTCTGCCAAGCTACCAAGGGAGTAAGCAAGGGTTAGCTGAGGGTGATTCTCTTTTACCCTGATTAGAGTGAGGGTCCTTGCTTGAACAGGGTGTAACCTGACTGTCAACCAAAGACCCCATTTCTAACACATCCTGTTTTCCTTTAAGGAAAATGGGTTGCATTTAAAAAAAAAGATTGCTTTACTTAAAAGCAGTCACAGACATGGTGGTCTGCTGATCTCAGCAGGTCCCCATCCCTGTGATGGTTTGCGATTTCCATTGGGTCGCAAAGCGAGACCCACCTCGTGAATAATAATGAGGTAGGTCTATTTGTGACCCACTAGGAATCGCAAATGTAACTCAGTGGAGTTTTGAACATCTGGAATTTCGATTTCCTAATTGTGATTCTCATTGAATCGCAATTAAGAAGTCGCAATTCCAAACGTACGATCATCTGGCCCTTTTATACGGCACCCACAGACGGACTGGGATCTTGTCTAGGCCTGGAGCCTTCCCTGGATCTAGGCCTTAACTGCCACTCATGTATCAGAGAAAGAAAAGGTAGTGGCGAAAATTATATTAGTGAGGAGAAGGTTTTGCAGTGGTAGCTGTGGCTGCGTCATATATATCTGTGCAATAAAGAGCACTAAAGTGCATGACCTATTTGCTCAAAAGAATGTGCGCCTCTTGTCTCTTATGCTCCTTTTGACCCCCAAGGGATATAAAGTGTCAAAAATACCTCATGCTGTTAGTTTTAGCTACTTCTAAAAGTTTCTCCCAGTTTGCATTTTCCCATATAATGTTTGCCGTTCGCAAAGTTTTTGGTATAGGAGGCCCTCGTCGCCTTTATTTTATTTCTATCATCCAACTTGAAAGCATTTATGATGCTCAGCTTTCCAACCAGCAAACAGAATTAAACAACTCTTGGGATCTCTAAGGTCTGGCCCCTATTGAGATATTCTTCACAAAAATCCTCCTAAAGTCATTGAACAACTTGTCATGGAATTTTAGCAATCTAGTTGGATGAACTGCATTAACTTTAAACAGGTCTAACACTTCAGTTGTGGTATCATAGGTTAATTATAGTGCATCTTCGCTCGACCTGACAATACCTCATTGTTTTTTGGTTTTTTTCTGTAATAATTAAGTCATTGCTTCCTATAATTGTTCAAGGCAATAAAACATTCATCAGTGGGCCGGACTTGTAGAGGAGCAAGGGATCGTAATCACTCATATGTCTTGGTACTAATATCATGTAAACCATCCCACCCAACAGCCCAAAACCTATAAATATATAATCTATGTTGCTCCTGTAGGATCCCCTTTTGAAAGCTGGAGCGGGGTGCTATCCGAAACAGAATGCCCATTACATTTACACTGGCCCTGCAACAAGGTAATGCAACAATTTGTAATCTGGCCTTCGTTAAATGTTTTACACGTTTAGCATCTGGCTCTGGAATGCCTCAATAAGCGTTCTCAATTTTTCCTAGGTCCCTTACAAGTACAGATAGTTCAAAATTTAGATTAAAATCACCCCCAACAATAATGGTTAAATCACTGCTGTGCAATTTCAGCAGGCTATAAAGGTAACTTATGGTGTACACAGTGAATAAGAGAACAGTCTTTGCAGCAAGTATGCTCTAGGAGGTCCTGCAGATTTTATTTTTACTGTACTTTGTAACAATATTTTTACCGCTGTGCATAGACCTCCAGAAGCTCAACCAGCTACAGAATTTTTGGCTCTAGTTTGAAAGCTTCTGTAGCCTGGCCTGAATAGACAACGGGTCTACCAGGTCTCCTGCAGTAGACATATGTCAAAATCATCAATAAAGAGTCCCCAATTGTTGTCGAGCATTTTTATTTTAGGCCTACGATGTTCCAGCTAACAGATGCTGATGTACATGGCCGATTCGTAGGAACCACATTTTTAGTTTTCGCCTGCACAATGCTTGCGCTGCACTTGTAAAATCTATTGCATTTAATATAAGTCTTAAAAGGGGCTTACATCCCGCCCTCACTTTTTATTGGTTGGTGTGCTCGCTACTTATTTTTCCTTTGTTTCTAATGGCTGTAGCACTCTATTTCCTGTTGTTCCTCTCTCATGTTTTTCTTATCAGTGTCCCATGGCACCAGTACTGTTCATCCACTTTTTTGGAACTACTTTTTTAGGTTTTGCAAGTTCAGGCATTTCTTTTAGGTGGCTTAATTGGTTAGTCAAAAGTTTTCGATGTCCAATCCCTGGTGTCTCTCATTTGTTTCTCTTATTTCTGTTTCTCTCCACACTGTAATTTTCATTTCTTCCTCAAGGCTTGAAACACATCGTTCTCCAAGCCTCGCTTTCAGCCATAAGCCCACCCCTAGTTTTTGCCTGTAGCTTACTGATTTGTTGATAGAGGGGATATTACCATTGAGCCAGCATTCCTCTTCCAGAAGTGTGTTGTGACCATCCTTAAGGTGTTGCTTTTTTTTTTTTTTTTTTTTTTTAACAAATGTAGACATATCCAAGTAGATAATGCATGCATGTCAAGTACTGTGACATTTAATGCCAGTGATTTTAAAAAAATGTGTGCTTTAAGGAGAACTATAAAGAAACCCATGTCAGAATAGTGCTCAACATCTGCCTCCAAAGAACCATCTTTTGAACAAGAAATACTTGATCAGTGTTCACCAACCCTCAGATATGTACCCATATGTGCATTTCAAGGGGCTATTTGAAATTCAGTAAGCTTAAGTGTTTTGAATATTTTGACAATTTAGTCAAAAAGGATTTTGAATTTTCCATTGTAAGAAACTGGGTAATTTGGGAGTGGGTGACTACATACCTGAAGGAATAATTACAACTTTGTCAGGGTGAACCCTCAATGTCACTAAATTAACCTCAGCTTAAGACCCTCATAGCTATTTCACAGAGCAGAGCGCCTTAACTTAAGGCAATATTTAACGTATTTCCGCAATAGCAGAACTGTAATAAAGTCAAAATGCTAAACAATAAAAATCCCAAACCAAATTAGAAAAAGAGAGTAAAATTTAATAATCCAAATAACAAAAACCTAAAAAAGAGGAAGCAGAAGTATGAATTTTAAAGGTTTCAAGTAAAAATAGCATTAAAAAAACACACAAAGTGCCAATGATAGTCAAACGTCATGTTAGACCGGAACTTAGGCGCAATTTGAAGCTGACACAATGAACCACAGGTTGGCACACCATTCATGTTCATTCTGGTCAAAGGTTTTACCCTCCGACTTAGTATACAAGAGTTCACTTCTAACCCCCGCCCTCCCAACACTCCAAGACCTCAGGTGAGTCACTTAGAGACTCCCATAAGTGGTCATTATGAACATGGCAGTAAACACCGGCCCTGCCAGCAGTGGCAGTAACTATTGCAAACGTTCTGGCAGTCCTGACCGCCAAATAATGAAGCACATGAGAAACTAGTAGCGGTCCATCCACACACCACCATCTTTGTAGTCCCGACGAGGACGGAGGAGCCCGCCCACAGGCTGGCAGAAAGGTCCTACCAAATAATGAAACACCAGACCGCCATCAGTTCCGGGTTGGGAACCACAGCCATGCAAAGTTTGGCGGAAACTATCAATATAAAAGGAAACACTCAACGGAGGCACACACAACACGCAGACATGGAAAGAGAGTTGGAAATAATGCCATGGCTGCTCCTTGCCATATACCTCCAGGACCGTGACCGAAGACGATGACAGTAAGTACTGCAACCAAGTACACATGGAAAGAAAGGGCAGAGTTACACACCCATCCTGCCACGCACTCCCAACCATTCCCACATCCCAAGACATACATACCAAAACAAGATGTACTTACTAAACACAAGGCAACAAAGATCTGCACCAAAGTACACACGTGTGCACACCACACCCCCACAGTGAAACACTGAACCAACGCCACTATATTGTGCCAACAGCACTACTGGGCACTTAAATTTTATTCAAATGAAAATAAGTTTGGTCCAAAAAAGGCCATTGGCCAGTCCATCTGAAAGATCCTGAAGGGCCAAAAAAGGCCGAACTTGACTCCCACACGTGCAAAGGGTACTCCACTTGAAGGGGGCATCAATGGGGCAGCCAGGCACCTCAGGGAACAGGGGCAGGGTGTGGCAGGGGTGGGGACTTATGTCTGGAAGGAGGGGGCTTGGGCTTAGGTTTGGGAGGTGGAGGGGATTTGGGCTTGCCCTTGGAAGGAGGGGAAGTGGGCTTGGACCAGGGGGTTGGCAGAGGGTCCTGAGACAACACAGGGCTTTTTCCTCCCTGGGGAAGATGTGAGGGAATGGGAAGGGCAGCCTGAGGCGGACTTGGACGTGGAAGGGGTGGACTGGGCAAGGAGATGGTCAGGTTTAGGGATGAGACGGGGTAGGCCATGGGGGGTTCAAACAGGTCAATACGGGAAACGAAAAGCTTCTTAGGGGCAGTTAGACGGGATTTGGAGCCACATATGGGAGTGGAGGTTGAGGGAGTGCCTGTATGAGGTGTAGCTGTGCCGGACATGGATGCAGGTGCCTGTAAAGTATGCTGATGTGTGGTGGATGTGTGTGGTGAGGATATCTGCAAATGTTTGAGTGTTTTGGGGTGGTGGACACAGTGGGAGAAGACAGGCTGTCAGTGTAGATGTATGTTGTCTGGGTTTTCTGCAGGTCTGGTGAGTGTGCTGAAGGGTCTGTAAATGTAGTTGTGGTGAGTGGAGGTGTGGTCTGGGGTGCAAGTCTGGATGTCAGATGTTGTGGTGACTGCATGAATGGGGGCAGCAGCAGTGACTGATGGTGCAGTGCGTGTGTTAGTGCATGGTGAGGTGACAGACAGGGTGGCGGGGGTAGGGGGACACACTGGGGGAAGTGGATGTTGTTGTGTGTGCTTTGGTATGTTGGGTGTGTGCATGCATGTGGTGGGAAGTGTGGTGCTTGTGTTTCTCTGTGTGCTTCTTGTGTGTTGATCTGTGTGCATGGCTGTCTGTACATGTGCTTGGGATGGGTGAAGGGAGTGGGGTGTTGGAAGGGGTAGAGGTGGTGGGAGAGGGGACAAAAGACCAGGGACACTGGCTGCCGTCAAAGAAGAGGCCAGAGCCTGAGAAGATTTCTGAAGGCCAGACATGGCACCGTGAATGCCTTCCAGGGATGCATTGCATTGCTGCATTTGGGATGCTGGCCCCTGGATGGCATTCACAATGGTTGTCTGTCCTACAGAGATGGTCCTCAGGAGGTCAATAGCCTGCTCCGTGAGGGCTGCACGGCTGACTGGGGCAGGGGATGAGGTGCCTGGGGCGAAGGAGACGCCCACCCTCCTAGGTGAGTGGGCATGGGTGACTGGGTGGGGAGCAACTGGGAGGGCGGTGGTGGCATGAGGGGGTGGCGGAGGATGGCAAAGAATGGGTGTGCCCAGTAGAGCTCCCATCGGAGGTGGTATCAGAGTCACTACCTCCATTGGTAGTTGCGTCCCCTGTGGTACTCCCCTCGACCTCCAACCCACTGGTCCCCTTGGCGTCTCTCGACTCTGCCTCCTTGGAACAGTGGGCTGCTGCATCCCCACTCACTGGTGCCACTGCTCCCTCGCCAGGTGCTCTGCCGGTTGTAGACCCCCAGGGTCCGCAATTCCTTGGCGATGGCTTGCCACAGGTCCCCTCTTCTGATGGGCGCTGACCTGCACGGAACACACAGAGTAAAGAAACAGACGTCAGTGTGGGTGTCCCATACACAAATGTCATGCCATGACATGGCCCATGGAGACATACATATGGACAATTTCCAAGACAAACACTGCTAGACACACTACAGGTGAGCATTCACTCAGCAAACAAAAAACGCATACAGGCATCTGCCACATTCCCACACACATAAAGGAGGACATATAGTAACTCACCTGCTCCTCTGGTCGCCCATACAGCTTGGCATACAGGGGTAGGACCCCGTCCACCAGCTTCTCCAGCTCCTCCGCGGAGAAGGCTGGGGCCCGTTCCCTTGTGACTCGCGCCATCTCAGGGACCAAAGTCAGGACACACCAGCACATGCAGTGGAGTACTACCCTGCACGGGAATCAGGAGTCAAGTGTCAAGGGTCTGACGAGATGGCGTTGGTACCGAGGCGGTGTGCTCTTTCACCGCTGGCGGTGATCATGATTGGCCCAGGTTCCCCATTAACACCTATGTAATCCAATGATCGGGTGCACGGCCGTGAACACCAGCTTCCGCCATGACGACTAATGCCAGAGGATTGAAGTCACTTCCACTCTCTCATATCTGGATGGCAGGACGCTGCCATTTTACTACCACAACATCACCATGGCCTGGCCAGGGGCCTCAACCAGGGCCTCAAAATCTCTGACCTTAGTCGCTTGCTGACATGAGTCTAGGATCCTCACATGCACCTATCTTTGCAATTGTGTCCACACGGAGATGCCATTATGACAGAGTTCAATCAGCACACATATGCTTGATGGTGTACTTTATAATCTGCGTCTGTGTGTGCTACCTATGTGTCTCACTTACAGAGATACAGTGACATCATATGATGCAATTGTACGTTCACACTCAATATGTGTTCTTTCCACCCCCATAGGTAAAGACCTGTGTGGCGAGGGAGGGCCCTATTGGTTTACAGACCTCTGGTTGATTTGGAAACTATGGAGGAACGTCACATCATGTCACCTACAGACTCAATAGAGCTACTGTCCATGACCTCTGTGCATTGATGGATCCTGTACTGAAACCGGCAAATCGGAATCAGCATGCCATCCCTACATCTCTGCAAGTGCTATCTGTACTCAATTTTTTGGTTACAGGCTCAATTCAGGTGACAGTAGGCATGTGTGCAGGGCTCTCACAGCCAATGTTCAGCCTCATCCTGTCAAAATTCCTGGATGCATTCGTCCAACACATGCAAACATATGTCCAGTTTCCTCAAAGGGGCTGAACTTCCTGCCATCAAATCTGGATTTTATGCCTTTGCTAACATCCCCCATGTGATTGGTGCCATTGATGGAACCCACATAGCTCTTATACCCCCAGAAGTGAATGAACAGGTGTACAGGAATCAGAAGACCTATCACTCCATGAATATACAATTGGTGTGTACTGCTGATCAGTACATATCACATATCAATGCCAGGTTCCCAGGCTCAGTCCATGATTCCTTTGTCCTGACAAACAGCAGTGTGCCACACATGATGGAACAATTACAACGGGACAGAGGATGGATGAGTGTGTATGACACTGGATCAGTACATAGCTGACAGCCAGGCTGTATGCAAGTAAAGCAGTTTGTTCAAGTCCTCTTTCGCCCACTTGTGCAGGTGATTCTGGCTGCCCCAACTTAAAATGGCTCCTGACACCTGTGAGGAACCCCAGGACAGGTGCAGAGACGAATTATAATGAGGCCCATGGACGTACTAGGAGGGTGATTGATTCCATTGCCTCCTTCTCTCTGGGGGATCCCTGTGCTATGTCCCTGACAAGGTGTGTAAGATTGTGGTGGCCTGCTGCATGCTGCACAACTTGGCTGTGAGGAAAGCTATCCCCCTACTGGAAGAGGAGGGTGCTGTCCAACCAGCCCATAAAACTCAGAGAGGGGATGTGAGTGATGGTGAGGAAGAAGAGGTGGAAGATATAAACTACAGGAACCAGCTGATACGCCTATACTTCCAGTGACTATAAGGTACTGTTCAATGGTGCTGGTGTCTTTATTGCATATTTCAGTCTGACCACTATAATTGGTAATGTGGTGTCTATAGTCAGTGACACTGTTAACTGATGACTGAAGTGGCATGTTCCAGGTAACCCAATATTATGTAAATTGTGACATACTTCTGACAGTACAGTACGTTGGATCCCCTCCTGCAATGATTATGATAATAATATTATATAATTTCATAATTATGAAATTGACTGGCTAATGCATATACACTCACAAATCTTAACACATATTGATGAGGGACATACAATTTAAGTGCATAGATGTATTTATTGTGTGGCAAAATATACATAAGTGTTGGGACAGTGAAAAGGAGAGGGCACATGGTGTAAAAACATGCTCAGGTACATATGCTCAGATGTTGATAGCACAGGATTTTGTTTCATCTGGCCATTGGTAGATGGTGTGATGGCAGTGGCAAGTCAACAAGGGAGCACAGTGGCACATAAGGGAGACAGTTCAGGGCAGAGTCACTTCCTAGCGGTGGGCTTGGTCTTGGCTGGTGTTTCTGTGGCATGTCGGGGTCTGAGGGCACGTTTCTGTGCCTGGAGCTAGGCTGCCGGGGTAGAGGTGCTGGTTTCCTGTGTGTCCCCTGGCAGTGCCACCAGTCCAGTAGCTTTTGCAGATGTAGAGGGCAGGGCAGTGTCCTGGCTAGTGAGGAGGGCTTGCAGGTGGGTGGAGAACTCAGGCTGGCTATGGTACTGGTGCTGCAGCACACTTGCAATGGTGGCCATTGTGGCATTAAGCTGTTTCCATTGCTCCATGGCCTCCTTGGGGTGTGCTACCTGCAGCCTCTGATTATGCTCTAGGGTGGCCAGGATCTGGCCCATTCTGTCCTGGGTATGTTGGTATACTCCTAGAACCTCAGAAATCGGGGGCGTGGTCTGGCCAAGCGACAACATGGCCGCCTAGACAGACGGCTCTGCCGTCGGCGGGCCCCGGATCGGGCAGGAGGGCGTCCCGATGACCAAGGCCCCCTCGCAACAGAGTCGAGAAGGACCTGTGAGGTCCCGGGGCAGCCGCGGGTTCGATCGCTCAGGCCTCGAGAGCCCCGCCCGCATCTTCTTCTCACGTGGGGCCGGATCGGATAGTGAGGCCTGCGCGCGGCGGACCTCCACCTCCTCCCCCACAACTAACAACATGGGAGGAGCAGGTCTTGGCGAGTCTGCATCCTGAGGGCCTCGCAGGAGTAGGTGGAGGAATGGACTCTGGTAAGTCAAATCTTAACTATTACATCCCCTACCTGCATGCCAGCACATACCCCCACCCTCACCCTCACCCCATCACTCTAACTCCTCACAAATGTCCCAACATCACAAACCACACATCCTAACACCAAGCCCTGCATGCAGCAACAAAGCATGGACACCCATCACTAAAGCATGCCCACTGCACATACCCATACACCCCCCTAAACCATCATCACACAAGGTCCCACACAGGAATGCAACCACTGGGGTACACGGTCACCCACCCACTGCACACCATGCCACACACAGATGTAATAACCATCCTTTTATACCCCTGCAGGACCCCTACCCAACGTCACCGGACAGGAGGGTCCACACATGTCCACACCACCAACCAAAGAGGCCCACAGTGATGACAGCACCTCTGTCCAACTGGATCTAGATGACCAGCCCGGCCCATCGGGGACCTCGGGACAGTCGGTTCCCCACACCCAGTCACAGGCCACCACAGATCTTCCCCCCTCTGGAAACACCAGCACAGCACCCACCCAGCGGGCCCATACCTCCGTCCCCAGGACACGTCAATCAGCAGTGTGTCCACCACTACAGGGAACCCAGGCTAACCCACCACCCCAACAACAACAGGGACCTGGGGGCAGTGGTACTGGGCACACGGTCCAGGGGACGGAGGCCCAAGGAACATAGGGGAACTGGGAGGGCTGCTGTGTGACAGGGGGCGGACAGGCCCAGGGAACCCAATCTCCACGAGGCCCTCTCCTCCATCATGGGAGCCTACCACCACTCCCAGGAGACGATGGCAACTGTACTGGACAAGTTTCAGGAGACCCAGCGCCTGCAGGAGGAACAGTATATGGGCTTCAGGGAGGAACTCAGAACCATCAATTCCCCCCTGGGCCCCATCGTAGGGGTGCTGAAGGAAGTACTCAATACCAGGAGGGACACTGTGGCACTACAAGGGGCCCCTGACACTAGCCTGGACGATGAACTGGCCACCACCTTCGCCGGCGCTAGTGGACAGGAGGCACTGCCACAGGACCACCACACCAGCACCCCACCCCCTGTAGAGGGAGAACCACCTCTCAAACGGTCCCTGAGATCCAGGAACAAGATAGAGAACGATGCCAAGACCCCCGCCAAGAAATGAGACCACCCTGATTGTCATCCTTCTGTCCCACTTTGTCACCCTGTCCATCCTTAAACTGCCCCAGCTCCACTTCCTATGCTCATTTGGGCAATGCACCTGTGAGACTAATAGACTGGAGTCTGCCATGGACATTCCTCCGCCATCACCCCTCACCATTTTACAACCCCCTCCAATATTGAGCACTTAAATAAACACCCTTAAAGCAAAAAACAATCTGGAGTCAGTCTGTGATTTCGGAATACTTATTAGCAATAACTGTGGCAAAAAGCTCTTTCATTTGTAATGTCAACATACCTATGTCACACAGCTCTAGTCCATGAGGAATCAAAGCAGATGTCACACTGTGGGACCCAGATCTGTGAAATCGTAAGGGAAAGTGACAACTCAGTGACCATACACTGGGTGAAAACGACAGACAGTAGAGAGGCAGTAGTGTTTAAGTACATGTAGTAGGCAGGTCTGTACTCTTACCTGTGTTTCACTGGAAATATTGCTGGATCACTGAGTCCCTGTTGTCCATGTCTTCTTCCTCTGCTTCCTCGTCTTCACTGTCCACAGGCTCCACAGCTGCCACAACACCGCCATCTTGACCAACCTCCTGCAGAAAAGGCACCTGTCGTCGCAAAGTCAATTTGTGAAGCATACAGCAGGCCACGATGATCTGGCACACCTTCTTTGGTGAGTAGAATAGGGATCCACCTGTCATATGGAGGCACCTGAACCAGGCCTTCAGGAGGCCGAAGGTCCGCTTGGTCACCCTCCTAGTTCGCCCATGGGCATCATTGTAGCGTTCCTCTACCCTTGTCCTGGGATTCCTCACTGGGGTCAGTAGCCATGACAGGTTGGAGTAACCAGAGTCACCTGCAAATGGCAAGGGACAAATGTTAGACACACACTAACCTGGAGGGTTATCCCCAGACCCAGACAACCATTCCCACTGACTAGCTTCCAGGTGCTCACCTAATAGCCACACACGGTGCCTCTGGAGTTGACCCATCACGTAAGGGATGCTGCTACTCCGCAGGATGTAGGCATCATGCACTGAGACAGGGAACATGGCATTCACATGGGAGATGTACTGGTCTGCCAAACGTACCATCTGTACATTCATCGAATGATAACTCTTCCGGTTTCTGTACACCTGTTCACTCCTGTGGGAGGGTACCAAAGCCACATGTGTCCCATCAATGGCACCTATGATGTTGGGGATATGTCCCAGGGCATAGAAATCACCTTTCACTATAGGCAAATCCTCCACCTGAGGGAAAACGATGTAGCTCCGCATGTGTTTCAGCAGGGCAGACAACACTCTGGACAACACGTTGGAAAACATAGGCTGGGACATCCCTGATGCTATGGCCACTGTTGTTTGAAATGACCCACTTGCAAGGAAATGGAGCACTGACAGCACCTGCACTTGAGGGGGGATACCTGTGGGATGGCGGATAGCTGACATCAGGTCTGGCTCCAACTGGGTACACAGTTCCTGGATTGTGGCACGGTCAAACCTGTATGTGATTATCACATGTCTTTCCTCCACTGTCGACAGGTCCACCAACGGTCGGTACACCGGAGGATGCCGCCATCTCCTCACATGTCCCAGCGGACGGTGCCTATGAAGGACATCAGCGAGCACAGAGTCAAAGAACTCAGAGGTACGTACCCACAGCTTACACAGAACACCATTCATAATCTAAAAAGTGGCCTGTATGTGTGTTGAGTCTAGGCCTAGGTATGTGTGACGCAGTTGTAAATGAAGCCATGTGGGCCCCTGAAATGGCGGCTGCCTGACCTGTAAAGTGGGACAATGGGATGTGAGGTAACTGCGCTGGCGTTGTACACCGTTGCAGTAGGCGTTCGAAGACCGCGGCGCAATGCTGCATTGGTTAACATTGGACCCTATGGGTCCCAGGAGCCAATGACGATGTACGCCAGCGGTGACGGTACGCACCGCCGCAGACGTGACCGCCATTTTCTATCTGTTCAATCACTCGATACCTGATCTTCGACAGGAGAGGACCTACACTGCAAGTGCTGCTGTGACCTCGGTCTGGAAGAGACAATGGCTCGAGTGTCTGGGGAAAGGGCCCCTGCCTTCACATCGGAGGAGTTGGAAAAACTCGTGGATGGGGTCCTCCCCAGTACACGCTACTCTACGGTCCTCCAAACAAACAGGTAAGTACACTGGGAGCAAGCTGTATGGGCTATGCCTGTGTGGAGAGGGGTGGATGTAAGAAGAAAGGGGGGAGAGTGCGGCGTGCATGAAACGGCGGTGAGTGCATGTGCCACATGGCAAGGGTAGGGATGGGGGCCAATCACTTTGACGGTGCAGTTGGTAATAAGTTTCTCTTCCCCCTGTACAAAGCATGTAGGTCGGCGCCCACCAGAAAAAATATATTTGGCATGCCATCGCCAAGGACGTCCGGACCCTGGGGGTCTACCACAGATGGAGCACCCACTGCCGGAAAAGATGAGAGGACATTCGCCGCTGGAGCAAGAAGACGGCGGAGGCTTAGCTGGGGATGGCCTCCCAACGTGGGAGGGGTGCCCATCGCACCATGACCCCCCTGATGTTCAGGATCCTGGCGGTGGTGTACCCGGAGTTGGATGGGCGCTTGAGGGCATCACAGCAGCCACAAGGAGGTGAGTACACTCGCATTCTGCTTATTTTGCGCGCAGGGGAGGTGTCTGGGTGGGGGAGGTGGGCTGTGGGTTTCCCTAGGCCAGGGCGAGTTCCGTAGGCAAGGTCCCTCCGTAAGGCAGGCCATGTGGCACCCCACTGCACCTCTGTAGAGTGCCAAGTACACCTAGTCATGCCCCTCCATCCATGTGTGCAGATGTCGTCCATAGCCTAGTAGGCCATTTCCCAGGAAATGAACAGTGGAGGCCAAGAGTGCGGCGTAGTGCAGGGGGCTTGTGTGTCTGTCGTGTCCACCAACGGTAGCGGTAATGCATGCACTCAACATGTCTTTCTTCTGTCGTACCCCCCCCCCTTTTTGTAGTATCCCTGTTCTTGTGTGCATTAGCATCATCAGGCGGAGGAGCAGTGGCACCGGAGCACGAGGGGGCTGCATCCCACATGGCCATGGAGGGCCACACTATGGAATCGGACTTCACCAGTGGGACGGAGGCAAGGGGAGCTCCACGGCAGGGACAGGAGCTGAGACCAGTGACACAGACTCGTCCTCTGATGGGAGCTCCATTGTGGTGGTGGAAACATCTCTGCCCCCCCATCTACAGGTACAGCCGCAACCCCCCCTTCCAGCACCGCCCTCCCAGCAGCCCCTCAGCCTTTGCCGTGCTGACTCACCCGGGAGGGTGGGCATCTCCTTCGCCCCAGGCACCTCTGGCCCTGCCCCAGTCACCCCTGCTGCCCTCAGTGAGGAGGCCATTGACCTCCTCAGGTCCCTCACTGTCGGGCAGTCTACCATTTTGAGTGCCATCCAGGGTGTAGAACGGCAGTTGCAACAAACCAATGCATTCCTGGAGGGCATTCATTCTGGCCAGGTGGCCCTTCAGCGAGTTTTTCAGACTCTGGCCTCAGCACTGATGGCAGCCATTGTCCCTGTCTCTAGCCTCCCCCCTCCAACTTCCTCCACCAGACCCAATCCCCTGAACCCCAGCTTATCCCAAGCACACCTACAGACCAGCATGCACACACGTCAACATACAAGGGAAGCTCATGCCAACATAAGCACCACACATCCCACAGGCACTCACGCAAGCATCACACCCATGCAGACACACCAACATCCACTGCCTCCACTGTGTACCCCTCCTCCTCGTCTCCCTCCTCCCTCCCAGTCTCGTCTACACTCACACCTGCATGCACTACCTCTACAGCCACTACTACCATCACCAGCACACCCACCACCACACCCCGCTCACGTGCAGACACCACCCTCACTACCATTCACAAGTCCCCTGTTTCCTCTCCCAGTGTGTCTGTGACGCCCCTTCCCAAGATAAACAAACGCAGGCACACACCCACCCAACAGCCATCCACCTCACAACAGCCTCCAGCGCATGCACCTTCAGCATCAGAAGTTGGCCAGTGCCCAGCGGGAGATGGGGAAGACTCCAGCCACTAAAGCCGCTCCCAGGGGTACAGGTGAGAGTGTGGAGTCTGCTGCGACACCTTCCAAGGTGGGGAAGGGGCACAAGAAAGTCAGCAAGTCTGGGAAGAGCAGCACAGTGGAGAAGACCGCCATCATCCCCGCTGCCCAGGAGGCCACCGCCACTAGCCCAGCTGCCCAGGAGCCCAGGAGGCCACCGCCGGCACAAGCCCTGCTGGGCCATGAAGGACCGCCAGGAAAAGCCCCGCTGGGCCATGAAGGACCGCCAGCAGCTGAGTCACTGCAAAGGAGACCGCCGCTCCAAGCACCGCTGAACAGGGCACCGCCGCCTCAAGCACCGCTGAACAGGGCACCGCCGTCTCAAGCACCGCTGAACAGGGCACCGCCGTCTCAAGCACCGCTGAACAGGGCACAGCCGTCTCAAGCAACGCTGAACAGGGCACCGCCGTCTCAACCAACGCTGGCCCATGAGCGCCAAGGGCACTGACGCTACTGAGTACGTCACAGGCAGAATGAAGCACTCTGGGCACCATGCCCCCTCCAGAACCAGTGGAGAGATCCATCCACTACCTCTGTCCTTAGCAGGATGAAGCACTCTGGGCACCATGCCCCCTCCTGAACCAGTAGAGAGTGTTATCCACTTGAGAGGCTGTGGCTTTTCACTCCCCAGGATTGCACAGTGGCAAACCACCCACTGTAGAGACTTGAGAGACTGTGGCTTTGCACTCCCCAGGATTGCACAGTGGGCAAACCAACCACTGTAGAGACTTGAGAGACTGTGGCTTTGCACTCCCCAGGATTGCACAGTGGGCAAACCAACCACTGTAGAGACTTGAGAGACTGTGGCTTTGCACTCCCGAGGATTGCACAGTGGGCAAACCACCCACTGTAGAGACTTGAGAGACTGTAGCTTTGCACTCCCCAAGATTGCACAGTGGGCAAACCACCCACTGTAGAGACTTGAGAGACTGTGGCTTTGCACTCCCCAGGATGTAATAGTGGGCATGAGGCCCTCTCGTGGATTTGGCGTCGTGCACTTAAGAGGCTGAGGTGCCCCCCCTTTCCCTCCCCCTGAGGTGCCTGTTTTGTTGCTCTCTGATGCCCCTGCAGTGTTCTCTCCGTCATGGTCGGGGATCTTGTGTGGGCCTCGCCCATATAGTGTGGGCCCAGTGTTCCACGGACTTAATTGGAGCACTACCTAGACTACTATGCTTGGTATATATTTTGTACATGGTGTATATATATATATATATTTTTGCCTACTTGATTTTAATATATTACAATGGTTACACTCATTTTCTTTTGTCTTTGCATTCTTCCGGGGGCATGGCAGACACTACGAACAGGGGGAAAAAGCAGGGAGACTATTAGCGGCCCAACTTCTTCAGCAAACAGCAGCTATGGCCATACCAGTGCTGACAGCCCGTTCCGGAACAACGCTCATGCGCATCTTACTATAGTCACCTCTATACCCCTGAGTCGACAACTACACCTGCATGCATTGACACCTTCCTCAATGGTACAGAACTACCCTCCCTCTCCGCGGAAGGACGTGCCCTACTAGAGGGAGACATCAGCCAACTGGAAATATCGCAGGTTATCTCCGACCTCCCCTACCACAAATCGCCGGGTGAAGATGGTTTCCCAGCAGAATTTTACAAATGGGCAGGGAAGGAAGAGCTCGATATCCTACACGGAGCGCTAGACGAAGCCTGTCCGACGGGCTCCCTAGACACGATCTCTAATACTGCCACAATAGCTGTAATACCGAAACCTGGACGCGATCCTTTGCTCTGTAGCAGTTATCGGCCAATCTCCCTCCTAAATGGAGACATCAAGATTCTAGCCAGCATTTTAGCGAACCGACTACGCAAAGTCATCCCCTCACTTATACACCAATCTCAGGTGGGCTTTATGCTGGGCAGTACCTCTAGGAACCATTTGCGTACCCTGTGCCACTCACAATGGTCATCTTGAAACATGCCGGAAGCTGCCCTAGCTCTGTCTCTGGATACGGAGAAGGCCTTTGATCGCATCGAATGGCCATACCTGTTTGCGACCCTGAAAAGATTTGGTCTAATAGATCAGTTAATTTCCAAAGTTCGCCTCCTGTACGATAACCCAACAGCGTGGGTCAACTGTGGGGGCTTTCTCTCCGACCCCTTCCCCATTCGAAGAGGAAGTCATCAGGGATGCCCCCTTTCCCCTCTCTTATTCCTACTAGTTATGGAGCCACTCGCGACTACTATTCGTACCTCCCCTTCGATAATGGGACTCACCATACCAGGCGGCGTCTCCAAAATCTACCTATATGCCGATGACATCCTACTCACTATAGCAGACCTCGGGCGCTCCCTTCCTGCGCTACTGGAGCCCATTGAGACCTTTGCCCCCATCACATGCTGCTGGGTGAATTTGGAAAAAAGCAAGGCCCTCCCCCTCTCACGCATGACAACGAAAGCTCACATACACGGACATCCGTTCAGATGGACTCCAAAACATCTTAAATATCTGTGAATTCTGGTTAATAGAGGACTGGACCAAATGGTGATGGATAACCTTACCCCTTTGATCACACACATGAGGCTAGACTTCAACAAATGGTCCCATCTGGGGCAGAGTACAAGCGGTGAGAATGGTCAACGTGCCACGCTTTACCTACGTCCCTGGCCTCCTTCCTCTCCAGATACCCTTCCCGCTACTCCGGTCAGTAGATGCAGATATCAGAGCCTTCGTATGGGGCTCCATGCGACCACGCTTGGCCCCGCCAAACTTCTGGCACGCTGTTCCTTTGGAGGCCTGGGCCTCCCCTCAGTAGAATACTACGCTCTAGCCTTACACCTATCGCCCTTAGCCACGTTAACATCGAACATGAAAGAACCACCCCAATGGATGGCAATTGAGAAAGCCCTGCTCCCCCATGGCGGCAGTATAGAGAGTCTATACTGCGCTGACACAGCCCCCCTAATACTTGCGAATCCGATACTAAGAGCAAAGCAAATGGCATGGAGAAGGGCCCACTCCTTGGTTGGAGTCCACCCCTCGTTGCACACCCAAGCACCCCTGTGGAACAACGACGGATTGCGAATAGGAGGGAGGGTCTTCACTTGTCTTTCCTGGAGAGTGGCAGCTATAGTACATCTAGGCCAGATTCTTCAGGATGGAGCGATCAGGACTTTCGCCTCACTGAAGAGAGCTTCGGTCTCCATCCAAACCAAGAATGGCGGTACATGCAACTCCAACACTGCCTGCAACATAACACAAACATCGCCCACCAAGGTTCAAAATCGTCACCAGTGATGCAATACATTCGAACATGGGGGAAATATAAGGGCGTTATGGCATGCCTATATGAGGACCTTACACGGCACAAGTTCTCTCAACCCCTTTCAGAATCTCTTCGTTCACAATGGCAAACCCGACTGCAGAGACCCTTCGACACGGAAGACTGGGTGGACCTGCTAGAGGCGTTGGACAGGGGGGTTCGCAAGGTTCGCCTGAAATTCTGCCTCTTCCAGATCATACATAACTGGTATTGGACCCCTCTACGACTCCATGGAGCAGGCCTCCTCCCACACACAACCTGCTGGCGCTGCTCAAACTCAATGCGATCTACTCTATATTCTGGTCGGCTGCCCCTCTATCCGCCCTCTATGGGAAGCCGTCAGCCTCACCCTTTCCACTTCAATCCCGCTACCAGAACAACTACCCCCTCTCTCATCATCTTACAGGACACGGCCACACTCCCGGTATTGCCACGTCCCTTACAGAGACTGCTGCATACCGCACTCGCAACGGCAAAGATATGTATCCTTTGCCATTGGCGCTCGACGGATCCCCCTACTCCTGGAGAATGGATAACGGCAATGACACGGATAGCTGCGTGTGAGAAGATCATTTACAACCTCCAAGACCAGGCGGACATGTTCCTTAGAGTATGGGGCCCGTTCCTTACCGACCCTCTGCCTCCGCAACCACTATAAACATCACAGAAACTACTCTGACAATATTAACCCCGCAACAGGGATTACCTGACGTCTGACCCCACAACACCAACACCCATGGCTCGGAACCCATTCTCACTCATAATACCTCCCCCTCTCCCTTCCACTTGCACTATTATAATGACTTATCCATGCATACATCCTATTGCCCTTATTCACTCATTGTGTAGCTCTCTATGGCTGGACCCCACCCCTCCCCCGTATATTATGACTCACACCCCCCATCCATCCTCCCTTTTAATTCTTCACTCTCCCCACTATCCCCCTCTCCCCCCACCGCCCTCCCTGTTTTCCTCCTCCCCCCACCCATAACTTAAGTCACTTCATCCCCAGTAGACACCCCCACGCTCCCGGACGACCCTCTTTCCCTCGATATCCCCCTCTCCCCCTTTCTGCCTCTTCTTTCTTTCTTCTCCCTCTCTCCCCCTTCCCTCTCCCCCATCTCTCTGCTTCCTTGCTTCCTTCCCTCTCTCCTCCCCTCCCCCCTCCCGCCCTATCTCCCCTACTTCACTCCCCCGCTTTCTCTTCCCTTCTCTCACCTCTCCCCACTTTCTCCCCTCTTTACCTATCTCTTTCTCCCTACTGATCCATGACCCCCTCCCCCTTTCGGCCTCTTACAGATCTATCCCTCTATTTCCCTCTCCCCCCCTCCGCACTTTCCTTTCCTTCAAAACCCACCCCCTCATAGTCTATGGTATAACCGTATACATACCAAAATGACACGTTCTATATAACACACCCCTTCGTTCCCTTCGTACGATTTTACCAACATCGAGCCGGCCGACCTGTAAGCAAATACGTTCTACAATGCTTCGTGACACGACCTGCATGTTTCCCTAATCTGCCCCGGTTTCATCCCTCCCTCTCTTCCCCCCCCTTACCACTACCCCCTCGACTTTCCTCAGACTTGTTACCTCCTGAGAACATGATGGACGGTGTGATACTAAGACTATAGTCAGCACCAGTTGAGTTATTCTTCTAATGCTTAGATATTAGAGTTAAGTATATGTATAAATATACACCATCTCCTTCCTTTTCTGTACAAAATGTTGAATAAGACTGCAAAGGATGACTCGTACTCATCCCCCCTTTGTGTATTGTTCTTTCTCTTTCGTGGATAATATAAAAAAATAATTACAACACAAAAAAAAGAACCTCAGAAATCACCTCCTGGGCTGCTGCATCCATCCTTTGGCCACCAACCTGGGGAATTGATGTCCTCCCACTGGCCCTCTGTGCCTGTGTCCCCAGCACAGGTCTGGGAGTCCCACTTACACTGGGCCCCTCATCATCCTACCTGTTGGTGGGTGGAGACTCTGGCCTCTGTACATGTGGGCCGCCAGTCTGTGGCCGGTAGACACTGGTGTGGGGTCGTTTGGCCAGAGCTGATGATGGTGGCTGGGTGGTAGGGCTGTTAGTGCTATCCTGCGTGGGGCTGTCGGAGGGTGATAGTCCAGGACTGTGTGATGGGCCAGGATATTCCTCAATTTCCTACGTCCCTCAGCACTCTCTTGAGTGGGACCTCTGTCTTCGTGTGGGGCGCTGGCACTCCTTGCCGTTTCCGTCTGGGTGGCATGGGTGGTGGTGCCTGTGGGGGGCAATGGACGTGTGGGTGTCAGGTACTTTTTGGGCATCTGATGTACTGCTCTGCCCTATTTTGTGCTTATATTCCCCTGTCATGGCATGCAAGGTCCCTTTGTGTACATTTCTTTGCATTTTATGTGAGGGGTGGAGGTGCAGTGGTGGTGCTGCAGTGCCACTGGGATTCCATGCAGGGGTAGGTGACTGTGCACAGGGGGCAGGATGGAGGTGTGTTTGTGGGATGGTGGGCATGCAGGGTAGTTGTATGTGGGTGTTGTGGACATCCTGGGGATGGGGTCCTGGTGGTAGTGAGAGAGGTGGGGTGATACATACATTATAGGTGGGGTGGATGTTTCAGTATAGTGGTTGACTTACCCGAGTCAGTCCTCCAGTGAGACCCTCCTGGTGAAGGATAGCCATGACCTTCTCCTCCCAGTCGGTGTATTCGGGGGGGTGTAGGTGGAGCACCGCCACCAGTCTTTTGTACGGCGATGTTGTGCCTGGATGCAATAGACCGAACCTTCCGGCCCAGGTCTTCCATCTCTTCCGGATGTCATCCCTTGTGCGTGGATAGTTTCACACTGCATTGACCTTGTTGACAATCGTCTGCCATAGCTCCATCTTCCTGGCCATGGGTGTCTGCTGCAGCTGTGCCCCGAATAGTTGTGGCTCAACCCTCAGTATTTTGTCCACCATGGTCCTTAGCTCCCTATCTGTGAAGCGTGTGTGCTTAGGGGGTGCCATGGTGTGTGCTGTGGGTGCATTGGTGAGGGTGCTGTCGTATGGTTGTGTGTGTGGCTTATAAAGGTTAATGGGGTTTATATGTGTTTTGGTGATGTATTTGTGTGTGTGTGACTTGTGTTATGTTGTGTTAATTGTATGCCTGTTATGTTGTCTTTCTCAGTTGTGGTATTTGCGATGCAAAGGATTGTGGGGTATGTGTGTGTGTGTTTTATAGTGTTGTGGATGTGTGTCAGGTGTGTGGTTTTCTGCCATTGTGGGCCCTGGCGGTGGGTGAAGGTTGCAGGATGTTTGGAGGTTTGACTTTTTGGCATCATAATTCGGCGGTGTCCAGTCTACCGCCACTGCGGTCTTCTGTTCACCGTCACCACGACGGTCGGCGGTGATTGCCACCAAGTTCATAAAGAGGGCCATAGTATCAGGCAGAGGCCAACAGCTTGCCACTGGTCAGCTAGGAATGCCCAGCAGAATACCATTGCCTGACGTGTGTCATGTGAGGGCACAAGTGGAGATGGAGAACATGGGACATGACAGTAACATTATTAATGAAGGGGTGATATAGTTATTCAACATGTGGAATAAAACATAGAGGAAAAAATACAAATAAATTAACCTACCTCGTACATCACTCATTTCTTTTTTTTTTTTTATAAAGAGATTTTTATTGGTTTTGCAAAAAAAAAAAGGGATAAAACAATGATACATACATGTAACTAGGCACCAACGGGCACCGAACAGTGGTCAATCCCAAGTCTCAGACAACACGTTGAGCGAATAAGTTGTGTACCTCCCTGCTGGAGCGTCTCGTGAATGCTTCGACCCATTAGGGGGGGGAAGAGAGGGGTTTGTTTTGGCTCTCCTCAGTGTGGAGCCAGTCTAAAGTGCATGGAGGTTGATTGTTGCGGCCTCCCACTTCCCCCACACCTTGTTGTATTTATTCGGGCACCCTCTAGCCTCATGTACGAGTTTTTCACGCTGCGCACACCAATCCACCCCACGCCTCCATTTAGTCAAGGCCAGTGCGCTTTTGGTTTTCCATTCTGTCATTATGTCTCTTTTGGCCACTAGGCATGCCACCCCTAGAAAGGTTTGTTCCGCTCTCCTCAGTCCAGTATCTCCCATAATCCCCAGCAGGAGTGGCATTGGTGCCAGCTCCATATCTACCTGCAAGGCCGCTGAGATCTCTTGTGTGACCGCCCCACAGTAGGCTTTAATAGTTGGGCATGCCCATACCATGTGGAAGAAATCAGCGTCCGAGCTCATGCATCGGGGCAGTCAGCTGTGGGTCGGAGACCTGCCCTGTGCAGTCTGGTGGGTGTAAGGTAGGCCGTATGGAGATAGTAGGTCTGTATTAGTCGGAGACGGGTTGTCATCGTTAAGGTGTGTGGAGCTGTCAGTGCCTCGTTCCAGTCCACCTCTTCCATAGGACCCACCCATCCCTCCCATCTCTGATGTAGCCCCCCCAGGGAACAGGCAGTGATGGCGATTAACGTGCGATATATATCTGGGAGACGCCTCCCCTACCCAGGTTCCCCATCAGTGCTCTCGCCTCCATAGGGCTATATTCAGGTATGATGTCCCCTGTCTGGACCTGTGCTAGTAGGGCATGGCGGATTTGGAGGTATTTATGGAATTGCGTCTTGTTTAGTGAAAAGATTTTCTGGAGATCTTCAAAGGAACGCATGTGTGAGCCTTCCCATACGTCACCCAGTGTGGAGATACCTATGCTGTCCCATTCCTGGAATCCCTCCAGGCCTGCCACTTCTCCTAAGTGCGTCCCATGCCACTGTGGGGTGTGCTGGGTGAGGCACCCCCACCACCCCGACACCCTCTGAGCCGTCCTCCAACCCCGTAGTACCACCCCGGTCACTTCTGGGGTCTCACGCGATATCGGACCGCCGTACAGGGCATCAAAAATCTTTGGATAACTCAATGTCTTGAGTTCTAACCGGTACGCCGGGTCTGACCATCCACCCCCCATCCAGTCATTAATCACAAGCAGGTGCATTGCTAGATGGTAGTAGTGGATGTTGGACATTCCTAATCCCCCTTCATAAACGTCTCTCTGGCAGGTTTTAAGCGCCAACTGGGGGCGGGTGCCACTCCATAAAAATTGGCGTGCTTGCGAGTCCATCTCTTTGAACCATCTCATGGGGATAGGGTGGGGGAAATTCTGGAGGAGGTAGAGAAGTCTGGGGAGAACCATCATCTTATAAAGTGCGATTCATCCAAGTAGGTTAAGGGGGAGGTCTCTCCATCGCTGGAGATCATTTTTAATTCTTTTAGTTAATGGTGTGATGTTAAGTTCCCATCTTAATTCAGCGAGCATTGAGACATGTACACCTAAGTATTTAAAGCTATTCCTCCGTACTGGGATGTTTTGCTGCCAGTCCACACAGTCCCGAGATTGATGGAGGGGGACCAGCAAGGATTTACTAGGGTTTAGGGTTAGTCCTGAGGCCTCGGAGAAGAGATCTAGAATTTGTAAAATGCGGGGGCCACTTCTGGCCGGGTTCAAGATGTATAGCAGGACATCGCGTACAAAGCCACGCGGTCCTCTGGGCAGACAGGCCAGGGCCAACCCTCTATCAGCGGGTCCTCCCGCAGCAACTTCGCCAGAGGCTCTATTATTAGCGCAAAGAGCAGGGGGGATAACGGGCACCCCTGTCGGGTGCCACGGCCAATAGGGAATGGGTCAGAGATTACCCCGTTTACCTGGACACGGGCCGTTGGGTTAGAGTAGAGCAGCCCCACCAGGCCCCAGAATCTGGGTCCAAATCCGTTTCTCTGTAGGATGTTCTCGAGGTAGGACCATTCTACCGCGTCAAAGGCTTTCTCGAAATCGAGTAAAAGCAAAGCCAGGGGCGTGTGAGACAGGGTCTTGTAGTGTGCTAAGGCTAGATGTAACCGCCTAATGCAGTGCCTAGTGCTGCGGGCAGGCATGAAGCCACACTGGTCAGGATGTACCAATGTGGGCATTACGTCTTTTAGCCTTGAGGCGAGGATTGAGGCTAGCACTTTGATTTCGGTATTCAGGAGTGAAATGGGTCGGTATGCCGAACAGTATTGCAACGGAGGTTGGGTCTTGGGGATCACTACTATTGTAGCTAAATCGATCCCAGGAGGGAAGTGGCCTTTCTGTTCAGCCTCTTCATACATACTGAGCAGGTGTGGAGCCAAAATATCGCTGCACTTCCTGTATAACTCTGCCGGGAACCCATCAGGCCCTGGGGTCTTGCCCGATGCCAGGCTGGTGATCGCGCTGGTTATTTCTGTGAGGCTAATTGCCTCATCCATCCTACTCCTGGCTGACTGGGAAACTTTAGAGAGAGTTATATCGTTCAGTAGAGGGGATTCCCTTTCAATAGTGGGTCGAGGGTGTTCTGCGTAAAGGCGTGCATAGTAGGAGGCGAAACTCTGTGCAATCTCGATGGGTGTGTTAGAGAGAGCACCCGAGTCGTCCCTGATTTCAGGTATGATTCTATTAGCTAAAGGGCGGGTGGCCAACCAATGCAGAAGTTTCCAGTTCTTATCTCCCCAACCATATACTCGGGCGGCCGATGCTCTCCACAGGTGTTTTGCTGACTCTAGCACTAAGGGGGTCATTCTGACCCTGGCGGTAAAAGGCAGTTACCGCCGGTCAGAAGACCGCCATAACACCGCCGCGGCCGCGGTAACCCGCCAGGGTCATTCTGACCCACAACTGCCAAACCGCCAAAAACCCGACCTCCACTGAAGGCCGCCACATCAGCGGTCAGCGATAAACTGGAGATGACCAAACCTCCACCGTCACGCCAACAGAAATACGCCCATGCCATTACGACCCACGAATCCACGCAGAGGTCTTTCAACCGCGGTATCCCATTGGCGGTACACACCGCCGCGGTCAAAATACACACACACATAGAAAACTCAGCCACATTGGACAATTACAAATACACACACCTGATACACATACAAACACCACTCCCACACAATCAATACGATATAAAACACACACCCACATCACCCTCAAACCCCCACAAATCGAAATTCAGAGACAAGGCGCAATACACAGAGAGAGAGCACAGGGAACGCAAACCACAACACACACAGGAACCCAACATCATCCCCCACACTACATCTACGCACAAAACACCACACACCACTACACTCATCACCACAAACACCACCCCACACCTCATCCACACCAACCCATGGCACCCCAAAGACACCCCAGGTTCTCGGACCAAGAACTCAGGGTCATGGTGGAGAAAATAATTAGGGTAGAGCCCCAGCTCTTCGGCACACAGGTGCAGCACACCACAATAGCCAGTAAGGCGGAGCTATGGCAAAGGATCGTCGACAGGGTCAACGCTGTGGGACAGCATCCCAGAAATCGGGAAGACATCCGAAAGCGCTGGAACGACCTACGGGGGAAGGTGCGGACGATGGTGTCAAGACACAACATCGCTGTGCAGAAGACTGGCGGCGGACCCCCACCCACTCCACCCGAATTCACAGCATGGGAGCAAGAGGTCTTGAACATCCTGCATCCTGAGGGCCTCGCTGGAGTAGGCGGAGGAATGGACTCTGGTAAGTCTAATCTCAACTACTTCACCCCCCCCAACCACCAGCATGCCAACCCACACCCCCACCCTCACCCCCAACCCCCCAGCACATATCCTCCCTGCTAATGTCTCACCAGCACAACCCACCCAAACCAACACCAACCCCTGAATGCCAACACAAACCATGGACACCCATCACCTAAGCATGACCACTGCACATACCCATCCCCCCCCCCAAACCACCCTCACAACTCCTCCCACAAGGGAATGCCAGCACTGGGGGGCAAGGGCACCCACAAATCGCACGCCATGGCACACACAGAAGCAATAACCATACTCTTTTACCCCTGCAGGGCCCGAACGCCAACACACCGGCCCGGAGGGTCCAGAAATGTCCATCCCACCCCCAGAACAGGCCCCCAGTGATGACAGCAGCTCTGTCGACCTAGAACCTGATGACCAGCCCAGACCATCGGGGACCTCTAGACAGTCGGTTCCCCTCAGGCAGCCACAGGCCCCAGCAGACCTACCCCCCTCTGGAAACCCCAGCACAGCACCCACCCAGCGGGCCCATGCCTCTGTCTCCAGGACAGGTCAAGCACCGGTGTGTCTACCACTACAGGGCACCCAGGGCAACCCACCACCCCAACAACAACAGGGACCTGGGGGCAGTGGTAGTGGGCACACCGTCCAGGGGACAGAGGCCCAGGAACAAAGAGGAACTGGGAGGGCTGCTGTGCGACAGAGGGAGGACAGGCCTAGGGAACCCACTGTCCAAGAGGCCCTCACCACCACCATCATGGGAGCGTACCACCACTCCCAAGAGACGATGGCGACGGTCCTGGCCAGGTTCCAGGAGATCCAGGAGATCCAGGAGATCCAGGCCATGCAGGAGGGCCAGTACATGGGGTTCCGGGAAGAACTGCGCAGCATCAGTTCCGCAATGGGTACAATTGTGGTGGCACTCAACCAGATTGTCACCACATTGCGGGACCATGTGGCCCCCCAAAGGGCCCCTGCCACTAGCATGGAGGAAGAACAGCCCACCACCTCCGCTGGCGCTAGTGGTCAGGAGGCCCCGACACAACAGCAACGGGCCACCCGGACCCCACCCCCTGCAGAACATGAACCACCCGCAAGAAAGGCCTGAGATCTAGGAAGAAGACAGAGTAGGATGTCAAGACCCCCGCCATGCACGGATCCCCTCGGATGTCATCCCACTGTCCCACTTGTTCACCCTGTCCAACCTTGAACTGCCCCTGCTCCACCTTCCACAGGCATATGGACAATGCACCTGTGCGAACGAGAGTCTGGACTCTGCCATGGACATGCCTCCACCATCACCCATCACCCTTTTTGAACTATACACCAATTTTTGCACTTCAATAAACACAATTATTGCACAAAAACCATCTGGAGTCTGCTATTTATTTTTTTAAACCAAATGTATTCGATATAACCAACCAAAAATGTCCAAATACATTGTGATGACAACATACCAGTGTCACACAGCGGTAGTCCATGGGGAAATAAACCAGAGGGCACTCCGTGGGGACCAGATCACTGAAATAGGAAGGCAAATTCACAACTAAGTTACCATACATTGGGGTGAAAGGTCAGACAGTAGAGAGCCAGTACTGTTACAGATATAATAAAATGCAGGAGTAGATTCTCACCTGTGTGTTACTGGAAATACTGCAGTATCACTCTGTCCCTGTTGTCTGTGTCGTCCTCTTCGTCTTCCTCCTCTTCACTCTTCGCAGGCTCCACAGCGGCCACAACACCACCATCTGGACCATCCTCCTGCAGGAAAGGCACCTGGCGTCGCAAAGCCAGGTTGTGAAGCATGCAGCAGGCCACGATGATATGACACACCTTCTTTGGTGAGTTCATTAGGGATCCACCTCTCATATGCAGGCACCTAAACCTGGCCTTCAGGAGGCCGAAGGTCCGCTCGATCACCCTCCTAGTACGCCCATGGGCCTCATTGTACCGTTCCTCTGCCCTTGTCCTGGGATTCCTCACTGGGGTCAATAGCCAAGGCAGGTTGGGGTAACCAGAGTCACCAATTAGCCACACACGCTGTCTCTGTAGCTGTTCCATCACATAAGGGATGCTGCTATTTCGCATGACGTACGCGTCATGCACTGACCCTGGGAACTTGGCATTTAAATGGGAGATGTACTGGTCAGCCAAACAGACCACCTGGACATTCATCGAATGATAACTTTTTTGGTTCCTGTACACCTGTTCATTGTCTTTTGGGGGGACCAAAGCCACATGGGTACCATCAATGGCACCAATGATATTGGGAATGTGTCCAAGGGCATAGAAATCACCCTTCACTGTAGGCAAGTCACCCACCTCAGGGAAAATGATGTAGCTCCGCATGTATTTCATCAGGGCAGACAACACTCTGGACAATACCCTTGAAAACATAGGCTGAGACATCCCAGATGAAATGGCCACTGTAGTTTGAAATGATCCGCTAGCCAAAAAATGGAGTACTGACAGCACCTGCACTAGAGGCGGAATCCCTGTGGGTTGGCGGATGGGTGACATCAGGTCTGGCTCCAGCTGGGCACACAGTTCCTGTATAGTGGCACTGTTGAGTCTGTAGGTGAGTATGACATGTCGTTCTTCCATTGTCGACAGGTCCACCAGCGGTCTGTACACGGGAACATTCCTCCGTCTCCTCGCAAGTCCCAGCGGACGGTGCCTAGGAAGGACAACATGGAGCACAGAGTCAATCAACCCACAGGTAAGTTCCCACAGCCTGCACAGTACACGAATCTCTCTGGATTGAATAGCTTGTATGAGTGTCGATGCAAGGCCTAGCCATGTGTGACGCAGTAGGAATTAAGCCATGTGGACCCTTGAAATGGCGGCTGCCTGACCTGTGAAGTGAGGTCATTGCGCTGGCGTGGCACGCCGTGGCGGTAGGCGGTCGAAGCCCGCGGCGCAAAGCAGCATTGGTTAACATTGAACCCTATGGGTTTCAGGAGCCAATGACGATGTGCGCCGGCGGTCGCGGTACACACCGCCGCGGGCGTGACCGCCATTTTCTCTCTGCTTAATCACACGAGACCTGACCATCCACAGGAGAGGACCTATACTGCAAGTGCTGCTGTGACCTCGGTCTGGAAGTGAAAATGGCTGCTGCGACTGGGGAAAGGGCCCCCGCCTTCAGTTCCGAAGAGTTGGAGAAGCTTGTGGACGGGGTCCTCCCCCAGTATGCGCTACTCTACGGTCCTCCAGACCAACAGGTGAGTACACGGGGGCCAATCCATAGTGGGCAATGCCTGTGATGAGTGGGGTGGATGTACGATGGAGGGGAGGGGAGCGAATTACGAATGCATGGCACGACAGATGAGAGCATGTGCCACATGGCAAGTTTGGGGAGGGGGGGCCACTCACATCGAGCATGCAGAAAAGTGATGATGTTTCTTTTCCCCCCCTGTACATGTCACATAGGTCAGCGCCCATCAGAAGATCGATATTTGGCGTGCCATCGCCAAGGACATCCGGGCCCTGGGGGTCCACAACAGACGGGGCACCCACTGCCGCAAGAGGTGGGAGGACATCCGCCGCGGGAGCAGGAAGACCGCGGAGGCTCTGCTGGGGATGGCCTCCCAACCTAGGAGGGGTGCCAGTCGTACCTTGACCCCCCTGATGTCCCGGATCCTGGCGGTGGCCTACCCCGATTTAGATGGGCGCTTGAGGACATCACAGCAGACACAAGGGGGTGAGTACCAGCACATTCAGCTATATTTGCGCGCAGTGGAGGTGCCTGGGTGGGGGAGGAGGGCTGTGGGTATCCCTAGGCCAGGGCGATTTCTGTAGGCTAGGCCCCTCCGTGAGGTATGCTCCTGTGCCCCCGCCCCCCACCTCTGTAGGGTGCCTAGTAACGCTATTCATGGACCTGTGTATTCTGTGTGGGCAGTTGTCGCCCATAGGCTTGTAGGGCATGTCCCAGTGAATGAGTAGTGTACCCCAAGTGCGCAGCGTAGTGCAGGGGGCTTCTGTGTCTGTCCTCTCCGCCAACGGTTTCCCCAATGCATGCACTCAACTTGTCTTTATTTCTCCCCCCCCCCCCATTTTCTTTGTTTTTCTGTGAATGTGTGCATTAGCATCATCAGGCGGAGGAGAAGTGGCATTGGCGCAAGAGGGAGCTGCATCTCACATGGCCCCGGAGGGCCATGCAACGGACTCCGACATGACCAGTGAGACGGAGGGCGAGGGGGTCTCCACCACGGGGACCCGTGCAGACGTCAGTGACACCGACACGTCCTCGGATGGGAGCTCCCTTGCGGTGGCGGCAACATCCGTGCCCACCGATACTACAGGTACAGCCGCCACCCAGCGCACCAGCTCCGCCCTCCCAGCAGCCCCTCGGCCTTCGGCCCGTGCCCGCACGGCCAGGAAGGCGGCCATCTCCTTCGCCCCAGGCACCTCAGGCCCTGCCCCAGTCACCCCTGCTGCCCTCAGTGAGGAGGTCATTGACCTCCTGAGGACCATCATTGTTGGGCAGTCTACCCTTTTGAATGCCATCCAGGGTGTGGAGAGGGAGGTGCATCAAAGCAATGCATACCTGGAGGGCCTTCATTCGGGTCAGGCTGCCCAGCAGCGATCGTTCAACGCTCTGGCCTCGGCACTGACGGCAGCGATTGTCCCTGTCTCCAGCCTCCCTCTTCTAACTCCCTCCACCCAGTCCCACTCCCCTGTTCCTCTGCCTATCCCATCCACACCTACAGACCAGCCTGCACACACCTCAACACCCAAGTGAAGCTCATCCAGACATAAGCACCACAGAACAGACAAGCATTCACACAAGCAACATACAGATGCAGACAAGCCAACAGCCACTACCTCCTCTGTGTCCCCACCTCCTCGTCTCCCTCCTCCCTCCCTGTGACGTCTCCACTCACACCTGCATGCACACCACCATCAGCCAGTACACCCATCATCAGCACACCCTCCAGACGAGTCCGCACACGTGCAGTCACCACCCCCACTGCCATGTACACGTCCCCTGTGTCCTCTCCCAGTGTGTCTGTCACCCCCGCTTCCAAACCACACAAACGCAGGCAGGCACCCAACCAACAGCCATCCACCTCACGTCAGCCTCCAGCCCAAGCACCTGCACCCAAAGACACCAGACTTGACTCTCCTACAACCACATCCTCTTCCTCCACTCCCATACCCACTCCAGCTACCCTTCCCATGGCTCCTAAAAAACTAATCCTCTATAAACTGGACCTCTTTTCCTCACCTGACCCACCCCCTCCATCTCGTAAGAGTTCCAAAAACACCTCAGCCACCACCAGCCCAGCATCTCCCAAGAACGTTGTGCCTGGTTTTTGGAGTCCGCCCTTTCCTTGGGCAGGGACATCGGCCAGCAGCAAAGGCACAGCCAGTCCCCCCCCCTGGGAAGAGGACCAAAAAACTGAAGGGCAGGCGCGACAGGCCTGATACGCCTGCCCCCAAGGAGGGTAGCCTTGCACCGTCACCTGCCACATCGGGTAAGGGAGCCAAGGGCCACGGAGAGTCTGCCAAGGAGGGCAAGGGCAGCAAAGCGCAAAAGGCAGGGAGCAGCCGACCTGGCCATGAGGGCCCCACCAGCCCCATTCCGGGGGTATCGGAGGAGACCCAGGACTCCATCACAGGAGGGCCCCGCAACGGAAAGGTCCGATGCTGACTGAGCGGGAAGTATTGGCCAGGTGTGGTTCACTCGAAACACAAGACAGGCACCGCTGAACAGGGCCCGCCGTGAGGAGCACCGCTGAACAGGGCCCCGCCGTGAGGAGCACCGCTGAACAGGGCCCCGCCGTGAGAAGCACCGCTGAACAGGGCCCCGCCAAGACAGGCACCGCTGAACAGGGCCCCGCCGTAAGGAGCACCGCTGAACAGGGCCCCGCCAAGACAGGCACCGCTGAACAGGGCCCTGCCGTGAGAAGCACCGCTGAACAGGGCCCCGCCAAGACAGGCACCGCTGAACAGGGCCCCGCCGTGAGGAGCACCGCTGAACAGGGCCCCGCCAAGACAGGCACCGCTAAACAGGGCCCTCCTGTCAAGCACCGCTCCGCTGGGCCCTCCCGTCAAGCACCGCTCCGCTGGGCCCTCCCGTCAAGCACCGCTCCGCTGGGCCCTCCCGTCAAGCACCGCTCCGCTGGGCCCTCCTGTCAAGCACCGCTCCGCTGGGCCCTCCTGTCAAGCACCGCTCCGCTGGGCCCTCATCTCAAGCACCGCTCCGCTGGGCCCTCCCGTCAAGCACCGCTCCGCTGGGCCCTCCTGTCAAGCACCGCTCCGCTGGGCCCTCATCTCAAGCACCGCTCTGCTGGGCCCTCCTGTCAAGCACCGCTGGCCCATTGGCAGGCCCGGTTCTGTGTCGGGCAGGGCTTCACGAGGCACTGTGCCCACCATGCCTCCTCCATGACCAGTGGACTCTGTAATCCACCTGATGGACTGTGGCTTTGCACCCCCCAGGATGGAACAGTGGGCAATCCACCCACTGTAGAGACTTGAGAGACTGTGGCTTTGCACTCCCCAGGATGGCACAGTGGGCAATCCACCCACTGTAGAGACTTGAGAGACTGTGGCTTTGCACTCCCCAGGATGGCACAGTGGGCAATCCACCCACTGTAGAGACTTGAGAGACTGTGGCTTTGCACTCCCCAGGATGGCACAGTGGGCATTGAGGCCCTTCGTGGATCTGGCGTTGTGGACTCATGTGGCTGAGGTGCCCCCCTTCCTTTCCCCCTGAGGTGCCAGTATTTTATTTTTGTGATGCCCCAGCAGTGTTCTCTCCAATGGACTCGATCTCGTGTCGTTCTTCCATTGTCGACAGATCCACCAGCGGTCTGTACACGGGAACATTCCTCCGTCTCCTCGCAAGTCCCAGCGGACGGTGCCTAGGAAGGACAACATGGAGCACAGAGTCAATCAACCCACAGGTAAGTTCCCACAGCCTGCACAGTACATGAATCTCTCTGGATTGAATAGCTTGTATGAGTGTCGATGCAAGGCCTAGCCATGTGTGACGCAGTAGGAATTAAGCCATGTGGGCCCTTGAAATGGCGGCTGCCTGATCTGTGAAGTGAGGTCATTGCGCTGGCGTGGCACGCCGTGGCGGTAGGCGGTCGAAGACCGCGGCGCAAAGCAGCATTGGTTAACATTGAACCCTATGGGTTTTAGGAGCCAATGACGATGTGCGCCGGCGGTCGCGGTACGCACCGCCGCGGGCGTGACCGCCATTTTCTCTCTGCTTAATCACACGAGACCTGACCATCCACAGGAGAGGACCCATACTGCAAGTGCTGCTGTGACCTCGGTCTGGAAGTGACAATGGCTGCTGCGACTGGGGAAAGGGCCCCCGCCTTCAGTTCCGAAGAGTTAGAGAAGCTCGTGGACGGGGTCCTCCCCCAGTATGCGCTACTCTATGGTCCTCCAGACCAACAGGTGAGTACACGGGGGCCAATGCATAGTGGGCAATGCCTGTGATGAGTGGGGTGGATGTACGATGGAGGGGAGGGGAGCGAATTACGAATGGATGGCACGACAGATGAGAGCATGTGCCACATGGCAAGTTTGGGGAGGGGGGGCCACTCACATCGAGCATGCAGAAAAGTGATGATGTTTCTTTTCCCCCCTGTACATGTCACATAGGTCAGCGCCCATCAGAAGATCGATATTTGGCGTGCCATCGCCAAGGACGTCCGGGCCCTGGGGGTCCACAACAGACGGGGCACCCACTGCCGCAAGAGGTGGGAGGACATCCGCTGCGGGAGCAGGAAGACCGCTGAGGCTCTGCTGGGGATGGCCTCCCAACCTAGGAGGGGTGCCAGTCGTACCTTGACCCCCCTGATGTCCCGGATCCTGGCGGTGGCCTACCCCGATTTAGATGGGCGCTTGAGGACATCACAGCAGACACAAGGGGGTGAGTACCAGCACATTCAGCTATATTTGCGCGCAGTGGAGGTGCCTGGGTGGGGGAGGAGGGCTGTGGGTATCCCTAGGCCAGGGCGATTTCTGTAGGCTAGGCCCCTCCGTGAGGTATGCTCCTGTGCCCCCGCCCCCCACCTCTGTAGGGTGCCTAGTAACGCTATTCATGGACCTGTGTATTCTGTGTGGGCAGTTGTCGCCCATAGGCTTGTAGGGCATGTCCCAGTGAATGAGTAGTGTACCCCAAGTGCGCAGCGTAGTGCAGGGGGCTTCTGTGTCTGTCCTCTCCGCCAACGGTTTCCCCAATGCATGCACTCAACTTGTCTTTATTTCTCCCTCCCCCCCCCATTTTCTTTGTTTTTCTGTGAATGTGTGCATTAGCATCATCAGGCGGAGGAGAAGTGGCATCGGCGCAAGAGGGAGCTGCATCTCACATGGCCCCGGAGGGCCATGCAACGGACTCCGACATGACCAGTGAGACGGAGGGCGAGGGGGACTCCACCACGGGGACCCGTGCAGACGTCAGTGACACCGACACGTCCTCGGATGGGAGCTCCCTTGCGGTGGCGGCAACATCCGTGCCCACCGATACTACAGGTACAGCCGCCACCCAGCGCACCAGCTCCGCCCTCCCAGCAGCCCCTCGGCCTTCGGCCCGTGCCCGCACGGCCAGGAAGGCGGCCATCTCCTTCGCCCCAGGCACCTCAGGCCCTGCCCCAGTCACCCCTGCTGCCCTCAGTGAGGAGGTCATTGACCTCCTGAGGACCATCATTGTTGGGCAGTCTACCCTTTTGAATGCCATCCAGGGTGTGGAGAGGGAGGTGCATCAAAGCAATGCATACCTGGAGGGCCTTCATTCGGGTCAGGCTGCCCAGCAGCGATCGTTCAACGCTCTGGCCTCAGCACTGACTGCAGCGATTGTCCCTGTCTCCAGCCTCCCTCTTCTAACTCCCTCCACCCAGTCCCACTCCCCTGTTCCTCTGCCTATCCCATCCACACCTACAGACCAGCCTGCACACACCTCAACACCCAAGTGAAGCTCATCCAGACATAAGCACCACAGAACAGACAAGCATTCACACAAGCAACATACAGATGCAGACATGCCAACAGCCACTACCTCCTCTGTGTCCCCACCTCCTCGTCTCCCTCCTCCCTCCCTGTGACGTCTCTACTCACACCTGCATGCACACCACCATCAGCCAGTACACCCATCACCAGCACACCCTCCAGACCAGTCCGCACACGTGCAGTCACCACCCCCACTGCCATGTACACGTCCCCTGTGTCCTCTCCCAGTGTGTCTGTCACCCCCGCTTCCAAACCACACGAACGCAGGCAGGCACCCAACCAACAGCCATCCACCTCACGTCAGCCTCCAGCCCAAGCACCTGCACCCAAAGACACCAGACTTGACTCTCCTACAACCACATCCTCTTCCTCCACTCCCATACCCACTCCAGCTACCCTTCCCATGGCTCCTAAAAAACTAATCCTCTATAAACTGGACCTCTTTTCCTCACCTGACCCACCCCCTCCATCTCGTAAGAGTTCCAAAAACACCTCAGCCACCACCAGCCCAGCAACTCCCAAGAACGTCGTGCCTGGTTTTTGGAGTCCGCCCTTTCCTTGGGCAGGGACATCGGCCAGCAGCAAAGGCACAGCCAGCCCCCCCCCTGGGAAGAGGACCAAAAAACTGAAGGGCAGGCGCGACAGGCCTGATACGCCTGCCCCCAAGGAGGGTAGCCTTGCACCGTCACCTGCCACATCGGGTAAGGGAGCCAAGGGCCACGGAGAGTCTGCCAAGGAGGGCAAGGGCAGCAAAGCGCAAAAGGCAGGGAGCAGCCGACCTGGCCATGAGGGCCCCACCAGCCCCATTCCGGGGGTATCGGAGGAGACCCAGGGCCCCAGGACTCCATCACAGGAGGGCCCCGCAACGGAAAGGTCCGATGCTGACTGAGCGGGAAGTATTGGCCAGGTGTGGTTCACTCGAAACACAAGACCGGCACCGCTGAACAGGGCCCCGCCGTGAGGAGCACCGCTGAACAGGGCCCCGCCGTGAGGAGCACCGCTGAACAGGGCCCCGCCGTGAGAAGCACCGCTGAACAGGGCCCCGCCGTGAGGAGCACCGCTGAACAGGGCCCGCCGTGAGGAGCACCGCTGAACAGGGCTCCGCCGTGAGAAGCACCGCTGAACAGGGCCCCGCCGTGAGAAGCACCGCTGAACAGGGCCCCGCCAAGACAGGCACCGCTGAACAGGGCCCCGCCGTGAGGAGCACCGCTGAACAGAGCCCCGCCGTGAGAAGCACCGCTGAACAGGGCCCCAAGACAGGCACCGCTGAACAGGGCCCCGCCGTGAGGAGCACCGCTGAACAGGGCCCCGCCAAGACAGGCACCGCTGAACAGGGCCCCGCCGTGAGAAGCACCGCTGAACAGGGCCCCGCCAAGACAGGCACCGCTGAACAGGGCCCTCCTGTCAAGCACCGCTCCGCTGGGCCCTCCTGTCAAGCACCGCTCCGCTGGGCCCTCCTGTCAAGCACCGCTCCGCTGGGTCCTCCTGTCAAGCACCGCTCCGCTGGGCCCTCCCGTCAAGCACCGCTCCGCTGGGCCCTCCTGTCAAGCACCGCTCCGCTGGGCCCTCCTGTCAAGCACCGCTCCGCTGGGCCCTCCTGTCATGCACCACATGATGGGCCCTCCTGTCAAGCACCGCCGGCCCATTGGCAGGCCCGGTTCTGTGTCTGGCAGGGCTTCACGAGGCACTCTACCCACCATGCCTCCTCCATGACCAGTGGACTCTGTAATCCACCTGATGGACTGTGGCTTTGCACCCCCCAGGATGGAACAGTGGGCAATCCACCCACTGTAGAGACTTGAGAGACTGTGGCTTTGCACTCCCCAGGATGGCACAGTGGGCAATCCACCCACTGTAGAGACTTGAGAGACTGTGGCTTTGTACTCCCCAGGATGGCACAGTGGGCATGGAGGCCCTTCGTGGACTGGCGTCGTGGACTCATGTGGCTGAGGTGCCCCCCCTTCCTTTCCCCCTGAGGTGCCAGTATTTTATTTTTGTGATGCCCCAGCAGTGTTCTCTCCAATGGACTCGATCTCGTGTGTGGGCTTTGCCCATGTGTTGCTGCACATTGGCCCACGGACATTTGAACTTTGCAAAACTGTGCCGGACTTTTGCTACTTGTATATATATATAGTTCTAGATGTGTAATAATTCTTTATATATTGCTAAGTTCGCTATACTTAATTATTGCTATAATATAGTTCTATTTTTACAATCATTGCCTTTTGTCTTAGCTTTTTTGTTTTGGGGGTTTGGGGGTGTCACTCTGACTTTTTCATCTGCATTGGTGTGTAGGTATTTCGGTGGGGGTGAGGGTGGGGGTGGGTGTGTGGCGTATGTGTGTGCCCGTAACCTTTCCTCCTCCCCCCCTCCCCTGTGTCGTAGGTGCAGTACTCACCGTTGTCGTCTGCGGCGACGTTCGTGATCCTGGAAGAAGAGCAGGAAGGCAATGGCTGGGAGGATGTGGAGTTCCGGTTCCATGCTGTCCCGATTCCGCATGGAGTGTGTCGAGGTGAGCGTTTTCCATTGGAAATGTCTGTTTCCGCAGTGTTTTTATCGGCGGGGCTCCCGCCCCGGAAAAGGTGGCGGATTAGTGACTCGTGATAGGGTGGGCGGTACATTGTCTGCCGCCTGGCTGTTGGCGGTGACCGCCGCGCTGTTTGTTTGTGCCGCCGTGGCGGTCGGAGTGTTAAAGCGGCGGCCTGTGTTGGCGGTTCCCGCCAGGGTCAGAATTCCATTTTTTGGACCGCCAGCCTGTTGGCGGGTTGGCCGCCGCTTTAACACTGACCGCCAGGGTCAGAATGACCCCCTAAGTGTCTAATTTCCTCTCGGACCCTAGTGAGTTGCCTCAGAATAGAGGCCGAGGATGAGGTCGTTTGTCGGCGCTCCAGGTTTAGTGCTTCAGCTTCCAACCCAGACACTCGTGAGTCTCATGTACGTTCACGTGAACGAAGGAGACACTTAACATGTCCTCTTAGGGTAGCTTTGCAGGCGGCCCATATTATGCCTGGGGACCGGACCGTTCCCAAGTTCAGCTCAAAATACTGAGCAAGGTGGTCCCTAATTTCAAGGGTATATTCGCTATCTTGTAAGTACCATGCGTTCAGGCGCCACATTGGGCGCCTGACGGGGTCTGCTCCACCCAGTCGGACCCACACAGGTGCGTGGTCTGAGACCCCCCGAGTCAGTATCTCCGTTCCCGTGACACCGGCGATGTCTAGAGCAGGCATAAATACTAAGTCAATTCTGGAGTGTGTCCCATGGGCGGCTGATGTGTGTGTGTGTGTGTGTATTGACGTTCTTTGGGGTGCCAAGTTCTCCATACCTCGCATAGGCCAAGGCTTTCAGCCCAGCCATTAAGACTCGTGGCCCGGGAGGACCTGCCAACAGTAATATCACCGGATACATCTAGTCTGGGGTCCAGAACCGCATTGAAATCCCCTCCTACCAACGTGGTTCCTTGTGGAGTCCTGCTACTACTTGGCAGACTGAGAATAAAAAGGCATCAAATCCCGCTGGGGGGGCGTATGCACATACAAGGTTCAGTGGTGAACCGTGAAGCACCCCTGAAGCAACCACAAACCTGCCCTGTGGGTCGGACAGCGTGGATGTAATCACCATAGGTAGTGAGCGGTGGAGTAGGATGGCCACTCCTCTAGAGCCCCTGGAGAAGCCCGCGTGGTAAACCCTATCAAATCCTCCTCGCGCGAGCATAGGGCACTTAGTTCCCAGGAGGTGGGTTTCCTGCAGTAGGACCACCGAGGGGGACTATCTACGGAGGGTGTTGCAGACTGCGGATCTCTTGATCTTGTCCAACAGTCCATTCACATTCCAGGAGATGATTTGTGTCAGTGAGGACCAAGCGTGGGCTGCGTGGGTACCTTACATTGTCGGGTGTCTGTCAGTAGACACAGGGATGACCGTTTAAAACGTAACAGTGAAATACTAAAACCATAAGAAACGAATGTCAGAATGTTACTATCTAACCCCAACCGCCCCCCACCCCATACTCCCATCCAGGAAGCATCTGTCGCCCTAGTACACAACCAAAACAAAGCAACCAGTAGGACTGCCGTAGTTTGCGAATGTTGGGGAGCTGCCGGGCCACCGGCGGAGTACCCCAGAGGGACCCCGCAGGGGCGACCCGGTCACTCCAGCCCCTTCCATGTGTCACGACGGGAACTCCGTGCAACATTTCAGCCAAGCACCGGGGACTGGCTCAGACGGCCGCTGTCCTCGGTCCGCATCTGATCCTGCCCCACCAGGGACCCAGCGGAGGTCTCTTCCATCTGGGAGCCAGGGTCTCCAGCTGTTTCCCCACCTATGGGAATGTCTAGGTCCTTTTGTCTCCCTTTCCGAGATCTGGTGCGTCTCCAGCTCCTCCGGGGTCCTCCCATAGGGGGGGGCCCGTCCCGGGAAGGCTCTCCTCTTTGTTTCAGGGGTCCCTTTCGGGCTTCGATGCCCTCCTCGGTCAGCCAGTCCCATGCCTCCTCCGGAGAGTCAAAGAAATGCGCCCTACCAGCCAAAATGACTTTAAGCCGCGCTGGAAAGAGGAGCATGTACGAGAGTTGCATTGCTCTTAGTTTTTGTTTGACTTGCTCGTATGACCGACGGCGGGTCTGGACCTCCCGAGTGTAGTCTGGGAAAATTAAGATCTTATGGTTTTCCCATTGAAGATCTTCTGAGCGTCTCGCCTCTTTAAGGATATTGTCACGATCTTTGAAGCTGAAAAAGCGTGCGATCATCGGGCGCCTCGGGCCACCCGGAGGGGGGCGCGGAGCAAGGGCCCTGTGGGCGCGTTCAACTGCAAACCAGGGTGAGAGAGCCTGGTCTGGTATCCAGGTCTTAATCCAGCGCTCCAAGAATTCCGAAGCTTTGTCGTCTTCCGCGCCCTCTGGGAATCTGACAAAGCATAGGTTATTGCGTCTTGACCGATTTTCTGCGTCTTCCGCACGACTGTGCAATTCGCTTGTTCGGGTCTGTAACTAGGCCACTTTGGTTTTAAGATCAGCCAGTTCGTCCTTGGTTTGGGAGACCCGGCCCTCCACTTCAGTAATTCGGCTCACTGCATTTCTGAGGTCTTCTCTGATAAGGCCCATATCCTCTCGCACTTCCCCAATTCTAGTCTCCACGGCTGACTGCGATGACTGGATTGCTTAGAGGATGGCACTCACTCCGTCTAGCGCTGGGCCTCCGTTAGCTATTTCCCCTTCTCTCCTGGGGCCCGCCGGCGTTGTGAACTGGTCAATCTTTTGCTGGGAGGCCGGGGGTTGCTTGTTAGTTCTATCCTTCCCCATTTTGTCTAAGTAAGTTGGAGGCGGCTTATATCGACTTCCAGAGCCACCTCATTTAGATTCCAACACCCAAATCACCCCCGCGGGGGCCGTCTCGGAGGGGGACCACCAGTGGGGCCTCAACAGTACATGCGGGTGGACACTGTCTTAGTCTCTTCCTTGGGGTCCTGCAGCCACTGGTCCTTTCCACTCCGCCGGATCACGCCGTCAAGCAACCGCCTGGTCCCGCACCAGGCCTTGTCTCGCTCCCCCAGGTAGCCAGGAGATTGCCGAGCCTTCTGTCTCCCCGGCGGCCCAGCACGCCCCCGGCAGGCTTCCCTGGCCGGGGTTGGCAGGTGTGCACTGCCTGCGCTGCATTCCCGAGATGTGGTTGGGGCTCAGAGAGGACCCTCCCCACCAGCCAGGATTGTAGATCTCTTCTTCTGTGGACCCAGTTATGATAATACTCAGCAATTGGTCCCTGTATCAGGCGCCCGGACCGCTATTCATTGGATCCTTTCTCTTTGTGGGCTCTGGGCTGGATCTATTTCTTCCTCCCGGATCCCCTCCGGGTCCGCGTCTGTTCGTTCCCCAATGTCGACCCCGGGAGACCAGCAGGCCCCCGGGGGGTCGCCTGCCTCGCTCCAGGTGTCAGGAGCCGGCGGCCGGGAGCCCAAGTGCTCCGCGCGGCGGCCCATCTGCTTAATTCAGGTGGAGGAGTCCTCTCCTCATACCGGCTTGCCTCTCTCTCCTCCCGGGCCTCCGCGTACCTGCTCGGCGGGGTCCGGGCCGCTGGAAGTCTTCCTTCAGCAGTCCGCGCTACACCTCTGCTTCGGCCACAAAGGGGCCCGGGCCCCGGGGCGCAGCACCAGTTCCCTCGATATCGTTCACGGCATTCAGAGCGGCCACGTCAGCGGGCCAGCCCCTCACTCCGGGTCCGGCGGGACGCTGCAAATTCGGCCGCCATCTTGATTTTGCCGATCCGGTCGCGGCTGGCGTCTGCGGCTCAGATTCCACCAGTGCTCGTCTCAAAGGGATCCCCGCGGTCTAGGAGCCCACGGGAGCATTTAGGGCAACACCATTTATTTATATAACGCCATTTTCTTGGGGCGGATGACGGAAGGGTCCAGTGCATTCTGAGTGCGACCGCCATCTTGACGCCCGAAGCCACGCCCCCACATCACTCATTTCTTTTGAAGAAACCAGACACCTGTTTATTGCATGACTCCTTTCTATTTATTTCTGAAGATACATACGTGAATAGTTTTCCATTCAGTCATTTTAGATCACTGATTAAAAGAATGTCAGAGTCAACATACGAAAAAACTCTCTAATGAGGAGTCTTCTTTCCTTTCTAAAGGTAAACCCTCATCATGAACACAACAGATTCAATACCAAGGCATGATGTCTATGAAATGTTATTTAAGTCTTCAAGATATTCACAGAATTGTACCAACCAAGTGCAGATACATTTACTCTTGTGTAATTGTATACCACAATTGTGTACAATTATGCATAAGTAAATCACATGCCAGGTGTGAGCGGTGTTTTTTACAAGGCACAGGTAGTGATGTGTTTTAAAAAAAAAATATATATATTTGTGTTTATTGCTATTTTCAAATAGAACTGTTCACACATTTAAACAAAAAAGTAGATCAAAAACAAAAAGAAGAGAAATAAAGAAAAGGGACGATGCGTGCAGGCAAAATAACAGGTCAACATATAAGCTTAAGCAAAATCAATTGTAAATGGTACGTTGAATCAAGCAATACATGAAATAGAGGAATGTGGCATTCTGTTGAGCACAAACATGTCAGCTCTCAGTAGTGTTCTGGCACAGGGGAATGATATTTACCTCCTGTCTCCACGAAAAGCCACAGTAGCGCCCCAATACACTGAACCCTGAATAACTCCAGCATCAGGCCACCAACTGTCTCTCAGCAGGGGCTTCACCCACCCCAACCTTAGCCTGACTGGTAAGGGACTGTAATGCCAGCACAGGGTCTGGCAAAGGTGCCGAAGACTGTGCCTTCTCAAACAAAAACCTCCCCTGGGTATCCAATTTTGGGCAAGCAAACAATATCGCATCCCAGGCAGGCAAAATTGGGACCCTCCCACACTCCTCTGGCCTCCTCCCACCATAAGGCCTCCCTCTCACAGGCTGCCCATCTAGTCAATTCTTTACTCCATTTTCCTACATCAGGTCCAGTGGCAGACTTCCAGCTCATTGCCAATTGTCACCTGGCAAGTGTTAGCTCCAAGTCCGTTGCCTTTCAGGCCGAACTACGCACATGTAAACCCAGCAGGCACAGCTGTAGGGAGCAATCAAACTGTCTGTTGGTAGCCCTGTTCACATATTACAGTGCAGTGACCCAGTGCGGTGCCAGGATCAGGCAAGTCCACATCATATGAAAAAAAAAACCTCCTCAGTCGCTTGGCAGTGGAGAAACTCTGATGAAGCCCCGGGGAACATACCGTGAAGTCTCCAAGGGATGAGATAAGCCATGTGCAAGAAATAAAGCTGAAGGATGAATATCTTAGGGGTAAACAGCAGGATTTTCTTCCAGGCAGAGTCGATGAGCGGAGGTCACAGATCTGTGTCCCAGCGGAGGCCCAGCAGTAATAGGTCTATCTGGACCCCCTTTAATAGGGCTTGATACAGCAGAGTGATCACCCTCATCTTTCCTGTAATAAGTAACAGGTAATGGAGGGACTCATGCTACAGGGGCTCAGCAGAGTCCTTCATCCACCAGTCACTGATCTTGCCTACCAATGTGCCTAGCAATAGGAAATGTCCTGCCGGGATATCATATGCCTCCCGCAGTGCCAGGAAAGAATTAAGTCTGCCCCCAGTAAACAGGTCATCCATAATATTGAGTTCCACCTCTGGCTACGCATTCAGTATGGCCCTGCCTTCTGGGTTCGGCCAGTAAAGTGCTACCAAGAAGGGAAGGTGTAAGGGGTTCTGGTATGAGTTCTTAGCGAAGCCCTCGCCTGTAGTGTCTTACATGTTTTAGGATGCCCCCTAAAAGACTATGGGGGTCATTCCGACTTTGGCGGGCGGCGGAGGCGCCAAAGTAACCCCGTCGGAAGACCGCGAGGGTCATTCTGACTTTCCCGCTGGGCCGGCTGGCGACCGCCAAAAGGGCGCCCGCCGGCCCAGCGGGAAAGACCCTGCAACAAGGAAGCCGGCTCCGAATGGAGCCGGCGGAGTTGCAGGGGTGCGACGGGTGCAGTGGCACCCATCGCGATTTTTCACTGTCTGCAAAGCAGACAGTGAAAATCTTTATGGGGCCCTGTTAGGGGGCCCCTGCACTGCCCATGCCAGTGGCATGGGCAGTGCAGGGCCCCCCAGGGGCCCCACAACACTTGTTCCCGCCATCCTGTTGCTGGCGGTGAAAACCGCCAGAAACAGGGTGGCGGGAAGGGGGTCGGAATCCCCATGGAGGATTCCCTGGGCCAGGGGAAAACCGGCGGGAAACCGCCGGTTCCCCTTTTCTGACCGCGGCTTTACCGCCGCGGTCAGAATGGCCGGCGTAGTTGCAGGGGTGCGACGGGTGCAGTGGCACCCGTCGCGATTTTCACTGTCTGCAAAGCAGACAGTTAAAATCTTTATGGGGCCCCCAGGGGCCCCACGACACCCGTTCCCGCCATCTTGTTTCTGGCGGTGAAAACCGCCAGAAACAGGGTGGCGGGAAGGGTGTCGGAATCCCCATGGAGGATTCCCTGGGCCAGGGGAAAACCGGCGGGAAACCGCCAGTTCCCCTTTTCTGACCGCGGCTTTACCGCCGCGGTCAGAATGGCCCTGGAAGCACCGCCAGCCTGTTGGCGGTGCTTCCGTGGTCCCCGGCCCTGGCGGTCATGGACCGCCAGGGTTGGAATGACCCCCAGTGTATCAGTATGATGTAATCGCTAGAATAGAATGTAGTGAAAGCTTAGTTTAGAATGCTGTTGACAGGTACATGAAGAGGAATAAAGACGTGTGATTTACAGCTCCATGTGTGGCATAGTCAATTCGGTACTCAGGCTGGGGAAGGTGCTATATCACCCACAAATAACGAGCTGTACAGACCAAATTATTCTCACACCGAACCATTGATGATGGATTAGGGCACAATAGTATTCAACTGAGAAGGCTCCTTGAGTGAGTTGTGCGATTTCAGGTGCCTACTGCATCCCAAACTGCTGACTGCCACTGGACGACCCACTGCAACTTGGCAGCAAAATAATAAGAGTTTGAAATCCAGGACAGCCATACCTCCCTTATCCACCGGCAAACATAACTTCTTCAGGGCTACCCTACGTCTGGAAGTACTTCAACAGAATGTAATAATTCAATACTCTTTTGGATTCAATTCCCAAAAAACACCCCAGGGATCTCAACCGGTAGCGCTGCACAGAAATAGAGGAGGTGTGGTAACAGGACCATCTTGGAGATAGCTATCTGACTGCTGACTGATATCGGCAGGGTACTCCAGTAGACCGACCGGCTCATAGAAGGTAGAGCTCGGGCAAAGTTACCCCCAGAAAGTAACTCCAGAGTTACATACACAACCACCCCTAAATAATGCAAAGAGATGTGCTCCCAGTGCAGTGCCAGTATAGCAGTGGAGAAGTATTCCTACCCCGACTGGGCCAAAGGAGGAAGGCTGATGATTGGTGCGAGTTAATCTTCAGACCAAACAGCCACCTGAAAATTGACAAGGCTCTCATTGTGCGCTCCTAGTCAGAAGGTCCGCCGCGCATAAAAGTAGCATATTGTCTGCATATAGGGATATATAGGCATGGTCTCATGACATTAGTGGAACCTGATAGTGACTACCCTGCCATATTGTCAATGCCAATAGCTTTAATGCCAGTGCCCAGGACAAGGGGCAGCCATGCTGAATACCTAGCTCCACAGCACACGCCTCCGATATTACTGACCCCATCTGACTTCCTGCCCCCATTTGAGTGTACAACAGCTTAGCCCATTTAACAAATTATATTCTAAATCTCATCCTACGTAGGGTGGTCTATAGTAAGTCCCATCGTAGAGAGTCAAACGCTTTCAATGTATCCACAGACAGGGTGAGAGCATCTGGCAGGAGTGTCTCCCGGCTGTCAATGATGTGTATCAACTGGTGTATATTGAGCAGCGTGCTCCAGGCAGGTATAAAACCAGTTTGATTGGGGTGTACCAGTTTGCCCATGTGTGGCAAGATCCTATTTGCCACTATCTTAGCTCTGATTTTGTAACCTGTGTTGAGCATGGACAAGGGACGGTAGGAGTCCACCAGTAGTGGGTCCATGTCTTTCTTAGGGAGGGAGACTTTTGAGGCATCCTGAAGGGTAGATGGGAGAGAGCCCCGCCACCATGCTCCACTGAAAACCTCCACCAACTGAGTGGCAATGACTGACGAGTAGGTAGAATAGAATTCTATGGGCAACCCATCTGACCCAGGGTTCTTGCCCCTGGCCATGTCCTTGATAGCTTCCCAAACTTCCTGCAGAGTGATATTGGCCCCAGTCGCTCAGCTATTGTCAGGTCCAGAGCCGGTGGCGGGAATCTGCAACATAATGCACAACATCCTATTTGTCAACCTCCACACCTGCTGAATACAGGGTGCCATGGTAGTGTAGGTATACCCTGTTAATGGCCTCCTACCAAGCACAAATTGGTGTGCCCAATGCTTAATCTGAAGGATAGGGTGCCGTCCCAGCCTCTTCCTCAAGGAGCCAGGCCAGTATGCTTCCCAATTTGTCTCTTTCCACATGAGCACTTGTAATGTACAATCTATAATCATACTGATGCAGGTATTCTACCAACATGAACAACTTCTCTGGCTCAGCTATCATCCGTTCTCTGCTAGCAGGCCTCTCACCTAGCTCCAGTGGGAGCCCAGCAAGGACCAGTTCCTGCTGGTGAATATCCGAGTGCAGTTAGGCACGTAACCCTACCTTGTAACAGATGCAGTATCCATGCACAACCACTTTAAAGGCCTCCCATTCGACCCCTACTGATGATGCGAAGTCCTAATTTTCGAGCCAAAAGTGAGTGATCTGCTCATGGAGCAGTGACCTGAACACTTAGGCCCTCATTATGACTTTGGCGGTCTAAAACCTAGACCACCAAAGTCCCGCCAGCCACAAAACCGCCAGGGATGGTGGTCATCTGACTGCCATATTATGACTGCTGGCGGCTCTCTGCCAGAATTTGGGGGGAGAGCTGCCAGCAGCCATACTGGTGGTCGGCAGTGTAGTGGCGGCTGCTCCGCTTGCACCGCCACATCATCACAACACCGCCACACCTATTACAACTTGGTAATAGGCGTAGCGGTGTTGTGGCAACGGGGCAGTGCCGGTGGAACAAGCCCCAAGGATCCCGTCCCCTCCTGACGTCCACTGTGTATAGGTAAGTGCCCCTCCGATAGGAGAGAAGGGGTGGTGAGTGGTGTGAGTGTGCATGGGGTGTGCGTTTGTGTGATTGGAGGGGTTGTGGGGTTTGTGTGCGTGAATGTGTGTGATTGTGAGTGCGTGAATGGAATCGGGGGTGGGGGTGTGTGCGAGTGTATGTGTGTGTCTGTATGAGTGCGTGAATGCGTGATTGCATGTGTGTGTGGTGCATGCATGTTTGGGTGGGGGGTCTCTAGGGGCTGAGGGGGGACTGTGGCTGTGTGGGGGAGGCGGGGGGAATCACATATTGGGGACAGGAATGTAGATTCCTGTTGCCAGTATCCTTTCCGCCAGGGATTTCCTGGCGGTGTTGCCGCCGGGGAATCCCTGATGGAAAGGAGGCTTAAAAAATATCATTGGCGGTCTATGGTGGACCACCAGGGCAAAGGTGATCCACCTTCGCCCCGGCGGTCCGACCACCCTGGCAGTACAGGCAGTGAACTGGCTGCTTTCCAGGCTGCTCACCGCCATGGTCATAATCTGGCGGTGTTACCGCCACCGCCAATGTTGTAATGAGGGCCTTAGTCTGTTAGCAGGGCCAGGACTAACAGCCATGTTGGAATGCAGGGTCTACTAGGTGACCATAAAATGGTACATAAATGGAGGGAATGGTCGGAGTATGTCCGCACTAGGTACTCAGCGCCTATCACTATTGCATGCTGCAGCACACCCAAGCACCCAGTCTAACTGCACCACCAAGTCACGCAAACCAAAGCAATATGATAACACTCGCACCCCCAGACCCTGATTCCTTACCCTCCAGCAATCTACCCGGTTGCAATGCTGTACCGAAGGGTGAAGATCTACGCCAAGTTAGACGCAGGTGCAACAGTGTGTGGGATCTATCCAGATTAACGTCTACGACACGATTAAAGTCTCCACCCACTATTAGCTGATATAGTAGCATGAAAGGTAAAAGCAGTATCAAGCTATTCAGAAACTAAGGTTGATCAGTATGTGGAATGTACACACTAGTAGTGCGACATCTTCACCTTCTAGCTGTCCCAGCACTAGAACATGTCTGTCCTTCAGGGTCAATAACTGACTTACTGTATCTTGTGTGGAAAGGCAACCCAGGTCTGATCCAAATGAGGGCTCCCTCGCAAACGCAGAATAAGCTGCGTAATATAATTGCCCCTGCCATCTTCTGCCATCTTCAACAGACAGGTGAGTCTCTTGCAGGAATGCAACCTGCGCACCTCTCAGTTTTAAGTAAGACAATACATTATAGCATTTGGATGGTGTAGACAATTCCCGTACATTCAAGGTTGTGAAACGAAGTCGCCCAGCCATTGAGACAAGTACTGAGTGATCTGGGGTCGCACCACCCTCACTCCAGGAGCTCTGCTGGAGCTCCAATTGCTAGCCACAAAGTGCATCCACCCCGCCATAAGCACACCAAACACAATACCAACAAGGAAAGCAATCAAATGACACCCCAAAAACAGCTCACAACCTCCCTCCCGGACTGAGACATGGGTACATCCTGTCTAAACAAGGGCAACAAGACAAGTAGCCTATAAACTAGGGCCCAACAACAAGAGCCAACCAAGTCCATGTTGAAACACTCAAGAGAGGCAAGAGATCAGTCAGTCCAACAGTCTGCAATACAATAATACAATGCACAAGTCCAAGCCCCCACCTGCACATGCTCAGTACCTTCCCCGGAGCAGTAATAAAGGGGAAAAAAAGTAAAAAAGACTCTGGAGGATACAACGAAGTCACAGTACTAGAGCACCATGAAAATAAGTTGACCTCCTATATGAGTCAAATAATGCCATCTGCCATAACCGGGGTAACCCCTCAGAGAGTGTCTTGCAGCCCAGGCACTGTGGGGCTCCTAACGCTCGAGTTAGACCCCCTATGTAAACGTGTCTCAGGATGTGTAGAGTTCCAAACGGAGTGCAGAGAAGCCGCTGTTTCCAATGCTCCGTGGTCACTTGTTGTTTGGTCAGTCAGTTTGCCCCCACCGCATCAAGATCGTCTGCACATCTGGTGCGTCGATCAGCAAGAGGCCACTGGTTCTGGGCACACTGTCTCTTTGTCATAATTTTCCAGCCAGTCCCATGCCACAGAAGGATCCAGGAAGAAATAAGTGTTTGTCTCTGCCTATACTCTCAAACAGGCTGGGATCGGCACAGAGTAGCAAGCACATCCCACGGAGCCGTCTCTGAATGGGGAGGAACAATGTGCACTGAGTTTGCATCTGGAGGTTGAAATCCGAATACAATGATGCCTTGCCATTCTCCACTGCAAAGGTGCTGTGTAGGGGGGCCTGCTGAAAGAGAAAATCCCTGTCCCTGAAATGGAGGAGAGGTGCACCACTGGGTGGGGATGGGCCCCAGGTTTAGGAGGAGAGGCAGGGACCATGTGCACTCCATCCAGGGCATAGAATTTAGATAGTCCATCAGGGGCCACTACCTTCTGAAGCCAGTCCTCCAAAGAAAATTAAGCATGGTTTTGCCTTCCACCTCCTCTGGTAATCCAAGGACCCAAGTATTGTTACGGCGGGCCCTTCCTTCTTGATCGTCAAGGCGGGTGGCTAGTCGCCTTGTGTGAGCCTCCAATTCCATGAGGGGGTGCTCTGTGACCTGAGCTTTGGGTACAAGAGCCTAACCTGCCGCTTCCACGGCCATCAACCTCCCAGCTACCTTCTTGGAATACTCATGAAAAAGGCCAAGCTCAACAGAGGTACTGTCAACCATGCCCTCCAGGCGCTAACCAGCAGCATTGATTGCAGCCAGTAATTTTCAAGTTAGGAGTCCATATAAGAGTCCCCCAGCACCCTGCTTGATACCCTCTAGGGGACGCTTGGTGGGGCATCGTCCCTGGTTCTCTGAGTACAAGCCATGTCTGGTGCAGGGAAATATGGGCAAGTCTCCCCCTCAAGTCAGTACATACGGCCAAAATCAGTGCCACCAAGAGCCGCAAGTCTACAGTCCTCCCTGTCCCCCCAGAATCCATAGTGTCTGGGTTATGTACAGGTGTGGGGGTCTTCCAGAGGGAACAGCTGTGCCTGCAAAGAAAGGTTGAAAAACAAGGGGTGGGGGGGTCAGAGATTACCAGCCCAGCATTCCATGTCCCCCCAGGGTCACAACGTCTGCTACTCTGGGTATCCAGGTCAGGAAGGGTGATTGTAGTCTGCTGTTGTCCCCCCTGTCAGGCAGCACTAATGGGGACCCCCACAGTGTGGGCCAAGGGGCCTGGCCCTATGAGACTGGTTATCTCAGGGCCCCCCGAATTGGTTGTCACTCAGGCCAGTAAGCTGCCAAAGAAAGTCCCAAAGTAGTGGCAGGGGGGCTGGGAGTGCCTGGTGTCGCGTTGATCTATAAGCTGCTATGGTAGAAGGAGGAAGCTGCTAGCAAAAACTCGGGCCCCCATCAGGCCCATTGCAATGAAGAATTCAGGCAGGATGAGGGAGGCCGAGATCAATGCTTGGGCCGCACCAGTTGCGTCATCCAGACCGGCGAGCTCTACAGTCTCAGCTTGACTATGGAGACTCCATCTTAGGTGCACAGTGAAGGTGCCTGTTGCATCTCACTCCCAGGCCTTTGGTGAATGCACGGCTCCCACCTGCTCTCACTGTCCTCACCGCAGCTCCTGCAGTGTGGGGGCACCCGGGACAACACTCAGTGCTAGGTGTGGTGGCCTGGAAGGGCTGGCGTTCTCATGGGCCTACGATGAGCTTGGGCTCCAAGTTGCTGGCTGTATGATGGCTTGCTCTGTCCCATGTGTTGTAAATTAGTTAATGTTTACAAACATAGCACTCAAACATTGCTCGCTCACCACTCCCCATTGTGGAAATGGTTGATCTGCTTGTGCAAAAGGCTGGAGGGAAGGGGACTGGATCACCTTTACTTCATGGAGGTGTAAGGGGAGTGGTTTCTCTGTGGAGAAAGAATAAATAATGTGCACTTGCACATATGTGATGACTTCACCCATTGTGTAATTGCAATGCATATAGTTTCAGATTGTGATTGTGGAACTACCATTGCCCAAAAATGAAATCACTTCCCAAGTAAAATGCCTGGAATGCTCCGATTGGTGAAGCTTCACAGACATGTTTACACAAAGTCATAGAGATCTGATAATCTTTATTTTGGTAAACTGCAATAAAAGTACAAATAAAAGCAATGATAGCAGAGGTAAACCTTTTATAAACAAGTATTAAAATATAAAAGCACTTATAAGAAACATAGCAATTCAGTATGCAGCACAATTAATAATCCTATCAAGATAAAAATATTCTATATATAGAGCTCCTCATCTGGCTAAAATGTTACGATCTAATAAAGGAAATGATGAGCACTTCTGTTCTCCTCAACCAGATAAGTTGCAATATTCTTTAAAAGGGGAGAAATCAGAAACAACACACCACCACCTGATTCAGTTAACTATAAGACATATCTATTCACTTCATCTTAATAAAGCGCAATATTCTTTATAAAGGGAGGGATCAGTGGGGTTGTGCTACCGCAATAATACCTGGGTCAGTTAATTGTGAGCTCAGTGTTGCCTTGTGACCCACATCAATAGCAAGAACCGCAAGACATCGTTGACTGGTGTCAGATTTCAGGATTCATAGGGCTTCTTAATGCTTTCTAGTTCCTAAATTCTGGCATACAGGGATTAACCACTTTTTTTGTCATTCCTGTATGCTGCACAAAAAAATAGTATGTTCCACAGTTTCCTTTGAGGTTCCACAAGACGGATACACCCTTTCTGTTGTTCATGGAGTGTGAGCCCAGTTAGCAGTGATTGGAGAAAAAGCTTCTTAGCCAATACAGGTTCAATCTCATCTAGGTAGAGCTCTGGTTTATATCCATCCTTCATCAGGGAAAGGTTTCTGTCAGTGAACCCAGAGATGACGTAGCCGGGAGAAAACTCAGTATACACTGGCCATAGTTTTTCTTGATGTCTAGTTTGAAAATAATTGGTCCAACCATCAGGTCATTCCACAGTTTCTTGTACCCAGTCTTTTTCAGGGTCTCTCTGACATACTTAAGCCAAGGGATATCGCCTTATCCCGGGATACTTAGCTCCTCTTCAAGTACCTGTTGATAGGAACAAAGCTCAGGAGAGGCCCAGATTCTTCTCCAATAAAGGATCGGTCTCACTCCAATCCCATGGTATATAAGTCTGAGGCCTTTTAGGGTAGGGTTAGATCTTGTGGTGTGGTAAGATTTAATACCATATATTTGGTTTTTGCCACACTGATTTCCAGAACCCTTTGTTTGCAGAAACTATCAAAATTATCTTTAGCTAGAATTTTTTTCAGCCCCATTGGTGACTTAGACAGTAGGAGCATATTGTCGGCAAACATTAGAGTGTGAATCTTGATGTTTGCCAAACTCAGAGCATTGCTCTTACATTGATTTAGTTGGACTACCAGCTCATTACCTTATAATGTGAAGAGGGTTGGGGTGAGGACGCAGCACTGTCTAACCCCTCTAATGTAAGGAAATGGCTCAGTCACTAATCCCAACTGACCACATCAAACTTGGGCAAAATTCTGTTCATGGAGCTTAACAATAATTGCCAATAGATAATTAGGCTAGCACCTGCCACAACAGAGGCCAAATGCCGACCGTAGGTCTACAAAACACTACGTAGAGTCTTTGTGCTAGGTGTGGTGGCCTGGAAGGGCTGGCGTTCTCATGGCGTTCTCATGGGCCTACGATGAGCTTGGGCTCCAAGTTGCTGGCTGTATGATGGCTTGCTCTGTCCCATGTGTTGTAAATTAGTTAATGTTTACAAACATAGCACTCAAACATTGCTCGCTCACCACTCCCCATTGTGGAAATGGTTGATCTGCTTGTGCAAAAGGCTGGAGGGAAGGGGACTGGATCACCTTTACTTCATGGAGGTGTAAGGGGAGTGGTTTCTCTGTGGAGAAAGAATAAATAATGTGCACTTGCACATATGTGATGACTTCACCCATTGTGTAATTGCAATGCATATAGTTTCAGATTGTGATTGTGGAACTACCATTGCCCAAAAATGAAATCACTTCCCAAGTAAAATGCCTGGAATGCTCTGATTGGTGAAGCTTCACAGACATGTTTACACAAAGTCATAGAGATCTGATAATCTTTATTTTGGTAAACTGCAATAAAAGTACAAATAAAAGCAATGATAGCAGAGGTAAACCTTTTATAAACAAGTATTAAAATATAAAAGCACTTATAAGAAACATAGCAATTCAGTATGCAGCACAATTAATAATCCTATCAAGATAAAAATATTCTATATATAGAGCTCCTCATCTGGCTAAAATGTTACGATCTAATAAAGGAAATGATGAGCACTTCTGTTCTCCTCAACCAGATAAGTTGCAATATTCTTTAAAAGGGGAGAAATCAGAAACAACACACCACCACCTGATTCAGTTAACTATAAGACATATCTATTCACTTCATCTTAATAAAGCGCAATATTCTTTATAAAGGGAGGGATCAGTGGGGTTGTGCTACCGCAATAATACCTGGGTCAGTTAATTGTGAGCTCAGTGTTGCCTTGTGACCCACATCAATAGCAAGAACCGCAAGACATCGTTGACTGGTGTCAGATTTCAGGATTCATAGGGCTTCTTAATGCTTTCTAGTTCCTAAATTCTGGCATACAGGGATTAACCACTTTTTTTGTCATTCCTGTATGCTGCACAAAAAAATAGTATGTTCCACAGTTTCCTTTGAGGTTCCACAAGACGGATACACCCTTTCTGTTGTTCATGGAGTGTGAGCCCAGTTAGCAGTGATTGGAGAAAAAGCTTCTTAGCCAATACAGGTTCAATCTCATCTAGGTAGAGCTCTGGTTTATATCCATCCTTCATCAGGGAAAGGTTTCTGTCAGTGAACCCAGAGATGACGTAGCCGGGAGAAAACTCAGTATACACTGGCCATAGTTTTTCTTGATGTCTAGTTTGAAAATAATTGGTCCAACCATCAGGTCATTCCACAGTTTCTTGTACCCAGTCTTTTTCAGGGTCTCTCTGACATACTTAAGCCAAGGGATATCGCCTTATCCCGGGATACTTAGCTCCTCTTCAAGTACCTGTTGATAGGAACAAAGCTCAGGAGAGGCCCAGATTCTTCTCCAATAAAGGATCGGTCTCACTCCAATCCCATGGTATATAAGTCTGAGGCCTTTTAGGGTAGGGTTAGATCTTGTGGTGTGGTAAGATTTAATACCATATATTTGGTTTTTGCCACACTGATTTCCAGAACCCTTTGTTTGCAGAAACTATCAAAATTATCTTTAGCTAGAATTTTTTTCAGCCCCATTGGTGACTTAGACAGTAGGAGCATATTGTCGGCAAACATTAGAGTGTGAATCTTGATGTTTGCCAAACTCAGAGCATTGCTCTTACATTGATTTAGTTGGACTACCAGCTCATTACCTTATAATGTGAAGAGGGTTGGGGTGAGGACGCAGCACTGTCTAACCCCTCTAATGTAAGGAAATGGCTCAGTCACTAATCCCAACTGACCACATCAAACTTGGGCAAAATTCTGTTCATGGAGCTTAACAATAATTGCCAATAGATAATTAGGCTAGCACCTGCCACAACAGAGGCCAAATGCCGACCGTAGGTCTACAAAACACTACGTAGAGTCTTTTACCCCCTAGCACCACTGTTTTCCAAAATATTAGCTGTAGACGAAACACCCGATCTATGGCGAAGGTGTGTTCCCAAAAGCGAGCTTGCAAAAGAGTTAATATCGCAATAACTGCCACCCAGTCCTGAAGTCTCTCTAAAATAATTCTACTAAACATTTGCGTATTATCTAGAAGGCTAGTTGGCCTACAATTGGTAAGCAGTAGCAGGGAGCCCTTCATAAAAACTGGCAGAATTTCTGTGACCGCCCATGATGGGGGTATGGCTGCCCCTTTCATAAAGGCATTAAAATACAACACAGAATAAGTGCTCTAAATATCAATCTCCCCTAGATACAAACCTCCGTAATCTTATCTAGCCATGGCACATTATTGGGGACATTCATCTTTACTGCTGCATTCACTTCCTGTGTCAAGATAACTGGGAACTCCTCATATTCACTCTCACCTCTCAATACTACTGTATTGGAGCATTTAGAGGTGCAATTCCTTCCCCATCACACAATACAGACTAGAAAAGTGTGAAATCCATTCTTCAGCAGCAATATTGTTCTCAGTAGGGCAGTGTCCCTCCTTGTTCCCTGTGGCCACCATGTTCCAAAAGGAGCAATGGTCTCCCTCTTTAGTTGCAGCCAATAATCCTTCCTACTTCCCATGTTCCCAGGCCCTTTTCGCTTCATTAACAGCTTTTTTACATGCCACCCTCCTATCTTGAATGATCTTCCTGTCTTGCTGCTTCATGGAAGCAATTAATGCTGACTTAGAGCTTCTACATGTTTGATTAAACCAGGAAGGGGGACTTTTCATACCTACCACCTGCTTTGTTACCACATAAAAATAATTATTTAAATCCTCATACAAATGATTGTGTATATCACCAATCTTGGTTTCTCCCTGATCCAGGGCCAGGTCCAAACGGAGCGATTCCCCCATACTTCCCTCGACTAGTTTGTAAATTGACCCAAACAGCTCTTGGAGTGAACCATGACACTCAACTTAGCTTTACACTGATTGGTAGTTAGTCTCATCATTCTCGCAAAAGGTACGACACAGCTTACTACCCTACTAAGAACAGGAAAGTCTATGGTGACAATAAGGGCATTGTGATCGCTATCATGTCTTGATGTGACTACCATATCTATCAGGTACGGCCATGGCCTAACATCCACCAGCACATAGTCCATAAGGCTGGTGCTATGAATGCTATTAAAAGTATGCTTCCCATCCCTCTCTGAGGGGGTTCCCCAAATACAGGCTTGTATGCCCTGGTTTAAGACTAAAGTGTTTAATTGGAGAGCCAGGGGAGACCATTTTAATAGAGGGGATTACTAATTCAGGAATGGACCATAATCTACCTTCCTCTTGAGTAAGATAAGATCTTCAGAACTATCCTCCAATGGTTCAAATTGACAGATAAACCCGCCCTCAAACTTTTTATTGCTCCTATCGACCCTGTTGCCAAATGTGTATTTAGTAGCTCAATGGCTGGGGATTTGTTCCAGCAGGTCTCAGATATACATATAAATAGATATATATTCTGGGGGAATGTCAGACTAATATATCAAATATCTTGGGAGGCTATCTTAATTTCCTTTGTCACGCAGGTAATGTAGTACTAATTCAAATTGTAAGTCCCCACAAGGGTCTTCCCTTCCCCATTTGTAGCGCTTCCTTACTGAAGTTAACACAATCCATGTGACTGACCAGCTTAGTTGACCAGGTCTTTTGAAAGAGGCAAAGATCATGCATAGATATAAGGTGCCCCCAAACAAGGCAACTAAGTTTCGAACCTAACCCTGCTACATTCCACGAGAGTAGCTTGGTAGTTGATGTAACCTGGTTTACGTCAGGCACATCATAATTACCTACTCTAGTTATCACCCCTGGATCTTCTGGTAAATTTGACCATGTAGATTAATACATGCTTGCCATTGTGTGGCTATCCCTCCAATTACTAGTAGGACCAGGAAAGGGATGTCCTAAAAACTTATATGGATAGTGTTCTAACAGATTATGTTTGTTAGGCCCACTAGGGGCTAATCAGGGGGCCAGGCCTAGCCACTTCTAAAGAGAGGTTGGCTATTGATGACAGATGCGAGAACGTCAAGTGCAAACCAGGATTACATCCCTCATTGATGCTGAAACTAATATAACGGAACTAGCAGAAATTCAGGGCACTTTCCTTAAACATTAGGAAGCAATATATAGCAAGCAGCAGCAGGTGGACGTTTCACGGCTTAGGCACTTCCTAAGTAAGCTTCCCATTCATAAGTTGCAATTAAGCCAAGCGCAGGCTCTAGTAGCCAAATTCTCGCTTGAGGAAATTGACATGGTTGTGAAATAATTGGCCAATGGAAAGGCTTCTAGAGAAGATAATATACCAGCTGAATTGTATACAAAATTTGCACCGGCTTTAAACTCCGAACTCTAAAAACTTGCTAACTACATCTTAGAAAGGGAAAGGTCCCGACATCTTTCCACACTGGGGTTGTAGTCAGCTTTTTGAAAAAAGACAAAGATAAGGGAAACATTAATTCTTATAGGCCTATCAGTTTACTAAATGCAAACTCTAACATTTTCTTCTAAACTACTAGCTAATCGAATGAGCAGTATTATGGGTTTTATTGTTCACCCTGATGTTTTGCTGATCAGTATGGCTTTGTGCTAGGCAGACAGTGTTTTTCTAACACAAGCTTCTTGTTAAAGCCGTAGACTATCTTTTTTACAAAAGGTTATGTTTTTAGACGCCAAAAAGGCTTTTGATCTAGTCTGCTGGAAAAACATTTTCATTTTTCGCAGGGAGTTCGGCTTTCTCACTATCTTCATTCAGATAATATCTTGTCTAGATAAAGGAGCTACAGCACAAATAGTTATTAACTCTAGTTATATTGGTGGTTGTAAGGTGAGCAGAGGTACGTGGCAGGGTTGACCCCTGCCGCCTATACATTTCACCCTGTTCATAGAGACTTTAGCTATTAAAAATAACATGAATGTAGCACCACCATTAAGTCGGATGACTAGTATTAAATTGTATGCCAATGACACAGCTTTATTTTGAAAACCCGAGACAGATATACAAGGAAAGGTCTTTGAGATCTTTCAAGAGTATCAAGTGCTAGGAGGTTATAAGACAAATAAGTAAAAAAGTGAGATTTTATTATGCAATTGTGCACTAGACACTTTGCTTACTAAATTTCTCCTGTTAGTTAATTCAAGGCCTAAGCGGTTTTTAGAGGTATAGGTTTCAGAAAATATTAACGATTTATATGCACTGAAATATGCCCCTTTATTAGTAAAATTAAGGTGTTGTTTGCAAAATGGACTAATTTGCCTGTCTCAGTTTTGGCGCACGCTGCTTTGATTTGCATGTCAGTCCTGCCTTTATGTAATTTTTTGCTTGCTGCTATCTCCTGGGCCCTGCAGATAACATTTTTTAAAGAGATGGAGGGGATGTTCTCAGCTTTTCTATGGGCCAGGAAAATGCTTAGATTGTCATTAGATATATTATTCAGACTAGTGAAAGAAGGGGTGCTGGGTCTCTCTGATCGGAGAGAATACTACTTTGCAAATTTTGCAAATAATACATATATTTTTTAAATCCCCAGGAGCAAATGTAATATTTTTTTTTCTTGATTTGATTTTCCAAGAGTATGAGTTCATTGTTTTTTTCACACCTTACAAGACCCCGCAGGAAAGTTAGATATAAGTCATAGTGGTTTATAAAACATAAAGAACAAATGTTTAAGCATTATAATATTCCAGTCATCAATGGAGCCACTTACTTGGCAGATATAGTTATTAAGGATCAAACCCACCCCCCCCAGAGAAAAATATTGTTTCTAGATGGGAGAATAACAGCTACCGTACAATTATGGATTTGATGAAATCAGAACTCTGAAAAGTTTGGAGCAAAGTTGTATTAGATATTTCAGAGATATAATGCAATGGTCCTTTTTCAAGATCAGACATTTTAAGAGAGATAGATCCAATTAGGATTTCATCAAGTCTAGAACTAGTAGAGGACTTGATAGAATCCAGAACTCGCAGATCTATTAGTGGTTGGGTTTCTATCCTCAGACAAAATAAAGCTAATTTATTATATGTGAAGGCTCAAGATAAACGGCAGGCTAAAGAAGATCTTCAGTTTATGGTGGTAGCCTGGAATAAGACAAACAAGTTTAATGTTACCTAACTGAAGGGTGCGAACTTTAGGTGAAAGCAATTTTATGCTAAGTGGTTGCAGTATAGAACCCCAGCTTTCTTGCATAAAATTAACCCCCAAATTCCCAAACACTGTTTTATGTGTTCAATGGAGGGGGGAGTGGGCGGGTGTTGGACTTGCATCATTTGGGGCTGTTCCAAAATATTCTGGGCTGGAATTGATAACTATTGTTCCTACACACTAGAACTGGAATAGTCGACAGAAGTCCAGGCAGCGGTTCTGGGATAGTCACCCAATATCAACATTGGACCCCTGCAGAAAAAAACCTTTGTATATTATTGTATCAATAGCTAGATCAATAATTCTTCAAACCTGGCGGTCGGAAATAGTTCAGACATTTCAACAATGGTGGTCCAAATTTGGCAGAATTAAGGAGATTGAGAAGAGATATGCATTAAGATCAGGTTCTTACGCAAGGTTTGTGAGGCTTTGGCAGGTGTGTGGATAATGAAAACAATGATAATGAAAATGTATCTTTTTTGGAAAAACAGGGGTAAATGGGGAAATGAGCAATATAAAATAAGCTTATTTATTGTATTATTTTGTGTTTTGCTGTGCTTGTATGTGTAATAGTATTTCCCCTTTTTAATCAAGAAGCCCTGTTTTACGGATTGTAACCTAATGATTCTTATTAATGTTTTTTGATTCTCTCAATACTGTGACTCCTTTTGATTACTGAACTCTCTAAAAAAAAAAGTAATAAAGTGAAAACACAACACAAGTAAAATCCCACACCAATTTAGACTGATAGAGAAACTTTTAATAAATAAAATTATACCAGAACGTCAAAAAATCCAATCAGTAGAACCAGAAATATGCAATTTTAAAGTTTTTAATAGATATAGGTGGTCATTCCGACCTAGGCGGGCGGCGGTTGCCGCCCGCCCGTCGGAAGCCGCCTGAATACCGCCCCGCGGTCAATAGACCGCGAGGGGTATTCTGACTTTCCCGCTGGGCCGGCGGGCGATCTGAATCAGATCGCCCGCCGGCCCAGCGGGAAAGCGCCTTCCACAAGGAAGCCGGCTCGGAATCGAGCCGGCGGAGTGGAAGGCGTGCGACGGGTGCAGCAGCACCCGTCGCGCTTTTCAGTGTCTGCGAAAAGCCTAGTTGGGCCCTGTTAGGGGGCCCCTGCAGTGCCCATGCCATGGGCATGGGCACTGCAGGGGCCCCCAGGGGCCCCAAGACGCCCGTTCCCGCCGGCCAGGTTCTGGCGGTAAGAACCGCCAGAGCCAGGCCGGCGGGAAGGGGGTCGGAATCCCCATGGCGGCGCAGCATGCTGCGCCGCCATGGAGGATTCCCCAGGGCAGCGGGAAACTGGCGGGAGACCGCCAGTTTTCCCTGTCTGACCGCGGCGTTAGCGCCGCGGTCAGAATGCCCTTAGGGGCACCGCCGGCCTGTCGGCGGTGCTCCCGCGCCCCTTGGCCCTGGCGGATTGTATCCGCCAGGGTCAGAATGAGGGCCATAGCGCCTAAAAGCACATAGTGCCACTTGCAGTCATCTGGTCATGTAGCCTGGATGCAGGGACCAAGTTAGTCCTGCTGAAAAAGTTACCTTCTCAAAGTCCAGCACGAACAGTTCTGTTTGCCGTCGCTAAGAGTCCAAAACTTCAGGATTTCTCCTTTTCATGCACAGAAGTGCACTCTGATGTCACCCAAGGGTCCAGGACCTAGGGAGGCATGTCTTGGGGATCAAGGAACAAGCCAATGCTCTTGCAGCAGGGCAGTCCTCTGGTAGCAACAGGGCAGTCATTTGGGGAACAAGACATGACTCCAGCTGTCCTCTGGGGAACAAAGGAGACCTTCTTCTGTAGTGTCCACAGGTCTAGGAGTGTAGTGAAGAGTTGCTCTGAGGGTCCAATATGTATAACTGGTACCAGCTTTAGAAGTGGAGGAATCTTTCAAGCTACCCACACAAGCTGGTTCCGGAACATTCTTCCCTTCCCCTGTTAAGGCCTTAAGAAGTCTGGGGTGACAAAAGACTGGTGTCAAGCTCCATTGTGTGTGTGATGGAGGCAGCCCTTTGTAATTTAAGTTGTGAGGGAACAGCTCTGTCCCCCACCATCTTTCAGAATGGCCCATCCAGTCTGCCTCCAATTCTTATTGTTCCCTGTCTGGGCCCAATGCCCACTTTTAATGGGGAATCCATTAACTTGCCCAGTCAGCAAAAAACACATAGAAGCTCTCAAAAGCTATTGTGGAGAAAAATTCCAACTTTCTGAAAGTGATAAATATAAAAGGACAACCCAGTATGCCCTTGTAGACTTGGGTATAAATGGTGTTAAAGTGCCAACAATGGACTTATTGTAGCAAAATAGTTTAAAGTGGTTCTGAGATGGTAAAAAACATAATAACATCTATACTGAATTAAACATAAGAATATGTAAATCAGTTAAACAAGACTGCAACCACAGGTGGATTAACAAAAAAACTCAGACATTTTCAAAAGTATGAGAATATCCAGCATCAATTTATAGGGGTATCTAGACCAATAACTGAAAAGTTACATAGACATGGTGGGTTTAACGTAACTAGAGTTCTATTCAACCAAATGCCCATGTAAAAATAACCCACTCAAATGAAGAGTCCAAAAGAATTATTCATAAAGTGATGATCTACAGTTCCAAGTTAAATTGAAAAGTTAATGTTGAGTTTGGTTGTGCCTCAAAAAGACTCGTATTATTTTCAAAAGTATGAGGATATTCAGCATCAGTTTATAGGGCACATACACCAATAAATGCTAAGTTACATAGACGTGGCGGGCGTAATGTACCCAGAGTTCTATTCAATCAAATATCCATGTAACAATAAACCACTCAAATGAAGTGGCCAAAAGAATTATTCATAAAGTGATGATCCACAGTTCCAGGTTGAATTGGAAAGTTAATGATGAGTTTGATTTGCGTCGAATTTTTGGTCCCAGTAAGACCATCATCAGCATTTGAGATGAATGTAAAAGAATGGATGACCCCTAATGGTAAGCAGAAGATAACAAATGTAAAATTGGCTTCAGTTTTGAGGCCAAGAAGTGTTTGAGGACCTGGATGGTCAGCACTTATTAAATACGGTAAAGTAACCCTATGTTATCCAATTGAAGAGCTAGGCTTTGCAGCACTGAGAAACTAATTAAGGAGTATTTCACTACCATGACATGTAAAGCTTAAACCCACGTCTTATTTATTTTTAAATAATGCACATTGCCCTATGGGCCTTTAGGGCCTACCCTAGGAGTGACATATGTATTAGAAATAAACGTTTATGCCTGGCCAAAGGGTTATTTTGCCTGGTTGAAATGGCAGCCACAACTGGCTGCAGCAGCAGGCCTGAGACAATTTTTAAAGTACTACTTTGGTGGGTTGCACAATGAGAACTTCAAGCCCAGGAGTATTTAATTTACAGGCTCTGGGTACATGTACGGCTTACAAGTATATTAAATGTACGAATCAGGGGTAGGCCATTTACCTTGTGTTAAGGAGAGAGCACAATTACTTTATCACTGGTTAGCAGTGGTAAAGAGAACAAGTCCTAATGTCAACAAAAACGAATTCAGAAAAACAGGAAGAGTGAAGGCAACACGCTTGGAGGTGACCCTCTAGAGAAGGCCAAGTCCAACATGTATATACTAATCTGTCTTTGTAGGAAGATGTATGTGAACTATGCAAAAATACAATTTAAACACATGCTGCATGACAATATTACAACAGGACTGAAAGCCTCCTTTACCTGAACATTATTCAAACAATCATAAAAACAGGTAAATGTCCAGATGTCATGCTTTTGACAACATAGAGAAAGAAGGCAAAAACAGAGATACAGAACCCAGGTTAAGGCAAAAAGAGCAAGAATATGCACCTCACCTGTGTGGAAGAAAGATTAAATCAAGATGCAGAGATGGTACGCTGATGCTTTAATAGAATGGATTGGTTGGGTTAAAATGATGAAAAAAGGCCAAGTTTGTGATGCGCTAGATGAAAACAATTTCATTTCCATTGGGGTATTGAATCTCACTCTGCTTGTAGGTTTTTATTTGGAGCTGGATAAAATTCATGTCATTCTACTGGTTCTAGCCTGTCACATGCATACAATATATAAAAGAGTCTCTTCTGTATGTTCACTGGTTGTATATTGGGGTACATTTCTTTCCATTTGGAAACAAGGGCTTTGGTGGGAAAAAATATTGTGGGCATGTTGGCTGTACCTATAATTGTAGTACCATCCAGGAATGTTGTGTTTTGCCAATTGTTTCTTTGTCAAGAAACTGTGAGGTTCGTTTTTTGTTAACTAACATCTTGAATGCATAAGGTAAGGCAATAGAGTAACAAAAGCCCCCGCAGCCTCTGCAGGGTGGCCCCTGAGCTCCAGGGCCCCCATCACCACAGTACACTGTGCACAGGCAGCAGACCCCGGACTGGGTCCAGGTCAGAGGGGGCCCCCTAAAGGGACTTTGCAGGGGGCCCCCTCAAGTTTCATTACGCCACTGATGGGAGGCTGGTAGCTCCCACAGGTCTGTGAGGGTTAGTGGCTGTAGGGCTGTGCCTAAATATATCTGTCAAGGATTTTTTTTATCTCTATGGTGTTTGATTTCAAGCCACACCTAGTTATTAAGTGTATTCCGTGGGACATCTTTAATTTTCTTACAGTTTTCTAAATATGCCCCTTGTCAAGTTAGTTGTTGGGAAATTAAGCCATTAAGGTCGTGTGATGTTATTCTGCAATTTAAAAAGCACTCTGTAAGTGACAGCTTGTGTAATATCTAGTAGCGTTATACTGCTCCCCAGAAAAAATTCAGATCCATGTGTTAGAGAAAGTATTAGTTTGCTGTTCACAACTTTGAGTATAGGTTCCAGAGAGAGACTGATTAGGTTTCATTGTAAGCATTAAAAAGTGAATAGCAGAGATGTTGTTTTTGCTCTTAGTGCTTGCAAGTGTGTCTTGAATTTGCCACAGTTATGAAATATTACTCTTACAAATGTGTACTGCATAATAATGGCTATTTGTTCTTCTAGGTGGCACGATGCTGATTTTTTGGTTGCTTGCCGAAAATTAATATCTTTGTCTTTTTTATAATTATCTTTAATGTGTTTCTTTTCTATAACTGGCAAAGGCACTAATTAGTTTCTGTTAACCAATCAATGTCTTCCTTAAAAGCACTATATATATATAGCATATTGGAGGCTTACAATGGGCTCGTAGTCAAAATGGGGGGGGGGGGGGTGTTTACAACTATTTTTACCAAGTAAGATGTTTAAGTTAGCAAGGTCTAGGTTAAATAGGGTGACAAGGTGTTCAGAACAAAAAACCGGGACAGCCATTGACATAGAAATAGGACTAAATGTTGACACTGCACTGACCAGTGCCAAAATGTAGACCTATTTCTATGTCAATGGCTTTTCTGATATATATATATATATATATGTGTATATATATATATATGTAAACAAAATATGGGTATCAGTACAGCCATATGGAACACACCACACAATGGCCAAGGAAGTCTAATTTGCATGCTACAGAAACACACACCTTTGCAACATTAAAATTGAAGACTTCCTTGGTCATGCTGCAGTGTGTTGCTTTGTTATTCTGGCTTCGGGTGATAAGCTCCGCAGGAGTAGATTCGACCCCCATGAAATCCTGCTGTGCTACCTGAATTAAGTCAGGCAGCACAGCAGGTGACTCTTTTAAACAAAGCTCTGTCTGTGTTGTCATGAGAGGGCCGGTGTGAACATGAGCCTTCAAAGCACAGTGATAAATGTGCATGCTCACCCGACCCTCTCCCAAAACCAGGACATTGGTCTATTTTTATAACAAGTGTTGGGGCACCAGGACAGTCATCGGAAAACCGGGACTGTCCGGGCACATCCGAGACATCTGGTAACTCTAAGGTTAAATAACAGGGGGACCAATACGCATCCTTGTTTGAGTCCATCCTCCCTAGATTTTCTTTGTTATAATTGCTCCATTTACCAGCTTAATGGAAAGCCCAGTGTCTGTGTACAACAGCTCAATAGCGTGGAAGAATTATGTTGGTATATTCAATCTTTTAAGCTTTGTTCATAATTGTTGTATTGGAACCTTGTCAAAAGGAGTTTTAATTTTAAATCTACAGAACAGGCGTGTAGAGGTTTTTTTTAACACAAGTTTTCTCTATCAATATTTTTAGAGCTCTAATGTTGGTAATAGTACAACTTGTTGATCGAAATCTCCTTCTGATTTGTCAGGATTATTTTCAAGCTGATCAGCCCATGTCTCCAAGTCCTTCAGCAATAATGATGCAAATAATTTAGCCTCAAAGTCTATTAAGGAGAGTAGACTATAGTTTGCTGAGATTCCTGGGGCACCATTCTTTAAGACTAGATGACAATTAGTGAACCTCCAGGAATCTGGGTTAGAATTCAACTAGCAACATTTATTAAACAATGGAGTGAGAACTTTGGTCCAATATTCAACACCTTTTTTAAAGGCTGCTGCAGGTAGGATATTCTGACCGGGGGCAAGCTCTTGTTTAAAATTCCTGATAAAGCTATACAGTTGTTTGTGGGTGCCATGCTGGTTTGCAGGTGGCAATATAACAGATACAGTAACACTTCACTCTCCTTGGGACTTGGAGCGGTTACTTGCCACGTTCCACCCCCTTGCTAAGACTTCCTTGTCAAGTGTGCCTCTTCCCCAGGTTGCATACAGATGCTTTTGTAGGGCCCTCCTCACTACCTGATCAATCTAACCCTACACTCCAGCACTGCCACTACTTGGTATGGCACACTGACGCATGTCTACTTCCCTTCAGGAATTGACATCCTGGCATGCATCAGGTTTACACGGTGTGAGCAACCTATATTGTGATTGGTCCGTCCCCTCAATGGAGGGCTTACTAGCTGACTCTGAGCTCCCGACAGGACAGTTTCTATTAAACACTTCTTTTATTTGCAAGCTGAACCAGTGATGGGATGAGATACAACTGTAACCCCGCAGCAACTTGTCCTTGAATATCTACATGTTTTAGGTATGGGTGGCCATCAGACCCAGTGTTTGGCAGGCGCTTTACGCACACAGACAACCATTCCTCTCACTTCATTTCGTAGGTACTGGGACACAGACCTAGGCTGCGCGTGTACTGACAGTGAGTGGCACATTTTTTAACTTACCCTTTCTTGGTGCCTCGCCATGCCTATTTCAAGTTAATACAACTCTAATTGTTATTTTGACTGTAATTATGCTGGTTGTCCCCACTGCCTAGCCCCCGACGTGGAACTTTTACACATGCACTGGTCCTGCCCCTCACTAACCAATTATTGGAGAGCTGTCACTACATACATGGCGCGTTGAACAGGAAGTGTTGTTACCTGCACTTGGGAGGTTTGCAATATGGGGCTCTACTGTTGCGCCAAGAAGTACAGGGCCACAGCACGGTCTGTGGATTTAGCCCTTCTTTTGGTGAAACGGCTGTTCACCTGTAAATGTTAAGCGGTGAGGCCCCCAGCTGTCTCAGCATGGGTTCTATCCATGCTGACATGGCCCCACGCAGAAAATGCTTTGCTACGTACAGAAGGGGTGACAGGTCTCCGTAAATACCCCACGTCTGAGACATAGGATGCACTTCTAGGGAAGCTATGTGAGGGTGTGCCAAATGCTCCATTCCCACCTTGAAAACGCCTGTGGTCTATATCCTCTTCCCTTTTCCTTCCCTTCTCCCACTGCACTATTTGAACGTGTTGGCACATGAGTCTCTCCTTACGATTCACACTGGTCATTTTATCCCAAGTGGTGCCCCTCAGAGTCACAATCTCTTTCAATGTTTCGTACAGTCTCCTGAACGAGTGCAAGTCTTATTTAGTTTGATTTTCTTTTTAGTCCAGTTCTCTTACTTTTTATTCTGCATTAGTTTAACAGAATTGCTTATAACCATATTATCTGGCATCTCCGTCTTACAACCGTCCTCCCTTAAGTGTATTTTGTGTTACCATTTGCTCCTTTACCACTGCTTTTATCACAGTCCACCTGACTTTAGGTCACATGCGCACAGCCTTTGTTGACCGTGCTGTAACACATCACTATTTTATGAAGGCACATTCTTTTAGATACCCGCATCTTATATACATTTTTCTGTGAGGAACGTGTTGTAATATGTTGGAAATATTACAAAAAGCCAATAAAAACTATTCAATAAAAGAAGATACACAATTGTTTGTTATTGAAAGCGATGCGGCTTGAATCAGTCAAAACAGTGCCAAATTTTACCAAAATTGCTGCTGCTTTGCCAATGCCATATAATTTAGCCCACATCGATAACCCATTCTTCCTGGCTGATGTCTGTATTATTTGATAGCCCATGCCCGAACAGTACGTTATTCAAAAAGCTCCTAAATAGTTTTGATTTTTTTGTGATAGTGATGCAGAAGAGACCACTTTTTGTTTTGAGCAATGGATTTTGCCCCTCAAATTTTTACATTATGTCTTGTACGCAATGATGTTGAGCCAATTTCACAGTGGTTGGCTACTTATTCAATAACCATATTTGGGCCCGCTGCACATCATAGAACTAAAGAGTTGTGTGCGCATGGCTCTGCATTGTCGAGTCTGGGTGGATTCTGTTGCATAACATTTGTAGGTACATGTATTTATGGGTACTCTGCTTTTATGTCTGGTGTGATCTTAATTTCCCAATTATCAAATAAGGGCTTCAGAGCCTACCCTTTGTTTACAGTGCTGCCATGTCCCTGGTGACTACTGTGGTTTCATTAAAAAGTGGATACGTGGGAGGCATGAATTCTCCAGATTTAGGCCATCATTACAGCTTTGGCAGTTTTGGGGCAAGACTGCCATGCAAAATGCTACCACCATACCGCCGGTACAGCGACTGCAATATTACAAGTCACAAAGAACAAACCACCCAAATATAGCCACAAACCCAACACCCCCAGGGCACCAGACAGTGATATGCTGACTGATCAACCGCCGGCCCCGCCATGCCAAGCCCATTCCGACCACCCTATTACGAGTCATTTTTCAGCACAGCGGTACATCCACGGCAGTAAACCAACGGCGGTCCGCCAGGAAAACAGAGTTATGGAAGAGGATCATTGACAGGGTCAATTCAGTCTGCACTTATCCTCGCACAAGGGAGGATATCAGAAAGAGGTGGAATGACCTCAGGGGGAAGTCCGTTCCATGGCGTCTAGGCACAGGATCACCCTGATCAAGGCAGGCGGTCGGCCCCCACCTCCACCCCTTGACTTAACAGCCTGGGAGAAGAAGGTCTTGGACATCATGCATCCAGAGTGACTTACTGGAATTGACAGAGTTCTCAACACTGGTAAGGCAAGAAAACCCCCCAGACAACCACTCCTACTCAGCATGCCTACCCACCAATCACCTATTCACCCCATCCAACACTACTGGAACCCCCCATTCACCGCCTGCCCCTCCCCTGCATGCCACACCACCCCTCTACCACCATAAATACACCCTGAATACACATTGCACATGTAAAATGGCAGCCGCCTGTCCTGCATACACTGGACAGATTGAAGTGTGCTCATACCGCTGGCGTAACACGTCATGGCGGTAGGCAGTCTAAACCGCCATGCAACTCCTCATTGATTAACATAGTTGTCTATGGGAGACAGGTGCCAATGGTGATCACCGCAGGCGTTGACGGATATCCGCGGCGGATGGGACCGCCATTTCTTGTGCTCATGCTCACTTGACTCCTGACAGTCAGGCACAGAAGACCTACACTGCGTGTGCTGCTGTGTTCTGTCTCTGGTCGCCAAGATGCCAGGTCCTGCAGGAGATAGGGCCCCAGCCTTCACCCAGGACGAATTGGAGAAGCTCTTGGAGGGGGTCCTACATGGACAGCTGTATGGGGCACCAGAGCAGCAGGTGAGGCCGATGTGACTGTTCTACCTGTGAGTGGTGCATAGGGTGATGGGGGCCTTGGGACGAGTCAGTGTGACTGGAGAATGGACATCGGTGAGGAGCCTGAGCCAACGTGGATTGTTGACATGTGGGTGTGGTCGTGAGATGTGTGCTGTCCACTGCGGTCTCTGTGATGCCACTCTACATTAATGTGTCCTTCTGTCTGTGTCACCCATGCAGGTCAGTGCCCATCAGAAGGGGATATGGCGTGCCATCGACAAACCAGTGCGGACCCTTGGGGTCCATGCCCGGCAGAGCGCCCACTACAGAAGGAGGTGGGAGGACCTGAGACGCTGTGCCCGGAAGACCGCAGAGGCCCAGCTGGGGACGTCCTCTTAATGTGGGAGGGGTGCCCATCGGACCCTGACCACCCTAATGGACCACATTTTGGCAGTGGCCTACCCTGAGGTGGATGGCCGCTTGAGGGCAGCACAGCAGCCACGAGGGGGTGAGTACACACTTACGATGTGTGTTGCCATTGTGGCTCTGGGTGTACACTATTGTGAAGCTGTGGAGTGGGTACTAGGTGGATTAATGTCCACTAGGGGTATTAACCAGCCGGGCAGGATTCGCATCATGGACGTGTGGGCATGCAGCCTGTGAATGGAGGCACCCAGCCCCAATGTGGTATCTGAGTTGTCACCTACTACTAAAATGTGCAAGGCAGCACATGCCACCAGGAACACAGCATCTGAGGTGGCAGGCCATTGTAATCAGTTGATGCCAACCACTATGCCAGGGATGTCTGTTGAGCCCTCAATCTGCTGCCAGGTACTGTATGTGTAGTGAGGTAGGGTGGGCCAAGATATCACTGTGCTATTTGACAATAGTGTAGTTGGCATGCCAACGAGCCATGCAGGATTCAGTTGATTCTGTAGTTCAGGAATAGTGTGTCTCTACGGGCATGTGAAGAGTGTAGGTCCTTGGCAGGTGTGGCGGGTAGGCCTCTCATCATGTACACAATTGCATCTGTATCAGCTTCAGCGGTGTACATGTGCATTGCTGTTGTTTTCCACCACGGTGTTCCATTGTTGTAGAATGTGTAGGTGAGGGCATAGCGTGTCATGGTATGGCACTAGGAGATGTAGTTACTCTGTGTGACTGTTGTGCTGGTATTGACCGATTGGACTCTCTCTCTCTCTCTCTCTCTCTCTCTCTCTCTCCCACCCTCCCTCCCTCTCCTACTCTGTCTTTGTGTGCATCAGCATCATCTGGCAAAGGATAAAGGGCACCAGCGAGCGGGGATGTTGCGGCCCGCGGGACCCAGGAGGCTGATACCAGCGGAGCCGAGGGGATGAGTGGGACGGAGGGTGAGGGGAGTGCTATGGGGGAGACAGGATCAACCACTACATCTTCAGATTCCTCCTCCAATGGACCCCCCTTACCATAACCGCCCTCCCAGTAGCTCCCCACCCAGTTGCCTATCCCCACTCACCCAGGAGGTTGGCCGTCTCCTTCGCTGCAGGCACCTCTGTCCCTGCCCCGATCAGCCCTGCTGCCATCAATGAGGAGGCTATTGACCTCCTGAGGTCCATCTCTGTGGGGCAGACAACCATTGTGAATGCCATCCAGGGACTGTCATCCCAGATGCGGCAGACCAATGCATTCCTGGAAGGCATTCAGTGCCCTGTCTGACCTGCAGAGACCGTTTAAGGCTCTGGCCTCCTACTTGATGGCAGTCAGTGTCTATTCTTCTTCCGTTCCCCCCTCCAGCTACCTGTTCCCAAACCCACATCCCTCTCTCCTCACCCATCCAAGGCACACTTAATTACCCACAGTCATCGACATCAACAGACACACTGTAAGGAAGGACAGACACAAACACCGCAAATGCAATCACCGCCATGCACACACAGAACATTCACATGCAGACATGCCAACATCCACTCCCTTCACCGATTCCTCCACCACCTCCCTCGACAGTCACACCACTCACACCTGCAGTCAGCACCTCAATAGTCCCAGATCCTGCCACATGTGCTCTCACTTGCACCGTCACAATATCAAACCCCCATACATGCACCTCATGCATCACGTGCACACACACCACCACAATGAACACCCCCACATGCAGCACATCCAACCTACCTGCAGACACCACCCCAACATACACTCACACATCACCCCTGCCATCTCCCTGCATCTCCTCCACCCCTCCTCCCAGTACACCTAAACGCCCACACCCACCTGTCACCCAGCACACACATGGCACACACCCAAGCATCTGCATCCAAGACACCTCCACGTACACACCTCTCAACCATACCTTCTCCCTCCACTCCCAAACATCCTTTCCACGACTACCTTGTGCACCTAAGAAATGTTTCCTGGCCGAGTTTTCCCTGTTCCCCACCACTGCCCCAGTCCCTGTTCACCCCATGTGCCCTGCTACCCTTCCCAGACCCCTGCCATCCACCTCCCAGGCCTCCACTGGTGGTCGTCATGCCCATCGCCCACCTAAGACGTCCACCCCCCCAGCAAGGCCATAGTTACCCCTCCCACAACCAAGGCCAAGCTCACTCCCTCCAGTTCCAGGCCCAAACCACCCCCCTCTTGGCGAAACCACATCTTTTCAGGTGCAAGCCTAAGGACCCCCCCTCCGGACCCAGCCCAAAGGACCCCCCCCCTCCAAGCCCAGTCTGAAGGGCCCTCCCTCCAAGCCCAAACCCCCCCCACACCCCTGAGGTGCCTGCATGCCCCATTGATGCCCCTGCCCTGTAGAGGCCAGCAATTTGCAGTCATGAGTCAAGTTGGGGCCTTATACTGTGCCCTGTGTTGTTGGGGCAGAATAGACAATATTGGACTGGCCCTTGGTGCTCATTGTACCTAGTTTTATTGGTTTTAAGTTATTTATTATACATGCACCACTGCACCATTGGTGTCGATGGAGACAACCTTGTCCTGGCTTTCCTTTCACATGTAAGTGTCTTAGTTATGCTATTTTGCTTGTGTGTGTGTGTCTGGGCGTGGCTGACTGTGCTGTGTGTGTACAAATGTCCTTCCTTTCCGTGTTTGCTAGGCTGGTGTACTTACGGTTGGTGTCTTGGCCGGCATCGCTAGCCCTGGAAGTCAATGGCTTGCTGGAGCATTGGGAAGATTTGCAATTCACGTGCCAGAGGGCCTACGGACGTGCCTGTGTTCCTAAAAATTAGTGTTCTCTTTTATGTTGTTGGTTTCCGCCATGCTTTTTGGAAATCCTGGTGGTGTGCAGGCTTGTAATACGGACGTGGGAAACTGCCTGATCGCCGTCCTGGAGATGTGTACTGCAGGCTGCGGCGGTCCGTCCACACAGGCGGTTTGGACGGAAACCTGGCTGTGTTCTGCAGCTGCCTTCCCCCGACTTGAATTATGACGGTCTTCACCGCTGGGCCCGCAACAGTCCGACCGCCACCTTCACTGCGGCGGTCCACTGACTGCATACTCGTAATGGGGGCCTTAGTATGAGTTAAATTTGTGTATCCTAGAGCATTTGTAGTTTTTAGACATTTTATTATATTGCCTTTGGTTAATATGTCAAAATTACGTTTTAATTGGTAAACTGGGTGGAATAATTATTTTTTTGAACAATCAGAATTTTGTCGCACAATTTCTTGTTTAGGTTAACTCTGTTGTGTACATGTATTGCAATTTGCTGTGTGAGTTTTGAGTCCTGATTGCCTAATAGAGCAGTTCGTTGTTATTATAGTCACATGACTGCAAAATGTTTTTTCCAGACTAGGGTGGTTGCTCAATATCAATTTTTCAATACTTTGTAATTTTGTCGTTTTTTGTATCATGAATGTGTAAGATGTTTTGTCCTTCTGACTTTTCTTGCCACAGTGTTCACTAAATTGTGGTTTCCTGTGGGTCCTCAGCAGATGTTCAAAATTTCACTGATTCTTTAGATAGATGGCAGTGATCCTTGGTCTCCTGAGTGGATTTCTTGAGAGAGTCTTTCAGTTTTTCTGGTGATTCTGTTACCAGTATGGACTCATTATTTACTCCTTGGTTAAAAATTGGAAATTTTTTAGACACTGCAATGCTCTGTTGTAGGGTAGGGAGAAAACTGTCAATTTATTGTTAAGGGACTTTCAGCATCTTTTCCTTTTGTGTTTGATCATACGTTTGTGGGCATACATTAAATTTGGATTGGTTGTAATTTTTTTCTTAATTTCTTTAAATCTCTCAAAGGGCTTTTTTTTAACAAGATAATTTCAGCAATGTCTACTGGATGTGTACCTGTACAATATGAGTATTCAATATATCAGAGCATGATTTTTGAGTTCTTATGTCTTTAATAGTTTTGGATTGTATTCAGGTGTCAGATTGAGGAGTTAAGGTACTTTTGCTAGACTGAAGTAACACAGTCTTGGCATACGGATTTGTTAGTGGGTGCATGTCTACCACTTTGTTAGAAAGTTTTTGTTTTATGTCCTCTTCCAATGAGTTTAGGATCCTCGGAAGGGTTTGTATTTTATTTATGATGGGTAAACATGTACAAGTCTTTGTAGCAGGGCCTGTTCCCATTGGACCTAAGTGAACTAGCTCATTCAGATGTTCAAGCTTAGCATCAATTCCAGCTCCATAAGCTGCAAGACTCTGGAGTCTCACATTTGGAACAGAACCTCCTACTCGTCTCCTCCCATTCCAGATTCCATAGCAACCACAGCATGACACTGCACTCTTCGCAGCTACCAACAACATCCAAGCCATACTCAACTGAGAAGACACTGCAGCTCTGATACTCCTAGACCTCTCGGCAGCCTTTGATATGGTCTCCAACCACATACTCAACCAAAGGCTGCACAACATAGGCATCCGTGGAGCAGCTCTTAGATGGGTTGCCTCTTCCCTCACTGGAAGAACGCAAAAAGTCCACTTTCACATCTGAGACCAAGGAAATCATCTGTAGAGTACCCCAAGGATCCTCATTCAGTCCCACCCACCAACATTTATAGGACACCTCAGGCCAGCATCAGCAGAACCCACAAACTCAACATCATATCCTACGCCGATGAAACACAACTTTTCCTCTCCCTCTCAAAGACACCATCAACGCCAAGACTAACTCCCACATCTGCATGACAGAATTCTGGAAAAGTAGCTAACCATGATGACTCATGTCAACTCTGTCTCCTCCAGCTTATTCGTCCTCTGCATGTTTCATAAGAAAATGAAATGGCTGCCCCAAATCTCACCCAGGCCCTCCTCTTCAGCCGACCGGACTACACCAACTTGCTCTACGCAGGGATCGCAGCTCACCTTCTCCGACTACAGACCATACAGAACGCCACAGCCAAATTCGTCCTGGATCACCCTAGATGAACCTACATCACCCCCTACCCCAGGGAACTCGACTGGCTCCCTGTAAAGAAAAGTTGTCAGTTGAAGCTTTTGACCCACACATATGAGGGCCTACGCAACTGGGGCCTGCCTACTTGAACCACCGCCTGAACTTCCATCACCCTACCAGACACCTCCTCTCCACTTCCCTTTCTCTAATCCTCACCCCCCGAATTCGACGTAGCAGATGCGGAGGTTGCTCCTTCTCCAACCAAGAAAGGGCCCGCATTGGATAAGCGTGAGCTTTCGCCCAGTTACCTGATAAGTGGTCCGCGCGAAGTACACTCTAGGTTCAGAGTGTCCGACCTGTGAAGTGTTCATGTATGAGGTAGTGCCACATTTGAACATTGGATCCTACTTATGCACACAATGCTACAGAACACATTACTTTTGACCCACGTTGCTTATATAAAATACCCAAATGCAGGTATTTGCATTAGATCTTCATTTTTCTCTCTTATCAGAGTGTTATATATATGTTTTTGGTTCAATATAGATTATTTAACCATGGAGCCTCTTTATCTTCCAACTTCCACGTGAGGTTGCTAATTCATTGCTTTAATATTTATTACAGCTTACTCATCTTTGAAGTTATCCTAGTACATAGGGACCTTACATTTCGCTTAATCGGGTAGGTCTATGCTATACCTAGCCCCTAGCTATTCCCTTTAACTCGGGCATCATACTACTTATTATTAAATTTGGTTATGGTTTCACAAATAACTCCTGGTATGCTTTATATGCAAACTTTTATAAGATGTCATACTTAGGATTCACGTGTGGTGTTACTATTTTTCCTCGTTACGAACATGGGACCCTTGGTACCACACAAATCCCTGCATGGTGCTTAGTATTACCCTTTAAAATGCACAGCACATTTGATTTGCACTTTACTTGTATCCATTATTTGCAGCCTTGAAAAAGTCACTGTGTGACGAAACACATGTTGGCTGTTGTTTACTGGACCTCATATGAGCTGTTACTGTATGTACTGTGTACATTTTTGGATACAAATAAACCAAGAAGTTTACAAAGAAAAATAATTGATATCGCGCTGCAGTTTCTACTGTGTTTTTAAATACTATCATATATTTAGTGATTTATCTAACCTTGATTGAGTGCTGTGGTTCTTATTTAATTATAAGCTAACCTTTCATCTCCAGGTCTCCCCATCTCTTCCGGAGTTCTGAAAGTCCCTGAAGACCTGGCTATTGAGCTAATCAACTAGACCCTGCCAATGCCTGGATACCCTCGCTGGTGGGTGACAAGAAGCACTCTACAAATCCACTGACTGATTGTTTGATTGGGTATGTCCATCTTAAGTTCTAGTTTATCAGATTTTAAATTTTTAAATTTTTAAATTGAGGGCTTTTACTGTGGCATCTAGGGACTCAAGCAGCAAAAGCCATATTGACGACTTCGCTATCTGATCTGTCATTCTGGTGTCTCATGGACTGAAAACTACTTTCCTAAAAATGGTACCCCCATTTTTTATTGGGGTAGTGTCACTGGTTGGTCTATCAAAAATCTTTTTTTCTGTCTCTCGGTTAGTAATACCAATTGCCCAATAACTGCTAGTATCATTGAATCATCTGTTATTCGTTAATCCTTATAGATAAGACTCTTCTCTGGGGTGGTTAGCTATGATGATTGCTTTGAGAACTGCTAGTGTGTACTTAGCCAAGCTGAATGGATAATCAATATAGGGGTGTGATTTATTAACTCCTCATTAGAGATTCTGCCTATAGGTTGAGAAAAGGATGTATTATATTGATGTTTATATACAGGTTTTCTGTATCTTGTGGGGCAGATACTGTTGCTGTTCTCTTGAGGTATATATATAATGCTGTTGAAGAAACTGGTGTGGTTACTTTACACTCAAGGCCCTTTTTGTTCAGTTTGAGAGGGTCTGCCAGTTTGCCCTTTGTCCACATTTTCCTTTCGTATTTCATCAATGGAGCTGTGACCGTTCTGAGGCATCCATAGCTCTTCTTGGTTTATTGGTTAAATCAAGCTGTAGATTGTTTATAGTCTGTTCAAATCGCTTTTCCCTGACCTACACAGGCTTACTATGCCCTATGGTACGAGTAGCTAAGGCCTTGCTGAGTTGTAACAACAGGTGAATACAGGAAATAGCAGAGCCTGCAAAAGATAAACGCACACAGAGCGATCAGCTTGGCAGGATCAGCATAGTGCAGATTCGGTTCAAGGTCATTTCGGGTTCATTTCAGTACAGGCAATTCAATTCAATTTCAGCTGAACTCGACCCCAAAAGGACCCAAAAGCCACACCAAGGGCTGCCGTCACATGGCTCTCATCTTCAGCACAAGTTCCCGCTCCTCGCATCATCTTCGCACTGGCATCACCGCTACCATTTCGCATTCACCGGTAGGCCACGACCGCAGGTGATATCCGACATGCAGCAGCAAAAAAAGGAGTCAACCTGTAACCATTGGTAATTGGGTAATACATTATAGCATAAACAAAATTGGATCCCTCGGAGAGAGCTTTAACCCCTTCGTTGCCAGGCCTTTTCCCCCTCCTGTGCCAGGCCTTTTTTTGCCTATTTGGGGCAGTTCGCGCTTAGGCCCTCATAACCTTTTGTCCACATAAGCTAACCAAGCCAAATTTGCGTCCTTTTTTTCCAACATCCTAGGGATTCTAGAGGTACCCAGACTTTGTGAGTTCCCCTGAAGGAGGCCAAGAAATTGGACAAAATACAGGGAAAATTTCGTTTTTTTCAAAAAAAATTGAAAAAGTGGCTGCAGAAGAAGGCTTGTGGTTTTTCCCCTGAAAATGGCATCAACAAAGGGTTTGCGGTGCTAAACTCAGCAGCTTCCCAGCTTTCAGGAACAGGCAGACTTGAATCAGAAAACCCAATTTTTCAACACAATTTTTGCATTTTACTGGGACATACCCCATTTTTGCAATTTTTTGTGCTTTCAGCCTCCTTCCAGTCAGTGACGAAAATGGGCATGAAACCAATGCTGGATCCCAGAAACCTAAACATTTCTGAAAAGTACACAACATTCTGAATTCAGCAAGGGGTCATTTGTGTAGATCCTACAAGGGTTTCCTACAGAAAATAACAACTGAAAAAGAAAAATATTGAAATTGAGGTGAAAAAACATAAATGTTTTTCTACGTTTTACTCTGTAACTTTTCCCTGCAATGTCAGATTATCGAAACCAATATACCGTTACGTCTGCTGGACTCTTCTGGTTGCAGGGATATATAGGGCTTGTAGGTTCATCAAGAACCCAAGGAACCCAGAGCCAATAAATGAGCTGCACCCTGCAGTGCGTTTTCATTCTATACCGGGTATACAGCAATTCATTTGCTGAAATATAAAGAGTAAAAAATTGCTATCAAGAAAACCTTTGTATTTCCAAAAAGGGCACAAGATAAGGTGTTGAGGAGCAGTGGTTATTTGCACATCTCTGAATTCCGGGGTGACCATACTAGCATGTGAATTACAAGGCATTTCTCAAATAGATGTCTTTTTTACACACTCTCCTATATTTGGAAGGAATAAATGTAGAGAAAGACAAGGGGCAATAACACTTGTTTTGCTAATCTATGTTCCCCCAAGTCTCCCGATAAAAATGATACCTCACTTGTGTGGGTAGGCCTAGCGCCCGCGACAGGAAACGCCCCAAAGCGCAACGTGGACTGATGGGTCGCTCCCCATCTCTAAAAAAACAAGCAAACAAAAAAAAACACAAAAAAAAAATTCCCCTGGCGCCTAGAGATTTCTGCCCCCCCCCCCCCGGGGGCAGAAATGGCCTAAAATAAATTTGCCCCCCCAACCCCCATCCCCCCCCCTCTGGGAGCGACCCTTGCCTACGGGGTCGCTCCCCCTGCGTGACATTGGCGCCAAAAAACAAATCCCAGGTGCCTAGTGGTTTCTGAGAAAACAGAGGTGTTTTTTGCGAAGTGCCTACCTGTAGATTTTGGCCTCTAGCTCAGCCGGCACCTAGGGAAACCTACCAAACCTGTGCATTTCTGAAAACTAGAGACCGAGGGGAATCCAAGGAGGGGTGACTTGCGGGGCTCGGACCAGGTTCTGTTACCAAGAATCCTTTGCAAACCTGAAAACTAGAGACCTAGGGGAATCCAAGATGGGGTGACTTGTGGGGCTCGGACCAGGTTCTGTTACCCAGAATCCTTTGCAAACCTCAAAATTTGGCTAAAAAAACACATGTTCCTCACATTTCTGTGGCAGAAAGTTCTGGAATCTGAGAGGAGCCACAAATTTCCTTCCACCCAGTGTTCCCCTAAGTCTCTCGATAAAAATGGTACCTCACTTCTGTGGGTAGGCCTAGCGCCCACGAAAGGAAATGGCCCAAAACACAACGTGGACACATCCAAATTTTTGAAAGAAAACAGAGGTGTTTTTTGCAAAGTGCCTACCTGTGGAGTTTGGCCTCTAGCTCAGCCGGCCCCGGGAGGGGGGGGGGCAGAAATGCCCTAAAATAAATTTGACTCCCCCCACCCCCCCCAAACCCCACCTGCCCGGGAACGACCCTTGCCTACGGGGTCGCTCCCCCTGCGTGACATTGGCGGCAAAAAACAAATCCCCGGTGCCTAGTGGTTTCTGCCCCCTTGGGGGCAGATTGACCTAAAATCGGCCAATCTGCCCCCAGGGGGGCAGAAATGGCCTAAATACAATTTGCCCCCCAGGGGAGCGACCCTTGCCTGATGGGTCGCTCCCCATCTCTAAAAAAACAAGCAAACAAAAAAAAACACAAAAAAAAAATTCCCCTGGCGCCTAGAGATTTCTGCCCCCCCCCCCCCCCCGGGGGCAGAAATGGCCTAAAATAAATTTGCCCCCCCAACCCCCATCCCCCCCCCCTCTGGGAGCGACCCTTGCCTACGGGGTCGCTCCCCCTGCGTGACATTGGCGCCAAAAAACAAATCCCAGGTGCCTAGTGGTTTCTGCCCCCTTGGGGGAAGATTGACCTAAAATCGGCCAATCTGCCCCCAGGGGGGCAGAAATGGTCTAAATACAATTTGCCCCCCCCCAGGGGAGCGACCCTTGCCTGATGGGTCGCTCCCCATCTAAAAAAAAAGAAACAAAAAAAAAACCACAAAAAAAAAAATTGCCCTGGCGCCTAGAGGTTTCTGCCCCCCCTGGGGCAGATCGGCCTAGTAATAGGCCGATCTGCCCCCAGGGGGGGCAGAAATGGCCTAAAATAAATTGCCCCCCCCCCAGGGAGTGACCCTTGCCTAAGGGGTCGCTACCCACCTAAAAAAAAAAAAAATTATCCCTGGTGCCTAGAGGTTTCTTCCCCCCCTGGGGGCAGATCGGCCTAATAATAGGCCTTTTCTGCCCCCAGGGGGGGCAGAAAAGGCCTTCCCAAAAACATGCCCCCCCTGGGAGCGACCCTTGCCCAAGGGGTCGCTCCCTTTTGTCAGTATCAGTAAAAAAAGAAAAAATCCCTGGTGTCTAGTAGGGTTTCAAAAGCCGGATTGCAAGCAATCCGGCTTTTGAAACCCTCAGAGAGACTTCAAAGGGAAGGAAATACATTTCCTTCCCTTTGAAGCCCCTCCGGGCCTCCCCCACGTGATTGAAAGAGAAATGCTTAGCATTTCTCTTTCAGCTTCCAGCGCGATGGGGGAGGCCCCTGTGACTAATCCGCGCTGATGTCACGGGGGGGTGGGGGGGGGGGTCGGGGTGGAAGGGGAAGGTCTTCCCATTCCATCCCCGGCTTGGGGGGGGAGGGGGTGCACGGGGGGCGCGCTAGCGCTCCCCCAAATTCCCCTGTGCCATGGACGAGATGATCTCGTCCAAGGCACAGGGGAACTGTAGCCTTGGACGAGATGATCTCGTCCAAGGCACAGAACAGGTTAAAGCCTGTGCTCCTCTGACAACAAGGAAGTATAATAATAACATATATTTAGCTCACACTGGCGGGCATGCACAGCTGAGATCGAAAGTGTGTGGCTATTTTACGTATTGAGGAAAACATTTAACCTGATTTTTACTGTTCTTGGAAAGTGGGAAGCAGGAACATTTTACCATTTGATGTACTGTTGTTGGACATTTTGAAGCTGCCATCTTGTGTTGAGGTGCTTAAACCTTTTTAGTGGAGGGGGCTTCTCGCCCCTCCAGGCCTATTTTGCTCACACTCTAGTGCAGATGTGAAACTGAGACAGAATGTGTGTGGCTGTTTTATGAGTTGAGGAATATGTTCTAACCAGATTTTTACTCTGCGGAGAAGGTGGGAAGTGGGACCGTTTTACCATTTGGTGTACTGTTGTTGGGCATTTTGATGCTGTCATCCTGTGCTGAGGCACTCATGACTTTTTAGTGTGCGGGTCCTCTCTCCTCTATGGGACAATTTAGCACACACTCCGACACTGATGTGCTGCTGGCACGCCAGAGGCAAGTTAGTCTGCGCCTGACTAGCATTCAGTTCCAGCCATGCTGGAGGATTTGCCATGTGTCCTCAGGGTAAGGCAGCCTATATTTCGGAGCAATTAAAAGTCTTAAATACAGCTCTTTCTTGTACACATAAGCTCTATGTTAGTGCCCTTCACTGTCCCATTTCCTGTCTTTTTTTTGTTGAGCTCAGGTTTTTTTATTTTCTTATTTTGCTTAAAACTAAATGTGTTGACAACTGAGGTCATATTTTTTCACTGCTCCCCTTCACTTTGAAGTAGTGCCTGATGGCCTGCGGAACTTGGCTCCCGTCCAACTCAGATGGAGCAGGTCACAAATCTGGGCATCAGATTTAACAACGACCTCTCAATTGCCCCTCAAGTGACAACTGTGACTGGCACTTGTTTTTCCATTTTTAAAAATGTTAGAAAAATACTAAAGGAAAATACTAAAGGAAAACTATTAAGCATATTCTGATCACTTCCTGCCTTGACTGCAAACATTCTCTACCTTGTCCTTCCTGATTACTTTCTTCAGCACTTACTGCTGGTTCAGACAGCTGCTGCTCAGTAGATTATTGAGAATAAATGACAGAACTAGCACATAAAAAACACATACATAAACAACGACTGCTAAACAACGAAAAAGCCTGAACCACGCAGTTTTAAACAATAAACCCCAAACAACGAAAAAATACACTTAACAAAGAACACATCTAAACAGCGAAAACAATTACCACGCATACCTGAACCACTACAACAATAAGTGTAAATAACTTTAAGGACGGCGAAAATGAAAAATGCGATAAACTGGTTGCAAAAACACATTTCAAAATATAGAAACAGTGAAAACAGCTTTGGAAAATGGGGATAAAATATATAACAAATTAAACAGATTTAAATAGTGAAATCAAACACAGAACAAAGAGAATTTTGTTACAGCATCATAAACTTAGCCCTACTACTATTTCTACACTACCCTAGAAGTATTTTCTTCACTTTACCTAGCGACCTTAGCAGCTGAAGCATATCAAATAAAGACACTTACAAAATGTGAAAAATAAATATAAGTTTAGTCAGAAATACGATCACAGCAAAAAAAAATACCCAAAATATATTCTGACAAAAATTATGATATTCCCCTAGAAAACTTTTATAAATATCTATATGTAGAGGCGTCCACCATTTTGTGTTCAGTGTCACAACACCTTAGAGACAAGACATGTATAACAAAACGGAAACAAATAGATTTATCTTGTGGATAATAGTGCCATCTACTGACTATGAAAGGTAAAATAATACAATATATATTAAAACACAACAGCAAAATATTAATAGAACAAGTAATTTACATTTTATAACTTTTTAATTTTTACAGAGTTCTTTTAAGAGCATTGAAGAGTGTTGATATTGAGAAATCAACAACTTAACATTAAAAGGTAAATGATAAAAAAAAAAAAAAAATAACTGAGTAGAACGTTTTAAAACGTGCTAAAAAAAATGACTGTGTCAAGATTAGCATAGAACTCCGATGGCACATTTCATTAATGAGTAAGCGACTAAAACTGAAATTTACCGCACCTACTGATTACTATTCAAACTCCACTGGGTACCTACTTCAGGGCAGGTGCTGGACAGGGACCAGGGGGAAAATGTACTATTCTAACTCCGCTGGAGACTTACCTCTAGACAGGTGCTGGACAGTGATCAAAATTACTATTTTAACTTTGTTGAGAACTTACGTCAGGGCAGATGCTGGACAGTGACCAGGGGGCAAAATTACTATTGTAAATCCTCTGGGTACTTACTTCAAGGCAAGTGCAGGACAGTAGCCAGGGGTCAAAATTATTATTCTAACTCCGCTGGGTACTTGCCTCAGGGCAGGTGCTGGACAGTGACCATGAAGCAAAATCACTATTCTAACTCCGCTGGGTACTTACCTCAGGGCAGATGCTGGACAGTGGTCCGGGGAAAAATTACCATTTTATCTCCACTGGGTACTTACCTTGGGGCAGGTGCTGGACAGTGACCAGGGGGCAAAATTACTATTCTAACTCCACTGGGTACTTACCTCATTGCAGGTGCAGGACAGTTACTACGGGGCAAAATTACTATTCTAACTCCTCTGGGACCTTACCTCAGGGCAGGTGCAGAACTGTGACCATGGGACAAAATTACTATTCTAACTCCGCTGGGTACTTACCTCAGGGCAGATGCTGGACAGTGGTTTGGGGCAAAATTACCATTTTATCTCCACTGGGTACTTACCTCAGGGCAGGTGCTGGACAGTGACCAAAGTGCAAAATTACTATTCTAACTCCAGGTGCTGGACAGTGACCAGGGGGTAAAATTACTATTCTAACTCTGCTGGGTACTTACCTCAGGGAAGGTGCTGGATAGTGACTACGGGGCAAAATCACTATTCTAACTCCTCTGGGAACTTACCTCAGGGCAGGTGCTGGACTGTGACCATGGGTCAAAATTACTATTCTAACTCCCCTGGGTACTTACCTCAGGGAAGGTGCTGAATAGTGACCAAAGTGCAAAATTACTATTCTAACTCCACTGGGTACTTACCACAGGGCAGGTGCTGGACAGTGACCAGGGGGCAAAATTACTATTCTAACTCTGCTGGGTACTTACCTCAGGGCAGGTGCTGGACAGTGACTACGGGGCAAAATTACTATTCTAACTCCACTGGGTACTTACGTCACGGCAGGTGCTGGACAGTGACCAGAGTGCAAAATTACTATTCTAGCTCCGCTGGGTATTTACCACAGGGCAGGTGCTGGACAGTGACCGGGGGGAAAATTACTATTCTAACTCCACTGGGTACTCACCTCGGGGCAGGTGCTGGACAGTAACCAAAGTATTAATAAAAAAATGGAACACTAAATAGTACACTGTTTATTGTTTTTTATAGACTCCTAATATAAAATGTACTACAGGAATACATCAACAGTTAAAAAAGAATATCCTGCAAAAATCAATAAAAGGCCTCCAAAAAAAAATAAAAGTATAATCTCAAAAATAGAATTACTATTCTAACTCTAATGCATACTTAACTGAGGGCATGTGCTGTACAGTGAATGGGGGCAAAATTATTATTCTAATTCCACTAGATACTTACCTCAGGACAGGTGCTGGACGGTGACCAGAGGGCAAAATAACTATTCTAACTCTGCAAGGTACCTGCCTCAGGGTAGGTAAGGGCAGTAACCAGAGGGCAAAATTACTATTCTAACTCTACCAGGTACTTGCCTCAGGACAGGTGTTGGACAGTGACCAGGGTGCAAAATTACTATTCTAACTGCGCTGGGTAGTTACCTCAAGGCAGGTGATGGGCAGTAACCAGGGTGCAAAATTACTATTCCAACTCTGCTAGGTAATCACCTCGGGGCAGGTGCTGGACAGTAACCAAAGTATTAATAAAAAATGAAACACTAAACTGTACACTGTTTACTGTTTTTTTTGTTTTTTTTTTATAGATTCCTAATATAAAATTTAATACTGGAGGACATTAACAGTTAAAAAAAGAACATCCTGCAAAAATCAATAAAAGGCCTCCAAAAAAATAAAAGTATGTATAATCTCAAAAACTACATTTCAATTCTATCTCTATTGTGTACTTAACTGAGGGCAAGTGCTGGACAGTGATCAGGGGCAACAATATTGTTCTAATTCCACTAGATACTTACCTCAGGGCAGGTGCTGGACGGTGACCAAAGAGCAAAAAAACGATTTTAACTCTGCAAGTTATTTACCTCAGGAAAGGTGCAGGACAGTAACTAGAGGGCAAAATTACTATTCTAACTCCGCTGGGTACTTACCTCAGAGCAGGTGCTGGACAGGGACCAGGGGAAAAATGTATTATTCTAACTCCGCTGTGTACTTAACTCAGGGAAGGTGCTGGACAGTATCAAATTATTAATAAAAAATGAAACACTAAATAGTACACTGTTTACTGTTTTTTTTTTATATAGATTCCAAGTATAAATTTTATACTGGAGGGTATCAACAGTTAAAAAAGAATATCCTGCAAAAAGCAATAAAAGGCCTCCAAAAAAAATAAAAGCAAGTATAATCTCAAAAACTAAATTTCAATTCTAACTCTGTGTACTTAACTGAGGGCAAGTGCTGGACAGTGATCAGGGGGCAAAATTATTATTCTAATTCCACTAGCTACTTACCTCAGGGCACGTGCTGGATGGTGACCAGAGGGCAAAATAACTATTCTAACTCCACAAGTTATTAACTCAGGAAAGGTCCAGGACAGTAACCAGAGGGCAAAATTACTATTCTAACTCCGCTGGATACTTACCTCACAGCAGGTGCTGGACAGTGAACAGGGGGAAAAATTACTATTCTAACTCCGCTGGGTACTAACCTCAGGGAAGGTGCTGGACAGTGACCAGGGGGCAAAATTACTATTCTAACTCTACCAGGTACTTACCTCAGGACAGGTGCTGGGCAGTGATCAAGTGGCAAAATTAATATTCTAACTCCGTTGGGTACTTACCTCAGGGCAGGTGCTGGACAGTGACCGGGGACAAAATTACTATTTTAACTCCACTGGGTACTTACATCAGGGTAGGTGCTGGAAACTGACTGTGGGGCAAATTACTATCCTAACTCAGCTGGGTACTTACCTCAAGACAGCTGTGGGATACTGACCAGGGGGCAAAATTACTATTCTAACTCCGCTGGGTACTTACCTCAGGGTAGGTGCTGGACAGTGACCAGGGGGCAAATTTACTATTCTAACTCCCCGGGGGTACTTAATTCAGGGCAGGTGGTGGACAGTGACTAGGGACAAAATTACTATTTTAACTCTGCTGGGTACTTAAATCAGGGTAGGTGCTGGATAGTAACTGTGGGGCAAATTACTATTCTAACTCCGCTGGGTACTTACCTCAGGGCAGGTGCTGGACAGTAACCAAGGGGACAAAATTAAAATTCTAACTCCGCTGGGTTCTTACCTCAGGGTAGGTGCTGGACAGTGACCATGGGGTAAAATTAATATTCTAACTCCTCTGGGAACTTACATCAGGGCAGGTGCTGGACAGAGACCAGGGGACAAATTACTATTTTAACTCTGTTGGGTACTTACCTCAGGGCAGGTGTAGGACAGTGCCCAGGTGGCAAAATTAATATTCTAACTCTGCTGGGTACTTACCCCAGGGCAGGTGCTGGACAATGACCATGGGGCAAAATTACTATTCTAACTCCCTTGGGAACTTACGTCAGGGTACGTGCTGGACAGTGACAAGGGGACAAATTACTATTCTAATTCCGTTTGGTACTAACCTCAGGGCTGGTGCAGGACAGTGACCAGGTGGCAAAATTACTATTCTAACTCTGCTGGGTACTTACCTCAGGGCAGGTGCTGGACAATGACCATGTGGCAAAATTACTACTCTAACAAAGTTTAAGAAATTACACAAATGTAAACGAATCAATAAAATAAGCAGGATAAAGAGAGTAGTAAATAAATGACCAGGGTTACCTACAAAACATTAATTTAATAATCTGTCATTTTTACTGAACAATGTAGAAAACAACTATATGTATTTCCTATTTAAGGTGGAGCAAACCAACAAATGATGTGAGAATAAAGAAAAAATAGACATATATTTAATAAAAATCTTTGTATTCCTTACAGATTTTGAAAAAATTGCATCACAGCACGAAGCAAGCTATCAAGGAGAGGATACCAACTTTTAAAGTATCATGGGTATCTTTATTGCAGAGATAGAGTTATTGAACTCGGGAGCCACTGGAGGTGTGTGCAATACTTTTCTTCACATTGCAAAGCTGTTACTCTGGAAGATATTGAACTCAGGAGCCATTGGAGGTGTGTGAAATACTAATCTTCACAATGCAGAGGCAGAGCTGTTACTCTGGAAGATACCGTGGTGAGAACAACAGAACATAACCACTCTGCCTCTGCAATGGAAATAGAAGTGCGAGAAAATGTACAGATCATTACACATTTGGCACACGCCTCCAGTGATTCCAGCAGGCAGGTACTAAAGGAGGTAGCACAAAATATTCCCATACAGGTTGCAGGTAGCATGACGCCTCTACCAAATCTGAGACGGATATTTCAATGTGAAATTCTGGCGAGTAATCCCCAACATGTAACCCCACAATCCTATGAAGATATTAACATCCCCCAGATCTAAAACTAACCTACTCAAATTAAACTTTCCTCCTGCATGACAATGAAAACACTCATAAGAGAATTTTAATATTTAGCACAACCCTTAACTTACTTATCCTAGAGAATAGTGAAATTTGGATGATGGATAAAATATTTAAATCTACACCCCATCCATTCACCCAAATTTACACCATTCATGCAACAACAAAAATAACACAGCAGTCCCCCTAGTGTATGTATTGCTGGGTGACAAACATTCCTCTACTTACACTGAATTTTTATCAGTATTAAAAAAAACAATCAGTAAAAGATCTAGAAAAGTAATCATAGATTTTGAACTATCAATGATTAACACAATAATTAAATTATATTCAGAAACACAAATACAAGGATGCTTCTTTCACTTTTCTCAGGCATATTGGCATAGAATTCAAAAGTCCTCCTTGAGTGAGGAATATTTCTCAAACTGCATACTGCAATTCGAATTAAGAAAAACAAACTGCATTATGCTTTATACCACCTGACAAAGTAGATGAATATTACACATGCATCACAGATTCAAACTATTTTACAGCAAATGTGGAAAATTGGCACTGTTACTAACTTACTTCGAGGACACCTGAATTGGCCACCTAAGCAGATCAGGTCGCAGGAGAAAACCAGGTTTTCCAATTGAGTGTTGGAAATGCTACATGACTTGCTTCGAGGGTGGTTCAAAGACTAACAATGCCATTGAGGGATGACACAACTCCTTCAACAAAGCAATTGGAAAACCTCACCTAAACCTGTATCCTTTCTTCGAAATTTTGAAGAAGGAGCAAAGTTTCCAAGAAATGAGACTTGCTCAGTCACTGTTAGATAGCCTGAACCCACGCACCACACAAAAAAGTAAAGAAATGTCTGAAAGAATATTGGGTAAACTACAAGAATTCATTTTTTTTTAAACTAAATTATTTTAAAAAACAGAGTTTCTACCTTTAGCAGTTTTCATGTCTTTACCCACTAATGACAGTATGACTCTTGATGTAGAGTTCTTCTTCCATATGGAGGAAGAATAGACGTTTCCCCACTGGAAATAAATATATATATTATTCATCCAGAAAATAATTAAAATTGCACATACATAATGGATTAAAAAAACCTTATATGGGGATAAAATGACTAAAATGAAATAAAAAACATTTTTCCATACTCCAAATTTTGAGAGCTGCCCAATATTATTTGAGAAAAATAAACATTTTTTCCCTAAGAAAAAAACGTGGTTAACAGCATGGTTAAAACCACAACATTGCACAAAAAAGGGGAAAAAGACATGAAAATGAGAAAAAACACAATGATATTAAAAAAGGAAGGAAACACGAAGCTTTTAAAAATGTGGCTAACAAAGAAAAAAATGCATAGAATTAGATTAACCGTAAAGTACAAAAAGAAAAGCTTAGCGGACAAAAACAGCACATGTAAAAAAAAAAATAAAAAAAAAAAAAGGAACAGTACAATTCTTTAACCCCTTCGCTGCCAGGCCTTTTCCCCCTCCTGTGCCGAGCCTTTTTTTTGGCTATTTGGGGCAGTTCGCGCTTAGGCCCTCATAACTTTTTGTTCACATATGCGTCCTTTTTTTCCAACATCCTAGGGATTCTAGAGGTACCCAGACTTTGTGGGTTCCCCTGAAGGAGACCAAGAAATTAGCCAAAATACAGTGACATTTTTTTTTCTTCAATACAATGGGAAAAAAGGGCTGCAGAAGGGAGCTTGTGGTTTTTTCCCTGAAAATGGCATCAACAAAGGGTTTGCGGTGGCAAGATCACCACCTTTCCAGCTTTCAGGAACAGGCAGACTTGAATTGGAAAACCCCATTTTTCAATACAATTTTGACACTTTACTGGGACATACCCCATTTTTACTATTTTTTGTGCTTTCAGCCTCCTTCCAGTTAGTGACCAAAATGGGTGAGAAACCAATGCTGGATCCCAGAAAGCTAACCATTTCTGAAAAGTAGACACAATTCTGAATTCAGCAAGGGGTTATTTGTGTAGATCCTACAAGTGTTTCCTACAGAAAATAACAGCTGAAATAAAAAAATATTGAAATTGAGGTGAAAAAAACAGCAATTTTTCTCCATGTTTTACTCTGTAACTTTTTCCTGTGATGTCAGATTTTTTAATGCAATATACCTTTACGTCAGCTGGACTATTCTGGTTGCGGGGATATATAGGGCTTGTAGGTTCATTAAGAACTCTAGGTACCCAGAGCCAATAAATGAGCTGCACCTTGCAATAGATTTTTATCCTATACAGGGTATACAGCAATTCATTTGCTGAAATATAAAAATTGAAAAATAGGTATCAAGAAAACCTTTGTATTTTCAAAATGGCCACAAGATAAAGTGTTGAGAAGCAGTGGTTATTTGCACATCTCTGAATTCCGGGGTGCCCATACTAGCATGTGAATTACAGGGCATTTCTCAAATAGACGTCTTTTTTACACACGGCCTTACATTTGGAAGGAAAAAATGTAGAGAAAGACAATGGGCAATAACACATGTTTTGCTATTCTGTGTTCCCCCAAGTCTCCCGATAAAAATGGTACCTCACTTGTGTGGGTAGGCATAGCGCCCACGAAAGGAAATGGCCCAAAACACAACGTGGACACATCACATTTTTTCACAGAAAACAGAGGTGTTTTTTACAAAGTGCCTACCTGTGGATTTTGGCCCCTAGCTCAGCTGGCACCGGGGAAAACCTAGCAAGCCAGTGCATTTTTGAAAACTAGACACCTAGGGGAATCCAAGATGGGGCGACTTGTGGGGCTCTGACAGGTTCTGTTACCCAAAATCCTTTGCAAACCTCAAAATTTGACCAAAAAAACACCTTTTCCTCTCATTTCAGTGACAGAAAGTTCTGGAATCTGAGAGGAGCCACAAATGTCCTTCCACCCAGCGTTCCCCCAAGTCTCCCAATAAGAATGGTACCTCACTTGTGTGGGTAGGCCTAGTGCCCACAAAAGGAAATGCCCCAAAACACTATCTGGACACATCAAAATTATCAAATACAAAACTACCTGTTTTTGCAGGGGGGCACCTGCGTTTTTGTTCCTGGGCTCAGCAGCCTTCTAGGGAAACCTACCAAACCCAGACATTTCTGAAAACTAGACACCCGAGGGAGTCCAGTGAGATGTGACGTGCGTGGATCCCCCAATGTTTTCTTACCCAGAATCCTCAGCAAACCTAACATTTAGCTAAAAAATCTAATTTTTCCCACATTTCTGTGTGGGTTCACCGCACTGGGACACATTTCATACCACCCAATGTTCCCCTCAGTCTCCCAGTAAAAATGATACCTCATTTGTGTAGGTGAGCCAAGTGCCCGTGAAAGGGAAGATCCAAAAACATGTTGATATTGAGGGGAAACAAAGGGGGTCCAAAAGGGCAGTTTGCAAAAAAACATTTTTAGGCTGATAAGTGCAGCAGAATTTTTATCGGTATAGATGAGAGAATGCTGCGTGGTAGGAATTTTGTGGATTCCTGCAGATTCCGGAAGGCTCCATCACAAAAACTTGGGAAAAATGTGTGATTTCCAGCAAAGTTGGAGGTTTGCAGGGGATTGTGGGTACAAAAATGGTACGGGATGCATGTGAAACACACCACCCTGGAATCACACAGATGTTTAGTTTTCAGATGTGTCTAGGTTTTGTGGATTTTTCTACATGGCAGCGTCCCAAAGTCCATAAAGTGCAGCCCTCACCATTCCAAGTGGGACGATTTTGAGAGTAAGCCAAGTTCTCATGGCCCAAATGTAAAACTAAAACCCAAAATAATCAAATGTCTTCTTGCTTGCTGTGGGATAAGATGTTTTAAAGTGCAGGGCAGAGCCGAAATACTGTTACCCCCTTCAGTTGAGGTGGGGCCCATACTGGTTGGTAGACACCACCCCAATATTTTTAGTTTTTTTCAAATTCCCTGGAATCTAGTAGACTTTCTACCCCCCCCCGTCCCCCCCCGGGGTGTGGATCAGGGGTAATTGCCCCATCTGCCCACTAGTGGGCAGAACAACTTTGGCCCCATTTATTTGGGGTGGGGGTATGGCCATACCCCCACCCTCTTATTTTTGGAAAAAAACCTTCCCTAGCCTCTGGTGGGCTTTCTGACCTTCCAAAAATAGGCCCATCTGCCCCCAATGGGGGGCAGATATGGCCAACAGTAATGTGCCCCCATGGGGAGCGACCCTTACCCAAGGGGCTGCCTCCCTAAAGAAAACACACATACACACACACCAATCCCTGGTGCCTAGTTGTTTCTGCCCGCCTTGGGTGGCGGATTGACCTAAAATCGGCCGATCTGCCGCCAAGATGGGCAGAAATGGTCTAAATACAATTTGCCCCCGGGGGAGCGACCCTTGCCTAATGGGTCGCTCCCCATCTCTAAAAAAAGAAACAAAAAAAAAAAACACAAAAAGAAATTAGCCCTGGCGCCTAGAGGTTTCTGCCCTCCCCGGGGGCAGATCAGCCTAATAACAATAGGCCGATCTGCCCCCGGGGGGGCAGAAATGGCCTACATAAAATTTGACACCCCCCCCCCAGGGAGCGACCCTTGCCTAACATTGAAGCATCACTTGGGGGCGCTGCTGATGGGTGCAGTAATTTAGGAAAAGCACTCAGATTCCTGAAATCCTGCATGGCATTTTGGCGCTACCTCAGGATCCCCTTGATGGCCCGGGTAACACTGACTAAGATGATTATGCTACCCCGTCTGTTATATTTTTTTTATCAGTCTTCCGGTGACCATTCCAACAAGCTGGTTTAAGGACCTGGATGCTCTCCTTAGAGAATTAATTTGGGATGGCGGCAGGCAGCGGGCCTCACTGACCACGCTCCGTCGGCCCACGAGAGTGGAAGGCATGGGGTGCCCGATTTTGAATTATACTATCTGGCGGCCCAACTACAGTGGATAGCACAGTGGCTAGTGGGCAAGAATCTCATGACCCTTGGCACGACAACTGTGGGGGGGGGACAATGACGACCTTTTAATAGCCAGAATGCTCGGGTCGTGGGCTCCCGTTCAGGACCGGAGTGCCCTGCTGACGGTGGCCCTGTCCTGCTGGAGGCAGAGCCTGGGGTGCACAGGACTGACAGTCCCGTATGCGCCTGGGCTGCCGCTGGTGGGACTACCTCATGGTACCCCGGTGCGGATCCTCATGACGCACCGGATGAGACCGTAGACGGAAGCAGGCGTGGTGACACTGGGTGACTGTTTTCGGCCCAGTGTATCGATCCCATTTGAGCCCCCCACGGCTGAGACCGACTTACAGACTGGGTAGTTCCTTACCTATAGCGCACTGAAGCGAACAATACAGAGTCTGTGGACCACAATGAATGCAGAACCAGAGGCGTGCAGAGTACTGCAGCTCCTCCTGTCAAAGGGCGATGATTCTCACCTCGTCACCCAAATCTATAGAGTTCTCACTGAAAGGACCCTGAAGTTGTGGGCTCTGAGATCTGGATGGGAGGTGACCCTGAGCAGGGAACTGACAGAGTTCGAGTGGCAGAGAGTACTGGCTTCAACACACGGGGTCTACCGGAACAAACTATTTAAATATCGCCAATACAATTACATTCTTAGAACATACCTAACACCGCATAGGCTCCCTACGATATATGGAGGTGAACCTAGGGGATGCCCGAGACGCAATGCTCCGGACCCAGACTTTGACCACATGACGTGGGAGTGCTCCGTCTTGTGACAGTTCTGGCTAAGGGTCCTAAATGTGCTAGGGGACACTCTGGGTCGTCAGTTGGCAACTGACCCTGTGGTCTGCCTGTTGGGGCTGTTTCCTAGACCGCCTAATAAGAAGGTCGAGAGTAGATTTCTGGACCTGGTTTTAGTGTTAGCCAGACGGACGCAGGATAGCCATGAACTGGAAGTCACCTGGGGGTCCGACAATGGAGGAATGGAGGAAAGAGGTGACGAAATGGGCGCGGGTTGAGACACGCTCCTTGACGAGGGAGGATGAAAGGGGAGTGTGTCAGTGTCGCTTCTTTGTGGTCGGAGGTGGTGGAAATGGGAGACAGGAGAGAGGCCTAAGGACTAAGCGACAGGAGTCAGGAAGTGGATAACACTAGGGGACCGGGATACAGAACCCAGGGTAGAGGAGGTCATACGGAATGAACACATCCAGTGGACACCACGCAGATACATACCTGGGTGATCAGGGAAGAAGACGAGTGAATGGAGTCTGATGGCAGAACTTGCAGCCCAGAAAGTTCGCTACATTGGCTGCCATGGGGGACGTACCTTAGTTCCAAAGAAGGGATGTCCTCCACTACACGCAACCACACAATGTCAGAGGACTACTCCACACATTAGCACCCTCCCACCCCAGCACATAATAACATTGGAATTCCTGACATGAAGGAAACAGCAGGCGCAGAGTTTATAGTTTAATGTTTAAATGCTGGTTAACGGCTCTAAACTATCTAAATGAGATTATGATGTATTCTTGATCTCGGGCTTCTCCCTTAAGATGCATGACTTATGAGAGTGAGTAAGCAATGTGACCGCTACTCCTTGTATGTAAGCGCAAGTCGCGGCATAGGCACACTGTACTGCCAATTGGGGGCTAGTAACACTGTCAAGGTATATGAAACTAATATCAAATTGCAGTAATAGCTGAATATGAGCTATAATAACGATGAAAATGACAAAAAATAAAGTTTTTAAAAAAAACAGTACATTCCTGCTAGATCACTAAGATCCCACAATCAGTTAGGGCTTGTGGTTCCTTCAGTGAGGGATGTTCATAATGAAAGCCATTAATTCACCTATATAGCTCTCAAACTTTGTAATGGTCTGCTTCTCTTTATTTGGGCCTCGCCTAATGACCCCTCATTTAAAAAAAGGCTTCAATCCCAGTTATTCCAGGTGTGGTGAGTCTCACTAGACAGCTACTTTGTTCATCAGCTATTGAGCAGAGGGTCATCAAATGACAGCTCTGCGCTTTATAAATGGCTTATTTATTATTTTTTATACAACAGTGATAAATTCATAGATTTCTTTAGCAGATCACAAAAGTAAATGTTCAATAAGTGCTCCAAAAAGAATCGCACAGGCAAGGTGATTTGTGAGAAAAGTGAAAATAAGTGAAGAGCAATGATTATACAGGTTGACCAAATGTTCACCAAAAATATATTTCTGAAAAGCACAGAACTCGTATGCATGAAATGTATTGTAAAGTCAAATATTCTAGTAATAGTCAACAATGGAATTCGTCAGCATTTTGAGCCCTTGAAAAACTATTGCCAGGGGGTCTTCATCAGGATAAGGACCAATGGTAGCAACCTACGCCAGTTACCCCAGTTAATAGCTTAACACTGTCTGAAGGAGTTATCATCTTACCTTAAAGAAGTGTCCAGACAATCCTGTAATCATCGGGATACATAGGAATTCTGCACCAAAAGATGTTTTAAACCACAAATGAAATACAATGGACCAAAATTAAATTGGCAACCTGCACCCTGTGAGTGAGTGGGAGTTACGCAAGAGCCAAAAAAGTGTGTGAAACACCAACCACCATCCTTCAGTGCAAAAGTCTGCAAAGCTCTGCTGCAAGAAATCAGGCTTTTTGCAGGTTTCCCCCAAATGTTTGCCCCATTTTGGACTACTAGCTGTCCAGCACTGGCGTAACATAGGCCTCCGCAGTGTGGTAGGAGCCCAATCTCCAGAGGGCTTCCTCAGCACAGTACTGTGGCCTGAGAGCGCCTGACTGAGTTCAGAGCGGGGGCCCCTCAAGTTTTGTTACGTCACTGCTGTCCAGACCTCAGTGCCAGTGTTCTTTCCCTTTTCAAAAGGATATGTTGAATTAGATACCCCCAATTGGCATGTGCTGACTTACTTTTAAGTCCCTAGTATATGGTACCCAGGTACCAAGAGCATGTAATGATTTCTGTCCACACAAGAGCTGTAGCACTGGTTGAGCCACTCTGTGTGTAGCAAAGTGAAAACACAACTTTCAGCTGTTATTGCAGACTGAAAAGGTTGTGCAGGCACTGCACACCTGACTTTGCCATTACCACTAATGTCAAAGATACCTTAAAGTCCCTTAGCTGTATGATGAAGTCTCCTCTAAGGCAGGCCTATGTAGCCCTGTGGCAAGGAGCTTCATACCGTTAAGATAGACATATATTTTTGATATGTCTATGCAGCAAAGCCCTAAACTGTCTGTGTTTGCTGAGGATGTTTGAGTAGCCTTATAAGGAAATTGTAGAGTTAACGGTTGGCACTCCAATGTGTCTAACTTCTGACAGAGGCTACCTAACCCTGTCATGTAAGGTATCAAATTAAAGAGGACATGAAATGTGACTCAATACCCACTTTAATGCTGACCACATTTGTGAAAGTAGCTTACTCTGACCCAGCTAGTCCAGTGACTTCAAAGAGTTGCAGGGTCTGAGACAGGCTTCTGCTTTCCTGGGGAGAAATGTTAATGACTCCCAGGCTGAGAACAAAGGCTGTTGCCACACTGGAGGTGACACCCCCACCTGCAGGATGGGCTACAAGGGATGTAAGCCTGAAAAGCAGGCATCCAAGGGTTATGCCGCCATTGAAGGACCACTGTGACCACATTTCCGCGCAGGAATCCCTTTGTTTCCCAAAGACAGAGTAGAGCCAGGGCCAAAGGAGGTAAAACTGGTTTTAGAACCATTTTCCATGGACATGCTGCCCTTGCTAGCCACATCGCCAGAAGGGAGCTACCAAGGAAGACCTCAGCCAAGTTGGCTGTGGTGTGCAAAGTGCACTCTGGGATAGCCAGAAACCACATATCACCAGAACTATGTCACTATTGGCTAGTGACCACACTGTCCCCTCAGGCACTTTACTGAGATATAACAAGCACACCTGGTACCCTAGAAGTTAGTATTCGCTGAATTCAGACCCAGGACAAGAAGGAGACTACTCCGCACCCCTTTGAAGTGCACATGGAGAGGCTGCAGCCCCAGAGGGACTGCACCTGCTGCGCTCTGGGCTAGTGGGGTTTGGACTCTGTTATTTTGCATGGCTGGAGAAAAAGTACATTCCCGGCCACAATCCACTGCAGAGGCTCTAAAGATCAGCTCACTGGTCCCCTGGAACCCGCTCCAGGGACATGAGCAGAAAGAGACTAAAATGACAGTTATAACCACTGTGGAAATTTCCGTGATACCAGTTGCCAGGTGCACCAACAAAGAAATCCGAGTTAGCCAAAGTCTGCACCTGAGTCTGCTGGACCCTGGAGAGCTGTCAGAGACCGGATTCGTTGGACTACGAGGACACTGGCAAACCAAAGGTTTGCACCAGAACAGCTCTGTTGCAAGAACTAAAGATGTGCATCGGCAGCCCTTTGACTCCAGCGTAGAGAACTTTGTGGGACTAGAAGATCCGTGGTTGGAGTCACTCCAACTCACCTGTGGACCGAGGAACTGACTGGACTTTAACCCGATGGACCGCATTGCTTCTGGAGCTTTCATTGAGCATCCTTACGCCTGGACCACTCTATAGAAGTCAACGGCAGTTGTCCTTTAAGGTTTGGAACTTGCTTTTGGGACAATCTAGTGGCCAGGTACTGTCCAGAGTTTTCATTCCAGACTCCTACACCTCTATCCTTGTCCATCTGGTTACCCAACTTGGGTCGGAGTCGACAAACTCAGTGTAACAAAAGTTTTCAAAGTTTTACTAAGTTTGCGAAGTTTTGAGTTGCCAATGCTTGTTTGCACTTGATGTTAACATTTTAAATGCTTTAAAAATTCTTATCTCCGGAACCCTCTGGTTGGTTTTCGTCATCAGGGTCTCTAAAATTTCTCATTAAAATATGCACTATTTTCATAAATTGTTGTTGTGTCTATTTCTTGTTTGGTGACTTTCTTATTTTGTTGTTTGGTGTTGTTAAATGCTTTGCAAATTGTTCCATTGCTGCTCTGTGCCTTAGCTACCAAAGAGTACCAAAGGGTTGAGCTCCATTGATGTCTACCTAGGGGTGAGCTTAATGTATGCACGCAATGGCATTTTTATGTCGAGCATACGTGTACAGCCTCTTGTATACTTTTAGTATACTTCTTTGGGCTTAAAGCCATGTCATTTGTTTGTACCGGTGGTAGAGTCTCTGCGCTCTTGGGGGGTTTGTCTAATAATATACCTAGACTACATTTTAATTATGGCCCAGAATCAAGACCTTCTTCTTTCCCATCTGGTGTGGACTGTGCCTCTGCTTCAGAGTTTGTGTTTTATAATCAATGCCCAGAAATCCATTCTCTCCCCGTCACAACAGATGGAATTTCTGGGCTTCCAGATAGACTCCATTCGGTCTCAATTGGTACTTCCTTCGGGGAAGATTCATTCAATCAAGAGGGAGTTGAGATCTCTATTATCCAAACAGACTGTATCATTGAGGGCGATTGCCCACATTGTGGGCCTGCTCTCTTCTTCGATCCAAGCAATATTCCCGGGTCCTCTCCATTACAGAGCCCTTCAACGATTGAAAATGTCCCATCTTCAAAAGGGTCTCAGTTATGCGGTCCAAGTTCTCATCGCTGAGGAAGCTCGTTCAGAGATGACTTGGTGGTTGGAGCACATGGAGGCGTGGAACGGCAGAGCTATCTTCAGCTTATCCCCGGATGTAGTGAGAGTCTGATGCCAGTCGTTGGGGTTGGGGATCCCGTTGCGGATCAGTCTCCACGGGATGCCGGTGGTCCAACACTGAACTGAATCTTCACATCAATTGTTTGGAGCTTCTGGCGGGCTCGTTAGCGATCAAGTCTCTCCCCCATCAAGGCGAACTGTTGTATCCTTCTACACATGGACAATTTCTCAGCGGTGAGATATGTCAACAAATTGGGGGGAACCTGCTCCCACATTTTAGCAGAGATTGCCAAGGAATTTTGGCACTTCTGCCTTCAACACAGGATATCAATCATTGCGGAGTATCTTCCAGGGACCAGCAACCTTGTTGCGGACTGGAACTTGCGGCATCTGAGAGATTACAGCGATTGGAGACTGCACCCCAGAGTTTTCTGGATTCTTTTTGCCCAGTGGGGTCCTTTCTCAATAGATCTATTTGCGTCCCGCCTCAATCGGCAGATCAAATGTTTTGTCAGTTGGAGGCCGGACCCGGAAGCATCGGCCACGGATGCCTTCCTTCAGAACTGGCCTCAGGAGTAGGGGTACACCTTTCCTCCTTTCCTGATGAATCCCAGAGTGTTGGCACAGATGAGACTTCAGCAAGCAGATCTGGTTCTGGTGACTCCACTTTGGAGGTCTCAGGCCTGGTTTCCGCTAGTGATGGAGTTTAGTTGCGATCATCCGATCCTACTTCCTTTCAGGAAGAACCTTCTCCAGGACCCTCTGGGCTTTCCGCACCCATTGGTTCTGTCAGGACAATTATCCCTGGTGGCGTGGCGTCTTTCAGGGAAACATGGAGTGTCCCAGGACTTTCGCAGGAATCTTCCGACTTCATTGCGGGTTCCTGGTACTCCAATACACACAAGAGATACACTTCTGCTTGGAAACGCTGGAGTGCTTGGTGTAGTGCTCGGGGTGCAAATCCTTCTTCAGAAGATTGCTGTCTGGTCCTAAATTTTGTATCTTCTTTAGCTACATCAGTTCTAGCTTATCGATCAATTCATAATAATCGATCTGCTATTTCGGCTGGGAATTTGCCTATTGAGGGCAAACCTATTGGGGAGTTTCCCATTGTTTGTAAATTAATGAGGGGTATTAGATTTTCTAATCCTCCTCGTCCTCGCTACTCTTCCCTTTGGGATGTGAACGTTGTTGTACGATTTTTAGAATCATGGCCACCTAATAGATTTTTATCCAGAAAGCAGATTTCGGCCAAGCTTACGATGTTGTTATGTTTAATTTCTTGTAAGAGAGTCTCAGGTGTTAGAGCTCTCGATTTAGCAGGAAGGGAGTTTTCTCCTGATGGAGTGACTTTTTCCATTTCGCGAAGAACTAAATGTAACCTGAAATCCGTATCTTATCCCAGTTTTGTGGACAATCCCAAACTTTGGGGGTCATTACGACCCTGGCGGTCATGGACCGCCAGGGCTGGGGACCGCGGATGCACCGCCAACAGGCTGGCGGTGCATCCAGGCCTATTCTGACCGCGGCGGTAAAGCCGCGGTCAGAAAAGGGAAACCGGCGGTTTCCCGCTGGTTTTCCCCTGGCCTGAGGAATCCTCCATGGCGGCACCGCCGCCGACCCCCTTACCGCCAGCCTGGTTCTGGCGGTTTTGACCGCCAGAACCTGGTTGGCGGTAACGGGTGTCGTGGGGCCCCTGGGGGCCCCAGCAGTGCCCATGCCAATGGCATGGGCACTGCAGGGGACCCCTAACAGGGCCCCACCAAGATTTTCAGTGTCTGCATAGCAGACACTGAAAATCGTGACGGGTGCAACTGCACCCGTCGCACCCTTTCCACTCCGCCGGCTCCATTCGGAGCCGGCATCCTCGTGGAAGGGGGTTTCCCGCTGGGCTGGCGGGCGGCCTTCTGGCGGTCGCCCGCCAGCCCAGCGGGAAACTCAGAATTACCGCGGCGGTCTTTTGACCGCGCAGCGGTATTCTGACGGCGGTACTTTGGCGGGCGGCCTCCGCCGCCCGCCAAAGTCGTAATGACCCCCTTTGTGTGGTTCACTGTCTCAAAGCTTATGAGATGAGTACAGAAGAATTTTGTTCTGATATGGGAGGGCAATTGCTCATTTCCTTGGTTAAACCTTATCACCCTGTTTCATCAGCCACGCGGGCTAGATGGATGCGATGGTTACTGAATGAAGCAGGCATTGATATATCAAACTTTGGTGCTCATTCATCCAGAGGTGCTATGGCTTCGATGTCTTTTGCTTTGGGCTCACGTTTAGAAGACATTCTAAGGGCAGCAGACTGGTCTTCCCCTTCTACGTTTAAAACATTCTACTGTAAACCTATTGTGGATATTGCATCGGTGGTGGTGAATCAGCTTTGAACAAGCATAATCTGAGCCTCCGGTCCTGACATAGAATAAAAAAAATTCTAGCATTCGCGTTAAGAATTTTTCAATTCTATTAAGGGCACGGAGGCGAGGATTATCCCACCACACTGTTTTATATGTTATTTTGTTATACATCTTGATAATATAAAGTTTATTATAGACAAGTGTATTGTATTTCAGTGCTATCCCACCCTCTTTGATAATATGTATAAGGATCATTCCATGAGGTTCAGTTTTTATGGTATGATTTTTTTCTCTTTTTCTAGGAAATGAAGAGAAGTGATTTTCACTTTGTTCTGTCATTGTTTCAAGTTTTCATGATGGATGAGGTCTCTTCTTCGGTTATACAGGACTTCATCTTCTAAAGATTTGTTTGCAGGCTTCATGTTTAAGACTATGACTTTCAATTTTGTTGCGAGTATTTGGCAAAGAAACAGGAATTGTTGGTGTGAGGCAACACTTTATAGACGTTCTCCTCTATGGTTGTCACGTGACTTATCCAGACATTGGGACATGTAGTTTTTTGGGTTTAATTGTTTTGATTGGCTGCTGTTAAATAAAGAGCATAGAAAGAGAAGCATAATCCTCGCCTCCATGTCCTTAATAGAATTGAAAAATTCTTAACGCGACTGCTAGAATATTTTTTATTGACAGTGGGGAGATTCAGAAACTTCAGGCAGAGTTAGGACCCTGACGTCTGCCATCCTGTGAGGGTAAATCAGATCTCTCTTTCTCCGAACAGTCGATCTGGGGTCTATGACTTGAAGTGCTGGGAGAAAGATGAATGAACAACTGTGGCCCATAATGATGATTTTTTGCTAATTATCTCCTTTCATTGTGTGTATATATGTATATATATATATCTATATCTATATATATATATCTGTATCTTTGCATATATATATATATTTGCTGTTTGTAGACTGAAGATTATTTATATATGTTTTCATTTCATTACTGTGCACATTTTGAAAGTGCACTTAGGGTTGGCTCAGATGGCCGGCCAAACACACATGTGCACTTAGTGCACTCTCTCTGACAACCACCTCCCGTGGCCAAGTCCTACCCCTCTCTGTACACTCTGCTGGCTGAGCCCCCAGATGAAAAATTATGTGGATTAGTATTTATGGCAGGGCATGTTTGAGAGGTTTGGTGCTCAGGCTGTAGGGAAGTGTGGATCCTAAGGGTGTTCCAACTACATGCACACCCAGACTTTAGCTTCTCTGTAGCGCATATTTCAGTGGTCACATATGTGCCAATGGTATGTGTGATTGTATGTTAAAGAGTGTAAAGGAGGGACACAATTGTGGAAATATTGACAGTGCTAAAGGAAATGAAAAGGCAATGGCTACAGATAAGTGGGAGGGCTGCATGTATGGGCTGTATATATGCAGGGGCCGGTTAAGTGGTGGAGAAGAAAGAAAGTTCATACAAAAGGGGAGAATGGAAATATGGTGCTGAAGAGGAAAGACGGGAGTGTGAGGTATGCAAAGGGAGGATTCTAGAATGATGTGGGAAGAAAAAGAACACAATAGACCAAAACATCAAACCTTGTTTAGGCATATGTATGTAGCTGTGTTATTTCTGAGAGTTTAAATGTACAAGTTTTAAGCCAAGACCTTAATTACAAATTCCTCATCCCTACGTCCTCGTCTGTCATTAAGCATGAGGTGAGCCCCACCTCCTGCTTCTTCCTTTTGCCACACACCCTTTTAGCACCCACCTCACCTTATTTGCACCCCTTAAAACACAAACACACACACTATTATGGGCTCTGTGAGGTAACCCTGATGTCAAAACCATGCTGCTCAAGGACGAATACGTGAATTTAAAGTAAAGGCAATGGATATCTATTTCAAGCGATCTACACCTTTGCGGAACGACCGTTCTGTGCAAAACAGCATAAATAAATATTGTCTAGACGTAAGCGTTACCATTGCTTACCAAGTCAAGCGGTAAATGCAATTTATACATCTAGGCAGTAATGAACTCGGGAACACGCAAGAAAGTAACTTTCGGCTAGATGCATTTCTCTATAAAGTAAATCCAATAAGTTTCGCTAACGGTAGCACTTTAAGAAATAGAATAAAAAAAGACTAGGGGTATTAAGAGCTAAAACACCACACTACTTCCGAATAAAATATGACCGTTAAATGTATTTTTTCTTGCCCACATGGTACCCATGGCCCCACCCTTTTGGTGCGCCTGAACTACGTATTCCGCGCATTCATTTGGCGTCAGATAGTGATCCCGGAAGGGGTTGTTAGACTACAAAATTCCCCTATTGCACAGAAGCTAGATATTGGTGATCTTTCCCATGTGACGGGAACAAGGGACAAGTTCGAACATGCGCAGTTACAGGGTTGCAAAGGGGAAATATATCTGTAAAATGAGCAAAGTCTTGAGAAACGTCACAACTCGAAAAGCGCAAAGCACCATGGAGTATGAAGTTTGAGACTGCTTTTTGATCAGGGTTTGTTAACCCTTTAGGAGTCACATCCAAAATCACTTGATTTCCAATTGCAAAGGCTCTACAAGACGAAATTCCCCGCGAAGAGGACGAACAAAAGACTAATACCGCACTCTTCATAGGCAAAAGTGATAGCAACTGCGAGTGTGCGTGAATAACAGATCAAGTCATTGAGGTATTTCATGTTGACACTAGCCATTTTTTTCTACCCCCTTCACCCCGCCCTACGTTAACTATCCAGAACGCCAGTTGGCCAAACCATGGAACACAACATCAACAAGCATTTTCAATGCAACAGGGCTCGCATTTGCTCGAGTTTGAGCTATTTGCGTTGTAAACTCCTAACCTAACTTTTCTTGGCACACAAATTAAACGGAAAAAAACCAGCGCGATCGCGCTGAAATTGAAAACAAAAAAAAGGAGCGGGGTCGCGCTATGTAAACCCCAGCGCGATTGCGCTGCCGGAAAAATTAACAAATAAAGTAGTCTAGAAACCAGGCTCAAAACATCGAGCCTCGTATGTTTCTAGTAGTTTACCGGTGCTGTGTAGGCGGGCTAAACACCGGAAAAGGCATGAAGTATGCATGCCTTTCACAAATGAAAGCAAGCAGATTTTAAAGAGCAAGCACAGGAACCAATGAAAGAGACTGACGTGACCTGGGCGTGGTTTGAAGCCCAAAGAGAGATTACTTTATGGACAGAGCGCTTTGCGCTCGCTCATAAAAAGGGTAAAACAGGCACACCTCCCAGTTATTATCCGGGATGGCATAACTTCACATGCCTCCTCAAAATAAAATAAAAAGTCAAACACTGGACCAACTTGTCACAGTGATGATTGCAAGTGGGCGTTAGTGTCCATTATAAAACACAGGACCTGATTTAGAATTCGGCGGACAGGTTACTCTGTTACAAACTTGGCAGATATCCCATCTGGCATATTACAAGAGCATTATATCCGATGGCACTACTAATACTGCTGACGTGATAGCTGTCATGTTTGTACTGGAGTAGCCTGTCTGCTGAACTCTAAATCAGACCGGGTCGGCCGCTGCATATGTCAAGATGAGGCGAGGTGGGGGGAGAGAACTACTGAGGAAACATAAAAAAAAATAAAAAAAAAACACTTACCTTGCAGCACCTGTCTCCTGCCGCCTCGCTCCTCTTGTGGTGTCCCAGCATTCGTGGGACACCAGCACTGGCTCCCAGCAACCCTGGCACTGCTTACATGCTAAACATAGCATGTAAGCAGTGCCTGGATTAGTTTAAGCGGCAGTCACAGACGCACAGACGCTCAGACCGAAGCCTGGGGTCTGTGCTGTTTCTCCAGCGGGTTTGCGAAACCTAAGTGCGCATGTGTGTTTGGCCAGCCTCAGACGGCCGGCCAAACACACATGTGCACTTAGTGCACTCTCCCTGCCACCCACCTCCCATGGCCAAGCCCCACCCCTCTCTGTACACTCTGCTGGCTGAGCCCCCAGATGAAAGATTATGAAAAATAAAACAATAACAAGCTATCGTTGTATTTTTCATCAGCAGGCTCAGCCAGGGGGCGACGCCCCTTTGCCACTACGGAGGAGCCACCCTACTGGAATTGTGTGATTTTGAAGCTGCAGCGTTTTCACATAATTATTGGTTTGCTGTTTTTACCAGATAATCTATCGTTTGTTGTATGATCTGCAAATTCTAACCAAAAACATTTTTCTAGCTCAAAAAGATCAAGAGTTACTAAAAGCGTGGCAATATGTGTCTATGTACTGAAAAGCCCTTAGCAGAAGATTAACTGGCCATCTTTCAAAAGTTTATTGCTGTATTTGAGTCTGGGTACTAATCCGGTGAAATATTTGCCCAGACAGTGTTACCGTGTGTTAAAACGACAAAATAATGAAGAAATACTGTGGCAAAATGTATCACATTATGCCCTATAATTTCTCTTTTCTTTCTGCTCAGTATAGTCAACCCTGCCACATAATTTGCCATCCAATGCTGCATAATTCCAGTGGCCCTGCCAATAGTCTCTGATTTTCATAGATGAGACCGTAGCCGGTAGCACGCATGTACTTTGCTCAATGAGACCACTTGGGTCACGGGGGGATTCCACTTCAGTGGAAAACAATTCATCAGTAGATTCCATCTGGAGAGGGTTTAATGCTTGTTCTGCCCTGGAACTTCTTACAAGAGTTACTCTCACAACTCCTTCCTCTTCAGGAACACCCATACCCCACAGCCCCTCATCTGGGCCATTGACATAGCTTGGTTGCCTTACAAACTTCTTAAAGAGGAATACATTGCTGGTAACCACCTTGTGTCCTCATTAAGCTGTCACCATTGTGCTCTTCACTCTGTCCGCCTGCCACAGCCGGGCTCAAGGGGAAGACAGAATTTTCTCCCAGGGTTTCAGTTTCTAAAACCAAGTCTCCTACCCTTTAGTTGCTAGCTCTTGCTTTTCGGTGGTGGCTCACAGCATCATTACATTGTTGTTGTTGCTTACCCTGGTTGGACTCAGCACTGAGAACCCCCAGAGTCCACTCGGGATGATGCAGCACAGCATTTCTAACATGGTGACCCATGCACATTTGACTGGGACATAGGCCCGTTGTGGCATGAGGAGTCTGTCTGCATTATTTCATGAACTAATAGTGTGCCTACTCCAGATGATGATGCTGAGTGTGGGCAATCCTGATGGTCTTACTTTTTGTCCTAGTAAACCTTTCTACCTCCCCATTAGCCTGGGTGACTGCCAGGTGGTTGATAGGGATGGGCTACAAATAGCTACTTCATGGTCTTCAAAGGGAGGCTCACGGTCGGTCCGCAACTCCTGAAGTAGCTCAAGGGTAGCCATGATTGTTTCAAGTTGGGAAGCACTTTGTTGGCCACCATGGTGGTGGACACTTTTTGAATAGTCATCTATGACCACCAACAGGTTCCCCCATGGCAGGAGTCTCCCAGAATCTGGACCGGTTCTCACCCAGCATTGCTGGGGAACCGATTCTGTAACTAATGGAGCTGGAAGCTTGGGAGCTCTGGCATCTTGGCAGCCTCAAATCACTTGTTCCACTCCCACGTTAAACACCTAATTATTTGTTGCGTAGACAACTCTTAGTGTTTACTGTCCCTTGATGGCCCTCATGGGCCATTTTAGTAACACTTGGGACCAGATCTCACAAGATCATCAGCCGATAATCCCTCAGCAGGCACCCAGAAGAGGCCAGCAGCTCATGGCACCCATGGTGCATATGGTACAGGGATAGCAACGTCTTCTAGGCTTCTACAGTCCTAAAGACCATATTTCATTTCAGGGAAGGCCAGTTACCAGTTTGCTATGTGCCCAGTGTTGCCTGCTGTAGGAGGCTGGCCTGGTTTGTAGTGGGTACCAAGGGGTACTTACACTCTGCACCAGGTCCAGTTATCCCTTATTAGTGTAGAAGAGGTGTCTAGCAGCTTAGGCTGATAAAAAAGGTAGCTTAGCAGAGCAGCTTAGGCTGAACTAGGAGATGTGTAAAGCTCCCACTATACCACTGGTGTCATATGCACAATATCATAAGAAAACACAATACACAGATATACTAAAAATAAAGGTACTTTATTTTTATGACAATATGCCAAAAGTATCTCAGTGAGTACCCTCAGTATGAGGATAGCAAATATACACAAGATATATGTACACAATACCAAAAATATGCAGTAATAGCAATAGAAAGCAATGCAAGCAATGTACAGTCATAATAGATTGCAAGGAGAGCACATAGGTATAGGGGCAACACAAACCATATACTCCAAAAGTGGAATGCGAATCACAAATGGACCCCAAACCTATGTGAGCTTGTAGAGGGTCGCTGGGACTGTAAGAAAACAGTAAGGGTTAGAAAAATAGCCCACCCCAAGACCCTGAAAAGTGGGTGCAAAGTGCACCTAAGTTCCCCAGAGAGCACAGAAGTCGTGATACTGGAATTCTGCAAGGAAGACCAATACCAGTAATGCAACAACGATGGATTTCTGGACGAGAGTACCTGTGGAACAAGAGGACCAAGTCCAAAAGTCACGATCAAGTCGGGAGTGGGCAGATGCCCAGGAAATGCCAGCTGTGGGTGCAAAGAAGCTGCCACCGGATGGTAGAAGCTATGGATTCTGCAAGAACGAAGAGGACTAGGAACTTCCCCTTTGGAGGATGGATGTCCCACGTCGTGAAGAAGCTTGCAGAGGTGTTTCCGTGCAGAAAGACCGCAAACAAGCCTTGCTAGCTGCAAGGGTCGTGGTTAGGGTTTTTGGATGCTGCTGTGGCCCAGGAGGGACCAGGATGTCGCCAATTGCGTGAGGAGACAGAGGAGGCGCCCAGCAAGACAAGGAGCCCACTCAGAAGCAAGCAGCACCTGCAGAAGTGCTGGAACAGGCACTACGAAGAAGAGTGAACCGGAGCTCACCCGAAGTCACAAAGGAAGGTCCCACGACGCCGGAGGACAACTCAGGAGGTCGTGCACTGCAGGTTAGAGTGTCGGGGACCCAGGCTTGGCTGTGCACAAAGGAAATCCTGGAAGAGTGCACAGGAGCCGGAGAAGCTGCAAATCACGCGGTACCCAGCAATGCAGTCTAGCGTGGGGAGGCAAGGACTTACCTCCACCAAACTTGGACTGAAGAGTCACTGGACTGTGGGAGTCACTTGGACAGAGTTGCTAAGTTCCAGGGACCACGCTCGTCGTGCTGAGAGGGGACCCAGAGGACCGGTGATGCAGTCTTTTGTTGCCTGCGGTTGCAGGGGGAAGATTCCGTCGACCCACGGGAGATTTCTTCGGAGCTTCTAGTGCAGAGAGGAGGCAGACTACCCCCACAGCATGCACCACCAGGAAAGCAGACGAGAAGGCGGCTGGATCAGCGATACAAGGTTGCAGTAGTCGTCTTTGCTACTTTGTTGCGGTTTTGCAGGCGTCCAGAGCAGTCAGCGGTCGATTCCTTGGCAGAAGGTGAAGAGAGAGATGCAGAGGAACTCTGATGAGCTCTTGCATTCGTTATCTAAAGAATTCCTCAAAGCAGAGACCCTAAATAGCCAGAAAAGGAGGTTTGGCTACTTAGGAAGGAGGATAGGCTAGCAACACAGGTAAGAGCCTATCAGAAGGAGTCTCTGACGTCACCTGCTTGCCCTGGCCACTCAGAGCAGTCCAGTGTGCCAGCAGCACCTCTGTTTCCAAGATGGCAGAGGTCTGGAGCACACTGGAGGAGCTCTGGGCACCTCCCAGGGGAGGTGCAGGTCAGGGGAGTGGTCACTCCCCTTTCCTTTGTCCAGTTTCGCGCCAGAGCAGGGCTGGGGGATCCCTGAACCGTTGTGGACTGGCTTATGCAGAGATGGGCACCATCTGTGCCCATCACAGCATTTCCAGAGGCTGGGGGAGGCTACTCCTCCCCAGCCCTGACACCTTTTTCCAAAGGGAGAGGGTGTAACACCCTCTCTCTGAGGAAGTCCTTTGTTCTGCCTTCCTGGGCCAAGCCTGGCTGGACCCCAGGAGGGCAGAAACCTGTCTGAGGGGTTAGCAGCAGCAGCAGCAGCTGCAGTGAAACCCCGGGAAAGGTAGTTTGGCAGTACCCGGGTCTGTGCCAGAGACTCGGGGGATCATGGAATTGTCTCCCCAATGCCAGAATGGCATTGGGATGACAATTCCATGATCTTAGACATGTTACATGGCCATGTTCGGAGTTACCATTGTGACGCTATACATATGTAGTGACATATGTATAGTGCACGCGTGTAATGGTGTCCCCGCACTCACAAAGTCCGGGGAATTTGCCCTGAACAATGTGGGGGCACCTTGGCTAGTGCCAGGGTGCCCACACACTAAGTAACTTAGCACCCAACCTTTACCAGGTAAAGGTTAGACATATAAGTGACTTATAAGTTACTTAAGTGCAGTGGTAAATGGCTGTGAAATAACGTGGACGTTATTTCACTCAGGCTGCAGTGGCAGGCCTGTGTAAGAATTGTCAGAGCTCCCTATGGGTGGCAAAAGAAATGCTGCAGCCCATAGGGATCTCCTGGAACCCCAAAACCCTGGGTACCTCAGTACCATATACTAGGGAATTATAAGGGTGTTCCAGTATGCCAATGTAAATTGGTGAAATTGGTCACTAGCCTGTTAGTGACAATTTGGAAAGAAATGAGAGAGCATAACCACTGAGGTTCTGGTTAGCAGAGCCTCAGTGAGACAGTTAGTCATCACACAGGTAACACATACAGTGCACACTTATGAGCACTGGGGCCCTGGCTGACAGGGTCCCAGTGACACATACAACTAAAACAACATATATACAGTGAAATATGAGGGTAACATGCCAGGCAAGATGGTACTTTCCTACACCTGCAGACACTCATCTTGGGCAGTAACAGTGTTAGGGAGAGCAATAGGTAGTGGCCTAGATGGTACAACCACCAACCTCACATACTTTTCTGTGTCTCGTGCTACACTTACTTCTTCAGCTGTGGCAGCACCCAGGTGCCGGGACAAGTGGTCTGTGGGGTTCTGTGTCCCCGGCTTGTATATCACCTTGTAAAAATACACCTGAAACTGCAACTTCCATTTGTAATTTCTGGGAAGGGACTTGGGTGCTGAGCCCTTGAAAAAAGATATAAGGACTTGTGGTTAGTAAGAACAGTGAAGGAGTGTCCGTAGGCATAGAAATGAAAGTGTTGGCACTCCCAATGCATTGCAGTGGCCTACCCCTCTATAAGCAAGCATATTTTAATGTTTTATTAGCACTGGATGTCAGTTTTACGGACAACAGCTCATCAACCATATTACATAACTGCATTATCAGATACTGAGTGGTAAAAAAAAACAGGTAAATACATTTTACATTATTGAAAATTCGTGTAATTTAGTTTTCTTTTTTTCATTCGAACCACAAATGAAAAAGTGCAGCACCCCCACTCTAACCCTTAGACTGCAAAATCACAAGTTCTTCTTATAGTCTTACACTGATGTGCAGTGTGACAGTATCAATCAATCAAAGCTTTATTCGAACATTAAATAATATCATAAAAGCAAGCACATTACAAATCACACATGGTGTTAAAAACATACTGATATTAAGTAAAATAATTAGTATGAATTAAGTACGACTCCTGACACAGAGGACATTTTTAAGAAAGGAGCTAACACTAAAACAAATGACTGGTGAGCTCGGCGCCTGCAAGTGCAATAAGGCTGATCAATATTTCATCAACCCCAGGCTCCTCAAGATTGGCATTGAAAAGCACCTCGTAAAACTCCCAAAAAACCAAAGTGTAGCAAGCTCTACAGGGAACTTTAATCGAATGGGAAACTTGGATTAAAAAGAGTCACATTGCCCAATTGTAAAACATAGCTACCATCTAATGTATCCAAACCTAAACCTCGTTAATAGAGTCCTATTGAATGAGCTCATACACTGCAGGTACGGCTTTAATCCTGGGCTGGTTTGAATTAGAACATAATTATTATTCTGAGCATTGGTTAGCTCTTCCGCTTTCCTTTCCTGCTGGCTCAGGTTCACAAAATATTTTTTCAATCATGACCAAGCCTCCTTACACACCCCAGTAGGCCTAAGGAAAATATTCAGACTGCCCAAAGAATTGCACATCCGTTTGATATACTCCAGCCAGGGAATTTGGAGACCTATGTCACAGAACAAACAATCCTCAATGGCCTCCCTATTGAACGAGGCATGAGGATTTAGGGGGTCATTCTAAGTCTGGCGGGCGGCGGAGGCCGCCCGCCAGACTTCCCCCACCAAAATACCGCTCCGCGGTCGAAAGACCGCTGAGGGTATTTTGGGATTTGCCCTGGGCTGGCGGGCGACCGCCAAAAGGCCGCCCGCCAGCCCAGGGCAAATCAACCTTCCCACGAGGACGCCGGCTCAGAATTGAGCCGGCGGAGTGGGAAGGTGCGACGGGTGCAGTGGCACCCGTCGCGTATTTCAGTGTCTGCAAAGCAGACACTGAAATACAGAGTGGGGCCCTCTTACGGGGGCCCCTGCAGTGCCCATGCCATTGGAGACCCGCCAGGAACAGGATGGCGGTAGGGGGTGTCAGAATCCCTATGGCGGCGGAGCGCGCTCCGCCGCCATGGAGGATTCTCAAGGGCAGCGGAAAACCGGCGGGAGACCGCCGGTTTTCCAAATCTGACCGCGGCCAAAGCGCCGCGGTCAGAATGCCCTGCGGGGCACCGCCGGCCTGTCGGCGGTGCTCGGTCTTCAACATACACCAATCCAAACATCTGATACAGTAAAAAATTAGGAGAACTAAATATTTGAGCCATCGGTTAAAACCAGGAGAACTTTCCTCCTATGCACTTCTAAAAGGGTGGCAATTGGCTTTTTACCAATAGGTGATGCCACATTACATATAAACCTTACACAACTCAGAAAACATAATCTAAACCTGGCTACACATGTAAACCAGGACCAATGTGAAACAAAAGTAACCCCAAGGTATGAAAAGTAATTGATTTTTATTATGGGTTTGTCACCAATGGACAAAAAATGCATTCTAAGGTTCCTGGAGTTCAGGCCATTACGAAAGTCTTAGTTGGGTTTACTTTCAGCCTCATAGTTGTGATAAAATCAATATAGCTTTCTATTGGGGACTTTAGTCCCTTGGGCATTCTAAAAAGCAAGGCCACATCATCAGCATATATTAGCTCAGGGATGGCCCTATTCTTAATCCCTGGTGCATCTACACTCTTAACCACCAGCACCTCTTCTAAGCTGTTGACATATAAGAGGAAAAGGATTGGGTCAGTGCACAACCTTGGCGGGCCCCTCGACCCATCCCAAATAAATCACTGTGTTCCCCAACTGGTCCATATCTAACAATTGCAAAGAGACCATAACGTAGGGCCCTCAGAAAACCCACAAGCCCCTTATCAACAACCATAGACTACAGTGTCACTTACAATTTGGACCTCATCATGCTGCCAAATGCACAGGAGAGGTCCATGAATGCTAAGAAAATGTATATCTGCTTTGGTATGGTGTGTTTGCCAATCATGAGGTGTAAACTGAAGCAGTGCTCCATTGTCCCCAACCTGGCCCCGAACCCATACCGGAGCTTAGTGGGTACACCATTATTTTCCACCCAGGCTAACATCCTTTCCAGGATAATTCCCCCAACCAATTTAACAGTAGAATCTAAGAGATCTATCAGTTGATAGCAGTTGGGGTTGCTTACAGATCCCTTTTTTAAAGATGCAAACGATAATGGCCATTCTTCAGGACAGGGACAGACCAGTTTAACATGCCAGATTAATAACATTTGTAATGAAAGGGGTCCACAAGTCTGTATTTAGTTGATATGGGTCCAAAGGGACCCCACTGGTCCCAAGTGCTTTGTTTGAGGGACCAACATTGCCTCAGTGACCTCTTCCAATGGAAACTCGATGTCAGAGGGATAACTAGGCAGAGGTTAGTTCATACCCTTCTCACTTACGTCTCCAATACTATAAAACTCAGTAAAGTGGTCAACCCATTGGTCAGGGCGTATATGAGTATCTATGGTTAATTGTCCGCAATTAGCCAATTTACTGTCATTGACAGTATACCAGAACAACCTAGCATCTTTTACTTTACAGGTGGTAACTAGTTTTTTCCATTCATCTTACTGGTAAACTGCTTTGCTTTTCCTTAGAATTAATTATTATTGAAGGGCATGATGCAGTGCAACAGTCTTGTCAGTGCCCATCTGTTGTAATATGTGTATCTATTTACATTAACAAAGTGTGGCACAGTTGGAGCAATAGCAGATTTATATTCAGAGAATGATCTAGATATGAAGAGCCACTTATGTGTTACCTAGTGCTCAAGTGAGACCATGGGTTTCAGAGGCTTCGTGGGTGACGATCATCAATTTTAGTATGAGATTTAAATGTTTCAAGCAAAGTATTCCAGCTTTGAGCTATTAGTTTTTTTCCTTAGATACACCCATCCCTCTATATGGAGGTGCAAACTCTCAGCAGTCAGCCACTTGGTCTCCTCTACTTGCCAGGTCTCTGCAAACGGGGAAGTTAAGAAATTGGGTTCTTAATTGAGGGTGTTGGGATCACCACTCAAGTAATTAACACTATCTTTGTCACAGTGAAATTTAAAAACACTAAATACACCCATGCTTAACTCTCTGGTAGCTTGGCACAAAACTAGCCAGGCCTTTACTTAGAGGAAATGTGTAAATTACTTATGCAGCACTCAAACAGTAATAAAGAAAAAACACAACACAAGAAAATCCCACACCAATTAAAAAAATATAGTAAAATAAAAAAAAATATTTGAGACCAAAACAACCAATTTCCAATCAGTAGAACTGAAGATATGCAAGTTCCAAGGTTTAAAGTGAGTACACACCTAAAGACACACATCACCACTATCGGTTATTCGATCATGCGAGACTGGTTGAAAGTCACAAGTTTAGGCCGACTGCGATGGAGCGCAGGCCTGAGACAGGCACCAGGTTAATCCAGCTGAATTACCTTCTAAATAACAGCAAGGAGAGTTCTGTTAATGGTGGATGGGGCCACAAGGAGTAGGGCAAGCATGGTGGATGTTTATCATTGTAGCAAGAAGAGCAGGCTGGGATACGTGGACAGTTGTGGCTATAGTGTGAAGATCCTGTTGGGGCGAGCAAACAGTCAGTGCTGGAGATTTGGGTTGGTGGTCACCGCGGGCTGTCGAGGCTATAGCATGAAGTGCAGCTTCTGCTTTGCCGTGCCTCTGTGGTGGTCGCTGTAGCATGAAGAGCCAGGTCTAGCTGAGCCTCGTATCGGCAGTCAACGTGGGTGACAAGATCTTGCCGTAAACAGGCCCATTCGCTGTTGTGAACAGTCCAAAACTGGAAGATTTCTTTCTTCCTTTGAGGGAGACCACAACTGATGCCACCCCAAGGGTCCAGGACCTTAGAGGTACCTTTTGGAGATCAAAAACTCACTCCAGCAGAGGCCAGCAGGGCTCAGGCAGGTCCAGTTAAAGGTCTGGGCAGCAGGGCATGGAGGCCACTGGAGATTGTTATGTCCCTTTAGCTCAGAACAAGAGGTCAGCCTGCTGACCCTTGGAGTCAAGTCAGCCTGGGATCAAGGGTGCAAGTCCATTCTTCCTTCTCAGTAAGCAGGGCAGCAGGCAGCATAGCAGAGTATATACAAAGCAACACCTAGAGCAAATTAGTAATGTATAAACAGTCACTGAAGAGACATCCAAATAATTTAGTCCAAATGAGGAATCAGTAGACAGATGTGATGTTTAATCCATACTGGACAGGCAGCCGACACGTGTTTTGTCAAATGCAACTTTTTAAACGCTGCAAGAATACAATACTGTATGACATGTATCAGAACCATAGATGCCCACTAAACATCATAAACCCAAAAACCTACATTCAAAATCGTGGCATAACGACATAAGACATAAAGCACTGTCCATGGCTTCAGAAATACCAATAGGAAACTAATCCCAATAAACCAGAGAAAGTCACCACGTAGTGAAATACATAATGAATACACTGTTGGATAAATGGAAAATAAAAAAAGACACAAAGGCCACAACCAACATCACCTATCGGAGAATAGGGTGCAGAATAAGAAGCGCCAACAAGGTTACCTAAATATGTGAGCTTGTCATTGAATGCCTGGCATGGTAACTGTATAACTTGAAAAAAATACGTGCATTAGTAATTACACGTCCTGATTCTGCATGGAAGTAAGTGTAAACAAAGAAAATAGCTTTGTCATAAGCGAAAAGGGCCAAAGAACAGCCATATGGAAAATGAAACAAGCCTAGAGGTTTGGAAATCGTACAAGAAATTACCTTAAGAATCAATTCCTTATGTATAAAGTTAGCTGAGTATCAAACGAAATGCAGAGGAACCATGATAAGTACTCCTAGTGTTCTGTATGGTGGAATAAAGGGATATAAAAAAAAAAATATATATATATATATATATATATGATATGTCCATAGACGTATCAGGTACTAAACAGACAGTTAAAAACAAGCTAGGGCAATTTTTAAAGAAACAGTCAGTAAGAGAGATTCCAGAGTCTTACCTAGTGCCATTGTGCACAGGATAAATGAAGTTACAAGCGGACGTCATAACATCCGCTTTAACAACTCGCATAGTCACAACATAAAGGGGACTGACTTCAACGGGAAACTTAGAGTGAGTTAGGGAAAAGGAACACCATTTTAGGCATATTGCTTGTTGTAACCAGGTATTAACGGTGAGAATCGGGTACCTTACACAAATTAAAAGTGGTATGTATCTAGTGCCATCATAAGCAGGATAAATGAAGTCACAAGTGGACGCCATATCACCCGCTTTAATGGCTCACATAGCCGAAACAAAAGGGACTGGCCAACAACAGAAAACCAAAAAGAGGGAAAAGGAGCGCCATCTTGGGCATATCCTGTTGTAACCCAAGTATAACTAGTGAGACTCGGGTAAACTGCACAACTTAAGAAATTGTATTTAAGGTTGTCATAATAGAGAACCAAGAAAGCAGTGTATTACAAGTATAGTGAATATGAGAGGTAAGTAGGTCAAAACGAAAACCCCAAAGATATTGAATCCAGAAAAACAGTGTTAGTAAAAGTAAAAGTTTAAAGGCACGTCAACATATATGCCACAGTTGCATATCTAACGTATTAATCTCATACGAAAGGCAACATTGGTAACAAGTAATGCACATCCCGTTTGTCAAGAAAGAATCTTTATCTTCTAATCGTATTTGTTGGTGCTCTCACGTTACAACACACCTGTTGCCCGGATGTGAGACATCTAACCAGAAAATCTGTTTAGACTGCTAATATCAACATAAAGTAACGGAGCACTTCATAAACCATATCACATAGTTAAACAGGAATATTTTAAAGTGCTTTAATTAAGTGTAAGTATTGGATCACAAGAAAAAACACAATCATGTTATTCAGTAAGAGAGCATCATATTGCTTGGAACCCAATTATACCTTTGTTATGATTAGTGAAGTGAACAATGATTTGTTGTCATGATATAAAAGAAGATTGTAGTTTCTTAAACCATGTTCCTGGTCAAAAGTTGAAGCATCAGCCAACACGTGTTTCATCCCAAAAATGAGACTTCTGCAGGGCTGACAACAGAAAAGCACATGGGGTGTCGTCAAACACTAATGTTCATAAGTTAAAAGACTTATTTTGTCATAAGCTTTATTTGTTTACACATAATGTGATCATCTGATCACCATACCAAAATTTACAGAATTAGTACTTGTAATCCAAAAAGTGGATACCCTTTAATTGCAAGAATCACCCTTGGTGGAATCCAAAGAGTTTAGGAATCATAGGCTCATAACTGAAGGTATATACAGCACCAAACAAAAGTGTTATATGTGCCAGTAGTACGTGAGGGTAGGAGACAAAAGTACTGACTTACTGTATATTGCCAGAAATAAAAAAGTAAGCATATTTAATTGTGCTTAAAATTGTGCACCCAAGTGGAAATTGTAATTTTAAAATAGAAAACTGTTTTAAAGGTATCGCGAGAAGGATCTGAGCTGCCCAATGTCACATTTTTGGGAATAAATCATGTAAGGTCTCAACAAAGAGGAGGGAATCATGTAACGGATTTGAGGAAAAATGAAGCTCGTTGGATTATAAAATTACGGGCTTTGGACCAAGCTATTTAATCAAGATAGTGAATTGCACTATTTCTGTAAACAAATTTTTCACACAACATTAATTTAAATCTAAATTAACAATTTACTTCCAAACCTTATTTATATGCATATTATTACTCATGCATTATATATATACATTTTGTTATGATGATCATTGACTTTATGAATATTTTAGGAATAAGTCAATTGTATTTCACCTATACATGTCTAAGAAGTGTGAGATACTTTTTAATCAATGATATAATGTTTTACCTTGCTACAAATTCCTGAATCAATTCTTTTTCCACCGACAAGCCTTTGGGATCAGTTATTCTCTGTTTCTAAGTCTTTCCTAATTTTCATTTTTCTTTAATCCCATTCTTGTTCCCAATTTTTATCTCTTAATCACTGGGCTTTCATATTGAGTAATTTTTTAACCAACTGTTTTCGTTGGGATACCACTGAGATTGATACCAGCTTTTGGTCACTCTGACAAAACTATGATTTTTTATATGTTCTGGATGGATATACGTACTAGCTGAATGGAACCATTTATTTCAAGTTTTGGTGAGACAGGTCAGCATACCCACAGATTACTTGTATTCTTTCGGATTTTAAATCCGGTCGTTGCTTAGGACCTTGGTGACGTACGACCGTGTTATGTTATCCGAGGTCCTTTAAGGTTTTTTCTTCATAGAATCTGATGACATATGATGCACATAATGCACACTGCTAGCGTAACCAAGACATTTTTAACCTCATACAACGTGCGCTCCTTGTAAATTTATACTTATCGGGCACCTTATACCGGCCGAGAAACATGCCGGCTCTATGCATAAGTTCTATTTATACTTATACTTTTTTGTTTTCTAGTATGGAGATGCTCAACTTTGTCAAATGATATACTTCAAATATATTATGGCAACTCTTTTTGAGGTTGAGCGGGATACAGACCGTTTTACCCTTGCTCCCATCTTGTATACACATTTTAAATACTTCCGTTAGTCTCTTATGTATGATAAGTGGCATGTTCATCTAGTATGTCAATAACGAAACAAACCCCCATTAGATTAGACATTCGCTAGTCACTAACTTCTATACCTATGAATATTGGATTGATTACTATTTCATTCTATTTTACTTTGACTTCTTTACATATACAATTTTTTCAAACAATATAATTGTCATATTTTGATCTTGGTTCATATTTTTCGGTACAGTGCAGGACAAATGTTCCTTTTTGTGCGTTTTTACAGTAATATGCGCTAGGAACCACACCAAGACTCTCAATACAACAGAATTAACTAAGGCTCTTGACTGACAATTCAAACATTTGAAACGAATTAAAACTAAATAAAGCAGGCCTTTCGAGTCAACAAGAAAATCTTTCTAACCTTCTCAGACAGAAGCGGTTGTGACCCATATTGCTAGGTTTTAGTGAAAGGTTAGCTCCTTTTGTCTAATATCTAAATTAAATACAGGATTTCACAGTAATAATATATACTTATTTTGTTTTGATTTCTTTTTTCCACATGCCATTACACAGACTATCAGGATACATATCTCGCTTATTTCCTGAGATACACGTGTACTGGCTTTTGGTAAGGTCTAAGTTCTTTACTCTTTCACTTTAAAACTTTTCGCAGTACCTTTAAAACAGTTTTCTATTTGCAAATTACGCTTTCCACTTGGGTGCACAACTTTTTAAGTCCCAATTAAATATGATTACTTTTTATTTCTGATACTATACAGTAAGTCAGTACTTTTGTCTCCTACCCTCACTTACTATTGGCACACATTATACCACATTTTTTGGGTGCTGTATATACTTTCAGTTATGGGCCTATAATTCCTAAATTCTTTGGAATCCACCAAGGGTGATTCTTGCAATTAAAGGGTATCAACATTTTGGAATACAAGTCCTAATTCTGTAAATTTTGGTATGGTGATCAGATGATCACATTATATGTAAGCAAACAAAGCTTATGACAAAATAAGTCTGTTAATCTATGAACATTAGTGTTTGAAGACACACCATCTGTTTTTCTGTTACCAGCCTTGAAGAAGACTAACTTTTGGGACGAAACACGTGTTGTCTGATGCTTCAACTTCAACCAGGAACATGGTTTAAGAAACTACAATCTTCATTTACATCATGATAACAAATCATTGTTCACTTTACTAATCATACCAAATTTGTAATTGGGCTCCAAGCAATATGATGCTCTCTTTCTAAATTACATGATTGTGTTTTTTCTGATCCAATACTTACACTTAATTAAAACACTTTAAAATATTCCTGTTTCACTATGTGATATAGTTTATGGAGTGCTCTGTTACTTTATGTTGATATCTAACGTATTACCCAGGAGAGGCCTCAAGAATAAGAGAGATCCCATTATGACCAAAGATCGTCACATCAATATACATGGGGTACCCTCATGATGTAATACAGTTAGGAACTGAGAACCTTTGAGATTTGACAATTAAACCCATCAAAAAACATAACACAACATAATGAGATAGCAGTATAGACTCAAACTGTATCCCATGATGGGGAAGACTGAAACAATAATGTATAATATGTTAGGGATGATCCAGAAAGATGTGAATTTGCGATCTGTATTAAGTTCATGGTCCACTGCTCTTAATTTTGTAATCCAATTAGTTTCCAATCAGCAAAGTGCCCGTATTCTATCACCTCCTCTCGGATTTTCCGCTGCCACTCCTATGGCGTGAAACCTCAGATTCACTAATTTGCTAATTTTGTGATGTATATTAAAGTGCAAGACAAGAGGATTGTTTTAATAGCAGTTTCTAATAACACGGATATGTTCTTGCATTCTTTCCTTGAGTGGTCTTATCATGTACCCTATGTAGATCTGTTGGCATAAGCACACAATGCAGTAGACCACAAACTTGGTATTACAGTTATAAAACCCACTGATGGTGTGTTTCATTGAGATGTTGTACTGGAAATGTTTAAGTTTATCAAGCACATACGGACACATGTTACAGTGTCCACATTTAAAAAAACCTAGGGGTAATGGTCTCAACAATCCAGTAATGAGTTGGGTCATTTGTGATTTTAGGAAACTTGGACAGAAAAAATTATGTATAGTTTTAACCTCTACTGTATGTGATGCAAGGCTTATTTGTGACATAGGGGGTGATTCTAAGCTTGGCGGGCGGCGGTAGCCGCCTGCCAAGCGGGAACCGCCAGAAGACTGTACCGCGGTCAAAAGACCGCAGCGGTCATTCTGGGTTTCCCACTGGGCTGGCGGGCGACCGCCGAAAGTCCGCCCGCCAGCCCAGCGGGAAACACCCTTCCCACGAGGACGCCGGCTCAGAATGGAGCCGGCGGAGTGGGAAGGTGCGACGGGTGCAGTTGCACCTGTCGCGAATTTCAGTGTCTGCAAAGCAGACACTGAAATTCTTTGTGGGGCCCTCTTACAGGGGCCCATGCAGTGCCCATGCCATTGGCCCCCCAGGGGCCCCACAGCACCCCATACCGCCATCCTGTTCCTGGCGGGCGAACCGCCAGGAACAGGATGGCGGTATGCGGTGTCAGAATCCCCATGGCGGCGCAGCAAGCTGCGCCACCATGGCAGATTCCCATGGGCAGCGGAAAGTCGGCGGTACACCGCCGGCTTTCCGCTTCTGCCCGCGGCTGTACCGCCGCGGTCAGAATGCCCGGCGGTGCACCGCCAGCCTGTTGGCGGTGCTACCGCCAACCTCCGCCCTGGCGGTATTTACCGCCAGGGTCAGAATGACCCCCATAGTCCTTTAGTACAGTATCCAGATTGAGTAAATGCCTATATCGCTGAAGAATCTTATAGAACACATGGCTAAGAATGTGGTATGGTGAAATAAGTGCTAACCTAGGTGTCTCATCTGAATGTTTAGACTTACTCTTTAATAGAGACTGACGTTTCATATGAGTGATTCTGTGTTTGGCTTTTGTAACAACTGGGGCCAGGTAACCTCTGAATAGAAATCTGTATTCCCAGTGTTTCAATTCAGTGTTAAAGACAGAGGGGGTCATTCCAACTTTGGCAGTCCTTCCACAGGACATCCGAAGCCTGCACTGGAGGTCTTTTGTCTGCCATATTTTGAGTGTTTCGCTGGGCCAGCGGGCGGAAACGATGTTTCCGCCCACTGGCCCAGTGGTACACTCACCACAACATTGACGATGGCACATAATTGAGCCGACGGCAATGTTGTAGTGCATTGGGTCTGACAGCACCCATCGCGCATTTCACTGCCCATAATTCGGCATGATGGGGCTGTGCATGGGGAGTGCAGGGGTCCCCGACACCCATATTCCACCAGCCTTTCCATGGTACCTGGCGGATTACAACCACTGGGACCGCCAGGCTGCAGCCTGGCGGTGTCGTCGGTTGGACTGTGGCAGCTCCGCCACGGTCAGAATGAGGTGGTCGGACTGCCCTGTCTGCAGCAGTTGGTATCGCCACCACAGGGTCAGAATGAGCCCCAGAGTCATCACTGAAGTTACGTCTCCTCTAACCATTTCCCCATAAGGAATAGAGGGTATTTGTGATTTTGGGTGTTGACTACTAGCGTGGGGAATAGAGGTGCATGCAGTAGGTTTTCTGAACATGGAGGACATGATTTTGGTATCCTTACAGTATAGTGTAAGATCCAAAAAGGTTATGCACCTCTTATGTGGGAAATGAGTAAACAAGATGTTAAAGGGATTATTGTTTAGGAAAGATTCCAATTTGAAAAGAGACTCAGGGGGTCATTATGACCACGGCGGTCGGTGATAACGTGGTGGTAGTACCCCCAACAGGCTGTCGGTACATACCGCCACATTATGACATTAGCTACAGCCAACCCGCCAATCTAGCATACCGACAGACATGGCGGTAGCAGCCGCCAGGCCGGAGATAAGAATCTTCAGCCCGGCTGCTGCTACTGTACTGCCGGCAGCATCATGACCCTGCCTACCGCCATGGGTTTCGCGCCGCTCACAAAGCCATTAAAACCATGGCGGTAGGCCCTACCAGTGACAGGGAATTCCTTCACTGTCACTGGTAGGAGACACCCCCACAAGCACTCCCCAGATGCCTCCCACCCCCATCCACGCCCCCCTCCGATCCCCCACACCCCCATACACGCATACTCGCAGACACCCACCACACATTCACATACTCACTCACACAGACATACACGCATTCATTCACGCGTGCATCCATTCATTCTCGCACACATCCGTACATACATTCACACTGACACACAGACACGCATTCATATTTCCGTTCATACATGCATTCTCACACATGCATACACACTTGCATACAACACTACACACACATTTGCATTCACGCACACACTCACACATTCATGCACCCCCCCCCCACACACACACAACACCCCCCACCCCCTCTCCTGTCGGAAACCCAACTTACCTGCATCCGGGGGGGTCTTCTGGCAGGGAACGGGCCAGGGCGCTGCTACCGCCAGCAGCGCCCACCAGCAGAACACCGCCAGGCCGTATTATTTGTCATAATATGGCTGGCAGTGGTCTACTGATGTGGTGCTGCTGGTGGTAGCAGCACCACCTTAACACCATCCGACAGTATGGCCACAGACTGATTTCCACCCTTCTTGTGGAGGAAATTCGGCTGTGGTCATAATTTGGCAGACGGCTGTTAGCAGTGGCGATGGTCTTTTGGCAGCTGTCGCTGCGGCGGTAGGCGGCATTTACAGCCATTACGTTAATTAGCGCCTCAGTGTCGACTGACCATATCATTAGTATATCATCAATGTATCTTCCCCAAATAACAACATGGTCGATAAGCTGCAATGGGCAGTCAGACCACACAATTTATTTTTCTATCCACACCATGTAGAGGTTGGCAAATGATGGAGAGAATTTATAACCCATTGCCACACCCCGATGTTGTCTGAACTAGCTGCTGTTATGCATAAACACATTGTTATCTAGCACCAACGTAATCATGTCCATTGGCATATTACTATGTTCTAGAAGGGTGGTGAGAGGAGGTGATGGAATACGGGCACTTCACACATTGGAAACTAATTGGATTACAAAATTGAGAGCAGTGGACCATGGACTTAATGCAGATTGCAAACTGCACGTCTTTCTGGATCATCCTTACCATATTGTACATTATTGTTTCAGTCTTCCCCATAATGGGATACAGTTTGAGTCTACAGTGTTATCTCATTATGTTGTATTACGTTTTTCGCTAGGTTTAATTGTCAATTACCAACGGTTCTCAATTTTCATACTGTGCATCAGTAACACGTCTTCTTTCAGTTCCTCATTGTATTACATCATTATGGTACCCATGTGTATTGATGTGACGATCTTTGGTCATACCATCCTCTCTCTTCTTCTTGAGGCCTCTCCTAAGTTATGTGTTAGAAATGCAACTGTGGCATATATGTTGATGTGCCTCTAATCTTTTACTTTCACTAACAATGTTTTTCTGGATTCAGTATCTTTGGGGGGTTTCTTTTTGATCTATATACCTCTCATATTCACTATACCTGTAATGCACTGCTCGGTTCTCTATTATGAGAACCTTACATACCATTTCTTAATTTGTGTAATGCACCCGAGTCTCGCCGGTTATACTTGGGTCACAACAGGCATCATGCCCAATATGATGCCCCTTTTCCGTAAGCTCTTTTTGGTTTTCCGTTGTTGGTCAGTCCCTTTTTGTTTTGACTATGCGAGTCATTAAAGCTGGTGATATGGTGTCCGCTTGTGACTTTCTTTATCCTGCTTATGATGGCACTAGGTACATACCACTGTAATTTATCTGATTCTCGCCGGTTATACCTAGGTTACAACAGGCAATATGCCCAAGATGGCTTTCCTTTTCCCTAAGCTTATTCTAGGTTTCCCGTTGTGGTCAGTACCCTTTTTGTTTCAACTATGTGAGTTATTAAAGCAGGTGTTATGGCGTCCACTTGTTACTTCATTTATCCTGCGTACAATGGCACTATGTAAGGTGCTGGAATCTCTCTTACTGGCTGTTACTTTAAAATTTGCCCTAACTTGTTTTTAGCTGCCTGCTTAGTACCTGATACGTCTATGGACATATATATATATATATATATAATATACCTTTTTGATATCCCTTTATTCCACCATACAGAACACTAGGAGTACTTATCATAGTTCCTCTGCAGTTCCTTTTGATACTCAACTAACTTTACACATAAGGAAATGATTCTTAAGGTAATTTCTTGTACGATTTCCAAACCTCTAGGCTCATTTCATTTTCCATATGGCTGTTCTTTGGCCCGTTTCGCTTGTGACAAAGCTATTTTGTTTGTTTATACTTACTTCCCTGCATAATCAGGAGGCGTAAGAACTATTGAACATATTTTTACAAGTTATACGGATGCAATGCCAGACGTTCTATGTCAAGCTCACATATTTAGGTAACTTTGTCAGTACATCTTGGTCTGTGTCCTGCTCTCTATTCTCACACATGGGATGTTGGATGTGGCATTTGTTTATTTTCTTTTTCCATTTATCCAACACTGCATTCATTTTGTATTTCACTACGTAGTGACTTTCTCTGGTTTATTGGGATTGCTTTCCTATTGGTGTTTCTAAAGTCTTGGACAGTGCTTTATGTCTTATGCTGTGAAAGTGGCAGCGGGAGGCGGGGAGGCTGGTCGTTGGCCATATCGTTGGCCGTATCAAGCAAGAGTGGGAGTAGTATGGGTGTTCTTTCTATCTCTTGGCACCTCAACACCCCTCCGGCTCTTCTCCGGCACTCTAAGCTCCACACACCCCTGCCACTGAGGGGCAACTGCAGAGGCAGCGCAGGCAGTCCAGCAAGGATCGGAGCCAGCTACCATGCTTCCGAAAGGGCCCAAAGCACCCCAAGCCCCCACCACTGAGGGGGCCATGCAGCAAGGACGCGGAGCCGCAGAGACACAGGCTGGGAGGCATAGACTTCAATCCTCCGTTAAAACACTGAGGCGGTCCGGAGGCCGGGCCGCCGCAGACACGGAGACCCTGGTCAGGAAGCCCAGATTAAAGTCTTCCGGTGGACGTTGCCTCGGTCAGGAGGCTGGGTAGCCATAGGTCGTTAGCTGCAACTTTCATCCATGGGCACCCTTTACCCAACGCAGGACATCACTGAGGGGGCTGAGCAGGCTTTTCAGGCCGCACAGTAAGGCTTGCAGTCAGCGTGGACCGCAACCTAAGGATGCAGATACGCGGGACGTGGGCTGGGAGGCCCCTAACCACAAATCCCGAGTAGCGGTGAGACCAAGTATGAAGGCAGCTGCAGCTCCAGGGGAGAGTCTGGTGGATCCGGTTTCCCACACGGCCTGCTCATGAAGGGTCTGAGTGGACACTGAACACGGTGTGCAGCGTGACCCGCCACCAAAGAAAACGTGTGGCTGTGAGAGCATCACATCAGGCATCTGGCGCAAGGAGCGGCGCATCAGGAAAAGGAGGTAAAGAGTACTGAGAAAAGCCGGGAGGCACTTGGGGTGCCCCAGTGGGACACAGGGGAGGTAACATATGGGAGAGGATAGCAGGGACTGGGCAATGGAAGTGGCCACAGGCAGCTCGTGGTGTGGCATGTTGCCTTTTCCCCCCATTCCCCTATCTCCCTGTTTACCTTGCCCAGAACTTTGATGACTCAGGGGGTGGGTACACTTCAGTCTTCTCCTTAGCCGCTGTGTACGGGCCTGCATCTCTTTAGCAGTACTCCCTCTAACCATCCCTCCTTGTATTCACATCTCTCTCTGACTCCTGTTTTAGGTTTAAATGTTAATCTCCCAAGCAATCCCCTGGATCAAAATATGCAGGTTTCTATCTCTCTCCTTAGTCTTGAGAGACTTCTTTCATCCATCTTAAACCTATTGGAAACATTTGTCGGGGATCTGATTGTACTTTTGAGACTGTTATAGCTATCCTGAAAGAACTAATCGTTAATAAAAGAGGCAGTCATGAACCGTTCCCATTACATCTAGAAAGAGTTTCAACACGGTCTTGTGTAGCAGAGAACAAGGTTCCTCATCCTAGGATTGACTTCTGCTCCCAGACTGGTAAGCCTCGGGTAAAGGAGCTACATACAAAACTCTGCTTCAATTAACATCCCAGTAGACTCTATCAGATTTGTGTTGAATGACTTCTCTCCAGAAAGAAGCCTGAGTTATGAGCCCCAAAGTATAGAACAGGAGGTGTTTCCGATCTTTAAGGCTCGCCCAAAGGTAAATACGGTGATTGGAGAAACTCATAAGAGGGGAAAGAAACAGAATTGTAGAACCTTTAAAAAAGATCAGGGAAAAGCGTGATTTACAGAGGACCCCCCTTTGCCACAATATCCCCAAACCCTGGAGGAACCTGTTCAACATCACCATATTGCAAACCTTGAATCTTGAGTACTGTATGCTTCATCATGTACTCCTTGCGGGCCAGGTGTGGATGATCAAATCTTGGTTCATAACATGTCTCCATAACAGTCCAGTACACAACTTTTGAAACCCCTGGTGCAACCATTTGGGGACCCAATGTAGCTCAAGCCTCGGACCGGAATGGTCGCTTCCCAAGAGAAGGAGGCAGAGATTGAATTATGTGGACACTTAAGATTTAGATGTTATTTTTATTTTTTACACAGATTTAATCTTAAAAGATCTCTTCTTCTAAAGTGATTTTCGGAGGTTGAGTCACTTGGTATCTTTGGAGGATTAAGGCTATGGCCCTAAAACATGAGTGTCCTTCTGCTTGAAATTGATAGTTAACAAAATCTTAAATAACTCAGAACGGTTGCAATGTAAAGGTATTAATGTTGTTCCAATCCCGGGGGAGGCAGGGAGCAACTTACCCTTACCTTTTTAGTCAACAGGGTCTAAAGACTGCCTTAGGGAAACATGGCAGGCAGGTGTTGCTTAAGGAACACCTGAAGTGCTTACCCCAAGAATCAAGTGCCAACACCTACTCTTGGAATTGATTACTGGGCGCTTTAAGCAATTCTTCTACAATGTCTAATCCAACAATATCATCACATTAGCAACGAGCTAACTGTTGTTTCCTGGAATGTTGCTGGCATAAAAAATAATGAGTAAAAAATGGATTTTCTGCACTCTTTGAATGCAACTATAATCTTCCTGCAAGAGACCTGGTCTGTCGGGAGCTCTTGTGCGACACATATTATTCACTCTGCTGTAACGCTACCCCTTCAAAGAGAGGTCACACAAAGGGTAGGGTAGCCTGCCTCCTGACCAAAAGGCTTGAATGCTTTAGAGGCCCTAGCAATCTGTTCTTGGCTATAATTTTATACGGTATAGGTGAGGGGTCCGATGGAGCTCCCTTGGTATTGGTAAATTCCTATATCCCCCTGTTGTCTCACATAATGGCCTCTTAGTTAAGATATTTCTTTTTGTTAAAGAGTTTTGTGATAGGCAGCCTGGAACACGAATTATCCTGGTCGGGGATCTAACTGTAAAATTTTGAATCTTGCCCTTTCCCAATTCTGGGACGAGGAAAATGTAGACGTTTTTGGAATCCCCACTTGTGTCTTTCCCCATAAAATAAGAATTGATAGGCAAGGGAAGCTCCTCCTTGAGCACTTGAAGATGAGTGACTGTATTATAGCGAATGGAAGAATTTCCGCTGATTCACAAGCTCATTACACACACAAATCTCTGGGGGGAGCAGCAATTTTAGATTATGTGGTAACTAGCTATCAGGCATTCTCTTTGGTACACAATATAAAAGTGATAGAGACAGCACTTAGTGATCATAATACTCAAGTAGCGTCTCTTAACTTGAAAGTTCTCCCTGCCGACATCTAGGGTTTTGCTGGGTCAAAATCAAAATTCAAGATCAAAACTGGTACAACACATTGGACCTATGACAGGATTAAGGAGCTGGAAGGTAAATTAGAGACCACCTCAGGCAACCTCGAAAGCTGGGCAGAAAATGTTTTGGAGAAGTTTTCAGAGTTTATGCAGCAGCTACCTATGGTCACCCGCCAGAAGGCCCAGAGGAGGCATATGTTGAAACCCGACCCCTACTTTTATTGAATCGAGAGCTCAATTCCCTTATCCACAAGCAATATAGGGAATACTTTCTAGAAAGAAATATTCAGTTGGCCCTACTAAAAAGAAGGAGGCGTTTAAGGGCACGTTTAAAAAGAGTTGTTATTGACAGATTTTGTATTAATGTAAGGGAAGCAGCAATTAATGGCCAATCTAGGCGTTTCTGGTCACTGGCAACAGAAGGATGTGGCTCAAGAACTAGCTCTCCTCCAATGGTCATCAACGAAGCAAGCTGGTCCACTTTCATATCTGGTCTCTATGCATTCAATGGGATTACAGGGGAGTGTCCCCAAGCTGGTGACGATTCCTCATATACGTCCCCCTTTGTGAAAGAAAAGGTCATTAGAGGCATGCGTAGTTCGGCAGCAATGGGCCCAGATGAAATTCCTATATTGGTTATAAAATATGATGTTCTTAACTGGAGTAAAATCTTGTACCAGGTCTTTCAGTGCTGCTATGAAACTAGGAAAATTCCTCTGTCCTGGAAGAGTAGTTTTATTGTTCCTTTATTTAAGAAAGGGGATTGTAACACTCCTGGGAACTATCACCAGATTGCTCTGCTAGATGCGTTTGGCAAAATATTCGGCAAATGTTTGCTATCTCAGATTAGTGACTGGGCAGAAAGAAACAAAATCATCCCCCTGGAACAATCTGGCTTCAAGAAAAGTCAAGTCAAGCCAAATAAGCTTTATTTGACAGAAGTTTGCCATAAAAGCATACATACAGAAAACAAAATCAATACATTAACCACAAACCAAACAAATAAGTAAAGCATTAAGACTCAGGTAGAGTGGATGATATTGAGACAAAATAAAACTGTAAAATACAGGGTTTTATAATTAAAAACTGTGCAAAAATATTAAAAAGGAAAATAAAATGTGTGTGTATATATATATGTATATGTATATATACACATATTAATATTAACTGTTCAGAATAATATCATAAAAAAGCAAGGAATAAAACAGTAAAAATTATTAAGATCACTCAGCAGGTTGAATATGGCAAGAGTTATAGATTTACTTCTCAGTCACTAGCAAAACGTATTATTTTTCGGTGTCTGAGGATAGCCCATAGGAATTTAGACATGATGTTACAGATGTATATGGTTGGCAAAAACTGTAGGAACACATAAGCTGGTCGATATTGTATCAAGTTAATGGATCTCAATAATGGCAGCAATAGTATCTTTCTTGGCGAGTTATCCAATGAACAGAATAGAATCGTATGAAAAGAACTTTACTCAGTGGCCGTGTCACACGGGCATTTGGCCATAGGCCTCGACCAGTCGTTTATGATTGGAAAACTCACAAAATGATGGAAAAGATCTATCCTAAACCTGGTCAAAACGAATCTGTGCTGTTCGTTGCTCACCTCTTTTAGATATATTTGCATCCCAGGTGAGGTTAAGATCAGCTGTTTTTTAAGAACACTTGGGTTAAGCAGTTCAGTGGTTAGAGTTAGTTCTCTAAATGTGACAAGAAGTCTTTCTTTAGGTTTTTTCTTGTGACAGCTCATAGTGTTTCTGGTTTATAGTAGTAGTCGGGGTGTCCTAGATCACTCATATGTTTTTTTTACGTAGCCCAACCATTTTACTTTCCAAATATTAGAGGACCTAAGGGAATCCTGTATAGCCTCTTGGTTCAGCTTTGTATACTCAGATGTCCATATCTTGTGCCATGGCAAGATCGGTTGGGTTTTAACTAGGTTTAAAATTAGCAGGACCCCTAATTCCGAGTGGCATACGTGTGATGGACTACACTGTGGGAGAGAAAGAAGATACTTCAGGGAGGCGTTCTCTATCAACTGTAGGGAGACATTGTTTACATGCCCTCAAAGGTCTGCCCCGTACATGACTGTTGACATACATTTGGCCTTATACACTGACAGTATTTCCCTAGGGGGTTTCTTACCAACCTTGCAAACAAAATTGCGTAAGGCTGCAATAGTTGTCTGGAAAAGTAGCCCTAAGGTTCTAATTGCCATTTGCCATGTCCCTCAAACACGATCCCCAAGTAGGAAAAGGACGTAACATAATCTATTCTGGTGTCTGTTATCATGAGACTGGGAGTTTTCGGTAACACTTTCCCCGCACTTCATAGCAAATGTCTTGCATTTGTTAACTAATAGCCCCAGTTCCTCCATATAAGACACAAAAGATGTTAGTAATTGTTGCAGTGCAAGGGGGGTTCGGGCCATTAGGACCACATCATCAGCATATAGAAGGGCGGGGCCGGGCCGGGAACCTATTTGGGGCGCGTTGCTACAATTGGCAGATAATACGTTACCCAGACTATTAATGTATATGGAGAAGAGAAAGGGTGGCAGAACACAACCCTGCCTTACACCCCTCTCTATTCCAAATGTCTGGGTACATTTGCCCTTGGGTCCGTATCGCACTCTGGCGCTGCATCCATGATATGTTTCCCTGAGAAATTGTATGATTGGTAGTTCCACACCCATGTTCCCATGATAGCCCACAATTTACTATGAATTACGCAGTCAGAGGCAGCAGTTAAATCAACAAAAACTAGGTACAATCTCCCTTGTTTGATAGTGGTGTATTTCTCGATCAGCATGCTTAGGTTTAGACGATGTTCCACAGTGACTACTCCCTCCCGGAACCCGTACTGTAAGTCCGATAAAACATTCTTGTCCTTGGCCCATTCCTGTAGTCTGTTCAAGATAATGTGGCTTGCCACTTTTAGCATCAAATATGGAAGTGAGATAGGACGGTAGCAATTTGGATTATGTCTATCTCCCTTTTTGAAGATTGGGACTACAATTGATTCCCTCCAGGATTTCCATAAACCAATTTGACAACACACATCCAGGACTTGAATAAGCAGTGGCCCCCAGAGAGTCCTGTTGGCTTTAAACAGATCTACCAGGATGAAGTCCAGGCCTGGCGCCTTGCCGACTTTGCTAGCATTCAAGGCAGCCATGATCTCATCCAAGGTGAATGCCCGCTTGGCAGGGAAGGTAACAGGGGGGGAGATCACTATCGGACACAGCGTCTACTGTCAGCCCTGACCTGTTAGTAGGATTCCAATAAATATTAGAAAGGTGACTAATCCAGTCCCCCTCACTAATGGCTATTTCAAGGCGTGGACCAGTATCGGGCTGGAGGTAGGGTGAATTAATTGCCAGCGAAAAAGCTGCAGGGTCTTTACTCGTGCTTGCTTCATACAGTTTCTCCAATAGATCATCTTTTAAAGCTGTTTTCCTCAGTGTTAAAACACGCTTGTAGTGCTTCCTAGCCGCCCTGACTTCGTTTGCACAGCGTGGTCGTTTTTGTATTGCTAGTTTCAGCATTCTATGGGCCTTGGTACAATGTTCATCAAACCACCTTCTCGTCCTGTTGTTGCTGCTGTCCCTACCTGTAATTACTAGTCCCTCCTTAACATACCCAGCAATCTTTTGGAAACTCTCAACGATATCCTCGGGGTCAGATCCCAGGTCTAGACAACTTTCAAAAGCCTGCATACAACCACAGATCAACTTTTTTTGGAAACTTTTAGGGATCAATCTTTGACCAGCGCAAGGTGTACCCGTTGAGCCTGTTAATGACCATAGCTCCCACTGTACAATAGTTAGGAAGAGGTGCTTGGGATAAAAAACCTCTTGATGACATATCAAGATCTTTGCTCAGGGGGAAATAGTCACTGCATGCAGTTGTGTGGGTAATGAAATTTCCAACCTTACCGTGTCTGTTTGTGACCACTATGTAATCTATCACTCAGTTTTTCCCATGCCCATTGACCGTAGGTGTGAATGGGATTGGCAGGCAGCAAATCTCGTTACAGAATGAAAGGTCGATATTGAATATAAGATCATTCAGTTGTTCCCTTCCCCACAGGTAGAGTGTGTAAAGTGTGAGTGCACAGCGTTCCCCCTTTCGCTTAAACCGCAGGCCTTTTCTGAAGCCCTAGTGCAAACTTCTGTAAAGAAATCCCCCCCCCCATAGAAATACCAAATTCTGTAATTTTATATTCCTGAGAGATTCAATATCCCTTTTTAGTAGAGTCAAGACGGTTGTTAACTCAGCTTTCGGGATGCTGTTATAGATGTTAATTAAGGCCAGCGCCGGTTTTGCTGATATTTCAACAACAACGATGTGATGGAAGGGTTGCGGAGCCAGCATATTTATACTAGCTGCTTTCAGGGTGTTTGAAACATAAGTACAGATCCCCCCCTTTGCTCTACCAGAGTTGGATGGTTTCGTCGGGGTATGATAGGTTCTGAAACCATTTAGGTGGATTGGGTTTACTGCCCATGTTTCTTGTACACAGACTACGGTGAAGCTATTAACAAAATCACACCAGTCTGCTATAACAACCTTAGATAGTAGACCTGCCACGTTCCAGAATGCTATCCTTGTATTCCCCTCAGGAGCTGTACGTTCAGAATTAATCAAGTGGTCCTGAATCAGTGGATTGTTTATGTCCAGGACGAGGGGGAGGATGTTTTTAGAGTCAGCAGTAGGAGAAGCAGTCAAACCAGGAGTAATTATGTTGCATGGAAGGGGTAGTAGGTCAGCAGGAATTTTGGGTGGTGCACTGAGTCAGTCATTCTTATCCAGATTAGAAGAAGTGCCTGCTAAGAGGTTGGTGAACCCTTTCCTGTCACACGGCGGGGAACTGGGATACCTAGACTGAATGTGTGAGTACCCTGGGGCACTTGTCCTTGCATCTAAGGCCACCAAATTATCAACCAAGCTCCTATCCTGAACTGCCAGCTCAACAGTGTCAAGACAGATAACCAAATCTGGCTGTCTAACTGCATCAATGATGTCCTCACGTATTATGGAGTAACAGCCCCTCACATGATGGATCCAGTGGATTGCCTTGTTTCTCACAGAGTCACCCCCTTCCCTGTGGGCTGGTAGGCATAGTTTGGGGACATTAACTATTAGGACAGTGCTGTTAGAATTAGCCCGATTGGGTGCTGGCTGTTCAACATAATTTGGAACTTTATCTTTCATTAATCTAGCCAATTGATGACGAAGACTTGGTTTGTCACCCCTGTTTAGGTATTTGTATGTCGGGCCTTGCTAGAATTCATGATCCCACCGGCCGATTTATGGTGACCAGTGCCGGGCACCAGGATTACAGCAACGGGGGGAGGGGAGCAATTGCAAATCTTGTTACCGATGTTCGAGGGCAATTTGGTCAGAAGTGTTGAGGACCCTGTGGGATTCAGCATGGTGGTACCATTGTGATCCCTACTGGGTGTCTTGTTTACGGATGTTAGCTGTTTGACCATTATAATTAAGGATTTAACCATTATTTTGAGCTCAGATACCTCATCTTGTAAGTCTTTTATACATGAGATGTACTGAGCATTAGGCAGGTCTGGGCTTGTGTCTGTTGCTCCTGTGTCTGCTGTCCCACCCATTACAACACTTAGGTCACAATCGTCAGGTGATATATCAATTAAGGGACAGAAGCGGTTGGTGCAATGAAGGGCCTCACTTCCAGAAGGTGTAGGCGCACTCGCTGGTGACAATGGTGAATGAGCATTAGCCTTACTCGCTTTGCCCTGCCCTGTAGGAGTTAAAACTGGGGCCCCACATTTTTTGAACATCTCTGGGATTTTCCTGCGGTCCTCCCTTTGTCTTACTGGGGAACTTTCACTCTGAATACATTTAGGGGCTCTGTACGGAGAGGAGGTCAAAATATCCTCACAGTCAACTAGGAGGTTGTCTATCCTATCCATTACAAAGTTACTTGCTGCATGCTTCTGCCGTTTGTGTTTTTTTACTGTGTGCCACCCCAGCCACGCCCTTGTTCGCTTTCCTTTTGATCATCGCAGTTACTTACACCAGAGGGTGATCCCTTAGGGATAGAATAAGACAATATGGCCGTACCCAGAGATGATAAAAATGCAAAAGCACTTTCAAACTCTGCTTTCAAAATAAATGTCAGGGGGGTGGCTTAGCCCAGCCTCCTTCGGGCTCCTTTGGGCGTGAATGGGCCTGCCCTTGGCCCGGGCTTTGCCTGTGCTGCCTTGTGCCCCACGCGCTATATAGCACTCGGTCTGGTCAAGTGGGTACAGGTGCAGAGGAAAATGGCCACCTCCTGGGGCCACAAAGCAGTCTGGGATATGTAGTCCCACTTGGAAGTCTCTAGTGCGTCCCACACTGCGGTGTGCCCCCAAGCACTATATAGCGCTCGTTCGTCTGATCAAGTGGGTGCAGGTGCAGAGGAAAATGGCTGCCTCCTGAAGCCATGAAGCAGTCTGGGATATGTAGTCCCACATGGAAGTCTCTAGTCCGTCCCGTGCTGCGGTGTGCCCCCACATGCTATATAGCACTCATTGGTCTGGTCAAGTGGGTGCAGGTGCAGAGGAAAATGGCCACCTCCTGGGGCCACAAAGCAGACTGGGATATGTAGTCCCTCTTGGAAGTCTCTAGCCTCCAGGAAAAAGCATGGAACAATTGATAACATCTCGGCCGTCCAGGGAATAATTGAGAAATAGGTCTCCATGAGAGGGGGGGTGATCTATGCAACCTTTATTGATTTCTCTGTGGCATTTGACAAAGTAGATCGGGCCACGCTATGGAGAAATCTATCAAGATTAGGTATGCCTGGTATCCTACTAGATCTGGTGACTGCCCTCCATTCCTCTACCTGGTGTAGAGTGTTGTTAGGGGGAGATAGAGGTTTGTCTCATAAAATCCCAACACAGAGTGGTTTAAAACAAGGCTGTATGTTGATCACATTGCTGTTTTCCTTGTACATCTCAGACTTACCTAGCTATTGAACTTGGAGCGTGGGTTTCGCCCCCATATTGAGAGGGAGGCCAATAACCTGTTTACTATATGCTGATGATATAATCATTCTGGATCGCACACCAAAAGAGTTAAATAATTGTCTGCAGCCCTTACAACAATTCACAGAAGCCCACTTTCTAAAAAAGAAATTACTCTAAAGGTAAAATTCTGTGTTTCCATGGTAAAAAGAAGTTTAAGTATGACAAATTCTGCTGTTCATTGGGAACATAGAAACTAGAAAAGGTAAATTTGTACACTTTTTTGGGATTTTTTTTTTCGGGAACCTCAGTGACAGCACATAGAACATAACCTAAGCAAAGTTTAAAAATCTCTTAGAAGTCTACCGGGCAAAGATACCTCCCTCTTTAGTTTATGGTTTAGAGTAAGTAGGAGTCTCTCAATGTTTTTTTTTTAATAAGCTAGAGGGCCGTGTCCTTAGGAAATTAACATCTGGTAACCTGGCCCTCTCAGCAGCAATTTTAAGGTTAGAGATGGGTTTAAGAAGCACATTTGTGCAATGACTAGCCAGGGTTGTACACCGGGTGGTTAATCTGGAGAAAAGTGTGTGGCGACTCTCTGAGGTCTTTGTTAAAGAAATAAATCTTGGCTGGCAGCAGGGCGAAATACACTATTGGCAGGAATTTCATTTTTGCCACAGGCCTATTACAGTTAGATCCTGCCTCTATTCTTATACTCTCTCCATTACAACTAAAATCCATTATTAGACAAGCAACTTGGTCCACAAGCCTTTGCCTGCATAAAAAGGCCTGTACACACAGACAGGGCTTCCAATCTGTAACAGGTACTGTAATATTGAAGGAAATGCAGCCCTATCTTATCTGGAACCTGCCTCATGGGATCAGACGATTCTGCTTTCTAATACGACAGGGGTTGCTTCCTCTCAATACATTATGGACTTGATGGTATGGGTCTTTGGCGACTTGTAATTTCTGTCAAAATGGCATCCAAGACCTGATTCACATTGTTTTCATTTACCCGGGCTTGCTATTATAACGTCGTGGATGGTTACGCTCTGTATAACTTCAACTTTCTTTATGTACTGCATCAGATGTACTGCAAGCCTTTTCTGCCCACCCCTAATGAATTGTTTTGCTGCAGAATCTTTAACATTTTAAAATGCTTTTTAAAATTGTATTAACTAAATCATTGATTTTTCCTGAAAGAAAAGGGGAATGTAAATAGTCCATGAAGGGTTGTAGGTCATTTATTTTATGGTCTTTCTTTGTATGTATGTTTTATGTGTACCTTCATGGGAGTTCCGTCTCTTAAGTAAAATATGTCATGTCATGTCATGACACATAACACTTCTAACACTTTGTTATGCCATGATTTTGGAAGTAGGTTTTTGGGTTTATGATGTTTACTATGCATCTATGATTTTGGTCCTGATACATGTCATACAATATTGTATTCTTGCTGCCTTGAAAAAGTTGTCTATGATGAAACACGTGTCGGCTTCCTGTCCAGTATGGATCAAACTTCACATCTGTATACTGATTAGTCATTTGGACTAAATTCTTTGGATGTATCTTCGGTGACTGTTTAAACATTACTAATTTGCTCTGGGTGTTGCTTTGTATATACTGTTGTGGGAGTTTCTCCCACTATTTGCAGGACTTCTAATTGCAAATTACGGTGCTTACTCTAAGGGAGGAGCAACATTTGTTATACCACTGCTACCAAGCATTTGTGTGATATATTCAAAGCATAGCAGAGTAGCAGGGCAGCAGAGTAGCGTTCCTTATGGCAGAATAGCAGTACCTTCTTCTGTAGTATCCACAGGTCCAGAGGTTTAATGAAGAGTAAGCTATTTATCCTTGGTGCCAGCTTTGAAGTAGGAGATGTTCTAAAGGATTGCACCACAAAAGGTGCATGGAATTTCCTGCCTTCCTGCCCTGGGTCCAGCTTGTCTGGGCACACAAAACATTAGTGTCAAATATTTTCTTCCGTTGTAAGTGTGCTGAGGCAGGGCCTTTGTGATGTACAAGTATTGTAGGTAACAGCTCCGCCCCCTAACAATTCAGAGATGGCCAATTCTGCCATCACCTCTTCCCCCTTTGTCTCACTAATTGGGATCAATACACCAAGACCAACTGCCAGCTACATCTAGTCATGTAAACTGGGATACAGGCTGCAGGCACTAAATGTCTGGGACAAAAAAAAAGCCAACTTTCTAAAGATGCTCCTAGAGGAATTATTTAGATATAGTATGCGTACATATTATCCAGTCTTCAATTAATGAATAAGACAACTCCGTAATGTTAAAATCCAATATATTACTCAATAGCATTCAAGAAGTTCAAAAAAATTTACAACAATTCCAACAAATGTCCATTTCATAAACAACAACCCGGTATATAACCCCTCTAGATCATATTTTTTTTTTTAACACACAGCAGGGCACAGATCTTTTCTTTGAACTTCATCAGTTGCTTCGGACAATTAAGCAGACTCAAATTCATTAAACCGTGCAAATACCAAACTATCCTCTAGACCCTTTGGAGCCACGATGACAGTGGGGCTCACATTTTCAATCCCCTTTTTCTGGAAGTCGTGCCCTTAATCGATTACAAACAAGTTTCCAAATGATACACAGATAAAAGCTGTGTAAGCCACTGATTCCACAAAGGGTGTTCGGGTTTCAACCAATCAGATGCAAAACAACCACGCATTACTGACATGGCCAAAAAAAGAAAGCATTGTGATTGGTTCCTACAAACTGCCTCATCGACCCCTAACAACACCAATTGTGGTGTGAGGCTTACATCCTGTCTCAAGAGTTTTTCCAAAAATTTAGAAATATCGCTAACAAAACCTGCAAATTTTTCACAACCAAAGAACATATGACACAAATCAGCCATCGTACTACTACACTGTGGACAAGTAATACCCTATGTCCTTCCCCATCTGACAATCTTAGCAGGTGTGTAATATAGATTAAATAACATTATAACATTATAATGCTGAGCTTGCGGTCCAGCTGACAGAAACACGCATTGAGCCATGTCTAAAGAGCCTAGGACCGCAGTTTCACTGGTCCCTATCCGCCATTCCCAATTCATAACTAGGTTTCCCAGATCGTCTTGCATAGCATCTAGCAATAGCGGGTAAAGGTTGCTAATGGTGCAACATGTTGCATTTCCCAAAACATCCATTAGCCTAATCTTTTCCTCACACAAATTGACCTTGGAAATGGTCAACAAAAAATTCCTAATCTGCAGGAATTAAAAAAAATCCCTGTGATCCAGGGTAAACTCCTCTTTCAGGTCCTCAAATGCCTCTAATTGGCCGCCTTTATGAAAACAATAACCCCATGAGTAATCCACATTAAAAGGTACTTGTCCTTAAAGATCCCCGGGAGCATAGGAGTGTTCCAGAGCGGCATATAATAGCAAGCCCGCCCAATGCCCACCCTCCATTTAGTCTGAACCCAGACTTGGAAGGCAGCCCTAATCATCTTGAATTTAACTTTCTTGAGGTAGCTGGGTTCCACTATTCTTAAAAAGGCTGCATCAGCCTCGTCGCTCCAGATCAGTGTGTATATAGAAGGAGGAGTTTCTAATGAGACTCTACCGAAATTTCGTAATGTACATAACGTCTGAGCATACTTTAAGTCAACCGCCGTATAATAAAGCCTAAAGCTGGGGAGTGCCCAACCCCCTCTCTCTCTTGGTAATACTAAATAGCAAAAAGCCAGTAGCATTTTAGAGAAGGACCATATAAAACTACTGGTCAGATCCTCCATTTATTTAAACTAATCCTGTCCTATTTCTAGCGGTATGGTCCTAAAAAAATACAGCACCCTAGGTAAAAAGATCATTTTGATAACATTGCATCGCCCTACAAGTGAGAGCTGTAAATTATTAATATGGCACAGTTCTCTTTTGGCAATTGCTAATACCTGAGCCAGGTTGATACCGACTACTTCTTCCAAATTGGGTGACATCCTGACCCCCAAATACTTACCCTGCGTCACCTTGCGCTCATCCTCTATTTTTATCCAAGCATTAGTAAAAATTTGACATTTAGCCTTGTTTAACAGATATCCAGAGACTCTCCCAAATCGCACCGTCTCTTGCTCTATTTCTGCTACAGCAGTTTCTGGGTCGGGTGTTACAACTGAAATGTCGTCAGCATAGGCCAGTATTTTGGTACTTCCCCCTACCAATTCTAGTGGCTTAATAGCCCTATTGTCTAGCAATTTTCTGATCAGTGGGTCAATATATACGGCAAACAGCAACGGAGAGCACTAGCACCCCTGCCTTGTACCCTTCAAGATAAAAATAGGATCCGACTTTGATCCCGCCACTTGCATTGTGGCCCTGGGGTTTCAATATAAATTCTTGATAGCTCTGATAAACCCAGGCCCAATATTATTTTTATGCAAAACTGCCCATAAAAATGCCCAGTGCACCCGATCAAAGGCTTTCTCTGCGTTGAGCAAGATCACCGCCATAGGTCGCTTTACCACTTCCAGGGCATCCAGTAATGCAATCACTCATCTAACATAGTCAGCCGTACCCTTCCCTGGGATAAGCCCATGTTGCCATGGGGAGACTAAGTTAATAATCACTGAGCTTAACCTAGTAGCCAAAACCTTAGCATAAATTTTGGCTTCGCTGTTTACCATGGAGACAGGGCGATATGAACAAGGCAGTCGTGGATCCTTTTCATTTTTTTTTAAAACTATCATATTCGTCTCCAACCACGATACAGGTGGTTAGAACCCTGCTTGCACATCCAAAAATAGGGAGAGAAGCTCTTTCCTTAAATCCCCCCAAAAGACTTTAAAAAACTCAAGGGGGATCTTATCTGGATCTGCAGCCTTGCCACTCGAAAGAGCTTTGACAGCTGCTCTAATCTCCTTGTCCGTCAAAGGGGCCTCTAGTTCATTTTTTTCCCCTTCATGGAACTGTCCCACCAAGATATTAGCTAGATATTGATTTACCTCATCCTCTTGGGGATACATTTCTTGTGAATACAGTTTCTGATAAAGTTCCCTAAACACTCTTAAAAATTCTGGATTATCACTAACCATTTGACCATATTCATCTTCGAGCGCATTAATGTAGCCATAGATTGCTTTTTGCCTTACTTTTAAAGCCAGCAGCTTACCAACCTTTTAGTTATATTTATAACATTCCTATCGATGTACCAGGAACTTAGCCGCTGCCGTTTCCATATAAGCCTTCATATTTTCAGCTTTTTACCACTGTAATCTTGTTTAAAATATCCAACATCGCAGAATCATTTGTGACTACCTCCCCTAACCGCAGTTCAAATAAAGCCAGCTTTGCCTGCGCTACCTCCAGCTGTTTAGAGCGTGCCGGTTCCTTGCTAACACCATATCTGAGCATCTCTCCTCTAATAGCTGCTTTGAGCGTGTCCCATACTATGTGGCTGGGACCCGTACCATGATTTATCTCCAGAAACTCTGGAATCTAAGCCCTCATATGTTGGCCAAGACACCATCTCCACGTTAACGAGGTCCAACACTTCCAGAGGTCCATAGATTGAGCAAATTGTAAATTTCGACCCCGTAATTAAACACAACAACACCACCAATCGGACAGCTTTATCCGTGAAGCTTTTTAAAACCTTCAGTGACCTAATACGTGTGATTATAGCTACCCCTCTAGTCGTTGTGCCCTGGCTAGTATACGCCAACAGCCTCCATCCAGGTAATTCCAACAGATGTTTCTGTGAACCTGTGATATGTGTCTCCTGCATAGACACTATGTTGGCCTTAAAAGATTTTAACCCTACCCCTCCCAATTGCCGTTTTTTGCCATCATTGTGCCCACAAATATTCACTGTTACTGTATGCAATTTGCAATTTGCTTTTCTGACCCATGTTCTCCATTTTAAATTTCTCCTGAACTGTGTCATCAACATATCCTTTCCACACACTGCACCTCCCTGAGATCCTCTATTAAGAACCACTACCCAACTCTGTGCCCCCCTACAAAAATCCTCACCCCCAAGGGCTGGACCATTGGCCAAAGCCCCACCAAACAACCCCACCCTAACCCACCTCCCCATCCTGCTAAATAAGACCGCCAGACGCAAGGTCCGTAAGATGGAAGTCGTCCCTACCCCCCACCCAGCTCGCTGCGTATCTGCACTTAAAAAATCACTGTAGGAAAGTACCATCTTGCCTGGCATGTTACCCCCATATTTCACTGTATATATGTTGTTTTAGTCTATTTACCACTGGGACCCTGCCAGGCAGAGCCCCAGTGCTCATAAGTATGTGCCCTGTATGTGTTCCCTGTGTGATGACTAACTGTCTCACTGAGGCTCTGCTAACCAGAACCTCAGTGGTTATGCTCTCTCTGCTTTCCAAATTGTCACTAACAGGCTAGTGACCAATTTCACCAATTCATATTGGCATACTGGAACACCCTTATAATTCCCTAGTATATGGTACTGAGGTACCCAGGGTATTGGGGTTCCAGGAGATCCCTATGGGCTGCAGCATTTCTTTTGCCACCCATAGGGAGCTCTGACAATTCTTACACAGGCCTGCCAGTGCTGCCTGAGTGAAATAACGTCCACGCTATTTCACAGCCATTTACCACTGCACTTAAGTAACTTATAAGTCACCTATATGTCTAACCTTCACCTGGTGAAGGTTGGGTGCAAAGTTACTTAGTGTGTGGGCACCCCGGCACTAGCCAAGGTGCCCCCACATTGTTCAGGGCAAATTCCCCGGACTTTGTGAGTGCGGGGACACCATTACACGTGTGCACTATACATAGGTCACTACCTATGTATAGCGTCACAATGGTAATTCCGAACATGGCCATGTAGCATGTCTAAGATCATGGAATTGTCCCCCCAATGCCATTCTGGCATTGGGGAGACAATTCCATGATCCCCCGGGTCTCTAGCACAGAACCTGGGTACTGCCAAACTGCCTTTCCAGGGTCTCCACTGCAGCAGCTGCTGCTGCCAACCCCTCAGACAGTTTTCTGCCCTCCTGGGGTCCAGGCAGCCCTGGCCCAGGAAGGCAGAACAAAGGATTTCCTCCGAGTGAGGGTGTAACACCCTCTCCCTTTGGAAATAGGTGTGGAGGCTGGGGAGGAGTAGCCTCCCCCAGCCTCTGGAAATGCTTTGATGGGCACAGATGCTGCCCATCTCTGCATAAGCAAGTCTACACCGGTTTAGGGATCCCCCAGCCCTGCTTTGGCACCAAACTGGACAAAGGAAAGGGGAGTGATCACTCCCCTGACCTGCACCTCCCGGGGAGGTGCCCAGAGCTCCTCCAGTGTGCCCCAGACCTCTGCCATCTCAGAAACAGAGGTGTTGCTGGCACACTGGACTGCTCTGAGTGGCCAGTGCCAGCAGGTGACGTCAGAGACTCCTTCTGATAGGCTCTTACCTCTATTAGTAGCCAATCCTCCTTCCTAGGTAGCCAAACCTCCTTTTCTGGCTATTTAGGGTCTCTGCTTTGGGGAATTCTTCAGACAACAAATGCAAGAGCTCACCAGAGTTCCTCTGCATCTCCCTCTTCACCTTCTGCCAAAGGATCGACTGCTGACTGCTCAGGACGCCTGCAAAACCGCAACAAAGTAGCAAGACGACTACTAGCAACCTTGTGTCGCTTCATTCTGCCGGCTTTCTCGACTGTTTCCAGGTGGTGCATGCTCTGGAGGTAGCCTGCCTCCTTTCTGCACCAGGAGCTCTGAAGAAATCTCCTGTGGGTCGACAGAATCTTCCCCCTGCAACTGCAGGCAACAAAAGACTGCATCACCGGTCCTCTGGGTCCCCTCTCAGCACGACAAGCGTGGTCCCTGGAACTCAGCAACTCTGTCCAAGTGACTCCCACAGTCCAGTGACTCTTCAGTCCAAGTTTGCTGGAGGTAAGTCCTTGCCTCCCCACGCTAGACTGCATTGCTGGTTACCGCGTGATTTGCAGCTGCTCCGGCTCCTGTGCACTCTTCCAGGATTTCCTTCGTGCACAGCCAAGCCTGGGTCCCCGACACTCTAACCTGCAGTGCACAACCTTCTGAGTTGTCCTCCGGTGTTGTGGGACTCCCTTTTGTGACTTCGCGTGGACTCCGGTTCACTCTGCTTCCAAGTGCCTGTTACGGTACTTCTGCGGGTGCTGCTTGCTTCTGTGAGGGCTCCCTGACTTGCTGGGCGCCCCCTCTGTCTCCTCATCCAAGCGGCAACATCCTGGTCCCTCCTGGGCCACAGCAGCATCCAAAAACCGTAACCGTGACCCTTGCAGCTAGCAAGGCTTGTTTGCGGGCTTTCTGCGTGGGAACACATCTGCAAGCTTCCTCACGACGTGGGACATCCATCCTCCAAAGGGGAAGTTCCTAGTCCTCTTTGTTCTTGCAAAACACCAAGCTTCTTCCATCCGGTGGCAGCTTCCTTGCACCCTCAGCTGGCATTTCCTGGGCTCCTGCCCACTCTCGACACTGTCGCTACTCTTGGACTTAGTCCCCTTGTCTTACAGGTACTCAGGTCCAGAAATCCACTGTTGTTGCATTGCTGGTGTTGGTTTTCCTTGCAGAATCCCTCTATCACGACTTCTGTGCTCTCTGGGGGTTGTAGGTGCACTTTACACCTACCTTACAGGGTCTTGGGGTGGGCTATTTTTCTAACCCTCACTGTTTTCTTACAGTCCCAGCGACCCTCTACAAGCTCACATAGGGTTGGGGTCCATTCGTGGTTCGCATTCCACTTTTGGAGTATATGGTTTGTGTTGCCCCTATACCTATGTGCTCCTATTGCAATCTACTGTAACTTTACATTGCTTGCATTACTTCCTTTTGCTATTACTTGCATCATTTTGGTTTGTGTACATATATCTTGTGTATATTTCTCATCCTCATACTGAGGGTACTCACTGAGATACTTTTGGCATATTGTCATAAAAATAAAGTACCTTTATTTTTAGTATATCTGTGTATTGTGTTTTCTTATGATACTGTGCATATGACACCAGTGTTATAGTAGGAGCTTTACATGTCTCCTAGTTCAGCCTAAGCTGCTTTGCCATCGCTACCTTCTATCAGCCTAAGCTGCTAGAAACACCTCATCTACACTAATAAGGGATAACTGGACCTGGCACAAGGTGTAAGTACCTCTGGTACCCACTACAAGCCAGGCCAGACTCCTACATTGGTTGTGCAGCGGTGGGATAAGTACTTGTAACTACTTACCACTTTGTCATTTTGTACTTTTCATAAGAGAATAATATACAAAACAAGTTCAGTGTATGTACACTTAACCAAAAAGTTTTGCTTTTCTCCTCTAACACTTTCTACTAAGTGCTGAAAAGTACTCCAAAACTTTTAAAAAGTTTCTAAAAGATTGAAACAGTTTTTTTTCTCTGTTCTTTAAAAAGTCCTGAAACTTTTTCTCTCTTCTCACTGTCTCTAACCCTTCTACTATCATGTCTGATGTAGGAACTTCTCTTAAAATGGTCAACACAACTTATGACAATTTAAACTTTAAGAGCCTAAAGAGTCTCTGCATTGATGGAGGTTTAGTGATAGGAAAGAAGCCTTCAAGAGAATTTCTATTTAACTTGCTCATTGAGAATGATAAGTCCCTAGCTGGCACTTCAACTGAGAAGTTAGTAGATAGCTCACACTCTGACTCAGGGGAACCCCTTGAAGTAGGTGTGGAGGGTTCTATTCCAAATCTGCCCCTCAGCAGATCTCAGAGCAATGCTGGTAGTAATAGAAGCTCCCATTATAGTAGGGGTGTTTTTGTTCCTGGGGGCCAGGTTGTTAGAGTCCAATCTGTTAGGGACAGATCTCCCTCTCTTGTTTCCAATTTGTCCTCAGTGTCCAAGCATTCCCAACCCACCCACCCTGAAGACAACATGTTAGAAAGGGAACTCAAAAGGTTGAGAGTGGAAGAGACCAGGCTGAAGCTTAAACAGCAACAGCTGGCTCTAGACAGGGAATCCCTAGACCTGGAGAAGGAGAGACAGAGATTGGGGTTTGGACCCCCTGGTGGCAGCAGCAGTATTCCTGATAGTAATCCTGTGAGAGCATGATTCCAGGAATCTGCACAAGATAGTTCCCCCTTACAAGGAGGGGGGTGACATTAACAAGTGGTTTGCTGCACTTGAGAGGGCCTGTATGGTACAGGGGGTCCCTCAAAGGCAGTGGGCTGCTATATTATGGCTATCTTTCAATGGAAAGGGTAGGGATAGGCTCCTTACTGTTAGAGAAAGTGATGCTAATAATTTTGCAGTTTTGAAGTATGCACTCTTGGATGGATTTGGCTTAACCACTGAACAATACAGGATTAAGTTCAGAGACACCAGAAAAGAGTCCTCACAAAACTGGATAGACTTTGTTGACTGTTCAGTGAAGGCCTTGGAGGGGTGGTTACATGGCAGTAAAGTTTCTGACTATGAAAGCCTGTATAAAGCCTGTATAATCTTATTCTGAGAGAGCATATTCTGAATAACTGTGTGTCTGACTTGTTACACCAATATCTAGTGGACTCAGATCTGACCTCTCCCCAAGAATTGGGAAAGAAGGCAGACAAATGGGTCAGAACAAGAGTGAACAGAAAAATTCATACAGGGGGTGACAAGGATGGCAAGGAGAAGGATGGTAAGTCTTCTGACAAGGGTGGGGACAAAAGTAAACATACTGAGTCTCCATCAGGCCCACAAAAACACTCTGGTGGGGGTGGTGGGTCCAAATCGTCTTCAAATCAAGTAAAAAAGCCTTGGTGTTATTTATGTAAAGTGAAAGGCCATTGGACAACTGATGACAGTTGTCCAAAGAAAAACACCAAACCTCCCACTACCACAACCCCTACTGCAATCTCTAGTGCCCCTAGTAATAGCAGTGGTGGTGGGAGCAAACCTACTAATAGCCAATCCAAGGGAGTAGCTGGGCTCACTTTTGGTAATTTAGTTGGGGTTGGTCTTGTTAGGGAGACCACAGAGGCTGTGCTAGTCTCTGAAGGTGCCATTGATTTGGCCACCTTGGTTGCTTGTCCCCTTAATATGGATAAGTACAAGCAACTTCCCCTAATAAATGGTGTTGAGGTTCAGGCCTACAGGGACACAGGTGCCAGTGTTACCATGGTGATAGAGAAACTGGTACACCCTGAACAACACCTACTTGGTCACCAGTACCAAGTAACCGATGCTCACAACAACACTCTTAGCCACCCCATGGCTGTTGTGAATCTCAACTGGGGGGGTTACTGGTCCAAAGAAAGTTGTGGTTGCTTCAGATTTACCTGTAGACTGTCTACTAGGAAATGATTTAGAGACATCAGCTTGAGCAGAAGTGGAGTTGGAGGCTCATGCAGCAATGCTGGGCATTCCTGGGCATATTATTGCTTTGACAAGGGCTCAGGCCAAAAAGCAAAAAGGACAGGGTGACTTGGATCCTGGAACAATGGACCAAGTGCTCCCTAAAGCTAGGGGTAGCAAGGGTAAATCCCTACCCACTATCCCTCCCTCTACAGATGATTCTCCTTCTGAGGAAGAAGAATTTCCTCCCTGTGCAGAACCTTCACCAGATGAGCTGGCAGCAGACACTGCTTAGCTTTTGGGTGGAGGGGGACCTGCCAAGGAAGAGCTGAGTGTGGCACAGCAATCCTGTCCCACATTAGAGGGTCTCAGACAGCAAGCTGTCAAGCAGCAAAATGGGAATGTCAGTGACTCACATAGAGTTTACTGGGAGGACAACCTCTTGTACACAGAGGCAAGGGACCCAAAACCTGGAGCAGCCAGGAGATTGGTCATTCCCCTGCAGTACAGAGAGTTCCTCCTAACTCTGGCACATGACATTCCCTTGGCTGGGCATTTGGGCCAGATCAAAACGTGGGAAAGGCTTGTCCCCCTGTTTCACTGGCCTAGGATGTCAGAGGACACAAAAGATTTTTGTAAGTCTTGCGTGACCTGCCAAGCCAGTGGCAAGACTGGTGGCACACCAAAGGCTCCCCTTATTCCACTACCTGTGGTTGGGGTCACCTTTGAAAGGGTAGGGGTTTACATAGTTGGCCCCCTTGACCCTCCTACTGCTTCAGGCAATAGGTTTATCTTGGTGGTTGTGGACCATGCCACAAGATATCCTGAAGCAATTCCTCTAAGGACCACTACAGCACCTGCAGTGGCAAAAGCCCTCCTGGGAATCTTTTCCAGGGTGGGTTTCCCAAAAGAGGTTGTATCAGACAGGAGTAGCAACTTTATGTCTGCATACTTGAAGGCTATGTGGAAGGAATGTGGTGTAACATACAAATTCACCACACCTTACCATCCACAAACAAATGGACTGGTAGAGAGGTTTAATAAAACTCTCAAAGGAATGATAATGGGACTCCCTGAAAAACTCAGGAGGAGATGGGATGTCCTGTTACCTTGCCTCCTTTTTGCTTACAGGGAGGTACCCCAGAAAGGAGTGGGCTTCAGCCCCTTTGAACTCCTCTTTGGGCACCCTGTAAGAGGTCCCCTAACACTTGTGAAGGAGGGTTGGTAACAACCTTTAAAAGCTCCCAAACAAGACATAGTGGACTATGTACTTGGCCTAAGATCCAGAATGCCGGAGTACATGAAAAAGGCCAGTAAAAACCTTCAGGCCAGCCAAGATCTCCAAAAGCAATGGCATGACCAGAAGGCTGTTCTGATTCAGTACCAACCAGGACAGAAGGTGTGGGTATTGGAGCCTGTGGCCCCAAGAGCACTCCAAGACAAATGGAGTGGACCCCACCTCATTGTTGAAAAGAAGGGCGAGGTCACCTACTTGGTTGACCTGGGCACTGCCAGGAGTCCCCTTAGGGTGATTCATGTCAACCGCCTAAAACCCTACTATGACAGGGCTGATCTCACCCTGCTCATGGCAACAGATGAAGGACAGGAAGAAGAGAGTGACCCTCTCCATGATCTCTTCTCTTCCACAGAAGATGATGCTTTAGTGGAAGGTGTAGTTTTGGCAAACTGTCTTACTGCAGAGCAGAAAGACAAGTGCATAAATCTCCTTGGACAGTTTTCTGAACTCTTTTCAACTGTGCCAGGCACCACATCTTGGTGTGAACACACAATTGATAGTGGAGACAGCTTGCCTGTCAAAAGTAAAATCTATAGGCAGCCTGACCATGTCAGGGACTGCATAAAGCAAGAAGTTCAGAAAATGCTTGATCTAGGAGTGGTTGAACATTCTGAAAGCCCATGGGCCTCTCCTCTGGTGCTTGTACCAAAGCCTCACTCAAAACATGGAAAAAGGGAGATGAGGTTTTGTGTAGATTACAGAGGTCTAAACCAGGTAACAAAAACTGACGCTCACCCTATACCCAGGGCAGATGAGCTCATAGATACACTGGCATCTGCCAAGTATCTAAGCACCTTTGATTTGACTGCAGGGTATTGGCAGATCAAATTGGCAGAGGATGCTAAAGCTAAAACGGCAATTTCAACTATAGGAGGACACTACCAATTCACAGTGATGCCCTTTGGGTTGCAAAATGCACCTGACACTTTTCAGAGGTTGGTGAATACAGTCCTGCAAGGGTTGTAGGCTTTTAGTGCAGCATATCTAGATGATATAGCTGTCTTTAGCTCCACCTGGGATGATCACCTGGTCCACCTGTGGAAAGTTTTGCAGGCCCTGCAAAATGCAGGCCTCACTATCAAGGCTTCAAAGTGCCAGATAGGGCAGGGAAAGGTGGTTTATCTGGGACACCTGGTAGGTGGAGAACAGATTGCACCACTGCAGGGGAAAATCCAGACAATCATAGATAGTGTTCCCCATATAACTCAGACCCAGGTGAGAGCCTTCCTAGGCCTCACTGGGTATTACAGGAGATTCATTAAAAACTGTGGCTCCATTGCAGCCCCACTTAATGATCTCACTAGCAAGAAGATGCCTAAAAAGTTATTGTGGACAGCTAGCTGTCAGGAAGCTTTTGAGGAGCTCAAACAGACCATGTGCACTGCACCTGTCCTAAAAAGCCCATGTTACTCCAAGAAATTCATTGTTCAAACTGATGCATCTGAATTAGGGGTAGGGGCAGTCTTATCACAACTCAATTCTGAGGGCCAGGATCAACCAGTTGCTTTTATCAGCAGAAGGTTGACCCCTAGAGAAAAGCGTTGGTCTGCCATTGAGAGGAAGGCCTTTGCTGTGGTCTGGGCACTGAAGAAGTTGAGGCCATACCTGTTTGGCACTCACTTCATTGTTCAGACAGACCACAAACCTCTACCTTGGCTAAAACAAATGAAAGGTGAAAACCCTAAATTGTTGAGGTGGTCCATATCTCTACAGGGAATGGACTATACAGTGGAACATAGACCTGGGAGTACCCACTCCAATGCAGATGGACTCTACAGATATTTCCACTTAGACAATGAAGACAATGAAGACTCATCAGGTCATGGCTAGTCATATTGTCCTTCGTTTGGGGGGGGTTGTGTAGGAAAGTACCATCTTGCCTGGCATTTTACCCCCATATTTCACTGTATATATGTTGTTTTAGTCTATGTGTCACTGGGACCCTGCTTCACAATGGTAACTCCGAACATGGCCATGTAACATGTTTAAGATCATGGAATTGGCAGGTGCTGCCTGCTTCTGTGAGGGCTCCCTGACTTGCTGGGTGCCCCCTCTGTCTCCTCATCCAAGTGGCGACATCCTGGTCCCTCCTGGGCCACAGCAGCATCCAAAAACCCTAACCGTGACCCTTGCAGCTAGCAAGGCTTGTTTGCGGTCTTCCTGCGTGGGAACACCTCTGCAAGCTTCTTCACGACGTGGGACATCCATCCTCCAAAGGGGAAGTTCCTAGTCCTCTTCGTTCTTGCAAAACACCAAGCTTCTTTCATCCGGTGGCAGCTTCCTTGCACCCTCAGCTGGAATTTCCTGGGCTCCTGCCCACTCTCGACACTGTCGCAACTCTTGGACTTGGTCCCCTTGTCTTACAGGTACTCAGGTCCGGAAATCCACTGTTATTGCATTGCTGGTGTTGGTTTTCCTTGCAGAATCCCCCTATCACGACTTCTGTGCTCTCCGGGGGTTGTAGGTGCACTTTACACCTACCGTGCAGGGTCTTGGGGTGGGCTATTTTTCTAACCCTCACTGTTTTCTTACAGTCCCAGCGGCCCTCTACAAGCTCACATAAGTTTGGGGTCCATTCGTGGTTCGCATTCCATTTTTGGAGTATATGGTTTGTGTTGCCCCTATACCTATGTGCTCCTATTGCAATCTACTGTAACTTTACATTGCTTGCATTACTTCCTTTTAGTATTACTTCCATAATTTTGGTTTGTGTACATATATCTTGTGTATATTTCTCATCCTCATACTGAGGGTACTCACTGAGATACTTTTGGCATATTGTCATAAAAATAAAGTACCTTTATTTTTAGTATATTTGTGTATTGTGTTTTCTTATGATATTGTGACACCAGTGGTATAGTATTAGCTTTACATGTCTCCTAGTTCAGCCTAAGCTGCTTTGCCATAGCTACCTTCTATCAGCCTTAGCTGCTAGAAACACCTCTTCTACACTAATAAGGGATAACTGGACCTGGCACAAGGTGTAAGTACCTCTGGTTCCCACCACAAGCCAGGCCAGCCTCCTACAATCACCCTCAAAGCTGCCGCTGCTACCCAATCACACATGTTCCCGTTATAAACCTCAGCCATCCCCCTAAGCTGATAGTGTCTATTTCCTCCTGATTCCATAGTTCCAGTATTCAATTTGACCCTCCACCGGTGCCCCTGCCATCCAGCTGGGCCAAATATTCTACAGAGTCTATTTCTATCGATGAAGTATCATCATCTGATTCTTTCGACTGATCAGATAAAGAAAAAAAGTTCTCTGCTGTCTCCGTCTGTCCTGTCTCCCCCCTTCTTGTCGATTTTGCTCCCAGCGAAAGCACCCTTGAATCTCCTGGAGTACCCTGCAAAAGTCATCATCACCCTCCGACTAGTAGTGAGATGAGTTTTCTTAACAGCCGGAGATGCCTTTCTGCCCCAATTTATAGCCTCATGCAGCGCATCCTGTTGGCTTAAATGACCAGATCCAGCTTCACCGGCTGCCTCCCCCGGAGCGGCTCCTTCGCCTACCACAACCTGTGGAAATGCGACTGGCTGACTAACCTGCAGGGGATCAGAGACACTGATCCGAATATCATCAAGTAATAAAGTCATACCTGTTCCTTCCTGGTTTTGCGTAGCCCCAGCTGTACTCATTGTGCTGTCCTGCATAATCCTGTTGTGTGCTGAAATTTGGGCATTTTGCGCTCCCTCATTTCCGGACGTTTGGGGAGTCAAGCACTTTGTTCGCGAGGGCTGCTTAAACATCTCAGGTGTCTGTGGTCCCACATCCTAGTAAGTACACAAATGTTTCTCAGTGCAAATGTCTATGTCTTTCTGCCTATGTATTTCAACCTACCAAAGCCAAGCATATATTGGACATTATCAAGTCTGATTCGTTGGGTGAATTTGAAATAGGTCAACTTGACTCAATTTATCATTCTGAGGGAGCCCATGATATCTTAAATTGAAGTCAGCTTTTGTTGCTCCTTCAACAATACAATCAATCCTGTTTTATTCAGTCAAAGAATCTTCTAATCTTTTCTTCATCTCGAATTGTACTTCCTCACAGGAAGGGCTACAACTAAGTCTACACGAAGTTTGCATCAATATCTTCATCTGTCCTTTTATATCTTTGTCTTTCCATACATAATGCTGCCTGTAAGACATTGGGGTGTTGGTTGACTGGAGTGTGAGTCCTGCTCAAGCAGCAACCATATTCCTAGTCAGGGGAAGTGTCAGGCAAACCCTAAATTAACCTGTGCTTACTCTCTGGTAGCCTGGCACAGAGCAGTCAAGCTTAACTTAGAGGCAATGTATAAATTATGTGTGCAACACTTCAAACAACCGTGAAAACACCACTCAAAGAGATTCCACGTCATATTAGAAAAATAACTCTCATTTTAATGAATAAAACACAAAAATCCAATAAGTAGAACCTGAGTTATGAATTTTTAGAGATTAGACTGTAAAATAGTGCTTAGAGGCAAGACGTTCTAACCAGGATATTTGGTCAAAATTTCCAGCCAACCACAGTGGAGCACAGGCCTGCTACAGAGACCCAGTTGGGCTCGCTGAACCAAAGTACCTTAAATCCTGGTTGCTGAGCCTTTTCTCAGTCCTGAACCACACAGTAGAGGGGGATGTGTCAATTTTCTCAGTGCAACAGCAGCGGTATGTCAGTTCTGAGGTGTGTCAATGTCCAAGATACAGGCACTGGGGCTTACGATGGGAAGACTGGTGTCTAGGATGTGTTGTGCAATCAAGGCGATGCATCGGTTCTGATGAGCGCAGAGGCTGCGATACAGAAATTTAGTGTCGTTGTCGAGGCTGCCATTGACAGGGATGCGGGGACCTTGCACTGGAAAAAGCATCACAGCTGCGGTTCCGAGGGTGATGTGCCGGTTCTGTTCAACACAATAGCAGCGATAAGGCAATTCTGCTCCCGCAGCAGAGGATGTGTCGATTCCGCTTGAGCAAACAAATTAGGCCTACTTCCAAGGGTTCAGGCCTGGGGTGGCACCACTTGGAAGGGCAGATTCACAGATGGCAGAGTCCAGGTGCAGGAGCAGGGTGGTTGGAAGACTTTTGTATCCCTGAGACTTCAGATCAGTAGGTCATCCAGCTGACCCTCGGAGTCACTCTGGGTTCAAGTGATGTGGGTCGAGTCCTTCTTACCCAAGCAGGGGAACAGCAGGCAGCAGGGCAGCACCCAAGGCAGGACTCCAGCAAAGCAGTAGCCCAGTAGCGTGGCAGTCCTTTTGCAGCCCCCCAGTCCTTCTTCCTGGCCGAGTATTCACAGGTCCAGAAGTGTACTGAGTTGGTGGTATCAGTAGTCCAGTACTTATACCCAGTTGGGCCTTTGAAGTGGGGGAGACTTCAAAGACAGACCTTTGAAGTTCACAAAGGTTCTGCCCTTCCTGCCCTGGCTCCAGACTAATGATAGGAGGCTATGCAGCCTTTTGTGTGTGTGGGGGGGGAACAGGACACATCCTATTTGGGTGTAAGTGAGGCTTTGTCCAGTTCCACGCCCCCATCCTCCCAGGATGTCCCATCATGTCTCACCTAAGATCACATTGTGTGTGGCTGTGTAGAGGGAATACATAATGCCCAGCTGTCACCTACCCCAGACAAGTGATCAGAGACAGACAGCAGGCACTAAGTGGTTAAAGTCAGAAAATGCCAACTTTCTAAAAGTAAATAAAGAAAAAACAGCCAGCACTGTAGTGATATAATGATTTATTAACAAGTTATGGATGGGCAAATCAATTACCACTCCACATCAATTCTTTAATGATGTCCGTTTATTGTGCTAATTAAATACACTATATAGAATCTCTTTCAAATATAAAAAGACAAAACAAATATTACACAATCCCTTGGTAAGTGAATTTGCACTGCAAAAACCTTTAAAACACACACAATATAGACACAAAATAATCTGTACTAGTAGAAATTAAAGAGAAGGGTCCAGGTTCTGAAACAAATTACACACACAAGGAAGAGCTAAACTGAAATAAAAACATTTGGCAGTTCCAAACTCGAGAGCACCAGTGGAGGCACTAATTAATGACTGTCTTGTAAGTAGCCAAACCCAGGGTATTGAGTATGCAACAGTCTTAGATACTCCCTCAAAGCCTACTTGTCTTCAAAAGCGCTCTCTCCACGCTCCACTATGCAGACGCGTTTTGAACCTTTATTATTAAAGGGTTCTTCTCAGAACACAGAACACTAGATATCACTGGAAAACACCAGACCTTCCCACTTGATGAAGGCTTTCTTGTACCGGATATACTCAACAGCACCAAAGTGCCATAATTCTTAACGGAAAACTATCTGTCATTCTTTAGGGAGATGTGCTGCTACATAAATTAATATTTTCAACACTCAGGAAAATCAATTCTTCATTGAGCTTGCTGTCGAACAGGTTGCCACGATATGAATCTTGTATCCGGCCATCAAAGCGAGGGGCACTGTGGGATTGTTTGCAGAATGGAATTGCTGCAAAAGTGGGTATGTTTATCCAATTGGTTAGGGAGGAGGCAGATGTTACCAGCACCCACAAGTTAGTGGCAGCCATAGCTGTGGCATACCCTGGCACTCTCTTCAGAGCACTACTATACCTGAGGGAGATCAGAAAAGGACTGAACTTGATGTCTGTGCCCCGCTAGGAGGCCTGTACGGCTGGACCTGCTGGAAAGACAAAGGAGTGGACTCCAAGCTTCAAAAGGCTGATCTCCTGTTCAAGCTGGTGGGATACAAGTTAAAAAAGGCCTTTCCCAGCAATTGTCCAGCTCACCAGTTCCAGCTGGACCTGCCCTAAACCCACCTATTGCCTCTGTAGGAGTGCATCCTGACCCCTAAGTGCTGTTCCTTAGGTCCTGGCTGTGTCTTACTGAACTTCTCCTACCACCCCTGTAAACATGGTACTAAGAAACATTTCAACTTTAAGCACTCCGGAGGACCAGGACAAACCTGTCAAGCCTGACCAAGATGCATTGCTGCTGGTCTGAAGATTCAGGTTTCGCTCACTCCAAGCCTCTCACCCAGAAGCAGCAAATCTCACTTCATAGAGCCTTCTTGGGCTAAGACCTGCAACCTAACTCTGCTGAAGGATTCTGAAAAAGTACAAATCTTGACTGGGCGAAGGTTGCAAAAGGATCCAGCCAGCAAGATGACTTCCCAGGGTGCAGATTCGAATTTTCCTCTGAGGTATTTTCCCCTGAACCAATGGCTTCACTGAGACCTCGTCCACTAGCTATCCAACCTAGTGGAGCCTTTTTCAGCTACAGCATGCTGCTTAGCCATTCTAAAGATTTTTGACTTCCATCTTTGAGGCTAAGTCTCAAGGTAAGATCTCCAAACCAATTGAACTAGGTTCTTGTATCTGACCTGCACTTTATAGCAATCACCCTCAAATTGTGCCTTGTTACCAGTCTACTGTGGCCAACTGGCAGCAGTTGGAACTTAACACCTTGTGGCACTATTTTTAGTTTAAATTTTAAAATTCATATAACTAGTTACCCTTATTCATTTTTTGTCATTTTGGTGTCATTTTTATTAGGATTTACTCTTTTTTTCTAATTCTGTTTGGAGATTTTTACTGTGTTGACTTTATTACCGTCTTGGTACTGCATACTTTACTCATTGCCCTAAATTGTCTGCTCTGTGCGATAGCTACCAGAGGGTTGCGCTCTGGGTAATCTAGTGACTTTAAGGTTTTACCCTTACAAGCAGTGAGATTATTATATAACCTCCCTCAACTAATACCTTATTTTTTTACTGTGCCAATTTCTGCTGTGTTTCTAATTCTGGGTAAATTGTGGTGTTTTCTGCAAAATTATGGATTTGCCACATAATCCATAATCTACTGCATAATTTTCAGATTTTAACAAAATAAATGGATCAAAAGTGACTAAACTGTTTTGACGTGTGTTTTTGGACAATGGGATACCTTTTGCAAAGGTTAACCTAGCAACACTTAGTTGCTGGTTGATTAATTTACATGTTAACCAGATAGTAATGAGGTGAAATCTTTGTCCACAAATTGTTAACTTGTGTAAATAAATGACAAAATAACGAAATAATACTGCCACAAAATGCGCTGCATTATGGTGCATAATTTAGTCAACTCAGCCACACAATTTGGCCTTCTCCTGCCTCATAGTTTGAGGGGCCCTTCTGTAAGTAAGGGAATCTTGATATCAGTTGAGAAGGGGTTAGGGACTGAAATTTCGTTAGGGTGTAAAACAGTATATATTCCCAGTATTGAGGGGTCAGGGCAATAACACATGAGTTCTGAGGAATAGTAAATAATGTCACAAAATAGGAAAAATTTTTTAGAATGTGAGGCATAACTGGGGGGGCTAAAAAAACTTTGGGCCTGATTTAGATGTCGCAGAGGGGTTACTCCTTCGCAAGGGTGACAGATAACTCTGTCCGCCGAAATATAAATACCATAGAAAACAATGGTATTTGGATTTTGGCGGATGGGATATTCGTCACCGTTGCAACAGATTAACCCTCTCCGCCAAGAGGTAAATCAGGCCCTTTATTCAGAAAAACATGGTTAGAATGTCTTTACTTCGGGATAGAGAGGAATCGCCATATCAGTACAGAAGGAAACTGTGAGAATCGAATGCAAGCACTGAAGAAATTAGATCATATAAAATCAGTGGCCATGACACAAAGCTTAGAAAGCAGTAACAGAAAGATCCTTATGTAGCAGGCTGGCCTGGTTTGTAGTGGGTACCTTGGGTACTTACACCTTACACCATTTCCAGTTATCCCTTGTTAGTGAGTGTAGTGGTGTTCTAGCAGCTTAGGCCAATAGAGGTAGCTATAGTAGAGCAGCTTAGGCTGAACTAGGAGACATGCAAAGCTCATGCAATACCACTTATAGTTACACAGTACTTATACACAAGTAAAGACAATACTCAGTGTTACAAAAACGAAAGGTATTTATTTGGGTGACACAGTACCAAAAATATTTTAGAGACAATACTCCTTCTGGAGGTAAGTATTATACACAATATATACACTAGACACCAAAATTAGACAAGTAAATAGTCATAGAACAATGCAAACAGTAGGAGATCCTATAGAATGCAATGGGAGAAAATAGGTCTAGGGGCAACACAAACCATATACTAAAAAAGTGGAATGTGAATCACAAATTCCCCCCTAGACAAGTGTAGTGTGTGCAGAATCACTGGGAGAGTAAGAATACAGTAAAGGTAAGTAAATTACCCAACCCCAGAGCCCAGAAAAGCAGGAGAAAAAGTACTTAAGACACACTACACCGTTTTGGAGATTCTGCAGCAGCCAACCAAGTCTGCAAAAAACAACTGGTGGATTTTTGGACCTGAAGATCTGCAAAGGAAGGGGACCAAGTCCAGAAGTCGAAAGAAGTTTCTGGAAGGACAGGAGCCCCTGCCAACCCAGAAGAGGGTGCAAAAGAAGAGTCCCCGGTTAGTCAAAGACTGCAGAAATGCACCCTAGGAAGATGCCAATAGGTCTCTTTGTGATGCAAAAGATGTCCCACAGCGTGAAGATTGATGCAGATGAGATTTCAAATTGGAAGGTGCCAACAAGCCTTGGCTATGGCAAAAGTGCATTTTTCATCGAAATGGCACTGGATGGACCCAGGAGGGCCCTAGGGGCCTCAACTCTGTGTGAGGAGGAAGAGAAGGCTCTCAGCACTTTAGAGAGCCCTTAGGATGCCAGCCAGCAGCCCCAGACGCTGCAGGATCTGGGTTCAAAGGAGGTGCAAAACGCAGTTGACACAGCACAACAAAAGAAGGTCCCACGCTGCCGGAGAACAACTAAAGCGAGTTGAGCGTTGCAGAGTAGAGTGCTGGGGACCTGGGCCACGCTGTGCACTAAGACATTTTGCAAAGAGTGCACAGAGGCCTCAGGAGACGAAGAAAACACAATACACAGGGGTACCGTCGTTCTTGGGGAAGGCAAGGTCTTACCTCCTCCAAATTGCGTCAGCAGGAACTCAGGTCAGTCTATGTCGATGATGTCCACCCTCTGTGTCCTTAGGAGCACGCTTATTGGCGTGAGAAGAGTCCCAGGGTACCAGTATTCGCCTTGGAAGGTGCCTGCTTGGAGCAAGGGAGTGACTCCGTCACTCCACAGGAGATTTCTTTGGTCCTTCTGGTGCAGGATGAAGACAGGGAGTCCCCAGAGCATGCACACCGTGGAAACTGTTGCGGTTGCTGACTTGGAGCTGAGGTTGCTGAAGAAAAGTGTCTCTTGTAGACACTTTGATGCAGTTACAGCGTTTCTTGGAGCAGGCTGTGGTTGATCCGAGGTCAGAAGAGTCTGAAGTTGTTGCAGAGGATTCCTGAAGAAAACCTGCAAGCAGAATCTGAAGAGAACCCACAAGAGAGACCCTAAATAGCCCTGAGAGGTGGATGGCTACCTTATCAGGTATGGACCTATCAGGAGGGGTCTCTGACGTCACCTGCTGGCACTGGCCACTCAGAGCCCTCCAGAGTGCCCCCACACCTTGCAAAGTAAGATGGCTGAAGTCTGGGACACACTGGAGGAGCTACGGGCACCACCCCTGGGGTGGTGATGGACAGGTGAGTGGTCACTCTCCTTTCCTTTGTCCAGTTTCCCACCAGAGCAGGGGAGAAGGGGTCCCTGAACTGGTGTAGACTGGTTTATGCAAGGAGGGCACCATCTGTGCCCTTCCAAGCATTTCCTGAGGCTGGGGGAGGCTACCCCTCCCCAGGCTGTAACACCTATTTCCTAAGGAAGAGGGTGTAACACCCTGCTCTCAGAGAACATGCTTTGTTCTGCCCTCCTGGGACTGGGCTGCCCAGACCCCAGGAGGGCAGAATCCTGTCTGTGAGGTGGCAGCAGCTGTGGCTGCAGTGCAAGCTTCAGAGAGCTGGTTTGGCAGTACTGGGGGTCCATGGTGGAGCCCCCAGGATGCATGGAATTGGCTCCCCAATACCAGATTTGGAATGGGGGGGACAATTCCATGATCTTAGACATGTTACATGGCCATATTTGGAGTTACCATTGTGAAGCTACATATAGGTATAGACTTATATGTAGTGAACGCGTGTAAAGGTGTCCCCACACTCACAAAGTCCGTGGAATTTCCCCTTAACTATGTGGGGGCACCTTTGCTAGTGCAAGGGTGCCCTCGCACTTAGTAACTTTGCATCTAACCATCAGCAAGTGAAGGTTAGACATATAGGTGACTTATAAGTTACTTAAGTGCAGTTCAAATGGCTGTGAAATAACGTGTGCGTTATTTCAAGCAGGCTGCAATGGCAGACCTGTGTAAGGGTTTGTCTGAACTCCCTATGGGTGGCAAAAGAAATGCTGCAGCCCATATGGATCTAGGTACCATATACTAGGGACTTATGAGGGGGGGTCCAGTATGCCAATTGAAATTGGTAAATGTAGTCACTGGCCTACAGCAACAAATTTAAATGCAGAGAGAGCATAAGCACTGAGGTTCTGATTAGCAGAGCCTCAGTGACACAGTTAGGCACTACATAGGCATACAGATTAGGCCACAAACTATGAGCTCTGGGGTCCTGGCTAGCAGGATCCCAGTGACTCAGTAAAAACACACTGACACACACTCACAAACAGGCCAGAATTGGGGGTAACCATGCTAGAAAGAGGTTACTTTCCTACACCTTATAATGCTAGTTTAGTTAAAATATCATTATCAAGACAGACAATGTGGTTATGCTGTCAGCAGTGCAAAAGAATGAAAATATAATGTCAGTACAAACATATATTTAGTACTTTAACTGCCAGTTGATGCCCGAAAGATGGGCTCAAAATGTCTGAAGTGAATATAATAGAGATTGTCATATCATTTTCAAGGCAAACACTTGAAAATCATGTTTCAGCTGTAAAACAAAAAACACAACACTTGGGGTGGCCTACAAAGTGTAACAGGAGTTTAATACAAAATAACAAGCAAGCAAAAAAATAATTCAAGGCCATTGCTGTTTCAATGGACTAGAGGATCAATCTTAATCAGCTAGAGCATGTAATGCTAAAATCCATATGAATTTTACATATTTGTGTACATTTTCTTTTAATGCAAGTGAATAGGAGGAGTAAGAGCATGTGATAAAGCAAGAACAGGAAGATCACAACTAATGAAATGATGCTAGGGTCTTCTCATAGAAAGGAATGTGAGACAATATGAAACAAAATACACTAATAGGAGCTGCCTACACTACGTTCTAAAATCCTCACTTAGTTGTGCCAATCTCAAAATGGTGGCATGCTTTACAAATACAGTTCAGTAGAATAGACGTGCATTTGAAATGTGTGTAAATGTGCAAAAATACTAAGGGCCTGATTTAGAGTTTAGAAGATGGGGTTACTCTGTCACAAACTTGATGGATATCCAGTCTATCATATTATCATTTCATTATATCCTATGGACTTTGTAATATGGCGAATGGGATATCCGTCACGTTTGTGATGGAATAACTTGTCTGCTAAACTCTAAACAGGCCCTTAGATTTTAGGGGTCTTTAAGATGGTATAAAAAAGACATGGTAAATGAATAATAAAATATAACAGTGCATATTAAGGCCCCATGAGCGGTAGCTTCTTCCTAGTACATATATATGTTTTAAGGAATAGATATGGGTAAATCCAGTTTCTCACTTACAAACAACTTTACAGTATTAGAGCTGAAACATTAGTAAACACAGCAGCACTACACCAAAATGAGGATTGGTAGGCCTGTTACAATATTTTCTTTTACGTATATCTTTAACTTTACCAATGATGCCCTTAAGCATAGCTTTAGTGCAGTTTTATACAATGTGCGGAAGCTTGAAACAGGTGCTATTATACATCTGTGCGCCGAATACCAAGGCGGTGTAGTCTTGAATGCACCTCATACCTCTTTAATCCACTACCAGGAACCCCATCACCTTCATCTCACTCTTGCTTTCTCCTTTTGTGATGGGTTTTCCATCTTTCTTTTCTTCCTTATTTCCATTTTGTCTGTTTTCCCTCTCTTGGTCTCAGTCAATGTCAGGTGAGGAAAAATAAGTGCTAGTCTCCAGACATAAGTGCCATAGGATCTCACATGCCATACAACTACCAGCGCAAATTAAGTGCTAAACACAAGTGCTGCAAGTGTGCTGGACATAATCACAGTGAAGTCGGGGGGGTTAAAAATTTTTACCAGACAGGTATAGAAGAGAAAAGAAAAGGAGGAAGCAAAGACATGATTGCATTGAAAATACATAATAAGCATTACATAGAGATCACTGCAGCCAGCACAGTTGGTAAAGGTGGAAAGACACTGGATAGTAGGGGAAGACCTAAGATGATTTTAACCATGAATTGCAAAAAACAAAAATACAAAAATAAGAAATAGCTTGATTAGAAAGGCAACATAAAGGAAAGCAACCATCAATATGAGAATCATCGTTTGCAGAGAGACTGAAAAGGTAGAAATTTGCACTGATTTCTAATTTTTCATGGGTGGAGGCAATAAGTTGTGTAACCAAGATAGGAATTAAAAATGGAGCCCAAGTTACAAGTTCACAGACTAAGGAATAAAAAAGAAGATGGAGGCATTAAAATAGGCAGGTGAGTTGTACAAGATATACAAGACAGACATTTTCATTTGGATGGATTTAATCATTGAAATAGACCCTTTAATGAAAGAGACTTTTGCAGTAACATAAGTGTGATTGGAAAGAGTTTAAGAAGCTGAACAGAGAGTTGATGCCACAAAAAACATCCACAAAGACTCTGGAAAAAAAGATAGCTCTGAAAGGGACAGTGTGAAGAAACAATAGGATGGCCACAATAATGGAACCTTAGGGCACCCTTAAAGATGAAATGAACCAGACGTCAAGATCCCAAAAGTAAATGTGTCAGAAGATAATACACCAACCAATGTCATTCATTCACAGAAATACCAATAAAGAAAGACTAGAGTGAACTAGGGACAGCCACCAAATCAAAAGTCACAGATAGTTCTAAAGTAACAGAAACAAGAGACAACATCTGGTTTACATGATTAGTAAATTAAACTATAGAATACAAGTTAAGCTGTTTTTATTGAGTGGACAAGATAGGAATCAAAATGCTGTTAAACAGATGGTACTAAATATAGAGGACAAACTATTGAAACCAAATATTGACTGATAAGCAATTTTAGATTTTCTATACCAAACTCCAAATACACATATCTATGGGGTAAATATATCTTCAGAGTACATATTTGTGGAGTAGGAAGTAGTAAACCTATACTTTCCTTACCTATACTTTCCTTCGATAGACTGTCTTCCATGTCCTTCTACATGGTATCTGTTAAAAGCAATCAGAAGAAGTAAGCAAAAGAGATCAGAGCAGTTTAAGGAAATGTAAAATAATCTGCATTGCACGAATTTTGAAAATTAAATAGGTGTCAAGATAAAGCTGTGAAAGGGCCAAAGGAAGAGAAAGGTCAGGGGTAGAAGAGACAGAGGATGGTTAAAAATCAAAAAGAATTGTTGAAAATTATTTTGCTGAGCAGTAATAAGCATCACTTTTTTGCTGTTTTAAGTGGAAGAGAGAAAGCCCAATGAGTAGAAAGAAGTCAAATAAGGATATAGGCCCTTATTACAACCCTGGCGGTCTGTGTTAAAGCGGCGGTAATACCGTCAACAGGGCGGCGGTAAAAAAAAAGGGACTCACGACCATGGCGGAAACCGCCAACACAGACAGCCACTTTAAAACTCCGACCGCAACGGCGGTAGAAACAAACACCGTGGCGGTAACCGCCAACAGACAGGGGGAAGACAATGTACGGCACTCTGTATTACGAGGCACCAATCCGCCACCTTTGCCGAGGCAGTACCAATACCATCAAAAGCACAGTGGAAACAGTACTTGGCACGGAAACCACTCTCCTCTCGACACCCAACAAGGAACCAGGACGCCATGGAGCCTGAGTTACAGGTGCTACCAATGTTGGTTTACCTCCTCTTCTACCAGGAGCAGTAAAGACGGCGGCGACGACCAAGGTGAGTACTGCACCTAGCACACAATGGAGAGGGGAGGAAAAAGAGAGTGACACACACACGCAACACCCCCACCCCCACCCTCACCCACAACACCATACACACAAATAGAAGCAGCAACATTACATATACACCCCGTAACCCTCTGGAAGAATGCAAGGACAAAAGGAAATGATTGTAACAAGTGTAATCATCGGAAATTCAGATATGGAGACAGGTCTGTAACAGATCATTATATACAAATATGTACACCAACTACACAAGTCCAGATAGTGTTCCATTCATTGTCTGTGGACCAGTGGTCCCAAAATTCATGGGCGAAGCCCACACATGATACCTGCCTCAAAACGGAGAGAACACTGCTGGGGCATCAGGGGGAATGGGAGGGGGGGCACCTCAGCCGGATGATGGGACAACGTCATTGCTCCATAAGGGAGCTCCATGCCCACTGTTTGCTCCTGGGGAGTGCAAAGCCACAGTCTCTCAAGTGGGTGGTTTGCCCACTGATTGGTCCTGGGGAGTGCAAAGCCACAGTCTCACAAGTCTCTCAAGTGGGTGGTTTTCCCACTGGCTGGTCCCGGGGAGTGCAAAGCCACAGTCTCAAAAGTCTCTCAAGTGGGTGGTTTGCCCACTGATTGGTCCTGGGGAGTGGTGGATGCTGTTCTCCACTGGTTCTGGTGGGGGCATTGTGCCCAGTGTGCTTCATCCTGCCAAGGACTGGGGTAGTGGATGCAGTTCTCCACTGGTTCTGGAGGGGGCTTTGTGCCCAGAGTGCTTCATCCTGCCAAGGACTGGGGTAGTGGATGCTGTTCTCCACTGGTTCAGGAGGGGGCTTGGTGCCCAGAGTGCTTCACATGGTGTGTGGCAGTTCCCATTCCCGCACCTGGGTGTCAGAGCCACGAGATTTCCAGGGAACAGCTAGCACGATACTCCATGGAGGCAGAGACACACTCCACCCTGCAGCGACTCAGCCTGCCAACTGCTGGTACTGCCAGTGCTGGTTGTGATGCCTCATGTACGCTGTGCAGGGTCCTGGACGTCTACTGCAGCCGCGGACGACTGCCCACTGGGGATGATGTCCATGTTGGCTGTGGTGGCACAGTCTGAGTACGTCGCAGGCAGGTGGCAATGGTTGCAGCAATGGTTGCAGCGGTGTCAGCGGCGGACATGCTGGCGGTGGTGCATGTGTCAGCACCTGTGGAAGGAGACACCAGGACGTCTCCTGCAGCCTCGGACGGCTGGGCGTACAGGTGGCGGTGCAGGTGGCGGTGGTTGCGACGGTGTCCACCGCAGTACAGGTTGCTGTTCTAACCTGCAAAAGGGGTGTCACAAGTCCCTCACCCTGAGGCTCCGTGCCATGAGCTGACTTCCTTTTAGCGTTGTGTCCCTTCCCCACCTTGGAAGTCACTGCTGGGGCCTTGCAGCTTGGTTGGTGTGGCTTTTCCTTACGGCATGTTGTCCCCTTCTTCACCTTGGCAGGTGGCGGAATAGGGTGATCCTTGGCCTCATTAGGTGGCGCACTGGCATCCCTGATGGGTGTGGCCCTCGATGTTACAGGACTTGCAGGGACCACAGTGCTGGAGGATTTCGTGGCTGAGGTGCTGAGCTGGGATCTGGACATCCTGGGCCGAGGGGAACGACGGGGGTAGGGGGGGAGGTGTAGGGAAGAGGTCAAAGTTAGCGAGGAAAGGTTTTTTAGACACTGGGACAAGAAGATGGAGGGGGTTTGGGAGTGGAGGAAGAGGTAGTGGTTGTAGGAGGTGTACGTCTGCTGAATTTGGGTGAGGGTGCATGGGCTGGAGGCTGTTGTGAGGTGGATGGCTGTTGAGTGGGTGTGTGCCGGCGTTTGTGTAGTTTGGGAGGAGGGCTCACAGACACTTTGGGAGAGGACACGGGACGTGTGAATGGTAGTGGAGGTGGTGATTGCACGTGAGCGGTGTGTGGTGATGGGCGTGCTGGTGATGGAGGTAGTGGCTGAGGATGTAGTGCATGCAGGTGTGAGTGGAGATGAGACTGGGAGGGAGAAGGAGGACGTGGAGGAGGGGGACACAGTGGAGGCAGTGGATGTTGGTGTGTCTGCATGGGGATGGTGTTTGTGTAAGTGCCTGTTGGATGTGTGGTGCTTATGTTTGCCATGTCCACTCTTGTGTGTTGATGAGTGTGCATGCTGGTCTTATGGTGTGCTTGGGATAGGCTGAGGTACAGGGGATTGGATCTGGGTAGTGGAAGTTGGAGGGGGAGGCTGGACACAGGGACAATGGCTGCCATCAGTGCAGAGGTCAGAGCCTGACATGCTCTCTGTTGGGCTGCCACGCCAGAATGAATGCCCTCCAGGTATGCATTTGTTTGCTGCAAATGCCTCTCGACACCCTGGATGGCATTCAAAATGGTTGATTTCCCAACAGTGAGTGATCTCAGGAGGTCAATAGCCTCCTCACTGAGGGCAGCAGGGCTGACTGGGGCAGGGCCTGAGGTGCCTGGGGCGAAGGAGATGCCCACCCTCCTGGGTGAGCCGGCACAGGAAACTCAATGAGGGGCTGCTGGGAGGGTGGTGCTGGTGGGGGGGGGTGGCAGCTGTACCTGTTGTTGCGGTGGGCACAGAGTTGCCCGCCACCGCAAGAGAGCTCCCATCAGAGGAGTAGTCGCTCCCCTCGCCCTCCGTTCCACTGGTGCCTTCAGACTTCATATATTCACCCTCCAGGGCCATGCAGGTTGCAGCTCCCTCCTGCTCCGGTGCCACTGCTCCTTCGCCAGATGATGCTAATGCACACAAGGACAGGGTGACAAAACAAAAAGGGGGGGGAGGCAGAGGAGAGACATGGTCTTTTGCTGGTGCTGGTGGTTCTAGCAGAATCCCCTATCACGACTATTCTGTCTTTCTGGGGTAGTAGGGTAACCTTACTCCTACTTTTCAGGGTCTTGGGGTGGGGTATCTTGGACACCCTTACTGTTTTCTTACAGTCCCAGCGACCCTCTACAACCTCCCATAGGTCTGGGGTCCATTCGTGATTCGCATTCCACTTTTGGAGTATATCGTTTGTGTTGCCCCTAGACCTATGTCTACCTATTGCATCCTATTGCGATTCTACATTGTTTGCACTACTTTTCTTACTGTCACTTACCTGTTTTGGGTTTGTGTACATATACTTTGTGTATATTACTTACCTCCTAAGTGAGGGTATCCTCTGAGATACATTTGGCATATTGTCACTAAAATAAACTACCTTTATTTTTAGTAACTCTGAGTATTGTGTTTTCTTATGATTTTGTGCTATATCATATAAGTGGTATAGTAGGAGCTTTGCATGTCTCCTAGTTCAGCCTAAGCTGCTTTGCCATAGCTACCTCTATCAGCCTAAGCTGCTAGAAACACCTCTATTCTACTAATAAGGGATAACTGGACCTGGCACAAGGTGTAAGTACCACAAGGTACCCACTATAAGCCAGGCCAGCCTCCTACACGGGGGTCATGGTGCGACGGGCACCCCTTCCACGTTGGGAGGCCATCCCCAGCTGGGCCTCCGCCATCTTATTGGTCCAGCGGTGCAGGTCATCCCATCTTTTGCAGCAGTGGGTGCTCTGTCTATGGTAGACCCCCAGGGTCCGCACTTCCTTGGCGATGGCACGCCAAATACCCTTCTTCTGGTGGGTGCTGACCTAGAGGAAATGTAAAGTGGGAATGGATTTTACTCCCCGTCCGGTTATTCTTACTCATTGGCCACAACCACCTACCCTGGCCCACAAACACATACACTGACCATCCTCACATGCTGGCCTCTGGCCACCCCCCACCTATATCTTCCATCGACGCCACTCCATACATTCATGTCCCATCCATAATGCTCACAGTGTACTCACCTGTTTGTCTGGTGGACTGTAGAGTTGTTGTACTGTGGGAGGAGCCCATCCACCAGTTTGTCCAACTCCTCCGCAGTGAAGGCAGGGGCCCTTTCCCCAGACACTGTAGCCATTGTCGCTTCCAGACTCAGGTCACAGCAGCACTTGCATTGTAGATCCTCTCCTGTTGAAGGTCAGGTATCAAGTGAGTGAACAGATAGAAAATGGCGGTCACGTCAGCAGCGGTGCGTACCGTCACCGCCGGCATACATCGTCATTGGCTCCTGGAACCCATAGGGCCCAATGATAACCAATGCCGAATTGCGCCGCGGTCTTCGTCCGCCTACTGCGACGGTGTAAAACGCAAGCGCAGTTACCTCATTTCCCCTTGTCCCTCCTTACAGGTCAGGCAGCCGCCATTTCAGGTGGCCACATGGCAGGCCAACTAACTGCGTCACAGCAGTTTTGTGCAGGAATACGGACATACAGCACTAAACACAGATTACATCACATTTGTTCTAAACACCCTTGTGCAAGCTATGTGGTGTATGACCCTCTACTCACCCTTCTCCTCCATAGGGCACGTCCGCTGGGGCAGATGATGAGCTGGTGTCATCCTCCAGTATACAGACCCCTGGTGGACCTGTTGACAATGGAAGACAGACACATCATTATCACCTATAGACTTGATCGTGCCACAATCCATGAACTGTGTGCCCAGTTGGAGCCACACCTGATTTCATCTATCCGCCATCCCACAGGAATCCCCCCTCTAGTGCAGGTCCTGTCAGTACTCTATTTCCTGGCCAGTGGGTCCTTTCAAACAACAGTGGCCATGGCATCAGGGATGTCACAGCCAATGTTCTCTAATGTGTTGTCCAGAGTGTTGTCTGCCCTGCTGAAACACATGCGCAGCTACATCGTTTTCCCTCAGGTGGAGGATTTGCCCACAGTGAAAGGTGACTTCTGTGCCTTGGTACATATTCCCAACATCATTGGTGCCATTGATGTTACACATGTGGCATTTGTCCCCCACCCCCGCAAAAATGAACAGGAAAACAGGAAAACAGAAACCGCAAAAGCTACCATTTTAGGAATGTGCAGATGGTGTGTTTGGCAGACCAGTACATCTCCCATGTGAATGCCAAGTATCCTGGCTCAGTGCATGACGCTTACATTTTGAGGAAGAGCAGCATCCCTTATGTGATGGGGCAACTCCAGAGGCACCGTGTGTGGCTAATAGGTGAGCCCAAGGTCCCAACACAGATTACAGAGGTGTCTGGCTATGGATATGGTAGAGTCCCTAATGGTTGGTGTAAGACAGTAGCCTGTTTCTAGCCTTGTTACCCCCCACTTTTGGCCTGTTTGTGAGTATATGTCAGGGTGTTTTCGCTGTCTCACTGTGATCCTGCTAGCCAGGGCCCAGTGTTCATAGTGAAAACCCTATGTTGTAAGTGTGGTTGTTATGTGTCACTGGGATCCTGCTAGCCAGGACCCCAGTGCTCATACGTTTGTGGCCTATATGTATGTGTTCCCTGTGTGATGCCTAACTGTCTCACTGAGGCTCTGCTAACCAGAACCTCAGTGGTTATGCTCTCTCTGCTTTCCAAATTGTCACTAACAGGCTAGTGACCAATTTCACCAATTCACATTGGCATACTGGTACACCCATATTATTCCCTAGTATATGGTACTGAGGTACCTAGGGTATTGCGGTTCCAGGAGATCCCTATGGGCTGCAGCATTTCTTTTGCCACCCATAGGGAGATCTTACAATTCTTACACAGGCCTCCCAGTGCAGCCTGAGTGAAATAACTTCCACGCTATTTCACAGCCATTTACCACTGCACTTAAGTAAGTTACCTATATGTCTAACCTTCACCTGGTGAAGGTTGGGTGCAAAGTTACTTAGTGTGTGGGCACCCTGGCACTATCCAAAGTGCCCCCACATCGTTCAGGGCAAATTCCCCGAACTTTGTGAGTGCGGGGACACCATTACACGCATGCACTATACATAGGTCACTACCTATGTATGGCGTCACATTGGTAACTTCCGAACATGGCCATGTAACATGTCTAAGATCATGGAATTGTCACCCCAATGCCATTCTGGCATTGGGGAGACAATTCCATGATCCCCTGGGTCTCTAGCACAGAACCCGGGTACTGCCAAACTGCCTTTCCGGCGTCTCCACTGCAGCTGCTGCTGCTGCCAACCCCTCAGACAGGTTTCTGCCCTCCTAGGGTCCAGGCAGCCCTGGCCCAGGAAGGCAGAACAAAGGATTTCCTCTGAGAGAGGGTGTGACACCCTCTCCCTTTGGAAATAGGTGTGATGGCTGGGGAGGACTAGCCTCCCCCAGCTTCTGGAAATGCTTTAATGGGCACAGATGCTGCCCATCTCTGCATAAGCCAGTCTACACCGGTTTAGGGATCCCCCAGCCCCTGCTCTGGCGCGAAACTGGACAAAGGAAAGGGGAGTGACCACTCCCCTGACCTGCACCTCCCAGGGGAGGTGCCCAGAGCTCCTCCTGTGTGCCCCAGACCTCTGCCATCTTGGAAACAGAGGTGTTGCTGACACACTGGACTGCTCTGAGTGGCCAGTGCCAGCAGGTGATGTCAGAGACTCCTTCTGATATGCTCTTACCTCTCTTAGTAGCCAATCCTCCTTCCCAGGTAGCCAAACCTCCTTTTCTGGCTATTTAGGGTCTCTGCTTTGGGGAATTCTTCAGATACCGAATGCAAGAGCTCACCAGAGTTCCTCTGCATCTCCCTCTTCACCTTCTGCCAATGGATCGACCGCTGACTGCTCAGGACGCCTGCAAAACCGCAACAAAGTAGCAAAGTCTACTACTGCCACCTTGTATCGCTTCATCCTGCCGGCTTTCTTGACTGTTTCCTGGTGGTGCATGCTATGGGGGTAGCCTGCCTCCTTTCTGCACCAGGAGCTCTGGAGAAATCTCCCGTGGGTCGACGGAATCTTCCCCCTGCAACCGCAGGCAACAAAAGACTGCATCACCGGTCCTCTGGGTCCCCTCTCAGCACAACGAGCGTGGTCCCTGGAACTCAGCAACTCTGTCTAAGTGACTCCCACAGTCCAGTGACTCTTCAGTCCAAGTTTGGTGGGGGTAAGTCCTTGCCTCCCCACGCTAGACTGCATTGCTGGGTACCGCGTGATTTGCAGCTGCTCCGGCTCCTGTGCACTCTTCCAGGATTTCCTTCGTGCACAGCCAAGCCTGGGTCCCCGACACTCTAACCTGCAGTGCACAACCTTCTGAGTTGTCCTCCGGCGTCGTGGGACTCCCTTTTGTGACTTCGGGTGGACTCCGGTTCACTCCTCTTCTAAGTGCCTGTTCCAGTACTTCTGCGGGTGCTGCCTGCTTCTGTGAGGGCTCCCTTACTTGCTGGGCGCCCCCTCTGTCTCCTCATCCAAGTGGCGACATCCTGGTCCCTCCTGGGCCACAGCAGCATCCAAAAACCCCAACCGCGACCCTTGCAGCTAGCAAGGCTTGTTTGCGGTCTTTCTGCGTGGGAAAACCTCTGCAAGCCTCTTCACGACGTGGGACATCCATCCTCCAAAGGGGAAGTTCCTAGTCCTCTTTGTTCTTGCAAAACACCAAGCTTCTTCCATCCGGTGGCAGCTTCCTTGCACCCTCAGTTGGCATTTCCTGGGCTCCTTCCCACTCTCGACACTGTTGCGACTCTTGGACTTGGTCCCCTTGTCTTACAGGTACTCAGGTCCGGAAATCCACTGTTGTAGCATTGCTGGTGTTGGTTTTCCTTGCAGAATCCCCCTATCATGACTTCTGTGCTCTCTGGGGGTTGTAGGTGCACTTTACACCTACCTTACAGGGTCTTGGGGTGGGCTATTTTTCTAACCCTCACTGTTTTCTTACAGTCCCAGCGACCCTCTACAAACTCACATAGGTTTGGGGTCCATTCGTGGTTCGCATTCCACTTTTGGAGTATATGGTTTGTGTTGCCCCTATACCTATGTGCTACTATTGTAATCTATTGTAACTTTACACTGCTTGCATTACTTCCTTTTGCCATTACTGCATAATTTTGGTATTGTGTACATATATCTTGTGTATATTTGGCATCCTCATACTGAGGGTACTCACTGAGATACTTTTGGCATATTGTCATAAAAATAAAGTACCTTTATTTTTAGTATATCTGTGTATTGTGTTTTCTTATGATATTGTGCATATGACACCAGTGGTGTAGTAAGAGCCTTGCATGTCTCCTAGTTCATCCTAAGCTGCTTTGCTATAGCTACCTTCTATCAGCCTTAGCTGCTAGAAACACCTCTCCTACACTAATAAGGGATAACTGGACCTGGCACAAGGTGTAAGTACCTATGGTACCCACTACAAGCCAGGCCAGCCTCCTACAGTTGGTGTATGTCTCACAGTGGTCCCTCGATATTTGCAGGTGACTCTGGTTACCCCAACCTGACCCCACTGAGGAATCCCATGACAAGGGCAGAGGAATGCTATAATGAGGCACATGGGAAAACTAAGAGGATTATTGAGCGTACTTTCAGCCTCCAGGTTCCGGTGCCTCCATCTGACAGGTGGCTCCCAATACTGCTCACCGAAGAAGGTGTGCCAGATCATCGTGGCATGCTGTATGTTACACAACCTGGCTTTGCGACGCCAGGTGCCTTTGCTGCTGGAGGATGGGCCTGATGTTGGTCTTGTGGCAGCTGTGGAGCCTGTGGACAGTGAAGAAGAGGAGGCAGAAGAAGAAGATATAGACAACTGAAACAACATCATCATGCAATACTTCCAGTGAGACACAGGTAGGAGACTGGCACTGCTCCTCTCATATCAGACTACTGTAGGACATTGCATGATACTGCCTTTTTGCCTCTGTGTATGGACCCTGACAGTTCACTATGGCTTTCCATTTTACCGATCTGTGTACCACTTTCTGCCTTCTGCTATGTTTACTGCTGGCCTACAGCTCTGTTACATTGGTATGTGAACAAGTAAATTGACATTGCTATATTCCTTAGTTGTTGCAATTACACATTTGTAAAAGCACAGACTGACTCCAGATTGTTTTGTGATTGAAGTGTGTTTTTTCCTGTGCAAATAAGTGGAGGGGGTTGTAAAATGAGCTGGGGGATGGTGGAGAAATTGTCCATGACAGAGTCCAGTCTATTTGTTTCACAGGTGCATTGTCCAAAGGGGCATAGGAAGTGGAGCAATGGCAGTTTAAGGATGGACAGGGTGACATAGTGGGACAGAAGGGTGACATTCAGGGGGGTCTCATTTCCTGGCGGGGGTCTTGGCATTGTTCTCTGTCTTGTTCCTGGATCTCAGGAACCATTTGCGGGGTGGTTTTCCATCTGCAGGGGGTGGGATGCTGGTGGCCTGTTGGTCCTGTGGCGGGACCTCCTGTCCACTAGCGCCGGCAGAGATGGAGGGCTGTTCATCGCTCAGGCTAGTGTCAGGGGCACATTGGTGTACCACTGTGTCCCTCTTGGTGTTGGCCATGTCTGCCAGCACCCCTGCAATGGCGACCAGGGTGTTGTTAATGGACTTCAAGTCCTCCCTGATCCCCAGGTAGTGTTCCTCCTGCAGCTGCTAGGTCTCCTGAAACTTGGCCAGTACCATGCCATGGTCTCCTGGGAATGATGGAATCCTCCCATGATGGTTGAGAGTGCCTCGTGGAGAGTGGGTTTCCTGGGCCTGTCTTTCCCCTGTCGCACAGCAGTCCTCCCAGCTTCCCTGTTATCCTGTGCCTCTGTCCCCTGAACCGTGTGCCCACTGCCAATGACCCCAGGTCCCCGATTGTCTTGGGTTAGTGGGTTTGCCTTGGGTCCCTGTAGTGGTAGACACACTGCTGATTGACGTGTTCTGGGGACAGAGGGATGGGCCCGCTGGGTGGGTGCTGTGCTGGTGTTTCCTGAGGGAGGAGGTTGGGTAGGGGTCCTGTTGGGGGGTAAGTGCATAGTTATTGTATCTGTGTGTGCCCTCTTGTCCAATGTGTGAGTTACCCTTTACTCCTGTGGTTGGCTTATTGTCTTTGGCCTTATGTGATTGTTAGTTTTGGGGCCTGGGTGAGTATCTGTACTGGACATGCTTGGGTGATGGGTGTCCATGCATTGGTGTGACATGAAGGCCTTGGGATTGGGATGTGTGGATTGTGATAGTGGGATAGCTGTGGGGTGTTGGGGTGATGGGTGTGAGGGTAGGGTTAGGAGTTTGTGATGGCATGCAGGTAGGGTGGGGGATATAGTAGTAAAGATATGACTTACCAGAGTCCAGTCCTCCTGCTACTTCTGGGAGGCCCTCAGGATGCATGATCACCAAGACTTGCTCCTCCCATGTTGTTAGTTGTGGGGGAGGAGGTGGGTGTCCACCGCCGGTCCTCTGTACTGGTACCTGGTGTCTGGCTACCACGGAATGCACCTTCCCCCGTAGGTCGTTCCAACTCTTCCTGATGTCATCCCGTGTTCTTGGATGCTGTCCCACTGCGTTGACCCTGTCGACAATTCTCCACCATAGCTCCTTAGATCCTTGCAATGGATGTCTGCTGCCCCTGTGATCCGAATAGCTGTGACTCTACCCGGATGATTTCCTCCACCATGACTCTGAACTCCTCCTCAGAAAACCTGAGGTGTCTTTGAGGTGCCATGATGTGGTGTGGGTGATGTATGAGGTGCTGTCTGTTGTGATGTGTTGGGGTGTGTTCTTTGAGGTGCGTGGATGTTGTATGAGTGATGGTGTTGTGTGCCTGTGGATGCTGGTGTTGTGTTCTCTCTCTCTGTGCTTCTTCCAAAGAGGTCGTTGTAAGGGGTTGCGGGTAATGTGGGTGGGTGTTTTATATTGGATTCGGTGTGTGGGTGTGGTGTGTATATGTGTATCAGGTGTGTGTATTTTGAATTGTCCAATGTGGTTGTGTTTCGTAAGTGTGTGTGTATTTTGAGCGTGGCAGTGTGTACCGCCAATGGATTACCGCGGTTGTATGACCGCCGCGTTGATTCGTGCGTCATGATAGTGTGGGCATAGTTCTGTTGGTGTGACGGTGTAGGTTTTGCTATCGCCAGTTTATCACTGACCTTTGGTGTGGCAGACTTGTGTGGGTGATTGTATTGTGGCGGATTGCGAACTGTGGGTCGTAATACCTGTAGCGGATTTCCGCCACGGTATCTTGATGGCCGTCAGAACGGCGGTAAGCGGGATTTACCACCTAGGGTTGTAATCAGGGCCATAATATTTTAAGTTTCTTCCATATATGCCCAGCGTAGGTCCTGGATTGCCACATCCTTGTCATATTTTGAGGTCATCCTCATAAGATAAAAGCATATATAAGGAATCTTAATGGAAATAATTTGCAGGCTAAGAGGTTATGCGGGAAACATGACATGGATGTGGCTGTTCTGGTCTTCATCAAAGACCCTTTTGTTTGCACCAACTGGGTTCTCCATACCAAGTCACGTGATGAATAGCAATTTCAATGTCACAGGAAACAGCAGGATTACAGCGACAGTACTTAGGAAGAAGATAATAAAATGATACCACTGATAAGAGACAAGACATATGAATTAAAATTTAAGTAGTGAGGAGGGGCAGGACTGTAATATAAGTATCAAGTGAGACACAAGTAGAATATATATTTAAATATGGAGGAAGTACAGGTGCACTCAATACTGCCAGGAAATTAGAATTCCAATACCAAAGGAAACAGGTGAATAGTAAAGTACCCGGAAGGAAGAGAGATATTATTATGTCAGTACGGTGGGAGAGAGATATTCTAGAATATCTGAAATGAGTAGGAAGAACACTTAGGGCCTGATTCCGACCTTGGCGGATGGGATATCCCGTTTGCCATATTACAAGTTCCATTACATCCTATGGAACTTGCGGGCGAGATATTGGTCAACTTTGTGATGGAGTATTCCATCTGCCGAGGTTGTAATCAGAACCTTAGTGTGTTCATATTTATGCATCAATTCTGTTTATTGGTATTTTCAATTATAAAACATCACATATGCAACGCTTCAGAATAGTACAATTGCGTTAATATACAGCATGCTCCATGCGCAGTGCTAAAAAAAAAAAAAAAATTAAATACAACTTCAAACATTGTTTCCCCGCGGCTGGTATACCATACAACAATCATGCGATCCCAGGCCGTGTTCCACCGTAATCTTGGCCCAGTGTGTACATCTCTACTGCACATTCGTTCCCATTCGCTCAATTCAACTCCAGAACCCTCAAGTAGGCCGGACATGTTAATTCCGTGAACTCCATAGACAGTATTTGTAAGAATGGTTGCCAAAGTTCCTTAAAGTCCCCACTGCGCTGCTGTGAAGTCAAAGTGAGCTTTTCCATAGCGAGGATAAACCAAAGCTTATGGAGCCATGATGTTACTATCGGGATCTGGTCAGTCCCCCACACGGTTAATAGCAGCTGTAGTGCCGCATTTAAAGCCAAGGCCATCTGCCGTCCTTTCAATGATCTCAGGGGGAAAGTGAGCTGGTTGGGCAGGCCAAGCAAAGTGTACGCAGGAAATCTGGGAATCTGAGTATCAAACGCCATGTCAATATCTATTATATTCTCCCAGTACCGATGAAGCTTAGGGCAATGCCATAGTAGATGGACAAGCGACCCCCCACCCCCACATCCCCTCCAACAAAGGCTTGACTTAGCAGGATCCCAAGCATGAATCCTTGCTGGGGTGTAGTAACAATAGGAGGCCACTTTATAGGCTGTCTCTGCACCTGCTGCATTGTAAGCTGTGTGGTGTGTCCTGTAAAAGATGTTCTCCCACTCCTCATCAGAGAGCTCTCTCTCCAGTTCCCTCTCCCACCTCAGCTGACCCTGACCGTCTTAGGCAGACGGGCCTCCCCCGCAGGAGAGCGTAAAGCTCCGAGATCACCTGCTTATCATCCTTTTTCATTAGAATCCATTTTTCAAACGGTGTTAATGGCCTAACTATTAATGTTCTGTTGGCTGGTAGCAGGGCCAAGTGTCGTATTTAATAATACATCATCCTGTCAGCCTCGGTTAAGCCATACGTTTCCCTCATCTGGTCAAAGGGGATCACTCCCTGCTCGGTAAAAAGATATTTCCAACCAGTTTACAGCCCCCTTCATGCCACCGACGCAGTGCCTCCGATTGAAGGCCCGGACCAAAATCAGGGTTCGCACCAAGGGGGGTCATTGGGGACGGGAAGGTCGTCAAGCCCATTCTGCTGGCCACACGGTCCCACACCCTCATCGACACCTCCGTGACCGGGGATACGTACAGCCCTCGCGCTCTGTGACGGCGCCTAAGCCAGGACTCCTTCCATATATGTGAGCCAACCACTGCCTGATCCATGAAGCACCAATGTTTCTCAGAGGACGGACGACTCCATTCTAATAGGAAACACAATTGTGCTGCCTGAAAGTATCGTAGAAGGCAGGGGACCGCCAGTCCTCCCTCCTGCTCAGGGCGATACATCACCCGTCGTGGTAGTCGAGTCGCTTTTCCCTCCCAGATAAATCTTAGAACCGCTGTTTGAAGGGTTGCTATCGTTTGTGGCGGGGGTTCCACCGGAAGTGCCTGAAAAACATACAGTACGCGTGGTAGGATGGTCATCTTCACTGCCGCCATCCTACCCAACCAAGACAGTTTAAGTCTCCCCCAGGTCTCTAAATCTCGCTGCACCTCCCAGATCAATTTCATGTAATTCAACGTCGCCGTACGAGCAACAGTGGACCCTAACTCAACCCCCAAGTATGGGAGCTTTGAGGAAGACCATGTAAAGTGGAATCAGGCCTTCAAATCTCTTTCATGCTCGGCACTGATAAACCTCCTCATGGCTTGCGACTTTAGCATATTTATCTGGAAACCTGAGACCCGGCCAAATTCCTCTAGTACACCCATTAGTGCAGGCAGTGAGGTCACAGGTTCTGCCAAAGTAAGAATCACTTCATCTGCGTATAATGATATGATATGCTTATCTCCCCCAAACTTCACTCCCGTAATCCGAGGGTCATCCCGAAGCCGCTGTGCCATGGGCTCCATATAAAGCGCGAACAAGAGGGGCGAAAGCGGGCACTCCTGCCGGGTCCCTCTTTGAATTGAGAATGACAACGATAGCGTCCCATTAACTCGGACCGCCGCCCGAGGCGCCTGATAGATACAGCGGATCCATGCCATAAAACCCGTGCCCAGCCCGAATCACTCTAGCACCCTGAACAGGTATGGCCAATGAACCCTATCGAACGCCTTTTCGGCATTGATAGAAAGAAAGAGCGCCTCCCTTCGAGAGCGATCAGTTTTATCCAATAGATGGAGTAGTCGCTTGGTATTATCACTTCACTGCCTATGCGATATAAATCCTGCTTGGTCAGGATCGACAAGGCCCGGCATGTAGTAGTTGAGGCGGTGTGCCAGTATGCCAGTGAACAGTTTGGCATCAATATTGAAGAGGGAGATCGGCCTGTATGAGACGCATTCCTCGGGGTCCTTCCCCGGCTTCGGAATTACCACGATAGTGGCATCCAACATGCTAGACGTAAGAATCCCGGTATGTCGAAAGGAATTAAAGAGTCGCACTAAAACGGGTACAAGTTCCATACAGAAGGTCTTATAAAAAAGTGCGGAGAAGCCATCGGGGCCAGGTGACTTCCCGGCCTGCAAGCGCGCAATTGCTGATACGACCTCTTCCGCCCTTATAGGTTGATCTAACGAAGTCGCCTCCCTCTCGGTCAAGGAAGTAATTGCTATACCCTCTACAAAGGCCTCCGGCGTTGAATTACTGGGCTCCTCGGCCCCCTATAGTTCCTGATAGAACTCTGCAAAGGCCTCCGCAATTTGGTCGCTTGTGCGCGCTTCCGCTCCGAGGGAGAGCAAACCCTTTTTATCATTGACGCCGCGTGCTGCGCTCGCAACCGATGTGCCAGTAGCTTCCCACATTTATTACTTCCTATATAATACTTATGCTTAAGGCGAACTACCGCGTACTCTGCCCTGTCCCAGTCCAACCTCCTCAACTGCTTCCTTACTTTCTCAAGCTCTCGCCATACTCTCGGTGCACTGGTGTGCTTGTGTGAACGCTCCAGCACCCTCACTCGCTGTTCTAAATCCTCTCTGAGTAGTCTCCTTGCTTTATTATCCCTAGCGGACAACGACCTCACCTCAACCCTCAATACAGCCTTCAGTGCCTCCCACAGCGTCGACATGCAAGTAGTCCTGTCATCATTAAGGCTAAGGTAGTCTATTATTGCCCTACGAATCGCCTCTACTGTTGCACCGTTCTGAAGAATTGAGTCCCTAAATCGCCACCCCGATGCGCCCACGTGCTCCATATTCATGTGAACCTCAACTGTAACCGGGGCGTGATCCGACAGGGCTTGAGGCTCAATCACTGACTCCCTGACCCGGGAAAGAAACTCCTGCGAGGCCAAGAAAAGGTCCAGCCTAGCATATGTCTTAGTCGCTGCCGAGTAAAAGGAATAGTCTTTTAACGTGGGGTGTGCCCTCCTCCACACATCCTCCAGGCCACACTCACTCAGCCAATGACGACCAGCCACTGTTATTGACCCTGTCTGCCCATACCGGTGATCTGAACGATCCAGATCACCATCCATCACCAAGTTAAAATCGCCCCCCACCAGGATAGCACCATCAGGGGATTGCACCAGCGGGTCAAAGCCTGTTTTAGGAAGGTTTCCTGCTGGGAATTAGGCGCGTATAGGGAAGCAATAGTGAAGGAAAAAAAAAACAGTCTCATTCTCACAGCTAGAAGCCTCCCTTGCACCTCATGCAGTTTTGACACCACTTCCCCAGGGAATGAGCGCGCTAATAGTATTGCCACCCCTGCATGCTTTGATGTTGCCGAAGACGAGAACTGTCTGGCGAAGCACTTAGAGCGCATACGGTAAATATCTTTTGGGACGAGGTGTGTCTCCTGCAGCAGGCATATGTGACTCCCCAATCTCTCTAGGGCGGACAGGATGGCTAGCGTCTTGGTAGGGTTATTGAGCCCACGGACATTCAAGCTTGTACATTTAATAATCGTATCCTAAAATGAGGGCAGCATGCAAGAAGGAAGGGAGTGCGCAAGAAGAACACCCTGTGCCAAAATCTACACCACCTATAGCAGCAAGACCTGAGAATATCTCCACAAAAAAGCCAGCATCGCAGGGAAATCCAACAACATTCAACCAATTCGCACAACAGGTGCATAGAACACAGAAGTCCTCGAACATCCGTCTTCACAAGGAAAAGTCTCCACAGGGCAGTAGATCCATCCATGTTTGATAAACCAGGTCCATTGCCCCCGCCGCCCCGACCCTCTTCAATGGCCGACATGCCGTTAACAGCAAGGCCAACCGCAGTCCGGGACACCCCCGCCCACCCTTCTCTAAGCTGAAGTTCCGGCTGCCACGCTATTCAAAACAGATTCCCTCTCCGACCTCAGCTCCGAGGCCGTTGGGCGCTGCAGCTTCCTTCTTTTCTCCTTTCGCCGCCAGCGCAGAGGACCCCCCACAGGCAAGGTCTCGCTCGCCTCCTGCCATATATCCTCCAGACCCAGGATCCAACTTGCTTCCAAAACGGATTTCACCTGCCGGAGCTGCTCCTCCCAGCAGAAGACCAGGCGGAACGGGTGGCCCCAAGAGTAAGACACATTGTGCGCCCGCAAGTGTTCCGTGATCGGTCTAAATTCTCTCCGCCTTTGCAGGGTCCGCACAGAAAGGTCGTGGAACAGTTGTAGTTCATGCCCTCTAAAAAGTACCTGCTGAAGATCGCAAGCCCGCTGTAGGATCTTTTCTTTAAGGACAAAATTATGGAGACAAGCTAGAATGTCCGGAGGGCGGTCTCCAGGGCCATCTGCGCGGCTGACTCGATGAACTCTATCCAGGACTATCTCTTGAGTCTCGTCCGGGCCAAGTAGAGAGCGAAACAGGCCCATCACATAGTCCCCGATGTCCTACTTTTCTGCCCCCACCGGAGCCCCTCTGATGCAAATATTTTGTCTCCTCAAGTGATTTTTCCAAATCCTCGACTGCTATTGGAGAAGATCCTGCTGCTCTCGGAGGCGGACTACCTCCTGTTGCAGGCCCAACACCTCTTCACCACGAGGAATCTCACCATCTTCCAGCTGCGAAACTCGCTCTCCCAAGGAGGTAACCTCTCCTTGCAGCTCCTTCACCTCCTGGGATATGTCCCTACTCCGCTCCTGTATGTCGCTCCGAAGCGATTCAAATAGGGAGGTCAAAAAGCCCTTCGTGACCGGTGAACCCTCATCTGGATCCATCTCCGTCCGACCCTCCAGGGGTCTCGTCGCAGGTGAGTCCTCAGCCATACCACCGATGTCAGGTGGGCCCCTGTCAGCATTTCTCTCACTGAACGCTCTCGCTTGGATTTAGACGTCGCCATGTCTCACAGGCCCTATCTCGGTTCGCCGGATCAGCCCTTAAGTATCTCCAAAAGTTCCGCCTGGGACAGATCACCAAGTGTCGCCGTGTCGGAGACTGCGCCTGGGCCCAGCACTTGGTAACCACCTCTTGCAAAGCTTCACTTTTATGGCCTCTGCCTCCTTATGCACGGGCCCGCACTTACTTGTACTCCCGGTGGGTGAACAGCAACCATGGGGCCAAGCAACGGCCTCCCCTGTCTTCGACCGGGACCTCAGGTCTCTCTTCCGTCCCGCAGAAGTACGCTAGGGTGGGGGACGCCGACCTCCGGCCCCTAACCAGTTCCCGTGTGCGGAGGCGCCCTCGGCGCTCAAAGCGCTCGTAAATCCTGGGGCCAAGGCCCCCTCTTCGGTCCCGCTGCTCGTGGGGCCCAAAACAAGCCAGCTAGGCCTTCGGCCCCTCCGGCGCCGGGTCCAGTAAGCCGCCGGAGGAGGGCCCGCCTCACGGCCCAGGCCGCCGCCCACACTGCTCCGCGGCCTCGACCGCGCTTCAGGGCCCGCCGCTCCTCCCCCAATGGGAGCAGCGCAGCGCGCCCCAGGCATCCCTCCGGTGGGCCAGTCAGCAGTTTTCCAGGCCAAGGCGGCAGAGCTCGGACAGGCACGTCCTAGCGCACCACCATCTTGGCCATGCCCCCATTAGTGTGTTCATATTTAAGGGACTACAATTACTAAATTGGACAGCAGCCTTTCAATACTGAAGGAAACACAGAGCCGGATGACAGCACCTGAATTGACAATGAGCTTTAGTCTAACTATTCAGGTAACAAAATAATTAGAAGTACCAAGGGTACTCTAGACCTAACCCAGTCTTTAAATTTAATGTAATGTTAACCCTTCCATATGGATATCCTAAAGCCTAACCCTATCCAATATCCCTACCATTATCTTTCACCTTATCTTACATCATTCCTCACATACACCGTTCTCTAATGCTAAGCCCTAAACCTCTCCCTAACCTTCCTCCACCCTTACCCCTGCATTCTTGCTACAATGATTTGCTTTTTGTTCATTTTACTTTTTGTAGTCTAACTGCTGCTCAGTAGGATCAACATATTATAACTAGCCAAGAGCCACCAAGTAGCTGAGTTGTCCATTTTCAGCTTTCTAATCCAGATCTGTTCAAGACTGATTTTATTTATGTTTTTTTCTGATACTTATATGCTGTTGTATCACATTATACATTCAGAAATTGGAGTAACGGATTGGTGCATGAAATTAATGGCTGTAATAGCACTGGACAAAATGAGAGAGTATAGCAGATACTACAGAAAATGAAAGGATTTTGAGATCAATACAAGGAAACTGGGAGAAAAATGAAGGAAAGTAAAGTGATTGTGATTGCTTTGTTGGGAAGGAGGAGGATTTCGAGATTTCTGCAGGAAAGGGGTAGATTGTGAAATACGAGCAATAAACATAGGGATTAAGAGATTCTGCAGGACACAAATAGAATTATGAGATCACTAAGAGAAAGTAGATTAGTTTTGGGGAAAAAAAACTGCAGAAAGGCAAAGTGAATACAATGGCCAATAGGAAAGAGGCAGAATTATGGATGTTTTATGTGAAATTAGTTGATTAAGATATCACTAAGGAAAGGAGCAAGGAGAGGTTTAAGAGATGATTACAGATAAAATGTGGATGAAGTGATGATCATATAGAGATGACGCAATCACTGCTGGAAATGATTAATATCATAAAATTACAACAAGAAAGGGGGAAGATTTTTAGAAAACTACAGGAAAGCAATGGGTTTATGAATTTATAGTAAGCAGCATCTAAACTAAATAGCATCCAAGTCTAGTTCAGTTATGCTGCTTGATTCAGTAACCCCTGTTCTACCTTTTGGGAGTGAACAACATGTGTTTGTAAACCTGTGACCCCCAGGTGCTTAGTAGAAAACAGTTAACTCAACCCTGAGAAAAGCTAGTTAAGCTCTCATTTCGAGTTCCCCTAGATCATGAATGCTTCATAAAACCTCTATGAAAGTCAGTGTTCAGCATATGTTCTGTGTTGTACTCAGCACATAATACGAGAAGAGGGAGTAAAAAGGTATAGAAGATATTTGGTATGGGGCTGAACTCCATGAAATGATTTATTTGGGATTAGGCAAAAACAACAAGGTGATGAATGGAATGCATGAATTAATCTCAGCCACTGGCCATCGCTCATGCTGCATCCCAGTCCATTGTTTTCTTTTGCCCACCATGCCACCTCAGTTGGGACCCAGCTATATGCAAATCAGTCTTGACCCTGCTCCTTATGGGAACAGTTCAACCTGAACTGACAGGCCAAGTCCTCCATGAAATGGAACACAAGCAACCTAGGACCAGTTTCGCCCTGCTTAGGGCACTTCAGCCAGATATAGCTTGGTTCTATAGGCATAGTGACCCTGGGACCCATGTCTGGGCATACCCAGCGCACTTAGGGTGGCAAAAGGTGCAAGCTCACACAACGTGGTGGCCTCAGGATGAAGTGATAATCCTACCAAAAAGATGACCATGGGAGGTCAGTAATTTCATTCAAAGGGGTGAGACATCTGCTTGGAGGTGCATGGACTCTTGCAACTTTTCTCTGATTGGATGTGAGGAAATGATTGTTTCTTTCTTATCGGGAAGAGCTAGGATTATTAGAACAGTATAGAAAAGGTTGAAAATTATGATATCACTAGAATCAAGGAGACAGGCTGTTAGATCACTAGAGGATTAGGATGTTTAATGGTCTTTGTACAAAGAAGTGATTATTTGTCAAGAAAGGATCAATTAAAAAATGAATGCAGAAAATAAGGTCAATGACAGACTGTTGAATGAAAGAAAAGGTAGACTTTTCAGCTGTATACTGAAAAGACAACAGAATTTACAATTTTTGCAGAAACATAGGGTGATTATAACATCACTGTATGAAACCAAAAACTATAAGAACATCACGGGAAAGAAGTATGCTGGTGCTGCATGGAAAGTGTTGTCACCGTGTTTGCTTAAGGAAACTAGTGGGACTTTGAGATCATTGGAGGGAAAGGATAGTTACAAGGTTTTATATTCATCCATTTAGCTGAATAAAATGTATACTCTTCGAATTGGCAGTTATGTGTTAGTAAGGATTGTCGCCACCTGGGTAATCTGGCTGCACTAAGCACTTTACTGTTTTAATTTGCAAATATAACTGCTGCTATCTGTCTCAAGAGCACTCTAGTAACACTACTTAAGGCTGCTACTAAACAGGAATATCCAAATCCAATATTCTAAGTGTCAGTGCATTTTATCCAAGAACTGTTTTTATTGGGGGCATTTTGAATTCAATATTGGGGCATTTTTTACTGTTTGGAGACAGCTGGTATGTAAGATTGAGACTGCAGGTGTGTGATAAACCACACCAACTAGGGAGTGTTTCAGGCTGCCGTTGTTTTGGTCAGTGGACTAGTCGTTATGCAATTCAGCTATTTAAAAGAGGGCACTGTGCAGCTGAAGTGCCACCGGTGCAGCAAACGAACACCAAAGGCAAGCCCGCCTCCATCCATGGTCATTTCAGGTAAGCCCCCATTCTATGTACTAGACAGGAAATGTTGAGTCTTCATCCTACTCTGTCTGATGTTTGCTGTGGCTTTATGAACTACGTAATCGTGGACTCACGTGGTAAATACTGAGGTTTCTTGATCTTGGCCCCCATATTGTTGTTAGATGGAACTAGATCGGCATCACAACCTCATCGTTCCTTTAAACTTTTCTCTTTGAACCGTAGATCACTGGTAAAGCAGAGAGTACAAATGCATGACTTTCTCGAGGAGCACACACTGGATGCAGTCTTTCTGACTGGCTCAATGAGAACTCTTCCACCAATATATTGCAGACCATTGCACAAGACTTCCACATTGTTAGGCAGGAGGCAGCTACAGAGAGGGGTGGAAATGTTATAATATTTAAACAAGATCTTCAATGCTTTTTCTCAGAACTTTCCATTGAGTGCTACAAAGCTTCCTTCGTCTCCTTGGCTCTGCTTAAAAATTTAGTTGTGTCAGGAGCACTAATTTACTGACTTCGTGGCCCCCTATAAAAATTCTCCATTCGACTAGTTGACACGTTGTCCCCTTTAGCTCTGCGTTACTCCAACCTATTGGTGTAAGGCGATCTCTTTTTTTTAAAACAAACTTTATTGAGTTTTAACATGCACAAATTTGCTCTCACTGAAAACCACGTCCTCTCGACACTAGAAATTTACAAAAAGCTAACTGATACATTAGAGCTGAGCGAGTTTTAATTCAGCAGTACAAGAACCTCGTATTACTCAATACAGCAATTCCATTGTCCATTTCCTGGTGTCAATAATGGATTCATGTCTAACAGTGAAGTACTTAAACAGTGTAGCTCCCAGTGCGTGTGCCCCCCTCCTGTCCCACCTGCCTTCGCCGCCTTCAGTCAGTAGCTTGGGATGTAGTATAAGCCTCAAGTTGTGTCAGGTGCCCCCAGCGGGAGTCCCGCTAGATAGTCCTCGCTTCTCCTATGGAATACCTCGGTGCCAGATGGTGTGGGGTGTTTCCTGCTCTGAGACAATGAGGTTTAACGTTGTCCCGTTCAGTGTGGAGGTGCAGGCTGTGCGGCTGTTCCTCCCCATTCTCCAAAGCTAACACTAATACATTCCAGGCATGAGCACCCTCATGCAAGCCCTGACCCCGCTTACCCTCTATGTGCCTCAACTCTCCCTCCACCCTTGCCCATTTAAAAAATTCCAGCTTCCAGGTTGAGCTCCTGGGGACCATTGCAGCTATCCAGTTTCTGGCAATTACCCATTTAGCCAGCAAGAGCGCCAAATTCTGGAATTGATTATATCTTGTTCTTAGCTGTGTGGGGATACCAGCTGAGCATACAATGTCGGGGTTGCAGGGAACCTCCCTGTCAATCACCTTCGTCAGCGGGTTAGTGACAAATTCCCAGAACTCTCAAAGAATTGAACAACTTCAGAACATATGGGGTAATTCTGCTGCTTCTTCTTCACAGCGTGGACACTTGGCTTCGGTTATTCCAAAGTGCCGCAAGAGCTTGCCTAGCGTGAGATTGGAAAGAGGCTATATTTCTGCCAGTTTACCTGAAGGCCAGAGAGAGAGCCAAATCGGTCCAATAAATGTTTTGCTTCCTGGAGGTCCCCCCCGCATTCCTCACAAATAAAAGGATGTCATCAGCGTACAGTGCGATGTAGTAGTCAAGCCCCCCCGGTGCATATGCCTCTTGAAATGTCTTCCGCTTGGGCCAGGCACGCAAGACGCTCTGTGGCAAGGGTGAAAAGGAGTGGCGAGAGCCGCCAGCCTTGCCAAGTGCCCCTTTCCTCCGCATAGCTCTCTAAGATATATTTCCCAGTGGGGACACTTTCCCTTGGCATCGTATAGGGCAGCTGAGTCCAAGCCACAAAGCCCTCCCTGAGGCCAAAACTGCACAGCGCTTCGTAAAGCCCATTCTAGGCTATTAAAAGCTTTTTCAAAGTCTACTGCGAAAATCACTGTTCTATTCTTGTCATAAGTGTTGAGCTCAAGAATGGAGAAGAGTCTACGGATGTCATGGGCCATGTTGCATCCTGGTATGAATCCTGCTTGATCGCGGTGGACCAAGAAGGGCATGTGGCTAAGTAGGCGTGTGGCCAATTGTGAGAAAGTAGCCTCTTTCTAGCATGGTTAACCCCACTTTTGGCCTGTCTGTGAGTGTGTGTCAGTGTGTTTTTACTGTGTCACTGGGATCCTGCTAGTCAGGACCCCAGTGCTCATAGATAAGAACCTATATGTCAGTATGTTTTGCCTATCTCACTGGGATCCTGCTAACCAGGACCCCAGTGCTCATAGTTTGTGGCCTAATGTCTATGTCTGTGTAGTGCGTAACTGTGTCACTGAGGCTCTGCTAATAAGAAACTCAGTGCTTATGCTCTCTGTTCTTTTACATTTGTCACTGTAGGCCAGTGACTTCATTTATCAATTTCAATTGGCACACTGGACCCCCTTTATAAGTCCCTAGTATATGGTTTCTAGGTACCCAGGGCATTGGGGTTCCAGGAGATCCATATGGGCTGCAGCATTTCTTTTGCACAGAGCCATTTCCCCGGACTTTGTGAGTGTGGGGACGCCATTACACATGAGCACTACATATAGGTCAATTCCTATATGTAGCTTCACAATGCTAACCCTCAATATGGCCATGTAACATGTCTAAGATCATGGAATTGTCCCCCATTCCAAATCTGGTTTTGGGAAGCCAATTCCATGCATCCTTGGTGCTCCACCATGGCCCTCCATTTCTGCCAAACCAGCTCTCTGAGGCTTGCACTGCAGCTACAGCTGCTGCCACCTCACAGACAGGATTCTGCCCTCCTGGGCAGTCAGACAGGGCACTCTTCCTCAGGCGTTTAGCTATCTTTCATCTCCCTTTAAGCGGCGTGGGGAGCTTCCCGCATGGCTGCTTGGGCCAGCTTACAAGTGGGCCTCCATCCAATCACAGACCTCCTCTGGGGTATGAAAGAAATGCACTCCCTGTGGTCACCCGCAGCTTGGCCGGGAACAACATTGCGTATGATAGGCCTCGAGCTCTGAACTGCCACTTGGCCTCCACAAATAACGCTCGCTGCCATTGAGATTCATTCATGAAATCAGGAAAACTCATGACTTTACTGTTCACTTTTTGGAAACTTCCTCTGAATCTAGCCTGTGCCATGATGTAGTCTCAATTGCTAGGCAGGCCACCACCGGTCTCAGGGGTGCTCCTGGTGGTGGTGGTGGTTTGGATGGTACTCAATGAGCCCTCTCAAGAGCATAGAAACTGGACAGGCCCTCTGGCGCCACTGAGTCTCGCAGCCACTTCTCCAAAATTGTAACCATCCTTATGCCTTTGATGCCCTCTGGGAGTCCAAGAACTCGAATAATGTTTCAGCGGGACTTGTTTTCGCTGTCCTCTGCCCTGGTCTCAAGCATATGGACCTTGACGTATAGGTCACTGAGGAGTACCAGCATTTCAAGGGCTTCTTGTAAGGCTGTGATGGCCTGGAGGATGTCCTGCCGGATGGGCCCATTATCCGTGGTTGCAGTGGGTCCACCCAGTACATCGGTTAGTCCCCCCTGACCAGTTGCATGGTATCCTGGGATCTACAGTCTTGGTCCCTGTTCTTAGAGGCCTTCATGATTGGTGGTGGTCGTGTAGGTGGTAGCAGAGTGTGGATCCATACGCACCCCATACCTCATCAAAGATATGGTCAGGAATGGGCTGCGGGGCCCTCCATGTTTTCTTGAGGCTAAGATGGCATGTTGTCAATATATAGAATGTTAAGACAGTTTCATCAGTCTATAAGGAGTGCCCCAACCCGAGGGGGGTGACACAGTCACTCAGAGGTCAAGCATCTCCCCCAGAGTGAGCCCGGGAGGGCACAATGATAAAAAGGAGGGAGCATTCCTAGCAAGAGGGGTGGGTATAGGGCCGTTCCACGCTCTCCGTCCACACCCCTTTGGTCCTCCACCAGGAGTCCACCACACAGCAAAGGGGCCAGTGAAGCAGAGACCCATGCAGCCCCCAGGGGGGGAGAGCAGAGGTTCAAGCTGCTCCTGCTGTTTCCCACCTGCACCAGTTACAGGTCGCCAGCCTCTTGGCCAGGGTCTTTGCGCAAAGGAGGTTGCAGCCCCTCCCAATTATTTGTGTGTGATGGTCCCCCAAAACCCAGGTGCGCAGCCTCAGCCAGGGTCCCACCAGAGCCCCTCCACATGTTTCTGACAGCAGATTCTCATCTTACTCACATCTGGAGCATGACTCCCCCACGCCTCAGTGGCAACTCCCTCCCTGTGTTGCTCTATGTGAAGTGCCTCCCCCCCATAAAGCAATGTCTGTTATGTCAGAGGGGCCAGGTCAGGAGGCCGGGCCAGGTCTCGTCACCTTCTTGTGCCGAGTAAATGTGAGCCTCCAAGTCTCTTTCCCCAAGCAGGCCAGGCCACGGCGGCGTCTATTCCACCCTCTGTCAGTGGGGAATCACCAGCCTCCTCCAGTTTGGGGCAGGAGCCGCAACATTACCCCCAGGGCACCAGAAACCGCAGGGCCACCTACCCCTCTATTATGCGGTTGGCTGGGGAGTACCAGAATCCACCTCTCCTCACAACGATGTCTGTTGTGGCGGGCACGGTGAAGTGCTGGAGGCCCTCTGCTTCCCTGAGGCAAGGCCTGGTTCTCTCTGGATGCTCGTCTGGGCCTCACGCTCCATTCGATGGGCTTCCGGGACCCTCACCACCACTGCTATCGATAGCCCCGGTCGTAGCCAATACTTCCCTCAGGCTCTGCACTGGACTGTTGGCACAGCGGGTGCCCCCTCCGCCTGCCTGTCAGCAGGCCCAGAAAGCAGCAGTGCCCTTGATCCTTTGGCCTCAGAGTGGCTGGCACCATATTGAGCAGGCCCAGTCTCTCCATGTGAGTAAGGAACAGCTCGTTGCCTCAGCACCCCGTGGATCAAGGAGTTTTAGGGCCACTCTAGATTGCTGAAAGAGGGCTCCCAGGGACTGGCAGGGTGAAAGATGGTAATGAATGGGAGAGTCGGTACTGGGAGCTCACGGAGTCATGTCTGATCGCGCTGGCATTGGCCACGCCCTCTGGTGTAAGGTGATCTTGACATCCACTTCGATCAACTGTCCAGTAGCTAAAGCTCTATTTGACGATAGGGAGAGTCTACAACTCTCCTAACTGCTTTTCACCCCTACAATAGATTAGGGCATATTCTGGACCCCGTTTTTACCAATATGGCATTCAATGAAACTCTGCCACCACTTCCATTGGCCTGGTCAGATCATCTGGCCATTCCCATTTATATATCTATGTAAGACGTCAGTGACCTATGCTCCTGCCCCTATGTGGACACGGCAATGGTCCAAAGTGACCCATGAGAGGCTCAATCAACCTCTTGAGAGTTGCTACCTTACTCTGGACATCTCTTGTAAAACAAGTTGCACCTAGACAAAAACCCTCGGCAGGATGGTTGAATAACAAACTTTCTATCCTTAAAAAAGAAGTATAAGTGGCTTAAGTGCCTTTGGCACTGTATCTATGACCCAGTTTGCAAAGCCAACTACAAGGGTGCACAAAAAACATACCAGCTTATTAATCAGTCCCACCGAGATTACTGTTTTAAGAAAATTAAATCCACCAATAATTCCTCTCGTGAAGTTTTCCAGATTGTCAAATCTCTCACCTAATTGTTGTCAGTCTCACCTTCATCTCTTCCATCTGAAGAAAGCTGTAATGCTTTAGCTTCTTTTTCTCAGAGAAAGTGGAGAATATTTATGCCTCCTTTTTGGTGGACGCTAGAAATCATCTGCAGCTGAAGATTTGGGTTGACTCATCAGCTGACACCATTAAACTCCAGCATTTTTGCCATATTCAACTTGAGGAACTGTCGTCTCTTTGCTCTGCTATTGTCTGGTTCACCAGCTGACTTAGGCCCTCATTATGACCTTGGCGGTAAATACCGAATACTGCTGCACTGACTGCCGCCAGCATACAGCCACGGAGGTGGACATCCGTCCGCCAGATTATGACACATACATACAAAACCAACAGAAAACAGCCACAACTACAAATCCGCCAGACCCACTGTACGTGATAAACTGTTGGTACTACTACCCATACCGTTTCACCACCAATACTACGCCCTCCAAATAATGACCCACGAATCACCACAGCGGTCATTCAAAGGTGGTAAACCATAGGCGGTAAACACTGCTGAGTCGGATATGGCCACCCAAATACAAAACAAGACAACATTGGCCAGAACAAAAAACCCACACCTGACACAAATACACCCACCCACTAACAGCACTATAAAACACACACCCACATCACCCACAATCCTTTACTAACACAAGAAGACGGGTACACTTTGCGCCGCTAATCCAAAAGAGAACTGCACACACATATCACAACTACCAATTCATCCAACATACATCACACACCACACGCCCCACCACATCACACATCACCCTCTGCACAGCGTAAACACACCACACAACACCCATGTCCCCACAAAGGCACCCCCATTTCACCAATGAGGAGTTCCGGGTCATGGTTGAGGAAATAGTCAGGGTAGAGCCACGGCTGTTTGGAGCACAGGTACAGCAGAGTATCCATTGCCAGGAAGATGGCGGTATGGCGGAGGATCGTGGACAGGGTGAACCGACTGCCCAGGAAGCACTCACTAATGTCCTGGGAGCTTACCAGCAATCCCAGGAAAAGATGGGTCAGGGATAACATCATGCAGGAGAACCAGTGGCTGCAGGGGGAACACCACCAGGAGATCAAGCAAGAATTGCAGGCCCTGAACACAACCATGGTCTCCATTGCAGGGGTGCTGGGTGACATGGCCAACATCATGAGGGACTACACAGCGCACCAGCGGGCCCCTTCCACTAGCCAATGTACTGACCAGCCCTCCACATCTGCTGCAGCTAGTGGACAGGAAGCCCTTCCACAGGCCACCAGCACCCCTCACTCTGCAGAAGGTGAACCACCCCGCAAACTGTCCCTGCGACCCAGACAGACACCAGAGACAGTTCCCAAGCCCAAGACCACTGCCAGGAAATAAGCCACCCTGAATGTCACCCTTGTGTTCCACTGTGTCAACTTGTCCACTTTGACCTGACATTGCTCCCCTTCCTATGGCCCCTTGGACACTGGACCTGTGCTACAAACAGACTGGCCCACTACACTGGACTATTCCAACCATCACCCCACTCTATTGCACTTTACATTGTGTACCAATTTTTATTAAACACCCTTAGACACAACTTGAGTGATAGTGCTTTATCTGAAGGTAATATACAATGTATTGAATTGTAATGAACTGCACGATCCTGTGTAAATGTCCAGTAATATGTTGATCAATCCTACAAATGTGTCTCAGCAGTCTGTACACATCACAGCATTACACTGTTGTAACCACTGCAACATCTGCAATAAGGGAAGGAATTGGTGACAGTCAGGTGGGATGCAAAGGTAATGACTGGCATTATGCTACAGCCACACAGCACAACACTGAAATGGAGAAATGTTTAGTTCAACAGCCTTACCTGAGTGTCATTGGAAGTACTGCTGGATCATATGTGTCCTGTTGTCCACATCCTCCTCCTCACTGTCCTCAGTGTCCACTGCTGCCACAGCTGCATTGTCAACCCCATCCTCCTGCAGATAGGGCACAGGGTGTCTGAGGGCCAAGTTGTGCACCATGCAGCACACAACAACGATCCTGCAGACCTTCTCGGGGGAGTAGCATAGGGATCCACCTGTCAGATGGAGGCACCTGAATCTGGCCTTCAGGAGACCAAAGGTCCTTGCAACAATCCTCCTTGTACGACCATGAGCATCATTGTACCTATTCTCAGTCCCTGGTCTCGGATTCCTAACAGGGGTCAGCAGCCAGGACAGGTTTGGGTAGCCAGAATCACCTGCAAGAAGTGAGGGGCACACATGAGCCCCCCACAATGGCATGGGGTATGACTCCTGAAGTCATACACTGACACACATTGGGTGGGGACTCAGGCTCACTTATAAGCCACACTCTGTGCCTCTGTAGTTGTGCCATCAGCTGTGGGACACTACTATTCCTCAGGGCAAAGGCATCATGCTCCGACCCAGGATACTTGGCAGTGACGTGGGAGATATACTGGTCAGCAAGACACACCATCTGGACATTGAGTGAGTGGAAACTCTTCCTATTCCTGTACACTTGTTCATTGGCCCTGGGGGGGACTAAGGCAATATGGGTCCCGTCAGTGGCCCCAATAACATGTGGTATATGTCCCATTGCATAGAATACAGCCTTCTACCTGGGGGAATGCGATGTAGCTGCACATGTGTTTGAGCAAGGCTGCCAAAACCCTTGCAAGCAAAATAGAGAACATTGGCTGTGACATTACTGCAGCCAAGCCCACTGTCACTTGAAAAGAGCCAGTTGCCAGGAAATGGAGCACTGAAAGTACCTGCACAACAGGGGGTATTACTGTTGTTCAATGGATAGCAGGTAACAGATCAGGCTTCAATTGTGCACACAGCTCTGTTATTGTGGCCCTGTCCATACGATAGGCGAGTATGATGTGCCTGTCCTCCAGTGTAGCTAAGTCCACAAGGGGTCTGTATGAGGATGCTTGTCTCCTCCTCCTCCTATTCCTCCACAGTGGTTGGTACCAAAGGGACCCAAAAGTAAGAAGGGAGTGACAACAGGAACCATGAACACACTACAGAAGTGTACACAGTGCATGCTTGTATGTTGGACACTAGAATTGTCTAGGTGTGTACATTCGACTACAATGACGCACTTATTCATCTGTACATGTGTACTAGCATTAGAAAATGGCAATCGTCTGTCATGTATGCAGGGACAGGTGGAAGTGACCTCACTCTGCTGAAGTTCGCGGCATGGCGTGAGGCGGTCTGCACCGCTGTGCAATTCCTCATTGGCTAACATGGCCCTTTATGGAGCATGGAAACCAATGATGATCAACGCCTGTGGTGACGGTGTTTACCGCCGCAGACGTGACCGCCATTTTCTTTCTACCACTTCACTTGATTGCTGACTTTCCACAGGATGACATCTCCACTGCATGTGCTGCTGTGAACTGTCTGGAACCTGCCATGGCACGTGCAACAGGGAAAATGGCCCCAGCCTTCACGTCAGAGGAGTTGGAGAGGCTTGTGGATGGGGTCCTACCCCTGTATAGGCAGTTGGATGAGCCCCCAGACCAACAGATGAGTACACCATGGGTATGTTGCATGCCACATGGCTGCATGGAGATGTGTGTGTGTGTGCTGATGGAGTGTCATTTTGGATAGTATGGCTGGTGGCAGTGTTAATGCAGAGGCACAGGTCATGTGTGTGCCTGATGGGGGAGAAATGCAGTTTATAGGCCTTATGTGTGACAGGCTGGATTGTCTGGTTCATGGTGTCCCACTGTTTGTGTTTCCTCTGCAGGTCAGCGCCCATCAGAAGAAGGGGTTGTGACGTGCCTTTGCCAAGGACATGCAGACCCTGGGGGTCTTAAGCAGGTTGAGCACCAACTGCAGGAAATGGTGGGAGGACCTGAGACGCTGGGCCCGGAAGACCGTGGAGGCCCAGCTGGGGATGACCTCCCAATGAGGGAGGGGTGCCTGTCAGAACCTGACCCCCCTGATGCCCCACATACTGACGGTGGCCTACCCAGAACTGGATGAGCGCTTGACGGCATCACAGCAGCCACAAGGGGGTGAGTACAGTGTGTTTGACAACCATCTCTGTTGCCTGGCATGGGATTTGGTGCAGGGTACTAGTCAGTTGATGCCCCCAATATGCCAGTTTAGACATTGCTGTGTGGTCCAGCTTAGGTTCATTGGATGAAATGCATGTTTTTGATAGCTAGGTAGCTGGCTTTCCATGGCAGACAGGGCTTAGTTGGTCCCAGTTAGTATGCAGATGGCAGTGGTTGGCTCCTACCTGCTGTGGTATTTAGCCAGTGGTATGCCAGTGTGGTCCATACTGCCCATTCTCAGTCTCAGACAGTGATGTGTATGCCATCTGTGCTGTTGGTGCTGTGATTGACCCTGTGCTCCCTTTCTTTCTTCCGCCCCTCTCTCCTTTTGTCATCCTGTCCATGTGTGTATTAACATCATCTGACAAAGGAGCAGGGGCACTGGCGAGTGAGGGAGCTGCAGCCCACGGGACCCAGGAGGCAGAGTCCACCAACGGCGAGGGGACCAGTGGGACGGAGGGCAAGGGGAGCACCACGGCAGAGACAGAAGCTGATACCACTGACCCTGATTCCTCCTCCGATGGGAGCTCCCTGGTGCTGACGGACCCCTCTGGGACCACCCCAGCTACAGGTTCTACTGCCACCCCCGTACCAGCACCGCCCTCCCAGTAGCCCCCCCCCCATTGAGTTGCCTGTGCCTGCCCACCCAGGACGGTGGGCATCACCTTTGCTCCAGGCACCTCAGGCCCTGCCCCAGTCAGCCCTGCTGCTCTCAATAAGGAGGCTGGTGACCTCCTGAGATCCATCTCTGCATGGCAATCAACCATACTGAATGCCATCCAGGGGCTGGCATCACAGATGCCGCAATGCAATGCCTTCCCGGAGGACATTCACGTTGTCTTGGCGGCCTCACAGAGATCGTTTCAGGCTCTGGCCTCTTCACTGATGGCAGCCAGTGTCCCTGTGTCTTCCGTCCCCCCTCCAACTACCACTTCCCAGTCCCAGTCTCCTCATCCCAAACCCATCCCACACATTTAGACAAGCATGCACACAAAACATCACACAAGACTCACACAGAAAAACACAGGCAGCACACTTCAGTCCACAAGCACTCACAGAGCCAACATCCAGATGCACACACATCATCTTCCACTGCCTCCACTGTCTCCCCCTCCTCCTCCTCTCTCACAGTCACATCCACACTGCATCAACAGTCCCTGAACCTGCCACCTGCACAGCCTAGCCCACAGTCTCCACAACAGCAGACCGGCAGACATGCACCCCACACACCACATGCGCAGTCACCACCATCATCACCTCCTACAGCACACCCACCTCCCTTGCAGACGCCACCACAACATACATACACACGTCATGTTTGACCTCCCCCACCCTGTCTGCCCCCTCCCAAGACACAAAGACACACAAACGCTTGCACTCAGACCCCCAACAGCCATCCACCTCACACACGCACACTGTCCATGCACCTGCACCCAAGTCCAGCACACCTCCTCCTCCTACAACCACTCCCTCTACCTCCACTCCCATCCCTTGTCCCACATCCCGCCCCATTGGCCCTAAGAAGCTTTCCCTTGCCCGCCTTGACCTCTTCCCTCCCCCTTCCCCGTTTGCCTGCCCATAAGAGGAAGCTCCCATCCCCCATCCCAGTACCTCAAGCACCCAGTCTGACACTGTCCTGTCCCAAAGTTTCCAGCTGCCCCTAAGGGGAACATGAGTGCAGCGCTGGCCCCCCGCCCCAAGGACACTCCTCCACCCCCAAAACAGAGGGCTAAAGTTCCACCCACTCCCAAACAAACAACCAAAACCATGGAGCCACCTCCAAAACTAAAGGCCAAGTAGACCCCTCCCAAAACAAAGGCCAAGGGGACCCCTCCCAAAACAAAGGCCAAGGAGACCACTCCCAAGACAAACGCCAAGGAGATACCTCCGAAGACAAAGGCCAAGGAAACCACTCCCAAAACTAAGGCCAAGGAGACCCTTCCTAAAACTAAGGCCAAGGAGACCCCTCCCAAAACTGAGGTCAAGGAGGCCCCTCCCAAAACTAAGGTCAAGGAGCCCCCTCAAGAACCAGAGGCCAAGCTAAACCCCCCAAGAACCAGTAGGCAAGGAGCCCCCACCAAAATCAGTGGGCAAGGAGCCCCTCCAGAACCAGTGGGCAGGGTGCCCCCTCCAGAACCAGTGGTTGCCCCCTCCAGAAATAGTGGGCAAGGAACCCCCTCCAGAACCAGTGGCCAAGGAGACCCCTCCCAATGAGAAGCACCCCCCACCCACCGCACCTCCCCGCCCTCTGAGGTGCCTACCCATTTCCAACATGATTCCCCTGAACAGTGGAGTCCCGATGTTGTCAGGAGTCGAGTTGGGGCTTGGACTTTGCCCTGTGGGCATTAGAGACTTTGAACTGGGCTTTGGGCCTGCGTGTAAATATGCCGTTGTGTATGTTTTTGGATTTGGGCTTTTCATCCAACAAGATTACAGTAGTTGGAACAGAGGTATGTGTCCTGGCTTTCTTTGCTCCTGAGGCCCGTTACAGTCAATTTAATCTGAAGCTGGTTCTGGGTTTTTGGTGTGTGTGTATGGTGTGCGTTGTGCATGTGTGTGTCACTCCCCCTCCCTCCCTCCTTTGTGTGCTAGGCAGCTATACCCACTGTCATTGACGGCGTTGGAGCTCCAGGATGGCCATGGCGTGGTACAGCATCTGGAAGACTTGCAGTTCAGGTTCCATAGCGGCCGCGGACTCCTCTGTGTCCCTGGAGGTTAGTGTCTCCTTTTATGTGATGTGTTTCTGCCAGGCTTTTGGTGGCGTTGGTACTGCCCCCGAAATCCTGGCAGTGTGCTATGTCATAATATGGTGGCCGGATCCTTGTCTTCCGCCTACTTGTAGGTGGCTATCGCCATGTTCAGTGGTCATACTGCGCAGGCAGTTGGTGTGGTACATTGGCTGTCTATGGGAGGGATCACTGCCATAGTCATTATTTGGCAGTCATTACCGCCGGCCTGGCAACGGTACTACCACCATCACCGGTGTGGCAGTCACCTGACCACCAAGGTCATAATGAGGGCCTTAACATCTCCGTCTTAGAGCAGGGCTGCAAGGTAATTCAACCTATTTTGGGCGAATTACTAAATCATTCCTTGTCCTCAGTTGTGTTCCCCAGCATTGGAAACAGCCATGGTGGCCCCTCTTTTTAAAAAAAAAACCTTACTCAACCCTTCTAAGCCTAAAAATTATAGACCTATTTCATTATTACCTTTTTTTAAGGTTGTAGAGAAGCATGTAAATAGGCAGCTTTCTAGCTTTATGGAGGATAGCGACCTCCTGCATAGGACACAATCAGGCCTCCGTCTCTTCTATAGCACCAAATCTGCCCTGCTGCTTATAGTCTTGGTCCTAAACCCACCCCAACCCGAGCCTAAAGCCAAAAATCTGGGATTATGGTCTGACGATAAACTCTCCTCTGATAACCAAATTACTGCCCTTGCAGGGAAATGCTTTGAGATTCTGAGATCTTTGAGGAAAGAAGAAAAATCTCTACCTGTTACCTGAATCTGCTCAAAAAACTGAAATCCAGGATCTGCTTATATATCCAGATTGGACTACTGTAATGTTCTTTACTTAGGTACTTCTCAGTCCCTCCTCAGCAGGCTTCACCGGTTTCAGAACGCTGCAACTCGGGTACTTCTCAACCTACTTTAGTGTGCCTCTATCAGTACTGCACTGAGGAAACTGCACTGGATCCGGGTTAGGCATGGAGTCATCTTCAAAGCTCGCTCCTATTGCTATAAGGCTTTTTCCTTTCAAGGCTCTTCTTATCTTCAGCGAATGGTCAAACCCTATGTGCCATCTAAAAACTTAAGGTCGGCTGAATCAAAACGAGCCATCATCCCAAGATTTAAAAGAGCTAGAATAGAAGACATCTCCTTTAGACATCTCACACCAAAATTGTGGAACTCTCTTCCTGTTGGCAGGCTCCAAATAAAAGTCTTTTTAAGAAGAAATTGAAAAATGGCTCTTTGGGTGTGGTCGAGACCTGATTATTGATTAGCATGATGGGTTACTTTATCCTCTGGAGTTGGAATCCTAGTGCTGGGACACATCATAAGAAGTAGCTATGCTACTTATTATTATTATTATGATTATTATTATTATTATTAACTAGCTCAGTGAACTAAACACTTGCCACTGCCAAAACGTGGTAAGCAAGAGGCCAGATTATTGAATCCCAGCAAGACAGATTCAACCTCACATCTTTTTGTTGATTGGTAAATTGAGTACCATAATGTGGGTAATGTTAATATATTTTTTACAGTGCTTAGAATGGGCGGACATTGCTGTATGTAGTGCATTATACAAGACAAAATATTATTATCAAATATTAAAATAAATATGATTACGAAATCTGATATTTCTTTAGGGATTTATGGCAGAGTGGGGATTATGAGCTCAGTACTTTGTTTGGAGGGATTTTTTTTTATTGAGGAATGGAAATTAAACTGTTATTCTTTCATGAGCAAGAGATGAAAACTTGGGGATCAGATCACAAAACATTTTGGCTGCATTTATTTCATGGCCTTGGTGGTAAGTTAAGGCACTGCATTTTGAAAGCAGGTTTCTGGCGGTAGTATTTGGTGGTGAGAATATTTGTGCATATTCGTTCGTCAATTGTGTGTTCTGATGTTGTTGCTTTGTGAAGGTTTTTGCATTATTTTCTACTGCTTACTTTAGATATGTCAAGAAATGCTGCTACATTTCCATTCAAAAGCAGCACAAGCCTTCAACGTTCCTGTGAAAAGCAACTATCTACTACTGCCCAGGGTGGTAAAGTAGCACTTTCAAATCTTTAACTATTTAAGAAATACGTCAGCACAAACTGTGGCAGAGACCAGGGCCTGATTATTACCTTGGCGTTGGGATAATCCACCACAAATATGATGGATATACTGTCCGCTGTTTTACAAGTTCCATAGGATATAATGTAACTTGTAATACGGCGTGCAGGATATCCGTCACGTTTATGACAGATAATCCCATCCACCAAGGTTGTAATCAGGTCCCATGTCTTAAATTAGGGCTCACTTCACGTGATGTGGCCCTTGGTTTCTGCAATTGGTTGCTGGTTATTATCAGTGTTATGTTACATTTGCAGAGTAAAAGGCAGAGCTGGGAACTTTGAAAAGAAAAATAGCTACTGTGCATTCTGTGTTTTACGAGGTTTAGAAGGCCACATATTTGGTATGTATAGGTTAAGTGGGGCAAAGCAATCTATAATCATTGCTAAGTCATAAAATAACTAATTGGGTTAATATAACTGCTGAATTTTAGCCCGACCCTCTTCTTTCTATTCATCAATGGCTTGGCCGAAGAGTTACATTTTTAAAATAATGATCCTCCCAGAATTGGCCCCAAGAAAAGACCCACTGTATAATTTGCAAATTACACCCTCCTTATTTTGAAAACACAAGGTGGCCTTCAAGTAATTTTGAATTGTTTCATGTTGTTCTGTGAAGCCAGGGGATTAGAGCTGAACATCAGTAAAATGAAATACATGGTGCTCAACCCCTATAGGTCTACTCATACTAGAATATTGGTTCAGAACACTACGCTTGAATTAGTAAATGACCTCCTGTTGCAACTTGAACGTACTCTTATTTACCCTAGCCTTCCAACTGAAACTAAGAGGCACTGTCACTGAAGAAACTGAAGTCCAATAATCTAACTTCAGCCTTAGAGATCTATAAAATAAAAGCAAAAAGTGCTGCTCTCACATGGTGGCCTTCAAGTAATTTTGAATTGTTTCACGTTGTTCTGTGAAGCCAGGGGATTAGAGCTGAACATCAGTAAAATGAAATACATGGTGCTAAACCCCTATAGGTCTACTCATACTAGAATATTGGTTCAGAACACTACGCTTGAATTAGTAAATTACTTTATTTACTTGGGGGTGACAGTGCCTCTTAGTTTCAGTTGGAAGGAAGGCTAGGGTAAATAAGAGTATGTTCAAGTTGCAACAGGAGGCGGGGATCTACTAAAGATGGCCAAGAAACTGAAGTCCAATAATCTAACTTCAGCCTTAGAGATCTAAAAAATAAAAGCAAAAAGTGCTGCTCTCTACAGTGCAGAACTCCTGGGTCATTTAAACATTAATGAGCTGTCCGTGGTAGACAAAAGATGTCTTAGGCATCTAACCACACTCCTGCAGAGCTCATCTATTCTCCCCCCTTCTTCAAGGCATGGGCTTATTTCTGATCTCCTTTACCACATAGTTGAGATCTCTAGTGTTCTAGCATAGCCTTTGGTCAACCCCAGAACTAGAATCCTATAGGCAGTCACTTAGGGAGCTCTTAGAAACAATAGGCCACCTAAGGATTCCTTGGCTGGTCTACCTAAAGAATATGTTTTATGCCCTAGCTATTGAAACCTTCTAGGACAAATAGGATGAGACCATCCAAATATCATGGCAGATAATTAAAGATCAGTGCAGGAACTACCTCTGGGACGAAAAGATAAAAAAATGCAAATCAAGCAGTTTGTCAGACTTAATCTTTGACTACAAGATCTTGCCGTTCAATGAAGCCTCGTAAAATGCCATTCAAGGTTCCTTTACAAGACAACTCTATTTGAAGATCGGGTACGGGACACTCCGACTACATGAGTTCACTGCTTGGTGGGGAGACACAAACAGATCCAGTAAAATTTGTCCTGCATACAATAGTGTCCCAAACTCCATATCTCACTTTTTATTGTTTTGTGTTGTTTACCGCTCCCACGTAAGAAGTGGATTATTTCACTATGCTAACATTTAGGTTTCTGGACGCCATAGCTAGCCCTAAGGATCCTGAAACCTGAAACTTAGTCCTGGCCCCTTGATATACCTCTGTAAAAAAATTGTTGTCCAGAGATTTTCATTTTTGATTTGTGTTTTTTTATCATTAGAGAAGTAATTTAGCTTGGGTAGACATTGCTAATCTGGGCTGATTTTTTTCTGGACAAGATATTTAAAAATGGCGTATGTGTTACAATGATAATCTAATATTTCAGGAACCATGAGACCTTTATATTTCATTTTGGTGTAAAAAAATATGTTTTGGGGGTCAGGTAGTCTTATAGAGACAGAAAAAAACTCCTCTGAGCAATCCTTCTGCCATTTTCCAAAATGGCAGCTCTATAATAATGTGTTTTATTCAACATACGAGCAATTCATTTTAATATTGTTTTTGTTTCACATTTTCCATTGATTCAAATTCGTAAACATGACTGAAGCAGGTGGTAGAAGAGGATTTTACCTCTTGACAGAGTGTTGCTAACTGCACAATTTGAGGACTCATCCAACAAAGAAAAATGTGTCATGCCAAACTAATCTGAAAGAAAAGCTAACATCAACTGCGGCTGGACAGAAGAGAGTTAGAGATGCTGCAGAAATACGGCAAGGCGAAGTTCACAGAAGATTGAAACTGATGGGTGAAGAGGATCAAATATTTTATCCTTGTAACAACAAGTGCTACAAGTTGTATACAATGAAAAAAAGCCTGGAAAAAAGTCATAAAAAAATAGCAGTAACCAATGAATCACAACAAGAATCCCAGTATTCTGAGAAAAAGATGACAACCAAACTGAGTGCCCAACCACTTAGAAGATCAATGGCTACCCCTCATCCACCTTCAACAACTGATCAGAAAGAAGATCAGCAGAGGATCTTCTATGTGTTATCTGGGGTTCAGCCAGAACAAGGCCAAATGGATTGATGAAAGAACACAGAACAGAGTATGTGAGTCTCAAAGGGCAAACATGTTTTTAGCTACAGCTAGTTTCTTCCAAGAAGAGGTTTTCATCCGAATAGCTGATCTAAACAGCAAGGTGAATGTATCTGCAGAGGATTTGCATTCCCACCCGAACTGCATGGGTGCACACATTTGAAAATATGAATGTACAATAAGCTCCCAGCAGCAACATAACCACCAGCCTTCAGTTAAGTTTCCACTCTTTGAAAAGGAAAATTACATTGTAAAGCCAATCATGAGTGCTGCTACTGGTTCACCCTCAGTGAGATCAGAGAAATAATGGTAAACATTAATGAAACTGTATTGAACCATAATAATGAAATTAAGATTTTTGTGGTGAGAATGTACAATGACAGAATTCGTTTATGTCAATCTTATAAAAAGAATGAGCCACTTAAAGGGGTCTCAGCTGATTCGATACCTGAAGTTCTTGCTGCCAAAATAAGATCACAGGATGCAGTAAAATCAGCAGGAACCATTTTCAGAAACATCCTGAAACATTTAGATTTTGGACTTAATGACAAATGTTGTGAAGCCCTAGAGGTTTGCAAATCATGAGAGTCAACAAGAATGCCTGATGTTGACTGATTTTTTTTAAAATCATTGTTTAATATCATCAAAGCAAAACTGTTACAAACTAAAGTTCTTGAGTTTCGAACAGAAGGCAACAACATTGATGATGGTTTTGGAGATATAAGTGAAGAAGTGGAAGACAATCCCATGAACCGACAGGCTTTTGCTATGCAAATGTACTGTCTTTTCCAAATTATGTTTTATCAGTTATATCACAGCAAAAAGAAAACTCTGATACACATGATGACAGCGCACGCAATCGATGGCAATTGCAAAAGTAGAGAGCTAATCACCTCAGTGACTACGATTGGTGTATCAACAAGTTATAATGACATAGTATAGAGCAGGAACATGTTAGCAGCTCATGCTGTAAAATCTTGTGAATCTGATAGCACACCACTTACAAGGCACTTTACCAGGAAAGGACTGCTGCTCTTGATGAATTTTGATTCTTCTTTGTCTGGAACATCCAGCACACATGATACTGCCATGGTGCTTTATCAAGACTGTATCAATGAAGTAGCTGCTGGAAAATAAGCTTTGTCAGTTGTAGGCATGTAGGAGGCTGGCCTGGCTTGTAGTGGGTACCAGAGGAACTTACACCTTGTTCCAGGTCCAGTTATCCCTTATTAGTGTAGAAGAGGTGTTTCTAGCAGCTTAGGCTGATAGAAGGTAGCTATAGCAGAGCAGCTTAGGCTGAACTAGGAGACATGCAAAGCTCCTACTATACCACTGGTGTCATATGCACAATATCATAAGAAAACACAATACACAGATATACTAAAGATAAAAGTACTTTATTTTTATGACAATATGCCAAAAGTATCTCAGTGAGTTCCCTCAGTTTGAGGATGCCAAATATACACAAGATATATGTACACAATACCAAAACTAAGCAGTAATAGCAAAAGGAAGTAATGCAAGCAGTGTAAAGTTACAATAGATTGCAATAGGAGCACATAGGTATAGGGGCAACACAAACCATATACTCCAAAAGAGGAATGCGAACCACAAATGGACCCCAAACCTATGTGAGCTTGTAGAGGGTCGCTGGGACTGTAAGAAAACAGTGAGAGTTAGAAAGTTAGCCCACCCCAAGACCCTGTAAGGTAGGTGTAAAGTGCACTTACAACCCCTAGAGAGCACAGAAGTCGTGATAGGGGGATTCTGCAAGGAAAACCAACACCAGCAATGCAACAACAGTGGATTTCCAGACCTGAGTACCTGTAAGACAAGGGGACCAAGTTCCAGAGTCGCGACAGTGTCGAGAGTGGGCAGCAGCCCAGGAAATGCCAGCTGAGGGTGGAAGGAAGCTGCCACCGGATGGAAGAAGCTTGGTGTTTTGCAAGAACGAAGAGGACTAGGAACTTTCCTTTTGGAGGATGGATGTCCCACGTTGTGAAGAAGCTTGGAGAGGTGTTCCCAGGCAGAAAGACCGCAAACAAGCCTTGCAAGGGTCGCGGTTAGGGTTTTTGGATGCTGCTGTGGCCCAGTAGGGACCAGGATGTCGCCACTTGGATGAGGAGACAGAGGGGGCGCCCAGCAAGTCAGGGAGCCCTCACAGAAGCAGGCAGCACCCGCAGACGTACCGGAACAGGCAGTTAGAAGAGGAGTGAACCGGAGTCCACGCGAAGTCACAAAAGGGAGTCCCACGACACCGGAGGACAACTCAGAAGGTTGTGCACTGCAGGTTAGAGTGTCGGGGACCCAGGCTTGGCTGTGCACAAAGGAAATCCTGGAAGAGTGCACAGGAGCCAGAGAAGCTGCAAATCACGCAGTACCCAGCAATGCAGTCTAGCGTGGGGAGGCAAGGACTTACCTCCACCAAACTTGGACTGAAGAGTCACTGGACTGTGGGAGTCACTTGGACAGAGTTGCTGAGTTCCAGGGACCACGCTCGTCGTGCTGAGAGGGGACCCAGAGGACCAGTGATGCAGTCTTTTGTTGCCTGCAGTTGCAGAGGGAAGATTCCGTCGACCCACTGGAGATTTCTTCAGAGTTCCTGGTGCAGAAAGGAGGCAGGCTACCCCCAGAGCATGCACCACCAGGAAACAGTCGAGAAAGCCGGCAGGATGAAGCGATACAAGGTTGCAGTAGTCATCTTTGCTACTTTGTTGCGGTTTTGCAGGCGTCCTGAGCAGTCAGCGGTCGATCCTTTGGCAGAAGGTGAAGAGGGAGATGCAGAGGAACTCTGGTGAGCTCTTGCATTCGGTATCTGAAGAATTCCCCAAAGCAGAGACCCTAAATAGCCAGAAAAGGAGGTTTGGCTACCTAGGAAGGAGGATAGGCTAGTAAGAAAAGTAAGAGCCTATCAGAAGGAGTCTCTGACATCACCTGCTGGCACTGGCCACTCATAGCAGTCCAGTGTGCCAGCAACACCTCTGTTTCCAAGATTGTAGAGGTCTGGGTCACAGTGGAGGAGCTCTGGGCACCTCCCCTGGGAGGTGCAGGTCAGGGGAGTGGTCACTCCCCTTTCCTTTGTCCAGTTTCGCGCCAGAGCAGGGCTGGGGATCCCTAAACCGGTGTAGACTGGCTTATGCAGAGATGGGCAGCATCTGTGCCCATCAAAGCATTTCCAGAGGCTGGGGAGGCTACTCCTCCCCAGTCATCACACCTATTTCCAAAGGGAGAGGGTGTCACACCCTCTCTCAGAGGAAATCCTTTGTTCTGCCTTCCTGGGCCAGGGCTGCCTGGACCCCAGGAGGGCAGAAACCTGTCTGAGGGGTTGGCAGCAGCAGCAGCTGCAGTGGAGACCCCGGAAAGGCAGTTTGGCAGTACCCGGGTTCTGTGCTAGAGACCCGGGGGATCATGGAATTGTCTCCCCAATGCCAGAATGGCATTGGGGTGACAATTCCATCATCTTAGACATGTTACATGGCCATGTTCAGAGTTACCATTGTGACGCTATACATAGGTAGTGACCTATGTATAGTGTACGCGTGTAATGGTGTCCCCGCACTCACAAAGTCTGGGGAATTTGCCCTGGACGATGTGGGGGCACCATGGCTAGTGCCAGGGTGCCCACACACTAAGTAACTTTGCACCCAACCTTCACCAGGTGAAGGTTAGACATATAGGTGACTTATAAGTTACTTAAGTGCAGTGGTAAATGGCTGTGAAATAACGTGGACGTTATTTCACTCAGGCTGCACTGGCAGGCCTGTGTAAGAATTGTCAGATCAACCTATGGGTGGCAAAATAAATGCTGCAGCCCATAGGGATCTCCTGGAACCCCAATACCCGGGGTACCTCAGTACCATATACTAGGGAATTATATGGGTGTACCAGTATGCCAGTGTAAATTGGTGAAATTGGTCACTAGCCTGTTAGTGACAATTTGGAAAGCAGAGAGAGCATAACCACTGAGGTTCTGATTAGCAGAGCCTCAGTGAGACAGTTAGGCATCACACAGGGAACACATACATATAGGCCACAAACTTGTGAGCACTGGGGTCCTGGCTAGCAGGGCCCCAGTGACACATAACAAACATACTGACAACATAGGGTTTTCACTATGAGCACTGGGCCCTGGCTTGAAGGATCCCAGTGAGACAGTGAAAACACCCTGACATATACTCACAAACAGGCCAAAAGTGGGGGCAACAAGGCTAGAAAGAGGCTACTTTCTCACAAGGCATAAACAAATGAAGCTACAAACTTATAAATGAACTTTCTTGCCAATGTGTGCAAAATCACTATAAGCCATCAACAAGTCCCGTCTGTCAGAAAGTTTCACAGTTGCTGAGGAGATAGATCTTCTACCTGATGCTGTGGTCTGCAAAGCTGATTTGATTGAATTTATCATATTGCTTATTTGGTGCGGACTGAAGGATGAAGAAAGGCCAGTTCCTTTGTGGGATGGAATTCATGTTCTGATCTCCCAGAATAATGTCCCACTGAAAACGGTTGGGTTTTTACCAGTCACAAACTGCACAATAGAATACACAGCTCTAACAAATGTGCAAACTGTGCATGTTCATCTTGAAGACCATACAATCCTGCCAATTTCCTGTGATGAAGGTGTTTTACGTATTGCAGCTGACATTTTTATGAGCAATCCAGTAGAGTTTTAAGATCTTTATCTAATGATGGGCATTTTCCACATGCCAAACGTTGCATTGTGGTGTGCAGGAAGTTGTCTTATTGGATGTGACATACATAGACTATGCACTTAATGAGGCTGAAATCTTTGGAAGCAAAATTGTCCAGTCAATATTGAGCAGAACTCATTATGGCCCTCATTACAACCCTGGCAGACGGCGGCAAAATGGAGAAATGTACTGCCAACAGGCTGGCGGTACTTTTCTCCATAATATGACATTGGTGGTTTGGCTTAAGCCAAACCACCAATGTATCACACCGTCCGCCATGGCGGTAACGACCGCCGGGCTGGAGACTTCAGTCTCTAGCCAGTCAGCTGTCACTAGCCTGCCTGCGGGATTATGACCCTGCCTACCGCCATGGTTTTCATGGCTTCCTCACTGCCACGAAAACCATGGCGGTAGGCACTATCTGATAGGGGTCTTCTTCAACCCCCCTCCCCAGGTCCCCCCCCACCCTCCCCTCCCACTCCAAATCCCCCCCACGACATACATGGACCAAACGAACACATGCGTACACACACTCATACTAACATTCATCCACGCTTGCAACCATCCATTCACACACACATCCACACACACTGACATACATACATGCACACATGCATGCACACAACACAACATACACGCACTCAAACATCCATACACAGACAACACAAATCACACACCCACATACACGCACGCACAGACATACACCCCCCCCCCACACACACACACACACAACCCCACCCCACCCCATCCCCTGTCGGAGCACCCGACTTAACAGATTTCAAGGGGTCCTCCAGCAGGAGACCGGAAAGGGTGCTGCTGCCAGCAGCAGTCCCCGCCAGCAGAACCGCCAGGCCGTATCAGGTGTCATGATACGGTCTGCGGCGGGCTACTGATGTGGCGCTGCTGCTTGCAGCAGCGCCACCTTACCGCCATGGCTGCAGCCGGATTCCCGCCATCCTTCTGGTGGGAATCTGGCTGCGGTCATAATACGGAGGACGGATGGTAGCCGCGGAGACGGTAGGCAGTATATACCGCCAATGTCATAATGAGGGCCTATGTTTGTTTGTTACAAGGTATGCTTATCATATCTGAGGCTATAGAAACATTGCGTTGGAAAGCTTTTTGGAACAAGAATGACAAATCAAGTTTTGCATATCTTATCTCAGAAGTGAACAAGGCACAGGGTGCACTTCTTGCAAAAGACATAATGCAAAGCCAGGCAATGTTCAATACACTCAGTTCAAAATCAAAAATCTGAAAAACAAGTTTGTAGAGTTTGTCAAAGAATGTGAAGAACTTTGCAAGTATTGAGGAAATGTTTTACACAGTAGCTCTAGTGAAAAACTTGGTACATGCTGATCTGGAAGGTGATTGGGAGCTGCACGTGAAGATTGTGTATTCAATGATTACTGTGTTCGTGAATTCTATTACATAAACTATCTGAGATATGGGTCCTGGTATTTTGAAAGAGTGAAGAAGCTAAAGGTGGAAAAACCATACCTCTTAAGAACATTTATCCTAAGACATTCTGGTGGGGAAAGATAGAGAAGGAAGGTTCAATACTGTAACTCCAGATATGAAACTGGAACAGACGATCCAGAGGTCACAGAAAAGCTCCAATAGAATTGTTGGTCAAACATGTAAAAGTGATTATGTTGCTCAATAGCAGTTAGTTTACCATGAATTCCTTTCTTTTTGCAATGTTTTCAGAGAGATGACAAATTTAAAATTAATGAACCATTGTGAAACTGTTCCTCACCACAAACTTGTGGGAAAGAGAGGGGAATATTTGAATAAACATGTTGACAGCCCCTTCTTCATTTCATAAAGCAGCAAGGAAACCCCTTTGAAATGACTGAGCCTGTGCAACTACACAACTTTGTGACCAAACAATATGTGGATAATGACATCAAGACACATCTACTAGATGTCTTGGAACATGAATCAAAACTATACGCAGAACTGAGGCAGGAGAGATTTGTATTGAAAGAGAAAAAGCTGTTTGACATAATCACTAAAGCTAAACTTCCATGTGTTAATTGCCATAGTAAGAGTTCTGTCCAACCAGCCACTACAAAACAGGTGTCACCGGGTACGTGAGTGACGACACTAAGGCAGTGGGGTATGAGCTCAGGTGAGTTTTTATTCTTTCTTTTTCTTAATGTGATTTAGTATACTATTTACATCTACTGTACAGTTCAATCTTCTTTTGCTCTCCCCCGGGCTTCAATACTCTTTCATTTTCTCTCCAGCTTCTAGGGCTCCCAGGAGGCACATGTGGGGAAAAACAAGAGAAAGCATTGGTGAGTCTCTTTTCTTCTTCTCGGGTTCTTTCCTGTTCTCTGTCTTACTCTTTCTGTCTATTTCCTACCTCTGTTATCTGGTGGGGTTTTCCTTTATTTGTTTTTCCCCCTCTGTTTTCCTGGTTTCTTTTTCTTATCTGGTTGGTTTGTTGCCGATTCCTAGGATACTGGTTTGTCTTTCTATCTCTTTCTCTCCAACTCCCTGTTGTACTGGCTTGTTCTTTTCCTTGGTCCTCTTGTACTGTCTTTCTTCTTATATCGCTATCACTCTCTGGGGTTCCTCTCTCTCTCTCTGCCCTCTTTTCGTTATTTTGTTGTCTCTCCTATATCTTTTATTGTTTCAATTGGCTTCTGTTCCTCTTCTCCTGTTACCCTCTCCTATGTTTGTGCCCCCCCTTTTTTGCTTGTTCTCTCCCACCCTCCCCCTCTCTGTCCTTCACGTTTATTTCTCCCCCCCCCCTCCCCCTTTTCAACCACCCATCGTTTCCCTTAGACCCCACTACGGACGCACCTGGGTTAGCCATGCTTCTCCAGAAGCGTGGCTGGAAACTTCGCAGTGCGCCTCCTGCGCCGCTGCCGGGGCTGTGGACTCCTCCGGGGCTCTTCCCGTCCGTCTCCAGCCACTGCTTGACTTTGGAATTATCACAGCTCGCTGCTGCCGCCGTTCATCCTCTGCTTCCATCACTCCTTCTTCCGCACTCCCTTCAGCCGGGGTCTCGCCTCCTTTAAGGAACCCGGGCGCGCGAACCTCCTGCCGCTGCTCCGTCCTCCCCAGAAGTGCACGGGGATTGGATGTCCTGGCTGCTGCTTCTGGGTCGGAGGCGGCAGCGTCAGCCCATGCCACCTCCTCGGACAGGCCCGACCGCTCTAGCCCGTCACAACAGGTTACAAAAAAACAACTTTTGCCATCACATAGAAAGATGGATGTAGCAAAAGAGAGGGGGGGAATTTATCAAGGACATTCTGTTGCAACAAACGCATTATTTTATAGAGATGCTGCAACCAAACCAGTGAAAAACAAGCTCATACAAGAGCTCGAACAAACCTTTCACCTGAAGAATTTAAATTTGAAAAGGTATCCTCATCGAAAACTGCTTTGTTGTGGACTGTATGTCACAATTGCGAATGGACAAGATTTTATCAATGCAAAACTTCGGAGACTTCGTTCAGACTGTTCTACAGATATCAAAGTCAGTGTGCACCCTGCAAGAACCGCCATTGTCTTTGACAGTTATCTTGAACTATCTGTCAAAGAATGTGGGAGAATCAGATGAATGTCTACATGTGGAACAATTAACTTTGCCTGCTCAAAAAGTCGACACCTATACCTGTGCAACTTGATAAATTCTGGTCATCAACATCGAACAAGATGAACTTGGAGATGTTAACTCGCCAAAACCTTGCTGATGATTCAGTGAACAATGAATTTCCAATTATTGCATGTGGAATGATTGTCAATGAGGAGTTAGTGCCTGCAGAGATATATTTATAAGGTACAGGCCATATTGTTCAAAAACGTAACAGCAAATTGGAGGAAGCTGACCTTTGCGTTGTACCACATGTTGAGTGGGCTGTTCAAGTTGGTTCTAAACGAGTCATTGTACTGTGACATTACACCGATGTTATTATTGTGCTACTTAGATTTGTTGCAATGTTCATAAGTCAAGGATTGTCAGAATTATGGATATGTTATGGAACAGGCAAGAAAAGACACTTATTCCCACTTTCTCTGCAGGACATTTGACCCAGAGATGCCCATTGTTCTTATCAAGGCACATATTATTACGGGTGATGACACTATGAGCAAATTTGGAAGCTTGGAGCTTTAACTGCTGAACCTGTGAAGTTTCTAAAAGGATTTGCTGAGACAGGAGAAGAATGTGACTTTAAAGACATAGACAAATACTTTGTGCAGGTGTGGAAAATGAGTTCTGATTGTCACACATTTGACAATCTTCGGTATAGTGAGTACAAGAGATCAATCCCACTAAGCGACCCTCCACTGACTTCATATTCTGTGTGTGCACACATTAAAAGAGCGTTCTACTTGATCAGACGATGTGTACATTTTTGGGATCATGCATATATAAAGAAGGATCTGTATGAATTTGGTTTGGAGGCTATGATGGGGTGCTAAAACCTACAAAATTTCTAAAGCCTCTACCCACTCTACTTGCATGCACTCGCAAAACCTGTGCTACAAATAGATGTCACTGTCGATACACTCTTCTCAAATGTTCAACATTCTGCAAAAGTGCCACGAGCAATTGCCAAAACAAATAAATAAAGTGAACTATGAAAATGTGTCCAAAACAGGAGTAATAAAAATTTTTTCATATTCAGGTCATAAACATTATTTGATGTATACATAAAAAGATTAAAAACCATTGATATTCGTTTAATTGCTATATATATCTCTTCTTCCTCTATTATAGCCGCCATTTTGGAAAATGGCGGAAGGGTTGCTCTGAGGAGTTATTTTCTGTCTCTATAAGACTACTTGACACCCAAAACCAATGTTTTTACCAAAATGAAGTATATAGGTCTCATGGTCCCTGAAATATCACATTATCACTGCAACACATCTGCCATTTTTAAAAATGGCGTCCAGAAAAATTTGGCCCTGATCGGCAATCTCTACCCAAGCTAAATTACTTCTCAGATGATCCAAAAACATAAATAAAAAAATAAAACTCTTTGGACAACAAGGGCCGTATTTATACTCTGGTTGCGCCGAATTTGCGTCGTTTTTTTCTACGCAAATTCGACGCTAAACTAACGCCAACTAACGCCATATTTATACTATGGCGTTAGACGCTTCGGGCGCCAAAGTGCCCGGAGTGTGCGTCATTTTTTAGCGTGAACCCCTTCCTTGCGTTAATGATATGCAAGGGAGGCGTTCCCGTCTTAAAAAATGACTCCCAGGCCTTTACGTGGTATTTATACTCCCAGGCAAAAATGACGCCCGGGAGTGGGCGTGGCCAAAAACGGCGCATTTGCGCCGCTTTTTAACGCCTGGGTCAGGCATGGCGTTAGGGGACAAGTGGGCTCAAAATGAGCCCAGAGTGCCCTCCCCTGCCCCCAGGGACCCCCCCTGCCACCCTTGGCCACCCCAGGAGGACACCCAAGGATGGAGGGACCCATCCCATGGACATTAAGGTAAGTTCAGGTAATTTTTATTTTTTATTTTTTGTGGCATAGGGGGGCCTGATTTGTGCCCCCCTACATGCCACTATGCCCAATGACCATGCCCAGGGGACAGAAGTCCCCTGGGCATGGCCATTGGGCAAGGGGGCATGACTCCTATCTTTACAATGATAGGAGTCATGTTGATGGGGGATGGGCGTCGAAAAAAAATGGCGCAAGTCGGGTTACGACGATTTTTTCGACGTAACCTGACTTGCCCCATTTTAAGACGCCCATACGCCATTTTCCCCCTACGCCGGCGCTGTCTGGTCTACGTGGTTTTTTCCCACGCAAACCAGGCAGCGCCGGTCTGATTGCGCCGTCTAACGCCATTCCATAAATACGGCGCCCGCATGGCGCTTCAGAATGGCGTTAGACGGCGCAAAATTTTTTGACGCTAAACTGCGTTAGCGCAGTTTAGCGTCAAAAAGTATAAATATGGGCCCAATTGTTTATGGAGGTGTATCAGGGGGCCGAGATTACACTAGGAAAGTGATAGTATATAGTATGGCAAGAGTTGTTCACACAGCCTGGTTCATTCAAAAGCAATTAGGGAAACCAATCATGTCACAGCCCGAGTTTCAGCTCGTGGAAGCAGGATATATAAGGGCTGCTTGACTAGGCAATGGTGGGTTGTGGGTTTTGTCATTCTTGATTTTCAGGTAGTCCTATACTATTGGCCTTGTATTCTATCGAAAGCACTTTAGCGTAATTTTAATTTAAAAGTTGTTTTGTTGTCCAGTCCATAATAGATGGGAGCATTAACACTGATATCGTTTTAACTGTTTTAATTTTTGGAATATGTACTCTGTCAATGCTGCTATGAGATATCCGTTGTATTTTATTGTATGTTTTAAGGATTTTTTAATCAGAAATAAACAATTTTGAATATACTGCTATAGAAATATGCATGTCACTTAAGCATCATCAATTCAAATCCTGGGGAGACAGACTCTGCCTATCTTTCTTTCAAGAATAACAATAGTTGTTACTTTAAACTTGTATATTCTGACACCTTTTTAAAGGGTTACAGCATAATATATTTAAGTTGCAACATGCACTGTTTGAGTGCTGGTTATCACTTTATTTTAATGCGGACTACAGATGCTATGAGCGGGCATTGCTTTTGCATCTATTTACATCTCTGGATGTATGGCTTTGTGGGGCGTGTAAAGAGTTACACTACACACTGAATCTCCTTCCTCTAGGTGCTTCAAGGCTCAAGGACTTGTTCAGTTTTCTTTACAAGTAGCATTTAACACAGGACCACATTGTTTTGTTATTGTTCTCACTTGTAGCAGCTAAGAGCCTGAGGTTCAGAGCCATAAAACAGTTTGACCAGGATCACACTGTTGGCAATATGGACTAGAGCAGAACTCCACCACCACAGAAAACTGACCTTAAGCAATATTCTTCATGAGTTGTGTTTTCTAACCAGTCTTTATTAACCAATTACTGCTAGGGTAGCCAACCATCCAGCATTATGCAGATTTGTCCTGTATTCAGATCCCCTGTCCTGCTTCTCCCACCGAGGCCCTTCAGGATGCTCAGTGTCCTGCATTTTGGCTCCCCCACAATTTTAACACTCTCGAGGGACAAGCAACTCTCACTATTTCAGCCCTTAATGAGCAATGAAAGATGTAATTATTGGTAGCTGGGAGGGAAGAGCTCCGGAGGTCTCCTTCGCTATGAAGCTTCAGGGGCAGGCTCATCTGTTGAGATGTATTCCAGCCATATGCCAATAAACAGCCTTAAATGTTTTAATTAATGATGTGCTGGGGATCTGTCCTAGAGGTCTGCCATTTATGTTTATTCCTTCCATTAAGCCTGTTTCAAAGTGCTGATAAGTAGTAACAACTGTGGACAAAGGTGAAGGGAGGGTATGATTTGCCCAAGATCAAATAGTTAGATAAGTAGTACACCTAAGAATGTAGCATACTGCTTGATTCAAAAGATATACATTTACCACCATAATGCATTATGGTGAATATACCATGAGACTGAGCACTTTTTCCTTCCCTGAGGCAATATACGTTCTGTTTTTATCTCACAACATGGTTGCTAGCAGCTTTTACAGCGATTGCAAATACTCCTGATTTTGCCAAAAAAGGAGCAGACAAATAAGTTACAAATGTGATTACCCAAGAACACACAGTTTGGCTGAATGGGAGGCCGGGTTTTAAAACTGTCTCCTATTCTACATTTTCAACTAGTCCAATAGACAGCAACTGAGGTGGCTGTGTTTCTAAAGGCAAGGCCAATGGACTGCCTGAGGAAAATGTCACTTTGATGTGGATCCTCCCCAGCTTTAGAATAAAGTGTTTATTTTCAGTATATTAAGGTGAAGTGATAAAGCTGAGATTATGTATCAAGTATCCTAGTTCTATGGCTAAAATGTACAAACTAGTTTAGGTCCTGTGGAAGTAGGTGGTGAGTGGGCTCTATGTATGGTAGATATTTATTGTTATCATTGGACTTTCAAAGTTTAAGACTATTTCATTCCATTTGGTTACCAGAGTTATTCATTTTCTAAATGTGTCTCTCCAAGGTAGCAATAGTGAGACGTCTGTGCTTAGTCCAGATGAGGGTAATGGGATTAGAACTCAAATAGAGCACGAATAGTAATCTCACTCAGTAATCTCAATCTTCGGCTGTGTTACATTTTTTAAAATGGTCTAATTTAGAGTGAATCCTGCCAGGACCCTTTTCAAAGGTCTACGGGGCACACAAGGGTTACTGGGCCCAACGGTGGTGGTTGATGCCTTTTACTCCTGATGTCCAGCTGCCCAACCTACTATGGATCCTGAGCAACTGGGCCAAGTTCCCTGTCTGCACTTGACTCTCAGTGATAACTGTGGACAAGCAGTCAAAGGCTCCCTCAAGGGGGAATACAGTTTAGGAAACATAACTCATAAATCAAAGTTTATAAATAAATATATATATATATATATATATATATATATATATATATATATGTATATCCAGGAAAGAAGTGACTCAAACAGATGATCTCACTAAAGAACAAAAATATATTTCTACTACAACGTTTCAGCTTCCGCCTTCCTCAGGTAGTACAAGATAGTTTGCTCAGTGGCTGCACAGCTGACACTGGTGGATTTTCAAAAAGCATCATGAGTGAAGATTCCAAATGGAATGTGGAATCGATGCAGTCCTGAGAACTCTTCAGATATGCAGAAATCAAGTGGTATTGTCAGTGATGTTCAGTCCATCTGGATGCAGTGATTTTAAACGGTACATCCAGAAATTTTCTCTGATGTCCAGTAGTTCTTCCTTTAAAACATGCTCCACAGGGGAACTGTGTACTGGATGTTCCACAGGGATGTACTGGACACTGGACAAAGGAGGTGCAAAACGCAGTTGGTGCAGCACAACAAAGGAAGGTCCCACACCGCCAGAGAACAACTCAGCGAGTTTTTTATTTTATTAAATACTTTATTAACATTTTGCTGTTGTACAGGTTGTAATATTCAAGGCATGATCGCTCTTAATCATTGCTTTACACCCCAAACATCATTACTCTTTAATCTATTTTAAGGTTGGTATTTGGTTGTAGTGCCCCGGTTACATTAGAGCACTTTATTATCCTTATCCGCTTATTTACATATGTCTGATCCAATATTCGGACTCCGATCACGTACCTTCACTAGCGGTTCCTTACATGCTGTCCTGCCAGCTTTAACTTAACATGAACATAAACATAAACATGATGGTGCCGTAATTCCCTGTTGGCTATTTGTGAGGGGTGTCGTGATGGAGCAATGCTTCTACAGTGGTTGATCCCCACCTGGTTCCTGTCACACCTTCCTTATGTACTGGGTCACCTGACTATCACTGCGCTTTTCTCCGTCACCCCCTTCTGCATCCTTCCTTTGTATTGTGCCTCCTCCCTGCTTTCTAGTGGTTTCATGTTCCCGCCACTCGCTCTCCATGCTATTAATTAATTCCTATGGTGGGTCCGTCCCTCCGTCATACCAGTAGTCTAGCTGATCTGTTAACCCAGGTCTCCTGTGTCACTGTCTTCACCCATCACTTCTCGCCTCCACTTTGTCAGTACCTCCTCCCAGCCGGGGCTATTGGTGTCTGGTGCAAGCCTCTCGCCTCTTCGCTCTTCAGGACCTGTAATTCAGCTCCTGCCCACCTCAATACCTATTGTCTCCGCACAGTCATGGCTGGGCCCCTGGGCGATTTCCAACTCACAGCTATTAGTCTTCTATATAGTACTAGTGTAGTATCTAAGTAGCGCTCTTGCACCTTCCCAATTGTTAATCCCTGTTTCAAGCCCACACTGCCGGGGTTTGTGGTATTGACGTTCCCATCAGCTTCTCCATATCACTCACCATTGTTCCCCATCCAGCCTCGAACTCTGGGCAATGCCAGATCATGTGGTCAAGATCGGCGCTCATGGTACCACACTTGGGGCATCCCTTAGGGGCACCTCCATATATACGGGTTAAACGTTGTGGGGTGAGGTATGTCCTGTGTGTGTAGTTGTACTGGATGTATCTCAGGCGGGTATTCCTTGATACTTTCTTTGGGTATGCCAATATCTTCCTCCACTCCGTGTCTTCCCATCTATCTCTCAGTGGTCTCAGCTGATCTAATGTGTCCTCGACTTGTATTCTATATAATTTTGTGATTAGGTGGGTGTCTGCTCCCGATGTCAGTAGTAGGTGTAACCCCCGGTGTGTGGTAGGTTCCGCGGTAATCGTTTCCCAGTGTTCTCTTACGATATGGGTTAGTCTCTGGTGCACGAGGAACTGTCCGCTGGGGATCCCTTTGTTGTCTACCAGCTCAGTAAAGGGGGTCAGCACCCCCCCCACAGAACAGGTCTCCTATTGTTTCTACTCCAGCCTTCATCCACGGCCCCAGGTCTGAGTCCACCCGATTCCCAGCAGTCGTTTCTACCCTCACCATGCACCTTCAATTCGAATGTATGCAGCTAGAGGTTCCATAGCCAGGGCAAACAATAGCGGCGATAATGGACATCCTTGTCTGGTGCCCCTGTGTATGGGGTAGGGGCATGAGATGATTTTCCCAGTCCTCACTCTCGCTTATGGGGCTGTGTAGAGAAGGTCCACCCACTCTACCTACTTGTCTCCCATGCCCATCCTTAGCATTACTGTCCTCAGGTAGTCCCAGCGAATCAAGTCAAAGGCTTTCTCAAAGTCTATGGCCAGTAACATCCCTTTTGGGGGTTTCACTGTTCCTGGCATCTGTAGGATAGCGAGGAGACGTCGGAGATTAAGTGATGTATTCCGGTTCAGTACAAACCCATTTTGGTCCGCATGTACCAGGGTGGGTATGTGCTGAAGCAGATGGTTAGCCAGAATTTTGCTAAGAATTTTAAAATCGCTGTTCAGCATTGAAAGCGGTCTGAAGTTGGTGACTGACACTTCACCTGTTTTCGTCTTAGGTAGAGGGATTACTACTGCTTCCCTGAGTGTGTCTGGGAGTAGGCCACAGCGTAATGCTTCTGCGTAGAGTTCCACCAGTGGGGCCAGTATCTTGGAACATTTCTTATAAAAGTCCATTGGCAACCCATCAGTGCCTGGTGTTTTCCCTGGGGCCAACTGTGAGATAGCCTCCAATACCTCCTCTGTCGTCCCCCGGCCCACTAACTCTTCACCATCTCCACTGGCCAGGGTCGGCAGGGGGAGTGGTCGTAAGAATTCCCTTAGTCTGTTCTTATCTAGTTTATCCGGCTCCCTGTAGAGGTAAGTATAGTATTCTTTGAAGGTGTCATTTATGGGTCCGGGTTTGAATGTGTGGGCCCCTTTAATGTCACATACGCTTACTATGGGCGTTCCCTCTCCTCCGGGTTTCACCAGCCATGCCAACATCCTACCCGACCTACCCTCCTCGGATTGCACTGTGGCTAAATGTCTCTGGAAGCAGTGGCAGGGGAGCTGTTCTTCCACGTGTAAGTGGGATTTCCTCACCTGTTCGTATTCCTTCTTTTCTTGCGCACTTCTGTGTCCCTTTTTTCCAACTTATGTATGGTCTCCTCGAGCTTGATCAATACTTGGTCTCATGTACGTCTTATTCCGACTGTCTAGCCTATGCTATAACCCCTCGTCGCTACCTTTAGTGATTCCCATTCCATATACCTGGAGGACGCTGACCCCTTATTTATGTTAATTTGATCTGTTAAATGAGATCGGAGAGCCTCTCTGAATGCCTGATCTTCCAATGCTGTCGGCGATAGCCTCCACAGCGGTATTGGGGGCCTATCCTCAGTCGCTCTCCACTTTACTAGTAATGGATTATGGTCTGATATGGTTCGCCCCAGGTACTCAGTGTGGGTCATACCTCTCCCTATTCCGGGAGTGCACACCACCCTCTCGATTATGGTGTATATCTGGTGTAGGGCAGAGTAGAATGAGTAGTCCTTATCGTTTGGGTGTTGTTCTTGCAAGATATCTACCCTTCCCCATGCTTTCACCCACTCACTCACTTTCTAGGCTATTTTATGTGTCGCTGCGCCCCACAGTGGGGGTGAAGAGCAGTCCAAATCTACGTCCAGGACACTATTAAAGTCTCCTCCTAGTAGTAATTCCCCATGCTGTTGGCGGGTGATGCGACTCGAAAGGTGTTGCAAGAAGGGGGCCTGATCTTGGTTAGGGGCATAGACGCTTCCTAGAACTAATGGGATCCCGTGGAGCCTCCCTTCCACCACTACAAATCTGCCCTCCTGGTCTACATCTATGGATATCGCCTTGAAGGGCAAGCTGGCACGAATCCAGATCAGTGCGCCCCTGGAGTAGGCAGAATACCTGGTGGCAAACACCTGCCCTCGCCATCTGCATCTCAGCTTTTCTACCTCACTCGTGGTCAAGTGGGTTTCTTGGAGCTACGTGTATGCCTCTCCTCTTCAAGTGGGTCAGTATTTTATGTCTTTTTGCAGGTAAACCCATGCCCGGTATATTCCATGTTAAAAGGTTATAGTTGGCCATCTAGGTATGTCATGTGGGGGAAGCAGGTCCCACCCCCTCTCATTGTACTCCCTTCCACTTTGTGTGCTCCAGCAACCCTCATGTGTGTAACCTTTTTTCTTCAGGCACCATCTGATTTCAAACTTACGTAACCCCAACTCCCCCACCCCAGGGCCCCTCCCTAACTGTAGGGTGCCCAAAAAAACGTGCAATCAAGCAACGTGGTCCAACAAATACACTTAGTTCTCGCCATGCCTCTGATTGGACGAGAAGCCTGTCGGGGTGGTGTGGAGTCCATTGGGGCCATTCTCCTGCTCTCAGGGCCTCCTTCTTACTCAGGTATTTCTGGGTTTGCAATGGCCCGGGCCGGGAGCGAGACCGGTGCCACCTCCTCCCCCCACCCCCAGATGGGTGGGGGCCCCCATCCGGCCCCCCAGCCCGTCCTCTCCTTCCTCCCCGGGCCTCCAACCACTCCCATGCTTCCTCTGGATTTGGAAAAAACATGGTCTTGCCCTCAACCATCACCTTCAGCCTGGCTGGGAAGAGGAGTGAGTATTGAATTTCCCTCTTCTCTCAACGCTCTCTTTACCGCCAGAAAGGAGGATCTCCTTGTTTGAACCTCGAGGGTGAAATCCGGGAAGAGGGTCACTTCTCCATTGTCCATTCTGTAAGGGCCTGCCTGCCTACCTGACCCTCTGGAGCAGGATGTCCCTGTCTATAGTGCAGCAGGTGTGCTATCGAGAGCAAAGAACGGTGTCAGCCGACCCGGGCCACTGTCTTACACATCTATTCCTCCAGGTATTCCACCATATTTGTGCCTTCTGATCCTTCCGGTAGCCCCACCACTCGCACATTGTTCCTTCGGCTCCTCCCCTCAGCATCCTCTGCCCTTTGCTCCAGTCGTGTTATTCTCTCTGTTAGATGTAGTACAGTGGACTGCAGATCCTTTTGTCTCAGAGCTATGTCTGTCAGTGTCGTCACCCTGTCAGTTAACTTTTGGTGGTCTGCTCGGAGGACACCAACTTCCACTGCGACCTGATTGATGTCGCGTTGTAGAGTGGTTTTTGTGTCTTCAATTGCTACTAGGATTTTGTCTAGCATGTCCTGCATTGTAGACTGTACTGGTTCACGCGTGTCTCCTCCTTTTTTCCCATTTGATGTTGGGCAGTCCATTCTTTTCCCTCCGCTGCGGCTTTTTGAGGTCATCAGCCCTGACAGATCAGAGTCCAGTTCTCTGCCGTAGCCGACAGCCTATTCTTAGGTGTCACTTGGTCCCCCTGGCCTCACGTGGGCTTTCCCTGCGATCTGTGGTGGCCCTCCGGTGTTCTGTCTGATCGTTGCCCTCCTCGCTGAGACTATTGCTGCTCACAATTGTTCTTATTGGCCAACGTTAGGGTCACTGAGGTCCCTGGATGTAGACACTCCATCTGAGGCCTGAGCGAGCCCCCTCGCTCCTCCCAGCGGGGCTCGTCTAGTGCCTCCGGACTACTCAGCCCTCTACCTCTCCCGGTATCCGCCCGTGGCAGCCGACAACGGTCTGGCCCTCCCAGGGTTCTCCTGTCTTCTCCCGCGGCACGAAGTAAAGCAAAGAAAGGAGGGTGCTACCAAGGGCCTGTCAACTGCATTCAGTGGGCCCGGTCCTATCGCCCACCATGGGCTCTTTGCGCCTTCTTCGGGCCTGCGGGGGTCAGGTGGGTCCTTTATGCTGCTTCGTTTTTTTTTTTTTTTTTTGGTTAGCACCACTCCTCAGTTCAGGAAGGAGTGTCCAGGTTCATCCCCCCCACCAGGCCCCAGTCGGGCCCCCACTCACGTGGTCCCTCCTACTGGGGGGGTAGAGCACCCGCCGGCCCTCCTAGTCACTTCGTCAGGGCAGTTCCGTGGCCACCACCTCCTGGTTCTCAGTAGTACTCGCGGGCCGCCTCCCGGTTCCAGGGGGCCCAGGGGCGAAGGGCCGTCCCTCTCCTATAATCCCAGCTCTACTGCCCTACTCCAGGATGTTCTTGCCCCTTCTCTGTCCAGGAGGGCCAGGGAGATATCTTGATTCCCTATCTTCTCCCTCTCTGGTGCTTCCCTTTCTTTTAGGTAGGGCCCCGGGTCCTCCCTCTCCACAGGGCCCCATCCGGGACCCTGCTCACCTGATCTCTCCTGGATCCTGGGGGAGGGGCGCTACCACCAGCCCCCTCCGGCGCTCCTCCGTCTCTGTACTGTGGTCCTCTCCGCCCTGCTTCCTTCTGGGGCGGGCCCCCCTCCTCAACTCCAGGGGGCCCACAATCAATGGTCGGTGCTCTCCTCTGCTGCTAGCCCGGGCCCGCGCCGGCGCACCTCGGGTCCCCAGCACGTTCTTAGGGCTCCAGGGCGCGGCACCGCGTAGCCGCTCCCGCCTGCACTGGGGCCAATCCGCTCCTCGTCGCTCAACTCCACTGTCTCAGCATGGCGTTACGCTGGACTGCTTGTCGGCCGCTCCGGGACTGGGCCTCGTTTCAGTGGGGTATTAGCAGGCACTGCTTACTTCCGGAGCGGGCTCGTCCTCCCAGCTCCAGCGGGCCCGCTATCGGCAGCCGCTGCTCTCCTCTGCCGTCAATGTAAGGCTCGCGCCCGGCGCACCACAGCAACTCGAGCCCCCGGCTCGTTTGTAGGTCTCCAGGGCGCGACGGCTCTTTGTCGCTCGCGCCGGGGCCAACCGATTCTTCGTTGCGCACCACTGCTGTCTCTACGCGGTGCTGCGCTGAACTTCTTTGCTGCCGGCGCCAGGGCACGGCTCCGTTGAAACTGATAAATGTAGGGCCCTGTCAGAGCACTCGGACTACGCATCCGACATCTTGGCTCTCGTAGCCACACCCCCCCAACTCAACAAGTTGAGCATCGCACGATGGAGTGCTGGGGACATGGGCCAGGCTGTGCACAAAGGAATTTTGCAACTAGTGCACAGAGGCCTCAGGACATGAAGAAGATGCAGTACATAGGAGTACCATCAATCTCAGGGAAGGCAATGTCTTACCTACTTCAAATTTGCATCAGCAGGACCTCAGGACAGTCTATGTCAATGGGGTCCACCCTCTGTGTACTTAGGAGCACGCTTGTCGATGTGAGAGAAGTCCAAGGGTACCGGTCGTCATCTTGGAAGGTGCCTGCGAGAACAGGGGAGTGACTCCGTCACCCCACGGGAGATTTCGTCGGTCCTTCTGGTGCAGGATGAAGATAGGGAGTCCTCAGAGCGTCCACATTGTGGAAACTGTTGCAGTTGCTGGCTGGAGCTGAAGTTGCAGAGGAAAAGTATCCCTTGTGGATACTATGTTGCTGTTACAGTGGTTCCTGGAGCAGGCTGCGGTTGATCCGAGGTCAGAGTAGAAATAGTAGTTGCAGAGAATTCCTGAAGAAAACTTGCGAACAGAATCTGAAGAGAACCCACAGGAGAGTCTCTAAATAGCCCTGAGAGGGTGATTGGCTACCTTATCAGGTAAGGACCTATCAGGAGGGGTCTCTGACGTCACCTGCTGGCACTGGCCATTCAGAGCCCTCCAGAGTGCCCCCACACCTTGCAAGGCAAGATGGCTGAAGTCTGGGACACACTGGTGGAGCTCTGGGCACCACCCCTAGGGTGGTGATGGACAGGGGAGTGGTCACTCCCCTTTCCTTTGTCCAGTTTCGCACCAGAGCAGGGGACAAGGGGTCCCTGAACCGGTGTAGACTGGCCTATGCAAGGAGGGCACCATCTGTGCCCTTCAAAACATTTCCAGAGGTTGGGGGAGGCTACCCCTCCCCAGCCTGTAACACCTATTTCCAAAGGGAGAGGGTGTAACACCCTGTTCTCAGAGGAAATGCTTTGTTCTGCCTTTCTGGGACTGGGACTCCCAGATCCCAGGAGGGCAGAACCCTGTCTGTGAGGTGGCAGCAGCTGTAGCTGCAGTGCAAGCCTCAGAGAGCTGGTTTGGCAGTACTGGGGGTCCATAGTGGAGCCCCCAGGATGCATGGAATTGGCTCCACAATACCAGATTTGGAATGGGGACAAATCCATGATTTTAGACATGTTACGTGGCCATATTTGGAGTTACCATTGTGAAGCTACATATAGGTATTGACCTATATGTAGTACACACGTGTAATGCCGTCAAATGGCCCTGAACTATGTGGGGGCACCTTTGCTAGTGCAAGGGTGCCCTCACACTTAGTAACTTTGCACCTAACCTTCAGCAAGTGAAGGTTAGACATATAGGCGACTTATAAGTTACTTAAGTGCAGTGAAAATGGCTGTGAAATAACGTATTCGTTATTTCACGCAGGCTGCAATGCCAGGCCTGTGCGAGTCTTTGTCTGAGCTCCCTATGGGTGCCAAAAGAAATGCTGCAGCCCATATGGATCTCCTGGAACCCCAAGGCCCTGGGTACCTAGGTACCATATACTAGGGACTTATAAGGGGGTCCAGTGTGCCGATTGAAATTGGTAAAGGAAGTCACTAGCCTACAGTGACAAATGATAGCATAAGCACTGAGGTTCTGATTAGCAGAGCCTCAGTGACATAGTGAAGTACTATACCGACACACACATTAGGCCATAAACTATGAGCACTGGGGTCCTGAGCAGCAGGATCCGAATGAGACAGTCAAAAACATACTGACATACAGGAAAAAATGGGGGTAACATGCCAAGGAAGATGGTACTTTCCTACACACCTGAAGTGTATGGGGGAGACTCTCTCTCGCTCCCTTTTCCAGTGAATCCTGCCAAGCTCAGAGGAATACATCAATAGATAAATCTGTCTTGGGGATTCCTCTACTCCTCATGTCTTCACCAGGCAGGCGTGAGTTCCCAAAATAGAACCAAGGGTCCTTCATGTAATGTACCATTGAACGCACACTTGCACTCAGTGTATGGACACAGCACACACACTATTCAGAATTGTTACCTCCATGCATTGTGCCCTCACAGACACACAACCATTAAGCACACACATGCGTTCTGTGCACTGCTCAGTACTGTAGCCTTTCTGTGTTGTGCAATGGTTTGTGCTACTTGCAAACACACACACTGCAAGTGTACACATTCCTCAAGCGCACACTGCACAACACCTAAACTTTCATGTATTGTACTTTTCGCAAGCATGCATGCACCCAGCAAATGCTTCCACTGCGCATGCATTGCACAGCACTAACACTCCTGTAATGAGTTCCTCACAGGTATACATATACTTAGTACATGTACTCAACAAGCATGTACTGCACAGCACTGCTCTATTGCTGTACTGTACCCTTCCCAGGCATACATACAACCAGCGTAGATTCACCACTCATCACTTACATCTACGTGATGTAGACCGAGGGTGAGTGAAGCACACAGCAGTGGAACATTTAAAAAGGTGAGTAAGCCTGTAGGCCTCACTCCAGTGACAGGCTAAAAAGGACCTGTTCTAATCTACAGATCACTACATGATATGCTGCCACCGCCATGCTAGTGCTGCTTAACTCCTGGTGAAGTCAATAGCATTCTACCACTATAAGGGTAGCCCTTTGGGCACCTCTCCTGGTCTAACAAGTGAGACAGGCCTATGTCATGGCACACATGCATGATCTGTGTTCGCCTATGACAGCAAAAATCAGCATTAGGGAGCCAGACAATAGAATAGTATGGATGGACACTCAGAGCAGGGGTAAATGCAGGGGTACACACAGCAATTAAGTGTCAGGGCACTCATCAAGAGGCCATTTTACCCATTGCCCTTTGCCACAGCTGCCAATGACAAAACCAACACAACTACTAAACATCACACCCCACAAGTGCAACCATTCAGACTATTTGAGGCCCCTAAAGCTATAAGAATGGCTTGGGTGGCAAGTATTAGTACATTTTGATGTATATTAGTTAGACCTGGCAGCTCATGGCGTGGTTACCCTGTACTTTTTGCTTCTGACCCCCCTGTTTTTGGATCCTGTGCTGTAATTCGTTATAGCTGTTTTTGATACTCTGGGCACTTTACCAATCTAGCCAGTGCTAAAGTGCAAGTTCTCTCTGTCTAAATTGTATTGGTGATTGGTTATCCATGATTGGCATATTTGATTTATTAGTAAGTCCCTAGTAAAGTGCTATAGAGGTGCCCAGGGCCATTAAATCAATTGCTACTAGTGGGTCTGCAGCACTGATTATGCCACCAACATGAGTAGCCCTGTAAACATGTCTCAGACATGCTACTGCACTGTCTGTGCAATTTTGAACTGCCAATTCGACCTGGCAAGTGCACCCACTTGCCAGCCCCAAACATTCCCTTTCACTACATGTAAATCACCCCTAAGGTGCACTGTAAGCAAAAGGTAGGACATGTACTGATGTGTTCTTCATGTCCTGATAGTGAAATACTGCTAAATTCAGTTTTCACAATTGCAAGTCCTATTTCTCTCATACGTTAACATGAGGACTGCTTTTAAATATCTTTTAGGTGCAGTTTCCCATTGGGAACAGATAGAGATGTGGAGTTTTGGGTCTCTGAACTCATCATTTAAAAGTACATCTTTTGGTAGAGTTGGTTTGTAGACTGTCAGTTTGAAAATGCCACTTTTAGAAACCATTTTGTGCCTCTGCCTGCCTATGGAACCCACATCTGGGTTAGACTGACAGTTGGACTGTTGGGAATTCCCACTAGACAGTGACACAAAGGGAGCTGGGAAGTGTCCTGCATATCCTGATGAGTCTCCTGGGCTAGAGTATGGAGGAAGGAGCTGACACCTGAAAGAGCTGTGCCTGTCCTCACACATTGCAGAGTCCCATCCCCTGGAGTGTGTATGAGGCAGGCCTGGGCAAGGCAGGGTCTTGTGAACAAGAGAGACTTTGGTTTGAAGTTTGCCTACTTCAAAGGCAGAAATGATTATAAGTAGTGGACCTAAAACCCCAGATTTTCAAGTCACTTATGGATCAAGAGGAACCTCTGCCAAGGAGAAGAGCTTGATGCTTGAGGAGGACCTGCCACTTTGCCTGTTGCTTTGCTGTGCTGGCCTGCTTCTGCTAATTCTGCCTGAAGAGGGAAAGAACTGGACTTTGCTTTCTGAAACACTGCTTGTGATGCTTCTCTGAGGGCTTGGACTGAGCTTACCCCCTTTTCTGAAGTGTCATGGACATCAAACACTTAATCTGCCAGTGCCTGGACTCTCCTGAGTGCCCCCACACCTTGCAAAGCAAGATGGCTGAAGTCTGGGACACATTGGTGGAGCTCTGAGCACCACCCGTAGGATGGTGATGGACAGGGGAGTGGTCACTACCCTTTCCTTTGTCCAGTTTTGCACCAGAGCAGGGGACAAGGGGTTCCTGAACCGGTGTAGACTGGCTTATGCAAGGAGGGCACCATCTGTGCCCTTCAAAGCATTTCCAGAGGCTAGGGGAGGCTACCTCTCCCCAGCCTGTAACACCTATTTCCAAAGGGTAAGGGTGTAACACCGTGTTCTCAGAGGAAATGCTTTGTTCTGCCTTTCTGGGACTGGGCTGCCCAGATCCCAGGAGGGCAGAACCCTGTTTGTGAGGTGGCAGCAGCTGTAGCTGCAGTGCAAGCCTCAGAGAGCTGGTTTGGCAGTACTGGGGGTCCATAGTGGAGCCCCCAGGATGCATGGAATTGGCTCCACAATACCAGATTTGGAATGGGGGACAAATCCATGATTTAAACATGTTACATGGCCATATTTGGAGTTACCATTGTGAAGCTACATATAGGTATTGACCTATATGTAGTGCACGCGTGTAATGGCGTCCCCGGACTCACAACGTCCGGGGAAATGGCCCTGAACTATGTGGGGGCACCTTTGCTAGTGCAAGGGTGCCCTCACACTTAGTAACTTTGCACCTAACCTTCAGCAAGTGAAGATTAGACATATAGGTGACTTATAAGTTGCTTAAGTGCAGTGAAAATGGCTGTGAAATAACGTATGCGTTATTTCACGCAGGCTGCAATGGCAGGCCTGTGCGAGTGTTTGTCTGAGCTCCCTATGGGTGTCAAAAGAAATGCTGCAGCCCATATGGATGTCCTGGAACCCCAAGGCCCTGGGTACCTAGGTACCATATACTAGGGACTTATAAGGGGGTCCAGTGTGCCGATTGAAATTGGTAAATGAAGTCACTAGCCTACAGTGACAAATGAGAGCATAAGCACTGAGGTTCTGATTAGCAGAGCCTCAGTGACATAGTGAAGCACTATACCGACACACACATTAGGCCATAAACTATGAGCACTGGGGTCCTGAGCAGCAGGATCCGAATGAGACAGTCAAAAACATACTGACATACAGGAAAAAATGGGGGTAACATGCCAAGGAAGATGGTACTTTCCTACACACCTGAAGTGTATGGGGGAGACTCTCTCTCGCTCCCTTTTCCAGTGAATCCTGCCAAGCTCAGAGGAATGCATCAATAGATAAATCTGTCTTGGGGATTCCTCTACTCCTCATGTCTTCACCAGGCAGGCATGAGTTCCCAAAATAGAACCAAGGGTCCTTCATGTAATGTACCGTTGAACGCACACTTGCACTCAGTGTATGGACACAGCACACACACTATTCAGAATTGTTACCTCCATGCATTGTGCCCTCACAGACACACAACCATTCAGCACACACATGCGTTCTGTGCACTGCTCAGTACTGTAGCCTTTCTGTGTTGTGCAATGGTTTGTGCTACTTGCAAACACACACACTGCAAGTGTACACATTCCTCAAGCGCACACTGCACAACACCTAAACTTTCATGTATTGTACTTTTCGCAAGCATGCATGCACCCAGCAAATGCTTCCACTGCGCATGCATTGCACAGCACTAACACTCCTGTAATGAGTTCCTCACAGGTATACATATACTTAGTACATGTACTCAACAAGCATGTACTGCACAGCACTGCTCTATTGCTGTACTGTACCCTTCCCAGGCATACATACAACCAGCGTAGATTCACCACTCATCACTTACATCTACGTGATGTAGACCGAGGGTGAGTTAAGCACACAGCAGTGGAACATTTAAAAAGGTGAGTAAGCCTGTAGGCCTCACTCCAGTGACAGGCTAAAAAGGACCTGTTCTAATCTACAGATCACTACATGATATGCTGCCACCGCCATGCTAGTGCTGCTTAACTCCTGGTGAAGTCAATAGCATTCTACCACTATAAGGGTAGCCCTTTGGGCACCTCTCCTGGTCTAACAAGTGAGACAGGCCTATGTCATGGCACACATGCATGATCTGTGTTCGCCTATGACAGCAAAAATCAGCATTAGGGAGCCAGACAATAGAATAGTATGGATGGACACTCAGAGCAGGGGTAAATGCAGGGGTACACACAGCAATTAAGTGCCAGGGCACTCATCAAGAGGCCATTTTACCCATTGCCCTTTGCCACCGCTGCCAATGACAAAACCAACACAACTACTAGACATCACACCCCACAAGTGCAATAATTCAGACTATTTGAGGCCCCTAAAGCTATAAGAATGGCTTGGGTGGCAAGTATTAGTACATTTTGATGTATTTTAGTTAGACCTGGCAGCTCATGGCGTGGTTCCCCTGTACTTTTCGCTTCTGACCCCCCTGTTTTTGGATCCTGTGCTGTAATTCATTTTAGCTGGTTTTGATACTCTGGGCACTTTACCACTGCTAACCAGTGCTAAAGTGAAAGTTCTCTCTGTCTAAATTGTATTGGTGATTGGTTATCCGTGATTGGCATATTTGATTTATTAGTAAGTCCCTAGTAAAGTGCCATAGAGGTGCCCAGGGCCATTAAATCAAACGCTACTAGTGGGTCTGCAGCACTGATTATGCCACCAACATGAGTAGCCTTGTAAACTTGTCTCAGACATGCTACTGCACTGTCTGTGTGTGCAATTTTGAACTGCCAATTCGACCTGGCAAGTGCACCCACTTGCCAGCCCCAAACCTTCCCTTTCACTACATGTAAATCACCCCTAAGGTACAGTGTAAGCAAAAGGTAGGACATGTACTGATGTGTTCTTCATGTCCTGATAGTGAAATACTGCTAAATTCAGTTTTCACAATTGCAAGTCCTTTCCCTCCCATACGTTAACATGAGGACTGCTTTTAAATATCTTTTAGGTGCAGTTTCCCATTGGGAACAGATAGAGATCTGGAGTTTTGGGTCTCTGAACTCATAATTTAAAAGTGCATCTTTGGTAGAGTTGGTTTGTAGACTGTCTGCTCGAAAATGCCACTTTTAGAAACCATTCTTTGCCTCTGCCTGCCTATGGAACCCACATCTGGGTTAGACTGACAGTTGGACTGTTGGTGAATTCCCACTAGACAGTGACACAAAGGGAGCTGGGAAGTGTCCTGCATATCCGGATGAGTCTCCTGGGCTAGAGTATGGAGGAAGGAGCTGACACCTGAAAGAGCTTTGCCTGTCCTCACACAATGCAGAGTCCCATCCTGTGGAGTGTGTATGAGGCCAGGCCTGGGCAAGGCAGGGTCTTGTGAACAACAGAGACTTTCCTTTGAAGTTTGCCTACTTCAAAGGCAGAAATGATTATAAGTAGTGGACCTAAAACCTCAGATTTTCAAGTCACTTATGGATCAAGAGGAACCTCTGCCAAGGAGAAGAACTTGATGCTTGAGGAGGACCTGCCACTTTGCCTGTTGCTTTGCTGTGCTGGCCTGCTTCTGCTTATTCTGCCTGAAGAGGGAAAGAACTGGACTTTGCTTTCTGAAACACTGCTTGTGAAGTTTCTCTGAGGGCTTGGACTGAGCTTACCCCCTTTTCTGAAGTGTCATGGACATCAAAGACGTCATCTGCCAGTGCCTGGGCTCTCCTGCTGGGAGTCCTGACTTGATAAGTGGGGGCAAATCCAGTCCCTGGGCCCTTAGAAGTGAAAGCTGGTAACCTTCGGGGGAAAATCCTCGCACAGCTGTGTGCGTGTCATAAAAATCGACGCATGGCCCATTCCGGGGTTGAAAATTCAACGCAGTACCTGACTCACAGCTGGAAAAACAGTGAAGCGCCTGTTCTCACCGTGGACTCTTTGCACAGCGCTTTGGAAATTTCCACACACCCATCGTGGGCTTCAAAGTCTTCAACATCCCCGCAGAAACCCGAGGCTGTGCACCCAGAGTCAACGCACAGCCTCCCTTGTGAGAAAAGAATCGACTCACTGCCTCCGGTGCGAGTAAAGAATCAATGCACGGCTCACTTGCGAGTAAGGAATCAATGCATTGCTTGCTTTTCTGATGCACCATTGCCCTTGCGGCTTTATTTTTGATGCATACCAAGTACTTTTTGCTAAACGCATCCATTGATTTCTATGAAGTAAGACTTTTAAAAAAAAAAAATCATATCTTTGCTTGTGTATGTTGGATTTTTGTTGTTTTGGTCTTGTTCGATTTAGATAAATATTTTTCTAAACTGGTGTGGAGTCCTTGTGTGGTGTTTTCACTGTGTTACTGTGTTTGTACGAATACTTTACACATTGCCTCTGAGATAAGCCTGACTGCTTGTGCCAAGCTACCAAGGGTGTGAGCAGGGGTTATCTGAGCTGTGCATCTCACTTACCCTGACTGGAGTGAGGTGCCCTGCTTGAACACAGTGCAAACTGACTGCCAACCAAAGACCCCATTTCTAACATTGGTGATCAGCAGTGAGGATAGGACTGGTATTTATACTTGACATACAGTGATTGGTGTACACTACTGTTTTATTGCAGACCATTACACAACCACATACTGTTTTTTATTTGTTTCTTATTTTTCCTGTTTTGGTATCTTTCCTGCCTTCTGAACTTTGCACCTTTGTTGAACCTTCTCACAATCATGTCTTATTCTGGTGAGTCATCAGTTGGAGCTGTGGAAATGGTATTTGAGCAGGAGATGCTGGAAACCTATATTGTGCCTCAGCTCAAAAAGCTCTGCAGAGAGTTTATGTGTCCTATTAAAAGCCTCACTAAAAAGCAGGAGCTGCAAAAGGCGCTGAGGGCCTGGCTGGCAGGAAGGGAGACTGATGTGCCTACAGAGGAGAAAAATAGCACTGGGGAGGTGGAGGTGCAAAGTATCCATGATGTTTTGTTGAACAACCAATGTCTGCCTGGAGGGAGGCTTTCCAAGGCAGGCAGCTGTGTGTTCCGAAGGAGTGACCCAGGAGGAACTGAAGGACAGATGGAAAACCAGAAGGGACCACCTGGAATTTGAAAGGCTCAAGCATGAAAGGGAGATGGAGCTGGCTAGGATGAGGAGGGAGGCGGAGAAAGAAAGAGTTGCTACGGAAAAAGAGCGCATTGCCATGGAAAAGGAGAAAATGCATTTAGCTCAGGAGCTTAGCTTGAAGGAGCTGGATTGCAGAAGCAGGTCCAGCACAGATGGTGGCAGCATTTCTTCAGTGCAATCTGAGAGAGCGCCTTCCCAAGAGTGTAGGGAAGGGTACTCTAAGGAGGATAACATCCACAGGTGGTTTCAGGGCTATGAGGCAGCTCTCCATCTGCATGGGGATCCTGAGAGAGCTTGTGGGGGTGGGCCTGTGGACTACTTCACAGCAGAAGGGAGGGACACCTTGTTACACCCAGGGGCAGTAAGGGAGTTCACCTATTCTCTCATGAAGGATGCCCTCATCACCAGGTATGACCTGACACCAGAGATGTACTGAAAGATGTACGGGGATAGTAGGAAACTTGATTCCCAGACCTGGCTTAAGTGTGTGGATTCATTTTGAAGAGCACTGGATGGTTGGGAGAAGGGCAGTAAGGTAACAGATTACCAGGGGCTTTACAGTTTGTTGGTATGGGAGCACTTGTCTAGTCTCTGTTTTCCAGAGCTGCACCAGCACTTGATTGACAACAGGCTTACTGAACCCAGGAAGCTTGCTCAGGAGGTGGACCACTGGGTGAGTACCAGAGTCCACAAGACGTATGGGGGAGACTCTGTCACGGGTAGGCAGTGTTCCCAGCAAAAGAAGGAAGGGGGACAAGGATAAAAGTAAGGAGTTCTCTTAAGGGTCCCAAACTAGTTTCCAGGGTAAGGATCCCCAGTCCCCTGTTGATAAGAAGAGTTGGTTCCCTTCAGGTAAGCCTGCAGGGAAGGGACACATCAAGTAATTTGCCTGTGGTCAGGAAGGGCACATTAGAGGGAGTCCCAAGTGTTCTAAGCAGGCACAGCTCCCCACCGGTGAGAAGACACATGGGGCGGCTAGTGTAGCGCTTGGAGAGGAGTTGGCCCCAGTTAGTGGTGGGAGCCAGCTAAGTTAAACCTAGTCTCCCTGGGCGAGGGTGAGGGGTCCAGAGAACCCACATGCCTGATAATACAAAGAAGTACAGGCAGTGGGTGACCATCAATGGGAGGTGCGTGGAGGCTCTTGGAGACACTCAAGCCAGTATGACAACAGTCCGCTGCCATCTGGTATCTCAAGTGCAGGTAGTCCCTAATGTGGTCCACCTGGTTGTAGCATTAGACAACAGTGAGCACCAATGCTTTGTAGCTAAGGTTCCTTTTGAATGGGGGGTGGAGTCTCAAAATAGGTAGCGGTGAGTCCACCCATGCCTGCTGACTGTCTGCTAGGGAGTGACCTAGAGCATACTGCCTGGAAGGAGGTAGAGTTCAGGTCCCATTTTGAAATGTTGGGATTGCCAGAGTGGGTGGACAAGACCACACGGTCCATGGCTGCCAGAGAGAGTAGTCAAGAGGGCCTGGAGCCTGAAACAGTGGCCCAGGCACCTGCCAAGAAATTCCTGACATTTCCATGGTCTGGGAGGAGGCTGAACCTGAGGGGGAAGCCCTGTAACCTACAGGGGAAGAGGTGGCTGAACTGTGGGGCCTGCCTGAGCTGACCCAATGCCAGCAGGAAGGAGGCCAAACCAGGGAAGAGTTCTGCGCAGCACAGAAACATGCCCCACCCTTGAGGGTCTTCGGAAACAGGCCGAGGCCCCTCTGGAACTCACCAACTTTACTGGGAGAATGATCTCCTGTATAGTGAGCCTAAGGTTGCCTTGCCTGTGGCAGCGCATGTGCTGGTGGTGCCCCACTGTTTCAGAGCATTCCTACTGGGTCTGGCTCATGAAGTGCCACTGGCAAGTCATTTGCGGCAGGGCAAGACCTTTGACAGGCTTGTCACCCACCTGTATTGGCCTCAAATGAGAAAGCACTCAGATGCATTCTGCAGGACTTGTCAGATCTGCCAGGCAAGTGGCAAATCTGGGAAGAGGTGCAAGGCTCCTCTCCAACCCTTTCCTGTCATGAGCACCCCTTTTGAGCAAGTGGGCATGGACATTGTGGGGCCTCTGCATCCCAAGACAGCCATGGGCAACAGGTTTCTCCTGGCACTGGTGAACCATGCCACCCGGTATCCAGAAGCCATCCTCCTGAGATCTGTGACTGCACCCACAGTGGCCAGGGCATTGATGGGGATCTTAACCTGTGTGGGTTTCCCCAAGGAGGTGGTTTCTGACCAGGGTACCAATTTCCTGCCGGAAGGCGTGTGGTGTAACATAGAAGTTCACCACGCCTTACCACCCCCAAAGCAATGGGGTTGACAGATTCAACCGTACCCTGAAGGGCATGACTATTGGTCTCTGTGAACCCATAAGATGTAAGTGGGACGTCTTGTTACCATGCCTGTTATTTGCCTGTAGGGAGGTTCCACAGAAGGAGGTTGGGTTCAGCCCCTTTGAAGTTCTGTATGGGAACCCTGTGAGAGAGCCTCTCATTTTCGTGAAGGAGGGCTGGGAGTAAGCTCCCAAGAAGCCCCCCCAGGATGATTTCAGTTACATGCTGGCCTTCAGGAACCAGGCAGCCCGCTTCACGCAACTCACCCAAGAGAATAAGGAAGCTTGCCAGGAAGACATGAAATGGTGGCTAGCTTCCAGCGTTTCATATCCTAACTAGGGTGATTGAGCACTACAATACCCCTTGGTCCATTCCTGTGGTTTTGTTCCTCAAGGCTTCTCCACCTGGTGTCACACCTGAACTTAGGTTCTATGTTGACTACAGAGGGCTCAATGCTGTCACTTGGACTGATGCACACCCCATCCCTGAGCAGATGAGCTCAGTGACCGGTTGGGATCTGCCCAGTCCCTCAACATGTTTGGTCTGACTTCTGGGTACTGGCAGATTTCCTTAACCGAAAGGGCAAAAGAGAGGTCAGTGTTCTCAACACCCGAGGGGCACTAACAGTTTTGTGTCATGCCCTTTGGGTTGAAGAATGCACCTGCCACCTTTCAGAGACTGGTCAACCAGGTCCTGGTGGGGTTGGAGGACTTCAGTGCTGCCTACCTACATTACATTGCTGTCTTCAGATTCACCTGGGAGGACCACTTGCACCCCCTCCAGGAAGTGTTGAAGGCCCTACAAAGTGCAGGCCTCACTACTAAGACCAGTAAGTGCCAAATAGGGCAGGGGTCTGTGGTGTACTTGGGACACCAGGAAGGGAGCGGCCAGGCGGTGCCCCTACAGACAAAGATTGACACCATTCAGGCTTGAGCACCCCCCAAAACCCAGACTGAGGTGAGGGCCTTCTTAGGATTCACTGGATATTACAGGAGCTTTGTGAAGGGGTATGGCACCATTGTTGCTCCCTTGACAGAGCAGACTTTCAAGAAGAAGCCACATCAAGTGATCTGGACAGGGATGTGCCAGACTGCATTTGACACCTTGATGAAGGCCAAGTGCACCACACTGTGCTCAAGGCTCCTGACTTTTCCAAAGACTCTGTAGTGCGGACAGATGCTTCAGAGCATGGTGTGGGATCTGTGCTCTCACAGCTAAACGAAGAGGGCTTAGATCAACCTGTAGCCTTCATCAATAGGTTACTTCCCAGGGAACAGAAGTGGACCGCAATAGAAAGGGAAACGTTTGCTGTGGTCCGGGTGCTGAAGAAGCTAAGACTCTACTTGTTTTGGACTCACTTCAGGGTTCAGACGGAACATAGGCCCCTCAGATGGCTAATGCAGGTGAGGGGTGAGAATTCTAAACTGCTGAGGTGGTCCATCTCCCTACAGGGAATTGACTTTATGGTGGAACATTGCCCTGGAACAGACCACGCCAAAGCTAATGGTCTTTCCAGATTTTTCTGCCTTAGTGAAGAGAACTCCCAAGGGGTTGGGTAGTTATCGCCACTTTCAGTTGGAGGGGACACGTGTTAGACCTGGCAGCTCTTGGCCTGGTTTCACTGTACTTTTTGCTTCTGACCCTCTGTTTGTGGATCCCGTGCTGTAATTCGTTTTAGCTGGTTTTGATACTCTGGGCACTTTATCACGGCTTACCAGTGCTAAACTGCAGGTGCTCTCTGTCTAAATTGTATTGTTGATTGGTTATCCACAATTGGCATATTTGATTTACTAGTAAGTCCCTAGTAAAGTGCACTAGCGGTGCCCAGGGCCTGTAAATCAAACGCTACTAGTGTGTCTGCAGACTAATTGTGCCACCCACATGACTAACCCTGTAAACATGTATCAGAACTGCCACTGCAGTGTCTGTGTGTACAGTTTTAAACTACCAATTCAACCTGGCAAGTGCACCCACTTGCCAGGCCCAAACTTTCCCTTTTACTGCATGTAGGTCACCCTTAAGGTGGGCCCTGGAAAGCCCCATGAGCAGGGTGCAGTGTATTTAAAAGGTAGAACATGTACTGATGTGTTCTACATGTCCTGATAGTGAAATACTGCCAAATTATTTTTTCACTAATGTAAGGCCTGTCTCTCTCATGGGTTAACATGGGGGCTGCCTTTAAATATCTTTTAAGTGCAGTCTCCCATTGGGAGCAGATAGGGATGTGGAGTTTGGGGTCTCTGAACTCACAATTAAAAAATACATCTTTTGGTAGAGTTGTTTTTTAGATTGACTTTTAGAAAGTGGGCATTTTCTTGCTTAACCATTCCGAGCCTCTGCCTGCCTGTGGAATCCACGTCTGGGTCAGACTGACAGTTTGGCTGTTTGTGACTTCCCACTAGACAGTGACACAAAGGGAGCTGGGGAGTGTCCTGCATATCCTGATGAGTCTCCTGGGCTAGAGTGCGGAGGGAGGAGCCGACATTTACACCTGAAAAGGCTGTGTCTGTCCTCACACAATGCAGACTCCAACCCCCTCGAGTGTGTCTGTGGCCAGGCCTGGGCAAGGCAGGATCTTGTGAATAACAGAGACTTTCCTTTGAAGTTTGCCTACTTCAAACGTAGAAATGAATCGACACATAGCTTGCTTTCCCAATGCACCTTTGCCTGTGCGGCTTTATTTTTTACACATACCAGGTACTTGGTGCTGAAACAACGCTTCAATTGATTTCTATGGATTAAGACTCTTTTTATTTTAAAAACAGATATCTTTGCTAGTTTATGTTAGATTTTTGGCATATTGGTCTTTTTTGATTTAGATAAATATTGGCTATTTTCTAAACTGGGGTGGAGTCCTTTTCTGGAGTGTTCACTGTGTTACTGTGTGTGTTTGTACAAATACTTTACACATTGCCTCTGCCAAGCTACCAAGGGGGTGAGCAGGAGTTATCTGAGCTGTGTATCTCCCTTAACCTGACTGGAGTGAGGGTCCCTGCTTTGACAGAGTACAAACTGACTGACAACCAAAGACTCAATTTCTAAGAATATTGAATTAATAAACAACTGTTTTTGTGCTCATCTCTAATTTAGACAAACCGTGCCACTGTGTGGCAGAGTCATAAGGTCTGGTGTTAACAATTAAGTGCCAGTGTCGAGCACCAGAAATAAACGGCTCAAATTCAGCACTGGGTAGATGTCCTTTACCATGCAGAGGACTTTTCTGTCACAACAAACCGCAAACAAGCAGTATATGACTTCTAGCCCCTAGCTCTCCAAGAAATAGCTTACAACGTTGTCGCACATACTGTGTGTCTCTTCAGATGTGCAAGGAAATGCCTCTTTTTGCATGTTCACCCTCACATTTTGGACGGATGCTGCTGGTTTTTTGAGTCTGAGATGCACTGAGGACTGCTAACCAGACCTCAGTGCCAGTATTTTACCCCCATATGCAGGACATGTTGAATTGGATACACCCACTTGGCAAAGCCTGACTTACTTTTAAGTCCCTAGTATATGGTACCAGGGCATGTAAGACAGATTGTCAACTCAGGGGTGCAGCACTGTTTGTACCATCCTTCGTGTAATAAGGTACAAAATGGCTCCCAGCCTGCTACTAGAACGACAGTGTTTTTCAGTGATAGTTGAACTTTGCCATTCAAACCAATGGTTAGCCACTTTATCCGTTAACATAATATATGTCTCCCCTAACAAAGGCCTGTGGAGTCCTATGACAAGGAGCTGTATTTTGTCACGTAAGAAATATGTTTTCTGATATGTCTTAAAAGCAACACTTCAGAACTGGTGTTTTGCTGTGGGTAAAGCTGGTAGCCCCATTGTCTAACACGCGGTTACTGGGAGGCTTCCCAACCCCGCTAACATTTGACTGGGACTACAAAACTGGGTCATGTAAGGTCATGTAAGGTATTACATTAATTGTTGCATTAACTGCGACCTGATGGCCAGGTCAAAATTAAGGTCACTATTAAAGGTAGGTAATTTTTAGAAAGTTGCCACTCTGTACTTGTCCAGCAGCCTCACAAAGGCACACACATGCACAGACAGTTTTCTGACTACCTGACGAGTTGTGTGAATGACTCCCAGGCTCAGGAACAAAGACAGTGCTGCAGCAGCAAGCTTCAAATGGAAAGCCACCTTTGATGGGCCACCCAGCACAACACCCCTAAGCAGGATACCTTTTGTTCCTGTAGACAGCAGCAAGACAGGGCCAGACAGATAAAACTTGCCCCAAAACCAGTTTTACGGTCGTGTAGCCCTCAGGTAGCCACACCCCTAGGGTGGGCTACCAAGCTCCTGACGACCAAGGAAGGGTTGTGCCATCTTGAAAGGGCCAAGAATGAGGCATTCTGGGTTAGCCAGATCCCACACATCACAGGAACTTTTTTACTAGGTAGGAGAGGACCCAGTAGCCCAGTGGCTAGTGACCGCGTGGCCCCCTCAGGGCACTTTCCTAGGATAAATATGGCACTCCTGGCACCTTGAGCTTCAAAAGGACTGCCCAGCTGCCCCTAGCCCTGCACCAAGTGAAGCTGCATGCATGGGAGGACTGCTCCTGATGGACTTTGGGCTAGCAAAGATTGGACTGTCTCTATGGATCATGGCTTGGGAAAAAGTTGATTCTCGACATCCAACAACACCAGCTCTAGGGACACAAGAGCTGAAGTTGCCCGAGTTACAGAGGTGGTAGCTGCTGCAGATGTTTTGCCACTAACAGTTGCCGGGCATCCAAGAGGACAAATTTGAGAAAGCCAAACCTGCACCTGTGCTTGCTGATTCTGGGAGTCCTATGCAGGACTGGCCTAGTCATACCCAAGGGACACTGACCCCCACCAATGGATTTTGCCCTAACAGTGGTGCAGACTAACCAGTAGCCAGCATCGGCTGGCTGGCTACTACAACGTAGAGGACTTAGAAGGACCCCGACCTCTGTAGCCAAGTTTACCCCACTTCACCCATGGACTCAGGAATCACCACAGGGGCAACCCCGTCAACCATACTACAAGCGGAGCATCCTTTGAGCATCTTTTTGCCTGCATCCCTCAGCATCAGGACCATTCCATTGATGTCTATGGCAGTCATCCTGTAAAGTTTGGATCTTGCCATAAAAATGCTGTGGTGACCAGATAACTGTCCAAAGTATCCTTTCTTGCCCCCTAGACCTCTGTCCTGATGGACTTGGTTGCCCAACTCAGGCCAGATTTGTTAAATTACCTTTTACAAACTTTCCAAAGGTTTCAAACTTTCTGTTGGCCAATGCTTGTTTGCAGTTGATATAAAAGTTATTTATTACTTCTAAACTCTGTATCTCCGGCAACCTCTGGTGAATTTATTTTGAAGCCTAAAGTCACTAAAAGGTCACTAAAAATTCACAAAGATCTAATCTATTTTATAAATTGGTGTCTTGTTTCTTTTGTGTTGAGTGACTTTCTTATTTTGTTTGGTGCTGTTGAATGCTTTACACATTGTTCCCTTGCTAAGCCTTACTGCTGGCAGCCACAGCTACCCAAGTTTGAGCTTATGGATAAGTAAACAAACCTGAATTGACCCCAGATTGTATTTGCGAGTGTACTGCTCAATAAGGCCTCCCAGCCATATCATATAGTACACCCAAATCCTCACAAGGTGCAATATGCTAGTGAAGTGGTAATACAAAACTGGCCATCCTAATTGCTGCATGTGTTAATAAAGTACTGGTACAGTGCCTATCTATTAGTGTTTAGGCTGTCTAAGAATGTGGTAACAATATGTGCAGTCTGCGGTTCTGTGCAAAAAATGAAAACAATCTGTTTTTCCTGAAGAGAGCTGGTAAATTTATACAATGACTCAAATGCAGGTTCTGACAGCTATTTTTGAGCCAGATGTGGAATCTGGCCAACCTAGAGAACTATGCTCAATGTGTCCTTGTGTAATTTTCTGACACATGGACACAATTGAGCAGCACCTGGACATTGTATGCCTTCTGTTTGGAGCAGCAACACTGCAGGCTGCTAAGGTCTTTCTTATTTTCACTTCCAGCTGGGCCCAAGACAAAGGTTTGATTAAAAAGAGCCTCCAGCTCTTCTTTTGTTCATGTATCATCCTGGCTTGGACCCATGTGGGGCCTAAACCCTAAACACCAATGCAATAGAAGGAAACAAAGGCTTATTGCTTCACAGGTACATTAGAGAAACTATGATTTGGAGACAGGGTTTTGACTTTGTTTCCTCTCGCATGTAAGAGGTGGGCATGTTCTGTAAGAATGCCAGATGGATCTGTGTGTATGAGTACTTGCACAAATAACAATTTAAATAGCACTTACTAATTGATGTTGTATTTAATTATTTTATTGAACTACTCATCCCATTGTATGGGGTCAGGTTGTTTTACATCGCATATAGTAAGACAATAAATCATATAAGTGTGTGAATCAATGTACAGGAAATGTTATGCAAGGCAATGTGTGTTACAGGGTTTAGGAGCCACATATCATCCATACCTGGAGCCATTATATGTGAAAACATCATGGTTGGGAGAAACGCAAAGTCAGGATTTAACACAGTGATCGTGGCTGTCAGTACTACCAAAGGCTATCTGTATCAAAAGCAGAAACACACTTACCAATAAAATACAAGTATGTGATCTGCATAATACACAATGTGCTTCGCAGCAGGCACATTAACCCCCGTGCTATTTTATGAGTAAAACTGCGACTGGACAACACATAGAACTCTACTAGAACTGTATTAACCAACAAACGTAGTTTACCTTACCGTTATTATAACCCCTGAAAATTACTAAACACACAAACACCTCTCCAGCGGGTGTCTTAATCGTGTAATCCAACCTCTTTGTCAGCAATTAAATACACTAGAACCGAATACAGTGGCATTTTTCCTAGTTGCCAGTTTCTTTGCTGATGATTTGTACAAGATGAATGTATAATTTGACTGTAATTTCCTATCTCCGCCCTCGTAACTCCACCTTCTTTTCTCCGCCATACCTTCACCCTCAATTCTTGGGTTCCTGAATTACATTTTTCCAGTTCCAACACTGCAACGACTTTGCCACAAATGCAACGAAAAATTATTAAAACATGACTATTTTGTATACTGATTACTTTTTTTTTAAACGGAGCATGCTGTTGACTGACCTTCGAAGCCTCTTTCCAGGAAGAAGCCCTGACTAGAGATTGAGCAGAAAAGGCAATAACTCGGCAAATCGGGTTGCTGTACTATAGTAGCTCTAAACATAATAGAGAACGCGGGCACTTTAAGGGGCCCCTCCCTGCAGCGATGGACTACCGCTCCCAGCAGCCCCTGCGGTAGAGTTGTGCAAGTTTCTCCACGAACGGACGAGCTTCTGAGGCAGAGGCAGCGGCAGCGCGCTGAGAGCAGAGGAGCAGTGGGCCGGAGCATCGGGTACGGAAGACCACCTCTAGCTGCACATCCTGCCAGGGTTCATTACCAGGGGCTAGAAAGGACAACAGAGCACAGATATCGTCTGGGATCCTCCCCGCCTTCTTCCCCCCGAAGGGGCGGTGGCAGCAGCAAGATGTCCTCGTCGCAGCAGGCCTCTAGGAGACAATGGTGTTACCTGTGCGACCTACCCAAAATGCCCTGGGCTATGATCTGGGACTTCAGTGAAGCTGTGTGTCGCGGCTGTGTTAACTTTGAGGGCGCTGACCGCATCGAGGTGCTTATTGAAGCTGCCAGACAGCTCAAGAGGAGCCACGGCATGCAGGAGGGACGATCGCCGGGGCCGCACAACGTGAAGCATGGTGGCCCGCTGCAGGCGAAGGAAGGGCTGACAGTCGAGCCGGGCCGACCCGGCACCGCCGAAAGATACCCCAGCGCCACTGACCGGGCCAGGGTTATGAATGACTACACCATTAGCCCGCGTCTGCCAAACGGGATGTCAAGAGGGGATGAAGGCCCAAACGAGGGCAACAGGCAAAGTCCTAATACACGTCGCACAGTAGTAGGTCCAGTGGCTAACAACATGATGTCTCAAGGGATGCTGGCTGGCTCACAGGGCCTCTTCGCGGCAGCCATGGCTGGACTAAGTGGTAGGCCAATGCTCACTATGGCCGGCCCACTGCTGGGGGAGCCGGTGAAGAGACCAGCGGCTGTTACCATGTCTTACAGTGACATTGAGCGGGAGCTGAGGGAGAAGCAGCGACATGAATCCTTCGCGGAACTTAACGAAAGTGCCCGTCACCGAGCCGAAGAGTGGCATAGCAAACCGAAGATGGTGCGGGAGCAGCTTGTTACCCTCTCTGCCTGCGCACCCTTTAATGTGCGCTTCAAGAAGGACCACACACTTGTGGGCCGGGTTCTAGCGTTTGATGCAGGCGCCAAACCAGGTTATGAGTATGAGCTGAAGATCTTTACAGAGTATCCATGTGGCTCGGGCAACGTCTACACTAGTGTGTCGGGGTTGGCTAGGCAGATGTTTCAAGACTGTATGAAAGATTCTCAGAAAGTCATCTCCTCTGGGTTCAAGTACCTGGAGTATGAGAAGAGGCATGGAACAGGCGACTGGCGCCTTTTGGGGGAGCTCTTCACTGAAGCTGTCCGTTCCTTCCGGGAAGCGGTGACCCTGGATATGCTTCCGCAGCAGTATGTGGATTCTAGCTGTGCCCTCCCACCCAATGCTCCCTGTAACCTTGTTCGTTCTGCTCCTCCAAAGACAGTAATGCGGCGACGCAAGGCTTCCCCGGAGCCAGAGAGTGAAACCAGCGCCGGTGGAAAACTCACTAGTGAAGAGCAACGCCAGCAGCAACACACCATGCCACAAACATCTGCCAGTATGTACACTACCATGTCCCACATGCCACTGGCCACTGCTGCCGCCCCAACTGCCACCTCATTAGAGACATCACATCGTAAAGAACCCTCACCCATTGCTGCACTAAAAAATGTGGCAGACAGCCTGGGCACTCTAGCTGGACAGTCCCCGAAGGATGGAAGCATGGTGCATTCCACAACTCGTCAGAGCAGTGCCAGCCCTGCCTCTCCAGCTGCCACGTCTGCCACTCAGCACCGACTAGTATCACGCAATGGGGACACAGCTGCTTTTGCTGCGGGTTCTTCCAGTGGGCACTCAGCTGAACAGACGGCCGCTCAGAGTGCCCCAGATTCTTCAGGTGGCTCCAACCCAGTACCGCTGTGCTGCACAATCTGCCATGAGCATCTTGAGGATACCCACTTTGTTCAGTGCCCATCCGTGCCCCACCACAAGTTCTGTTTCCCCTGCTCAAGAGAGTTCATCAAGTCACAGGGGGCTAGTAATGAGGTGTACTGCCCCAGTGGGGAGAAGTGTCCACTGATTGGATCCAGTGTGCCCTGGGCCTTCATGCAAGGCGAAATTGCCACCATCCTTGCTGGTGATGTGAAAGTTAAAAAGGAGCGAGACCCTTAGGGCTTAGATGGACTAAGCAAGAGAGGGACCACTTGCTTTGTGTATCCACCATGCACTTAAAACCCTAGTACTAACATTCCCGATCTGCAGAGATTCTCGACTTTCCAGGGGGTAAGAGGATGGGACTGTGCCAGTGGACAATATCTCATTGGAGAGATCATTTAGACATCAACTGAAGACCTTCTGTTTGACTGGAGACAGAAAAATGCTTAAATCTTGTAGATATATAAATATAGAGATTTTTTTTTAAATACATCTGTAGGTGTGTCCCATGACTATCATCTACAGAACAAGACATGACAATTATTTACTTTGTTAATCGTTTTCAATTTCAATCCCATTTCTCATAGCAGGTTTCACAGAAAAATTCCTCCAAACACATTTGGCCCACCTTCCTTCACACATGGGGGTGGTATGTTTTTCTCACATTTACAGGGGCTAGGGATGGGTCTTACGGAGACAGGTTGTGACGCAGCTCAGGCGGATCTGTCTAATAAAGGAAGACAAAAGTGCATGAGGTCATCATCTGAATGATCCAATGCGGTGTTAAATAGCACATTCCTGCTTACTGGACCCCTCAGGAGATCTGAGAGCATGTTTTTTTGCCTGTTCTAGGGCTGTGTTCCCCATCGCTTACTTTTCTGTGTTTCCCGATTGCTAAGGGAGGAGAAATAAAAGCTTCTATCATGTGCAGAAAAGTAGGTGCATTTTGCACAGCTATTCTGCTTTTATATCTATTCGATGATTGGTTCACCCCAGGAGTGGGGGACATGTGCTGTCCTACCTATCACCCTTATGAACTCATACTAAGCACTTCATTAAAATCACCTTGTAAGAGAGAAGTGAGTAATTAGGGGAAATCTTTATTCCACCCGAAATCCATGGATTCTGTCATAAATAATACCTCGAATGTTAATGTTTGTAATTTACGTGGTTCATGTATGCTTTAATTTCACATCGAAATAGTGCATTTTACAGTCTGCCTTCAATCATGACCCACCCAGCGGAAGTTCTCAAGTGGGCCATGGAAGATGTGGTTAACCTAGCAGTACCCTTTCACCCAGCCTCTAAACCATGTCATCAGTCCCCTCTTGCAAGGGGCTCTTGTATGACCTGAAGGTCACTGCCCCTCACCCTAGTTGGCCTCGAATCCTGTTGGCTTGTGTCTGGTTTGTGTACTGTAATCATGCATCTCTGTTACATTCTGGCAGTGCCAGTTCTCCTACTATTTTTATACTTGACTTTAGAAGTACTGGATGTTGTTTTAAAGTGGGCTCATCGTCTTAAGATCCGAGTTCTAGTCCTTACCTTACCAAAATGTGCCATCCTTGCCAAGCAGTACATCTATCTTCACCTCCTTTTCCTTATCTGTTAAAATTGGAAGCACTTAAGAAGCACGTTTAGCACAAGAACCGAGCACTGTTTGAAACATCTTCACATTGACAGTGTTGCAAGCAGCCTTTCTCCACACTGCAGTTAGGTGACATTGCAACACTGTGGCAACACGTGTTTACTGTGTTGCAGAATGACCTCGGCGGGTGGGGAAATCAAGACCTTGAGCCGTTCTCCTCCGTCTCAGCCCCTTACGTTCTTTCTCTCTGATTTTTCGAGTCCCCGCTTCTTGTGGGAGTTGAACATGTAAGCACGATAACTTTACATCACCTCTTTGCCAAAGCGTAAGTGCTGCGTGCACTTAATGGCCACTTTTTCTGCCTGTGTCTCAGGGATAAAGGGAGGCCTTTTGTAATTTACACACAGCTCATTAAATCGGAAATTAGCCTTCTTTCCCCCTCTCCCTCATTACTCAAAACAAAAACGGTAGCTTTGGGGAGATAGCCAACAGAAGGATGACAAAAATGTAAAATAAATCCAAATGGCAGGTAAACAGGGCCGTTCCCCACAGTCTGGCCACCCCTCTGCCATATGGAATACAGCAGCTTTCTGTTGATGCAACAGGTAAAACCCAGGCAGATTCAGCCAAACTTGCATCTCACACAAGCACATAAAGAGAACAGAACAGCCGCACAGTAGAGATACTAAAACCAACACATTCACACATATGCTGGTGAGTATCGGTATATAAGGATGCAGTTCTCATACACTCACAGACTGGTGACCTCTGTACCTGTGTGTTTATGTATACGTCTGGGAGATTGTTGCTTAAATGCCCCTGATGTTTTATTACAATCAACCCAATGGAGTAGTAATGATGGTGTTCGGTTAAATAGACCACACTAAAAAGTGAATTGCCTCCAGCATTTAATAACTCGCTGATTTTTCCTTTAACAGTTGTTTTCTCAATCATATATGGTTGATGATCATCGTCTCCTGGGATTTGAGTCTGTGATCACATGTGGCACCAAGAGCCATTCCTTTAGTACGTTGGAATATAGACCATATATTAATGGGTTTAATCATGAGTCTGCATTAGAAGTGTGTAAAGCGCTGTCCCCGTCAGAGTCCTGGCTTTTTAGCTGTTACACACGGCATGTAAAAACATTGGCAGCAATGTATCACCTGCAACTTACACACAGATTCCCACAGCTGGTACTCACCCCAAGAGCTTTCTTACATTCTTATTTGATTTTGTCGGTTGCAGGGAGTGGGAGGAAAGTTTTCTTCATTGTGTAGAAGGTGTGCACTTTCAGCAGCAGTGTATGTCTTGTGTAATGAAAATAGGTGTTTATGATGTCATAACTGCGTGACTTTCTCCCACTCTGCTCCTCTTTCTTGGTCGTAATTGATGACAATGATTTCAGTTTCGGAGGCAAACAGTATGATTCGCTGGGAGCAATTTCACCGCTGTAATGTGTAGCAAGGAGCTCGTTAGATAATCATCTTTTTTTTGGCAATGTGCTCGATGGGTTAGAATAAATGGCAGTGTGGTTATCCCTAGTTGAATATTTGCTGTACTCCAATGAAAAAGGATTTTGGCATTCAGAGCTCCAACTAAGGTTTTGATTGGTAGTACCTTACTCCTTGTTTTTTGAAAGAAAGGAGTGAAGAAAGTTTTCATAGACCAGAAAAAGTATCCCTGTTCGGGTATTTTTAAACGGGTATTACATTGAAGATGTATTTTCTATTTTAACCATTGACAATTTATGTAAACTATGTTCCATGTGTTTGAAATTATTGGTAAAATGCCCCATCCGTATCAGGTAGCAAGCCTTCTTGTACGTATCTGATGATGTGACTGATGTGATAATAATTTTAAAGAGACACAAGTTTTGTGTTTTTGTTATACCTAGTTTTTTGTTAGGAGCATTTTTGTGACTATTGTGAGAATACTGTCCATATCTGGTGGACTGATGGTAGTGATATCATCACTGTGGGACATTTTCTGGTCCTATGAAGCCTGTTCCCTAGCGGTTCTGTTGAATATACAATGGGTGGTAGGATATTGTACCATTACAGCATGCTTCTGTGGACTGGAAAAGGATGTGTGTCATTTCATAGTTGGGTAAAGATGTCTTTATTAGGATTCCAATGGACGGGTATTTTGTCATTGGGTATTGACAACATACTTCGATTGGAACTTTTAAACCTGTCAGATTTAGAAGACTTCGGTGGCTGTAGTTTGCATATAACCAATTAAGTAAAAGATGCCACAGAATTTCTAGTTTTTAAGAAGAAGCGTGTAGCTGCCCACAAGATTCAGGGCATGTGGAACAGCATTGGGCAAGAAATGTTTTCAAATCTCATGCCAGTGCACTATCTTGCTTATAGTACTGTTCATTTTTAATAGAAAACTCAGTACGTAGTAGAACAAATTAACAACATTGAACATTAAGTTTGGGTGGTAGTTGTGCTTGGCCTCGACTTCCTGCGCCCGGATTCCTTTCTTTTGCTTGTTGTGCATTTTGGAAGAGAAAATAATTAGGATGAATGGAACATAGGCCGCTTGAAGCTGTAATTTTTGAATGCACATTGGCGGCCATGTGTCCTACATCCAGAGTGAGAATAGATCTTCTATTTCATTTTAAGCATTTGTTATAACACAGACCTAGCTCAAAGTGTGCTACTTTACAAAGAATATCTCCAACTCAAGATGGTGTATGTAGTGACTGAGTAGCTCTATTTTGGAAACCAAAATGTAATGAGGGAACAGGAGGGGAGTACAGACTTGTTATCAAGAATGTATAGAAAAGCAGATTGCCGGGTTCCATATTCTTTAACTTGGCCACAAGACCTACATCGCCTCACATTTAATTACTCCTGGTTTGACCAGGTTCCAAGTCATATTACATAGTGGTGCCTCTTGCATGGACTGCTCCACTAAAGAAAGGACTAAAGGAATAACCAATCTGCCATCATCATTTGGCATGGGTATTCCACTTCCCTCTCTCTAATAAACAAAAGTTTCAAAGGCATATCAAGTCATAAGCTTAGAGATGCTTTGCAGGCGTAGCCTACTCTCCTCAAAGGTGTTTGGTAGGACTGTCACCCTCACCTGAGCGAAGCATAGATGTCCTTTTACCTCTTCCATTGAGAAAGTCATGATAGGTGAAGTCACTTCTCCCCTCCCATGTCTCGATACCCCCTTAAAACCGTGAAGTGGTATAAGGGCAGCCAAAAGTACTGTGCTACAAAAACCTATGTGAGGTAACATGACGTTACTTGTAGAGAAAGAGGAAAATGCTTTGACAGCCAGGAGGAAGACTGGAAGATAGAGGAAAATTCGTCACATATTGTCAAAGTTTAACAGCCCCACTGGCTTTCCAGAAAATTGATATGTGATACACCCTGCCTCAGTGGTATTTGCAATTAAGTTCCTCCCAAGCTTGTAATGTTTTTTCCAAAGCACAGCTTGTCGTGACATTTCCAACTATCTCTCTGAGGCAATTGGTCAGTGCTGGTCGATTTCCTTACCTTTATAGCTTGGACAATGCTGTCTTGAGCGTACACCGGGCCCCCCATCAGGAGAGCACTTTTTTGTGCTGATAACATACTTTATGCCAGATAAGAGTTGAATGGACAGATGATGCTCAAAAAAGGGTATATAATATTCAACAGTTCCTCAATCGGCCATAAATATCATTTTTTTTGTGCCACTTGGAGATATTTATTACTTTTATCATAAACATATCCTTAACCTTCCATCATATGTCCATTTGCAATATTACCCTGAAAATAATAAACCCATATCAAATGTCCGTATAGTTTGAACATTAAATCCCTACGTCAGTTAAAATGATTCCTGCTGTTACATTGGCACACAGTGTCTACTTCCTTAATTTCCGAAATGATCATGCAATTATTATACCTGCTAAAACACGAGGATCATGTATTGGAGTGCTGGCCAACATTGTATTAGGGACTGTATTTCAGATGAGTACTACCCCATTGAGTTGTCAACTGGCTGTTTTCGTTATGTGCAGATTATGACTTAAAAGGGGCAGTGAGGCTAAATCGATTGCACTTTTTCATGCATTCCTCAGTTTGACAATATATTTTGTGCCCCATCTTCATCAATGCTTCAGGTGCACTCTGTCTATCTCTGCACATGGGCAGTATAGTTCCCCTCCCTATCATCTGTTGTCAGTATCCATGTTCAAGCAACTTGGCGTTTTAGAAGTCAGTAGTTAATGTGATCAGACCTTTAGGAAGAGAGGTCCTTCTAAAGCTCATTTGGAAGTAGTGTTATCGTACAACGGGAAACAACCATCAAGAAATAGTAAAATTAAGTTTGTATTTTTATTTTATGTCAGAGTTTTATGCTAGATCGACATTGCCCTGTAAGCCATGAAGTCACCATATTTTGTGATTGTCAGTGGTTTCTTAGTTGAAGATTTCTGTTTAAATCTTCTTAAAAGACAATAAGAAGGTTTGTGTGGATTGGCATAACATGAGTCCCTTGATGAAAGGCAGAAGATCTACTAGGTTTACAAAGTTGGGCCCTCAGATTGCTCCACTGTCTGAAACCTATGAATCACTAGGCCACCCCATCCATCAGAGGGATGCTGGGTCAGTATTTGGGAAGCCAGAAAGCTTGCTCTACTTAGCGACTTTCCAATGCATATTTGTCCTTTCTGAGACCGCCACGAAAGGCATGGCACTGCCTGGCAGGTAAAAGAGTTAATGACTTCCACAAACAATGAAAAAACCTGCAGCATGTCGGGACATTAATATTTTGTTTTACAAAAAGTAATGCACTTCTTGTATTTCTTTCTGAAAAGCAAAACAAAACAAACATGCAGGCTAGCCAATGGGGGTGCTGCCATCCAGTGGGAACACTTACTCCAAAATGATCCTTTCTGCCATGGCGAGGATCTTTAAATATGGAAAATGGTCTAAAGCCTGGTGGGTAGAGAGGAGGGCCTCCACTGCCCTACTGCGCTGCCCACCTTGATTTAAATGACTTCTTAAGTGCCAAAGAAAACCTTGCCCCAGTTGTTGTAGCTGATTGGAAGAAACCCCCACAGCACTCACTTTCAGAAGGGTGGTGAATACCCCAAAGTCGTGATTTTGTTTTTCTAAGAGGCGCAGATAAGAGATACATGACGAAGCTTTAGCTTAAAGTTCACGTTTAAATTGACTATCCTTTATGACTACATTCGTTCTGGGATTCAGTAAAGTTAAAATGGGGGCGAATTGGAATGAAAATATATGTAATCACAGCATCTTGTGCCACAGTTATTGGCTTGGAACTCTCAGGAACTGGATGGGTTAATGCAATTCATTGGACTATCACCATTCACCCTAAGCACAGTCCATAATATACAGGAATGCAATAAATCTTTGTTGGTAAATGTAACTTTTTCCCAACTACCTCTTTATCTGTTAATGTCTATCACAAATTCTCTGCTACATGTGAGAGCAACCTACAGACTTTCTCCTCTCTACTCATTCAGGGGGGTTTCATACTTTAAGTGGGGTTTCCTCCTAATGCATGCAATTAATTTTTTGCCTTGCAACGTTTTTCAGTTTCAGTACTAAATGTATACATTTAAAATTTTTGAATTAGTTGATTACCAGTTCATAAATTGTTTTACAGCTCACATATCATTCCAACTCTAATTCTCCCATCATATTCATTCTGCACATCTCTTATTCCACCTGACACATTATTTCTAAGTACTTGTCTTCCATCTAAATTTTGACATGCTCTCTTTGTCTATGATTTTAAGTGTAAACCTGTGGTAAACAATGCAGTACTGTGTGAGTTACATATTTTCATTCCATTGGAACCCATACAAATATTTGTCAGGTAAAAGATAAAATGCCACACCCAGAGTATCCTCTCAAATTTGGTATAAAAAGTTTGGTATTACGATCCAATACTGTGGTTTTGCGAATGTGGTGTAATTTAGAAATCACTCTGTTTTATTCTTCATTATCTTGTTATTAGAACTGGTTGATAGCACTTTAGCTCCTTAATCTTCAGCGACCTGTTATGATCTGTCTGGTGACCTTAGAAACCATTAGACCTCCTTAGAGGTTAAATGCAAGAAAAATTTATAGTTATTGTGTTGTTTATCATAGAAAACGTTTCTGTCTCTGTGTTTTCAGCTTTCATCACACATTATCCCTAGAGGGTCTTCATGTCATCAATCCATGCAGTCTGGCACTTGTATTTGAAGATAGACAGTACCAAAACATAATCTTTATGTAGCGCTCAACTCACACTGAAAGTAATGGATTGCAGCTTAAACGTCGTTATATTTATTTTGTGCACCTGCTGAAGGATGAAAGGTTATTAGTATAGGTTTATTTACTATGTTGGTCAAATTGTGATTTAAAACAGTAAGTTGCAGGGTGCAACAGGTCTTGGAGCCAGGGACATATTCAGTAGATCTAGCTTATTGAAGTTACAAAATATTGTGTGTCAAACGCCCAGTGTTTGGTGGAGCATGTTTTAAAGGGAGAAAGCCTAGCTTTAAAAATCTTTAATAGCTTCTAGTTTGTAACACCAAAAAAATTAAGCAGCCAGGGGATAGCGTGATTTTTCAAGGATCTAAAAAAAAAAAGTGAAACTGTAACTCATACTTAGATCACTTTGTTTCTTCCAGGCAGTTTAGCACCTCAATATATGTTCTCCCCAGATGGTGGGAAGGCCGCTAGTTATCACCTTAGCATCCATCATTGTGGACAGGTCGATAAGTATGGTGTGTATTTTGAAGAAGTAACTGAACTAAAATGCTAGAGTGTGTTGCCTCAACCATACCCTTTCTTAACATAAAATGTTTACAGAATTACATTTGTTAGTAACACTGTTTTTGAAGTTTGTAAGCTAGTGCTTATGCTCTGCAGAATGTAGGTCTTAATGATCGACCTGTGTAAGTTTGAGGTTTGCAAACTGATGGATGCCATCTTCTGAACTCCTATTGATTACAATCGCTATATGTTTTTTAAAGATTTGCAGCCCCAGTTTCTGGGCTTTTCAGTCCTGTTGTGACTGAGTTTTAGGTGGGGCACTATGAAGTTTTTGCATTCTTCTTCAGTGTCCCTGAATGGGGTCTTTTGTTGACAGCTCTGTAACATTTTCGTTATTTGAATAATGGCCTCACAAAATCATATATTCACAGGTCTACTAGAGGTGGCCAACTCTGCATTTCCCCCAGCCTATCAACGTCTGGTGGGTTTGATAACCTAATAGCCTGTTAGCCAATCAGAATTGTATTTAACTTAAACAATTAGGTTATTTACACTAAACCACTGCATGGCTGTAATGTTACCCAGTATTGTAATGCCATGTTTAAAGAAATCTGTCCAGTGTTAGGTTGATGTAGTAAAAAGCAAAAATTAACACTGGGGCAGTGTCATTTTAAAGACGATTTTAAGGCCAGAGCAAGACTTATTTTAGAGTCTCCTATTCACAACAACTTTGAATTTTATTAGCCATTTTGTGCTAATTCAAGCCTATAAGGGACCAAGCAGTATTGAATTTTATATTAAATTTCCAGATACAGGGTCGCATAAAAAAACAAAAATATTTCTTCTGGGACCCCAAAATGCTTAAGATGGGCAGAGAGAGGCTGAATCTGAGGTAGAGGTAGGCAGACAGAAGGGAAGAAGTTGAGTGCAACAGAGGCGATGCATAGAAACAAATCAATTTTTGCAGGATGCCTATTGGAAGGTGGGGATCCTTACCAATTGCCCACTTTCCCAATGTCTTAAATCATCTCTGTGTTGTGTCCATTTGTGTATGGACACCTCAACACCTATATTCTTTTACCCCTTTAGTATTTTGGATTGCATGAAGACCAGTAGGCGGAAAAGCCCACTTTATACCAAATTTGGTGCAAATCAATCATTTGGGTCAGAAGTTATTCACAATCCCCCAAATATTTTCTTATGGATTATTGCTGTTAGCGATAACTCCACAAGTAGCATAAATCCCCTGTTAAATAGATATATTTTACATTCTAGTAAAGCGACATTTCGGGGGTCATAGGAAAATACTTTTCATGTATATATTTATCTCTACATCATATATATAGAGATTTTGTACTTTCTCTGATTTATGTATTTCTACCAATGGGAAGCTTATCCACATTCCCAGACTGATTTATTTTTCCCAAGTCTGTGGGTCTCAAAGCATGACAATCACTTTGAATTTTAAACACGTCAAAACTCATCATCCAGCTTAATCAGAAGTCCGTTATTGAAATGTAAACAAAATGCAACTATTTTGTGCAAACAACTGTTTTAGTTAAACGTTGAAAAAAGTGTCTGTTAATCCTTCACCCCCTATCTCAAACAAATACACTTTTCGGACCTCGATTTACAAAGAAAGTATGTCTTCACTAATAATCCCCTTTAATTCCGCAAATTACAGTGTTTTCTGTTTTTTTTTCACTAAAGACTACAGACTTCAAAATTGCATACTACAGTATTTGACGTATTACTTTGAATAAATCTTGTCTTTTTTGAAAAAAAATCTTTTTCATGCCATATTGTAGCAAGCTAAACAAGTTAAAATAGAAATGTATGTATACCATGTGCACCGGTCCATAAATACCACTTTTGGTTTCTGATGAAATCTATAAAGTACTTGGCCATGAACCTTGTGATTCATCATATCCCTGGATACAAAAACTCAGTCACGACATATAAACGATTTATGATGAAAGTACTTTTTCAATTTTTATGTTTGTTGAAAGTGAACCAGATCATTGGATACGAAGCACAGTCTACTGATAAGCACACACCACCCTTTCTGTTTTGATTGCTCCCCAAGTTGAGAAATTCGACCTAGCCTTCCCTTTCTTATATTTTCTTGTGAGCTGTCCCTTTATTAAGCCCGAATTAATACTAACTGTATGAGTGGTTAGAAGGGGCAAATAGAAGAGGGCCTGATTGACCCTAATTTCGTTTTTTCTGGGAGGGCGATCTGTTTGTGGGAATCACTTACCTGGCATGGTATCAACCTTACGCAATGTAGCCGCCTTACTGGATTTTTTAAAACTGAAATGTGTAATGTAGGTTTATAGGACCCTGCAAATTCCCACATTTTTTTCCAACGTAATTTTTTTAATGTCTCAAAGGACTGGCTTGGTTTGCAACAATGCCATATTAATCTAGCCACATCAGACACAATAGAACGTTTTTTAAAGAGCCGTAATGAAAAAAAAAAAAAAAACACGGACTGGTGCTCCTGTAAGGTGTGGCAGTAGCAACAGTGGTCAAAATAAGCAATTGAAACCAGACTCATCTTCCCTGTGACTTGAAAGAAGGAAAATAGGCCATTGTTATTCAGTGCCTGTTGTGTGATTTGTAGGCAGTTGTCTAGAAGTTTGAGAACTGTGGGCATGATGCGTAGCAAAGGGCCCCTCAATGCAAGGCTCAGAGATCTACACAGGAATAAAGAGAAATATCTTCTTAGCGCACCTTCCACCTTAGTCTCTGCCAACCCAATGTAGATCATTGAATTTGCTTAATCTAATATGTGGGAAGGTAATGCTGTCTCTTGGTTGCCTCTGATTATGAAAGGAGCAGCAGCACGAAGGCACCCATGGATTTGGAGCAGCAAAGCCTGACTGGAAATGCACAAGCTATCTTCAGAAAACGACCAGCACTTATTTGGCTCTGTGAAGGAACCTGGACAAGAGAAGATGATGGGGAAGGGGGATTGGGACACGCATTTGTGTTTGTTGTTTAGAAATGATAATGTAGTGGGGGCCTTCATTTTACATGTATACTCATGACCCCTTCGGTAGTCTTACCTATTGATAAAGGCAGGCTGTCTGTGGTTAATCGTCTCTCTTCTAACTTGTTGGTACCCTTAGCCTGTAGTCAGCAGTTTCCACAAACACCCTGTTTGCATTTTTCTCCTGTCAGAAATGGCAGCTAGCTCTCGAGGATTACCAGCCTCAGCTGTAGCTTTTCCTACTATTTTCCTTCTGTTATTAACTCGCCTCAGCAGATCCTTCTGGCCCCATGCGCATTTGCTCCTGATGGCACTTCCCAGTAGATCAGTCTCCGACTTTTCTCCCGAATGCAGTTCTGTAGTATCTGTCTTCTTTGCCCTGCTAGCAGCACTCTGTGTGCCACGCTTTCACGTGCTGCTGAACCTTCTGCCCCCATTCTTGGTTCTTCCTATCTAATTTTGTGCTGGCTGTATGTTTGCCCCCGTACATTTTCTGACAGCAATTAATATTGGTCTGCCCTGCTCGTCCGGAATCAACCCCTGATAGCTCCGGAGCTGTATTCATCTCCTGTCAGACGTTCCCTCCTAAATTCATCCCTCAGATGCCACTTTCCTGCACGTTCCCTAACATCTCTTGTGGATCCTTAGCTCACCCAAGCACCATTCTCCCCATACAGGAATCCCCATTGACCCTTAAGAGCACCTCCCTAACTTTCAGCAGACCGTTTCCATCGCCTCATGCAATATTCTCAGTAAGACAAATTCTCTTTCCTTCGTTCTATTTCCTCTGCTGTCCCTTCCACATACACAGTTGTTTCCCTCCAGCAGTTGTGCTTTTTTCGTTTCCATCAAGGCTTGCATTGAGGGCAGTGCTGAGTGGACCAGGGAGCTAGGCAGTAGCAGATAAAAATCTAGATCTAACAAGCATTTGCAATGCAACGGGTCTCGCGTTTGCTCATGTTAGAGCTGATAGCGTTGTAAACTCCTAACCCGACTTTTCATCTATCGGCAAAAGTGCTTTTATGTACGTAACCTGAAAAAGTGAAATTAACTGTGTAAAGCGCTCGACTTCGGCCAAGCAAAATCGCGCTAGGAAAATAGAGAAAAAGTAGTCCACGATCCGACAGAAAACAGCGAGCCTCGCATGTTTTCTGTACTTGGTCGCTGCGCTCGAGGAGGGCTAACCACCGGAAAAGGCATGACGTGTGCATGCCTTCCACTAATGAAAGCAAGCAGATTTTACTATGCAAGCCCACGAACCAATCAAACACACTGACGTGACGTCGACAGGGCTCCGAGCCCTTTTCTAATAACGAAAGCGTCTCGCTGCGATACGCATGCATGAGCGCATGCAACGCAGGCTCGACCCTAAAAAGGGGCACAAGCAAGAGCAATTTAAAGTTTGGACACTTCCTCTTCCAACCACTTCAGCAAGAAATCTATCTTTAATTGGGGTTAATGAAATATGTCATGCCAGTTTTGTTTCAACATTAATATTTTTGAATAATAAAATAAAGATTGTTCGTGATATCTGTAAAGTAGTTATGACAAAACCATTGAAAACGTATGTTTACAAAAGAAAGCGTTTTTTTGTTACATTTTGTTACATCAGTGCTAGCCAACGCCACGCCCGGACAGACAAACACAGGCCAGTGAATGAATGAGCAGGAAACTGTGCTTCCTCTTTAGCCCCTTTTAGGGAGAAGGAATCGAGTCTACCTGGCGATCAAACACCTTTTAGCTGTGTACGTGATTCTTGAGTGAGGGATTAAGGAATTAATGTTTAAATAATGAGGCCACTCAAACTTACAGGTGGTCCCTTCGGAACAAAAGGATATGGAATGAATATTGTTAATCACTCAAGTCGTCTGAGCCCTGCAGGTCAGTCTTTGGAAAATAATGAAGACGCATGAATGGCGCTATTTTGAGACCTTTCCAAAAGCTAGTGCTCAGCGCTGTCCTTGATGAGGGTCCAAGAAGTGTGAAGAGTCTTGGTGCAACAAATAAGTATATAAGCACCTTGAGTGTTATTTTGATTACATTGGAATATCCATGTTAGCATGGGTTTGAATGGATAAGTGGACCCAGTCCATGGTGGACAGATTATCCAACAAGAGGGAGGACAGGATGTGTGGCAGAACATGGTATCTGCAAGGGATGACGGTATCCGACCCTTTAATTTAGGACAGTAACTGATGCCATACAAATGTAGTATAAAACAACACCTCCAGTCCTCTCTCAATACAATCTGTAGTGGCATTTAAAAACCAAATTAATAATGAGGAGAAACAGGGTTTGGTAAATATGTGAGCTAATATAAAATGCGCTCTGCTGTAAAGGTATCTGTGTCGAACCCTCAGTGAATTTCTGAATGCCGGAGGTACTGCATTTAGAGGTGCATTTAGTGGTGGTGTTTGGAGCACATCTCCATCTATATGAACCAGTATTTACAGTTTGCCAATGAAAACAGCCTTGGCTGATAGTGGAGAAAGGTTGGACGATAGTGCTCCAAAATCAGAACTGTTGCACACCAGATTTGTCAAGGGCTGTGTGCTGACCCTTAGCTCCCTCTTCAGGTTGGTCTTTTAAAGAGAAGGACGAGTCCTTCCAGTAGCCTCATTGCTGTCTAGTGCATGTAACTCTCTGGACAGCATCTGCCTTCCAGAATGAGCCACAGTAGGAAGGAAAAAGCCAAAGGCAGAAAATACCTTCCTGCAAATGGAGTGCTGATTGAGGCTTGATGATGAAGCTACTGAAGATTAGGCTGGAGCTGCAGAATGGCTGGATCCGATCTGACTGATAAATTGAAGGAAAAGCTGCAAGTGGAAGGGCAAAAGATTATCTAAAGGGGCGATGAATGTGACGAAAAATCTTTTAATTTCTTTGTGGGACACTTTGCTCCTTCAGTTTTATATACTACCAAACAGGAAGCTATCCCACAATACCCATTTTTGGCCAGCTGAATTGGGTTTGGTTTACTGGAGTTATTGGTTCTATTGCCATCTTGGATTGGTAAAGGGGAAAAAAGGGGGTTCGTCCAGTTCCCGTAGAGAATGTTAGGAAGAAGACGACAACTATGGCATTTGCAGGTTCATCTGGGAGTGAACGAGTGTTCAGATAAGTGATTGTCCAAGATCAGAGATGCACCAAAATTGTCCCAGGCAGACGTGCTCGAATCCTCTGAAGCAACACTTTAGATCAGGAGAAAGTGACTGGAAAGGCAAAACTGTCTGCCTCTGCGGGGCCAGAGCGAAGTCCCAGCCCGACAAGTCCCCCTTCTGCATAAACTAAAGTTAACACGTCCTGTGAACACCATAAGTAGGCATAACAGGATCTAGTACCTGGCAGGATTCCAGTCAGACACGGAGTTTATGGAGTAATCTATAAAAGAAACAAGCCTTGGCAAAGCAAATAGGTCTCGCTTATACAATAGCTGTTGGCTTTGGCAATGTGTTTTAGCCATGCTGTACACCAGTGAGGCTGCTATTCAGCATGGCTCAGAGTTAGTGGCATGGAGTGTCGTAGAGTGGAGTGGGGGAGTAGAGTATGGTAGAGTGGATTTGATGGAGTACAGAGTCATAAAGTGGAGTGGGGGAGTAGTGTTTCAGGTTCAATGGCAGAATGTCATACAGTGAATTGTCATAGAATGATGTGGTGCTGAGTGGAATGGGATTGAATCTGGTGGAGTGTGTTATGGTAGTGGGGTGGAGTAGAGTGGATTGGATAGGTGTGGAGGGTTTTGGGGTACGTGGGGTGATTTGGAGTGGGTGAGCTGGATGAGGTGGATTGGACTTGACTGAAGTAGGGTGAGATGGATAGGAGTGGGCTGGATTAGATTGGATTGGGGTGGATGGGATTGGATTGAGTTGGATTGGAGTGGGGTGCAGTGGAATCCATTGGGGTGGATTGGGATGGACTGGATTGGATTGAGTGGGGTGGATTGGATTGGGTTGGGTAGATTGTACTGGGGTATGATGGATTTGATTGGGGAGGTGGATGGGAGTGGGGCGGATTTAATTAGGGTTGGGCGGATTGCAGTGGGGTGGATTATACTGGAGTAGGATGCATTTTTTGTAGTGTGCGGATTGGAGTGAGCTGGATTTGATTAGGGTGGATTGACTGGAGTAGGGCGGGGTGGATTGAATTGGAGTGGATTGGATAGGACTGGAATGGGTTGTCCAAATACAATCCACCACATTCCAATCTAATCTACTCCAATACACACACTCAAATACAATCCACCCCATTCTAATCGGAATCTCCACAGCCCAATCCACCTCACTCCAACTCACCCACCTAACACCAATCCATCCTACTCTAACCCACCTTAATCCACCCCACTCCAATCCAGTACACCCTAACCCACCCCACTCCTATTCTCCCACCCAAAAACACCATCAGCCTCTGCCGCTCTGCCCTGGGCAACATACCATCACACCCACAGAAACACCCCAGCATGAAGGAAGAACCCACAAAGGAGAGAAAATTGGCAAACCTGAGGTGCCGGCACAAGAGCACTCCACTTGGGGGAGAATACAGTTCTAAAATGACTCAGGCTTACTAGCCTACCTGAGCGCCTTCAACATCTGACCACAGATACTGCCCACCCCCTAGATACCCTCAAAATCACCATTATTTTTCATAATCATATTGCTTTTCCACTCCATCTGTCATCTGCCGTATACTTTGCACACTTATACAAATGAAATAGTTTCTAGATGTAGTGGATCAAAAGTTATTAAAAGAAACATGGGACTTTTGGTGCAATGCAGTGGCAAACACTTTGCAAAAGTTTAACTGGCTACCTTTCAGTTATTGTATGAAGACGGTGAGTGTAAAGTATCCTAAACAATTACATATAAATAAAAATAATAACAATGTATCTTGACTTAAATCATTGCTTTATTTTGTTTTCATTGGTACAATTCCATTTAACATCACATAAAATTAAAGAACTTCTTAATAAGCTTCCAGAATTAGATGTATTGTCCTTTCATCCAGATATATTCCAAGGTGCACACAGTTTTATGAATTAACATCTATTGATTGATTAATCATCTTTGCCTTGAAAGTATCATTGATTCTTATAGAATCCTCCATTATAGATTCTCCGCTTATTGGAAATGCTTCCCCAGGAGGGTCCTCATTTACAGTCTGCTGAGGGCGCCCTTGTATTTGAAAATAAATACAACTTGAATGTGTGCATCTACTCGGAGTTGATTTTCTTCTTTAACTGGATTACCCAATTCTTTTTTATTTTTGCTACTCAGCTCTGTCCTAATTTCCTCCAGCACTAAAAACACACAGCCCCAGGACGCATTCTAAAAATGTAAAGATCATCTAGGTCCTTCCCAACTCACAATGTGTTTTTCAAGCCCTGTCTAGAGTGTGCTTCTGACCTCCTTCTAGAATCTCTGCATTTGTACACCAGCCCTAAAAAACTACCTCTGGAAAGAACTTGCAAAACTGCAAGTGTGTTCCCTGTCCAGTCACCTCACCTACGGTTGTATGACCGAACCACATATGCAATTACCACGCATGCCTTTACAGTGCGGTCACTACAACTCATGTAATTACCACGTGTGTAGGAAAGTACCATCTTGCCTGGCATGTTACCCCCATTTTTCACTGTATATATGTTGTTTTAGTTGTATGTGTCACTGGGACCCTGCTAGTCAGGGCCCCAGTGCTCATAAGTGTGCCTGAATGTGTTACCTGTGTTATGACTAACTGTCTCACTGAGGCTCTGCTAATCAGAACCTCAGTGGTTATGCTCTCTCATTTCTTTCAAATTGTCACTAACAGGCTAGTGATCAATTTTACCAATTTACATTGGCTTACTGGAACACCCTTATAATTCCCTAATATTTGGTACTGAGGTACCCAGGGTATTGGGGTTTCAGGAGATCCCTATGGGCTGCAGCATTTCTTTTGCCACCCATAGGGAGCTCTGACAATTCTTACACAGGCCTGCCACTGCAGCCTGAGTGAAATAACGTCCACGTTATTTCACAGCCATTTAACACTGCACTTAAGTAACTTATAAATCACCTATATGTCTAACCTTTACCTGGTAAGGGTTAGGTGCAAAGTTACTTAGTGTGAGGGCACGCTGGCACTAGCCAAGGTGCCCCCACATTGTTCAGGGCCAATTCCTCAGACTTTGTGAGTGTGGGGACACCATTACACGAGTGCACTACATATAGGTCACTACCTATATGTAGCTTCACAATGGTAACTCCTAATATGGCCATGTAACATGTCTATGATCATGGAATTGCCCCCTCTATACCATCCTGGCATAGTTGGCACAATCCCATGATCCCAGTGGTCTGTAGCACCAGTTTGGTACTGCCAAACTGCCTTTCCCGGGGTTTCACTGCAGCTGCTGCCAACCCCTCAGACAGGCTTCTGCCCTCCTGGGGTCCAGCCAGGCCTGGCCCAGGATGGCAGAAAAAAGGACTTCCTCTGAGAGAGGGTGTTACACCCTCTCCCTTTGGAAAATGGTGTGAAGGCAGGGGAGGAGTAGCCTCCCCCAGCCTCTGGAAATGCTTTCATGGGCACACATGGTGCCCATTTCTGCATAAGCCAGTCTACACCGGTTCAGGGACCCCTTAGACCTGCTCTGGTGCGAAACTGGACAAAGGAAAGGGGAGTGACCACTCCCCTGACCTGTACCTCCCCTGGGAGGTGCCCAGAGCTCCTCCAGTGTGCTCCAGACCTCTGCCATCTTGGAAACAGAGGTGCTGCTGGCACACTGGACTGCTCTGAGTGGCCAGTGCCAGCAGGTGACGTCAGAGACTCCTTCTGATAGGCTCCTTCAGGTGTTGCTAGCCTATCTTCTCTCCTAAGTAGCCAAACCCTCTTTTCTGGCTATTTAGGGTCTCTGTCTTTGGGGATTCTTTAGATAACGAATGCAAGAGCTCATCCGAGTTCCTCTGCATCTCTCTCTTCACCTTCTGCCAAGGAATCGACTGCTGACCGCGCTGGAAGCCTGCAAAACTGCAACATAGTAGCGAAGACGACTACGGCAACTCTGTAACGCTGATCCTGCCGCCTTCTCGACTGTTTTCCTGGTGGTGCATGCTGTGGGGGTAGTCTGCCTCCTCTCTGCACTAGAAGCTCCGAAGAAATCTCCCGTGGGTCGACGGAATCGTCCCCCTGCAACCGCAGGCACCAAAGAACTGCATCACCGGTACCCTGGGTCTCCTCTCAGCACGACGAGCGAGGTCCCTTGAATCCAGCAACTCTGTCCAAGTGACTCCCACAGTCCAGTGGCTCTTCAGTCCAAGTTTGGTGGAGGTAAGTCCTTGCCTCCCCACGCCAGACTGCATTGTTGGGAACCGCGACTTTTGCAGCTACTCTGGCCTCCGTGCACTTCCGGCGGAAATCCTTTGTGCACAGTCCAGCCTGGGTCCACACACTCTAACCTGCATTGCACGACCTACTAAGTTGTCCTTCGGCGACGTGGGACTCCTTTGTGCGACTTCGGGTGAGCACCGTTTCACGCATCCTCGTAGTGCCTGTTTCTGGCACTTCTGCGGGTGCTGCCTGCTGCTGAGAGGGCTCTTTGTCTTGCTCGACGCCCCCTTCTGTCCCCAGATGCAATTGGCGACATCCTGGTCCCTCCTGGGCCACAGCAGCATCCAAAAACACTAATCGCACGATTTGCAGCTAGCAAGGCTTGTTGGCGGTCTTTCGGCAGGAAAACACTTCTGCACGACTCTCCACGGTGTGGGGGATCCATCCTCCAAAGGGGAAGTCTCTAGCCCTTGTCGTTCCTGCAGAAACCACAGCTTCTACTGTCCAGTATCAGCTTCTTTGCACCCACAGCTGGCATTTCCTGGGCATCTGCCCATCTCCGACTTGCTTGTGACTTTTGGACTTGGTCCCCTTGTTCCACAGGTACCCTCGACTGGAAATCCATTGTTGTTGCATTGTTGGTTTGTGTCTTTCCTGCAGAATTCCCCTATCACGACTTCTATGTCCTTTGGGGAACTTTAGTGCACTTTGCACTCACTTTTCAGGGTCTTGGGGTGGGCTATTTTTCTAACCCTTACTATTTTCTAATAGTCCCAGCGACCCTCTACAAGGTCACATAGGTTTGGGGTCCATTCGTGGTTCGCATTCCACTTTTGGAGTATATGGTTTGTGTTGCCCCTATCCCTATGTGTCCCCATTGCATCCTATTGTAACTATACATTGTTTGCACTGTTTTCTAATACTATTACTGCATATTTTGGTATTGTGTACATATATCTTGTGTATATTTGCTATCCTCATACTGAGGGTACTCACTGAGATACTTTTGGCATATTGTCATAAAAATAAAGTACCTTTATTTTTAGTATATCTGTGTATTGTGTTTTTTTATGATATTGTGCATATGACACTAGTGGTACTGTAGGAGCTTCACTCGTCTCCTAGTTCAGCCTAAGCTGCTCTGCTAAGCTACCATTATCTATCAGCCTATGCTGCTAGACATCCTATACACTAATAAGGGATAACTGGGCCTGGTGCAAGGTGAAAGTACCCCTAGGTACTCACTACAAGCCAGTCCAGCCTCCTACATTGGTTGTGCAGCGGTGGGATAAGTGCTTTGAGACTACTTACCACTCTTGTCATTGTACTTTTCATAAGAGAAAAATATACAAAACAAGTTCAGTGTATGTACACCTAACCAAAAAGTTTTGCATTTCTTTTCTCACCTCTTTTCTAAAGTGCTGAAAAGTACCTCTAAACTTTCTAAAAAGTTCTTAAAAGTTTAAAAAGTTTTTTTCTGTCTTTCTAAAAGTTCTGAAAACTTTTTTTCTCTTTTTCTATCACTTAACCTCTTTCTAAAAATGTCTGGCACAGGCCAAAATGTTGATCTGTCCAAACTTGCATATGACCACCTTAGCTGGAAAGGAGCAAGGAGTCTCTGTGTAGAAAGAGGTTTGAGTGTAGGGAAGAATCCTTCTTTGGAATTATTGCTTAACATGCTTAGAGAACAAGATAAGGCCAGAAGGGCCCCATCTGTTGAAAAGTAGCCAATGGTTCCCAATCTGATCCAGGGACTCCCCTAGGAAAAGATTCAGGAAAGAAACCTCCTAGCCTGCCCATTACTAGACAGTCTAGCATAGTTGGTAATGATGAAGAGGTACACCATACAGATAGTGTTATCTCACATCATAGCAAAAGTATTGTTTCTCACCACAGTAGAAGTGATGTTTCTGTTAACCAAGCTGTTAGGGTGCCTTCTGTAAGGGACAGGTCTCCTTCTGTCCATTCTCACCACACTTCTGTTTCAAGGGATGTCCCTCCCACCCACCCTGATGACAGATTGTTAGAAAGGGAGCTCAATAGATTGAGAGTGGAACAAACCAGACTGAAGCTCAAGAAGCAACAGCTGGATTTGGATAGACAGTCCTTAGAAGTAGAGAAGGAAAGACAGAAGTTGGGTTTTGAAACCCATGGTGTCAGCAGCAGTATTCCCAATAGTCATCCTGCAAAAGAGCATGATTCTAGGAATCTGCACAAGATAGTTCCCCCTTATAAGGAGGGGGATGACATTAACCAGTGGTTTGCTGCACTTGAGAGGGCCTGTGTTGTACAGGATGTCCCTCAAAGGCAGTGGGCTGCTATCCTATGGCTATCATTTAGTGGAAAGGGTAGGGATAGGCTCCTTACTGTGAAAGAAAGTGATGCAAATAATTTTACAGTTCTTAAGAATGCACTCCTGGATGGTTATGGCCTAACCACTGAACAATACAGGATAAAGTTCAGAGAGACCAAAAAGGAGTCTTCACAAGACTGGGTTGATTTCATTGACCATTCAGTGAAGGCCTTGGAGGGGTGGTTACATGGCAGTAAAGTTACTGATTATGACAGCCTGTATAACTTGATCCTGAGAGAGCATATTCTTAATAATTGTGTGTCTGATTTGTTGCACCAGTACTTGGTGGACTCTGATCTGACCTCTCCCCAAGAATTGGGAAAGAAGGCAGACAAATGGGTCAGAACAAGGGTGAACAGAAAAGTTCATACAGGGGGTGACAAAGATGGCAACAAGAAGAAGGATGGTAAGTCTTCTGACAAGGGTGGGGCCAAATCTAAAAATGAGTCTTCATCAGGCCCACAAAAACACTCTGGTGGGGGTTGGTGGGCCCAAATCCTCTTCTAATCAAAGCAAAGAAAAGAAACCATGGTGCTATTTATGTAAAATAAAAGGCCATTGGACAACAGATCCCAGTTGTCCAAAGAAAAGCACCAAGCCTCCTACCACTACAACCCCTACTGCTACACCTAGTGTCCCTAGTAATAGCAGTGGTGGTGGGAGCAAACCTACTAATAGCCAATCCAAGGGAGTAGCTGGGCTCACTTTTGGTAACTTAGTTGGGGTTGGTCTGATTAGGGAGACCACAGAGGCTGTGTTAGTCTCTGAGGGGGCTATTGATTTAGCCACCTTGGTTGCTTGTCCCCTTAACATGGATAAGTACAAGCAACTACCCCTAATAAATGGTGTTGAGGTTCAGGCCTACAGGGACACTGGTGCCAGTGTGACTGTGGTCATAGAGAAACTGGTCCACCCTGAACAACACCTACTTGGTCACCAGTACCAAGTAACCGATGCTCACAACAACACACTTAGCCACCCCATGGCTGTTGTAAATCTCAACTGGGGGGGGGTTACTGGTCCAAAGAAAGTTGTGGTAGCCTCAGATTTACCTGTAGACTGTCTACTAGGAAATGATTTGGAGGCATCAGCTTGGTCAGATGTGGAGTTGGAGGCCCATGCAGCAATGCTGGGCATCCCAGGGCATATTTTTGCTTTAACCAGGGCTCAGGTCAAAAAGCAAAAAGGACAGGGTGACTTGGATCCTGGAACAATGGACCAAGTGCTCCCTAAAGCTAGGGCTAGTAGAAGTAAAGCACTTCCTACTATCCCTCCCTCTACAGTGGATTCTACTTCTGAGGAAGAAGAATTTCCACCCTGTGCAGAACCTACACCAGAGGAGCTGGAAGCAGACACTGCTGAGCTTTTGGGTGAAGGGGGGCCTGCCAGGGAGGAGCTGAGTGTGGCACAGCATACCTGTCCCACACTAGAGGGTCTAAGACAGCAAGCTGTCAAACAAGCTAATGGGGATGTCAGTGACTCTCACAGAGTTTACTGGGAGGACAACCTCTTGTACACTGAAGCAAGGGATCCTAAACCTGGAACTGCCAGGAGGTTAGTGATTCCTCAGGAGTACAGAAAGTTCCTCCTAACTCTAGCCCACGACATTCCCCTAGCTGGACATCTGGGACAAATGAAAACTTGGGACAGGCTTTTTCCCTTGTTTCATTGGCCTAGAATGTCTGAGGACACAAAATAATTTTGTAAGTCCTGTGAAACCTGTCAAGCCAGTGGCAAGACAGGTGGCACCCCAAAGGCACCCCTTATTCCACTGCCTGTGGTTGGGGTTCCCTTTGAAAGGGTAGGGGTTGACATATTTGGCCCCCTTGACCCTCCTACTGCTTCAGGCAATAGGTTTATCTTGGTGGTAGTGGACCATGCCACATGATATCCTGAAGCAATTCCTTTAAGGACCACTACAGCACCTGCAGTGGCAAAGGCCCTCCTGGGAATATTTTCCAGGGTGGGCTTCTCAAAGGAAGTAGTATCAGACAGGGGAAGCAATTTCATGTCTGCTTACTTAAAGGCCATGTGGAAGGAGTGTGGTGTGACTTAAAAGTTCACTACACCCTATCATCCACAAACAAATGGACTGGTGGAGAGATTTAACAAAACTCTCAAAGGCATGATTATGGGACTCCCTGAAAAACTCCGCAGGAGATGGGATATCCTTTTACCATGCCTCCTTTTTGCCTACAAGGAGGTACCCCAGAAAGGAGTGGGCTTCAGCCCCTTTGAACTCCTCTTTGGACACCCTGTTAGGGGTCCACTAACACTTGTCAAGGAGGGTTGGGAACAACCTTTAAAAGCTCCAAAGCAAGATATTGTGGATTATGTACTTGGCCTCAGATCAAGGATGGCTGAGTATATGAAAAAGGCCAGTAAAAACCTTCAGGCCAGCCAAGAGCTCCAGAAGCAATGGCATGATCAGAAGGCTGTTTTGGTTCAGTACCAACCACGGCAGAAAGTGTGGGTCTTGGAGCCTGTGGCCCCAAGAGCATTCCAAGATAAATGGAGTGGACCCCTCATAATTGTTGAAAAGAAGGGTGAAGTCACCTACTTAGTTGACTTAGGCACTGCCAGGAGTCCCCTTAGGGTGCTCCATGTCAATCGCCTGAAACCCTACTATGACAGGGCTGATCTCACCCTGCTCATGGCAACTGATGAGGGACAGGAAGAAGACAGTGATCCTCTACCTGATATCTTCTCTTCCACAGAACAAGATGCTCTAGTGGAAGGTGTAGTTTTGGCTGATTGTCTTACTGCTGAGCAGAAAGACCATTGCATAAATCTCCTGGGTCAGTTTTCTGAACTCTTTTCTACTGTGCCAGGTACCACTTCTTGGTGTGAGCACACTATAGATACTGGAGACAGCTTGCCTGTCAAAAGTAAGATCTATAAGCAGCCTGACCATGTCAGAGACTGCATAAAGCAAGAGGTGCAGAAAATGTTAGAACTAGGAGTGGTTGAGCACTCTGAAAGTCCATGGGCTTCTCGTGTGGTACTTGTACCAAAACCTCATTCCAAGGATGGAAAGAAGGAAATGTGGTTTTGTGTATACTACAGAGGTCTCAACCAGGTAACCAAAACTGATGCTCACCGTATACCCAGGGCAGATGAGCTCATAGATACACTGGCATCTGCCAAGTATCTAAGCACTTTTGACTTGACTGCAGGGTATTGGCAGATCAAATTATCAGAAGATGCTAAACCTAAAACTGCATTTTCAACCATTGGAGGCCATTACCAATTCACAGTAATGCCTTTTGGATTGAAAAATGCACCTGCCACTTTTCAAAGGTTGGTGAACACAGTCCTGCAAGGGCTGGAAGCTTTTAGTGCAGCATATCTTGACGATATAGCTGTCTTTAGCTCCAGTTGGGATGATCACCTGGTCCACCTATGGAAAGTTTTAGAGGCCCTGCAAAAGGCAGGCCTGACTATCAAGGCTTCAAAGTGCCAGATAGGGCAGGGGAAGGTGGTTTATCTGGGACACCTTGTTGGTGGGGAACAGATTCCACCACTTCAGGGGAAAATCCAAACTATTATAGATTGGGTTCCCCCTACTACTCAGACTCAGGTGAGAGCCTTCCTAGGCCTCACTGGGTATTACAGGAGGTTCATTAAGAACTATGGCTCCATTGCTGCCCCTCTTAATGACCTCACATCCAAGAAAATGCCCAAAAAGGTATTATGGACAGCAAACTGTCAGAAAGCTTTTGAGGAGCTGAAGCAGGCCATGTGCTCTGCACCTGTCCTGAAAAGCCCTTGTTACTCTAAAAAATTCTATGTCCAAACTGATGCATCTGAATTAGGAGTAGGGGCAGTCCTATCACAACTTAATTCTGAGGGCCAGGATCAACCTGTTGCTTTTATTAGTAGGAGGTTGCCCCCTAGAGAAAAGCGTTGGTCTGCCATTGAGAGGGAGGCCTTTGCTGTGGTCTGGGCACTGAAGAAGTTGAGGCCATACTTGTTTGGCACTCACTTCATTGTTCAGACAGACCACAAACCTCTACTTTGGCTAAAACAAATGAAAGGTGAAAATCCTAAATTGTTGAGGTGGTCCATATCCCTACAGGGAATGGACTATACAGTGGAACATAGACCTGGGAGTAGCCACTCCAATGCAGATGGACTCTCCAGATATTTCCACTTAGACAATGAAGACTCATCAGGTCATGGCTAGTCTTATTGTCCTTCGTTTGGGGGGGGGGGTTGTGTAGGAAAGTACCATCTTGCCTGGCATGTTACCCCCATTTTTCACTGTATATATGTTGTTTTAGTTGTATGTGTCACTGGGACCCTGCTAGTCAGGGCCCCAGTGCTCATAAGTGTGCCTGAATGTGTTACCTGTGTTATGACTAACTGTCTCACTGAGGCTCTGCTAATCAGAACCTCAGTGGTTATGCTCTCTCATTTCTTTCAAATTGTCACTAACAGGCTAGTGATCAATTTTACCAATTTACATTGGCTTACTGGAACACCCTTATAATTCCCTAGTATATGGTACTGAGGTACCCAGGGTATTGGGGTTCCAGGAGATCCCTATGGGCTGCAGCATTTCTTTTGCCACCCATAGGGAGCTCTGACAATTCTTACACAGGCCTGCCACTGCAGCCTGAGTGAAATAACGTCCACGTTATTTCACAGCCATTTTACACTGCACTTAAGTAACTTATAAGTCACCTATATGTCTAACCTTTACCTGGTAAAGGTTAGGTGCAAAGTTACTTAGTGTGAGGGTACCCTGGCACTAGCCAAGGTGCCCCCACATTGTTCAGGGCCAATTCCCCGGACTTTGTGAGTGCGGGGACACCATTACACGCGTGCACTACATATAGGTCACTACCTATATGTAGCTTCACAATGGTAACACCGAATATGGCCATGTAACTTGTCTATGATGATGCAATTGCCCCCTCTATACCATCCTGGCATAGTTGGCACAATCCCATGATCCCAGTGGTCTGTAGCACAGACCCTGGTACTGCCAAACTGCCTTTCCCGGGGTTTCACTGCAGCTGCTGCTGCTGCTGCCAACCCCTCAGACAGGCTTCTGCCCTTCTGGGGTCCAGCCAGGCCTGGCCCAGGATGGCAGAACAAAGGACTTCCTCTGAGAGAGGGTGTTACACCCTCTCCCTTTGGAAAATGGTGTGAAGGCAGGGGAGGAGTAGCCTCCCCCAGCCTCTGGAAATGCTTTCATGGGCACACATGGTGCCCATTTCTGCATAAGCCAGTCTACACCGGTTCAGGGACCCCTTAGCCCTGCTCTGGCGCGAAACTGGACAAAGGAAAGGGGAGGGACCACTCCCCTGACCTGTACCTCCCCTGGGAGGTGCCCAGAGCTCCTCCAGTGTGCTCCAGACCTCTGCCATCTTGGAAACAGAGGTGCTGCTGGCACACTGGACTGCTCTGAGTGGCCAGTGCCAGCAGGTGACGTCAGAGACTCCTTCTGATAGGCTCCTTCAGGTGTTGCTAGCCTATCTTCTCTCCTAAGTAGCCAAACCCTCTTTTCTGGCTATTTAGGGTCTCTGTCTTTGGGGATTCTTTAGATAACGAATGCAAGAGCTCATCCGAGTTCCTCTGCATCTCTCTCTTCACCTTCTGCCAAGGAATCGACTGCTGACCGCGCTGGAAGCCTGCAAAACTGCAACATAGTAGCGAAGACGACTACTGCAACTGTGTAACGCTGATCCTGCCGCCTTCTCGACTGTTTTCCTGGTGGTGCATGCTGTGGGGGTTGTCTGCCTCCTCTCTGCACTAGAAGCTCCGAAGAAATCTCCAGTGGGTCGACGGAATCGTCCCCCTGCAACCGCAGGCACCAAAGAACTGCATCACCGGTACCCTGGGTCTCCTCTCAGCACGACGAGCGAGGTCCCTTGAATCCAGCAACTCTGTCCAAGTGACTCCCACAGTCCAGTGATTCTTCAGTCCAAGTTTGGTGGAGGTAAGTCCTTGCCTCCCCACGCCAGACTGCATTGCTGGGAACCGCGACTTTTGCAGCTACTCCGGCCTTCGTGCACTTCCGGCGGAAATCCTTTGTGCACAGTCCAGCCTGGGTCTACGGCACTCTAACCTGCATTGCACGACCTCCTAAGTTGTCCTCCGGCGACGTGGGACTCCTTTGTACGACTTCGGGTGAGCACCGTTTCACGCATCCTCGTAGTGCCTGTTTCTGGCACTTCTGCGGGTGCTGCCTGCTGCTGAGAGGGCTCCTTGTCTTGCTCAACGCCCCCCTCTGTCCCCAGATGCAATTGGCGACATCCTGGTCCCTCCTGGGCCACAGCAGCATCCAAAAACACTAACCGCACGATTTGCAGCTAGTAAGGCTTGTTGGTGGTCTTTCGGCGGGAAAACACTTCTGCACGACTCTCCACGGCGTGGGGGATCCATCCTCCAAAGGGGAAGTCTCTAGACCTTGTCGTTCCTGCAGAAACCACAGCTTCTACTGTCCAGTATCAGCTTCTTTGCACCCACAGCTGGCATTTCCTGGGCATCTGCCCATCTCCGACTTGCTTGTGACTTTTGGACTTGGTCCCCTTGTTCCACAGGTACCCTCGACTGGAAATCCATTGTTGTTGCATTGTTGGTTTGTGTCTTTCCTGCAGAATTCCCCTATCACGACTTCTATGTCCTTTGGGGAACTTTAGTGCACTTTGCACTCACTTTTCAGGGTCTTGGGTGGGCTATTTTTCTAACCCTTACTATTTTCTAATAGTCCCAGCGACCCTCTACAAGGTCACATAGGTTTGGGGTCCATTCATGGTTCGCATTCCACTTTTGGAGTATATGGTTTGTGTTGCCCCTATCCCTATGTGTCCCCATTGCATCCTATTGTAACTATACATTGTTTGCACTGTTTTCTAATACTATCACTGCATATTTTGGTATTGTGTACATATATCTTGTGTATATTTGCTATCCTCATACTGAGGGTACTCACTGAGATACTTTTGGCATATTGTCATAAAAATAAAGTACCTTTATTTTTAGTATATCTGTGTATTGTGTTTTCTTATGATATTGTGCATATGACACTAGTGGTACTGTAGGAGCTTCACTCGTCTCCTAGTTCAGCCTAAGCTGCTCTGCTAAGCTACCATTATCTATCAGCCTATGCTGCTAGACACCCTATACACTAATAAGGGATAACTGGGCCTGGTGCAAGGTGCAAGTACCCCTAGGTACTCACTACAAGCCAGTCCAGCCTCCTACTATGCATTCACAACAAAAGCTTTTACTACGCATATGCCTTTACCACGCATGCTTTTATCATGAAGATTTTGTTGTAAAGGTGTGGTTGGTAGACACATATGTGTGGTAAAAAGTAAAGTGGAATGTATAACCCAATACACACACAGACACACACACACACACACACACATACACACATATATATATAAACATAAAAAAACAAAGGTTACAGGGCTGTTATAGTTAGGCTCACATTTTAAAAGTACAAAACCATAGAAATTCACCAATTATAGTTAGTTACCTCAAGTAATTATAACTTGTGCCCTAAGGTAAATATAATTTGTGTCCCGCCATGCACAGTTTTTTCAGCAAAATATTTACTGCAAATATTACATTGATATTATCAATGATGTTATCAAAGAGGTCGTGAGTGGTGTATTTTGTGGGTTAATTAGCAGTGCATGGTGAGAGTGCGATTTATAGTTACCTTAGGGCACGAGTTATAGTTACTTGAGGCACCTCTAACTGGTGAATTTCTATGGTTTTGTCAATTTTAAATGTGAACCTAACTATAACGTCCCTGTAACCTTTGTTTTTTTCACGGAATTTCTTTTTTTTTTTAAGGTATATTAACCTTCATTACTGTACGTTAATCCAGCCACAGCCATGCACGGCCTTTGGCCCTGCACGGCAATGATTGACCACAGGGCCTGAGGCCAACCTCTGTAAGCACCCACCGTGCACGGCCTTCACCCCCTAACCACCCAACCCCATGCTGTGCACGAACCTTTGGGCATGTGCGGCGGTAGTTGGACCCGTCCTCTCTCGGTGTGAGAGGGTGTGTCTGGGGGTGAGAGTGGCTGTGAGAGTGTCTAAGTGTGAGAGCGCGTACATCAGTTTTAGTTGGTGCATCAGTGTGCGTGTGTCTGTAAGTGGATGCATGAGAGTGTCAGTGGGTCTTTGAGTGGGTGTGTGAGAGTCTGACTGGGCCTATGAGTGGGTGTGTAACTGAGTGGGTCTGTGAGTGGGTGCGTGAGAGTCTGACTGGAGCTGCGAGTGGCTGCATGAGGGTCTGAGTGGTGTGTGAGTGTCTGAGTGGGTCTGTGAGTGGGTGTGTAAGTGTTTGAGTTGATGTGTGAGTGGGAGAAAGATTCAAAGCGAGTAAAGGAGGGAGATAGAGAGTTTTTAGGCTTTGATATATGATATACTTAGAATGAGATATTTCTGGACCAATTGAAAAGAAAAATGTATTTGTCATTTAAAAAGAGTAAGATCACCTTTCAGTGTGAGCCTGTGTGTGGCTTGTGGCCAGGCTCTGCAGCCAACCCCCATAATCACCCAACTACCCACAGGCGAAGGGTCTGTCTCTTTAGGTGTGAAAATAGCTGTTAGAGGGTGTCTATGGGTTCAAGGGTCTCTGGGTGTGAGAGTGGGTGTGTGATGTATGTGTGAGTCTGTGAGTGGGTACGTCAGTGTCTGGGTATGTGAGGGTCTGTGAGTAGGTGTGTGAGTGAGTGGGTCTGTGAGTGTGTGCATAATTAAAAATATGATGAACCAATATCTATATACTGGAGAGTAAAGACCAAAATCACACATCCGATTTGATAAATATACATAAATAAGTCTAAAAATTAGTTCCCCAATCTTACTCCTTAAAATTGCTAATCTCAACTGTCAGAATAATACAAAAGATTTCACCACTGATAAAACTATCTGGACGGATGAATCACATTTTAGAATTCTCACAACATAAAGTAAGGGATCAGTTCCGTAAATCAATAAATAATCAATAATATAATGAACCAATATCTATATCCTATGAAACAAAAAACTGCAATCATACATCCAAGTTTAATAAATATACAAAAATAAAACTAAGAATTAACTACATAATTTTATTCCTTAAAGTTGCTAATCTCAACCGCCAGATTGACTCAAGAAATCTTGCCACTGGTAGAACTATCTGGACGGACGGGTCGCATTTTAAAATTCTCTCAGTATGAGAACAGGATCTAACCCCTATTTGTTTGCAAAGCGGGATGAGCCAAAGTGCTCTTTGTTTATGATACGGGTGACAGTGGAAAAAAACATGTGAAACGGTCTCTTCACTTTTACAACCCGAGTGGCTCTGTCAATTGCTGCATGAGAGTCTGAGTGCTACTATGAGTGAATGAATAGGTGTTCGAAGGAGTCTGTGAATGTTTATTTTTGTAAAAAAAAGCAATTTGCCGGTATTTGGAAAGTCGTCGTGACGTTACACGAAGGGGGCAGCACTGAACATCTCCACTTATTTGTGAATCTCGCACGTTGTGAAAAAAAAAGTTCAGGTCATATTTTGTCCCTCAAAGATCTGTAAATCAAACCCCATTGGGTCAAGGTACTTCCACCCTGACCCCTTTTGCCACTCTTTATTTTATTTTCCACCAGGGACTGTGTCCTATTACCTAACATGGCTACCGCAACTTTCTGAACAGGTTGCAGCCAGCCAATCACAGCATTCCTGTTGGCATGTGCATTTGCAAATTCATCGTGATCACTTCAAAAATGCCACAACGTATCTGCGGCCCTAGATGCACAAATTTATTTTCCCCTTAATATCTAAAAACTACTGAACGGATTTACATAAAATAACCAAAAGCACAATCTGCGGAAACAAAATCTAGCTTTCTGCCAAATTTGGTGTAATTCTGCCCAGTGGTTCGGGCTGTAGTAGTGTTCAAATCTCCTATGGGAATTAACATAGGAAACACACGTTTTTTTTACCCCCCCCTTTATCTCGGGCCCGCTGCGCAACAAGAATTACGGGACACTTTTTTTGGGAAAATTTTGGGAAGATCTGACAAACGACGCCAAAGATATAGGCAACTCAAAAAATGCTTTTCACAATTAGTAAAAAGAAATGGAGGCGCGAATGGCTAAAAGAGCATTGAAAGCCAAAACATTCTTTTCACCTGGAAATGGAAATGTTTGTAGCAAAGGCAACTCACAGACACAGAATCCGATCTCTAATTTACAACACCTATTTTTTCAAGTTGAGAAACTTTATTGCAAGGAAAATACAAAAAGTTGGGAAATAATTACCTTGGAAAAATATATAGAGGTGGGTAGAGTACCTCGTGGTTTACGTATTCTCACTGTGCCAAACCACCCTGGTGCACAATCATAAATGCTTATTATATTATGATGTGCTCCAGAAATATGATGTTGATTTTGATCAAGTATGCAAAACAGTGTGGAGGAATTAATAAAAAGTGTCTGAGTAAATGAAGAAAAAACATCAGCACATATGCAGAAGGAGTAGTGCGATAAATTTAGGATAAAAATGCAAAAAACCCATACCCACCCTAAAACCTAAAAACAACCTTACCTTCCAAAAATCCATACCCATGCTAAAACCTAAAAATGCCCTTACCGCCCAAAATCCACACCCACCCTAATCACCCCGTAACAGCCAAAAACTCATAGCCACCCTAAAACCTAAAAATGCCCCTACAACCGAAAAGCCCTTTACCGACTCTAAAATCTAAAAATACACTTACCACCCAAAAACCTTTACCCACCCTAAACCCTGAAAATGCCCTTACCACCCTAAAATCCATATCCACCCTAAACAGTAAACACCCCTTACCACCCAATACCCACCCTAAAACCGCCCCTACCACCCAAAAACCAGTACCCACCCTAACCCCTAAACACTTAGGGCCAGATGTATCATTTTATCCAATAGCGATTACCTAATTACAATTTTTTGGAGAATTGCAATTAAGTAATCGCTATTGGAATGTATGAAACTCTACGAGTTTCATACTGCGATTCGCAGGGGCTCGCAAATGGACCTACTTCATCAATATTCATGAGGCAGGTCGCAATTTGCGAGCCATTGGTAATGGCTACAATCACAGGGATGGCAGTCTACTGGGCTCAGCAGACCACTATGTCTGTGATTGCTTTTCAATAAAGCAATCTTTTTTTTTTTTTAAATACAGCCCGTTTTCGTTAAAGGAAAACGGGATTACGTTTAAAAATGAAAAGTTTTCTTTTCATTTTTTAAGAGTAGGCATTGGTCCGTGGGATCACTGCCTGCTCCTAAAAAACATTTTCGCATGCATTCACAAAAGGGAAGAGGTCCCTTGGGGACCCCTTCCCCTTTGCAAATTGTTTACTGTTAGACTTTTCATCTTTGACGTGGTCTCCCTTAACTTTTTTCCTCTGTTTCCCAGGTTGTTGATGCGTGCTGGACTCTGTTTTTTCCTGTTTTTGTTACTCTGGGCACTTTACCACTGCTAACCAGTGCTAAAGTGCAAGTGCTCCTATACAAAATTTGTATGTAATTGGTTTATCCATGATTGGCATATTTGATTTACTAGTAAGTCCCTAGTAAAGTGCACTAGAGGTGCCCAGGGCCTGTAATCCAAATGCTACTAGTGGGACTGCAGCACTGGTTGTGCCACTCACCTAAGTAGCTCTGTAATCATGTCTCAGACTTGCCACTGCAGTGTCTGTGTTTGCAGTTTTTAACTGTAAATTCGACTTGGCAAGTGTACCCACTTGCCAGGCCTAAACCTTCCTTTTTCTTACATGTAAGACACCCCTAAGGTAGGCTCTTGGTAGCCCCAAGGGCAGGGTGCAGTGTATGGTTAAGGTAGGCCATTTAGTAATGTGTTTTATATGTCCTGACAGTGAAATACGGCTAAATTCGTTTTTAGCTGTTGCAAGGCCTGTCCCTCTCGTAGGTTAACATGGGGGCCACCTTTAAATATGATTAAAGTGTAGATTCCCTTTGGCAGCGGATAGATATGTGGAGTTAGGGGTCTCTGAGCTCACAATTTAAAAATCCATCTTTCAGTAAAGTTGATTTTAAGATTGTGTGTTCTCTGTCTGGGTCAGTTTGACAGTTGGGGTGGTTGCACTTCTCTCTAGACAGTGACACAAAGGGAGCTGAGGTGTAGTCTGCATTTCCTGATGAGCCATTTGTGCTAGGAGGGAGGGGAGGAGTGGGCTCTCATACCTGAAAGGGCTATGCCTGCCCTCACACAATGCACTCTCCACCCCCTGGTGTGTGTCTGGGGCCTGGCCTGGTAAAGGCAGGATTTCACAAACAAGAGAGACTTTGCTTTGAAGTAAGCCTATTTCAAAGGGCAAAATGGGTATAAGAAGGACACCCAAAACCACAGACTTTAGAACACTTCTGGAAACCAAGAGGAACCTCTGCCTGGAGAAGAGCTGAAGAGCTGCCCTGCCTGTGACTGTGCTTTGTGGAGCTATCTTGCAGTTGCTGCTTCTGCATGTGCTAGAGGACAAAGACTGGACTTTGTGTGCCTTCCTTCTTGTGAAGAACTCTCCAAGGTCTTGATTTAGAGCTTGCCTCCTGTTTGAAGTCTCAGGGACAGCAAAGACTTCTCTCTGCTAGCACCTGGAGCCTCTGCGAGACTCCTACTCTGCCAAGTGGTGCCCATCTAGTTCCTGGGACCCTGAAAGGAGAAGCTGGCAGGCCAAGAGTGAACAATCCACGCACTGACCGCTGTGCGGGGAAAAGATCGACACAACTCCGATCGGTTGAAAATCAACTCTCGCCTGCAACATGACCGGAAGATCGATGCCCGCGGCTGGAGAAATTATGTGTAGCATCGCTGACTGAGACCAGTGAGATCGCAACCCGCGCTACGTGGTTTTTGGATCATCGTGCAGCAGGATTTCTGACGCAAACATCGCTGGGTGTGCAAAAACAACGCAAGGCCTGCCCCGACCCGAGAGTGCGGTTCGAATCGATGCATCGCTGTCCTGCGGAGAGAAGAAACGACTAACGCCGACTGAAGGAGAAACAACGCAAGATCTTGCTCGTGAGTGATATCGATGCATCGCAAGCCCTTTTTCACGCACACTCGCCCGTGTGGGGTTATTTTTGACGCACCAAGGTACACTGTCACACTAACAGCTTCAGCGCTGTGTTTAAAACTACATGAAGACTCTTTTTTTCTTTTTAATTGATGACTTGTGTATTGTGGAGTTTTGTCATTTTGGTCTTGTTTTGTTTAGATAAATATTGTCTATTTTTTTAAACCTGTGTAGTGTCATTTTGTAGTGTTTTCATTAAGTTACTGTGTGTGTTGGTACAAATACTTTACACCTAGCACTCTGAAGATAAGCCTGCCAGCTCGAGCCAAGCTACCAAGGGGGTGGGAACTAGGGGTTAGCTGAGGTTGATTTTCTTTTACCCTGACTAGAGTGAGGGTTCTTGCTTGGACAGGGGGTAACCTGACTGCCAACCAAAGACCCCATTTCTAACAGTTACTACCTACTTTAAGTAGGTGGTAACTGTGATTGTTTTGCAACAGCATTCACTGTCACAAAACAATCATACATACCTCTGTGATTCGGTGTTAGGAAGGGACGCCCTTGGCATGCCCCTTCCTAATACCGAATCGGTATGTAGTTGCAAATCCAAGTAGCGATTCGGTAACACGTTGCCGAATCGCAAATTGGACTTGTTACATAGCAAAATGCATTTTTGCGATCGCAAATGGCCCAACAAAATGTTTGAACCATCTGTCCCTTAATACCTGTACTTACCTGTTAAACCTTTACCACTCATCTACCTTTACCTTTAATGCCTTTACAAAACTAAAAAAGTAATAGTTACTTTCAAAACCTTTACCACGCATATGCCTTTACCATTCATGCCTTTATAATTAATAATTTCATTGTAAAGGCATGTGTGGTAAAGGCATATTCATGGTAACGGTCATGCCTGGTGATGACTTTGTGGTAACGGTCATGCGTGGTAATGACCGGGTGGTAATGGCCGTTTTCCCCACAGAAGCCGGTTTGTTAGTGGTCTTCACAAAGAGCTCCGTAAATACATCTTTTGCACTCCAATCTCACTGCGAATCATCATTTTACAATTATGTTTTCTCTTTTACGTTATAGAGTGTTCAAACCCTTATCTAGTCCCTTTGCTCTCTCAGGTGAGTTAACCGATTAAACTGTATGGACTGCTTTATTCTGTTACCTTCGAAGAACAATTGATCATGGAAAGAGTATTTTTTTTATATGCACCCCACTGCTAATTCTGAAGGGCAGTAATATTTTTTTAGTATCATCGGTGATTAGTAAACGTAAACATTAATAATGAGAATCTCCAGTTCCCCAGGTCTTCCAATCCATCGAGGCCTTCCTGTGACTCTTTTATGGCTGTGGATTCCCTGTAACGGCCTCTAGGCAAATCCAGAAAAGCGAGGTACCATTTTTATTGGAAGACTTGTGGCAATGCTAGGTTGAAAGAAGTATGCAGCTCCCCACAGATTGCAGAACTTTACATCACAGAAATGTGCGGAAAATGTGTTTTGTTTGATCGAAGTTTCAGGTTTGGAAGTGATTCTGGGTAAAACAAAAAAGCAGTTGAGAGCCATGCAAGTCATGAGGCTCTAGAAAATTTGCAAGTTTGTTAGATTTACTTGATGTCGACTGAGCTAGAGCCCAAGATCCACAGTTCTCCACATTGCAAAAAAGGGTATGTTTTCTGAGGAAAAATGTGAAGTGTCTAGGTTGCATTTAGGGCCTTTTCCTGACATGGGCACTAGGCCTACATATACAAGTGAAGTAGCATTTTTATTGGAAGACTTGTAGGGAATGCTGGGTGGTATACAATTTGTGGCTGCTGGCAGATTCCAGACATTTTCCTTATAGAAATGTGTGGAAAATGTGTGTTTTAGTCACAATTTGATATTCACAGTGGCCTCTGGGTACAATTACCTGGTGACGGCCACTCAGGGCACCCCACGCTGGATTCCCCTAGGTGTCTAGTTTTCAAAAATGTGCAGGTTGACTAGGGTTCTCTAGATGCTGGCTGAACTTGGACCCAAAATCCACAGCTACCTACATTGCAAAATCCGTCAGTTTCCAGTGGAAAAATGTGATGTGTCTATGTTGTGTTTTTGGCCCTTCCCTGTTGTGGGCACTAGGCCTACCCACACAAGTGAGGTGCCATTTTTACCCAGAGACTTGGGGCAATGCTAGCTCGAAGGTAGGTTGTGGCTTCCCACAGATTTCATAACTATCCATCACAGAAATGTGAAGAATTGTGTTTTGTTAGACAAAGTTTGAGGTTTGCAAGGGATTGTGGGTAAAAACAGCTGATAACAGCCATGCAGCTCAGCCCACCCTTGATTCCCCTAGGTGTCTAGTTTTCAAAAACGTACAGCTTTGCTAGGATTCCCTTGGTACTGCCTGAGCAATGGCCCAAACCTACAGCTACCCACATTGGAAGAAATAGGTCAGTGTTCAGTGGAAAAATGTGATGCTTCCATGATGTATTTTGACCCATTCACTGTTGCGGATACTAGGTCTACCCTTACAAGTGAGGTACCATTTGTATCAGAAGACATGTGGAAACATACAGAACATTTGTTATTACCAATTGGATTTTGCTGCATTTGTGCCTTCCAAATCTAAGCCAGTGTTCAAGACAGAAGACGTTTTGAAAAATTCCCTCTGAATCACATTCTATTATGGGTGCCCGCAAAAGAAAGTCAGAAACTAGACCATTTACCAACTGGTACCTAGTTCCAAGATACAGTGTAATTATAGGACTCTGATGGTATTTGAAAGGGTAAGACTCCCTTCCAACCAGTCAGCGAGCTGTATCCAAAACATTGGCCTTCTTGGAGACCTGGTGTGTTGTCCTTGCCTCACACCTGCTTCACTGAACACAACCAATTGACCCAGGTGGGAGTATCGTTTGATACCCATTTCTTACATATCTCCCACCTTGCCAACAAAATCAGGAAGAACATCAACATCACATTTCATGTGTTGAGCTATAGTGCAGGCTCTGGTTTGCCAAATATGATAAGTCCAAGTCTTACCTTAATTTCTGTATGAAGTATCTGGCTGATTACCTTCTCCCAAAATTGCTGAATCTCCAGGCATTTCATGAAAAGGTGTATATCGTCTGCCCTTTCCAAACCACATTTCTTACAGCACACTGCTCTGGACTTCCCCCAACTTTCATAACTTGTCAAGGGGCCAGAAGGTTTATGTAGAGAGAAGAGGTAATTCCTTCTCAGATAGGTGGGTTGAACTGTGGAATAAAGTAAACCCGTTGATACATGCCATAAATCCTGCGTCTGAAGATGTGTCAAGCATCTTCCCCAGAGCTCCTCCGACAGGACAAAATCGCCATCCACACTGTCCAAATCACCCAGTACCAACCAGAGACCTCCCTCTTTTTTCCACTCCCTGTCAAAGTCCATTCTTCGAGTTCGGACAAACTCCCTACTTCCTGCCTCTGGTTGTGGGCCCAGGCCTTGATCTGCCAGCCCTTAAATACTGAGATCCCTTTGAGAACCTTCTTATATTGTCAGTTTTCCATCTTGTACCAACTGCCCAACCTCTCTAAACCTGCTTCCTTGATAGAAATTGCTAAAACATCCTTCATGCATTCTGGAGTACTGGAGGATTCCAAAATCGGTGCATACTTACTATCATAAGTCAACTTTGTAGCCCGTCCTGTCTGTGCCCATACATAAGCCTTTGCTTGGAGCACTTTTAACCTCACTTTTTTGTAAAGTTTCATGTCTCCAAACTTGTATATAAAGTGAGATTTGTCACCCCTGTTGTCTTTCAACATTGCCTGATACAGGCTCCCTCTTGCTACAGTTTATTTTAATAAGCACTTGCAATATTTCAGTTGGAAGGCCCAAGCATATGCCTGAAAATCCAGCAGTGCTAACCCTCCCTTCTCCTGTCTCCTTTGTAATTTCTTCTAAGAAATACGCGAATCCTTGGATGCCCAGATGAAAGAGCTAATTCTACTCAGAAGCCTCCAAAGCCATTCTTTCTTAAACATTAAAGGAATTACATTGAAGAGAATAGTACATTTCAGCAAAATGATCATCTTGATTAAATTTACCCTGCTAAAACTCTTAAAGGTTAGGTGAGACCAGATGGCCAAAAGTGACTGTACCTCTTTTGACATACTCTTGAAGTTAATTTCTGGAATTCTATCCACATCCTGCACAATTTTAATGCAGAGATATCTCATTTCCTTTTTTGCACAATAGTTAGAATCCCCCATTTTCTAAGTCATAATCTCCATTTTGGAGATATTAATGTAATAACCTGATACCTTCACAAAATCCTGAACCACTCCTTCTATAACTGGTAGTGCTTCTTGTATAACAGCTGTATACACCACCAAGTCATCCTCATAAAGGGAGATCTCCCCCCCCCTCTTAAACTTGAAAGGGACAATCTTCTCATCTTCCCTGAATCTCTGCAACAGTGGTTCAATGTGTAGATTGACAACCCTGTCTCGTCCCCCTCTGAATTTCAAACTCTGCAGAGGTACCCCCCATTAATTAGTACTTTAGATGTGGAAGAGAAGTAAGTTCTTCAAATCAGACGTCTGAACTTCCTCCCCTAAGTTGTTGAGTCTTAAAATAACATTCAGAAAGGACCAGTTTACTCTGTCTAACACCTTTGTTGCACCTTATGAAACAACAGTTAAGGATGACCAATAGGTGGTTGCATGGCGTGGTTGATTGCGCCAGTTAACTCATGGGTAAGCTCATGAAGGTATCTCCTTTTCATGAACCCTTTCTGGTCCCTGTGTGTCAAGGTCCTTACCATCCGGTTGAATATTTTGGCTATAACGTTGCTAAACAACTTATAATCTTTATTGAGAAGTGGGATAAGTCTATATGACTCGCACAGCTTTCCCCTCTTACCTGACTTAACTGCCTTCCTCACCTCTTCCATTGCTATATCTTGTTCTAACTGGTCTCTCTTATCGTGCAACAATTTATTAAGTGATACCCCTGCTACGCAGTCCACCACTTCTTTTTCGGATACCACTACATTATCTGAATACAATTCTGTAAAGAATTCAAGTAAGGCTGCTTCAATGTCATGGGAGTTTGAGGAGACATGCCGGGATGTCTCGTCCTTTATCTCCTGAACTGAGTTTCTAGTCTGACCTGACCTGACTTTCCATGCCAACTATTTTCCTGTGTTTTCCCCATACTCAAAATGGACTAGCTTACTTGCCTCCCATTTTGCCTTGCTGCAAGCCTCCAGCACCAAAGACACTTGTTCCTTCTTTATTATAGTTCCCTCTCAACAACAACTCTTTCCCATGCTGCCAATTGCTGGTCCAAAAGTCTCCTTTCTAACTGGGCCAAGGTTTCCTTTACGGACTCCACTTCTCTTTGATACTGTCTAACCGTCCCTGGCAAAAATACTGATCAACCTTCCCCTCATATACGTGTTATACGTGTTAAAGGCGTCCCAGACCATAGGAGTCAGGGGGACCCAACATTCAGACTTGGGAGCTCCTCAGCCTCCTCTTTTAAGTGGTCCACTACTTCTGAATCCAACAATAGAGTCTTGTCTACTGTCCAGCATTTAGGCTGTGCTCTGTAGAAAGTACAAAGTCTTAAACAATTAACGCATGATCTGACAAGTGTGCTGTGACATGCTTCACTGAGGTAACGTTCTCGGAGATGGCTCAATCCACTGAAAAAAGTCTATTCTCTAAAAAATGGCAGTATAGAAGGTGTACCCCCACTGTCTCCCTGAGATCTCCCTCCATGTATTGCAGAGTCCCATTTATTTCATCATGTTTTTAGGCTACATCTGCTTTTTGGGATGGACCGTGGCCTTGCTATTATCTGATCTATCTAGCTTGTGATTGATGACTGTATTGAAATCCCCAGCCATAATTACTGGATCGGGGAAAGATCGTAGTTTCTGAAAAAACAATTTTAGTGGATCAGTGTCCTCAATTTTTGGACTGTAATAACCCACCAGCATGAATCTTCTACAATGAGATTGGATATTAGCGACAGTCCGTCTACCATTTCGATCCACCTCACTCCCGATAATGGTTGCCTCCAGATTCTGTTTTATCAATTGCAGGTCTGATCAGTACAGATAATATCTCAAACCCATTTTTGCCTATAAAAAAGAACCAGGCATTCCTTCTTAATGAAATGGGTTTCCTGCAGTATAACAATTAGAGCAGCTGTATCCTTCAGGTATTGTAACACTTAGTGTGACACTTAGCCATCCTAAGCCCATTGACATTCCATGAGAGAATTTGAACCATTACCCCCTCCTTCGTAATTCAGGGTTTTCGCTGACATTAATTTCACTACATGCCGGATACCCTTTTAAAAGGTAAATTGGGAAGGCTATTGAGGCCTTTTATCTTTTTTCCCTTTTTCCCCAATTTGCTCCCTACCCAATGCTCCCCTAACCCAGACTCCTACCCCTGCCCTCCCTGGAGAACCCTACCCTGTGTCTTCTTGACTATTTAGCCTTTAGATGTCCGTAATGCAAGTCTGCACTGACAGACTCACCCCCAGACCTAAAGAGGACCAGGACAAAAAACAGGCATACACCTCAACATGCGACTCACTGACCCACATTGCCTCCTTTAATTGCTTCGATTAGCCTGTCAGCTTCAACATGATCACTTAGGTTGTGCATCTTGTTTCTGTACGTGACTTTCAGAATGGCAGGGAATTTCAGTTGAGCAGTAGTCCCAAGGGCCTTGAGCTCCTCCATTTACTTACCTAGTTCCCACTGCTTATCAAGGGTGACACAAGAGAGATCTGATCTAATCTCAAAGGAGAAATCAGTAACATTCCAAGAATTCTGTTTTATAGCATTTGCCAGGATCTGCTCTTTTGTTTTATAGGTTAAGAAATTTGCCAGTATTCTCCTAGGGTTGGACTTGCCCGGATACCTGTGTACCCTCTGAATCTTTCTTGCCAAGTCTGCCTTCTTAGATCGGTGATAACCCAGCAGTTTTGATCAGACAGATAAGCCCTCGCTTTCTGCCCCCTCTAGGATATTCAGGACTCTAAAGTTGTTCCTCCTGGCACTATTTTCTAGGGATTCAAACTTTCCCTGAACCACCCTCTCCCTGAGCTTTAATTCCTTAATCTTCCCCCTGTGGTTTATGGAGGCTGCTTTTAAATCTGCAACATGTGTTATCCAATACCAGTGTTCTTTCTAGGCCATATTTTCCACCCCCTGATCTCCTTCTGAATTGTAAGGTGGCAAAACCATTCCTTACTTCCATAGCAAATGTTTGCAGTCTCCCTCTGTGGGGTGCTGATCTCCTGCTGCGGGGTAGCTAGGGAGGGCTCCCTCCGAACTCTGTACCTCCTCCATTTTACCCTTACTGACTCCTGCCACTGCTGTTACCTCAAGGGGATTTGCCTCTATGTCAGATAGGGAAAGAAACTTGTTTTGGTGTGCCAGATCTTCCAGCCAGGAGGCTGTAATGCTGTGTGGATCACCCTCACCTGCTGTCTGGAGGGAGAAGGTCGTAGACCTAATTTCATATGGAATTTTACTAACAGTGCTTCCAAGCTTCTCCACTTCATAGCTGAGAGAGTCTAACCCAGTTTGCCCCTTTCTGCAAATTACTGTAGGTTGCACTTTAAAGAAGGTGCTCAACAAGGAAGTCACCTTTACAGAGAGGTTTTTCTGTGTACTGGTCCTTATTCTCCCTCCAAAGTGTATCCCCTTGCCCAGTTGCTTATCCTCCATTTGGGGCTCAGTGATGCTCTGGCTCCTTCGCTCCCCTACCTCTTTCCCTTGTTCCCCCCTTGTGATTTGAGAGAGGCCCAGCCTTGAGGCACTTCTCAGGGAGTATCTCCCTCTCTGCCTGCCCACCCTGTCCACAAGACCAGCAGGGTGCCTACATTGATATTCACACTTCTTTTTCCTTGTGTTCTCACTCCCAAAAGCTATGGGGGTGGGAGGGGTCATGATCTCGGCGTCCTGACTCCTGGGCTCCAACCAGCCGGCTGGATACCCTCCACTTCTGTCTCTGCCACTGCTTCCCAGGGAGGAATGCTAGATGCAGCGTGCCGGATCTCCGGATTTCCTGAGCCGTGCACAGCCACAGCTCCGCGTTGGCTTCCCACTCCAGTAGAGCTTGCCATGATGAGCTGCTATAATTCTGTCATGGTGAGCAAACACAAAGCCCCCTGCAGCTTCATTGAAGCTGCACACACAGTCAGTACAGTAAGTGAATTTACTCTCATGTGCACCATAACAAAAGAAAAATGCTGTCAGTGTTCTCCCTCCATTACGGGTGGAACTGCGACTGGCACCTAGCTAGCCACCATGTTCTCCCTCTGCCCAGCTTTCACACTTCTTTGGAAACCCTTGAGGGATCTACTAATGTGACCCTGCTGAATTAAGAAGTTTGTCTACCTTTTGGAAATCTATAGCTTTCCTGGATCACCCACGGGTTTCACACTGGTTTCCACCACAAGCTGAAAGAAGGTTCAATGTTGAAAAATAGGAAAAATTAGATACCCCATGTGAAAAATGCTATAACTATCCTAAAAAGTTGTTTTTTAAAATTCAGATTTGCATGTTCCTGAAAGCTAGAGAGATGGTGTCTTTTGCACAACAACTTGTTTGTGAATGCCATTTTTAGGGGAAAAAACAGACACTTTTATCCTGGGCACTTTTTTCCTATTTTTCCCAAAAAGTCCAAGTTTTGTCAATAATGAGGCCACCAGACTGCATGAACCTATGTGCATAGAGGCGGTTTAACTGGCCATGCTTGGGACCAGAGGGAATTCACTTAGTTAAGGTTTGGGGCGACAGATGCTTTGAGTTAGGAAGTATGGGGTGGGGTTGGTTGGGTGAATGGCAGCACAATTCAGATTTTACCATCTATATGTCGACTGATTTCAAAATCATTATTTGGAGCATTAGTGAACTGAATAACAAGATTAAAAGAGGAACTGTCCTGTGGTACCTAAAAAAACCTAGCCCCCAATTAACGCTTCTTCAAGAGATCCACTTGTGCATTCCTAGGATGGCATAGCTTTTCCAGCATGTATTACGCAGGATTGACTTCAGGGTCTAGAGGAGTAGCCGTTTTGCTTTATCGCACATTCCGTTTCACGGTCACCGAAACCTACATTGATCCCTAGGCCGCTATGTAGAGGATGTCAATACTGTTGGAAGAAGTCACCTGTTTGTTGTGAGCATCTATGTGCCATAGGCACTGAATGACAGACCATTCAGTACCCTATCTGGTATGATTCTGGAGCTCTCTGAAGGCAAAGTGGCTATACGAGGGGACTTCAGTGCAATTATGAACCCAAAACTAGGTATCCGAACACTGGGCAAACACGTCTGCCCTACTCCTCTACCAACCTGGACTTCCTCCCTGGGTTTCTCAGATACAAGGAGACTACAGCATCCAAACACCCAGGCATACACCTATTACTCAAGCACACACAGCTCGCACTCTAGGTTAGACCACTTCTTCCCTGCAGCGGACTGGCCAACAATACAGTCCTTGGGCGTTCTACCAAGATGCCACATTGACCACTCTCCATTGGAACTTATATCTCAGGGGTCTCACAAAAACCTGGGACTGTCAATGGTTGTTGAATTCATATAGACTGATTGATGGTCCCTTTGCAGACTAAGGGGGTCATTTTGACCTCGGCGGTCTTTTGTCAAGACCGCAGAGGGACCGCCGTGCGGAAGACCGCCGGTGCTGGCGGTTTGCCGCTCGGCGTATTATGACTGTTGGCAGCTCTCCGTCCTTTTTTGGACAGAGACCCGCCAACAGCCATACTGGCGGGCGGCGGGGAAGTGGAGGTTGCTCCACCTCCACGTCAACAGAGCACCGCCCACCGAATCACGTCCTGTGATTCAGCGTGGCGGTGTTCTGTTGACGGTGTGGTGTCGGCGGAGCAGCCCCCATGGCTCCTGTCCCCTCCCGGAGGATCGTCGGACCAGGTAAGTCGATCGTCCGTGAGGGGAGGGGGGTGGGGGGGTGTTGTGGGTTGTGTGCATGCATGGGGGTGTGCGTGTGTGTATGTAGTGGGGATGTCTGAGTGCCTGTATGCTTGCGGGGGTGTCGTGAGTATGGGAATGAGTGCGTGTATGTCTGTAGATATGTCTGCATGGTTGTGTGCATGTATGTTTGAATGTGGGTGTGCGTGTCTGACTGTGTGTGTGGATGTTTGCATGTATGTCGGTGTGTGTGCGTGTATGTGTGTTGGTCGTGCCTGCGTGCGTGTCGTGTGTGCATGAGTGATGTGATGTTGGGGTCGGGGTGGGGAGGGGGGTCCTGCCACCTGTGGGGCGTGGCAGGGGTGGTGGGGGTGTAGGGGAGGGAGTCGGGGTGGAGGTGGGGGGTGGGGGAGACCCCTATCAGTGCCAGGGAAGGAATTCCCTGGCACTGATAGTGCTTACCGCCATGGATTTCATGGCGGTTCCAACCGCAGGAAATCCATGGCGGTAAGCCGGGTCCAAATACCACCGGCGGTATAGTGACGACCGCCGGGCTGGAGACCCTGGTCTCCAGCCCAGCGGTCATCTCCGCCCTGGCGGGCGGAACGGAGAAGCGGCGGATGACCATGGCGGTAACCGCCATGGTCATAATAAAAAAAAAAAGACCGCCAGCCTGTTGCCGGTCTTACCGCCGCTTCTCCTCCGTCCGCCAGGGTCGTAATGACCCCCTAAATCCAGGAGGGCACTAAACATTATTTAGCCCTAATGCCCCATCAGCAGCACTACTGTGGGAGGTGTTCAATGCAACAGTCCGAGGGCACATTATCTCTTCTACTGCTGGACACCTCAGTGATGAGGAAAAAGACATTAATGAGCTGAGCGCTGATCTCTTGAGTCTTATAGCAACATTACACCACACAGGTGAAGAGGGAGCTCTCCATCATACAGAGGTGTTAAAATTGGGTATATAGGAAAAATTAATGGAGGGGATGCCAAAAGGTGGTGGGTCTCCCCTCAACACCGGTCATAGGATATGGGAGATAAAACGAGCAAACTCCTATACTGGTTAGCTCATTGTGACCTGGAGCACAGAGTGGTGGCAGAAATCTGTGACCTCATAGACACTGTGGCAACCACATCCACAGACATTGCTGAAACATTTGCAGACTACTATAGCAGGCCAAACAAAGCAACCCCCAACTTCCTGTGGCAGAACATGTAACAGTATAATAATAGATCTCCCTGTTGTGACACTACAACCGGAAGATAGGGGTGGTCTAGATATACCAATATCGGACACAGAGATATATGCAGCAATCAGTGCCATGCTTCTGGGGAAAACTCCTGGTCCAAATGGCTTCCCCATAGAATTCTATAAGATATTTTCCGGCTTATTAGTTGGACCATTAGAGACCGTAAAATCCTCCATATGGGAGAGCGGCTGTAGTTATTCCCAAACCAGAGAGAAATCCCATGGACTATGCGTCTAATAGCCTCATCTCCTTTGTCAATACTGAAATAAATATACTGGCTAAAGTCCTGACCTCTAGGTTTGCCAGTGTGATCCATACTTTGGTCCACCCAGACCAAAATGGTTTCATCTCAAAACACAACACCATGCACAGCATTATATGACTGCACATAGCCCTTGACTTTCTTTGCTGTTCCCAAAGACTGGCAGCTCTATTAGCCTTACTTTCAGAAAGTGTTTGATTCTGTGTCCTGGCACTTTGTGTTTCAGGTGCTGCATAAAACGAATTGTGGCCCACAGTTCATAGCATATGTCTGACTCCTTTACTTTTCTCCTTGGGCCCAGGTATTTCATAACCATGTACTTTCCAGCTCCTTCCCAATTGAACGGGGAATCAAGACAGGGACACCCACTGCCCCACTCCTGTTTCCCCTGAGAATTGAAAGGCTTGCAAGCTGGATCTGAAAGGAGGCCCACATATGGGGTTTGGTGAATTGGGTTGCTTTCTACATGATGATGTGCTCCTGTATCTGGATTGCCCACATCTGTTGATTTGCCACATTCTTCAGATGTTGATGGTCTATGAGGAACATTCACAATTAACTGGGTAAGAATGACAGACAAGGGGGCCCTGCCCATGAGTAGGGATGTCAGATAAGGTGGTCCTGCCCATGACTGTGGCCATTGTAAATACCTAGGCATACAGATCACACAACAGCCAGAAGACTATTGGAGACTAAGGGCCTAATTCCAACTTTGGAGGACGGTGTTAAACCGTCCCAAAAGTGACGGATATACCACCTACCGTATTACGAGTTCCATAGGATATAATGGACTCGTAATACGGTAGGTGGTATATCCGCCACTTTTGGGCCGGTTTAACACCGTCCTCCAAAGTTGGAATCAGGCCCTAAATGTAGAACCACTGCTGTGCAAACTTAAACTAGAGCTTGAGGCCTGGGGACAGCTTCCATTTTTGATTATGGGGGTGAGTTACCTTATATACGAAGATTTCTCTCTCACAGCTGCTCTACGTATTAAAAACTACCCACATCTGCTGCCCAATACCTTCTTCAGTGGGCTATGAGCTACTCTTTCCACATACATGTGGGAGAGAACCCCCTGCGAATATCATTCACAAAGGTGGTGCAGTCACCATGGGATGAGGGGCTAGGAGTGCCAGATATGAGGCTCTACTACTGGACGGCCCACATGCTCCCTATCAATGACTGATTTTACATGGACAGAGACAATCTGACTTGACCTTCAAGAGGTTGAAAAGTATGGGGTGACATTGCTCCTTTATGGAGCTAAAACACCCATGGAGCACTTCCAGCCCCAAGACTAATAAATGACTTCTGGTTCAAAGCCTTGAAACATATTAAGTGGATACATGGATGAACTATATGGGCAAGTCTCATGTGGGAGTACTCCTACCAGACTTTAAGCCGTGGAACAAAATAGATATTTCTGCATTAGGAGACGTCTGGACCTCATCACACATGAAATTGTTCACTGCAGTAATGGTAGAATATGGTCTCCACAGATGCCAATTATTTCAATTTCTCCAAATAAGACACACTCCAGCCAATACGACAGCCAGGGCACGGTCTGTCACATCTATACTGTGCTTTGTACAATTTAAATACTTCCATTGTATGTACTACAACCCAGAGGCCAAGTGCACCCACTATAAGAAGGAAGTGGGAACCCTGCAACAAATGATAATGGACTGCCCATTGGTTCATATATTTTGGTCCAGGGTTCATGCCACCTTGCGCAGCATTCTGGGCTATCCCGTAGAGCTTGAGTCCTGCATGGCTGTATTGGGCATCCACCAAGGGTGGGCCGTCCAACCAGGGAGAAGACATTGTACAATATTAGTTGGTTACTAAACAAAAGAGACATTGCTAAGCATTGGCACCAACGGAGGCCCCCACATTGGCAGAATGGTTATGCAGCATGGACCACTGTTCCCTGGCAGAGGCAACAATTTATAAAACCCATGGATGTCCTGGAAAACAAAGAGCATATGGAGCAAATAAATGGAACGTTTTCAGTATGCATTTCCATGATCTAACCGTTTATGCGTTCTAAGACCTTTGGGTATTAGTCTGTTATATAGTCCTATATTCATGTGTAAGGGCTTGCTGCAATAGTGTGTCACAATGCGGCACTCTCTGATGTCTTGGTGCACACTGTTTTTGTATATCTTGTTATAAAATGTAACTAAAAGAACATTAAAAAATAAAAAGTGTAATTAACCGGTACGATCTATAATTCTTGGAATTCGTGTCCAGTTTAAGAAAGAGAGTGAAAGGGGATGGCAACATAAAATCTGTCACTGAGCGTGTTGTTAAGAAGGAACTAAGAAGGTGCAAAATATTCTTCACAGTTGGTTTATTAGTATGTTGGTGTAGACCTTGTTGAAAGAGGCTGTGAGGCTATCAGGAAGACATTACTGATATGGTTTCATTCACTTCCTCCCTCAAGATCTCCTGTTCTGAGACCAGTAGGTCTTCTTGAGGGGCTGGTGGGGTTTCTACTTATTGAAACAGAGCGTCTAAGTATTTTGTTTTTGGGCTACACAGTCAAACGTTGCAGAGTAAGAAGTCAGTTTGCCTCACATTACTGTTTTTGCAGCAACCCACAGGACAGGTCAGTGATTTCCACAGTCATTTATCTCAAAATACTGTTTGATTGTGTATTTTATGCTATTGCACAATGCTGGATCAAGGAACACAATTTTGTTAAGCGAATTGTGTTCCTTGATCCAGAAAATGGTTACGTGGCAAGCCTTAGGGTTGCGATGTTGGAGATATAGATGCACATCAGTATATGATCCAATAAGGTTCGAACATCTATGGAGAAGTCTACAACTCTGGACCGACGATAACTAGAAATTAGGAAATTGATTATTTGTGAGTGTCTGCAAATGAAACATAAAGGCCCTCATTACAACCCTGGCGGTCGGTGATAAAGCGGCAGTAATACCGCCAACAACCGGTGGTAAAAACAATGGAATTTTGACCCCGGCGGAAACCGCCAACACAGACAATAACTTTAACACACTGACCGCCACGGCGGTAGCAACAAGCACCGTGGCGGTAACCGCCAACAGCCAGGCAGAAGACATGGTACTGCCCACAACATTACAACTGGCCTATCCACCACCTTTTCCGGGGCGGTACCCACAACATCAAAAGAATGGCGGAAACAGTACACAGAAGGCAAAGGACTCATCTTTGAAGACTCAGGGAACAACCACAATGCCGTGGAGCCAGAACTGTAGGTGTTCCCCATGCTGGTCTACCTCCTCTTACACCAGGAATACCAATGCCGGCGATGACGACCACAGTGAGTACTGCCTCCTAGCACACAGTGGAGGGGGGAGGAAACACACAACACCCCCACCCCCAACACCATATACACAAACAGATGCAGTAACATTACATATTCACCCCAAACCCTTCAGGAATAATGCAAGGACAGAATGATTTGTAGAAAGTGAGTGTAATAAGATAACATTCTAGAAATACATCCTCAAAAATCAAAACAGTATTTACAGCTATACAAATGCAGGGACACTGACCAGTCCATAATGTCCGTGGGCCACAGGGCTATATCACATAGGCCAAGGCCCCACTTGACTCCTGCCTCAATACGGAGAGAACACTGCTGGCGCATCAGGTCCAAAATACACAGGCACTTCAGGGGGAAGGGGAAGGCGGGGCACCTCTGCCAGAAGATGGTACAACGCCACTGCTCCTGGAGGGGGCTACTTGCCCTCTGCGATGTCCTGGGGAGTGCAAAGCACCAGTCTCTCAAAGGGGTGGTTTGCCCACTGCTTGGTCCTGGGGAGTGCAAAGCCACAGCCTCTCAAGTGGGTGGTTTGCCCACTGCTTGGTCCAGGGGAGTCAAGACCACAGTCTCTTAGGTGGGTTGTGTGCCCACTGCTTGGTCCTGGGGAGTGCAAGGCCACAGTCTCTCTAGTGGGTGGTTTCTCCACTGGTTCTGGAGGGGGCCTTGTGCCCAGTGTGCTTCATCCTGGCAAGGAGGGGGTAAGTGGATGCCTTCTTCCACTGGTTCTGGAGTAGGCCTTGTGCCCAGTGTGCTTCATCCTGCAAGGAGGGGGTGAATGGATGCCTTCTTCCACTGGTTCTGGAGTAGGCCTTCTGCCCAGTGTGCTTCATCCTGCAAGGAGGGGGTGAATGGATGCCTTCTTCCACGGGTTCTGGAGGGGGCCTTGTGCCCTGTGAGGCAGCACATGGGGAGTGCAAGGTCACAGTCTCTCACCTGGGTGTCATATCCACAAGATTTGCAGTGGTCAGGATGCATGACACTCCATGGAGGCAGGACTACAGTCATCCTCCGGTGGCTATGGCTGCACAGTGGTGGCAGTGCCGGTGCTGGTGGCGGTGCTGCCAGCGGTTGGGGGAGGCTCCAGCCCTTTCCCTGCTGCCTCGGATGGCTGACCACTGGGGCTGCTGCCAGTGGTGCTGGTGGCGGTGCTGCCAGTGGTGCTGGTGGTGATGTTGATGGCGGTGCTGCCAGTGGTGGGGCGAGGCTCCAGCCATTCCCCTGCAGCCTCGGATAGCTGCCCACTGGGGCTGCTGCCAGTGGTGCTGGTGGCGATGTTGGTGGCAGTACTGATGGCGGTGCTGAAAGTGGTGGGGGAGGCTTCAGCCCTTCCCCTGCAGCCTCGGACGGCTGAAGTGCCATGGTTGGAGGTGGGGGCTCAGATCCTGTCACAGCACCAGGCCTCCTGTCCCTCCTGCCTGCAGGGGCAGGCCCTTTGCCCTTGCCCTTGGCAGCTGGTGGTGCGTCCTTGCCCTTGGCAGCTGGTGGTGCATCCTTGCCCTTGGCAGCTAGTGGTGCATCTTTGCCCTTGGCAGCTGGTGGTGCCTTCTTGCCCTTGGCAGCTGGTGGTGCCTCCTTGCCCTTGGCAGCTGGTGGTCCCTTCTTGCCCTTGGCAGCTGGTGCAGGCACACTGCCAGTGCTGATGGGTGTCTCCTTGGAGCCTCTCACACCTGCAGTAGCTGCTGAAACTACAGTGGCTGTGGACTGGGTGGCTGAGGTGCTGGCCTAGGTTCTGCCCACCCTGGCCCAAAGTGAAGGACGGGGGGAGGGGTAGGGAAGAGGTCAAGGTTGGAGAGGAAAAGCTGCTTAGGGACACTGGGACAGGAAGAGGGTGAAGGTTTGGGAGTGGAGGAAGAGGGTGTGGTTGTAGGAGGTGTCTGTCTGCTGTGTTTGGGTGCAGGTGCATGGGCTGGATGCTGTTGTGAGGTGGATGGCTGTTGGGTGTCTGAGTGCTTGCGTTTGTGTACTTTGGGAGGAGGGGGCACAGACACATGCCCTTTATTGTTGTGTGGGCACATGCCATTTTTCTAATAATTATTTTTTCAAACGTGATCTTTTCTGTGTTGTACTAAATATTTCGGATAACAAATCTTGTCATTCACACATGCTTATGACTTTGTGGTGGGCTTATTTTCTCTCTTTTCCTTTTACTAACTGACTATAAGAAAGACTTGCAGGGTGCTGTGTCCAAACTTGTGCTTCTCTATATGCACTTTTCCTTCTGCATGTGCACCCAGTCACAAGCTTCTTCCCCTTTCCAAGATGGCGGACCCCCTTTCTTTCCCTATTTTAGCCAGTCCTGTTTGTATGTCTATTCCCCTTCCACTACAAATACCAGCTGTGTGTTGGCGCACGTTCATACGCGACGCCACACACAGACGACATAGCCACACAGACAGATTGAAGGTAAGAGGGCTTACCCTTATTCAACCCATTCTCTAGGGACACGCATTTCACTTTTCAGCGTTCACTGCCAATTTTGATGATGATGTGCTCAGTCTCGATAGCGGAAGAGCACCTTTTTTAATTTTATCCGTGTTTCTTGAACAGTAAGATTCTTCTTAGATTAATCCATATTGCTCCTCTCTGCACCAAATAATACGCTTAGATACTGATAGCGCTCCAGTGTCCTGAGGTCACTCAGCTTTTGGACAAGGTCTTACGCTCTACGGAGGTGGTTGTGTTTTTTATTCCTTGCCTCTACTTTTTGTTTAGTTTCCCCCTTTTTTTATCCATACACACATAAGTTTCAGCTGTTTCACCTTAATACACCTGAGATCAACGTCGCCCGTACGCACACCAATAACATACTATTTTCCCATTTGTTTATACCAACATTTGTTAGAGCGAATTTCAGAAACGTCTTTTCTTTTTCTTTTCTATTCAACTAGTTGCTATCAATATTTCACTTAGGCCACCCATCTCCCGTCCCCCTTGACATGCGTGCTGGCTTATTTTTCTTTTCTTCATTCCAGACTTACCATGGTCTTTGGACTCTCATTACATCCATGCCACAATTTGTATTTGTTCTCATACTCTTTGAAATTTGGAGTCCGTCTAAATACAACTATAATCTCTATATTTAAAAAGGTATGTCCGTCTTTTTTCTCTGCCTCTCTCGCCTTTGGCGTGTGTGATTTTCTCTTCATACATAACACAGGTGATTGTTACTATTCTTGATACACTAAACCCAACACTTTGCTTTTCTCCTTTTATCTTGGGTTAATGGTACCTTTTGGCCTCTTTCGTGCTAATTTCTTGGTTCCTATTTGCATTGTTACTCTCTCTTTCTTCTTGCCATACAATTTGTCCACTAGATTACTATGGCTTTGCGACATATGGGGGCAGAAGGTGGGTCTCCCCGTCTTCTCCTATGATGGATCCAAAACACACTACCCTATGACACTGGGCCTCTCTCTTTAATTCACTAACTTTGGTCGGTTGCACAGCTCAACGCTAAAACTTTTTTCTGATTTCTATGGTTTTTAATTCTTGTAAATGATACATCCTAATTTGTATACATTTACAGCCTAGAAAAAGTCAATGATGACGAAATACGTGTCGGCTGTTTTTTCACAAATATGAAAGGTGTTTTGTGCTTTCAAATCACTTACCGAGTGTGTTTCATGAAATCAGAGGACTCTTGTCCTGAGACATCACCAAAGAATAAATGGATTTCACCCTGAGCCTACGATGTGCCGTGGTTTTTTCTTTTCACAGTGGGAGAGGACACAGGGGATATGTGCATGGAAGTGGGGGTGGTGACTGCCAGTGAGGGGCGTGTACTAATGGGCGTAATGGTGGTAGTGGATGAGGATGTAGTGCATGCAGGTGTGAGTGGAGATGCTACTGGGAGAGAGGTAGAGGATGAGAAGGAGGGGAACACAGTGGAGGCAGTGGATGTTGGTATGTCTACTTCTGGATGGTGTTTGTGTGAGTGCCTGTGTGATGATGTGTGGTACTTGTGTTTGCCTGAGCCACTCCTGTGTGTTGACTTGGGTGCGTGCTGGTCTGATTGTGTGCTTGGGATAGGTTGGGGTTCAGGGCATGGGAATGGGTAGAGGAAGTTGGAGGGGGAGGCTAGAGACAGGGACAATGTCTGTCATCAGGGAGGAGACCAGAGCCTGGAATGATCTATGTTGGGCCGCCACGCCAGAGTGAATGCCCTCCAGGAATGCATTTGTATGTTGCAAATGCCCTGCCAGCCCCTGGATGGCATTCACTATGGTTGACTGGCCAACAGAGATGGATTGCAGGAGGTCAATAGCCTCCTCAGTCAAGGCAGCAGGGCTAACTGGGGCAGGGCCTGAGGTGCCTGGAACGAAGGAGATGCTCACCCTTCTGGGTGAGTGGGCACGGGAAACACACTGAGGGGCTGCTGGGAGGGCAGTGATGATACAGGGGTGGCAGCTGTACCTGTAGTTGGGGTGGGCACAGATGTGTCCGCCACCAGCAGGGAGCTTCCATCGGAGGAGGTATCACTGTTCAAACTGTCCCCTCCAGACTCTGCCGTGGTGCTCCCCTCGCCCTCCGTCCCATTGGTGCCCTCACGGTCGGTGGATTCAGCCTCCAGGGCCATGTGGGATGCAGCTCCCTCCTTCTCCGGTGCCTCTGCTTCTCCACCAGATGATGCTAATGCACATAAGGACAGGGTGACAAAACAAAAAGGGGGGTGGAAGAGACAGAGGATACACTTGGACAATGCCAGCAACACCACCACCATTGGCTTACACAACACACAGGGGACAGCCCTACGCACTAGGCGATGCACTACTAGTCACAATTCTAGTCACCAGGCCATGGACAGTAATACCTAACGCCAATAATAGCATACCTGAGACCCACAGATCCCTGCCCAGTAGTAGATGCCCACTAGCATGTTTGGGGTGGAGTGCATAAGCCCCTACCCAACATGGAACCTACCCTGCAATGTCCGGACTGGCCTAGGGGCACCCACAGGTGCACATCCACTACCCAGAGACTACCCCACAACGCACAATTTGCAGATTTGGAAACTGTACTCACTCCCTTGTGGCTGCTGTGATGCCTTCGAGCGCCCATCCAGCTCCGGATAGGCCACTGCCAGTATGCAGAACATCAGGGGGGTCAGGGTTCGACGGGCACCCTTTCCTCGTTGGGAGGCCATCCCCAGCTGGGCCTCTGCTGTCTTCTTTGCCCAGCGTCTCAGGTCCTCCCACCGTTTGCGACAGTGGGTGCTCTGCCTACCGTAGACCCCCAGGGTCCGCACGTCCTTGGCGATGGCACGCCATATACCCTTTTTCTGATGGCCTCTGACCTGCAGAAAAATGAAAATAGAAAAAAGGGATCAGTCATACCGTCCGGCCTGTTACACCCATGGCCCACCATATCTCTCCCATCCCCTTACACACATACGTTGCCCACCATACATGCAGCACGCTGCTCAGGACCCCTCAACCACCCCCGCTTACACAAGGCCTTCACACACAGCACTCCATGCATTCATGCCCCATGCATCGTGCACACAGTGTACTCACCTGTTGGTCTGGAGGCCCATAAAGCAATCAGTACTGGGGTAGGGCCCCATCCACCAGTCTCTCGAACTCCACAGCAATGAAGGCAGGGGCCCTACACCAGTGACTCTAGCCATGGTCAGTTCCAGACACAGGTCACAGCAGCACTTGCAGTGTAGGTCCTCTCCTGTTGAAGGTCAGGTAGCAAGTGAGTGAACAGATAGAAAATGGCGGTCACGTCCGCGGCAGTGCGTACTGTCACCGCCGGTGTACATCACCATTTGCTACTGTAACCCATAGGGCCCAATGATAACCAATGAGGAGTTGCACAGAGGTCCTCGACCACCTCCCGCAACAGTGCACAATGTCATCGGCATTCCCTCATTTCCACCTGTCCCTCCACACAGGACAGGCATCCGCCATTTCAGGGGGGGGGGACAGGCCATGGCACAGCAGATATAAGCACATTTTGGGACTAAACATCAACATACTGTTTCTGTCACAACATGCAAAGCATTGTACTTTGAGGAAATGTTGAAAACTGACCAGATGCTCATCGTTTTGCCCCCTAGGTTACAACCGCTTAGGATGGTTATGAGATGGAGACATCCCCCCATGTACAGGCCCCTGGTGGACTTGGCAACAATGGAGGACAGGCACATTATCCTCACCTACAGACTTGATAGGGCCACAATCCAAGAGCTGTGTGCCCAATTGAAGCCAGACCTGATCTCAGCTATCCGTCAGCCCACTGGGATCCCCCCTCTTGTGCTAGTCCTATCTGTGCTCCATTTCTTGGCAAGTGGCTCCTTCCAAGTGACAGTGGCCATGGCAGCAGGAATGTCCCAGCCAATGTTCTCAATATTGCTGACCAGAGTGTTGTCTGCCCTGATGAAACACATGCACAGCTACATTGTATTCCCCCAGGTGGAGGAATTGGCCGCAGTGAAAGCTGACGTCGATGCAGTGGGACATATCCCCAACATTGTTGGGGCAATTGATGTTACAGATATTGCCTTTGCTCCCCCCAGGAGAAATGAACAGGTGTTCAGAAATCAAAAGAGCTTTCACTCGAATGTTCAGATAGTGGGGCCTGGGGGATGAGCACATCTCCCATGTGAATGCAAAGTATCCTGGGTCTGTGCATGATGCCTATATCCTGAGGAATAGCAGAATCCCATATGTGATGGCTCAACTCCAGAGGCACAGGGTGTGGCTAATAGGTGAGCCCATGGTCTCCACCCAGTGTATGTTGGTATATGGGCGTGGGGTTGGCCCTAAGGGTGAGTGTCTGGCTAACAGGTATCCCTTGATATTTGCAGGTGACTCTGGTTCCCTGAACTTCTCATGGCAGCTGACCCCAGTGACGAATGCCAGGACAATTGCAGAGGAACGTTACAATGAGGCACATGGGTGAACAAGACAAATTATAGAGCAAACCTTTGGCCTCCTGAAGGCCAGGTTTCGGTGACTCCATCTAACAGTGCTACTCACCCAAGAAGGTGTGCCCGATCATCGTGGCATGTTGCATGTTGCACAACCTTGCCTTGAGACGCCAGGTGCCTTTTCTGCAGGAGGGTGAGGCTGGAGATGGGCGTGTGGCAGTGTTGGAGCCTGTGGACAGTGATGAAAAGGAGGCAGAGGATGAGGATGTGGACAACAGAACATCTATCATTCAGCAGTAGTTCCAGTGACACACAGGTAAGACACTGTAACTTCACCTTCCATTGCAGTTTTGTATAGTAAATTTTCACTGGCAGGCTGCTGTTCCCACTACTATGGCCACTTACTGTACCCTTTGACATGTCTGTTCACAGATATTTGTGCCCTACTCCAGCTCCTGGTGTATTGACTGCAGCACAATACAGGTCATACCTATGCATACATTACTGTACAGTCTACTTGCAATGTCTACAGATTGTTAAAGGAATAAATATTTAAATCATTTGACTTACTATATTTTTTCAAAGGGTGTTTATTTAAATGCTGAAAATTTAATGTGGATGTGCAGGGGCTTGGGTGATGGTGGAGGAGAGTCCAGCATAAAGTCTAGTCTATTTGTATCACAGGTGCATTGTCCAAGGGGGCATAGGAAGTGGAGCAATGGCAGTTCAAGGTGGACAAGGTGATAGAGTGGGACACAAGGGTGACAATCAGGAGAGTCTTATTTCCTGGCGGTGTCTTGGCAATGTTCTCTGGCTTCTGCCTAGATCACAGGGACCATTTGCGGGGTGGTTCTCCTTCTGCAGGGGGAGGGGTGCTGGTGGCCTGTTGGTCCTGTGGCGGGCCTCCTGGCCACTAGCGTCAGCGGAGGTGGAGGGCTGTTCATCAGTGTGGCTAGTGTCAGGGGCCCGTTGGTGTGCCACTGCCTCCCTCATGGTGTTGGCAATGTCTGCCAGCACCCTTGCAATGGTGGCCAGGGTGGTGTGGATGTCCCTCAGGTCCTCCCTGATCCCCAGGTACTCTCCCTCCTGCAGCCGCTGGGTCTCCTGCAACTTGGCTAGTATCTGGCCCATTGTCTCCTGGAAATGGTGGTATGCTCCCAGGATGTTGGTGAGTGCCTCTTGGAGAGTCAGTTCTCTGGGCCTGTCCTCCTCCTGTCATACAGCAGTCCTCCCAGCTTCCCCGTTGTCCTGTGCCTCTGTCCCCTGAACCATGTGCCCACTGCCACTAACCCCAGGTCCCTGATCGTCTTGTGTTTTTGGGGTTGCCTGGGGTCCCTGTAATAGTGGACACACTGCTTATTGACGTGCCACTGGATGGGTGCTGTGCTGGTGTTTCCTGAGGGGGGAGGCTCTGTGGTGGTATGGGACTGTGCTAGGTAACCGACTGTCCGGAGGTCCCTCATGGGCCAGGTTGGTCATCCAGATCCAGGCGAGCAGAGCTGCTGTCATCCCTGTGGACCTCTTCTGTGGGGGGGCTGGTTGTTGCTGGAACCTCCTCTCCGGTGACATTGGTTGTGGGACCCGTGGGGATGTAAACGCAGTGTTAATGTTTGTGTGTGTGATATTGTGTGCATGGGTGTGTTGCCCTCTATGGTTGTGAGTGCCCTGTCAGCTTTGCCTTGTGTGAGTAATTATTTTGTGGGCTAGGCGGCTCTCTCTAGTGTGCATGCTGTGGTGATGGGTGTCCATGCAGGGCTGTGAGTGATGTCCATGCATTGGTGGTGCATGCAGTGCTGGGTACTGAGATGGGTGTGTTGTGATGGTGGGGTGTATGTGAGGTGGTGGGGTGATGTGGGTGAGGGTAAGGGTGGGGGTATGTGATGGAATGCAGGTGGGGGGGTGAAGGTAGTAAAGAGTTGACTTACCAGAGTCCAGTCCTCCTGCTACTCCTGCCAGGCCCTCAGGATGCAGTATAGCAAAGCCTTGCTCCTCCCATGTTGTTAGTTGTGGGGGAGGAGGTGGGGGTCCACCGCCAGTCCTCTGTACAGCTATCTGGTGTCTTGCAACCACGGAACGCATCTTCCCCCGTAGGTCGTTCCACCTCCTCCTGATGTCATTCCTTGTTCTTGGGTTCTGTCCCACAGCGTTGACCCTGTCCACAATTCTCCGCCATAGCTCCATCTTCCTTGCAATGGATGTCTGCTGCACCTGTGATCCTGAATAGCTGTGGCTCTACCTGGATGATTTCCTCCACCATGACCCTTAGCTCATCCTCTGAGAACCTCCAGTGTCTTTGTGGTGCCATGGGTGTAATGTGTGCGGTGTGTGTGAGGGTTGTGGGGTGATGTGTTGGGGTGTGTGCTGTGAGGTGCATGGATGGTGTATGGGTGGTGGTGTTCAGTGGCTCTCGTTCTGTGGGTGCTCTTGGTGTGTCTCTCTCTCTCTCAGTTATCAATTTCTTTGTGTCGTAAAGGGTTGTGGGTAGTGTGTGTGTGTGTTTTATAGTTTTGTGGGTGTGGTGTGTGTATGAGTGTCAGGTGTGTAGTTTGAATTGTCCAATGTGGTGTTGTTTTATATGTGTGTGTGTATTTTGATTGCGGCGGTATGTACCGCCAATGGTTTACCGCAGTTGAATGTCTGCCACAGTGATTTGTGGGTCATAATGCTGGGGGCGTAGTTTTGTTGGCGTAACGGTGTGGGTTTTGGTACTTCCATTTTATCACTGACCTTTGGGCTGGCGGACTTGTGTTTGTGTCTGTATAGTGACGGATTGCTATGTGTGGGTCATAATATGGGTAGCGGTATACCGCTGCGGTCGTGGTATGTTGGCACCAGTCAGCATGGCGGTAAGCGGGACTTACCGCCAATGTCATAATGAGGGCCAAAATCTTTATTGAAGGCATGTTGGGGTCTCCAGATATTGACTAAATTAAGGTCTGTTATGACTTGAGTAAGTGAATGCAGAGGCGATGAGAGCACAGAGTCTGTCTGAGATCTGTCTAATGACAGGGAAAGGACTATGTTGAAATTGCCCTATAATTAAGTTATCGGTAGCAAAATGAGAAAGTCTAGGAAAGAGGTGCACAAAAAATAATGCCTCCTCCTCCTCCTTGGAACCATACACCACCACTACTTTAAAGGTGACTGAGCCCAATGTTCCCCTTATGCCAAGCTCTCCGCCTTCCTTATGTGAGTATGTGGCAAGACATGTTACCATCTCTCAGGTATACACTTTATTGGGAGTTGTTCGATATTTTATAGAATAGATCATGGGCTTTGCTTCTATCGCTAAGTCTCTCAAAGTTTCATTAAAAAAAGACACCCCAGAGCCTATGCGTTGAACATGGGAAGCAGAAGAAATCTGTAACACGCTATTTCTACAGAACTTGCAATAGGATTACCAGACAAAGCCACAAATTACACTGTGTAATGTCATGAAAAAGATGGGCTTGCTTCCTGGGTATTACTGCAGGATCACAGAGATCATAAGAAGTCTGTTGCCTAATATTATTCTGTTCTTGATGCAGTGGTTGCAGGGATCCATCCTGTTTGTGAGCTGTAGTGGCTGCGGGCTGGAATGTTCGCATGAGAAGCAGGGTCAAGACTAATTTGCATCCATATCTGGGTCCAAACAGAAGTGGCATGGTGGGTGAAAAGCAATGAAATGGGATGCAACCAGATCGATTGCCAGTGACTGAGATTAAGCATTTCATCCATCACCTTGTTGCTTTTGCCAATCTTGTAGAGGCTTGTAGAGTCATTGTTCTTGTTCTACCCTCATAGTAGCTATGCCCCATGCAGTAGCTGCCTTCTTGCTTACCTCTAAAGCCAACATTTATCCATCACCAGGTAATCACAATCCAGAATTCTTATTATCTGCCTCTCTCATCACCCTAATCCATTGCCTTTTTTTGAACCTGGCATTCTTGTTAACAACGGACAAGGACAGAGAGCCCCCCCTTCTTGTTTGATGTTTTTTGGCCATCTGACTAATCTCCATATTGATCTCTTGGATGCACCAATAGCCAATTGTGATCTCATACATTATGTTGTAGGTTCATGTCTCAGAAATGATCATGGTTCATTGATTGATAGCTAGGCAATACATACACTATGCAAAGTTGTTTCAGAGCTGATCTGTACTTCAAGTATATTCCACTCAAGTTGCGGAATTGATTATTCTTATCCCTGCCTGTATACTCTCTATCTGAGAGAATGTTACCATATTTACTGATTCAAAATCTTCTTTTGGAGTGGCTTTTGAGCTTGATTTTTTCTGGATGCAGTAGGGTTTTCTAATTTCAGCTGGAATTGGCATTAAGAAAGATTTACTTGATACCGTTGCCCTGACTATTAAAATTGCTGTTGTTAAATGTGCTAGCGATCTGGGGGGGAGCTTGCGAGCCACAAAATGGCTGCGTTGTATGAGCTCTCCGTCAGCCACCATACTATCCATTTATATCCGTCATAACGAGCAAACTATAACATTGGCCTGAGTACGGCAATTGCTGGGGATAGTGTCCCGACGCTGGAGATCTTGATTGCGGTTGCGGAGATAGCTCGCATCCGCGTGCACCAGCCCTGCGCCCTAGACGGGCCTGAGGCCGGCACGCATGGAGCGGCCCTGGCTGTCGGGCGCAAAGGAGTCCGATCGGAACACGAGGACGCCGCGGGGGAGGCCGCGGCGGGAGTTGGATGGCACATGCCCACGCGGGTCGCGCTGCTTGGGGGCGGTCCCGGCTGGCGGGTTGGAGTGCGGAGGCTGCAGTGATACAGGAAGTCCCGGAGGTACGGATATGGCGAGACGAGAGGTGACGGAGTCGGGGTGCGGCGAGAGCAGACCGTGCTGCTGGCACTTGTGTGTAGCCTAGTGCCATGGAGGAGTGTGATGTGACCGCATGCCCAGAAATATATTGGTGCTGCTCAACGCTTGGTGAGATCGGCCCTCTGGCCCCCAGCCCCCCTCGATTCTAATTGACCCTTGATTGCTGGAGGCAACTACCCTGAGGTGAGACACTGTGAGACCTGCAGCTTAAGGGGTGAGAACAATGGGTGTGCCCCGTGGTGGAGTGAAACAGTGTGATTAGTGGTTTGTGGATGACGTGACGCTGTGACAGGTGCAATTGGGGCCCGTGCTCCAGGCAAGGGGTAACGTGGTGGCGTGGAGGGCCTCACTTGGTGCGTTTTGCCTTCCTGAAGCCCACACCATGGGCAAATCGGATAAAACCCAGGCCAAATTGCAGTTTGACCGGGGTAAAGCAGGTGGTCCCTCTGGTGAAAATGCGGGACCTGGCCAGGCAGGAGGGCCGGGTGTGCCGGCAGGGGAGGAGCAGGACCTGAGGCAGATCCTGGTGGCGATGCAGCAAAGTCTCACCCAAATCGACGGAAAGACTTGAAAACATTACAATACGAAGGTATGACTGTCTCGCTGTACCCGGATTTCACATTACCAGTGCAAGAGACAAGGCGACAGTTTATTGCTGGGAAGAAACAACTTAGAGACCTGCAACTGGAATATCGCATGCTGTATCCAACCAAGCTGTGAGTGGAGGTGGACGGGAAGCTGCTGTTTTTTACAGATCAAAAAAAGCTTGCCTTATTTATCAAGCATAGAATGGTGACGAATGTGAACTGTGGCAGAGACGACACTGATTCCCATGCAGCCGAAGACTAAACTGTCCACCACTGAAATGCATCCACGGGAAGTAGATGGATAGCGCTGCAATGTGATGCCCAACACTGGTGCAACTTAGGGCCAGATGAATGAAACTTTTTTGAATTTGCAAACATTGCGAATCGCAAAAATCGGCCGTTTGCGAATGCAAAAACGTGGTCTGCGATGCATGAAGGGCATTCGCAGACCAAAAATAAGAAATCGCAAAAATTTCGATTTTTTGCGTTGCAACCTGGTTTTGCGAGTCACATTTTGCGATTCGGTATTTCCAGTAGGAAATTGTGAGGCGCAAATTGCGATTTGCAAAATCCAAGTCGCAAATCGATGCATCACAAAATCGCAAATTGCGATTTTTCGCAGAATGGCATTTTGCACATGCAAAATACCACTAAGTGAAACCAGGTGGTAACCAGGTGCAACCTATATAAAGAGGCCCAGAATGCCTCAGACTCTTTTCCACAATGGCTGCACTCTATGTCATGGCACGGAGGATGAGGATCTTGGCAGGTTTGAGGAGAGGAAGGAGGAGACAGGAGCGCATTTTCAGAGTGCACATTACACTTTTTGACCAGACAGAGGAGGAAATATTTGAGAAGTATAGGTTGAACTCAGCCATGATACTTGATCTGATAGCTGAGCTACAACCCATACTGCAGCACAGAATACATAAGACTCATAGCATCCCCACCCATGTGCAGGTATTATTCTCCCTCCACCCACTTACCTGAGGGAGCTATCAAGGGGTCTTAGCAGCAGCTGGAGGGGTATCACAGAGTACCCTCTCCAGATTTTTAAATGCATTTATTAACGCCATGCTGAGCAGGATACACCAGTACATCAGATTCCCCGACACCTCACAGAATATAAATCAGAGAAAAATAGATTTTTACCAGATAGCACAGTTCCCCCACGTCCTAGGTGCCATAGATGGTACACATGTTGCAATCTGTCCACCATCAGCCACAGAGTATGTGTACCACAACTGTAAATACCAACATTCAATGAATATACAGGTGATATGCAATGCCTCATACATCATTACTGATCTTGTGGCCAGGTACCCAGGGAGCACACATGATTTGTACATCTTTCGCCATAGGGGCATTCACACAAGACTGCTAGCTGGGGAGTTTGGAAAAGGATATCTACTAGGTATTGTCCCTCTGTACAGTGGCGCATTGATGGCGTGCAGATGTCAGATGGCTCACTTACTCATCATACCCTCTGTCCCTTCCAGAAGACAGTGCCTATGCAGTGCGCACCTACATGATGACGCCCTATCTAAATCCTGCAACACCAGCAGAACGGAGATACAATGCAGCACCACAGGGCGGCCCACAACGTGGTGGAGTGCACTTTTGGACTGCTGAAGAGTCGCTTCCGGTGCCTCCACAAAAGTGGAGGGGCACTACAGTACAGCCCAGAGACGATATGTAGAATAGTGGCTACTTGTGCAATCTTGCACAATATAGCTACCACAAGGGGCATACCTGTGGAAATATCGGAGCCAGACTCAGATGAGGATGATGATCCCATACCACCCCTACATCCAGCAGACAGGACCAGTGCAGCAGAGGGAAGGCACAGGCGTGCTGACATCACACACAACCATTTCAGATGTAAGTATGAATAAGACAAATGCACTGACACATGTACCTGTAGTGGAGTAAATTTATTACCTTAATGTCAGTTAATGCTAGTAAAACGAATACCAACAAAAGTGAGTTAAAAAATAGAAACAATAGAAGTTCAGAGTAAAGCACTATTACTTCATAGTGTACTCATTACCCCTCTGGCTGCTACAGTTACTTCTTGCGGCCACGCACACCACTCGGGTGCCCAGTTGCCTCACTGGCACCTAGATTGTCTGCCTCAGTGGCAGTGCTGTGCCTGGCACTGCGCCGTCTGATGTCCATTGCGGGCACAGCTAGGCTGCTGAGGCTGGAAGTGTCCTCCGTGTCCCCCAGTCCAAGCTCGCTAGGTGTGGCTTACCTGTGTCCCATGATGTTGTCAATCACATTTGTGATTTGGACTAGTCCGTGAGCCACCTCCCTGCTGCTGTGTGCTGCCTCCACCTGTGCAGCCACTGCACGACGTGAAATCTGCGAGGTTGAATTAGCTAGCCTATTGACAGAGCGACAAAATCCTCCGAACATGTTCATGAAGCGTCGCTCCTGCCTGCGGTGGCTCACCCTGTCATGGCGCAGCTTCTGGCATAGTTCCCGCACAGCAGAAGTGATCTCCCTTGTGTCCTGCGATGCCTGGACCTGTCCCTCATGCAGCTGTTCTATATTTGCAGTCAAGCACTCCAGCTGGCGATGCAGGCCCCCCATGTTGGTATTATGTTGCTGCATCTGTTTTTGTAAAGCAGTGATCTTTTTATTCTGCAGGCTCTGCTGCTGCAACATAGCTGCTTCCAGGCCACCAAAGAAGGAGGTTCCCTCACCTGCCTCATACGCCTGTGCACCTGCATTTGTAGCCATCCTGCGGGGTGCTGTGGTCTGCTGCGAACTGGCCTCCTGCATCTGGGTGCATCTGCCAGTTGGGGATGGTGTATGTGGGCCTTCCTGCTACTCATCGGAGTCCTGACTGAGCTCTGGCAGTGGCAGTGCCCTGGGCCTGCGTCGGAGTGGCGCAATGGTCAGAGACCCACTCGTGTTGGAGTCTGAGGCTGGATGGGTGTCAGTCTCCCCTAAGCTGGCACATGCTGTGGCTGCTGGGCCTGGCCCACCTGCAACGACAATATGCAGCATGTCAGTTATGTTTGTTACAAGTAAGGTCACACAATGGTAATAAAGGTACAGGTACTTCTCTTCACTGTGTTGTGGGTGTTATGTTCTTCTGGGTGTCGCTCTACTTAATTACATTGTATGTGCTACTTTCAGCTCTGGGTTGTGGACTGCCACTCCCATAATGCATTGTTGTGCTGCTTCTAAGATGTGGAATGGACTACTTCTCACAATGTTTTACATTACTTGCTAATTCCTAAGGGGCTTTTGTGCATACACATATGGGGTTACAATTCAATATTGCACTTACCTTTGCTGGTACTTGGTGTGCTGGAGGTGTCTATCTCTGTGACCCCACTGACTGCTTCAGGGAGGAGTGTGGACTCCACTTGGTCCTCTAACGGGGTGGATGGTGACTCTGTGGATGGACCGCCTCCCGTGCTCCTGGCCTCCTGCAGTCGTCTTGCCACCCTCTCCTTGGCACGGGACCGCAGGTCGTACCACCTCTTCTTAATTTCTTCGACCGAGCGCTGTGCCACTCTAATAGCGCAGATCTTTGCTTGTATGTCTGCCCAGAGTCTCCTTTTCTCACTCTCCGGCACCTGGAGTGAGCTTTTGCCAAAAAGCCGGTCATGGCTCCTGACCACCTCCTCTGTCAGCACCTCCAGCTCTTGTTCGCTAAATTTGAGCTTCCGCTTTCTTTCTCCCTTCTCCTTTCTTTGGGCTGAGGTGTCCATGGTTGTTCAGGTGTGCTGCCTCCTGCAGAGTGTTGCTCAGTGTGTTTGGGCTGACTCTCTCTGGATGCTGGTTTGGGTGTGGCACCTGAAACTGCCTGGGATGACTCACTTCCTGCTTGTGATCAGGCTCCTCCAGGTGTGCTTTCTCGCAATTTCTCGCAATTTGCGATTTTCAATTACCGAATTGCAATTTGCGAAAATGTAAATTGCGATTCGGTAAATCTGCCTCGCAAACCACAAATAGTGATTTTTAAGAAATCGCTAATTCTGAATCGCAATTATGGTACATGGCTGTAGGAAAGTACCATCTTGCCTGGCATGTTACCCCCATATCTCACTGTATATATGTTGTTTTAGTTGTATGTGTCACTGGAACCCTGCCAGCCAGGGCCCCAGTGCTCATAAGTGTGCCCTGTATGTGTTACCTGTGTTATGACTAACTGTCTCACTGAGGCTCTGCTATCCAGAACCTCAGTGGTTATGCTCTCTCATTTCTTTCCAAATTGTCAATAACAGGCTAGTGACCAATTTCACCAATTTACATTGGCATACTGGAACACCCTTATAATTCCCTAGTATATGGTACTGAGGTACCCAGGGTATTGGGGTTCCAGGAGATCCCTATGGGCTGCAGCATTTCTTTTGCCACCCATAGGGAGCTCTGACAATTCTTACACAGGCCTGCCACTGCAGCCTGAGTGAAATAACGTCCACGTTATTTCACAGCCATTTACCACTGCACTTAAGTAACTTATAAGTCACCTATATGTCTAACCTTTACCTGGTAAAGGTTGGGTGCTAAGTTACTTAGTGTGTGGGCACCCTGGCACTAGCCAAGGTGCCCCCACATTGTTCAGGGCAAATTCCCCGGACTTTGTGAGTGCGGGGACACCATTACACGCGTGCACTACACATAGGTCAATACCTATGTGTAGCTTCACAATGGTAACTCCGAATATGGCCATGTAACATGTCTATGATCATGGAATTGCCCCCTCTATGCCATCCTGGCATTGTTGGCACAATCCCATGATCCCACGGGTCTGTGGCACAGACCCGGGTACTGCCAAACTGCCTTTTCAGGGGTTTCACTGCAGCTGCTGCTGCTGCCAACACCTCAGACAGGTTTCTGCCCTCCTGGGGTCCAGCCAGGCTTGGCCCAGGATGGCAGAAAAAAGGACTTCCTCAGAGAGAGGGTGTTACACCCTCTCTCTTTGGAAAAAGATGTTAAGGCAGGGGAGGAGTAGCCTCCCCCAGCCTCTGGAAATGCTTTCATGGGTACAGATGGTGCCCATTTCTGCATAAGCCAGTCTACACCGGTTCAGGGACCCCTCAGCTCTGCTCTGGCGCGAAACTGGACAAAGGAAAGGGGAGTGACCACTCCCCTGACCTGCACCTCCCCTGGGAGGTGCCCAGAGCTCCTCCAGTGTGCTCCAGACCTCTGCCATCTTGGAAACAGAGGTGCTGCTGGCACACTGGACTGCTCTGAGTGGCCAGGGCCAGCAGGTGACGTCAGAGACTCCTTCTGATAGGCCCCTTCAGGTGTTGCTAGCCTATCTTCTCTCCTAAGTAGCCAAACCCTCTTTTCTGGCTATTTAGGGTCTCTGCTTTGGGGATTTCCTTAGATAACGAATGCAAGAGCTCATCCGAGTTCCTCTGCATCTCTCTCTTCACCTTCTGTCAAGGAATCGACTGCTGACCGCGCTGGAAGCCTGCAAAACTGCAACAAAGTAGCGAAGACAACTACTGCAACTCTGTAACGCTGATCCTGCCACCTTCTCGACTGTTTTCCTGGTGGTGCATGCTGTGGGGGTAGTCTGCCTCCTCTCTGCACTAGAAGCTCCGAAGGAATCTCCCGTGGGTCGACGGAATCGTCCCCCTGCAACCGCAGGCACCAAAGAACTGCATCACCGGTCCCCTGGGTCTCCTCTCAGCATGACAAGCGAGGTCCCTTGAATCCAGCAACTCTGTCCTAGTGACTCCCACAGTCCAGTGACTCTTCAGTCCGAGTTTAGTGGAGGTAAGTCCTTGCCTCCCCACGCCAGACTGCACTGCTGGGAACCGCGTCTTTTGCAGCTACTCCGGCTCCTGTGCACTTTCCGAGGGAATCCTTTGTGCACAGCCAAGCCTGGGTCCACGGCACTCTAACCTGCATTGCACGACCTCCTGAGTTGTCCTCCGGCGGCGTGGGACTCCTTTGTGCAACTTCGGGTGAGCACCGTTTCACTCCTCTTCGTAGTGCCTGTTCCGGCACTTCTGCGGGTGCTGCCTGCTTCTGAGAGGGCTCCTTGTCTTGCTGGGTGCCCCCTCTGTCCCCTGACGCAATTGTCGACATCCTGCTCCCTCCTGGGCCACAGCAGCATCCAAAAACCCTAACTGCACGACTTGCAGCTAGCAAGGCTTGTTTGCGGTATTTCTTCAGGAAAACACTTCTGCACGACTCTTCACGACATGGGACATCCATCCTCCAAAGGGGAAGTTTCTAGCCCTTGTCGTTCCTGCAGAATCCTCAGCTTCTACTGCCTAGTAGCAGCTTCTTTGCACCCACAGCTGGCATTTCCTGGGCATCTGCCCACTCTCGACTTGATCGTGACTTTTGGACTTGGTCCCCTTGTTCCACAGGTACTCTCGTCTGGAAATCCATCGTTGTTGCATTGCTGGTTTTGGTCTTTCCTGCAGAATTCCCCTATCACGACTTCTGTGCTCTTTGGGGAAATTTAGTGCACTTTTTACTCACTTTTCAGGGTCTTGGGGTGGGCTATTTTTCTAACCCTCACTGTTTTCTTACAGTCCCAGCGACCCTCTACAAGGTCACATAGGTTTGGGGTCCATTCGTGGTTCGCATTCCACTTTTGGAGTATATGGTTTGTGTTTCCCCTATCCCTATGTGTCCCCATTACATCCTATTGTAACTATACATTGTTTGCACTGTTTTCTAATACTATACTGCATATTTTTGGTATTGTGTACATATATCTTGTGTGTATTTGCTATCCTCATACTGAGGGTACTCACTGAGATACTTTGGCATATTGTCACAAAAATAAAGTACCTTTATTTTTAGTATATCTGTGTATTGTGTTTTCTTATGATATTGTGCATATGACACTAGTGGTACTGTAGGAGCTTCACTCGTCTCCTAGTTCAGCCTAAGCTGCTCTGCTAAGCTACCATTATCTATCAGCCTAAGCTGCTAGACACCCTATACACTAATAAGGGATACCTGGGCCTGGTGCAAGGTGTAAGTACCCCTTGGTACTCACTACAAGCCAGTCCAGCCTCCTACAATGGCCTATTGCGACTCGGAAATAGCGATTTCTTAAAAATCGCTATTTACGATTCGCAAAGCCATTTCTTCATACATATGGCCGTTAGACCCTATGCCTCCCTTAGGTGGTTGGTGGCATGGTTCTCAACACTGCTGGATGATGAGGGGGTGGTTGGTTTCAATACTCTTTGTTGATAAGGGCGGGACCTTTTCGATCCTAACTTGCTATTTCTTTTTTCTTTGGAATATGTCTTTAGCTACTGCTTGCTCGTTTCTTAATTACAACTGTTGGTGTCTGTCACATAGGTGCAGTACGTGGCGGCTGGGCAACATCCATCTAAGCGTGTACCACACTTATAGACAGGGAAAAAGGAAGATATTTTGATATGGAGGGGGGCGTATTGTGTTGATGTCAGCTAGGCGAGTTGGAGTTGTGCCTGCTGTAGGTGTGGTGTGGGATTTGAGGGGTATTTTATACTTTCACTGCAGATATAGTAGTGTGTGTATCCTATCATGTGAGTGCAGACACATAAGTGAGACAAGACTGTCAAGTTATAGTGACCACTTCACATGTAATGTCACATGATTCTTGATATCCGGATCTTGCGGGGGCCCCGGGCCTGCTTAAATTGGTCACGTGGAATGTAAAAGGCCTAAACAATGCCCGAAAAGTCCGTAAGATAGTAGCCTACTTACACAGACACAAAGTAGATCTTGCTATATTACAGGAGACACATTTCGCGCAGGACAGTCCGATGTGCAGTCCCGGACTACTACAGGGACAATTTGTAGCGACAGGCTTCACTTCTCATGCATGTGGTGTGATGATTTGGGCTTCGCGGACCTCAGGGGTGGACCTCAGGACAGTTGCGGTGGACCCGGGAGGGAGATATATAGTAGTACGATGTGAGGGAAGCGTTGCCCCCTTTCTACTAGTGAGGATTTATGGCCCTAATTTTGATAATGCTTGCTTCTACTATGATTTAGCCACTAAAGCGGACTCATGGGGTGAACTGCCGCAGATTTGGGGGGAGACTTCAACTGTACGCTGGACCCTGCGCTTGACAGATTGGGGGGAGTGACCACAGGCCCGTGGCTGTGGCTAGAGCGTCGAAGAGAGTGGCATCTGATCTGGGGCTGGTGGATGTGTGGCGCGACAGACATACAGGCAAAGGTGATTACACGCACTACTCGGCTGCACATAATCTACGTACAGGAATAGATTTGTGGCTGGTTGCCAGGAGCCTCCTGGGAGGTGCACACCCGGGAGATCCTGGCCGAGGACATACTCTGACCACTCCCCAGTCCCACTAAGTGTGGTTGTGGGTGTGCGAGTGCCCCCTCCTTTCTTGTGGCGCTTCCCCCCCTACTCATTGTTGGATCCCGTTTTTTGTAATGAGCAAGCTCCGGCAATTATAGACTTTTTTCAACTTAATAAGGGCTCGGTGGCCAGCGTGGGCACGGTGTGGGAAATATTCAAGGTGTACATTAGAGGGGTTACGATCTCAAAGCATGCTGGGGTTTTGTGATCGATCAGGGGGCGCCTAAGCACACTAGAGCGAGAGCTGACACAGTTAGAACAAGAACAGGAGCTCAACGCCGATGACTAGACCCTAGGCCGCATACGAGCTAAGTTGAATGAGTTTTAAGATACTGCGGGGGCTGAGGTTTAACCTATTTGAGAATAGAATCATGAGACCTTGGGAGGCGCTGCACGGACAGGTCTCTGGACCATCTACGCTGCTCCAATATCAATACTTTCGGACGAGACATGCTATGGCGGCACACTTGGGGGACGACATGCAGCAGTCTCCGGACATGCTGGCCCTGTCTGCAGTGTTGATACATGACCATACCCAGAGACTGATATCATGCTTGTATGCCCACATGCAGACAGCACATCTTAACGATCTCAATACAGCCCGGCTCGCGTGGCAGTGGGATTTGGGGATGCAACTGTCGGACGTGCAATGGCGTCGCTGTTGTGAACTGACTCGCACTGTTTCCCTGAATGATCAACATCATCTGATTCACTTTAAATAACTTAATAGAGTATACTACACTCCCCTTAAACTTTATGGTTACAGCCTGAGCACCAGTGCGGCCTGCTCCAGGTGTAGTGCGGACTGCGCGGATTTTCTTCACATGTCTTGGGCGTGTGCAGGGGTGCAGCGATTCCGAGTGCTGGTTTTTAAAGAACTGGAGGCGATATGTGGACAAAGACTTAGTTGCGAGCCCGTTCTGGCGCTTCTGGGGTGGGATGGAGATATACTGAAATCAATTAGATGGTTGGTGGCTTACTGTTAGCCAAAGGACGAATTGCTATGAGGTGGGATCGTGGCCCAGTGCCGACAGTCATAGACTGGCACAGAGATATGGTATATTGCAACACGCAAACAGATGTATACAGTGAATTATTACCGCCAACTCATAAACTAACGAACTATTGGGACACCTACAAGCAATATTTAATGGGTCAGAATAGATATGGATATAAATAGTGCCGTGCAGCTTCCTGCCAGATGTGTTTGTATGCTACCGAAATGTTTGAAACCTACATAATGGTCAACTATACTGAGTATAGATGCACTTGCTTTTTCTTCCTCGTACTTTACTGTATGTGAAAGTGTTTAAAAGTATAAATAAACTAATTAAAACTAAAATGTGGTAGCGATCAACCTTGGGACGAAGTGGGTCGGAGTAATGCTTCCGCTGATCAAACTGCTAAAATAGGCACTTTGTCCCCGATTTCTGATGTAACTTTTTATGTCTCTCAAACTATTACATCTTTTGTACCAACACTAAAAGGTTTGTCTCATTTTCAAGCTTTGCATCAGAATCTGAGAAATCAGCATGTATGAAACAGAATTATGAGAGATACCAATGAAGTGTGGCAGAACAACACAGGGAGGGTGGTTGTCCCAAAGGTTCCCTTCTCTAACCTCACCCAACTGTTTAACGATCTTGCCTACATCAGCAGAGATGTCATGCTATATCCCACAAGTACTTATTGGTTTGCCCCCATTTTTAGAACTTGCCTACAGATAGCTTTTAGCTTTTTGTAGTCAAATAACCTCTTTTACACAGTACCAAAAATTTAGAAGATGATTTAGAGTATGAGGAGAGGATACTCTATTGCAAGGGTGATGGAATATCCTCTTCGGCAAACACACAGTCTGCCTGACCAATTTAGAGGTGATTTAAAGGGCAGATGGACTAAAAGTGTGTAAACAATAGAGCTTACCACAGCTGTGTTGCCCGCATACTCCTCCAAATGGCTGATGGACTACAGCGCAGCTGAGGTTAGCTATCTGACCTCCTGCCCGAGATGTCTGAGGAGGGAGCGTCATTGGAGGTGTTTGAGGAGGGGAGCGTCATCACCGGGGAGCTGCTGAACTAAGGGCCAGATGTATGAAAGGATTTTACCCATTCTGTGTCTATGGGAAAAAGCTTTCGTACATAGTGCCCCAAGTTCCAGTGAAGATTTTCTACATTTGGACTTAGTCTGTTTTTTAGAAGTCTAAAATCTCCAGTAGGACGAGGCAGGAGACTGTAGCCGGCAAGAGTTCCAGGAGACTCGATACCCCTTAGATGAAGGACTGCTGAACAAGATTTGTTGCTCTGGAAAAAAGGTAGCGGAAGCTACCGCAAAGTCAGTCTGATTGGCAAAGCACCTTAGGCAAATCCACTAGCTGTTGGTCCCAGTCCTCTGTATGTTCTCAGAGCACTTTTTAGCCAAAAAATGTATAAGTTCCAAGTTTTGGATTTTGGCCATGTGAGCTCTTTAGCACAACCACTTAGTATCCAGGATTGATGGACCACCACTTGGGTGTTTAGGACTCACTCAGACTGGGTCCAAGTGCGTGTTCAAGATGGTGGGGGCATGTTATACCCTTATAGCTCTGAACAAGATAACAGCAAACTAGCCCTTTGAGTCACTCTGGTAGTCCTGGGTTAAGGTAATGAAGCAGGGTTCAAGCAGCAGGGCAGGTCTCTGAGGATTCAAGGCAGGCTTTAGGCAGCATATCAGTCCTTCCAGGTGCCTCAAAGCAGTTGCGTAGAGTACACAGCAGTCCACAGCAGCAGGCAGTCCCCTGAGAGTCTTTCCACAGGTCCAGAAAGTTAACTGAAGAGTATAAGGGTCCCATTTTTATACGTGGTGCCTTCTTTCTATAAGTTTGGATACGTTTGAGAGGTATTTCTTTGAAGTGTTTGGGATTTCCTGACTCACCTGATTCCTGGCTCAAAGCTGGCTGCAAGGACAATGCAGTGGTGACAAGCCCTATGTGTGAAGGCAAAGCACAGCCTATTCAGTCAGCTGCAAGTGGGGCTATGCCCAGCTCCACCCCCATCCATCCTGACAATTAAAGGCCCATTCAGGCACACCTAATCCCTCTGTTGTGTGACTGTCTGGGAGGAATTCACAAAGTCCAACTGCCAGCAACACCCAACCATGTGACCTAAGAAGGGCTGCATGCACCAAATAGCAAAGGGCAGGGAAATGCAATCTTTCTAAAAATGTTATTTTCAAAATTGCAATTTAAAATCTGACTTTACAATTAAGGAGGATTTTTAATTACCATTTAATAGATATCAAACGTGTAATGCTGACCTGTTCCCAATTAAAGCTTAGCACTTATTAAATTTAGTAATGCAACCCAGTGTTATTCTATGGGAGCGGTATGTCTCACAGTACTGAAAAACAAATTTAGGAGTTTTTCACTACAAGGACATGTAAGACATAAAAGTACATTCCCAACCTTAATTAACTATGCACCCTGCGCTATGGGCTATCTAGGGCTCACCTTTGAGGTGACTTATATTTAAGGAAAAGGGGAGGTTAGGGCTTGCCAAGAGGGTTGTCTTCCCAACTCGAATTGGCAGTTGAAAACTGAATTCTGGTTGTAATGTCAGACCAGGGATTAGTTTTAAGGGACTACTTAAGTGGCTGGCTCAATTGGTACTGCAGACCCACTAGTAGTATTTGATTTACAGGCCCTGGGTGTATGGTATTCAACTCTACAAGGGACCTATAAGTAAATTAAATATGACAATTAGGTGAAACCCAATTTTACCCATTTTAAGGGAGAGAGCACAAGCACTTTAGCACCATAGCACTGGTTAGCATTGGTAAAGTGCGCGGAGTCCTAAGACCAACAAACATCAATCCCAGCAAAAATGGAGGGTAAAGACAAAATGGTTGGCGGTGTCCCTGCAGATCGGGCTAAATCCAAAACATTTTATTTGATGGCTTTCCTGCTGTTTCTTAGGGTTGTCCCTCCTGTAGAGCATTGCTGCTTTACCATACTTTCGACTTGATGACTTCTATCCTTCACATTCAGGCAACCTCTATTCCCTTTTTCATTCAGCACTTAATAGCAATGCATGTGTTTCTTGCTCTCTCCTTCGTGTGTGGCAGCCACTCTTAAAAACCTGCTCCGTGTTCTTAGTGTTGTTCCCCACCTTCTTAACCTGTCTGTAAAATCATAACAACTGGAATATTTTTGCTGTATAGCTAAAGAGCAGACTTCAAGGGATGTTTTAGTTTTACCTCCTCCATTCCACTATTACATGAAAGCACATCCCTTGGCACACAGACGGTTTCATGGTGCTGGTGGAGGGGCCATTGGCTGTGCTCAAGCACCGAGAGTTTGAAGCACAAAGACTGAAAGGAGATGTCTCTTCTCCCGGAGGTCCAAAACTATGTTACTAGGCACTTGCAGAGAAACAAATGGGTTGATCTAAGTCATGTGCACAGTATATTAGGCCTTGGCAAGTGTTTACCTTTACTTTTTGCCTTCCGTATTCTTTTTAAATATAGTTAGTGTTTCGAGTGTGAAAAATATCTGAAAAAAAATGAAAATATTGAATTCAAAATAAAGTTTTGGACACTTTAAGATATATGTTTACTTTTCCTTTTGTATTTTGTTTTACATTGTATTGTGTTGTAGTGCAGCATTTATATAGTGTTTACTACTCCTGTGTGGGGCACTGAAGCACTTACCTCCATGGGCAGCAAGCTATACCATGCAGGGTGTGTGGATGCAATGGTGTTGTCTTTGTTCTGTGATTCTATGTGGGAATTGTTTTCCTGTTGTGTGTGATGTCCACCATGGCACGGTTATTGTGTTATGCCACACAGTGCTTAGCAGTGTGGTGTATGATGGTTTGTGAGAGAGAGGCAGACTGGCAATTTATGGTCTTCAGTACGCTTGAAGCTTTGAACAGCTTGGTAGGTCACTTTATGGTATTTCTTATTATTTAACTCTGGTTACTGAACTGGGTTGTTCAGTCTGAAATATTGTTTATAGTTTTTGCCCTGAGCTTTATGGTTGGAGAGAAAGGCGGAGAAGTGGATAGATCTGCTGGGATGGGAAATGTTACCATGATTCCATATTTGAGTTTCAATGTGAGATGTTAAGGAGCATCATAGTGTACAGGCATTTCAGACCTGATGCAGTGGGCTAGTGTCCTCCATCTGACCAACAGTGTGTGACACATCTCTTTAGTTATTCTATACCTGTTCATTCAGTGAAGACTGGTTGGAGGATAACCCATTCCAGATATCTTATGTGAATGTAAGAGATGTTATAGTTGGTTGTCAATCTCTGAGTGTTATTAATTAGTATTAGTTAGGGAAAGAAATGGTATGTATAAAATTACAGCAGGTCATTTTGGGGGTGCTGGAAATGCTGGCCAAAGCATTCTGATGTGTCTGTACCAGTCACCGGGTGCAGGTGCCTCAACACAAGTTCGTCAGCTCAGTAGCTCACGGGAACATTTTCAAACATAACATGGGTGGGAGCACACTGCCTCACATCCCAGCACTCAATTTCACTAATTCATCATGGTAAACGCAGATAACACTTCAGTAGTAATCTTTCGTTTTCACCCTTGTTGGTGCAGCCTATGCTGTGTGACTCTGGACACATGTTTCTGGATTCATTCCTTCATCAGTAGAGAGCAACACATCGTTTTGAGGATGATGGTAATGCTGCCTAAATTCTTCTCAGGTCTCTGTACCACTCACTGGGCACAGGTGCATCAACACAAGCTTGTCAGCTCAGTAGCTGAAGTGAGCCTTTTCAAACATAAGGAGGGTGGGAGCACACTGCCTTACAGTACAACACGTCTCCAGTTCATCATAGTAAATGCAGTGCATGATACTTCAATAGTAGTCCTTCTGTTTTTACCCTTGTTACCCAGTGAGTGATACAAAGACTTGGGAACTCTTTGGGCTGCCTTCCCTGCACCCCCAGAAGAATGTGTTGCTCTCTACTGAAGAATGCCAACCACCCTGAAATGTGTGCCTAGAGGTAAACAGTACTGTCTGCACTAACAAGGGTGAAAAACTAAAGTGTCACTGAAGTCAGTGCTATCATACACTGTGTTTACCATGATGCATGGGGGCGAACTGAGTGCTAGGATGTGAGGCACGGTGCCCCCACTCTTTTTCTGTTAAAATTATTTTAGGCTAATGAAGAGGGAAAGGTATGATGCAACAACTCCAGTCTAAATTTTGATTTGTTTTAAAGTGCATTATGGGAGACACACTTCAACGTAACAAAATTAATTTTTGATGAAAATACATGTATTTTAAAGAAAATAAAATGTCATGATACACATAGTATCTATATATATATCAGCACAATAATTGTAAGCTGGGTTTTAAACAGATACACCATCCTGAGAAGTCAGGGTATAGAAGGCGAGGGGCATTAAGAAGCATTAATGATCATTGAGGAATTGAATTAAACAGAAATTCTACAGCCCAGCTTCAAACTTCAAGAGTTCCCACTGTTACATAATCCATTGTTGAGTCTGAGGAACAAGCCACACACATTGGTGAACCAGCAGCGAGGCCCAGACAAATGTGCAGCTGGAGTAACTTTAAGATGTTGCAGTTTGTTAGTCATAATATTCATAACCTGTTGCCTCTGTAAATAGTGGTGATAATTCTACATTTTTTGGAGATTTAGAGGCCTCAATATTGAAAGCCCAGTGCCTACTACAAAAACACTTTAAAATATAAAAACTACATTGGTAAACATAGAAGCATGCATACACTACACAAGAACGAAAACTTTATGTGGTCATTTGCAGCAGTACAGCAGGAAAGTTTGGCACAAAGGTGTACACAGCACAATGATTTCGTATTTATTATTCCTATGACTTATGTCCTCTAGGACAATGGTTTCCTTCATAAGTGTCGTAGTTCTTGGCCAAGATCGGGACCCATGGTCATGATCTCCACTTGGTCCTCTTATTCATCTAGTCCAGTCGAAGCCCAAGAGCCCAAGTTATAGCAGAGCAATCTGGCCTCAGTTATGGTAGAGAGGGTGTCTTCTGCTATGTATTCTGTCGCCAGCCTCATGATGATGCTACTGTGTAGGGTTGCCACCTGGCCAGTCTTTCATTTTTTGCCCTTGTTGGTGAAGCCTGTGCTGTGTAACTCTGGACAAGTGTTTCTGGATTCATTCCTTCATCAGTAGAGAGCAACACATCATTTTTGGGGTGCTAGAAATGTTGCATTCAGTCTTCTGAGGTCTCTGTACCACTCAATGGACAACAAGGGTCTCTTGTAATGCTTCTCCTGTAATGGATCATGTTGAGGTTTCCTTTTTGTCATGGAAAATTGCGGGTTTAGCAAATAAGTTGCAGTCCACTGAATGGAAACATTGTTTTGATAAATGCAGATTATATGCATACAGGAAACCTGGGTGATTAGTAAAATTGATGTGGAAGGCTTTTTCATCCTTTGTGTCTCCTGCTATTCCTTCCACCGCAGGCAGAGCCAAGGATGGCCTTCTTATCTTAATTTCAGTCAGTTTTACTGCGGTCTAAAGTAAAAAAGGTGTTTGTGGGCCCGCCATATTATCTTTTTATATTAATATCCATAAAGGCTAACCCTGACATTCTAGTTCTAAACTATTACAGTAATACATTTAGAAAAAGCTGTGCAAAGGTAATTTGTCGTCTGCAGAATGATCTAGATGCCTTCCTCAAGACTAGTTCCAGTGATTTTTTTATAATACGGGTGTGGGATTTTAATTCTACCAATACCTACACCCCTTCCCCAAAGGTTAAGGACTAGTGGATATTCAAGGGGAGGGTCTTGATCACTTTAAATACAACTCATATAGTCAGGCACTGAATAACATGATGATCAGATATAACTTTCTAATGGCTAAGACACATGGTATATGTAATGATACATTGCTTCCAACTTTCATTGGGAGTGGTGTAACAAGCACTATTGGCTTTATTATGATCACACATAATTTAAATATACCTTTAAAGTTTAGAATTAGAAAGAGCTGTCTGATCGATGACAATGCTTTGGCTCTAATGCTTTCAGTATATATTTGGAAGAATAATGAGCAATCAAGAGAGTCCAATGTGGCCCTGGCAAGCCAGAATGGGGTGAGACTGAAATGGTCTGGTGTGGATCCAACTGTGTTTTATCACACCGTTGATTCATGGAAATAGCTGTGATTTTATGACTTGCTTGGATGAGAATGCTGACAGTGAACAAATCATCTGGGCTCATGAAATTATTTCAAAATCAATAGATTGTTTGTCAGAAGGGAAGAAGAAGCGCACGTACTAGAGCCTGCAAACATTTAAGAGAAACCCTTCATTCCTGACCGAGGAATAATGCTACTATCAGGTGATGCAAATGTGACTACAAAAAAAACCTTGATGTGAGGAAGAGGGAACTAACAATAGAAGCATGGGCAAATGTGATACGGGCGTTGGAGATTAAAGATATGTCACACTTTTGGAGAACTATAAATACCCCTTTCCTTAATGAGTATGTGAACCTTAATTTAGATTGCACAATTTCTGCACATGACTGGTTGGAACATTTCACTTCTATTTCCAACCCATCAGACACTCATACCCTCATCTTTGCTGACACAAGGGTTCTCCTTTCTATTTTTATCATTTTTTATCTGGGAGAAGTTTCTGTAGCACTAGAAAGGAGTACTGAGAGCAAGGATTCAAGACCAGATGGTGACTCGGTGGGCATCTATTGGGACATACCTGAGGTTTGGGTTCCCCTTTTCACAAAGGGTTTCAATGCGGCTGGAGCTGGGTACCTTCCTTATTTTTGGTCTGAATCCATAATTATCCCAATTTTTTAGAAGGGTAGCATGAGTGACCCTAAATGTTACAGACCAAAATCACTCCTAGACGCCTCTGCAAAGATATTGGGAATAACTAGAACAATGGACAGGAGATAATTCCATATTGAGTGATTGTCAATATGGATTTAGGAGGGGCACAGAAACAGTCAAACAATGTTTAAATCTCAACATCCTGGTAAGAAAATATAGTAGGGCCAAGGACAAGCGCTTATACCTGTGTTTTTACTGATCTTAGCAGCGCATTCAATCTAATAAACCACAATATATTATGGTATATTATAGCATCCCTTGGGGCTTCTATGCACATTATCTCCTTGCTGGCCCACATGTACAGTAATCGAAAGCAAAGGTACGATACTGACCCAATGGAGAATGTTCCATGCCATTTGGAATAAAGAGGGAGGTTAAACAGGGTTGCATTTGTGCATCCTTTCTTTCATATCGCTATATAAATGGCATAGATAGGGAATTGCAGGAATTAACATCTGATGCTCCAAGAGTAGGTACATGCCAGGTCCCCATTTTGCTATATGCAAACGGAACAGTTTTATTGTCAAGAACTCCAAATGGTTTGCAATGACTTATAAATTTGTCCACCTCTTACATGGAGAATAGAGATCTGAAGGTAAACCTAAAAAATCATACAATTTCATAGGGGAAGGGGAGATTGAAAAGTTGTTCATATTATATTAAGGGAGTCCGTATCTCCAATGTACAAACCTTGTCATACTTAGGAAGGAAATTCTCTTTATGTGGTGAATGGTACAATCATAAACAAATGTCAATATAACTTGTGAACTACAGCAGCTGTGTTTAGATTTGCCACTAAGATGGATTGAAAGCCAATAAGAGAAATGCTGATTATCTATAGAACAAAATGCCTCCTAGTGGCTATATACTGGACTGTGCTCTGGGGATTTGGAAATAGTACAAGTATACAAAAACAGGGGAAGAAGGAATTTACTTGCAGTACCTGACTCAATACCAGATGCAATTATACATAAGGAGGTATGAATCACCTTTATTGAGGATACCTTATATGTGAAACCCCTCTTTCTCTGGCTCACAGTTTGGTTGAAAGCTGAAACCTCATTTACTAAAGATATAATCAAGGATTGTCTGACTCTGGACCTGCCTTCAGGATTCCCTGGCTTTTAATGTCAGGGATAATTTGAAACTGATTAATGACATTGATGGAAATTATCTAAAAACTAGCCTTGATTTTCCATTATGTGGGCCTGACCTGAATAGTGAATATAAGTGTACCCTTCTATTGTCCAACTTAAGAGCTATGCAGACTTGCCCAGAAGTGTACAATGGTCGAATTCTTCCCATTCTGAATAGGGCACATTGTCTTCTAGCTGATAGGTAACCAGTGATCCTCAAATGAAAGAAAATCTCATTCCAACTCTTTAAAAGCCAAAATTAAAGGGAAAACATTTATGCAATTCAACTTTGTAGACATGATAAATAACAAGACCTTCTGTTAGTATGATCTGACTAAAATGCCTACACTTTTTACCACCTCAATGGGCTTGATCTATTTTTTCTTCATATATTTTACGCTTACAGCACAAGTGTAGCTTTTACTAATTGGGGCAAATGCAGTGGCATGGGGGCCTAGGGGCATAAAAGTCCCACTTCATCTCAAATACAGCTGTCTTTTACTATGCAGCAGGAGGACAGGGGCTTCCTTTTCTTTGCTTGATTTAAGGCCCGTCCACCAATGTGACACCACTGGATTTGCATGTAGTAAAAAGGGCATAATACAAGTGATTTTCTATTCCCTTTTCTCCAATACTTTCCCTACAGAATTACCTGCAAGTCAACACCGAATACATGCATTGTGCCATACATGCAGACAGAGCTCTTTGCAAAATGGGCTGATTGCAGGTTGTGCACCACACACTGCTTTAGAGTGTGTTTTTATGAATTCTGTGCAGTACTGGTGTAGGAAAGTCATCCTTTTTGCCCTGGTCACCCACAAACATTTTGGACATATACTGGCGGTTACTGACTCTTGGCTGTGCCCTGGGTACTGCTAACCAGTCCCAGGGCCAGTACTCTGTGTAAAGGGGATATGCAAATTAGGCTAATTAAAATTGGCAGTATCAACCTTCCTATAAGTCCCTAGTATTAGGTAGGGCATGTAGGTGTAGGGACTACAGCTTAGGTAGTGCACCCATAGGTGCACAGCTGAGGTGCCCAGTGTCAATTTAAAGGCAGGGCTGCCTTCCTGGCTGCTTTTAAATTAAAGTTATATGCAAATTCAACTTTGGAATTAAAAGGACTTCCAAAGTCTTAAACTACCTTATATTAACATATGTCACCCCTAAAGCATGCCCTATGTGCCCCTAGGATTGGGTGCCATGTAACCATAAGCAGGGACCATATAGAAAATTGTTTTATATGCCCTGGTGAGATAAAATAGCCAAATTTGTTTTTCCCTCTCTGTAGTGAATGGCCTCCATGGGCTAAAATGGGGAGACAAATGGGGAGACTTTATTTTAATTAATAAAGTCCCCTTAAGTGTCAGATACCTTGAGTTTGGTATCAAATTAATTGTTATAATAAATCCCACAATTTACAATTGTTGGATTTAATATAACTAGTTCAGGTAAACTCTACCTGAAAGTTGCCAACTTCAGCTCTGCAGTGCCCTTCTCTGATTGGCCAGCCTCTGGCAGGCTGCCTTGATGAAGTGTGAAGTAGCCTGGGCTGAACACAAAGGATGTGCCTGGGGGGGGAGATCTGCCTCAGCAGGTGGGGAAGCCGGAAGAGGGGAGGGCGGCCACACTGGTCTTCAAAGACAGGGATGGACATTTGGAGCAGTCCAGCACCTGCCTCACATCCTGCAACCCCAGACAATTAGGTGCCCTCTTGATTAGATCAGGAGAGGGCAGGAGAGGGGTGTGTTTAGGATTTTTAGCCACACCAGTGGGTTAGTCAGCCAGATCTAACCTCCAAAGATCACTTTCAGCCATGTTGTTTTTTTTTAGATAGATTTTTGCCACACTTCCCAGGAAGTGGTCATCAAAGGGGGAAGGAGCCTGCCTGTGATTAGATACCCAGGACGCCCCTGTTTTTCACCTCAGAGCAAGGGCAAGGATAAATATGGCAGAGCTGCACCCACACCTCAGATCCCTTCAAGAAAGAATAATAATAAGAAGAAGGCCTGCCATGCTGGACTCCTGACCTGACAATGGACACTCCACTCTGAAGGACTGCACCAACTGCACACTTGGGCTTCACCACAAGAAGGACTTTGCCTGGCTTCAACTGGTTCAAGGAGGAACTCCCTGTTTGCTACAGGTGTAAAATAGCTAACTAGAGTCCCCGCATCAAATCCTGAAGAAACTGACCAACTGACCACTGTCCAGTGGTCATTTTGACGTTTGAGCCAGGTGCATTCTGGGAGTTGGAGTCCGCACCCTCAAAGAGCAGTTCAGAGCTTCTGGAACCTTGGGGTGAGCTGTGAACTCCTAAAGGACCTTCAACGACCTTCTGGAAAAAAGATCCAGAAGTTTGGAGAAGACTGATGAACGTTTTGGAAAAAGCTTCATAGAGGGACCGACCCGCCGCAGTGAGTCTAGCCAGCTTGCCTCAACCGTGACCCGGCCTGACTTGCAAGTTTGTCCTGCTGAAGAAAATCTCTAAAAAAGAGACTAAGTCCGAACGTAGAAAGTTGACTGGGACCTCCCGCGCAGTGTATCTGAAGAGGGCTCCAGGGATGTTGGATCAAGATTCAGGCTTGGCCCAGTCAAAGGATTTTCATCTAAAAAAAGTGTCTAAGTCCAAATTTAGAAATCTTCACTGAGGTCTCCTGCGACGTGTACCCGAGGAAGGGCTCCACAGAGGTCGGATCAGACTGGTGACTTTGTCCCGCTGAAGAAAGGCAGAGGTCTCCCGCTTGCTGTAGCCGAGAAGGGCTCCATCATGGGCAGCCTTAAACTTTGACTTTGCCCCGATTGAGGTGCGACCAGATGACCAGATTTGATGGTGCGACCAGATGACCAGCTATTCGTTTCTATGCGCTGAAAAACACTAATTCCTTAAAAATTCATATCTCTGTTTCCCCTTATCTGATTTAATTCGTTTTGGTGTCAAATTAAAGATAAAAATATTCCCTATGTTTATAAATTGGTTTAGGATTTTTAAACTGTTTCCTGTGTTTTATTTAATTACTGTTTTGTGATACTTGAATTCTTTACAAACTTTGTCTCCTAAGTTAAGCCTTGTCGCACATTGCCAAGCTACCAAGGGTTGAGCTGGGGTTAATTTATTGAGATCTAACTGAACCTAGTGGGGGTTGGTGGCCTATTGCTAAGTGTAGGTACTTACCAATAATCCACTTTCCCACAACTGGCCAATGGATTCTGTGCAATCAGTTTCTAATTTGTACTGGTAGTTGCAGGTAGTGGGCACGGGCACTGACACTAATTTTTGGGGTGAGACATATTTTTCTATCTTCAGGCATTGATCTAGAACAAGAGAGAGATAAGCAGAAAAGGGAGAAAGAACAAGAAGGAGGAAGATAGGAAACCATAGGAAACCAGTGACAACTGGAGAAGGATAACATGAAAACCTGCAAGAGTGAGGTAAAGCAACAGGATGTGTAAGTTGGGAAAAGAATGAGACATGGGATGAAATCAAACGTAGTCATCCTTGTTATTCAGCAATCTGGGCATTCAATGGCAGACTCCTTAGAAAAACAGTGGACCCCTGCTCTTATGTTTTTAACACTGACACACTGGGCCTGAAAGTGATTTTCTGAGTATTGTGGAATTAAAGAACCTTGGGTACTGTTGAGAAAATCTCCACATGGACACTGTGCCTAATTGAAAGTCTTATTACTATTTGTACCCTGCATGGGCAGTATGCCTAGTTGTTACCCTCATGTACAAGGTGATAGCATATCTGTAAAAAGATTCCTGAATTGGAGACTTCCATACCAAGAAATAATTACTCTATTTTGACCTCAACTATTGCTTTTAAGTGAAATGTTATGAGTACTCTTAAAGTAAAAAAAATAAAACTCCTAAATTTGAAAGGTTTGCTATACATCAAAAGCCCATGTCCTTACATCGCATACTGAGTGTGTTCAGAGAAGGCTTCAAGTGTACAGTTAATGGAAGAAAAGCTTCATCCTTGTAATTTCTCCTGGCAATCTATCTAATAGCTCTTGCCGTATGTTGCAGCCAAGACACAGTATCTGCCATCTGTTTGAGTGCTCATTTAGTCTTCATTCTGTCCCTGGTGGCTTGATATTATTTTTATTGTCAACAAGTTCCAAGTATATACATTTTATTCTTGTGAGTGCTTGCTCACTGGTAAAACCACAGCTTAGGGTTAGGAGCCTTCTTCCTGAAAATGATATTGAAATAACTTATATTGCAGAGACCTGGCTGAAGGAGGATTTAGGCCAGGATATTTCTCTTGCAGTTGTCCCTGGCTATCACATTGGTAAAATCAGGTAAAACCAGAGTATACGTTTATTTAGACCCCAAAACTATGATCTTAGAGAGTTTCACCATAGTGGCAGCTGTTGCCACCTCACCATGTATCCCTACTAAAGTATCAAATGGTGTGCTTTAACTCAGCCTATCAGATGGTGCCTTTTGAGATTTTTTGAGGGGAACCCTGGTGTCAAGTGGTTTCTTCTTATTATTTTTTGGACTACAAGTTAACTAGGATTGTTCCTTTTGGAAAAAATTTTTGTGTTTGGTCTCCGTTTTTGCAAGTACCTAGATCATTTATGTACCTGTGACTTCATTGCCTCCATTCTACTCTGCTTTGATTGTTTTGGGTTTCTTTTCATGTAATGTTCTTGTGGCACCTGATGGTGGCCCTGGTCAAGTTTACCTTTGGGCTGAAAGGTCAACTTTTGTTTATATAATATGGACTGCTGTAATTGATCCCATCCATGTTTGATTATAAATATAATGTGATATTTCCCAATTTGAAAGATCTTTTTGATGTTTTAGTTACACACCTTCAGCCTATTACTCTCTATTTTATATCAGTTCTTTCTTTTGATTATTCAGTGTATTTTGTTGATTTGTTTTCGGGCTTTATGTCTTTTATGAAATTCAATTAATATTTTGTAATATTTTCTTGAGTGTATTAATTATCGTGTAAGAGATCACTATTATTTCTTCAGTAGGTGTTCTTGTCTCGTAGTAGGCTTACCTGACTTCATGTATTGTTTCCTTTTTACCTCTTTAGCATCACACTTTAAGTAGATGCTCTCCCAAATGAACCATAGTTTTTGGATTACATATTTACCCTGGTTCTTAAGGTTACTGGGTTACCCTGTTATTTGATACTCATAATATGCTACATGGAAGGTCTTGTCAGGATGCATTTGATGCAGTAGCACTCAGGAAAAACCTCCTTTCTCATGTCAGCAGAGGATAAAGGGTTTTGAGTATATGGGGAAACCCAAAGCTGGTCTTTGAGAGAGAGCCTGCTTTAGTCAGTGAAAGCCTGTTATTCCTCTTCTGCCCAGAGTAAATGTTCAGGTGTATGAAGATGAGTGAGAATCAGAAAGGCTTTTATGAGACAGACATATCCGAGAATCCACTGGTGACAATAATCTAACATCCCAAGGAATGCTCTTATTTGGGAGACTGTGGTGGGGTGGGCAACTTTAAGAATGGCTTCAATATGTACTTATCTTTTACGAGAAACATCATGGGAAAGCAAAACAAAAAAAGCAAGATAAAGCACAAGACACCACAGAAGGGCTATAAGAGGCATGCAACAAATTAATGGATGTAGAAACTAAAGTGTGTCCTTTCAAGGCAGTCTGGGAAATGATAAGTAATAGCAAATTAGATACAAATCAATCACCAGAAGATTATTCAGATTGTCTTGGGGAGGTTCCTAAGTGCCACTCGAGGATAGCAGACCCATCTAAGAATGCCCAGCCATCAGTAGCAGCTGCTTCTGTCCAAAGGTTGCCATCTAAGCTGCAGGACCAACTGTGTAGCGATTGTGCGGGACGGTAGACTAAAGATTTGGATGAGTTTGTTGCAGATACAAACCACTTTGCCGGGATCAGAAGGAAATGACTGAGGAAAGGCTGATGGCTCAACACATACAACATTCTCAGCCTTTAGGAGGAAGCACCGAAAAATCCAACATACAATATTAAAGGTATGAATTTTACAAGAATTACTTAAAAATACAGTTCCTTGAAGTCAATAGCTCCATCTGTGACTAGTACAGCCTCGTGAACAACAAATCCAACAGTTCAGGCTGACCGCAGCGTCGCAGGCCAGCCATGTTGTCTGAAAAGCCCGCAAACAGTACCTTGGAAATGTAGGGCATCGTGATCCTCACAATAAGATCCAGAGTGTGGCGTTGCTGGCATCGCACAAGTTTGTTCTGGAGGTCTCATGGGTTAGAGTGAGGAGGGAGTAGATGACACCTGCACCTGAAAGGGCTGTGCCTGTTCTCACACAATGCAGATTCCGACCCCCTGGAGTGTGACTGGAACCAGGCCTGGACAAGCCAGGGTCCTTATTTCATCAAGCTTTTCCTTGGATCCTTGCCCCTCCAAGGTGGATAAAGCAGTTACTCTGCCTCTTCCTCCTTTCATAACCTTGCTCTATAATACTTCATTAAGCTCTGTCACAGTACCCACAATATGGGAGAAGCCTTTATCATCCACCTCCTGAAAAAGCCTACATTTGATCCTGCTACTTTGTCCAACTATCAATCCATCTTTCTGTTGCCTATGATCCCTAAGATCATTGAAAGCTGGGTGAATCAACAACCGTCTAGTTACATCGAAGAACACCCTCTGTGGAATCCCTTACAGGTAGATTGTACTCGTATCTCTCATTTTTCAAACCTATCTCAGTACCAAGATTATTTAGTTGCCAAAGTCAATGACATCAGGCTGATCTTAAATGCTGCTGGATCACCCGCTCTTATTTTTTAAGATCCTTCCACAGCTGTTAACACGGTCTCCCATAAGATCTTGCTGGACAGGTTGATACCATTGGCATAAAGGGCACAGTACACAACTGGTTATCATCCTTTCTCTTCAGGTGCTCCCAAGCAGTATCACTGGCACACTTCTGTTCCCCATTCAAATCCATCAGTAGTGGGGTCCCACAAGGCTCCTCATTGGGTCCTATGCTCTTTAACATCTATGTGGCCCCACTCGCAGTGCATATTTCATTGTACAGTCTTAGATTCTATGCTTATGTCGACGATACCGAATTGATCATTTGCTTTGATAGAGATCTAGACTACCGGGAGAATCAGATGAAAGGCTGTCTATGTTCGGTGGCCAGTTGGATGATCTCTCTCTTGTTTTAAGATCTTTGTGTTAAACTTTTTTGTATTTTCCACAGGTAATTTTCACTTGTCATGATATTGGTATTTCAAAATAATAGGCAAATATAGGCATTGTGCTGGCTGTGTGATTGTCAGAATTATTAATCAGGTGCTAACAGTTTACAGCAAAATACCACATTCAGCATATATGAATAACAACTTAATGAGTATGGTTCTCAATAAAAAACAAGTCTCCTAATATCTTGAAAGCCTGGCAAAACATTCACAAGAGATTAACATCTACCATCACATATGGCTAATTTGCATATCAGGACAGAAGATAACAGCAACAACCTAGGGGATCTAACAGAGGCTGAAAAAGTAAAGTATTGGTGAAGGGGTGAGGCAATCAAGGTACATTGGCACTCATATCTAACTTACCATGGTTACTGAAATGGGAGAGATATCAGCTAGGCTAGGCAGAAAGATGATTGTGAGATCAGCAGTTAAGGGCTAGGCCAGAGGGATTAAGAACTCCCATGCTATCATTAAAACTGAAGAGTAAAGGGTGAGAGAGGACAAATACCTGAGTTAAGGAAGTAAACGAGGCCCATTGAGATGTGGTACAAGAGCATATAAATAAGTAGTGAAGGTTGCTTCAACGGAGAGGCTCAGTCAAGGCAGTATAGTGTCATCTTTGAATATAGTCTAGAAACAACTAAGTAGAGTATCACAATCTTGGGAAAGAAGACGTTTTAGAGGGCCTCGGACCTCCTCTCTATGGAGAGCTTTGCTTTCTGACTCAGCATCATCTTTGATTATAGCCTGGAAAATACTAACTACTATGAACAATTAGCATTGTAGTATTCTAGGACTGCAAGCACTAGGACTCTGCATCCTGGGTGGGCTCAATATATGAACTATATAATAATTTGGAAGGTGCTAAGGTGTGGTTATTAACAGTCAGGCGATAATGAGAAGTTTTAGTTTGAACGTTCTAAACTGATGAAAAATGACGTTGGCTAAGAGCTCTATGTGTGGCGTGTTCTTGTGCATGATCTGGGGCTGGGAAGGTCACAACTGGTGACAAGTAGCGGATATGCATCCCAAAGAAACAAGACTGCTCTCCCTGAGAGTTTACAAGGACATAACAAATTGCTTGTACGTGCCACGTGCGCCCCAAGCCGGTGCAAAGAAGCCTGCAGTTGGCACATGTGGAGTGTGAAACTCCACTCCAGCCTGTATGAGACCTTGTGGAGAAGTTGAAGGCCCAGCAGAGCAACGTTGTTGAAAAAGCCTGGCCAGACTAGTCGGCCAGCCTGAGAACATATAGTGCTGCGTCACAACACTGAGCAAAACAAAATACAATGAAAACGCTAAAGGCAGTGACAACCAGGTATAACAAAGGCAGCAACAACAAGATATAAAGCTGGAAGGCAGCGATAACCTGGTATGAATAGTAAACTTTACTCACTGGGCTTACGACATTGAAATCGGGTGAGGTGACTTGAGAGCCGCCACAAGGGTTGTGCTAGGTTGTTGGTCACCGTAAAAAACAAGTAAAGCCACCTTCAGCATTGTGAATTGTTTCAGTCAGCTGCCACAGAAACATGGAGTACTGTGCTACTGCATTCTTGAAGCCTCCCCTCTCATTCGATACTACCAAAAAGCAGAATAAGGGTGCCCGATGGACCACGCGGTTCGAAACTTTCGATTACTTCACAGATCCTCTGGAAGAAATAAATCATGAGAAAATCATTAAATACTTAAAGAATCTTGCCGGTGATGGAGTGAAAGAAGTAATAAAGGAAATCTCACAGACTGAGACAATGTTGTATTGTCAAATCAAAGGAACATTAGGAGCCAAGTTCAATTCAATGCCAAATGTCGACTTTGAAAGGTACATTTTCAATCAAGTGAGACAATAATTTGGTGAAACGATGGATGAGTTTGTTGAGAGAGTTGGTGTGCTTATCAAGCACTGTAAATTTAGTGAATGTAATGATAAAGAAGACAAGCGCCTCAAAGTTATTGAAGCTTGTTTGTCAGACTCGTTCAGAAGACGAATGTTGGGAGAAAATCTCGGTCTAGAAAAAGTACTAATGGATGCCAGAGCTAAGCGATGAGCAGATTGGCAAGACACAGACATGAAAGCGGGAACAGCAAAAAGTGAATCAGCATTAATTATGAAGAGTAAACACAAGTACCAAGTAGATGCCCATAAATCAACGCCATTGAAGAAAGAAAGTCTGTGTTACTGGTGCAGATTTTCATTTCCACATGAAAGCAAATGTTCAGCAATCAGACAGACATGCAAAGATTGCAGAAAGGAAAATCACTTCATAAACGTTTACAAAGCAACAGAGAAACCAATTGCATCTGAGTGAGATGTGAAAATGGACACCAGAAGGTTACAGAAGTATTCTTGCCATGTCCTCAAAGACAAAAATCAACCACAACTCCGACAGATGGAAGCTAAACAAAGGTGATCGCCATCAAGTTCATCCTGCAAGAATTACTCGACGTCACCATTGAGAGACAGTGAAGAGGATGAATATACAATGATCATATCTAAAAAAGGCGACATGCACATGTAGGTCTTGGTGCTTGTAAAGAAGACAAATAAACTACAAAAACAAGTGAGTCAACCAAACAAAAGTGTTTACAATGACACTCCCCCAAGATCAAACGGAAAATCATAACCTTTGTTATTGACAGCGCTGCGATGATTAACATAATGGCAGTTGAACAATTTAACAGTTTGCCACCTGCACTGTGACGCAAAGCATCAAATACAGAGGTGTACACATGGGCTGATTCCAAACTGCAAACCACTGCAGAGTCAAGGCTCATTCACAGCATCCCTGTGGCATAATAAGACGTCTATGCAGGCCCCAATCCATGTTCTCCAAGGTACATCATCCAGTGCATGCCTACATAGTTTTGCAACTGCTGCTGACAGTGGACTGATATCTATCAATTACAAACTAAATATGCAATCTAAAACAGTAAGTCAGTACCCGTCGCTCTTTTGTGGCTTAGGAGGGCTCAAGACAATGAAGGTGCAACTTCACATCAACGAAGACATCCAGCCTGTTGCACAGCAGCAACACAGCATAACATTTCACCTATAAGAAGCGGTTGAGAAGAAACTAGAAATGCTGGTAAAACACAACACCATTGAGTTCTCTACTGGTCCTACACAATAGGTGTCGCCAATAGTGGGAGTGCCTAAAGAGGACACTGGAGGTGCAGAAAGCATATGCATAGCTATGCCTCAGGTCAACAAGCCATAGAGAGAGAAAGACATCCTTGTCTGTACATTGCACATATGATCATGACGCTGGACAGAGCCAAAGTCTTCACACACCTTGATTTGAACAAGGGATACCATCAACTTGAATTGGAAGAAAACTGTAGGTGCATTACCACTTTTTCCACTAATGTTGGTATGTTCAGATACAAAATATTGAGCTTTGGAGTCTTAGCTGAGCAGAAATATACCAAGATGTTATACATAGAAAAATTCAACCTGCCAGTATTTAGGACCAGCTTTCTGCCATTCACTTGGTGTCTATAAGTAGGCAATGACTATTTAAGGCCCTTTGCTTTTGCCCTAAGTCTCTTCACAGCCTGTCATCTGACAGCTGTATGACCTTTTTTTCTCGACATATCTCATTGAAATCCTTTCACTCCAATGCGCTACTTTATGTTAACATTCCCAAATTCATGAAAGTCTGCATTGGTGGCAGCTTTTTGTGGTCATTACTTTTCAAGCCTGCAAAGCTTTGCCTATTCGAGGTGAAAAGATTTTTTTCCTTAAATTTTGCAATCTGCTAAAATCCTACTTATTCTCTGTGTAAAATGTGCTTGCTAGCCGGTCTTTTCTCCATCACAGGGACACCACGTTTCTCTGTTTTGCGTACATTATTAAAATAAATAAATGAAGAAAGGATGAGAGGTCAAATGCCTACGATCACACAGTGAGTTTGACTCCTTTTTTTCTATGAATAGATGCAACGTACCCTGAAGGCGAAGTCAGGAGAAAGTCACACCTGTCACAAAAAATGTTTCTAACCTGAAACCAGTTTATTTAATGGGCAAACCATCATTACAGTTCATGTTGCTTATCTACATGGTGTAGACTATAGACATTATTTTCAGCTCAGTATTGGTGATGATAGCTCAAGTCATACGTGCGAAGTTAGGGTATCTTGGACAATTTCAACTGTCACCTGCACTGCCTGTCCTAACTATATTTCCACCTTTCCATAGCAACACTACTTACAGAGTGGTGGTCAAATGCTGCATTCAGCACAGGAATTGGATTCAGTAAAAAAATATGTTTTCACCTTCTCACCATAAACCCAACACAGGACATGCAGAAGAAATAAATGGCAACTGACAGCAACCAATGATCACAAGATGAGTGTGTGTTTCTCTCACATATCCCTCCTTCATGAAACTGCTAAGCACTACAACCAAGACCAAGATAAAAGGAGCTTTCTGTTTGCTCCCCCACAGCATCAAACACTTCCCACTTAGACTTACAGCAAGTTCAACACTTTCCAACCAAGCACTCCCCTGTCCACTCAGTGTAGCGTGATTCCCAACTCCCTTCCGTGGGATACGAAGCACTATATAAATACGAGTAAATACAATACAACACATGACATCATACAGCAGATCTTCGATTGTTGGAGGCAGCAAGAAGGGCGAGCTGCCCAAGGTTACACTCTCAGCTGGGAGCTGACGTGCATTTTCGCTCACTAACCACAGCATCTCTCAGATACAGGTGATGGCAGTATTGTGTTGTGCCTGCTTTGTCTACCAGGGTCTAACGTGATCGAGATCAAGGTGCTCCCTAGGAGCTGTGGGATTTCAACTCCTATATTTTGTGAGTACTGTGTACATATGCTGAGTTGTCTGCAGTATTCATTCAAAAAGGATTGATTGGATTTAGCACCGTATCTCCTACTGCGCCCAATGAACACAAGGAATGGGTTGATGGCTTCTGTGCATGAGAGCTCGTGCATGTGCTCCAACTTTCTCTTTAATTTAATTTTAGGTGACTTTTCTATAAGTCCTTTTTTGTGTCATATTTTCAATACTTTGGACTGATTGCATTATAGAATCCAAAGAAAGTAAATTTCCCAGGCTTCGCTTGCCTGGGAAGATAAGAGTGTGGGGGGTTAAATTTAACCAAAGTTGGATTCTTTCTCCAGTAGTAAGGCCGCGAATGGTGATGACAACTGGAATTAATACTGCTCTGACAGGTTAAAAAATGTTTATAGCACACGTCCCAGTTCCAGAACCCTCGTATGATGTGTTAGTCGCCCTGCAACACAGACTCAATTGATGCACCCGTGTATGCCACTGATTCCGTGGGCCTGGGAATAGCAGGACAAGAGCCGGTATTCACTTCACCATCCCGGGCGGTTATCTGTCATAATATCACTGTTCTGTTGCACTGCATTCTTGACCCCATACTATGTTGACCACCCTGCGTGGGCATGGCACCGACTAGCCACTACTTTGTTGCTGATGACGTGCAACTACGTAATCTCCTGCCAGTCTTCGCTATGGTAACATTTTGCCTTGTCATGGAGCACTGCTTAAGTGCTATGCTGTTCACATGTTTGCTCTGTTTCTTTGTTAGGCTGCTCTGACGGCCAGTAAAAACTACTGACCTAGCCATAATAAAATCTCAGGGCTTTAGCATGGATTTACCACAAAGTCTTAAATAATATTTTGTTGAAATGTTATTTTTTCACGTATAAATACAATGGGGCATATTTACAAGCCCCTAGCACCACCAGAGCGTCACTTTTTGTCTCTCCGGAGGCGCTGTACCCTGCGCCATGTTTACAAGGTGGTGTTAAGCCACTTTTTGTGGCTTAACACTGCCTTGTAAATATGGCCCCCTTCGCAATTTTCTGCGGCAGAGGGGTGTGCAATGGGTGTTTCTGTTGGCGTACCCATGCAACACCCTTTGCTTTCTGCCTCCCATTTCAAGGAAACGTAAATCTGAGTCAGTGGCAAAAACTAACGCCACCCTGGAGTTGGTGTTAGCATGGCGCAACAAGGAGATTTACTTTTATTTCTTCTCCTTTATGCTTTTTCTATGTGTGCTGCATTCTGAAGCATACATAGGAGTACCGAATCACCATTATTGATTGTTTATGTGCAGGAAGGAGCACCTTCCTGCCATGGGCATCAGTTCACCAAAATGCCAGAGGTAGCGCAAGTTACATCACACGCTTTTAACCCTTACTTTGACTCACACACACACACATGCTGACACATACACATATTCACACACTCTCTCACATGAACACACTCTTACCCACAAGTATGCATACAACAAACATTCAAAAGCAATTTTACTTACCCTAGCTGCCAGCTAGTGTCATATTCCAACTAACTGTACTCCATTTTATGACACTTATATATATGATGTCCATGCTTCCTGTACCTAGATAATCATCCCTGCAGCGCAGGCACCCTTGCACTATGGTGTAAGGGTGCCTCTGTTGGCGCTAGGCAGCTAAATTTAGCGCCAGCGCTAGGGTGAACACAGGGGTAAGCCATATTTTTGTAAATACGATGAATCCCTGTGTTTCTGAAGTGCCGCAGGGTGGCACTGTCAATTTTGGAGCAGCGCTGGACTACTTCCTTGTGAATATGCCCGATGGTTTATATAACCGTGGCAGTTTTCCTATTTGAGATGGCCAGATGATGGCAGTATTTGTCTATGTAAAGTGAACATTACTGAATATCTAGTATGTGGTTTCCCTGTCATACTCAATAGTAGTAAAAAAAAAACCTGTGCTGTGTCAGGCAGAAATGAAGTGGCATGTTTTGGGTATAGCTGGAATTGAGGTGATTGTTTAGTTGTAAAGTGGAACTGGGTCGTACTGTGCCTTCAGGAATGTTTCTTCTAAAATTGCGAATTAGAATGAGAACCAAAAATGTAAAAAACATTTCCTGCAATAATTTCCCATTTTCCTCAGAGTTTCACATAAATATTTTGCTTGATTTCAGTATGGGTAGACACTGGAACAGCAGATTTACAGCTATCAAGATTACAATAAGATCCATAATGAAGCCCAATATGTTTATCCAGAACGCTGGTATAGATCATACATTCATGTGCATATGTAATAAAAGCAATTCACAGATGTCAAATGCACACACAGACCAACACACCTGCTATCACCCAAGCGCATAGAGCGACAAACAGGCACCTATATATGCAACTCCACAGACACCCATGAATGCAAAGCCCCATTAGCAACAAACCTCTGTTGCCTCGGCTTTAACAAACCTCATTTGCATTAATGAGCTTCAGTGACCAAAGGTGATGATGAGTCCCATGGCTATGGGCAATATTGGAGTTCTCAACCCCCACCCCACTTCCCTGGCTCCATGCTGCCCTCTCTCCTGCTTCCCAGCTTCTCCACCTCTCTGCTCAGGTGGGGCAGAAGAGACTGGAGGAAGGTAAAGTGCTGATGAGTTTTGCTCTTGCAAAGTGTTACATTTGCTATATATGTAACCTCTGATGCTGGTATAATGATACCGACCAGGCCCAGCGTAGTCCCCGAAGAAATACGTGGTGTATTTATTTTCTTTGGGACATCATCTTCACAAACAACCATAACAGCCACCTTGGCTATGGATGACCCAGTGTCCCATTCGCTACATTTATCACCTCTCAGGCATGACCTCACGAAAGAAGGGTCTTCATACATCATCTACCCTTTTGCCCTCCCCCACCACTACAGCCCTTGAAACATGAGCATCAAACCAACCTAAGTTTTATTATCCTCACGTTTTCCCCTATAACTTCCTTCCCTTGCTACTTTCCTCCTTCTTGCCTCACCTTCCTGTTTCTGGGGTTAACTAGGGCAGCAGAAATTGGAAGAAGGCAGAGTGCTAGTACGTTGGGCCATTGCAAAGCTATACGCCTTTTAAATATGTATGTCCCTGCTTTGTCCCATTGTTTTTAGACCCCACAGGGGACTCTACTTTTCTACACTCTATAACATTTGGGTCCTAATTGGAATTAGTTAGCTAGTTTGTGAGTGCTACCTCAGTGAAAGAAGCTCTCAGAACTTCAGACAGTTGACACTTCCCAGGATGCTGATTACAACTTTTCAAGGGCATGCATGTGGGCTCTTCAAAATTAGAGAAACCCATGGTTTTTTATCATGTATCTAGAGTATCCTCCAGGAAGAGGTGTTATTGCAGTGACTAATTAACACAACCCGTAGCAATCTATTTTTGCACCACTGGTAAGAGAATTTAGTTGCTATCTGAAGGACTCGGGTGATTTCTTAAGCAAACTAAAACAAGTGGAACAGGTTGTGGAAGCAAAGTGCAAAGTGTTTACTTTGTATGTAACAGTCTGTACACAGTCATGATAAATTACCCTCTTCCCTGGGAAATATGCTTTATGGACCCCCTGGTGCTAAGGCCTTTGTCAGTGTGCCAACATGAGACAGAAAGCTAGTTGGACTGCAACCATTCACAACACATTGACCAGTACTTGAGTGGCATGCATTTCAGATAACAACCAATCTTGTGAAATGTTGCAGGGATGTTTAATGGAACCCAAACCCTCTTTCATGATAGAAAGGCAGATTGAAGAACACTATGAGAGCATAAAATCACAGAATCATATTGGAAAATAGAGTGACATTAAAACATGCATTCTATGATTGTTCACTTGTGTCTAGATAATCAACATATGTAGTTAAAGAAGAGGAATACTTTGAAGTGAAAAGATGGGATACTTATAACAGGCATGTCTCATGTAAAGGAATCGAAAGTGTTGAACTGATACTTCTGGAACATAAAGAAATTTAGGTAAACAATGTGTTTTTGCTTCAACTGTTGCAATTTGTACGAAATGCCAAGTGTTTCAGATTTTAAGAAACATATCGTCTCTAAATAGGTGAAAGAGTGACGGCGACCATGCGAAGATCATATCGACTTCGTATGGTCACCATTTTCATTCATCCTGGTCGTAGGAGCTATGCCTGACCACATAGGTGGAGTACCACTTTAATCTGGCACAGTGTGGTAATACTTTTGTGGACCCTCTCAGATTCTGAAATATGCAGCCTAGCAAGACTGAATGAGACACAAATATCACAAGAAAAACTAAGCCTCTAAGAGGACCAGTCTTTCCCTTTCTTGTGTTTATATTGTCCATTACTCTTGGCAGTCATAGGGATCGCTTTGCTTTCACGATTACCTATGACAATCCACAGAGTCAGTGTTTCTCAGCTTATGGGAGCATGACAAGATTGTATAACTTAGTTTTCTTCAGCAATACTAAGGTACGAAGCTCACCTATCTGAGACTTTCCCCAGTTTCTTTCTGCCATGCTGTACTGCCACCAGGAGCAGCTTAAGGTAACACAGTTGATGTGGCCCAGGAAAAACAAAGGTAGAAAAAGTTGTTTTCTTAGGTTAGAGGTGGTGAATTGCATACACTTTCACATGGCTACCACTTTTGCTCTGCTGGCTGCATATACGGAAAGACATATTCCCTTTACTGGGCAGCACCCTATGAGCACACATTTATATCTCTGTCTTCCCCTTTCCCCCTCTCCCTCGCCCCCTGGTGTTGCCTACTCCCCTGCAAACAGACGCCTCCTAGATTTGCACTACCTGAACATGTGGAAACCTTTAACATTGTGCTGCAGGCACTCCCATGCCATGCATGCACCCCCTGTGGCCAACGGTGCACACACTGTTCTCTGCTCCTCATGCTCCATGAGGTTATACACACCACTTTATGTTCTTCTACAGGGTAACATTGCTTGTTGTGATGGCCATCTGTAAAGGCCAAACAAGCAGACACACAAGGCAGAATAAGACCTCATGTACTTCTTTGTCCGCTGTATATACACCAGTTCTTATCATGGCGTGGAAGAGCTATGGCGTTAGCTGATGGAAGCTGCTATGATAGGGACAGGGAAACACGTTTTTTGTAGCTGGGCGTTCCGAACTCTGCTCGAGATTGACTCTGTCCTCGTTTCGTAAGGTGAGGTGGCTAGGCCAGGCTGACAGCCTGCATGAGAGTGAGAGAAAGGCAACAAAATGGTGGGCAGTGGGGATCAACTGATTGGATCCTAACTGATGAGACAATGAGTCAGAGAAATCATGCAACTCTACATTCGAAATGAGCCTGAGCATGCATAACTCAAATCAAGGCCATTCAACAGGTCATCAGAATATTTGGATTGGTCATCGTGGTTGATACTTCCTTAATGATGTGATTATGTGATCACTGTCTGTCACCAACGACACAAAGAAATCACAATTAATTACTCTGTTTGTTGCGTCATTTAGCTAGAAGAATATGGAAATGGCTTAGTAAAAAACTGGATCTGCAGGTTACCACACATTTGACGAAAATAAAGGCATTCCAGGCCCTTAAATAAGTGCTGAGGGGAGCCATTGGTACCCACCAGCACAATTATTACATAACCCACAGGGCAACAAACAGAAAAGGATCAATATTTTTCTAGATGAAACTCAAAAAATGTTCTCAAGAACAAATGCTGCTCTCCAGATTGGCCTCATAACTGTTTCACCATGTGAGGAAAAAAACGGTTGGTGGTATACATCCCTTTCCATCAAAACTGCCAAACTCGGGGGTGTGGTTTGGCCACCGAACAGAATGGCCTTCTGAGGACGAAGCTCCGCTCGCCGAGATAGATTCCAACGACGGCAGGGGCAACACGAGCCTCAGGCAGCCTCAGTACAGCTTCCCGGGACTGCGAGATACGCAGTCCGGGGAAATAACAGATCTCCCCAGCGAGATATGGTGCCTGCGATGCCATCGGACGCAGACCGCTGGAGGCCTTCGACCGCGCAGCCAACCGCGGCCTAAAGTGAGGGGCCTGCCCTAGAACGAAGTCCCCTCGGAAGCTTCAGAACCGCGACTGCGCTCTGAACAGTGTGGTCGAGGCCACCAGCACAGAACAAGGTGTCGGGAGGCGTGGGGGTAAGTGGTGACGGAAGCGGGCCCCCCTCCACTCTCATCTCGATCTCTATCTCCAAACTACCACCCATGGGCAGCGCTGCAAGCTCCGGCACATTACCACAATAGAAATGGCACGCGCCGCGGCACACTACCAGAGGACATCTTGGAGCCACAGGGCGTATGGGCAGAGAAGGCGATGGGCCCCCTCCCCTGAAACACCAGTAGTGCGGAGAACGAACAGGCTTGAGGCTCGCCCGAGGCCCACGATCGTGTGCCCGGCCGCGGCATTAAACGAAGGGCACGAGAGAGAGCGGAGAATCAACAACAGATAAGTACTGCGGCCACACCCTGAACAAATAAAATAGAGGATCTAACTACCTACCTACGAGTAGCACTGAGAGAGAAACAAAAATCTCTTTGAACTATCTACCTTGTAACATAGCAGCGACGCTGCGGTCTAGAGAGGCATAACCTGAGACACATAGCTCTGAAGGCACCACTGCGTACAGTGCAACAATAGGAGGAAATTAATACGACTGATCCCCAATTGCAACACAAACTTTGTTGTGAGAGGCCATCGATATACAGCCTCACAATAGAGCGCTAGGTGGCCATTACTAACGGGACCACCGACCTCCCATCCACCCCCCCCGAGAGAGACGAAGTGGGGGACCATCACCAGGGGGACAAAGTGAATAGATGCAGATGGGGAAGAGATGGAGCACCACCAGCAGAGAGGACATGGAAGGGGTGAAATACTACAAAGCGGTACAAGAGTACGGAATGGATAGACGAAGATAGCGAAGAAGTGCAATAACAGAGGCAAGACAGAGTGAAGTATAAGTACGAGATAATCACTCACAACAGAACGTCACAGAAACGGAGGGGTAGGACTCGATGTCCGACGGCAGTGTCACCTGTTGTATCACAATAACAGTAAAAGTTCCGGCTCAACCTCCTACACCTCCCCTTTTTACGCCATAGATCCTATCTCTCAGATAATAACACTACCGCATGGAAGAGGCCCGAAGGCAGACCTCCATCTGTCACACAAATAGTGGCTGTCTTGGGGAACGGTCCATAACATCCTATAGATGACACTAAAGAAGAACAGATGCGGCCCCCCCACTGCCTACTCAACCTTTTAACTAGTCTGCATTTCACATCAATATTTCACCTCCTCTCCCAAGTGCAACTCTTACCTACAAGGACCACCCTCCTACAACAGATACGACCTCAACACCTCAACCTACAGGACAGGAGAAGGACGATTGGCAAGCTACGACCTCATCGTGCTCACATGACGAAACCCATCACATAGAGCCTCCTACATTCCGGAAGAAATGCCCAACGGAAAGCTTTCAGGCAAGCCTTCCAGACAACTCCTGTTCTCAGAGGCTATCACACAATCGAAACCCATGAAAACACAAATGGCAACACCAGGGCCAATGCCCACACCAACAGACCCTCCTGCTCCGGAAGCCACAGAACGTATACTACAGGAGATTGCCTCGGTGGGACGTCATCTCAAGGCAACGGATCAGAAGATCACAGACTTAACCATAGCCTCTTCCCCCATCTGTGCAGATATAGCAGGTTTCAAGGACACAGCGGACTCCCTGGACCAACGCCTCACTACGGTGGAAGATCAAATGGCGATACTGCCAGATCAGGAAATCGAATTACGATCCCTCCGAGCAAAGGTAACCGACTTGGAAGACCGGAGCTGCCGAGACAACATACGACTCTTCGGAATCCCAGAACGCAAAGAAGGACCTGACACCAAGGCCTTTCTACAACCACTTCTGCCCGACCTCTTCGGTATTGAATTTTAACCACCACTAGAATTCCAAAGGGCACCCAGAATTGGACCACCTCACAAGGCTACCTCGGACAAACCACGGCCTATCATAGCATGCTTTTTAAGACATGATCAGGCTCGACAGGTCCTATCAGCAGCTAAAACACAAGGACCGGCCTCTTTGGATGGCCATGAGATCAGAGTAGCTGCCAACTTCTCCAGGCTGACAAATAAAAAGCGAAAAGCGTTCCTAGCCTTCAGATCGCAGCTCAGGAAACTAGACATCAAATATGGCCTTTTCGAACCCGCAAGGATGTGGATCACCTATCGTGGTTGTTAGACCTGACAGCCTTAGGGTGGTCACCCCTAACTTTTTGCCTGCCTCCCTCCACATTTTGGACACTGTTTGTGCAGGATTTTAGACTCTGCGCACTTTACCACTGCTAACTAGTGCTAAAGTGCATATTCTCTCTCCCTTAAAACATGGTAACCTTGAATCATACCTGATTGGACTATTTAGTAGTGTGCACTCTATGTGCCTAAGGCCTGTAGATTAAATGCTACTAGTGGGCCTGCAGCACTGGTTGTGCCAACCACTTAAGTAGCCCCTTTTCCTTGTCTCAGGCCTGCCACTGCAAGGCCTGTGTGTGCAGTTTCACTGTCACCTCGACTTGGCATTTAAAAGTACTTGCCAAGCCTAAACCTCCCCTTTCTCCACATATAAGTCACCTCTAATGTGTGCCCTAGGTAACCCCTAGAGCAGGGTGCTGTGTAGGTGAAAGGCAGGACATGTACCTGTGTAGTTTACATGTCCTGGTAGTGTAAAACTCCTAAATTCGTTTTTGCACTACTGTGAGGCCTGCTCCCTTCATAGGCTAATATTGGGGCTGCCCTCATACAGTATTGAAGTGGTAGCTGCTGATCTGAAAGGAGTAGGAAGGTCATATTTAGTATGGCCAGAATGGTAATATAAAATCCTGCTGACTGGTGAAGTTAGATTTAATATTACTATTCTAGAAATGCCACTTTTAGAAAGTGAGCATTTATTTGCACTTAAATCTTTCTGTGCCTTACAATCCACGTCTGGCTGGACTTAGTTGACAGCTTCTTGTGCATTCACTCAGACACACCCCAAACACAGGGTACTCAGCCTCACTTGCATACATCTGCATTTTGAATGGGTCATCCTGGGCTGGGAGGGTGGAGGGCCTGCTCTGACACAAAGGACTGCCACACCCCCTACTGGGACCCTGGCAGACAGGATTGAACTGAAAGGGGACCTGATGCACTTCTTAGCCACTCTTTGAAGTCTCCCCCACTTCAAAGGCACATTTGGGTATAAAACAGGGCCTCTGCCCTACCTCATCAGACACTTGCTGGAGAAGAAACCTGAACCAGAACCTGCATCCTGCCAAGAAGAACTGCCTGGCTGCCTAAAGGACTCACCTGACTGCTTTCTACAAAGGTCTGCTGTCTTGCTGTTGCCCTGCTGCCTTGCTGAACTCTTGTCTGGCTGTAAAAGTGCTCTCCAAGGGCTTGGATAGAGCTTGCCTCCTGTTCCCTGAAGTCTCAGGACCAAAAAGACTTCTCTTTTTCACTTGGACGCTTCGTACGGCGAAATTTTCGACGCACAGCTTGTTCTGCGGCGAGAAAAACGCCGCACACCGACGCTGATCGACGCGACGCCTTCGGGACGACCGGAACTTCGACGCACGGCCTCGCAAGGACAACCCCGCCCGACCTGCAGAGGAGAAATCGACGCGGCGCCTGGCGTGAGAGCGAAACTTCGACGCACAGCCCCGCAGAACGACGCACAGCAGGTAAACAAGCAGGAGAATCCACGCACAGACCCGGGACATCTGGTAATCTCCGCGATCCACCAGAAAGAGACTGTACGCGCGCCGGAAAACGACGCACGACTTCCCCGCGTGAAAAATAACAATGCAAGTCTGTGTGTGCTGGGGAGAAATCGACGCACACACCCTTTTTCCACGTATCTCTTCTTCTGTGGCCCTCTGAGGAGATTTTCCACTCCAAACCAGGTACTTTGTGCTTAAAAGAGACTTTGTTTATATCACTTTTCAGTGATATCTCTACAAATTCACATTTCAACTTTATTCGTTTTGACCTACAATTATCCTGATAAATATTATATATTTTTCTAAACACTGTGTGGTGTATTTTTGTGGTGCTATATGGTGGTATTGTATGATTTATTGCACAAATACTTTACACATTGCCTTCTAAGTTAAGCCTGACTGCTCGTGCCAAGCTACCAGAGGGTGGGCACAGGATAATCTTGGATTGTGTGTGACTTACCCTGACTAGAGTGAGGGCTTTTGCTTGGACAGGGGGTAACCTGACTGCCAACCAAAAACCCCATTTCTAACAGTGGTAAATCCAAAGACTTTACTGAACCGGAGGACCTCAGCTCATGTCTCAATGATCTTACCTCACACCCCATGGACGTTTCATCAGGACAAGAAGATCCCGATTCCTCTCAGACCGGGAACAACCCCCCTGCTGCACTGTTACGAGACCAGTCGCCACGGTCTGCCTCACACAAGAGAGGCAGAATGTATGACCGCCTTCCCAAGCCACAGGACAATCGTGACCAGGTGCTACAGGCAGTAATAGACCACACCCAAGACATGAGTAGGGACAAATCCCGCTCCCCTCTGAAGCCATCACTGGACGATCACTCAGATCATTGAACTCCGAGAATACTTAGAACACTGAAGGAATGGACCCTCATTTAGCAACCGACCTACTTATCGTCGGACAGATAAGTAGCATGCCCAACTGTTCTGAACTAAAGTTGTACCCTTGATGGGGAGGGAGTGGGGGTACAAGAGATTACCATCACCCCCTCTCATTATGGGATATCAGCTCTTAAAGGGTAATGTCTGTTTATCGGCTAGGACATCCCTAATCAACCTCAGAGGTATAGCTGAGGCACCTACAGAGATCTTTAGAGACAACCCTGAAGGATGTCAAAACTGTTCTAAATGCATCATTTTATACCATATACTCATCTTTAAACATGTATGATCAGGTCTTCTTCAAAATCTCCCCCCCACGTTCTTCTGCTTCTGAACCTGGACTCCTTTATATTCAAACCCCAGTGATATAATTATCTATCTATATCCGCACCACGCAACACATAACACACTGAGGCTGACTACTGACCCCTCCCAAAATCATCGAAGAAACATTGAAATAACCCCTCATCATATCTACATCTCATAATAATACTCCCTCGGCGCGCGGACTCCACAGGTACGAACCCGCAGGTTAACAGACTAACTGACAGCAGGTTTTCTTTTTCCCTCCCTTTTGTTCTTTTTCTAGGTCTTTCTCTCACTTTTTATTCATTAGTGCATAAGTTTTTCTTTTCTCTGATTTAGGAGCCTTTCAACCTTACTTCTATTTCTATAACTCCTACTCATTGCCCCTGGTGACCGAGGGACCCAGACACATCTTGTCTTTGCCCCTTATATTAAACCATCCCCCCATTACACGTCCCTGAATAACTAGTATCTGTATAATATTCACCCCATCCCGCACCCCCCTCCCTGACCACACATTACAGATACATTATACGGAATACACCTCATCCACATAGCACCCGTGGGAACGACAACGCCGCTCACAATCGTCTCCTGGAATATCCATGGTATGACCAACTATGTCAAACAACAGAAAGTACTATCCTATTTATGTTCTAAACATGCGGATATTGCCCTGTTACAGGAAGCACACCTTGACTCAGCAGAATCTGAAAAACTTCGTAGAGACTGGGTTGGTAAAGTACTCTATAGCGGTAAACCGCCCGTGTCTGACGGAACGCAGGGTACTGGGAGGAAATGTGGGGTGCAACTCTCATACGTCGTTCACTGCAGTTCCGGCTGCTTAAAACATGCCACGACCCGGAAGGTCGTTATGTCCTAGCCAAAATCAGGATAGGTCTTTTCACGATCTGCATAGGTTCAATATATGCCCCAATAGGCTCGAAGCACACTTTCTTTCTCTCTCTTAATCGACTGCTCGGACAGATTGGTGCCTCTCAATATGTACTGGGTGGAGACTGGAACATTGTACAAGATGCTATCCTTGATCGCATAAGCGGCCTTGACGCAGGCAATAACTCAGATAGGGCCCTACTCCACGATGTCCTTTCCGACCACAGCTTGTTAGACTGCTGGCGCTTATTACACCCCTCAGACCGCCAATACACCTTTCTCTCTCCAGTCCATGGAACCCAATCGCGATTAGACTACTTTATGATCGACCAGAGACTGCGGCCGCACCATCGGACCACTCCCCGGTCCTACTAACGCTGGAACTAGGAGTATTCAGTCCCGGCCGTAAACCATGGCGCCTCCCCAACTCCAGATATAGAACCCCAAAAGGAAAGGAGCAACTTAAAACCCACTTTACCACCTATCTAAAAGATAACAAAGGCTCGGTATCCTCACCCCAACTCCTATGGGCGGCAGCAAAGGCAACCATCAGAGGTCAGCTAATGCAAGACGCTGCCATTGCCAACACCCAAAAGAGAGATCAACAGGCCAACCTGGAAGACAGGATATCCCATGCAACCAGGGAATATAGGCGAACCCCCACTCCATCCAATCGCCGCCATCTTAAACAAGCTAAAATGAAACTCAACTCCCTATATACCTCGCGGGCAGAATATGCATTGCAAAGGTTAAAGGGCCGCCATTATGAACACCGCGAGAAAGCAGACCGTCTACTAGCCGCCCAACTACACCAAAGAGATATTACATTAGCCATACCAGCACTCACTGACCGAAATAACGACCTCCTCACGTACCCACAGGCAATTGCAAATGAATTCGGCAGCTATTACCAAGCCCTATACACCCCAGAAACAGTAGAAGCCATTGACTGCCTGAACACCTTCCTACAAAGAGCAGATATACCCTGTCTTTCAACAGAAGGTAGGGCACTCCTAGAAGGTGATATTAGCAAGATAGAAATTCAACAGGCGATAGCCAATCTATCGTATCGAAAAGCCCCCGGGGAAGATGGCTTTCCGTCCGAATTCTATAAATGGTCCGGGACAGATACAGTGGAAACCCTATACGACGCTTTCCAGGGAGCGGAACGCACAGGATCCCTATATCATATCTCTAACAAAGCCACTATCACAGTTTTACCCAAACCAGGAAGAGACCCACTTCTTTGTGGGAGCTACTGTCCCATATCACTACTTAATGGAGACACCAAAATCTTAGCAGCGATATTAGCAACCCGACTTAAAAAAGTCATCCCCTGTCTGATCCAGCATACCCAGGTGGGCTTTGTGCCAGCCCGCTCATCAAGGAATCACCTCCGTACGCTATTCGTTACCATATGGACAGCTTGAGATTCACAGGAAGAAGCCCTTGCCCTCTCATTGGATGCAGAGAAGGCATTCAACCGCATAGAATGGTGGTATCTTTTTGAAATTTTAAAACGCTTTGGACTAGGGACTAACTTCATTAATAGAAAATGACTACTCTATCATTCCCCGACAGCTCAGGTGAACTGTGGAGGGTTCCTATCTGACACCTTCCCGATCTCCAGAGGAACACGACAGGGCTGCCCACTATCCCCACTATTATTCTTATTAGCTGTTGAACCCCTTGGGGCGGTAATTAGGAACTCCAATGTAATATCAGGAATCCCAATCCTGGGCGGATGTTCCACCATTTATCTATACGCAGACGATATCCTACTCACGCTCACCGACCTATCCAATTTCCTACCAGCTCTTAAACAGATATTTACAGAATTTGAGCAACTCTCAGGCTATCGGATAAACTGGGATAAAAGCGAGGCCCTCCCCTTATCCCCTGTAACAACCAGCTCCTCCCTACAAGGTCTGCCGGTTAAATGGAAACACACATGGCTCCGTTACTTAGGCATTGATATAAATAGAGGCCTAGAAAACATAGTGACAGACAACTTAAACCCCTTAATCAATAACATGAAACGAGACTTTGAGAAATGGAAACAATTAGGATTCTCCATGTGGGGCAAAGTACAGGCAGTGAGAATGGTAACCCTCCCAAGATTTTTATATGTTCTGGGTATGCTCCCTTTATACATACCATTAACCCTCCTCCGAGGGATAGACCATTGCATTCGAACCTTTGTCTGGGGATCCATGCGCCCACGACTACCCAGAGCCACGTTATTAGCACAACGTGAATTTGGAGGTTTGAATCTCCCTTCCATAGAACACTATTCTTCAGCATTACACCTATCACAGATGACCCTCCTACTCCCGAATGTGCGGGACCCACCACTCTGGTTAGCAGTGGAAAGCGCAGTTACAGGAGTTCCTCACGAACTGCAGATACTATCCAACACGGACAGGCTGGACCAACGAACTACCGACCCGATGATAGGGGCCATGAGGAAAGCTTGGCGACAGGCTCCCTGAAAATAGACCCATATCTCAATGACAGAGCCCCCCTATGGGGCAATAAAGGACTCCAGATAGGAGGTAAGACCATCCACTGGCGGGACTGGTATCAAAAAGGCATCATAAGGATAGACCAACTCATCTCTGGAGACAATTGGAAGACGTTCAGGGAGCTACAGGGTGAATTTGACCTCCCCGATCACTATTCATGGCGCTATCTACAGTTGCGACACTGTCTGATACAGCGACTAGGACGATCCCCCCGGCGATTAACACATTCACCTATACTCCAATATCTAGACACATGGGGCAAAATGAAAGGGGCTGCGTCGGGGCTACAGACGGTGCTGAATCAATACCTTTTCTCGCTACCACTACTCAACTCCCTTAGAGAAAAATGGCAAACCCGACTACAGAAAGATTATGACCTAGAAGACTGGGCTGAATTAATTGAGGCTAGAGACCGAGGAGCCTGTGAGGCTCGCCTGAAATTCTGCCTTTTCAAGACTCTACATGACTAGTATTGGACCCCCCCGAAACTATGCACAGCACGACTTCTACCCCACGCATCCTGTTGGAGATACCCCAACAAACATTGCGACCTTACCCATATCTTACATGACTGCACTGCTATACAACCCTTCTGGCAGGCGATAGGACACACTCTCGGAGAGGTATTGCCCTTACCGCCAACGCTCACACCATCCCTTATACTCCTACATGATACAGGGGAACTACAACATCTCTCACGACCCCAAAGCCGACTATTGTATACTGCACTAGCCACAGCCAAATTATGAATCCTCAGACATTGGCGGGCAGCGGCTGCTCCCTCCCAGGAAGAATGGATTGGCGCAATGTACCAGGCAGCCTCCCACGAACGCCTCATATATGACCTACAGGATAAAACTGATATATTTCTACAAACATGGTCACCCTTCCTACCTAATCTGATGACATAGGTTTATCCTGTGATAGACCACCACAACCATTTAAATTATGCAAACACAAACCAATGCCCACACATTAGTATATATAACATTACCTTCAACTTGTACCCTCTTTTTATATTTTCTTAATAGAATCCACCCAACAAAGATGTTTTAAGAGCAATGGTGACGCCCTCACCGATTACTCACTTGCAGCCCAATTATACTCTGCACCGATGTCTTATTCTCCCTAAAAACCCAAAGACCCCCTACTCCCTTATTTTTGTCCTATTATCCCTAGTAGATCATCATTATCATTCCACCTATTTTTTTTTAAATAACATCACCTCACCCCCCCCACCATAGAATGCTGACTACATCTGGGTCGCCCTTATCCCCTCCAACTCCTTCCCTTTGCCCCCTCCCCTTCCCTCGGTCACCATTGCTCCGAGCACCACTGCCAACATAGCGGTCCCCATTATCATTCTTTCTATTAGTGTTATTATCATCATAATAGGTATTATTACCCCTATCGCCTTCTATATCTATCTTTCTTTACCTAGAAATAATCTCATTGTTATGCTTTTCAACATTATTTACCCAATTAAGTTGAATACCCCTTAATTAATCACTAATCATGGATGGATACACCCCCGTCCTTGGCGGCAGGCCATCTTATTATCAACATACTAACACGAATCACGAACAATCACTCCATATATTAGAATAGCACAACACGAATATCCTCGATCAATGTTTCTTCAATAGAAAACACCCCAATTTCTTACCTACGTATCAGTACTCATTGAGTATTTATTGTCCTCTCTGTAAAACTACCCTCCTTATGAATCCCTGAGTTCCTTGAGGAAGGGATACTACTAGAAACAGACATGAATGCTCCCATAATGATCCATCTCTGTTAAAAAATATACACCATGTCGCAGAGAGGCTATTATACTAAATACCCGTCAATGGCGCCTATTAATATAATATAATAGTAGTATGCTGCAGTTAATCTAGGATATGGATATACCCAACACTTATGGTTGTATACCCTTTATAGACGAAGTTCAAGCACTCTCAAGATTGATACATTTTGTGTGTTTGGAGACATGAGACCACTATGCTAATAATACTGGCTCTTAAATGTGATTATCAACGCCTGGGACAAGGCAGATTTTTCTGTGTTTGATATACTTGTATACAACGATTGAAGACTGTAAAGGCGGAGTACCCCCAAAGACGGGAGGAATTTTGTTAACTTATCCTTTGTACATGACTTGCGTTACGAAATATGAATAATGACCATACTAATAAAAAATTCTAACACAAAAAAAAAAAATGCCAAACTCTCAGCAAAGATGTGATGTGCTGTGAATCACTAGGGGACAGATGATTTTGAAAAAGTGGTGCAGTGCAGTACAGCAAGTCACTTTGCTCCGCTGCACTTCATCACTTGGGAAGGGCAGAAATGTGCTGTATTTAAGGAATCCAGTGCATTTCTGTCCTTTCCTCCTGCGCTGGTGCACAATGGGCTGCCTAGTGCCAATGCAGGTGCCCTTGCACAATGGTGCAAGGGTGTCTGCCTTGAAGGCAGGATTGTTTTTGTGCAGTAAAGGGCACCTTCCTGCACAAAACAGTCCTTGGAGGCTTTTAACAAAATGCAGCACACACAGAAAGAGGAAAAAAGACATTTCACCTTGTTGCGCCGCATCTGGGGATGCGTAAGGTTTTGGCACATGCTCAGGTTTACCAGGGTTGGTAAATCTGGGAATGCGTGAAAATGTATGCGAGTTGCGTGGTAACACCACCGCAATGCCCAATGAAACGCTTCCCTTGTGCAGAGTAAGGCAACACAGCGATTTGCCCTGTCTTGCCTTACTCCACATCTATCAGGCCATTCAAAGCCACGCAAAGTGGGTTTGCGTGGCCACATTGATATGGTTGCTACGAATATGCCACCACTGTGCTGCAAGAAGTGAAGCAACGGGGGGTGCAAGGGGGTCATAACTATGCCCCTTGGTGTTTGGAAGTGTGAACGAAATGCAGCTGTCCCAACTTGAACCTCTGAGTTTAAAACAGTCAGGATATCACTATAGACAAGACGTGGGGACTTAGTGTAACATCGAGAAACTGGAAGGATCACATACTCCTGACCATAACCTAAAAGTTAAGGTGTTCCTGGAGCAACAAATCTAACATATCATTGAAAAATATGGAACACAAGTTTATATCTGTGAGGATAGCGTCCTGTTTCTATCACACATACCAATGGAGATCCGAAAAGCCCCAATGCAATTCCAACAACTTTCCTTGCTCACTAAATTTGAAAGCTAGAACAATACAATTACAAATAGAAAAATAAAGCAACTTCTTGTGCTCCTTGAACCGGCACAGTGTGTGAGCTATCACCATAATGACACTTGCATCACAGACTTATTTTCTACTCTAAAAACACCACTGCTACCAATAACACAGTGTACGACAGAAATCAAACAACAGAATATTATACATTCGTTCCATTCCCTTTAATCACAGAGGCACAATTGGGAATGCAAATAAATACATAACTAAAGCACCTCCACAACAACAGTGAATTAACTTTTCTCTAGAGAAGAATTTTCATGCAAGTGATGAGGTCAACAACTCTAGTAATTTTGCATAGTGTAGAATTAATTTTAATATTTAAAATAACACTGCAGACTGCTTTTGGACTGCTTGAATTAGCGTTCTACCCGCCTGCAAAGCGATTCAGCGCTTCATCAAGAGTAGCAATCGTTATATAAATATACAGTACAATCCAACAATACGTGCGAAAACATTCACACTAGTTTTGGTGATATGTTCGAGGGGAAGCCTGAAAAACATCACAGTGACCAGTAGAGGGGAGTATTGTTAAGACATTCGTTTTTTAACTAATGTCAGATCTAAAATCTGAGAAAGCATGGTATTACTGTACTAATGTTTTGTAAACACAGACACCGAGCTACAGAGAAAGACTAACAGTGTCCAGACTTTTAGAAGAAAAGTAATTACACACAAAAAAATCCTGCCAAAAAGAGACACTGCACCGGGCTTGTAGTGCACTTGCGCTATCATTATTACAGAAGGGGACGCACAAGCGACTGCAACCCTTTCTGCAATACCGGCGCACCCGCGGGACACAATGCATAATACAGTCTTAGCAGTAAAGAGACCTGTGCAGCTCCACATGTGCACTTCAGGCTGTGCTGTCGGTTTTCAAGGGGTTAAATGTCACCCAGCTGTATTCAGTAAACTTCTACCCGTACCAGTAACTGTTTCCAACCTTGGGATCCCTTTACCAGTGCTAAATTCGCAAAAAAAATATAATAGTAAATTCCTGGGACCAAGGTATTTCATGGGGGGGGGCTCCGCTCATATCCGCGATGGCACATGCTAGTGACACATTTATCTACTAACCATCACAATCCAAAATATATTTGGCAATTTGGACTATTCCATGTCGCATAAAGCTAGTAGAATGGGTTTAAAGAGATGATATTATTATTATTATTATCATCATGATCATCATTATTATTATTATTATTACTATTATTATTACTATTTTTATTATTATTATTATTATTATTATTATTATATTAATGTTAAATTATATTGAACTTTTAAATAATCTGCTGATGTGCTTTGTTAAAAAATGTACAGCACATGTAGTGGACTGTTATAAATATGTGCTGGTGTTAAGAAATAATTGCCAATGCTGAACATGCAAACACCAACAAAAGTTAAGCACTGAGGGCCAGATTTACAAGGCACTAGCGCTTCCTTGTGCCACATTAACATAATTTTTTTTTTAATGCTAACGTGGCTCCACACAGCAAAAATTGAACCGCCATATCTACAAAGTGGCGCAATGCATGGATTGTGACACTTTACGACCCCTTGCGCCACCTTATGCCTGCACCAAGCATAATGTATGCAAGGGGGATGTTCTGGCGTTAGCAGGCCTGCAAAAAAGGCCCAATGAAATCTACAAGATTTCATTGCGCCATTTTTGGCATCATTTTTAATGCCTGCTCAAAGCAGGCGTTAAAAGGAAGCACCCATTGAAATCAATGGGCCTCCTTGCACTTTGCTCCACTAGCATCAAAATGTTTAACGCTAGTGGAGCAAAGCGCACAATAGTGTCAAAAGTTTTGACGCTGTTGGCCTAATGCTGTGGCATGGTACGCCGTATTGTAAATAAGGTGCACACATAGTGTCATTAGTTAGTGGTGGGGGGTGCATGAAATCTGGCGCATCAGTACAGTCCTTAAACAGCCACACCAATGATCACTTTTGCAAATGGTTCCCGATACTTTGCTACTCCAGTCCTTCAGTTCTAGCACGGTAACCAAAAACCAAGACCTCATCATCTAAATAAGGGGCTTTTCAGAACAACCACTGTGCTGCCCTTTTTATATCCAGTTGCTGTGTATGATGTTATGACTGGGCCATACCAGTCTGTGCACTGAAAAATAAGATGTGATTCTAATACACGCTAATGACAACCAATAACATCAAATAATATTTTTTCTCTGCTACTGTTCAGCTCCCGTCTTTGATGATTCCGAAATGCACCTCTTAACTTTCAGTGGCAGGCTGGTTGTGGCAATGTGCCAGTATTGGCACCAGCTTCTTTTATTTGCACGGAGAGATGCAAATATTTGATGTTGCTGTGCCAGAAAAGGCAAAGACTATGCCCAGCGAATACTAATGATGAATAAAATCCTCATTCTTGGTCTCCCACTTCCGGCTTCCCAGCTCAGAAAGTCTTGGTGGTAACACTCGAGAAGGCTGGGAACAGCGCAAGTGTCCACAAGAGGCTGCAGTTATGCCCACTTCCATGGTGTGTGCAGCCCCCACCAAAAACCAAACACAGAATTTACTGGGCGGCAACAGAAATGACTCTGGAGAGTTACTAAACACTGAAGCAGTTTGGGATGGGGCTTGCACCATGTTGTTGGTGCAAATTCAAGTACAACTTGCATGCAAGTGGATGGACCTTTGTCTTGAATTGAGGCTTGACATCAATAGTACATCAATGACATTGAAGCACATTAGGCCCTGCAAAGCCAGCAGAGAGTATCAGAATTGCAAACCATGAAGGTTTATTAGCAGATTAGCAAAGTTACAAACTCAAATTATTCAAATTAGAAATAACTCAATAATCACCTTATAAAAGCGTTTTCATTATAATCCAACACAAGTAAAAATAGCAAAGGCAAATTATTTAAAGTTTGTTAAATGCAAATCGAACAAGAGTCAGTTTCTCCTGAAGGGAACTCCCTTATGCTAAGCTAAGAAATCGAAAGATTGTGGGGACTTTGGAGCACAAGGTGTCAGCAAATGAAGCTTTTAAAAGAACGGGTTTGCTCAAGAGTTTAAATCTGTAAACAGGGACAAAGGCAAGTAACAGATCGCTTAAGAATGGAAAGGTGCATATCAGACTCCAGCTTAGCAATGCCCAATTAAATCATGCAAAATGTAATACCCCCCATGATTTCCAGGTAAAGGGGGCTAATTGGAATTGAGTGTCACCCGATAAGAAACCTTGCCCATCTTCTGAGGTATCATACACAGTAAGCTTACTGCTGCACAGCCTTCAAGAGATATCTCACAAAGGATGATACATCTTGGGCAGCCTTTTCTTAGCTCAGGTGTGGGGTATTCATTGTTCAACTTTCAGTGAAATTCACATGGATAAACAGCTCACAGAAACAAAAACATATTCAACAAAATACTGTAGCTCAGCTCCTGGAATGAGAGCAAGAGTGAAAGCTTCACACAATCCAGGAATACATTTTAGATATTAGCAGGAGTCGTTCAAACTGAGGCCTACATTACCAAAGATGACATAATGTGAGCGCAGTCTTACAATGGTCAACTATACCACGAAAATAACAATATATGTGAGTACATGATGTGTGTATAATACACAAATTAGTACATATTGATCAACCTGAAAAATAAGGAAAGAGCATCCAATATCGAGTGCTTTCCAGCTGAATCCCCTGTGTATATAAGATGTAGTGGGATTCTGGAAGGAGTGTAATGCGGCCCTTTAAATCTGAGGCACAGGTATCGGGCTTGCATGTTTTGGGAATTATAATGTTTTTAACTCAAAATAATTCAAGGATTGTAGAGTGCTCTGCTACATAGAATTCTGTGAATCCCACAAACAGAAAACTAGGATTATTCAGTATTATTTGGGGGACATGGAGTACTGAGGATTTATAGTGAAGGGACTTCGTAAATCCATGGACTGTCTTTGACAGTATTACAGTAATTGTGTCCTTGAAACCTAGTGTAATTTTATTGCAGAAGGGAAGAATAAGGGGAGGCGGAGGAAGCAGATGTACTTTCAGAGTTTTACAGCATATTTGTCGCGAAAAATGTAAGTATTTAGGATTTTTTATTAATTTTATTTACGGAAATCTTAATTTTTACATTGCTAATCTCCTGACATCTTGTCCTTAGCAAAGAGTCCCCGGGACCCTCTGTGACTAGTGTGCGCTGTTTAAAATAAAAAATAGTGAACTAAATAGATACATGACTGGCTGCAGCCCACCCATCTGCCCAACAAACACCACATCTACTTGTAGTCCACACAAATCTTATTCAAGAGATTCTGCAACTGCTCTTCTTTTGTCTTGAGTGTCATGTTTTGGAGCTGCTGGGATTATGTGTCACTGACAATAAGTGCTCTTCTATTTATTTATTTATTTAATGCTCACGCACCCCCGTGTGTTTGGCTCTCGATCAGTCAGTGAATACCTGAAAATAACATTCACATAAAATATACAATAAAAACATAAAGTGACTCTCGAAAGGAGTAAAAACAAAGTAGATTATATCACCAATACTGGTTATAAAACAGGGGTGAAGGACAAATTATGGTGAATTCCTTCTCCTGAAGGAGTGCTCGGCAACCACACAAAAATATTGTTCTACTCTTTTAGATAAGATTAAACATCATGCGAACTTTTAAATATTTTTCAGCATGTTCATTCGACTCTGCAATACGTTTTTAATATTAATCTTCTAGATACAAGGGAGGAGTCATGCATGCCTCACTCATTCAACCTGGCTACTTTGTTCTTTATAATGCTTTCCTTTAAGAATACCTCCTCTGAATTTGTCCTTCTTTCAAATGAAGGATTATCTTTGCTATTTGATTATACATTGTGCCTCTGAAGAAACGTTTAACACTTATTTACTGTTTTTTCCTGAATAGGGCTGCACTCAATTACAGCTTGCCCAAACATTGTTGAGGACCTCGTGTGTGTTCTAACAAGCCACATTTTTAACCCATGAACCAATCTTATGTCAAAGCAGACATACTCATTGTTTTACCGCTGCCTCTGAATGCATTAATTTGATAGTGGTGAAATGAGGGTTCATGTTAATGAAGGTAAGTGTCGTGTTTTCTTATTTCTGGTGCCTTAGGCTCTAGGCAGCGAACCTTTCTGATTTGATAACAGATCATTGTACATTTGGCCCTAGGGTCACCTTCTGAATGTGGTAAATTAGTTGCTATCCTGCCATCCTCCATAGACATCCAGGACTACTGCTCTGCTTTTGTATGATATTTAGACTTAGGGGGTCATGTGGATTATGGAGGGCGGCCCTCTGGGCCACTGAATAGGTGGAGGCCCAGTCCTCTGCTAGCCCAGTGAAGTGCTGCAAGAGAGGTGGAGACCTCTATGCGTACAGTGCAGCCTAAGCCGCTTGCATGGAGGTTCCCTTGCAAGCACCGAAGAACTGCAAACGGGCTTCATGTTTGTTTTGTCTGCTTGGCTTTTATTTTTTTCCCCTAAACAAACTTCCAAAGTAGGAGTTTGTTTAAAAAAAACAAATCATCGATTGGTGCTTACATGTAAGAAGTTTTCTCCTTGTGAGAGGGAGACACTGATTAAGTTCCTTTCCTGAACCCGTCACATGTAACATAGAAGTACTGTATGTGGAAATTTAGTGACCATCGACGAAAGTGTGATGAAACAGAGCTGGGCAACTATCATAGTGGTGGACGGGCTGTCAAGTCATGGGTTTCTGACATCGGAGCCAGCTGAGGCTGCGCCTTCAGGTATCCTGCAGTTGTGTTACCTCTAAGTAGGGTGGGTGAACCTCTAATTTAGTGGGATGGGCATCCTGGGAAATACCTTGCATCTGCCAAACTCTAAGTGACCACGTTGGTCACAAGCTCACTGATTCAGAAATCTCCAATGGATACCAATGGGAATGCTACCCTGGATAAAACAAATGGTGTGAGGAAAGGTCTCATTTTGCTTGTTCACTCCCACATTTTTGGACTGATGCTGCTGGCTCCCAGCCTGCCACTGCCTACTAGAAGGACAGTGTTTTCACTGCCATTTCGACTTGGACATGTAAACCAACGGCAAAGCCACCTTATCCCTTAGCATTATATATGTCTCCCCTAAGGTAGGCCTATAGAGAGTTCTATGGCATAGAACTTTATTTTGTTAAGTGAGATATATGATTTCCGATACCTCTTTACAGCAACACTTCTTAATTGTCATTTTGCTGTGGGTAAAGTTAGTAGCTCCACTGGCTAACACAGAGTTACCAGGTAGCATCCCAACCTGGCTAACTTTTGAATATACAATAAAATAAACACAAGGCAACAATAAGCTTGAATTGGCCGCACATTCCTATCGTAAAGTGGTGTAATGTGGGTCCTCTAAACACATAAACATATCGTGGCCCTCCAAATTTAACTGAATATATCTTTTTTTGGGGAAGATATATCGACGATATACTGATGATTTGGACAGGACCGGAATTGGCATTATTAGAATTCATGAATCATATCAACAGCAATGATTTTAACATCAAAATGACATATGAATACAACAAAGAACGAGTACAATTCCTGGATCTAGATATATTTGTTGAAAATAATCAGGTTTACTCAGGTGTCTACCGTAAATCAACTGCCTGCAATGCCATATTACATGCTGCCAGCTCACATCCCAAAACTCAAATTAATGCTATCCCCTATGGGGAAATGATTCGTACAAAGAGAAACTGCAGCAAGTCACACCTATGTGAGGAAGAACTACATGAACTGGGCAATAGGTTCATTCATAGGGGGTACTTGGAACAAATCATTAGGAGAGCTAGAAACAAAATCAGCAAAGTGCCAAGATCATCTCTTCTAAAGAAACAGAATAAAAACCAACAATCCCACATCAAAATCTACAATATCTTTTTGTACAGCTTAAAGTCACAATAGTCAAGATATTTACAAGATCCGTTTAAAACATTGGAATGTTTTATTCACGGATGACACGCTCAAACAAATACTACCAGTTAGACCCAAAATGATTCATAAAAAGGGGACAACCATCAGGAGTATGGTTTGTAAGAGCTATTTACCTCCATTGAGGGACAAGTTGGAAACATGGCTTCCCACAAAGCCAATTGGTTTCTATAGTTGCAGTAAGTGCAACATGTGTAAGCTAGCCTTACATAAAACGTTCACTTTTAACTTCAATGGCAGTAAATTATATAAACTTCTTACCTTCATCAATTGTAACACCAAATTTGTGGTTTACATACTCATATGTGAATGCAAGAAAATCTATGTAGGGAGTACTATTTGTCCCCTGAAAGAGAGGATACAAGAACACATACATGCTCTAAATAACAATGATTTGTCATCCCCCATAGTACGTCACATCAATTTGGATCATCCTAGGGCAGAGGTGCCCGAGTTTTAGATTTATAGGCATTAGTCAGACTTTGCCACACCCCAGGGGGGTAATCGTGAGATTGCACTTAGAAGAAGTGAGGCCAAATAGATAATCAGGCTCAGAAGTATAAATCTAGGTATGAATATTGATCATGAAATGCATTACTTCTTATGATTATATATTTCCTTATGCAATATGACTATTGAATTCAATGAGATTTTCATTAATAACTCAGGTCCTTTGCCATCTTGTAGAATGTTATGGAAAATTGTCTAATTCCATTTGTCCAATAGTTATCGCAAAATAAAGTATATAACAACACACCACTTTATTTGCATACTAGCAGGTAATGGGTTCACATTCTGTCTGACCGGTTTGTTGATTTGTTTCACATTGACTTAACTTCACCGTAATTACATGTATTTGACCACACATGAAATATAGGATACACTATGAGAGATTCAGGTACGTTAATAAATTTGGACATTTAGAGATGATTTATTTATCCACTCCAAGATGGCGCCCAAAATAGAACTAGTAGTACAATGATGTTTCTAGCGGGTTGTTTTGATGTAGATATGAGATAAGTGGCTTTTTCCGAGGATACTTTTGTCTGGCAGCTATCTCTCATTGAGGCCACCTATAGCTATATGACCAAAGATTTTCTCGTTATATGTGGCTAATTATCGCAATATGTCTCTACATTTTGTTGCTAGCATTAAGATGTGTGACTTAAGCATAAACATATTTTTGATGACATGTTTTCAATTATTGGCTAAACGCATCCTTATATAATATTTTTAGAATAGTGACACTATCTGACACTGAGAAGACATGCCCATTACCAAAATGGCGCTCATGGAGGTTACGAGCTTAAGTACTCGAGTCTTCATGATAAACGAATGCAGAGCGGCACAGTCCGTCATCCATTTCCACTATTATCGGCATTTAAAGAGCCGCGTGTCATGAACAGTTTGTTCCTGCCTGTTTGTTACGGGCGTTATGCCCTTTTCCTTCATCATATTCGTAAGGGAAAATGGTAAGATTCTTTGTTTTAATGTTAGCTGTTTTTGCTCGCTACGACAGCTTATGTAGACGGGGTCTAGTCCTCAGTCTTAATCCTTTTCTTTGTTGGTGTTGTTGCTTGTGGTATCAATCCTGTAATTCATGCGGTTGAATTTTAAGGGAATGTAATGTGTTTATAGACAGATAAGGGATCGGTTCCTGATATTGGGAATGGTTGTTATAGTTATGAGTTTCTAGTTTTGGTGGCTATCTTGTTTAAATTGGATGGATATATTTCCCTTAGAAAGCTGCTATTTACATTTATTTGATAAAGAGTGTTTATACAAATGGGTATTTTGGACTCATTTTTAGATCCCTAACATTAATTATAGTACTTATGTTTAACCATTTTAGAGCAATTGCAAATGCGGTTTGTTGGATGAACTATCACCAGACGAAGGAGTTGTTTGAATACTTTCTGCATGTCCTTGGACAATGTTCAATGTATCTTTATACAATTTAAAGATCTCATTAAGGTGCGTTGTTGAATTGGTGATACATATATATCTCGACATACTTTATGGTTTTTGGTGCATATAAATAGTATATAATGTGTGGTTTTATACATGTAGGTATTGGAGAATATAACATGGACATACAATTCTGCTAGAGGTACTTTGATACGTTGGGCTTTCTGAGGTGTTCTACATGTACACATTGTCCAGAGTAATTAACCACAGACATCAATTTGGTCCTCCTTCTTGCTTTCCTGTTTTATCACACTGCTCTAGCTCTTTGGTTTTCATTGCACTGACTACCACACATGTGGGTGACTGTAACTTTTTGGTTGGACTTCCTTCTTAGCAGAACACAAGATTTGCCAACTAACTCACAGATCTTCTATAACAAATTGGATGATTCTCTTTTAACAAAAGCCAAATATTTTACAATATTGGACATCTTAGAATTACCTTGATTCTTATCAGAAATTGTGTTATTGTTTATTGTTTATTCAGCCTTGATAAAGTCTAGAATTGGACGAAACACATGTCGGCTGGAGTTTCTGACGGTCTTTTTGGTGCAGAGTGGCCTATATGGCTAAGCACAGAATTATATTTCTTTGATTCTTAGGATTAGATGACATTTTTTGGTTAACAATAGGAGTTTTTCAGGATGGATTTATTATGTACACCAATTTAATGTTTGTATTTTCGTTTCTTTCTTTTTTTCTTGATTTATACATGTTTAACATTTATTGATGTCCAATCTGTATTTTTTAGTTTATGTGTTAAATGTTGTCCTAAATGTAATAAATATAAAATTTTCAGATGTACAGTATATCTATAGTCTCTATGTACTGCAGCTCTGAATGTATAATCCAAAGAAACTTTTCTCTTGTTCGGGTTTACGTCCTGTATATATTTGCATGAATCTCCTATATATGCAATCATATTGTTTTCTTCTTCATGATTGTTTAGAGACTATTTATTTCTTGGATAGGAGTGCTCCACATATTTTTATATCTTTGTAACTTTTGAATAGGACTGCCTAATTGGGTCATATGAGATATCAAATTAATCATGGCATTAAATGCGACCTGATGGCCAGGTTTAATTAAATTAATGTCCCTATTAAAGGTAGGCAGCTTTTATAAAATTGCCACTCTATGCTCTGCTCCTCCAATAGCCTTACATAGGCAAAAACACACAGACAGCTTTCCAACGGCCTGGTGAGACATGTGAATGACTCCCATGCTCAGGAACAAAGCCATTGCTGCAGCAGCGAGGTGTCACCTCCTCTACCAGGATGGCCACTTAGGAGGTTAGCCCAGAGACAAGCTTCAAAAGGTATGCAGCCTTTGATGGGCCGCCTTGCCCAACAACCAAGAGCAGGGTGCCTTTTGCTCATGTAGACAGCAAGGAGAAAGGGCCAGAGAGAGGAAAACTGCCCCCAAACAGATTGTATTGTGGGTGTGTAGTTCTCAGGTAGCCACTCTTCTATGGTGGGCTACCAAGCTCCTGATGACTAAGGAAGGGTTGTGCCATCTTGAAAGGGGCAAAAATGTGGCATTCCGGGATAGCCAGGAACTTTGTTACTAGGTAGGGAAGACTCAGTAGCTCATTGGCTAGTGACCAGGGCACTTTCCTGGGACAAATATAGCTCCTGGCTCAGGGAAAAGTTGATTCCCAACATTCAGCAACAGCAGTGACTCCAAGGTTCAGTCAGCCAATCTCCTGGAACCAGCTCCATGGACACAACAGCTAAAATAGCCCAAACCAACAAGTTGGTGGCCACCGCAAAGTTTTGCCACTACTGATCGTCCGGCACCCAAAAGGACACATTTGAGATTACCAAAACCGGCACCCATATCTGCCGAACCCAGGAGTGCTATCCCTGACCAGATTTGTTGTTCCTAAAGGACATTAGCACTCACCAATGGATTGTGCCCCAACCACAGTGCAGGCTGACCAGTAGCAAAGCATCGGCTGGCCTGCTACTGCAATGTAGAGGACTTCGAAGGACCATGACCTCTATAGCCATGTTCACCCCACTTCACCAGTGGACCGAGGAACACCCATAAAAGCACCCCCGTCAACCATACCACAACCGGAGCATCCTTTGAGAAGCTTTTTACCTGCATTCCCCAGCATCAGGACCACTATATTGATGTCCATGGCAGTCGTCATGTTAAGTTTGGTCCTTCCTTAGAATGCTCTGGTGGGCAGGCAACTGCCCAAAGTATCCTTTCTGGCTCCCTAAACCTCTGTTCTGCATGACTTGGTTACCCAGAGTTGCTTAACTTAATTTAAAAAAAAATCCAAAAGTTTCCAAACCTTTTCTTGCTCAGTGTTTGTTTGTGGTTGATATAAAAGTTATTTATTGCTTTTAAAATATATATCTTCGGAACCTTCCAGTGGATTTTGATGCTTAAGGTCTCTAAATATTCATAAAAATATACACCCTGTCAGGGGTACTTTAAGTTTGGTGAGTGAAGATTGGGGGAGAGACCTCTCGAAGAGCCCAAACAAGACATCCTAGCTTATATTCTAGGCCTTCGCTCCAGAATGGATGAGTACATGAAACAGGCAAACAAGAACTTAGAGGACAGCAGGAGCTTGTCAAGCACTGGTATGACCAAAAGACTTCTATGGTTGAGTACTGACCTGGACAATTGATTTGGGTGTGGAGCGCAGCGCATTACAAGATAAGCGGACTGGACCTTACCCTTTCTTGGAAAAAAAGGGTGATGTCACATACTTGGTGGATTTAGGTGCCCCAAAAAAGACCCCCATAGGGTATCCATGTGAGCAGGCTCAAGTTGCATCATGACTGAGCAGATATTACAATTCTCATGGTGACAGTGGTGGGGAAGAGGAAGAAAGTGAACCTCTCACAGACCTGATGTCTACCGAAGTCAAAGATGGTTCAGTGGAAGAAGTAGCACTTTCTCCGCCATTAATAAACCAGCAACAAAAGGACTGTTTCAACTTGCTTAGGCAGTTTCCTGCCTCTGTTTTCCTTGACCAGTTTAAAAAAATTGTTTTATTGAAAAGTTCTCACATATGGTAACAAAGTACAAACATAGCATATACGAGCGCATGTTGCTTCGTCGAGGATCACAATGCAATATTTCAGCCAATATGAGTACTTGTCTTTTACACAACTTAGAAAGGGGGAGGAAGGGGAAAAGGGAAGGCCACTCAGTAGGGATAAACTTGTGCTCTAAACTGAGATGGTGCTTCCAATCCATGTGTGAGAAAGTATACCAGCAGGGGAGAGCAGATCGACTATAGGAGGCTCTTAATCGGTTTGAGTCACAGAGGAAGGTGTATCAGGCAGAGATCCAGCCCACTTCTGCTCCCCTCTATGGTGTCATGCACACACAAGTACATTTCCAGTGGGGACCAAATGTTCAGGGAGCAGGAACACACAAGCATCAGCTCCCAATATGCTATAAGTTGTCCCCGTTTGTGTGGCGTCAGATGCCAACTCCGAAGCATTGCCACCTGGTGCTTTGCTACTGTCAGTTTGCACTTGTACAAGGGGACATCCTTTACATATTCCAGTAGCACAACTCGCAACAAGCACTGAGCCACATGGCCCATAATGTTCTCTATCGCATCAGATACCTCAAGCCAGAAGCACAGGACCTCAGGAATCCCTCACCAGGTGGAGAAAATTAGCTCTGGGAACTGTGCAGACAGCATGATACAGTGATCAATCCCATGTGACATAGCTTCTCCAAGGTGTGATACAATCTATACAAATATTTGAAGTGCCCTAGACATAGCCTATAGTTAGGCGATAGGGCTCTAGATTGTGTGCAGCAGTATTTCCTTTGATCCTCGGTGAGAAGAGTGCCAAGGTCTAATTCCCATGCTCTGTGGGCACTGATGATATACATTGGGGCAGTCTCGTACATCTCTGCATATAGTTTTGTCACTATGCTGCACGGGGAAGGTGACTTAAGAATGGTCTCAAGCATTTGGAATGTGGGAGAAGCCACCAGGAAAGAGGCATGCAGCACTTTAACAGCTGCTCACAGTTAATAATATGTGTACATATCCAGTGGGGTGCTGTAGGGCCTGTTGCGGTGGGGTAAAGGAATTCTCTGGGTAGAGTGCAGCCATGGATGTCAACTGCAAGGATCGCTATCTGGAGCAAGTGACAGGGTCATGCATAATCGGCAGAGAAGGATGTGGCCAGCACTAAGGGTGCCAAAAGGGAGTGTACCTGTGCGTGGCCTAAGCTTGTTGCATGCCCATACTAAGCAAGCCATGATATCCACCTGCTCCAGCCAAGTATAACGCCATCTGCAGAGGGAAGAGCGAGACGCGATCGTGCTCTGGTGCTGTGTGGGCCATGAATTGCATGGGAAAGAGCCAGCAGTGTGCAAACTGTGCTTGAGTGCTGAGATAATATAGATCCATATCGGGATCTCCTAGTCTCCCTTGCTCAAAGGGGAGCATCAATATCACCCAATTTACACAAGGTTGTCTACCCGCCCATGCGAACATCACAACGCTTGAGCGAAGTCGCCTGCGGAAGTGCAGTTGTAGTGGGAGAGGCATATTGAGAAACAGATAAAGAAACTTAGGGAGGACAACCATCTTAGCAATGGCCAGCTACCCAGTCAGGGCCAGCAGGAGTTTCATCCAGCTCTCAACTCGCTCTTAGAGCCATGTCATTAAGCCTCCATAGTTGGCTGTCCACAGATCATCTAGATTTCTACTTAGCCAGACACCCAGGTACCTTATCGGCTCTCTAGCCCAGCAGAGCGTGAACTCTGAGGTAAATTCTTCAGTCATGTCCGTAAGGGGAAATAGAGTCAACTTAGCCCAGTTGATATGGATGCCCAATATGCTCCCAAATCTGAAAAATTCATGTATTAGTCGGTTCAAATTATCTAGCAGGTGTCTCACATATAGGTTGCCATTGTCAGCATACATAGACACCAGCATTTGGCAGGGTGTAAATGTCAAACCCCAATGTGAATGGTGCTGCCAAATCTGCACCGCAAGGGGCTCCATAGTAATAATGAACAATATAGAGAACAATGGGCACCCTTGTCAGGTGCTCCTCAACACCCGAAAGGGAGAGATGATCATTCCTTGAATCTGCAAACGGGCAACAGGCTGAGCATACAGCAGGTGAATAAGTCTAATAAACTTGGGGCTCATGCCAAGACGCAAAAGTGGTGTAAAACAAATAAGGCCACTCTAGGGAGGTGAACTCCATAGTGGTGTCCAGAAAGACCACCACAGCGTGGAGAGCTGGATCAATGGTGTGTATAAGACCAATGAAAATATGTAGATTATGCACCGTCGACCTTCCCGGCACAAAGCCCGACTGGTCAGGGTGTGTGATGATAGGCAGGAGCTGTAGTTGTCATGCAACAGTCAGTTTCAACAGTATTTTATTATTCACATTAATCATGGATAGAGGGCAGTAAGACTCGCACATGCAGGGGTTCTTGTTTGGTTTGAGTATCATTACAACCAAAGCTTTGCATAAGGAGTGAGGGAGAACACCCATAGCAAGAGATTCGTCATACAGCGTAAGGAGGTGTTGGGTGAGGAGGCCAACATACTCTTTGAAAGAGACGGTAGTGAGGCCATCAAACCCAGGAGCCTTGTCTCCTGGCAGGGAGTTAATGTCCTGAACAACCTCCTCCTCGGTAAACGTCTCGTCTAAAAACCGCCAGTGACCCTCTTTGAGCCACAACAATTGTATCAATTCAAGTTAAGAAGTGAAGCCCGGAGGCAGTGAGATCTGCTTAGTCCTGTAAAGTTTGGAGAAGAAGCAGTCATTTCCTTCTGCACAGCTGCAGTTCCCACATGTTTGCCCTGTTGGTCATCGCCAAGTTTGACTATGTAATCACTTGCCCATGGTTTATGTAGCATATTTGTCAAGGTTGTACCAGCTCTGTCCCCCTCCCCATATCGCTTAGCAGTAGCCTTCTTACCCACATAATGGGTCTCCCTTCAGGCTGCTTCTTCATACTCTCCCTGCTTGCCCCTGATAGCTGCTAATATGAATGGGGTAGTCTTTGCAAAATATTGAACTCCAGAGATCAAATCTCACTCTCCAGACATGCAAGATCACCACGCAGAGCCCACAGCACCCCTGCCTGCTTTCCAATGCAAACTCCTCGTATTACAACCTCAAAGGCCTCCCACAATATGGACTGTGATGCTACAGGCTTTTCACTGTGTTTAAAATAGTTGACTATGGCAGATCTCATGTTTTCCCGGAACACCTGGTCCTGTAGGGCACTGACTGCAAGGTGCCACATAAACATGTAAACACATTAGGTTTATAGACCAAAAGTAGGCGGAGCAAGTGCCACTGTAATGTGCTCAACATCAGCACATACTGGCCCTGCTGGCCACAGAGGATTCTGCAAGTGCGCCATAGTAAACTCTTGCGAATTACAATGGAAACTTCCTGAGCATAGTTAGAGTAGTGGGCAGCATGGCACTCCATGACCCAGCCTGACGATAGTGCGACCTAGTTCCACCAGTAAGGTGCAGCTCCTGTAGCATGCAAATATCAATCTGGTGTCGCTGGAAATAAACCAGCACATGTCATGCCTTATATCGGTCATAAAGGCGACATATGTTCTAGGTCGCTCGTTTAATCTGTTGAATTAAAGGGGAAATGTGGTTAAGTCATCGCTTAACGTGCGTGTATATGTCTTATGGAGGAGGAACCCACCATGCAACATCAGGAGGACCATGAGGGGGGGGGGCAGACATATTTTGAGCACTCAGAGGGATGCAAATATTTCCATCATCCCAGCAGCCTGCAGCTATCTACTTTGATCTATCTTCCGATGCTCATGTATAGCACAAAGCACATAAGAGCCTATGGCTTAATGCTGAGTGGCAAGAAATGGGCTGTGTTGCCTCTGTGCCACCCTGAGCGGACCAGCAGGCCAAGCCACCACTTCCATCACTGTCATGAGTCCTGTTACATCATCACTGCACCGCAGCCATCAGGTCTGTGGGGGCACCAGCCCTCGGGCATCGTCCATAATCTGTTATACATTTTCCCCTCAGGCAGCGCCCCCAGGAATTGTGATGTTCAGTCAGTATCTATCCATTTGGAGTAATTATTGAGAACCACCTCAAGTCCCAAGGCATCCACTGGGAGTCCCTTTTCATCCTCTGTGTCTCACATTTGCAGGTGGTGCATGTCGAGGATGAAACTCCTCTGTCAGTGTCACTCAGATGTCCTGGCCCAATGGCGATCTCCCTGCAGTCTCAGGTATGGTTTTGACGAATTTGGCAGCAGCCTTTGGGTCTGTAAAGTAATAGGTCTTCCCCAAGTAGTATATAGGCAATCTGGCTGGGTACATCAGAGAGAGTGTTCGTCCTTTGTAGTGTGCTTTTGACAGGTAAAAAGTGTTTTCTAGCAACCTGCACAGTGACCGTAAAATCAGGGAACATGGAGATCTCATTTTATTGGTAGTGGAGTGGCCTATGGTCCCTTGCCAGGTGTAGAGCTGTGTCCCTGTCTCTGTAATTCAACAGCTGGCTATTATGGGGCGAGCTGCTGCTACGGGAGGAATGTGCGGGCCAAGCGAGCGATGTGCTATCTCAACAATGAGCACAGTGGAAAGTGCGTCACCAATCAGTGCTCGGAGCATTGTCTTGACATAGTCTTCCATGTGTCGTGATGCAGTTGATTCCGGCACCTCGATGATGCATAAGTTATTTCTCTGAGATTTTGCCTTTAGGTCTTCGATCTTCTTACAGATATCCTTGAGCACTTTTTCCATCTGGAGCAGCTTCTCTCCTTACACTGATGGACCGTCTTCCATGTCTGATGTGCAATGCTAAAGTTGGTACAGGCGATCGTCATGTTTGTCGACTTTCTCTTTGAGGCAGTCAAACCTGTCCGTCAAGCGGTCTATTTTGGTATCAATAGCAGTAGTCTAGGAACATAGAGCGAATGTCTGTCTCCTGATTTGAGTTCTCTCCATCATTTTGGCTCAGCTGGTGAATGTCAGTAGGTGTATCCATCGTGTGGGTCTGCCTGCGTTCGTCAAAAGAAAGCTTAGACTGCTTAGCATCAGTTTTCCCCATCTTGCGGCAGGTATGGTGAAGCAGACCGCAGTGGCAGGGAATGGGTGGGCATGATCATGTGCCTCTCAAGAAGGTAGCTTAGCCACTGAGGTCTCACTCACCGCCAAGGAAGCGCAGCGGGGATGATTTTATAGTCCTGTGATCTGCCACAATCAACAGCTGGCAATCACAAATGGCCTGAGTGCTATTGTCAACAGCAGTTCACAGTGTGGGGGCTCCCACTTCCCCAAGTCTTGGCTCCACCACACCCTGTCTCTCCAGCATTGGGGGGGGCATGAGCAGGCCAGACCGTACCAACAGATCACCCCGTCACAGCAGGGGGACCCAATAGTTGCTGTTCAGCACTATGATCAGTTAGTCAAAGATGTACACGTACTCCTGCCAAATCCTCAGGAGCAATCTCTGGGCCTTAGGATGAATTTAGGCTCCCAATGTGCAGTTCCAAGCGCACATGTCCTGTGTAGATGCTGGCCCCACAGTTGCCACATGCTCTACAATGCAGCCCGTGCCTTCGGGCTCCCAGGTCGTCCTAAGCATGGAGCAAGATCCATTCAATGGGGTCAGGTGGTCTCAGCAGCCAGTGTGACGATTATGCCGTGGTTCACTCAGGGCCATCACTCCACTGCACCCCATCTACTCGTGTTGGCCTATTCGGGAGCGAGATCCGATTTCCAGCTTGCCCCGGGGGTTCTCCTCCCAATCTTCACCCTAGGAAGAAGGGGTGAGCTGCTCCGTGTGATCTCCGGCGGCCAGCCCGGCAGCACCGGGCAGGGACTCTCAGATCCTGTTATGACAGGCAGGGCAGTCACAGCTTTCCTCGCATCAGCCATCTGGCTGCTGTGCCACTCTCCCACCAGAATGCAATCGCCTGCACCCAGCAGCCACACAGGTCGTCTCCCCTGCATTTCTGTCCACAGGCAATGGTCCTCAGCTATTGCCAGCAAATGCATGCAGTCAGAGAATCGTGACTTCTTTTTTGCTCTGGCAGCCATTCGGGCACCCATTACTCACAGCGCGGCCCAGTCCAGCTCAGGCCATAATCATGTTTGACCACGGTAATGACATCTGTCCACTTCTGAGGAAGATCTCTCAGCTAGCATGTTGCAGCAGGCTCCCACATGCAGCCACCACCGGGCAGACCCCGAAACCATCGATTAGTTAGGATAAATGTTGGATAAACAGCCTTGAGCTGACAGAGCATCTCTGAGTGGCTGCCAGATTACAACTGGGCTCTCTAGCGCCCCCAACACCTGGTTTGACAACATGGTGTACCCATGAGTTGGACATAGGTGACAATTTACCTGTCAAAAGTAAGATTTACAGACTATCAGACCAAGTCAATGCTAGCATAAAAGCAGAGGTTGCTAAAATGCTAGAGGTAGGGGTGATTGAGCCCTCTAATAGTTCTTGGGCCAGCCTAGTGGTTCTGGTGCCCAAACCCCATCTCAAAGGAGGGAAACTTGAGTTAAGATTTTGTGTGGACTATAGAGGACTAAATGCTATCACCAAGGCTCATGCTAACCTCCATAGACGGGTTGGGAGCTGCACAATGTTTGATTACCTTTGACCTGACTTCAATGAGAGCTCTCTCTTTTCAACCCCAGAAGGCCACTTTCAGTTCATAGTGATGCCCTTTGGGTTGAAAAATGCACCTTCCACCTTCAAGAGTCTGGTGAATAGAGTACTTTCAGGTCTGGAAAGTTTCAATGCAGCGTATCTTGGTGATATTGCTGTATTTACTTCCACCTGGGAGGATCACCTGGTCCACCTCAAAGAGGCTCTTTAACAGGGAAGGGCTAACTATCAAGTCAAGCATGTTCCAGAAAGGGAAAGGATCCGTAGTGTTCCTGGGCCACCAAGTTGGTGAAGGCCATGTGCATCCTCTTCAGCCCAAGATCCAGACTATTCTGATCTGGGAAGCACCAAAGACTCAGACCCAGGTCACAGCCTTCCTAGACCTGACAGGGTATTATAGGCGGTTAATGAAAGTTTATGGTCACACAGTGGCACCTTTAATAGAGTTAACCTCTAAAAAGCAGCCAAGTAATGCCATATGGACTGATTCCTATCAACACCCTAAAGGAAGGTTTGTGCTTAGCATCTGTCTTAAAGGCACCTGACTTCAACAAAGAGTTTGTTGTTCCAAATGATGCTTCAGAACATAGGATTGGGGCAGTTCTGTCACAGCTAAATGACCAGGGTCAAGATCAACTAGTTGCCTTTGTTAGTAAGTGACTCCTTCCCGAAGCAGCGTTGAAGTGCCATTGAGAGGGAAGCCTTTGCTGTGGTTTGGTCCCTGAAGAAGCTAAGACTCCACTTGTCTGAGACTCAGTTCAAAGTTCAAACTCACCACGGACCTCTCAGATGGCTGATGCAGATGAAAGGAAAGAACCCCAAACTGTTAAGGTGCCCATTTCCCTACAGGGTATGGACTTTACAGTGGAACATAGACCTGGGACTGACCATGCCAATGCAGATTTCCTTTACAGGTTTTTCCACTTAGATGAGAACTACCAGGATAAGGTTTACGTTGCTCATCACCTTTCGCCTAGAGGTGGCTCATGTGAGAAAATGCCTCTTTTTGCATGTTCACCATCACATTTTTGGACTGATGTTGTTGGTGTTTCAACTCTGATAGTGCACTGAGGCCAGCTAACCAGATCTCAATGCCAGTGTTTTAATCCTATGCAAATTACATGTCAAACAGGATATAACTGATTGGCAAGGCCTGACCTAGTATATGGTGCCCAGACTGCCCATGGCATTTAAGACAGATAATCCACTCAGGGCTGCAGAAATGTTTGTGCCACCCTTCATGTTACAAGGTGCAAAATAGTTCCCAGCCTGCCACTGCAGACTGGAAGGACAGTGTTTTCTCTGCCAGTTCGACTTTGCCATTTAAACCAAAGACAAAGCCACGCTATCCCTTAGCTTTATATATAAGTCTACCGTAGGGAAGGCCTATAGAGTACTATGAGAGGGAGTTGTATTTTCTTAGTAAAACATACGTTTTCCAATATGTCTTAACAGCAACACTTCCCAATTGTTGTTTTGCTGTGGGTAAAGTTAGTAGCCCCATTGGCTAACACAGATTTACAGGGTGGCTTCCCAACCCATCTAACTTTTGAATGGGGCTATCTAACTGGGTCAAGTTATCAAATTAATCGTGACATTAAATATGACCTGATGGCCAGGTACAAATTTATGTTACTATTATAGGTAGGCAACTTTTAGCAAGTTTCCACTCTGTGCTCTGCTCATCAGTAGCTTCCCAAAAGCGCACACACAGACAGTTTTCGGACCACCTGTGGAAACGTGTGAACGACTCCCAGGCTCAGGAACAAAGGCAGTGCTGCAGCAGCGAGGTGTCACCTGCTCTGCCAGGATAGCCACTTGAGGGGTTAGCCCAGAGGTAAGCTACCTTTGATGGGCCTCCTGGCCCAATACCCAAGAGCAGGATGCCTTTTATTCCCATAGACAGCATGGAGACAGGACCAGAGAGTGGAAACTCGCCCCTAAACTGATTTTAGCATGGACATGTAGCCCTCAGGTAACCACTCCTCTAGGGTGGGCTTCCAAGCTCTTGACAACCGAGGAAGAGTTGTACCCTCTTACTAGTGCCATGAATGTAGCAATCTGGGACAAACAGATGCCACACATCACAGGGACTTCGTCACTAGGTAAGAGGGGACTCATTAGCCCATTGGTTAGTGACCATGTGGCCCCTTCAGGGCATTTTCCTGGGATAAAAATGTCAATCCTGATCCTCATATCACACTGAAATCAGACTGAGGACTGAACAAGGGCTTCCCTTGGACTTGCATGAAGAGAGACTGCACGCTCGGAAGGACTGCACCTGCTGCACTTCAAGCTAACAAAGTTTGGCTTGTGCTTACGGCTTCTGGCTCAGGGAAAAGTTGATTCCCATCATCCAAAAACAGCAGTAACTCCAAGCATCAGACAGCTGATCTCCTGGAACCAGCTCCAGGGACACAAGAGCAGAAGGAGCCCTAACCCACAAGTTGACAGCCATTACCAGGTTCATATTGCCCCGTTAGCCTTTTGAATAGTGATTACATATTGTTCATAAAAATGATAGCATCCAGGTTAACTCCACTTGCACAAGCCATGGTTCATGGGGACCAATCTGGATTCCTACCAGGAAGAATGATCTCAACAAATACGTATTTTCTGCTGCAGGCTATAGATTATATTTCAAATAATAATATCAAAGCTGCCATAATTATGCTTGAAGCACAGAAAGCTTTTGACTTGGTACAATGGGAGGTCCTGTTCGCTATTTTGCATCACTTTAATTTTCCCTTGAAACTGGTATGCTTGCTGGAAATTTTATATTGAAAAGTAGAAGCTAATATTTTAGGAATATGAGCACAGATGGAAGTATATCTATTAGTTGGGGCTTGCATCAAGGCTGTCCTATGTCTCTGGTCCTATTTGCCTTATTCATCAAGCCTTTAGCAGCTGCTTTGCGCCAAGACACCTAGATTAAGGCCCCTTTACAGGGTGCACCAAAGATTAAGGTGTTTGCGGATGATATGATCTTTTACTTGTCAGCAAAAGAGCAGAATATTGGCAGAGCGTTCAATAAAATCCAGATGATTACTAACCTGGGGGATAGAGAGTGAATCGCTTAAAATCAGATGCTAGTCTGTTTAACAGTTCTGAGTCAGTTATGTTTTATGAAATGCAGCCTCTTTTCTCAACCTTGTGGACAATTAAATATCTGGTTATATTTGTGTCTCATAATTTCTCAGATACAATCAAAAAAATCGATCAAAAATTTCTTAAGCGCACTACTCACCCGTTAGGGTCTCAAGTTGCTGTTGGGGGGTGGAGGTGTGGGGAGGGTTGCCGGTTACTGCTCAAAAAGCCATGTCTTGAGGTGCTTTCTGAAAGTTAGGAGGTCCTGGGTCTTGCTTATGTTGGTGGGGATGGAGTTCCAGGTCTTGGTGGCGAGGTGGGAGAAGGATCTGCCGCCGGAGGTGATGTGTTGGATGTGGGGGACTGTAGCGAGGGCGAGGTCAGCAGAGTGGTGCTGTCGAGTTGGTATGTGGAAGTTTACTCGTTCGTTGAGGTAGGCTAATCCAGTAACCAACTCAACTATGTAGCAACTCTGCATAAAGCAGAAAGACTACTGCATGAATGGCACAACCTGCAGCTAAAAGTTATTAGACATATAGGGGGTCATTCCGACCCCGGCGGGCGGCGGGCGCAGCCCACCGGGCGGAAACCTCCAAAAGACCACACCGCGGTCAAATGACCGCGGGGTCATTACAACTTTCCCGCTGGGCCGGCGGGCGATCTCCAAAAGATCGCCCGCCGGCCCAGCGGGAAAGCCCCTGCAAAGAGGAAGCCGGCTCTGAATGGAGCCGGTGGATTTGCAGGGGTGTGACGGGTGCAGTGGCACCCGTCGCGATTTTCAGTGTCTGCAAAGCAGACACTGAAAATCCTTGTGGGGCCCTGTTAGGGGGCCCCTGCACTGCCCATGCCAGTGGCATGGGCAGTGCAGGGGCACCCAGGGGCCCCACGACACCCGTTCCCGCCAGCCTCTTCCTGGCGGTGTAAACCGCCAGGAACAGGCTGGCGGGAAGGGGGTCGGAATCCCCATGGCGGCGCTGCAAGCAGCGCCGCCATGGAGGATTCCCTGGGCCAGGGGAAAACCAGCGGGAAACCGCCGGTTCCCCTTTTCTGACCACGGCTTTACCGCCGCGGTCAGAATGGCCCGGGAAGCACCGCCAGCCTGTTGGCGGTGCTTCCTCTGCCCTCCACCCTGGCGGTTTAAAACCGCCAGGGTCAGAATGAGGGCCATAGCCCTGATCAAAATGATGATTCTCCCATTTTTTCCAACAACCTCATTAAAGTCCCTCAAAAATATTTTAACGAAATAGATCAGATGCTGCGTCAATTTGTATGACAGGCAAAGAAAGCTCACACCAAGTTGCAGACATTACAATTGAATATTCAAGATGGGGGATTAGCGTTACCCCATTTCAAGAAATACTATCAGACTGCATTTATAGACTGGATGATGTGGGAGGTAACCACTGACAACCGATCTAATAATTTCTAACTTAAACAAATGCTCCTCAAAGACAACATTCAGCTATCCACCTTTCTTAAAATTGACAAGCTCCCAAAACGTACCAAGTATATGAAAGAGGCCCCAATTGTACTCCCTCGTGCAATTAAGGGAATGCCGTTTGTTAGATTTACAGCTAATGACTGAGGCTATTAGGAGATGGGAAAAGGTGGAAATCTATCGATTTAAGTGATTTTATACTGGAAGGGTGTCTGAAAACTTGGGAACAGCTGGTATTAAGGAACCTTGCGATCCTTCAGTACAGTTTGGCTCTTATATCCAGATTTTTCATTTCATGCAAAGCATCCAGCCACCATCCGATTCACTGGCCAACATTATTAGCGAAGCTTACTTTACAAGTGGCTTGGAAGTTGTGGGCAACTGGTATGGTATCCTGCCACAATAGATTTTAATAGCTCTAGTTCCAGCTGTCCTGGTTCAGATTAAATCTACAGGGTGTAAGATTGATTTGCGTACATGGGACCATAATCAATTGACCCAAGAAGCTATTAGAGGGGCCAATTTTGAAAGACTGACTTTCTTTTCAAAATGGATGCTCTATCATACACCGATTTACATACACAAATTGTTTCCTACAATTCATGGGGACCGTTTTAGGTGTGGGTATAATACAGGAGCTTTGTTACCTGTATATTTCACTTGCCCCACCCTTGAACAATTTTGGACAAAGATATTTCAGTGGATTAGCGACAAGCTTCAGGTGACCCTGACTCCCGATCCCCAGGGAGCCATTTTTTGGGATTTTGATAACACATAGGCCCTCATTATAACCCTGGCGGTTGGTGACCACCAGGGCTATAGTGGCTGTAGTACCACCAACAGGCTGGCGGTACTGCCAGCCTTATCACGACTGTGGCGCTTCCTCCACGGTAATACCGCTGGGACTGGCGGTATACCACAATGGCGGTCCCGGCGGTCGTAATCTGCAAGCAGCACTACCCTGGGGATTTAGACTCCCTTTACTGCCAGCCTGTCCATGGCAGTAGACACCGCCATGGGAAGGCTGGCGGTAACTCGAGGTGCCCCTGGGGGCCCCTGCACTGCCCCTGCACTTGGCATGGGCAGTGCAGGGGCCTGCAGGCACAGCCCATCGCGCATTTCACTGCCCGACGGGTGCTACTGCACCCGCTGCACATCAGCATTGCCTCCGGCTCTATTACGAGCCGGCTGCAATGTTGATGTGACTTTTCCGCTGGGCCAGTTGAAATAGGGAGCCAGGAATACCACCAGCACTGGTGGTATTCTGGCGCCCGCAGCCTCGGCGGTCTTCTGAGAAGACCACTGAGGTTGTAATGAGGCCCATACTCTCTCTGTAAGTCAGCAACAGCTTCTTTTCATAGCATCCATGGTGGTTAAGTCAATGATTTTACAAAACTGGAAATCTGTGGAAGATCCTTCCTTTAATTCCTGGGTGAATAAAATGGGGCAGGTTAATTTAAAAGAGAAACTTTATGTGCAAAGAGTTGGGGGCACTCCAGAAGTACCGGGGTATTTGGGAGTATAAACGTAATGAAGCCTAGGTTATAAAGGGATATAATATGAGTAAAGTGTTTTTTAATGGTTCTGCCTTACTCTTTTCTCCCTGTTTTTTCCTTTTGTTTTCTTTCCTGGAATGTAGTAATGAATTTAGGGAAATAGAGAATTATTGATTACCTACTATATGTTTATATAATGTGACGTCCTCAACCTCTCTACCAGAATAACTAAATAAAATAGTTTTAAAAAGTTGGTAACCATTGCAGACATTTTGCTGCAACTGGTCGGCTGGCACCCAAGAGGACAAATCTGAGACAGTCAAAAACTGCACATGTTATCCAGGATGGGATTCGTCATCCTCAAGGGACACTAGCCCTCACCAACGGATTTGCCCCAACCACGGTGCAGACATACCAGTAACACAGCATTGGCTGACTTGTTACTGCCATATAGAGGACTTCAAGGAACCCTAACC